>NW_025333607.1:17960000-23953920 GCF_019186645.2 Phyllostomus hastatus | reverse complement strand
CTGGCCTGGCTGGCCTGGCCTGGCTGGCCTCGCCTGGCCTGGCCTGGCTCTGGCCTGGCCCTGGCCCTGGCCCTGGCCTGGCCTGGCCTGGCCACGGCCACTGGCCTGGCCTGGCCTGGCCTGGCCTGGCCTGGCCTGGCCTTTGGCCTGGCCTGGCCTGGCTGGCCTGGCCTGGCCTGGCCTGGCCTGGCCTGGCCTGGCCTGGCCTGGCCTGGCCTTTCGGCCTGGCCTGGCCTCGCCTGGCCTCGGGCCTGACTACATCAGCCTTTGGCCTGGCCTATTTGGCCTGGCCTGGCCTGGCCTGGCCTGGCCTGGCCTGGCCTGGCCTGGCCTGGCCTGGCCTGGCCTGGCCTGGCCTGGCCTGGCCTGGCCTGGCCTGGCCTGGCCTGGCCTGGCCTGGCCTGGCCTGGCCTGGCCTGGCCTGGCCTGGCCTGGCCTGGCCTGGCCTGGCCTGGCCTGGCCTGGCCTGGCCTGGCCTGGCCTGGCCTGGCCTGGCCTGGCCTGGCCTGGCCTGGCCTGGCCTGGCCTGGCCTGGCCTGGCCTGGCCTGGCCTGGCCTGGCCTGGCCCTGGCCTGGCCTGGCCTGGCCTGGCCTGGCCTGGCCTGGCCTGGCCCTGGCCTGGCCTGGCCTGGCCTGGCCTGGCCTGGCCTGGCCTGGCCTGGCCTGGCCTGGCCTGGCCTGGCCTGGCCTGGCCTGGCCTGGCCTGGCCTGGCCTGGCCTGGCCTGGCCTGGCCTGGCCTGGCCTGGCCTGGCCTGGCCTGGCCTGGCCTGGCCTGGCCTGGCCTGGCCTGGCCTGGCCTGGCCTGGCCTGGCCTGGCCTGGCCTGGCCTGGCCTGGCCTGGCCTGGCCTGGCCTGGCCTGGCCTGGCCTGGCCTGGCCTGGCCTGGCCTGGCCTGGCCTGGCCTGGCCTGGCCTGGCCTGGCCTGGCCTGGCCTGGCCTGGCCTGGCCTGGCCTGGCCTGGCCTGGCCTGGCCTGGCCTGGCCTGGCCTGGCCTGGCCTGGCCTGGCCCTGGCCTGGCCTGGCCTGGCCTGGCCTGGCCTGGCCTGGCCTGGCCTGGCCTGGCCTGGCCTGGCCTGGCCTGGCCTGGCCTGGCCTGGCCTGGCCTGGCCTGGCCTGGCCTGGCCTGGCCTGGCCTGGCCTGGCCTGGCCTGGCCTGGCCTGGCCTGGCCTGGCCTGGCCTGGCCTGGCCTGGCCCTGGCCTGGCCTGGCCTGGCCTGGCCTGGCCTGGCCTGGCCTGGCCTGGCCTGGCCTGGCCTGGCCTGGCCTGGCCTGGCCTGGCCTGGCCTGGCCTGGCCTGGCCTGGCCTGGCCTGGCCTGGCCTGGCCTGGCCTGGCCTGGCCTGGCCCTGGCCTGGCCTGGCCTGGCCTGGCCTGGCCTGGCCTGGCCTGGCCTGGCCTGGCCTGGCCTGGCCTGGCCTGGCCTGGCCTGGCCTGGCCTGGCCTGGCCTGGCCTGGCCTGGCCTGGCCTGGCCTGGCCTGGCCTGGCCTGGCCTGGCCTGGCCTGGCCTGGCCTGGCCTGGCCTGGCCTGGCCTGGCCTGGCCTGGCCTGGCCTGGCCTGGCCTGGCCTGGCCTGGCCTGGCCTGGCCTGGCCTGGCCTGGCCTGGCCTGGCCTGGCCCTGGCCTGGCCTGGCCCTGGCCTGGCCTGGCCTGGCCTGGCCTGGCCTGGCCTGGCCTGGCCTGGCCTGGCCTGGCCTGGCCTGGCCTGGCCTGGCCTGGCCTGGCCTGGCCTGGCCTGGCCTGGCCTGGCCTGGCCTGGCCTGGCCTGGCCTGGCCTGGCCTGGCCTGGCCTGGCCTGGCCTGGCCTGGCCTGGCCTGGCCTGGCCTGGCCTGGCCTGGCCTGGCCTGGCCTGGCCTGGCCTGGCCTGGCCTGGCCTGGCCTGGCCTGGCCTGGCCTGGCCTGGCCTGGCCTGGCCTGGCCTGGCCTGGCCTGGCCTGGCCTGGCCTGGCCTGGCCTGGCCTGGCCTGGCCTGGCCTGGCCTGGCCTGGCCTGGCCTGGCCTGGCCTGGCCTGGCCTGGCCTGGCCTGGCCTGGCCTGGCCTGGCCTGGCCTGGCCTGGCCTGGCCTGGCCTGGCCTGGCCTGGCCTGGCCTGGCCTGGCCTGGCCTGGCCTGGCCTGGCCTGGCCTGGCCTGGCCTGGCCTGGCCTGGCCTGGCCTGGCCTGGCCTGGCTCTGGCCTGGCCTGGCCTGGCCTGGCCTGGCCCTGGCCTGGCCTGGCCTGGCCTGGCCTGGCCTGGCCTGGCCCTGGCCTGGCCTGGCCTGGCCTGGCCCTGGCCTGGCCTGGCCTGGCCTGGCCTGGCCTGGCCTGGCCTGGCCTGGCCTGGCCTGGCCTGGCCTGGCCTGGCCTGGCCTGGCCTGGCCTGGCCTGGCCTGGCCTGGCCTGGCCCTGGCCTGGCCTGGCCTGGCCTGGCCTGGCCTGGCCTGGCCTGGCCTGGCCTGGCCTGGCCCTGGCCTGGCCTGGCCTGGCCTGGCCTGGCCTGGCCTGGCCTGGCCTGGCCTGGCCTGGCCTGGCCTGGCCTGGCCTGGCCTGGCCTGGCCTGGCCTGGCCTGGCCTGGCCTGGCCTGGCCTGGCCTGGCCTGGCCTGGCCTGGCCTGGCCTGGCCTGGCCTGGCCTGGCCTGGCCTGGCCTGGCCTGGCCTGGCCTGGCCTGGCCTGGCCTGGCCTGGCCTGGCCTGGCCTGGCCTGGCCTGGCCTGGCCTGGCCTGGCCTGGCCTGGCCTGGCCTGGCCTGGCCTGGCCTGGCCTGGCCTGGCCTGGCCTGGCCTGGCCTCGGCCTGGCCTGGCCTGGCCTGGCCTGGCCTGGCCTGGCCTGGCCTGGCCCTGGCCTGGCCTGGCTGTCCTGACCTAGCCTGGCCTACGGCCTGGCCTGGCCTGACCCTAGGCCTAGCCCTGGCCTGGCCTGGCCTGACCCTGGCCTGGCCTGGCCTGGCCCTGGCCTGGCCCTGGCCCTGACCCGACCCGGCCTGGCCCGGCCTGGCCTGGCCTGGCCTGGCCTGGCCTGGCCTGGCCTGGCCTGGCCTGGCCTGGCCCTCGGCCCGGCCCGACCCGACCCGACCCGGCCCGGCCTGGCCTGGCCCGGCCCGGCCTGGCCCGGCCTGGCCCGACCCGACCCGGCCCGGCCTGGCCCGGCCCGACCCGGCCCGGCCTGGCCTGGCCTGGCCTGGCCCGACCCGGCCCGGCCTGGCCTGGCCCGGCCTGGCCCTGGCCGACCCGACCCCGGGCCCGAGCCTGGCCTGGCCCGACCCCGGCCTGGCCCTGACCCTGGCCTGGCCTGGCTGGCCTGGCCTGGCCTGGCCTGGCTCCCTGGCCTGGCCTGGCCTAGCCCGCCCTAGCCCTAGCCTGGCCTGGCCCTGGCCTGTTCAGCCTGGCCTGGCCTGGCCTGGCCTGGCCTGGCCTGGCCTGGCCTGGCCTGGCCCTGGCCTGGCCTGGCCTGGCCTGGCCTGAGCCTGGCCTGGCCTGAGCCTGGCCCTGGCCTGGCCCTGGCCTGGCCTGGCCTGGCCCTGGCCTGGCCTGGCCCCCTAGCTGACTGAGCCTGGCCCCTGGCCCCAGCCCCGGCCCTGGCCCCTGGCCTGGCCTGGCCTGGCCCTGGCCTGGCCTGGCCTGGCCCTGGCCTGGCCTGGCCTGGCCTGGCCTGGCCTGTGGCCTGGCCTGGCCTGGCCTGGCCTGGCCTGGCCTGGCCTGGCCTGGCCTGGCCTGGCCTGGCCTGGCCTGGCCTGGCCTGGCCTGGCCTGGCCTGGCCTGGCCTGGCCTGGCCTGGCCTGGCCTGGCCTGGCCTGGCCTGGCCCTGGCCTGGCCTGGCCTGGCCTGGCCTGGCCTCTGGCCTGGCCTGGCCTGGCCTGGCCTGGCCTGGCCTGGCCCTGGCCCTGGCCTGGCCTGGCCTGGCCTGGCCTGGCCTGGCCTGGCCTGGCCTGGCCTGGCCTGGCCTGGCCTGGCCTGGCCTGGCGCCCTGGCCCTGGCCTGGCCTAGCCTGGCCTGGCCCTGGCCTGGCCTGGCCTGGCCCTGGCCTGGCCTGGCCTGGCCTGGCCTGGCCTGGCCCTGGCCTGGCCTGGCCTGGCCTGGCCTGGCCTGGCCTGGCCTGGCCTGGCCTGGCCTGGCCTGGCCTGGCCTGGCCCTGGCCTGGCCTGGCCTGGCCTGGCCTGGCCTGGCCTGGCCTGGCCTGGCCTGGCCTGGCCTGGCCTGGCCTGGCCTGGCCTGGCCTGGCCTGGCCTGGCCTGGCCTGGCCTGGCCCTGGCCTGGCCTGGCCTGGCCTGGCCTGGCCTGGCCTGGCCTGGCCTGGCCTGGCCTGGCCTGGCCTGGCCTGGCCTGGCCTGGCCTGGCCCTGGCCTGGCCTGGCCTGGCCCTGGCCCTGGCCCTGGCCCTGGCCTGGCCTGACCCTAGCCTGGCCTAGCCCTAGCCCTAGCCCTAACCCTAACCCTAGCCCTAGCCCTAGCCCTAGCCCTAGCCCTAACCCTAGCCCCTAACCCTAGCCCTAGCCCTGGCCTAGCCCTAACCTAGCCCTAGCCCTAACCTAGCCTAACCTAACCTAGCCTAGCCTAACCCTAGCCCTAGCCCTAGCCCTAGCCCTAGCCCTAGCCCTGGCCCTGGCCCTGGCCCTGGCCCTGGCCCTGGCCCTGGCCCTGGCCCTGGCCCTGGCCCTGGCCCTGGCCCTGGCCCTGGCCCTGGCCCTGGCCCTGGCCCTGGCCCTGGCCCTGGCCCTGGCCTAACCTAGCCTGGCCCTGGCCTAGCCTAGCCCTAGCCCTAACCTAGCCCTAACCCTAGCCCTAGCCCTAGCCCTAGCCCTAGCCCTAGCCCTGGCCCTAACCTAGCCCTGGCCTAGCCTGGCCCTAGCCTGGCCCTAGCCCTGGCCTAGTCTCCTAGCCTAACCTGCCTAGCCTAACCCTAGCCCTAACGCTAACCCTAGCCCTAACCCTAACTAGCCTAACCCTAGCTCCTAGCCCGACCCCGACTCCCGACTCCCGACCCGACCCCCGACCCCGACCCCGACTCCCGACCCCGACTGACCCCGACCCCGACCCCGACCCCAACCCTAACCCTAACCCTAACCCTAACCCTAACCCTAACCCTAGGTCTGAATCTAACCCTAACCCTAACCCTAGGTCTGAATCTAACCCTAACCCTAGGTCTGAATCTAACCCTAACCCTAACCCTAACCCTAGGTCTGAATCTAACCCTAACCCTAACCCTAGGTCTGAATCTAACCCTAACCCTAACCCTAACCCTAGGTCTGAATCTAACCCTAACCCTAACCCTAGGTCTGAATCTAACCCTAACCCTAACCCTAACCCTAACCCTAGGTCTGAATCTAACCCTAACCCTAGGTCTGAATCTAACCCTAACCCTAACCCTAACCCTAGGTCTGAATCTAACCCTAACCCTAACCCTAGGTCTGAATCTAACCCTAGGTCTGAATCTAACCCTAGGTCTGAATCTAACCCTAGGTCTGAATCTAACCCTAGGTCTGAATCTAACCCTAACCCTAGCCCGGAATCTGACCCTAGCACGGAATCTACCCTTAGCCCTGAATCTACCCCAAGTCCTGCATGTACCCCGAACACTGAATCTACCCCTGGCCCTGAATCCAACCCTAGCCCTGAATCTACCCCTGGCCCTGAATCTACCCCTAGCCCTGAATCTACCCTTGGCCCTGAATCCAACCCTAGCCCTGAATCCAACCCTAGCCCTGAATCTACCCCGAGCACTGAATCTACCCCTGACTCTAGATTCTAATCCTAACCCCAACCCTGAATCCAACCCTAAATCTAACCCTGACCCTGAATCTACCCCAAGCCCTGAATCTAACCCAAGCTCTGAATCTACCCCGAGCACTGAATCTAACCCTAGCCCTGAATCTACCTTTAGCCCTGAATCTACCCCGAGCCCAGCATCTACCTCTAACCCTGAATCTACCCCGAGCCCTGATTCTAACCCTCACCCTGAATCTACACCAAGCACTGAATCTACCCTTAGCCCTGAATCTACCCCTAGCCCTGAACCTACCCCTAGCCCTGAATCTAACCCTAGCCCTGAATCTACCCTTGGCCCTGAATCCAACCCTAGCCCTGAATCTAAACCTAACCCTGAATCTAACCCTAGCCCTGAATCTACCCTTAGCCCTGAATCTACTACCCCTAGCCCTGAATGTACCCCGAGCCCTGAGTCGAACCCAAGCTCTGAATCTACCCCGAGCCCATCATCTACCTCTAGCCCTGAATCTAACCCTCGCCCTGAATCTACCCTGACCCCTGAATCTCACCCGAGCACTGAATCTACCCTTAACCCTGAATCTACCCCTAGCCATGAATCTACCCCGACCCCTGAATCTACCCCGAGCCCAGCATCTACCTCTAGCCCTGAATCTACCCCGAGCCTTGAATGTAACCCTAGCCCTGAATCTCACCCGAGCACTGAATCTACCCTTAACCCTGATTCTAACCCTCACCCTGAATCTACGCCAAGCCCTGAATCTAACCCTAGCCCTGAATCTACCCCGAACACTGAATCTACCTCTAGCCCTGAATCTACCCTTGGCCCTGAATCCAAGCCTAGCCCTGAATGGACCCCTAGCCTCTACCCCTAGCCGCAGCCCCCTAGCCTCTAGCCCCAACCCTATCCCTTCACCCCTCACCCCTAGCCCCTAATTCCAGCCCCAGCCTTAGCCCCATCCCCCAGCCCTAACCCTAAACCCTCACTCTGACCGAGACCCCCGACCCCTGGGCTCAGCTATAGCCCTAAGACCTAAGCTATAATACCTAAGCCCTAAGCCCTAACTCCTAGCCCTAAGCCCCATAGACCTAGCCCTAAACCCTAAAGACCTACCCATAGCCACTAGCCTGGCCCCTAAGCCCTAGCCCTAAACCTGTCTCTAGACCCTAGACCCTTAGACCCTTACACACCTACACCCCTTGACCCCTAGCCCCTAGGTCATGGCCCCACCCTGTCATTGCCCTTAGCCCCCAGACCTAAGCAGGAACCTTACCCGTGAACCCTGTCTCTTGACCTTAGTCCCTAGACTTACCGCTGTCCCCTACATCGACTCAAAGTGGTCCCATAACCTATTGCTCACACAAACACACTTTCTTTACACTGAGTCTGCCCCTCCCGGTCTCAGCTCTACTTTCTTTTCTCTGGCCCTACCATCTCTTCTGTGCCATGTTACTGTCATGGGTTGTGTGGATGTACACATTGATGTTAGACCGGCGCTTTCCTTACCTTCTCGAAGGCGGTCCCACGAGGAATTGCTGTCCCGAATGGTGCCTCAGATGTTCTTCCCGGTCCGCACACTTTCTTGGAAGCGAGTCTCTCCTTTGGAGTGTCCGGTGTCGTTTCTTCTCTCTTGCTCCTGTCCCGAATGGTCCTTCAGGTATTCTTCCCAGTCTGCACATGTTCTCTGAAGTGAGTCTCCCCTTCAGAGTGTCCGATGTCGTTTCTTCTCTATGGCTCCATCGTGAGTTCTGTGTCGTGTGGATGGAATGGGTCGTGTGGATGGAATGGGTTACGTCTTCATCTAGCTAGTTGTGTTGGAGCGACGCGTTCCTTACCTTCTCGAAGACGGTCCGACGTGAAGAGGCTGTCCCGAAGGGTGCTGGAGGTGTTCTTCCCGGTCCACTGCTCTCGAACCCAAAGGGATCATGAGGGACGATCTTGATGCCGACAATGTTCGGGCGCTTGATTTGGGAACGCTGAGTATGTCCTCTGTTTCCCGCGTGGCCTCGTGGGGGTTGTTCCTCAGGCAACCTCTGAACTCGATGGCCTTGAACAGTGACGAGTCCATCCGATGCATTCAGAAGGCTGGCAAATCGCCAACGTGAACCTGGAAGGCAAGAAGGACATGTTAGATCGGTCAAAGCACCTTCTACGAGCTAAACAACTTTTCTTCTGTTTATCTCGCATTTTCACACTCCTTTCAATGACAAACCCTAGAATTCCAAACACTTGGCTTCTCTTCATCCATACTCAATATCATAATGGCCACACAAACACTCAACACTTTTACCAAGTTTTGTTTGTTATCCAGGGAGGAGGAAACCGGCCTGAAGATGTGCTCAAAACGGCATGCCATTGAGTTTATAGCTGTTCTACTTTATTTCATTTCATTGTACTCATTTCCTTTCTTTATCCCATGGTAGACAACATCGGAGAAATCAGAGACAGCAAATGACAATCGACTTTCAAACACACTTTGGACTTTTAAAAACATGACTCTCTAATGCTGTTGCAGAACAACAAGGGGGGGGGGCCTGAGACGATCTACTATGACTGAAAGAAGCCCCCAGGTCCGTTATGTCCACCAACAGAGGAAAGACGTCTCTCAATGCCAGAGATTCGTGAAGAGGAAAGGAAATGTTTACTTCAAGCTATACAAACTTAAAGTAGGGACCTAATGTCTTTATCAAAAATCCTAAAGCCCCTTAAAACACCCACAAACAGACACAGTCCTTCCTTCCTTCCCCCCTTTGCCCAGTCCAGAGTATCGTATCTACTAAGGCTGTGGGGGTCCCTACTGTGGCAAAGGCACGTGGTCCTCTCTCCCCAGGACCACGGGAGTCCCCACTCTGCCAGAGCCACATGGTTCTCTCCCTCAGGGCTGCGGGAGTCTCCACTCCGTCGTGGTTCTCTCCCTCAGGGCCGCGAGAGTCTCCACTCTGCTAAAGCTGTGGGGTTCTCTCTTGCAGGGCTGCGCATGGTTCTCCCCCCTCAAATGGCTGCCGCGTCTCGGTTTAAATCCCAGCGCGAATCTTCCTCTGAAGCCCCATTTCCAGCTCCTCTCACAATTGGCTACAGCTGCCCAATTCTGGGCAGGTGTGGCCCTGTGGGTGTGGAGCCAATGATCTCCAGGTTCTTCTGGGATCTTATTACAGATCCCTATTTGAGGCTCCCCTCTTGGCTGCACCCTGTTACAATGCTACAAAAACAGTTCCAAAAAAATAACACGAAAAAAGGATTCTGGCTGCTTTGGTCCTTATGGTGAAAACCAGTCACAAGGGAACTGGACCGTGCTGACATCTGGACGCTTTGGGAGGCACTTGGAAATACCACTGCCATCCAAACTCGTGGATACGACACTGAAATCCACCCCTATTCCTGCCCGACCTGCACGGACGGTGCATTCCCCAAAACGGCCACAAGACGGCAGCAGAGAGCGACAGATGCAACGCATAGCGCACTGTTGCCTCGGCTGAAACATTCCATCCATTATAACCGTGAGATCCAAGGATGGGCACACTTTTCTCCAAAAAAAAAAATAAATAAAAAAATGTGAAGGCACAATATTCCCACCATTCTATTCCGCTCCCTTCTGCCATCTTGCCAGAGCAGAGAGTTCTGCCAGGGGCTTTCTGCATGATTACTGAGAACAGAAATTTCTCTACACTGAAAAAACTTTCGGAATAATGAACTCAACAGCCACACGAAAAGTGCTAGGTCTGCTGAGTACAGCGATTGAATCACGACTGTGCAGCCAGTCTGAGTAAGGTAGCCACCGCCATCCTCCTCCAAAGGGCGGTCGTCACCCAAAGGAGAGGGAGGTTGCCCTTGGAGTGGATTCTCGAGGGAGTCCTGCAGTAGGAGCTGTTTGTGGAAATCCATAAGGTTACTCACAACACGTACTGCTCCTTGTCAGACCCACAGAAAGCACCCTCTCAGGGAAAGAGGGCAGCATTCATCCTCAGGAGACGCCGAAAAACTGCAGGAGGAGGTGAGAGTGCACATTTCTGTTTGGTGACCATGGAAAAAGTGTTGGGCCCTCCATCTCTCCCATTTCCCATTAGTGGAAAACATCCATGATTCATCACCCCTCACAATTTGTTTTGGAAAGTGAACATTTTCCTTATCTTTCACTAGAGAATCTCCTACGCATAGAACGTGAAGATGGGTTCCCTCTACTCCCCGCATAACTCCTGTGGAACCCAAACTTCGAAAGATAGACCTAACTCTGCTGGTGCAAATACTTTTCAGCGCTTCATTAGGGTGCTTGAGGTTTGTTGCCTGTCTCCCATGAGCCATAACATGGTCTGTCCTCCATGAACCTCGGCCCTCCACTGCCACTGGTATACCAGACTCCTAGGGCAACTGCAGGCGAGAAATCACCAGCATGAAACTCCACGATCCACTTCAGACTTGTTGCGTCACTCACGGCAACGTCTCCACACACACCACCAATCTTTCTTTACCTTGCAGTGCTGCTTTCACATTTCTAGAAATGACAGGGCCAAAAGGGCCAAATAGGGTGCCTAGGCTATTTCCTCTTCACTGTGAACAGGGCCACACACACATTCACCAGTTGTCTTCAGATTTTTTCTAATGCAAGCAGGTATAACAGCTTTCATGGTGCAATCTAACAACACGGTTTTGAATGACATAAAGGCATGTGTGCACAACGAAAGCGGTTGGATGGGGTAGGTATGTGGTGGTGGGGGGGGACACCAAACTAAACTTTTTACCAACCAGACTTAATGCAAGGTTCAACCATCATCACAGCCTTGAAATCTTACACTTTTTATTTTTGCTCTCATAGCATTTAAGCAACCATTCACAGCAAATGGATGCCTGGAACATTCTCCATTCACAGCAAATGGATGCCTGGAATGTTCTGTTTGGGACTTCTGAAGGAGACTCCTACAGAACCTCCTCCATGAACCACCAGGGCAATTACAAAATAACTCGACAGGACACATGGTAAAGATGCTCTAGAACAACACTTGAGAAAGAAATCTTCACCATGGATGGCACATGTTGCAACAAAAAGCTGCGAATGGACGAATTTTGCATCCATACGAGGAATCTAAAAGGGTTGGTGATGTCCAGGCACGTCCGAGAAACGAGGCTGCACCCGTATCAGGAAAGGGCACGTGCATACAATGATACGGCTGGATAGTTTACTTTGCTTTTTTGGGTAACTCTTGCTGCAGCATTAGATATAAATTGTACCTCTGCATTCTTTAAGGAACCTAAAAACAGACCAAACAGAAATGACTTTCAAGCACACCTGCAACTTGTAAAGGCCTGACTAAAATACGCTACAAAGCCACTTCAGAAAAGGGTCACACAGTACACGTTCCCTGCTCCCTTTGCTCTCTTTCTCCTTCACCTGAGAGCCCGTCACTAGGTAACTGGACAATGGTGCCATTTACAACTTTTCAAAAGCACTTGAAATGACTACTGCCACGAAAAGTCACTGTAATTCCACTGGAATCAACCATTTTTACTGCCAACCTACACTAAGGTGTCATTCCCCAAAATGGCCACCGGGTGGCAGCAGAGAACGACAGGTGGACCTCAGATCTCACTAATGGCTGAGTTGCAAGCTTCCTTGGCTTTGGAGCCTGAGGAGCAATGACAGACACACTTTTCATTTTCCCCGGGCAATGTGACTGCAAAACAGCCTCGCTGTTTTCTTCCACTGCCCTCTGCTACCTTTCGGGCGATTTCACTATTCCATTGTCCCACAACACTGTTATCTTTCAGGGCACAAAAATCTTCCCGGTGCCTTCTGCAGTGTTCCAGGGAATGGAAATTTCTCTGCAACAGGAAAGTCAGAAAGACCAAACTCAAAGGCCACGTGAAGGGGCGAGGTCTGGTAAGACTAAGGATGAACCACAATGGTGCGGCCAGGCTGAAATCATTTTTCCGTGGTCAGAAACAGAAACATGCACTCTCACTGTATGCTGAAGCTTACGTGTCTTTGCTCACAGATTCCAGGCTCTTTCCTTTCAATGGTGCTTTCACTTGGTCCAAAGGGGAGCGGTACATGTTGCCAGGAACCTGCTGGTTTCCCCAGGAGCTCCCGCTGCAGGACTCCCTCCCCGATCCACCCCAGGGGGCATCACCTCCGATGGATGAAGACCGGCCTTGGGAGAGGCTGCTGTGGTGGTTCCTTTGTTTGCCCATAACCTCTCCTGTTCCACATGTTTCTCAAATATGAATGATTCACTTCGCACCCCCGACATTTTGGCCTTGGACATGGAAGGTTTCCGTTACCTTTCAGTAGAGAACCAGTTGTGGACATGGGATCAAGAAGAGTCCCCTACCACCCCATTTAATTTCTGTGGAACCCACGTGTCAAAATGATCTTTGTCACCATCCTAGTGAAAGGGGACTCAAGACTTGTAAAATTTTACCTTAAGGTAAGAATTGATAACTCTTAACAAGTAATGTGGAAGTTAAGATTTTTCACTCAGAAACTACAGATAAGGCCCATCCTGGCTTCTGGGAAAACTGCTGACCTCCTGGGGGCACTGCTGAGGGTTACCACCTGAGAACAGTCAGACCTTTTGTGTTCCAGGAAGACACAGATGACCGCCATTCCTGGGAACAGCTAACTGCCCAAAACTGGAAGGTTGCACCTTGCTCACCCAATCCTCCCTGAATCTCAAAGCCCTCACTGCACCCGGTGTATTCCCTGTTCTAAAAAGTCTGGCCAGAAAATAGAAGACAAAATGGTAAGTTAGGGTATGAACCCACGATCTCAGATCGCCAGCCCTCTGAATAAAGCGCCCATAAAAGAGTCAATCACTGTCACTGCTTACTGGGCTTGGTAGTAAGAGGCAGCCCGAAAGCCAATGCCTTTTCCAGTTACACTAGTGCAAATGATTTTTGACGCTAGATTAGGATAATTTCAGTGTGTCGCCTGCCTCCCATGGGACATAACATGGTCTATAGTCATGGAAGGTCTGGCCCTGCCTGACTCTCCACTACAACTGATCTGCCTGTCTGTGGGGCAACTGGGCGTGAAAAATCTCCAGCGTGAAACTTGCAATCCACTTTCAGACACGTGCCATCATCACTCACGGCAATGTCTCCACACACACCGAAAACCTTTTATTACATTACAGTTGCACCTTTACCTTTCTTGAAATGACGAAGCCAAACAGCCGGAAATGTTGCTCGTGTTCATGCATCTTCAGTGGGAAAAGGACCACACACACATTCGCCACTTGTGGTGAGATTTTCTTATCAGACGCTGATGTGATGGCGGCCATGACACGATCTGACAAAACAATTTCAAATGATGTTAAAGGCAAGTGTACGCGACTGAAGCGAGGGGATGAGGAGGGGGCTGACGGTGGAAGTGAGGTTGGGGACCGAACCAACTGTAGGGCTGAACATACTTTTTGACCATCCTGATTTAAGACAAGGTTCAACAAGCAGCACTGGCTCAAAACCCTATACACTATGTTTTGGCTCTCATCACCCTTATGCTAGCATTCACAGAGAATGGAGGAGAATGTTCTGTTGTTCGGGACTTCTGAAACAGACTCCTACAGAAACTCCCAACATGGTTCCCCATTACAATTACAGAATAACACGATCAGAACAATGCTAAACATGCTACAACCCAAAACTTGAGAAAGAGATCTTCACCCTTCAAGGCACACATTAGAAGCAGAAGGTGGAAATGGACAAGTTCTGCACCCACATGAGGAATCTAAATAGGTAAATGTAGCCTAGGCAAAACACAGAAATGAGCCCTTAGACGTGTCCGGTAGGGCGATACATATGCTAATACCACTGATATTTTACTTTGCTTTCTTTTGTATCTCTTGGTGCAGCATTATGTATAAATTTTACCTCCGTGTAACACAAGGAAGCTGCAGCAGACAAAGCAACGACAAATGATTTTCAAACACTCCTGAAACTTGACAAAACCTGACTCTCCTACAGTACAAAGGCAGTTCCAACAAAGGTCACATCAACCACATTTATCACTCCCTTTCCCTTAACTTACAAACCAATCACAAGTTAACTGTACACTGCTGAGATTTACATGCTTTCAAATGCACTGTAAATACCACTGCCATGAAAGGTAATTAGGATGCCACTGAAATCAAACCCTTTTCCTGCTGACCTGCACTAAGGTGTCATCCCCAACATGACCACACGAGGGCAGCACAGACCAACAGACGGAAGGCACATCCCATTAATGGCTTGCCTGAAAGGTTCATTGGCTTTTTAGGTTGAGATACAATCATAGGCACACTTTTCATTTTCCACCAACAGCAGGACTATACAGAGTCATCACTGTTCTGTTCCACCGCCCTCTGCCACCTTTCAAGCAACTTCACCATTCCATCATCACACAACACTGTTCTCTTTTGGAGGACAGAACTCTTCCCGGTGCCTTCTGCAGTCTCCCAGGGAATGGAAACGTCTCTCCACAAAGAAAACTTTGGAGAGACAGACTAAATGGCCGTGCGAGGGTACAAGGGTTGGTGAGCACTGCGGATGAATCGGGACTGCGCAGCCAGGCTGGAACCATTTTTCCCTGCTCACCAAAGAGAAACGTGCACTCTCGCCTTATCCTAAAGTATACGTGACTTCTGCTGACAAATTCCAGACACTTTCCCTTCAGTGGACCTTTCAGTGGGTCTGACGGGGAGCCGTACCTGATGACTTTCCACAAGGAACTCCTTCTGCACGGCTTACTCCTAAATCCACCATATAAACACCCTCAGCTCCTTTGGATGAGGACTGTCCTTTGGTGGGGTGAGGGGTGGTCCCTTTGTTTGCCCACAATCTGTCCTGTTCCACATTATCCTAACACAGCAACAACCCATCCCTACTCACACTTTCAACTGAAAACACAACATTTCCCTTACGTCTCAGTGGAGAAATGCATGTGGATAGGCAGTCAAGAAGAGTCCCCACCAGCCTGCTTAACTTCTGTGGAACCCAAACGTCAAAGCAGTAATATGACAGCTGCTGCAAACGGTTTTCAAAGTCTGATTAGGATACTGTGAGTATGCTGCCTGTCTCCATCCTGTTGTAATGTGATCTGTCCTCATTGAACATCTTCCCTTCACGGCTCTCCACTGCACCTGGTACGCAGGACCCGTGGGACAACAGCACATGACAAATCCCCAATGTGATACTAGGCCATCCACTTCTGACACGTTTTCTCAGCACCTTCTCCATACACACGACAAATGTTTTTTTTTCCTTACAGTTGTACTTCAAACTTTCCAGAAATGACAAAGCCTAATGTGCCAAAAATGTTCCTTATGCTCATCCATCTTCAGGGTGAAAATGGCCACACAGATATTCACCACTTCTGATAATTTTTTTAGCATGAGCAGATATAACATGTCTCATGCTAGAGTCTAAAATAATGGTTTCAAAGATTTTTTTAGGGCAGGTCTATGAGACCAGAGTCACATGACAGGCATGACTGGGGGACAAAAAAAAATTTGTGCGAAAACTGATTTAAAGCAATATTCAACCAGCATCACAGCATTGAAATCCTATGTGTATTTTTCAACTCATGGCACTTTAAGCTGCCATTCACTGAGAATGGATGACTAGAAAGTTCTGTCATTCAGGATTTATGAAATGGACTCCTACATAACCTCTGAGGTGAACCACTATTGGAATTACAAAATAACTCAAACTCAAGGATAGTGAAGATGCTCTGTTCCAAAACTTGAGAAAGAAGTCTTCACCCTTGAATGCTCACATTAGAAACAGAAGCTGTAAATGTACATGTTGTGGACTCTTACAAGCAACCTAAAAGAGTAAACAAGGTCCTGGTAAACTGGACAAAATGATTCTGTAGACATGTCTAGAAGGGTGTGTATATAACATAAAAGCACTGGTACTTTTTTATTTTTTTACCTCTTGGTGGAGAATTCTAAGTAACTGTTACCTACACATTGTTTAAGGAACCTGCAACACACAAAACAAATTACAAATCATTTTCAAGCACACTTGGCACTTCTAGAAATCCGAATCTATGACACTACACAGCGAGATCCGAGAGACGTCACATAACACCCACCTATTGATCCCTGGCTGTAAATCTGGACACCAGTCGCAAGGTAACTGGACAGTGCTGACATCTTGATGTTTTCAAATGCACGTATAAATACCACTGTCATGAAAAGTCACTGATACTCCATTGTAATTCACCATTTTTCTTGCAGCCCTGCACTAAGGTGTCATGCTTCAAAATGACCACGAGATGACAGCAGAAACCGACAGATGGAAGGCATATCCTAATGCTGGCCCAGCCGAATGGTTCCTTCACTTTTTACCCAGAGATGCCATGACGGACACAACTTTCATTGTCCCCCCACAACATAACTGCACAATGCCATCACCGTTTTCTTCCTCTGCCCTCCTTCATGCGATTTCACCATTCCATCGTCCCACAACACTGTTCTCTTTTGGAGCAGAGAACTCTCCCAAGTGTCTTCTGCACTGTTCCAGGAAATGGAAATTTCTCTCCACAAGGAAAAATTCAGAGATGAACTAAATGAATGTGGGAAGGAGCAAGGTCTCCTGAGCACTGTGGAGCAGTCAGGACTGCGCAGCCAGGCTGGAACCGCTTTCCCTGGTCACCAAAGAGAACTGTGTTCTCTCACCTCATCCTAACCTTGCACACCTGCTCACAAACTCTGGACTCTTTCCCTTGGGTGGAGCTTTCAGTGGGTCTGATGGGGAGCAGTACCTGTCTCCACTAACCTGCAGGTTTTCCATAAGGAGCTCCTCCTGCAGGACTTCCTCCCGGATTCACCACAAGAGCGACGTCACCTCCTCTGGATGAAGACTGTACTTTGGAGGGGCGAGTGGTGGTTCCTCTGTTTATATAGAGTACAATTCTTCTTCTCATGGCTGTAACGTAGAAATCAGGAACAAACAGTCAATAATAAATCCTTACATTTAAAAGTTATGAAATATACTTCTAAACTACATTGCAATCAACACTGGTTGATATTTCACTGGAATCAACCACTTTTCCTATGGACCTGCATGAAGGTGTCATTCCCAGGAATGCCTGCGAGATAGCAGCAGTATGCACACTTAGAACACTTTGGAAATGACCAAATTATACCACCCGTCAGTTTTCAAAAAACTTCAAAGGACTGAAATTATACAAAATACACATGTCATCCTCGTGGCTGCTAACATAAAAGTCAGAAACAGAAGGTAACTAGAAAGTCCTTTTATTTAAATATAATGAAAGACACTTCTCAAATAACGTTTCATGCACCCTTGGTAGATAATTCACTATCGCCAATGACTGTTCCTGCCAGTCTGCATGAAGCTGTGATTCCCAAGTGACACATGACATGGCAGCAGAGAGCCACACTTGGGACATTTCTCACAGGGACCATCCTGTGCTACGGACAGGTTTAACAAATTCCAAACGACTGAAATTATATACAGCATGTTTCTTTCTGTCATTGCTGTTAATATAGGAATCGGGAGCAAAAGCTAACTACTAAGTCTGATATTTAAAACTTACAAAATGCACGTCTCAATGACATTTCAATCAACATTCATGGATATTCTCCTGCAGTCAACCACTTTTCCTGCTGACCAGCTACTAACATGTTATTCCCAAAAGGCCCACGAGATGGCAGCAGAGGTGCACACTTGGAAACTGTTCTATTTGCTATGCCAAAAGGTTCATTCAGTTTTTAGGGAAAGATACAATGAGAAAGATGTTTTTCCTATTCATCAATACTTTCATTGAACAATATATTGACCATCTTGTACCACTATTCTGCCATCTTTCAGTCATCTTCATAATTCCATCTTCCCAAGTTTTTACCTTTTGGCAAACCAATATAAAGCCAGTTTCAAAAACCATCACGGCATTGAAATTTTATACAATATGTTTCTCTAAGTGCTCTCATTGCACTTAGCTAGAATTCATTACAAATGGGTGACTGGAAAGCCCTTATATTTGGTAGTTATGTAATACACTTACAAATAACCTCAAAAATAGAACAATTTGAACTTCAAAATAAACTGAATAGGGATAAAGACACCATATGCAAAAAACTTATGAAAACCATCTTCACCCTTAAATGCACAATATCACAAATAAAAGCTGAAAAATATACAAATGTTGCGCCCATACTTATAACCTAAAATACTAAATGAAATCCAGAGAAAGTAGAGAGAAGTGTGCACATTCATGAATCTGCAAGTGTATCTACAAGAAATCACAGCAGTTCTTTTTAACTCTTGGAGTAGAATTTTGAATAAAACTTTTGTCATTGCTTGAGTAAGCAGCAACAAAGTAAATTAAAAATTGCTTTTCAACCACACCTGAAACTTTTTTCAAGTGACTATATTTAGCTATAAAGCAAGTTTCAACGAATGTCTTCAAAAACTATGCTTATTGCTCTCCTTCTCATAAGGTAACTAGAAAGTCCCTATACTTACATGTTTTAAAATACATTTATAAATACCTTCCCAACGTAAATCACAGTCAGAGTGGAAAATAATTTGCATAGAAAAAATAGTAACAAGAATGCACACCAGACCAAGATCTTTCTAGTTTCAAAAATACTAAAACCTTCAAACTGCTTCTCAACCAAAGGTGATTTGTGCCCCAAAGAGGACTTCAGGCAATGTTCTGAGCCTGTTAGATTGTCCTCAGGTGGACGGAAGCGAGGCTGCTGGCAGTGAACAGAGGTATTGGATGCTCATGAGCACCTGCAATGCAGAGCACAATCCCCCCAGGAGAATGAATTCTCTGGCCCAAAAGGTCCCTAGTGCTGAGAATAAGAAACCCTACTCTGTATCATGAAGACTCCATTGGGAATACAAACAGTATATCCTTTTGCATCCTAGATCTCAAGGGCTGCCTTTCTTGGAACAGGAGGCCTGAAGCTGAAACTGAAAGAATAAAAAATGCCAGCCAACTTGCAAATGTCAGGGAGAAGTGTCCTAGGCAATAGTCAGGAGGCAAAGGAAGATCTGTCCACTTAGGAGACCAGATCACACTGTGGTTAAACACAGTATGCCTCTGAGGATCCCTGCTTCTTTCCATTGCTCATACATTATTTTAATAACTTATTCTTAGTGTCACTTAGAACAAAGAGTCTTGCTCTGTTAGATTCCAGATTTCACCACCTAAAGTTTTCCTCTTTGAAAATGTGGACATTTGCTACATTGTGTTCTTCAGAGTACCTGGGGGGGGGGCACACTTCCTGTCACAAAGTACTTCTGATTTCGAGAACACCGAGCTCTTTTAAAAATGCAAAGAAAGATGTTACTCTTTTATTTAGTCATTAACATATTCGTGACTAACAAACACAATTTTCCTAACTCCTCACATTACCTCACTTCTTCATGTTTTCATTCAAGCTTTAACTATTTCTAGGTCACCTACAGCTACAACCATGGAATGATCATTATTGCATGAGAGCAAGTTTACCCTCGTAACTCATGACATTCAACGGAAAAGTATCACAAACAGAATTCACTACAATGATAGGGAAAATTACATGAAAAATAGGTAGATATAGAAAATTATAGATATAAATTTATGAAAAGACTCAGAAGCAACAAAACAGTTTAAAAAAAAAACCTGGGAATAAACCTAACTACAATGTACAGGATCTGTATGAATGAAATTGGAAATTGCTACACAGTCACAGAAACTTGAACAAATGAAATATATCGTCTTGTTTGGGGGTTCAAAATGGCTATCTTTGTATATCCATTTACCACAGTTATCTACAACAGAAATATCCAGAGAAACATAGAAAAGTGGTCCCACAGGAAATAGTCAGTTAAACTGGGACACGAGACATGTACCCCAGAAACAGTCTGGCCCCCCGTTTTCTGCTCCCCACAGGGGGGTTGTATCTGCCCCCCAACTCTCTCACCTCATAGCCCCAACGCAGCTCACCTCCTGCCCCTGGACCACCTTGCTTGCATCGCGTTAGCCTGTGAGCATCACCTCGTGCCCACGGAGAGTGGCGTCCCGGCAGCGCCTAAACTCCAGGCCGTGTAGTTGTTCCTCTCTCCACCAGAACTGCCCACCCTTCACACTCGCCAGCCTAAATACGCCTCCCACCCAGCCCCGCCCCATTGGTGGCCCACTCCCACCTCCAGCCCAGTCCTGCCTCTGACCTTAGGCCCCGCCCCTCATCTGTAGCTTTGAGGTTGATTGGTCCATTTAAAAAAAAATAGCCAGCAGTCATGTATACTTGTGGACATGCAGTGTAATGAAGAAATACACTAATAATGTACACTTTACAAAATTAAATAATACTCTGAAAAAGTTCCGAGAATAAAAGGACAAGACACAAACTGGGAGAAAACATGAATTACCTAAAACGTGGTATGAAAAAACATCAAAAGTGAAAGAATAGGAACAGGTACACAGGATGGTGCAAAAGCAGCTTTACAGTTGTTCACATGAAAATAATGTCATCAATATTAAATAATAGGGCAAAAATAAACTTCGTTTCTCGTCCTCAAAACACGAAACCTCCTTTTGCCCCACCCCATCTTATGCACACATAAACCACATGAAAATTACATAATCACATGCGGTGGGATTCAAGGTAACAAGCATGACTAGAGAGGAAGACCACTTCCTATCAAGGAGTTTCATTTACCAGGACGTCCAAATTCCATACACAATGTCATAAACTTAAATTATGCAGATCACAGACACAAACAAAAATCTATAATCATAATAGATTTAACAGACCTCTCATCAAAAATGCAAAATTCCTCTTTCAGAAACAAGAGACCACCTCAAATAATTCAGTAAGGATGTAAAATACACCATGAGCGGCACACTGGACTCAACATTCACAGATAACCCACTTTGCACAGTTTTCTTGCTGACCTGCCCCAGGTGTTATTCCCAAAAATGACCACAAGACGGCAGCAGAGATGCACACTTGGAACATTTTTTACATTGACCATATTGTAATAAAAATTTTTTTTAAAAAATTCAAGGGATTAAAATTACATTAAGTTTCTAGCTCTAATTGTAGATAATCTAGAAAATCAGATGTAAAGGTCACCAGAAAATTCTTACATTTAGAAGTTATGAAATGGACTTCTAAATATCACTCCAAATGAATCACAATTGCAGTTAAAATATCATTTCAACCAAATAATATTTAAAACAATACATTAAAAAACCTATGGGAAAACATTGTGATACACCTGCACATTAGGGGGTAAACAGTTGAAAATTCACATGTTTTGTGCATCCATACTGCAAACCCAGAATAATAAATTAAATCCAGAGAAACTAGAAGAATGGAAACTAGGCAAGGAGAGATGTCCTGAAGGGTATATACCTAAAAGAATAGCAGCTATTACCTGTTTGGGTAGGATTTTTGAATTACTTTTTATTTCTCTATGTAATTTAAGGAAGTTACCACAAAAAAAGGCAGTCTGTTTGGGTAAAAAAAAAGAAGTTATGAAAGGAAAACTTGGCATAATTTAAGAATAAAAATAACCTAGACTGCTGTGGTGACACCAGAGGCCTTTTTTCTGCTCACCCCAGCCCGATCTCCCTCACTCAGAGGGGCCCCTTTTCCAAAGGGCACTTCTTTGTGAGGAAATGACGGGACCAGAACTGAATGGGCAGAGAGGTGCTGACCAGCACAGCCTGAGGGGGAACTTGCCCCAGGGCTGCCTCACTCCAGGGCCCCCTCACAGCCAAGACGCTTCACAACTAAGCAGCAGCAGCATTGGGCTGACCCACAGAGCTGCTGCTTCATGATTCACCCGAAACAACATGATTCACCTGGAACAATACTGAGCTTCCTAACAGCCATGCTGCACTCACAGCCATGAGTACCAAAACAGAGGTATTCGCACTAAAAAGAGTTTCCTTCTTCCCCACACCCCAGCTCTGGAACTCCTGCTGGCATTGAATTGGAGCCAGTGACCATCACTTCCCAGACACCAGATGCCACAGACAGACTCAGAACCTGACACAGGCCCTGGACTCCAGAACCTGGGCCCCAGAGCAGACCTAGAACCAAAAGCTGAACCCCAGAAACCTGCCCCAGTCCCAAAACTGTTCCCAAGACCCAGACCAGACCATGGACCCTGAATACCAGACCCCAGACACCAGAGACTGATGACAAACGCTGGACACCAGATTCCACACATCAGAGATAAGAGACAGAGCTGCACATGGACCCCACACACTAATCCAGGACACGGACCTACACCCAAAGATACTCCAGCTCCCAGACACACAGCCAAAGACAGATTGAACACCAGCCCACAGACCCAGGAGACAGAACCCTAATCTGTAAACAGACCCCACAGCCAGACTCCAGAGCTGGAGCTGGGCAATGGAGCCCACTTCCCAGATGCAGGAGCAGAAGCGAGTCCTCACAGTGTGAAAAGAGCCAGGAGCCGATAAAGAACATTCCTGACTCTCTAAGTCCAAGCAGCTGGTGGCAGAAATAGCTTTTCATGACAATGTAAGTGTACAATGGAAGAAAATAAGTCCTGGCACTACTAAATTAGATCAAAACCTGCAGAAATACACCAAAAAGACTGGCAGAGCAAAAAAATAATAATAATGCTTACTCTTGCCAGGAGATGTCCATGATCTCTCAGATGCTGCACTTTCCAGAAGTTAGTGTCCTGCCCATGAATGTCACATGGCCGGTTCACCAACACTGTGGGGCATTAAAAAATTTTGTTTGTCTTACCTTCTAAATTCTAACACCTGAGATACCAATCAAATTCACGGGATCTGATTAATGGGCGGAATCCAACATCTAATACATGCGCAAGGGGGATTCCTATTAAAATGAATACCAAACACAATGAGGTAATATCGGGCATACGGGGTATTTTAGAAGAGGGAAGAACAGAGTCTTGGATTTCAAGCATGAAGTGGGGGACAGTGGCAGGTAATTTAGAAAGAAGGGCAGCATACCTGGCAGGTTGATTTTTGTTGGGCAACTCCCACAACTTTAAAACACAAGGAATACGGTAACAGAGTTAACAAGCTCGGGCTAGGCATCTTACTGTCTGAAGCTGAGGTGATTGTCCTGAAGCTCTCTTCCAAAACCGAATTTTGGCAACTAAACCTCTTAGGAAGAAATGACATGAGAATCCTGTCATTTCCCAGCCATCCCTTTCCTAACAGCCACGTTAACATCAGCATGCCAAGTGCAAAATACCGGCCCTCTCATGACCGCCTCTGATACTTTACATACAAGTTTTATATCCACAACCTACATTAGCACATTGTTCCATATTTCACTGACATAATCAGTACGTTTTGAGAATACTTTACTTCACTTAAATTGTTAAATTTTACCTAAGTAAATGTTGACATGCACGTACTCCCCAAATTCACCTCTTATTAAACACCTGACTACTTGCCTATGTGGTGGGGAAACAACCTTTCTTGTGACTTCAAGAATCTATGGGCTGCTCTAATAATCCAACAGCTATGACACAGATTAGCAAATGAAAACAGCCAAATGTCAGGCATACACAGGCAGGAGAACCTCACTCACAGGAGAGAGTCAGAAACCCCCACACACAGAAAAGCATGCACGAGGCAGCAATAATGTGAGGTGCCCGTGGTCATTTTCTAGGACAAAGATATCTCCTTAGATCTGTGGGGAAATATTTGAGATGCGGCATTTTTTGGTACTGGCTTTGTAGCGTGATACAGTCAGGTTTTCACAAGTTATAAATGTGTTTGAAAAATGGCACAAAAAAACAAGTTTATGGCATCCTTTGCCCTAATCTGGAAACCAGTCACAAGGAACTGGGCAGTCCTTACATTTAGACATTTTAAAATATGCTTCTAAATACCATTGCCATCAACAGTCATGGACATTCCACCAGAACCAACCACTTGGCTGGTTGACTGGCACTAAGGTGTTATTCCCAAAATAAACAGGAGGTGGCAGCACACAACCACGCTTGGAACTTTTTCGGGGGTTTTTTTTTCATTGACTATTGTACCGTGGAGCAAGTTTCAAAACGCAATATAAGATTCTTTGAGGTTCCAGCCAAGATGGACGCGTAGCTAGAAACTCTTCACTTCCTTGCACAATCAAAATGAGGATAACAACCGACCTAAAATCAATACACAACCAGCGGTGCCAGAATATCAAACTGCACGGCAGTCTGGCAGCCAAATTATTAAAGAAACAGTCAACCAGACCCACCAGACTGGTGCGCCGAAACACAGAAATATGGCCCAGATGAAAGAACAGAGCAAAACTCCTGAAAAAAGAGCTAAGCGATGAGATAGCAAACCCATCTGCTGTTGGAGAGTTCAAAGCCCTGGTAATCAAAATGTTCACAAAACTGATTGACGCTTGTTCACAAAGTGAAAAGAATGAATAAAGACTACCCAAAGTGAAATAAAGCAAAATTGATGCGTGGGTCACCGGCCAGCAGTGATCACGGGAACGCTGCGGATGGCTGCGTCGAAACTTGAGAAAAAAACATGCACAGAGACAGACCAGTTTCTGTGGAGAAAGTAGGGACAGAATGGCCACCCCCTTCTACTGGGGGAGCGCGCTGATTTACCTTCCAAACCGGCTTTTAGGGTTCGTTTTGCATCAGAATTCAGGTACAGCACATTACTCATTGCGAGGAAGTAAGGGATCAAACGATAGGGAACAAGGAACTCTGAGGGTCTATTTTGGAGTCAGGGATCAAAGAGCTGTAGGACTTTAAGGAACAAACTAACTTCCTCCTGGGACCCTTCTCCTTCAACTGAGAGCATTCTAAACAAAGATTTCACAGGAATTTACATGTTCTTTCTTAGGGCCTGATCACCTGGGGAATCCGCCCTTTCCAGCACAGGACGGCACTACCCTGTCATTGTTTCAGGCTTAGGTGGAGCGAGGGAAGTAAGGCACCCAAGAGATTAAGAGATTTTCTTCAGGGCAGGAGGACTCGACCTTTGTCAAAAGTCAAAGGGTGAGAGTCCATCACCCCCCTTTTGCCGTAGCCCCCCAAAGTCCCTTCTTTTGGGGACCTCCCACGTGATCGTGCCTGTCTTGGGTCATTCCTCCCTTGGGGAATCTTATCCGTCATTGGGTAACCAACCAAGCATTGGGTTCCAGGCCGGGTGAGGTATATAGGAGCAGAAGCAGCACCCCTGCCAGGGAGATAAGCTTGTCTCCTTGCTGGCTTATGGTTTCAAGGGCATTCCCTTAGCCTTAGCCTAGGAGGGTTACAGCTTCTGATACCAGGCAGGGCGGTTCCCAACACAAAATATGCAGGGAACCAACAGTCAGAGGAAGGAAATCAGGACTCAAATCAACTACTTGAAACAAAAGGAAGAAATAAACATCCAACCAGAACACAATGAAGAAACAAGAATTCAAAAAAATGAGGAGAAGCTTAGGAACCTCTGGGACAACTTTAAATGTTCCAATATCCAAATTATAGGCGTGCCAGGAGGAGACGAACAAGAGCAAGACATTGAAAACTTCTTTAAACAAATAATGAAGGAAAACTTCCCCAGTCTGGGGAAGGAAATAGACTTCCAGGAAGTCCAGGAAACCCACAGACTCCCAAAGAAGGTGGACCCAAAGAAGAAGACAACGCACATCATCATGAAGTTACCCAAGATTAAAGATAAAGAGAGATTCTTACAAGCAGCAAGAGGAAAAGAGTTACCTACAAAGGAGTTCCCATCAGACTATCAGCTGATTTCTCAAAAGAAACCTTGCAGGCAAAAAGGGGCTGGAAACACGTATTCCAAGTCATGAAAGACAAGGACCCACATCCAAGGTGACTATCCAGCAAAGCTTTCATTTGGAATGGAGCGGCAGATAAATGCTTCCTGGATAAGGTCAAGTTAAAGGAGTTCATCATCACCAAGCCCTTATTACATGAATTGTTAAAGGGACTTACCTAACAAACAGAAGATAAAAAAACTATGAACAGTAAAATGACAACAAACTCACAACTATTGACAAATGAACCAAAAAGAAAAAAAAAGCAATGAAAACAAAAACTAAGTAAACAACTACAACAGGAACAGGATCAGAAAAATGGACATCACGTGGAGGGATTTCAGGTCAAGGTTTCCAGCAACCGCACATTGATGTTTCTCTCTCTTTCTCCCTCCCTTCCCACTCTAAAAATAAATGAATTTTTATTTTTTTTTTAAATTGCTTCTCAAGCACACTTGGAACTTCTTTAAAAATGACTATATTTAGCTATAAAGCAGATTTCAACAAATGTCTCACAAACTATGCTTACTGTTCTCTTTGCCATTAATCTGGAAACCAGTCATTAGCTAACTAGAAATTCCCTATATTTAGATGTTTTAAAATACACTTCTAAATACCTTCCCAAAATAAATCACACAGTAGAAAATAATTTGCATAGAAAAATAATAAAAAGACTGCATACCAGACCAAGATATTTCTGGTTTCAAAAGTGATAAAAGCGTCACACTTTTTTCTCAACCAAAGGTGATTTTTGCCCCCAAGAGGACTTCAGGCAATGTTCTCAGCCATGTTAGACTGTCCTCAGTGGAAGGGAGGCAAGGGTGTCAGCAGGGAATAGAGGTATTAGATGCTAATGAGCACCTACAATGCAGGGGACAACCCCCCTCCCCCAGAGTGAATCCTCTGGACCAAAAACTCCATAGTACTGAGAATGACAAACCCTGCTCTATATCATGAAGACTTCATTAGAATACAAACAGTATGTCCTTTTGCATCCTAGATCTCAAAGGCTGCCTTTCTTGGAACAGAAAGCCTGAAGCTGAAACTGAAAGAACAAAAAAATACAAGCCATCTTGCAAATGTCAGAGGAGAAGTGTCCTAGGCAATAGTCAGGAGGCAAAGGAAGATCTGTCCACTTAGGAGACCAGATCACCCTGTGATTACACACAGTAGTCCTCTGAGGATCCCTGCTTCTTTGCATTGCTCACACATCACTTTAATAACTGATTTATACTGTCACTTAGAACAAAGAGTCTTACTCGGTTAGATTCCAGATTTTACCATCTCCAGTTTTTTCTTTCAAAATGTGGACATTTGCTACATTCTGTGTTCTTCAGAGTACCGACCCCGGGGGGGCACACTTCTTTTCACAAAATACTTCTGATTTCTAGAACACCATGCTCTTTTAAAATGCTAAGAAGGATGTTACTCTTTTATTTAGTCATTAAAATATGCATGACTAACAAAGAATTTTCCTAGGTCCTAACATTACCTCACTTCTTCATGTTAAAAAATCAAAGCTTTAACTTTAGGTCACCTACACCTACAACCATGGAATGATCCTTATTGCATGAGAGCAAGTTTACCCTCGTAACTCATGACATTCAACGGAAAAGTATCACAAACAGAATTCACTACAAGGATAGGGAAATTACATGAAAAATATGTACATATAGAAAATTATAGATATAAATTTATGAAAAGACTCAGAAGCAACAAAACAGTTAAAAAAAACCTGGGAATAAACCTAACTACAATGTACAGGATCTGTATGAATGAAATTGGAAATTGCTACACAGTCACAGAGACTTGAACAAATGAAAAATACCGTCTTGTTTGGGGGTTCAACATGGCTATCTTTGTATATCCATTTACCACAGTTATCTACAACAGAAATATCCAGAGAAACATAGAAAAGTGATCCCACAGGAAATAGTCAGTTAAACTAGGACCTGAGACATGTACCCCAGAAACAGTCTGGCCCCCGTTTTCTGCTACCCACAGGGTGGTTGCACCTGCCCCCCAACTCTCTCACCTCGTAGCCCCCACGCAGCTCACCTCCTGCCCCTGGACCACCTTGCTTGCATCACGTTAGCCTGTGAGCGTCACCTCGTGCCCATGGAGAGTGGCGTCCCGGCAGCGCCTAAACTCCAGGCTGTGTAGTTGTTCCTCTCTCCACCAGAACTGCCCACCCTTCACACTCGCCAGCCTAAATACGCCTCCCACCCAGCCCCGCCCCATTGGTGGCCCACTCCCACCTCCAGCCCAGTCCTGCCTCGGACCTTAGGCCCCGCCCCTCATCTGTAGCTTTGAGGTTGATTGGTCCATTTAAAAAAAAATAGCCAGCAGTCATGTATACTTGTGGACATGCAGTGTAATGAAGAAATACATTAATAATGTATACTTTACAAAATTAAATAATACTCTGAAAAAGTTCAGAGATTAAAAGGACAAGACACAAACTGGGAGAAAACATGAATTACCTAAAACGTGGTATGAAAAAACATCAAAAGTGAAAGAATAGGAACAGGTACACAGGATGGTGCAAAAGCAGCTTTACAGTTGTTCACATGAAAATAATGTCATCACTATTAAATAATAGGGCAAAAATAAACTTCGTTTCTCGTCCTCAAACACGAAACCTCCTTTTGCCCCACCCCTGTCTTATGCACACATAAACCACATGAAAATTACATAATCACATGCGGTGGGATTCAAGGTAACAAGCATGACTAGAGATGAAGACCACTTCCTATCAAGGAGTTTCATTTACCAGGAAGTCCCAAATTTCATACACAATGTCATAAACTTAAATTATGCAGATCACAGACACAAACAAAAAATCTATAATCATAATAGATTTAACAGACCTCTCATCAAAAATGCAAAATTCCTCTTTCAGAAACAAGAGACCACCTCAAATAATTCAGTAAGGACGTAAAATACACCATAAGCGGCACACTGGACTCAACATTCACAGATAACCCACTTTGCACAGTTTTCTTGCTGACCTGCCCCAGGTGTTATTCCCAAAAATGACCACAAGACGGCAGCAGAGATGCACACTTGGAACATTTTTACATTGACAATATTGTAATAAAATTTTTTTAAAAATTCAAGGGATTAAAATTACATTAAGTTTCTAGCTCTAATTGTAGATAATCTAAAAATCAGATGTAAAGGTCACCAGAAAATTCTTACATTTAGAAGTTATGAAATAGACTTCTAAATATCCCTCCAAATGAATCACAATTGCAGTTAAAATATCATTTCAACCAAATAATATTAAAAACCTATGGGAAAACATTGTGATACACCTGCACATTAGGGGGAAACAGTTGAAAATTCACATGTTTTGCATCCATACTGCAAACCCAGAATAATAAATTAAATCCAGAGAAACTAGAAGAATGGAACTAGGAGCAAGGAGAGATGTCCTGAAGGGTATATACCTAAAACAATACCAGCTATTACCTGTTTGGGTAGGATTTTGAATTACTTTTTATTTCTCTATGTAATTTAAGGAAGTTACCACAAAAAAAGGCGGTCTGTTTGGGTAAAAAAAAAAAGAAGTTATGAGAGGAAAACTTGGCGTAATTTAAGAATAAAAATAACCTAGACTGCTGTGGTGACACCAGAGGCCTTTTTTCTGCTCACCCAGCCCGATCTCCTCACTCAGAGGGGCCCCTTTTCCAAAGCGCACTTCTTTGGGAGGAAATGACGGGACCAGAACTGAATGGGCAGAGAGGTGCTGACCAGCACAGCCTGAGGAGGAACTTGACCCAGGGCTGCCTCACTCCAGGGCTCCCTCACAGCCAAGACGCTTCACAACTAAGCAGCAGCAGCATTGGGCTGACCCACAGAGCTGCTGCTTCATGATTCACCCGAAACAACATGATTCACCTGGAACAATACTGAGCTTCCTAACAGCCATGCTGCACTCACAGCCATTAGTACCAAAACAGAGGTATTAGCACTAGAAAGAGTTTCCTTCTTCCCCACACCCCAGCTCTGGAACTCCTGCTGGCATTGAAT
Source organism: Phyllostomus hastatus (assembly GCF_019186645.2). Lineage (NCBI taxonomy): Eukaryota > Metazoa > Chordata > Mammalia > Chiroptera > Phyllostomidae > Phyllostomus > Phyllostomus hastatus. The sequence continues at coordinate 23,924,447 of NW_025333607.1, read as the reverse complement.
TGGAGCCAGTGACCATCACTTCACAGACACCAGATGCCACAGACAGACTCAGAACCTGACACAGGCCCTGGAATCCAAAACCAGGGCCCCAGGGCAGACCTAGAACCAAAAGCTGAACCCCAGAAACCTGCCCCAGTCCCAAAACTGTTCCCAAGACCCAGACCAGACCATGGACCCTGAATACCAGACCCCAGACACCACAGACTGATGACAAACGCTGGACACCAGATTCCACACATCCGAGATAAGAGACAGAGCTGCACATGGACCCCACACACTAATCCATGACACGGACCTACACCCAAAGATACTCCAGCTCCCAGACACACAGCCAAAGACAGATTGAACACCAGCCCACAGACCCAGGAGACAGAACCCTAATCTGTAAACAGACCCCCACAGCCAGACTCCAGAGCTGGGAGCTGGGCAATGGAGCCCACTTCCCAGATGCAGGAGCAGAAGCGAGTCCTCACAGTGTGAAAAGAGCCAGGAGCCGATAAAGAACATTCCTGACTCTCTAAGTCCAAGCAGCTGGTGGCAGAAATAGCTTTTCATGACAATGTAAGTGTACAATGGAAGAAAATAAGTCCTGGCACTACTAAATTAGATCAAAACCTGCAGAAATACACCAAAAAGACTGGCAGAGCAAAAAATAATAATAATGCTTACTCTTGCCAGGAGATGTCCATGATCTCTCAGATGCTGCACTTTCCAGAAGTTAGTGTCCTGCCCATGAATGTCACATGGCCGGTTCAACAACACTGTGGGGCATTAAAAAATTGTTTGTCTTGCCTTCTAAATTCTAACACCTGAGAAACCAATCAAATTCACGGGATCTGATTAATGGGCGGAATCCAACATGTAATACATGCGCAAGGGGGGATTCCTATTAAAATGAATACCAAACACAATGAGGTAATATCGGGCATACGGGGTATTTTAGAAGATGGAAGAACAGAGTCTTGGATTTCAAGCATGAAGTGGGGGACAGTGGCAGGTAATTTAGAAAGAAGGGCAGCATACCTGGCAGGTTGATTTTTGTTGGGCAACTCCCACAACTTTAAAACACAAGGAATACGGTAACAGAGTTAACAAGCTCGGGCTAGGCATCTTACTGTCTGAAGCTGAGGTGATTGTCCTGAAGCTCTCTTCCAAAACCGAATTTTGGCAACTAAACCTCTTAGGAAGAAATGACATGAGAATCCTGTCATTTCCCAGCCTTCCCTTTCCTAACAGCCAGGTTAAACATCAGCATGCCAAGTGCAAAATGCTGGCCCTCTCATGACCGCCTCTGATACTTTACATACAAGTTTTATATCCACAACCTACATTAGCACATTGTTCCATATTTCACTGACACAATCAGTCTAGTTTTTGAAAATAATTTACTTTCACTTAAATTGTTAAATTTTGCCTAAGTAAATGTTGACATGCACGTACTCCCCAAATTCACCTCCTATTAAACACCTGACTACTTGCCTATGTGGTGGGGAAACAACCTTTCTTGTGACTTCAAGAATCTATGGGCTGCTCTAATAATCCAACAGCTATGACACAGATTAGCAAATGAAAACAGCCAAATGTCAGACATACACAGGCAGGAGAACCTCACTCACAGGAGAGAGTCAGAAACCCCACACACAGAAAAGCATACACGAGGCAGCAATAATGTGAGGTGCCGTGGTCATTTTCTAGGACAAAGATATCTCCTTAGATCTGTGGGGAAATATTTGAGATGCGGCATTTCTTGGTACTGGCTTTGTAGCATAATAGAGTCAGGTTTTCACAAGTTATAAATGTGTTTGAAAAATGGCACAAAAAACAAGTTTATGGCATCCTTTGCCCTAATCTGGAAACCAGTCACAAGGGAACTGGGCAGTCCTTACATTTAGACATTTTAAAATATGCTTCTAAATACCATTGCCATCAACAGTCATGGACATTCCACCAGAACCAACCACTTGGCTGGTTGACTGGCACTAAGGTGTTATTCCCAAAATAAACAGGAGGCGGCAGCACAGAACCACGCTTGGAACTTTTGGGGGTTTTTTGTACTGTGGAGCAAGTTTCAAAACGCAATATAAGATTCTTTGAGGTTCCAGCCAAGATGGACGCATAGCTAGAAACTCTTCACTTCCTTGCACAATCAAAATGAGGATAACAACCGACCTAAAATCAATACACAACCAGCGGTGCCAGAATATCAAACTGCACGGCAGTCTGGCAGCCAAATTATTAAAGAAACAGTCAACCAGACCCACCAGACTGGTGCGCCGAAACACAGAAATATGGCCCAGATGAAAGAACAGAGCAAAACTCCTGAAAAAGAGCTAAGCGATGAGATAGCAAACCCGTCTGCTGTTGGAGAGTTCAAAGCCCTGGTAATCAAAATGTTCACAAAACTGATTGAGCTTATTCACAAAGTGAAAGAATGAATAAAGACTACCCAGTGAAATAGAGCAAAATTGATGTGTGGGTCACCGGCCAGCAGTGATCACGGAACGCTGAGGATGGCTCTTCGAAACTCAAGAAAAAACATGCACAGAGACAGACCAGTTTCTGTGGAGAAGTAGGGACAGAATGGTCACCCCTTCTAGTGGGGAGCGCGCTGATTTACCTTCCAAACCGGCTTTGATTATTAGGTTCGTTTTGCATAAGAATTCAGGTAAAGCACATTACTCATTGCGAGGAAGTAAGGATCAAACGATAGGGAACAAGGAACTCTGAGGGTCTATTTTGGAGTCAGGGTCAAAGAGCTGTAAGACTTTAAGGAACAAACTAACTTCCTCCTTGGACCCTTCTCATTCAACTGAGAGCATTCTAAACAAAGATGGTTTCACAGGAATTTACATGTTCTTTCTTAGGCCTGATCACCTGGGGAATCCGCCCTTTCCAGCACAGGGTGGCACCACCCTGTCATTGTTTCAGGCTTAGGTGGAGCGAGGGAAGTAAGGCACCCAAGAGATTAAGAGATTTTCTTCAGGGCAGGAGGACTCGACATTTGTCAAAGTCAAAGGGCGAGAGTCCATCACCCCCCTTTTGCCGTAGCCCCCAAAGTCCTTCTTTTGGGGGACCTCCCACATGATCGTGCCTGTCTTGGGTCGTTCCCCCCTTGGGGAATCTTATCCGTCATTGGGTAACCAACCAAACATTGGGTCCCAGGCCGGGTGAGGTATATAGGAGCAGAAGCAGCGCCCCTGCCAGGGAGATAAGCTTGTCTCCTTGATGGCTTAAGGTTTCAAGGGCGTTCCCTTAGCCTTAGCCTAGGAGGGTTACAGCTTCTGATACCAGGCAGGGCGGTTCCCAACACAAAATATGCAGGGAACCAACAGTCAGAGGAAGGAAATCAGGACTCAAATCAACTACTTGAAACAAAAGGAAGAAATAAACATCCAACCAGAAACACAATGAAGAAACAAGAATTCAAAAAAAAGGAGGAGAAGCTTAGGGACCTCTAAGACAACTTTAAATGTTCCAATATCCAAATTATAGGCGTGCCAGAAGGAGATGAACAAGAGCAAGACATTGAAAACTTCTTTAAACAAATAATGAAGGAAAACTTCCCCAGTCTGGGGAAGGAAATAGACTTCCAGGAAGTCCAGGAAACCCACAGACTCCCAAAGAAGGTGGACCCAAAGAAGAAGACAACGCACATCATCATGAAGTTACCCAAGATTAAAGATAAAGAGAGATTCTTACAAGCAGCAAAGAGGAAAAGAATTACCTACAAAGGAGTTCCCATCAGACTATCAGCTGATTTCTCAAAAGAAACCTTGCAGGCAAAAAGGGGCTGGAAACACGTATTCCAAGTCATGAAAGACAAGGACCCACATCCAAGATGACTATCCAGCAAAGCTTTCATTTGAAATGGAGCGGCAGATAAATACTTCCTGGATAAGGTCAAGTTAAAGGAGTTCATCATCACCAAGCCCTTATTATATGAATTGTTAAAGGGACTTATCTAAGAAACAGAAGAAGATAAACTATGAACAGTAAAATGGCAACAAACTCACAACTATGGACAAATGAACCAAAAAGAAAAAAAAAACAATGAAAACAAAAACTAAGTAAACAACTACAACAGGAACAGGATCAGAGAAATGGACATGACGTGGAGGGATTTCAGTGGGGATGGGGGAGGGAGGAATAGGGGGAAAAAGTACAGGGAAGAAGTTTAATTGGCAGGTATAAAATAGATGGGGAGAGATAAAAATGATATAGGAAACAGAGAACTCAAAGAAATTATATGTACAACCCACAGACATGAACTAAGGGGGGAAAGAGCTGGAGGGTTGGGGTGCAGGGCGGAGTGGGAGTACAGACGGGGAAATTGAGAAAACTGTAATAGCATAATCAGTAAAACAATTTAAAACTAAATTAAAAGTAAGTAAATAAAAAACAACAAAAGAACTCAACATGACTGATAATAAAGATGCTCCATCCCAAAACTTGAGACAGAACTCTTCACCTTTGAATGCACAGCTTAGAAACGGGAGCTAGAAATACACAAATTTGCACCGGAACCAAGGACCTAAAATAGTTGATGAAGTCCAGGCAAAGTACAGAAAGGAGCCATAGACATGTCCTGAGGGGCACGTATATAAAATGAGAGCGCTTGTATTTTACTTTACGTTTTTTTACCTCCTGGTGGAGAATTTCAAATACATTTGACCTCCGCATTATTTAAGGAAGCTGCAATGGAAAAAGCTAATCACAGATGATTTTCAAGCACACTCGGCACTTGTAAAAACCTGCCCCTATCAGCTACAAAGCCAGTTCCAAACAACATCACATAAAACATGCTTATTCCTCCCTAGGCTGATATCTGGAGACCAGACATGAAGCAACTGCACAGTCCTGACATTTGGGACGTCTCCAACTGCGCTTCTAAATTACATTACTGTGAAAAGTCAGTGATATTCCCCCTGCAATCAACCACTTTTCCTGCGGACCTGCACTAAGGTGTCTTTCCCAAAATGGCAGAAGAGGCCGACATATGCAATGCATATCCCACTAATGGCTTGGCTGAAAAAAAGTTTCTTCACTTTTTAGTGTAAGATGCAATAATGGGCACACTTTTCATTTCCCCCCAAAATGTGACTGCACAATGTCATCTCCAATCAGTTCCACTGCCCTCTGCCATCTCTCAGGCAAATCCCCATTCCACCATCCAACAGCACTGTTACCTTTAGGAGCAGAGAGCTCTTCCAGGTGTCTTCTGCCGCCTTCCACGGAACAGAAATTTCTCTCCACTAGGAGAAATTCGCAATACTGAACTAAATGGACTCACGAAGCTGCAAGGTCTGGTAAGTACTGCAGAGGAATCACGACTGCGCAGCCAGGCTGCAACCAGTTTTCCCTGGTCACCAAAGAGAAATGTGAGCCCCCACCTCATCATGAAGCTTTTACAACTTCTAATTGGACTCTTTCCCTCAGATGGTGCTTGTAGTTGGTCTGATGGGGCAGCACGCATTGCGAATTTCCCCAAAAAGCTCCTCCTACAGGACTCCCTCCGGTATCACCACACAGGCAACATCACCTCCTTTGGATGAAGAACGCCCTGTGGAGGGGCTGCTGGTGGTAGTCCCTTCGTTGGCCCACAATCTCTCCCATTCCGTGTTATTCTCAAATTTTAATGGTTCATACCCCCTCACAATTTGCTTGCAACCAGAATGGTTTCCTCATGTTTATGCAGATAACCGCATGTGGAAATGAGGTGAAGAAAGCTCCCGCCTCCCTGCTTAGCTTCTGTGGAACCCAAACATCAGAGCAATTCATGTGATCGTGTAGGTGCAAATGATTTTCAATGCGCGATCGGGATACTTTGGATATGTCACCTTTCTCCCACACGGCATAACATGGTCTGTCCTCAGTGAACATCTGGACTCGGTGGCTCTCAACTGCAAATGCTCTGCCAGACCCGTGGGATGCCTTTGTGCAAGACATCTTGGCCATGAAACTTCACAAACCACTTCTGACACATTTCATCACCTACAGCACCTTCTCCATACACACTACTAATCTTTATTTGTGCATTTCTGTTGTGTTTTCACCTTTCTAGAAGTGACAAAGCCTAATGTGCCAATAATGTTGCTATGTTCATCCATCTTCCATACGACAATGGCCACACAAACATTCACGAGTTCGGGTCAGATTTTTTTAATGCATGCAAAGATGACAGCTGTCACAATAAATTTTTTTAAAAAGGGTTTCAAATGAAGTTAAAGACAAGTCATGGCATCCACCTCAACCGCAACCACCAACCCTAACCCCAAGCCATGCCACTGGACTGCGTGTCCGAAGCCTGGCCCTGACTCCAGATGCCTGGCTCCGGACATCATACTCCAGAGAACAGTCTGTCCTCCTATTTAAACCTGTAAACCCTTGGAACACAAACATCTAATGTCTACAAATATAAGGCAGGTTTCTGTATTAGCAAGAAAGAGCCCATAATTCGAGCTTGGTTAATTGCCTACTGTTGGGAACAAGAAAATTAAGAACTAAATGTGACCTTAGTAAACAGGAACCGCATTGTAGCCAAAAGGAACTAACAAGGGAAACAGAGTGTAGGATGTAGTTAAGCAAACGTCCTGTGTCATGCAGATATTCTCCCCTGGGGCTGCTAGATAGGCAATGCTTTTTTTAGTTTTAAAAATTTGAATTTTACCCTGTTCCCGCGCACAGTCTCTGTAAGCAAATAGCTAACTGCCACATCAGCTTCTGTAAAACGCTTGCTTGCTTGCTCGCGCCAAAACCCCTATATAAGAACCTAGCTGTGAGGGCTCGGGGCGACTCTCTCATCTGCAGCCCCTGTGGGTACCGTGTCTCCGGACACTTTGAGAGTTCACCCCTGCGCAGGTTAAACTTGGCCAATAAAGCAACATCTTTGATACCCTGAAAGTCTCCGACATTTGTTCTCGCGTTTGCTGGATGCAACACCTACCTCTGGTCACTATCTGTCTTACAAGGGAGTCCCTGATGCTTACAGAAAGAGCCCATAAATAACTTTGGAAATTGCCCCAAAATTTAATTAACTGCCTCCTGTCACGTATGTGTTTTACAACAGGATGGCCAAATGGAGTCTGCAGCAAGATAAGAATTCGGGCAGACAGACCCCCCATGCATCCCTAAATTTTGGATAGTCACATTCCCCCAGGAAAGCTGGTGCCACATTTACCCATTAATCAATATGTAACTCTTTTCCCTCCTATCCCACCAACTATATAAATCCTGAGAACAAAGGACTCACTCTCTCTCTCTCAGAGGCTCAGGATGCTCTCGCTCTCAGGGGCTCAGGGGGCTCTTGGCTCTCGGGCCACAGGGCCTCTGACCACAGGCTGCCCAGGGGCTTGCCACCCTGGTCTCCAGCCTCTCTTGCTTTTCTCACCCTGATTTACTCTGAAACTTTCCCTTTCACCCCCTGATCTACCCAGTCCTGTTCTCTTCCATGGAAGCAGACCACTAATAAACTGATTACATACTACTAGATTTGCTGATATGTAATTCTTTACATGCATCAGCAAAAAGAACCAGGTCTCTCCCGTCAACACTCCGAGCCTCTTCATTTGCCTTATCCAACACCGGCCTCTGCTCATCCCCCTTACGGAAGCAAAGAATTCAATAAGGCTTCTATGTCTGCCCAATTGAGATGATAAATGGCAAAAACTGATGCAATCAAATCAGTCATTTTAGCTTGGTTATGTCCAAGAAGGGTTTGAGATTTTCCAGTTTCACAGGTCCACTGTAGGAAACAGAGTATGTGCCAGATAACATCTGGCAGACTGGCCTTCTGACCTTACTCTCACTGAAAAGTCTCCAAAAAGGATAGTGCCCTGCCCTGGTGGGGGCTTTTCCTCCACCGAATCTGGTTTCTTGACCGATTCAAGATAGCGATGCCAGTTCAGGCGCACTTTTCCCATTTCACTCACAGGAGTGGATCCCCTGGGGCTGCAGGAACTCTGACCAGCCTGCAGCAGTCTTAATACCTACATCTTCCTGGCCCCTCTGCTCTGACCTTCTATCTTTCATATGTAAATTCTCTTTTCTCTGAGCTATTAACTCACTTTCCTCTCTTTTTTTCCTTTTTAACTCTGCATGCATCTTTATCATGTAAACTCAAAAACTTCTAGGTAAGGCAATTTGTTCTACCCTGATTTTGACAAAACAACTTTAGTTACAGTATAATACAGTAATTTAAAGACCCATTCAGTGACCAGCACTCTCCTGAGTCTAAATTATACAGGACACAAACAGAACAGTACTACAACAAAACAACATACGCTTTTCGATATACGCTCATATGTCGATCAATTTACCAGAACCCACCCCAGCGGGCTGTTTTTTGGAACAGAGGGTTCCCCGCCCCCATATTACCAGACAGCACTCCACGGAGCTCCAAACAGACGCCCTTTTGGGACCAGAGCAGATGTCCTTGCTGACCAGACAGAGCTCCAAACAGACAGTACCCAAACAGAACAGCTGACTTAAGTTGTGACCCAGGATTTCAACCTGAACCAGAAAGCGCAATGATTCAGTCTAGTGTGATGCACGACGAGAGGTGCTGGGAGCAAGGGGTGAGAATCCCCAAGTGAAATCACTTGGCAGCTGCTTGGGATTCTCTGACTCCAAGCCTCCAGGGCCCCTCAGTCCAGGCAGCCAATGGGACTCCCCGCAAAACACCCAAACTTACCAGAGAGTACCAAAGTCTGTCCCCGCGCAGACTCGCCAAAAATATGTAACGGGAAAAGACACCGGCGTCCGGGCTGCCTGTCACGACCAAATCCAATGAGCAATGACAGTGATTGTGTCTTTGATGGGCGCTTTATTCAGATGGCCAGCGATCCGAGCAGATGGCGGGTTCATACCCTAACAAACCATCTTACTCTTTCTTTCCCTGGCCAGATCTTTTATAAGGGGGGTTGGGGGGAGGGCAAACAAGGTGTCAGCGATAGCCTTTCAAAATCAACAGTTGCCTCCAAGGGGGAAGGGTGGTCGCTTGCTTCTTCCTGGTACAGATGTCTCCAGGAGGTCAGCTGCTTATTCTCAAGGGGCAAGGAGGGGCCTTATCTGTAGTTACTGAAACAAAAACTTAACATACACATGACTTGCTAGATTGATGACTATTTACCTTGAGCTAAATTTTCCCAAGTCTTAAGCCCCTATCATTGCCAGGAGATGTTCATGATCTCTCAGAAGCTGCACTTTCCAGAAGTTAGTGTCCCGCCCATGAATGTCATATGGCCACTTCACCAACACCATGGGCGATTAAAAAAAATTATTTTTGTCATACCTTCTAAATTATAACAGCTGAGATAACAATCAAATTCACACAATCTGATTAAAGGAGGAATTCAACATCTACTACATGGACAAAGAAAATTCATATTCACATGAATACCAAACATAATGAGGTAATATTGAGTATATGGGGTATCTTCGAAAAATGGAAGAACAGAGTTTTAGATTTCAAAGGTGAAGTGGGGGGACATGCAGGTAATTTAGAAAACACAGGCAGCATACCTGGCATGTTCATGTCTGTTGGGCAACTCCCACAACTTCAAGATGCAGGTTGTACAGTAAGAAGGGTCAACAAGCTCTGGCTAGGAGTCTTACTGTCTGAGGTTGAGGTGAAGCTCTCTTCCTAGAGCAAATTGTGGCAACTAAACCTCTTAGGAGGAAATGAGATGACAATCTTAAGTAATTTCTCACTCTTCCCTTTCCTAACAGCCAGTTTGACATCAGCATGCCAAGTACAAAATGCTGGCCCTCTCATGACCGCCTGTGATACTTTACATAGAAGATTTATATCCACGAGCTACATTAGTACATTCTTCCATATTTCACTGACATGGTCATTCAGTTTTGAGAATAACTTACTTTACTAAAATTGTTAAATCTTACTTAAGTAAATGGTGATGTACATGGACTCCCCAAATTCACCTCGTATTAAACACTTGACTGTTTGCTTATGTGGCCGAGAAACAATCTTTCATGTGACCTCAAGAATCTTTGGGCTGGTCTAACAATCCAACAGGTATGATACAGATTAGCAAATGACAATGGCCAAATGTCAGACCTACACAGGCAGAAGAACCTCACTCACAGGAGAGAGTCAGAAACCCCACACGCAGAAGAGCATAAATGAGGCAACCATGATGTGAGGGACCGTGGTCATTTTCTAGGACAAAGATATCTCCTTAGATCTGTGGGGAAATACTTGAGATGGAATAAAAGGTGTTGGAACAACTAAATGGGAAAAATGTTGGGCCCCATACCTTACATCCTCCACCAAAATCAAGTCTTTAATTGATTTTAATAGCCACTCATAACTCACATAAAACACTGAGAGCTATCTACAACATACCAAGAGATCTAAAGTGAAAGAATGGTAAAAATACACTATACGAACATTAACCAAATGAAAATCATACAACATACAGCAGACTGGAAGGCAAAATGTAAACCACTATACACATAAACAGGAGTACTTCATAAAAGTACTCCTTCAGAAAATTCAATTTACCACTTAGTTCCAAATTTTTATTCACTTAATAACATAAACTCGAAATTATATAGGACAGAGCTACATGGAAAAATACATGAAATAATAATCATAATAGGAGATTTAACAAACCTCTGTCATTCAGGTTCTGTTTCAGAAACAATAAAGCCCACAAAAAAATAGTAAAAATATTTTTACAATTACATGATAAGCAAATGGCATTCAATGTCCATAAATACTTCACTACACCCCCAAAATATCAAATTACAGATGCTTTCCAAGCACCCTGGGAATTTTTTTTTAAAAACTGACCATACTGTGATATAAAGCAAGTTCCAACACACTGTAAAGGACTGAAATTTGCATATATATATATATATATATATATATATATATATATATAATGTATATATACACATATATGTTTATATGTCCACATATATATATTTCTTGCTCTCACTGCCATTTATCAAGAAATCAGTAACAACATAACTAGAAAACACTTATATTTACAAATTATGAAGTACACTTCTAAATAACCACCCAAAAATAATGCACAATTGGAGTCAGAAAACAATTTGCAGGGACTGATAGTCAAAACACTTCTTACCAAGGCCAGATCACTCAGGTTCCAAAGATGATCACAGCTTCAAGATCAGTGGTTTTCAACCTCAGGTCTACTTTTCCCCCCAAGGGGACATTTGGCACATTTATGGAGACCTTTCAGGTTGTCCTTGGGGTGGGGTTAAGGTGGGAGTTACTGGCATGCACTGAACAGAGGTAAGGATTGCTAATAAGCACCTACAATGCAGAGGAAAAATCTCCCAAGAGAAGGAATTATCCACAGCAATGAGAAACCCTACTCTATATGGAGCACGATGAAGAGTCAATTAGAATACAAACAGCATGTGACTTTGCACTCTCGATCTGAAATCACGCCCCTCTCTGGACAGGCAGCCTGCAGGCTGAGAGCTAAAGAACAACAACAGAAATAAATAAATAAATACATACATACATACATACATAAAATGCCAGCCATGTTGCAAAGACTGGGGGGGGGGGTGATGTCCTTGGCTAGAAAACACCTGCAAAAGCTCAGAAGCCAAGGAAGATATGACACCTTCAGACACTGAACCACGCTGCGATAAACCGCAGCACTGAGGGTCACTGTTCCTTTGCATTGCCCATAAATCGCTCTGCAATAATTGTTTCTTAAAATCACTTAGACTCCACAATCTTCCTCCTTTAGATTCCAGCACTCACCACCAAACGTTCTCCTCTTTGAAAATGTGGACCTTTGCCATAGTGTGAGTTCCTCAGATAACCTATAAGGGACGTGATTTTGCTGACAAAAAAATGTCTGATTTCTAGAAAACCATTGCTCCAGGTCCTGACCTCATTTAAAATGCTAAGAATCATATCACTATTTTATTTAATTATTAATGAACTTACAACTAACACATTTTTAACTCTTCATATCTTCATACTTTATTCCAAGCTCTATTTTTTCATGCTTTATACGGCTAAGCTAATGCAATTTTATTATTGCATGATATCTTATTTACCTTGAGAACTCATGAATATCAACCTACCATTATCATAAATAACACAATTTAGTGAATTGTGTGGTAAATACCATGCAGAAATAAACATCTTTTATATATACAAAGAATAATTTAAGGATGTAATCAAAGAAAAGAACCCATGGTGCACCCCCAAATCCGGTATCTGGTCCAGACGATGTGCTCACAAAAAGTGGTTCCAAGGAACTGGTCACTTGCATTGGGACCTGAGACTTGTACCTCCAAATAGTCTTTAAAAAAAATCAACAGTCACTGATATTCCACTATAACTAATCAAGGACTTCTCCTGCTGACCTGAACTAAGGTGTCATTCCCAAACATGGCCACAAGACGGCAGAAGAGACCGCCACTTGGAACGCATGTCCCACAAATGGCTTGGCTGAAAGGTTCCTTCACTCTTTACTGTGAGATGCGATGACGGGCACACTTTTCATCTTCCCTCAAACACGGTGACTGCACAAGATCGTCACCATTTTTTGTTCCACTGCCTTCTGCCACCTTTCAGGTAATTTCACCATTCCATGGCCCCACACCTTTGTTATCTTTTGGAGCAGAGAGCTCTTCCAGGTGGCTTCTGCAGTCTTCCAGGGAATGGAAATTTCTCTACAATAAGTGAAATTCAGAGAGACCGAACTAATTGGCCATGCGAAGGTGCCAGGTCTGGTGAGCACTGTGGATGACTCGGGACTGCACATCCAGGCTGGAACCTTTTTTCACTGGTCACCAAACAGAAACGTGCATTTTCACCTTATCATGAAGTTTTGGCGTCTTCTGCTGACAAATTCCAGACCATTTCCCTCAGGCGATGCTTTCAGTTGGTCTGATGGGGAGCAGTACTTGTTGCAAGTAACCTGCTGGCTTTCCACAAGGAACGCCTTCTGCAGGAGCCCCTCCAGAAACCACCACAAGGACAACATCACCTCTTTCAGGTGAAGACCACCCTTTGGAGTGGCCTGGTGGTGGTTCCTTTGCTGGCCCTTAATCTCTCCCATTCCACATTACTGTAACATATCAACAGTTCATCCCCCCTCACAATTTATTTTGGAAACAAAATGTTTTCCTTACGTGTCAGTAGAGAACCACATGTGGATATGCTGTCAAGATGGGTCCCTCCCTTCTACCCACTTAACTTCAGTGGAACCCAAACGTCAGGGCAACTACCCTGACTGTGCTGGTGCAAATGATTTTCAGCACTTGATTAGGATACTTTGAGTGTGTTGCCTGTCTCCCATGTGCCATAACATGGTCTGTCCTCAGGTAACATCTGCCCGTGATGGCTCTCCACTGCACCTGGTCTGCCTACCTGTGGGACAACTGCCCTGGAGACATCTCCAGCATGGCACTGCAAAATCCACTTCAGACATGTTCCGTCACTCACAGCAATGTCTCCACACACTCCACAAATCTTTCTTTGCCTTACAGTTGCACTTTTACCTTTCTTGAAATGACAAAGCCTAAGGGGCCAAAAATGTTGCTTATGTAATTCCATCTTCAGTGTGAAAATGGCCACACATATATTCACCAGCTGTGCACAGATTTGATTAATGCAAGCAGGTATGACAGCTGTCACAATGCAGTGTAACAAAATGGTTTCAAATGACGTAAAGGCAAGTATATGAGATTGGAGTGAGAATTGGGTGGGGGTGTGGAGTTGGGGGAAAGTGGGGGGCTGAACTGACATTTTTACCAGACCAATTTAAGGCCAGTTTCAACCATCATCACAGCCTCAGAATCCTACAGAGTGTTTTTTACTCTCATAGCACTTAAGCTAGCATTCGCAGGGAATGGCTGAGTAGAAGGTGCTGTTGTTCAGGACTTCTAAAATAGACTCCTGCAGAAGCTCCAAAGTGAATCACCATTTCAATTACAAAATAACTGGACCTGAATGATGGTAAACATACTCCGTAACAAAATTTGAGAAAGAAATATTCACCCTTGAATGCACAGCTTAGAAACACGGGCTAGAAATGCACAAGTTTTGCACTCACACGAGGAACCTAAAATAGTAAACGAAGTCGAGGAAAAGCGGAGGAAACGAGCCAATAGACAGGTCCTGAGGGGCAGGTACGTACAATGATGTCACTTATATTTTATTTTGCTTTTTTGTATCTCTTGTAGTGGCATCATATATAAGTTTTACCTCCACATTGTTTTAGGAAGTTTCAACAGACAAAGCAAATTACAAACGACTTTCCAGACCACTTGGCAATTCTAAAAACCTGCCTCAAAGCCACTTCCTAGAAACATCACATGCAACATGCTTATTGCTCCCTTGGCCATTACTCTGCAGACCAGTCACAAGGTAATTGTATATTCCTGATATTTAGACATTTCCACATGCACTTGTAAATACCGCTGCCTTCAAAAGTCATTGATAATTTACTGGAATCGATCACTTTTCCTGCTGACCGAAACTAACATATCATTCCCCAAAATGGCCGCGAGACGGCAGCAAAGACCAACGCTTGGAACACAGACCGTCCTGTGGGCTTGGCCACAAGGTTCTTTTGGATTTTCTGATAAGATGCAATGACAGGCACATTTTTTCATTCTCCTCAACAATGTGACTGGACAGTGGTTTCACCATTTAGTTCCACTACCCTCTGCTATTTTTGGCCAACTTCACCATTCCATCTGCCCACAACATGGTTATGTCTTGGGGCACAGAACTCTTCCAGGTGCCTTTGGCAGTCTTTCCAGGGACTGGAAATTTTTCTCCACTAAGAGATTTTAGGAAAGGCTGAAATACCTGGCAGTCTGAGGACACAACGTCTTATGAGCACTGCAGATGAATCAGGACTGCCCAGCCAGGCTGGAACTGTTTTCCCCTGGTCACCAAACAGAAACATGCACTCTCACCTTTTCCTGATGGATAATTATGAGTCTTCTGCTGAGAAACTCAGGACTCTTTCCCTGGGGCAGTGAGTTCCGTTGGTCCAATGGGGAGCAGTACTTTGAAAGTAACTGCCTGGTTTCCAGTGAGGAGCTCCTAGTACAGGACTCCCCAGTGATCCCACCATGTCCACAGTATCGCCTCCTTTGGGTACAGACCACACTTTGGAGTGGCTGCTGTGGTTCCCTTCATGTGCTCACTATTTCTCCCAGTCCCCATTAGTGTCAAATATCAATGATTCATCCCTCTGTCCACAATTTGTCTTGGAAATGGAACATTTTCCTTGTGTTTCAGTAGAGAATCTCATGGGGAAATGTGGTCAGGAAGTGCTCCCCCCTACTCCCCCCTTAACTTCTGTGGAACCCAAACATAAAAGCAATTAATGTAACCATGCTGGTGGAAATGGCTTTCGATGCTTGATTTGGGTTTTTTTAGTATCTTACCTCCTCCAGTGTGGCATAATGTGGTCTGTTCTCAATTAACGTCTGGACTGGATGGCTGTCAAATGCGACCGGTCCATTTGACATGTGGGGAACCCTCACATGAGAAATCTCTGACATGAACCTCCACTCTTATTGGAAAAACCACTTCTGACACATTTGAGCCATCACACCACCTTCTTGCACACACCACAAATCTTGTATTCCATTTAACTGGCATTTTAACCCTCTTGATATGCCAAGGTCTAATGTAATGAAGATATTACTTCTGTTCATCCATTTTCAGCATGAAAATGGCCACACATTCAACAGTTTTGATGAGATTGTTGTTTAAATGCAGGCTGATGTGATGTTTGTCATGATACAGTTTAAGCAAAGGGTTTCGAATGAAGTTAAAGACAAATACGTGAACCAGAGTCACATGATGGCGGAGTGAAGACGGGGATGGTGAGGGACCAAAGTGATTTTTTTGGCCATCCCGGTATAAAGAACACTTCAACCAGAATCGCAGCATTGACATCATATACAGTGAGTTTTTTGCTCTCAAAGCTCTTAAGCTAGAATTCACTGAAAGTGGGTTCTGTTGTTTGGAATTTATGAAATAGACACCTAAATAATCTCCAAAATGAACCACCACTTGAGATACAAAATAACTGTAACTGAAATATGCTTAACATACTACAACCACAACTTGAGAAAGTAATTTTCACCCATAAATGCACATGTTAAAAACAGGAACTGGAAATGTACCAGTTTTGCACCCCTTTGAGAAAACTAAACTAGTAAAGGACATCCAGACAAAGAAGAAAAAAGGAGGCCCAAGACATGTCCCTAAGGGTACATATATAAAATGATGACACTTTTTATTTTATTTATGTATTTTTATTTTTGTATTTTACACCATGGTGGAGAATACTGAATAAACTTTACTTTTGTCATTGTTTGAGGAAGCTGCAAGAGACAAATCAAGTTACAAGTGATTTTCAGGCGCGCCTGCAACTCCTCAAAGCCTGACTGTATTGCGCTACAAAGCCGGTTCCGAGACACATCACATGGAACGCGTCCGTCGCTCCCTTAGCCCTTAACCTGAACACCAGTCACAAGGTAACTGGACAGTGCTGATGTTTAGATGTTTTCTAATGCACTTGTAAATACCACTGCCATCCAAAGTCACTGATATTCTACTGAAATCAACCCCCTTTTCCTGCTGCCCTGAACTGAGCTGTCATTCCCAAAAAATGACCACGAGATGGCAGAAGAGACCGACAGTTGGAAACACTCTTACTATTGCTTCATAGAAAGGTTCCTTCGTTCTTGACTCATACAATGAACATACAATCATAAACGCAGTCAGGGCAGTTGAGGAATCAGGCCCGTAAACATGTCTGGAGGGGCACATACATGAAATGAGAGCACTTGTATTTCACTTTACTTTCTTTTAACTCTTGGCAGAGAATTTTAAATAGATACTACATCCGCGTTGTTTAAGGAAGCTGCAACAAAGCAAATTACAATTTTCAAGCACACCTGGAACTTGTAGAAACCCGACGCTATCGCTATACACAGCCAGATCCAAGAAATGTCACTAAAATATGCTAATTGCTCTCCTCGCCATGTGGAAACCAGTGACAAGGTAACTGGACAGCACTGACATTTAGATGTTTCTAAACGCACTTGTAAAAACCCCTGCCATCAAAAGTCATTAATATTCCACTGGAATCAACCACTCTTCCTGCTGACCTGTACTGAGTGTCATTCCCCAAAATGGCCACGAGATGGCAGCAGAAACAGACACTTGGAACACATACCATACTATTTGCTTGCTTTTTGTTTGCTTTTTACTGTCAGATGGCACGACAGGCACACTTTTCATTTTCCAAAAACGTGACTGGACAATGTAGTCACCATTTTGCTCCACTGCCCTCTGCCACCTTTCAAGCAACTTCACCATCCCATCATTCCACAACATTGTTATCTTTTGGAACAGAGACTTCCAGGTGCCCCTTGCAGTTTTCCAGGGAATGGAAATTTCTCCCCATTAAGAGAGATTCAGAAAGGACCACGAGAAGGTGCAAGCTCTGGTGAGCACTGCGGATGAACCATGACTGCACAGCCAGGCTGGGCCGATTTTCCCTGGCCACCAAAGAGACACGTGTGCACTCCTGCCTTATCCTGAAGCTTCCCCGTCTTCTGCTGACAAATTCTGGATGCTTTCCCTCATGCGGCTTTCCGTTGGTCTGATGGGGACCAGTACTTGTTGGAAGTCATCTGCTCATTTCCCACAAGGAGCTCCTACCGCAGGACTCCCTCGGGAATCCACCACATCCGCAACATCACCTCCTTCGGATGAGGACCGTCACACTTTTATGATGTGAGGTCCGTTGTCATCCACTAGTTAGTTAAACACTGTATGACAGCAGAGAAACGCGTTTTCTGGCAGCTTTCTCTTAGGTGCTGTTCTCAAGGTGCACAGGAAGTAGCAGAGCCTCTCCTGGTGGCCTCCACTCCACTTGTCTTCCCAAGGTGCACACCAGCAGCAGACAAGAGCGTTTCCTGCTTACTTCCACTCAGGTGCTATTCTCAAGGTGCACACGAGAGGGCAGCACTTTGTCGATGCTTCCCCCAGTAACATCCACTGAAGTCGAAGTACATCTACTGAACAGCAAATTCCCAAAATTACCCACGAGGTGGCAGCAAAGACCACCTTTTCCTGGCTTAAGGGCTCTGCCCACTCTGTATTAAAAAGAGAATTCACAAAGAGAGAAAGAGAATCCAGACTTGCTGATAAGCTCACTTTGATGCGATTCCTATTTGAAGTCCATCACGTGCCTTGTCTTACCTTTTGCCCTCATTTACTAGATGAGGCAGGAACATTTGTCATCTGCACCTTACAGGTACTTAAACTGAAGACTCATTCTAACACAGCTCACAGTCCAGGGCCCAGGCCTAACTGGGCCAGGAGAGCAGGCGCACACAATGCCTGAACAGATTCAGTGATCCACAGTGCTTGCAGCTTCGGGTCAGATCTCAGCTGTTCCATTTGAAGAAAGCCTGCATACAACCCAGTGGTCCAGACGGCCACACACTCACCCACTGGAGTTTGGGGGGGGACTTGGGCAGGCAGCTGGGAAGGGGGCAGGCAGGGAGGAGGAGGTGGTTTGGGCCTTCTCAGGAGCACAACCAGCACAGATTCCTGTCACAGTGACTTCCCCACTGCCACTCCCTGCCTGTCCCGTTCTGAAATCCGTTCTTCTATCCACGTTCCCTTCCTCGGGGGCCTCGCCTGGCAATAGCTTCCTAGGGGCTCAGGATGGAGTCGAGGGTGGCAGTTCAGTTCCTGGAGAAGAGCCTGAGCCACAGACAGGGGCAGAGCTGACTCCTGGCTCCACCGCCCACCAGCTGTGTGACTTCAGGCAAAGGAACGTAAACTCAGTCTCTGCCAGACGGGGTGACGGGCCCTCTCAGGGCGCAGGGAGGACTCAGTGAGGTGGGTGTTCGCTCCTGCCCGACATGGGGTCAGCCTCATGCTCCCTCCCCCTTCCCTTCTGTGTCCCTTCTCACCTTCTCTGGGCCGAATAAGTCAAGAGTCCAGCAAATGGGCTCCTTTCAGCAGAATGAGCTCTCGTACTGGTGTCCAGACGGCCCAGCTCCCCCTGGGCACTCACTCCCGCACCGGTCTGGCTTCCACCTCAGGGCGGCACTGACCACAGCCTCTCTCTGGTCCCCACACCCCTGCTCCTCCACAAACTCGGGGTCCTGCCTCAGCGCAGGTCAGCACCGCCTCGCACCAGTCCTCTCGCTGCTCCCTCTGCTTCCTGTCCGCAGCTCATCCAATCCAGCCTCCACATGGCGGCCAGCTTGACCTTTCTAAATTAGGGAGTCTAATCCTGTCACTCCCCATGCATAAGACGCTGTTACTTCTGAGATATCACTGAAATCACTCATAACTCAGTCCACAGCCTGGTTTTTAAATGATCTTGCCCTTCTCAGTGATGTAGAGAACGTGGTCTGGACACAGAAACCATATATTCTGATGGAAGACGTGCCAAATTCAGCGTAACTACAAAAGTGTTATTACATTGACGTGGGCATTTTGATATAAATTCCACATGTTGTATTATTTTCCCAGTCTGCCGTAACAGAGTCACACAAACTAGGTGGTTTCAGATGGCAGCAATGATTTAGTGTCTCGCTGCTCCAGAGCTGGAAGTTCAAAACGCAGGTGTGGGCGGGGCCGACCCCTGAGACAGCCTCCAGCTTCTGGTGGTTTGCTGGCCTCCCGGGGCCAGTCCCTGCCTCAGAGCCACACAGCACTCCTCCGCACGCCCGCCCCCTCTGCTTTTCTCCCGAGAACACCGGTCGCGTGGGACTGGGGCCCGTCCTAAGTGAGCACAGCCACATCTTCACTCACTCACACCTGCAAAGACTCATTTCAACTAAGGTCACACTCGTAGGGACAGGGGTTAGGGTTTCAGCATATTTCCGGGGGTGCACAATTTAACCCACAGCAACAGTACAAAGTAGTCACTCCTGTCAAGTTGTAGCAATTCTTTATTACAGCTACCTGCTGTGCGGTGGTGAGCCCACAACGCAGGTATGCGTCTGCTCTATCTTGTCCCAAGTCCCAGCGCGAGGGACGCTGCGATCATGGTCACTGCTAACCGAGGTTATTATGGATCTGTGCTTCCCTTCCTCTGATTGGAGTGTGCACAGCACAAGTCCACAGTGATAGGAGGAGCTGACCGCCCGCCTGTCCTGGCATTAAGGTCCAGTGGAGGCTTGCATCCCACACACACCTTTGTCACGCTGTACAAGCCTCACACATAGATTGCATGACTGTAAAACCCGGCTGGCACGCAGCGCTGGGCGAGGAGACTCTTACGTCCCTCTGCTTCCCTGGGGGAGGGGCGTCCCGCTAACCTGGAGCCCAGCGTCCTCTCCCTGGTCTGCAGTTCACTCTGAGAGCAAGGTCACCCCGGTCACTGGTCCTGCAGGCGGCACCACCACCTTTTTGGTCTCAGGGGTCAGGAGCCTCAGATCACATCGGAAGGGGTGTCGTCGTGTTGAGCACGTGGCAGCACCTCCTGCAGCAGAGCGCCAGAGGCTGCAGACGCGCAGGTGCCCCCTGGGGGAGGCGGGACGGCCTCTGGAGGACACTGTGGCTCTGCTGAATGGGGAGCCCGGCACGTGGGTGGGAAGGCCAGAGCCTGCCAGGTGGAAGCTCCTGGCTGCTGCTCCCCCATGCGGTCCCCGTGCGGTGCTGCTACCTTCCCGTACTACCAAGGGCGGGGGGGAGGGGGGGAAGGGGGCGGGGCGTGAGCCTGGAAATGGAGAAAGGTGTCAGGGAAGGAAGCACACACAACAGAAAGAATCCTTAGAATAAGCACATGTGCGTGTATTACAAATGTGCTTAAATACATGCCCGTCTAAGAAAGGACAATCCTTGAAGACTGCCAGTCGTCAACTGAAAGGAAAGTAGAAGTCGCTCCTCACTCTGGCTGTTCTGCCCACCCCACCGCCCAAGGCAGAAGCCCCGGCGCCCACTCGCCCTGGCGGCGAGGCTCTGGCTGCATCCTGTGGCTCAGGCCCTGCTGTTGCTAGTCTGGGGGCGCTGGGGGGCGTCCCGGCCGAGGGGCAGCACCACCAGGCGCGGAAGGAAAAGGACGGCTGGGCCTCTCGGACGGAGCCGCCCCACAGGGGCTGACGGAGGCTGTTTTGTCAGGAGTGGGGAGCGGCTCACGGATTCCTGGCACCCCCACCCCACCCCCCCAGTCTGTGTCTCACTGTCCGAGCAGCTGCTCTCTCAAGGCCTGCTGGCCCAGGGCGGGGTCCCGGCTCCCCCCCCCCCCGCCCCCCGCCGTCTCTTGCTCCAGGTCGGCTGCTCCCCCACGGTCAGAGCTCAGGGAAAAGGGGAGCTGCCAGACTCCTCTGATCATTTCAGCCACTCAGGCAGTGCGTGGTTTTCCACAGTGTCTCGGGGAGAGTGGCGTCACTGCCAGAGGCCCACCGGTCCACTCCTTCTGGTCCTGCGCCCTCTTCCTCAGCGTGGGGCAGGGCGCGGGAGAGCAGGTGGCATTCCCGGCATTCCCGGCACCGCCCTGCACGTGTGCGAGGCCTTGGGAATGGAGGGCGGCCCTCTTCGGCGTGTCCTTGCCGTTCCCAGCTGTCGTCCAGGCCCCAGTGACTGGTGCGGCCGAGCCCCCAGGAGCCTGGGCGTGGCCGAGGACGCCCTCCCAGCCCTGCACCCCCACCGCCTCCTTGTTCCTTGGAGGCCACAGGCCAAGAGGGGACACTGAGGGGCCACCTGGAGGGGGAGGTGTCTGGAGGACAGGGCAGAGGACCCAGCGCCCCGACCCCTCCCTCAGGAGGCCCGTCCCTCGGCTTCCCCGGCAGAGCAAAGACGGAACTGAGGCCGAACCACAGGCGGGGGGGGCTCTTCCCCAACCCCTCCGACGCCCAGTCTGAGTCCATGGGACCGGTCAGGCCTCTGAGGGGGTGGGGCCTCTGCCCTGTCCGCTTCCCAGCCAGAGCTCAGTCTCCAGTGTGGCCCATCTGAGCCCACAGCCGCGTCCTGAGCCGCGTCCTGGGCCGCCTCCAGGGCCTGACCGGGACCCCACCCTTCAGCCCGGCCACCGACAGCAAACTTGGCCTCCGAAGGGCTCCAGGGCGGGGCTGGGGGCTACACACCGGGGACCACAGAGCACAGAGGAGCATCCCCCACCATGTTCCTCCCGCCAGACTCCAGGGGTCTGGGTGCGGAGGAAAGCACACTCGGCCTTCACCTCTGCCTCCCTGGGTGGCCTTGGACAAGAGACCTCTCGTCCCCTGTCCCCTGTGTCCCACTGCCCAGTGGGGAGGTTGCACTAGACAGCCTGCTAGCCATGGGCAACCACCAGCCACGAGATGCCCCTTCCCGGAAACAAAGGGCAGCAAGGGGGGCCGGCGCTCCCTCCACCTTCAGTGCGCCCTCAGCGGGAGAAGTCAGGCGCTTGCTCCATCCCAGCTGCCCTGCTCCCTCCCCGCTGTGCGCTGTGGGGTGAGCATCCGGGGCTAAGTCCCTGCAGTGACTCGGAGCACCTGGCCTTCAGAGGGTGTCCAGACCTCCTCGCCCCAGCTGCAGGAGAGATCCCCAGGGCACCAGGCCCCCGATACCTGGAGACGGCTGTTTCTAGCCGCCCCCCCCCCGCCCCCCCGCCCAGTGGTGGGAGCCGCTTCCCACTGAGAGAGGGCTGCAGACCGCAGCCCAGACTGGGGTCTGGGCTCTGCTTACTGGCTGTGTTCAGATTCGGGCAGTTTTTCTGGGTCTTAGTTTCCTCCTTTATAAGAGATTTAACTTTCAGAGTTCTTATGAAGATTGATCTGTGATTCAAGATTACACGAGCCGTCAGCGATGAAAAAACAAAGAACCGGAACCTGGCAAAGGAAAGATATCCTCTCCCGGTCGGGGGCGGGCCAGGCGAGGGCTGGAGCAGACCGGGCGCCAGCACTGAGGCTGGGCCTGGAGCGCCGTCCCTGGACTCGGGCAGTGCATGAGCCGGACCAGGACAGACAGCCGGGGTGCCCAGGGCACGTGCACGCTGGGCCCGGCATGGGGCTCACCACAGGCCGAGAAGAGGCTGGGCCGACTGAGTGGTTTGTGCACTGAACGCAGCCACGGCGAGCGAGCCCCGTGGGCACCGTGACCCCAGCAGCCCGGTCCGCTGTCCTGGGCGCCGAGGACAGGAGGGCGGGTGGTCGGTGGGGGCCTCGCCTGCAGTCACAGGGGCTGACCTCCTCTCTCCCTGAGAAGCTCAGGGGACAGTTTTCTCTCCTTCATCCCAGCCCCATGACAAGCCAGCCGACCGACACACAGGACCTCTCACCAGCAGGAAATGAAGCAACTTGGGCTGAGACAGCACCGCCTCAGTGGAGGCAAGTCCAGGCTACGGCCTCCTCGCTGTCAGGTGACTCTTGTTTGGAAACAGTTCTGTTCCTAAGGGTGCCGGCCGCTAGGGAGGGCGAGGAGCCCCGGCCTGTGGGGGTGGGAATGAGGGAGGAGCGCGGCTCCTTGTGGAGGCAGGGAAAACGGAGGTCGGGGTCAAGGGCGCTGGGGGTCTCGGGGAAGGGCGCCAGACCAGGAACAGCCCCCCGGCTCGCACCTCTTCGCTCCACGTCGACGTAAGAAACGCCCGAACACACAAATAACGTTTGTAAAAATGCATTTGAGCCAAACTCCAATGCACAGCCCCCGGGGAGCGAGATCTCAGAGGAGGGCGCTGCGACTGCCCCGTTGCACATGCACTAGGCGGGGACTGGGTCACGGGCGAGTTCACGGGGTTACGGGCTTTCTGGAGGGGGTCGTGCTTGTTTCCCCTTCTCCTCCTCCTGCTTCTGGTCACGGCCTGTCACACAGATGCACACGCAATGCACAGGTGCACATGCACAGGCCGGGGGAGCAAGGTGCAGGGCTGGCTGGAGACGGAGAAAAGCCTTTCAGCAGAGAAGTCACCTGCCGGAGCATGGCCGTCACCCCGGCCGTCACCCCGGCCTGACCAGTCGGGAATCTGCAAGCACATCCCCTGGGGGGTCACCCTCCACGAACCCCTTTTCCGTGCACACCAGCTTCCTGAGGCCCTGAGGCCCACACACAGGCCCTCCTACCGCCTGGGCCACACCCACGGCTCGGGGACCTGAAACCACACACGCGTCTTCCAGTCCCCTTGCCAGGACTCGCTGTGAGCAGGCTGTCACCCTGTGGACTGCCCTGACGGCAGCTCAAAATTGGTCCTTCCGTCACAGGAAGTGACGCAAACACGAAGCTCACTGGCACTGCCGTGGACGAGTCCTTCGTCTCTGACATGCCAGAGCCCACAGCACTGTGGCTGCCTCATTAGCTTGTAAGGAGCACGCAAACCTCGCCGCTGTTGACGGGAAAATGAATGGTGGGAGAGTGGAGAGGAAACTCGAGGACAGAAGAGGGCTCGGGGCAGTGGGGGGCCAGCGGGACGGGAGGCTGAGGGCTGCCAGCCCGGGACCTCGGCCAGCCCCGCCTGTCCCCGAGACACCTCGGGGAGGCCTCGGAGCACACGGCTCGGGCCAGTCTGCGCCCGAGAGATAACTTCTGACAGAGGGAGAGAGTGAAAATAGGCTGTGTTTCATCCACATCCTACGCCCCCATGAAAATGTTCGCCACTTTGCACCACCTCTGTCAGAGACCAGAGGGAGCCCCCCTCCGTGCCCCCCGTCAGGGAGACGGAGCTATTGCTGGAGGCCATTGTGCCAACCACCCCCCACAAAAGGAGTCCAGCGCCTTCAAGGGGGAAGTGCTGACACTTCAGTGTCCACGGAGGGTGACTCTGGCCGCACAGCACAGGGAGCAGACGGGGGGTGAGAGGGAGCGGCCGTGCACAGAGGGGCAGGGAGCCTGCGGCGCCAACCTCGGGTCACGACCGCGGGGGCCCGGGAAAATAAAGGCACTTTGTTGAGAAGCCCTCTGACCCAGTTCTGGCTTTTGCTGTTCTGAGCTTTTCATTCACTGCCTGTTAATTAATTTATAGCTGGCAGAGAACGGGGTTGCCCTGGATCTTTGGCCAAAGCATGCGGAGCCTCGGTGAGGAGTTTTAGTCTCCGCCTGAGCGGTGAGGGGTCAGAGGGGTCTGCATGGGGGTGAGTCACCCGTCAGGCCTGGTTTTCAAAGCACCTCAGAGAAGGGCAGAGGCTGTGGGAGTCCCCCGGTGGCCTGCTCCTGGGGACCAGGGGCCAC
Source organism: Phyllostomus hastatus (assembly GCF_019186645.2). Classification (NCBI taxonomy): domain Eukaryota; kingdom Metazoa; phylum Chordata; class Mammalia; order Chiroptera; family Phyllostomidae; genus Phyllostomus; species Phyllostomus hastatus. The sequence continues at coordinate 23,899,288 of NW_025333607.1, read as the reverse complement.
CTGTCCTGCTCCTTGGTGCCACACTGAAGCCTCAGGCTGGCGACACACCTTCTCCTGCTCCTTCCCAGAGGCGCATCGGAAATTCTTGGGAATTTCCCACTCCAAGCTGACTTTCCCTCTAAATAACCACGGAGAGTGAAAGGCCTTCACTCTCAGGCCCAGCTGCGGGAAAAGGCTCACAGAGAGAACCCCCAGGGGAGAGCAGGTCGGGCGGGGTGCGGCTGGACGCGGGGAGGAAGTAAGGCACAGCCTGCTGGGGCGCGGTGGGTTGCAGAGCCCGACTGTGCCCCGCTTCTCCCTGGCCGAGGGCCCGGGCCGGGAGCTGGGGACGGAGAGGTCACAAACGCGAGAGCTGCCGCGGAAGTCCAGATACTGGCTGGGAAGGCCAAGGGGGCGGGGTGGGGGGCCGCAGAGGGTCTTCGGAAGTGACACTCGGTCCCTGGGGCAGTTCCAGGGCGTCACCCCAATGGCTCTGCGAAGGCAGGTGCCTCCTGAAGACCTGGCCCAAGTTTTCACAACCCCCGGGGGTTTCGCAACCCTCCCTGGGGGCCCAGGGTGCTTCTCCGCCACTGCCCAGTCTGGCGGTTCCTCCACTGACAGCTCAGTTCCCATAAATGGATGGTTTGGGGCGCAGGGCTGTGCGTGGGACAGGTATAAAAGGAAGTGTGGGGCAGGGAAGAGGCTCTGGCAGGGCGGCTGGGCACCACAAGCGCAGGAAGAGGCCACACCATGCCCCTCTCCACTGCACCCAGCACGGGCCTGAGGGCGGCTCACGCAGGTCTGGGGGCTGGCCGCGGGTCTGGGCTGCGGGCGCCGGCTGACCGGCCCAGCTGCACACAGAGCCGCTGCACAGAGGGGTCTGGACCCGCTGGGGGAGGGACAGACGGGTGGACGGAGAGGAAGCAGGGCCGGGAAGGGGAGGAGGCAGCTAGCCATTACGCCCTGACTGTGGGGTGGGGGGCGTGGAGGAAGGGCAGCAGTAGCTGCAGTGGTCTGACCCGGCTCTCCCTCCCCCAGGCCTCCTGGTCCTGCTGCTGCTCCCGAGCTGTAAGTGGCCCCTGGGTGGGGAGACTGTTGTGCTGAGGGAGGCCTGGCAGGGGGTCCCTCCAGGTTCTTCTGTGATTCATAAAGGCTCAGAAATATTAACATTTGTTAAACGAAAGTGAGAAGTATTTTCATGTTTACCTTGCTATTCTCTACTTTTCTGTATATTTGAAATTTTTCACAACAAAAATCGGTCAGAGGCCAGGGTTCCGTGGAGACCAGGGGAGACCCAGTGGCCGGTGGGTGAGCAGCACCCAGGTTCTCCCTGCAAAAAGGCAGAAACGTCAGGAGGAGGGAGGGGAAGGACTCCTGGTCCCTGGACACGGTGCCCAGCTTGGGGGACGGGCCAGGGGCCTGGGATGCTGCTGTTCCAGGTGGCCTTCAAGTCAGGGCCACCCCCACAGGAAGGCGGGGTCAGACCCAGGACCCACTACAGGCCAGGCAAGGCTCCCAAAGGCCAGGATCTCCTGGCACAGCCGCCCTGGGGTGCTCCCTCCTCCCCTTCTCAACCTCCGGGAAGCCTTCCCTACGTGCAGGGACTCCTGGTCCTGCTTCCTCATCAGACCCGGAGCTCCCGAGGCACAGGCTCCTGCATGCACCACCGTTTCCGTGCACAATTCCAGCGCTGCTCATGCGCCTGCCCCGTGTGCTGGGCTCGGGGCTCAGCAGCCAGGGGGCCCCTGGCAGAAGCCTGGCCCAGGCCCCACCCGACTTCTCCTGCAGGTGCTGCGTCCACACTGGCCTGCTACTACACGAGCTGGTCCCAGTATCGCCAGGGGGCCGGCAGCTGCTTCCCAGATGCCATCGACCCCTTCCTCTGCACCCACATCATCTACAGCTTTGCCAACATCAGCAACAACGAGATCGACACCTGGGAGTGGAACGATGTGACCCTGTATGACACGCTGAACACACTTAAGAACAGGTTGGGCTCAGGGCCGGCCGGGCAGGAGGCAGGTGGAGGGGGAGCCGCGCCTCCGCTCCGGAGCGAGGCCAAGGGCCCCCTGCACCCACCTCTGCAGAGAGAGTCTGAGGCCTCGGCCGCAGTGGGAGCAGGTGGTGAGGGCAGCGCTGGGGGTGAGGGCGGAGGCGGCTGTGCTCCGGGGCCCTCCTGTCCCCGGGGCGTCTCTCCGAGGACACGAGGGTCGCGCCCAACTCTGTTTCTCCGCGTCCGGGCTTCCCTGCGGCGGAGGGACACAGAAACGGGCAGCGAACCTCAAGCCGAGACGCTGCATCGCGGGCGCGGAAGGACCTCAGAGGCCGAACGCGGGGCCACATGGCACCGTCACCCACCCGGCCCTCCTGCCCCCTCACACCCCGCAGGAACCCCGCCCTGAAGACCCTCTTGTCGGTAGGAGGGTGGAACTTCGGTTCTCAAAGGTAGGACCCGCTCCCCAGAGGGTGAGGGCGCGGGAGTGGGGAGGCACAGCTATCCCCGCCCTCCGGAAGGAGGGTCCGGGCCCGCCTGGTTAGGTCGCGGCCTCGAGCCCAAGCGAGAAACTGGGCCAGAGTGACAGGGGCTTCGCGAGCGTCACGGCCACTGCCCGTGGGCCTCCTGGCCCCGTTCAAGACCTCTCACCCTGGCAGCGGAGGGTTTCTGGCCACCCGAGCTCTGCAACCTGCGGGGCCGGACAGAGAGGGAGACAAAGAACGGGAAACCCGGGGATGGAGGCCTGGGAGGGTGCCCAGGAGCGGGGCAGGGGCCCCGGGCTTCCCGTGGCGGTGGGCGTGGCCTCCAGCGCTCCGGCGGCTCTGAGCCCGCTCACAGTCGGGCGCCCTTCCAGCCCTTGACCTAGGCGACCCTCACAGCGGCACTGAGATATTCACTGCGCGTGCCCCCACTTTGCAGACAAGATAACTGGGCCTCAGGCTATAATCTGCGCGGGGTGCCTGGCCAGGAGGTGCTGAGCGCGCCTGGGAAACCAGGAGCGCCAGGCCCCGAAGCACAGGCTGAGAAGGGCTGCTCCCGAGTCTGCGGGGGCGGGGGCGGGGGCGGGGGCGGGGCGCGCGCTCCCTGCTCCTCGCACAGAAGCCGCTCCAGAGGGCGGCCACCCCCAGCGTTTCAGCGCTAAGCACTCTGCGGGGGCGATTTTCATGCCAGGTTTTCCAGAGTAGCCTCCAACACCCAGCACCGCAGGACGTTCGTCAGGTCGGTGCCGCCGTTCCTGAGGGCCCACGGCTTTGACGGGCTGGACCTCGCCTGGCTCTACCCCGGACGCAGGGACAAGCGGCATCTCACCACGCTGGTCAAGGTGCTGGCTGGCTCCGGGACGGGCAGGGAGGTGGGTGGGTAGCGGGAGGGGTGGACGGAAGCTGTCTGTCCCGGCGTCCTCCTGACAGCAGGAGAGCAGGACTGAGGCCCCAGACCTCAGGGTCCTGGGATCCAGCCCAGAGCAAAGGCCCATGGGCCAGACCCGAGACATCCCGGAGCAGGAAGACCCCCTGTGACCACAGTGGGTAGTGGGGTGAGGTCCTAGGAAGCAGAAGGTCACTCGGCAGAGCACCCACACAGATAGTGGGCCGTCACTACCCCTGTTCGGTCCCAAAGCAACAGGCTGCATCAGGGACACTCAGCCACATATGGGGCCACCCAGGCATCTCCAGTCACCCCAGGGGCGGGGTGATTGTCCCCAGCAGCAGTACAGCCCCTTTCAGCCTGTGGCCCCGTGTGCCAGCTGTGACAGGGCAGAGACCAGAAGGCAAACTTCTCCCAGCACCAGCAGCAGCCCCACGGGATCTCCTCTGCAGCACGGGGTGGCAGGGGGTGGCAGGGGGTGGCGCTGAGCAGAGACGAGGTGGAGGCCAGATGCATCCACACAGTCTGTAGGGGAAGGAAGAGCATGCCTGCGACAGGACCACCGACGGGCCCCTGTCCTGCCACGGAGCCCCACACCGCCGGGGTCGCAGCAGCGGGAGGCCATGAGACACTCAGGGCCCGGCCTCCCTCCTCGGGGCTCCCCTTCCCCCCTCCAGGCTCCCTTCCACTCCCTCGCCTCTCTCCCGCCCAGGAGATGAGGGCCGAGTTTGCGAAGGAAGCCCGGCAGGGCTCAGAGCAGCTGCTCCTCAGCGCCGCGCTGCCTGCTGGGAAGGTGGCCCTAGATGGAGGCTATGACGTCGCCCGGTTGGCCCAGTGAGTCCCCACCCTACTGTGTCGTCCCTGGGCATAGTAACCCCAGTCTTTCCTCCTCCACTTGGGGTCCTGAGCAGAGCAGGGAGTTGCAGTGCAGGCATCTAGAGAAGAAAGAGGGAGACTCTGTGAAACCCGAAACCAGGACTGGGCACTCCCCACAGCTGGGTGGGCAGTGGGCAGCGGGCGTATCCCTGGGGAGCGAAGCCACGGTGAGGCTGTGCCTCCTTTCCAGGTGGCCAGGGTGCCCACAGACCGCCTTCTGCCCCTCAGGCCACACCCTCACCTCACCCCAGGGAGAAGGCGCTGCCCCCCAACGGCCTGATGGCGGGGGGAGCAAAGGCTGGGTCCTGGGAAACGGGACCAGAGAACAAGGGCTCCCCCCAAGGCTCTCGAGCCCTCTTTACGATCGCAGGGAGGTGGAGACTCAGAGCTGAAATCGACCACCTGCAGGGTAGGGAAGAGGGAGCCCTCTAACCTCTTTCCCCAATACCTGACGCTCCAGTTCACGAGTCCACCTGCGGCCCCTCCCTTAGGTGTGCGGTCGCAGCCCAGGTGCCCTTGTGCTGCTGCCTCCTCACAGGCTGTTGCTGATGACGCTCAGTCGCTCTCGGTGGGATGAACCCGCTGGGCTGGAGGGACCAGCAGGCGGGACGGCGGGCCCTTTGGCACGATGGGGGTTTGGGTGGACGGCCCATCTCTCAGCCACCCGGGTGCCGGCTCACATCCCGCGGGGCTGGTGGTCCTGTGGCCGAGAGCTGTTCTGATTCGCCCCCTGCCTCCCGTCTTCTCTGCTGCAGACACCTGGACTTCATCAGCCTCATGACGTACGACTTCCAAGGAGCCTGGCGCCAGAGCACCGGCCACCACAGCCCCCTGTTCCGGGGCCCGGGGGTGGCAAGTGCTGACAGGTTCAGCAACGCTGTGAGTGTGGGGTGGGGGTGTCTTGGCCAGCCCCACGCACCACCCCCCACTCCTCAGTCAGCCCGCAAGGCAAGGTCAGGGGCCACGCCCTACATCCTCATGATGCCCATGATGCCTCACTGAGGCCCAAGGGCCACGGGTTCCCAGAGGTCTGGGCACAGAGAAGGCTGGGCCTCCCCTGGCGTGTGTCCCCCCACGGCCACAGAGGGACCGTACCGGCAGCAGGGGGACGAGAGCACGCTGGGCTGTGGAGGCCGGTCTGGCCATGTGCTCGCCTTGGGGCCTGAGCCAGCCACCCGACCTCTGCAACTGTCACACAGTGACACTGCCTCCCGGTGCCCGTGGGGTTGGGGGGGCCTCCTCCTGCTGAGCTCCCCCCACCCCCGCCCCCGGCCTCCACGGATGAGAATAAGTCTACCAAGACATGATCTGCTTGGGGAGGAAAGGTGGTGAATCACTCAAAGGAAAAGGACCAGGAGCCTGTTTCTCAATGGGCTTTTATTGGGTTCAATTGCACAGGAATACAGATAAAGCTCATCGATCATTGCCAGGCAGTAAGGATCAAACAATAGATAACAAAGAACTCTGAGGGCCTATTGAGTCAGGGTCAGAGAGCTAAAGAGCTGTAAAACTTTGAGGAACAAACTTACTTCTTGGTTGGACCCTTATTTAATTGAGAGCATTCTAAACAAAGCAGGTTTCACAGGATTTTACACGTTCTTTCTTAGGCCTGATCACCCGGGATACCAACCCCTTCCAGCAAAGGGCTGCACCGCCCTCTGTCATTGTTTCAGGCTTAAGGCATTGTCTTAGACTTAAGACAAGCAGGGGAAGTAAGGCAGCCAAGAGATTAGGAGACCCCTCATAGATGGAATGAGGACTCAGACTTTGTCAAAGCCAAAGGGCGAGGGTCCATCACCCCCTTTTGCTGTAGCCCCCAATGTCCTTCCTTGGGGGCCTCCCATGTGACCGTGCCTGTCTGAGGTCGTTCCCCCCCTTGGGCAATCTTACCAGTCACTGGCCAACCAACCAAGCACTGGGGGCCAGGCAGGGTGAAGTAAAAGGAGCAGAAGCAGCGCCCCTGCCAGGGAGATAAGCTTTTGTCTCCTTAGTGGCTTACGGTCCAAGGTCGCTCACCCAGCCTCAGTTTTGGCAGGGGTCACGGCTACTGAAACCAGGCAGGGCGGTTCCCCACAGTGGGGCTTTTGGAGAGTGAGACTGGGCGCCCTCCAGACCAAGGCGACTCGCTCCCGGAGGGAAGGGGAACCCTGGGAACCTGCAGGGATGGGGTAGCCCTCACAAGCCTAAGGGCTCCACTGTCCCCCGTCCCCCAGGACTACGCCGTGGGCTACATGCTGAGGCTGGGGGTCCCGGCGAAGAAGCTGCTGATGGGCATCCCCGCCTTTGGGAGGAGCTTCACGCTGGCCTCTTCTGAGACCGGTGTGGGGGCCCCCAGCTCGGGGCCGGGGACACCAGGCCAGTTCACCCAGGAGGAAGGGACGCTCGCCTACTATGAGGTATGTCCTGGGGAGAAGGCGGGCCCCCCACCCCACCCCCTTCCACCCCCCCGGAATAAAAACAGTGTTCCAGGGCACGAGCCCCACAGGACGGGAGGGAGTGGGGCGAAGCACACCCTGTCTGCCTCTGGTCTGTGCGGCCTGGGGCCACACAGCTTGGGGACGTTCGCATCTGCTTAGCACGAGCTTTCGGGAAGCCGGCAGTGGGGGATGGTGCCCCTGTAGCCTGTGGGCCTGAGAGGGACCCAGGAACTGCACCCTGTGACCTGCAGTCTCAGTGCCGCCCCCTGCCCTGCTCTCTGCTCAGATCTGTGACTTTCTTCGAGGAGCCACAGTGCACAGGCTCCCCGGCCAGCAGGTCCCCTATGCCACCAAGGGCAACCAGTGGGTGGGGTATGACGACCAGGAGAGTGTCAAAACCAAGGTAGGACCCCGGCCACATCCCAGGGCGAAGAGGGAGAGGAGGACCTGCAGGGCTGAGCGACCCGGAGTGTCCCCCCACCCAGGGAGGGGCCCAGACAGCAGGCTCCACCCCCACTCCAGCCCTGCCCCCTGCCTACTCCCTGAAGGTGCGGTACCTGAGGAGCAGGGAGCTGGCTGGAGCCATGGTGTGGGCCCTGGACTTGGACGACTTCCGGGGCACCTTCTGTGGCCAGAACCTGCACTTCCCGCTCACAAGTGCCATCAGGGATGCCCTTGCTGCGGCTTAGTGCTCTGCCCTCCGGCACTCGTAGCTCGGGGGTGCCCCTCGACCTGCAGTCCTGCTCCTCGGGGGGCCGGTCAGTTGCCCTGCTGAGCCCCATCTCCTCCCCTGCGGCCCATGCAGAGGCCACAGCTCTGAGCTCAGCTACGTGGACACGCAGGTGGCTGTGGGGCAGTGAGGGCTGGGGACCCACAGTGTCAGACGAGGCACAGAGCACATGGCCGAGAAGTGAAAGCGCTTGTGACCGAAAGCCCAGCTCCCTTCCCCGGGCCCCCAGTCTGAGGCCACAGCCAGCACCAGGCTTTGTCCAGAAAGTGGTGACCACGCCCTCCGCAAGGCCCACCTTCCCACCTGCAGCCGCAGCGTCCTTGTGTCTCCCCTCCTGGCTCCACGGCGGCTCAATAAAGTATCAGCGCTCCAGCGTGCGGGGCTCGCCCCAGCCCGTCTCTGAGGCCCGTGGGCCTGACCGCCCCGTCGCTTCTGGGCTCCTCTCCCCTGGGCTGGGGGGCCCTGAGCCTGCAGAAGGGGACACGGAGTCCCAAAGGAGACCAGGGTCAGCCCCCCGCCCCCTCCCCTACCTCCTGGGACACCCTCAGCAGAGACCACGGCTCCTCCACACAGGCTGCCCCGGGCACGTGGGGGGCTGCACAGCAATGGGGACGGCTTGCCTGGTGTCCAGGGTCCAGACGCAGCTAGGGACCCAGGGACCTCGTTCGTGCAGTGTGGGCTCTGGGACCTGGCCCAGTGGTTCTGGAGACCCGCTTGAGGGGCAGGGAAAGAGATGGCTATTGGCCGCCCTGAAATCTGAGCCCGCTGAAGCTGGGCAGATACAACTGGTCCCGAGGTCATGGCCTGGCCAAAGGCAAAAGGAGTGGGGACCTGGCCAGCACCTCAAGGGGACGTGACATTCCGCAGCTGCCCAGTGGAGCCAAGCATTCCCTGGCCCCAGACTCCTGCCCACCCCCCACCCAAGGGTCTTTAGAAGCCCAGGGCTGCGAGCCCCTGAGCACTCACCCCACCGCCGCAACCCCTTGGGGCCACCCTTCCCCGACTGGGCCGGCTCGGCAGGGCTGACTCAGGGCTCCAGGTCCGTCAGACTCACTTATAGCTGCCGACTCAGAGGGCAGGGTGGGGACCGGGCCTCCAGGACCCGCCCCTGCCCGGCAGGACACTGAGTCACCTGGCGGAGCCCACAGGCGCTGGGGCCCCTCACGCTGCTGCCCAGCAAGGGCAGCCAGGGGTGAGAGGCAGCCACACTGCCCACGCCTGGCTCCTGGGCCCGAGGCCGTGCCTGTGGCTGAGGACCCTGAGTAAATCACGTGTGCATTTATTTTTAAATTGCGGGGCACACCATACACACTGAAGCCGGCGCAGAAAGTGTATTTTTAATGGAAAGAGTTGTGCAGTGAAAACTTGTGTAACCAGCACCCAGGACAGGACATGACACCCGAGGTCCTGAAACCCCGCCCAAAGGCCACCACCCCACCCTGGCCTCCCGGGGTGGGGGGGGTGCCGCATGCACAGGAGGCGGCCTGCTCTGCCTCTTGGGTGCCGGCATCCCCCGCACTCACGGTCACTGGCACGTCCGCTGCGGAGGCTGCTCTTCCCCCCGCCCCCGTGCCGGCTGCTGCACAGACCCTGCCGTGGACGCTGTCAGCGCATCCGTCCCCTGGCGAACCTGTGTGAGCCCCCAGGGCGTCGCCGCGGGGCCTGGGGGGCGGACGCCGCACGTGCAGACCCATCCCACTGTCCCCGAAGGGACGGCCCCTGTTCACACCCCCAGCGGCAACGAGAGCCCTCGAGGCCCCTTCTCCCCAGCACGCGGAGTTCCGCGGCCTGCCAAGGGGCCAGCCACCTGAGTCCTCCGTGAATCCATGAACCCCGCCCCGCCCCATTTCCCGTGCTGCACACGCCCCGCAGGCCCTGCTCCGACGACGAGGCGGCCTGCCGGCTTCCCCCAGGCCCTCTGCCACACCTGCCGGGCTGGCCTGACCCCACCCCAGGGGCTCGGGGTCTGTCGCTGCTTGCTCTGTGGCCGGTGGGGACACGGAGGCCCAGAGAGGCCTTGGCCAGCATCCCCAGCAGAGGCAGTAGCCACAGGCCTTAGACCCCTTCCCAGAATCTCATCCCTAAAAGGCCTTCTTCGGCCCCACCCTGGGATCCCAATCCCCTCCCTCTCTAGGGCTCTCAATTCCCACAGCACCAGGGAGGCCCCAGGGGAGGGGCGGGCCAGGGGCCAAGGGCCAGAGGCTCCCCAGGGAAGGCTGTCTGGGCCCCAGCCCCAGGCCGAGGAACTCTGGGCACACATGACCCCCGGGAGGCCAGCTGGGCCTGATCTGGGCTCACCCTCCAGATGGACACTCTCGTTCCCTCCGTCCTGACCCCTGGCACAGGCTCCTGGCAATGTCCGCTCTCGCCCATCTGTGCGTCCTCCCATCTGGGCATCAGCACCCTGACTGCGGAGAGCCAGCCGGGGTGATGGACGACGCAGCGTGCTCCTCAAGGGACCCTGCGTCCCTCCCCCAGAGCTATTCCTGGCCTGAACGCCTCCCCGCCCCCCAGTCCCCCCACCTGACCTGACCCCACAGCTGGGAGCCATTTGGCTGGGGGTGGGGCAGCCCTGCCTATATAAGCCAGGACCTAGGTGTCCCAGGCACCCTGGAGGCCCAGACCCTCCACTGCTGACCTCTGCGCACTTCAGCTGGCCCCCCCGCCGGCCCGGCCATGACGGGAAAAGCCGCCTCAGAGGCCCCCGCCTCTGGCCCAGGGGAGAACACCTCCGAGGTGGCCCAGGTGCCCGCAGAGCCCGCAGAGGAAGGGGCAGCGTCGCCGAGGAGGATCACGCAGGAAGAGCAGGCTCCTGAACCAACACCTCCAGCACCTGCCCCTGCGGCTGCTAAACCTGTGCCTCCAAGTGAAGGTGACAAGAGGTGGGGCATGTGGAGGGGCAGGCAGGATGGCCGGAGGAAGGGGGCTCCTGGCCACCTCCCTCTCCCCTCCTCCCCCCGCAGACCTGCCCAGCATCCCTCTGCAGCTGACCGTGGAGGATGTGAGCGACAGCTCAGTGACCGTGAGCTGGGAGCCCCCAGAGCGGCTGGGCAAGCTGGGGCTCCAGGGCTACCTGCTGGAGCTTCGCAGGGAGGGAGGTGAGCTGCGGGCCAGGCCCTGGGTGCGCCCGGGCAGGCGGGTGGTTGGGCTGGAGACAGCAGGGACGAGCCCCTGGTGTTGCCGTCGGTAGGTCGGGGAGACACACCCGGAGAGTGGAGGCAGGGGTGTCTGAGTGACCTTAGGAGGGGCCGTCCCCCAGCTCAGGGAGCCCCTGAGAGACGGCCCAGAAGCCCGGGCCTGGGCTCTGCTCTGCAGGGGGGTGAGGGAGGGGCTGCATCTCAGGAGACCCTGCTGGGGGAGGGCAGGGGGACAGTGAGAGACAATATGGAGAAAGAGGACCGACGCCTGTCCTCCGCCCCCGGCGGCCAAAGTCCGCCGGGGTCCTGCCGCAGACCCCACCTTCTGGGTGACTTGGCAAATGTGTCCCTCCTCCGTGATCTTCAGCAGCCACACCTCCCCGGCCACCCGTCGGCCCTAATGGCAGGTGTCCTCAACGCCGTTTGGACACGAGAGGCAGGGAAGGGGAGAGGGGGGAAATAGGCCTGAGAGGGAGGTCAACTTCCCCAGTCACCAGCGAGAAGGGACGCCCCGCAGGGCCGGCCGCCCTGACCCCCAAGCTGGGGCCTCACACCCCCTCCCCCGCAGCCTCGGAGTGGGTGCCCGTGAACGCCAGGCCCGTGATGGTGACCCAGCAGACCCTGCGGAATCTGGCCCTGGGAGACAAGTTCTTCCTGCGCGTGGCTGCTGTGAGCTCCGCGGGGGCCGGCCCGCCGGCAGTGCTGGACCAGCCGGTGCACATCCGCGAGATCGTAGGTAAACCTCCCCAGGCACCTTGTCCGAGGGCCAGAGAAGCCGAGGCCAGTGGCCAGAGAGAAGGGGGCCGTCGTCCCCCGTCCCGCACCACGGCTGCACACGCCGCACGGGGCCACCTTCCTGCCTTAAGAAAGCTCCGGGTTCCCTGTCAGCCACTGTGCACATCGGTAGATATTTATTTATAATTCACATATGAATAGTTCTCAGAGCAGCTTATTGTGAAAGAAAATAAAATCTCTAAAACAAAAAAAAGTTCCAGGTTGCTGTGCAACAACAGACCTCTAGAGGTGCAAGAGGCCACTCCCCTGAGGGGCCCAGCCTCCAAGCGTGGGGGCTTCCTGACCCCCAAAGTGAAGCTCAGGCTCCCCAGTTCCCCTGCCAGTGCTAACAGCCATTCCGTCCTTCCTCCTGCCTAATCTCCATCCCTCCAGGGGCCGAGAAAGCTCCCTTCTACCCATTCCCTGAGTGTTCCACGAGGCCCGGGTTCCAGGTCTCGGGGCAGAGGCTTGGGGACAGAGAGATGTTGTCCCTCAGCGTCTCTGGTGGGAGGAAGACGAGGGCCCTCGCAAGGCCCGTGAAGGGTTCTCCATCCCCAGAGGGCAGCACCGCCCTGGGGACCTGAGATTTCTATTTGCGGGTGCCACCTCCCAGGGCCGGTCGGGTTTCAGTCCGCTAATGGCAGTGAGTCATTTCTTCTGATCCGAGGTCTCTGGGGATGGCCCAGGGCCCCAGTGAAGGGAGACACAGGCCAGCCTGTGGCCTGAGGCTTTCTCCACCTCCACCCCTGGTCCCACCTCAACCGTTGGGGAGCACCCCATAGTTCTGAACAAGGCCTCCTGAAACTGGGGGTTTCATGGCCACGGGAGGGGTCAAGCTCTGACCTAAGGACACGCATCTCAACTCCAGGGCCTGAGCGACGTGGGGCCCACAGGGAGCTCAGAGCCACAGGCTGCCACCGTTGCTCAGGGACCCTCGGGAGGAGACCTAGCCCAAACCTGACCCCCAGACCGTTCCTGCCTGCCACGTAGCAGGACGTCTTGCTGGGCTTTTCAGAACCCGAGGACATTCCTAGCCTTTCAGTCTGGGTGAGGCAGGGCTGCACAGGGGGACACAGAGACCTCTTGCTGGGGCGGTTCTTAGAGCCCCCCACGGCCCAGGGTGCTCGGACTCCGAGAGGCAGCAAGGGCCCGGCCTCTCCGCCAAAGCCCGACGCTGATGGGCAGGCTCAGCACCCACGACTCCGCTGAATTCCTCTGGCAGCGCACAAGGGGATTTCCTGGAGAGAAGGGGGAGAGACTGTGAGCAAACAGGGACCAGCCAGGCCCGCCGGGTGGGCAGGGCAGGGTGCGGGCCAGTCCAGGTTCCTCGGCTGCTCAGCTGTCTCTCCTCGGCCACCTGCAGCTGCCAAGCATTCCACCCCGAGGCTCCCGGAGCCCAGCGCCCACCCAGCTAATCCTCGGAGACACAGTGTCCCTTCTCACTGTCTCCTTCCCTCCGCCAACTGCGGCCACCTGTTTGCACTGAGAAGCCTCAGTCACCACCAGCTCCACGCCCCTGGGGGCAAGTGACTCCTGCCCTGGGAATGCCCAGGGGCTTCAGGGGTGGCTCCCGATGAGGTGCCAGCAGGCCGGCCAGGTCCTGCCCTTGCCGGGGCCAAAGTCAGGTGTCGGGAAGAACTCCCCAGCTGTGGGACTGGGCAGGGGTGGGAAGGGAAACGGCCCGAGCCTCCATGTGACCAGGAGACAAACCGCTGGGCACCTGGGCCTCCCAGGGGCTTCTCAGAAGGTGCTGGGCTGGTGGGGGTGGAGGGGCTGGACCAGGGGGCCGAGGCTCTGCGCCTCCTCCCCCTCCTCCTCTCTGGGAACACAGGCCGGCAGGTGCACACCCCAGCCTGGCCAGGTCCAGGAGCCTAGCGACGCCGGAGGCCTCCCTCTCACACCGTGGAGGCCCTGCCTGCCTGGGGTCTCCTGGATCTTCGTCCCCAAGGGCCTCAGGGGCTGCGGCCCCTGCTCTCAGTGGGGGCTTCCCCCACCCCACAGGGGCGCGGCCCCAGAACTCACTCAGGAGCCCTCCTGCCCCACCAGCAGCCCCCACCAGTCAGCAGCCCCGCTGCGGTGTTGAGCTGAGACTCTCGCTTTGATACAGAGCCCCCCAAGATCCGTGTGCCCCGCCACCTCCGTCAGACCTACATCCGCGAGGTGGGAGAGACAATCAACCTGCAGATCCCCTTCCAGGTACGTGTCTCCTGCCCAGGGTACCAGGCGGGTGGAAACCAGGGCCCCACCTGGTTTCCAGGAAAGCTCAGAAGAGCCCAGGAAATGTCAGGGTCCCCATGGGGGTGACCTGGGACCCACCCAGGTGGTCTTTCCTCCCTCTGTCACGCACATTCTCCAGCCTGTGGGCAGGGCAGCTTGTCCCAGGGCTGGCTGGGCACCTGGGGTAAGGCTGGGCCTAGGCCTGTGGCTCTAGCCTCTGTGGCCCGTCCTGGGAAGGGCCAGTGGGACAGCTGCCCAGACACAGCTCCAGAGACGCTGGAACTGGGGGGCTGTCGGGGGCTGGCCCCTCCTATACACACACTCTGGGGGCTCCACCCTCCCAGGGGAACCCCAAGCCCCAGGCCTCCTGGACCCACAACGGCCGTGCCCTGGACAGCCAGCGGGTGAGCGTGCACACGGGGGACAAGGACTCCATCCTCTTCATCCGCTCGTCCCAGCGCTCCGACTCAGGCCGCTATGAACTCACCGTGCGGCTGGACAACCTGGAGGCCCGGGCCGCCATCGACATCCTGGTCACAGGTACGGGGCCGGGGAGGCCGGGATCTCTCTCACCAGGGGCCCAGAGAGCCCCCACCTCCCGCCCCCAGAGCAACGCTCGGGCAGCCAGACCAGGGGAGAGCGGTGGGGACGGGGCCTCGGGCGAGGGCTGGTGGCAAAGCCAGCCCTCCACCTCACCCCTGGCACCCGGGTCCTGCAGAGAAGCCGGGGCCTCCCAGCAGCATCAAGCTGCTGGACGTCTGGGGCTGCAACGCTGCCCTTGAGTGGACACCGCCCCAGGACACAGGCAACACGGAGCTCCTGGGCTACACGGTGCAGAAGGCCGACAGGAAGACAGGGGTGAGCCCCCGGGGCGGAGCGGGAGAGGGGACTGGGCGGGAGGGGCGGTGGCCCAGGTGGCCGGGAAGGCCCAGCCCGTGAGAGTCCAGGGACTCAGTCCCGGGCTGCCCACCACGAGCCTGACTCCCGCCACTTTGGAAGGTTGCTCTGGTCTCTGGGCCTCGGTTTCCCCCTGAGGACCCCACGGGTGGCAGCCGGGGGCGGTGCTCTCCGAGGCCCTCCAGGCTCTGCATGGGATTTCTGGAAATTTCACGAGCCTCTGAATCACTGGGGGCTCCTGCTAGAATGAAGGCGGTAGTCCAGGAGGTTCAGGGCGAGGGCTGAGGACTCAGAGGCTGCCCACCGACTCTGCACTTGCTGGCCCTCGGGCCGCACTCTGGGCCTGAGGCGCAGGATCCTCTGAGGGCCCCAGCGAGGTCACCTGAATGCCCCAGGGCCCCTTCTCCCAGTTGAAAGTCTCTGAGCCCAGGCCAGATGCTTCGGTCTCCCGGGCTGGAGCAGTGGGTGAGCAGGGGGGCGAGGGGGGCTGAGGGCCTGGGTGACCGGGACCGGTCCCGCAGCAATGGTTCACCGTGCTGGAGCGCTACCACCCAACCACCTGCACCGTTTCCGACCTCGTCGTGGGCAACTCGTACTCCTTCCGAGTCTTCTCGGAAAACCTGTGTGGACTCAGCACCTCGGCCGCGGTCACCAAGGAGCTTGCCCACATCCAGAAGGCAGGTGGGTCTAGGCCTGGGCCTGGGCCCGGACCAGGAGGCAAGCGGCGCTGACCCTCTGTCCCCACCTCCATCCCCAGTTTCCCTTGGTGTGCCAGCCGCCCTCCCTGAGGGCTTCTCGGGGATGCTGCTCCCAGGACAGGGCCGCCTGTCCAAACCCGTGTACGCCGTGCACAGATACACACCCACGCACAGCTGAGCACACGCCGCTGCAGAGAGACAGACGAGGTGGGCTGCTAGAACGAGCACGCCAGGGCACCACCTTGCCCACAGGAACGGTCCCTCGGGAGACCGTGTCTTCCTTCCGTAGTGGCTGACCTCAGAGCAGCCATTGGGCTTCACAAGTGCAGTCCCAGGGCCAGCCTGACGGGCAGTGTGCGGGTGGACTCCGGCCAGTCTGCTGAAAGCGCAAACCTCCCAACCCTGACACACCACCACAGAGACGGACGGGGAGACGCGGTGTTTATTGTCTGCACACGGGGCGTGGCCCCTCAGTCACACGTGAAGTCCCACGCCCCTTCACCCTCACTCTGAGGGCCCCAGGGCCCCCCCCCCCACGCAGAGTCTGTGCCGGCTCCAGGAGGCTCACCCTTTCTAACACCAGCCTGAGCCGCACAGAATTAGGAAGAAATTTTTAGTTAAAAAAGGAAAGCCAGTCAGATCTCCAAAGACAGTGGAAATGAAATGCAGTGTCTCTGGGCTGCTGGTCTCCACCTCAGCCAAGATCACCTCCACCTTTGCTCCCCGTCTCCCCTCTCTGCTCCCATCCCCGGCCCACCTGGGTCTCAGGTGCCCTGTGCCTCTTTGAGACCTTCTGTCCTACGTGCCCGCCCACTGGCCGTGCCTGGCTCCCCAGCGATCCCTGGAGGCTGAGGCCTTCCTCCAGGCCACCAGCGTACCGCCTGGACAGCTGTGCTCCACAGGAGATGACACCTAGATGGGAACTTACTGTTTCAGGAGAAGGGTCTCCTCCTGTAACCTCAGATTCACCCCATTTTCTCCCCAAACCCAGATACTACTACCAAACTTAAAAGGTTTGTTGCAAGAGACTTCTCAGAAGCCCCCTCGTTCACCCAGCCCCTGGTTGACCACACCACCACCCCTGGCTACAGCACCCAGCTCTCCTGCAGTGTCCGAGCTTCTCCCAAGGTGAGGGCTGGGGCCCTTCGGGGCAGGCGGACTGAGGACTCTGGCCGGGCATCTCCGCCAAGGCCTGAGGACGCATTGGAGGCCCTGTCCCAGCCCGCAACCGTCCCAGCCGCCTGTGACCATGTCCCCCCAGCCCAAGATCATCTGGATGAAAAACAACATGAACATCCAGGGGGACCCCAAATACCGTGCCTTCTCTGAGCAAGGCGTCTGCACCCTGGAGATCCGGAAGCCCAGCCCCTTTGACTCCGGGGTCTACACCTGCAAGGCCATCAATGTGCTGGGGGAGGCAACTGCGGACTGCCGGCTGGAGGTCAAAGGTGAGGGCTGGAGGAGGGTCTCTCCTTGGGGACCTGTCGGGGTGAGCAGGAGATGCCCCCTCCCCTCCCGCTGGGCTGGAGGAGGCTGAGCCTTGAGAGGTAAGGCAAGGCTGCGGGGTAGTGAGACCACTGCGGCCTGGGTGTCGGGAAGGCAGCCCAGGGTGGGCAGAGGGGCTGAGAGTCCCCCGGACTGTGGCCCTGAGCCTCTCTGGCTCTGCCGCCACCAGTCTGGTCCCCAGAGGACCCCTCGCCCTGGCCCAGCTCTTACACGTGGTGTCTCTCCCAGCCGCAGCCACACACTGAACAGCGCTGGAGGCGGCTGTGGTGAGGACGAAGGTAACCGGCTGGGGCGCCCCAGGGACACAGCCCCCGGGGGAGCTGGCAGGCAGGGCCCTGCTGGGGAGGCTGGGAGGGCAGTGACTCGCTGCACGGCCTGGTCCTGGCTCCGAGTGACCGGAGGCCAGGGTGTCCTCTTGGACCTGTGTCTGTCTGGTCAGGAAAGTGGGGCCGACAACCTTCCCTGCCTCCCCTGCAAGGTGAGGCTCTGGACACAGAGGAAGTGGGCAAAGCTCAGGCCCGGGAAGGAGAGAGGGGCCCGCTTCCCCCACGGGAGCTCATGAAGCGTGTCCTCTGCCAGGTGCTCTGGGCTTGAGGGGTCGGGGCCGCCAGGCCGAAAATCAAGCTCCGCGGACGCCCCAGACCCCCGTTTCCAAAGTGACCGCTGATGGCTCTGCTCCCTGACATCAGCCCAGCCTCCCTCCCCCGAGGCTGGAGCCCGGGACCCAGGAGGGGCCTGGCAGGCCCGGCCCAGCTCCCCGGGCACCAGGCCCACGGTCGGTTGGTCAGAGCTGCAGGCTGGGTGAGAGGCACTCAAATAAAGGTGTGCGTGTCACCGCCGGGTCTCTGCAGCAGTGATCTGGGACAGTGGCCGTCGTCGCAACGGGGTGGCACCGTGTCCCTGCGAGGGGGGGGGTTGAGCTGTCACCAGAGGGGGTCTCCACACACAACCCCTTGAGGAAGGTCCAGTGGGAGGGGACTGGAGAGTTCTCGGGGGCTTTCCCGACGTGAGCTTTTGCGGGGTCTGGTTTCCTGGGGTTTGCTGCCCCAGGGTAAGAATTGTGACAACAGACACACCTTTCTCTGGCCCCTCCTTCTCCGAGAGCCTCCGCGTCACCCTGCTCCCCACTTCTGGGCCCTCACTTTGCATCCCCTCCGCCACCGAGACTGTCAGTTGCCCCGCATGGGGTGGACCCCCAGTCTTTGGGCCCCCCCAGTCAGGGGGCCTCCCTGGGAGTCAGGGCACAGCCTGCCTCTGAGGAAGGGTGGGCCTGGAGTCCCTGTTCACGCACAGAGTCCCACCCCCACCGCCCCTCTGGACAAGGGACTTCGGGGTTGGTAGGGGGTGCCCTTGCCCAGACACCCTAAAACCCTAGACTCTGCAGCAGAGCCCCAAGGGCCCTGAAAGCCAGGCTAAGTGCAGGGGGTGCCGTGGGCATTTAGAGGCCAGCAGCACCTCCTTGCCCACACCCTCAGGAGGGCGGCCCCTCTGGGCTGCCCCAGCCTGCTGTATCTCACCCCAGGGGGATCCACAGTCAGCCACGTCCCTTGTGCACCCCCTCACCAGACAGGCACGATGGTCCCACGATTTGGCAGGTCTCCATCAGGCCCAGAAGCAGCAGCAGTGGGTGTCAGGAGAGTCCAGGCCCCTCTGCGGACTGGTGGCCCAGAGGGACAGGCAGCCACAGTCCAGGCTGCTGCTGGGCACTCAGTGCTGCCACCTGGTGGCCGTGGGAGGCCCACAACACACTCCACACTTGCTCCAAAGGCTAGTGCAGAATAAAGCAGATATTGGAAGAGATCTCTGGACTTGCTGTTTCTGCCTCCTTCCCAAGAATAAGCCTGGGCTGCCCTAAGCAAGGACGGCAGGCACCCTGGGAGGCAGGGACTCAAGATGCTCACTTCCGCCCCTCAGCGGCTCTGGCCACTTTCTCCTGCAGACGGGGGAGAGAACGAGGCACTCGCTCCTCTCCTTTGCTCGTCTTGCAGGGGATCCCTCCCCTCCTGCAGCTTGGTCATAGGGTTGCAGGGCCCCCACTGCTAAGATGGGGCCCCTGCCCCCCAGCCCCACCCACGAGGCCTCTGTCTGAAGCCAGGGCTGCCCGTGGGAACAGGCACGTGGGGAGGCAACAGCCACCTTCCTCCTCCTTCAGGTGACCCGCTCCTTCCCCGTGGACTGCCCCCCAACCCCCTTGCCAGACCCAGAGGCGCAGGGCTCCCACGCCCCACAGCCAGGCCGGGGAAGGCTCGGCGGGGGGCAAGTGGGATGGTGGGCAGGCGAGGGCCGCTCTGAGGTGCTCCAGCGGCGGGCAGACGGGGTCTAGTCATCCGGCCTCTCCTCCGGGGGGTCCTCGTCCTTGGGGGGGGCCGGCTGGCCGCAGAAATGGTCGTTCCAGATCTTGAGGAAGGTGACCCGGAACTTCTGGATGCGGAAGGCGTAGACGATGGGGTTCATGGCCGAGTTGCCGTGCGTGAGGAAGATGGCGATGTAGATGAGGAGGCTGGGCTTGCGGCAGGAGGGGCAGAAGAGGGTGATGCAGTTCAGGATGTGCAGGGGCAGCCAGCTCAGGGCGAAGAGCAGCAGGATGAGGGCCAGTGACTTGGCGATGCGCAGCTCCTTCCCGTAGTACTTCTGCGGGTCGCCGGCGGAGGCCGACACCTTCTTGCTGAGCTGCCGGCGGATCAGGTAGAAGACCTCCAGGTAGATGAGGACCATGAGCAGCAGCGGGGGCAGCACCCAGACGAAGAAGTTGAAGTAGACCATGTACTCCATGCTGATGACCTTCTCGAACTCACACTTGATCACGGGCTCGCCCACGCTGCCGTTGGCCTCCCAGGCCCGCTGCACCGCGCGCAGGTTGTTCCAGCCAAACATGGGCGTCAGGCCCACCACGAGGGAGAGCAGCCAGCAGCCGGCGATGGCCACCGCCGCCCTGCGGGGCGTCACCACCGTCTTGTACCTGGGGGTGGGGGGGGACAGAGTGTGAGCACCTGCGAGGCTGACCCAGCCCCACGGGAGGCCCTGCCCGCTGGGGCCCAGGCTGCAGGGGTGCGTGTCTGTGGCGAGAGACAGCACACGACTCCGGGGCCTAAGATTAAAGGCAGCTCGGCTCACCTCTCCTGGGGAATGGAGAAAACCCTAACAGAAAGCAGAGGACGCCCCTTAGGGGTTTTAATGAAGTTACCGAGGTGGGAGTCTCTCGGGCCTGTTACCCCCACCCCTGCAATCGCATCACTGTTGCACGACAGCCCTCGCTGCGGGGAGGAGCGCTGGCACATGAGGAAATGGAGGTTCCGAGCGGCCGTGTGAGCTGCCAGGGCCACGCGGAGGGAGGCCGTGTGGCCCCGTGCTCCCCAGCACATCCACACGGGCCCCCCAGCTGCTGGCCCACAGACCACCTTCCCCTCCACCGAGGCGGCTCTCGGGAAGCACTGCAACCTCCTCCAGGCTCCGTCCACTCTCCCAGATACCCACCCCCCCATCGCCTGCCGCCTCCTCTCCCCTCCTCCCCTCCTGGCCACTGCCCAGGGCTCCTCTCCTGAGGGCAGGATCTCAGGAACCGGCTCCGCACACCCAGGCGACTTGGGAGTTGTTCTCCGGAAAGAGGCTCTGGATGCCCCCCGAGTCCCCACCCCATGTGGGGCCCCCTCGGCCAGCGGACGCCGCCGTGAGCCGTGGGTCCCAGGCCCACCCTCTGCAGGGGGAGATATGGACGCCCTGTGAGGCTCACATTCCAGGAGAAGGCTCGGACGACACTGAAGAAGGGACGTAACTGCAGGTTGTCCCGTGTCCTTGGAAGGAAATGCAAGGGCGGTGCCCACGGACAGGGCTGCTGGGCTTTCCAGGCCGTGACGCACAGACGGCGGCGGAAGCCCCAGGTGACGGGAAAACCGGTGAGGCGCCCACGGCCGGTGATGGCCCCGCGCCCCACAGAGGGCTCAGTCTCGCTCAGTGTCCCTGCTTCCCGCTATGCAAACCCTGCCAGCAGCCAGCGCACACTCAGGCCACACTCAGGCCTCCGCCGAGGAGCTGCTCGGCCCAGCAGCCTCGGCCACGGGTCACTGTTTCCCAGCACCCCTCACAGACGGAGGGGCGGGCGCCCCACTGAGCCGGCACGCAGCTGCCGAGACCTGAGGGTGGGAGGGGCCTCCCTCCAGCTGCAGTTCCTGCCCCGTGCCCGCGGCTTTGTCCTTCCCAGCAACGGCCCCTAGGTTCCTCTCCTCCCGGAGGCCTTCCCATCCACCGGCGCCCGCTGTCCTGAGAAGGCTTCTCCGGAACGGAAGGGGCACCGTGGGGGTGGGAGAGGTCAGGTCCCTTCCCTGCCCCACGAGCAAGGCAGGTGAGCTGGATGGGGCCTCGGGAACCTCATATCCAGTTTCCCCCCCTTTCCAGTGAGGGCACTGAGGAGCCCAGTGGTTCCCGCACCCGTGGCGTGGGCTGCCCACCCCTCCCCTGTGCGCCTCCCTGAGGTTCTTTTCATCCGGACCCTCGTTTGCTGCTGTGACTGAAGCCCAGTCCCTCCCGCCGAGTCCTGGAGGGAGAGCCAGCTCACATACTGTAACCAGAGACTGGATCACGTCTCCGACTCGGGGAGGACCAGGTGACACGTGGCCACCTGTGCCTGGGCCCCTGAGAGGTTCCGGCCCAGGAAACCTCGGGGTGTCCGCATGCTCCGGCAAACACCAGGCTCGGGGCTTGTTACCGGTGCCCCAGGGCTCCGCAGTGTCCCAGCCGTGCGTCTAGGGCCAGACCCCAGGAGCCAGGCCACTCCACGAGGGAGGGGAGCCGAGGGGCTGGGGCCCCAGGGCGGCCTCGGCTGCAGGTCCATGTCCCATCCACTGCTCACAGCCCTCTCACATCCGCGCCTTGGGGGCCCGTAACGGGCTGTGAGGAGCCCAGCTCCAAGGTTACAGACTCCAGGCCCGACAGTGGGCCAGTGGGCCAGCCCGTGCCCAGGGCTCCCGGCCCCAGACCAGCTCTCCCTCGGGGCGGCAGGCTCACTGTGGGGCGTCTGGACACGAGTGGCTGGGAACGTCCGTCTCCTGCAGGCTCTGAAACAAGACCATCTGGACCCGGTTCAGACGTGGGGGCGATGGTGACACCCAGCGAGAGGAGTGGGTGCCGACAGCGTCCCAGGCGGGAGGAGGTGGCGACTTGCAGCTGGGAGGTGCCCCTCCCTCCTCCCGTCCTGCCCGACTTCCTGGAGCCCCTGGGTCACGGCGTCCCTGGGGCTCCTCCAGGCTGGGTCCCAGCAGACCCTGCAGCTCAGGGTATCAGCTCCCATCTGTTTTTCTTGCTATTTTCTCCGCGGTGGGAAAGGCTGGACACAGGACCTTGGCTGAGGTGGGGCAGGCTGTGGCAAGACGGGCCGGGCAGAAGCCCACCTTGTCCTCACGCCCAAGAACACTGGACGCTGGGCATCCTGGGTGCACGTGGGGTGGGGCGTGTTGAGTGAGCCTCCCACACTTGGGGTGTCCCTCCCGAATGGGGCACAAGCCCTCACCACCTCCGAGGCTGCACTGGGAACGAGCCAGTGAGGCGGCTGCCCTCAGGAGGGAGTGGTCTCAGGCTGACGTGGGTGGGGCCGGGGGGGGGGCAGCCAAATGCAGGCAGTGACGCTGCAAGGGGGAAGCCCCTTAAGGACACCACTGAAGGGACCAGGGGCACCCCACCTCCAGCACCTGCCCCCCGCAGGGGGGGGCTAAGGCCCGCCCACCACTGGAGAGACAGCCCTTTGCGCGTGGTGCTGCCCCTCAGTGTGCAAAGGTAACACAGCTCCAAAGGCATCAAGCAACCCTTAGTCAGTGTCTTCCGCAGGTGAGACAGTGGCGACGTGGTGGCATGGGGTGTCGGGGGCAGTGGGGGGCACAGACTGTCCGGGGCAGAGGCAGAGGCTGAAGAAAAGATGGGCGGGGTCCCTGCTCCCGCCTGGCGGGACAGGCGGGTGTTTGAGTGCTGCCTGGCGCCGGAGCGCGCGCACACACGCCTGTTCAGAGGTGCGGGCGAGGGAGGAAGGCTGCAAACCCTGGGTCTGAGTCGGGCCAGGAGAGGGCGCTCTGGGGGCTAAGGGAGGGGCCGAAGAGTCACAGTCAGCGGATGGACACAGCAAGTGAAAAGTCTATTCCGTGACAAACTGAGGTGACGCAGTGGAGCACTGACGGCCCCCACGTGAGGACGGAGAGGCGGCAGGTGCTCGGTCGGAGAGGGTCCGTGCGCAGGCGGAGCCAGAACCCGGCGGGGGGGGGGCGGGGGGCCCGCCGCTGAGTCAAGCTGCGGGTCCCTGCGCGGGTCCTGCCGCCTAAGGCTGCTCCGTGCCCCCAGGCCACCAGCGGCTCCAGCGGGTCCCGGCACTGCGGCCGGGGCCCCGTGCTGCCCCCGCGCGGTGCGAGACCCGCGGAGGCTTCGGCCGGACGGACGCAGCCCCCAGGCCCCGCCCCACTGCACTCTTGCGGCCTGCAGCCCAGAGAAGCTGGGTCTCCGTCTCGGGCCAGGTCCCAGCAGGGGCCGTGAGCGCCCGCCGGAGCTCCGCATCTGTCCTTCGCCCGTGAATAGGCCCCTTTCATGGATGAGGTCACTTCCAGTCGGGGCCGCCGGGCACAGAGCGGAGGCCTCTCCCTGCCTGCCGCCTCCAGGCTCACTCGGAGGACTCAGGCTGCAGCCTCCTCAGCACAGGAAAGGCCGGGAAGGCCAGCGGGTGCCCCGCGGGCCGAGGGACCTGGGCAGGAAGGCGCATCGGGGGCGGACAGGGGCCTGGGCCCTGAAGCCCCGCTCTGCCTCACTGGGGCGCTGAGCCCTCGTGGGGGCCTTTCCCGAGTCAACTGGGTCCCCGGGAGGCCCTGCAGTGCCAGAGGGAGGGGCCAGGGGCCAGGGTACCTCCTCCCCCATCACCGACGCCCATGGGTGTCGGGCAGGAGCCCTGTCTCCTCCTTGGCTCCACCACCCACAGACAGGCCCCCACAGCCCAGTGGCGGCCAGCCCTGGGCCCGCCAGCCCAGGGTGGGGGTCGCTGGCCGTGGTTGCTGATCTCTGGGTGACCCCCCTCTCCCGAGCGGCACCTCCAGCGCTTCATCCCCTGGGTGCCCGGGTTCTGGCAGGAAAGGCCGTCCAGGCTGTCAGCCCCTCGCTGACGTCCCCGCTCCTGGTCAGCCCCCAGGGGCTCGGGAGCAGCACCGCAGAGGGAGGAATGCAGCCTGGCTGTCACTCGGAGAGCACGGACCGGCCTCTTAACACACGCGTGTCGACCCGGAAGGAGACAGGCAGACGCCCTACAGTGGGCTGCAGGCAGCGTGGCGGAGCATCCAACCCACGGCTGGCACCCGGGTACGGTCCCCAAGCCAGGCGTCCACGTCCCTGTCACGGGCTCCTCGCTCAGGCCCTGGCCCAGGACTGGGCGGGGGCGCCAGAGGGCTCAGCACCCTCTGTGGTCACGTGGCCGGGATGGCTGAACCCCTTTCCCACGGGGCTGAGGAGGGCATTTCACGGCTGCGGTCCCCTCCTTCCTGCCTCCTTTCTCAGCCACTTGTAACTGGAAACTTGGATGCCAAGACCGGGGAAGTAAGGTTTTCAGACCATTAAACTGCTTCCTGCAGAGAAAGTCTTCCTCCCAGAGGAGAACAGGAAACCAGATACAATCACTCCAGGGGCCAGAGATGTAACAGTAACTTTACCCAGAGGAGTCTGGATGAAGGGCCAGGTGGGGCACGGGAGGCCAGGACGTCTGGGTCTTAATGACCCTGCTTTGAATCTTGCTGCTTTGGGGCCTGTGGCATCGCCCACCAGCTGGGACTGTCATGCCCCGTGTCCCCAAAGGGGACGTCTGGGCCCCGGGCCAGCCTGCAGAGCTGCCAGCGGAGGAGGGACCCTGAACTCTGAGAGAAAGGACCCAAGTGAGTCCATGGGGCTATTAGCATTAGGAGCATCGGAAATTGCTGCTGGTGACTCTGAGGACCCTCCCCGCCTCCGGAGGAGCCAGCAGGAGAGGCAGGGCCCTGCCCTGAGGCAGCAGCGGTCAGCTGGGCCACCGGCCAAGGCCAAACCCCATGCTCCCAGGCCCCACAGGTCCTGACCTCACGGGCTCTGCGTTCAGGCCCTGTGCTCTCCCACTCCCACAGACGGGTGCTCCCCACTCCCACGGATGGGTGCTCCCCACTCTCACAGAGCACCCCACTCTCACAGACGGGGTGCTCTCCTACTCTCACAGACGGGGTGCTCCCCACTCCCACAGACGGGTGCTCCCCACTCTCACAGAGCGGGAGAGCACACCGGACTGCTCAGAGGCTCTGACCCTGGGGTGTCCACAGGGAATGGGTGCTGGAAGGTGTTCTCCAGATCTAGGGAGGGAATTTGTCCCAGTCCCCACCCTTTTCCTGAGAGTCCAGACAGGTGGAAATGTCCCACCCCGAAGACAGGAGGCCCAGGAACCATGCTGGGAAGCAGTGCCCTGGGCGACTTTAAGGTGCAGCTACCTCCTCGCCACCCCAGGGGCAGCCAGCTCTGCCTCCCAAGAGCAGGTGCAGCCCCCACAGCCCGGTGGCCGAGGGTCCTCAAGGAAGAGGGCGCCTGACCCAAACGGTCAGCTCCAGAAAGTGTCCCCCGACCTCAGCATTCCTGCCACTTCCTGCGCCAAACGCTGACTCTGCAGCTGCAGGGCCCCACCCGCTGCGGGTGACTTTCCGGCTCACCGGGTGGGATGGAAAAAGCCACCGTGTCTGTGCCAGAGTTCAGTGACCTGTGAGCGGCCGCACAGCGAGGCCTCCCTGGGGCAGCCGCCCGGTCAGGGGAGGTGACATTCCTTCTCCGGCGAAGCGGAGAGACCTGACGTGGCGGGAACTGGAGCAGACTGTGGCCACTTGCAAGAGGTGGCTGAGGGCCCCACAGCCTGGACACTGAGTGTCCTCACCTCACTGCGCCCGGCTGCAGGGTGCAGACAGGGACCTGCACGGCCCAGCGGGGGGGCCTGAGGGGAAGCAGCCACGTTAGGGCCCCTCGGAGCAGCGGTCGGCCTCACTACCTCGCCGTGCAGGTGTCAGGAGCCCGGGTCCGGTCTGGGCACCTGGATCCTCGGCAGGAGGACGTGGGGCTGAGTGAGGGTGCCCACGTGCCTCAGTGCCCCTCTCCTAGACCTGCTGGGCACACGCAGAAGGGAGGCAGGAACAGGAGGACTTCGGGGGGCAGGGGCCCCAAAGCACATCAGCTCCCGGAGGGGGCCCCCCACTAAAGATGTCACACTCCGGCCACTCGCCCGAGGTGGCAGAGTGGGGCGGGGTGGGGGGTGGGCGCACCAGGGAATGGAAGGAGAATCACATATTCGTTGAGTGAGTGGAGTGCTGAGGAGTCAGGTCTGAGTTCAGACTGTGGCCCCACCAGCTCGTCGCCTTCAGCAGGTCACAGTTCCTTGCTTTGGGTCTTGCCCTCAGCACAGCGGGACAAGGCGACTGGCATGGAAGCCATGTGGCCCAGAGGCTGGCGCAGGGACTGAGCTGGGCCCCTGCCAGGTGCCCGTTGCTTCCCCCACCCAAAGGCACCCCTGAGTGCCCTGGAAAGTCCAGTCCGTCCTGTGGAGATGCAGCAGGCTGCAGGGACAAAAAGTGTCTTGTTTTGATGCGGGAGGCTGTTCACGTGGCTTCAGCGTCTACTTTGTAGCAAGCTCAGCCTTGGGACAGAACCAGTCTGTGTTCCCTGACCCCTCTGACTAGCAGGGGGTGGAGTGGAATGGGTGGGGATGGGATCGGGCAGGCACAGCCCCTCACCTGGCTCCCTCTGGGGCACACAGGGTGTGCAGGGGAATACAGACAGGTGCCCAGACCCTTTCCCCCCGACCCTCTGAGCATCTCCTGGCCGCTCTGGAGCCAAGGGCGACTCAGCCTCTGCCTGAAGGGCCATCCCCGCCGGAGAGACTCGTGTAGCCGGGCGCCCAGTTTGCAGACCTCCCCTGGCCTCAGGGCAACGCTCTCCCCAGGCTTGGGTTCTTCTCCTCTGCCCCCACCCCCCCCAGCCTGAGCCCTCGAGGCCTCCCAGAGCTCAGGCAGCCGGCCCTCTGGAACAGAGGCGGGGGGGGCGGGGTGCGGGGCAGAGAGGACAGGAGGGGCTCCCCACCTCGGACACTTTCCCGGAGGAAGAACACACGCCCACCCGGGGGCCTCTTTCTCTCCACCGCAGGCACTTTTATGTCGGCAAGGACTCCCGAGGGCCCCACTTCGTGGCTCCTGCTACATCGGCACAGGGGAGGGGCCACGGCAGGAAGAAGCCCAGCACAGAGCTGCTTCCCACCGCCGCTCGGTGGGGTCTCCCTGTGTTCCCTCCCTTCTATCCCCTGAGCGCGCCAGAGCCCAGGGTCCAGGCCCCACCCGGGCAGCAGCCCTTCTCAGCCGGCGGCCCACAGACGAGCCCACTGGCCCTGCGCCCACCCACCCTGCCCCTCCAGTTCCCTAGCCTTTGCCCCAGGGATGAGCCGGGGACAGGAAGGGCCCTGATGCAGTGGGAGGTGGGCAGGCACCAGGCTTTCCCAGGTGGGTGCAGGCATGGAGCGGGGCCCCCTTGGGGGACAATCAGCAAAACTCCGTTTTCCTGCCTGAGCTTTCGACTGCATGTCCCAGAGGGTGGGGACCAAGTCCAGGTCCCGGTGGGCTCCCAGCACCTGCCCCAGTCCCCGGCAGCCAGTCAGCACCCAGCCACGTTTGGGGAAGGAGAGCAGGTTCTCACACTATTCTCAGCTGAAAACAGAGCGCGCGGAAAGAGACCGAGCCCAACGAACAGAAAAGTCACAAACACGAGACATGTTATTTAGCAACATCAATCAGCGGTCAGCTCCAACATGAGAGAACTGGGAGGAGGGAGGGGCTCGGGCTCACGCAGCCCCCTCCGGCCTGCACGAGGGCCTGCGCCCCCTCCCCCGACAGCGGACCGTCTGCAGGAGCCTCGGGCTGCCCCGCAGGGGTCTGACCCCAGCTCCTCCCGCTGCACTGGCGCTCTGCTCACTGCTCTGCTCACTGCCTGCGCAGGGAACAGCCTGTTCTCCTCCGTGGGGTGCGGCCCGCACCCTTGAAACGGAGCAGCAGGGAGCCTGGCGGCCCCCCGGAATGGGGCCTCTGAGGGGTGAGCCATCAAGGTCCTCTCGGCCGGGTCTCCCGCCTCAGCACAGCCCTGCGAGGTGCTCGCGGGCGCCAGGCCCCTGCAGGGACCGCAGGGTGGCGTGGGGGCAGGGGCGGGGAGCTTACTAAATCAGAGCCGTTTTTCCACCCACCACGCACAAAAGCCTGGAAGTGCGCAGAGCTGGAAAAGGAACCGCAGGCTGCTGGCAACAGGGGGCCTTGGGGGCTGAACGAACGAGGCAGGAATGGGTAGAACAGGCCCGGGGAGTGGGGGGGACCCCAAAGTGCCTTCCCTCCCCCCTGAAGTCAACACCCCCTGTGCGGGCCGTGTGGCAGGTCCCACTCCGGGCCCTGGAGCTGCCCCCTGGACGAGGAGTTGGAGCCCAGCACCAGCTCCCAAGCCCCCGAGGGACGGCCGCACCTGTCCCTCCGCTGACCTCTCCCCGCTGTAGCTGCTGCCTGCTTCTCCCAGAGGGGCAGACACAGGCCGGCATTACGGGGACAAGGCCCGACTCGGACTCAGGCTGCTGCCAGCGAATCGGACCCCCTCTCAGAGCCCGTCTCCGCATCTGCGACTCGGGGCCACACCTGCCTCTGTCCCCCAGGCTCCCGGCATCCCCCGGGGGGGCCCCCCCGCTTCCCAGCAGTCTCCTCCCCGTCCTCGGCCCGAGCACCGAGCACCGGGGGCCTGGGGGCTGGCCCAAGGGCATGCAGCTGGTGGCCGACGAGCGGAACTGCACTCCGGGCCAGAAGCCTCCACGCCCCGCTCTGGGGCTCCGGCCGTGAACTCCCCTGTGGCCGAGGGGAACCGAGGGACAGGGCCTCAGGCCTGTCA
The DNA here is from genome assembly GCF_019186645.2 of Phyllostomus hastatus. Lineage (NCBI taxonomy): Eukaryota > Metazoa > Chordata > Mammalia > Chiroptera > Phyllostomidae > Phyllostomus > Phyllostomus hastatus. The sequence goes on along the minus strand of NW_025333607.1, from coordinate 23,870,771 downwards.
GCCCAAGCGTCTCAAGGCCCACAGCACTCGGTGCCCGGCTCCAAAGCAGCTGCGGCCCCTCATCTTGGGGGGAGGTGACAGAAGACCCCAGAAGGAGGAAAGTCCCTGCCGGTCCGTGCCGATGCCCCGTCAGGGGGAGCAGCACCCTGGGGAGCAGCGCCCAGCACACACAGAGGGGAGGGCGGCACCGGACGGGAGGCGAAGGGGGCAGAGGTCCCCTCCCACCACTCATAGGGGCCCCGTCGCTGCGCATCACAGACGGAACACCGAGGCCCAGGAAGGTCCAGGGAGCGCCAGAGCCCCAGCAGGGCTGGCCGGTGCGGAGCGGAGGCCGGGCTCTCTGCAGCGCCTCTGCCTGGCAGGGCAGAGAGGGCCTCCCCGGGCCTCTCTCCACCTATCACCTCCGGGGGCCTCAAGGGGTCGTTTCTGCCTCCAGATTTAGCTCCCCTGCCCTTGGGACTGAGGGGACCGTGCAGATGGGCATGTGCAGGCCCTGGGCCCAGAGAGGAAGTGGGCAGGGCCAGCAGGGAGCCACACCGGCCTGCGGCCACAGCGGCCTCAGTCCCTGCTTTCACCCCTCAGCTCGGCCTGTGCTGACCCCTGTCGTCTGCAGAAGCCGGGGCGCCCCGTGACGACAGAGGCCCAGCAAGCAAGCGCGTCACACACAGTGCCCCTCAGGGGTCCGCCCGGCAGCTCTCCAAGCCCCTTTTCCACTTGGGAACTTATTTCCACGTTCCTCGACCTCCCTGCCTCTCAGCACCTTTCTTTGCAAGGTGGACTTGGTGCCAGCCTTGCCGACGTAAGTGGAATTAAATACACTACAAAGGTGACGCTGAAGCCACCACGAGCTGGCTGGCACCCCTCCCCTGCCACAGAGAGGGTCTCCCTTCCTGGGGCCCCTCACGCCAGGCAGCCCCCGCACGCACTGCCAGGCCTGAGGCAGGAAGGGAGGTGCCCTGGCCCTGGGCCCAGAGCAGTGGCAGGCCACGCCCTCACCTGTGCACGGGCCCGGGTGGCAGCCAGCCAGGCCGCAGTTACTTCCCCATGGTCGTGCTCGCCGCACCATCCGTAAAAAAGGAAGCCTCAGGCCGCGGTGGAGGGGCTGGTCGGCTGCCCACCCCAGCCGCACGGAGACAGACAGACACACAGACACACCCACAGCGCTGTCCACCCCTCCTCCTGCCTCCCAGAGGCTGCAGGAGGGGGAAGGCGCACCAGGATGCTGGGGAGAGACGTGTCCGCACCCACAAGTGTCTACAACCCCTGAGGCACACGCTGGCGTTCCCAGCTCACAGGTGAAGAGACAGAGGTCAGAGAGTCTGGCTGAGACTGGGAGACCAGCGTGGCAGCCTGACTCCCCCTGCCCTGGGTCGCTGAGGCCCCCTAGGGAGTCGGGCAGGGACCAGGGACCGAGAGTCCCCTCACCGAGGAGGTGGCTGGTCAAGCGAGCCAGCGGCAGCCCAGGCCTTGGGCTCCAGGCTCTGGTTTCCCAGGCCCAAGCCCCACTTGGCACTGGACGGGTTGGGGGATCCTCGTCCCCCAGCTTCCCACCGACGGGCTCCCGTACCCCTGAGTCTTCTCACAAGTGTTTCCCTTGAAGGTTTCTCTCCCCATCTCGACTGCAGACTGAGTTCACACCCTGGCCACATTCCGAGGGGACGAGGGGGCCTCGAGACTGCCCCCTCCTGGCCGATGCGGCTTCAGCAGTGGAGAGACATGCACTCCTGGGGCTGCCCGTCACTGAGGGTGGGAGCCCAGCACCCGCCGCACGTGGGGCAGGCGTTCTTGCCGGGGTGGAGCCTCCCTCTGCCCACGGGTCACCGAGCCTCACCCTCATGTCCAGCGCCCGAAGGGAGCCCTCCGCAGCTCCTGCAGGTGGGACACAGAGAGGAAGCAGGTCGGCTCCAGGTGTGGGGCACGTCCACCCACAACTGCGCAGGTCTGTGCTCTGCTCCCACACGCCTGCAGGTCCGTGTCAGGCAGTCAGGCCAGCCCTGGGGCAGCTCTGAACTGCAGGCTAGAGACCAGGTCGGGGGTGTTGGGGTGCCTAACCCTCCCCCCAACACCCACAGCCAGCCCACCCCTGAACGACGGTGCTATTCTTGCCTCCTGATCCGATAGCACTGCCTTACCGACAGGTTTTTGCTGTAGGAATTGGAACTGAGCCCGTTTCACAGACGTGGAAACTGAGACCCAGACAGCTAAGTGATTCCCCAAGATCACCCAGCAGTGCTGCAGTCAAGGCTCAGACACGGGTCTTTTCATTCGCCCATCCGGTCCCTCATTGGGCAGTCCTGTCACAGGCAGCAGCTCCATGGCCGATAGCAGGTTGTCTGACCTCTCCGAGCCCCAGCTTCTCGGGAGATGTGGGGGCCAGGGCTATGCCGTACTGTTGACACAAAATGCTGTCAGTGCCTCCTCAGGAGGCTGTGCAAGAGCTTCCACAAGAGAACCCACACCAGCTCCTCGGCACAGTCTTGCAAACTCCAGGGACTCAAGAGGCACGTGCTGCCACTAACGTCTCTTCAGCGACCCCCGGGTCGGCTGTTGGAGACAAAAGTGGAACCGTGCTGGGCAGCATGGACACAGCAAGAATGGGCATGGGCCAGTGAGCAGGTCGGACAAGGGCTGTGTTTCAGGGGAGCACAGGAGCTGCAGGGAAGTGAGGGCAGAACCAGGAAGGCTTCCTGGAGGTGGTGCTGTCTGAGCCGAGTCTTACGGAGTGAGCAGGAACTAGACAGATGAGAGAGGGTGTTTATGGGAGAGGACTCATCCTTCTCTGGACTCCGAGGCCTGGGCGGGAAGAAGACGACGGAGGCAGAGAGAGCACTCCCAGCCTCGGGGGAGGGGCCTGGAGCTGAGCACCGCTGGGGCCCGGCCGGAGGGACCTGGGCCCGTGTGCTGGGAGCGGCGAGCCTGCCCAGGCCTCCTGCCGGGGCCGCTGGGGAACCATCGCCCGTGGGTCTGTGCCCTTGAGGACAGGCCTGGTGTCCCCACAGACACACGCTGACTTGAACACGTGAACGGTGCTCCTGCCTGAGGGGGTGAAGCACGCACAGGAAGGAGCCCCCCTGGGCTGGACTCACGAGGGGCTGGGTGGGAGGAGGGATAGGGGTGAGCAGGCAGAGTCTCACGAAAGATCTGGAAGCCCGGGCCTGTATTTTGTGACTCGTAAGAAGAAGAATGAAGAGCTATAACCCACTACACACACACACGCACATGCACACACGCACACACACGCACGCACACATACAGTCCACAGGTGTCAATGTGTGAATACCACCCCACACGCCTGCCCCACGAAGCCATGTGGCCCCCTGCCCCGATAAGCAGCTGCGCTCTCACGCCCCTCGCTGACCTGCTGGCTCAGTGCAGACTGTCAGCCCCGGGGCCTGACCCGGGGCCTGACCTGGGGGGCACTCCGAGGGGTGTCTGCTGCGCCACTGCCTTCAAGGTGGCCCCGGAGCCTGGAATGGGGGTTCCTGCAGAGGGTGGGCCCCTCAGTCTGCTGGGCTCAGTGATTCCCCAGACACACTGCACATTCTCCTCCCCGGAGGGAGGGAAGGAGGGACTCTGGAGCCTGACAGGGGCCCTCGGGAGACACGGAGGACCCGGAGGAGCTGTTCCCAGCCTTCCCTCCTAGAAGCGGGAGCCTGTGGGGACGTCGGGAGGCTGGGGCACTCCCCCCACCCCTGGGACCTGCCAGGTGAGCTGGGATGAGACCTTTTACCTGCCTGTGCCCAGCCCCTCCCCACCCCCCATCTCCTGGGAGTGTTTTAATGGAATAGCCCTTCCTTCGCCAGGGCCTGCCTTCGGCCCGTGGGGGGCCACGGAATATCCGAGGGGCTTCTTCCCAGCCGGGCCACCCCACCTCCCCCGTGGGGGCTTCCCTCCGCCTGAGCCTCTCTCCCGCCCCTCTCCCGGACGACACCGCCCCAGCCAGCTGCTGAGGGCGGCTGGGGTGCGAGGCCCAGACGGGAGAGAACCGCCCCAGCCCTCAAGAGCTCGCAGCTGGCTTTGACGCAGACCCGAGCACGGTGGACGGCAGAGGCCAGTGGACACCGCGCTGCGAGCGTCAACCAAGCTCCGGGAAATCCGACCCAGCGACAGCGCCCGTTCCCTGAGTGCCCCGCATTTGCCAGGCCCTCCGTCCCGTCTGCAGGCCTTGTGATGACGTGGAGGAAGCGTGAAGAGGCGTGTGCTCACGCCCGTCCTTCCACAGCGTGTCCCTGTGACCAGGGGAGGGCGGCGCCCCTCACCGGAAAGGGGGTCACTGGAAGCGCCGAGGGCACAGGGGCATCCTTCAAACGGGCCTTCCCCTCTCCTGCCCCAGGAGGGTGCTGCCCGCTGACTCCCTGGTCCAGCTGGGCGGCTGTGGCCTGAGCCCTTGGTTCCACTGGGAGAGAAACTAGGCTGCCAGTCGGCTCTGGCCGTGCCAGGGGTGGGGGAGGGGCGGGGGGGCTGGGACGTGGATGCAGTGCTTCTGAGAGCGTCCAGGTCAACCCCCGCCCCGCCCTGATGCCCTGCCAAGCACACTCGCTCCAGGAGCTAAAGGGGACCGTGGCAGGTCGGGCCAGCTGGGGCCTCCTGCAGTTGCCAGCACCCCATGCCCACCAGCTCTGCCCCCCGGGGCTGCGCTGGGCACATCATGACTGCCAGTGGCCTGGGTGACCACCCTCCCTGCTGCCTTAGCGGACACTTGCCACTCAGTGCCCAGCAGCTGTGACAGGCCCCTGCTGTGCCGGGGGGCCAGCGAGAGGGCCACCCCGGGGGATCTGCCGTCACCTCCACTGCAGCGTCCCTGAGGATCTGGGTCAGCCCGCCACCCTCCCTCGCCGCCCCCACCTCCAGGCAGGGCAGCACCATCCACCCCGTGGCTTCAGCCACAAACCGCAGAGTCACAGCCGACTCCTTCTCCACTTCGCACATCCGCTCCAGCACCACCCCCGCGCCCCCGCCCCCCCCGCCCCAGCCCTGAGGCCGACAGGCCGCAATCTCTCTGGTCCTCTCCACAACCCACCCCACCCGCCCACGCCGCTGCAGCCTGCCCTGCCCCCACCCACCCTGCACCCAGCAGGCCGGACCATCCTGCGTCCACGTGGTGGGCGCACCGCCCTTGCACACAGGGCATTCGATTGAGACAGATCGCGCTCTCGTGTACCGCCGGATTTGATTCGCTGATACTTTATTAAGAACTTTCGACCTTTTAAATATGCAATTGGGATTACATCACCCCGCCTAAAGCACTTCTGAGGCTTCTCGGTGCACTTAGACTGAAGTGCAAGTGCTCGCCCGGAGCCACGGGCCCCGGCCTCCCTGGGTCCGGGCGAGCATCCCTCAGACACCAGCCGCCCTGGGGGAGGCCAAGCACAGCCTGACGCAGGAGGTGCCAGGGCGGCGCCCCTCCTGCCCTCTCCTCAGGCTGCAGCGCAGCTCTGCCCTGCCCTGGGGACCGCTCTCGCCCACCAGTCCCCGAGGGCCCAGAGGCGGGGGCCTCGCGCGGGGCCGGGGTCTGGCACCCGGCTCGGTGAGGGAGGGGACTCTCCTGGGGGCTGCAGACACACACGTGTCTCACCTCAGACTCGTCACCCTGAGCTCCAGGCAGGCCCTTCCTGCTGCTCCCGACGCCACCAGACGCCCCAGCTCCAGTCACCGACCCACTCCCACTTCCGGGGAGTGATCTCACGGTCGGGAGCCAGTCCAGACTCCGTGCATCGCTGCCTCCCGCACCCTCGCTCTCCGCCGCCCACCTGCCTTCTGAAGGGGTGCCACCTCCCAGCACCAGCGCCACACACTCTGCCTCCTGCCGTGAGCCGAGCGCCACGGCCCTCTGGACCGGCCCTCTGGGCCCCCGCCTGCCCCTCTCCGGGACGGCCCTCCGGAGAGCCCCTCCCCCGCTCCACACGGGGCCGAGTCTCAGTGGGCGCATGGACCAACGGCACCGCATCTGAGAGGACAGCGCGGCCGAGCAGGCCCGTCCCCTGCCCTGCTCGCAGCATCACCCCCCAGGCCCCTCAGGGGGCGCCCGTGCCGGCTGCCACCGACCCGCTCTGCACACCGGGCCTCTCGGGCACCACGTCCGGGGCCCGGGGGTCCCCTCCACGTGTCTGGATCTCCTCCCCTCTCCGTGCTGGTGCCTGCTCTCCCCCCTGCCCCCAGGGCTCGGTCCTCGCTCCTCCTCTCCACCGTGGGCACTTGTCCTGCCAGTGGCTCCCCGCCCCCACCCGGCCTCCCACCCGAAGTCCACCCGTGGACACCCAGCCGCCTGCTCAGCCTCACGCGCGGCCCAGGCCCAGTGAGTCCGGAAGGGGCCCCGTGTCGCTCCCCCGCCAGCCGCACCCGCAGCCCCACTTCGGGGCCCGGGACGGACAGTGCGGTCGCATTGACTCTTCTGTCTCTCGTGCCCACACCCAACCCACAGGCAAACTCTTGGGCTCTTTCTTCCAAACATGTCAGAACGTACGCAAATCGGCGTTTAAACTGGACACGACGCAGTACATAGAGAAGCGCACACACCACTCCATTTCCTTCAGAAAAGCTCAGCAACGGGCAAAACTGACCTGCAGGCACAAAGACCAGCCTCGCGGTCACCCTCGAGGGCACTGACTAGGGGCGACACCAGGGAGCCTTCCGGGTTGCGGAAACTGTCCTGAACACTGACCTGGGCGGTGGTCACGGGGTCTGTCCATCTGCGAATGCTCGCTGCGCTGTCTGCCTGAGCCTAGGAGGCCGCAGGGGCGACTCACAGCCCGAGGGCCCCTCGTCGCCTCCCATCTCTGCTCCGTGCCCGCGCTGCCCCGGGGCCAGCCAGCAGGGCGCCCACCCCGGCCCTGCAGCCCGGGACGGCGCTCCTCACCCAGAGGCTGAGTGGTGGGATGTCAGGCCTCGTCGGGGAGAGGCAGGCACTGCGCTGAGCCTTCCGGCCCTCCCGTCCTGCCCACCCAGCCCAGAGGGGCCCAGAGCAGAGGAACGCCAGGCTCCCCCTGCTGGGGGGCTGTGGCTCCCATGGGACTGGCCTGGAGCAGTGACCGAGCTGGAGGGCAGATGAGGCTGCGGTGGAGGGAGCTGGGACACCGCCGCCAGGACCTCTCACGGCCAGGGCCTGTGCCGGGTGCAGCCGTGCAGCCGAGGGCGCAGGGTCGGCCCCGGCCTCGCAAACAACGAGGTTTGTGAATGCCATGCTGTGACGGTTGTGATAATTTCTAAGCGTGGTAATAACCCTGATAATCGAAACTGTAGGGAGGGATAAATAAAGCATGATGTTCTCTTACTGAAGAAATGCGGACAGCCAGCCTGCTCGGAGCCGGGCGTGGGAGGACATGGGCGGGTGGGCAGATGTGCTCTGGCCGTCTGGCACTGGCCACGCTCAGAAAGGCCGCCTGCACCATGAGCAATGGGGAAGGAGACACAGATGCACCTGAGCACCTGACAGAGACAGCTCCCCCGGCCCCCTGCTGCGGGGAGGGCGCGGCGAGGGCATTCCTCAGGAAGGCCAGGAATGGCTGAGACTGAAAGATGAGTTCAAACCAAGCTAACACTATACCATCGTCAAACTCCTTACCAACTCGTTCGTGTCGGTCTGGGAGATGCTGGTGACGTCACATGGGGGAAACACACTGGACTCTGAAGCTACAGACGCTCTCGACTGTGCAAGGGTGACCGGTGGCCGAGAGGTGGTGGGCAGACAGGGAGATGAACAGATGCACAGAAAATTGTCCCGGAATGCCAAACATCAACACTCATCTGCACGCGGTGGAGTCACCGGCCATTTTCTCATCTTTACTTCTTCCCAGGCTTTGGACATTTTAAACAATAAACGTGCACTCAGGACTCCACCCTAGGACCCTCGGCCGAGGGCACCTCAGCCTCCACCTGCTTCCCAGGGGCTCAGACCTGGGCAGGCGGCAGCCTGGGAGCCGCCTCCTCGCCAGCCCGGCGAAGCGGCCACTGGGGAACTCATCCACATCACACCTCATCCACCTGCAGCCCCCGGCACCTGGCCCAGCTTGCTCTTCAGCAAAAGCCACCTGAAGGCCACCCCTAATTCAAACAAAGAATGGCCTATCTAATCACCAATCACACTCCCCTCGGCCCAGCGCTGACCTGCTGACTCCGCTCTGTCCCTGGAGGGGTGACTGCTGAGATTCTTCCTGCCTGGCCTCGGCCTTCAGGGTCAGAGGCTAGGGAGCCAGAGTGAGCACTGGGCGCGGGGGAGGACAGACCTTCACCGTGCTGGAACCCTGACCTCTGCTTCCCCTTCTGCAGGGGAGGGGGCTGGACGGCAGGGCTGCTCGCAGTGGCTCCACCCTTGCCCAGGCAAGGGGATGCTTCAGTCCTCTGAAAGCAGAGGCCGGGACCTGAGACCCTGAGGCCACAGACGGTGGCTGGTTGCGGGTGGGCGGGGGTACAAGTACAGACCTCTTTAACTGTCCAGAAAAGCCAAGCTAGTGAGTGGGGAGGGCGGGGGGCTGAAGTCTTCGTGTCTGAGAGGGAACACACCCTCATCTACCAGAATTCTCGTCTGCCTGAGCCGGGTCCAGCAGGCCGGCCTCTGCTCCTGGCTGTGCTTCCCGGTCAGCAGCCCAGCTGGGCAGGCTTCCAGCTGTGGACAGAGGCGAGGCTGCCGGGGCCCCTCTGCCCACTGGGGTGAAGGTGAGGAGGGAGTGGAGGAGCGTGTGGGCCGAGTGGAGGCAGGGGACGCAGGCCCGGGTCAGAGGAGAGAGGCCGCCCCGCCGACAGCCCCCCCACGAGCCCTGCAGCTCCCAGGGCTGGTTCAGGCCACACGTGGGCTCACTGGCCAGGGGCGCCTGGCCTCGATTCACACCCGGCCTCTTCTCCTGACAAGATGTTCGTCTGGGCAAATCGCTGAACCTCCTGGAGCCCTGGACCTCAGTTCACCCAGAAAAGTGCCTGCGGGAAGGGGCTGGCAGTGGTCTCCGCTGGTGACAGGCGACAAGCCCAGAGACACAGCAGCTAAAATCTCAGCCTCGCGCCGTTCTCCACGCCAGGGGCTAAAAACAGCACAGACAGCTTCACCGAGATCTCAGCACAGCGCTGTCCGGGGCAATGGCACGGGAGAGCCTTGGGGCTGACAGGAGCCTTGGAGAGCCGGCCGGGGGCCGGGGACGGGCGCAGCGGTGAATGCCGCAGCATCCAAGGTGACGGGCAGTCAGCGACAGCGCCAGGTTGAAACTCGGGTCGAGCTGACTCCCACACACCCCCCTCCCCTCACCCCACCCCACCCCACCTACCAGGTCTCCTGCCCACAGACAGGGCTTTGCTGCTCAGGGAGTCCTGCCAGCCTCCTCTGCGGGGGCAGCCCCCAGGGGGGTGGGGGGTGCTGAGATGAATGTGGGGGGAGGGGTTCCCAGAAGTGAGAGCTGAGAGGAACGGGGCATCAGTTGCCAAACAAGTGAAGGTGTTATGCAAATGGCATGCAAAGCACATGTAAATGACCACGGGTCATTGATGGATCAACCATTTGAGGCTTTTTCTCTCTTGGTAACTGGATCGCAATGCACGCTGCGAACCTGTCTTCTCCCTGGTCTTCCTGCCAAGTGGAAGGAAGTAAAATTTGTGGTTGACTGACCAAACCGTGCCTCGCTCGGTGAGGGGTCCAGCGGACACGTCAGCAGCGGCAGGGACACACCTGCCGACGCTTGTTCTGGATTCCTCCCTGCTGCCCGGGGCCTCGTTCACCGCTGGCTGGCTCGGAGTGCCGGGGCCCCCGAGCTGAGAGGTGTCCCCCAGACCCAGCAGCCCTGTGACTCCAGGGGGCCCGTGGGGAGTGTGACAGTCAGGGCCTGGAGTGGCCTGCCACCTCAGCCCCTCCTCCACCCAGGAGCCCAGCTTGGGAGCGGGGCCCTCCAGGCCCTGGGGCCTGGGCTGCTGGGGGGCCCGGGAGCAGGGAGGGCCCGGCCACAGCGAGACGGTGAATCAGAGGGTCGGCGTCTGGGAGGCCTGCCTGAGGCTCAACCAGGTGAGCTCTGGACGTCCAGCTAGTTCAGTCCCCGGTAGCTGAGTGCCTGTTGCAGGCCCGACGCCACGCCAGGCTTTCTGTGCCAACGGCAGCACAGACAGGACGCCAGAGCTGTTCCTCAGGCACTGCCGACCAGCCCACGGTGCCTGGACGCCTCCCTGGGAACTCGGGGTGGGGGCATGCGTGGGTGGGGGCCGCACTCGCCTACTTTGGCTTATGTCAACCGTGATGAGACGGCAAATGTGAACCTGCCGCGTGCGGCTCACACACACGTGCCCGACACAGACTACCCACTGTATGTCCTCCCAGGCATCCCAGGGAGAAGGGACGGTGCCCACGTCCCCTTCAGTGGATGAGGTGAATGAGCGAATTTCTGAGGTCACACAGCCAGAAACGCCCCACAGGGCCGGGGACCCAGGCCTGCACGCTCAGCCTCCGTGCCGCCGCTGCCACCCTCAGAAGGCAGCCCAGCCCCACTCCCAGGTGCACAGAGGCCTGTAGCACACAAGCTGACCCTCGGGGCCACAGCTCAGCAGCTGCTGCCACCTCACAGGGCAGGCAGGGCAGGCAGGGCAGGCCCCACCTCCGTCACAGCAGGACCAGGCTCCTGCTCACCCTGACACCCTCTCCAGCCGGAATTCCTAAGCAGCTGCCTGCACCGGCCCGTCTGTGTGAGCCTCCCAAGGTGGCGGCTCTGCGCGTGGTCAGCAGAGGCCCAGCCACCGGAGTGGGCTGCAGCCAGTGTCTCCCGCACGGCCCACCGGATCTGGGACCCAGGGCGGCTCGAGGGCCCCATGGGGCCGAGCGTCCTGGGTGTCCAGGCTGCCTGCCCTGGGAAACCTGGAGGCTCTGCTCCCGACCGCCGTCAGGGGACACCCTGGGTCTGAGTTTTCCCTTTACCTGCTCCCACGGCAGCTTCCTGACAGGAGCATGGTAAGAACAGGAAAAAAGATACATGAGAAAAGCTTCCCAAAGTTGCACAAACTCAGTGCAAACGGGAGAAACATGGGCGGCTGGGCCTGCCCGGGCAAGTTGCCAAGTAAGGCCACAGGCCCCACGTCCCAGATATAGAGGCTGCTGCAGGGACAGCAGGTGCCAGAGCCGGCCGCAGCCCCCAGGCCGCACGGAGGGGCCTCTCGGGGTGTCCCAGCAGGGCCGGCTGGCAGGGCGCCCAGGCCCTGCCTGGTGCTGCGACGGTGCCCTGGGAGCCCTGGGAGCCCTGGGGAAGGAGACCCTGGGGAAGGAGCCCCTGGGCACTAGCTCTCTCAAGGAGACAGTCACCACGAGGCCACCCACCCTGGTGCTGCCTGGACACAGCCTGAGTCCCTGTGTGGTGGCCAGCAAAGACATGCACGGTTTTGTGCCCGAGCAGGATGGTCGAGAGAAGGTGCCGCACTTGCCCCTCCTCCTGCTGCCACAGAGCTGCCGGTGCGGGTGCCGGGCAGATGTACGAGTGTCTGTGGCAGGGCCACCCTGTCTGGCTGGAGGAGCAGCCCTCCGGCTCCTGGTGGGCCACCCTCCACACACGCTCACCGCCCCCTGGCAGCCTGCTGCCCCCTCCACTCCCCCGAGACTGGTGGGCTCTGCTCGTCCTGCCCAGTGCTCACTGGGACTCCTGCTGGCCCCTCCAATCCCTCACTCCAGGCCGGACAGCTGGCTGTGTCCAGAGAACAGCAGCAGCATAGCTCGGGGTCCTGGGCACCGCCAGGCTGGCACTCCCCCAGCCACCCAGCACCCTCCTGCCTCGACGACAGCTCAGCCTGGCACTGCAAAGCAGAGGGCAAGGACAGAGTGCAGACTGGGGCACAATGGCCCAGAGGACATCTGGCTTACGGGGCCCTGTGCTCCACCTGCCAGCCTCCCAGGACGGCCCTCACACCGCCCGGCATGGGCGTGGCCGGCACCTCCCGCTGCAGCTGACTCACCGGAGCGGGATCTTGACGCGAAGGTAGCGGTCCACAGCGATGGCCAGCAGGGCCAGGATGGAGCTCTGAGTGAGGATGAGCACGGGGCAGGCGACCATGAGGCAGGTGTGGAAGTAGGTCTGCGGCCCGATGTTGATGAGGATGGCGAGTGGGATGACCAGAGCCCCCACGGCCACGTCGGCCACGGCCAGCGACGCGATGAAGCAGAAGGTGGCGTCCCGCAGCGCCTGGTTCACCTTCACCGCCCAGATCACCAGCACGTTCCCCGGCACGGAGACCAGGGCGATGAGCACCTCCACGCTGATGTAGGCGGCCTGGAAGCCCGAGACGGAGGGCGGCATGGCAGGCGAGGCGCGTCAGCGGCGCACCTGGGGTCGGGAGGCGCGCGGTGGGAGGTCTGCCCGTCTGAGGGCCAGGGCTGGGGGGCCCCCTCCCTCTGGAGATGAGCCCCACTTGGCACAGCCGGCGCCTGCCTGGGCTGGCAAGACGCCTCTGCCCTTCTCGGCCTAATCTCTGTCCCTCCCCTGTCACCCCTGGAGGTTCCACTCAGCAACTCAAGATAACAGTGCTGGGTCCTCCCCTGGCTTTTTTGTTTTATCAGGTGTGAGGCAGCTCCCCGCACACACCCTACGGGGGTCCCCCATGCCTGCCTCTGCCCACCTAAGCCCACAGAACAGAATACCAGGAGCTCACTAGCCTGCCTGTTGGCCACCAGGGGGTCCCAGAGGCGGTGCCCAAAGTTGGGGACACCTGGTGCCGCCAGGAGCTGCGGGCCGCGCGGGGCAGGGCTGGCTCCGCGCAGCCTTAGCACCGCTCATCGTCCTCCGGCTCCGCCGCAACCCCGGCCTTTCGAGCAATCACATGGTGCGCGGAGGCTGGGCCCCGGACGCTTTTAAAGAGGTAGCGCCCTACTCCGCACCTGGAACGGAGCTGACCGACGCTAGTCTGGGGAACCGAGCCCGGCATCCGCAGTGGCGCGCGGTCCCCTTTCCCCAGCGCGCGCCCACCCACCCTCGCCGCTGAGCGCCAGCCTCCCAGCCGCGCCCGGCGCCCCGCTCCGGCTCTACCGGGGACCCTCGCCCACTCCTGCTTCTAGAAAGGGGCTTTCTAGTCGCCGTTTTCAACCCTCTCCTGCGTCTCCCTGGGGGACCCCTGGGGCGGACGGAAACACAGACCTACCCAAGGTCACCAAAGCTGGCAGAACTCACAGCCACCTGAGCGGGTCCGTCCAAAAGCGCCCCGCCCCAGCCCGACGCCTTCAGTGCCGCCAGTTCGTGGGTGCCCGAGCACCCAGAGCCAGCGAGCCTGGTCCGGGGATGGGGCGGGCGGACTCGCCTCGGGCGCCCCCAGCGCGGGAGCTGAGCTGCACAGGGCTGCGCACACCGGGGGGCGGGGGCGGTGCACCGCAGGCCCTCCCTCCTCGCCCTCCGCCTTCTCCCCGCCCCTACCTACGCTAAACAAAGGGAGGGATTCTGGGTGAGAAAAGCTGGGAAATGGGAGCTTTCCGTAGGGTCCCCGGTGTGAATCCAGCCTCGGGAGTGGACAGAGGTGCAGCCTCCCTGCGTCCACTCTCCCTTCTCGACGCAGGGTGCCCGGGAGGCGACCGCTTCGCCAGCCGCGCAGCACCCCCTCGGGGCTCTTTCTGACTTCCCGCACCCCGCGCCTCCGTCCGAGACCCGCTCTCCTGGCCTCTCCCGCCCGCGCGCGCTCAGGGCCTGGCGTCCTTCCGCACCCGCGCTGCAGGCGCGCTCCCGAGTCGCCGCATCCCTTCCCAGCTCTCAGAACTGCCTGTTGGTGATTTCCATTTCACAGATGGGCGCACCGAGGCTCCGAGAGGACGCCTCGCTCCCCCGATCGGCTCCATCCTGTCCCGCCTCGGGGGCCTCTCTCTGGGTTGCCTCGCACAGCCCGGTCCGCTGGCGGTGTAAAGAGCGAGGCTGGGCGGGGAAGCAGGTGCACAGTAAATCCTAACGGAGCCCTGAACCGCGCGCTCGCTGCTTTGCCCGACCCAGATTCTCTCCTTGGCTGCGGGTTCTGGTCAGCTGGCCCAGTGCCACCTACCGGTATCCGCCCCTCACCTCCGCAGACCCTCACTCAGAACAGGTGCTTTGCAGACACCCCACCCTGAGAAAACCACATGGACGGTGGGAAAGGGCCCTGAGACAGCAGAGTCAGGCGGGCGACCCCACACCTGCAGCCACGCCAGCCACCTGAGGCTCTGCCCTGAGGTGCGGTCCTGCCTCTCAGGACCCCGGAGAGTTCTGCCCAGAGGAGGGGGTCTTCTCTGAACCTTCCTGGGGTGGTGGCAGGGGGCAGGTAACTTTCATTTCTGCCACAGACAGCGATGTCCCAGTCCTTGCCTGGGTCCAGCTGCAGCAACGGACTCTTCCCCAGGCTTCTCATGGCGTCCTCAGCGCCGGGGGCAGCCACGCCCCCCGCAGCGAGAGCCTTTGCGTCCATCCCTCCACTCTCTGCGCTTTCCTTGGCCCGAGCTCTTCCGTGGTCAAGGCTTTCTCTTGGCTTTCACGCAGCTTCCTAACTGGGGCTCATCCAGCCGTCAGAAACACCCACAAAGACCCGGGCAGGCCTGGGCTGGCGCAGGGGGGTGACTGGCTCACCCTTCACCTCCGGAGGGCACCCTCCCCCCACACTCCCACCCCCAGCTGACAGGGAGTAGATACCTTTGCATACTACCTGCAGGTGATTTGTCTGTTCCTCGGTTCTAGGTGAAGTAAACCGAAGCCCTCATCCCTTCTCCCACCCCCACCCCCACCGTCCCCTGCCTGTGTGCCAGGACCAGGCCTCCTGGACAACCCAGAGCCGGCCCCGTCAGGAAGGGGCGACACCTCTGGGAACCAGCAGGAAGGGGTATCAAGGCTCCGCTCAGCCTCCCGGGAGGCCTGGGGAGGAGAGGAAGTTTTACGGTTCTCCTCTTCCCCCTTCCAGCAGGCGGGGGGTTATTTTGGTCCCTGTGTTGTTCTTCTGCGTTTCTCTGGGCCGTGTTCAAGGGGGGGCGGGGGCAGTGGGGGAGGCGGAGGACCAGGGCTGGTCAAGGGCAGGCAGATGGAAAGAAAAAGATCTACCATGGCAAGGAAGCCCCTGGCCTTTCCCCCAAGGTCCCTCCTGCCAGGCCAAGCCCCCCCCCGCCCCATTGCAGTGGCTTCCTTGGAGCCCCCCCTTTCCAGGCTGTAATCTAGGTCTGCCTCTTCGCCATCCCTCCCCCTCTTCCCCTCTCCTGCGTCAGAGCCTCCTGTGGGGGAGAGGCTGGTGAGTGGGAGGGAGACCCAGGCGGACTACTCCCCTCCGTGCCTGTGCGTGGGGGCGGGGCAGGGAGAGGGCTGGTCCAGGTCTCTCCAGGCGGGCAGAGTGTTTCCAAACCCTTATGGGAGTGTGCTGCTCCCACGTCCTTCTCAACATCATCTTTGCTTCCCTCGTCCACCCATTCACTCTGGCCAACACGCGGGTGCCGAGCCCCTTCACCGACAGTGAGCTGGGCCCCGGGCACAGGCAGGAGACATCTATCCCAGCCCCACCCAGGAGCACTCCCCTGGCTGCACTTGGAAGGGCCCCACACGGCGGGCACTGACGCCCGAGGACGGGGGTTCGGTGCTGTGGGCGCGGAGAGCAGTCGGGGGGCGGCGGTGGAGGCTGGGAGGAGGGGCCCGGTCCTGGGGGCTCAGACATGCCCCCCTCCTTTAGCCAGAGCAGCTCTGCTTTGACGCACTCACTCCACACACGGCTTCTTGGTACGAGAGTTTATTTGAACACGAGATTCTATTAGTTCTGCAGCTTTAGAAACTTGAAATTTTGAGCCTCAAGCTAATCCATCCACTGTACAAATAAGGGAACTGAGATCCAGAGAGGCAACACCCCTGCTCCGACCCATGGGTGACTGGGCGGCAGAGCCTGGTGCGGGGGCGGGGACACGGACGTCGGAGGGGGGCCGCGCCCAGCCCTTCAAACGCAGCGCTTGGCGAGGTGGCCCTCGCTCCTCCGGCCTCGGGCTGCTGCACCCGGAGCAGCTCGGGGGCAAGGACAGCTTCCCATCTAACTCCCGCCACACCCCCGGGAGGCAGATGCTCTTAGTCCCTTGTCATAGGTGAGGGGCCGAGAGCTGAGACTCCCCAGACGTGTCGTGTTTTTCTTGGGGTGGCTGGAGCCGTGGAATCCACTGGCCTGAGTTCCTGGGGGGCTGGGGGAGCAGCCCCATGCATGTGCCCATGCAGTGGCATCTGCTAGGGTCCTGCTGTGGAAGTGGCACTGTGCACGGGTCCCTTCCAGGAACGCGCTGTGTGGGATGGAGGGCAAGGCTGCGTGGAGCCTGCTCGGGATCGCTCTGCGCCTGCTGCTGTGGCCCGGGCGCCACGGACACGGGAGGCCGTGTGCCGCCCCGGCACAGGCTGGGGCGGGCCCTGGGCAGGGGCGGGAAGCCACGTGTGTGGAGAGGAAGGGCTGGTGGCTGGAGCAGGGTTTTGTGGGCGACAGGAAGAACCACAGGCTGAGCCAGAGATCGGACTCTGGGCAGGGCTGGGCGCTGGCCACAGGGTGACAGCCAGGAGCTGCTGGGACTGCCAGGAGGTGAGAGGCTGGACTGGGCCTCGGACCCAATTGAAGCCAGGAGCCCGGACTCCCCGCTCTGGCAGGGGGTGAGCCCGGATGACCCGCGGCATCTCTCTGGGCCTCGGTTCCCCAAACCGCGTTACCTGCTTGTGCGTGCTGTTCCGGTTGCCGCCACAGGGTCGGCTCCGCTGGTGAGGGGAGCGGGGAGGGCATCGAACAGGGGCCTGAAGGAGCTGAGAGGCGCCCTGGCGAGATGCTTGGGTCCCGTGCGGAGCGGGCAAACCGGGAGCAGCAGGAGGGGCCGTCAGAGGCGGCAGCGGGCTTGCCCGGGGAAGACGACAAGGCCAGCACAGAAGGAAACTCCGGGAGGGCGAGGGTGGGAGGACAGGGGTTGTAGGGACTCCCGGGCCCCTCAGCCCTGGAGAGCAGCAGCCCCAGGGAAGGGGGCGCAGAGGGCCCCTGAGAAAGGCTGATGTGGGGTAAGGAGGTCGCTCCCGGATGGGGTGAGGGGGCGGGGCCCCGGGGGACACCGCCGGGCAGGGATGGGGTGCTGAGGGGCCCCGGGGCTGGGGAGCCGCCGTGAGCCACCCAAGGGGGCCGTGGGGACTCGGAGGAGAAGGGGGTGAATGCTGGGCAGGAAGGGAAACAGGACCATGGCGCAGACCAGGCGTTGAAGAGCTTGGCGGGGAAGAGAGCAGGAGGTGGGCTGGTAGCTGCAGAAGAGAGGGTGGCTGCAGGCAGCAGATCTGAGCAGGTTCACACCCTGAGGGAGGGGCTGCATCAGGGGGAGGAGAAGCTGAGAACAGACCCGGCTGGTCAAGGCCCTGGTGGCTTAACTAAGGCTAGCTGGACAGAGGGCTAGCGGACTTGGCGTAGGAGCCCTGCACGCGTCCAAGCCCCGCCCACCCAAGCCCTTCCCTTCCCGCCCCGCCCCGCCCCCACCCGACCCGAGGCCTGCAGTCTGCTCTCTCCACCCGCCCGCAGCCCAGCCAGCCCTCACCCTGCCCCCCGTGTACGGGCGCCAGCCATGGCTTTCTGGGCTTCTCTCGCCCTGACAGCAGCCAAACAGGGTCTCCGTGCGAGCTGCCTGCCGCCCCGCCGCCGCCCACAGACCTGGCTCCCGGACGGCACAGACTCAGGGCTCAGGCCCCTGACACTGCCCACCTCGTTCTGGCCGCCCGCTCGCCCTTCCCTCCCCGGCCCTCCCACACCTGCTCCCAGGGCAGAAGGGCAGACGGGGAAGTCGAGGCAGGGAGGTCATGTGACACTTTGATACCTCCTTGACTCCTTCCCACCCAACAAGCTGTGCCCTTGCCCCGCAAGAAGAGAAACATGGTCACTGCCTCCCCTGTTCAGAGAGGGGGTCGAGGCCGTGGAGACTGGGGGGGGGGACAGAGTTGTCCGGTCACAGTCAGGAACCCAGTTCCTGACGTGTAATTGCATGTCGTACAGGTCACCGTGCGAAGCGTGCGACTCAGTGGTCTTTAGCACAGGCAGAACTGTGCACCTATCACCCTCGTCTGATGGTAGAGCCTCTTCGTCACCTCCCCAATGCCGCGCACGTCAGCAGTCCTCTCCCGGCCCCACCGCAGCCCACGCGCAGCCTGGGGACCACTCACCCGCCCGCTGTCCCTGGGGGTCTGCCTGGGCCGGACGCTTCGCATGAGCGGAGCCACACGGCGCGGGGCCCCGTGTGTGACAGAGCAACGCCCCAGGGCGTGCAGGCCGTGCTCCGCTCGCCTGCCTCCGGCAGCGGCCGTGGGCTGCGGCGAACATCCGTGCGCAGTGTGTGTGTGAGCGTGTCTCCTCTCATCTGCACGGACATGTGGGACCCCGTGCCCGGCTGTCACGCATCGCCACGCTGCCTGGCTGGGGAGCCACTGTGATGACCCCTTTCCGGAGCACAACGCCCAGGCTCGGGGGCGCCCTGGGACCACCAAACGCTGGAATGAAACGTGAGCTCGGGCCCCCCAGTCCCCGTCCAGGGCCCTTGCCAACACGCCACCGGGACCCCCCGGAGACGGTCTGCGGCTCACCCCAGGGAACGAGCCAGACGGGGCGACCGGGTGCTTTGTGTGCTGGGCCCAGGGCGGAGAGCACAGCCCAGGGTGCCCTGGGAGGAGCGCGGTGGCAGCTAACGGGGCCGTCGGCCCTCCTCTGGGGCCCGAGAGCCTGTTGCAGAGCCCACCTCTAGGTGCTCCCAGCGACGGCCCCAGGAAGCCGGGCGTCGCCCGTCGCAGGCGGAGTCTGGGCCGGCCAGCACTCTGGGAGGAAGAACAGAGCGGAGACCTTTGAAAAGCGCAGGTTTGGCCCCCGACTCTGGCTTCAGCCCCCTTTCTCTGCCCCAGCCTCCGCTCGGCCCTCCTTCCCTGGCCTCAGGCACAACTCCAAGTGCTGGTCTAGGGCTGCTCTGCTCCCACCGGCCTTGACCCCGATGCCTGGTGGATGGGACAAGCCAAAGGTCTTTGCAGTAAGTGCTTGTCCAGCAGTCAAGGTGGGGAGGTGGCTATGGCCTGGGCTCCCTCTGTCCCCACTCTCCACCCACCCTAAAGCCCCAAATTCCAGGCCAAGGGACACACGGGAGCTGGCCGAGGCGTCCACTGGTCAGGTGGGGTGGGCCACACAGGGGCCTTCCAGCAACAGGGGTTTCTTTGTCCAAACCCTTAGTCCCTGGCCCACGAGGCAACAGACTTCATCCAGGGCTTCCGGGAACTCCAGACACGTCTGCCGAGTCTTTGCGAGCACCAGGCCGACCCTCTCTTTGTCATCCAGAACTCTTTCACGCTCACAGCATGGCCAGTGCAGCGTAACTATTGCTCCATTTTGCAGAGTAGGAAACTGAGGCTCGGGCAGGGGTGTGGGTCTGAGGGGCGGTGGATCAGGGATGGGTCCAGAGCCAGGAGCAGCCGCCCAGGGCAGAGCTGG
The DNA here is from genome assembly GCF_019186645.2 of Phyllostomus hastatus. Classification (NCBI taxonomy): domain Eukaryota; kingdom Metazoa; phylum Chordata; class Mammalia; order Chiroptera; family Phyllostomidae; genus Phyllostomus; species Phyllostomus hastatus. Next base: position 23,851,382 of record NW_025333607.1, on the reverse strand, counting down.
TGCCTGGGGCTCCGGGTCCCCCTGCTGGCCAGACAGGAGCCAGGGTCTGGGTGATGGAGGTGGCCAGGCCCAGCGCTCCCGAGCTGGAGGCAGAGCCCGGCCTGCGCGGCTCCCCTGAGCCGCCCCACTGCGCAGCCCACCTCCCCCAGGTGTGCTTGCTCTCCTGAGAGCGAGCACCATGGCCCACACCGAAGATGCCCGGCGACCTGCCCGCCAGAGAACGGAGGGGCTGCACTGACGCCCAGTCCAGGGGATCTGTTGCCTCTTCTCCGGGCCAAGCCCCCTAAACCAGCCCCTCGGGGTCGTCATTCCCGCCTGGAGACAGCGCCGACCTCGCCCCACCCATCTCCCGTGTCTCCGGGAACGGGGGGCTGCCGGTGTCTCGTCAGTGCGTCTCCCTCGGAGGTCGCAAGTGTCGTCTCCAGTGCCCAACGAGTTTGCCGCCAAGTCTCGCTTCTGTCCCTTCTCGGGAGTCTGATCGAGAAGGCTCGGGGTTCTCGCCCACACGTGGGAGGCTGCAACCCCCGTGCAAGGCCATGGGGAGGAAGCAGGGATGCGCCACGAAGTCAGCAGCCCCGTGTCCGTGGGGGTCGCCCCTCCTCCCGTCCCTCACCAGGGGGAAGGATGGGAGGAGGGGCGCAGGGCATGCGTGGCATGTCCTGTCACGTGCCTAAGACTCGCCCTGCCCAGTTGCCTCCTGGCGTCCCTGCCCCATCTGCAAGGGGAGCAGGCAGCTGCTTCTGGCCCCTGCCTGGGCCCCGACCCGGCCAGAAGCCGGGCCCAGCTGTTGGAATGGCCCGAATGCCTCGGGTTTCGGGTTGGGCCCAGGACAGCCGGGGCAGGGGAGGGGGAGGGCACAGACCAGGGGACTCTCGTCTGTCTCATCACATCTACTGTCCCCTGTCCCCACAGCTTCCCAAGCCTTTCGAGGCAGCCCGCCCCAGCGGTGCAGGGGTGCGGGAGGAGTTCCCCCTCTTTCCCTCCCTGCTCTCCTGTCCTTTGGTGCCTTCTCCATGTGGCTGAACCTACCCCACCCCACCCCCACCCACGTGTGGCCAGCTGTCACCGCCCCGGAGCCGGGCACTCCGCCTGCCTGACACTCAGGAATCGCCAGCATTCACACTCGGGCCCTGGAGCCACCACCTGTTCCCCTTGGTCAGGGCCGTGCGGCCCCACCTGTCGTCCCCCCCCCCGCCAGGACTCGGTGCAGAGACTCAACTTCGAAACCCCCAACTTCCACCTGCCAGGACGGGCAGGGACGGGTCCTAAGCAAACCCACGCCCCAGACCACAAAGAGCAAAAAGCCCACTCTGCCCAAGAGGAGATTTGCAGCTCCCACAGCGTGCTCTCACTCAGGTCACCTACTCGTGGCCAGGGCCTGAACCAGGGGCTGCTCAGGGTGCAAGGTGAGCAGAGAGACACGCCTGCGGCCACGCGGGCAAAACCGGTTCTCGTACAAGCAGCGAACGGCCAGAAGGGCGAGCACACCCCGCGGCCACGCTCTTCCGGCGAAGAAGGGCTGTCCGCGGGGCGGCCGTGACAGGGCGCCGTGGAGTGGGGGCGCAGATGACGGCCACCCCTTTCCTCACGGTTCTAGGGGCCCGGGTCCGAGGCCAGGCCCCACGCGGGCAGGTTCTGGTGAGGACGCTGCTCCTGGGGCGCGGACGGCCCCTTCCTGCTCCGCATACAGGCCTTTCCTCGGGGCGAGGAGGTCGGAGAGCACGGCTCCCGGAGTCGCTCCGTGGGAAGGCACAAACCCCACCACGAGGGACCCACCGCTGGGACCTCACCCGGCCCTCGCCACCACCCACAGGCCCCTTCTGCAAACACCGGCACGCTGGCGGTGAGGGCCTCCACGTGTGAACTTGGGGGTAACAGGCCGTTCAGCCCCCAGCCCGCAGCCACCCAGAGGCCCTCCCTGTCGGCTCACAGGCCAAGAGGGGCAGGGCCCGCGGGACTCGGGCCCTACACCGCTGTTTGCGGGAGTGGGAATGAGAGTGCAGACAGGTCCCGGGGGTCTCACCCCACCCCCCAACAAGGCTGCAGACTTTTTCGGCACTGGAGATGCAGAAAACCTCTTCTGAGCACCGTTTCTGGGGCGCTGCCCTGTCCCCCCAGCCCCCCTCTGCATGGCCCGCCCGCCCTTAGCTGCCCAGCCGAGGCCCGAGGCCGGAGCAGCTTCCGCTCTGCGGTCTCCCTTCGTGGGCCTTTCACTGCAGCGACGCAGACTCGGGGGAGGAGGCACAAAAGGGAAGAGCTCGAAGTCCCAAAGCAGAGAACATAAAATTTCTGCCAGAGCAGAGGGATCCAGGGATCCAGGAAGCTTCTGCTTTGCGCTCAGCACTGGGGTTTCATGGGACAGATGGCGGAGGTTATTTATAGCCCGAAACAGACAGGGCTGGGCCGGCGATGGGTGGGCAGGGTGAGGACGGGGGCCTCCTCGAGGACTCCTGGGTGCTGGTGTTGGGGGACGGGTCACACGGATGGGCCGTGGGACCCCAACCAGCTGAGTGCGCCCGGGGCCTAAGGAAGCGTTTCTCCCCGTTTGTAAAATGAGAAACTGAGGCCTGGAGGGTGAGTTACCGACCTCGAGCCTCACGGCTGCAGATGGGGAAGGCTGTGCCTGGCACCTGGCTTGTGTGGGAGGGAGGAGAGGCCCAGGGCCCGCACACCCCCCCACCTGCCGTCACGGCAGCCTTGAGTCACAGGCACCAGGGCCCTGAGCCTGATGGGGGTGGGGTGGGGCGGGGACAGGGAACAAACCCACCCGGGAGAGGTGCGGAGGGAGGGTCCAACAAGCGTGCACACACGTGGGTGTGAGCGTGTGTCAGTGAGTGTGAGTGTGGGGGGGTGCAGTGTGCACTACACCCAGGTGATCCGCCAGGTGAGGGCAGGGTGACGACGCGTGGAGGGGTCTAAATGCTCCTCAGACCACCGTGTCCCAGCTCCGAGGACAGGCCGGCAGGCAGGTTGCTGGTGTCCACCCAGCGCAGCTTCCTGGCCTCGCCATCTGTCCCCTCGGGCCAGTGGCTCTCACACTCGGGCCCTGCTCTCGGTCTGAGGTGCTGCCCAGCCCTGGCCAGATGCATCTGCGACTTCACCGCGGCCACAGGGTCAGGAGGGGCGGCTTCGGGTGGATGCGTGAGGTCAGAGGTCGGGCTCTTGGCTACAGCCTCGAGGCCAGGAGCCAAGCCCCGGCCAGGAGGGAGCGGGGTGCGGGGAAGGGGTTGCACCATCTGCTCCTTGCGGCAGGAATGAGGCATTGCCGGCGCCGCAGACCGCGCCAGCACCCACCCTCGGGCTCCAGGCTCGGCTCCAGGCCGCCCGCCTGCACGCAGAGGGGACATTCCTGAATTCACGACTCCAGGAATGAACAGAGCGCCCAGCGGCTGGGTGCAGCTCACCAGCTCCTGGGGCTGCGCCAGCCCTTCGGAAGGCTGGGCGTGCAGCCCCTGCCTGTCCAGGCGGCAGTTCCAACCCCCCCTCCTTGCTCCCCCACAGGAGAAGCATCAGAAGGACCAGGAGCCCCCCCAAGTCTCCGAGGACAGGAGCGGTGTCGGCTCTGTCACCCCGGAGGGGTGGGGGTGGGGTGGCCCAAGAAGACACTTGCTTGGGTGAAGTGCTCCACCTCTCAGTTCAGCTCATCAGTGAGTGTCCAGGAAACATCACCAGAGCATTTGCTGAGCGCCTACTGTATACCGGCCCTGGGGAGGGGCCGGCCCCCTCAGGAGTCCGAGGCCCAAGCGTCAGGAGTAACCTTTGTGGGGAACCTTCTCCAACTACGAGTCGGCCCGGCTGGTGCCACCTCCTGCGAGCGACCTGAGCAAACTTCTGAACCCGACCCCCAGGCTGCAGATGTGAGCACAGCCACTCACACAGCCGCTGCAGGGACTGCACGGCTCGTGTGTGTGACGCGCTTGCCTCAGTGCCTGGTGACACTGCCCCCTGGGCAGCCCCGCCTGGGCCCCAGCTGCTTCCTCTGACCGTCTAACCCCCACCAGTGACGCTCCAGGCAGAAGGCGCCTGGCTCTGGGTCCAGGAATCCAACGGGACATCGCTCCTTGCCCAGACCGGGAAGTGTGAGGGCCTCACTAGCCAACAGTGGCTTTCAGAAATGTGGCCACAGCCAGGAAAGATGGGGAACAGCCAGGCGACTGGGGCTGCGGGCAGCCAGACTCAGCACAGCTGTGAGGAGAGCCCTGGCGGGGTGGGCCTGGGCGGGGCGGCCTGGGGCCTGAGGCCTGAGCCCGAGCCTCGACTTCCACACCCGTACGTGCAGAAAGTCAAGCCATCGGCTGAGGGGAGCCGGGCTGTGACCGCACTGGGGGTGGGGACCAGGTGGGTGAGGACGCGAGCGTGGGAGCTGGTGGACACGGTGGCACAGTCCGTCCACTGCGGGAACGCCGCCGCAGCTGTGCGGTGTGAGGCACACCAGCACGGAGACGCCTGCTGGGGAGAGCCCTGGACCCGGGGCAGCAGGTTCCCAGCACCAGCCCTGCCATCGGGGGCCACCCTGAGATCCGTCCCCCCACAGGGAAGGGGGTGCTGGCGACATAGCTCGGGCAGAACACGCCAGGCAGCAGGGGCCAAAGGGCGGGTGGCGGTGCCCCCACAGCCTGCTCTGCAGGGGAGGCGGCAGACGGACCTGCCCCGACTCCCAGAAGCCTGTTTCCTGGTCTGGCTGTGGCCCTCTGGAGACGGTCTGAGGGGGCCCGGGACAGACAGACAGACAGACAAAGGAGAATGTCGGGTGGGGCCGGGAGCGAAGCCGAGAGTGACGGAGTGGACGGTGGCCTCAGTCGTCACCGAGAGAGGGGACATGGGGATGGGTTCCACGCCTGCGAGACATGAGCATGGGGTGCGTGGGACCCGTGACCTGCAGCTCGGGGAGGGGGGCAGACTGGGGGCTGTCGGCACCGAACGGTGCGAAGCGGCTAGCATCGGCCAGACCCCCATACACAGAGCCGTCCGACCCCGGGTGGGAGAGCAGGGTCCCCAGGGAGACGGCAGGGAAGAGACCTAACCCTCAAGGTCCCTCTTCAAGAGCAGGCAGCGGGGAAGCCCAGGCGGAGGAGGAAGAGGAGGGAGGGAGACGAAAGGAGGAGCACGAGGGGAGTGGCGACAAAGCCCGGAGAAGAACCAGGGGAAGCCGCAGGGCCTCGGGCAAGGGGCCGGCGCAGACCAGCAGGGAGGCGGGGCCGAGAACCAGCGCCCAGGGGGTAGCGGGCACCCACCACGGGCAGCTGGCACCCTGGGGAAGGCGGAAGCCAGTGAGCAGACCAGCGAGTAAGCGTGAGGTCCTCGTGCCAGGAGCCTGGTGACGAAGGAGAGGCCGTGACACAGCCGCAGCTGAGGGCTGCTCGGGAAAGGGAGGGATTTCAGTGGGACAGACTCCCCCGGTTTCTGAGCTCGGGGGAAGGCCCGCAGAGAGGGAGACAGAGGGACACGGAATGAAGTCCTCAGAGAAGACAAGAGGGTCTCCCCGTCCACTCGGTTACCAGGCAACAGTAGCAGTTATGGTCACCAGGGAAGACAGTACTTATCCCCATTTTGCAGATAGAAAAGTAGAGCCCGATGGGGGGGGGGCCTGCCTCAAGCCACACAGCTTGGATGTGGCCGAGGAGTTCTGTGCTACCCACGCAGCCACCTGCTCTCCCTCCCAGGCAGGTCCCTTTGTGCCAGCCAGAGCCCTGGCCAGAGCCCCAGCCAGCCACACAGGAGCCGGCGAAGCTGGACGAGGCCCGAGCTCCGGGAGGGGAAAGCAGGGAAGGCCCCGCAGCACATGCTGGGAGGGGGCGGCCGGCGGGGAGGCTCTGGGAGGACGAGCCAGAGCCGGAGACGAGCACAGGCATCCCCACCCAGGCAGCAGCTGCTCCCAAATATGTCACAACTTGTCAAAGCGCAGAAATAGAAGCTGTCCAGGGAGGGGCCGAGGGTGGGCGGCCTGCCGGGCTGTGGACCCACAGGGAGGGCAGGAGGGGCACCGGAAGGGAGGGGGCAGGAGGGGCAGGTCGGGGGGTCCAGTGGTGAGTAGGACAGGTAGGTGCCAGGCAGGTCTGCACACCGGTCAGAGAGCTGCCCAGTGGCCTTTCGGAGAGACCGACCGTGGGGGTGGACGTGCAGACGGGAAAGGACAGGGTCCTCGCTGACCCCGGCTGAGCCCCAAGTCCACTCCTCGGGCTGAGGCCCTCTGGCCCCACACACGAGCTCCCTGCGGGCCCACGTGCTGGGTCAGGGCAGGAGCGCCACCTTGCGAGGGGCCATCGGGTCGTTCCGTGCAGACCCCCGAATGGGGGACCGAGACCCAGAGAGGAGAAAGGCCCGCAGCGCACCAACTCCTGCCCCGGGCTCCTGCCCCAGCCACCTGAACCCCCCCCAGAGTCTGAGTCAGGTGCGGAGGGGCCCACACGCAGGAAGCACTCCTCAGAGGCCCCACCGTGTCTCCAAAGGCCCGGGTCCACTCTGCCACACACCCTGCTGAGGCCCATGACCACCAGTCCCCTCCCCGGAAACCCACTCCCCAAGGACCTCCACTTCCTGCCTCTCAGCCTCGCCTCGGCCGGCGGAGGCCAGAGATTCCTGGCGGGTGAGCCTGGCTCTGAGGGCAGAGTCCAGGCAGGGGCGACTCCCACGGCCACCGGACACTCGTCCTGGATGGAAACAGTGTGGGGCCTGCCCCCTCCTCCCCTCGCTGCCCCTACTCCCGCTGGCCTCCAATCCCTCCTCCCACCTCCAGCCCTCAGGCCTCCGGCCTCCCCAGCCCGTGGCCCCCGGCCCTGGCATGTCTGTCTCCCCCCACACCACTCTCTGACGTGCCCCCACACGTCCCACTTGAAGCCTAGAGCGCCTCCAGCTACTGCCGCCCCACCCTGCGTGGAGCCCACTGGGGGCGCAGACACTCGCCGTGGGGCTGGGCCAGGTCTGCCTGCCGGCCCAGCAAGGAGAGGAGGCACCCGACTCCGCCCCAGGCCTCAGCTCAGGCGCCCAGAGCCAGCACCCCTCGCCCTCTGACCCCGGAGTCCCGTGCACCTGGGGCTAGACCTGTCCTCCGGGCCGCAGTGTCCCAGCTGGCAGGAGGGAGGGGCGGACTGCTGACCTCGGGGGGCTCCCAGCCCAGACCCTCTGACTGTGGTCTGCTCTCACCGCAGGGCTGCTGCCCTAGGGACCGGTGCCAGCTCGCCTCCACGGCTCGGCTCGGCACGCGGGGCCTGGGGAAGCGTCGCCCTCCCACCGCAGCCCGGGGCGCAGCCCAGGAACACAAGCTCAGGCCCAGTTTCAGAACCCTCCCCGACTCCCAGCACAAGGGACTCCTGAATGGGCACCCGCTTGGGTGCTAGCCAGGCAACCCGGCAGCCCCGGAAGGGGCCAGGGGTCGGACAACCAGGCCCGGGTGGGCTGCAGGGCAGGGGAGGAGCGGAAGCCGAGACGGGGACTCCTGAGGCCTCTCAAACAAGGCCGGCCCTGCACGCGAAGTGACAGCCAAAGCCCAGGCAGCCTCTCCTTCGGGGGGGGGCCCAGCTGCTGGGGACAGGGCTTTGGGCAGCAGGACCTGTGGGCCCAGGCCAGCCGCGGGGAAGAGGCAGGGGATTAGGGCCTGACTCCCTGCTGTCAGGCCGCAGCTGATGGATCCCCACTGCTGGGAACACAAAGCCCGCTCTGTGGCGGCCCCAATGTGTCCCTGTCCATCAGAGGGCGGCTCCTGGAGTGGGGCCGTGGGGGAGGAGGGCCTGGCCTCCAGGGGCGGCTGCTCCCCAGCTCGGCTCTGAGAGGAGTGAGGTGGGTCAAGGGGCAGTCCCCTCCCCCCCGTCAGGGTGTTGAGGTCACAGACACCCGAGCTACCCTCTTTTCTGAGTCCTGGGAGGGCCTGTGCCCCCCAGTGGGGCTGTGACACAGTCTGCAGGCCCCTCAGACAGACACACGCGTGTGCACAGAGTGCCACTGTGAGGCAGGCTCACAAGGCCACCCCCACCTCAGGCTGCTGAGCTCGGCGCAGGGGGGCCACCCCACCTCTGGGGCACGCCACCCTTCCCGGGGGCTGTGCGCCAGGGACCGTGTTCCACGGGTGAGACGCCCGTACTCCTCTCCGCACGCACCAGTGAGTGTGTTGCAGGCGTGTTCACGTCCTGCTCAGGTCGCTGACCCCAGCCCCCAGCACAAGGGGGGCCAGGCACATCTCCTGACCCAGAGGATGAAGGGATAAGTGTCTGTCGCACACGGGAAGGGGCCCAGCCCCTCCCCCAGTCCTGCTGCTCTGCTTCCCTGAGGCCGAGAGCACAGCCAGGCTGTGGCCCTGAGAGGCCAGGTGGGGAGCAGGGGTCTGTCCCGTGCCAGGTGCCCGTCCATCACAACAAGCGCTCACCTGCCCCACACTCAGCCCTCCGCCAGCGGGAACACCTGTCCTCTCCTGGTCAAGCCCTCCTCCGGCGTCTCACTCCCGAATGACCGCTGCGGTCTCCCACGGGGTGTCCCTGCCTCGGCTTCCAAGCCCCTCCAGGCCCCGCTGGGTGGCCCCCACACCCCACAGGCTTGTCCTGAGCCCAGAGCCCCAGTCAGAGCCGCCCCCTTCCCCGTCCACTCTGCTCCCTGTCTGGACCCCGTGTGTCCTCCACACGGCCCTCCGGAGGCTCCTGACCCTCCTGCGCAGTGGGCCCCTGGCTGGCTGCACTGTCGTTCCACGCCCGCTGGACACGGGGGTCCTGCGCATCCCCACGGAACACCCCGGTTCTCCTGTTCCCAGGTTCAGGGGACGGAGGCACGCTGTTGGCAGGTGAGGCAGATGGGATCCCGAAAGGACCAAGTGATGCCATTTCTGGGTTTCCATGGTAACATCAGCATCCCTCCTATTCCCAGGGCTCATAGGAGTGGAGTGTAAACTGAGGCAGCTTCCTTTCACTTTTTTCCTTTTGGGTGGGGGCATTTCAGAAACAGACACTCTTCCTCAGTCCGACGGGTGGGGCAGGGCCCCTGCGGGGCATTTTCTCCCTCACTGGCCGGGCCAAGGGCCAGGCGCGGCCCTCGACATGCCGGGGCTGCGCTGAACAGCCCTGTCCCCCGCTCGCCTCTGTCCTACCCGCTGGACACGGCGCTTGCCCAGCTCCTCCCACTGACAAGGAACGGAAGGGAGGCCGGGCCCTGGGAGTTCCGTTCGGGTCCCCCTCCCCTGCGACGTGTTCCCGGAATCCCCGCAGTTTCCCTTCCTCTGTGGTCCTTGCCACTGTCCAGGAGGGATGGCATCAGTCCCATCTGTCACACAGAGGAGGGACAAGGCGGAGGGACAAGGCTCTGTCCACTGGGCCCTAGAGGAAAAACTGGGACCAAGGGATTGAGAAAAGGGTCAGGCTGCAGTTTAGGGCCGAGAAGGCCTCCCTGTGGCCAGGGCTGGGGCCAGCAGAGCTGAGCAGGGGCGCAGGCAAGGAGACTCGGGCCTTGGGGGTTGGGTAGCACCAGGTAGGTGACCATCAAGGTCCTTGAGGGCAGAGACCTTGCAGCTCTGAGACCGGCCGTGGCCCCTGCCCACTGCCCAGAGCATGGTCTGCCCGGGCCCCGAGGCCCCGAGGAGCCAGGGCCTGAGGACCCCAGAGGTCACGGAGCCCTTCTGGTGCTCGACGTCCGAGGCCACAGGCTGCAGGTGGGGCTGACGGCTGGGACAGCAAGACGCGGGACCCAGCCAGGTGGCTAAGGAGAGCGAGAGTTTAAACCGAGTCGAGGGGCTCCGCCCCCCACCTCCCCAGCAGGCAGCCAGGAAGGCCGTGGTGCCTGGCTGGGGCAGAGACAGGCTTGCGGAGCCCACGCGGGAAGGTGCAGAGGGAGAGAGGGAGGAGACGCAGGGTGACCAGACTCGAGACTGGGACCCTCCACGGTGGGCACGCGGGCTGCCCCGCCCCCGGCCCGCATGTTCCAGACTTCCACTGGCCCTGCCAAAAAGGAAAGCCAGGCCCCCAAATTCCTGTCGGCTCGACGCACCCCAGGCACACAAGCCCCGAGGGACATACAACGTCCCGGAGAGACAAAGACCCGGACGGGGAGGCCGCTTGTCCCTGCATCTCAGCCCTTCTCGCCCCGACCCCGTGTTCCCACGCCTGCCTTTGGGTGCGTCTGCTTAGAGTACGGCCAGGAGGCAGAGGGACAAATCGGTGGGCGTCAGACCCCTGCCAGCCTAAACCCACCCCCTCTGCCCCCAACCCCTGCGTCCCTGGTCCCGGCACACAGAGAGCAGGCCGGCCCCCCGCCAGCAGTAATTGAAAGGAGCAGATGAGAATGCGTCCCCACCTCCCCTGCCTGCCCCACGGGGGCTGCTGAGAAATGAAAACTAATCAAGTTACACCCGACGGGCTCCCTCCCGGGCACAGGAGCCGCCGGCCGGCCGGCCGGGCAGGCAGCCTGGGTGGGTGGGTGGGTGGAGGCGGGGGAGGGGGGGCGCACGTCTAATCCGCTGTGAACGTCTTGATGTGTAGCAACAGCTTAGAGGGGCTCAGGTTTCCGCGGCGTTGGCTATATTTATCTCTGGGCCCATGCCAGCGGGGAGGGTTTAAATGGCACCCAGCAGTTGGCGTGAGGGGCTGGTGGCAGGAACGAGCCTCTTCCGACCCCATGGAGCTGTATGAGACACCCCCCTACTTCTACCAGGAGCCCCACTTCTACGACGGGGAGAACTACCTGCCCGCGCACCTCCAGGGCTTCGAGCCGCCGGGCTACGAGCGCGCCGAGCTCGGCCTGAGCCCCGAAGCCCGGGGGCCCCTCGAAGACAAGGGGCTGGGGACCCCCGAGCACTGCCCGGGCCAGTGCCTGCCGTGGGCGTGCAAGGTGTGCAAGAGGAAGTCGGTGTCCGTGGACCGGCGGCGGGCGGCCACGCTGCGGGAGAAGCGCAGGCTCAAGAAGGTGAACGAGGCCTTCGAGGCCCTGAAGAGGAGCGCCCTGCCCAACCCCAGCCAGCGGCTGCCCAAGGTGGAGATCCTGCGCAGCGCCATCCAGTACATCGAGCGCCTGCAGGCCCTGCTCGGCGCCCTCAACCAGGAGGAGCGCGGGCTGCGCTGCCGCGGGGGCGGCGGCGGGGGCGGGCCCTCGGCGGGGGTAAGTGGCCACCCCGACCGCCCCCGGGGGAGGTCCGAGCGGGCCCTGAGAGGGCTGGGCTGTCCGGCTGACCCGGGTCCCCGGGTCCTTCCCAGACAGGCAGTGGGAAGAGAAGCAGGGATGGGGTGGGGGGCAGTGGGCAGAAGGAGGGGTCGAGGAGCCAGTCCAGGGTCTGCCGGCCGGGATGCCTGGGGGTGCGGCCCAACAGCAAGGCCAAGTACACGGGCGAGGACGGCCCTGCCGCACCCCTGACCTGGAACCCCAGCACCCACGGAGAGGCCCTGGCTGAGCCAGACACCCTCAGCCCAGGGTCCGCCCCAGATGGAGGCCAGGAAAGGCCCGGCCTAGTCACCAGGCGGGGGCAGGGCAGGGGCTAACTGTGAAGATCCCGGGTGGCTGTGGCCCAGGCTGGGGGATGGCACCTCCACATAGGAGCTTCTGCCTGGGGGACCGGACAGAGGACACCACCGAACGCTATGCCTGACCTTGGGCCTCGGCGTCTTGCAGGTGGCCAGTGAATGCAGTTCCCACAGCGCCTCCTGCAGTCCTGAGTGGGGCAGTGCCCTGGAGTTCGGCCCCAACCCAGGGGGTAAGTGAGGAGGGACCCTGGTCAGCTTGGCTCAAACCCCTCAGCCTGTGTCAGGTCCACATGGCCCCTCTCACTTCACTCCTGCCCTGGGCTTCTTCCCTTGGCCTCTGCAGTGACCTGCTGACCCCAAGGCCCCAGGGGTGGGCTGGGAAGCCCCATGTCTCCCTGAAGCCTTGACCAGCTGAAGTGGCTCCAGCCTCCGCAGCTCCCAGCTGGTGCCGGTGGCTGGTGGCTGGTGGCTGCCGCCTACAGGGAGAGAGCTGTCCCTGCCCCAGGGTCCCTGGGAGTCGCTGAGTCAGTGCTGCCCACTGGCCAGCCAGGGTAGGTCCACCTCCCAGGACCTGCCACTCAGGCCCCGCCCACCTCCACCCCCACCACAGTGCGGGCAGCTGCTTCTAGGCCCAGCGCTGGAGGAGGAGGACCCCTGAGCTTTGCTCCCCCAGCTGTCCTGGGTCTCTGGACACAGTGTACGCCCAGTAACCACCCCCACCTCCTCCCTGCAGACCACCTGCTCACAGCGGACCCCACCGAGGCCCACGACCTGCACTCACTCACATCTGTGGTGGACAGCATTGGCATGGAGGACGTCTCTGTGGCCTTCCCGGATGAAGCCATGCCCCGCTGAGGGCGTCTGCCAGGCTGGCCACTGGCGGCACCACAGCCGCAGTGGGGCCGCCTGAGGCGGCCAGCCTACCCCTCCTCACGCGCGCAAGGTCAACCCACCACCCTGAGAGCGAGTGGGCACGCTCACTGAGCTGACCGCTCAGGGCACAGGCCATCCCGGCTCCAGAGAGATAACGCAGGGGACCAGGGTGCCGTGTGCGCCCCACTCTGGGCACACTCAGGAGCTTCCCTTTGATCCCAGCGCAGCCTCCGATGCCACCCCCACCCCCACACATCTGTGTGCCACAGACACTGCCCTGACCGCCGACTCCTGTCTCTCTCCGAGGCCAGAGGTTGGGCTGGGCCTGCCCTGAGCTGGGAGAAGAGAAGGGGACAGCCCTCTGTTCCCAAGTCCCTGGGGGGCCAAGCTTCTGCGGTGAACCCTGGGAGTCTTCCAGTGGCTTTACGTTTTGTTTGTTTTGTGTGTTGTTTGTGAAGCTGCCATCTGACCAATGTATCCTGTGCCAAGTTGCCAGGGACGGGGGTCCGGGGAGGGGAACAGGGACCCTTGGGGTGATTTCTTTTGTTAACTAAGCATCGTGTGGGTTTGCTATTGTTTTGTAATTTTTTTGCTAACTTATTTGGATTTCCTTTTTTAAAAAATGAATAAAGACTGGGTGCTGGATGTCTGTGATGATGTAGGCAGAGGGGAGGGGTGTCCATTGCTCCTGCTCCGCGCCCTCTGCCCAGCCGCCCCAGGGGCCAGCCTGCAAGGCTGGCGGCTTCCACAGCGTCAGTGCTCCCTGCTGCTGGTGGTCACTAGGCCCGGGACCCCTGCTCTTTCTATGACCCAAGGGGGTCCTGTGTCCACAGGCCGGGTGCAAACCAGAGTCCACAGAAGTGCTTGTGGGACGTGAAGGGGGCCCCACTGAGTGTCCAGTGCCCTCTGACTCACGACACTGCACAGTCCACTTGGTCCCGCCAGGTCCTCCCCTTCACAGGGCACATGCCTACTGCTCGGCCCACAGCCCGCGGGCAGGGGCGCAGCTGGAATCGGTGGGCTCCCCTCCCCAACCCCTGCCTCCCCTCTGGTGGGATGTCACCAGGAGCCCGAGAGGAAGAGCGGCCAAGGTCGCGGTCCCCAGACTGGGTTCCTGAGGGAGGACAGACCCTGGAAGGAGACGGCACAGGAGCCATCGGGAGCTCCAGTGTCGGTGGGCCGTGAGCATCTGCTCAGAACTTCCTTACGTCCAACAGCTTGTGGCCAGGGTTGTCTGGGTGAGGGCCAACTGCAAGTTTCAGAAGCATCACCGGAGGCTGGGGGCTCAGAGCCTGCCCCACTCCAGCCCCGACTCTGCCCTTCGGGGCCCTTGGCAGACGAACCCAGAGTCATCGGTGCCCCTGGGGCTCAGGAGGACACCTTCCCCACACCTGTCTCCTGACTTGCCCCAAGGAGGGGGCTCGACCCGGGGACCCCAAGGTTTCCCCGGAAACTGCCGAAGAAAGAGGAGGAAGTGGCCTCAAAGCAGGCTCGGACCCCAGGGGAGGGCGGCTCCTTCCGCTGCATAGCTGTGCTCAGTCTCCCCAGCTGGGAAGGGCCTCGGGGAGTTCCAGGTCCCCCATCCCCCGACTCTCAGCCCTCCCAACTCAGGCCCCACACCCCAAGGCTCCCAGAGAGACACTACCACCCTCAGAGACACTACCAGCCACCCTCATCTGCCCCCCCGCACTGGGGGTTTGCGCTGGCCGAGAAGGGCCCCCGCCTCTGTCAGGGAGCTGGTAGGCTCTGGCGTTGCCGGTGTGTTTTTTTGTTTTTGTTTTTGTTTTAACATTTTATTTATTTATTTTTAGAGAGAGAAGGGAGAGAGAGAGAGAGAGAAGCAGAGAGAGAGAGAGATCAACGTGTGGTTGCTGGGGGCCATGGCCTGCAACCCAGGCATGTGCCCTGACTGGGAATCGAACCTGCGATGCCTGGTTCGCAGCCCGAGCTGAATCCACTGAGCTAAGCCAGCCAGGGCCGGTGTGTTTTCAAAGTCTATTCCTCCTCAGCTATCAAGCCCACTGGAAACTGAAGTTCACATTCACGTTCTGGAAAGAAGGAACAGCCCCCAGCGACGGATGGCTCTCGGGGCTGGTGGTTCCCCACCAGGGTCAGGCGTGCCCGCTGCCCACGGATTTGTTCCGCAGCCCGCCCCCCGTCCCTCAGCCCCAGCTGGGGGAAGGCCGCCAGGGGACGGCAGCAAAGGCTGCCCGGCGCACGGCAGTCACTGCAGCCCAGGGACTCCCCTAGATCACAGGGAGCTTAGCTGTCACAATTACATCACAGAAGAGGGTTCCTGGATGAGTGGCGGCCCCTCAGGGAAATTAGCTCAAGCTCCCGTCTCCAGTGGAGGCACCGGCAATAACCCGAACTGGGTCAATCAGATGCAGCCCAGTGCTCCTGGGGAGTCGGCCAGAAGGAAGAGGTACAAATCACTGGGAAGAGGTGACCTCAGCAGCAGTCGGCTGCCGCCTCCCTGCCCACCCCCGAGGAAGCCAGTCTCTCCTCGCCAGCCCTCAGCTGCTCCGCCACCACGGCTCTCAACTCTGGCATCTGCTTCCCAGGGTCCACCGGCCTCGAGGACTGTGGAGGCGGCTGGACACGGCAGGTCGGCGCCGAGAGAGTAAAGCCCAGAGCCACACGAAAGCTGTCATAAAACCAGGTTGTTTACTGGCAGGCACACACGCCCACCCACGCACTCGGGCACACCCCGCCCCCGCTCGGACGCACTGAGCCGGGGCACACCGAGGGGGGCCTCAGACTCGGGGGCCGGGCACAGGCTCGGGTCACCGGTGACTCTGCGAATACACAGACAGAGGCAACGGGACGAGCTGGCGGGCCCAGGCATCTCTGGAGGAGGCAGGCCTGGCCCGCCCGCCCAGGAAGCCCTGAGCAGGGAGGCGAGGGCCCGGGGGCCTGGACCTGGGCCCGACTCACTGATGGAAGCTTGATGTCGTCCCGCCTCCCTTTTCCCAAACCTGCGGTCAAGGTCAGAGTGCATTCAGTGCCCCGGGAGGCCCACTGTTACGAGGCTGGGGTTACTGCGGAGTGGGCCGCGGGGACAGCGGGGGCAGGGGTGCAGAGCAGAGCCGGCTGTGCCTGGGGGGTGAGGGCTCGCTCTGCCCCGAGCCCAGGCGCACAGACCCCGCCCCCTCGTCCTTCAGGGCAAGACCCCCGCAGACCCTGGGCTCTCTTCCCACCGGCCAGCCCGCACCCAGAGTCGGGGGTGGATAGCTTTTTCCCCACCTCAACCCTTGGCCCAAAGGTCAGGGGTCACTTCTCCGAGTCTTCTCAAACTCACATTTGGGATTCGGCTGCAGCCAGGCCTGGGGACTGCCCCCCGGCCTCACGATCCCGGGAGGACAGGCCTCCTGCAGCCCCAGAGCCCTGGGGTGGTCCTGGAGGCAGGAGCCACAGGTATCAGGCCGTCGGCCAGGGCCAGGACGGGACAGGGACCAGAAGGCCAAAGAGCCCAAGCATGACAGAGTGCGAAGTGCCTTCTTCTTGTCAAGGCTGCCCCAGCCCTTGGCCCTCAGCACAGTGTCCCGTGGAGGCCCAAGTCCAGGCCAGGGCAGGACCAGGAGGAGGAGGCGGAGTCACACCTGCCCAGGCGGGGTCCTCTGCCTCCTGCGAAGTCTGCCACACCCATGGGGGGCTGACACAGGACACAGGGCAGCGCCGGGGCGGGCTGCCAAGGGCACGGACGAGTCAGCTCGGGGATCCAGGGCAACCGGGGTCACTGCGGAGCCTGGGAGCCGAGGGAGCAGGGGTCGGGCAGGAGCCGAGCCTGTGGAGCCCTCAGGCCACGGCTAGTCCCGGAAGGCGGAGAGCATGTGTCCATAGAGATAGTGGGAGTGAGCTGAGAGAGAGAGACAGGCGTCGGTGGTGAGCAGGCGTCGGCGCCCAGGAGGCCGGGGTTGAGGCTGCAGCGGGTGGGCAAGCCGGGAGCGCCGGCCGGATGGAGCAGCGCGTGCCCGGGGCCAGCCGCCGGCCGGAGGGCGGGCGCGAGGGGCAGAGAGGAGGCCGTGCGGCTGGGCCTGGCCCACTTACCCGGCGCCACAGGCACACGGGCCAGGCCAGGGCGGGAGGGGTCAGCAGGAGCAGGTCCACACTGTGGGTGTCCCCAGCCTCTGAGCCCTGGCCATTCTGGCTGGGCGGAGGCAGAGGGTAGCCAAGGGACACACAGGGCCGCCATTAGTGCGGGCGCTGGTGCCGGGCGGCCAGAGCCAGGGCCACAGCAGGGTCAGTGCAGTGCCGGGGAGCAAGCCAGGGGGCTGGCCCACAGCTCACCTTCAGGGGCGACCTTCTTGGGTGGGGCTGGTGGAGGCTGCAGGGCCCCCAGGGTGGGTACCCCGAGCACCCCGCTGGGCAGGTCCCGTGGCCGGAAGCGCTTTCTCCAGGAGGGTGCTCGACGGAACACCTTGTCCTCCCCCTGCAGCGGGGACACACTGGAAATGCTACCTGCCCTCCTCACGGTGAGGAGGGTGTCACAGCGAGGAGGGGGACAGGGTCCCACTCCAGACCCTTTGGAAAGGAGGAAGCCACACTCTGGTCCTCAGTTTCCCCATCTACGAAATGAGTCTGGCTGGAGCGGATACCGCCCTACACGAGAGGGGCCCCTCTGGGGGACCTGCCACCACCCTCCCGTGCGACTGTCTGCCCTCTGCCCAGTCACCTCCGATGGGGCCTGGGACAGCGGTGACCTTTCCAGTCCTCCTCTGGGGTCAGGGGTCAGGAGACCTAGCTTGCTTGCCACCCTGGGCCTCCTGTGTCCTCCCCAGGCTGCCCAGCTGATGGGCTCAGAGAGGCACAGAGGGACAGAGGGAGCAGACTGCCATGGGCAGGCTCCTGAAGGGCCAGTGGGCAGCCCCCTTAGGGGGCACACACACCCCTGACCCAGCTCTGGGCCCAGGAGCACTGCACAGGTACCTACGAGGCCATTTCCTTAACCTTCCCGCCCCTCAACACACACTTCAGTTTCTACCCTCCCTGGGGCACAGGCCGCCCTCTTCGTGGTTCTGACCCATGAGGCCTGGCCCACCCCACACCCCAGACACGCAGGTGCTCAGCAAATGTCCCTCGACGCACAGATGGCGACTGGCTTCCTGTGCAGGAACCCTGTCCCCAGGGCCACCAGGAACTCTCCTGATCACGTCTGTCCTCCCGTGACCCTGCCCAGACCAGAGCCCACAGCCTGGCTCCGCCCCCGGGTCAGGAGCAGCCCACCTGCCACTGGGGGACCTCAGCGCCACCCTGCCTGCAAGCCCCTGAACGGAGGTGCTGCCTACAGGCCTGGCCGGAGAGGCCCGAGAGACAAGGACAAGGTCTGGTGCCTAGGAGACAGACCCTGGGGAGACTGGCCCAGGGTCAGGCAGCTGGGGGAGAGGTGGTGGGGGAAGGGCAGCCTGCAGCTCCACTTCCAGGAAGGGGGTCCCCAGCCCGAGGTGGCTGGGCCCTGCCTCCCCACTCGCCTCGTCCCCTCCCCCGGGGCTCCCTTCCTTAGGCCACCCCAACACCACCAGCGCCAGGAGAGCACAACTCACGGACTCCCACCCCACGAACAGGCAACGACCAAGCCCCAAGACTCCTGATTCACCGCAAGCACTCACGTCCTCCAGCCTCCGGTCTGTGCCCAAGGCCAGCAGGTTGCTGAACTCTCTCTCCATCACCTGGCGGGCCTGCAGGGCACAGGTAAGAGAGGCGAGGGGCTGCAGTTAGTGAGCTCAACGCCACCTGTCGGTCACCTGCTTCCCTGGCTCCAAGGGCAAACTTCAGGGTCCTCTTACAAGTCAACTGTGAACTTTCGGGTTGTTTCTTACTGATCAAGTCAGGGGACTGCAACGTTTTCAAGAGGACGCCTGGACGGACAGGAAGAACCCACATTTTGTCCCTAAGTGAAGATGACGTGGGGAGTGGGGCGTAAATGATGGTGCGGGCCCCGGCAACAGGGATTTAACTCATCCCTCCACGTCCACAAGGCCCCTCATTAAAACTTCACTTGGAGGCCGCTCATTGTGGGCGGGCAGCCCCGGGGCTGAGCAGAACACCCACGCCCCCCCCCACGACTCCCGGGGGTTTCCCCGAGGGGTTGGGAGATGCCGGAGATAAGCAAGTTTTCAAAAGCGCCACCAGGTATTTATAACCCTTCTGATGAAGGACTCCCGCCAGCTCAGACCCCACCTCCCCTAAGAGCCCAGCCACGAAGGGTCAAGGGAGCAAGGAAGGCTGGACAGCCGGGGGGCCTGCTCCTGTCCAGGGGCGAGCCCCGCCCACCGCGGCTGCGTGTGCAGAGACCAGAAAGCAGAGGTGGACTGGGAACACGACAACCTTCTCAATGACTGGGGGCGGGGGGGTGGGGGGGGGTGAACTTCAAGCACCCAGAGGCGCTCTCCTCGGAACAGGGACAGGCGAGGACCAACTCCACCCGCAAACATCTCCAGAGCGGCGGGTGTGGGAAGGGCAGGGCAGACCAGGTCAGAGGTGGACGGCTACGGAAACGATGTGTCTCCGAGAGTGAGGGGTCAGAGAGCCTCTCGGACACGCTGGCAGGTGTGCTGCCACTGCCCCCAGAAGGCCACCCGCCACCCAGAACTCCGACACAGCAGAGCCCTCCCCTCACACAGGCCAAACGCCTCTGCTCCCAGAACAGCTCGCACAGCTCTTTCACTGAATTTCAAGAGGCCTGCCAGCTGCCCCCAGTCCAGACCAGACGGCTAAAGTGATCAGGGCAGGAGGCAGCCCCCAGGAGGAAAAGCTAAAGCAATTGGGAGTGGGCGGAGACGAAGGCCTGGGCCCCGAGGCAGCACAGCCCCCGTGCTCGGAATCCTGGCAGCTCAGGCCTGGCGAGCAAGCCTGGGAGACTGGGGCTGGGGCCTTTCTGGGCCAGCACAGTCAGCAAGGCCTGCGGCACGAGGTGGCCCAGCAGCCCGACTCCACTGCCCACGAGAAGGCCGCCAGCCTGAACAGAGACGGGCCGAGAGAATTCAGGTGTGTCCTCGCACGGCGGCCCCAGAACCATGGTGACGCGCAGTTTCCGGAGAGGCCTGCTCTTCCGAGCTGCTCACGGGAGACAGAGCCCGGTGCTGGGTGGGTTATTGGTCCATTCAGCGCCTCAAGCCCGGGGCCCAGGCCCAGAGCCCTGAGGTGGGAGACAGAGGACATGTGGGCGTGGACCTCGGCCCAGGGCCAGCAGGCCGGGTCAGAGGACAAAAAAGCAGCTTGAGGAAGAGACAGGCAGGGAGCCTCTGCTGCAGGGACCGCGTGAGGCGGGCGCTGTGCGTGTGCAGCGCCTGAGCCCTGGGGGCTGGGTGGCACGGGCCTCCTGGAGGCGAGGCCCCGAGAACAGGCCCCAGGGACCCCCACCCTCCTGAGGCCGGCGCAAGAGGGCAGGCAGGAGCAGCACCCACCTGGGTGTTTTGCGTGGGGATCTGCAGTGCCAGGGCCAGCGCGCTGTGGTCGAAGTTCTCGTCCAGGGCCAGCAGGGCGCCGTGCACGCCGCTCTCCTGAAGGTTGCCCGCGTAGTCCCGCAGCCCGACGGACTGGACCCAGCGTACCACCTGCTCATTGGTCCAGACCAGCACATCTGGAGGCGGGAAGAGGAGCGGAGGGGCCAGGCTCACCAGGCCTCCGGGACCGAGGGCACTCCCCAGACCAGGGCCCCACCATCGTTCCTGCTCCTGGGCTCCCCGTGCCCACGCCCCTGTCCTCCCCGGCACTGGCACTGGCACGGGGCACCCCGAGCGGCGGCCTGTAGGACTCAAGGTCTGGCCGGCGGGCCCCTGGGCTGCAACGGCTTCTCCTTCCCCCTTCCAGCGCTCTTTCCCGTCCAGCCTGCAGGTGGTGCCCCTGTCCGGTGGGGCGACGGCTGACTGGGCAGGGGCTCCTTCTTCTCCACCACCCGACGGCAGTGTCCCCCGGGCATGGGCCTCACGTCCCCTCAGTCCCGGGGCACCCCGCTCCCTCCCTGCCGGCTGACAGCTCACCCTTGATCTCGTGCTGGCTCTCCTCCCGCCGCCTCTCCAGTTCCTTCCGGTCGTAATTGAGCCTCTTCAGACACATGATGCCGTACTGGAGGCTGGTCCTGCAGGCACCCGCCACAGCCTCAGGGGCCCTGCTGCCGCCCACCCGTCTGCCCCAGGCCACAACCACAGGCTCCTCCACATGGCGGCCCCCTCCTCTGCCTCCCAACCCACCCTCTCCCGACCCGCATGGGTCTGCCACCTGCCAATGGGAGAAAGGCTCTCGGGGGACAGCAGCATGTCCCTCCCTCCCAAGGAACTGAGTGACAAGGACCCAACAGCCCACCCGTCACAGAAGAAGCGCCAGCAGGACACCCCCTTGTGTTCCGAAGGCACTGGACTCCTCCCGACAGCCTCAGGGCTCCCAGACTCACTCCGGGCCCCTCGGCGGCGGCAGGCGGGGGGCAGCCCTGCACCCCTGCCCTTCGCACGGACTGTTCCGCTGCCCGGAGCCGGTCTGCTTTCCACCTTTGCTCGAACGTCCCGGGCCCACCTGACTACGTGACGCCCCCACACTCCTCGCCTGGCTCTCACCTCCCGCCTTCTCGGTGCCCACGTCTCCTGCCCAGGTTAGCACAGAAGCTCCAGGCGGGCGGGGGGCTCCGCTCTGCTCCCTCACGACTGTCGCCCCTAGCGTGGTGCCCGGCGCACAGCACGCGTCCCAGACGCTAACGAGCGGGAGCGCTGAGAGCACTCAGGCGGCAGCAGGTGCACGTGGGGCGCTCACCAGACAGCCCCGGACCCGGCGGAGAACCGCAGACGCCGGGGGCTGGATAGAGCCCCGAGGCCGTCCCTCCAAACACCTGCCTGATGCAGGGGCCGGGCACCCGGGCCTCCACACCTCCGCTGACGGAGAACTTACCACCTCTCGGCAGCGGTCGGCACGCTGCCCCTGCTCACCCCTCCGCACCCCAAACACCACCAAACACCACCGCCACGCAGCTCTGGCTGTCGTCCCCAGCAAAGCCGAGGGACAGAAGAGAAGCTCCCTGCCAACCCCAACTTCTCTCCCCTCTATGGCTGAGGCCACCGCTCGCTCTGTGAGATTGGACCATGCAGGCAGCTCCCTCCTTCCTGCAGCCCCTGCAGCACCCCCCCCCCCCCCGCCCTAGTGCCTGGAACAATCACTTCGCAGCTCAGAGACACCCCTTCCAGACAGCACCAGAGAGAAGCTGGTGTTGGAAAGGACTTCCGAAAGCCTGTCTCCCCTCAAACCATTCCCAGCCCCCTACTCTCAACCCAGATGCCTCCGGGGGCTCAGCAGGTGTTTACTGCACAGGGGCTAGCAGGCTGCAGGGGCTGGAGGGGTTGGGGGGCTGCAAGGGCTGGGGGGGTGCAGGGGCCGAGGGGCTGGAGGAGCCCGCACCTGGGGAGGGGCGGGGGCGGCAGCCACTACCCGGCCTGTCCACTGTTGAGTCCCTGCTACAATGCATGCACAGAGCTTTCAATTTCCGAGAAGCCAGACGTCCAAAACTTTGGGCAAAACTTCCTAGTGCCTATATACTGGCAACTAAATTCCTAGTCTTAGAACTACCAACAAAACACATCTGTCAGCCACGCTCCACCCAGAGGCTGCAGTCCAGGGCCTCCCAAGCAGACACCTTTGAACAGGAGATCTTTCCGGCGATGAGAACGTCCCGCAGAAAAGCTGGCGGGAGGCTCAGGTCTGGGAGGCCGGCGGGCCAAGGGCCCAACTCAGAAGGAACTGGTCGCCCAGCCCAGTCACTGGACCCTCGGGTCTCAGGGTAAACACAGAGAGTTCAGCAAGCCCAAAGACAAGTGACAAAACCCAGCAAAACTCTGGGCGAAACCTCCGAGGAAGTGACGCTGAGGAAAAATGACTTTTCGTGTCTTCAGGGTCGAAGGGAGCGAATTTGGCTTTCAAAGGGGGAGCCGCTACCACCCAGAACGGGCCACGGAACGAGATGGGGCGCCAGCGTCCTGGAGACGGAGCCCCGCTCACCGGTGGAAGCTGTCCACCATCTTGAGGTGCACCCGCAGGTCCTTCTTGGTCAGGTGGTCCAGCATGCGCGCGTCCACCAGGCACTCCATGAAGTAGCTGCGGTACTGGGGCAGCCCCAGGCTGGGCAGCCACTCGTTGCCGATCCACTCGTGGTTCATGTCCCCGTAGGCCAGCGTCTGCGGGAGGAAGGCAGGGCCAGGCTGCAGCCTCCGCGGCGGTCTGGAAAAACTGCGGCTGGTTTTCACCCACGGCTGGTAGTGCTGGGAGATGGGCGTTTTAAATGGACCTTTTCGGGGCCCCGGAATGCTACTGGTTATCTGCGCTGGTGACGGAAGCCACTACCCAGAGTAGACGGGTGCGCCCTCCTGTGCCCGCAGCACCTGGGCCTCGCCCTGTAGGCGGCCGCCGGCCCGCTCGGCAGCCTCGGCCCGCCGCGGCCGCAGAGGGCGCCGGACAGGAAAACGCAGGACGGGGCCTGCGCTCCCCCACCGGAGCCCCCACCGGGGGCCACGGTGCTGGGCTTTGTGTCACTCGCTCGCGTGGAAACAGTGTTAATGGTTTCAGGAGCGCCGACATGTATTTCTCTGAGACGCTGATTTCCAACCTCACCCATCTCAAGGCACGCGTAAACTACTGAGGCTCTCAGCACGCCGAAAAATGTGGTTGGGCCGATCTGACAAAAGGTAGGTGTGGTTTTGTCTCCTTCTCGCCGGACAGCTGTTCCTACACTGGCTGCTGTCCTTCTGTGACCCGACCACCTGCAGGGAAGAGCTCAGTGCCCCTGGCCGAGCAGGCGCCGCGGGTGTCGAGCCCTCCTGCCGCCAGCGGGTCAAAAGGCTCTGCTCCGAGCAGCACACCGCCAGTCCGGCTCACTCTCGAGTCTCCGCACACAGCCTCATGGGTGCCTGCCTGGGACTCCGGCCCCTCCACGGCCTGGGGCCTGGGAGACACCTCCACTGACCGCCTCCCTGTGGGGACTGGCCCCGGCTCCAAGCCCCTGCTCGTCAGGCCCCTGACCGACCCACTGTCCGCAGGTTCGGGTGGCTGCTCGCCACCTGTGTCTCCCCAGAACAGAAGCCCCGGAGGGCTTGGCCTGCTCACTTCTGCATCCAGAGAGCCTGGAGAGGCCGACGGCCCCGCAGCCGCCCAGTGGCCACCTGCTCACAAAGTGAGCTCCCCAGGGCTCCCCAGAGGGGCAGGCGGAGAGCAGGGTCCTTCCGACCCACGTCTCGTCATTCCTGAAGGGAGTCGCACGGGAGGGAGAGGCAGGCACTCGAGGGGCACTGCCCCCCAGGGCTCCACGCCCACCGCCCTGAGAAGCCAGGACCGTGGCGGAAGGGGAGACGGGGAGGGAGGCTCCCGGCAGGAGCACCTGCTGGGAGAGCACGGCCCCGACGAGGGGTCTTACCTGAGCCCAGCTGCCCTCCTCACTGTCCTAGCAGGAACCGCGCAGCGTGAGGGGAGAGGGGCCACGTCAAAACGGGGCCGCGTGTGCCCCGGCCCCATCGGGAGAGAGTGGTGCCCAGGGCTGGGTGGTGGCCAGGGAGAGGGTACTGTCAAGGCTAAGAGGACAGGAGGCCGCTGCGGGTGCCGTGTGTTTGGGGACAGGGCAGCAGAGTGAGTGTGGCCACAACAGAGCCCACCCCCGAACCCGTCCCTGGAGGCGGGACCCCGGCTGCCGGCCCACCCCACACACAGCCGTCCTCACTCCAGCTCGAGGTGAGCAGCGGCCAAGGAATGGACCCCCGCCCTCTCCCCCAACGCACACTTCCCTCCCACCAACCCTCCACCTGGGTCACCTTCCCACAACCCCTGCACCACCCCCGGGGGGTCGTCAGCCCCGACCCCAGGCCCAGGCCCGCTCACTGTGTTGGTGGACGTTGCCAGAGTTTCCATCTCTTCGTGGGTGACCCAGACGTTCCCAGAGGACTGCAGGCAGAAAGAAGCCCTCGCGGGTCCTGCACGTGGCCCCCTGGTGCCCCCATCAGGTCGGGACCCCCGAGGACAAGCACAGAGCTCCCTTCCAGAGTCCTCCCGCAGGCCCTGCCCACTGCCCAGTTCCGAATCCCACTGCCCAGCACAGGGGCGGGTCACCTGGTGGCCCCTCAGCGAGGGGGCTGGAATGCTATGGCCGTGGGACGAGGGCCACCCCAGCCACAGGGCGGGGCCACGAGAGGCCGCACGGCCAGGGGAGCGTCCCCGAACGCCCACTCCCTCAGCCCTCGAGTCGCGGCTTGCGCTCTGGGCTGGCAGCAGACTCGGCGTGGGAGCTGGAGCCCGTGGGGCGTGGGGGAGGCAGGCACTGGGCCCACTGGCACCCCGGAATTGACGACACCCCCTGCAGAGCAGGGGGGCCCTGTGTGGGATGGGAAGTAAGGGGAGGACCCAGCCGCCATGCCCCCCAAGGCCAAAGAGGAGCTCCGCAGAGCCGCTCCAGGGCCTGCGGCCCCGCCCCGGGGCTCACTCACAGTCCGGGAGGTGGGCGGGGCGGAGGGGCTGGTCAGCGACACCATCTCCTGGATGGCCAGCCGCAGCTTGAGCCGGTGCAGGGCGTTGCTGATGCCGATCTCCCGCTGGATCTCCGTGTCCGACAGCGCCGACATGATGGCGCCGCTCTTGACGTTGGCCCGGCAGGCCGCCACGTACCAGGCCGGCATGCCCACCCAGAGCTGCGGGCACAGGCACGGAGCCTCTCAGCCCCTGCCCAGGAGCCGGGCGGCGCCCGGGGCAGGGGCAGGGGCAGACCCAGGCCCGGCATGGCCTCGGAGAGCAGACGCTCTCCTTTCCCGTCTACGGTGAAAACCCGGAGGCCTGGGAAGGGGAGGGCTTTCCTCAGCTCCCAGGAGGAGCGCCCACAGGAGGAGCGCCCACGGCTCAGCAGCCTGGTTGCCCTCATCCAGCGAGGTCACCGCTGGGAGCTGCTGCGCGTGGGGGGCGGGGCCGGTGCCAGGTCGCAGGCACACTTGGCAGGGGAGAAGCATGCTGGGAAGGTCCTGCCTCGGAGGCCTCGCCCGCCCCTGGGCCCCTGACGAGACCCTCTGCCAGGCTACCTCCAGCCAGGAGACCACCGTGGGGCCGTCCCACTGGGCGAAGGGTGTCCCTTTCCTCCGGGCGTCTTCAAGCAGCTGGTGTCTTGCAGGAAGAGCAACAGACTCAGCAGCCCACCCTTGTCTTTCCGCCGTGCGGAGCCCCAGGGACCGGGGACTGCGCCCCGCCCCCGGACTGCCACCTCTGCTCTGCGCCAGGAGCAGCGGGACAGCGAGACACAGGGCGGAAACACCTGCCTGCCCCCCACCCCAGGGCGGGGGTGGGGGGTGCTCCCTCCGACTGGCCCCCAGCCCCGGCTGGGCCCACACGAACCAGGCCACCTCAGTCCAGACAGGGCCTTGCTGGGCCCTGGCAGCTGAGCCCCGTCCCCTCGCAGCCTAGGGGACGGCAGCGGCACCCAGCCTGGCCGGTGGCCCTTACTTCTTCCTCAGCCGCCGGTCCTTCTCTGCCTGGGTCCCCAGCCTGGCAGGCACGAGGGGCTCCTGCAGCCCGAGCTCCGAGTCTGTTGGTGGGCCTGGAAGGGGAGCGACGCCACGTCGGCCAGACCCTCTGCCTGTCCCGCCCTGGCCTGGCCTGGCCGGGACTGGCCGGGACTGGCGGGGACGGGGCGGGGGGACGGGGGGTGGTGGGGAATAGCAGGAAGCGCCTCAGCCCTGGAAACCCCGGAAACTGGGGCCTGATGGAACCACCCACAACTCCCAGAGCCCCTCCTAGGACAGGAGCAGAGACCGTGGCCCGCGGCTCCGTCCCGGCTCAGCTGGGTCAGCCGGCCCTTCTCCTTCTTCCCGAACAGGCGGCCGATGGACGACTTGATGCCTTTGCGCTTGGCGCCTTTGTGCAGGGAGTCCTGGCTGCTGTTGCTGCTGCTGGGGTTGCTTCCCGGGTCCTCCGCGGCGCTGCGGGTGGCCACGGGAGGCAGAGGGGGTGGGGGGGAACGAAGGTCAGTCATGGCAGGAGGGCCAGAGGTCGGTCGGGCCGGGGGAAGGACTTACAGTAAGTGTCAGAGAGGGGTGGGGTGAGGGGGGAGACCCCAGCAGGCGACAGGGGAGGTGTGGGACCATCCTTCCCTGATGGCGTTGCACAGACAAGTGAGATGTCGAGACACCCGGGCAGGTGCGACGGCCTTGGGGACACACAGGCCGGGCTGCCCCCCTTACCTCTGGCCTCCCTCCTGGCTCAGGGCTGGGTGGCCGGGCTTCTCGGGCCGCAGCGTCCTGGGTGAGGAAGGAGGAGAGGTCTCACATTTTATGGTGGCTTTATCCTCTCGGTTCTGTTCCCGAGACACTGGTGGCTGAACAGACAGCGGAGCCATCAGGCGATAGAGGGAGGGAGCTGGGGGCGCAGTGGGGCGGCCCAGGGGCCGGGGGAGGAGCTGGGGGGTGCCGAGGGCTGACCACAGGGCCCGCGTCCGGCGACGCTCACCTGCAGCTTCCTCCTGTGCTTCCTCAGGTCGCTGGGCTGCAAGAGAGAGAAGCCGGGCTCAGGCTCCCCCACCACGGGTGCCCAGGTCCAGCCTGCGGGAGCCCCCAGGTCTCAGGAGAACATAGGCTCGGCGCCCCCTGCAGGCCCGGAGACAACATTGCCCCCGAAAGCAGGCTGGCCCAGGAAACCAAGCCAGGCCCCTTTGAGGGGGCAGGCAGTGTGGGCAGCTGTGCGTTTCCCGAGCACCTGCGCCTGCCCAGGGAGGGGCCCTTCCCCAGACCAGGGCGGGCTGCTAGCCCGATGCCCACCATCTGCGCGGTCACAGGAAGACATGCAGCCCTTGCCAGTCCCCAAAGCGGAGCCCAGGGACCACTGGGCCGTCCCAAGACTCACCAAGGTCATGACCCCCATTCGGTCCAGGTCCTGGGCAGCACTGCGGGAGGTTCCCGTAGGAGTGGCGCGGCCGACGGCTGCAGGGGACCCGCTGGCCAGGGACAGGGCGGTCAGAGAGGTGGGGATGGGGCCGCGCCTGTGCAGCTGGGGCAGGTCCAGGGCCTCCATGCTGCCGCTGGTCACTCGAGTCTCAAGTTCCTCCGCACGGAGCTGTGTGGACTCCTTCTCCTCCTGGATCATCCTGGGAGGAGGCAGGACCTAGCCGTCAGCCCCGGCGGGCCAGTGGGGGCGGGCGTTCCCAGTGCTGCCCGCACACCCCACGGCAGCATGGAACCGCTCTCCTGCCTTTCCTGTGCGCTGGGCTAACGGAGCAGAGCGCCCCACTTTAACCGAAGCAGCTGCCGTGGGGCGAAAGCACTTCCGTGAGAGGAGCACAGACCTGCCGGACGGACGCTGGCGATCTCGACCACCGCCAGGCACGGGGGCGCCTGGAGGCAGGCCCCGGGCTCTCCAGCCTGCTTCCCAGCATGGGGAGAGGTCTGCACCCCAAACACAGGCCCTTTCACTGACACTGACCCCTGACGACACTTTCCCTGTTCAGAGAACAATGGGAACAATGACAACGGGGGGCGGGGGTGGCGCTCAGAGGGGAGCGAGGGAGCCACGACCCACAGGCCTCTGCAGCTCTGACGGTGTCTCGCTCAGACCTGCCATTGGCCGTGAACATGAACCACCTCCCTGCAAAGGCAGGCAGAGAGCCCGTCTTGGTGACTGTCTGATGCCTCACCGGGGGAGGGGGACCCGTATGAACCCTGGCTCTGCACCTCACTCAGCTGCATCTGGCCAATCAGCCAACCTCCCGGGCTCCATTCCAAAGCGGGGACGGTGCCGCCTCCCCAGAGACCGCAGCGAGACTGGCCACAGGCTTGGGGAGCGGGGCCCGCCCCTCAGCATCGGCCACAGGAGCTCCTGGCCCCCGGGTCCTGGCTCTCGGGCCCAGCACTGGGCCTGAACCTGGGGGCCCAGAGGGGCAGCGCTCGAAGCCCGGTGCCCGCGCCCTGCAGAGGCCCTCGCCTGATCTCCTCGTCGATGGCATCAAGCTGCTCCTGCAGCATCAGGGCCAGGGTCTGCGCGTCGGAGCGGCTGCCGGGGGAGACGGTGTCTGCAGGGCCCGCGGGACCCCCGAGCCCCTCCTCATCCACGTCGGAGACCTCAGGGTCACTGTCGAAGGCAGGGGTGGCCGTGGGGGCCCGTACACGTGGCAGCGGCCAGGGCTCCCAGTCCTGAGCAGAGAAGGAAGGGGGAGCAGTCAGAAACCCCACCTGGGGCAGCAGCAGGGAGGGGCGCCTCTGGGGAGCGCGTCAGGAGTGCAGAGCCGCAGGTCCCCGAGACCTACAGGTGCAGAGTCGGCACTTTGATAAGGGCCCTGGGTGGTGTATTTGCACGTGTGGGTCTAAGACACACTCCTGGACTGTGACAAGGAGCTGGAGGGATTGCAGAGACAGATGAACCCCACAAGGGCTAGCTCTGTGGCCACGGAGAGGCTGTTTACGCGCCCAGTGCCTCGGTTTCCTCATCTGTACAATGGGGTCGTCACAGTGCCTGCAAGCGTTCGTGAGGATGACGGCATCTGGCACAGTCAGCACTGTTAACACACAGGGCGAGGACCCCAGGGCTGTCCCGTGTCTCTCCTCTGCACACGGCAGGGCCCGCCGGCCAACCCGAGGCGGGGCAGCTTCTCGGAAACCACCTGCGGACCGCCCTGGTGCACAGAGGCCCGTGGAGAGAGCATGGGTTCCTGCGGGTTCAGCAAGAACCGAGCTGGGGCAACCAGAGGAGCGGGCGGGACGAGGAAGGGGGCCGGGGCAGGGAGGGGCCCTGGGCAGCGGCTGTGTGGTTATGAGCAGAGAGGGGTGGGGGCGAGAGAGAACGAGGCGCCCTCAGACTTCGAGTCCCCTCCTTCTCCACCTGCATCTTCTGGTGGCCGTGAGCAGGTGAGGCCCTGGGAGCAGGACGGAGGGGGCCAGCCACCCCGGGGACAGGCAGCAGCCAGCCTGCCCCTCAGCCTTCCTGCTCCTCCCGGCCCCAGGAGGGCTCAGCAGGGGCTCCCAGCAGCTTCTCGGGGGGGACTCCGGGCGCCACCCAAGGGCCAGCCACCCCGCCCGTCATCCTACCCATCTCCCCATAAACCACAGCTTTGTCCCAGAGAGCGTGCCGATTCCCTCCTGCCCCCCGGCCCCCAGCCCGACCACACGCCTGCACACCCAGGCACACGTGCACACGCTTCAGTGGGGCCTCAGGGGCCAGGAGGCTGGGGGCACAGCTGTCGCAGCTGCCAAGGCCCCACCCCCCGGCCGCAGCTGTCGCTGACATGGGGGCGGGGGCGGGGGAGGATTTGCATCACACGCCAGCCGGCCGCGGAACCGGAGCCAGGCACGTGGCCTCATAGACCCCCAGCCCCCAGGAGATCCCCCCCTGCACCCTCACCTTGGCAGGCTCCTCCCGCAGCGAGTAGCGGCGCCGCAGGCCCGGGGGTGCCGTGCTCAGGGGGAACCGCAGGTCCACGGCGCTGCCTGTGTGTGACCTTGTGTGGGGGGCAGGGAGGGAAGGCGGGGACTGAGCCAGCTCACACCCACTGGGCCCAGGAGTCGCAACAGGGCGCGGAGCTGGGTCCGTGCCGCAAGGGCTGCCACATAGGCAGGAGTTTTGTGTACTCTCTGGAGCCCGAGCCATCAGCCACTCCGGGCAGACAGTTCTAGGGAGGCAGCCTTCCGTTTACGAGAAGCACCTCTGAACGCGAGTGTTGGCTTACGACGCAACTGTCGGCTTTAGCAAGGCCCAGCTCCCCACCGAAGTATTCACACAGAGGTCCTGCGGCCCCCCGACACGCATGGCGTGTCGACCAGTGGAGACGGCCTCTTCAGGTCCTTCTGCTCCATGGGGAGGCTCTGCTTCCGGGGCCTCTGCCCAGCACTTCCCTGCGTCTCCCGGCGTCCGGGCTGTGTCCTGGCCGAGAGCCGGCCCAGGCTCACCCCCGTTCTCAGGGAGCCTCGGGAGGCCCTGCCACTGAGCCCGAGTCGTGGGCCGCCCCAGGGTCTAGTCCAGCCCTGGGGTTTTAGGGTCCTGGGAACAACCCTCTGGGATGTCTGGGCGCCCCCAAGTCTGGAGCCCTGAGCAAGCCCAGAACAAAGGGACAGGGCGGGCGACCACAGGTCCACACCACAGCTGCAGGGAGAGGGGTTTCCCTTCCCCACCCCCGACACCATCCTCCTGCCACCTGCCCCAGTTCTGTGATGGGCTCAGGGTGTCAGCAGTCAGAGCCGAGCACCCAGCCACGGAGGAAAGCAGGCAGTGGCGAGTGGCTGGTGAGCCCCGGGCCATGTCCTACTGATTCAGGGGCTGTCTCTCCTGTGCAGCCCACAGAAAGAGAGGAGTCTGGTCCCTGCTTCCCGCCACATTCACACAATAATGCGCGACCAGTGCGGAGCTGAACCGGAGTCTCACCACCAACGCCCAGGCTTACCACCCTTCCCGAACCCCAGCCCCACCCTGGCACACCCTGGGCACGTCCCCTTCCCCCTGTGCAGGAAGGGATCCCGGCTGCCCTGAGACCTCTGCCGCCTGGGAGTGCAGATCTAAACACTTTGGTTGGGGGGCAAACAGCCAGGAGCTGCGACTCTTGACTGGACGCACCCGCACCAGTGTCCTCCTCGCCCTGCCCCTGGGAGGGAACGGAGGGCGGCCCCACGTCGGCCCCACACAAAACACGCCAACAAGCCCAGAGGCTCCCCGCAACACAGGCCTCCCTCAAGCCCTGGGAGAGCTCCCTCGCCATCTCCGAAACGCTTTCAGGAAGGGCCGCCGCCGCCACGGGACTGACAGGAAGGGGTTCCTGGGGCCTCGCTCCAGCCTCTCCTGCTGCCTTCCTGCCCCCTCACCACCCCCTGCCCCCATACCTGCACCCAGGCGGGTGCAGCTCACACAGCAGCCGGAAGGATGGCATCCCGGGAGAGCCAGAGGGACCCAGACCCTGTTGGTGGGCATGCGGGGGGCCGGGGCAGCCCCAGGGCGCGCCCTCCCCCAGGAAGCAGGAGGCGCAGTCCGTGTCCTCGGCCTCAGGAAGGAGCGCCCTGTGGGTGCTCTGAGCCATGTCAGGAGGACTCCCTTCTAGCTGCCCAGTGGGCCCTCCAAGCCACCACACACCGCCCCCTGCCCCGGACAGGAGGAGGACTCTGAGGTCCTCGGCCGTCTTTCGGTGGGACGAAGTCTCTCTCCTCAGGGTCCGTGGAGGACCCCTCCCAGCACGCCCAGCCTCCCACACTCTGGTACCTGGGGTGGATGCCATCCACAAACGGCCCCCCGCGACCCTTCAGCTGGTCCACCTCCTGGCGTAGCTTCTCAATCTCCTCAGACAGGCGGCCCTGTGCCAGGCGGCGGGGGTGGGGGGGACCAGGGAGGGGCAGAGAGGGGAGAGAGGGGCAAAGAGGGCAGCAGAGTTGGGGAGACGCGGCAGAACACACCAAAAGGTGCACAGCCAGGGCCCGGGCCAGGCCCACGGGCCACGCCAAAGAGACGGGTCCAGCAGAAGGGCGAGCAGAGGTGGGCAGGCAGGGCCAGGAGCAGGGTGGGTCTGGAAGGACCCGGGAGCAGGTCTGCAGAGCCCGCAGCACCCTGGCACAGCCCTGGAGGCCGCCCGTGCCCAGACCCCAGAGACACCGCTGAGGCAGCACAGCTGCCCATGCTCCCGGAGTCCTGGGGTCAGGGGCCTCACTAAGTCCTCTGCTGGGTCCTCACTGGGCCCTGCGTCCCTGCTGCCCATTCTAAGCCCTACTCTGGGGCCTCAGGCTCTTCCTCACATGCGGGTGCAGTGCGCCTGCTGCGAGGCTCCCGTCAGGACTGGTGAAATAACAGGCGCTCGCAGAACAGCACTGGGCCCGCTGAGCGCAGGAACCAGAGCGGCTGTGCCCAGCACAGCGGTGCCTGCCCAGCCGGCGGGCGGGCAGGCGGCTGGGTACCTTGTGGTTCTGCTGCTCCTCGATCTGCCGCTGGGAGCTCTCCAGCTCCTGCATCAGCGAGTTCTGGGGGAGAACAGCAGTGAGACAGGGGCCTGCCAGCACACCCCTGCCTGACCCCCCCACCCCACTGCTCCCTCCTCCACCCTCGCAGCCGCAGATCACAGGGACTCGAGCGCCCCACACCAACCTCTCACAACGACCCCGCCCCATCCTCCAGGCCCCGCCCCAGACAGCCCCGCCCCTTCCTCTGGACCCGCCCCGCTGGCCTCGCCCCCAGCACCTTCTCCTCCAGGGCGGCCATGCGCTCCTTGAGGTGGAGCTGCAGGCGTTCGTTGGACTCGCTCAGCAGCCGGTCCACAGTGTCTGACAGCCTCTTGTTGTGGTCCTCGTTCATCTTCTCCCTCTGGCGCACCTGCACAGTCAGCCTGCTTCGCACCAGCGCACCCAGCGCTGCCCTGCGCCTGCCCCGGGCACCGGTCCTTGCGTCCCACACTCACCCTCCCGGCTCACCCCCCGCCAGCCCTCCCGACCACCTGCTGCGGCCCCTCTGCAGCCGGGTCCCTGGCCAGGGTCTTCTGCCCACCTGCCTCCTCTCTGCCCTGTCCATCCACAGACCACCCCGGGAGGCTGGGCTGGGCGGGAGGGGCCTCACCCTCGCCAGCTCCTGGTTCTTCTCCTCCAGCTGGCCCTCCAGCTGCCGCAGGTGCTCCTCGATGTTGCCGTGCCGTTCCTCGGCCTGGGGACAGGGACAAGTCAGTGGCAGAGCGGACTTGGTCCTGGGACGGGGGGACCGCCAGGCTGCAGGCGCCACCCCCAGAGCCCCAGAGCTGCCACGGAAGCACAGGGGCCCCCCCGGGGCCTGACGTTCAGGATGCTGGTTTCCCTCTCCCCAAGAGTGGGGCTTCGTGGGGGAGGCCTGCTCTTCCAACCGACGGACACGGGTGGGCTTCCTGAAGTGGGGACACGCAGACCCTCAGGCCTGGCCACTCGCCTTGGTGAGGGCCACGATCCTCTGGGCCAGCTCGGCCTCCACCTCCGGCAGCGTCTCCGCCCGCCGCAGGGTCTGCTGCAGCTTCTGCTCAGCCACCTCCAGCAGCTCCTGCAGGTGTCGCGCCTTCTCCTCGCACTGGCAGATGCAGCAGGAGCGCGGTCAGGAGGGGGCGCTGCAGCCCCGCAGCCTCGGCAGAGCGCCGGGACAGCACAGGCACAAGAAACACCCCCGGCACTGGGCTGCCCATGGTGACCTGCGGGACCCCAGCGGCTCCTGGGCCACCAAGGGTAGGTCTCCACGGGACGCAGACACCAGGGTCAAGCGCGATGCCCCCACACCACATCGGGAGAGGGTACCTGGCGGTGCAGGGACTCCTTGTTGGCCAGCTCGTTCTCCAGTTTGTCGTTGAGGTCATGAATGGACGTGGCCTCACGCTGAGCAGCCAGGTAGCGCTTCTCCAGGGTGGCGATTCGCTCCTCCATGTCCTCCTTCTGGGCCAGAGCCTGGGCAGGGGAGCAGGAGACACAGGGAAGGCCGCCGGTGTCTCTCGGCCCCACCCCATGACGGCCGACGCAGCACAACCGGGCAGGCCGAGCCCTGGTCACCTCCCGCAGGTCCCGCTGATGCTTGCCGCTCCGCTCCTCCGACTTGATGAGGTCCCGGCGGGCTGTGCCCAGGTCCTCCTCCAGCTCGGCCACCGCTGCTGTCAGGGTGGCCAGCCGCTCCCGGGCCTGGCCCAGCTCCAGGTTTTGCTTCTCCAGCAGCTCCTGCAGCTCCTCCAGCCGAACTGCGTCATCCTTGGGGACAATGAGCCATCGTCGGTCTGTCATCGGAGCCCCAGGAAGGCTGCAGGAGGGATGGCTGTGCCCCAGCTTCTGAGCACACCTCCCTCCAGGCACACCTGCCTCCCTCTGGGCCCCAGCTCATGCCAAAGACCAACACCCTTGCTCTGCCTTGTTCCTTTTCAAAAGCAATGGCTTCTGGCTGGATAGGCTGTCTCAGCACCTGGTAACCTGGAGAGGGCGTGACCGAGGAGCAGAGGCTCTGGGACGGACACACGGGTAGATGGGCAAGTACGCTGTGTGCCTAGCTGTGCGCTGGGGACCACAACAAAACTCTACCTATTTCTCTGCAGTGGCGGGGGGGGGGGGGTGGTGCGGGGAGGAGGAAAGAGAAGGTGGATATTGGAGGAAGCCCCGAGTTCAGTCCCAGCAGTCACTCTACTGAACAGGGAGGGGCGGGGCCCCCACCTCCTGTCTGGGGAAAACATGCCCCCTGCTGTACAGTCCCCATGACCCACCTTCCACAGGCGCTTCAGTCCCAGCTCCACGGAACCCTCTTCCTCTGCCGCTCCATCCCGAACCCCTGCCACCTGCTGCAGGGCAGACACCTGCAGGGCATGGCCCCAGCGCAGTGAGTCGGAGACAAGAGGACCTGCCCTGTGCTCCAGACCCTTTCGGGGCCCCTGCCGCCCCTCAGCCCGCAGTCACCAGCCAAAACAGCAAGCCAGCAGGGGGAATCTGATGGGGAGCCAGGAGGGGCAAGGGGGTGACCCAGCCTTGGCTTCCAGCTCCAGTGCAGGTGGAGGGTGGGCAGGAGCTTACCTGCTGGTGGGCACCTGCCAGCTGTTCCTCCAAGGTGGAGACTCGCTGCAGGGCCGCCCGCAGCCGCTCTCGCACCTGCCCAAGGTAAGAAGGTGAAGGGTGGAGGAGGAAGCAGAGACCCCACTGGACGCGGAAACAGCAGGGCTTGGCCGACCGCTGCTGGCGTGAGGCAGAGAGGCTCCGCCGAGAGCACACTTCTGGGGGAACCTCAGAGGAGGGCCTGGGCCCTGGACAACAGCAGAGGGGCCCCCAGCGCCGCTGGAAGGCAGCTCTCCCTCCACAGGGTGCGGGCGTCGCAGAGGAGGGGGCCAGGCTGGTACCTTCTCGTCCAGGGCCTTGTGGTGCTCAAACAGCGACTTGAGGGCCTTCAGAACCTCCACCTCGCTGGAGACCCCTGACGGTGCCTGGGCCTGGCGCTTCACCACAGTCATCCGCAGCGAGCGTTCGTGGCGGGACACCAGGCACTCCAGGTGCTCCAGGAGCAGCTGGCCGGGCGCAGGGAGGCGGGGGAAGGGCCCAGGTGAGCCCAGGGACACGCGAGCACAGCCAGGTGTGCCCCACGCTAGCTGCCCTGGGCTCTCCCCTGGGACCCCGACTGCAGGTGACAGCCAGCACTGAGGGTGGAGCCATCCGGCTGTCACCCGACACAAGGCAGGGGTGCGCCTGGCCTGGCCATGGGGTCCACGCCCAGCACGGTCCAGGCCACCCCGCTCACCCTTGTGTTGTTCCGCTCCGCTTTCAGCTCCGATATCTCCTCCTCTCGCTCCAGAAGCTGCTCCCGACACAGGCTCAGCTCCCGGGTCAGGGTGGCAAATTCCTGAAACCCCAGAGCCCCTCAGTGGACAGGGCTCCCCTGACCCCGCCCCTGGACCACGGCCTCTCCATCCAGGCGCTGCCTAGGGAGGTCAAGCATCTCACACCCTGGCACGCCCGGCTGGTGTGGGCTCACACCTCTGCACTCACCCTGTCACATGCATGCTGCCCCAGGCACAGGACTCCCTGGCACGCCAGGGACACCGCCGCCAGGACCGATGCCCTCTCCTTGCCTCCCCTCACCTCAGCACTGCCTGGTTCAGCCCCCAGAATGCCTCCCACCTGCCTCCCCAACTCAGCCCGCCTGACACAAAGCACAGCGCTGTCAGCAGTATTTCCAGCTGTTCCTCCAAGCCTGTCTCACGGCTCCTTTCCATTCACCCTAAGACCTCGCCAACCTGAGTCACCTGCTGTTTCCGCACCTCTGCTCCACTGGTCTGTCCCCAGAGAACCCCACCCTCTGCCACCACCTGCCCAGCCCCCTGCTCGGAAAACCACCTGGAACGGTGGGGAGAGCACCCACCGCACACCAGGCCTGGGCCAGTCTCCCGGACAGTGCCCAGACAGACGCGACCCCTGCCCCCACCACCGAGCTCCCAGTGTGGGGCTGGGGCACGGTCTCTGTTCTGCCCCACACGCCATGGTGTGACCTCGGACACGTCATCCGACTCCTTTGAACCTCCTCCCTCTACCCCGTGAGACAGAGGCCCCGTCCTCCAGTGTCACCACAAGGACCCCGTGAGCCACCGAAGCAGCAATCTGAGTGGGGGATCCTGTCTCACAGCCCCCCGGGGTCCTGTTCGCTCTTCTCCAGTCCCTCGGGCTCTTGTCTATCTCCGTCCCGGCCTGTGAGCGCCAGGGTGGGGACCGGCTACCTGCCACCCCAATTCTGCCCCAGGGCCCCGCCGTCCTACTGAAAAGGTGGCACTAGATTCCGGGCCCACACTTGTCCCCACATGGAGACAGGCCTGCAGCTGCCCTGTGAGCCTCCTGGTCCTTCGGAGCCACTCACTGGCCTCGGGCCCTCACGTCACCGTGTGTAAGACAGACCAAGACGCTGGTGGCGGCAGCACCAGCGGCAGAGCCACGAGGCCCTGGGTGAGCCCCAGGGAGCGCTGTTCACGCAGAGAGCACCCAATGGTGCCGCTGCTGGCAGAGCTGCTGCCGACCGAGGCGTGTGCCGAGTGTCCTGCTCCTGCCTGTGCTTGCCTGTGGGACGACTCTTGTTTTTTAATCTAGGCAGTAACAGGGGGCTCCCTGCCCAGCACCTCCAAGGACAGGGTCTGGGGAGCAGCAGCCAGTCTTGGGCGCCACCTGCTGGCCGCAGGGGCTCACGGCAGCTGGCCACTCCAGCGGGTTCCCTCCCGCATTTCTCCAAGGCGCCGGAGCGCATCCCGCAGGGGGCTGAGGGGTCCTCCGGGCTCTGTGGATTCTGCCCGCCCAGATGCAGCTGCGACGCCCTGAGCTGAGGGCCCCAGGATGCTGGGCTCAGAAGGGCTGGGGCGGGGCAGGGAGGAGTGCCCAGGTCAGGCCTTACCTGGGGGAGGGCAGAGTTCAGGTGGCGCTGCAGCTGGTCGCGCTCATGAAGGGCGTCCTGGAGCCGGCCCTGCGTGGCCGCCAAGGTCTCCTGACTCTCGCGGAGGGACTCCAGCAGCTTCTCCCGCTCATCCAGCATGCTCACCATCAGCTGCTCGAAGTTGGCTTCCGGGTCAGCGCCGTGGGGGGGCCCCAGAGGGTCCCCCTCATTGATCGTGGGCATCACCTCACACATGGTGGGGTGGGCAGGGCCTTCTCTCGTGGGGGGCAGGAGGGGGTCACAGGACTGGCACCTCCAGGGGGACTCAGTGAGCGGGTCTCAGAGTGGGCAGTGCGAGGCGAGTGGACGGGTGGGCCAGGGCTCCTCCCGTGGCATCAGTTGCTCTTGCTCTAAAAGGGGCCAGGTGCCCGGAGCGCCCCTGTGGAATGGAGCCTGAGGACCTGACGTAACCGGTCAGGGCCGGGGCTGGGCGCCCTGTGTCCCCAGGCAGGCGAGCAGCAGCCGAGTGTGGCCATGGCAGGCAGGGGGAGGGGGCCGGAGGAGGGCCCTCTGCTTAGACTGCGCACTGGAGCCGGGCAGGGTCCCAGCTGGGTCCAGCGACACCCATGGCTCTGGAGGGCAGCGGTCTGCGGGAGAAGAGACTGCTGTGAGGCCCAGCGGAGCGGAATGGGGTGTCCAGGGAGGGTGGAGGGAAGGAAGGAAGGTATCAGCCCCCCTCAGCTTACTCAGTTCTCCTGAGGAATGTTCTGCCCACCCACAGCCTCTGCCCCCTGCTCCCACACCTCAGCTGTCAGAGTGCAGCGCACAGGAGTGGCTCCCCCACTCACGTGGCTCCCTGGCCAAATATAGAAATGATTCAGTTAGCGGCAGGCTGCCCAGAGCCCTCCTGAGACCTGGGGTGGGAGAGGGCGAGGGGAGGAAGCAGGGTCTCTGCCCTTCTTCCCCAGCTCCCCCCACCCCCCACACTTGGGCCCAGGTAGGCACAGAAGGGGCTGCCGAGCTGTCAGTGCCACTGGGCCCCACACAGGGTGGCTCAGCATGGGTCACTGGTGCACCGTGGCTCCTTGGAGCAGCTTGGGCTGGCACCCAGGCCCGGCCCTCAGGGAGGAGGCTCTGGTTCCAGGGCCCCGTCCCGGAACCCTGGCCTATGGCAGCAGGCGTTCGTTCTGCGTTCACTGCTGGGCAACCCAGGGGACCCGGGTGGGTGTGGGGTGGGGCTGTCACTCTCCCGGGGTGGGGCTGGGGTGGGTGCTCAATGCTGGGCATCTTCTCCCTCCCATTGGGGGGAGTGACACCCTCCCATCTACTGCCCATTGCTGGTGCTGCCAGAAGGCACCGGCTAGGGCTAGCATGGGCATAGCCTGGCTCCGGCAACACCACGAGCCTGGCACAGAGATGCCCAGAGGTCAGGGCGTGGAGGCGTGATGAGGAGCGCAGCATGCAGCTGGGGTTTTCTGCCTGCAGTGGCTTTCGACAGCCCTGCTGCTGCTGCTGGGAGGCCGCCACCCGAGTCGACATGAGGAGGGAGCTGCCCTCGGAGCCCCTGTGACACGAGACGAGATGCAAGGTGCCCTGCACCGCGAGGTGCCGCGAACAGCGCTCTCTTTCCTTCCCCTCCCCCTGCCCACACGGGAGACACTGGGACAGCTTCTTCTCCACCCCTCAGGTGGCAGGCTGGGAGAGGACAGGACACACGGGGACCCAGCATGAGGTCATAAGTCAGACACTGGGCTGAACCCAGCAGGAGAACCAAAGGCAGACCAAGCCTCTTCCATCCAAACCCAGCTGTCCCCCACTACCATGTCCCTGCCTCCCCCGGAACAGCAGAAGCCAGAGCTGCCATCTCACTGATGCTAACAGCCATCCCTCCCGCACCCACCCACAGTGCCCAGGACCCTGCTCCCTGAGGGCTCCACCTGTGCGGCTGAAAGGCCACAAGGGCCCCCCACACCTGTCCAAGCTCAGCACAGCCAGGTTCTCATCTCTCTCCCTCTCCCACACCCACCCCAAGAAGAAATGAGGGAACAGAAGAGGAGGCCAGGCTGGGGAAGGGGCCCTTGTGTCAGAGAGCATGCTGAGGAGCTCAGGGACTCTGAGCGTAAAGGGACCCAGAGCTGGCACGGAGGAGACCAGCTGGGTGGCCTTGGGCTCATCACCACCTGCCAAGGCCTCTGCTGTAAGATGAAACCCATGACCTGTTTTGCCCACCGTAGAGGGATAGACTCAAGGATAAGCAGAGCCTGGAAACGCAGAATGTACCACAACTGCAGGGGAGTAGGGGCCACCCAGTGGCGGGCGAGGGTGGGCCTGTGGGTGGGTTCTTGGAGCTCTTTACAGGAAAGGGCTGGGAAGCGTGTGGCCTGCCTGCTGTGACATGCTGGCTGGTCCAACTGGGCCTCCTCCACATCCTCCTGGTCATTCTGGCAACTGAGAAGCTGGCTCCGGTGCCACCCGCCCTCCCCAGCCTCCCTCCAAACCAGGTAGCAAGGCCACTTCCCCGGGCGACGCACCATCACACAGCGCCAGGTGCCCTGCTGAGGGCAGCAGTGTGGCAGCCACAGGGGGGCCTCCTTCTGGCTGCAGGGCTGTCCTCCAACAGCACGTTGGAGGCTGTCGCCTCGGCCCGGCACAGCCCTTCCGCTCCCACCAGTGACACATGCAGGTCCTGGTCCAGGGGCGGAAGCCACCCTCCCTCACCGCCAGCATTTGTGGGGGGTCCGCGGGTGACACCGCAGAAGGGGCTCCGGGTGAGCAAGGGTGTGAGTGTGTGGAGGGAGGGGCTGGGCGAAACCAGGCCTGCGGGCTCATCAGTGTGGACACAGAGACTCTGAGGCCTCTGGGACTCGCCAGAACTCAGCCCTGTCTTTCCCTAGCGAACAGGAGGGATGGGCACTTGAGTCTGATGCTCTGGCGGGCCACACGCACAGGCTGGCTCCCTGCTGTCCCACCAGATGGCAGCCCCACCACTGCGAGAGAGTGCGGCCAGGGCCAAGCTGCCACCCTGCAGAGGCCACGGGGCCGGTGCCTAGCTGCCAGCAAGTGCTCAAGCGCAGTGCCCACAAGCTGGGCCAAGAGGGAGCCTCAGGGTGTGAGCCCCTCCGAGCAAAGAGATGAGAGGAAGGTCATCCACCCCACCACGCAGTTACGTTGTATACACGTACTCCTTCTGAAATCAAGGTACACGTTCCTGTAACTAACACACACGCATACTACACTTGTACTAATATACATGTGACTAACATTACTGTTCAGAGTTAAAGACCCAAACCCATACACCATGCTCAATGGGCCCTTGGGGGTTTCGCTGTACTTACTGCCTACGGACTCTAATGACACCTGGCTGAGGTGGAGCACCACTCTCCCGGGTGGACACCACTGTCCTGGGTGCCCAGGGGCTCCTCTGCTCCAGGTTCGATGGTTCTGGTTGCAGGGAGGCCCTGCTTCCATGCAATGCAACAACAATGCACTGAGCTGATTTCCAAACACCCCATGCTGAGCTGGGTCTTGTTATGGGTACGAAAGGCCCACAAGATGCAATCCCCACCCTCAGAAGTTCATGTCTACTTGAGAGAACACAGCTAGCTACACAAGCAACAGTTGGACGGCACCCTGGACGGAGGAGCACGTGACTGGACGTCCAGAGGCTGGCACAGGCTGGGGGTCGGCCTGGGGCCCTGTTGCAGTCTGACCCACTGGACTTGCCCTTCCCCTCCCTCGGAACGGAGCAGCTCCAGCACAGGCCTGTCTGGCCTTGGAGCTGGCGTCACCTGGGGAAACAGGAGAGCCTAGAGGAAGGCGGGGGCTGCAGCACCCAAGGCTCTCTGAGGGCAGAGCTGTGAGCCTACTGGGTGATTCCTCAGGCTCTGGGCTGTATCATCCTAGCCTCTAGGAGCAGCCCTTCAGAGTCTGCCTCCAAGTACGTTTCCTCTGACGGCCACTCAAAGGGCCGTGTCTACTCCTGCGAGCTAGCCCCACAGGCCTTCCGGAGCTAATTGTAGATCAGTGAGCTGGCAGGCCAGAGGGGGCACAGAGGGCGACTTCCGATGTCTGCGATGCCCCACTCCCCCCCTCCATGCTCCCAGGTCTCCACCTGGGACCTGGGGCAGCTTCCTATCCGCCAGTCCTCCCCGCTCCATACCGAACCCTCCTGTGCAGCACACACACTCCCCACGGCTCTGAGGATGACACCGTGGGTCCACTGCAACCCTTCCAAAGGCCCAAGCCCCAGCCAGACGACCCCTGGCCAGAGGACCCCCCGTACCCGGCATGAAACAGCTCCAGCAGCTGCCATACATCCTGCAGCCCTCAGGGCCCCCAGCTCCTGGCCCTGCTGAGTCTGAGCCCTGCCTCACTGCCTGCACAGCCCAACTCCTCACCCTGCCCCAGCCCCCTCACCAGGGCCCTCAGAGGCTCTGGGAGGACCACAGCATCACTGACAAGTCTCTCCAGCTCTGAGGCTGGAGCGATGGAGGCCCAGGAGCCTGGCTGCCGGCCCTGCCCACCGCACCAGCACATGCCCCAGGGCCCTGACATCAGGGCGGCTGGGCAGCACTCATGGGGTGAGCGAGCGTGCGAGCACTCCCCCCACACCCACTGCCGTCCAGAGACTGGACTTTCCGCTGAGCCAGGCGGCAGAGCACCAGCCAGGCGACCACTGTGCTAGTCACTGTCCCCTTGGTCTGAGAGACCACGCACCCCACGCAGCCACCTCGGGCCTCAGGACAAAACCCTAGAGAACAGCCAGGGGAACTTCCCGCTGCGCCCCTTGCAGAGGCAGCGTCCCTTCGGAGTGTGCAGCGTGCTAACAGTGGTGGGGAGTGGGTGACTCGGGGTCCAGTCCGACAGCTCTGTCCCTTCTAATCCAATGACAATATAACGGGGCGGGGGGGGGGCGTTGACAGAGTGCCTGCTGTGTGATCTTTCAACTGCCCCACCGCCTTCCATAGCTTCAAGAGACCCAGCAATTTGCACTGTGTCTGACATACAGTAGGTGCCCAATAAATGTTTGCTGAATGGTGAACAAAGTACCAAGTATCAGTCCCATCGCCCCTGGAAAGGTTGAGGGGGTCCCTGAACCTTGGCTACTGCGAAGTCCCCCTCAGCTCCCACCAGGGGAGCAGATCCCGCCCCCCGCCCCGCTAAGCACAGCCATGACCACTTGTTCACGCCCGCATCAGCCGAGCAGCAGCCCCCACGCCGCAGCCCCTCTAATGGACACCGCCCGGACGCCTCCCTCAGAGGTGACATCAGCGCCTCCTGGACGTTTGCCCCCACCCCCATCCTTCTCAAACACGAGCACCCACAGCGCATTTCCACGTCCTCCAGCCTGCCCGGGCCGCTCTCGTGCCGCCCGCCACCGAAAGCCGCAGGGTCCACTCTGGGAAAGGCGCTGCGCAGTGGAAAGTCAGCTCTGCGCCCGCACCCTCCCGGCCCTTTCCCAGCGACGCCACCCTCGCCCCCGCCTTGGCGGACCTCGGAGGCCCTGCAGAGACAGGCGTCGCAGGCTCCGCCCGAGTCCGAGTCCGGCAGCGGGAGGACGGGAGCCAGTGACAGGGGAAGGGGCGCTGCAGGTGATGCAGGGAGGCTGAGGACCCCCACCTCAGGGGAGCCCGAGGTCCTCGGCCCCTCTGGCGCCCCAGGTATGTCTGGGGCGGAGATGACCCAGGAGCTTAGAGGCACTTCTTGACTCTCCCGGGACTGGGTGGGGGCGGCAGGAGAGCGCAGCCCTCCGGCTTCCATCAGACCTGCCAGCTCAGCCCCCTCCCTCCTCCGAGGGCGACGGCGGGGTGCAAACGCCACCCCGCGCAAACTGGGCATCGCAGCCGCGCTCACCCCAATGGCGGGGGGCTGCCACGGCCGGTGAGGGGGGCGGAATCTATCCCTGCGGAGCGAGGGGGGCTGATGCCAAAAGTGCGCGACAGGCACCCCTCCCCAAACCGTGCAGCAGTTGGAGGGGGGAACATAGACATCCACCCCAAGTCCGGACTTGGGACGCTCACCTGCCTACAGTCCCCGAAAACAAGACTGGAGACCCGCAGCTCAGCTCGGCATCCAGCCGCAGGCACTGCGGAGGCCCCACGAGTCCCTAGCAGGACACCGAGCAGCTGCAGCCTCCCAGGCATGCGCCCCGCCTCCTCCCTTGAGGCCCCGCCCCCTCCCTTGAGGGCC
This sequence comes from Phyllostomus hastatus, assembly GCF_019186645.2. NCBI lineage: Eukaryota > Metazoa > Chordata > Mammalia > Chiroptera > Phyllostomidae > Phyllostomus > Phyllostomus hastatus. The sequence continues at coordinate 23,808,108 of NW_025333607.1, read as the reverse complement.
CACCCCTCACGTGACCAGAGGCCACCGCAGCCTCCACGGAAGGTCTGGCCCCACCCCCGGGGGCGGGGCCTCTCGATACCCACCTCTCCCGGCAGCACCCCGCCCCGGCACGTGACCCGAGAGCAGCTCGGAGGCTGCGCAGTCTCTGCTGGGCCAGGACCGGGGCTCCCAGGCTGCCCTCCCCCTTGGAAACCCGCCCCCTCCCGAAGCGAGGCGCTTGCTCCCTCCATCGGAAGGTCCCGGCCTTGTGGCCAGTGGTTTGTCCCCCATCACACTCGCTCTCTCGAGCGCATTTAGTACTTTGCCTTTGGTCACACCCATTTTCCAGTGGAGAAACTTTAAGCCAAGACACATTTCCGTAGTGTGTTTTTAAGTGAACCGGGCCGCTCGTCTCCACACAGGCCCCTGGCGGAGCCGACTCTGTTACTAGGAAATGAGACATCTCTCGCACGAACCACCCACAGCAACCCCGCCCTCCACCGCCCCGGGGCGGGGCCTGCAAGGGGGCGGGCAGAAGCTGCAGGTGCGTGCCCTGCGTGCACGCTGACAGACAGGACGAAGGCTGCAGCTGAGGTCAGTGGCACGCATAACCTGCCTTTTTTTCGTTTTCTCCAGTATAGTCACCATTTGGCTCAGTTTCCTGGAATCTTCGGTGGAAGGCAGAAAAATCTGAATAACTGATTTATTAGAGGGGTTAGAAATGAGGTTTAATCTGGTTTCTCGGACCATCAGAGTGGAACTGAAGTGACGATCACAAATCGGATTGTACAGAAAAGTAGTGCAGAAAAGTCCCAATTACTCCTGGTGGCTTGGGGGGGGGGGCTCTCATCAAAAGGAAATCCCTGGGACACTTCACATCCTTTCATCAGTGAAACATGGGTCGTCCGAGAACAGGCGACGCACCCGATTAAGGGAGAAGCTGAAGGCACAACGCGCTTTGCCAAGCAAGTGTTGGTGACGTCACTCCGAGACAGCAGCTGAGGCAACACCTGGCGTTTTATCTACCACTCGGGTGCCGAGTCAGAACACACTGGTGATGCCAAATGCAGTTTTAGGGAGCACTTTTTTTGTTTTGTCTTTTTTGCTAACATCCCCCTTGCAAAGGGAACTCCTAAGCAGGGGGCAGCAACCCACCAGGACAGTCCCCTTCCACTCCAGGGAACTAGGGATCAGTGCTTCTCTCCTCCTACCTTGGAGGCAACTTTTTTTTTTTGGAGACTTTATTTATTTATTTTAAGAGAGGGGAAGGGAAGGAGGAGAGGGAGAGAGACATCAGCTGCGTGCTTCTCACACATGCCCCAGCCCACAACCGGGAATCAAACTGCTCTGGCTTGGCGGGATGTTGGGGCAGAAGCGAGCTGTGATTGTAGACTAGATGTGCAAGGTGCTTCCCATCTTCCAGTTCGTTTTATTTTCATCATTTAAGTGCCCAGTGCTCTTGCTCACGGACCCACACTCACTTTCTGTGTAAACAGCTTCAGCTCCACCCTTAGTGTGGGGAAGACAGCTGTGAACAGAGGCATCAGCAGATGCTCCCTATAAACAGTCCGCGAGTAGCAGGGGCAGGGAGGACGGTAACAGAACACGCCCACTTCCCAGGATGGCAACAGCTGCCCCCACACGACGTTCATGGTTAAAGAATGTGACCCTAATGTAACAGGACTCAACCAAGAGGGGGGCCCCAAATAGGGATTTGTAACCGGATCCAGAACTCAAGGTGTCCAGGAAATATTAGAAAAATATAAGGGATGTCCTGACCCCACCCCCACAAGGCTAAACTGGGAGATGGGACACATGGAGCAGGGCCATTGGGAGCTGTTACATAGCAACAGCTTTGCATCTGACCTCTGGCATGGTCATGTAACATATCTATAACCTTTAACTGGTATCATAGATATGTTAAATAGCTGTGGCCATGCTCTGAGCGGGGGGATGTAACTGGGAGGCAACTCCCCCTGGTTACAGCGCCTGCGTGACAGCTTGGAGATGATTGGCTCCATGCCATCCATAGAGCCACACCTACCCAGACTCATTATGGCAGCCCAGAAAAGCTGGAAGAATACAGGAATGCTGGCAGGTATAGCCAATTGTGGGAGGAGTCAGAAACGGGGCTGCAGAGGAAGACTGGTGCAGGACTTTAAACCCAGGCGCAGTAGCCATGTGAGGGGAGAACCACGGGGCTTTGGCAGCGAGGGGACCACATGGCTTTGGGGTGCTCCCTTTTGCCACATGGCTCAGGAAGCAGAAGAGACTTTGCCTGGAAGAAAAGGGGTAAAAGGACTCTTGCTGGTGGGCCATGAGAAGGTGCCACGTGGCTTTGGATTAACTGGAGATTGTGGCGGCAACATAGCTGATGTTGCCGGGAGCCCAAATCACAGACTTCTGCTTCTTTTCCTGAGATATGGTACCCCAGATTAGGGCAGAGGGAGAAGGAAGGACTGTGTCATCTGTGGGTATCCTAAAGGACTTTAATATTTTAATGAAGACATTAAGTCACTACTCTAATTCTGTATAGCTTTAAATAAATATTTCCTTTTCACAAATCTCTGGCATTAAAAGACAGTCTTTCTTTCCTCTGGCAGCAGGCATAGTGAATGTAGTGGGGGGTCCTTTCGCTAATAGTATATCATACACCCCTCCTGGGTCTGTTTTGTAACACTAAAGCCCACCTTGTAGCAATACCCAGCTCACAGGCTAATGCGGGGGTGGCAGGGAGGGGGGAGCAGCAGTTATCTTGTCAGCAAAAGCAAAACCGAGCAAAGCATCCCAACCTCCACGCTCCCCTCTGAGCACACCAGCCCCAGCAAGTGCTCTGAGGACAGCATCTCTGCAGCAAGGACACTCGGGGCGGTGGGTCTCGCAGGGCAGGACGGGGCGGAAAACTCACAGAGCGCTTGCAGCTCAGGAGGCTGGTTTCAACGTGGGACGTATTTTTACTGACCTTCAGTATAATAAATGCCTTTCTAACAATTCAGTGAAAATACCACTATCTTTCCTGTATTAACTTTCTTGGTTTTACATTTTACTTAAAAAGATTTATTTAACAGCTGTTTTCATCAATCTTACACACCCTCAGGCTGGTTAGGGAGCAGGTATACCACAATCCAGTTTTCACACAACTCGGACTTCTTACCGCCGTGCACTCTGCCTACCGCCCTCACCAGCAACGACCACAAGAAAAACAAGATTGACCTTCTGAGTGGGAGAGCAGAGCCTGGGTGGGAGCCCTGCCCACGTCACTGAGGCTGTCCCCTCGGCCACAGAATGACAGCAGAGTCACCCACCGCACAGGACTGGGGGGAGCCGGGCTGTTCTGTGCAGTCCCCAGCACAGGGCCAAGGGCACGGTCACTGTCATCGCTGCTCTCAGCCTCCAGCAAAAACAAACCTAAATCCAAGACCGGCAAAAGAATATTTATGTAATAAATACCCAAAATTGGTTTTCAAGAAAAGTACACAAGTCAATCTTACCAGATTCTGAAAACCCTGTCACCTGCTTTATTTCCGGAGAAGGGGAGAGGGAGGGAATATTCGCTTGAATTTGAGAGGCAGCTGAACTGGACGCCACGGCAGCCACCGCCCTGTGCCTCTGGGTTTCCTCTGGCCCACAGGGAACGCCCGGACGTCCTCAACGACCGGAGATTCAAGAGCCTAACTTCTCCCCAGAGCACGACCATTGGGATAAAAGAACAAAGAACCAACTCAATAGCACCGAATGGGGTTTTACACAGAAAATAGGGCCTGGTTTCTCCTTTCGCACGAAACCCTTACATCCAATGTGTTCAGAAGTCACGGTTATGTTTCCCGTCTTGTTCAGAGAACACGAGGTCCACCCCGTTCCCGTCCCCAACAGGAGCACGTGCGTCACTAAGCAGACGAACCATCCGGAGCCCCTTCCACCGGGACCTGTGAAGGCCGCTGGGGCCACCGAGCCCAGCCTGCTGCGGGGCGGGGCGGGGTGACTACGCCCGCAGGGAGAACGGGTACTGAGGGTGCCACCAGTCGAAGAGTCGGACGCTGTGCACCGGGTCCAGCACGACCTGCACGCCCTGCTCACTGCGCAGCTTCCGGCCGCCATGGACCGGAGAGTCCTGGAACACCAGTCGCACTCGGTGATGCCGCATGTCCGTGCTCACGCTGACCGTAAACTGCAGGGAAGAGCACCTTCTGTGAGACCCCACACCCCAGTGACACCACCGTCCCCTGGGTCCACTCTAAGGTGACAGTCCGACCAACTCACACTGGCAAGGCCCCAAGATAACCTCTAAATGACACCAACACCCTCACAGAGACACAAAATTGAAGGGGGTTTCATCAGTTCGTGGCTTGACACATTCAGACTGCGCTGCGGGACGCCTCCCGGACGGCTGCGCACGCCAGGACGTGCACGCGGACCCCACCAGAGCCGGTTTTAAGCGCTGGGTTGGAGCTGTAAGCGATGACGTGAAGGGGCTTCGATGAGACACTGCTGAGCAAGTCGGGCAAGATGCGGGAAGCACGCACCTGACCCCCGTTTTCCAACACAGTACACCACGGAAGCTCTAACTATGTCCATACATGTGCAGGTCCGCAGAGAACTGCGTGAGTCTGAAGTACAGGGAGCATGAGTGCTGCAACTGGGCGCTTCACCGAGGGCGGGGCCCCACCGTGCTTCCCAGACTTCCCAGGTCGCGGGGGGGTGGGGGGTGGGGGGGGGGCAGCCTCATCCCCGTCCCCACGAGATGGTGTTCCTCCGACATCGGTGAGCACCACCCGGGAGACGCAGGAACGCTGCCCTCGCTGCGGAGAGCAGAGGCAACACGCTCTGACACACAGGCCGCTCCCCCACACGGCTGTCTGTTCCTAGCGTGCCGGTCTGCTTCCAGGCCCTTTAGAACCCTCACCACAGACTTCTCCTCCAAGGTTAAATTTACAGAGTTCCCTGAAACCCAGGCACCGTCCGAGTCCGTGCCAGAGCTGCGCCGACACCCTGTCCCCACTTACCAGAGTGAATATCATGCCCATGACGATGGGAATGAAGATGAAATTGAGGGTGGTGACCTGCAGGAGGCAGCAGTCCTGGTCGGGGTTGGTGTGAACGTCTTCGTACTGAACAGGAGGCTGCAGCACCCCAACGCACTTGCTCTTTAATCTGGGGGACTGAGGGGACAGAGAATTCACTCATGGCGTCGAGGGCATGTTTTGGGCTCGAAGACTCCACCAAAGCAAATGCACGGCTCAGTGGATGCCACGAGACCCATTCTTATATGATTTCTCCTCCCTCTCCATGTACGTGCTGGTTCCCACACAGAGCAAGGAAAACCCGCCCTTTGAAAGGAGGGGGCCTCTGGATGAGCAGCGTGGCAGCGGCACAACGCCGCGGCCACCCGGCAAGAGGAGGAAGCGTGCAGCTGTGTCGGAGGATGACGTCGGGAAGACAGCCGGATCCCCGTCACACACTGTCCTCTCCCTCCCATTTCGTGTGCGTGTGCCCACGAAGACCCACACGCACGCTGGGGCGGGAAGTGCACAGCCATTTGAAAGTGACAGTGACACTCCACCCCCACTCAGCACGAAGAGACACACGTGTACCACCACCATATTCTGCTCATATCCAAGAAAACTAACAAAAATGCCAGGTCACGTAACATCCACAGCACATTCAAACTCAGCTGTCCCTAAGACGGCTCGCGCGGCTCTGTGTTCACGGACCCGACGCGCAAGGGCCCGTCCCTGCACCGGGCTCTCCTTCACACAGGACAGCTCCTTCGTAATTTCTCTTCGTGGCATCGCTACAAGTTTTGACATCATCTGACTGTAATAAGGCAACTTTACACCGAATTAAATTTACTAGAACAAAACATTATCTGAAAAACGAAGGAGACACAACTGCATACCTGTTTTTTGAACTTGAAGTTGAATTCCCACATTGGCTCCTGTCTGTTCCCAACAATCTTTCTGCACCAGAAAAGTAAGCACTGTAAGAAAACAAAAATAAAATAAACCAAAAATAAATAAAAGGAGAAAAATCAAAACAAGGTAACGAAAACTAAGCAGCAGAAACCTTTCTGTTTGCCGTCTCTGAAGCCAGCCACAGTCCCAACGCAGCGGGTCCCACACTGGCCCCAGTGGAGACCGCCCCCTCCCCTCCCCCCGCCGATCTGACACTGGTGCCACAGGGAGAGAGGGTCCCAGGGCTCTTCAGCGAGCAGAAGAGGGACCAAGGTCAGTCAGCCTCCGAGGCTGTGGCGGCAGCCCCTCCCGTTCTCATCTTTACGACGAAACATGGCCTCTAGGGACTGGGGCATTCTCTGATCCAGCAGGTCACTCCCCTACACCGGAACATAAGCAGCCACCGGGCAAGATGGTGACAAAGGCAGGCAGATGGCCGGCCCTAAAACACACAGGGGCAAGCCACTCAGGGCCCTCTGGGAGCGGACAGCGTGTGGACGATGCAGAACTGTCTGAGCTCAGCACACCCCTCGGTAAAAGGCAGGCTACAGCTAAGGTTAAGCACAAGAAGTCAAGTACCTCCCAGGGGGCAAGGGGTGGGTCGTCCGCCGTGCCAGCTGTCCTGCCCTTCAGACGTGCCCTGCACGTCCTGATGTTCCATCAAAAATAATGGGCTTGGCTTTTAGGGGCAAACACTTCTGCTGCCATCACAGCGGCTCCAGTGTCCCACACAAGCTATGCTACTGAAAAGAGAGAGAGGGAGAGTCGTGTACGAAAAGCTGGAGTCGGGACACGGGGCCGCTCCTTAGGCATGCCGGCACCTCCCAGAATGCCATGCAACTTGGCTGTACAAGTCGCAAGGCCATGCATGGGACAGCTGCCACCGCAGGTCCCACACGCTCCTCAAACGATCTCTAACAACAGGCACAAAAGCAGCAGCCTGGTGGCCCGGGCTCGCTCCCTGGATTAAACCACAGCTATCACTCCACACTGGCTTTTCAGAGTCCACTGTCAAAATTACTGCACGGTGGTATGTGTGAGAAGACACAGGTCCCCTCGGACCGGGCACTGGAGCCGCTACGATGTGTCAGCACAAGTTTGCCTGACACTGCTCTGCTGCCAGCAGCTGACCGACCCCTGGCAGGTCAGCTCTGGGATGGCGCCCTCCTCGTCAGTCAGCCCGGCACTGCCACTGTCTCGGGGGCGGAGGCTGTGAACGTGACAGGACACACTACCTGCTCACATGACAAGGAGACGCAGCCGCTGGGTGAAATTCTATCCCTGCCCTGCACCCATTAGCTGGCATGACATTCCACTGAGCTCAGCCCACAGCCCTGACTACCTGCCTTTGCAACCCTGGGAGGAACCCAGACAAACAACCTAGAAATCAGCAGTACCCTCTGGTCAGCAGGCATCAGGTCAAATACTACCACACGAGGGCTACACTAGGGGAGCAGAGTCTCCGTAACACCCAAAGCATAAAAACAAAACACAAAAGAAGAGGAAGTGCTATGGAACACCCGATTTTGGGTACTCAGGAAGTAATAAAAATTATCCACAGACTCAAAAGATACAAAACTTAGACAATATTAGTTCAGGTGCAGGGGTGGGGGACGCGGGAACGAGACATCAGCTTGCCCAAATCATCCTACCTGCTATGCTAGCCCAGCTGGGCAGAGGTGCGTTCACTAAGGACTTCATCAGGGAGGAAAAAAAAGAAAACAGACTAAAGGTTAACAGACCTATGAGCAAATCAGAGCGCCAGCAACCTGAATACGACGTGTGAAGGAAAAGTGCTGGGGAAACTCCAAAGCCCAAGAAGCAGCCTGGACACAGAAGGGTTTAGAGCGCTGGAGTCCCTGACTGGGAGCACCTGCTGGTCTTTCAAACCGCCTACCGCGGGGCCTGACGGCAGCAAGCACATGGCCAATGCCAAGGGAGCGAGGTTTGCACCAGGACCTCGAAGGAGGCCGACAAGGAAGGGGATCCCAGATGTCAAGGTCACAACAGAAAGAGCGAACTAGAGAGCTGCTCACGGCGTATCTCTGCATCGTGACGTAAAGCACTTCCCAAGAACTGCACTTCAGACCTACCATTCGAGTCGTGTTTTTCCTAGCTCAAACCCTCCCAGCCACCTAACCCGGTACCAATACACGATGCACAAAAACAAGTAACGGTCAAGAGGGTAAGGAACATGGCTGAAAGCACGAGGGAGCCGGCTGGCACAGCAGGGACGTCCTGGAGAGTGGACATTAGTCCCCTGGAAGCCTCGGGCCGGCAGCCTGAGCCCTCCCCACCCCGGAAGCCAGAGGCCAGCCTCGAACACAGCCCCGCCACACAGGGCCCGACACGAGTGCTCACTTACTTTGGAATTCCGTAAGGTGCTGGGCGTGCTCTCTGGAATGGCTGGGTTTCTGGAGACTCGGGCAGCGAAGGGCTCATACATGTGGTACAGAGACCGGATCACGCACGCCCGGAGGCAGCGCAGCCTCTCCATGGACTCGGGTCGCAGGCGCAGAGGCAGGGAGGCGTCCAGCGTGTAGTGCCTGAAACACGACACATTACTCCCACCACCGTGTGACCCGCGTCTCCTGCTCCAGGTCAGTCTCCTACGACTCCTCGTCTCTGCACGATGTCACCGACCAGTGAGCAGCTTGTCCCCAGGGCTCACTCACACGCAAATCACCAGCTCCTCCACTTCTCGGCTACTTTTGCTTCTTTGTTACGTGAAACCCAGTTCACGTACACCTTACAATCCTGTACTTCTCCATCCTTTTTAAAATTTGTGGTCCTCAGCATTTCACTCTAAAGAAGGGCAAGTCTTCGCCTTGACAGACAACATACTTCAGGCCATGCCCTGGGGAGGGGCCACCAGGTTCTCCTGGCACACGTCTCGTCTCGGCAAGGCCTCTGCTCCCTTCCCGCCACGTTACCACTGACCGTTTGCACCTTCACTACATTTCTGCAGCCCTCTCCCCAACCAGTACAACTGCGTGCATGGCTGCATACAGGGCAGCGTGCATATGAAAGCCACGCCGTACTTCAAGATGACTGGCAAACCTAAGAAACTAATCCAGTTGGAAAGGCCAAGAGCCATGCAGCTGCAGCTTTTGAAAACTGTAGCTGGGATAACCCCCTGAGGAAAAGTCAAAGACAATTCTTCTGAAACCTGAAGCAAGACTTTCTGCTGCAAACGGACACTGGATGCGGGGAGTGGACAACCACAGGGATGACAGTTACCTGGATGAGCTAATACTATCAGTTTTAAGTTAGAAAGGGCTCAAGCAGTCCGGAGCCAGGCTCACACCTGGCATGGAGTAGAGAAAGTGCAAAGGTCTCCATCCTGGGAGCAGGTCCACACCACAAACAGCATGAAATCAGCTACACAGACAACAGTGAGCTCCCTGTGGCCGCACCTTCGGTACAACCTGGTCCAAAAGGCAGCAGTGCAAGTGACAGTCCAGGCATTCTTACAAATCAGGGAGAAATTCACAATGTCCTCAGGACGGATATAGGAGGCCAGCAGCAGCCAAATATCCATGGGGTACTCTTCTCCTCCAGCCCCGTCCAGGTCTTCTGAAACAGAAAAAGGAGCTACAATGTCTGACCTATTACACACAGATCTAAAGACCCCCAGTCACAGCAGGTCTCCCAGACTTCACAGCTGAGAGGAAGGTTTTAAACAGGCCCAAGGCAGCCTCTGAGACTCATCACTCCCCGCTTACTCCAGCTGCCGGGCACTTCTGCTTCCTGTTGTCCAAGTGAGTGGGGTTTTTGTTGTTTTGTGTGCTTTAAGTTTAATTGTTGTTCAAGTACAGTTTTCTGTCTTTTATTCCCATCCCAGCCCATCTGCCCCAGCCCTCCCCACCTCCCTCCCATTTCTACCCCCCCTAGTTTTTGTCCATGTGTCCTTTATACTTGTTCCTATAATGGGTCTTGTTTTTTAAAGCCTTGATTTAACAATTACTTATATACTACTTTGAAGTTTACAAAGTGCCTTTGCATACATTAAACCATTCCATTCTAGTAATTTCTCAACAGAAGTAGGGAAAATATCACTGTGCCCATTTCACTAACAAGGAAGCACACCCTCGCCACCCAGGCTCTCTGGCCCCAGAGTCTGGCTTTGCCCTTAATCTTCCTCGCTGTCCCCACCCCCCAAACATGTCCTTCAGTTCCGTCACTGAAAAAAACAAAGCCAGTTTTAACATGCTATGAGGAAAACCTGAAAGTGCAAACTGAATTAAAAACCAGGTAAGTTACAGCGTTCTCTTCATTACTCAATAGCCACCTGCAAGTATGTTTCTTTTCTTCTAGTTCTTCCTGGTTTCACGGCCAGTCTGACCTACGACCTTAGCCACATGCATTCAGTATTGGAACATACTGTCTTACTGCATCCCACCTCCTCCGTCAGACCTCGTTAATGTTCATTCTGACTCTGAAGCTCACTGTGCATTGCAGGTGCGAGTACAAACTCACACGCCACACACAGACACCTGAACCTGGGCTGACCCTATCTCTAACCTTTAACTCAGACCTCATCATATACCTGGGCAAAAACCGGCTTTCTCCCTTCTCTTTCCTGGTCCCCTGCACCCCCTGCTCAAAGCTGTCTCTGCTTTCCCGCCAACTACTCCCTGCGGCTCTGTGCCTCAGGCAGGTTCTTGTGCTGGGCTCTCCACATCAGAGACCAACGGCTCTGAAACACCCTCTTCCTGGGTGCTGTCCTGTCTCGTAATCGTTTAGGGCTCAGTCTACCATGTGTGGGCCCCGGCTTACTCCACGTGAAATCTCTCTCCGAAAGAGAAGGCAAGCAACTGTCAGAATTCCCTCTGCTGAGACCACCCAGCAGAACTTTTACAAAGCTGAGGGCTATCAAAAATTTTGTCTTTAGGGTCCAAATTCAGTAATTACTGAAGACCTACATTTTAAGTACAACTATTAAGAAATTTCACAACGTAGGAAAAGAAATTAGCAAAGAAAAGCTTCGTAGTATGTTCAACCCTATCCCACTGCTGAGATCCAAACTCGGATTCTCCACTCCTCCCCTCTGGGGCTATGGAAAAAGTGGCAGCTTCGAGTTGTCACCACACACAGGACTAGTCAACCAGCAGAGAGCAAGCCCTGCACCTCTGTGCCTCTTGGATTTCTTTTTTCTGGAGACGGTCCTCTCCTGGACGCTCTCCTCTGGGGTGTCCACCTCGTCACTGCTGTCGGTGATGTCACAGGGCTCACCAGCCCCAGAAAGAGCTTCCACCGCAGGAACCTGAGAGGCTTCCAAGCCACAAAGAGATTTTACTAGAAGAAAATAAGAGAAGGGTGAGAAGGCAGAGTCCCATCCAGAAATTCAAAGGGCACAGGCGGGATACCAACATCCATGTGGGGGGAGGCGGGGGCGGGAAGCAGCAGCAGCAGCAGCAAAAAGCAGCACGGGAGTCTGCTGGAGAAAGCTGAGAAAAGCTTTAGGTTTCTCTAAAAAGAGAGAAAACCAAGCATTTTCAATACAAAAAATTGGAAAGTCATGGGCAAACCAACTCCTAAAAAATGCCAACCTCAGACCTGAAGAAAAAGGGAACACATTATTCCCACACTATAAACGCCGCGAAAGGAGGGTGCTGCTGTCATTTGCATAAGTTCTCAGGACCAGGGTTTGAGAGGCGTTGAATCCAACTTAACAATGTTTCTGGGTTGGAGATAATGGGTGTCCTAAAAACACAAGTCTCAGGGATACGTGAGTGAAAAGCTTGAAAGTAAGAGAAGGATGGGAGAAGAAGAATACTTCAAGGCTCTTACACGAAAAGCAAGAGGCAGAGCACGGGGAGAAGACGCGTGAACTGCAGGGAAAGACTAAAAGCCAAGGAGCAAGTGGTGGGCACCACAGCGCACGCGAAGGCAGGCATTTCTGCTGCACAAAATGCTGGCGCTCCAGGCTACCCCGCACCCTCCCCGGAACCCACTGTGCGAGCGCGGAGAGGGCAAACCCGTTCACGGACGGTGCCCGAAAAACTTCAGAACTACACGGACAGGGCCCCAGGCTCAGCCTCCGCGGCCGTGTCCAGGCTCGTCGGGAGCCTACCTTCCTGCTGAATGGCGTTGGCGACGGCTTTCTTGACCCGCCCAGACCTCACGACGGCAGGGTCCGAGTTGGCATAGTCCGCCACGGTCACTGAAACGAGCGGCAACCCTCAGAGAAGCGGCCTTCTCCCCGCGGCACCCCGCCAGTCCCCCCCAGCCGCCCAGCGCCCCGGCCGCGCCAACCTCGACCAGAGCAGGCGTCGTGGGCCCGGAACTTGAGTCGCTTCCCTCGCTTGGGCATGGCGGCCGTGTCGGGGCGAGGCCGGCCTAGTGGGCCGGGACCCCGGGCCATGTCTCGGGCTCCAAGGCCGGCTCCAGGAGCCGCGGGTCAGCTCCGTCCGGCTCCGTGGCCATCCCGCCCCGCAGCCCGCACCTCTCGCGATGACTCAGGCCGAACCCGCGTCGCGTTGGCGACTACCTTCCTCTTCGGCCGCCAATCACTGCCAGGCGTAGGGACACGTCATCATCGAGCGCCCGGCGCCCTCCAGCGACTGGATTGTGCGAGGGTAGATGGTGTTGGGGCGACCCCGCAGGTCGTTCCGCCCTGTGAGGGGTTTGCTGTCTCGGGCCCGGAATCCACGCCGCGTGGGTCAGAACGGAGTGCCCGCAGGGTCCCGTCTTCACAGCCCTGCTAGGCTCCTGTGGCTTCGTCCAGAGTCCATCCATCTCACTTGGTTTTCCTTAGCAGCTAAATGTGTGTCTCGTCCAGAGCAGTCCAAGAATGCAGGGAGGCAGGTGGGCGTTGGGAAGGCAGACTGGTGACCAGATGAAGAGGAGGAAGGGTTTGAGGGAAAAGCGTGTCTGGGATGAGTGGGAACTGGAAGTTGTCCAAGGGAACTGATAACGGTAACTTTGCCGAGATAAGACTTACCTGTTCTCAGATTACCACACTCGGTAGCTCTGTCGTCATTGACCCAGTGTTTTATACTGAACAGGTATCGTATTTATATTTGGGAAGATACCAATAAAGCTTTTCTTTACGGTTTTGTTTATTTATTTATTTATTCTTAGAGGGGAAGGGAGGGAGAAAGAGAGGGAGAGAAACATCAGTGTGAGGTTGCCTCTCACACGCCCCCTACTGGGGACCTGACCTGCAACCCAGGCCTGTGCCCCGACTGGGAATCTTACCGGCGATCCTTTGGTTTGCAGCCTGCGCTCCATCCACTGAGCCACGCCAGCCAGGCCACCAATGAAACTTTTTTATTTGGAGACAAATGTGGCCCAGTCACAGCCCACTCTGTGGGATCTAGGTCAGAAACCCAGGCACTGCCACCAGGACCCCCTCACCACTCCTGGGGACCCTCAGCAAGGAGGTGGTGCTTGCTGTGAGGGGGGCGTGGTGCGGAGAACAATGGTTGTCAGGGAGGTGTCATCTGCGCCAGGGCCAGCTGCCTCTCGCCTCAGAGGATGCACACTCTGGCCCCGTCTCGGCACTGTGCCCCGCCACCCCAGTTTTCTTCTTGACTTTGGGGACAGTCCTGAACACTCAGAATGTGTGGAACTCAGTTCCTGTGTACCCAGAAGAGAACAACCTCAGGTGGAACTACAGCTCCAGTCATGGTGAGGACTTTCACTGTCATGGTGAGGACCTTTATATATTTATAAATGTATTTCGTTTCCTTGCTGCCTCCTCAGAAGCCCTGAGGGGACGGAGTGTCACATCAGAAAGGGAGAAGGTTCTCCTGTATCTGACTTGATCCCATTCATAGATCCTTCATCAGTGCCTGTGTTGGTTTCTCTGGAGGACACCGATAGGGTATACAGCAAACAGAGACACATTGTGAGGGATTGGTGCACCAAATTATGGAGGATGAGAAACCCCATGGTTTTCTGTCTGTAAGCTGGAGGCCCAGGAAAGCTGCTGGTGCAGTGTCCAGTCCAAAACTGAAGACCTGAGAACCAGGGGAGCCCGTGTCTGACAGCAGAAGGAAACGGGTGTTGCAGCTGAAGCAGAGCGCAGTCAGCACACCCATCGTGGGACTCCTGGGGGGAAAGGAGAGAGAGGAAGAGGCAGAGAGAATGCTTCAAGAAATAATGGATGAAATCTTCCCAAATTTGATGAATATAAACTTCCAAGAAGCTCAATGAACTCCAAGTAAAACGAACTCAGGAAGACCCACACTACAACACGTTATCACCAAACTTTCGAAAGACAGAATCTTGAAAGCAGGGAGAGAGAGGAGTCCTCACATACAAGGGATCCCCAGTGAGATCACCAACAGAAAATAAGTTGAAAACATATGCTACCAGATCTTCCCACAGGTATTTATAGTAGCTTCATTCATAATTGCCAAAACTGGGAAGAAACCAAGATGTCTATCAGCAGAACACATTAATGAGCTGTGGTGCATTCATATAGTGGAATATTATTCAGCACTAAAAAGAAATAACTTATCAAGCCACGAGAAGACACGGTGGTACCTTACATGCACATTACTAAGTAAAAGAAGCCAATATGAAAAAGCCATGTACTGTGCACTTCCAACTATATGACTTTGTGGGAAAGACAAAACTATAGAGATGGTAAAAAGGATCAGGGGTTGGGTGGGACAATGAATAGGCAGAGCCCAGAGGATATTTAGGGCAGTGAAAATCTATGTGTTATAATGGCATGTCATGTCCAAACTCCTAGAACGTGCGCCGTCAAGAGTGAAGCCTAGCCCTCACTGGTGAGACGCAGTTGGTTAGGTGTTGTCCTGCAAAGCAGAAAGTTGCCGGTCTGACCCCTGATCGGGGCCCCTGCCTGCGTTGCAGGTTCAGTCCCTGGTCAGGGCGTGTGCAAGAAGCAACAGATCAGTGTTTCTCTCACGTCAATGTCTTTTTGCCCTCTCTTCCTCCTCCCCTTCCCCTCTTTCTAAAAATACATAAAGTCTTTTTTAAAAAACTGTTCAATGAAAACTCTTCTCAACAGCTATGTGGGAGCACAGTTGTCTGAGTGCGCACCTGGGGCCACAGACCGAGCAGCAGCTGTGTGAGTTCCCAGCCGGCACCATGAAAGAGTCCCTGTGGGTGCTTGCTGTCACGGTGGCGGCGGTGCTCTCAGTCTTCCTCTTTGTCACAGAAAACCCCTTCGACCCCACGAGTTTCCTCTCCGTGGTGAGTGCCAGAGGCTGGGGGTGGGCAAAGTTGAAATCCCTGGACAGAAAAAAGGGAGGTGTCAGCTAAGTGTCCATTTGTGTGAAGTTGTCACTGACGGCCCTGGCTAGGCAGCTCGGCCAGAGCATCTTTCCGGTACACAGGGTTGTGGGTTTGACCCGGGTCAGGGCACATGCAAGAAGCAACCAATCAATGCGTCAGTGAATGGAACTACAAGTCTCTCTCCTCTCCCCACCCCCTCTTCCTCTCCCTCCCTCCCTCTGTTCCTCTCTCTCCCTAAAAAAATCAGTAAGTTTAAAAAATTGTTACTAACATTGTAGACAGTCAATGAAGAAAGATAATAAGGCCTGAGGACTCAATGTATTTTTCTTCTATGGGGCAATAAGGGCTGTGGCACTCTGGAAGAGAGCATTCAGGGCTGTGAAGAAATGACACATTTCCTGTGGTTTTCAAGTTACCCATTTTATCCCCATTTTACACCATAGGATCCTGAACCTCAGCAAAGTTGTCATTTCTCCAAGCCGAGAAAAATTGTAGGTGGTTGAGAAAATTCCACCAGGGCCCAGAAAAGGCAAAGAAAGAAAAGAAGAGTGGTGAATGAATGTGGAGGGTGGAGTGCCACCAACGGGAACTGAGAAGCATCCCCTTGCTCCTCTCTCCTGTTTGCCCTTCCTGGGTTAAGTGACTCATCAGACCAGGCGGAGATGACTGGTGGGGTGGGGAATGGCCAGGCCTGATAGCACCTCATTCCCTACCTGCAACCCTAGAGAGCTGAAAAAGCCCCACTCCCTTCACCCCCAAGCCATAACCTATATGAGAACCCCCAGGGCAGGACTTTTCCAGAAGGTGAGGAAGTAACTAAATTGCGCCCTGAGCAACCTGCCGTGGATCCCGGAGATGTTTTATTGTGTGGTGCAAAGGGGAACACACCCAGCCCTTATTCCCAAGGAGCAGGACTCAGAGCTGAAACCTACTCTTTCCTCAGGAGGAAAAGAAGCTGGTAGCTTGGCAGAGAGCCCGGATGCAGCTCGACCCTGGTAGAACACACCACCTGGAAACCTTCAAAGGCATGCAGAAAAACTCAGAACCACTCAGAAATGTGAACTCCCGAATCTTGATTGGAGCCCCTCCCGGCAAAAAGAGTGAGTGTGCACAAGGGTCTGACCCTCGAAGGGCAGGTCAGGCGGGCGGGGGCAGGGACTGTGACAGCATCTGTCACACACTTGCCAGCGCTCCCCAGTGGCTTCCAGGGCCCCAGACTCTCCTGGTTTTCCTCCCACCTCACAGGTAGATTCTCCGTGTCTTTGCTAGTTTTATCTTCTCTCTCCAACACCTGAGTGCCAATGCACCCCAGAGCTCTGTCCTTGTCTGGACTGCCTGGGGACCTCACCCAGTGTCACAGCTTTCAGAGCCAACTGTCCACTGGCTAGTCTCAGAACCACACTCCAGCAGGATCTGTCTGTGGTCCTCACCACCACCCCCCGCCCCCGCAGCGTCCTCTTCCGGGTGGGGACTGTGCTGGCATCTGTTGCTGAGGTCTACGTCTAGATGATGCTCGGCCTGTGACCTGCCGCTCAGTCAGGACACTGGCTCTCCCTGCTCAGCAAGCTTCCCCTTGGCACTGCATACCCTCCCGAGGTCCGGCTCTGCCACACATTCCATCCCCATAGGTTGCGATGGTATTTGATGAGAAAAGGTAAACCTTAAGACAGAAGAAACTGTCCTGGTTGAAATAGTTTAGGACTTCAAAGGACAGGACTAAGCTATTGTGTCGATAAAATATAGTTAAGTTGAAGGGGTCTTAAGTGTGTTGGCCTTAACAATACAAGAACTCTGTCATGGCCAGGCAGCTCAGGTGGTTAGGGTGTCGTCCCAATACGTCAAGGCTGCGGGTTCAATCCCTGGTCAGGGCACATTACAGGAATCAACTAACAATGCATAAATAAGTAGTACAACACATTGATGTGTCTCTCAAATCAGTAAAAAAAAAAACCAAACAATAATAACATAAGGACTCTGAATAAGGAAAAACAGTTCTTCTCTCAGTTCAAAGGCATGTTTTAAAATGAGCACTAATCCCGCCTTGCATAACCCTCATGGCTACAATGTTGCACTGTGCAAAGCTAGCTAAATGCATTTTTAATGCAGGGCATTGCAAAGTGTCTGTGTGAAGTCAGGATGTGTTTTATCTTTTAAAAAAAGGTTTTAGGTCTGTCTGCTGGCCTAGAAATGACCCACCAGTGATGAGTGCTTGTTAAATAAATACTGTTTTCCATTAAAAAGAACCAGGTTCCTTGGAAAAAAGGCAGACTTGGGGTCCAAGGCAGGAAATGTCATAGTAGAGTGAGGAAGCTTTTGAAAATAACTAGTCATTTCAAAAACGCTGAGGATCTAACTTCAAAAGGCTGTTTGCCAAACATAGAACAATTTGAGCAGCAACAGGATGAACTCTCAGTGGTCTGAAACTTGAAATCCATGAGTTTATAGATACCTCTCAGTCCCAACGTCACCTTCAGGGGGCCAGCGCTGGGCTTTATCCCCCAGGCAGATGCCACACCTGATGTGCCCCCGCTGCTGCCTCAAGCCCGTGCCTCCACCGTGGGGCTCCCTCCAGCCCCAGGACTCACCCGTGGGCTCTGCCGGGCAGGCCTTCCACTTCACTCAGACAGCGACCCTGAGCACGTCCACCTGCAGTGGGCGTGGCCACAGCCAGCCCCGTGGTGGTCACTGGTCCAGTGGCTGTGGAAGCGGCCCTTTGACGGACTGTCCAGGCGGCCATCCCAGAGCCTGCTCCTTTCTTTCGGTGGCTCGCACTTAGACTTCCTCTGAGGCTTTGGTGAGAAGACGCACCACAGGTTGTGCGTGGTGTCCTGTGCCTGCTGAGCTATGAGTTCTTCTACTCGGACTTCTCCCGTGCACTTTCGCTGCCTTCCAGGAATTCTGCAGATGTTTTGGTTCTCTAATGGCATCCTTTCTGGTTTTTCAGTGGGATTTGGGAGGGAAGAGACATCAATGCAATTTTTTTTTAGCTCATCATCTTTATTTGTTTCTCCCACAATAGTTTCTGAAAGGTAGGGATCTTTTTGAAAACAACTTGTGACCGAGCAGATACTAACTCCTAACATAGTCCGTACTTAGGCCTGGGGGGGAGAAAGTGCAAGATAACCAGAGGAGCTCATTAAGGTGGCACAGAAAGATCGGAGAGGATCACAGCCTCACCCACAGCAGCTGTTCTTCTCGCTTCCGTGAGTGGACAAACGCCCTCTTCCCTCCCACCCCTAGAACTGCTGGCCATAGGCATCTCTGCAGCGCCCCCTCCCCAGGGGAGCAGCCTCGTGGGCACCCTGCGGTCCCTCTTCTCTGCCTCCTCCTCGTCGGAGCGGAAACACTTCACTGTCCTGCTGCACGCGGCGGGCCCCGACCCCAAGGGCTCCGGGTGGCCCACTCGGATGACCCGCAACCTCTCGGCCCTGTTTAAACCCCACGTCCAGGCCAGAGAACTTGTGGTGATCACCACTCCACTTGCAAGCAGCCTGCCCTCGAAGGACCTGAAGGACACCGTTGGTGACCCTCCTGCCCACGTGGCCCTCCGCTCCGGGCAGAACAGGGGCTACGCCTCCCTCATGAACTCCGCCACCCAGCTCGCTGACTACTTCCTGATGGTCGAAGATGACGTGCGCTGTGCCCCTGGATTTGTGACCCAGATAGCCACCGCGGTGTCTGCCTGGGCGCACCGGCCGTGGGCGACTCTGGAGTTCTCCCGGCTGGGCCTCACCGGGAAGCTCTTCCGCACGGGAGACCTGCCCCGAGTCGCCCGCTTCCTCCTCCTCTTCCACCGGGAGATGCCCTGTGCCCGGCTCCTTGCCCACTTGTGGGACCTCGAGCGGAGCACGCCGGTCCAGTTCCTGCCCCCCCTCTTCCAGCGCTCGGGCGGCTCCTCCCACTTTGAGGAGGAGGACATCGGCTCGCCCAGCAACCCAGCGGCCTCCGTCCACACCAGCCTGGAGGCCGCCAACAACTCTGTCCCCTCAAGCGCCTACAGCCTGGACGAGAGCTGCTTCTGTGCCAGGTCGGCGGAGGCTGGCAGCCACCTGACTGTGGTTCTGGACACACCCGCCCAGGTGTCCCGAGTGCAGGTGCAGACAGGCTCTGGCCCGAGAGGGGAGAACCAGCTGAAAGAGGGGCACGTGGAACTGGGCTATGACTCCAGCAACAGGGTCAGTGACTGTGACGACTACGTCCTGCTGGGGCCCCTGGTGGACGGCCGCCTGGACAGGCGGGTGCTGTCGCACAGGGCCGGGAGGAAGGTGAAGTGTGTGCGTGTGCTTGTGACAGCCCGCACACCCTCCGCCGTCGTGCTCAGGCACATCCGCCTGTGGGCTGGGTGAAGGGTGCGTCTCAGCTGGAGGGGCCACCGGGAGTTCTGGGGCGGGTCAGGTTGGAGGTCAGAGTCTGCAGAGCTCAAAACCCAAAACATGACCGTGTCGAAACCCGTGGGGTGCCTTTTGGGACCCTTCCGGGACTGCTGGTCCGGAAGACGTGGCACATTGAAAGGAGAAAGTGACGAGCTCTGGGCCCCAGAGACACAGGTGGACAAGGTGGGCTCACGAAACCCTTCCTGGGTCCCTCTGCCGAAGGCCCACCGTTCAGAATCCTCGCACGGGGCAGGAGCAGTGGGTGGGGCTGGCCAGCACTCATGCCCTGAGACGAGAGAAGACGGGGGGGGGGGGTCTGTTTTCCCACCAGCACCAAACAGACTCCCCGAACGTCCAGTGTGGCGGCGGCGGCAGGAGACAGGCCTGTGTCCCCGGAGTCTGCTCTACACCAAAGGCAGCCGTCCCGTGACACTGACCCCTTCACGTTGGGTGGGCAGAGTGCTCTGGCCCGTCACCACCCAGCATGCCAGGTGCTCCTTCCTGAATAGCCTCAGAATCACCGAAAATCGCTTGCTCTGCTCTGGTAGCTTCTGTGTCCAGCAGTCTCATCTCTGGGACTATAAGGCAACATGGATGTTTCTGATGGGAAAAACTTCGGATACTTTACTTTTATTTTTAGCTCCGTGTGGCTGTGAGATTCCCAGAAAACGTCTGAGCCCTGAGCTCAGCTAATGTGCAGGGTCTGGTTTTCGCCAGCTGGAGAATTGCGACCCGTGGTGGCAGGGAGGGAAGCAAGCAAAGGAGAGCTTTGAGACGGACATCTGGGAAGAGCGCCAGTCCGAAGCCAGGCGCTGCGTCCACACCAGCTGTCGTCAGAGCGGACACAGGCTGGAGCGTCTGGAAACAGGGTGGCGGGAGAGGGATGAGGGGGGTGGGGATACCCAGTAAGGGTGGCAGGGAGCAGCTCTGGGCACCCCAGGCTGGAGGCCACCCGGTGAGTCACAGCCCTGGCCTGGTCCCTGAACTGGAGCCAGTTTTCACGTCCACACGCGCCGATGGGAGAGGCGGGCAGGTCCCCGGAAGGAGAGACCCTGGGACACACGGGCCCTGTGAGATCTCCAGACGCCCTCCCCAGAGGCACCTGCACCTGCACAACAGGGAGAGGGAGACGCCCGGACACGCGGGGAGTTTGGACTCCATTTAGGGACGGAAGCTTAGGCCACGCCACCAGGGAAGCCACCCAGCTGTCTGCTGGGACAGCTGAGGTTTACAAGGGTGGGCCTATTCCAAGGCCACCGGGACTGTCCCCCCCCCCCCCCGGCCTGTCTGAGGCTGCGCTGATGTGTCTGGTGCCGTCTGCACAGCCCCTCCTTCCAACGCTCCCATGGTTCAAACCCGCAGGTCAGCCTCAGAGGCTGTGTTGCACCACCCACCCGCTCCCACAGTTCCCGGCGCACGGGTCTTATCTTGGTGTGGGATTCAGAGTGGACTCAGCCGGGCCAGCTGCCGCACTTCCCACAAACCAGAAGGCACGCCCTCCTGCAGTGGGTGGCTCCCCGCAGTGACGAGCCTGGGCCAAGGCTTCCAGTGCTGGGTTCAGTTCCCACCAAGCCCCTGGGCGAGACGCAGCCCCACAGGCACAGAGGTGCGGCTCACGGGTGGGGTGGGTTTCCTTTTTAGTTTTTTAAAATTGATCTGAGAGGAAGGAGGGAAGCAGCGACCTGTTGTTCCACCAGATTCATTCGTTGGTTGCCTCTTGTACCAGGTGTTGACCCCACAACCTTGGTGTATCAGGACCGTATTGTAACCAACTGAGCCACCCAAGCAAGGCTGGGGTAGATTCCTGATAAAAAGCGGGGCCGCTCCACCAACTCTATTTTAAACAAAGTAAGAAGCAGGTCCCAGTGGTTTAGAGAGGGTTAGGCTCCATTTCCCCAGGGGCGGCCCCCTGCCCTTCCGCCTGGTGCTGCTGGGACCCCGCCCTGCTGCAGGTGTTCCAACGGCACAGGCGAAGAGGGAGCTGAACGGCAGGCTCCGGCCCACGTGGGGCACAGTGCAGCTCCCCAAAAATGAGAACTGTGGATTTACAGGACAGATCAGGCGTTTGCTGTCAAGGCTGCCTAGCCACAAGGGCCCCGGCGGCCAGGGGCCGGGGCCCAGGCCAGGCCTCACCCCAGCAGGAGGGTGGTGAGCTTAGCTTCGCTGAGATGGCCACTCCTCCCGGCCCAGCGGCGGCAACGCTTCCAAGGATGCGACGGCAGGCCGGTCAGAAGCTGGGTCTGCCTCCAATCCAAGGGCTCGTCTGGGAGGGAAGCCAGGGAGTCAAGACTGGGGTGAGGTGGGAAGAGGGTGACTCTGGTGTAAAAGACGATAATCATACAAAACACGCTCTCTAACCAAAAATGAATGAAAGTAAAAAAACTTTATATCTAGAAAACCCAAAACCTTTGGAAATTAAGCAGCATTTCTACATAGCTCATAGGTCAAAGAAGAAGTCACAGTGGAAATTAGAAATTATTGTGAACTTTCTATACTTACTTACCCTGTAATTGGACATCCTGTAAACGTGGACGGCTCCCTTCAAGTAAGGGGAGGGACCCTTCAGTATCGCCCCTCACCAATTTGATTCAGACCGACAGTTAGCCGTCGGCGTCTGGGCCGGAGGCAAGACTGGAAAGCGGGCCTTCCCACACCTGTTCCCACTGTCCCCAAGACAGGTGCCTGTGCGAGACGGGGCGCTGAGCGGCCCCTTCCAGGGTGAACAATGGTTGTCAGGCAGGGTCTCCCGGGAGGCGACTCCACCTCGGAGGAGCCCCTCTGGGCCCCACCCTACAACCCTGGAGTTCTTCTCATGGATCTCAGAGAGATCCTGCTCTCTGAGGATTTATGAAGCCACGTTTTCTGTCAGGAAGTCTCCGGTGGCTGCAGATCCACAGACAGAGTGAAGACGGCCACAGCACAGAAATTCCGGGTCACTTCCAGGTGCCCGCCACTCCCCCCAGGCGGGGGTCGCGGAGACAAGCCTTTCCCCCGGCCCTCTGCCTTGGTCCCAGTCTCCCACCTGTCCGACAGAATGCTGGGGCTGGGGGGTGGCCAGGCCCAGTGGCGGCTGCAGCTCGAGTCGCGTTCAGGGAAGGGTTCCTCCCCGGTGGGGCCTCTGCTCCGAGAGCGGACAAATGAGAAGCTGCTCCAGTTCCCCCTGGAAACCCTGCCAGGAGGCAAAGAAGGCAGAGGCTGAAGAGACCCAAGCTCCACAGCCTTGTCTCTCCTTAGATGGTTACAGGTGGCGCGGGGCGGGGCGGGGGCGGGCCGTCACTGTGGGCAGGAGAGGCTAGGAAAGTGAAGTGCCAGAGGTGTCCAGGAGGAAGGGGCGGGGAAGGGCAGGGAGGCCTCTGGGCAACTGGACGATCTTCCCGGCTTCCCGAGCAGGAGGCTCTCGGGACCCCGGCCCCTTCGTGCTCCCTTGCTGCTGCGCGGCCCAGCCTGGCACCATGCACCCCTGCCTGTGGAAATGCGCCCTCGTGGCTGTGTCCTTCCTCTCCCTGAGCTTCTTCCTCCAGGACAATGAGGGAGAGCCCCTGGAGCATGGCGTGTTGCTGGTAAGTGCCTCGTGTTGAGGCTGGGCCACTCACCAACGCTTCAGCCGGGAGGAAAGGACCAGTGTCACCCACAGCAGAGGGGCCCTTGAGGGTTCAGGAAAGCATCCAAAAAACAACAGATACTGGTTTGGAAATACAGATATTGGTTGGAGCATCATCCCGTAACTGAAAGGCTGCGAGTTCAATTCCCAGTCAGGGCAATTTTGCCCCCTGGTCCAGGCACCTAAGGGAGGCAACCAATCGATGCTTCTCTTTTGCATTGAAGTTTCCGTCTCTCCCTTCCTCTGTCTCTAAATGGAATGAAAAAGTACCCTCAAGTGAAGATTAAAAAATCTTTTTAAAGATGAATATTATTAAATCCACCTTCACTATGGACAGGATTTGAGCGGGGAAGGGAGGAGGAGGGCGTTTTAAGTGTGGAAAAAGCCTTGCACAGACCATCTCCACTGCCATGCTGAGGGCAGACCCAGCATGAGAGAAGGCTGCCTGGGGCCCACTTCCCGTCACCACCTCCCCAGAGAGGCAGTGTTCCTTCCCTTCTCCCGTTGGGGACAGCGGGGATCGGGATGGTGGGGACTCCTCCCACGTGCACAAGTCTGCAGCGGAGAAGATCAGGCTCAGGCTCTGAGGCCCACGTCCTCCCCACACGGTCCAGCCAGCTAGAGCAGAGTCTGAGGGGTGTGAGGAGGGGCATGGCCAGAACTGAGCAGAGGAAAGGGCTTCAGAATCGAGGCACCAGGTGTGACTTGCGTAAGGACAAGGCAGACTCGGTCTTCAGCAGCTGCCACAGACCCAGCACAGCCCAAGCAGAGTCAGATGCGCTGCCAGCTTGTGGTGGTGAAGTTAGACGTGTGGCAAGGTGGGGCAGGCAGGTTCTTGCTCTGCAGAAGCCTGGGACCTTCCAGGGGCACTCCACACGGAACTGGAGAGCACCACTTCCCCGACCCCAGGGCCCACCACCCCTCCCGGAGCACGTGTGCTCTCGTAATGAGATGGGAACAGCGCTGCACGGACCCTGACCCTTGGGCGACCTGGGGACTGCCCAGCCTGTCCTAAAAGGGGGATTCGTCCTCAGTTGTCTCCAGAGGAGCGGGGTGAAGCTCAGGGCTGACGCTTATCCATCCTCAGCAGGAGGAAAAGAAAAAGATATTACAGCATCTGGAGCAGGAACAAACCAACTCTGAAAACAAGAACCACGTGGAGATCTTCAGAGAGATGCAGAAAAGGCCCCCTGTCCTCCAGCACACCACCTACAGAGTCCTGGCTGGGGCCCCTCCCCAGGAAAAGAGTGAGCGCATGGGGGTGGGGAGGCTAGACTGCGGGGAGTGACAGGCAATCCGTTAAGAAGCTGGGGTATGGGAGGGAAGGGGAGCGAGCTGGCATCTCGGGGAAAGCAGGGCTCTGGGGACAGCCGTGCTTAGGCATCGGATGCAGGCTCCAGTCCCACCTGCCGCCCCGAGTGCCTCACACAGTGGAGAGTACACAGCGGCCGCTAGGGATCTCCCCCCAGCACAGCCTATTCGTGACTGGCCCCCCAGGGAGGGAGCTGAGCTTGGCAGATGCCAACTCACTGGGCCCTAGACTTCGGCCCTCCGGCTCCTCGGTCCCTGCGGACCCTCCCACCCAAGTCTGAGGTCAAGGCCAGGTTAATCTGGCACATCAGCAACTTTACGTTTGGTACGTGGCAGCCTCCCGATCAGAAGGAGCCTCGTCCTTCATAAAGATGCCCCCAACAGCCCTGCAAGTGCTGATTAAGCAAAACTGCATCACATTCTCTGACCACACTCTCCAAGGGAAAGGAAATGGGAATCTGTCTCAGGTGTTAGCACAAAGGGGAGAGTGGAGAAGAGTGTTGTCACCACCTTGACATGCTAACGGCACCCTCTGTCCCCCTCACCCCTAGAACTGCTGACAGTGGGGATCTCCTCAGTGCAGCGTCCTCACGGGAGTGCCCTCTTGGACACCCTGCGGTCCCTGTTCCACGTCTCCTCGGGGCCGGAGCTGCGCTGCATCGTGGTGCTGGTCCACCTGTCAGGCCCTGACCCTGAGTGGCTCAGACAAATGGCCGCTGATATTTCCAGCCTCTTCCAATCTCACATAGAGGCCCGGGAGCTGCTCGTGATCCACGGCCGTCTTGGTGGCTCCCCTGTCCCGGGAGACCCAGGTGACGCTGGCAACTCCTCACCCTGTGCCACTGTGTATTCCAGGCAGAAGGTCGATTACACCCTCCTCATGAACTTTGCTCTCAGCCTCTCTGAATACTTTCTGATGATCGAAGACCGTGTTCAGTGCACCCCCAAGTTTGTCTCTGCCATCTACTGGGCACTGTCAGCCTGGAGAGAACGGCCCTGGGTGACCCTGGAGTTCTCTGGCCTGAGCTTCTCCGGGAAAGTCTTCCACACCAGCGACCTTGCCCGCCTGACCGAGTTCCTCCTCCTCTTCGCCAAAGATGTGCCCACTCACCTGCTTCTCTCTGAATTCCGCCTTCTCTTGGCCCAGCACGTTCCGATCCGCTTCAGTTCCTCAGTCTTCCACCCCGTGCGCAGTTACTCCATGCCTGCGGACACCTGCTTTCCTGTGGAGAAGGAACCGGCCTTCGGTGAGCCGGACAACCCGGTAGCCAGCGTCCTCACTGACATGAGGACAGTATCGAGTTCGCTTCCAGAGTACGCTTACGTGCTGAACAAGGAGAGCTACTACACCCTCCACCCCCTAAGAGGCAACCACCTGACCGTGGTTTTGGAAAGGCCACAGAAAGTCATCCGGGTGGAGGTGCTGACAGGCTCTGACAAACAAGGGCTGTACCGGCTGCAGCAGGGCCAAGTGGAGCTGGGCTACAGCCCCCTGCCGCACTCTGAAGGCTGTGCTCACTACGCCCTGCTCGGGCCGCTGGTGGAGGGACACTTGGACCAGAGGGTCTTCTATGCAGCAGACTCTGCGGAGCAGCTGAGCTGCATACGGCTGCTGGTGCTGGCCGCTCAGGATTCCTGGCTGCTCATCAGGCAGATCAGGGTCTGGACACAGCCTGAGGAGGAGGAGGAGAGCTGGAGGCACAAGGGGAGTTCTGCGCAGACTGGTCCTGGGCAGGCGGTCTTCACAACCGGCCAGAAATAAAGCTAGAAACTGGCCAAGGCCTGTGCCCTCTGAGTGGGGTGACCATGTAAGTTACTGTCCAGACTGGGGTACTTCAGAGACTGGAAGGAAGCACTGTTAAAAATGACACTATAACCACAGATGTAAGCCAGACTTCCCAGGCAAGCAGAAGTGTATGCTCCTCCTGATTCCGATTTTTGCAGGCCACTTACGGTAGATAACAGTCTGAGGAGGGGGAGAGACAAGACAATATCCCTTTGGCTTCCAAGGGCCAGAGAGAGGGGAGGAGTCTCGGTGAGCGGCCTTGGTTCCAATCTGCACACAAGTGTCACGCCCTCAGATCTTTCCATGAGAAGGCTATCGTCCCACCTAGAACGGCGACGGTCTCGACAGTACCATGGCCACAAAGGCGGCCCTGACAGTGGCTCCCGTCCACACATCTCTGCTGTTCAGGGTGCGGTAACAGGATTCCACAGGCTGGTGGCTTCTAAACAGCAGAAACTTATTTCTCACGGTTTCGGAGGCTAGGGTGCCAGCTGATTGGGTGACGGTCGAGGTCCACTCCCTGGCCCACGGACGGCTGTCTTTTTGCTGTGTCCTCACCTGGCACAAGTGGGTGAAAGACCGCTTACAGTATTTGATAAGGGCACTGATGCTATTCACAAGGGCTCTACCCTCAAGGCCTAGTCACTTCCCAAAGGCTGCACCTCCTAACACCATCACCCTGGGGGTGAGGGTTTCACCATGAACGTGCGGGGAGGGCACACGCAGGCCACAGAGAGGCCCAAACCTGCAACGTGCCGAGGCGGAGACCCTGCCGGAGCAGTGTGCTCAGCCGTGCTCATCACGCGTATACTGCCTATACGAGGACAAAGCTGAGCAGCTGCGACCCAGCCTGTGCAGCTCACAAAGTCTAAACCGTTTACTGTCGCTTCCGCTGGCCCCAAGCCCCGTCAGGCTCCGCTGTTGCCAGGCCACACGCACTTCCGGCTCCCGCCCCTTCCGGCCCCCAGCTGCTTTAGGCCCTCCCCTCCAGCCTCCCCGCCTCTTCCGGCACCGTACGTTCCAGACCCCGCAGTTTCTAAGCCACGCACACAGCCATTTCCGGCGCCGCCCCTTACTGCCTCGTCCCCTTCGCCCCAAGCCTTTTCTGGACTTGCTGTGGCCAGGCCCCACACTTCCGGCTCCCTGCTCCTATTCTCTCCTCCTTCTCCGCCTACCTGCTCCTTCCGGGCCCACGTTTTTTCGACCCTCCTCCTTACGAGGCCAGCCTTCCTGGGGCCCGCCCCCTTTGGAGAGGCCTCGCCTTTTTGGCTTTACGCCACTTCCGTCTTTGCTCGTGCCAGCTCACACCTATTCCAGCGAGCACTGATCGGGCCCCACCCTTCCATGACCTGCCTCTGCCCCTCCCCGGCTCCTTCCAGGGCCCGCCTCCCGCCCGCCCCGCGGCGAATTGTGGGAGCAGTCCGGCCCGCGGGCGCGGCTGCGGCGGAGGACAGGGAGCTCGGTCATGGGTTTCCAGCCGGTGAGACCCACGCTCCATGCCCTACCCCGGGGGACGCAGCTCCGTCCGGCTCTGGCCGCTCAGCTGTGCACCAGGGGGGTCTCACCGCCGTGCCCGCTCTGGGTGCTGGGGTCCCGGGACCCTGCCCAGGGGACCCCTCCAGCCTCAGCCTGCCCCCGCGCTGGAGCTCGGGGTCGCCCACCTCGGGGCGAGTGGGCACTTCCCCCGCGGGTCGGTAACACTGCCTCCTCTCCCCACAGAGCCCGGGCCTGCTGGCCTCTGTGGGGGCGGGGCTGCTGACTCTCCTCGGCCTGGCTCTGGGGTCCTACTTGGTTCGGAGGTCCCGCCGGCCACGGGTCACTCTCCTGGACCCCGATGAGAAGTGCCTGCTGCGATTGATAGACAAGACGGTGAGTTGTGGAGGAAGGGATAGGGCGGCGGAAGACTCCCTTCCTGCTGGGAAGCGACAGCCTCTTCTGGGGTTGGGGCGTTCTGGTAAAACACTCGTCCGTCCTGCAGACTGTGAGCCACAACACCAAGAGGTTCCGCTTTGCGCTGCCCACTGCCCAGCACATTCTGGGGCTGCCTGTGGGTAAGGAAAATGTGGGCTCCTTTCCCTCGTATCCTAAGGGAGAGATTCTCCTCCCAGAGTCTCCCAAAACAGAAACACGCTGCTTTAGTCTGTTCCCTTCCCCTTCCCCACCTGGCTGGATTCTCCAGGCTGTGAGATGCCACTGGGCCATTGTAGGGTGTGGCTTGTGTGCCTCCCCCCACCCGCCGCCCCGGACGTCTGTAACACTTCTGCCTCCCCCTGCAGGATTTGCTTGCACCCCCCAACCCCGCCCCTACTCACCTGCTGTTGCTGCTAAGGTCCTGCAGAAACTGATAAAAACATCTCCAATGGGACACTTATGAGGGGTCCAGCGGGAGCTCAAAGGGGTGACTCCTCCCTGCTTGGTAGCTCAGTGGGCTGGCACAGGGAAGCAAGACGTTCTTGTCCTCTCTAACCTCCCTGCGCTTCCACAAGGTGGGCGGAATGCAGCCTGTCCACAAGCCACACTCACGTAGCTCTCTGCATGGCTCCCAGGCAGACACGTCTACCTCTCTGCCCGCATCGATGGCAGCCTGGTCATCAGGCCATACACTCCTGTCACCAGCGATGAAGACCAAGGCTACGTGGATCTTGTCATCAAGGTAGGGGTAGGAAGGACGCCCAGGAGCTCCCTATCCTACCTTTTCCGGGAAGCGTGCCGGTTTTGCTGGATAGAAGGAGGTGCATGTTCTCTGGATGTGCCGAGTGCACCTGGGTATTCTTCGGAGGATCAGTCAGCGAGGGCTCAGAACTCAGTGGCAGTCCAAATAAGGTATTTTCTGTTCTGTCTTACCAGGTGTACCTGAAGGGTGTGCACCCCAAATTTCCTGAGGGAGGGAAGATGTCTCAGTACCTGAACAGCCTGAAGATCGGGGATGTGGTGGAATTCCGAGGGCCGAGTGGGCTGCTCACTTACACGGGGAAAGGTAACGGCCACAACCAGTTCCCCAGGCCCACCATCCCACACGCCGTGTGCATGGGCCAGAGCCGCCCTTCCTGCACACAGAGCCACGAGGGTCTGGAGGGGCCATCAGCCCTGTTTGTCACTGGGACCAGTTCCCCATCTACTTGAATTCACCAGCCATGACAGCTGTGGAAGGTCAGGAAGCAGCCCTGCCTCACGGCTTGCCCCTCAGGCTGAGCTGTGTGCAGAGCCAGAGAGCTTTTAGCCCTTCCCAGGGGAGAGTGGCTGGGTGCATCAGCCAGCTCCTGGAGCTGCTCTGTGCGCTTGGGAAAGCAGAGTCACACTGGCACCAGGCCCACCACCCTCACCGGGGGTGACCGTCTGCCAGAGGCGGCTGCTGACTCACTCTGGCCCTAAATGGACTGGCAGTTAATACGGGACACATGGCCCAGGCTCCATTGTCCCACACGTGTGCTATCAGACCTGGCTCAACTCAGACATCCCCCCAGGCCCCAGGGTCAGGTTCCATTACAGCTGTTAAACTGGCCTGGCACGTGTCTTCAGTTCTGCGTTTGTTTTCTTCGTCTCCTCTATTGATGCCACTCTCCCATCCCCTCTGTACTTGACTTCTCAGGGAATTTTAGCATTCAGCCCAACAAAAAGTCTCCACCAGAGCCCCGAGTGGCGAAGAGACTGGGCATGATCGCCGGCGGGACAGGTGTGTGTTGCTTGGGAGCCAGCCGTTCTCTCCCACCGTTGCTGGTGTTGCCATGAAAACTTCCCAGTGATCCTCGGAAGGTCTGGGAATCATGGCCAAGCTGTTTATTGGGATTCCTAGCATTGCCCTGGGGCTCCCCAGTATCTGAAAACAAAGTTGTGATCAGGTAGAAACCAGAAAAAAAATCCTGACTGATAGAATGAGAAATAAATCATGTGCGTTCTCCGAAGACCCACATGGAACGGGTCTGGTCATCTTTAGGTGAAAATAGGAAAAGACCTAGAAATAGGATAGTCAAGGAGAAAGAAAATGCACTTTGGACATTTCTATCTATTAGGCACTATGCTAGTCTCTTCATGTCTGTATCTGTGAAGTAGGTGCTTGCCTTCTCCTTTTACAGAAAGTGTAGGTTCAGAGGGGTTAGGTGGTCTCCACAGGGTTCCCATCCCACTCTACCTGAGTCCTGCACACCTGAAGCACTTGCACTTAACCCGCAAGTCCAGTGTTCCAGGGCCCTCACACCGAATCAGCACCCGTGACACCTGAGTCCTAGCCAACAAGGGACGTTCAGAGGAAGAGTCTTAGAAGAATTTCAACAGTGTGAACTCGTGTGAATATTGAGCATGACTACAATTCTCCTACCAGATAGGAATTTCATGAGTTTGGGGTAAGAGGCGTACCTGCCCAGAAACGTGGGTGTTGGAGAACACACAGGAGATTGGAGGGTTTAGACACTGGATGAAAGTGGGGTGCAGGGCTGAATGGGCAGCATCCAGATGGAAGCCCTGGTCAGCTGAGGGGCTGGGACAGGTGGGTTGCAGCTACCACGTCTCACTGTGGGGTGTCTCCATGCAGGAATCACCCCGATGTTCCAGCTGATCCGGGCCATCTTGAAAGACCCTGAAGACCCAACCCAGTGCTGTTTGCTTTTTGCCAACCAGGTTGGTTTTTCTTAATCCTGGGACTTTATAGTTGCATGGGTAGGCTCAGCAGTGTGGCACCGATGGACAGGTGGGCCGGTGCCTGTGCTGGCCTCTGCCTAAGGTGCCCCCTGTAGGTAGAGGACCCTCTGCTACAAGAAGCAGACTGAGCCCTGAGTCATTTTCCTTCGCTGGCCCACAAGGAAAGAAGAAGAGAAAACATTTTGGGAATTTAGTTCTGGGCATAAAAACTTGCATTTTGGCTTTCGTTTGTTAAATATTCCATTTTTGTTTCTTCATGCTGTGTAAATAGAGCCTGTTCTCCTCTCCTTTCTCTTATGCTGATGACCTAGAAGTGGTGCTCACTGTGTAGAACTTGAGCATTTTCTCTTCTGACTGGACAGCACTGTGTGGGCCTGAGAAGGTTCCTAAAGACTCTACTTCCCCTTTTCACTGCAGACTGAAAAGGACATAATCTTACGAGAGGACTTGGAGGAGCTGCAGGCTCGACATCCCAGTCGCTTTAAGCTCTGGTTCACCCTGGATCATCCCCCAGAAGGTACCCTCCCAGTTCTGGACATCACAGAATCAGGGCCTTGTCCCCGGTGGGTTCTTGTTTCTGTGGTGCCAACCCTCTGCTACGCGGCCGAACTCCCAAGTCCGGCTGCAGGGGCGCGGTGGCCTCCCAGCCCTCCCGTTCAGGCTCCTGTTCACTGGGCGGGCGGCAGGAGCACCTGTACTGCTGAGGCGGGCTGAGTATAGCCATCCTGCTCGACCCCTCAAGAGCCTTTCTGGCTGCGCAGGCCTTGCCAGCATGGGTCTGGAGTGTCAGTGTTGTCCCCTGTGCTTTAGGTTGGACCTACAGCAAGGGCTTTGTGACAGCGGACATGATCCAGGAGCACCTGCCCGCTCCGGGGGACGATGTGCTGCTGCTGCTTTGTGGGCCTCCCCCAATGGTGCAGCTGGCCTGCCACCCCAACCTGGACAAACTGGGCTACTCGCAAAAGATGCGGTTCACCTACTGAGCGTCCCCTGGCTTCCCGTTCCCTGCAGTTGTCCTGGCCAGTACTCGAATGCTGCAAGCCCCAGGTTTCTTTCCCGACAGGACCGGCCTTTTGTCTTTCTCTGGAGCAGGTGTCTGAACGGCACCTTACAGGGACAGCACCCTTGTCGCTCTGGAAGAGGTCAAGGCTGCGCATTCCCTGGGAGGCCCCCCGGTCTCTGTGATATGAGATCCAGGTCAGGCCACGGGTCAGTCTCTTCTGTGGGTCAGAAAGGAGGAGGCACGTGTGCTGGTTCCAACACCGCTGTTTCCTGGGTGGCATCGCCCTCTTCTTTGTGTCCAGGGTGAAAGGCACGGTCTGCAGTGGGCTTTCTTACTCCTCGGTGCTGAGCTCACAGCAGGTTGTGTGTGTGAGTGCGAGTCGAGCGGACTTCTGGAGTTAGTCTTAACACAGGCTGCAGGGAAGGAGGAACGGGTGTTCAGACTGCAAACCTCGAGAGGAGAGTCTGAAATACGCGTTTGTGTGTGTCTCTCTGTCCAGCCCAGGCTGGAGGGAAGTGTCTTTCCGCAGTCTGAGACTTCTGCTTGTGGCAGGAACCTCTGCAAATAAGGCTATGCAAATAAACGGGGCGAAGGCGCCAGTGTTACACCTAAAGGACTGCTGTGTCTGGGGTCCTTGTTTCCAAGGCTTTGCATGCCTGAGAATTCTGGGAGGAAAGGTTTCCCAGCACAGAATTTTTTCCAGGTCTTCCAAAGAACCTTTGAACAGTTATGCCTTGGGCTGAAACGTGAGCAGCCACCAAATGTAATGATCATCTTAGCAGCTGTCTCAGCAGAAGCAGAAGCTCAACTTTTCCCTGGAGGCTTTTAGGGTGGGGGAAACAGTACAGGTCAGAGGGG
Organism: Phyllostomus hastatus; assembly: GCF_019186645.2. Taxonomy (NCBI): domain Eukaryota; kingdom Metazoa; phylum Chordata; class Mammalia; order Chiroptera; family Phyllostomidae; genus Phyllostomus; species Phyllostomus hastatus. The sequence goes on along the minus strand of NW_025333607.1, from coordinate 23,775,398 downwards.
ATGCTCTTTGAGTCCAGGTACTCTTCAAGGGGTCCTTTGGTTTGGCTACTCTTCTTCCTTTCTTCTTTTGACCCTCCCTTCACCATACTCATCCCTCAGGGTGCCTGGTAAATAAATCAAAATATTGTCTTCCTGTTTGGGAGAGAAGCCTCTTCCTTTACAAAGTAATCTGACATCACCAGCCCTGCTGGGGCCTGGACAGAGCTGGCCTCCCTGGCCCGTCCGTCCTGACTGCCCTCTCCCACGCTCCGACAGCACTGCCCAGTCTACTCCCTTCTCCCAGGGCTGGGCCAGGGCAGCTTCTCAAGGTCTGTGTTAGTCCCATTGGGACAGAACAACACATCCCTCTCAGGAGGAAGGTCAGCGTTGTTTTTCTGCATGTAAATATTTCTGTGGGGCCTCTAAAAGAAAGGCTCTGGGACCCTGAGAATTTACCCATCTGCAGGGCAGAATCGTTAATTAGTAAATTCTGTTACTGGGATTCTGTCAGCTGCTGCTTCGTCCGCTGGTATGAATATACCAAAGTACCATCCCTTGTTTGCATAGGTATCTGCCTCCTCTGCTCAGCGCACAAACATTTGTTAAGGACCCGCCAGGTGTTAAGCACTGTGCTCAGCTCAAGACACGATTAGACTCCTGGAGAGCTCATAGTCTGGAGTAGTGTAGACACGTGATAACTAATCCCAGTGTGATTAATACTATAGAAATGACAAGATACGGATGGGGTGAAGATGCAGAGGTAGGGGAAGAAAAGATCGCTGAGTTAGCAGCCATGGACCAGGCACTGTGCCAAAGCCCCAAAATGTAATCCTTGCGATAATCCTGAGTCTAAGATTAAGGATTTGCCAAAGATCATACAGCTAGTCCCACTGAAGAAAATAAAGGCAGCTCTGTGGTCAGTGAAGGTTCCTGGCGGTTTTATATAGTGGGCAGCACGTGATAGCTAACATTTATGAAGCGTCTGCCATTGTCTGGCTCCATACTAAGAGCCTGCCTAAACTACCTCAACCCACTGCAGTAGCACTTCCCCTCAAAGTTTTAAAAGGTCGTCGTCATTTGGAGGGAGGGGTACAGTAAGTGCTCGAGAGCTTAGGCTGGCCCGGTGGAAGCCCGGGCCCCTGACTCCAGAGCCCAATTCTCTCAGGGACCAGCACAGAGAATTAACCCCACCATCTCGAGGCATCTCTGCATCTAGAATAACACCAGCTATGCGCCACCGCGCCCCGCCCCCCTCGAACCGAGGAAGAGGTCCCTCCAACCACTTCTCACCACCTGTTCCCCGGACGTGCGCTCAGACTGCAGTGCGGGAGCAAGACCAAGGAGGAGCAGTTCGCCCTTTACGACCAGAAATAACGGGAGGCGAACTGAGGGCTAGCCCGGTACGTCGCACGGGCGGACTCTAAATATTTGTGGGCAGGGCCGAAGAGGGACGAAGTCTTCGGAAGATCAAACGGCCGGCGCTGGTCGGAGATAGGGTGCGCACAGAGGGGAGGGGCGCGCTGTGAGACTCCGCCGTCCGCCGCGGGCTCAGTCCAATTCCCCCAAGCGCCCTCGCCCCCTCGAGCCCGGGGGTGCGACTGTGGGTGTGGCCCGCACCCGGCCGAGCAGGTGGAGCTCTGGATTGGAGCCGGCGAGGGGCGTGGTCTGGAGGGGCGGGCCTGCGATTGGCCGGTGTGAGGGGGCGGGAGCTCCGGGAGCGGGGTCGGGACGCGGTGGTGACGTAGTGTGTCGGCGCCCCTTCCGGCGCGGAGATCGTCAATATCGGGGCCGCTGGCCGCGGGCCTCCTGCCGTGCTGCGGGATGTAGCAGTGGGTCTGCGGCCCCCAGTTGAGCCTATCACCCGGCGGTAAGTTTCCGGGGCTCCTGCGGCGAGTGAGTGGGCGTGGGTCGGTCGAGCGCCGAACCCGGGGCGGGTCGGCCCAGTCCTGCGGCGGCGGCGTCCGGAAGGTCCGAGACTCGCCCCCCCACCCCCATGTGGAGAGGGCCGCGTCTCCCGGTTCTCTGCGGTCCGCGTTGTAAACATTTCCGGCCCCTCCCACTGCGCGCCGCCTCCGAGGCAACCTCAAAAGCCACTTAAGGGCGGATGGGCTACCAGTACCCCAGCTTTCCCCAGCTGCCAGGGTCCTGGTGAGTGCATGTCTCCCCAGCCCCGCGGGGGTGAGAAGTCTGGATTCAGGCTCTGGCCCGACACGGGCCAGGTCCAGAGCTAAGCCTGGTCGCCAGGCCGCCGCGCGAGGCAAGTGGGAAGCGGGAGTTGGGCAGGGGTTGCGGGCCAGGGTCGCAGGGCCGCCTGCCGCGACGGGGAACTCCAGCCTAGGGAGTTCCAGGGTTCCTCGATCAAGACAGTGCCCACACCTTGATGTTGGAAAAGGGAAGCTCAGTGGACAGTTTAACTTTAATTAAGTTAACCCTCAACGCTGAAACGTGAGCGAAATTTAAACTACTTTGACGAAAACGAAATTTCATTCCTCGGAAATCTCACATTGACGTATGCCATCTTATGTTTGAGGCAGATGTGTGCTTTCTCTCAGTTTCTCCTGCCTCCTAGGCGGTGGGAAACGGAGGAGGCACGTTTCAGTTTCTACAGGAGCAGGTATGAGAGCAGCAATAGGAGGCCTACACAGTACTTTTCTGGATTAACCGTAGTATTTCCCCCGGTAGTGAGAAGACACGCTAGGAAACAGCAGGGGTTTAACCTGCCACCTTAAATCGAGTGAGCGCTGAAATGAAATGGTGGGGTCAGTTCACTGCTTTGCTCTCTGGGTTGGAGTTGGGTCGCCTGTGACGGTGCAGCTGCTGTTCCCCGTGTTTTCAGGGCGTCTGCCCAGTAGGAGGAATGCAGACTGGGTGTGCTGAACAGATGGCAGTGTCAGATAGCAGTTCGCCGCCGCAGCCACTCGGTTTCTTTATCCTGGGAGCAGCTTCTGTCCCCGAGTGGTGGTTGGTACTTGGGGAATCTGTCCTCCGAGCTGGTGTGCTACCTGTGAAGGTCCATCTTGGAGTGCCTCCAACTGTACCTAGTTGCAGAGTCAGACCTGAAAGCATCTTGTTCTCTGTGGCTTAGAGAGTATATGATTCCCAAAGATTGAAAACATTCATCACTTCGCCTGCGTGTAGGAAAGACTTGGGCAGGTATCAGGAGGCAGCACTAATGCGTTGCTAATGGATGCAGTGCACCACCCTAGATGCACGTCGGCTTTCAGGCCGTCTTCAGTGTCTTCATTTTACCTGCCCAGGAATCCTTTGTGGAAAAGTGGGAGAAAAAAAATTTAAAAGGGAAAGAAAAAAGCAAGGAAGAGAAAGAACAAAAACAAAAGAATCACATTTCTTTCCAAAACAGCAAGCTTGTTCTCTGTTTCCCTAGGAGGTCTCTGCTTCTCGGACCGTGAGGCCAGGCTGACGGTCCTGACACGTCCTGTCCCAGCTACTTGTGTCCACGTGGCAGACTCAGCAGTCCTCGGTGAACCCAGGGGCTTGACTAAGTACGCTGGGTTTTCTGGTGCTGGTCCTCATTGAAGTCACGTTTTGCTTTAACATCCGTTGGTCCCTAATGTCACGCCCCACCCCAAACCTGGTGCCTCACATTAGGCTCAAAGTTGATTCTGTTTTTGTTCTCAGAAGCGTTGGGGGCGTGATCATTGTTTCTAAAATCTGTAGCTGTCTACAACTGAAAGGTCCCTGAGTGTGCCCTCTGGACAAACCAGTTCTAAGTGATTGGCTGCTGAGCATGCACCTGTTTGCTGTGTTTCATAGGTGCTCCTGGGACACGGGGGAAGTGGTCACCGTGTTCTGTGACTAGTGACCGTGTAGCTCCGCAATGTCTTTGACAGCCGGGTATTAAAAACAGGGACTGGTGTGAAACTCCTTCAGGTTTCTGTATGCCGTTTACTTTTTTTTTTTTTTAATATATGGAATTTGAGAAGCTTACCTGTCTGGAACCAGAAAGACTTCTGGTGGGACTGCTTTAACTAGAGAAGAGCTACAAAGGACATTGGCTCCTGATTTTCCACTTCAGACTCTTAGGTCAGTGACTTAGCATCAGACAGCCAAGCTGAGGCCCTGTGGCTGGAGTTTGGTAATTTTCAAACTTAGGCCTTTGCCTGGACTCACTTTTGCCAGCCGTGCCAAGGAGCCACCGTCTCTAGGAGAGGCTGTCTGGAGGAGAAGACGTCTTTACTGCCAGGCTTGCTTCAACACAGTGTGAGTCCGGTAGACATAGATCGAGCCTACCCATGGACTCTCCAAGGGTCCGGGGACCTCAGATGGGAAACTTCTAGAAGCTTTGTTGTGCCTAGACGTCAGGGAAGGAGTGTGCTCCAGCCTGGAAAACTTGGGAAATGGTTCAAAGAATAAACGTCTCAAAAACATGCAGCTGGCTGGCTGGTGAGTAATGATCAGTCCTCGCCTGGCTTGGCCCAGGATTGTCTTATTTATAGGAGCACAAACACCTCCCTGCCTCCACAGCTCTATTCTCTAAAATAGGTTTATCCAGTTAGAAAGCTTAGTGGTAAAGACTTAATAGCTGGGATTGAAGAAATCCCATCAAAAATGCACTCCGTGGAGTTTGGCCCAATTTTAATTTGCCCCTTTTGGTGTGGTGAGTTTGAGGGGGGATGTGTTTGCTGTGAAATATGTAAGGAAACAGACGGTTGAGGTGCATTTGGCTCTCCTCAGTGTGCCCGGAATCAGTCTTAGGGGTGTGTGCTGATTTTATGTCATAAAGACTGAAACGCTTGTAAAAATCCCCAGTGTTTGTGAGTGGCCTGCCCTGCCAGGAATTGTGTTTTCAGGTCCTCGCAGAGCTTGCTCTTCCTTCTTGCCTCTGATCCCTCTCTCCCTTTCCTGTTTCTGTGAGGACCGAAGTGCACAACGGACTTTGCTCAACATGATGACATGACTTGTGTGATGAGTTGCAGCTGATGGCCGGTTTGTGCATTAACTAAGGTGTTAGGTTTGGTGACTCTGAGTCTAGGACGCAGTGCCGGGGAAGGGGTGTGGGAGCCAGTGATAGGGAAGCTGGAGGGAATCAGAAGAATTAGAAAGTGATTTGGATGGAAAGGGAGGAGACTTTGACCACGGCCAAGAGGCCAGGGTCACCCTAAATGGATGCTTGGCTTGAGGGCACAGAAGCTTTTCAGGCCAAGGGAACACCACCGAGGTGGGCCCTGCATCTGGCTCTAACCCCCCAACCAAAAGTCTGTCTGTATTACTCTCCTTGCCCCTGGTGGAGCAGTTGCACAGCACCCAACATACCTGAACCCAGTGGGTGGCCGTTGTAGTCTAGGGCCCTCCCTGTGCACTGCCATCCTGGAGCAGCGAGGCTGCCACGGACTTTGTAGGCGCCACATGCTACCTCTGAGGGCTCCTGAAAGACAGCGACCTCACGGGCTCACTGCTGCGTCTGGCACAGGCCTTCACCTGCCGCAGGTGGGCACCAAGCACACGTGTCCGGCGTTGAGTGAGGGGAAAGTCCCACGAGCACAAGAAAGTGCGCGACCCCCAGCGAGGGGCGAGGGACCAAGGGACGTTCTTGCTGGCTGGAGTGCCACCCACTCGTTCACTTGGAAGTGTGTGCCCTGACCGGACCCCGGGGTGTGCGCCACTTTGCTGCCTCTGTGGTGCCTGGTCCCAGACCCTGAACCTCTGAAGCACTGGCCTCGGCATCCTGAGCTCAAGCATTTCCCCCTTTTGGGACTGACTTCTCCAAACGCCCAGAGCTGTTTACATCTTTCTCCAGCATAATCGTCTCTTACCAAAGCCGTAGATCCGGCGGCACTTCCTCTGAGGAAGCGTGTTCTACAGCCAGCCTGCTGAACGGGACTGCCCAGCGCCCCTCTCGGGGACTGCCTCTCTCCCGAGGCCCTCGGGCGCCTCCCGTCTCCTGGTCTCAGTCGTCAGCCAGGCGCCCCCGGCTCGTCCGTCTGGCACGGTCGACACCACGCAGGGGCAGCCGCAGAGCGGGCTCTGGTCTGCTCTCTTGGACTGTATCTGCCTGCTGCTTTCAGCTCTGCTTGGGAGTGGAGCGCAGCCTGACTTCTGAACCTTGAGGGAGCAGCCTTACCTGCTATGTAAGCCCTGTTGTGATCCCTGGGAAGAAAGTGGGGTCACTCTCGGATTTTAAAAGAGAGAGCTGGTAGAAGACGACAGAGATGTTTGCGAAGATGCTGTGTGGAGAACAGCCGTGAGAGGTGCGTCCCTCGGGCGCAGGGTCAGCTCGTGCCCCTGGTGGAGGCCTGGGCCCTGAGCTGCAGTCCCGGCAGCTCCCTACGGGTGCGGGCGTCCCGGCCCTCTCTGCCTCGCTCTGCGGCCGTGGGGACTCAGGTGACTGGTGCGAGGAAATGCCAATATTCTGGCCACTGCTGTTGCTGTGAGCAGTAAACTTCTTTGTTCCTGGGAGGAAAAACACTACTCATTTACAAGAGTGGAGATCTTGGGGCACTTTTCAGTGTTACTTTCATCTCCCTGAGGCCTAATTAAGACACCACCTGAAATCCAGTGCAGGGCAAACCTGGAGATTTTGAGGCGTTTCCTGGAAGACCCAGGTCCGGGTTTCTGCAGTTCTCCCGGAGGACCTGTGGGCCTGTCTCTGGTTTCCAGAGAACTAGTTTGAGTGGAGCTTAGGTGGGGACCTGCGGCGGCTGGCCAGGCCCTTGCCGAGCAGGTTGTTTGGGGTGTGTGTGCGTGGCAGAGGGCGGGACTACCCCCTGTCTGCAGCTTCCTGCTTCCAGGTGAGTTCCTGGCTACTCCCGGGAGTCTGTGAGGAAGCTTGTTCTCCGGGCATCGAACCCAGGCTCCAGCCCTGCACCAGAACTAGTAGGCCTTGCGGAGAGCTGGACCACTGGGCCTCCGGCCCACCGTGGGCTCCTCTGCTCGCAGGGCACGCTTGTCGGCGCTCGTGGGTAAACCCAGCCGAGCCCGGCCGGCACGCACTTCCTTCGTGGGCATGGGGGGTCTGGTGGTCACCGCGGCTGTTGACCTCACGCTTCTGCTCCACAACCTCAAAGTCAGCCCTTTCTTGGACAGAACAGCTTTGGGAATGATGGGCTGTTTCTTCGCACGAAACGGGCTCCGTACCCAGGGGAGGGGGTTGAGGTGGAAAGCTGTTTTTCTGTGGTGACAGTTTGGTACAAAAACCACAGATGCTTTGAGGGCAAGCAGCCAGGCATTATATTTTGAGCCTGATCTGTGAGGTTAGTGGGTTCTGAGTAAGGGTGGTATTAGAGTGGGGGACGAAGCAGTGGGTTCCATTGTAGCAATTAATCAGCCTGTAGAGCAGGAGACAGGGTGTGAGTTGATTGGCTGGTGTCTCACACAGGTTTGCCGGGGGAGATGGAGCTGTGAGAGGAATAATTGTCATCGCCCTTCGTGTTTGTGTTTGCTTTCAGTGTCCACCGTCACAGGGAGACCTCTGCCTCCCGGGTCCGAGACACCCAGCCTTTCCCCAGGCTGAAGCTGCAGGGCGTTGAGGGACCACCTAGATGTCTTCTCACAAAGGACCTGGGGGGGCCCAGGGCAGCGGGGCTCCTGCCAGCACCAGGGAAACGGACACGGTGGAGCTGGCGGAACTGGGACCCCTGCTGGAAGAGAAGGGCAAACGGGGAATCGCCAACCCCACCAAAGTAAGTTGTCTCCCCAGGAGTCGCTCCCTCGGTCAGAATCCCTGCGTCTGCGTTGTTCAGGGTCTTGGCTCCTCCCCCCAAGAGGGGTCAGCGTGCCCCAGGCGTCCTCGTCGCAGCCTCCTCAAGCTGTAGGATAAGCACCTTCTCGCCCGTGGGTCTCTTTTTCCACTGTCATCTCTGAGGCCCCGTGCTTAGCACAAGGCCTGAGATCCACCAAGTAATCAGCAGACATCTGGGTGAGGGAGGGACGCAGTTAGGGTGAGGTCCAGCTTCGTGCAACAAACAAGTCTCTGGTGCCTGCCGAGACGGGAGTCTCTCCCGTGAAGAATTCTGCACGGAACCAGGCCAGGCCTGTGCCACTGGCGGGTGCCCGTCTCGCTGCGCCTTCCCTCGCAGTGTCGCCCGTCACGCCCACACACCGGCCGCCACGGCGGAGGAAGAGGAAGTGCCTCGTGGCACTGTCATTTCCGCCCACTGCCGTCCCCGGGGCCAGGCCTCGTCACTGGTCACACTGAGCTGCAGTGGCGGGGGTTGGGCAGCCTTTTCTTGGGGCCTGAGTCACGTTGCCACCCTGACCAACACCGAGGACTCTCTGTCCCTGCGGACGAGAAAGTGTGGCTCTTGGGGCGGGCAAGCAGGAGTGTGTGTCCTAGAGTTGGAGAGGGTACCACGTTTGCCCTGGGGACTGTCAGCAGGAGAGAGAGAAGACAGCCAGGGGAGGAGCTGGAGTGCGGGGCCGTCGTCCGTGGCTCAGAGTCTTGGGATGGAGCGAGTCCCCGCAGTGGGCAAGTGCTCCCTCGGGTGCACTGTGTCCAGGCTGTTTCCTGCGGAAGCAGAGCTGCTGGGCTGCAAGTGGCAGGCCCAGAGGCAGCAGCTCTCTGAGATGGGTGTGACGGGGAGGTCGGGGGAAGTTGAGAACCACTGTTGTAGAGACAGGGACGGGGAGGGCACTCGGACCCTGAGAGCTTTGGGGGCTGTTGTGCTAACCCTGTCCCCCCCGCCCCCGTGGCATGCACACGGTGTCAGTGGCCCTGGACAAGCGTGGGCACTGACTGCCTGTCGTGCCCTTAGAGGAGAGGCCCCAGGCCCCGTGGCAGCAGAGAGCCAGGCACAAGGCACTGAGCCCAGTTTCCCTGGATGTGTCTGGTCTGAGGTGGTGCTGACAGCTAGGGTTGTCTGTGCTTGTTTCTGGATGCAGGCCGAGGAAGAGCAAGCATGCCCTGCGCCCCAGGAGGAGGAGGAGGAGGTGCGGGTCCTGACGCTCCCCCTGCAGGCCCACCACGCGATGGAGAAGATGGAGGAGTTCGTGTACAAGGTGCAGCCTGCGAGCTCTGCCTGGGCGGGGCGGGCGGGGCGGGCGGGGCAGCGGCCCGGCTGGGGTCCCAGCCGGCAGGCAGGCCGGCTCGCGTCGTCGGGTCGAAGACCTTTAACTCTGTGCGTGGAGTTTGTTTTTGCTTGAGGTGAAGTAAATCCAGGGAAAGGCTGGCAGACTTTTACTGCCGGGCGGGTTGGGCGTTGTTCAGAACACGTGGATCCCTGTGGCGGTCGTCAGTGTGAAGGTGCTGTAGTCACATGGTCTCCCGGGCGGGCTCCTGGAGCGCATGTCAGTGACAGGCTGTAACGTGTTTAGGGGAACGTGCAAGCTACGTGGTGATGAGCAGAAGGAATATTCTGATGTCTGCGAAACCCGTGAGCGAGGCGCCCTGTGGCCTCCCTTGGTGACAGTCACAGCTCTGACCCTGCTGTGGCGTGTTGCTCCAGTTCCTGAGTGTGGGGATGGGGGGCTGTAGCTGCAGGCGAGTGACGGTGACGACAAGTTCTCTCTGCCCCTGGACCCGGCCCGCTGCCCGCTGTCCCAGGCCGCGGACCCTGCTCTGGAGACGTGTCGTCTCAGCCCAGGGAGGCCTTCCCGTCTGTGGAGGAGGCCGAGCAGGGAGCAGCCGGAGCCTCCGGAGGGGAGGGGCCCCGGAGGACTGGGCTGCGGGCTGTGAAAAGCCACGTGTGTAACTTCTGTTTCTTGTTACTCATTGTGTTTACTTAATTTTGCGATTTCAAGCAGCTCACAGGAGGCCCTGCCATGCTCCCACTAGCGTGTCCAGGTGAACTGGCGTGGCACAGGAAAGGGCGTTAGGAAGGGGCCAGGTCCCGCCCGCCCTGCAGCTGCCACTCTGTGCCGGGCCCCGGATCTCCGGGCCCAGGCCGATTCCCCGAGCCCCCCGCTCCCTGAGCCCTCCAGGGTCTGCCGACATCCTCCTTCGCCCCTTGTCTCAGGAAGGCGGTGCTCCCTGGGCCCTGCTCGCAGAGGGCGTGCGCAGTGGCCCCTGAACAACGGGTGGGGGCGCCGCGGACACACCCGCGCAGCAGTGGGCCGGTGCGGCCCCACCCGCAGCGCTCAGGGCCGCCTGTTGCAGGTCTGGGAGGGCCGCTGGCGGGTCATCCCGTACGACGTGCTCCCCGACTGGCTGAAGGACAACGACTACCTGCTGCACGGCCACCGGCCCCCCATGCCCTCCTTCCGGGCCTGCTTCCGGAGCATCTTCCGCATCCACACGGAGACCGGCAACATCTGGACCCATCTGCTCGGTGAGTGACCTGCGGGGTTGCTCTTCCTTTCCTCCCTAAGTGCCACGGGAAGGAAGAGGAACCAGGTTGTTCTGGCTGATTGGAAGCTGGCATTGTGCCTCGAGATCGCCGGTGAGCTTGGTTGACTCTTGGTCACTGACCGTGAAGGCCACTGCGGGAGGGCCCTGGAAGCGGGAGAAGAAAGCGGACCTGGGTGTTCTCGTGATCCCTGGAGGAACTGCCTGGCGTGGAGATGTCCCTCCCCTTCCGTGAATCCCCACAGTCACAGCTAAATGCCAGTGGTCTGTTTTTTTCAAGATTTTGTTTGTTTGTTTGTTTATAAGAAAGGGGAAGAGGGGGGAGAAACCTCTGTGTGTGGTTGCCTCTTGCGCATCCCCTACGGGGGACCCAGCCTCCAACCTTGGCAGGCGTCCTGACTGGGAATCGAACCAGCAACCCTTTGGTTCACAGGCCAGTGAGCAATCCACTGAGCCCCACCAACCGGAACACCGGTGTTTTTTAAAGTGACCTTGCTATCTGGGTTTGTGTGACTGGTGCCACTTTCTCCTGCATCTCTGGGCTGCAGTTCTCACGGCTGAACCTGCCGTGTTAGTCCTGATTTAACACCATCACCTGTTGAAACGCACACGTCCCCTTCTTCCTCCTCCAGGTTTCGTGCTGTTTCTCTTTCTGGGGATCTTGACCATGCTCAGGCCAAACATGTACTTCATGGCCCCCCTGCAGGAGAAGGTGGTCTTCGGGATGTTCTTCTTGGGCGCCGTGCTCTGCCTCAGCTTCTCCTGGCTCTTTCACACCGTCTACTGTCACTCAGAGAAAGTCTCCCGGACTTTTTCCAAGTGAGTGAGAGACCCTTCGTCGGTGGGGAAAGTCCCAGCCTCATGGTCGCGTCCTGTGATCCAAGTGCCGACTGGGTCCTAGGGCCCCCGGCGGACCCTGCAGACGCCCTGCCGCGCCAGAGCACAGGCCTTCTGTGCCGCGGGCGTGATAGTGTGAGGAGGCCCTTCTCTTAAATCCTCCGTGAAACGGACTGTGCAGCCTCCTCCGCAGCTGCAGCCCGGTGCGGGTTGCGTTTCCCGCCTGCACGGCACTAGCGGTGTACGACGTGGGTGCAGTGGGCTGCTCTCCGAGGCCGTGTGACCCGGCTAGGCCGGGCGTGGGGACCATGGTGGCCTGACCCGTGCCGTGTTTGCTGAGCTCCTGCCCGCAGCTGAGGAGCTTATCTTCGCTGCCCACACAGTGCTGGACACCCCAGGTGTCGGCCTTCTGGTGCACCCCACAGTCTCCTGCTCTGAGCCTGGAGTCCCTGTATGCTTTGTTCGTTGTTGGTGTTGCAGGCAACGGTGTTGCTGTTCTCATCACTTGAGGGTCAGCTGAGACAGAACAGTGCCCTTCATGCTGCTCCCCGTGTAAGGGTTTCGCTTCTAGAACTCAGCCTGTCGGAGCTGGGGATGCTCAGGGCCCTTCCTGAACGTGAGCTGAGAGCCAGCAGGGTCGTGCCGGAGCTCCTGAGTCCACTCCTGAGTCCAGGGCCCGCTGGGGGACGCGGCTAGTCACGACTGAGGGATAGACGAGGCTCTGGGATTGGGACTCTTAGAAGCTTTGCCACCGCGCAGAGAAGTGCTGGACCTTGCAGGGCTCAGGGCCGGGCTGTGGACCCAAGCCCCGAGGACGGTCAGACGTGGGCCAGGTGAGAACGGAAAGGACCTCCTCGTTCCCCTCACTGATGCGCCCCGATTCCCGTGGCTCTCTTGCAGACTGGATTATTCAGGGATCGCTCTGCTGATCATGGGGAGCTTTGTGCCCTGGCTCTATTACTCCTTCTACTGCTCCCCACAGCCGCGGCTCATCTACCTCTCCATCGTCTGTGTCCTGGGCATCTCCGCCATCATCGTGGCCCAGTGGGACCGCTTCGCCACTCCTAAACACCGGCAGACAAGGGCAGGTGGGTAGGATGGCCATGTAAGCCTCACAGGTGTGGGGCCTTGACCCTGACAGCCTCGAGTTTGGGCCCTAGGGTGGGCAGTTGGAGGACCCCACTCAAGCCCTGGTTCTGTTTGGAACTCTCAGAGCAGTGTGGAGTTTTAAAGCGTGCTGTCCCTCAGTTTTTATGCTAATTTAGTAGCATGCCCATGGGACACGTAATGACCAAGACTGTCAGTGAGCTGCTGTCATCTTCAGTTCGAGAGAGTTAGAAGACACACTCAGCACGGTCTTCTCAGTGGCCCGAGTCCTAGGCACTCGCGTCGGGGGTTGGACTGGAGCCACCTGAGCTGTTTCCTGAGGGAACTGGAGACTTGGTGTGAGCTTGGACACTCGTCACCACTAGTGCCGTAGCTACAGCATGAACATCTTTGGGCTGTCGCATGCACACCCTTGTTTTAAGCTTTATAACTTGCAGCAACACACCAGTGACCTATTTAGATTGCTTAGGATCTGGCGCGTCATAGCCTTCAGGTAAAGGAGTTAAATCCACACCAAGCTCTGCCCCCATGCCAGGCGCGGGGCAGTCACCAGGGTGTCTGCAAAGGCGGGGGTGGCGGTCCCTGCCACCCTGCCACCCAGCCGTGTGCGCCGTGGTGGTGGGGACAGGCGTCCGTCCTTCCCTCTGACTCGTCTGCCCCCGCAGCCTCGACAGCTTCTACCCTGGTGTCTCCCTGCTCAGTGGGTCAGAGTCCCGGGTCCGTGGGTCTTGATATTCCTCCTGGGAGACCTGTCCACTCCCCTCTGCCTCAGGGCCGCCTGGAGCCTTGCCATCTGTCCCCAAGTTGGCCGTCAGGGGGTGTGGACCTGCCCTTTTTGCCCAGGCTTCTCAGCAGACGAGACTGCAAAGCACTGGCCCTGGTGCTGCTCAGAGGGCAGGGTCTGTGTGAGCCCTCTCTCAGCCCCCTCCCGTCCTGGATGCTGGAGAGAGGCCTGCGGCCTGTTCTCCGCCGTGCGGCCTCGTTCCCTGGACAGAAGGCCGTTGCCGTGGACGGACGTCTGCACTCTAGAGCGGGGCGGGAGTGTGCTCCGCCTGGCGGCCGTGTCCCTGCTCCTGACGGCCTCGGGTCTGCTCTGCGCAGGGGTGTTCCTGGGCCTGGGCTTGAGCGGCGTCGTGCCCACCATGCACTTCACGATCGCCGAGGGCTTCGTCAAGGCCACCACCGTGGGCCAGATGGGCTGGTTCTTCCTCATGGCCGTGATGTACATCACCGGAGCCGGCCTCTACGCTGCCCGGATTCCCGAGCGCTTCTTCCCGGGGAAGTTCGACATCTGGGTGAGGAGCACGCTGCTGGCGGCCCCCGTGGTCAGGGAGCGGCACCCAGTGGAAAGCCTGGGTCGGGGGGGTGAGAGCAGTGGGCCCCTGTGCCGTGTGGGGGGCAGGGATGAATGTGGGGCCGCTGGCGGCGGTAACCAATAGGGACGTTTTGGTTTATTTCTGACATGACTTTTAGAAAACTTTCTATAACAAAAGTATCACTTCCACAGTAATGAAACTTCAAGGAGAAAGTGGATGAGGTGAGAGCTCTCCCCTCCTCATTTCCGATCCCTCCTGAGACTTGTCTCCTGTCCCCACAGTTCCAGTCGCACCAGATTTTCCATGTCCTGGTGGTGGCAGCGGCCTTCATCCACTTCTATGGGGTCTCCAACCTCCAGGAGTTCCGCTACGGCCTGGAGGGCGGCTGCACCGATGACTCCCTCCTCTGAGCCCGCCCCCCACCCCCCGGGGCCAAAGGGGAACTTCCCAAGTGCTTTTAAAAATAACTTCTTCACTGAAGCAAGAAGAGGCGTCCGAGTTGTCTGTTTCTAGAAGAAACCTCTTAGCAAATTCAGTGCCAGCCAGGCTTCGGCCCCCCCACTAGCCCCCTGGGGTGGGGGCCTCAACTCCCCGGGCCCCTCACCGAGGAAGGGGGTGTGCACTTGGCCGTGGCCCTGGGCAGCCCCTCCTCGGCAAGGCGGCTCGGCCCCTCGCACAGAGCACCGGAGCTCCCTCCCGTTGAGAGTCTGCCCTCCTCCAGCCACTTCAGGGGAAAGTGCCGGACTGGGGCTCCTGGGAATCCTGTTTCTGGAAGACAACGCCCCCCTTACCCCCGTCCTTACTTGGTAACCTGGCTTAGAACAGGCCACCCATTTTGTAGCACACTTTTCAGAAACGATGGTGCGCCGGTCCCGTCTCTCTGGGGCCTGGACCCACGGACGGCAAGGACAGTCACCAGCTTGGGTGTAGCCCGGCTCATCCTGGGAGTGTGTCCAGGCTTCAGAGGAGTTGAGTTTTAATTTTTTTTTGGCAGAGTAATGTAAAATTAAAATGGGGAAAGATATTTAATATTTAATACTAAGCTTTAAAAAGAAATCTGCTATCGTTGCTATGTATCTTGATGCAAAGACTATGATGATAATAAAAGGAAGTAGAGAGACAGCATTCGAGATTGAACACATGTGGTCTCAGCGCTTTGCACAGAACTCCGCGGGGCTAACACTGGGGCTGACACCTCGGGTTCTGCTGAGGCACAAATCTGAGCCCCAGGCACTGGCGGGTTGGCATGTGTGTGTGCCAAGGAAGGGGCCCCGTTGAATGCAGCATCAGCTCCTCCGCACAGCCTTGTTTTTCTCTGCTACTGCACAGTTTTACTAGAGAAACTGCTATGCTACAGTATCATTTAACAACAGCTAGATCTCTGTTGGGACACGTCCCGTCCCTGCGAGTATGAAGGGTCTGCTCCTTGTCCCTCTAAGGTCCTGTTCTCTGAGGACGGCCTTGCTGAAGGGAGTCCCATCAGGAGCAGGTCATTCCCTGCTTTTCTGTGCCTTTGCTGCTGTCCTTGGCCCAGGGTGACCGCCCTGCCACCCCAGCAGGCACTTCTGAGCCAATGCAGGGCCTCTTAGTGGGTGACAAAGAGGAGCTCCTTCCAGGTGGAGCTTGTACGGCTGGGGGACAAAATGATCCTTTAAAAAAAGCAGTCCAACCAGGCCGACACACGGGACGATTCTCAACCTCAGTGGCAGTCGGGGAAATGCCAGTCAGAACCAGAGTGATGAACCGTTTCACTGCCAGGTCGGACAGATGAGAAGTCCTGACTGTCGTGCAGACGCAGAGCAGCCAGGGACGGTGGAGGTGGGGCCGGTCCGTGCGGTGCGTGGACGACACGCACACGGGCGCAGCCTCCGAACGTTTCGTGAAATACCTCACGAGGCGCATCTGAGGTTCACCCTAAATCACTTCGGTTTTAAACGTGCCGGTTCCGTCCCACTGGGCCGTTTCACCATCCGTGCACAGCTCTCAGCCCACACTCGGAACTCCACTGCCCTTGAGGAACTTCCTTGTGTCGGGAAGCTCCTTGCAGCCAGAGGCAGTGGCAACACTGCGCTCGAGCCAGCGTCCAGGCTGCCCGGCGGGCAAGTCAGTCCTGGCCGCTTCGCACAACGAAACACTGCTCAGCAGTGGGAGTCAGTGGCAGGGACGAGCAACTGGCAGGACATAACGGGTCTGGTTGCATTTCCGTGAAGTTCAGAAATCTGCAGGACTAATGACAGCTTAAGGACACATGTGTGGTAGGATTTAGAAAGGAAATACTAATCCTGAAAATACGGTTGCCCCTGAAGACAAGAGTAGGAAGCGAGGGACACCCGGGGGCATCTCGGGACCGCGGCTTACGTTCTCTCTGACCAGATGGCGGGGGCCTGGGCGTTCCTTAGGCTGTGGTCATTTCTCTTGCATATGTGTAACGAGCACATTTAGTAAAAAAACTTTAAGTTTTAAAAAAGACTTGAGCTGACAGAAGCCACAGTCGTTCATACACGCTCTGCGGCCTGCAGTGGGCAGTTGGTGGCAGCTGTGTCCTTTGGGAAGGGTGTGTGCCCTGGCCACCATCCTCCCTGCCCGGCCACTCGGTCCCGTCTGGTCCAACCCGTCCATTTCCTGCACGAGGAAGCATGGAGCTCCCCAGCAAGTGGTGAGGTCCTGTGCTAGGCAGTGCAGGGGGAGGAGTCAAGGATGAGCCGAGAATCTGAGTCTACCCCTTTCCTACCTGACATCTCTACCTAGAAAGCATCCGTTTTCAGTTAAAAAATAGAACTTTGGGAACATTAATAAAACTCTTAAATTATGGTAAATGGGTAATACCCAAAGAAACTATTGAACACTTAGTTGGCTCCTCAGGGAGCATATGCCAAAATTAAGTGTGCGAGGATTTTAATTAGGGGAAATGTGTAAATGAAAACAGGAAGGGGCCAGAGAAGGCTGGGGACCCTTCAGACTCTGCCTGGCTGGTTTAGAGATTTGACCTGTGCTCCATGGACCTGCTGCAGAGCTCCGAGGCCAAGTTCTTCACTCGAACCCTTCAGTGGCTACAAACACGCAGCGTCAGCCAGAACATGCTAGGACCGTGCCCCTGAAAACAACACAAGCTTGAGCTAGTCCCCTGGCTGTGTTGTCGTGCTTGCTGGCAGCTTCTGCACCTTTTATTCCTGGAAAAGCCGTGGGCCACCGTCTAAACAAAGCCTCTTTTATTAAGCTCTTTCTCACATTGGAAAGTTTTGATTTAGCATTCACATCCAGAAAACAAGGATCATTTTCAAATTGTTCGAATTCATTTCAATTCACGGAAAAGTTCAAAAGGCACAAAAAGGAGGAAAAAAATCTCTCTCCTGTCTCCCACCCAACCAGTTCCTCTCTCCAAAGAAACATGTTACCACTTTATTTCGTATCTTTCCTAATGTACTTCATACATATACAAGCAAATACGAATCTATTTTCCCAGCCTTTTTATACAAATAATAGCGAACTATGCACACTGTTCACAACCTCATGGTACTGGATGGGTGGATGCACTTGACGGAAACAGTCCCCTACCCATGGACACTGACGTTTTGATCTAACCTACGAAGGACCTGCACACGCGTCATTGTACGAGAGTAGCTACGAAGGATGGGTTCATCAACATCGCTGAAAAGGGACATCTGCATGCATAACTTTGGTGAATTTTTCCAATCTGCCCCCTACGGAACCTGCACCCACGACGTCAGGAGTCCTTTTAGACCAGACTGATGACGTGAAAGATGGAAACACTATGTAGAATGAGGCTGCTACCCGCTCAGCCACGGTTTTATTACCCTAAGGCATCAAAGGCCCCACGGAGGAAAGGGACCTCGTCCGTCCGTCCCCCCCCCACCCCCACCCCCCGAGCCACTAAGCTAACTGCACCCAAGTGGATAAGAAGCCACCTTTGCAGAGTGCGCGCCCGGCGCCGGGCGCGGCCACGTCAGGACTCCCCGAGAGGGGCGCTGGAGATCCAGGCGCCCACCTTGCAGGGACCGCGGGTGCTGGCCGGTCCCCTTGTGATGCACGGCGTGCTGAGGCCAGGGGCTCAGGGTCCGCGGGTCCCCACGCGGCTGTCCGCCAAAAGGCCACCATGGGCCGTGTCTGCGGGAACGGGAAGCCTCTCGGTTTTTCTCGGGGGCAGCCGGTTCCCGAGTCCCCGGCGGGGAAGACATCTCCACCCTCAGCTCCGCGGCTCGGGAACCGTCGGCGTCCTCCGTCCGAGGGACAGCGCGCGAACCGGGATACCCACAGTCCGCCCTCCCCACCCCGACCCACTGGCCACTCCTCCAGGGCCTGCGGATCACGTGAAGAGGTGGCATCACGTGACGAGGCCCGGGCGGGAGGGGCGGCCTCCCGCATTGAACGTCATCACGTCGCGCGGCCGCGGGGCCGACCGGGCCGAGACGAGCGCGGCGACGGCTCCGAAGCGTCGGGTCCGGGCGGCTGCGGCGGCGCCTGGGCTCCCCCAGCCTGAGCCGCCTGGGCCGCGCCCCCCTTGACCCCACCCCGCGGGCCGGCGCAGGTGAGCCGACGGGAGGGCGGCGCTCGGCGTGCTGTCCCTGTCCGCCGGTCGGGCCCCGCCCCGCGTCGCCTCCCTCCTAGGGGACCCCGGAGGGGCTCTCAGCCGGCGGGTGTCGTCCGGGTCTTCCCCCCGTTTCCTCCCCTGGGTTGGAGCCGGTCCGGAACCGGACCGGTGGTTCTGGGAGGGGTGCTGCTGTCTTCGCCCGGCGAGGGTGCAGCCCAGTCCAGGCCGAGCCCGCGGGACCCCGGGAAGGCTGCACAGCCCGAGTCTCTGCTCAGACCCTCCTCCTCCTCCGCAGAGGCGCCCAAGTTGGTAAACACCATGCGCTTCGGTGACTCACCTCCTGTTCCCTAACGCGGATTCCCCTGGAGGGGCGTCGGGGGTAATGAGAAGGCAGCCGCGAGGATTTGAGATGTCGTTAGGGCTGTGACTTCTGGACGCTTATGATTATTTTTTAGAAGCATTTCAGAAAGTTTTGGGTTCCAAATAAAATAGAGTCTCTTAATAACCTCATTTCACTCCTCAGAAGTCGCTGAAGAAAAAAAAGTAGTATGACGAGAGCTTGTCAACAATCGAGGAAGTACTTCTTGTGTTGATTTTTTTATACGTAATCTATCTCTGAGTTCATTTAACTGACGTGTACAAGTGAACTTCCCGAGTGACTGGCTGTGGCAGAAAATTAGCAGTGAGTTTCGATGTGTTTCTGCCCTAGTAAGGCTCTTTGTTCCGGGATAGGAGGGTTTCTGCAAAGACTGATTTGCTGATGTCGATGGAGGTCAACTAGTAAAGGAGAGGAGGAAGACGGATCCGTGAAAGCCCCTAGGCAGGCCTGGGTGTCCCTTGGTGAGCGTACTTGGGAGCATTGGTACATAATTAATTTTCTGCATGCTTCTCTGGAAAAAAAATATTTTCACTGACTCCAGCTTCGACT
Organism: Phyllostomus hastatus; assembly: GCF_019186645.2. Classification (NCBI taxonomy): domain Eukaryota; kingdom Metazoa; phylum Chordata; class Mammalia; order Chiroptera; family Phyllostomidae; genus Phyllostomus; species Phyllostomus hastatus. The sequence goes on along the minus strand of NW_025333607.1, from coordinate 23,756,442 downwards.
GCTGTAAGTTGAATGCGCAGTTTTTCTTTTCTAATATCTGTTTCCTGCGCTTACTGTGCACCCGCTGGGATAGAAAAATGCACAGCAGAGGCCCCGCCCTCTAAATACTGGCCCATTTGACCTGCCAACAGCCAGGTCAGCGATACCGGCACAGCCGTTAAGCAGTGTTGCCGTCACCGTTTGGTCATTTCCGACAGCAGCCTGGTGAAGGTCTGCAGGACACGGATGGCTCCTGTGCATCGATGACAGGGAGCATCCGTGGCAGGGTGCTGCGGGGACTCGGAGACAGGAGATCATCCTTGGGACAGTTAGTGGCCGGACGGTGGTGGTAATGCCAGGAGTAGGATGCCCTCTACCCAGCGCGTGGCTCTCAGGAGGCTTCCTTAACTCGTAAAACTACTCAGAAATGGTCCGTTTCTCCAGTCCTTCAAACATGCTCATTGTGCGCTAGCTAGTGTGGCTCAGGGGCTGGGCGTCACCCTCGAACTGAAGGGTTGCCGGTTCGATGCCCGGTTAGGGTGCACGCCTGGGTTGCTTGCAGGCCAGGCCCCCAGTTGGAGCAAGAGGCAGTCGGTCAGTGTTTCTCTCACACGTCAATGTTTCCGTCTTTCTCCCTCCCTTCCCTCTCTCCATAAATAAGTAAGTAAGTAAGTAAAATCTTCAGAAGAAGATAAATATTCAGATGTGCTCATTGTTTTTTCCTCTTGAATTTCCAGAATCCAAGAGCCCCTTTTGCCATTTCTCCAAGTTGCTTGATGGGAGGCATGATGGCCCCCAGAGACATCATGACGAACACGCACGCCAAGTCCATCCTCAACTCGATGAACTCGCTCAGGAAGAGCAACACCCTGTGCGACGTGACTCTGCGGGTGGAGCAGAAGGACTTCCCCGCCCACCGGATCGTGCTGGCTGCCTGCAGCGACTATTTCTGTGCCATGTTCACCAGTGAGGTGAGGCACCTGCCCGCGGGGCCCCCTGTGCCAGGGAACGTGGCCGATGGGCAGGCTCTGGTCACAGTCTGCCACTTGCCGCACCTCAGTTGCCTCACCTCTAAATTAGGGATAACCGTGATACCTAATGACATTCAGTTACTGTGACAGTTATTGACAAAATTACGTACAAGGTGCTTAGAACAGTGCCTGGTATGTGGTAACACACACAATATCAGATTTGGATGTTACTTGTTTTCTAAATGTTTTCCTGTTTTTCTCCTTGTAGAGTTTAATGCTTTAAAGTGAATCCAGGGGAAATCAGGAGGAGGGAAGGACAGAGGAGTGGGGTTCAGCCCTCACCCCACCCCGTTTAACAGCGCGTGAAGCAGGGCAGCATTCACTCTGCCGACGCGAGTTTTAGAGTAACTCCCAGCAAGAGCAGGAGGACTTGGCGAGGGCTGTGCAGGTGTGTGGGGTCACACCTGGAAAGGCGCTGGCTCTGGGGATAAGCAGTTAACAGAGGGTGAGGAGCAGGTTGACCTGACCAGAGAGAAAGTGCGCTCAGGAAGCAGGACGAGAGACTGCTGTAGGCGCCAGGGAAACCCCGCAGGTGCAGAGTGAGGCTGTAGAATGCATTATGAGGTGCCCTTAGAGCGCTGACCAGCGGGGGGCGCTGTTGGGAAAACTCTTCGCGGCTGGAGGCTGGAGAAAGCAGCTGGCGACTCCGCCCTTACCAGTGCTTCTTTGGGGAGCTTCCACAGGGGCCTGCCACTGGCCGCCTCCGAAGGGGGATAAGGAGCAGGGAGGAGGGATGGGGGTCAGCTGCCTGCGGGGCGAGGCCAGGGCCTGTTCCAGGGCCAGGTAGGGGGTCATCAGAGGTCTCTGAGGGGGTTTCTGGAACCTAGCAGGGTTTTCACAATCCCTGACGCTTGTTTTCAAGATCTCAGGTCTGATTTTTAATTTTTAAATAAATTGTCTTGATGCTTCTTTTCGAGCCCGAGTGTTGAGTACAGCACTTACACCTATGCCTGAAAAGTGGTAACACTTTTTCTTAAGATTCTATTTATTTATTTTTAGAGAAGAGGGGAGAGAAGGGAGAGAAACATCCGTGCGTGGTTGCCTCTCCTGCTCCCCGCACTGGGGGCCCGGCCTGCGACCCAGGCCTGTGCCCTGCCTGGGGCCGAACCAGCGACCCTTGGGTGCCGAACCAGCGCCCCTTGGGTGCACGGGCCGGCGCTCAGTCCCCTCAGCCACACCAGCCGCGGCACACTTTCTAAAAATCTGTTTCACCACTAGTTTTCTTCCGCTGACCCTGTCGCTCAGTGAAGGTGCTGCTGGACTGTGTTCGGTGATGGCTCCATGCCATTCGCCTGAGGGCTGCGTGTTACCACCTCATGCATTTGTTCCTTTTTTGTTTCCTTTTCAACCACCTCCTTTTACAGCGAGGAAGCAAGGCTGCAGACAGCTGGCGACTTGCCGAGAGCCCCGCGGCTTGCGGGCGGCAGAGGTGGGGTTGCGTCCTCGCGTTCCTGACTGGAGCGCACAGAGCTTTCCGCTGCGGCGCCTCTCAGGCCCTGGCATGCGGACTCGCCGTTCACGGCCTGACTCGAAAGCCGGGGTCTCGGGTGGCGCTCTGAGCCGGCACTCAGCCATCGCTGGTGGGAAAAAGTCGGGGGCCTGACAGGTCCTCTGGCCAGGCCAGTTTTCAACGTTCGTGGGCCGTGACGTCGCAGGTCCCCGTCCTGTGCGGTCCCCCACGGCGTCCGCCCGATGCCTCAGGAGGGGTGGTGGGCCGGGCGTGATGTGCGAGGGGCCCGGGCCCGCCAGCCCCGGCTGTGCGGCCCCGTCCTGCTCAGCTCGAGAGAAGCGTCTGTGTTCACTCCTCTTCCGCGCACTCAGACCTCCGTGTGGGCTTCTGTAAAAGGGTTCGTTCCTTTTTGTTCTGATCAGTGATTGTTTTATGGTCCTGTTTAAAAATTGGCATTGGCCACGGAAACGTGTCAGACAGCTCAGTTGTGTCACAGCGGAAGGCCCCTTCGATGACCTGCGCGTCCCTGTCTGCCGTCACCACATGCGGTCCAGGGACAGGGAAGGCGGTGCTGGGGGGTCCTCTACAAGCATGACATCTTCCTAAATTTTTTTTTTTTACCTTAAAAGCTCGGTGGTATGTTTGTGGAAGTGTCGCATTCTGTTCTGTGTGATATGTGTTTGTTTTATACGAAAGCAGTGTTTTAAATTACTCACTGGTAAAATCGATATTCCAGGAAAGTGTCTCCTCTCTGTGTGCCCTGGGTCGCACAGAGTTCCTCCACCCCTGGAACAGCTGCACGTGCCATGTTTGCTTTACCCAAACCCAGCGGGAGAGAAGTCATGATTTTCAAAGGATGAGTAGTCAGTTAATATCACTGACATCCCTTCAGGCCCTTGGACATGAGATTCTGTCTTCATCCTGGGGAATTCTCACCACCATTATTTCATACCCTCTGAATCCTCAGCTGTCAGAGAAGGGGAAACCTCACGTCGACATCCAGGGTTTGACCGCCTCCACCATGGAGATCCTGCTGGACTTCGTGTACACGGAGACGGTGCACGTGACGGTGGAGAACGTGCAGGAGCTGCTCCCGGCGGCCTGTCTGCTGCAGCTGAAAGGTACAGCTGTCACTCTCGTCCACGCAAGGTGGCCCTGGGGTGTTTCGAATGAAGGGTGTCACCTCAGTCACCGGTGTGTGCTGTCCGTGGCACAGGGGTCGGCTTGAGTGCAGTGGACGGGCCCCTCCCGGCATGAGCCTTTGGCTCCTCAGATTGTGTGCACCGGCTCTGGTCTCGGAAAGGGAGGTGCATTTCCTGCACGTGTGCGCCCAGCAGCCCTGCAGGGGAGGAAAGGAGAAGCCGGTGCTCTTTGCTGCCCACGCAGGGCGCTGGACAGACTGGGGGACTGTCTGTGGGAAATCCTTTGTGCCTTTAACTTTGGAAGCATACGAAGTGTGTAGTAAAACCTTTAATTGACACACAATTAACAAGTGTGAAGTGAAAGTGCAAAGTTTCCCCAGGATCCACAAAAGCCCCTTCCAGTGCCCAGTCCTCTTTCTCGGCCTCCGGGGAGGTGTCTGTGCCGTCCCTGGACGCGTGGCCGCAGCGGGCGGAGCACCTGCACCACCGCACAGCTACGCGGTCACGTCGCTCCCTGAGCTGCTCAGGCAGGGAGACGGCGGCAGTTGTTCGTGTCTGCTGTTTTTTCCTGCACTGGAGTCTTTTAGTACAGAAAAGACTTTCCGTACTGGCACTGTTTTCTTTTGAATTTTCCAGTTACAGTTGACATCACGTATTATATTAGTGTCAGGGGTACAGCGTAGTAGTTACACTGACGTTACTTGTGAGGTAAATTTCCCTGTGGAATAGCATTTAGGTGCATTGTGCTGAATGATCGTTGGTTTTATAGCTTGCCTCCCAAGCATACCGTAGGTGTTTTTGCTCAGTCGCACTGGTGTTCAGGGAAGCAGTGCCTCTTGCGGAAGCAGAGGCGGTTGCAAAGGCCTTGTCGGAGGGCACGTAGCGCCCAGCCCGGAGGCGGGGGTGCGGCCCTAGAGCCTGTGGCTCCGGTGCCCAGCCGGGGTTTCTCTGGAGCCGAGCAGAGAAGAGGCTGCAGTTGAGCATGGAGACCTCGCACCCTGGCCGAGAGCCCTGAGGCGTGTGCTCTCGTGTCTGCCCCAGGCGTGAAGCAGGCCTGCTGCGAGTTCTTGGAGAGTCAGCTGGACCCTTCCAACTGCCTGGGCATCCGGGACTTCGCCGAGACCCACAGCTGTGTGGACCTGATGCAGGCTGCGGAGGTGTTTAGCCAGAAGCACTTTCCTGAAGTGGTGCAGCACGAAGAATTCATCCTCCTCGGCCAAGGAGAGGTGGAGAAGCTGATCAAGTGCGATGAAATTCAGGTACAGACTTGGCTTTGGGCTACGGCTTCTTCAGACTAGGCCATGACAAACCTTGGGGAAAGAAGGTAGAGTTAACTGTGTTTCTGCAGAAGGGTGTCTTTGGGAGATTTATTTATTTTTACAGAGGGGAAGGGAGGGGGAAGGAGAGAAACATCGATGTGTGGTTGCATCTCATGCACCCCCCACTGGGGACGTGGCCCACAACCCAGGCCTGTGCCCCTACTGGGAACTGAACCGGCGACCCTTTGGTTCACAGGCTGGCGCTCAGTCCACTGAGCCACACCAGCCAGGGCTACAGCAGGGTGTCTTAGTCGAGTGTGCACGTTGGCCCCACAGGCTTCATTAAATGCCCTTGAAAATGACATGTCAGATGTATTTGCACATTTATGGGAGGGAGTTCACCACCTTCCTGGAGAGAATGTATGGTCTTGGCAGTTCAGAGTCACTGCTCTGCAGAGTGGACGAAGCAGAAGTTGGGGGAAGTGGGTTTCTCTGTTGCCTGTTCACCTTACAGGTGTCTCTCGTGAACACCTGCGACATAGCAGCCACCATGCTATGCTGGGGTCTGTGGATCCAGTTCTTGTTTTCAGAGAAGTCACAGGATGGTGGTAGAGACGACAGAAAACCAAAACTGATTTCCACAGAGAGTAATGAGAATAAGGAGCCTGTTCAGAGGGCGGACATTGCATGGAAGAAAGAGAGCAAACCTAGGTGCAAGTTAGATCAAAGAGGAAGGGACGAGGTTGGGGTCTGTGAGCAAGAGCTGAGCCCAGAGTGCCCCGAGGGGGGCGAGGGAAGGGGAGGAAGGGCCTGGGCCCTGGGCAGTCCGGCAGCGCTCAGTGCCGAGCCCAGCAAGGGCACGTTGGTCAGGGCAGCTCTGAGTTGTCCCGTGCCTCTGCACGGTTTTCGTGGTGCGTGGGTCTTAGGTTCGTGAGAAGTCCGGCTAGAGCTGTTTGGTGTCAAGGAGCCCAGGGCCTTCGCCTCCAGCTGTCCAGGCCTGTCCTCCGGTCGGCAGCCAAGGGGTTTTGTTTTCCCAGCTGGGAGAAACTCGGTTCCCCGAGAAGGCCAAGAGTTCCTTTTCTTTCTTCCCTCTTGCACTCTCCGGTAACAATGGAAATGAATTTTAAATGAGTGGATTCCCAGGCATTAGTGGCTCCTCACTTTAACGTGCTCGCAGCTCTTGCCCCTGCTGAACTCCTCTTTCCGGGGTCGTTGGGACGGGCGTCACGTGGTCAGATTACCAGCCTGCGTGAATCCCTCTCCCGCTCCGGTTGCTCTTCAGTAAAGCCCAGTCTCCGATGCTGTGCCTGGCCCTCGTTTACCGCTGCAGCTGATCTGCTGCTGTCCCCCTCCCCTCCCACTCACCCACCGCACCAGCCTCCTCTTGTGCCCCGAGCGGTCAGCGCTTCGCTCCGGGACAGCACCGTCGAACAGAGCACCCTGGGAGGCGGGGGAGGACCTGTGTCTGCTGTGCAGCTCGGTGGCCCCCTGACATGTGGCCAGTAGGACTGAGAGGCTGGCTTTTCAATGTAGCCTAATTCTGACGGAGGTGGGTACAGTTGCTGCACGTGACTGCTGGGCGGTTCGGCCCTGGAGTTTCTGCGTGTGCTCCTTGGTCAGCCTTGGAGGCCTCACCCCCCCCTCCCACCCTGCTGCTGACCGCTGCTCACCTGTCAGAGTCGGACGCGGTCTTGCTTCTGCAGGGAGGCCTTCCCCGACCCATCGGTCGGGCCTGGGGACTCCCGTGGTGTCCTGCTCCGGAGCCCCTGGGCTTTTCCTGCGCGGCACCTCACGGCAGCGCGGGGGGGCTCGTGTTCTGGCTGCACGTGACCTCCCCCCGGCAGGCGTGGCTCACGTCTGACTTGTCGCCACTGTGTGCCTGGCTCTTCCTAGGGGTTCAGAGAAGCTATCGAATGTGTGGACATTCTGGAACATTTTCTTGCTGTAGGCACTGCCACACTCGGAAAAGTGTCCGTCAGGATACACTCTGGCTGGTGGGAGGGACATAGGACTATCCTCTGCTGCTGTCCTCGGAAGGTCCTAGATGTCGTTATGCCTACCGCTGCTCCAGGGGAATAGTGTCCGTTTCTCAGGGCATCTTACCTCACCCGGTTTGTCACATGTACGCTTAGACCTGGGTGGTTATTACGTGTATTGCTTCAAGTGGCCCAGGGCTTGACACCTGGCAGTGTAGTGATGGGGTGGTGGCGACATCATCGGACGACATTAGGGGTGGGGGTCACCCCAGTGCCAGCTTTGAATAGGGCAACAGAGTCTCCCTCACTCCCTTAGGTTTCAGAAATGAGCAGGCAGAAAGGTCAAGAGTGGGAGAAAGGTTGGAGTGAAAACCAGCTTGTGACTGAGGGTGTACCAGGCACTGTCCATCTTAGATATTGTACCTACCTCGAGTGCAGCCTTTTTCCTGGTCTTAGTGAGTTCCGTGTGAGAAGACTGTTTTCCCAAGAATCTAGCTGTTTCTGGAAAGTGGGAACTCATGGTGGTGGGGGTGGGGACTAGGAAGGGAAGGGAGAAGCAGCCACAGCCACGTTCCAGGCTTGCGCGGGAATGGGCAGGGCAGAGACCTGCGAGAGTGAATGACGTCGTGCGTTGACAGGTGGATTCCGAAGAGCCGGTCTTTGAGGCCGTCATCAACTGGGTGAAGCACAACAAGAAGGAGCGAGAGGAGTCCCTGCCTGGCCTGCTGCAATACGTCCGGATGCCCCTGCTGACCCCCAGGTACATCACCGACGTCATAGACGCCGAGGTGAGTCACGGGAGACACGCAGGACCCCAAACCTTGAGGACCTCCTGCTACTTAATGTTGTGGCTTCACCTCAGTTTTTTAAATCATTTCTGGAAACCAACAGCGTAGTTACTGCCAGCAGCCTCCTGGAATCACAGGGTTTTAGAAACTGGTTTCGATATTAAGAAGTTAACTATCAGTACAAGTTAGTCATAAACGTGCTGTTGACACTTAAAACGTTAGTGGAGGCCACGGCCCACTCTGTTCTGTGTGCGTTCCAGCCGTTCATCCGCTGCAGTCTCCAGTGCAGGGACCTCGTTGACGAAGCAAAGAAGTTTCATCTGAGGCCTGAACTGCGGAGTCAGATGCAGGGGCCCAGGACGAGGGCTCGCCTGGGTGAGCTGGCCCCTTGGCAGAAAACTGCCCCTGCCTGGTGGCACGATGTGGTTGGAGGCAGCATTCCATGAACAGTGCAGAGACCTTGTTTCAGACCTGGTTTTAGTCTTTCATTGTGTTAGACAAGTCACTTTCGCTAGCCCTGAGCTTTCTGCCCCGTTTCACATCACTGTTTGGAGGACTGAATGAGACAAAGGGCACGGAAGCATTTCATAAGCTATCAAGTACTGTCCCAGTGTATCTGGAATCTGTGAACTGGGAATTTCTTCGAATGCCCTGTAGCACGGGGTACGCTGCCACCCGTCCCCCCCCTTTCTGGGTGAGGAAGGAAGGAGCTGCCACGGGTGCACAGCACAGGGTGGGGCGGTGCCCTCGCTGGTGACAGGGACAGTGACATGACCTACCTTTCTCCTCAGGAGCCAATGAAGTGCTTCTGGTGGTTGGGGGCTTTGGGAGCCAGCAGTCTCCCATCGACGTGGTGGAGAAGTATGACCCCAAAACTCAGGAGTGGAGCTTCTTACCGGTGAGTGAGGGCAGAAGCTGCTGTGAAGGAGGAGCTTGCTTGTCCCCGTCTCTGGCCCGAGGCCCTAGGTCATAAGTAGCCCAGCCCTGAAACAGAAAGCCTGGTGATTGCACGGCGTTCATTACAGCAGGGCCATACACACAGTAGGGACTCACGAAGTCGTTATCGACTATTTAGGTTAGACTCTGGAGATGCCGGTGGCCCGTGAAAGGTGACACCGTGGCAGCACCTCCCTGAGCTGCCTCACTCCCAGCATGTGCACTGGCCATGCTCTCTTACCCTGAGCTCGGTGTTAGGTCACACTGAGCACAGACGGTTGTGTCTCTCTCCCTTGGTATGTCTCTGTTTCAGTGGTGAATGAACAATAATAAGTCTGAGAAAAAATGTGGAACTTACTCCCTCAGTCCCCCTGACTCTTAGGGTCCTTGAGTCCTGGCCCTTTGATTAACAGTGTGGGAAACCTTCCACTGTGTGGACAGACCTCAGTCTGCAGCCCAGGGCCCCGAGGACGAGAAGGGAGTCAGGTGCTGGGAAACGGGAAGCCTTGGAGTGAGGCAGACAGGCGGGAGGCTTGACGTTCTCGCAGCTGGCGGGCAGCTGGAGGAGACCGAGGCTGCGCCTCTGCCTGCGGGGCTCCTGCTGGCCAGGGGAGAAGCCGAGTTCAGACAGAAATGGGGAGGAGAGCCCCCATGGGGAGGAGAGCGGGAGGCCTGCCTGACTCGAGCGCCCTGTGCCTCCTCTCTCCTGACTGCATAGAGCATCACTCGGAAGCGACGCTACGTGGCCTCCGTGTCTCTGCATGACCGGATCTATGTCATCGGAGGCTACGATGGCCGTTCCCGCCTCAGTTCGGTGGAGTGTCTAGACTACACCGCAGATGAGGACGGGGTCTGGTACTCCGTCGCCCCGATGAATGTCCGGCGAGGCCTCGCTGGCGCCACCACCCTGGGAGGTAGGCTTGGTGTGCGGGCAGTGCTTCCACCGTCGTGGCTGGATTGGGGGTCACCCCTCCTGGCCGTCTGGCGGGGACGTGAAATGGGGCACTGGTGAGGCCAGTATTCCTTTTGCTTTGGAAACAGACGTATTATCAAAGCTGTCTGGTGGTCACGGGCATTTCAGTGCCAACAGCTTGGTGGATCGGGTTGCAGCACAGTGAGGGGGAAATTGGCTCTTCGACTTCCGTGAACTACGCTGCTCTTTGAGGACTTCGAGGATTCCATCCAACCCGTTTTCACATCTTCACTGTGCCTTCATCCTTACTGACAAGATTTAACCCCATAGAAACACTCTTTTTGCTCCCAAACATTTGAAGGACTTGTGGGGAATTGGTAGAGAAGAGAGTGATCAGAAATCTCTCCCCCTCTAACAGTCTGTGATGTGTTCATTCTAAGCAGATATGATCTATGTCTCTGGAGGCTTTGATGGCAGCCGGCGTCACACCAGTATGGAGCGCTATGACCCCAACATTGACCAGTGGAGCATGCTGGGAGATATGCAGACAGCCCGGGAAGGCGCTGGGCTGGTGGTAGCCGGCGGAGTGATCTATTGTCTAGGTGCTGAGTCAGGGAGGCAGGGATGGGAGAGGGTGTAAGGGTGGCAGCCTTTGTGGGGGTGTGGCAGCCTTTGTGGGGGTTGGGCATCCCTTTTTTCCAGAATTAACTTCATAAATGGCCTTGAACTAAAACCCTGGTCTATCCCCGTTATTCCATAAACTGGAATTATCTTTTCATGGAAGCAGAACGTGGGATGCTATCAGGTTTTTCTTTGGATTACCGGAACTCTTGAGGGAGAGCTGAGGTTGAAGAATCCGTTGGAACACTCGGAGAAAAACAGGCTGGGAATTGACATCCGATTTGTCCTCTTTTCTAGAATGTCCTCTACTTTGTCTTTCAGGAGGATATGATGGCTTGAATATCTTAAATTCAGTTGAGAAATATGATCCCCATACAGGACACTGGACTAATGTGACACCAATGGCCACCAAGCGCTCTGGTAAGGCCCGTCAGATCTAAGGGGCAGGACAGTACGGCTGTCTGTCATGTGTCTGCTTGTGCGGTGGTGGCACTGTCACGGGACAGAGCCGACCAGAGTTGTATTTCCTCACTTCGACTCCAGTGAAACACGAGTCAGATTACATCTCCTCCTTGCCCATTCCTCTAGCATCGTGAGAGTGGAAACAGTTTCAACTTCCAAATCGAGTGTACACCTGAGAGCGGAAGCTTTCTTATTTTATTCACTTTTATGTCCTTGTTCCCTCCTTGCATTAAGAAAAATTTTTTTAGTATCGCAGGTTCGATTCCCAGTCAGGGCACATGCCTGGGTTGCAGACCACGGCCCCCAGCAACCACACATTGATGTTTCTCTCTCTCTCTTTCTTTCTCCCTCCCTTCCCTCTCTAAAAATAAAGTCTTTATTTAAAAAAGATTTAAAAAAAGAAACAACTCTTACAGTATTTAAAAAAAAAGAAAAAAATTTTACTGATTTTTGGGGAGAGAAAAAAACATGGATCTGTGGTTCCCCTTATTTACGCATTCATTGGTTGATACCTATATGTGCCCCGACTGGGGATCGAACCTACCACCTCGACGTATCCAGATAGTGCTCTATCCAACTGAACCACCCAGTCAGGGCCCTGCCTGCACTGTGCTATCTGGTGGAGGCTTGGTGTCCAGCACACATTACATGGATGAGTGCTGCCAGGCCTAACACACCTGCAGGTGCTTCCTGAGGTGGAGGAGCTGGGCTCCAGGTCAGAGAGCAGCTGCTGTTCTGCGTCACTTTCTGTGGGTAAAAACTGCTCCAGGACCTCAGTCACGGCACCTCTCCCCCTTCCACCTTCATTGCCTCCTTTTCTCCACTTCCTTCTTTTCTACCGATGAAGAAAGAGGGTCAGGGTCTGAATTGATGAGTGGAAGTGAGAACCATGTTGAGTTTTCTTTTCTCATTTCAACTCCCACCAGGTTTACAGGTGGAATAGCCTGTGCTGGACTGATCACGTCAGCCCTGTCTGGCTCTCGTGCGCATGCCTGAGCCCCCCCAGGAATTCAACCAGCCCCCAGTGACCGCATGTTCTTTCCAGAACTCAGACCCTCACTTCAGTATTAGTAACTTGCTGCACCTTTTTCCTCAGGTGCAGGAGTAGCCCTGCTGAATGACCACATTTACGTGGTGGGGGGATTTGATGGCACAGCCCACCTTTCTTCCGTTGAAGCATACAACATCCGCACCGATTCCTGGACGGCTGTCACCTGCATGACCACCCCACGATGCTACGTGGGGGCCACGGTGCTTCGGGGCAGACTTTATGCGATTGCAGGGTGAGGACTGAAAACGAGGCTGGAGCCGTCACTCGTAGGACAGCATGGTCCCACCCGCACAGCTGGGTGGACGCAGGGTGTGGGTCAGGGGAGGTGTCTCCATGGCATCCTCAGAGTGGGACACGCAAGGATAGGGACAGAATGCTCACTTGCCCCTTCTGCTTCTTCCCCACTCAGCTACGATGGGAACTCCCTGCTGAGCAGCATCGAGTGCTATGACCCCATCATTGACAGCTGGGAAGTGGTGACATCCATGGGGACCCAGCGCTGTGACGCCGGTGTGTGTGTTCTCCGAGAGAAGTGACCCTTGTTGGAAACCATCCAAAGCAAGTGACCAGTCCAGGGGCCAGTTGGCGGGAGAATCGAGATGGTTCCCAGAATGTCTGCTTCCCGCTGTACTCAGGGTGATTACAAGCACCGATGTCGTGATGCTTGTCCTTATTTGACACACACTGCCCCTCACGCTGGTACTTGTCCCCGAGTAGGCTGGGGAACGGACGCTCACGCATGGGACGAGGTGCACTCTGACTGGCTGTGAGAGGCCAGGTCCTCTCCTGGTCTAGACAGCACTTCCTGGTGGTTTCCAGTGCGCCGTGTGCTCAGGAGGGTTTGTACGTTGTGCCTCGTGTGCTGCTGAGAATGAAGGTGAGTACGACCTGCTAGACGTGGGCGGTGTCTGGCCAGTATCTGGATTGGAAGGGTGCCAGCTCGAGTCAGCTTGATAAAATGCAAGCCTTGTTTTCCAGGAAAAAGTATCTTTCCTAGTCTGCAGACAGCTGGTGACAACATAGTTCCACCCTGGAGGGAAACAAAGGGAAGAGTCCTGACAAAGCTTTGGGGCTCGGGAGACATCTGTGTGACACTCCAGTGAGGGTAGGGCTGGTGTACCAGAACTGGGTTTGGAGTAAGTGAAGTACAGTGGGACCCTGGTTCTCAAACTTAATTGCTTCTAGAAGACTGTTCGAGAAGCAATTTGTTAGAAAACTGAATCTCACAGGTGACTGATCATACAGACATCAGCATGAAAGGATTCTCAGGCTGACAACCAAAGTTCTGTGTGACAACCAAGATGTTTTTTCTGTGAACAGCTTGGTCAGGAACTGAACTCTGGGATGGGAGGCATTTGAGAACCAAGGTTTGGCTGTAACTAGAATTTGATGGTGTGTTGCCTGGGAGGCAGAGGAGGGCAGTTATTTAAAGGGTCCTCAGGTTTCCCAGGTTTTTCTGGACTTCAGTGTGGCTCCTCTTGGCCCTGGAGCCTGTGTGAGAGAAAACAGAACAAGCGTCAGGTGGGCAGAGGGCGAGTCAGGGAGGAGTAGAAGTACCCGTGATTTCATAATCATAATCGTTCTGCTCCCTGCCCAGCACAGCAGGGTTCTCAAGGGGGTGAGAGGCTTCCTTTGTTGAATCAGAACATGGTACTGCTGTTACATTGCCGTGCTATTTATTTTGGGACAGGGAAGGGGTGCAGCAGTGTGGAAGTTCAGCTACCTGGTATTGCCCTGTCCTTTTAAGGGTGCACTTCTGCTAAGGGTGGTTTTTACTGCTGTTGGGTACGTTTTGTCCTTTTCCTACTATAGAGTACCTGCATCTGTCCTGAGAGTGAACCAACGTTTACCCCAGCACAGAATAATTAAAGGGCAACCAAAGTCCCTGTGTTGGTCCAGTACCTGCACTCCCCATTTCTGAGCCACACTCAAGGCTCCTCTGTGCTGTGGAGTGAGATTCTTGCTGTACGGGTCCTGGGACTGTGGGAACGTGACAACCTAAACCAATGACGAGGCACTTGCCCTTTACTTTGAAATTCCTTTGTTCTCTCCCTGAATTTAATTGCCCTAAAGAGTTTGTTTCCTTTGTATTTTTTTAAGAAAATATTAAAAATCATCTGTCTCAAATGCCTTAAGAGTTTGCGATGAACCAGCACTGCCCGCAGACAGCTGGGGGACCAGGCATTGGGGGGCAGCTGTGGGTGCCAACTTCAGCCTGTTCACCTTGTGTCTGCCAGGTAGCTCCGTTGCTTCTCTGTTAGACACGGGTAAAATGTAGCACCTCTTTACCACCGGAGACTGACCAGTGCAACGTTTACCTGGATCTGCCACATTCTCTGACTCCTCTCTCACTGGGAAAACCCAAAGGGGATCAAGGACAGGCTCATTTAACATCCCCTTGAACTTTGGGGGTTTAGTCACCCAAACCAAACCCTTCTACTTGCTTCGGTTTATGGCCCATGAAACAGCTGTGCAGAAGGCCTGCAAAACTGCGGAAAACCCAGATGTTCCCAGAGCAGGGGAAGGAGAGCCAGAGAGGAATTTCTGTTCCCGGGAGAAGCCTGCCGGCCTCTGTGAGCAGGGCTCTGCCTGCTGGGGGCACGGCAGCTATGAAACCGCCCTCTGAGCAGCAGCCCGAGGAGGGCAGCGAAGGTGGTCCCTGGGGAGTTTCAGCCCGGATTCCGGAGTCGTCCGCGTTACACACACCGAGCCGCCCCGGTTTAGGCGCTGCCTCGCTCTTCCCCGCCGCGAACGGGCAGCCAGTCACGTGGTGTGCAGCCTCGGAGAGCCCTCGCTTCGCTCGAGTGCGGACGTTCCCCGCCGAGTGGTCTCAGCTGCTCCAGACCCTGTCCTCCTACCCACTCGGCATGAGGCCTCCCGCAGCCACCGCCTGCGGGCGCCCAGCCCCCGCTGTGGCGTCACCTTCCCACTGCGCACCGGACCCTGCAGGGCCGGACACAGCACACTTCCGGGAACGGGCGGTGGTTTCCGGCGTGAAATTCCAAGTTCCTGCCTGGGCCGCGGGCGTCTATCAGGCCCCGCCCCGCCCCCACTCTCTGCCTCCCAGAGGTCGTCTTCCGCTCGCACAAACCCGTCCCCGTTCTGCCCTCCCACTGCTTTGTGCCCGGTTGTCTGTCCCACGGCCTGTTCCGCTGTGTCACCTTCGGGGCCGAGGGCTGGCGTAGGGCTGGCGTGTGACTGGCGCCCACTGACCGCCGGGTCACTGACGGACAGAGAGACGAGGACTAGCCGAGGGGCCGTGGCCTGCGGCTCCGGACCTCGACTCTGCGCGGCCTGCGGCGACAGCCGAGTCCGGCCCGTGCGCCCCAGCGAGTCACCTCCGACCGAGACCTTCCTCACTGCGCCCTGCGGGGAGGGGCGACAGCCCGCAGGGAGGTCCCCACGACCCAGGGAGGTCCCCACGACCCGGGACCTCGGTCCCCACAGCGCGCCCGCGCCGTGCTGTGCCGCCGGCGAGTAGTCGCCTCGCCGGCTGGAACAGTCCCCTGCAGGAGCCCGGGCCCGACCCGCGTGCCTGCCGTTCCGTCGCCTCGGGAACGTCCCCTCGCGTCCCGGCCCTGAACTCGGGTTTCGGGAAACGAGGGACTCACGCCCTGCTTGAACGACTCAGCAGTCAGGCAGGCCCGCCGGCCTGGTGAGCATGGAGAGGACTTGTCAGCGCCGGACGATGACCCCGTCACAAAGCCGGCTGATGGCGGACACTCCCGGGGCGCCGTGTGCGAGTGCGTGCCCGAGCGCAGTCCTGTCGGGCTCGGGGAAGCGGACGCCTGCGCAAAAGGCGGTGGCTGCCCGCTCCGCCCCTTCCGAGCCCCGCGCCGGCGCAGTCGTACAAGACCGAGCTGCGCCTGCGCGGTCCGAGTCCCAGACGGTGGCGGCGGCAATGGAGCCCGCGGCGCCGCCGAGCGAGCTGGTGTCGGCGGAGGGCCGGAACCGGAAGGCGGTGCTGTGCCAGCGCTGCGGCTCGCGGGTGCTACAGCCGGGGACGGCACTCTTCTCCCGCCGGCAGGTAGGGCGGCCTGGCGCGGGGCTGGAGCCTCAGGGCCTGGGGGCCAGTCTCTCTCGGCTCCAAGTCCCGGGCCCTAATTCCTCTCCTGGTGCCGTCACCGGGAGGGAGAAAGTGGAGACAATGTGGTTTTAGCAAACTTGCCGCAGGGAAGTGGGCGTTCACCCCGTCTCAGCCGGCTTCGGTCTCCACAGGCTCCGCCCTGATGGCCTCACGCGTTGGGGGCCGGGGCTCCCGGGAGGACAGGGACGCGCAGTTCGGGGTGGGCGGGCGGTGCCCTTCCGGCACTCCGGGCGTTCGTGCTGCTTTCCCCGCCAGGCCGCCGCGGGCAGGCCCTCTCCCGAGCCTGCCTGCGGCAGAGGATCCAGATCCTGAGCCTGGGCAGGCCCTGGGGTGTTCGCACGGGGCCCAGGCTCGAGGGCACAGGCGTGGGCTGCACCTCTGGGTGGGGGGACTGTCGCAGAGCTTGCGGGCATGTTGTGAAAGCACCGGAAGTCCTCGCCGACGTGGAAACTGCAAACACGCTAACGGGTTTACTCTGCTGTAACGGTTTTTACTCTCATCTATGTTGTAGCGGACTTGCCAAGTTTTCTGCAAGGAAATGCGCTTGAAAAAGCAAACGGGGGCCTCAGCCGACTCTGGCCGAGTCGTGTCCCCCCGTCTCTGAGGAGACCGTCCTGCGTTAGGGGCCCCGGGGGGTCCTCAAAGCGGTCAGCCCACCTGGCCAGGGAGGTGCCTGCCTCAGGTTAGACAGGACTCTTGCTTCCACCGCGCAGTCTGTGCAGAACCCTCCCGGTTCCGGGTGCGCCCCCCGCAGCGATCCTGGGCGTCTCAGCTAGCGGCCAGACGCTGCTGCTCGGATCACAGGTGCGTGCGTGTCCACCTGTGGTCCTGGGGGCGTGGCTTGCAGGATTTAAACGCGGAGCCGGCAGAGCCGGGTTGCAGCTGTAGCGTAAATAAATGCTGCGGTAGGTAACACGCAATAGCTCGGGCGCGCACTCGGTGTTTCAGCCCGCACAGCTGCAAACCTGCTTGTTTTGCCCATCCTGGGAGGCGGGAGTTGGAGGGCCAGAGGGACCCACAAGGTAAGGGGCAGTGGGGAGGGGTCTGCCGCCCCTGTGCTGGGCACCTTCTGAGGGCGAAGCTCAGGCCCTCCCTGATTTTCTCCCCTGAGGAGCGGCCAGGGCATGACTTCAGCCGGCAGCAGAGGGGCTGGGCCAGAAATATTTGTAGGGACCCGGGTCCACAGAAAGTCACAGCCGGTTTCCTGGCACCTGAATTGTTGCCCCTCACGCTCTCTGCCTGCTCCCTTGGTCGCTGGGAACAAACAGTGCCTCAGGGACTCACTGCACGTCAGGTGAGGCAAACAGTGAGGAGAAGGGTGGAGTAACCAGGGGACCGGGGTGCTTGGCGGTGTCCTCAGGCGCTGCCCTGCTGACCAGCACCGACACCTGCTCTCACAGGCCAAGAGCCTGGAGGAGGGGGGCAGGAACTTCCGGGCTGGGCAGCCGCGCTCCTCCCCCCACCCCACCCCAGCCAGGGTTACCACGCCTGCCCCCCCTCCCCCACTGAAGCACAGCCCCCACTTCACAGCACAACTCCAGGCCCTTCAGTGCACACTGTCCCACCAGGGGAGGGGCGCCCACATCCCCGTCGAAGCCTTTAACTTTTCTGGACTAGTGTTGTGTGTTTTTAATTTTTTTTAAAGATTTATTTCTTTATTTTAGAATAAAGCACAGCTGGTCACGGTCCCTCTCCACGTCTCGTAAGAGTCAGGGCACAGGCCACAGGCAACAGAGGAGCAGCCGGGTCAGGCCTGCGGGTCTGATCTCTGCGCAGACTGCGCACAGCACCCAGGAGGGGTGCTGGCGCTCAGCGCGGCGGTCGTGTGTTCTCTCCCTGCAGCTGTTCCTGCCGTCCATGAGAAAGAAGCCCGCCCTGGCCGATGGCGGCAGTCCCGACGGCGACCTCCTGCAGGAGCACTGGCTGGTGGACGACATGTTCACCTTCGAGAACGTGGGCTTCACCAAGGACGTGGGCAACATCAAGTTCCTGGTCTGCGCAGACTGTGAAATCGGGCCCATCGGCTGGCATTGCCTAGATGACAAGAACAGTTTCTATGTGGCCTTGGAGCGCGTGTCCCACGAGTAGCGGAGGGGAGGGGGCTCTGCTCCTCCGAGTATAAGAGCTGCTTGTCCCCAGAGCCAGTGTGGGCTGGTGGAACAGTCCTGCTGCTACTTCTCTGCCCCAATTACAGTGCCACGCGTCCGGCGGGCGTGCAGAGGCTGCAGAGGCTAACTGCCCGCCTCCTCGGCCTGCTCACTTTGCGCCACAGCGTCTCCTGGGCGCCCCTTCCCTCGGTTCTGGACCGGGGCGTTTCTCAGATGTCCTGTCCTCCCAGCGCCCTGCTGGACTCTCCTTGACCCCAGGGCTCCCTGGGTTCCTGCTCCCGGAGAGCAAGCAGTCACCAGCCTTTTAGACAGAACAACACATGACAAAGATGCTCTTGAAACTCTCGTTCAAGACAGCGCACAGGTGTCAGAGTGACTGTTGTGTGGCTTCCTTTACCATAATTTATTCTTTTTCAGAGGTTAGCATTCACAAGCTTTTGTATTTAAACCATGAATCAGGACCACTTTGGACACACCTCCTGTACCAGGTGTGAGGGCCTCTGCTCGGGGCTGGCGGGGTTGGAACTTTCCCGGGGCTTTCCCGGGCCTCCCGGCGCCGCAGAGAAGGAGGGGCGCATGCAGGAGGGGCGGCCTTCTCTGCACGGGTCGGTGCTTCCTTTGCTCTCGGCAGAGACGCCTTGATGGAACCTGCTGGGCCTGCCTCCCCCAGGGCATCGGCTCCTGGGGGATCTCCCCCGGCCCCGAACACAGACAGACATTCCTCCAGCTGTGGGGCCGCTCTCTCGGAGCGGGCAGTGTCACAAACCTGTCTGACTTTCGCTGGGACTCTCCCCCATTCTGTCCTTTCTCTTCTGAAGTGCGTCACCTGGAGGGGGTCTGCGTGAGCGGGTTCTGGAGTCCCCCCCCATCACCCCCCTCAGACCCAGGGGACCTGCAGCTGGGACACACCAGCGACCTGCCTGGCCGCGGCCCCCGCCCCCCACAGCTGCTCCCCCACCAACACTGGGGCCTGGGGCTCGGCTTTGCGACCGGCCTGTGCCCTCCCTGCGCAGTCGGAGCCCGGGGGGGCTCCTGCAGAAAGGGGAGGCCTGTTCCAGACCAGCGGCCCCGTGGCCGCGACGCAGCATCTGCAGAACAGCCGTGGGAACCGTCCGCCCGGGTCAGAAGGCGCAAACCCGAGCAGATGCCTCACCGGAGACGGTGCGCACTCGCTGCAGGCGAACACCACACTGGGTGTGAACACTCCCAATCCCTCATGTTTGCACCGTCCAGAGGGTGCCGATGGTAGTGTGGTATAAATCCCTAATGCTCTTCTACGTGTGTGGTTTTGTAAAGCAAATACGGGTTCCTGGTGTCCCCTCTCACAGCATGTGACTCCTGTCCGTGGCGTCCACCGTGCGTGCCCCGTGGTGTCCGTGTCCTGCTGTGTTTCCGTGCGCACGTGAACAGTCCACTGCTGCTCTCCCGGGTTCTACATGCAGGGGCCGTGGCGTGCAGCCCGGCAGGGAGACCGATGCGCACAGCCCTCGGCCTGTCCTCGGGGCCCATCACTAGAAGTTGGGGTGCAGTGGGTGTGTGGGTCCACCCCCCTCAGAAACGGCCACACCGGCCCCCTTCCACATCAGAGCACTGGCTCCTCTGAGCCTTCCCCGCCCTGGGTGCCTGTCATCATTAAAAACATTTGCCACTTTTAACAGACGAAAAAAATGGTGTCTCCTTGCTTTGATTTGCATTTGTTATTTCCAATGAAATTTTATATACTTCCTGGTCGTTTGTACCTTTCTGAGAACTGCCGAACGTTGCTGCCGGCAGCCAAAAGCGCTGTTCCGTCTTCTCAGTCTGACTCGGAGAAACAAAGGTGCTGAGCCGTGGACATGAGATCCCCGCGCGTCCTTGGCGGGGAGAACGTAACGACGCAGAGGCAGCCTGAGCCCTGTTCCGCTCGTCTCCCGTTCCCGTCTCCCTGGCGCCCCAGGAGTGCACCCACGCCCCGAGTGGGTCTGTGGGCCTTCTGCCTCCCCAGCCTCTGCCTCCCGCGTCCAGCCATCGGATGCCGGGGGCTGCGGGGGTCGACGACCCCAATACTCAAGGGCTCAGGACCCCGGCTCAGTGCACTGACACCCGTGGGCGACCCCATGCAGCCCTGACCCCCACCCACTCATGGGGTGTGAGCCTCTAGTGAAAGCCCCCCAAGCTGTACCTGCAGGAATAACCCAGAGTCTAGGTCAATGTCAGGGAGCAGCACTTTGCCTGTCCTTCCTCTCAGCAGCCAGCAGAGGGCAGTAGAGGCTGGTACCCGTTTGGGGCTCTGCCTGATGAGGCCTTAGAGCCGCCCAGCCCCAGGGCCAGGATTCTGGAGGTCAGGGGCCTTGAGTCTGGGGCTAGGAACATGGGAAGTAAGAGGACCCTCATGGGCCTCTTGGGCAAGAGGGTGTGTACACGCCTCCTACTCTGAAAAGCGGCCCGGGGAGGAAGGAAGTAGCCCAGGGTGCAGCCACACCTGTTCTCAGGTGCCTGGGTGTCCGTCAGAGGACCGGAGGCAGCTAAGAGCTACCTGCCTGGACACACAGAGGCTCTTCTTCTGTGAGCTCCACAAGCCCCACTGCCAGGCTCTGCAGGTGGAGCTCCTCCCGGGGCCGCACTGCTCCCCTGGTGAGACCCACGGAGAAGACGAGACCCTCTCCCTGCGCTGTCCGTCTTCACTCCTCAAAGCCCGGCTCCGTCTGACACCGACACACCCTCCTTCCCTGTTTGGGCTCCTCTTCGGGGAAAAACACCTTCTTGGCCGTATTTCTGCCTGCGATTCTCCACTTAAACGTGACGAAAACGCTCCGTGTTTGAAACAGATTTTTGTGACGGGCAGTGAGAAGTGGAGACTTCACAACGGCTGGCGTTGCTGGAGCCCTCGGTCCGTTCTGTCCGACTGTCCAGTGTGCTTGTGCCACATGGTCCCCGGCTTTCCTGCCGCCTCCGACGCTGGCAGGGTCTGCAGGGGCGTCCTCGGTCTCAGTCCTGAGATGGGTGGTTCACAGCTTCTCTCTCTTCGTCGGTCTTGCTAGAGGCTGGTCCGTCCTATCGGTCATTTAAAAAGTAGCTCTTGCTGTGGCTGGTGTGGCTCAGTGGATTGAGTGCCGGCCTGTGAACCAAATGGTTGCCAATGCGATTCCCACTCAGGGCACATGCGTGGGTTGTAGACCAGGTCCACAGTGGCGGGGGGGCGGGGGTGAGGCAACCACACCTTGATGTTTCTCTGCCACTCTTCCTCCCTTCCCCTCTCTCTAAAAATAAATAAATTCTTAAAAATAAATAATTAGCTCTTTGTTAAATTGGTTTTCTTTATTTTGTTTTCATGTTCCCTGATTTCAGCTCTTACTTCTACTATTTTCTAGCTTCTGTTTGGGTGGCAATTACTTTGCTCTTCTTTCTCTTGAGTCTTGCGATCAGTGGGCAGATCAGTGAGCCCTGTCTGCCTTCTTTTCCGGTGGGAACATTTAGTGCTGTGAATTTGCCTCTCAGCACTGATTTAGCTGCGCCCCACAGAGTCTGATGGGTTGTATTTTCACTTTTGTTCAGTTCAATATATGTGTTCATTTCCCATGAGTTCCTCACTATCAACTTCAACTGGTCCACCCAACCGAGGAGCATCGTCCAGCGAAAAATCTCCAGGACAGAACTTCACAAACCACTCTTGACACGCCCGATCAGTCACAGCACCTTCTCCACACACAGCACCCATCTTTATTTTTACATTTTTACCTTTCTTGAAAAAACAAAGACTAATATGTCGAAAATGTTGCTTATTTTCTTCCATCTTCAATATGAAAATGGCTACACAAAAATTTACTACTTTTGATAAGTTTTTTGAGACTTCATGCTGATATGACAGTTGTCACAACACAATCTAACAAAGTGGTTTCAAATGAAATTAAAGACAACTAAGCACTACTAGAGCCAGCTTATGGAAAAGGCAAATGGACTTTTTTGACTGAACTTTCTTGCCGAATGAACGAAATAATGGGCCAATCGACTGAAACTTCAAGCCACTGAGCAGACTTCTTGGCCGACAACAAACTTTCTGGCCACCGAACAAACTTTTTGGTGGATGGAACAGATTTTCTGGCTGAACAAATTTCTTGGCTGAACAATTTTCTCGGCCAAGCGAACAGACTTTCTGGCCAACTGAATTATGGGGCCAGTTCAATATAACCACATAGGTAGTTAAATGCAAAAAGAGGGAAAAGAATTACCAGGCAACATTAGAGGAAGGAAAGCAGGAATGACTACATTCATTTCAGATAACGTCGACTGCAGAGCAAGACCATGGCCGGAGGCAGAAAGGGACATTACATTTCGATAAGGGATCAATCCACCAAGAGAACACGACCCAAATTGTGTGCCCACCAAACAGACAGACTGCAAAGTGCAGGAAGCAAAATCTGGTAGAACTGAAAGAAACAGACAACCCACAAGCACCGTGGGAGACTTAACTGCTCCCCCTCCCAACAACTGATCACAGAACAACAAGGGAGAAATTGGCAGAGAGAGAAGAACTCAACAAACACAAAGATTAATACATAACTCATCCGGTTTGAGAGGGATAATTTTAATAACCCTGGAATTATTTTTAAAATTGCATTCATAGTTTAAAAACTCCTCCCAAAAAATCCCCAGGCCCAGATGGTTTCACTGAAGAATTCTAAAAAACATTCATGTAGATTCGAGGCTCTTAACTTGGGGCCCAAACCCCCCAGGCACTGAACATACACACACTCTCAGCAGGAGAGGAAAAGTTCCGTGTTCTGGGAACTCCACGCTCCAGGGCCCGTGCCCTGGGCTCCGCCTCGGCCTGACGTCCGGCTGTCGTGTGGCCTCCGAATGAGTCGGGGTGTCCGTCCCAGACAGTCAGTCCCTCGGGGACGGGCACTGTGCCTGTGTCGTGCAATCTGAGCTGGACGGACGCGAGTAAACACGACATCGGGGGCTTTACACAAAGTCTGACTGTGGACTGTGAAGGGGAGGACTCACCCGTGGAGATTCCTCAGGGGTGACAGTCGTTTTGGACAGTGGTGGACACGGCCCTGGACCAGGACAGGGCAGCCACAGGGCACCTCCTGCTGGGCAGTGTGGGGTGGCCACGGCCCAGGTAGGGGTGGGCACTGAGACCCCCTGATGCTCAAGAAACTCGAGGGCTTTGCTGCCTTAGCGACGGGCGACACGGTCAGTGCAGAGCCGAGGCAGCTGCAGGGCTCATGGTGGAGAGCAGGCCACCCGCCAGGGGCCACCCCGTGAGGCGGCATGCCCTTACACCCGGGCCCCCGGGAGCAGGCCTCGCTCAGCCCCTCAGGTAAGGAGGTGGCTGCCCAGGGCCCCTCCTGAGTCCAGGCAGCAGCTTCAGCCAGGTCACGGCCAGTCAGCTTGGGGAGAGCCCCCCTCCCACCGCCTCCTGGAGCACTGCGTGAGCGTCCTGCAGCCCCTCCCCTGCAGAACCTGGGCCAGGGAAGGGCAGGCTGGCACGGCCGGGGCGCAGCCGGGGCCCCAGGCGTCCGGGGCGCCGTGGGCCGGGCTCTGCGGGCAGCTTGGCAGGGACTCCCCTGAGGGTCCTCAGAAGCCTGCTCCGCACCCACCTCCGGGCTGCACAGGGAAGACGGGGTCCAGGGGCGGGGATGCCATGGGGCCACCGCAGACTCCAGGCAGACTGTCTCCGGCCTTCACACCCACTTTTCTCGGTCTGTAAAACAGGGGGTGCCCCCCGAGTGTCTGTCCGAAGACTAAAGCGGACATGGGTTCCTATGAGCTTTGTGAACGAAAAGCTAGGGGTCACGCCCTCATTTGGCAAACGCGCCCCGAGTGTGGGCAGTGCGTC
The DNA here is from genome assembly GCF_019186645.2 of Phyllostomus hastatus. Classification (NCBI taxonomy): domain Eukaryota; kingdom Metazoa; phylum Chordata; class Mammalia; order Chiroptera; family Phyllostomidae; genus Phyllostomus; species Phyllostomus hastatus. The sequence continues at coordinate 23,732,815 of NW_025333607.1, read as the reverse complement.
CGAGCCCGCTGTGCAGCAGACAGGCCCGAGAGGCAGCTGAGCCGGCCCACGGACAAGGAGCCCCGGCACGCCCACCCCTGGGGGCTCTCCTCTCTCCCCTCTGCCCTTCGGAGGCACTCCTGGTGGCCAGTGCCCTCCCAGGGCCGGACCCCTGTGGACAGGTATGGGCGTGAGCCTCCGGGACAGGCCGGGACAGGGCCGGTTTGAAAGTAGGAGACCACAGGGGTGGGAGCACTTTAACTGGAGAACGAGCAAGGTTTGGTAAAAGCATTTTCAAGAAGCTGTTCAAAGTGATGCCATGCAAATGCTTCACGGGCCACTCCTTTGAAGGCGCTGGTTCAAGATTTTGAGTTTAAATCTTTTTAAAGTATTTTATTTATTTTTAGAGAGGGAAGGGAGGGAGAGAGAGAGAGAGAGAAACATCCATGTGCGGTTGCTGGGGGCCATGGCCTGCAACCCAGGTATGTGGCCTGACTGGGAATCCAACCTGCAACACTTTGGTTCTCAGCCCGTGCTCAAATATTTTTAAAAAATAAAATAAAAAGAATGAGGTGGAAAGATGACCGCTGAGCACCCGTCCTCACAGGTCGGGAAGGGCTCAGAGGGCGTGGGAGGTGGCGGCGGGCCAGGGAGTGCACTGCGATGAGAAAGTGAAGGTTCAGCTGCAGGCCGCTCGCATCCAAGCTGGCCAGGAAAGGCAGGAAGTGGACGGTCCAGTTAAGGGGTTCGTTTAAGGCCATCGCTACTCTCCTGGACGTCAAAGTGTGACTCCTAATGGGAGTCCCTTTCTTGGCCTCTTGCGGTGTCCACTCTAGGGACCCCCCATGGTCTGCCCGTTCACCCTTGCTGCCCCGTGACCCCTCACGCCCCCCGACTGTGTGTGAACTCTGGAATGTGCACCCGCACCCACAGCACCCGCCTTCGTGACCGAGACCGGCCCCCAAACCGGGCTAAGCTGCACGTGCCGCAGGGAAAGGGGCCGCTTGTGCCACGTGTCTGGGTGCAGAAGAGGAGGGACGGGTCTCCTGCCGTCTCCGCGGCACCGAACACGGGCCCGAGCCTTCTCCCTCGCGTCCAGTCGCCCAGGCAGGCCGGAACAGAGGGTCTCCCAGGCTTTAATTTTTCAGACGCTCGCCAACCTGTCTCCAACTGGGAGCCGCTGTCCTACCCTCGGCCCGCTCCTCCCAGAGGTAAATATGCCTGACCAGGAGCCCGCCAGCCTGGTGGGCGCTCGCCACCAGCCTCACGCAGCTCACGTCCCGCCCCGCGCTCCGCGGGACTATCTCCTGATCCAGCTGCCCCTCCAGGAGGGGGCCCAGCACGGCGAAGCTGGTGCAGTACTGCGGCGTCCCCTCCGGCTCGTAGCCCAGCTCCACCCGCCCCCTCTGCAGGGCGTGCTTTCCGTCCACCACGGTGCCTGTCAGCACCTGCACCCGCCGCAGGCTGGCCGGGTGGTTCAGGATGACGGTCAGGTGGCTCTCTGCGCTGACGTTGTGGGTCCAGAAGAAGGACTCGTCCAGAGTGTAGGCCTGCCAAGGGAAATGAACCCCCAAAACCCTCATGTCCGTGAACACTGCTCCCGGCGGGTTGTGGGGGCCTCGGGGCACCCTGTTCCGCGGGGCTCCAGCTGCGTGGCTATCACGGGCACTGAAGTAGGAGCCCCGGCGGTAGAAGAGGAAGGGCCTGCTGAGGACGGCGTGTCTCTGGGCCAGGAGGGTGCGGAAGTGCGGGAGCAGCTGGTCCAGGGGCTTCTCCTTGTGGAAGAGGAGGAGGAAGTGGGCCAGCAGCGGGAGGTCCCTGCCATGCAGGAGCTTGCCCAGCAAGCCCAGGTTCGAGAACTCCAGCAGCACCCACGGGGCCCTGCTCATGTTGCCCACCCTCCCTCGGATGTGGGTGACGAAGTTGGGGGTGCAAAAGGCATCGTCCTCCAGCAACAGGAAGTAGTCAGAGAGTCCTGCAGCGAAGCTCGTGAGGAAGGCGTGATCCACATTCTGCTTGGAGCAGGCGTCCCCCGGGTAGTCCTCGTCCTCAAGGTCCCCCGCGGGGTAGGCATCCGGCAGGGTGTGGATCAGCACCAGCTGCCCTGCCAAGATCTGCGGGCTGAAGAGGGTTGAAACCTGGGCGGCGGTCTTTCTGAGCCAGGCAGGGTCGGAGTCGGCCAGGTGAACCAGCACCGTGAGACGTCTCTGCTCTGCCTTGGAGGAGGCTCGGAACAGGGACACCAGCGTGTGCAGGAGGCCACTCCGACCCTCCGGGCCTGGCACCGAGGAGAGGCCCACCGTCAGCCATCCTGGGGGAAGCAGAATGGGGACCGTGGTGAGGGCGGCTGGGTGGTGGGAAGGTGCTGGGGGTTAGGGTTGGGGTGCTCTCTGGGGCCTTCTCTCCTCCTCTCCTGTCCGTCTATTTTTTCCACTCGCTCTGCCTTCAGATGTATTTTATATTTATTTTTAGAGACGGGAAGGGAGGGAGAAAGAGAGGGAGAGAAACATCAGTGTGTGGTTGCCTCTCACACCCCCGCACTGGGGACCTGGCCTGCATCCCAGGCGTGTGCCCTGACTGGGGATTGAACCAGCGACCCCTTGGTTTGCAGTCCAGCACTCAGTCCATGGAGCCGCACCGGCCAGGGATGATTCTGTCTTCTGGTGCAGGGGATGTTTAGGTCCTTGCTCAACAAAGTGGAGGCCTTATTCCAGCAATGTGGTCTGGATGTCCACCAAGAATACGGAGTCAGGGCCCCTGCCTCAAACTGACCCGAACAGAACCTGCACTTGAACAGCGTCACCAGGTGCCCCGTGTGCGCACTTCAGCTTCGAAGGACTAAGCTTTGAGGAGCCGAGTCCCCGTGGGCCTCCCTGAGTCTGCTCGGAGCCAGACCCGTCTGGCACAGGGCTCCAGTGCTCAGCCAGCATCAGCTGTCTGTGTCGGCCCAGCCCTCTTCCCAGAGCGCTCCCTGGGAGACGATGTCTCAGGAAGGGCACTTCTTGTCCAGGTCTGGAGCCCAGGGTTCTCCTTGGCCCGTTCCCACCACTGAGCGTGTGGCCTCCAGCAGGTCCCTTCAGCCCTGAGCTGAGTTCCCAGCCCGGGAAACGGAGGGCGGTGGACCCTGAGACACAGGCCCATTCAAGGCCCCGCAATCTCAAGTCCAGTGGCTCTGCTTCCCTCCAGCAAGCGACTTAGCGTCCTGGTGGGGAGGGGACTGTCGGCCACATTCAGCCATTCCCTGCACTGCCCCGCCTTTCCTTCTCCCCTTCCTTCCTTCCTCGCTACCTTACTTCTGGGGACGTCCGCGCCTCCTCTGGGGACCCCATTCCCCTCCGTGGAACTTACTCTTTCTTCTCTGCTGGACTTTTTTCATATATTGGAAGGTGAGATTCTGCCAGTCTTCTCGTGATCTCGGGTCCTTCCTTCTGCCGTCACTGTCCTGGGGCATTGACAAAGCAAAACATGCCTTTTCTTTCACGACAAGGACAAGGTTTAGCCCTAGGAGCTTCCAGAAACTTCTCCAGGGAAAGAGGGGGAGTGGATCACTCTCCCCAGGTGAGCCCAGCACATTCTCAGGATGTCTGGCCACTGGCCAAAGGACCCAGAGCTCAAGCAGTGTTTGCTGTCTTTCTCACCGTAACACACTTGGGGGAGGGATGCAACTTCTTCATGGACCGGTGGGTCCAGGCCCACCCCCACTCCCTCTGGAGCTCCCTGCTCCCGGCGAATGGGGCAGGCACTGCTGGGGGTCTGCCTGCCCACACCCTGCCCACCCGATGGCCTCAGTCCCCACACGGAGAGCAACGGCTGCTACTTGGCCTTTGATGGGCGTCACGGGATCATCGTCGATTTCGCTGGAGACCTTCAAGGTGATGAAGAGCCACAGGAGCTCGAGGGCCACCAAGGTTAGGAGGCAGTGCCTGACGGAGCACCACATGGTGCCGGCTGGACACGGCTCCTGCGGCAGAAAGCAGCCGGCGGCTGGGGGCTGCCCCTGCCCCGGGCACGTCTCCGCTTCCCGGTGTCCCCTGGAAGCCGCCCCCACCCTGCTCCTCCTCTGTGTCCCTGTTCCCTCATTCCCCAAGTCTGCTCTATTCTCAGTCGGGGCGGGGGCCTGCCAGGGTGGCACAGAGCTCTTCTCACCGCCAGGAGGAGGGGCCTCTGTCCCTCTGCCGATTCTCTCTGGGGCCCCGCAGGGAGGTCCCACTTTCCCACAGCGCCTCCTTCTCCAAATGGGGGTCGGCCGGGGCTCTGGGACGAGGCTGCTTATCTCGGAGAACAGATGGTCGCCACCCAGCCTGCTTTTGCAAACCAAGTGGAACCGTTAAACTAGATGAACTTGAAGGGGTGCTAAGTGCTAAGGAATCGGGTGGCTTTCTTGGCTTTTTAATAAATGGTATCGTTCCCTTATTCCAATTTTTAATGTTACTCACAGACCTTGATTAGAACGTGATTCCATGAACTCGGAGTGAAAAAGTCCTTTCTCCAGGGCTGGGCTGTGGGACTGCAGGCTGGCCAAGCCTCAAAGGCCAGCGGGATGGTGGGGGGTGGGGGTGGCTTTCTTGCTCTCTGTCCTTCTGCTTCTGAATGATCAGAGGAAAGTCTTTAATATGCTCATCACCAGCTCGCGATTCTTACCCCGCATATTCAGGACACAGAGGAAGTACCAGTCGGGAACTTCTATGTTCCTGGGGCTGTAACATTCTCTGATCTCCCCATTGTCTTTCTTCCTTCCCTTCTTTCTTATTTTCAGATTTTATTTATTTATTTTTAGAGAGAGGGGAAGGGAGGGAGAAAGAGAGAAACTTCAGTGTGTGGTTGCCTCTCGCGTGCCCCCCACTGGGGACCTGGCCCACAACCCAGGCATGTGCCCTGGCTGGGAATCGAACCTGCGACACTGGTTCACAGGCCGGTGCCCAGTCCACTGAGCCACACCAGCCAGGTCCGATCTGCCCATTTTCACAGATGACTGCCAGTGGAGTATTTTGGTGGAGGGTAACAGGCTCCTCTCCTTCAACCATTTGGCTTTTCGGTAGGAGTTATACAAATAATCCTTATGTGGGTCTCACGGATTAAATTTTTCTTACCTGGTTCCCTTACGCTAGGACTTTCAGTGAGAGGTGATTCAGACACAGACCCCTGCACGTGAAACAAACTGGCTTCTCTGCTCTAGAACAGAAATGCGCGGACGCAGACGCTGAGCGGAAAGGCCCTCCAGCAGCGGTCGGCGTCTCTGCCCCCTCGGCTCCTCCACCTCCTTCCCCGGTCCCTCTGGGGGCCCGCCGCCCTTCAGCCCTCAGACTGCCACCGCTTCTGGGGTTGGGGGGGGCTGGAGGCAGGCAGACCCGTGAGGGGGTGCTGAGGACCGTCCCTGCGCAGGGCCCAAGGGCTGGCATGCCCGGGAAAGCACACTGGGGCCTCCCAGGTCCCCGCCCTTGAGCTGAGCTGCCTCTGTGATGTGATGTGACTCTTCTGAGCTCCCCGCCTGCCCGTCATCAGAGGTGTGCCTGGGCAGGCCCTGCCTGCAGAGGCCGCTCAGTCACTCACTGTGATGCGTCCGGAGGAGCAGCCCCACTGTCTTCAGGGAAAAGAGATGGGAGCCCGCTGGGCCCCACGGAGGGGGAGCCCAACTCCCACTCCCCCCCTTCTGATTCTCGCCCCCCCTCACCCTTCTGGGCAGGGGTCCTCTTCTCCTCTGCAGCATCCACACCCCCCCACCCCGCCGAATCCAGGCTCTCTCCAGTCTCGCCCCATTCCTCGGTGACCCTGCCCAGCAGAACTCCCTGAAGCGTTGTCTTAATTAGTGAGTCCCTGTGCACTCCACATTCCCTCTCCTCCTCTCACCGGCCTCTCTGCACCTTTCACACAGCTGACTTCTGCCTCCTTGGAGCCCTTTCCTGCCCGACACCCATCACCTGCCACATAGGCCGTCCTTCCCCGGCTCACCCTCGCCCCAGGCGAGTTGGCTCCCTCCTCCACACCCACCTGGGGAGGCCTCGCCCAGGCCTGCGGCCTCAAGGGCTTCTGCTCCTACCGGACAGACAGTGTGTGGATTTGTATCACTACATGCCCAGTGTACAGACTGCTGACTCCCAGCTGACCGACCTCCAGCCCTAGCCAGGGCCTGAGATCTGGGCTCCTCGACTGGACTGATCAGCATCTGCACTCAGGTGGGCCAGAGGGACTCAACCTTAACAGAGAGAAAGTGGAAGGACACCGCCCGCCCCCAGGTCTCCTCCTCCCCACTCTCCCCCACCTCAGGAAAGAGTGCTGCCGCTGGCCCGGTTCCCCAGCAAAGGAGCCTGTCACCCTTGACTCCTCTGTCCCCTCCACACTCCAGGCTACTTAGTCCTGTTGCCTTCTCCTCCAGATGCATCCAGAAGGGGACCCTCTCTCACCGTCTCACTGTGACAGCGTGGTCCGAGTTGCTGCCACCTCCTGCCTGGACTAGTGCAACCCCCCCCCCCATTCTAATGGGCCCCTCCCCTCCCCTCCCCCTTGTTGGCCTGCAGTCCCATCTCCACAGGGCAGTCGGAGGCCTTTTAAAATTGTAAGTCAGATGGTGTCCCTCCTACCTACAAGTTTCCGATGGCTTTCCTTTTTGCAAGCAGGAAAAATGCAAATTCCTGACTATGTCTGAGGAGATCCTTTCTGGAGTAGCCCTGTCTACCTCTGACTTTACCCCCCACCCTGGCTTTTTGGCGAGGGGCCGCCCCTCGGAGGGACCACGCTGTTTCTGGGCTCAGGTCTTTGCACATGACGAAGATTCTTTTAGTCTCCCCCCCGTAGCCTTTCCCATCGCTGCCTCCTTCCCAGCCTCGAACCCGAGCTCTGCGGTTCCTTCTTCTACCTCAGCTCACCTCTCGCAGATTCTCCCAGTGGTCTGGCAACCATTCTGTTTTCCTCAGCGTCTATTTCTATCTCGCATGTAGTGCTGATTGTCTGTTCCGACCCACTAGACTGGAATGTGAGCCCCTGAGGGGCGGGGCTCAGGTTCAGTGCTGCACCTGGAGCTTGGTGCGGGGTTCCTGGCCCAGAGGGTGTGCGCAGCCAGTGTTGTGAGCTCACGCCAGCACTCATGCGGGCACCATCTCTTCCTCGAGGTGCAGGAGCAGTGAGGAGGGCCTGTCGGCCCGCAGAGAAGGGGTATGGGCTCGTGGTTAGGAGCTCAGACTCTGGATTCAGCCAGGCTAGGCCAGAACCAGATTCTGCTGAACTGACTGACCACGTGGCCTCTTTGAACCCCAGTTCTCCCTCAGGTTGAGGGGTCCACTTCCCTTTATTCCTGAGCCCCACACCAATTTTTACTTTTAGATTCTTACACAGACGTTCAGTACCTTTCTGAACCATACCATCGGATTCCCACTCGTCTGAGGACTTTAGAGCAAACAAAAACCAGAGGAGGGAGGGGGGAAAAGCCCTGAGCCCCGCCCCCACCCAAGACTCGGTGCTATCCTGGGTGTGGGCTCCAGATGTTGCTGGAAGTCCCAACTGTCCTTTGAACCCCAGGGAGGGGGTGGGGCAGGAGCTCGCCCCCCCAGTCCAGCACTTTTCCAGGGTCTCTGCTACCGCCCCTTTGCTAACTACGACCCTTCAGGAGGTCAGCAAGCTCATCGCCCCACCAGCCTCTCCAGGGAGGCATCTCTGCACAGAACAGTTCGGCCACAAGCGTGTTTGGTTGGCCCACACAAGTTTTTTAAAAAATTCAACTTAAGATCGAACATTTAAAAATTAGGAGAGCCTTGGCTGGTGTGGCTCAGTGGACTGAGCGCCGTTCTGGGTCGCCATTTTGATTCCCAGTCAGGGCACAGGCCTGGGTTGTAGGTCAGGTCCCCAGTTGGGGGCATGAGAGAGGTACCCACACATTGCTGTTTCTCTCCCTTTCTTCCCCTCTAAAAATAAATAAAATCTTTAAAATTAAGGGAGCTTGTACGAAAACCTCAACCTTGGCTTCTCTTGAAAAATGGCAGTTCCCAGCCACCCTGGCCAGCCCGGTGATAGCCCCGGGGGCTGGACGGGCTCTCTGCTGACGTCGCTCCCTGAAGCCTGTACCCTTTGGGCGTCTGAGTCTTTGACCCCTGCTCTGAGTCCGGTCCTGGGAGACGGTGCTGGATCCTGGTCCTCCGTGGCGCCTCCAGGAAATAAGGAGCTCCAACGATGGGGCACACAGTGACCCCTGGGGTGGGAGGGCTGTGGGCAGAGGTGGGAGGAAGGTGAACAGAACAATGCAGACAAGTGAGTGATGAACAGTGGAAAACAAACTGAAGAGGTAAGAGATTCTGACGGGTTTTTGTGCAGGAGTAGACAGTGTTCTGGAGAACTTTCAGGAGACGGGGGCGTGGCCAAAATCCAGAGTAGAAGGGTAAGGAGTAAAGAAAACTGACTGCCCCAACTGGATCTTCTTGAAAGCTGCCCCACGGCAGGAAGAGCTGACTTCAGAGCAACTTTTTTCCCATTGAAGGTCACAAAGTATTAATAGGTTACGGTCAGGATGGGCGGGGTAGGACAAAATGGCGGCTGAACTACAACCATGGTGGCTGAACTACAACCCGGAAAAGACGGCCGGCTTTGCCAAAGCGGATAGCAACCTGAGCCCGAGGAGAACCACCAATGATATATTGCCGCTTTGTTCAAAGGGGACCAATCCCCAGCTCCCACGAAGAGAGCCAACCAAAATACCCCCCCCCCCCATATTCCCTGCTTGGGCGGGACTTCCTCGGCCCCAACCTGCAGACCAGGGAACCTCGCCTGGGTGCGCAAACCCCAATAAAGCTCTATACTGCCTAACTTTGTGGCTGATTAGCATTTATTCCTCAACGGAGCCTAAGAAAACCTTTCAGTTACAAACCCAACTTCACGGGTGTCAGCCAGCATTGCTGTCTAAGGGCAAGTGTTGTGTTGTAAAGCTGCTGGTACTGGCAGTCAGTCAAACAAGTGTGAAGCCACTGAGGAGAGTGGACACATGTGGACAGGTTAAGGGGCACCTGGGAGTGGCGTTTGGGACTGGGTTTCTGTGTCCTGTCTGCTCAGTTTTGGGGAAGTCGGCTGGGTGTTTGCAGTCACATGACCAGGAGCTCTAGGATCACCATTCCAGTTCCAGCTCCGTGATTATCTGCGTCACTTTGGCTAGTTAACCTTTCTAAGCCTCAGTGTCTCCATCTGAAAAAGGATGAGAAACCCACCTCCTTCACCAGCCCTGCCTTATTCCTGATTGCACAGCATTTCTGGCTGCTCCCTGCCAGGGGAGAGAAGAGAGGGAATCAGCATTTAGGTTTTCATGTATCGGACAGGGGGTGCAACATAGTTTGGGTGAACACTGTGGACTTCGAGTGAGCTTGGTGCGTTCCTAGAGCTGCGTGAAGTTATATCGTTTGTGTAGGGAAGACTTTGATCCTCCATACAGAGAATTCCAGCCTTTCCAACTGTCCGAGGCCAGGGAGCATGATGAGTGTGGTCCCTCAGTCCAGAGGCCTCATGGGAGGGGCTGGTGGTGGCTGCAAGATGATCAGGGAACGCGAGTTTCACTCCACCTCTTGGCTGCTCAAGGTTGGGACCTGCAAAGTGGCCCAACCTGAATAGGAGGCAACACCTGAGGCCTGGGCGGGGGTAATCTGCCCCTCCCTACCCCCTGGGCAGGGCTGGAGCACCGTGGGAACCTCCCTCCTGGTGTCTGTTGGAGGCTCTCTGGGGAGGTGGCCCACACCCAGGCCCACTGAGGCCCTGAATCCTCGGTCCCCTTGGGTTGAGTCAGCAGAGAAGAGGTCCCAGGACTGGAGGAGGAGGGGGGAAGAGGAAATGAACTCAATTACAAGGTGTCTTCCCTGGACCCAGACCCAGCTTCCCAGGAACAGAAGCCCAGAAATGAGAGCCTTTCTCACGGTGTGAGCTGATCTGCAGGGCAGCCCCAGTGGCTGGGGTGGGGCAGAGCCCAGTGCACAGAAGCCCCGCACAGGAGACCAGTCCTGCAGTGGAGAAGGGGTGGCTGGTCCCAGGGTCATCAGCAGGTCCGGGCAATGGGGGAGGACGGTTCCTCCCACTACTGGTGCCCGGATTCCCACGTGCTGATCTGCTGAGCGATCTCTTCTGCTTCGCTGTAGAGCCAGATTCTTCTGTTCAGCTCCAGACTCCATTCTCAGCCAGTGGGAGCCACAGACATTCAAGGCCACTCCTCTCTCCCTCAACAAATATTTGTGGGGCTTCTACTCTGTGGCTGGCGCCAGAGAGCTAGAGCCCACTACTCCTTCCCTCCAGCAGCTTAAATCTGGTCCCGAAGGCGTGTGCAGGGAAGGGGGCAGGGAAAGACAAACCCCGAGTGTGAAGTGCAGCAACACAAGTACCCAGAAGTCAAGGCAGGACACCACAGACAAAGCAGGGAGGCCAGAAAGGCTGCAGCTCCTTGTGAGATGGCAAGGTCTGGGGGTTTTCACGGCGGACATCTGACACCAGACATCGCGGGGCACCAGAGCGGGGGCGGGGGGGGGGCATGGAGGCAGCGGTGGAGGGGAGCGAGATGCTGGCATTGACCTGGGACGGACTGAGGCTGATGGGAGGCCTGAGTACTGGGCAGACTAGGGAAAAGGAGAGAACCAGCAGCCTCCACCGGGCTGGGTCAAGACGTGGTGTCAGAGGGCCGCAGCACCAGGAAGGCGCAGACCGGAGGTCCGGGCGGATGGGAGCCCCGGAAAGCAGCAGGAGGCCGCAGGGAGACTTGTGCGGGGGGAGGAGGAGGGCCCTACACGTGCGCTACGTGCTGTGCGAGCAACTCCTCCCCCGCCCGGGCGGTTGGAAGTGGGGCCCGCCCCCATCCATCCCCGACCGCCGTTCAGCGGGGCGCGTGGGCTGTGAGCCGAGCCTGTCCGCGTCCACCCCGGGGCTCCGTCTTGAGCGGTGCGCAGGGGCTGGGGCTGGGGCTGGGGAGGAAGTCGCACCCCCGAGTCTGGAAACCTCAACGACCGGAAGGCACTCAAGGAGCGCCCCTCTTAGGCGGGCGGACCTAGGGGCGCAGGCTGGGGGTGGGTTGGGCAGGCTGGGGCCGAGCGGGCCGGATGTGGACGAAGACCCCTAGGAGTGTGTCCAAAGGATCCGGGCTGCGCGGATGGGGCGGTTGGGGGACCGTGGGGCGGGGTGTCGGGAGTAAGGAGGGGCTGTTGGAGACGTGGCACTCAGAGAGGGGCTGGTTCCCCCCAGGCCGCCCGGGCTCCAGCCCTGCCTTCCGCCAGGAGCCCGAACCCGACTCGGTCCAGGCCTCGCGTCCAGCTGTCCGGGAGCCCTAACCCGGGATCAGCTGGCTGGGGTGGCCGGTCCGGCCTCCGGGGCATCCCGCGGCCCACGCCAGACAATGCGGCCGGGCCCCGCCCCCGAGGCCGTGCGGCCAATCCGCGCCCGCGGCCGGGCTCTTTAAAAAAAGAAGATCCGGCTCGGCGGTGTCAGCTGGGGGATCCCTCCGCCATGTAAACACGCATCATAAAGGGCGGAGGCGTCGCCTCCCCGCGCCTCCCCGCAGGATCCGCTCCTGGCGCCGGCGGCCGCCCCTCTACGTCACCAGTGCTGCCTCACCTGGGAGCCGCACGGTCTTTCCGATTGCGGACACCGCCGGAAGCGCAGGCCACCCGGCGCTGGGGAGGTGTGCCGAGGTGCGCCGAGGTGCGCCCGGGCACCCCAGTTAGGGAACACTCCTGACCCATGTGCGCCCGCAGCTTCCCGGCAGGCCAGGCCTGCCTGGCTCGGAGGACGCCGGTGTGAAGTGCGGGCTGGGCTCGCGGGACGGGAACTCGGCTCCAGCGAGACCCTCAACAGCACAGCCCGCCTGCGGCCGAGGGCTGCGGGGTGGCTTTCCCGCTCTACGTCTCGTTAAGGGAAGAAGAGTGGAAAGTTTTTGCAGCCAGCTCCTCCGTGCCCGCCGCACCCCCCAGATCCCACCACTCACACTGGGCACCCCCTCGCTACCCCGCCCTGCCCTGGGGCCTGCCGGTCGCCCCTTGGCTTCAGCCGCCACGGCGGTGGGCCCGGGGAGCTAAGGAAAGGGCCGCCTTCTCCAGGGACCTCCGAACTCCGGAGGGGCCGGGGAGCTCCGGAGGGTTTACTGACGAGCCCTCCCCCCTTCCTGACGGAAGAGTCCGTGGGGAGCGGCGGGGCTACGGCTCCGTAGGCCTCCCCGGGGCCTCGCACCCAGTCCTTCCAGGGCTGTGGCTGCTTGCTTTCCGGGTAAAAGAGGCCTTTTCGGTGTGATGTCCTGCCCTCTGAACCTCCTCGCTCCCCTGTTCTGGGGCAGGACGCTGCGCGCCCCTCGCTTCCCCCCAGAAGTGCCTGAGAGGGTTCAGATGTCTTAACCTCTCCTCCGTGCTCGGCCTGTTCTGCGAAACGGGCCCCGCGGAAGTGCCTGCCCAGCGAGACGGGGGTTCCATGCGCTAGCATGTTACCGGAAGCACGGCGGACAAAGCAGCTGTTTATTCTAAACATAAACACACGCTGGGAGCCTCCAGACCCACACCCCCCAGGTCGGACGCCTCCCCGGGATTCAGCCCGCTGGATCTCCCCGACCGTCCAGAGCCCTCCCGGTCCACGCGCCGGGAAGGGGGCACGCTGCGTCCCTCCCGGGGCCTCCTGCTCCTGTAACCGGCTGCCCGGCGATGCCGCCCGCCCGCACTCAGGCCTGCACCCCAGGCTCCCGAACCGCCCCGATGCCTCTCCGCTGCCGCTCCCCGACTCGACGCCATGTCTTCGTCCCCCGCACTTGCCTGCCTGCCCTCTAACGAAATGAACGGCACCACGGCCTTGCTTCAGGAGTGCTTCTCCCACGCAGCCTCGCCCTCACAGTGCTGGTGGACCCTCGTCTCCGCCACACCCCACCTCCCATCAGCAGAGGCTGCATTCCTTAGCCGCGTGGGCTGGGGCCGAGGGCTCCGTCGACCTGAGCCTCACGGGCCTCCTCTGGGCAGTGGCGGTAAGGGGACCTGCCTCGCGGGGCTGCTGCGTAGGCCACGCGATTAGTCACGGAAGCTCTTAGGACCGAGCCCAGGACAGGCGAGTGCCCCGTGTTAGCCGGGTGCAAACGTCCCATGACCGTTTTCTCGCCTCGGGGCTGTAATTACCGGGAACCGGTGCCTCCGGTCCCTCGGGTCCCCTGGGGTGCACTTCACGGGGGGGACGCACCACCGCGCGCGACACCCCGGGCGGAATGCGACCCGGGGCCCCTCTCCACCAGAGGTGGCTCGCGGAGGCCTGGACGCGGGGCCCGCCGTCAACGGTCCGGGAACCCCGGCTCACGCGGCCGCAGGGTCGAGGCCAGCCTCGCGCAGGCCCGCCCTCCTGTTCGGGGGCGGCGGGTGGGGGCGGGGCGGGACTCCTTTTCCTTCCGCGGCGGCGGAGGCACACGGCGTGGCTGCGCAGACGTCGTCGCCGTCCGCGGAGGAGGAGGAGGAGAAGGAGGAAGGCTGAGGCGCCGGAGGAAAGCTGAGGAGCCTGGTGCTGTCGCCGCCCGCAGCCCGGAACCCTGTCCTCGTCCCCGCCCGAGCCGCGGCGATGGATCCGGTCGCCGCGCCGCTTCCCGGCCCGCGCCCCGCGCCGCCGCTCGGGGGCCCCGGCCCACTGGGCGAGTTCCTGCCGCCGCCCGAGTGTCCGGTGTTCGAGCCCAGCTGGGAGGAGTTCGCCGACCCGTTTGCCTTCATCCACAAGATCCGGCCCATCGCCGAGCAGACGGGCATCTGTAAGGTGCGACCGCCCCCGGTGAGTCAGGCGAGCGCGCGGCCGCGGGGCCGGAGCGGGTGGCGGCGGGGTGCGTCCGGGTCGGCGGCGCGGCGCGGCGCGGCGGGGCCGGGCGGGCGGCTGCGGGGCGGGCGCGGCGCGGCTGCGGGACGGCGAGCCGGCGGGCGGGCGGGCGGCTGGAGTTGTCGTGCGCGCAGCAAAGTTTCAATATGGCGGCGGCGCCGGGTCCTTTGTGTGGCGGGGCCGGGCGGCCTCACCTGGGCGCCGCGCGCCGCGGGCCGGGCCCGGAGCGGCGGCGGGGCGACCCGGGGGCGGGCGCGGGTGCCCGGCGGCGCGGGCCGGGCGGCGAGTGGGCGGGGGGCGACGCCCGGCAGGAGGGCCTCGGAGGCGGGGGGCCCGGGTCCCCGCCCGGGGCCGCGGCGCCGTCGCCCCTCGCGGGACGGAGTGGGGTGGGGGCGGGGTGGGGGCTCCTGAGAAGGACGCCGACGGCTCCAACGTCCGCGGAGCGGGGCCCCCGCCGGCCCCTACGCGGCCGCCCCGGCCCGACGGCGGTTGGCCGGCGGGGCCGTTGGGACGGGGTTTAACCGCCGCTGCGCCTCCCGCGTCGCGTCGCCCCCGCCCCGCCCCCGGCCCTCCCGGCGCGCGGCCCCTCGCGGCCCCCTCCCGGGCGACTCCGCCGAGACCTCCGCGGTGGCGGGGGCTCGCTGGGGGAGCGTCCCGTTGGGGGAACCGGCGTGAGGGGACTCCTCGGCGAGAGCCCGGTGTTGCCGGGCAAGTTTGACAACGGCCGCGACGCGCGCTCGGGAAGCGGCCGGCCGGCCGGATGGGGGCTCGGAAGTGGGCCCGGGAGGGGCGTCGCCGCAGGGTCCGCACATGCCGGTGGGGCCCGGCTCCGGCCGCGCTCGGTCCGACGACGGCGTCGTGGGTCGGTGGCCCGGCCGCGCGCGAGCAGGTCCCTGACACTCCGGGGACTGGACGCGGGCGTGGGGCAGGCCGAGCGCTCCCGGTCACCCGCGGCGGCGGCGGCGGCGGCGGCGGCTGCCGGGCTCGTCGCCTCCTTTGTCCGCGGACTCCGGGGCCCCGGGGACGGGCAGCGCCCGCCGAAGTCGCAGCTCCGGGCGAGAAGGGTCTTCACGGAACAAAGGCGCCCCGGGCGGCGGGTGGGGGCCGCGCCTCAGGAAGCGACTGTGAACAAGTGGTTCCGTGGAGCCGCGCGCGGAGCCGCGAGACCCGGCCGGGGGCGGGGGGGCAGGGGGCCGCGCTCGTCGGCAGCTCCGGGCGCCCGCACCCGGGCGCGCCGCCGCGGGAGCCGGGCCGGGCGGGCGTGGGGCGGAGGGGGCGGTCGGAGGCGCTGTTGCCCTTTTGTTCTGGGCGCCCTTCCCGGTGCCCACGGAGCAGCTGCCTGCCGGGGAGCGCGGCCGCCCCGCTCGTGGGTCCTGGGGTGCGAGACGCCTGGGCGCCGGGACACGCGCGAGGAGAAAGAGCTTTGTTCGGAAGGACGCCGGCGAGCGTGCGGGACCCCGGGCTGCGGTGTCCTTGCCGGTTACTCTGTCCGCTCGTGGGGCCACCTTTAAAACACGGCCTTTCGTCTCTTGCTTGAGACACTGGGGTGTCTTCTGGAGCGCAGGGGGGGCTTTCCGTGGTATCTGGGGCCGGCGTTAGGCACAGAACAGTTGGACGCGAGTGGATTTGACGGCCTCGACCCCGGCGGGCCCAGGCGGCCCGGCAGACCCGGTTCCCAGCGGTCCCTTCCCGGGGTCACCAGGTGGACCCCTTTGTCTTTGTGGCCAGGGTGCGAAACCCTGCGTGTCCAGTGGCCCGCGAGCGCGGACCCTCCTGCTCCTGATTGTCCGGCTCCCTCTTTGCCGTCCCTTTGGCTTGGGCCGAGTCTTCTGTTTCCCCAGTTTCTCTGGCGTCTGTCACGAAGTTTTCTCTGGTTGCGATTCTTTGACTGACTTAAGCCCTTAACAGTTGGAGGAAAGTTTATCAATAGGAACCATCCTTGGAAGGAGGAAGAGTGCTTAACTACTTTCTAAAAATAACAGCGTTGTGGAGATACAACTCGCATGCTATACGACTAATCACGTTTTCACAGAGTTGTACAACCATTATCACAGTCAAAGAAGGCCCCCACCCATTTGCAAAGAACTTTTTAAGACAGACTTAGGACTGTACTGCCCAGGAAAAAGACGTTCTTTCCCCTCCTTCTGTGGGAGGCTGGGTAAACCCTGTGGTCCTCCTTGGAAACTGTCAGGGTGCGCAAAGCACAGCCAGCCCTCGCTGGTCGTGGGCTTGGTTTGAACTTGGCCAGTGGTGGACTGGTCCTAGCAGGAGCCACGGACGCAGCCCTCCAGCTGCACTCCGACGAACCACTAATCAGCAGAGTGGGTTAGTGGACGTTTGGAATGGGCTGTGAGTCCACGGCACACGGGAGGCGGCGGAAGGTTCACGTCCTTCCCCCACTGGGAAATGTCCCTTCCTGTGCACACTGCAGCCTGAACCTTCAAAAGAGCCAAAGGAATACAGAATTGCCTTTGGAAAAATGTTAATAAATGTTCTGTATTAAAGCTGGGGCTTGAGTTGTTTTGTTATTGAGAGACACTTACAATAAAGATTAGAGAAAATTACTAACCTCGAATTTCATTCTTTGTCTTTAAGGTATTTAACTTTTTTTATGGTGTGTTGGCCTAGATGTGGAGTATTTCTGTTTGATACATTAGTAGTAAAATTGTTTCTTTAACTTGGGCACAATAAGAAGGCCCAGGGTATTTAGGATGCTTTAATATAGGCAGACAAAAATCTGTCAGTTAATTTTCTTTTAGAAGGGCAAACCCCTCCCCCCCAAACTATTTGATAAAAAAACAGTATGGTTCATGTGCTGTAAATGGGATCTTTTTGTAGACTTTCGTGACCTCATTGCTGTCTCGGTTGGAGCACATTAAAGTTTGACTGTGGTTCAGAGGGGTAAAGGGAGAGCTGGTGCCCCACCCCCGCCCCCAGTGTGCACATCTGTCCACAGGCCATCTGTGGTTTTTACTGGTTTAAACAGCCAGTAACCTAGAAAAACCTGCTTTCCTCTCTGTGCAGTCCTTTTAACGTGGTTTGTGTTGAGCTGGTGGTGTGATTTAAAAAAAATTATTTATTTTTAAAGAGGGAGAGAAACATGGATTGGTTGCCTCTCGCACACCTCTAGCCAGGGAGCGGCCAGCAACCCAGGCCTGTGCCCTGACTGGGAATTGAACTGGCCACCTATTGATCCGCAGGCGAGTGCTCAATTCACAGAGCCACACCAGCCAGGGCTGATTCCGTGCCCCCTCCCCCCTCAGAGAATTAGATATTCTCTGTAGATGATGCTAATACACCTACTTTAATGGCAAAGGTCATTGTCAGCCTCAAAAAGTTAAATCAGGTGGAATAAATGTGGGGAACTGCAGGGCTGGCAATACTTTCAGAAATTTCTGTCAAGTTAGCATCACTTGAAGAGGGATCTCCAGAGGCGTACTAGGTAGGGAGCCCCTTTGGGGTGAGCGACTGCTCCCATGTCCTTTAGATTACTTAAACTCTGAGAAACTATTAACTGGATTTTAAAATCTTGAGTTGTGAGAAACTTGTTTTAGACCCGACCGCTGTAGGCAGTCTAACAAGATTTTTTTTTTTTTAAGAAAAAATTTTAAAAGAATTTTTGTATTCATTTTTAGAGAGGGGGAAGGGAAGGAGAGAGAGGGAGAGAAATATCAGTATGTGGTTGTTTCTCATGCGCCCCCTACTGGGGACCTGGCCTGCAACCCAGGCCTGTGCCCTGCCTGGGAATTGAACTGGCGACCCTTTGGTTCGCAGCCTGCACTTAATCCACTGAGCTACACCAGCCAGGGCCTGACAAGGATTCTTAAGCATATTATTAACTGCTATGTTCTAGCATGGGATTAAAAAGAAGAAAGATATTACCTTTGTATACTTCCAAAAACCGTTCCTTTTGCTGTCATTAAGTGTTAGATGAGTTCTGTGGTGAATTTGCTTTTTTATACTTCCAAGTTTATGAACCAGACT
Source organism: Phyllostomus hastatus (assembly GCF_019186645.2). Classification (NCBI taxonomy): domain Eukaryota; kingdom Metazoa; phylum Chordata; class Mammalia; order Chiroptera; family Phyllostomidae; genus Phyllostomus; species Phyllostomus hastatus. The sequence goes on along the minus strand of NW_025333607.1, from coordinate 23,715,082 downwards.
AATGAGGAAAAGCTGTTTCTAGGGCAGTGAGTCTTTTATGTTCCATAATCATGTTTGGAACAAAGAGGTGGAATTTGATTTAACGCATTCTCGTAGTTCCTTTTTTTTTAAACACTCAAATTTCTAATTGAAAGTCCTTCTCTTTTCGGTGTATTTTTATTTTTATTTTATTTTTTTAAAAGATTTTATTTATTTATTTTTAGAGAGGGAAGGGAGAGAGAGAGAGAAACATCAATGTGCGGTTGCTGAAGGTTATGGCCTACAACCCAGGCATGTACCCTGGCTGGGAATCGAACCTGCAACACTTTGGTTCGCAGCCCGCGCTCAATCCACTGAGCTGTGCCAGCCAGGGCGTATTTTTATTTTAAGAGAGGGGGAGGGGAGGGAGGAAGAGGGAGAGAAACACCGACAGTGAGATGCCTTACCACGGGTGAGAGACATCGGTAGTTGCCTCTTGCACAGCCCGGACCCAGGCCCAGCCCAGAACCTGGGCAACTGTCCCGACCAGAATTGGACCGGCTCCCTCTTGGTCACAGGCCCTGTGCTGGACCCACCGGAGCACACCAGCCAGGGCAACCCTTCCTCTGACAGCATCGTTGCCATGCCCTTCCGACGAGGCTTAGAATCATCGATGTGATCACCTGTTTTACTTACTTTTTAGTCATTTAAGCGTTCTTTCTGGATGTGAATGGTAGTTTTTTCCTCTGTCAGCCATCACTTCCAGGGTGTAAATTAAAACATTTTTTTAAAGATTTTTAAAAAAGATTTTATTTATTTTTAGAGAGGGAAGGGAGGGAGAGAGAGAGAGAGAGAAACATCAATGTGCTGTTGCTGGGGGCCGTGGCCTGCAACCCAGGCATGTGCCCTGACTGGGAATCGAACCTGCGATGCTTTGGTTCGCAGTCTGCGCTCAATCCACTGAGCTACGCCAGCCAGGGCTAAATTATAACATTTTTTATTAGGAAAATATTCAAGCATACACATAAGCTTTAAAGAATATAGTCTCTAGCTATTTTCCTGGATATAAGAGAACAGAAAGTGCAGTAGCAATATGGGGGTTGTGTAGCTGTCTTTTTCGGGGGGGAGTGAGGTTTCCAGGCTCAGTGAGGGACAGTCCCTTTGTCCGGGTGGGATGGGGACTGCGTTTCCCAGCTTCAGCGCGTGGGCGTGGCCTGGCTGCACCGATGTCGGAGCCTGTGTGGGAAGCCGACCCCTTCAGGCCAGCGCTTGGCACCCTGAGCTCGGTGGTGCTGGGTGGAGGGCCTTCCCCACTCTCTGCTCCTCGTCGTCTTCCTCTCTGCCAGGCCTGCTCTGGGCAGGACCGGGCTGGGAGTGTGGGGTGCCCAGGAAGTGGACTGAGGCCGAGTCCTCCGGAAGAGGCCCTGCTGAGTCGAGGTCCTGCGGCTCGCTCGGCCCTGAGGACCGGCGGTTTGCCTTTCAGCCTGTGGGGCGCCTTTTCCGTGTCGGCAGATTTGCTGTCTGTCTTTTGTGCGGTGTCAAATGTTCAAGACGAGCAGTTTAAAAGTCAGCTCACTGGAAAATGTTTTCTGTTGACAACCCCTTAGACTCTAAGGCCTCTTTCCCAAAAACAACAACTTCGTTTCTCCGATGGGAACCCTGTTTCACGCTGCCAGGCAGAAGCTCACGTAATGGAAGTGCTTTAGAACTCGTTGATTACGTTTCACTTAGTGGTCTGTTAGTGTACCTCGGGTGTGAAACTTAAGGACTGTTTTGCAGGGATAAAAATAAGCTTTATCAAGGAGAGAATGCGTGGATTTTTACGTATTTTTAAAAGTCAGTTTCTCTTACGTAGAAGGAGTCATCACTGTTTCTAGATATAAAAAAATAAGTGGGTAGGATCTTGAGTCTAATTCCATCGTGACCTTGGACAGAGTTATCTTCTCCGAGGTACGCCTTCTCGTCTGCCGAAAGGGGATCTGACACGGATCGAGGACTGCTGTCCAGGTTGATTAACTGATATCCCGCGAGGACCTTAAGCCCCGAAGCTTATTTGTTCCCCGCCAAGAAGAGTCTGGGGACAGATTGGTGAGGCAGGGCTGGTGCCAAGCACGCGTCCCTCATTTCCCCACAGTGCGTGGACTTGGAAGAAGTGACACTTGAAAAAACAAAAGCCCACCCAGCATCAAAACTAGAATACACAGAATGTAATTCTTCCGTTGGTTTAGGAGAAGCTTTTCCATGCCTGGATGTTTTTAAAAACTAGTGGGATAAAATTTTTCCCACTAGTTTTAGGTAGAGCTGCTATCAATGTCAGAAAACTTGCAGGTCTGTGTGTGTTCCATGTATTTGGTGCAGTGTCTGTGTACAGGCATGATTTAAGTCATCTCCATGCTTGCCTGGCAGGAGGGTAAATCGATTGAGTTTTTATTATTCTGCAATTATTGTACTTGTGTAGTAGGGAGAAAGTAGGGGAGGTGGTATGGAAAGTGTTTACTTTGATCCTCAGGACAGAGCCAGGTTATATTCTTTGCTAACAATCAGACTTTAAAAATAATAAAGCTAATTAGAACTTCCATATAATCAGACACACCAGGATTCTCCAGTATTTCGTTCAAATATATTTTCTGTAATTGGAGCTCATAACATTGCCTCTTAGGTGGACCCCATGTATATATGTGTTTCCAAAGTGTGGTTTTTTGTTTTGTTTTGAATCTAGCAATTTCTTCAGTACAGCCTTCTAGATGTATTAAAACACTCTTCCAGTGGTGTATATACCAAGTTTTACATCTTTAAGTGTTATTGTTACCTGGCAGGGGAGATAACCGTGATCACGAAGGTGGTTTTCCCAGGGCGAGGCTCATCCGCTGCACTCCGGGCATGCTGATTCCTGCACTTCCCCAGCTGTGGGAAACTCGAGGGCATCATTTGTGGTAGTGGGCGACTTGTGCTTGCACTCTCCCCCTTAGAAAAAAAAAGCCTTTAAATACTGAGTATTTTAGTTGTGAACCTGAGGCTAGGTGGTTCTTTTCTTCCCAGCTGTGTATGCTTGTTGTGTGGCTATAGGCAGATTTTTGTGTTAATTCTTGCCATTTCACCAGTTTGACTAAATTGTAATGTTCAGAAAACTAAAGTCTAAAAACCTAGTGTGTTCTGCACACTTGGTTAGAGCTTTTATTAAGCACATATTCCTATGAGGCATACATACCGCAGACTGCAGATACCAAAACATTACCATTTTACTCTAATCTCCTAACTCCAGAGACAAAGAACAAATCCCTATCAAAACCGAATAATTACAACGTCTTTAAGGCAAGATCCTCCCAGTTTTCTGTGTGGTTGTACCACCTCGCCACTGGGTAGCGTTTAAACCAGATGGTCCTGGCTCAGGCTCATCCTCGCCAGCGCTGGCTGGAGGGAAGATGGGGAGCAGGGTCTCCTGGGAATCGTGCTCTGGTGGCTTCATATTTGTGGTCAGGGGTTGGGGGGTGTGTGGGGGGGAGAGTGCTATTAAGAGAGTTTTTGGAGTGTAACCTTCATTTTGTAAAGTTCCAGGTGTTCCAAGCTTTTTCTTCTTCCAGAGGGGCTCTTACACCGTATTACCATGTATTTTGGACACTCAGAACAGCCCCCAGACTTCCCAAGTGGGCAGCTGGCCTCGGGAGTTTGTGCAGGTGGGGGTGGGGGGTTTAGAAAATTGTACTTGACGGCAGCCCAGTCTTCTGAACTCTGCATCTGCTTCTTTCCACTGCTAACCTTGTGGCTTTTCCCAGCCTCCATTTGCAGAATATTTCTTTCTCTTACATAATAGATAATTGCTCATCAAGATTCTTTGAAGGAGACAGGTTTAGAGTTTGATTTAGGGTCCAAGCTAATTTGGTTTTGGAGGTTGGTTGGTATCAGAGAACAGATTTCACGGGAAGAATATTAGAGTAGGAATCAAAACATTGAGCCTCTGGTGTGTGTGTGTGTGTGTGCTTTCCCCCCTAAGGTGTGACAGCCTCAGAGACCAGGAGACTGCTGAGAGAGATGGGGTCACTCGTCCCCGCTGTCTCAGCTTGTAAAGGACAGATCAGGGGTTGCAAACCATGGCCTCTTTTTACTTCAAAGTTGGTGTCCTTCCCCTGCCCGGTGGCTCCCTGCGCAGACACCAGGCACCGCCCCGGCCTTCCCACCCGCTCACAAGCGGTTTGGGGGGGAGACTGCGGCCGTCCCGCTTCCTTCTGGCCACCCGGGCACAAGTGAGGGGAGCTGATAAAGACGGTGGGATGCACGTGCGTGGGGCCAGCGCACCCTTTCTTTTGTCCGTTACGTTCGTCTGTGGGATTGTAAATAAATCGTACCTCGTTCTTTTAGTTTGTCGGTACGTATGAGCTCCGCCGTTTCACATACTGTCGGTTGGTTGCCTGATTGATCTGTATGGACGCTCCTGGCTGATCGATGTCACTGACCCTTGTGGGGCCTGAGTGTTTGAGTTTTAAGTAGCTCCTCTGGTCATTTGACACCTGTTAAGAAAAGGAATTCTCTGAACATGTTGACTTCAAAAATAGAAGTTCTCCGCTGCACTACAGGAAACTAGGGAAGTCCTTTTTTGCCTGGCTCCGGTGAGTGAAGAAATGAACTGGGTCCTTGGGGTTGGCTGTGGTTTCCATTCAGACAGTCAGTGAAAGCACTGTGTCGAGATTCTGGGGTTTTAGAAACGAGCAGCTCTGACTGGGAAGAACTCGGCGCACCGCTGAGAACCAGGTTACGTAGCGTAGCGTGTGTGCAGGTGGTGGAGGTCGCGTGGAGAACAGTGGGAGCCAGGCAGGGCTGGGGGTGTGGGTGCGGGTGGAGCCTGAGGAGAGGGGGCTGCCTGAGATGTCTGGGGATGCGTTGGTTCAGGCAGGAGATAAGGTGTAGAACGAGGAGGAGGATCACGACAGAAACACAGCGTTTAAGGACCAAGAGGATCTAGTTGGAGGCTGCAGGAAGTGTGCTGGGAAGCCAAGGAGAAAAAAACAGGTCTGGCCCTTCCTGGCTGGTATGGCTCAGTGGATTGAGTGCTGGCCTGTGAACCTAGGGGTCACCAGTTCAATTCCCGGTCAGAGCACAGGCCCTGGGTTGGTTGCAGGCCAGACCCCCATTTGGGGGTGAGGTTGGGGGCAAGCTGCAGGCAATTTGTCGGTGTCTCTCTCATCAATGTTTCTCTCTCCCTTCCCCCAATCAATCAATCAAATACATCTTTAAAAATTTTTTTTTTTGTCCTGGGATACTAGGTATGAAAGAAAACAATCAGAACTACTTACAAGATCATTTCCTTGGGGAATAGCTGCGACAGTATAGCTGTTGGATCAGGACGTGGCCTGGTGTAGTGGTGTGAATGGGTATTTGCAACAGCCGCAGTTGTTGTAGGGGAGAAGGTCTGATGAGGCTGGGGCCCCACTCGAGGCTTCTGCACCATGAGATGCCCATGAACGGTTTGAAAGGAATGGTGCTCTCCTGCCGACCTTTCATTGTGACCCGTTGTGTTGTCAGAAGTCTGAGTCACTCCGGTGTGGGTGACTTTGGTAGACACTGGGGACATTTTGGAAGAGAGAGGAGGTCTTCATGGGACACACGTGCTCCCTGCTCGTGAACAAGATGGTGCTTAGTTGTTCCCGAGAAGTGGCGCGGAAGAAACCCACTTTGAGGTTCGGGCAGCAGTACCGGCTGGAAGACCGTTTCACATTTTCACCTGGTTTCGACAGTGACAAGTAGGAGTCATTGAGAGGCCCTGCGATATATAATATTCTCGCTGAGTTTTACTAAAGTGGTTAAAGAGGAACTTACTGGGACTAATGCTTAAAAAATAAATACCATGATGTTTCCCTTTTTTAGTACATTTCCATTTATTAATAGATGGGTCCATTAAAATAACATATTTTTCAGACCATAAGATACACTTAGGTTTTAGAGGAGGAAAATAGGGGGAAAAATTTTGAAGCAAAAAATGTGGTAAAATATTTAATAACATAAATAACATAATATTTCACCAATGTAAATGTAAACAGAACTCAAGAGCAGCATTAACAACCATTATTCCTCCCCAAATTTGGGGGGGGCTGTGTCTTGCAGTCCTAAAAATACTGTGGTCATTCGCCTTTCCAAGAATTTTGTCTCCCTTAAATGCTGCATCATCATCTTGGTTAGGACATGTGATGTTTTTGAAATTTTTTAAAAAATTGATTTTGGATAGATAGAAAAACAAACATTGATTTGTTTTCCCACTTATTTTTGCATCCATTGGTTGCTTCTTTTTTTTAAAAAAAAATTAATTATTTTTAGAGAGGGAAGGGAGGGGGAGAGAGAGAGAGAGAGAGAGAGAAACATCAATGTGCGGTTGCTGGGGGCCATGGCCTGCAACCCAGGCATGTGCCCTGACTGGGAATTGAACCTGCGATGCCTTGGTTCACAGTCCGCGCTCAGTCCACTGAGCTACGCCAGCCAGGGCCATTGGTTGCTCCTTGTATGTGCCCTGTCCGGAGATCGAACCTACAACCCAGGCGTCACGGGATGATGCTCTAACCAACTGAACTAGCTGGCCGGCGAGCCTTTCCAAGTATTTAATATTCACAAGTTAAGACATTCTCTTTTTTTCTTTTTTTTTTTTTAAGATTTTATTTATATATTTCTAGAGAGGGAAGGGAAGGAGAAAGAGAGAGAGAAACATCAGTGTGTGGTTGCTTGGGGTCATGGCCTGCAACCTAGGCATGTACCCTGACTGGGAATCGAACCTGCAACACTTTGGTGTCCAGCCTGTGCTCAATCCACTGAGCTATGCCAGCCAGGGCTAAGACATTCTTCTAAATAAGTAGTTCTGCAAAACTGGAAACCTATACTTTATCAGGCCTGATCTATCTATAGGAGTTGTAACTTTAGCAAAAGTTTTCTTATTCCTTGGTACTTACATTTTAATACCATGTATGTTTGCAAATGACCGTGTTGGTATTTTCAGGGTTGTTTTTGGTAGGAGGACTGGTTTGACATAGGTATGTCAAAAATGTTGGCATTACACAAATACGTCAAGAAATCATTGTGACTTGTGAGTGGAGGAAGCACTTGAAGGGGCTGCTCTTAAACTGGGTGGATAGTGTTCTCTGGGGGGACAGGGTGGATGGGAGGATCCTGTGGGGGCTTTGGGGGCAGTTGTTTCCAAGGTTTGGGCCGAGGACTGTGGCGGGGGGGAGGTTCACGAGACCCCTGCAGCAGTCCAAGGGAACGTCCCCTTTTCAATTGAATGTCAGTAGCCAGATTTTCTTCACATCTTTAACCAAAGCAACATGTTACAACTGACGGACTGCAGAAGAAGATAGGAAAGTCCAGTTTATCTCTATTAAGCCAGATATAAAGAGAATTGTAAAATCTGTGCAAAATAAAACAATGCCACTCTTCTCGCTATTTTGGCTTGTTATTAAATGATTTTAAAAAAGTCTTTTAATTTCTCATGTGATAAAAGTGAATAGATATTTCTCATATAAACTAAAGCTCTTTGAAGGCCTCAATTTTTAAGTTTAAAAAGGGGTCTTAGGGCCAAAAGCCTGAGAGCAGTTGCATGGTGAGGAGGGCAAGCTGCTCCTGCGGAAGCTGGGCTCCTGGGGACAGACCGGGTGGAGACAGAGGCCCTGGGGGCCCAGTACGGATGGGGCCCTGACGGAGCCAGGGCGGGGGGCGGGGGGTGCATTTGGTCAGCTTGTCACCTTCCTGTTGCTTCTGTGGAGCGAAGGTTTGCCGCTGGTGTCTAAGGGCAGACAGTCCACTTTCCCACCCGGCCGGTCCCAGCTTCAGAGTCGAAGTGGGCCTTTTGGGTCTCGTTTTGTCGCTGCATTAGGTTTGGTTCCACTTAATGAATCGACGTTGTTAACGCAGCTCTGTACACTTCATTCGGATTTCCTCAGTCTTCACTGCTGCCCCTCTTTTTCTGTTCAGGGTCTCACCCAGGGGACATGGTAGCTCAGTGGCCCTGTCTCTTTCAGTTCGGAGCTGTGGCAGTTTCTCAGACTTGTCCTTGTTTTTAATGACCTGGACAGTTTTGAGGAGTACGGACTGGGGATTTTATAGGCTGTCCCATGGCTGGAATTTATCTGACGTTTTTCTCATGGTAAGACTGAGTCTGTGAGCAACTGATTTATTTTCTTTTAAGGGGTCAGCTATCTACTCTTGCAACCTTTCTTACTGTCTGTGGAAGGATTTAAACGTGTGCTGTGGGAGTTTTATGTCACCTTAACGAAGAGCAGCCCTGTGCTACACAATGTGAACCTCAGCTGATACAGTTATCTGTCTAAGGGAGGAGTGCGGTGTGACTTTACTAAACAATTGTTCTCTTTGTTTACAAAGTCTTGTCGCTAAGTTTTCTTAATTGGCAAATTTTTAGGAGTCAGCTTCTGATTTTACAGCTTTTACTGTTAGCTTTATAGAGACATTTGAAATTAACTTGCGTAATTAGAATTTTTACTTGTTCAGTACCATTAGTGGAACACAGGTAGCACTGTTTTATGAAAGTGGTTGTAACTGTAATTCCTCTGGAAAAACGTTTGAGCCCTGGCTGGGCAGCTCAGCTGGTTGGTGCCTTGTCTGTGCATCGAAGGGTTGCGGGTTTGATCTCTGGTCAGGCCACGTACCTGGGCTGAGGCCTCATGTGCAGGAGGCAACCAGTCGGTGTTTCTCTCTCAAATGGATGCCTGTCTCCCTTCTTCCCTCCCTCCCCTCTCTAAAATCAGTAAGCATATCCTCAGGTGAGGATTAAAAAAAACCCAGGTGCGGTTTTACACTTACATGTAACTGTCGTCTGTCTTTAGAGGCAAATCAAGCACCGTTCTTAAGAGGCTGTCAGAGCACGGCGACCACTGTGGTCAGGGTGACTTCTTTTTCCCCTGCAGCTACAATGTGTGAAATACGACCATTGAATGGGGCCAAAACGAGCTTCCGTAAAGATACGGTTATTTCGTTTAATGAGTAAAATGGAAAGTTAAAGAAATAACCTGAAAGTATCAGTACAATGAAATATTAGATGTTTACAGCATAGTTAGTAAAAGACAATACATTTTTTGTTTAAACTTATGAAGATGAACATTTTAGAAAAAATACTAACTTTTTTTGACCATTTACTTTGTAAATGCCAGGCACATGTCTAAAGGCTTTGTCTGTGGCACTTTCTATAAGCCTGGCAGTGTCCCCTACGTTTCTGGCTGCCCCTGGGGCAGGGAGAGGAGCTGACGACAAAGCCGCGCGCAGAGTCAGGGTTGGAGCCTGGGCGGTGTGATTCTGGAACCTGCTCTCTTTCCCGGGTCTTTCTGTGCAAGGGAGAGGTAGATGGTGGCACCGTGCTTTGAAAATGAGCACTGGAGGAGAGACGGGAAATCAGGAGCCCGATAACCTGTGTTGACATTGCTGTGATACAGAGTGCTCGTTGGCAGCTAGGGTTGGCTGGACAGAGAGCGTCCTTAAAGGTGAAGGTGGGGGGGTCAGAGGTTCCTTGGAAGTGGAGGTTGCAGAGATTTTTTGGTAGGGGGAAAATTGTGGTTTCAGTCGCTGGAACTTAATGCAGTAAATTGTTATTTTTGCTTTACAATAAAAGCTCTTTATATTTGTAATTTTAGTTCTCCCATAGTCCTAAAGGTAGCTATTGTTTACACCTTTCAAATCCAGGCCTCCAACTTTATGTGTGTTGCTCTCTCTGTTCTGGGCTCTATATAGGCTGCTCACCTGAGCAACAGGTGTCTCTCTCTCCAGGTCTGATCTGAAGTCAGATCAGGTCTGAAGTGTAAGGAGCAGGGGTGGAAAGGAAGTAGGTAAGGCAGTGAGGTGCGAACTTGAAGGCGCAAACATTTTTAGGAAAGCCAGATACGTTCCCAGGACTTCTTTTGGCCCCTTGGAGACCATGGTGAAAGCTGTGGCCCTTCCCAGAAAAAATCAACACACTCAAGTGCCCACATAATTCAAGAGCCTCTGATTTAAGGTGTGAAAGTGGAATTCCATAGTCTGAAACAAGTCTTCACAATAAGTGGCTTTACTAGTGGCTCACGAAAGATGGGAGATCTTGGATTTGAACCACGGAAAGGTGCTTGGTGTCGCGCCCCACACTGAGGGAAGGAAGGAGGGAGAAGCAGCTGCCTTACCTAATTAGCGCATTTTTTCTCCATTTGGAAGGCGTTGAATGAGGCCTTTGGCGTCAGCAGAGCTTTCCTAGTAACACCCCTGAGTGCATGGCCACTGGACTCCATCGAGGGGGCTGTGAATACTGCTTGTGCTCATGATTGATCAATGGGGGGTTGACAATGTGCGTAGTTCTACCTATTGCATTTGGGACATCCTACTGAAAGAAAGCCATTAAATTGATAAGAAAGTCGTCTTTTTCATTGTATCTCACATACGTGTTTTTTAAATCTTAATTAAAACTACAACCCTATGTTCTATTTTGTTTGACTGTTTGGAGATAACAGAGTTTTAATTTAAAACAAATTCTAAGAGGTCGGACTTGTAAATTCCTCTAATAAAAGCCTTTGCCTCTTCCCCAGGATTGGCAGCCGCCGTTTGCCTGTGATGTCGACAAGCTTCATTTTACCCCACGAATCCAGAGGCTGAACGAGTTGGAGGTGATGTCTCAGCTGCCGTTCTGGGGGCCTGGATTCCAGAGGGGCCTTCTCTGAATATGCTCCGCCACTAATCTAGTGTTTTGTTTTGTTTTGTTTTGTTTGTTTTGTTTTGTAATGTCCTCGCCCCCCTTTTTTTTTAAAGATTTTATTTATTTATTTTAGAGAGATGGGGAAGAGAGGGAGTGAAACATCAGTGTATGCTTGCCTCTAGCACACCCCATACTGGGGATATGGCCTGTAACACAGGCGTGTGCCCTGACTGGGAATCAAACCAGCGATGTTTTGTTTCAAAGACCTGCACTCAATCCACTGAGCTACACCAGCCAGGGCCTGCTTTTTTAAAAAAGAATTTATTTATTTATTAATTCTAGAGGGGAAGGGAGGGAGAAAGAGAGGGAGACAAATACATCAATCAGTTGCCCCTCACATGCTCCCTACTGGGGACCTGCCCCACCCCCACTCCTACCCCCCAAACCAGTCCTGTGCCCTGACTGGGAATTGAACCCTCCACCTCTTGCTTTGCAAGCTGGCACTCAGTCCACTGAGCCACACCAGCCAGGGCAGATCTAGTGGTTTTAAGTGACACTACATTGTGGCCAATAATTGATAGTCATGGTAAAGTACATGGCAATAGGCCTTTGTAGCAAACCATATCTTATTAAAAACCCCTGGTTTTTGTCACTCGTTTTACCTAGTCATTCATTTAAATCCTTCTAAATTTAGGTGACAATCACTAGAATTTAGGTTTTGAAAAGAAGGTACTCTGAGAGCCATATAAAGGAAATGATTCTTTAGCTCTTAATTTTCTTCCAAATACATGTCTTCACTCCAGATTCATTCCACAGGGACTTGAACTTCCAAGGAGTGGGCAGGGGGTTCTCTGGGGAAGAAGTAATGTTCACTCAGCCCTGTGCTGCTGAGACCCTGACGTGCAGGGTGGAGGAGTCTTGGGTATTGATGACATGGGACATGGGCTGTTCACGGTGATGTTTTGCTAATCTGGTTTTTGTATTCCAAACCACGTTTTGTTTTTCTGTATTAAGCAAACATTCTTAACTTAAAGGGAATATGTGTACACTGGAATTTTGTGGGTGCTGGTAGTATAGGGTATGCATTTTCAAGTTGAGCTTGAAAGATAGGAGAAAGGCACTAACTTTGAGGTCTTTTTTTAAAGATTTTATTTACTTAGTTTTAGAGAGAGAAGGGAGGGATAAAGAGGAGAGAAACACTGATGTGAGCAAGAAGCATCGATTGGCCCTGGCTGGTGTGGCTCAGTGCATTGAGTGCCAGCCTGTGAATCAAAGGGTTGCCAGTTCAATTCCCAATGAGGACACATGCCTGGGTTGCAGGCTGTGTCCCCAGTGAGGGGCACGTGAGAGGCAACCACACACTGATGTTTTTCTCCCTCTCTTTCTCTCCCCCTTTCCCTCTAAGAATAAATGAGTAAATTCTTTAAAATAAAATTGAAACACAATTCCTTGTCGTTTAGGCCCAGACTCGTGTGAAGTTGAATTTCCTGGACCAGATTGCGAAGTACTGGGAGTTACAGGGAAGTACTCTGAAGATCCCCCACGTGGAGAGGAAGATCTTGGATTTGTTTCAGCTTAACAAGGTACAGGCTGACGACCGCCCCTCCTGCAGTGGACCCTCTGGCCACGTGGAAGTGACCTTTGCCTTAAACACGAACACGCTGGTTCGCAGTGTGTGACACGAACTTCTTCCTCCGGGTCAGCCGGTCGAGCTCCGGCCTCGCAGGTCTGAAAGCCTCATCTTGTGACGTGTTTTTCTGCCTCCTGTTTCTCTAGCTCCACAGCAGGTCTCTGCGCTGCTCTTTTCTGTTTTATTACGGATGATGGGACAATGAGGCTTAGGAAGAACACGGGCAAGGCTGAAAGGGCTGAGGCATAATTCAGTACCTTAACGTAGGGTCGCTTCAGTCTAAAGTCGGGGTCTTCCCCCTAAACACACTGCCGTCATTTTTACTTCACAGCGTGTGGAGGTTGGTTGAGGGTTACTGAGTTGGACCCCTTCTTTATAAAGAGATCTAATCGTTAATCTGGTTCTTTCTCCCAGAAAATCTTGAGTGTTTTGGGGGAGTAACTTGGGGGGGCATTGCAGGTGTTTATGGACTATGCTATCAAAAGTGATGATTTAATTTTCTAGTTTAAAAATGATAGGTATATGTGGGGTTTTTTTTGGCTTAGAAAAAATTTTTGAGAGGTTACCTTAGCCAAGAATGTTTTGTTTTTGGAGTCATACCTAGGCATGAGAGGATTGGAAGTGGTTTCCATATAGATTTTTCTGATTTCTCTTGCCATTTCATTTAACAGTTGGTTGCAGAAGAAGGTGGATTTGCAGCTGTTTGCAAGGATAGAAAATGGACCAAAATTGCCACCAAGATGGGGTTCGCTCCTGGCAAAGCTGTGGGCTCGCACATCAGAGGGCACTACGAGCGCATCCTCCACCCCTACAACCTGTTCCTGTCGGGGGACAGTCTGCGGGTGAGTGTCGGGCTGGCCCTCACCCAAGTGTCGCTGCAGCGGTGAGAAGGCTGGAGTGCCTGTGTGGGCGGGGCATTGTGTGCCAGCCTTTGTTCTGCGAGTTACTCCTCCAGGGTCTTTGTCTCTCTGTTTGGAGAATGTCCATACTTAGAAGCTTGTTTGGGGATGAATAAGGTTGTAGAAATGGCCTTTTGCTGTCAACTCTGAAATCGGTATTAACTTCACTATAGGTTTCTCCCTACAATGAGGAGTTGCTTATTGTCCACTTGTCATGGCTTATGCCTTTGCATTCACCTGCCACTTCGTCTGTGTTCCTGGCTGTCACATGAAAGCACAACAGGTGACCTGGCGTGGCAGCCTGGCCTGCTGTGCTGGCTGAGCTCTCCAAGGCACGTGTCAGCTGGGATGCTGACTAGAAGGGTGGGGGCTGAGCCCTGGGTACCTGACTTGTTCCTCTCAGGGATGGCATTTGCCACATTATTTAGATAAAAACCGTTGTTCTAATTAAGCTGAAACAATAGTATCAAAACTTCCCACTGCCTTCAAGGCTCTGGTAGGAAAAAAAGAACGCGTGGTCTGTTCACTCTCTTCACATTCCTCTTAGAGCCGCCAGAGTCGTTACTGTGCTGTGGGGAGAGGCGGGAGGGTGGTGCTGCAGGTTCTGGTCAGCTGCTGACCGTGCGCCTTTCCCTCTGCTTCCCTGATCCCAATGAGCTTGCCTTTTCAGCCTAGAAGAATGGGACCAGCCTGACATGCCGCAGGTGGTTGGGCTTTGTGTGTATGTCCATCGTGCGGATGTCACTCAGACCCATGGATGAAACTTTTCAGAAAGTTGCATGTGGAATCTTTATGCCTCTGTGTTGTGGTCAGATCTAGAGAGCCGCCCACGTAGACTTTCTCCTTGTTAACCATCCTGTGTCTCATGGTCGCAGGCGCAGTGAAGAGGGGCAGGAGGGCCTCTCTGCCTTCTGGGTCGTGTGCGAGAGACACCCCGTCTTTGCGCAGACAGGCAGTGCGGTGTCGGAGTGGGGGGCACAGCGGCGAAGGCAGCCTGTGCACACGGGGTCTGCGGCACAGACTCGGGCCTGGAGAGGGCCTGCCGCGCGCCTGCGCTGTTCTGGGCACTGACGCCTGTTCGTCATAGAAAGTTGACACCAAAGGGAGGCCCGATGACCAAAAAATCACTTCTCGTTCTCCAGCCTGTATTTCCCAAGGCTGTTTTTATGCGCGCGCGCACACACACACAAGAGTGTGCTCTTCACACACAGTGTGTTCTGCTTTTCTCCTGCTTACTGAGTCGTGAGCACCTGCAGTGTTATTGGATATTTCGAAATCTAGTCTTAGTGACTTGGGCATTTTATTTTTATAGCCAGATCTTGGTTTGATTTTTCCTATTGTCGAATGTTTAGATTGGCTTCAAATATTTTTATAATAATACTGTGATGGGTATTCTCTGCACATAAATTTTTATGTTTCTTATTTTGAAAGTGATTCTTAGAAGAAAGGAAATTGGAATACATATATCTTTTAAAAGAATGAAAAATAATGAGATATCACAGTACACCTATCAGAAAATGGCCAAAAGCCAGAGCATTGATGGCGCAGGCGCTGTGAGGACGGGGAGGCACAGGACCTCCCCCGCCCCCCCACCATGGCTGGAGGGGGTGCAGCACGAGGCAGCTGCCGCAGAGGGCGGTTCGGTGGTTTCTTAGACAGGGAGACCTGCTGCTAACATACAGCCCAGTGCTTGTGCTCCTTGGTGTTTGCCCAAAGAAGCTGGAAACTTACATCCACATGGATGTTTATAGCATCTTTATTCTTCATTGCCAAAATTCGAAAGCACCAAGATGTCCTTCAGTTAGTGAATGGATAAATAAAGTGTGGTCCGTCCAGACGGTGAATCAGTACAAAGAACTGAGTTCTCAAGCTGTGAAAAGACATGGAGGAACCTTAAATGTTTATGACCAAGTGAAAGAGGACAGTCTGAAAAGGCCGCATACGGCACAACTCCAACTGTGTGACGTTCTGGGAAAGGAAGAGCTCTGCAGACGGTGAAAAGACCGGCGGCTGCCAGGGGGCTGGGGCGGGAGGGGAGTAGGCAGGGCACAGAGGAGAGTCAGGGCGGTGGACCTGGGCGATGCCGTAATGACGGGCCGCCCTCACTCCTTTGTCCAAACCCACGGGGCGAACACCACCAGGAGCGGCCCCTGCGTAACCCACAGAAGACTCGGGGCGGTGAGGGTGCGGCGCAGGTACAGCGCTGCTCCTGGGGCAGGTGGGGGCAGGAGGGGCAGGGTGACTCTCTGGACCTTCCTCTCAACTGTGCTCTAAACCGAAAACTTCTGTAAAAACAGAGTCTTGGTGTTAAGAAGTGAACGTGATGCCCAGTGAAGGCGTTGTTACAGAGGGGCGGACGAGAGCCTCAGGTGTGTTCTGGGGCACCCGAGGGAGCTGAGCGTGGGTGTGCCAGTGCTGCAAGGGAGCGGAGGCCTCCCGCCGGCACCCTTGTGTTTCCTAAGTGCCGTGAGGGGTTTCTCCGTCCCTGCGGGAGGGTGTCGTCCTGACGTCCTGCTGTCAGTGACCGTTCAGTCCCAGTTTCTCGAGTAAAGGTGTACAGTTTGAGGGTCTGTCTGTGATAGCCTTGGCTCCGAAGCACCCTCAGGTGTGTGTTCCAGACACGCTGATCAGGCTCTCCACCTGTGGATGTTCTGAGACGCCTCTGAGCTTGGCTCCACTCGAGGGCTCCGGAGTCCTTGTGAGAAAACCAAGTAGACCATAGGCTATTAATGATTTAGACTAACGGCAGATGGGTTATGTATATAATACTTGAATTTCTGACCATCCACTTAAAAAATTTCTGTGACTCAGCTCAGTTTGTATTTCTACCAGTCACACATACGTTTAGGTCTCAAACAGTAAGTACTCTCAATGCATAAAAGAGGTTAACCCCAGTGATGGACAGGTTTTATATATCCCCCCCCGCCCCCGCGCACTGTCAGCAAACACACAGTGATGTGCAGTGGAGGGCGACGCCCACACCGCATGACTCGGGGTCTCAGGGTGTCCAGACCCAGTGCACAGGGACCGTCAGGGTTGCAGTGGTGGAGTCACTCGTTCAGGTCAGCCTCGAGGGGTCCATGTCAGTTAGGGAGCCCTTCCTCGGCTCCCCGGAGCTTGTTTCCGGAGCCCGTTTCTTCCACCACCCACCCCTCCCACCTCCGTGACTTCCTAAATTAAAAAACACTTTTTGTCAGATGGTTGCTGGGTGGTTGGTTTTTTTTGTGTGTTGTTTTGTTTTGTTTTGTTTGTGTTGTCCTTCTGTTCTCTAGATTCTTTGTGCAGATGTTCTGAGGAAGGAGCCCGTGTTGTTGGTGAGACTGGACAGTAGTGATGGTGCCCATAGAACCGAGAGCTCTAGGAGGGGGTTGCTGCAGAGTATCTTTCCCCAGGTATCGGCGGTGTTTGTGGTGCAGCTGTCGGTGGTTTCATTCTGGAACCTGCTTTGAAAAGTGCCTCCTTGATGCTTTGGGTTTGCTTATGAAGGACGGGACATTTGTACTAGATCTGGACGGCACTGAGCACCCTCTTGCATCGCGCTTAGATCAGACCAGAAAGAAAAGTCAAAGCGAAAAAGCAAGATGAGGCTCTTCCATGATGAAAGCCAGAGCTGCTGCTGCTGCTGCTGCAGGCCGCCTCGCCTGTTAGTTAGCCTTTGTCTCGTGAGGTAGACTCCCCAGCAAGCCCTGGTGAGGGAGAGCACTTGCACCCAGAGACCTGCTTTCTCAACTCAGGCGACACCTTTTGTTAACAGCAGAACATTGCCATTGCCGCACAGACTCAGAATTCTAAAATTTAAAAAACCTATTGGGTTCCATATTTTGTTAATCTAAAGACTTGTAAAAGATGAGCTGTTTTCAATATGGAAAGTTTCTACGGGAAGTTTTAAGGGGCCTTTCTGACAGCCATAAGCAGGGAAATTGCGGCTGGCTGACTGGGAGTGTCTTGAGGCTGCTGTGGTCTCTCGTCCCCTGACGACACTGGTGACTGCGTGAGTCAAAACGGCACACTCACCTGCTCGAGCGTGTCAGGGTGTGCTCAGGGCAGGGGCCTGAAGGAACGGCGCCTCGGTTCACAGCGCCAGACAGGAGCTCGGGGTTGCTGTGTGCAGGGGCACAGCACTCGTGCCCTTCCTGTGAGCACACACCCATCATGTGCCTCCCCTGCCCCCTCACGTGGCTGCCGGGCAGGACCAGTGGGGCAGGGTCCGTTGTTGGCAGGAGAGCCCTGGCTGCGGGGGCTCAGTGAGCTGGGCATCGTCTTGCGTCCGAAAGGGCCCATTGCGATGCCTAGGCAGGGCAGCGGCCTGGGCCGTGGGCAGGTCCCCAGTTGGGGGCGTGCAGGAGGTACAATCAGTCAATCTTTAAAAAGTACTGGAGGAAAAGATGCAGTATTTAGTGGGGGAGGCTGCTACCTAGAACCTGCCATAAAAAAGTTCAGACCTGCTGTGCTTGTGTGTATGTATGTTAACAACCGCAACTTGTCTTTTTTATTTAGATTTAAAAAACTGCAGATGTGTTATGTATGAATATGAATAATTGTTACTTTTTAAAAAGACTTTATTTATTTTTAGAGAGGGAAGGGAGGGAAATAGAGAGAAACATCAATGTGTGGTTGCGGGGGGTCATGGCCTGCAACCCAGGCATGTGCCCTGACTGGGAATCAAACCTGCGACACTTTGGTTCGCAGCCTGCGCTCAATCCACTGAGCTACGCCAGCCAGGGCTTTAATTGTTACTTTTTAAAAATCCAGTGAAACTCTCTGTTGTTAAAAAGAGGGAAGTTCATCAGAATGATCACGTTTTGTTTCTAGTGTCTGCAGAAGCCACACCTGGCCACAGACACGAAGGACAAGGAGTACAAGCCCCACGACATCCCCCAGAGGCAGTCTGTGCCTCCCATGGAGACGTGCCCACCTGCCCGCCGAGCCAAGCGCATGAGGGCTGAGGTGAGAGTCTCTGGCGCCCACGCCCGGCCAACCCACGTGCCTCGTCTCCAGCCTCGCTCCCCTGGCAGGCTCTGTGTGCACTCCAGCTTCTGGGGCGAGTGCTGTTGGGGTGGGGAGTCCGAGAGCTGGTTCTGGGCTGTGCAGCCCCACAGGGGGTGCTGCACTGGTGGCAGGCAGGGCCCAGGGGAGCAGGCACCCATCAGGGTGCTGTGTGGTTTGCCTGGGGCTGTCACGAAGTGAGGCTGCCCACTGCAGAGTAAGGCTAGGAGGTGTGCAGCTGGGGAGATTTTTGCTGAAAAGGACTTTTTAAAAAGAGAGAGAGAAGTTAGAAGATAGTGAAAGCTGGTTTTCTCAGGCTTCTCGAAAGGAGCGCAGCCCCTTGGGCACCTGTGAGGCTGGGACAGAAACTGGGCAGTGTGGGGAGAGGGGAGCAGTGAATGTTGTGCGAGCTGAGCTGAGATCGGGGCGGAGAAGCAGGGTGAGGAAGACCTTCTGCGTAGGGCGTGTGTGCTCCAGCGGCCCCCTGAGAAAGGGAGGGGTGTGGGCTCCAGCCCAGCCTGGGGGCCTCTGGAGCGAGGCACCAGTGCAGGCGGAGCCCCCGGGAGGCCGCCTCCCAGTGGCTGGGCTCTGAGTCCGTCTCTGGTGTTCAGTAGTTGTTGGAGAGGTGAGGACAAACAAGCCCTTTTGTTTTCAGAGGAAATGGACAAATAAGAGAACTGTTTTTCACTTACGTAAGTTGGAGCTAGGGAAAAGGTAGCGGCTGCAGTTTTCTGAGTTGAGACTGCCTCAGAAGAGGAAACTATGGTTAATCGAAGCCTATTAGTGTGCTTAAAGTTAAGGTTTTATTAGTCTGAAGTCAGTGCTTGTTCAAGAACGTCTTGACCTTTCATGTTTAAGACATGCCGTGGTCCTGGGTCTGCCTGCACGACACGTGGGGCTGGTGCCGGAGCTCTGGAAGGGGTGCCCATGGCCATGGACACCCTGCATGTGCATGAGTGAGCAGGGGGAGTGAGCACGTCTGGCTCCAGAAGCACTTTGGCGGGACAGATCACAAACACTGCTCTGTGCTATCAGTAAGCGTTAGCACTTCAAGAAATAAAGTCAGTTATGAGTGAAGAGTAAATTTGAAAATAACAGAAATGGAGACTGGCTCATGCGCCCTCGATGGCAAGGGAGCCCCGGGCGATCCAGCGATGGTAGAGGAGTAGGTGGCAGTGACTGCAGTGAAAGAGCTAGTAGGGGATGATTGTGGAAGTGACCTTTCTACACACACTCGCTGCCTCGGAGGAAGTCAGCGACCTCGGCAGGCTTGCAGGATGGAGGCGTGGGTGACAGCGCAGGCTCAGGCTCCATGGGGCCGAGGCAAGAACTGGGGAGGAAGAGCTGTTGTGAGTCTGGGTGGTGAAACTTCCCACAGTCTGCTCCTGGCCCTTCCACTTTGCCCTGTGCTTGGGCCTGTCGGAGTGCAGAAGGGTACTCCTGTGGCTCCTGAGGTTCCTCCGCTCCTTCGGCAGTGCTGCTCGCGAGGGCAAGAGCCGGGGAAGTGCGTCCTATCAATAGAGACAGTTTACGTAGGATCATACTCACCTTGGGATTCCGGTGGGATTTTAGAAGAGTTATTTGTTTTTAAAGAAAATATTTATGTGTATGACAACTTTTTTTTAAGGCCATGAACATTAAAATAGAACTGGAGGAGACAACAGAAGCCAGAACTCACAACCTCAGGCGTCGGATGGGTTGCCCAACTCCAAAGTATGAAAATGGTAAGAAAAGTTATCTGCAAATAGGAAAGTAATAGAAAGTAAACAAGTGAAAGTGATGATTTGTTTGTTAGTTAAGAAAACACTGGAGCAACTATGACCTACCAATCCCTGGTTGCGCCTTCAGAAATGAAATCTTCATTCATATATGAGTGTCCTCATCGTTGAGTGCCCAGCAGAGAGGGAAACGGGCGGATGGAGGCATGTCGGGGATGGGGTTGAGCCTCTCAGCTGTCACTAGCGGCTCCTCTGAAAGGCGGTCTGGGAGCATTCACTCATGGAGAAGCAGTGGTGTCTGGGGAGCAGCGGAGCCCTTGCCTGGCTGTCTGCTGGACTCGTCTCAGGGTGGCGGGCAGACCTGCTTTTGGACTTGGGGTGGAGCTGGCAGGTGCTTGCCTGGCCTCTGCCGGGTGCCAGTCACGGGGAGGCCTGGGACTCAGAGGAGAAGCCTGGCTACCACGTCGGGAGGGCGCCCACGCCGCTGACCGAGGGGCCCAGCACTTGGTCAGTTGTCACGCAGGGCGACACGAAGTCAGGGGAAGGGACTCTAGAAGCACAGATCTGAGTCCCTGCCCGTCCACATCCTGGTTCATTGTTTGACCTTAGAGATACTCCTTGACAGCCACTGATGACAGTTTTCTCATCTTTGGGATGGATTTGTTGCAAAGGATTAAATAGTTGGTGGGAAGCATTTAGCACAGGGCCTACCACGGGGTAGTTCATTGATTGACACCAGTGTTTCAGCCCAAAGCCTCTGGGACCAGGAAGCAGGAGAGGCGAGCAGTCTTGGGCTTGGAGGCTGGTCTGGATTGGAGGGGTCCAGCTGGGGGGTTGTCAGGCCCTCCCAGTCACGGTCAGAGGACTTTCTGGCCTCCAAGTATGGTTTTTTTTGTTTGTTTGTTTTTGTTTTTAATTTATTGAGCTGACATTTGTTAATGAAATTACATGGTCTCAAGTATGCAATTCTTTAATACATCACCTGCGCACTGTATTGTGTGCTCACCCCCTAAATCTCTCTCCATCACCGGTTCTCCACCTTGACCCTCTTCTGCCTCCCCCACCCCGCGGACGTGTTGTTCTAACAGCATAGAAACCTGAGCGGCGTCTCCGAAGTAGGCGCCTACACCTTGCACTTCAGGTGGGGTGAGAGTTGGCATCTGTGGTGGAGACGGCATTGGACATGGCAACGCTGGTGCCACCGTTGCCTCGTGCGAAGATCCGGGGCAGTGTGCTAGTGTGTCCCGTGTGTGTTTGAGGAGGGGGGTTGGGGAAGAGGCCGAGAAGAGCACGGAAGGAGCTAGCTAACTCGGATTACCTCTTGCAGAGAAAGAAATAAAGAGCTGCATCAAGCAAGAACCCATTGAGAAGAAAGAGCATGTTGTGGAAAGTGAGAGGGAGAAGCCCAAGAGTCGACCTAAAAAAACCACCAGTGCTGTGAGTGGACACCTTCCGACACTCGGACCCCTAGTTCACATGCGTGTGCCGGACTGAGGCCTGGCGGCCCACAGGGCGGAGGCCGTGTCGAGTCCGCCTCTCGTGTCAGTTTGGGGAGGAGGGAGCTCACGGAGGCACGAGGAGAAGGGTCGCGTCTGGGCCCTGAGGGCCGCTTTGTGGAGGCTGATGGAGCTCCAGATGGCGCTGGTTCGTGGGCTTGCTCGCACATCGCTGGCCCGTCTCCAAATGAGCTGAAGGCTGGGACCAAAATCACATTGTTTTCTAGCTCTGGACAGCAGGTGTGGGCAGTCTGTCTGGGGAGGGGAGTCCCCCTGTGCACAGGGCCCTGGAGGGGGCTGGTCGTCTGAAGCAGGCGGGGTCCTGGGTCTCACCTCCAGTCAGTTCATGCCTCGAATTGCAGACTCTGGTGGGCACTCACCAGCCTGTGTTCTGTGCCCATGTGGTGGCTGCAGGTGGACCTGTACGTGTGCCTCTTGTGTGGCAGCGGCAGCGATGAGGACCGGCTCCTCTTGTGCGACGGGTGTGACGACAGCTACCACACCTTCTGCTTGGTCCCACCCCTCCACGATGTTCCCAAGGGAGACTGGAGGTGTCCCAAGTGTTTGGCTCAGGTGAGACTCAGCAGCTGGGGCAACATCAGGACGTTCGGTGCTGTTCTCAGCCTTTGGGTTTGTACCTGGCGACCGACAGTCACGAGGTCCTTAGAACCACTGGGTGGCCCTGCCTAGAAAGGAGGTCTTGGGAGTGAGTCTCACAGCTGCGCAGGGAGCGAAGAGGCAGGAAAAATCTTAATAACTACGCTTAAATTTTTTTCCTTTGAGGAAAACAACACTGTTGCTCTTCGCAGAAATTCTTAAATGCCACATGGCTTTAAAAATGAAAGTGTGATTTTATAATCCATACCATACATAACCGCTGCTGATATTTTGGTGTATATTCATCCAGACTTTTTTCTATTTTAAATCAATGGAATTGTACTACATAAGCAATTTTAGTCATCTGTTTTTTCATATGTGTACAAACAAAAGTCTCTTTTTTCTCTCACAGGAGTGTAGTAAGCCACAAGAAGCATTTGGCTTTGAACAAGCAGCCCGGGACTACACCCTCCGCACGTTTGGGGAGATGGCGGATGCATTCAAGTCTGACTACTTCAACATGCCAGTCCACGTATGTACACAGACTTTGGTTGAGGGTTTTAGTAACTTCCGGAGAAAGGTGGGTCTGGAGAGAAATTTGAGGTGGCACTTCTTCCTGATGGTCAGTATCATGCACAGCGAAACCTTAATCTGTTCAGTGGTATTAAAATTCCACAATATTTTAAAATGCACTCTGATTTTTCATTTGATTCCTCTAGAGAAAGGCTTTTCCACACAAGTCGTACAGCAGCTGTAACAATATAACATATAAAGTCTCCAGTAATCCTTTCAGCTCCACAAACACAATTTAAAGAACACGTCACAGAGGCCATTGAACGACTCCGTGTGCCACTTGGTGTGCTGTGCATGGGGACACGTTTGCGTACCGTTAGTAATCGTCAGTTACTGCGTGCTGTTTGCTCTCGGAGAAGCATCGCGTGTTTCATTCACCACTTAACACACGCCACGTGAGCACGCCAGCATTTAAATGCTTTTCCGCCATGATTCTGGATACCTCCCCTGGGTTTTCCTGACCACTAACGAAGTGCTTCAGCAGACACTTCCTGCCTGTTGATCTTTGTAGTTGCATTATATTCTTGGGATGGTGGCTGAGATTGGGTGGGGGGGGTGGACCGTTTGTTGCCACCGTGATTGTCTCGTGGGCGGGCCCAGCGGTGCTGGGGGCCCGACCTCAGGCGAGTTAGCTGGGGGGTTGCTGCAAGTGTGTGTCCACTGGGTGGGCCGCGAGTCCACATCGCGCTCTTCCTGACCTTCCCCTTCGCTCACCCCTTGGGCCTCACGGTGTTCCCCACGCGTCTGCCTGGCCAGTCCTGGTGACGTGTCTGCACGTGGCTTCTTACTGTACTTAGAAGACAAGGCCTTTGTGGAATGGACCCAAGTCAGATGAGCCACAGACCCCAGGCCCGCAGTCTGGGCGCTTTGTGCATGGGTGCGTGCTCTTGTTCACGGTCTGCACCACCTGGTCCTGGGGTCACCCGTGTCGTCCTCAGCCGGGGCTAGCGGAAGGGCGTGTGGGGGCCTTGGGCGAGGTGCTGGGACACGGCCAAGGTCGGAGTGCCGCTCAGGCCCAGAGACGGTGCGAGTTCTCTCTCTGAGCAGAACTGCGCCTGCAGGTGGGCGTGTGGGCGAGCTGCGCTCCCCGACTCCCTCAGAGCAGCGGCCAGGTCCGTGAGGGGGAAGCAGGCGTGCCCATGGCTGCTCCCGGTTGTCGGTACGCGCCTTCTGGGGAGCAGTGGGGACTGCCTGGGGTCACCGTGGAGCGCAGCAGAAGGACCACTCCTCGGGGTGCTGTCCCGCGGTCCTGTCGTTCGGCTCATCCAGTGAAACAGGGCACTGACAGCTGACGTCTGGGAAGGTGCATTTTTTCTTTCTTATGGTTTTACTTCCAGATGGTTCCCACAGAACTGGTTGAGAAGGAATTTTGGCGGCTGGTGAGCACCATCGAGGAGGACGTCACGGTTGAGTATGGAGCCGATATCGCCTCGAAGGAGTTTGGCAGTGGCTTCCCTGTCCGAGATGGGAAGGTCAAACTCTCCCCCGAGGAGGAGGTGGGCACACCTGGAGGCACCTGCACTCTGAGGGGACTCGGGGGGTGGAGCGTGTCCTGGGTCTGCTGGGCGTGATGTGGCCTTAGCAGCAGCCTTACTGCAAAAACCAGAGGTAGCTTGGAACTCGAGTTACCAATTTCCATTTGGTGGTTTTGAAGGGATTTATGATGGCTCTCAGAAAACCCTCAGTTACCAGATTTCTAATGACCTCAAGGAAAGCACCAGGAGCCCGCAGGAGAACCCCGGTCCCGGCGGTGCCGCTGCACTCTGGTGACGAGGGAGAGGCACTGCCTTCCCTCGGCCGTCGGAGCCCGTGACTTCGGTTTCTCATTTTGAAGGAAGTCTGAGGGATTGAGACCATACCTACTTAATATTTTCTTTATGTTATTTTTAAAAAGATGTTATGTATTTATTTTCAGAGAGAGGGGAAGGGAAGGAGAGAGAGGGGGAGAAATATCGAGCAAGGGCAACACCAGTTGGTTGCCTCTCACACGCCCCCAACGGGGGACCCGCAACCCAGGCCTGTGCCCTGACTTGGAAGCGAACCTGTGACCTTTTGCTTCACAGGCTGGTGCTCAATCCCCTGAGCTACACCAGCCAGCATCAGACCTACTTGTCTCTGAACTTGAGGGTTTGAGTCCTTTATTTCCCATAATGACCCCCCCCCCCCGTAGTAGCCAACTCCTAGGAAGGTTTCTGTTTAATAAGAAGTTAGAGGGTTTTTTAGGTAAACTTTTGGAAATCTAACATGAACGGAGAAGTGCGTGATCATATGTGCACAGTTTGATGAAGTTTCACAGCCTGAACACATTTGTGTAGCCACACTCCCCCGGAAGCCCCTCTTCTGTCCCCTTCCTCACGACTGTCCCTGTCTCAGGACAAGCCCCTAACAGCACTGTCCTGACTCGTAACACCACGGACTTCGTACGGACCGACCTGTATTGTCCTACTCTTCCGCAGCCAGGTAGAAAAGAGGCACATACAAAACACACGCGGTGTGAGTCCGTGTGTGTGAGGCTTAAACGGCAGAAGCAGTCCGCGGCGTCCGAGAGGTCAGCGTCATGGCTTCTCCCGCCTGCTGCCCTGACGTTTTTATTTGGAAGGAGACTCTTTTCACACACCTTTTTGAAATAGTCAATTCCGGAATGTTAGCATGATACATCCTTTTCGCTTTTTTGTTTCTGTGTCTTTAGGACTATCTGGACAGTGGCTGGAATCTGAACAACATGCCGGTGATGGAGCAGTCGGTTCTTGCTCACATCACCGCTGACATATGCGGCATGAAGCTCCCCTGGCTGTACGTGGGCATGTGCTTCTCTTCGTTCTGCTGGCACATCGAGGACCACTGGAGCTACTCGATCAACTACCTGCACTGGTAGGACGCCCCAGGGACCCGGACCCGTGTCTGGGCCGCGCATGCCCCTGCGTGGCTGTGTGTGCTGGTGGTGGTGGTGTGAATGTGTGTGATTGAAAGAAACTCCTTAAAGTCCACGCTGAGGTGTTTCTGGACATGACTTTTTACGATGTGTTTCCAGGGGTGAGCCGAAAACCTGGTACGGTGTTCCTGGGTACGCTGCTGAGCAGCTGGAAAACGTGATGAAGAGACTCGCCCCCGAGCTCTTTGTGTCCCAGCCGGACCTGCTGCACCAGCTCGTGACCATCATGAACCCCAACACCCTGATGACGCACGACGTGCCTGTACGTGCTCGGCCAGCGCCCCCCCCACCCGCCCCCCAGGCTCCTTTTCCATTTGGCTGTGTTTTCCATGGTGTGACTTGGCAGTAGAAGCAGCCGTGTGGTGTGAGTTGATACCATGTTGCACTGGGGATTCTCGTTGCTGCTAACTAGATTGCTAAGCAACCTCACTTTACAAGTCACGAGTGTGATGCTTTCTTTTCGTGTCCAATCCCATTGTTTCTTGTCCACTCACAGGTCACACGGCCGTCACTACTGCATACCCTGCACCATGGTTTTTGTTGACAACTCCTTAGCTGCAACAAAACGAAAACCTAAAACATACATGTCATTTGTCAGTATAAATACTGGGAGAAAGGCTGGGTTCTGTTATGATTAGACCTAAACTCGGACGTTGGAATCCTTCATGCTCTGTCCGTACCTTAAAAAAAGAATTTATTGAATCTACTTGATCTTAATTTTGAATGATGGCCTGAAACGGCATGTTTGGTAGGTCTGGATTACATTACACCTTCACCCCTAATTAAGCATATTTTAAAAGAAAATTTATTTTAGGGTCTTGGAATTGGGGTTCCCACTCTAGACAGGTGCTGTTGGTGATGTTTCCTCTGAGCTTTCTGTGAAGTGACGCTTACCTGAGCAGGGGCTCCCTCGTGGAGAAGACACTGAAGACCGTGGGGCGGCGGGGGGTGAGGTGTAGGAAGCTCCAGAGCCTGTCTCAGCTGAGTCTGCCGCAAACGATGCATTTCCAGTGCAGGTGTGAATTCTTGATCTTGCCGTGTCCTGGATTTGATGCTTTTGGGTCCGTGCTCCAGTAATTGGGGTCAGGTAGAAAGGACTTTATTTGAGGGATCATAAAATAGCTTAGAAAAGAATGACCACTCACTACCAAAATACCACCAGCTCCTCATTGTCGGTGTTACCACCTCGTACTGATTGCACTTTCTGATTGTTGTGAGTGCGGCCCTGGCTATTTAATAATTGAGCAGCCGTGCGGGGTTCGACTTCGGACCTGTGGGTCAGATGGGTGAACTCCCGCCTTTGAGAGCTGACACTGGAAGAGGAGAGGCAGACGACGAAAGGAGGGTGTGACTGGACAGTGGGTCAGGTGGGAGAGCCCAGTGACTCGGGGGCGCCAGGGATCCAAAACGGTGTTAGGTCCAGGACTTGGAGCTCCGATAAGGAAGGAGTGTGTCGGGGCAGACACACGTGGGAGTGTGTGAGGCAGAGTCGGAGGAAGAAGAGGCACCTGTAGGAGTTACGCTCAAGTGCTGGGTAGCGGTCTTCACCTTGGGCCGGTGTTGGGCCCTGGGGGGCATCTGCAACACAGGCCGGGCCCCACTGGCCACTGGTCTTTCCTGTGGCACGGGTGTGGGTGGGGCTCATGGGTTTACGTTCCCGAGAAGATCCCGTGCGTGACGCTGCTGTGCGTTGTGTCAGAGAGCCACCATGCAGATGCAGAGTCGAAAACTCGTCCTGCTAATGTCCTCACATAGTAGTAATAGCTTCCGCCTGAGGGTTCGCGCGCCTAGAGCAGCACAGGTGTGTGAGCGCGGGTGCTGGGAGCTTACGTCTGAGCCCAGATCACGGAGAGTGACGTTCTTGAAATATGTGCAGTTTCTTGCATTGGTCAGAGATCTTATTTTGGTTTAATACTGTAGAATATTCTTTTTAAGGTTTTAGAGAGGGAGCAGGGAGGGAGAAAGAGAGGGAGAGAAGCATCAGTGTGTGGTGGCCTCTCATGTGCCCCCTACTGGGGACCTGGCCCACAACCCAGGCCTGTGCCCTGACTGGGAATTGAACCAGCGACCCTCTTGTTCGGAGGCCAGCTCTTAATCTGCTGAGCCATATCAGCCAGGGTTAATAACGTAGAATATTCTTAATTGTGGCTACACTTACGGAGATGTGTCCCAGCGCTAGATGTAGCTGCTTGTGCATTGTGAGCCATGTCACGACGTCATCTCAGACCCTCACTAGCCCAGTGGCCAGGGCACCGCTCCCCCTCGTGGGGGATCGTGGCGTTTGTTGTTCTCTTCCCTTCCGGCTCACTCCTGTTTGGCGGGAAGCGACCCCTTCTGGAGCACTGTCTGACCGTCTGTGCCCAGACTGTCTTCCAGGAGAACGTCACTAAAGACCTCCGCTGTGTCTCCCTAGGTTTACCGGACTAACCAGTGTGCCGGGGAGTTTGTGATCACATTTCCGCGCGCCTACCACAGCGGCTTCAACCAGGGCTTCAACTTCGCCGAGGCTGTGAACTTCTGCACTGTGGACTGGGTATGCGGTCGAGGCTTCGTGAGCTTTGCGCACCAAGTCGGGGGGGGGGTGCTTTGCATCTGTCACACGTGCAGTCGCTTAGCCTGTCGCTGCTCGGGAGGCTGGTCTGCAAATTGTGGACCCCCCATGAGGTCCGGCGCCGTACCGTGCTGCAAATCCAGGCTAGACTAACCGAGCACTGCTGGGTTCGGCCGACGACTTTTTTCTTTTGTAGCAAGACTTGAAGGAAAGTGTCTCTCGTGGCACATTTTGGCTAAAGCTCAGTGTCGCCTTGTAAACCTATGACAGTTCCAATCTTAAGACTGTTCCGCACAAGCTCTGGTTATCCAGAACAGCAATTTTTAACAACATATTTGGTTTTAGTTACTTTGGAAGTAGGATTTTTTCATAGTAGTATTCGTACTCTTCGTTTACCTAAAAAGAACCATCTGGTTGAAGTATGAGGTGTTAAATCTAACAGGTCATAACTTGCAGTGTTTCTCTGAAGACCAGCACTGCCTGTCTCTGCAGTTAGTTCTGGAGCATTATTGTTCCCTGAAGTGGGTGAACCATGTCCAGTTCTGCAGAGTTGTTCCAGAAAGTTTGTAAATTCCTATCTCTGGTTAGATTTGTTTTTTTAACATTTCTTAAAGTAACTTATTTTTCTTTAAGATTTTATTTATTTATTTTTAGAGAGGGGAAGAGGAGGAGAAAGAGAGGGAGAGAAACATCAATGTGTAGTTGCCCCTACTGGGGACCTGGCCCGCAACCCAGGCCTGTGCCCTGACTGGGAATCGAACTGGCGACCCTTGGGTTCACAGGCTGCCAGCATTCAGTTCACTGAGCCACATCAGCCAGGGCTCCAGTTAAATGATTCTTGTTTGGGCAGTAATGCATTGTTAATGCATTGGGGTTTTTTAACCACTTCTTAGTGAAGGCACCTAGTATGCCAGATCTTGGAGATGGAAAGATCTAAAAACCCCAAGGCCTCTCAGTCTGCTCCGAGAGTTGATCTGTGATGCGTGTGGCCCCGGCATGATCTTGGGTCGTTCTGTAGTGGAGTTCCAAGTTCAGAAGGCTCTGGAAGTGGGAGGGAGAAGGACGGTTCACACGTCTCCCTGTCTTCGACCGCAGCTGCCACTGGGCCGCCAGTGTGTGGAGCACTACCGCCTGCTTCACCGCTACTGCGTGTTCTCCCACGACGAGATGATCTGCAAGATGGCCTCCAAGGCCGACGTGCTGGACGTCGTGGTGGCGTCGACCGTCCAGAAGGACATGGCCATCATGGTTGAGGATGAGAAGGCTTTGAGGGAGACCGTGCGCCAGCTGGTAAGGCTCCTGGGACCCCCCCCCCCCCCGGCATTGTGGTGTTTATTGGGCACGACTTGGCGAAGTTGTTAGGCACTTTGCTCCCATTTTAAGAAGTCACTCCTTAGTCCGATTGCCTTCGAGGCAGTTTGTTTAATGGCTGTTGATACAGTGAACACGTCATTACCGTGTCCTCATCTGCTGCCTGTACACATGTCTCCTTGGTGAAGGGCTGCTTGAGTGTCTGGCCCACCCCTTTCACTGGGTTAAGGTGAGATTGGTGCTCGTTTGTTCTGGGTGGCAGGCGGGTGTGCTGCAGACACCGTCGTCCAGCTGGGGGCCTGACGCTGCACTCCCTCCGCAGCATCTCTCCAGTGGTGGGGGCGTTCTGGTTTGGTGACGCCCAGTTCATCCGTTTTCCTTCCGTGGACCCGTTGTGTGTGTCGTCCTTAGGAAACCTTGGCCCTACCCGGAGTCTCAGAGGTTCTGTCCCGTGTAGTCACACGCAGTCCAGGTTTCACATTGAAACCTGAGCTCCACCTCAAGCCGTTCTCATGGGTGGAGCGGGGTGCGGGGCACGAGCACTGCCTTTGCGTGTGCCTGCGGCGTGGGCAGGGCCGCTTCGGGGTCAGACGAACAGCTGACGTCTGGTTTCACCGTCCTGGTGACCGCTGCGTTCTGTTTTGTTTTTAAGATTTTACTTATTTTTTTTAGAGAGAGGAGAAGGGAAGGAGAAAGGGAGAAAAGCATCAGTGTGTGGTTGCTTCTCACACGTCCCCCACTGGGGACCTGTCTTGCAACGCAGGCATGTGCCCTGACCGGGAATCGAACCAGCGACCCTTTGGTTCACAGCCCGCATTCAGTCGTCCACTGAGCCCCACCAGCCAGGCTGTTAACCACTGTTTTTATACTCACGTCAACCTCTGTCCCCAAAGCGGGCCCTCGCTAGACAATCACAGTGGCCTGACTCCCCGTTTGCTGGGTCGCGTCACTTCGCACTCTGCACGGTGCCGATCCTGCACTCCCGGCTGGGGGCGCTGGTGGGCCCCGGCGGGCTGCAGAGGCTTCTCACACACACTGTTCTCCAGGGGGTGGTCGATTCGGAAAGAATGGATTTTGAGCTGCTGCCGGACGATGAGCGTCAGTGTATAAGATGCAAGACGACATGCTTCATGTCCGCCATCTCCTGTGCGTGCTCGCCCGGCCTGCTCGTCTGCCTGCACCACGTGCAGGAGCTGTGTGCCTGTCCGCCTCACCGATACAAACTGCGGTGAGTGGGAGGCGTGGGTGGTCTCCTGCAGAGCACACGGGCTCCTCGGGGAAGCTGCAGGGCCGGGATCTTGAGTGGAAAGCATCTGATTTTCTCCCAACCCACACCTCCTGTTTGCAGATACAGATACACCCTGGATGACCTCTACCCCATGATGAATGCGCTGAAGCTGCGAGCGGAGTCTTACAACGAGTGGGCCTTGAATGTGAATGACGCTCTGGAGGCGAAAATCAACAAGAAGAAAAGTAAGTGGTACGGGAAGCAGGACTGGCTGTGATGAGGCTGTCAGTTAGCCGCAGCCTGACGGCTCTGTCTGGGTGCGCTCTGTGTGGCCAGGCTTGCAGCGCATGCGCCGAGGGGGCGGCACGGGTGGGGGGCGGCGCTGGTGCCGCCAGCGAGGTCCTGATGCAGGAGCTGCCCGCGGCCGTGCATTTGACGGAGACTGTTGTCAGGAGGCAGAGGGGCCTGCACACCTCTGTCTCGGGCGAGCATCGTCCCGTCTTCCGTGGCGCCTCAGAGGGACTCTGTTTAACCCGACGCCCTGACGAGGCAGGAGTCTCTGAGGCGCTGGTGTCCGTCACTCGCCCCGTTCGGACTCCTTTCTCCTGCGCTGTCCCAGACGGTGGCCATCGAAAGCCAGGGCTTCCCCCTGCCCCCTGTCTCTCAGTGTTGTCACGCCCTCCTTCCCGTAGCC
The DNA here is from genome assembly GCF_019186645.2 of Phyllostomus hastatus. NCBI lineage: Eukaryota > Metazoa > Chordata > Mammalia > Chiroptera > Phyllostomidae > Phyllostomus > Phyllostomus hastatus. Next base: position 23,683,867 of record NW_025333607.1, on the reverse strand, counting down.
TCAGAGGTGACTGCGCCCTCCTGACTGTCCCCTCGGGGACAGGCCACTGCCTGCAGCCCACTGGTGATTGCCGGCTGCAGGATCAAGTGTGGGAGGGACGTTCGGGCGCAGTGAGAGTTGCATATTTGCTGTGTTTCAACAAGTCGGCTGTTTTCTGTGTAAACGTTTCAGGTCGAAACATTTCCTTTTAAACAGAAAACCCTCCACGTTGATGGTTGCAAATTTAGTGATGTGAGGCATTGCGAGCACTTACAGGTCAGAGCTGATGAGAACAGCCCGCCGGGAGCAGTGAGCAGGGTGGGCCCGTGACTGGTGACCTTTCTCTGTCCCCAGGCCTTGCCAGCTTCAAGGCTCTGATCGAAGAGTCGGAGACGAAGAAGTTCCCGGACAACGACCTCTTACGTCACCTTCGCCTCGTCACTCAGGACGCGGAGAAGTGCGCCTCCGTCGCACAGCAGCTGCTCAACGGCAAGAGGCAGACCAGGTGGGGGCCGGGCTGAGAGCTGGCCGTTGTAGTGGAGAACTGGGGCCTCTCCCCCTGCCCTGCACCTGCCACCCCGGAGTCTGGGCACCGGGAGTGCCTGTGTTCTCACTGGCTGCCTCGGCCCTGGTCTCTGCAGGTACCGATCTGGGGGAGGGAAGTCCCCGAACCAGCTCACTGTGAGCGAGCTCCGCCAGTTTGTGACGCAGCTCTACGCTCTCCCATGTGTCCTCAGTCAGACGCCACTGCTAAAGGTACCTGGGGGGGAGGCACCTGGGCAAGTGCTTGGCCGTCCTGCATTTGGTAAATCGGTCGGGCTGACATGAAGGGTGTGCGTGTGTAAGGATAGGGATGGGCCTTCAGAGAAGAGGTAAAGGTAGACATGTTTATGTTGACGGCGACCCCCAGCTCCACCTCGCAGGGGTGTGCGGTCTGGTTGTGTCCCTGGTTGCAGCGTCAGGGGACCCGTGTGTCGCGTCATCACTCACGTTGTTGCTGAAACCCCGTGAGGTGGAACGGCATCATGTTGAGTGTGCGCTGAGGGTTCTGCGTGTGAAAGAGGCCGGTGGCTGAGACCACTGTTGTGATGCAACAAGCTGTGTGTTTCAGGATCTCTTGAGTCGTGTGGAAGATTTCCAGCAGCACAGCCAGAAGTTGCTCTCCGAGGAGATGCCCAGTGCCGCCGAGCTGCAAGACTTGCTGGACGTCAGCTTCGAATTTGATGTTGAACTTCCACAGCTTGCTGAGATGCGTGTCCGTCTGGAGCAGGCCCGCTGGCTAGAGGAGGTGCAGCAAGCTTGCCTAGACCCCAGCTCCCTCACTTTAGATGACATGAGGCGGCTCATTGACCTGGGCGTGGGCCTGGCCCCGTACGCGGCTGTGGAGAAGGCCATGGCGCGGCTGCAGGAGCTGCTTACGGTGTCGGAGCACTGGGACGACCGAGCCAAGAGCCTCCTCCGAGCCAGGTGAGGAGTCTGGCCACCGCCTCTCCAGGGGTGGGTGGGGTGTTCCTCTTAGCGCCCAGCATGCAGTGCAGCAGGCAGGGGGCGGTGCTCAGCAGCTGCGGTGGTGCAGATAGCGGAGCTGCCGGGACTGCTGGGAGTCGGGCCGAAGAAGACCGGTGGGGAGGAGGTAAGGGGTTCACCTGCACAGGCCTTTTCTTGCTTTTCTGTGCGATGTCATCTTCGAGAGAAACAGACTTTGCAAGTAAGTGGAACTGTTGTTCCAACTCAAGTTAATGGTCGGGACCCCAGAGAGTCCTGAAGAGAGTGGCTGAGCCAGCGTGGCCTGTCCTGGACAGCAGAGGAGCATGGCCGTGTGCCTGTGCTGCTGCTCAGGAGCGGCCCCCTGTCTGCTGGAGGGAGGGCCCCGGACTGAGGCGGCCGTCTCCAACCGGCCCCGCGTCCTGGCCTCTGTCTGGCGGGTCCGTCGTGTCCAGCTGACACAGCATAAAGCACAGAAAGCCATCTGAGTCGTATACACGCCGTGGTCCTAGAGGCGTGGTCACATGGGAGAGTGTGCAGATGGGTCACACTGTGCTTCGGCCACGTCGAGACCCTAGGGCACTTCAGGTCTCTCAGCGAAGCCGTGGGGGTGCCAACGGCGTGGCCAGGCCCACGCAGGAGAGGCGGAGACGTGGGTGGCGCAAGAGCATCACCACTAAGGGAGCTGCAGGGGGAGTTTGTGGCATACCCGTGTGCAGTGAGGAGTGAGCAGAGCTTAAATGCTTCACGGATTCACTTGCTTTGTCTTAGATGCTCTTAAGTCTTTGGCAGTCGCTTGAATCTTAATTAATTGGATATCTAGTAGTTGCTGCCACTTAAAGAAATTAGGTGCCACACTGAATTCCCTTTGAGATGGTGTTTCTAGTTCTTTGGTAAACCACAAGGAAGCCGAGCCACCACACGCAGCACTGAGGGTTGACGTTTCTCTTGCGCAGGCCTCGGCACCCCCTGAGCAGCCTCGCCGCGGCGCTGAGGGAGACGGAGGGGATCCCCGCGTACCTGCCCAGCGGGGCGGCCCTGAAGGACTCGGTGCAGAGGGCCAGGGACTGGCTTCGGGAGGTGGAAGCCCTGCAGGTTGGTGTAAAACCAAACCGACAAACCCGAGTGTGTACATGTGTCTACTGAGGGCAACGATGGAAAAATCAGGCCCTGGCTGGTGTGGCTCAGTGAATTGTGCACTGGACTGCGAAGCAAAGGGTTGCTGGTTCGATTCCTGGTCAGGGCACATGCCTGGGTTGCAGGCCAGGTCTCCAGTGGGGTGTACGTGGGGGGCAACCACACACTGATGTTTGTCTCCCTGTCTTCCTCCCTCCCCTCCATCATCCTCTCTAAATATAAATAAAATCTTGAAAAAAAGGGCACAGATTCAGTGCAGGTATGTGATCGCATGGCCAAACATGGTTTCAGAGCCCAGGTGTGTCACCGAGCAATAGGGGCTTAACCAGAACTGCCTTGCCGTCCCTCCAGAATAAATCAACGGAGCGAGTTGCCAAGTGGTTGTCCAGAGCAAGCAGCACTAAGTACGGGTGGTCCTGCAGGTGAGGAGTCACACTCACTGGCAGCGTCAGTGTGACTCCTCGCTGGCAGCAGACAGTGACTTCTGGGGTGTCCCTGCTGGTCAGCTGGGGGCTTTATTGGAAAAGTGGTCGATGGGGGAGCTCATTATCTTCTCATCACCAGAACCAAAAAGTCTCAGTGACCTATTGAGGTAAAAAACCTTGAACTTATTTAATGGGCTGTGCTTTAAATTTTAATTTATGGTATTTTTTAGTTTAAGTTGGTTTGTTTTTTTGAAGCCACCAGAATTTAGGAATAAAGTACCTTGTTTTATGAACATTTGTGTCATTTAAGGTGGTGCTAATTAATCAATGGCTAACGAGAAATACCAGCAAGGAAGGTTTGTCTAGATGTTTGCAGGGAAACATCTGGGCATCTCCTCCACTTCATAGGGAAGAGGAGATGTATTGTGTGATCAGTATTATTACTTAATTGAGGAGTGAGTGAGCCCAGCTAACTCAAGACTGGCCATGGGAAGTAGTCACTGTTTGTGAACTTCCCCAGTGGGTGCTTTGGATGCAGACTCTTGCCAGCGGTTGCTGGAACTCGAGTGGTGGGTTTCTGGCTCGGTCCCCCTTCCTTGCAGCCAGAGAGAGGCAGGGCGTGGCTCTGGCGTGCGGAGACCACACTGCCGGCTGTGCGCCACGGCAGTGCTCGGGCAGCTCCTGCAGTGACAGCCTGGCTGTGGCTGCGTCGCGCCTTTGAGGACTGACACCTGCATCAAGGAACGTCTTGGTGTTTGGTGGACCGTGTGCTTGAGAGTGCTGCCCAGGGCCCTGCTCCACACAGGGAGTGTCCCTGCCTTTCTGAGCTGAGCAGCAGAGTGGCGGGCGGTGCGAGGCGCCTTCCCAAAGTGCCTAGCTGCGCCTTCCAGCGTCCGTCCTGCAAGGACAGACATCAGAACAGTGAGACGCCAACCCGGCTGCTCTCCGTTCCGTTTACCCAGAAGCGTGCCTTACGGTGGTTTGTCCAGTCTAGGACCGCACGTTTTGTCTGATCAATAACCTCCCTTTTGGCTTCTTTCCATCCTGGAGAGTCCTCCCCCCACCCCCCATCTCATGTCATTGTCCAGAACGGTCACCCTGTGGTGCATCCGCCCCTGCGGATTTGTCTGCTTGTGGCCTGGTGGTGTGCAATGTCTCACCTGTTTCCTGTGAACGGGAAGTGCGTGTCCAGGCCTGGATGGAGTCAAGTTCAGCATTTTGGGCGGAGTACCCGAGAGCGCCCCGTGTTGCTGGGTGCTGGGTGCTGCGTCCCGTCAGGAGGCGCTCGGTGCACCGCGTGGCCGACCAGCAGCAGTGCTGCCCCCCAGCCCCCATCCTCACTCAGTGTCTCAGTCTTCCGGTCTGACTGTGTCGTTCTCAAAATGTGGTCCCAGCACCACCTGGACACGTCAGAAATGCAGGTTCCTGGGCCTCCCCAGGGGATCTGAATCACAATACCTGGGCTTCCGTGGTGAGTGTCACTGCGTTCTCAAGTTTGAGAAACAGCCAGCTATCTGAACTCCCGTTAGTTTGCTGAGGAATGTATTCTGAGTTACTTTAATCCGTCATTGGAGAGTAGGTTGGAGTAAAACTTTGATTTGTTGCTTTTATTTCTGTGAGTCGTTAGAAAGTCTTTCGAGTTATTACAAATGTACATTTCTGTTGAATTGTTTTCAAACTGCCTGTGGCAACCAGTGTGGCTAGTGAGCCTCCCAGGACCCAGTCAGAGCTCAGTGTGCGTCGTGGTCGCAGTTGTTTCCTCAGGGCCCAGCACCAGGTGCCCTTCAGCTGTTTGCCAAGTGAGAGGACGCACACCCCCACCCCCACCCCCACTGTCGTGGGCTCTGTGGCCGTCTGTCTGACTGTCACTCGTTCAGTTGGGGGTGTGCGCTGAGTCTCAGCTGGGCTTTTCCCACTTTGCACAGCAGCACCCTTTTCTCTGAGTCGCTCTAATTCCTCTCGATTTATCAGGTTGGAGGCCGCGTGCCAGTGTTGGACACACTGGTGGAACTTGTCACTCGAGGCCGCTGTATCCCAGTGCATCTGAGTTCCCTCCCAAGACTGGAGTCGCTGGTGGCTGAAGTCCAGGCCTGGAAAGAGTGTGCCGCTAACACGTTCTTGATGGAGAACTCCCCGTACTCGCTCCTGGAGGTGCGTGTGCAGCCCCTTCCATCCCATGGAGACCCACGATGTTTTCAGTAGAGCCCGGAGATCCCTCTAAGCTTCCAGTGAGACAACCTTCAAGTGTTTTGTGGACACGTTGAGGATAGCATTTGATGTAAGGGAGGACTCTTTTCTCATTGAGGTTCCTCAGTCTGTTTTAAGATTGGACTCTACCACTTGCATTTAGTAAGCTTGACAGGGGTCCCCTCCCCTCTCATAAGGCACCATCACTGACTTTGTGTATTTTTGTAAGCCGACGCCAGTCATGCATCAGGGCTGAGTCAGAGCCCGTGCTTTGTGAGATTTCCGTCTTCCTCCCTCTTTCCTTCCCCCTTCCTTCAGAGGAGAGTCGTCCGCCTCGTGGCAGCACGGTGCAGAGGAGATGTTAAAAGGGAAGAACTTGACGTCCTTCCCGCTGCTTACCGCTGCCTCTGGGGCTGCCCCGTCTGGGTCTGAACCCTGCGGGCCAGCGGTTGTGCTGTGTCCCACCCTTTAGGTGCTGTGTCCTCGCTGTGATACTGGCCCTTGGGGGTCAAAGAGGAAGCAGAGGAAGTTCAAGGAGCCCTTGCCCAGTGGGAAGAAGAGGAGCAGCAGGCTGGAGACTCTGAGCGACCTGGAGAGGGCCTTAGCCGAGAGCAAGGAGACGGCCACGGCTGTGCGTATGGGCCCCTCGCCTCCTCCCTTGGGTGGTGGGGAGGGCGGCTCCCACCCCCACCTCATTCACAGGATGTTGGGAAGGCAAGCAGAAGAATAGTGTTAAAAGTACTCAGTTTCACCAAAAAGAGTTTCTGGAAATTGCTGTAGGTAGAAGTTTCCCACGAAAGATGCACAGGCAGGGGCCTCCCAGCACTGGTTCGTCGGTGCCTCTGGGCTCGGCTGGGGCCCTGGGTGTGCTGGGCTGGCTTCCAGGTGGAGCGTGTTCTGCTAACACAGCGTCAGGACGGAGGGAGGCAGCACTGTCATTTGGAGCCTTTAAAACTTTTTTTAAAAGTTAGCCTCTCGCTGACCTGCTCCACTCAGCCACGGCCCTGTAGGTCCGTGAGTGCTGATGCACACGGCAGGACCTCCTTCCTCTCACGGCTGAGTGTGCCCCGGTGTGTGAATGCGCCCCACGTCCTCCCCCACCCCCATCGGTGGGCACTCGGGTGGCCTCCGCGTCTCGGCTGCTGTGAGTGACGCTGCAGGAACGTGGGGTGCAGGCGATGCCTGCAGCGTGGAGGACACGCCCAGAGGTGGGCTGCCCGGATCCTGTCGTGGTTCTGCTCTCGACTCTGAGGGAGTTGCCCACTGCTCTCCACGGGGGCTGCGCCAGGGACCAGCCCCGCCCACAGGGCACGGGGGCCGCCTTTCTCCCACGTCCTCGCCGGCACCTGCCGCTTCCCGTCTTCCAGGACGGCGCGCGGTGGTCCTGACGCGCGTTTCCCCAGCGGTGGTGGCGTGGGGCGCCTCCTCACGTGCCTGGTGGCTGTCCGCGCGTCCTGTTTGGGAGGACGTCTGTTGAGATTCTCTGCCCGTTTTAATTGGGTTGTTTGGGTTTGTTGCTCTCATGTTACACGAGTTCTTTGTGTAAGCTGAGTATTAACTCCCATCAGACACGCGACAGGAGGCAGACACAAGGCCTGCAGCCGAATCCAGCCCTCCACCTTGTCCTGTTGTCCAACCTGCTTCCGTGGTTCGACCGGGCGGCAGTGCTGAGCTCCTTGCCTCTGGCTAAGGAGTAGTTGTTATATTTACGTAGTCCTAAAATTACCTCTGGCCTTTTGAAGGCAGCCGCGAGGCTGATGCAGCCCCCAGTGAAAATGAGTTTGATGCCCGAGATGCGTGATCTGCCAGCATTGCCTCCGCTTTGGTGGGTGCCATATCACTCTGCCAGTGGTTTCCGTTGGTGTGCAGGAGCTTCTCAGTCAGATGTGCGCCCACCCGGACGTGGACGGTCTGCGGCACACAGCACGGCCTCCACCCCCCCACCCCCCCAGCACAGGGCCACCTGCCGAGTGGCCCCGGGCGCATGGCGCTCTCCTCGGGTGGGGCCTCTTCTTCCCGGTGTCTTCCTTGTAGCCGCTGACTTCTCTGGTGTTCAGCGTGGCCTGGGCTGATTGGCGTGTTCTGGCAGCCTTTCTTGGGCGTGTTTGTGCACATTTGGTCAGTGCTGATCAGACCTTGCCGCCTGAGCCTCGTTCTGGCGTATTTCAGGGGCTCCTTTCCCCATGATGTCTGTGGTTCGCCTCTGAGGAGAAAGACCCTGTCTGCTCGGAGCTCGGTGCGCCTCTCCACGTAGCGGCTGCACCCTGCTGGGTTTGAGGGGAGCTCTGAGAGAGCTGTCCCCAGTGTCCCTGACCCGCCCACGCGGTGCGCGGCTTCTGCTCCAGAAATACGTGGGTGTTCTCTGACGCAGCAGAGGTCTGTTACCTGATACACGTGCAGACCTCTGTGGTGCTTCCCCAGTCCCACATGCGTGCCTTTCCTTCTCCAGTCCACAGAGAGACAGTGGAGGGCTGGGTCTGGCCTCATCTGTGAGTCCCGTCGGAACTGGCAGTGGGCAGACGTGGTGATGGGGAGCAGTTCCAGCTGTGACAGATGGAGCCACTGAGGATGTGGGGATAGGCGGGGAAAGGCACAGTCTCTGTGGCCCACTGCTTTGGAGTGTAGAGGGGGCGGCTCAGCCATTCAAGTCTGTGCTCCCCGCTTGCTAGTGAAGAGGTCGAGGAACATGGTGGCCCAGCCTCCGGTTGAGGAAACTGCACCAAACCGAGGGTGGTGGTGGCTGATTCTGGCTTAGCCTGTACTTTGAACTGGTCACCTTTAACTTGACCTGGACTCTGTACGTGCAGTGCCTGGGCTGACTGAGGTGCGCAGGTCCCCCTGGACAGCTCAGAAACCCTGTTCGAGAGGTGCCCAGCATCCCCCAGCTGCTCAGTGAGAGGTGGAGTCTGTCTGTGTTTCCAGGTCACTGCTACAGGTTAGCTGCATTGGCACTCTCCTGGGACACGGCTCTCGTTTCACTGGAGAGGAACGACTTCCCAGTAGGAGGGGGCTGGCCACTTCCTGCAGGAAAGCAGCCTGCTTCTGCCTTTGCCCCGTGCCCCACTTAGCTCTGTCCTGCCCGTGTGCATGAGAAAGGTCTGGCCCAGTGGCTCCTGTGGTGCTTCTCCACGCAGGGGACAGTGCGGTGTGGCTGATGGCTGTGTGGAGGCTGGTCCGGGGGCCTTTCCGTCTGCCACTAAGGAGCAGAGAGCAGAGGGGACTTTAGAAGTGCGGGCACAGGGTGGGGGAGGGGTGGGGGAAACCTGCGTGTCTCCAGGGAAGTGAATTTTCTAGGAGGTAAACGGGCATGGAAGTTAGACTGTCCAGGAGTGGTGCGTGCGAAGTGATCGTTCACAGGAAGTGCCAGGCAGCGTGTCCAGTCACACGCCTCTCCCCTTTGCAGCCCGAGAGGCGGGCACTGCCGCCACGCCGGGCCCTTCACCGCCACGGGGCATGTCACCGAGGTCCGGCGCGCGTCCCGCAGAGCCCGGGCCTGAGTGTGGAGCGTGTGCTCGGAGCCCAGGAGGTGGCCGCGTCGGTGACGGTGCCCTCGGCTGTGGGTGTCGTTGCAGATGGCGGCCCTCGGGGAGGCGCGCCTGAGGGAGATGGAGGCCCTGCGGTCGCTGAGACGCGCCAACGAGGAGAAGCTGCTGCGGCCCGGCCCGGACGCGGAGACGAAGGTCTGCCTGTGCCAGCAGGCCCCCGCCGCCCCGATGATCCAGTGCGAGCTCTGCAGGGACGCTTTCCACACGCGCTGCGTGGCCGCCCCCAGTGCCCCGCAGGGCCCTCGCGTCTGGCTCTGCCCCCACTGTCGGCGGTCAGAGAAGCCTCCGCTGGAGAAGATCCTGCCCCTGCTGGCCTCCCTGCAGCGCCTCCGCGTGCGCCTCCCCGAGGGGGACGCCCTGCGCTACATGATCGAGAGAACCGTGAGCTGGCAGCACAGAGCCCAGCACCTGCTGTCGTCGGGGGGCCTCACGCCTGTGCACGGCCGCGTGGGCTCCGGACTGGCACACGGCAGGTGGCAGGCCTCGGCTGGACAGGCGCCGGAGAGCAGCAAGGTGAGCCCGAGCCTTTCCGCGCTCCGCTCCCTCTCCCTGACGGGCCTGCAGCGTCCCGAGTGGCAGGGCCTGGGTCCCCACCTAGCGGCTCGGGTCTGCTCTGCGCCTGCTGGTCAGGAGTGGCCTCCTGGCCGCTGTTCCTCTAGAGCAGGGTTCTCGTGTCTGGATGCATGTTGTACATGGACTTTTGTAATTTATGTGCGTGAACCCCGACGCATGTTGGGTATATGTGTGTTTTTGAATTTTTTGTGTGTTTTTCCTCTGTTCTTTTCACATAAGTGACTGAGTAGAAAAGGCGCTTGCCTTCTGCCCACAGTTGCCCTAGAAGGGGGGGGGGGGGTGAGAAGGTCTGAGCGCCGAGTGGCTTCAGAGGAGAGGCAGCAGGTGCCACCCCGTCTGGGCCCGTCTGCCAGAAGCCAGGTTCCCCTGCCGCCCCCTGCAGGGGCGCTGTGTGTCGGGGCACTGGCTGCAGGGTGAACTCGCAGACCTACTAGACACGCACCAGCAGGGCAGCCTCCGCCTCATGGCCAGCCTTGCCCTCCGCCCTGTGGCAGGGAGCTCCGCAGGGACACCGGCGTGTGGATTTTGTGCGTTCAGTTCTCAGCAGATCGGAGAGGACAGAAAATCAGTCTCTGTCATTGTGCTCTTTTCAAACCGTTTCCGTCCAGGCTTTGGAAACACAGTGCCCGGGCCCTAGCAGGCGAATCCAGCCTCTGTCGCTCAGGGGAGTGGTGGCTGCCTGGGCGGCCCCCAGCAGACCGTCTGTCTGCTTAGGCGAGACGTGCTGGGAGTTCGTGCTGACTGATAAAGGGGAAAGGCACTGCGTTACTCGCTTGCTGATCTGGGGACGGGGGGTGTTTCTCTTAGCTCCCCCTGTAGCCAGTGGAGCAGGGAGGATGGTCGATGTGCATGACATCCGGCTGGTGTGCTCCAGGGGTCCTGTCTGTGTTCTCTGTGCCACACCTCAGGCCCCGAGAACTTCCCTCCCTCCCCATGGAGCTCTCCCTCCTGGGGTCAGTCCGTGTGGGACCAGGAGGGCTGGGGTTTCAGTGGTCTGCCTGGACCTGGCTAGAGCTGCGGTCCAGGAGATGCTTTCCGTGTGGGAAAGCCAGGTCTCTCTCTGGGTGCTGCCTGATCCCTTCGCCCCTTCCATCGGATGGGTGGGGCTGCCCTCCCCTAACCGGGTCTCCTCCTGTAGGTGTCTCAGCCTCCTGGCACAGCGTCCTTTTCCTCGCCTGGTGACTGGGACGGCAGAACCTCGTACTCACACTCGCCCTTCTCGACAGGATGGAGTTGCATTCCCCTCCATGGTTTGTATCTTTGTATCTTGAGGGCAGGGTAGCAGCCAGTGAGCTTACAGTAGGGTTTGTTATAGACGATCAATACTGTGACAAAGAACGTGATCCTGAAATGTCAAACATGGTTACCACATACTTGCAAGGTAGAGAAAGATCCTGTCTGAAGGTTTATCGATGCATGGGAAACAAAGGCAGCCTTTACATCCATGGCCTTCGGGGTGGAAGGGTCAAGCCCGTGTCAGCTGAGAAGTAAACACAGCATGTCCATCAGAGACTCGGTCACGGACTCCCTGGGTTACCTCATCACTAAGGAGACTTGTGGGGGACCCTAGAGAGGAGTCTCAACTGGAACTGGCTCCTTTTCCTGCTTCTACCTGTAAATGACACCCCTGAGTCCTGCTTGAGGCCCCCTCTCCATCTCAGTGACCCGTGCCCTGGGCTCTTCGGTGCTTCCTGCTACAAGCTGTCGAGGCAGAGTGGCAGGCAGATGCGTGCGAGGGAGCGAGGGAGGGGCTCAGGGTGGAAGGAGTCCTTTCTGGTCACCAGAAGGCGGGAACTCTCGTTGGGGACTGCTTACCCACTGTACTGGAAGCTCATCATGTGGACCGAAACCTCAGCTGCATGTAACTTAGAAGCACAGGCTGGTTGTCGCCTGCGGGTGCCCCCCGCCGGCGTCACAGGTCTAAATGTGTGTGTAACACTAGCTGTCAGCGCGGTGATGTGGTCTGGTCTGTGACAGGTGTGAGTCCGGAAGTGAACGAGCTGCTGATGGAAGCACAGCTGCTCCAGGTAGCCCTTCCTGAAATTCAGGAGCTGTACCGGACTTTACTTGCAAAGCCAAGTTCTGTTCCACAGGCTGACCGGAGCTCGCCGGTGCGGCCCAGCAGTGAGAAGGTGAGTGTCCGGGAGGCGCTGGGCAGACAGGGCGGTGGGGCCGTCTGCATCTGTGTGCGCCGTCTGGTGCGTGGAGGCATCCCCCTCCCAGAAAGGGAGGCAAACTGCCCACCTGTGGCTGCCAGCGACCAGGCAGGTGCTGGACACCCCTTTGGCCCACAGCCTGGCTCCTGGTCCTGCTTTCCAGGTCACTCTGGGAACTCCTTTTTAGCACCACGCTGCTTCTCATCGTGTCCAGGTGACAGCTGGAAGCAGGCTTTTTTCCTTCTGTAAAAGAAACAGTAGAGATGAAAATGCAGTATGTTGTGGGAAGGCCTTTGGGAACAAAACCTCCAGAAGTCAAAGATGATCTTGGAGTTTACACTTAAACAAGACTGGACCTCCTCTAACCACAGCGAGAAAGCCGCTGGCAGGGTGGGGTGAGACTGCGGGTGTTTGTGCGGAGTGCTGGCGGACTTGACCGGGGAGCCTGGAGAACGGCCTGGGTCGCAGCTGCCGCTTCTTCCTGCCCCAGAGCTGACTGCCCTGGGCCTGCAGCCCTGGGGGCCGTGGTCAGGGGAGGGGACAGGCTCACCAGGAGCCCACAAAGGCAGGTGTCAGCATGCACAGCCGAATCCATCATCACGGTAGTGGTCACGGGTGGCTACTTCATCACAGATGACTTACTGCGTGTGGCTCATCCGTGCGCCTGCTCCGCTGCCGGGCGGGGACGCGTGTCCTTCGGGGAGGGAGGCGTGTGCACGCCTGCGAGAGTGCCGTGGGCCAGAGGACCCTCGGGAGCGCCTGGCGTGAGCTCTGGAGTCTGTCGGTAGTAGCTCGTGGATTTGGCTAAAACGAGTGGAGGTGTCTGCCCAGCTTCTGGTGCTGGTTGAACGACTGGGAGGCTAGTTCTGTCTGTAGCCTTTTCCCAGAATTCCATTGACAGCCTGACGTCCAGTGGGCCATCCTGAGGGGCGCGGAGGGGAGGTGACGGTGCTCGGACGCGGTAGTTTACGCATCTTCCGCATCGACGGGGGCGCATCCTGTCGCCCCCACAGCCGGTTCTCGGCCCCATTCACTTTAGTTGTGGGTGAGCTGGAGGCTAAAACCTGGTGTCCTCGTCTCCCACCCAGAGTGACTGCTGCCGCGGGAAGCGCGATGGGGCCGGCGGCCTGGAGAGGAAGCTGAAGCGGCGCCTGGACAGAGAAGGCCTCACCCGAGAGCGATGGGACCGGGCGAGGAGGGTGCGGGCCCCCAGAAGGAAGAGAGTCAGACTGAGCCACCCCACGGACACGGACACTCTCCTGTCAGAGAGTGCACGCAGCTGTGACTTCGTCCGCTCCGCGGACACACATTCCCTGCCCTCAGACACGTCCCACTCGGAGCAGGAGGACTCTGAGGACGAAGACGCCGTCTGCCCGGCGGGGAGCTGCCTGCAGCCGGAAGGAGACGAGGTCAGTGAGGTCGGGGCCTAGAGGACGAGCGCCCCCCTAGCTGGCAAACCCTGCGGGCCGGCCCTCGCCTCGCCCGGTCCTTCTCCTGCTCTCCTGCTCTCCTGCTCTCCTGCTCTCCTGCTCTCCTGCTCTGAGCCCGTCTGAACGGCCGGCCAGCCCCCACCGGTCTCTGTGCTCTTGCCGTCGCTTCGGGGGCTCCTTCCTTTCCTGAAGACACTCTCCGTCTTCCCTTTCTCCTCTTCCTGCTCCTCCGGCCGGCACCGCCCTGGTGCTGCGGAGGTGGGAGGGATGCTGACGCAGCGCCCCTGCTTGCCTGTCCCAGGGCGCCACCGCCTCCACCCCAAAGCAGTCACGGCCTGAAGAGCGGCTTCAACTCGGTGGCTCTGGCTGCGGTGCCAGGATCCCAGTGGTGGGACGGTGGCCACTGGCGGCAGACGGCCGGACCGGTCTGAGGCTGGCCCGCCCAGCTGCGGGCCCACTGTCCTCTGAACGCCCCGTCTCCCCGCTCTCTGTAACCAGGTGGACTGGGTCCAGTGTGATGGCAGCTGCAACCGGTGGTTCCACCAGGTCTGCGTCGGTGTCTCCCCCGAGATGGCCGAGAAGGAAGACTACGTCTGTGTGCGCTGCACGGGGAAGGAGGCACCGAGCCGAAAATGAGCCCGGCACCCCCCACCCACTCCCTGTCACTCGGGACTCCACCCACGATGGCTTCAGTTGCTCAGCAAAGCTGCAGGACTGGGGTCTAGACCAGCCTGCAAACGGTGCTATTTCTATTCCTTAGGGATTGTTTTTCCAGAACTCTTTGAAAAAAAGAAAAAAAACAACTAAAAATTTTTTTGACACCTTTTGTATTTTTTTCCGTGAGAGCGGTCTGTGGTGGCTGAGGTTTGAAGCGCGGACTGTTCTGCAGGCTCCCCGCCCGCCTGGGCCGGCGCCGGGGCGCACACCTGGTCCCGCACAGCGTCCACGTCGGGCCGGCGGGGGGGCCGACTCGGGGTCAGTGCCCAGAGGGCACCAGAAATTCCAGTGAATCCTCATGGGAGGCGTTTCTCTCCTGTTTACTGTTACCATATTGGGGAACGTACGTTTTTCACTCTCGGGGTTTTGTTTCTTTATCCACTTTTCTTTTCCTCGTAGACTAGGTTTATTTATCTAAGCAATAACTTCTATGTTGGTTTCAGTGGCTGGAATTAAAACAAACCAAACTTCCAAACAGTGTGTTGGTGCCTCAGCCTCTGGTTGGCGTGCGGATGCAGGGGCCTGGTCTCCAGGGCCCTGGAGGAGGAGCCATGCAGAGCTGCGCTGGTTGGGGGGGGCTCGCCCGGCTGTCCTGGGCCTGCCCCCTGCCCCTTCCTTCCTCTCTGGGTTTTGTTTGTTTGTTTGTTTGTTTGTTTGTTTGTTTTGTTCTGGTGGCTTGTATAAAATGTTGCCGTTTCCATTGTGAATAAATCCTTGGTCCCCTGGAACACCACATGCTGGTTATTTGCAGCCACCAGACCGCAGCCCCTGCCTCCTGCTACCAGAGGGCGAGGCTCTCCTCGGCCTCTGCCCAGCCAGGCGGCCGCACTGCCGGCAGCGGCCTTTTGTTCTGGATCCTGCTCCACTGCCTCCAGTCCCCACTAACAAGGGCCAACCCCGCCGTCTTCGAGGAGTAGATCCTGTCTCTAGAGCCACGCTTCCCCAGAACGTGGGCGAATCATTCGGGCCCCCTCTCACAGAGATGGCACCCTCGCTGCGCGTGAGCTGCCAGAGACACTTGGGCGCAGGGCGAGGCGGCAGGAGGAGCTCCGAGGCTTGAGGAGTGTGGGGTGAGGGGAGCTGGGGAGCCCCGGGCTCTGCCTTCCTCACTCTCGTCTGTGTCCTCGGCTCTGGCAGCGGTGGCTGCCGCGGGCGGCCCGTCTCCTTGCCCTCTTCGCCGTTGTGAAGGGCCTCGTGTGCCCCGGGGAGGACTCTGGTGGACGGGGCAGGCTCTGGCCGGCGTCTTCCTCCTGTTGCTGGTCCTCGCTGCCCCCACAGGCTGCGGCCGTGAACCCGAAGGTGGGCGACCCCAGTGGGTCTGTGCCGCAGCAGACACAGACCTGTGCCGGCCCCTTGTGTGTAGCTGGCGAGCCTGTGCCTGTGAGAGTGGCTCCTGGTCACACTCGTCCCCGAGCTGTGACATCGCTCCTTGTCAGATGGGAGCTCTGGGGGCAACAGAGACAACTCTCTGGAGTATCATCTGGCCTTCCACAGTCTTAGGGTCCCCTGACGTTGGGACGGGGTGCCAGCTGTCCCCATGCTGTTGGGGAGGGGGGCTTACATGTGTTGGCACCTCCCTGTCCCCCCCCCCCCCAGCTTTTCTTCACCAGAGGGTCCCACACAGCCCCTGACAGGTGTGTCTGTGGGTGGGGAGATGGAGCCTCTGCCTCACTGGGTGAGGGCAAAGACAGGTGTGTGCATGCAGCCCACCCCTGCCCAGGTGAGGTGGCCTGTTCACGATGCTGCTGAGGTCTGAGCACCAGCTGCTGCCGTCAGGGTGTGCTGCTGGTCAGCGGTCGGGCTCGGCGGTGTGTTCCGGTCGCTGCCTTGCACGCTGATGCCCCCAGTGGGCCCGGAGTACCTTCACCTGCCGGTCGATGCCTGGTGTGCTGTACCCACAGCGACAACAGTGTTGTTGTCTAGAGACCTTGTGCTGAGCGTTACCCGACAGGCCGGGTCCTGGGGAACAAAGGAGAAACAGCCCGGCACTGTTCCGGTCCTGCGGCTCCGTGAGGGGCGCTGTCAGAGTGGGCCCTGAGCCCCAGGGTCGGCGGGGAAAGTCGGACTCGGGTGGGCGAGTGCCCCAGCTCACCTTCCAGATCAGACTGGTGATTTCTTGGGGGTTCTGCAGCCTTGGGCAAGGGGGCAGAAGGCTGGCTGGCAACTGGATGCCAGCTTCACAAGAGGAGGGAGGGTTCCCATCTCAATGTTAACCAAAAGCCAGAGCTGCCAACCTCGGGAAGCTGGTAGCCCCTTGGGGTCTGTCCCGAAGGGAGGGGCCCGCCTTCCCTCCCCACCTCCCGCTGCGCTCTGAGGGCCCCTCCGTGACCAGCCTCTGCCTCTCACTTAGAGTCCCCGTGGGTGGGGGTGTTCTGCGAGGCCCAGATGTCGGCTGGTGTGGAGTGCCCGTAGGTGTTTCTCTGGGCTCTGTCCTGCCGTAGAGCCAGCGAGTGGATCACAGATGCTGTGTCCCCGCAACAGG
The DNA here is from genome assembly GCF_019186645.2 of Phyllostomus hastatus. Taxonomy (NCBI): domain Eukaryota; kingdom Metazoa; phylum Chordata; class Mammalia; order Chiroptera; family Phyllostomidae; genus Phyllostomus; species Phyllostomus hastatus. The sequence goes on along the minus strand of NW_025333607.1, from coordinate 23,667,751 downwards.
AGACGGATGATGGGAACTTCCAGAGCAGTCGCGTCCATAACTGTGCTAGTCTGTGCTTGGCATCGGCCAGGTTAAAACGGTCTTTCTGCCACACGATGCGGCAGAGAAGGCTTCCCATGCAGCTGTTGGGAGGAGGAGCTGAGGACGCCAGCAGAGCTCCCAGCGCCCGTCTGCTCCACGTGGGGTCCTGGCGGCGCCCCCAGTGCGCAGGGGCCTCCCAGCGTTGCCCTGTGGAACTTGCAACAGAAATGTTTCCCAAAAGCTGCCCACCCAAAAAAACACTGTATCAAGAAGGAATTTACAGAAAGTAAAAACTGTTGTAAATCCATTTTCAGAGTTTAGAGTTAATCTGTGTAAGGTGCGTATCTCACTTCTTCCGTTTATGTAACATTCTCTTTTATGCTTCGAGAATGCTTGCGGAGGAACGGCTTCATCGGTGCGTTGGGACGTTGGAGGCCGGCCAGCCACCTAAGGATCACCCTGCCCCCGTCTCGGTTCTTGGTCTCGGTGCAGGGGCGGAGGGCTGAGTGTGGCGGGTGCAGACGTGCGCTCTGTTTTCCGGGGGGGGGGGGGGGGGTGCTGCCGCGTTGGGGCAGGTGCGGGCTGTGAGTGGTCCCAGGTGGAGGGCGCCACGAGCCCATTCTGCCTCGTCCCCCTTGGCTGGGAAAGAGAGAGACTAAAAACCGCCTTTCCAAGGAGACAGAGTGCTCTGGGAGGTGCCAAAGACACCCTCTCTTCTCTCCCCAAGAAAGAAAATCGAGCTCCTGGCAAGCGTCCCTGGTCGCAGGCCGGGCTCCGTCTGCCCTTGCCAGTACTTTTCCATGGTTCCGCAGGAGCACAGGCGGAAGACAGCCCCTTCTGCGTGGGGGCGGGGCAGACCGGGGGCGGGGCAGCACCGCCGCCCCCCCCCACCCCCCCACCCCCCCCCCCCCCGTTTCTCAGCCTCAGCCGTGTGCGTGTTCTTCAATAAACTGAGCGCGGAGAGGCACTGCGGCCTGGAGGCCGGGCCTTCTTGCAGCCATCCAAGGCATCACCACTGATGGTCAGCATGGGCTTCCTGTGGAGTCGGTGGTTTAGGCGTAGTTTGTGAGGGGCCTTACCTGTTTCTCTATTCACACTAAACAGTTTTATTCAATCCTTTATCAGAGTTTCACCTGTACCTGATTTAATAGAAGATCTATAAGCAACTCAGTTTTGTTTCCATGCAGCCGTGCACGCGTGTCATCGGTTCATGGAACAGCTGGAAGCATCCCTGGGACAGACTGGGGGTCAGACCGTCGGGAACAAATGCCGCCCGACGGGGGGGGTGGGGGGCTGTCGGGGCTCAGCAGGCCAGGCAGGCTGCCGCCCGCTGCCTCGGAGCCCCGGTGCCCTGCTGGCGGGGTGTGCGGAGCTCCTAGGTGGTGCTGCGGGAGCCCAGAGCCGTTGAGATGATTCTTTGTCCGGTTACGGGGCCCTTGGGCCTCTGTTCGTTCCAGGCTAGGCAGTGCCCTGTCCTGGTCCGCTCCTTCGGATGGCCCTCCGTGGGGCACAGGCAGGCTGTTACCGTGTTCACTGCAGGGATGGCCGGTCCTGGGAGGGTGGGACTGGCGGTCCCATGAGCCCTGTGCGGGGAGCCAGTCTCCCCGGCTGTGCCGGCTCCTCGTCGGGGCTCTGTGGGTCTTGAACTGAGCGCGTGGGCCCGGTGCAGGCGGGCCAACCTGCTTCGTGCCCAGGCCTGTGCCCACACCTTCCTCTCGCTCCCAGATTCCACCTGGGAAGACGTGGCCGGGGGCCACAGCCACCAGCCGGCCACTTGCTTTTCTGTGGCCCAGCGTGGAGAGCGCTTCTGTTTTGTAGAGATGTCTTGAAATGTAGCAGCTCTCTTTAGCCTTGACACGGGCACAGCCAGCCACGTGGGCAAAACACCACAAGTATCCTTGTCCTTGGGGGTGCCGGGAACAGGTGGGCCGTGCCCTGTGCCGTGCAGTGGCGCTGGCCTAGCCAGGCACCACTGTGTCCTCACCCAGGCGGTGCCCCCAAGGAGGCGAGGCCGCAGCCTTGTCATGCCCAGGCGGCTGTGGTGGGGGGGGTGGCGTGAGTGCCAGCCTCACCTCACCCATCACCATCCCACTCCACTGTCCCCTCACCCCACCCCTCGAGCAGAGGATACCTCTAAGGAACAGGAGTGGACAACCTGGAGCAGAAGCCGTGTCCAGAAAGCAGTGGGCGGTTTGCTGTGCCTGGGTGTTGCCACAGATGCCTCTCCAGGCTTGGCCACCAGAGGGTGGCTGTGAGCGCCGTGGGCCTTCCTGCCACCTTGAGACAGGATGCGCCCTGTTCGGGTTGGCCCTTTGGAGGGAGCTGTTGAGAGGGAGCCAGTTGAAGCATTACGTCCCGGCCTTGTGCACCACCCTTCTCTCCGAGGGTCCCTGCACAGGGTGGTTTATGGGAGGAGGAGGGACGATGGACAAAGGTCCTGTGGGTGCAGGGAGGCCCGGGACAGGCCGGCCCCAGAGAGGACAGGTGTGCTGCCCGGACACCTAGCTGCAACCCCAGAGCCTCCTCACCGGACAAGGGCCCGAGACGGGACCTGCTCGAGGGGTTGCCGAGCCCTCAGGGAAGCAGACGCGGGGGCGGGGGGGGGGGGCGGGGGGCGGGGCAGTGTGCGCAGGACTCGTCGCTGAGCTGTGACACGGACCCCGCGAGCACGGGGCCGTGCGTCTGCCACCACATGCGGCCTGCTGCATCACTGAGCTCGCTCTTGGGTACTTCCACAGCACCGTGGGGGTGGGCGGGCGGGTGGGTGGGTGGCTGGAGTTTTGATGCGAAGCTGTGCCCTTGTGGGCTGTAGAATTTGAGATACAGAGCATGTTAGTGTTAGTGCCGCTCCGCATCTGCCCGACCCTTGGAGGGTGGGACACTTGGGGTTCCCAGAGGGACAGCTGTGCCCAGGGAGGGAGTGACCCACTTCCTAGTTTGAAGTAGTGGCCAGCACAGTCCTCTTGCTTCTAGTTATTAGTCCCCTAGTACCCTGGAACCGTGGGTGGGGTGGGCTGGGGCGCTGGAAGAAGGGGTGGGCGTTTTCCTGTCCTCCAGGATGGGCCAGCAGGGACTTGGGACGGGCAGCAGGAGAGGGCAGCGGAGGACCAGAGCTGGGGCGGGCCTGCAGGCCACACACCCAGGGCTGGCCTCCCCTCCAGACTTCTGCAGCGGGACTCCCCCCCCCCCCACACACACACACAGGGAAAGGCCGCTCCACCTCTGGCTGCTGAGGGGCGACTGAGCCATAGGCTGGAGCTGGAGAGCAGGCCCCTGCGGTGCCAGGACCCCGTCCTCGCCCAGCGCATTGAGCCCTCCCGGTGTCCGCAGCCCCCACGGCGTCCGGCAGAGTGCGGCGCCGTCCCTGGGGGCTCGCAGGGAGGACACAGCATGGCACCTGGGGGCCGCGTGTGGCTGAGCCGGTCAGCCCCTCTGAACCCTCCCTGGCCAGGCCGTCGGCTCAGTGTGAGGAGGCTGCAGCCACCCACGGTGAGAAACTACTGATCCCTGCAACGCCCGCATCTCCCGTGTGTGTGCTGAGCACTCCTCACCTCAGAGGACTGCGCCACGCTCCCCTGCGGCGTCACAGCCCGTGGGAGGCGTCTGCGCTCGGAGCCCAGGCAGTGCAGAAGCCACTCCGGTCAGCTCTGCACAGATGGCTCCGACAGGCCAGCAGGGAAGGGACCTCCCAGGACATCAGGCCCGGCCCCCGAGTTTGGTTTTCGGAAACACAATCGGGGACGCTCCTCCTAGGGTCAGACTCCGCCCGAACACTCACAGTGCCCAGACCCATGGCACCGTCTCCCTGGGCGTGCGTGTGTGGCTGCCCGGCGTGAAGCCCCTGCCGCGTGTTCACCAACATGTCACTTCACTTCCGCGGTACCTGAGGGGCGGCTCCTGTCAACAGCGAAGCCGGGGCTTTGGAAAGGCGCAGAGGCCCGCCCCCAAGGCCACACGGCTCTTCAGTCTCCCCGGTGGGGGCAAACTCAGTTTTTAAAGTTGCTTTTGGTGTGTGTTCACCGCGTGGGGATCAGTTGTGGTCCACCTGCATCAGCTTCCTGGAGGAGCTGGCTGTCTGGAGACCAGGGTTTTACAATTTGTCTTCTCGTCCCGGCTGGTTTGGCCCAGTGGCCTGAGCGCCAGCCTGCGAACCGAAGGGCCCTCGGTTCGATTCTCGGTCCAGGCACATGCTCGGGTTGCGGGCCTGGTCCCCAGTAGGGGGCACATGTGAGGCATCCACACTGAAGTTCCTCTCTCTTCCTCTCTTCTGCTCTCTTTCAGAGTAAAGAAAGTCTTAAAATTTGTCTTTCCTGTTAAAAGCCTTTTTAAGCAATATCTAAAAGTTAAGTGGACTTCAGCGTGAAATAAATAAGTTTTAAAATGTGTGTAGTTGGTATGCCCATGGCTTCCGATCGGAAGAAGAAAACCCGAGACCTGGAGTGATGGGAGCTGCTCAGGAGTTTTAACCCTCGACTCGGCACCACGCAGCCGTTTGGCTCAGTGGTCAGCACAGTGGCCAGCACAGAGGCTCCCGAGGCGTGGCGTGGGGCGGGGGGCGGGGGGCTGGGGCAGGGGGCACAGCCCCGAGGGAGGGGACAGGAGTTGTCCCGAGCCCGCAGTGTGGCCGGGCAGTGCTCTGGAGAGCCCGAGGACAGAGCACTTGCCAGGACAGGGGACGCGGTGGATGCACGTGTGAGGGAGGGAGCCCAGCTGCTGTGAGACGGAGGCCAGAGCGGGGCCGTCTCCGGGAAGATCCTCGTGGGTGGCAGGGAGGGTGCGGGAGCTTTGGTCCCAAGGGAGACGGCCCGGGGGCGGCGGGGTCAGAGTCCGCGGTCCCCTGTGGTCCCTCTCCCGGCCAGGAAGCCCAGCAGAAGGTGGCAGGCGCCTTCCCCTTGGAGAGCTCTCCGAGTGAGGCGGGCAGCCCTCCCTGGCCCTCCTGCTGGTCGGGGTCAAGCTGCCCGGAGGCAGTGCGGCCTGAGACCGCCAGGGCTCATGCTCTGAGGAGGGCAGAGCTCGGGAGCCTGGGTGTGGCCGTCCTTCCCACTCCACCTCCCCCAGCCCCGCGGCTGGGGAGTGAGCGTGAGAGACGCTGAGCCCCAGGCGGGGTTTGTGGCCCAGGCACTCCTGGTCCTGACGGTGAACACCGAGGCTGCAGCCGGGGAGACCGCAGTGGCTCGGGCTCCCTTCTGGAAGGCGGGCTGCAGTCCTCCGCCCTCGGGTTCCGGGCGCGCCGGGGGCTGGGCAGCAGGTTGAGACCAGGCTTCCTTTGACTGGAGCGCCGGGGGGGCGGGGGGAGGCAGCGAGTCAGCCAGTGAGCTTGCCGGGCGCCATGCCAGCAGGCTGCAGCCCTCCCTCCGGCCTGGTCCCGCAGATCCCCCGCCGGTGTGGGAGCAGGAAGGGCTGAGCGGCGGCCCACCTGGTCACACAAGAGCCCCGGGATACACCTGGCCAAGGTGGGGGACGCCCGGCGTCCTAAGTCATGGTGACAGACTGGACAACACCCCCTCCCACTCTTGCCTCCTCAGCTCCCACTCTGGGTGGGCAGGGCTGACCTCGGCGCCTCAGGGCTGTGGGTGGCAGCCTGTCTGGGGACTCTCCAGGGTTCTTCCGGCACCTTCTGACAGCCAGGGCGGTGCGGCCCCTGCCGGGAGCCCCCAGCCGGAGCCCCCAGCCGAGCCTGCTGGGATGCCTCCAGGACCCACCGGCGTTGCTGGCCACACGGGGGGACAAGCCCCCTCGGCGGCTTCTGTCCTCAGGACAGGGGCAACCGTGGGAGGGGTCGGCTCCCCGACTTGAAGGGGGTGTTCCAGCCACGCTGCAGGGACCGGCAGCCCCTGCTGCCCGGGCCGGCTCCCGTGGCCACTCACCCCTCAGGGCACGCGGCCCCCAGTGCCCACCTTAAAGGGACAAGGTCAGCGTGAAGGAAGGGGCCGGCGCGCCGTAAAGCCCTGGTGTTTGACAAATGGCAGTTTCCTCCCCGCCCCTCCTGACTCCCCACCCAGCCTGTCCCGTGGGCCGTGCACCTTTAACTTCTCCCACGGGTCCCCTGCCTCACCGCTCCTTTAGGCCCAGAAGCCCCCGCCCTCCGCGGGACAACTGTGGGTAGAGGGGCCAGGGGGGCGGGGCGGGGAGGGGCGCCCACAGCACAAATGGCCGCGGGTGGGGGCTCCTGAGGATGTTGCCCGAGCGGGACCGGAGGCCTGACTCTTCCCGACCTGCAGCAGGAGGGGGCGCCAGGAGCCGGCGGGCTGCGCGGAGCGGGGTCCAGCTCCTGCGGGCCCTCCGCCCCCTCCGTCCTCTCGCTCCCTCCTCCTCCCGCCCCGCCCCGCGCCGCAGCGCCGCCGCCGGCCCCGCCTCCCTCCCTCCCTCCCCCGCCCCGCGGGCGCACAGCGGCTCCGCGGGTCTGCGGCAGAGCCTCTCGGCCGAGTTGGGGCCCGGCCAGCGCGGGGACTGGGCCGGGGGCTGTGTCAGCGCGTCCCCTCCGCCCCTACTTCGCCCGCGCGTGGGATCCGGGTCTCTCTGCTGCTTCGGCCTCTCCGGTGAGTCCGCACCGTGTCCGTGGCGCACCCCTGCCCCCCAAACTTTCTCCTCCCGGCCGGCTTTCATGCCCCAACTGAGGGGCGCAGCGTGGGGCGGGCTCTGGGCTGGATGGTCCAGAAGTTGTCACCGAGGGGACTTTGGACGCATCCGGACAGAACTAGGGACCCGGCTCCCCTGCGAGTTCCGGACAGAAGAAGGGTGCACACTCACTCCTCCGGTCCCGGGATGAGCCGCAGAGCAGGGCACCCCCCGGGATCTTCTGCCCCCCCCGCCCCAAACTTGGGGACCCCAGCCCCGTCGTCGAGGGAGGGCAGGGAGGGGCCCGGAGCCCCAGGAAGCAGGGCCGGGTCCCAGAGAGGCCGGGGACGGCCGGCCGGCGGTGCGGAGAGGTGCGGGGACGGAGGACGTGGGCCCTCACCTCCCTGCAAATCTCATGACTCAGCAGGGCCCGGACGTCCTGCACCCTGCTGCCTGGTCAGGCCAGCTCCCCACCGCCAGCAGACACCATCCGCCCTGGCCTGCTGCACCGACCTCCCCTGCTCGGGGTCCCCTGTCTCTCAGGGCACTGGGTTTTTAACTGTAAAGACATGATGTATCCTCCAAGCCCTTTAACCCAGGCCCCTCATTCCCCGCCCCCTTTCACCCCCGCACCCTGCAGATGTCCCCGGGACACTGAAGCCCCTGGTGTGGGTGGGCTACCCAGGCCCCCCTCCCCTCTGCAGCAGCCCCTCTTCCCTGGGGCGGGGTTGAGACGCTAGTGCTTCCGGGCCAGCAGGACGCCGGGGCTGGGGGCTCGAGGAGGGGAACTTTCAGGATCTGGGGGCCCAGAAAGATAGACGGTGGGCTAGGGTCTGACCTGGAGGCCGAGGGAGCCCTCCCCTCCTCCCGCTGCCGACCTGGCAGGGAGTCTCCATGTTCGGGGAAGGTGGTCCTGCACCCGATGACCCCCTCCCCCCCGCCCCCCGCTCTAGTGCCCCGGGCACTTCATCAGAGGGGCAACCTGAGGGCAGCCCTTGCCTGGGTCCCTCAGGGTGCCGGAACCATCTCTGCGACCCCCAGGAAGGCTGCAAAAAAGGGCCACAAACCCACCCAAGGGCCAGGCCAGAGGGGGCAGGTGTGGGCGCACGGCAGTTCTGATGCAGTGGGACGTGCCTGGCCCGGCCCGTGTCCTGGGAGCTGTGGCCTGGGGCTGAGTCAGCATGGAGCGTCCATCCACCCTGGCACCGTGTGCCCTGGGGAATGACCAGTGCTAGCTGACCCCTCACCTCTGGCCTCTGGTCTCTGGTCTCCATGTGGCTCGCCTCTGCCTCTTGGGGCCTGGCTTTTCCTGGGGACCTCTCGGGCTTGGCCCTCAACCCACTTCCTGTTGTACCCAGGAGGAGCTGGGGGCTTCTGGAGAGTGGGGTGGGGTGGGGTAGGGTTGCAGAGGGTTGGCCCCACTCTGGTGTCACCTTGCTAGGTGAGGTCCTCCGTCCCCAGGAGGAGGGACCCAGGCTGCTCTTTGAGTCACCTTTGTCGGGGGCTCAGGAGCTCTTTCCAGGCAACTTTGTGTTTTGGGGGGCGGGGTGCAAACACAACTCTCACTCAGCTTTGCGGCCGACAGGTCTGATGCCCACCAGGCAGGGGCCCAGGGAAGGAGAGGGAAGGAAGGGTGTTTGTCGGCACCACTCTGCCCACAGGAACGCCGGCAGCCGGCTCGTCTCTCGACCGGGACTGGCCTCCTCCCCGGGCAAAGTGTGTGCGAGTCGGAGGCGTGCCGGGCAGGGAGACCCTTTCTGGAGCTGGGTCTGGGTTCCCTCGGTGTCCAGCCCCCAGGCAGGTGTGACAGGGCTGTCCTCAGCACCGCAGGGACCTGGGGCAGGTGGGCTTGGAGGATGGCCGTCCCCGAGCCAGTGCGCGGCAGCAGGCACGCCTGGCCGGCTGGAGTGGCCCTCCTTCCTTCCCTGGGTTTCGTCCCTCCCTGGGGTCTGCGCTCTGGGTCACGGAGCCGGGCAGCCTCTTGGAGAGTGGGCAGAGGGGCAGCAGGTGGCCTGGGAGCAGGTGTGGGAAGGGCCAGTGAGCAAGGAGGGAGAGGCCGGGAGCTCCTTGGGCCGGAGGAGTGGCTTGTCACCCCTCTCCACCCTCTAGACAGCAACGTCCTCAGGTCTCGAAGACTGTGGGCGGGTAGACACGCTGTTTCAGTCACTTTGAGATGTGGTGTTTAGACTTTCCCGATTAGGGTCCCGCTGAAGCCACGTTGGCTCCTCCTGAGCCAGCCGTCGGTGGGGACGGGGGCTCTCCCAGAGCTGGAATGACAGGCCAGAGGGAAGGAGCAGCCAACAACGTGTGTGACTGTGCTGGTTCAGCAGTGGTTGTGGGCCAGGCCTGTGCTGGCTGTGCCGGGCAGGGCACAGGCGGCCAGGAGCCAAACAGCGCGGGTTCCTGCCCTCAGGGCGCTGACGGTCGAGTGAGTCACAGGGAGCCGAACACGGAGCGGCACCAGCAGGCGTCCCGACGGCGGCCGGTGTCAGGAGGGCACACGGGTGGGTCCGGGAGTGCAGGCTGGGATGGGCCGAGCCGGTCTGCAGAGTTGCACCTGCGAGGCGGAGGAGGACGGCCGCCCCGCGGTCAAGGGTGGCCGTGGACGCGCCCCCTGGCAGGTGTGCCCTGGCTCCCCGGGCCGAAGAGCGGGCAGAGCAGGCTGCGCCCTGGCCCTCGCGGTGTCAGCGGGGAGCAGGCGAGTCAGACATCTGCTCCTCAGAGGCGGGAGAGAGGGTCGCCGCCGAGCCCGGGCCCCCGGCTCTGCCGCCCACCTGGCTCTGGGCAGCTGCTCCCGCCTCGGTCTGCCCACCCGTGGGGTGGGGACGCGGTTCTCGTCCACGACGCGGGCTGTTCTCGGCGAGGACGAGACAAAAGGAGTCCTGTGTGGCGGCCGAGCGCTGTCCGGCACGCCCGGAGGTGACTGCAGTCCCCGAGGGGCCCCTCCCTGCCCACACGCAGGGCTCTCCTGGGTCCCCAGCTTCCGAAAGACCCGCGGGAAGGCGCTGCTCTGACATCTCGGTGGCTCTGCGGTGTCTCGCCCTTCCGAGCCCCAACCCGTCCTCTGTGCCTAACGAGCTGCGTCTTGCTGAAGCTTTACTCCCGGGGAGGCTCTGTCCCCACGAACCCTTCTCCCATCCCCAGAACGGACCGTTCAGGCAACAGCCCGAGTGACGGGTGAGCTCGGCCCCTGGCCGAGAGGGGCCCGGCCGGCCTCTGTGCCTCTGGACCGCAGGAGCCCTGGCTGCCGGCTTCCCTGCAGAGGTCTGACCCTCTCTCAGCGAGGGGCCCCCAGTTCAACAGCAGGACACCCCAAATGCACAGGACAGAGGGCGCCACCAACTAGAACGGTGCCCACCTGTGTGGTCTGCGGGCTGTCCAGCTGAGTGCGGGCCGCCTGCCCGAGTCCCCTCGCTGCAGGGCGGAGCTTTACGTCTGGGGCTGTGTCCCCCGGTCACCGTCCCACCCCACAGCAGAGGCCCAGAGGAGTGACATGTGGGGCTTGTTGGAAACCTCACACGGGCCCTTGCTCCCAGGCACTGTGGGGGCTTTCCCGGCCCCGAGGCTGCTGGCCAGGACTTCCCTCCGCAGCCAGCCTCCCCCCCCACCGCCGGCCCCTACCCACCTTCCCACCGGTTCGTGGGCAGTGGGGGCCACGTGGTCAGGGGTCCCCAGGAGTGGTCACCCACCATGCCTCAAGCGAGAGCAGTGGGTGGTGGCTGGCAGCGGACAGCAGATTTCACAGAACCGGACAGAGACCCTGCAGAGATGCCTTGGCCCCGGGGTTGGGTGTCCGGGGGGTGCCTGCTCTGCAGGGGCCACAGGGGCCATGGGGGCCATGGCAGTGGGCCCGAGAAGTCCATGGCTACCAGGTTGAATCTGCCCCACTCAGCAGCCTGACCCCAGTGGGGCACGGCTGGGCTTCAGGCTTCCTCTGAAGGGGGGCTTTGGGGGCAGGACAGAGAGGTCCTTGAGAGGCAGGGAAACAGGGTCCAGTTAGTGTCCGGCTGCTTCTCTGCCTCAGAGAGTCCAGGTTTGAGGAGCCTGGACCGCCGGAGCCCGGCCCAGCATCCCCTCTGCTCTCCTCCCTCTTCCTCCCCTTCTGGTTCAGACTCGCTTGGCACCAGGGATTAAAGGAGCCCAGAGCATCTTCCGCTCTGAGCCCCCAAAGGCAGCGCCCCCCACACACACCCAGCAGCTGGAGCCTGCCCGGTGGCTGGTGCAGGGTGGCCAGGCTCCCGGGTGCTCCTGCCCGGGCGGCCTTCTCTCTCCATTCCCTCTGCAGGGACCCTGGGGCGCCCAGGCCCCCTCGCAGGACAGGCCAGGACCAGGATGGGATGGCGGATGGGCAGGGGTCAGGGGCACTCCCCACGGGCTTCTGGGGGGCCTGGCTGGGTTTCCCATAATTGGGCCGAGGGGCGGCTCTGGAAGGGGAGTGTGGCAGTTCGAGGCGGAGCTCACCCATCACTGTCTGGTCTGCACCTCGGTGTCAGAGCAGCTGTGCGTGTGGGGCTGGGAGGAGCGAAAGGGCAGTGGATGGGGAGGGGCAGGAGGCCCTGAGACAGGATGGGTGGGCTGGGAGGAACTTAACCCTTCCACACCCAAGTGGACCGAGCCCCTGACCTAACCCAGGTGTCCCTGTCAGAGAGGCCAGAGGCCCCTGAGGTGAGACCCCAGAGTCTCAGACCTTCCTGGCGGGTCACTGGGCCTGGCTGGGGGTGTGGCGAGGAGGCGGTGGCTTGGGGGGGGGTGCCTGGTCTCCCTGGGCCCTGCTCAGCGAGAGTTCATGCGCATGTGCACACACACGTGTGTGCGGGGAGGAGAGGAGAGAACCCAGTGTGCTCTCACCTCCCCCTTTCTTTTCTCTGCACCCCCTCTGCACCCCCACTCATAGGTCCCCTTTCTTCCGAGGCCGGGTGCCTGGCGCTGCGTTCAGGCCTTGGCAGGGCAGGCTCCCGTGAGTGGCCCGGGCCCCCCAGAGCAGAAACGACCCCCCGAGGTCAGCTGGTGCTCTGGGCTCCAGGCCCCCCACCCCCGCCAGGCACCAGCTGCTCCCCTCCCCACGGAGTCTGGTAGGAGCCAGGTCCGGCCCGCGTGGGCATGTCCTCCTCCTGAGAAGGATGGGGCAGCAGCCTCCCTGCCGTGCGCAGAGAGGAGGTCCGTCCTGGGGCCCCAGCGAAGCCACTCGGCCTCACTGCCTCCTGGGAGCAGGTGGCCTGCAGACTCGGCGCTGGGGGTGGTCCTCCCGGACCCTCCTGTCCTTCCCCTTCTGTCCTTCCGCTCCTGTGTGTGTTTGTGGAGAAGCGTACTTAGCAAGCACAAGGTTGGTCGTCTCCTCCTCCTCCTCCGGGCGGCCTGGCCCCGTTTCACTGTCTGCCGTGGGCCCCTCCCTGCACCAGCTGACAAGACCGAGCTCACGGGCCTGGGGTGGGGTCTGAGATTAGAGGCCAGGGCCCTTGAGTTCTCTGCCTGCCGAGGAGTGGGCGGAAGACCGACAAGAACCTGGGTGACGCGCTGCGGGGTCCTCGGGGAAGCACGGCGGGCTGACACCACCTTCCACACTGGGACCCAGGCAGGTTGGCCGGCGGGGCTGTGTCTGGCGTGAGCAGGAAGTGCGGAGCTAATTGTGGGGAGGGGAGCGGCTCCCTCCCAGTTCGACTCTCCCACGAGGAGGCAACGGCATCACGTTAACAAGCTGCCCTGGTTCCAAATCAATCCTGGCATCGCGGGAGGCGAAGGGAAGCTCAGCCGGGAAACTGGATTAGCTCTCAGACGCTGGAGCCACGGCTGCTGCTGCTGCGTGAGGCAGGGAGCAGCGTGGGCTGGGCTGCCCTGCAGCCTCAGCCGGGGGCTCCTCGGGTCACCTGCTGCCCCCGGGGCCAAGGCAGGGACAGAGCCAGGCCCTCCCCGCTGCCCTGCCCTCTGCTGGTCCTCCAAAGATGCACTGACCACCTTCTCTTAGTGCCACAGGAGCCACAGAACGGGTATGAGGACTGCCTGAGCTTCCCGGCCTGGGCGGTTGGGGTGGGAGCTCTTAACTCCCACAGGCAGTTGTCCAGACAGACGGAGCCCGGAATTCTGCCCTGGTTCTCAGCTTCTCTGCGGCCCCTGGACTGTGTGCACCGACCCTCAGACACGTGCTGGGGGCAGGAAGGGCGTGTAGGGAGAGGATGTGGGCGCTCGGTGCAGCAGGAGGAATGTGGCTGCAAGGAAGGGGGCCTGTCCACCCTCAGCTCTGCCTCAGCTTCCCAGGCCTCCACACTCACCGTCTGTGCCCAGGGCAGGTTGGCACACCAGTCTCTGAGTTTTGGGGCGCAGACCTCTGGCTCTTAACAAACTAGATAGACTTCCCAAGCAGCCTCCTCCCAGGGTCCCCCAGTGTCCTAATTTCTGAGAGAAGCTCCTTCTGGTTAGGGTGTGTGGCGCCCAGGTGTGGGGAAGGGTGGGAAAGGGTCCCGCCGTCACGTAAGTGCACACAGGTGCTCTGGGCCGGGCGCCCGTGGGCAGTGGTCCCTCCCTCTCGTGTTCCTTGGAAATTGAGGATGAAAGTGAACCTGAGGCCTTACATCCAGGTCAGAGGACACTGGCCTGGTGACATGTGGTCTCCTTTCCTTTCCCCGCCCACATGTCACTTCCAGGATTGAGTTCCTTCCAGGAAGGAACTCCCCTGGAGTTGGGCTCAGGGGTGTGGCTGTTGTGTGGTCTGTTTGCAGACGCCGGACCTGTGGTTCCCCCAGGCCACGCTGCCGTGCGATCCTGTGACAGCTGCCGTCTGCGATCAGAAGCTGATGCAGGCGAAGCCCCTGGGTGTGGCTGGTGGTTTGATCCGGAGCTGGTGTTGGCAGGGGCTGCGGGGCTCAGGGCAGGGGACACGGAGGGAACACGATTGAGACAGTGTGTCTGGGTCAAAGCGCTGTCCTAGTGGCAGGTGGTGGAGGTGGGGGAGAGGGAGAGGAGGGCGGGTAAGAAAGTGTCTAGACTAATTAAATTAATTCTTTCCCCGGCGTGAAGTGCTCTCCTAAGGCAAGGGCTGCTTCGTATACGCCCACGGTGACAGGGTTCCATCTGTGTCCCGAGCTCTGCCCCTGTGTGTTTTCTGTCCTCAGTGCTGGAGCCGGGACGAGAGGTTTGGACCCCTGGCCTTGCGGCCTCTCATCCTGTCCCGCGGGCTGGCCCCACTCTTGTTCATGCATTTATTCACTCATGCCACAGGAATTCAGGAGGGAGCACTACCTGCCAGGCTACAGTGGTGACAAAGACAGAGCAGACGCTGTCCCCACCCTTGTGACCCTCACAGTCTGAGGGAAGTAAGACATTAAACAAAAGGATCACACAATTGATTACTTAATTACAATTACGATAATTGGTGTAAAGTAAAAGATTCTCAGTGCCCCAAGGGTTTACAATGGATCACCTGGCAGGGTGGGAATGATGGGTGTGTGGCTGCTACGGTTCATGGTCAAGGGGGAGGTCGCAGGCACTCCTAGGCTTTCTGTGTGATGTCAGGTCACTCCTGACACTGGCAGGTGTGTGTGTGGGCACCTGTGTGGCAGAACACCTGGCAGGGCGAGCTCTGGGGTGAGGTGTGAGTTGGGAGGCAGGACCCGCCTCTAATTCCCCCAGGTGACCTTGAGCTTGTTGCCTCCCCTCTTTCTTCCTGTGCCTCCCTCTGTGAAGTGAGCTTTGACCAGAAAGTTCTGGCAGTGCCTTCTCAGGGTCCCAGGCATATCTCAGAGGGTTTCCAAGACCAAATTGTAGTGTTTCCCCTGGAGACGAGGAAGGGGTCGGGCACAGAGCTGAGAAGCCTCCACTCTGGGGCTGCTCCTGAGAGTGGGGAGAGACGGAGGGCAAAGGGGCTGTGGCCCTTTGCTGTGGCGGGTGGAGACGTGGGCCTGGCAGGGGGAAGACGGCCACCGCCACCGCACCGAGGGTGTCGCAGCAGCAGGGGTTGGAAACGGAAGCAAGCAGCATTCGGATGGATATTAGACAGGGCGTTTCCACGTGTGGCACTGAGGTGCTGGGTGGGCGGTTGAAGGGATGAGCAGGGAGCATCAAAGAGACGCCCGGCAGGGCAGGGCAGGGCGAGCTTTCGGAGGGAGTGTTGGTGGGGTGGCTGGGGTAGGGGTTGACCTTGGTCCCTCTCCTCATGGTGCCACCAAAATCAGTGCCGTCTGGGAGATGCCGAGTCCTCTTGGAAATGAGTTTTTGGGCATAGACCGTTCTGGGTTCACACCGCGTGCTGACACATGTGGCTGACTGTGCAACTGTCACACTCGGTCAAATTGAGCTCAGTTACACCGTTGCTCTCTCATCCTGCTACAATATAAACATGGCTTCTGAGAAGTGCACTAGTTGTGGGCAGTGGGATTGCCCGGGAGGCTGGGTTTGGGGCCTAAGGAAAACCAGGGCATTTCATGTTTCAGACCCAGAAACCAAGGCTGGAGGTGGGCTCTTTGAGGGCGAGGGGCTGGGCAGCCCATGAGGCCTTCTTCCCAACGACCCCACAGCGGCCTTATTGCTAGAAATAGGGGGCAGACCAGATGCCTTCTCAGGGGCCCTTCGTGTCCTTGGACTTTTTGTCATTGTCACCCATGGTCACGTGCTCTTCGTGTGCAGAGGTGTGGGGAGTATTCCTGTGTGTGTGTGTGTGTGTGTGTGTCCACCTGGCAAATACGAAAGATCCTTTGGACCCTGCTCCCTACTCCCTCTGCAAAAGATGCCCCGTACCATAGAAATATTTACAATGTCAGAAAGCCAATAGGATTAACCTCTAGCATGAAGGACTTCAAATAGATACGAGGAGGAATTTCTGGACTGTCAACGTGGTTAGATATTGTGACAGAAGACCAAACAGGTGCTAAGACCTCCTTCAGAGAGAAGGGAAGTCAGGGACAGGGTAGGTGTGAAAACAGGGCAGAGTGGTCACCACGATTCCGCCCATCCAAAGGTTCACACCCTGCAGGCGCAGACGTGCTGGAGAGAGCCGACCACGCACAGCTGTCGCGGTTTACTTGTACTCAGCAAGCGTATCGCAGTGTGGGGGGACGGGAGGACGGGAGAAGAACGATGCTCTCCATGGGATCTTTCAAACTCACCCCACACTTTCCGAAGAGTCTGCTGTTGTCCACATATCCTCCAAATTTGTGTCAGCCTTCCCTTCTGATGGCTGCCTTCATAGTTTCCTCTTGGAGTCAGGTGACCACGCTCAGTTCAAGAGGAGGAAGAGGAGAGGGGCAGGGATGGGGCACCGTCTCCTTCCCCGTGCTCTGGGACATGTGCCTGCGTGTCCCCTTGGAGCAGACTCTGCTTTCTCTGAACACCTCACAGGACTCTTCAGATACTGCAGCCTTAACAGTGCTTGGAAACACAACCCGTGCTGCCTGGCGCTGGAGATTCGGCACCTCAGAGAGAGACCCCACCCTGCAAAGGGGGACAAAAGTGGAACACTGACTTCCAGCACCATGGACAGAGACTCACGGGCCACAAATCGGTCTGAATTTCAGCACCACGGTCAGAACACAAAGAAAGGACCAGACGCCAGGTTTCAGCACCATGGACAGAAAAAAAAACCCCACAACCCACCAGGCTGGACGCTGGGTTTCAGCACCGCGGACAGAGCTCCACCGCGCGCGAGGCCTTCTCTCAGCACCATGGACAGAGTCTCGCTGAAAAGTCTGTGGCCGAGTCCCGGGCTTCAGCACGAAGGACGAAAAGGACACTGGTGGAGGAACGGGGAAAGTTGCACCCTGGATTTCAGTGTAATGGACAGAGCCCCAGGAAAGGGCCCGAAAGAGTGGGACCTGCTTTCAGCACCGCGGACAGAAGGCCCCTCCCCGGTGGAGGTCTGCAAAAAGTTGTGTCCTGGCTTTCAGCATGATGGACAGAGTCCCCTTCTCGCGGAAGGGCCACGAGGCCAAGTCGCGGCCTTTTCAGGACCACGGACAGAGCCCCAAAGCACACCACAGGCTTCAGCACCACGGACAGAGAAACCTGCCGAGGAGTCGGTGGCTGAGCTCCAGGCCTCAGCACCGCTGACAGCCCCACGGGGACCGGCTTTCCAGCACCACGGACAGCTCCCCCCACTGCACGGCCACCAGCTGAGCCCTGACTTTCCAGTTTTGGGGATAGAGGCAGTGGCGAGGGACACCAGGGCTGTGAAAGTTACTCCCACCCTTTGCTGACCGAGATCGTGGCCAAGGCTTCTCCTCTCTCCCGGGCTCACTTCTCACTCTGTCAAATGAGGGGTGTGAGCACCACGCTCAGCTGCACTCTGAGCGTGAGTGCAACTGTCATCCCCATGAGGCCTTTAGGCCGTTTGATGGGCACGGCCTGGTTGGGGGACGGCTTAGCTGGTAGGCGACGGGAGTTCAGCACCTCAGGTCCTGAAGCCTGGCTGGGGTCTCCCAGAGTCAGGGACTCGCATCTCTCTGCAGCCTGCCGAGAGGCTGAGAGTGGGGCCATGCCACGGACAGGGTGCATGCAGTGGCCTGGGCCACGGCGGGAGCACTCTGGCCAGGTCAGAGAGTAGGCAGGGGCTGGAGGGTCCCCAGAGCCCCGAGGGCAGGGCGAGTGTGACGCTGGGAGAGAGGACTGAGTGCCAGGCCTGGCCGGCCCCTTCTTACCTCAGTAAGCTGGCAATTCAAGCCCTCCTTGTGTCTCCCACACAGAGGGAGGGACATCTGGCTGAAGCAGAAGGTGTCACTCTCACCTTTAGGCCATGAGAAGCAGCTGAGGCTCCGTGTACAGGGTGGGACCACTTGGGACCCTCCAGAGCTCACTTCACACCAGAGGGAGATGCCAGGTGGTATTCAGGTTACCTCCTGTCTCCCCTTCAGGTGCAGCTTCCCTCAGAGACACCTAGCACCTGCCTGCTGCCCTTGCTCCTCAGTCCCCCATACCCCCAGATCTGCTCACCTGCTCTCCATTCCCTGCCCAGAGGATGTCTTATTCTGCAGCCTTAGGCACAGACTCAAACTGCCTCTCTCCTGACAAAGAGGGCCCAGGTTGAACAGGTGGTCACACCCACCCAAGAGAGGTTGGGTGGGTGATGTGGCATCCCAGGCATGTTGGGTGCTGTGGGCACACGTTTTAGGCAGTATTTCCCGTGGCGTCTGTAGCACTGGTTGTTGACTGCCTACCCCACCAGTGGGCACAAGCAGTTCCCTGGAGTGGGGTGGGAGCAGGAAGAGGTAGAGGCACCTGCTGTGTGCATGTGTGGGTCCAATGCTCTTGTGGGGGGAGGGAACACTGGGGGCTCAAACCTCTAGCACCGAGAGTACCCACCGGTCAGGCCTGGTCTCCAACACCATCGCCCACACAGGGAGGCAGTTCCAGGGCACAAGGCCAGCCTGGGGGAGCAAGCGGGATCCCCCAGTTTGCCCACAGTGGGCCCAAGGCTTTGGTCCCCAAGACACTTGACCCTACATCTCATTTCCAGTGAGGCCCAGGGAGCACAGGACCTGTGGAGACGGATTTGGACCCACCCTCAGGGAGATGGTTCTAACAGAGGAAGGACTTGTTCTGTTTGGGGTGTACACACAGGGTCTCATTCGGTGCCTGGCACTTGGAAGATAATCAGGATTATCTTGCTGACAATGTCGAAGGGTTAGAACCGTCCAGACATGTTGTGGCCTCCCTCAGGAGACCTGAGCACCTGGTGCCTGGGCGTGTCCCCAGAGGCCAGGTGACCACTTACTTGTGGGTGGTTGAAGGACACCTGTGGTACTGCTGGCTCAGCCTTGAGGGCCTTTCCTTCTCAGCTCTGAGAGCCCATGGTTCCTGGCACCTCCTCTGAGGAAAGGTGACCTTCCTGTGGGGCTGGAGCTGGGCTGGCGGCGGGCGTCTTTCCCAGGGACACGCGGCCCAGTGTGTTCCGCCGAGTCTGCGACATCGACCTGCCACCAAATGTGCTTGTTGGCTGGATAAAAGGAGCACGACTGTTTCCCGTTCTTGGAAGGCGGCGTGGCGAGGCTCATGTATTCCCGTGCAGCCTGGCCTGCGGCTTGCCGGCCATCTGTTCAGTGGGGTGGTAGCCACCTGACCCTCACGGACACTTTCGGAGAGGCGCTCCGGCGGACCCTAAGTGGCGGGGGTTCGGGAGCTTGTCGGCCGCCGTCAGGGGGTGGAGGCAGCGTGGGTGCGGGTCCCGCGGCCGCGGCTCCCGCCTGCGTCCCTGGCTCTGGCCCCGAGGGGATGAATAATTGATGGAGACTAATGGAGTGTTGCTCCGGATGAAATATTCAGCAGGGACCGTGGCGGGCCGGTGTGATCGGATGTTCCGGGCTGCCCTCCTGGTCAGGGTGGGACTCCTGGGTTTCCCTGACTCTCTGAACGGGGCGGGGGGGGAGGTTGTCCATCAAAGAGGGACTCTCACCCTTTGCGGCAGCGTGGACAGACCAGGAGAGCACCGTGCAAAGTGAAGTAAGCCCATCAGAGGAAGACAAGTACCACGTGACCTCACTCACGCGAGGAATCTGATGAACAAAACAGTGAGGACAGACTCACCTGCGGAGACCAGACTGACAGCTGTCAGAGGGGAGGGAGGTCTGGGGGGCTGGGGGGAGGTGGAGGGGCTGAGCCGAAACCAGTGCAGACATAGGTGACACACCAGCACGGACATGCCGGAGGCATAGGGTGGTGCAGGTACAGGAGGGTGAAGGGGGAGTAAGTGGGGGCAGGAGACTTGAATCGGGTGGTGACCAAGTGATGATGACGATGACGATGATGATGATGATCAACTGTGGAGGCAAGTGGGTGTCATGCAAGGGCCTGTGAAGTAGCCTTCTCAGGTGGTATTTTGCAGGGGAGGGGGCAGGGGCTCATAGTTCTTAATTCTGGGGATGCATTTGCCTGCTTTTTGGGGTGTTTACACTGCCCACCAGTCAGAATATTGGGGGGCTTCCAGGAGGGGTCATGGGTAAGCACAGAGGCACAGCGTGCCCCCCTGGGTGTCTGAGAGGGGCCAGCGTGATGCTGATGGTGGGCAGAGGGGAGCCCCTTGCTCCCAGGACCCTCCCTGCGCCCCGGGCTAAAAGCACCACGCAAGGATGGAGGAGGCCCCCAGGGGTTAGCGACTTGCCTGAGGCCACACAGCTAGCGAGCTGTGGCGCTGAGCTCTCCCAGAGCCACCCCAGTGTGCCTCCTCCTCCCCTTCCCCACCGCCGACCGTGGGGATGATGTCATTGGGATCCCAGGATAGAATTACAGCCGCCAGCAGCCTCCGGCCCTGAGCCTTGAGAAGGCTGGCTGGTTCCCTAAGGGGAACAGGGACAGCGTGTGCATGCATGTGCGTGTGTGAGTGTGTGCATGTGTGTGAGTGTGTGCTGTTCCCCCTGGCATCTGTGCAGGGGTGTGTTCTGTACTTGTGTTGAGGGGTCAGTGTGACAGGGGCCCCACTGTCCCTGTCTCCCGAGACCACCAGGGGTTGGGCGAGGGGCGTCGGAGGATAGGGCCTCGCACGGATGACCTCACTCGGCCCACACCCGCCAGTTCCGAAAGACCCCGAGAACCGCCCACACCCACGTCCACGCCTCACCACTCCTCCTGTCCTCGGGACGTTCTCCCTGTGGTCTGGGCCCGAGCCCCCCACTGCACAGGCTCCTGGGTGGCTTGGTCCACAGCTCTCCCCACAGGGTGTCCTGCAGCTTTGCGGGAGTGGGTCTGGGTGGGGAACGCTTGCTGGACAGAGAGGAAAACGCACCTCAGGGTTGTGGGTCTAGAGCCAAGTCCCTCCTCCGGCTCGACCCGGTCTCTCCCTGGTAGCTGGGCTGACGCAGGAGGCCGAGGCTGGGCCCCCCCGCCCCAGGCTCCTCCATCCGCGGGCATGGACGTGTCCTTGCCGAGGGCCACGTGAAGCCCTCGTCCTTGCATTCACCAGCTGAGGCTGGGCGTTCAGGGAGCCATGGCACATTGCATTGGCCCATTTCACAGATGGGGAAAGTGAGGCCCAGAGAGTACGGCACAGAGGCTCTCGGGCCTGTCAGCCATGGTTCTCCCCCTGCTCGTGCCCCACGGCGCAGGAACCAGGTTCCGGGGTAACTTGTTCCTGGCTGCTTGGGGAACTGGGAGTGGGGAGCCCCTGCCCGGACCGTGTGACCTCCTTCTCAGGCCGGGGGGACCAGGCGTCACCTTCGGGAAGGAAGCAGAGGAGCGGTGGCCTGGCTGTTTTCCTCGAGGCCCCATCTGTCTGTCTCTCCGTCTCTGTCTGTCTGTGTCTCTGTCTGAGGTGGGGATGACACGGAGCAGATGGGCCGAAGCGGGAAAGTGGCAGAAGTGACCTGTGGGCCGCAGAGCTGGTGGGACAGGGCCACGTCCCCGGGCAGGTCCTCTCTGGAGGGTGTGCCCGCGCCCACTTCGGGGGCTCCCGGCAGCTCCCCAAGGCCCCCGCACACCTGTGCACTCCGTGCTCGGGACCCTCGGAGACCGCTTCCCGCTGGCCTCGCCGCCCGCCGCCCCTGGGCGTGCCGGGAGCGAGCCCTCAGCACGAGAGCCCGCCCCCCGGCAGCGGAGCAGGAGCCGCACAGTCGTTCTCCCTGGAGCAGCGACAGGCCCCAGAGGACTTGTCCTGAAACCTGCGCCCGTGGGGCTGGAAGGGAGACACCCGGTGTGTCTGATGGCAGAGCGTTGGGAAGGGGCAGGCGGAAGCCCCGCCCGGCCCCCAGCTCTCAGGGGTCCGCGCCCCAGACTCTCTCCCCCCTCTGCCTCTGGAAGGTGCGGTCTCGTCTTCCGTCCATGCCTTCCTCCCGAGGGCGGAAGAGTTGGGTCGTTTTGGAAACCAGGGCCAGTGGTTCATTGGATTCCCCTGTGCTCCCTGCACCCTTGCCAGAGCACAGCTGGGCCCACCCGGCTGCGCCCCCTGCAGGGCGGCCCGGCGAAGGTCCTGGAGTCGTACCGAAGCCTTTCCTGCCCCAGAGGCGGACGGGCTGTCCTCGGGGCCTCCCAGGGCCTCGCGCGGCGCCCGGAGAAGTTAAGGACCCTGCTCTGGGGACTCTGCTGTTAACTAAGACGAGACAGACGCGGGAGGGGAGGCGGGCGCCTCGCAGCTGCCGGCTCACACGTGTTATTTCCTGGGCTCCCCGAAGGGACTCTGCCCTCTCCCTCGGCCCCCTGGAGCCCGGGGGGCCTGCGGGGTCAGGCTGGGTGGTGGGGTGGGCCTGGAGGGTTGGGGGCAGCCAGGGACAAGGGCTGGTGGGGGCTGTGTGTGCACGAGTGTGTGTGTACTCGAGTGTGTGCGGGAGTGTGCATGTGTGTGAGTGTGCGCGTGCGTGCGTGCCTGGGGCTGGTGCACAGAGGACCTCATGCCCCTCTCAGCGTCGGCGGGTCTGCGCCGGCCCTGCCAGGGCCACCGGCACATGGGCGAGGGGCTGGACGGAGCCCCGGGTCGGAGGCTTTGGGTGCCAGGGCGCGATGGCACAGCCGTCGTCCGGGCTCCTTCCCTGCCGCCCAGGTCCCCCGAGCGTTCAGCCGGCTCCTCTGGAACCCAGGAGCGCTCAGGAGCCGCGGCATCGATCCCTCTACCTGCCCTCGCGCCCTGCGGCTCCTTGGACGGACAGACCGTGAGTGCTGAGGCTCCTTGGACGGACGGACCGTGAGTGCCCTGCGGCTCCTTGGACGGACGGACCGTGAGCGCTGCAGGCTGGCGCGGTTCTCCGGCAGCATCTCCGATGGGGCGGGGCAGAGGTGAGGGGAAAGGCCGGTCCAGTGGCAGGAGGTTCTGGGGAGGCCCCTTGCCTGGGTCCCCCTCTCCTCCCCACCTTCCTGCCCCGTCGGGTACAGCTGGGTGCGCAGCAGGGCCGACGGGCCCGGGGGCAGGGAGGAGCCCCCACGAAGCCCCCCCGGCAGGCCTGTCGTGTGTCTGCCGGAGGCGGAGGCTGCCGTGCTCCGGTTTCCCGTGTCGGCAGCGGCTCTGTGCTGGCCCACATTAACGAGACTCCCCAGGAGTTTCATGCTGGACTCCGAGAAGCTATATTTAGCTAGAACGTCTGGAGCCCCAACTCAGGGGCGGCCGTGCTGGGTTCTGGGCCAGCAGAGAGCGGCCAGGCCCCGCCTCCCGCGAGCCCAGGTCCAGGGGACGCTGGCACGGGACGCAGGAGTCCGGGACTCTGGGAAGGATGCACGTGCCGGCGGTGCCAAGGCCTGGCGGCCCTCCAGAGGCGACCGCCAGGAAAGGCTTTGAAGGGCGGGGGCCACCCCTCGACCCGAGGGTGTCCTGGGGGGGTGGAGCGGCGCGGCAGCCCTGAGGGCCGCAGGCCGGTGGGGCTGCGCCAGGCAGTGAAGAGCTTGGACGCCGGGTGGGGGGCGCGCCACGCCAGCGGACCTGGGTGCTTGGAAGTCCAGCCACGGCAGAGACGGGGCTCCTGGCCGTGCGCAGGGGGCGGCGGCAGGCGAGGAAGCAGAGATAACTGTGGAATCGAGGTGAGGCGGGATGAGGGCCCGGGCCCCTGGGGCCCGGAGTCTGCTGACTAGGAATGGTGGTGCACCGACCAGGCAGCCGGTTACCGGTGGGGCCGGAGGCCGGGGCTGGGTGGGCCCTGAGTGTGTGTGTGGGCTCACAAGCGGGTAAACTTGAGTTTGTCTGCAATGGAAGGTCTCGGGGGGGGGGGTGTGGAAGGTGGGGGGTGGGGCGCTGGCCTCACGCGGGAGGAAGGGCAGCAGCGTCCTGGGGGCCGGGCGGCGGGCCCCTCTGGGCCGGACAGTTCCCACCCGGCCTCCGGTCCCCAGCACCCGAGGGGCATGCGGCTCCCTGAGCGTGTGTTCCGTGCAGGAAGTGGGGCTGGGGCGGCTCTCAGCTGCGTGGGGGAAGAGCAGAGGTGGGCACCCCATGACCGGGAGGGGCCCAGCGGGCTGCAGGCTGGGCAGGGCCACGGCCTCTGGGAGGCCGGCCTGGGCAGCGAGGGGGGCTGGCATGCAACCTGCTTCCGCCACTGCTGGCGGGGCGACCGGGGTGGGTTCCTCGGCTTCCTGGTCTGCCCCGAGGCCGAGCCCCGGCAGCCGGCCCTTGCGGACCGGTGGGGGACACAGCGCGCCCAGGGCCCAGCGAGGTCGGAAATCGTGGCTGTGCAGCGAGAGCCCGGAGCTTGCGCTTGCTCCCCGGGTGGTGTTCCGCTGTGTCGCCTGGCCGCCGGCTGGCCGGGGCCCCGGGAGTGGGAGGCTGGAGGGGCGCCAGCCCGGAGGCCTGAGCAGAACCCTCGGGGCGTCTGCAGACGAGCCGGTCACCCTGAGGCGGGGCGCCCTTCCTGGGCGTCCCCCAGCTCGGGGCTGGGCCCGGGGGCCGCAGCCCTTCAGGGGGGCTCTGTGAGCCGCGCCCCAGTTGTGCCCCCGTTGGGTGCGGCTCCCACAGGCCTCTCGGTCACGGCTCGGTGTTGTGGGGTTGGCCACCGCGTGTGTGTCCCCCCGACTGTGCGATGGCAGAACACAGGGCCCGTCGGGCGAGCCGCGGGGCCGGCGCGATGGGGGAGGAGGTGGGCAGGCTTTGGGGAGCAGCGTGGCCAGAGGGGAGGGCGCGGGGGCGTGGCTGGCGTGGCCCAGTGCGGCGAGGACAGAGGCGCTGCCGTCAGCCGCCGGACGCGGACGTGTGTGGTTCCGGGGCACACGCGTCACTTCCGAAGCCCACGCCCCGTGGGCAGTGTGTGCGCACGTCACGCCACACACGTGGGCACGGACGCTCGCCGGCCGCCCTGGCCGCCTGCCAGTCACTGCTTCTCACCGGGCTCCTGCCGGCGAACGGGATCAGAACTCTGTGAGGGGTCGCGCTCTCCGCCGCCGAGCGCGAGTGTGCTAATAGATCTCGCCGCCTCGAACAGATCTTGTACAGATGTGGGAAACACGCTGGAGGCTGCGGCGATGGCGGCGGGGACCAAGGAGCAAATCTCTGGGGGGGCGGTGGCGGAGGGGGCCCGGGGCAGGGAGGGAGCTGGGGGCGGGGGCACGCGCTGGAGGTCACCCCTCGGTGGCAGTGGCAGCGACTGAGCTCTCCCTTCTGGGTGGTGTGTCCCACCGGAGGAGCCTGTGCGAGCCCCCACCCCAAGGATGTGGGTGTGGGGGGCCCAGACACAGCAGCGGCTCCGCACGGCCTTCCCGGGGGGAGTGACATCCTGCAGTCACTCCCCCCGGGAAGGCCGTGCTCGTCCCCCACGTGACAGGTGACAGGTGACCGGTGACAGGCAGCCCGAGGGCAGGAGCGACCTGGGCCTGTCCGGGCCTGAGGCGGACGCACGCAGACGGCCAGGCCTTTCCCCACCCGGGGCTGCGTCCTAGGCCAGGGGTTTGGAACATCCTCGGGCCCTCTCCACCCCCAGCACCGAGGCAGCCCTGCCCCTGCCCCTGTCCTGGGATCAGCTGCTTTCACCCCACAGGCGTTGCGTCTGCATCTTTTCCGGAGATTTAAAACATTGTGCTGTTGCGGCTGTGCCAGTAAGCACGTCTTTAAAGTCGCTGTGGCTCAGCCCCAGGGGCTCGGAGGTCCGGGGTCCGGCCCAGCGTCCGCGTGGGTGGGGGGAGGGGGAACGCTCGTCTGTTGGCCCGGTTCCGGTCGGGGCCGGTTCCGGCCACCAGGGCCGCCCAGCACGCCGCCCCTTTGCTCTTCTCTGTGGCGCGCGGCGCTGCCCGGCGTGGGCAGAGCTGGCGTCGGCCGCGGCGGGAGGCAGTGAAGGCCGGCCTTCGGTGCGGAGTGCCGACCGCGGCCGTCCGTCCCTCCCTGTCGGCTGCGCCCTCGACAGCTGCGCCAGACCCCGGGTGCGAGGGGCCCGCCCCCCGCCGTGTCCCGCGCCTGCTGTTCAGAAGCAGACGCGCCGCCTGCGTCTCGGCTCCCACGCAGGGCGGAGAGTAGCTGTGGCGGGAACTCCATCAATCTTGATGCCCTGCCCGCGCCCCTGCGCCCCTGCGCCCCTCCCCCTCCCCGTCTGCGCAGCAAATGACTCCGGGAAGGGCGCAGGTCCTGGCCACGGCCGCCAGGGGGCGGGCGGTTCTGCAGCGCTCCAGCCGCCTGCAGCCCCCGGTGTGCCCCCCAGCGTTCCGCCCGTGGCTCCCCCGTGCCGGGTGCCGAAGGGAATTTGGTCTCGTGGGGGTCAGAGTTCAGGCCCAGCGCTCCCACGCCCTGTTGCCTGCGGCCTGGTCTCTCTGTCGAGGCTCCGGGTTTGCCCTGAGTCCCTCCGCCTGCCCCCAGAGCTCCACGAGGGGCGTCGAGCACGGGCCCTCACAAGGGGCAGGGTCACGGGCCGCACCCCAGTGGTTTCTCCTCTGGGGTACGGGGGAGGGACACCCGCGTGTCCGCAATGCCCTGGGGGACAGACGGGACGGATCCCGGGAACACAGAGTCCCGGCACCAGGAGGCGCGGGATGCATGGCGGTCGTCCCTGTGACCTTCCCCTACTCTAGCTGTGTGTCCCCGAGTCTTTAGCCCTGTAAACTCTAAAGCAGTCCCACCTGTGACCACCCCTCGCAGAAGCGTGAGTGTGGGGGCGGGTCTCAGTCTGGCCCCGCCCCCGCGCTCAGGAACCGCATCACACGTCACCGCTGCGGAGCGGCAGGGGCGGCCCGGGGTTGCGGGGAGTTCACGTTCCCAGGCCGCGGTTGGCCCTGGGCCGCTGAACCTGTGGAAAGTGGAGCCGCAGATGGCGTGGGGGCAGGGCGCCGCTGTGCACCGTGTCCCCGGGAGGTCCCGGCGTGCGCCCGGAGAAGGTGGGGCGCCAGGCGCTCTGCAGCCCGCCGGCCCCCGCCCCGCCCCCGCCCCCGCCCCTGCTGGTCAGTGACGGGAGCGGCCTCGTGTCCTGCAGCTGAGCAGGTGGGGGCCGCGCTTCGTCCTCTGTGGAGGAACCAGCAGGCTCCCTGGAGGCCATGGCCCGGAGTGTCACCGCCAGCTGGAGTGCTGCCGGTCAGCCAGACGCACAGCCCGCCCCCAGCCAGGCCCCCAGACGCTCGGGGTCCGCAGGCGCGATTCCCGGTCCCTAGGGAAGCCCTGCCACCCGAGGACCTGGTCCTGTCCTCCTCCTGCCGCCAGCCTCGCACACACCGCGCCTCTGGCCGCTTCCCGGCCTGCGCTCCCGTGTCCCCTCTGCCCTTCCCACGCGTGTGCTTGCGTGGTCCCACTCTCCCTCGCACACGGGAACCCCGGCCCTCTCGCTGCCCATGCGGACCAGCACGCTTACGGTGCTGTGTTGTGTGACGAGGCCAGGGGCCCGTCCGGTCACCCCGTGTGCAGGCACCGGTGCTCCCGGTGCTCGACCGGTGGACTAGTGAGTGGGCGAGTGAGCGAGTGCAGCGGACGGACTGGCTCTGGCCCCCGAGAGAAACGAGACCTGACCCGGGACCTGAGCCACCCGTCTGCACGATAGGGCCAGGCTGGCTGGAGCTCCAACGGCCGGAGAGCCCGAGAGCACTCCCGCGGGGCGGAGCGAGCGGGCCAGCGCCCGCTGAGCATCCTCTCCGAACACCTGCCCCTTGGAGCGGAGACTGGCCGCGGTGGCCGGCGACGGATGCCGGCTCGGCTTGAAAAATCGAGGCCACGGGCTGAGCCTCCCCAGTGCCAGGCAGCTCCAGGCCCTGAGTGGGCAGTGCGGCCCCGGGGGTGGCTATCGGTGGCCTGACGCCGTGTCGGGGGTCAGCCCGTCCTCACACGTAAAGACGAAGCACGGGATTATGTGGGGGTTCAGGGCTGGGTCGGAGGAGAGACGTACCTTGCTCCCAGCAGAGGTGCTGAGTGAGCCGGGGAGGAGGACATGGCCGTCCGTGCCGTCCAGACCCGCATCCTGCCCAGCCGCCCGCTCCGTGGGCTGTGGAGCGGCAGCTGGTCCCCTCTGGCTGCCTGTGTGTGTGTGGGGGGGACAGCAGCCATCTGACACTGTCCTCTGCCTTGGGGGTTGGACCTGAGGGTCCCCAAGGGCATGTGGTCCCTAAGGGCCATCTCTTCCTTGGCCTTTTTCTGACAAGGAGTCTCTGCAGGCATCAACCTGGGCACCTAGCATATTGAGTGAGTGAGTGAGTGAGTGATTGAGTGAGTGAGTGAGTCAGGGAGTCAACAGTCACGTGTGCCCAGTGGCCCAGGAGGCCTGGGGCTTGTGCTGCTGCAGGGTCGCGGCACCGGGGGTCTGGCTCCGCAGCTGCTCTCTGGCACCCGCTGGGCGAGGCACTGGCTCGGGGATGCGCATGTGAGTGGGTGGCCGCGGCGGGAAAGTGCGGAGCTCCGGGAGCCCTGTGTCCAGGGCCGGGTCAGGCGAGGGGCGAGGCTGTGGGACGCAGCCACACTGCCCGTGTCCTGGGCTTGGGCCCTCCCTGCTGTCCTGAGCGTGGTGTGGCCTGCGGGACCCGTGTCACACGCTCCGGGCGCCTGAGCAGAGTCTGCAGAGTCGCAGCCCTGGGGCCTGGGGGTCCGGCAGCTCCCGGAGACGTGGGGTGCGCGCCGGATACGGAGGCCGCGGTCCGGCCGCTGGGGTGGGAATCCTGCCTCTCTGCCCCCTGGCACGGGGGCACAGGGGCATGGGGGGTGGGGGGGCACGGGGGGCAGGGGGCACGGGGGCACAGGGGGGCGGGGGGGGGGCAGGCAGCTTCCTTCGAGACGGAGGCCCGTGTCCACTGTGTCCTGCGAGCCTCCCTGCAGCCCTGTGAGGCGTGGCTGCCGCCACCCTCCCCAGACGAGGAGACAGGCCCTGAGACGTTGGCCAGCTCACCCCAGTACACACAGTCCGGGCTGGCGGGCACCACCCTGCCTCCTGGGGCGCCCTCGGCTTTCCTGGCGGCCTGTCCCGTCCCCTTATGGGCCCTGGAGCCAGCCCTGCCCTGGCCTCAGGGGGGAGCTCTGGTGGGAAGACAGACAGGGCGGGCAGCGTCTCCCTCCCGGGTGGAGGGTTGGCTTGTTTTCACTGAACAGCCTCCGTGCTGCCCAGCGCCGGAAGGCCCGCTCTCGGAGCCCCAGGAGTCTCTGGTCCTGCAGGCAGCTGCTCTGGGCACCGGAGCCCCCTGCCCCTCCCCCGAGTCACCTGCCAGTGGCTGTCACCTGCTTGGCAGATGGCAGACTGGTGGCACCTGTCCCTGGGCTGTACCCAGATTGGCTCAGCCCCTGTGCCCTGGCTGCCCCTGAGCGGAGGCCATCTGGGCCCCAGAGAGACCCACCACCGGCGGGGGGCAGCCCGCCCTCCCGGCCCCTCCAGGTCGCAGGGCGAGAGCTCGGGGCGGGAGAGCACGTGCGGCCGCCCCTGGCCCTGGCCCTGGCCCGCTCCTCTCCGAGGCAGGCCCGCTGCTGCCCCGGCCGGCCGCGCGCTCTCTCCTGCCTGCGCCTCCGCTGTCTGTCCGCAGGGCCCCCCCCCGCCCCCCCACCCCGTCTCCCTGCAGCCCTCGGAGACCCGGGGAGCTGAGAGGGGCCGCTGGCAGGGGCCGTCTCCTCCTCGGGGTTCCTCCCCGGGGTTCGTTCTCAGCTGGTGGACGGAGCACGTTGCCTTTTTACCTGGGAGGCAGGGCTGGGTGGGAAGGCTCTTTGAAGACGAAACCGGAGAGCACGAGGTGGAACTGGGGTCGGGGTGGGAGACCCCCTCGCTGAGGAGGAGGTGGCTGTCCTGGGGGCCTTCTCGAGACCCTCAGCAGACGCGGCACTCGATGTGCCAAAGGGGCATGGTCTCCCCCCCGCCACTGCCAGAAAAACCTCACTCAGAGAGAGAAAGAGAGGGAGAGGCTGACTCTCGAGTCTCAAGGCGTCTGGGCCTCTGAGACAGAGGGGCCCCGGGGACCCGGTCGCTGAGAGGCGCCCCAGCTCCATGGACACGGAGGCTCTGCCAGCCTGTGTCCTGGCCTCGCTCCCCCAGGGGCGGGGACAAGGCGGCCTGGCCCCTGAGAAGGAGGGCGACGGCCCAGCTCCAGACCACGCCCCCCCCAGGCAAGGGGACTGCAGGTGTCCCCGGGATCGAGGACTTCCAGGGGAAGAAGAGAGCTAACAACAAGAAGGAAAGCCCGAGGACTGCACTGTAGTGCCTCCCAGGAGGAGCGGGCGGCCCGGGGCTGCGCCTGGGGCCAGGGGCAGGGAAGTGGGTCGCCGCCACTCCGCCAGCCGGCTGGGGCCTGGGGCACCGGTGCAGCCGAGGTGGAGGTGGCCACTGTTGGGGGTGGTGGCAGTGAATGCGGTGGCCAGGCTGGGAGGTGCTTCTTGGGCCCTGGGTGCTCCGTCACAGCACCCTGGTCCTCTGCCACCAAAGGCACGTTGAGCTGAAACCTGCATAGCCCCTTCCCGGCACTGTCCGGGGTGAGAGGCCTCATTGTTTTTTCCTCTTTGTCTCCAGAAGAAGGCCAGGCAGCTTCTGCACCCACCCACCTCATTTCCCAGCTCACAGGCTCCGAGCCAGAAGGGCCCTGGGAAACTGCCCAGTCCAGTCCCTGCACTGGACTGGCAAGGAACCCGAGGCCCAGAGAAGCGACTTGCCCAAGGTCACCCGGGGCCAGGGCAGGTGGCCTCTGGGGGACTGGGGCATGCCCCGAGAGGGGACGGTGGGGCCAGAGCACCCCCCCTGCGGAGGGGTTGGCGAGTCTGGATCAGCAGTTTAGGGCAGCCGTGGGGGACAGTGGCTGCCTTAGCGATGCCACGGCAATGCCACACCCGGGCTTCCTGGGGCGCCCCCGGGAGCCCCCCGCCCTCACCCTCCAGGCCCTCACAGCACTGGCTGCAGCACAGCGTCCTGACCTTGTCAGGGTGACAGGGGCCTCCCAGGGCCTCCCAGGGCCTCGGCCAGACTGCTGCTTTCAGCTCTGGGCCAGGGTGCTGCCGCCACCGGCGCAGGAGGGAGGCCGGGTAGGGGGCCAAGACCCCAAAGCCAGCCTGGGGTGTGCTCGCTTTTGAGGGGGCAGAGGGAGGAACACGGTGACCCACCAACACATTCCAGTGCGCAGAGCTGGCCGGCTGCACCCCCAGGCCTTTCCCCAGGGCCACCTGGCAGCCCCATCTTCCGCCAAAGCAGAGCACCTCTGCCCCAGGACCTGCCCCCACCTCCTGTCCAGGGTCCTGACCGCCCCCCGTCCAGGGTCCTGACCCCTATGTCCAGGGTCCTGACCTCCCACCCCTGCCCCTGGTCCTGACCCCTGCCTCTGTCCAGGGTCTTGACTCACCCCACCCCTCGCCCACTGTCTAAGGTGCTGAGCCCCGTCCCCCACCTCCCCGCGACTGGGCACAGGGCGGCCTGGCTGGGGAGAGAGGTCACCCTGTTGCCGGATCTCTTCCGATCGCCTCCCGTGTGGATGGGTTTGGGCAAGCTCTGCTCCAGGCTGGCCCTGCCCTTGACCTGGGCACCTGGGCTGACTGACTCTCCTCAGGGGTGTGCTGTCCCTCTCTGGACGTCCTGTTTGGAGGACGCAGACTCACTGGGTCTTGTCCAGCGGAGTGTGGCCAGGGCGCCGCAGTGGATGGAAACCTCGGGAGCGGGAACGGCAGAGCCAGGGGGCGTTGGCGGCTGCGTTCCCAGAGCCGGAGAGCCGGCACCTGAGCTCCCCGGCCGTGGAAGCCACGGGGACGGACACTGCAGGACATCGGCCCTGACCCAAAGCTGTGCTTGCACGGGGGGGGGTGCTGCCCACTACCAGGACGGGCGC
Source organism: Phyllostomus hastatus (assembly GCF_019186645.2). Taxonomy (NCBI): domain Eukaryota; kingdom Metazoa; phylum Chordata; class Mammalia; order Chiroptera; family Phyllostomidae; genus Phyllostomus; species Phyllostomus hastatus. The sequence goes on along the minus strand of NW_025333607.1, from coordinate 23,636,611 downwards.
GCAGGGCTATCAGGGGGGCCAGCAGCATGGCGGCATTCTTGGGAGAATGTGCCTGCCTGGGTCACGTGACCGAAACATCGGCGTTCAGGAGCAATTAGTTAAGTTAATTAGCTTATCCGGTTAAGCCGCAGCGAAGGCACTGGGGCCTGAAGACCGTTTGGAGCCAGACACTCAGCTGCCGGCATCCCCGGGGGGCGCTCCTGGGGCTGGGCAGCGGGCAGGCTGTGCCCCTGTGCGGGGCTGGAGTGCGCGGCAGAGAGGGACCCCCGGCTGCCCGGGCGCTGGGGCCTGAGTGGCGACCTCCCTCCCCTGACAAGGACGCAGGATCTTGGGGCTCCGAGACATCACCCCAGAGACAGCAACTCGGGGCCAAGGCCACACAGCCAGTTCGCCCAGGACAGACACTTCTTCTCCTTGCTCCCCAAGTGGCCTGAACACCCCAGGAGCACCCAGAACCCAGGTCCCCAGCCTCCCCGACTGGGACCTCTTCCTCCTCCAGGGGAGGAGGCACGGAGTAGTCAGTGTGGTGACCCACAGAAACCCCGGGAGCGGGGGGTCAGGGCCACGGCCTGGCTCCCCCAGCAACCCACCTCTGCCCCCCCTGGAAACGGGTGGCCGCCTGCGGACGCCAGGGCAGACTCCCCCGTCAGCTCGTGTGGCTGAGTGGAAAATGCACCTCAACTTTGCAACTCTGTAAAAGGGGTGCAGCAATGTCCACATAGAAACGGACACGCAGACACTTCAGGAAAACGAGAGAGGTGTGGGGGGGCCTTTTGTAGCTTCTGGGACTCCAGGTGACAAGTAGTGACAGGTGGGGGTCTTCTGAGTGGAAAGAACGGACCAGCATCAGAGTCCAGCAGTCTTGGGTCCGACCTGGTCACCTCCACCTGTGAGGGCACTCTCATCTTCAGCCCCAGCCTCCTGGGACTTGGCGTGGCACCAGGGAGGGGCAGGTCATCCCCTCCCTGCCTTGGGGCTGCCTGGGGCTGTTGGAAAGGACCGTGGGCGACGAGGCTGTGAGCTGCTGTTGCCCCCGCATGTGGGGGGTCCCTCAGGGCCTCGGAGGCTCTGAGCAACCTCAGCCGCTTCTTCCCCAGGGACCACAACGCTCGTGCCCCCGGTCTCGCCCAGCAGCCTGCCTGTGCACCCGTCCCCTGCCCCCCAGGACCCCCCAGCGCACACACGTGAAGCTTCTCTGTCAAACACAGCTATTTTTAGAAGGAGTGGGCCCAGTTCCACCCCAGTGCTTCATTCTCTGCGATCAAACCCCACCTCACTGCGGCTGGCTTTAGGGGAGGCAGGGTCCGGGGGACTTTGGGTCTCCTCTAGGAGCAGGGGCTGCGGGGCGGTTCGGTCCGCGCCCTGCGTCCAGGCAGCCCAGGCAGCAGTCACTGGGCAGAGGCTTTCCTGCAGCCCGCCGTGCCCCAGGACCCTCGGCGTCAGGAAATCCCAAGGTCCAACCCGAACCCCCTGAACTTTCCGCCCTTTCTTCCCTCCTCCGGGCAGACGCAGCCTGTCTCTCCCCGCCTCGGAGAGGGAGCCCAGCCTCGGCGCGGAGGAGTCGGGGAATCCCTGTGCCCTCCTGCCAGCCTCTGACCTTGAGCTCTGGGCCCTCAGGTCCCTTTTCCCTCCGAAGAGTGGCAGGGGGCGGGGGGCTCTCAGGCGTCAGTCCTGCCCCCAGCGCGGATGCCAACGCGCAGCCCCTGCGCGCGGCGCGCGCGCCGCCTGACTTGCTGGAGCCCGGAAATGCCGAGTCAGCTTTTTCCGCGCCCCGGCCGGGCACGGTGACGAGCGAGCCGCCGCGGCCCGCGGGTCGGAGACAGGCTGCAGCCCGGCATGGGGCGCGTTGCCGCAGCGCTGCAGTGGCCGCGGGAGCGCGGGGGGGCGGGGCGCGGGGGAGGCGGAGAAGACTGGATCCGCTGAGTGAGCGGGAAATCCCGGGGATCCGAGGGCGCAGAGAGGAAGGGGCTGCGCGCGGCGAAGCCCAGGGGGGCGGGACGAGGGGGACGGGCCAGTTGGCCGCGGGAACTCTGAGCTGGGGTCCCGAGGTCTCCGCGGGGGTTCTGGGGACGGAGGCGGAGGAGGGGTGCCCAGGCTCCCAGCGCCCCTGCCCCTGCCCCTCCAGCCTGCAGAGGGCGGAGATGCCCCCAGGGCTGCCGGGTGCCTGCGGCCGAGCCCCGTGGTGGGCTCCGACCCGGGGGCCAGGCCGGGTCCTGCGCCCCGCTGTCTCCGCTCCCCGGGAGGCCAGCGGCGGCCGGGGTTCTGGGGGCAGAAGGCACCGCGCCTCCCCGGCCGCTCCGGATCCTGCCCTTTGTCTGCATCACCCTGCCGCTCCCTCCCTCTCCTCTCTTCCCCGGCTCAGGGAACCTTCCTCCGCGCCCCCCGGAGCAGATCGGCTGCCGCCCCGCCCGCCCCGCCCGCAGCCAATCCCCGCCCTGCCCGGGAGGCTCCCGAAGCCGGTGGGCGGCGGGGGCTGTGGGGGCGCGCAGGAGCGCACGGAGTGGGCGGGGATTTCTCCGTGTTGTCCCACGGACTCCGGGGACGCGAAGCTGCCTCGCCACCCCAAACTTCTCCGGGGGCGCGCCCAGTGGCATCCGTTCCCCCACGCGCGTCCCCCCGCACACCCGTCCCCTGCCTGCAAGCCCGCAGCAGCCCCTGGAGGAGAGGGGCTTGGGCGCCCCGGGAGGCGCAGGCGCGGGGGTTGCCGGGGTGAGGGTCGCGCTTGGCCGCTGGGGATCGCCCTGGTGGGGCACCGGCCGCTCGGTGTGCGGACTGATGTGAGGAGCATGTCAATTGGCGGCGGCGGGGGAGCGGCTCGGGCTGTTACTACCGCAGAGCCGGCGCGCGCGACGAGCCGGCGGAGGAGCCGCAGCGCCCGGCGGTGCGAAGGGGCGGAGGGGCCCCGGCTGTCCCGCCTTCGGCGCTCCCCACGAGCTCGGGCCGCAGTGCGGCCGGACGCCCCGGTAAGAGGAGCCGGGCGGGGCGCCTGCCTGGGCAGCCCTGGGTCCCGAGCGAAGCCGCGTGCCCCGGGCCACCTGCGGCCACCCCCAGGGCCTGGGCGCGGGGGTGGGGGATGCAGGCAGGGTGGCCGGAGTGGGACACTCGCACTTCCTGGGCCCAGCGCTCCCCGCCGGATAAACCCAGTGCAGGACCGAGCGCACAGTGGGGCCGGGGCTGCGGAAACCCACTCGCAAGGGAACTGCCCGGGCAGCCCCGTGGGAGGTGTCCCAAATGGTCTTGGGGAACCCCCCGCTCCAGACCTGGTTCTCCTCGCTGGAGCCGCGGATGGTCTTGGGGAGCAAGCGGGGGAGGGGGGGAGGGCAAGCTAAGCGGAGGTGGATGCGCCAGGGCGTGGGGGCTGAGAACTTGGGAAGGTGGGTGCGGGGTGCCTGGGGCCTCCTCCCGGCCCATGGAGCCGTAGGGCCCGCGGGCGGAGCTCGGGGTCCTCTTGCGCAGAGCAGGGTACACGGGGATCCTGGCCAGCCTGGACCCCGCCTCCTCTGTGCCCAGTGGGGGTCAGGTAGGTGGCGGCCTCTCCCGCCCCTTCGTCTCCTAGAAACTTTCTCCTTCTCCAGCAAGCGCCCCCGCCGGGGGACTGGTGGAATCAGGGCCCAGGATGCTGGCTAAAAAGGGTGGGGGATGGGGAAGGGGCCACAGGGCCGCGGTAATTAACAGCGCATGCCCCACTCCGTTTGCTGTGTGACCTTGGAAAAGCTGCTGCACAGCTCTGAGCCCGGTCGGTGGAGGTGCTCAGTGACGAGGCTCAGGAGGAGGTGGGCACAGGCTGGTCTGGCAAACCGGCCCTCGGGGCTCCCGCTCTGAGCCCGGGCGCTTGGGGACCTGCGGCCTTCGGTGGCCGGCCTCGGCTCAAGCTCAGCGTCCGGCGGCCCCTGGGGACCAGGGGCCGTGAGGGGCTGGGCGCCAGTAGGTTCCACGGGGAAACGTGACGTCCCATTCCACCCGGCCTGTGACCTTGGACAAGTGCCGACCCCTCTGGGCCTCGGACCTTCATCTGGAAAACGGGGGCGTGGACCCCCGGGGCCCGGAGCCTGTGGCGGCCCTGACACCTGCTGGCCCCGTGCCCGTGGGGCCTGCTGAGGGGCCAGGCGGGTGCAGCCTCCCTGGCGGCCGCCCTTCGGTGCCCCGGCCTCTGGGGCGCCCGGAGCGCCTCTTCCTCCCAGCAGGCCGCGGGGCCGCGAGCCCCTCCGCCTGCTGGTTCCCCGGAAGCTGCTGCTGCTGTGTCTGGGGGATGCCTGACCCCCGGCACCCTGCAGGGGCTCGGCCTTCCCTGGGGGGGGCGGGGGCAGGCAGGAGTCCAGCCGGATAAAGGGGCTTGTGAAGGACCCCCAAGGTCGTGCCGTCTGGCCCCGGCCCAGGCAGGCAGCTCCTGCCTCCAAGGAGGGTGACGTGAAGTGGTCATCTGACCTGCAGCGCCTGGCGGGCCCCCACAGCGTGAGCCCCCAGCCCTCCCCCAGGGGGGCCGACCCCCTCCCGGAGTGAAGGCGGCCGCCTTTCCAGCTGGCCGGAACCCATAGCTTCCCCCTGCGCCTCGGAGCATGTGGGGAGAGCCCTGGATGGAGGCAGGAAGCCTGAGTTTGATTCCAGGCTCTGCCTCCAGGGCAGGTGCCCTTGGGTGACCTTGGGCAAGCCCCTGTTTTCCTCTGCTCTCCTGGGCACTGAGAGGCCAAACCGGCTGCCCTCCCAGGGCCTGCCCGCCCGGCTGCTCCGGACGCGGGGCTCCGGGCTGGGGCCTGAGAAGCAGGGCGTGAGCTGGGCTGGGGGGTGGGGTGGTGGCCTCCTGGGATTCCCGGCGGACACCCCCTTCTGCCCTCCAGCCCCGGACCTGCTGGGCATCAGCCCCGAGGCCTCGGGTGAGTCACTGCCCTTTTCTGGGCTCCGGCCAGTGGCCCGGCGGCGGTGACAGTGAGGGCTGGTGGCAGCCACCGGGGCCTCTGCAGACAGATAGTGGGGCCGTGGCCGTGGGCCACTCGGGGATTTCTGGGGGTGCAGGGCGGCCTCCCCGGCGGGCCTCAGAGCCGCCCGGCCCAGTGGGAGCAGCAGCCCCGCTTCTCCCCGTCTCTGTCCATCTGTCTGTCTCTGTCCATCTGTCCATCTGTCCCATCTGCAGCAGCAACCTCACGAGGAAGAAACAGCTTCTCTTTGCTCACTTCTCTCTCCCCCTCTCTGCCTCCCTGGTCTCTCCTGGGATTCGGACAGTGAGAGCCTTTTGCTTGGTCCCTGCACCTTCCGGGAAGGAGCTGACCGGGGCCGGGGGGCCAAGGCCGGACCCCTGCACCCAGGCGGAGGCCCCCGGCTGCCAGCCTGGGCAGGGCTCCCTGGGTAGGGGGCAGACGGGAGGCGGTGTGACCATGGACAGGCCGCGGCGCCTGGGCCTCAGTGTCCTCGCTGGCAAAGTAAAAGGTTGGTTGAGATGAATCCGTCGTGACCCTGTTGGTTCTGTCGCTGCATGCGGGGCGCGGGGGGGAGCGGTGATGGGGGGGACGTTTGTCAGGCACAGTCCTGTGACAGCCTGGGAGAGGCGAGGGCTGGTTCTCAGTGACAGTGCCCACGGTTAAGAGTGAAGGGTTTGCAGGCGGACCGACCCAGGCTCTCTCCGTATTTATTAGCTGCGTGACTCCAGACAAGTTACTAAACCTCTCTGAGCCCCAGTCACCTCGTCATGAAATGGGAGCAATGTGACCTGCCCTCCAGGGCAGCGCAGCGTCGGGGATGGGTGGGGACAGGGCCCACAGTCCTGCGGTCGCCACTGTGCACAGGCCTCCGGGAACGCGCTCGTGTCCCGCACTCGTCCCGCTGTCCCTGGGCTGCTGCGGGCTGCGGGCGTTTGCACGCGCCGGTCCTTGTCCCGGGGGCTGTGGGTGGGGGAGCCCGGGCACCGGGGGCTGCGCCGAGGGCGTCTGCTGCAGACAAGGCCGGGTGGGGGACAACGCGGCCGCAGGGAGGGGCTGGAGAAGGTCTCGGGGACGAGGGCTGGGCTGCGTGGGTGGGGCCACAGCAGGAGGCACGGGAAGGGGCCTCAGTGCTCCGGCACTCAATATGGGGAAACTGAGGCTCAGGAAGGGGTGCACCTGGCCCAGACCCACACAGCACGTCGGCCCGGAGAAGGGCTGCACCTGCCCTCGGGTGCCCGAGCTCAGGGGCCCGCCCACCCTCCCCCTTGTGTGCTGAGCAGTGTCCCCCAAGGGACGGGGCCCCGGACGGAAAGGCCACTGACCAGCAGGCACCTCCTGGGCCCAGGGCTGAGGCCAGCGAGCCCAGCATTCCCATTCCTCAGATTGGACCACTGAGGCCCCGAACAAAAGGACTAGCGCACGGTGGCTCCCAGTTCCCTGGCCAGAGCCTTCCTCACGCCACTGGTGTCCCCGGACGCCAGGGGCACAGAGGGAAACCCCGTGGGCCTGGGCGAGGGGGCAGGACCACGATGGCCCCCCCGCACCTCAGCCTGCTTCCTTTCCTGGCCGGACTCCGTCCTCCGGCCGACGGCAGAGGTCTCTGGGGGGAAGGAGACCGGGGCCACCTCTGCCGTCGGTGCACAAGCGGCGTGGAGCGGAAGACAGGCCGCACCTGCCCCGTGACGGGACAGGCGGTGGTCAGACTTGGGGCGAGGGCGGCTGCTGCGCTGAGTGGTCGGAGTGCTGGACACTGAGGGACCTTCGGGTCCGCTGCCCCCTTGTGTCCGGCCGTCGCCACACACCCTCGCACTTGCTCGCCGGCCTGCCCCCTCGTGAGTGAGCCCCCTCGTGGTTCAGAGCGGCCTGGCCCGGCCCCCAGCTCCCTGGAGGAAGCCCATGGGACCTGGGTGGGCTCGGGAGAAGCCGGGGGTGGGGGGCGGCCGCTGGCTCCCTTCTCGGCCGGGCCCTGGGCGGGTCAGCGTGGCCAGAGCGGTGCTGCCTGCCTCCGTGCGGCTGTCTCCCTGCTGGTCTTCTGCACTCCTGTGTCCTGGTCCTGAGGCTGGGCGGGGTCGGGGCGTGGGGGCCGGGCTCGGGGGCCGCAGCCCACAGCTCCTCCCCCGTGGGAGTGAAGTTCCGGCCCCAGCAGCTGCCGGCTCTTCTCTGGCTTCCGTCCGGCTGCGTGTCCGGCTGCACGGTGGTGCCACGGCCCACCCCCCCTCGCTCACCTGGAGGGTCCGGAGCCCTGCGGCAGGGAGGCCTGGGTGAGGTCAGAGGCAGGACTTCCTGCCGTGGGGCCGCGGCTCTGGCGAGCCCCTCCGGGTGGGACGCAGGGGCCGGGGGTCCGTCCCACCCGCTGCCCCTCGGGGGACAGAAAGAGCTATCTCACCACCTGCCCCTGAAGGGGCCGCGGTGACCTTCTTTCCTGGAGGTCAGGCCTGCCACCCGAGGCTACACCTGGTCCCGTGGCTCCCAAATCCATCAGGGGGCTGACAGGGCCTGGACACCCCACAGCCAGAGTGATGCCCCAGTGGAGCCACGGGGGCCCCGGGCCTGGCCCGCGTCCTGTGTGGGCGCTGGTCCTGAACCTGGCTCGGAGTCTGAGCGGCGGCGCCCCACCCACCGCCCCACCCACACAGCCAGGCGGAGTCTCCTGCCCTGCAGGCTGCGCCGCGGCCTCCGCTGCTCCCAGAACCTGCAGGCGCTGTGGGAGCCTGTCGCCCAGGGGACGCACGGTCGCCCCACAGGGCAGGGCCGTTGAGTGTCGATTTCATGGGGCAGGAAACGAGCTCAGGACAGGGTGGGGCGGGGCCTCCCAGGGTCCCCTAGCTGGCAGGCAGCGAGGGGACCATTCGAGCAAAGGCTGTTCTGTCCCACGGCCCGAGCGCCACCCTGATCAGAGGGGGATGATGGGCTCAGAGGAGTGACCGACCCGGGTGGGCTGGAGACCCTCCAGGACAGGGGCCGCCCCTGTCCCCTCCTTCTGCCTGCCGGCCGGGCGGGCCCTGTGGGTGATGTTCTCGGGGCCTCGGTCTCGTCATCGAGGGGACGGGTGCTGCAAGCGCGCCCCAGCAGCAGGACCCCCTCCCCGGAGCGCCCCGTGGCCCGGCCCGACCCCTGGGATGGGACACGTGCCTAACGTCCCACTTGACCTGCAGTCCTCCCGGGGACCACAGCCCCAGAGGCAGGTCCCAGCCTCATTCCCACCCCGAGGGTCCGAGGGTGGAGGAGCCACACGCCCCAGTCCTCGCGGCCGCCAGGGCCGACCCACGGAGAGCCGGCCCTCTGGCCGGAGGCCAGCGGCTCCCCCGCCCGCCCGCCCGGCTGCGCCTGCAGTCAAGGGGCCCTAGGGCCCCCCGGGCAGGGGTGCTGCCTCCTGGGCGGGACCCGAGGAGAAGTCCACGCTGGGATTTTCCGGTTTGGAGTTTCCCCACATCTCCCCCGTCCTCCAGCCTGTGGCTCCTCGGGGACGAGGCTGACCTCCGGCCCCCCGATTCCTGCCCCTGCCCCCGGTCCCAGGAGGAGGTCGGCTCCTTCAGGGAACTCAGTCGTCCCCGCAGGCCTGCCTGGCCCACTCCACTTCCCGGAGACCAGGGCCCGTCCGGGGGCTGGCGGTGAGGGGCAGCTTGTCAGAGCGAGTGGGTCTCTCCCCGGGGCCTGCCAGGGCTGGGGGGCGGGGGCAGGGGCAGGGGCAGGGGCGGGAGCAAGCTGCTCCCTCCCACCCCCGCCGGCCGGCCGCAGTCCTGCATGGTTCTCGTGGGGAGGAGCAGTGACCCACCGGCAGGGTCCCCCAGCCCCTGCTCAGCCCCAGAGTCCAGCCCCAAGGCGTCCCCAGCCCTCTCGGGACGTGACCGGGGTCGAGTCCTCCACGACCCCCAGCCCAGGGCTGCGGCCCCCAGCCCCGAGTCAGACGCCGCGCCCTGCGCCGGGCGGGTGTGGGCAGCTTGTGCGGAGGAGCCAGTGCCGGACGCCAGGACGCGTCCACACGCCCCCCCCGCCGCCCCCGCCCCCGGCCACCGCCCCCCCCCGGCCTCTCCCGCAGGGGCCCGGGGAGCTGGCGTGAGGCCGTGAGGCCGTCAGCGTCTCGGATGCATTTCCTCAGCTTCCGGGGGGTCAAATGGGCGGGAAATGCCCACAGGCTCATCCAGAGGGGACTGTGACGCTTGGGTTTTCACAGCCTCCCCAGGGCGCAGACATGGTGGGCGGGGCCACGGACGGCCTGGGCCTCCGACCGCCCACCCCTCACAGGCGGGCACCGCGCACCCTCGGACCCCAGAGGAGGGGGGACAGCGAGTCAAACAGGCCGTGTGTCGGGGCGAGTCAGCGGTGGGGGAAGGGGCAAGGCCGGGGGTGACCGGGAAGGGTCGTATCGAGGCTGAGAGTTTGCGGATGAGCCCCTGCTGCCCCTGCTCCTCAGCCCCGCTCTGCCTCCCAGGCCGGGAGCAGCCCGGAGGGACCCCTGGGACGTCACCCGGCCCTTCCCTCTCGCCGCAGCCATCCCCGCCGCCGCCATGAGGAACATCTTCAAGAGGAACCAGGAGGCCATGGTGGCTCCGGCCACCACCACGGCCACGATGCCCGTCGGGCCTGCGGACAACTCCACCGAGAGCGGGGGAGCCGGCGAGAGCAAGGAAGACATGTTCGCGAAGCTCAAGGAGAAGTTCTTCAACGAGATGAACAAGATCCCCCGTGAGTGTCCCCGAGGCTCGGGGGGCAGGACCAGCCGGGGCGCTCCTAGCTTCGGGGTTCGGGGGGGTTATCGGGCCCCCCAGGACCTGGGCACGTGGCTGAGCTCGCCGAAGGGAGCAGGGGTTGGGGGCCCAGCCTCCCGGGAACGAAGTCCCCACACAATTTAGAAAAACATCAGCAAAGGAAACCAAAGAGGAGGAAAGATGGTGGAGGAGAAGTCGCAGTTCAAGTCCCCCAGCCCCACTCAGGGGCGGCCCTGTGTGCCGGGGAGGGGAGTGCAGGCCCCGGCCTGGGCGTCGTGCGAGGTGTGTTTGCGTCTCGCTGGTGGCCACACCGCGGTGCTCACGTTAGCCCCGGGCGGACAGAGCGACGGGCGTTTTTACCTGACGGGACCCTCGCCCTCGGAATTCCTGGCCACACCTGGGGGTAGCCCCAGGGGCGCACCCCCCCCCCCGCCCCCGGCTGAGACGGCGGTTCATGACCAGTGGCAGCAGCCAGGGCCTGCGGTCCAGGGGTCTTGGCTCTTCCCTCCCCTCCGTGCCCCTCCCTCTGCGACGGGGCCAGCCTGGCTCCTGCCCCTGCCAGTCCAGGGTACCGGCCCCCCCCCGCCCCGCGGTCCACCAGAGAGCGGCGTGCCCCCAGGGCAGTGGGCCTGTGGTCACCAGCGTGGGGCGGGGCTGGGGGTGCCCTCTGGACCCCGGGCCGCACCCCGCTGACCCCGGCTCTCCCATGCGGCAGTGCCGCCCTGGGCGCTGATCGCCATCGCCGTGGTGGCCGGCCTGCTGCTGCTCACCTGCTGCTTCTGCATCTGCAAGAAGTGCTGCTGCCGCAGGAAGAAGAACAAGAAGGAGAAGGGCAAGGGCGCCAAGAACGCCATGAGCATGAAGGACATGAAGGGCGGGCAGGTAGGGCAGGGAGGGCAGGTAGGGTGGGGCGGGGAGGGCAGGTAGGGCGGGGCGGGGCGGGGTGGGCCGCCCCCTGCCCCCGGGGGCCGGGCCACAGTTCCTTGGTCTGCCCCGAGTCGGCGTCCGTGGGAGGGGATGGGACGGTCCTCGGAGGGGATGAGGCACAGGCCCCAGGAGCGGCTGTTGGGGGAAGCGGACAGAGACCCCTGCGTCCGGGAGCCCCCGGGGCTTGGGCTAGGGCTCCCGCCAGGGGACCCAGGACGAGCCCGTCACTGGGGGCGGGGCGGGCACGTGACAAGGCCCAGCGTCACCGTCACACGATCCCCCGTCCCGTGGGGCTGGTCGCCCGGGCGCAGCCCCCGCTCACCCGAGGTTCTCCCCTGAGGCTGGCAGAGGCCCACCTGAGGGGCCCACCGGGTGGGGGAAGACGGTGGGGGAAGACGGTGGGGGAAGGGCCTGACTCAGATCTCAGCCCGAGAGCACAACGCCGCTGCGTGTTTGTGTATGTGTGCCCACGCGTGTACATACATGTGGGCGCATGCATGAGGGGGCACGGGGGGGGCTTAGGAGTGCCCCAGGCAAAGCCCAGCTTGGGGTCTGAGCTGCAGGCTTGTCTGCTAACCGCATCCTTCCTTCCCCGCCCTCTCTGCACTCACCCTGCGCCCGGACGCCGGACCGCACACCCGGTACGTCTGGCCTGGGGGTGGGGGGAATGTGGGGGGGGGGCTGACGAGGGACATGCTGGCCCTGCAGGGAGAGGGGCACAGGGCAGGGCTCTGGGGGACTGTCCTCCCCGTCCCTGCCCCTCCCCAGCCCCTCTGGCCCTGAGCGGGGGGGGGGGGGGCTCACTCCCATCGCCCCCTTGCCAAGCCGGCCTGCTCTGGTCTCTGCTGACGCTGCCCGTCCGTCCGCAGCCCCCACAGGACGATGACGACGCGGAGACCGGCCTGACGGAGGGGGAGGGGGAGGGCGAGGAGGAGAAGGAGCCGGAGAACCTGGGCAAGCTGCAGTTCTCCCTGGACTACGACTTCCAGGCCAACCAGGTGCGGGGGCCACGGGGGCCCGGTGGGGGCCGCCCGGGCCGGGTGGGGGAGGGGGCAGGCTGGGAACCAGCACGGGGCGCGCCCCACTCTGGGACCGGGCCCCTGGCCCCGCTGGTCTCTGCTGACCTGCCCGGCCCCGGGCCAGTCGGTGCCCTTCAACTTCGGTGACCCCTGCGTCGTCCCGAGTTCCCGGGGCGGAGGCCCCAAGTGAGACTCAGGCCAGCCCCCCTGTCTCCGCAGCTCACCGTCGGCGTCCTGCAGGCTGCCGAGCTGCCCGCCCTGGACATGGGCGGCACCTCCGACCCCTACGTCAAGGTCTTCCTTCTCCCAGACAAGAAGAAGAAGTATGAGACCAAAGTGCATCGGAAGACGCTGAACCCGGCCTTCAACGAAACCTTCACCTTCAAGGTGATGGGGCTGGAGGGCACACGGCCGGGCCCTGGCCCTGGCCCCACCTGCCTCCGGCCCTCCCCCCGAGCCGCTCCTCGGCCGGGGCCAGCTGGGTCTGCAGGGCGGCCGGCTGGGCTGTGGCCTTGAGCAGGGCCCCCTGCGCTGGTGGCCCCGAGAGCCCGGCTCCTCTCTCTGTCTCCACGGCTCAGCAGGAGTCCGGGGGCCGCAGGGAGCACGCCTGCCCTCGGCGGCCCTGCCCAAGGCAGGTGCCCGCGCTGCCCGGCCCCCTGACCCCGCCTGTGCCCGCAGGTGCCGTACCAGGAGCTGGGGGGCAAGACGCTGGTGATGGCCATCTATGACTTTGACCGCTTCTCCAAGCACGACATCATCGGGGAGGTGAAGGTGCCCATGAACACCGTGGACCTGGGCCAGCCCATCGAGGAGTGGAGGGACCTGCAGGGCGGGGAGAAGGAGGAGGTGAGCGCGCCCTCGGGGCCGCGGGAGGCCGGGCTCGACGCTGGGCCGGCCGCGCAGTCCCCGCAGACATGGGGGGCCCCGGGGCAGGGGGCCGGCCGGGACTGCCTGGCGGCAGTGTGGCGGCCGGGATGACTGGGCCCCCCCGGCCCCGTCTTTCCCCTCCCACAGCCCGAGAAGCTGGGCGACATCTGCACCTCCCTGCGCTACGTGCCCACGGCCGGGAAGCTCACCGTCTGCATCCTGGAGGCCAAGAACCTGAAGAAGATGGACGTGGGCGGACTTTCAGGTGTGTGCAGGGCTCCTGGCCGCCACTGGGGGGCACCAGCGAGCCAGCCCCGCAGGAACGCGGCCTGAGCCCGGACGCATCCGGCTGGACCCAGGAGTCCCTGCGCGGCCCGGAGTCGGAGCCAAGGGGGGTGTGGCTTCCCGGCCTCCCCTCCTTTGAGGCCCCCCAACCCTGCCTGGCTCTGGCGGCCTTCCCCGCGCCCCCGCTGGGCCCTGGGTCCGAGAAGTTTCACCCCAGATGAGGGGCTGGATGCTCCTCCTGAGGGTGGGGAGCGTTGGCGGTGGGCAGGAGGCCGTGTCACCACAGCCGGCACGCGTGTCCAGCGTGGGCTCCGTGGCTCCACCCCGGGGGGCAGGCGCTGGGGCAGCGGCCGGGGTGCTCTGGGGGGCCCGGCCCCCGGCGCAGGCGGTGCGGGCGGGCGGGACGTGGCTGCCGCCGCCGCCCCAGCTTCCTGAGAAGCGGCAGGGGCAGGGGCCTGGGCCCCAAGGCCGGGTCTGGCCGCCAGCCGGGCCCTGTCGCTGACCCAGTGTGTGGCCTTGGGCCGGTGAGGTCCTTCCTGGGGGCCTCGGCTCCTCATCTGCCAGGTCAGGGGGGCGGGACGGGCGCCCCTAGCAGCCTGGCTCCCCGCCAGGGTCAGGGGCGTCCCTGAGCAGCCTGGCCCCGCGGCCCCGGGGCCGAGCTCCGGGCGGCCCGGGAGCGGGCACAGGAGGTCCCCCGGGGCAGTCCCTGACCGGGGCCCACTCTGTGTGTTCCCGTCGGGTGTGGCCACGGCCCCCGGCGCCTTGGCTGGTGCGAGGGGCTGATGAGGCCGGGGGCTGTCCCCGCGCAGACCCCTACGTGAAGATCCACCTGATGCAGAACGGGAAGAGGCTCAAGAAGAAGAAGACGACGGTGAAGAAGAAGACGCTGAACCCGTACTTCAACGAGTCCTTCAGCTTCGAGATCCCCTTCGAGCAGATCCAGGTGCCTGGGCGGGCGGGTGGGCGGGCGGGTGGCCCATGGTCTGGGCTGCAGCCGAGGGAGCCGGGCCCCTGGCCCAGGGCCCTTCCAGGGCAGGGAGCACACCACACCCTCCTCAGGACTGAGGGGGCGTGTCCCCTGCCCCAGCCCCCCCCGTGCTCCCCTCCCGGCCTCACACTCCCCGTGGGCCACCTCAGTTGGGCGGGCGTCCTGTGCCCGCTGCTCCTCACCACCCTCCCCCTCACGCCCCAGCTCGGGGCCTGGCGCGAGGCCCGAGGTCCCCGGGGGCGGAGGCAGGGAGCCCCGGGCCGGGGCCCTCGCCTTCCCCGCCGGCCAGCGCCCACCTCTGCCCCCGCAGAAAGTGCAGGTGGTGATCACGGTGCTGGACTACGACAAGCTGGGCAAGAACGAGGCCATCGGCAAGATCTTCGTGGGCAGCAACGCCACGGGCACGGAGCTGCGGCACTGGTCCGACATGCTGGCCAACCCCCGGAGGCCCATCGCCCAGTGGCACTCGCTGAAGCCCGAGGAGGAGGTGGACGCCCTGCTGGGCAAGAACAAGTAGGCGGCGGCGGGGCCGCACCCGCACCGCCGGCTGGACACCAACCGGACCCAGAGCTGCCGATACCTCAGTCACACACCCTAGAGGCTCCCCCGCCCTTGTCCGCGGCCGCGTCCTCGCCTCCGCCCCCGTCCATCCCTGCAGCGGCCGGCTCCCCTCTGGGGCCCTCGAGGGGGGAGGAGCCGCCCCGCTGCATGCCCGCCGCGGCCCCCTCCCCGCCGCAGCCCCGCCCACGCGCTGGGAGTGAGGCCCTCTGGTGGCGCAGCCCCGGCTCGGCCACGGTGGGGTGTCCGGGACCAGAGGGCGGCCCCACTCCCGCTTCCGTCAGGGAAGGCGGCCCAGCAGCCCGCCGTCCCCGTGCGTGTGCGTGTGCGAGTGCGAGTGCGAGTGTGAGCATCTCTCCGTGTCCCTGGAATGAGCCAAGAACAGTGAATCTCTGCGGGGACAGAGGCTCTTCGGGGTGGGGCCCCCCGACAGGAGAGGGGTCCCTGGCCCACACGGGAGGTCGGCTGCAGCCGGCGCGGCCGCCCACTGGGCCTCCCACCTCGTGGGCAGCTGCCTGGGAGGCAGGAGGTGGACACTGGGTTTGTCCTGAGCAAGGGCCACCCCTGACGCCACAGACGCCCTGCTCCCAGCCCTGGCTGCCCCTGGGACGCCCGTGGGCGTGGACGAGTGGACGGTCGCGGGATGGGTCAGACTCCAAGAGGGGCTGTCCACCCTGGGACCTCACCCTTGTCGGCGGCTCACGTCCGACTCCCAGCAACCGGGAGGCCGGTCTCCCCGAATGCCCAGCCACCCCCCCCCCCACGCCTGTGCTCCAGCGGGGCCGACGCTCCGCCCTTCGCAGGACGGGCGCCCTGCGGCCCGCGGGGCCCCTCCCCTCACGCTTTGGCTCGTTTTCTGTTCACTCTGAGTGGAGTAACCTGTGTGCAGACACGTCAGCGGCGCGGAGCCCGGGCTTTGCCGGGAGGGTCACGCTGTTCTTAGTCCCCCGAGGCCCAGGTGAGAGGGGAGGCAGTGGGCACTCGGCAGAGGTTTCCCGGACGGGGGAGGCGGCCGGGCGCGGCAGGGGGCGTGGCCAGTTCCTCAGGGCGCGTCTCTGCGGACCCCCAGGCAGGCTGGCCCCCTTTCAGACGGCGGCGGGGGCGCTGGGCTTCCACCCCGCGCTCCAGACCCCGCTCCCTCTTCACCTCCGTCCCCAGCACTGATAAAAAGCCATATATGTGTTCCTCAAGTTCGCACTGGACCCCTTCCAAGCCTGCGGTGGGGCGGGGGCAGCGGCCAGCAGGCCCTCCCTCCCCCCCAAACCTGCACCACCTGTGGGGCCCGCGCCCGTGCGGCAGCGCGGGGCGGGGAGGAGGCAGCCCCGACGGCGCTTTCCGCTTTGCTGAGGGCACGAGAGGGTGCTCGTCTCCACCGCGTCTCCGAGGGCACGGGTGGGGGGGGCCCTGCTCACCCGTGGCCCCGTGTGTGCACACGTGTGCGTGTTTACGGGCGTGTTGCTAGCGGTGAGACCGGTGGGGGCTGATGAGGTGGAAGAGCGGTGGGTGCCCGCAGAGACGGGCGTTGCGGGCGCCGGCTCCGCTCCGTTCCCTCCCTCCCTCCCCGATGGGCATGGGGGCGTCTTGGTGCTTTCTCAGGGCTTCCCGTCCGCCTTCCCTCGCCGCGTCCCGCCCACCTCGTCCTAGGCCCCGCCCAGCTCCCTCCCTCCCACCTGCGTCCACCTGGGGGCTTCCAGGGCCCAGGGTCGGCCCCTGTCCTCGTGGGAGGGTGGGGAGACGGCAGGCGCCTCTGCGGGCTCCACCGACCCTGGGTCTGCGGGCGCCAGCTGGATGTTGTGCGCGGGGCCCACCTCTAGGGGGCAGCCTCGAGGGCTGCGGCAGGTGTGTGGAGGGCAGCAGGAGAGAGCTGGGTGTGGGGGCCCGTGGCCCCGAGGAGCCGCCGCAGCAGAAGGCACCTGTTGGGCCTGCCGCTCCCTCCCTCCCCCCTGGGTGCGTGGTGCTCCCAGAGCCGCGGAGCTCCACCCCGGACGCTGGACGCTGGGTGCTGGGCGGGCTTTCTCCAGGGCCCCGGGGCGCGGGCTGCAGGCCCGAGGTCAGGGGCAGGGTGGGTCAGGCAGCCGGTTCTCAGGGCTGAGGGCCAGTCCGGGAGAGGGAAGCAGAAGGCCAAGGCCTGGACACCCACCCCCTCCCCCGCCCGAAACCCAGCTGAGGCCAGGAGCCCAGGTTCCCTCCACGCCACAGGCGGCCACTACGAGGCCCTCCCCCGGGGTTCATCCGCCCGGCACCGTGTTTCGACCCGGCGGCAGCTCCTTGCCCCTAGTTAGGGAGCAAGTTACACGTGCACAGTCCTAAAGCCACATTCGGCCCTTGGAAGGCAGCCGCGGCGCTGTGTGGCCCCCGGTGACTATGAGCTGGACGCCCCTGCGTCTTGAGCTGTGGAAGGGCGACCCAGTCAGCCAGAGCCACTGGCAGGAGTTTGGACTCTGGAGGCCGGTGCAGGTGGGTGCCGGCAGCGACTCTCTGGGGCCCCTCAGCTGCCCAGTCCGGCCAGGATGGCAGGCCCACAGGCCCAGGGCGTCTGTGGGCGGGAGGACGGGGGCTTCAGGTCTCCGGGCAGTGGGTGCTCCTGGGCGCGCCCAGGAGTGGAGAAACTCCCCCTGCAGCCCGGGAGTGAGGGGCCCCAAGCTCCTCCGTGCCCTGACTCGACTCCTGGCCTGGCCCGAGCTCTGTCCCCGGTGCCCGCCCCCCACACGTTGGAAAAGCGGGGGCCGGGGGCTGTCCCCTCCCCCCCAACTGGGCCCCTCTCCCACCCCCCGGGCTGGCCGGCAGGGAGGTGCCCCGGGCCTGAACCTGGGGGCCCAGGGCCCTGTGATGTGCTCGCCAGACTCGGCGAACGTTGTAAAAACACAGGGTGCCCCCTTAGACGTGAACGTCAGATAGACGAGGAGGAATGTCCGAGTGCAGGCGTGTCCCGGCGGGCTGTGCTGTGCCTCGGACCACCCTCGTCCCAGGGGTGCACACTGGTCCCGAGTGTCCCTGCGCCTGTTTTTGAGCTGAAATATTGGGAAGGAATCGCTGTGACTTGAAGACAGGTGAAAACACTTTATTTTTAATGGACAACGAGACAAACCTTCTGAAGCCATCTGCACCCCGCCCGGCCCCCCGCCCCCACGCGTCCAGGTGTCTCTGGGCAGACGGCCGCCCCGCAGACCCGCCAGCGAGCCCCCGCCCCCGCCCCCCGCCCCCCGAGGTGCATGTGTGACCTCCTGTACCCAGCGCATGGCCGGGCCCAGGGCCCCACCCCTCACCTCCGCGTCCGCGTCCTGGCCTGTCCCCCCCCCCGCCCCCCCGTCGCAGCCGCACCCCCCGGGAAGCCCCAGGGGGTCCTTGGGCCGCAGGGCGGCTCCCCGGGCTCCGGGCTCGGTGTCCGGTGTCCCGAGTGTGGGCAGTGCCCCTCCACCCCCGTGTGAACTAACCGACAAGCCATAACGGGGCTCCTGCTGGGGCCGGGCCTGACTTCCTCCCGGGGCCCCGCACCCCTGACCGGCGCCTGCAGACCCCTCCAGAAGGGCTCCCATGCTGCCATCCCCCCGAGTCGGCCCGTGTCCCGAGGACGGGGGTGTCCAGGGTCCCTGCTGGGGCCCCGGGCGCTGTGGCCTCGCCCCAGGGAGCAGACTCCCACCTGCACCCTCTGTGCCCGGGGCCTTGCCCGGCCCCTGCCTGCAGGGTTCCTGGGGGCCTGCAGGGGGCGCCCAGGATGCTCAGGAGCAGCAGCCCTGAAGCTCAGCCTGCAGCCGGGTCCCCGTCACCCCCCCGGGTGGACGGGGTCACTTCCCACTGAGGGGCCAGGTCCCTGGATGGCACCGGGGGCCGCGGGGCTCCTCTGGGAGGGGAGAGGAGGGCAGGGTGGGGGGGGGGTCGGCCAGGGGCCCGCGCAGGGCAGCTGGGTGGGGCGCGGGGGTCCCCTCCGAGCGGGCAGGGCCGGTGCCCGGAGGAGCGGAGGGGGCGCGGGACAGCTGGCGGGAGTGAGGCCCCAGTGAGGCTGAGTGTGTGGCTGGTGACGGGGGGGGGGTGAGGGGGTGAGGGGGGCGAGGGGGGCGTCCCCCACGCCCCCAGGACTGGGCCGCGCTCTCGGCAGCCTGGCCGGTCACCTGACCCCCCCCCATGTAAGAATGTGACTTTGCTGCTTTCTGGAAGCTTCAACACCAGGCCCCCCCGAGCCTGCCCGGCCCCTGCTGCAAGGGCCCCACCAGGAGCCCCCCCCGTCCCCACGGGAAGGACACGCGTGCAGCCCCCCGCCCCCGAGCTTGGCAGCGCCCCCCCCCTTGTGTGGACCTTGTCTGATCTCTTGTCAAACTGTCGTTTTGTAACGAGCCGTGTCTCCTTATTAAAGAAATGAGCTCAGAGAAACCTGGGGGCGGGGGGCGTCTCTAGTGGTTTGCTGGGCGGCGGGCGGCGGGCGGGCGGTGGGCGGGGGGAAGGTCAGTGGCCCCGAGCCCCGCGTCTTCCTGAGGGGGGTGGGCGAGTGCCCGGGGGGACGGCCTTCCTGGGGGCCTGGGGAGGGACCGGGCCCCGGGCTGGCCTCCGCGGAGCCGGGCGTGGGCTCGGCATCGCCCGACCCCGAGGCCCGAGGCTGCCCCGGGGAGTCCGGGAAGTGAGGGCGGCTACGGGCCACCAGGTGCCCGTGGCACAGACCCCAACGTGGGGCGTCCGTGGCAGGGGCCGGGCCGGCCCGGACTTCGGGATCCTCGGGGCGGGGGGGCGGCAGAGGGCGAGAGTGCCGGTCTGCTCGGGGCAGCGGGGGGGGGAGCAGCTGGTCTCCGCGCCCCACTGTCACACACGGGGCCCTGCTCCTCGCCTGACCCGGGACCCAAAGACTCGGGAGGGGAGCACGCACCACAGAGACATGGCCACACGGCAGAAACAGCTTTATTTCCTCGCTTACAAACACTGTCGTGCTCACAGGCATCACACAGGCGTGAACGGTGCCCCCCGCACGCTGAAGCGCGGGACACGTGTCATGTGACGTGACCGCCACCGGGAGGACAAGCCCGCTGGGCTCAGGGCTGAAAGGCCACTCGAAGTTGCATAAAGATACATTCGGCTCACAAAGCGGCCGGCCCCGGCCTCCCAGGTATTTACAAGGGGCTGAAGTGCAGCCACACCGCCCTCTGTGCCGGCGGGCGGGGGGCCGGGGGGCGCGGCGGGCGGGGAGCAGACGCGGTGGGGGGCCGGGCCCCGTCGGACCCCGTGCGAGGCGGAGGGTGTGCGTCAGACTCTCGTCCCGGACAGACGCGTGGGGCGGCAGCCTTTTCCTCCTCAGGGACGCACCTGGGGGCGCCAGTGGGGGCCCAGGGGCGCTGGCGCGGGGACCGCACCCTCCCCGAGCCCCCGGCCCAGGCTCCGGGAGCGCGGGGACCAGGCTGCAGAGCACACGCGAGGCGCTCGCCTTCTGCAGGCCCGGGCCGCCCCGCAGGCTCCGGCCGGCGCTGTCTGGGGCGGCAGAGTGGCCGCCCGCGGGGCGCCGCCCCCACCGGGGCCCTCAGGTCCCGGGCGGGAGGGGGTGGTGGCGGCCGGTTCCGGGGAAACCTTCCTGGAGCACCGTCGTCTCCGAGGGAGTGGGGAGCGGGGTGGGGAGGGTGGATGGACACAGAGCGCCCCGATGTCACCTCCAGGGGCCCCCGGGGACGTTCCCGGGGACGTCTGTCAGGGAGAGTCCCCGTCCCAGTGGGGAGGCCGCGGTGGCCACTCGCAGGGCGGGGCTGTCCCCACGGACCCAGACCCCCCCGAGGTCGGCCGGCAGATGGGCCGCAGTCCTCACCTCACCGCCCCCCAGGACCCTTCTCCTCGAGGGCCCACGGGTGCGGGCCTGGCCCCCAGCTGCAGCTGCCGGGGACCCACACCCTCTTCCCCCCCATGCACCTGCGGCCCGGGAGCTCTGCCGGCTTCCGGCCCCGGGGCCCCTCGTCCCCCGGCAGCTGTGACAACGGTGGGTCCCGGGCTGCCGCCAAGCCCATCTCGGCAGCACACGGGCGGTCAGTAGCCGACCTGGAGGGGGCCACCAGCCCCAAGCAGGTCAGGGCCCACATGGGAGGGGGCTCCCACCGGGGAGCCCCACCGGCTTCCCTGCAGGAACTCAGCTTCTGTGCCCCTCACCTGTGCTGGCAGCCAGCAGCCCACTCTGCTCCCCAGGACCCAGCCTTCTGCCTCTTCCCAGCGTGGGGTCCCTGCCCCCCGCAGGGGAAGATGCCCCTCAACATGAGGACCCCAGCTGCACCCGGCCCCCCCCACCCCGGCCTCTGTTTTCGCCGCTGCTCGGTGGGTCACAGGACCGTCCTGGCCGCCCGCCTGGCCTCGGGGTTCGGTTGGCACCCCCCCCCCCCCCGGGAAGCCTTGCTGGCAACACCGTGAGGTGCTGTGCCCGCCACACTCTCGTGGGCCCACGTGCCTGCCTCACGGGGGGTGAGTGCCCGGCGGGGCAGAAAGGGCCCTGCCAGGGAGAGCCGGGGGCTGGGCGGGACGGCGGCCGCTGGCTTCCGCGGGGCCACAGGCCGGTGAGAGGGGCTGCAGCCTCCTCGCTTCCTGAGTGGAAGGGTCCGGTAAGCACACGTCTTACTTAGGGCAGGGGACGTGGGTGACTGGCCCCAGTCGACGGCCCGACACCACCCTCCCCGGGGGTCTCAGAGCCGTCGGTGCCGCCGTGGTCTCGGACGAGAGCGGCGGGGGCCCCGAGGAGCGGAGCGGCCCTGACGCAGGCCCGGCGCCCGGCCAGGGGCTGTTGGCGGCAACCCCGGGGTCTGTGCCGCGGGCAGCAGCCGTGGGGATGGTCCTGAGCCCCGGGAGGCGCCGTGACGGAGGTGACAGCCGGTGGCCACAGGGGGGCGGGCACAGCCACGGGACCCAGGATTCCTGAGGTTGAGAAGTGCGTGACTTCGTCACAAGGAAACTTTCTGGCAAGAAAAGGCATCTTTGACATGGAGGGGCAGCCACCGAGTCCCCGCGCCGTCCGCACGGGAAGGCACGGCAGGGCTGGCCCCACAGCCCCCTGGGGGGAGGGCGGGGACGCCTCCCGCAGCTCGGCTGTCTTCCTGAGAAAGGGGCGGCCGCCCCGTCTGTCCCCAGCGTGGCCAGAGAGCAGCCAGGGGACTCGCCGGCTCTGGGTCCCCAGAGGGGCAGGGCAGTGCCTGTGGGTGGGCGACATCCCACCGGAGCCAGAGTCCCCGAGACCCACTTCCACGCTCGCCGGCACCACGCTGGTCCCAGCCGAGGGAGCTGCTGGGGCAGAGGGTGGGGGCGGTGGGCCCTGTGCGCTCAGACTCGGGTCCCGAGTCCCCAAGCTGGGTGACGAGCGGAGGGGCACGGGGGGGGGGGGGGGCGGGGGCAGAGGCAAGTGCAAGCCTTGCTGAGAACCGGCGCAGCGACCCGGCTGCGGGGACCAGCAGCGTGTGAGGGACCCGCATGCAGAACCGACGGCCAAGACGCCCGAGACAGGCAGACACCCTCGAGCTGACGCCGGCCCTCGTGCGGGACGGGGTCCGAGGGCGACGAGTGTGGCCGGACAGCCGGGCCGGCACACGCTGCTGCCAGGTGGGGGGGTTGTCTGGAGGCCGAGGGTTCATGCGCCGGGAGGGGGGTGAGGCCACCCACACAGTGCGAGGGCTGAAGGGCCTGGGACCCCTCGGGGCACCCACGGGCCTCCCCCAACATCAGGGCAGCTCCCTGGCTGCCGGAGCCGCCCAGCTTTTGAGTGACCATGACCCAGAGGCCACCTGAGGGTGCAAAGCTGGACCAAAGGACTCTGACTCCACGATGGTCACCCTGCCAACTTCTGAGACTTCTGCTGGCGTCTCAGGACACCAACGTCCCTCTCTACACGCGGCCACCAGAAACTCTCACCCCACACCTCCCGCGCCAGCTGCCCATCCTCAGGGTCCCCACCCGCGCCCACCCCACTGCCCGGACCCCCGCCACCCCTCCTCGGACCGGGACCCCCTGAGCCCGGGCGAGGACCACGGGGGTGGGGGCCGGTGGGTGGCCCGGAGCCACCAGCACGAGGAGCAGGGAAGCCAGGTCCCGAGAGGTGGCAGCGAGCAGGGCCTCTCGCGCTCGTGCCTGGGATGCAGCAGAAACAGGCCCTCGAGTGGTGTGGTCCCCCCCGTCCGGCACCCCGCATGGGCCGGCGCTGGCCCCCCAGAGGCCCCGCTGGGGCGGGGGACCCAAGAGGTGCGCGTGGAGCAGGGTGCAGAGGGGCAGAATGGTGGCCGCGGGGCAGGTGGCCTCTCATCGCACACCCTCCCCGGGCGGGCAGGGACGGCGGGGGGGTGGGGGGCCCGAGGGCCGGCCAGGCCTCCTCGGCCACGGCCGCGCTACTTGGACAGTTTGCTGATGACCCTGATGAGGGCGCCGTTCTCGTCTTTCAGCCTCTGGTTGTCGGACTTCAGCTCTGTCAGCACCTGCGGGGGACAGAGGCGGGCGTGTCACAGCCCCGGGCGGGGGGGGCCAGGGGGCGCAGCCGCCGGGCCGGCCTGGCGGGGGACCCCTCCCTGCACCCCGCGCTGGCCCACCGCCGGCGCACAGGCCCCACGCCCCCACGCGGTACCCGTTCTGCTAAACCGGGGACGTCCCCGTCGCTGCTGCCCTGGAGGCCGCCTGTGGTCCGGAGGAGCTGGGGACAGCGCCCAAGGGCGCGGGGTGGACGCAGGAGGAACCCCCGGACAGCAGAACGGGGGTCAGCTGAGGGGGTCGGGGGTCAGCTGAGGGGGCGGGAGGCCAGGTCACACCCACTGGAAAGACGGGCCGTCACCGGGCACACGCTGCAGTCTCCCTGAACCACCCTCCCGGTCACCGCGGGGCAGCAGGCGGCCGGCAGCTGCAGGGCTGGGCGGTCACTCCAGGGGCCAGCGCCTCTGGCTGGGTGGGTCTCCCGCCAGCCGGCCGTCCTGGCACATCAGGGTCCCCCGACTCGGGAGGCGGGGGTGCAGCAGCCCGGAGGCCTCGCCGGGGTCCAGGCGCTCGGACGGCCGGGTCCGAGGCCACAACACCCACCCCACGATGTCAGGTAGCCGCCTGTGACCACAGGCCTGTGGGGCCACGCAGGTGTCCCGAGGCCCGGAGCTGAGGCCCGGACAGGACAGCTGTCCCCTGCGTCTCCCGAGGGGGACGGGGTGGGGGCGGTCACAGCCCGGGCCGCGTGTCCCGGGAAGGAAGAGCGGCTGCTCCGGACACGCCGTGTGGGAGCACTCACCCCACGGCTGCTCGGGCCACACGGGGTGGGGCCGAGTCGCTCCACCCCGGGGGGCGCCCGGCTGCGGCAGAGCCTGAGTGTACGGGCCCAAGGGTCGCCCCGCCCTCACGGAGGACGCACGGAGGACGCGGGGGTGTGGGGGGAAACAGGGCCCTGAGGTGCAGAGGCGGAGATCCGGCGGGCTATCAGCAGTCCACACCCCGTTCGGGACCCACCTCCCGGGCACCCCACCCCGTGCAGGCCTCGAGGCG
Source organism: Phyllostomus hastatus (assembly GCF_019186645.2). NCBI lineage: Eukaryota > Metazoa > Chordata > Mammalia > Chiroptera > Phyllostomidae > Phyllostomus > Phyllostomus hastatus. Next base: position 23,612,892 of record NW_025333607.1, on the reverse strand, counting down.
CCCGCAGCCCCTGCCCCACCACCGGCTCCCAGAGCGCTGCACCAGAGCACCCCGCCCACTCCGCCCGGCAGGCCCCGGCGGGCAGAGGGCAGTGCCCGCTGCACCAGGCCCCTCACCTGCACAGACCCCTCTCGGGGCCTGGCTCCCCGTCCCACACTGAGAGTGGGAGTTTGCGCAGAGACCAGATGGGGGGCTTCCTGCGGCGGGGACGCTGGAGGGGCGGGGGGCGAGGCTGAGGTCGGAGGGTGGGGCAAGGACACCCTGGCACAGGCCACTGCTGGGGGACGGCCCCCTCAGCTGTCCTGGCTCCCACGTGCGGGCGCCAGGGCCAGGCGCCAGGGCTGGGCGCCGGGGCGTCTCAGGCCAGTGAGACTGAGCAGTGTCCTCCGCTCTTCCTCCTCCTCCAGACCCTTCCGTGCTCGCGAGGGCGTGGGCCCCAGGGCGGCGGGGACAGCGGCCTGCCTCGTCTACACAGCCGGGGGTGGGGACTGGCCACAGGGCGTCTCCCTGGGGGTCAGGGAGCCCTGGGGACCACGCTGCCCTCCCACCCTTCCTCTGGGTTGCGGCCTCCGCCCCCTGGCGGCCGCCCCTCAGCCGCCCTAACGCCCAGCGGGTCACAGGTCCGGCAAAGCTTCACGCTGGGCCCTGAAGTCTGACCCCACAGTCCCCACGGGTCCTGACCACGCTGTCACTTCTCTGCCGTCCCGGAGGACGCGCACCAGGCGGAGTCTGTGGGCAGACGGCTGTCTGTGCAGGGGACAGCGTGGGGCCGGCTCCCACGCCAGGGGCCAGGGCGCGGGCTCTGGGGCCGGCACACGGGGGCCACACCCCTAGTGACCCAGGCCCGGTCCTGAGCTGGGGCCGGCTGCCTCCCGCGTCAACGATGGTGCTGGGGACAAGGGGGCACGGGCCCAGCCAGCGGCTGCTGCCATGGCTGCTGCCCGCTGAGAGCAGGTTGCATCCCACACCCTACGCTTGACAACAAGAACAACTGGGACCTCTGGGGGGGCCCGATCGCCCCAACCCAAGTGTCCCGGGAGCCTCGAGGCCGATTCGAAGGCGTGGCATCGGTGGGCCACTCAGCGCCCTCTCTCCCCGCGGGGGGGGCCAGCACGGGCACGCCTGCCCCAGGGCAGTGCTGCTGGAGAGTGGAGGCAGCTCTCGGACCCGCATCCAAGGGAGGCTCGGCCCCCCACTCCCCTGGGTCCCAGTGGAAGACACCCCCACCTCCGCCTCTCTGCAAGGGTGGCGGCGGCCTCTCAGCACCTGCGCTGGGTGGTGCGGACACACCACTGGGCCCCGAGACCCGCGCCCGGGGCGGGGGCACGGCCTCCCGGGGGGGCGGGCGAAGACACGCGGGAGGAGGCCGGGCGCACCTCACTGTGCCCGGGGCCAGGGCCGCGCCAGCCTTCAGGCAGCCCCACCCAGCGCGGCCAGACTTGGGCGGCGGGCTCTGTGGGGGCCTCGCCGGCCGGGGCTCCCAGCCCTGGTGTCACAGCGGCAGCGACGGGGAGCGGTGGACCTCGACCCCGGACCCCTGCTCTTCGCCGGGTCTGTGCCGCGCACCTGTGCCCGCAGTGTGGCGACGGCCCCACCCAGGCAGGTGCACCGGCTCCTGCCTCAGCCCCGTGGACAGGCCCCAGGCCGCGTCCCTCTCAAGGCCTCGGTCCTGGCTCCACCGACGTCGAGGACCGGCCCTGACCGCCTGCACGGGGCTCGGAGGGGGCGGGCCCAGAGCTCCTGGAAGCCACGAGGAGGGGCACCTGCCTGCAGCGGTGGAGGAGGGGCCGCAGCTACGGCCCCTGCGGCGGCGCAGCCTCCGCGGACGCCGAGAGCCGGGCCACCACGCGGGCGAGCGCCCTGTTCTCGGCCTGCAGCTGCGAGTTCATCTGCTTCAGCGTTTGGATCTGTTTTAGCTGGTGCAGGTTCTGCAGTGGGACACGGGGGGCGGACAGACAGACCACAGACAGACAGACCAGGAGGTGAGAGCGGGTGCGGCCGTGGCCGGCACTCAGCGCGTGCAGAGAGGGAAGGAGGGTGCAGCCGCGGGGGTGCAGGAAGCGCCCGCCAGCCCCCCCACCCCCAAGGCCGGCCATGCGCAGGGCAGCCATGCGGCCCCACAGCCCGGCTCCTGGCAGCGCGTCTGGTGACGGCCCCGCCCACCGGGGCGCGGCCCTGGGGGCTCCTGCTGGGCTCGGGAGGGGAGCCTGCTGTGTGTGTGCGTGTCTCCTGCGTGCGGCCGCCCCGGAGCCGCAGTGGCGCGCTCGGGTGCGGGCAGCCCTGCTCTGCCCTGAGGGAGGCCGCTGCCCTGACCCGCACCGTGCCCGCCGGCCTGCAACCGGACCATCTGCGCCTCGCGGTCTGTGGCACCCTGGGCCGTGCGCGTCCCTCGCAGAGACGCCGTGGGCGGGCCCAGCCCGTGGGCCTGGTCCCCTGCACTCGGGCCTCACGGGAGCCCCCGGGGCAGCGCCTCCCAGCCCACTCCCTGCCGCCAGTCCTCGCGTGGCGCCGGGCCCGGGCGCGAGGGCGGTGACCTGGTGGGTGAGCAGGGTTCGCATGCAGGCCGTGGGGGCCACAGGCAGGTCTGCAGACCAGACACAGGCGCGCGCCCCCCGCAGGCATGAGGTCAAGAGGTGAAGGGTTAGTGGTGAAGAGCAGAGAGGAGGGGGCACGAGCGTCAGAACAGCGGGCCGAGGCGACGCCGAGAGTCTGTCCCGAGCCGGTGCAGCCAGTGGTGACAGAGGCTGGGCTCCCAGCACGTCCAAGCTGCCACCGACGGGCGGGGACCAGGCCCCCTCCCCCGGCCGCGGAGAGGACAGAGCCGGGTCCCATGGGGACACGGGACAGCTGTTCCGACGGGGGGTGGGGCCTTGCTGATGCAGCCCACGAGCAGCCCCAGGCCCTACCCCTCCTCCAGGGTGGACGCGGACCAGACCCCCGGCGGGCCCGCCCCTGCGCTCACAGTCTCGGCAGGGGGAGCGGGGCAGGGGCCGTCTGTGGACACGTCCGGAGGGAGCAGCCCCGCAGGCAGGCGGGGGGACGGGGAGCGTGGGTGCCCCCCAGAGGCTGTGGCCGGGGAGGGGGCAGGGCTGAGGTGGGTGCAAGCCCCGGTGAGAGCGGCCACTGCCCTGCAGCCCACACCCCGGGCGGCTCCCTGCCCACTGGGCCTTGCACTCGGCTCACCAGCGAGCGCCACGCGGGCCCCAGGGGCACCTTCTGTCGCCCAGCGCCTGCTCCCGGGGTCTGCGGGCGGTCAGCCCTGCCCGGCCTGGCCCGGCCGACGCCCCGAGGAGGGCTGACATCTGTGCGACGGACACCCACGCACCACGGGCCCCGAGCTCCACGGGGACCCAGACGGTGGCCTCGCCACCCTGTGCTGTGGGCTGCAGGGGGAGCCTGAGAGCCAGCCAGGGGCCCTCTCGGCCCCTCAGGGCCACCAGGCCAGCTGCACGGCGCTTGGGACCGGGGGGCAGACGCAGGGGAAACCCGGGGGCCGGGGTTCCCCGCTTTGTGATGTTCTGGGAGCGGGGGTGGCTTCTGACCGAGTGGGTGAAGCTTAAAAAAAAAGCCACTTTTGGCTGCGAACCAAAGTGTCGCAGGTTCGATTCCCAGTCAGGGCACATGCCTGGGTTGCAGGCCATGACCCCCAGCAACCACACATTGATGTCTCTCTCTCTCTCTCTCTCTCTCTCTCTCTCTCTCTCTCTCTCTCTCTCTCTCTCTCCCCTCTCTCCCCTCTTTCCCCCCCCTTTCTCTCTAAAAATAAATAAAATCTTTTAAAAAAGCCACTTTCAAGTGAGTGACCCCCTCCCCCCACTTTGGGGCCCCGACAGCCACGGCCCGTCGTGACACTGTGACACTCGCGCGTGAGCTCGCAGGGCGGGACGCGGGGCGAAGGACCCTTCCCCGCGTGACGGCCTGGAGGGCGCAGGGAAGCCAGGGCCCAGGTCAGGAGCCCGCAGCCCACCCCCCGGGAGGGAGAGCGTGGGCGGCGGGAGGGCTGGAGCGGAGCGGCGGCCCCTCACTTGGGAACAGAGCACCGGGTCTGGGCGACGACTGGGCCTCCCCAGGACCCGAGAAACCTTTCTGACCGGCGACCGGCCGGCGACCGGCGCTCTGCAGCCCGGGGAGCAGCACACGTCTCCCTGTGGGCACGTCGGGGTGCCTGTCCGCCCCCCCCCCCATCCGGCGGTCGAGGAGGACCCTGGGGGAAGCGGCGCTGAGCCGTGCGAAGCCACTGCAGGCTGGGCGTCGTGCGCGGCAGGCCGGCAGCCCCAGGCCCCCTGGCCCCGCAGAGGCACGGCCCCGAGGGACAGCCCGGGCAGCTGTCGGCCGCGGGGCAGGGGGGGAGCAGCGAGCCCTGAAGCGCACCCGGCCTGAGCCCACCGCCCTGCGCCTGCTCCAAGGACGCTGAGCGTTTTGGGGAGGCACCGGAGCCCAGCGCGCAGCTGCGCCCACCCCGTGGCGGCTCGGCTCAGGCCGGGCTCCCCAGCAGGGGCTGCGGCGGGCGGGACGGGGCGGCCCGGGCCCCCGGCCGCGGGGGGCCTGCTCCCACAGGCAGTGGGGGGCGGGGGGCCGCGCTCAGGGCTCAGCCCTGGGGGGACGCACCTTCATCTCCTCCTCCATCTCGGACATCTTCCGCTCCAGGGCGCGCCGCTCCTGCCGGGAGACGTGCGGGCTGAGCAGGGCGAGAGCAACGCTACTGCCCAGCAAACACCCTGGGGCACGGGCGCTGCCGGTCCTGCTTCCGGACGAGCCACCTCTCCGCACGGCCCCCGCCCCCCCCCCGCCCCCCAGCAGCGACAGGCCCCCACGCCCTCAGGAGCCGCCGTCACACTGGGGGGCAGAGGCTGGGCTGACACCGTTGCCCGTGGGGCCCCCGGCCCCAGCACGGGTGTGGCCTGTGCCCACGGGGGCTCTGTTTCGGGCCGAGGGAAGAGCATCCTGAAACAAGCAGCTTCCAAAACGGGACGGGAGAGGTGGGAGCAGCCGCTCCAGGGGCCGCCCAAGCTGTGGCTCGTCCCTAAATCCGAGTCCCCTCGATAGACGGCCCTAGGACGTCAGCTCCCAGCAGCTGACCCCGAGACCCCTCGGCCAGAGTGGGCAGGGCCCCGGGGGGGCCCCGCTGCTCCCGGCGGTGGGGAGGGTGGAGCTGCGTCAGTGTGCTGTGCATACATGTGCGTGCACATGTCTGTGTACCATGTGCATGTGTCAGTGTGCTGTCTGCACGTGTGTGTCTGTGTGCTGTGCGTGCACGCGTGTCTGTGTGCTGTGCGTGCACGCGTGTCTGTGTGCTGTGCGTGCATGTGTCAGTGTGCTGTGAGTGCACGTATCTGTGTGCCACGCCATGAGTGTGTGTGTATGTGCATGTGTGTGCGGGTCTGCCTGCAGCAAAACAACGCCAGGGCGACCCCCCCGAGGGCCCCACCCCCGCTCCGTGTGGGAAGGGCCCGCTGCGCAGAGCCGGGCAGCCAGGGTCAGCGCCGAGCGAGGGACGGACGTGCCGGAGCCTCCTGGGCCGGTGGGTCTGCATGGCACCGCTGGCAGAGCCAGAGGCTCGGGGGTGGGGGGGCACAGAGGGGAGACACTCACCCGCTTCTCCACCTCCAGCATCGAGGACCTCTCCGGAGCCTTCTCCTGTCTCTGCCGGAACGAGGGGGCGTGTCACTGTGGGGCCCGGCGGGGCAGCCGCACTGCGGACCTGGGGCCCCACACGGCTGCTGGTGGGGCTCCGGGGCCGGCGGGAGCCGGGTCCCCGCGGGACAACGGTCACAGTACTGCCACCGTCCAGCCACCGTCCTGTGTCCTCTCCGAGGCGGCAGCAGGGAGCCCGAGCCCCTCTGTTCGAGTCCCAGCTTGGCGCTGGGGACAGGGCCCTCTTCCTCGGGGCGGGTGCCAGGGGCCCCAGAGCCCCCCTCCCCGCGCCAGGCTCTGAGCGCACGCAGCAGGCTGCTGCTCCTGCAGAGGGAGGGCCCGGGCGAGCCCGCACCTGGTCTCAGTGCGAGAGGGGAACCTCAGACCCCTCTGGTTTGCACGCACGGTGGGCGGGTGGGGAGGCAGGCAAGTCAGCACTGCGGCGGGGGCGCAGCCCGGCACGTGGGGCGGCCCCGGCACTGAGCGCTGCGCACCCCTCTGCAGACGCCTGACCGACACGGGATCGTGGGTCCGCTCACCGAGGCCTCTCTCCTCGCAGAGCTTGGGGATGGCCAGAGTGGCGGGGGAGCTCTGGCCCTGCCTGGGGCCCTCGGCGGCCGCCCGCCTGCCCACAGGCACCGAGGAGGGAGCAGGCCTGTGGCCCTCCCCCGCTGGCCGGGCGGTCTCGGGGGTGTCCTGCTGTTTTTCCATCTCAACCCCCTCAGGGCTGGGGGGAGCTTTCGTGCACAAGCCCCACGTGTCCCTGTGGGACTGTCTCCAGGCGCATGGGACCCCCCCCCACCCCGCCCTGTCCTGACCAACACTCCATGTTTGGTCAGCAGCAGACTCCCGCTGCAGCACAGCCGGAGAACGCGGCCGCTACTTGGACTTGGCCTTGGCAGAGCAGAGGCTAGATGGGGGGCTGGGCTTTGTTTCCAGCGCCCTCCGGGCCGGTGGCCTCTGCAGCTGCTGAGTGGGGGGTGGGGGGCTCTGCTGCCCCGCCCAGGGGTGGGGGTAGGGCGACTGCCCCAGGGGGGTGCCCTCCAGCGAGGGGCAGCTCTGGCTGGAGAGGGCAGGCAGGTGAGGTCCCCACGGCCGCAAGCCTTGGGAACTCCTGGCAGGAGGGCCAGGCCCGGCCGTCAGGGCCCAGCAGGCACAGCTCAGGCCGGGCACCCGTGTGCAGCGCCCGTGCTCCGTGGGGAGACGCAGGGGCCGCGGAGCTGCCCGCCCTCCCCGGCACCCGGCGCCGCACCCCTAGCGTCCCTGCCCTCTCTGTGGGGTCTGCCCCGGCTCTCACTCCTGCTCCCCCTCCCCCTCCCGGGGAAAGACCTTCCTGCCGATCCTGCACCAGCGAGCGCCCTGGCCTCGGGGGCCCCGAGTCCGCGGCCTCCTGCTCCTCCTGCACCAGCGTTCCGGCCCCAGGCCGAGGGGCAGTGGTGGCCTCAGGGCGGGGGGCGGGGGAGGGGGTGACCGGGGACCAGATCCTCGGTCCCAGCACCACCTCTGTCCTGAGTGACCACTCACTCCTCGGGGCCTCATCTGCCCCCCCGGGTGCTGCGTTTGCCGGGGCCTCGCCCGTCTCCCGCTCTGGGAGCGACATGGACACGAACTGAACGGACGCCCAGCGCACGAGACAGGGACGCTGCCGGGCACAGACCGCGCCGCACGGCGGTGGCGGCGACGAGCGCTCCAACGGCCAGGCGCGGCTCCCCGGACGGTCCAGTCAGATGCCAGAGGAACCTGAGGTCCGGCAGCGTCTGGGAGGCCCCGTCCTGGAGCACCCTCTCCCCCCGGGCCCCCGGTCTCCACGGCGCTCCCTCACCTGGGCCATCTTCTCCAGCCTGGCCTTGACGTCCGCCAGCTCCAGCTGGGCCTCCTGGAGCTTGCCCTTCAGCTTCTGGTTCTCGGTCAGGGCGTTCTCGTAGAGCTGGGGGGTGGGGGGTGGCATCAGGTCACCTCTGCGGTCGGGGGGGGGGCGCAGGGAACGACAGGCGTCCCACTCCCCACCGGCTGCCTGCTTCCCACCACTCCACCCCGGGCAGCCCCCGCGTCACCGGACAGCGGGGCCCCTGTGAACCCCTGCACATGTTGGGTGCCCCCCTCCAGGTGCTGGGCTCCGCACACACCAGGCACCGGATCGGTGCTCGGAAGGTCTCAGCAGGCGGAGCCGCCCGGAGACCGGGGGGTGGGGGGGGGGCGGTGCTGTCCCCTCGTCACTCCGGCCCAGTGTCTGCCTCGCCAGGACGGGCTCGCTGTCCCGCCCGGGGAAGGCTGTGGCCCAGGCGCAGGGAGGCGGCGCAAAACCCTACCTTCTTGTAGTCCCTGCCGCTGCCCTCTTCCCCGCGGCCGGTCAGCGTGGCCAGGCGGGCCTCCCGGGCCTCCCGGCGGGCTCTCGCGGACGCCCGGTCGCCGTAGGAGTCGCCGGCAGTGGGATTGCTACTCCCGGACTCCAACCTGCAGGAGACATGGGGGCCGTGGGCGGTCCGAGCGGCCGGAAAACTCGGCAGGGGACCCGACCAGACGCACGCGCCCACCCCTTCCTCGGACCCCGCGGCGTCTGCGCCCTCAGGCCTCCGGGCAAAGCCGCCGGCGTGGGGAGGAGGCCACCACTGGCCGGGAAGGGAGCCGGCTGGGAACACTGGCGGAGCGGACCCAGGGGCGGACTCGGCCCTGGGGCCCCTCCGGTTCCCTCAGGGTTGGGCTGCCGCTCCCTCGAGAGTGTGCTCTTCAGAGCCCCGTTCCCCGAGTCCCAGCCGCTCCGGGCAGGCGGCCCCGAGGGCCCCGTTGCCGCGTCGCAGACGCGGGGACCTGGAGTGGCGGGCCGCTGGGGGACAGTGGCCGCGGCCGTCTCGGGCAGCCTCGGGGAAGGCCCGGCCCCGGCCCAGGAGCAGGGCTGTCTCCCCGCAGTTCACCCCAGGGTTCCGAGTCGCCAGGAGGGCCGGGCCGGGCTCCCGGCCGCGCCGACCCCTCGGGCCCTCGGGCCGCTGCGGGGGTCCCTCCCGCCTGGCCGTCGTCCGCTCAGGGCGGCTCTCGCTCGCCAGGAGTGTGGATTTCACACAAATCCGGCAGTTTTTATCTTCACGGTGTTGGGCTTGGGACAGTCTCTCCTGTATACAGATTATACTCTCCCACGACTTCTGTGGTGAAATCTTTTCCTTTTAGAAACCATAATCCATCCGAAACAGGTGTTTTGTCTTCTTGTCCTGCTTTCCGCTATGGTCTGAGGAAGGAGCTCTTTTCCCAGACGGTCACTTGTCCACGCGACGCTGGGGTCCTGAGTTGCTTCACACACGACTTTTGGGGGCCACTCCCTGTGTCCCCCGGACCTGCCCCTGCTGGAATGGGCACCCACCGGCTCGGTCTCTGCCTCTGCGGGTGCAGAGCACGGTTGGAAGTCTGCAGAGAAGTCTCTCTTCACAGGAGGCCGTTACAATGTAACAGACTTCACAAGAAATTGACTAGAGGGAAGGACCGTGTTCCCAGATTCTGCAAAACGCCCTTTCTGCCGGGCAAGCTACACACAGGCCCCCGCAGCTGTTGCTGGCGAGCGCTGAGCTGAGGGGGAACTGGCGTCTTCTGCCAGGGCGGGGCGGGGCTGCAAACGTGAAGACTCGTCCACCGGGAGGAGCCGGAGCAGGCGCCCCCCGCCGACCGCTCCCTCAGGTGCCCCGCCCGCAGCCTGCTGGCGGCCCGGAGCCTCTGCTGCTCCGCTCTGACCCTCCGGGGGGACGGGCCCTGGGAGCAGGTGGTGGGGGCCTGGCCCCCAGGCTCCGGCAGGGGCCCCGAGGGTCTCGGCCCTGACGATCAGGCCTCCGTTCGCCCCGATGGACCGCTGCCCCTGCGGGGCCCCGGGCCACACCGGGCGCTGGCCGTCCCCGAGGCTGAGGACGGCGTCCCTGGCGCGCGAAGCACACGGGGGGGGGGCGGGGGCGGGAGGGGACACGCGTCTGCGTGGCTGTGGCAGCCGTGGAGACGGAGGGGGCGTGCGGGACACACAGGCGGCGAGAGCCGAGCCGGCTCGGGTGTGCACTCACACTCAGGCATGCGTGCGGCACGGGCCGTTCTTACCTGGAGAGCCTTTCGTGCTAGACGCGGGGAAAGACAAAAACAAAACGGAACACAGGTTACAGGCCAGCACTCCCGGGGGCGGCGCCGTGCTTCCCGTCTCACCTGCTCTTCCCAAGCCGGACGCTCTCCGGAGGGAGTGGGCACGGCCTCGGGACCTGCTCTGTCGTCTTCCTTCAGGTGCCACCCCCGGCCCTGCCTCGAGTGACCACCAGCCCCAGGTCTGCAGGGACAGCAGAGGAGGGGACGGACCCCTCACCTGGGGCCCCAGGACGGGGTGAAGAGCCCCGCGTCTCAGAGGAAGGACTTCTGCACGCACACGGGGCACAGGGTCACGGCAGGCAAACCACAGACACGGTCACACCTGTACATGCCACGCCCACACACAGTCACGCCTGCACATGCCACGCCCGCACACAGTCACGCCTGCACACACCACGCCTGCGCTCCACCTGTATGTTCAGTCGTGGGTGAGTTTTACTCTCTTATTTACACTTTTTTTTAAAGAACTCAAGCAAAACCCCAGCGGTCTTGAGCACATTCCTTTCTTTCCCTCTTTGAGGTGTTAACAACGAACTCCTCGAGGGAGGAGGAGGAGGAGGAGGAGGAGGAGGAGGAAAAGGGCCTGACACCCCGCCCGGCGAGGGAGGACCCGCGAGCCGGCGCGGAGCCGCCGTGCCCCCGGCCACAGCGTCCGTCAGTGACCGGGGCTCGCCTGACCTGACGGCCACAGGCCCCCTCGCGGCCCCATGGGGGGGGCACCGAGCAGGTGGCGGCCCTCCGTGGGGCTGAAGAGATGGACGCTGCCGGGCAGCAGCACGGACACGGGACGGGGGGAGACGGGGAAGGACGAGCCACGGCCAGTTCCCAGAGCTGCTCCAGCGCCAAGGGGCGGGCTCCTCCCCTCCCCGCCTCTCGGCCGCACCCACAGAACCGCTGCGGCGGGACCTGCCTCCGATGAGAGAGCAGGGCAAAGGTCAAAGGTCGCCACCGGGCCAGAAGGAGGCCGGGCTGGTTTTCCTTGGTGAGCCGTGTGAGGCTGGCGGCCCACCCGAGGCTGACTCAGAAAACCCACAAAACCTCCTCACTGGAGCGGTGCCGGGGGTCAGGGAGGCACATAATTGGAACCTAGCCCCTGGGGCAAGTCTAAAACGAGACCGCGGCTCTGGGAAACTGGGCCCGGGGGGTGAAGGGGACCGGTCACGTGTCTCCTGCCAGGACCCCGTGGAGCCAGGCCGGGCCGCAGCAATGGGAAGGGCCCTGCTGACATTTCCCTGCAGGGGGAGCGGGCCAGGGGACGTTTCACGCCATGTCCCTGCGCGCTGGCCGGGCCAGGGGAGGGCCGAGCTATTCTGGGTGGCCTCAGGGAACCAGCCCCTCCCGCCGCCCCGGTGCACGAGCCAGCGGGCGTGGCCGAGCGGGGCGGTTTGGGCCCTCAGGGCCTGCAGGCCCCCCTGCCCGCCCCCCCCCGCCCGCCCCCCCCGCCCCCCCGAGAGGCGACTGAAGACAGCTGCGACCATGCAGTGTGAGGGCTGCTCGCACTCGGCGACTCGGCGGGTGGCCTGGAGCCAGCGAGGGGCCCCCTGCGAGACCCGAGCAGCCAGGGCTCTCGGGAAACAGGCTGCCCGGCTCCCGCGCCGTCGGCAGACACACCGGTGCGGCACACACACCTCCGAGGTCCGCAGACAGGTGCGGCAGCGGGCCTGGGCCATGCCGGGCGCTCGTCCCCCTCGGAAGAACGGGTGTTTCCTGGGGGGGGGGGCTTTCCACCACAGTGTGCGCGCCACCGGCTCGAGCTCCACGCGCAGCCCCGAGGGCTCCACGCCCGCGGCCCACATCATGCGCCCACGGGGTGGGGGCAGGGCTGGGTCTCTCCCATCCCATCCCAGTTTGGTCTGTCTCGGGAGAGATGCCTTGGCTGTGTGTCCGGCCGAGTCACAGACAGGCCGTGGGCTCCGGCACACACCTGTTCTGTGGCCTCGGGCAGTGACGTCACCCCTCTCTGTAACGCGGGCTGCACCTTCCTGTTTTCTGCCCCCTCAGCCCCGCTGGGGGAAGGGCTCGATTATTTGCAGGTCCTGGTGGTCCTGGCTCATTCCTGCGCCCCCTTGGGGACCCACCCTCAGCCAGCCCGCCCGCCCACCAGGTGAGGCTCACTCGGAGATCAGCTCAGGGCCGTGACAGGGGCTCTCACGAGGAGTCTGACACACCGGGGGCCCCTGCCCCCCACCTCCCAGGGCAGCCCGGGGCTGCGGACACCCGGCACCCGCTGCGGAACAGACGGGGTACGAGCAGCAGCCCGGGGGGGCTGAGACGGGGCAAAAGGCAGGTGGACGCCGCCCTGCTGTTTGCGTCGTGCCCCTCGTCTGCAGACTGTGACGACCCGCTGGCCACCCAGGCACTACGAGGCTGGGGAAGGAAGTGGAGACACAAGATAAACGACGCTGGACCCCACAGGAACTTCTTCCCGTGTGAGCCGCCCCCAGCCACACGGCTCGCTCTGCACGGACAAGAAAAACCCAGGACCTTCCAGCCCCCCACGGACCCTGAACTGCCCCCGCCCCGAGTCTCCGCGTCCTGTGGGAACGGCGGCTGCCAGCCAGCCCACCTCCTGGCGGCCCCAGGCCGGGCCGGGCCTGTGCGGGAGTGCAGCGCACACCCTCCTGCCGCCGACCCCCACCCCCGGGTTTCTCCCGGCTGTTCCCTGCAGCTCCCCAGACGAGCCGCCACCACCCCCACCCCAACCCCCGGCGTAATTACAAATGCCAGTGTTCCCAGCCTGTAATTTTCTCCTGCACTGCAGACCGGCTCCTTTCCGGCCCTCCCCTCCGAGGTCCCCAAGTGCCCCTCACAGAGCGTCTGACAGTGAGGCCGCCACCCACTTGACGCCCGGGGCCTCCGGTGCGCTGCCCGGCGATCCCCCGGATGGGGGACGGAGTGGTGACCGCCCGCCCGCTGACTTCTGTGGGGCGGAGCGGAGGGCCCCACACGCTGGTGGTGCTGCTCAGAGGGAGGCCTGGCGAACGGACGGCGCCCTCAGTGAGCACCCTTTGCCCGGACGCCTGCCTCTCGGTCCCTGACCGCGGATCACGCAGGGGGGCCCAGGGTGGGCTCTGGGCCTGACCGCGGTGCCCAGAACGAGCCGGCACCGGAGGGCGTCCCTGCCGAGGCGCTGGGCCCAGGCTCCGGCCTCTGGCCTCGGCCAGGCCGCACAGCAGTCACAACACAGCGCACGCTGGGCCACGGCCGCCCCCTCCACGCCAGTGGCTCCTGCACTAGCGAACACTCGAGAACGCCAGCCCCCGGGCTCCCTGGCCCTGCCTCCCGGTGCCGTGAGCGCGCTACCTGTGCGCACGGCCGGGTTTCCAAGGTCACAGGCTTCACGAACCCGAGGTCCGGCACTGCGCGCGGGGGGCGATGCCAGGGCCGAGGGCTCGCCCCGCAGTTCGGGGTCGCTGCGACCGTGAGACGGTGGGAAGTGGCATGAAGGGACCTCCTGCAGGGACAGCGAGGCCCCGCGGGGTCCTGGCCGCAGAGGGGGGCAGACCCGCGAAGGGCTGCGCTGCGGGGCCCGAACTCAGGGCCCGATGGCGTCAGAGGCAGGAGAGGCGTGAGCACCGGCAGAGCTCTGGGAAGAAGCGGCGCCACTGTCCAGGACCGCGGTGCGGCCGGGCCTCTGCCGGGGGAGGGGGGGCGGGGGGGGCGCGCGGTGGCCTCTCCCCCAGGGGGCGGGGCCTCCTGCAGCCAGAGCCTCGAGCTCAGGGGACGAGAAGCACACTTCCGACCCGAGCGAGTGTGCACACACGCACTGTCTTTCCCGGGCACCTGGTTTTCAGCGGGGCGGGTCCTGTGTTGAAAAGCGTCCTAGGTCCGCGCGGCCGCTCGCGCCCCCGGGGCTGCTGGGAGGCGCAGGGAAAGGTCGCAGGGGCGGGCTGCTTTCCAGGGACCGCGTCAGCCGCTGCGTGTTTTCTCGTTAGAACGGCGCCGGTCTGGTTGCAGCACGCGGTCCGTCCGCCGCCTGGCGTCTCAGACGGGCGTCCGCAGGTGACCCTGTGCGCGACGGCCCCTCCTGCAGCCCCACGGAGGACGCCTCCCTTACGGGGGGACACGGGGCCTTTGGCGGCAGCGAGGGGGACCTGGGACTGGCATGCCTGGGCCCGAGGAGTGGGGCCCGGAGGCCGCACCCCTCCAACTCCCGCGTCTCGGACCACAGACCGCACACCGGCCACCCAACGGAGCCTCTGTAACGCCAGGCCCCGGCACCTCCTGCGGAGGCGGCTGGGGCCCCACGGCCCCTTCTGCTCCTACCTCTGCAGACACAGGTGCCCCCCTGCCCCGCCATGTCTGACTGAGGGCCCCCCACCCCACCTGCGCCCCAGCTCTTGCCCGTCCTCGCCAGCCCTCGGGTGTCCCGAGTCTCTGGACACAGCCCATCAGAACGCCGGTGCGGGCCCCCCCCGCCCGCAGAGTGATGCTGGGGCCGCGCTGTCCTGAGCACCTGCCTCCCCACTCGTAAGCCGGGGGCTGCGGTGCCCCCCGCCCAGGTCAGGGAGCCGGAGTGCAGGGCCCGCCCGGCCGGGCCTCCTGGGCGCAGTGCTCCGGGTCCTGCTGCCCGGGCCGCCGCACCTCACGCAGCAGCACCCGCGGGGCGGGGGTCCCAGTGAGCTGGCCGTTCCCGGACCCAGACCCACACGTGTGTCCCCGTCACGCCTGCCCGACGGCTGCGGACCCCGACTCCCCGGGGAAGTGGGGACGGGAACTGGCCGTCGCCGCGGGGACCCGGCCGTGCTCGGCGGGCACCACGGGCGGCCGGGGGCGGCGGGTGACGCGTGAACCAGCAGCAGCGGGGCCTGCCTGCTCACGGCTCCTGCCCCAGGAGGGGCTGCCGGCTGAGTGCCACAGGGGCTCCCAGGAGGCACGGGCCGCAGGGCACCCCAGTCGCTACCGTCTGCCCAGAACGCGCTGCTGCCTAGCAGGCAGCAGAGACTCCTGGCTCACGAGGCCGTCTCCTGGTGGCCGGGGAGGAGGACGGCAGCTGCCTGACGCCCAGCATGCACTGGCCGGGGCGCCACTCGGCGCTCAGAACCACACAGCCCCACGGTGCTGGGGGCCTTTTCTCTCCACAGCGCAGCGCGCACCCCTGAGACCCAAGACAGGCCGCTGCACGCAGCCACGCCAAGCAGAGGCCGGTGAGAAGCAGGGACGAGGACTCCGAACTCTCCCCTCCAGGCAGCCGACGCCTGAGAGTGCGGGGCCCCCACGCAGGCCTGGGGGCGTGTGGGGCTCTGCCGCCCCTGGACCAGGGCACGGGCCACTGCCACCGACCGCAGGCAGCCCTTGGGCCCCGGAGGTTCTCTGCCTTCTGCCCCGCCTCCCCCCGCCCGGAAAAGCCCGGCCCACGGGCGCGTACACGGAGGCGAGACCCACTTACTCGGAGCGTCTTGGCAGTCGGGGAGGGCGACGCGGGGGGCGAGTCGGACGCAGACTTCCTGCTCCGGGGGAGCTCCTTGCTCCGGGGGTGCAGCGAGGACATGGCGCCCGCGCCCGCGCCCGGGGCAGCTCCGGCCAGGCAGAGCGACGCGGAGGAGAAGCCACACAGCCCGGGGCAGCCCGGGCAGGGCGGGGCGGGGCGGGGCGGGGCCCCGAGGGGGCTCGGCCGCCGTCAGCTCCCCGCTCGCCGAGTGCAGGCCCTGGGGGCAGCAGGTCCGGTCCCCGGATACAAACCGGGGTCCTGCTGGGGACGCGCCCGGCGGCCAGCGGCACTCACCACGGGAAGACGCACACCCGAGACCACGCTGTCCCCCCGAGCCTGCCCCTCGGGCCGGCCGGCTGGGGCCGGCAGTGGCCGCGGAAGCCTGAGGTTAAGCAAACCAACAGCCAAACCAACTTGAGTCAGGACCCGGAGGCAGCGAGCCGGCGCCCCGCGCAGCAGCGGCTCTGACACAGCCGCCCTCTGACACAACCGCCCGGCGGCCCGCCCGCCCGCCCCTCCTGCTCGCTGGCGCTCCCGGCCCCGCTCGCCGGCCAGGAATGCTGGCGCCCGGCCAAGGGCGAAGATCCGCTTTCCACCCACTGGTCGCTGCCACCCGTCGGGGAGACGGAGCAGCCTCCAGCCAGGCCCACGGGTCTCGGGCACTGGGCAGACCCGCCCTCGAAGCCAGCGCCCTCCCCGGCAGCAGCCAGGGGCCCCTCCCTGACGGAGCCCAGGCGGACCTGCAAGCCCAGCCCCTCGGCCCCCGGGGCCGTCCCGGCAGCTTGTCACCGGCCGCCCAGGAAGCCCAGCAAACCGGAACTGGGCCCCGCACAGGGGGGCTCGTCTCCGAAACCCCATGCGGGGGGAGGCGGCGTGGGCATGGGGGAGGGCGGGGGCGGCGGGACCCCGGACTGAGCCCCCACTGTGAACGTCAGGGTTAAAAAGAAAGGAATTTATTTGCTTGGCGTGGAGGGCTTTGGAATTTGACCTTGAAAGCGTCGCCCACGCGGCTGCCCCGCCCCCCCACTTCTAGCCAGATGCTTCCCAAGCCTGCGGTCACCCCCAGAGCGCCAGCTGACCTCTCGGGCCCCGCCCCACGCGACGGCCACACCTTCCCTCTAACCCTAACCCAGCAGGCCCCTGTCCACGCTCCCCGTCCTCCTTGCGACCCTTTTGTGAAGTGAAACCCGGGAGAGTGATCCGAGACTCGGGGCTGGTCTAAGGGGCGCGGGTGGGAGGGGCTTACCGGGGGTCCTGACTCCACCGCCCGGGGCCTCTGAGGGCGGCTGGGGGGGGGGGGCGGGTTGCCAGGGCGTTCAGGTGTCGGAGTGTCTCATGCGGCAGGGGCCCCTCTGCAGGCCCACGAGGCAAGGGGGCGCGTCCGCTGCGGAGGTCTTCACAGAGAGACGCCCCAAGGGTTGGGGCGGAGGGCCCGCACCCATCACACCCCGGCAGGGCTGCAGGCGCAACACCCACAGCCTCGCTCACGGCCGAGGGAGCCGGGGCCCTGGGGCCACCGGGCTCAGCAAAGACACACCTGCCTGCGGGGAGGTGGCAGCCCGAGGCCGAGGGGCCAGCAGGAGCGGTGGGGCCCGGGCGTCCGCCCCTCCGCCCGAAACAGTTCTGCTGGACTGCATGGGGACCGCTGTCCTGCCAGCGTGCCTCTGGGAAAAGTGGTCGGGGTTGGTGAGTTTCTATGCAGCCACTTTAATGCTGAAAATGGAATGTACGCTACGTTTTTGGTGTATTATTTAGTAAGTTACTTATTATATATTATTGTGCTTTATTTTTCCAAGAAAGGTAAAAACGAACGGAAATGCAAAAAAAAGTCTGAGCAGTGTGCGGAGGAGGAGCTGTGACTGGTCGGACGCGTCGGAAGCCGTCTGCGAGGTTCCCTGGTACCACCGACACTTTGGCCCAACAGCTCCCTGCTGCGGGGCTGCCTGAGGCACCGGAAGACGGTGGCAGCGCCCGGCCTCTGCCCACTAGCAGCCAATAGCGGGAGGGAGCCGACATACTCAGAATGTGCAAATCAGTGAAGTTACTGGTGAAAATGAAAAAATGTGTCTTCTATTTTAGGACAAAAACAAACAGACTTTTTTGTGGCCAGCCCCGTACTCCAGCCTAGTAACCTCAGAACTATTAATTCACCAGCAGGTTTAAATGAGCCCCCTCCCTCCCAGGACCCAGGAACACTGGCGCAGTTTAAGGCGTGAGAAGACGAAGGCGTCACCACGCACTTTTAGAAGCGCCCCCCACCCCGCCACGGCGCCCGCGTGGACATTACGTGCCGTGAGGGCCACGTCTGGACGCACGACTACGGTTTTCCGTGGAAGGAAGTCGCACCGCTCCGCGGCTGCTCTGACCCCCGGCCCCGCCCGGCAGGCAGCGGGGGCGGCAGGGAGGCCGCAGGCCGTACCCAGTCGTCGGAGCATTTCTGCCGCACCGGCTGCCGCCGAGGTCCCGCCACAGGGACACTTCCCAGGGCGCCTGCCCGCGCCGGCAGCCCCATAGACACTCCTGGGGCGGGAGGTGCCGCGAGCCCCCGCCACCCTCTCCCCTCCCGCTGACCCCGAGCCGCCGCCACACCCTCGGCAGAGGACAGGAGCCCTTCCGTGACCGAGGGGGGCGTCCCTGCTGGCGGCCTTGGTCGGCCATCACCCCATGGGCGGCTGACCCTCGACCCTCGAAGGGCCGAGCCCCTGTGCTTTGTGGACGCCCCGGCCCTGCGAGGGCGACCTCAGGGTGGTGGGGGTCCCGGGAACACACAGGGTGAAAATGACCCCCTCGTAAGAAAGCCACTAGTTGGCCTTGAACACGATAAAAAAAAAAAAAACAGAACACTTAAGAAAACAACCAGCAGGACGTCCAGCAGAAAGTCAAACACTGTCTTCTGAGCGGGGGACTCTGCACAATTTTTCCTGTCCTTTAGAGCAGGAAGAACCCTTTTATGGCAGTTTTCCAGCGCCAAGCTTGACTCTCCTGCAGGGAGAGTCACAGACACTAAACTTAGCTGAAGTCGTTGGAAACCAAGAGTGAGATGGGAAGGAAGAGGGGAAAAGCAGGTCATGAGGATGCGTGTTTCACGTACGAGCGGCGGAGCCCGCGAGGCTGCCGGGGCGCCACCCTGGAGCGGAAGGCGCCTCGGGCCTGGGGCTGGGCGGCTGACACCCAAGGGCCCGCACCTGGGAGCAGCGAGCGGGTGGGGGAGCTGCCAGAACCACCCTCTGCCAGAAAACCCGAATTTGTACAACGACCGCGTTTGGCTTCAAACTCAGAGAACAGAGCTGTTCCACCATGGCTGTCCGGGAGCCGGTGCTGCCGCAGGACAACCGGGCCATGGGGGACACAGGGGACAGGCAGCATCCCCGCCCCGTCACTGTGGCCCTCGCAGGACCCCAGCGGTGAGACAGCTGCCACCCGAAGGTCCCGGCCGAGGAGAGCCAGGGTGCGGCGCTCTCCGACGCCACCATTCCCACACAACCAGGGCTTCCAGCGGCCCCAGTGTCCCTCCAGCCGGTGGTCAGGGGTCAGGGCCACTGAGACAGCCAGCAGCTGGAGGCTGCGAGGCAGGAGGCGGGGCCGGCGGGCCCCAGCACTGTCCCCAGCGGCTGACAAACCCCCCACTCCCAAGGCTCCCTCAGAGCAGAGCCCGGGCAGGTGGGGTGGTGCACAGGCCCCTCCTGCGCCGTCTGACAGAGACCAGAGACCCCCGACCAAGGGGCGGCACTCGGAGCAGGGCGGGACGGGACAGTGGGCCCACGGCTCACAGGGTCCCCAGGGAGCGGTGTGAGCTCTGCCGACCGCATCTCCCTGGTGGCAGCGAGGCCTGGAACCAGTCACAGCCTTAAAAGGCAGGCGCCCAGGAGCGGCTCTGAGACGGCGGGGAGCAGCCTGGGGGGCGGGAGGCGCAGGCCACCCCCACTCGGGGGAGGGGCGCGGGGGCCGTCCTTCCCGGCCTCCTCCCTCCCGCTGACCTCTCCGTGGGCCGTGCCTGCCAGCGCCCAGGGCCCGAGGGGGCACCCCAGGAGGGCCGGGAGATGGGTCCCCATGCGCATCGGGGTGCCATCGCCCGCCCCAGACTCCTGCAACGCCCCCTTCTGATCAGGGAGAAGACAGAGGCCGGGGCAGGGCAGGTCTCGCTGTCCGCTCACTGCCAGGCCGAAGGGGCCGGTCTGAAGACAGACTGTGGCCGTCACCGGGAGCTGCTCCCTGGGAACGGGGCCTCCCTGTCTAGCACCGACCCCCCTCCCCTCCCGGTCCTCACGCTCAGCCCCACGGTGGCCGCTGCTGCTGCGCAGGGCGGCTGGCGGGACATTCCTTCCCTTATTAGGCAGCGGCCTGAGCGGGAGGCTTAGGGCCCGGGGCTTTACCTAAAAGGACGAGGCCGGCCCCTCCCGCAGGAAAGGGACTTCACAAGGTTTCGTAAGGAGGTTGCAGCCCCGCTCGAGAGCGCGGAGAATCCAGGACACGGCCAGAAGCAAAGCCGGGAAAACCCGGAACGGGGCTGCTCTGGGCGGAGCGGCAAACGCGGGGAGAAGCAGGAAGGGCCCAGGGGCGTCGGCGGGCGGGGGGCCCTGGGAGTGAGGCCGGCCTGCAGGGGCCCGCCAGCAGTGGGTGCTCCCAGGACCCTGAGCGAGTGGGGGCACCGGCCCGCCCCCGTCCTGCCCCCGCTCCACAGCCGCCGGAACACTGACCCCCCGGACCCCGTAGGTGTGTGTCCAGGACACACACACACACAGGCGTGGACGCCGGCCCCCGCTGCCCCACTGACCTACTGTGTGGCGCGCCCCTGGGGGAGACTAAGGAGTGACCTCGCAGCACGGCTAGAGGTCGGGGAGCCTCGCCCTCCCCCCGCGCAGGGGCCCGGGGACCGTCCGACGGCCTCGGCCACGGCCGGCGCGCGGCTCTCGGGGGTCGGGCCTGGCGCCCGAGGGGCCAGGCAGACCAAAGGGCCACCTCGCGGGCGTGCGTCAGCCGCGGACGAGGAGCACGGCTGTGACCCGGAAGCACTCGCCCGCCCGGGGCCCCCGCACAGGTGGAGCGTCCTCCGTGCGCACCTCGAGGGCGTGCGCGGCCCGGTGACGGGGCCAGGGGAGGGGGCGTCTGAGGGCCCCCAGCCCCCTCGCTGTGAAGTGAGGTTCCTCGGCCAGGTCGTCCCCAAACCCCCAAACCCGGGAGGCCCGGCCTCGACGGGCCCTCGGGCGCAGAGCAGGCTGCCCGGCCTGCGGGCTCACCACGCCCCCTACGGCCCCGGGGCCCAGCGGGGGCCACGCAGGCCCGCTGCGGAGCAGTGGCGGGCCAGAGAGGCAGGGGGCAGACGGAGACCGAATGGCCTTGCCCGGGCTGCGCCGGTGCAGGCGGACCCCGCAGGGGGCCAGTGTGCGCCGGGACCGGACGGACCTCTCCCCACGTGCGGCTGGGCTTCCCCTTCCTCCTTCCCCGGCGAGAGGAAGGCCGCCACGTGCCCGGTGCGCACGGCCGCCTGGCCCGGCCGGAGACGCCCGCCCGAGGGGCCACACCGTCACGTCACACTTGCGGCGGCCTCAGTGACCCGGACAACACCACGCGAGCCGAGCCCCCGCCCCGGGGCACGGCCTCCTGGGGTCCCCGACCCCCCGGGAAGCACTGGCGGCCTGCGGTCCGCCGCACACCCGAGGGCACACGCCTGTCCGCGCCGACGTGCTGGCCCTGTGCCCCAGCAGGAGCCCAGGGAGACGAGGCGAGTGCCAGCGGTGCCCACCAGCAGGGCCAGTCTCCCCCCCTTCCAAGCACTCAGCACGTCCCACAGCTGCTGACGTGCTCACGAGAGAAACGGAGGCAGACCGGCCCTCCAGCCGCGCTGGGCTGGGCTGGGCGGGGCACAGGAAACGCAGGAGACCTCTCGGGGGCGTGGACAGCGCCCAACAGGCCCGGGCTCCGGGGTCCGTGGGAGCCACCCCCCACTCCTGCCCCCAGCCCCCAGCCCAGCTCCCCGCAGGGCCCACCCTCCACCCATCAGCGCGCCGCGCGCGAGAGCAGGCCGTGAGGGACACGCTGCACCGCCGGCCGGGCACTTACCCACGCTTCTCTCGCCTCCTCAGAGCCATCGGCCTCGTCGCCCTGAGGGCAGGAGGGAGGAGAAGGGGAGGGGGCGGTCACGGGTGCGCTGGCGGCGGCAGGGTCTGCCCCCAGGGCCGCACCCCGCCCGCCGCGCGGCCCAGGGTCGACGCCCTCAGTGGCTGCAGGCCCGCGGGCTCGGGGCCATCGCTGCTGTCACAGTGCTGACGGTGCCGGGCGGGGGGGCTCCAGGACGACAGACCGTACCCCGCCTGCGCCCGCGGGCCCCTGGGTCCTGCGCCGTGGTGGTTGGTCCAGAGCCCAGGTGGACAGCTGACAGCCACCCCGGCCCTCTGCTGTCCCCGAACAGCTCAGCTGAGGTCACAGGAGTCGGGGGACCCAGGGGCCCGATGTGCCAAGCGCCAGCGCCGTGGCGGGTGCGGGTGCGGGTGCGGGGGCAGAGCCCGAGGGCGACGTGGGCGGGGGTGTGTGTGCGGCTGTGGGTGCAGGTGTGCCGGCCTCAGCGGCACGGCCGGGCTGGCTCTGGGCTGGTGCTCCCCTCCCTCCTCCCTCCTCCAAGGAGCAGGGCGGAGCCGCGGGGACCCGCGGGAGTCGCTCCTTCCTGCGGTGCCCGGAGGTGCCCGGAGTCCTCGCTTCTCACCCCGGCCAGGGCGGGGCCCAGGGACCGTGAGGAAGGGCGGGGCCCTGGCCGGGGACTCACCCCCAGGGACCGTGAGGAAGGGCAGCTGGAGGGGAGGCCGCGAAAGGCGGCTCTTCACGGTTGGCCGTCGGCCCCTGAGCCCCTGCCGTGAGCCTCAGCAGGGCGGAGTCCCATGCCCGCCCCGCCCCCAACCCCCTTTCCGGAGGTCGGTCCGACCCTCGGCCCCCTGGGCCCCGCATGGGGCCGTCTGAGCCGGACACGGGGCGGCGCCAGCGCGTCCACTCACGTCCTTGGTCCAGAAGCTGATGCCCGTGCCTCTCCGCCGCTCCCTGAGCCGCCGCCTCTCACGGAGGGACAGCCCGCCAGCGGACGGGTCGTCCACACCTGCTTCTTCGGTCTCTGGTCGGAGAGAGAGCGCACGTGAGCCCCAGGGGGGCGGGGGCATGGGGGCCGGGAGGGCCGCGTTGCCGGACGCTCTACGCACCGTTGGGGTCCGCCCCCTCCGTCCCCAGACGCTCCGGGCTGGGGGCCGAGGGTCTGCCCGCCCGCAGCAGGTAGGAGCTGGTGTAGAGGGAGGGCCCCGAGGCGGCCGGGGACGCGGCCGGCGCGGGCTCGTCGGGCTGGGCCGCAGCCCTCGGGGGGCCGGGTGCAGGCTGGAGAGGACCCACAGGGTGAGAGGTTAGAGGTCCCGTCCCACGAAAGCATGCACGCAGCAGGTTTACTGAACACGGGCTTCTTCTGCACCGAGAGGACGGCCAGCGGCCGACGCGCGGCCCCGGCTGCTGTGCTGAGCCCGAGTCACCCGGCCTCCAGGAGGGAAACGGCCCCTGGGGTCCCTTCTGCTGACAGCAGCCCGGGCTCCTGCCTCGGCCTGAGGGCACCAGGCGGCACCAGCCTCTGACGAAAACCCCCCTGATTTCGGAACAGGAGTAGGGAGGGCGGTGACTCTTTGGGGTGAAGCTCCAAAGGGCCTGCGTCGGAAAATCGAGAGCGTGGCTATTGTCTGAGAACAGCCCCCCGGCCCCGCCAGGGCGCTGCGCACCCCCTGGGTGAGAGGCCAGACGGCCCGGCAAGAAGCCGCGGCCGGTTCACCGGAGATGGGGGAGACGGGGGTCTCACCGCACTGGAGACGGCACGCTTCCTCGTCTGCAAGTGACACAGCCAGAGGCAACGAGGCACAGCGGGCTCTGGGCTCAGGCGGGACGTGGCCTGCATTCCCACGCCACCACCTGTTGGCCGCGTGGCCTGCCCAAGCCCCCCAGCCCTCTGGGCCACGCAGGGGCCCTGCCTCTTGGGGGGCTGCGGGGTTCGCAGAGACCAGCGCGGAGCTGCTGGGTGCAGGGCCGGGAAGCAGGCGCCCCCCAGAGGGCAGCTGCTGACGGGGCAGCCCCACCGCACTCCCAGCCGCCCGCCTGTCGGTGTCTGTGTGGGAGGCTGCCTCCCCCGCAGCCACGCCGACACCGCGAGACCGCCCATGTGGCCGGGACGCCGCTGAGAGAGCAAGGGAAGGGGACCGATGACGGCAGAGACGGCAGGCATGCAGGCACGGCTCACCTCTTCCCGCAGACCCTGGCCCGAGGGCTGGCGGCCCTCCCCGGCCTCCTCTGCGGTGGCCGTGGCTGGCTCAGGCCTCTCGGCTTGGCCCTCTGGCCCCTCCGTGCCCACGGGCTTCCGGCCAGGCTGGTCTTGGGCCTGCCGCTCGGCCCGCGACCGGCTGAAGGTCCGCTCTGCCTCCTGCAGGTCCGTGAGTGTCACTCCCTGGGGGACACCGCCGGTCAGGGGGCTCGGCCTGGCCCGGGGCCCCGAGACCTCACACATCCAAGTCCAGGCGGAGAGGTGGGAACTGGGCCGCCCGTCACACTCCTCCCCCCTCTCCTGCCCCTCCCCACCCCCGTTCATTACTGAATGCGACCATGCAGCATGACCCACTCCCCCCCCGCCCCCCCCCCCGTGTATGGCCCAGTGGTTCCAGGTGTGCCCCATCCCTCGGACCCAGTGTCAGAACGCTCGAGCCCCAAGGGGGCCCCACCCTGCAAGCAGCCCCTGCCACCTGGAGCCCCCGCCCCTGAAGGCCCCTCTGCGGCCAGTTTCTCGGGACCGCCTGTGGGTGGGGCCAGGCCCGGCTCCCTCCGGTCACCCCGCCCGTCACCCCGCCCCGCCCCGCCCCAGGCTCCCCCCTGCCCTGCAGCACCGGTGGGGTCAGAGCCCGGCCCCTCAGCGCGGCCGGGTGACAGCGCCCCATCTACCAGCCGCCAGGCCCGGGCGGGGGTTGTCCCAGGGCGGGGAGGGGCGGGAGGGGGCCGCCCTCACCTGCGTGGACCTGCGGGTCTGCCGAGCTTGCCTGGAGCGCGCCTTCCGCAGAGACTCGGCCTCCTCGTCCCGGACGGGCGTCAGGTAGGACCTGCGGGGCGGGATAGGTGAGGCCTCCGCCCGCCCCTGGCGACCCCCGCCCCCAGGACGGTGGGCGTCGTCGGGCCGCTCGGACTGTCTCCTTCTGCACAGGTGGCGTCTCCAGCGTGGGTTCCCCACCGTGTGCCCGCGGGACACCGGCCTGCAGTGCCGCCTCTCGGCCCCTGGGCGGGATGGGGGGGGCGCAGCAAGGCCGTGCGCGTCCACACGCGTGTCCTCCCTGCCTGCTTCCGGCCGGTGGGAATTCGCGAGAGACTGCGGTTCCTCCCTCCCCAGACAGCTGCAAGCTCGCCCCCCAGCTGCCCGAGCTTACGGTGCTCTCTGTGGGAAGGTTTGGAGCGAGGGTGCGATTTCCTTAATCACTCAGGCCTACGCTTCCCATTCTGGCAACCTCGTCCCAAAACGGGCAGAGGGTCTCAACAGACGTCCTCCCAAACAGGATGCGCAGACGGCCACCAGGCGCGTGAGAAGGCGCCCCACGCCGCCACCACTGCGGAAACGCGCGTCAGGACCACCGCGCACCATCGCCTCGCCCCTGCCGGAAGGGCAGTTCTCAAGAGACAGGAAGCCGCAGGTGCGGGTGAGGACGTGGGAGAAAGGCGGCCCCCGTGCCCTGTGGGCGGGGCTGGTCCCTGGCGCAGCCCCCGTGGAGACCAGTGGGCAACTCCCTCAGAGTCGAGAGCAGAACCACGACAGGATCCGGCCAGCCCACCTCTGGGCGTGTCCTCCACGCTGCAGGCGCTGCCTGCACCCCACGTTCCTGCAGCGTCACTCACAGCAGCCGAGACGCGGAGGCCACCCGAGTGCCCACCGTTGGGGGTGGGGGGGGACATGGGGCGCATTCACACACCAGGGCGAATTCTCCTTGGGAACGGGGGGCCCGGCGGGGCTGCGGGGGGTGCGCACCCCCCTTGGCAGCCGGCATGAGCTGCTCGTGTGACCGTCGGGGAGTCACCCACTCTCTCAGGACCTGGGCGTCCTCACCTGCAAAGCCGGGGTGAGGCTGCCGCTGGGACGGTCCCATCCAGTCGGAACTGCGGTGACCACGTCCACGCAGGTTCTGGACAGATGGGCTCCAAGTCCCCCACTGGGACGCGCCCTCGCCACGCTACGCGGGCCACCGCTTCGGGGGTGAAGGTCAAAGGGCACTGCCTGACACCTGCTGTCCACCGTGAAGTCACGGTCCCGGGCGGCCGCCGAGCACTCAGACGCGGCCAGAATGACGGGGAAGCCTGGGTTGAAATCTGAATTCCAGTCGGCTTCCACCGGAAGAGCAGCACCCACGGCCGCCGGCCCCTGCACTGGGCGGCGCCGCCGGCACCCCTGGAACGCACTCCCGAGGCCCGAACTCGGGACCCGGCTCGCCTCCCACAGGCCACCCGGCGGGCGGCCCGGCGGCTGATGTGGCTTCCGCGCGAGGTGGACCCCCCAACCCCCTCCCCACCCCGGGCTCCTCAGGGGCGCTGGGGTGGTTCCGTGTTTCTGCAGGGGGGCGGGCGAGGCTGCGCTGGGTGCCCCACCCAGGGGACGCTATCGGGTGCGACACAGAGCGGCTGCTGTCCCTCCGTCCAGTCCTCTGCCCCCTGGAGGACGCCAGCTCCGACGGATGGACCCCTCCCCGGAGCGCGGCCGCCTGTGGACGCCCCTCTGCTGCCACCTTCTGGGCACGGCGGCACCGCACACAGGACTCGGCCGCAGCCTGCCCCGAGCCAGGCTCTGCGGTGGAGGGAACCCGACAGAGAGCCCCCAGGCCCCCACCCCCGAGTGTGGGCTGCCGTGCTGAGCACGCGTGAGGCAGAGGCCACCGCTCGAGGAGACCGAGTCCGTGTTCCAATGGCCGCGTCAGCCAGAGAAAGACTGGGAGCAGCGGCGGGCTGGCACCACAGACCCCGAGCCCGGCCGCAGGGGCCTCGCCCCAGGGGCTGCACCCAGACCCTCTCTGGGACAACCTCCCGCCCATCACTGGCGGCCCTGCAGGCCATGCAGGGGCGCGGGCCGGGGGCTTTCCAGACACTCACGGCCACGCACCCCTCACGCAGCTGCCGATGGGGCGCGCTCCCCCCGCCACTGGAAGAGCCTGTGCACGTCGTGAGCTCTCCGCCTCCGTGTCCAGCCCCAGGCCCACAGCGGGGCTGCCCCCGGCTCCTCCACAGGACGGCACCACGGAGCCAATGCCCACTGCGGCCGGCCCCCACGGCTCGTCCCCTCCCTCCAGACGCAGGGAAGCAGGTTTCGTCCCGGAGACACGCGGGCCAGTGGCCGTGTGGCCGCATTCTCGCAGATGCATGGAGGGTGGCGGTGACGCAGTGACTCCAGACGGCGAGTGCAGGATGTGGCGGGGGGGTTGGCACCAGGATGATGGTGCGGGTAAGCGCTGAGCCGCCCTCGCCGACCGGCAGGGGTCCCACGGGCGTCCGCGCCAGCCGCAGGAGCCACCCCCTGGGGGCTGCAGGCTGGGGCACTCTCGGCGCAGAGTCGGCTGGACAGGAGGCGCCTCTTCCCCAGGGCCCTCCCCCTGGCGGACGGCCGCCCGCCCGTCCAGCCTGCCCACGGACAGAGGAGTCCAACGGCTGCTGGAAACCGTGACTCCGAGTTTGATCGCTCGGTTTCAACTGCCAGCCTTCTGAGGAGGAGGCCAAGTTCATCTGCGGACCGCCCCCCCACCCAGCAGGAGTAACCCCGAGGCTCATGGGGACACCCAGGGACTCGGCCAGGACTGACTGTATCCTGACCCAGCAAAGCGGAGCCGGACTTGGGCTGTTTGGGGAAAGAAAACCCATTTTTAGTTTCTTGTGCTGAAAAGCCGGTGTAGCCATCCGCACAAAGGGGAGAGCGGGGGGGCGCCCACAGAAAGGAAGCCGCGAAATCCAGGGCAGGGGCTGGCGAGCAGGAGCAGCAGTGCAGGGGCAGGGCCGGAGGCTCAGGGGCCGGCTCTCTCAGGCGCTAGTATTAGCCCCGGGGCTGTTCACACTCGGTTGCTGAGGAAAACCTGGAGCTCTGGAAGCCCAGCCCAACCCCACCGTGTGCCACCGGCGGCAGGAGGCCCGGCCTCGCGGCTGACCGCCACCCCTCCCAGCGGCCAAGCCCGTGGGTCTCGGGAGCCACACGGCTCCACGGCGCTGAGCGGGGTGCCCGGAGCCGGGGACCCACACGCTGGGCTGCCGAACCCAAGTCTTCGTCCCCGTCCCAGAGAAGGGGGCTGCGCGGGCTCCACCAGGAGGGAGCGGAGGGGCGGGCGCACACCTCCGCACAGACCACGGGCGGCGGGCGCCATGCCACGCTCAGGGGGCCCGAGCCCCCACCCAGCACGGGCCCCACGTGCGCGCACTTGAGCTGTGCAGGAAGAGAAAAGGAACCCCGCGGGGGCGGGCCCACGCACGGCCTCCTCGGGACACGGGGGCCGTCGGCCCAGAAGCCCGCCCCCGGCTCAGGAGGCACCCACAGCCCTGCACACCCCGGGTCTCGACTCCGTGCAACCCTCCGTGCGCCCCTCCGTGCCGACGGCCACCCTCACGGCACGGGACCGCCGTCCCCGCCGCAGAGGGCCCCCGAGCCCTGCTGCCTGCGGCCCCGTTACGATGGCAATGCACCGTCCCTCGGGGCTCGGGGGGCGGGCAGGCAGACCGGCCGCCTGCAGCTGCCGGGACGGCCCGCCGTGCACGTTCCCGGCCGCGACCGTCCGACCCCGTGGCCGGGTTGTTGGTCGCCGGGTGAGCGCACCCACCAGGCCCCTCTGAGAACTCGCGTCTCGGAGAAGCAGGGCGGCTGCTCAGGGTCCACGGCCCACGTGCTCCTGGTGCCTGCGGGGGCGCTGACCTCGGAGACGGCGGGGCCACGGGCCATGGGCCCGGCCGGTTTTGAAGCCCCTCGGGTCCCAGTGGTCACTCATGGCTTCCCGGAGGCCCGGGGACGCTGCCCGGCCCCCACCTCCCCCGCGTGCAGTCCCCGCGAGAGAGCGGCAGCCGCAGGAGCGGGGTCTGCACCCAGCAGACTCCTTCAGAAGGAAAACTGAGCTGTTTTCAAAACGTGGCTTTTCTCTCTCAGCCCGTGCTTGTCTACAGGGAGAAACTAAATGGCTTTAACTGTGCAACTGTGCAAAGGACGCTTTCTCCCATGAACTCACCCCACAGCTGGCACGCCCAGGGGCACCCCAGCGGGGGTCAGGGGGGCGGCAGCTCAAGCTCCTCACGGGGCGCCCAGTCTGCTCGGTCTGCTCCCGCGGCTCCGAGACTTCGGGGCGCCCCACGCGGCCCCGGTCTCCACGTCTGTGCCAGAGACGACCGCCCCGCCCCGCCCCGGGGCCACACATGCAGGAACCGCTGCGCCCCCGCTCCCCACCCCAAGAGGGGCGGCCCCGGCACCCTCACCTAACCAGCCGTCACGGGCCCGTGTGGCCGCGGAAGGCTTTTCTCCCCCGTCTGAACCTGCCCCACATGGGCGCAGGCGCACTGAGCCCGCCCCGTGAGTTTCCCGCGTTCCCCCCCCACGCCGGCCCCCTGGGCACACGCACTCCGCCTCCTGCAGGTGGCCCGGCCGCCCCTCGGCCCCACTGCTTGGCCCGAGCGGGCACTGCCCGTGGGGGTGGCCGCACATGCCGGTGAGCACGCCGAGAACCACAGGATGGCCCCCCGAGGGGCGTCGGTGACGCAGTGTGCGAACCCTGTCTCCGCGACGCTGTTCCGAATGACTCTCCCTGTCGCTCCTGACGGCCCGGGGCGTGAGACCGGCCCCGCCCGCTGCCCCCCAGGCAGCTGGCGCCCCCCACTTCCTGCCCTGGTGTCTTCTCGGCACTTTCTGCCCGCACGCCCGCCCCTCTCTTCACCTGGTGTCCCCCTGGGCACTGCCCTCCCAGGACACTGTGCCCTGGTCCCCGGCAGAGGGCCGGCTCTCCCACACACGCTGTCCAGCGGCCGCAGCAGGGTCTCACCACCACCGGCCACCAGTGAGTTACGCCTCCCGCTTCTCTGCCGTCCCCCACCTCCCGGGCGGCATTTGCCACCCAGCAAAGTCGAACACCTCCTATAGTCCCCCCGCCAGCATCCCTGCCGGACAAACCACGGCCGCGCCTCGATCTGACCCTCCCAGCCCGCGGGCTGCTCCGCCGGAAGTGGGTCCCGGCCTCAGCCGGAGAGCAGGTGCGGCCTGAAGACAGCGTCCAGGACACGGGCCGCGGGCTGCGCAAGTCCCAGGAGAAGCGGCCGCCCCTGAGGTCTCTCTGGAGAACGCTCGGTCTGACAGAGGGCCCACGCCGCCTCTCCCTCCAGGACTGTGACCAGCTGCTTTCACGTGCTCAGAAGGGTTTTTCTCAGCCGACGGACGGCGGCTTTCGGTCCACAGAGGCCATCTCAGCCGAGTCGGAGCCAGTGCGGGCGGAGCACGGCGCGCCAGGACCCACGGCGAGCGAGGCTCCCCAGAGGGCGGCCCCGGGGGATCGCAGCCGTGGGCTCTACGGTCTGCTGGCCCAGCAGTGGGATTCCTTCTCTTTTTACGTAAAGACATTTAAAAAGGAAGGGAGGGAGGGAGGGAGGGAGGGAGGGAGGGAGGGGAAGAAGAAAACACTGTTTTCGTCGACTCAGCATCTTCTCTCACTTTTTCTCCCGAGTGAGGTTGTTCTGTACAATAAACATCTGAGAACTTCCGCTTATCGTATCTCAAAGATTCTCTGATTTATCACGCACAGACACACACCCACAGAACAGAACCTTCCTCCAGGCATTCGGAATCCAGCGAGGTCGGACTGCGGTCTTCCGATCTCCGTCTCGGGAAGAGCCCGCCGCCCTCTCCCACCTGAGGAGGGGGCCCGGCCCAGGCTCCGGCGGGGCTGCTGTCCCCAGGGAGCGCCCTCTCCCCGCGCTCCGCGCTCCACCCCGGGCCCCTTCCCCTCCGCCGCGTCTCCCCGGGTCTCCGGGCCCCGCACCGAGGAGCTCTGTCGGCGTCCACCCGGCCTCTCCCCCGTGTCCGTCTCTCCGAGGCGTCCGCACAGCCGCTGTCCCGCTGTCGCGCCGCCTCCTCCGAGTCTTCACCTCCTTCCCCGGGTCCGTCCCTCGCCGATCACAACTCCACGTCCCCGCTGAGCCTTTTATCTCATCACTGCCTTTCGTTGCTGCCAGTCACCGGGGACGACCCGGGACACCGCAGAGGGTCCTTCCCCGTGTCCGGGTCCCCACCACGAAGCGGGGGGCGCGCCTGACCATGACCTCAGCAGACACATGGGCAGAAGACACACACGGAGAAGACAGCCTGTCTCCGCGACCGAACAGGCATCTCCATCGGGTAATCAGAAACGATGGCGGCCTCCACCGGCAACCTCCCCGAGGCAAACCCAGACCCCAAACTGCGTGATGAAGGTCTGTCTGTCCTCGGAGCCGCATTTGAGACTGGGGAGAGAGGGCTTCCCGCCTGCCTGGCACCCCCGCCTCACAGGACCCCAGACGAGACCGCCGAGTGACCCACCTCCGCCGGTCCCTGGCTGCCGCGGAGGAGTCCGAGCCGGGCGCGGACAGCAGAGTGGCTGCCGAGAGCCCATTGGCAGAGCCGGGCAGGGGGCGGTTGGTGATCACGCACAGCGGGGTGCTGGACGAAACAGAGTCTGCCTTCTCTGCGGGGGCGTCAGCCGGGGACTTGCTGGGGACCCTGGAAGCAGAGGGGACAAGCACAGACAGTGTGTTCAGCGCGCGCCCCACAGAGCAGAGACGTAGGGTCCGAGGCAGGCCGAGCCAGAGACCCTGCTCCCCCAGACTTTGGTCGTTGGTTGGCTTTTTAAGTCCTGAGCTCCTAAATCTTAGAACACAGTGATTACATGTTCCATCTGACATCCTCTGCCTGAGAAGTGACCTTTTATAAATTCTTTTTTTGCTTGAGATTAAAATTTAAAAAAATTAGCTCAGGCCCCAGGCAAGGCAGTGACACAGGCCAGAGGGCTTCCATGCTCCCGAGTGCCACCCGGCCCGGCCCCACACCCACCCCCGCGAACGGCCCTGCAGCCCCCGAGTCTGCACCTCCCCCGCCTGCCCGGGTCCTCGGCAGTGGGCTGTGGCCCCGCTCGGCCCGGACGGTCAGCCCTGGCCCCCGCTCAGCCGCGGTGCCTTCCACCCGGCCCCTCGCCCAGCCGTCCGAGCTCCTGATGTGCGCGGGCCGGAGCACCCCCAGCCGGGCTCCCGCAGCAGGGCCTGTGGGTGCTCACGGCCTCCAGCACGAAAGGGGGCCTTTGTTCTCCGCAGAGGGGCCAACCGCAGGCTCTGCGCCCTCACCCCCTGCCCCCACCCGCCGGCTCTCCGGGCCCACGCCGCGGCCCATTGCTCAGGCAGCCGGTCCAACGCCGACCCCCACCACCGAGACGGGACAAGCAGCGGCCGTCACGCCGCTGCGAAGCTGGGTGTCCCCCCTCCGCACCGTGGCCATGACCATGGGTGCTCAGACGTATCCACAGGCTCCCTTCCAAGCAACCGCATCAGGACAAGCTGGAAGCAGGCCCGCAGGCCCTGGAGGCCTGAACACGGTGCCTCGCCCAGAAGCAGGTGCGGGAACGGGACGGGGCGGCTTGGAGGCGGGGCCAGGAGGACAGAAGGCGAAGCACCGTGCCCCCCTCCTAACTAAAAGACTGAGGCGAAGGACTCCGCGGACTTCGAGATGTGCACGGGGAGTGCCAGCGACATCGGCCGGGACCAGAGCCGTGGAAAGGCGCCTCACTTGTCCGCGCCTCACTGACGCTCTCCCGGGCTGACGGCACCGACACGCTCCCGCCTGTCTGCAGGGGAGCTCCGGCTCCCGGAGCTGCGCGGGGCGGGACCTGGGCTGGGGCCACCCACTCTCCTCTCAGCGAGTGTGCAGCGGGGTGGGGGGGGCTCTTAGCGAGGGTCAGAGGCTCCAGGCGACGTGGGGCTACGTTCCGGCCAACTGAACCTCCCTGACCATCGCCTGTGCGGCGGGGACAGCGGGGACGGCGGGCCCTGGCCGGGGTGACTTCGAGGAGGCCGCTCGCTGGTGAGGGTCTCTCTCCCTCTTCCCCGCTCGCTGAAAGCAACGCAGAGGACAGCCACGTCCTCAGGCGAGGACGGCCGTGTGTGCCCACGAGTGTGTGCCCACGAGTGGGTGCGACGGGGCGGTGTGCTCGCGGGCAGGCAGGCCCTGTGCTGACTCGGCGCAGCAGCGCGTCGGAGCGCCCGGTCCGCGGCCCCATGCACAGGCGTGTGGAAGCCACATGCACGCACAGCCGGGGCCCAGGGCCTGCCTCAGCCCCGCCTGCTGGGCGACCCTGGCGTCTCGCTTCCGTGTCGGTGGCCTGAGGGTGGCGTGTCGCACACGGGACGGCTCCCTGAGGGACGCTAACTGACGCGTGTGCCCGAGGCAGCCAGCTGTCCAGTACACACTCCTTTCCTTGCTCTTCTGCGGTAACAGAGCCGCTATGCTGCTGAGAGCGGGAGGCACTTGGTCAGAAATCCGCCTTTTCCAAGGTCTCTCTGGCGGACAGAGGTAGCCAGTGATACAGAAGCAGAAGATAGTGCTTTGGGGAACATTCTCAGAGGCATCCTTCTTTGCACATTTCCCCCTTTCTTCCTCCTTCCTATCTAGAAGGCAGCCGTGATGGCTGGTGCTCTGGCAGCTATCTTGGACCATGAGGCAACCAACGGAAACCACCTAAGCACTGTAAAGTGAAGAGGAGGAGCCTGGGTCCTTTGGTGACTTTGGAGCTGGGGGCCAGCCCGGCTTATTTCTGGACTTTCTTGCGAGAAGGAAAGAGAACCAGCACCTCGGTCACATGTAGGCCATCACTGCTTGGACTTGCTGCTGCGTGTGCGTGTGAGCAAAGTGGATGCCTGTGTGATTTCTGGGCGGGGCCTGGCCCGACGCCCGGAGCCCAGCAGAGGCAGCTGCTGCTCCCCCCAGGCCCGGGTCTGGGCCGTCAGCCAAGGGGCTTCCCCGAGCGTCAGCCTCCCCCTCGATGGCGGTGCCGTTTACCTGCCCGTGCAGGTGCGTGGCTATGGCAACCCTACACCTTTCTGCATCATCACACGGGCTACAGGCCGTTGTGCGCCTGCCCCTTCTGGCCAAATGAGGGACCACCACGGACTTTCAGGAAAGAAGCCAGAGACTGAGAACCACCCCTCAGGTGCCGCCATCGGCGTGTTCTTGCGGCAGCACCATCGTTAACACTTGCGTTTCCTGTGTGTCAGAGACGAGACCCCGAGAGGAGTCCCCGTGCCCACGCCCACAAGGAAAAAGGCGTCTGCCGCGCACAGAGCCCCGGGCCCCGCCGAGACCACACTGCACCCTGCGTGCCTCCCTAAGGACACGGCCCGCCCCCAGGCGACCCACAGTCCAGGAGACGCGCCCCGGGCACAGGGCCCGGACCCACACGCGACTGTCCTCCCCGCACGCGGTGAGTCCAGCAGGACGCTCCTTGGCTGGGGGTCTCCGGGAGGCTCTCCCCCAACACGGGGGGCTCCGCGTGTGGTCTGCCGCAGCGCTGTGACCCTCCGCCGAGGCCGCGGCCGGTGAGCGACGGACGGAGGCACGGAGGCAGCCAGTCCGCGGTGCCACCCCCCAGCGCGCGGTGGCCACTGTTCGACGGTGACGACTGTTCGACGGTGACGACTGTTCGACGGTGACGACTGTTCGACGGTGACGACTGTTCGACGGTGGCGACTGTTCGACGGTGGCGACTGTTCGACGGTGACGACTGTCGGACGGGCGGCTGTGGCTGGCGGGTGACGTCGCAGCAGAGGCAGCCTCACCGGACGACGGGGGCGCAGCGGGGGCTCACGCCGCTGCCGCAGCCACGGAGCCGCTTCCGCTCACGTCTCGTGCGTCCAGAGGCGACGGCGAGGACGACTGTCGCCGCAGCGGCTCCAAGAGGCCTCACCTGCCGTGTGGTGCGGGCGCGCGGCGGCGGCGCTGCCGGGCAGGGCGAGAAGAGCAGGCTGCCGCCGGCTGCCCGACGGGTGGAGGGGCCCCGGGAGCGGGCGAGGCGGCAGGAGACGGACGGCCGAAACGGAGGGACGCGTGGGGCCACTGCCACGAGCAAGGGCAGCGCTGAAAGACACACACACGGCGCCCCCCTGGGGACAGGCGGCCGCCCCCGTGCGGCCCCGGGAGGGATGCAGAGGGACAGAAGGACAGAGAGGGCGCAGCCCTGGCAGGGGAGAGGCCCGGTGGGGCCGGCTGCCGGCAGCAAGCAGGTGTCTCCCGGCCCCCGAGGAGGGGGCAGGAGGGGCGCAGGCCGGAGGCACCCGAGAGCGCCCGCGGTGGCGAGGCCGGGAGAGGGAGGACAGGAGGTGTGCCAGAAAAACCCGTCCCCGACCAAGCCTGAGCGGCGGCCATGCACCCCCCCGCCCCCGTGCCCACCGGCTGCAGAGCAGCTCTGGGAGGCCGGGTCAGACCCAGAGCCTGGCGAGTGGGCGGCTGAGACGCAGAGCGCGAGCGTGGACGCCAGTGGAGGAGCTCTGTGGAGGAGGTGTCCGGGGGCGCTTCCAGCCCTGAGCCTAGAGAGCCACACGTGTGGGTGACACAGGACAGCGTTTCTGTCCCAACCGAACGCCAGCGAGAGCTGTCTCGCCCGCAGCAAGCCACCATCTGGGTGAAAAGCTTTAAAAAACTGTCCCTGACCGTGACAGTAATGAGACACCTGAGGGGTGGCCAACAGAGCTACGAACCCTTCTCTGAAAAGATGCGTCTCCTCGGGCCGTGAACTAGGACCTCCGCCCCAAGACCAGAGCCAGCCAGAACCCGGGGAGCTGGCGAGGCTCCCACAGCTGGTGGCCAGCGCCTGCTCACACTCCCTCTGCAGCCAGTGGCGGCGGGAGAGCCCTTGCGTTCACAAAGGCCCTGAGACGCTGTAACACTGAGAGAGGCTCGGGCTGCGGGAGAGAGGCTGCAGAGACCACCCCCCCCCCACCCAGCGGGAAGCAGGAAGCAGGCCCTCCGTCTGCTCTTGGAGAACACCCGCGTCTCAAAGCCTGCGCCCCACCCTGAGGCCGCCCTTTTCCCCTCCATCCCCCGAGCCACACCCTGCGGCGAGGCCGGACCCCACGCCGCCCCCTCAGCCAGAGTGTGACACCCCCCCCACAAAAGAACGGCCTGCCGGGGCGTCTCAGGGCCACGGCCTCTCTGGCTGGACGGTCAACACCGTTTTCTCAGCACAGGCTTGGGCCCAGCCGTGGGCTGTGCGGACCCACACCGCAGCCTCAGAGACCACGGGGCGCCGGGTTCCAGAAGCCGGGGGACCGGGCCCACTGGGCGTGTCTCTCCCCTCCTTACAGGCCCCCAGGCGGGCGTCCCACCCGGCAGCCACGAGCTAGCAGACCAGGCTCTGCCCATCGGTGGAGACGGGCTTTGACCCCAAACACAGTCTGAGGTCGGAGCTGCCTCCCCTGAGGGTCCCGGCGCCGAGGGGCAGCTGAGGGTGGGGGCGGAGAGAGGGTTCAGAGCGAGCGTGAGGCCAGACTCCCCCAGCTCCGAGGCAGAGGCCGCTGTGCAGCACTGAGGAGGCAGGTCGCAGAGCCCCGCGGCCCGGCAGAGGCGCGGTGAGGGCCGGCAAAGGCGCCGGCAGGCGGCAGAGGAGGAGGCTGCAGAAGAGGGGCACAGGTGAGGAGGGGGGAGACCCGGGTACCTGCTCCGCACCGAGCTTGCGAGCTGCTCATCTCCGCGGATCTGAGGGCCATCAAAGTCACAAAGGAAACAACTCAAGTCCCTGATGAGCGGGCCTCCGCGTGGAGCTGCGTCAGCGCAACGCAGAGCCGCCCCTCTCCCACCCTGGCCGCCCGTCGGGGTCCCCCTCCCTCCCTCCCTCCCTCCCCCCAGGACAGCCTGAGCGGGTGGGGGTCCTCTCAGGCCGCGGCCTGCGCGGCGTCCCTGGGGGCAGGCGGCGCCCGGCGGCCGAACAGGCCCCAGAGGGCGGGCGTGAGTTCCCGCCGTCTGCGGTGAGCGTGTGCGGTTAGCTCACTCCACAGCAGTGAAGGAAAGTCGTCAATTTTAGTTTCAAATCAGCCGACTGCCACGCCCACGAAATCTAAACGTGCTTCCCTCCTGACTCATTCTGTGCTGCTGCTGGTGGGCCAGAAAAGGCACAACCCCACGCTCGCTCGCTCGCGCCCGCCCGCCCGGGGGACCGGTACCTCTTCAGGTAGGTCGACACATAGGTGGAGGGGGTGGCGGTCTGTGGCGCCTCGTGCCCCTTGGCCTCGTCCCTCCGCGGCGGCCGGGCGTGCGAGCCGCTCCGCACCAGGTTCGCCGCCGACTCTCTGCTAGGCGGGAGAGAAGGCCCCTGACTGGCCTCTGCCGCGGGCCGGCACCCACAGCACGTGCCCCCGCCCGCGGGGGAGAGCCGGGTGGGGGGGTGGGGGGGGGCTGCACGAGGCTCCGGGGCAGGCGGGCTCTGGGCCTGGCACCCCCTCGCTGGCGGGCGGAGAGCTGAGCGAGGGCTCAGGCCGCTGCTGGGAGCCGACCTCAGAGCCGGCTCACGGCCACGGGCGCCGCGCCCTGCGCACATCGGCCGAGCCTCCCGGGGAGAGGGCACTCCGGCTCCCGTGTGGAAGCTCCCGGGCTCCCCGCCGGCAGGAGGCAGAGAGGGGGGCGATGGGGCGGGCGGGGAGAAGGGCCCTCTGGGGGCTCCTGAGCCTCGCGGGTGGGAGGCTCCCGGGAAGGAGCAGGGCGGCGTTTCTGAGGCCCTCGCTGGAGATCGGGGCCCCAGACCGGTCCTCCCGGGCCCCACGCGGGCCCCACAGGGCCCCTGGCCACCGCGGGTGCTGCCGCAGCAGGGGCCACAGCTCAGCAGGCCTGGGAGGGGAGGCGGCCGAGAGCCCCCCTTTCTGACAGGGGCCTGCAGGTGTCCGGAGGGCTGCACCCGAGGGCCCGGGGCCGGGCGGGGCTCTGCTACGCGGCTCGGGGACGCCCTCGTTCGAGCGGAGGAGGACCGAGCTTTATTGACTGGCAGCCAGGAGCTGACTGGGCCAGCTACGGAGCAGCCCTGCCAGTGGCCGACCACCCGGGGCAGGTCTGTGCTGGGAGGGGGAGGCTGGGGGAGCTGGAGCCCCCACTGCCCACCGCCCCGCCACCCTGGGGCCCAGCAGCTGCCCCGGACAGGCCCGCAGGGTGGGGGGAGGGGCCGCGGAAGCAGCTGTGCCTGGCTACCTGTTCTCCTTCTCCTCGGCGTCGCGAGGGCTGCCCAACCTCCGGGGCGCCAGGGAGCTGAAGTAGCTTCTGCCGTCTCTGTCCTGTGGGGCCGAGACGGGTGAGGCCCGGGCCGCGGCCACACGCCCGCAGACCCCCACTTCCAGCCGCGGTCCCGAGCACACGGGGCAGGGTGGGGCGGGGCGGGCGTGCGGCTGCGGAGGACTGGCTCTCAGGCTCATGGCCGAGTTTCTGCCACAGGCGCAACCACGCAGGGGACCGGTCCTCCCGGGAAAAGCCTGGAGCACCCAGGGACGCGGCAGCCGGGGCAGGACGGGCCACCGGCCCTCCCCAGCCCGAGGGGCCGCCAGGAGCCGACGGATGCGCCGGCCCCGGCCCCAGGCGAGCAGGCGGGACTCCGGCCCCCTCCCTCCGCGTGGCTCTGCCTGCGTGTCGGCCACACGGCGGGGCCGGCTGAGGGGCCCGGCCACGGACAGCTTACGCACAGACCGCTGGTGCCACTCCAGGGACCCTGCAGGCCGCGGCCAGTGCTCACGCTTCGGACGCATTTCTGCCCCGGGAAGGACAGGGAGGCATGGACGCAGGCCAAAGACCAGGGTTTTCCTCTCTCGCCGGGCGAAGACAGCACAGGACGCCCTGCCCGCCCTGCCCGCACGCCCGTCCCCCAGAGCCCAGTGAGGTCCAGGCCGCACCTTGTCCCTGTTGTCCAGGAGGGAGGAGACGCGGGGGCTGGAGGCGGAGCGGCAGAGGGCGGAGCCCCGGTCCCTCGCGGCCTCCCGGGCGTCGGTGGCCGTGCTCAGTGTGTTGTGGCTGCCGGTCTTCCTGAGGCCCAGGCGCCAGGAGGAGGGGGACTCGTCTCTGGGCTCCTCCGGCTTGTTCAAGACGCTGCAGGGCTGCAGGGCAGGGGGTGAGCAGAGGGGGGGCGGGGTTGGGGCCAGCGCTGCGTCGTCGCCACAGGCGCCACGCGCCCCCACAGCTGCCTCGCCCACGAGCCCCGGACCCTCGCACGGCTGCCCCGACCAGGCCGCCCGGGCAAGCAGACCCTCTCTCCCCTGAGCAGCCGGTGCTGAGCCTGGGCGCGTGAGACCCGGGTCCTGGCCACACCCCCTCTCCACACCCGCTCTCGGCCGGCGTGTCGCTGGGAGCGGGACCCTCATCCAGGCCTCCACAGGCCCCCCCCGCCGGGGGACGGGCAGAGTGAGCCCGTGCCCACGCGTGTGCGAGGCGCCGAGAGGGGGCTGGGGCCCCATCTGGCCGTACGGGGGACCCGCACAGCCCCGAGCTCCAGCCGCAGCCTCACGCCAGGAGCTCCGCGGGCCGAGCACCGCGTCCCCAGAACAACGTCGGCCTCAGGAAGCGAGCGCAGGGGAGGTGCACCCTGCCCTCCGTCAGGTCGCTCCCGGGACCCACGGAAAACAAGGGTGTCGGCACACAGGCCGTCCGGGGCCCCTGGGTCTGCAGGCACCAGCCGCCGTCTCCGCCTAGCCGGGTCGGGTCCCAGGCCTCCTCCCGGGCGGGACAGGACGGTGTGGCAGGGACGCCGAGGCCCGCGCCTCAGGTCCCACTCTCCTCCTCTCCTCGCTGGCCACGGGCACGGGCCCCGCCGGCGCCGGAGGCCGGGCTGGGGGGCAGACGCCCTTCACAGCAGCACTCCAGCGAGGCGGAGTGAGTGCAGGTGTGAGTGTGCCCTTTTTAAATGCAGCGTTTTTCCTTTGAAAGGTGGGCAGTCTGGCAACACCCTGAGCAGAGGGCGGGCCCAGGCTCCCCTGAGTGATGGGCGAGGCGGTGCCCGTCACAGCCACACCCCTGGTGCCGGGCCTGGGCCTCCACCTTGGCGCCAGAACCCCGGCTCCCCGACCCAGAGGGCCTGGGAAGGCCGGGAAGGCAGCGTCGAGCCAGGCCGGAGCTTCCGGCGGCTGCGCTCGGGGGAACTCGGACCCTCCCCCAGCCCACAGCCAGGCGCACTCGGCGGGCAGGGTCACCCTCGCCGCCCCGCCCAGGCGGTGCTGCTGCTGCTGCTGCTGCTGCTGCCCCTCCATGGGCTCCCTGGTCCTGGGCTCTCTGCCCCCCAGGAGCGGGAGACAGGGCTCCGGAAGCGAAGTGCAGGTGGGAAGCGAACGAGGAGAGCGGCCCTCCCCACAGCCGACGCGGGGGCCGAGAGCCCCGGCCCCCCAAGCTCCACGCAGCTCCCCTTCGGATGCGGGGAGAGCAGCCACTGGCTTTCCTTTCGGTCCCAGGCCACCAGACACATCCGGTGCCGCCCAAGCACATCGCAGGCAGGGTCATTTGGTGGCCGTCCTGCGGCTTTCGAGGGCACTGTTTCGGAGGCAGGATCTGGGTCCCTTGCTCCCCCAGACCCGCGTGTCGGAGCCCTGACCCCGAGGGGACCACGTCTGGAGACGAGGTGGTCGGTCATCTCTGCGCCAGAGAGGGGGTCCTCACCAGGCACGGCACCCACTGGCCCTCCGGGCCGGGGCCCCCTGCCTCTACGGTGCTGGCGAGCACGGCCTGGGCAGGCCCAGACGGGACAGACGGGAAAGGGCATGTCTCTGCTGTGCTGCAGGAGCGCCGCCCTGGAGGCCTCTCTAGCTGCTGCTGCTGCGGCTGCTGCTGTGGCGGCGGCGGCGGGAACCCAGCACCCAAACTGCCTCCCAGACACTCACCTTCCGGGCCGGGGTGGCGGAGGGGTTCAGGGCTGGGGCCGGGACGGGCTCCTCCCCGCAGCCCTTGCTCTCCGGGCTGGAGAGGCTGCTCACGGCCTCAGGCTCCCCATCTGCCAGGGAGACACAGGACGCAGGAGAGCCGGTGAGATGTCGGCCCGTGTGCGCGAGCACCTCCCCAGGGACTCAGGGTCTGCCCGCTCCCCACTCCCCAGGCGGACGGGGCGGAGGGACTCAGTGCTGAGGCTGCCCCGTGGCTTGAACCGCAGCTCCCCCGCACGTGACTGACAACGTCCTCCACATCACGTGTCAAGTTCGAGTTCTTCGGTGGGTACGTGGCGACACCCTCCTGTGGCCACAGCCAGTCCTCATGAGGGACAGTGCTGGGAAGCCCCGCTGGGAGCCAGGGACGGGGGGGGGGGCAGGGGGGGCGCTGACAGTCTGCACTGCAGGCAGGCGGAGCCGGGAGGGGGTCCCCAGGGTCAAGCAGGGCTGCGGCGTGGCGTGACCCAAGGGGGCGGCGGGCGGGAGCACACCTCCCGGCACCGGGCGCACTCGACGCGCCGTGAACACAGCCCGAGACGGCCGTGCAGGGGCTGGGAGGGGCTCTGCTCTGGCATTTTCAGGATGAGCTGTGGCTGCTCCACAAAGATTCAGGGCTCAGTGAACGGACGCCGTCCCAACACTGCAGCTCAGCGGTGCCGGCGCTCTCGCTGCGGCCACTGGTCCCCCGCCCCCCGGCGTGGGGGTCTCGAGCCCACAGAAGGAGACACGAGGAAGGGTGGTGCCGCCCCTCCATGGGGAGGACCCGGGCCTCGGAGGACCTGGGCCCGAAGAGCAGAAGGAGCTAATGCCTCACCGTGGGCCCCGCCACGGCCAAGGTCAGGGGACACGGATGCCACCATGAACTCGTGCCCAGTCATGAACTCGAGGGTCCCAGGCCAGAGCGGGTGCCCCCCCCCAGGGCTCCCCCGTGGGCCACACCCTGAGGCTGCAGGACCGCGGCCCCGGCTCCACCCAGGGCTCTCACGGCCGCACGCTCCAGGTCGCCCGGCTCGCCTCTGAACACAGAGCTCGGCCCCCTGAGCCCCCACGGCCTCCGGGGCCCCGGCTCTCCGACGGGCGGGCGCACCTGCCCCCAAACACAGGGCCCACGCGGGAGCACCCGCATTACCTGCCTCCTTCTCAGCCTCGGACTCTGAGGCTTCGTCCTCGCCCTCCTCCTCCGAGCTGGAGCTGCTGGACTCCTTGTCTTGCTCCTCCACTTCCTGGGCCTTGGGCGTCTCCTCCTCGTACAGCAGCTTCTCTTTGCTGCGCGGAGAGGGTAGCTTGAGCGCCGCAGAGGAAGGACGGACGTGTCCCCCCCCCCCCCCCGGTGCCCTGATGGTCCCGTGCCAGGAGGACGAGGCCACGGGCCTGCATGCGTGTCCCCGCGTCCCCGAGCCCCCCCCCGCAGGTTGAGGCTCCCGGCGGGGCTGGAGCCGCCCCCGCCCGTGCGGCACAGGGCAGGGAGGGCCGGGAGCCTGGGCGCCGACGCGGCAGGCGAGCGGAAACCACCCCGCAGCATCCGTGCCTGCCGTGGCCCGCGGGGGCCCTGAGCCCGTCCTTGAACTCCAAACCCACCCGCCCCCGAGGCGCCACCCCCCCAGCATCCACGCCCTCCCTGCCCTCGGACGCCCCCACGCATTCGGAGGTCGTGTGGCTGAGACGGACGTTTCTGTCGCGCAGACCCGCGTGCACAGTGGGTGGGCCGCGCGCCCCGAGGGCCTTACTTCCGAAGGGGTCCGCCCTGCAGCCCGCCGCCGCTCAGGCCCGACTCGATGAGCGCACTCCGCGCCTCCTTTTCGCTCCGGAGCTGGAAAACGAGGCGGCGGCGGCACGGGTCAGCGGCCACCTCGGCTCGGAGGGCCCTGTCCTCCCGAGGGGCAGGCAGGAGGCCGGCCCGGGGGGGCGGGAACCGGTTTCACACACTGGTCTTCCGGAGCCCGGGGGCAGCTGGTCTGCCGCGGTTTCTGACCTCCGGCCGCTCGAGGGCCTGCTTCTAACGAGGGGCCTTCACCACCCTGGGCCCCCGGACCTCCCTCCCCTCTGGCTGCTGACGGCCCCCGAGGGGGCAGCGGCCTCCCCGAGGGCAGACGGGGCCGGGGCCCCGCACGCGGACTCACCACGCTCTGCTTCTTCTGCAGCATCTCCAGGTGCTCCACGAGGCCCTCGTGGGCCACGTCGAATGGGGTCTGGCCCTGCGGAGGGGGGGGAGGGAGGGAGGGGCGCCGCGGCCCCGCGCCTCCGTCAGAGCCCTTGCCGGCCCGCGCCCCGCGCCCCGCCTCCCGCCGCAGCGGCCTCCCCCTCCCCCGTGCGCGGCTCCACGGAGGCCACGACGGGCCCGTCCGCTGTCCCGGGAGGCAGCGTGTCCTCATGGGGGTCTGCCGTTCCACCAAACAGCACTGAGAACGTGGCTGATACCCACATGCCGTCTGCCCCGACCTGGCCCTCCTCACCACGGTGCACACACGGGGGCCTCGGGGGCCTCGGCGGGAGCGGGACACACAAGCTCGAGGTCACGCCTCGAGCCCGGCTCTGCAGGGGAGCACCGGCGCAGGCGAGGGCCCGGCTCAGGGGAGGCGGGAGGGAGGCAGAGCACCACTGACCCAGCGGAGGGCTGCGCCTCTGGACCCCGGGAAGCTCCTCGGGACTCCGCAGACGTAAGGACGCGGGCACAGCAGCACGGTGTCAGGCAAACTCAAGGCGCCTTGTCAGGTCACCGCTTTAAAAGGCCTGACTGCATGCGCTCAGCCGTCACGAGTCTCTGAGCCAAAAGTAAAGCGACCCCCTGGCTGGGCTTCTCAGGAGCTGCAGCACCGTCCCCCGAGCTGAGAGGTCGTGGGTTTGTTTTCTGGTCGGGGCCCAGGCCTGGGCTGCGGGTCTGTCCTGGGTCGTGGTGCACACGAGAGGCAGCTGACCGATGTGTCTCCCCTCTCGCTGACTCCCTCCCTCCCTCATCCTCCCTAAAGTCAGTGAGCAGTCCTCAGGGAAGGGCTAAAAAACCAATAATAAAAAAAGTAAAATGAGCCCTGGCTGGTGTGGCTCAGTGGGTTGAGTGCCGGCCTGCAAACCAAAGGGTCGCTGGTTCGAACCCCAGTCAGGGCACAGGCCTGGGTTGTGGGCCAGGTCCCCAGCAGGGAGCGCATGAGAGGTCACCACACGCTGATGTTTTTCTCCTTCTCTTTTGCCCTATCCCTCCTTAAGCATAAATAGAATCTTTTTTCTTTTTTTTTGAAAAAAAGTAAAACAAAGCCTTTCTCGCCTCACCACAGGCGGAGCCTCAGGCCTGGCCAGGGGCAGATGCAGCTGCGTCCGCTTGTGCCTTCAGGGGCTTCCGCGTCAGTGGGGCCGGGGCCGGGTCGGCAGTGCCCCCCCCACACACAGCCAGCCCTCCATGTGGCCAGTGGGTGGCATGGGGAGCAGACCGCCGCCGCAGGGCTGCACCCCCGAGGGCCTGGGGGGAGCCCCCGGGGCCGAGACCCGGCGCAGGCTCGTGGCCCCGGTGGGGCGGGCCCGCTCACCAGCTTGTTCCGGGCGTCCATGTCGCAGAGGGCCTCGGCCAGGATGGAGCAGGCCTCCTTCACGCCCCAGTGCGCAGCGGCGTGCAGGGGCGTCCAGCCGTCGTGGTCCCGCACGTCCAGGTCGTAGCCGGCCTGGACCAGCAGCCTGGGGGGGAGCCCGCCAGGCCTTCACGCCCTCCGCTGCGGCTTCCTGCCGGAGACCCCGCCCCACAAAGCCACGGGGTCGAGGTCCCCTGCCCCCGAGCCCACTCAGGGTTCTGTTACCACACGGAGGGTGGGGGGGCAGGCCCCGAAGGCAGCATGGGAGCCCCAGGCACAGCCGGGGCCGGCAGAGGTGCTGCGTGGGGTGTGCGCCCAAGAGTGAGTGGAGCCTGGCTCGGCCGGCCCCAGCCGGGGCTCTTGGACGGTGCGCCTTGCGCCTGGTGCAGGGGGCTGTGCCGCCTCGGGCGGGCCTGGTGCAGGGGGCTGTGCCGCCTCGGGCGGGCCTGGTGCAGGGGGGCTGTGCCGCCTCGGGCGGGCCTGGTGCAGGGGGGCTGTGCCGCCTCGGGCGGGCCTGGTGCAGGGGGCTGTGCCGCCTCGGGCGGGCCTGGTGCAGGGGGGCTGTGCCGCCTCGGGCGGGCCTGGTGCAGGGGGCTGTGCCGCCTCGGGCGGGCCTGGTGCAGGGGGGCTGTGCCTGCAGCCAGTCAGCTCCGGCCAGACACGCCCACGCCAGGTGCGAGCCCCTGACGGGGGAGCCCGGGAGCGGCAGACTGAGGCCCGTCCCGCAGGGCCCCTCACAGCAGGGAGTGCATGGGGGCAGCAGGGGGCCCCGTCAGACCCACCCGCGAGGGC
This sequence comes from Phyllostomus hastatus, assembly GCF_019186645.2. Taxonomy (NCBI): domain Eukaryota; kingdom Metazoa; phylum Chordata; class Mammalia; order Chiroptera; family Phyllostomidae; genus Phyllostomus; species Phyllostomus hastatus. The sequence continues at coordinate 23,568,429 of NW_025333607.1, read as the reverse complement.
CTGGAGGGACAGCGGGGCTGCGAGCCACCCGGGGCCCCGGCAAACGGGAGGGAAGGCCGGGAGGTCCGGGGAGGCGGCCGCAGAAATGCAGCAGAAAACCTCGCCCCCCCGGCTCCAAAGGCTGCGGGCCCTGAGCCCACCTCCCGCCCGCCGGGCGACGTGGCCGACGCACCTGAGGACCTCGGAGTAGCCCTTGGCGGCAGCCACGTGCAGCGCGGTGGCCCCGGAGCGGGGCTGCCTGGTGTCCTGGACCTTGCCGCTGTTGAGCCACTGCCTGGAGTCCTGCAGCATCCGCTGCTCCTCCTCCTTCCGCGCCTGCTCCAGGTCGACCCCTGCGGGGGCCACAGGCAGCCACGGCGTCACCACCGCCCCCCACCTGGGCTCGAAGGGCCTGCAGCGGACAGGCTGGGCGCTGTCCCCCCTCGTGGGCAGACAGGGCGTCTGCAGACGCGGGTCGGACCCCCCCGCGTGCCGGGAAGCTGCGTGAGGGCGGGTCCATCGGGGGCCGCCCCCAAAGCCGCTTCCCGCTCTGAGGACGAGGGGCCCGGGGGCTGTTCCCTTTATGCTGTGGCCTTTGTTCGGAGCCGTCCGTTTCAGGGTGCCCTTGCAGGTCACAGCGCCTGCCCTCGGAGGTGAAAACGGCTGCCGCGCCCCCCGGCCACCGGCGAGGGAGGAGCCCAGAAGGGCCGCAGAGCCCGTCCCAGCCAGCACGGGGACTCCGAGCACCCGGCTCTGCCCCGGGGCCGGGAGGGGGAATGGGCAGGAGGCTGCACTCGCAAAGGCAGGGGAGGCCGGTGCCGAACGCCCTGGCACAGAGGCCGGCACATTTCCGTAAGGGCCAGGGATGACGTCTCTCCGACTTTGGGTAACCGGCAGACGCAGGGACGTGGCCAGAGCGGCCCCTCCTACCAGCCGGCACCAGGAAGGGCCACCGCGGCCGCACCCTCGGGTGAGTGCGACTGTGGGTGAGGGGCGGGCAAGAGACTGAGTGTCACGACGGCCGATGTCCTCCCCGGAGACCCGTGCCCCTCCCGGCAGGGCCCCCCACCCCGCCTGTGAGGGGCCCCTTCCCGGGGCCGAGGCTACCTTGCTTCTTCACGTGCTCCAGAAGGAGGTCCTTCATGGCAGGCTCCTCCGCGAGGTCGGAGGGCACCTCGCCCTCGCTGTTGACGACGCCCACGCTGGCCCCGTGGTCGAGGAAGTACCTGCGCAGACACGACCAGAACCGACACTGCCCGTCACCCCGACCCGGCTGCACGCGCGCACGCCCCCGAGACCCGACGCGGAGCGTGGCCAGGCCAGGAACGGGGCTCCCGGCGCCAGGGATGCCCCTAAAGTCGCGGAGGCGGCGAGAGGCAGGGGTCACGGCCCGGTCTTCTGACCTCGGGTCCCACCCATCTTTTCACCAGACCAGGCCCCCGGGGGGCCCGCGAGAGTCCCAGCACCACTGGGAGCCCCGTCAAGGGCCCGAGGTCCTTGAAGCAGAACAACAACTGCAGCCGGACTTCAGCCCGACCCGAGTCAGCAGCCCGAGGGGGTGCGTCTCAGACACTGTGGGTTCCATTTTATTGTTACTTTGGTGAGGGTTTTATCTAGTTATTTTTAGAGAGGGGAAGAGAGGGGGAAGAGAGGGAGAAACATCCGTGTGTGGTTGCCTCTCACACACCCCCTCCTGGGGACCTGGCCCACAACCCAGGCAGGTGCCCTGACTGGGAATCGAACCCGCGACCTTTCCGTCTGCAGGCTGGAGCTCAGTCCACTGAGCCCCACCAGCCAGCCAGGGCAGAGATGTTAAAAAGACAAGACCGGCCCCTGGACCCGAAGAGCCGGCGGGGGAGCTGGGGCGGGGGAGCAAGACCAGGCGGAGGCGAGACAAGGGACCGCGCTGCGCCCCCTCGGGGCTGGGGGGGCACGGCGGCGCCCCCCGGGCCTCTCTCTGGTGCAGGTCGGCAGCCCCGCGCGGCCTCGCTCCTGGAGCCCGGGCCCTCGCGGTCCAGCTAGCCTCCCACCGACATTCCTTCCACGGTGCCCGGCGCCCTTGGTGCGGACCCCGCGCTCCCGCACACCCCAGGACCCCTCAGCCACACCTCCCCTCCCCAGAAGACCAACGTGCCAAGGGTGGGCCCGGCGGGCCCTCAGCACACGCTTCCGCCTGACTGCGCCCCGCACGCCGCTGAACAGAGCCCTTCCCGCTCCAGAACCCGCCCGGCCAGCAGGGGCCCTGGGCCTGCCATGACAGACCCTGGGGGCCGCTGGCGGGCCGCTGCGCTGCCCCTCCCCACGGCCACCGCCCTGCGCCCGGCACTTCCTCCTGCCCCTCGGCCTCCCGAGCGACACGTGCTGACCTCTGCTCGGCGCCCCCCCCCCCCGCCCCGGGGGTCAGGCTCACGGCACCGGGACCCCGCTTTTGCCTCTTGTGACCCGTTCTGAGGCCCACGGCGGCCCGGAAGACTCGTTTCTAGAAAGCCCTCTGGACTGCCGTGAGCCAGAAAGCGGTTACAGTTAGGTACGGCTATCTTCCTAACCCACTCTCAGAAAAAAGTAAAAACCCCTTTAGTTTCCCTCCCCGGAACGAGAACAACAGTCGACCTGTGGAGCAACCCTCACTGCTCCCCAAGGACCCGTGCAGCTGCCCCGAGGCTGGGGAGCCCCCCGAGGCTAGGGAGCCCCCCAAGCTGCTGCGTCACTGCTCCCTCAGAAAGCGCAGCCTCCTGTCCCCGCCACCGCCTCAGCACAGCGGCCTCGTGCTGCCGCTCGCAGGGAGGGGGGCGGGGGGAGCGGGGGGAAGGTGCCCGCAGAGGGGGCACCGCCCCGACAACAACCGGGCTCAGCAGCGACTTGACCCTGCCACTTGCTCCTTAAAAACAAGCCAGCCCCCTGCTTCCGTGCTTTGCGACAGGGGGCGGTGCGACCGTCCCCGGGACCCGAGGCCCGAGGCCGGGGCGGACGAGACTCACTCTGCGATGTTGAGGTAGCCGCAGGAGGCCGCCGCGTGGAGGGGCGTCCAGCCCTCGTTGTCCTGCTGGTCCACGGCGGCCCCGCTCTCCACCAGGAACCTCACCATGTCGAAGTTCTCGTCGATGCAGGCCTGCGGGGGAAGCCCGCCACCGTCACCCCGCTGGCCCTCGCCGGGGAGCCCAGCCGCCCGCCCCACGCAGCTCTGGGCGCCGGCGCGCAGCAGCTCCCTCCCCGCCCCCGCCCCCCGAGACGACGCTCGTCTCCGATTCCCGCGTAAGGGCGTCCAGAGCGTGGCCTCTCAGCTCCGCGGTCTGGTGTGCACCCCGAGCCATCTCCCTGCCTCCCGCCTCTCCACCGCAGCGTGAGCGTGGGACAGGCAGGGGGCCGCTAGCAGGGCGGGCCGGGACGGGGGGCTCCGGCGCACCGTGAGCCAGTGCACTGTCTCGCCACGGCTCCACAGAAAGACCCACGGGCTACGACCCACGGGCTGCGACCCACGGGCTGGGTCTTGGGCCCTGACCGGCAGGGCCGCCCCGCGAGCCCGGCCGTGAGAGAAGGGACGAGGTGAGCACTGCAGACACAGAAACAGACCTTTCTCATGCGTTTTTTTTCCAAAAGATTTTATTATTTTATTTTTAGAGAGAGGGGAAGGGAGAAAGAGGGAGAGAAACACCAACATGTGGTTGCCTCTTGCGCACCCCCCACTGGGGACCTGGCCCACAACCCAGGCGTGTGCCCTGGCCGGGAATCGAACCAGAGACCCTCTGGTTTGCAGGATGGCGCTCAGTCCACTGAGCCACCCCAGCTGGGGCTCACACTTACTTTCTGACCGGCTTCAAATAGCACGGTGACGCTTGTTTGTGGTTATGGGCCGTTAGGGACCCACCGCTGCCCGTCTCCGAGCAGCGGGGGATGCATGGCTTCCCGGCCAGAGACCTCGGTAACCAGGCTGTGTTAGCGTGTCCGCAGACCGACGAGGAGGGGAAGCTGCGCTGACAGGGGCCGTCCGTCTGTCTGTCCCTCCGTTCCCAACGAGCATGGGGTCGGACCATATCCAGAGCAAACCGACTTCCGCAGCAGCAGGGAGGCCACGGCCCTCCCGCTGGCCCCAGAGCCAGCTCCACCTGCCCAAGCAGCAGCGGCAACCGGCCCCATTAGCCCTTGGCCCTCGATGGCGGGCGGGCGGCTGGGCGGAGAGGACGCACGGCGCCCGGGCTGCACGCCTCAGCGGACCCGTCGCTGCGGAAAACCGCGGGCCGGAGGGACCAGGCGCTCCCTTCCTGGAGTGCCCCTGTCACTCAAACGGCCGACAGACAAACCGTGACACAGACCCGGAAGGGGCGGAGCTCGCCTGCCTGCCTGCGGGTGGGAAGGAAATGGCCAGTGTTTCTGCCCCTCGCATTTGAGATTTGGGGAACACGGCCACCACCACGAGCACGCCCCCCCCAACCCCCCCCCAGGCTGAGGCCTGGGGCCGCGTGCAATGGGGCGCACCTGGGGGACCAGCTCGGTGAGCCCAGGGGCCCCGAACCACCACGCGCCCGGTACCAGGACAACGCACACGGGCGGGACTCAGCCGCAGTGCAGGCCAGAGCCCTGCGCCGCGACGCCGCGCAGCAAGGACGGCCAGACGGACGGGGCTGCAGACGCCACTGCCGGTCAGCCGCCCAGGGAGAGGGCCCACGGCTGCCCGGCCGCTGTCTGACTCGCCAGCCTTTCCCAAGCACGTGCCTGCGCGAGCCCAGGTTGTCTTCACAGACTCTGGTCAAAACCCCATCTCAAACAAACCGAATCCGGACGTTAAGAAGGATGTGTAAAAACGCAGAGCAATGCCAACTCCACTCTTCTCATTACTTTGTGCGTGTGAAAGCACTGGGCTGGCCCGAAAGTCCACTACGTTTTGTCCCCACGACGGCTCCAGCAGCCCCGAGCTGTCTTTAACTTCATGTGAAACAATGTGGTTCAACTGTAGTGTGACAGCTGTCACCTCAGTGTGCATTTAAAAAAAACTTAACAAAACTGGTGAATTTTTGTGCAGCCATTTAAATACTGAAGATGGAAGAAAACATGCAACGTTTTTGGCGTATTATGCTTCACTATTTCAAGAAAGGTGAAAGTGCAACGGAAATGCAAAGAAAGCTTGGAGCAGTGTGCGGAGGAGGAGCTGTGACTGGTCGGATGTGTCGGAAGCCGTCTGCCAGGTTCCCTGGTACCACCGACACTTTGGCCCAACAGCTCCCTGCTGCGGGGCTGCCTGAGGCACCGGAAGACGGTGGCAGTGCCCCGGCCTCTGCCCACTAGCAGCCAATAGCGGGAGGGAGCCGACATACTCAGAATGTGCAAATCAGTGAAGTTACTGGTGAAAATGAGAAATGTGTTTTTAGGGAAAAAGCTAAACCGGCTTTTTAGCCAGCACAATATCTAATTATCCCAATTAAAACAGGTGGTTTATACTAGCCTATAGTAAGTTATTCCTATTTTAAGCAAGTTGATAAGCACACGGTTTTAGAGTGTCTCGTAACATGTGATGACCCCTATGAACACAGCTCTGGGGCTCCGCGTGAGGTCTCCAGGCGCGGGGCGAAGCCGAGGACACGGCTCGGGAGCTGCGGCGCTCCAGGAAGACCATCAGGCGGTCACCGCGGGGCGACGGGGGGGCGCGCCAGCGGGACTCCGTGACCGGAGCCTTTTCCGGAGGACGTGCGGGCACCCCCCCCCAGACGGACAGCGTGTCCATCCGCCCGCCCAGCACCGGGCAGGAACGAGAACAGGCCGACCTGACTTGTGTGAACACGATTCACGTGAACCTGGGATTCACGTGACCATGGGATCAGGTAACTCCAGCCACACACGGCTGCTTTGACGATTTCCCCCACGCCGGCCGACAACTCGACGTCCGCACGGCCGCGTGTCCCTCCCCGGGCGGCCCTTCCCCGGGAAGCAGCCCCCAGCCCCGTCTCCTCCAGGACGCTCTCGTGAGCCGACCAGCTGGGACAAGCGCCCCCCATCGCGCCCCACTCCTTCACCCGGCACCCCACTTTGGAACCGTGCCCATCGCCGAGTGCCTCACCGACAGCACGTCTGCCCCGGGGCGGCGCTGGGACCAGTCACCGCTGGGTGCCTGGCGGAGACCTGTCCAGGAAGACTTCTGAGTGAAGGGATGAGGGGCTGCTCCTCAGAGAGGCACTGAAGGCCAAGGAGAAGGGTGTCCCGGAGGTTAAGCACACGCCGCCCAGGTCACAAGAGAGCCCCGCGTCGTGAGGGCCCACTGTGCTGTGCTGTGCTGTGGGACCCCTGCGGCCGCTGGGCCGGCAGCCTCTGGCCTGGCTGCTCCGTTTCCTCGGCTTTGGGAGGTCTCCCGACTCGGCGCAGTGGCCACGCCCCCACCGGGCGGACTCCGGGAAGGGCTGTTTCCCAGACCCTCCTCTGCCCTGGGAACGTGCCAGCAGACAAGTCTGGCCGGGTGGAGTCCTCAGAGAGCAGCCCCCACCAACCCTCGACCCTCTGACTCCTCCCCCTCCTATCTCAGGCTCCTCCCCCTCCCCCCCTCAGGCTCCCCACCCCCCCAGCACTCCGGCCGCCACCCTCTCAGGCTGCCACCCTCTCGGTGTCGTGGCCTCGGGTCCGCGAGTGTCAAATCCTTCTCCTGGCGTTTCTACACACATTTCGGAGAATGGCCATGAGCAGGCCTGATCAGCGAGGCGATCTGGCGGGGTCCCCTCCGCGGTCACCGCAGTGGCCGTCGGGTAGGCTGAGCACTGACTGTCCCCAGAGGCTCGAGCGTGGGGACCAGTGCGGGTCAGGGCCGGCCGGGGCGCAGGCAGCCGGGCCGGCCAGCTCTGCCAGGCATGGGCTCTGGGTGAGGTGGGGACAGAGGCGCCGCCGGCCGGCCTCCCGGGACGGTGAGGGGAGAGAGGAGACGGTGCGGTGGCAGCAGCCGGTGCCGCTGCGGTTTCCACGGTCCAGCGAACGGCGCCTGCCCTCGCCTGCCCCCGCCGCCCCCACTCGGAGCCCACGGCAGGGAGGCGGCCGGTCTGAGGTGCTTCTGAGCCGGGGAGACCGCGGGGCAAGCTGCCACCGGACTTCAGAACCCCCCCCCCAGCGGTCCAGTGTGCCGCGGGACCCTGGGCGCGGGAGCTCCCGGGGTGAACCAGTGTGTGCCGCAGCCGAGCGGGGAGACCCGCCGGCAGAAGCGTCCTGGAGTGACCGCTGTGCCCTTCCTCCCTCCGTCCCCGACGCTCCGGCGGAAGGACCGAGGCTGAGGCCGTGGAGGAGACCGGAGCACCCCTGAAAACCCCCTCGGTGAGCAGTGACACGGCCGTGCAGACGCCCCCAGCGCGTGCCCCCTGGGGCTGCGCTGACTCATCCACAACGGCGGCACGGCGGGCGCCCCAGCTCGTCCGCACTGCCGTGTCCAGGACCACGGACCCCAGCACCCTGCCTCCACGCGAGCTGCTCTGAACACCGTGTGGGTGGGTCCTTCCTGCCACTGAGCAGGCAAAGGAGGCTGAGCAAGGCCCTGGCGCTGCTCAGGACGCGAGTGGGCGAGTGCCCCTCCCACCGAGCCCCGTCCCCTCTGCCTCGGTTCATGTCCGTCTTCCGGAGACACACGGAGTATCACTACAGAAACAATTTGTGCAAGGACCTTAAGAAAAAGAGATGGCATTTCATTATCATCTGATTAGTTATTAGTCCAGAGAGCCATCAGAAATGTTGCCAGGGAACGGTTTGAGGCTTCCTAAGGTGGGCGTGCCACGTTTCCCTGGCAACGGAAAGCTCTCTCCAGAGAAGCGACTGGATCCCACCGAACCCCGGGGAGGCGGACGAGCTCACTCTAGGACTGCAGAGGGGCCTCCCAGTACGGAGCCTCCTCCGTCCCAAAATAGCCTGCAACTGTCACCGCCACCGAGTGCCACTGGCTCCAGGGGCTGACCTCGCTGCCGTGTCTCAGAACCCGGCTGCGGCTCCCTTCCCCACAAAGCCCAGCTCCGGGGCTAGGGCGGGCGAGGTGACATGTCTCCCTGCCGGGGTGTTGCAGCCCACACCTGCCTGGATCCCCACGAACCTCGCCGACACGGGCGCCGGGTGCCGCTGACGCTCGGAGCCGTCCCCAGTCCACGCCTCCCACTGTCGGGTCCTGCATCCTCCCCAGATCCACACGGCTCAACAGCAGTAACAACCTGTGCAGGACTTCGGCAACTTGAGATCTGTATACTCCCCCAAATTACACACTTTCAACTTTATGCTGAAAACCCTGAACGCTCGCAAAGACCATAATTCCTTTCATTCACCAGCTGCACGCCGGATGCCTGCAGCACCTGCGAACTCTCGAGTCACCGCTGTGCACTCTCCGGTGCAGCCCGAACCCTGGGGCAGCCCTGGGCACACGTGTGTTGGGTGACAGAAGGGGTGCTCGGATGCCCAGAAAGCCACACTGTCTGCACCCTCAGCTGATGCTCGGTCACCCAGGGTCATCCAGACCCACGGAGCCCACGCTGCAGGCTGCACGCGGCCCCGCCCGGGCGGGTGCGGCACACTCGGCCCCCCCGGCTGTGCGCGCTGTCCCTGCGCCCTGCCCCCTGCTGCGGCGTGCTGAGCGGTGCCCCAAGCTCGTCCGTGTCCCAATCCCCAAAACCGGTGCAGGGGGCTGCACTTGGAAAGGGGTCTTTGCAGGTGTGATTAAGGACCTTGAGTGGATTATCTAAGTGGGTCCTAAACCCAGTGACAAATGTCCTTATAAGAGACAGTCGGGACAGGCATGAAACAAGACAGAAGAGGAGGGAATGTGAGTGACCACAGACTGGAGTGATGTGGCCACACAGAGGCTGGAAGAGGCAGAGAAGAAAACTGCCTGTCTCCCCACCCCTGTCGTGATACAGTGTAATATCCGCCTGTCTCTCCACCCCCATCAGGATACAGTGTAAAAACTGCCTGTCTCCCCACCCCCATTGTGATACAGTGTAACATCCACCTGTCTCCCCACTCCCAAGAGGATACAGTGTAACGACCACCTGTACCCCCACCCCTGTCATGATACAGTGTAACGACCGCCTGTCTCCCCACTCCCTTCAGGATAACCGTGTGACGATGGCCTGAGGGAGCACCACAGCAGCAGCCGGCTCCAATGTGACAGGCGACAGCAGCAGTGTCACTCTGTGTGAAAGACTTACGGCTCCCTGGCACAGACAGTTTGGCTCCCCGAGGGTGAGAACTATATATCTGATTATGTGCTCAGTGGTCAGGCAGGCTCTCTGGCCTTCCAGGAAAGCGAGCCAAGAGAGACAACAGAGGCAAAGAATTTTCCGTGGAGTCACACAAGGGTTTCTGTTGTCAGAAGACTGGCGTGCTGCGCTCAAGCCTGCCCACGTCTGCAGTGGGGGACCAGAGGACGCCTCCCTGCAGCTAGGAGCAGTTGACAACACTTAGATTCCAGAACTATGCTCATTCTGGACCCAATCAGAACCTCCTCTCGTGGCCCAAGCCCCTACCCTGCCAGCATTTCCCTCCACCTTCCCCACCCCCCGTGTGTCCACTGAACCAAGACCAGCCCCCCAGGCCCCCTCCGGGTGACCCAGGCACCGCCCACACCCAGCCCAACTCCTGTCACCCAGGCAGGGTGACAAGGTGGAGCAGAAGCAGGCAGACGGAGACAGAGCCCGGGAAACAAGGACTACGTCCTCCCAAGGCCCACAAGCTCTTCAGGCAGAAGGTTCACAGTCCCGGCCTCCAAACCGCTACTCTGTCCTGTGGGCACTCCTGGTCTGAGGAATAACGAGGGTGGTAAAACCCCCAGCACGAGGCTCCCTTGGGTGCGGGTCAAGGAGCGCACTCGGCCGAGTCCCCACCTGTCCAGAGACAAGAAAGCCCTGGTTGAAGTTCTCTTCTTACAGATTTGGCACATACGAGCTGAGGCACATTAAGGGATAAAATGACTCATCCCAACCGACTGAATCAAAAGTGATTCCCTGTAAAAAGAAAAAAAAAAAGTACGTTACGACAAAGCTGTAAAGAGAAGGGAAACTGTGGCGGCTGCAGCAATAAGCACAGGCCTTCTCACTGCACAGATGGAGAAACCAGCCCAGAATGTTAATTGACTTATGTGAGGTCAGGCCTTCCGCTGCCACACCACCTGCATGTGCTTCTCTACCTGACAATTCAGAGGCATCCGAGACTGAGTTCTGGCCAGGCTCAAGACACCACCTGGCACGTGGAACGCTGCTGATGCCTGATCCGACCTTCCTAAAAATAACTGCCCGGCGTCTGCAGGGAGTGGCAGCCTCAGCCCGTTCCACGGTCCTCGCACACGAGGAGCGTCCCGCTGGGCCGGCCTCGAGGGCCGCTGCCGGCCAGACTGAGTGTGGACACGGAGACCCCATCGAGGCGCTGTGGTTTCCAGGCCGGTCGCCGGGAGTCTGGGCTGGAACTTTGCCCTGGAGCGCGGCCGCCTGTCCGGTCCCCAAGGCGGGCCCTGAGGGCCGCCCTGCCAACCCGGCACATGGGACGAGCGTGCAGTCCCAGGGGGAGAGGACAGTCCCGCTGCGCCCCAGACCCCCATGCACCCCCAGACCCCCGTGTGCCCCCAGACAAGGGTTTCCCGAGCCGCCCTGAAGAAAGACAGCGGCAACGTGGGGCTCCGAGTGGGGTGAGGGGAAAAAGCCACACAGAAACGACGAGAAGATTGAATTCTCCGAGAGTGTAGGTCAGTCTTGCACACTCTGCCCCCGGAGGAGAGCCCCCACCCGAGGCTGCCAGTTGCCCAGCACGCCTGCGTTGGGGGCTCTGCCGAGCGGGCTGGGAGCGCAGCTCGGTCTGTGTCCCTCACGGCTGGGCCTCCATGCGGGCCGGGCCCCGGACGAAGACCCCGGACGAAGACGGCACAGACACAACCCCACCCCTGTCTTCCGGTGCCCTGGCCACTGGGGCAGGCTATGTGGGGCAGGCTCCCTGGCTCCCCGCCGGGACGACTGACCAGTGGTGCCGTGTCTCCGAAACAGACTGCGTCTGTGTTTGCTCGTCTGTGGAATCCCCAGTCACAGCACCTGCTTCGCGGGGTCCCGAGCAGCAGGACCTGCTCGCAGCTGATGTGCGTGAAGACAGTGCCTGACTTGGCGTTAAGTGCGGGACGGCTGTCGGCTGCCGCTGCTGTTCTCGTTATTAGTGCTGCCACCACCGCCCCTGTGGAGTCCCCAAGAGCGGGCAGGAACACTCTCCTCCACGCAAGCGAGGGCAAACCTCCCCCCCCGCCCCCCCCAGACAGCCCAATGGGGATTTCAGTGGACGCCCCCCGACCCGGCAGGTTCCACTGGCCGTGTGTGCTGGCGAGAGAAGAGAGGAGCGAAGGCGGGGCAGGGGAAGACAGAGCCTGCAGTGGGGAAGCGAGTCCCGCCACGGCCCGGGGCGTGCGGGCGGGCAGAACCCCGGCCGCAGGGGCCCATCCGGCCGGTTGCTGGCCCGGGCAGAGTGTCTGCGTGTGGGCGCAGGGCTCCGGACCCGACCCTGGCTCTCGTCGCCGAGGGCCGGCTGAGAACTCAGGAGCAGCGCTCCTTGACCGTGGGTGACACGCTTCGCCACCTCCTCACGTCACAAACATCCACTGAGGCCGCGCTCTGCCCGGCACGGCCCTTCCCAGCACGATGCAGTGAGACCTGTAACCGACACCGCAGCACAAAGTGCCGTCTTCCGGGCGAGGAGTCACTGCCTCTGTCTGCGGGTGACAGGGGACACTTCCCAGAAAGGATTATCCTCCTGAGTTACAAAGGACGAGGAGTGAGCCAGCCGAAAGGGCAGGGACGAGAGAACCACGGGGAAGGGGAAGGCACAGTGCAGGGGAGGCCCGGAGGAGGGAAAAGGGACGGGGCTCTCGGGCGGTGAGGAGCCCGGCGTGCTCAGGCCCCCGGGGGACTGGGGGGGGGAGGCACAGGCAGACCCGCCCGGGGCCTGCTCAGGCCTCCTGAAGGGTCTGGAAGGGGCGGCCGGGGCGCTGGCAGGACTGCAGCCCTGAAGGTCCCTGTGTCCCCTGACAAAGAGCAACCTTATCCCAAGGCTTCCAGCCCGGGGTGACACTATCAGAACTGCATCTCGGGATGACAGCTGCGGCGGGGACATGAGTCTGGCTGCTGGCAGAGGTCGTGACGGGGACACCACTCAGGAAGTGGCCGTCACAGCCGGAGGCCGGGCGCTGGCCAGGCAGAGGCCACGCCTGCTCGCACATTGCCCTTCACCACCTGGCCCACCGAGACCTTCGCCATGGTCCCCCCACAAGTGGCCGCACTCCGACAGGTGTCCCCTTTGAGTGGTGCCTGCCCCAGGCACCGTGCAGCGACCTCTGCGTGGCCCCGACCTCGCACGGCCAGCGGCCAAGGGGACCTCTCTCGAGGTGGCGCTGTGTCTCTGCTGCGCCTCTGCAGGCCAGGCCTGGGTGAGGCCGGCCCTGCCGGTGATGGGAACTCACCGCTGGGACCGAAAGCGAAGCCGCAAGTGGCTGAGGCTCAGGAGCCCCGAGTCCCTGTCTCTTCCCGGAAGCATCAGCACAGGACCTAAGGAACACAGCCCAGAGGCAACGCCAGGGCCACGGGAAAGGCTCCCGTGGCTCCCTGGTGCAGAGGAGGCGTCCCCGAGCCCAGGAGAAGCTCGGGGATCGCTACAGGGTAGAACCTTCACAGGTGTCCCAAAGGTGGAGTAACGGACGAGCGGAACCTGGAACGTACTCGAAGTCTGCTGTTAGGTCCAAGCCCCCCCCCCCGGCCCCCCCCCCCGTGCAGCCCGAGGGGCAGTGGCCCGCCCCCTGGGGTGGGAGGGCCACGGGCAGGCGAGACCACGGCCTCTGGAGCCCCTCGCCGGCGCGCACTCAGCCACAGGGCCCCCAGGAGCTGGGAGTGCAGACACTGCGGCGGTGGCTGGAGACTGGGACAGTGGGCCCCTGCTGCCCTGCTGTGTCAGCCGTCCATCTCCTGCCGGCGAGGCCTCGGGCCCCAGCTCCGAGCCCGGCCCACGGAGGACGGGGGTGGAGGGCGGACTTCTGCACAGAGCAGGGCGTCGGAGACGTGCACAGGCCAACCGTCGCGGAGGCCACGGCACCCCAGTGCTGCCACCACGGCGCTTCCCGGCCGTGGGACGGGGCGACGGCCACGCTGACCTGCCTCCTACTCCGCCGCGGCCCCGAGGACACAGGAGATCGATGGGAAGACGGACTGTCAAACAGACGAGCGCACGCAGATCTGAGTGCTGCTCTGAGCGTGTGTCTCTGTGCGGCGTTCTGGATCAGAAGGCCGGCGCCGCTGCACAGAGGCAGCCGTGCGTGCTGCAGGCTCTGAGAGCCGAGCTCCGGTCCTCCAACTGCACGGACGCGGGGACAAACGCGCTCCGTTTGCCCATAAAGCCCCCAGACCCCAAGTGTGTCCCACGGAAACCTGGGACTTAAGAAACACTGTTTACTTACAGTTCAGAAGAGCAGCGGACAAAAAAAACCAACAACACAGTCATGGCCCCACCCCCTGCCCCATCGACAAATTGAGCAACCAGCAGTTAGCAACCCCAACGAGGTTTCCGTTCCTCGCCCTATATAGAATCCTGGGTCGAGATCTCTAATCTGAATTTATTTTTTATTTTTATTTTTTTTAAGATTTTATTTATTTATTTTTAGGGAGGGAAGGGGGGGGGGTGAGAGAGAGAGAGAGAGAGAGAGAGAGAGAGAGAGAAACATCAATGTGCGGTTGCTGGGGGTTATGGCCTGCAACCCAGTAATGTACCCTAGCTGGGAATCGAACCTGCGACACTTTGGTTCCCAGCCCGCGCTCAATCTAATCTGAATTTATTATTACTACATCAAACCACTTAGAGATCTACTAAAAATCCCAGACTCCCACCTTTTACCATCGTTAGGGAGAAAGGTATAAACAGGATCATTTTCACTCATAAGTGCAGATGAAAACAGTCACAAATACTGATGAATACAACACTTCCTCTTCAACCCCCCAAGAGCCAGAACGCTGGAACAGAAAGTCACCATGTAGCCAACCCCCCACTAGCAATGACACTAGGAACCAGCCATTCTGGAGAGCATCCCCCCCAAATTCTTCTTGTTTTCTAACAAGTATCAGCTGATACGCAGCAAGTACCAGGAAGCACAGAGTCAGACACAAAGTAGGCTTTCCACCAATGACTGTGGAAGCAGGAACGGCAGCAAACACTCTGCAGGCCGGACCCCCCACCCCTGCTCGCCCCGGGCCGGCTCCCAGCGCCAGGGCCCGTGGGTGGGGCACAGGCCGCCCTGCACACACAGTCTGCACCAGCGAACCGGCCCTCTGGCAGCGCGGAGGCAACCTTCTGGCCTCTGCCCGCAGGTCCACCAGCCTAAAGCATTCTTGACTCACAGACGGTGGAGCCGGAAACCACCTAGCCAGGACTCGTCTATTTTGGGCCCTGATTTATGGTTACAATCACACTGACGACAGATCTACGTCTCCTTCCAAAAGTCAACAGAAAGACTAACTTAATGGGGGAAAAAAATCATATAATCGCCACAAAAGTCCTCGAAAACTCATTTCTACTGACACTGCCCTGTCAAAGGCCATAAATGCCCAGCATGGCCCGAGGCATCACTCGGACCAGCCCGAAGAGGTGACCTACTAACACAGCCAGGCGCCCACCGCACGCAGAAGCGGCAGGACCCTCTCCACCCCACACGGCCTTGGGGCCCGACACGGCGGGAGCCACCGAGCCCCAGGGCATGGCGGCGGCGGCGGTCCCTTCATGGGTGGGGCTGTGCAGAAGGCGAGAGGGACTCGGGACGAGACGGGAAGGGTCCAGAACACGAGTTTCACTTTCCCACACAGGCTGGCGCGCATGGGTGCCCCTCTGCGCTGAACTAGACATGTCTTCTCGCCTTCAGGTCGTCTTCTGCTCGCCCTGCACCACTCTGAGTGTGAGCGGCTGGTTTCTCCTCCCCTCCTCTGTCCCTATCCCCACCGCTCTTCCAGAGGAAGAGGTAATTTTAATCTCCCTGAGGATTGAGGCAGCTCTAGGATGACAGAGGCAACTAGGAGTTGAATTCCAGTCTGGGTGACCCTAAGGTCCAAACTGGGCCTCCGGGACCATTCCGGAGCCAACCTGAGTTTCTGAGTCACGCAGGGAAGGCTGCTAGTCCCCAAGGTGCCCTCCACAGGAAGGCTCATCACACTGGTCCCAGGATCCACGGGGGCTGCCAGAGATAAATACCGAAATAATCCATTCTGTGGGAATAAGCCGGCATTCACCTTCACAAGTTCCAGCAAATCTCCTTTCCAAAAACAAGCGCGTGCCCCTTGAAGCAGCCCAATAACCTGGTAGATGCTGTTGTATGAGCCTGTATCGAGGCCCAAAGCACCCAAGATCATAACACTAGGGATGCCATGATGGGTGATACTGCTCAACCTTGCAAAACAAATAAAAGAAATTTTAAAAAGTACCAGCCCACCCAGAATTTTTAGCTCACGGATTATGCCCTGTAATATACGTACAGAATGAAGTGGGAACTCCTCTGTGGGCAAACAACTGGTTTCAACAGTTAGGCCACCAGATTAATGCCTTTGTCACCGAAGACGCCAGGAAGCTAAGGGCACACACCCAAATCTGGGTCTCCTCACCCCAGCTCCGTCAGTCCGCACCAGCTTCGGGCTCTCGTCGGGGCAGGTGTAACCTCTGAGGCAGTCCCACCCTCGGCCACCCCCAGTGTGATTGGCAGGCCCCCTGGAGCTGGTTGTCTTTGACTCACGCACCTGGTGTCCTGGGCAAAAGCTGCCAACTAAGAAAGGTCTCCAAGTCAAAAGGATGGGGCTGGCCAGAAAGTCCGTTACGTTTTTTCTGTACGATGGCTCTAGTAGTGCTTAGTTGTCTTTAACTTCATTTGAAACAATTTGGTTAGACTGCATTGGGACAACCATCCTATCAGTGTGAATTAAAAAAAAACTATCAAAACTGTTGAATTTTTTGCAGCCATTTTCATATTGCAGATAGAAAAATATATACATGTTTGGCATATTATGCTTTATTATTTCAAGAAAGGTAAAAAAACTGAATTGCAAAAAAAAAAAAAAAGACGTGTGCAGTGTGTGGAGAAGGTGCTGCGGCTGATCAAAGGTGTCAGAAGTGGTCTGCGAAGCTTCCTGGTACCACTGACGTTTTGGCCACATAACCCTTTGCTGTGGGTCTGTCTTGGGCATCGGAAGACATCTAGCAGCACCCCGGCCTCTGCCCACTAGCAGCCAATAGCGGGAGACAGCTGACATATCCGTATCAATAAAGTTACTGGTGAAAAAAACATACGGGCTTTTTGGCCAACCCAACAGCATCAGGGCACTCAACTCAGGTCCAAATCATCAGTGTCACCTGCGGGCAAAGCAGAACAGCCATCCCCCAGTACCACCTGGCGGTTTCTCCCAACACGCCAGGATGATCACCCGCAGCTGGTCAAGGGGCCGCACCGCAGGAGCGGAGAAAGGAAGCGATCAGCCCGGGAACTGATACCCTGCTTGTGTGACAGAGGGCACTCTGACCAAGTAACTCAGGTCGCTGTGCCGCTGTCCATCCCAGAGAGGGTCGGTCGGCGACGAGGCGGGCGGCCCAGCTGCCGGCAGCTCCAGCCTCGCTCCCCGAGAGGAACCCCGAGGCACCCGAGCCCTGCAGGCCGGGGACATGGGCTAGACCTGTGTGGGGGCCGACTTGTCAGAGCCCCGCGGCCAGTAGAGGCCCCTTCCTTTCCGGGTTCGGACAAAGAGATGGCCTCTCAGCAGAGGCACAGCCTCCAGGGGGAGCCGCAGCCTCCCAGCAGCCCCGTCCTCAGCGGTGTTTGTCTCGTGCTCACGGCCCACCGCCAGCCCCGCAGGCACGGGGGGACGCCGACCGTCGTCCACAGGGGCTGGTCCAGGTGCTGCTGGACACCAAAGTCCGCGGACGCCCGAGCCCCCTGGTCGGCCCTTGGGACCCTGGGACACGGGAGGCCGGCTGCACTGCACGTGTGGGCTTTGTTTTTGTTTCTTGTTCACAGCCGTGGTCTCCTTCCTCTCCTGTGCGAGGAGCTCACCGACTGTGAGGAGTGTGTCAGCTCAGAGGAGCTGCACTCCCCAGCCGGGGCAGGAGCTCAGGGAGGAGGTCACCACGGTCAACTCAGGAGAAGGACCAGGAGCTCGGTGGCTGGAGCGGGAGGGAGGTCTCCCAGGGGACCCCGGCAGAGCAGGTGCTTCTCTCAGGGTGCGGTGGGGACCGGACTCCGCCGGCCCGCTCGCCGCGCGCTGCACAGGGCTCCCGCGCTGCACGGGGGACGTGCGCCTCCAGGGAACGGCGGGCAGAGGGGGGCGCCACGCAGGCCGCGGAGCCGACGCGCCCCTCTGTCCTCTGTGAGCCCGAAGAGCTCAGAAATGTCCAACAGTGAGCATCCGTCTTGTGTCAGTATCGACACTCGGCTCCCTACGCGGTGTTTTCCCAGAGAGAAAGCTCTGGAATTTAAATCTGAAAAGTTCACACCTAATTCTCTTTTCAGCCCTGCCCAGGTAACGGCCCTCTGCGTTTCAGAGTCCTCCTCCGTCAAGTGGGAGCGGCACGGCCCGCCACCCCCACGCCCCAGGATCCCTGCCCGGACTCGCAGGGGGTCAGTCGTGGGAAATGGTTTCAAACAGCGAAGGGCCGGACGAGCGCTGGCCGCCGCGGGGACGCAGCTGCGAGCAGGAAGGAAAGGGCTGGAAGTGGAAGAGAAGAAGGTTCTTCCACCTGAAAGAGAAGCTGCGAGCACCCTGAGGAGCAGTTCTAAGCTGCTGGCTACACGGTGACGCGGGGAGGGTGACAACAGACTGATTTGTTATTTCCACGTCGATTCTCACGCCAACGCATTCCCTTTGCCCCGACCGCAGAAGGAGAAAAATAAGAAGGATTAGGAGTGGGTGTCCAGCGCTGAGCTCCCCAAGCAACGGCGGAGTCCCACCTGGGGGCGGGGGCGGGGGCGGGGGCGGGGGCGGAGTCAGCGCGACAGCCGCGCTCGCGGACCGCGGTTGCATAAGACGACGGCGGCAAAGGCGCTATTCCCCAGCGCCGAAGTGTCGCGTCCTCCACAGCCCGTGCACTGCGCCTATATAAGGACATGTGGTGTCGCCCATGCACGGACTCGTTGAAAGAGAAAAGGAAAGGAAGGCCATTCCGTAGCACCCAACAACCCCAGGAGACTCCTCGGGAGGCCGGCTCCCCGCGGGGGCCGCGGGCGGCCGGCGGCGGGCTGGTTCCGGCTCAGCGCCGACCCGCCGCACAGGAGGTGCGCTGCGCGGAGCCCTGCCTCCGGGGCGCAGCACGAGGACCTCGGAGACCGCACTGCAGCGGGGGCCGAGGGCTCCGAACGGGACCGCCGGGCGACACCGAGCGCACGCGCGGGCGGCCGCTCTGGAGCGCCGACTCCCGGGACCGCCGGGGCCCCAGCAGCCGTGACAGCCCGCGGAGGGGAGGGGCAGGGGACCGGGGACCGGGGACCGGGGCCGGGGCCGCCCCGGGGCCGGCGGCCGCGCGCGGGTACCTGGTGCAGGGCGGTGAGGCCGTCCACGTTGGCCGTGTTGATGTCGGCCCCCCGGGCCAGCAGCCTCTTCACCTCGTCCGTGTCCCCGCTGGAGCAGGCGGCCAGGAAGACCGCGCCGTCCTCGAAGCGCACCCGGGGGGCGCCGCGGCTGGAGCGCGCCTGCCGCTCGGCGGACTCCTGCTCCGTCTGCGAGCCCCGCCAGCGCCGCAGCTGCTCCGCCCGCCGCGCGCGCGCCGACTCGGCTCGCTTCCCGCCCAGGTGCTCCAGCTCGGCCATCGCTCGGGCCGGCGGCCGCGGCCGCGCCGCCGCCGCTAGGTCACGGCCGCCCCGGGGGCCGCCGCCGCCTCCTTCAGAGCGCGTCAGCCGGGAGCAGAAGGCGGAGACCCGCGCGCCACCATCTTTACTGCTCCGCCGCCCGCGCCCCCGGCGCGCTCCCTGGACTTCAGCACGCAGGCGCGCGGCGCCCCGGGGCATCACGGGACTTGTAGTCGGAGACCGGCCCCAAGGGCGCCCCTTGGCCCTCAGAGAACTACAATCCCTGGATGCAACAGGAAAGGGGCCAGAACCCGCGGCCCCCGGCTTCGCCCGGGACCCAGCGGGGTCACCTTTGCCCCAAAGCTGGAACTGACTCCCGCAGTGGCGGCAGCCTCTGTGGGCATTTTGGGAGTCGTAGTTTATTCTTGTTATGACTGCCAACTACTCTCGGCTTCCCAGTGATCACGGCGGGCCTTTGAAGTGGAAAGGGCTCGGGAATTATCCCCATATTCTGTTGGGGAAAACTAGACAGGAAGTACCTGGTTCTAAATCTAGACCTTTATTAACATTATAAATGCAGTACGTCACCAAGTTTTAATCACAGTAAGTGCCAATGTGCACGAGGACGAGGACCGCACACACACGTACTTCGAACTTGACCCAGGCTCTAGGCTCGGAAGAGATCCTGGAAAGGACGCGTTCAGGTGCAGCCCCAGACGAGTCGGGTGACTTCTCCGAGCCTGTTTCCCGATGCGCGGAGTGGGAATAATAATGTCTCTGGTATCCATGTGGATCAAATAAGATACGGTATGGAAGGACACCTAACATTATCCCCGGCACGTATCAGCTCGCGGCAACTGTGAAGTCCCCTTCGTTCTCTCTTCTCTTCGGCCTTAAATTCTTAGGAGACAGAATCTCCTTAGCACGGATCTTCAATTCTTGGGAGACAGAATGGATGTCTTGTCTTCTGCGATTCCCTAAACCCCTCCCCCAGCTACAAAAAGGCACCGTGGAGCATACTGTAAACTCGTAAGGCAGCG
Source organism: Phyllostomus hastatus (assembly GCF_019186645.2). Classification (NCBI taxonomy): domain Eukaryota; kingdom Metazoa; phylum Chordata; class Mammalia; order Chiroptera; family Phyllostomidae; genus Phyllostomus; species Phyllostomus hastatus. The sequence continues at coordinate 23,548,644 of NW_025333607.1, read as the reverse complement.
AATTGGGCATTTTCATATTCACAGTGAACTTGGTTACAAAGCCTGTCAGATTGATTTAATAACTATACCCCCAGGTCCTTAGGCCTGGACAAAATTAATTAAATGTATTATCCATAATGAAAGAGAACACATACAATTACTAGGTTCTTCAAACTTTTCAGTGTGTTGAAAATTTTTCATTTAAAAATGTTGTAAAAGTGATTAGGCCATTGAAAAGGGAAACTTTATTATATCCCATTTATTAATGGGATATAATAAATCTGCCAGTGCTACAATTTCCCCTGAGATGAACTGAAACTCAAATGAAAAGTTACATGTAATGGGAAAATATTATTTAATACTATACCCACTACAATATGCTTTAATTAGGTATTCTTAAATAACCTATAGGTACTAATTAGGTCCTCCAGCATCTTTAGGAACTGAGAATAATATATATCACTCCTTGTTTTCCCTGCTCTGTGCCAGTTTACAGTCACTGTAGAATTTGCCATGCCTCATCATCTAGAGCAATGAAAAGTTCTGTATGGGGTTTACGTTGTACAATAACTTGTCAACATTCCAACTCAGCCTCCAGCTGATAATTAAAGTTGCCCACAAGCCCTCGATAAGACTTTCCCGATAGCGTAAAAGAAACACTGACGTTAAATCCAATAGGAAAGGATACACAGGTAAAAACCTAACCCTCTTTAGGAAACCATTATCAGCTAAACTGCCAGTCTGGCAAGGAAGCCAGGAAGTGAGAGGAGCAAGGTTTGTGCATAGAGCGAATTGCGGGAAGCTCAGGAAGCACGTCGAACGGCCACCAGTGAGCCTCACTTTAATCACTTTAATACCGTGCTCCTGGCGCACAGCAGCTGCTCCAAAAAGTGTGTACAATCGAACCGCATATTTTACTGGCCTGCTTTTTTCATGAAGGTTTTTCAATTGGGGTAAAATTTTCAGGGGTCAATAATGTTACGTTTCTTGTGGCTGCACTCTTTTCACATTCAGAATCTGGAAAAATGACTTCTGCTTCCAGTTGTATGAATAAGCTAAAATCAATCCAGTCCAGGTTAAATCCTTACTTTCCCCAAAGTATGAACTTAAATTTCAACAGGGAGAATTCAGTTTCAATACTAGGAAGTTCCAGGAAGCACTTTCTTCCGTATCTGTTTTATTTGCCTTCTTTCCCCCTGAAGTGTTGGGCTGGCCAAAAAGTCCACTGCAGTTTTTTCTGTAAGATGGCTCTAGTAGCACTTAGCTGTCTTTAAGGTCATTTGAAACCATTTTGTTAGATTGTATTGTGACAGCTGTCACATCGGCGTGCGTTTTAGAAAAACTTACCAAAATGGGTGAATTTTTGTGCAACCATTTTAATATTGAAGATGGAAGACGTGCAACATTTTCAGCACATTATGCTTTATTATTTCAAGAAAGGTAAAAATGCAGCCAAAACGCATAAAAATGATTTGTGCAGTGTATGGAGAAGGTGCTGTGACTAGTCGAACGTGTCGTAAGTGGTGTGTGGAATTTCCTGGTACTACCGGCAGCATTTTGGCCACATGTCCAAATGTGGCCGGGGCTGTCTTAGGCACCGGAAGACGTTTAGCAGCACCCCAGCCTCTCTCCGCTAAAAGCCAATAGAAGGAGAGAGCCGACATACTCAGAATGTCCAAATCAATGAAGTTCCTGGTGAAAATGAGAAATCTGTCTATGGACTTTTGGCCAACCCAACCAGCAGTGAGCGTGTAAGGCCCTCCTTGGATATTTCATGTAAGCAGCTAAGTTCCTTGGATAATTGACGTGCACACTCACCAGGGAAGAGAGGGATGTCTTCCAGCTGTGTAATTATGGAAAGCAGTACTAATCATTTTAACCTAATTAACTGAACTGGCTCAGCCAAAAAGGTGTTTACCACCAAAATAAACAATTAATTTACGTATAACGGTTTGCAAAGTTTTTCAAAATTAACGTAAGTTTTTTCCTGAAACCTCTTCCCGCAGCCGCGACTCGCTGAGAGTAAACGTATACAGTGAGCTCATTAAACAAACATGACAGGGATACTAAATCAATGTTCTACTCTAAAGAAAATACATTTCACGGGCAAGTGATAAAATCCTGGCAAATAAGTCTGTGAATACATAAAATGTAATCGTTGTACATGTAAATGTACTGAGCCGGCTGTGATGCAGACACGCATGTCCTCGTATAAAGAGACATTAATTTCCCACATACGCGCCGTAACAACCCCAGTGGTAGACGGCTCCGTCTTTAACACCTGCGCTCCCAGTTGCTCCCAGTTTCCGGGACCTCTCCGCCCGGCCTCCGTTCCCGCCGTTCCCACGCCTCCCCCTGGCGGACACGCGGGAACTGCGCGTTTAACCCCTTGCGGCTCTGCCCTCGGATGCAGGCCTCCCCGTTCGGTTGCCGAGAACTACAGGTGATCTGCTCGTCCCCTCACGCCGTCCCTCCACCAGACTCAGTACGGCTCCTGCGTCTGCGAAGAGACCGTCAGCGACCCGTTTCCGAAAGAACCACCCGGGAAGAAATCACCTTCGGTTCCGAAGGCACAACTGTCCCTGAGATCCAGCCCCAGCTGGGGTGCGAAGGAGATGACCGAAGCCCCCGATGTCGTTCACAAGCCACCGTCAGCTGGTTCGTTCCTGCGGCCGTCGGGGTCCCCGGGGCGGAGTCTGGAGGAGAAAGCACATCCCCTGCCGCGGCCCCGGGGCCCCAGCGTGGACCAAGCGCGGAAGTCACCGCGGGGGTCACGCTATCGGCTGGCCGGCCATCTCTCCCGTGCCACCGCTCTTCCAAAGCCGGCGGAGAGCACGGAGAGCAGTGAGACGAGGGTTCGGGGTGGAGGGTGGCCCCGGAGGCCCGTCCTCTGGCGTCCAGCGGGTGTGAGCCTGCTCCCGGGCGGCTCGGCTGTCCACTGGGGCTCCCGGGTCAGGACTCGCGCTGCGGAGGCGGAAGGAGGTTCGGAGCGCTGTCCCGACTTCCGCCCCGCCGGGATCCGCCTCCGCAGCCCGCGGTTCGGTTCCGAGTTCTGACGGCCGGCAGGATCGCGGGGCTCAGGCCGCACCCTTGACCTCCACCCACGGTCTTAGGCGCGTCCTCCGTGTCCCGCGAAGTGCCACGGCCGCCCTGCAGCACCCCGAACCTTCCCGCTCCCTGCACTGTCCCTCTGGGGGTTGGTTTCCAGCGCCTTCTCCGATCAGACCACGGAGCCGGCCCGGTAACCCGCCCCGTAGCTGTTCCAGCCCGCCCGCAGGAAACCGGCTCGGAGCAGCGGGCTCCCGACCTGAACCCGCCGCGTCCGGCGCTCGCGGTTGAATTCGCGGGCTAAGAGCGCGAGCCAATGGGCGGCTGCGCTCGTGTCCCCGCCCCAATGCCAGCCAGTCACGACCGGCGCTCGAAGGAGCGCGCATGCGCAGGTGGCGGCGGGTCCGCGGCGGTTTTGCAGTGAGGAGGTCCGCGTGCGTAAGCAAGGGGCTGGGGCTGGGTCCCGGCGGGGGTCCCAGTGGGTCTGGGGGCGCGTCCTGCTCCCGCGTGGCGTGGAGGTCCCCCTGGGCGGGGCCCTCGGGACCCGACGGTCAGCCTGTGGGGAGGCGGGTGGGCGGGCGGACGAGAGCCCGGGCTCGGGCCCCGCCCACCACAGAGCGGCGCGGAGGACCGAGACGCCCCTTAACCGGCCAGGGACTCGGCCGGGGACCTGCAGTGACAGCCTGTCGGAGCCAGCGGCGGCGCCCGGAGCGGAGGATGGGGCGGGGAGGGTGGACCGGACCTGTTCCTGACGGGAAAGCGCTCCCTCGACGCGCGGGTCCGCGATGCGCGGGACGGGTCTCGCGGTCCCGGCTGGCGCCGGGGGGCGTGGTGGGGGGCGGGAGGGGGGCGTGTGGGGGGCGTGGCTTCGGAGTGTTTGTGGGCGGAGCCTGGGGGCGTGGTGTCGGGACTCCAGCCCCTGCGAACACAGGCGGGGCCAGGGCCTCCCTCTGCGCGCCCCGGCGCTCCACCCACCCGCGTCCCCGCCTGTCCACCGCATCCCCGTGTCAGGCACCCGTGCGCTGGCAGACGCAAAACCTGTCAATAAAAGGCGTGAAAGGGGTTCGCCCGAGGCATCTGTCTGTCCTTCTCTGAGCGGAGACCGTGCGCCCAACCCCAGGCACTTCTGTGTTTCAGAGCTGCCCTTTTCCCCGGGCCAGCCCCGCGAGCCCTGAGCGCGCAGGGACCATGCAGAGGGCCTCGCGCCTGCGGAGAGAGCTGAGCCTGCTGGCCACCGAGCCTCCGCCCGGCATCACGTGCTGGCAGGACGCCGACCAGCCGGGGCTGCGCGCCCGTAGGTGCCCGGAGGGGTGTGGGTGGGGGGCGCCCATGGCCCCGCCGAAGGCTGTGCTGAAATGTGCACAGCTGTCCCTCCGCGAGCAGGGAACCCTCCGGCCTCCCGGCGCCCCCGCGGCCTCCGCCCCAGGCCGCCCCCATTTGTAAACTGTCTGCTCGGCATCTCCTCTTGGACCTTTGCTGTACTTTTGCCGATGGGTAACCGCGGTTGGGGCATGAGCGCCTCAACGCCCCGCGAGGCCAGACGGGGACGGAAATGACGGGCAAGTCTGTGCCCAGCGCTTCCCAGCTCGAGCCGACCTGCCCGGGGTGCTCAGGCTGGCGCCCTCACTGTCTGGGCATGGCCGTGGCGGCAGCGCATTTTGGGGACTGGTTAAAGCCCTGAGCGCATCGCCGTCCCCGCCGGCTCCTCCGGCTCCTCCGTAAGGCCGTACGCGTCAGTGGGCCACGCGGGGCGGTCATTCAGATGATCCGATCGTCTCTTCACTTTCTCTCTTTCCTTCTAAGAAATCGTCGGTGGGGCCAACACTCCTTATGACAAAGGCGTCTTCACGCTGGAGGTGGTCGTCCCCGAGAGGTTAGTGTGGGTCAGATTCTGCACCTGCAGGGCTGGGCTGAGCCCAGCGGCCAGAGGACGGAGCGGCGTGCGAGCTGGAGGACCTGGGCGTTAGTCTCTGTGGTCGGGGCTGGGTGCCGACTGTGAGACGGCGCAGGGCCTGCTCCAGGGGGTGGGGGCGGGGGTGCTGCTGCACCACCCTCTCACGTTCCCCGTGTTTGTCACCTGCCACGAGGAACATCTGGGGTGGGGGGGGGGTGGCCGTCTTTCCAAGTGGTCGCCGGGACGCCCTTCGTGGTGGATTGAGAAGCAGCGTTTTAATGAAATTCCTCTGTTGTCCTGTGCTCTCGAAGGTACCCGTTTGAACCGCCTCAGATCCGATTTCTGACTCCAATCTACCATCCAAACATCGATTCCGCGGGGAGGATTTGCCTCGACATTCTCAAGCTGCCGCCAAAAGTGAGTGAGCGGGGGTGCGGGGCCGGCAGCAGCGGCGCGGGGGCTGGCAGGTGGGCGCCGCAGCCCCTGGCCCCCGCTCACGCGAGGCCCTGCCACCTGTGCGCAGGGGGCCTGGAGGCCGTCCCTCAGCATCGCCACCGTGCTGGCGTCCGTCCAGCTGCTCATGGCCGAGCCCAACCCGGACGACCCGCTCATGGCCGACATCGTGAGTGCCCGTGCCCCTGCCCGCGCCTCCGACCCTGGCGGCGAGGCTGCCGGGCGCAGGGACCCGCCCCGGCGGGTCCTCTTTCCCTCCCCCAACTCCCTTCCTCGGGTTTGCCCCAGTCCGCAGAGTTCAAGTACAACAAGCCCGTCTTCCTCGAGAATGCCCGGCAGTGGACGGAGAAGCATGCGAGACAGCGACGGACGGTGAGGCGTTCGCTGGGCTCTGACTCTCTGCCGCCCCCCCCGGTGGGCGGGTGTGCTGCAGAGACACGGAGAGACGCGCAGGCGCGGCGGCATCCTCGCGGGTCTCTGCGCCGAGCACACTGGCCTCGGAGCTCAGCCACCAGCAGCTTTTCCCCGACAGTTGTCACCCATTAATGACACCAGGGAGCAGGCAGCCACTGGGTGATGCAGATCCCTGGGGTGTCGCGGCCAGTGAGGGGCGACTCCCACTCGGAGTCTTTCCCTGAGACTTCTTGCTGACACCGTTTGCGGGAGGCGGGCAGGGGTGAGGGTGCAGGAGGGAGGGGCGTGGAGTTTCTCATCCCGTTTGCGGGGGCAGGAGGACTCCCCACTGGAGTGGCGCTTCCTGTTCCCGAGCGCACAGTGCAGGAGCGCAGGGTGAGCACCCCGCTCCTGCCGAGTGGCAGCGTCCTCGGGAGTGAGCCGAGGGGTGGCGAGTGCCCCTGTGCGGCGGGAAACTTCCGAACAGGAAGCCGAGGGAGGGAGCGCGCGACCCGGAGGCAGCGGAGAAGGCCCTGCCGGCGCTGCCCGGGGCCCGGGGCCCGGTGGCTCCGTCCTGGCGCCAGCCTGAGCCTCGGGTGTTCCTCCTCAGGCTGGCGAGGAGGAGACGCCTGGAGCCCCACCAGCGGCCGGCGACTCGGCAGCACACAGCCCGGCTCAGAAAAGGAAGGCCGGGCAGCTGGGAGGCAGGGAGAAGAAAGCCCGCCCCGACGTGTAGGGGCTGGCCCTGGCCGTGGTCCCGGTCCCGGTCCCGGTCCTGGTCGTGGCCCGGCGGAGTCTGCACTCTGGACCAGGGCAGCCTGGTCGGCCCCCTGTCTCACCCGGTTTCCTTGTGCGTGATGACATCGTCGCGTCTGTGCTGTGTAAAGCAGGCCTCCTGTGTTTATGTATCCTGCCCGTTGCGGGTTCTCTGGTGGAGTTTGGTTTATTTAGCTTGTACACATGTATCCTGAAACTTTTTAAACCTGAAAAATAAATAGTCGTTTACTGTTGAGTGTGTGTGTCCTGAATGTGCGTCTGGGAGCCAGCTGGCCTGGCCAGAGCGCTGGCCACACGGCGAGAAGGCGGAAGCAGCCTCAGTCGCTGCCCTTCCTTCTGCCGACTGGCTCACCGTCCCCACCACTGTCACCGTCACCTCCGGGGCTGCGGGGCACAGGCTGCTGTTCACCTCTGCAGCGTCCTCGCTGCGAGTTGCACGGCTGGTCGGAATCACGGCGGGTGGCCTTCCGACAACCGCCCGCTGGACACTCACTGTGGCCCGCCCGGGTCTGCGCCAGTGTTCTGGGGTGCAGTGGGGAGGCATTCAGACGTGGACTAACCCAACAATTGTGAATTTAAGCAGGGTTCTCACAGCCCCTACCTGCCCCTGGCTCCGCGCCCTGCTCGGAACAGTGGGGCGCTGCACCTGCACCCCTGCTCAGGACTGTGAGTGCACCTGGCTCGTCCCCGTCGTCCTGTTAGGTGACAGAAAGCAGAGGGGACAGAGGTCAGGTGAAGTGGAAGGGGGTTGCCCTGCTGAGCGGAACTTGGAGACGTGGAGGACGGCAGGTAACAGGACTGCCGTGTCCCTGTGCGTGTCCCACTGCGGTGACTGCCTGGCGAGGTGCCGTCACGGCGGAGAAAGCGCCTGAGAGGGCAGCTCCGCCCGTCCCCGTGAGTCCCCTGGCCCCCACCCCCCGGCCGCCGCAGGACGCCCGCGGCACCGGCACCGGCTCAGGGACGAGAAGTGGGTCCACCGCGACAGCACGGCGGAGACCAAACACACCCGTTCCCTTCGCGCCCCGTCTCCTCGGCCCCCGACCTCCCCAGAGCCCGTTCCTGTTTCTTCCTAGAGCCCGGCACCCGCGGGGCCCCAGGCTCGTCTCCGCCCACGTGTGCTGCGTCCCACTCGGGGCCTGGACGCGAGCAGAGCCCCACTCGGGCCAGAGCTGCCCAGGAGGGTGCTCTCTGCTCTCCTGCCCGTGAGGCCTGGGGCAGCATGAGCTCCGGGGCTGGGGGCTGGGGGCTCCGTCTTCCCACCCACCGTCCACAGTGGCGACTTTCTCAGGCCGTCTGCTCCTGCTGTGCCACCGGCACCAAAGCCTTAGGGACTTCCCTCACGTGGCTGGCCGTGGACCAAGTCCCGTGACCATCGGGCCACACCAACCCCCAGCTCCGAGGCCAGGAAAGCCGGGCTTGCAGTGGCAGAGGGACTCGGGGGCAGGGGAGGAACAACACAGGACGGCGGGACAGACCCCACCCGCTGCTCCAGCCCGGGCAGCCCTCGGCTGCCATCCCTGCCCCCACCCCAGCACCAACCTCTGTCCTTGCGCAGACACAGCCACTACCTTGTCTCCTGGTCCCCAGTGTGGCCCTCTGCAGTCCACGTGTCCTGCAGCCACGAGATCGGTCTTTTAATGATGCAAAAGCCGCTTTTACTTCCGTCCTTGGAGTCCTCCCAGTAGCTCCCTGCCTGGCCCCTGCCCCTGCCCCTTTCTCCGCACACCCTCACAGAAGCAGCTACACCCCACACCCCACTCCGGCCACAGGGCCACGCAACCTGAGCACACCCGGCTCTCTGCCCCAGCGCCTGCACCAGCGCCATCCCCTCCGCCTTCGTGGCCGTGATAGTGTCGGCTCACAGGAAGGCAGCCGCCCAGGAGTCCTTGCCCGTCCCTTATGAAGAAGGCACTCTGGCCCTTGGCTGCTGCCACCGGGGTCGTTTCCCACGCCCTGCCTGAGAGCACGGCCAGGAGCTGGCCATCGTGGCTGCAGGGGCTTCTCCAGGCGTCAGCGACACGGAGCCGCCGGGTCTTCACGGCCGCTCGCCCACTCCGACGTGGCAGGCGCCAGGACTGGGCGGCGGAGCAGGGGAGAGAGAGAAAAGCCCGAGGAAGGGTGGGAGGGAGGGTGGGAGCCCTGGGGCGGCCACCTCTCTATGCCCCAGTTTCCCCTGCACAACGCGGGCGCCAGAGACCTGACCCCCGGGCTGTTGTGAGGGCCGGCCGAGAGGGAGCGCCCAGCAGGGGACAGGGGTGGGGACCTCGGTCAGCCCCAGGTGGCCCCCAGAGCCGCTCCGCACCCATCTTCTCTGTTTCTCGGACGGGTGAGCTGAGCGCCCCCAAGCCCCTAATTAGGGAGGAGAGGGGACACCGTGACCAGTCGCATAAATGCCGCGGGTTCCACGCTCCCTCCCCTGGGCCCTCCCCTCCCCACGCGGCACAGGAGCATCTAAACCAGCGTGGACTGTGACAAATAAAGCTCCTTCCGGACAAGTGTGTGTTTTCCCGTCAGTGTGTGCCCCCCCTATCCCCACCCCCCACGCTCCCACCCAGGCTGTCTTGTTTATAGGCGGGGCAGCCTGGGGGAGGCGAGGACAAGGACGGAAGAAGAGGGGGGCTGTGGTTCCGAACCTGTTCCCCAGGCCGGCCAGCTGCGGTGCAGCTGGACGGGGCTGCCCATGAGCAGGAGCAGGCAGAGGCTGGGGATGGGCACAGAGCAGCTACACCCAGAAACAACGCTCTCCGCTCTGTCCTTGCTTCTTGGGACATCTCCCCCACCCCCACCCTGGGCTCCTGCCAGGCCCCCCAGGACGCCCATATCTCTCCCCAAGTTTCAGTTTCTATCAGGGGTGACTGGTGACCCTTCCTTCCATTCCCGGCACCTCAAGCAGGACCTTACAACTGCACTTCAAAGATGTCCTGCAGGGACAGCTTCCCCCCTCCACTCCACCCCCACCTCCTCCCAGCAGAGGAGACCTCCTGGGGCTGAGGCTGAAGTCTGCAGGTCCCCTGCAGGCTTGGAAGTTGCCTTTGAGGGGCGCCAGAGCAGGGGGAGGCCCCTGTGGGGGAGCATCCAGGTTCCCCCACCTGGACTCACCACCGGCCTCAGAATGTGACCAGGAGGCTCCTCCTCCAGGGTCCCGTGAGCCCCAGGGTCGCCCACAGGCTCCTGCCTGTCTCCCCTGCTTGCCCCTCCGGGAGCCGCCCCATCTCACGTGCTGCCAGCTGAGCAGCTCCCAGACCCCACGCCGGGGGCACCGAGCCGCCCACAGCCCCCAGCACTCACTCCGGGCCCGGCACTCGCTTCTTCACGCGAGGAATCTCCTCTCCCGGCTTCAGCGGCCTGCAGAGTGCAGGAGCCGCCCCATCTCGGTTTTCCGCTGACGGCGCAGACGCAGAGGTTAAGGGAAACCCTCAGACGGACACGCCTGCCAGCACCGGCAGGTCTGGGGCTCCCGCCCAGGCCTGTCTGGGTCCAGGGGCAGAGCGTGCGGACCTCAGGGGCAGGGACGAGAGGACGAGGCGGGTCCCAGTCACCCGCCCACCTTCCCTCCGGGGCTCGCCCGTCTTCCACGTTCACACCTTGTCCGCAGTCACCGCGAGGGGCCTCCCCCCAGGACCCCTCTCCCCTCCTGAGGGCCCACCCCCACAATCCTCCCTGCCCAGCCACATTCCCGGTCAGCAGCTGCCCTCTTGGGCCTCACACCGCATGTGGGCAGGGGGAGGCAGGGAGGGGGTGTCAGGAGGCCTACCTGCCAGTGGCAGAACTCGACCACCTCACCTGAGCAACCAGAAATCGCGGCGTCGCTGCTGAACAAGCCCCGGAACTTTCGGGGCTTCAGCTTTTGGGGCTCCAGCCCTGCACACAGGGACAGGACAAGCCGTGGGGCCCGGGGCGCACCCGCCTGGGGGTGCCCCCTGCCTGGGGGTGGGCAGGGGCGTCCGCCCCGCCTGAGCCGATCAGAGAGCAGCCGAGGCGCAGGCAGAGGGCCCAGCGCGGGGAACGAGGGACCGAGGTGGGCGTGGGGTCCCGGAAGGGAAGGGACCGGCACAGGGCAGGGCGCGGGCTGGCGTCCGGGCCTCCGGGGCAGTTCTCCCGATCGCCTCCGTGTCGCCCAGGGGGAAGGAAGCTGCGCCTCCTGGCCAGGGGTCCCCGCCAGGTGGGGGAACAGAACCTTCTCGGACGTATTTGGATAGGCTAATTCCATAATCCTTTTTTTCCAGCAGAAAGTAACTGAGCACCAGCTGCGGAGGCCCCAGAAAGGGCTGTGGTCGCCGGTGGGAGAGGCACTCTGCGGGCCCTTCCCGCCGCGCCCACGGACAGCCCCGCTCTGCCGGAGCGGCCACCACGCAGACCTAGAGCCCCAAGGGCCTGGCCCCAGTGGCCGACCGCAGCTGGCTGCCGACCCGTGGTTCGGCCTCGTAGGGAGAAAGAAGCTGGACGGGGCGGGGGGGGGGGAGGGGGTCTCACCCAGTCCCTCAGGACACTGGCCTGGGACATCCTGAGAGGAACCACGGCCGTGGGCCGGGGGACAGAGCGGGGAGCTGGCGGGGGCGGCCTGAGGAAGACGGGGGGACCCCGTCTGCAGCAGCCGTGGGCCCCGAAGAGGCAGAGTCGCTTCTGCGGTTGCTTTCTGCATCCCAGGACACGGGGTCCCCAGGGTGGGAGCCTCCCGGGTCTCAGCTCCGACTCCCGGCTCAGGCCCCGGCGCCTCTCCTCCTGGGAGACCCGCCCTCCTGTGCCCGGGCACCTGAGTGTGCCTGTGAGAGCTGCAGGTGGAGGGGGCCAGCCTGGACTTCCCGCCACAGCTCTCACCTGGGCCCCCGGTGCACGCCCGCCCCTGCCCCATGGGGCACCCTCCTCTGGGAATTTATCTTACAGATATTCTTTTCAAAAAAGATTTTATCGACTTATTTTTAGATAGAGGGATAGGGGAGGAGAGAGAGAGGGAGAGAAACATCAGTCGGTTCCTGTCTACATGCCCCCAGCTGGGGACCCGGCCCACAACCCAGGCAGGTGCCCTGACCGGGAATCAAACTGGTGACCTTTTGGTTTTGGGGTGATGAACATCTTGCTGGGCCTCCCAAGCCCCTGTCCAGGGCCGTTTTACAGATGGTCTTGCTGTGGGTTCTTATCCTGCAAAGGGGCCCCCCTGTTGTCTTGGGACACCAGCCTCCTCTGAAGCAAGGCTTGGGGGAGCAGGCCCCCGAGGCGGAGAGTGGAGAGCAAGGGGACCCAGGAACAGGAGAGCATGCTGACCTTTGGGGTCAGGAGGCCGAAGCACAGGCCTGGGTCCGAGTCCTTGGAAGCCCACTGGCTCCTGCTTCCTCCACACGACTCTCTCCAAGCAGGTGCAAGCACAAGGGGCGAGGGCCGCTGATTCTGGCCCCTCAGAGCCTCGCCCTGGGCCCCCTCGGCGGGGCCCGAGGTGCCCGAGCTCAGAGGCCAGGCTGAAGAAGAGCCTTGACCCCTGACTGCTCCCCCAAGACCGCCCCTCAGGTCCCCCAGAAGCAGGACACGCACGCTACTTCATGGTGCTTTATTGTACAGAAAAATCCCAGTACGTACACTTTACAGTTCTTACACTTCACACAGCCGCGGCGGGGAGGGACCGAGGCCCGGGAGTGACGGGGGTGGGGTGGGGTAGGGGCCATGGCTGCCCCAGAGCAGAGGTAGTTACAGGGGAGCCAGAGAGGAAGGAGCTCCGGCCCCTCACTCAGGCTCCTCGGTGTCCACAGCCCCCAGTCCTTGAACCTTGCATGCCCCCCCCCACCAGAAGCAAAGTTGGGAAGGGGGCTGGGAGGCTGGAGTTGGGAGAGGAAGGCCCAGCCGGGGGCTCTGTTCACCCTCGAACCTCAGCACGGGGCTCAGGGTCTGTGCCCTCCCGGTGTGTCTGGGTGCCTCAAGAGTCCCGGTTTCTCCGCCTCAGGAAGTTCTCCGCCAGCCGACCTGGGAGGGGTCTCAGCACCCGGAGCCCCGGCCTTTGACGGGTCCTTCCCCTGCAGGATGCCGCCTTGGGAGATTCTGGGAACCAAACGAAATGGCCTTACAGGCGCTGGATTATTTAGTGTGCAGCTCAGCGTCTCAGCGAAGTCACACGGGATCGTCCTCGTCTTCTGGTCACGATGGAGATGCCGCGGGGGCGGCCCCCCTGCTCCTGGAGAGTCAGAGGCAGACACCCGCCCCGTCGCCGCCGCACCTCCCGCAAATGCGGGGCATCTACGAGGCCCTCTGACGAAAGAAAGAACTTCTGGGAAGATGCCCCTGCTCTGCCCGCGTCTTCCGACCAGAGGGGCCGAGGCCCGGGCACCTGCTCGGGTCCTCGGGGCGACGTGATGCTGGTGGCGCCCCAGAGGCGGCAGCCAAGGCGCACCGGCCCCTTCCGTGGGAGCGGCCACCTGCCTGGACAGTCCACAACCCCAGGACCTCCAGCACGCGGCCTGCACCCCACTCCCCGCGGCTTCCTGGCCCCGAGGGCGGGGTCCGGGTGACTTCCTAGAAGTCGAGGCTGCCGACGTCCCACCGACTTTGCAGCCCGGGGCACCTTGGAGAGCATCTCGCCACCCGGGAGCCACCTGTTCGCCGCGCCCAGACCGGAGCACACCCCTCCCCTTCGAGGCTGCCGTCCGCCCCGGGAACGGGCGCCCGGCATTCCCGAGTGGCCCGCCACCGCAGGAGTGGGCAGGCACACGGAGAGGGCCGGTCCCAAGGCCAGCACACCCACTCCAGGGCCTGCGAGGGTCCAGGCCCCTCAGCAGGTCGGCGGGACTGAGGGAAGGGCCCGTGCTGCTCCCGGTTCAGCCACATGGCTGCAGCGTGGCCCGTGCAGACTGTGGCCTCGGGTCAGCGCCTGCCCGGCCCGGGAGCAGTGGGGGGACCACGGAGCGGCTAGGCTGTGAAGCCAAAGGGCCGTCTCTGGGTCGTCTTGGCAGCGGAGCCCTGGGAAGGGGCCTGGGGGGCTGGCTGAGGACCGGGGACTCGGGAAGTGGGCCGTGTTCCCTCAGTCTCGGATTCCAGACCCCTGTCCTGATGTGGCCGATGTCGGGGTGCCCTGGGACCGGTCTCCTCCCGATTGTCTTCGTGTGTCTGCAGAGTGGTCCTGCTCTGACTGCCTCGTCCCGAGTGTGTGTGCCTGGTGGGAGGGGCCTCCCTGGGGTGCTCAGAGGCACCAGGCGAACTGCAAGGTAGGAAGGCGTGATGGGTCAGGCAGAAGGGTCCTGGCCTATTGGGCCCCCAGTTCCTGTAATGCTTCCTACAACACACACGTGCAACAAATGCCCCTCCAGTGTGCTGGCTGAGGGCCAGCCCCCTCAGAGAAGACGGGGCCCAGGATGTGGAGACAGGACCCGGCTCTGGCACGAGGTGAACAAGAGAGAGCCACAGGGTGGCAACTCAGGGCCCAAGAGCAGCCAGAGAGCCCCTGGCGGGCTGTGTGCGCTTGCTGGAACCCGGGACCCTCCCTCTGCGGACGCCGGGCTGGGGCGGCGGCGGGAGGCCGGTGCTGCCTGCCCCTGCGTCAGGGGCTGCGGCCAGAACCACAGGGCAGCCTCCTCCCTGCGCTTCGCAGGCGGAGACTCTGCCAGCGGGTGCCTCCCGCCTTACCCAGGTCCAGATCCTGGGACAGGGGCACCTGGTGGGGTCCCCGGGGAGCACGCGGCCCAGCCCCGGGAGAGAGCAGTGCTGAGAGGTCAGCCGTCCACGGACACCGAACAGGCACACGCGCCCTGTGTCCGACGGCCGGGCGGCTGGGGGAGATGGTGGCGGCGGGCCCCCTGCTGCAGGGACCATCAGAGCCTGCGTGGCCTAGGGCCTGTGTGCTGCCGGCCCTCACGCGTCTCCGCAGGGCAGGCGTCAGGGCAACGGGTCACAGGGCACGTGGTACGTGCGGCCCACGAGCGGCGGGGGCGAGGCCCACACAGCCCCTGGCCATCCCTTGAAGGGCTTCTCCCCCCGAGAGCCCCCTCCCTGAAGCAGAGGTGAGCGGGTGGCGCCCGGAGGACGACCCAGAGGAAGCCAGGCCACACAGCCCACGCCGGTGAGGGTCACGGGGCCTCCTCCTGGGCACGACGGGCTGCGTGCGGGCTGGGTCCAGTGTCCAAGCAGCCGCCGTCCCTGGGGGGCGGGAAGAAGCTGATGGGACACAGGGGTGGGGGGGGCGTTTACATGTAGGAGGCAAAGGCGGAGCCCGAGCACGGGCTGCCCCTGCCCACTGACGAGCACCCGCCACCCGGTGCGGCCCCCTCTGCTCTCAGCAGCAGCTCCCTGTCCATGGAGGGCTGCTGGTTCTCAAAGCGGGTTCCCTCTGGCTCCACACAGCGGCCGCCTTCCAGCCCGGTGGCCCCCTGGGAGGCCAGGGCCACTGTGGGGAAGCCGCAGGTCTCCGGCCCGGGGGAGCGCGCGGCCTCAGAAGCTTCCAGGGCGAGGTCCACGTCGGAAAAGGCCACCAGGGCCTGCGTGGAGTCGCAGGCGCTCTTCTGCAGGTGGCCGGCGGCGGCCGAGACCAGGGGCCGCGCGGCGCCCCCCCGGGGCCAGAGCCGCCCCAGGTCCTCGCGGAGGCGGGGGCTGGAGAGCAGGTAGAGCAGGGGGTTCAGGCAGGCGGGCAGCGGCAGCACCAGCAGCAGGACCGACTTGACGGCCTCGGGCGCCACGGGCAGGAGGCCCAGCGTGGAGGCCACGCTGAGGAAGGCCACGGGGCAGTGGAGCAGCCCGTCGGCCAGGATGAGCCAGGCCACGTGCCGCGCCAGGGCGCCGTCCCCGGCCGTGCCTGGCGCGCCCCGCGGCAGCTCGCAGTAGAGCCGGGTGTGGGCGCAGGCCGCCACCAGGAAGCAGAGGGAGTGCAGCACCACCAGGGCCACGGCGAAGCCCGGGGCGGCCGGCCGGCCCTCGGGCGGCGTGTAGGGCAGGCAGAGCGGCGAGGCCCCGTAGTCCCCCACCGAGGCCAGGGGCAGGGCGGCCGCCAGCCCCGCCAGCACCAGGCAGCCCAGCGCCCCCGCCCGCACGCCGCCCAGGGCGGGTGCCTTCCCGCGGGCCCGGGCGCAGGAGGCGGAGGCGCTGCACTGCAAGGCAGCCAGGGCCAGCAGCAGCGCCGAGGCCTCGGACCCGAGCACGGCCAGGAAGCCCGTGGCCCGGCAGCCTGGCCCCGACTCCCAGCGGGCCCCGTACTCGGCGAACCGGCCGAAGGTCAGGGCGTCCACGGAGGCCAGGAGGCCGCAGGAGACGCCGGTGACGGTGTTGGCCCCGGCGATGGCACCGACCACGAACTTGACCGGGGGCAGGGGGCCGGGCCCCCCCGTGAAGACACTCAGCAGCACCAGCGCGTTGCCGAGCAGCGACAGCACAGCGACGGCCCACACGGCCAGGCGGACGGCCCAGCTCTCAAACAGGTGCTCGCAGGGCTTGAAGGGGCCTGTGGGGAGAGGGCAGGCGTGGTCCCAGGCTGCGGGGCCCCCGCTGGGGCGGGGACGGCCCACGGGAGAGACTCACAGCGAGCACACGCAGAGCACACGGACACGCTGCCAGCGCAGGCAGCGAGAGAAGGGTGGGCACGCTGCCCTTCCGCGGGAGCGGCTTCAGGGAGAAAGGGAGGGGCAGGCAGGCCCCGAGGAGTGGACAGGCCGTCGGGATCGGGCGGGGGCTGGAGGAGAGACACCTGGGGGCAAGGGCTGCCCCAAGAACCACCGCCCTGTGGCCACGGCTCTGCTCGCCCGGTCTGGGCCCAGGATGCCCCTGAGGGCCCCGCTGTGGGTGGCCCTGACCCCCTGGTTCAGGGCCAGGGACACAGACCATGGTCAATATCCACAGCGTCTCCCCGAGGCTGGAAGGCACACCGAGGACATTTGAGGCCCCCAAGTCAGACTGGAGGGGACTTCGGGGGTCTCCGGCCTGGCTCTGCCCGGGGCCGTCAGACCCTCCTCTTCCCCTCTGGGCCCTGGGTCCTGGGCTCTGATCGCCTGGTCATTCTGGACGTACTGTGTCCCCATCCCTCCCAGCTCCAGGCCCCTTTCTGGCCGTGCATGGCTACAGGGATTTGAAAAAAAAATTTAGGAGCCATTTTTTTCCCTGATTACCAAGCAATAGATAGTAATTATAGAAAATCTGTAAACTACAACATGGAAAAATGAAAACTACTGATGACCCTACCTCTCAGAGGGAACTCATCTGTTCGGCATGTTTCCTCCCATTAAAAGATACATACATACACAGAGAGTTTTAAACTCCACTGGGGCTTTGCTGTGTATAGCTTTTATTCTTTTAAAGTTAAAATGTTGTTAGGTACTGTTCACCACGCCCCTCATATTCCTCTAAATACACGATCTACTTGGCCATTTGTACGAGCCATGTTAAAGCAAGTTCAAGTTGGACTTTGTCCTTGAAACGTCCTCTTTCACCTGCTGACTCTCGGTTTTCAGAGCTGAAGTTTCTGTCCAGGTGGGGAAAAAACAGCGCCAGCTTCCTGCGCTGCGTCGGCGCGCGCCTGCCCGGGCAGCCACTAGGGGGCGCGCGGCAGTCGCGGGCGCCGAGGGCAGGTGTGGGCAGGCGCGACTTCAGCCTTGGGGGAGGGGGCGGTGAGAAGCGCAGAGGGGCCAGAGCCACAGAGGGGCGGGACCGTGGGGCACGGGCGCGGGTGACACAGAGAAGCCCGCTGCCCCCTGCTCCTGGCTCACGCCGAGCAGCTGCTGCCCTGGCCTGGGCACTGCCTGGTGCACCCAAGGGTGATTTGCACCGAGGGGAGAATATTTTCCCTCTTTCTTTACGGAAGACGGGTTTAGGTTAAACTCTAGAGGAGCTTCCGAGGCGGTAAGGGCTGGCCGCGCCCCAGGTAGTTCCCTGGGGGCGCCGGGGTGTCCCACCCTGGGGCGCTGGGAGACACTCTGGGCCTGAATGGAGGGGCCCAGGGGGCGGGGAAGGTGACCCCGCAGAGTCCCGCCCCCTCCGGGGTCTCTCCGCGGGTCTCAGGCTGGGGGAGTGGTCAGGAGCCGCCCACACTCCCCCTGAGCAATGCTTCTCTCTTCAATGGGGGGGGGCAGCTCTTCCGGGATGCGAGGCCTCTGATTGGTGGATCTGGAAGGGTTTCTTCGGCCTCCCCCCGCACCCCTCCTGCCCAGGAGTCACGGAGGAGGCTGCGCTCCCCGGGAGGTGGGCTCTGGACGCGGAGAGCGCCCGCGCACACGGCCACACGCACACCCGGCTGGCCCCGCCTCCCCGCCCCGCCCCGCCCCGAGGCCCCGCCCACCTGGAACGGGGCTGCACTGGACGCTGGGCTGCGGCCTCCTGTCCTCCGCCTCCAGCTGGAGCTCGTCCAGGTCCAGGTCATCTGGCGGGAAGACCGGAAAGCGGCTTGGGCCCGGGGCTCCGAATGCCCACCCTTTACCTTTACGGAGTCACCCGCCTCACCCCGCCCAGCACAGCCCCTCCAGGCCCCCGAGCTCAGGGTCTGCCCCTTGCGACCCGTGCTGGGCGCTCCGCGTCCTGGGCTCTTCGCGGAGACCTGCCCTTCTGTGACCCGGCTCTGCGCCCTGTCCAGGCGAGAGGGTGTGCGGGTGCTGCCTGCATTTGGGGGGGGGGTTGCACGCAGCCTTGAGGACAGGAGCTGGTGACCCCAGGGCCAGCCTGGCACTGTCACTCCCGGTCCCGCTGGAAACCCTGCGCACTGCAGAGGACCGCTTCCGACAGCTGGGGTGCGGGGACCTCAGAGGGCGGAGGGGCGGAGCAAAAAGGAACGAGGACTCACGGGGGTGGAGAAGAGTGTGGGGGTTGCTGGGGGAGGGGTACAAGTGATCACGGGAAAGAAATACAGTGAGAAGAACGTCTTCTTAAGATGGAGAAGTGAGCCAGAGTGTGTCCAGAGGAGGAGACCCCGGGGACAGTGAGCGGAGGCCACGGGTGTGAGGCAGTCCGGCTGCTGGGACGGACGGTGAGTGGGAACACAAGGACTGTCCTCAGAACGCTAAAGGAGCCTGACCCCCGTGGCTCAGTGGGCTAGGCGTCATCGCGTAAACCGAAAGGTCGCTGGTTCGATTCCCAGTCGGGGCACATGCCGGGGTTACAGGCCAGGTCCCCAGGTGGGCACGTGGGAGAGGCAACAACTGACTGATGTTTCTCTCCCTCTCTTTCTCCCTCCTTAAAAATAAATAAAATCTTTAAACAGAACAGAACGCTGACGGCCTGTCAGGCACGAAGGAGCCGCCCTCCTGCTCTGTGTCCCCCAGGAGGGCAGATGATGCAGGACAGACGCCGGCCTGCAGGAGGCGGCCCTCAGGTTCCCGGGGAGAAGTCGCCGTTCCCGGTGACACACGTGAGTCCCACGGTTCGGCCGGTCCAGCCAGCGGCGCGAGGAGGTCCCCACGCGGAGCCCAGTGTCCGCTGCGTGCCCGGTGCGGGCACAGTGGACCCGACGGGGCCGGATCTCCAGCAGCTTATGGGCGCAGACAGGGAGCACCCTCACGGCTCGTGGGCCGGCCCCCTGGGGCATCGTCGCACAGACAGGAAACCCGGGCTCGTGGAAGGGAGGTGGCTGGCCCCGGCCTCGGCCGGTGAGCCGGCGAGCGGCAGGGCCGACTCCACGCCCAGGCGTGTCTGACCGCAGAGGCCGGGGCTGGACGGGACGCTTGCCCAGGGAGGGCCGATGCGGGGGGTGTGGGGGAGCTTTACAGAAGCAGGAGCTAGGGCCCCTTTCGCCAGAGACGCGGATGCAGGCCGCCCCTAGCGGGAGAAAGGGCAGGTCCACGCTGACCCAGACACCGGACCCCGCCGTCCCGCCCACCCTTCCAGTAGGGTTCTGAGCTGTCGGTCAGCGGGAGAAAACAGGACTAGAAAGGCAAACACATTGCTAAAGAAGGTCTGCACTGTGTTGGATACCAGTGGACTTTTTTCTTATTCTCTGTTACAATGTTTCCTAAATGGTGGCCGGCTGACTCCAGCAGAGCGGGGCCGGAGGAGGGAAGGGACGGACATCTCAGGGTCCACAGATTGTGTAAGGATTTTGAAACAATCTGAAACGTTTATGCAGGTGAAACTCCCGCTCCGTGTGCAGGTTTGAGAGCCAGTGCCCCGGGCCCTTCCTCTGTCTACAGGGGACGACGAACAGGTGACAGTGGCACTGGTCCCCATGTCTGGCTCCCACGGTTTCCTGTGCAGACCCTTCCGCCCCACCCAGAGGGTTCAAGTCTGCCCTGGGAGCGGTCCAGGAGGCGGGCAGCCGTGGAGCGGCTGCAGCCCAGACTCCGGGCGGCCCAGGCTGCCGTGTGCCCGGTCCTGGCATTTCCTTCTCTCCCCACCTTTCCTCCCGCCAGCGCCTGCTCTCCGGAGCGGAGCCCGGCTGCACTCTGAAGTCCAAGTGCATGAATGAAACACACCGCGGAGTCCGTCTGTCTGCGGCTGGGTGTCCCAGCCAAGGGGCTGAGTAACCGCTCTCCCGGCGCGGAGGAACCCGGGCCGGCCCCAGCCAGCGGCAGCCCCGGCTGTGCCACAGGAAGCGGAGCCCCACCCTGGCTCCCCCGCCCTGAGGTCCCCGCAGACCCAGGCCTAGCGGAAAGTTTCACCTCGAGCAAGAAGAGTTTCCATGGCTCCTTCCAGCGCCTGACGCCCGGACGTCCCGGGGACAGCCCAGCTGCCGGGCCTTCTGCCTGGCGCTCACCCTCCTCAGGGGGGGGGCCTTAGCACATGGTGGGGGGCTCCCGGAGCCCCCCGTCACCTGTCCACATGCTGCCCCCCTGCACCAGCTGGCACAGATCTCGGGAGCGCGGCGGCGGCCGGAGAGGTGGACCCTGGGCGCCACCTGTGGTGTCTGACCCGCCCAGAGGGTGTGTGAGGCGGGTCTCACTTCACGGAGCCGGAGACCGAGGCTCAGCCCCGCTGGGGGACCTGTCCAAGGCGCCCGGCTGCTGGCGGTCAGTCCGTCGGGTTTAGAGCCCAGATCTGCCTGCATCGCTGGGAGACGCTCTCCTGCACACTTAGCTTTCATCTTTCTGCTCACTTCTCCGTGTTGGGGGCGGGGAGGGTTGGAGCTCGGACAGGAACACAGAACTCTGCCTGTCACTGGAGCCGGGGGCTGGTCCCTGTCCTCACCTGAGACACCTTCAGGAGGTGGTCTCTCAGGTCCCCCTTGGCTGCCTGCCCCCACCTTTTTGCCTTCTGCCCAAATCTTCCAGAAATGGGGACCCATCTGGCCCCGACGGCCTCGGCTGGGGTCCCCTTCTCAGAGAGGCCCTCGGGCACCCAGTGGCCGCAGAAGGGTCCCGCTGAGACTCTCGGGGCTGGCTGGTGGGGCAGGACGAGGCAGACAGTGTCCTCCCTGTGCTGTTCTTTTGGACTGCAGGACCGAGGTGGGGACTTTTTCTGGAAGCAGGTTGAACTTAATCGACCTAATTCAAGCCTCCTCCTCGGGAGAAATAGGCGAGTTCCCGAGCATGCCCTGCAGCTGGAGGGCTGCGGGGAGGCCGTGTGGGCAGGGGACGGTGCCACCGGGCAGGGAGGCAGGGGTGCGGGATGAGGGGCTTTGGGAACACTAACGGCATGCCTCCATCACCGGTGTCTCCGGCGGGCACACTGCTGCCATGCGGCCTCGGAGAGACGGCCCCTCCCTGAGTCCCCTCTCTGTGTCCCCAGGCCCCCGGCCTGCCCGCCCTTCCCCACAGATCCCGCCTGCGCCTCCCAGGTCTCCGTCACTCACAGTGGCTCTCGGCTTGTCCCGCGAGAAGTCCCAGGGGACTCTTGGGAGCCTCCTCATCCTCTGGGTGGACGCCGTCCGCCTCCCGCGGCCCGGGGGCCTTAAAGAGGCCCGCGCAGAGGCCACCGTAGGCGCAGCACTGGTAGGCGTGTGGCGCCTCCAGGACCCTGCGGGGCGGGGAGGGATGCGGCTGTGTCAGGAACACTTGGGGCCTCATCCCAGGCTCCCCACACCCAGCGCCTGCCCTCCGACCCCAGAGTGCCCCCACGCCCTGCAGGTGGCTTCCTGGCACAGTGCTAGAGGGTCAGCAGCCTGGCTCCAGCCTTGCAAGGTCTGGGCACATTTCAGTCCGGAGAATGGAGTTGGGGCCATGGACTTGCTGCCCTCAGCAGGCACAGAGTGGGGGGTGGCCCCCCAAGGTCACACAGCACCGAGGGGCTCTGGTCCCCTCCCAGCGAACACCTCTCCTTTAAACTGAAGGAGACAGGATTCTCCTGGTGACCTCTGTGCTTGCGTTCAGGGGGGCCTGCCCCTGGCCCCCCCACCCTGGCACATTGAGTTGGATGGGTGCCCTGTGAGGGGACCCTGGGTGCCATTAGTGCCGGATGGGTGATGCACCCGGGGTTCTGCTCAGCAGCCTCGTTCTGCCCTGGCTCCGGGGGCCCAGGGGCAGCTCAAATGCAGGGAGGGGGCGAGGGGCAGGGAGGTGTGGGGGCCTTCCCATCGTCTTCCGTCCTCATGGGGTCCCTGGGCCTGGGGCTGGGACGGGGAATGCTGTGGGGGTGGGGGTGGGGCAGGAAGGGGAGGGGTGAGGCCTCTGCTCAGCCTGGACACCAGGCATTGCTGGTGGCCTCCGCGTGTCCCTCACGGCCTCTCAGCTGCCCCGGGGCAGACCTCCCTTGGGGGTGGGGGAAAGCCAGGCCCTCACCTCAGTTTGGGGAAAC
The DNA here is from genome assembly GCF_019186645.2 of Phyllostomus hastatus. Taxonomy (NCBI): domain Eukaryota; kingdom Metazoa; phylum Chordata; class Mammalia; order Chiroptera; family Phyllostomidae; genus Phyllostomus; species Phyllostomus hastatus. The sequence continues at coordinate 23,526,485 of NW_025333607.1, read as the reverse complement.
TGTCCTTGGAGAAGGCCTGAGACAGAGCTGGGTTCCCTTTGAGTTTGAGGTGCACCAGGCCCCCCAGCCCGGCCAGGGGCAGTGCGGTCAGCTGGTTGTCTCTCAGGTCCCTAGGACAGTGGGCGGTCAGGGTTGCTGGCCGTCGGGGGACTGCGGGGCCAGGGCCACGCTGAGGGTGTGGCCGGAGGGGAGGAGCGAAGGGCCGACGGTCACAGGCCGGGAGGGCAGCTCTGGGTGCTGGGTGGGGAGGGCGGCCAGCAGAGGCGCCGGGCACCACGCACTCGCTCGCTCGCTCATGCGCTCATCAAACGTGGGCGCTGACTGTCCACCAGGGGTCATCCCACCTCGGGGGTGACCGGGCCCCTCGGCTGCTGCTCTTGTGCCAGGCGGGAGTCCCATCCAGGAGGCCCTGCCCCACCCCTGCCTCTCTGACGACACTGGAGCCCAGAGCTGGGCCTGGACACAGCTGGCCGGCTGCTGGTCTGTTCCCTCTGCAGCCAGAGGTGAGGCCAGCTGTGTCGTGCCCCAGTCCCAGAGGGAGGGAGGGGGGAGGGGAGCCCTGCAGCCCAGGCCTGGGGAGCGCCGGACAAGAGGGACTGTGGGTGTGGGCACGGTGGGCCCCTGAGGCGGAGCCGGGGCTAGCCCCGGAGGGGTCTCAGTGAGAACCAGAAGGGGCCCCCTGGGGGCACGGGGGGGGGGCGCGCCTTCTGGACAGGCAGCCGGCCGGCAGCTCCCCTGGTGCAGATCGGGCCCTCTCCTCAGCGGGCGGCTGTGCATCAGCGGCCCTTCCAGCTCCGACTTCACCGCCAGCGAGGTGGCCAGCGCGATGCGCCACCTGCCGTGTCCTACCTAACCCCGAGGCCCGTGGCTCCCCCGCCCGCAGAATGGCAGCGCTCCGTGGGGATGCCCACGCTGGGGCCCTGGCTCCCCTTCTGCCTCCACCCTCCGGTGCGGGGAGGGGCTCGGGCCGTCAGCACCGGGCAGGGGCGGGGCAGGCTGGGGCACAGGGAGGCCCAGGCTCCCAAAATGCCGCAGAGCACCCCACAGCCTGCAGGGGGCGCTGCTCTCTGGGAACAGGCTCGCAGCCGGTCAAACGGCCGGTCCGTGCCTGATGAGGCTGGAGCCCTCGGCCCCGGGACCTGTGGTCAGGCACCCGCACCGGTGCCCGCTCTAGCGTGGGTCCTGCTGTCCCCCACCGGCCGGCAGCACCCAGGACGGGGACACGGGGGCACTCACAGCTTGACCAGGGAGCGCAGGGTCGAGAAGGCCTCTGGGTGGATGGACCGGATGGCGTTCCAGCTCAGGTCCCTGCGGGCGGGCGGAGAGGGTGTGAGCGGAGGGACGGGACCGTGGAGGACTCCCTGCCCCTCCCCCAGTTCTCCTGGGCTCACCCTGTCTGAGCTGCCCCTGCAGGCGAAGGCACCTGCAGCCTGGCTCCCGGCTGGCCGTGGCCCCCAAAACGGGCCATGGCAGCCCGACCTCAGAGCCACACAGCCCCTGGGGGACCCGCCGGGGATGCGGCTGGAGAAGCTGTCTGGGAGGGAGAAGCTGGGAGGGGGAGGGGGCACCTGGCCTGCTGTGTGTGTGCTGCGGCTGTGTGTGCAGGGACCTGTGTGCAGGGACCTGTGTGCACGTCACGAGAGCAGTAGCCCTGAGCCTCCCCCCAGACGCCCCCCCGCCCCCCGTGCACGGGTACTCACAGGGCCCGCAGGGAGCTCAGCTGGCGGAAGGTGTCGGCTCCAACCTCCCAGATGCGGTTGTGCTGGAGGCCGCTAAGGCGTCAAGACAGGCTGGTGACTGGGGGCTCCAACCCTGGCTGCACTCCAGGACGAGCCCCCCCCCCAAACACACTGGGCAGAGAAAGGACAGCCCCCACTCCTCCTGGCGCAGAGAGTGAGGGCCTAGCCCAAGGCAGCCGCCGGCATCAAAGGGATCGGTTGCTCTGGGTAAGTGGGTCAGCAGACAAAGCCACAGTGCTGGCCCTGTGGCCCAAGAGAGAGTCCGTTCCCAGGGCTCCCATCGGGCCTGGCGCCCCGCCCAGCGACCTCACCCTGTGGGTCCTCCAGACCCAGGTCCAGCACCAGAGCCCCTCCCTGCCCAGCCCTCGCACGGCCGGTGACTGGCCCCGGCAGAGCTCAGTGGACTGAGAGGCTGGGGCCTCGGCACCTGCAGGGGTACCTCGACAGGCCCTGACACCCTGCCCGGGCCCCCAAAGGCACCGATCGCCCCGCGGAGACCTGGGACAGACCCAGGAGGCCCTGCCAGCTGGAGAGCAGGGGCCGGGTGGCTGCTTCAGAGAGAATCTTTCACGTGACTCTGTTCCCTGTCAGGTCGGAACCCAGGCCCCCAGCGTGTGTGTGTGTGTGTGTGTGTGCGCGCACACACATTGCACGGACGGCGTGCACACGCGAGAGCGCACGTGTGGCTGGGGGAAGTGACAGTGTGCTCTGAAGGCAGGCCCTTCCCGGGTCCAGCTCTCCGGGCCGATGTGCTCTGGTCCCTCACTGCCCTGTTGCTCTCGACCCTCAGGGAGCCTCCTGCAGGCTCCCCGGGCACCGGCTCCTGGCCGGTCAGCTGCTGCCCAGGCCTCGGGCCAGCCCCCGCCCCCACCTCAGGGAAGGTCGGCACGCAGAGCCCTCCCCACAGACCATCTGGAATCTGCTCACGCCCGCCCCCGGCCCCACTCACATCTCCTCCAGCTTCTGGCACCTGTGCAGGCTGGGCAGCTCCTCGATGCGGTTATGAGACAGTTCCCTGGGGGAGGGGGTGGGGGCCGGCGTGACGCGGGGCCAGGGGAGCAGCCGGGTCAGGCAGCTGAGGCCGGGCGGGCCCTGCGGGGACGTGGCTGCCGACGCACGTCACTCCGGGACCCCTCCCTGACCAGGAGGGGCCTCTGCAGCCCAGGGGCACCAGGGGCGTGAGGCGGGGCTGCAGGGGGCTGAGCCGGGGCGCGGGGGACACTCACAGGATGCGGAGCCTGGGCAGCTGCTGGCACATCCCGGGCGGGAGCAGCCGGACGCCGGCGCGGGTCAGGGTCCTGCGGGGGAAGGAGACAGGGACAGGGAGGAAAGTAGGTGGTGGGGCCCTGGGAACCGAGTGCCAGTGTCCCCCACCCCCGTGCTGCAGGGGAGAGAGGACGGGAAGGAAGGGGAGGGCAGGGGCTGCCCGGGGAGGGGCAGGTTGGAGAGCAGCCTGGTGCAGGGACAGGGTGTCCCAGGAAAGACCAAAGCCAAGGTCATCCTTGGAGGACATTTTCTGGATGCCAGGGAGTCTCAGGGGACAACAGAGGCACAGGGAGCGTCTCTCCCACTGTGCCGTGGGTGGGCTGGGCGACGTGGGTGGGGAAGGGTGGGACAGGGGACCCCGAACTTGTCCCATTCATTGTCTCAAACGGTCTCAGGGTCTGCTAAGCCCCGCCCCCTGCCCCCCCAGGGGTGAGTGAGAAAGTTCAGGCTGACACTCAGCTTCAGAAGGCCAAGGAGGCAGCCTCTCACCCCCTCCCTGCTGCAAGGCCTCAGGCACGCACGGCTGGGGGAGGGGCCCTGCAGTCACTCACCCTGAACCACCTGCCCCCCGCCCTGCCCGCAGTAGTGCCCCATCCAGAGCCCCATCCAGAGCCCGCCGGGACCTGGGGGCCCAGCCAGGCGACCTCTGGAGCCCCCAGCAGGAGGCGGCCAGGTAGGGGCTAGCAAGACCAAGGACACCCAGGTGGGCGGAGCCCGGGCCGGGGGCGGGGCGGCCGGAGAGCCACTCACAGGGCCTCCAGGCTGGTGGTGCCTTTGAGGTCCGGGAACTCCTGGAGGTCCGTGGCTCCGTTCAGGGACCTGGAAGCAGCCACAGCCTGAGGGCGGGGTCTACCGGCGCCCGGCCTGGGGGGCGGGGGGCTCTCCCCGCAGAGACCTCCACACCCCGCGGGGGGAGTGTCCTCCTCCCCGCCGGCCCCACAGCCAGCCGCGCTCGGGCTCCGGCCCTGTTTGGACGGTGACAGCCCGGTGCTTCCGAGAAAGCTCGGGCTGCGGGGTTTGCTGCTCAGAGCCCCAGACAGGGGCTCCCCGAAACTCTTGCCTTCCGGGGTTTCCTCAGCACCCCTTTCTGAAGCTGCTCCAGACGGGAAGCTCCCCCCACCCCCACCTTGAGGAGACGCGAAGCCCAGGGACCCGCACTGGGAGAGGGGGCTTCAGGCCCGGGGCGGGGGCGGGGCAGAGTCCCGGGCTGCTGCCCGAGCAGGGCCTGCGGCTCAGGGGCCCAGGGCCCGGCCGTGTGACGTCCTTACAGCCTGCGCTCAGGGCGGGGCGAAGGGCGACACGGGACACCCAAGGGAAGCGCGTGCTTTACAGACGCTGCAGTGAGGCTGGGGGTCACCGTGGGCGGTGCTTCCACGAAGGGGCGGTGCTTCCCAGAAGGGGCGGGGCTTCCCCGAAGGGGCGGGGCCTGGGCTGGGAACGGACGTGGAGCGGGAGGGAGGAAGCGAGCGGTGCGGCCCGGGCGCTGGAGAACCTGGAGAACCGCAGCCTGGCCCCGGAGTTTTGCGCAGGTGCTCCCGGTGCGGCTACCTGCAGAGGCCGGTCCACGGCCCTGCCCGGGGACAGGCCCCGCCCACCCACGACAGAGAAGGGAAGAAGCCGCGGGGGCAGGGAGGCTGTGCAGTCCCCACATCGGGGAAGGGCCGGAGCAAGGGGAGGCCGGTGCGCCTCTGGGGTCTGAGCCCGGGGGTGGGGGGGGGGGGGTCCCGGCTGGGGCTACTACGCACAGCGTGTGCAGCTTCGGCAGGTCCTGGAACGCCGACCTCCCCACGGACTGGATCGGGTTGTCGTAGAAGTGGCTGGAAGGGCCCAGGCACCGAGCTCAGCGATCCTTCCGCCGGGACCGCGGCCGCTCTCCGCTGTCTCCCCCAACCACGGAGCCCGTGAAGGGCGCCCCCTCGCGCGGCCCCCCGGCCCCCGCCCGCAGACGCCGCCGGAGCAGCCGGGACTCACATCGCCTGCAGCAGCGGGTTCCCCACGAAGGCCTTCTCCGGGATGGCCCGGATGTTGTTGTTGTGGAAGCCCCTGGAAGACAGCGGGGTCAGCGGGGGCGGGGGAGGGGGCAGGGACGCCTGTGACCTCAGGGGGACACGCGGGCTCCAGGGAGCTGGCGGACCGCCCCCCAGAAAGGCCGGAGACCAAAGGCAGGGCCACCCGCGGGGAGACCCAGGTCCAAGTCTGCTTGGGACTTTTCTTCATCCATCCAACACCGCCCCCCACCCACCTCCCTGACAGGCGTGGGGGTGGGGCCTGAGGAGGCCCCAGAGCAGTTCAGCTGGGGGGGTCCTGTCCATCAGCACCACCACTGTCACTCACTGTCACCCCCTGGAGGGTCCCTGGGGGGACGCGGAGGGTGTGTGGGAAGAGGAGACCAAGGTGGAGAAAACAGGACTTCCAGGGGACCCGGGCAGGGCTGGGCCCCAGAGGGACGCCGGCCTGGCCTGGAGGCCAGGAAACCAAAGCACAGAGGAGGGGGCGGGGCAGGAGGACAGGCAGAGGGAGGGGTGTGGACAGGCTGGACACAACACAGGGCCGTGCAGACCCGGGCGGATGCCCGGGGCCCTGAGGCAGGAGCTTGTGTCTGGTTAGCTAGGGAGGACCTTCCAAAACACGTGCTCAGGAAAAAATGACACAAAACCAGTGAGTGCTGGGCCACGCAGCACAGAACCCCGACGGGGCAGCCACCCCCGTCTCCGCGGCGATTCCAGCTTCGCCGGGGCCTCTGGGTCACCTCCCCTCGCTCTCGGTCCCCCTGGGCCCCCAGCTGTCGCTGACCCTGGGCCTCCGGCCAATGCCACCACCTGGGCCGGCTGTGTCGGCGTGGAGCTGACGCCGGGGTTCGCACGTGTAGGGGACAGAGGCCCTGTCCCCAAGCAGCTGTCCCTCCAGAGTCACAGGGACATAAGCAGATGGACAGACAAGGAGGAGGCACGAATCCTCCAGCCCCTGACACCCCGGTCTCTGCTCGAGTGTGTCAGCCTCTCCCGTCCCCTCCACGCCCACACTCTCCTCTCAGTGGTCGGGACTTCACCCTCCTTGCCTGCCTGGCACTGAGCAGAACTCAGCCTACGGGAGACAGGGGACCTCCAGGGGTCCCCTCCGACCCGCCGGTCCGGCATGCATCTCGGACCAGGTGGCGGGGCAGCGTGAAGGCGCCACTGCCGTCCAGGTGGCCGTCGGCGTGGAGACCCTGCCTGAGGCCCGGGCCCCTCGGGTCGCCCTCGGTCTCTCTCTGGCTGCCCCCTCCCCAGTCGGTGCCCCTGTGCTCCTGCTCCCACCCCGCCCCACCCCCAGCCGCCCCGGCCCCCCGGCGCAGGGTGCGGCCCCCGGCGCAGGGTGCGGGGCGCGGGCGGCAGAGGCACTCACAGCTCCTGCAGCCTGCCCAGCGTGCGCACGGCGACGGGGAACTGGCGCAGCTCGTTGTGGTTCAGGTCCCTGGAAGGAAGCAGAGGCCTCGTCGGGAGCGGCCGGGGCGGGACTGCCCGGCTGCGGGTCCCGCCGGCCCCGCCGGGAGACGCGTGTGAGGACACCTGTGTGTGCGCGTGTCCTCCCGCCCCTCAAACCCGCAGCGAGCAGCCCCGCAGCGAGGGGACGAGGGGACAGGGAGACGGGCCGGCTGGCCAGGAACTGCCCCTGCTGGCCAAGGAAGCCCTTGACGCCTCCGGGGACACCCGTGGGGCAGGGGGACGGGTGACAGAGAGAACCCTTAACCCCTGTCACCAGCTCTTAAGGCATTGAGGGTGTCCTCCTCCAGATCTGGAGGCTGATGTGAAAAAGGTGCAGGGCGGTCCCGCGGGGACACTGTGGGGCTGGCTCGGGGCCACGGGGACCCTGGCGCGAGCCCCCCGCAGCCTGCTGCCAGACCCACGCCCCGTCAGCCAGGGCCCTCCTTGGCCGTCTCTGGCCGGGAGGCTGCCGGGCCCGGCCTGGCCGACGGGGGAGAAGGCGAGGGAATGCGCAGCTGTGTCCGTAGGGAGACGTGGGAGACCGGAAGCAGCAAATGTCAGGAGGCCCCCTGCCCGCGGCATGCCAGCGGGGCGGCCGGGCGGGCCCACGCGGGTGTGCATGTGGGTGTGGCCGGCGGGGCGCAGGCTGCGTCTGGGGCCGCTCAGACGTGACCTCTGCTCCGCCAGCCCCGCCGGGCACCTCGGGAGGCAGAGGCCCGGGCGAGAAGTTTCCCGTGGAGAACACGCCAGGGACTAGGACCCTTGCACACTGGAGGTCATGGGCAACCTCTGCATCGGCGGAGAAGGGAAGGGGGTGGAGCCGGCAGGGAGGGGTGACGGCGTCAGGGGACGTCTGTGCTGTGCAGTCGGCGAAGGACCGGTGCCGGCTCGGCTGAGCCGAGGCAGCGTTCGGGGGTGGGGCGGGACGGGTGTCTCCCTGGACCGCCGCCCTCGGAGGTGCCGGCCACGTGCCAGCCCCTCGGCGCTTGCCCGGGGCGGCGCCCCCAGCCTACGTCGTCAGGCAGGTGCCGCTGTCGTGCCCACTGCACGGGTCGGGAGAGCGGGGCGCGGCGGCGTCACATGTTCCCAGTCACACCCGTTCCCACACGGCCGTGACCTGGACCCAGCCGCCCTCCTCCTGTGCGGCGGCTGCCCCGCACCGGCGCCGCCAGCCGGGCGGCTCTTTTGGCTTCCGCTGTCGGCACATCAGCACCCTCAGCCGCTCCGCCGCCCTCCCGCCAGCTCTCCGTGGCTGAGGCCGGCAGCACCGACGGGAACGTCTGCACCGCCCAGAGGGTCCTGCTGGACGGCGGGGAGCCGAGCCGGGACGCAGCTGAGGGTGCTGGACCGACTCCCCGGAGGAAGGGGGGGCAGGGGGAGGCAGGCTGCCGCCGGCCGGGGTCGGATGGCCCGCCAGCCCGTCTCCTCCTCCACAGACTCTCTGCCCCCCCACCAGCTCTCCCGGGGGTGCTCTCCCGGGGGTGCTCTCCCGGGGGTGGCCAGGCCTGAGAAGCCTCGTCCTTGACTGCCCCGTGGAGGGGGGGCACCTGCCGGGAAGAAGCACCCGCCTTGGACCGTTCCAGGGCCCAGAGACGACCCTCTGCGGCTGCAGCCGCTGCCCACAGCGCGGCCTGTCGGCTCCGGCCGCTCAGCGGGGAGCCCGCCCCAGCCCTGGGGGTCCGGAGCCCACACCCTCAGCTGCTACACGTCGTCGGCCGGGAAGACCTTCCAAACGGCACCGGCGACTTGGCCGCTCTCCTACCGAAAGTCGGAGACGGTTCCTCCTGACGTCAGGGATGGGCTCCGGCGACCGAGGTGGTCTGTCCGTCTGTCTGTCCCCTGTGCATCTTCACGTCTGTCCCCGCGTCCTCGGCCGAGGAAACCCGACGCCCCCTTCGAAGCCCGGCTCCAGCAAACCTCCCCTCCCGCAGCCGCGTCCCTGCAGCCGGAGTGGCTCCCGCCCCCCCCCCCACCCCCGCCCCGGCCGGCCTTCTCTCCGGAGCAGCTCGCCTCGGGCGGGAATCAGGGTGGTGGTGGTGATAACAGCGCTGATAATCACCGTAATTACTAGGTAACTCTTGCGGTTCTAGGTGATCTGCGCGTACTAATTCTTCCCGTTCCTCGCCAGCCCTCGGAGGCAGGTGCTGTGCTTACCTCCGTTTTGCCCACGAGGAACTGAGCCAGAGAGAGAGGCCTGGGCTTGGCCCCTCGGCTGAGGGTGGAGGCCCTGGGTGTGCAGCCCGGGCGGCGTGAGGCGGGGGTGGGGGGGGCCGGGGGGGGGCCTCTGTGTGCACACTGCGCCCCGGCCGGCCGGGAGCCGCCGCCCTCAGGGAGCCCGTGGGCCCCCTTTCGGGGCTCCCAGGCCTGGGCGCAGGGCCACACGTGCGGGTGCTCACGGCCAGGGGCGGCTCCCCCAGCTCCAGGGCCGAGGCCTGCGGACGGGGCTGCTCGGGCCCTGTGCCCCCGCCCCACCCCCGCCCGGGGTCAGACTCCGCACGCAGAGCAGAGCCCTCCCTGCAGCACCCCCACGAGGCTCCCTCGGTCCGGCCCTCCTGCAGACGGGTGGTGTCCGACACCCTCGGCCTCAGCCAGAACACCCGTCCCCGGCTGCTTCAACAGCCCGGAACCAGCCAGGAGCCCGGGAAGCACTAACCGCTCCGTCGGCCGCCCTGGGGAGCTGGGGGCAGACGGCGGGGCCCCTGCCGCCCCGGCTCCGTCTGGGAGCCCCACCGCCGCGGCCGATCCTCCCTGCGTCTGCTCGGCCGCTGCCCGCCAGACCCACCCCAACGGGTGGCCGTCCCGCGCCATCGGGGATGCAGCTGCGAAGGCAGAGCCCTGAGCTGCCCAGGGCCACACTCCCAGCGTGTCCCCCCCGCCCCCACCCCGGCCCTGCAGACGCAGAGACGCAGAGACGCAGAGACGGCCGCCTCCCAGACTGTCTGGGGGCCTCGCTGGCTGCGGGCGCAGAGTGCAGAGCTGCGGGTCTCGCTGTCACGCTCGCTGGCCAGCCCCCGTGCCAGACCGGTAAGGGGACGCGGGCTCAGAGCCCTGGCGCAGTTAGGCCCGAGGGGCACGCTTCCCACACACGGCAGAGATGCGCGCTGGCAGGCGCCCCCTCTGAGAGGGCCGTTTACGGGACAGTGAGGAGGAGGACGGGGGGGAACCGGGGCCGCGTGACGGCCCCCAACTCTGCACGCTGCGCTGCACGGGCCGCACTGTCCCCTGGCCGGGGGACGCCGCCTCCCTCCCCTCCCCCTTTTACAGGACGTCGGTCACCCGCCTGGACTCTGCGGTCACTGGTCGCCGCACCAGCGGACACAGGAGTTGGCCGCTGTCACGGCCTGGACAGAGGGTCGGTGTGAGTTGCGGTGCGGGCCTCACGCCGATCCTGGGGGTCAGTTTGGGCTCATTCCCGGGTCACAGACGAGGGCCCGAGGCAGAGCGCTGTTGGGGAGGACGGCGCCGAGACCACGTGTCCTGCGCCCTCGCGGGCACACGGAGCCCCCGGCTCGAACCCGAGTCCACCCACTGGGGGCAGAGGCCCGGGGAGCCGGGACTGAGGGAGCCGACGCTCTGACTGACAGTGTCGTCCCGCCTCCAGCAGGGCCGCCCACGGATAAGCGCGGCGGTTAGTGAAGCTGCCGTCAGGTCCCCCGAGAGACACAGGCGCTGCCTCCCCTCAGCCCCCCAGCCCCGCGCTCTTCCTCGCCGGGAGACCAGCACCCGCAGCCGGCGCAGCGGGCTCTGCCGGGAGCACCCGGGACCCGAGACGCCGGGACTCGGAAGGGAGGGAGGAGTCTGCCCGAGGCCGGAGCCGGGTCCGAGTCTGCGCGGGGACCGCCTCAGCCCAGGGGCACCCGCTGCCCCTGCCAGGTGTCCGGGCCACCACCGAGAAACCCCCTCTTCTGCTCGCTCCCCGGCCCCATCACGTCGGCCCGGCACCTGCACGCCGTCCTCCCGAGACAGCCGCCGCGCTCCGCCTCGGGCCTCTCCAAGGCCTTTGAATCGGGGTCTGTCGACGCGTCCTACCCCCCCAGCACCCTCCCCAGAGAAGCCCCCGTCACTGCAGATGTGACGCCCCAGGACCCAGGTTGGGCAGCACCTGCCTCACGTGGCCGCCACGGCGACCTGGAGGCTGTGGGGGGGCGGTCCTGTCACAGCGCCGTGCCTCCAGGGTCTGTCCCGGTGACCCTGCCTCGCAGGTGTGACATCGGGACGTCAGGACGCAGGGTTCCAAGCCACGGAGCTCCCGGGGGGGGGGGACTCTCTCCTCGGGGGGGGGGTCGAGTATCTCCAGACGGTGGCCACGCACGCCCCAGAGACTCAGCGCATTCACAGGACGAGGGACAGCAGCGAGTGGGGGGTCGCCGATTCTGCTGGCTCCTCCCCTCCGACGCCGAGGGACAGACCCACCGGGGGACCTTGGCCAGCAGTTCCCACGGGCGCCCGCCGCCTCCGGAGCCTGCGCTGGGAAGGACTGTCGATGACTCGTCACGGTCACCGACTGCAGGACAAGCGCATCGGGCAGCTCAGTTTCCCGCCTGCAGGAGCCGCGAGGGCTTCCGTGGGGAAAGCCAGAAAAAATGACGTTTTACACGGAGCAATAAATTCCTCTACAGGCCACGGAGCCCCACAGATTTGCAGCTACTAAACCCGCACACGTGGGGTGATGACGGACTGGCGAGGAAGGGTCCCCTCGACCCACCCAGAGCCTGCGTAGTGTGGCCACGGGCGCTGGGCGGGAGGCAGTGACCCAGCCCCAGTCCCGGCCCCTGGACCGCCGGGTGACCTCGGCGAACCGTGCCCGTCTGCCCCGGTCTCCTCACCTGCGACACCAGGGGACACAGCTCCCTCCTGGACAGGCGGGTGGGAGGGGGAACAAGCGAGGTACGAGGCGCCACAAAGGCTCAGAGCGAGCCTTTGAGAGAAAAGCGCCTTCACTTCCCATCGCACCGCCTGACCCGCATGCTTCATTTCGGACCACGAGGCAGAGCCCCGAGAATGCCCACCCTGCCCTCCCAGGCCCCTGCATCACGCGGGTGCTGACTGCCGGTGCTGACGAGGGGGAGCTGGGCCAGAAGGCGTCCACCTGCCATGGCCCCAGGCCCCCTCCCAGAGAACGCCCAGCAGCCCGGGGCCCTGGTTGGTCGGATTCGCTCCACGAGGTGGTGGCGGGGCCCAGAGCCCGTGACCCAGGCCCGAGGGAGGGCCCCCCCGGGTTCCGGCCGAGGGGCAGATACCGGACGCCCAGGTCTGGGGTGGGGGGCAGGCCCATGGGGTGGCAGTGCATCTGCTTGGCTCTTTTCCGGGGGGGGCACCGATTCTATTGGCCGGTACAGCCGGGGACTCCAGGAGCATTTGCCTGCGGCACAGAACGGCACCCCGGTCTCCGGGCTGCGTGTCACGTGGACCGAGCACGGGCCCGGTTTCAGGTGGCCGAGGCAGAACCTCCCCAGAACCACTCTTGCCCGAGAACTCCGCTTCTCAGCCCAGGCGCGGGGGAAGGCCTGCGGCCGACGGGACCCCCGAGGCTCCAGGTCTGGTCGGAGCTGCCAGGTGAGGAAGCAGAGCCTCACGGGCGGCCCACCTCTGATTCCGAGTTTCTCCGCCAGGACAGGCACCCTGGTGGGGCTGGGGGCGGGGAGGGGTGCCTGCAGGACAGGACGGTGTCGCCCTGTGCACCAGGCCGCCCCAGAGCGCAGCGGGGCTGCAGCCTGAGGCTGCGTGCCTGCACGGTGCGCGGGGCACAGTGGTGCGCGGCCCCTGGGCCCTGCCCGCCCCTCTTGGGTTTGCGGGGTCTTTTGGAGCAAAAGAGAGCAGGGGGCACACTTGCCGGCCGACTCCTCTCCCTCCGAGGTTGCCCGCTGCTGGGCGGGTGGGGGGAAAGAGGCCCAAGGCCGCAGCCACCGGCTCCAGCCGGCCGGCCAGCAGGGACAGAGGCGGTGGCGGAACCCAGGGCGCCTGGCCCCAGGGCAGCGCAGGTCGCGAGCCACACCGCCCCGGGCGCTTTCACAACAGGTAGTGATGCTGCGCGTGGGGGGGTGGGATGGGGGGACGTGTCCGTGTCGGGTGGAAAACATGGCAGGCTTAGCTACATGGCATGGGAACTGCGTGTGTGCGTGACCACGCGTATGCTTGCCGACACCTGGCCCCTCCTGCACAGGTGGAAGGGCTGGGCGTCGGAGCCAAACCCTAGATGGGGCAGGGGGCGGGGGCTGGATCCTCCCTCTGCGGCGGAGATGAGAGCGGTCTCACAGGCAGAGATTTTCTGCCCGAGGCAGAAGCGCCCGGCTGGGAGGAGCGCACATGAAAAGCTGCACAGTAATAATGAGGCTGCAAAGCTCGACAATTACCCAACAATTAAAAGCTTTGACTCTGGCTTTCATGCTCCGGCCCCGCCCCTCCCACATCTGGCTGCCCCCGGGCTCCCAAGCGCTGCTCTGCGGACGGAGCATAAAGAACACACTTTCCCCTTTTTAATTGGGGATCAGGAGCTGGAAGCGGAGCTGATCCCTGGAGGGTGGGGAGGAAGGAAGGGGTGGTGCCCAGCCAGCCAGCCAAGGGGGGGCCGGAGGGAGGAGGGGTGCAGGGCGAGGTCCCCAGCGGCCACACGGCAGCCGGCCGCGGAGACCGGCGCCGTTCCTGCGGCCTCTCGGACTAGCGACCAGGGCGCAGGCCAGGGCCGAGGTCGCAGGCTGGAAGGACCCCCTCACGCCCCAGCGGCCCACCCCTGCTGCCCCCTGGCTGTGTCGAGGGGGGCGGGGCACCCCTCCACCCCTCACCTGGGCTTCCCTGCCCGAGCAGAGCAGCGGGAGCCGGCTTTGTGGGGCCCTGCGCCCGGCACATCAAACGCACGGCGGGTGCGGGGCGGCAGGCCGCTCTGTAGTGCAGCCAGCCCCGGCCGCACCCGGCGCAGCGTGCCAGGGGCTGGTTGAGAAAGAAACGGGCAGCGTGCCCCGCGGTGAGGAAACCGCTGCTGCCAGTCGGCTTCTCAGAGGCGCTGGCCCTCCCCCAGCACGCGGGCCCCCGCGGCTTCCCAGCAGGGCACGCCCACACCCGGCCCCGCCCGGAGCTCTCTCTGGGGTCCCCACGCACCCGGCAGGGCAGAGCTGCCCGCTCCCATTCCACGCGAGCGGCGAAGGACGGCCGGGCACCGAGCTGGGGCTGATGTCCATCGGGCCAGCGAACGCACCGCCCCGGGCCCGCTCGGTCCCCAGCAGGCGGCGCGGCCCCGGCGTCAGAGCCCTGGCTGTGACTGCCCGCCGCCCTGGGCGGCTGCGGGGGGAGCACGCGGTCCCATCTCTCGTGGGGCGGGAGACAGGTTGCGTTTCCTGCCGACAGGCTGGGCACCCCTGCACCCGCCCCCAGGCGTGAGGTCAGCAGCAGGGACAGCTGGGCCGGCTCTGACGTTCTCCCAGCATGCACCTTGGCTTCAGGCACGGGAGAGGAGGGGACCGCCATCCTGCCCCACTGCCCCCCGAATCACAGACACGGACGGCCCAGCCTCTGGGACACGCGCACCCAAAACCCCCCCACAGGCGGCCTCCCCTGGCCACCACCTGCCTCCCAGAACTCCCCGATGCCGCTTCAGCTGCTTGAGGACCTGTCCCTGGGGGAGGGGGGGGCGCCCAGGCGTGGGCGTGTGGAGTGCAAGTGGGGGTGAGCGGAGGGTGAGAACACAGGCCGCAGCCCAGGCACCGAGAGTCCTCCCCGACCCTGGTGGCTGGCTGGCACCCGGCGCTGGGGGCCTCCTCCCCGGGGGGCACAGTCCGCCTGTCCGAGGGGGCAGGGGGCATTTTTTCACTCATTCACCCAGGTGACACTGCCGGGGGGGGCGCGTGGGGAGCAGGCGGCAGCCAGGTGCCAGCACCCCGCCCCCGGAGCCCGGCCGCCGCGGCGGGCGCGGGCAGGACGGCGCACGGCCAAGCCCCACACTCACAGTGTCTCCAGGCTGCGCAGCCCCTCGAAGCTGTGGGTCCCCAGGTGCTGGATGCGGTTGTTGTGCAGGTGCCTGTGTGGGAGGAAGGAGGGTCGTCGGCCGGGGCCGCAGCACCGAGCCCGGGGCGGGGCAGGGCGGGGGCAGGGCGGGGGCAGGGCGGGGGCAGGCGGCGGCTCAGGGAGGACGCTGGAGGCTGCTGCACAGACAGGATGACCCCGGTGGTCCAGCCGTCCACCCCAGAGACAAAACAATTGACTGAGACCGACATCGGAAGTCGGAGTCTCCGAGGCCGGGCTGACCGCAGGCGACCCCTTTCCGACTGCTGGTTAAAGGGAGACGGAGTGGAGAGCCCTGGCCACAGCTGGTGCTGCTCCTGCCGCGTCTCGGAGAGGCCTAGTTCGGAGGGGGCTCTGGTCTGAGGCTTCCTCTCTGGTCCTGCTCCCCGGGACCCAGCCTGCCTGACTCAGTGGCCAGACGCACTGATGGCAGCCCACAGCCGACCGCGGCAGACAGCGTGTAATTAAGGGCCAAGTGTTCTGTTACAGGGCTGCAGACAGGCGAGTGCGGTGGCGGGGACTGGTGAAGCCAGAGCAATCAGGGAGGGCTTTCTGGAGGCGGTGACCCGGAGCAGGGCCTTGGAGGGAAGGAGATCTGGACAAGCGGAGGGAAGGGTGTCCCAGGCACCAGCGTCCGTAGCGACAAAGCGCAGGCTGGGGACGGGCCTGGCCAGGGTGCACACAGGCTGGGAGAGAATTCTACGATAAACAGCTAATTGAAAAGAAGCGACCGGATGCTCTTCTCCCAGTTCCTCATGAAATGAGTGGAATAGCAAAACCCCCACTGCGGCCCCAGATGCTGCGAGCAGCAGCAACAAAGCAAGGACAGATGTAACCCCATGAGAGCAAACTGCAAAACCCAGTGGCAAAGGGACTGCACGGGCACGAAAACAAAACCCTGAGGATTCTCCCCAAAACCCTCGAGTGCGCAGAGAGGCAGCTCTGTGGACGGCCTTCCCCTTGGCGCTGCTTCCTGAGCCACGCGCTGAGTCAGGGTCCGGGCGGAGGCCGTGACTCGGGCGTTTCACGGCTCCCAGACCTGCGGGCCGGCAGAGCTGGGGGTCTGGTGAGGCTGGACGCCTCCCCCGAGCACCCCTGCCTCCCCCCGCCAGGGCTCAGACACGTGGGGGGACCCAGTGTCCCCGCAAGACTGGCCCACAAACCGTCGTTGGGAGGGGGGACCCCACGGACCAACAGTGATGCCGCTGGGACCAGTAGGCAGCTTCCCAAGTGACGGCCCCAAAAGGGGGTCGCATGGCGGTTGCCAAACAGCAGGGAGGAGACACACGGACGCAAACGGCGGCAAAGGTCAGGCCTAGCAGAAGATGCCGCTCATGGGAGAGGAGCAGAGGAACACCCCCGCCGCCTTCTGCCGCAGACCGTCGGCTGAACGGCCGTGTCCAAGACGGGACTTTAGGAATGAGAGAAAAGTGACGTCCCGGGCCGGGGAGCCCATGGAGGGCAGGAACTACACCCCAAGACCCTAGTCCTCGGACCTGAAACAACCGCAGCCGAGAGTCAGAGGAAGTGGAGACCTCGGCGAACGGGGCGGTGGGGGGTGGGTCGCGGGCCAGGGTGGTGGGGAGTGGAAGTGGGGGATGCAGTGACTCAGCGCGGAGTCACGGGGTCCGGGAGGGAGGGGCCGGGCGGAGAGACAGAAGGTGCCTGCGGAGGTGGCACAGGAGAGGAAACTCCCCAAGATGAGCAAAGCCTGCAGCTGGAAAGCGTCCGTTGTTTCTGGGGAGCTGGATGCGGGGGGCGTCCCACGGGGGGTCCGGATCCCGGGTGAAAGGCAGAAAGGAAATCGTCTACTTGGGAGAGGCGGGCGGGCCTCCGGATGCCTGCGGGCAGACCCGCCCAGCAGAGGGGCCAGGGCTGGGCCTTGAGGGCCCCGAGAGTCCCCCACCCTCGTCACAGGCTCCACCAGGCCCCAGGGGGACAGACCCCTCCCTCGGGGAGTGTCCGATTTCCTGGAAACACACAGCCCCACCTTCTGGGTGGGCACTGTCCTCCCCACCCAAGGGGCGAGCTCCTCCCCAGCCCCTCCCCAATGCCACCAAACTCTGTCACTTCTTCCTGCCCCCAGTGGAACTCTAGTCTCTGGTCCCCACCCCTCCCCCTCCGCAGCATCTCCGGTCCAAGTCTCAGCTTTGCCAACACCCCCCCTGCACCCCCGCCTCCAGCTCCCTCCTCCAGACCACTTGCTCAGCCCAGGGTGCTGGGCCCCTCTGGCAGCCGCCTGGGGCCAGGCGCTGGGGCTCAAGGCTCAGGCGGAAGAGCCACTGGCGTCCCATCGGGTGCCGCCCTGGGGTCTGGCAGAGCAACAGGAGGGGGCTGCCTCCAGCCAGACCCCTGACCGTCCCCTGAGCGCCGCCCCGTCTGGCTCCCGGGCCTTCCTGCAGCTCATCCCCCGAAGGGCATCTGCTGCCGAAGCCTGTTTCCTCCACTCCCCTGAGCCGGGGAGGGGGGCAGGTGGGGGACAGAGTGGGTCCCTGGCCCCGCCCCAGAGAAGAAGGGGTCGTCTCTGCCCCTGGGCTGGGCTCCTGCGCCCATGGGCCCCCTCGCTGCCTGGGTCCCAGGCCCTCCTCGTGCCCAGCAGCACTCCCCACCCCTTGATCTGCGGCGGCCGAGCGTCCAGCCCCCTAAGGCCCCACACACTTCCGAGTCCTTGACTCCCTTGCTGGAAACCCCAGCCTTGGGGAACCTCTACACCAAGTCGATTCTTCCTTCAAACGGCCCCTCCAGGGCCGCCTCCCCTGCAGCCCTTGGCCACCTCCCCAGCCTGGCCTTTGGTTGGTCAGCGGAGCCTCCTGCTGACCTTTCTGTCTTCAGTCCCCCGGGTGCCCCCTCCTTCCCATTCACCTTTTACCCTCACTGGAAACCCTCACGCGCCCCTCGCCCACTGGCAGACAGTCACCCCTGATGCCCAGAGGCCCGAACCCCGTCCCCAGCCTTTTCTCCTGGACCCCCCCCCCCAGTGTCTTCACTGATACCGCTGGGTCTTCCTCTCTTCCCTGCGAAACCTCCTCACCTGTCCCCACCTGTCTGAGCCAGGACCGCCCCCCTCCGGGCCCCCTGGGCTCCGACGAATCTGACGGCAGGAGCTGTCCTTCCCCACCTTTCCTCCGCTGCTCCCACTGGACCATCGCCCTGGGGGGCAGCGGCTGTACCCCACACTGCGCCCCGCACCCGGGCGCTGCCAGGGACCGTCCCGAGGCCCTCACTTCCCCGTCGCCCTGACCCCACTCCCTCGGGGGGCTGCCGGGTGTCACGGAAGCCGCAGCCAAATACCTGCGGTGCCGGCCCTCTGCAGGGGCTGCCGCCTCCCAGGAGGGATGCGTGGCCGCCCGGTACCGGGGTGCGGCCCCCGGGAGGCTCATCCGGGGTCTCCAGTCGCCCAGGCCAGGGGCTGAGGCGGAGGGGTGCCGGCTGCCCCCAGAGCAGAGCCCCTGACTAACACACGTGTCCCTGCAGCAGCAGCGGTGGGTGTGGAGCCCACAGCAATCACGCACGACCTCGGAGCCCTCCGCAGTCCCCTGTGAGCCCGCCCACCACTCACAGCAATTAGCTGGGAGCTAATTTGCCTCGACAGCCGCCCCCCCCCGGGAGGCAGGTTTCGCCCAGTGCCCACTGCTGCCAGGGCTGCTGTCTCCCAGGTAATCACCCCTCGGGGCGGGCTAATTACCGGTGATGGCTGCTTCTCCGGGCCTGGGAGCCGTGTAAGTCCCTGGGCCAGAGCACCAGCCGCCCCGCCTCGCCACCCGGCCCCGGCGGGGTGGGAGTCCCTTGAGGAAGTCTGGGCCCAGGTGCCCACTCTCCAGGCGCCACCACCGAACACAGCGTCCCTCCAGCCTCTGGCCTCCGAGGACCTCCCCTAGCTCTAGTGGCACTTGGTCTCAGGACAGCCCCGTGGGGTCAGCGGGGCACAGAGGGCACGCAGAGCGGGAGGGCAGGGCCGCAGAGTGGGAGCAGCGCCCCCGGGCCCCCTGCGCCGGGCGTGCGGCCGGGCCCCTGGAGCAGCGGGGCGGAGCGCACTCACAGCACCACCAGGCTGCTGAGGTTCCGGAAGGCGCCGTCGGGGACGTGGCTGATGCGGTTGAGGGCCAGGGTCATGGCCTGCAGGGCAGGGAGGCTGTTGAGGGCCCTGACGGGGACCTCGGTGAGGGCGTTGTCGTCCAGCCACAGGTGGCGGAGGCGGGACAGCCCCTCGAAGCTCCTCTCTGGGACCAGGGAGATGAGGTTGGCGTCGAGGCGCCTGGAGGGAGAGAGGGAGACCAGGGTCAGTGGGGCAAGACGCGAGCCAAGGTGGGGGCCGGGCTGGGAGCACAGCCAGGACCCCGGCCAGCTCCGAGGAGATGCCCTGGGGATACGCTGTGGCCCAGGCCCCCGGGGCCCAGATCCCCTCTGCAGGGCCCCAGATTCTGCCTCCATCGCGGCCCGAGGTGCCTGACCCCCGTGCGGTGCCGTCCTGCTTCCCCTCAGGCCGCAGCTGAACGCACACCCCACGAGTGGGTGGCCCATGCGCCCCCACATCCCTGGCTCCCACCGCCCCCTGCTCTGGGGGGTCTCCGTCCTCCTGCTGCTGTCCACCCCACGGCCACGAAGTCCAGGTCCCCCCACGGACAGGGAGAATCCCCCTCTCCGGGCCGAATCACGACAGCGCTCCCGGGGACGCGGCTGCTCCCTGACCCCCGAGCAGCACGGCCCGGGCCTCGTCCCTCCAGGGCCCCGTGGTGGGACGGGGGCTCCCTGCGCAGCTGATCGGACACGCTGTGACCTGGTGGGGCCCGTCCTGTCCAGAGAGCCCCCCCAGCACGGCCACCACCGCAGGCGCGGTCCTCCCAGAGCGGCCACCCTCCCCTGGACGCTCTGGCTGAGGCTGGGTCACCCGGGGCTCTGGGCACACACGGACCCCTGAGCCCCCCCTCCCCAGTGAGTCTGGCTCGGAAGGGGGCACTGGGCCTCTCTTTGTGAAGACCACCCTAGGGGCGTCCACGCACAGAGGGGCTGGGTCGGATGAACACCAGGAGGTGAAGAGTGCCCCCGTCCCCCCCAGAGTCACCGCTCAGTGACAGAGTGGGGAGCAGGAAGGGCTCCAGGCCCAGGTGAGGCGGGATCGGGGGCCCAGGAGGCATTGGTCAGGGGAGGGGGCAGTGTCTGGCAGACGGAACCAGAGAGCTGCGCTGCAGGAGCCGCCGGGGCCGGGAAGGGGGCAGGCGGGGGACAGGAGGGGGGAGGGCCGGGGGAGGCGGGCCAGGCAGGTGGGCCGAGCTCTGGAGAAGGCCCAGAAACCGCCACTTGGGACTGAAAGAGCCTTTTGAGCCGCTCCCTCGCAGGTGGGACGGCGGCCCGGACGGCCGGGTCTGGCAGGAGGGAGAGAGCGGCCACACCAGTGAAGCCCTGGAACCAGGTTGGCAGCCCCAGCAGCCCCCTCGCCGTGCGTGGGCCCGGGCGCCCCAAGTGGTTCCTGGTGATCTCTCCTACCTGCTCGCACACAGCAGGTGAGCGGGCCTCTCGGGCCGGTCGGGGCCTGCCCGGGCTCCGGGAACCGCTTCACCCCGGGCGCCCCCCTCCCCAGCCAAACTGCTCCCCGCCCCCACCCCGAGGGCTGCAGCTGAGGCTGAGGCTGAGGTGGGGGTCCCCAGGGGCAGGTGGTCGGAAGGCTGGGCCACAGATGCCCCGAGAGCCGGGCAGGCGGGCCCCTCTTGACGAACGGGAGACGGTTAAGTGGAGCAGCTCACCCACGGGGACCCACAGAGCGGGGACGACGGAAAACTCGGGGCCCCACCCTCTCAGGCCCCGCCCACAGATAAGCGAGAGCACAGCCGGTGGGAAGACCCACGGCCCGACCCACCTGCTGGGGATGGGGGCGGGGGTCGGGGGGCGGCCTCTGCACCAGGTCCCCACGCCCGGGTGCCCCCGCAGCACGAGCACCCCACAGGGCCCCCGCAGGGGCCCCCTCTAGTTCCACCAGGCCTCTGCCGCCCCAAACCCTGCCCCTCCCCCTTCTGGGGCTCCCTTCCCCTCGGGGGACAGGGGTGGGGGCAGCTGAGAGCCGCGGCAGCGGCCCCCTCCACGGGGAGGGTCTGAGTTTCTCATTTCTGGTTTATGCCACCGAGCCAGACCTTGCCCTCTCACGGCCAGCCTTTCCATGGGTCAAAGGTGGGAGGTTCAGGCGGAGGCCACGCCGGGCCCAGCCGTCCTCCCTCCTCGGTCCCACACCGAAAGCCCGCCCTTTCTGCCCAGCAGAGGGGGACCCCTGAGCGCCCCTCCCCCTTCCCTTATGTGAATGGGCAGCCGCGTGTGAAAGCAGCTGGCTCCTGGGGTCCCCGCCGGGCTGTCCGAGAGGAGGCCCGGAGCTGGGCTCTGTGGCTCCCCGGCCCTGCCCTCAGCCGCGGGCAGCTGGCGGAGGGACAGGCAGACGGGTTTTCCCGGCGCGCCTCCCCAGGGAGGGCTGTGGTGGCGGAGGGGGCGGAGGTTCAGGAAACACAAGCAACATCCCCGGCTGTAAAGGCACTCAAGTGCCCAGCAGACTCTGCAGTGAGAGGCCCCGGGGAAAGCCAGCCCAGCGGTGACACTTCGAGCGGCGCCCCGGGCGAGGGGCGGGGGAGGGGGGAGCAGCCCCCCTCGGCGGTGGCTTCCCCGGCACGGGGCTCCCGCGCCCTCACAGTCGGTCTTCTCCGTCCCCGCCCCAGGCAGCTTCCCCGTGGACCGGAGCGAGAGCCGGGCGCTCACGGCCGTGTGGTGCTGACCCTCTGCTCCCAGGCTGCCGTCCACCCGCCCTCCATCCACCCAACCATCCCTCCATCCTTCCATCCGTCCACCCATCATCCACCCATCTGTCCGTCCATCCACCGGCCCACCCTCCCATCCACCCATCATCCACCCACCTGTCCATCCATTGTCCATTCATCGCCCATCCGTCCGTCTACCCACCCCTCCATCCGCCCGTCCATCCACGGGTCCGTCCGTCCATCCACTCACACGGACTACAGACCCCCACCCCCACCCCCACCCCCACCCCCAGCTCCGGTCTTGTCTCCCTCCTGCTCAGAGACACCCAGGCTTCAGACGACCCCAAGCCCTTCATCTTGGGTTTTGAGACTCGTGCCCCGAGCGACTCTCTCCCCAGCCCCCCCCTCACTTGCCAGAAGAACCCCCACTCCCCATGTCACCCAGGGAATGAGCCCCTCTGCCTCCTCCTCCCCCCGAGGCCTCACTTAAAGCCCCTCTCCTTCGGGAGCCCGCTGACCGAGCCCCACGGGGCGCGGGCCCCTCCCACACGCGCCCCCCCCCGCTCCTCACCCACGGAGCCACAGCGCCCCCCTCCCCCACCCACCCGCCCTCCCCGAGCTGCCGCCTCCAGTCTCGGAGGGAAACCGAGGACGCAGGCCCACACCGGGACACGTCCCCACGGGGGTTCGCAGCAGCACAGCCACGCCCAGCAGAGGAAGCAGCCCCGTGTCCACCCGCCGAAGGTGGACACGCCAGGGGCAGCCCAGCCGCACGGCACGGCGGGATGCTGCTCGGCCCCGGCAAGGAAGGAGGTGCACACGCGTGCGCGTGAATGCACACGCGGACGGACCGTGAGAGCCCCGAGCTCGGCGAGAGGAGGCGGACATGGAACGCCGGCTCCGTTTCTGCGACGTGTCCAGAGACCAGAGCTGTCGGGGGGCGCTGTGGGAAGGGGGCCAACCCCCGCGAGCCCCGGTTTTCTGGGGGGGCGGGGGGTGACAAAAACGTTCTGGAATCGGTCTTGACGGTCGCGAGAGTCTGTGAAGGGGCCGAACACAGCGGGCCGTGAGCTCCCCAAGGCCGCAGCGGCGTGGCTCCGTGGACGCGTCCTGAGGTTCCCGGGACCTGAGGCCACGAGGCTGGCGCGGGCCCCCGCGGGTGCGGCTGGGAGGGGCACTGAGCCGGCCGGGGTGACGGGGAGACTGCACGTGGGGGGGGCGGGGGGCCGTGTGGGCAGGCGGCCCCCCGCCCGAGCCACATTGTGTCTGGGTGGCACAACTGTGGGTGATTTTCAGTTTCCTCTTTTTGGTTTTTGTGTTTTCTAAATTTTCTACAATGAGTCAGAACAGAAATAAACATGTTGTTTTAAAAACAAATGGCGTCAGTGTGTAATTAAGGCCCAGACGTGGGAGCTGGGAGGAGGCAGCCGGCGGAGCTGGGGGGGCGCGGGATGCTGCCAGGGGGCCGGGAACGGGATGGGGGGGGCAGCCTCCGGGCGGCATGGAAGGACGGGCCCCGCTCTGGGCCCCATGTCGCCCTGGCTCTCCTGCCCGGTGGGGCGCCGGGTCCTGGTGGCAGAGTTGCCTGGCCGTTGCCGTGGTCCAGGCTCTCTCCTGCCGGGGTCCCCTCACTGGCCCCCACTCAGCTAGGGTCCCTGAGCAGGGCTGGACCCCATCAGACTCAGACACTTGGCAGGCCACACAGACAGCGACAGGGAACCCCTGCCCTGGGAAGGGCACAGCGACTTTTGCAGACTTCACAGATGCCAAAGGTCACCCCCTAGTGTCCCAGCCCCGACTGCTGAAGCCAGCTGTCTAGACAGTACCGAAAGGGACTTAAGGCTCAGGGTCAGATGGAGGCAGTCTGGGAGGACTTCCTGGAGGAAGTGAGTGCTGCACGGACATGGGAAGGCTTGAGGGTAGAAGAGGGTAGGTGTGGGGAGCTGAGGGGCATGGGGAAGTGGCCTCACTGGCATGCGTGGACAGCAGCAGGGGCACCACCAGAGACCGGTGTGACTCAGGGGGAGAGTTGCCCCAGCTGGGCCTGGGGGCAGGTGGCTTCCGGTCAGAGGAGCAAGACTGCTCACCAGGGGTGTCCAAGCCTGGGGCATCTCTGGGCCACACGGGAAGAAGAGTCGTCTTGGGCCACATGTTAAACACGTTGTGACACGTAACCGCAAACAAAAGCTCGTCAGGTTTTAGGTACATGTACGATTTCACGTGGGGCCGCACTCACAGCCACCCTGGGCTGCACGTGGGCCGCAGGTTGGACACCCCTGGCCCAGTGGTGGCCGGGTGGTGCCAGGACCTGGGGCCCCCTTGGGTGCCACCCTTCAGCAGGTCCCCAGGCCTGTTCACCCCCACACGGGGCAGAACTGGGCACCAGGGACACAGTCTCTCTCCACCACCCCACTCCCCCCTTCCCGCCCCTCTTCCAGGTGGCTCCGCCCCCCTCCAGGTGTTCTGAGGGGCTTTCACTGCTTGCCCCTTCAGGCCCTGGGCCCCTTCAGGCCCCCGGTAAGCAGATGTGCAGCAGGGGGGGCAGGCAGGGGACGGGGCTAGGGCGTCCCAGCCGGGCTAGGGCCTCTGGCCCCGTCTTCCTCCCCACCCCAGCCTGGGGCTCCAGAAACTACGGACACCCCAGAGTCAGCTCCAGCCTCCCCTTCAGGGACCCCTGTGTTCCCCACGGGGGCCCAGGGCCGAGGGGCTGCAGACAGGACCCTCCCTCAGGAGTGGGCGATGCCAGGAGGTGCACGTCTTGGCCTTGCACCGTGTGGCCTTTTAGAAGAAGAGTGTCACTCCGCACGGGCTGGGTGGCGGCCCCCGCGCACCCTGACGTGCGGACCCCGGCCGCACGGCCGCCCGACAGCGCGGCCCCCACCCCACGCCGCAGCCTCGCATGTCCCAGGCCCCAGTCCGCACCTCTCACCTTCGACCCGTGAGCCTCCCTCAGCCCTCACTGCCCTCCAGCGCCGGCTGCTGCCCCAGCACCCCTCCCCCGAAAGGGACAGTGGAGGCAGGAAGGGCCTCCCCACCACCCCATCTCAGAGCTTCCGGGAGGAGCTGATTCCTTAAAGGACGTGAAGGGAGGGAAGAGGGCTTTGTGAGGGGGCAGCGGTGACCTCTGCCCCGCGGGCCACCGGGGCCCCTCAAGGCCCGGCGGCCCGTCAACCGTGCACCCAGAGCAGCTCACCCCCAGGTGCGTGGGCCCCACCCTGCCGCGTCGCCCCAGACCCCGTCCAAGCGCACGGAGCCCAGCCCAGGCCTGGCCTCGCTCACGGGCGGGTGCAGGGAGGAAGGGGCCCCAGGTCCGAGGGCCAGCGCCAGGGCTGCCGAGAGCTGCAGGGACAGACCGACTCGCAGCACAAGCCACCTCGGCGCCTCCTGGGCGACGAGGTCACAGAGGCTCCTGAAGGGGTCACCCCTTTGGGAGGGGGGTCTCGGGTCTGCAGGCCGGGCTTGAGGTCCGCTGGCTGGGAGACCCCGGGTGGTCACTCCCGCCCCGCTGTCGGTCCCCTCCCCTGCAGGAGGGGCAGTCAGTCTCGGTGGCCACCCACGCCCTCCGGCTCCCGAGGCCGAGGTCCCGCGGTCTGGGGCAGGCTGCCTCCCACCTGGTGGCCTCGCCGGTGGCCGGAGGGGAGCCCGCATGCTGGCCGCCCTTCCTGGCCGCCGTGTGCATCTCCACACTCCAGCCGGCGGCTGGCACGCACCTGGGCCTCCCAGGCTCGCAAACGGGTGGAAAGTTACTCGTGGACTCGACAAGGACCACACTTTCCCGGCCCTGACCAGTCGGCTCTCCCCGGGACGGCGGCCAGCCTGGAGAAGGGGAGCCGCTGGCGGAAGGGGCCACAGGCCTGTGGGCGCTGCCCCCGCCCCTCCCTGGCCGTGGTCCCGGCCTTCTCTCACCTCCGCGCTCAGGTGGCGGATCGACAGAATCCTGAAGAGATGCCCTCGCCCCCAGGAGACTCCCAGTGGATCCGGGGAGGCGGTCAAGCCCCTCTCCCCACCCCCAGGCCAATGAGGAGCTTGTGTCTCTGAGGGACTTCCAGAGGAAAGAACTCTGGCTCCCTCCCCGGGGGTGCAGGCAGCTGGGCAGTTCTCCCCAGAGTCTAACCTGGGTGTCTACAGCCGCATCCCCAAGAGGCCACCGGCATCTCACGGCCCCTAGGCTGGTAGGTTTGGTTGCAACCAAACCAACCCAAACCTCGCCACCCTCCCGTGTCTGCGGGTGATGGCGGGAAAGTGGGGGCCCTGGCCTCTGTCCCCTCCTGTGGGTGGCAGCCATCCCATTTCCTGGCTCTGCCTGGGCCCCATGTGCTCCCAAACCATGCCGAAGCTATCAGCCCCACAGCTCTTCCCGTGCGGGAGCTCCGGCCTCTCAAAGGTCTCGTAGGCCCCGGCCTGCAGGAGCTTTGGGGACTCGGGGGGCCGGGAGGCTGGGGGACCCACAAGGAGCCGGGCCGAGGCCTTCCCGGCGGGGGGCACAGCACCACGCCGCTCCTGGAGGCCCACTCGGACCAACTCTGGCCCACACCAGCGTTTCCGGCGGGAAGCACCGCCCCGGGATCCCAGGGCCCAGCCCACCACGGACACGCTGCCAGCAGCGGCCAAGTTGCCCGTGTTCGGTCCTCCGTCCCACGCAGGGGCCGCCGCGCGCCCACCCACCTCGGGGCGGCCTCTGCCCCAGACGCACATAGCAATCAACTCCCGGAACCCGGGGATCCAAACGCAGCAGCATGTAATCACGGAGCCCGAAATAGCCACGCCGGGGAGCCATCTGCCACCTAGCAAGTCCCCGGGGACCCACCGCGTGGCGGGGCCTCGGGGCCCCCCGCCGGCGGGCAGGCAGGCTGGCCAGTGCTGATGGCACCCACTGGACCCCAGGGGCCGCTTGGGGGGTCTTCTCCACGGCAGACAGGGCATCTCCAGGGTGGGGCCTCGGACCAGAGCTGCCCAGACTCGGGGTCTTGCCGCCCCCTTGTCCTTCCACGGCCCCCTCCTCATCCCCGCACCCCAGAGTTCCGAGAAGTGCCTCCCGCAGCATTCCCCGCGCCCACGGGGCTTCTGGAAGGGTTTCCCCAGGAGGCTGTAAGCAGCGAGGGACTCCAGCTGGGCTCCGTGCTTGGCCCCAGGAGGCCCCGCTGGGTCCCGCCCCCCCACCCCTCCCTGCTCCATCTCCGACCCACGGGGGGTCCTGAGCAGGGCACTGCCCTCCAGGTCTGGGTAAGGTGGGCTGTCACTGCTGATGCTGCTCTCACAGTGAGAAGATGGACCAGCCGCTCTGGTGAAAAACTCCCCAATCACCCTCCACAGGGACATGCCAATTAGGCACAGCCAGCCTCCTGCCCTCACCACAGGGAGTCTTTGGGGGTCGTGATCAAGGCAGAGCGGGGTGCTAGGGATCCACGCAGACGCCCCCTGCCCCCCAGATGACCCACACTGTCCCTTTGTGTGGGCTGCACGCTCGTACCCCTCCAAAAGCCACATGTTTGCAGTCTACCCCTTGTGATGGGATTGGGCTGTGCTTCTGTCCCCTCCCCTTTATTAGGGTCAGACGAGGTCACGAGGGGTCCCCCTGGGGGGTCAGTGCCCTTGTAAGTTGGGGAGAGCTTGCTTCCCGGCTCTGTTCCCCTCCACCCGAGGGCCAGCTCGGAGTGGCCGCCTGCACCCGGGCACGGGGCCTCCCCAGAGCCCCAGCCCCTGGACTGCTAGGGATGAGCTTCAGGTGCTCTCAGGCGTTCCCTTGCGGAGGGCGGGCCAGTGCGCTCAGGAGCCCCACCTGACTCGGGGACAGCGCCCGTGCGCCCGCGGGAAGCTCTCCTGCCCCTCGGCTCGGTGTCCTCCCGGGACCCCGGCTGCCGTTGGCGACGGGGACCTTGGCCCCAGGGAGGGGAGGCACCTTGCTCGCAGCCTCACCGGGCCCGTGACAGCCCATCTGGGACCCAGGCCTGCAGAGCCTGGAGCCTGTGTCTTCAGGACACAGCGCAGGCGAGGTGGCGCCCGGGGCTCGGGCTCCCTGGGCCCCGGCTGCCTCACCTGCACGGCTCTCGGGACTCAGGGAGAGGCACGAAGAGCTTAGTGTTTCAAAGTGCCGTGCGTGGGAGCCCCCGGCCCCGGCCCCGGCCCCGCCCCCACGCACACTGCTCCAAAGCCGGGTCCCGGGGGGCGGGGCCCGGCTCGGGCTGACAGGCCATGCCGCCGGACCCCGGGCGCCCGCCCACGGGGATCTCAGCTCAGCTCAGCTCAGCGGCGGCGGGCCCCTGTGGCTGCCCCTTGCCCTCAGGCATGGCTCCTGGAGGGGACCAGGACCCGGCTGTGCTTCTGTCCCCTCCCCTTCAGTCCTGCCACTGTGTTTTCCCAATTCTCCAGGCCCAGCCCCGCCCCGCCCCCAGGCCTTTCTGAGCTGTTTTCCTGCTTCTCCCCCCCCACCCACCCCCGTTTCTATTTCCCCCCAGGCTTCCTGCGGCTTCCCTTGGCCTGGGCTCAAGCCCGGTGTGACAGGGCCGTCACTGTCCCCCAGCCCCTCCCACCGTGGGGGCTGGGTGCTGTGTCCCACGGGGAGCCTGGGCCCCCAGCCCAGCCCCACTCCCCACCCCCCTGACCTGCTTCCTCTTGCCCCGGGATCCGGGGCCAGCTGGTGGGCGAGGGCCACGGGACGGAACCTTCCCTGGGGTGCCGGGACTGCCCGGGGGGCCTGGCTGCTGGGGGTGGGCTGAGCGGGACGTGTCCCCTAGGTGCCTCCTGGGCTGCCGCTTCTCAGCGGGAAGGGGGACGTTTCTACCTGCCGGTGCTTGTGGGGTGGGGTGGCGCCCAACGCCGGCCACCCACAGTGGCTTCCCCGGCAGTGCTGGCTGGCGGGTGCTGGCAGGCAGGACCCGGGCGCAGCCCAGCCTCCCTCCCCACGGGCTCTGACCTTGGAAGGCCCCTGGGCCTGTCCGACGGCAGGGGTGACGAGGCTTCACGAGGGTTTGTGGGGATGGACGCAGACAACAGACAGAAGGCGCCCTGGGCCGTGCTGACGGCAGGGGGGGAGGGGGGCTCCAAACACTGTCATTCGCCCTCACGCTGCCCCTGGTGCCTGACAACCTGGGCTGGTTTCACTGTCACCGTCCCAGACGGAGGGGCCTGAACTCAGTGGGACAGCGCGTCACCTGAGGTGCCGGCTTCCGAGAGCTCGGGCTAAACTCCTCTCAGAACGCACAAGGCGGGGTACCACCCCTCCCCCCAGCACACGCCCCCCACTCCCACGTGTCCGGCCGGCAGGGCAACCTGCTCTTGTGTCCCCGATGCTCGGGGTCGCCCGGCCGCCGGGGCCTCCAAGTCGACTCGCCCAAGGGAGACGTCAGCACCTCCCTTCCCGTGGGCCCACCCTGCCCACCCCCGGGCGTCACTCCGGCTCCATCGCCGCGTTCCTGCCGACTCGTGCCAGGTGCCGGGCTCTCGGGGACCCCCTCGCGTCCGCCTGGGCGCCAGAGCCCCTGGTGTCCCTCAACTGCCACCTGCGGTCAGCGCCACCAGGGGCTGCTACAACGGGAGCCAGAGGGGCCCGTCTTCGACGCGTGGTAACTCACTCATCCCCCCCCACCCAGGCTTGGCCTCCGTTCTCCTGCTGTGGAAGCAGATGCCCGGGGACGAGGCGCCCGCCCCAGGTCGTCCGGGGAGAACGGACACGACTCCAGGCCTGACCGCCGACTCCAGGCCTGACCGCCGGGCTTCCCGACACTTCCAGAGTTGGCCGCTGCGCCCGCCTTTCCTTCCGCTGGTTTCCTTCCACTGGAGCCACGCTCCCTCGGTTCACAGGCCCCTACGCTGCCTCCGCCTCCAGGCTGTCCTCCAGGACTGCCGCCGGTCACTGTTCAAAGATGCAGATTCCACCCCACGGCTCTCCTGCCGAAATCCCGCAACAGCTGCCCCGGGTCCAGATCCGCAGCAGCGTCTGCGCCCACCTGTCCGGCGTCCCCTCTTTCCGGTTCCCAGTCTCCCTCCCCGACTGCCCGTCCCACCTGTCCCCAGCGCACACGGGCCAGCCCAGCTCCGCCCCCAGGCAATTCCCTGGACTTCGTGGGGTTCTTCTCAGCTGTGCCCTTGAACCTGCGGCTCCCTCTGCCGGGCACGCCCTTCCCGGCCACTTCCCTTCTCAACTCTCCCTGAGCCGTCGGAGCGCAGCTGGGTCTGGTCCACCCCCAGGGAAGCCTCACCCACACGCGGGCCAGCATGAGCCGTGACCAGTGGACACGTGGACACGCTGGCCACAGTGCCACCACTCCCCAGAGCTGTGTGGACCCCATTCCGGCCCCCCTCACGTCTGCTGCGTCTGAGCTCGGTGGCAGCCCTGGAGGGGGGCAGGGGAGACGGCCACCCCCAGTTTGAAGGTGGAGAAGATGGGGCACAGAGAGGGGCGTGACGGAGCCGTCAGACCACATCCAGGACGCGAGCCAGCCGTCCGCACAGGCGTGGGGGGCGGCCTGCGTCCCCACCCGGAGGCACGAGGGGGCGGGCAGTGCCAGGTGGGCACGCCGGGCGCAGGTGGACGGTGACGGTCCCATCCACCCACCGGCGGGGCTGCCACCCCCCAGAGCCCAGGGGTCCACCTGCAGAACCACAGAGCCCCTCGTGCGCCGAGGCTGTGCTGTGCACCCAGCACCACCTGGCCTCACTGGTGTGCGGAAGCCCAGTGAACGCCCCCTTCTCCCCGGGAAGGCCTCGTTGATGCTGTGGACAACACGGCCAGTTCTGCCCCTGCACCCCGTTTCCGGCTGCCCCTGCTCTGCTGGTGCCTAAGCAACCCTGCGGTCTTCCCTCTGGGGGTGGCGGAGGGGGGAGGCAGCCCTGGCTTTCCTGGCCTTGGGTCTCCTGACCGTGGCCTCTCCCCTGCCCTGCTCAGGGGTGGCCTTGATGGGGGAGGAGGAGGAGGCTGGGGACCGAGGTCCAGCTCTTGCTGGGATGGAGGGCGGGAAGGGGAGAGAAAGAGAGCCGGCAGGGCCCGCTGGGGGTCACGGGGGCGCGGACACGGGACCAGGAGGCGGGGTGGGGAGGGAGGCCAGCCGTGGGGGGTGGGCACAGCTGGCGGCCAGCGCCCCACCGCTGCTGGGCCCCGGGTTTATGGGTTCTCGGGGAGCCGCCTCCCCCACCCAGGGAGGGTCAGGACGGTCTGGTCCACACCCAGGGGCCGGGACCAGGGCAGGGCCCTGGGCTGAGCGACCTCGGGGCGGACACTCCATGCGGAACCGGGCTTGGTTTCCCCTGCAGATACGCCTCACGCCCAGTCTCCCACCTTCGGTTTCTCCCCAGGTGCCCGTACACTGATCCGTCAGACACCGATGCACGCACGGTCGCTCCGGCCCGGGATGTGGGCGCAGACCAGCACCCCACCCAGGGCGGCCGGCTGCACCTGCCTGGCTCGGCCCTCCCTCCGTCCTGCGCCCCCAGCACCCCTGCTGGGCGGGAGAGGAACTGCAGGGCTCCCTGGAGGGTGGCCGTGTCCTGGGTGGCCAGTGCGTCCCGGCGCAGCCCCACCCGAGCAGGGGGAGTGGGTGTCTGGGCCACCCCGCCCCAGAGCCCTGGGGGCTAGAGCAGCCTTTGTGGAGGAGACAGCCGCTTCCTGACAGTCCTGGGGGCGGCCGGCCCCACCCCCACCCCAGACTCCGGGGCAGAACGCCAGACGCCCCGGGGCAGCCGCCCTGGTGGCCCCACCTAGGGAGGTCCCGTTCCCACAGTCCCCGGCGGGGCCCGGAGCCTCCCTTCCCCGGATGCACCCTCTGGCGACAGCAGAGCCCCAGCCCAGCGGAGCCTGGGGCCCTGGCCGTCTGGACAAGGGGGACGGAGGGGGCGCGGGGCGGGGGGCGGGGGCGCGGGGCGGGGGGTGTGGGGGGCCAGGCTGGTACTCACAGAGACTGCAGACTCGGCAGCTGCCGCAGCGCCTCGGCCGGGATGCGCCCCAGCTGGTTGTTCTGCAGCATCCTGTGAGGAGAGGGGGGGCTTGGAGGACCCACGGTGGGCGGGGCGGGGCGCCTCCCTGCACCCCACCCCGAGGAGACCCCTCCCCGTCACCCCAGCTTCAGAGGCCGGAGGGGTCCCGGCCCAGCCCGGTCCGTGGGCAGGGGTGCCAGAGGCTGTGGGGGCGCTGGGAGGGGTCGCGGAAGGGTGCAGCAGAGCCAAAGAGGAGGAAGGCAGAGAAGCAAGGAGACGTATGGGCGGCACTGAGGTCGGAGCATGCGCCAGCCCCGGCTGCTGTGGCTCAGCGGACTGAGCGCCGGCCTGAGAGCCAGAGGGTCGCCGGTTCGATTCCCAGTCAGGGCACAGGCCGGCGTTGCGGGCCAGGTCCCCAGGTTGGGGCGTGAGACAGGCAACCACACCATTGATGTTTCTCTCTCTCTTTTTCTCCTTCCTTTCCCTCTCTCTAAAAATACATACATACAATCTTTAAAAAAAATTAAGAAGATGCACCTCTTGCCCCCAAATCACTCAGCTCACAGCCTTGGGGAAAGTGGCCCGTTTCCACTAAGTTTTAGCGCTAGGAACCGTGGACAAGTCGGGCACCGTCCCGGGACTGACCTGGGGTAGCTCCCACTTCCCCGAGGGTTTGGGCCAGGAGAGCAGCCAGCTGGGACCACCCGGGGCCTGTGTCGCGCTGGCAGACACAGCAAGGACAAGGGGCTCCCGCGTCCCTGTCCCCGCCCGCCCCCTCCGTCTCCCTGAACTCCCAGCACGGCGGCAGCAATGGGAGAAAGCCAGGTCTCCGAGGGTGGGGGGACCAGAGAAGCTCCCTGGGGGAGGGGAGGAGATGGGCCAGGGAGGGGGTCCCCCTGCGCCCGCCCCGTCGGGGAGGGCAGGCAGCCGTGGGCCTGGGAGCCAGGCCCCGCATGCCCGGTGGGACCTTTCCAAGGACAGTTTGCTCCCTGGCAGGGATTCAGACCCGTGCCTCTCAGGCCTCCTGAGCACAGGGCGGCCTCGCTGCGGGCCTGGGGGTCGGGCAGTGGCGGCGCCCTGGCCGAGTGGCGGTGTGCAAGCACTGACACTCCTGGTCCGTGGTCGGGGCCGAGGGCATGGTCCTCGCCCCTGAGGCCTCCCCGAGGCCTGGGAAGCTTGGGGCAAGGGGACAGATGTGATGGCACGCAGGGAGGGGACAGCCGCCCACCCCCAGGGCCCTCCCCAGGCCCCGGAGGGAGTCGCTCACACCAGACGCCCGCCCTTCCCTCTGCAGACCCCACACCTCCAGAGTCCCGCGGGGCCCTGAACCGTCCCCCCCGGCAGAGCTGCCGCAGCATCTGCTGTGTCGGGCCCCCAGAACGCCTGTCCTTCCCTGGGGTCACAGCCCTCAGCCAGCACTCGACCGCTGGGCCCGACTGTTTGCGCGGGAGCTGACCTCCTCTCCTGCAGGCGGTCGGATGAAAGGGACAACAGCCGCCACCACAGCAGCTGCCCGGTGTGAACGAGTCAAAATTACACGGGTTTTTGGTCAGACAGGTGAAAAACATGTTCTGGGGTGTGCCGTAAAATTTCAGGCGTCGGTTTAGGGGCCGTGGGGTGGCAGAAGCTGGAAACCGCTGCCCCATGCGAGGGGCGGCCTGGCCGCTGGCCCTGGCTCGGACCCGCGTCGCCGGCCGGCACTGCTTCCCGCGGCTCGAGGTCTGAAGCCCAAAGGGCCTTCACACGAACAGCCCCCCCGTTTCCCACGTGGGGGACACGGCGGCCCGGAGAGGGGAGGTGACTTGGCCCGGGTCACAGAGCAAACGGATGCAGAACCAGGACTCGGGCCCAGCCCTGCCTCCCGGGTGGCGGCTGCTGTGACGGCTGGTCTCACCTGGGGAGGGCGGCCGGCACCCCGGGGCTCCCAGCCCTGGCTGCGCCTGCAGTCGCCCGGGAGGATCTCAAGCCCCAGCGTCCTGGCCTCACCCTGCAGACCGAGCACCAGGCACAGAGGGGAGGGGCAGGGAGGCGACTGTCTCCTGGGGCAGAGAGGTTCTCTGGCCGATGAGAGACTTCGCTGCTTGATTTTCCTTGCGGGTCTGACCTGGGCCAGCCCCGCAGCCGGAGGGCCCGGCGCCGGACACTGAGGCGCTCCCGGCCCGGACGCCGACGGGGCCCCGGCTGGGCCCTGCTCGGGCGCTGCTCCGAGACCACCCAGCTCATCTCTAACACGGAGAGGCCCACGACCAGGAGCTGACGTGGGGCTGGGGGTCAGGGGTCTCCCAGGACAGGCCCCGCGGCGGTCATGGGCACAGAGGGCTGGGGTGGGGCGCGGGGGCGGGGGCGGGGGTGGCGGCTTTGCTTCACTGCCCGATGCCGGCGGAGAGGAAAGCCCAGCCTGCTCTCATCCAGCTGCAGGTCTGAGCCTGCACCAGGCGGGCGCAGACATGCCACCAGCGGGCCACCCGCCCCCACCCCGGGCTCGGAGGTGACGGGGCGGGACAGACCCAGGGCAGAGGGACAGAGGGCCGGGGCTTCGAGGAGATGAGGAGACGGAGGCCGGCCGAGGGGGTGCCCCCAGGGCAGAGCAGAGGGTCAGGGGAGGCCAGCGGCCAAGGAGCCCCGGGGTCAGGTGCAGAGGGAGGCTGAGGGCAGTGGCCCCAGGAAAGGGACAGGGGACGCGCTGGGCAGGGGCAGGGACGCCAACCAGCAGGAGCCCGGAAGCTGACGGCCACAGGCCCCCGCCCCCCAAACAACTTCGAGCAAACTAGACACACACATTCCTTCCGAGGGGGCTGCAGCCCGCGCCGGACACAGGGCTAAGTCCTGGCGCCTGTCACCTCTCGGACAGGCGGTCTCGTGCAGCGACCAGCCCACCCAGGTCGGGGTTGGGGGGCAGGGGGGCGGGGAACCACTGGCCGAAGCTCCAGGACCAGCCCCCACATGCTCGTCCCCCGCCCCAAACCAGCAGCCGTGGGAGGAGCCCTGCCAAGGAGACTCTCCTGCCCCCTCGGGCCCTGGGCACCCCCCTCACTCCCCACGCCGCACTCGCCACCAGCCCTGAGCACTCAGCGGGCTGGGACGGGGGGAGCCAGCGACGGCGCCTCCGTCCTCCCTTCCCTGACGGCCACCGGCTCAGTGGCCGGGGAGACCTCCAGCTGTCCCTTTCCTTCGGCTTCAAGGCCGAGTGCCAGGAGCCGGGACAAGGAAGCCTGATGCCCGGTGGAGGGTCAGGCTCGCACTGAGAGGACTCAGCACAGCAGCCACGGAGGCCTGGGTGGGGGCCCTGGAGGACGCTGGCCGAGGACTGCGTGTGGACACTCCCTCCGCAGACGGCTGTCCGCCCCGGCCGAGTCTCGGGGACAGCGCCGGGGTGGGTCCCGGCCGGCCCCATAGAGACCCTCACTCAGGGCATCGCTCACATCAGAAACCAGGACGGCCTGCTCTTCCCGGGGCCGCGGGGGAGACGCAGCCACAGACCATCCCGTCCGGCACAGACAAAGCCACGAGCTCACGGACGCACAGGCGGAAGCAGCGATTCGGACAGGAAGTGCAGACGGGGGGGTGCAGGCAGAGGTGACAGACAGAGGCGGGGCGGGGCCTCCCCGGGCCCTGGCTCCCCAGCCTCGCCTGCAGCGGCCGGTGGGCGGGAAGGCCACTCACTCACAGGATCTTCAGGCTGTGCAGGCCGGAGAACGCTCCTCCCGGGATGCGCGACAGACGGTTGCCCGAGAGACGCCTGCAAACCAGAGCGGAGGGTGTGACGCCGGCCGGGGACCCGCGGAGGGGGCCCGCCAGCCCGTGGGGGCTGCAGAGGGGGCCCGCCAGCCCATGGGGCCTGCAGAGGGGACGTGGGGCTAACTCCCGCTTTCCGGGGCGACGATGTCTACCCCCTTCACTCTCTCGGCCTCCCTGTGGGGTGCCTGTCGTCCCCCCAAATCTCGGTGGGGGGGGACTGTGACTCACAGGGGTCTGGCCCTGCCCTCAGGCCACAGGGCTCCCAGGGCCCGGGTGACATCCCCTCCACGGCCACCTCCTTTGGGGACCGGCCTCCCTGCCCCCCACAGCCCCCCCCCCCCGAGGGCAGCAGGTGGGTCCCTCTCTCGTCTCCTGTCCAGGACACCTGCAGCCGCCTGTCACAACAACAGGCCCCCTCTCGGCCCCAGGGTGAGGGAGACGCTATGTCTGGCCGGGGCTGGCCATGCAGGCTCCTGGGGAGGCCTGTCGGGGGCGGGGCGGATGTGGAACGGTGAATGTTTCCAGGGCCGGGAGCGGCCGTTTGCACAGTTGAAGCGAACCCGGTGGCTCCCCGGGGACCCTGCCGGTGCAGAAACCAGCCTGAGCGGGACAGGGGGCTGGGAGAGGGCGGGGCGGGGTGGGCAGGCCGGGCACTGCCCTGGGCGGGTCCCCTGTTCGTGATGCCCCGTGGAGGGGAAGATGGACCTGCCAGGTTGGAGGGGAAACCTGCTCGGGCGCAGGAGTGGCCCAGGGGTGGGGGCCGGGCTGGCCTGGCGGAGCCAGGCCGGCCAGGGGGGCTCGGAGCTGGTGAGAGGCGCCCCAGGTGTGTGCGCGGAGAACCCCGAGCGGGGCAGGGGTCTGCCGGCCAGAGGCCGGAGCGATGCCCGGAGGCGAGGGGCCGTCCGGGGCAGCAGCAGTGGGAACCGGGGAGAGGGGTGAGGGAGAATCCCCCCAGAAAAAGCCCCCCGGTCTCGGGAGCGGCCAGTGGCTGGATGGGTGGGGTGACCTCCCAGGCGAGGGGTGGGTGTCAGCAGAAAGGAGGGGGGGCACCACGAGGAGCCGGTCTCGGCGGGGTGGGGGAACCAACAGGAGTTTGGAGTTTCTACACCACGTGGCCCCTCATGGCCAGGCCATCCTCGGGCTCCCGCCTGGGCCGGGTGTCAGCAGACACCGGGCCCCCAAGGTCCACTTCCCGGCCCCTCGCTCTGGAGGGGCGCCCGGTCTGGGTCCCGAGAGCGGGCCAGCGGTCCGAGGTGCCCCCCCCTGCCCCCGGGCAGCGTCCACTCACAGCTCCTCCAGGAAGCGCAGGTGGCGGAAGCGGCCGGGCTGCAGCTCCACGAGGTTGTTCATGCTCAGGTCTCTGCGTGGGGAGAAGACGGGGCTGTGATGGCCGCAGCGCACCCCAGCGTGGACGCTGGCCCATGGCCGGAGCCAGCCCAAGTGGCCGCTGGCCAATTCGGGCCTTCGGGGCCCAGGGGGCATCCTCTCCCTGGTCTGTGTCGCCCCCGCGGCCTCCCGCCTGCGTGGACCTGGGCGCTGGCTCTGACCAGGGCCCCGACGGAAGCTGACCTCCATGCACGGGGGGGACCCAGAGGGACCCACAGAGCTCCAGGACGGGAGACGGGGGGCCACCCGCTGCACACAGGCCCTCTCTGTGCCAGGGGGGAAACCGAGGCACAGAGCTCCCTGCTGTCCCGACCTCCAGGGCGTGCCCCTACGGCTCCCACGCGTGGCGTGAGCGACCTTCTAGCCCAGAGCCGGGGCCGGCGCCGCCCTCCAAGGCCCCAGCCAGTCTCGGTCCTGTCGGCTGTCCCCCCCCCAACCTCCAACCGGAAGAGGCTGCGGCCTCTGGGCAGGTCACAGAAGGTGCCCAGTCCCCGAGGGGCAGGACAGACACCCGCCCCGCCCAGGTCACCTGTGAGCCCGGGCCGGCACCTGTGTCACACCTGTGAGGGCGTCTGTCTATGTCACACCTGTGAGGGCGTCCGTGTCACACCTGTGAGGGCGTCGGTGTCACACCTGTGAGGGCGTCCGTGTCACACCTGAGGGCGTCGGTGTCACACCTGTGAGGGCGTCCATGTCACACCTGTGAGGGTGTCTGTCTGTGTCACACCTGTGAGGGCGTCCGTGTCACACCTGTGAGGGCGTCTGTCTGTGTCACACCTGTGAGGGCGTCGGTGTCACACCTGTGAGGGCGTCTGTCTGTGTCACACCTGTGAGGGCGTCCGTGTCACACCTGTGAGGGCGTCGGTGTCACACCTGTGAGGGCTCGTGTCACACCTGTGAGGGCGTCCGTGTCACACCTGTGAGGGCGTCTGTCTGTGTCACACCTGTGAGGGCGTCCGTGTCACACCTGTGAGGGCGTCTGTGTCACACCTGTGAGGCGCGTGTTGCGGGAAACCCTCCCGCTGGCACCGTCTGCGCCGACTAGTCCGGCCGACCCTCCCCGGGGAACCTGCCGGTGACCCCCCCACGCGGGCGGGGCCGCTGCCGCCCCCGTTTCACGCGCGAGGGGACGGAGAGGAGGGAGCTGCGAGCGCTGCCCCCCGAGGCGCTGGACCCAGGCTCCCCTGCTCCTGCCCGTCCGGCCGCAGGCCGTGAGCCACTGGGACCCTCGGTCGCTTCGTCCTCGAAGGCGGGAGGAAGGGGCTCAGGCGCTCGGGGCCTCGGAGGGATCCCATGCACCGCTGCTCACGGGCGGCCGGACACTCGCACTCGGCCCGTCCTCCCGCCTGCCCCTGGGGGGCCATGGACGCCCGTCCCAGCCCGGCAGGCCCGGGAGGCGGGGGAGGGGCCGGGGCCACGGGGTTGGCTGGTCGGCAGTCCCGCCGGAGTTAGCGTTTTATTTTCCCGTGTGTGCCTGGGGGGCGGCGGGGTCTCAGGCCACACGCGTGTGCCCGACACCCGGGCCCTCCTGTCTGGGACTTTTGGCCACTGCCGGCCCCTCCCTGGGGGCCCAAGACCCCTTCTCCCCACAATCTCGGGGCCTCCCTCCCCATGAGAGACGCATGTGCCCAGTGTGCCGGCTCGGCACGGTGGGCTGGAGACGGCGGGACGCGCGGGAGCCCAGTTCCGACCTGCACCAGGACCCGTTACTCTGCGACGAAGCCCGCCTCGGACCGCACACAGCCCGGGGCCTGGCACGCGGAGCCCGGCTGCTTCGGGCCCTGGGTGCCCCCTGCTCCCCGTGCAGACTGGCCCCCTCGGAGGAGGGCCCGGGCGTGCCGGCGGCCACCCTTCCGCAGCGGCGCCCACAGTGGTCGCCGATGGATTCCGAGCCGGGGTTGGGCCCTCAGGTCCCGCCCGTCTGGGTCCTGGGGGGGTGTGGAGAGGCAGGGGCCCCGGGCAGAGCGGGGACGGGTGGCCCAGAAGAGCCGGTGCCTCGGCCCCGGGGTGTGCCAGGGCCTCCCCGCGCCAGCCTGGGCGCTGCACACGGATCTCCTCCAAGTGTTTGCCTCTCCCCAGCGCTCTGAGCGTGCCCGCACAGGAGCCGGAGGACGACAGCGCGGGCCGGTGACTCAGGGCTCCTCACTCAGCCGTCCCTGGGGCGGGGGGCACTCCTCTGATGTGGCTCCAGGCCCCGCCCCTGCACCCCCCAGGAGCAGCGGCCTCATTGTTCTCCCCTGGGGGTGGGGCCCTGCCCGGCCCACCCCCACATCCTGTCCCGAGACAATGCAGCCCAGCCAGGGCTCCGCGGAAGAGGGTGGGTTTCGGAGGGGCGGGGGCGCAGGGCGGGGCGCGGAGCCCCACGCAGCCTGGCCCTGTCACAGAAGGCGAAGGGGCGAGGCTGGTGCCAAGGGGGGCGGTGCGGAGGGGCGGTCGGAGGCTTCCCCGGGGGGCCTCCGAGGTGATGGGGGGTGCCTGGGGAGGAGGCTAAGGGCCCCACTGGCCCTGCTGTGGGGGGGCCTGCTGTGGGGGGCCGCGCCGGGGCAGGCTCAGGGGGGTGTCCTGCGGAGGTGGAGGGTCTGCGCTGGAAGGGGGGTGTCCCTGTGCGGCAGCGACCGCGGCTCGGACCTGCCGGCCCGGCCCGGAGCCGGAGCAAGAGGGCGCCCTGACCCCTGGGCGCCCTGACCCCTGGGCGCCCTGACCCCGGGGCTGTGCAGACGGGGCGTGTTTGTCAGGGGCCGCGTGTGGGGACACCCGAGCTCTCGGGTGCACTTGTGCTGTGGGGGCGGGGCGTGTGCGTGTCACGCCACACACGAGTGCATCTGCGCACGTGCGTGTGAGAGCGCCGGCCGGGTGGAGGCCGCGACCTCCCTCGAAGCGTCTGCGCGTCACTGGGAGACTGGTGTGGGCTGGGCGGGGTCTCGTCCGTGGGCCGGAAAGCCTAGGCTGCGCGACCTTCTCTTGGCCTCGGGTCCGCCCCCCCCACCCCCCCCCCCCCGTCCCGGGGAAGCAGTCCCGGTGGCTCGGCGACACCAGCCCCGGGCCCCACGTGTGGCTGAGCTGGAGCCGACACCGGGACACACGCCGGTCCACCACCGTCACCCTGCAGCCTCTCGGAGGCACACGCATGCACATACGTGTGTGCTCCCCCGTGTACACATGCACACACGGCTCCAGCCCTGCAGCCACACGAGGCCCTTGGTCCTCGGCTCAGACCTCTGCCGCTGCGTCTGGGTTCTTCCCCAGTTTCCGACGGCAGACGCCTCTCCACGGCCCGACCTGCGGTGCGAGGGTGGGCGGCTGCCCCGTCCAGCAGCCCCGGGTCCTCTGGGGGGCACGCAGCCCTGGGCGAGGGCCGGGCAGGGCTGGCGGGAGGCGGTGAGGCGAGCCGTGGCCCTGGGCGCGGGAAGTGGGGTTTCTGGCTGCGTGTCAGGAAAATGTTCTCGGAGTTTCGCCCTGTGAGGCGACCGGACCACCCAGGCGGCTGGGCGAGGCGGTGTCGCCATGGAGACCAGGAGCAGGTGTGCCGAGAGGGGGGGCCTGGGGGGCCGGGGGCAGGAACTGAGGGGTGGGGAAGGGGAGACCGTCCCCCACGGCGACCTGGCCCGCCACCAGGACCGCGGGGAGCTGTTCTGTGAGCCGCTCCTGTGGGTTCCAGGGCGGCTGTCCCCACCCGGCCGCAGCAGAGGCCCGGGACCCAGGCCCCCTGTGGGCTGCTCCGGGGGCCGACTCTGCAGCCAGCTGCAGGGCGGTCAGAGCGACCAAGAAGCCAGCCCCTGTCCCTGGCGTGGCTCTGCCCCAGGTCACCACGCCGCGAGGCCTGTCCCAGGCGGAGCTGGGCAGTGCCCTGAGTGCCCACACTGCCGGGTGCCCACTCCCTCGGGGACGGCGACGGAGCTCCCGCCACGTGCCACCCTGGTCACGCCCCCGACGCCTCCCAGCCTCCGTTTTCTGGCCTGTGACCCGGGGTGACAGCAGCACCTGCCTCAAAGGGTCGCGGCGGGAACCACCTGAGTTAACAGTGCACCCAACGGTGCTCAGGGGGATGCCTCAGGGTGCACTGGCCCACGGCAGCCCGCGTCAAAAGACCTGCGTGACCGCGACCTTCTTCAAGGAGAGGACTTACCCAGTGCCCGTTCGGTCAGACCCCACCCCCGACACCGTGAACACCCCACAGACGCAGTCCTGCCCTCGTGCCGCGGGGGAGGCGGCTCAGCGTCCCCAGGGAGCGGGGCACAGAGAGAGCCCAGCAGGGGCGAGGGGACGGGGCGGCCAGGAGGGGCGGGCGCCCGCCCCAGCCATTCCCAGACCTGAGCGCAGGTGGACGGCCCCGGAGAGACCCCACCTCACCCCGGGGAGGGAGCGTCCTTCCTGTGCGCACGCCCCCACCGCTGCAGGAGGCCTGGCGGCACCCGAGCTGAGGTTGCACCTCCCCCTGCGGTGCCCGTCCAGGCGGCCCCGAGTGGGAGGCACCTTCCTCTGGCCGCACGCCCTCAGGCTGCCCCAAGGAACCGGTCAGAGACGGGCACAGTCACCCGAGGGGTCGACCCCAGCAGGGGTCGGTCCCCCTGGACCGGGCCCTTCCTTCCCCACTGGCCCCCGCCTCTGGGCCCCGCCTGAGCAGAGCTGCCCACCCTGAGGTTCCAGACGGTCCGCTGGTGCCAGGTCCTCTCGGGCGGCTGCGGTTGCCCACGTCTCCGAGCAGGAGAGCCTGCCTCTGTCCCCACGCACACAGCAGCGCCAGGGGCTCTCCGGGGCTTTGCCCAGGGTGCCGTTTCTAACTCCCAATAGACACAGACACTTACTGGTTCCGGCGGGGGGGGGGAGAGCGGGAAACCCGGGTTGGCTGCCTCCTGCAGGCTCCCCAGCTGGGGATCGAACCCACAGCCCAGGCTCGAGCCCTGACCGGGAATCGAACCCACAGACCTTCGGTTCGCAGGCGGATGCCCCAGCCCCTGAGCCACACAGGTGGGGCCAGAGCTGCGCTTTACCTGAAG
This sequence comes from Phyllostomus hastatus, assembly GCF_019186645.2. Classification (NCBI taxonomy): domain Eukaryota; kingdom Metazoa; phylum Chordata; class Mammalia; order Chiroptera; family Phyllostomidae; genus Phyllostomus; species Phyllostomus hastatus. The sequence continues at coordinate 23,485,257 of NW_025333607.1, read as the reverse complement.
GAGCTGCCGCGCGACCTGGCCGCGGCCTGGCTCCCTCGTTTGTGACGAGAGTGTCCCGGCAGGCCTGGGGGGGCGGGTCATGGGGGGCAGCAAGCCAGACGCTGGAGGGGCGGGCAGGGCGGGCTGGCATCTGGACGGGGGTCCTTGGTGAGGGGACGGAAGGTCCCTCCAGTCACCGGGCACAGGTGAGGCCTGTGCAGGTCAGACCGAGCCAGAGGGGTGGGGGCAGGACACCGGGCGAGCCCAGAGCTCAGGGGCGGGGGGGGCACTCCTCAAAGCCGGGTGCGAGGGGAGAGAGGGAGGGGGATGCTCGTGGCCCTGGCCGGAAGACCCCCGGACTCGGGGACCGTCGCCCGTGGCGTGGCAGGTCCTCCCGTGTGTGCGATGCGGGCGCCCTGTCTGCGTGGGGCTGCGGCTCCAGCTGCCCCACCGGACGTGAGGCCCTTTGGAGGAGGGCTGCGACCTCCCCTCGGGTCAGGACGCACCTGAGCTCCCCGGGGAGGGGGACGGGGGCGCACAGGGCGGGCGGTGGAGCCCCTTCTGCGTGTGCGACCGCAGCTCCGTTTGTTCCGCCGAAGCCCCCGGCCCTGCAGCCTGTACTCGGCCAGACAGAGGGCCAGGGCGCGGGGCGGAGGCGGGGAAAGGCCCTCCCCGATGCCCCCACGCCCACGCCCCGGTGGGAGCTGTTCTCCCACGGCGGCCCGAGCCTGTCCTCCCCCCGCCCCGCCCCCGCACCCACAGAGCGCACACCCAGGAGCCCCCGTCACCCAGGAGCCCCCGTGCCACCCGCCACCCCTGGCAGCGCTCGGACGCTCGGTGCGAGGGCCCTCTTCACGGGACTGGGAGGCAGCGGGTGCGGGGGGCGCAGAGGGTCTTCAGGAGCTGCCTTGGGAGGGGGGTGCGGCAGACACAGAGCTAAAGGCTGCACCGACCCATTTCACAGATGGGCTCAGCCACATCGAGGTCCCACCCTGGCTGGTGTGGCTCAGCGGACTGAGCACCGGCCTGCAAAGCAAAGCGTCACGAGTTCCATTCCCAGTCAGGGCACAGGCCTGGGTTGTGGGCCAGGCCCCCAGTAGGGGGCGCATGAGGAGACCACACAGTGATGTGTCTCTTCCTCTCTCCCTCCCTCTCCCTCCTCACTAAAAATAAATAAAAATCTTTTTAAAACTTTTTAAAAAATCAAGGTCCCCCTGAGGCCCAAGCACCAGACGGCGCCCACCCACCGCTCGTCCCTCCGTCCCTCCCCCACGACCGAGATTTGCAGGGGGCAGAGCCCCGGCACCTCCTCAGTCTCTGTTCACCCCGTTTCGGGCCGGGGCGTGGAGCACCAGCTCCCACCAGCTGAAAGGGAAACGCGGGACACAGGGGCTGTGGCCCCATCCTCACGCGCCGAGAGGCAGAGACCCGCCGAACCCCAGGGGCGCACCTGAGCCCACAAGCGGCCCAGAGCCCAGCACCCGGGGCCACCAAGGACAGCTGCCCCAGCGCGGCTCCCTCCTGCAAGCCCCCCCAAGAGCACCACCCTCGTGCCCAGCTGGGCAGCCCCCCTGCGCAGCACCTCTGCTCCCCGCCCCACCCAGGCACCACAGCCCAGGCCCAGCACGCTCCTGGGGCCCCTCCCTCGTGCTGCCACCTCCATCCTCCCCTCTGGGTGGTGCCCCAACCACGGGCGCTGGTCCCAACCCCCCGCCTGTTTGCTCATGGGGCTGCAGGGAGACGAGGTCCCAGGTCTAGGGGTCTAGGATGACCTCCCCGCCCAGCAGGGAGCCCTGCCGCCCTCCAGTCTCGGCCCGTCCTGCTGCAGCTGGGCCAGGGCCTTTGGGCACTGCCGTGGGTCCTGGTCCGGGCGTCCATGGGCCAGCGTGCGGCCCGGCCCCAGCCCCAGCCCCAGCCCCAGCCCCAGCCCCAGCCCCGAGCAGCTGCCTTCGCTCCGGGCCTCAGCTTCTGCCCCCAGAAACTGTTACACACGTTCTTTGGGAGGGACCGGTCTCGAGGGCTACAGGGGGGCGCTAGTATGTGAGGGGGTCCCCGTGGTGCCCACCGGGGGCCCCTCCCCTGCCGTCGCTCCGCCCCCAGGGCCCTGCCTCGGGGTCCCACAGGGTGGGGGTGTCTCGGGGAGGGCGTCTGGGGTCAGCCCTGCCCTTGGAAGGTGCAGCTGCCGCTCCCGCTCCTCGGCGCCTCCCCTTGAATGCCACCTGCCCAGCCCTGATCTTCTGGGCCTTTGATCTTCTGGTGTCTGGCCCAGTCCCTTAGCCAGAGGCATGCTGTCTCCCTGGCCTCCTCCAAGGAAAGGCAAAGGTCTGGGCTCCCCGCCCCCAGCTCCTCCCCCCTCCCCCCGCCCTTCCTCCCCGGCTCTGTTTGTGTGGCACCCCCCAGCGTCTGGGGGAGAGAGGCCACGGGGAAGGACTGGCCCCTGGGCTGTCCCTGGGCACGGTGCCCTAGCCTGGAGGCTGCCGGGAAGGTGCCTGCGGCCGGAGCTCCTTGTCCCCGGTACCCTGTGCGCCCCGGCTGGCCGAGCTCCGTCCAGGGAGGGTGCGTCTGAGAGTGTGTGAGCGCCTGCCAAGGGGGGGAGGAGGAGACCCTGCCTGCCCCGAGGAAGCCGCCCTCTGAGGGCTGATTCAGACCCGCAGACACGGTGGGACAGAACCTCGAGTGTGGGGCTGGAGGGATCTCAAGTGCCTGAGGTGCACAGGCAGTCAGGGAGGGCTTCCTGGAGGAAGGGGGCCCGTGGTAGCCCAGAGGGACAGAGAGACCGTCAGAAAGGGGCCCGAGAGAGGGGTGCAGAGGGCGGGATGGAGCCGGGGTGCTCAGGATGACAGGAGGGGTGATGCCGTTGGCGGAATGGGCGTCCCCCCAAAAGGTGTGTCCTGTCCTAAACCCCAAACCTGCAACTCTGGCCTTGCTTGGGAAAAGGGTCTTTGCAGGTGTGATAAGAGCAGGTTCCAAAACGAGGAAAGCGTCTCGGTTATTCGGGTGGCCCCCAGGCCCAGTGACGAGGACTCTGACGGGAAACGTGCAGAGCGACCCACAGCGCAGGAGGCGGAGATGGGAGGGACGGGGGTGACGAGGCCACACGCCGGCAGGGGGCCTGGCCGCCGGCGGCGGAGGAGGGGGCCTGTGCAGAGCTCCCCACCCCTCCCGCACCGAGGCTCCGCCGTGGGCACCGCTGGGGGACGGCCTGGCCCCGGGCTTCTGGCCACCAAGGGTCAGAGAGTCCATCTCTGAGGCTTTCAGCCCCGGTTTGCCGTGGGCACTGCTGGGAACCGCGCGGTGACGGGCAGAGGTCTGATCCGTGTGGCCGCTCCTCCCACTCCAGCCCTGGCCAGCGACCTGGCCGCACCAGGAGAGGCGGCTCCCGGGTCTGGCGGGACCCAGGACTTCCAGTCCCGCGTCCATGACCGTCAGAAATGCACCAGGCGGCCACCAGACGGTCAGCCGCCAAGGCTCGGCCGTCTGCTTCGGGGCCCGGGTCTGGCTACACGAGTGTGCTCGGCCTCTGCGGCGGCGTCACGCCTGCACCGGCCACGGGCCCCCCTTCGGGACGTGTGTTCAACTAAAGTTCGAGGCTGGTCAGAAAAGCCGGGCGGGAGGGGGAAGGTCCTCTCTGCTCTCTGAGGACCGGGGCCAGCCGCCAGGGCCCCTGTGGACCACACTGCACGGAACCGAAACGGCTCGCTCACTGCCACGTGCCGCCTGCACCTCACTCACTGCTCTGTGTCTCTCGGTCTCGAGCACATAGTAGGTGCTTAACAAATGCCGGCTGCAGTCTGCCGGCTCGTCCAGAGGCCCTGGTGTCCTCAGACTGCCCTGCACCCTGCACGCCGTCACAGGGTTCCCGAGTGGTCAGCCCCTCCCCATGGTGCCCCACCCCCGAGCACATGCAGGCGGTCGCTCTCTCGCCTGCCAGCCTGGAACTCCCTCGACGCAGACCGCCGGTCTCCGTCCCCTCGGACCTACCTCGGGAGCCGGGCCAGCGCCAGGCCCAGGGGCCCCCGGAGCCGGCGTCCCCGGCGCTCTCCCCGCCCAGGCCCCGGACGGCCCCTACGTCCAAGCGCCTCCGCTTGTGGGAAGCTGGGTGGACATTTTCAAAAGGAGTGTTCTCCTTGGAAAAGTAAATAAAGAGCACGCACAGAGAAGGCAGAGCTCCTCGGGGGACGGGTTTACAAACAGACGTCTCGCTTTGAGGGAGCCCTGCCTGGCCGCGGGCGGGCGGGCTGGCAGCGGAGAGGCCCCCGGCGCGGCTCCCCCCTCGCCGCTGCCACAGCGGTCTGGGCCGGGGGCCACACCTCAGCCTGCCCTGGAGCCAGGTGAGTGCCAGCCAGCGCTGAAGGGGCCGCCCTCCGTCCCAGCGCGCCCCCACTCCCCCACCCCCGCAGGTGAGCGCCCGTGCCCCAGCCCGGGCCGCCCTGCTCCGCACGCCCGACCCTGGCCAGTCCTGCACTTCTTCGCTCGGGCCCCCACCCCAGTGAGCGCGCCCTGCCAGGCGCGTGGGCCCGCCCTGAGGACCCCGGGGAGCCCTGGCCTGGGGTCCTGCTGTCCTGGGGCTCCCAGCCTAGACGGGAGACAGAGGGCCAACGGGAGCTGGAACCCAGGTGAGCCCAGGGCCGAGGGGCACACGGCGGGCCACCCTCCTCAGGGTGGAAGCACCAAGGAAAGCTTCCTGGAGGAGGAGGCATCTCAGTCAGCCCTTGTGTTCTAAATCAGGCTGGGGCGTTCCTGGCTTCCTCTGAAGAGGCCCCCAAGGGGGCTGCTTTCTCTGACTCTTAAAGGCCTAGTTTGGGGGCAGGGAGCGGGGGGGCAGGGAGCGGGGGACAGGGAGGCCACTGCGGTGTGGGGAGTCCCGTGCACACACCCAGCCCCCAGGGCAGGCAGACGCTCCCAGACCCCTCGGGACCAGGCCCAGGCGGAAAGGGAAGTGGAGCAGGCAGGGGCAGCTGCCGGCTCGCTCCCCTCCGACCGCCACAGGGCGGAGCCTCAGGGTTGCCACGGCCTGACGGGCGGACCCAGGGAGGACAGACCCAGGGGGGGCCTCCCGGTGACCACGCTCCCGAAGGGCCAGACGCTGAAGTGCGTGGCGGGGTGCGGCAGGCCTTGGTCTGTGTGCGGGGGGGGGGGGCGTTGCCTGGGCCGGTGCTGCGGCAAGATTCAGGGGGCCCCACACCCAGCTCCTGAGCTCGCCCCACCCTCACCCCCAGCCCCGGAAGACCTGGGGGCTGTCCCCCGGCACCAGGCACGCCGGGGGCCTCAGGGCTGCCCGAGGTCGTCCTGAGCCCCAGCCCCAGCCCAGCAGGTCCCCAGGCCCCACAGCGTGATGCCTTTGCACCCTCATGCCGACCCAGACAGAGAGGCTAACAGTTCCTGGCAGGTGGAGGCCGGGCGGCGGGGGGGGCACCCCAGCTTCTGCGTTCGGAGCGGGGCCGCCAGCAGTGAGGCTGGCGGGGGCCGGCGTGGTGTCCGCTGGCGGGGGGCGCGTGGGCATTCCTCTTTCCGCTGGCTGCACACAGTTAATGGGGCCTTGTTCCGGCCGGACACCCGGCCGCGGAGGCGCCGGCGACAGCCTTGCCTGTCCCCGCCCGGGGCCGCCGGGCTTGCAGGGCGGAAATGCACGTCTCGGGGGACCCAGGCACCGCCCTCGTGAGGTCGCCCCGGGGCCTCCCTCGGGCCCCTTCTCCAGAGGCAGACCCTCGGCCTCTCTGTTCGCACAGGGTCATTTGTCTGCAGGAGACCCCGGGGTTGGGGACAGTCAGCCCACAGGACTCAGTGCCAGGGACGCCGGAGGACCCGTCCGGAGATACTCAGCCACCGGCGGCAGAGGCCGAATCCTGGCCTCAGTCTCCGGGCCCAGCCCGGCTGTGCATGGCCCCGAAGAGCCAGAATAGGCTGCCACATGTTTCAGACAAAACCGGAGAAGATCTACCACGGACACCCCCCCCCCGCTCCCCCCAGGACTCTGCCGCCCCCACCGCACCCCAGCCAGCCGCTCTGCAGGGGGCCGTTTCCGAGTCTGTGCCACCTCCCCCACCCCCAGGGGCTGCATCTGGGTCCCCAACACCAGCGCTCGCTCGGCACAGCTGGGCCTGCTGCTAAGGATACAGTCAACGATACATTCAACACTGGAGCGGGTACACGGATACACGAGCCCGAGCCCGGGCTCGCCCACGAGCGTTACTGTGTGTCAGGCACCCGAGAGAGAGATTGGGGGGGGAGAGAGGGAGGGCGTCCTTCTGTAGGTTGCCTCTCCCGCCCTCGCAGCAGCCCCCTCGGGCCCTTGTCGCCCGCCTGCTCCGCACGTGAGGGAACGGAGGCACCGAAGAGTGAGTCCGCCCGGCGGCACACCGGCATCTAACACCGTTCTGCGTGTGACTGTAACTGGAAAAAATTAAAAAGTCTGCCCTTCCCCACGGTGAGCAGAAGGCGGGGCCCAGTGCGCCCCGGACGGGGCAGCCCAGTGCCCACGGGCCCCCCGAGCCCCCCAAACGCAGGATACGGACACGCCCCGCCCACCCACAGTCAGGAAGTGCCCCCAGAGGCCTCGTCCCCACCGAGGCCACCCTCAGGCCGAGGGGCGCCCGGCCCAGCTGCCCAGTCTCCTGCCCAGCGGTGGGGGCGCCCTGGGCGCCTGGGTCGGCGGCTGCTGCCTCCGTCCTGCGGGCTCTGAGAAGGCAGTGGCCCTCCCCCCACTGCCCGCACCCGTCGGGGCTCTGACACGGAGGGACCACAGGGCAACCCCGAGGAAGCGCCTCACTGGACAGTGTGGCCCGTGGACGGGAGGCCGGAGAAGAGATGGCCACTCTCGCTGAAACACACGAGGCTCAGGGAGGGGGAGGACGGGCCCGGCTCGGACCGGAAATGGGCCCTCGTTCAGGCAGTTCCTGAGCACTTCGAGACGACGGCGGCAGAGCAATGACCCCGGGACCCTTCTCAGCCCGGGGACCCCAGGCAGCCCCGTCTCTGGGGCGGCCCGGCTCACGAGAGGAGCGGGCACCGCGGGGCAGAGCTGGGGTGCGGGCCGCCCGCGGCAAGCTGGCCGCCGTCCGGGTTCCTGCTGCCCAGTGAGCGAGGCTGGACCCAGGCCTCGTCCCAGTTCCTCTCTCGGCCTCTGTCCCAGACGAGAGCCCCCCCCTTCCTCGTCTCCCCCGGCCTCCCGGCCGGCTCTGCCGCCACAAAGGCAGGGACTGGCTCACAGCCCTTCCTGCCTCCCCGCCTGCATCCCCGGGCACCTGATCCCCGCCCCACCCCGCTCGGGCACCCCACCCCACTCGGGCACCCCACCCCACCGGGGCGCCCCAGGTCTGGAGTTGGGGAGGCGCCCTTGCACCTGGTGGGGCCCTGCCGGGAGCAGGCGGAGAACGGCCCCAGGTGCGTGCGCGTGGGTGAGCGCGGGTGGGAGGGGCGTGAGGAGCCCCCGGGCGCGCAGGCCCTGACCCTTCAGGAGGCTCCCAGTCTGCAGGGGCCAGCGTGGCCCCTGCCCTTGAGGGGCCCCGGGTCTGGGGGCAGAGCCGGGTCAGAGGGACAGGCAGGGGCGTGCCGTGCTAACTGGCAGGCGGAGGGCTTTGCGGGGTGACCCCCTAAACTCTCCCAAGAGGACCAGGATTAACTTGTCCACTTCAACAGGGAGAAAGGATGGTCCCCACGGAGCACACGGGCTCCCAGGGCCCGGCCTGTGGCTGCCCCTCACCCCACGGCCATCTCGGGGTCCGAATCAGCTGGGCGGCGGCTCCTGCCTTGTGCCCGGACCCCCTTGCCGCACCTGCCCCTGGAGCAGCCCCCCAGAGGGACCGCAGAGGCCAGAGCTGGCAGACGGGAGGGGGGCAGGGAAAACCACCGGCTCCTGCCCACCTAGACAGGCAAGGAGGAACCGGCTTTGAGTGGCTGTCCCATCTGGAGATTAACAGCCTGGAGTGTGGCCCACCACCCCGGAGCTCGGGACCCCCAGAGCTGAGCCCCCGAGAGGCAGCGCAGTCTGCTGGTCGCGGCTGGTGGCCTGGGGCCGGCTGCTTCGCCCCTGAAGGCCTCGGTCTCCTGCTCTGCACGGTGGGGACGACCCCGGCACCGCCCTCCCAGGGTGGACGGGAGACGAAGCCGCCGTGGGCTCGCGGGAAGAAGTCTCGGGGCTGCAGGCGCCCGTCCCTGCGGCCGGGCCCAGCCCCCACCTGCCCGCCGGCTGCCAGCCACCGTGCCTGCTCTGGCGCGGCTCCGGGGGGGCACGCTGCCAGCCCCGGCGCTGCCCCGCCAGGTCCCTCTTCTGCTTCCAAAATAACTCTCCGCTCGCTGCCCACGTCTGGCGTCCTGGGTGTTTGCCTCCTCCCGAGGCCAGTCTCCACGTCTGAAGGGCAGAGAGGCCTGGATGGCCGTGAGAAACCCTTTCTTACCGAGAGAGCGGTCAGCACCCAGGGGTCCCCCCACTCCAACAGCCCCTGCGTCAGAACCAATGACAGTTTGGCTAGAAGAGTTGTCACACCCCGCACGGTAGGGGGAGCTGGACCTTCCCCCGCACCCCGCCTATCCCTGGGCCTTCCCAGGTGTCCCAGCCCCCACAGGGCCCCCTGCCCTTGGCCCCGCTCCCAGCCCATCGGGGATGAGCTCCGAGGGGACCCTCACTGGTCCCCTTGGGGACCCCATCCCGGGGCAGGCACGGACCCCAAACGCAGGCACCTGGCTGCGTGGCCTCTCCTGGGGCCACCGGAGGAGACTCCGGTGCCACAGAACCAGGGATCCTGCCTCTGGGGACGCCCCGGACAGAAGGGACCGGACGCCCAGACTCGTCCTCTCTGAAGCAGCTCCAGCACCAGGGGCCAGGCCGGCGGGGCGAGGAGGGGCCCGTCCTGCATCCTGGGCCGGGCGCCCGCAGACCCCCTCGGGAGAGGCCCTCTCCCCCCGAGGTCAGTGGGGCGGCTTCAGGAGCAGCGACGGAGGGCGGGGGGCGGGCGGACGCCCCAAGGAAGCCCAGGAAGAGGGCCTGGCAGCCGGAGCCCGCCGGTCAGGGCCGGCCCTGTGGCTCGTTGGCAGTGCAGGTGTGGGGGGGACGATACCAGTCGTCGGCACCCGAGAGCGGGGCCAGGGCAGGGGGGCCAGGTGGACGGCCCGGCTCCGCTGTGTGGCCGCGTCCGCCCCTCCCCTATGCCCCCCAGTACCCGCGTCATGGTTCCCACTCCCAGGCGAAGGAAGGAGGCCTGGGCGGGTGAAAGGACGACCCCAAAGGCGCACAGCTCCTGCGCCTGGGGCCAGGACGGGGGCCTCCCCGCCGGCAGCGCCTGGCGGGCACCGGTCCAGATGGGGGTGGGGGTGGGGGGGCTCAGCGTGCGCGGGGCCGTCGGGGTTGAGCGCCCAGGGACCGGGCGGGCGGGCGGCCGGGCCAGGTGCCCGCTCCGCCCCGGGCATGGCTTTCTTCTCCCCGCCAGCCGCCCCGCCCGGCCGCGCCCCGCGCCCGCCCTGCCAGAGTGCGAGGCTTCCCTTTTCTCTGGCCCACGGCTGTTTCCTGCCGTTCCTTTGAACTGGGGTGCGGGCCCCGCCCCCACTCTCCCTCCACCAGCCGCCCCCCAGGCTGCCCTCTGAGGGGGGCGCACAGGCCCCAGAGGATGTGCTCCTGGAACTGGCCCTTCCCTCCCTGCCTCCCTCCCGCCGCCCGGTCTGGGTGCCGCCCCAGCGGCTCCCTTCCCGGGGGCTTCCTGTCCCCTGCCCGGCCAGGCTCCGAGGGGGCCGCTCCCCACCTCTCCCACACTCGCGTCCCCCGCCCCCCCACAGCTGCGGGCGGGCGCTGAGGTCCAGGAGAGTTTGGGAGCCGAGCAACCAACACGGGGAACAGGAGCTGGGCTCACAGACCCCCAGTAGGGGGTGGGGGCGCTGCAGCTCAGGCGTCAGGAATGGGGGCAGCCTCAGCGGTGAAAATGGACACCTGCACATCGACCCCTGGACACACCCCGCTCCCCAGGTTCCTCTGCTCCTTCACAGGACAGGCTCAGCGGGGCCGTCTGGGCGAGGGGTGCAGGCCAGGGTCCGCTGCCCCCTGCTGCCCACCCCCACACCAGCCAGGACAAAACCGAAGCTGCTCTGTGGTCCCGAAGGAGCCCCTCGGTCTCCCTGACCCCCTCGCCCCCACAGCCCAGCCCCACGCCCTTCACAGAACAGGGCTCCTCCAGGAAGCCCGCCGGGACTGACGCCCCGGGCCTCGGCCACCTCGATAGGGACACTGACCGAGCTCGCCCCAACACTGACCAGACCCTCTGCCCAGCCCTTCACTCCCCTCCCTTGGCGACCCACACAGCCCAGCTCCTTGTACAAACCGGGAAACTGAGTCCCAGGGGGCAGTTACCTAGCCAGGGGCGCACAGCTCTGCTGTGGCCGGGCCCCCTGCCTCCGTCTCGCCGGTCCCGGCACCCCGGGCAGGGTTGACATCAGGCCTTCTTGGAGCAGGTCGTGAGCAGCCTGCCGGGCGCTGGAGTGGCGCCCACCTCTGCCCCGCGCCTGACGGGCAGGGGGCTGGGGGTCACAGCGAGTGGACGTCTCAGGTCTCGTCCAACCGGCGCCCAAGACGCGGCCTGTCTCACACCATCCGCCTCCCGACACTGGTCGACGTGGGGCCGGGGGGACCCGACTCGACCGTCCGGCCCGAGGACAGCCCTGCGTGCTTGTCTCTGTGCCCCTGTCCCTCCCCGTGCGGACGCGGGTGGGACGCGGGGAGGGGCCTTGTCACCATCAGACGGGCGAGCCCCAGGGCCGGGGCTCCCTGTCCCCCAGGGGCCCCAGACGGGCCCCCCCCCCAGGGAGGGCGGCCCAGCAGCCCCACGGAGACGCCCTTCCGGCAGGAGGGCTGACCCGAGAGAGCCCCGTGCCCGGCGGTGCGTCTCTGCGGCCCGTCCTCCCGCCCCCACCCAGCAGGGAGCCAGGCTGCCACCTCTCTGGACCGGAGGTCGGGGCAAAGGCCGGCCGCTGGACCCAAAGAGACGTCCTGCCCGGAACCAAGGTGGGTGAGGCTGAGGTCGGCGCCCCGCGAGAGGAGCTGGAGACGCGGAGGGGTGCCAAGGACCCACGGGGGACTTCTGGGGCCCCAGGTCCTCGGTGCCCCGCGGCACCGTCCATGGCTCCTCGAGGGGTCTCCCCCTCACCTGCCACTTCCTGCGATCCAGCCCATCAGTCCCACCTTTCACCTCCTTGACCCGAGTGCCCACTCCCTCCCTCCCCATCCCCAGTGTTCACCAGCCGGTTGGACCCCCACCCCCAGGACAGCCCAGCCTTGGCCCAGACCAGGGCCTGGCAGCCCACCCCTCTCTCCCTCCAACTGGGGCCTGTTCCCTGGAGGGCCGCCCCCGCCCTGGGCTCAGGGTCCCTCCCTCGGGTGGACCCCAGGAGCTCCCTTCTCCGGCGTGGGACACCCCGCAGGAGGCCTGGCGGTGGCGGCCACTGCTCGAGAGTCACCCTGACTGACGTGACCTCCCGTAACGCCCCGAGCACCCGCTTCCCTCCGTGGACCGGGCGAGCGGCTGAGGCGCCCAGGGGTTCGGTGACTCCCAGTGGGTGGCAGAGCTGGGAGGGACCAGGGTGCGGGTGGCCCACACGGCCGGGCACTGTGGTCGCACCGTTAAACGTGAACCTGCATGACACTCGGCGGGTGCTGCTGGCCTGCCTGGTGCGGGGCCCGAGCGGGCACCTCCGACACTCCCACAGCCCGACCTCACTGAGCGCGGGAAGGGCCCCGGGACCTCCCCGGCCGGGCTCTTCTCGGGGGACCCCTCTGCCACGCCCCGTCCCCGCCTGTCCCTGGGCTGCTCTCCCAGGGGCAGAGAGAGAAGGCCCCTCCTCCGAGCCCTGCTCCGGCCGGCCGGCCGGCTGCCCAGACACCCCTGCATCCACCTCGCAGAGGGGACCCCTCCACAGCCCACGGCAGGGGACCGGCGCTCTCCCGCCGCCCCTCCCCCCGCATCCCAGAGCCCACGGCAGCATCCCCCCATGGCCACCGTCTGTCCCTCTCCCACCCCCAGAAGCACAGGCCGTGTGCTGAGACCGAGGGGCCTTCCCCAAGCCCCAGGGAGGCTGGAGACCGGCTCGGTGGAGGATCCCACCTCCAGAGACCCCGGTGCGGCCTTCAGGGCCCCGGGGGGTCGGGGGGATGAGAACGAGCAAGATCTCTCCTCTTCTACCAGCTTGGGCCACGGGGCCCTCGGACCCCCAGGACGGCCATGCACCTCCCTGCCCCAAGCTCTTCCTGGAAAAAGATGGTCCAGGAAGGCAGGTGCCGGAGGGGACGGACCCCTCTGCCTGGAAGGTGTCCCCCGGCCCCCTCAACTCAGGAAAGGGGTCTTCGGCCCCCACGCCGGTTCCCAAACTCTCCAGCCACAGGACCGCTGTCACACGCCCCGGCACGTAACGTGGGCGCAGGTGGGGCTGCCCTGGGGGGCGGAGCCGGCCTCTGCCGGCTGCGTGGGTTCCCCCACCTCCCGGGCTTGGCCCACCGCGCACCCTGCCTTCAGCGCCAGGACCAGAAGGGCTCTCCTCCCACTCCCGCCCCCGGCCCCCACCTTGCGCCCAGAGAGGGCCCCCCAGCTCCAGGCCGAGAGGCCGGGAGGACAGTCCCGGCAAGGACTGCCCTTCAGGGCCCTCCACGCCCACCCAGGACGTGCCCGTGCCGAGCGCCTTGGTTCCGTCTGGTGCAGCAGACACGTGGGGCTCTCGTGCAAACCTCCCCAGCCCCCCTCCCTCACAGCGCCCAGGTCCCGCAGCCCCGAAGCCAGAAAGCTGCAGGGGGTGGGGGCAGGGACGCCGCCCTGGCCTGGTGGCCCTAGCCTCCCACCTGCCCGGTCCGAGGAGAAAGGGTGAAGGAGCCGGTCCTGGGGACAGCTGCCCCAGCAGGGCCCCTTCTCCAGGCGTCTCACCCCAACCCGGACTCTGGAAACGGTTCTCTGGTTTCCAGCCTCCAGCCTGCCCGCAACAAACCGGCGTCCCCACCAGCACCTCCCATGGCACCGCTTCAGGGAGGCCCCCAGGGCAGCCAGGAGGCCTCCGCGGAGGGACAGGGTGCTGGCAGGTCCCCTCCGGAGCGGGCGGGAGCGGGTCGGGCCCCTCTGCCAGCTGCAGGGACACTCCACCAGGGCCGCCCAGCCTGCGCCATGTCAGCCCAGCTGTCCTGGACACTCAGAGGACCGACCCTCCTCCCCGCCGGGACCCCCCTCCGCTGTCCTGCTCCAGCGCACAGCGTCACCTTTACGCACCCTCCGGGGCACTCTCGGAGGACAAGGGCCACACGGCCCAGTCCCTCCAGCTCTGAGAGCTGCGGGGGATGGGGGGGGCACCCCTGCAGCCTGGGCTCCCTCAGTGAGCTCACAAGTCGGGGGTGGGGTCCGGGGCGAGGGGGGGACTGGGAGACGGGGAAGAGAAGCCCAGCGCTCAGCTTGCCTGAAGTTCAGTCTGCCTCCCCCCCCAACAAATCCCCACCCCGGCTCCGGGGGGCAGTGCACTGGAAGGGGAGAGCCCTCGCCAAGGACCATGTGCAGGGCACCCACCTGGCAGGTGCCCCAGAATGGGGCACGGCAGGCACAGGAGGGAGCCGCAGGGGCGCGCGCGCGCGGCGGGTACTCACAGGTAAGCCGTCAGGGGGGCCAGGTCCCGGGGCACGGCGGAGAGCCCGAGCTCCGAGCAGTCGGCCGACAGCATGACGCCGTCCTCCTGGCAGTGGCAGGGGGCCGGGCAGGCGGCCGGCGCCGGGCCGGGCTGGGGGGCGCACGGGGAGGCGCAGAGCGCGGCGCACAGCCACAGCGCGCGCAGCCCGGGCGCGCAGGGCATCGCGGCGGCGGGGCCGGGCACCTGGCGGCGGGCGGCTGCGGGCGCACTGTGTGCGCGGCCAGGCGGGCTCTGCTCCTGGCGGCGGCAGCGGCGGCGCGGGACGGTGCAGTCAGCGCTGCGCAGGCATTGGCGAGCGCGTTACTCCTTTTCACAGGCTGGGCTTGGCGAGGGAGGGAGACACGGCGGAGGAGGAGTCAAGGAAACTTGTCGCGCCCGACTCGCCCCTTCCCTCCTTCCTCTGAGCTGGCAGCGCTTCCACCCGGGGAAGAAAACCCAGCGGAGAAACCGCGGGACGGCGAGCTGCGCGGGCCGTCCGGCCCCAGGGCCTGGGCGCCGACCCTCCGGCTGCAGGGACAGCCACGGAACGCAGGGGGCGGAGGGTGGGGTGGGGCGCGGCGCTCGGGAAGTAACCTCGAGCGCCCTCAGGCCCCCAAGCCCTCCACCCCCGCAGGAGGAAACGGAGACTCCGGGGGGGGGGGGGCGGTTTGGTCAAGGTCACTCCAAAGATGGGCGACAGCCCGCGACCTGGCTGTTCTCCCTCTGCCGCCTAGGGGAGGGAAGTGCGGGGTCGTCCCTCCCCCAGGGCTCCCCTGCCGGCTGGGATGGGGCGGTGGGCAAAGGACCCAGGAAATGGGCGCGCATTTCCACCCAATGAGCGTGCTTTGCGTGCGGCGCAGCCCGGGACCCCCCGGATCCTGCTCTCAAGACCCCGCAGAAGGCGAGGCTGAGCCCGCGAGGCAGCGGGTGGGCGCCACCTGGTGGCCAGAGCGGCAGCTGCGGCTCAGCCACTCTGAGGCGGGAACCCAGGGGCCTGGGCTCTCGGCTTGGAACCGACCCTTTGCTGAGCCAAGGCCCGGGGCAGGGTCGGAGCCGGCTCGGGTCTCGCACCTTTGCCCTGCCTCCCCGGGGTGCGGCCGCAGTGCACCCCGGGAGCCGGGGACCTCCTTCGGCCCGGACCTGCACACCCCAGACCCCCGCATCAGCCCCCTCCTGGCCTCCCCAGGTTGTCCGCCCTTCCGGCCTCACTGCCCCATAGCCCTGGCTCCTCCCTCACCTGTCCTCAGCTCCTGCCGTCCAGGCGCCCTCCCTGGCACAAGGGGCCGCGCCGCGCACTCAGGGCTGCCTCTCCGGCCTGCCCTCCTGAGACCCATCGCGGCCCCGGCCCCCGGGCTCCTGATCCACACAGAGCGAGACGGGGACTGGACAACCCTCACCTCGCTCTGGGAGGGTCCTGATGGGGCAGAGCGCCGGCCCTCTGCTCCCCCCTCTCCGGCCAGGCCTGCCAGGGCCCTCCCTGACCTCTGCCCCCCCCCCCACCGTGCACTTCACCAGGAACTCCCGGCTCAGCCCCTCCCCCTCTGTTTGGGAGTCCAGGGCCCTTCCAGGGCCCCCCCGCTCGGATGCGCCCCAGCGCTCTGGGGCTCCCCTGGGGCCCTCCACAGGCACAACCGGTGTCCAGCCGCAGGCGCCGCCACAACCGAGCCAACTGACGGGGAGGCAGGCGGGACCTGCTGAGCCCCCCCCACACACCCCGGTCTCGTCCCCTGCCGGTCCGTTCAGTCCTGAAGGGCCTGGGACCCCTGCTTCTCCCCGGCCGTCCCCCCCTCCCCGTTCTCCGGCCTCTGTTTCCCCTCCTGGCACCCCTCCCCCAGGGCGCTCTCCGCTTTCTCTCCCCCCTGCCTCAGGTGTGCAGGGTGGGGGTGGAGGAGAGACATCCGGAGCCACGAAGACCTGGCCCCTCCTGCCTTCACGTCGGCGTGACGGGGTTCAGGGAGCCCCGCTGGCAGGCAGAGGGGGCCGGGACGGCCGGAGAGGAGCGCGGTTCGTCTCCCTGCAGAGGGGCGGGGGCAGGGGCCGGGAGTAACCCAGACGCCAGAGACTGAACACACGGAGGGGGCGGGGCGCGGGCTGCCCCCGGGGAAAGCGCCCCCGTGCTGGGCCCCGGGTCCCGCGATCCAGAGGCCGGCCCCTCCTCCCGGGAGGCGAACGGGCAGGACGCGCGCAGCCTCGGGCTCGGGTCTTCCCGGCTCCGGACTCTGCCCCGAGCGCAGGCCGCCGCCCAGGAGCCCGGCTGCCCTGCCCGGCCGGCACAGACCTCTTCTGCTCCTGCCCAGCGCGGTGACCGTGCGGGGTGGCCCGGCCGCCAGTGCGCTGCTCCGACGGTTGTGGGGGCGGACCGGCCGCCCCTGGGGGCCGACTTAGGTGTCCAGGAGCAAGGCTCCCTGTGGGTCCCAAGCCCGGGTCGCTCAGAGCACGCCGTGGTCCGCAGCGCCACCTGGCGGCTGGCCCGGGCACTGCCCAGAGGCCGCCCGCAGCCCGCAGAACCTCCCCTGAGTCCCCGTGGCTCCCCGCAGCTGGGCCACGCCCTGGCGGCTAAGGACCTTAGGTTGGACGGGGTCTCTGGGACAGGGGACGGGGCCCAGGCTCCCCAGGCGGGTGGGGAGATGCACCCGGGCCGGGGCGGGGCAGGGCAGGGAAGGGATGCTGGGCGGCGGAGAGCCAGCCAGCCAGCCAGCCAGCCAGCCTGCACCCGGCCAGGGAGGGGGCCGTTCCCGAGGCAGCACATCCCTGGGAGATGTCAGGGCGCCGTGGAGGGGAGCCGGGAGGCCGTGTCCTTTGGGCCCACGACCCACGCAGGAGTCCTGAGGTGTGGGCCCCCCACAGAGTCACTGGGGAGCCCAGGGTCCGTCCCCTCCTCCCCCATCCGAGCCTCCTGCAGGGCACCTGCGGGGGCTGAGCAGAGGGCCTGGTGTCCCTGTCCAGGGCCCTGCCCCCGAGGCTTGTGGAAAGGCAGCTTTGATGCAGAGCCCCCATCTTTTGCACTCCAAACCCCCGCAGTCCGACCTGACTCCTAACCCCGTCCTGGCCTAGAGCGAGACCGCGTGGACACAAGGAGAAACAACAGCGCCCAGCTGGGGGCTTGAGGACCTGGTGCCCCTGCTTCCTCAGCCTGGGCGGACCCCAGGATCCCCACCTCTCTCGGGCCGACTGGCCTCATCCCTGCGGGACCTGACCCCTGGCCATTCCTGCAAGGAGAACGCGTGCCACCTGGTGGCCGTCCTGAGAAACTGCAGCCGTGCTCAACCCTCCCTTCTCCGCACGGTTTCAGCCAGACGGTGACAGCACCTGCTGCCCCCTCCCGCGCCCCGCGGCCAGCCGCCAGAAGTCCTCCAGGGTTTCCTGGAGAGGCCTCTGGGTGGCAGTGGGTTCCTACAGTGCGTTCTGCCCCTCGGGGGCAAAGGGCAGGGTCATGTGCACTGGGGACCCCTCGGCCCCCCAGGCCCCACCGAGCACACCCGTGTCTGATTGCCAGGGCGAGGGCGCACACATGCACCAACACACACACACACGTGTGCCCTAGGCGCTCCAGCCAGGAGGGGCTTCAGAGACGCCACCGTCACCGCCCAGCCCGCTGGAGGGGCAGCCTCCCTGAGGCCTGGCCGGCACCGGTCTGAGGCCCCACTTCAGCCCAGCCTAGAGCCCCAGGCTGCTCCCCACCCCCCACCCCGGGACCGTGGGACAGTGGGGAGACCATGGGCATGTGGGGGGGGGGCCAGGGGGCGGGGCAGGAGGAGGGAAAGTGGGGAGGGGACCGTGCAGTGAGCAGGCGGGTGTGGGGGCCTGCAGACCGAGGCAGCTGGGGAGACGGAGCCCGCCCCAGACCTCAGAGCCGCCCACCGGACCCTGCACCTGGGCCGGGGGCCGGGAAATGGAGTCCTGCAGACGCATCAGATTTCCAGGGCTGCGTGTGCATGCGTGTGTGTGTGTGCACACACGTGCTCTTCCTAATGAGGTCAGGGGAGGGCCACTAGGGAAGCTGGTGTGACAGGAACCCTGCCCCCGATTGCCCCCCGACTTGTGTCACCGCCGGCAGAATCTCCGCGGCAGCGGAATGGGGAGGAGTGAGTGGAAACACCTGGATTCAGAATCCAAGGAGGAAAGACAGTGCAGACGTGGTCGGAGGGGGGGAAGTGTCTCAGACCCCTCCCAAGAATCCCCACGGGGGGGCCTGCTGAGGACAGCACAGGCCCTCAGCAAGTCCTACTGGGCACCTGGCCACAGGAGGCACACCTGCCAGCCCCCGCCAGCCTGGGGCCGCTGCAGAGGGGGCAGGGGGCTCCGGAGAGGTGGCAGAGAGAGAACAAGCAGCCTCCCGGCCCAGCCTCTCCATTCAGCAAAAACAAGAGCTGTGCCTCGCCCCACAGACAAAGCCACATCCTCTCCTGAGAGAGCCCGGGGCCCAGCCCGGGGCCGGAGCACCTCACTGTCTCCCTCCGGAGAGGGCCGGCCGGGAGGCCAGGGGAGCCAGCCAGGCCCCTCCCAGGCCGCCCTCTCCGGCCCGCCCCTCCCACTTGAAGCCAGGCCTCAGGCACCCCCCCCCCGCCGGAGCTGGGGGAGCACAGTCACCAGGGAGGAGAGAGGCAGGTCTCCCGCTCCTGCTCCCACACCCGGGAGGTCACGGTGGGGAGACCGGCTCCCCTCGGTTCCCCTGACCAGGCTGTGGACAGGCAGCCCGGGTGGACAGGCAGCCCGGGTGGACAGGCTGTGGACAGGCAGCCCGGGGCTGCGGGCAGAGCCTGGCGGGGGCTGGGCAGGGGTGCGTGTGTGGACCTCGAGGGTGTGCGGCGAGCATCCAGGGATGCCGGGGGGAAGGGGGACAGGGCCCTGGGAAGAAAGGGCCACACTGTGGGACGACGGAGGGACGACCATTCCACAGGCTCTGGGCCTTGGGGAGAGGGAGGGGCTCTTCTGTCCTGAATTCGGCCTGTGGGAGGCAGGCTGGCCCTGGGTCCCGGGGCCCAGATGGCCTGATTCGCTGGTCCTGCGGCTGGGGGTGACGGGAAAGTCCCTCCACAGCAGGCCCCAGGGTCAGGGGACTGGGCCGGGTTGGGGGCCGGACCGCAGGACAGGCCTGGGGGCTCCCGGCCACACGCCAGCAGCCCCGGCCAGCAGCACCGGCGCCACTGCCCACCACGCGTCTCCCTGCCTCCTCTGCAGGCCACAGTCCGACCCTGACCCTGACCCCGGGGGTCCGTCTCCCCCACACAGCCGGGAACCGGCTGGCCGGGCCCTGAGGCTGGCCGGGCCCTGAGGCTGACCCCGGACTCCTGCAGAGGGGAGCTGAGGAGGGCCAGGGAGGGGAGGGGCCCGTGGAGCGTGCAGGACAGGGCTCTGGCAGGGGGCCCAGTCCCCGAGACCCTGCTCTGGGCTCTGACAGGATGGCCCCTGCTCTGGGCTCTGACAGGGAGGCGGCCTCTGACCTGGGGGCTGGCAGCCGCCCGCATGGCTCCGGAGATGCTGCCGGGAAGCCAGAGCTCCTGGGAATTCCGGATGAGAGTCTGTGACTCGGGGGCTGGGGCCGGCGGCCCTGGAGTTGGGGGTGGCGGGAGGGGTGGCAGTGTGGCCCCCAGAGTCCGGCTGGGAGCCGGGAGCCAGAAGCCTGGCTCTGACCCAGGTGCTGCACCTGCCCCGGGCCCTCCTGTGCTGGCTTCTCCCCACCCCCACGCCCCCCCACCCCGAGGGCTCAGCTCTGCACGGGGGCTGAGCCGGACTGTCCTGCTGGGGCCGGAGCCTGAGGGGGACCCTGTGCCCCCGCAGGTCCCTCCAGGCACACGCGGGGCCTCTGGCTCAGCTGCAGCTCTGCTCGCTCCGGAGTTAGGGAGGCTGGAAGATAACCCCCACACCAGGGGGGCGCGGGGGCAGGCCGGCGGTGGGGGGGGGGGTTCACGGACCTTGCAGGCAGGTCCACGGATGCGGGGAGGGGAAGGTCTCGGGGCAGGGTCTCTCCCAGGGGCCTCCAGCCCCACCCCCAGCAGCCAGGGAGCAGTCGGGGTGACCCAGGCCCCCAGGTGGGGTTTGTGGGTGCCATTCTCACCCCACACCTCCCCGACACCCCGGGCTTCTCAGCAGATGGGGAAAAGGAGTGGGCAGGGTGCAGAACTGACTGACCCCCCAGACACACCCGAAGGGACCTGAGAGACCCCCCACGCCCCCCACCTTGTGCTCGCCCCAAAGCTCGGCCCCCAGCTCCTCCCTCTGCCGTGGGAGCAGCCTTGTGGGGTTTAGGGGGGTGCTCACAGCCAGTGGGGCTCGGGCCATGGAAACCAGGGGCACTGGCAGCCCCGGGGGGAGGCTTTGCCCACTTCCTCCTCCCCCTGCGCTCCCCCAGCTTCCTGTTCTCGATAACCATCGCCAGTGTGGCCCTCAGGGGTGGCCCTCTTTCCGATCCCCTCCTGCTCCTCTTCGGTCTCAGGGCCCCCCCGTCGGCCGCCCCGTTTGGGGGCAGCCTCATGTCAGTCCCCACAGGTTTCAGGGACCCCCGGGCTCCTGCCCCTCCCTCGGGGTCTTGGGCACCAACGACCCCTGGCTCTGATCAGCCCCTTGGGAAACTCACCCCCAGAGGGGCAGGAAGGGGCCAGGACCACCGGGCCTCGGGGGGAGCCCATCCCGCTGCCCACCGCCTGCAGCCAGGGCCGTGCTGGGAGGCCGCCAGCTCCAGGGGCTGCCGGTTCGTCTCCAGCCCCTGGGCCAGCGGCAGGCCAGCCCGCCCCCCCCACCGCCCCCTGCGCACCGCCCCTGTGCCCACTGCACCTCACTTCTTTCTGTCGGTCACCGTTTGACGGCTGAATCAGAGGGGTGGGAGGGAGAGAAAGGACGGAGCCGTGGAGGCCGGGGGCCAGGAAGGGAAGGGCGTGTGCCGTGTGCAGGTGCACGGAGACCAGGGTGCCGGGAGCATGAGCCGGCAGGGCCTGTCGGGGCGAGGCGGGGCTGGGGGACCGTGGAGGCCGGGGCGGGGGGCCACTCCCCAGGCCCCCGGCGCCTCGGGAGCAGAGGTGACACGGGTGGGCCCTGCAGTGAGGGTGCAGACTATCCGCCACCTGTGAGTGCGAGTCGGTGTCGGCGTGCGGGGGGGGGCCCGGGGGAGCCTGGGGGCCTGGGACGACTCCCAGCCCCTCCAGTCAGCCATTCCAGCCGTCTCCTCCCCGGTGGCTGGCCCGGCTGTGACCGGAGGCGGCCGGGAGCTGCCACGGGGCTCAGCCCCGGGGTGGGGGACGACCCCAGTGGGGCCCTGCGGCTGCCTCCTCTGCTCCCCGCCCACCCCGTCCGCGCCCGCCCCTGCCCTGGGAGCAACCTGGGCTCGGACCGTGGACCCCCCACTCTGGGGTGGCCCGTGGAGCCGGGGCCGGGTGCTGAGGCAGGAGCAGAGACATGGACGCCAGCCTCTGCCAAGGTCAGCCTGAGCAGCAGCTCCCCAGGGGCCCGCTGAGCTCTGCCCAGCGAGTAGGCAGCTGCTGGATGTGACCATCCCGGTGGGGGGACGGCCCGCAGGCCGGTCTGGAAAGGGTCTGGGGGGTCGGGAATGTCCGGCCTGCCCAGCCCCAGCGCCAGGCCTCGGGCCCGGGGCGGAGGTGCGGGGGCACTGCCGGGCCAGCGCCGCAGGGGCACAGGCAGGAGGCACCCGACCCCTGGCGGCGGCGAGGAGGGCAGCCTGCAGCTGGGTGTGCGTGGGTGGCGGCGAGGAGGGGCGGGGGGAGGAAGCTGGCTTCCTGAAGCTTCCTCGGTCTCAAAGACAGACCGACAGACAGACAGACAGCTGGCTGGAGGCGGCCCTGGGGGGCGCAGCTGCTCCGGTGAGTCCAGAACGGGGGGCGGGAGCGGGAGGCGCTCCGTGGCCCCGGGGCAGTGGGAGCCACGGGAGGTGCACGGCATCCCCAAGGAGGGCGCACTGGGTGCCAGCGTCTGGCTAGGCAATGGGTGCCGACCTGGCTGGTGTCCCAAGGGCGCAGGGCCAGGGCCGCAGGGGGTGGCCCAGAGTGGAGGGCTGCTGCGGAGCCCCTCCAGCTGCGGAGAGCCCCCCCACCGTGCGACCCACTTCTGCACGGGCCGCCGTCCTCCCCACCTCGGTCCCTGCGGCCTTAGGAACCCTAACAACCCTCACCCCCCCCACACACACACACCATGGAAGTGGGACCCTGGCTCTGGACGATGGGGACCGTCCCCCAAGAGGAGATGGCCCCCCACCTCCGTGCCCCTCTCCTGCCCCCAGCGTCTCCGCACCATGCGCTGCCGCTCAAGGGCTCGGTGAGGCCATTTCCTGTGACGGTTGGGAGGCAGGAGAGGGGGGATGGGCAGAGGAGGAAGGAACACCCCAGTCTACCTCTCTGGATGGAGACCCCGGGAGCCCAGGCGAACTTGGCAGGCGCCTGCCAGCTGTCCAGAGAGGGTCCCACTGGGCGCTGGCGGGCGGCGTGCCCCGGCCCCCACGGGCAGTCCGGGGCCGCAGGGTTCTGCCTCGGAGAGGGCCCCTGGGCCGGGCTCGCAGGTGCTGCCTGTGAGCTGTCCCCTCCCTTCTCCGCGGAGCAGTCGCTCCGAATGTCCTCCCCGGCCTTCTCTCTGAGCCCCCCGCCTGGGGCCCGGCCGTGACCTTGGGCCCGTGAACCTGGATCCGGGGCAGCCTCTCTCTCTGACTCTCTCTGCACCTTCTGAATTCTTGTCCATCTTCACCCGCAATCTTCACCCTCATCTTGCCCTTCCTCTAACCCCAGACTGCCAGCCACCCCAGGCCCCCCGGTGCAGAGCCTGGCCTTGCTGAGGCAAACGACACCATTTTGTGGGGAACAGGGACTCCCCCCATCCCCGGCGACGACAGGAGGAGGAGGAGGGAGGCAGGGGCGGCCTGGGTCTGGGGCCCCTCCGCTGCCCAGCAGCCCAGAGCTCGGCAGCCCAGGGCTCTGTCTTCCAGGCAGACCTCACGGCTGAGTGAGCCTCCCCCGGGCCCAGCAGCCCCCAGCATGGTCCAGGCCTGTGGGGGGCGCTCCGGAGCACAGCCGACAGCCTGGTCTTTGGGGACAGCCATGACCCAGCCTCCGCCCGCCAAGGCGCCGGCCAAGAAGCACGTGCGGCTGCAGGAGAGGTGAGGCCCTTCCCGGGGGCCGCGAGCCCGCTGCTGACCCCCCGCCCCTCCGACCACCCCTCCACCCCAGACCGCCCAGGACGCCCAGGGGCCCTCAGCTGCTGACTGTAGTCTGGAGAGGAAACCCCATGCCCATTTGCATGTCATTTGCATGCCCTTCACAATTTGGGGCACAGAGTTTCATGTCAACCTTGTCCCTGCTCCCAACTCCGTGCTCAGGGCCCCGGAGAAGGGCCGTCTTGAGTCCGAATGCAGGTCCCAGCTCTGGGGGCCGGGCCAGGGGCGGGGCAGGCGGGCGGCCAGAGCCGGCAGCTGGGCCCACGGCTGCCCCGTTCTGGCTGGGAGGGGACAAGAGCCGGAGAGGGGCCCGAACCCTGGACTCAGGGGGCCGAGGGTCGGGGGGCTTCGAGGGCCCCCGAGTCAGCGAGTCCGCGACGACGGAAAGCAGGGCCCAGGCGGCAGCGGGCGCCCGCTCACCGGGCCTGGCCGCCGTGCCCGCAGGCGGGGCTCCAGCGTGGCGCTGGTGCTGGACGTGCGCTCCCTGGGCGCCGTGGAGCCCATCTGCTCGGTGAACACGCCGCGGGAGGTCACGCTGCACTTCCTGCGCACCGCCGGCCGGCCCCTCACCCGCTGGGCCCTGCAGCACCAGCCCCCCAGCCCGCAGCAGCTGGAGGAGGAGTTCTTGGTGAGAGCCTGGGGTCCCCCGGCCAGCCCTTCGGGGTCCCAGGCTCCGCCCCGCCCTGGGCACTGGGAGGGGGCCTCCCCTCCGGGCCCCCCCGGGGGAGGGGACCCCGGACTGCGGGGAGTGGGCGGCCCCAGGCTCCTCCTCTGCCCCGTCCACCCAGGCCTGCGAGCCGTGGCCAGGAGGCCGACCACCAGGGCCTGGCTCCAGCAGGAAAGGGTGGGGGGACCGGTGGGGGGCCGGACAGGGGTGCCGGCTGCTCACTCATGCCCTCCCCCCACTAGAAGATCCCCCCAAACTTTGTCAACCCAGAAGACCTGGACATCCCCGGCCACGCCTCCAAGGACCGCTACAAGACCATCCTGCCCAGTAAGGACTCCGGCGGGAGTGGGGCCGGTGCAGGGCTGTCCCGGGGTCAGCACCGCCCAGGACGTGCGACCTCAGCCGGGGACGCGCCAGGGAGCCCACGTGGGGTGCATCTCAGCAGCAGACACCCCGACACCGCATGGCAAGAGCCACGGCCACACCCGCCTCCGGGGGGGTCAGCCCCCCACCCGTGGGGGCCTCGGGGCCAGGCTCCGCTCCGAGTCCCTCGGAAGGACCCCTGACGTGGGCGCTACGGTGTTATCACGGTGTCCTGTTTCGCAAACGGGGAAACTGAGTGGCATAGCCGGTGCACAGCCCGGCCCAAGGCGACGCAGCTGGTGGCACCGAACCTTCTCCTTCCCCTTCCCTGGGGGTGCCGTGGGGAGCGCGCAGAGGAGGGGCTTGGAGAACCTGAGGTGGGGGCGGAGGTCGGGGGCCGTGAGCTCCCGGGGCCTGGGACCAGCACCTGCTGCGCTCCAGAGGGACCCGAGGCCTGGGCCCAGTTCCCTCCCCCATGCTGAGCAGCCTCCTCCCGCGCAGCAGCCAGCCTTGAGGGCCCAGCTCAGGTTCCTGGCCGTCCTCCTCCCCAGGCCCAGGGCTCTGGGACTGACCACCCAGCCCAGCCCCCAGAGCTGGGAGCCCCCTCCGCCTGAGGTTCCCGGCACCCTCTGCCCAGAGCCGGGGGCACTGAGAGCGCACCGCATCCCTCTGGAGTGGCCTCCGCGCCCCGCGGGGCCGGGGGCTGGGACGGCCGCCCCTCCCCACTTGGAGGAGAGGCTGGCCTTTGCCCCGGAACCCTGCCTGCCCCTCAACAGCATCCGCTCCGCCCTCGGATCCAACCGCGTTCCCCAGCAGGACACAACCCGTCAGTGCTCTGCTCTCCGCCCCTCCCCACTGCCCGTGCCCCGTGCACCCTGCCCTTGCCGGTCACCTGCTGACCTCTGACCCGCGCTGACTTGACTGCCTAGATCCGCAGAGCCGCGTCTGCCTTGGCCGCGCCCGGAGCCGGGAGGACGGGGACTACATCAACGCCAACTACATCCGCGTGAGTGCCGCGCGCGCCTGGGGCGCTGGCCGGCGTCCCCAGGGCCATCTCCCGCCCCGACGCACGGCTGGCCCGCCAGGCGGGCCGGTCACTGAGTCCCCACGACGCTCCGAGAACACAGAGCGTATGTGAAACGCGCCGAAAGAAGGGCCCCGAACCCACCCCTCGGCGCACGCCTGCCAACCGTGGCGGGGGCGGGAGGCGGCAGTGGAGCCCGGCCTCTCGGGGCCGCGCGGGGGGCGCTCGAGGTCTGCCCAGACGGCCGTCTCGCTGCCTCTGCCTCTCTCTCTCCCCCTCCCACCTTCACCTGTCCCCACGCAGCCCCTCCGCCGTGGACGTGGTTCCCATCAAGCCACCCAGGGACCCGTAGCAACGGGGGGCGGGGGGGCAGGCCTGGTGGGAGCCTCCCACCGCCCCGGCCCCGGAGCTGCGGGGAAACAGCGCCACCTAGGGCCCTGCAGCGGTGGCACGGCGTCGGGCGCCGAGAGCCCGACTCGAGGCCCTTAGTGAGCCTGGGACGCCGGGGAACAGCATCCCCACCGGCGGGCAGAAAGCAGGGAGCAGAGGCCCGGGTTTCGCCGCCGCGCTGGGCAGCCGGTGGCGGAGGGCTCTGAAGGGAAGACAGGAGGGCTGGCGGGCTGGGCTTCCCCTGCTGCTCAGTGTGTGAGAGGGGTGTGGGGCGGTGAAACGGGGGTCCAGACCTGCAGCAGACGGTGGGGGGGGGGGCAGCTTGGCACCTGGTGCCAGGAGAGCGCAGGGGAGAGGGAAGCAGGTCTCTGGGGACACCGTGGATCCAAGCTGCGCTGTGTTCCTGCCAGGCAGAGATGGTGCCCCCTTCACAGACGAGACAGCGGAGGCCCCTGGGGGGCAGGGCGACCGCCTTCGGGGCCCCGCCGGCCAGCCAGCCCCAGGACAGGGGTCCAGGCCCAGCGGGCCTCACTCCAGAACCCCTGTCCCTCCCACCGTGTGCTTCTGGCGTGTGTGTGCGTGCGTCTACATGTGCATCTGCGTGTGCACACGCCTGTGCACACTCATGGCTTCAGCCCGGTCCTGGCACCTGCGGAGCCCGGTCTCCCCAGAGCCCTCCCCTCACCGCTGCCCCCTTCCCCACGTGCCCCCCCCCCAGGGCTACGGCGGGCAGGAGAAGGTCTACATCGCCACCCAGGGCCCCATGCCCAACACCGTGTCGGACTTCTGGGAGATGGTGTGGCAGGAAGGCGCCTCCCTCATCGTCATGCTCACTCAGCTCCGGGAGAGCAAGGAGGTAGGAGGCAGGGCCGCACCCCCCCACACACACAGCCCCCTCCTCGGGGCGGCGCAGAGCCCCCCTGGAGGCGGAGAGCTCCTGCAGGGGGGCCCGGCTCACCCCACTCACCCAGAAAAGTTCCGGGGATACGCACGCCCCGTGGGGGCTTTCCGGCCGGACGGGGGGCACCTCATCTGCGGGTGGGGAGGGGTGGGGTGGGGTGGGGTGGGGAGGGGAGGGGTGGGGACTTCCTGCTGCCCCGCCGGCCCGGCTCATCCACGCCTCCCTGACTCCCAGCTCCCTCCCTCCTAGAAATGCGTCCACTACTGGCCCACGGAGGAGGACACGTATGGGCCTTTCCGGATCCGTGTCCAGGAGGAGAGAGAGCTCCCGGAGTACTCCGTGCGGCAGCTCAGCATCCAGGTGCGCGCCCAGGGCCCCCCAGCTCCTCTGGGGCCGGGGTCTGCTCCTCTCACCGTCCTCGAACCCGGGTCCGCAAGAAGCCTCCGGGGCACAGAAGACAGAGGGATGCGGGGGGCCGCTCTCAGGGCAGGGCCTGGGGTGGCCGGGCTGCCCGGCGAGGGAGGGAGGGGGCGCAGGGACGTGCTTCGAAGTGCCTCCTGATACTGGCCAGCGCCGTGTGCTCGTCACGGCTCTTCCCGCTCAGCCCGCTGCCCCCCGCCTCCCGGGGCGGGACCCGGCAAGATGTCCCTGTCCCCGTTTTCTCGATGAGGAAAGTGGGCTGAAGGGACTTTCCCGGAGTCACATGCTGGCTAGAGGCACAAGGGGACAGTCCCCTCTCCCAGCCCGAGCTCCTTCCCGGCACGTCGGGGTGGGGGGTGGAGCGTGGCAGGCGGGAGAAGAGCTGGCCTTCCCGGCTCGGGGTCCCTCCCCCTGCACCCTGGGCTGGGGCGCCCCCCGCCCCAGCCCCTGGCCTCAGGCCGCCGTCCAGCACCGTGTGTCCCCGCCAGCACCAGGAGCAGTGCCGGTCGGTGAGGCACATCCTCTTCTCGGCCTGGCCTGACCACCAGACCCCGGAGTCGGCGGGGCCGCTGCTGCGCCTGGTGGCCGAGGTGGAGGACAGCCTGGAGACGGCAGCCGGCACGGGGCCCGTCGTGGTCCACTGCAGGTACGCGGCCCGCCCTCGCGCAGCCCAGCCCGGACTGGGGCCAGAGGGGGTTCCCCAGGACACGGGCCGTCCCAGCAAGCCCGGGCTGAACCAAGACCTGGAAGACCACCAGGGGAGGGGCGCCATCCAGGCAGGTGGAGCGGCGTGCGCAGAGCCCCAGAGACGCGGTGTTGCCGGCGGCATCAGAGGCCGGTGGCCCGGAGGTCACGGGGAGGAGGAGTGGCGAGGGGGGTGATGGAGGATCCCAGGGTGAGGGGCCCTCCCGGCACCGGCCGAGACGTTCAGAAGGAGTACCCTGGCGACAGCGTCCGAGGCGGGTTGGGGTGGAGTGGGGGCCGTGCAGGGGGCATGCTTCCAACAAGGACGCCCCGCGGGAGTGCGCTTTCTTAATGAGCAGAATGCAGCCCCCTGTCCCCCCACAGTGGTCCCGGCTGGGGAGGGAAGGTGGCAAGCGGCTTCTATCAGGGGTTCCGAGAAGGAGCCCCAGGATGATTTCAAAATCAAGGGCGAAAGAGAGAGTCGTGGGAGGCCCGAGGTGGGGACGGGCGGTGTCCGCCGCTGGGAGGAAGTCACGGTCAGATAAGGAGGCCCCCGGGTCAGCAGGCCAGCGTGGGCGCAGGCCGTTGGAAACCGCTGTCCCGAGCTTATCACACACCCACAGGGACCTGCGGGCGACCCAGCCCGGGCTCAGAGCGGGGTCAGTAAGAAATGCCGCTCGTCCTGGGCCGGCTGTGACCTGCCAAGGCCTTGCCGCCCCCTGCCCCCACGTCCCCGGGGGCCGAACCGACCGCGTTAGTTCCTGGCACTTTCCCTATGGTTCGGGGCCTGCCCCCCACCCCCCATTCCGGTCACCCGTGACCTCCCGCACCCCCCCGGCCACACCCAGTGCAGGCATTGGCCGGACCGGCTGCTTCATCGCCACCCGGATAGGCTGCCAGCAGCTGAGGGCCCGAGGGGAAGTGGACATCCTGGGCATCGTGTGCCAACTGCGGCTGGACAGGTGGGCCCGGCCGTGAGGGGGGCGAGGACGCTGGGTGGGCCAGAGCCTCCCACAGGTGCGCGGCCAGCGAGCACTGCCCGGGGGAGAGGGAGCAGGCGCCCTCTGCTGGCGGAGCCGTCCCTCTGGCCCCCGAGAGACCGTGTCTACGCAGAACTTCCGCTCGGGGACCTGGGATGAGCTGTGCCTCTGGGGGTCCGCCCCGGCCTTCAGTGATGTTTTGTTGGTTTTTGACTCTGCTCTTCCCAAACCCCCGCTGGGGGGAAAGGTGGAGGGATGGGGTGGGCCTGTCCTAGACGCCAGGCAGTGGCAGGGTGCGGAGAAGGCCCCGGGACCGGCAGGCCGAGCCGACTGGGACGTGCGCCTCCCTGAGCTCTTACTCCGCCCTCCTGGCCCCTTCCACAGAGAGGGGCCGTGGGCCCGAGTTAACCTGTGCCGAAGTGGGCTGGGGGCGTGAGAGCCCGCTGCACACCTGCGCGGGGCTACTGCTCTCCCGTCTCAGACGGCTGGGACGAGGAGGCCTGGGTTGGTGCCCAGGAATGTTCCTGGCCAGGCCTGGGGAGTCTGGGCCTGCTCTGCCCCAGCAGCCGATGGGTCTGACATGACCGTGGCCAGCAGGGGGCGTCCTCTCTGCACAGCCCCCAGGCTCAGTCCTGAGTAGGGAAGGGGCAGGGGGCTCCCCGGGGGGGGGGCAGGCCTGAGGGCAGCAGGAAGGAGTAGGAAGCAGAGAGGTGGGGGGGTGGGCTCCCCAGCAGAGTGGGGGCCCCTGAGGGACTCACGCTGTGTGCTGTGCCCACAGGGGCGGCATGATCCAGACGGCGGAGCAGTACCAGTTCCTGCACCACACCTTGGCCCTGTACGCTGCGCAGCTGCCGGGGGAGCCCGGCCCCTGAGCCCTGGTGCCCTGCCCCGGCCCGGGCGCCTCTCCCCCGGGCCTGGGAAGGTGGGCCTTCCGACCTGCGGACCTCCTGGATGGCCACGGGAAGGGGTGGCCCCCGCGGCCAGCGTGGGGTCACAGGACACCGATCGGCCACGGCCACAGCCAGACACCAGGTCCTCCCCACTGGCCGCCCCTCTGCTCGCCCTGGTTGCCCCAAGCGGACCCCAGGGGAACCTGCCCGTGCCTCTGACCGGAGGACGGGGGGCTCTCAGCACACCTGCGAGAGCCGCCCAGGCGCCCTGTGAGCGGCGGCCTCCACGCAACCGGCAGGGACACCTGCGCTTTGCTGCCGCTCAGGAAAAACGGTGGGAAACGGCTCGTGGCCCCGCCCTCCCGGGCCGTCAGGACCGCCTGGCCCTGCGCCCTGCCCAGGACAGACCGGATGCTGGGGCCAGAGGCCTGTCCGGACCTCGGTCGGATTGCCCTGCCGGGACGCACCTCCTCACCCCACACCTGTGAGGGCGTCAGCCTCTCGGACGCCCTCTGAGCCCACAGGTGTCCCGGGGGTGACGGGTGTGCGGAGGAACAGGCCGGGCTGCTGACATCTCAGGAAGAGGGAACGTGTGGGGACCCCCCTCCCAGGCCCAGAGGCGCGGCCCTGCCTCCGGAGCTGCCTACTGGCCACTCACCCCGGCTCCTCCCGAGAGAGGCCCCGCACCCCCGGCGGGGCAGAGACGGAGCTGTTTTCTTCACGCTTCCGCCCGGCCCTGCTGGGGAAGCCCACCTTCCCCACAGCCCTGCAGGGGGCTGGGCGCCCTGTGTGCCCGGGCAGCTGGGCCCTGTGCTCCCGGGGGCCCTGCCCGGACGCAGACGGCCCCAGTGTGGAGGCGGGCTCCCCCGCCCCGGGCCCTCGGCCCCACCACGGTCGGCGCCCACAGGGGGTGCCCGCAGGGGGCGCCGCTCTGGAGAAGGAACCGAGTGAGAAAATAAAAGCCTCGAGCGGCCAATTCTCTCCATCCCTCCACCGACTCCTCGGGCCCCTGGGATCTCTTTGTAGCAGCACAGAGAAAGGGAAGCCGCAGACCAGGGCAGGCCGCGGCTGTCCAGGGACTTTCCTGGCCCTCCCGGGGACACGTGCACGGAGTGAAACCGCGTCAGTATAGGAAATGGGCGGCGTGCACCCGGCGAGCTAGAGAGGGGCCCATGCAGGGCGGAGTCCAGGGAGGTGATGCTTGTGCCCCCAGAATGCTGTGCTGGACCGGGGCCGGGGCTCCCACGGGCCGATGCCTGCTCCTCTGGGGCCCTCTGCAGCGGGAGTGACAGATGGCCGACGGCAGCTTATGCACCTTTGACTGGAGTGGCCTGCATGTGGGAGCACCTGGCAGGGGGCGGGGGTGGCCGGGAGCCTGGGACCGCTGGGTGCGGCAGCCCTGGGGTTGGGCTGGGCCCCCAGAGGCCCAGGGGCGTCCTGGCAGGACTCTGGGAAGAAACTTCGGCTTTCACCCAAACAGGCCACTTTTTCACTTGCTGCCAGCCTTTCTCACTGTACACCGCCCCCCCCGCATGATTTTTTCCTAAGTATCATGGTGATATTAGAAAAGAAATCAGCACCGACCTCAAACATCCACACCTTGGGCCAGATGGCCCCACACAAGTGGTTCTGGGTGAGCTGTGAACAAAACAAGATGCCTCGGAAACACCCAACCCCCGTGTGACCCCTGCTGGGCCCGCGCCAGGGGAGGGGACGCGCCCCGGGACGCTCGCAGGCCGGGATGCGGGAACAAAGCCCCCGCGGCCCCCGCCACAGAGGCCCGGTCCCCGTGTCCTGGGAAGTGGGTGAGGCACCCTCTCCGCCCCCGTCACGTGCTCCCGCTTTCTGGGGACCTCACGTGCCCGGGCCCACCACCCCTCAGGAAGGAAGGAGGTGCCAGTCGGGCGCGGCCGCGCGGGAAGGGGACGAATAAACCGAGTCCTCCCTCCCCGAGCGGCCCGGACGCCGCAGCCCGAGGGCCCCGCGCTCCCCGCGCACCCCGCCCCGGCCCCGCTCCGGCAGAAGGCGCGCGCGCTCGGGCGCGAGCAGGACACGGCCCCGGCTCGGCTCCGGGAGCGCGGGGGGCGGCGGCGGAGGAGGCGCCGAGGCCACACCCAGCAGCGAGCGGATCCGGCCGCGAGTCGCCCCGCGCCCGAGCCCCGCGCACCCCCGCGGACCCGGCGCACCGAGGCCGCTCTGGCCGAGCGCGAGAGCAGCGACCATGATCGCTTTGTTCAACAAGCTGCTGGACTGGTTCAAGGCCCTGTTCTGGAAGGAGGAGATGGAGCTCACGCTGGTCGGGCTGCAGTATTCGGGCAAGACCACCTTCGTCAACGTGATCGCGGTACGGGGCGCGGGGCGCGGAGGTCGGCCTGTGCCCGCCTGCCGCGCCGGTGGAGGGGGCGGCCGGTCGCCGCCCGGCCCAGCCAGGTGCCGCGGGGAGGAGCGGCCCGGCGCCTGGGGCCTAGCACGGCCCGCGGGGACCCGGGGGCGCGCCATCCGCGCTCCCGCCCGGCCCGGATGGCACGGCAGGGGCGGGGGACCAGGGACAAGGCTGGTGCCCGGGACCTGCGGCCCCGAGGGGTCACGAGGCCGGAGGGATCCCCCGCCCGGCGCGACGGCCTTTCCACCCCCCGCGCAAGGGGGCATGACGGGGCGAAAGCGCTGGGCCTGCCCACCCAGCGCGCCGACCCGGTGGCCGCAGGGCCTTGGGAGGGGGCCTGGGCCAGCCGCACCCTGATGCTTTAACCCCTTCTTGCCGGAAGAGGAAGCCGGGGCGCTGCTGAGGGGGAGGGGAGGTGTCCCCGGGGTTAGTGGAATCGGCAGCTGAGGCCCTGGGCTGGAGCCCAGAGTCCGGTCCCAGGACGCCCTCGGCAAGGGGCGCGTCCGGGGGTGTCCGGGAGGAGGGCATCGTGAAGGGAGTTTGGAGGCCCCGCCTGGCTCAGAAGTTGCAGGAGGAGGTGCTAGGGGCCAGGGATGAGCCAGAGGGGCGCTGCCCACTCTGGGGCCTGGGAGGCCGTGGCCCCGCTGGCCCCCCGCAGTCAGGACGGGGGTGGGAGATTGGGAGGCTCGGTGCCCGGGCAGCGGTGCGGCAGGGGTTAAAGCCTCTGTCTCCGGAGAAAAGGGGAAGATGAGCCCTGCGGTGTGGGGGCCCAGGCTGCGGCCTGCGTGGCCCAGCCCCGCTGGGTCCAGCTGGGGGCGCGGGAAGGTTGGGACCTGGTCCCGGCCCCCGTGTCCCCATGCTGGGGACCATCAGAATTGTGGACTGGCCGGAGACTGGCCAGGAATGCCGATGAGGTAGGTCAGCACAGAAGTGTGGCCGGCCAGCCAGCCTGCTTGACAGGTCCCTGGAAGAAGCGTTCCCCAAGACCAGAGGCTGGAGGAGCGGGCACCCTGGGGCCCCACGTCCTGGCGCCAGCTGCCTTCCTCAGACTCTGCGTGGCAGCAGAGCGGTGTCTGGGCAGGACCTTCAGGCCCGAGCTGGCTGTCTGGGCACCATGGTTCCTGAGTTCCTGTCCACCCAGCCTCGGGCCCTGGGGCCGGACACCACTGGTTACACTTGGCTCAGACCTGGGCCCCGGGCTCCGTGAGCGGGAGTGCAGGGCCGGACCCGGATCCCCCAGGCCCGGGTGGCACGGCTTCCCGGCGTTCGTAGCCAGGGTTCGTCTCCAGGAGACGTCTCCAGGGTATGGCCGAGAGGGGAAGTGAGTGGCTGCCGCCCTAGAGGCTGAGCCTGGGTGTCCCCGGGGACCTTTGCGCGCAGCATCACGGAAGCCGTGCTCCCGGGCCCCGGACCGGCCTCCGAGGGCACCCCAGCGGTCTCTGTCTCCTGGTCCGAAGGGCGTCCGAAGGGCCAGCGTCGCGCCCAGAGCCTGGGGTGCCGGGGCGGGGCGGGGGCGGGGGCAGAATTCGACCGCAGCAGGTTCCTCTGTCAGGGTCGGGTGCCGGGAGGTGCAGGCACGGCCCCCCCCAGCATGGGCCTCCCCCTTCTGATATGAAATGTGTCCTTCAGTGCACAAGTCCCAGCATGCAAGCGAGTGTCCCTTTGGGGAGCCACCCCCGGGCTGCGAGGGGCTGTGGGTCAGGATCGCTCGGGGCCTAGGCCCTCCAGGGCCCCCCACACCCCGCACGCACGCCCCACACCCCGAGCACTCCCTCCAGAGAGGGTCATTCCGAGGGAAGCGGAGACTGGGACCCAGCCCAGCAGCGATGTCCTCAGTGTCTCCTCCCAAGCGCTTGTCTCCGCTTCTTGTCCACCTGGTTTTTCTCACCCCGGGAGGTCTGCAAAGGCAAACCGAGGTGAGGGGTCCAGCTGGTGCGACCAGCTGGGAAAGAATCAGAGACAGTGTTTCTAGGAACCTAACGCTCATCTTTGAGTTCCGAAAAGGTGTGCTGCTAGAACGGAGGCGGTGTTTTGCCCGAGGGAGGGGAGAGGGCGGTTCTCAGATGGTTAAAGGTGTGCCTTGGGGTGGGAGTCACGGGAAGGGGCACTGGGGGAGAGCTGGAGCTGACCCACCGTGGAAGGGCCGGAGGGGCTTCGGGCTGGAGACAAGGGGGTGGACTGGCCGGCCTCAGGCCCACAGTGGTCTCCCCTTCTCTGTGGGGGAAACGAGCCCAGGCCCCCGTGAGTGCCCGACACCGGGGATAGCACGGAACAACCCTGCGCCAAAGTTTACTTTGTAAACCGGACACAGCGAGAGACTAACAACAACGACTGGTAACAAAACCGAACCGTTGTAACAACGTACCTAAATCAGAGTTGCGGGATGCGGTCTCTCGCTCACAAACTGTCTCATTGTCCTGCGCGTGCGTGTGTGTGGGGACCGGACAAAGCGGTGATTCACAGCTCGGCCGTCACAGCTCGGCCGGCGGGACAAGTGGGGTGGTGCGAGATTCCATCGCGCTGCTCAGAATGGTGCGCACTTTAAACTTATGAACTGTGTGTTCCTGGAATTTTCCACTTAATATTTTTGGACTGTGGTTGACCAACCGCAGGTAACTTCTTTTTTTTTTTTTAAGATGATAGTTATTTATTTTTAGAGACAGGGGAAGGGAGGGAGAAAGAGAGGGGGAGAAACATTGGTTGGCTGTCTCTTGTAGGCCCCCCCACTGGGGGCCACAACCCAGGCAGGTGCCCCAACCCGGAATCCAACCGGTAACCTTTCGGTTCGCAGGCGGGCGCTCAGCCCACTGAGCCACAGCAGCCGGGGCTGCTCCTGACCTTCAGAAAGGAACTTGGGAGATCGGGAGGCGTGAGCACGGACAGGAAGTCTGCACAGGGTCCTGGTCAGCGCGGTTCACAGCTGCACTGGCAGCCGGCAGGTGCTCTGGGCACCCTGTTGGCCCGAGGTCACAGCGCCCAGGCTGGGCTTTCCATCGCACAGGGGCCCTGAGGGTCCCCTGGTTCCCGGGGAGCGGTGACGGGTCCTCGTGCCGTATCCACCACATCCAGGCTTGTGTGACCCTCGCCCGCCAGCTTGGGAACAGAAGCCCTGTCCCCACGTCATAGGGCACAGGTGGCAAACACAAGACCATGCCCTCCACCTGGTTTTACCCGGCCGGGCCCTTGTTTCGACCCGGCGGCAGCGCCCGGCCCCTTGCCCCTGGTTAGGGAGCAGTTACATCTACGCAGTCCTGAAATCGCATTCGGCCCTTGGAAGGCAGCCGCCAGGCTGCTGTGGCCCCCGGCCACAATGACTTGGACACCCTGTCCTAGCAGGAGACCCTGAGGCCCGGAGGCTCGGGCGTCCTGCCCCACCTCCTGCAGGACGGCAGGTCACCAGTGCCTGGGCTCGATGTCCCCACCAGCCAGGATGGGGGTGGAGTGGACACTGGTCCCGCAGACGCCTGCCCCCACCCCGGCAGGCGCCCCGCTGGGGCTCGAGTGGCTGTCTCTACTCCGCCAGAAAAGGAGCAGCCCCTTGGGGCCCCGCCTTTCCTCGGGGACTCCTGACCTGGGGAGGCTCTTGACCTCTTGACATCAGACAGAGCTTGGATGCCCTTTCCCCCGAGACCACACACACGGGCAGAAGCATGAGCACACAGCTTGCGCGGTGCCGGGGGGGGGGTGTGGGGGTCCCCCGGCCCTCGGTCCCATCTGGAACGGGAGTCCTGGGCTCCCGGCCTCCCATCTGAGGGCCTGAACGGGGTGGGGGTTCCTGCAGGTCACCGGGGATCTGGGTGCTCTCGGTCAGAGGGGCCTCAGTCTCGGTCAGGGGGCAGTCGCACAGCTCGGAGGAAGACACCCCATCTCCTGCCAAGGGTGTCCAGGCTTTGGGTGTCTATGGGCCACGCCGAAAGAGGAAGGGTTGTCTTGGGCCGCACGTTAGATACACTGCGACACGTAATCACAAAAACATCTCATAATGTGTTTAGTAAATGTGCAATTTTGTGCTGGGCCGCACTCACAGCCCGCCTGGGCCCCGGGTCGGCCGCCCCTGGGCACCTTGCTAATAATGGTCAGAACCCCGGCCTCTCCCTGGGGCCCGAGATGGCTCACTCCTGCCCCCCCGATGGAGGAAAGCAGGGTCTGTCGCCCTCAGGGACCAGGTTAAGTCTGTGTTCCTCTGTGAGACCTGGACATGACCCTGAGTTTGGTCTGCCCTCAGTCGAGGCCTCTGGCTACTTGGGAACACACTCCAGAGATCTCGGAGACAATTTACAGAGGAGAAACGGAAAGTATTAGGGTTTGAAAATGGGTGCTGGGGAGTAGACGCACAGTCAAGTCCTCATGGCTCAGCAACACTTACCGAGGCCGTGGGTGTGGTTGGGCAGGGGCGTGCGCAGTCGCGGGCCACCCAGGGCGTGGGGGTCCGTCCTCACAAGTGCAGGGTAGGGCAGAGGTGCAGGACCAGGGACAGTCCAGAAAGTGCTGGGTGGGCACTGCATTTGGGGGTGGCTGGATTACCCCCCAAAACGCGCGTGCTGCCCTGGAGACCCCTGACCGCTTCCTGCGGCCTCTTCAGGGCTCTGCGGCTGGCAGGGGACTGTTGCAATGGGGGAGCCGGCTCGGAGCTCCGGAAGAGCTCGTTGTGGGTCTGTGCAGAGAGGCCCTTGGTCACGGGAGACCTCCAGGATGGGGGGCGGGTGCCTGCGACGCTCCCGAGCTGGCCCCG
Source organism: Phyllostomus hastatus (assembly GCF_019186645.2). Taxonomy (NCBI): domain Eukaryota; kingdom Metazoa; phylum Chordata; class Mammalia; order Chiroptera; family Phyllostomidae; genus Phyllostomus; species Phyllostomus hastatus. The sequence goes on along the minus strand of NW_025333607.1, from coordinate 23,449,073 downwards.
GAGACCCGCAGGGGGACGCCAGAGGCGCTCGGACCCGGCCTCTGCGTGGCGCTCGCAGGCTGCCACCTGGGAGGTGCGCGGGGTCTGGTCGACTTTTGCCCCTTTTCCGATTCTCGCTTCTCCCTCCAGTCGGGACAGTTCAACGAGGACATGATCCCCACGGTGGGGTTCAACATGCGCAAGATCACCAAGGGGAACGTGACCATCAAGGTAGCGGGGAGGGAGGGGAGGGTGGGAGCGGGGAGCCTCTGCAGGCCATGGCGGGGTCGGGGGCGGAGGGGGCGGCGGTGCCTGGGAGGCAAGAGGTTCTGGTTGCCTGCCCGCTGCTGAGACCGCGGCCCCCTCTTCTTGCGCAGCTCTGGGACATCGGGGGACAGCCCCGTTTCCGCAGCATGTGGGAGCGCTACTGCCGCGGCGTGAGCGCCATCGTGTGAGTGCGCGCGGGTCGCGGCCCCGCCTCCCCGGCCGGCCCCGCCCCCCAGAGGCCCCGCCCCCCAGAGGCCCCAGACTCAGAGCTGGTTAGAGGTGATCCCCTGCGTGACCAGCTGCCGCCTCGGCCTGGCCTGCCGCTGCTCCGCAGGGCGCTCACCTGCTGGGGGCGCCTGTGCGACCCTCCTCACGGCCTCCCCGCGCCCCCCCATCCCCCACCCCCCCCCCACTGGCCTGAGTTTTGTGTGGTTTAAAGGGTTCATTCCCCGGCTTTTTAAAAGTGATGTGCACACTCTGTGTGCAGACGCCCAAACACAAGTTGAGTCCCCGCTCTCTGTGACCTGACTGCTTAGAGCAGGACAGCGGGGCCTGCCCTGGCTCTGTTCCCCGACCCGACGGGTCTTCCCGCGAAGGCCTCAGCGGGTCGCTCTGGGCGGGGTGGGGGGGTCTCCCCGCTGACCCTGAAGGCCCGAGCTTAGCCCCGCGGGGGGACTTCAGGGCACGGGACACCGAGGCCCAGGAGTGCCTGCAGGTTTCACCTCCGTCCACCCAGGAAATGCGCCCGGGGCCCCCGCCAGGCCGCAGCTCCCGTCCCGCCTTCATGCGCTGTCCCGCCGCCTCCCGCAGGTACATGGTGGACGCCGCTGACCAGGAGAAGATCGAGGCCTCCAAGAACGAGCTGCACAACCTGCTGGACAAGCCCCAGCTGCAGGGGATCCCGGTCAGCCGCGGGGACCCCCTGGTGCACATGCGCGCGCTGAGGACACGCAGGGGGGCGGGCAGAAGCCGGTCCCCCGCCCTGAACCCGGGCCCTCCCTCCTCCGCAGGTCTTGGTCCTGGGAAACAAGCGAGACCTCCCCGGGGCGCTGGATGAGAAGGAGCTCATTGAGAAAATGTGAGTCTGGGGACTTGTCCCTGCCTGCCCCCTCGCTCTCCAAACCCCTGGGCTGCTCCCCAGCACGGGTCTGCTCTCGGCGCCGGCCGCACGGGGGCAGCAGAGCCCACCTGCCCGGGAGCCTCGCGCTCGGGCCCCACCCCAGGCCCCGCGCAGATTCCTCTCCGGTTCCCCCCTCCCCAGGAATCTATCTGCCATCCAGGATCGTGAGATCTGCTGCTACTCCATCTCCTGCAAAGAAAAAGACAACATCGGTGCGTGGGTTTGGGGGTTGCGGGTGTCCTGGGCAGTAGGGGGTGGGGGGCAGTTCAGCCTGTGGCTCCCAAAGCCTCCCCCCCGGCCGAGGTTCTCCTGGGGGAGGCCCCCATCCCGAGCACCTTCCCAGCTCTGCCGGCCACTCCCGTGTGGCCTCAGGCAGAGGGCCCCGCCCTGGGCCTGGCCGCCCCACCTGGAACACCCCAGGGTCCGACAGGGCGCTCCCCGGGACCCGCCTGCGCTGTGACGCCCCGCCTCCCACCTGGGGCCCTTCGCAGCCTCCGGCTCTGGGCTCCGGTGGCCTGAGGGTGGGTCCGGGCCGCAGCGTGGGGAGCCCTGGGCTCCCGAGTCGCTCCCCGCGGTGTTGCTGGGGGGGGAGGGGCCCCCCCAGGCCCAGCCCCGCATGCCCTGTCACCCTTCCCTTGTCCCCGCCCAGACATCACCCTACAGTGGCTTATCCAACACTCGAAGTCTCGGCGGAGCTGAGAGCGCGGCCCCGCCCCTCGGACCAGCGACCCCCCTCCGGACCTGAAGCCGAGCTCCCCGCCCACCTGCTCCCCCTCCCCCAAGTCCCCCCTCGTCACTGGTGTGGGGAGGGGCCCTCCGGGCACCCGAGAGCCCTGTTCTGCTGAGGTTTGAACTCCTGTTTTTACTGTAAAATAAATCGCGCCCTTCTGGTCCCCTAACCGCGCCCCCCCGCCCCTGTCCCGAGGTCCCCGCACCTGCCCTGCTTCCTCCCCTCCCCCCAGCCGTGGCCCCGCCCCCTGTCTCCTGCCCCTGCCCGGTCCCCCTCCCGCCCTGCCCTGTCCCACACTCTTCTGTTATTGTCCTGTGTGTACAGTATATATATGTATATATATTTTAATTTTTTAATTTAAGCAAAGACTAAAATCGACCATTCGATGCTGCAGGGGCCAGTGGGGGTCTGGGAGGGGCGGCCTGGCGGGGAGGTGGGGTGCGGGCTGGCTCAGGGCAGGGCCAGGGCGGGGGGGTGGGGGCCGGGGCTCCAGGCAGGGGCCAGCCTGGGCACCGGCGGCCATCCCGTGTCCTGGGCGGCCCCACCTCCTGCTCTGGCTGTCCCTGCTCGCATGTCACAGGCTGGCAGAGTCCCGGACGAGCCCCTCCCGCCCCAGCCTCGTAGGGCCCCAGCGCAGCCAGCTGCCCCGGACCGGCAGGCCCCAGGGGCAGGAGCCCAGCGCCCGTGTGGGGGCCCCCCACCCCGCCCCGGTGCCCTGCTTTTCTGTCCTCACCTCGCAGTCACGCGAGGACAGGACTCCGCAGGGGCGCGGCTCTCTGGGTTTCGTGTTTGCTCGTCTATTTAATTTAATGATTTGTAAAGTGACGGTCCTCCTTCTTTTTTTTATACTTTTCAGCTCATTCTTAACCTCTGTTTGGAGAACGATTCTTGTAACTGTACATTTTTTTGCCTCCTAACAACACGAATAAATTAGCAATTTTGTGCCGGGAGTGTGTGGTGCCCGCCCTTCCTCCTCAGAGCGCGTGAGGGGCTGGCCGGGGCCGGGGCCGTGGCGCCTCCGCAGGCGGCGGCAGCAGCCGCAGAGACGGGGCCACACAGTCACAGGGGGCCCAGAGGCACCTCACAGGGCGCGGGTCTCACAGGGCGCCCACTCGTGCGTGCCGGGCCCTCGCCAGCCTCCTCCGTCTCCGGTCGGACCTTGTGGTCCCAGCTGGGAGCTTACAGCTGTCAGTGCCACTTGAGCTGCGGAAGGGACTGCCCAGGGCCTGGGAAGTCGTGGCTGGGGGGTGGGCCTCGTTTCCTTACAGCCAGGACCTCACCTGCAGCCAGCTCTCCGTCCCCACGGCCCGCCTGGAGCCAGCCCACTGTCCGCAGGGCGGAGCCTGGTGGCCTCCCTTCCCGGCTGCTGGTTTCCAGGGAGGGGCTGTGCGCTTACCCCCCTGCCCACTTCCAGCGTCTTCCTGCCCACCGGCACCTGTGAGCCCTCCTCCCCGCTCACAGCCGCTGGCCCTGCTCACCCAAATCCGAGGCCATCTTGACCCAGTTTCACAGCAAAGCTCCGCCCCCACTGCTCCACCTCCCCCAGCCCCCCCTTCACCCTGGAAGTGGAGCCGGCGCATCCGCATTGCACGCAGCACACGGGGACCCCTCACCGGCCCCTCCAGGGAGACCCCCTCACCTGCCCCCGCAGGGAGGTGGAGCCACGCTGCTCCCCAGGCCGGCGGGCCCTGGGCCTGGGCGGCCCTGGCGGCTCCCAGCTCCGCCAGCCCTCCCCAGAGCTCCATCTCCCCGGCATCCGGGGCTTCCTCCTTCCGGGGGGGGGGGGCAGGGGGGGAGGATGCAGACGGAGGCGCTCACCACCACCAGAGGCGTTCAGGGAGGGTCTGGGTGGGATTTGGTCCACAGGACTCAGTGATTTCCCAGTGCACCCTGCACCCCCATGAAGAGGTTGGAGGGGGGGGGTCAGGCTGCCCCCTGCCCTCCCTGGTGACAGGCCCTGCCCCTGGCCTGGAGCCGGGGGAGCAGGTCAGGGAACCGCCTTTCTTGGGTCCTGCGTTCCCCCCAGCCCCGGGGAGGGGGCGGTGTGGGAGGGGCCACAGACAGGACAGGCGGCGGGGCCCTGACCTGGCCGTGCACGGCGCTCTCGACGCTGGACGGGGAGGGGAGGAGCACCGTGTGAGCCGCTGTCCTTGGGGGGGTCCCGGGGTCCCCGCCCGCACCCGAGGAGCGAGGGCTGCGGGGGCCTGGCCAGCTCAGCCCTGCAGAGCGGGGCTCTCGAAGGGAAGGCAGCTGCTCTCAGCGCCCCCCCCCCACGTCCCCTTGTGGCGACCAGCCCTGGGGAGGGCGAGGCCGCGAGGGGACATCCATGACTGCCGTGAGGCGACCGCCACCGCAAAGCGCAAGGTCCCGCACGGCTCCCCTCCACCAACCCCGGGCCCGAGGGCTGCCCTCCAGCAGCCGGCCCCGCGGAGGGCGGGGGTCCATGCCCGGCTCAGGCCCACCGCCCACCACGGCCAAGCCTGGGACCCCGAGCGACAAAGGCCACATTGTCCCCCAGCCGGGCTGGGCGGGGGGACAATGGCTCTTTCCCAAGGCCTGGCTGGCCCGCTGGCGGGCTCTGCGGGCGTCTGCGCTGGCCAGTGGGGGTGGCGCTGGTGGCTGGTGGCCTCGGTAGGGCCTCAGAGCCCCACCACCCACTGGGCATGGAGCTGGCCGGCCGGCCAACATGAGGAAGAGACCCCCCAAACAGGATGCCGAGGGGCACCCCCCGCCCGGCCCCCGCCCTCCGTCCGCAGCCCTGCCCGGTGCCCAGACTTCACCTCGGCTCACCCGTGGCCCCTCCCCCTCACTGGGCATCCAGGATGGGGTGGGGGAGGGGATGCCCCTCGTCCAGCCTGCCCCCCATCCTAAGTTCCTACAGACAAAGCTGGGGCAGTGGTCGCTGTGGCAACAGGTCCACTGAGCGAGGGGTGGGTGTCCCCCCAGCGAGGGTGTGCGCTAGGCAGCCGTCACCCGGCAACAGCCTCCCGCCCCCGGCCGCATCGCCGCCCGGGGAGGGTGCCAGGGAACGAGAACAAGGCTGCTAAGATGCCCGGGAGAGCTGGGTGGGGGGAGGCCTAGGCCCAGGGCAGGCTGAGGCCAAGGGGTGTGGGAGGGGCAGGCCAGGGAGAGGGGGCCCAGGGTCCCCCCGAGAAGGCCTCGGTTGGGCCCTGTGGGCAGACCGCCAGCAGGCCCTGGTCCGAAGGCAGCCCAGTGGCTGGGGCAGCGAGTGGTGGGTGGCCTGGGCTGAGTGGCCCTCCTGGCGTCCCTGGTGCCGGTCCGCCAGGCCCAGACAGGGCCAAGGCCCCCCGAGGAGGTGGGGTGCCCAGGCAGGACTGGCGGGAGGGGCTGCAGGGCGCTGGGAGGAGGGAGGGGGGAGGGACGGGGGGCACGCAGCTGCAGCACAGTTGTCCTAAGCGACAACAACAGGGGCTCTCAGAGGCAGAGGCGGGACACCGGGGGCTCCCGGGGGCACGGCTGCTGGCGCCCCTCACACGGAGCTTTGTGCAGAGGGGAGCCGAGGACAGAGCTGGCAGCCCTTGACTCCCCGGGGACAGCTGGGCTCCGACCCGGAGGAGGACTCGGGGGCCCCCCATCCACGCGGCCCCCCATCCACATGGCCCCTCTGTGGCCACTGGGCCACAGGGCTGGCGGGGGACACCAGCCACAGGCCAGGAAGGGCCCGAGGGGGTCCGGAGCCCGGCCCCCCGGGTGGGTGGGGCGCAAGGAAGTCGGCGGCGGGCGGCGTGTTCTACCTAGTTTATTGTTCTCCGTGGAAGGCCGCTACGGGGGAGCACCTAGCGGGGGGGCGTGGGGACGGGGGACCCGGGACACGCCGGGGGAGGGGGAGGAGGAGGAGGGAAGGAGAGGCTTCTGGGAGAAGTGGTGGGCCGGGCGGAGGAAGGTCCAGTCTGGGATGGGTCAGGCCCAGAGAGGAGCTGAGTGGGGCTGGTCCCATTCCAGGACGGGGGGGGGCGGGCAGGGGGCGCTCGAGGGGGCACGCCTGAAGGGTGCGAGGGTCCCAGGCAGAGGGGCGGGGCGGGGAGCAGCCGCACTCCGGGCCCCCCGCGGGTGGGACTGTGTTTCCAGAAGGGCGGTGCTGAGGGCCCACAGGAGTCCCCGTGCTCCCGTGGCGAGGACAGGAAGGCCCTGCTGGGGGAGGGGGCGCGGACGTGCCCAGACCTCGGCCCGAGGGGCCCAGTCCACCTCCGGCCAGCAGGCCAGGCAGGAAGGCCAGCCCCCCGGGCACGGAAACCCCAGGGCCCTCTCTCGACCCTCCCCCAGCGGCCCCCGGGGCCGGGCCTCAGCAGGGCGTGCCCAGGGGCAGCAGCGGGGGCGACTCCCTGGGCTTGTGGAAGTAGATGGAGGGGGACAGCTCCGTCTTGACCTTGCCGTCCGGGCCGGGGGCGGCCGCGGGCTCCGAGGGCGCGCTGCACGCCTCACCGCACTCGGCGCAGCAGCAGCAGCAGCAGTCCAGGAAGGCCTGGCCCAGCGGCCGGGAGACGCACAGCAGCAGCACCGGTGTGGCGGCGCCCTTGAAGAAGGCGGAGAACTGGGTGACCAGGCCCAGCAGGCCCAGGGTGTGGCGGGCCAGCTGGGGGGACAGGTAGGCCAGCACGACGTTGCAGACGCTCTCGGGCAGCGTGCACAGCGCGTACACGGCAGCCAGGCCCACCACCGTGGCGTTGAGCTGGCGCTCGCAGGGCTCGTGCTTGCCCGCCCGGCACTCCGGCTGCCTCCCCGGCGGGCCCCGCACGCGCCAGGTGACCAGCTGGCAGGCGACGGTGAAGAGGACGGGCAGGCAGAAGTAGCAGCCGAAGTACCACCACATGCGGGCGTTCTGGTAGGTCATCACCAGCGAGTAGAGGGACTCGGGCAGGCTGGCCGAAGGCTTCATGACGCATGTGTCCACGGCGCCGGCGGCGGGGCCCGGCTCCTGCGCCAGCTGCCACAGCAGCAGCTCGGGTGCGGCCAGCATCACGGAGCCCACCCAGATGACGGCCAGCTTGGCCAGGATGGACCGGCACCGCTCGACGGGCCGCAGCCTGGGCAGCGTGCTGGTGGCCACATGGAAGCGGTCGATGCCCAGGGCGCAGAGGCTGAAGGTGGTGACGCCCAGGGAGCAGACCTGGCAGAGACGGGAGGCGGAGGGCCGCGGGTCAGACCGGGGCCCGGCGGCCGGGGGCGAGCGGCGTGTGCGAGGGGCCGCAGTGACAGCCCGCGGGCACGGACGCCAGGGCCTCCCCAGTGTCACCGGACCCCACGACCGGCCGCCTTCAGGAGAGGCTGCGACACCTGCAGGAGCGGCGGCAAGGTCCACGCCCCGACGGCCTGGCGCCTCCGGGGGCCAGGGCCCGAGTGTGCACCCCTCCGAGCCCCGTGCTCCTGGGGCGTGGAAGGGGTCGCCATGGCCGAGTCGGAGCGTCGACGCAAAGGCCTGGACGGCCCGGGGTCCGCAGGCCCTCCCCCCCCCCCCGCAGCACGCGGACGCGTGGTCTCGGGTGGCACAGCTCACACACTCACACTCGCCTGCTCGCAGACATGGTCACTCACACGTACACACTCACACGCACACCCTCATATGCTCACACATGCATAAACACACTCACACGTGCGTGCTCACAAACATGCTCATTCACACTCATGTGCTCACACACTCATACACGTGCACACACACTCATGCTCATAAACACACACACTCACATGTGCGTGCTCACAAACATGCTCATTCTCACACACACACGCTCACACGCTCACACGCACGTTCATGAACACACACACTCACATGCTCACAAACACATGGATAAACACACTCGCGCACACGCACACGCTCACGCTCACCCTGTCCAGAGACGCCGGGCTTGGCTGTGTGGGGCCAGGAACTCGCCCTCCCCCCGGGGCTGCCGCTGTGCCCGCGGGAACACCGCCCTGTGAGCCAAGAGGAGGGTGCCAGGGCGCCGGGGAGAGAGCGGCTGGAGGGGAGGAAGGGCGGGGATGCAGACCGCACAGGGACTGGGCTCGGGGGCCCGCTGTCCGCCCTCTTCCCTCTCTGGCCCAGGAGCAGGTCCCCAGCTGCGAGCACCGGTCCCTGGACCTCCTGCACGGGACGTCCCCACCCCCGGCAGGGGCACCCAGCCCTCTCCTCTCGCCCTGCGTCTCACAAAACATCTCCGGTGTCATTCTGAGACCACCCCCCTCCCACAAAGGGCCCAGCAGCCTGGAACTTGGTCCCTGTCACCCACCCTAGAAGGAGGGGGGTGGCCGAGGAGGACCCAGGGCGGGGCCGGGGGACCAGGTGCCCTGTGTGTGCCCCCTCCGTGGGTCACCCCCGGTACCAGCCACCACCCACTGAGCTCTCTCCACCCCCAGCGCCGCGGGACCCTTCAAGGGCTCAGGCGGTGGTCACTGCGACTGTCCTCCCGGTGCACGGACGAGGACACGGAGGTCGGAGCAGGACGAGCGACTCCCTGGCAGGTCACTCCGCACGGGAGGGGCGGGGCCCGGCCCCTGCTCTTGTCTGCTGGGCTCCAAAGTCCTGTCCAGCCGCCCCTGCTGGGCCCTGCTGGCCGGGAGCTGACCACACACATCGCCCAGACTCCAAGGCCCGAGTTCCAGGGTCTCCTCTCAGGCTGGGGTCCTCAGGGCCCCCCGGGGGCCTCCCTGGGTGGGGAGGGCCGGAAAGGGCCATGCCGGCGGCCGAGCCCCAGGGAACCTCTGCGAACACGGAGCTCTCCCCGAGGCGCAGGGACCAGGGACAGAGCCGGGGCAGCAGCCGAGTTCTGACACCTGGCTCTGACCCTTCACCCCCGCCACCCCCAGGCGGGTCAACATGTTACACGTGGCTCTCGGCCCAACCCCCGACTTGAAAGGCTGCTGGCCCCTGCCTGCCCCCGTGCAGGCCCGGGGCCCCCTGGTGCCTGTGTGGCGGCGGTTCTGTCCTGATGGAGCCCGTGTCCACCCACACCCACGGGCTTGTCTCAGCGTGGGAGGTGCGGGGAGGAGGGCAGGGGCCTCTTAAGGACAGGAGCCCCGGCCACTCATGGCTGGGGGGTACACAGGCGGACCTGTGGAGTCTGCAGGATCGTGGGGGTCTGTCTCCCTCCGGACGCCACTTTGGGAGACAGGGTGATGGGGGGGAAGCAGGAGCAGCGGCCTGGGGCAGGAGGGGGAGGAGACACCCCAAGGGCAGGGCCCTTGCGGCCGTGCAGAGTGTGGGGGAGGGACGGCCCCTGGAGCAGCTCCCACGGCGGAGGCCGGGCGGGGCCAGAGCCCGGGCCCCGCACCCCAGGGCCTGCTTCCCCAGGGGCCCCCCCAGAGCCATTCCCTGCGGGCCCAAGTGCCCGGTGTGTGGGAGAAAGCACTGAGGCCGAGCTCCGGGCCCTGGGGTCGGGGCCCACACCCCCCCTCCGGCGGCCCTGGCCCCCCGCTGAGCCCCGCGGACGCTCACCTCCAGAAAGGGCACCGCCCGGCAGGACACGGCCCCCAGCAGCCTCTGCTTGGTGAGCTCGTCGAAGACCACGATGGGCAGACAGAAGAAGAGCACCAGGAAGTCCCAGAGCGCCAGGCTGGCCAGGATGGCGTTCCAGGCGCTCTTCAGGTGGTAGCTGTGCCACACCACGCACATGACGGCCAGGTTGCCCACGATGCCCACGGCAAACACCAGCAGCGCCAGCAGCAGCACCGCGTAGGCGCCGTAGGAGCCCTCCGTCACCGGGTACAGGGGGTTCTGCATCCGCAGCCTCTGGCCCGGCGCCCCCGTCACAGGGCCACGCGGCTCCGGCCCGCCGCCGGGGGCGTCTCCGTCCTCGCCCGGGGCGCGGCTGGTGGCCGCCGAGGGCCCGGTGGGCTGCAGGCCAGCGGGGCGGATGGGCCGAGGGAACTCGGCCCACTCCTGGGGCACGTACTGCTGCACCCCCTTGGCCTCCTCATCCCCCGTGCCTCTCTTGGGCCGGCCCACCTGCTCCGGGACCCCAGTTCGGTGGCTGCCCGTGGCCGACACCACGGTGAGAGCGATGGCCAGCGGCCACAGCCACCGCATGGCCAGAGGAGCGGGAGGCAGCTGCCCCGTGGAGAGCCGCCGAGGGCCAGGGACCCGGTGCTGCGGGCCCGAGCGAGGCAGCTGGCCGCTCGGTCCGCCCCCAGGCAGGCGTCTGGCATTGCCAGCTGCTCCAGCGCCCTTGAGCCGCTCCCTCCCGCCCCGCCGGCCTCGGGCCGGGCAGGCCCTCTGCTGGACACTGGGCGCCCTTGCTGCCCTGCACTCTGGGACGCTCCCTCTCAGCCCTCAGGGCAACCGCACGCCCTCAGTGGCCACCTGCCGCGGCGCCTGAAGCCGGGCGGGCCCTGGGGCCCCACCCCCGCAGGTGCTCACACAGCCGACCCCAAGTGGGCCTGGCGCTCGGCCGACTCCCCCGCCAGCCTCACGCACGGCAGCGCCTCGGGGTGAGCGGTGACGTCGCCCCTGTTCGGACTAGAGGCCGCAGAGCGAGGCCGGGACATGGTCTGCGTCCAGAGCCCTTCAACTTGACGCTGTTCGCAGTGGGCGGGCGTCCACCTGCGGGCCTCCTGGCCACGCGGACGCCCTCGGAAACCAGCGCCACCCCCGGGTCTGGACACCGCACCCAGCCGCAGGCCCGGGCGGACGGCCGCCGGCGGGAGCGAGCGGCTCCCCGGCACCTGCTGCGTTCCCGCCGCTCCGCGCACGGGCGTGGGCAGGGCCTCGGCCGCCGGGAGCGTCCAGTCCCGAGGGGGACAGCCCTGTAGGACGGTCTTCTCGGCCCCGCCTGCTGGGCACGCTGACGGGCGTGGGGCCTGACGCCGGGGAGCCCAGGGAGGCCTCCCGGGAGAGGTGACTCTCGAACTGACCCTGACCCCGACCCTGACCCTGACGATGACGGGCGAGCTGGCCGGGCAGACGACGGGAAGAGGGCGCCCCGGACAGAGGACACAGCGTGGGCAAAGGCCCGCAGGGGTGGCCGTGGGCGCTGGGCCTGGCAGACCGCGAGGGCGCGGGGGTGCTGGGGTGGGGGCCCGCAGGCCGGCACCCGCAGGCCGGAGCGAGCCAGAGGTGGCTGAGCACAGGAAGAGGACAGACCAGGCGGGCGGCGGGGAGCGGGCGCACAGCCGGGGAGAGGAGGCCGGGGGGTGGGGGCGTCTCAGGGCCTTGGCTACACGCGGGAGGGACAGGCCCGGGCTGACCCCGGCGTGCGGTGGGGACCTGGGCTTGGCTCTCCCGGAACACCCCGCGTGCGGGTCCGAGAACGGTTCTCTAGGGCTCGTGCGGAAGGCCGCGCCGGGCAGCCGCCCAGCCCTCAGCTCCGCCGCCCCCCCGCTGTCGGGCACGGGCCACGGGCCACCCGGCGCAGACCTGGGCTGGGGAGCCGCCGGGGACGTGCCCCCCTCTGGTCCTTCCCGGTACCGGTGACGGTGCCCCTGTCACCCTGTGCCACTCGGGGCAGGTGCTCGCTGAGACCGCCGAGCCCCACCGGCCCCTGCCACGCTGGCCCTGGGCCCCCGAGGGCCGTCGGAGGCCACCAGGTGGAGGCAGACACTCAGTGACGGGCGACAGGCTGGGGGAGGGGCCGGCCCAGCTTCTAGGAAGGTCCCTCCCCCTGGGCCGGGTTCAGGCAGCAGGCGGGTGGGAGCCGGGCTCCTGCCCTTGGGAGTCTGTGTGGGACGCCAGGAACTCCCCGTCCCTCTCCCTCGGAATTCCCCAGCGCCAGTGATGGAGAGGCTGTAGGCGGCTCGGGCTGGGACAGAGGCTGGGGCCCTGGTGGGACACACACGGGTGGGAGGAGGCCCCGTCACCACCTGCATTTGCAGAGAGGCAGGCGGCCGCCAGAGTGGCCCAGGGGCAGGTTCTGGGCAAGTCTGTCACCAGCCAGAGTGTGGGCCCAGACAGGGGCGTCCCTCTGGCCTGCAGCCGGCACCAGACTCTGGGGTGCGGACACCGGATCCCAGCGGACCCCCACACCAGCCCTCTGCGCCCCGGGCTCCCTGTGGGGGTGCCCCGGGTCCTGCTCTGGGGGGGGCACGCCAAGGCTGCTGAGGGGACGTGCTCCGGAGCAGCGGGTCAGGGACCCGGCCCCAGCTCTGCAGCCAGCAAGCCCTTGGACGCCTGTGGCCACTCACTCACTCAGTTTACCAATGCCAGCTGAGCACCTACTGTGTGCCAGGCATCATTGGGGGCACTCGGGGGGCGGGGAGCCAGCCACGGCCACCGCTGTGCCCTCCCCAAGTTCACGTTCACCGGCCGTCGGAGCCGCTGAAAAACTGAGCCTGGGCAGCAGGACAGGGACCGTGGGAAGGGCAGGGCGTCGGGGGGCCTTCGGTCTCCCCGCCTTCCCTGCGGGGAGGGGTGTGCGGGCTCTAGCCGGGCCGAGCCTCCCACGGACTCTGGGCGGCACTTTCAAAGGTGAGACTTCCGTGGCCGCCCGGTCAGCAGTCCTCCAAGCACGGCCCTGGGTCCCCACAGCTGGGGCTTGTTTGAAAGACACATTCTCAGTCCCCAGCCCAGACCTGACGCTCAGCAAGGTGGTGGGAGCTGCAGCCTGTGTTCTAGAAGATTCCCCAGGGGATTTAGCTGCAGGCGAGGGTTTGATGGTGCTGGGAATGGGGGTGGGGGGCGTTCCTCCCCAAAGCTCTGCAACGGCGGAACTCCTGGGAGGGGCCAGAGGAGGGGGACAGGGCCCCAGGGCTCACAGACCCCGCTCTCTCTGACCTCAGGTGGGCAGGGCCCGCCTCCCTGTCTGGGACCCCGGTGCCCGGCGTCCAGCAGGCTCTTGACACTCGTGTTTGCCAGACTCAGAACCAGCCAGTGACAGGCACAGGCGGCCCACCAAGTCCTCCCCGGTCCACGGTCCCCGTGTCCCCGCGGCGGGGCGGGGGGAGGCCACCTCCGGCATCCTCAGCGGAAGGGAGACTGGCAGCTGCCCCGCTGCAGCAGGAGGGTCCGGCCAGCAGGTGCCCTGGGCTTGGGGGCGTCTCCCAGTCCCTCTGCCCAGCTGTGGCGGCCGGCTACCCCAGTACCCAGGTCCCAAACCTATCTCGCCCCTTCTCACTCCTGGCCGCAGGGTCCGGACGCAGGAGGGCCTCTGGGGACCACCCTGCCACACGCACAGCCGGTGCCAGGGAGCCCGAGCGTCTGGCCTGCCGGTGCCAGCCGCCTTCCAGGGCCCGGGACACCCCCACTGCGGCTCCGGGGGAGGGGAGGCTCGGTGCAGACACCCCACCCCCCCCGCCACGGGGTGGCAGGAGGGCTCCAGACTGCCCTGGGTCAGGGGTCCCCAGACAGCCCCCTCTCAGCACAAGATCCCAAACTTGTCTGCAGTCAGCCCACGGCAGGGGTGGAGGACGCCAGGGTGGTATTTGTTGAATGAATGTTTATTGATCACTTTCTGTGCCAGACAGGTAATGACTGCTCCCGAGCCTGGGTTACTAATGAGCGAGTGGCCTCTGTTTGCACGCCTCCACTGATGGAGAGCTCACTACTGCTCGAGGCAGCCCCTTCCCGGGTTAGACCCTGTAATGGTGTGGATGCGACCCCTTTCTGAGAAAGCGACTCCAGGAAAACCCGCCCATCGGTTCTGGTTCTGGTTCTGGGCCCTGGACGGGACTGGTCACACACGTGCGCACACAGGCTGGGAGGCGGTGAGGGAGCCGGTCTGGAGGAGGGAGGGCGGACGGGTCCCAGGCAGGAAGGTGGCTGGCGGGCAGCTTAGGGCGATTCCAGGAAGACGCAGCTGCTGGGTGGGGAGCGGCGGCGTGTCACCCCCTGGAGGACAGCGCCTGGGCCCCGGATCGGGGCGTCGGGGGTGGAGGAGCCGGGCGGGGGTGGGGCGAGGCTGCAGGCGCCTGGGAAGCCCTTCGAGGGTCATCTCCATCCCTCCCTGTCGCCTCTCCCCAAGGGACCCCGGGCAGGAGGGCCTGGACGTCCCTGACGCAGTGTCTTCCTCTCTACGGAAACCTCTAGTGGGCCATCCCCTCGGGCCGCTGCGGGCCCTCTGGGCCTGGGACCTGGTCCTGAAGCCCTCGGCCAGGGGAACAGCCACCTGTCCAGGGGGCGACCGTCTTGGAGGGGGGTAGGGCCAGGGTCCTACCCCAGCCCCCACCCTCAGGGGCTGGCCCCGCCCGCCTCTGGGACCGCAGCCAGGACAGCAGGGCATTCACGGCCAGGTGCCCTCCCCAACTCTGCTGTCCCTGTCCCAGTGGTCCCCACCCGGCGGCCAGCCTCAGTGGGAGGAATGCAGTGGGGGCAGGGCAGGGGTCGGCCCCCCTGAGCCCTGAGCGGGCGGCCAGGGAAGGACGGCTGGCCTCCTCCTGTCCAGGCCCCTGAGCCCGAGAGCAGCACCACCATCCTCCCGCCTCTGGAGCCGGCGGGCCGGCAGTTCCGAACTCTGCGCCAGACGGCTGAGAGGCTCTTCTGACTCAGAGTGGGGGCGAAGGAGATCGTCCCCACCCCCTCCTCTGTCCCCACTGCTCGCCCGGCCCACCTGGAAGCACCGCCCACCATGGGCACCACCCACGGCAAAGGGCTTTTGTGCTCAGGAAGCCCCCGAGGCCAGCAGTGTGACCCTGACGGGGACGCTGGGGACCCCAGACCCCACGGCCCAAACCCTGTTTCTGCTCTCTCTCCCTGGGTGAGCCGTTCTCGGAGGCCGACCGCCGGCAGCGCCCAGACTGGGCGGAGCAGAGGGGGGACATTCCCAGGTGCAGAGAGGCCAAGGGCAGGCACAGAGACCCCCGCCCGGCCGGCCGCCCGCCCGGGTCTGGAAGCTCAGGCCCCTGGGCGGAGAGGAGGGCTCCTGGCCCCAGGTGAGGCCCCGCCCACCCCCGCTGTGCCGGCCGCAGGGCCCAGGGCTCGCCCTGAGTCCACCCCGCCAGTTCAGGGCCGCCGCTCCCGCAGAGAGTCTGCACCGTGGGCACAGTCTCTGTCGTGTCCCCAGTGAGCTGGGCGGGGCCAGGCCCAGGGGCCAAGCGCCGGAGCCCAGGCACTGCCCTCAGAGGGCTGCAAGTGCAAGGGCGATTTCTCTGGGCCCCTCCAGGGGACACTGAGGCAGGCTCACATTGTCCCCAGCCCCCTCTGCGGGGGTCCCTGTGGCCCACGCCCCGAGCCCCAGCGCCTGGGGCCCGAACACCCCGGCTCAGCCCAGGCCTCTTGTCTGGCCTGCAGGCGGGACCCGCAGGAGCGCCCAGCCGTCCCGGCCCTGTGGTGGGTGCCAGAGGTGGGGGTGGGGACCTGGGGGCACAGCTGGCCCACCATTACCCCCTGGGGCACCCACCCAGGACATCCTCCGGGGTGGGCCCACGGGCCAGCATCTGGCCTGGTTCCTGGGACTCGGCCGGTTCTTGCTGACCAGAGGAGACACCGGCACGGAGCCGTCCCACGCACACACGGGGAACCCGCCCACCGCGTCCGTAACCAGGGGCCTTTGCTCGGGGTCCCTCAGGCCCCTCCAGACCCGCTTCCCCCAGGAGCTTCCCTGGCCCCCCCCCCACGTCAGCGTTTCTGAGCGCCCGCTTTCGCTCTCAGGGCTGCCCTGCCCGCCTGTGGCCCGGGGGGATGCTCGGGGCAGCTCTCGCGTGCTCATCCGTGTGGCGTGTGTCTGTGCGTGAGTGTGTCTCCGTGCTCAGTGTGGACCTGGGGGCCCCCACCCACCCGCAGGGCAGGGTCACGGAGCTGGCCCGGAGCCGCTGGGAGAAGGACGTGGCCCCGGGGATGGCTGTGGCGGGGCCTGTCCAGCAGGGGGCGGCAGATGCACCTGCTGGAAGCGCGGCGAGGCCCAGGCCTCCCGGTCAGCTGTCGGTGACTCAGGGCGGCGGCGGCGGGACTGCAGGGCGGCCCGGGAGTCAGGTTCACGGCCGCCTTATCACCAAGGGCTTCTCCTGGCCCAGATGGACACTGTTCTCTGGAAGGGCAGGGACGCTTGCAGGCCGCTGCTTCTGGGTCAGTGGGACGTGCCCTTTGGCCAGCATTCCCGGCAACGGGTGGGTTCACCTTGACCTCGGCGTGCCCTGACACCCCCGCCCTCCCATGTCCAGCGCCCCGGCCGCGGCAGTGACCTGACGGCCCAGATGGCGGCCGGCTGTAACCTGCGAAGCCACAGGGGCCTCCTCTGCTCCGAGTGCCCCCCCTGCATGGACTGGGAATGCAAAAGTATTTGTGGGTGAGCGTTTTAGGAACCAGACTCGGGGAGGGGCGTCCAGGGACACGGCCAGGGAACTGTTGCCGTGGTAACTCGGCAACCTTCTGAGGGTCAGGCAGAGGGGAGGGGCGAGGCTTCAAGCCCTTCCAGTAGTGGGGGGCTCAGACCCTGCCTCGAGTCCCAGACGGATGAGGCGAGGCCCCCTCGGGGACTCCTCTGCTCAAGGTCACGATGCCGAGGCCACGGGAGTGGACGCAGGGCCCTCTGCCCCCTGCAGCACCTAACGGAGTCCACTTTCTGCCCAGTGGCTGAAGGGCCGCAGCCCCCACCCCCTGGCACTGTCCCAGGGACCCCTCAGCTCAGAACCGGAGGACCTGCCAATCACCGAGACTCGGCTGCCGCTTTGGAGGAGCTGCAGGCTTTCAGCAGACGCCCCTGCCCTTCCCGTTGCTGCTGTTGTCTGCCCCGGGCCTCCGCAGCGTGCACCGCCCATGTCTGGGCGGGGGGGGAGGCGGCAGAGTGGGCAGCTCAGCAGGCACCCCCCCCAGCTCCCCGGGGCAGCCCGGCTGTTGGTGCCCTGGACTTTGGGCCCCTGCCCGCCGGGGCCGGCGCGGTTGCACCCAGGGTGCCCGGGCAGAAGGCCAGAGGGAATTTTCCACCTGCCTGCTTTGTTGTCTGCTCTGTGGTCTGGAGCAGGGCCCGGGGAGGGGCGGCCCCAGGGGGCCCTGGCGGGACAGCCCCCCGGGTGGTGCTGCTGGGCTGCCTCCCTGGGAACGGCCAGCTCCGGCCTGGGTCCACGCCAGGCCCCCGTGCCCGCCCCTCCCTCCTTCAGAGATGCGGGAGCGTGAGCGGGGCGGGGACGGCCACCGGGGTGAGCAGAGCGCCAGGGTCAGAGGGGGACTTGGCTCATCTGTCCAAACCCCCGCCTGGCTCGGACGGGGATGCCCAGACACCGAGAGAGCGATGGACACGCCCAAGGTCACGGAGGGGCGTGGTGGCCGAGCCAGAGCTCAGCACCTGCCCGCCTCCGCAGCGCTCTGTCCCCCGACCCCAAGCCCAGCCCGACCCCTGACCCCTTACACACCGGCCTCTCTGCCTACACAGCGTTCGTGGGGCCGGCCAGCCCTCCACACCTCCTCATGTGAAAAGCAGCCCCGGTCCCCCCACTACCATCGGGTTGCACCCCCAAATCATCCCAGGCTGGCTGAGCAGCCACCCAGCGCCTGGGGCTAAGGGTGGGGCCACGGCTGCAGGGAAGTGACTGAAACCAGATGGCCACTACCACTCCCGGGAGGAGCTTAGAGGCAGGGAGCAGTGGGGCAGGGGGTGCGGAACGGGCCTCCAGGGAGGGGCCAGGCCTGGCGGCTGAGTGAGGGGTACCCGCTCGGACGGAGCCTTCCGCTTGCCCCCAAAACCCCCACCTTGCTGGGGAGCCCCCGGACCCCTGGCCTGGCCTTGAACCCGCTGCAGAGGGTGGGGCCAGAGTGTCCCCTGGTCTTCGGGTCTCACGCCTCTCCCCCCTCCCGCTGAGATGACCCAGGTGCACCTGCTCTGGGAATAAACAGCAAAGTGGAGCCCGGGGCAGGGGCGGGGCTGAAACTGGGTGCCCGCGGCAGCTGAGTCACCCGGAGGAGAGGGGCGTGGAGGAGGGGACACAGATCCCGCCACAGCACAGGCCGTGCCAGGCCCCCAAACCCGTCCCCTGGCACCCCTGGTGCTTGGCAATCTCACCTCCCACCTCTTCCTTTCACTGAGTTACGCACTGTGCCCCAGAGCTAGCCCAGGGAGGGCAAGGGCCCGTCTAGGGACACACAGCCCATTACTGCCTGGAGATTCCTGAGCGCCGGCCGCAATCCGGAGCCAGGAACAGCGGTCCCCGCGGGCTCGCCCTGCCCGGTCCCGCCCTGCCTGCCGGGAAAAGACCAGTCACCCCAACCTGTGCTGAGCCTGCGGTGCAGTCAGGCCCAGAGCTGCCTGGGGACCGGGGACGTGCGCCCCTCAGCCTCCCTGACGTCAGCGGGCGGGCAGTCCCCGGAAGCCCTGCTCAGCGGAGTGACATCACCATCACAGGGCCGGACCGGCTCCGGCGGCCGGGAAAGTTCCGCCCTGGGGAGCGGAGGGCGCGGAGACCCAGCACCGCCCGCCCCTGGGGGGGCCGCCGACCCGCTCCAGGGAGACCGAAACCCCGAGTCCTCCCTGCCGCCGCCTCCCGCCCCCTGAAACCCGGGCTGGCGCGGCCCCCAGGGTGACTGAGTCAGCGCCCGGGGCCCGAGGAGCAGCGGCACGCCGGGCCCTCCCCCGCCTCGCAGCGTTGCGGCGGAGGGTGGAATTCACAGAACGTGGAGTTTCGGGTCATCCTGGCAGATCTCGGCTTGTCCCGGGTCAGCTGAGACCTGAGCAGGCTCCCGGGCCTGAGCTGCGAATCGGGGCGAGTGCTCACCCCCAGCAGGACCACAGTAAACATCTGACAGGCGCCCTGTGGACAGCCCCTGGCCCACCCCCCGTGGGCTGGGTCCTCGGAGGGTCAGATGCAAAGACTGTGGAGAAGACGCAGGTGTTGACAAGTAGGCGCTCCATGCCTGTCCTGTGTCCCCACCCCCCAGTCCCCCTTTTGTTTGTTCGGCAAACGAGGGGGCTTGAGCCCCACGCGGCCCCCCTTGGGCAAGCGGAGGGTCCGGGTGGCACTGAGAGGGAGCCCAGGGCGGGCAGGCTCTCGCTGGCGGCTCTGAGGCCAACGTGCGGCCCTCACCGCGCCGCCACCCCTGCCCGCTCACCCCAGACCCTCGGGCAGAGAGCCGGCGCCTGCTTCAGTGCCCCCGGGGGGGGCCCCCGGACCCAGGCCCGCCCCAGGGCCAGCGAGGAGCCTCCACGTGCACAGTCTGCATCCCCCTCGCTGCCCAAGTCACCAGGCTGGCCCAGGCCCCACCTGCTCGTGGGCTGGGCTGTCACCTCCCCTGTTGCCTGTGAGCGTCCCCGGGCCAGGGACGCCCTGTAAGGCCTCGGGCTGCCTGGGTGACCTGTGACCTGTGGTTCTGGCTGACCGCACCCCCAGGGTGCCCAGGATAGTTGAGGTTTATGCTGTTGTCTCATGGCAATAGTTAATAATGACCCCACCCCCCGCCCCCAGAGTGTCTGGGCTGGGGGATACATTTCACAGTCGCCTAGGGCAGAGGACCCAGGACAGGAAGCCCGTCTTGGCCCCTTTTCCCAGCCACACTGGGGGTGCAGGGGACACTGGGGATGCTGGGGGAGCTGGGATGCAGGGGGGACTGGGAGTGCTGGAGGAGCTGGGGGTGCTGGGGGAACTGGGAGTGCTGGAGGAGCTGGGGGTGCTGGGGGGACTGGGAGTGCTGGAGGAGCTGGGGGTGCTGGGGGTACTGGGGGTGCTGGGGGCGCTGGGGGTGCTGGGGGAACTGGGGATGCTGGGGGAGCTGGGGTGCAGGGGGGACTGGGAGTGCTGGAGGAGCTGGGGGTGCAGGGGGTGCTGGTAGTGCAGGGGGTGCTGGGGGTGCTGGGGGTGCTGGGGGCAAGCTCTGCCCGGCCTGGGCTCGGGCGGCAAGGCGAAGGGACAGCGATGACGAGGGAAAGACCAGACGGACGTTGAGGTGCTGCAGTGCGCCCCACAAGGACAGCCCCTTTCCCGGGCACATGGGTGCCTGCACTCAGGTAACTAAGGCAGCTGAGCATGACGGCAGCGAAGCTGCAGAGAGAGACCAGGACACCCCAACACGGTGAGGCCCTTTGCGTCTCCAAACCCCCACAGTCCCTGAGCCCCAGTGAGTGCCCAGCCCCACAGCCCCGGGGGGAAGGTGTGGGGACCCCAAACGCTGGTCCCCAGCACCAGCAGCCATCAGCCCTTGAACCATCGGGGGCAGAACCAGCAAAGGCGAGGAGCCCCCAGCGCAGAATGCGGCAGAGCTGTGACCGGGGAACCATGGCGACCAGCCCTCCCAGGAGACCCACCGCATCTGGAGGGACCCGGAGGAGGCATGGGGCCAGAGCCTCCTTCAGTGCGTTCGGCAAACATTCCTCCCAGGGCTCCAGGCGCGGGGCCCAGCCCCGGGGACACAGGGACGAAGGACCATCCTGCCGTGGGAGCCACACTCCAGGGGAGGCCACCAGCTGGGGCGGGGGCAGCCCAGAGGACTGACCCCTGGACCAGGCCGTGCCCACACCCGCCGAGACGGCTGGGGCCTCTGACCTCAATGAGGCGAGACAGGACCTCTGACCTAAAACAGGAGACGGACCTCTGACCTAAGCCAGCCAACAGGGGACCTCTGACCTAAACCCACCCAGACAGGACCTCTGACCTCAGGCTGAGGGGGAGGTCAGCCCAGCCCAGAGGAGAGCGAGACATTGATCGAAGCTGGAGCATCTCTGCCTGCGTGCTCAGGAAAAGTTACCCCGAATTTGTGAACCAGGAAGAAACGACAGCCTGGTCTTTGGAAAGCGTCCAGCTGACCCGAGGACCACGGGCGCTCTGGGGGAGGGGGCGAGTCCCACCCAAGTCTCCCTGAAGGGCAGGCCAGCAGCCCCGAGTGCAGAACCGACGCATCGCGACAGGTTTTTATCCGGGAGAAATGGTCGCGCCGAGGTCACCGCTCGACAGTTTCGCTGGACGCTGACCAGGGGCAGCCAGCTCTGTCTCCTCCGCCGGCTCACCGGTGGGGTCCCTCGGGCTCTCCTGGGACCCAGCCCCGCCCTTGGCAGTGGACGGAAGCCTCACTTCCTGCGTCCCATTTAATTTGCCGAAAGGGAGACTCTGGTGGGCGGCTGCGAGGTCCCGGTGGGGAAGGGGGCTCTGTGTGACGTCGACACACAGGTGGCGGTGTGCGTCTGACCCAAGAGGACACTGCCCGACCGTCTCAGCCGTCTCTCGGACGCGTACCCTGTTACCCTGCCCGGCCCCGCAGCCGCAGACCTGCCCGGGAGCACCGGACGGGAGCACGGCCACCCGCGCGCGTGCCCTGCGGCCAGGAAGGGGCCTCGCCCGTGCCAGCCAGCCCCCGCATGGACGCGTGCAAGGACGTGGTACGGCTCGCACCGGAACAGACTCGGCGGTGAGGAAAACATAAACCGCCTTGTGCAGAGCATCACGGCGGAGCTCGGAAGTATCACTCCATCGACCTGCTAGAAAAGGCTCAACTGGGGTGCCGGCAGGAAGACCAGCGGCTGGCCAGGGGTGCGGGGAGCCAGGCACGAGGTCGGGGGGAGGGGGGCAGCTCCGGGAACTTAGGGCTTCTACACACTGTCTGGTCGCTTACATGCTGATCCCTAACCCTTTGGTGGGGCTCCCCTCCGGCCTCCACAGCACTGTGATACATTGTAACCCTCGGCAAGAGCAGCACCGAGACCCGCTCACCCAACAGGTGGGACCTGCAGCGGCTGCGGGCGGGAGGGCTTGGCCTGGCAGGTCCCAGCTCCTGCAGGATGCAAACACCCCTGAGGGTGGCTTCCCATCTGTCCCCTGTCACCACTATGCCCGAATCCCAGGGCTCTTCAACCAGAAAAGTGCGTTAACCCCTTCCTTGCCTCCGGTCACAGGGGATGAAGTCGGAAAATGTCCCCGAAAGCCCCTCACTGCAGGGGCCGTGGGTGGGCAAGGTGAGGCCACCCCGGTGCTCTGACCCACCTCACGCCAGCTCGCCCTCCCCGGAGACACAGAGTCACTGGGGCGCCCTCGCCCTGAGGACGGTGGGGGCCCCTGGCCGATGCTTGGGGGTCCTTAAGTGCAGGATGCAAACCTTGAGGCCTCATTTTGGTGGCCGTTTCTGTTTCTCTGGGCTACTGATAAAAATTGTGCAGAAGAGGAAAAAGCTTTCTCTCACCCCTTGTGTTCAGTGACTGGGGTGGGTGCACTAAACCCACAGAAGACAGATTAACGGGAGAAAAGGCAAACAGAGGATTGACATTTATTTGATGTTGATAGCTTCATTTTTCTGTGCTCTCAATGCAGGCAGCACCTCAGGTAGGGACTGGGGCCATCTGCCCCCCATCAGCCCCCAGAGTGCATTCGGAAGAGACCCACCCCAGCTGGGGGCGTGCGGCCGCGGCCGCTCCACCGACCCAGCCAGCCTGACCCGGTATGAGCCGGAGCCTGCCAGGGAGCTCGGCCTCGACTCTGTGTGTGGGCCTCCCAGCAAATCCGGAGTTTTCTTTACCCGCCTCTCTCTCTCTCTCTCACACACACACACACACACACACCCCCTTTTGCTCAGAACAGAACGGACTCCGCTCTCGGCAGCTGAGCACACCTAAGGCGTATGCACAGGGGCAGCGGGAAGGCAAGGGGCCGGAGTGGCAGGCTCATGGGTATCAGCTTGGAGGCGACCGGCGCAGAAGGCAGCTGGCGGCCCCGGCCGGCGCGGCTCAGAGTGTCGTCCCGCTGAGCAGCAGCTCGAGGGTTCGGTTGCCGCTCAGGGCGCAGGCCTGGTTGTGGGTCTGATCCCCAGATGGAGTGCATGCGAGAGGCAACACACTGGTGTTCTCTCTCCCGTTGATGTTTCTCTCCTGTTTCTCCCTTCCTTCCCCAATAGAAAGAGAGAGAGAGAGAGAGAGAGAGGGAGGGAGGGAGGGAGGGAGGGAGGAAGGGAGGGGAGAGAGAGAGAGAGGGAGGGAGGGAGGGAGGGAGGCGCGGACAGATGGAGTGACAGGCTGAGGCCCCGCGGACCAGGGGTTAGCAAGAAGGACCAGGAGAAGCGGCGGGGGAGGGGCCAGGGGCTCCGTGGATTTGAGACGCCAGGGGCAGGGCGAGTCCCAGGGGCGACAGGACGCAGGCTGTGGTCCTGGACGTGGGCGGCTGACGTTGTGTGGGGGAAAGAGGCCTCTGGGGTTGCCTTAAGGGTCAGAGAGGTGACTGGCTCAGACGGGGTTTCTCCAGAGCCTTTGAAGTCGCCCCACAGTGTCAGGGTGACGGAGCAGGCGCAGGTGCAGGGCCCCCCAACCCTCAGGCAGGGCTGCCGCACTCACGCTCAGCAGCAGCCCCGAACGTGGGTGCCGTCGAGGGGCCGGATGCGACCTGAGGACTGTGTAAATGCAGCTGCTCCTTAACTGGAGGCAAGGAGCTCAGTGCTGCCGCTGGGCAGAAACCAGGTGCCAGGCCAGCAAAAACCGGCCCTCGGGCCTTGTGACTGCCACCCGTGCCAGAGAACAGGGCCAAGCACCCGGTGGCTGCTCAAGGAGAGCGACAGACTCAGGAGGTGGCAACGTCAGGGGCCTCAGGGGGACCTGGGGACCTGGGGACCTCGGGAAGTGGCAGGGCTGGGCACGGCCTGCTGCCCCCAGGCCCTCCCGGAGCAGCCCTCCCCGCCGGAACATGCCCCATAGCCTGTCTCCCTGGCCCGGGCAGCAGCCCGCCATGGCCGGCCCGAGCAGGCCGGGCCGGGCCCCGAGTCGGCTGCAGGCCCTGCTGGGGTGGGCGGAGGCGCACACGGGGCTGCCAAAGTCAACACCGTCTCACGGCCCCCGCAGGCCGGGTTCCCAGCCCGCTGGCCGGCTCAGGCCTGTGCCGGGTCAGCTGGAGCTCCTCTCCCCCCGGTTCCCCTCCCTCGGCACCGCGGCCCAGCCGCCACTCTTCAGGACCCCAGACAGGCCCGCAGGGGGACGGCCCTCTGAGCTCTCGCGGGGGACAGGGGCTGCCGGCCCCTGCAAGGTCAGCGGCCACGTTCCCCTGCCTTCTCTCCTGCTGGAAGGAGCGCCCCCGGCAGCCCTCCCCTGCCGGCCCGAGAGCGCCCGCCCGAGTCCCTACCTGTCCCGACTGCTGCGTGTGGTGGCCCTCGCCCACGTCCCGTGAAGACCCCGCCCTGAAAAGCCTGTCTTTCCCCAAACTTCAGTCCCCGGCACATGCCAGCCCTCCCCGTTGGGAGCTGTGATGCCCCTGTCGGGGGCAGGGGGCGGGGGCAGGCTCTCACGCCCAGACGGGACCAGTGACCTGGCTGGGCTATCCGGAGGCCGTGCCCTACTGTCTGGGGAGTGGGCATTTCTGCAGGTCGTCCCCCCCGTGAGCCGTTCCGGTGTCCTCGGGCGCAGCCCCAGGAGGGCCCCACACCCTGGCCCCAGCCCCTGCACGGGGGTCTCCTGGGTTCCTGGCTGAGCCCAGGTCCCGGCCCCTAAGCTCGCCCTGGCCAGGAGGAGCAGGGTCCACCCTGGCCCCTCACAAGGGGGCGGTGGGCTGGGAGGGGCGGATTTAACTTGCAAATGGCCTCGGGTAAACCGGGGGTGTGCTGACGCCCCGCCCACCCGGCCTTCCCTGCCTGGCTCTGGAAGGGGGTGCCCACAGCTCTCACCCTCCGCCTCAGCCCGATTTGATTTGCAAACCCGCACAGCGCGGTGCCTGGGCCCGGGCAGCGGAGGCTTGGGCGGGCAGCGGGCCACTCCCCACCAGCAGGCCCGCGCCCCCGACATTGGCCCCTGCGACGTGCCCCTTGTCCCCCCTCCTCCAAACGGCCCCCAGCTCTGCCAACCCCAGACACGCCGTGCCCCAAGTCCCTCACGCCCCAGCGGACACCTGTTTGCTCAGGGAGGGAACCTGGCGATGAGGAGCCAACCCTTTGCCTGAACAGACAGGGGCCGCCGGACCCCCCTGCAGCCCCCCGAGGGATAGAGACTCGAGCTTTTGGAGTAACTTGGAAGGGGCTGTCACCTGCCCTGGCCCTCAGGCGGGCAGCGGGATGTTCCTAGCGCCCTTTGCCCGGAGGGCAGCCCGGCAGCTGCCTTGCCCAGCCCTGCTCTGCTCTGCCGCCCTCCCTCCCTCCCTCCCTCCCTCCCTCCGCGGATCTGTCCTCCCGGTCCCCCCAGGCCCCCTCCCGAGCTCAGCTCGGTCCCAGCCCAGCCGCACAAAGGCCCTTTGTCTGGCCTGCAAACCCGGGGCTGCGTCTGCTAATCAGAGGGCCCTGCAGCGGGGGCGGGACGGTGGCGCTGTCCCCAGGCGCTGACAGCCTGTCATCGTCCCTAATCCTCACCTGCCCAAGCCCCTGCTCATGCCTCCCCTCCCTGGGCTGGGTCCCGGAGCCTCGGAGCCGGGGAGGGGGGGGTGCCTAGGAGGACGGGGTGGGTCTGGGCCGCTCCTGGCACCCACTGGGCTCCGTTCACAGCCTGCCCGCGCGGCCCTGGGTGTGAACGTGCAGAGAGGCACTGCCCGGTGACAAAGGTGGCGCCTGTGCTGGCCCCGGGCCACCCCCACCTGCCGGGGCCCCGGTCGGGGTGGGGGGGGCGACCCCTCAGACTCCCAGGTGTTTGCTTTGGCACTGGCGAGCCCCTGCTGCTGGCAGCTCACGGGCCAGGGCGCCTGCTCCTCAAGCAGCTCCGCCGCCGCCACCCGCCGCCCGGCTCCTGCTCCCGGCCCTCCCCACCTCCCGAGTCCCCCCCACGGGAACCAGGGGTCCGCCTTCTCCGCCAGCCACTTGCCCGGGGCCTGCACACCCACGGGTCCCCGACTTTGCCTCCACAAGCGGGTCCCACGCCACGTTCTAAAGAGCCCAGCCACAACAAGCCCAGGTCACGTGGGGCTGAAACCGGTCTTCCCTCAAGGTGGAGCCTCCGGGGCCGGCGTTCCCGGCAGAGAGCGCAGGGAACCGGCCTGGGAGAGGCCGCGGGGACCGGTGCAGGGCCTGTGGCCGCCTCCCTCCTCCTCCCGGCCCCAGCGACCCACGCTGCCCCTGTCCCTGGTCCCGGCCAGACTCCCGGCTTCTGCCGCCATTCTCAGACGACGTAAGCACCGTCGGTCAGGGCCAGCCCACATCCTTGTACAGATGGGGAAACTGAGGCTCCGAGAGCGGCAGCCCCAGCCGGTTCAGGGCTGCGTCTGAGGCTAGAGTTGGGTCTCCTGACTCTGTCCACGGAGGTGGGTCCCTCCCCCGTCCCCCGGGCGACTCGGCTCCCTGACAGCAGCCGCCCCCGGGGGGTTACTTTTTTCAAGGTCAACCCGGACTCACCCGTGTGGGAGCCCTGGCCCCTCCCCCGTGGAAGCGCACCTGGAGCAGAGGCGGGTGGATAAGGGCCGACCGAGGGGATGGGACCGAGCACGCAGGCCCACAGAAACGCCAGGATCCCATCGGAAACGCGCCAGCGCGCCACACGGAACACGTGTGCCGGCGGGAGGGAGGCCTGTGGGCTCTGTGCCGCCCTGCAGCCGCCTGGGGAGCCCTGGTCAGGCGGCCCCCAGTGGGGTCAGGACCAGCCGGCCAGCGTCGGGGTGCAGGGGAGGGGACAGGCCACCCCCAGGCCCTGTGCCGAGGGCCAGGGCCTGTGGGCAGGGCAGGGACGGGAGGGCCTCGGAGCACCCACGCGGGGGACGGACGAGGCCAGGGCAGCCGGCGGGACGGGCAGGGCGGCTCGTGTGAACAGCAGAGCCTCAGGGGACAGCGACGCCCACTCTCTCCCTCCGTCCCCGCCCCCGGCCAGCCCCCCACTGCTGCGCCCCGTCCCACACGGCCCTGTGGGGGGTGGCCTGCACGCAGCTGCGGCCCGTGAGGCAGGCCCTGTCTCTGCCCCTCCGCCCCTCCCCGGGGGCCTTCCGATGGCACGTGTGTGTGTCAGCTCACAGCCCGCCGGCCGCAGCGCCCACTCTGACCACAACCGGCCACCCGCTGGCCGGCCTCCTGCTCAATCTCTCGGCTCTCCTGGGGCCTCCCTGGGACCCCGGCCGCCTCCTCCACGTGCCGGGGTGGTCTGTGCGGGTTGGGGGCTGGGAAACGCCCAGGGACCCCGGGGAAAGCTGCCCGGCCCACACTGCCCAGCACCACGGGCACCGGAAGCCCATCCGACGTGGGATTGGAAACGCCAGGCCCTCGCCCAGACAGAGCTGTCTGTCTGTCTGTCTGTCCGTAAAGGCCTGTCACACACCAGAGAGAGGCAGGCCCAGGTGAGGCCCAGGTGAGGCCCAGGTGAGGCGGGAGACGGGGCCGTCTCGGGTCACACACAGCGCGCTGAGCTGGGTCCTGGAGCTTGGACCTGACCCCGGGGACACAGGAAGGTTGTCACAGCCCTAAGGAGGGGAGGGGCAGCCCCAGGCAGGCAGGTCTGGGAGGTGCTGCGGCTGCCTGGAGTGGGAGCGGTCCCCTGGGGAGAGACACAGGCGCCTCGAGGGGGTGCACAGGTGCACCCACCTTTTCTCAGCCTCAGGTCGCCAAGCACCAAGCTCCTGGCCTCGCAGGGTCGTTCTCACCTGCGTCTGAGTGAAGGGTCTTCGCACCCCACAGGCTGGGCGGGTTTCACTGGGGGTCTGCGCAGCCCCCCGGGAGGGACCCCTCCGCCTCGGGTGCCCCTCCCCGCCCCGGGTCCTGGCTCAGCTCTGGCGCAGGCCTGGCGCGGGGCCAGCTCTCAGCCAGCCTGTTTTGCACATGGCAGAGCCGATCTCGCCCTGTTACCTGCGTGGCCCGGGGCGCACGCACACCTGTAATATGGCGCTGGCTCATGCCTCTGCCGGCTCCAGCCAGACCGTGCTCCCCGAGGGCTGGGAGGGGGCCTTCCACGTGGGAGTCCCCCCACCCCGGGGCGGTCAGCGGGGGCCTTGGTGCTCAGAGCAAACCCTCCCCGTCCCTGGCGAGGAACCGGAGCCTGGTCCCGCTCCCTGCTCTGTGCCCCACCACACTCCCTCCAGCCCGTGGGGGCTCCGGGCTCTCAGGCACGTCCAGGCCCAGAGCTGGCTGCAGCGTTCGGGACGCTGGGGTGTCCTCAGCTTCCATGTCCCTGGGGACCGACTCCCAGGGAAACCAGAATGCCATCAGCGGCTCCGGCTGCCCAGGGCAACTTCACACCTCGAGCCGTGCTCTTGGGGAGATAAGAAGTCCTGGGTGTGGCAGAGCACAAGCACATCCAAGTGCAGGTAACATTTTCAAAGTGTGAACCCAGGACTCAGACCGGCAGAAGAAAGGGTGGTGGGCACAAGGGGGAAGGGGGACCGAGAAGCGGGGTGGGGGAGGCAGGGTGGGGAGGTTGAGGGCAGCTGGGGCCAGGGCTCGCCTCCAAGGGTCTGGCGGGGGGTTTGGCGGGTGCCACCGCCAGGGCTTTACGACCCCTGCATTCATTCATTTACAGGGTAGGAGTGCCGGCTGTGGGTGAGGAAACGAGGAAAAAAGAGCAAGACTTGCTTATGCAATAATGCTTCTCAGGCCCTAACCTCTTCATTCTGGTGATGAAGGCGCCCCTCAGCCTGCAGGGGGCCCCGCTCACAGGGATGTCTCCTTCCTGCACCGCGCGCGCCCTTGCTGCCTGCCGACGGATTCAGACCAGCCGATGTGCCGCGTGGGGTATCTGGGGGTCCTGCCCGGGCCCCCCCACACACCCCCCCCCGCCCAGCGTCCCTGGCCACTGATGCGCACACCGGTCACAGGTGGCGCATCTGTCACGGGTGGTGAACCACACGCACACAGCACGCTTAACTGAGGCCGCTGCGGCTCAGGCCCCCCTGCGGGTGCCTCCCGGCCCGGCCCAGGCGCACAGCTGGGGAACCGTGTGGCGTCCGGTCGCCCTGCCTCCCCGGGCTCCTCGGAGCCGGGCTGGCCGGTTTCTCCGACCGCCCTGGTGTCGACGCTTCCTCACGCCCAGCGTTGGAGGGTTTCCCCCGGTGACCCCACAGCAAGAGCAGCCCCACCCGGTGGGGAGGACGGGTCCGGAGCTGTGGCAGCGGGGTTCGCTCTTCCCGGCTACCGGCTCTCGCCCTCCGTTCTGGGCCCTTTCTCCGGGGGACCTAATCGCTCCCTTCGTCCAGCTCCCAAAGCTGCGTCCACTCCCTCGTCCGCTCTTTAGCTTGTTTCTTTTTAGAAGTGATGCTTGCGGAGCAGCCCCGGTGCCCGGACCCGGAGACTGAACAGTGAGCCGTAAACGCGCAAAACCCCTCGTGCGGCCCAAGCCTCGCGCTGTGCTGCCTTGTAGCCGTCCACGTGTTCACTCATTCGTTCGACAGACTTCACAGAGCTTCTACGAAGTGCCAGCGTGTCCCGAGTGAGGGCACACAGGGCACCCCAGACACAGCCCCGAATGCTTGTGGTGGAGGGGACCAGCACGCCGGCCAACGGTGCCCCAGCGTGGTGAGGGCTTGGATGGAAGGATGGACGGACAGATGGGTGGGCGGGTGGGTGGATGGTGGATGCATGGATGGATGGATAGACAGATGGGTGGATGGGTGGGTGGGAAGGTGGGTGGGTATGTGGATGGATGGATGGATGGACGGACGGATCGGGGAGGAAGGAGGGGGAGGGAGGGGGAAGGTGGGGGCTGCCAAAGAGCGTGTGTTTGTGGCTCAGTCTCCGGACTCGGCACCTCGGGGGCTGTCTCGGCCCATCCTCGGTGCTGCACAGGGGTCTGAAGGGGCGTCAACTCCTGCCCTGCGGCATCCAGAGGCACCGGGGGCTCTGTTCAGCCCGCCCCACCCACTGACGCCCTCCCCGGAGTGGCCCCCGCAGGTGTGCCAGGGCCCGGCTGCCCGGGGATAGGGCTCAGGAAACCAGAAGAGGCAGTCTGACCAGCTCCCCGCCGGCCTGCCTGCCCCCGGGTGTGTTTCGGGGAGGACCAGGGTCCCCAGGCCGCCCACACGGGTCTCGTTGACTTGCCCTCCCGGGCACCCTGTCTCCTAGGATGCCCTTGACCGGCCAGAACAGCGCCAGTCGGTCAGCCGTGCGACCAGCCCCACCCCTGTGGCTACAGGTGACCTGCGTGACACGGTGAGACGGCCGCCCGGCCGAAGGCTCTGTCGGGACTGTGACTCGGGTCTGTTTGCAGGGTGCTGTCATCGGCGCCTCGGCCACCAGAGCTCCAGGGCCACACCTGCCTGCCTGCCCACACAAGGAGGCCGGCTCCGGTTACGCTGTGTGTCCATGGTAACGGGTGGGGTGGGGTGGGGTGGGGAGTGTCGGTGCGGCCTCTCCCCAGCCCCCAGGAAGGCGGGGGACAGGAGGAACCCAGCAGAGCCCACTGGGGTCTCAGGGGGCAGTCTGTCGGCCAGTGGCTGTGCCGGTCACAGGTGCCAGGACCTCGGGTAGCCTACCGCCCCCTGTCCATGCCAGGTCCCTCGTCACGCCGCTCCGGGCCTGTCCGTACCTGCTCCGCGCACCCAGGACTGCCTGAGCCCCTCCTTGCCCTTCCCTCTGCGGACCCCCCAGGCCTGGGAAAGGGCTTCCGGAGCAGCGGCCGAGTGTCACCTGGGCGTGGCCCAGGGCGGCATCACCGTCCTCCGAGCAAACACCAGGCACCGCCGTCTCTGCTCTGGCCCCCCGCCGGGCGTGGCACCACCGCCCCCACAGCCACCGCACTGCTGCTGCGGGGTGCCCCCCCCGCCACTCCTGCTCCCTCCCTGCGGCCACCAGAGTGAGCGCTGAGACCCATCGCCTGCTCTCGCTCTGGCCCCCCCCAGAACGTCGGCCTGTCCCCCCTGGGGACCACCCACCGGCATCGGCTGTGCCGCGTCTCAGAGATGCCCAGCTTCCCCGTGTCCCTGCCCCCTCCCGCCCCTCCTCCCAGCGCCACGGCCTCCCCCTCAGACTCGCCGCAGCCCGAATCTCACGCACCCACGGGCCCCGTCGCCGTCCTCCCGAAAGCAGACCGTTCGGGACTCGGCGTCCAGCACGCCCCCTGCCCTCTGCTTCCCAGAACACGTGCCCGGCCCTGGCGTCTGGGTTGGTGCCTTCTTCCCTCGGTTTACCCGTCCCCTGCACAGACGGCACCCGAGGGCGCCGGCCTCTCTGGGGCGGTCCCAAGTGAGCCTCCGCCCGGGGCCTTTTCTGAGGAGCGAGTGACACGCACAGTGCCGATGCCGTGTCCGCGGTCCCGCCAGACTCGAGGCCGACGGGTTGCACAGTGACGGCCACACGCGGCCGAAGTCCTCGGCGATAAGCAGGGACAGAGCACCTGCCTCCCCTCGGGTGGACCTTGGAAACGTGAGGCCAGAGGACAGAAGCCGGACCCCAGAGGCCGCAGGGTGCGCGCCAGCCTGGGGGGCAGGAAGTGCCGGGACAGGCCGATGTGCAGGGGCCGCGTGGGGGAGGGGGCGGGGGCCGCCTGCCCCGGCCCGGGCCCGCGTGGGGGCGGCGATGTGCTCGGCCTGAGTGCGAACTAAGTCTCAGGGTCTCAGGGAGGCCGGCGTCTGTGAAAAGGGCGTGGGGTCACTGTGCAATGCAAACGGTGCCAGGAGTGGGCAGAAGACACCAGCGATCTTCCTGTGACCGTGTCCTCGGTGGGGGCCCGTGC
Organism: Phyllostomus hastatus; assembly: GCF_019186645.2. NCBI lineage: Eukaryota > Metazoa > Chordata > Mammalia > Chiroptera > Phyllostomidae > Phyllostomus > Phyllostomus hastatus. Next base: position 23,417,653 of record NW_025333607.1, on the reverse strand, counting down.
GCCAGGGCCCTGTGCGCGGGCGGGCGGGCAGTCGCCGTCAGCGTCCGCGGAGACGGAGGGGGCTGGAGACCGGGGAACGCCCGCTGGGCCGGCGCCGGCCGGCCGGCACGGGCGGGGCCGCGCTGCTGAGGGTCCGGTGCAGGTGGGGGTGGCGGGGGGGTGGCGGAGGGGTGCATCTGGGCGACGTCCACGAAGAGCCTCTCCCTGGGCGGGGGGGGCCCTTGGCTGACCCCTGCCGAGTTCACTCTGCCCCCTCCCCTCCGCCTGGGCAGCCCCGCCCCCTGCTGACAGCCCCGCCCCCGATCACCGCAGAGGAAGATGGGAGTGAGGCCGGGGTGGGGGCGGGGCGGGGTGGGAATGGCGGGAGCTGGCGGCAGAGACCGCGGGGCACGAAGCCCGGTGGGTCCCAGGGGAAGGGCTGGGCCTGTGGCCGGCCGTCAGCCGGGCCTTGGCGACGGGTGACCCGTCCCACCGCCCAGAGGCCGCAGGGGCGGGGCGGAGGGCTCGTCTCAGGTGAACTTGGTTGCTAATTCCGTGGGGAGGAAGACGTCTTCTCCCGACTGAGTCACACGGACCGCGTGCCCCGGCCCTGACCCCGGCCCCGGCCCTGACCCCGGCCCCCGGCCCCGCCAGGAATGCAGCTGGGGGCTGCTGACGCCCCGGGGCGGGAGGAGCGGTCCTGCCTCCTGACCCTCCCCGCTCCTGCACAGCTGCCACCTGCCCGTCCCTGTCACCCGCCCAGCTGCCCTGGCTGTGGGGCGCAGCCCAGGGAGGGACAGGGCCCAGCCCCGGGCACTCGTCACGCGGGGTCTCCCACCCAGGGGCCGGTGGCTGGGACGTGGACCCCCTGCCCTCTCCGCCTCCCGAGCCCTCAGCCTCCCGCGGGGAGAGGCGCACGGAGGACAGTGAGCCCGGGCTCTCCCGCCTCCGGCAACTCGGACAGAACCTCCCGGCCCCCGGCCCCCGGGGGCACTGCACCCTCCGAGGCCTGGCACCCCGCTGACACGGGAGCAGAGCGTGCTCCCCAAGGCCCCGAATCGCCCGTCCCCCACCCCCAAGGGCTCGGCCCAACCTGTCCGGCAGGTGTGCCTGGCTCGGAGCCAGCCCGGCCCAGTGCTGGGCCGCCTCACTTACGGGAAGGAAGCCTGTTAACAGAGGACAAGGGGCAGGTGGAGGACAAAGGTGGCTGGGCCTTTGTCTGCACCTCCAGGAGCCCAAGGCGGCTCCCAGCACCCCCGGGGGCCGGACCTGCCCGCTGCAGGGCGGCACGCAGGGCCCGGAGCTCCCTCCTCGGCCCCCCACGACTGCCCCCGCTCCCTGGCCTGCCTGTCCTCCCCCCCGGCCACACTCTCTGCCCCAGGGGAGGCCCCGTGGCTCGGCCGATGGCCGGGACACAGCCAGAGAGCCACAGGTGCTCGTCGTCCTGAGGGGCACGTGGCGGCTCGGAGGACAGGGGGCGCCCCGGGGGCTGTTTTCTGTTTCGAGGAAAGGAGAGGAGCTGGAGGACACAAGGCCCAGGGTGTCCGAGGGCCTCAGACACCGTCCGGGGAGCCTGCCTGCCTCTCAGGCTTCAGGCTCACAAGGCTCCGGCCGGGTGGCTCAGCTGGCTGGAGCGCTGTCCCGACACGCCAAGGTCGCAGGTTCAATCCCGGGCCAGGACACAGGCAAGCACCAACCACTAAAGCATCGACGACGAATGGAACCGTGAATCGATGTTTCTCTCTCTCTCTCGAAACCCATTTAAAACGCAAGTTTAAAAGGTGCTCTTGCGCACTCGGACCACAGGAAACTCAGGACAGCCACATGCCCGGCTAGTGCCTGTCGGCCGTGCACCGACGCCCGGCACCGGGTCCGCCGGCGAGCTGAGGCCCCGCCAGCCCACGCGTGCGGCCTGGCGGAGGCACCGTGGACGCCACGAGACCCTCGTGGACGTGCTGGGCGTGGCACCGCAGCGGGCGCTGAGGGCAGCCGGCGGTCTCCCCGACGGCCTCCCTTTCAGAGGTCGGGCGGCTGCCTCGGGGACGGCCACCAGCCAGGGCCACGGAGGCGCGGACTTAGGGTCCCCTGGGCCCACGGCTGCTGGCTGCGGCCCCTCTGTCACTTCTCATCATCCTGTCACTGCCACGGGGTGACTGGCGCTGGTGTCCATCTTTTTTGAGTTGTGGCGGAACATCCAAATCACAGAATTCATCGTTTTCTCCGTCTCCAAGCGTCCCAGTTGGGGCGCTGGTCACACTCACACCGTGGTGCCGCCACCCTCCGCTCCAGGACTCTGCCATCATCCCAGCCCGAACCTCTGTCCCCACGAACCACTCACACTGTGCCCCCGCCCCCAGCCACCACCATCTCCTCCCTCCCTCCTCCCTCTCCTCTCCTCTCCTCTCCTCTCCTCTCCTCTCCTCTCCTCTCTTTCCTTTTCTTTTCCTTTTACATTTTTTACACCCAGGTCCATGCCCGCCACTTTCTGTCCCTGCGGTCACTGCTCCCCCAGGGGCCTCGGGGAAGTGGGGTTGCTCCCCGACTGTGTCTGCCCCTTCGTGTCTGGCTTCTTTCGCCACTGCCTAGAGGGACGCCTATTTCAAGGGCAAACGCTAGAATGAGTCACCGTTCAGGGGGCCTGCAGATGACACAGTGGCACCAGGAGACTAATGGTGGGAAACCCCGGGGCCTGGAGAGCCCAAGACGCACTGAGGGTGGGCGGGGTCGAGTGTAAGCCCCTCCCCCAAGGACAAGCCCGTGTCACTGGGCTCCTGGGAGACTTTGGACTCCCTGGGCCCTTGGCCACCGCCTGATGGTCAGGGGTGGCTCCGTCTGTGGGCTGGTCCCCCACACGGTGCCCTGGCCCCCTGCCAAGCCTACCGCTGCCATCTTCTGACCCCTGTCCGAATGGGCAGGGCCCGAGCAAAGGCGCCCAGAGACTTTGGACCGCTGCTGACCCGGCCACGGCCACGGAGCCACTGGGAAGCAGCGGCTGGCTGACCCACATCCCAAGGATCTGGGTCAGTGGGGGTCATGCTCAGGGCCGGGCCCCATACATGTGAGTGCGGTGGTTCTTCATGCTTCTCCGGCTGCGTCTCAGCCCCTTTCTCAGGATGGGAAACCGAGGCACAGAGCGGGAGCGCCTGCCCCGGACACCCAGCGCCCAGCGGCAGAGGGCTGAGGCCCCCAGCCCCCAATTCACACGGCCTGGCACCCCGCCCCCGCTCTGGCCCTCCCTTGGCCTCTCCTACCAGCCCCTGCACACCCCAGCCCGGCCAGCTCTCTGGAGTGAGGCCACGGTGACCGAGGCCCCAGCCAGCCCAGGATGCTGCCCTTTCACCCTCAGTTATTTTTGGGGGTCGCGGCCTCGCCAGAGGCCACCGGGAGGGGCACCAGCGCACCCGCAGCTCTGTCCCCCCGCCAGTGATGTCACACAGCACGTCACTCCTTCTCATCTTTCACGGACCATGGGTTCGCCGGGCTCAGCTCGGTGGTCCGCACGCTGGTCTCTTGCACCCTGGTGGTCAGTGGCGTCCGAGCTGAAGGCCCCTTAAACACTCGCTCCTGGGAGCCGTCCTCGGCATCGCCTCCTCCGGTCACCGCCACACCGGCAGCAGCGGGGAGTTTGCTGGCAGCAGCCCGAGCTCCGGCTCCGTGTGTCCCTGGGGACCCCGCAAAGCCTTTCTTCCCCGAGGGGCCATCAGCCTCGTTTCTGCCGCCCCCGCCCGGGAGGCCGTGCTCCCATCCCAGCTGACTTCTCACACGCTCTGCACAAACACGGCTATTTCACGCTTCTCTGCCCTCACCCACGGTGTTCTTTCTGCCCGGACGGCGCCCCTCTCCGAGCCTGGTGGGTCCCCCGCACCTCCCCACGCAGGGCTCCAGAGCCTGGGCACCGCAATGCGGTTTGCAAGCCTGTGGCGCACCCTCTCTCCACATTGCTAACCCCAGCGACTGCCCAGCATCTGCTGGCGCACTCCCGGTGGCTCCCGGGGGGGGGTCCCGTCTCCATTCTCGGGGGGAGGGTTCCATCCCCGTTCCGCCAGCACCGGCTCACCTGCTCCCAATCTGCTCCCCAACGCCGAGTCCTTGGGTCAGAAACGGCCCACTTCCCACGGCCTGGCTGTGGGCGGTCGTCTCAGACGCACGGGCTCTGAACCCTGGAGTGGCGGGGCCTGCAGCCGGCTCACCAACATGAGGGGGTGCTCCAGGTTGGCCCAGGCGGGTGGCTGGGAGGGTCAGCGCTGGCACATGGAAAATGCCAGCAACACCCGGCCCGAAAGAACCTCTCAATAGAGCGACTTGTTTTCAACCTTTTCCAGTAGTTTATTATTTCCAAAGAGTGCGGCTGTGATTGTGTTTGCACCCACAGAAGAGTGCATCTGGAGGGAAAGGCACCGGCAAGGAGTCAGGGGCGCCTGGAGGGAGAGCCCTGAATGGCAAGATTACGGGCCAAACTCCGGGCGTAAGTGCGCGCTGGCGACGGGACAGGAGGGAGGGTCGTTTCTCCAGACTGTCTGGAGGTCTGGAAGCCCCCCAAGAGCCAGTCCGCTCAGCACGGGATGGGAGGCCCCTCGCTGTGGCCGCAGAACCGAGGTGTGGGACGCTGGAAGGGGCCTCGCTCCCCCCCAAAACCAAAGACGTCAGGTAAACTACAGAATCGCAATGTGTCTCGAACCCATCAGAGAGCTGGGGTCGCAGGGCAGCCAAGCCACCTGGATGCCACGGAAAGGCAGGCCCCTCGGAGGAGAGCTAAGCTGACACTGAGGGGGGAGGAGACAGGAGCCAGCCCAGCAGGCGATAAGCATCCCGCTGCTGTCTCTTAACAAACCCTCAACAGCTGGAGGGGGGGCTGGCAGGACAGGAGAGGGTCCCCGGGAGCAGCGTGGTCATGAGTGGACTTGGGAGCCTGGAGAGAGCCTCCCTGGGGGTGGGAGGGGGCGGTGCCCAGGGAAGGCTAGAAGCCCCTCCTCCAGAAGAAGCAGAAAGGAGGAGAGGGGGGAAGGGGGGGAGGAAGGGTGGGGAGGAAAGGACCTTCAGCTGCTGGGGCAGGTGTGGCCCATGCTGGTGTCTCGAGGCCTCAGTAGGGGGCCGTGTAAGAAAAAGCTCTTCCCCCAAGGTCCTCTTGGAGCAGGGGTCCCGGGGACGGGACGTGCTGGTCCCCAGGGGACATTCTCAATGTCACCACACGAGCAGGGGTGTGCTGTGGACCTTGGGTGGGCGGAGTCCGGAGAGGCTGCTGGGCGTCCCTCAAAGCCCAGGAGGTCCACGGCAGAGAGTGGCCCCGCCCCGGTGGTGGCGGTGGGGAGGCGCCGAGAAACCCCACGGCACAGGTCTGCGGGGTGCGGACGGGCTGGGACTCTGCCCCGAGTGGGACCTGCCACCGACCCAGGCAGGGTGGTGCCACGGGAGGGGGAGACACAGGCCCCCGAAAAGGCCACACCCTGAGACCCAGGCACCCGACGTGCCTGAGATGCAGTCTGGACGGGGGAGGGAGCAAGTGTGAGAGAGCCATGCACACATACACACACACACACACACACACACGCACATGCACACACATGCTCACACACTCGTGCACACACACCACATGCATGCACTGCTGGCCCAGCAGAAGAGGCATGCCCACTCCCAGCCGTGGGTACTATTTATCTCACGCTTACTGCTCCACACAGGTGCCCAGCATTTATTTGACGAGAAATTCTGAGACATACAAAGAAATCATTTTAAAAAATCCCACTGTCGCCCTGGCTGCTGTGGCTCAGCGGACTGAGCCCCGGCCTTTGAACCGAAGGGTTGCCGGTTCGAGTCCCAGTCAGGGCACAGGCCTGGGTTGCGGGCCGGGTCCCATAATTCTCCTGGGAAACATATTTCTCAGACGTGAAATTGCTGTGTGAAAAGATACACGTGCTTTTTTTCATATATAGCCATACTTTTTATTGTGTATTTTATTTTCCCGTTACCCTTTATCCCCCTTGCGCCCCCCACATGCTTTCTAAGGCTTCTGAACAGCGCGCCGCACTGCCCCGGGCGAGGGTCTCCTAACGCTCGCCGAGCCGGGGCACGGGCTCGGGGGCGCCGCGCGCCTTCCCTCCCGTCCTCGGCAGCCGCAGGCGGCGAGGCGCTCCTCTCGTCCCCCGCCAGTGTGATGCCTGCAGCCAGCGCCCCCCCCACCCCCACGCTCGCAGCGGCTCCCGCTGCAAACAGCTCTCCTGGACGTGCTCCTGGCCCGAGCCCGGCCTGCGGCCGCCCGCGGCTCTGCCTCCGGGCGAGAAACAGCCGCGGGGAGCCCGGGCCGGTGACGTCAGCGCGCCGCGTCCCAGCATGCCTTGCGCACGCACGGGGTGGATGATGAAGGCGGACAAAGGATCCTGGGACTTTCCCCCGGGTGCCGCGCCTGGGTCACGGCGGGTGGCAGGTGTGGAGCCGGGCAGGTGAGGCTGAGTCATGCGGGGCCGCTGGGCGTGGCTTCTTGGACGGGCCCCAGAGTTGACAGGAAGGTTCCAGTAACCGGTGGCTGAGCCTGAGCTGGGCTAATTGCTGCGGCTGCTGCCCTGGCCCAGCCCTGCACGTCCCAGCAGGGGGGAGGGGACGGGGCAGGGGCAGGGGAGGGGGACAGGCCCCCAGGAGACGGCCCTCTGCCGATCTCCGGAACGGAAGCCCCCTCCCCACCCCCCCCAAGGCTCCGAGGAGCCCCCGGGAATCCAATCAAAGGGGACCGTCGCCCCAGGCACATCTGTCTGTCTGTCCGTCTGTGTGGGGGCGGGGCGGGGCGGGGGGCACTTCTCAAAGGCACCACCAGTGATGAGTCCCAGACGCTGGGCGGCAGGGGGCCCTGGCGCTGCTCGCTGAGCAGAGCCCCGCGCGGCAGGGGCGGCGGTGGGGCTGAGCCGCCAGGGTTCGAGTCCAGGCGTCCGCACGGACCAGCCCTGAGACCCGAGCTGCTTCCTGCACTCTGCAGAGCCCCGTCCCCTTGTCCCAGAGGTGAGCGGCCTCATGGGGAGGTTTGCACGGACATCTTCAGGACGTCCCCGGCTCCGGCGAGTCTCCCTGCCCCCTCCGTGACCTCTGCCCTCCCGGCGGCCCCCTGCACGGCAGACACGCGCAGAACGCTCTCAGAGGGAACTGGCGAATGATGCGCGGTCCCTGGCCTGGCACATTGCTTGGCACCGAGCAGGGGCTCCGTGCGGGGCCTGCTGTGTGGCTTTGAGCACGTCCCCGCCTCCTCTGAGCCTCCGTTTGCTCACCTATAAAATGGGCTCCTTCGTCGGCCCACTGGTGGTCTGACCCACAGCCCACGGGTGGACGGTTAAGGGGCTGACTGCGGGTCTGCCCTCCCCGCACACAGACGGGGAAGGGAAGACACGCAGGAAGGGCCCTGGCCCGGGTGCCCAGCCTCTGCCGAGGACGGCGGCGGCTGGATGGGACCGGGCTGTGGGCGGGCGGGCGGTGGCCTCGGGGTCCACCAGGAGGCTGCCACGCTGCGGCAGCTCGTGAGTGCCTGTGGTGGCCCCGCACTGCAGGGGGCCACCGGGGAGTCCGGCAGGGCCCGGTGGCGGGGGCTCTGGCCCCGTCCCAGCCCTCCCTGAAGACCGGGCTCCAGGTCTGCGCATTTCTGAAGAGAAGCCAAAGATCCAAGTCATTCTCTGAGACTTTTACTGACGTTTAAGACGTCGGCACCGACCGTCCCTGCTTTGGTGGCTGCCCAGGTTCCTGCAGAAGAAGGTGTTGGGGGAGGTGGACTCCGTGAGCTCTGAAAGGCCAGCAGCCAGAGACAGGAGGGCTGGCCCACGGGGGTCAGGGGGTGACCTGGGCCCTCACTCAGGACACGCTCGGAGGGCCCCGGGCCTGGTGTGCGTTCCGGAGTTTTCATTTCTCACAAGGGCCCACATTTTCATGTTGCACCAGGTCCTGGCGGGAGGGGCGGCCAGGACACGGCCCCTGGGAGGGGATGAGCAGATCAGTAAAGGCCAGGGGGCCTGGGGCCAGGCTGTGTGTGTGAGTGTGCACTGTGTGGGTGAGCGTGAGTGTGTGTGTGCGTGAGTCTGCGTGACTGCAGTGTGTGACTGTGAAGTGTGAGGGGTGTGTGTGCGTGTGTGCACAGGGAGAGGTGGTAGCCGGCTGTTTAACAAATATTTGCTGAGTGCTCGCTCCGGGCCAGGTGCTGGGCGAGGGACGGGGGTGAGTGAGCCCCGTGCGGGCCCAGCACCGCAGACAGCTGGTCAGGGAGAGAGCCGGGTGGACAGGTCACTGGAATAAGAGGACAGGTTGAAATAAGCCCCTCACAAAATACAACCACCCTGCCCACCTCACCCGGGAGACAGAGCAGGTGAAGCCAGTTTCCTGGAATTGGGTGGAGGGCTGGGTGGGGGGGAGCGGATCTCCGGGAACTGTCCCGGGAGGCTGGAGCGGGCACACCCAAACCCGGGCAGGGCGACCTCCCGGAGGCCTGCCCAGCAGCACCCGATTCCAGAGAAGCAGATAAGAGGTGACCAGCTGCTCCAGGCAGAACCGAAACAGCTCGGCCACACCCAGGGAGAGGCCGTCCCCGCGGAGGGGGGCCCCCGAGCCTGTGTGAACTCCTGAGCTGGTGGCAGTTGAGCCGGGGGTGGCCGACGCCCAGCAGAGCGAGCACCCGGGACGGGGTGAGAAAAGCCAGCCCACAAGCGGGTGCCGGCTCGGCAGGGTCCCGCAGAGCACCGCTGAGCAGAGACACCTCAGGCAGGAGCACGTGCCCCTGGGGGGGCCAAGGACTGTCCCCCGCCACCCCCCCCCCGGTGATGCCCAGGGGCCTCGGGTCCCCTCCCGGAGCCCCGGCAAGGTGCTGCCCCTGTCTGCCCACCTGGAGGCAGGAGTCCTGGGCGCCAGTCCCCTCTTCACCTGCCTGGTGACCTTGGACCGGCCCCACCGGGGACGTGGGTCCCCCGTCTCCTCCAGGGCTGCGGTGTGGACCGAGGCGATAACAGGGCGAGGAGAGCAGCTCGTAAACTGCAACAGGACGAAGGTCGGCGGGGAGCAGGGTGGTGCCTCCCTCCGGCCGATCGCCCAGGCCCCGGCCCTCCTTCCCACACACAGGCCCAGTGGCCTCGTGCCGGCACCCTTAGAGCAGACGCCTGGGGACAGGGCCTGGCTGGCGCGGCAGCAGGGGTGTCTGGGGCAAAGCCCACACCCTCGCCCATCACCTCCGAGGCCAGTCACACGCTCCAGAGGGTCACGCCTCCCCGACGGCCGCAGGCGGCCGCTCTGAGCCCTCGCACAGCCCCCTGCTCCGTCCGGCGGCTCCCCTTTCTGCGGAGCGAGCCCGGCCCACATGGCACACTCGTGGTCTCCTAAGAGCCTGTCCCACACCCCTGCAGCCAGCGGTCTGGCGTTTCTGAGACGACTGAGTGGCATTTCAAACTTCCGGAACCCGACCACACAAACCTCTGGAACTTCCCACAGGCAGCGGCTCCTCAGAGGGGACCTACTGCCGGGAAGGACCCGGTGCACAGCCTGGGGGCCCTGTACCGCTGCTCCGGGACCTGCTGAGCGTGAGGTCCCGGGGGCTGAGCCCTGGAGCCGTCCCCAGGGAGCTGCAGGAGCACGAGGCTCGGCCCGTGTGGCCTTGGCAGGCCCCGGGCCTCCCCTCCCACGTCCGAGAAGTGGGCGCAATACAGCCCCCTCGTTGCGTCTCGGGAGGACCACCGAGGGGCCCACTGCCTGGAACACTCGAGGCTTCCCAACGGCCGGCACCTCCTGTCCCTCCTCCTCCTGCTGGAGTCTCCTCTGCCTGTGCTTGCTTTTCCCGCACGGGACCCTCACTCCGACTCCACGCATCAGACAACAGGAACAGGCTGTGTCTCGGGCACTCAGCCCCCGGCCGGCGCGGCCAGAGTGCAGACGCGCCTCGTCCACGGGCCGGACACACACGCTGGGCTGTCACGGACGTTGGCCCGAGCCCTGCCCCACCACGAGCTCTGTGCCCTGACAGCCCCGCTCGGCCCGCAGGAGTCACGCCCCTGCCAGCGTGAAGCTGCGTAGCCCCCTCAGTCAAGGGCAGGGTCCCCTCTCCTCTGCTCCCAGCCCCCGCCAGGGTGTTCCTAGCCCCGCCCCACGGCTCCAGGATCCCCACCCTCCACGCCCGCCTCCGCCCCTCCTCTGAGCTGCAGGCCGACCCACAGACCTCAGTCCGCCGCCCTGCCCACGCCCTGGCCTTATCCGATCCAGGGAGCTAAGACAAAGGTTACAAACAGCCCAGGAGGCACTTTATTGGAGGTAGATCTCTGCCTCCGCTCGGGGGGGAAGGAGCCGGAGCCCCGCCCTGAGCGTCCAGCACCCTCGCCCCCCGCTGGCCTGGTCCAGGGCTGGGAATGGTCAGGGGAACGTCCTAGAAAAAATAGATCTCTATGTACATCTGCCGTCTTTGTGGCACATAAGTTAGGGGGCGCTCTGGCCCCCGCCCGCGGAGCCCAGGCTTCGGTGGGGGCGGAAGCCAGTCCAGCAACGAGGCGCAGGGCCCTGTCCTCTCGCTCACGGCGCCCTGGGCCTCCCGGCCTCCGTCCAGGCCCCCAAGGGATGGCGGCGGCGCCCGCAGCAGGGTCTGCGCCGGGCGTCAGGAGGCGCCGGAGGAGCCCCGCGTGGAGTGTCGTCGGCGGGCCAGTCCCTTCGAACCCTGGGCTCGTAACTCCATGGGGAGGTGGCGGCAGAGGCCGCGGAGCCTCTGCTCCCCCCGCAGCCCAGCGGTCCTCGCTCGAGGGGCCGCCGGCCCCAAGCCCACGCGTCTGTCTCGGCCCCTCGGGCCCTCAGTTCCGACTCCCAGCCACCTCCTCCTCCTTCCAGCCGCTGGAGTTCCTGCCGAACTTGTAGACCAGCCGCCGGCCGTCCACCCGCTCCAGGATCTCCCGCTTGTAGTAGTACCTGAGGGGGGGCGGGGTCAGAGGGGTCAGGGGGGCCGCAGGCGGCCGTGCCCCCCTGGGGTTCAGGCCCCACCCCCCTGAGCCTGGCCCGCTCTCTGGCCTGGAGCTGCCGCCTCCCAGGGACCGAGAGCCTCTCCTCTCCGAGTGTCAGGCTGCGGCCTGGGGCTTGTCCCGGGGCAACTGGACCTCAGGACGGGAAGGGACCCTAGTGACCATGAAGGGGAGACTGAGGCCAGGAGACAAGCTGCCTGACTCAGCAGGGGCAGCGGTGGGGCGTGCTAAGACGTGGGTCCTTGGCCGTGGACTGCCTTTGCTGGGACAGGCCTGGGGGCCACACGGGGGCATCGCTGGCCATTCCCTGGGACCCCCCCCCCCGGCCCTGGGGCAGGCCCGCAGCCCCCGCCAGGCCCTCACCTCATGGCCCGGCTGAGCTTCTCGTAGGTCATGCTGCTGTTCTTCTTCTTCTGGCCCCACAGCTGGGCCACGGCCTCCGAGCGCAGGAACTTGAACACGCCCTCCTGCCGGTCCTCCCACTTCATCAGGCCCTCGTTCCGCTCGGGGTGCAGGAGGATGTCCCGGATGAACTCCCACAGGTGCGTGCCCCTGGGGGCTGCGGGGCCGGGCCGTCAGCAGCGGCCAGGGCGCCCCGTGCCCCGGCGCCCCGCCCCCGCCCAGACAGCAGGCCCTGCCGCTCAGCACACGCCTGTGAACGCCGTGTGGGGGACCGGCTCCCGGCACAGACACGGGGTGCAGCGTGACTGCCGGTCGGTAGGGCCACGGTCAGAAGGCAGATGCACCAACCGCTGGTGACAGCCAGCACAGGGAGCCCGGAGCCGGCCGGATGGGGCCGTGCGGGAAGCACAGGCGTGGCTGGGCCTGCCCCCGCAGCCCCGGCCTCTCGGGGGTGACCCGCAGCACACAGCCGGCCCCCCACCCGCCCGTCCCCGGCCTCAGCCCAGGGCCCGGTGCCCACCGTGCTTGCTCTTCTTGCTGTCCAGGCTCTCCCGGGACTCCCGGCTGAGCTTCCGGGGCCGGCCCCGCTTGCGCTTCCCGTGCTTGGGGTCCCCCTTCCTGTAGTCAGGGAAGCCGTCTGTGCGGCACGGAGGGGAGGGTCAGGAGGGAGAGGAGTGGGGTGGGGGAAGGGCAGCGCCCCTGTGGTGACACCCCCCCCCACTCACCCCTGGAGAAGAGCTTGCTGTCGGGGGGGTCGAGGTCCACGTCGCTTCCCCCGGAGTCCGAGCAGGGGGAGCTCTGAGAAGCACCCGTGCCTAGGGGAGTGGGTCTCGGTGAGTCCCCCGCAGCCCCCGGCTGCCCACCACGGGCTGCTGGCCAGCTCCACTCCACCACCCCCCCGAGAGCCGGAGGCCAGGGCCCGGGGCGCTGGGGGTAGGCGGTGGGAAGGTGTGCCCTCACCTGCGGTGGAGACTTCCGAGCAGCCCGGGGACGGGGCCCCTGCCCCGTAGCTGCCCGGGGTGTAGGGGCTGGGCTGCTGCCGGCCCTCGGGCGTCTCCTGGCTGAAGGGGCTGCCCTGGTCTGGAAGAGGAGGCAAGCATTCAGACTGGGCGGGGACGGGACGGCCACCCAGACGTGGGACGGAGGACCTGCAGACCTCTCTAGCTGGGGCGACAGACGGGGCAGGGGGGCCGCGAGAACTCGGGTGCTCACCGAAGGGGCCGGGGTCCCCCAGGCTCTCCTGGAAGGGCGTGCTGTCCTGCTCCAGCAGGTCGATGATCCAGCTGAGTTCGTCGGAGAAGCTGGTGGCTGAGGAGGGAACAAGGAGTCCGTCGGTGCCCTGCTGCCTAGCCCTCCCCGCCCTGGCTCTCGGGGGCTCCAGTCCCTCCCACTACCTCGCCGGTCCCGGACAGTGGGGCGAGCCAGGGCCCAGGGGCGCACTCACTGAGGTCCCACAGCTGGGCGTAGAGCTGGTCCCCCAGGGGCCCGAAGACCAGCCGCAGCTCCTCGGGGGCGCAGCTGCAGAGCGCCGCGCCATCCATGTCGCAGCGCGAGAAGTCGATGGTGCTGGCGTCGAACTTGTTCTTCTCCACCTGGTAGCTGATCCAGTCCAGAACCTGGGCCTTGGACCAGAACTGGGGCTGCTCCCGGGACCAGCTGGCCTTCTCTGGAAGGGGCCCGGCACAGCGGGGTCAGCCGGCCGCAGCCGGCCCTCCGGGACCAGGCTCCCTGCCCCGCGCCCCAAGTCCAGCCCCTCGACCTCCCAGTGGGAGTCCCCACTGGGCCCGGACCCCCCCTCCTGCCCAACCCCCCGGCTCCCTGGCCTCCTAGATGCCCCTTCCCTGCCGCCACTCCCCAGGAGACCCACCAGGGCCCTCCGGTGGCATCTGGGCATTGCTCAGGGACAACACGAGGTCGTCGGCCCCAAAGGAGGAGGCGGCGGCGGGGACGGGGGCCAGCGCAGGCTCCTCGGGGCTGTACATGGTGCTGAAGTAGTTGCTGAACACGTTGCTGATCTCGTAGGTCGCGGCCATGGGGCTACCTGCAGGGAGAGGGGCCGATGGAGGGCCAGCCGGCAGGCACTCGCCCAAAGCCACTCTGCTCCTGAGGCAGGCGGGCAGGCGGGCGGGCGGGCGGGCGGGTGTGCCCGGGGCACAGAGCTCTCCCCGTCTCCAGACTCCCCGCCTTTGAGACCGACCGTGTCCTCAGAACCCCGGGGGCACCCCTGGCCTCCTGCTGGGCTCTCTGCTCCGTCACCTGGGCCCTTGCGTGGGGCTGGCTGAGGCTCGGCCCCCCTGGCCCTCCCAGGGACGGTCCTCGGCTCTCGGACCCTCCGGGCACCCCCATCGCCACACACCCCGAGGGACACTTCAGAACAGCAGCCCCCGCTGCTGCAGCCCGGGCCGAGGCGCACGGCGGGGCGGCGGGGGCGGGGGTGCCTACCCAAGTGGCGGCGCGGGTGTGGCAGTCGAACCGGCAGGATTAAGGGGCAGCGGGCGCCAGAAACCCGGGCGGCGAAGCTCTGCCTCGCCCGCGCGCGCGCCCGCCCTAAATAGGCCCCGGAGCTCCTCCCGTTAGGCCTTTATAGCCGGAACCTGAGCTGGCGGCTCATTGGACGGAGGGGATTTCCTGGCCTTCAGACTGGCTCCCAGGCCCAGGTGATTTGCATATTTTGTGCCACTTGGCCCGGGTCCTACCTGGGGTGCTGGGAAATCAGGCCCAGCTGGTTTAATGATTGTCAGATGGTCCTCCCGCACCCTCTGGGGCCGGGCACCTGGCGCTGGCCGGGGCAGGCAGCGGGAGGGCCTCTGGGCGGACAGGTCCTGTGCTTCCCACCACCCGCGGGCTCAGAAAATTCCTCCCGGGGGTGGGGGCAGGTCAGGGAGGGGCCAGCGCGGGGGAGGGTGCTGGGGGGGCGAGCATCTGGAGATCTGGGGACCAGGGGGCCTGGCGGGGAGCAGACCCCGCATGCAGCCCGGGCGTCTGGGATCCTGGCTGGAGGGCTCTCCCCACAGCAACGCCCACGGGGCCTGGTCCCCCTGGCCCCCTGGTCCCCCAGGTCCCCAAGTACTCAGCCTTAGTCCCGGCCGGCTGGCACCTGCTGGGGTGGCAACGTCTTGGCATTCCCTGCCTGTGGGACCTCATCCAAGCGCCAGGGTTGCCGGAGGGCCTCTGGACAGACCGGGCTCCCCACAGTACGCCCTGCCCGCCCAGGCGCTGGTGGCGTGGAAACCCACAGGCTGTGTCTGCCCCTCCATGTGGTCCGCCTGGTCCACCTGGTCTGCCAGCCCTTCTCCGCTCACCGCCGCTCACCTGCGCCCCCCAGTGGTCAGAGCCCAGCTGCCTCCCAGCAAAGGGGGAGGCCCGGTGCCCACCTCCCATCCTCCACACCCGTGACCCCCGGCGAAGCCCTGCACACAGGCTCGGGACCCCCACTCTGGTGACGAGACACGGCAGCTCGGAGCCCAGGCCCCACGGGGCTCGGTGAGTGGGGGCGGGGGTTGGGATTTACAGCCACTGACCACCCTGCACCTGAGTGATGTCCTCAGGACTGGGGGCCTCTCTAGGGACTCAGCCCCAAACACAGACCCTGGGGGGGGGTTAGGGGGAGGGACGGAGACAGGAGGCCCATGCTCTGGTCTCTCCCCAACTGTGTGGTTCTGCACCTCAGTTTCCCCACCTGTACAAGCCAGGACGTCGGACTAAACCACCCCCAGCCCCAGAGGGCTCTTCCAGACCCGAGTCCTCCTGCACTGGGGTGGAGGCCAGGCACACTGGTCTCCCCACCTCCTCGGTCAGGGCTCCGGCCCCGGGCGGCTCGCGGCCAAGGGCAGCCTCTGGCAGCGAAGTTACTGGGAGGGAAGGTGACCCCACCTCCACCCCCAGAGCCACCCCCTCTAACTCTGCAGCCGAGGACAGGGAGTCCGGCCCAGGGGACCTGCTTCTCACCCTCCCTGGGGGGGAAGCTGTGGGTGCCCAGGGGCGGGGCAGAGTCCACTGCCCCCACGGGCTCCGGGTTTTCCCAGCCCCGCGGGGCCTCCCCCACGGAGCCCGCCCGGGGGCCCGGCACACCCTCCGCCGAGTCACTCAGCCTGGAATGCGGGAGAACCGGCTCCCAGGCCCGGCTGCTCACGTGCTCCGCGCAGGGAGGGCGGAAGGATGGAGGGAAGGAGAGCAGCGCGTGGGCGCCCTTGCCTTCAAGGGGCTTCGCGGGAGAATCGGGCCGCAGGGAGGGGCTGGATGGGCTGGCTCCCGGCCTCCAGGCACCGGTGCCTCGCCAGCCCGTGTCCCGCAGCTGCGTGGGAGACGCAGGCTGGAGGGCGGTCAGTGCCTCGCAGGGCAGGGCAGGGCAGGGCAGGGCAGGGGGAGAAGCTCCCAGGACAGAGGCCAGAGGCCAGAGGAGCTGTGGGGCAGGGGCTGCACAGGACGTCTCCTTCTGGGGACAGGGACTGTTTGGAGCACGGTCCCCGCCCTGACGGGGCAGGCACAGCCAGAGGACCGGGGCCGCCGGCCTGCTGGGGGCAGGAGACACCTCCCGGACGCCCCGCTGGGACTGCAGACACAGGGACTCCGCACTGCCCTCCGAGGAAGAGCTTCCGTGACCGTGGGGCTCTCCGATACCAGAGGGTTCGCACCAGCGAGGAGCCACCCTCAAGGGTCAACGGGCGGGACCCCAGTTGGGGGAGCAGGGAGGAGCCCACCCGCTGCTGCTCACCGCCCCGAGGAGGCCCAGGCCCCTTGCTTCCGGCGAGTCTGCGTGCGGGGCAGAGGCGCCTGCCAGCCTGTGACGTCACATGGCCGCACGACTCGCTCGCGTTTGCTCGGAGTGAGAACAAGTGTGTTGGGCTGGGCTGTGCCTGCCCCTGGCAGGCGGGCCCGTGCAGGTGGCCGGGGCCGGGGCCAGCTCCACAGCAGGGGACAGTGTGGGCGCAGGCCCAGGGCGCCCCGTGCATGAGAAAGGCGACCTACGTGTACTTAGGTATGTTTTGTAAAATATATTTCATTGGCCCTGGCTGGTGGGGCTCACTGGTTGAGCGTGGGCCTGCGAGCCAAAGGGTCGCTGGTTTGATTCCCAGTTGGAGCACAAGCCTGGGTTGCAGGCCAGGTCCCCAGCAGGGGGCGTGCAAGAGGCAACCACCTGCCTCTTGCAGGTGGAGGTGTTTCTCTCCCTTTCTCCACCCTTCCCCTCTAAGAAATGAATACAACCTTTAAAAACACATAACTGTATGCTTTAGTGGTCACACTACTCCAGCTGTCCCGATGTTTCCCCGCAGAGGACTTGTGAGCGGCACAGACCCCCCTCACGGAGGCCAGGGCGTGCCTGGGAGCCGCGCTGTGAGTGGTGTCCCAGTTTGGGGGCAGGCGAGGCCCCGGGGCCTGGGGGAAGGCCCCAGCGAGCTGGACAGAACACACCCACACTCCGCCCTGGGGAGGACGAGGGGGGGGACGGCGCCGGTGGGGCAGGCCCGTGCACACTTCTCCCCGAGCGTGGCTGCCCCACCGTGGGGCCCGCGCCCCCCGCAGCCAGGAGTGCCCGAAGGGCAGGGCACACGCGTGCTCTGGGTGCCCGTGACTGTCTCAGCACACGTGCGCGGGGGCCACCTGGGGGAGGAAGCCCGCCACTCAGCCCACAAGTCACTCCTTTCAGGTAAAAAGATTTATTAAAACAGACGAGACCTGAGGAGAGAACCACCCAAGTGAGCGCAGCCGCTGGCGCCGCCCTTCAGGACTCAGCCGGGAAAGCCGAAGGACCCCGCATCCCTCCAACCAACGCCCGGGTGGGGGGCAGGGCGGCCCTGCCCCACGGAACCAGGGCTGAGGGCTGGGGTGGGGTCCCCTGCTCTGGGTGGCCCAGAGGGCTCCCGGGAGCCGCAGACACCACGTGGGGGACAGACCCCTGAGGGACGCAAGCTTGGGGAGCGGAGCGGGGCGCCGGCATGCGGCCGAGCACCCCGAGAGCCTGTGCCAAGTGGAGGGGCAGAGGCCAGGCCGTGGGCGGGCCCCTAGCTGCCCGTGGGCGCCAGGATCTGCTGGACGTAGCGGACCACGTTGCTGTGCAGCTGGGCGGTGGTGGCCGTGAAGGTCTCCTCTGCAAGGGCCCGGGCCGCCGGGCTGCCGGCCACCATCGCGCGGTACAGCGGGAGAGTGTACTTCTGCTTCCCCTGCAAGAGACAGGCATGGCCCCTGCAGCCCACCGGGGTGCGTGCAGCCCTCGCCCGGGACCGTCCCGGGGCGGTGGGCCGGTGCCCGGAGTCCCCCCCCAGAGGTGCCAGTGCTGCCCCGGCCCAGGGCAGGACAGGGCACTCGCCCAACGAAACAGGTGGCTCCAGCCGCTCACAAAGCCACCAGGGCTGGCCACCAGGTATCCGCAGAGGCGCAGCCAAGCACACGGAGACCCAACTGCCACTACGCAGAAGCCAGCCCAGGCCCCCGACATGCACCCACACGAGTCCCCCGCTCCCCGAAACCCAGAGGCTTGGCAGAGCCTCCGCGGGCTGGGACCTCACGCTGGGGTGCTGGCCCGTCCCCGGCAGGGCAGCGCCCGGGGGCGACCGGAGACACAGTGGCCGTCAGACCCTCTCCAGGGCACAGCCCCCCCGGGGAGCGGGCTCCATGACCGCACGGTCACTGCGTCTCGCCCTCTGGCCGCACTCCGAGGCCAGCACCCACGTCACCCCTTCCCCAGTTCGGGGTGAGCTCCAGCTGGCCGCCCCGCCCAGGGCAGCGTGGCCACACTTCCCCGGCCCTGTGCTCCGGAGACGGGTGCGAGGCCCCGCTCACCCTCACCCGCACGCAGGACCCCGGGCGGGGCCCGGGGATGGAGCGGGGGCCACCCACCTGGCTCTGCAGGAAGCTCTTCACCTTCGCGAAGTCCTCCCGGTAGTCGTTCTTCAGGACGATCTGGCCCCAGCGCAGCCGCAGCTCCGCGTTGCTGGCGCCCGAGATCTTCGGGTACGTCTCCCCCAGCGTCTTCACGTTCCCTGGGGGAGGAGGGGTGGCCGTCGGGCTCACTGGCTCCCCATTTCCCGAGGACAGCGGACGCCCACTGCCTGCTCCCTGCCTGCAGCTCGGCGGCGACTGGGCGTCCGTGCCCCAAGCAGTGGCCCCCCCCCCCCGCCTGGGGCAGAGACGGCTGTCGGCCAGGGTGCCGGCCGAGCCCGAGTCTCTGCGGCCTCTCCCACGCCTCCCCCACCAGGCGTGTCAGCTCGGCCTCTCTGACGGCCACCTGTCCGCGCCCGGGGACCAGAGTGAGGGCGCCAGCCCCCCAGAGCACGAGGACGAGTGGGTCGGCAGGCGCGCCAGCAGGGAACAGCCAGCAGGGCCTGCCGCCTAGGCGCACGCCGGCTCGAGACCCCGCCCCCCGGGGTGCCGTGTCCCCCAGCCGCCCTCCCGGACCCCCGGCTGTTCCCCAGGGCAAGAGTCCCCGCCTCTTTCCCCGCCCCCCGCCCCCCGCAGAGCCGCGCACCCGGGCCCGCCCGCGCCGTCTCACCGGGCGGCAGAGGGGACTTCTGCACGAGCTTGTCCAGGAAGTGCACCAGCTGGTAGGTCTTCCAGGCGGAGACGTCCACAGCCCCGATGGCCTCCATGTCCAGCTCCTCGGCCGCCCACAGCTGGGCCAGCTCGTCCGCCGGCTTCATGAGCGTGTCCCCGGCGGACAGGTCCGGGAGGTACGGGGGCCAGCCCGGGGTGTCCAGCCACCGGTCGAACTCGAACCCTGGAGGCGAGACCCGGTGGGAACCTCAGCGTCGCACCCGGCACACTTCCCCGCCGGCCCCCCACGGCCCCCCACGGCCCCGCCCCCAGCGCCGCGCACCCCGGTGCCCTTTGCTGACGGCGGGGTCAGAGGGCGGTCAGAGGGCAGTGCCCGGTGTGAGCCTGGGGTCCAGGTTCAAGGACGACCAGGAGGGGGGAGGCGGCGGCGGCGGCGGCGGCGCTGGGTGGCCGGGAGCCTGGGCCCTGGGTCTGCTCCCGAGAGCCGCTTCCGAGAGGTCACGACCCCCCGCGGCCCCTCCAGCCCGGGGCCCGCCCCTCTGCTCACCGGGCGTGGAGGCCACGCCCCTCTGCCTCAGCTCGGGGAAGTACTCCAGGTAGAAGTCCAGCAGGTCGTCCGCCAAGATGCTCTGGAACTTGAACTCGTCCACGTAGGCCTGTGCGGAGGGAGGTCTTCTCAGCCCCGCGCCCCCGCCCCCGCGCCAGCCCCCACCTGTGCTCGCCCCTGCCCCGCCCCGCCCCGCCCCCGCTGGGCGGCCCATACCTTGAGAAAGGCATCAAACCGATCCTGGTCGCCCACCAGGTGGGCCAGGTAGGAGACGAAGCAGAAGCCTTTCTCGTAGGGGGTCTCGTTGTAGGTGTCGTCCGGGTCCACCCCTGGCGGCCCAGCAGACGCCCGTCACCTCCACAGTGGCCCCGGCCCAGGCTCGCCGAGTAACCGGGCGGGGGGGTTCGGTGCGGCCGCCCCAGGGCTGCAGGCCGCACGCTGGGCCGGCCCTGGCCTCCCGCGGGGCCCCTCCCAGGGGACTGGGCAGGAGGGCCACGACGCCAGCCCTCCGGCTCCGCGCTGGGGACCAGGCACGGGCGCCGGCTCGGCCTCCCCAGCCTGTGCCCGCCAGCCCCCCGCCCGCCCTCCCAGGACGCCGGCCAGTCCCATCCACGGGATGTCCGCCCTCGCAGCCCGGGGCACCGAGGACCGTGAACCTCAGCTTCTGCAGAAGCTCCGGCGTCAGTCACCCGTGGAGCTGAGGGACTCGAACCCGAGCCATCGGCCGGCTCGGCGCTCACTCCCGCCCCCGCAAGGCGCGGCTGACGCCCAGTGCAGGAGCCCCGAGCGGCGGGCGTCCCCGAGGACACACACGGACACGCGCGCGCGCGCGGAGCCGGGCGGCGGGGCTCCGCCCCAGGGGGCGTCCTCCGGGCCCACCCGCCAACCGACCGCCGCCGCCTTGGGGGGCGGGGTGTCGCCCAGAGCGGCCTCCGCACCTGGCTCGATCTTCACGCGCAGCTTGTTGAGGGGGTTCTCCTCGCCGCTGACGTCCATGTGCTGGCGCAGCAGCGCCCGCCCCGCGGCCGCCTCCAGGCAGGTGTAGGCAGGCCCTGGGCAGAGGGAAACCGGAGGCCCGAGAACGGTCGGCACCTCGGGGCCGCGGTCCCGGCAGCGGCGCCCCCTGGTGGCCACCAGAGGAAGGACGACAGGCACCGGAGCCCGGGCCGGCCCGCCGGGGAGCCCGGGACAGACCGGACCGGCCGCTGACCGTCCAGCTCCCCGCCGCTCTGGGCCCCCGCCCGCAGCTCGGGCCGGGGCCCCACCCCTGGTCCTCTGACGCGCACCTTCCCCTATCCGCGCATGTCATCCTCAGCGGCAGTAACTGGGTCGCCCGTGAGAACAGTCGTGTCACCTGACGGCTCCCGCCGCACAAGGGGAGCCGTCGCGGCAGACTTCTCCGCGGGTTCCAGCTCCGCTCCGCAGCTGGCAGGCCTGCCGCAGGGGCTGAGGGCCCAGCACAGAAAACCGTGCGGGGTCCCACCGGCCGTCTCCCGGCACAGAGCTTGGGCACCAATGTCTCCTCTGCTTTCCCGCACCCGCCCAAACAGACTCCGTCAGAGAAAGAGGAGAATGATGCCTGTTGTCTTTTACAGCGCCCGGTGCGTGGGGGTTTTCTGAAACGAGGCCGTGGGGGGAATGCGTTTCGACTGCCCTCGGGCGCAGTTCAGGAGCCCCCAGCGCCTGCTCCGGGGCAGGCGCAGCGTCCGCCTCCGAGTCAGAACGACCCCCCTCCCCGGCCACAACGGGCGGCTGCAACGCTGTTCCCCTCCGCGTGCCCCGTGCGGAGCGGCGGTGTGCGTGTGCGGCGGCTGGGACGGCGGCTGGGGCGGCGTGGGCTTCGCTCAGGAGTCGGACCAGCTCCCTGGTGCACGGCCTGGGGGCGTCCCCCCAGAGCAGCAGGTGTGGCTGCAGCCGCTCCTCCCTAGACCCCCTCCATGCACCCCTCGGACCCCACGGCTCCGGGAGGCCCCCCCGGGCGGCTCACCGAACAGGACGGTGGAGATCCTCCTCTGGGCGTACATGGTGAAGCCCTCGTTGAGCCAGAACTCGCTCCAGTTGGCGTTGGTGACCAGGTTCCCGAACCAGCTGTGCGAGATCTCGTGGATGATGACGTCCACCAGGGAGCGGTCCCCGGCCAGCAGGCAGGGCGTGACGAAGGTCAGGCACGGGTTCTCCATGCCCCCGAACGGGAAGGACGGCGGCATGAAGAGCACGTCGTACCTGGGGACAGCAGGGAGTCGCAGGCCTGCCGGGCAGACCCCGCCTTGCTCCCACCCCCCTCCCCCCTCCCCGCCCGGAAATGGGGACACTGGACAGGCAGCCAAGGACCCGGCCAGCCGGCGCTGAGAGGGTGCCGGGCTCCTCGGTCCTGGCGGACTCGCCGGCTCTCCCTTCCCAGGTTTGCTCCCCAAAACCTCTGTCCTCTGTTCTGCTTCCAAGCAGCACCAGTGGCCCCTGGTGTCACGGAGACCCAAGGGGGCCATTTCTCTAAGGGGCCTGTGGTCTGAAGATGCCGAAGGGGGCCTGGGGGCGGGGCGGGGGGGGGGCCCCCGCAGCTTGTGGCAGCCAGAGACGACCCGGCGAGGGTCCTGACCTCCGACCTCAGCGACCATGGGGCCGTTCCTGTGGCTTCGGTGACTGTCGCCAGGTCCCCTTCTCACCAGCGGGGAACCCGGCCTGGCTCAGGCCTCCCCCCACCCCCGGGATGGGGGGGCTCTGCTCCAGGGCACAGAGGGGGAGCCGCACGCCGCACCTTCCCCAGACGTAGGGTCCGAAAAGCTTCTCTCCCACGGCCAGGAACTCCTCGACCACGCCGTCGTACTCCTGCCTGGCGGCCTCGAGCAGGCACGGCTCGGCCCACACCCGGCTCCTGGGGATGGACGGGCGCACAGAGAACACCCACCTGGGTCTCGTGTTGGGGCCGGCCGGACGGCACAGTGCAGCCAGGGGACGGGAGGCTGGCCCCCGCCGGGGGACACGGAGGACAGCCGGGGGTTGGGTGCGGAGACGGGGCGGACTCTGGCTCCTGGGAGACACTGGCCAGGGGGCTGGAGGGGGACACGAGGCCGCGCCGGAGGCCGAGGAGGGCTCGGCGGTGGCGTGGGTCTGCGTCTCACCGAGGGGTACGCGGCGGGAGCGGGTCGGCCCGAGGGGAACGGCCCGAGGTGGGGGCCTCGGCAGACGCAGGCTCGGGCTTCGCACAGACCCGCATCCTTGCCGGGGTCCCCAGCAGAGAGGCCGGGCCGCCGCCGCCGCCGTCACCCGTCTGACAGGTGGCCAGTGCTCGGCCGAGAGGACTGGGGGGGGCAGCGACCCCAAGGCAGGCACAGCGCTGGGACTGGAGGGAGGGAGGCAGGGAGCAGCCGGAGCCCGGCCTCCAGCTGACGCGGGCACCCAGCGCCGCGCACGCACCCACAGTGCACCCGGCAGCGCCGGGCTCGGGGCCTCCGTCGTGCCGCGGGGCTCACGCCAACCCTGCCTGCGGGGCCTCGGCTCCTACCTGGGTCCCACCTCCGCGGAGGCCAGGTCCCCGACGGCCAGAGCGATGAGGTAGCAGGGGATGGGCCGGCTCATGCGGAAGAAGAACCGGTTCGGCCCCCGCGTCTCCCAGGTGTCCGCGCTCATCACGGCCGTGAAGCCATCCGGCACCTGGCGGCGGAGAGAGCGGAGGCGGCTTTGATGGCGGACCCGGCCGTTCCTGAGCTTGGAGGGCAGCAGGACCAGCGACCTGCCCGGACGGCAGTGACTCGGGTCCACCTGGGCCCCGGAGGCTGCAAAAATCCCAACCCGCGCCAGACGGACGGGCTTTAGCGCAGAGGAAATATCTGTTGCGTATTTGCTGTTTAGACCCTCACGGAGGATGTGTTTGCTGGTTTCAGAGGAGAGACGAGGGGAGGGACAGGGAGAGGCGCGATCTCGCGAGAGGGAAACGCGGACCAGCTGCCCCGCCCCCGCCCGGTGCACGCCCCGCCCCCACTCGGCGCACGCCCCGCCCCTACTCGGCGCACGCCCCGCTGGGGTGCGACCCCGCAACCTCCCGGTGTACGGGCCGATGCTCCAACCCACGGAGCCACCCGGCCGGGGCCAGAGGAAATTTCCCGGATGGATGTCACCGTTCACCACCCGAGAGCAACACGTCCAGCCCCCAGGGCAGGCGCCCGGCGCGCCCCGTACCTGCACCGAGGCCGAGTAGGTGCTCTTGACGGCGGGCGTGTCGAAGCAGGGGAAGAAGGCCCGGTTCAGCACCGCCTGCCCCTGCGTGTACACGAAGGGCTTCTCCTTCCCGGCCGTCTGCTCGGGCGCCAGCCAGCACACCTGCGGGACGGACGCTTCAGAGACGGCCTCTCGCGCCAGCTCGGCCCCCGGCGGGGGCGGGGGGAGGCTGAGAGGCTCAGGCTCAGGGTCACCCCCACGACGTCTGTCCACCTGTCCGGCTCTGCTGGGCCAGCCTCTCCGGCGTGCCCCGGTGTGGCGTCCACTTCACCGGGCAGACACCCCGGCGGGCCCGCCCCTCCCCACTGCAGACTGGCCTCCGACCCTGTCACCCTGTGTCCCTCCCCAGCAGTTTCTCGTCAGATAACGAAAACCGAAGCAGCTGCACGTGAACTTGTGAGCGAAGACCCAGAACATCAGGACCTGAGTGGGAGGAGCCCGCGGCTCCTGCGTGATGGCCGCTCCGCAGGTGCCCGCCCTCTCAGAGCAGACACTCCTCGTGCCCTGGGCACTGGCCACCCCCTCCTCGCTCTCCTCGAGCCCCTCCCTCCCCGGGCAGACTGACCGGAATGGCCACAGCGAGATTGAGTTCACGCATAACACGGACACAGGTAGCCGTGGGGGGCAGGGGGGCATGTCAGCACCCAATGCCGTCCAGAGTTCAGGAGAGGGCTGAATTCCAGGAAGTTCACAGGGAAAGTAAAACCCCGGGGCTGCGCCTCCACCCGGCAGGGCTCGGACACGGGAGAGGAAGGGAGAGGCCCCTCTGGGCAGCTCCACGTGCAAAGGTCTGGAGGGGAGCGGGCTCTGGGCACTGGGGTGGTAACAGCGGAGCCGGGCGCCTGCCTGGGCAGCGGGCCTGGGGCACTCTGGGCACGCAGGCCCTGGGGACCTCAAGACACCAGGTGGGGCTGCCGGGCTTTTCTCTGCTGGAGTGTTTGTTTCAGTGCGCGTGACAATTTCAGTGCGCCTCCCTGCAGAGTCGGGCAGAGACGGACAGAGGCGGACAGAGATGGACAGAGCGGGGGTGAGCAAGGTCAGAGCAGAGAAACCGACGGCCCTCCTCCCGCCCAGTGACCAGGTGGGCACCAGCCACCCGCCACGCTCACACTGCGTCCCCTCCACGCGATGGGACGCACTCTACCATGTACAATTCCACCCAGTCTTGTCGTAAACCTACAACTGCTCTAAAAGATAGTCTGTCTTCTCAAACCAAAACCCACAACCCCAGTCCAGCCATGAGAAGAACATCAGGCAGATCCCCAGAGGGGGGCGCCCTGCCATACACCTGACGGATGCGCCTTCAGGCTGTCACGGCCACCAAAAACCAGGGAAGCCTGGGAAACGGTCGCGGGCAAGCATGGCAGCCAAACGCACTGTGGCTCCCCGGCAGGCTCCTGGGGCAGCGATGGACACTAAGGAACATGTACCCCACCGAGGCAGCTGCAGCCTCCCGCTGGCAACAGCGTATCAGCACTGGAGCCCCGACTGGGCCGAACGGACCACACTGGCTAAAAGCTCAGAGGCGACAGTGCGTGGAGGGGGTATATGGAAACTACACCTTCTAGATTTTTCTGTTAATCTAAACTGTTTCGTGTTTTTTTTAAAAGTAAGTAAACCCTATTAATGAAAAAATGGAAGGAGTTGACCCCACAAGCTCAGGCCGAGCACCCAGTGGACACCCAGTGGGAACGGCCAGAGGCGACCCACGGAACTCCTCCCTCTCGCCACACGGACTGGGCCCTGGCACACGGCGCAAACGTGGGCCCCAGCCCCTCCCACATCGTCTTTGCCGGCGTGTTTTCAGTGACTCCACGGAAAGGGCACGGAGGAGCAGGCAGCGCTCGCACTATGGGAAGAGCCTGCCGCTGGTCCGTGTGGGGGGGGCACCGCCCAGGAGCTGCGGGGGGCCCGCGCAGGGAGTAAATGAACACAAGTGCTGCCCGTGGGGACCCCCTGGTGCCGAGGGCGGTCCTTCACGAAGTGGGGGAGCGCGAATCTCGGTCCCTATGGCATTTCACTTTGACATGTGATCCCAGGTGCCACTCTGAGTAGGTAAATTCAGGGAGGACTTACTTTTTCTAGCTCCCCTGTTCAATGTCTGGTTCCTGCCAGAAACCAGGAGCAGAATACAAAAGAGAAACCAAACTTGTTCCTGGAGTGATGTTATCGCTTTGAGGGGTGGGGGTGGGGGTAGGCCCTGGGCTTTCCCTTTGCCAGGGAGGTCGGTTTGCCTTGCTTTGGAGTTTCATTTTTAAAACAAGTCGTATCATCAAGTTCATTCACTCCCCAGGCGATGGAAGATGGAAACAGCGCCGTCCTCCGAGCCAGTTCTAAGAGCGAGAGGCACAGGGCTCGTGGGGTGACCCCACTTCAGGCAGCGGCCAGCATGTTCTGCAGAACTCGGGGGACCCACCCATTCTCGGAAAGGGCTCTCTGCTTCCTCTGGGGTTTCTGGCTCTCACGGCCCTCGGCCGTGGGACTTTCTGTCACCCTCTAGTTTCCTCGACTGGCCCCCACCTTTGAGATTTAGGGGTCAATCAGGGGTGAGGAGGCTGTGTTACTATGCAGCCTCCTGCACTCTGACTACAGCTCTGACTTTCGCTGAGATTCTTCTCTTAATCACAACCCAACAAACGGAACCATCTGGGCTCAGAGCTGGTGCCGCAGGTCGCACGAAGGACGCAGGGAACAAAGGCCCGGGTTGGCCTGGGGGCTAATCGACCTGCCGCCATAAATCGCAGAAATCGATCGGACTTGGACCTCAAGGTCCCGGAACACTCCATTCTATTTATAGAGTTCAGATTATGCCCACAGCCGCGCAGGGCACGGTCCCCTCCTCCGGCAGAAATGGGAACCAGACACGCGAGTTCCGGGAGGAAGTGAGACCCAGGTACCATCTGGACGGGTCACTACCATCGCCGGGAGGAGAGGGGCGCGTGGTGCACCGGGGCTCCGGGCCTTGGGGGAAGGGTGGCGGGGGTCTGCTCCTCTCCCTCCGCTGGGGACACCCGGCGACCCCCGAGCACTCACCGCGGGCCCCTCGCCGACGCGGTAGGTGAGCAGCACCTGGAAGCGCTCGCCCGCGGGCCGGGGCTGCGGGAAGCACAGGCACAGCGCGCAGCCGTAGCGCGCGAAGGGCTGCGTGCGGAAGCTCACGGGCTCGTCGGGGCCGGAGGGGCCCCGCCGCAGCGCCGCCGCGGTGACCTCCAGGCACGGGTGCGAGTCCAGCCGCAGCTCGGCCGCGCCCGCGGGAGCCAGGCAGCGCAGATCCAGGGTCGCCGTGCCGCTCAGAGCGCGGCTCGCGAACTCGATCCGCAGGTCCAGGTGCAGGTGCAGCACCTCGAAGTCCCGGAAGTTGGACGCCGAGGCCACATCCACCGCCCGCGCGGAGTGCAGGGCCCGCGGTGCCGCGCCGCCGGCCATGGTTCCTGCCGACTGCCGGGAGGCCCGCCCGCTCGCCGGCTAGCGCTGGGCCAGGCCCCGCCCCCAGCGCAGGCCGCACCCCGAGCGTTTTGCGCTGCTCGAGGCCCCGCCCCGGACGGGCCCCGCCCAGCTCCGGAAATCCGAGCGGGCCCACCCTCCAGCCCTGGACTGTTTCCAAACGGGAAAGAGCAGCCTGGTATGCGTTCCTAGTTTTGCAGTGTTAAAATACTTTTTATTTGATGAAATGCTTGTTTTTTAAAAACTCCATATATGGTCAGTCTCCCTTCTCTTCTGCCTTCCTGGTTACGAAATCCGAAAGTGGGAAAACCCCTTTCCTGTGGCCGGAGCACCCGGGTGGCCACCTCCCAGCCCCCAGCCGTCGGGCGGGGCGCTCCGTCCCGTCCCGCCCAGTCTGCGCTCCTGGGCCCGGGGTCCGGACAGCTCCGGGGCTCGAGTGGCCAGGATGGGCAGAGTGCAACGGGGACGCGGGGCAGGACACCCGCTGGTCTTCCCAGTTACCGTTGCAGGAGGAAGGGGCCTTTGTCCTTGGCTGTCGGGTGGAACGTTTCTGGGTTGGGCTTCTCGCTCGGCCTCACCTTCCTCCCGGGAACACCAGCGGCCTCGGCCTGTCATTCCCACTGGGCCTCCCATGGGGCTGCGCCCCGGCCACTCACCCACGGGCCCCAGGAGAACCCTCTCCACGGCAGAAAGGAGAGCTGTGACCCCTGCCGCCTCTGCCCCACAGGGCTTTCGTTATTACTGACTTCTGAATGCTCAGAACGTTGACACCCCTGGGACACCGCAGACTACTGGCTGGAAGTCTCCCCCGCTGGTGACAGCATGGGTCCATGGAGACTTCAGGGTACAAGGCCGCTATATGAAAACCAACCGTATTTCTACTCACTGATAGACAATAAAACCTGAAACCTGAAAAACTATGCCGTTTAGTTAGCACTCTTGAAAATGAAACACCTAGGCTTAAGTCTAACAAACCATTACACACACGATCTTTGTGCTGAAAAGACGGGAACACTGATAAAACTTCCGGGCAATCCCAGTAAAAACCCCAGCAGGTCTTTCTGCAGACAGCAGCCAGCTCCTTGTGAAGTGTGCAGGGACAGAGAAAGGGACTGGAGGAGCCACAGGGGTGGTGAGAGCACTGGACGACACACCGAGGGCGGGGGGCTGGGGGTGGGAGAGTAGCCACCGGGCTCAGGGGCGTGGCCCACACGTAGCAGCTTGAAGGATCCCAGGTTCCAAACTGGACTCAGAAGTGCACTCCGCGGCAGGGTGGCAGGCAGCCTCGGACGCCAGGAAGAGCAGGGGGAGGCGGGCGGGCCCTTCCTGAGGGGATATCAGCGGGACACGGAGGACCCACCCGGGAGGGGCCCGGGCAGACTGGCCCTGGGGTCTGCCCGTCTCCCCAGGCACTTCCTTCAGGGACTAAAACCAGCTGGCCACTTCACCTGCGTCCTGGGCTCTACTCCAGCATGCCAAAGTTAGCTTTAGAATACTCACTAAACATTGTAGGTTTGCACTTTTAAGAAAACATTTACTAGACTCTAAACTATCTAGTTTTCTATTATTTGCTAATTTAAGACCAGTGGAATCTAAGTGGTGGGTTAAGAGTTTTCTCAGTAAAACTCAAACTTACAGGCTGAAACTTTTCATTGAAAGAACCATCAGGAAAAAGGGGGAGAGGAGAAAAACCACACAATGCGAAGCGAACAGCCACCCCCACACTGCAGGCTGACCCCCCCCACACTGCAGGCTGATGGAGGGCGGGGAGGAGGCCGAGCCGGGGGCCTCCGGGGGCCTCCTCCATTCCGTGTGCCGGGGTGTCTGGCTTCAGTCCACCGAGCATCCACCAGGGGCCCCCACACACCACCCGCTTCGGTGCGTGGGGATGAGCACAGAACTCGCGCCTTCCCACAGGCGGGCCGGCGTCCCCAGTGGGCTCAAGGAGGAAATGCAGAGTCTACGGCTCATCTTAAAAGGAGCGAGTTCCAGGAGTTTTATTGTTCGGCCCGCAGAACACGAAAGCAGGCGGGGCCCCCGGTGAGGGTGGCCAGGCCCACGTCTGCCCCGCGGCCTGCGTCTCCTCGGCACCGAGTCACCGGTGAGGACGCCGACCTCGCTCTGACCGCGGATGCAGTCCTCGGGTGAATAAATACACGGCGGCCTCCTACGGCCCCGCCCCATGCTCCTCCAAATAGAAAAAGTGCTAAATGTCTCTGTGTGGCCTGTTGGCCTCGGTCATCCCGCCCACGGTGACAGGAACTCCAGCGCCCCTCGGAGGCGCCTACTGGTACTGCCGGTAGTCCCCGAAGGGCGAGGGGGGCAGCGGGGCCGAGGGGAGCTGGGACGGGTCTTCGGCAAACTGCGGGCCTGCGGTGAAGAGGAAAGAGCTTTAAGGACCACTTGAACGTTGGATAATCAAAGACAATCTCTGCAGAAAGTATGGCAACCAACTCGGTGAAAATGCTGTGTCCACTGGAGCTGGGACCCGGCCGAACCCCCCACAAAGCGCCTCCGACTCGGGGTGAGTGGGGCTCCCCTTGTGGCCAGAGCCCACAGCTCTGCCGTGGTAAAAACAAGGTAGTGGAGTGGCCAGAGTAACCGAGTCGGACCTCCCAAGTGACGGCTGGGGGGAGGGGGGGCAGACCAGGAGTGCGAGGGGCCCGGCCCCCACCCACTCCACGGGCACCGACAGGCGGGGGGGCTGAAACTTGCCCAAAAGACACAGACTCTCTGGCGAGGTGCCCTGGGGAAATCAGGTCAGGCCGGCAGCTGTGACCTGCTCCCAGCTCCGTGCGGAGCTTCTCCAAGCCCCAGAACTCACTCTCGGCCGTCTCACTGCCATGCGCGCTGCCCTTCCCGGGGGCCGGTCTGGGTTTCGCTGCTTGTACTCCTGCCCACCCCCCCACCATGCCCGGGACATTCTCACCGAGACTGTCGAGGCGTCCACAGCTACAAGGGACTGACCCTCGTTTCACAACCACACAAGGACGGCTCAGCACTCAGTGGGACTCGCCCCGATGCCCCGGGTGAGAGGGACCACGAGCAGCAGAAGGCCTGTCCCTGAGAACCCGAGTGACCCTCCCCAACAGGAGCCACTTCCCACCACCCTCGCGAGCAAGGGACACAGTCACACGGCCCCATCTGGCCCTGAACCTGGCGGTCTGTCCTCCACTGCGGTGCCCCCAGCACCTAGAGCAGGGCCCGGCCGGCACGCGGACAGCAGTGCCTTGTGGGCTGACCACCACTCTTGTGGCACATCCTCAAGGCCCTTCCCCCAGCACCTCGGAGATGAGCAGCAGCTCCTCGGGGTGAGCGAGTGAGCGCTGGCCGCCGAGAGCTCCACGGGGAGATCGGCAGGAAGTCACCCAACCAGCGCGCTCTGGGGCCCGGGGTCGGCCCTGACGGAGCCCGCGCCCCGCCTCTCCAGCGGGACCGGGGCCCGTGGTGACCCTCGCAGCCCACCCACAGTGGCCGCACGGGGCAGCAGGCCGCAGACAGACTCACCGTTGGGGAACTGCGCGGAGGCAAACCTCGTGAGCAAGATGCCGGCCCCTTCGATGAGAGCCAGGAGGATGCCGCCCATCGCGGCCGAGCCGACCATGGCCACCGGTCCGTCTGGTGCAGCGGCGAGAGAGAGAGCACGGTAACAGAAACTGGGTTCAACGCCACGTGCAGCCAAGGAAAGAGCTGCCCACGTGCCTACGGCCGCCACCCCCCCCAAAACCCTCTCTCTCACTGGCTGAGACCGGGGTCCACAGACTGCGGCCCCAGAGCAAACGCAGCCCACGGCCCGCTCACGGCCCCAGGGCTCCACCGGCACAGCAGTGCTCGCCCGAATCCCGGCTGCCCTCAGTCCCAACGACCCAGAAAGTGGTTCTGTGCGCTTTATCCGTGACGCCCCGCTCAGGACAGGCATGACCACTAGTCCCAGAGGGCCGGGACACACACACACACACACACACACACACACACACACACACACACAGCACAAGCTTGCAGGGTGCCCGGGGACCTGGGGCTCGCGGGCTCCTAGCCACGGCAGCACGCAGGGTGGAGCGCCAGCCCTCGCCCTCGGAACCCCCACCAACCCTCCTGCCCCCCCCCCCACCACAGGCACCCCAGGAGCCTACAAGCTAAGACAGAAGAGGTTCCCTCGGGAAACGATCGACACTCACTTCTGGCGGCCAGAACGGCTCCTGTGAGGGCCCCGCTGGCGATGGAGTTCCAGGGGTCCTCCTTGCCCCGCACCTGAACCAGGCTGCAGTCGATCATGGAGAACAGGCCGCCCCAGACAGCGAAGCTCCCTGTTTTCATGAATGAAGACAGCACAGGCGTCAGTTTGCCACTCCACTCTTCGCACGCTGCCGCAAGAAACAAGCTTGGGCCCTGGCTGGCGTCGCTAGTGGGTTGAGCGCGGGCTGCAAACCAAAGCCTCGCAGGTTCGATTCCCAGTCAGGGCACATGCCTGGGTTGCAGGCCATGACCCCCAGCAACCGCACGTTGATGTTTCTCTCTCTCTCTCTCTCTCTCCCCACCTCCCTTCCCTCTCTAAAAAATAAATAAGTCATAAAAAAAGAAAAAAAAGAAGCTTAAATAACACTATGTTCTCAAAACTCTCTCCCCGCAAACACGCGCACGCACGCACAGTCTGGACGAGCAGAGGTCAGGAGACACCCCCCTCCGCCCCGCCTGCCGACGAAGCCCTGGGAACGTCCAAGACGATGCCGACCAGCAGGCCTCTGCTGGCACCGCTCCCGGCCCTGCCCCCCGACGGCTCCACCCACCCCATCCTGCGCGAGTGGGCCTGAGCACCTGCCCCACGAGAACCACCGTCGGGGACACGAGAGGCCCAGCTCTTCTGGGTGTGTCCCAGGCTGGCCCGTGCACACCAGCGGGCGTGGGACGGCACAGCGGGAGTGACAGAGAGCCCCGCGGGGAAAGAGGCCACCGCTCCTTCTCCGCCCCCCTTGCTCCGCACACGTGAAACCAGAACAAGCCTGCATCAGGCCACTCCGCTCCCGGAGCAGACTCTCTTGAGACACAGTGACCACTGCCCGCCCCCCCCCGTGCTGTCCCCGGGGCATCTTCCCGTGGTCGGTGACCGTGACCCGCTCCAGCCCGAGCTGCACGCACAGCACCTCAGCTTCTGCCCCAGGGGGTCCTCCTGTCCCCTCGGGCTCCCCTGGGCTGACTGCTGCCCGGTCGTCCTCCACTCACTGAAAACACCACATGCCGGACACAGCCTCTCAGGAGACAGGCAGGAACCCGCCTGACCCGTGTGACCTCTGTGCACGCGAGGGGATCGGGGTGACGCGCACTGACACCAACCCCGCTCCCGGCCGGCCGAGTCGGAGGGAAACCAGCCACTGCTTCCTCCCCTGTGCGCACGATTATCGCAGAGGGAAGCACAGGGAAACGGCGCCATCACCACAACCCTCGGGCCCGTGTTTCCTCGTCGGCAAAGCGGGGTGCCAGCGCCCCCTGGGGGGCAGCAGCACGGCACACCGCTGGCACGTGGTCCAGGGTGGCGTCAGCTGCGGTCTCTGCAAGGACGCTTGAGGGACAGAAGACTGCCCTTTCGGACGCACAGAGTGTCTGAGGAACGGCAGGAGGTGGCAGTGCTCCCCCAGCGTGGCTGCGTCTCTGTGAACGGACACAACTCCCAGCTTGCGAGCACGCAACTGGGAACCCTGCACTGCCCCGCGGTGTCCAGCAGCCCTGGGGAGGAGCCCGTCCAGCCAGTCGGGGTCTCCCTCGAAACCCCGCCCTCACCACACGCCCTCTTCAGCCTTGTCGCCCCGGCAGCGGTCCCTCCCGACCGGCGCAGCCCTGCCCCAAAGCCCGCCGCTGTCCTCTGGGCAGGAGGGGGGGCTAAACAGACCACTGAGCACGTGGGGGGCAGAGTCGAGATTTCCGACTGTTTCGACGACTCCAGTCCCTTCCCAAATAAGCCACCGGCCCAGAGATCCCCACTCGTGGTCTCCCGACTGCTGGGCGAACTGGCTCGGGGGCTGGTGTGATCTGAGGGGGCAGGAAGTGGAGCGTTCTCTGAGCGAACGGGAAGCGCGTCCGCGGCACGAACCTCCCAGCTGTGGGGCCCGGGTCTTCACGGCTGTCAGGCTCCCTCGCAGCCTGTGGCTGACGCCCTGTGAAGACGCAAGCAGAAACGTGTCACCAGCACCGTCACCCCCCGCCCGCCGACCAGCCCGTGTGACCCGAGCAAACCCACAAGACGCCCACTCACCACTGGAGAATTGCGGAAGCCTTTGATCGCCTGGAAGACTCCGCCCCCGATGGTGCCCATGGTGAAGGCCCCGCCACAGTCATCCACGATGCGCCAGGGGCTGCGAGCAGGGGAGGGAGGGAGGGAGAGGCCTCATTTTTCGTCTGTACACCGCAAACCCGTTGCCAGCCCCGCGCCGGGCGCAACAGGCCCCAGGCAGGGTCCTCTGCAACCAGCACACACGTGCCCAGGACAGGCCGGCACAGCTGCAGGGCTCCGCCCCACCCGTGTGCGTCCAGCCCCCAGCTCGGAGTCAGGGGGGAGGGAAGTGACTCCGCCTCCGTCCTGGGCACTGGGGGGAGGGGTGCGCTGCAGGGCAGGGGGGGGGGCACAGAGGACACACGAGTCTGGGACGCTGCACTGTCACCACGAGTGTCACCCCGTCTCCCGGGGATCAAGGTGAGCTTTCCAGCTGCAGGGACAGTTAAAGCTGGATGAAGGAGGAGTCAGCAGGGGCAAAGGAAGACCGATCTGTAAGATCGGTCTTAGGGTCTGAAACTCTTCCGGGGCTGGTCAGAGTCAACTCAACGTTCAGAACCTCGGCCCGTGTCAGGTCCATTTCACTCTTGTGGACTCCGATGCCCAGTGTCTGGAGGTTAGACCGGCACCCCACTTCCACAGGCAGCGCCCTAACTTACGCGACACCCAGTACACTGACCAGGAGGCTAGTGCGACTCGTCTGAGAATCTGGTCCACAAAAAAGTCTGAACACTTAAGTTCATTTTCAATCCATTCTTTTTAAAGATTTTATTTATTTTACATTTAGGGAGAGGGAGAGAGGGGGAAACATCCATGTGTGGTTGCTCTCATGCACCCCCTCCTGGGGACATGGCGCACAACCCAGGCACGTGCCCCAACTGGGAACCGAACCGGTGACCCTTTGGTTCACAGGCCTGTGCTCAATCCACTGAGCCACACCAACTGGGGCCATTTTCAATCCATTTCAAATGCAAGTATCTAGTGTCAAGGGTTGAATGCTATAACGAGCTAGGGGCCATCTACCTGCTCAGGTAAACTTGTGAATTTGGTGTATTCATACTGCTGGGGAATTTGAACAATGAGTAGTTTCTGACTTTCCCAGACAGGGGAACCTTGCCGTCAAAGCACCGTGTCCTCTTCCGGTACAGCGCAGCTCAGGGCCTCACGCAGAAGGACCCTCGCAGGCGGCAGGGCCCACCTGGGCCCCGCTGATCAGGGTCCACAGGTGACCCGACTGCACGTTAAGAGCTTGAAAACCGGGCCACTCCTCCGGAGTGGTGGAGACATCACTGGGAAGTAAAGGGGAGGACAGAACGAGTCCGTGGCTCCCTCCCTGAGCGCTGGGGCTGCCGTGAACGAGCACCTTGACCTCCCAGAGGGGCGCCCGGAGCGCACGTCCCAGGAGAGGGCGTCCAACACAAGGCAGATGGGCAGACGGGCGGTCCCTGACCAGGGAGCAGCCAGGTCAGAATGCTCCCGCGGGGCTGTCGGTGAGGGCTGCACGCAAGGGTCAGGCCAGAGCCTCCTGGGGCGGAGGCGCCAGGCAAGCCCAGCTCAGAGCGCCGGGACAGCACTGGGGCCACCGGCTATTGTTTAATGGGTACCAGCCACCTTAGGTGCCTCGCCATGCAAACAAAGCCTACGACTTTCAAGAAAGTGAGGCTGTTTCCCATAGAGTACCTAACCTTCTAGCTTCCCAAGAGCTCTCGTCTGCTCTCCGTTTCACAGCCAAGGCTCAGAGGTGAAGGACCTGGCCCAGGAAGGGCCAGAGGAGCAACTGCGGCACAGACGCAGCGCGGCCAGGGCCCCGGCCCCCTCCCACTGCAGCGCAGACTGGGGGCTTCTAACGCCAACGAAGTGTTCAGGGGTCCTCCATCTGGCGTCCCAAGAGGGGCTGGAGGGGAGGAGAGCAGCCAGGAAGCTGCGGTAAGAGGCACGGGGACCCCAGGGAAGACTCCGGCGACAGGAACTGGAAGGCTGAGGTTCGGGGGGACAGCTCAGACTGCACCGGGCGGGAAGGGCTGGGTGGGGGGGCAGGTGCGTGGCGGGAGCCTGGACAGGAGATGCTCCCCCGGACAGGGCCGCGCAGGCCGTCAGAACGTTCACCCACCGACCACAGGGCTGACCGCACACCCACTGCTCTGCTTCGAAGCCA
The DNA here is from genome assembly GCF_019186645.2 of Phyllostomus hastatus. Taxonomy (NCBI): domain Eukaryota; kingdom Metazoa; phylum Chordata; class Mammalia; order Chiroptera; family Phyllostomidae; genus Phyllostomus; species Phyllostomus hastatus. The sequence goes on along the minus strand of NW_025333607.1, from coordinate 23,382,209 downwards.
ACGAGTGCGCCCGGTAGAGAGCCAAGGGGCACCCAGTGAGTCAGGTGAGCACTCGTCACTCCTGGGACGTCCTTCTTTCCTGTGTCCTGGGAGGACACTGGTAACGAAGTCCTCCAGGGTTCCGGCGTCCTGTGCGGATGCACCATCTGTGCACTGGGCTGTGCGCTCACCAGCCCAGGTCGGGTCTCCTCCAGCACCGTTTGTCCCCCCTTCACCCTCCCCCACCCCCCACCCCCATCCCCCAGGAGGTGACCACGCTGTCTGCTGTCTGTGTCCCGCAGGTTTCCCACCCAGCCCCCAACGCCCGCCTCGCTGAGAGCTGTCTGTCTGTCCTCGGTACCTGGGAGTCTGTTCCCGCAACATCTTTAATTCACAGAAGTCAGACGACCCCCCCTCCTGCCCACCTGTACAGGTGTGAGGGCAACAACGGGTGAGCGCAGGCGGCGCCTCTGAGCACGCTCCGGGGGGGGGGGGCGCAGTTCCCCGGAGAACGGAAGTTTCGAGAGCTCGGAGGCGCCGAAAACAGGTAGTAGCCTGCACCCCACTTCTGGGGCGGGGGCTCAGCACAACTGAAAACAGCGTGTTTCTGCTGACGCGGTAAAAAACGCGATCGACCCCAAGAACGAGGTCTGGCGTTTTGGCCGATGACCCCACAAGCCTGAAAGTCGGGCCCCCGAGACCTGCGCCGGCAGCCCTGCCCTTTACCACGACCCGTCTCTGGGCCCGGCTTGCTCCTGCTCCTACCGCCCGAGCCCTCCCTCAGCCGGCGCTCCACGAACGCGAGAGCCGACTCCTCCCGTCCACGGCTCCGGGGAGCACGTTCCCCGGACAGCTTCTGCCTCCTGGCCCCCCGGGATTCCGAGCACGAAAACGGGGCCCCCGCCTGCCGCAGCTTCCCCAGACCCGCCGGGTACCACCAGCGCCCGCTCGTTACGGACGCTCCGCCCGGCGGACGCTGCGGAAAGGGCACCCGCGGGGCCGGGCTGCCCCTCCTCGACGCGGGCGGCGGGGGCAGTGCCTGGCTCGCACAAGGTCGGGGCGCGGGCCGGCGCTGCGGGGGCAGGTCCGGGGCCGCTTCCAGCCCGAGCCCGGACCTGTCACCGTCCACGGCAAGGTCACGGGGGGCCGGGTGCGGGAGGCCGGCGCCGGGGAGCCGACGGGCCGCCGAAGCCCGCACCGCCCACGGCCACCGCGCCCGCGTCGACGCCCTCGGGGCCTGGAGGCCGGGGAGAGCGAGGGCGGGCGGGCAGGACGGGCGAGGACACCGCTCCCACTCACCAGGGCTCCCGCGCGTACTCCTCCATCTTGACTCCAGCGCGTGAGAGTCGCCGGGCGGCGGGGCGGGGCCTGACCCGGAGGCGGAAGTCACCCAAGAGGGGGGCGTTAGTGTCTGTGGCGATTGGCTCCCCGCTTCCGCCCACAGCCAATGGAGGCCCGACAGCGCGAGGGGCTGGCCTCGCCCGGCCCTCCGGGGGGCGGGGCCGGCCGACGGGACCGCGAGCTGCCGGCGGCGAGGGGTCCCCGTCCCCGCCACCGAGGCGTGGTGCCCGGAGAGGGTCAGGTGTCGTCCCGCCGGGGTCCCCAAGTTCCCCAGGCACGTTCCTCTCCCTTCGTGCTCTGTCTGGGCTACGAACTGATGCCGCCCGGCCCGACACGACCAGGAAGCTCTCCGCGACGGCACGCGGCCCTTGGGTCCTGGCGCCTGGCACGTGGGGGGAGGCCCCACGGACGCGGGCGAGGTGCGGGGACCGGACGGGCAGCGGCCGCAGCCTCCCTCAGTGCCCCCAGAGGGTCTGAGCCGCTCCCCTCCGGGCCGCCCTTGGGAAATGGACCGCTGCAGACGCCCAGGTTCGCCCGGGCCGACTCCGGGCGTGACTGCGGCTGCACCCCCCCCCCACCGCCCACCTCTCTGTCGATAGAGCGGGCGTGCACGGCCCCCGAGCCCCCCGCACGGCGGCGTTCCTGCAATGAAGTAGCCAGGGAACAGGGAGTGTTACATGAAGCTCATCGGGAAGGGGGGACACATTTGCAGTCCTGTTCGTGTCTGTTGATACCGCGGGTTCCGTCCTCCGGAGGCGTCGCCTCCCACCACGCCTCCATCAATGTTGCCTAAAGGAACGTGCTAGAAAACCAACCTTAAGTGACTGGAGGACCAGGAATACCCCCCTCGCCCTGGGAGGAGGGGGCGTGGTCGTTTGGGACTCCGCCCCTCTGAACCTTGTCCTTCTACCCTGCAGGTCCCCTGACCCAAGGGCACTGGGGGCCCAGAGAGCTGCACCCCAACAGGTCCCAGGCCGTGGCTCCAACCCCCTGGTCCCACCTGGCCCTCTCGCCCAAAGCCCCGACTGTCGTGGGCGAGTAAGGCGCATCCCACAGCCAGCTGTAGGGCCTGGGGTCCAGCTGTGTGTCGGGCTGTTTGCTGGGCAGGGGGTTCGGAGCCATCTCTCTTCCGCTCTCCTCGCTTCGCTGTCCAGCCTTTCCGTTCCTCGGCCGGGGCCGGTGTCAGAGCTCTCTGCCCGTGTCCACTCTTCCAGGAGGCGGGGCAGACAGTGGCTCTGTGCGGAGAAACTTCCCGCCCCACCCCCAGAAGGGAACCAGTGGGGCGCCGTCCCCAGAGGGCATGCTGTGCCTGGTGCTGTGCTCCGCACGGGGCATGTGCTGCCCGCTCGTCCGCTCAACGCCTCCACACCCCTGGGGCGTCGGTCCTCTTCTCCTCCGGGTGGGGACGCACCACGTCCTGGCTGCCGGTTACCGAAGACACAGAGAGGCTCCCTGAGGGGTTCACGGTCACACACCTCAAGTCCTAGCCCTTGTCATGTGACTCCAGAGCCTGTGGCCTTATCTGCCACCTTGTGTTCCTGGAAATGTGACTTACCTGAGGGCATTTAGCCCAGCGGAGAACCTCCCGCAGCAGTAGTTCCGCACAGGAGCTGCGCTGTGGCTGGAGCTCGGGGTCTCCCCCCAACCCCTGTCTCCCCGACCTTGTAGCACAACAGCGCGAGCGTCTCTCTGCGGAGCGGGCCGTTCCAGCAACTCTTGGTCCCCAAGATGCGCCTGTTTCGGGTGGGAGTGGGGTCTGAGCTCGGATGACCCCTGCCCCTCATTGCAGGGGCTGGGGGCGGGCGTACTCCTGGGCTCTGGGCGTCCGAGCTGTCCATCCCGCCGTGACACCTTCCGAGGGCAGACTTGGGGAGCCTGTGAGCTGTGGCGGGGGCCCAGGGGCTCGGAGGAGCAAAGGCTTCAGACTGGGTCAAACCAGGAGGGCCCACCGCTTGGAGCTGTGGGGTCTGCAGCACAGGAGATGCGGGGGGTGACGTGCAGAAACGTGGTCGGGCGGCCCGAGCCCCACCCTTTCGGCCTAGGAGCCGTGGGCCTGTCTGTGAGGACGTCCCTGGTGCGGGGACCGCTGAGGCCAGAAGACACAGAGGGAAACCACAGGTGCAGAGGCTGCGGGGGGGGGTGGGGAGGGGGGAGGACTTGGGAAGAGTCAGGCCCTGGCTCCTCATCAGGAGGATTGAACACATTTGGCCAAGGTTCTGAGAAGGAAGAGTCCTGGAGGGCGGGGAGGGAGCTGTTCTCAGCTGAGAGGGAACTAGAGGTTGGGTGGGGCGGCCCCCGGAGCCAGGGGTCCAGGGATGCCTCTTGTAGGAAGCTCCCCTGGGCGGGAGGGAGGCGGAGGAGGGACAGGAGCAGGGGTGCAGGGAGCAGGGGTCACCCTCCGCCCAGCGTGCCAAAGCCCGCTGCAGGCCAGCTCCCTGCAGAGCTCTGTGGCCCCCCCAGGCTCTCACCAACAGCTTCTAGTCCTTCTGCTTCACTTGGACTTCAGTGGGATTGTTTTTACCCCACAGATCACACACTTAAAAGACAACAACCAGCCCTGACCAGTGTGGCTCGGGGGGCTGGGTGTAATCCAGCAAGACGAACGGCCACTGGTTCAATCCCCGGTCTCAGCACACGCCTGGGTTTGGTCCCCGGTCCAGGCACATGACAACGAGAGGCGATTGACCAAAGCTTCTCTCCCTTGCTTCCTCCCTTCCTTCCCCCCGTCTCTAAAAGTAAATAAATAAAACCTTTAAAAATAAGGAAATAAAAGACCATGACCACGGTGTCACTACTTTTGTATCTGTCTCCCCATGGTGCGTGGCAGGGTGCTGTGCACCCACGGCAGTCTCCGAATCAGCACGGCGTGAGTGAGCGAGAGCCAGGCGAGAGCCTAGGTATGCGAGTGCACGGAGGGCGGAGGCGGCTGAGGGACAGAAGGGAGGGGGTGGGGCAGGGAGGTGGGGCAGGGGCCGGGGTGAGAGCGGACGGAGACAGTCAGGATAACCGCTGAGGGCTGCCGAGTGTCTGCCGACATCAGGTTTAACTACGACGGGTTTCCCGTGAACCTCAGATGTAACGTTCCTCCGCCGTGCCAGGTGGGCACACCTGCTGTTCACACTCCACAGCCCATGAGGCCGAGTCACACAGGAGACGGAGCCCGGCCCAGAGTCTCCGGGCCGGCGAGTCGCAGGAGGCGGAGCCCACGCGGGTCTGTCGGCCCGGAGAGCCCAGGCCACTGCTTCTTGTCGAGTCGAGATGGGCGTGTGCGATTACACACCCCTCCGGTGTGCAACGCTGCAATTCGGTGTGTGTGTCCTCTCTGCCTGCCGCCCACTTCTCCCTCCCCACAGCCTCGCCCCCCCCCCGCCGCCTGTTCCCCAAATCCGCACGCCGGTCACACTCCATGCCTGTGTGCTCCTCCACACGCCTGTCTCCAGGGGACTTCCAGGTTTGGGTGACTTTTGTGAAGTTACTGGTCGGTTGAGTGTCCCCAGCGTTCTCGGGCCGAGCCACGTGGACTTTTCTGATCTGGTCGCAGCCCCGGCTGTCGGAGCGGGGCTGCCGCTCAGTGATTCCACTTCCGGACTCGGGGGCACACACGCCGAGGAAGCCCTCCCCCACACGTCCCCCCAGGTCCCCCCGCCTGGTCTCCGCGCTGCAGGCCCACCTGCCCGCGCCCTCCCCGAGCAGCCTCCCCCCGGAGCTGGCCTGGGGCTCGAAACGCAGGGCCCCGTCTCGTCCCAGACGATCCCTGGACGCGGCGAGTGCTGATCAAGTGACTGCCTGTGGCCCGGGGTGGACAGACGCCAGGAAAGATCGAAGCATCTGCCCCGATGGGTTACACCACGGCTCCGCGCAGCAGCGGCGCGGCGGGGGGCGGCGGGCGGGAGGGGCCGGAGATCGAATGTCCTGTGCCTGCGCGGCGGCGTGCCGGGCCGGCGGCGGAAGGCCCTCGGTCGACACACACGCCCGAGCCGCTGCGCCAGCCCGCCCCCCCGCCCCCCAGGCCCGGAGTCACTTCTCCCTGGAGGCACGGGGATCGTGCTCTGGACCGCGATGCCCTCGGCCGCCCGCTGGCTCCCCCTCCGCGCTCCACGCCCATCGCCCGTCACTGGAAGACCCAGACGCGGAGGGAGGGAGGGAGGGAGGGAGGCTGGAACTCCCTTCCCAGGAGCCTGGGTGCTTCTTGGGCGCGGGCGGCCCCTCAGGACTTTCCCGACTGCCCCCCAGCCCACCTTCCTCCCCATCAGCCAGCCAGCTCTCGGCTCCAGAGGGGGCCCAAGTCCGCAGAGGCCGCGGTGCTCAGCGCCAGGCTCCCATGGGCACGGCCCTCTCCGGGGACGTGTCTCCCAGGCTGTGAAGGGCTGGAAGCCCCCCGCCCCCACCCCCCACCGCAGGGCCAAACACAGGAGAAAGGGGTCAGCGGGCCACGCACGGGCCGCCGGACGCCCGGGCGGGAGCACGGGGAGGGCTGGGGTGGGAGTGAAGTTTGCGCTTGGACCGGCACCGACCCGGGCCGCCCCGCTCTCTTGGCTCTGCCTGGCTCCCCCATCCGCTGCCGCGGCCTCTGCATTTTTGCGTCTTTTTCTCATCGCGTGGCCCCTTGTCTTTAAAAGGCTAAATGCTCTGCACTAAATTTGGTCACACCGCGCTCCAAGATTCCCTGGAATGTCCTCAAGTTTCAAGTCGCTCAGACGGCGGGGGCAGGCCCGCCCCCGCTGGGGGATTGGCTTCTCCGCTCAGGGCCGGGCAGCGGCTCTGTCTCATTGGCCGCCGGGCAGACCGACCGGGCCCACTAGCCCCGCGCCTGGGGAGGCCTCGCTCCCAGTCCTCGGCCCAGCACCTGCGGCGCGCGAGCGGCCCGGGAGCCCGTCCTCAGCAGCGGAGGGTCGGGGTCGCTCCCAAGCCCACTGAGCTGCGTCCACACCCGCCCGTCCCTCCCCTGCCTCCGCCGGCCAGGACCGCCGCAGCCCCTGCCGGAGCCGCAGCCGCTTCGCCAAGATGTCCAAGGTAGCCAAGTACCGCCGGCAGGTGAGCGAGGACCCCGACATCGACAGCCTGCTGTCCACCCTGTCCCCCGAGGAGATGGAGGAGCTGGAGAAGGAGCTGGACGTGGTCGACCCCGACAGCAGCGTCCCCGTGGGGCTGCGGCAGCGGAACCAGACAGAGAAGCCGTCCACCGGCGCCTACAACCGGGATGCCATGCTCAGCTTCTGTGAAAAGGAGACCAAGAAACTGCTGCAGAAGGAGCTCTCCCTGGACGTGAGTGAGCGGGGCCTGGAGGGCGGGAGGCCGGGGTTCACGCTTCCCAGGGACCGGGGCGGGGGCTCCGACACCCTGCCCAAGCTGGCGCTGTGACCGCGTCCCCCAGTTTCTGGTAGGAGCAGGGCTGAGAGACGCTGGCGGGACGCAGGTCAGAGGGGCCGGCCGTGGGCAGACCAGGGAGCCGGGAGCAAGGACAAGGATGCTCCCCGTCTCAGGCCAGCCAGGCAGGGAGGGCTGCGCCCTCCCCGCAGAGAGTGGCTCGTGTCTAATCCCTCCGGCTCTCTCTCGGAGGGCCCTGGGGCGGGCGGGTCTCCCGCGGCAGTGGGAGCCAGGAGGCTGCGGCCTCAGGTCATTCCCAGGAGTGGGGGGCTGCGCTCTGGGGGAGCCTCCAGAGGAGTGCCCCCCCACCGCAGTCAGGGCTCTATCAGCCCCAGGGCCCCTCTGCTGGTCCAGGGAGCATGTCCCCCAGGAGGGGGTGGCCACTGTCTGGTGGGCGCAAGCAGAGCCGGTCCCCATCGTCCGGGGCTGGTGTGTGGTTCTCTTTCTCCGTCCGCCTGTGACTTTTCCGGGGACGCCTGGCTCGCTCCGCCTCGGGGGGAGGACTCTGCAGGGCCCCCTGTCCTCGGGGCGACTGTCCCTCAGGGCGCTGGCCCCCGGTCTCGGCGCCGGTCCCCCCACTCAGCACCCGCCGCCCGCCCCTCGCACGCTGCCCATCCTTGTGAATTCCGGCCGGAAAACACTCAGCCCTCTCCGCTCTCACGGAGGCTCAGTGCTTCGGCTACAGGTCGCTCTCACGTAGACACTCAGAAGGACCGTGTTTCCCGTGGAACGTCTGTCTGGGCGAGAGGCTCGGACCCAGACCCTCGGACCCTCGCCGCCCAGCAGGCTGTGGCCGCAGTCCCGGCTCTGAGCGCACGTAGAGATGGGGGAGTGGGGGGGGTGACGCAGGAGGGGAGGGAGAGGGCCCGGGTTCTGACTCTGAGCCCCCCCTCCCCGACCGGCCCCACCCTGGCCAGGGTTAAGCCAGGAAGTGGGGAGACAGGGGAGCTAGGAGCCCCTTGTCCTCCGGGCAAGGCGGCTGCCTCTGAGAACGATGAGCGGACCCCAAAGGAGCCGGGCAGTGAGCAGGGCGGGGGCCCTGCTGTGGGGGCCTGGTCAGCGAACTCGGGGAGGCAGGGAACTGCACCAAAGGCCTCGCCACGCTCCGGACGCCCCGCTGGGACCCCGTGCTCCCTCCGCAGCGGGGCCCTGGCTCCCCCCCAACCCCCCCCCCGTCCTCGGGCTCTGTGCCTGACCCCATGGACCCAGGGCCTTCTGGTGCCCACAGGGATGCCCCCCCAGACCGAAGGCAAACAGCCGTCACTCCTCCCAGCACGAGAGCCGGGGAGGGACTCTGTGCCCTTCTGCAGGTCCCCCTCACAAGTCTCTCCTCAGCCGGGCAGGACCGTGGCTCTCCGCTCCTCCCCGCCTGCCCTCCTCGCCGCCCCCCCAGGCACGCACCTGTCTGTGCGTGGACTGCCCGGGGCAGGGGGCTGGGGGGTACCCGTGTGTGCAGGGAGCTGGGGAGGGGGGTACCCGTGTGTGCAGGGAGCTGGGGAGGGGGGTGCCTGTGTGTGCAGGGAGCTGGGGAGGGGGGTGCCTGTGTGTGCAGGGAGCTGGGGGAGGGGGGGTGCCTGTGTGTGCAGGGAGCTGGGGAGGGGGGGTGCCTGTGTGTGCAGGGAGCTGGGGAGGGGGTACCCTGTGTGCAGGGAGCTGGGGAGGGGGGGTACCCGTGTGTGCAGGGAGCTGGGGAGGGGGGTACCCGTGTGTGCAGGGAGCTGGGGAGGGGGGTACCCGTGTGTGCAGGGAGCTGGGGAGGGGGGTACCCGTGTGTGCAGGGAGCTGGGGAGGGGGGTACCCGTGTGTGCAGGGAGCTGGGGAGGGGGGTGCCTGTGTGTGTGCACACACATGGTGGCACCCTCTGAAGGAGAAGACACCCTCAGGGCCGCTTTCCCCTCGTGGCAGCGGGCTGCCCTGCCCCCGTCCGAGGGCCCAGGGAGGCAGTGAGGCTGGGGGTGCAGGGCGTGTCCGGAGCCACAGGCCCGAGAGTCATCTCTGCAAACACGGTTACAACAATTAGGAGCAGGTGCGGATCGGGAGAGTGAGCCCTGCCTGGGCGCCGGGGACTGCGGTGAGCCCCTCGCAGGCGGGAGAGGCCAGGGGGTGCTGCACCTGGTAACGGACCCTCCTCTTGCAGACAGGACACTGCCGGGTCCCTGGGACGCTGAGGGGACCGGGGCTCGGCTGTGAGTGGGCTGAGGCCGGAGGAGGGGCCTGTCCCCTGCTGGGGGTGGGCAAGGCGGGGAAACAGGCAACTGCCCCCACCCCTGGGTGTCTGACACTCCCTGTGCTCCCTGGTATACAGACTTCATGTATTTACCTCAGACAGAGGGGCAGGAGGGAGAAAGGGAGGAGAGAAACATCCATGTGTGGTTGCCTCTCGCGCGCCCCCTACTGGGGACCTGGCCGGCAACCCAGGCATGAACCCCGACTGGGAGTCGAACCAGCGACCCTTTGGTTCCCAGACCCGCACACAGTCCCCTGAGCCCCACTGGCCAGGGCTGTGCGAGTTCTTTTATAAACAGAAACCAGTGTGTGTCCTGAGCCCTGGGTCTCCCTGGGGAGGGGGATCCCCGAGATTCATGCTCCAGCTCTAGGGCGGCGGTGGGACCTCTGTCATGAATATGTGCCCCCCCACCCTGGGCCCCCCCCATCAATGCCTCTCTGTCCTTGGGGTCTCAGGCCCCGCCTCCTCCCGCGGGTCAGGACCACACCTGTCGTGAGGGCTCCCACGCCACCTGTCCCACCCACCGGGCACGGGCCTGTCACCTCTGCTTTCGTGCTCAGCCTCTGCTCGGCACCTGAAGGGCAGCAGGGGTCTAGGTGAGGCGGGGCGGGGCCTGGCAGAGCTGACCCCTGGCTCCCCTCCCCCCTTTAAAGGGGCAGCGCTCTCGGCTCGTGGCAGCGGCGGCTCCGCCGGGGCCCTCCCCCTTAGGTCGAAGGCAGAGCCGCAGGGCAGGTGTGCAGCCGACGGTGCCGTGAAACCCTGTCCTTGGCTCAGGTTTCGGGAACCGGATCCCCTTCGGGTCAACTCATGTGTCCTCGTCCCTCCCCTGCCCGCCTCCCCGAGCTCCTCCTGTGCTAGCGGGCCGGGGGTGAGCGCCTGCCGCAGCCCTGGAGTGCAGGGGGCGCTTCTGGGTGCTCCCGGGGTGGACTGGAGAAGCTCACCAGGAGCACCCCTCCGGCCTGCCGGCCCGCCCCTCCGCTCGCTGACCTTCGGAGCCTCACCCCACCTCCCCTCCCGTCCCGGGTCCTGGCCCGGCGAACAAGGGCTCTCCGCGGGGACAGGGGCGCTGGGGAGGCCAAGGCTGCCACCTGAGCCCTCCCTCCGACCGCCCTTCGCAGGGCTGGGCCTGTGGGTGGTTGCCCCGGGCAGCACAGCCCCGACCAGCTCAGCCCTGAGTACGACTACGGGGATTAGCCCGACTGGCTCACACCCACAGCAGCCCTGGGGGCCCTGGGGAGGCAGAAGCGCGTGCCCCGCAAGGGCCCACGTGCAGAGAGAGGGAGGCCGTGCAGGTGGAGAGGGGCGAGGACGGGGCTCACCTGGGAGGGGGCCGTCAGCCGTCAGGGGTCTGGTCTGCCTCCCACTGCATCTCGCAGGCTGGGGGCTTCAGGGTCTCCGGGCTGAGGCGGGAAGAGGCATCTGAGCAGACCCCCAGGGGGGACAAAGCCCTCAGCCAGCCTGTCTGCCCGACCTCGGCCCCTCTCCTGGGAGACCGTGGTGTCTGCCGGTGGCGGAGCCTGCAGGCCGTGCTGGGAGGCCCAGAAGGCGGGGGGCAGGGCCGCCGTGGTGCTGGTGAGGTCTGCACGCGTGAGCCCGCGTGGCGGGGACACAGGCAGAGCCCGGGGCAGGGCGCGGGGCCGGACGCCGGCACTGGGGTACCTGCCCGGGCAGACGGCCCGCGAGGTCCTGGGCTGTAACTCCCGGGCACGTCCGGCCGGCCGGCTGTCCTGTTGGTCAGAGGGGAGGGCCTGGATGCAGAGCCTCCCTCGGGCGGCGAGCGCCTGCGGTGTGGCCACCAAAAGCCCGGGTCCGGGCCGCCTGCTGCCAGCCCTCCCTGAGCCCGCGTGCGTGGGTGGGGGGACTGTGAGCGTCTCTGGAGCCGCCCCAGGGCGGGCGGAGCTGCGGGCTCCTGGGACCCGGGAGGGGGACTGTGAGTGGGGGGAGGGTCACCGACGGTGACACTGGGGGCGGAGTGGACGCGAGGCCCACGCTGCAGACGCTACACCCGCGCCCGTGCCAGCCGGCCGTGGTGAAGAGTCTCTCGGGGCGGGGGAGAACAGCGGGCTGCACGAGGGGACGCGGAGGCCGAGGAGCAGGGGGCCCTCCCCCCAGGCCGGGCCCTCCCCCCGGGCCGCACCTTCTGTGAGAGGCAGCCCCGCGCTGGCAGGCCGCTGGCCCGTGGTCCCTGGGGCCCGCCTCAGGCCGGACAGCCGGCCGTCGTCAGGACACTGTTTACAAACAGCCGGATGGACAGACGGCCTCCTGCTCGCACAGCCCGCCCCGCCCCCTCCCCCTCCCCCCTCCCAGAGCCCCGGGCCCCTCGGCCTGCTGGGTCTTCAGCCCTTGCTTCCGGGGCGAGTGGGACCCCTGCCCCGGGACGCCCAAGGCAGAACTGGGGGGGCAGGACCCCCACGGAGCTCTGGGTGGGGGTGCACCGAGTCTGGTGCTCAGAATAGTGGCCTCAGAGCCCAGGGGACCTGGGTCCGGTCCGCCCCACTGGCTGCCGGCTGTGTGACCCAAACAGGTCACTGCGCCTCCCAGAGATCCTGAGTGGCCCACGCACATGTGACATGCGTGTGTCACGACGAAGAAGGAGCTCGCGGCTTCAGCAGAGAGCACAGGTGGTCCGGGAGGACGCTGCCAAGCGCTGGAGCTGAGCCAGGGCCCCGAGGAGCCGGCTGCCAGTCGGGCCGAGGGGACGGCAGACACAGAAACCTCGGGGGCGGGGCGGGGAGTAGGTGCAGGTTTGCTGGGTCCGAGGAAGGGCCAGGCCGGTGTGGCCACAGCCAGTGGGCTTAGGGGAGGGTTGAGGAGCTGCGGCCCCAGGGGGCGAGCAGGGCTCAGCGATGTCGGCCTTGGGGCAGCCCGGCCGCGGGCGGGATGTCGGGGAGGGGTCCGAGCAGGGCCCGTGTGACCCGCCAGCGCCAGGAGGAGGGGGCGCAGGTGGGAGCTCGGGGAGGCCCGAGGGGTGCTCAGGCGAGGACGCTCTCCTTGGGCGGGTGGGCGGGCACCCAGGCAGGCCTGGCTGACACCTGGGTCTCGAGGAGCGGGGCCCGCCCGCCCGGGGCTCCTGGAGAATCGGAGGCCATCTGCTGAGAGCGGAAGCGGCAGGGGAGGGGCGGGTCGGAGGAGATGAGAGCCCTGATCAGAGCGAGGGCAGCTCCTCCGAGGGGGCAGGTTGGCCCAGGGAGGCGGCAAGCCTGGGGCTCAGCAGGGAGGCCGGCTGCAGGCTCACGTGGGCGTTCGAGGCCCACGGGAGACTGGGCTAGGGCAAGATTGTGGGTGCTGGGGGCTGGGGAGGAGCGCTCGGTCTCGCTGAGGTGCTGAACCACGTGGGTGGGGAGTGGGGGACCCTGGGACCTAGGGGACAGGGACCCACCAAGGTGAGGTGCGACCCGGGGGGATGGGAGCCGGACAGACCAGCCTTGGTCTGAGCCTCGTCCTGGGACACAGAGGAGTCGGGGAGGGGGGCCCAGAGGAGAGCGTGGCGTCAGCAGCATTTTCACACACACACACACACACACACACACACACACACACACACGTGTGCTGGCGGGGCGAGGCAGGGCAGGGCGGAGGGAGCCCCAGCCTCCGCTGGGGCGACTCCAGCAAAGACACCAGGACCCACCCGCCCACCTGCCTGTCCAGCTCCGTCCCAGCCTCAGCCGGGCGCTCGGGCACCGCCCCTCCAGCTGCCGGTCACACCTGGACAGACGCCACCGTGCCTTCCGGCCCGGGCCGCCCACGAAGCCTGAGCAGGCCCCTCTCTCCCTCCCTGGGTCCCACGGGCTCCGCCGCCACCCTGAGCAGAGGCCGGGGTGCCTTGTTACTCGGAGAACCCTGAGGCCCTCAGGTGAGGAGACCTTCCCGAGGCTCTTCTGCCACCCGGGAGTGGACAGGCTTCCTCGGGGCCGGCTCCCCGCCCCAGGCTGCCCACCACAGGCCCCCGCCCACCCCTCGAGGACTGGCGCCGGCCTGGGCCGGGGTCCGGGGACCTCGCTCTCGCTGGACCTGCAGGGGACCCCTGTCGGTCTCCGCCTGCAGGCCGGCTCCTCCATCTCCAGCTCTTCCCCGTCTCCTCTCTCAGGGCCGCCCTCCCTCTGACCTCTGACCCTGAACCTGGCTGTGCGCCAGGGCCGCGCCCGCCCTCCGGCCCACGCTCAGCGGCCGCCACGTGCTCGCTCGCCTCTGGCCTCTGTTGCGAGTTCTAGATCGTTCCCTCGCCTCCTGGACCCCTCGAGTGTCTCAGATTCAGCTCGTCTGAAAACAAGGCAGCCGTCACCCCGCCCCTACCCCCAGCCCCCAGCCCCCCGGCCGGCCTCCCCTGCCCCTGCCCCCGCCTCGTGGGGAGGGGAGGTTCAGCAGCAGAGCACCCAGGCCACCACCTGGACCGACCCGCTCCGGCCCCTCCCAGGTTCCCGGACTCTCCGGGCAACTATGCCCCAACGCCAGCCCTCCTCTCGGCCCGGCTCGGTCACCGGCACCCTCTGCCCGCTGGAAGAAACCCCCGGCCCACAGCATCCCGCCCCACCGCGACCCAGGCTCCCCACCGCAGCCGGGGCCTCGACCCCGAGCCTCGAGCCTCGTGCCGGCCTTCAGCCGCCCACCAGCCCCTCGGCACGGCTGGGGTCGGGGGGCCTTGCTGCCGGACGCCCACGTCTCTAGCTCCTGGCCCCCTTTGCCCGGCCCTCGGCGGCTCCCCAGCCCCACGCTTCATCTCGCTCCCTCGCGCCTCCGCCCCGCCGTCCCCTCCCCCTCGGGCTCCCCCTCCCGTGCCGCACGCACTCAGCATGCTGTCTGGGCTCTCCCCACGCGTGTTGAGCGCCAGCCTGCCCGTGTCCTCCCAGGGCCTGTGGCGAGCGCGGCGCCGGTGCCGTGAGTGTCTGTGGATCAGACGACGGGTGAGCAGGGGGCCAGCGCTGCGCTGGTCCTGCCGGGCCGAACCCGCGGGAGTTGCGGCGTCGCCGACGCTCTTCGGAGCCTGTTTGGGACGGGTGTGCGCCCAGACCCTCAAGGAGAGGGCCAGCTGGCCGGCGCCTCTGTCCCGGGTCGTGGACGGCCCGTGAGCCTGGGCCAAAGGCTCCCGCCGGGACCTGGTGGCCGGCCCCCGGCTGTCCGTCCTGGACGGGGGGGCGGGGCCCGCAGCACACCGGCTTGGAAGGGGCTCCGTCTCCCCTCCCTCCTCCGGCGCTCCGGGCCCCCAGCGGTCCGGGGGCCTGAGGCGCGGGCTGGCGTTTCCAGCCTGGCCCACGCCGGCTTGCTCTCTGGGACCACCGCCGACGGGCCCTCAGCCGGATACTCGTAACTTGCCGAGGAGCCGGTTCCCATCAGCTGGGTCCCCCCCAAATGCGGGAGAAGTCCAGCAGCCTCGCCTCCAGACCTGCCAGAGGAGCACGGCCCCCGCGGGGAACTCCCTGTGAGCAGACCCCGTGGGAGGCCCACGCTGGGAAGGGCGGGCGCAGCGGCCCCCCCAGAGGCCTGCACAGGCCGGTGCCGCACCCGCTGCCGCCAGAGCGGCGAGGCCGGAGGGGCCGGGGCCAAGCCCCGCACCCCAGGGCTCCACAGGAGCCTTAGACCCAGACAAAGCCGCTGGGGCGACCCTCTCCTCTGTTACCCCCAAGATGCTGACCAGCGGGTGGGTCCCAGGCCGGACGCACAGGAAGGAGGTGAATGCAGCCCCTACGCGGGCGCCTGCGGGCGCCTGCAGGCACTGAGGCCTCGGTGTCTCCCCGGGGCCCCCGCTGACCGGGGCCCACAGCGGAGCGGCAGCGCCCCCCCCCCCCCATTCTGTGCGGCGCTGGCCGGCCTGCCCCTGCTCCGTCCCTGCTCCGGGAGCGGCTGCCCCTCCTCAGTCCCCGGAGCTCCGAACAGGCCAGCGCCCCGGGGGTCAAGGACCTTGCTGGTGCTGGTGGGGGGGACTTCCTGCTGACCGGGTCACGCAGCACCAGGGCGGCTGCCTCAGAACTGCCCCGCGGCCACCATGGACTTGGGCTCGCCGTGGACCGCATGCCGGGCACCGGTCGGCCTCACTCGCCGGGCCGCGCCGGGCGCTCCTGGGCCCGCCGCTCCTGGGCCCGCCGCTCCTCTGTGGCCGAGACCCTCGCACACACATTGCGTACATTCTGTCTCTTACTTTCTAAAACACCATGTCACGGTCCTCCTCCCGTGTCCCTAAAAGCCCTCCCCAGGCACCGCGGTCAGGGGACGCTGCAGCAGCCGGGGCAGGGCCGGGTTGAGCCCTCGGCCCATATTTGGACACGGCCGGGGCTCCCAGCGGACTCGCTGCCTGAGGCCCCGACAGACCCGCAGCGCCAGGCCTCTGGCGCCAGTCCCCGGAGAGGGAGCCGGCCCAGCCCGGGCGGGGTAAACAGAGCCCTCGGCGCAGTGGCCCCCACCCAGGCGCATGGCCGGGGGGCAGGGGGGGCACATCGACTGGACCCAGAAACAAGGAGGCCAGCAGTCACGCACCGGCCAGAGACCCCCCCTCCCCCGGCCCAGGGCCAAGTTCCCAACGGGGGAGGGTCTGCCTCCCTCCCCCTCCCCCCCCCACCCCGTGGCTCTGGGAACGGTCAGTCTGTGAGGTTGCAGCAGCGATGGACCGGATGTGCCTGGGTCCTTGGGGAGGGAAGAATCGGCACCACCTACAGAGAGAGCTGGCTGCGGCCCCGGGGACCCTCAGGTGCCGGGAGGACGTCCAGTACGACCTCCCGCTTCCAGGGGCCCCCCGAACGGGGCGAACCCCGAGACGCCACGTCCCATCATGGCACCAGCAAAGCAGCGCTCCCGTCGGGAGAAAGGAGGGAAGATGGCCCATCACCGCCCCCCCTCCTGCTGCTGCTGCTCAGGCTCCTCCGCGAGGGGCCCTGGGGGCCTCCCTGCTCCAGCCCAGGCCCTCGCCGGCCGCCGGCTCCCTGCGCAGCCTGGGCCCAGCACCGCAGCGCCTCTCGCCTGGGCCTCGGCCGTGGCCTCCGGCAGTCTCCTTCCCTCCGTCTCCACCGGCCGGACGCGGGCCCGTCCCCGGGCCGCTGCCAGGGCTCACGGTCAAGTCCAAGGCTGACGCCCGCACTCTGGCTAAGGGCCTGGGCCGCCCCTCTGCCGTCAGCCCGCGGCGGGCCGTCTGCGGCCGCGGGCTCCCTCTCTGCCGCCCCCTCACCCCTGGGGACAGAGAGCTTCTCCAGCCTCCGTGTGCGGTGCTCCTGGAAGTGACACGGTTCTCCCCTTCGTCCCCTCTGCCCTCGGGGGCTCTGCTGAGCCCCAGCGTCCCCGACACCCCAGAGGCAGAGGCCCCCGCGCAGGGAAGGGAAGGGCACCTGCGTGCCCAGGGCCCCAGGGGCAGGGCTGGGAGCCGGAGGGGGGGCCTCTGAGGCTGCTCGCTGCGTGAGCGGGGGGGTGGGGGGGCCGAGCTCCCTGTCGCCAGACGGACGCGTGTGTGCGGGTGGCACAGCCCCCGCCCCCCGCCGGGGTCGTCGGGACTGAAACTGTGTCACCGCACACACCCCGGCAAGCGCTGGTTCTGTGTGCGGTGTTCGGCCAGGCCCGGCGCTGCGGACAGGGAGGGAGCCGGCTCCCGGCTGCAGGCCCCTCACGGTCGAGTCCAGGACGGGTGTGTCGTCGGCGACCAGTGCACAGGTGGTGGCGGGGCGGGGCGGGGGGAGCTCCTGCCGCTGCCAGCCCCGTGAGGCCCCGTGAGGAGGGGCCGCCGGGGGAACCACTCATTTTCTGGGTGACAGAACCGTGTGGCCGCTGTTGTAGGAAAACACAGATACAGAAACAGAAACAGACACAGAAACAGAAACAGAACCGCAGGGAAGCAGTGGGGCCCGAAGGACCTGCCTGGGGCTGCAGGCGGCTGGGACGGGCAGGCCCGGCGTCGGGAGCGGGCAGCAGGGTGGCGGGCACCCCGAGGCGAGGGGACGGTGGCTGTTTCCCGCGGCAGCCGGGCGGCAGAGGGGGCGGGTGCGTGCTCCTCGTGGGACGGCCGAGTGGTGGGGGGGGAGGGCGGGGGCTGGACTGCAGAGGCCGGCGCAGGCAGGTGGGGCCCGTGCGTGCCAGCCCCGAGGTCTGGGCTCCGTCCGGGTCAGACGGGTGTCCCGGGAAGATCCTCTGGCTGCAGGGTGCAGACAGCCCGGAGGCAGGCAGGACAGCGGGCCAGAGGGGCGGTGGCCGGGCCTGCCGTGGCCCGGGCTGCTGAGGGCCCATCTGAGGGCCCTGGGGGGGTGGCCCACGGGCCGGGGTGGAGGCCGGGAGTCAGGGCCGAGTCGCCGCGGGGCCCGGGCCTGGGGCTCGGGCGCCCTTTCTGAGGGGGTGAGCGCGGCAGGGCAGCAGTGGGCTCCGCCCTGGCCCCCGCTGCTGTGTCTGTCTCTCAGGCCCGGGGCGGCCGCAGGACCCTCGGGGCCCTGGCTCAGGGGCTGGCAGCGTATCCGGCGACGACCACAGCGAGTGCGGGCCCTTTCAGCTGGGGCGGCGGGAGAGGCCGGGCAGCCCCCCGGCCTGGAGCCGGCAGAGACGGCCGTGGGGCCAGGGCTCCGCCGCAGCCCAGCCCACTCGGCACGAGCGCGAGGACGGCGCGTTCCTCCCGCCGCCCGGGGACCTCCCGGACCCGGCCCTGGGGACACACGGCGTCCCCGTTCGTGGCTCCTCGGGGTGGCCCGCGGCTTCTCCAGGGACGGGCCCGAGTAGCAGGGAGAGGCGGCCGGCAGCCGGGGCCAGAGTGCTAACGTGACTTGTTTGTTTCCGCGAAGAGATTTCCCGGTTTCTCCAAAAATGGTTTGTGCGAGCGTCCCGGGATGAGTCACCGGCCGCTGTCCCGCGATGAGTCACCAGCCGCTGGCTGCAGGGACCGCCGCCAGGCGCCCGAACCTCTGCCTGGATGTCGGCGGTCTGGGTGCCCCAGGGCCTCCAGGCGGGCCAGCAGCACGGCTTGGCCTGGCCACAGCTCGGGCAGCGTTAGGGGCCCCCTCCCGCCCGGCGCTGGGGCAGTGAGGACCACACAGCGCTCCCGCGGCCAGGTGACCCCCCCACTTGTTGTTCCTCAAAGACTCAGGGGGTCCGGCTGCTGAGAGGTTTCATGCCAGAGCCCCACGACCCAGCACCCCCCTCCCCCCACTTACACTGACGTGGACAGCGTTCGCTCCCCGTGGGAGCCGGTCCGAGGACGGCACCAGAAAACGTCCTGGTGTCCCAGGGTCGCCTTCTCTCGGCCACCCCTCCGCCCCGGAGACGGAGCTGGTCCTGGGCCAGAACGGTGGACCGGGCATCCCAGGCCCAGCCCGAGACCCTCCGGCCTCCTGCTCGGTGCCGACACACACCACCCGGCGCCCGGGGCCAGCGGGTCCCGCCTGCCTGTCTGTCTGTCCGTCCGGGGTGTCTGTTTACTCCCGGGAAGCGGGCAGAGGGGCCGGTGCTGTGGGGCACGGGGTGCAAGGTCCGAGGGGCAGGGACAGAGCCGTGAGCAGCTGACCTCCCTGTGTCCGCCCGGGGAGCCCTCGCCGGAGCCTGGGCGGGCCGGGGGGCGGGGGCGGCGACCCCACATGCGCCTCAGCGCAAGGCCCAGGACCCGGCCTCCGGCCGCAGCACCGGCGAAGGAGGCGAAGGAGCGGCGGGGCCTGCCCTTGGCCGGCCGGCGGGCCGGGCCTCCACCAGTGCGGGCGCCGCCCAGGGTCGGAGGGGGAGCGGCCAGGCCGGGTGCAGACCGGTCGCCACCGAGGACACACGGCGTTCCGTCCCGCGGGGCCTCCGACGGACGGGTCCCGCGTGCACAGCCCGTCCCGGCGCCATGGGTCCTGACTGCCGGACACGGGGGGCGGCCCCTCCGTCCGTCCGTCCGTCCGCGGATGAGTGGGCCCCTGAGCCGGGGCCGTCCGCCCGCTGGCCCACCGGCCCGCCGTGGAGAGGAAGGGCGTTCTGAGGGCGCCCCTCGGGGAGTGTGCGCATCCGCAGTGACGCCGGCGTGGTGCCCGGCGTGGGACCTGCTCACCTACGCACCCCCACCCCCCCACCCCCCGCAGCGGGAGGCCCCGGCGACCTGGGGAGCCTGGGGGCCCGGCCTCAGTCTCCGAGGTTTCCCGGCGGCTCGGAGAGGGGTGGCAAAAGAGGGCCGCGCCGTGCAGCGGCAGGTCTGGGGCCATGAGCCGCCCGGGGCCTGGGCGGGAGGTGGAAGGATGGGCACGCGGCGGCCACCTGGGGCGGGGCTCGCCCGGCAGGCCCAGGGAGGTCTCTCCACAGGCCGCTGCCTCCCCGGCCAGCCCCGCCCCCAGCTCCCGGCGGCCACCCCACCCTGGGCCTGCCCCCTCGCACCCCGATGGCAGCGAGGTGGCGTCTCCCCACCTTTATTCCACTGGTGCCCCCCCGCCCTTTGGGGGACCCACAGGCCCTTCTCTCCCTTCCTCCCTTTTTTAATTTTTTAAAAGTTTATTTATTTATTTGTAGAGAATGGAAGGGAGGGAGAAAGAGATGGAGAGAAACATCCATGTGTGGCTGCCTCTCGAGCGCCCCCTACTGGGGACCAAACCCGAAACCCAGGCCTGTGCCCTGACTGGGAATCGAACCGGCCACCTTCCGCTTTGCCGGGTGATGCCCAGCCCCCCGAGCCGCTCTGCCCAGGGCCCACCAGGCCCTTTTCCGTTGCGAGTCTGTGCCGAGCACCGTGGGAAGCTGGTGTGGGAACTCTGTGCCGCCGTGGCAGGACCCCGCGGCGGGCTGAGGAGGGAGCCCCCTGGAACATCTGTGGGGAGCACCTGGCGCCCCGGCGGCAGCGGGTCCCACAAGCCCTGGGCCTCCCGCCTGTCCAGCCTGGTGTGGGGGCTGCTCTCCCAGGGGGCCTCGCAGAGCCAGGACCCTGGCTCGCCTCAGGAGGTCCCCGGGTGGCTGCAGGGAGCGTGGCCCCGGCCCCGGCCCCGGCCCTCCTCAGAGGAGGAGCAGCAGCACGCAGTCCCGTGATGAGCTTTCTGGGGACGCCCTGGGCGGTCAGTGTCCGCAGGGACTTCAGCGGAGGTCTGGGGACAGTCCCTGCCCCTGGGCTGGGACATTCTGGCCACCTGCAGACAGGATGCTGTGGGCCCTGAACACCCCAGTGGCACCCCCTCGGCCTTGCGCTGGGGGAAGGGCAGGCGCAGTCCCCTCCCCCGGGTTCTGTCCCTGCAAGCCTGTGTGGTCTTAGTGTTGCCTCCAGGAGGTGGGGTCCCCTTGCAGACCCCCAGGGCAGGCTCCTCTGCAGAGACCTTGGCTGCCACAATGGGTCCGGCACACAGGAGAGGCCCCAGGTGGCCTGGTGGGGCCTGAGGCCACAGGGCCAGTGACTGTGGTTTGGGGACTTGGGTGGGCGGCAGCCCCTCTCCTCCGCCCCTTTGCGATACAGGTGGTGGACGTCCTCTGGGCAGTCCATAAACTCACGGAGCCGGTAGCCCTGGCGGCCCAAAGCCCGGAAGGCCGGGCTCTGTTCCTCGGGACCTGCCAGACCCTTCCAGAGGACCCGGCCCTCGGACAGATGCAGAGCCACGCCACGTGGCCACGTGGCCTGGAGGAGATGGGGAGGGTGCACAGCTGGGTCTTCCCATGTGTCACAGGCCGAGGGAGGTCCCCAGGGGTCACCTCTGCACCCCTGCCTCCAGGAGGGGCTCCCAGACCACCCCGCGCTGCCCCAGCCCGATGCCGCCCCCAAAGGGGAGCCGGCGGCTGCTGCCCCATCTCGGCCAGAGGCCCCCGCTCCTCCGTGGAGGCCCTCGGAGCGTCTGAGCGAGCCCCTCTCGCCACAAGGGCGAGCTGCCAGTGAGCCCGGAGGCCGGAGCCCAGGCCAAGAACAACCTCTGGGGGCCAGCAGGACGCACCCCGGTTCTGGAGGCAGAGCCGTTGGCCCAGACTCCCGCTGGGAGGGGAGGCGGCAGCCCCGCTCCGCTCCGGACGGACGGACGGGCTGCGTCTCCTTTTAAGGCAACGCGGCCCGGCTGCAGCAGCCCCCGCCCGCTCTCCCCGCGGTTCTGTTCTCTGTTCTCTGTTCTGCTGGGAGGAGACCGATTCGTCAGCCCCCCACCCCCCAGCCTGTTTTCCACGAGCTTGTTTTTAAAGGCCTGGCACGGCTTCCCAAGCTCAGGCACATGGCGGATCCCGCAGGGCCGGGGTGCACCCTGAGGGGGTGGGGGGCGGGGACCCTGCAGGGAGCCCCTCTGACGTGGGCTGGGCTGGGCTGGGGGCCCTGGAGGGAGGCAGGGCAAGGTCAGAGGAGGTGGCTCGGCTGCTGCTGGTGACAGAGGCCTGAAGCAGCCCAGGTGTCCCTGAGCGTGCGGGTGAGACCGGTGAAGTTCTCGTCTCTCTAGGTCCCCGGTTTCCTCTGCGCGAGGCCTCGGAGTGGCGTGGGAACTCTGCAGAGGGCGCCGGGCAGGGCACAGGGGCCAGGGAGGCCTCGCCGCCTGCACACTGGGGACCCGGGCGAGGCAGAGCGGGGACAGCGTGGCCGGGCCTGCCTGGGGGCCCCGGCCTGCTGGCCAGACTGCACGCGGGGCGTAGATATGTCCTGGCCTGAGAGGTGACCGGCCCCTCAGGTTCCCGTGACGGTGCGTGTCCTGTCTTCCTCGCCTTCTCTGAAGCCACGGTTCAGTCGAGTCGCCGCCCCCCCTGCCCTGTGCGCCCCCTGCCGCTGCCGGCTCGGCCCAGGGGGCAGGAGGGGCGGGCACATTCCAAGGGCCTGTCTCACCAGGCCCTGTGCCCCTGGGCCATCTGCTGGGACTCCGGCTGGGGAGCCAAGGACTTTTGCTGCTAAATAACCCCCAGGCTGGTCCCAGCCGCCTGTGTTTGTGCTGCAGGCACAAACTGTTCCCATGAGCCCGACCGGCTCCCGACCCTGTCTGGGGGCAGGGGTGTGGGGGTCCCCTGTTCCCCAGTACCCCAAAAGACAGAACGCCTTCCTGGCACCCAGGCCACAGCCTCTCCTCTCACCAGCCTTGGAGGGAGGGCATGCAGAGCTCCTGAGACCCTGGCTGCGCCGGGCGCTGTGTCGCTGGTGGGCTCTTGTCCCCGGGGGGTGCGGATCTGCTGCCTGCCCTCAGCCACCCACCGGGGCACGGCTCCTCAGCGTGTGTGTGTGTGTGTGTGTGTGTGACCGCAGTGCAGCCCTGGGGCCCCAGGGCCCGAGGTCAGCCGGCCCCGCCCGCCCCAGGGCTCCTCACGGGCAGGTCCGGGCCTGAGCGAAGCTTCCACTGAGAAACCAGGGAAGATGCCGTGGGCGGTCAGAGAGCCCCGCGCACTCGGGGTCCAGGCCTGCCGTCACTCCCAGTTTCGGCGCGGTGGGGACGGCAGACAGAGCGTAAAAACACCCTCGGGGGGGCAGAATAAAATGCCAGCAGTTCTGTATGCTTTTTAAAGATTTTATTCATGTATTTTCAGAGAGAAGGGAAGGGAGGGAAAAAGAGAGGGAGAAAAACATCAGTGTGTGGTTGCCTCTCGTGCGCCCCCTACTGGGGAGGGAACCTGGCCCACAACCCAGGCATGTGCCCTGACTGGGAATCGAACCGCCGACCCTTTGGTTTGCAGGCCAGTGCTCAGTCCACTGAGCTGCACCAGCCAGGGCAAAAGTCAGCAGTTTTATGTCAGTCCCTCTGACCTTCGACCCCGCTCTGAAAAGGGACTGGCGTCCAGGCCCCAAGTCTGAGGACCTCAGACCTCCCTGGAAGGCAGGGCGGGGCCCAGGATGCCGCGGGTGCAGCTCAGGACGCCAGGGGCACCAGAAACCATTGGGGCCAAGACGAGTGGTGTTTTCATGACAGTTGGGAGAAAACCCAACGCGATGTGTTCGACCGGTGAACACAACTTCCGAGTCGTGATCAGAGACGGGCCTGGGCTCTCTGGGCCTTCCTCTCGCCCTGA
Organism: Phyllostomus hastatus; assembly: GCF_019186645.2. Lineage (NCBI taxonomy): Eukaryota > Metazoa > Chordata > Mammalia > Chiroptera > Phyllostomidae > Phyllostomus > Phyllostomus hastatus. Next base: position 23,359,438 of record NW_025333607.1, on the reverse strand, counting down.
GTCCCAGCCCGGCTCAGCAGGGCCCGCCCAAACACACTCTGTGCACACCGGGCTCCCCCGCCTGAGCCCGCCGCCCCGTCTCCTGAGCCCCCCCCGCCCCCCACCAGTCCCACCCTCTCTGCTGTCGCCCTGGAGCCACCCCTCACGTTTGCTCTTCTCTCCCAAACTCTCAGGAGAGTGAGCGCCCAGAGACCAGGACGGACGCCAAGGGCAGCCGGGAGAAGGGCGGCGACGCCGGCAGAGAGGCCCCGGGCCCCCGGCGGGACCTGGGCCTGGGGCGGGAGCCCCGGCGGGGCGCCCTGAAGAAGAGCTTCTCCAGAGACCGGGAGGACGCCGAGGCCAGAGGCGCCCAGCAGCCCAGGGAGGAGAAGCTGCTGAGGGGCATCGACAGGGGCCGCGTCAGGGCTGCCGTGGACAAGACCGAGGCCGGGGGGGCGGGGTGGGGGGACAGCCGGGCGGCCGCCAGGCAGGAGGACAAGCCGAGAGGCCGGGACAAGGACAAGAAGGCAGACGAGGGGAAGGGGAAGGGCGGGGTCCAGCGCCCCGAGGCCGCCAGGCAGGAGGGCCAGGAGCTGAGGCGGGAGAGCAGGGGCGCAGACCCCGGCAAGGCCGGTGACGACGTCCAGCAGAGGGCGCCGCCCGGCCCGAGGGGGGCCACAGAGGAGAAGGAGCCCGCCGCCGCGGAGGAGCCGGCCCCCGGCAGCCCCGCCAAGCCCCCTGAGGCGCCGGCCACAGCCACAGCCACGGCCCCGGCCCCCGCGGAGGAGGAGGCCGCGCCCAGCATCTTCGACGAGCCCCTGGAGAGAGTGCGGAGCAACGACCCCGGCATGACCGAGGTCAACGTCAACAACTCCGACTGCATCACCAACGAGATCCTGGTGCGCTTCGCCGAGGCCCTGGAGTTCAACACCACGGTGCGCACCTTCGCGCTGGCCAACACCCGCGCCGACGACCACGTGGCCTTCGCCGTCGCCATGATGCTCAGGGGCAACAGGGCCATCACCAGCCTCAACCTGGACTCCAACCACATCACGGGCAAGGGCATCCTGGCCATCTTCCGCGCCCTGCTGCAGAACAGCACGCTGACCGAGCTGCGCTTCCACAACCAGCGGCACATCTGCGGCGGCAAGACGGAGATGGAGATCGCCCGGCTGCTCAAGGACAACACCACGCTGCTCAAGCTGGGCTACCACTTCGAGCTGGCCGGGCCCCGCATGACCGTCACCAACCTGCTCAGCCGCAACATGGACCGGCAGCGCCAGCGGCGCCTGCAGGAGCGGCAGGCGCAGGAGGCCGCCGCGGAGAGGAAGGGGCTGCTGGAGGTGCCCAAGGCCGGGGCGCCGGCCAAGGGCTCCCCCGGCCCCTCTCCCCAGCCGTCTCCAAAGGCCTCTCCCAAGAACTCGCCCAAGAGAGGGGGTGCCCCGGCCGCCCCGCCCCCGCCACCACCTCCCCTGGCCCCGCCCCTCATGGTGGAGAACCTGAGGAACTCGCTGTCGCCGGCCACCCAGAGGAAGATGGGCGACAAGGTCCTCCCCGCCCAGGAGAAGAACTCCCGTGACCAGCTGTTGGCGGCCATCCGCTCCAGCAACCTGAAACAGCTCAAGAAGTTAAGTGGCGGGGTGTGCCGAGGGGCAGGAGGCCCGGAGGGGACGGGCAGAGGGAGCCGGTCAGGCTGCGGGCATCATGCGGGTGCCCAGGGTCATCTGTCTGCTCCCTGCCTCCAGACGGCACCTCTGTCCCTTAGAGGGGACTGTCCTTCCTTCAAGGGGCTGCACCTCCTGCCAGAAGCCACACACAGTCTCTCCATGGGGTGCCAGCCTCGGCCCTTCTCCCTGCCCCCCCACCTTCCAACCCCCTCTCAGGACCGGCCCAGCCCCCCTGCCCCAAAGCTCTGGGCCCTCCACCCACAGAGCCTCCCTGTAACGTGCAGGGCCGGGACACCAGCCGCCCGGCCCCTCTGCTCCCCGGGGACCGGGCATGGCATCAGGTCCTGCCCCACAATGTTGCTGGGGACCAGACGGCCGGAGAGACAAGACAGGCTCGCTGGGGTCCCCGATGGCACCCGCTTTTCCTGAAAGGGGGACCGCCCCGGGCCCTCCCCCCCAGACCCAGCTGCAGAACCTGCTTCTGGCCCCGCCGAGCCACCCCCTGACCCTCTGCCTTGTCCTTGTCCTTGCAGGTGGAGGTCCCCAAACTGCTGCAGTAGCTCCCGGCTGCCGGGCACACCTCCCCACCGCCCCGGCTGACCTGCCGCCAGACCCGGGCCACGCCTGCTCGTCCCAGCGTCTCCTCTGCACCCGGAGCGGACGCTTCCGGACAAGCAGAGTCCTTCCTGCACGTCCCTCAGAAGACGGCATGCCGGTGGGGCCCAGGGTGTCCCCTGGGGTCCACGTCACAGCCCAGCCCCCGCCTCCCGGGGCCAGGATCCAGGCTTCTGAGGAGCCCCGGGCAGAGCTGCTGGGCTGGGGCGTTCTGTGCGGGGCGGGGGAAGGGCAGAGGGCGGAGGGGGGAGGGACGAGGGGCTGGGGATGCCCCAGTGCTTGCCCCCGCTCCGCCCTCCGCTCATCAGGGCACGTGGTGGTGGGGCAGCTGGCCCGGAGGGACGTGCCTGGGGGCAGGGGGAGACAGACAGACAGACAGCAGCCGGACCTGAGGGTTCGGTGCCAAAGCAGACGTTTCGCTACACCCACCCGCTGCTGCTGTGAAGGGCTGTGTCTTTTCCCTAAGATTTTGATAATATATGCAAGCCTTCAGCTTTGAGAGGCTGTGTCTACCTCTGTCCTGGGCCCTGGGCCCCGACGTGATGCCCACCTGGGCTCCCTGGGGGTCCCCATCCACGCCATCCCAGTGGCCGGAGCCCAGCTCCCAGAGTCAGGAAGGACGGTGCGGGGACAGCCTCCCCGCTGAGCCGGCTGTCCAGCCAAGCGGCCAGGCCTTGGCCAGCTGGGCCACTCCTGTACTGTCAGGGGTAGGCCAAGGGGGCCCAGGACCGGGACCTGCATTCGGCACGTTCACGCCCTGACCCTCCCTGAATACGGGGGCACGCCGCCAGCTCTTCACGACGCCCATGGCCCCCGGCCCAGGAAGCATCCCCTGCCCTGGCTGCGGGCTGTCCAGGCTTGAGGGGACCGGGGGCCCTCCACCGGGGTGCGTCACAGGCATCCCTGTGGTTCGATGGCTGAACGGGGCCTCCCTGGCACTGTGCGGCTGCGCGTGGGTCTGCGGCTCGGCAGGGGGCAGGAAGTTTCCCCATCTTTGGGGTGCGGGCGGGGTCTCTGCGTGGTCCGGCCGAGAGCAGGGGGCAGGCTGGCCCTGCTAGCGAAGCTGGGGCCTCAGGCACGCCCCAGCCCCGCCCCCCTGAGGCCCGCTACGCCCCAGGCGCCAGGGAGGGACCTCGAGGGCGCCCGTGGTCATCCCTTAGTCTCGGTCAGGGGTTTGCGGCTCCGGCCGACACCGCGCTCCGACGCGGACGCCGGCAGCACCCCGACTCCGCAGGGAGCTTTGCAGAGAAGGTTCGGCCCCAGAGGGTGGCCGGAGCGCGCTGAGAAGCGAGCGCCCGCACCGGCCCTGCACACACGGGCCGGGCCCCACGGCAGCCCCGCGCTCCAGGTCTGAGGCTCCCTCCGCCCCGGCCGGCGTGCGCAGCCTCCCGCCAAACCAGAGACGAGGCTTGGCCGCGCTAAGGACCTCTCGGTCCACCAGCCACAGGGCAGCCTGCGGGTTCTTCCTCCGGCCTTTGGGCGCGGCCGGGCCCAGCCCTTGGGACGTCGTCTCTGGGCGCGGGAGCGCAGCGCCGCCTGGTGGCGGGTCTCGTGCAGCGTCCCGGCCCCTGTGACGTCACTCGCACCCGCGCAGCAGTGGAAGCCGGGGAGCGCGGCGCCACCTAGAGGCGGACCCTCGCGCAGCGCCCGGCGCGTGCGACGTCACCTCCCGGCGCCCGCCCGCCCGCCCGCAGGGCCCCCCGCGGGAACACCCAGGTGCCGGAACCGGAACGGGTCGTCCTGGTCCGCGCCAGCCTTTGGCGGCGAAGACAGTGGGTTCTCCTGCCGACCAGCACGCCCTCTGCGCCCCGCCCCATCCCCTCTGCCCAAGGGCACAGTGCGTGGGTCTGATGTGGAATCGCCATCACTGCGCCCGGCACTCCCATAGGGCCCTGCGGACACCCTGGGAGACCCCAGTCCCCGAGGGTCCCCGCTGCTCCCCCCACCACCTGCTTTTCCGGAGCCCCCACCGCAGGCTGCGGCCAGAGCCTCCCCGCGGTCTAGGGCGTCAGGGGCGGGCGGGTTCCGGCCGAGGCTTGGGCAGCTCCGGGGGCGAGGGAGCCGGCGTGCGCCCGTCTCCCCGCTCGGCTCCTGGTCCTGCGCCCTCTGATCAGCAGGGAGGGGCAGCTTCAGCCCCGTGACAGTCCCCGCCGATGAGCCGAGGCTCGGGCGCCTTCGCAGGCCGAGCGAGGACCTTCCGGAGCCCGGAGGGGAGGGACGCCTGTGCACCTGGTGGGGCTGGCTGGGCGCAGGGGTGCGGCACGGTGGGAAAGCTCTGTCACCCACGCGGGCGCGCATTCCTCGCTCGGCAGAGCTCATCTGGTGGCTCCGCCCGAGGAGGGCTTGGTGGTGCTGCGCCGCCCGGCCCCTCGCAGCCCGGGTCCCGGCGCAGGGCGCGTCTCTGGACGGGGAGGACGCCGGGCCACGTGCGCTCCCGCTTTATTCCAGCAGCCCGGCGGGTCGCGCCCCAGCCCACAGGGGCAAACAGGGAGGCCCGGGGTTGGAGGGACTGCAGGAATCCAGGGACCCGTGACCCACGCTGGCACGTCCTTCCCTGGCCCCCAATAAAAACGGTACAGTACCCAGGCCCCGCCCCTGCCTTCAGTCTCCACCCCCACTTCCCGGGGTCTGTCCCCTGCAGGCTCAGGGCGTGGCTCGGTCCCGGACCTGACCAGTGGAGGATCCCTGCCCACTCGCAGGGCCAGGAGGGGCATCTGCAGAGGGACCGCAGACGGCCCGGGCCCCTCAGGCTCCGGGGAAGGCGGACTGTGGCGGCACTTGAGAGGGAAGAGCTGAAAGCCAAGGAGACGGGATGAGGGTGGGGCTCGGGAGCGCGTGAAGTGCCTCTCGCCGGGGCTCGCAGGTGTGGGGAGAGCCAGCCTGGCGTGGGGGCCTCAGCCCCAGGTAGAGGGAGTCGGACAGGGACCCAGGGTGCGATGGGGGACGGGGAGGGAGGACCCGGTGCAGGCCGCGGGCGGCGTGGGCGGGGGAGGGGGCGGCAGGAGCAAGAGCGGCAGACAGCTCAGCTTGCTCACCTGCAAGCTAGAGAGGAGGCCGGGGAGGACCCCCGGAGCTGGGCGGCGGGGGCAGGGGGCCCGAGGGGTGAAGGCACACAGGCTGCAGCAGATAGCCTCTCAGCGGGATCTCCTGGCCTAGGTGGGAGGCACGGGTCAGCGGGGGGCTCCTCCCCCACAGGCACCGTCGCCTCCTACCCGGGCAGCACGGCTGGCTGGCCTCCAGACCTTGCTGATCAGAGCCGGGCAGGGAGCTGGGCGGGCCCGAGGGGGCGGGGGCGGGGCGGGGCGGGGGGGGGCGGTCTGGGCTTGGCTGGCTGACACCCCCCACTCCCGCAAGCTTCTGGGACCTCAGGGGTCTGCCAGCCCTCCCCACCCCCACACCGACCTCCCAGGCCCATCCCCCATCTCAGGGAGAGCGTCAGCGCTCACAACTCCAGAGCCCACGCTCAGTGGGCGCCCTGTGCCTGCAGGGCCCGCGCAGCACATGCCCCGCTGACCGGCAGCAACCTGGGCATGCCTGAGGCCGCGGGCCGGTGCTCGCGTGCAGCCCCGGCAGGCGAGTGGAGGGGCTCACAGCCCCGGAGCTCCGGCTGCCCGTCTGGCCCTCGCACGCCAGCACTAACCGTACCTGCAAAGGGGCTCTGCAGCCGCTGGCGGCGGCGGGACAGGTAGCGGCAGGTGCAGAGGAAGCAGCAGAGGCTCGTGGCCGCCACGGCCACAAACAGGATCAGGGCCGAGGCAACGCCTGCTACCACCTTGTGACTTGAGACAACAGCGTGTCCTCGCACCCCGTAGCAGCCCCGGGGGGGGGCCCCGACAGGTGGGGGAGGCACAGACTGCGTGCGGAGGCCACCCGGCAGGTGAGCAGCGGACCTGGGAGTCAGACCTGCCCCCTCCTTCGGGCCACACCTCCCTCCACGATGCTGCCCTGTAGCCAGGGTGTGCCCCCGGCCTCCCTCCGTGGGATCAAGGGTGCCCCAGCTCCAGCCCACAGGGAGAGGCTGCTGTGGGGAGCCCGGGCTTTGGCTCCGGACGGGGAGGTGGGGGAGGCAGGAGGCCAGCCCACCTGAAGCGCAGGCACTGCTTCTGCTGAGACTCTGAAATGGCCAAGCTGGGGTCCCTGCAGCAGAACCGGCGGTGGCAGGTCCCGCAGCAGAAGCTGAAGGGCTGGCAGCCGAACCCCGGGTGCCAGGTGTCGTTCTCGTCCAGGTGCCCCAGGCAGCTCACACCAGCCAGCGCTGCGGGCAGGGCGGGGCGCCCGGGGGCTGCCAGACCCGTCTTCTGCCTGCGCCCAGCCCCACCCTATGCCGCCCGCCCCTGTGACCCCTGTCCAATGGTCCCCCCAGCCCCAGGGGTGCCCCCAGTAAGCCCCAGGACCTGGTGGTCCCCAGCCTGCTGGCGCCGACAGCCTGCAAGCTGCCCCTTGTTTCTCCCTGAGGCGCTCAGCCCCTGACCCCAGGGTCAGCTTCCCAGGGAGCAGACTCCATCCCCTTCACCGGCAGCTCCCTGCCGGCTGCCGGCACTCCCAGGGTCTCAGGGCCCCACTCCTGGCTCCCTGCCCTTACCCAGGGGAGCCCCCAGCAGCAGGAGGGAGACGGCTGGGAGCAGCATGGCAGGACAGGGTTGCTGCGGGGACCAGAGCTGTCGGGGACTGCCTGCTGCCCAGTGCTGTTGTGGTGGCCGGACTGGCCGAGGATGGATCCCAGTGACACTGCCTGCCAGCCACACCCCCGGCCTCAGCTTGTGCCCTCCCTCCAGGGCGGCCCCTGCCATCTGCCCCAGGCACGTGGGCAGACCTCAGAGGGGCAGGGCCGGACCTTCTCTGGGGCCGTGTCCAGCCCAGGGCGCCCAGCGGAGGGAACAGGAAGAGGGTGGGCACCCCCTGTCCCCACTCCCAGAACACAGGCCCCACTGACAAGCAGCTCAGAGCAGCTGTGTCCGCAGCTGCACGAGGGCCCCACCCCCGCCAGGAGACGGCACTGGTGTGCCCAGGCGGGGCCTTGCCTGGACGGCACCGGGCAGAGGCCCCTCCCTCACCCAGCCGCCTGCAGAGGTGTCGCCTGGCCAGGGCGCGGGAGGGCAGAGCCCACTGAGTGCAGTTTTTGGGGTCCATCAGCCCCACAGGTGTACACAGAGTGCTGGGGCCTGCACCCATGCTTCGTGGGTGCCCTGACCAGGGGCCGCAGGCCAGGCGAGGGAGAGCACCTCACTGGGCACGTGGACCCAGGCCTTGCTGGAGACCCGCAGTTCTGCGGACTCAGGGAGGCTGACAGGCGTTATCAGGGACACCGGTGGCCCAGGGCCATGCCCTGGTCACCCAGGAATGGCAGGGCAACAGTGGGGCCCCACCCGCAGGAGTGGACAGGGTGGACGGTGCTCTGAGGTGAGGGGGTCAGGAAAGGGCCACGGGGAGCCCCGTCCTGGCCCCCTTTCCGGGATCACAAACGGGTGGCGGGAGGCCACAGTGCAGCCGGGGCAGGGACGTCCCCGTCTCATCTCCCAGGGCCCTGCCCAGGGCAGGGCAGGCGCCCGCCCGCCAACCGGCCCATTGGACGGGACAAGGCTCCCACGGCGCAGACCTGGGTCTGAGCGGACCCCTGGCCCTGGGCTGCTGGGCTTCCCCAGGATGGCTGTGGCCGGGGGGCCTCACCCAAGCAGCAGAGGGGCAGAGGCCGGAGCCCCGGGGGCAAGCCGGCACACCCACGGCTGGGGGCTGGCTGGGAGCTCTGGGGAGACGCTGCCGTCAACAGGGCCCAGGGACCCAGTCCTCACCCAGGGCTCCTTCCCAAACCCGCCCGGCTCTGTAACCTCCGTAACCGGCAGACCCAGGGGTTTGGGTCCTCAACGGTCGCCCCCCAAAGGTGTCCTGCGGTGCAGAGGTGTGGCGAGCACCTCCCCCTTACTGCGGGGGTTTCTGTAAGTGGCCGCAGCTTCTCTCTGGGATGGGTGAGGCAGCCAGGGCCCCACCTGCCACCCCTGCCTGAGCCAGTCCCGTGACCATGGCAGGGGTGGGGGGCTGCTGGTCAGTGTCTGGTCACCGCCCACCCAGTCCTGTGCTGCCCCGTGTCCAGGCCCTCCCCAGCTGCTCAGGAGACCACGGGCCTACACTGCTTGGTCCTGAGCATCCTTCTCACCCAGGGGCCCACCCCTGCGCCTGGCAGGCAGTGACTTGTGACCATCGGGGTCCTTTCCTGGCCTGTTAGCTCATCCTCCACGTCCCCTGGGGTCTCCCCATTTCAGCTCCGCCCACTGCACTCAGCAACCCTGGGACGGCCACCTCCTTCAGCTCCTGCCAGGGCCCGGGGGCCGCAGGACCTGTGTGGCCGGCCCCACCCAGAGCAACATGAGTCTGTTCAGCCCAAAGGACTCAGGACAGGAGCCAGCTCTCCCCTGGGGGCAGCACCTCGGCCCCGGGCCCCTTTCTCCCGCCTGCCCCGGCCCGGCCCTGGGTGCAGCGGCGGGAAGAGCGCCCACCGTGGCGAAGAGGTGGGGGCGACGGGATGGTGCCAGGACTCAGGAGCTCCTGGGAGGCGGGCGAGCAGCCTGTGGGTGGCCCCCAGCCCCAGCAGTCGGTGCTGCTGCCCGGGGCCGTCCTGGGTGCCCACACCAAGGGCTGGTTTGACCTCGAGCGGCCTCAGCTGACCCCACAGTGGGCAGACCTGCTGCGTGCTCCCATAGTGGCGCGTCCCCAACTTGAAAGGGAGACACAGTGGAGGCAGAGGCGGCCTCAGCACTGAACCGGCGGGCAGCAGACATGTCCTTCCATACTGGACGGGGAGCTGGACACCCGGGGACAGGACACTGTCCTGTGAACGCCCCACGCCAGGACCCTTCCTGGAGACCCAGACTGGCCTCCCTTGACTCTCCAGTCCCCGCCTGCGTGGCCGCAGCCTGAAGGAGCGAGTCTCCTGCTGCGGTGAACGCGGGGGGCCCAGCAGACAAGGGGACCCAGGATCCCTGCCCCCGCCTGTCCACCCCCTCCCCAGGGAAGAGGCGGCGGTGCGGTCCTGTAAAGGGGACTTTACTCTCCTAGAAAAATACACGCTGCGCGGCCGAGGCCGCAGCCCGCCAAGCGGCAGAGTCCTGGGGACCGGGCGGCCTCTGCGTGTCCGGGCGGGGGCATATTAAATATAGTCGGGGAGATGGACTTTAAAAAACCAGTTTTTCCTGTTTTTTTTTCCCCCTAAAAAAGGAGAAACAGACTGCCACCGGCGGGGCTCCCGCCACATGTGTGCACGCGCCCACAGGAGCTGCGTGGGGGCCGGCATGCAAATGTGGGGCCCTCGGTGCTGCATGGGCGGGGCGGGGCGGGGCCTGCGGCTGCTGCGCGGCCCCACCGAGGGCCACGCCGAGGCCGGGCGCGTCCGTGCCGAAGGGGCAGAGGCCTTCCCGTCCGACCCCGCCAGACGCCCCACGGAGGCGAACGGGCTGCTCCGGAGTGCGGGCAGGCGGGGCCCCTGCTCCCCGGGGGGCTCGCGTGTCCGGGCGCCAGCCAAGGACTCCGGGGCGCAGGTGGGGAGGAAGGGGCCCTGGGGGCGGGTCGCCTGCAGGGGCTCGGAGAAGCGTCCCGTCCCCATGTCGCTCGGTGGCCGCACCCCCGGGCCTGGTCCCGGCCGGCGTCGGCATCGGCGTTGGGGCCGCGGCAGAGCGGGGCCCAGGCAGGCGGCCGCTCCGGGCAGAGAGGGACGGGCGCCCTCCGGCCGCCGCACGGGGACGGCGGCAGCGCCACCGCCCGTCAGATCCCGATGGCCTGCAGGACCCGCCTCTCGCTGTCGCTGAGGTGGCCGGAGAACGCGGCGTAGCAGGGCTGCTGGGCGAACTGGCAGAGGAAGTCCGTGAGGTACGCCTGCGGGCGAGGGGCGGGTCACAGGGGGCTGCAGGGCCCCCCACCAATGCCAGCGCCTAGCACGCTCCTGAGCCGGGGTCCCCCTGGAGGTGGGGTCCCCCGCCCAGCCACCGCGAGGACCCCCACTCCGCCGCAAGAAGCCCGCAGGCCGGGGTTATGAGGCCCGAGCGAGGCCCCGCCCACAGGGAGGCCCCGCCCACGGCCCACCGGGCGGAGGGGCAGGCGGGGGTGAGCCGCGCCCTCACCTGCAGGTCGATCTGGTAGAGAGGGTCCTTGAGAGCGTCGGGGTCGTCGTCCTCCTCGTCCTCGTAGTAGTCCTCCTCTGCCAGACACGCCCGCGGGCAGGGTCAGCGGGGACCGCCCCGGGGCGGGGCCCCCACAGGTCCCCTCCCCCTCCGTCCCGGCCAAACCGGCCATGGGGGGGCGCGGGAGAGGCGCCTGCCCGCCCAGCTGCGCCCCCCACCCCCGCTCACCGTATTTGCTGGTGGAGAGGATGTCGGACAGGAGCTGGCCCCCGACGCTGTCCTCCTCCTCCTCGTCCTCCTCCTCCTGGTCCTCCCACATGTCGTTGGAGTCGTCTGGGGAGACACGAGCAGCTGTAGCCCCGCCCCCGCCCCGCCCCCGCGACCTCCCGCTCAGCTCTGGGTGCCCAGCGAGGCCGGCCAGCCCACGCCCGCGGCAGACACGGGGCTCCGCGAGCTGGACAGACGCTCTGGACCCCGGGAGCCGGGCCGGGCACCTTGTCCCCACTCGGCAGGAGCGGCCTGGCGGGCGGCGTTGGCCTCCATGACACTGGACAGCTCGTTGATGACCAGCTTCAGGATCTTAACCAGCAGGGGGATGTTGGTCCAGCGCTCAGGGTCTGGGGGGAAGGAGAGGGCTGCCCTCACCAGCTCCCCTGGCGACACCCCCGACCATACCCACCGAGGAGGGCAGCCCGGCCATGGCACTGGGCTGGCCAGTGCCACCAGAGCGCAGGCGGCAGGGCCAGGGGACTCCAAGTACAGGCAGCAGCCCAGGGCGATGAGCCTGCGGGGCTGGGGGGGGGACACGACCGCCCCCCTCCCCCCTAGCCACTGGGTCACGGGCCAGACACCCCCAACGACCAAGACGCGTGGGGCTCGGGCCCGAAGCCCCAGGACACGCCGGCCCACTGCCCGCCTCCCGCCCCTCGTCCCGCCGCCCGTCACCCACTCTTGGCGGCCTTGGAGCGGGTGCGCACGCCCTCGTCGGCGCTGTGGGCCTCCTCGCCCTGCACGCGGATGTCCTGTAGCCGCCGGTCACCCGCGTTGATGCCGTGCTGCAGCAGCTTGCACAGTGCCACCGAGCTGCGGGACAGCGGCGGGTCAGCCCCGGCCCGGGCACCGTGCCAGGCAGGGGCGGGCAGTCCGAGACTCTCGCGGGGCTGAGGCTCCGCTCACAGCCAGGCCGCGGGGGGGCCGGGACAGAGCGGTCCGGAGCCAGGTCAGAGGTGGGGTGCAGCCTCGGCAGAGCGGGACCCACAGTGGACAGAGGCTGGCCGCTGCGGCCTGAGGTCGGGGACACCGGGGGCGCACGGGGCAGCGGGACCCCCCGCCCCCGACGGGAGTCCAGGACGCGGGCGCGGGAGGAGAACAGCGTGAGGGCAGGCCCACCTCACTTTGCCCTCGTACTGGCCGTAGAACAGGTGCTGCCGGCTCGTCCACTCGGCCATCACGAACTCCAGGGCAGGCTTGCCGGTCGGCCCGGGCAGGCTGCACAGGAACTCCAGGAGGGGCTCGAGCTGGGTGTGCACCAGGTGGGCGAACACCATGATGAGGGACTGGGCGCGGCGACAGGGAGGGCCGTCAGGAAGCAGTGGCCGCGGGGCCCCCGGCCGCACCCGCGCGGCCCACCTTGCCCCCCCCCGCCCCGGGCGGGCAGCCCCGCACGCGCCCCTCACCTGCATGACGCTCAGCGTCTCCGCCTGCTGCATCTTGCTGAGCACGGCGCGCAGGATCTGGTCCAGGTTCTCGCCCAGCTCGCGCCCGGCCTTGGCGATGAGGGTGGAGACCAGGCGGCCCACGAAGGCCGCGGTGAACTCGGAGGTGCGGGGGTCCAGCAGCTGGCTCACCACCTGCATCACGTACCACAGCCCGCTGTGGCCCTGCTCGTCGTGCCAGCGGGCCACCTGCTCCAGCGCCACCGACACGTAGGCCCGCAGGCACTCTCCGCCGTTCTGCGGGGACAGCGGCCGGCGAGGTCAGCAGTGGGGAGCGGCCGGGGGCCCTCGCCTGGGCCTCCTCCGCGGGGCGTGCCGCCTGTCCCCCGGGGAGACCCTTCTGGGGCTGGAACGACACGTCTGACACGCGATGCCGCCAGGCAGACCCGGGAGTCCCAGGAGCCCGGAGGTTTCCGGAAGCCTGGCCCCCCGTCCACGGAGCCCCGGGGTGCACACCTGCCGCCTCTCCCACAGAGCCGAGCCACGGGCACAAGGACGACCCCTTCCCGGGCCCGCCACACCCCAAGGCCCGGACCAGGCCCGCCGCCCGAGCCGCCCGCCCCCGGCGAGCCCGGCGGGGGCCGGCACCTGCATGGTGGCGTTGTCGTCCGTGCGCAGCGTGCACTGGGCCACCGCGGGGAACGCCTGGCAGACCAGCAGCTGGGGCAGCGGTGGCTTCGTGTTCCGCACGACTGTGGTCAGGATGTCGATGGACGTCTGCAGGGGGCGGGGGCGGGGGTCAGCCGTGCCGACAGCCCGGCAGGCGGAGCCAGGACGGCAGAAAGGGCTGCGGGAAGGGGGTGGGGCCCAGCCTCCGTGTGGCTCACGGCTGACTGGCCCAGGGCCGGGCGCCACACTTGGTGACGGTGGCGCCCCCGGAACGAGAGCCAGGCGCCCCGGGGCACAGCGGCCTGTGGAGGCGCCTGCGCCTTGGCGGTGGCTGCCGTCCCCCAGCTCACGCCCACCCCCAGCTCACGCCCGCCCTGCTCACCGCGCACAGCCCTGCGGGGAGCTTGTCGGCCGGCGCCTGCATGATGCTGACCAGGGTGGGGATTAGCCGCATCTGCATAGGGCCCTGGCAGGCCTCGATCTGGGACAGCTCCTTGAAGATGTCCTGTGCCAGCGAGGCGACGACAGGGTCTGGGGTGGACAAGGCGACAGGGGCCCCCGCCCGCCGGTCTGCACATGCCCGGAGCCTGGGGGGCCCGCGGTGGGGCCCGCCCCGACGCATGCACCCTCTGCCGGGACCCAGGGCCCTTGAGCGGCCGGAGCTTGCAGGACAGACGCTGGGCCCACAGGCACGGCAGTCCCCGGCGCCAGGGGAGGGCTCCAACCAACGGAACCTGGCTCGTTCTCCGGGGCGGCCCCTCGCGTCCTCAGCCGTGAGGCCGACGCCTGACAGGGAGGCAGCGCCGGGGGCACCGTGTGGGGCGGAGGCAGCCAGCGCTCTGCCCTGAGGCCACCGCTCCAGGACACGCGCCCAGCAGACACGGCCCGGCTGGAGCTGCGCCCGTGTGGCCGGCCTCCCAGCACACGAGAGGGCTCTGCCGCACAGCCGTCCGCCGACAGAGGGCCGGCCCGAGGGGCGCGTTCGGGGCCGTGGCGGTGGGGGTGGCGGACCACCTGCGGGCACGGGGGTCTGTCCGGCTCGGAGTCACACGGTCCGCAGCCCCGCCCCAGCACCCTGCACCCCAAAGCTGGGCTCCCTCTCTAAACACGGCCCCCGGTGCTCCTTCCGAGAGCGGGGTCTGGGTGCAGGGCCTCGGAGAGACGCCCCATGGAAGAGCAGCGTCGAGGAGCCTGGGGGTGCTCCAGCGGAGGAGACACCGCGGTTCCACCACCCAGAGGCCCCGCCCCCGAGCTCCGGGTGCCCTTTCTGCGTGCGCGTCTCCAGAGCCGGCCTCTCCCAGGTCAAGCCCCAGGCCGGGGCTCCACCCACCTGTGCGCTCTGGAAGACAGGCCCTGCCGACCCCGCGAGCACTCTCCTGCCGCCGCCCAGGACCCAGGTTGGGGGGCTCGCCGCTCCCCCTCCCTTCCACAGCCGGCTCCCGGGACGCCTGCGCCCGCTCCCCCAGGGCCGCCCGGCTGACCTGCAGCGCGGGGGCTCTGAGTTGGCCGCCCCGAGTCCTGCTGCCCGGCCGGCACCCCCTCCCGCCCGCCCCCGCCAGCGGCCTACCGTTGCTGTACTTGAGGAAGATGGCGATGGTGAAGGGGCAGATCTTGCTCTCCACGCTGGCGGTGAACTCCGCGTCCACCGTGCAGACGATGCACAGCGTCTCCATCACCAGGTTGAGCACCTCGGAGCTGAACTGCGCGGCCAGGTGGACGAGGCCGTCCAGGACGCTGGGCAGGAAGGGCCGCAGCACGTGGGTGCTCTCCGAGGCCTTCAGCTGGTCGCAGTACCTGCGGGCAGAGGAGTGCGCGGCGCTGCACACCGGAGCTCCAGGGGGCCGCTCGGGCGGGCTCCCCCCTCCCACGGCGGCTTCGTGGGCGCCGGCCCTCCGTCCCTCATCCGGTCGTCCTCCGTCCCTCCTCCGGTCGGGTCGCTCTGGTCCTCACGTTCCCTCTGAAGTGTCCCTCGCCCTTCGCCCTCTGCTTCCGAACGGGGGGCCCCTCACGCCCCTGTGCCCCCCGCACCAAGACGCCAGCCCCGCTCACGGCCCCGAGGCCCGGCTGTCTCTCCCCTCGCCGGGCGCTCGGTGCCGTCCACACAGCTGCCCTCCGGCCAGGGGCCGCTCTGAGCTCCCGTGTCACACAGATCTTGTGCTTGCTGGGGGCTTTCAGCAGCTTAAACGGAGGCCTTTTGGTGAACGTCCTGCGCACTCGTGAGGCTGACGCGCCGTCCGAGGGTTTGAAGTGGGCGCATGCCGTGCACGTCTCAGCAGGCCCTCGCTGGACGCTGCCGGGCACGCCCGACTGGACGCGGCCACTGAGTCCTTCCTTCGCGCACCTTCCGACCGGCCGTGAAAGTCGGCAAAAACATGGCTTCTTCGCGTTAAAAAACCCCTAGACCAGAAACGGGGCCTCACAACCACGGGACGTGTCAGCGGCCGGGCCCAGAGGCCCACAGTGACCGGCGACGCCGACGCTCAGATCCCGGAGTGGCCGGCACCTCGTGGCCTCCAGGTCAGGGCGCCACACTGCTCGGGGCCTGCCTGCTCGCCCCACTTGCTCCTCGGGGCCGGTCTGGCGCCTGGTCCGGGGGCCTCGCCATGTCCTACCAGCCCACGGCTGCCACGGGGCCCTTCTGTCCGGGCGGAGGGACACGAGTGAGGGACGTCCCCGTCGCCACTGTGCTGATGTCAGGGCCCGCGGTCTCCCGGGCGACACGTGTCCCGTGCACAGCGCCCGCCCCTACATCCACGGTTAGACGACGCAGGCGGGGGCGGGGCAGACCACCTTCCAGAAGTCAGGCAGCTCTTGGGGCCGACGGAGGCTCTAATTTGGATGAAACCTTCCTTCCGGCACCCCGACCCCGAGTCGGACGCAGCGGCCAGGGTGCCGGCCTGAGCCTGCGGCCCACCGGGGACAGCCCGGGTGGGCGGCTCTCTCGGGGTCCCCAGAGGCCATGCCCCTGGTCTGGCCACCTCCCTGTCTTCCCAGTCGGTGCTGAGGGTGTCTCCCCCCACACGGCCCGCTCCCGGCAGCTGCTGCTGAGACTCCCACCCTGAGTTTTCTCGCCCCGAGGCGGCGCACTCACCCCCAGATGGCTCTCACGGCGGAAATCCGAACCGAAGGGGGCTGTGTCTCGTGGAGGCCACTGACGGTGGCCTGCAGAAACTGCTGGATCAGTTCGGGGGACATAGCAACAGTGAACCGGCTGGCAGCCCAGAGAGCCCGGCCCAGGAGGAAGGGAGACACTGGGGGGAGACAGGGCAGTCAGGGCCAGGCCACAGCCTCCCAGGTGCGCTCCCCCCGCCCCGCCCTGCCCCTCAGCCTGTCCCAGCCCCCGGGCGCCACACGGCCCGGACAACTCAGAGGAGAGCGAGCACCCTCTTCTCACTGTCTGCAGAGCAGACCGGGGTCTTCTCAGACTAGAGGCCCTGCCCGCACGGCCAGTCGGCCCCTGCCCCCCGGCCAGGTTCGCCAGACGCCTGGGCCGCCGTCAGGACACCGCAGGGGGCAGCCGTCACTCCTCACGCCAACCATGCCCGTAGGCGGCGGTCCACTGAACAGAGTCCGCCTCGGGCAGCGGGGCACTCGCGGTCCCCTCCAACCTCACCCCCCCTCGTCCCCAGCCTTGTCGCGCGCGCCATGTGGCACTCCGGCCCCTCCGCGCCGAGGACAGAGCCTGGCGGGCCGGCCTGCCGGCCCCGAGCCGTCACTGGCACTCGGCACAGGAGCCCCCGGACAGAGCCGGGCCAGCCCATCGACAGCAGCCACGGACCGGGGCCCGGGCCGGTCCTCTCAGCACCGGGCGTGCGACACCTCGGGGCGGGCCCGCGTGTTCCCGGCGTCTCAGTCCACAGAAAAGTCCCTGTGGGGCGGGGGGCTGTTGAGCAGGGCCGGCGTGAACAGCTCTTCGCTTCAGGCCGGGTCACCGACGTTGCACAGCAAGGGCCTTTTCCGGCCTTCACACCGGACGCCCCCGGACCTGCGCATCTCTCTGAGACCCTCTGCCACGGCCAACGCCACAGGACGGCGCGGATGGGCCCGGGAAGCCCAGGCACCTCCGCTGAGCACGGAGCTTCCCGGCCTAGAACGTGGGACACCCCGGGGGCTGGGGGGCAAGGGCCGCTCGGCGAGGCCTCACGTCTCGCAGGAGGGGGGACGCTTCCTCGGCCCCGTGCTGCGCCCGGCAGACGCCGGGGGAGGAGGACGGTCCTCTGGCCGCGCTCCGGATGCCCGGCCGTCTCGTCCCGTGGCTCAGAGCGCGGCCGTGACGGCCCACGACACACGCCCCACCAGCCAGAGTGGGCCGCTTCCGGGCGGAGGACGCCCGCGGGAGGGCTGCCCTGCAGGAGAGGCGGTCGGGGCGGTGGGGGCACACGGCGCAGAGACGACAGCGGTGACGTGTCGGCCAGACACACGTGCCTCGAAAACAGCGCACTGTGCCCCCCGGACACCAGCCAAGAGGCCGCGCGAGGGAGCGACGGGAGAGGGCGGGAGGAGCCGGCTGGGGCTGCCTGAGGGTGTGCTGGCTGTGCGGTGGGAGCGGAGCACCAGCCGGCTCCTCCGGGGCAGCGGCCGCACCTGCGTCTGGGCCTTGACAGCCGCGCGGCGCCGGAGCCAGGCGCCGGGCGTCTCTCGGGGAGGACGAGCCCAGGTCTCTGGGCTGGCTGAGGGTCAGAGGAGGCCCAGCTCCGGGGAGGGGACACGTCCCCAAAGGACACACGGACGCCCGGCCCGCCCCCCTCAGCAGACAGCGCGAGCGAGCGGACGGCGGGAGGGGCAGTGGGGGCGGCGCGCACCCGAGAGGCTGAGGTCCGCCAGGACGACGCCGGTCAGGAACCCGTGCATGTCAAAGTGCACGCGGCCGCTCTTTACGCCGTCGGCCAGCACGGCCTTCACGGAGCCCAGCGCCAGCATGCAGGCCTCGTGCACCTTCCACCTACGGGGGGGGGGAACACGCCGGGCCCGTGAGACACGTCCCGGGGGAAGGAGACATGGGGGCGGGCCCTCCCCCTCCCGCTCGGTCTGACCCCCCCACTCCCGGCCACTCCCGCAGCCGAGGCAAGACTGGGGTGCTCCAGACTTGACTTAAAGCTGAAGCCAGGCCCGCCCCGCGGGGCTCGCGGGAGAGGGTGGGGGGAGGCTGGGGGTCGGCTGCCGCGAAGCAGCAGGCCCGGGCGGGGCCCGAGCCCCGCGGCCCTCACCAGTGCTCCGCGCCGCCGCTCCGGGCCTGCTCGGCTTCCTGCAGGTGCCGCGTGGCCGCAGCCGCCAGGGCGGCCGCGCTCTCGTTCTGGAACTCTGTGGCCACGGCCTGGGGGGAGGGAGGGCCGAGTCGTCCGCCTGTGCCCCACGCACCTGCTCCCGGCAGAAACCCCAACTGCAGCTGCACGCGGGGTGGGCGCGGGCTCACACGGGCCGGGCGTGACCACACAGCCCGGACTCCCGTGGGCCAGCGGCAGGTGGCCCACGGCAGCTTCCCCGTGGCACGTGGGCCTGGAGGCCACACCCAGGCGCCTGTGAAGCCAGAGAGAATGGCTGCAGGGCCTGGGCCCGCCCCCCGAAAGCCGCCCGTGCCGCCCGCTGGACCTCAGACACAGGGCAAGGCCCCGACCTGCCCACCGGTCCCTGCCACCACCACCACACTGCTGCCTGCATGCCAGCCCGGCAGGTGTTTGCGGCCAGGTCGAAGCCGGGAATGACGACTCCGCTGTCTCTGCACCACAAACCTCGCGGGACACGCTCCTTGTCACCCCCTCAAGATCCAAGAGGAGGCTGCCCGGCAACACCCCGGCTGCCCCAACGCCCGGCAGGGCGGGCTGTGGTGGGAGCCGGCCGCTCACCAGCAGCAGGTCCTGGGCCGCAATCCTGACCGTGTAGGAGAAGGTGTCGTCGTCCTCATCCTCCACAAACTGCTGCGGGTTGGCCGTCCACACTTTGATCTGGGGGATCAAAGGGACGAGAGGACCGGGCGTCTGGGAGGCCGAGGTCGGGTCCTGCAGCCCCTC
Source organism: Phyllostomus hastatus (assembly GCF_019186645.2). Lineage (NCBI taxonomy): Eukaryota > Metazoa > Chordata > Mammalia > Chiroptera > Phyllostomidae > Phyllostomus > Phyllostomus hastatus. Next base: position 23,340,737 of record NW_025333607.1, on the reverse strand, counting down.
GGCCGCCTGCACTCCCAGGAGGACGCCAGCCCCTGGCCCTGGCTGGCCCCTCAGCTGCGGAGGAGCAGGGCCTTCACGGGGCATGTGGTGTCGTCGCTGCTGTCCTGCGACCCCTGGGGAACACAGCCACGACCAGCTCTCTGCCGCTGGCAGCTGGCGGCTACCACTAGAGAGACGAGCTCTCCGAGCGGACCTGGCCGGACGGGACCGTGAAGGCGGAAGTGGCATCAGTTCTGTGGTTTACTGCGGGAGAGGCCCTGACTTTGCGTTCCACCGGGGCCGCACCAGCCCCGCGGCTGCCGTCCGAGGGCCAGACGGGGTCTGAGGACCATGCAGATGTGGCTGCCCCTCAGCCGGGGGCGCGGAGCTCAGCACCGCCCCCGGGCGGAAACACGGTGCCGGGGCCACTCAACCAGGGGGAGGGCCGGGTCCAGCCCGAGGCCTCGGGTCTGCCCCCCATGTTTCAGACGCTCGTTTCTGGTCCAGGGACCCCCAACCAGGCCGGGGCCCCGGCCTCCGTCCGCCACCACCGGCACGGAAGGAGCAGGTGGCTCTAGGGGTCGGGGCCCCTGGCCGGTGGCCCTACAGAGGTCGAGGGCGAAGTGCTCTAAGAGCCCCACAACGCCAGGGCCCCGGCCGCACCGCGGCCCCGCCCCCGCCCCGGTGGCGGCTCTGCAGCGTCGGGGCTCAGGGCCGAGCCGTGGGCCCGCACCCTGGGCCCCGCACCTGCTCCTCGGTGATCTGCATGTAGAGGATGACGTAGTAGATCAGCTCCGGCAGGGCCTTCCGGACAGTGCTCTTGAACTTGCTGTTCTCCAGCAGCGCGTGCACGAACTCGAAGATGCTGAAGACAAGGTTCTCAAAGCCCAGGACCTCACCTGCAGGGGGGCCACGAGGACGTCGGCGCCGGGAAGCTCCGGGCACTCAGGACCCGGAAACGACGCGCCCCCAGGGGCCCGTCTGGGGGCCGAGACGCCGGGAGGACGCGGTCGTCCCCCAGGGGCTCCCCGTGCTCCGCCAGCACCGGGCACGCCACGCACCGTCCGAGTCCACGGGGTCTTCCACTTCCTCCGTGTAGTTGACCTCTGTCCTCACGTAAGTATGGCGAGGAGTTAAGACACAGAACCGGGGGTCTGCTTCGCAGACGCTGCACAGGGCAGCAGAGGCTGAGGGCGGAGCCGGGAGCCCCCGCGGACGGACGCGCAGCCCCCGCTGGCCCCCGCCGGCCCGGGAAGGATATAAGGCCGCGCTCTCCGTCAGCGTGTTCCAGACGATGGGCAGGATCTGCTGCATGGAGGCCACCATGTGCTTGGGGAAGTTCTTCACCAGGGCGGTCACGGCCTGCAGGGTCACGGAGAACGGCACCCACAGCGGGGGGTGTCGGGGTCTCGGACCACCCCCTGACCCCAGGGGCACGGCAGAGGCCGGCGCTCACCTTCAGGACCTCCATCTTGAAGCCGCTGTCGGCGGTGGGCCCGTCGGGCACCTGCAGCGCCTGCACGAAGGCCTCAGTGAACCGCTGCACCACCGGGAGGACCAGCACCTTGGCTGCACCCTGGGGCGGGGGACACACACACACACACGGACGGGCGGTCCAGCGCGGGCTGCTGAGGCATCGGGAGTCCCTCCTGGTCAGGCCCGACTGCAGGGGCGCCACTCCCACGTCCCTGGGGGCCCCTCACTGTGGCCTCTCGAAGCCGTCACACAAGGCCAGCTTCTCCAAGCTGCCCGGGTCCGCAGCCAGCTGGTTCTCACGGGGGCGCCACGCACTGCTGCCCGGCTCCCGGGACCCGCCGTGACGGGGCTCCCACAGAGGAGGCGGAGTCATACCCAGTGGGAAGCCGCCCCTGGCACTCGGGGCCTCCCCCAACCCCGGGCTGCAGTGCCCAGAGCTGCCGCTGCCCCCCCACCGGCCACCTTCTCCAGCTCCTCCATGTTGCAGATCATGTGGGCGCAGGTGGTGAAGATCTCCACGGCCCGGGCGCGGGTGCGGATGCCGTACACCTGGGGAGCGGGGATGCGGCCGTGAGACCGGGGGCCTCGCTGACCAGAACCCAGCACGGCCAGCGCACGTCGGTCCTCCCACTGACTGCGGCGGGCGCAGAGGGGAGGAGGGCGCTGAGCACAGCCCTCCCTGCGTCCGGGCCTGGCTGCAAGGGAGCCCCACCCATGAGCTCCCAGGCCCCGTTTGCAGGAAGGGCGGTGGGGCGGGCCGGCACTGGGGCCTGGCCTGCCCTGGGGGTGGCAGTGGGGACAGGCCCCAGGCAGCAAGGGGAGGACGCGTGACCAAGGACAGCAGCTCTCCCGGCCGCCGACCCCGGGAGCCACGAACAGTCCGGGTCAGCGCTGGTGGCGGGGGCAGGGGCGGCAGCACCCACGCCCCCAGACTGCCCGGTGGCGCCCGCACGCACCTCGGCCATGGTGAAGATCTTGTACATCTCCGGGAGGATGACGGGGGCCACAAGCGGCATCTGCGTGTCCGTGACCTCCCGCGTGAACTCTGCGAAGGGGCCAGGAGCTCTGTGACCCACACGCCGCGCTGGGAGGACACTAGTGCGACTAGTTCAAGCTGCCCCTGGGTGGCAGGTCCGCAGCCGGGGGCCCGGCCCGGGGCAGGAGAGCCGCGGGAGCGCCCAGCTCTGGCAGCAGAGGAGCGCGGGCGACGAGGAGGGGAGGGGAGGGGAGGGAAGGCCCCTCGGCTGGGGCAGTGACCTTCAACCCTCGTCCGAGCACCACGAGCCTGCTCAGGGCCGGGCCGGCCCCTGGGCGGCCCCCCGAAGAAGACGCAGCCTGGGCCCAGGTGGGGCCAGCGCCCCGTCAGGTGCCTTTGGCCTGTTTGCAAGGCCCCCCCCCAGGCAGGACACCTGCTGCTCCCCAACCAGCACGATGAGGGGGGTGCGGGGGGACCGCCAGCTGAGCGCACCCTGATGCGCCCTGCAAGCGGGAGAGAGCTGGGGAAGGCGAGGGGACGATGGGCCACACCGCCCCTCTGCCCCCAAACCCCCACCGGGGCTGAGACAGGACGAAGGGCCTGGGACTCGGTGTGGGAGCCCCAGGGCCCCGTGTCTGCGCCTTCCCAGTCTCCCACGTCACCCCCCAGAGAGGGAGCGCATCGGCAGGGCCCACTCAGGAGGGCCCCCGCATCTGCGGTCTGGTGGCTCCCATACGGGGAGCTGGAGCAGTGCCCTCGCCGAGGGGCAGGGCGCAGGGCGGGGCCTGCAGGAGCCGGGGACCCGGTCCGACTGGGGACACGTGGGGACAGGCTGACGGCGAATTAACCGAGCTCTGAAGAGACACCCAGCCAATCCCCCTGGACTGGAAGTTCAAGTACTTCTGTCCCGCTGACCGTCCTCTGTGTCGGGGGGACCAGCGGGAGAGAAGACTCGCACGCAGGGCCGCAGAAGTGATGACACGGGGGGCGGCGCCGCCCAGCCCCAACTCGAGCGCCGGACCCACAACGCCGCACGGGGAGCGGGCGCGAGAGCGACACCGCTGCGGGGGCCTGTGCGAGGACGGCGGCCGCCCCGGCTGGGGCCCACCAGGGAGCGGCCCCCCCCCCTGCCCGGCCCCGTGCTGGAGGAGCACTTCCTGGAGGGAGGTCGGCTCGGTGGGGCGGCCTGGGGCTCCTCGGAGGCGGACGCTGACGTCACCTCCGCCCGCGGAGACTCTGGCTAGGGGCGGGGCCAAGGGGGCGGGGCCAACCCGCGCACCACACTCGGTGCCCCGCCCCCACGCACACTCGACCCTCTGCACCCCCCCCCCCCCGCCCCCCGGGTTCCCTGCGGCGACGGCAGGGCGGACACACGTCGAGCCCCCCCTCCCCCAGCGCCCGGTACCTGTCAGCACGCGCATGGCTCCGTGGACCGCGTTCAGGTCCCCGCTCACCAGCATCTCCATGAGCAGGCTGAAGAGCTGGGGCCAGGCCTCGGGCCAGTCCCAGTGCGCGATGGCCGACACGGCGTAGGCCACGCTGGAGCGCACCTTGCTGATGGACTCGCGCAGCCCGCCGGGCAGCAGCTCCCGGATGACGGCCTTCGCCTGCGGGGGAGGGAGGCCCACCCACCGTCGGGCCAGGCCGCCGGGGTTGGCAGGGCCCCGCCCGGCGCGCGCGCCGGCAGCCCCGCGGCCCGAGACGCCGCGTCTCTGTCCAGGACTCCACCGGTGCGCACACCCGGCACGCTGCCCGCTCCAAGCCCCCCCTCAACCCACGGTGGCACCGGCGGCCCTGGCCACTGGCGTGCAGTCAGTCACGATGAGGCAGAGCGAAAACCCCGGTCCCGCAGCTGCGCGGCCACACCGTCCGGCAGCACGGACGCTCCGAGGCGGCAGGGCTCCGAGCACCGCCCTCTGCGCCTGAGGCCGTGTCTCCCAGGGCCCAGAGTGGCCGCACAGCCCTGCCCCAGACGGGAACACCCTTCAGTTCACCCTCAGACGCTCTCGCAAGCTGGAGTTCTAACTCTACTTCGGACTTTCGGGAAATTGGCGCCCAGAAGGGCAACGCTTCCCCAGCGCGGCAGACGGGGGCCTGCGCGCTGGCCGGCCCGCCGCTCAAGCAGGTCTGGTGCCCCCTTATCCACGGCTCCTGCCCACAACGCCCGCCGGCTGCCCACCCCCCACCCCCATCAGGGCCCCGAGGACACCGCGCCGCCCCGGCAGCCCGGCCGGGCACCCTCTCACCCTCTCCGTCGTCTCCGGGGGCCTGAACTTCTCCGAGTGGGCGCACCAGTGCGTCTCCACGTACTGCTTCAGGATGACGGACGCCAGCTGTGAGAGAGCAGGCCGCGGGGTCCATGCGCAAAAGGGCTTTCTTCCCGGGGAAGCCACGCCCACGCCTGGCTGCTCCCTCCAAGTGCGGCCAGGCTGGGCGCCCAGTCCCAGGCGACTTACAGACTGGCCCCCGGTCCGCTCTCCCCCGAGAACGTCTCACTGCCACCCACAGGGAATGACGCACAAACTGGACCCATCGGGCTGGGCTTACCTGACGGATGGCCAGGGCCCCCTGGGGATCCACGGTCAGCTCAGCCAGGTGGACGCCGAATTCTGAAAGAGCAGACCTCGCCGTGAGCCCGCAGGCGCGAGGGAGAGCACCGCAGTGCGCCGGGCCGGCCGACGCGGCAGGCGGCGTCAGCAAGGAGCCCGACCCGCTTCCATGGGCCCTGGCAGCACTGCCCGGACTGAGCCCCCGGTATGGCCCGCCTTCCCTGGCCGCACTCTCTGCTGAACCGCTGCCCTGGCCCATGGCCAGAGCACCGCCGCCTGCCCACCAAAAGGCTGTGGGCCCCATCCCGCTCGGGGAGTGTGTGGAGGCGTCCTGCGGCACCCCACCCCGTCTCTCAGCCTCTTGCCACCCGTCCGCCCCTCCCCCCACCAGGCAGAGCATCATCCGAGCACAACTGGCATCGAAGGACGGTCCGAGGAGAGCCTGTGGCCAGAGGACAAGACACAGGCGAGGGGCTGTGGGGCCGCCGCAGACCTGGGAGTTGGCCCAGGTAGGCAGGAGCGGGGAGCGGGGAGCCGGCTCACTGGGGACGACGGGGAGGCCGGAGCACAGCCCGGGGAAGCCCCCTGTTCTCGCGGGGGCTGGGAGACACCACGAAACCACGGCTGGAAGGAGAAAGAAAACCCGCGACGGCCCTTTTCCCGAGCACGGCCGCCTTCCCCCCGGCTCCCTCCCAGGAGCACGTCTGGGTCTTTGAGGGCTGCCTCCACAGGGGACGTGCACGGGCTCTGCTGCGAGGAAAGCGCCCGTGAGCCCTGGGCAGCAGGCTCCGCTGGCTCCACGGATCCTGGGCAGCGTCTCAATGCCCGGAAGGGTGGGGGAGAGGCCACTGCCCCCCACCCCAGGGCAACTGGCGGTGGTGGGCGGGGAGAAAATGTGCCTTCAGTATCTGCGGGGAGCGACGGAGAGACAGAGTCAAGGCCAAAGGACCGGAAAACGCCCTCAGTCCTCCCACAGAAAGAAACAAGTGCGAGGACAGTGACGCAGAGGCCGGCTGCACCGCGGGCCTGAGCCGTGACGTGAGGCCGGGGCACCGAGGCTCATAAAGGAGTCGCCTCCCTCCACCTTGCGGGCGATGCCACTCTTAGCGGGAAGGCAGCAAAGAGAAGGAAAAGGGAAAACTGTAAGACATGAAACAGCAAAGCACAAACACGCCAGAAACAAGGAGCGGGCCTCCCAAAAGCCATGACCTTGTGAGTTAAGTGAAGGAACAGACGCAGCCGAGCACCAGCGGGCTCTGGGGAGGAGCCCGCCTGTGGCCCCGCCCTGCCCGGTCCTCTCGGCCGGCCCACCGCCAGGCAGCCAGGGGACGGCACCCCGGTCTGCCAGGGCGTCTGCCCCTCTGTGGGCTGGTGTGTGGTCACTAGCAGGGACAGGGGGACTGGGAGCAACCGCCCCGGCTGTCACCTGACCGCGGGCCCCCGGACCCAGGGCCCAGACCGCGAACGCCGACTCTCGGCTCCCTCGTCCCACTCCCGCGCCGAGGAAGCTCCTCTCTGAAGAACTCAGGCACCTCCGCAGGCCTGAGTCCCACGGGGCGAGCTGAGGCCCAGGCTGCCTGGGGAGCAGGCGCCGCGTCCGCACGTGAAGGAAGGCACAGAAGGAATGGCCAACCCCTTTAAGGAAACACCTGGGACTCAGAACAGGCGACGGCAAACTGTCTTGTTAGGGCTCCAGCAAGAGAGGGAGACTCGGGAGGAGCCCGCCACCCTCCCTCCAGACACGGGTCATGGGTCACTGCAGGGGGACACCCTCCGTGTCTGCGGAGAGGCGAGGAAGCAGAGTAGGGAAAAGCACAGGCAGCCTGTGGGTCCCAGGCAGCGCACTCAACGAGCGACCTGACCCAAGCCTGCCCACCACGCTGGGCGCAGGCGCCGTCCCCCGCAGACCACCGGGGTCAGCGTCCGCAGGGGCGCTCTGGCCCGCAGCACGCCTGCAGCACGCCGTGAGGCTTGCACGTGGGTTTCAACCTACTCCTAGCAGCACCCCAGATCACATGCCAAACCCCGCACTTCTGTGTAATTTTTTATCTCAAACCCCAAGGTCTGTGGAAAGCCAGCGGCCAGAGCTGAGTAACTGACCCGGCCCAGCTGGGCCGGGGCCGGGGCCGGGGCGCTCGCGCAGGGACAGGTCCCTGGGAGCTGTCACTGGCCCGCCCCCTGGGGCGCAGCCGCGGGGCTCTCCCTGCCCCTCCACGTCGTTCCTGCAGCAGTTCAACCGCGATGAGGCTCCTCCAGCTGGTCACTTGCTCTCCTTCACACCCAGGGGAGCAGGGGCTCCGACGGGAACGCAGCAAGTTGATGGAGGCCGAACAGCTCCTTCTGGTCAACCCACAACCTGCGCGGCCCCCCGCTGTCCAGCCTGGAACTTGTGTGCAGGGCACTGGCAGTGACAACCAGGCCTTCCACGTGGCCCTGGACCCGCCGGACCCCGGGGCTCTCCGCACGCCCCCAGCTCCCCCGCGCTGCGGGACGATGCAAGACGAACTCCAGGGAGGGCTGGCTTCCGTCCTTTCCCAGGGAGGTCCGGCGGGGAGCTTCGACCCGGCGCTGGGCACGAGCGCTGGAGGGTGTGGACGCAGGATGGAGACTCGCGGACCAGGCGCCCTGGCCACTTCAGGGCGGGAGGACCGTCCCCTTCCGTTTTGGGACGGGGACGCGGGGCCTGCGGCGACCACCTCCGCTCCGTCGCCGAGGCGCCCCGAGGGCGCGGGGACAGAGCCCGGACAAAGGGCGGTGGGCCCTTGCCTAGCGGCGCGAGGGCGCGTCCCTCGGGGCGCAGACCGGAGCCGGAGGGGCCGGGGCGGTGCACGTGTTTCCCGCCGGACTCCGGGGCCCGGGGCGGCCGTAACGCGGGGCCGCCCTCGCCCGCCCGCCGCACGCGCCCCGGCGCCCGCGCCGCGAGCGGGACGCAAGGCCCGAGCTCGCCCCGGGCCTCCGCGGCGCAGGCCCGGCCCCGGGCCCCCAGCGCGTCCCCTCCGCCCGGGCGGCCCCGCCTCTCACTCACCCTCCGTCACCTCCAGCACCTTGATCTGCTCCTCGGCGGCCGCGCGCACCTCCTGCACGGGGGAGAGGATCCCGGTGAGCGTGTCCACCAGCGCCTCCTTCAGACCCTGGGCCACCGGCCCCGGCAGCCCCGAGGCCGCGCCTGCCGCCGCCGCCGCCATCTTTCCCCGCTCGGCGCGCCAGCCCCGCGGCCCGGCCCGCGACGGCGACGGCTCCCGCGCGCGGCCAATCCGCGAAGCCGCGCTTGCGCACCGGCGGCGGCCGGAGCGCCGGCCTCCGCAGGCAGCGCCTCCTGCGGCAGGGACGAGGACTGCACCTTTCTCCGCCGGAGGCGGGACGTGGGAGGGGTGGACGTAGAGGGTCGTTTTCCGAGGCTGCACCCTGTCCGGTCTCACCAGGAGCGCAGGGGACGAAGACGCCCCTGCACACTGGAGCGAGTGCAGAGGGTCGCCCGGAGGGGATGAAAACAGGGCGGGGCGGCGTGCTGTGGCAGAAGGGGAGGACCGAGTGTGCTGTTGGGGTGGGAGGTCCCAGAGCAGAGAGGCCCGGGTATTTCTTAGCAAGGCTGCCAGGAACCCCGGCTCTCTCCCGCCAGCGGCCAAGGAAGCCAGCTGGCCCTGCCTCGCCCAGTCCTACGACTGCGGGTGCTGACCCGGCGACGGTCAGGGCTTAAGTCACCCCAGCTCGGGATTCTTCCCGTCGGATGACCCCTCCATGTGTTTTGAGGAGAGCTCCAAACACCTGGGGCTCCTCCCGGGTGGGAGGGAGAGCTGGATCGTGTCCCCGCCGCAACGTCCTGGGGCGAAATGCTTCTAGGATGCCCTGCAGCTCCACAGAGGGGCGCTGTGGGGCTTTCTCCGGGGCCGGCAGCGTCTGTTCTCACAGGGTCGCCTGTACCCCAAGAACACGAGTATCCAGAGCTGGAGGGCTTGTGGACCCCGACATCTGGGCTGGACCTGTGAGTCCTGGTGGAGGCCACTAGGTCCACAGTGTGCCAGCAGGAGCCCCTGCCCCTCCCCCCATCCAAAGGACCAGCAGACACCCCCAGCAAGTGCTTTGACCTTCAGCAAATGGCCACAAGCAGCCCTGGCCCCTGTAGCTCAGTGGACTGAGCATGGGCTGCAAACCAAAGGGTCTCGGGTTTGATTCCTCGTTAGAGCACAAGCCCAGGTTGCTGGCCAGGTCCCTGGGGGGGAGGGGCATGTGAGAGGCAACCACACGTTGATGTTTCTCTCCCTCTTTCTCCCACTCTCTCCCCTCTCTAAAAATAAATAAAATCTTTTAAAAAATGGCCACAAGCAGGCTCACGGTCCAGACCAAGGCCTGCGCTCCAAGACACCCGGCGACAGAAACCAGACGGGGAGCTGGAGCGGCGTGGACAGTCCAGGAGATAATTGTATTGAAATGCGAACGGCATCAGACAGACGGAGTCCTGCTGGGAGGAGACAAGCCCCGAGGGACCGCAGGCTGCTCGGGCCACTTCCGCTGGCCCTGGCGCCCATGTAATTTTCAACCACTTTGGCATTTGAACCAATGACCTGGGGGGGAGGGGTGGCCCGCCCTCTGCCCCCGTCGTGATTGTTACCGCACTATACACATCGCTCTGCTTTCAGACTCAGTTTGCTCTCTCTGCTTGAGAGGCGAAAGGGGTCGAGGGAAAGAGGGGCCCCGATGAGAAAAAAAGCACATAAACACGCAGACACACACACATAGCTTGGTTTGGAGGTTTCTGCCCAATAAATTAAAAAAAAAAAAGTGTTGCAAGAATCCCTGCCCCCTTCCCCCTGAGGGTGACCATGCATCTCAGAGACAGACTCTGTCACGTGAACAGGGCTCCCTAGAACAGGACGGGAGGGGATCTGCCAGGGGGTGGGTTCGTTTTTTAAAAGACTGTTCCGTTTAAAAAAAGAAAAAGCCGTTAGGAAGCGGAGGCTCCCACCTAGCAGCAGCAGCAGCCAGGACTGGCGGGGGCGTGGGGGCTCCTGCCTGACCCCCGGCGCCTGCGGCTCGGAGGAACAGCAGGCAGGTCGAAGGTCCACAGGAAGTGACCAGAGGGCCCACCATCGGCCGGCCTCCCGGGACAGAGGGGTGCTGTGAGTGCAGTGCCTTGCCCCGCCTCCATCAGCGGTAGTCCCTCCTCCAGAAGGCGGGGCTCCAGAGCCCAGAGGCTGAGGACTAGCCTGCTTCTTTGTCCTCCACCCACAGACCCTGCCACGCTGAAAACCGACCAACTCAGAAGCCAAGCCGGTGTGAACAGCCTCCTCACCCCCCCACCCCCAGCCATGGCCCCACCAGCTGGAGTCTGTGCATTTGAAAAGACGTGGTTCCTTTTCTAAAGGACCCTGTTCTGCCGCCAGGGCTGAGCAGCCCCATATCCAAGTCCCGGCGTGGGGAGAGGGAAGGATGAGCCCGGGGACTCGGTGTCGGGCACCGTCCCTCTGTCATCGTGATGGACGGAGTCCCGAGGACCAAGCAGAGCAGGAGCAGGGGCCTTCCCGGGGCGCTGGAGCCCCACACCTGTCATCCACACGCTCAGGCCCCCCCTCCACCCCCCACCGCTGTGCTCTGGCTGACCCTCACACGCAGAGGGCTCAGAACAGACACAAACAAATCACCCAGCTGTCTGGGCGAGCCCTCCGGCTGCTTCTCCCGCCGAAGCCCCTTTGTCGGCGAGGTGCAAACTGCAGAGCCGTGCAATCTTTCTCCAAAGCTCCCAGCCACCCCCTTAGCTCCCCTCTCCGAAGGCACACGTGCCTTTCCTTCCGGTGTTGCATAAAGGGGAAAATAAATGTAAGGAAGCCCGAGACAGGGGAATTTGAAATCAACGTTAAAGTCTGAATTCTCGTCAAGGACCTCCTTCTTTGGGGTCCCAAGGCCCCTCAGGGTGGGGACCCTGATACTTGGCTTTTCCTTTAAAACAGCAAATCTGAAACCGCTGGTGCGGTGGTACCTGCCCCAAGGGCCTGTGAAAACGCAGCTCTCCGGGCGCTATCCCGGAGTTTCGGGCTCAGTAGGTCTGGGGTGGGGCCCGTGAGTCCCGTTTCTAACAGGTTCCCAGATGCTGCCGGTCTGGAGACACACGCTGAGAACCAAAGCGTTCACACACGAGAGCAGTCGAGCCAAGGGACCCAGGGGCACCCGCGAGCACGCGGGTCAGAGACGCCCCCAGGGACGCTCGTTAAGGAAAATAGCCGAACCCTCGCCCACCAGCATCCCGGGTCCACAGGTTTAAGTGTCAACCACGCGGGTCTCCCTGAAGCCTCTGTGTTTTCATTGGTGTCCTCCCTTCGAGATGCAACCGCCTTCCAGCTTGCCCTCCTCTTCCCCGGGACCAGGCTGGGCCGACAGGCACGCAGGGACACTGGCTGAGGGCAGAGCCCCGTGGTGGCCCCCAGGTGCCTGATCAGGTCGACTGAGGACTCGTGAGTATGTGTATATAAAGTTGATTCCAGGACAAAGGGCAGAAGGCTCAGGCTCTGGCTGCTGGGGGGGCACAGCATCCCTCGGAGCACTGTGACCGACGGCCCCCACAGTGGGACCACGAGCCCCAGCCCGTCAGTCAGCAGTACTCAGTCTCCCTACGAGCCCACCACCTCCCACCACTACTTCCGTCTCCCTCACTGACCCCTCGGCAAAAGCGCGTCCCCCCCAGCGGTGGGGTTGGCTTGCAGTCTGCTCAGTGGCGTCAGCTCAGCCTGAGGCCCAGGAGGGAGGGAGGGAAGGGATGGGGTGGGTCAAGGCTGGTGAGCCAGAGTGACGCAGCCCCCGGACCTCGGGGAGCTGTGCGGCCAGCACAGAACCACCTCCTGTCCTACAGACGACGGGAACCCCCTTCCGGCTGGACACGGGGGCCCCTGCTTCCGGGCTCTCAGGACCACATCCTCCCCAGGGTCGGGCACGCGTCACCTACCCTCAGGGTTTCTGTCCAGGGTGCTGCCCCGGGCGCCAAGGGGTCTGAGGAAGACGGGGCCCCGGCTGCCACGCTCCCCCGACCCCCCTGGGAGAACCGCAGGAGACAGGTTCCCTCAGACCACGGAAAGGGGCGCCCCTGGGGACACTGGCCCCGGTCTCAGGGAGCTGGGAAGGAAGACACTCGGTCTTGCCAACCAGGGGAACCGGATGCGAGAAACGAAGCCCCCAAACCACGGCCGTGTGCGGAGCACCCGAGGGGTGCAGAGAGACGGGGGGGGCAGGTAGCTCCAGACCACGCAGGCCACGGCAAGGACTTGGTGGGAGGGTCTCTTTTGCGGGCCGAGGGCGACCCTGCCTTGCGGGCGGCCTCCAGCCCCCCAGTGGTGGGACTCCCGGAAAAGACGGTGGCAGGCGGACCCCCAGAGACAGGTGAGCACCGCGGAGCAGCCACAGAGCCGACTGGTGCGAACAGTGGCCCCGGGCGCCTCGGAAGACAGGACACAGCCACAGCAGCCTGCTCTTGGGACACACACACACAGAGACACACACAAACTTCAGGCCCCGGGTCAGCCTCCGATCACCTAGTGTTTTATTGTTAGTGCCTAGGCAGGTTCGAGAAACAGACACGCTGAACGAAACAGGGTGCCCCCTTCACCGGGAAGGGGGAGGGGCTCTGCTGAGGTGCGCCCCGCCTCCCTCCCCAGAGGGTGGCCGCCGTCCGCAGCCCGGCTTCGGTCGGGAATGGAGCCGGGTGCTGGGAGGAAGGAGAGGGCACAGACTCCCGGCTAAACGGGCAGAGATACTGCGGAGGTCGCCTGCGGGGTGAGGATGGAGCTTTGGGGACCCAGCTCTTGTGTTTCAGGGAGTCCCCGGGGTCCCCGCCCGCCCAGAGGCCGGTGTGCAGGTAGGAGAACGCTGTGGGTCTGCTCTTGCTGTGAGTCCTGGGGCAGGGAGGGGAGTTCTGGTCTTCTGCTTTGGAGAGGCCTGGATGGGCGGGATAGCACCACGAGGAGGCTCACCCCCTGCCGTTGCCCAGGACGGGGGCTCCTCGGCGAGATGACGGGCCCTGCCGGGAGTGGTCTGGGCACACGACCGTCAGCGGGGTCCAGGCTCCAGAGGGACCTCGTTAGACAGGAAGGTGCCCCCTGGAGGAGAGCGGCCGGAGACCTGGGTGGCACGCAGCCTCTGGCCGAGAGCAGCGGGGGCAGGTCCCAGGATCAGAGAAGCAAGTCCGGGAACTGGGAGACCTCGAGCACCCACCTGCCGAGGGTCCGGAGACAACTCGTGGTGGTGCCCAGGGCTCCAGGGAGACGAGCACCCCTCGGGGGCGCTGAGGCAGTTGGAATGGAGGGAGGGGTTCTCCCTTCCCTTTTCTCAAGTAGCCAGCAACGTCCACGGCAGAAGGCACTGGCCGGGCAGCACCAGAAGACAGAGGTACGGGCTCAGCCACCCGTGGGGTGGACGCCGAGTGCCGGAGCCACGGGCCGGGGGCTGGGGCGGTGGTCAGAGGAGGCCCATCCGGGCTTCCTCCCCAGTTAGGACTTCCGGCGCCGGGGCCTCCTCGTCCGCACAGCAGGGGCCGTAAGGCAGTGATGTCAGCACCAAACGGGGCGAACAGCCGCCGCCCACCTCGGGACTGCAGGGGGCACAGCCGAGGCGGCTGGGGCCCTCACAGCTCACGGACTCGGCAGGGACAGCAGGGACAGGCTCCAGCCCAGGGGACCCCGCCGCCCCCGGGGGCGGGCAGGTGACGGCCGAGGCTTTCTCGGGGGACGGTATGAGCCCCCTTTCGGACCTGAATGAGAACATGCTGACGTGAGGGTTCAGGTGCACCCACTGCACGGTCGGTGGGACAGAGGGCCCGGGCCGGCAGAGTGGGTGCCCACGGCTTCCAAGAAGAGCTCGTGCTACTTGGCAGCGCGAAGAGCCAGAACTGGGGCCCAGGCGCGCCCCAGAGCCCTGGAGTTGCAGCCTCCCCAGGCAGCCCGGCCTGGGTTTGGGCCTGTGGGGCTTTCGGCAGTGGCAGGAAGCCGGCATCCCAGTGGAGAAAAGCAAGGTTCTGTCGTCCTTCAGGCCACGGCCACAGACCCCGGGGTCTTCTGCCCACCGTGCCCCGAGTGGCTCGTGGGAGACTCCTCTCCGGCCGCCCCCTTGGGTCTGGCTGCGATGCTCAGGCGGCCCCGGAGGTCTGGGTCGCAAGGGGAGGGGGGCGCCGGGGCCCGAGTCCCGCTTTCCTTTCACCTGCTCTGCCAGCGCCGGCCGGGCTACGGCCGCCAGACCTCCAGGCCTCCAGGCGGCTCGGGCAAGGGCGGTGCCTGCGGGAGGCCGATCCCTGGGCCCGGCGTCGGACTGGGAGTCGCTCACACTCGCCACAGACAGACAGGAGAGGCCAGGCTGGGCTTGGGGTTCCGTGGGGCCCGAGCGGCTGCCCTCAGGACACTGGGGCTCTGGGTTCCCTCGAATCCACAGGCCTCGAAGCTCAGGCGCCTCCCCCGTCAAGACGGGCGTCCGGCCCTCGCGCCAGAGGCTGGCCGTGGGGCGCTGTGTGGTGCTTTCTCTGAACAGGAAGGTCCCCTTCTCCCGCTGCTGTCGCTGCACCAGCGCCGCGAGTCTCCTGCCAGCCGGGAGGATGCTGAGGCCGGAGGCACCGCAGGCACCTGCTGGCGCCCACCAGAGGGCGCCAGAGTCCCCAAGGAAAACCTGCCGGAGAAGCCACACCAGCCCCAGCGTCTCACGGCCACGTGAGATGGGGGAAAAACAAGCCCACAAAAGAGAAAAGGAAAATAAATAGGCAAAAAGGGAGGAAAAAGAGAAACAAAACAAAAACAAAAACAAAAAATAAAGAAGCAGAGTTTATTGACGCCCACGCCCGTGGGGCGTGCGGGGCTGGGGCAGCGGCCGTCCTTCCCGCCAGGGCGGGTGCCGCGTGGTTTCCGTGGTGCCGCGTGGTTTCCGTGGCGCCGTGTGGTTTCCGTGGCCCGGCCGTCCTCCGGCTGTCCTTCCCGCCGGCCGCTGGCCCGCGCCCGCCGTCACCCGGGCGGCCGGGCGTGTGCTCCCCCGGCACCTGGCTCCCCCTCCAGCGGCATCCGTCCCTCGTTTCGACAGCGTTTGCAGGTGGATCGGAGCGTCTTTGAGACCACATGCTGCTCCTCCCGGGCTCCACCCAGACCTCCTGGGGGGGTGTCGTTGGCAGTGGCGGCGGGTGGGGAGGGGTCTGCAGAAGTCCGGGGTGCTCCCGCCTCTCTCGGGGGGGCGCCCCCCTGCAGGGACGGTCTCTCTCAGAGCTGCTCCTGAGGACTGGCGAGGACCCGCCGCGGGCTCATCTGCTGTCTCCCGCACCCCCCCCAGAACGCCCAGGAGTCTGTCGTCCAGACGAGAAACCCAGGGAAAAGGCCCAGTGCTGTCCTCTCCCCACGGTCAGGAGAGGGGGCCGGTTCACGGGTGCGGGGGCACGAGCTCCCGAAGGCTACCCGCCAGTCCCTCCGGGAAGTTCTCAAGGGCGCAGCACCGAGCACCCGCCGGCTTCCCGTCCCTCCTCCCCCGCCCGTGCAGGCCTCGCCGGGGAGCCAGGCTCGGGGAGGGCGGGGGCGGATGGCGCTGCTGCTGCAGCGTCCTGTGTCCTGGGGCGGCGGCGGCGGCGGGGACCACCAGGCCCTCAGAGCGTCGCCTGCAGGTTGGGGTCCAGGATGGTCTCCCGGTCCGGGGACTCGATGTAATTGGCAGCTTCCTGCAGCTTCAGCAGCATGGCCATCTAGAGGGGGCAGGACGAGGGGGCAGGACGAGGGGGCCGTGAGGGTGCGGACCGGGGCCTGCCTGCCTGCCTGCCTGCAGGGGGCGCTGTCAACCATCCCGGGGCGGCTCTGAGCCTTGGTCTGCCCGTGAGTCAGGGCCCCGCTTGCAGACGAGGGTCATGGGGGTTCCCCTCTGAACCCACACCCTGGGGGCGTCTGGGCGGCGGGTGCTACGCTGGTACGTGGGTGACAAGCCGAAGGAGAGCCCCCGCGAGCCAGGTGCCGCCCTCGGGAGAGGGCGCAAGGCCTGGGCGCACGGCGCACGCCAGGTGGAGCGGGGGAAGTGCCGACAGGCGCATCAGCCCGCAGCGGGACTCGGGGTCGCCGCGGGGACCCCCCCGCCAGCTCCCAGGCCCCGGTGCTCGGCTCGGGTCCTGCCCCTTCCCCTCCGTCCCCTGCGTCCCGCTGCTGCTCGGAGCCTGGGACCCCCCTCAGCGAGGCCCGGCCAGCCCTCCGTTCCGCCGGCCCCCCACCCTGCTGACGCAGTCTCCGGTGTCAGCGTTCTCACGCGCACTTTCAGTGAAGCGGAAACGTGAAGAAAAACGCACGACGGCCACAGGGGAAGACCTTCCTGCTCGTAAGGTCCAGCTCGAGGGTCACGGGACTGGCCCTCAGGCCGTCCTCAGGGACACGCCCGCCGCCTCGCGGGGGCCGTCTCCCCGTCTCCCCATCCGCGTCTGCACGTCCCCCGTGGCTGGAGAGGGGGCGCCCCTCTCCGTGCTCACCGGCCACGTGCCCCCTGCTCTGGCCCAGAGCCTGTGGGGGGCCCCTGTCCACCCCTCCGTCGGGAGTGTGCGGGGACGTTTCCTCTGCTCTCGGCTCAGGCCCCCGGCGTCTCGGCGCTGCCGACACGCCCCCCGCTCTGTCCCCCGGCCCGGCCGGCTCTCTGCAGGGTCCACGAGGTGCCTGGATGGACGCTGCCCGCCCCCCAGTGCCGGTGGAGAGGACAGGCAGCCAGGGGCCACGCTGCACAGTGGGCGTCCCCGCCTGGGACCGGGCCTTGCGAGAACGTCCCCCCTCCCCCGCTGGCACACGTGCCCACCTGCCCAGGTGGGCGGCGGTACGAGCCCCTTGCCCCCGGGGCTCAGACAGCCAGGGCTCCCGCGGGCTCCCCCGGGCCCTGGCCCCACGGGTGCTCCCCCGGCTCGCCCACTCACCAGGGGGTCCGACTCCAGAGAACTCGGGGTGCAGTCTTTGACCGTCCTGTCCTCGGGCGGCGAGGCCATGCTGTGGGGGCCCACGGTGGGCGGGGGCAGGTGGTATAGCTTCGACTGGTCCTGCTGGGCGGACGGCCAGGGGAGCGTGTCCCGGACCCACTCCACGGGGTCCTCCCAAGCAGCTTTCTGCCCGTGCACCTGCGGGGAAGGAGCAACGGGGTCAGGGGAGGGGGGCCCACAGACCAGAGGCTCGGCCACGCCGTCGCCCGAGGGTGCCTGCACGTCTCAGGGCCTGTGCCGATACTCCGGTCCTGCGGGGTCTCCTGGCGCTCCCAGCGCGGGAGGTGAGCGCATGTGAACCGGCGGAGGCACTTGGGAGGACACTGTGGCCGAGTTAGAACGTAACACGCACAGATCTCAAGGCCCCGCAGTTCCACCTCTCGAGGAGGAAACACTTCCCTGCTTTAGCAGTAACAGCTTGAGAACTTGTCGGCTGTGTTGAAGCCGAGGCTATCTGTGTAAAAAACGCTTTTACGTAGCAGCACAGTTCACGAGGCCAAGTGCTGGAAACAGCCCAGGTGCCTGTCGGTAAACAAGGGGATCGATAAACTGTGGTACATTTACACAGTGGAATACTATGCAGCAGAGAAAAAGGAGCTCCCGCCCTTCACAACAGTATGGATGGAGCTGGACAGCAGTGTGCAAAGTGAAATAAGCCAGGCGGTGAGGGAAAAATAATGTGCGATCTCGCCTACAAGCGGAAGCTAATTAAAAAAAACAACCGGCAAGCAACATACAACCAGAAACGTTGAAATCGACAGCTTTTAACTGACAGTAACCAGAGGGGAGGGGAGAGGGACACGACCTGGGAAAGACGGGGCAGGGACGTGCATGAACGTGAATGAGGGACCCACGGGCAGAGCCACGGGGGGGGGGCGGGCGTGGGGGGGGGCAAGCAGAGGTGGGAAAAGGGAGACAACTGTGTCTGAACATCAGTTAAAAAGAAGTAAAAAATAAAAATAAAAGATGTGCCCTGGCTGACGTAGCTCAGTGGATGGAACGCGGGCTGCGAACCAAAGAGTCGCAGGTTCGATTCCCAGTCAGGGCACATGCCTGGGTTGCAGGCCATGGCCCCCAGCAACCACACATTGATGTTTCTCTCGCTCTCTCTTTCTCCCTCCCTTCCCTCCCTCAAAATAAATAAAATCTAAAACAAAGGATGCTTTCACATCAACTTGCAGCAATGATGCAAAATTAAGCGGAACAGTGAGCTCTGGCATCATCTGGCAGACCACGCCCCTGGAGATTCACCGCGTCACCAGGGGAGACTTGTCACCACGACACATCACTGCTGTGGACCACGGGTGCCCGGGGGGCCGGCCACGGCATCGGGGCTTGGGAGTGCGCTGTGCCCTGATGTGCCCTGAGTCACCGGCGACAGCAGCCGGAACGGTTTAAAAACAGGGTATCTTTCTTCCACACCGAGCTCTCGTTCGGCCTCCCAACTAAAAGCCCCCCCACACGCTTCCTCGTCTCCCAAACGGCCCGGCCACGGGGGCGGACCTGAGCCGGCCATCCTTCTTGCGGGAGGGGGTTAAGAAGGTCAAGGGACTTAAATGAAGCCACGGTTTTCACTAGCAAGGAGCAAAGGCGGTCGTGGGCCTTTATTTAACCCTCGGTGCAATTCTTTTTTGGTTTGCGGGGACCCCCGGGGCAGCCTGAGTTGGGTGGGCACGAGGCCCCAGGCAGCGCCCGTGCAGCCACCTGCCGAGGGCGGCTTTGTCCGTGGGTGCCCCCGCCTGCCTGTCTGTAAGGGAACCCAGCCCGTTTCGGGGGCCTGCGTCCGACGTGGAGGAAACTGTCCCCCCCACCTGCTTTGGGGGAGGACAGCGGGACCGCGGGGGCGGAGCGGAGCCCGAGGGCAGGGCTCACCTTGACGCCGTCCTTGGCCCCCTCCTGCAGGTAGGGGATGATGGAGTTGTTCCACAGGTCAATGAACCAGGTGCGGAAGTCCTCGATGCCGATGGGGCAGGACAGGAAGAAGCAGGGGCCTGCGGGGACGCGAGGGGCCGTGAGCTGGCTGGGGGCCTGGCTGCCCCGGGGACCCGCCTCTGCCCCCCTCCCCCCAACACCGGGCAGAGGGCCCGGGCGCGCCGAGGAAGAAGGGAGCCCAGCGGGGGGCGATGCTGAGCGGCGTCGGGGCACAGGCAGCGTGGCCGGCGTCCTCCTGAGCTACGCCTCCCAAGGGGGGCGGCGAGGGGCAGCTTCGAAATCCCCAAACACCTCCCCTCCTGTTTTCCCTTAATTGTGGGGAAAACACACGGAAGGGGGGGGCTTGGCGTTCGAAGGCCCAGTGGCCCCCCTAAACCGCGGGGCTCACTGTGCCGGGAAGCTCGCTGAGTGACTCGGGGTCCCGGGTCCGAGGCCACAGCCGGTCCCTCCCGGCTGCGGCCGGCCTGGGGGGCAGGGCGGGGGGCGGGGCGGCGGGCAGGGGGGGCGGGACGATGGCCGGCCGTACACACCGATGAGGAAGTCGGAGGTGCTGTGCTTCTCCAGGAAGGTGTGCAGGTGGTACCACAGCTTGGGCACCCAGTCCAGCACCCGCAGCAGCTCCTCCCGGTTGGCGTTGGCGTCGCTGTCCGACTCCAGCAGCTTCCGCCGCAGGTAGCGGACCAGGAAGCCGTTGGCCGGCTCCACGTTGTTGGAGAAGGTCAGCATCCTGCGCCGGGGTCGGGGCGGGCGGCGTCAGCCCCTGCTGACCGGTCTGTGCCCCTGCCCACCCGGGCGGGCAGGGCTGGCTCCCGGGCCGGGGACTGTGTGCGGCCGCTGGCCGAGGGGGTGCGGGCAGAGAGCCCGACCTGGCTGCCCCTCCACCCTCCGCGGCCCTGCCCTCTCCTGTCCTCTCCTCGCCCCCGGGCCCGCCTGCTCCCCCGACCGACGCAGCAGATACGGCTGCCCTCCCCTCCCAGCCCACAGCTCTCTCCGGTTCTCAGGCCTGCCGCTGCCCACGGCTCTCCGGCCGGCCCCGGGACACAGCGGCGGCACCGACCCCGGGGCGGGGACGGAAGGGCTCACCTGAAGCTCAGGTGCAAGCCGTGATTGGGTGTCATCTTCACGGGCTGATTCGTGGTCCCTATGACGTAGGGGCTGTGGGAACACAGGGCCCAGGGCTCGCTGAGGCTCGGCGAACTCGGGCTGCCCGCCGGGCCCTCCCCCCCCCGCCCCCACCCCCCGGTGGGCGCGGCCCCCCCTCAGCTCACCACTTGTGGTACTTGCAGGTGAGGGCCCCGTTGACCAGCTCGCTGATGGAGCCCGCCTCGCTCAGGTCATCCAGCAGGATCACCAGGGGCACGTCCCCGGTCCCCGTGTCCCGGTCGATCTGGTTGGCCAGGTTGGAGAGGTACAGCTGCAGGTCCTGCCACGGCAGGGCAGGGGGGTGGGGTCAGCCTTCGGGGGCAGCGGCCCCGCCCGCCCTGAGTCTCCCTGGGCCCCCGCCCCCTCCCGGCGCACCCGACACCTGACCGCAGCGGCAGAGCCACATGCGGATGAGCAGTGGTCTCAGGTCTCTGGAGCCCCCTCTAAAGCAGCGGCCCCACCCCTGACACGGCGCACACTAAAGTGGGTTTTCGCCGGTGGGGTGGGGGCCGTGACGCCCCCCCGCCCCGGAAGAACTGAGGTCTGACCCCCGGGTGCTGGGGTGTGCTCGGAGACGCCAGGACTCGGTAGAGGACTGAGCAACAGGAAACACTCAGCTTTGACCGTTTCCTTCCAGAAAGCTCCCGGCCAGCAAGTGCCTTGGGGGAGGAAGGCAGAGGGGAGGGAGAGGAAGGGCAGGATGGGGTGAAAAGAGGGGCTTGTGGCTCAGACCTCGGCCAACGGAAGGAGCGTCACAGGCCGGGGACAGAGATCGAGAGGGGGACAAAGGAGCAGAGAAGGGGACGCGGCGGGGGAGGGGGCGGGGGAGACGGAGGCCCGAAGGGCGGCGGGCGGGGCCACCTTGCAGGACTGCTGGTGCATGTTGAAGGTGCTGACGATGCCCTCGGTGACCTCGCGGCCGGAGCGCTCCACCAGGTACTCGGCCAGCCGGTTGGTCAGGTAGGTCTTGCCCGTGCCGCTGGGGCCCGAGAGGACCAGGCGCCGGTGCTTGAGCAGCAGGCTGATGTAGTGCTGCATCATGGGCTTGGGGATCAGCGTCTCGAACACCAGGCTGTCCACACACTTCTCCTTCAGACCTGGAACCCGGCCCCAGAGCGCGTGAGGGCGGCCCCGGCCCGAGGGCCCCTCCTTCTCTGCGTGGGGGCCCGCTGAAAGCTCACATCCCGGGCCCCGCAGGGAGCCCCTGACCCAGAAGGCTGACGACGTGTATCGTAGTTTTAGGGAGCGGCTACGGGCGCGCGGGCGACTCGGCAGAAATTCCCTGCTAACAAAAACGTCCCCGAGAGCAGGGCTCGGCCCCATCTTCCTCCACCTGGCCGGAGTCGCCCCCCGATACCTGGTACCCGCGGTGGATCGGACCCCAGACCCTCCTCCCCCAGCGCCCTCACGGACACCAAGTCCCCAGGACGCTCAAGTCCCGGCATAAACGGTGTCGTACGTGTGCGTGACCCACACGCAGCCTCCCGTGCGCTTCCAACCGTCTCTGGAGACTCGCAGTACCCGATACAGTGTAAACACTGTGTAAACGTTACGCTGTACCGCTTAGGGAATAACGACGAGAGAAGGTCTGTTACAACCACAGGCCTAACTACAAAGGACACGCCGGCAACAACGGAACGTTTAAAGCCAACTTTCCACCCTGGTGTGCTGGCAGAACCGGAACCGGAACCGGGACCTGGAAGGCAAACGGCGCTACGGCGCAGGGAGGTTTGTACTGCGGCTTCTCGGGAATTGGAGCTGGGTGGGCACCCGGGGACCCCCTGCCCCTCCTCCGCCCACCCGGCCGCAGGGCCGGCGCTGACCTTTGAGGGACACGGAGATGTTGGTGACCCCGCGGCGGCACGGGGGCATCTCCGGGGGCTCCGCGTCCAGCACCCGCTTCACGTGGCTGATGCTGTAGCCGTGGATGGACTCGGTGCTGAGCCCCAGGGTGGAGGCTGGGTCCACCTTGGAGATGTAGTCCTGACGGAAGGGGCACCGGGAGGCGGTGAGGGACGCCGAGGAGACACACACGTGCAGACGGGAAGCCACCAGAAAAAGAAACCCCGGGGGGGGGCACATGGCTCTCCCACCCGAGCCCCAAGGTCCCCGGGCCCCAGCGGGAGGACGAGCCCCTCTGTGGGAGCCCCGCCCCTTTACCTTGAACACCTGGAAAACAGCTTCGTCCAGCACCTTCCAGTCCAGCTTCCCGCTGACCTTGCTGCAGCCCAGGAAGAATTCCTGCTGCTTCAAGTCCTGCCGGGCCAGGATAGAAGCAGGTGAGCCCCCGGGAAGGGCGCGCCAAGGGGAGGGTGCCCCCCCAGGCCCCCTGGCCCCGGCCCCCTGGGTGGGGGAGCGGCGCTCACCCCGCGGATGATGTGCTGCGGCGGCATCCTCACCACCACGCGGAGGGCGGCCTCCTCCTTCGGGCCGCTGCTGATGCCGTCCATGGGCGACAGGTCTGCGGGCGGCGGGGGGGACTGTCGGCGCAGGCGCCCCCCTCCCCCGCCCCCGCCTTCTCCCCACCCCCTGCGGTCCTGGTCCCTCCCCCCCGTTCTCAAAGCGGCCCCAAGGGGACGGCGGCCCGACACCGGACAGCGATGACAGCCGAGGGACCGAGCAGCCCTGTGTCCCCTGGCTTGTGCAACGGTGGGTGGGCCCCATGGGACCCTGTCCCCCACCCCGGGGGCCCGCCCCGCCCCGGACAGGCCCTCCTCCCCAAGGCACCTGAGTCCGGCAGACTCGGGCTGAAGGCATGGGTGAGCGCCAGGCCCAGCGTGCGGCGCGGGGAGGACAGCGCCGACGACCCGGGGACCTGCCCCGGCGCGGAGCCCGCTGGGGGGCCGGGGGCGACCTTCAGCCGGTCGTTCTCCGCCTTGAGCAGGTCCACCTCCAGCTGCGGCCAGAAGAGACGGGGGTAGGGGCGGGGCCGGGGCGCGCGGCCGGTCCCCCCGCCGCGGCGCGGCCGCACCGACCTGCATGTTGTGCATGGTCTCCCGCAGCTGGTCCAGCTGGTGGGCGGAGTTCAGGGCCTCCAGGCGGATGTCCGTCAGCTTCATCTCCTTCTCCCACAGCTCCGAGCGCAGCTCCGACACCTCCTTCTTCTCCGGCTCCTCCTCCTCGCTGGCGGGGAACGGCCGCGTGTGGGGGGCTGGGTGGGCAGGGGCCCTGCGGGGAGGCGGGCGTCGAGCCGGCGGCCAGGGGCCGAGAGCTGGGCTGGGTGTCGGGGGGCCGACCTGCCCCGGGGTGCTCAGCAGCAGCGAAAGGGACAGGCCCCCAGCTCGACCCGGAGGCCCAGGGTAGGAGGGGCTGAGTGCCAGCCGTGGGCGGGGTTCACGCAGGCGCCAGGCGGGGGGCGGCGCAGGCGAGCACTTACTCGGGGGCGTCGACGCCCAGGGAGGGTGGCTGGGAGGGCTTGGCGGCGGGCGAGGCGGTCTCCGCGGACCCCCCGTGCTGCAGCTTGGGGGACGAGGGCGCCGAGGAGTCGGGGGTGGCGATCTCCTCGATGTCGGAGTAGGAGGACGCTGACTTGGGCCCCTTCTTGATGCTGAAGGCTTTGTTGAAGGAGCTCCGGAGCTGGAAGGGAGCGGAACCCGGGGGCGTGGAGGCGTCAGGGACCCCCGTGCGGACGGGAGGGGCGGTCCCGGGCCTCGGAGGCAGCGCGGCGCACGGGCAGGGCCTCCGCCTGCGGGGGCGCAGCCTCCCTCCCCCGGGCTCTGCGGAGCAGCAGCGGCAGCAGAGCGGCCTGGAGCTGGCTGCCGCCGCAGGCTGGGGGGTCGGCCGGGGCTTCTCCCTCCCCAGGGGGGCTGAGAGGGACAGAGAAGCCCCAGAGGTCATGGGGCACGCTCCCCGGCCAGGGATGGCTCCGCCTGGGGACCTGAGGGGGCAGCCCCGACTGGGCACATCGGACCAGTGTCTCCGCGCCTGCAGAGCGGAGCCCGCCGCCGTGGTGGCTCGGCGGAGGTCGCAGAGCAGACAGGCATCGGGCCTGCCATGCCGTCTCTGGGCTCCCCGCGCCCCAGGCTCTGGCGCCTTCCAGCGCGCCCACCGGAAGGGCCGAGAACGAGGGGTGTCCCCCTGCGGCCCTGGGGACGCAGTCACGTGACCACAGCCCGTGCGTCGGGGGCAGCCCATGAGCTGGGGGGGGCAGGTGGGAGCCGGACCTGCACACGGGCCGCGCCCCTCGCCCGGCACATGCACCACACAGCATGCCACACAGCACAGAGGGACACGGGTGGGGGGACAGGGGGGGACAGTGATGGGGGGTCTGAGGGGACGCTTCTGAGGGTGTCCCGAGGGCTGCTGGTGGCGGCAGGGTCTGGTGGGGGCCGGCGTTGGGGGCCCTGGCAGGTCCGATGAGGGTGACCACCCGCGTGGCCACGGTGGGCGGCGAGGGAGGGGAAGATGCGTGGGCAGCGGCAGGAAGCCGGCGGGGCCCGTCGGCCGAGAGCTCGCCCGGCCCAGAAGCGCCGCAAAGCCGGGTCCCGGCCGAGAGGCCCCCCGAGGCGGGAAGGCCAGAGTGCGGGCTCACTGGGCTCGGCGCGGCCGAGGGGCCCTGGGGCTGGGACTCGGGCTCCCGAGTTCCCGACGCCAGGAGGTCCGCTCCTCACGCTGCCTGGTGGACAGCCGCGTGCGTGTGTGAGCCCACATGCGTGTCCCGTGTGCTCGTGCATGCACCCCGGCCTCAGCCTGCAGAGGGCGCCACTGTTCCAGGAGCGTCCCGATGGCTGGTGGGGGGGGCGCACCGGGAGGGACACTGACCGGGGGGAACCGAGCTTAAATGGTCTCCGTGCCCTGCCTCTCCGGTCAGCGCCCAGCTGGGCAACCTCCGCCCGCCCTGCCCAGGGCTCCCTGTGCCCGGCAGCGCCCACGCAAAGGCGTCTCTTCCCGCACCACCCCCTGGGCCGTCCCCTTTCTGCCCCTCCCCGGGGGCGTCCCTCCCTCCGGGGGTCAGTCCCTCCTCCCTCCCAGACCGGGTCAGCGTGCCCACAGGGGCTGCTCCCAAGGACCCAGTCTCCTCTGTCGACTCCCCGGCAAGTCTGCGGGCTCCTGGGGGCCGAGACCGGAGAGTGCACCTCCGCACCCCCTCCCCCGCCACACGCAGCCCAATGCCGGGGGCGGGAGTGGGCGTGGCCCTCAGACGCCTGTCAGGGGCCGTGCCCTGCTCCGGGGACTCTCCTTGGAGACCCTGCGGGTGCCGAGGGGGCTGCACACGCGAGGGGCCCCGGGCAGGGTCCTAGGCCTCAGCTAACTCAGGTTCCCCTCACCCAGACCCCAACTGGCCCCCGAACGCGGGGTGCACGGAGGGCTCCTCTTCTCCGTTGTGGGGCTCCGAGGGGTGCCAGAGCGAAAGCCAGCAGCTCCCTTTCGGGGCGGGAGTCGCCTGACGGGGGGCGGAGGGAGGCTGTGGCCCCCGCTGGCTCCTGCGCGGGTGGGGGCAGCCGCGGGGGCCGTGCCGTGGGGCGAGCCAGGAGCTCGGGGTCGGGGTGGTGCTGTGAGCGGCCCGCCTGCCTTTGGGGGGGCGCCGCTGTGGAAATGGGGGGCATGATGAGGGGAAGAGAAGACAGGGGAG
Source organism: Phyllostomus hastatus (assembly GCF_019186645.2). Classification (NCBI taxonomy): domain Eukaryota; kingdom Metazoa; phylum Chordata; class Mammalia; order Chiroptera; family Phyllostomidae; genus Phyllostomus; species Phyllostomus hastatus. Next base: position 23,315,166 of record NW_025333607.1, on the reverse strand, counting down.
GGGAACCACATCTCTTACCTCATAGACCTGGAAAAAAATGGGGTTTTGAAGTCAGCATTTTGAAGGGAAAAAAAAAAAAGAAGCGACACTTAATCAGGCGTTTCACACAGCGGGCACCTGCCTGCCTGCCCGCCTGCGCTGTGCGGGGTCCGTAGGCCGGTCCCCCCCACACCCCGGGGCAGAGGGCCAGAAGCCTGGGCTCGGGCCCCTCCCCACCCCCGGCCAGGGAGGCCTGGACGCTCAGGCAGGGAAAGGGCTCCCCGGCGGACGAGGTCAAGCCCAGCTGCATGAACGCCTCCCCAGAGGCGGAAGAGGTGGCCCCCGGAGCACCGGGGTGCGCGGCTTTGTCCATGACTCGGTGTAGAGGGGCCGCAGGGAGGCGGGGCCCAGGACCCCAGCGCACCCCCCCGCTGCTGACGAAGACCGTGGACCTGACCTGTGCGGAGACCCCGGGAGCGCAGGCGGGACAAGCACGGGGGCCACGGGCGGGCGGGCCAGCAGCCCTCGCTCTGAGCGGACAGGGGCTCGGTGACCACGACGAGGGGACTACGTGTCGGTCCCCGAGAAGGACCCGCTGCCTGCGCTGGGGGGACGGGCGGGGTGGTCGCCGGGCCGCACGCACAGGACCTGCCCCGGGCCCCTCACCCACCCAGCTCTTCTTCTTCTTCTTCTTGGCGTCCGCGTCCTTGCCGCTGCCCACGCTGGAGTGGCTGGTGACGCTGTTCAGGCTGGAGATGCTGTCGGAGGAGTTCTGCCGCTTGATCCGGAGCTCTGGGGGGCGGGGCGGGGCGGGGGGGAGGGGTCAGAGGTCGGAGGTGGGAGGCGGGGGCAGGTCTCGGGTCAGAAGGCGGGGAAGCCGCCGACGGACTCCGCCCCGAGGTCCCATCACTCATGTGCCGCTCATTCTTTCCACAGGCGTGCATCGCAGGTCGGTCACGCCTCCGTGTAAAACACGCGCTAAAGGCAGAGCCTGAGCAGGAAACCCCGGTGCACAGGGCGCAGGAGTCCGCCCAGACTGACGGGGCGGGCTCAGCCGACTCCGAAAGCGGGGGTTCCCGCGGCCAGGGCGCCCGGCGGCACACTCCCGCCCGAGAGGGGCTGGGGGTTCCGGCCCCTCCGCTCCCTGCATCCCTGCGGCTCCGTCACTGTCCCTACGGTCGGCGGCAGCCACCCCAGGGGCAGCGGGCGTCCCCCCGCCCCGTGGCTCTGACTCAAGTTCCCCCGGGGATGGAGGACACTGCTACGCATCTCTCCCCGCGCTCACCGGCCCCGCGCACACCGTCCCAGAGGAACGGCCGTCTGAGGCCCCGTTCACAGTGCAGGCTGCTGCCGCACTTTCGGTTGCTGAGGTTTCCGTTCACTCTGGGTGCCAGACCCTCCTCAGACAGACAGACAGACACCGGACGGGCAGACGGCCTCTCCCACCCTGCGGGCCGTCTGCTCGCGCTCCGGACGGTGTCCTCGGACGGGCGGGAAGTGAGGGGAAGGACGCCGGGAGGAACGGAGAGCCCGCTGGGATGGGAGCCCGGGAACTCGGGGGTGTGGTCTGCGTGTGCATGTGCACGTGTGTGCAAGTGTGCGGTGTTTCTGAGCACCAAGGACGTGACGGGCCGAGCGGTGAGCGCTAACGTGCATTCTCTGGTTCCAGTGCGACAAACCCAGGGGTCACCCCCATTTCACAGAAGTCGAGGAGAGTGCAAACTAAGCACCGAACTCGGTAGGTGGGTCAGCCCCGGCCAGCGTGCCTCAGCCGGCGGCGGGCGGTCCGGTCAGCGAAGGGCAGTCTATCGATGCTTCTCCCTCCCCTTCCGCCCTCTAAGGGATGGAAGGAAGGTCCCCGGGCGAGGTTAGATTTGGGGGAGACAGGGGCTGCTGGAGGGTTCAGGGACAGCAGGTTTGGGGAGGTGCTGTGACAGGAGCCACATCACAGGGGGGTCCCGGGTGACGGGGGGGGGGGAGGAAGAACAGAGACAAGATTACAACCAAAAGGACAGGGGGATACACTGTTCTTTCCTCGGAGACAAGACAGACGTAAGCGTGAACACAGGGGAAGGGATGGACCCAGAAGCCAGAGATAAGGGAATGAGTGTGTGTGTGTGTGGGGGGGGTGATAGCCAGAGGGGCCACCCCAAAGCCAGACAGGGTGTCACCCTTGGCAAGAGGGGACCGCTCCTCCTGACAACGGGAGAGAAACCACCGAGGACCGACGAGCGTGAGCCGCGGCTGGGACAGTCGGAAGGGGGCTCCTGGAAGAGCTTATCTTCTCCGCGCGGGGGGAGGGGGGGCACATGGATGTTCAGAGTCAGGGCGGAGGGGGCCCGGGGGCCCACGCCGACCGTGACCGAGGCGGCCAGCCCAGCTGCTCAAGGCCTGGCCGGAGTCTCAGGGCCTCAGCCCACCATGGGCCTGGACCTCAGCAAAGCCGACCACTCAGAGGCGGTCAGAGGCCAAGGTGAACCTGTCACTGAGCCTCACGGCCTAGCCTACGTGACCACTGCCTCGCATGAAGAGTGGACGGCACACCCGTGAGGGTCAAACCAGATCACGCATGCACGTGTGCAGGCATGACACATTTACGTAAAATGCACAGCGTGGACCTGTTATGTTTTCAGCGCAGCAGTGGGGTCAGAGCAAAAGGTACAGAGACTCTCCATGCACTCCCCATCCCCCCCACGCACAGCCCCCGCATGCGCGCCGCGCCCCCCACCTCTGGGCGTGGACTCGGAGGCGCTCAGTGCCCCCTGAATGACGGCCTGGGCCTCGGAGTTCTTCTTCTTCAGGAAGTCGATGGTTTCCCGCAGGTCCAGCAGCTCGGTGTCCTGGGTCAGAGACGGGAGAGGCGTCCCTGGGGGGCCTGGAGCACCCACTATGCGCCAGGCAGCGGCTGGGTGCCGGCTTCCCGCCGGACGCGGCACAGGGGTCGGGGCTTCGTTAGGAAGGGGCGGGGCCGCGGCCGGCCTGACCCTGCCCCGGGCCGCTCACCTTCTCCTCGGCGGTCTCCGCCAGGTGCCGCAGGCGGGACGTCATGTTCACCAGGCTCTGCTCGAACGCGGCCACCAGGTTCGCCTGGAAGGAGCACACGGGGGCCCTGGAGTCACCTGAGGCCCGAGGGGGAACCGAGGGGGTACACAGTGCAGCCGACCTTCTGTCTCAGGGCCAGCGGGGCCGACCGACGCCCGGGGGAGTGACTCGAGGTTTCCCTGGGTGGACACGGGGACAGGGTCCAGTTCCTGCCAGGGGGCCCCTGGGCCCTGGGGCTTGTCCCTGTCATCGGCCAGGGGTGGGACTGTCCCTGCTCCCCAGAGGGCTCAGCAACCCCCAGGGGCGGTGCTGCTGTCCCGCGGAACCCGCTGTCCAGCCGGCTGCCCCGTGCGGCCGGTGAAACCACGTGTCTTTCCTCTAACGCTCCTGGGGGCTCTCCTTGCTCCTGGCTTCTTCAGCCTCTTTGCAGGGCCAGGGGGAGGGGCTCGGGAAGCAGCCGGGGCACTCCACACCTGGCCACCAGACGTGAGGAGGGAGGGGCACCCGGGACCCTCCAGGTGAGAGGCAGCCCGAGGCCACCCAGGCACGGCCTGAGCCGGTGCCGGACTCGGAGGAGGGGAGGACGGGCGAGGGACTGAGGCCAGCGCTGCGAAGGGGGACAAGGAGTGGCCGTCCGTGTAGGGGGGCAAGCGACCGAGGGGAGACCCGGCAGGAAGTGACAGGCGCGTTCTGCCCGCCCCAGGACGCCACGTGCGCCGCCCTCGCTGCTTCCTGCCGGCCAGGGAGCCTCCTCCAGGGGGGGCCGGCGCGTTCGCACCCGCTGCCCGGGGGCCCCCGGGGCCTCCCGCTCGCCCGTGGCTGCCGGCAGTGCCTGTGGTCCTGCTCCAGCCTCCGCCTGGTCCTCGGGGCCGAACCCGCCGCCAGGGCCTGGGCCCCCCGGCGCCTGTCCCGACCCCAAGCACTCTGCGTCCCCGTCCCGTGCAGGGAGCGCCCGTGTCCGCGGCTCCAGGTCGCTCGTTTCTTCTCCGAGTCCCCGCCCGTGTCTGGACAGACCGCTGGAGGCCCCCGACAATGCCTGGCTTCTCGTGTGCTCCCCTGTGCCGGCCTCTCCTGCTGCGGCTCCCTTCATAATCTGCGGGTTTTCCTCCTCCCTCCCCTCTGAGCCCCCCAGGCCTGACCGAGGGAGGGCGCCTGCGGGACCCTCGGCTGCTGCGTGGCGGTACCGGAGGGAGGGTGGCAGGGGGCGCATCGGCGTCCGGGTGCGCCCTCAGTGTGGGCGGCCCGGGGCCCATGGAGCGTGACCAGAGCTGGGTCCCGCGTGCGTCGGGGTCCGGGAGGGCAAGCCTGCCTCAGTCCCTGTCCCCAGTCATCTCCTGCCTGAGGGCGGGGCCGCGACCTCGGCCAGAACCGGCCTTGAGCGTGCAGAACCTCGCAGGTCTGGGAGTTCGGGTTGTGCTGTGTTGAAGCCCAGGAACTTCCTGTTCTGGGCAGAACCGTCCCCGAGCTCCTTCTCGTGGCCCCGGCCCCGGCGTGGCAGCCTGACGGCAGGCGGGGGGGGGCGGCGGCACGGACGATGGGAAGCCGGCCCACGCTCTCTCTTTTCTGGGCTCCGTTCCCGCAGCAGCTCCCAGACGCGACTCTCCGGGCTGTGCCGGGCCTGACCCTGGCCGCCGCCTCGCCGGGTGGGGTGCAGGGAGGGGGTGGCTCTCGTTTACGTTCCAATCCCCGTGAGCCCCCCGAGCGGGAGAAGCACTCGACACCAGTTTCCAGCAAACCACAGGCGGCAGCGCCTGAATCCAGGGCTTGCGACAGAGAGGACAACAGCTGGTGGATCGGAAACAGGCGAGAGCTTGGGAGAGCCTCCTTCCCGGTCCCGGGGGGACCCTGGGCCGACAGCTGGGTCCCCGGGAGAGGAAGGCAGAGGGGCGGCCAGGACCCGCGGCGGAAGCTGGAGACACGGCCACTTTGTGAAGCACTTGGAACCCTCCGCAGATCCGGCTCAGCTGGTGTTTACAGCCTCGGGAGAAGGGCTCTGTGTTCCGTGCGTGCGCCCTGGCCACGGCCGGGCCGGAGTGGCGGCTGTGCCTGCCCCACCTCGTGGTGCTGCCATGGGGGTGGGGGGGTCCGGGGGGGGCATCTGAAGTCTGAAGAAGCCCCTTCGAGGCAGACGCCCCGGGGGCAGCTGGAGGGCACACACAGCAGCCCCGGCTCCCAACCCGGGCTCGGGTGCCCTCTGCCAGCTGCCCTGGGGCCTCCTGGGAAAGGCAGCCGGGGTGTGGGGGGAGCAGGGGTGGCGGGGCTGGGCCAGAGTGGGGTGGGCCCCAGGCAGGAGCGTCACGGTCGCCAGAGAGAGTTCCGGAAGCCAGCTTCGGGCCTGCCCGGTTACCCGGGGTGAACACAGACAGGGGCAGGGGCGACTCTTGCCAAGGCCTTGGGGATTCCAGCCCATAGTAACCACCGCTGTCCAGGCTGACGGCGAGGCCTTGCCAGTCCCCCACCCAACCGCTGGCGGCCCCCTCTCCTTCCTCCAGGGAGTTCAAAGGCCATCCATGTGGAATCACCCACACTTCCTGGCTACACTTGGGGCAGAACCATTCGCTACAGAAATCAGCACTCAGAGACGGGGTGGGGGACCCTCAAGACCTTGCCCCCTTGGCCTCGGAGCCCGGGGGGCGGCGAACGCCGTAACCCCCCTCCTGTGGCCGCGCGACTCTGACTTCCGCCACGTGACTCGGTGCCCGGGCCCCACTCACGTTGGCAGACAGCTGGGACGTGAGGGTGGCCACCTTCTCCTGCGAGGACTCCAGTTCCCGGCGGAGCTTGCGGATTTGCTGCAGAAGGAGGAGAGGGGCCGCTGAGGGCGGCTGCGGTGGGGGACGGGGGGGGGGGTCTGGCGTGCAGGGTGTCAGCAGGCAGCGGCGGAGGCCGGGCGCCCTACCTCGGACTGCATCCTCTCCTCCGCCTGAGGAAGGCAGCGCAGCAGGGGAAGAGAGGGGGGGTTACGGTGGGGGCCAGGCTGCCGGGCCGCGGCCGGCCAAGCGCTCGGACAAGCACGGCCCCGGGGTACAGAGAGGCTGAAGCAGAGCCCCGGCCCTGGCCCCCCACCGCACTGGGCGCGACCCTGCGCCAGGGTTTCGACCGGAGACGTCTCCGGAGCTCGAGTCCCGCCAGCACCGCGACCGCCGAGGCGGCTGGGAAACGAAGCTGGTCGATGGGAAGGGGTCACGACCGGGGCAGGAGGAGTCCAAGGGAGACGGAGGGTGACAGCCCAGGGCGGCACCTGCTGCCCCAGGAAGGGCACGTGGGGGACGGCACACGGTTCTGGGGTCCTGGAAACCCACTCACGGCGCCTGGCCACGGAGGCCCCCGCTCCCCACGGCACAGAGCCGGCTCCGTGACCGGGGCACGCCCCGGCCGTCCACACAGGGCTGCACGGCAGATCCCGAGTTAGCGGCGAAGCCAGGCAGAGCCCGAGCAGCTGACGCGCCCGGCCGAGGGCCCCCCACCAGCGTCCACCCCGGGTCCACAGGCCCCAGCCCCAGTCCCAGCCTTGGGAGCCCCCCCACGCCCGCCCCGGGTCCACAGGCCCGGCCCCCGCTCCGGCCCTGGCCACGGGAGCGCGCTTACCGAGGAGTAGGTGGAGGACGCACTGGAGGCCAAGGACAGCACCGAGCCGTGCACTGGAAGAGGAGAGAGCAGGGCGTCAGCGCCGGGCCCCGCGGGCGAGGCACGGCCCCCGGGAGGAGCCCGAGGCAGCAGCCGGCACCGGTTCTGGAGCCGAGAGGAAGGAAGCACCGCACGGGCACCCGGCTGGTGCCGACGACCCAGAGCAGGCCGGGTCCGCTGCGCACAGCGGCTCCTGCTCCAGCCTGCGCCGGCCCGGGCGGCGGGGCTCAGGGGGGGAACGGGGACGTTTGGGGGTCGGTGACGACCGTCTTCCCCCAGGGAAGCCCCGCCGCGGGCCGGCCCCACCTCTCCTGAGCGCAGGGGACCCCGGGCTGGAACCCTGAGACCCTGGGGACGGCGGACCACGGGGTGTGAGGTCTTCCTTACGGTCCCTCGGTGGAGCCCAGCGGAGGAACTCGGGTGCGCCCTCGAGCAGGGAAGGGCCGTGCCCCTCCAGGAGCCTGGCCCCCAGGCTGACCACGACCCCGAAACCACGACCACCACGGGCCTGCTTGCCGCCTTCGTGGGAGAGGAATGAACGCCTAGCTCTCCGTGAAGGCCTCACGGCCACACCACGTCCCTGCGTGTCCCCGTGGAGCCGAAGCCCACGGCCGGGTGAGGGCGGGGCTCGGTCCCCGCTCACTCCCCGCCCCCCGGCCCCAAGGTTTCGGGGCCCCAGACCCTGCGAGGGGATGGGAAGGGGGCGCCGAGATGGCCCGGCTCGCTGTCCTGGAGGTCGTGTGCGTGCGGGGGCGGCGGGTGAGGGCCCGGCGGAGCCGGAGGAGCACGAACCGCGGCGCGGCGCGGGGTCTCACCGTCGTCCGCGGGGTCTCGGAAGGATCCCGACCGGACCATGCCCTTGGGTCTCTCGGCCAGGGACAGGCTGCTCCCCGTCTGGGCGCCGCTGTACAGCTCGAAGGCCGCCTCGTGGGTGGGGATGCTGTTGGAGCGGGTGATCCTGGGCGCGGCGGCCGCGGTGGGGCTCACTGCGAGAGAGACAGAGGGAGGGGGCGGGGGGGCGGGAGAAGAGGCAGGGTGGTCAGCGCCCAGGGCCCCGGGGCCGGAGCACCGGGAAGGAGAGGGCGGGGAGGTGGGTGTGCGGGCTCGGAGCGGGGGCGGGGGGGGGGCCTGCTGTCTGCGGTCAAGGGCGGACGGCGTCTGCTGTGCCCCGCCTGCCCCGGAGCTGCGGCCCTGGCAGGCGAGGCTGGGGGCCGGGGGCCGGGGGCCGGGGGCCAGGCCCTTCTCCCAAAACCTTCACATTGCTGGGATGTGCCCACGAACACGGGCTGTTTTTGCTAAGAACACGCAGGCAGCCGGAGGGCCGAGGCTCAGAGCTGGGCGGTGCGAGGAGCCAGCCAGGAGGGGTCTCGGCCGGGGGGGCTCGCCGGAGGCCTGAGACTCCGCCCCCCGAGTTCTAGGTCACTGTGTAAGGTCACTGTTGCTCTAAGCCGAGAGAGGCCAGCCTGTCTGCTGGGTGCTCCCTGGCGAGACTTCTGACCGACGGAGTGGGCGAGGGTCAGGCCGGGCCAGGCAAAGCCCGCTCCGCTGCCCCTGCTGGGCTCACCGCCTCGGGGCCCACCCCACGAGCATCCCCCCAGCCCACCCCGGGTCTGCCCCACGCAGGCCGGGGGGCGCCGGCGGTCTCCCCAGGAGGATCCACACAGAGCCCCGCCGAGTGCGGACAGACAGACCGCCCCTGCCCAGCGCGGCCCCTCGGCCCCTCGGCCCCTCGGTGGGCACTGCCAACGCGTGCCCCCTCGTTCCCTTCTCGAGGGAACGCCCCGCCTCCTCATTTCCCCTCAGGTGCCCCCGGTTGCCCTGCGGGACACTCCCGGCTTCCCCGCCCGCGGTGGGGAGCGGAGGCGGCTGCAGACCCAGCGAGCGAACCTCAGGCCGGCGCGGGCCGTGGTCCCCCAGGGGCTCCCGCGGGGCCCGCCGCACCGCCCCCCCCAACCTGGGTGTCTGCCCGCCCCATCTCTGAGTCAGAACGCTCACTCGGGCCCGGCCCTCCCTCCTCGGGCGGCTCCGGGAAGGGTGTGGCCAGGGTGCGGCGGGCACTCTGTCTTCAGGGCTGGGACGGTCCTGGCCCAGCCCAGCCCAGCCCGGCCCAGCCCAGCCGCGGGGACCCGGCTTTTCCGGGTTCGGAGGCAGGTCCCACCCTTTGCGGTCAGCCCGCTGCCCCTCCTCCCCCTCCAGCAGCTCAGGGGTGCGGTGCGGGCGTGGGCCCCACCCTGAGAGCGACAGCTGTGGCCGGGGTCTGGGGCTCCTCCAGGCCGCGCGAGGACCGCCGCGGCCACAGACGCCCACCACGCACGCCCCCGGGCAGCGCCCCCTCAAGGTCTGGGAGCGCTCTGCCGCCGACCTTACTTTGGGCGAATAAGCTGCTGCCCTGAGGGGCCACCCAGCGCCGCGGGCGGCAAACAGCAGAGAGCACCCAAAGCCCTGCTGGCCGGCCCGTGACCCCGCGTTAGCCCCGGCCACTGACCTATGTTGGTGAGCTGGCCCTTCGCACTCAAGGACACGGGCAGCGCGGGGGGGGACGGCAGCTCTGACGGGTCGTCGGACTCCGGCAGCCCGCCGACCGTGTGGGAATGTCGTCTGTCCTTGGCCTCCTCCTGGGACGGAAGCTGGTACCTGTCAGGGCAACACTGGACTCAGCCCGGGCCTGGCGGGTGTGCAAGGCCTGAGCAGGGTGAGGAAGGGAGGGGGCAGGCAGGAATGCCCGGGGAGGGAGCCGCGGACCCCCACGAGCGCTGCAGGACGCAGAGGCCGCTCTGCGGGGGCCCGGTGGGTGGGGCGGTTGGGGATGAGGGAGGGAGGAGGCGTCAGAGCTGGGAACAGAGGCCCTGGGCCCGAGGGGCCCGTGTGGCGGTGACTGCCGACACCCAGCCGTGTCCGACGGACGGTCAGCCCTCTGGGCAGCCCGTCCTCCCTTCGACGTGGAGGCGGGGCAGTCACGGGGGGAGTGCTGCTGGGACTGGGGGCACAGGCGGGCTCTGGTGTGAACTTGTCCCTGCCCCGCCCCCAGCAGGGAGCCCGGCTCTGAGGCTGACTCCGGCGCCACGGTCAGCGTGTGTGGGGGGCGGGTGGGGGGCCGGGGGCCGGGCACGAGAGCAGGAGGCCAGGGTTACCTGAGCCCCTTCTTGGGCAGCGTGTTCCGGTCCCGCTGGTCACTGTGGAGAAAGGACAGGAGAGGCGGTGGGCCCGTCTGAGAAACTGGAGCCCGGAGCCCGGGTGTGAGCGCCGTGCGGCCTGCCTGCCGGCCAGCATCTCCACCAACGGAGCCGGACAGTGGCCGCCTCCCGGCCCCGGCCCGAGAAACGTGCCCGCAAGGTGAGAGGTGTTTCTCCAACTAGAAACGGGGGCGTGGAAACGGCTGCGAGGGCCGCACGGCGGCCGATGGACCAGGACGTGACGTCACGAAGGTCATTTCACGGGAGGCAGACGCTGGGGGGGGGGGGCGGCGGGGGGGAGGGTGAACCAGCCACTCGCCCTCGGTCAGGTCAGGTCATGTCCTTGTGCCCTGGTTTCCGCACCAGAGATGCTGGTTTAAAACCAGAACCGGCCTATCTCACAGAGGTGTGGGGCAGGTGGAGGTGCTTCACGCAGGTGAGAGAAGGGGAAAGTCGCCAGGCGGCGACCGGGCCTGGGACTGTGCCCCTAGCAGCTGGCGCGGGTCGGACGCGGGCTCTGGCCGTGTCTGCCCACTCAGCTGTGCCCCGTCTCTGCCCACTCAGCTGTCCCCCGTCTCTGCCCACTCACCTGTGCCCCGTCTCTGCCCACTCAGCTGTGCCCCGTCTCTGCCCACTCACCTGTCCACCTGCCCGGTTCGGGGGCTCCCGCTCCAGGCCAGCTCCTCCACGCCGTCCTCTGCGGGCGCGGCCGGGGGTCCCGGGGGGGCGGGCCCGGGGGCGCTGCCGGGGAAGGCGCTGGGCAGACTCATGGGCACCTGGAGGGACTCCATGCTCCGGTGCAGGCCCGAGAGTTTGGGGTACATGCGGGGCTCCTTGGGGATGGCGAACGCGCTCATGAGCTCCAGGCCCTGTGAGAAGCTGGCGGAGTTGATGTTGAGGATGGGCGCCGGGCTGGGGGTGAAGCAGGAGGAGAGGGGGCCGCCGGCCGTGGGGCCGGCTGCCAGCAGGTCGGGGCCCTTCGGGGCGTGGGCGTCCCCGGAGGACGACAGGTCCAGGCTGTTGGAGTTGACCTTGTCCAGGTTGGCCAGGGAAGGAGGCTTGACGAAGCTCTTTGCCGTGGCCCTGAGGACGAAACGGAGCCCCGGGAGTGACCGGTTAGGGAAGCCGGGGCGGACGAGGCCCGCTCTGCGGCCGTGGCTGCGCCCCTCAGCTGACCCCAAGGACGCGGTGACGCACGCCGGGAGGGAACCCCCACCCGGCCCGGGACCCCCTGGAGCCTCGTGGGGGGAGGGCCAGGCAGGTCTGCCCGCAGTGGTGTGTGCGGCTGTAAGCGAAACCCCCGCGCCAACGCTGAGGGAGGTAAAGGCGAGCGGCAGAAACCAGGGGTTCCGGGAGCAGCTGGGAAGGGGCGGAAGGGGCCGGGCGGGCGGGGGAGGCGGGGGAGACCCGGGGAGGCTGGAGGAGGGTGGCCCGGCCAGGCCCCCGGAGCTCAGGGTGGACGCCGGAACGGGCAGAACGGGGGACGCGCCGCGTAGGTACCTGACAGGGGTTGGCGGCAGCTCTGCCAGCTTGGTGGCCGGCGGGTGGCCCGCCTGGTTCTTGGGCGTGCTCTCCGGGGAGCCCACGCTCTTCAGGGAGATGTTGTCCGCATCCATGGCGACGGCCTTGGCCTTGGCCTTCTCCTTTTCCCGATCGGTCTGATTGACGGGGGCCGGCGCGGCCCGCCCGCTGGCCACCTTGGAAGGCTCCTTCAGTCTGGAGGGCGCGAGGCCGGCCTGCCTGGCGCCCAGCAGGCCGGGGTCGATGCTGCTGCTCACGGGGCGCGGCCCGGCCCGGCCCCCGGTCACGCTCATGGAGCTGGCCTTGGCCGGCCGGGGCAGGCTGCGGTACTGGATGTTGGAGCGGGCTCCGGGGGCCAGGAACCCGGGCTCCGGGCCGCCGGACACGTCCAGGCTGGTCTTGCGCCCGCTCACCGGCTTCACGGGGATGCCCGAGGACTTCTGGATCTTGCCGAGCGTGGCGGAGCCCCCTGTCTGCATGACGGTGGCCGTGCCCGTGGCGGGAGGGGGCTTCTTGTACCCGAAGGACCCCGAGGTGGAGGGTCGGGCGATGCCCGAGGGGGGCTTCTTGGCGTCGCCCAGGCGGTCCCGGCCGGCGTCGGAGGACGAGCGCTGCAGCCCCGAGCTCCTCACCGCCAGCGCGCCCTTGTCCGCCGCCTTGCCCTCGGGCTTGCCTGCAAGGGGCGGGAGCCGGGTGAGAGTGGGGGGAGCCGCCAGCAACACAGACGCCCCGTTTCTCCCCCCACCTCCTCAGGAGAGGAGGGGACGCGTCACCACATCGCGGGGTTCTGGAGGCCCACGGAGGGGGACGGCCACCACAGGAGCAGGTGACATTTCTACCCGGAGAGAGTGCCCGGGGAGGGTGTCACGGATGTGTGTTGCTTTTGGGTGGTTTTCTGCTCCCAGAGTAACACTTTCTGGTTTGGTTAAAATGGCAGCGGCACCCACAAGGGTTTTCAAGGAGAAAATCTGGCGACTGGTCGAGGGAGGAGAACGGGGGGGGCGGCATGTGGGCTAGAAGGTGGCCTCTCCTGCGGCCATCGGGGACCTGAGGGGCCGAGGGGCCGCCCTGGGAGCAGCGCAGGTCTGGGCGACGGCTCCTGGGGCGTGCAGCGAGCCCCTCGGAAGGGGGGTGTCCCGCCCGGTGGTCGTGGGGGAGCCGGGCCGACCGGCCTCTGGACGTCTCTGGACATCGCCGCCTCGCCTCCCCAGCCCCGGGTCTTGGACCTGTCCCTGAGCCTCGGAGCCTCGGAGCCTCTGGGACCGGCTCTCTCCACAGGGGCAGCGGGCAGCGCGCAGACAGCAGAGCCAGAGGCCGGCCCCGCTGCCCCCGGCCCCGCCCCGCCCCGATCCAGCTGCAGGCCCCGCCCCCGCTCCAGGCCCCGCCCCCGCTCACCTGCGACCTTGAGGGCGCTCTGGGCCGTGTGGGTGATGGGCGAGGTGACGGCCACGGGCGGGGTCTTGCCCTTCTTCAGCGACCCCGCGGGGCCCAGGCTGAGGGGCTTCTTCAGTTCCGCGACCTTGGCCGCGTCGTCGCAGCTCTCGGGCCGCTCCCGGCGCCACTTGGAGCCGCCCGACTCCATCTTCAGGCTGCCGCTGTCGTAGTCCAGCCGCCGGGGCGCCTTCTCCTCGGACTCGCTGAACCAGCTCAGCCCGCTCTCGGCCAGGGAGCGCTTCTCCGAGTCCGTGCGCAGCTGCAGGGGTGGAGGGGGCACGGGACGGGCGCTGGACGCTCATGGGGGGGGGTCCTCGCGCGGCTGCTGGGCGGCCCTGCCCCTCTCCCCCCGCTCCCCCGGGGGTCGCCAGCGCCCACCCCACCCACCCACCCCACCCAGGGAAGACGCCTGTGGGTCTCTGACGTCGCCCTCCTCCCGCAGGAGAGGCTCCATCCAGGGGACACCAGCGCCACAGCCGCTCACGGCCTCGGGGGCCGCACGGGGGAGGCAGTGGGAGCCCACCCGCCCCCGGCCCGGGCCCCCCACCCCAGGAGGTGCTGGCCCGGGGGGGTCTGCGCAGCCACCTACCACGACGGTGGAGTTCCTGCGCGAGGCGGTGGGTGTCGTCGGCAGGGAGTTGAGAGAGGAGCTGGCGTTGAACTCCTCGGAGCTGAGGTTGTCGGAGGCGTCGCTGAGGCCGCTGCTGATGGAGCTGCTCTCATCCCAGCTGCGGGGGCGGGGGGGGGGAGAGGTCAGCCACGGGGGCATCCTCCACGGGGAGGAAGGTCGGCCAAGGAGGGAGAGAATGGGGCGGGCGGGGCCGGGTGTGCGGGTCACCGCACGAGCGACCTGAGCCGCCTTGCACACCCGGGTGACGCTGGTGACGGGGTTTGTGTTCTGGCGCAAGGGGAGGCGCCGCCTCCTGGATAGGAAAACGCACAGCAAAGACGCGGCTTGTGCCGAATTGTGCACAAGGACCCCTCCGCTCCCGTGGTCACGGCGTCTGCGTTCATTCTGAGACGCGATCTCGGGGTGCCCCCCCACTTGTCTGCATTCCTGCGTTCGCCACACGGGGCCCAGAAGAGGCTCCCTGCAGCACCGCCCCCACCTGTCACCCCCCGTCACCCCGTTTCTACAGCTGACTCTGCCCTGGGACCCGGTCCCGCTGCCAAACGGACACCGCCCTCTGGACCAAGGACCACTCAGCGCAGGTGCGGCCCCCCAGGGGCCGGGTCTGTCCGACGAAGGGTCTGTCGCCCTTGTCCTCGTCTTTAGGGGGAACCCAGGTCCGTGCACTGAGCGAGTGCGGGGATCGGGGTCCCCACGCTCCCTGGGTGTCACTCCTGTGACAGGCTTCTGGCCAGGTCTCCTCGGGGCGTCGGACCCACACCGCCGCCACCGTTGGCGTCTGCTTCCTCCTCCTCCAGCCCGGTCAGCGACGCACGGGTCCCCCGGTCACACGGCATTTCAGAGCTCACATTCTGTCTCCCACGCCGCCTTTCTCCGAAAGCCCCGCTTCCCACGACCTTCGCCCTCCCTACTACTTCCTGCCGGACCCTTACATGTTCTCGGGACTCTGAGTGCCCCCCCGCCCCCGACCTCCGCGCACGGAACACCGGGAAGACCACTCCGCCCGCCGGGGTCGGGCCGCGGGAAGTCCCGTCCACGTCCCGCGTCCGTGTTCCCGGGGGGTTTGTCCGTGAGCCTGGCTCGTGCGCAGGGGCCAGAGGCTGAAGACGTGTTTGGTGAGCCGGCCGGCATCTGGACAAGTTCTTCTTTTTGATTTGAGTTTCACATCATGCAACGAAACATCAGCAAGCAAGTTGTCCAAGTGCCTGGCCCAGAGGTCGGCGTGACCCCTCCCATGCAGGCGCTGGGACCGGGGAGACGGGGGCCGTGGTCGCGCATGGGGCCCGGCTGCTCTGCAGCGACGAATCCAAGCCCACCGAGGAGAGCAGAGGCGGCGCAGGGATTTGAACACGCGGCAGGGCGGTTTCAGTTTTACCGCTGGGAGATACCGCCAGGATCAAATGACAGTCAACCTCTCCCCCCCACCTCCCCCAGCTGGTGACCCACGGGGACTCCCACACGTCCTGGGCGGAGTCAGGACACCCGCACCGGCACAGGCGGGACCCCAAGGGGGAAGGGTCAGCTCTGGATTCACGGTCCCAGCAGCTCCCCTGGGTCCGGACGAGCTCTCTGGCCAGCAGGGTGTTCCCAGCGGGTTCCCCCAGGACAGAGAGAGAGGAAGCCGGGGGGGCCCCAGCCCTCCATCTGCGACCAATGACTGGAAATCGGGGCCTTGGAAGGCTCCCGAGGCCCCACGGGAGGACCTGCACACGCTGCCACTAACACGCAAGCCTCACACGAGCGTGCCGAGGGCAGAGGAAGGACGCCCCCTCACCGCCTGCCTGCGTCCAGCCCTGTGTCCCCTCTGTCCCTGTGTGTCCGTCCTGTGCTGCCCGCGCTCGGGGGTGCGTGGTGGCCACGGCGTGGGGCCATGCCTCGCCCTCCTTGAGGCACCGGGCCTCGGCCTTCCTCTGTGGCGGGTCTACCCTCTCGTGTCAGGGACGTGCCCCTTCCGGCAGGTTCCGGGAAAGGGGGCCCGAGAGGCCCCCACCAGCAGATCCCACCGGGCACAACATGTCTCTGTTGTGTGAACGGGGGAGCTCCGGGCCGGGCGCGGGGGGGGCGAGGGGGGGGCTGGCGACGGTCTCCTTTCGGAGCGTGAGGGCTCCGCTCCGGCACCGTCCAGCGTCTGGGGCCGCCCTCTGCGTCCTTGTCCCCAGCAGTGACCCGCGGGGTCTCTCTCCGGAAACCTCGAGCCCCTCCCCACTGTCCTGGCACAACCTTGACGGCCTCGCTCGGTGCGGGCCGGTCTCTGCCCACAGAGCCGAGGGCTTCCCCAGCCCTCTTAATCTAGAAGCTCTCAGGGTTTGGGAAATGTCCTCTCTTTATTTTTTTTGACAACTTTTTCGGTTCTCTCTTCTAGAAGGTCTGTTACAGAAGTTTCTAGGCTGACACTCGCCTTAATTCTCTTTGTTATCTTCCATCCACACACGAAAAGCTGCATTTCGCACGGGGGCCTCACGTCTTCCTCGTCATCCTCACGCCGCCGCCTGCGTTAAGGTGCTCACTTCTGCTCTCACGCCTTTGACTCCCGAGGGCACCCTGTCGACCGCACGGGCTCCTTCCTGCCGGACGCGCCGTCTTCTCCAGAGACGTTCCCTCGCGCACTCGCTCCCCCCCGCCCGCCCCCGGCCCCCGCCGGAGGTGCACGTTTGCTGTCTCCGTGTAGAAATTCCGGTTCTCTCCCGAAATTCCCCACTGATTCCAAAATGCAACCCACGGTTTCTACTGGGTTCTGGAAACTACTTATAAAGAACGGTTTCCTATCCTGGTCCAGCAGTTGCGACGCCCGAGTCGTCTGCAGGTCTGTTTTTTTTTCTCTGGATTTCCCGCATCCTCACGATTTGCCGGATGAATGAGAATGGCCCTTGGGATGTGCAGGAGAGGACGGGCCCTTCCTCGGTCAGGCCACCGTGCTTGTTGGTGCTTCGGCTGGAGTCCGACCACCCCGGTCTCGGGCGTTTTGAAGGCGGGACCGGGTCCTTCCCAGGGGGCTGGGGATCCTCACCGCACAGCCACCAGCTCCTGAGGGTCCCCCCCGGGGCCCTTGCTGAAGGGCCTGGCGGTGGGAGGGGTCTTCCCCCACCCTGACGTCCGGCCCACGGAGGCCTCGGTCCTGCGCACCCTGCAGGGGACGGGCGTCCAGACCGCTGTCCGCCCGGCCCCCAGTCTCAGCTCGCTGCCGCTACGTGCACCCAGGGAGGCCTCCTGGACAGCAGGGCCGGGGGCTGCGTCTCTGCCCAGCCACCAGGGCTCCCTGCGGGCAGCCCGCACATGGTCCTCGTGCGCCCATGTGACACTCGGCTGTGCTGTCCTCTCCCGCCGGACGCCCTCACGGACGCGCCAGGTGCCACTGCCCCCCGAGGCGGGCTCACACCTTCCCGGAAGGGAGTCCAGGTTGCCCGCCCAGCTCCTCCTCGTCGGTGGGGTGGGAGCGACCCTGTGCTGGGCACTGACCGCTCCCACCAGCACGCCGGCCTGGAGTGCCGGTTCCTCGAGCCTCAGCCGGGGCTGTGAGGACGGCAACGGCCCCTCCTCCTGTTCCGTCGCCCACTCCCCAGCACCAATGCCACCGTCTCAGGGACACGTGGGGCCCCTCCAGCCCCTCTGCAGGGTGGAGACAGGGCTGTGGGGGAGGGGGGTCCGGCCCCGAGGACCTTTGCTCAGTTTGTGTCGGAGCAGACACGCGGCCAGGCACGGGGCAAGGGGCCCCCCCTCCCCGCCGGGAAGGGCCCCGACTCTTGACCGGGACTGGCCACCCGCCCAGACCTCTCTCACCCGGTCCCCTCCCCCGGGGCAGGTCCAGCCGCCCCACGACCGGGAGTGGCCGAGGGGGTGGGCGAGCTGGCACTCAGGGTGGACCCGCTGCAGCCACACAGGGAAGAGCCCTCAGCTTCCCCGGCCCAGCGGGCTTCTTGGGGGCCCGACTCAGCCTCTGGGCCCGGCTCCTCCCGTCTGGGACGCAGACGCCTGGTGACTTGGCCGCCAGATCCACCAATTCTCTGCCACTGGCTGGACACGGGCTCCGTGTGTGGAAACCCCTCTCAACCCCCGACGTTTCCGCCACGCGGCTCCAAGACTCAGCGTGGAAAACAGAGCGGGAGGTCTCTCATCCGGACGTTCGCAAGGCAGCAGCTTCCAAGAGCCGCTCGTCCGCGGCGACCCTGCGCTCCGGCCCGGCTCACCCTCCGGGCCCCGGCCCCGGACGCGCCCAGTCCAGTTGGTGGGCGCACACGGAGTGGTCAGCCTGAGTCCTCAGAGGGCACCCGGGAGGTCCCAGGGGACACGAGATTTTAAGGAAGACAGTGGGAGAGTCGGCGTGAAATCGGGCGAGTCCGTGACGCTCGGTTTGAACACACGCCAGAGCCACACGGAGAGCGTGTCCTCGGAGCCGACGCCTCCCCCGCTCCCTGCACGCGCGGCCTCAGGGCGCCCGAGAGCTGGGGGGGGGGGCAGCGTCGGCCCCACTCCTCGTCTGTGGCTTGGCAGGGTGCAGCGAGCCGGCCGGATCCGGCCCACACGGCCGGGCGGGAGGGCGGACTGCACCCGGTGGGAGGCGAGGAGGAGGGGGGGGGCTGGGCAGCAGCCCACGCAGAGCTCTTGAGCCAAGGGCCGGCCAAGTCTTGATCAGGGGCGCAGGTCACCAAGAGGGAGGGACTCTGCAGCCAGAGCCTCGCCCCCATCGGGGTGTGCACGGCGAGGAACACGCATCCGGCCCCTGGATCTCCGGCTGTGCGCTCGCCCGGACCCCAGCCCGGAAGAAAACCAGTGTCTCCGTAACTACTTACAGACGCGTGCTTCCCACACTCCCGCGGGAACCACGCAGCTACCCGGTTAACTCGGTTCAGCTCTCGAAGGCTGAGGCTCCGCTGTGAACGGCCACGGGCCAGGGGCCCCAGATTCCAGAGCTAATTCTCACAGGTCGGCCCCAGGGCCTGGAGGGGCCCCGTCCAAGTCCGAGAACACAGCCACCAGCCGCTTGGAGCCGGCGGTGGTTTGCACCGTCCGCTAGCCTAGCGGACGAATTCGCACTCAGACCCACGTGCGAGGTCCAGAAACAGCGACGCCGCGGAACCTGAAGCTCTCGCACAGAGACCCAGTGCTCTGCTGCCCCTCGACCTCCCGCGACCTTCCGACATCACAGACCACCACCGCCACCGCCCCCAGTCCCTGCCGAGAGCCCGGTGGCCCACAGACAGGGGTCAGTGTTGAGCAGCGCAGGGCTGCTCTGCCCCAGGACCGCGGAGCGCCGCCCTAGTGGCCCCCGGGAGGACTGCTATCTGTGACGGTGGGAACATGTCCGTCCGCTGAGCCCCCATGGCGCCCCCCGCCCCTGACTCTCCCAGCTCAGGTTCCAGCCACCGCCCCTCTCCTGCGAGGCCCCCGCTTTCACAGAGGGGGGGCCAGGCCCGGGCAGAGCCCCACTCGGTCCAGGGAGAGCCACCTGTCTGCCCCAGCCCCCGGGCCCGATGGGTCCAGGTGCCGTCTCGCTGTGGCGGACGAGTGTCCTCAGAGGCCAGCCTGCCTGCGTGGAGGGCTCCGCGGGTCGGGAGCGGGATGACCTGGCGGTTGCACACGCAACTCTGCGGACGTGCGAGTCTGGTCCCCGAGTGTCTGCGACCCGGGGGGACATTCTTACCAACTGTCACCTCGCACGGCGCTAGCACTGCCCCGGGTTCCGCGGGGGCATCGAGTCTGCACCCCCGAGGGGGGGCGTTTCTCAAACTCCGGCCATCGGCGTCAGCTGCACGGTGTGTCCCCCCTCCCCACCCCCAACCCTTGTGTCAGCCCACAGCCCCCGGGACTGCACCGGGAGCCAGGCCCTTCACGGGGTAGTTGAGGCTGAATGAGGTGCTGAGGGTGGGGCCCTACGCTGACAGGACTGGTGTCCCCGTGAGAGGGGGGACACCCGAGGGTGCTCTGCGTGCGCGGGGCACAGGCCACGTGAGGATGCAAGGAGCAGGTGGCTGTCTGTGAGCCGGGAAGAGAGGCCTCGCCGGAGACCAGCCTTGACCTTGGACGTCCGGCCTCCGGAGCCGCGGGAGGGTCACCGTCTGCGGTTGGAGCCGCCCCACCCTCGAGACCGGCCACAGCAGCCGGAGCCGACCACAGCTGCGACCGCGGGGGGGGGAGACGAGCTTCCGCGTGTCAACTCCTCGAAGCCCCCACCGCGCTGCACGGGACACCGCCCCCCCCCCGGTCCCCGGGCTGGTTCCCAGCGGACAGGCTCACCGCCATGGTGTTCGGTCACTGGGGCAGAAGTGAAACGCCTGCCCCCTGACCGACCCCGTGAGGCTTGGGGGAGGGGCCGCGCGGAGTGGAGGGCGGCCTGGAGGAACCCGCGCTGCACCAGGGACCCAGGCTGTGCGCCCCCCGCACCGGCGGCACCGGCGGGCTTCGCTGGGGTCTCCGTGTGGAGTGGGGGCGGGGGGACAGGGCGGCTGCAGGGCAGGGGCTCGGGCAGAGAGGGAGAGGCGGTTTCCCGGCTGCCACGGGGAGGGAGCCGGCCGAGCGGCAGAGACCAGAGTCTCCGTAACCAGGGCCGGCTGCGGGCGAGGAGTGCTGACTCGGAAGTTCGCCTTCTCTCGGGTTTCGGGGTTTCCCGCCCCCCCCCCGGCCCCCTGCTGCCCCCTCTGCTTCTCACAGGGGCACCCACGGGACACAGAGCCCCTCCTCCCTTTCCCAGGTGTTTCCCGGAGGGCACGTGGGCCCTTCACCGAGAAGGGAACTGGGACCCTCTCCCAAGAAGCAGGGGGTGCCAGCACGCCCCTCCCAGGGGTTAAGGCAGCCCCCTCCCCCCGGGAAGGTTCTGGAACACTGACTCCGAGGGGCCCTCACCTCCGCAGCTGAGGGAGCTGCCCCGTCTCAGCTCGGTCTCGGCGCCTGGGACCACACGCCCCCGAGCGGGCCACCAGGGCGCGTCCCCGGCTCTTCCCTCAGACGAGAACCGAGACGCCACGCGAGGAGGGGACCGTGGGTGACGGTGGCCCACCTCCCCCGCCCCGCCCCCGCTGCCCCGTGATCTCTCTGCGGCCCCTCTTTAACCCATGAGGGAGGAAGACCCCCGCCCCCAGCAGAGGGCCGTGCAGGTCCAGGGTCCGTGCCGGGGGCAGGGGCGGCGGTCTCTCCCCGCACAGCACCCGAGGGTGCCGTCTCCGGCTCGGAGGGGCTGGTGGTCTCGGACGTGGCGCCCCCCGCGCCCTGCGGCATGAAATCGGTGTGACTGGAGCCCAGACAAGCCGGTGCGGCCCTGTCCAGACGGCTGCATTTCCACGTGGCACTAAGTGTTATTTTTCTTTTGATTTCTCCCCCAATCACTTAAAAATGTGAAAACCACTCTCGGCTTTGTGGCCAGACGAGAAGAGGCGCTGGACCAGCCTTGGCCCGGGACGCCGGGGTTTGCCGACTGCCTGCCGAGACCAAACTGGAAACAGAAAAGGAGAGAAAGAACGATCCCTCGGTGGGCAACCCCGGACCCAAACGCCGCGCTGGGGACTGGCGGGGACGCCACCGTCAGTCCTTGTGGCCCGGCCTGTGCGGTTCACCAGTCACACCAGGACTCTCCCCCCCGCAACGCCACTGCCCCGATTCGACCAGGAGAAGAGGGGGGTGGGGGGGGAGGAAAAGGAAAGAAGAAAAGAATCACAGCGTTGCCACACCCCCTGCCGGGATCTGCCGGGATCGGCCGGGCCTCGGGGTGGACGGGCCTCGGACGTGTCCGTCGTCCGTCGAGGGCAGGCTGGGAGGAGTCACGCAGAGGGCCCGTGTGCTGCTGTGTGGCGTGTCCCGGCTACGGGGACGGGGGCAGGAAAGTCCTCGACACCAACAGGCTGCGGTCGCCCTGGGACCTCCGGGCCGTCGCCCCGGCAGCCGAGAGTGCGTATCGGGAGGTGACGGGACAGGAGTCCGGGTGTGGGGGGGGCGTCGGGCCCTGGCCCCACCCTCCAGGGCAGGACCCTGGCAGCCCGACCGCGGCGTGAAACGCTGAGCGGGCAGCAAATGCCGCCCGCCCGTGGGCGGCCGGGCCGGAGCGAGCTCCCCACCGCGGCGGCCCCCTGCTCTGCCCTCTCGCTGCAGAACCCCGGCCCTCCGTGCCCAGCTCTGCCCCTTCCCCTCTGAGTGAACAGCCCACTTTCCAACTTCTTTCCTGTTCCCGCACACACTGAGGGGGAGGGGGATCATCGTGTTTCCTACCCCCGAGCCCCCCCGTTCAGTCCACCATCCGGACGCAGGACGGAGGCAAACTGGCCACCGCGCTCCCTGCCCGCACCCCCCTCAGTGCCGCCCGCACTGAACCCACCAAAGAAATCCAGAGCCTGGGGCGTCCGGCAGGAAGCCCAGAGGACAGAGACGGCCACGGACCCAGGTCCCGAGACCGGAGAGGTCCGGGCCTCTCCCACCCACCCCGCACGCCTGCCTGCCGCCTGCCAACCGTCCAACCGTCCCGGGAAGCCACAGGCCGAGTGCTGCTGTGGGTCCAGGGGCCTGAGCCCTTCAGGGGCCGGGCTCCAGACCAGAGCGAGGCGCCGCCTGTGACCGCGTGGCCCTCAGCCTCGCCCGTAAGGGAGCGCCGCCCGCATCCCCGGGCGCCCACGGCCACCCTTCCCTCTCTGCACCCATCCCGAGAGCCCAATCCACGGCAGGAGGCCGCCGCTCCTGGGGAAGCCGCGCCCCCGGGGGAGCCCTCGGGAGAAACTCCGTGGACAACCTCGGATGACGGCTGCTCTGCTGCGAGGCGAACGCAGGGTCGCCCCCAAGTGCTTGTCCCTTCGCTACGTGTGAAGACAAACAAACAGCGGGCTGGCCAGAGGATCACAGGTGGAAGACGGAGCTGCTCTCCAGGCGGAGGGCACTCCAAGGACACGGCCTTCTCGGGCCGCCTGGAGTCCTGAGCCCGGGCCCGGCCAGGCTGCCCCGCTCCCCAAACCGGTGCCGGTCCTCGTGACGGCCCAGCCTCGGCGCGACGCCCAGCACAACTACCAGCCCTGGCGGGTGGCAGGGGGTGGTGGCGGTTTCCACCTCTGACCTGTCCAGGGAGGAGGGCAGTGAGCCCCCGGGGCTCACCTGACCCCAGTGTTCCAGGGGACACAGCGGCGACAAGGCGGGGGGAGGGGGGGAGGGGCCTGTGGTGTAACCGACGACGGTTGAGCTGCAGCAAACTGCCTTCTGGGAAGCCGCCGGTCCCCGGGTCAGCAGCCAGGCGCTCGCGCCGCCAACCACACGCGACCAGCAGCCTCTCCGGGCCGGACAGACGGGCGGCGGCGGCACACACCCAGCCCGGGGACCGCCTGCAGCAGTGCCGCGGCCCCACGGTTTCCGGGGAGACACCCTCGGGGCCAGGGGACCCGAGAAGACGCACAGTGAGAACAAGGAATGCGTCAGGTCTCCGCGTCGGACCCGCTGAGGCCTGGGGGACGGTCCCCATCGGCCAGCGGTCAGCGGTCAGTGCTCAGGCCTGGTGCCCTCGCGTGTTCTCACTCCCACCCCCGCCCCGGCCCCCGCTGCTGCCCCCCGGGCAAGCTCACCAGGAGCGGGTATCTTCGCGGTGCCGCCTCCGTGCGCGGCCGGGGCCCGGCTCTCGCCTGACGGGCACGCATTTCCTGGTGGTTCCCGGTGGTGACGCTGATCCGGGGAGAAAGCCCAGTCCGACCCCCCCGCCCCCGCCCCCACCGTGCGCGTCCCCCGAGCGCCGTGGAGACACCAGCGGCCGTGTCGTGTGTCCAGGGTCTGAGTCCACGGCCGAGCCCTTTGCCGGGCACTTCCACGCACACGGGCACCCTCTCCAGGTCCGGGCGGGGGCCAAGCAGCCGGCGCCCGGTCTCCTGCCGTCGGGGGTGAGACGTTCACCCAGCGCCGAGCTGGGGCTCCTCAGGGGCCGCGCTCCGGCTTCTCCTGTGGATGGGCGAGGCCGCGTCGGTGCGACAGGGCTCACCACTCGGTCCTCCGGGTGGGTCCGGTGCTTACACAGGCTGCCGCCTGCCACAGGGACGCCGCGAGCAGTGCTCACACCATCGCCTTCTTCTTTGCAACAGCCGCGTCCCGGATCCGCGCATGAACGTTCCTCCTTTGGGAAGACCGCCGGGGGCACGTGGACCTCTCACCCAGCCTCCGGCCCCAGACAGATCTGAGACCCGGGACGAGGTAGCCTTCCATGCGAACCTCCTCCCCGCGCCAAACAACCCATACATTCTTTCCTAACGTAAAGATTTCCAATAACAGCACAAAACCGGCACTTAATAATAGGTCCCAGCATGTCAATTTCCGCGGTCTCCAAAAACAAGGCTTCACGGGGGAAGAATCTGCGAGTCACCGGCTGCCGCGGGGAGCGAGCCGCGCACACACCACGGAAACCTGGACGCCCTCGCCGGCCTGGCAGGCGCGCGGCCTCGGCGGGCCCCGGGAAGGGTTGTCCCGGGTGAACCGGGCCCTGCCCGCCGCCCCCCTCGCCGCTCTGTCTCCCGCCCGGCCAACCTGACAATTAGCCCCCGAGGCCTGCTCCCCGGCCTCGTCTCCTCTTAGTTTCTAGAGAGCGGCGAGGACAAGGAAGCAGCACGGCACGTCTCCGTCCCCCCTCGGCGCTGGGACCCGGTCCGTGGGGGGGGGTGGGGGGGTGGGGGGCCAGGGGGCAGTGAAGTGTTCTTTCTTGCCGACCAGCCCACCGAAGCGTGTGTCCGTGACCCACACCCTTAGAGCAGGAATGCCCGGTGAGCATTTCCAGAGGCGCAGTGGGGGGTGCGGGGGGCTCGCTGCGTCCATCAGCCCACCCGGGAACAGCGCGCAGGCCGGCCCCGCGGGACGCCGGCGTGGAGGGACCCCCTGCAGCGAAGTTTTCTCGTCTCTCTCACCCGGGTCTTCAGGAAGGTGCAGTGGCCACCCCCAACCCGGGGGCGGGGGGCAGTGCAGGAGCAGGGGCCAGTGACCTGGTGAGTTCTGCAGACCACACAGTGAGTTTCCATCTCCCCTCAGAGCGCACTGCCTTCTCATCCGAGCCATCCCTGGGCGGGCCCCGGCAGCCGGACCCCGCACTGTGCGTGGGGTCAGAGGTCGGCACCGCAGAGAAACCCCTGCTCAGCGGGAGGGGGGGTGGGGGGCCCCTTCGTTTTTATGGGCGAGCCGCCCCTGCACGCGAGGGCGACCAGGCCTCCGCCCACCTGCGACAGAGCCTCGCACGAAAACCGCGAGAAGAGAAAGGACCCGCAGGTCTGAGCCCGTGGGTGGCTGACGTGAAGGTCCTGCCGGGGAACGGGACCCCGAGGGCCGGTGTCCGAGGGAAAAGCCATTGCAGCCCGGGCGCGGCGTCCCGGCCCGCGCAGGGTGGAGGCTGAACGGAGGGAAAAGCAACGGGGAACCAAAAGGATTTAAACTCCTCCAGCCCTCACCTGCACAGGCCAGGTGCACCGCGCCTTTCCGAAAGGCAGGGTCCTGCCTGCCCGGACAGAGACCGCGGTGCTCCGCAGACCGGAGCCCCCGGCCCAAGCTGCGGCGGACTCTGCTCGCAGACGCCCCCGTGGGGCTGATCGCCGCGACTCGGCGGCAAACCCTCGCCACACGCCCAGCCCCCGGCCGAGAGCCCCTTCGCTCCCAACTGTCCCAGGAGGTGGCCGGCGCGTCCCGGCGGCCGGCAACCCTCCTTCTCCGCCCAGGAAGGGGACACAGAGGCGGGGGTTTTGCCCTGGGTCCTGGAACAGGTCAGCGGCAAAGTCGGTGGTGGATTTCTGGGGGTGTCCTCGCTTCAGCGTCAAAAGGGTGCCCACCCTGATTGGATGGGAGCCCCCCCGTCCCGGGCCCACCAGCAGCCCTGCCCCCGAGGGCCTCCGGCCACCTGGCCTCCCCCCGGGGGGGTGGGGAGAGGGAGAGCCGTTTTTTTTATCTGAAGATACGCCTCTTAGGGAAAACCGGACAGTTCTGAGAACTCGGGAAGTGCCCGGCCAGGAAATCACTTCTGGTCCGGACGTGTTTTTCTTGGGCAACTCGGAGTCAAAATCTGGGTTCTGAGGCTTTCGACTCAGTCTGGGGCTTTTGGCATAATCCTTAAAGAAGCTGAAAAAAGGAAGACTGAAATGAAAAAAAAAAAAAAAAAGGAAAGAAAGTTAACCCAAATCAAACCGGTGTTGTCTCTGAGGGAGGAGCCTTCAGGCACCAGACAGGAACAAGAGGACGAACACTGCCAGTCTCCCCTCCTGCGGGGGCGCGGGGCAGGGGGCTCCGGACCCCTCAGCTCAGAGGGGGCCCCTGGCAGCCCCTCACTGTCCTCCTGTCCTCGAGGGGCCCAGAGCCCCGTGAGCCCCAACCTAGGGCTGGGTTTGAGGAATATGATGAAACCACCCATTATCACTCAGAAGGGCGGGAAAATGAATCACAGAAGGTGTGACTTGGCCACTGAGACCATGGCCTCAGTCTCCCCGGGGGCAGCGCTGTGCAGCTGATCAGAGATTCGGGGAGCCACGCGGAAGGGCCTAACAACTTAGGGGTTTGCCAGGCCTTCTGTGAGAGAACCCGTTATTAATAACATTTACACCCCGGCCCCCGAACGAAGTATGAAGCGGGTAAAAAAACCCACTCTCTCCGCCCGCACCCAAGATGCACGAGGACACCCGGCCCCCGCTCCGTGGGGTGGGCCCACCCCCGTGGCGCAGGGCGGTCGGAGCGCAAAGTCCCCCGGAGTTCACGACCCCTGGCCGGGGCCGCCGCGGCTCAGCACGCGCTCCCGGCCGCTGCCTCCCCAGCGTCCCAGAGCCGTCGGTGACACGGCGCTTGGAGAAACGGCCCTCGCACTGTCGTCCATGCGTGCGTGTGTGTGTGTGTGTGAGAATTCACTGACACGGTGTTCACTGGCACGAACGGGGCTGGGGGCGGGCTCCCGGGGCTCGCGGAGCGCGGGCAGGCCAGCCGTGCTCCCTCTTCCCTCGAGAGGGCACTGGGCCGTGGTGCTTCTCCGACGGAGGGAGGTCACGCGGGTCTTTGATCGGCTGGGGTCGGAGGCCAGGCCAGTGGAGACCCCCTGCCCGCCGCCAGGGAGCTGAAGTGCAGCCCCGGCCCCCCGCCCCCCGATTTCCAGACAGGGACTCGGGAGCAGGGAGCCGCTCTGTCCCCGCGCGGGGACACCGTGCTGCCGCACACCTGCCTCCTCCCTGTGACCGGGGATGGCGGGGACGGAGGGGACGCCAGTGGCAGGGAGTCCGTGCCCCGACGCCCGGCCCGCGGCACGCCCCGGGTCGCGGCTCTGGGAGGCGCCGTGAGCTCGGAGAACCTCGGCCTTCCCGAGCTCGGCTCACGCAGGCTGTCCCGTCTCCAGGGAGCACCCCAGGGCCTGCAGGGACCCGCCTGCCGCTGCGGGGGCTCTGGGCTCCGGCAGGCGGCTCCGGGGACAAGCCCCTGGGGGCGGCAGGCGTGGGGCCCGGGGCCTGGGAATGGCGGGCGTCTGCCACGGACTCACGACAGAGCAGCTCCCGGGGCAGAAACAGCTCAGGGAGGGGCCTAGAACACACATAACGCGGGAAGTCGGGAGAAGGGGCAGAGGGTTCCAGAACGTGGACACACACTCCACCGTGAGCAGGGGTTGCATGAGGGGACTCTGCCCACACAACAGGCGTGTATCTCGCTGCCACTGCCCCCCGGGGTCAGAGGCCAGCACCCAGCCCACGACACGCGGGCCAGGCCGTGACCTGGGCCGGCAGAGGCTGCCTCTCGCCGCGGCCGCGGGGATGAGCACAGCGCGGGGCCCGAAGCCGGGGCTCCGGAAACACCTGTGGGCCCCTGGTGGGTCTGTCCCTGCGCTGTCCCTGCCCTGTCCCGGGAGGCAAGCCCGGGCCCACCCACAGAGCCCTCAGGGACGGGGCCCCGGACACCTGTGGTCCCCCAGATCCGAGCTGCCCCATAACTCTGTGCGCGGGAGGGGCCCTGCTCGCCCCCTTCTGTCGTCTCGGCCGTTATTAAACTCCGAGTGGGCGTCTCCTGCAGGAGCCCCCAGCCCCCGGGAACTCAGGGCGGGACGCACCTCCATCACGCGACCAGAGAGCGTGGGGAACCCACAAGTCAGCAGAGAGGCTGGGGAGCAGCTCCCCCGGGGGCTGGAGGCCAGTGCCCGCACGAAGTTACCACCCAGGAAAGGTCGGACACACAAGGTTTGCTTTCAACATCGGTGATTAAAAATGATCTGTCTCCGTGTAAACTGTCATCAGAAACTAGATGTGTAAACAAACCACCCTCATCGGCTCGGGCTTCAGGCTGGGGAAACTGGAGACGGGCACGGGGGGTTTAAGCGCAGGCCCCGCCGCCGGGAAGATGTTCGCCCAGTCCCGCCCACCGGGGTCTCGAGGGGTCCTGTCGTGGTGGAAGGGGGGGAGCCCGAGCCCGGTGGTGGCTGCATCCCAGGGAGGGAGACGGGCCCATTTCACAGCGAAGGAAACTGAGGCTGGAGGCGCAGCGACCTCTGCAAGGCCGCAGAGCTGCCCGGGACTGGAGCCGGGCCCCGTGCTCCTCCAGCCCCCTCGCGGGCTGGTGCTGCCCCGGGGTGCTTGTCCCCACGGGCTCCCAGGCTCTCAAAGGTTCCCTTCCGGGAGGACACT
The DNA here is from genome assembly GCF_019186645.2 of Phyllostomus hastatus. Lineage (NCBI taxonomy): Eukaryota > Metazoa > Chordata > Mammalia > Chiroptera > Phyllostomidae > Phyllostomus > Phyllostomus hastatus. The sequence goes on along the minus strand of NW_025333607.1, from coordinate 23,287,192 downwards.
CAGGCGTGTGAGCGGGCCTGACGCCGGGACTCCAGGCGTCCTGCCTGGAGGAGGAGGGAGGAAGAGGGACAAGGCTGGGGGGGGGGGTCTCGGGAGAGGCCCCGACACTAGAAATGCGCAAGAAGGGCCTCCAGGGCCGCCTCAGGTGTGGGGGCGTGGGGAGGAAAGTCACCCGCTTCCAGGGAAGTGGGGGGACCCGGGCGACACCAGCTCAGCTCACGGCAGGCAGCCGGTGGTGGCGGGGCTGGGGGCCCGCCCGGCCTTCGGCCTGCACCTCGCACCTCCTCTGCGGCGGAAGGGGAACTGGAGCCTCGGGGACGGCGGCCCTTTGATCCCCGCAGGGGGTGGGGGGCCATGGGCCATCGTTCACAGGGACGGCTCCGTGGCCAGGGGCCAGGGCAGTTCAGTTTGATGCCTGAGTCCCGGCGGCCGGAGGCCTGCCCTGCCCTCTAACGACATCCCCGCTCTCCTCGCCCGGGACGGCAGCGCGGAGGAAGCCGAGGGCCCTCCCAGCCCCACCCCAGCTGCAGGCCGGGGCAGGGGCAGGCTGCCGGCTCCTCACCCCAGCTACGGCAGGCAGGCCCTCGCCGGGGCACAGCTGCCCGGGAGAGGCTTCTGGGAAGGAGCCAGGTGAGCACCTGGGACAGGGCAGGACACTCACAGCCCAGAGCCCCGGGCTCCTGGGCGCGGGGTGGGGAGGGGCAGGGAAACCGACGCAGAAGGAGTCACCTGGCCCAGGCGAGGGGGGAGGAAGGTGCGACCGGCTCAGGAAGGGTGCTGGAGTCAGCAAGGGGGTTTTCGCATCCCACAGAGGCGGGGCGGGGAGGGAAGTGGGGGGGCGCCAATCAGAACTTTCTGTGGGCACACCGTCCGGGTCTGCAGTGAGTTCTGAGCGGCAGTGCCTGTGGAAGTGGGGGGTCGCCAGTGGCCCCTTCTCTCCACCGTCTCCAGGGCCCCGGGTCTCACTGGAAGCACCCCCCCCACCCGAAGTCCCTAGACAGACCTGCACTCTGGTCATGAGCTGGCTGCTCAGGAAGACGCTCCCACTGGTCACCTTTAGCACAGCGACTCCAAGGTGCCCGAGTCACATCCCAGAGGGGCTGCCGCCTGTCCCACCGAGTGGGAGCCACCGGGACCCTGGCTCCCCGGAGGCTGCCCCCCCACTGCCCTGCCCTGTTCCCTCACTCCTGGGCTGAGCCTCCACCGTGGAGGGCCTTGGGCCCCTCCCAGGAAGCCTGGGGTCGCAGGAGCCGGTCGGCGGGCTCCAGCCTGGGCCCTGGGGGCGGGAACGGTCAGGGCGCCAGGAGACCCAGCTCCTGCTCCGTCCCTCCCTCGCCCTGCAGGCCAGGCCAGACCCAGGCAGAGAGTGGGGTGAGGGGGGTCCCGGGAAGCTCCCGGAAAGAGCAGGAAGCCCGTTTCCTCAGGCCGCAGGGGGATCCCCTAATCCCCTCTGGGGGCTGGCTGTGGTCACCTCCCCTTGCCTGGGGGGGAGCCTCAGTGCAAAGCCCTGGCCTTTCAGCGCTGACCTGCCCCCTCCCCCCAGTGCCGGGCTCTCAGCCCTTCCCAGAGCCAGCCCCAGGCCTCACTCCCTGCCCCACAGAGATTCGACCCCCACCTGTCCGGGCTCCCCCTTCGACCCCTCTCCTCCTTCCACGGGGTGGCGGGGGGGGGGCCACAGCCGCCTCCGGGGCTGGGGGCCCCTCCACCAGCGGTCCGGGGGCTGCAGCCCAACTTGAGCTCCCAGGGTTCATTCACGGCCCCGCCCCCCCCCCCCACTGGTGGCCACCGTCCAAGTTCCGTCAAGTTGGGCCATTGTCCCAGTCCCTGGGGAGTCCCAGTGCCTCGCCTCCGTGCCCCCTTCCCCGGCCCAGCATCGCACCCGCTGCTCACCCCGAGGGGGCCCATGGCCACACGTCTGGGCCCCTGGCCAGGAGGACCACCCCCCCTCCCCCCCGCCAGCCCGCGGCTGCACACCCAACCCCAGGACCCGCTCCCGGGCGCCGGGACTCACCTGCGGGGCAGGCGCAGGGTCCTCCGCGCCCTGGGCGGGGGCAGGTGGAGCATCTTCCCGGCCGAGGCCCTTGGCGGCGGGGCCCGCGCGGGGACCGAGGTGAGAGCCGGGCCACGCGGAGGCCGGAGCGGAGCCCGGCCGAGCCCCGCCCCCTCCTCCCCGCCCCGCCGCCCGGCCGCCCTTAAAGCCGCAGAGCCCTGTTTCCCGCGCGCCGACTCCGCCCCCACCCCGCGGCGCGCGCTGCCGGCGGGCCCTTTAACGCCCGGGCAGGTAGACAAAGAGACGCTGCGGCCGCGGTCCGGGCGGGGGCTGGGATGCAGCGGGGCTGGGGGGCCCTGACCCTCCGCAGCCGGGGTTCCACGCGGCCAGGCGCCCCACCCTGGAGAGCGGGAGGGGTCGCGATGCAGCCCGGCCACCGCCTCCATCCCCACCTGAGCCAACCCCCACCTTCGCCACCACAGTTAACCCCTGGGAAGCCAACTGAGGCCCCTTGGGCGCCCTTCCTGGGCTGTGGCCGTCGGAGGGGGCCTGAGCAGGGCATCTCCAGGTCCCCGAGGTGCCTGGGTGGTGGGCACGGGGTCGGACCCCCACACACATGCCTGGACCCCGGGGCGCTCCCTCCCAGCTCCCCCCTGGCAGGCGCCCCAGGCTTGGAAGCTTCGAGTAAGCGCGGGCAACCCGCACACCGGCCAGACAGGCTGGTGGAGGGGCCGGAGGCGAGTGAGGAGGCCCTGGTGCCCAGGGTGGCCGGAGGCAGGCTCCCCAACAGTCCTACCCACACAGGGGACGGGGTGGGGGGCCTGCCCACTCCCCCCACACTGCCTCAGGCCGGTGGCCTGCACACCCCCAGCGTCTGGGCCGGGCGCCCCATGTTGTGGGGGGGACACCCTGTTCCCACCAGGGGCATCTCTGCCACCACCCAGGGGCATCGGCAGCTGGTGAGGGGAAAGGGTCCCACTGTGAGGCCGGTTTAGGGCGGGAGACACGTGGGGGTCCGGCAGCCGGGCTCTCCGAGGTTTGGAAACAGACCGATGGCACCTGCAACTCCTCTCACGTTTCTCGTCCTCGCCCGAGCACACCGTTCTCGTTGCTCTTACAGGGGGAGGAAGGGGGAGCAACGCCGGCGGGAGAGAAGCATCAACTGCCTCCCATTCGGGCCGGGACGGGGGGCCGCAGGGGCCTGCCCCCACTGGGGATCGAACCCACCCACAGCCTTTCAGGGACAGGACGATGCTCCGACCGACTGAGCCACCCTGGCCAGGGCGGCATCTGGGATCTCTCTACGCAACACAGACAACACCAATAACTGTCTTTAAACAGGGGCCCCACCCAAGGACTGAACTGAGACGACCTCCGACCTCAGCGCCGGCCTGGCTTCCGGGGTTTCTGCTGCTCCTGCTCCGACCGACCGAGCCGCCCAGAGCCCCAGGCCACCTGTGTTCCCGGAGACCTGTGGCGGGCGTCATCCCCCCTGGCTTTCTGCCTCAGTTTTCACCCCCCAGCACTCGGGCGCCCCAGGGGTGTGGGTGGGGCTGAGTGCTAAGGAGACCCCTTCTCCCTAAAGCCTGAGGTGGCCCGCAGCGGCGCTGGGTGAGGCTGGCTAAGACCCGGTCAGAGAGGTCAGTCTCCCAGGGCCAACTTCCTCCACGTGCTTCCTCCTAGTGCCAAGGGGCCGGTGGATGCTTACCACGTCCCCCCTGAGTGGTCTGGGGGGCGAGACCTAGGGCAGACCACCAGGTCCCCGGCAGACCAGCCGTGAGGAGGGGCGGAGCCCAGCAGGTGGTTCTGCCCCCCCCCCCCGCCCCGTCCGATCTCAGTGTGGGCGTGTCCTGGGACCCTCCGAGAGTCCCTCTCTCGGTGGGGGGAGGGGGCTCAGCCTGCGCAGCTGGGCTGCACCAGCAGGCTCATCTGGGGAACAGCTTAGAGGACGGGACCCCGGGGGGCTCTCTTAGGCCAGCCGGCAAGGCCGGCGAGGAATCCCGAGTAAACTTTGTCCCCTCCCTGCGGCTGGAGGACGCCCCCAGCGGGGGTGTTTGTCTCCAGACAAACGGCCGCGCACGGTTCCCGCGTGGGCAGAGCCTGGGGGGCGGGAGAGGGGGCTGACAGGGGTCAGGTCTGGGGGACTGTGCTATCCCTGGACACGGCTCCGGTCCCGCAGAGCCTCTCGCCCTGGGCGGCCCCAGCCCGGCGTCTCACCCCCCACGGGGACGGGGGGCCGGCCCCAGAGAGAACAAGCCTCACGCTGCAAGGTACACAGATGCGGAATCCCTGTGGGGCACAGCTGAAACTAGTACAATATTGTACGGCAACTGGAGTACATCGACTTTTATAAAAAGAGAGGAGGGAAGCCCTGGCTGGCGTAGCTCAGTGGATGGAGCGCGGGCTGCGAACCAAAGCATCGCAGGTTCGATTCCCAGTCAGGGCACATGCCTGGGTTGCAGGCCATGACCCCCAGCAACCACACATTAATGTTTCTCTCTCTCTCTCTCTCTCTTTCTCCCTCCCTTCCCTCTCTAAAAATAAATAAATAAAATCTTTAAAAAGAGAGAGAGAAAGAGGAGGAAGTGTCACGCAGCTCAGCTCAGGGGCGGGATCCTCAGCTTTCTGAGACCCCGAAGAGGGTTCTGTGCTGGGGGGTCTCCAGCCCCGTCTCCCCCAGCCCCGGGTCTGAGTCCTGAGCCCAGCTGCTGGAACCCGGCAGCACGGGGGCCGGCCCTCTGCGACCCTCGCCCCTCCTCCGGGACGAAGGTGGGCTGCCCGCCCTCCTCTGCCTCCTGACCCCCGTCCCCTTGGCAGAAACTAGGGGGGCCGCTCCAGGGGAAGGAGCAGGGCCCGGGGGGGTGCCCCCTAAATACACAGCGCGCAAGTCAGCACCTGCACTTTCGGCAGCCCCAGGCCCTCCGGGTCACTGACTGGACAGTGGCACTGGGAAGTGCTGTGGGGCTTCTGTGACCCCAGGGAGGCGGGCCTGCCCATGGGGGGGGGGCCGTGGCAGCATGGGGGGTGCCTGGCTGACTCGAATATGGTGGGGGTGGGGGACGCATGGCGGGGAGGGGCTCTCCACCCCCTTTCTGAGGCTCCTTCCCGTGTTCTGGCTGCTGCGTAGTGGTAGCCGGGGGCAGAGGGAGGGGACAGCCCAGGCCCACCCGGAGGAGGGGTGACGCCCTGCTGAGAGCGGGAGGCACAGGCCGCCTCGGTGCTCCTCAGGGAGCCCAGGCCAGGACGTCACAGTGGCTCTTTGCAAGGGGGAAACTGAGGCACGGAAAGGCCAGGGAGTGCCCGGAGCAGGGGCAGAGCCCAGACTAACACGCGGGAGGACTTCCCAGCCAGGTTCCTGCGAGGGGTGGTTCCCCCGAGGCCCTGGAGGCCCAGGGTCCCCAGGACCGACGCTCCGTCTCCAGCAGCGACACCACCCACAGGACTGGGGGCGCTGTCTCCGGGTGTCTCCAGATAAGCACCTCGAGGGTGGGTGGGTCGGCCAGAGTGAGGCCGGGAGGAGAGAGAGACTTGCCAGGAAGCTGCACTCGGTCTCACCTGCCCGGGGCTGACCACACACCTGGTCTCCTGTGAGAGCCCCAAGGAGACAGGGTCCCGGAGAGGCAGCTCCCGCTGTCCCCAACCCTCCCTCACTCCCTCCTTCCCATCAGTGACGAAGCGATCAGCTCCTACAGACAGGGAGGCCCTAACCCCCAAGTCTTGGCCAGTGGGGAGAGCCGGGCCCAGAGGCCCTGTGCGTCCCAGCCTGGCTGAGCTGGCGGTGCGGGCAGAGGCAGAGGCAGAGCATTTTACTGTGTGTGTGTGTGGGGCGGAGGGTGTCGGGAAGGAGAGGGTCCAGGCAGAAAGGAGGGACAGAAGACTTGGGTTGGGTCCTCGGCGAGGTGGCCCCACGGTCACACTGCTCTCGGTGGGAAGACCCAACCGCATGGCTGGTCCCAGACCCCCACGACCCCCCTGAGTCTCGGGGAGCCGTCTGGGCAACCTTGACTGAAATATCCACAGAACCACCCGGCCTGGCACGCTCACACCCAGGACCTCGCACCCGGCAGCGTTGGGGCCCGGGGCGGGGGCAGGGTCCTGACACACTTGAGCGGCGAGGCCCAGAAAGGTTGGGAGGGCGGCCTTAGGGGGTCCAGCCTCAGGCGTGGAAGCCACGGCGACACCAGTCCCGCGGGGGGCTCCTGACCTCTCAGGGGTGCTGCGTCGTCGTCAAGAGCGCCCTGTGCGTGACCCTGGCAAGCTTCTCTGGCCCGGGACCCGGCCAGGCTGCTCCTCACCTCGCCACCCCCAGGCCCCCCCCGCAAGGACAGACGAGGCAGCCCCGAAAGACCCCTTCCTGTGGGCAGAGGTCCCGGGTGTCAGAGCCGGAAACACGTCCGAGACCACGTGGCTCAGCCCCCCATTTTCGCAGCGGGGGAAGGGGGGCGGAGTCAGGGCTCCCAGGGGGCAAGGGGCTGGTGCAGGGCAGCGCTGTCCGGGCGGGTCGGAGCCGCTGCCCCCCCAGTGCAGCCTGGGGCTCAGACAGAGGGCTCGGGGCACGGCGGCACGCTCTGGGGTCAGTGCACGGCGCGGTGTCCCAAGGCGCGGCCCCGGCCCAGCTGCGGCGTCTCTGGGGAGCGAGCGGGCCGGCTGGAGGAAGGGGTCGTGCTCCAGCTGCTGCTGCTGCTGCTCCGCAAATATTTACACAACCTCAGAGGGGACCTGCCGTCCCCACCGCCCCCACAGGCAGCTGGGGGACGGGCGGCAGAGGGGACACGGCCTCCTCCTCGGGACCTTACAGTGAGCTACTGTTCTCACCGCCCTCCTCGGGGCCCTCCCCCAGCAGCCACAGCCCCGCCCCCTGTGTGAGCCTCAGGGCCCGGGGGCAGCTGGGACCATGGGACGGGGAGGAGGCTGCCTCTCCCGTGAGGTCGGACGGACCCTCAGCTGGCTCCCTGGGCCGTGCGTGACAGTGTGCAGGCGTGTGCACGCTGTGTACATGCATGTGCACACGTGTCCGAGATCTCCCAGCTCAGGTCCCGCGGAGGCCGGGAGCCATGACCTCAGAGCAGCCTCGGCCCCCTGAGCTCCCCCTCACCGGGCCGCGTCTCCGGCCTCCGCGGAGAAGCAGAGAACGGGGCTCCCGCGGCTCTGGGTGAGAGGGACGGCGCACCCCCGTCCGCTCAGTCCTCGGGCCCCTTCTCGGTGGCCGCACCGGCGCCGCTCCGGTTAGGCACCGCGTTCTCTCCCCGAGCTCCGGGCCCTCTCCGGCCCCCGGGGCTCTGTTCTCCCTGGAGCTGCCGGGCAGACCCCCTGCAAACACATTGGAGCCAGCCCCCTCTCCCCCCGCAGCCGGGAAGCCCAAGTGCGCGTCCAAGGCCCCCAGCTGCCCCCCGAACTCACTTCCGACCGCTGTCCCCTTGCTGCTCTGCGTCGGCCGTGGGGGCGGCCCTCGCAGAGCCGCCTGCCCGCAGCCCCGTGGCCCGGGGCCCCTGCCCGAGGCTCTGCCCCGCCCCCCTGGTTTTCCCCGGCAGCACACGGCGCCGCCCACACTGCCGGGACACACGACTGGTTCGCCCCCTCTCCCGCGTGTGAGCTTACACGAGATTCTTTTCCCTCCTGCTGCGGCGTCCCCAGGTGTCAGGTCCAGGGGCTGCTCTGCGAATCCTTAGGGGCTCGACGCGTCCACACCACGGGGAGGACATCGTCACCTCTGCCCTTCCGGATGGCGACTGGGAGCACCCGGGGGCCGAGTGACGCATTCCAGGCCGCGCGGGCAGCGAGGGGCGGGCCCAGAGCTGACCCGGTTCGTGGACTCCGGACGACCCCCGACGGGCCGACCTGCCGCCCAAGGACAGGAAACTAACCGCGGGGCCTGGCGGGGGCGTCCACCCCCCGGGGCCCCGGCTCCCGGCTGGAGCCCCCAGCAGGCAGCTCCTGGCTCCGCAGAAACCCCGGAGACAGGGGTCACCTGAGGAAGCCCACTCCACGTGGACATGGGCCCCTCTGCGGAGGCTGAGGGGGTCGGAGGGCGACGGTGACGGCCGGGCGACGGATGAGCTCTGTCCCTGTCCGTGCAGCGGCACTCGGCAGAACGCCAGCAGTGCAGGAATCCCGCCCCCGGGTCTGTCCGCAGGGCCCCGTCACTCCGGACTGGCCCTGTCATCGACCCCGTGGGGGCAGAGACAGGAGCCAGGCGAGACCGAGGAAGGTGACGGTGAGGAGAGAGGCCACGAGAGGACAGGAGGTCAGATAAGGAGGGCGGGAGTGGGGTCGGCAGTTGGTCCCGGTCTCCCAGGCTGGAGATGCCCCACGGGGACAAAGAGACGACAGACGAGACACACGAGAGCCCCCCCACCCCCCGGTCAGGACGAGCTGGCAGGCTGGTGAGGATGCCCCGCCCTGCCCCAGGGTGCTCGCCGCGGCCTGGAGGGGTCCCCCACCACCCACTCTGCCTGCGTGGAGGCTGCGCACCCCCTGCCCTCGTGCCTTGCGTCCCCTGCCCCCCGCCAGCTGCCGCTCACCCTGGCTTCCGACGGGTCTCCCATTGCCTGCCTGTCTCTCACCCCCCACCCCCCGAGCGCCCGCCACGCATGTGCTGGCCCCCGTGTCCACCCCTCCCGCCTGTCTCTCCGAGGCCCCGGCTGCCCGCGCGGTGCCTGGCGGTCTGTCCCTCAGGCGGCTGCGTGCTTTGGGTCTCGGGCCGACTCTTTCCGCCTGGTTGTCAAACGCCGACTGTGAGGCGTCCGCCTGTGCGCGCCGCATTGTAGCTGTGACACAGTGGCCGTGGGCGCCCCGTGCGCAGCTCCGTGGGCAAGGCCCCCGCCCGCCCTGCTGGCCTGTCCTCAGCGGCGCGGCCAGAGACGCCCGACAGCCCGGGGCCGGGAGCCGGTCCCTGGTGCTCGTCCGGGGACAGCGGGCTGTTGAGCTGGCCCACAAGGACCAGCATTCACAGGGGCTGGGGGGCGGGGCGCCTGCTGCCCGGGGCTCTGTGGCTGCTTGTGGTCCTCTGGAGCCAGGCCCCGTGCGGGAGGACGGGGTCGCCTGCGGGCACTCCAGGAGCGCTCTCCGACACAGCTCGGCACGTGGTCCCCCGCACGGCCTCAGACTCCGCGTCAGGTGGAGGCCGGGAGGCGCGAGGGGCACCGCCCCAGGGAGCTCTGGCTCCGGAGGGGGGGTGGGATCCCCGCTCCGGACACGCTCCCTGGCTCCAGGCTCGGGGACCCGTGGGCCGCAGACAGAGGGGAGCGGCTGCGTGGGGGGGCGGCGCTGCGGGGCCGCGTGGGGTGCAGGCCTGGGCTCTGCTCCACGGATGCCGCTTTTACGCGCTGGGATCCTGGCAAGCGAATGATGCTGGCTCCCAACTCCTCATCCAATTCACAGCGTTGCTCAGCCTGAGGGAGACGGTGCCGTGTGGGTGTCCTGGGAACCGAACATGCTACGCCATCGTCGGAGGATCGTGAAATCCTCACGCGTCCCTACTGCGCGTACAAACGAGACACAGGCTCCAGGATGGGACCGCAATCACCTGCCATGGGGTGCATGCTGGAAGGCTTCCTGGAGGAGGGGGATTCAGGAAAGACAAGTGGGCGCGTGGGCACGACCGCCCGGGCAGGCGCGCTCCGGTCTAAAGCCTTCAGGACCGTCACGGGCTTGGTTTTCCAGGCGCCTCGCACCAGAAGGAGGGAGGTAAGGTTTCCTCCGGAGCCTCTCCTGCATCCCTCGAGTATACAACACGATATTCTGGTATGCAATATGCAAACAACAGTCCTAGTCTCGCGTCACCACTGCCACCAGAACGGGGACAGGCGTCCCGAAGCCGCGGAGCCGGGGTCGGAGCCCCTCCTGCAGCCTCAGCACTTCCAGGCACCGAGCGGGCCCGGCTGGCTGGTCGCAGAGCAGGAGCCTTGTGGGGAAACGCAGGGGCTGCCGGCAAGAGAGGAGGAGGGGGGACAGGCAGGCAGGGGGGCGCGGCTGCCGGGAAACGCCAAACCCACCCCCACAGCCGCCTCAACCTCCGTCCCCACCCTGACTGTCAACCAAATTGCCTGTCATCAAACTCCGCGAAAACCCGGCAGCTCAATTGTAGGTTACTAGGACACACGGAGGGAGGGGCCCCTCGCAGCTTCAGCCCCCGCGGTTGCCATGGCGACTAGCATCCGTCCCGCCGCCGCCGCTCTGGAATACCTGGCTTGCTCGCGCCCTCCGCCAGCCCCGCTGGGCCGGCGCAGACACAGCGGAGCAGGCTGTCCCCGCACGCACGCACTGAGGAGAGACACCGCCCTTCTGCTCGGAGACACCGCCTTTCAGGAGCCGGGGGGCTCTCTGAAGCCACCCCTCCTCCCAGTGGACGCAGGAGCCTGAAGCCCCCCCCTCCTTCCCGCCTCCCCTCTGTAACGGATGCCGCTTGCGTCCCACCTGGGTCCCCTCTGTCGCGGCCACGGCCCCCGTGGGTGCCGACGCAGTGCCCCGAGGGCCTTGGGGGCTCGCATGCGGCCTGAGGCCCGTCTCCCGGCACAGCAGCCGGGATCCCCTGGGAGACAAAATCCCACCCTTCTCTGTCCTCTGGGTTCCACAGAAAGTTCCAGCAACCCCTGCGCCCCACCGCCCTGCAGCCCTGCAGGCGAGCCGACCCCCCACTGGGGCCCTTCCTCCCCGACTCCCTTCCCTGCCTCCTCCGACCAGGGCTCTGCCACCGCCCCAGTAAACACCTCGCTCTCACCCTCGGTCTCTCGGTCACTTCTGCGGGACCCCAGCCCGGGACACTCTTCCGGTGTGACGACGGCCACACCCGTGGGAGGGGTGACAGGCCCGCCAGCCAGGGCGGGATGGGGAAGAGGCCGCTCACCCGTGGGTGCCGCGAGCCGCCGGCTCGGCCGCCCGGCAAGGAGGCAAGGACGGCATCCCTGGGTCCGAGTGTGGCCGTCGTGCCGGGCAGACGACTGAGGGGGCCCTCCCAGGGAGCCCCGGGGACATGGAGTTCAAGGGGGAAGGCTCGCGCACACGCTCCTGGGCTCTGTCGTCACTGGGCGTTGGTGCGTGGTGCCGCCCCCCAGCGGCACTTGGTGCGCGCGCACCCGACGCCACCCGCCTGAACCCTCGCACCTTCCCGTCCTCGCCGCCCGCCGGGCCAGCTGCGGCGGCGGGAGACGAGGACCTCGCCCGAACTCAACGCGCCACCAGCGAGGCGGGTCGGGATTCGAACCCAGGCCGCCGGGCCGCCGGGGGCTGCCCTACCCTGGGCCCTTGAGGCCTCTTCCTCCTCGTGGGTCGGATGCGGCTCACGGGCAGAGACCGTTCTGAGCCTGCACTTGAACGCCGGGCGCCCCCCGCCCAGAGTGGCCCCACCTCCCTCTGCCCCAAGCCTCGTGTTCCCAGGGCCAAAGCCAGGCCCGGTCCAGCGCCCCCCTGGGTGGGCCGCCGAAGGGCCCCCCGGAAACGGAAGACGAAGGCAGAGGGGAAAGACGGCTCCTCCGAGCTCGGACGGGTCCCCTCCTCCTCCCGTACGAGCCAGGAAGCCAGGGCCCGTGCGCTGGAGGGAACTCCTGCGGCCGAAGGTGGGTGGGCGGGCGTGCGAGGTCGGGCCTCCGCCACCCCCACCGACCGCAGGCTGCTCCGCCCGGGAGGCCGGGCGGCGTCTCCTTAAGGCCCCGGGCTCACTGCCTCCGGGCGCGCAGAGCCAGCCCGGGCGAAGGCAGGGGCCTCCGGCTTATTTTATTTGACGTTTTTCAGCGTCAGGGCACTGCAGGGCCAAGCAGGAAACAAATCCCATCTGCTCCCGAGCCCCCGCCCCCGGCACAGTTCAAGAGGACGGGTGGGGGAGGGCGGGGGAGGCGCGGAGGGGGCAGAGCCCCGGAACACGCAGCCCCCCACGGGCCCCGCTGTCCCGACGCACGCCCACGGAGCGGTTCTGGACAGGGCCTGCAGCTCGGCCCGAGGTCCCGTGCCCTGGGCTGGGGCCCTGGACCAGAGTCCTGCCGGGGCCCCTGGGGACACAGCTCTGTTCCAGGCGAGCGGCTGCCCTGGAGCCGGGAGACCTACCAGCGCCGCGGCAGGCTCGGCCGAGACCCCTGCCACCGACCCTGCAAAGCCGGGCACAGCCGCCGGCCACTGGCAAGGACCGAAGTGGACGCACGGGGCGGCGAGTCCAAGGGAGAGCCGGGAGGGGACGCAGGGAGGCCGGGCTGACCTCCTTCCCGTCTGGGCCCACGTGGCCCTAAACCCAGCGAGCGGGCGCCGGGGTCGGGGGACAGATGGCTGTGCACCTTATCTTCTTATTAGATTACATTCCAGGCCTCCCTATTTTTAGAGAAGCAGATTCCTCTCCTCTCTCCGAGAGGGAGAAGTGCCCGGGGCTGTCATCTGGGACAGGGAGCAGCCACCTGGGAGCTGTCTGCGGTGTCGGATGTGGGCGTGGCCGCGGCTGGACAGTGCCAGCGGGGACCCCTGGAGGTGCCAAAATCTAGGAGGGTCCCGGACAGCTCCAGAGCTTCCGGGGTGTGACCGGGACAAGTGGGAAAAACGGGCTCATTTCAGAAAATACTAAAATAAACTGGGGACTCTTGCCGGGGCTGAGGGTGGGGAGGAGCGGTCCAGAGGCGAGAAAAGGCTGCAACATTTGAATGAAGAGTTACACTGACTCTGTTTTTTCCCCCAGATGACAAAATTTGAATCGCCAAAATGCAGAAGGTGCCATGAAGCAGCTGTCACGTGACTATTTAGAAACTTCCTTGCACCCCTATTCCACTTGAAACGGAATAAGCTCCCCGACACGGAGCCCACGCACGTGCAGGCTGAGGGAGTGGCTGCCGGAGAAGACTCGTGCACTTGGTGGGAAGAGGGACTCGGCCACAGCCCCTGAGCTTTGGAAAACCCCGGCTTTCTGGGGCGGCCCAGGATCTGCTGGCGAAGGTCCGAGATGGGGTTCGGAACCCGCCCTTCTGAAAAGAAGGTTCCCCAGCAGGCACGGATGTCCCGCTGAGGGCACGGACAGACAGGGTCCTCTGTTCCCCAGCCTCTGGGGGACCGTCTGCCCTGGCTGCTGGGCGGGCAGGGGGCTGGGGCCTGGGAGCTCCCTGAGGGCCGGGGCCTGGGTCCTCCCGGCACCTGGGGGCTCTGGGAGCAAGGGCTGGGCTGCCCTCTGCCCCACCCGGCCGGGAGGCCCCACGGGACGAGGGGCTTCCTGGGCAGAGCGGCCGGCCGGACTGCGGAGCACGGGCAGGGCCTGACTGCACCCTGACCCCAGCTGCAGGCTGCCGGCCGAGGCCAGGCCCCGGGGGTTACAGGCAGTAAACAACCCTGCTCCGGCGTCAGCTGTCTGGCTGCCGAGCCGCCGCCTCTGCGGCACAGGCCCTGCCAGGTCTCCCCGGCTCACCCCGGGCGGGAGCCATGGGTGGCCTCAGCCCGCTCCGGCCCTTCCCTCTCTCCAAGTTGGAGGCTTTCCTGGGGAGAGGTGGTCCCCCCTGCCACTACCTGTGTGGTCCCTCGGAGGGTGGAAACGCCGCCCACTGAGGCGCCCGAGAAACTTCCAGAACTCTCCAGAACCCATGCGGCTTGGCCAGCCCCTCTCTCCTCCCAGCCTCCCCCTCCCTCCCCGGCCGTCACGCCAGGCGGGTCTGCACACCCCACCCTGTCACCTGGGGCAGGAGAAGAGAAGGAACGGGGATCCCGTGGGGCAGGGGCAGGGGCCGGAGGGCCCAGGACCGGCAGAGGGGGCGGAGGAGGGCGGCGGAGGAGCCGACACCGGGGGCCACGAGGAGCGCGGGGCCGGAGGCCAGGGAAGGCGGTGCCGCCCCCGCGCCTGCCATCCCGTCTCAGGCGGCGGACGCCCACGCACGTCCACCCTGCCCTCAGCCGCCCCGGGGAGGACAGATGGGGTCTCCTCACCCTCTCCGCACAAACGGGGAAGCGGGTGCGGTCGACAAGGCCCACGCACCCTCTCCAGGGCCGCTCCTCCGGGCCTCGTGGGGGTCGAGGACCCGGGGCGGGACACACCACGGAGTGACAGCCCCAGGGGCCAACGAGGGCCGGCGCCAGCCCCGCCCACCCCAGACCTCGGCCCTGCGCCCCGCGCCAGGGCGAGAAGGACCTCGAGTCTCCCGGGGCGGCCCCCACGGGGACCCGGGCGCCTGTCCCGGTGCAGCGGCCCGAGGCCCCCCACCCCATCCGGCGGGCCCTCCCACCCCACCCCGCGGGCCCAGCCCGCCCTCACCCGGTGGTGATGTCGTCGTCCTCCGTCATGGTCTTGCCCATGAGGTCGCTGTCGCTCATGTAGCCAGACTTGAGGTCGGCGTCGTCGGCGTCCAGGCGGGAGGCGTGGCCCAGCTTGCTGGGGCTGCGCATGGGCATGGTGTGCGAGTAGCGGGCACGCTCCCCGTGCGCGTACCAGGCGGGCGGCCCCTCCGAGCGGCAGCTCCCGCCCACCGAGGGGGCGTCGCCGGCCTGCAGCCGCGGGCTCGCCTGGCCGTAGCGCCAGGACAGAGGGGACGAGCGGTTGGAGAGACTGGACACGCTGCGGGGGTTGGCGTCGTCGCTGTCGTAGCAGGTCATCTCCAGGGAGCTGTGGGGGGGGCGGGGGGCCGGGTCACTCCGGGCACCAATGTCTGGGCCCGCCCTGCTGCCTGCCGGGCCGCCTCCTCCAGGAGGCCCTCGGATTGCTCCCAGAGCCCCCGCCTGCCCGGGCCGCCTCCTCCAGGAGGCCTCCGCTGTGTGGGTTTCGCCTGTTATTTGTTATCTCAGGCTGTCGGAGGAAAGGATTTCGGAGCCGGGAAGGCCACCTGAGGCGCCCCTCACAGCGCAGACTCTGTAGTGGAGCTGACGGCCACTTGCCCGTAAGCCAGCCCAGGACAGCGTTCTCCCCCGCTGGGCAGCAGCGGGGACACCAGCTGACACCAGCTACCTCGTCGGGGGGCTCCCGGCTCACACCTGCGGGCAAAGCCCTGACGCAGCGCCTGGTGCGCAGCCGCGCTCAGTGAGGGGGGCGGGGCCGGGGAGACCCGCTGGCAGCTGGGGGTGGAGGGTGTTTCCGGCCACCCGAGCATCGGAGCCTGCCACTTGCTCTGTTGGCCTCCCCTCTACGGGTAAGCGGAGGGCCGGTTCATTCCAAACAGAGGCAGCAGCGAGGCGGAAGTGGGGTACAGGGGCGCAGGCAAAGCCCTGGGGACCTGGGGAGGGTGGCCGATTCCCAGGGAGACTGGCCTCGGCCCAGCCCGGGGCAGCAGGGAGGGGCCTCACCAGAGAACCCCTTATGGGGTTGGTGGGGGGGGCAGGGAAGAGAGGGGCGGTGGGCGAAGGCAGAGGTCCAGGGTCCCAGGCCCAAGGTCTGGACACACGCTGGTCAGCAGGGGACGGCCTGAGCGAAGGGGCAAAGGACCACGACAGCTGAGGGGCGGGCGGTGTGGCTGGTTCAGGCGGCAGAGATGCGGCAGGGCGGGGCGGGGCCACTGCGGAGTGTCCGACCCGAGGCCCGATGCCCGCCTGCCTGTCCGGCTCTCTCGCCCGGGGCCCTCCTCCTGCCCCCGCCCACCCCAGACGGTCTCTCCGAGCCTGGGCCGCTGGGGGGGAGGGCTCTGTTCCGGCTCCAGGCCGGGCCCAGGCCTCCATCTGGGGGCACGTTCTGTGGAGGGGCAGCCGGCCGGGGAGCAGGGGGAGGGAGTTTCGTTTCCTCCCCAGTCCAGGCCCCTGATGCGAGCGAGGCTCCCCGTGCTGGGGGAGCAGGGGAAGCAGGGCAGGAACAGAAGTTTCTGGAAGGAACTGAATCCAGCACCAGCCTGTGAGCTCCGGGGCGAGGACGGCCTCCCTGGGCCGTGGGCCCCTCGGGCACGGCGCCCGAAGGTGCTGGGCAGGTCCGGGCACCACGCAGGGCTGGCCCCGGCCACACGGGTCCCAAGCCCGCAGGACGCAGGCCGGCCGGTGGCTCGGGGTGGCTTGCCCAGGACGCTCCCCCTCTGCCTGGGGACGGAGGGCCCGCGCTGGGCCCGCCCCGGGCTGGGGGAGGGGCTGAGGGACGGGAAGCACTGGAGGGAGAGTCGAAGGGGTAAGGATTCAGGTGCCGCTGTCAGCTCTCCCCGCGTGGGAGCGTGGGAGCGAAGGAACAGATACCTGGGCTGACAGAAGTGGCCCTTGGTCCGTGTGAACAGAAAACCAGGACTGGGGCTCTCGGTTCCCGTCTCCCCTGCGGGGAGACAGCAGCCAGAGGCCCAAGGTGCCCCCAAACTGGTCAGCTGTGTGCAAAAGGCTTTCGGCACCCCCGCCCCCCGCAGTGCCTGCCTGTGGTCATGAGGCTCTGCTGAACTCGGGGGCCTGGCTGCTCAGAGTCAGTGGCCCCAGGAGGCTGCAGCCGCCGCCTCTGCCCTTTCCTGGCGGTGAGTCACTCGGGGTGTGACCCTCTTGGCAACTAAGTGTTTTCAGGGGCTGGGAGCAGCGGATGGACGCTGAGTGCTGATCCAGCAGCTTCCCTGGATGGGCAGGAGAACGTTCAAGACCTCATCCACGGGGTCTCTAACGCAATGAGGCAGACCCCCGTCCCACGTGGGGTGGAGGGTGGGGGTTGAGAGTTAATGAGGTCTCCGTCCCTGGAGGTATGTAAATTTACTCTGGGTATCACTTGGCCACACACTTGGTCTAACAAAGTCCTTTTCCCACCGTCCCTGTCTGTGTCCCAACTCTGTTCCCGATCTGCAGCCCCGGGGGATGGGGCGGAACTGATTTCCAGGCCAGCTGGAGAGACGACCAGGCCCTCTCTGTGCCTCCCTGTGTCACAGCCCCACGATTTCCCAATCCTGGCTGCTGCTTGCTGCCCGCCACCCCCCACCCCGTGCAGCCAGGCCCTCCACCCCCCCCACCTCGGAGCCGCCGCATGAGCTCAGCCGGGCGGGCGGCCCGAGGAGGCGGCGGCGGCGGCGGCAGCGAGGGAGACTCTGAGTCACGGCCGTGCTCAGGACGCCCTGCAGGGGGGTGGGTGGGACAGTGACGCCCAAGCAGCTGGCAGCCACAGGTCCCCGGCGGTGGATGGGGCGCTCACCCACACAGCGCGGAGTCTGGGCAGCACTGGGTGTTCCCCACTGCGCCCAGAGGGACCCTGACCGCAGAGCGCAGAGACCCCGGGGGCGGGGAGGGCAGCCTCCGACACCCTAGCATGAGGTGGGCTTCGGTGCCGTGGGGACGGGAGCGCGCTCAGTGACACCACGTGTGTGACACAGGAGTCCGCCCCCCCTGCAGCGTACCTGTGAGTGACCTGGGACCCACGCAGGCTGGACATGGTCTCCTCCAGGTTCTGCCGAAGGTCCAGGACGTTCTGCACCGTCCTCTTCCTCTGGGACTCCGGGTCTGGGGGGCGAGGGGAAGCGTGGGGTGAGTGCGCGGCTCCCTGCTGGGGCCCTGGGGGTCCGGGAAGTGGAGACGGACCGTCTCCCCGGGGCCGGCCCCCTGCCTCTCAGGCCCCGGACCACTCTGCTCCCACCGGTCCGCCCGCCCAGGGGGCCGCAGCCAGACAAGCACCGTGTGCACCCGAGAGCACGGCAGGCCCCGGGGCGCTGCACCACGGGGCCCCGTCCCGTCCGTCCCCTGCTCGTTTTGATGCTGGGACCCGTGGCCGCCGAGCGGAACGGAGCCCCCAGGGCCTCCTGGGGGCCCGCAGCTCTAGGCCTGGCCCCGGCCCCGGCCCTGGCCCCCTGCAGCCCGCTCGGTGCCCCCCCCCCCGCCCCACTCAGCAGGAGAATGAGGTTCCTGAGCCGCCGAAGGGAACACGTTGGAGTCCCTTCAAGAGGCACGAACCCCACGATGCCGCTGAGGCCGGTGGGCAGGGGGCCAGGCGGCACCTTGCTGGGAACCCGCGGCCCGGCCCGGCCCCTTCCCCTGCCCGGGAGCCCCTGGGGGGGTGGGGGTGGGAAGGCGTCTCCTGTGGGCAGCACCGTGCGTCCAGGCCTCCGGACCAGCCGCTCCGAGAAGGGCGCTGCCGCCCGCCCGACGTCACCCGTCTGTCCTGGCACGCGTCACCTCCTGAGCGGCCCCCTGGCCGTCCGTGGGGGAGGGTTGGCAGGCAGCGCGGACCGTCAGAAAGGTCGCGTGTGTGTTTGTGAAACTTGGTTCCCGAACGCCGGCGCGGGGCCGAGAGCGAGGTGCCCAGATGGAGCTCCGGGCCAGGGCCACGCCGGGGGGATGGGGACAGAGCCCGGACAGAGGACACGGCTCCAGGGGCCTGCAGTCCCAGCGAGGCGGTGGCCAGGAGTCGCCCCGAGACTGCGAGCGTGCCCACCACCCGCGCACAGTAGGTGCTCAGTGCACTTCGCTGTTGCCGCAATTAAACACACACACACACACACACACACACACACACACACACGGGAGAGTGAGCGGACGGAGGCCCCACAGGAAGGTGTCCTTTTTAAGGGAAAAACGTGAACTCCCGGCGGCTGGCCTTGGAAAGGCCGCCCGGGGTCTCCTGGGTCACGGAGGGCCCGTGACAGGAAGAGACACTTCCTCGAGTCTCACTGCACCGGGCACGGCGCCCTCTTCCCGTCCGCTTCCTTCCAGGAGCCCGGCCCCCCGCCCCGCCTCATCTCCCTGCCAGCACCTTCTGCCGGACCGCCAGGAGGGCCAGGGTCAGAGCCCTGGGGTCCTGGGGAGGGGCTCCGTCCCACCCGGCCGCTGAGCCACGGGCCAAGGTCCAGGGAAGGGCAACTGGCTGGAGGCTGGAGTTGCGTTCTTGGGCGCCTCCCCGGGGTGCAAGTTCTGAGCAAGCGGAGGGTGGGCTGGGGACGGAGCCTGGGTCGTCGGGGGCAGCAGGGTGGGGTCCTGTGCCCAGCAGTGCCCTCTGCTGGTCACTGTGGGCCTGCCACACTGCTTCCCCAGGGCCCCTCTCAGGGCGGGCCTGGGGCCTGGGGGCCCCTGAGAGGTCGGCTGTGCCCGACACCCCTGGGTGACGGCGTCGCCCCAGGACGACGGACTGATGGGAACATGCAGGAGAGGCCTTGGAGCTCAGCCGGCTGCAGGCCCTTCGCCTAGGCCAGGGGACAGTCGGACATCCACACCCGCCCCCAGGGCAGGCGGCATCTGCAGCTTGAAAATGCAAGCAGCATCTGCAGAGGAATCTGCCCTCCCCCACCCAGCCTAAACGCTCGTGTGTGTGTGTGTGCACACGTGTGTATGTGTGTACATGTGTGTACACGTGTGCGCGCACACGCCTCAGCTACAAGAGAGCAGGATCGGCTCCACCCTGGCGTCGCCATGGTGATGTGCGGTCGCCGCGGTGACAGCGGTGCCCCAGGCATCAGCAGGGCCGGGGCTGCTGCTCCGCACACACCGGGGCTGCCACTTATCCAAGGCCACGGAGAGCGCCCGTCTGACGGGAGCCCGGGGCCACGGGCCGGCAGCCACGCCCAGCGCCGAACGTCCCCCCGCAACCCAGCCGCACCGGACCCGTCCCCGTCTGTCCGACCCCAAAGCCCCTCTTCCCCCGCCGTGGTGCAGCAGCATCTCAACATACAGGGCGCCCCCAGCAGTGGCCCAGCGGGGGCTGTGACAGTCCCCCACCCCCCGCTCCAGACACGCGCGGCCCAGCACTCCTGCAGACGGGCACAGAGGGACACATGCAGAGGGACTCGCCGCCCACGGGGCTGACAAGGGGGACCCCAGAGCGGCGGGTGACTCAGCCGGGGGAGGACGGCCCAGGGTGCGGGGGACCCAGCGACGGAGCCGCACCGGCCAGGGCAGGGGAGCGCGGGAGTGCGCACGGGGCGCTTCGTCCGCCCCGACGTCCGACAGAGCAGGCCGCTCCGGCAGGCGAGGCTGCGGACACGCCGACGGCTCTGAGAGGCAGAGGGGACAGCGGCAGCCCCCGGAGTCGGGAGACCCGAGTTCCGATCCTAGGACTGCCCTTCCCAGCGTGTGTGACCCTGAACTAGGCGTCTCCCTCTGTGACTCGGGGGGAGTGACGGCGCCCACCTGGAAGGGCTGCTGGGATGGACACGAAGGGCTCAGTCCGGGGCCTGCACGCAGCAGGTGCCCTGCAAAGGCCAGCCAGCGTCCGTCAGGGGCTGGGGGTGGGGGGGCCAGGAGCAGCGGGCACACCCTGCAGGAGCCGTGCCCGCCGGGCGCAGCTCAGGAGGAGCCTGCGCTCTCCCCTGGGGCCTCGCACTGGCTGGGGGCGGTGCTCACGCAGGGGCAGGCCCCGCCCAGAGCCATCCGGCCTGACCCCCACGGTGCTGACGTCACATCTGCAGCCAGTTTCAGCTGCAGGCCTCCGGGGCTTCTCTGGCCGGCAGCCTAAACCCCATGTGGCCGCCTCCCCCCGGGGGCGGTGACCCCGCAGATCAGGGGCAGGCGGAATGCAGGGGGGACTCGAGCGGACCGGTCGCCCCGCAGACACATCTCCCCACGTCCTGCGCAACTTTAACTGCTCGCTGACAGTTCAGTCACCTGCAATAACTGCCTGCGGAACCCTAAGTTACTCCCACCCACGTTTTCAAATCCACATTAGCAGGCTCACCCAGGGCAGAGCCGCAGAGAAGGGGGTTCGCGCCGACAGCCTGACTGGCTTTTGCTGTGAACGGCCAGGCTGGGAGGCCAGCAGGAGGCCACAGGGGAGTCAAGGAAGGACGACACTTCCGAGGCCTGCCATTTCAGAGCTTGAAAGAGTCACCTTTCTCACTGGGCACATGGGGGGAACAGGAGCCATGCGGGCCCAGAGCAGGCAGGCTCGCCGACGTCACCCAGGCTGTGACAGGGGGCAGGTGTCACAGCCTGGCCTCGGCTGGATGACCCCCCACATACAAATCTCTCTGTCCTCCAGCAGAGCACAGCGGCTTCTCCCACGACAACCCCACCCCACCGCCCACCCCTTTCCTCCCTGTCTGATGGCCCGGAAGCCCTGGAAAGTCGGCTGCTGGGGCTCCGCGCGGAGACACCCCACCTCCACGGAGCACGCCGGCGGGGGACCGTTTGCTCTGCTACTAATCCGATCATTTCACTCACCCCCCACATAAGTCACAGTATTGCCGGGGCGGTTGTCACCGAACCCTGCAGCGTGACAAATTGCATGCTTCTCGTTGAAATCTCCTGCTCCCCAGGCGAGCTCCTGGAAGTCCCTATCCTTGTCTGAGAATCCTGCGCCCTCCTGCCCAGCTGGTGAAGGGAACGGAGCCGAGAGCCCGGCGGCGGGGACAGCAACACCTGGACAGAACCTGGACGGAGGCAGGCAGGCAGGGCCACGTGGGTGCGCTGGGCAAGGACAAGGGACCTCGGAGACCAAAGTGGACCTGGGGCCAGAAAGGGGGCCGTGCACCCTCACCCTGGCCTGGGACTGCCAGGCAGGGGTCTTTCCCAACCACCTACAGTGTCGGCTTTTTTCTTTCCTCTCTCTCTTTTTTTTGGGTGTATAAAGATTTGACGTTTGTATATACTGCATACATTGTGTCACTGCATACTTTGCATTGCACACATTGTATCTCTGTACACATGATGTATCATTGGGTACATGGACATTTGTATACATCGTACACATTGTATCACTGTACACATTGTGTACTCGGACATTTGTGTGCATTGTGTATATACCATGTACATTACATCCCTGTGAACATTGTGCACTTGGACATCTATGTACATTGTAAGACGATCCTCACCATCAGAGCCTCAGTCCTGAGTCTCCAGCAGACACTGTGCTCAGAGGAAGTGTGAGCCAGGGAGCGGGGGAGGGAAGGCAGCTGGGGCAGAGCGTGCTAGCGGGTTTTTCCACGGCCACGAATTAGCCGTGGGGCCCTGTGCACACCACTTCCCCTCTCTGGGCCTCGGTTCCCCTATCTGCAACAGGAGGGGTCCCCACGGCCCCTCACCGACTCTGACAGCCAGGCTCTCTGGCTCTGTCACTGGCCGAAGCCCATCAGAAGCGTGTTTTCCTCCCAGGGCGCGTTCAGACTGCAGACACCAGGTGTCAGCCAGAGGTCACAGCCGGCGGGCGGGATGACACACAGGGTCACATTTTGAGATCCCCTGAAGGGGCGCTGCACGGCCCCAGGATACCTCACTGACCTGGGCTGGATTTCCGGAAGCCTGGGGCGGGGCTGGGTCCTGAGCCGGGGAACGGGCTGACTCCTGGGCACAGAATCACGTCTGTTCCCGGGGAGAGCCCTCGGGCCCCTCTGCGCCTCCTGAGGAGAGGAGCCCCTCGGCCGGGCCCTCAGAACCAGCAGCCCCGTCCAGCCCCCCGCAGGGTCTCCGGGGCGGGCTGCCGAGAAGGGCCACCAGGGGGTGCTGCTGGTCCTCTGCCACAGGGCCCGGGGCTGGCAGCTGCCGGGCTCGGGAGCGGCTGCCTGAAGCGTGTTTTCGCTTCTGCACTCTGCTCAGGGCACCTCCTCTCCTGCGGGCCCTGCACCCCTTGGGCTGCACCCTGAGGACGGCCGAGGGTGTGCAGCACCCACCGGGGGGCCTGCCCACTCCCGGGGACCGGGAGCAGCAGGGGGAGGCCGGGGGACCTGTGGGCAAGCTCCGGAGGCACAGGCAGGACAACCGGAGCCAGAGCCCGGCCGCGCCCAGCCCGCCAGCAGACGTGGCCTCCGGGAGCGGCGTGCAGCATGCGGCCTGAGCACGAGGCTCCAGGGGAGGCGACGGTGCACGGCCACGTGCCACACCCGGCACCTGGTGCCCAGCGAGCACCGGTCAGCCGGGGGCCGGGGGCTCGGGGCCAGGAGGGGCAGCCTGGCCTCCTGTGTGGAAGGGGCGCCGGGCGGCTGACGCCTTCCGCTCCCCAGCCCGTCCGTGCAGGGTCAGAGAGTGGTCCTCCCCCGCTGACAGACTCGGCCCCGGGCTCCGCTCAGAGGGCAGGGCCCCTGCAGAAGTGGCCCGCCTGCCTTTGCCGGAGCCGCGGTCCCCCGTCCCTGACCGGCCCAGGCTGTCCTGCCCAGTGGACCTCGCTCCATCTGTGGCACCTGCTGCAACCAGGCCTGGCTGCTGGGAGCTGGGAGTGGTTGTCACGACAACAGCTGACAGGGCAGAGAACCTGCAGGCAGAGGGGGCGGGGCTGGGGGCGGGGCCCAGGGAGGACGGCCAGGGGTGGGGTGTGGGGGGGGCTGGGCCTTGCTGGTTGTGAAGCTGATGACGCCAGCATGTCGATATCCATCAGTATCGGCTGACTCGCTGACGGTCTGTGCGCGGGCCCCAGTCTAGGAGCTGCGGCCCACGAGGCCATTTAGTGCTCTTCACGCCAACCCCGCGAGGTGGCCCGGCGGCCACCCCCACTCCACCGCTGAGGACGCCGGCCCAGACGGGTGCAGGTGAGCTGCCTAAAGCAGTGACAGCGCACGGCACAGCCGGGACTTGAACCCAGGTCGTCTGAGTCTGGAGACGCGGTGTCCAGTGTCGCGGCTGCCACCCGCCGCGAACGGAGACGTGGTGCCACCCACGTGCCACCCCGTTCACCCCGGGAAGGGTGCAGCCCCACGGCTTTTAGTGCATTTGGTGCAAAGCCGCACCACCACCACCACTGCCTCCTTCCAGAATATTCCCCCTGACCCCCGAAGGAAACGCCACATGCATTACAGGTCACTGCCCGCCCGGCCCGGCCAGCCCCTGGTGTCCACCCGCCTGCTTCCTGCCTCCAGAGACCAGATGTTTCACAGAGAGGGATCCCTGAGAGGTGACCCTCTGTGACCTCCGACGTCGGGGTGCTCCGCCTCCTCCCCGTCGCACCCTACGTCACCCCCCCTCTCACGGCCGACGAGCGCCCGCGGGAGGGACGCGGCTCTGTGCGTGCTCGCCCTTCCACGGGCACGCGGGGGCGCGTCCACTCTGCGCCCGTCGTGTGAAGGACACCAGCGCGAAATCCACACACGGTTCTTGCACGCACATCTGTGTCCGCCCTCTGGGATGCCGGGGCCCACGGTGGCTCCGCGCGACCGCGTGGAACACGCCCAGGAGCCGGCTGGCGGGCAGGCAGGTGCCCCCGTTCCCGCCCGCCCGTGCGAGGCCATCTCCGCCCCCTCGGCAGCGCCGGCGGCGTCGGCCCGGTTGGCTGCCGCAGTCCTCGTGGGTGCACGGCGGGGCCTCGCTGCGGGTTTAGTTTGCATTTCCCTCGTGACCAATGATGCTGCGTCGTTCATGTTCCAATCAATTAAAACTCAGTAAAACGTAAAATCCAGCTCCGCGGGGGCAGCAGCCACGGCATCCGGTTGGCCCGCGACCACCACTCCCGTCACCTCGGGGCGTCCGGCGGCAGCCCTGCTGGAGCCCCGCGGGAGCACCGACAGCACCCGCTCTTTCTGGAAGGGTTCGCCTTTCACGCACCTCAGGGCCCACCCGGAGGTTCCGGGGCCCTGACGCGGGGCCCGGAGCGGGCTGGAGGCTCGCGGGAGCCTGTAACTCCGGGCAGAGGAGCGCCCGCTGCCACCGTGAGCCCGGGCTCCAGCCTCGGGCGCCTTTGCCAGGCCCTGCCCCCGCTCTGCCCACGCCGACCCCCTGTCCAGGCCCCCAGCCCGGGCCTGCCCAATCCCCAGCAGCACTTCCTGTTCCAGGACCGGCCGGTGGCAGCGTGGTGGTCGGGACGACAGAGCCCGCTGACCTCGGAGCTGGGCTGGGGACGGAGGGGGGGGTGGGGGCGGGGGGGTGGGGGCGGGGGGGGGCCCTCCAACCTCCTCCTCCTGGCAGACCATCTGTGTCGGAGCCACGGCTGTCTCCCCGGGGGGCCCCGTTTCCAGAAAAGACCGCTGCGTCACCGGTCCCCTGGACCCTCTGCGGCCCGACACTGGGGGCCCCCAGGCCCAGCCCATCTGCCACCCACACGGTTCCCCGCCTCCAGGGCGGCCCCGCCCCTCAGCAGGAGCGCCAGGCTGGGACGGAGGCCGCGGGCTTGGGCGCAAACCCAGGCGCACGGTCTCCAGGTCGGCCTGAGGGACGACTTCCGGCCGGGAAGGCAGCGAAGCCCGTGGTGCTGCGGTCGGCTGCAGGCTGAGGCAGAGGCAGGCGAGCCCTGGCCGGGTGGCCCAGTCGGCTGGGGCGTCGTCCCGAACCCCATGAGCTTTCGGGTTCAAATCCCGGGCAGGGCGCATCTGCAGGTTGTGATTGGGTCCCTGGTGGAGGTGAGCACAGGAGGGGACCGACGGATGTTTCTCTCTCTCTCCCTTCCTCTCTCTCTAAAATTGATAAAAACGTATCCTCGGGCGAGGATACAACGGACAGACACACAAACAGACAAGCAGGCAGGGTGCTCGGAGGCAGGAAGCGGGGGGAGGGAGGGAGGAACATTTGCTTGGTGCGTTCTGGGCCCCGAGCACACGGAACGCTCCTGCCCGCCGGCCTCTGCCGCAGCGACCCCCGAGCGGCCCCCCACTCCTCGGGCGTGTGGCTCAGAGAGGCCGGCAGAGAGAACGCCCCAAGGTCACACAGCTTGTGCGAATGCTGCCGCAGGGACCCGGGCCCAAGCCTGCCTCCGCAGCCCTTGCTTTTCCCAAGATAAACCGCACGTGACAGCGGAGACCACGCGGCCGGACACGGGGCCCTTCCTGGCCAGCACGGCGGCCAGGCCCGGCCGCAGCAGGAGCCCCGCCCCCTCCGTGGGGCGAGTGAGCCGCGGGGTCGTCAGGAGGCGGGTGAGAAGCGGGCCCCCGGCCAGGCCCGGCCCCGCTGCTCCCTCTGCGACAGCGGCCTCCGGCCGGTGCAGGCCTGCTGGCC
Source organism: Phyllostomus hastatus (assembly GCF_019186645.2). NCBI lineage: Eukaryota > Metazoa > Chordata > Mammalia > Chiroptera > Phyllostomidae > Phyllostomus > Phyllostomus hastatus. The sequence goes on along the minus strand of NW_025333607.1, from coordinate 23,261,544 downwards.
GGCACGGCTCCACCCCCAGGCTGCCCTGGGGCCCTTCCCCCACCTGGCTTTGTCCTCTCTCTGGAACCTGCGAGCCGCTGGCCTCGGAAGGACCTTCCTAGAGCGTCTGGCGGGCAGGTTGTGGGGCCCGCCTGCCAAGACCGAGGGCTGCGCTCTGCTGCTTAATCAGATCCCGCAGACGCTCCTCGTCCCGTCCAAGCGCGAGGCCCGGGCCAAGGCAGGAGCCTGGGAACCAGCTGCAGCCAAAGCGGGGCTCCGGCCCCACCCCCCTCCCTCCCTCCTGGGCAGCACAGGTGGGGGCGGGGGCTCCCACCGGCTCCACAGACCCGGTCCTGCGCTGCAGCTGCCCCCCCTCTGGAGGAGCCATGGGCCCCCAACCCTCTGCAGGCAGCTCGAGCTAGAAGCTGAGGTCCCTGCATCCCAGTCCCAGCATCCTCTGGTGCCCGGGAGCAAGCTGGCCAGCCTTTCTGAGCCTCAGTTTCTCCTTCTGAGAGACAAGTACTGGCCCCACCCCCACAGGTGGGGGCGGGGCGCCAGGAGAGACAGGGAGTGAGCTGCAGCCGCGTCCTGGGTTCCTCCCCAGGAGCAGCCTGGGCTCCCACCAGGGCCACAGGTGGGCTGGGGGTCCCTCTGCGGAGCCTTGGACCCCTATCAGCGCCCCCGGAGGGTCCAAGAGCCAGGGAGAGGAGGAGGGGAGCCCTCGGCCACGCCAGCCAGGCCTGCGCACAGCCCGCGGAGGCCCTGGCCCTGGGCCCCGGCCACCAGGCAGCACGGGATTAGTCACCAAGTGGACGCAGCCAGGTTCCCACGGAAAAGTCTTCCCGGGAGAGAGCTCAGGTCTGCGGAGCTCTAAGGCCCCACTGACGCTCGGTGACGGCACGCCGGCCCCTCGCCCACACCCCAGGTCCCCGCTGGCCAGTGTGGGGGCTCCCGGAAGAACACCACAGGCCCGACAGGGGGCTGGACGGGGGGTCACGCGCTCAGGAGGGGTGACCGGTCCCGACAGGGGGCTGGACGGGGGGCCACGCGCTCAGGAGGGGTGACCGGTCCCGACAGGGGGCTGGACGGGGGGTCACGCGCTCAGGAGGGGTGACCGGTCCCGACAGGGGGCTGGACGGGGGGCCACGTGCTCAGGAGGGGTGACCGGGCGGAGCCAGCTCTGGGGGCACCTCAGGGTGGGGACGGGGACCAGCTTCGAGGGTCCGGGCGGAGGGCCAGGAGAGGGTGCAGCCACCAGGGTGCCCCTGCGGGCGTGAGGCATGGTGCGCATGACATGTGACCCGTGACCGGGCCGCTCCGCCTGCCCTCCAGGCCGGAGGCGTGGGGTGGGGGGCCGGGCCCTGAGAGAGAGAGAGAGAGAGAGAGAGAGAGAGAGAGAGAGAGAGAGAGAGAGAGAGAGAGAGAGAGAGAGAGAGAGAGAGAGGGAGAGAGAGAGAGAGAGAGAGAGAGAGAGAGAGAGAGAGAGAGCGTGCTAGCACCAGCGCGGACGAGGGGAATGAGGGCCTAGGGCCGGGCCGGCCGGCCTGTGAGGGGAAACTCGCGGCCGGGTTGGCAGCACGGGTCTCTCCTGTGAGTCCACCTCCGGGAGCGAGGAGGCGGACGGGCACCTATCAGACCCCGCAGTGCGCCGGGCACTGTGGCAGCTCCCGGTGCAGCCTGGGACCCCGGGGTCTGCACTCCATCTCAGCAGGGTGGGGCCTGGCACCTGGTTTCTTGACTCCGCCCCCGGGGCGCAGCCCCAGGGGGCCATTCTGGGGGCTGCACCCGGGGCCCGTCCCTGGTTTCCAGGGACAAAGCCACATGCAGAACACAGACTCCCAGCCGTGGCTGGGTCTGCAGACCAGCCGCCGGTGCTGGTCAAGGGGCGGGCCACCCTCGGGGGGGGGGGGGCTGACGGTCGCCCGCCGAGGCCGCCGACCCCAGGCCTCCCCGCAGCTGCCGCGGCCGCGCTCTCCCTGCGAGCGATCCTCAGCCCGTCCTGGGCAAGAGGCCCTGGCAGCTGGTGACCCTGGCCCCTCGCCCCTTGGGGTCATCGTCTCTAATGAGATGAAGGGGGAGGCAGCTGCCCCTCCAGCCAGCTCGCCGCGTCTCCCTGCATCAGTGGACAGAGGGAGTCCTTGGCCGCAGGTGTCCTGGCGTCTCTGTGTTACCGTGACCTGTGCCCCACACCCCCCACCCCGTGCCCTCGGCGACACTCAGGCGTGCAGCTCTCCCGAGCTCCGCACTGGCTGCCGGTTGCCATGGGAACTGTGGCCGAGGATGCTCCTGGGGACCGGAGAGCTTGAGCAAACGGATGCCTGAGCCTGTCCCTCCCTGCACTGGGAAGCCATGGGGACGCCCTGGGGACAGAAGTGTGCCCAGGAGCGCCAGGCCCCGGTGGGAGGCCGGACCGCGGCTCAGGGGGCTTCCAACAGGCCCTCCCCCGTCCCTCAGCCCAGGGGGTGTGAGGACGGGCCACCCGCCCGCCGTGGGCCCCCGCGGCCCAAGACCTCAGGGTCTCCCAGATCCCGGGGGACACGCCTGCCCTGGGCCTGGTGTTCGAGGCCCCGGCAATGAACGTGTGGCCTCCCCTCCCATGGTCCCCCCCATCGTCCCTCCACCCGCGCCGGGTCGCAGCTGCCTGCATGCCCACCTCGGCTCCCCTGGGGCAGCTTCTGCCCAAGCCGCCCCTCCCCCGGGAGACTCCTGCAAGCTGCGGGCAGTCCTCGCCCGAGCTCGCACCCCCGTGCAGTGACGGCCCCCGGTCCCCGCTGGTCTCGTCGCCCCCATTACACCCGACACTGGTCACGGACGCACCGCAGGCGCCAGGCAAGGCGTGGCCCGAGAGTGAGCAACGCTGCCCCCTGGAGGAGAGCGCGGCCCCGCCCCTCAGGGGAGAGCACGCGGCCTAGAGTCCCCACGGGAGCCTGGGGCAGCCGGGCACTCGGCCTCGGTCTCGCTGTCACCTCCGCCTTCCGGGGGGGGGGGCACATGCCACCCACCCTCAGGGCCAGCGCCTGGCGCGGGCCCTCAGGGAACCCGGCGGCACCCCTGCCCCTCCCCAGCACACCGGCCCCACCCGAGGCGCCTCTCGGCTCACACGCGGGTGGGGAGGCAGCCCCTCGCCCCAGCGCCGCCCTGCCCCCCTGCCATCCACCCCAACCCCCGTTTCCCAGCCTGCAGTCTCAGAGCGGCTCCCTCTGCCAGCTCCGATGCTCTCTGAGTCTGGCCGCCTCCAGAGGCAGGGACCCCATTTCCTGCACCCCGTCCCCGAGACTGCCGGGTCCGGGGCTCCGCCGCAGGTCCTGGGGGCAGGTGGTCCTGGGGGCAGGTGGTCCTGGGGGCAGGTGGACTCTGAGACGGGCCGCTCCTCACGGGGCAGCCCTGCAAACACCCGCCTTCCGGGCCCACGTGGGCCTCCAGGGGCCTCCAGGGGCCTCCCACCGCCTCCACCTTGGTCCCCCTCACCAGGCACGGGTCACGGGGAACGGCTCTGCCGGCCCCGGAGCTGCTGTTCGGGTGGATTGGGAACTCGCCCTGAGGGTTTCCCTGCGTTTTCCGGGCCCTGACACACCGACACACGGGGCAGACAGACGGACCCCTCCAGGGACAGACGACTCTTCGCGCACGGAGAGGAAACCACACGACTCAGGTCCCAGGCGTGGTGCTGCGGTCGCCTCCCCCAGCACCCCACTCCCCGAGATCGGGCCTTCCCCAGAGCCTCGCTCGGCAGCGACACAGACCCGCGGGGCCAGCAGCCGTGTCCGCTGCCACGTCCCCACGCACGCGACAGGGGCCACCCGATGTCTGCAGGCGGATAAGGATGGGGCAGGAGACGGCGAGGAGAGAGGGCGGCGCAGCCCCCAAGTGACTGCACGGCCAGGGAGGAACCGGGAGGGCGGGGCCCGGGGAAGGGGCGGGGCCCAGGGAATAGGGGCGGGGCCCAGGGGAGGGGGCGGGGCCCAGGAGAGCGTGGGCACAGGGCGGGGCCGTGCCCGACCGTGAGGGTCCGGCTTCCGGCAGAGCGCCCCCGCCCACCTGCGCCATCAGGCCTCGGGCCGTGCGTGCCCGGGGCGGGGGGAGGGGGGGGACACAGGCTGCTGCGACCCCGAGTGGCGGCAGTAACTTCGGGGGGGCGGGGAGTGTATTCAGATATTTCCCAAGGTCGAGTCCAAGTTCACCAGGAAGGAGCTCGTTGGGGGCGGCAGAGGTGTACTCCTCTCCCGCAGGCAGAACCGTATTCACGGCTGGCCCACCCCCTCCCCTCTTCCCGAGGGTCCCCACTGACGAGACCCCCCCCGCCGACCCCCTGGCGTCAGAGGAGCCTGGGCGCCGGCCCCTCATGCCCGGAACCCGGCCCCGAGGCACTGGCGCTGGTCCCGGCACCCGGGCACCGCGAACCCCCGTCCTCCGCGGGGCCCACCCCTCCTCGCTCACCCCTCCGTCCGTTTACCTGCCCAGCGAGCAGACTCTGAGCTTCCTCTTTGTGCAAGAGCCGGGCAAGGCTGCAGGGAGGACACGCTGAACCGACTGAAGGAAAAGAAACATCGCCCTTCGTCCTGGGAGCCCGCTGCTCTGCCCCAAGATGGGGCTGGCGCCCCTCGGGGACTTCTCGACCGCGGTGGCCGTGCCCACCAGGGGCGCTGGGAACGTCTGGGGGTGGGGGGTGACAGCCGCAACCCGGGACAGGAGGCGCTGGCGTCAGACGGGTCACCGCACGCCCGAGAGCACACGGGCCGGCCCACCGCACAGCGGCCTCCTCCGGCCCCAAAGGCTGGCGGAGGCCCCCCGAGTTGTGACACCCTGAGCTGCTCGTGCGGGGCCACGGAGGCGGCCAGGGGCCCAGGCACTCCCGGGGGGGCTGTGCGAGGCCTGCACCTGCGTGCGACCTTCACTTCTCCGGGGAGGGGCGTCTGCGGCCAGAAAGGTCGAGGGGCACGGGCCCCGCCCTGCTGCTCTGAGACCCCCCCCAGCAGAGCTTCCCGGACACCCCAGGGTTCCCTCCTCCCTCTGCCCGAGGTCGGGTTGGGGTTCTGATCAGAAAGGTGGGCGGGCGGGCAGGACTCCCTGCCCGGGTCCACGCCGGACCTCGCCGTCAGCACCTCCACGAGGTGAGCCCCAGACAGAGGGGGGACCCTGGCTTTCGTGTGGGAGGGGGGCGGGGCGGGGAGAGCCAGGTGCCCCCTTGGGTGCTGGGACTGCTGCTTGGCAGCCACGGAGACGCCCTGTTTCTCTGCCGGCTGGTCACAAACTCACACCCAACTGTCCCTGGGTTTCCGCTGGGTAAACTGAGGCCCACAGGCCAGGCCCGGGGTGAGCTGGCCACGCCGGCGGCAGCCCCGGCCCCGGGCTCTGCTCCTCCCCCAGGCGGCCCCTTGTTAATGGAGGCAGAGCGTAGCGAAGGGAGAGCCAGTCCCGCCCGGCGAGTCAGGGACCGTGGGGGGAGGGGCGGGAGGACGTGCGACTCCCGCTGTCAGCCCGGAGCGCTAACGAACCCTTCGCTTCCGAGGCGATTTCCGGACAGAATAACTCATCGCTGGAGACTAATTGGACTAATTAGGCGGGCTCTCAGCACCCCTGGATAATCATTTTCTGTCAGGGTGGGCGGCCCCATCCTCCGACGTGCGCAGCCCCGGGAAGGGACTCATTCGGGCCTCGGACAGCGAGCAGGACGCAACTGCCGCGGGGGCCAAGTGTCGGCTCTGACCCGGTTACGGGTCCGGTCCGCGCAGGGACCTCCTCTCAGAGAAGCAGCATCGCCACGGCCCACGCCCGCGTCTGACACCGACTGTCTCCCCTCCCGGAGCCTCTCCCGCACCCTCGCTTGGGGGTCTTCGAACCAGCCCACCCTCCCCAGGGGGTCCTCCCGGCTCCGCAGGACGGGGGGCCGCAGCCCTGCGCCTCCGTGTCCCCTCCTGCAGGGAGGGTCCCCGGGCCCCACGCCCCACCTGCCGCCGCCGCCTCCCCGGCCCGCGCCCGGGGGTCCCTGGCTGGAGGGTCTGTGGCGTCCTCCATACAGTGCGGTGCGTGCGGCCCAGGGAGACCCCGGCGGAGGCCGCGTGCTTCCGGAGACTTCCGAAGGCAGGGAAGGGGCGGCGCCCGGTTGGGGAGAGGCGGGGGGGAGCCCGCTTGCCAGGCGCAGACAGAGTTCCGTTCACGGGTCACTGAGCCCAATCGCAAGACACCTCGCACACCGGAAAGGAGCTTTGGAGGTGGGCGGCCCGGCAGCCCCCTCCCGCCTCCCCAGCTTCCTGGAGGGCGGTGGGCGGGGAGGGGGGACACGGCACTGGACGCTGGACGCTGGGCCGGAGGCGGCCACTCTCCAGGGAGAAAGGGAGAGACGCCGCCCGCCCGGAAGCCGCCAAAGGGCTCCTTAGGGGAAGAACCTGCCCCCAGGAGCGGCCGGAAGGAGCGAGTGGGTGCGGGGTGGGGGGGCCGGGGGGAGGAGGGCAGGGCGAAGATGCAAGGACAACAAACGCCTCTCGCAGTGAACCAAGAGAGGTTCGGTCCAGCAGGGAGTGACGTGCGAGGAGATGCCAGGGCCCCCCCAAACACAAAGCCCCCCACAAATGTGCGAACAGGCCCACAAAGCTCTGGCCTTGGACAGCGTGAGTCCCAGAGTCTAATCGGACGGCCGGGCCCACGCCTGGGGCGGAGAAACGAGGGGTCCGGCGGGGCCCCGGGGACGGCTGAGCTGGACAGGGGTGCAGGCGCGGCCACCAGGGAGGAGTGCGCGTGGGGGGGCTGAGGAGACGAGCCCACCCAGGGGCGGGATCGGGGGCTAGGGACAAGCCAGGGTGTCACTCAGGGGTGACAGGACCCCCCCCATGACAGGGCTCAGAGCCTCAGGTGAGTGTGGAGCGAGGCCGTGAGCCTGGAACACCTCGCGCTGTCGTCCCGTGGCGGCGTCTCAGGCCTCGCCCTCCCCAGGGACAGTCTCTGAAGACGGCAGGCGGCCGGGAGGTCGGGGGGGTTCACACAGTTGGCCGCGGGCCCACGCGGCCGAGGGCCCCTCCCTGTCTGTCCGGCACCACCGTGATGCCGGCCCAGGGCGCCCAGGAGGGTGGACGGGCGGACACAGGTGCACCTGGAGGCACAGGAGGCCTGGGCGCTGCTCCTTGCTCTGCCCCTGGCTGGCTCTTTCCCGGACCTGCTCCCCACTTGCAAAACGACCCACGTCTTCGTGCACTGTCTAGGAGCGTGTGTGTGCCCCCCGCCACCCCCCCCCCGGGACCTCGGGGAGGAAGCCGAGGGGCACCGGCCCCAGACAGGCTGGCCTCGCACCAGGAAGTCTCGGCCACAGGAGGAAATTGGAGAAACACCCAGACATGGGCCAGACACCTGGGCCTGGGCCGAGGCGAGGCGGCCCCCCCGCCCCCTTGTCCCCCGCAGAGCGTCCCTGGGGGAAGTGAGCTCATGTGTGCACAGCCCTGGTGGCTGGGGTGGGGTGGGGCACTCCCCAGGCAAATGGAACAGACCTGGGCAGGTTGCTACAGTGTTTCTCAGCCTTCGGAGCGGAGTCTGGCCCAGCCTGGAAGATGGCGACTGGGAAGAAATGGGATTTTGAAAGCTGCACAAAGGCAGGCAGGCGAGAAGGAAGTCTGTGGCGGCAGACTGGAGTCGGAGGGGAGCGCTAACTAACGTTTATGATGCCAATGATACTGAACATGGTCTCACGCACGTACGGACGCTGGGATCTGCCTCCTCGCTCCGTCCGCCGGGAGGCCGGGCTGCAGGGACCCCCCACCGGCCCCGGGCAAGCCCAGCACCCAGCTCTGGGTTTCCAACGCCATCTCCAACGGCAGCAGCAGGCGCTCCGGAGAAACGGCTGGTCCTTGGGCGGGGGCTGAAAGCAAGGGGTTACTACACACACCACACACCACCACACCACACCACAGCCCACAACGTGGCACCGGAGCCCAGCTCCAGGTGTGAGTGAGTAGCGTGAGTGCACAGGCGTCCGAGGAAACCAACGGCTGGAACACACGAACCTCCCACAGGGACGGGGTGTATGCCCACGGCCCGCGCCTGCACCCTTCCCTGTAAAGGGGCCACCGGGGGGGAGGGGAGAGCCCGCAGGTGGAGCCTGACAGGTGTGACCGCAGCCAGACGCCCTCGATCAGCTCCGACAGTGACGAGCGCCGCCGGCGGTGTGTGTGCCCTCCCCGCGATGTCACGAGAGCGACACTCCCCCCCCCCGTGCTCTCCGACCCCCAGCCTGTGTCGGCCCTGTCTCCCCAGGAGCAGAGCACCGGACAAAGCGCCCGTGAGGGGCCCTGACGAGCACCACCCCCTCGAGGGAGACCTGCGAAGCCGTCCAGGTCGCCTCCAGCCAGGGAAGCCCGAGAGGCCGTCGTCCCCGCCGACAGGAGCCTGAGGTCTGAGGGCTGAGGAGGAAGTGGCGTCCTGGACGGGATCGGGGGGCAGAGAGGGGCCTCGGGTGGAAGCTCAGAAGACACAAATAAAGCCCGAGCGTCAGTTGGCAACACTGTGTCGGCATCGGCCCCAGGTTGCTGTGAACGGACCAGAGTAACGAACGCAAGGCGTCGGCAACAGCGGGGCCGGGGCCTGGGCCACCGGACGGCCTCTGGAACGTCCCGGCCACCCCGCGGCGGATCACAGCTGTTCTGAACGCTAGCTGTTCGCCGAAAACCCGGCCGGGTGACGGTGAGCACGTCAGGGGGGACAGACAGGGCGGGCCAAAGTGGGTTTACGGCTGTTTGTGTGGAAGATAAGCAGCGATGGATGAACCACAGCGCAAAACAGGCGCGGTTCTGCCCGCTCACCAGGCAGGCACGCCTGTGCCCCCGTGTCCTGCAGAAGGAGGTGCCGCAGAAAACGAAGTGAGGAGGGACGGCCCCGGCCCCCGAGGACTCAGCCCACGGCGGGGGGAGGGCGGGGGCCGCTGCCCGATGAGGCGGAACACGGAGCCAGAGTTTCCACGGCCGCCAGAGGTGCCGCGGGAAGGGTCCGAAGGCCCAGCAGAGAGAGGCCGCGGTCGGGGCCAGGGGCACCGTCGCAGAAGCACCCCTGGAGGTCGGGTCGGGTTTTCACAGGTGGCAACGGAGGGAGCAGGCGTTTGCAGGCCGAGGGTGTGGCTTCTCCCGAGACGCGGAGGCCAGAAGATCCGGGCAGGCTCTGGGCGGAGCGAGGAGCCCAGCCCGTCCCCGCAGCTCCGCGGCGCCCGGCCCCGCGGGGCGCTCTGTGGTGACGGGCCCGTGTTCACGCCCTGCGGGGAAACTGTACTCTGGGGTCCCGAAGCCCCCCCGCAGGTAGAAACTCGGAGAAGGCCTCCAGCAGAGCCCTGCTCACCCTCTCCCAGCCCCCGGGCTCCCTAGGCTTATCCGACCTCGGGGCCTGTTATCTTTAAGTTAATGTCAATGAGCAGGACCCCCCGCCGCCCCCCACCCCCCCGGAGGTGCTGGCAGATGGTTCCGGCAAGAACGAGGAGGAGGAAGCCGGGGCGGTGGGATGTGCCACCGTGGAGGGCGGGGCAGGGCGGCACCGTGGGCCGGGTGTGGCCAGGTCTCGGCTGCGCACCGGCACAGTGCCTCTCCCCCCCCACCCGCAGGTGCGAGGGTCACGGCTCCGAGAGACCGAACCGGCTGGGTCCCTCCCTGCACTCCCACGGTCCCCGGGCCTCGCTCTGGGCAGGTCCCCAGGTCACGAAACTCCTGCTCTCACGAATGTTGCTCAGGGGAGGGAGCGGAACCGACCAGCACCTTGGCGAACGTGTCGGGCCGTCAGGGAGGTGACCTGAGGGGAAGAGAGGCCCCCTTCGAGAAGCGGGAGGGGGGCCGGGCTCTCCGGAGCGAGGAGTGGGAGGCCTCGGGCCCCAGGCGAGCAGCCCAGCGCGTCCCCGCGCCGCGGGGGAGGACAGCAGGGTGTGAGGAGGGGGACCTGGGGCACGGGGTCCCCAGGCTTCGCAGAGAGGTCCCCCGAACTGTGGTGGAACGGGCCAGCTGCCGGCCCCCGGGCAGCCTGCCAGAGCACAGCAGGGCCGGCCAAGCCCCCAGGCCTGGGGGTTGGGAGAGGACCGAGACCACCCTGACGGGGCCTGTCCCCCCCGCTCCAGCGAGTGAGGCTCAGAATTAAAATCGCGCGGACGTGCTGACGATGAAACAGGGCAGTTCCTGGTGGCCCGGTGGCCCGGCCGCCGGCCTGGGCGGAGCAAAGCGGGAGAAGGAGCCCGGAGCACCCCAGGGCCTGGCCAGCCGAGCTCAGCCTGGCTGCAGGAAGTGGCTTTCTGGGGGGGGGGGGCAAACTTCCCCCCATGTGGCAGGGGGAGGGGGCAGCCACCGCACAACCAGGTCTCCAGAGTGTGGCCCCTCCGACCTCCCTGGGGACCCTGCGCGGCTCCCTGTCGCTGTGCGCTGGCTGGAGGCCCCCAGGACCCCCGGCAGGGACCCGTCTGGGAAGGGGGCAGGAATTGTGTCCCGAGGAGTGGGGAGGGAGGCCCGTGGGGACCCCTCTGGGAACACCTTCTCGGCGTGGCCGGCAACTCAGGGGCCAGGACGCCGGGCCGGTGAAACGCTGCCTCTCTCCCTCCCCCCTTGAGGCCCCTCTCCCGACTTCCAGCTGCAGAGGCCGGCTCCAGGGGTCAAAGCCCCAGGGGGACCCCAAGCCCCGGTGGCTCGATCTGTGGGGGGGAGAGTCATGTGACAGCAGAAATGCCCTTGGACGGAGCTGGGTCCCTAACGGGCGCCGTCCCACCCGGAGAAAAGAGAGCTGGGCACACGCCAGGCGGGACCGCGTCCGGAGGCCTCCGAGGGCCCGGGTCACAGGGCGCAGGCGCCTCCCAGGGTCCCGGGGAAGTGGGGACGGGCGTCCCTCCACCCCCAATCCCGGCCAGGGGGGCGGGAGGGGCTCTGCCGCAGGGAGACGGCCTGTGTGGGCGTCCGGGGACTCGGGGGACAGGCGGCCCGAGGAGGTCGGCTTGGCTGCGTTCACGGCTGTGGCAAGAAGCACACGGGACTCTGGGGGGCGCTGTCGGGCGGTCCCCAGAGGGAAGGGACACGTGCTCTGAGGCCCCGAGGCCCCGAGGCCACCGGGAGCCCAGGGGTGGGTTCCGGAGAAGCACCCCCCCCACTCCAGGGACCTGAGCAGGAAACGCAGGATCCTGGGCAGCGCGACGCTGGCCACAGATGGTCTCCACCACCCTTTCTCTGCCAAAACCCCTCCCCCAAAATACTTTCTGGGTTTAGACAAGTTTCCATAGCAACCGAAGTCCCTATCAGGCAGAGAGTTGCCATAGCGACTGAACTGGGCTCCGCGTCCACCACCGAGGAGGGTCCTTGGGCTTCACCCGTCCCGCGAGGCTCCCCAGACTGGGCGCAGGAGGTTGGAGGCCCGGGCTGCAGCGGGTGCGGGGCCGGCGGGAGGCCGGGGGCCGTGGGCCCAGGCTCGCCCCCCTGCTCGGTCCCCACTCCCAGACCCAGCCGGCCAGGTGCACGGGGCCTGACTTCCGTCTCCGAGGGCTGCGGCCCGCCCAGCCCTCTCCTGGGACCCTGCTCCACCTGCATCAGGCCCCAGACCCCCCCGCCGCCCAGCGATCTCTGTGCTCACACTACCAGGTGGCCCCACATTCACGCAGCCCCTGGCCCGTCCAGGCCCCGGCAGGGCCGGCACAACCTGCTGCCTGGCGATGGGCCCGAGGGCGCCCCAATTCTGCGGCCCCCGGGACCCCCGCTCGTCCCCTGGGCCCTTTCTCCCCCAGGAGGCCGCAGGCCGAGGGCACAGCCTGGCTGCTGGCGGCGAATTTCTGCCTCGGGCGCAGGGAAGGCGAGAGCGGGGCGTGGCCCCCGGCCGGAGCTCTGCACCCCGTACTGGGACGAGGGGGAAGGCTGGGAGGGTGGATCCCTCCCGGTTTGGGGGCTGGAGACCCAGTCCTCGGGCAGTGGATGTGCACACCCCAGCCTCGCAGCCCCGCGCCCCCGCCCGCCCCCGCCCGCCGGCGGCTGCTCCGCCAGGAGAAGGCAGCAGAGACGCAATCTGTGCGTCCACACACCTGCCACGGAGCCCCGACGCTCCCCCATCTGCAGCCCCCCCCATCTGCGGCCGCCGGCCGGCCCAGGCGCTGCAGGCCAGGCCTCGGGCTCGCATCTGCGAGGCAGCCCCCCAGGTTCAGGGGCACGTCCTGGCTGCGCGTGGAAACAAACCCTCCAGGCTGCTGCCGCGTCCTCCAGCGCCCAGAGCAGCAAGCTCGCGAGGAAGCGGTGACAGTGGCCCTGCTCCCTCTGGCTAAGCGTTCGGCTGAGTTTAAAACGAACAGCACTGTGTTTTCTTGAAGACCGGAGTCAGGCCTTTCTGTCCACTCAGAGGTGTCCTGCTGCCCACTGGCCAGTGGGCAGAGGTCCTCGTTTGGGCCCAAGACCCCCCTGTCGGTCCGCGGGCACCCCCGAGGGCAGTCGGCTCCGGCTGTGGGTTCCCAGGGCCCAGGTTTTCCGGTGAGTTCTTTATAGCCAGTGAGGTGGGGGACTGCCTCCAGCCACGGCGACCTGGGAGTCGCCGCCCGTGGGCCGGGCAGCGGTGGCGAGGTCTCGCTGGCCACCACCGCCAGCTGCCCCAGCCGGACTCCGGCCCTTCCCGCTCACTCGCTCCCGGCCCTCGCCAGCTGGGACCAGGGACCGGCGCTCACGCACCGTCCCCCACCCCATCTGTCCGCCCTCCCAGACTCGCTCCCTACACGCGGAGCTGCTGGAGACGGCGTACGATTTTTCTCCTTGGAAGGAGGAGGACCGACAGTGGGTGTGGGGACAGATCCCCTTCCAATTCTGTCTGGCTCCAGCTGACGGCAGTGTCCGTTTGCAGTCCCCGGACGCGCACAAGCAGCAGGAGAAAGCAGGGAGCCGGCCCACGCCACGGGCAGACGGGGGAGGGGGGATGCCGAGGGCCGGGAACGCAGGGTCCGTGGGGAAGATGGTGGGGGTCCGAAGCCTCCGCCCGCTTCCCGCGCCTGTTCCCACGGCCTCCGGCCCCACCCGAGGGACTCGGTGTCCCCCGCCTGCGCCCACGGCCCCTGCACGTCCTGGCAGGGCTTCAGGGCGTCCAAACGGACCCGGACGAGGTCAAAAGCGGTCAGAAGCCGGAGCGTGAAATCGCCGTCCCAGACTCTCACGGCAGGGCCGACTCGAGGGCTTTTTCTCGACTTTCCCGCCGCACCCGTGTGGACCGGCGTGTGTGCCTGCGACCTGGGGGCAGACGCATCACACGGCGGCTCACGGCACCCGGTGGGCGGCCGCCATCTGAGGGTGCGTGGGGGAGACACGGCGGCTCGGAGGGGTCGAGTCTGGGAGCACAGAGGCCACAAGGGCCTCAGGCCCACCAAGCCCCTGCCCCTGTGTGCTGGACGCCGGGAGTCTGTGCCCTTCCCCCGCCCCGGGGGCCCCGAGAAAGTGCGGGGGGGGGGGGGGGACTCCGGACAGCCCGAGCGGCAGGCTCCAGCTGGAGCCGAGGAGCTGGAGGCCTGAAGACCGGGGCCGGAGATGCCGTCTCAGCAGGAACCCGACCTCCGGGTGGAGTGTGGGAACAGGGCAGGACTCCAGCCCCGGGGCCGGGTCTTCTGGGCCGAGTTCCTTCCCACCCCTCGGACATCCTAAGGGGGACACTCCACCCCCTAAGGCGCGGCCCTCCCCGGCCTGCACCCTGGCCCCCGCCCGGCCGCAGCTGGTGGGAAGCAGTGGGTGCGCCCCCACCCGTCCACCCGTGCACCTGTCCCCCCACCCCCCCCAGGATGAGGGAGGGAGCGGCCTGTCTTGGCCTCACTCCTCCCCAGATGTTCTCCCAGCTGTGCGAGGAGAGGCCGCCGGGAAGGATCTCACGCCTCGGCCTTGGGAGGACCTTTCCAAAACGCCAGGAGGCTTTCGGCCAACGGAAGGACCTGGGACGGGGGCCCGGGGTGCACAGCGGACAGACGGGCCCAGGGCCAAGCTCTGGACCGGGCCCGAGTCCCCAGGCCTGCCCGGACACGAGGACACTGACCATGTCACCCCGGTCCAGGCAGCAGGGCTCCCGAGGGAACGGCCTGGAACCGGGAGCAGAAGGGGCCGCGGGGACGCCGCCGGCACACCCACTCCAGGTCCTCCTCCCGCCTCGGCCTGGCCCCCCCGGCACCTCCACACGACCTGCAGCCCCCCCACGCGCCCCTCCAATGCCCCGACACAGCCGCCTTCCGGAGAAAGTGCTCGTCTTGTCTCCGGGGGCCGGGTCAGCGTCCCTGCCCTCACCCCACACAGGGAGACTGCTGGTCTGGTGGGCGGGGGGCGTCCCGGTTCACCACAGGGCCCGGGCAGGAGGGCCGGTCCACGGTGCAGAGGAGACGGACCAGACGGAGGGGCTCTCGGGGCAGACAGAGAGGGTACAGACACTCGAGGAAGCTCCCTCTTCTCTCCCCGGAACCCGGCTGGTCCTGCCCTGCCGCCCAGTGGGAGGGGCCGTGCTGGCTGAAGCAGCCCCCCCCCGCCACGCGGGCCCTGACTCAGGGAGGCCCCTGTCCAGCCCCCCCCCCCGGGGTTGTTAACACCAGCAGGGCAGGGGCCCCGGGGCCGGGCCTGCAGCCCCCAGCTCCGCAGCTGCCCGTTGTGAGACGCTGTGCATCCCACCCTGAGTGACAAACACCTCAGGTGAGGGCGGGGAGGGTGGACACAGACTGTGGGTCGTTATCGCTGCTGGTCTCTGGGGCCGGGGCCGTGAGGGTCACGTGGAACCCGGCTCCTCTGGTCGAGGTTTCCGACCCGCCTACCGAGGGTAAGGCCTGACTCGGGGCTCGAGGGGCCCCGACGCTTGGGCTGGGCTGAGGGGCCCAGCTGGGGGGCCTTGCCCTGGTGCCCCTGGGGGCCGGGAGGTCCCTGGTGGTGGCAGCAGGAGTGGGGACGGCCCCTCCGTGCAGGCCGCAGAGCCTCGAGCTAACCCAGCTGGCAGCGTCTCGGGCAGCGTCGGGATGGGGGCTGGCCGCTGGCTGAGGACGGCCACACTCCCGTGCCGCCGCCGCCACCGCCACCACGGGGGTACTGCCTGCCCCTCTGCCTCCTCCGCACTGCAGCAGGGACAGGGTGGCCGGGAGGCCCTGCCGTGAGGCTCACGGGAGGCTCACCACAGCGAGCCCTGGACGCCTTGTCACCCCTGGGCCCTGGGGACCACGGGGAATCCTGGAGATGCCAGGACACTAGGGCAGGGCCTACGCCCTAGGCAACCCCTGAGTTCCGGGACAGCTCCTCCGGGGGCCAGGCCACTGCGACAAAGCAGCCCGCTGTCCCGGGACAGGGGAGCCCCACGGCCAGGGCCGGGGCGGGGCGGCCACGGCAGCCCACGGCCGCCCTAGATTAGAGGTGGCAGGAGACTGGAGGTTGGGGTGAGTCCCCGAACCCCTCTGAGGGCTCCCAGGCGGCGGCCCCAGTCAGTCCAGCAGAGCAGAGTGGGGGGGGATGCTGCCTCCCCCCTTCTCCTGCGATTCTCTCCCACAGCCGCCCCTTCCAGCTCCTGGGGGACAAGTCGGCCAGGAGCGGCCTCGCGGGCGCACCACTCACACCACCTCCGTACCCTCCCCCACCGAGGTTTTCTGCCGCTGGTTCTCACGCTGGGCCGGCCGAGGGCGGTCCAGCCCCTGGGCAGGGCCCAGCGCCGCTGCTGACCGGGCCGGCCTCGGGCACAGAGGCGTCCTCCCGGGACACCGGTCCCTCCCGTACGAGCCTGACCGCCCTGGGCTCGCTGGTGCCATCCTCGCCGACCTCGGCGGGGACCAGCAGGCACAGGGTCCTCTCGGGGGTCCTCTGGGGGCGAACCCCGACTGCCCCGCTCTGTCCAGGTGTCTGTCTGGAGCATACCGTCGGTCACGCCCAGTCCGCACGAATGTGCACACGCCTTCCACGTGTGTATTTGCTGGGAACCAACCAGTGTGCCCATGCGTGTACTCACAGCTCCGCGGGCACACACACCCCCAAGGCACACCCCGCTCCCAGCCTTGCTCAGCTCTTGGGGTCCGTGTCTGTGTGCCATGCGCCCTGTTAACCCACGCCGCCCCCTCACGTGCCTGAGTCTCTCGGCTCCTCCTGCCCAGCCCGGACTCGGGTGCCGCCCACCCCTCCACGGGGCACCGAACTCACGCCATCATTCGACCTCCCAGGCCAGACCACACCCGAGGGCGACGCTGCAGCAGGGGGACACCCTCCGAGGCCCCCCAGGGCCCCGGGAGGGACGTGAGAGTGTCCCCAGCACACGGGCCTGCCTTCGTGGAGGCCCCCACGCCCTCATCGCAGAAGTGCAGCCGCGGGGCCCGTGGGGCCGGAGCTGCCGCCCGCCCTGTGGCCACGGAGGGCCTGGCAGCGACATCCAAAATAGAGCCAGGGTGGCTCTGGTCAGGCGGGCCCCGGCCGCCGGGCCGAGGTTGGGCTGGAGCTGAGCCGGAGGGGGGTGGAGAGTCACTCGAGCAGGGCGACACGGGCGGCGGTGTGGGCAGCGAGAGCCGGGAGCCGCCCGGAGCCCCTGGCGGACTGAGCTCTGCGCTCCCTCCCCCAGCGGCACCAGGGCCGGCGCCCCCTCCTGCCCCTGGCTGAGCTGGAGTGGGGTGCTGGCAAAAGACGAGGAGCCCCCGAGCCCCCCGCCGCGTCCAGCACGCTCCCGCCGAGCCCACACTGGGCTCACAGCAGCCGTTGTGCGGCAACCTGGCCCGTCTGATCCTCCCTCGGCCTCCAGCTGGGGGACAGACGCAGCTCCCGGGGTCTCGCCCCGCCTGCGCCCGGCTGGGGGCGGGGGGCGCCTGGAACAGGCAGCGAGGACCCAGCAGAGGCAACCGCGCAGGGTGGGTGGGGGGCGGTGCTGGCTCTGAGCGCCGACCGGGGCTCCCCGGGCTCTGGGCAGGGCCGCGGGCCCCAGGGGCTGCAGGGCGTCAAACACATCTCTCTGGGCAGCCCCACGGGCTGTGGAGGACGCCGGCCCGCGCCAGCGAGGGACACGTGGCGTGCACCTCCCCTCCGCCGGCGGCCGACACGGGTTTCCAGGCGGAGGGAGGGGGCCCGGCTGGGCCGGGAGGAAACCCAGCCGGGTGCCGGGGTGCAGACATGAGGGGGAGGGGAGGGGGTCCAGGTGGGGCTGGACAACACCAGACCCAGGAGTGAGGGACACAGGTCTGGCTCCTCCTTCCAGTGTTTTGTTTCCAAGGGAAAGATGGGGCAGGAGACGGCCAGGGGTCTGACCTCAGGCACAGGAAAGGGGGTGTGGGAGAGGCAGCAGGTCTGGACCCCAGGCGGACACTCCCAGGAGGCAGCATCTGTGCTCCCCGGCTTCCCAGAAAAATGAGGTAGTGAGTGTGCTGTCACTAGGAGCGTGTAAACAGAACGCCCACCTGCCTACGGTGCCATGGAGGGATTCGTCTCGGCTCTAGGTGGGCGGCTCAGCGGTCCTGCGCTCCGTGAGACACTGGGGACGGGTGGGGGCGGCGCACCCCGCAGGGAGGAAGGGCGGGCTCACCGCCAGGCTGCGCAGGGAGACACCGCCACACGCGGCTGCGGGAATGCGCCCTCGGGGCTCCCTTCCGCCGACCCCACGGGCACCCGCCTCCCCGGGGTCAGAGGCCGCGAGGTGCCTGTGCGTGCGCAGGGGGACCGGTGCGGGGAGGGCGGCGCTGGAGGCCAGCTCGGGAGGACGTGTCCGGTGCTGGCGGCCCAGGGCTGGGGCAGGTCAGACGCGGCCACAGGTTCGGACGCGGGGGTGGCGCGCGTGCTACGGGAGGAAGGTGTCGGAAGACAGCCCGGGACTTCAGGGGACTCTCGGCCCGTCCCGTGCTCGCCCAGCCCCGCTGGCTGTCCCCGGCTGGTTCGCAGGGACGCAGAGTCCCCGCCGCTGCCGTGGGGGACAGGGGAGCGGCTCTGGCTCACGGGTCCGAAGGAGGCTCCGCCCACTGGCCGGGCCCCTGCTGGACGCGCCCCTGCTGGACGCTGAGCCTGGGAAGGGATTTCGCGAACACCCGGAGAAAACACGTTCCCCTCCAGGCTGAGCTTCGGGCGCGAGGACCCGAGGAGGTTCCTGTGCACCCCCCGCACCGCCCCCAGCTTGGCTTCCGCAAGGTCCCCCAGCTTCTGCGGGGGGCCCCAGGGGAGGCGTCGTGTGGTTCGAGGTGGGGAGCCTGCACACCTGACCTGTCTGTGCTGGGCATCAGCGACCCCGCGACCACCCGGCCACCCCCCAGGGCCGGGAGCGGAAAGAAAAAGCTGCTTTTGAACCCGTGGCTCCCCCCGCCCCGCCTCCCCACGTCCCAGGACACCTCCACAGTGCCGGTCCGCCCTCAGGCACGTCCCCCACACCCACGCCCACCAGCGGGCTGAGAGACCAGGCCTGTCTGGCTCCCCCGAGGGCCTGGCTGTCGCCACAGCAACCCCTGGCCTGGGCGCTGATGCCTTGGTGCGGATGTAGCACCAACACCGTCTGGAGTCCCTTTACACCCTGACCTGGGGTTGCCTCACCGCCCCCTTCGCCCCTTTTCCTGGGGAGTTAGAGGGGAGACGTTTGGGGAGCTGACAGATGGGGGTCGGAATCCTTGGCCCGGGGCCGAGGTGGCAGGGCCAGTGGCCTGGGCCGGAACGAAGTGGGAACGGCTCTCCTCCGGTGGCCTGGGGCGGCCCGAGGTCCGGCCCCCTGCTCTGCCCCGACCCCCATGCACCGTCAGTGAGGGGGGGCCGGGTGGGGTCTCTTCCACTCACGGTGGGGATGCTGGGTCCCCGAGGAGGTCACTAAGCTCAGGACTCCCAGGCAGGGGGCTGGGCGTTGCAGCTCGAACGCCGCCCCAGGCCCGGGACGACGCTGCCGGATGCCCTCTCGGGCGGCCACCCTCAGCCCCCGCGTCCCTGGGGTTCCTCCCGGGGTGCCCTGCGGGGACCCCGGTGATCTGGCAGCTCGGAGGCGGGGGCGGGGCAGGCGGCAGGCCTGGGCCATCTGGGCCCCAGCTGATTTCGGGGAGGGGCGATCAGGTTTCAGCTGTTCCCTTTCATTCCAGAAAGGCTCTTCCTTGGAGCGGCCTCACCCCCTCCTTCAGACACTGGGTCTTGGCAGCTTCTCGGGGCTGGGAGGGTACCAGGGACCGCTGTCGCCGGACTCCAGGCCTCACGGCGGGGAGCGTGCACCCCGTGTCTTCAGCCACCCTTGGGAGACGCCACGGCAGCAACCATCCCTGCCCCCGGAGGCCGCCCTGCTCCCCACGGAGGGCTTATCCCAGCAACCTGGACACCTCTGTGGGCTCCACCGCCCACCGGCCTGCCCTCCACGCCCACCCGCCCGGGGTCCTCAGGGCCGAGGACAGGACAGCAAGTTTGTCAGACTTCCCAGCCCTCTGGCCCCACCAGAGCTCACCCTCTGAGGGGCCCCCAGGGCAGAGCTGGTGGTCTGGGGGACGCCCCTCTCTCAGCCCTGCGAGAGCTGCATGGAGGAGTCTGCCTTCCACCGGGACCGACCGCAGAGGAGTCTCCGGCCTGGGAGCTGCCGCCCTGCCTTCTGCACCCGGGAGCGGGAGGGCGCGCCCCCTGCTCACCATCCAGGCTGCTGAGGGCCCCTGTGGGCGGGCCCTGAGGGGGGGCGATGGGAGCAGCAGTGGGGACCACAGCCAGCCCGAGGGCCGTTTGTCGGGGTGTCTGCGGCTGCTGCCTCTGGAGAAGCCACTGAGGCAGCCAGGCGGCCGGGTGCTGAGGCAGCGGGGACCTTCCAGCCTGGGGACAGCGGGATCAGCTCCCTCGTCCTGAAGACGCACAGCCCTGACCTTGAAAACACAGGCGTGCCCTCTGCGCTGCCGAGTCCCTCACACGCCCTGCACCCCGTCAGCCCCGCGCCTTCCTCTCCTCCACCTGCCCCCACCCCCGTCCACCTGGTGCCCCTCCCCAGGCCTGGCCACAGTGCAGGGGTCGCCCCCTGCCGAGGCCCAGGGCAGGGGTCACCCCGTGGCAGCACGCGACCCCTCTCCTTTCCTCCCCCCCCCCAGCTGCGCTCCGGGCGGAGGGTTCTCTTCGCTCTTATTGTCTGTCTCACCCCCGGCAGGCCGGGGCACAGGCTGGCACACCGCGGAGGCCACCGGTCGGCGTCTGCGCCCACAACCCCAGCCCCGCTTGTCCCTGCCCCCAGGCCGCCTCCCCCCGCGAGGCTCCGGCTCCTCGCCCCCGGCCCGAACCGGAGTCGGGGCTCCCGGGAGACTGCGGCAGGGCCCACCGGCCTCCGGCGCAACCGCAGCCTCCCCAGGCCGCCACCCCTCCGTCCACGTCCATTCCCGCCCGCCCCGCCTCCGCCAGCCGGTCCCTCGGACGCAGCCCCGCCCCCGCACACGCGCGCGGACACGCCCCTTCCCAGCCCCCGCGGGGCGGGCACCGGCCTGGTACCCGGGACGCTCTGTCCCCGGGCGCCCAGAGCCCACATCCCAGCCACCGCAACAAGTCCGCGGAGCCAAGGTGGCCCCGCGGGCTCCCGGCCCGCGCCGTCCTCCCGCGGCCCCAGTGCGGCCGTGTGGGCTCCCGAGGCACCGCGGCCTCGCACCCTGCGCGGCCCCATCTATCCCCTCCCGGGCGCGGATCCCGGGCAAGCCGGCGCAGCCCCGGGGCCGCTCCGGCTTTCCGCACAGGCTCCCGGCTCGGAGAACAATGGAGCCGCTCTCCGGGCGTCCTCCGCCGGAGCGAGCTTTGTTCCTCCTCCCTTCCCGCGGCCCCGCTTCCCCTAGCGCAAGGGCGCCGGCTTCCCGGTCAACCAGGCGGCTCGGGCGAAAGCCGGCCCTCTCCACACTCCCTGACATCCGGGGGTTGTTGGGGTTTGGGCCGCAGCCGGCGGAGGGACGGGACGCGCATCCAGATGCGCGCAGCTGCCTGCGCGCCGCCCCTGCGGCCCCAGAGGCGTCCCCCTGCCAGAGCCTCCCGCCCGGGATGTCCGACCCGTGTTCCCGCCGGGGACCCACAGAGGAAGCGAGGCCTCAGCGCTGCCCGGGGCCGCGGCCGCACATCTGCGCCCCGCACACGTGTCCCCGACCCCGCTTCCCCCGCCCCAGCCATGCCGGATGCGCGGATGGGGCGCCGGCCGCAGCACCGCGGAGGCGCCCTCCGCCCCACTGCTGCCGCGTTAGGGTTCCGGGGTGTCAGACTCGGGGAAGAGGCGAAGAGGTTCTGTTCCCGAGAACCTCCCGCCCGGCGCCGCATTGTCCAGCCGCCCCCCCACCCCCGGCCGGCCACGGCAGGGCTCCCTGCGGGTGACACTGGAGAGGAGGTGCGCGCTAGCCAGGGCGTCTGGCGAGGGGCCAGCCCCGCACATCTGGGCGCGGTGCCCTCTCACGGCCGACCCGAGGGCGGGAGAGCCCGGCGGGGGCGGGGAGGGGCGCTTTCCCCACACCTTCCCGTGCAGCTGGCTGGGAGAAGGGAGGAAGGAGAAAGGGGGGGGGGGGCGGCGGCAGGACTCACCCAGCATCTGGCTGAAGAGAAGCTGCTCTAGGTCCCCCAGCACCGTCACGACCAGCTCGGGGTCCACCTTGAGGAAGGCGCGCTCCTCCTGGCCCTTGGCGGGCGGACCCGGCGCGGAGCCCTTCTGCGCCTTGGCCTTGCTGGACAGCAGCTCGTCGTCCGACTTGCCGTCGTCGCTGACGGCCGCCTCCGGCGCCTTGCTGAGCGGCTTGACCTCGGCGTAGGGGCCGCGCGGGATCCGGCTGGGCTTCCCCAGGCTGGGCGCCAGCGGGGCCAGGGGGGTCTTGGCACCGCCGGCGGGGCTGCCCTTGGCCTGGAAGAGCGAGTGCTCCGACTTGGACAGCGTCTTGGACATCAGCGGGCCCTCGCGGCCCTTGGACCCCGCCTTGCCCAAGCCCTTGGGCGCCTTGGCCATGTCGTCGCTCCACTCGGGCTCATAGAGCTGCAGCTTCTTCTCCGAGTCCGTGAGGAACGACAGGTTGGTCAGCGACTTCTGCTTGCGCAGGTTGGAGGTGGGCGGCCCGCCGGGGACTCGGCCGTCCACGCTGCCCGACTTGAAGACCTTCAGCTCCGCCGCGCTGGCCTTGGCCACGCCGCCGCCGCCGCCGGGCGCCTTGGCGCGCTTGGGTAGCATGCCTCTGCCGTCCGCCGCCGCCTTCCTCCCCGCGCCCCGGGGCTCGTCCGCGCCCTCGTCGCCGCAGCCGCTCAGCTCCACCTCGGGCTGCGCGCTCTTGACGCTGCTGCCCAGCATTCTGCCCGCGAGGAGCGCATGGACGATCCGCGCGTCTGCAGGCACCGGGCGGGGGAGCGCGGGGAGGAGGAGGCGGGGGAGGGGAGGGGAGAGAAAGGACGGAAGAAACCGGGGAAGGAGGGAGAGGAAGGGGGAGGGCGGAGGGCGGAGGGAGGGAGCCGAGCCAAGCCCAGTCGGGGGGCGCACAAGACGCGCGAGGAAGGAAGCCAGGGAGAGGAAAGCGAGAGGAAACGGGCAGCGAAGGGGAGGGGTGGAGGAAAGGGGCAGGCGGGGAAATACAAATTAAAATGTAAAAATCAGTCGAAGGGAGAATGGGAGCCCCGAAGCCTGCCCCCCCTGCCCCCCGCCCAGGGGTCCTGGGGCGTTCGGCAGCAGCGCCCTCTCCGCCCGCCCGCCCGGCTCGCCCGCCCGCTGGAGCCGGGGCTGCGGCAGCGGCTCGGAGGGAGGGGAGGAGGGAGGAGGGAGGGGAGGCGGCGCAACCAGGCGGGGGAGGAGTGCGCGCGGGGAGGGGTGGGGGCGCGGGCTGTGTCTATTTCTGGCTTAGAGGGGGTGGTATCTGCCGCGGAGATGCAGGGGCGGAGGAGTTGGGGTACCCGGAGCGGGGGTGGGCAGAGGTAACGGATGCATCGGCTTTTCTGCTGCTTTGGGCGCAAAGGGGGTGGCTCCCACCGAGCCTGGCGAGGGAGGGAAGGGTCTGGGGGGCAGACCTGGGGGCGCAGGTGAAAGGACTGAGACAGCAGCTCCCCAGGAAGCCGGGGCGGGTGGGGGGGGTGGCTCCACGGGCCTGGGGCCGCCTGCTGGGAGGGCGTGGGGAAGGAATATCCAGGTGGCCGGTTCCCCGAGCCTTCTGGTTCCGCCCAGGAGGCTCCGGGTCCCACCTGGTTCAGCCTCTGAGGCACCAGCCTGCGCTCCGGAGGGGGCTTGGGGCCAGGGCCTCGGGAGGACTGGGGAGGAGGGTGGCGCATCGAAGGAAAAGGCTAATTCTTGGGGTCGGGATTTTGGGCGCCCATTCTAATGGGCTGCGTGACCTTGTCAAAGTCACTGCACCCCCCCGCCCCACCCTCGCCTCCTCCTCCCCCAGCCGCACCCACCAGAGGAAAGGCTCCGCAAGCATGAAGTGCAGGGCCCAGCCCGGGGCGCCGGGTGAGGCCCAGCACAGGTTCCTTGCCCGACAGCTGAAGGGAGGCGGCGCCCTGGGCCCCAGGGGAGAGACGGGGACGGAGGCCGCAGGGTGGCTGGGGTGTCCCTCCGTAAGGGGACACTGCCCGCCCTGTGTGGTCTCTCACGCCGGGGCCGAGGTCCTCAGACGAGAGAGGCCAGCCAGCACCGGTCCCCAGGCCATCTGCCTGCCCACCCCCAAGCTGGGCTCCCTTGCCCGGTCGCCCGGCACCTGAGGAGGCCGTGTTCCTGCGTGCCACGGTCCACACCCTCTCCTGGTGCCGCGTGGCCCTTGCGCCAGGGCCCGTGTGCGCCTGTCTCCCCCGCCCCAGCCCCGGAGCTGTCCGCAGGCGGAACAGTGTCTCCCCACCTCGCACGGGTTTGCGCTGCAGCTGGGTGGTTGAATGGACCTGGGGGCCTGGCTGCTGGACACTGGATGTGGCCCCTGCCTGCCCCTGGTGTGTCTCAGGACCCCACCTTCAGTGACCCCCGGGCTGGGCGGAGAGGCCACGGGCCCTCCAGTCCCAGGGGCCCCAGCAGAGCAGCCGGCCTGCCCACGGCGCCGGGCACACGGGGCTCTCCGGCAGAGGGGGCTTTGCTAAGAAGCCCAGACCCCCTGGCTGGGCCGTGGGGACCCAGACCCTGCCCTCGGGTGTCCGTGTGTGGCGGGGAATACGAGACAGATGGGGAAGAGCCCTGTCCCCGGGGACAAGCAGTGTCATGCAGGCCCGCGCGCCCATCACAGGTAAGACGCACGCAGGTGTGTGTGTGTGCGCTAGGTGCAGGAGCAACCAGAGCGGGCCTGGAGCCTGCCGAGTGGGCCCTGGCTGACCGCGGGGAAGGGTGGGAGGCAGGGCAGGTCCCCGGGCTGCAGCGGGTGGGCAGGCGGGGGGCGGGCCGCACGGACAGCACCTCCGGGGCGGGCAGGGAAAGAGGTGTGAGCAGAAGTTCGCCAGGAGGCCCTGGGCCCGAGGGCGCGGGCAGCGTGGCCCCAGAGCCCGTGTCCAGCCCTTCCGAAGCTCCCGGCAGAGCCAGGGCTTGCGGCAGCGGATGAGAGGCCGCGAGGATCTGGCTGAAGGGACTGCAGTGGTGCCATGCCGGAGCCCAGCCTGGGCACAGGAGGGACGTCCCGAGGACGAGGCCAGTCCCGAGATGTCCTCTCTGGACACGCAAGCCACTCCGGACGCTGCCCGAACCCAGGATCCCCGCCAAGGAAGGACTGGAACGCCCAACCTCCAGGCCACCGGGCCCTCCCCCTTCGATGGGAGAGATCGCGGCCACCAGCAAACTCCTCGTCCTCGCCCGGGGCCACTCTCTGAGGCGCACGAGATGCCCGTGACCTGACCCCGAGGGAGCCTCCCCTTTCCTGGAAAGAGCCGCTGGGGGCACACGCCCTCCGATCCGCCCGCCGCGGGGGTTCCCATCCGCTGTGTGTCTGCGTGGTCTTCTCCTGCACGTGACTCCATCTCCCCCGCCGGACACGGAGGCGGGGATGGGTGCCCTCCAGCCGGAAGGCCCGGCCCACCCACACGTCCGGCTGTAGGCAGAGGCTGGTTGGTACTCTCTCCCCGGGGTCACCTGGGGAGAGAACCCCTGGGTGCACCCCCACCCCGTCTCCGGCACCCACAGCTGTAGGCCCGCCCCTGTCACAGTCGGCCCTGGGCCTGCGTGAAAACACGGTCCCACTGGTCACTCTGTCCACTGGACGCCTGGGGTCCCGATCTTCCTCTCCCCCCCACCGTGACCCAACCCCCCACCCCTCCCTTTATCCCTCCTCTGGTTCCTGCAGGCCTCCGCTCCAGGGCATCACCCGGACCCCAAGTCCTTTCCCCTCCGTCCTCCGGGAGGCAGCCCCGGGAACCCGCCCCTTCAGGACGGACCGCACCACCCCCGCCACGCCCTCCACGCCCGCACGCGCTTCTGAACCCGTGGCCGCTGTCAGCGTGTTCCGCAGCAGCGCCCGGCAGGCTGACCGGACGAGCTCACTCGGCGGGGACCCCTCGAGGGCCGGTCCTCCCTCTGTCCACAGGCCACCCGCCCCGGTCACCCTTCAAAGGGTCTCACTGTGGCCACGTGGCGGCCGGTCCCTTCCCACCGCCCTCTCAGCACGCTGGAACCGTCAGACGCTCCCTGGCGCGACCTCTTTCCCACTCCCCCCACTCCCTCTGAGCTTCCCACCATGCCCTGGTGCAGAGGGAGGCTCTGCTGCCGTGGCGACAGCCACTCCCAGCGCCGGTCCCTACAGCCACTGTGTATGGTGGGTCTCCCGGAGTGAGTCCCAAGAAGACGGGGGCCTCCCCTGTCACCCCACCCCCACACCCAGCTCTGAGCCCCTCCCGCTCGCCGGACAGACAGGCTGCGAAGGGTCCCCCCGCAAGAGAGAGGCCGCCAGGTCACGAGGAGGGAGGGGACAGTGGGCGGGGGGGGGATGCTGGGGGGGCCTGCCCGATTTCCGGGAGGGGGGGCCAGGAGAGCGGGGGCTCCAGGATCATGCAAGTCCCCAGACCCTGGTCCCCCAGCCCTGCCCCTCCCCCTGCCCCCCGTCCTGTGATGGGGGCTCAGTGGCTGGACCCCGGGTGCTGAGCGGCAACCTGAACCAGGGGGAGGAATGAAGAGGCAGGCTCAGAGCCGAGGAGAGACACGGCACTTCCTCACCCTGCGACTGACTGCTGGGGGAGACCCCAGTGTCCGCTGGGGGGGGGTCTGGTTTGGGTCGGGCCTGCTGGGGTGGGGAGAGAGGAGGAGAAGGTGGGGGGAGGGCGGGGCTGCCCCGCCCGGGTGACCTTGGGAGGCTGACCTTGAGAGGTGACCGGCAAGCGGGCGGGGTCTGAGGGCGGGCAGTGGGCGGGTGGCTGAGGGTGACGCGGAGCCGGGTGGGGACGCTGGCGGCGGGGAGGACCCTCGGGCCCCGGCCGCGTTTGCAGGGGAGCTCTGACTGTGCCGGCAGAGTTCGCTGCCGGAGCTGCGGCGACAGCTGAGTGGCAGCGAGGGGGGGACGGTGCCAGCGGTCCAGCCCAGGCCGGGTGAGGCTGGAGCCCGCACCTCCCAGCCGGGACGACTCGGGAGGAGCTGGCCGTGGTGGCCCCGTCCTCGGGACGCCGCCCCCGACCCCGCACCCCCCCACGGCGGCCCCTCAGACACCTGCCGAACAGCCGGGGCCAACACTCTTCCTTCTGCCGTTGTGGTTCCGCCGCCGGCCGGTCCCCCCAGGACGGGCTGTTTCTCCACCCCTCCCAGCTGTTTGCGCACAGTGGGGCTCTCAGGAACGACGGCGGTGAAGTCAAGGAGCGTGCGCCTCAGAGCCCGAGTGTCCGGGGCGTAAGCAGCAGGGACCTCCCGGAAGCCCGCGGCCAGAGACCGGGCGGCCGGTGGGCGGAGGGGCAGCCGGGCTCCGGGCCGGCGTCCCTCCCTCCCTGCGGCCCCGGGCCACAGCGCGGCCAGCACCTGCCCGTCTGTGCTGCAGGCCTTCAGGGGTATGACCCCGGTGCCCGTCACACCTGAGACCCCTCCTCCCCCATCTGCGCTCTGCTCGGGGGAGGGGGCAGAGTTCCGCCCTGCCTCTGGGAGGCAGGGGCAGGAGTGGGCAAGGAGTCCTTGGGGTGCCCAGCACCAGTGGCCGTCCCAGCTGGAGACACAGTGGGCTCCATGCCTCCTGGGGAAGAAGAGGAGCCAGTGGACACAGCGCTCCTCCTCCACCGAGGCAGCAGCTGCTCACGCCTCATCCAGGAAGCCCTCCCTGATGCATCCACTGGCCTCCTCGCAGCCTCGCCGCCACCTCTGCTTGGCCCGGCGTCGGTCACTGAGGACTGACTCCGTGGGGCCCGGCTCTGTCCCGCGAGGCTCCCTGAGTCCAGGGCTGGGGACGTCCCTTCTGGGCCGAGAGCCCAGGCGGGTGGGCTCGGAGGAGACCCGCCGCCCGCCTGCCTGGGGGAGCGGGAGGCTCGGTGCCCTGAGGTGGGAGTGGGGCCGGGAGCCGTGGGCCACAGTCTGCCCTCTGCCCGCGCTGTCCTGGGCCTGGCCTCCGGAGGGTGGGAGTGCTGAGAGGCGCCAGCCCACAACCCACATTCCCAGGGCTGGACCCCCCGTGCCCCCACCCCCAGCCTCCACCCGGCAGCTCCCCACTGAGGGGTGTGAAATGGGAGAGCGGAGACTGGGCCCAGGGCCTGAGGGACCCCTCCCTCGAGCCGAGGAGGGACCCTCCTTCGGCAGCCGGCCCCTTGGCGGCGACCCGGGGTCCCGGGCTGGGAGGCCTGGCTGAGAGCTGGGCTGCGGCGGCTCCGGTCCTGACCCCCAGGCTGGAATAGGGGGTCTCTCTCCCCCAGCAGGGGCTCTGGGTGTCTCCTTCCTGTTCCTCTTCGAAGGAGGCGCAGGACAGGGTGCCGGGACCCCTGACCTCCCACGGGGAGCGGGTCTCTGACTTGGTCCCCTCCACACCTCCCAGGCGCGCCTGCCTTAGACAGGGCCGCCCGGAGCGGGTGTCACGGCAGCGGGGGTCCTGCGAGGGGCCCTCCAGGTGGCGGGGGGTGTGCTCGGCCCGGGAGAGTGAACTCCGACGTGCGCACACACCTGACCCGTCCGCGTCCCTGCAGGGCCGGTCACTTCAAGGTCACCAAATCCCAGTGCCAGGTGGAACCTCAGAGACAACCTCACGCCACGTTCTGCCGCGGGACAGCGCTGACCTGGGTGTGACGGGCCTCAGCCCCTCCCCGCGGGCCGAGGGAACCAGGACGCCGGCCCACAGAGCCCCGAGGCCCCGCCCCGAGGTGGCCTGGCCGGCCTGCGGCGGCAGCTGTGCGGCCTTCAGCCCGGACTCGGCGGGTCCGTGAGGCCGACCCTCAAACACGAGGTTTGTGTCAGGGAGAGGCCGGGCTGCCCCGGCTCTGGGGCAGCTCCTTGGCGCCAACGCCGAGAGGCACCTGCCGGAGCGAGGAGAACCTGTGCGCACCTGACCCTGAGCCGGCGGGACGGGCTCCTGCCCACTCGCTGCCTGGAGCAGCACCCCCCCCACCCCCCCACACTGTGCGGCTGGCTGTGCCCACTTTCCCCGCCGCCGGCACCTGTGTGCCGCGCGAGGCTCCGGGGGCTTTCCGAGGGGGCGCTGAACTGTGCAGAGGTGTGCCGCGCGTCGGCAACTCCGCGGATTCTAACAGAATACTCGCTGGCAATTACTGGGCGTGTGACTCGGCCGTGGGAGTGTGGGGGACGCTCGCGGGCGTTCGGTGCGAGATCTTCCCGTCCCCACGGCCCGGTTTCCTCACCAGGCACTGACCCCCTCCCCGTGCCTCCCGCCCCCACGGAACCCAGGGGCTCGGGCAGGAAGGACGCAGTGAGCGTGGGGGCCTCGCCCACCCCCGGACGGGGCCAGTCCAGGCCTGCACAAGGGCTGCTCCTCCTTCCCCACCCCCGGGGGGGGGGCTCGGAGGTCCTCTGTCCACCTGATCCCGGCGCCTGCCTGTCCCTGGGCGCAGGTGGGGTGGCCCAGCACCCCTCCGCCCTCCCCCGCCCTGCCCGTGACCCTCATCTCCTCCAGCTCCCCCTGAAGCCGGACTCCCCAGCCCGGGAGGTTTTTGATTCCTTCCGCCCATAGGACCGGGGGTCCCGATGTCCGCAACATGGAAGGTCAAAGGTGCCATCGGCTGCTGTCTTCCGACTCGTCTGACCTCTGACCCAGCTCCCAGGAGTCTACTGGTCCCAAGCACCGGCGCCCGCCCCGCCCCGCAGGGACTGCCCCGGGTGCGCCCGGAGAACACCGCTGATGCCATCGGCCCAGAGGGAGGCCTGTTTTCCAGTCAATTGTCTGCACGTCCTTCCTGCACGGACGGCTGGGACAGAGGCTCAGCTCGGCCCGGAAGTCCCCAGGGGGCAGGGGACACGGCCGTGTGCGCCAGGCGTGAGATGACCCGGGTTTGGGAGGACGGAGCGGCGGTGACGCCCTGGGCCTGCTGCTCGGGGGCTGCGGCTCGCTGAGCCGGCTCCCTCCCCGGCACTCGGCAGAGACGGGGGCGGCCACCAGGCTGGGCTGGGACAGTTAACAGGGTGGCGTGGTGAGTGCCAGCAGCAGAGGGGCGGGGGGCGACACTGGACCAGCATGGCTCTCTGACCAGCCTGGACTGGAACCCTGGCGCGGCCCCCTCCGGGTGTCCCCAGAACCTCCCCGAGCCCAGTCTCCTCGCCTGTCCCCGAGCAACAGGGCGACCTGCAGAGGGCCGTGCCAGGTGCTTAAGGAGGACGCAACGCCCTGCGCGCAGTAGGTGGTCAATAAATGACGGTCGTCGTCACCCCTGGGTCTCGTGGTGCTCGGGGCGCCGTAAGGCAGCGGTCACCGCTGCTGACCGAGCCGCCGTCTCGGGGGAGGCGCTGCCCCTCCCCAGGCCTCGTCCGCGGAAGAGCAGCCCGTACGGGGTGACGTGTGGGTTTCGTCGCAGCTGTGGCCTCCCGTGTCCTTCGACGCCGAGCCACCCGCAGCCTCGGCCTGACGCCCCCAGAAGAGCGCCGTGCCTGGGCGCCGCCCCGGGCCCACCAGCAGCCCCCCATTGCTGCGGGACAGCTGCCAGACCCTGCCCCGCCCGGCCAAGGGCACGCCGGGGGTCCCACGGTTTCTTAGAAGCCAGACTCTGCCCCCGCTCCCACGGCCACGAGGCGCGAAACCCAGGCGGGCGAGGACGCAGCAGGGAGCGGACGCAGAGTGAGGAGCCCCCCGGGGACCGCGTTCCGATGAGGCAAGCCCCCTCGTTCCTGCCCACTCAGCGCTCCTGCAGGCGTGTCGCGGCGTGGAACCAATTAAGGGCCTGTCCCGGGCGGCCTTTCCGAGGCGCCCCCGCACGCAGCCTCACACGTGTGGGCACAGATGCGCCGGCCCGGCCGCCCCGGGCGCTCAGATGGAGGTTTGACGGTGGCCTGGGCGCTGCCGTGGGCCACCTGTGCCTCGGGGGGGGTCGGCAAGCGTTCCCCGACAGTTTGGCGAGTGAGCGCATGAACGAGCACAAGTCAGCCGGGCCCTGCGTGAGGTTCGAAGGGGGTGGGGGCGCAGGGCGTCCGGGGAAACCATCCGGGTCTCCTCTCTTCTCTCAGCTGTTTTCCTGCAGCTCAGCGGAGAGTACAGCCCCCCCACCCCCACCCAAGCACGGGCAGGTCCCAGATCCCCCCATCCCACCCGTCGGGGAGCCGTGGCACATCCTTGGCCTTGCTGGGGTCACCATGACGACCACCAGTGCCAGAGCCCACGCAGCACTGTGGACCACCCTCCCCCAGGAGCCTGGAGGAAGCCCACCCCCCGGGTCCCGGCACTCTGGCCCTCGGGGTCACACACGCTTTCAGGTCAAGCTGGGGAGGGGTCTGCCCGCCGACAAGCCTTGGGGGGGGGCTCCCGGGGTCGCCCCACGCACGGGAGGTTCGCCGCGGTCCCCGGCCAGCTCGGTGGCGACCGAGGGCCGCGGCCATGTGTCTGGCAGACGGAAGCCGTCACGCGAACAAAGCGGCAGATGTGGAAACAGAGACATAGTTTCCCAGTTACCACATCCTGATCCGGACGGCTTCCCACCGCCAGCGAGGCCGGGCTGCCTTCTGTCCTGGCTGGCTGTGCCCCGGTCCCCCCGGTGTCCCCTCCTGGTGGGAGGCCACGGGGCTGCTGTCTCAGGGCCCGGGCCCACCCCCAGCCCCCCGCCCCTCCACCCCCAGGCCTGCCGGGCAGAGTGAGGGGCCGCTCTGTGTTGGGGGCTGCAGGGGCTGCCCTGGGGACGGGCGGCTCAGGGGGCCCAGCCCCCAGGCCAGGCGGGACAGCCGGGCCCTGCCCCGCAGGGGACAGCAAGTCAGGAATGACACATCCCCGGGTCCGGGGACGTCTGTGTCCTCTGCCCCGCGCCGCCCCCTGGAGCAGGCCGCGGCTGCAGCGCTGGCAGCGGGGGGTTTGCCGAAGGCAAGGCCACACCTCTCCTGGGACAAGCGCCCCTTTCTCTGCAGAACCGGGGGACAGAGCTGCTCCCTGACGGGGTGTCTCCTGCCACCCGGGGGTGGCCCTAGCCGTCCCCCAGGTGTCTCTCCAGGGTGGCAGGAGGGCCGACACCCCGCGGCGCCTGCCCTGTCAGAACATGGCTCTTCCCGGGACGGCGAGTCTCACCGCCCGGTTCCTGGGGCCCAGTCCCCAGCAGGACTGGCACCCGAGGACGGGCGGCGGCTCGGGACGCCCCGGGGGCACGGCCGTTGAGGGCGGGCCGGGGCAGGAAGCCCAGGGCAGCAGGGGACAGGAGGGCCCCCGGCTGCAGGCCTGGTGCCCACGCCCACACGACGACCTGGGCGCTGCCTGCTGCCGGCTCTGTCCTCCCAGCCAGGGTCCCTGCCACCACGCCGGTGGCTCCCACAGCCTGAGCTTTGAGTGCACCACCCAAGGGGTGACACCTGCTGGGCACCCCCTGGCTTTGACCTTTGAGTGCTCCGGGATCAGAGGCCCAGCTCCGGGCCGAGTCGAGCTCGGCCAGAGCTCAGAGTGTGTCTGAGGCTGGCCCCCCGCATCAAAGTGCCAGCCCTGTGCGTCCAGGCGCACCTAGGCCCCTGCCCCAGGAGGGGTCCCTCTCCCGGACCACTCACCCATGCAGGAGAAGCCGTCCTCGGTCCCGCCAGGGGGCGTGGAGTAGCCATCCACGGCCCAGCAGCCCTGGGGCCCGGGCAGGGGCCCGGGTTCGAGGTCTGTCTGCAACCTGCGGGGCAGAGAGCTGTGGTCACTGGTGGCCTCGACGCCTCTCCAGGGGAGCCTGGGTCTCCCCTGCTGGCACGTGCACCCCTGCGCCTGGGCCTCCCTGACGGCGCGGGGCCGTGTGCGCACCCGGGAGGCAGCGAGTCTCCGGGCAGAGTGGGGCGGAGGCAGGGGTGCCCCCAAGGGCACAGACACCCCCGGACGTGCACGGCCCACGCGGCACGGGGACCTCGGGCTGTGTGTCGGTGACAGCCACACACACTCCACCCAGGGACGCGTGCCCTCGGAGCTGAGGTCACTGGCTGCACAGGGCAGCGGGGCGTGGGGAGACCCCGGCCCCCAGCCTCGCCCCCCGTCCAGGCGGTGAGGCCGGGTGAGGGGGCAGCAGCCTCAGCTCGGGCCACTCACGGCTCGAGCCGCCGGTGGCGGCGGCAGGCGGGCGGGTCTCCGGGCCCCGCTCCAAGAGCATAGGGCGCTCCGGGTCCGCCCTGGGTCCGCCCTGGGTCCGCTCCCGGGAACAAAGGCTGCGCGAGCGTTCATTACAGGCAATTACCCTGGGCTCCGGGAGCCGCGGGCTGGGGCTGGCTCCAGCCAGATGGGCCCTCTGGCAGCGGGGCGAGCGGGGGCGGGGAGGGCCGTGCAGGCGGGAGGGGAGGCCGGTCTGGTGCTGGGGTGGCCGGGGACCTGGCCGGGGGTCCCCTACCGCACGGCTCTCTCTCTCTCTCTCTGGTTTTTACGTCTTCGACACTCGGGCGGCCGCGCCGCCCTCGCCTGGCTGGGTGACGCAGAGCAACCCCTTTCGCCTCTGGGTGTCATCTCGGGTGAGAGCCGCGAGCCCTGAGGCCCAGGCCCGACTGCCGGTCTCAGGCTGACCAGTGGGAGCCACAGGAGGGGACCTGGGCGTCGGCAGCGGGGGAGGGCCCGCTGGCGAGCAGGCGCTGGAGGTTCGGAAAGGGAGGGAGGGCGGGGCGTGAGGCCGCAGGTCCCGCTGGATGACGGTGCGAGTGCTCAGGGTGGGTGCGTCTGGCCCGCCGCAGGGGCGATGGCCAGTGTCAGAAACAGGACTCCTCTGCTGCTGCGGTCACTGCTGCCATTGTCACCGCGCCAGAGCCCGGCCCAGGGCCAGGGCCGCTGACCCTCGGACGCTGAGGAGGCTGGCCGTCACCCCTCCACCTCTGTGGGCCCTGCACCGCCCCATCCCCGGCCAGGCTCCGTGCCTCCCTCCCTTCCTGCGTGGACGGTGGCATCGGTGTGGGGCGTGGGCCCAGGCGGAGCCCGTGGCAGGAGCCAGCGGCCCCTCAGGCCTGGCTGTGCACGGAGCACAGAGCCTGCGCAGCCCCCGAAGGTCGGAGCGGACGTGGTGGGGTGGGGGGAACACTTGGCAGGTGGGAATGGCACACGCGCTGGTGACGCTGCTGAAGACCCCACGGGACCCCACGCAGGGGACCCAGCGGTCCCAGGAGCAGGGTGTCCAGAGGGGGCGGGGGCTGGGTCACAGGAGAGGCAAGGCAGAATCTACCCCCGGGAGAGCTGTCCTGCCCCAGACGCCCCCATGAGGGGTGCTGTGAGGGGCAGCTGTGCGGCCGGGCCGGGGAGCGGGGCTCTGGGGGTCACTGCTGGGACCCGCGGGGCCAGGGCGCCTGGGCGGGGACCGAGGGGCGGGGGCGGGGAGCAGGTTTCCACGAAGGAGACACAGCTGTGACTTCCAGGCGCAGACGGCACGCCCCGGGCTGTGGAACTGGCCCTTGGCAGGGCCGCCCGGGCACCGGTGCCAGGCCCGGCAGGTGAGCTGGGCACCTGCCCACCTGCCTGCCGTGCCTCGGGGTGTCCCTGGCCCCAGTCTCCTGTCGCCTGAACCAGGGCCCGGAAGGGGCTGGGCCGGGGCAGGAGACGGCGAAGAGACCCCACGCGCTCGCACGTCCGCGCGAGGCGCAGGTGCGCAGGGCCCGCTCTGTCCAGGTTGCGCTGAAACGCTCAGAGGAGAAAGTTCTGTGCCCTTTGGACACGTCAGATTCTCCTGCGGCAGCGGGCCTGCAGCATGGGAGGTGGAAAAACTGAAGCAATTTGACGCCCAGATGCTCTCTCCCTCCCAAAGACAGGACTCAAAATGCTGGACGTCGGGTGGGGGAAGGACGTGGGGTCATCCTGCCCGGCTGGGGGGGGGGGTCCACGGTGCACATCCCCTTCCTTGAGACACGGTGTCGGTGGAGACGGTCACCGGGGACAGAAGGCTTCTCAGGAAAAGGGACCCGTGTGAGGGCTGTGCAGCCAGAGAGAGGGAGGCTTTGGGAGGCTGCAGGGACCCCCGCAGGACTGCCTGCGGCTGGAGGACACCGGCCGGTCACTTGTCCAGTCGGACAGGGCTTCCCACAAGCGTCCAGGCCGTCCCCGCTCCCAGGTGAGCCCGAGCCGCCGGCCCCTCCTCCGTGCCGCGTCCATCCAGCCAAGCCCCCCAAGCCCGCCTCAGAGCCGCCAGCAGCTGGCAGCCCCCGGCGGGGCCTCTGTCTGCCCAGGCCACCGCCCGGCTCCTTGCGCCATCTCGGCGGTGGCCACTCTCACGGCCCCTCACCGACCTGCCCATCCCGCTCCGAGGGTGGATTTGTGTGTCCGCGACCCTTCACAGCGTGGCGTCCGCACCGGAACTCTCTAACAAGGCCTGGCCGAGTGCGGGACGCAACGGGATTGCTGGCGTCCTCGCCCCTGACCCCGGGCACTGGCGACCGAGGTCCGTGAGGGACCCAGACTCTCTGGGGGCCGCAAGCTGTTGGCTTCTCTGCGGCCCCGCCCCACCCGCGGATGCTGGGCCGCCAGAGGCCCCGGGTCCAGGGCCTGATGGGAAAGCTCCGCTGCACCGCGCACCTGGGAGTGAGCGCATCCCCCCGCAGGGGAGGAGCCCGGGGGGCGGCCGAGTCCCGGGCGGGGGGGCGCTCATGAGCACGAGAATGTCCCTGGACTGCGTGTGATCCTCAGTCGTTAATGTTCCATTCCCTCCCGCGGTCCTCCCAGCACAGAGCCGTGTTTCTGTTGGAAGAGCCCCGCAGACCGAATGTCTGCTTTTCTACGCCCTCGCCGTGCCGAGTCTGCGGAACGCCGGACGGGCCAGCTGGCGGGCCGTGGGCCTCGGGACGGGGGCCTGGCCACCGCCCCCCGCAGGGCTGGCGGCCCCACGACCCTTGTGGAGCCTTACGCACCCTCCCCGGCGTACCAGGTGCAGACACAGACACGCGTAAAGCCACACGCTGAGTGGGGAGAGAGAGAGCGCACGTGACGGACGGACAGACAGACGCTGGAGTGACGGGCCCCCACGGAGGGGCAGTTAGGATCTGGCTCGCGGTGCCTGGAAGTCACAGGGCCCCTGACTCTGCAGGCAGGCTAACGCCCCTGGCCCCAGGTGAGCCGGGCAAGACCGGGCGGGCCCACCCACCCAGGGAGATGCTGAGGCCTCCACAGGACCCTGGCGCAGCCCTGGCTGGTGTGGCTCAGTGGACTGAGCGCCAGCCTGCCAACCACAGGGTCACCAGTTCGATTCCCAGTCAGGGCACACGCCTGGGTTGCAGGCCAGGTCCCCAGTAGGGGGCGTGTGAGAGGCAACCACACACTGATGTGTCTCTCTCCCTCTCTCCCTCCCTTCTCCTCTTTAAAAATAAATAAATAAATAAAATCTTTTAAAAAGACTGTACCACAGGTCTCATCCCTCCCCAGAGAGGAGACAGGGGCATTTCGGGGCACCCTCCTCCCGCACCTCAGTTTGCTTGGAGCCCCAGTGCGGAGGAGCCTGTTTTATGTCTCCAGCTCCAAGACGGCACCCAGGCCCCCCTCTGCGGGCCGCCCTGCCTACATCCCCCCACATGTGGGGGCCCCCGAAACCCCCCACCAGCAAGGGCCCTGCGGGTTCGGGCCCAGGCCGGCTGCCCACTCACCTGTACTGGAAGGGGGCCACGGTGGCCGTGGCGGGTGGGCCCTGCGGGTGGGCCGAGGAGAAGCTGATGGGCACCGGGGCCAGAGCGGGGCGTCGGCTCTGCTCAGGGCTGCAGGCCAGGGAGGGGGCCCCCGGAGACCCGGGGACCCCAGAGCTTGCGTGGTTTTCCTCTCTTTGGTCTTCTCCTGGGCAGTCAGGAGGCGCTGGCCCCTCCGGAGCCCCTGGCTCTGGGGTCTCTTCGCGGGAGCTCGTCTGGGCCGGGCTCCTGCCCCGGGTCTGGCGGACGGGAATGCCCTCTCGGGCCGCCTTCTTCCGCCCCCTCGAGCCCTGGGTCTCCCCCGCTCTTCGGGGTCCCGCCCGGCCGGGCGGCGCTGCCCTGGGGGGGGCCCTGGGGCTGCCCCACGGGGGACTGCAGAGGCCGTCGGCACCCTCGGCGGGCTCCCTCGCCGCCCCGGCGGGCTTTGGGGAGCCTCTGCCGCGGGAGGCCCTTGGGGAGGAGCCCCGGGGGGCCCCCGAGGGCTTGCCCAGCCTCGGGGAGGCCGCTCGCTGCGGGCTCAGGGCCGGGCCGGCCTGGCGCGGGCGCAGCTGGGGCGAGGCGCCCGGGGTGTGGGTCCGGGTCTGGGAGGCGGCGCGGGGCACCGGGATGGAGGAGCCGAAGTGCGGGCGGCCAGCGGGGCCCACGTTGGCTGTCCCGTTCATGGTCGGCGCGGCCGGCGGGGCGGGCTCGCGACCTGGGAGAGGGAGAGAGAGGACCGTCAGGTGTCGTGGGAGAGAGCGCCCGAGGCCTCCAGCCCGCCGGACCCACGCGGCCAGTCCCCTCCCCCAACTCCGTTCCCGCCCACCGGCCGGACGACCCTGCTGCTGCCGGCGCCCCCCCACCCCTCGCCCCGAGTCTCAGACCTGCCCTGGCCCCTGCGTCTGCATTGTCCCCCGTCGGCCCGCTCCCGTGCCCCAGCCTCTCCCCCACACTCCCCTTTTCCACCTGCCACGTTGCCTGGCTCCTGACTGTCCCCCCCCCACCCCGAGGACCCAGCTGGGCCCCAAGGGGGGACAGCCAATCACGGTCCCCTGCCCGCCCCTCCACCCCAGCCCCCGGCGCCCCCTGCCACCTTGCTCCTGCCAGTCCCTTGTCCCCCTTGTGGGCCATCTCTCCCGGCTCCTCCCACGGTCCCCACCCCTCGGTCACCTGGCTCACGGCCCTCCCGGTGCACCTCCTGACCTCCTGACCGGGCAGGCTGACCTCTGCCCCCCACCGCTCTGGTCCCGGAGACCCCGCCCCACCTTCAGACCCAGGCAGAGCCCCCCCCCGCCCCGTGCACGCCCCTGCCCCCTCTCCCCGCGCCCAGCCCTTCCCCTGCAGACCCTGACCCGTCCATCGCCCCGTCTCTGTGCTGTCTCCTCAGCTCCCCCCCCCACCCCCTCCCTGTTGACCAGCGACGAACGGACGTTCATCACGTTCACTTCAAAGGGAACTTGAGGCTGTTTACGACGACACCAGCAGTCGGTGCTGGACGGACGGACGGACGGATGAGGGAGCTAAGTGCAGAAAGTGCAGCCCCGGGGGGGGGGGGAGCCTGCAGGGCGCACGCCGGGTGAACCTGTGCACAGCTCCGTCCCGGGAGAGGCCCTCGGGAGCCCTGCCTCCCCCAGGCCGTGCGCTTCCTGCGGCCTCCGAGAGCGTGGACATCGGCCTCTGCGTGCGGGCGGACGAAAGGCCCTTGCAGAGGTGCAAGCCGTGGATTAGCAACCGCAGAACGGCCTCTGCGAGCACCTTCACACACGGGGGGCGGGGGGGGGCGAGACCGGGTCAAGGTCAAAGCACACACCGAAGGAAGGGCAGAGACTTGGCCGAGAGACCCACACGGAGGAGTGAACAGGGTCGGTCAGAACATGGTGCGTGTAAAGGCTTCATCAAAGCGGAAGGGATTCCCGCTGTGTCACCGGACGAACCGCCTTTCAGAAAACGGTGGATGTGCAGGAGGGGCTGACGCAGGGGGGCGGGCTGTCCCCCGGGGACGCGAGGTGGGCGAGTGTGGACGCACAGCCCCTGGAGGGCGGCCGGGCAGGCCCTCCGAACAGAGGTGGGTGCGCCCTCTGGACAGAGGGGGGTGCGCCCTCCAAACAGAGGGGGGTGCGCCGGCGGCCACAGCCTCGTCTCCTTCCGGGCCACGGGGAACGCTGCCCGCAGTGTACAGGGTGGCTCGAGGCGGCTGCCGACCGTCCCCTGACCGTGACTCTGTGACCCACCGAGAGAAGTCAGTGGGACGCCTGCGGGTGGACGGACTGACCGGGCTGCGGCCGAGATCGCCGTGGGGGCCGGGACTCACAGGTGCCGTGATGTCCCCAGGAGACAGAAACGCCGGGACCCCTTCCTCTCCTCTGTGCTTCCGTCCTCGATGGCGTCATCGGATGGACCGAGGCCGCCCCCGCCCCCAGCAGAGGGACAGACAGGAGGTTCGCTCTGCTGTCTCCTGCCAGCCAGCCCCACCCCCAGTCAGCTCCCTGCACCTCCGACAGGGCCCAGTGGGACCCACGGCCTGAGGGTGGACCTGCTCAAAGGCTCCTTCCTGTGGGTCTGAGCCGCCGGCCTTGGCCTTCAGCACGGAGCCGGGCCAGGCACTGGCCCCCGGGAGAAGCACTGAGACCACGGGCGCACTGCGGCCCGACCTGTGTGACGTCGGCATTCCCTGCCTCCACACGGGGCCCCCGGGCCCCCCGCCCCTCCCCCCAGTCCCGGTCCCCCCGCGTCCCGCTGCGGGGACAAAGTCTCGGAGACACCCCAGACCAGTGCTCTGGGAGCTGCTTCGGCGTGAGAGCCCAGGACTCTCTTCTGGGAGCCGCGCCTCCCACCCAGCTTCCTGCCCGGGACCCCCAGGAGCCCACTCACCACTGTCCTCAATGCGTCCCCAGCTCCCCCGGCTCAGACCCCTGTCTGTCCCTACACCTAGGACGGGCCGGTTGCCAGCTAGACAGTGCGGAGGCCCGGCGGCTGCTTCTTCCTCACTGGCTGGTGGGGCGGACACACACACGGTGGCCGCTGTCACTCACTGGCACTTTTTCAAAAGCCGGATGGGAAACAGCCCCATGCCGGGTCACTCAGCGGGCACCTGCTCTCCCTCCTCCCCAGGGGACAGGACCCCTGTCCCGGGTGGAACCTGGGGAGGCAGAGCGCTCCCCACACGGGGCAGTGGGAAAGGGGCCCACGGTGCTCACGTGTTTGCACGGGCCTCAGAGGGGACCCAGCCCAGGCCGGCCCTGGCCGGGACACAGCAACAATGCTTCTCCCTCATCGAGACATTGTTTCGCATCCTCGAAACCATCTTGCACGGCCGCGTGCGTGTGTAGTGCCCTGCTCCCGAGTCAGGGGAACAAGGCTGAGGGGGTTGAGGGGGCTGCCCGGGGGAGCGGCGAGGAAGGCGCCCCCCGGGCCACACCCACCCACGGTGTGCCCAGACTCGGGACACACGCCCAGCCTGGCGCACAGTGAGCACTCGCCAGGGCTGTCCTCGGGGCGGCAAGGACAATAGCACCTTCCCTCGCACGTGCCCGACCCCCGAGGCCCCGAGAGCCTCCCACGTGCGGGGGGTCCGGAACCCTGGGGCGCCCCCAGTCCACGCTGGACCTGAGAACACCACTCACTGCCCACCCGAGGGAGGGAGGGCAGGGGGTGTGGAGCCTCCGACGCAGGGAGAGCAGGGTTCGAGTCCTGCTGCCTCTTACCACGTGGCTTTACACCAGCCCCTGAGCTTTCCTGAGCCCAGGGGCCTCACCCGCAACGGGCCGCCGTGGGCTTTGTAAGGACTGAACGAGAGCATGAGGGTGGACTCCTAGCACGGTGTCTGGCACGTAGTAGGTGCTCAGGAGATGGCAGCGTCCCGGCCGGTGTGGCTCAGCGGGTTGGAGGGCTGTGCTGTGATCGAAGGGTTGTGGGTTCAAACCCCAGTCAGGGCATCTGCCTCGGCCGCGGGCTGGACGCCTGGCCAGGGGTGGGTGTGCACGGGAGGCAACCGATCGATGTTTCTCCCCCCCCCCCCTCCCTCCTTCTCTAAAAGCAATGAGACCGCGTCCTCGGGTGAGGGAAATAAAACCGAACGGCAACAACAAGGGCGACGGCAGACGCCGCGGGAAGGGGAGGAGCCACGGCCAGACACAGCTGGGACAGGCAGGTGGGTGGCCGGCCAGGGGCGAGGCTGGCACTGGGGCCGACGGTCCCGGCCCCCGGCCCGGGGTGCGGCCCCGCCTGCCTGTCCCCTCCCTCGGGACCTGTCTGCTCGCTGCCCTGTCCGGGGCCGCTTCGGTTCTGGCCGCAGGTGCGGGCGCTGAGTGCTTCTCCTCTCCTTGCCGAGGCCGCCCGTGTGCGGTGTACTCGGCCATTCCCGGTTCCCCGCAGGGGCTCCGAGCACAGAGAGGCCGAGGCACAGCGTCCCGGCCGCCCAGCTCCTGGACAGCAGAGCAGAGGCCCGGCCCAGACAGCCTGGCTCCGGCCGCGCCTGAGACTGCTCTGCCCCATGGCTCACCCCGCAGCCCGGACCCAGGCCCCCCCTCCCGCCCCCCGGCTCCCAGGCTCCCAGCCTTTCAGCAGGAGTGTCCTGGCTCCAGCCCCGTCGGGACAGACACAGGCTCCTGGCTCAGCGCTCTGCACGCCCAGAGCCGGGAAGTCTCTCTGGCCCACAAATACTTCATTCCGGCTCAGACGGCGGCAAGAGCTTTAGCATCAGCTCCCTGGGCTCTGGGGCCGGGCGGGAGTTAAGGGAGGGGAGGTGGGCACTGTATTCGGGGTCCCCCTGGGGTCGGGAGGGCTTGGCGGGCCAAGGCAGGGCGGGGCGGGGTGGGGCGGGCGGGGTGGTGCTGATGGGACAGCTCCCCGGCCCCTGGGCGGGGAAAGGAGCCCCCGGCACTTGTACGTGGGGACTGGGGTCGTCCCCAAAGATCAGAACAAGGAACCCACGGCACCAAGAGGTTGGATATGCTTTTTTTTTAATCTAAGAAAGAAAGAAAGAAAAGCAAATAAAACGAAACAGCAAAGTCTGGAGGGGGACTCTGGGTGCGGGGTCCCCGAGACCGTCGCGGGCTGAATACAGCGGGGTGCCTCATGTCTCTTCCCCAGTGCCTCGCTCACCAGCTCAGGAACGGGGGAGGGGAGAGCTGGTCCTGCGTGGTGGAGGAGGGGCGAGTCTGGGCCCCAGCACAGGGGGCGTGGGGTCGGGAGCACGGGCCCAGGACCCGGAGCCGGCCCCTGCCTACTCACCCCTGCCCCCAGCGCAAGTCCCGCTGCCTCCAGGCCGAGGTCCTGAGCAAGTGACCGCTCCCGGGTGTGCGGTGCACGCGGCTGCCCTGCCTCTGACGAGACCCCAGTGCGGGCATCGCGGGGAGACCCCGGAGCTGAGGTCAGGGCTGCAGCGCCCACTCACGAGTGTTCTCCTCCGAGTCCAGCCTCTCATCACCGCCCATCCCCCAGGACGGATGAAGGCAGGTCTGAGATGTGGGGGCAGGGGGATGGGCAGAGTGGAAGGGACCGGAGACTGGCCCCTGCCCCAGGCTCTTGGCCTGTCGCCCTGGCTCTGGGCTCCGGCAGCCGCTGGTCCCCGGCAGAGGAGGGCAGGGGGGCAGCCGGCAGGCCCCTCGGGGAGGGCGTGAGCAAGGGGCCGGGCAGGAGCGAGGCGGCCCCGTCCTCCCTCACCCGCCTGGTTGCCTCCTGGCTGCGAGTGGGGATTCAGACGGTCTGCGAGGAGGGAGCCATGGGGCCCGTCTGTGTCCCCCCACCCCCCGAGCCAGGGCCCTGCCAGCACCCTCCGGGGCCCCTTCAGCCTCAAAACGGCACAGCCTCTCTCCCCGGCCAGACGGCGGTGCGCGCCGCAGCGCAAGGCCAGGACTGCACGTGGCTGTGGCAGCGATGGCAACTAGGTCAGTTTCCTGGCAGGGACAGGACGTCGCCGGGCCAGTGCCAAGGCGCCACCTGTCCGGCCCAAATGCTGCACTGCCCCGTCCCTCACCTTGCGTCCCGGGGACCGTGCCCGGGCCTCGGTCCACTCTGGCCGGGTTCAGGTGGACAGGCAGGACGCCGGTCAGCGATCCCCAACAACCTACATAAGAGCGGGTTCTCCGGCTCTTCCCTCAGAACCCGCCCCCCTACCCCCGCTCGAGGCTGGAAGTTCTTTCGGCCTCGGTCTCCCTGCTGAGAGTCAGGTCGAGCCCCTGGTTCTCCGTCGCGGGGGGCAGGGGCAGGGGTGGGGGCTGTTTCTCCCTGAGCTCAGGGAGGGGCCGGCCGCGGGAGACCCGGGCTTTGTCGACACCCCGTCCTGTCCCCCGATCTGGTGGTGCTGGGACACAGCTCGCTGCCCGTCTCCATGGCTCCTGGCCGGTTAGCCGGGAGAGAAGAGACGATTCGGCGCTAATGAAAATCGATGGTTTGAAGCCACCCCGCCCATCACAGGGGGCTGCTGGCCTCGCTGACGGTTTCAACACCTCCCAGGGCGTTGGGCCGGGGCGGGCTCGCACCGCCCCTCCCAGCCACGGCCCCCGGCACCTCCACCC
This sequence comes from Phyllostomus hastatus, assembly GCF_019186645.2. Taxonomy (NCBI): domain Eukaryota; kingdom Metazoa; phylum Chordata; class Mammalia; order Chiroptera; family Phyllostomidae; genus Phyllostomus; species Phyllostomus hastatus. The sequence continues at coordinate 23,219,101 of NW_025333607.1, read as the reverse complement.
CCCCACCCCGGGTGCTCCCAGCTCGAGGTGGCCCTCCTGCCATGCGTGGGAGCCCGGGAGATCAGTCACGGGGCACAAGGCCCAGGCCCCTGGGGCTGTGCTCCGAAGCCCGACCTTCCCATCACTCCCTCCTCCCCCCATCCCTTCCCCCGGCCGGGATCACCAGAGGCCTGGCCGCCCCAGCAACAGCTCCGATTCCAGACGGGCCCCCGGGGCTGGCAGGTGGGGGTGGGGCGGGAGTCAGCGGAGCCTCGGGGGTGGGGGCTCAGCGCAGACGGAGAAACCGGAGCCTGCGTAGACCCCCCGGCAGCCGGCCAGAGGACCAGCCCCCAGCCACCCTGTCAGCTGCACCTCGCTCACACGTTATTATAACCTTTCTCCCCCACCACGAGTCCTCCCCTGTCCTCCCCGATGGTCCTCCCAGCCAGGCCGAGGGAGGAGGGGTCGCTCCACGAGCCCCGAGCACTCCCCAAGCCCCCAGGTCCAGGGTCACCGGGCTGGGGCGGGCAGGGCCAGGGGCTCTGGGCTGCACTCTCGGGCAGTGTGCGGCCTGGGGCCCTGGCTGGAAGGCCCCGAGCTCACGGCCCGAGAGCTGCCCTCGGGGTCTGCCTGCAAGCCCGCCCGTGAGGCTGGGCTGTGAGGTGCGGAACCCGCCGCCCGCCAGGCCAGGGCAGCAGCAGGCTGGCTAGACCGGCCACGACCTTGACCTTCATCAAGGACCCAGAATGCGTGGGCAGTGGAGGTTGGGGGGGGCCGGGAGGCAGGAGGTGGCGTTGGTGGTTTTGAACGAGAAACAGAGCCCGAGGCCCTGCTGTGCCCCCAGGGGAGGGGTTTCCAGCACGAGGCCCTCGCCCTTCCAGGGTCCCAGTGGGTCCCTGGCGACACGTCCAGATACCTGGCTCCCGGGTGCTTATCCATCAGGTTTCTTCCCTTTATCAGTTTTTCATTTTTTCTGAGACCTTCCTCCAATTTTCTCATCCTGGGGGGGTCCCTGCACCCCCCCCCCCCGGTGAACACCTGCCAAGCCCTCGGGGACAAGGCTGGAAGAGCCACCCACCCTCCAGGGGCTCCTTCCCCCTCCCCCCTCGGGTGCCCGCCAGGCCTCAGGGGCCGGGAGGCTGGAGTGCAGGGCAGGGGCCCAGGGACAGGCCGCCCCCTTCGGCCAGCAGGCCGGGGGGACGCCCACAGGGCTCACTCGCCCCTGAGGGCCCTGGCCTGCAGTTCCGTCTGTGCAGGACGCCCCCCCCACCCCCGCCCGGGGCCCCGCCCCTCCCCGACGCTGCCCGGCCCTACCGGCCCGGCTCGGACTCGCCCCTGCCCGCGCCCCACTGGAAAACCCACTCCATTCCCAAGCTCGGGCCGCCACGGAAAACTGCTGGCTCATCCGCTGCCTTCCGGAACCTTCCCATGGAAACCCGAGAGTGGCCCAGCCCCACTGTATCTGAACAGAAACGCCCGTGGCCCTCACCCGTGGTCCTGGCAGGAAGGTCCCCAGGCCAGAAGCTCTGTCCCTACGGGCAGAGCGCCGCCCCCCTGACTCCCCGTCTCCTGAGCTGGGTGTGGGCCGTTCACGGAACCCCTGGGGAGCCCCTGGGGACCAGGAGCACGAGCGAGCGAGCGGCTGCTGGGGCGACGCCAGGATGTCCTCGGATACACCGGGCCTCCCCTCCTGCCACCACCGAACTTGCCCCCTCGCTTCTGGCAGTACCTGTTGTCATGGAGACGCTAACACAATGGGGCAGGTAGGAAGGCTGTCGCCTGGCAACGAGATGCCGGAGGCACAGGATTGGCTGCGGAGGGCCGAAGGAGCAGCAAGGATGAGGAAGGCAAGGCGGAACCCCCCGGGGGACAGGCCGGGGGAGAGGCGGCCAACCCGCCGGCGAGGAAAACAAGCTGGAAGCGGAGGGGAGACGCGCAGGGCGGGGCCCGGGTACCTGCTGCCCCGCCCTCGGCGAAAACGACGGAGCAAAACAAACATGCACACGGGCTGTTTTCATAGCTGTGTTTGCAGAGCGGCCAGACGGCGGGAGGCCGTGGGCCGCAGACCGGGAAGATTCTGGGGGAGATGGCGGGGGAAGCCCACCCCCTGACCTGACGAGGGACCCCTCCCACCCAACAACACCCCTCGAGCTCCGGCGGGGACGCGGCGTGCCTGTCCCCCGGTGACCAGCAGGGCGTGCGGCCCAGGGAGAGGTGGACAGGTGGTCACGGCTATCGGCCTTCGGTGTGGCCCCAATCACCACGGTGACGACGCCCAGAGGTGACAGGCCTCGTGGGGACTCGTGAGGAGCCCTGTTCTGGCTGCCTGGGCCTCGCCAGGTCTCCTGGTGCATCTGTAACGCGGGGACCCCAACCTCTTCCCCAGAGTGTCACTGCCGGCCAGGAGGGTCCCGTGCCAGTCTCCAAACCCTGCGCACCTCGCGGCCTCCTGCACGCGAGCACCCCACTCCAGCGCCCTGCCTGTGGGTGCTGCACCGCGGGCCCCTCCCGGCCCTCCTTCAAGGAAGGGGTGCGTCCGGCAGGGCCTGGGTGCCCTCCCCGCACCCATGTGGGACTCTGGAGGGGATACTGAGAGAGAGAGAGAGAGAGAGAGAGACGCAGGTGCAGGGAAGACACAATTTCGCCAAAGCGAGGACTTTGTCACGAGAAGCAAAGGCAGCAGGAACCGGCAGCCCCCGACCCCCATCTCTGCGCCCCGCAGAGCGCGGCAGCCGCGCCGCGCTGGGACCCTGCGGGGGCCACGGAGTCACAGAGGACGGAGACTCGGGGGCAGGGCCGACCGGGGTGACCGGGGCAGGCGGAGCGTCCACAGACTCCCGGAGGTGTCCCGGGGACCCGGGGACGGTCCCCGCCAACTAGCCCACCCCTGTCCGGCTGCAGGTGTCAGTCCAGTCCTTCTGGGTCTGCCTCCAGAGCGACGTAACCGGCTGGGACGGTCCCCCCGCTGGGGGTTCCCGCGGGGACTGGGAGGCAGCGGGGGGCAGGGCTCAGGCGGACATCGTGTCGTCCTGCGACCCCCAGCGCTGGCCCCGCACCCTCCGAACCAGCGGCGGTTTCACGGCAGACGTTTCTAGCGCCGCGAGCAGACGTCCGGGGTGCTTGAGCCGGACTCGCAGAGGGGGCAGCGTGGGTGGAGCCGTGGGGCCGCCCCCGGGCAGCTGCTGGCCTCGAGCCCCTCCCCCGGGGACCTGTCCTCAGGGGCCCCCGCCCGAAGGGCGCCGAGCGTGCCGGGGGAGGGGCGCAGCAGGGAAGAGCCGGCTGCAGCCCCGAGAGCACGGGGCTCCGTCAGGTCAGGTCCGAGGGGGCCCCGCTCTTCCCGTCCGGCTCTGCGAGGAGCCCGATGCGCATCCTTACAGCGAGCAGCCGGGGTGGGGGCAACCTCGACAGCGAGTGGGTGAGACAGCAGCCCCCCCACACTCCTGGAGGCTGCGGACTGCTGGTGGTCCTTGGAGGTGGACTTGGGAAAACTGTTCTCTCGGGTGGGTCGGGGGAGGGGTGCGGGGGGGACCCACAGACGGGCTCATCTCGAGGAGCTGGGGTGGGGGGGATAACTGGAGCTGGGTGGGGCTTGGGGAGCCCCCAAGAGCTGACTGGTGGAAAGGGGTGCTGGGGCGGCGGCTCCCCTGGGGGGACGAGTTCAAGTTCACCGGCTTTAAGTCCCGGCTCCCGTGTCAGACCATATTTAAACCACGTGCACCCGCTACAAACACTCTGAAGGCCCCTCCCCGCGGGCCACGTCCCACAGCCATGAGGGACAGTGACCAGGGGGGCTCTGCTCCGTCCAGAAAGGGGAACAGAGAGGAGCAGGGTTCCCGAGTGGTTTCTGCGGGGGCCTGAGGAGGGCACCCCCAGGAGGCAGGGGGCCAAGCCCTAGAGAGCTGGCCGCAGGCGAGGGCCCGTCAGGGGCTGGGGCAGCTGACCCAGGACCAGCAGGACCCCCGGGCTCTCCCTGGGGGAGGGGGGCTCCCGGCTCCTGCCCCGGACCGGGGACCAGGCCCCTCAGTGTGTGCCTCTCGCTGCTCTTCTGTGTCCTGACTCCTCTCTGTCTTCTGCTTTTGCTCCTCCCTCCAGCTTTAAATAAATAAAGTTTCTATTTTCGAGTTATTTTAGATGCAGAGCAAAGTCACAAGATAGCGCCGCATCCTGATATGCCCCCCCGCCCCGCCCCCTGACGCTGCAAGTTCAGGGAGCATCAGCGCACAGTCAGTGCGCGCACACAGTCAGCATTACCGTGCAAACGGAGGCGCTGGCCCCGGCCCGTCGCCGGGCGGAACCGGCAGCCCGAGGGGTCGGCGTCACCAGGGTCCACCGACCTCCCTCCTCTGGCCGGGGGTCTGACCCGGGCCCGGCACCGTCTCACTCCAACCTCCTCTGGCAAAGGGCAGCCTGTCCCCGCCTCGCCCCACGCGCCTGGGCGGCCCCAAAGCAGCATGGCCCTGGGCAGGAACCAAGGGGCGAGAGACAGACTCCACAGAGACGCACCTGGAGGCCCCTGCTCCGGCCTCCGGGCCCCTGCTCCGGCCTCCGGGCCCCTCCCCACGGAGCCCACTTGGCGCCACGGAGGCCGCGGGGAGTCTGTCCCCGGGAGCCCCAAGAATGAGGCGCCCTGCACCTGTGCGCTGGGCCCTCCCCCCCAGGACAGACCGCCCGGCCTCAGGGGCCCCCCCTGGCTCGGGCCGCGGCAGGCCGGTGACATCACAGCACAGAGCAGGCGTCACGGAGGCGGGGGAAGCGGAGGGGAGGGGAGCCCGCATCTCAGCAGAATCGTTTCCAGATAAAGTGTTATTTTCCCCTCGCAAGCTCTCCCTGGAGGTGACTCTTGAAAACCGCTAAATCGCTCTCCTTGTTTATGGCCGACGCCTCCCCTCCTCCCGGCCCCTGCGCTGCTTTGTGACAGTTATGTGACAGTGGTGCTGACGAGCCTCAGAGCCGGCGACGGCCCCTGCCCGGGGGGCGGGGGGCCCTCCTCGTCGGGGGGCTCCTGGGACCGGCTCTGGTTTCCCAGGGACGCAGGTCGGCGGAGAGACGCCCCCGGGATGTGGGCATCAGAGCCACAGGCCCGGGACTGGCCGGCTGGCTGGCCGGCCACCACGACCGCGGAGCTGCCAGAGGTCCACCCCCTGTCACCGTGCTCCGTGTTCTGCGGCCTTCGAGGGGGACAAGGAACACCACCCAGGGGCTGGGGGCGGGGCAGACGCCCGCCAGCGGGAGGGCGGTGAACCAGGGGCCCGTCCGGCAGCGCAGGCCAAGGGGAGGCAGGCCCGAGGGCTCTGCAGGTCAAGAGTGAAGCCTCTGTCGTCCGTCTCCCCCCCCGCCGGAAGACGGGCCTTGGAGGGGGAGGCCCCCTCCCGGCCGGGAGGGTCAGGGCAGACACAGGAAAGGCCCCAGCGAGGACCGGGGCGTGGGAGCCAGGGAGGCCCTCCTCGGGGGGTGCCCTGCTGCTGCGGTGGGGGTGCCCTGCTGCTGTGGTGGGGCCCACCCTGGCCAGGCCGAGCCCAGGTGGGGAGGCTGGCAGGCAGACGCCCCCCACCCCCCGGCCTGGCCCCACCGGGGCTCCCAGAATCGTTTTCCGGAAGGCGGGTGCCTCCCGATTTGGATGCCCCACCTGCCCAGGGGAGGGGCCCAGATTCCCTGTCCTCAGCAGGGCCCCCCACCCCGCTCCGGGATCCGCCCCAGGAGCAGCCAGACGGCGCCTCTGGCCAGGGCCCCGTCCCCGGGCCCGAGAGTCCCTGGCCCGAGAACCGGCGCGGCCGCAGCCCCTGCGGGCCCTGAGAGGGCGGCGCTGACTCGCGGCGACCGGAGGTTCAGAGAGGGCGAGAGGCTGTCCCGGTCACAAAGCCACCGGCTGGCCGGAAGCCCGGTCCCCAGCTCCGGCCCTGGTGTCCGCGCAGGCCTGCGGTCCCGCCGTTTCTCCGGAACGCCCAGCGCTGTGCCCCCCTCCCTGTTTCTCGTCAGCTGCTCTCCAGGCCCCAGGCCGGCCAGGGCCCCACACAGCGCTTCTGCCCCGAGGCCAGACAGAGGTCTGACTGTGACTCCCCCGTGTGATGAGGGGTCAGGCTTCTCGGGGGCCCCCGGGGCCCTCCTGCACGTGGCTAACCCTGCCTCGGGCGTCACCAAACAGCTTCTCGGGTGTCTGCACACCGGCAGCCTCAAGCCTTTCTTTTCAGTTAGTTTCCAGTCATCCTAGGTGCTCAGCTCAGACGTTCAGACATCACCTCCTCCAGGAAGGCCTCCCTGATCTTCTGTGGGGAGCCAAGGGGCCCCGGAGCACCTGCCGCTCTGACTTCCCAGACCCCCTGTCCCCTCCATCCTGCTCCCTGGTGGCCCTCCTGAAGAACGCAGTCTCCCCGAGCCTGGACCCCTGGCACCCACTACAGTGCCTGACGCTCCACAGATGCTGGGCCACCCCACACCCCAGCGCCCTGCGGGGGTGGGGGTGAGGTGTGGGCAGGTAGGAGGCGGCACACCAGGGGGCGAGGAGGAGGAGGAAATGAGCCACAGCTGGCCAGGAAGCAGGTCAGGAAGCGTCCACACCAAACAGGAAGCAGGTGGAAGGCTGGGCAGAGCTTCCGCAGGGCGGGAGGGCGGAGCCCGGCCTCGGCCCAGGGCCGGGGCAGGGTGGGCAGGCACCTGCCTGAGTCTCACTCGGGGGAGTGGGGTGGGTGTGGCCCAGCCATCCTCCGGGCGCCCTAATGCCAGGGCTGCTGGGCACGGGCCTGGAGGCGGCTGGACCAGTGAGGTGGCGCCTTGGACGGGGAGAACGCTGGTCGGGCAGGACGTGCAGGCGGCCGGAGGGACGTGCCGGTGGCAGGCGCACAGTGACCACCTGGGGGGTGCGGGGGTGCTGCTCAGGGCAGCGGGCTGGAACCCCTTCCCAGGTGAGAGGACCTCCGGTCGCCCAGGCCCGCCCACTCACAATGACCGCGTGTGCAGTGGCCCCCACCTGTCCCGTTGCTGCCTCAGGTGGCCAGAGGCCCGTGAGGTCTCGGGAGGCGGGGCCAGGTGAGTGGAGGTCAGAGACAGACTCGGCGCCCCCACCCCGCCCAGGCTTGGAGCTGACCCTCTAAGCTGGCCTGTCCGTGCCTGGAGCAGAGGGGGCGGGAGCAGAGGGGGCACCTGGGGACAGCAGCCGCCCCTGTCCCCAGAGGCCTCCTCAGGCCCGGCTGGTTTCAGCAGGCTCCCGTGCTGGACAGCTCCCAGCTCCCAGGCGCCAGGGCCCCCAGGCTGGCGCTGCCTTCCCACCAGGCCCTGCCGGTGAGGCTGGGTCCCTCCCCCCCACCGTGCCCCCTTCCCTGACCGGGCACGGAAACCGAGTCCGCAGAGGCCCAGCCAGGAAGAGGGGGGACGGTGTGACCCGGAGGGGACACGGCCCCAGGCTTGGATGGCAGGCTCTGGGAGGGACAGCCGAGGCCTTCACTGGATGCACCCTGGTCTGAGAGCAGAGCTGGGGGCTCCGAGGTGGGGCTGGCCCCCATCCCGACGGCCTGGTGCCCTCTGCCCCTTCCCGCTGTGAGCCTCCATGCTGCCGCCTGGGCCACAGGGCGGGCGTTTAAGCCCCCCTCACGTTCCCCACCAGCTCCCACTGGCAACGCCCCCCCCCCCCCGCTCCTCCTGGGGCAGGCCTGAGGAACACAGCCCCAACGCCCCCTCCTCCAGGAAGGCCCTGGGCCTGGCGGCCCTGACCCGAGGGTGGCACTTGGCTCTCTGGGGCTGAGCAGGACCTGTGGCCTAGAGCCTGGGGGACGGTGGCCCGGCCCTGTGGCTTCCAGGTGCTGTCACCTGCAGTGCGGGGGGGGGGGGGGGGCCCTGTCTCTTCCCTTCTGCACCTGGTGACTCAGCTCTCTCACCTCCCCGACTTCCTGTGGGGGTGGGGCCCGAGAGGGAAGTGCTCCAGAGGGAGAGGCTGGGAGGTGGCCCCACCTGGGATGTGGGTGACCCTGGTGGGGCCCAGCTCTCCCTCCCTCCTGGCACCAGCAGCCGGCTGCAGAGCTGCGGCGATTTGCATACATCTGCATACATTTGCATACACACATCTCCCAGTCCACCCTCCCTCCTTCCGCCCAGTGCGAGGGGCCGGGCTGGGCTGACTCAGAGGTGCTGGGCTCACGGCCTCCCCCTCCTCACCTCTGGACAGACCCCCCCCACCCCATCCCCCCGCACAAACTCCTCCCCTGACAGACCTGTCCCTCACTGCAGGGGGGCGACCACTGCCCCAGCCGCCGCCTCTGCCCCTTCTCTCCCTGGACCCCCTGGTTCTGGGAGTGAGACAAGGGTCGGGGGGAGCCTTGGGGAGCTCTGTCCCCCAGAGAGGAGTGGGGGCGCTGAGCCCCGGCAGCCCCCCGTCCTGTCCTGTGGGGTCTCTCGAAGCCCGGTCTTCGGAGAAGGTGGGCCGGCTGGAGCGCCGGGCCGTCCCGCCCGCCGGAACCGCACCCCGACTCTGAGGGGAGGCCCTGCCGCTCCGAGCTGCCCGTGGTCCTGGGAGGAGCCCCTCGGTGGGCAGCCCGGGGACGTGGTATCATGAGAGGAGGCGGCTTTGCGGCCTCGTCCACGTGGCCTGGAGCCCGAGACCCCCACGTGCGGGACCTGCGGCCTCGGACATCGCGCTGAACGAGAAGGAGACGGACGCAGACGACCCGGGAGGGAGCAGAGTTCAGTGGACGAGTTCCCTCCCGTGTGCGCCCCAGTGCGCCCCTGCGCCCCGCAGGGCATGACCCCACTTCTCGCTGGGAAGGCTCTGGAGACCGCCCAGCGGGCCGCTCACCCTCCAGGGTGGAGACGAGGGGCACACCGAGGACCCCCAAGGACACGCCTCCAAGGCCGGGCAGGGCTGCGGACCCTCCGCACGTCCCCGCGCCTCCGGGAGGACACTGCCGGCTGTCGGGGGTGTGCGGGCTTCCTGGGCAGGGCCGTGACTCCCGGAGGCATCGCCGGCCCTGAACAGGGACAGGGCTCCTTCGGTCACTCGGGAAGGCTGGCGAGGTGGGCGGCGTCTTGCTCTCCTGCCCACCTTGCCAGGCAGAAGGGGAACGAGAGGCTTTCCAACGCCCAGGAGGGGCCAGCACTGGCCCGAGGCCACCCAGCGAGTCTCGGAGCCACGCCCAGGCCCAGCTGCCTCCGCGGCCGCGTCTCTGGCCCTGAGGCTCCGTGCGGCCACAGAGTGGAAGGGGTTAACCCGTCCCTGCCGGGCCCTGCAGGTGCCAGTCTCCAGAGAAGGCCGTCGGAGGGGGGAGAACGAGCTTCTGTCTTAATTGCAGACGAGAGACAGGGTCGCTTGTTGGGGTCCTGACAATCGGCACCGCTGGCACCAGGCTGCACCCCCCCCCTCCTCTGCCCCCTCCGCCCAGGCTCCGGAGCAAGGGCCATGCCACCCGTGCAGCGTGCTGGGCGGCACTCGAAGGAGTCCTGGCGGGGAGGGGGCAGGAACCCCCAAAAGGCTGCGCCCCAGGAGTGCAGCGCCACCGTGCTGGGCCAGCTCGGACAGTGGCTGTGGGGGCCCAGGCTGACTCGGACGCAGGCCCCCGTCTCAGAGGTGTGACAGGGGACGTGTCCGGGGACGTGCGGGGCCGGCGGTACGAGAGCTTCAGGTCGGCGGGGGTGTTGGTCTGGATTTCAGAAGGTGACGCGGCCCTGGGCCTGTGTCACCGGCTCTTTGGTCAGGGGGCCGGGGCCGGGGCCCGACTGGCCCTCAGTTCTTTCCTTGAGTCCCCGGTGCTCCGCAACTATCCGGATGCAGGGGCCCTGTTTCGAGCTCAGCTGGCCCCCCGGGGCGCTGGACGCTGCTGAACTGTCCCTTCCCGGGCGTCCTGCCCCTCAGCCCGGTGGCTCTCCTGTCCCCCCCACCCCCCCCACTCACAGCTCCTGCCGGGGGCCTGGGCTCTGGCTGACGGCGCCAGCAGGAGGCCCTGGCGGACCAGCCCCTTGCGGCTGCAGGTTCCTCTGTTCCCCGCGGAGGGGCAGGGGCCGCTCTCCCCTGGTCCTGGCTCCCCTGTCGTGCGCACGGCCCGGGTGGTCTCCCCTCTCGGACACACGGAGGAGGACCTGCGCGGTGGGTGGACCGAGGCGGGCTCACGGCGGCTTCGCCCGCCCTCCTGGCTCCCTCAGCGTGTCCGTCCTCTTCTTAGTTCTCCGGGGCTTTGACAGCCAGGCCTGCGTGGTGACGTCCAGCTCCGTCTCTGGCTTTATGTGTCCGCGGAGACGTCTGTCCAGCCGACATCCCCCCACCAGGGCAGCCTGGACACCATGACCCGCCGCCCTCCGGGCCTGGCCGCAGCTGGCAGCCTGCCCTGGGTTCTCCGAGGCCCCCTCAGCCCCTGCACCGGCTGCCCCCCGCCGGGATGCCCTCTCCCGGCGCGCGCACCCAGGAGTGCGCGTCTCTGCACGGCCCCTCTGGCCCACGATGTCGCGGAGTGCGCGCTTCTCGCCGCGGTTTGTTTTAAAGACAGAACGCTGTCGGAAACACGGTCAAGACTCTCGTCACTCATGCGGAGCCCGAACGTTGAAGCGACTCACTGAGCCGAACTGGAGCTCGTCATCCCCAGCGCTCCCGGTGGCATTCGGAGCACGTCGCCCGCCTCCCGCGTGGCCTGCCACGTGGCGTGCCCTCAGTGCACGTGTGTGGGCTTGGTCGTGACCGACGGCAAGCGGCCCGCCCGACCGAGGGGCACCCCCGCACGAGAGCGCTCTGGCACGGAGCCTCCCACGACTCTTCCGGCACGTCCGACCGCTCACGGCCCCTCTCGGACCCCCTGGGCCAGAGAAGGGGGTGCACTGGGCTGGACCGGGGTGGGGGGCGAGGGGCCCAGGGCTGGGTCAGGGCAGATGGAGGTCAACAGACAAGCTGCCCCCTTGACCCCCACCCCCTGCCCCGCAGGGTGGGCGGGGCTGCCCTCTGGGAAATGAGGGTTTTCGGTGGCGGCCACCGCAGCTGCCAGGCCTGTGGCTGGGCTGGGCCGGCCTTTCTTGTGGCCGAGCCCAGGGCGGCCACATCTGGGCCCGGCCGCGGGGCCAGGGCCAGCCGGCCCGGGGCAGAGGACAGTCTGGGCCTCCCTCTGTCATTACCGAGGGTCCTGACGGCACCGCAGGGCGTGTGGCGGGGACAGTGGAGGGGGCAGCGCTGGCCGGGGGAGGGCAGGGCCGGGCTGCACGGGACACAGGGTCGCCGGGGTCACACGGCCCCTCCTGCCGGATCTGCTCCAGGTCCCCTCCCTCCCTCTGCCCTGCCTTCTCCCCCCTGAGGAAGTGGGAATGCGGCCTGTGTGTGTGCACACGCGTGTGTGTACACAGCACATGCACACGCGTGCACTCTCTCTCAGCAGGAGGAGAACCCCTCGGTTAGCAGCCGTGTCACCCAGAAGCCCACGCTCCGGGGTCCCGGGCCCTGGGCTCCGCATCGGCCTGACGTCCAGCTGTCGTGTGGCCTCCGAACGAGTCGGGGTGTCCGTCCCAGACGGTCAGTCCCTCGGGGACGGGCACTGTGCCTGTGTCGTGCAATCTGACCTGGACGGACGCGAGTAAACACGACATCGGGGGCTTCACACAAAGTCTGACTGTGGACTGTGAAGGGGAGGACTCGCCCGTGGAGCTTCCCCAGGGGTGACAGCCGTTTTGGACAGTGGTGGACACGGCCCTGGACCAGGACAGGGCAGCCACAGGGCACCTCCTGCTGGGCAGTGTGGGGTGGCCACGGCCAGGGTGGGGGTGGGCACTGAGACCCCCTGATGCTCAGGAAACTCGAGGGCTTTGCTGCCTTAGCAACGGGCGACATGGTCAGTGCAGAGCCGAGGCACCCGCAGGGCTCACGGTGGAGAGCAGGCCACCCGCCAGGGGCCACCCCGTGAGGCGGCATGCCCTTACACCCGGGCCCCCGGGAGCAGGCCTTGCTCAGCCCCTCAGGTAAGGAGGTGGCTGCCCGGGGCCCCTCCTGAGTCCAGGCAGCAGCTTCAGCCAGGTCACGGCCAGTCGGCTTGGGGCGAACCACCCGCCCCCCAGCCTCCCGCCCCAGGTGCCCCCAAGGGGAGCAGAGACTGGGCAGCCCCACCACGCAGTGCCTTACCAGGACACGTGTTTCTGTTCCGTTTTGACAAGACTTTATTTATTTATTTGCAGAGGGAGGGGAAGGGAGGGAGGGACCGAGGGAGAGGAACGTCAGTGTGAGGTTGCCTCCTGCACACCCCTCTACTGAGAACCTGACCCACAACCCAGCCATGTGCCCCGACGGGGAATCGAACCGGCCACCCCTTGATTCGCAGGCCGGTGCCCAGTCCGCTGAGCCCCACCAGCCGGGGCACGATTTTGTTTTGTTTTTCCTGCTGCGCTTGCTCATCGTAAACCCCTTCCCCAAGCTGACGGACGGACCCGTCCCCGCAGCAGCACCCCCCCACACTTGCTCCAGTTCTCCACGGACTGACGGGGCTCTGCGGGGCGGGGGGGGTGGAGCCGGCTGACCTGGGAGCCGAGGGACTCGGGATATAAATACCCTCGGACAATGCCTGGTGTCAGCCGCGAGACTGTGAGCTCAGACGGGCCCGAAATAGAAAAGATGGTGCAAACCGCCCCCCCAAGAGCCGCGGGCGCCCCAGATAGGGCGGAAGGGCTGCAGCAGGGCCCGCGGAAGGCCGGCTGGTTCTTCACAGAGCTTTTCCCTCTACGGATTTATTCTCGGTGAACTTTTTGGAAGTCGTCTTACAATCAGAGGAAAGTCCCGAGTCTTAGGACGAGGAACCGTCTCCCCCTGGACCGTTTGAGGGTCAGCTGCCGACACGCCCTGACCCCGGTCCCTTTCGAGTTTCATTTGCCACAAGGCAGCGCCTCCCACTCCAGTCACACAACCCTCGCCGGCGGAAACGACCCAGGGACCTGCTGCCCCTGAGTCCTTGTCTCCTCTGCAGCCTCTGCCCCTTGTCCAGAGTGTCCTTCCGCACAGAGAGCCGGTTCCGGTCCGCAGGCCGCACTGGCTTGTCCTGACTCTTCCCGCATGAATTTCAAAGTGCAGCCCTGGCGGGTGGCTCAGCGGTTCACGCATCGTCCCAATACGCCAAGGTTGTGGGTTCAATCCCCAGTCAGGGCACATGCAAGAACCAACCAGCGAATGCATCAGTAACTGCCACAACACATCGATGTTTCTCTCTCCCTCCGTCCCTCCCTCTCCCTTTCTCTAAAAGACCAGTTTTTAAAAAGTGCATCGTCTAATTGTCTGACTGTCTGTCTAAGTGTGGACACACGCTTGGCAGTCTGCCGGGGCCTGCAGGGCGTCCGTGCCCAGACGGACATCTGCCGTGACCTTGAAACGAAGGGTGCCCTTGCGGGCAGGCGGGCGGGGCTCTCTCTGCACAGAGGGTGCTGGGAGGTCCCTGGGGTCTTTGCTCCGGGGCCTCGTGGCCGTGTCAGTCATGGAACCCCTTCGTGAACCAAAGCACCGGGGGGGGGCCTGGGCACCAAGTGGGACCTGCCACAGACCCAGGCGGGCTTCAGCGTCCCCAGCCAGGTCTGGCCGTCCACCCAGGCAGGCCTGCCCCAGGGCTGCCCTGTCCGCAGGGCTGCAGACGGGGCCGAGGGCGTGGCCTGGGGTGCCCGGTGCAGGGAGGGGACACCCGGCCCCACCCGGGGGCCCTGCTCACGGGAAGCAGCCGGGAGGCAGCTCCGGGGGCCGAGGAAGGGTCCCCTGCGCACCGCCGGCCCACCGCTCCCGGCCTCTGCGTCTGACCTTCCTGCCAGGGCCCGTGTCCCGCAGGGGACCCCAGACACGGCCGTGTGCACGCAGGCCCCTGTGGACTTCCAGGCCAGACAGACACCCCGCGAGAGAACAGGGTCCCCGAGCAGCCGAGCGCCCGAGGGCCCAGCAGAGGCGTCCCTCCCTGGGGCGCACGCGGGCCAGGCCCCGTGCAGACACACTGTGTGACCTCAGTGCGTGCAGCCTCACGAAGACCGTGCGTGTGTGTGACCGACCTCGCCATGTGCAGAGGGGGTGCTGAGGCCGCGGAGCCACCAGCCGGCACAGGCCTGACACCACGGCCACTCTCAGACGATGGGGGGGGGGGGTTACAGCTGGACCAATGCTGTGGCCAGAGCCCGGGTGCGGCTCCGTCTCCCAGTCCGTGCCCTCACGTGAGCGAGTCGGCACCTTCGCTCTGCGCCTCACGGAGAACGGACGTGCCGGGTGCGTGGCCTGGGCTCCCACCGTGACGCGGGCGGAGCCTCGGGCCCTGGCACAGCTGGGGTGGCGGGGGGGCAGCAGGAACCCTCGGGCTGGGCAGCGGCCGAGCCAGGCTCGCTGTAAACTCCGTGCCCCTGTTTGGACCCCTCGGGCACATCAGTGTCAACCGTGCACACAGTAGGGCCGCACCGGTGGCTCCGAGAGGCCACAGTGACCCCCGAGACGCCTCTCTGAGCGCTGCTGCCCACAGGCCGAACGAGGGGTGGCAGACCCCCGGCCCCTGGGGGCTGTGAGCCCCATCGCTCTGACCCCACCCCTGCTGCCCCAGAGTCAGGGGCGGGCAGCCAGCCCGAGAAAACAGCGCGGAGGCCCCGTGCCAGGAAACGGGGTCCCTGTGGGCCGGGCGGGGTGCTGGCCGGTGCTCCCACACAGACAGGAAGGGCAGGGCGAGGGGTCGGTTTCCACCCACCACCCGGGTGCAGATCGTAATCGGGGCCCCGTGAGGAACGGCTGGTCGGTCACCCCTCGGGTTCCGGGGGCCGGGGCCGGGGCCAGGGCGGGCCCTCCCACAGCGACCAGGGAGGAGGTGGCCCTGTGGCCGGGGAAGATAAGCGCGGCAGGACGCAGACCACGCGGCTGATCACGGGTTCCCACAGCAGAGACGCTGGGGCACGGAGATAACGCCGCACCCCTCGCCCCTCGGTGCGCGCAGGCCCACAGCCGCCAGGCGGCAGGAAGGAGAGGGGTGCCGGAGGGGCATGTGCGTCCCAGGGCGACGAGGCCGCAGCCCAGGCCGGCCACCAGCCAGTCCCCCACGAAGCCCCGGACTGTGGGAAGGGGAGTGACCGGGGTCCCCAGGAGAGCCTGGGGGGGGGGAGTCGGAAGGGAGGGGCAGCCCCCTAGAAATGCCGAGCGTGGGCCCCCAGCTGACCGTCCACTCTGTGACGTCCCCCCAGTGGCCTGGACAGGAGCCTGGCCCCCCCTTCACTGCGCCGGAACCCGAGGGGCCTCGGGGCGCAGGGGACACGTCCCGGGGCTCTCGTGGCTCCTCTGTCCCCAGGAAGCGCTCCGCGGAGAGGGGGCGGGCAGCTGCCACGGGGCAGGAGCCCCAGACCCTCCCAGACCCTCCCAGACGCTCGAGAGCCCGGCCTCCTTCCACGGAAACAGCGACTCGGGCCCTGAGGGGGCAGGAGGCGAGGCTTCACGAGTCCCTGCCTCTCAGGGCCCTCGGGGGTGTGGGGGCGAGGAACCGGGCCAGCTCCAGCCAGCCCTCCTGGGCCTCACCCTGGGGTGTCGGCCCCTCGGCACCCAAACCACCCAGGGCAGGGCCGCTGGCCCAGGAAGGCCAAGGCCATCCCCGCTGCGGCCTGGGGACACTCAGCCGTCTGCCCCGGGCAAGCTGTCCTGCCTGATGGGGGGGGAAGGGTTGGTCAGGCTCAGGGCGGCCCCATAGCCCAAAGGGCGTAAGATTCCAGAAGCAGCAGCCAGCCTGGGAACCCTCGGACCTTTTGCTGTTGCCAAGAGCACCCCAGCCCGCCGTCACCCAAGACCCCAAGTGGGCTCCGCGGCCCCAAAGGGGAGGCCTGAGAGAGGAGGGCGGGAACGCTGACTTGGGGCTGGGAGGGCGGCGGCTGGTGGGAGACGGACCGAGAGCGAGAAGGAGGGAGTTTTCGGTGCGGCCGCAAACCGGAGGCAGACGACGCGGGGCGAGGACTCGGATCCCGCTCTGCCCTGGGCCGCCCGCCGCCGAACCGGCTCGCTGCTGCCCCCGCGGGCCGCCCGCGCCCGGGAGGGTGGGGACCGCCGGCTTCCGCGGGGCAAGTGCACCCTCTGGTGGCGGCGGCGGGAGGCGCAGGACGCGCAGACAAAGGGGTCCAGCACCCCCCTCCCTTTCCCAGAATCCCGCCTGGGGCCTTTATCGGGGCCCCCTGGCCGCCCCGGGTCCCCGTCCTCAGAGCCGTGCGGGGACGGACTGCGCCCACCCGGGGGCCGGTCCCTCTCCGCGCGCGCGCAGCCCTGGCCTCCCCTGGGCCCCGGCTCACCGGCCCCTCAAGACCCTGCTCCCCGCTCTGCTTGTCTGCGGCCCTCAGCGCCCCCCGCCCCCCCCATCAGGAGCTGAGGCTGCAGCTGGCGGGAAGCCACCGTGGAGCGCCCGTGTCCCCGCGCCCACGCCCCGGCAGAACGTGCCCCCGGAGTCCTCTCGGGGCCCGAAGTCCCGTCTCCCCGCCCAGAGCCCCCCCCAGGTCCCTTCTCACGGGCTGTTCCCGTGGACTCTGCAAGGGGCGACCCCGCGGAGCCCCGCCTGCTGCCCCTCCCCCAGCCGCCCCTCCCCCAGCCGCCCCCACGCGCCCTCTCCCTTTCTTGGCCTCGGTCTCTCGGAAACACCTTTTTCCTGCCGGTTCGGCCACCGCGCTTCCTGAACAGGAAGGGGGCCTGTGACTCGCGAGCGCTGTTTCCAGGGGACTTCTCCTCCTTGGCCCCCCTGCAGGCGGGGCGATGGGGTGCCCGGAGATCTGGACGCTCGGGGCCTGCCGGGGTCCCAGCCGCCAGTGGGAGGACGCTGGGCACCTGGGTGAGGGCAAGGACACTACTCCAATCGGTCCCCCCCCACCTCCATCGTCTGCCAGGGGCCCCAGCGCTCCGGGGTCCGCGGGCTCCAAACCCCGGAGCCCAGGACCAAGATGGGGAGAAGGACTCAGACACCAGATCAGAGGTGGAAGCCGGACTCCAAGGGGAGGAGTCTGCACAGGACACACGGCGGTCAAGGCCGTTCCCCGGGCCACAGCCTGCCCACCTCGCGCGGCCCAGCTGTCACGGGCTTCGTGGGGGTCGTCGGTCGGCCCGAGAGGCGCGTGGCATGTCACGGATCCAACTGAGTCACCAAAAAAGGCAGCTGATGCCCTAACCCTCCGCAGCAGCTCGGACGGTGACCTTGATGGGAAACAGGGCCACCATGAGTCAGCTGAGGTGCGGTCACGGAGGAGTCCGGTGGCCTCACGAGCAGGCGTCCCTGCAGGGAGACGGAGCTCAGGGCACAGAGGGGAGGGGAGATGAGGGTCGCCGGCCACACGCACACCCGGGGCTGGAGACACCGGGGTGCGCCCTGCAGCTCTCAGAGGGGGCATGGCCCTGCCCACCCCTTGGCCTGTGACTCCAGCTCCCAGAATGACCGTCCACTTCCGTGGTTTCAGCCCCCAGCTGTGTTGGGGCAGCTCCAGCAAACTGGCAGGTGGTTGCACCGGCCTGACAGACGAGGAGCCCCCGAGGGGAAGGTGGGTCCCCGTCCACGAGGGACAGAAGAGCAACTGTGGTGTGGCCTTTAGGAGGCCGCCCCGGATGGGGGCAGCGGTCTGGGGACAAAGGAGGGGACGCTGTGGACGGCGGACGTCCGGCTGCCCTTGCCTCTCACAACCCCGCAGACGCCCTCTGGACGGGGGGCACGCGGCTCCCAGCGCGAAGGGACTGCAGGCGGACTGCGGCGCGTGCCGACCCAGAGACGAGGGACGCGGCCGCCCCGCGGCACGAGGAGCCCCGCCCACAGCGGGGCGGGGCTGCAGGAGGCCGGCGCACTGAGGGGCGCGCGGCCTGGGCCCGTGCGCGTGACGCCCCAGAGCAGGACACAGCGCTCGCTCAGTCCGGGGAGGGGACGGACGGACGGACTGGCTCACACGGCGGGGGGTGGAGGGGGGGTTTCTCCACGGGGACTGGGGTGCGGGTTGCGAAGGTGTCTGTACATGACACGGCAACCCAAACACAGAAGAACAAAAGGAGACGCCCCGCCCCCCTTTTGCAGATGCACCGGCCAGGGGCTCAACCTTCTGCTCGTCCCTCTCGACCCGGCGTCTCGCTCCAGCTCCGCTCAGGCCCCGGCTGGGTCCCGGCAGCAGCCCGGCCCCTGCCCAGAGGCAGATGGCAGCAAAGGGAGCAGCTGGGGCCGCAGGCCACTGGGCACGGCCCCTCCCGGCGTAGAAGCCGGGCGCCCAGGCGGAGCTGTCCGTGGGGACCTCCGGCCGAGGGGCGGCCCCAGCCTGCATCTTGGCTCACGCAGCTGAGCTCGTTTCAAACCCCCACCTCCCCCTGCACTCTGCCCGGGCCACATCTGGGGCCCCTCCCCCGAACCGGGCGGTTCACACTGCCCTGGGGCCGGCCACGCCAGATAACGAGCGGCTTTGCCGAACACAACCCACCCACCCCGCCCCCCGCCCCCCAAGGGGCATGCACCTCCCCCCGTCGGACCCTCAGACAGGGCCACACTTCCTACAGCCGTCCGGGGAGAACCCACCGAGAAGTGTGGCCGCGTGTCTGCGACACCCCCGCCCTTGCCAGTCACGCTGCCAAGCCCGTGTGCGTGGTCTGGAAGGACCACGTGTGTGCAGGGAGCCACAGGCACCCGGCGCAGGGTGAGGGGGGCAGCTGGCATCAGCCTGTGCCACGTGCCGGTGACACCCTCCAGGACAACCTCGGGCCTCTGCGGGGTGGGCACCACTGTCCCCGCTCTGCAGGCGAGGAGACCCAACCTGGGGCGTTGCAGGGGCTGCAGGCCAGGCTGACCCCAGACCAGCCCGGGAGCACTGGGGCGCCAGCGGGCACGCCACAGAGGCTCGGGGTGAAGGAACAGACATTCACTCCTGCCTGTCTCTCAGCTCAAGGGCGAGCCCCTCCCTTACCACCACCACCACCCCCCCCCCGGAATCCGAGACCCCGACCACGTGCAGGACCCCAGCTGGGCCATGTCCAGGGCCTCGTCGAGCCGGGTGCGGCCTGCGGGCCCGTCTCTGCCCCGGGGGCCTGGCCCAGACCCTCTCTGCCCGCCAGCACCCCCACCCCCGCCGGCATCTGCCCAGCCGTGCCGCCTCCCAGACACAGCAGCCTTTGTCTGCGAGGGATGTGGCGGCAGGAATGTCACCATCTCCGCGGCCAGCTCAGCAGCGGCCTTCCCGCCCGCTGCCCACGCTGCCCACGGCCACCCCGGCCCTGTGGTCACTTTCCAGGCCTCTGTAGCGGCCTCCGATCTCCCTCTGGCCGGGGCGGCCAGGGCGTCGGGGGATGACTCAGAAGTGGGACTCGGCCCCAACCACCGGGTCTTCGTGGTGACGCATGGTGAGGACGAAGGCAGGGAGGGCTGGGGGGGGGGGGAGATGGGGGGGCGTCTCGGGAGACGTGTCCGCGGGGAGGGAGGGGCAGCCCACTGGGCCCAGAGCAGTGGCGAAGGCAGCCGGAGGAAGCCAGGCCCCGGCTGGCACTCGGCCGGGGTCGTCCACTCGGGAGAGGAAGCGAGAAACAGGACTCGAAGATGACCCCTGCCCCCGGGCTCTGTGTGACCACACTGGGAGGTGTGCTTTCAAGCAGCTTTTGCTTTTTGAAAGACTCTATTTATTTATTTTTAGAGAGGGAGAAGGGAGGGAGAAAGAGAGGGAGAGACATCAACGTGTGTGGTTGCCTCTCACTCGCCCCCTACTGGGGACCTGCCCACCACCCAGGCCTGTGCCCCGACTGGGAATCGAACCAGCGACCCTTTGGTTCTCAGGCTGGAACTCAATCCACTGAGCCACACCAGCCAGGGCAAAAGTATAAAAATCTTTAAAAATTATTACGACAACGACATTCCCACTTCCCGTGGGGTGTGGGGTGAGGGGTGAGGGGGTCTCATCCGGGGGTGCTGTGTCCTGGGCTCCCCCAGGGAGGCATGCCAGGAGCGGAGCAGGGGGCACCGAGGTCCTAGGACAGCCGGCCCCCCCACTGGGGCTCAGCTGCTCAGAGAAGCTGCCCCCCGCCCCGCCCCCCCCACACTGAGCAGCCAGGACACCGGCCGGGGAAGCCCACCTTCCGCACCCCTGAGACGGCCGCCACCCCCAAACCACACAGGGGACCTCCTGAGAACCGGCCACGGCCCCTCTCCCCGCCCTGCCCCCCGAGTGCCGCCGGCCAGCACGCCGCCGCAGGGGGCTCCCCGCACCTGCCGTCCCCCCACCGCACGCACGGCTGGAGACGGGGCGGGTCCCGGCCGAACCCCTCGCGCCCCTCCCACCGTCGGGCTTCAGCTCCTTCTGCTGGTGACCCTGCACCCTCAGCCCCGAGTTGGATGCCTCGCCCCAGACGCCCAGCTCCCCCACGGAACACGGGGGCACGCAGGCCCCTCCCCCTCCCCCTCCCCCGGCCACGCACTTTGCTCCCGTTCCGTGCAGGCCGCACAGGCCCCGTCGCCCGCGGCTGGCCGCACGGCGGTCACCAGGCAGTGTCACTCACGCCGTCCTGACCGTGAGCACCGCTGAGCCCCGGCCTGGTGGGGGGGGGAGTGTCGCCCCCCCCCCGCTGTCCAGTCCGAGGTCCCGAGGCCTCGGACACCAGGCCAGACCCTGAGGACGCCGGTGGCAGGCAGGAGGCCCAGGTCTTGCGGCCCACACTTCGCCCCCGGCACGCGGCCCGGGAGGGGGCTGCCGGCGCGGCAGAGAGGCCGTCCGAGCCGCAGTGTCTCCCCGGCGCCCTGGCTGCCACGGTGCGAGCGTGGCTGCCGCAGGGACCCACGTGCTCCACGCTCGGGGCAGCACCGCCGGGGGGGGGGCGGGGAGGGCACGGACTGCTTCCTCTTTCTGGGGCAGAAAGCTGCCCCGGCCGCAGGCGGCTGCAGCGGCGGGGACTGTGCAGAGCTCGCTGAGGGGGGCCTGGGGGGCACCCCGGAAATCTGCGTGAGCCCAGGCCCCCAGGCCCAGGCCCAGGCCATGCTGCCGGAGCCGAGGTGCTGGTGTGAGGTCGGGGCACCGAGGTCGCCACGTCCTTGTTGCCACCGCAGTCAGGGAGCCGTTGGGGGTTAGGGGCCACGACGCCGGCAGGTTGCTCTCAAAGGGAGCAGGGAAGTGTCCTCACATCCACGCGTGTGGACGGACAGACAGACAGACGGGCCGGCGGACGCATCGCTGTAGCAAGACGTGAACAGGTCCCGAGCCCAGAAGTCCCTCCCCCTCTCTGCCGACTGGGCGGCGGTCAGCACAGAACCTCTGGGGGGGGAGGGCTCTACTGCCTGGAAGCCCCGGCGGTGGCGGCCTCGCCCTGCTGGGCTGACTCCCTCCTAAAACCCCCGGCCCGGCGGCCTGCCCAGGAGGCCCGGGCGACCGTGCAGGGGCGGGGCCGACGGGCCGCACGGGCAGGGGTGGGAGGGGTGTCAGCAGCTGCCCCCCCTTTGTTTGGGGGGGAAGGCAGGCAGCTGGCGCTCCTGCGGGCCCGCTAAGCCCTGCTCCCTGCACGCCAGGAGCCGGCTTCCACCGTCACCGGTGAGGGCCCCGAAGGCTCAGGGGACACATGGGGACACACGGGGACATGGTGGGGCGAGGCGGGAGGGGCAGCCCAGCTCTGCTTCCCTCCGTCTCCCCGTCCCCGGGTCGCCCGGGGGCCGAACAGCAAGCTGCCCAGCCGCCCCCGCTGGCAGCAGGTGACAGGTAGGGCCGATGCGGCCAGGAGCCCCCTGCTGGCAGAGCAGAGCTGGGCCTGGGGGTGGGGGGCCATGCGAGGAGGAGGAGGGTGAGGGGGACCTGTGCTTCCCAGACTGGCCCCGTCGCAGGGGTGGCTGCGGTGGGGGGGGCGGCGGCGAGGGAGAAGGGGGTCAGACCGGCCAGGCCCGAGGGGGAACCCGGCGGCAGGAGTGAGCCATTCCATGCCCCTGTGCCTGGGACCCCCGAGGGGCCCGCGGGGCCCACACGAGGATGAGGAACGCGCCGCTGACGCTGGCCCATCACCCCCGGGTGCTCAGCTCTCCGTGAGCAAAGCCGGCCCCAGGTCTGGCTCGTCTTTGGGCCCCGACTCTTCCTGTTTCCCCACCCGTCTTCCCCACGCATGGCCCGAGCCCCGAGGAAGGACCCGAGCAGGAGGGGCCGGCGGAGCCCGGGCGCCGCACCCAGCTGCCCGAGGTCCCTGCAGAAGGCGGCTCCACCTGCCGCGCCCCGTGTACCCTGAACGCTGTCCCGCTGCGTTCGAGGTGTGTTCCGAGGAAGCCGTTCCCCGCGGTGGCGCTCGCCGACGGGGAAGCCACACCTGAGACAGAGGGACACCGGGGGGTTCTGAGAGGGCGCTGCCCAGCTACAAACTAAGGGGCTTCCAGCGCCCGCCCCGGGGAGCTCCCCAGGGACAGCGGCGCCCCGGCTGGGGGAGCCCGGCTGCTGAGAAGCCCCCCGCTCAGAACACCCCCAGCGCGTGCCCTCCAGCGGGGAGCCCCGACTTCTCCACCGAGTCCCCGCAAATCCACACGGAGCCGAGCTGGGTGGTGCTGGTGGCCGGGGCGGGGGTGGGGGGTGGGCAGTTAGCGGGTCAAGGGTTGCGGGTCCCACGCTGTGGTTTGGGGCGTGCAGCTCGGACTCTCGGGGTCTGGGGAGCGTCCAGGAGATGGCGTGGACACCCTCCCGACGCTGACCTGCGCCCTCCTCACGGGGGTCCGGCGGCCCAGAGGCGCTGCGTCCAGGTTCACCACGGTACACACTGTCGGGCGTGTGAACACAGTCACCGCGACACGCGGGCGCGAAGCCTCGGCCCCCCTGCCCGAGGGCAGCGCGCCAGCTCTGTCTCGCCGTCTCCAGACACTTGGCAAATTTAAAAACACAAAGGGCTCTCACAGGGGACTCATCACGGGACGGTAGGGCTGGGGCAACTCGGCAGACGGCGCAGCCCGCCCAGACCCATGGCTGCCTCGCTGACTCGGAGGGCGGAGTCATCTCACGCACGCCGGCCTCCTCTCGAGACGACGATGACACTCAGGAAGCTGGGCAGAGGAGGGCAGTTCCTCGGCTCGAGAGAGGGCATCCTCGGCCGACCCAGGACACCCATCCCGTCGCGGGACAGACCGTCCCGTCAGGGATGTGACCTGGGGGAGGGGGGGAGGCTCCCGCCCCCACCCCTGAGCATCGGCAGCTGCTGCCAAACGCCGCCTGCACGGCCCGGCCACGGCGAGAAACGAGAAGAAGTAAAAAGCACCCGAACTGGAAAAGAGGTAAAAAACTGTCCCTACTCGCGGTGGACAGGACCCCACACACGGAGAATCCCAAGGAACCCACGCGCGCCAAAGACGAGGAACGAAACTCAGATCCAGCGGCGACGACCCGGAGAACAGGCCCCCGCGTGCGCGTCCTGGGTGTTTCTCCGCGCCCGCCGCCGGCCCGCTGAGAAGGCGGGGGGGGGGCGGGGACACAACAGCCCCGCCCACAGGGCCCCGGAGCGCCTGGGGACCGGGCAGCGGGGCCGTCTGGGTGCCCCGAAGCGGAAACATCGGGTTAGTCACGGTCCCCGCACAGGCACACGCGCCGTCCCCGCGGTCCCTCGCGCGTCCGGGCACATCTCGTAGTGAGGTGAAGTGGAGCGGAGGGGCCTGAGGGCGCGGGGGGGGGGGCGGCGCGGGGGGGCGTGCACGTGACAGGCAGGGCCGCCTCTCCACGCCGCCTCCTGTGCCGGCCGTCCCCGGAGCCACGGACGGGACGCGGGGGCGGCACCAAGCCCCGGGCCTCGGGGAGGAGCTGGCCCGCGCCGCCCTGCCTCCCGAGAAGACCCGGGAGCTGCTGCCCGAAGAGGGCGGTTCGCACGAGAAGCGTGGGGGGGGGTGGTTAAGTTGGAGGAGAAACGAAGAGTGTTCCCCGTGACTGTGCCGTGACCAGGGGCCAGGAGGGTGCGGCGCTGGCCAGGCGTCGCCACATCGCCTCTGCAGGCCCGTTCCCAGACCCTGCTGCAGCCGGCCGCCCCGTCCCGCCTCGCCTGCCTGCGGCCTCGGCCTGGGGGGGCCCTGCGGGGGGCTCCTGAACCAGGGCCAGGCTCCAGCAGGGCCCAGCTCTGTGCGGCTCTGAGCCCTCCTGTCCCTTCTGCCCAGGGGGCCGGGGCAGAGCGGCGGGGGAGGGGAGACACCCTTCTGACTTCGACACGCTCGTTTTTCCGGCCGAACCCTTGAAGAATTCAAAGGGGCTTGAACGGACGAGGGAAGTGGCCCTGGTCCGGTAAAAGGGCAAATGAAGGGACAGCGGATCTTCACGGAAGGACACGAGTTCCCCTCCAGGCCCCGCTCTCCTCCGGGCTGACAGCGGGGCCTGCGTGCCCTCGGCAGGGCTGGGGAGGGAGGAGAAACAGTTCCTGTTTTCAGTCTCTCCCGGCTTCCCGCTCCCCGAGGAGGTCCCAGGAAAGGCCGAAGGCTGGCCGCCGGCTCACCTGCAGGCAACCCAAGCCCCCGGCCCCCCGGGGGGACCATGTTTCCAGGGGGAAAAGGGGTGGAGACAAACCATAAACAGGCTCTTCCCATCCCTGCCCAGGACACACCCCACCCAGAGCACTGCCGGGGGACGGCCCTGGTCACCTGCGTCCCCGGCCTCTGAGTGACACCCCTGCCCGCCCTGGGGGGGCACTCTGTGTGAGTCCCGCTGCCCCCCGCCCCGTCAGCGAGTTGCGGGGGACCCCGTGCAGCCGGGGCGCAGCGCGGGGGAGGGCGGGCAGGCACGGCGGCCTCTGCAGCGTGGCCGGCGGCAGCGTCTCAGCCCCGGGTTTGAAGGAGCCAATGGCCTCCCGAGCGCCGAAACAGGAAGCCAGACACACAGCAGGCGGCCGGGACCCAGCTTCCCCCAGGACGGCGCCAGCTGCGCCCCGGCCGGGCTCACCGAGCCCCATTGACTCAGCAGCCGGTCCTCCTGTGCTGGCCTGGGGGCGGGGTGAGGGGAGACACCCTCACGGGGGGCGGGGAGCGGACGTCACCCCCGCACCGCACCCCCACTCGCACCCTGCCCCCTCGGCCTGCAAACGCTTCGCAGACCTGCCCGGTGCTCCGTCCCGCGACCAGTTTCTGCCGCTCTGAGGGCAGAAGGGACCGCGGGGCGCGAGCCTGGAGCGCCCTCAGGTGAGGCCCCCGCAGTCCCCCGACCTCCCCCTCCCCCTCCCCCCGGGTCACCCCCGGGGAACGCGCTCCCTGGGCGCGCGCTGAGGAGCACAGCTCGGGGAGACCCCGGAGGCCCCTTCCCCGCGCACCCTGGCGCCCAGGGAGCCTCTGGGCCGCGGTTCCGCTCGCTCCGCCGCCGGGATGCGAGGCGACGCGGTAGGGCGTGAGCCCACGTAGCACTAGGTGTCTCCGACTGCAGGGCCTCCGCGCACTTTAAGTGGCGCGAGTTTCCCAGGACGGGAAACTGAGGCCCAGGGGGCTGGAGTTGGCTGCTGAGGTGAGTCAGCTCCTGGATGAGACGCGCAGCCCCGTGCGGACGTCGCGACCCGGCTTCCCCGGCGGCCGCTCCCCCGCGTGTGACTCTGGCGCCCCTCCCGGGCCGCCCGCAGCCTCCTCGGCACCGGGCGAACCTCCCCAGATCTGGCCCGGGCCCCTCAGGACATGCCGGCCGATCCCGGACCGATGGCCCCGGCCTCGACGACCCCCGCGCGGGCCACTCACCCGCGCCTGTGCAACCGGATCCCGGGGTCTGCGCCTCCGCCGCGCACAGTCGCGCATCCCGGGCAGCGCCGGCCCGCGTCCTCGCCTCGCTGAGAAAGTTCCTGGCGGCTCCGGGCGGGCGCTGCTCGCGCGCGCACTCGGGCCGCCGGCCCCGGCCCACAATGCGGAGGGAGGCGCGTCCTGAACAAAGTGCGTCCCCTGGGCCGGGGCCGGGGCGGAGCCTGGTGACCCGCTGCCCCCGGCGCGCGCCGCTGCCGCTCCGCCGCGGGACCGCCCCGCCGGCCTCCCGCGCGGTGCCAGCTGGACCCGCCGAGGGGCGGAAGCCCGGGTCCCTCCAGACTTGGTCACTGGGAAGCCATCCCCTGGCCCTTTCCGCTTGGGCCTTCCCGCCCCGCCTCCCGGCCTCGGAAAGGCGGCTGCTCGGTGACGGGCTGGGGCCCGGGCTGGCGGGGCGGAAGCCTGCGCACAATGGAGCCCTTCCTGTGCCCGGACCCGCGGCGCTCCGCCGCGCTGCGCTCCCGGGACGCGGGGACGGACGAGCCGCGGGCCTGGCCGAGGCGCCTGGCTCCGCCCCCTCCCCCCCACCCCCGCCCCGAGTCCCACTCTGAGCCCGCGCCTGGGTCGGAGCAGAGCGCGGGCCCCGAAGGGCCGGCACTAGTAGGTGCTCAGTAAAACGCTCGGTTTCTTCCCGCTTCCCGACTCTGCCCCCCTCCCTCCTCCTCAAAGGGCCGTGGGGGCGCCCGGCTGGGCCCGCGGAGGAGGGCAGAAGGGGACCTGGGGGCAAGGGGCCCAGCAGACGGGGCCCAGACTCCCAGCTCCAGGGACCAACGTGAGGCTGAGTCCCGGCCGGTGCGGAGGGGTTGGCGCTGGGGCCCAAGGGGGTGAAGGCAGCGTCCCTGCGGCGCCAGGGAGCCCGGTAGGGGGGGATACAAGCCCCCACTGGGCCTGCCTGAGCCCCATGGGGTCAGGTCACAGTGACATGACCGTGGACGCCAGGACAGGAGACACTGGGCTTGCTGGCCAGGGCTGGACACAGGGCCCCCACCCACTCGGCTGGTTTTGGGACAACGCCCTTTCCCTGGAACGGGAAAGGGCTGCAGCCACTGCTCTGTGGGGTGTGGTCTCCCCGTGGACAAGGGCTGTCCTGCAAGCCCCCGCTGCCCCTGCCCCGGGGCCCCATGGACAGACCACAGTAGCATGGGGACGGCCGGGGGCAGGGACCAAAGGCCAGTCTGGCTGGGGCGAGAGGCGGGGTGAGGGCAGGCCCCTGAGTAGGGGCGGCCCGGCCGTGGACAGAGCGCTGCCAGGCCTCCCCCCCCACCCCCCCGCCCACCGCAGCAGGGGCCGCGGCCAAGCGCCCGTGCCGCTGAGAGCAGCTTTCCTCCGAGCCCGGCGCGGATGACTCAGTTGCTCTGAATCAAGCGAATGGATTTTCCTGAAATATGAAAATTGATCAGAGGAGAGCGGGGCGGGGCGGGGCGGAGAGCCCGGTGGCTGGGGGTGCGCTTCAGGCCCCCTGCAGGGGCCCCGGTCACTCGCCACGTCCCCACCCCACCCAGCCACCTAGAAGGGCCCTCTGGCCCACCTGAGGCCCCCCCGGCGCGCAGGGGCTCCCGGGTCCCCTCCTCCACGGGCAGCTCCAGCCGACCCCCGGGGGCGGGAGACAGTTCACAGCGGGACGGAAGCCACTGTGGCAAAGGGGTCTCGAAACAGCCGCCCGGCAGCCCAGTGTCGCCCGCCAGCCTCCCGGCCTGGGCCAGCGTGAGCCTCGGGGGGCCAGCGGAGGAGGGTGGGGAGCGACAGGCGTGTCCAGGCCCGGCCTCCCTTCCCCGGGTCCCTGCCCGCCTCCCTGCCCCTCGGGGCCCCTGGGCCCGTGCCGGCCCGTCTCAGCAGTCGGGCGCTGGCTGGACTGCGGGCCTCGGAGCCTGTGGCCCGGGAGGGGCCGGGCCCCGGCCACCGACTGCCCTGGCTCTGGCTCCCGGAGCGCTGGGCGAGGCCCCCGGCGGGAGGTGGGGGCCGCCCTGGCCGCGTTTTCCCGAGCGTTGAAACATGCCGTTCAAGCTTCTGAGGTGCAGTCCTTGGGGGCCCTGGGCCCCCCTCCAGGCCCAGTGGGAAATCACGGGGGCCAGCGCTTGCTGACGAGTGTCACCTCCGTCTGCTGATGCTCGTTGGCAAGGGGGTCGGGACACCCGGGGGACACCAGCGGCCCCCAGCAGGGCTGGGGGTGTTCGGGGGTCACGGAGGAGGGGGGGGCCTGCACAGTGCCCGAGCAGAAGCACCAGCTCCGAACCCCAGCCCCGCGTCCCCACCCGAAGGGGCTGCGGGCTCCCAGCTGGGAAGCTCAGGATGGAGAGGCGCAGCTCTGACCGGCCACGGACAAGCTCGCGCTCCCCACTCATCACGGGGGGGCGGGGGGGCTTCCTGGCATCAGTGGGGCGTGGGCAGAGCCCGGTCCCTGTGGCGGCCACTCCGGCCCAGGACGGGCCTCGGGGGCCCTGGTGGGGAGGGCGCTCCGTGTGCACTGCCGGAGCTGGCGAGGGCCTGGGGGACGCGGCCTGTGGGGACCGGCCGACGGTGTCCCGAGAGCTCCCCCGGAGTGAGCCAGTCATTGCCTTATCGGGAAGCCTCGCTCCTCCTCCCTCTCCGCTACCGGGAAGGAGATCAGCTGGAGTCTGGCTGTGTTTTTCCAAAGATGGCTTTTGAGGAGAGATGTTTCTCCCAGTCCCTGGCGTGCAGGGGCCAGGCCGCAGGGACGGCGCCGGCCCCCCGCGTGGCCGTGCTGGAGAAGGTGCTGAGCGCCGGTGCTCCCCCCGACCCCCCCCACGGCAGCCCCAGGGAGGAGGCGCCACTTCAGTCTCCGGTTTATGGGCGAGGAAACGGGGTCAGGGGCCTGGGGCTCCCAGCCAGCACCTGCTGCGGCCAGGGTGGGAACCCAGAAGCACCCCGGTCCCCGCGTTCAGTTGCCACGTGGGGCGCAGGCGACCTGGGGTGCAGGGAGAGGGGCTCCGGTGGCCGTGTGGGCCGCAGGGAAGGGCTCTGTCGCCCCCTGGCCTTCCCACACGCCCGCCCCGCCGCCCCGTGTGTGGAGACTGATGGCCACTGCGGCAGCTTCTCCCTGCGGCGCTGTGCGCCCAGCGGCAGCTGCGCCTCGGGCCGCACCTGTTGTCTGCATCAGCTGCTGTCGCCCCCACCCCCTGCACCGGGAAAGCAGGCCAGGTGCCTGGGCTGGGCCCAAGC
This sequence comes from Phyllostomus hastatus, assembly GCF_019186645.2. NCBI lineage: Eukaryota > Metazoa > Chordata > Mammalia > Chiroptera > Phyllostomidae > Phyllostomus > Phyllostomus hastatus. The sequence continues at coordinate 23,190,320 of NW_025333607.1, read as the reverse complement.
CCTCCTTCCCAAGGGCAGGTGGGAAGGTGTGGCATCTGTGCATCGGTCACAGCAGCGCCTGGGGGCTGCTGGGGCAGGGGTCCCGGCTGCAGACAGGGCCCCTCCCCCAGCTGGGCCCCTGAGGCCACTCCGCCACCACGGGGGTGGGGGTGGGGGGCAGAGAGGCCAGGAGAGCAGCGGAAGCCTGGAGGGGGGCCCCTCCAGCTGTCTCTGATGGGGGGGGACACTGCTCCAGGGCCGTGGAGCAGGGCCGCCCGAGCCCCGGGGCTGGGAGAAGGCTGATGTGGGGCCCGTGGGGCTGGGCCCGCCAGGGACAGCCGCCCTCACTCCGGTGCGGCTGCCAGGGGACCTCGCCAGCCCCCGCCCAGCCTGCGTGGGGCGTGCACAGGCGCGCGCCATGGGAGCAGGCACCCACTGGCTGGGCGGTGCCGTGCCCCGAGCGCCCGGCCGCGGAGCGAGTCCAGAAACCGCGGGTCTCTGAGAAAACGTCCAGGAGGACATCTGCCCGGAGCTGCCGGCGGCGTCGCGTGGGCCAGCGCTCGTGAAACCGCCCCTCGGGGCGAGGACCAGATGGGGACTTGGCGGCGGGCCGTCTGGGCTCACGCCTGCACGTCTCTGCCTCTCCCCGTCGCCCCCCCCCCCCGCCACTCAGGGCCCGGCGGCCGGAGCCTCCACTCGCAGACCCAGCGGTGCCAAGGCCCTGGCGGGGTGGAGACCCCCCCCCGGAGGCCGCCCCGGCCGGCCGGCCCACCCGCGGGGCGCTGCTGACCCCTGCTGGCGGTTTGCTTCCTGCAGCCCCGGGGAGGGCGGGGCAGCCCTGGGACCCATCCAAGTTGGGAGGGGTGGGGCCAGACACCCGCTCGGAATCCCCCTGCTCCGTGGGTCCGGCGTCTGGAGCGCCTTTGGTGGGACAAGAAGAAATGAGAACGACACCCAGACGGGGTCTCGGGGCCGAGGGAGACCAGCCAGCAGCCGTGGCCTGGAACCGCCCCGCTGCCCCTGGCCCTGGGCCTGCAGCCGGGAACCCTTAGCTCACCTGCGAGCGAGACCACACGGCTGGAGGGGAGGACGAGGTCTCCTCCCCATTATTCCACCCGCCCCACACAACCCACAGGGGGCCGGGGGGCCGCCCCGTGACGGCCGAGGCTCCGAGAGCTTTCTCCCCGGGACAGAGGCTGGCCCTATGCTCTTCGGAAAACCCAAGCGGCCGCTTAGAGTTCTTGTGTCTGGGACCGGGTGTTTGGAAAGCCATTCTGCACACCCGAGGTGTGAAATTCAAGGCTTCCGCAGTCCTCACCAGGAGCGCCGCAGGGGCCCAGGAACGTGGAGACTCCCTCAGAGTTAGTCTGGAGACCTCAGGAGGCGGAGCCACCGAGGTGTGAGCCCCTCCTCCTAGCGGCGCCCGCCTGCGGCGCGGACCCGGGCTCACCTTCCCGTTGCAGACATGCTCCCCCACAGCTGGGGGTGTCCTCGCACCCGGGGCCCCGCTGCCTCCGCTCTGTGAGCAGCCCCCCCTCCCCCGTCTGCTCCAGCAGAGGTGGCCCTTGGCCTGTCACAGGCCAAACCTGACGGCTCCTCTGGCTCTCGCTGCACCCGACCTCCACAGCGGCCGGCACTCCTCTGTCGCCGCTCCTCTCAAACCGCATCACGAAAGGTTTCGTGACGCAGGCGGCACGGGAAGTAACTCAGGACACAGGCCTAGTGGTCGAGGTTCCCCAGAGGCACAGAACCCCCAGACGCTCACGTATTTGTCAGGACGAACCGGCTCGGGCCGCTCCGAGCCCGACAACCCCCCAGGTGGGCGGGGCGGGCTGGACCCCCAGGGAGCCTGGTGGGTTCGTTCCGGGTGAGTCTGAAGGCCTGGGAACTGAGCTGGTGGCCTGACGCCAGCCCGGAGGCCAGCCCCTGAGGCCCTGGAGGACGCTGACGTCCCGTTCAAAGGCAGCGGGCAGGAGGAACTCCCTGGTATTTGGGAGATGGTCAGGCTTTCTCACCACGCCTTCAACTGATTGGACAAGGCCCACCCACACTAGGGAGGGCAATCTGCTTCGCTTAGTCCACCGATTTAAATCTTAACCTCCTCTGGAAACACCCAGAACAACTTGGCCAAACATCTGGGCACCCCGTGGCCCCGTCAGGTCGACACGTGAACTGTGACCATCACCCCAGGGACACCAGGCAGTGCAGGAAATCAATCAGCTCAGAGGCAGCGGGAGCCCCTCCCTGCCCCCCACCGAGGAAACAGCCACTGAGCGAGGGGGGGTGGTCGCCTGCCCCTCAGCGCACCACACACTTGAACCACGCGACTGCGGTCTCTCCGCGTCTGTTCTTCCAGACCTTTCTGTCGAGACTCACGTCTTGTTTGTAGCATCTCGGCCACGCCCGGCCTTCTGGCCCCGGGGGTCAGTATCCTCCCCGACCAGGCACTGTCCTGGCCTGCGGACGGCTCCCTGTCCGTGTGTCACCCTACACCGAGAGCTGCCACACGGGCACGTCTCCTCTCTCCCGACGCACCGCAGCTCCCTGGCACCAGCCGCTCGCTCCCTGGTCACTGCCCACGGCTGGGGCTCCCTGGCCTCTGGCTGAGGGGCCAAGAAGCCAGTCCCCCCTACTGTCAGAATCCGCCCCAGCCGAGCCTCACATGACGGCCCCTCAGTGCCCACGAGGCCCTGCCCCGGCCGAGAGGCGCTGGCCCCCCTCTCAGCCTCCCGCCGCCCTCCTGGAGAAGCCCCGGGGGGATCCCTTTCTTGGACCCCTCCCTCAGAGAGCTGTCTTCACCCGGCCTCATGGGATGGCCCCGTGGGATGACCCCGTGGCCGCCTCCCGGCCTCAGGCTTCCTCCCAGCGGCGCTCACTGGCCCAAGCTGCTTTCTGTCCCAGAGGAGGCGTCTCCGGAGCTACCACCAGGGACAGCAGCCCCCCGGAGCGACCCCCCGGCCTGCGGCAGCTGTACTCTCCGAGAAGGACGGCAGTGCAGTCTCCACGCCACGAGCTCTTCCAGGACGCGCAAGGCACAGGCCCGGAGGTGGGGGCTCTGTGCCCCGCCCTTGAGGCTGGGGGGGCGGGGATCCGTGCCTGTCCCAGCCCGGAGAGTCCAGGCGCAGTCCGCCTCCGAGGCTGCGCTACAACAGCAGGCTCCCTCCGGGGATTCTGGCCCCGCAGCCCAGCCGCCCCGTGCAAGTGCGGGCCCAGGGGAGAGGCCAGGAGGGGGCCTGGCTGGCGTCAGGGGCCGTACGGTGGGGGAGGGGGGTGAGGAAGCTGCGGATGGCCCCAGCCAGCACCCCCTGAGCGCAGCGGCCACCGCACGGCAGGTCCTGAGCGAGGGCTGCCCGCTGACCTCAGCGAACCCCAAAACCACGCGCGGCAAGAACAAAGGGCAGTTGTTGCCCTCGGCCACTAAGTTTGGGGCGGCGTCCCGCGGGCGATGACTGGAACGCTGCCCGCGGCCAGCACGCCTGAGCGCCCTCGTGACCCGCCGCTTCGCCCTGGCCACCAGCCCGCCCCTCCCCGATTCCTCCCGCGGGGGCGCTCCCGAGCGCCCTCTGCTGGGCACGGGCGGGCGGTGCTCCTGCGTCCCCGGAGGGACGGCGCTTGCCCGCGGGGGGAGCAGGGCCCGGGACAGAACAGAGCCCCCACGGCCCTCAGAGGCCTTGCCCCCCACCGGTGTCCCGGACACTTGGGCTTCTCTGCTGGAGACCTAGGACGTCTCTGCGAGCTGTCAGGACCGTGCGATCCCGGGAAAAGACAGGGCGGAGGAACCCCGGTTTCCTCGGGCCGGCGGCCGAGGCTGCGGGGAGGCGTCATTCTCAACTTGCCCAGCAGGTGGCAGCGCTGCTCCCGCCCCTCGCTTTGCCGACTAGGGGATGACTTTACCTGTGAACTATTGAATGTTGTTAATAAAGCACCTGCTCCGGCGGAGGGCGGTGAGTTGCTGAGCAGAGTGGGCGGCCACCCCTGCCCTCCGAGGCCTTCCCAGCAGGTCAGCTCTGCCTCGAGCCTGTCTCTGGACGGCGGGCTCCGCGAGGCCCCCATCCTTCGACCTCGGAGTCTGACTCACCGGCCGCCCTGCTGGGACAGATGCGCCCAAGGCCTCCCTGCGGTCTTTCCAGTCGACTTCCTGCCCTAACCCGCTGCTGTCTGGCCGATGACCGCAGAGGAGGGGGCGTGTCCCGGAAGGAGCAGGAGGGGACAGGGATCAGGAGCCAGGGCAGGGGACGCCCTGGTGCTGTGTCCACCAGGGGAACCTCTCCTGGCCTTCAGCCGCCCGCCCGCCCGACTGCCGTGGTAGCTTCTGAGCTCCTGTGCCCTAGTGTCCCTGCCCGGGGGAGGGGCAAGGCGTGCCCCCCCCCCACACACACACACACGGAGGCCCCTTTTCAGCTGCAGTAAGTAGCCGGAGGCTGCAGGTGGAGCGAGAGCAGAAGTGGGCCCTGGGCTCGAGCCAGGAGAAGAGGGGAAGTGGTCACCAAAAACCGAATCCCCTGGTTTCAGGTTCCCGGGGCCCCTGGCCCTGCCCCTGCCCCGAGGAGGTCCCAGGCCAGCTCGTCAGCAGCCCTGGACGCCCTTGGCCCTCGGCCCTCCCGGGGGCCTGGATCCAGTCCCTCTGCAGATGGATTTCCCCTTTTCCTGCCTCCAGGCATTGCGTGGTCTCCCAGACCTCCCTGCCTCTGCAAGGCCGTTGCTGAGCCCCTGCAGCCCCCTCCCCAGCCCCAGGCCCCAGGCCCCAGGCCCTGCCCTCGGGAACACGGAGGCAGAGACTGAGGGTCCCCAGCTCCCCTTGGACCTGCCTTGCCACGACCAGCCCAGGAAGACGCACCAGGAACATCCAGGGGGAAGGAGCCTCAGAGATGCCCCGCACTGCCCCGAGGTGGCTGGGCCCCCGCAGCTCCGGCTGCGTCGTCAGGGCAGCGGCGGGGCTGCTGGCCGGCGGGCCGGTCTGGGCAGCGCTGTGGGCCAGAGGTCAGCCGGAGGAGCCCTCGGCACGTGTGATGTCACAAGCACCGGTGGCCTTTCCGTGGTTTCACCGTCAGGCCCGTGCCTGCGTGCCTGGTGGGCGACTCCCGCACACCTGATCGCCTCGACCCCGAGGTCCTCCCTGACCCCTGAGTCCTCCTTCTGTGGGAAGGGGACATCCAAGGCCCAAGGGTGGTGTGACGAAAAGCTGGAAGGTTCTGGAAAAACGGCAGGCAAGGCTGGGCCTGCGGGGCTCCCTGTATCTCCAGCTCTGTCTGGACAGCTCCCGGGACCGGTGCCCCCCTCGGTCTGTGGGTGGACACGCAGGGTGGCCAGCTCCGGTTTGCCCGGGGCAGCCCGGCCGCCTCCACGGGTCACGGAGACAGGCTCACCTCCCACAGTGCGCTTGCAGATGCTGCCTGTTCCACAGGCCGAAGGCAAGACCCTCCCCCAGCAGACGAGTTATGAGTCGTCGAAGGCTTAGATGATGGTTAACACTTTTTAGAGATAAAGCATTTTTTATCCTCACCCAAGGATGTTTTCTCCCATTGTCTTTAGAGAGAAAGAGAGGAAGGGGGAATGGGAGAGAGAGAGAGAGAGAGAGAGAGAGAGAGAAAGAGGAGCACTGGTTGGCTGCCTCCTGCATGAGCTCTGACCAGGACTCATCGACACCGGAATCCAGCCGACTGGGCCGCACCGGCCAGGGTGCGGTAAAGTGTTTGTTGCATCAAGGTCTATGCCCTGTTTTCTAGACAGAGTGCCATTGCACGCTGAACAGGCGACAGCACAGCGTAAACACTTCTATACCCACTGGGAAACCTAAAAAATTCGTGTACCCAACTTGACGGCCGTGGTCTGCGAGGGAACCGCGACAGCCCCGAGGTCACATCACAGCACAGCGGTCTGGCTGACACGGCGCCCTGCCTCTCCCTGCACCCGGGGCTTTAGCCCCCCTGGGGGGGGGAGACGCTGGGGGCACGGAAGCCTCTGCTCCTCTCCCACACCTTCCACGTCACTGAGTCAGCCCCAGGACTCGGAGAGGACAGACAGAGACCCAGGGAGAAAATGCAGCCGTTTTGCCCCGCTGTGAAATTGGGCGGGACTCCAAAGCTCATCTCTCCAGGATCCCTAGAACTGGAGGGGGGTGGGGGGTGGCGACCTCGCCAGGCCTGATCTGCGGGCAGCAAGCCCACCGCGTCCGACCTGCCTGTCGCTCTGGCATTTAGTTTCTGCACCGGCCCACCGACTGCTTGCTGAGGGCGGCGCGGCCAGGACTTCCCCTGGCTTCCCGCCTTCCGAGAAGCCCTGGCTGCGTGTCCCCGTGGACGCTCTCAGCTCGGGGAGCCCTGTGCGCCGGAAGGGCCGTCGGAGGAGCGGTGTTTCTGACGGCAGAAAGCGAGAAACACTCGGCGAACACCTACTTTTCTGCCTTGTGAGATGCTTCACTTTACCCCCCGGGGAGAGCCAGCTCAGAAACTCGGGGCTCTCCAGGAAGCCCAGGCTGGGGGTGCGAGTCTGCCCTGCCGAAGCCTGGAGGCCCCGCTTTTCCAAACTGCTGCTCTCGGAGGGGGGTGCGGCCCCCTTGGACAGCAGGGTGGCTGGGGGCCCTGAGGGGGCTGGAGCTGTTGGGGGGAGGAGGCCAGCTGATTTACGAGGCATCCGTGAAGGGGCGGGGCCACCGTGTCCCATAGGGTCTTGTCTGTGCCCACAACACTCCTGTGGGTCAGGACCCCACTTTTAAAGATGCAGGCTGAAGCCCAGGGGGGCTGCGTTCAGCATGAGAGCTCGGCAAAGGGGCGGAATCAGAGCTCAGACCGTCGCAGTCTGGCGCCCCCCTGTGTCCCTTGCACCTCGCCACCGGGGCCCACAACAGTGAGACACCCCCCACCCACCATTCCCTTGGGGCACAAGGTTATCAGGGGTCTCAGATCACATGCCCACCTTACCATCTGGCTGACAGGAAAACCCTGAGAGGTTCTGAGCGCACAGTGGGTCCACAGGGCAGGCCAGAGCCGGGTCTCCAGCCCCCCAGTCCCCCAATCCCCCAGGTCTGGGGGGCCGCGCCGCTGGCGGGCGCCCTGACGTCATCCTGCTGTGGTGCAGTGTGCAGAGCCCACAGGTGGGCGGGGCCGGGACACGCCCAGCCGGAGCGGAACAAAACGGCGCGCGCGGGCGCATCTCGCAGCCGCTCCTGAGCGCTTCCCGCCCAGCCACCCGAGCCCACTGCAGGTGAGTGCGCCAGGGGAGCGCACCGGCTGAGTGCGCCCCCAGCCGCGCGCCCCCGGCCTAGCCCGCTCCATGCGCCCCGGCTCCGCCGCTGCGCCCCTAGCGCCGTGCGTCCTGAGCGCTTTCGGGTCCTTCCCGCTGCCAGGAAAGTTGGAAGCAGAAGTGGCGCAGCTGAGTCGCGGGCGCCGAGTGGGCACAAGTGGCCGCAGTTAGACCGGTGGCGCTTCTGTTTCCGGGAGGCGCTGGGTCCCTCCCCGCCAGGGCTCCCACATGCCCTGGCCCTGGCCTCCGGTTCCCCGCCATCCGCAGGTCCCACAGCAGAACAATGGGCGGTTTCGCGCGCCCCTGACGCTCATGGCACGGCAAGGGGATGAGGGCATTCCTACCACCCCCGCCCTCACCCTCCCTGGCTGCGCCGGGACATCTGGCCGCATGGCCCCGCCTGGGGTATCTGTGCAACCTTTCACCTCCGCCACCCACATCTTGGTGCCAGATGGAGACATTTCGAGGCCCGAGACAACCCACAGGGGTGCTGTGTGGCCTCCGCCCCTGAAGGCCGGGGTGCAGGGAGGGGCTGAGGTGAGCGCAGCCAAAGCCGGTTGTGGTGTGTTCCCCGGCAGCCGCTGCTGGGCAGGTGTTTCGTCTGCTCACAGGCGGGGGTGGGGAGGGGGGAGAACATTCCAAAACTCCTGGTCCCCTCTGCTGTGACCTGAGCAGGACCTGGGTCCAGGCCTGGGGCGGGAGGAGCTCTGGCCCGTCCCTGTCCCTGCGTCCTGGGCTGCAGCCACCGGCCCCTGCTCCTCGGAGGGGTAAGGGGACAGGCTCTTCCCAGCCCCTGGGGATGTCCCCAGGCCGTAGCGCAAAGCGTACCAGGAAGAGGCAGCCTGCGGTCGCGGGGACAGATGGTTTGGAAGGCGCACTGGCTGCTTCTTCCCGGTGCATTTGCCTCTTCGTACGTGGGTGACAGGGGACGAATGACGTCTCACTGCTCAGTTCCTGCTGGGGACCGAGTGCACAGGCCGGGAGCACTCTGGGGCCACCCACCGCCTTCTCCGCGCCCGCCCACCCTCCCGGAGCTAAGGAGGCTGGAGTGCCGGCCGCCCAGCCCTCATCTTGGGGGTGCGACCCAGGTGGGGTTGTGGGGGTGGTGGGCTCTGAGCTGCTCTGCTCTCACCCGCCTGCGGTCACCTGATTCTCGCACTGGGCCCTGGCCTCGTGCCAGAGGGGGTCCTCCGCTCGCAGTGCCCCGAGGCTGGCGATGACCTTTTGCCTCTGGGAGGGACGGTCCAGACTGAGAAGGAAGTTGATGAGGCAGAGGGTGCGGTGGGGCCAGAGGGTGGGGGGTGCCCTGCTCGGTGGGAGGGTTTGGGGAGGATGCAGGAGAGAAAGCGGGGACCCCCAGCCCGTAACGCTGACAGACAGCAGGGCCGGAGCCCGGGCCTCCGGTCTGCCCCAGCCCCTTCCTTCCTGGCCCCGGGTTTTCTGCCTTCATCACAAGCGCCTGCCTCTGGAGCCCGAAGTCCGGCCAGAGCGGCAGCCCGGGAGCTCCGTGCTGGCACGCGGCTGGCCAGTGGCAGCTGTGGGGCGAGGAGTGACAGGTGTGGTGGCTCTGGGCTCGCCGCCGAGCTGCCCCGAGGGGCAGACACGCAGAACCCCTGCGCAGGGCCACCGGCCAGCTTCTCACGCGAGGGGCCGTGAGCGAGCCCCCGGGGAGGGGGAAACTCTGTCCTTTCTGTGTCCTGTGGGTGTTCGGGTAGGAAAGCTCACGGGGAAGGCCTCCTTGAAAGGCCGCTGAGTGGTTAAACTCTGGGGCTCCCCGGCTGATTGAGAAAAGCTGGCTTCTTGGGGGGATCACGAGGTGCTAAGGAGCAAGAAAGGGCTGTTTTCTCCAAGCCAGCCGCTGGCCAGAACTCGGGTGAATCGGCAGGCATGGGAAGAGACCCGCAGACGAATAGTGCGCCCGAGCTGGTCTCTCCTTAAGATAATAGCAGGCAGGCACTGGCACCGGCTGCAGCCCTGCATGTGTTACCTGGACAGGCGATGCGGTAGGTGCCGCTGTGCCCGTTTTACAGAGGGAGAAACTGAGGCTCGGAGGTGCTACGTCTCGGGCTCGCACTCAGCCCCAGGCGGCCTCCACGCCCGCCTCAGTCCCCGTGTCACCATTTTCATTGTGACTCTGTTTCCTCTTTCAAGAGCCGCTCAGGAAAGAAACCCCTGCCCCTGTGAGACTGAAAACACGAAAGCTTTGCAAGGGCTTTACGGCGGCTGAGACACGAGCTGTCCACGCGGCTTGGTCAGCACGAACGTGGACGGAGTCAGGGTTAGAACTCACGCCTCTGGGCTTTCACCCCGCTGCGTGGCCAGGCCGGGGACAGGGGCCCCGGAGGGTGGGATCTGCGGGAAGGGAAAAGCCTGGAGGAGCGTGGGCTCGAGGAGCCACACACGCAGGCACACAGAGGGGCCGCGGGAGGGGTGGAGGTTGAGGTGGGGCGGGGGAGGGGTCCCGGGTCTGACAGCAGCCCCCGGCCCGTGGTCTCCCGTCGTCGGTGGCGGCCGTGGCGGTGGCTGGCTGGCTGTCAGCGCGGCCGCCCAGGAGCCCGTCTGTCGTCAGCGCCCAGGGATTCCCATGTATGGTAAAGTGTGTGCATTCCCAGGCGGGGGCGGCCTTCCACACCGGCCTCCCCAGCGCCTCCCGCGCCTCGAGGCACGGCAGCCTCCGGCCGGGAGCAGGTCCCCAGGGCAGGAGCTCGGCCAGAGCCTGCCCCCAACCCCATCCTCCCTCACCCTACCCCCCCACCCGAGGGCGCCCTGTGCTCTTCACCTGGGTGCCTGGGACCGGCCCTCCCGAGACGTCTGTGTAAGGAAAGAGTGCTAACTCGTCTTTCAAGTGAGCTAAACAGGAGTCGCTGGGACCTTGCCCGCTGGGGTCACTGGCTGTTAGCAGCGGCCCTGGCCTCGCTCCGCCGGAGGCACAGGGGCCGGATCTGCGGGGGACGCTGGGGGACGTGCTATAACGTAGGACTTCCTGTAGGAGTCTCGAGACGCTGAAACCGTACACCCAGCGCCTACCTCAGCCGACCTTCGGATTTCTGACTCCAAGGGGGGAGAGCTGTGTGCTCTGTGAGGGTTGGGGTTAGGGGGAGGGGGCGCCAGGAGAGGAAGGGACACAGACAGCCCCGCCCCGGTCACGCACAGCCCCACAGGGGCCAGGGCCTCCGGAGCGAGAAGCCAGGGCAGGGAGAGTGGGCTGAGCTGGGGGCCACGGGGCCTGGGAGCGCCGGTCAGCTGCGTGGGGAGGCCAGCTGAGTGCGGGGCTCCGGAGACACCCTGGCCAGGTGTGGGGGCGAGGGGGCCTCCGTCTCCACGTTGGCCGTTTGTCCTTGCCAGGGACCGTGGCTTTCAGGGGAGGTCTTCTCCTTGGCCTTGCCGGTGTCACCTCTGAGACACGGCCCTGACCCCTGACCCCTGACCGGCGGGCCCCTCCTCTCCCTGGCTGCCCTCTTGACCTGTCGGGGGCATGTGCTGGCAGGGGCCGGGCCGTGGCACTGGGAAGGAGCGCGGCTCTCCTGCGCACCTGGCCACATGCCACCCGGCGCAGGTAACGTGAGAGCACGTCTCCAGCCCAACACACACCTGGCAAGTCCGGGCCAGACCTCGTGGGTGGGGTCACGAGCTCTGCCCAGAGTCGCTCTTTGGCCCCAGGGAGGTGAGCTGCGGGCCAGGAGGGATGGGGTTTTTCCACTGGACCTGCAGGCACGGAGCGGCTTATCACTCGACCGGTCTCCTCGGGGCACGTGGGGACGCCTGCCTCTGACACTGTTCCTCAAACGTGGGCCGAGACCGCGCTCAGCTGTGTGACCAGGCTGTGCCCTGGGCCTAGGGCTGGGGACACCGCACGGAGCCACTCGGGGCAGGGGCGGCTGTCTGGATGGAGCCGGGCCCTGGGACGAGGAAGAGGAGAAGCTCGGTGGCGAAGCAGACAGCGGCCCTCGCTGTTCTCCTGATTGACTGTCCTCGGCGTTCAATGCTGCTGCAGCCTGAGCGCTGGCCCCTCCAGGCAGCGGGCCCCGGAGCCCCCAGGGCAGCGAGGGGCACCAGGACTGTCCCCGGGGACCCAGGAGCTCAGGCCTGTTTGGGGTGTGGGGTGTCCGAGGAGGGCACAGAGGGGTCAGGTGCAGAAACCCTACCTGCGGGTGTGTCTGGGACGTGCGTGAGCGGCAGCCGGCCCGGACTGGGCAGGGGAAGCTGGCCGCAGGCAGAGGTCAGCAGCCCGCAGCAGCCGAGGGGGAGGGACAGCAGGCCCGGCTCCAGTGCTCCCCCCAACCTCATGCAGCCCCCAGCTCCGCACGGGCCTGGCTGAGCCCTTCCCACAGCCCGGCCCTGCCCTGGGCAGCACATGGGTGGCGAGGGCACGAAATCACCAGCCCCGATGCCGTGTGGGCGCAGTGACAGGTGACAGAGCTGGACAGTGAGTGGGGGCTGTGCTGGGGGGGCTTGGTGGGGGGGCTTGATTTTCTCGGGCACGAGGGAGTCACTGATGGCTGTAGCGCAGGGGACCTGGCGGCCGTGCGGGCACAGGTGGGGACGGAGGTTCCGGAGCAGCTCCCCGGCGTCGCCGTCAGGGTGCAGCCCGCTGCGTGGGCTGACACCACCCAGGGACTGCGCCGGCTCCCTTCACTGGACGACTCAGAGAGTCTGGCTGAGTGCAGTGGCTGGAAGCTGTCGCCACACACTGGGTCTCTTTGTCCCTCAGCTCTGCGGCCCCTGCTGCCAGCTGCATCCTGGGCCCGCCTGTCCCCCGGAGACACTCCGTGCTCCCCTGGCCTCAGGGTGGCCCCCAGCAGGTTCTCTCAGACACTGGGGACATTTTTTCTCGAGTCCCCACAACCCCCTTGTTCTGTGTCCTTGAGGCCGCGCCCCCCGCCCCTGCCCCAGCTTTCCCCCCTTCCCAGGCGCGGCTGTGGCCCCCTCTCCTGGGCGACCGCGCCCCCACCGCCCCGCTCGCTGACTCCCGTCTCTGCGCCCAGTTCCAGGATGCCCAACTGGGGAGGCGGCAAGAAGTGTGGGGTCTGCCAGAAGACGGTGTACTTCGCGGAGGAGGTGCAGTGCGAGGGCAGCAGCTTCCACAAGTCCTGCTTCCTGTGCAGTAAGTCCGGCCGGCCCCGCGGTCGCCATGGGGACGGGCGGGAGGGGCGCCCGCCCGGGCCTGTCAGCTCCCCAGGGCACCGGCGGCCCCGTGGGATGTAAACAGCCTGACATTTGGCTGCGGCCGCAGCTGGGGCGGGAGGCGCTCAGGGCCGCTTTGTCCTGGCCGGAGCCGCGCTCCAGTCCAAGGGGACCCTGGCCAGGGCCCGAGGGGGGTGGGGGGGACTCGGGGGCCGGGAGCCAAGCTGCGGAGAAGACTCGGCTAGGAAAACTTTCCACTTGGCTTCCTCTGCTGTCTCTCGCTGCTGCATCCCACCCTGCGAGGGGGAGGCCCGTCCAGCCCGAGGGCTCACCAGCCTGTGGGACGAAGGCCTGGCTTGTTCGGACTCTGCGCCAGCTGCAGCCGTGGGGGAGGCTGAGTCTGGGCTAAGAGCGGGCTGTCGCTGCCCGCCCCACGCCCCCCTCGCACTTAGTTAGCCCTGTCACTTCCCTTCCAGCCCCCACAGCCTGGGACAGGCCAGCAGGAGCCCGGGCTCTCTGACACCCTCTCCCGATGGCCCAGAGCAAGACCTGCTCCGGCCGCAGCCTGCGCCTAGCGGCTGGAGACCTCAGCCGCCCACCACCCCCACTCCTCCCTCTGTGTAGCCCGACCCAGTTCCGTCATCTGTGTGGTGGCGGGCGAGTCAGCCCATGTCGGCCTGGTTGAGTTTTCTCGCTGTTTCGTGGGAGATAACGATACCGGGTTGTTGTGACATCAGCATGAAGCTTGGGAAATAAAACGTTCAAAGGAAGTGTGAGTGACAGACACTCCCGGGCCCACACAGCTGACCCAGCCAGGCGGGGCTGCAAAGGAGACCCCCGGCGGGGCCGAGACCCAGCCCGTGTCCAGCAGACCCGGGAGCCAGTCCCGCCCTCCTGCCTCCCGGGAGCAGCGGCAGGAGAGGCTGTGGCCTCCCAGTCCCAGGTGCCTCGGGATCCCGCGCAGGAAGCAGCTGGGCCGAGGGCCACCTGCTCGCCAGGTTGCCGCCGCCTGCTTCCTGGTGGGCCGGCACAGGCCGCCGGCAGAGGCCTCGGGGCCCCACTCCTGTCCACGGCCAGCCGGCCAGGCGAGTCTGATGGATGGGGAGTGAGCGAGGTCGGCTGCCGCCCCTCCTGCCCCGGGGGAGAGCCGCAAACAGCAGCATCGTGTTATCAGCACTTCGCTGGCTGAGGAATGTTCCGGACGTTTATTTTTTCAGAGGGAGCAGGACGGCTTGGTTTGGCTGCGAGGAGGGTCCAGGCGCCTGGGGTCCTTAGGGCCCCTCTGCTCTCCGATGTTGCTTCATCGGCGACAAGAAGGGGCCAGCTGTGGCCGCCGCCTGCGGTTCCGCCTGTGGGGGCAGCTGTGGTCAGGCGGTTGAGGGGGGTGGGGAGTTCTAGGGGCACAGAGGAGGCAGCCGGCGGGCTGGGGCGCCGGGGGTGTGGAGGATAGAGGCTGTTGTCAGAGCCGGGCTGCGGAGGGGGGTCCGGGACCCACAGCCGTAAGGCACAGTCTCTGGTCTCGGGGCTCCCCTGGCGTCTGAGCTCCAGGGTCCCTGCGGTGGGAGGCACCCCCAGACATGCGTGCCCTGGTGCCCGGCGGGGCAGCGAGCAGCAGGCAGCCTGTTTAGGGCGGAAGGAGTCTCCCTTCTCTCGTGCAGTGGGAACTGTCCGGCTTGCGTTCAGGAATTCAGAACAACCCTCGGAGTCAGAGGCCTTTCCCTTCTAAGGAAGCGAGAGGCCTCGGGCACGCAGGGGTTTGGGCCGGCTGGCGTGCAGGGCCCCAGCCCCTTGCTGGCCGGGCCTGAGTGCGTCCCCAGAGCCCCTCCGGCTGTTTCCAGTCCTTGGCGCTCCCTTCCTCGGTCTGGGACCGACAGGAAGACGGGTGGAGCGGCAGACGACCTCGGGGAGACCGGCCTCTACCCTGGGCTTGGCCTTTGACCCCAGAGCAGGGACAAGAGCAGCACCCCTGCCCGGCACCCCTGGGGCTGTGGCAGGGGCAGCTGGTTCCCGTTGGAAGTCAGGGATGCACAGCCCCCCGGTCGGGGCCGGGGGCCCTGCCACAGGCGGAGTTGAGTGCCCACCTCTGAGCTGTGACCGCTCCCTGCTGGGGCAGGCGGGGCAGGGGGGTGGTCTGGCCTCCCCCCATGGTGGCGGCTGTTGGAAGCAGCGGGTCCCAGAACCCGAGAGCCCAGGGAAGCTCCCAGAAGCCACGCGCCCTCGGACCGGCGGCTCCGGTCTCCTCGTCCGCAGAGCAGGGCTACCGTCGGGACGCAGCTCCGGGCACCCCTGTGGGCTGCAGAAGCTCTCAGGCCCCGCTGCGTCCTGGCCTGGCCCTGCTTCTGCCCATCCCGGGGGCGTGAGCTTCTCTGTGGGCCTTGGCTTCCCTTCTGAAGCCGAGAGAGTCGCCCTCAGACTCGGGCTGCAGAGGGGGGACCCCTCGCCTGGGGCTACTTCTCTGCATGTCCAGTGGCATCCCATGACCGGTGTCCGGGGACAGAGCTAACTGGCCCGGAGAGCTGACCCGAACCTCTCTTTATTGGCTTGACGTGGTTCGGCAGAAAGAGCTGAGGCCTGCACTCAGAACCCCCGGAACTGAGACTCTGGCAGAGCCCGCAGGCCAGCAGACCCCCGGGGCCTGGGGGGCGCGGAGGAGAGGAGGGTGGCCCAGGGGGGCAGGGCGGGCTCCGGGAGAGCAGGCAGAGCAGAGACCGCCGGGTGGGGGGAGGGCCCTGCCGTGGGTCTAGAAGTTGGGGCTCAGCCCGCATGGCGGGGACCCACCGGGAGGCCCTGGGGTCTCCTCTGGCCGAGGTCTGGGGCTCCTGCTGGAGACCCCTCGGGAGAGACCCCTGTCTCTCCTCTCTGCCTTCCCTGGCCGCGGAATCCCGGGCTCAGCCTGGGTGTTACAGGAGGCAGCACCCTGCCTGCGTCCCACCCTGCAAGGGAATGTGGGGCCCTTGGCCTGCGGCTCCTTCTCCCCGGCTTCCATCCTGGGGGGAGGGGGCGGAGGTGGCGGGGAGCTCCGTATTTGGGCTGCCCCGAGAGCTGGAATGAGGTGGGGATCTCTCAGGGGCAGGAGAGGAGGTGGGGCCTTATTTAGTCTGAGGGCTGTAACCTGGGGCTCCCAGGGAGAGGGACTGGCCCTTTAAGGGCAAGAGCGGCCACTTGCAAGGAGCTGAGCTGACGGCCTCCCGGGAGGGAGGGGGCGGGCTCTCGGGGACGCAGGGCAGACTGAATCTCCATCTTTATTTACGGAAATTGTGGAACCAAATTAACAACCTGGGACGAGAGCCGAAGAGACAGAATGAGGAGGAGTCTCTGGAGCCCGGGCCTGGCCCTCCCTGGGTCCCCGTGGCTCTCACTTCAGATTCTACTGAGAGCGGCCAGCATTCATTATGCACCGACGGTGTGCAGGGCGTGGCACTAAGCACTTCCCGTGTGAGGCCTCACTGGCTTTGCACAGCCCCCCCTGGGGGAGACGCCCCCTCTCCAGGCCTGGGTCCAGGCCCTGTGTCGCTGGTACTGCAGCGGGCCTGAGGTCGCACTGCCCCCGGAGAGAGAGGTCCCACCGCTGGGGGAGCCGGCCGGAGAGCTGGGCTTTGCCTCTGGCTGCTCCGAGCCGTCTCCCCTGCAAGGCTGGGCCCAGCTCCCTCCGGGGTACACAGGGAGGCCCCCAGGCCCACAGAGCCCAGTCGGGGCGTCCTCCAGGGCCGGCCCCCCGATCCCACTGGCCCAGAGGAACTTCTGAGATGGGCAGCTTCAGACGCCGCCAGCCTGGCCTGCGGCCCGTCTGTGCCCTGTCTGCGCGCCCACCCGAGAAACACTGAACTCGCCTCTGGGCCCACTGCATCCCCTCCCCCCAGACCTGCACACATTGTCCCTCCGACCCAGTGCTGGGGGCAGGAAAGCCCTTCCCTTCCTTCCTTCCTTCTCTCTCCTCTCCTGGCCCGACACGTGGTCTCTTTCTCGAGGGGAGCCAAGGCGGCACTGGGCTTCCTGTGGCTGGGGGTCAGCCTAGGCTGCCACCGCCTCCTGGACCCCATGGTGCACTGCGGCCTGGCAGGAGGAGGGGTGGGTGCCAGGCCTTGGAGGCCCCCCAGGCTCCCGGGGGAGGGGGCTCAGACCCGTCCCTGTCCCCTCCAGCTTGGGCCGCCCCACTGCACTTCCTCCAGGGTCAGGGGTCAGGCAGGACGGGGCTGGGGAGCCTCCGTGCCCTCACGTGCCCCATCCGCCCCGCCCCGCAGTGGTCTGCCGGAAGAACCTGGACAGCACGACCGTGGCCGTGCACGGCGAGGAGATCTACTGCAAGTCCTGCTACGGCAAGAAGTACGGGCCCAAGGGCTACGGCTACGGGCAGGGCGCCGGCACGCTCAGCACCGACAAGGGGGAGTCGCTGGGCATCCGGCACGAGGAGTGAGTACTGGCCCCCCACCCCGCCGACCTCTCGCCACCGCTGGTGAGGTGGCCACGGCTCAGAAGGCCACTGCCCGGTTGCCACAGAGCCCCAGTCCGTGCCCGGCCCACCAGGGGAGCTAAGCAGGCCGGGCGCCTCCCTCTGGGGCTGAGGGGTCCCTAGGAGTGACCACGTCCCAGCTCCCCTTCCACGGACAAGAAAACCCAGCCCAGGGCCCGAGACCCGCCCGGGGTCCCCCAGCCGGTGCGCGTCCGAGCCGGGCCGGCTCCGCCACCTGTCACCCCTGCTGCCAGAAGTCTGTCCCTCTCTCGGAGACGATACTGAGCTGTCACCAGCTCGCCGGCACCCTCTGGCCTCTGGCCGGCTCTCCAGGGCGCTGTCTGGGGTCACCCTGGCCGGCTCCTTGGCCCGGGGGGTGGACGGAACTGACCGACGAATGCGTGGCCACGTTCCAGCCAGGGTCGCGGCTCAGGGGAAGTGGTTTCTCAGCACATTTGTCCAGGAGAGGACCTGATGACGGACAGGCTGCAGGGCGGCGGGGCCAGGCCCGGCGCAGAGGCGTGCCGTGACTCCCGCGGCTGGAGTGGGCGACAGAGGCGGGAGGGCGTTCCCAGCCTGGGTCTGTCCTCCTCCTGTGGAATGGGAGGCCGCCCCGGAGCCCCCCGCGGCCCCCGGCCTCCCCCACCCCCGAGTGTGACGGAGGCAGTCGAGCCCACACAGCTCGGCCCCCCTGCGGTTTCCGGGGGACTCATGGTGTCCTTCCCCATGCAGGGCCCCCGGCCACAGGCCTACCACCAACCCCAACGCGTCCAAGTTCGCCCAGAAGATCGGCAGCTCCGAGCGCTGTCCCCGCTGCGGCCAGGCGGTCTATGCCGCCGAGAAGGTGATCGGAGCTGGGAAGGTGAGCTGGCGGCCGGGCCACGGGGGCGGGAGAGGGACAGGGCTGGGGGGGGGGGCCGGGGCCATAGTTTCCGGACAGGTGGGTTCTGGAGCTTGGCCCGCCAGGGGGCCGCAGCTCTTCCGTTTCGCTGTGTGACTCGGGTGGTCCCACCCCAGTTCTGGTCTGTCATGACGGACCCCGGCACAGAGAGTCGCCCGTTATAAACGAGATCTCGTGGGAGGACCGCCCAGCGCGGCCCCCCTTGCCAGCTGCTGTCGCTGTGGCTGGCGTTTGCTCTGGGGGGTTGCTGTGAGGTCAGAGGGATGCCCTTGCCGTGGGTGCAATGGTGTGAAAACAGGAGATGTTCATAGCGATACTAAGTTGCTGAGAAGCAGCGAAGAACCACTCCTTCCGTCGCCCACGTGGGTCACAGTCCGAGTTCAGGCTGTCCTGCTAAGGAGTCAGGACGAGGGAGTTCTGAGTCCGAGCAGAGCTGGGAGGAGCCCCACCCCCCCACCCCAACCTCGGCCAAGAAAGAAACACGGAGGAGCTAGCTGCTGCGGGAGAGAGGCCAGGCCCCAGCCCGTGGGTGGTCTGCCTGCGAACCTCCCTCCAGCCTGGAGAGCAGGGGCGGGGCCGAGGTCGGGCCGCCTCTGTCTGGGAGGAGGGGTCAGCCTGCAGAAGCCTGGCTGCCAGGGAACCCCAGGAGGTCCGACTTCCTATCTCGCCCTCCAGCCTCAGGCAGGGACTGGGCCGACGGAGGCTTTTTGCCCTTAAAAGGCCTGGTGCTGCCTGGCCCGGTGCTGCCTGCCGCCGGCCGGCCCCCTGCACAGCTGTCTGCACGTCAGCCCCCACCCCCCCCCACCCCAGGGCCTGTGGGCCGCCGGCCTGTGGGAGGTTTCCGGCCCGGCAGCTCCGTCACGGGGTCCAAACAGGGGCTGTGATCCCACCAGGCCACGGGCCCCGGGCAGCCTCCGGGCTCCCCTTAGAGCCACTGGGGCCTCCCGAGTGCCCTGGAGGAGCTTCACCGGCGGGACCTTCCCGCTGTGCTCACAGCACCGCGCAGACCCAGGCTCCTTCCAGAGCAGTGCCAGGCGCCGCCGGCTGGGGGCTCCTCCGGGCCAGGCCTGTGCCTGCCGGCCCCGCCAGGGCCCTGGGGTCCTCTCAGGGGCCCGGTGAGGGAGGGAGCCACTGCCAGCCTCTCTCCCGGGGCCGAAGGCCTTCGGGCAGAGGAGGCACCTGTTCTAGAAAGAAGCTCAGGGGCCGCCTGGCTCTGGGGAGCCCCCCGACAAAAGCCTGCCCTGCCCGTGGGAATCTCTGGTTCTCAAGAGGAGGGCGTGGCCGAGGCCGTGCAGCTAGGAAGGGGCAGCGCCTCCCAAGCGCCCGCCCACGCTGCTGGCCCCGAGGGCCTGGAGGAGGCACCTCGGTGGGGGTCCCACGCCCTGGCCTGCCCACTCCGCTGGGTGCGGCTGGCCGCGCTGAAGCTCCAGCTGCTTGCAAGGGTGTGAGGCCTTGTGAGGTCCCTGCCCCACCTCCACTCTCCGGCCCGGGGCACGTCCTCCCAGCGACCCGCTCAGCAGACTTCCCATCACTGTGTCAGGGGAACGGGGCCGGGGGCGGGGACACCGCCGTCCCTGGGGCGGCGTTAACTGTGGCCTCTCCACGCAGTCCTGGCATAAGTCCTGCTTCCGGTGCGCGAAGTGCGGCAAAGGCCTCGAGTCCACCACCCTGGCCGACAAGGACGGCGAGATTTACTGCAAAGGTTGGTGCGTCGCTTCCGGTGGGGGGCTAAGGGGCCAGGTGGGGGCTGAGCGGTGGTGAGTGCCCTGGAGTGAGCCGATCAGGGGCCGTGGGGGCAGTTCCAGAGCATCCAGGAGACCCTTCTTGTCACATGGGAGAAAAGCCCAGGGGGAGACCGTGACTTGGCCAGAGTCCCAGGGCAAATGGGGCTGGGGGCTCAGAGCCAGTTCCTGAGCCCCGGCCAGGGCTGCTGTCACCCCTGCTGGTCATCTCTGCAGTGTAGGGGTGGACGGGGGGGGCAGGGGCCTCCTCACTGTTGGGGGTGGGGACAGGACCGCCACAAAGGCCCAGCCGGGCCCTGGGGGTGGTGTGTCTGCTGTGGGGCAGGGGAGGGGCCGCAGGCAGAGGGTCCTGACCCATCTCTTCTCTCTGCAGGATGCTACGCTAAAAACTTCGGGCCCAAGGGCTTTGGCTTCGGGCAAGGAGCAGGGGCCCTGGTCCACTCTGAGTGAGGCCGGCCCGCCCGCCCGCCGCCCACCCACCTACGAGCTGCCTTCACCGCCCCCTTTCTGCAGCCCCAGCCACCTCGGTCCCCTCTTCCCAGCCCTGCCGCACACCACTAGTGAACAGAACGCGATGTCTGACACCCTCTGGCTTGGGGGCTGCCCCAGGTTCCCTCCTTTCAGGGGCTCCCCTGCCTGGGGTCTGCCACTGTCACCAGCAGGCACCCCAGCAGTTTCAGTTTGGGGGGACAGCTGAACCACCCCCACCCCACACCCACCCGACAGACCTCCATTCTTAGCCTCCTGGTCTGAGCATCCACCGTCGTCTGGCTGTGACCTGCAGCCGGCCGGGAGGCTGCGGTTTGTCAACTGCAGAGCCTCTGCCCTGCAGGGAAGGGGCTGGGCCTCTGCGCATCCCTCCGCACAGGCCTGGGGAGCCCCCAAGCTCAGGGGTCCCTGGGCAGGGGCGCGGGGACAGAGAGGCATGAGACAGGGCGGAGGGCTGAGGGCATGGCCTTCCGGCTGTGGGAGCTGCCATCCTTCCCTTGGGGCCGGAGAACGCCCGGCCCTGAGAACCACAGTCAGCGTGTGGCCTCAGCTCCCCGCGGGAGGGGCGGCCCCTGGGACGCACCCCAACACACGCTTCCGTTTCTCAGAGGCCCAGATGGGGGGCTCAGTGGATCTGCCCCCCCCCCGGGGTCCTGAGGCGGCCACGACCACTGCTCCTGTCCCCACACACCCAGGCCAGTGAGCTGCCGCCACGCCTGCTTGAGCCCCAGATGGGGAGGCTCACGGCCTCGGTCTCCCGGACACCCCCTGCCCTGCACCCAGACCTTGGGGCCTCCCACCCCACGCGGGGCTTCGTCTCTCCCACCTGCCCTTCCCCAGGGTCACACACCCTCCCAGGACCCCAGGTCAGCAGCAGCAGGAGCAGGAGCAGGAGCAGGGGGCGGTGGCCGCACTGCTGCCAGGGACGGACGAGGACACTATACGGAACTGTGGCCTGGGAGGGCTGTGGGCTGGAGATGCCCGCATTCGAGTGGACCCCCCATCTGGTCAATAAACGCTGTTAGAGCAGAGCTCTGGGTCTGGGTCTGGGCCCGGGCTGGGGGGCACCTGACGGGACACTCGCCTGAGCCGCACACCCGCCAGGGGCGTTCAGGTGGGCCTGAACCACTGTGCTCTCGCTGGCTCGGCAGCTGGAGCCCCCCAAGACGGAAGCTGCGTGCGCTGTGGGATTTGAGGGGCTCCCGAGGCCCCAGAGCTGAGCTCAGAGCTTCTCCTGGCTCGGAAAGCCCCGGCGTGCCAGGGACGCTTGGCCCCGAGAACCTCCCTGTGGGATCCAGAAACCCCGCTCTGCCCGGCGCTGGGGGGCCGGGGGGCTGACTCAGCCCCAGCACGGCTAGGGCTCTGCTAATGAAACGGGGTGCCCACAAGCCCCAGTTCTGGGGGGCTGCAAGTCCCAGATAAAAGCATGGGCAGGTTTGGTGTCACAGTGGAAGGGACAGGGAGCTCTCTGGGCCTTTTAGAAGGACACTAACCCCTCCTAGCGGCACCCCCCTCGTGACCCAGTCAGCTCCCAAAGACCCCCCTCCTCACACCGTCACCTGGGGGTTGGGGTCTCAACACATGAATTTGGGGGGCACAGACATGCAGTCTACAGCAGCCCCCACGGACAAGCCCTAGAGGGCTGGCCCTTTGTGAACAGCCCCCCAGGAGGGTGTTGTTGCATCTGGCCTTCATCTCCGGGGCCCTGTCCAGCGTTTGGGGGCTGGGCTCCCTGACCGTGGCTGTGAGTCTGGGATACAATAAGCAGAGGCTGGAGAAGGTCCGGCTGTGGCCTGACAGAACCCCTCTTGCCCTGGGAGCGGGACCCACACAGGTGTGGGTTGGGGTTAGGGTGCGTGCCTGGGGACAGGTAGCAGGTCGGGGCAGCACTCGAAGTGATGCAAGGTCTCTGGATCCTGAGGGGTCTGCGGCGGGCGGGGAAGGGGAGAAGGAGGATGCACGGCCAGTCCCACACACCTGCATCATCTCTCTGCCCTGGGAGACGCCGGAATGGGCGTCTGGGGCCGGGAGCTTGGGACAGGCTGTCCTCTGCTGGCCGCTCGGGCAGGTCTCTGCAGGAAGCCACCCGCCAACACGGTTGTGGGGAGCGGGCTGGATGCACCTCCTTGGAGCAAAGCCGGGGTACGCCAGGGCGCTGGCCAAGACGAGCCCGAGGGCAGGTAGTGGAGCAGGGGAGGAGCTGGGAGAGCGGGGACGGGCACCTGGGGTGGGCCCCCTTGCAGGGACGGGCCGCCGGCAGGTGGCGCTGTGGGCAGGAGGCAGACGCCCAGTCTCCCACCTTCCTCCCCTCCAGGGTCCTGCCTGGGGCGGGGGGAGGCGGGGTTCGCACCTGCAATCCCAGGTGATAGCTTCTTCCTGGGAGAACCCTCCGCTGACGGGCCTGCGGCGCGCCACGCAGCGGAACGGACCCAGAGGAAGGGGGCTAAGGTCTTCGCGTTCATGCGGGCTCCTTTTCCTCGGTTCTCCCGTCTCTGAGTGGGCACCCGGGTACTCGGCGGCAAGTGTGGCTGTTCTTCGGCTCCGAGGGAGCGATGGGACAGAGCTGCCCTCCTGCCTGGAGGCCAATTGCAGAGAGGTCCCTCCTCCCAGAGCAACGTGTGTGGGTCCCCTGCGGGCTGAGGTCGGAGGTCAGAGGAGCGGGACGGGGGACGGGGGGAGGTGAGGCGCGGGGACGGAGAGCGGGTGGGGGGGGTGAGCTATTCTTAGGTGTGGGGCAATTAATCCCTGAGCAGGACAGGAAATTCCATGGGAAGGGCCGCCCCCCGGGGCAGGTGACGGGGAGACAGCCGGCGGAGCAGGGGAAGACCCCTCGGGGAGAGCCTGCGGGCAGGGATCCGGCTCTGCCGCCCCTGGCCCCGCCTCCAGCCGGCGCCGGTCGCGAGAACCAGTGGAGCCTTTTGAAGCGGACTCCCGGCCCCGCCCCCAGGGGCTCTGACGCATCGGCCTGGGCGGGGCTTGGGGCCTGCGTCGGCCCAGCCCTCCAGGCTCGGCCGGGCTGACCCGCAGCGGGGCTCGGACGGGTTCTGATGGTTATCGAGGGCTTCCTGGAACTTCCTATTTCTGTCCCGCGGGTCTGATCCCCCTCCTGCGTGACAGCTGCCCGCCCGCCCGCCAGGGCTGCCCCTCTCGGGGACAAACAGCCCGGCCGCCCAGCGGTGCCCGACTGAGGCCCGGGGAGCTCGGCGAGGCCCTTGCGTCAGCAGAGAGCGAGACACCCAGTGGGGGTCGGGGCTGTGCGGGGGCCGGAGCACAGCCGGGGGCCTGCGCCTGGAAACAGGTCAGGGGGCGGGGCGGGAGCGGCGCCCTCTGGGAAGGGCCCGCCCCTCCAGGCTGGCCCCGCCCCCAGCCTCTCTGCCCCGGAGGTTTCGGAAGCGTCCTCACCAGCCGCCCTGTGCACTCACTGTGCGCCACCGCCTCTGGGGGACCTTCAGGGCGTTAGGTCACTGTCCTCACAATAACCCCGGGGGTCGGTGCTGCCATCGCGCCCACCACAAATGATCAAACCAAGGACAAGTCCAGAACTGGCCTGAGGCCCCATGGCGGGGCGGGATAGAGACGCGGGCAGCGGTGCCCAGGCCCCACTCCCGCACCGCTGCCCGCGTCTTCTCTAGAAGAATCCGCGGGCGGGGCCGTGGGAGAGCCCGGCTAGGGCGAGCCCGGGCAGCAGCAGCATGCCTTGACCCCGCACGGGGCCGGCCCTGGTTCCCATGAGGTCTTACTGGGCCCCTACAGCAGCAGTGTGAGGTGGTTACAGGATCCTCCTACCACAGAAGGGGACATTGCAGTTTGGGGAATTTGGGGGCGACTTAGTCCAAGTCCCTGGCACGCGGTGGTGGCAACATTGGAGCCAGCTGTCTGGCTTCAGGCCAGCCTCCTCCCCCGTCTGGGTGTCACCTGCCCCGGTGTGAAATGGGACGCTGGCCTCAATTCACGCCGGAGGAGGCTTCCCAGGAACCTTGCACCTTGTGAAAATGCAGATGACTTTCAGGCAGGCGGGGTGGGGCCTGCGCCCGCCCTGGAGCCCCCCCAGCTCCCAGGGGAGGGCGGTGCTGCCGCTGCGGCCCTGACCGCACTCCGGGACCCGCCCAACTCCCAGCTTCTGAGTCTCTGGGCCTGGGGTGACGCGCCCCAAAGGCCAGGAAAGTGCAGGAAGCAGGCTGTCTGAATGAAGCTCTTTGTGGGCACCTCGTGCCTGGACAGGCCTGGCCGCCGTCTCCGGAGCGCCTGTCCCCGAGCCTTCTGCATTTCCACTCTGTTGGCCTTGGCCGGACTCCTCCGGAGGGTCATGGCTTGGTCCTGGGCCCGGGGTGGGGGTGGCTCATCCCTGCCTCCTGGGGGCACCTCCGCGGTGGCCACACTGCCAGTCCTGCAGGGCTGATCACACGTGTGCCCCGCCTGTGTGCATGCAAGGGCACACTTCTCTCCCTCCCGTGGCGCGAGAAGTGGCCCAGAGGTTTGCCCTGGCCTCTGAGTTGAGACGAGACACGTCACTTGTGGGCGAAACTCCTCACCTGCCATGGAGAGTGCCACCCACCCGTCGCGTGCCCTGACGATGTGTCATGTCCTGATGCAGGAGCCAGGATGTGGACCCTGCTGGCCCTGCGTCGGCCTGTGAGCTGGGCGCCTCCCTGCGCCACTTGCAAGGGTCTGCGCGCCTGGATCGGCCGGCGGCCGGCCCTGTCCGCTGCCTCGGACTTGTGGGCTGAGTGGGTGGCCCGTGCCGGGTCCAGCCCGTGGGGTTTGGGGAGTTCGTGAGTGGGGCACATCCCAGCCTGTCCGGACACGCACACACACCAGCATCAGCGGTGACGTGGGGGTTCCACCTGAGGCAGCTGCGTCCAGTACCCGGGGGGCGGGTTTCTGCAAAGTCAAGGTCCCAGCTGGTGAAAGATTCACCCTAGGATCCCCTCTGGTTGAACAGGGCTGCCCGAGGATGGGAATGCCACCCCCCCTTGGCCGGTCCCCACGGAGAAGAGAACCGTGTCCCGGTGCAGAGCCCGGGGCTGGGCCCACAGCACTCACCTCACACCCCTGTCCAGTTTGCACGGCCGCACCGGCAGGTTGGTTGAGGCCCTGAGGTTCCTGGGCATCAATCAGCCAGTCCTCTGGTGTCCCTGCCCCTTAGCCCAGTGCGGGGACAAGGGTCATGCCGGGGGGTCCCCTGGGCTCCTACACCTCGGGTGCCCAGATGCCAGCACGCCCTGGGAAAGGGAAATTCTGCAGGCCCCGACCTGAACCCCGCGCCCACAAGTCCAGTCTCTGCCAGACCCGAGCTGGGATCAAATGCCATCCCGCCCGGGCTCATCAACAGGGGCAGGGGGCACCCTCCAGACCAAAGGGGTCCCTGGGAATCGGGAGCGTAATTGGGCTGGAAGGCGATGAAAGGGCTGAGCGTGGGCGGGGATTTCCACCGAGAGAGAGTGAGAGCGAGGGAGAGAGCGTGCCCGGCCCAGGAGCAAGCCGGGGCGGGTCGGCCGGGCGCTGCCCCCTCCAGCTCTGTTGCAAGGGAGCCCATAAAGCCAGGTCCTCGGAGACCTGAAACCTTGATCTGTCTCTGCTTCTTGTTTCCCACCCCCCGACCCCTCACTGCAGCCCTGGGACAGGAGGCCCCACATCAAAGGGGCGGGGTGGCTCAGGGGAAGCCCGGGGCAGGTCAGCTGGGGGGCAGGTGGGGCGGGATACAGCCCCAGTTCTGTTCAGTCTGCATGAGCAGGAGCCCCCCGGCCCGATGAATCGGACTGTCAGGCTGAGGACGGAGGAGCGACATCCTTCTGGCCTTACCTGAAGTGGGGGCCATGGACGAGGACAGTCCCTCGCCCCCGTGAACCAGCCGGCATTCTCACAAACCTCACACAGGCCAGACAGCTTCGCGTGAAGGAGAAGGGCGCTGAGGTCAGGGGGGCGGTCACAGAGCTGTGGTGGCACCGCCGTGTCCTGCTCAGGGCCCCTCCTCTGCAGCAGGTCCCCACACCCCAAGTACAGCGGGGAGTCTACGCCCCAGGCCCAGGCTCTGCCAGGCTCTGCAGACCCGGGGAGCTCCGGCTATGCGGCTCTAACAGGCCCCCGCAGCGTAAGGGTGAGGCTGGACCGAGGAGCCCGGGGTTAGACTCTCGGCACCCAGAGTGTGTGCCCCGTTCTAGCGACCGGGGTGTCACGTGGAAGCTTCTGGAAGTGCGGAATCTGAGGCCCCATCGCAGAGCCACCGGGGGAGAACCTGCACTTTCAGTCGGAGAGCCCCTCCCTGCCGGGGGTCAGCGCCGGGCGGCCTGGGCGGCAGACAGAGGGCAGAGGTGAGGAAGGAGGGTGGGTGGCTGCTAATCGGAGCCTGTGACGGGCCTTCCAGGGAGCTGCGTGGCGTTCCCTGGCCCTCGGGGCGCCCCCATTCCCGATGTCCTTCCGCCCTGTCCCGGGAGGCCCCAGAGGGGACTCGGACTCCGTCCCCACACCGGGGATGGCCTGGACCTGGCGGGAACAGCTCCAGCACGAGCCTCCCAGACCCACGGTGCAGCCCCACCTGGTCCAGCTGGGTGCGGACAGACCCAGGGGTACAGGTCCGCTTTCCTGCAGGGTGGGCAGAGGGTGGGCTCCGGGCGGCAGCTGGGGGACCTCCAGTGTGGAGGCAGCGAGTCAGTGAGAACCGAGTGTCCCTGGGGCCCAGCACTGCCCCAGCCAGTGCCCCCCGCAAAGGCTGAGTCAGAGGTCCCCTCCCGGGGTGGGGGAGGGGCGCCCCACAGGGAGGGAGCAGCAGCCCCTGCACCCTGCGCCCCCAGCCCCCAAAGGCCTCCGACCCTTCTGATGGCCCAAGCCATCCACCTCCCCCAGACGAGACTGCCGGGCAAGACGCCGGTTCTGGGGCAAGATTCAGAGTGGGCCACATGCCCTTGTCCCAGGGGGTCGTGGGACCCGAGGACAGGACTCCCAGGCTCCAAGGACCCCCGAAGGCCGCTGGGGACACGGGCTGTGGACACCTACTGGGACGTGGTGTGGTGTCGTCTACAGAGCCGGGGCCCAGCTTTGCCTTGGGCAGAGCGGTGTGACCTGATCTAGGGTGCCTGACCTCTCTGAACCTTGTTTTTCTGCTCAGGAAGACCATACCCGCCGTGAGAACTGAACACCTGTGGGAGGTGTTTGCGAACCAACCTGCAGCTGGACAGTGTCAGGCGTCCCGTCCCGGTGCCAGGACAGCAGCAAGGAGCAGAGAAGACAAAACTGTGCCCACCGAGGGCGAGAGGACTCCCACGGAGGGGTGGGAGGGGCGGCTGGAGAGAGGAGCCACGGGAGGGCACCGCTGGCGGAGGACCGAGACCTTGGAGGCCCCCACGTCAGGGCGGGGGGGCACCCTGAGCCCCCTTCATTGCCCCTCTGGGCCTCAGGGGATGCGTTCCGGCTCCCTCCCTTCTCACGGCGCTGCCCCTCTCTCTCCCGGAGGGGGCTGGGGAGCTCACGGTCCCTTGTGTGGATGGGACCCTGGCAGCCCCCCGCCCACCGCCTCCTGGGGTGGGTGCCACAGGGCAGGGCACCCCTTGTACCCGGGACCCTCCTCTGGCCGTTAGGCTCTGCCTCATGGGGTGGAACCCTGGGTGTGGGGACAGGGAGATCTTATTAGTGTCATTACTGCATATCATTGTTTCCATAATCATCTGCGATTAACACGTCAGTGACTAGGCCCTTGAGACATGGGAGGGCAAGACGGGGCAGAGCCGTGCCTCCCAGGGCCTGGCCTCACCCCGAGCCCCCTCCCCCTGTACGGCCAGGACCGTGGGGGAGGGAGGCCCACGTCTGTTGAGACTGTGGGAGTCGCTGGGCTAGGTCCGTCCCCGGACTTCCACAACAGCGATCTCACCTCCGCATCCGGAGATAAGAATACATTCATCCTCCCAGTGGCAGAGGAGGAAACTGGAGGGTAGCAAGGCTGCCCAAGGTGGGCAGGCCCAGCGGGGGGTCTGTACCCAGCTCTGCCCAGCTCCAGGCCTGACACACTGCCCTGCAGCAGTGACGGGAGCGAGGCCCCCTAGTGCTCAGCGTGTGTGTGTGTGGGGGTGTCCTTTCTCTTAGGAGGGGGGCCCTCCCAGCAGGTGTGAAGGACAGGAGGCAAGCAGGCCACCGGGGTCCCTCCTCCACCAAGCAGAGGCTGAGCGGCCTCGAGGGGCCTCCCCCAGGTTCACCCTGGCTTCTCTCTGTGGGGCTCCCCCTCTCCCGGACAGGGTGAGAGGGGGGGTAGATCCTCCCAGCAGGGACAGCTGTGGGGCCCCCAGGGCCCCTCACAGAGAACTCTGCCCCTGGGGGGAGGGATCCAGGAGACTGCATTCCCCGACCTTCCCCCACCCCACCCCCACCCCAGGATCTTCCTCAAGTGTCTGACTGCGCAATGCCGAGGGGGGCGGGCCACGCTGGGAAGGGGGGCAGCGGTCTAAAAGCACCAGCGGCTGCCTGGCGCCCACCATGCAGGTGCCAGAGGGTGGGTGCAAGCCTGCTCCTCCTCCCCACTGTCTCCCCTGCAGCTGGGGCCTCTGGAGCAGTGGGGCCAAGAATCAGCAGATGGGGGTCCAGAGGCTGGGGCTGTTGTGTAAGCGGCCCCTTCCCCGTACCAGCCCTCCCACCGGCCCCTAGGGCCTTCGGGGCGTGACGGAGCCCCGGGCCGGCCCCGCCCCCGAGGCGCTGCCCGGGCGGGCGCGCGCGGTGCGGAGGGAGGGCCAGCGAGGCAGGAATGCGCGGCGCAGGAGGCAGCGGCCGGACAAGTAAGGGCAAGTCCCCGGAGCTGCCGCCCAGCGCGCAGACGGAACCCAGGCGAGCCAGCGAACAGGCAGGGCCGCGAGCAAGGCTGGGCACACGGGGCAAAGGCGGCAGGCCGCTGCGGCCGAAGCGGGCGCGGGGTGACCAGGCGGACGCCGGGGCGCGCGCACCAGCGGTCGGGGGCACGGGTAGGCAGAGCGCACCGCGCGCGCGCGGCCCGCAGCGGCGGCGTCCCCGGGCCCGGGCCCCGGCCCCATGACGGCGGCGGCGGCGGTGCTGAAGGAGGGCGTGCTGGAGAAGCGCAGCGGCGGTCTGCTGCAGCAGTGGAAGCGGAAACGTTGCGTGCTCACCGAACACGGGCTGCAGCTCTTCGAGGTGAAGGGCACGGGCGGCCGGCCCAAGGAGCTCAGCTTCGCGCGCATCAAGGCCGTGGAGTGCGTGGAGAGCACGGGGCGCCACATCTACTTCACGCTGGTGACCGAGGGTGGCGGCGAGATCGACTTCCGCTGCCCCCTCGAAGACCCCGGCTGGAATGCTCAGATCACCCTGGGCCTGGTGAAGTTCAAGAACCAGCAAGCCATCCAGACAGTGCGGGCCCGGCAGAGCCTGGGGGCCGGCACCCTCGTGTCCTGAAGGGCCAGGCGCATCACCTCACCTCCCTACTCCCCACCCAGGCGGCGACCGGGGGCTCGTCCGGTAAGCCTTCTGGGGCCTGGCACCCTTGCCTCCCTCTTCCTCTTTCCGGGGCAGAGAGAAGGGGACTCCTGCCGGCGTCACGCTTCAAAGCCGGACTGTCCTGCGACCCCCAGACGGCAGGAGCCCAGCCGGGTGGGCCCCTGGCAGGGCCCTGCACTCCCTGAGAGGAAGGCGGGCCGGTGGGGGAGGGGGGCCTTGCTCTGACTCAGGCGGAGGGGGCTGGCCTGCCCGGCCCCGGAGATGTTGGGTCTCTGCCGCTGCCTGGGGCCCTAATGCTTGGGCAGTGCCTCCCCGGAGCTGGGAGAGCCCAGGGTGGGGGGCACCGGAGCTTGCCCCTAGGACGGGTGCTCCCCACAGGAGTGTCTGAGCATGGAACTGAGGCAGAAAGGGGGCCTCCCTCTGCTGGCGGGGTCCTCGGGGGCCATGGAAAGACCGCGGAGCCCCCCCGGCCGGGAGGGGCCTCAGCAGCAGGGCCGGCGTGCTGGCCGGGGCTCCACCGCCCTTTGCTGACAGTGGACTTTGGGTTCTGGGGCTCAGCTGGGGGGGCAGGGCCCTGGGGCGGGGCGGGGGGACGGAGGCAGGAAGGGGGTCCTGGTTCGGGAGTTGCCCAGTGGGCAGGGGGCGGGGGCGGGCTTGCGGTCAGGAAGGCCCAGGGGAGGGGCCCGGAATAGAACGTGGCCGGCCTGGCTCCTGACCCCGTGCCCTCTGCCCCAGATGCCACTCCTCCCTGGGGACCGGGCGGGGGTGGGGGGGCGGGAACTGCGTGTCCCGCTCCGGCTTCAGTTTCCCTCCGAGAACCCGAGTCCCCTGGGCTCTCACCCCCCAGTCCCCGCCTCCCTGCCCTGCAGCCCCGCCAGCCACTTTGACCGGAGGGGCCTGGCGAACCAGGGGCCCTGTAGGCCGCAACCCCCCTGACCCACCCGTAGATGTCCCCTCCCTGGGCGTGGCGGTCAGCCGAGACTGGACCCCGCTGAGCCCTCAGGCCTCCCCATCGACCCTGTGCGACGACGAACATTATGTTCCGTGTCGGCCCCGGGGCGGGAGAGCCGGACAGCTGGCACACCGCGGCCCACAGCGGACTCTCTCTCTCTCTCGGCAGCGTCCCGGCCCGCCGCGGCCCTCGGGGGCTGACCCGGCTCCGACCGGGCTCCACCTGGTGAGGCAGCGTCACCGTCTCTCGCAGGAGGCTTTGGAGCCGAAGACCCGGACACCCCGGGGCAGCAGGGCGGAAGGCCCCTCGGGGCTGAGGATGAAGATTCGGCCCCTGGACCCTCTCTGCCTCGGAAGACGTCCCCGGCTAAGGGCCTCCCAGCCACAGGCCTGACTGATGGACCCCACGGAGACCCGGGAGGAAGCCCCCGGCCCCGGGGCCCTGCTCCGCGCCCTGCAGACTGCTGCTGCCCCCCCGCCCGCTGCCGCACTGGAGCCTCAGGACACAGGGGCCGCTTGGGACCGAGTGGGGCGGGGGACACTGACGGGCCTGAGGCCCGCCCCGGGGGTCTCCTGCTGCTGAGGTCCCTCTGGGACCCCCGCCCCTCCGGGCCCTCTCTTTGCACACTCCCCCCCTCACCCTTCTGCCCCCACTGGGGGGCTAGGCCTGGAGGTGGCCGGGTGGGGTGGGGGCTCGGCCGCTACCATTTCACGCCTCTCCCCCAATGAAGACGCCCGCGGGGGCGGGGGCCGCACTGCCTGCTTGCTGCTCAGACTGGAGTTCTTCCGCCTCGCCGACCCCACGCGCCGCGCGCCCCAACGGGATGCGAACCCCGTCCTGAAACCCCCGGCCTGGGTCGGGGCGGGCAGCGTGACCCCGGGAGACACGGCCTCGGAGGTCCTAGGGAGGGGCGACCACGGGGCCTGGACTGGCGGATGTTTCACAGGCTCCGCCGCCGCCGCTGCCTCTCCCGGAGCAGGGTGGCCGCCCCTGCGGCCCCGGGCAGCGGCCCGGCCTCTGGGCAGAGCGCTCCCCCGGGTGTGCAGACCCAGGCCTGAGACCCTCACACAGCGGCTGCACCTCTGGGTGGCCCCCAAAGAGAGCCTTTGCTCTTGCATTCCAACCACACACACTCATTGGGGATTCGGGCCCCAAGTAGGTCCCCGGGCCCTCTGGAAGAGGGGAGTGTCGGTGGGCAGGCCGGGTCCAGGTGCTCGGCCAGCACACGCACTGCCTCGTGGGCAGGCCCCGGGCGGAGCCCTGCCCTGCGGAGCCACGTTCAGTGGGGACCTGAAGTGCCAGTAGGTGTCATAGGGCCGGCCATGGGCAGCCAGGGAGCGCCGGGCCCAGCCAGTGCCCTGCCCGTGCCGGCCTCAGCCGCTCTCTGAGGGGGCCTTCTGAAAGCCGGCGGTGCAGGGCGGCGGAGGGCTCGGCCCACCGGGTGTCAGGGGCCCGCACAGCAGAGCGGAGGCAGCCTGGGGTTCCGGGGCTCCCTGCCTCCTGAGGAGGACACCCAGCCCTGTTGGCCCTGAGCGTGCGCTGGCTCCTTCCGAACCAGCTTCAGTCTCTCCCCGAGCCCAGGGGGTCCCAGCCCTGGGGGGGGCGCAGAGGGGGGGGTGTACTGCTCTTGGGTCCCTCGACAGCGGCGGCGGCTGTGATGGGGACGGTTGGTTAGCATTTGTAAGAGTCCGTGGCTTCCCGAGACCTGTGGGCACGGAGACGGGGCTCCCAGGCCACGCGTGTGCTCCCTGTGGGGAGCATGTGCTGCCGTGCCAGGGACGGGCACGGCCTGCTTCCTGGGTTCCGGGGTGCCCCCCGCCCCCGTTCTGGCAACTCCGAACTCTGGAGGAGGAGCGTCGGCCTCAGGAACGCTGGGCCGGACCGCAGGGCGAGGTCAAGGCCTCGGCAAGGGCACAGACAGGCCCAGCGGTGCCGGCGGCCGAGCGCGAGATGGAAAACTTTGCTCAGTCGGGCCTGCAGACGCCGGGCGGCCAGGGCGGGGCCGTGGCCACCGTCTCTGCCCCGGCCCGGGCAGCCCTGCCGCCTCTCCCCTGCCCGCCGCCGCGGCTGCGTGAGTCATCCGCGGACAAAGAGACGGCGAGTCCCAGCCGGCCCCCGGGGAGTCTGAGGGGCTGGGGGTGGGGAGCCCCGCGGGTGGAGGGCAGCTTCAGCTGGCCAGGGCAAGTGCGGTGGGGGGTGGGGTGGGGGGCGGGGGCTTCCCCAGGGGTCCGTGGCTCCAACAGCAGCAGCAGAGAGGAGGGCAGGCCTGCGGGGTGCGGGGGTGCGGAACCCTGAAACCGGCCTTCTCCCGAAGAGGGGGTGCGTGGGCAACAAGAGCAGTGGCCCCGCCAGGGGCGTCTGAGGGGGGCCCCTCCATGTGATCTCTATGCACACATGTGTGATGTGACGTGTAATTTCTGTGCATGCATGGGGTCGTCCACGTGTATTCCATTCCATCCCCACCCCTTACCTGTCAGCACGTCGTGTTAGGAAGCCACACCCCCAGGTGGGCTGCTCTTCCGCTGCAGTCACTGTTATTTATTGACCAGCCACCTGCGTGGCTGGGCAGTGTCCTCGCCATTTTTCACTGTTGCACATACATTTGCCTCCTGAAATCTCCATTTCCGTCTCTGGCTGCTACTTTTTTTTTTTTTAGGTTGTATTTCTTTACTTTTAGAGAGAGGAGAAGGGAGGGAGAAAGAGAGGGAGAGAAACATCCATGTGTAGTTGCCTCTCAAGCGCCCCCTACTGGGGAACCTGGCCTGCAACCCAGGCAGATGCCCTGACTGGGAATCGAACCCGCGACCTTTCCGTCTGCAGGCCGGCACTCAGTCCACTGAGCCACACCAGCCAGGGCGATCCGGCTGCTTCTCTAAGGGAATTCTCAAAGTGGGAGGGGCCCCTCGGGGCCCTTTGCAGTGGGCATTGGCCGCAGAGTCAGGAGACCTGGGGGCAGGGGAACCGTGGGGGGCAGCAAGGGCCTGAGCGTGGTGGGGCCGCAAAGGGGGGGCCATGCCCGTGTGTCGCACGTGGGGCTCCAGTCGCAGGCCAGAGCGGGGGGGCCCCCGGCTGTGCCTCCGATGAGCTGTGCGCCCCAGCAGGGCACCCGTTGCCCCACGGACGCGGGATGGCGGCGGCCGGCTCCCTGGAGTGGCTGCTGCGAGAGGTGGCGTGCTGGGCACGGGAGGTGAGGGCCTGGACGGCGGACAGATGTAACCGTCGGCTCCTGTGGCGGCACGCGAGTCCGGCCACCCGGCTCTGCCCCGTCCCCGTGCAGAAAGCCCCCTGCAGTTCGGCTGGAACGGGAGGCCCACCAGGGCTGTGTCCCAGTGTGGGGCCGCGGCCGGGGAGACCCCCATCCCCGGGGCCCAGAGACGGGAGGGTGGGCGGAGCCCGCCAGGCCCCCTCCAGGAACCGGTTCCTCGCTT
Source organism: Phyllostomus hastatus (assembly GCF_019186645.2). Classification (NCBI taxonomy): domain Eukaryota; kingdom Metazoa; phylum Chordata; class Mammalia; order Chiroptera; family Phyllostomidae; genus Phyllostomus; species Phyllostomus hastatus. Next base: position 23,156,584 of record NW_025333607.1, on the reverse strand, counting down.
CCCCTCCCAGCAGGGACCCCCTTCCCTTCTCTCCACCGTTACCTCCAGGGCCGGCCGGGGTCTGGCCCATGGGGACCCCGGTCAGGGCTTGCTGAGCCACGGAGGATCTGGAATCTCCGTCCCCTCCCCTCCCCAGTTCTGGCGGTGTGCCCTCTGAGGAGGGGGTTAGGTCTCCCGGGAGACGGAGCCCCTGGGGCTGGGCGGGCACAGAGGACACGCGCAGGGCTCCGTCCAGGGCCTTGGTGACCGGGAGCCACAGGGCGCCCGTTACTGAGTCAGGAAGAGCAGTTGGGCGTCTGCAGCCGGGCGCCCTGCCTCCTGCCTCAGCACAGCTTGCGGCGCCTCGGGCTGGGGCGGTCCTGGGCCACGCACAAGTGCTACCGGCGGGACCTGGAGACAGAACCGGACCCAGCCGCGCACTCTGCAGCCCGTGGGCAGCAGGGAGAGCGCGACCCCCGGCGTCCTGGGGGCCCTGTAGCAAATTGCCACAAAGTTGGTGGTTTAAAACTACAGAAGAGTGTTATCTCCCCGTGGTGGAGGCCAGACGCCCCAAATCGGGGCTGATTGGGCTGACGCCGGGCTGAGGTCACGGTGCTGGCAGGGCGGGTCCCTCTACAGGTTCCGGGTCACCCTCAGGCCCTGCCTCTTCCGGCTTCTGGTGACCTCAAGGGCCCCTGGGCCTGGGGCCACATCGCCCCTGCCTCTGCCTCAGTGGCCACACTGCCACCTCCTCTTTGGTCTGTGACCTCCATGTGCCTCGTCTTCTGAGTCCCTTGTGGTCACGCTGACAGCCCACCAGGATACCCCAGGGGGGTCTCCAGCCCCGAGATCCCGGACACAGCCACACTTGCCAAGTCTTGGCCACCGAGGATGACAGGCGCAGGCTCCAGGGACCAGAATGGGGACACTGTGGGGGTCCATGATCGACCCTCCCCTGCAGGGTGTACCCAGAAGGGGAGAAACCGAGGCACAGAGCAGCCCAGCATCATACCCTCACTTGGAATTAAAGTCCGAGCTCTCAGACCAACCTCCCTGCTGTGTTAGCTGTCCCCAGTGGACAGAGGCCCAGGACAGACAGGGCGGCTCCGCCCGCGACCATCCTGGTGTCTGCAGGGGAGCCCTGCCCGCTCCTGGCCCCCTGGCCCCTCCACCCAGCCCTCCCCGGCGGCGCCTGCGTGGGAGGGCCTGGCTGCATGACGGGGGCATCTGGCCGCAGGTCGAGGACCCTGCCTGTTCTCTCCGAGCGCAGTCTCCCCCCAGCACAGGCTTGGCAGCCCCCAGCCCCGGAGGCTGTAAATCCACACGCCCACGGGAACAGCTGGGTCCCAGGCACACGTCCTGTGGACTTAACCCTTTCCAGGCCTGCTGACCGCTCCCTGGGCCTGAACTCCAGCTCACGAACGTGCTGCTGGCCGGGGCCCCAGGACTGTGTGTGGAGGGTCCGCCGGAACCCGGGCTGGGTCTGGCCGGCCGGGTGAGCCCCTGCCCTGACTGGCAAGGACAGGGGCAGGAAGGAGACTGTCAGGGGTGCGTGTGCCTGCCTCCTCTTCGGTCCCTACTAGCACCCCAGAGTCCCCAGGGTCTCTGTTCCAAACCGAACTGCACCGGGCTCTGGGGTGCACTTCGGACCCACCCCCGCCCGGGGCCCGGCCGCCGAAAGGAGCTCGATGCGCTGGGTGCCCCCCTCGCCAGACTCCGTGGGTGGAGGGGCTGGGAGCTTGCTTGCCTTCAGGGGACCGTAAACTCCCTACAAGCGACCCGAAGGGCGCGGACGTTGTCAGGTGTCCACAGTGGTTCTCTCTCCCGCCCTCGCGGTCCTCACTGGATGCACCTGGGGAAGTTGTGACCGGCTGAGGGGCGTGAGAAGGAGCCGGGGTGGGGGGGTTGGTGAGGCCAGCCCTCGACCCTTCCGCCACAGCAGGCTCCCTGCGGGGCGGGCAGAAGGGTCCTTCGCTGCTGCCCTGGGTGACTGGGGGCGGCCGGGCCCTCTGCTCCTGCTCCGGCCACCGCATGCATTGTCAGTCGTCAGTCTCTAAGGACAGACGGCAGAGGCACGGGATGGGACGGAGGTTGTGAGGGTGGGAACGGGTGGGAACAGAGGTGTTCAGAGGCATTGCGCTGGCAGGTGTCCGGCTGCTGCAGCGGGAGGGAGATGAGGACTCCTCGGGGGGTGCCACTCCGTGAGCCCCCCGTTGGCCGGGCCCTGGCGGACCCTGGGGGCCCCTCCCCCAAGCTGCAGCAGAAGACAATAGTGCCCGGGAGACGCCTCCTGGGGACAGGACGGGCGGTGCCAGCCTGCCCAGCGGGACAAGGCGCCCTTGTGCCCCGGCCTCAGATCCTGCCCCACCCTCCCTGGCCTGGGGGTGGTCGGAAGTTCAGACCCGGGGGTGGGAGGGGGCCCTGGATGGGGCCTGGAGGTCTCTGGGAGCGTGGGGGGGGGGAGGAGCCGCGGAGCCGGGTGGGTGGTGCGGGGTGGGGTCCGATGGGAGCGGAAGGGGATAGAGGTGCTGAGGCCGCAGGTCTCTTCCCATTTGACCCGAACGCCCGTGGGAGGCAGACGCGGAAGGGCGGTGCTTCCATTTTATAGATGGGAAAACGGAGGTTCAAAGAGGCGCCGCCTCACCCGAGGCCGCCCAGGGAGGAGTGGGGGGCGGGGTGCGCGGCGCTCTGGGAACGGGGTTGGCGGGGGTGCGAGGAGTTTATTCAGGGCGCAGCGCACTCTGAGCAGCGGGGGTCCGCTCCGTTCCAGAGCCGCCCCCCGCCCATCGCCCGCGTGTTCCGTCCACTTCCACCGACGCCCCCACCCTCACCCCCCGGGCGGGCCTCTGGGGGCCCAGGCCCAGCCTGCGGCGCTCCAGGGGCGGAGGCGCGGGTCGGGGCCCACAGCCCGGCTCTCCTCGGCTTCTCCTTGAAATTCCACACACCCTGGGCGTTTGGCAGCAGCTCCGAGCGCTTCCTGCGAACAATTTGTCTTTCATGTGCGTTTGCATCAATCACCCCATTGTTCACCCGCCTCTCCCTGGACCGGGGGCTCCCAGTGCGCGGCGGGGCTCCGCGCGCCCCCTGGCGGCCGGCCCGCACCGCGCGCCGCGGGGCCCAGCTGAGCGGGGGACCAGCACCCCCTAACGTTCTCTTCCAGGGTGACGCCCGGACCCCGTCCTGGTCCCAGGGCCCCCGGGTCGGGTGGGAGAGCGGTCCTGGGAGGCGGTCAGGCTGGAAATAATTCTCGCTTAGAGTTTTGAAGGCAGGTTTTTTTTTTCCATTAAAAGATTCTTTTTTACAGCGGTTTTAGGCTTACAGAAAGATTTCACAGAAAGCGCCGTTTTCCGGAATGCTGTCCGCACTCGAAATCGTCACGCACGCGAGCAGCCGGCCGGTTGCGGTGAACGGGTGGGCGTTGATATGTCGCTGCTGTCTGCTACTTCCTGGGTGCCCGTGCAGCCGCGGACGGGGTGTGGCCCTCCTCGGTCCCTCCCCGGGCCTCTGGTCTCTTCGATGAGAGCCGGGCGCTGGCTGAGCCCTGTCCCCCTGGTTTCGGGGGGTGCGGGTTTATTTATTGACGATTTGATGACTTCTTAAACTCCCTGAAACTCCAGCCAGTACAGTACTGCACCCCTGGGAAGATCCTTGAATGAATCTTCTTATCTTTCCTGATCTAGTTTGAATGTTTTATTTTTATTTTTATTTTTGCAGGGGGTGGGGGCGTTCTGGAAGATTTCTTCAACTCTGTCCCGTGGCCCTTTTACTGAACGTTTCACCGTGGCTATCATAGTCCCAATTTCCAAGAGTTATTTTTATTTCCTGAATGTTCCTCTTCCTTTTTACACAGTTCTCTCTTCCCGTTTCCCAGACAAAATCACTTCTCTCTCTCTCCTTATTAATCATAGGTTTAAAAAATATATATTTATTTATTTTTAGAGAGGGAAGGGAGGGGGAGAGAGAGAGAGAGAGAGAGAGAGAGAGAGAGAGAGAGAGAGAAACAGGATCATCAATGTGTGGTTGCTGGGGGCCGTGGCCTGCAACCCAGGCATGTGCCCTGACTGGGAATCGAACCTGCGATGCTTTGGTTCGCAGCCCGCGCTCAATCCACTGAGCTACGCCAGCCAGGGCAATCATAGCTTTTTAAAAAATGTTTTGTTCTATTCTTTCTTTGCACTGTTTGCGCCCCCAGGTTGCTTTTTAACCTGCTTGTATCAGTTGCCTTCCAAGCCAGCGGTTCTCCTCTACTATCCCGTGCTGTGACGAGCCGCTGTCCCCAGCGTAGCCCCCCCCCACACACTAGCGAGAGCAAACTGCCTGAGGCCCCCACGCCCATGCGTCTCCCTGGCACCACATCCCTGCTCAGCCCGTCCTCTGGGCCTGCGATGCCCTTTCTCCCTGGGTGCCTGGAAAACTCGGATCCCTCCTAAAACCCCAGCTCAGGGCTCACCCCCTTCCATGACAGCCACCGCGAGTCCCTTCTGGGCCAATTCATTGCACCTCCTGGGTACCCGAATGCACATGTTCCTGCGTGAGTCACAGATGTGTGAGGGGCACACTCCCGCGGGCAGCCCAGCGGGAGAGGAAGGCTGCCTTCTGTCCGCTTCGGTCCGAGTCACGAAGAATTCACATGTATCTCGGTGGGGGAGGGTGGAGCAGCCCTTCCCCCCGGGCTGAGACTGCTCAGTCCCCGGGCGTGACTGCACACCGGGGTGGAGGGCTGGTGAGAACGAGCACCGTGTTGCCTCCGGCTGGGACACGACCTGGCTTGGTGGCCGGCCTGCACAGGCCCTCTGCGGACCTCGGCGTCCTTACCTAGCGGAAACAGCAGGAGCGCTCCTGGTTAGTTCACCCCTGCGGCCTCTGGTCTCTCGGGAGCGGAGGGAGAGAAGGTCCACCGACTCCCAGCACCCAGCGCCCTCCCCTGCGGCCCCTGCTCGTCAGCCCCACCCACTGGCCCAGAGCGGCACGGCTGCAGCGCCCCCTGCCTGCAGGAAGGACCCGCGAGTCCTGGCTGTGCACCCTGCTGGTCCAGGCACCGCTCCCCCGCGTGCCCCTGAATGCACTTCCGAGGGTCTCTGAGCCCCTGGAACGGGCGCGCGTGAACGCTCATGACTTCCCGAGTGCGTGTGATCGCCCTGGGCCTTCCAGGTTTTCAGAAGAAGTCCTACACCCGCCTCCCGCAGAGGAGCACTGGGGCGCTCAGGGGAACGAGGAGCGGCACTTGAAGAAAGATAAACACTCCCACGGTGCTACAGGGAGGGTACAGGAGCTGCATTTCGGCACAGTTGCATCAGAGAAGCTGTGTGTGTTGCTCTCCAAGCTTTGGCTCTGGGACGGACTCAGGTCGCCTGGTGTGGGTCAGGACGGCGAGCGGGGGAGGCTCAGCCGGTGGCGGACCGGGGCCTGGGGCAGAAACCCTGGGGTGGAGGCGGGCAGGGGTGGGGTGGAGAGAAGGGACACCCTCTCACCGGCAGCCACTTCCGATGCTCGCACACGCCCGACCTCAGGTCCAGAGTGGATAGGGCCCAGGGAAGTCACGTTCACACTCTCTCTGTCGCACGTGCGAGCACACGCTCCCTCTGGTGGCGAGGAGCAGAACTCCACCTCCGGCTCCGGGAACAGGCCCGCAGGCCCCGGGTTTCTGGCTGGAAGACGTACGTTCGGGGCGGTTCCTTAGGAAAACGTCCCTACCTTGTCGTTGGAGGGACGTTTTGTGAGACCAGGGGACCACACCGTGCCCCGGGCTCACTCCAGCGGCCAGTCCCGCACTCAGTAACTCGGAGGATCCCCGACTGATTCCCGTCATTGTGGCCGGGGACAGGATTAAAGATCGGACTCCCTTTTCTTGACCGCTTTTGTCTGTCACTTCCTTCTAGAGATAAAACTAAGCGAATCAGGATAATAACAATAATAATCTACTCAAAAGAGACCTTTGCTGGTCACAGCTATCAATAGTCAGCATATTAGGTAGTACACCTAATTTAAAAAAAATATTAACTCCCTTAATAATTACAGCCATAAGCCTTCTCACATGTGAACATAAATAAAAACTTTTAATAACTATGACATTATAAATGATGTAAATGAATACATATAAAGGAAGTAATTATTATCAACAAAAATTTTAACAATACAATTACAAAATAAAACTGCTAAGGAGAGAGTGGCACTATTTCGCAGTTTTATTTATCTGCTCCTCGTCCGGCTTACCAGCGGGCTTCCCGTGGCTCCTCTGGAGTCATCCGTTCTGAGACGTGGTGGGAGAAGCCCGTTGAAAGCATCCAGCCTCACCCCCGTGCCAGCTGGCAACCAGGGGGGTGTCTCAGTGGGCTGTGCGGAGACTCGTGGGTCTTCTCCTCGGGTCACTGTTTCCACACTCAACCGTGGGAGTTTCTTAAAGGGTTAGCTACAGCGTGGAATCCGAAACCCTCTCAGGAAAGTTTTCTTTCTTTTTTTTTATTAAAGACGTTATTTATTTATGTTTAGAGATGGGGGAGGGAGAGAAACACTGACGTGGGAGAGAAATGTGGATCGGTTGCCCCAGCCGGGGACCTGGCCTGCAGCCCAGGCGTGTGCCCTGACCCGAAATCGAACTGGCGACCTTTCACCTTGTGGGATGACGCCCAAGCCCCGGAGCCCCCCGGCCAGGGCACAGGAAGTGTTCGTGCCCGCCTGTGAAACCCCAGCGGTCCCCTGGCACTGTGAACAGACCGCCACCCCGCACGATTTTCCCACACGGGGCGTGTCCCCAGGTACACAGTGACCTGTGACCCCACGTCCTTTCACCCCCAGCCCCCGTCTGACCGGAAAAGGCTGCACGTTCGGGAAGCTGTCGCCCTCCCAGCGGCAGATACACATCATCCACGGTCTCACTTCTCCCTTCAAAGCGGGGACTCTTACAACTGGCCACAGACACGCTCAGCAGCTGTGCCTGAAGCGGAGGCCCACTTCGGTCGTGTCTGGGAAAACATCTACCGACGCGACGGTCCAGTCCACCGTCTGTCGCTCTCCAGCCATCCTTTCGCATAAAACGACACGTGGTGAGCCCCAGCCGGGAGCTGGGTGCTCTGTCACGCCGTGTGTGGCCCTCACCGGCTCAGGGCTCGCCGACCGCACCCACTGCGACACGGTGAACGCCTTGTTTCTGCTTGGTCGGGGCGCCTCCGGCGGGGCCGGCTGTCTCCCCTGGGTGCGTGTGTGCGTGGTGGGATGGCCCGCTCTGGCTGGAGGACGGATCTCCCCACCGCCACCCCTCCGAGGCCCCTCTGGCGCCCCGCCTCTGGCCCGGCGGTGCCGGCGGGGTGCTGCCCTGTGTCCCCGCTGGAGGGGGGGGCAGTGGGTGGCTGAAGGCAGGCCTTTGGGTTCTGGCTTCTCCCCCCGCAGGAAGCTCGTGTGGCAAGGGGGGGGCGAGGAGAGGTGGCTGTGGGCTGACCCGTGTGTGCTGGGGAGGAGGACACGCACAGGGAGATGGCTCCCGTCTCCTGCGCAGAGAGGCGGAGGCAGCCCCCTCCACCCTGCCCCCCCCCGTGGAGAGGGTGGGGACCCCTGCCCGGAAGCCCTGCTCTGGGAGGAGGAACGGCGTTTGGGGGGTGGGGGGTCGTCTCGTCTGGGTAGCTGTCTTGACGGAAATTCACTGGAACCTCTGACGGAGAAGGTCCCTCCCCGGCCGGTTCCTCCCCAGAGCTCCCTCGGACGGCCAGGGAGCGGGCACAGGACAGTGCAGTGTGTGCTGGGGGCTGGGGCTTCCAGAGAACTCGGGGTGGGGGGGTCGCGCAGGGAGGGGGTGATCAGCAGGCACCCAGCAGGGCCCTCCATGTGCGTTGGCACCCGCGTGCCCTGGCGTTCCCAGCTCAGCTTGGACGCGGGTGGAGGCGGTGGTCACGGCTCAGGGTGACCCGAGGGGCTAAGTTTAACACCGACAATGGCCCAGCGGCCCACCTGTTGCCACCAAGTGCGTCTGAGCACATTGTTGGAGGGGACAGCGGTCCGTGACCAACGTGAAGGTCAGCTCTTGGCTGTGCCTGCTCTCCCTGGGGGTGGCTGCTGCCCGGGTGCTCTCGGCTCCGAGGACCCGAGCAAGATGGCTCCCCTGCAGCCCTGTCCCTGTGCCCTTAGCCTGGCACTCCCCAACCTCGTTTCGGGACCCAGGGGACAGCGAGGATCCCTCCTGAGCCCCGAGACGCAGCTCCCCACAGCGCTGTTAGGCTGTGCTCCCAGTCTCTCGGGCACTCCTTCATGCAACGGGCACTCACGCAGCACCTACTAAGTGCCAGGCACCTTGGCGGGCGCCGAGGACATAACACGAAAAAGACATGGTGTCACCACTCGAGAGTCCTCTGACAAGAAAATCGATGATGTCAACCCAGAGGTTAAGTGCAGGGAAGGGACGCAGAGCGCAGGCAGTGGTAGTCAGGGCAGGCTTCCTGGAGGAGTCGGTGCTCCATGGAGACCTGGGGGAGGGTAGGAGGCAGCTCGTCTGGGGGCATGGAAGGGCCCTCTGAGGAGCCTCCTGTGCCCCCCAAGCTCAGGGGCACCGGGAGGACATTCAGGGAGTGTGAGACGGCTGGAGAACAACCCCCATTCCGTCCCATGGCCACTCACGGGGAGAACGGGACAGTGACCAGAGCCCCTTCCTCATTCCAGGAAGACTGTTCGGGCAGCGGCGGGGTCCTGGGGGGCCTGCAAAGAACGCAGCACCCCGAGCAGAGACGGCAGATGGGCAGGTCGGGGACCCCACATGGGGCGCAGGGCAAAACTGGGTGCTGAGCGGGTCGTGGGAGCGAGGGAGGGGGCTCAGAGCTCCGGGTTGGCTCGAGGCCAGGGGTGGGGCCTTCTGGGGGTGCAAGCAGCAGGAGCAGCAGCCTCGGGGGTCAGGGTGGGACCCGTGGGTGGGGCCCACGGGCACCTGAGCCACCCGATGGGGCGGGCGGCTGCGCTCACGAGGATGCTGGGGGCGGCCTGGGCCCCAGACACACATGCGGCCCCTGGGACGGCCGGGGTCCTGGGCCCACCGCCTCACCCTCCACGCTCGGCCCTGGGGTGACGTTTGTCCCTCTGACAAAGAAAACAATGTCGGTCCCTCCCCGTCGGCAGCATGGGAAGAGGGAGCAGTGCACCAGCAGGACGAGGGGGCCAGACAGCGAGGGGCACCGTGACCAGGCCGCAGCGGAGGCGGAGGCGAGGGCGGGCCTGCCAGAGCTGGCTGGAGCAGCTGCGTGCGTGGCTGTGGGGTTCTCCCCGTGCGGAGCTCGGGGGGAGGGGGGGCGCAGTAAGGGGGCCCTGCGGAGGGGCGGTGCAGGGTGAGGTCGAGTTCACCCAAAGGGTGCGGCCGCGGGCCAGGGTGCCTCTTTCCCTAACTGGTTTCCCCGCCCGGGTTCTCAGAGTGGGGCGCCCAGGAGAGCAGCATCACCTGAGAACTTGTTAGAAATGCAAATTTCCGGGCCCCACCCGAGACCTGCGCAGCCAGGTCCTCTGGGTGGGCCCCGAGTCTGCGTTGCTCAGCCCTCCGGCATCCGGCAGGCTGAAAACCGCGGGGCTGGCAGGGGCCTGCCCTGCCCCGCCCCGAGCCACGCGGAGGCGCGGGGTGTGGGGGGGGGGGGCGCATACAGCAGGAGCCCCTCGCCTGCCCGGAACAGCTTCTCGGCGGAAAGAGGAAAGGCACCCCCGAGAGAGGGGACAACGTCCCTGGACCCCGAGAGCAGCTCTGGCGGAGTGGCGGGTGGCAGGAGCGACGGGTGGAGTCCGGGGTGGAGACGGGGGAAGGGCGGTTCCCAGCAGGCCTGGAAGGGGGCGCTCCCGCGGTGGGGACCTGCGGGCTCCGAGGAGCAAGGCAGAGCCCCCCAGTGTCGGGGCTGGGAGGCGCCGGTGGGCCGGGGCAGGGCGGAGGTTCCGGGGGCCGGGCGCTGGCAGGGGAGGCCTGGGGCAGGACGCGGGAGGGGACCGCGGCAGCGGGAGACCGGGAGCTGGGCTCCCGTCCCGGCCTCGCGGACGGCTCCTGCGCCGCCTCTTCCCAGGGTGGGGTGCGCCCTGGTTTCCCAGGTCCTTCTCCCCCTCCGCGCCCCCCACCCCGCCCCGGCTCCACAGGATCAGCCCCAAACCCCACCTGCTCATTACGGGGTTTCTGGAGAGGCAGCCTGGCGTGCAGCAGGGGCCTGCCGGGACCTGGCCGCAGGCTCCCAGGTGTCAGGGCGCAGCGGGCGGCGCAGCGCGGGCCGGGGCCGGGGGTGGCGGCCCGGGGGCTGGACGGCCGGGAGAAGGTGGGCGGGGCGGGGCGGGCGGCTCCGGGCGAAAGGGAGGCTCCGGGTTCGGGCAGCGGCGGGGGGTGTGGGAGGCAGCGGCGGGGGAGGCCGGGGAGGAGGCTTTGGCCAGGCCCGCCCACCCTCTTCTCCGGCTGCAGCTGGCCCCGTGGGCTGCCACTCCGCCCCCCGGCCCCGCCCAGGCCCCCCCGCGCGGGTTCTCCGCCTGAAAACCGCACCAACACCATCCGTCCGCGCACACGGCCGCGCCGCGCGCAGCGAGCTGCTCGGAGAGTCGCTCACTCTGAGCATCACGCACGGTTTTGACGCTCCCGTGGGTTCGACGTCCATTCCGGGGTCCCAGGGGAGGCCGCCGCGCCGGCCGACACCGTGCTGGGCGCCGGCGGGGCCGGGCTCTGGCCCCCCCTCGCCTGTGGGCCCGGGGGTGGGGGGGGGGCTCAGCCCCGTCTCCTCCTTCCCAGCATGCGGCGAAGAGCAGCGCCCGCCTCCGGGGGGCTTGGAGAGCGGACACTTGTCCGCGGTTCCCCGCAGGCAGGCCCCGCGGGTGTGGGGTGGGGTCCCTCCAGGCGGCCTCGCCTCAGCGCCCGGCTGCCCGCCCCCGGGTCACAGGTGGAGGGGGAGGCTCCGGAGGGCTCAGCTGGGAACGCGTCGCCCTGGCCTGTGTCGCCCGCGCGGTGAGCCCCCCTGTGGCAGAGCACGGAGGGGCGAGGGTGTCGGGCCTCCACTCGGAGCTCAGCCGCCGGAAGCCTGGCTCTGGAGCGGTGGGGGAGGGGCCGCGGCTGGCGGTGCCGGGGGAGGGGCGGAGGGGCCGAGGCCGCTGTCTCCGAGCCTGGAAGACGGACGTTGCCGCGTCCGGTCACCGGCTAATCTGGGCTCCTCGCTTCCCGCCCAGTGCCGGGCAGCGGGAGGATGGGGCCCCGACTCCACGCCCTCCCCAGGCTGAGCTCCCCTGGCCAGACACTTCCTCCCCCGCCCGCGACCTCGCGCGTCCTGGGAGGGGGCTCTGGACCGGGGACAGGGACCCTGCCCCCACTCTGCCCCAGCAGCGCCTGGGCAGGCACGGCCGGAGACCCTCAGAGCCCGCGACTCCCCGTGCGGAGGGGCCCCGCTCCACCCGGTTTCGGGCGGTTCTGACCGCCGGTTGCTCACGTGTCCGTCAGTCCGCGCTCTCTCTGTCTCTCCTTCCCGAGAGCAGGCGGGCCCACGCGGAGAACTCATTGTTTGTGTGCGTACTGATGCGTTACAAGAAAGTTCTTGTCTAACTCGTAGACATGGTCAGCCACGCCAGCGCGGACGCCCGGGGTCTCGGCGCCAGCCCCCGCCCCCCATTCCTCCTCTGACCCCGGCTGCCCTCTGGCTCGTGCTGGCCTGGGAGTCCCACGCCGCCCCGCCCCCGCCCTCCCCCAGGACAGGTGGGACCCAGCCCCCGAGACAGCTGGACCCTGTCCCCTCGCCGGGCGGCCGTCCAGCCGAGCCTTCCCCGGCCGACCTGGCAGGGCCTCAGGCGGCCGGGGCTGGGTCTCAGAGCGACGGGGTCCGAAAGGCAGGGCCTGAGCGCCCCCTGGGCGCCGTGGGTGCCTCTCCTCGGACTCCGCCCACCGGCGCTCCCCGCCCCCCGCCGGTGAGGCCCCGGGTAGCGCCCCAACATCCGGCGGTCGGCCAGGCTGCCCGAGGGCCTCCGGGCGGGGCCCGGGTCGGCAGAGGCCGGACAATTACAGCCGCAGGGTCAGCGTAGCGGGCATTGTCTCTCCTGACCACGGGGTGTCGTGTGTCGTCAACCACCCTAAAAATACCCTGCAAACAGGTGCGGACCTGTGCACGTGTGGCTGGACAAAGGGCAGCGGGGAGAGGGGACACGTCCCACGGAGTCCCTTTCCCTTTTCCATGACAGAGGGGTCGTGGCATCATGGAACAGGCCCTCACCCCCCACCCCGCCCCCAGCGCTGCAGCCCAGGGTCCGTGGGTGCCCCGCCCCCACCCCCCCTCCGGGCGCACCGCTGCTCCGGCCCCTCGGGTCCGCCGGCCACTCTCACCCCCACACGAGTCTGCAGCCCCGGGCCAGCTGTGTGAGTGAGTGTGTGTGTGGGCCGGGGGAGGGGGCGGCGGGAGGGCCAGCAGGTCCGTTCTATTTTTACCGGCCAGTGGCTGCGGGCCGCAGCCCTCAAAGGCTCCCCTCCGAGCCGCCCCGCAGTTCCACTTCGACTGGGGGACGAGCCAGCCCAGCTCCCGCACTCACGCTGCCCCAGGTGAGTGCCTGCAGCCGGGGAGCCCGACCCCGCACTGGGCGCGGCGTCGGGAGAACCGAGGGCTGGAGGTGGAGCAGGACCGGCTCCATGGCCCAGGGGGTTCCCCGGGGGCGCACGCAACTCCCAAACACCCCCCACCCCCAGCACGGTGTCTCGTCCAGAGGAGGGACACCCTCCTGCCGGGAGGACCGACAAAGCCAGAGCAGAACTTCCCACCAGCAGCTCCAAGAGCCCAGGGCACGGCCGAGTGGTCTCGTCTTCCCCGCGGGCCAGCCCGCAGGTCCCAGGAGGGAGAAGCAGCCCCTGGGAGGGGCGGCCCTGGGGACTGGGCGGGGGCACGGGCTCCAGGAGGCGCCTGGTGGGCACTGACAGGGAGCCCTGCCCGCGGCAGAGAGACAAAGGGGCCGGGGAGAGGGCCCCGGAGGCCCAGGAGACTGGAGCCGGGTGCCCCCGAGGACACCCCCACCCCTGTGTCTCTGTCTCTGGGGGGTGGCTGAGCTGCCCCGCCCGCCTGTCCTCAGGGCAGGACGAGAGCAGGTGGGGGCGGACTGCCCAGCCCTGAGCAGGAGGGGCAGGCGGCTCCAGGTCGGGGCCGCACCTGAGCGTCTGCACACTGACCGCCTCAGGGAGGGCTGCACAGCTGGGGGAGGGCGGGACCTCTGTCTGCACTGGGGGCTGAGAGCAGCGTCTGCACGGGGGGGGGGGAGGAGACAGCCCCTCGCAGTCCTGGGGCCAGGCTTGAGGGGCCACACTTGTCGTGGCCAGTCAGCACGCACCAGACGCCCTTGAACTGGGTCCAAGGACGGGGCGGGGGACCAGGAGGGAGAAGAAGAGCAGGAGACTCACTTGAAACGTGTGTCCCTGATTCCAGCTGTGCAAGCAGACCAGTCCTCCCCAGCACACACAGCCATGCACACTCACACTGACACACTCAGTCCCAGAGTCTCAGTCCCGGCCCCAGGGCCTCGGGGAGCTGTGTGCCTGGTCCCAGTCCCCCACTGGGTCCCCCACCCCCCGCCTGGGGGTGTCTCTGATTATCTCCTGCCGGCCACTGTGGGGACCAGGAATGTGGCCTCCGACCTCCCATTGGCTGCCGTCTGTACACCAACTCCTTATCGGGCCCCTGCCTGTCTTCCCCGGGGCCTGTCGGCGGGTCCTGTCTGCTGGGTGTCACCGCCCAGGCTGGGGACCCTGGCCTGGCACGGGCTGGGCAGGTGGGCTCCACACTGGTGACAGGGGCCTCTGCGCAGGCGTGAGCCCTACCAGGTGCCCACCACGGAGCGGGGGAGGCGCATCCGGGAGGGAGACAGGAGACGCACTGCTGAGGCCCAGCACTGGGACCGGCATTCTGGGAGGGCCTCGGGTGGCTCTGCCCCAGCCAGAGATTCCTGTGGGGCTTTCTCAGCGTCTCTGGAGCCGCAGAGCCCCAGACCAGCAGCTGGCGATGAAATCAAACTTGAGCCAAGCATCTGGGGAATGCATGGTGGGCGGTGCCCACCTCTCCCCCTGTGCCCAGGGTGACAGCTGAGACTCCAGGGTCACCCCTGGCCCCCAGGGTGCACTCCCACCCCCACACCCCCATGCTAAGCAGGGGCAGGGCTGGGGCCAGCTGGAGGGGACTCAGGAGTCGTGGTCCAGCCCCCCTCACGGGGCGAGGAGATGCTTCATGGGCACAAGGGAAGGAGAGGCTCCAGGCAGAGGGGGCCACTCCCCAGGTGTCCTCTGGATGCTGACCCCCCCACCCCGCTCCACACCAGCCCTTTGGACCAAATCCAAACTCCTGGGCCCGAGCTCCTCCCCCTGGAAACGCTGGTCCCCCCGTTCCCTCCCTGCCCCAGTCAGGGCCGCTGGCCTGCCTGCACGCCACTGTCCCCAGCTGGCCCCTCTCTCCCCTGACCTTTTGCACAACCTCACCCCTCCATGGGCCAGGCCTGAACCAGAAGGCCCCTCTGCACCCTCAAGGGCCCCTACTTAGCCCGGACCCCCAACTGACAGGTTAAAGGGGACCCAGGATTCCCTGGTCAGGGGCTTGGAACTGTCGGCCCCCCCAGGGCTCCCCTGGAGGATTCTGGACTCCCATGGTGACCCTTGTGACCAGAGCTGTCCACTCTCAGGATGGATTTTGCTTAGTTTACGAGGAACATTTGGGTCAAACAAGGGTTCAAGAGCTAAGTGTGGAGGGGAAATGGACTTCCCCAGCCCCCGGTTTTGCAGAGAGGCCCGCTGGCCTGGGGGTGGTCAGGACGAGGACCAGGGTAGACACAGGTCTGTCTACCTGCCTCCCACCGGCTCAGCCCCCACCAGGGCCTCCCTCGGCCCCTCCCCGGGGGCAGCCTCACTGTGCCCGGGTGTCCATTACACGGTGAGGAGCGGGAACGGCCCCCTGGAGAGAGGCACAGGCCCCGCCCCACGCCGCCCACTGGGGCCAACTCTGCCTGGGCGTTTCCTCCTGGGGTCTGGCTCTCTCTCCCTGTGGGGCTGGGGCGCTGGGCTGCGTGGCCCCCCACTAATGAGTCCTCCGTGCCCCCAGGTGCTGTCCTGCCGCCACCATGCCGGAAGTGTGAGTACGCCCACCCCACGCTCGGGGCTCTGCTGCCTCGCCCCTGCCAGCAGCAATCAGCCCCAGACTCGGGCCCCCTCAGCTCACCCCCCGGATCTGCTCCCCAGAAGGCGGGATCTTAAAAAGAAACCGTCCCCAGTGCCGGGGGTCCCCATGTCCCCCAATTCCCCCAGCCCTTTGAGCAGAGCTCAAGCCCTCGGGCTGCCTGGGAGGACCTTGCTGGCCTGTTCCAGCGTCCGTCTGTCTGTCTGTTCTGGTCAATGTGTCATATGCACCAGGCCGTGACTGTCACCGGCCTGGTAGGTGGATGACCCTCTACCAGGGCCGTACCTGCCACCCAGGGATGCAGCTTCTAGCTGCCAGGCCCCCAGTCTGGGCTCCCCTGACCTTGCACCCTGCGCCCCCACTGGCATGGGAAGCCCCGCCCAGCAAGGCCAGAGGGCCGTGGGGGGTTTTATTCTCTTCTGCGGGGACCCTGAACTGGTCCCCCCCTTGAGGCCGGGGTCTTCCTGGGCCCTGACGTCACCTCACCTGCCCGCACGAGCTGCCCACCCGTGGGACGCGGCTGCGGGAATAACGTGCCCTGTCTGCCTCCTGCTCTCTCCCTGGTCCTCCTGCGATGGGTGCCTGCAGCGAGGTGAGCCAGTGTGGGGTGTCTCTGTCCGGGTTAAATCCAGGGACGGTGGAGGCGGGGCGGACCCTGGGGCACAGGAGCCAGAGATTGGATCCCGACCTGGGGCGGGGGCGGGGCCCAGGGGCTTAGCAGATTCCCAGAATAGACGCTGTAGGTGAAGCTTCTGGACCACGGGCTCCTCAGGGTCTGGGGAGGGGTGCCCAGTGCTCGGGGTCACAGGAAGGTGACCCTGGCTGTGACTCAGCACCCTGCCCTTGCCCTGCACCCTCGCCCAGCAGGGCCCCTGGGTGACCCACTCTGAGGGCCTGTCCAGCCCAGGTGTTGGGCGTGAGCATCCAGAGCTCCTTTCCGTGGCTGTTCGCCTGTGATGATCGGGCCTTAGTTGGGGCGCTCAGCACCCTGATCCACAGATGAGCAGGGTGGCCCCCCAGAGGCCACAGGACCCCAGTGCCTGGCAGGGGTCCCGCCCCAGCAGAGCCAGATGAGAGTGGGGGCTCGGCCTCTGGGTCCAGGGAGGTGCCGCCACCACCACCACCCTCTCTGAATGTGGGAGTTCTGGCCCAGTCACCATGGGGGGCTTTGAAGGGAAGACAGTCACCC
Source organism: Phyllostomus hastatus (assembly GCF_019186645.2). Taxonomy (NCBI): domain Eukaryota; kingdom Metazoa; phylum Chordata; class Mammalia; order Chiroptera; family Phyllostomidae; genus Phyllostomus; species Phyllostomus hastatus. The sequence goes on along the minus strand of NW_025333607.1, from coordinate 23,140,306 downwards.
TGTCCTGGCCGGGGTGTTGGTTCTGCAGCCCCTGCCTCACCTGTCCTCCCCTTCTCACCTGCAGAGAAAATCCAAGATCTCCGCATCCCGCAAACTCCTGCTGAAGGTGAGCATCCAGCCAGGCTCAGAGGTGGTCCCTGGGACTGGGGGTCCTCGGAGGTGGCAGTGAGCAGGCAGGGGTGGGAGGCCAGGGAGGGGCCAGGCATGGGCCAGGGACTCTTTTTGGGGCCTTGTGGGCAGACAGAAGTGGGTAGGAGGAGGCTGGGAGGAAAATCAGGTCCCGGGGACCCCAATCGTGTGTGGTCACATGGTATCTGTTCCCACACGCTGCCACGCTCAGTGCCAGTCCCGGTCCCAGGCTCCCAGGGCGTGGGAAGCGGGAGCCCGCACAGCCTGCTGAGGCCCCAGCCGGCCCAGCGGGGGGCCCGCCTTCCCTAAATGCCTGGACTGGGGAGGAGCCTGGGCCCAGTCCTAGCTGACCAGCCCTGTCCTGCCCAGAGCCTGATGCTGGCCAAGGCCAAGGAGTGCTGGGACCAGGAGCAGGAGGAGCGAGAGGCAGAGAAGTCCCGCTACCTGGCTGAGCGCGTCCCCAAGTTGGAGACCAGGGGCCTGTCCCTCAGTGCCCTGCAGGTGAGCCTGGCAGCTGGGGGCAGGCTTTGCAATCTGAGGGCAGCGTTTCCTCACTCACACTCCCTGAGGGTGCTGGGGTTGGAGCCCATTGTACCTACAGGTGCTGGGACAGAGGCTGCCCAGCTGGGGGCATCAGTGCCCCGTGCGGACGGGGCGGGCAGAGGTGGACAAGGTGGGTGGTGTTGCAGGGGGAGGTGGCAGGACCTCGGGCACCCCGCTTCTCCAGGAGATACTGTCCTCCCCTCCGGAGGGGGGCTTTCATGGTGGCCACACACCGGCCCCCTGTTGACAGACCAGCAGCTGCAGAGAAGGACGTGGAAGGATTGGAAGGATACGGGACCCATCGTCACCCCCCAGCGGTGGCATCGTTAGCCACTTTCATTTCACACACAGCTCTCAAACCTTCCCCGGCCAGCTTGTGTCATTTTCACCAGAAGAAAATGCTTTCGAGGAAACACAGGCACTGAGAAAGGGAGACACAGGCTCCCTCGCTGAGCGGTGGGCATCGCAAACCTCAGAGGGAAGGGGCTCCTATCGGGACCACCGGCCTGGCAGAGGGGCTGGGGTGCCCTGGGCACCAGGGAGGGGGCAGGACAGGAGGTCCCCACTCTCGGCACCCCCACTCCCCCTGCTCCCCCCAGGACCTGTGCCGGGAGCTGCACGCCAAGGCGGAGACGGTGGACGAGGAGAGGTACGACATCGAGGCCAAGTGCGCACACAACACCAGGGAGGTGAGCCGGCGGGGGCTCGGCGGGGACTCGGGGTGCAGACGTGCAGCTGTGCGCCGGTCCCGCTCCTTCTGCGGGGTCGGGGGTGGCCGCTCAGCGGGACTCGAAGGCCCCCCAGCCCCTCACCCGGGCCCCACAGGGCTGGAGCTGGCCGAGAGGGAGGGCGCAGAGGTCCTCCCGAGCCCACGCACTCCTGCCTGCAACGGGGCGGCCGCTCTCACTCACCACGCAGACGCACGCGCCCGGGAGTAACTTCCTCCCGTGGGATCGGCCTTCCTGTGCCTTTGCCCCTCCCTCACACCTGCGGGCCAGTCCGGTGCTGTTCCGGGCACCTCCCAGGGGGGCACCAAGGGCCAGAGGGGCCCCAGTCACACACTCCACGGCTGCAGCTCCCTTGACTGTCCCCAGATGCTCAGGGCATGAGGGCACCGCCCCTGCTTCTCTGTGCACGGGCCACGCAGAGGGGGAGGGAGGTCCCAGAGCCACCGCCCGCCCCTTCCTGGCCGTGTCCTCTGTGGGTCCACCAGCTCCCCAGCCGTGAAGCCCTGGAAACCGCCCCCCCAAGGGGTCAGGACCTGCGGTTTATCCGCACCCCAGGACCAAGGCTGGGCGGGGAGGACCAGTTAGGCGCAGGGGCTGGAGGAGGCTCAGCACACTGGGAGCAGGACGCCCCTCTGCTCTCGGCCCCCGAGGGGGAGGGGGGCGGCTCTGTCTGTCCCTTACTCATCGTCCATCTGGCCACACACACGCGGCTGATTGCAGAGGGAGGGGGTGCGTCGGCATGTCCGGGGGGTCTGGAATATCTGGGGCGCATCTCTGGCCCAGTGGTGCCCCCCTCCAGCGAGCTCCGGTCCTCCCCCGCAGATTAAGAACCTGAAGCTGACGGTGCTCGACCAATGCGGGAAGTTCAAGCGCCCAGCCCTGCGCAGGGTCCGCGTGTCCGCCGACGCCATGCTGCGCGCCCTGCTGGGCTCCAAGCACAACGTGTCCATGGACCTGCGGGCCAACCTGAAGTCCGTGAAGAAGGAGGACTCCGAGAAGGTGAGGCCTCGGGGCCTTGGGCCCACCGGGCTCCACCTGCCCCGCCCCCACAGGGCCCCAGAGGGCGGAGCGCTGGTGCAGGAAAAGGAGCCCCACCAGCACAGCGAGGCTTCTTGGAGGAGGCGGCCTGGGGCTGCTGAGCGGGAGCTGGAGGGGGTGTGGGCGGGGCCTGGAGGTGAGGCTGGGGCTGCAGAGCGGGAGCTGGAGGGGGGGTGGGCGGGGCCTGGAGGTGAGGCTGGGGCTGCAGAGCGGGAGCTGGAGGGGGGTGGGCGGGGGCCTGGAGGTGAGGCTGGGGCTGCAGAGCGGGAGCTGGAGGGGGCGTGGGCGGGGCCTGGAGGTGAGGCTGAGCTGTGGGTCCCAGGCGGGCGGGCACTGGTCGGAAACCATGGTCCCCTGTGGAGGGTCAGCGCGGGGGCGTGTGGTGTCTCTGAGCCTGGGGTCTGCCCGCAGGAGCGTCCCGTGGAGGTGGGAGACTGGAGGAAGAACGTGGAGGCCATGTCCGGGATGGAGGGCCGGAAGAAGATGTTCGACGCCGCCAAGGCTCCGGCCCCCCAGTAGAGGTGGCTGGGGACCCTTACCTCCTGTTGGGGGCACCGGGGGTCAGAGGGTGACAGGGACCCGGTGCAGGGCAGGAGCATAAGGACCAGACCCACCTGGAGCCACTGAAGGGAACCTGGGGTCGCGCTGGCCCTCGGCGGGGCTCTGTCTGAGCCAGGGCCCTTGGGCTCGGGGAGTCTGCAAGGGGTCCTGCCCCCCAGGCCTTGCCCACATCGGGTGGGGCTCTGTGCGGAGAGCACAGACGCCCGCCCTCTGGGGAAACTGGGCCCAGCAGCATGTGAGGCCCCAGCAGACCCTCCGAGAGCGAGGCTGGGTGGAGGGGCGGGGCCGCGGGAAGTGTGGGCGGGGTCAGAGGTGAAGGTTCAGGACAGCAGGGGTGGGAACACCCAGCAGGGGAGGGGGCAGGGCCGGGGAGTGGGGAGCCCCGAGTGGAGCTGCAGTGACGGGGGCTGGGACGGCCGTGAGTGGAGGCTCCGGGGGAGCCGCTGTGGGCGGTGGAGCAGCCCAGGGTGCACTGGAGTGGGAAACCCCGGGGTCTCGGGCGTGGCGGGGGAGTCAGGGACCCAGCAGATGCACGCAGGTCCCCGGGACTGATGGCCGCCTCTCGCGCCCACAGGCCCGGGCTGCACTGGCTCCGGACCCCTGGGTGGTCCTCCCTCTGCAAGTCTCTCCACCTGCACCAGCCCCCACCGCCCCTCCCCCGCCAGCCTGAGTGAGGTTTCTGTCCCTGGAGCAGGACCAGAGGACACACACAGGAGAACCGCGGTGTCTGAAGACCTCGCCCCAGCCCGGCGCCCCTCCGACCTCGCTGCTCTGACCTGCAGAGTGGCCACAGGCTCGGTGGCCTCTCCATTAAAAGCCCAGTGTCACCAGCGTCTCGGGGAGTCTGTGATGAGAGGGCTTGGTGCCCCGCCCCCACCAACGAGCAGCCTGGTCGGCATGAGGGCTAAGGGGGGGGTCAGCAGGGTGGCCAAGGTCCCCTGGGACCCTCAGCCCCATCCCAGGGGCCTCGCACAGCTCACCTGCCCTGGTGGGCACACAGCTCACCTGCTCTGACCTGGGAATCAGCCCCGGCCCCCCCATTTCCCACCCTCTGACTCCAGCCACCAAGAGGGGCCTGGGCCCCCAGACCTCATGGGGCCTGAGTCCTCCGCCCCTTCCTCTGCAGCAAGGACCCTGTCCCCACTGCTGCTGGACCTGCCAGGCTGTCCTGGGCGGAGCCATCACGGGGCTCTCAGTCCCCACCCAGTCCTGCAGGTGCAGGGCAGGGGCCCAGGTGGCCACCAGGTGGCGCCTTCCCATCCATCCTGGGGCTTCCTCACCTGCACCCACCCTGGCCCCAGCTGTTTCCTGCAGGCTCCTGGACAGGGAGTCCACTCCCTGGGGTGGGCCATGGTAGGCTGTCCTCTGGGCCAGGTCCTTCCTCCATCCCCCCAACATCTGGGTCCAAAGCCCGGTGAGGGCACCAGCCTGGGGGGTGGGGATATGGCACTGGGGCAGCCCCCTCCCCCGCCCCCACAGTGCGTGTCCTGGAGACGCTGAGCTCAGCCCTCAGAGCAGGCGTCTGGGCCTGACCTGGGCCCTCGGCCTCCTGCCCCCAGGGCAGGACGAGCCCCTGCCACCACCTGTGCACCCCCATCCTGCCCTCTGCCCTGTGCCCTCTGCCCCCAGCGTATTGTCTGCCATAAACGCCGGGTGTAAAGTGCAGTGCCAGCTGCTCGCCGGGGCAGGCTCTGGCACCCAGGGCCGCTCAGCGCCAGCCAGCGGGGGAGTGGCAGTGGGGCGCTCAGGGGGCAGCGATGGGCCCGGGTCCCCGCCACAAGCAGCTGAGTGGCACACAGGCAGACAGGGGTGCAGAGATGCCATTCCTACCACACCCAGTGACCGTGATCTGCAGGACACACACACGCACTCACACACACTCACACACTCACACACACAGGGTGAAGCGGAAAGTGAGCACGTCCGTCGGGGGGACGAGAAGACGGGAGTGGCCGCGTGGTGTGCAGGAGTTCACACGCACATGCCGACGTCACACAGAGGAGACGCCGAGGGGCACACGCGTGTGTGGACCACGCTCTGCTTCCTGGGAGGGGGGTCATGAGGGCGCCGCGCCCGGGGGTCCTGGGCAGGGGCCACAGCCTGTCTCCAGGCGAGAGAGGCTCCTTCTGTCCCGCCCTCCACTGTGCGTGCGTCCGTCACAGGGTCGTCAGTGCGCTCTGCTCACTTCCTGTGGGGCAAGTCCCGGGGCGAGGCCGCCGCCCCCAGGACTCCCGGCCAGCAGGGGGGAAGGGGCCCCATCTCTGCTGCCAGGACCGGCGTCAGGCTCTGGAATCCCCCACCCCCACCCCCACCTTCAAAGGGCAGCTTCTCCTTCCCCAAAGGGGCCAGCGTGGGGATCCCCGGGAATCCCTGTCCCCGCAAGAGCAGGGTTGGAAGTCACACCTGAGAGTCCCCGGGCCTCGCGTATGCGCGCGCACACACACACGCACACACACACATCCTGCAGGTACCCGTGTGCCCCTCAGGGTCAAATAAGCCCCTTTCTGTGTCCTGAGTTTTTTTCTACCGTGGGGTTTCCATAACTGTACCCGCTGAGGTCCCTCCTGGAGACTGACCTCCGTCCCTGCGTCGCCCCCAGTTCCCTGTGTGTCCCCCTCTCCAGAGGACCGTGACACCCAGGATGGACGTGAAGGGGCCGGTCAGGTGTCTCAGCGGGGTTGGACACCTTTCTGAGCAGCAGGTTGTGGGGTGACCACGTCCCCTTGGGTGAGCTGTGGCTCTTGGTGCAGAGAAGCTGGGGACACTTAGGACATCTGGGAGACCCCTCTGGGCTGGGGCCCACCCTGGGGGGTGGTGGGGAGGGAGTCCTCTCAGAGGCTGCTAGGCTCCAACGGACCACACACCACGGAGGCTCCCCGCCCCAGAACCTGCCGTCCGGGGCTCACAGGAGCTGCGGGAGCAGGCTGGCTCAGGTCCCAGGGAAGACGTCAAGTTCAGGAAGGACACGGTGTCTGAGAAAACGTTATCCTTTGAGAAGCCAGTGGTCTCAGTGACAAAGCTGGTCCCGACAAGAGGCAAGGTCTGGAAGAAGCCTGAGCTTGTGGTCCAGGAGCAGCCTCAGCCCAGGGAGCAGCCCCAGCATCAGGAGCAGCCCCAGCCCAGGGAGCAGCCTCAGCCCAGGGAGCAGCCCCAGCCCAGGGAGCAGCCCCAGCCCAGGGAGCAGCCTCAGCCCAGGGAGCAGCCCCAGCCCAGGGAGCAGCCTCAGCCCAGGGAGCAGCCTCAGCCCAGGGAGGAGCCCCAGCCCAGGGAGCAGCCCCAGCCTCAGGAGCAGCCCCAGCCTCAGGAGCAGCCCCAGCCTCAGGAGCAGCCCCAGCCTAGTGAAAATTCCTAGGAAGGAGGAAGAGGAGGGCACGTCCCCCTCCCCCAGGGCCACCTACAGCAGCTCCCTGCAGCGCTCCAGCCCCAGGACCATCTCCTTCCGGGTGAGAGCCCAGGGCCCCGCTGTCCGTACCCTGGAGGGCAGCCCGGGGACACGGTGTCTGCCACAGCATGGGGGCCTTGGGTCAGACATGAGGACCACCGTCTGGACAGAGGGGGCTTTGGAGTCCCCTGGGGGCCAAAGCAGAGCAGGCTGAGTTAGGAGAGGTGGGCAGCTTAGTGGCTTGAAGGTGGGTGTGGACACACGAGAGCAGCACCCCCTGGTGGTGAGACCCGGGGCTGCAGGAAGATGGAGTGTGGTGGGGATGCTGGAGGGGTGCTGGAGGGTATCCTGGAGGGATGCTGGAGGGGATGCTGGGGGGTATCCTGGAGGGATGCTGGGGGGATGCTGGAGGGGTATCCTGGAGGGATGCTGGGGGGATGCTGGAGGGGATGCAGATGGGGATGCTGGAGGGGATGCTGGGGAGATGCTGGGGAGTGCTGGAGAGGATGCAGGTGGGATGCAGGAGGGGATGCTGGAGGGGATGTAGGTGGGATGCTAGAAGGACCTTGGTGGGGATGCTGGAGGGATGCCACAACCTGCCTTCATCACTTCCTGTCCTCACCAGAGAGGAGGGCAGGGCCTTACCCCTCCCTGGGCTCCCTGGGTACCTCTCCTTAGACACCATCCACCAGTTCTCCGTACCAGGAAGGGCCCAGTGAAGCTCTTTAACATCCAGCTACTGGTCAGGCCTCTCCTGGGTGTCCAATAGGGGCCAGTGTCCCGTTTGTCCTGGCCCAGCCTGGGTTCGGCACCAGGAGGTGCCCGACAATAATAGCCACAGGATTAACATAGCGGGCATTGTCTTTCTCTGACTATTGGGTGGGTATTATGTGTTCTTCGACCATCCTAAAAATACCCCGCAAACAGGTGCAGACCTGTCGACAAGTGGCTGGTGACAAGGACTGTGGGAGAGGGGACACAGTCTCACTGGGGTCTGGGCCTGGGGTGTGGGCTGCCCCTGGGTCCCCGGGAAACCTGGATTCCTAAGGACCCATGGGGCCAGGATGCAGGGCATCTGTTGACCCTCAGACTCCCGTGGGCAGCGGTGGCTGGGCCACCTCAGCCCTGGACGCCTGCTGGAGTCCCAAGTGGAGATCACAGGAGTCCCCGGAACATGTGGGCTCGGGTCCTGGTGTTCCCTGTTCCATGCCACAGGCATCCAGCCATGGAGACAGTCCCCCCAGCCCCTGTCCCCAGCCCTGCAGCCCCAGGACTCCTGGTGGTCCCTGCCTGGTCCCATCCCTGCTCCAGCCCCCTTGGGTCAGCCTGGCCATTCTCTCCCCTCATTGGCTCCCTGGGGGTCACTTAGAGGTGACCTCTGTGTACACAGGATCTGGGCGTCCTCTGAGCCCCCCCACATGTCTGCGGCCCGTCGGCCAGCTCTGTGGGAGCCTGTGTGGTGTTGGCTTCGGGAGGTGAGGGTGGGAGGGGGCGGCGGGAGGGCCAGCAGGTCCGTTCTATTTTTACCGGCCAGTCCCTGCGGGCCGCAGCCCTCAAAGCCTCCCCTCCGAGCTGCCCCACAGTCTGCCTTCCACTTTGGGACGAGCCAGCCCAGCTCCCGGACCCACGTGCCCCAGGTGAGTGCCTGCAGCCTGGAAGCCCGACCCCGCACTTGGGCGCGGCGTCAGGAGAGTGGGGGAGAGGGAGCCTTGTGGAGGGCAGCCCTGGGATGGGGTGGGGGGCACAGGCTCCACGAAGAAGTTCAGGGGGCGCCTGGTGGGCAGTGACAGTGAGCCCTGCCCGCGGCAGAGAGACAAGGGGGCCAGGGAAAGGGCCCCGGAGGCCCGGGAGACTGGAGCCGGGTGCTCCCGAGGACACCCGCACCCCTGTGTCTCTGTCTCTGGGGGGTGGCTGAGCTGCCCCGCCCGCCTGTCCTCAGGGCAGGACGAGAGCAGGTGGGGGCGGACTGCCCAGCCCTGAGCAGGAGGGGCAGGTGGCTCCAGGTCGGGGCCGCACCTGAGCGCCTGCACACTGACCACCTCCGTGAGGACTGCACAGCTGGGAGAGGGCGGGGCCTCTGTCTGCACTGGGGGCTGAGAGCAGCGTCTGCATGGGGGCGGGGGGGAGACAGCCCCTCGCAGTCCTGGGGCCAGGCTTGAGGGGCCACACTTGTCGTGGCCAGTCAGCACGCACCAGACGCCCTTGAACTGGGTCCAAGGACGGGGCGGGGACCAGGAGGGAGAAGAAGAGCAGGAGACTCACTTGAAACGTGTGTCCCTGATTCCAGCTGTGCAAGCAGACCAGTCCTCCCCAGCACACACAGCCATGCACACTCACACTGACACACTCAGTCCCAGAGTCTCAGTCCCGGCCCCGGGGCCTCGGGGAGCTGTGTGCCTGGTCCCAGTCCCCCACTGGGTCCCCCACCCCCCGCCTGGGGGTGTCTCTGATTATCTCCTGCTGGCCACTGTGGGGACCAGGAATGTGGCCTCCGACCTCCCATTGGCTGCCGTCTGCACGCTGACTCCTTATCGGGCCCCTGCCTGTCTTCCCCGGGGCCTGTCGGCGGGTCCTGTCTGCTGGGTGTCACCGCCCAGGCTGGGGACCCTGGCCTGGCACGGGCTGGGCAGGTGGGCTCCACACTGGTGACAGGGGCCTCTGCGCAGGCCTGAGCCCCACCAGGTGCCCACCACGGAGCGGGGGAGGCGCATCCGGGAGGGAGACAGGAGACGCACTGCTGAGGCCCAGCACTGGGACCGGCATTCTGGGAGGGCGGGCTGGAGGGGGGGGCGGGCCTCGGGTGGCTCTGCCCCAGCCAGAGATTCCTGTGGGGCTTTCTCAGCGTCTCTGGAGCCGCAGAGCCCCAGACCAGCAGCTGGCGATGAAATCTAACTTGAGCCAAGCATCTGGGGAATGCATGGTGGGCGGTGCCCACCTCTCCCCCTGTGCCCAGGGTGACAGCTGAGACTCCGGGGTCACCCCCGGCCCCCAGGGTGCACTCCCACCCCCACACCCCCATGCTAAGCAGGGGCAGGGCTGGGGCCAGCTGGAGAGGACTCAGGAGTCGTGGTCCAGCCCCCCTCACGGGGCGAGGAGACGCTTCATAGGCACAAGGGAAGGAGAGGCTCCAGGCAGAGGGGGCCACTCCCCAGGTGTCCTCTGGATGCTGTCCCACCCCTCCACCCCGTTCCACAACGGCCCTTTGGACCAAATCCAAACTCCTGGGCCCGAGCTCTTCCCCCTGGAAACGCTGGTCCCCCCTTCCCTCCCTGCCCCAGTCAGGGCCGCTGGCCTGCCTGCACGCCACTGTCCCCAGCTGGCCCCTCTCTCCCCTGACCTTTTGCACAACCTCACCCCTCCATGGGCCAGGCCTGAACTGGAAGGCCTCTCAGCACCCTCAAGGGCCCCAACTTGGCCCGGACCCCCACCTGTCAGGTTAAAGGGGACCCAGGATTCCCTGGTCAGGGGCTTGGAACTGTCGGCCCCCCAGGGCTCCCCTGGAGGACTCTGGACTCCCATGGTGACCCTCATGACCAGAGCCATCTACTCTCAAGGATGGATTTTGCTTAGTTTACAAGGAACATTTGGGTCAAACAAGGGTTCAAGAGCTAAGTGTGGAGGGGAAATGGACTTCCCCAGCCCCCGGTTTTGCAGAGAGGCCCGCTGGCCTGGGGGTGGTCAGGACGAGGACCAGGGTAGACACAGGTCTGTCTACCTGCCTCCCACCGGCTCAGCCCCCACCAGGGCCTCCCTCGGCCCCTCCCCGGGGGCAGCCTCACTGTGCCCGGGTGTCCATTACACGGTGAGGAGCGGGAACGGCCCCTGGAGAGAGGCACAGGCCCCGCCCCACGCCGCCCACTGGGGCCCACTCTGCCTGGGCGTTTCCTCCTGGGGTCTGGCTCTCTTTCCCTGTGGGGCTGGGGCGCTGGGCTGCGTGGCCCCCCACTAATGAGTCCTCCCTGCCCCCAGGTGCTGTCCTGCCGCCACCATGCCGGAAGTGTGAGTACGCCCACCCCACGCTCGGGGCTCTGCTGCCTCGCCCCTGCCAGCAGCAATCAGCCCGGGACTCGGGCCCCCTCAGCTCACCCCCCGATCTGCTCCCCAGAAGGCGGGACCTTAAAACAGAAACCATCCCCAGTGCCGGGGGTCCCCATGTCCCCCAATTCCCCCAGCCCTTTGAGCAGAACTCAAGCCCTCGGGCTGCCTGGGAGGACCTTGCTGGCCTGTTCCAGCGTCCGTCCGTCTGTCTGTTCTGGTCAATGTGTCATATGCACCAGGCCGTGACTGTCACCGGCCTGGTAGGTGGATGACCCTCTACCAGGGCCGTACCTGCCACCCAGGGATGCAGCTTCTAGCTGCCAGGCCCCCAGTCTGGGCTCCCCTGACCTTGCACCCTGCGCCCCCACTGGCATGGGAAGCCCCGCCCAGCAAGGCCAGAGGGCCGTGGGTTTTATTCTCTTCTGCGGGGACCCTGAACTGGTCCCCCCCTTGAGGCCGGGGTCTTCCTGGGCCCTGACATCACCTCACCTGCCCGCACGAGCTGCCCACCCGTGGGACGCGGCTGCGGGAATAACGTGCCCTGTCTGCCTCCTGCTCTCTCCCTGGTCCTCCTGCGATGGGTGCCTGAAGCGAGGTGAGCCAGTGTGGGGTGTCTCTGTCCGGGTTAAATCCAGGGACGGTGGAGGCGGGGCGGACCCTGGGGCACAGGAGCCAGAGATTGGATCCCGACCTGGGGCGGGGCGGGGCCCAGGGGGCTTAGCAGATTCCCAGAATAGACGCTGTAGGTGAAGCTTCTGGACCACGGGCTCCTCAGGGTCTGGGGAGGGGTGCCCAGTGCTCGGGGTCACAGGAAGGTGACCCTGGCTGTGACTCAGCACCTTGTCCTTGCCCTGCACCCTTGCCCAGCAGGGCCCCTGGGTGACCCACTCTGAGGGCCTGTCCAGCCCAGGTGTTGGGTATGAGCATCCAGAGCTCCTTTCTGTGGCTGTTCGCCTGTGATGATCGGACCTTAGTTGGGGCGCTCAGCACCCTGATCCACAGATGAGCAGGGTGGCCCCCCAGAGGCCACAGGACCCCAGTGCCTGGCAGGGGTCCCGCCCCAGCAGAGCCAGATGAGAGTGGGGGCTCGGCCTCTGGGTCCAGGGAGCTGCCGCCACCACCACCACCCTCTCTGAATGTGGGAGTTCTGGCCCAGTCACCGTGGGGGGATTTGAAGGGAAGACAGTCACCCTGTCCTGGCCGGGGTGTTGGTTCTGCAGCCCCTGCCTCACCTGTCCTCCCCTTCTCACCTGCAGAGAAAATCCAAGATCTCCGCATCCCGCAAACTCCAGCTGAAGGTGAGCATGCAGCCAGGCTCAGAGGTGGTCCCTGGGACTGGGGGTCCTCGGAGGTGGCAGTGAGCAGGCAGGGGTGGGAGGCCAGGGAGGGGCCAGGGAGGGGCCGAGGGGCTCTCTTTGGAGCCTTGTGGGCAGAGGATGTGGGTAGAAGGAGCCTGGGAGGAAAATCAGGTCCCGGGGACCCCAATCGTGTGTGGTCACATGGTATCTGTTCCCACACGCTGCCACGCTCAGTGCCGGTCCTGGTCCCAGGCTCCCAGGGCGTGGGAACCGGGAGCCCGCACAGCCTGCTGAGGCCCCAGCCGGCCCAGCGGGGGGCTCACCTTCCCCTCAGGCCTGGCTGACCAGCCCTGTTCTGCCCAGAGCCTGATGCTGGCCAAGGCCAAGGAGTGCTGGGACCAGGAGCAGGAGGAGCGAGAGGCAGAGAAGTCCCGCTACCTGGCTGAGCGCGTCCCTACACTGCAGACCCGTGGCCTGTCCCTCAGTGCCCTGCAGGTGAGCCTGGCAGCTGGGGGCAGAGCTGCGGAGACGCCTGGCACCAGGTGGCAGGCTTGTCACCTCACAGGGCTCCCAGCTCTGCAATCTGGGGGCAGCGTTTCCTCACTCACACTCCCTGAGGGTGCTGGGGTTGGAGCCCATTGTACCTACAGGTGCTGGGACAGAGGCTGCCCAGCTGGGGGCATCAGTGCCCCGTGCGGACGGGGCGGGCAGAGGTGGACAAGGTGGGTGGTGTTGCAGGGGGAGGTGGCAGGACCTCGGGCACCCCGCTTCTCCAGGAGATACTGTCCTCCCCTCCGGAGGGGGCTTTCATGGTGGCCACACACCGGCCCCTGTTGACAGACCAGCAGCTGCAGAGAAGGACGTGGAAGGATTGGAAGGATACGGGACCCATCGTCACCCCCAGCGGTGGCATCGTTAGCCACTTCCATTTCACACACAGCTCTCAAACCTTCCCCGGTCAGCTTGTGTCATTTTCACCAGAAGAAAATGCTTTCGAGGAAACACAGGCACTGAGAAAGGGAGACACAGGCTCCCTCGCTGAGCGGTGGGCATCGCAAACCTCAGAGGGAAGGGGCTCCTATCGGGACCACCGGCCTGGCAGAGGGGCTGGGGTGCCCTGGGCACCAGGGAGGAGGCAGGACAGGAGGTGCCCACTCTCGGCACCCCCACTGCCCCTGCTCCCCCCAGGACCTGTGCCGGGAGCTGCACGCCAAGGCGGAGACGGTGGGACGAGGAGAGGTACGACATCGAGGCCAAGTGCGCACACAACACCAGGGAGGTGAGCCGGCGGGGGCTCGGCGGGGACTCGGGGTGCAGACGTGCAGCTGTGCGCCGGTCCCGCTCCTTCTGCGGGGTCGGGGGTGGCCGCTCAGCGGGACTCGAAGGCCCCCCAGCCCCTCACCCGGGCCCCACAGGGCTGGAGCTGGCAGGCAGGGCCTGAACGGAGGTGGAGGGCGCGGAGGTCCTCCCGAGCCCACGAGGCCAGGCACGCACTCCTCTGTCTGACCGGACTGGCCCCTCTTACTCCCCCGGCTCCCCCCTGAGCTCCGGCCCCTCCCCCGCAGATTAAGGACCTGAAGCTGACCGTGCAGGACCTCCGTGGGAAGTTCAAGCGCCCGCCCCTGCGCAGGGTCCGCGTGTCCGCCGACGCCATGCTGCGCGCCCTGCTGGGCTCCAAGCACAAGGTGTCCATGGACCTGCGGGCCAACCTGAAGTCCGTGAAGAAGGAGGACTCCGAGAAGGTGAGGCCTCGCGGCCTTGGGCCCACCGCGCTCCACCTGCCCCGCCCCCACAGGGCCCCAGAGGGCGGGGCGCTGGTGCAGGAAAAGGAGTTGAAGCCGCAGGGCGAGGCTTCTTGGAGGAGGCGGCCTGGGGCTGCAGAGCGGGAGCTGGAGGGGGCGTGGGTGGGGCCTGGGGGTGAGGCTGAGCTGTGGGCCCCAGGCGGGCGGGCACTGGTCGGAAACCATGGTCCCCTGTGGAGGGTCAGCGTAGGGGCGTGGGGTGTCTCTGAGCCTGGGGTCTGCCCGCAGGAGCGTCCCGTGGAGGTGGGAGACTGGAGGAAGAACGTGGAGGCCATGTCCGGGATGGAGGGCCGGAAGAAGATGTTCGACGCCGCCAAGACTCCGACCTCACCTTAGAGGTACCTGGGGACAGGTTCCTACATCTTGCAGCCACAGCAGCATGTGAGGCTCCAGCAGACCCTCCGGGAGAGCCAGGCTGGGTGGAGGGGCGGGGCCGTGGGAAGTGTGGGCGGGGTCAGAGGTGAAGGTTCAGGACAGCAGGGGTGGGAACACCCAGCAGGGGAGGGGGCAGGGCCCGGGAGTGGGGAGCCCCGAGTGGAGCTGCAGTGACGGGGGCTGGGACGGCCGTGAGTGGAGGCCCCGGGGGAGCCGCTGTGGGCGGTGGAGCAGCCCAGGGTGCACTGGAGTGGGAAACCCCGGGGTCTCGGGCGTGGCGGGGGAGTCAGGGACCCAGCAGATGCACGCAGGTCCCCGGGACTGATGGCCGCCTCTCGCGCCCACAGGCCCGGGCTGCACTGGCTCCGGACCCCTGGGTGGTCCTCCCTCTGCCTGTCTCCCCACCTGCACCAGCCCCCACCGCCCCTCCCCCGCCAGCCTGAGTGAGGTTTCTGTCCCTGGAGCAGGACCAGAGGACACACACAGGAGAACCGTGGTGTCTGAAGACCTCGCCCCAGCCCTGCGCCCCTCTGACCTCGCTGCTCTGACCTGCAGAGTGGCCACAGGCTCGGTGGCCTCTCCATTAAAAGCCCAGTGTCACCAGCGTCTCGGGGAGTCTGTGATGAGAGGGCTTGGTGCCCCGCCCCCACCAGCGAGCAGCCTGGACGGCATGAGGGCTAAGGGGGGGGTCAGCAGGGTGGCCAGGGTCCCCTGGGACCCTCAGCCCCATCCCAGAGGCCTCGCACAGCTCACCTGCCCTGGTGGGCACACAGCTCACCTGCTCTGACCTGGGAATCAGCCCCGGCCCCCCCATTTCCCACCCTCTGACTCCAGCCACCAAGAGGGGCCTGGGCCCCCAGACCTCATGGGGCCTGAGTCCTCCGCCCCTTCCTCTGCAGCAAGGACCCTGTCCCCACTGCTGCTGGACCTGCCAGGCTGTCCTGGGCGGAGCCATCACGGGGCTCTCAGTCCCCACCCAGTCCTGCAGGTGCAGGGCAGGGGCCCAGGTGGCCACCAGGTGGCGCCTTCCCATCCATCCTGGGGCTTCCTCACCTGCACCCACCCTGGCCCCAGCTGTTTCCTGCAGGCTCCTGGACAGGGAGTCCACCCCTGGGGTGGGCCATGGTAGGCTGTCCTCTGGGCCAGGTCCTTCCTCCATCCCCCAACATCTGGGCCAAAGCCCGGTGAGGGCACCAGCCTGGGGGGTGGGGATATGGCACTGGGGCAGCCCCCTCCCCCGCCCCCACAGTGCGTGTCCTGGAGACGCTGAGCTCAGCCCTCAGAGCAGGCGTCTGGGCCTGACCTGGGCCCTTCAGCCTCCTGCCCCCAGGGCAGGAGGAGCCCCTGCCACCACCTGTGCACCCCCATCCTGCCCTCTGCCCTGTGCCCTCTGCCCCCAGCGTATTGTCTGCCATAAACGCCGGGTGTAAAGTGCAGTGCCAGCTGCTCGCCGGGGCAGGCTCTGGCACCCAGGGCCGCTCAGCGCCAGCCAGCGAGGGAGTGGCAGTGGGGCGCGTCAGGGGGCAGCGATGGGCCCGGGTCCCCGCCGCAAGCAGCTGAGTGGCACACAGGCAGACAGGGGTGCAGAGACTGCATTCCTACCACACCCAGTGACCGTGATCTGCAGGACACACACACACTCACTCACACACACTCACACACTCACACACACTCAGCTGGAGGGCCTTCGGGGCCGCCCTGCCTCAGAGGAAGGGATTGGGGTCTGTGGCCAGGCGTCCACGAAACGCCCTTTCCCGCCTGCCAAGGCTCCTCCCGGCCGGCAGTGGTCAGGGCCTGGGCTGCCTGCTTCGCCTCTCGGCAGCCCCTCGGGGGAGCCGGCCCAAGTCCCGAGGCCAAATCTCGGTTCTGTTCGTTCACCAGTGAGCCGGGCCCGGCAGCTTGGGGTCCCCACCCTGCTCTCCCAAACCCGAGACCAGCCCCAGGCCTGACTCAGAACAAACACCTGGCTGTGGAGAGAGAGCCCGTGGGCGGAGGAGGCGGGGCTGGCTGCACACACCCAAGGTGAGGGCTCCTTGGGGAAGGCCCACAGGTCTCTTGGGTAGGGAGCAACTCAGGGTGGGGCTGGGACTTGAGGACTTGAGCTGCAGCCATGGAGGGGGCCGGCGTGGGAGTGGAGGGGCCCCAAACCCACTGCAGCCCCCAGGAAGGGCCAGCAGCCCTGAGATGGATGCGGGGGGCAGAGCCGGGCCCCCACTGAGCGGCGTCTGCCCCCTTTCCCTGGACGCTGGGCCCCGCTGGCACTGGACTCATTCAGCCCTGTCAGCCCCCTCTACAAAAGGCGCTAAGCTGACCCCCAGTGCCCAGACGGGGTCCCTGAGGCACAGAGCAGTGCATGCCCCTCCACCGGTGAACCGAGGGCCAGGACTCACCCCGGGCACCTGGGTGTCTGAGTCCACCGTTCGGTCACCGGTTCGATCAAACAGAGGGATGCTGCGTGCTTTGTCCGAGTCTTGGGCACCCCCCAAAACTGGAGGGGGGGGTGCGGTGGCCTCAGACTGACGGGGGAGGAGTGCAGGTGTGGTGAGCTTTCATCGGCCACCCTCAGTGACAGGGCTTGGTGGCCACGGACTGGGACCTGGAGCGCAGGTCAGCCAGCCGTGGGGATCGGACGCCCTGTTCTGGGGGCAGGTCTGCGTCCTCAGAGCCTAGCCAGCGCTTCCCCCCGGGGATGCGGCTGGGGGTCAGGGCCCCCCACCCACCCCCGGCAAGGCCCGGTATCTCCGCCCAAGGGGACGTGTGTGTGCGAACAGCATCGGGTGAGAGGCAGGGTGGAGGGGTGGGGGCTCCTTGGGGGTGCCCGTGGCGAGCCCCCACACCGCAGCGGTGAGGGCCCCTCTGCAGCCTGAGAGGGGCCTGGGGGTCCTTGGTGGGAGCGTCCAGGGCTGGGTGTCACCTGCCACCCGCCGCCACCCGGCCGTCTGAGCGTCAGGAGGCCAGCGGCAGACCCCGCCCCGGCGAGCCCCCCACCTGTCTGCGGCCCGCCTATGGCAGGTCCGGCGTTTGGAGATGCCCGGGCTGCAGTGCCCGGCCGAGGAGGACGCCAGTTAAACATTAGCCCCGGCGGCCCCCTGCGAAGTGAGCCAGACTCCCCGCAGACTCCGGGCGGGACCGCCAGGAGGGCAGTTTGGTTCCGGGCGGGTGCTCAGGCCAGGCTGCCGGGGCCAAGCCAGGCCGCAGCCCCCTCCCGACACAGCAGGGCATTCTCCTCAAAAGGCCCCGGAGCCTGCCACCCGAGGCCCCTGGCTGGGCTCAGGGCCCTCTCTGCCTCCCCCGACACCCTCCCGGGCTGGCCCGTGGGCCCCGAGGCCAAGCAGCGCGAGCTCTGTAGCCCCAGCTGCAGAGAGGCAGTTGGGCCTGGAGGCCCAGAGAGGGGCAGCGTCTCACCTGCGGTCTCGGACCTAACCCGGGACTGAGACGCAGGTCCCCGGACCCCCGGACCCCCGGGGCCCCACTGAGGACGCTGCGTGTGGGCGGAGCTCGGAGTCCCAGCCGGAGGAGGCGGAGGCCCAGCACCTGGACCGGCGGCCGACCTCCGGCCCTCCCGGCACGTGCCCCTTCCAGTGCCAACACCCGCTTCTTGCTCCGGCTGGGCGGCCTGGCCCTGGGCTCCCGTCCCGTGGGGGAGTGTGGCCGCACCTGGGCACCAGGGCAGGTGCCGTGGCCGCAGAGCCCCGGTGGGCGGGGTCGTGTGTGTGAGTGTGTGAGAGGCCTGGGGACTCTCAGGTGTGACTTCCTACCCTGCTCTTGCGGGGATCCCCACGCTGGCCCCTTTGGGGAAGGAGAAGCTGCCCTTTGAAGGTGGGGGTGGGGGTGGGGGATTCCAGAGCCTGACGCGGGTCCTGGCAGCAGAGATGGGGCCCCTTCCCCCCTGCTGGCCGGGAGTCCTGGGGGCGGCGGCCTCGCCCCGGGACTTGCCCCACAGGAAGTGAGCAGTGCGCACTGAGGACCCTGTGACGGACGCACGCACAGTGGAGGGCGGGACAGAAGGAGCCTCTCTCGCCTGGAGACAGGCTGTGGCCCCTGCCCGGGACCCCCGGGCGCGGCGCCCTCATGACCCCCCTCCCAGGAAGCAGAGCGTGGTCCACACACGCGTGTGCCCCTCGGCGTCTCCTCTGTGTGACGTCGGCGTGTGCGTGTGAACTCCTGCACACCACGCGGCCGCTCCCGTCTTCTCATCCCCCCGACGGACACGCTGGCTTTCCGCTTTGTCCCTGGGAGGGTTCGGGCTGAGGCCGCAGCCTCTCTGTGGGCACATTTTCCTGCAGCTCAGGTTCTCGGTGCGAAAGGGCTGAACTGCCACGGTTGATCCCCCTTTTCCCGTCGAGAGATGGGGGGTGGTTTCCGGACGTCTGCCACTACAAATGGAGCTCGAGCTGGTGGCCCTTGGTGGCCGGTGGCCCTTGGTGGCTGCCGGCCGAGGACCTGCTGCAGGGACAGCGCCGGGCACGGGTGGCTGGAGAACACACCCACGACCCGTGCACGTCGCCCGCATGCCTACTGCCCACGCCTGTGGGTGGGCTTTTGTGTCTGCGAAGAGAGTGGCAGACTCGGGCCTGGAGATCCGTGACGGTCCCCTGGCCTCAGGAGGTGTCCTCGCAAGGGCCACACTCCAAGTGCCTGGAGAGTTTTCCTTCCGGAGTTGGGGTGGGCACCAACGCTGACACCAGGGGACACCTGTTGCCCAGGTGCCCAGGTGCCCGGGGGCCCGCAGGTCGCTGCCACCCCCTCTTGCCCTCCCCTGGGAACGGGCTCACGGACCTGCCTCGGCCTCTGCACAGGGCTCTCCGGGGCCTTGGCCCTGTCGCCTTCTCACCTGGTGACACCCATGCTGAGCAGTCACTCACCTGAGCCCCCCAACCCCCGCCAGGAAGCGGGCAGGGCAAGGTCTGACTCCCATGACCCCAGTGAGGAAGCAGGGGATGTCGCCTGGTGCACGAATGGTCGGATCTGAGCTCAAGGCCAGGCCAGCACTGAGCCCCGGGACCCCTGTCCTTGCTTCCTGTGCCAAGAAGGAGGGCTCCCTGGAGGAGGGGGCATTGGGGGAAGGAGACGCCACCGCGGGTGGGTGCTGTGTGTGTTCTAGGCTTCTGCTCCGTAGTCGTGTGACCTTCACTGGGAGACCTGGGACCGTCCCCCCTGGGCCAGTGCCACAGGCAGGCCAGGCTGGAGGGGGCCCAATAGAGGCCCCTAGGTCTGGGTCCCCGCACTGGAGCGCCCAGGGTGCCGAGGCTCCCGCTGCCTTGCAGCTCTGACCGGTCAGGGAAGATGCGCTCCCCAGGCTCGCCCTGCGTGGGAAGCTCCTGCCCCCACCCACCCAGGTGGGCCGGGGCTGGTAGTGTCCACGTGGCCTCCGGTTGCCCCAGAATCAGTTACCCGTGTCCACGTCTTCCTTCTGGGGAAATGGAAGCCTCCTCGGGCCTGTTGCTCACCCGCCCCTCCGGCCCAAAGTCCGTCACCAGAGACCCGGAGCGGCGCGGGGACTTCTTCCCTGTGTCAGCCGCGTGCGCGCTCGGATCCCGCTGAACTGAGTCTGAGAGGCGCGGTTCCGCCTCTCAGGGGCACCGCCCAGCCTGTCCCAGGGCCTGTTGCGGGCCTGGGCGGCGCACACAGCCGCGGGGTGGGGGGGGCGGCGGCGGGGGGCCAGCCCGGGACCCGCAGTGCAGTGCGCTCTCCACCGGAGATTACGGTACCTGCGCTCGGTTGCCGCCCCGGCTTCCTGCCCTGGGGTTCTCGGGCGCAGTCGTTCCCGGCAGTGAGCTCAGCCTGACCCCGATCTGCGGTCCCGCCCCCCGCCGGCACCCTGGGCCGCGACACCTGCGCGAGGAGGCGCCCAGCGCCGAGCTGGTCCGACTGGTTCTGAGCAGGAAGCCGGCCGCCCTCGCTCCGCGCCGCCCGGGCGTCGCTCCCGCGGTCCGAGCGGCCGTCTGTCCAGCGCACCGGGGCCGGGGCGGGGACGAGGGCGGCGACCCGGGAGCCCACACCCCGGGGCCGCTCCCCGCGGCAAATCAGCGCGCGCCGCGGTGCGGGCGGGGGATATAAGCCCAAGCGACTTACCTGGGCCGGCGGCGGGGGAGGGGCGCGCAGGTGAGACGGCCCGCGGAGCGCGCGGTCTCAGCAGCAGCAGCAGCAGCAGCAGCATGTCCGGCAGGAAGGACTGGTCGGCGCTGTCCAGGTGAGCCGGGTGGCGGGGAGCGGGCAGCTGCGTCCCTGGGGGGGTCGCGGCTGGGGATCCTGGCACTGAGGCCAGACCCTTCTGGCTGCTCCTCGGGGGCACAGCACTGGGAGCAAACTGGGGGGCCCTCAGGGGCAGGCTGGTGTTCCTGCTGCCCAGGCTTCCTCTCCCCCCTCCTGGGTTGAGGACGCACACACAGGGTGGCTGGGGAGGGCCGGTCCTGGAGGGCCCCCGGCCCCCCACCCCCACCCTGGGGGTTGAGAGGCCGTGGGATGTGGCCCGAACTCGCTGGCACAGAGAAGTCTGTCTCCCTACCATTGGCCCTGGGGCAGGGGGTGCCCCTCGGCCCCCTCAGCCCCTCTTGGCGAGGAGGGGAGGGGCTGTGGGGATGGAGCCCCCCCCCGAGGGTGAGCCTCAGGTCTGAGGGTGGACTCCTGGGCGCTGCCTGGGCTGGGTGGCCTCAGGACAGATGCCGTCCCTCTCAGAGCGTATCTTATCTGTGGGTGGGGCCCCGAAGGGTCTGGGGACCGGTGCCTTGTCCCCGGCCTGCTGGACGCCCTGTAAGGGCCAGAGGAGGGGAGCTTGTCCCGGCGCCCCCTGCACCCCCCCCCCCACAAATCCTCCTCTGAGCACCTTTGCCTTCGTAGCCCTGAGGACCTGCCACTCGCCCATCTTGCCCCACCCCAAGGGAACCGAGGCCCATACACCTCCCACCGGGCCCCTGCTTCCCCCGGCCCGTGGCTGTGGCTGGTAGAAGCTGGCCTCTGGCCCCTCCCAGGTGGGCCCCAGGGTATTGCAGGCGCTGCCCCCCCCAGCCTTCCCCGTTAAGGGGGCCTTGGGATCCCCGTCTCCCCCTCCCTGTGGGTGGCGGCATCCACAGCTCCTGCAGGACCTCGCCCAGCCTCCCCCGGCGACTCATGTCCCTGGGCGGGGGTCCAGGTCCCGCTGTTGGGAAGCACAGCAGGACCCTCGGGTCTGCAGCGGGGAAGCTGAGCCCCAGGAGTGGGGGGGACTCAGGCGCCTGGGAGAGGAACCCCGGGCTGCCGGGGAGGCCAGACACACCCCAGGGGAGGTATGCGCTCCGGGCGGGGCCGCGTCACGGCCTTGGACTCTGCGTGTGGGTCGGCGGGCCCGGGGCCGCCCGTGGGTGTGCCTGTGCCCTGGGAGCCGGCGCGTCCGTGGGTGTGTGCGCACGAGTGTGTGTGCACGAGTGTGTGCGGGCCTGTGGCTGGAGCGGACGCCTGTGAGGGCGACGGGCCCCCATGTGGCCGAGTCTGGGTCCTGGGTGTCTGAGGAGGGCCGGTGGCAGTGTCCACCGCAGACCGCAGCGAAGCGTGCCGGCTCGGGGACATTCCGCAGACACGCTGCCCCCGGAGCTGTCTGCTCACAGGCGGGGGATGCCGCCCGAGCGCCCGCCTGCCCGTGTGGGGGGGTGTGCCTGTCGTGGGCGCCGTGACTCCTCGGGTGGGCCGGGGGCTGGTCTGAGCGCGCCCCCTGCGTGGCGGCCGGGGCGGGGCCCCGCTCCCACCGGAGTCCAGGGCCCCCGGCGAGGCGCCGAGAGCGGAGGGCGCCTCCCTGGCGAGCATGCCCGGCGGCAGAAGGGAGAGAGTGTGAGTCACCGCCAGCCGTCGGGCTGGGGGCACCGAGGGGAGAGGGGGCCAGCCTGCGGCCCACCCTCCGCACGGCGTGTGCGTTCTGAGGCCCCAACTCTGGCTCAGGCGCCGTGCAGGCCTGGCCGGCCGGCTGGCCGGGCACCCTGGCCCGTGGCCCTGTCCTTTCCTCTCTGGGCTGGCCAGGCCGAGGGCGGGGCCGGGCCGGGCCTGTTTGCGGGGGGTGAAGGTGGATCTGAGAATTCCTGCCCTGAGCGGCCCGTGGTTAATCATTTTCCTGCCCGGGCCTCAAGCAGCCACCCCCCCCCAAGGTGCCCTCGGCCTCCCCCACATGTCTCCCGGACCACCAGGGCCAGGAGAGACCTCAGGGACCACCCGGGGTGACCCTCCTCGTGTGGAACCCTCAGGGGCTGAGGACCGGCCCAAGGTCACACAGCTGGCGGGGCTGGGCCTCAGCCCAGGCCTGCGCCCCCTTGTCTGCCCTGTCCTCTGAGGCCCGCAGGCTGGGCGCCCCGAGCCCTGGGACCCTCAGTGCTGGGGCGGCCTTCCCGCCTGCCCCCTTAACCGGAGCAGCCGGGGACCCCAGCCCCATAGGGAGGCAGGCGGGGGTGCGTGCCCCCGAAGGAGGTGGAGGCAGAGCAGAGGGCTGTCCGCGGGGAGGGAGAGGCGATCAGCTGGGGAGGGTGGCTGGGACTCCCCGGACTCCACCCGGGCCAGGCTCTGGGGCCCGAAAGGTCAGTGCTCGGGCCTTGGGGTTTCCCCAGCCCGGCTCTCCCGGGCTGACCTCACGCCCAGCCTGTCCCGGGTGGGGAACCCCACACCCTCCGCGGCCGCTCCTTCCTCCCCGCCGCTGCCGGCGCCAGGAAGGTGGCCCTTTAGGGGCGTTCAGCTTTGAGAGGCTGTCCTGGGGTGCCGTCTCGGCCCCTCGCTCTCTATCCACTGGGCTCGCTGGAGGAAGGTCGTGCCTGCTGCGAGCCTCCGTGTCCTCATCCGCAAACGGGGACAAGACTGCCCCCCCCCCCGCCGCAGGGCTGTGGGGGGCGGGGGGGCTGAGGGTGATGGGGCAGTGACACGGCCAGGCCAGGGCCAGGCAGGGTGGCGGCACCGCAGTCAGGGCCTCGCCCCCGCTGGTGTCCCCCCAGCAGGTGTCAGTGTGCCCCCCGAGGTCCGATGAGCCCCCCCCAGCCCCGAGGTATCCTCTCGCATGCTGGGGGTTCCCGTAACTGTCAGGGGACCGGAGGTCCTCTGGGTGCGGCGCTGTCCCCGGAGGGCGGAGCCCTCGGCCCTGGAGGCCAGGCGCCGACCCCAGACTGGGGACTAGGGGCGGGGGAGGGTCCGCAGAGGGAGCGAGCTGGGGACGAGGTCGGCTGGGCCGGCGTTTCCGAGCCTGTACGGGGGAGGCCGAGGGGCCTGGGCCCCGAGGGACCCTCACTCATCCCTGGAGGAGAGTGGACACGTGAGTGAGTGGTGTGCGGAGCCCGCGGGGTCGTGTGGAGGCCACGGCGGTCTGCCCTCATTCCGTGGCCAAGGCCGTGCAGCCCTGACCGGAGCCCCCTGTCCCCACTGAGGGGGCAGAGACGTCCCTGAAGCCGGAGGGCCGCCTGTCCCCGCCCTGAGCCCCCCGACAACCTGCAGTGCCCGCTCTCTCCCTCTGCAGAGCAATTTCTGTGCTCTGGCTGGGGTGGTGTGCCGGGGCGGGGACCCCGCCTTGTTTGGAGAGCCCCACAATCCTGACGTGGAGCTGGCTCGGGGAGTGTTTGCTCTGGTTGGGATGGAAGGACAGGTGGGTCCAGCCCGTGGTGGGTGGTGGGTGGTGGATGAGCGGGGGGTGGGTGGGCGGGGAATGGGGCCGGATGGGGGCGTTTGATTGGCAGGTGGTGGGTGGGTCACGACTGGAGGAAGCCACTGGGGCACGGGTGGGCGGCCGAGTGGCTGTGAGGGCGTCTGTGACAGTGAAGGGTGGGCGGGGTCCCCTCGCTCCTGAGCAGCAGGTCAGAGCTGGTTCTAAAAGGGGCCCCGAGTGCCTGGGGGGTGAAGGGACAGCGACACGGGAGGCTGTTCCAGGAGCGGGCATTCTTCCTCCCGAGCCCCCGCTCTGGGAAGCTGGACCGTGTCCCTGCCCCGTCCACCGAACCTGGGACCAGAAAGAAGGGGGTGCTTGTCAATTCCTCCTGCCCCCCCCGCCCCGCCTTCCCAGGCTCACTCCCACTGCGGGGCCACGGTCAAGGCCAGCCCCACAGGTCTCGGTGGGGGTGCTTTTTCTCCCTGGGGACACCCGACAATGTGGGAGAGCAGTTTTGACCGTCACAACCGAGGGGCGGGGACCCCACGGGCACCCCGTGGGTGGGGGCGAGGCGCTGCTATTCAGGGCAACCTCGCCCACGGAGCTAGCCTGCCACTGCGTCAGTGGGGCTGCGACCCAGAAACTTGGCCCAACCCAGATCCTGTAGCTGTAGCAGAAATTAAGAGATGCTTAATAGATGTAGAATGCGAGCCGTATTTAAAACTTAAATTTTTTTGGTCGACCCATTAGAAGAACAGAAAGAAACACGCAATTTTAATTTCAATACTATATCGGACTTACTCCAAAATATCGTT
Organism: Phyllostomus hastatus; assembly: GCF_019186645.2. Lineage (NCBI taxonomy): Eukaryota > Metazoa > Chordata > Mammalia > Chiroptera > Phyllostomidae > Phyllostomus > Phyllostomus hastatus. The sequence continues at coordinate 23,116,011 of NW_025333607.1, read as the reverse complement.
TCAACATGTGACCCTCGCACAGAAGTGTTTCTGAGATGTCTTCGGTTGGGTCTTCAGAATCACCCTACACACACACACACACACACACACACACACACACACGGTGCAGGTGGTGCACGGGTCCAGTGCCCGTGGCCGCCTGCAGAGGGCGCCACCTAGACGCTGCTGGCCAGGCTCTGGGTCCTGGGGCCTCGCTGACCTGCACCCTCACCCCCGCCGCAGCCTGGCCCGGCAGTGGAGCCTGGAGGATGCGGAGGAGCAGCAGCGGGAGCATCGGCGACGCCACCGGAACCTCAGCTCCACCGCGGACGAGGACGAGGCGCCCCGGCCCGCCCAGGACAGAGGGCGGCCCTCCTCGGTCAGGTGCGCCATCAGGGTCGGGGCCGAGTGCTGCGCCCTCTCCCCTGTGACGGTGACGACTTGGTGTGGCGTCTGGCCTGCCCGGGGCGGGGGGGGGGGCGGTGTGTGGCTCAGGGCATGGAGAGGACTGTCGCCTGCCCCGCCATCCCCGGGCCCTCCTGGACCTGCCCGGCCCCCTCACTTCCCACCTCAGACTGCTGCGGTCCTTCCATTCCACCTGGGAGGTGGAGCTTTGCTGGGCCTTTGATGGGCATCGCCCACTCAGGCCTCACAGTCTCGCCCAGAGAGGACCCAGGAACCTGTTTACGGGTGGAGAAACTGAGTCAGAGCGTACACGGGCGCCGTGCCGACGTAGCACCCCTGGCGTGGCAGGGCCTGCATTCCCGTCTGACCTGCCCAGCTCCGAGGCTCCGCGTTTCCCATTAAACCAGGCCGAGCCCCGGTCCGGACTCCCCCTACTCCCCTTCTAAGGGGGGGGACTGACCAGGCCTTGGGGTTCCAGGGCAGAAGGGGAAGGGCCCAGGGTTTGCTGAGTGGCCGGGACCGTGCTGGGCTCTCCCATGAAGTGAGCCTCACCTGCCCTCCACACAGGCCCGGGCTCTCTCTCCACTCTGATGTCCTCTGACTCTGTGTCCCACCTTCCGGCTCAGGCTGCCGAGCGTGGAGGAAGCAGGGGGGCCCACGTCACCATCCCCGGGCTCCGGAGGGGAGAAGGAGGACGCCCAGGCCGTCCCCAGGACCCGGCAGGAGCGGAGACAGAGGCGACAGCTGGTGGAGGTTTCACAGGCCCCCGTCCGGGAGCGGCTGGAGGCGGAGGAAGGAAGGGACGGCTCAGGCCCTGGGCAGGCTGAGCAGCGGCCCCCCACGCCCAAGAAGGATGGGGAGGCGCCACCTCGCCGCAGACTGAGCCGGGAGCAGCGGGGCCCCTGGGCCCGGGAGGAGGAGAACCTGGTGGGCGGAGAGCCAGGAGGCGGGCAGCAGGGGGTCTCAAAGAAGAAGCCCTCTGCTCCAGAGGGGGTGGGGGCTCTGGAGCAGAGGCCCAGCCCACGGGCAGCCTCCAGCTCTGAGAGCACATTGCTGTCCAAGAAGGCGGAGGAGTCAGAGAAAAAAAAAACAGTTCTAGAGAAAACAGGCATTTCTGAGAAGCTGCCGAACCCAAGGAAGACGTCAAGTTCAGAACGGAGTCTGGTGTCTGAGAAAGCGTTGCTCTTCGAGAAGTCGTCGACCCCAGAGACAAAGCTGGTCCCAAAGAGAGCCCTGGGCTCAAAGCAGGCCCCGCCCGGGGAGCAGCCTAACCCTCGGAAGCAGCCGCCACCCTGGGAGCAGCCCCAGCCCAGGGAGAAGCCCCAGCCTGAGGAGCAGCCCAAGCCTCAGGAGAAGCCCCAGCCCAGGGAGCAGCCCCAGCCTCGGGAGAAGCCCCAGCCTGAGGAGCAGCCCAAGCCTCAGGAGAAGCCCCAGCCCAGGGAGCAGCCCCCACCCTGGGAGCAGCCCCAGCCCAGGGAGAAGCCTCAGCCTGAGGAGCAGCCCCAGTCCGAGGAGGAGCCCCAGCCCAGGGAGGAGCCCCAGCCCAGGGAGGAGCCCCAGGCCCAGGTTCAGCTTCAGGCCCAGGAGCAGCCAGCGGCTGGGGGAGGCCAGAAAGCCACTGCTCCCCCTGGGAAGGACCAGCTGTCCTCAGCAGAGCCAGGGACATGCCGCCCGCTGTCCAGGACCGCCAGCCTCCCGCCCATCACACTCAAGGTGGGCAGTGCCACCCCCCACTCCGCCCCCGTCCTGCCCAGGTGTCTGCGGCTCCCGTGCTGTCCCCCGTCTCCCACCTCCAGGCTGACCCTGGCTGTGCCCTCTTTCCCTGTCTGCTCCCCACTCACTGCCAGCACAGGGAGCACCGTGGGCGGGGGGTGGGCAGGCTGCTGGTGCTGAGGGGGATTCAGGACCCCAGACGCTGGGTCCTTCTGCAAGTCCCCCCGGCACTCTGCCGGGCCGTCTGGCTCCACAGAGCCGTGTCCACCATCCCCGCAGCAGAGGTGGGCCCAGGACCTTCTTACCCCCGCCCTCCCCTCCTCCTGCAGCTCCTGGGATGGGCCGGGCCACCTGGCGTCCCCATGGCAGCTGGGGCTCAGGGCTGCCCGTGTGACCCTCCCCTCTCCATCCAGGTGAAAATTCCTAGGAAGGAGGAAGAGGAGGGCACGTCCCCCTCCCCCAGGGCCACCTACAGCAGCTCCCTGCAGCGCTCCAGCCCCAGGACCATCTCCTTCCGGGTGAGAGCCCAGGGCCCCACTGTCCGTACCCTGGAGGGCAGCCCGGGGACACGGTGTCTGCCACAGCATGGGGGCCTTGGGTCAGACATGAGGACCACCGTCTGGACAGAGGGGGTTTTGGATTCCCCTGGGGGCCAAAGCAGAGCAGGCTGAGTTAGGAGAGGTGGGCAGCTTAGTGGCTTGAAGGTGGGTGTGGACACACGAGAGCAGCACCCCCTGGTGGTGAGAGCCGGGGCTGCAGGAAGATGGAGTGTGGTGGGGATGCTGGAGGGGTGCTGGAGGGATGCTGGAGGGATGCTGGAGGGGATGCTGGAGGGGATGCTGGAGGGGATGCTGGAGGGGAAGCTGGAGGGGATGCTGGAGGGGGAGCTGGAGGGGATGCAGATGGGGATGCTGGAGGGGATGCTGGGGGGATGCTGGAGGGATGCTGGAGGGGATGCAGGTGGGATGCAGGAGGGGATGCTGGGGGGAATCTGGAGGGGATGCTGGAGGGGTGCTGATGGAGATCCTGGCGTGGTGCTGGCTCGTCCATACACCTGCCTTCACCACCTCTGGTCCCACCCGAGAGGGCAGAGGCAGGCAGGGCTCTGCTCAGCCCCGGAAGTACAGATGGCCTGCCCCACGGACACTCTCCTGGCCCTCTCCAGTGTTTAATTCCGGTTCTTTTGCTCTCTGGGTCATTCACTCATTTTTTACCGTGTTTCGTGTGGGCATCTGGCGTGGAGGCCAGAGGCCCTGACCGGGGCCATGGGCAACGGGGGGCGGACAGCACAGCAGGTGCTGCAGACACCCCAAGAACACCTGCAGGGGCCCCACGAGAGGCTTCTGACCCAGGCTGGTGGGTGGGGGCAGGTGTCTCCCAGACAGGAGGGGTCCTCCCACGGAGGCCTGTTTGGGGGTTGAGCAGCGGAGGGGTGGGGGGCATGAGGAGGAATTGCTCTGAGTGCTGAGCCCTCCTTTGAGGGGGCCATGGCTTCCCTGGGGACCCCGGACTCACCAGGGTCTCTCTCTCTCGTTTCAGATGAGCTCCAGGATAAATAACTCCGAAGCAACCCTAACCCGCAGGTCAGGGGCCAGATGCGCCGCCTGTCCTGTCTGGTCACATTCTCACGTCCGGCTGGTGTTTGCTGAGCCCGGCTGCTCCGCAGGCCCCATGCGGGGACACGGCCCAGGGCTCCAGGACCAGCAGGGCGACTGGGTTCCCTTAGTGGGGGCCAGCTGAGGCCCTTGGAGAGGCCCGGGGCGGGGCAGATCAGGAGGAGGGAGGGGGAGGAGCAGGGCTTGGGTGGGGCTGTGAAGGCAGAGGTGGGGCGGGGGCCCGTGAACCCGCGTGGTGAGTGCACACGTGGGCGGAAGTGCCAGGAAGACCGTGCACTGAAAACAAGGAACGGGCCTGAGACTGGGACTGGAAAGCCGTCGGCGTGTGGGCGCCGCGTCCATCAGCCCTGGACGGTCACCCAGGCCTGCCACCCTGGGCCGGGCCGGGGTGGGGACTCGGGGTACAGAGATGGGTGTGACGTGGTGCTGCCCTCCACGACTCACGTCCTGGCTGATCCTCGAGAGCGCCCCGTGGGCCCGAGGGGCTGGAGAGCGAGTCCCAGGGCAGCTGGCATCTGAGCCGGAGTCACACTTTCCACATGGGAAGGGGGGGTGCATCTCACCTGCAGGGGGCAGCCTGTGAGAGCCGAGTGTGAGGGGAGGGGTACCACGTGTCTGGTTGGGGGCTCAGAAGCACATGGAGAAGGGGGTTGAGGGGTGCTGGGTTACGGGGGGAAAGGGGCCAGACCCTGGGAGCCTTGTTGGCTGGGCCCGGAGTCTGGTCCCTGTTCTGGGGCCTGAGGGTCTGGGCTGGAGGCACAGGGTGGGGTCCGTGTGGGGAGAGAGTCTGGGCGGCCGGCGGGGCTGGGGTCGAGTGCGCTGGGGGGCGGATGAGGGGGAGACCCAGGGGGTGCGTGTGGGGAGAAGTGACAGGCCCGGTGAGGACGGCAGGGTTCTGGTCCTGCTGGATGGGCTGTCTCCAGGGCGGTGGGGACCATCCTGGGGTCGGTGGACCCTCCCTGGGCTGGGCCGCGGTGGCCTCAGCCGGCCAGGGAGGCGGGACACAGCCCGCCCTCCGGGGGGCGGGGGCTCACCTGCTCCCTGTCGTCCTTCTGTGCCGCAGCGCCAGCGTGAGGCTCCCGAAGCTGGGCGAGAAGCTGGAGAGATACCAGTCGGCTATCCAGGTGGGCGGCGCGGCGGCCCCTGCGGGCGTGGGGGCATGCGGGCATGCAGGTGTGCGGGTGTGCGTCTGCCGCGCCCCCCAGCCCCCACCCCAGGGTCAGCACCTGTGCTCTCGTCCCCAGAGATCCGAGTCCATCAGGGCTCTGGGCGCCTCCCGCACGGAGTTCTTCGTGGCGCCTGTGGGGGTGGCCAGCAAGCGCCACCTCTTTGAGAAGGAGCTGGCGGGCGCGGGCCGCGCGGAGACAGCCGCCAGCCGGAAGGTGAGGGGCCCGGGTGGTGCCCACAGCCCCCGGGGGCGGGGTGGTGGCCTCCGGGTCTGCGTGGCTGTGCCCGCGGCCCCGCGCCCTGACGGGAGCCCCGCTCTTCAGGACAACCTGAAGCTCTCCGGGGTCGTGACGTCAAGGCTCAACCTGTGGATCAGCAGGACCCAGGAGTCCATGGAGGAGGACCCCCAGGTACCGGCCCCTCCGGCCGCGGACCCCTTCGTGGTGGGGGGCGGCGGGCCAGAGGGGCCCCAGGAGTGAGGGGCGTGCGGGAAGGGACGGGGGGAGTCGGCAGGGCTGTGCCCAGGCCTGAGGGTCGGGGGGGGTGGGGCCCTCCCTCCCAGGAAGGGGGAGGCGCCGAGGGTCCCAAGCCCCGCTGCAGTTGGCCTCAGTCCCGCCCCCAACCTGACCCCCCAACCAGGAGGTGCAGGGAGAGCCGGCCGCCGCCCGGAGGACCCGCGGGGAGAAGAGAGCAGACCCGTCCCTGGATGCTGAGGTGAGGGCAGCGGAGAGGGGCTGCCCCGGAGGTGCCCCGCGCCCGCCCCACGCCCGCACGTGCCCGCACACGCCCGCACGTGCCCGCACACGCCCGCACATTCCTGCACACGCCCGCGCACAGCAGCCGGCCGGCGGTGGCTCCGCCCAGAATGCTCCCGGTCCTGCTCTCGGGCTGGTGCGCCCCCTCCTGGGGGGAAGAAGCCCCAGCTGGCTGTGCCCCCAAGCCCTGGGAGCCCCCCTCCCCCCCACCGAGGGCGGTCTGCGGCCCAGTGTGGGTGTGGGGCTCGGACAAGGGAACGCCTTGCTGTCCAGAGCCCTGCCCCTCCCCTTGACCGAACAGACCTCTGTCCCACAGGTGTGACCAGCCCGCCCGCCCGCTCTGCGCCCGGGGCTGGAGGGAGGGCCCCGCCAGCCTCCTGCAGCTGCGTCCCGCCTCACACCACCCCGATCCCTCTCTCCTGGGGCCTGGGCCAGACCGTCCGTCCGGGAGACCCCCGCAGCCCCGTCCCTGCCGCCCAGGGGCAGGTGCGTCCTGGCCGTGTCCGGGGCAGGCACCGCAGAGCCGGGACCCACGTCAGCCCCGGGGCCGCCCTGGCTCACGTCAGCCCCCAGGGGCCTCGGCGTCCTGGCCGGGGGCGCCTCCTGACTCCTGCTCACTTCTGGGGTCCGGCCGCACTGGCCCTCAGGGACTCCAGGGCCACTTGTCCGGTGTGCTCCCGGCTGGGGCCAGCCCCCGCTGGCTGAGCCCGCCTCGCCCGCTCGCCCGCCCCTCACTGCCCGGCAGACCCCCGTGCTGCTCTGTGCCCCCCCGTCCCCCCCCCCCCCGCTGTTCTCAGGAAGACCCGGGAAACCCACCCACTCTCAGGTGTAAGCGACTAATAACCCCTTCCAATGGATTCCTGTCTGCTGCCTCTGCTTCCTGACGGCGACCGTCTGTGGGGCGTGGGGGGGGCTGTGTGGGCTGGGGGGGTGAGTCCTCCTTTCCCTGGCAGCCCCCTCTTTCCCTCCCGTGAAGCTGGGCTGCATCCAGCTGTCCCACGCAGTGGTTCTGGGGGTGCAGAGCTGCCCGTCCCCTCAAACACACACTCTGCCCACACTCGGTCTCCCAGCTCCGCGACACTGTGGCCCCGGAGGGCTCGGAGGAGCTGGGCTGTGGGGGGGTGAGGGGCAGGCGAGGGCAAGCCCCACTGTGACCGCCTGGTGCCCGGTCACACCTCCTGACGCTGTAATTGAAAACACGTTCATATACAGGAGCCCAGACCCACCCCCCCCACCCCCACCCCCCCCGCCCCCCGCAGGCCTGGGGAGCAGAGGGCTCCTCAGAACCCGGCCCTTCAGCGCAGCACATTCCGTCTCGGAGCCTGTGGTCTGGGCACGGGAGGCCCTCAGAGCCCCACGTGTGACCCGGCTGGACCGCGTCCAGCTGGCCCCAGGCCTGCCCCGAGCACCCTGGCCCCCTACGGCCAGGCTCCCCCTGGAGAGCGCGGGCACCCAGCTGGGGCAGGGAGAGGGGAGGGCAGGCACTGCCCAGGGGCTCCGGGCTCGCACAGGGGCCTCGAGGTTGTGGCTCCACAAAGTCCCCGGCCGGCAGGTCCCCCGTCAGCTTCTCTTAGAGGGGGCTCCCGAGAGGGTCCCTGGGGCCAGCCCTCCTGTCCCCATGGCCTGGGACCCCGCCAGGGGTGTGCCCTCTGCGCTGGTGGCCTCGCGCCCCTTGGCAGGGACAGAGGACATCGAGAAAGGTCGGGAGCAGCCGGGCCGTGTCACGGCGTGGCTGCTGGAGGCGGCTGGATGGCCACACCAGCGGAGGGACCGCCTCCCAGCTCTCCGAATCGACCCCCACCTCCGAGCCACTGGGCAGGGGCTCCCACACTCACGCGGGGATGCGCGGGTGTCCGTGGGGTTCTCCGGGGCACGGGCCTGTTCGAAGCACTGTGGGGCTGACGAGCAGCCATGGCCACCGAGGCCGCTCCAGTCAGGGGAGGGTGCAGCAAACACAGCACCTAAGTGCCGGCGATTCCAGGCCGGGACCCAAAGCAAGGCGGCGCCCTGGGGGACGCGGATGGGGGAGCCCGGCTGTCGCCGTTCCTCTGCAACCCTGCCCCCTGCACCCTCCCCTCTCGGCCTGGCCCCAGGGTGCTGGCAGGCAGGCACATGGCCCGAGCGTGTCCTGCTGGCAGGGGCTGAGCCTGGGGCGGGGTGGGGTGGAATCAGGCCCCTGGGCCCCGAGGTCCCTGGGGACCACAGACGCAACAGTTTCGGCTGAAGGATGGGGCAGGAGTCCAAGGGCAGAGGGGTGAGGAGGGAGCGGCCGTCCAGCCCGGGGAGGCCTCTTGGGGATGCCAGCAGCGGCTCCAGCACAGGGCCTCTGCGGTGGCAGGGCTGGGGAGGCTGGGCGAGACCTCCTCTGCCCGCGGAGAAGAGTGTGGGTCACAGAGGGCAAGATCTGGAGGACCGAGGAGGGGTCAGGCCAGGGCGCCGGGAGGGGAAGCCCGGTGCAGACGGTGCTGCCCCTCCCCCCGAGCCCACACGGGGGCCTTGGGGACTCGGACCGGCCAAGGACAGAGAGCTCGGCTGTCGCCAGACTCGGTTTCCTCCGCCCACTCATGCCGGTGGCGCACTGAGTCCCCCAGTGTCCTGGGCGCTGGACTGGGGGGGGGGGCAGGACACACGCCAGGCGGCCGACAGCAGGAATGCCCGTCCCCGTGCGGGCGGGTCAGTCCCGCAGAGCAGCAGGTCTGGCAGGTCCCAGCTTCCTCCGAAAGCCCTGGAGTACGAGCTCCGAGGCCCTTACGCGGCCGACCGGCCGCCCGTCCCGGGGGAACCACCCCTGGCGACCGGAAGTTAGCTCCACCGCCGTCTGGCCTGCCGAGGCCCAGCTCGCCCCTCTCTGGGGCCCAGGGCTGGCCGCGTGGCTCTGGGGTCACGGAGAAGACCCGCTCTGCAGATGTCCTCACCAGGCCCGTCCCCCGCCTTCTGAGAAGGCCACTCAGCCCACGAGAGGCAGCTGGTGCTTGGGGGGCGTCTGTGCCCACGAGGCACTCAGCAGTGTCTCGGGGGTGCCTCCTGCCCCCAGCTCTGCCCTGTCCCCAGCCTCCCTCCCGGCCCGGCTGCTGGCACCTGCTTTATCAGGATTGTCAGGAGGGACAGCTGGCTTCTGTCACCGGCCGGCTCCCCTCCCCCGCCCGGCCCCTGCATATCTGCTCTGGTTTTAAATAGCTTATCTCGGCAGCTGGACCACCGCATGGGCTTATATGGAGAGGAGCAAATGTGGTGTCAGCCCCGTCCCCGGCACCTGCCGTCACAGCAGCCAACACCCCCCGCCCCTCGCGCGGCCACCGCCCCCCACACGTGCCTCCCTGCCCCCCGAGAGGCCGGCCCACACGGCCCAGCCCGGGTGCTGCTTAAAGCCCTCGACCGCCCAGCCCTCGCCCAGTCCCTGCCCAGTCCCTGCCCGGTCCCTGCCCGGGGGCAGCAGCGCCGCGTCCGGTCCCGTCCCATCGGCAGCTCCTGTCCGAGGTGAGACTCCGGCAGATGCTCGCATGGGCAGTGGGGAGCAGAGGGATGGGGGCCTGCGTCCGCTCTGAGCACCGTCGGGGTCACAGGTGCCCGCGCTCCCGGGGCGAGGAGGCCACACTTCGGAGGAGGAGTGCGGGGTGGGGCGGGGTGGGGGACCCCGGTGAGACGCCGGAGACTCGAGGTGGGGTCCAGATGGGCCGCTGCAGACCCATCGGGTGGGGGGCCTCGGTTCCTCATCCGCAGGACGGGCGAGACCGCCGCCAGCCCTGCCTGCCTGAGTACAACGAGGCTCTGACAACAGGCCCCCCCCAGGGTCATCGCCGCCCCCCTCCAGTCTGACACCCCCCTGAAACTTTCCAGGCAGGTCCTTCTTGATCCCCAGAGAGCAGAGAGAGTGGCCAGGGCCGATCCGGGGGGTCAGAGCCTCTCCCCAGGGACTCGGAGGCCACGGCCTGAGGCCCAGACCCAGCGCCCTCCCCTCCTCGCCGGAGAGCAGGCCTGGGAGGTCCAGGGAGTGTGAGCCCAGCTCGCTGGGTTGCAGGGCCCCCGAGTCGAGCTCCGCCCAACACGCCCGCAGAGACACCCCCTCGATTCTTTAGCTTCTTCTGTGCAGGTGGAGAAAAAACTGGGGAAGCGTTTCCCCAGAGTGTCAGGAATTTCCAGCACATTCCAGGCCCCTGACTTCCCGAGTTCTTCCCCTGACCCAGATCTTCTAGGGCAAGTCCTCCCGGGGGCAGGAGAAGCAGATGCGAGGATCGAGTTGCCCCCTGCCCCTCCCTGCTGCCCCCAGCCTCCCCCACCCCCACTCCCACCCCCCGCTGAGCGCTGGGGACAAGGGTGGAGGGTGGGGCTACACTCCTCCGAAACTCAGACTTCCTGCGAGACTAGAACTTGAAGCTCATCTATTTCACAGAGGTCAGCTGAGGCCCAGAGAGATTAAGTAACCAAACTAAGGTCACACAGCAAAAATTAGGTTTTCAGAAACCCAGATTTTTGACTCCATGGCTAGCATGTGTTCTGCTGTCCATTGTGTGCGAGGTGGTCCCCCAAGAGGTGACCCCAATCTCTGGGGAAGCAGGTGGGGGGTGTGGATGAGAGGGAGAGTTGCTTTAGGACTTCGTCACCCCTGCTCTGCCAGGGTCTCGACTGTCCCCTGCTCAGCCTGTCCCTGCCCCTTCATCGTCCCGTCTCCGGCCACTGGCCGGGCATCACCCTTGTAGGAGGGCCCTCCCCCACCCTCTGGGGGCCGGTGTGCTATTGGGGGGGGGCTGGGTGTGCCCCCAGGAGCAGGGAGAAGGCTCCACGCTACTCCCTCACGTGCTGCACCCCAGGGCCAGCGGCTCTGAGCTGGCGGGAGGCAGGGCAGGGCGGAGAGAGAGGTTCCCGGAGCAGCTTCCCCAGTTCTCGGTCGCCGGTTTGGCGGCCACCTGGGGGCCCAGGCTGGGGGTGGGGGGCCGAGCTGGTGGGCCACGGACTCCCAACCCGACCCCAGGGACTGAGGACCGGAGAGCAGGCAGTGCCTTTGGGCACTTTGACTGGTTTCCCTGTGGCCACATTCACACGACCGTGTTACCAGTCACAGCCGCTCTGACCGGGCCACGTCCCGGCCTTGCCCGACGCGGGGCTGCGCTGAGGAAGCCGGCGCCCCCACGCTGAGGTCTTCTCTTTCTGGGGGGACAGCAGAGGCCATGTCGGACGCAGAAGAGGCAGCGGAGGAGTACGAGGGGTGAGTGGGGGGGGCCCCTTCCCGCCCCCATCCCTGGGAGCAGGAGGGTGGGCGCGAGTGCTCTGCCTCTGCCCGTCTTGGGGACGTCGGAGGTAGAGATGCTGTCTTCCAGGGTCGGCCGGGGGCCCGGTCACAGGCAGGGGGGCCCGGAGGCTGGGTCCCCGGGACGCGGACCCACAGGGGTTGCAGAGCCACAGGCCCCCCCTGCCTGCAAGTGCCCCGCTCAGGGCTCGGGGTTGGCACCGAGGCCGGCGGTGAGGGTGCGAGGCCCGGGTCTGCCGCAGGACACGGCCAGTGCGTGTGTGCGAGCGTGTGAGCGTGTGTGTGTGCGTGTGTTTGAGCGTGTGTGTGAGCGCGCGTGTGCACGGCCCCACCTGCGCCCCCTCTGCCCCACAGGGAGCAGGAAGGTAAGCACACGCCCGCGCGCTCCTTGGGACGGGCCGCCGGGTGTCGCACTGACCCGGCTCTTGTCTCCTTCCTCGGGGCCCCCCCGCCCCGCCCCCCTGAGCAGAAGAGGCCGTGGAAGGTAAGGAGCCCCAGCCCCCAGACCCAGGGAAGACCCGGTGGCCGTGTCCTGGCCCAGGGGCGCCCGGGTGCGGCGGGCTTTCCTGCAAGACGCAGGGAGGCGACCTTTGGGGTCGCGGTCGCTCAGCCGGGCGCCCCCGCTCGGCTCTGCGCTGCGGGCGGCAGGCCGCGTCCACCCGGCGCCGTGCACGGGGACGCCGGGGCCAGAGCGTGCCGGCGCGGGGTCGCTGGGCCCCCGCCCACTCCTCCTGCCCCGGGGGCTGCGTGAAGCGCGGGTGGGGCCTGGGGGTTCACTGTGGCTGCCGCCCACGCAGAGCAGGAGGAGGCCGCGGAAGAGGAGGTGGCGGAAGAGGAGGCCGAGGGCGAGGCGGAGCCTGAGGAGACCCCGGCAGACGGTGGGCCCTGGGGGCGGGGCTGGGGGCGGGGCCCCAACACCCTCCCGAGGGGCTGGCGGGAGGGCCTCCGCTGGACCTGCTTTCCCACCTGGGCAGCCACGCCTCCCGTCTGGCTGGGACTCAGCTGCCAACTGTCCATCAAGGAACCGTGACCTTGAGCCCCTTCCGTGTGGGGCGAGTCCGTGTTGGGCCCAGGGCACGGGTGCACGTGTGTGCACGCGTGTTCATGGCTGTGTGCTATGTGCCTGTCTGTGTGAAGAGACAGTTCCGTGAGCCCAGAAGCCAGCAGGGCACACTTGGGTCCTGTCCTGTCTGTGGGGGTGGGAGTGGGGGCTTGGGTGGGGGGGGCTCTCGGCAGGGGGTCCTGAGCTTAGAGCCAGGGCTTCGCTCACTTCTCACCTTCTGCTTAGACGACGGACAGGAAGAGGAAGTTAAAGAGGCCGAAGGTGAGTGGTGTGGGCCCAGGAGAGAGGTCTGGGGCAGTGGGGGGAGACGGCTCTCAGGGAGGTGGGGAGCAGGGGTTCACGGGGGGAAGGCAGACGCGGTGCCCTCCTCCGTCCAGAGCAGCTGCCGTGGGCTGCCCCGCGGTAGAGGGGCCGGGGTTGGGGTCCCTACTCGGGGCCACGTCTGTGGGTGAGGCTCCTGGAGACCAGGCAGAACTGCCCGCAGGGTATGGGGCTGTGGGGCTGAAATCCGAAGGCACAGCCAGTGCGCACAGTGGGTCACTGCCGTGGTCACTGTCACGCCTCCGGGGTGTGGGGAGTGGCCAACGGGGCTTGGAACCCTGTCCCCGGGGAGTCAGGGCCCTGGGAGCCTCTCTGAGTGGATGTGTGGGGTGTGCCACCCTGGGGTGCTCCTGGAGCCGGGGGCTCTGGGGCTGGAAGGGGCTCACTGTGCAGACAGGGAGACAGAGGCCCCCGGGACCCAGCCGGCTAGGGCAGAGCGGGGCCCCGATCCGGGGCCTCCTGACCGGCAGCCCTGTGCCCCTCTCCTCTCCAGATGGCCCCGTGGAGGAGTCCAAGCCCAAGCCCAGGTGAGCGGGGCACACCTGCGGGGAGGCCCTGGCAGCAGAGGGAAGGCGGCCAGGTCTGTGGGCTGGGTGTGGCAGGCACACGCCCAGGGGACACATGTCCAGGTTCCGGGGACAGACTGAGGCCAGCCCAGCCCGACACCCCGGCTGTCACCTGTCCAGCAGCACCCCCTGCCCGGCCACCTGTGTGCACACAGCTGCCCCACACAGACCCGTGGGCAGACAGGAGTCGGAGGCATCCTGGTGCACCTGTGTCGGGGCGGGGGGGGCCAAACCGCAGGGCTCCCAGGTTCCGGGGGTATCTTGTGGGGCCAGCCACAGGGACCCCGAGTCCGACAAACCCCTTGAGGGGTCACAGCCTCTCCACGTCCTGGGGGCGTGGTTCTGAGCAGCCACGCCCTCCCCGGGTCTCAGGGCCAGCACCTGAGATTCACGGTGACAGTGTGAGGACAGTGTGGGCGTCCCAGGGGGTGGGTGTCCCAGGCGGTGGGGGCCTCTCCGACCGGCAGGCGCTCAGGGCCCCTCCTCCTCTCCCACAGGCCCTTCTTGCCCAACCTGGTGCCGCCCAAGATCCCCGACGGAGAGAGACTGGACTTCGACGTGAGCGGGGGCTGCGGGGAGGGCAGGCCCGGCTGGGTGGTCCCGGGCCCCCGATGGGAAAGCAGGACCGTATGACCTGCGGGCTGGGAGAACATGGCTCGGGAGGGCGTCCAGCGAGGCTGGTCGGCGTCACCCGGCCAGGCCCCGGGGGAGGCCGAGGGGGCCTGCCGCCCTCCCCTGAGCACGGGCGCCCCGCAGGACATCCACCGGAAGCGCATGGAGAAGGACCTGAATGAGCTGCAGGCGCTGATCGAGGCTCACTTTGAGAACCGCAAGAAGGAGGAGGAGGAGCTCCTCTCCCTCAAGGACCGGATTGTAGGTGCCCCGCGCCCCTACCGGGGACCCCCCAGGCCCCTGTCTGCCCTCCCCCTCCACCCTTGGGCCTCCCCTCCACCAGGCAGCCCTCCTTGAAGCCCCTGCCCCTGCCGGCGCGGGCTGTCCGTCCGGAGCCCCGCCTGCCCCCCAGCAGCCCGGGTGCTGCTCCCCGAGGGCCGGAGCTGCGGGCAGCCAGGCCCCTGCAGTGGGGTGACTGGTCAGCAGCGGCTGCCCCGCCCCGCCCCTGGCTCCCACCTCCAGGCACAGCTGTCCCCCCGTGGAGGGAAGGCGAGGTGGGGTTCCGAGCACAGGGCAGAGGCCGGGGGGCGGAGGCCAGGGCGGGGCGGAGGCCTCCCTCAAATCTCGGAGGCCGGCCCCCCCAGCGCGGGAGGTTCGGTGGGGCTGGATGCAGGCGTCGGGCGTGGGCGGCCGTAGCGAGGCGGGACTCCCCCCACCCCGCAACCCCGCGCACTGCGCGGCTCGGCCTCTCCCCGCAGGAGAAGCGGCGGGCGGAGCGGGCGGAGCAGCAGCGCATCCGGAGCGAGCGGGAGAAGGAGCGGCAGACCCGCCTGGCGGTGAGTGACCCCCGCCCCTGGCGCCCCCAGGCCCCAGCTGCTCCCGATTCAGACCCCGGTCCGAACGAGCAGGGAGTGACCGCCGGGCACTTGTGGACCCTGAGCGCCCACGGGAGACGAGGCAGGACCGTGCGGCCAGAGTCCCGCCGCCCTCTGCCCGGCCGAGGCACCCGGGGCCTGATCGGGCATTCACTCAACAACCACGGGTCGCCCGGCCCCAGGGGCGGAGCCTGTGCACGGACCCCCAGGGGCTTCTAGCGGGGCGGGGGGAGGGGGGGCACAGTTCACCCGCCCACAGAGCCCACAGAGCCCAGAGCCCAGCCCCGCCCCAACCCGCTGCCCGCCCCCCCCCCCCGCCGCCCCCACCAGGAGGAGCGGGCTCGCCGGGAGGAGGAGGAGAGCCGGCGGCGGGCGGAGGACGAGGCTCGCAAGAAGAAGGCCCTGTCCAACATGATGCACTTCGGAGGCTACATCCAGAAGGTGGGCGGCCGCGGAGGCTCCGGGCGCGGGGGTCCCGAGGGGCCAAGGGTGGGAGGGGGAGCTGCCCCGCTGCTGGGGGTGAGACTGCGGGGCCCCTGCCCCATAGCCCCCCGCCCCCCGGCGCTCAGCCTGGCTGTGGATGCACGAGAGGGGCCTGCTGGGGTGGGGGGTGGGGGCTTCAGGCGAGGCCTGGACACGGCTTCTGCCGCTCCGGCTGGAGGGCACTCGGGCTGGGGACAGCCCGGGGACGGGGGGATGGGGGGGGCTCCACATCCTCATTTGTAAGGCAGGACTGACATGACCGGCCGGCCCTGCTGCCCTGAGGTCCAGCCAGCCCACACGGGGCGCACCCCGGGGAGGTGGCTCGCTCCTCCTGGGGGCTCGCTGTCCTCTCCCGATTTCGACGCCCTGCCTGCCGGCCGTGCACTCTCACAGGACAGGGGGAGGGGGGTGCCTGTGACCGTCTGAAGTCCCCAGCTCAGAACCGGGCCGGCCCCCCTGCCTCGGCCCCGAACTCTTGGCCCGGCCCTGCTGTCGGCAGCAGCCTGGCCCTGCCCCGGCCTCTCGTCCTGGTGTCCTGGGGACCGGGGTCGCCCTGGACCCGTCTGAGCCGCCTTCTCCTCGCCCCCCCCGTCTCTCCGCCTCGGGCCTGCGCACTCTCTGTCTCTGTCGTCTCCTCCGCCTCTCTCTCTCGGGGCTCTCTCTCTTGTGGCGCGCTGGTGTAGCAGGCGCAGGTGGGTACAGCGAACAGAGGCCTCTTGGTGTTGGGGGCTCCCTGGATGGGGATCCCGGCGGGGCAGGGTGGGGCGGGGCGGGGGAGGGGACGGATCCCGGTGTGGCCGAAGGAGTCGGCTGAAACGACTCTCCTTGCCCCTGCCTCAGTTTCCCCGCGGATCCGGGGGGGACGGGGCAGGCGTTGCAGGAAGAGGGCCAGCACCTGGCCCCTCTGCAGCCCCGCCCACTCCCCACCGGGTTTTGGGGGGCTGGGGCGCCGGAGGGGCAGTCCTCTAGCGAACGCCCTGCCCCCTGCTTGCCAGACGGAGCGGAGAAGTGGGAAGAGGCAGACGGAGCGGGAAAAGAAGAAGAAGATTCTGGCGGAGAGGAGGAAGGTGCTGGCCATCGACCACCTGAATGAAGACCAGCTCAGGTGGGGCCCGGGCGGGGGGCGGGCTGCGAGCAAGCGCACTAGGAGGGTGTCCGCGAGGGCGCGTTCTCGCTGCGACCACCAGGGGGCGCCGCCACCCCACACATCCCGCCAGGGCGCACTTGGCGGGACTGGTGTCCGCAGGTGCCGCCAGCCACTCACCTGTCCTGGCTGTCCTTGCCCGCCCGCCCGCCCCCGTACTGGTCCCCAGCCTTCTGGGTCCTGCGCTGAGCTGGCGGGCAGGCGGGCAGGCGGCCTGGCGGCCTGAGCCCCTGGGGCTGGGTCAGGATGAGGAGGAAGGCGAATTGTCCTCAGCGCCCCCCACCCCCATTCCGGCCGCAGGGAGAAGGCCAAGGAGCTGTGGCAGACCATCTACAGCCTGGAGGCCGAGAAGTTCGACCTGCAGGAGAAGTTCAAGCAGCAGAAATACGAGGCGAGCCGGCCGGGCGCCCCCTCCCAGCCCACTCCTCCCGCCTGAGTGGGCCCCACCCTACAGCAGGGCCACGCCCATCCCCCCCTCCCCAGTAATCACCCCTCCAAGTCATGCACCTGCCCAGGTGCCTGGTCCCCGCCAGCGGTCAGTGACACCCGCTGGGCTGCCGTGGCTGGACAGCTCTGAGGTTTCGGTGGGGCTGAGCAAGGGCGCCGTCCAGGGGTTCCAGCCCTGGGGCATCCCTCCCTGTCGCTGGGCAGGGATCGGCCCTGAAGGCTGAGGGGCAGCAGCCAGGCACCCTGAGCCGGGCTGGGGGCCAGGACGCGGGGAGCCAGACCTCCGGGGGGAGGAAGCCTCACCAGAGACGCACTCACTTCTCGGTGCCTGGCGGAAAGCGCCGGGCTGAGCCCCAGACCCACAGCCTGTGGGGGACCCCAGGGGGACAGACAGCACCAGAGCCCAGCCGGCTCCAGCCCGAGTGCGCCCCCCTGTCCCCCGGAGCAGGCCTCCCTCCTGGGGTCCACTTTGCTGCACCCCCGACATATCTCAGGCCTGTGACACTGGGTCCCCCGTCCCCACACACTTCCCCTGGTGGCAGAGAGGAGTTTGGAGCCACATCGACTGTGTCAGGCCTCTGGCTCTGCCCCTCGACAGGGTGACACGGCTGCCCTCTCACAGGGTCATTGTGAGGGTCACAGGGATGCCCTCCCACCTGCCTCCACCCCAGGCCACCTGGGGCCTGAGCCGCAGGGGCTCCCGGTGACCCCGTCTTGACCACTTTTCCTACAGATCAATGTCCTCCGGAACAGAATCAATGACAACCAGAAAGTGTGAGTAACCGCGTGTGACCTTTCCTGCCCCACCCCAGCCCTCTGTTGACCCCCTTCAGGGCCCCCCGTCCTCTCCCCCAAGCCACTGCCCACTGCAGGCTGCCCCTCTCCACCCTCAGCCCCCACCCGGCCCTGTGTCCCCTCTGACGGAGTCCTGCTTCTCCTGCAGCTCCAAGAC
The DNA here is from genome assembly GCF_019186645.2 of Phyllostomus hastatus. Classification (NCBI taxonomy): domain Eukaryota; kingdom Metazoa; phylum Chordata; class Mammalia; order Chiroptera; family Phyllostomidae; genus Phyllostomus; species Phyllostomus hastatus. The sequence goes on along the minus strand of NW_025333607.1, from coordinate 23,098,668 downwards.
CCGCGGGAAGGCCAAGGTCACTGGGCGCTGGAAGTGAAGCCCAGATCTGCTCCTTGCCGCGTTGGTGCCCTGCATGCCCCCCGCTGTGCCCCCCGCCCCCAGCACAGGGGGCGGCTCCTGCTTGGACTCCAGGACGGACCCACCTGGAGCCGCCGTGCACGGCTGCCCCCCATGTCCGCACCAAGCCCTTAATAAAAGCCACCGCATGCCGCACGGCATTTCTGTTACTTCCCCTTCAGGGGGAGGGAAACCGAGGTGAGACCCCGGTCTCATCTGGCAGGTCGGGGCCTGACAGGAGAGCGGCCCCTCCCCCACCAGATGCCAGGGCCTGAGTCCCCATGACGGGACGGTGTGGGGGGGCCTCTGGAGCAGGGGGTGTCCACATCGAGCCGCAGAGGGAGGAGTGGAAACTGAGAACCTGCTGCTGCTGGCTGTCCCGCCCGCCCCGGTGGCTGGCCCGGTCTGTGCCCAGGCAGGACGGAGGTGCAGAACCCCCCCCCCCGGGGGCTCCGCCCCTGACTCTCCAGCTGGTTTCTGGAAAGGGTGGGTCCTCTCTCAGGGACAGTCCTGGTGCCAGGCTCCCTGCTGTCCCAGGCCAGGGTGGGGACGGGCAGAGGGCAGGGCAGGCCAGAGTCCTGGTCCCTGCTCTTCCCTCCCCCAGAACGCCCCACCTCTCTGCCGGCCCACCCCCTCCCATCCCCGAGGGCCTGCGCGAGTCCCTGATTTTCCAAGGAGTCTCTGGGGGGCCCTCCTGAGTGCGGTGGCCCCCACAGGCAGCGCCCCTCGGGCTGCCTGGAGGACCCACACCGAAGGCCCATTTGCTCCGGGCTCCTGACTCACAGAAACCAGGTCTGGGTGCCCCCGCCCTCCGGTCCCGACCCCACCCACCGGCTCAGCCCGGGTTCCCAGCCCCGCCCCAGCAGCTACCGGGACGAAAAGTGCTGTCTGCTGCAGACTCCGGGAATGCCGTCCTCACCCCGACACGGAGCGCCCAGGCCCCAGGGGCGCCCCACCCTCGGCCTGGCTCTCAGGCCTGGGCCCCCGCAGCCACGCCCTCCGCACGCCCCAACCCCCAAACAGGCCCGGAAATCAGGCCCCGGGCGGCGTGGCGCTGCTCTTAAGGAACACGGAGGGCGGGTGGGCGGGCGGGAGGTGGTTGGGTTCCCAGCGCCCTCCGGGCTGAGCCGGGGCTGACGCAGTACTGACAGGGGAAGGGTGACCCGCTGAGGAGCATGAGGGGCCCCCCCGCCCCCCCCCCGCATCCTGTCCCCACCCACCCCCGCTCTGCCAGTGCCCCGAAGGGGCCGGCCACCAGGATACGTGCAGGCAGGCGGTCACTTCATTGCTGCTTGGGGGTAGAGGACACACGGGGCTTTTCCCTCTCAACTCGACCCAGGGACGCCGCCCCCCGACCTCCTGGCTGCCAACGACCGAGCCCTACTGGGTGCCGCGCAGAGTGTGGAGCCCCTCGCATGCACTCCCTGCCTGCGGGAGCTGCAGAGTCGCTGCGGAGACGCCCCCTTTCACACGGGGGGAAACTGAGGCTCCCAGGCGTGGGGGACCTCCAGGCTCTGCCTGTTCCCATGACGTTTTACTTATTTATTTGCACGGCACGCTCTCCAAATTCAGTCGGGTAGCTGATAGAAACAAGGAAAAGCACATTCTTTAAAAAAATATTTATTTATTTTTAGGGAGGAGGGAGGGAGAAAGGGAGAGAAACACCAATGTGCGAGAGACACATCAATCAACTGATCGGTTGCCTCTCTCACGCCCCCTACTGGGGGCCTGGCCCGAAACCCGGGCCTGTGCCCTGACTGGGAATCAAACCGGCGACCCTTTGGTTCGCAGGCCGGCACTCAGTCCACTGAGCCACGCCAGCCAGTGTAAAAGCACATTGTGAAGACATTGCAACTGTCCGTTAGCCAGCAGATGCTTGGACAGCTGCCGACTGTCCAGTGCAAAGCACGGGACCGTCCCGTCCACCTGCTGTGGGTGCGGCCGTGTCTAGGGGCAGGGCCGAGGTAGGCGGCTGCTCGGCCACCTGGGAGGCCGCGGTGACCCCGGGCCTTCGGGTTCGTGGGCGGGAGGGAGGCCCGGGAGGCTCTCAGGCCCGTCCTCGGTGGGACTCTCGGATCCCCGGGACACAGCATGGTGTGTGGGAACTCCACGTCACACAGACGGCAAGACGGACACGCTCAGAAGTCCAGGCCCGACCGGGCCCCTGCACGGCTGTGGGCTCCCGGGCCCCATGGGGGAGCGCCAGTGGACGGGCCGCGAGGACAGACAGGGCCACGCTGGGCAGGGCGGGCAGGTCCACGGGCAGGAGAGACCCCGGGGACCGTGGGGTGGCAGGGCACGCCGCGCCTGGGACGTGTCTGGTGCGGGTGTAGGCGGGGTGTCAGTGCGAGGCGGGAGAGGAGGAGACCGAGGAGGGGGTCTGTGGGGGGCCGCCCGGGGGCTGGGGCAGGGCCTCCGCGTGCCGGCCGCAGAGAACTGGGAGCAGGCCGATGTTTCGAGGCAAGAAGGCATGCAGTCCGTGTGGTTTCTGGGAGGGCTCCGGCGGTGGCCCAGGCGGGGATGGTGGCAGTGGGCATGGAGACGAGGTGACACCGTGGAGGGGTCAGGATGCGGTGCCTGGCTGGGAGAGGACGCGTGGAGGACGAGTGTCTCGCCTGGGGGACCAGGTGGGTGGGACCAGCCTGAGACTTTGTCTTGTTTCTCAGGCGCAGACAGACCGGGTGCCTCGAGCGGCTCAGGCCCAGCGGGTGTCAAACCCCTGGGCCCCTGGAGGGGAGGCGGGGTGGGGGAGGGAGCGGGGAGGCCCCGGGCGGGGAAGCCCCTGGCCGGTGGTGCTGGGAAGCAGCTCACAAGCCCCGCCCCCGTTGCCTCCGCTGCTCCCGCTCCCGGAGGAGCAGAGCTGCAGCAGCAAAGCCCCTGCGCCTCTCCCCCCTCCCCGCCTCCCTTCCCCACCCCTGCCTCCTGGGAAGCGCGAGGGCCGCCCCTGCGTGGTGGCGTCCCCGGCAGAAAGACGACAGGGCATCCACCGGGGTCCGGGAGCAGGCAGCCGCGCCCGTCTGGGCCGGAACCCGAGCCCCGGCTCAGTTGTCCTGCAGGAAGCCTTGCGGTTGCAGGGTGCAGGGGGTGGGCCGGAGAGGGTTGGAGACCCCGGAGGCTCGTGAGACCCCCGGCCCAGGGGGCCTGGCGGAAGGCCCCTCTCCGCACCCGGGCACCTGCCGGAGCGCTCCTCACCCCCCCACTATGGGCGCTGCGGGGGGCGGGCTGAGGGTGCGGAGCCCTGCTCCGCTGGGGAGTGCCTGCCCCCCGGCCCCCCGGCCCCCCGCCCCAGTGGGTCACCGGCTTTCACGTGCCTCCCGGGGGGCCCAACCTACCCCTCGGTGACATTCGTGCTCTCCGAACCCGCAGCAGGTGCAGGGTGACTGGCTCGGGCCGGGGGTGCCTGCTGGGGCCCCTGACCCGTTTCTTTGCCTTGTGGGCCTGGTCCCGCATTTTAACCAGCCGAACCAGCGAGCCTCGCCCTGGGGTCCTCGCCGTCTCCTGTGCTGGCTGAGCTCTGTGAGTTGGGAACTTTCCCGTCACCCGCACGTCCACGCAGGACCCAGCGCACCTCCCGGAGCTGACGGAGAGCGGGTGCCTGGCTGGCGGCGCCCCCCGCCCCCTCGGGGGGCAGCCCTTCCCCCTTCCACAGCACCCCAAATAATCCACTGCTTCAACGGTCCACAGAAATGCCAGCAATTTATTGGTTTCCTCTAGTTCCAAAGAAGCAAATGTACAGCGCATCTCACAGCGGACGGGCCCAGCCGGCACAGAGCTGTCACACAGACGAGGGGCGCCCGACACCTCGCGGCGTTGCCTTGCCCACCCCACGGCCTGGCCCTGTCACCCCAGCCGCCCCCCTCCTCCCAGGCAGGCTCCGAGGCGAGTGAGAGTGAGCCTCACTGCGGCTGAGCCTGGGGAGGGGGCCACACTCCCCCCTGGTCCCCGCCGGGCAGGGCTGCTGGCTGGTGACGGGTGTGTCTTAAGCACGGGAGGCCCTGGCTCGGGGGCAAGGACCGGGGACCCGAGAGCCTGGCTGCTCGGTGTCCTCCCTCACTGGGCGTTGACCCTGACAGCAAGGGCCCTGGTTGCTGGGGGCGGCGGGGGGGGGGCGCTGTCACACGCAGCCCCGCCCCCGCCCCTCCTCTAGGACTTGCACTCTCAGCCTCTCCTCCCCTCCCCGGGCCTCTCCCGGAGTGACAGGGGACGGGCCAGCTGGCCGGCTCCAGGGAGGCCGCCAAAATTGGGCCTGGCCTCACGGGGCGCCTTCGCCTCGATGGGACAGTCTGGTCAGCCAGAGGACCCCCCACGGCAGGACCCCTGCCGCCCCTTTCATCCGGGACAGCGTCCGCTCATGAGGACAAGCTCTGTCCCCCCCACCACGTGTCCTGATTCCTACAGAAAGGAGTCCCTCTGGGCCCCAGGGACAGGCAGGGAGGATGACGTCCCTGGACCCCTTTCCAGGACGCCCTCTCGGACGCAGCTCACCCGTGCGCCCCAGGAGGGGGTGCGCCAGGACCCCCCAGGGGACCCCCAGCACCGAGGGCGCCTGGTCGGTCACACGGCCGTCCCCCCAGGTCTGTGCCGGGTGTTGGGTCTCCGACGGGGCCCACCCTCAGCCCCGAAGGGTGTTGCCCGTCCCCACTGTGGGTTGGACAGGGATAGTGTGGGGGCGGGGGGTGGGTGTGGGCGAGCAGGGGACCCCTTGAACTGTGTGGGAGGAGGACCGGGCCAGGCGGTGAGCTCCTACCTGCGGCCTGGAGTCTGGGGCAGGAAGTCCTGGGCCCCGTGCTGGGCCCTGTTACTGCCACATGAAAGCCTATTTACAGCAAGCTTTTCCCTGGGGGAGGGGACGCCCTGCCGCTTCCCACCCGAAATGCACGGGAGGCTGGGCTCTCGGGGACAGCTGGTGGCCTGGCTGGGGCTCGGGGAAAGGTGGGGACCTCTGGCTGGGGCGTGGGCTTGTCGGTGGCCGGACAGGACGGTCCCTTTGGGGGACTCTCCCTCCCTTCCTCCAATGGTCCTGAGCCCAAGCCCTCCCTCCCTGAGGTGCCCGGGCGCCCGAGTGTGGGGGGGGTCGTGCCCTCAGGTGGATGTCTAAATGGCCCCTGGGGGGCCGCTGCCTGGACGACTCTGGCTCTGAGCACCACTCCTGCCCTGTTCTCCGGTGACAGGCGGGTGTCCAGCCCGCTGGGGAGTGCGGTCACACTCACACTCACACTCACACTCACACTCACGGGCTGAGTCTGCTCCGAGGAGCACGGCCCCCTCCCCCCGGGGCCAGCCTGGCTGAGGTCCCGAGCCCCGCCCAGCCCGGTGCTGTGGCCCCGCGGGACGGCGGCTGCGTCAGATGACCAGACTGTCCCGGGAGGCCCTGGAGCCCCTCCACGCCAGCCAGCCTCCCTGCCTGCAAAGCCGCCCCCGGAGACGGTCCCCGTGGCAACCCCCTCAACGTGACGCCCTGGACTGTGAGTGGGAAACAGGAGACACTTGTACCGCCTCTGACCGGCAGTCGGACAACCCGACGGAATCTCCGTCATCTGCAGTCACTTACACACGTGTGTGCCGCACACGCACGTGATACAACATACATAGTACCAGCTCTGAGCAAAAGAAGTACTGACATCAGAAAAAGCCCGCTTAACTCAAGAACAGCCCCCACCCCGCCCACCCCCAGTGCTTGCAAGTTCTCCCAAGGGAAAAAAAAAAATCTAAAAATGGTTCCATCTTCCTCAGCTTCCAAGTTTGTTCTCGTCGCGTTGAACGTCTCCAAATACTGCACCAGTGGCCAGAGCCACCCTCCAGCCAGGCCTGAGGCCCCTCCTGGGGGTCGTGTGGCGCCTGCAAAAGGAGGGGCCTCCTGTGAGTGCGGGTACTGACCGGCCCGCTGGCCAGCACCCTTGGGAGACCGAGAGGCCCCTCCCACAGGTGCAGGGGTGCGCCTGCGGGCCTGACAGTCACCGGGCAGGGGTGGGGGGCGGCTCCGGCAGAGTGGGTCAGCCCTGCCTGTCTGCCAGGCCCTCTTGTCCTGCCTGCACCCTGCCTGCACCCTGCCAGCACAGCCCTGGCACCCCGGCCACACCCGTGAGATCTGTGGACTTAGGCCCCTCCCCTTCCCCACCCTCCGGCTGCTGCAGCCGGCTCTCCACCGGGACCCCTGCGGCGCCAGGGGGCTGGCGGCTCGAGGGGGCCCTCACCCCTGGCTCTCTGCGGAGGCTGCTCAGCGGGGCCGCCCCTGGTGGCATGTCTGTGGGAGTGTCTGCGTGTGCCCCCGGCTTCCCCATGCCAGAAACACATGGTCTGCCTGTGTGCAGACGCACATTCCCCTCCAGAGCCACGGAGGCCGGGGCAGGGCCCCGGGTGTGCATCTGGGCACGCTCCTGGGAGGTCCTCACGCACGCTAGGGCCGTGAGCCTCAGTCACAGACCCTGGGCACGGGCAGGGGCGGGGAGTGGACTGCAGAAGGCAGGGGCCTGAGTGGCGGTTGCTCTAACCCAGAGAGACATGTCCTGTCCATAGGCCCCCGCCCAGTAGACCCCTCGGACGGCACCCCCGGGTGGGGCCGAGTGCCAACTCCCCTTGACCCCACAGCTCGGCCCAGACCTCGGCCTGTGGATGCAGCCAGGACATCACACGCCCCTGATATACCAGCTGGGATGGCCATGGCGCCCTGGCCCAGCAGCCTACACAGCTGTCCCCTTGGTCAGCCAGACTGAGGGCTGCCCCTGGGTCCCTGGGGAGCTCGGGGCTGGCCCCTGGGTCCGAGACTGGCTGAGGCTGCTGGGCCTGGAACCCCGCCCCCCAAACCCCCCACACCCCACTCCCACCCCCACCCAGGGGTGCCGAGGCTCACCTGCAAGCCGGTCCTGCTCGGGCGGCCCTCTCTTAGAAGCGGGAGGTGAAGTTCCTGAGGCTGTTGGGCCCGGCTAAGGTCCCCAGCATGTTCCGGTCAAACCCTTGCTGCGAGGGGACAGACCGCGGCCGTTGGGGTCCCCGAGGTCACGAGCTCCCTGCAGACTCGCGCGCCCCCTCCCCTCTCCCGCTCGCCCCAGTCCAGGGGACCTGGCTCGCACAGGCACACAGGAACGGGGAGGGCCCGCGCCGGGCGGGGGGCCTTACCTGTCGGAGGATGTTCTGAACTTCCTTGATGGACCACATGTCGGACAGGAGGAGCCGGGCGGCTTCTGCGGCCTTGGATGAGACGCTGGGCGGGAGGGAGGGAGGTTCGTTTGTGGGTGAGGGTCTGCACACACGCAGACAGGCCTGCCTCCCTCCCGCCCCCGCCGCCAGGCCTTGCAGACGTGGGGGCCCCGGGGCGCCTGATAGAGGAACCGCGTCCCACTTCCGGCCGGCCCCTCAGCCCTGTGGAGAGAACCCCACGCCCGTGTCCTGGGGGGAGAGAGACCCCGGCAGCAGGATGAAGCCCCCACGGGGCTGGGTCTGCTGCTCTGGGCTCCTGCGGCCCCTCCGAGGACTCGGAGCACACCCCCCCGGGGGCCCCTGGCTGAGATGGGCGCCGCCCCGAGGCCTGGCTGCTGCTGGACGCACAGGTCCAAGGTGCGCTGGGTGCACTGGGCTTCCGCGCCGGGGCCCCCCCTGCCCCACGCGGGGACGTGTGTGCTCTGCCCGGCTTGGGGCTGCGCTGGGGGCGGGGCAGGGGGCACCGCGGCCTGCCCACCTGCTGCGGCACAGGTTGACCACGTTGTTGATCATGCTGCTGGAGAAGACCCGCTTGGCCAGCTGCGGCTGGGAGGCCATCAGGTTCCGCACGGTGTAGCAGGCCGAGGTCAGGATGTCCTCTGAGTTGCTGGTGTTGCCGGTGTGGCTGGTGAGCAGCCGGGCCACTTCCGGGAGCACCTGGTTCCCTGGGAGGCGGGCGGGGCGGGCCTGGGGTCAGGGTCTGCGGGGCGCAGGCCCTGAGGCTCCCGTCCAGCACCCGGGGGCTCGGGACCCAGGCGGGACCATGCCGGCCTGCAGGCCAGCCTGGGAGACCCGCCCTTTCCTACCCCCGAGCTCCCCCCCAGGGGGGCACACGCCAGGGAGCGGTGAGAGGGGGGCCTCCCGGCGGCCTCTGGAAAGCGGGGTCCGCCCCGGGGTGGGGCGGCCGGGGCGGGGGCCTCACCCATCAAGCTGTGCAGCGGCTGGTGGCGGGACATGTTGCTCAGCAGGGAGGCCCCGGAGCGCACCACGTCGGAGTTGCCGGACTGCAGCAGGCGGGCGATCTGTGGCAGCCCCTTCTCCTTCACCCCGATCAGCTGGCTCATGCCGCTGGACATCTGCGCGGGGGGGCCGGGTGAGGACCCCGCCCACGGCCACCCGGGCCCCGGGGGAGGGGGGGCGCCAGTGACCCCGCGGGGAGACCCGGCAGCCCCCTCCTTCACGGTGTCCACACAGCCACAGCCGGGGGGCCGTGTGCTCACCGGGCACTGGGGGACGCCAGGCGCCCGGGCACCACCCCCCTCCCGGGGGGCCACCTCCGGTCCCCCGTTCTCTCCCTGAGCTGGGCACACAGCAGACCCTGCATTCTGGTTTGCAGAGCAAGGCTCCCAGCCCCTGCCTCCCCCGCCATGTCTGACAAGACGCGAGAGGGGCCAGGGTCGGCAGGGGGGCGGGGGATCCGAGGCAGGGGCGGGGGCGGGGTGCTGTGGGCGGCAGGGGCCCTCACCATCCCCTTGCTGGCCGTCAGGTTCTGCAGGGCCCCCGCGCAGGCCTCCAGCGTGGCGTCCTTCTTGCTCTTGCCCATGAGGTTCAGGTAGGTGCGGATGGCGTCCGAGTGGTACAGCCAGCCGCTGCCCCTGGGGTTGGGCTCTTCCTCGGGGAGGGGGCAGTCGTAGTTGTTGTTCTGAGGACAGTGGGCGGGTCAGCGGGCAGCCTCGCGGGGGGCGGACTCCCGAACCCCCAAACGCTGTCCCCGCACCTCAGAGGCCGGGGTCCTGCCCAGGGACCCGAGGAGGCCCCTGGCCACGGCCCTCCCTCTCTCCCTGCTGCCGCCGAGAGAAGGAGGGAGGCACCGGTGTGGTCCTCGGGGCCGGGCTGAGGACAGGGGGCCTCTCCGTCCCTCGGGCAGCGTGGCTGGCCTCCGCCCGACCCTCCCGGCCTCCCCGGTGGGCCTGCTGTTGGGTCCCGTTCCACGATGCTCCCCGCCCCACGGAGGTCAAGCCTGACCCTAACCCTGGGCCCACAGGGGCAGGTGGCCCCGGCCTGGACGCCACCCTCGTGCCCCGTGGAGGAAGTCCATCCTCTGGGACCCCCCGGGGAGACTCTGGGGAACCTGGGGACGCTGGAGGCCAGCGCGACCAGTCTGGACAGGGGTGAGAGTCCTGGTCACCCCGAACCCCAGGGCTACAGGAGAGACTCGGAGGCCGAGGGGTCTGGAGTGTGTGACCGGGGTGGTCTGGGCTGCTTCTGTCCCAGCACGCAGACCCCGGTCTGCAGGGACCCCCCTCCCCGCACCATCGAGCCCTCGGAGGCCTGCAGGCCGCGGCAGGCGGAGGGGAAGGGGGCGGGGCCGGCCGGCTCACCACCATCTTGTCGCTCCTGTTGCTGAAGCAGCCAGTGGAGGACTTGTCGGTGTAGGTGCTGCGGTAGTTGTGCTCCAGCTGCCGGTAGCGGGTGGGCACCTCGGCGTCCAGGCGGTAGGACAGGTTGTGCAGCACACACATGCAGTTCTCCACAGACTGCGGGCCGAGAGCGAATGCGCCTGAGCCGCCGTGGAGCCGCCCGGGCCCCCGGCGCACGCCCGCCCGCCCGCCCACCCCTCCGGCCACTGCCCCTCTGGCCGCCGCCCCCAGGGTCCCTCGAGCCTGCCTGTGTGAACCGAGGGACCGGCCTCGCCTCCCACCCCCCGCCCGGCTGTAAACGGGGCTGAAGTCGCTGCTGCTGGGCCCTGGGAAGGACACGCTCTGAAAGTGCCCATGGGGGCCTAGCCCGCAGCCCCCAGTGGGACGGCAGACAGGGCAGGCGGGTGGCGTCATGGGAGGCGCCTTCAGGAGCAGCCCTGGCCTCTGTGGATTCAAAGCCACCGAGCCCCATGTCCCCACAGGTCCCTCTGTTTCGGCTGGTGCTCAGCCCCCCACAGCACAGTGCTGGCCCGTCCTCACGGACAGGAGGCCCAATGCTGACTGCGCACCACTGTCCCCAGAGGCCCGCCGTTCTCCCCCGGCGTGCGGCCCTGCTGGGGTCTGCTGCCGGGAGTCGGGGGGCCCGGCCGTGCGGGCTGCACCTCCCAGAGCACAGGGGCCAGCCTCCCACCCCCCAGTCCCCGGCGGAGGGGCCCCCTTGGGGACGCGGTCTCACCTTGTCGTCGCAGCGGCTGGCCGCAACGCAGTTCTGCACGTAGGCCAGGAGGGCGTCGATGAGCCCCGTGTAGTTCCGCATGGTCTGGCGGCCCGCGTCGGCCGAGCTCAGGTTCCTGAGGGGGGAGGGAGGTGGGGGATGGCAGTGGGCGACAGGCGGGGGTGCAGGGGCGGAGGGCCCGGTGGACGTGCAGTAGACGGGACTGAAGGGGGACAAGGGCTGAGGGGGGAAGCAAAGGAGAGGGAGGCGGCCAGCCCTGGCCGCCCTGGCCGGGGCCGGGGGCGGGTCCAGCTGGAGCCCGGCACCCTCCGTCTCTCTGTCTGCCCGCTCGGTCCCCCAGCCCAGCTCCCACAAGTGTCGGGGGCGCTGGTGTGGCCCCAGGGTCCTGTGGGACAGGTTTGGGGGCTCCCGCCTGCCCTGTCTCTTTCTGTGGGGCGTGGGGGCAGCCTGGGGTTGGCGCTAGAGGCCCCCCTGCCCCCCGAGGAGCTGTGCTCCATGCCCTGTGGAGGACTCATTCCCAGACGCCCTGGGCCCAGGGGCCTGGGGCAGCCCCCCTGAAGCCCCAGCCCCCGGCCTCTGCCTCACCCCGCCCTGCTCCTGGAGGCTGCCGTGGGGGCTGCTGGGGTGGGGGGGACGCAACCCGAGACACAGGGCCCCTGCCCACCTCACCCCGTCCAGCACGGGGCTCCCCTTTGGGCAGGTGTGACCCCAAGGCACCTGCTCCGCGCAGGACCGGCACCCACTCCCAGCTTGTGAACCTGTCCCGAAAGGGGCGCACCCAGGACCCTCCGCCCCCACCCGGGGGTGCTCTGCCCTGCCCTGGGGAGGAGCTCGGGGCACTTTGGGCGAGGAAGGGCCAGCTTCACGCCAATGGGTATGCACAGGGTTTTGGCCCCGCGGCCTGGAAGTGACTCGGCAACCAGAGTCGACTTCTGTCTGAAAGAACTGTCTTAGGACCGCCCGCTCCCGGCACGGGAAAGGCCGGGGTTCAGGGTTCGGGGTGGGGTGGGGGAACGGTGCCAGTTTGGGTGGTCTGGTGCAGGCCTTCCCCTCCGGGGTCACGCCTGAGGCTGCGGGGCCCCTCGGGGGAGTGGTGGGCAGTGGGGAGTCGTGTCCGGTCGGCCCCCGAGGGCCGGGAGGGGGGCTGTGCTGAGCCCGGCCCAGCCCCGGCCGACGGGGAGCTGCTGGGTGGCGCAAGGCCGGACACGGAGCCCCCGAGGCCCGCCCTCCGCCCTCACCTCAGGCAGCCGGTGGCGTTGAAGAAGACCTCAGGGTCCACCACCTCCCGGGACACATTGCTGTTGCCGTCGCACCAGCCGGAGAAGGGGACAATGACGCGGTCGGCCAGGACGGGCAGTGCGTCCGAGATGAGCTCCTCCTTCAGCTCGTCGGTGGAAGACAGGTTCCAGAGCAGCCCTGCGGGGGGCGGGGGGCGGGGGGCCGGCTCAGGCTGGGCTCAGGGGCCGCCCGGGACCCAGGGGCCGCCCGGGGCACTCCAGCCAGCGAGCCTCCGGGGCATCCGTCACCTGCCCGCTCACCCCGGCCAGCCCCGCCTCCTGTCCCACTGCTCCACGGGGCCTTCTAGAGCTTTCGGTGTGGGTCAAGGGGATGCCCGCGGGAGGCGGTCAAGAGCACTGGCCGGCGGTTTTCAGGAGGGACCGTCACGTCCGGTCCCTAACACCCTTTTAATGCCCCAGGCCTGCGGTCACGGGTGCTCTGCCCCCGTCTCAGGCGCCTCCCCGTCCAGCCCAGGCTGCAGAGGGGCTGCTTCTGGGCCCCGCCCTCAGAGTCAGTGCGGCTTTGGACACAGGGCGGATGCAGATGACCTGTGGGCCCCTGTCCCCTTTCCCTACAAGCCCCAAGGTCTGCTCAGGACGGACTGTGGCTGACACCAGCCTTCCACGCCCTACCCACTATCCTCCGAAAGACCTTGACCCCCTGTGACTTTGCACAGTGCCTGGGCCGACCCACCTGGACCCCCCGGGCTGGTGCGGTGGGGGTCCAGGACATGAGCCCCAGCTCGGCCCCGCCCTCACGGCAGTCTCGCCCGCGTGGCCAGGCTCCCTACCGGTCAGCTGCTTCTGGATCTCCGTGTTCCCGGTCCTCCGCAGGAGGTTGACGGCCTCCCGGATGCCCCCCTGCCTCCGGGTCTCCAGCTTGTTGGTGCTGCTCCGGAAGACCAGGTTGCGCAGGGCGCCGGCTGCCGCCTGCTGCACGTTCTGGTTGGGGCTGCGCAGGAGGTCCACCAGCCTGCTGATGCCGCCCAGCTGATGGACCTGGGGGCGGGGGCGCCACTGGTCAGGGAACGGGCTCTCGGAAACACCCATGCCCGCCCAGGGGAGCAAGGGGTGCGACGGGGCGGTAGCGGCCCCAGCCGGGAGCCAGGATGGGGACTGGGACCCCGACACCCCACTTTCCCCTCCGGAGTCCGGGGTGGGGACCGGAGGAGAGATGGGCGTGGACGCACTTCGAGCCCCTAAAGCAGGACGGACCCAACGGAGACCCTCCCCCAGGAGCTCTCTGTGCCCTGGGAACGCCGGGGCAGACGCGTCCCGGACTCCCCGGGAAACTCGTGCCCCAGCCTCCCAGGGAGAGTGCAGGGCCCCGTGGGGGCCTCCCCGTCAGCCGAGCCCCGAACCCCACCACCGGTGATTCGGAGGGACACGGACAGGCAGGCAGGGAGGGAGTGGGTGACAGGGCTGAGGGGTGGGACATCGTCACGTTCGTCGGGGGGGTCCTGCTGGACCCGCAGCTGCCCCTGAAGTGACAGTGACCGATGGGGGGGACACCAGGGGAACGTCTGCCTGGCCAGAGCGCTCTGCTCTGCCCAGAAGGCGTAGCCGTCCGGCTCCGACCGGGAGTGTTGCCCAGCGCACTGCTTGCCCCGGGCAGCCGGGCAGCGTGAGCAGAAGCCTGTGGTGAATGCCCCCCTCTCATTGGTCAGCGCAGAGCCCAGCCACTGCCCCGGGCCCTCCCCGGGCTGCCAGGTACCTGCTGCTTGGCCGACTCATCCTGGAAGCAGGTGTGCTGGATGTAATAGGCCCCGATGGCCTGCAGCTTCTCGTCCTGGGAGCTCAGGTACTGCACGGCCTTGGGGATGGTCAGCCCGCTGCACTCGATGTCCTCGCTGCAGATCCTGCGAGGGGTGGCGGCGGGTGCGGGTCACGGGGGCCCTGGTGCTGGGACTCGGGAGTCCCCCAGCACTCCCTCGAGAGCCAGGACAAAGCAGCCGGGCCCACCCGGGGACAGCACTGGGACTGCCCCCGGGGGAGGGAGAGGCACACCCCACAGTGAGCACCCACGGGGCACGATCGAGCAGGTAAGGGACCTCTGCCTGCCCTGGAGGCAAGCTCCCCACCTGCTCTGCCACTGCGCTCACCTGCTCACCTGTGGCTGGTGCGGGGACACGGAAGGGAGTGGCCGTGAGCCTGCCCACACACCCACCCATCCGCCGTCCCTCGTCCACCATTCACCCATCGTGCACCCATCGTCCATCTTCTGTCTGTCTGTCCACCCATCTTCCCTTCATCCATCCACTTGTCCATCACCATCCATCCATCTGTCCATCATCCATCCACCTGTCCATTATCATCCATCCACCGTCCCTCTTCTCTCCATCCACCTGTCCATCATCATCCGTCTGTCCATCATCATCCGTCTGTCCATCATCATCCGTCCATCTTCCCTTCATCCATCCGTCCGTCCCTCCGTCCACGATTCATCCATCATTCATCCACCGTCCATCTTCTCTCCATCCATCTGCCATAATCATCCATCCACCATCCACCATCCATCCATCCGTCCATCCATCCACCCATCTCTTCTTCCTTCCATGCCCAAGCCTGGCTAATTCTTCGGACACAAAACCCCTCACATCCACTCCCCCCTCCCACCCTCAGGGCTGCTGCCTTCCCGCCAGCCCTGGCTGCTCTCACGGAGACCCCAGTGAGGGACCCCGCGGCCGGCTCTCTCCTCCGCGTCCCCACCCACCACCTGACGACACCCATGGCCCTGCCGAGCCGTCCTCAGCCCGGCTGACTGCGTCGTCCCCTCCGTGTCCCCTCCGTGTCCCCTCTGTGCTGCAGGGTCAGGATGGACGACTGGGGCTGCTACCCAAGGGCGGTTGTTTGGTTGAACTGTGCGGAACGGCTGGCCGCCAGCCTTTTTTGAGCCTCGAACCCAGCAATGTCCTATGTTTAACCCGATCCCGAGGCTCTGCGGGGCCTGACTCCCCAGGCCCTCGCAGGGTCTGCCCCCGAGGGACTGGTCCTCACCGTGCCCCCTCCCCACCCGGGCACACCCCAACCCGCTCTCAGAGCCGGACAGAGAGGCCCGAGATCCACGGGCATCGGACCACGGACGAGTCCCGTCCCTGCAGGGCGCGGGACAGCGCGGGCTGCCAGCCCCACCCCCAGGGCTGGGTCAGCAGGTCCGGGCGGGGCCCGAGAACCGGCATTTTTTCCCACACTCCCAGGGTTTCGGCTCCTGCTGGGGCAGGAGCACACCTCTCGGACCACTGGCCCAGCTCGCCTGCTGGAGTTCGCTAGCCTCCCTGTGACTCCTTCAGAGCCCGCGCACTCAGCCCATGTGTGTCAGTGTTTGTGTTCTGTGTGCAAGGCCCCTTCACGCTCGAAACACCCGGGGGAGGAACCCGGAACTCCCTGGGGACAGAAGCTGGGTCTTTCCCAGCTGGGGAGCTCCCTGCGGGGCACCAGGCGGAGGTCTCCTACCCCTGCACCCTCCCGGCCCCCAGCCCAAGCCCCGGCCCCAGCCCTGGCCCCGCCCCCAGCCAGGCCCCGCCCCCCGCCCCCCCGCCAGCGTCACTCACTTGGAGCTGGCCCGGGAGTGGCTGAAGGACGCGTCCTTGTTGCAGGAGGTGGGCGGGATGCACACGGGCTCCTGCTTGGAGATGCAGGAGGGCGGGCGCCCGGGGCACTTCTTGGTGGCCTTCTGCCCGCTGCAGGTGCTGTAGAAGCTGTAGCGGCTCTGGGCGGTCTTGTGGCCCTTGCCGCCCAGCGTGCCCTTGCGCAGGGTGCCCCGGGGGTCACAGCAGAGGTCGGGCTCGCTGCGGCTGGCCTTGATCTTCTGCATGAAGCAGATGTCGCTGCCCGCGTGGCAGCTGCTCCGGGGGTGCTGGCGGCCCCAGCTCTCCATCTGGCTGTAGGAGCTGAAGCGCCGGTTGTCCGCCTCCCTCTTGAGGGTCCCGTTGTAGATCTGGCCAGAGAGAGAGGGAGGGACTCGGGCTCAGTGGGGTCCCCGGGCCCCAGGGCGGTGCTCGCGGGACCCCAGGAGGACTGGGGGGCAGGGACCCTCCTGGCGCATCATCTTTAGAACTGTGGGCCCTGGCCCCTCACGTGAGACCACGTCGGCGGACCGAAGCCCTCGTCTCGGAGAGCAGCCGGGCCGGACAGGAACCGCTCTGTCTAATGCCCCAGCGCCGGCAGCCCTGTGCAATGTGCTTCTCTCTGGGGGCGGCACGGGGCCCCGCCTGGGAGGGCGGCCTGAGGCCCCGACGGTGGCTCATGGAGGGAAGGGCAGCCATGGGACCTGAGCCCGTGTGCCCCCCAAGCCCTCGCTCTGGTGCACGCCTTCCTTCGCCACTGGACGCGGCACGGTGGCCACCAGGGTTTCCCACGGTGGTCTCTCTGCCACACCCCCCTCTGCAGGACAGGAACCAAGCAGAGCGGGCCCTCTAGGGGCCGGAGGGGGAACAGCCGCCCGCTCCGGGGCCATCTGTTCCGGGGGGCCCCTGCACACATGGGGCAGGGGCAGCGGCATGGGGTGCTGGGGGCCCTGGGCTTCGCTGTCAGGCTCACGGCGGGAGGCTGGGCAGACCCTGGGCCCCACGAGAAAACACAGAACAGTGAGGCCCCCCGGGGCCAGGGGAGCCGGCCTGGGAGCCTGCGCCCGGGCGGAGCCTGCCTAGCCCGGGACGGGGCTGGGAGCGGCCTGGGGAGCCAGCCGCCCACAGAGGACTTTCCAGAGCTCGGCCGGGCGCTGCCTGCGCCGACTTGTTCGGAGACGGGAGCGTCAGCACGGAGCCCGGGGAGACGGCCCCACGGAGGTGCTGCCCGGGGACTCACCTGGGCCGCAGCCTGGAGCCTGCCTGCCCCACCTGTGCATGAGTGTGTGTGTGAGTGAGTGCATGTGTGTGCAAGTGTGAGTGAGTGTGCAGGGGAAGTCCGGCCATGGGGTGACTCCCTTCCACCCCAGACCACACGGGCTCCAGGAGGAGGAAGAGCCCCAGAGAGCAAGCACCCACCCACCCGTGGGCCAAGCTCCCTGTCAGGCCGCCGGACTCAGGAGCCCGGACCGCCAGCCCGGGCCACGGCACGCCCCTGGACGCCGCCCGCACACCCTCGGGGCGGCAGCCTCCTCCCCCGACCTCCCCCGAGGGGGTGGGCGTGTGGGTGTGGGGAGGGCGACGGGGCAGGAACAGGCAGAGGGGAGGAGAGGGGCCGTTCTGGGAGCCTTCGCCCCAGGAATGCACACCTTGCAGATCTCGCACAAAATGTGCAGCTAGGCCCCGCCCCTCCCTCCCTTCTCCCGGGCGAGGGGGGGAGGGAGGTGACCACGGCGGCACTTTCGAGGGGGAAGCAGAGGACTCCCTCACAGGACAGCCGGCGAGGCCTTAAATGGAAATGCAACAGGAGCACCCTTGTTCTCGGTAAATGACGCTGCCTGTCGTCATCTCCGCCGCCTGACCTGGCTCCCAGGGCCTCGTCCTGGCCCCAGCCCAGCGCCCGGGCCATCCTGCTGAGTAAGCTCCCGGAGGCTCCGGGGCCTCGCTGCACTGGCTGGGGCAGGAGCAGGGCCGCCCTGCCCACAGGGAGCGGCCCTCGGGGGTGGGGGCGGGGGGCAGGTGTGGCAGGGCAGGTGGGGACACCCCTGTGGCCCGAACTTCCCAGCCCCCCGCCTGCCACGTGCCAGTGGTCTCCCCTGTTCCGGGAGCCCCCGAGCTCCCCGCCGCTGGCGTGCTGCACTGTCTGGGGGAGGCTGAGGTGGCCGCCGCCCAGCCCTCCCTGCACAGGTGGCCTGCGTCCTGGCCGAATCAGCGATGCTGCCCCTCTTTCTATCAGGCTGAGGGGGCGGGGGCACAGTGGGGCTCCACGCGCACCCCTCGAGGTCCCTGGGCTGAGACGCCCGCAGCAGAGGGGGCTCCGGGGTGGGGAACACGGCTCTGGGGCCCGACCACCTGGGGGGCAGCCTTGGGCCGGTTACTCGCACCCGGTGGGCCTCAGGGTCTCCCCCGGTCAGGCTGCCGCAGCAATTGTGCCCAGAGAACCCGTGGACACGCGGTCACCAGCCACTCGGCACACGCACCAGGTCTGTTCCGAGGCACCTCTGTGTCCCGCTGGCACCCAGACTGGACAGGGTGGCTGCCCTGGAAGGGGTTCACCCGGGTGGTCTCCACCCCAACCCCCGGGGCCACGGAGGAGGCCTCACTAGTTTCAGAAAACCAGAGGCTGGTGGTCCACGCAGACCACACACAGGACGGCCAGCCCTCGGGGAGGCCAGCCCCTCGCTCTGCGGCCACGGCCGCAGGCCCCGAGCCGCTGCAGCCGGGTGGCCAGCGGCCAGCGTGCACTTGGCAGGCAGGAGCTCTGCTCTGCGAGGCTGGCACCCCACCCCCACACGCCGATAGGGATCTGCTGGCAGCGTCCCCGCTTTGAATACAAAGGACAGTGAGACACACACACACCCCTCTTGTCTGGCTGTCTCAGGCTTCCCTGGGAAACTTCAGCCTCAGGTGGGAGGGGCCACAGATCGGAACATTCCAGAGGGGAGAGGCTGACCCCCGCCCGCATCACAGAGCAGCCTGGGCTGGACATCGAGGGGGGCCCGGGGTGCGTCTCCACCTGGGAGACCGGGGGGCTCTTCAGGGGGGCCCACCCTTGGCCCTGCCTTCCCAGGTGGGCCAGACAGGGGCCTCCCCGGGCTGGGCCCCTCTGCGGATGAGCTGGCCCTTGTGGGCCCCCGGCTTGCTGCCCCGTCCCCTCCCTTCTCGGGGTGTGGGCTGCACCCCCACTCGAGAGTGCCCCGCCCAGCACCTGTCCTCTCCTCCGAGGCCAGGGAGCCCTCTGAGGCCAGCCCCCTCGTTTTGTCGGCGAGGGGACAGTCCCGCACGTGACCAGACCCGGGTGAAGTGGCGTTGGCGTCGGCGCCAGGGTCTCGAGGCGCGGAGCGCAGCCCACCCGGCGTGCGGAGGCCCCCGCTGACCGAGCCGGGGCCGTGGGGCAGCGCTGTGGCCGAGGACTGCACGGCGGGAGGGGGGCTTCCTCTGTCCTCCCTCCCCTCCCGGGCCGGACGCAGCCTGGCGGCTCTCCGGGGCTCTCCACCGGGCGGCTGCTGCAGGGCCTCCCACCCGCCCCACCCAGTCTGCGGCCGGCGCCTGCCCGGTGGGGCCGGCTCCCTGGCCTTCCTCGGGCAGAGCTCTCATTAGCCCCGGTCTGCGGGGGCCTGTCTCCCTGCTGGGGACAGGGCCGACGCCCTGGCCGGGCCCTCCCAGCCCACTGCTCACACAGCCCGTGCCATCAGCCGGTCCGGGCCTCCCTGCTGCGGCTCAGGCGGCCGTCCCCCTGCCCCCGGGGGCCTCTCCTCACCCCCCTCTCCAGGCCCCACGGGCCTTGCTCTGGGCATCTCTGATGACTGTCGCACCCGGCCACCTGAGGCCCTGCCTGCTCTCCCTCTGGGACTGTCAGCCTCTGTCATCGCCCTGCACTCTGCACACGGAGGCCCTCGCTGTGCCCGGGACAGGGCTGGGCTCACGGCCCTCCGCAGAAGGGCATCTGTGCGGGGGATGTGGGGACCCGGGCTGCGGGCGGTGCGGGCACCTCGGCCCCCGGGGCACTCGGGGAGCGGCGTGGAGGCCCAGCAGGGGACCAGGCGGGCGAGGCCCACGAGCCCTCCCTGGGCCCCTCGGCCTGGGGGCAGCAGCTGGCCAGCCGTGCCCAGAGAGCCCTGTCCAGCCCTGGGTGACCAGGCGGAAGCTGCTGGGCTCCAGGGGTGTGCGGGGCAGGCCCAGATGAAAGGGCTGTCTGGTGCCTGGCCACCACCCCGGCGAAACTGGCCTCTGCCAGCGAGGCGGGGCTGCCAAACCGGCTTCCCGGGGCGCGCCCTGCCCCTCCTCGCCCGCGCACATGCCCAGCAGAGACCCGGCAGGGCCACTTCCGACACCCTCCTCGGGACAGCGAGGCGCACGGTGTCTCGGGGTCCTCCTGCCTCTCCGTCCTGGGGAGGGCCGTCCTGAGAGAGGTCCTTGCCCAGCTGGTGGGGGGGTCGGGGCCGGGACAGGACCCATCACCCTGGGGCTCCCTGCTCAGTGCCCCTGGACCTTCCTGGGACTCGGGCCAGCTCTGGGCGGGGCTGGCCAGTCAGAGAGAGGCCTGGGGGAGTCGGCACCTGGCTGGCCGCTCTGCTCCGCCCTCCCCGGGGGTCTGGAGAGCACAGATTCTCTCTGGTCTCGGCGAGCACTGCCTGGGAGGGGGCACTCTGGGCCCAGGGCCGGGAGCTCGGGGCGGGGGCAGGGGGCGCTGCTGGCTCTGCAGCCTGAGGCTGCCGCTGGGCCTGAGTCACCAGAGGTGGGACTTTGGCGGGAGGGTGTGCCGGTCCCTGTGCTCTCCTGAGCAGCGCCCCCTGCGGCCAGGACCGGCAGTGCCACCGTGGGGGGCCCTGCTCTCCTTCCCTCTGTGTAGAGTGCGGAGGGTGGGCGCACAAGCCGCTCTGCCGGGAGGCCCCCATGCCTGCTGGGCGTGGAGGGTGAGTGCACACACGCAGGCACACACACACAGTCCCGCGTGCAAGCCCGCCTGCCGACCTGGGCATGGGTGCGGGCTCTGGCTGGGGCAGGGTGGTCCCCGAGCACACCCACCCTGCCACCCCCGGACCGGCACGGAGTTCCCCCGAGCACCGTCTCACGGGAGCCGCCCAGCGCCCCACCCTCCCGCCTCCCCACTGTCTCTGTGAGCGCAGGAGGCCCAGAGAACTCGGGGCTGGGCGAGGCCACGCAGGGGGGACCCGGTCTCCAACGCCCCCTCCCCGAGTCCGTCCTCCAGCCACTCGGCCAGAGAGTCTGGTGGCGTGAATCAGGTCTGAGTGGCTAGGAGGCTCCGCAGGGGGCGCCCCCACCGAGGTTCCTCCCAGGGACCACAGACAGGGTCCCCCCCCGGGACAGGAGGGGCGCAGCTGCCGGCTGGGGACGCGACCCCACACT
The DNA here is from genome assembly GCF_019186645.2 of Phyllostomus hastatus. Lineage (NCBI taxonomy): Eukaryota > Metazoa > Chordata > Mammalia > Chiroptera > Phyllostomidae > Phyllostomus > Phyllostomus hastatus. The sequence continues at coordinate 23,078,105 of NW_025333607.1, read as the reverse complement.
GCCCACACGTCGACCTGGCTCGGGCCTGGGCGCAAGGCCCACCGGCCGCCTCTGTGCCCGTGGGTGCGGGTGGGGGTGGGGGGCGGGCCCCAGGAGCCCAAGCTGCTTCTCTTCCCAGCCGTCTCTCAGCCCCACCCCACCCCCATTCTGCTTCCAGCTGAGTGAGCATCTCTCGGGCAGGAAGGCCTCTGCAGGGACATGCTGGGGCCCTGAGGGAGGCCGGGCCCCTCCCTTTGCAGGGTGGGGGACGGCTCTCCCGCCTGCCCGCCCGCCCGCTGGGGTCTCCCTGAGCCCAGCGACACAAGGGGAACTGGAACCAGAGAACAGGCACCAGAGGACCCTCCAGCTTTGCGGTCTGTCCGTCCTCACGTCCCTGCTGCCGGCCTTGTCCCACCTGCCCTCGCCTGGCAGGAGACAGACCCCGAGTCTCTCCTCTTGGGGCCCCGGCGCCTCCTCCCCCACACAAGGCCCCCCTGGGAGGGGCCAGGTGAGCCCACCCTCCTCTGCAGCATGACTTCCCCGCACACCAAGTCCGGCCGGCCTCCCAAAGACCGAGAGAGCAAGTGGGGGAGGGGCACCAGGACACTATGTGCGCGTTCAAAACGTGGCACCCCCTCCAGGATTATTAAATGGGGGGCCACAGACTGGAGGCCCCCAAAGTGAGGGCCACTGGAGATGGGGGGCAGGGCTGGGCAGCGCTGCAGGCTGACAGTCCCCTGCTACCCCAGAACCCGAGGGCTCACCCCTGAGTCTCCAGGACACGGGGCCCAGGGCTAGGTGAGGCTCGAGACCCCCTGGTCCCCCACCCCTGCAGGCGAGGACATGGGGCTGGTGGGAGGGGGCCGGGCCGCAGCGCTGCCATCTGACCACGGTGCCTCTCGTCCTGCGGCTCGGGTTGTCCCGCCGGTCCCCTGTCACTCAAGGACGCGCAGACTCACGGGCCGAGGAGCCGAGTCCTGGTCGGGCCGGAGGGACAAGGGCCCCTCTGAGGCGCCAGAGGCTCTGCTTTGGGTCTGAGTGTGAGGACGCGGGCCGGGCACCCACGGCCACCCCCTCGGACCTCACATCCGTCAGGCCGTGGCTCCCTTGAGGAGAGTGGCCCCCTCCCTGTGGGCCACCGGGGAGGGCCTACTGCACCCTGTGTCCCGGGCTGCTCCCACCAGTGCCTCCACCAGCCAGACGGCTGTCGCACCGAGTCCCTGGCAGTGGCCTCACTCCCCGGATGCTCAGACCAAGTTGCCTGGCCTCTGTCCCCCCCAGGCCCGTTCAGGACAGTGACAGGTGAGAGTCCACCTCCTCCTGAGGCTGGTGCTCCCGGCAGGGCAGGAGGAGAGGGCGGCCGGCGCGCACGCTCGGCCAGAGGGGCATCGTGGGTTCCGTGCCCCCAGGCCCTGGTCACGGGAGGCCAGGGAGCCGGCGACGGGCCCCCAGCTGCCCTCCCCGGTGGTCCATCCGAAAGGAGGCCCCAGGGCCACTGCGCAGCCCAGCCCCAGCCCCAGGAGCCTCTCTCCCGAGCCCCTGCCCCTCCTCTCTGCTAAGGCAGCCCCCCCCTTCACAGCCATCCCCACGCCAGGAGCCCGCCTGCTCTCCTGCGCCTGGGCCGGCTCGTGGGTAGCTTGTGCATGTGTTTGCTGGCAGCGTGCCGCCCCCCGCCACCCCCCGCTGCGAGCCCACAGTGCTGACGGGGGGCACGTTTTCTGACTTCTCCAAGCAAGGACACAGGACACGGGGTGTCAGGGCCACACGGGGCTGGGCGGAGCAACCGACGGTCACCTGTGGCCAGTGAAGGAGGACCCTGCACCCAGGCCTCACCCAGACCTCAGCCGGGAGGGGCGGTGGGCCTGAGACTCGGGGGCACAGGCACAGGAGGGGGCTTCTCCCGTTCAGCCCCCGGGCAGCGGGGGCTCCTCACTCACAGGCACCACCCCCCGGTGGACAGTGGCAAGTGGAGGGGGCTCATCCTCAGGGGACACTACAGGCAGGGGCGTCTGCCCCGGCTCCTGCCATGGCTGACACCCAGGGAGTGTCCCCGGCCTCTGCAAGGAGTCCGTGAAAACACGCCAAGAGCAGGCTGCTGCTTTCGGGGTGTGTGGGGAGCCGGTGGCAGCCCCCCTGCCGGCCCCCCGACTCTCCTCTCTCGGGCACACTCTGTCCCTCGGCAGGTGCGGCCGCTGTCTCTGCTTGTTGGGCCAGGGCCTGGGGCCCCGTCTCCCCGGCGGTGGCAGTGAGTCAGGCGCTGGCACAGGGGCCCGGGGTTGGCAGGCGCAGCCACCGCTCGCACTCGGAGCAGCGGCCGGGGGTTAGGCAGCTGCTGCTCGGCCGGCCCCTGAGGTCAGGGCGGAAGTGCGGCGGTGGGGGGGCCTCTCAGGGGGAGGGGGGGCTCGGGCCACAGCTGCCTGCCGCCCCCTGGTGAGAACCCTGCCAGATCGGGCCCAGCTGCCCGGCTCTGTGGGCAGAAAGCCAGGGTCTGGAGAGTGGAAGGCCGCCCGGGTCCCCGGTCCGTGACAGCCCAGCAGACCCGAGGACCCTGGCCGCCCACGGCTGACCTGAGTGTCGCGTCCACAGCCCTCACTGCCCCCTGTGATGGGGGCTCCGCCCACTTCAGAGGTGGCGAGCTGTGGACGCTCAGCATCTGGGGCCGGCAGCTGGTCAAGGGGCAGGTTCGGACCCAGAGTTCCTGGCCGAAGTCCAGGGCCCGTCCCTCCACGGCAGGCCGCCCCTGGGGCTCGACTGTGCTGGCCGCGGGTTGCTCTCCCTCCCTGCGGTGCACTGTGCTCCGAGCCCCCGACCCAGAGCCCCGCCTGCGGACACTCCGCGTCCCCCACTACCTGGGGTGCACTGAGGTCGGGTCTCCCCGCCCCCACGGGACCTGTTGTGACCCAGCCTCACGGCTGCAAGGGAGGCCCCCAGGTGGCACTGGCCCCACCCGGGCCCTTTCCTGGTGGGATCGGCCAGAGCTGTCCTGTCCCTTGGTCAAGAACAAGGGAGAAGGGTGGGGAGAGAGACCGCTAGTGAGCCGGGGCGTCACGTGGGGCCACGAGGCCAGGGAACAGGACAGAGCCAGGGCCGAGGCCCGGTCCTGGGGACCGTGCCCCTCGGGGCCGCCGACCGGCTGTGGCTGTGCTGGGCGGGCAATGGCCCACGCTGAGCCCTGGCCCAGAGCGCCCGGCTGACCACAGAGCAGCTCCTGGCGGGTGGTGGGTGCGAACGACCCTCCACTGACCACGCCGCTGGACGGGTGATCCCAGCAGCGATGCCCCTGGACTCGCAAGTAGGAGAGCCTGCCAGGGCTGCAGCTGCTGGACAGGGGGGCTGCCGTCCTAACCCAAGTCGCCCCTGGGGATGAGGACCAGCCACTTGCTTCTGCTTCCCCGAGAACGGACCCACGCGACGGAAGTCCGCCTTCAGCCTGGAGGACGGGTCATGCCTGCCCGCGCCTCCAGCTCCTCCTGGCCTCAGCGACCGGGCAGGGCACTGAGGGCCATGACGAGGGGCCCCGATGGCTCGACCCCCCTGCTGCTCCCCAGTGACGCCTGCAGCGTGAGGTCGCTCAGCCAGGCCCCCCCCTCCGGGGGGGGGGGTCGAGGAGGGGCCTCTCCTGCGTCTGTCACAGGGATGAGCGGGACGAGGTCCTGACCCAGGGCTGCCGGGTGCCAGTGCACCCACGAGGCGCCCAGTTCCACGTGGGTTTCGGGGAAGCCACCCAGCACCCCCCAGCAGAAGGGTGGCCCCAACACTGAGCTTCATCCTCTGGACACCCGGAGCCGACCCGCGCCAGGGCTTACGGCTGAGCCCTCCGGCCGGAGTCCAGGGAGGTAAAACCACTCTCCCGGCTCCTGGGTGGCACGGTGACCACCCGTCAGCAACGTTAGTGGGTCCAGAGTCTTGGGGTGGGGGGGTGTCCGCCGAGCTGCTCGGGACCCGCGGGCAGGGAACGGCCGGGCGAGGGCCGTGTCCACTCCCCCGGGCCTCGCCCCCTCGGCCGGCCTTCCGCGCCGCGCTGGCCTCGGGGTGGCGGGGAGCGCGTGCCCTGCGCCCACTGTTCTGCAGGCTGTGGCCCCTCTCAGCCCCGGCCTCTGTCCTGTGTTCCCCTGGCACTGTCCCAGTGCCCGGGTTCCGGCCCCGGTGGCCTGCCCGCTCCCGGTCTGACTGCGGTTCTGGCTCCCGTGCCAGGGGTTCCGCCCCCCCCCGTCCCCCCCAGGGCCGAGGCCTGTGTGCGCTCAGCGCCGCGCCGTTCCCAGAGCCTCTCCTGGGCCGCGAGCAGCCGGGATGTGCCCTGGCGGCTGCCCGAGGTGAGTCACGGCTGACGCCCTGCCAGCGAAGGGCGGGCGGGGAGGGCGGGCTTTCGGGTGCGGGGAAGGGAAGGGGTAGTCCCCGGTGGTCGGACAACAGGCGGGGTGGGGCAGGGGTGGGGGCAGCCCGGAGCCCCCGGGAGCCGGTGAGCTGGAGTGCACAGGGCAGGCACGCCATGGGACAGAAACGCTTGCCGCAGTGCTCGGTGGGAAACCTTCACGTCTGTAACCAGGTCGGCAACACTTGGGCGTTAATGTGACACGGTGTCGCCCTGTGAGGGAGGGGAGCACACACCCAGGCCGCACGTTCCCGCTTCACGGACGGGAACCTTGGCGTCCAGGGGAGCTCAGAGGTGTGCCTGGGTCACGGCGCCGGGACCAAGCCTTCTGGGACCATCTGCACCGTCAGCGCGATGGGACCCCCAGCTGCCGGCCCCTCCCCGGCCTGACCTGACCCTCCCCACCCCCCGCTGCTCCAGCAGAGTCCGTGTGGAGCCCACTCACTCCGAGCCAAAGCCCTGACTCACACCTGCACCTGACCCGCCTCGGTCTCCTGTGCTCGCGCTGAGCCCACGGTGTCGGCCGCCATTAGGAGTCAGAAAAACAAAAAAGCAAAAACAACAGAGGAAAGTGCATTGGCCGCAGCCTGGTGGGTTTCCCCTTCGGCCCCTCACCACTGCCAGAGGAGAGACACAGGCCCCCCAAAGTCAGCCCCAAGGACAACCTAGGGAGGGAGAAACCTCACCAACAACAAAAAGACACCTGCCTCATGAACCGCCCACTGTCCCCTGCCCAGGACCCCAGCGGTCGGGGGCACCTCCGAGGGACGCTGCCGAGGGCCCGGAGTCCCACGGAGAGAAGGGGCCTCCATCCCTCCCCTTGTGATGCTTCCAGGGCCTCGTCAAAGAGTTTCCGCCCTGGCTGGCGTAGCTCAGTGGATGGAGCTCAGGCTGCGAACCAAAGCGTCGCAGGTTCAATTCCCAGTCAGGGCACATGCCTGGGTTGTGGGCCATGACCCCCAGCAACCGCACATTCATGTTTCTCTCTCTCTCTCCCCCCCTCCCTTCCCTATCTAAAATAAATAAATAAAATCTTTAAAAAAAGTAGTTTCTAACCATGGCCTGGGCTCATGCTGAAATAGGAAAACAAATGGCCGCTGCAGGGCCGGGGGGCTGGCAGACACCGTGGGGGCCACGCAGAAAGACAGCAACGAGGGGCCGGGGTCGAAGGATCCAGAGTCGTCCCCCCCGCGTCAATTACAAAAACAGACCTTAAGACAGATGAAATCGGGTGTGTGCACATGTGTGTCACCTCCTCTCATGCTGAGGACAGCCCCCCGAGGCAGCCTGTGCAGCGCCCACCGCGCAGGAGGGGGCTGAGGCCCGGGGGGGGGGTCAGGGTCCCGCCTGGCAGCCGTGCCCGGCCGAGCTGCAGAGCTGGGCTTGGGAGCCAGGGTGGCCGACGTACGGCCTCGAACCACGCTCCCTGCCTCTCGGTCGGTCTAGCTGGCCGAGTCCTCTGGCCTCGGGGCCCCCTCCAGGGCCCCCTCCTCTGCCATCAGCACAGACTGAAGACGGAGCCCCCCAGGATTTTCCTGGGGAGGCCTAATCGAACCTACAGAGGGGCCTCAGGAATTCACGTCTGTGGTGTGATCGCATCAGACGTGGTTTGGGGGACGTCAGCCACCAGGGTCCTTTTCTCGAGGCTTCGCACGAACCCCTCGGGGCACCCTGAAACGCCCCGTCGGCCCCCACGGGGTGTGCGTGGCGAGCCCCGCGAGACACTGGCCGCACCGAGGGCCCCGGTCAGAGCCGGGGTCTCATCGCGTGCGGCCCCTCCCTGCCACCCGCCTTGGCCACAGTGCGACCTCCTGCGGCGCGGACCCCAAACGCCCGCCCACAGACGCCTCTTACCGGGTAGCCCCACGAGCCGTTCCCCATCTGGAGCTTGGAGTAGTAGCTGCTCCGCGCGGTCCCGTAGTTGTTGTAGTTGTTGTAGCTGTCGGCCAGGCCGTCGTACATGGAGCCTGAGGGCAGAGGCAGGGTTAGGGCGGGCTGGCTGTGCTGGTCACTCACCGCCCAGGGCCTGGCCCGCCAGCCGCTCCCACCCGGCCCCCCGGCCCCCCAAGGAGTCCAGGTCTGAGCCGGAGGAGGAGGGGCTGGGCCCAGGCTGCAAGTCCTGTCTCCCGCCTCCAGCCCCCCCACCGGCAGGACCCAGTGCAGGCCCCATGAGGGCAGAGACAGCCCTCTCCTGGGGACCCCCTGGGTCCCTGTTCCTGGCGAAGGTTGGCACCTACATGTCAGGAGCCCTCGGGGCACCGCAGTGCCCTTCCAGGGAGTCCTGACCCCACATCCAGTAAAGATAAGCTTCCTGCTCAGGGGAGACAGGCAGGGCCTGGACATGCCAGGTTCGGAGCCTCAAGGTCAGGGCCACAGAGTAGCGATGGTTGGCTGGGGGCCACTCCAGGACGGGACTCTGGCTCCGGCCTCAGCCCGGACCCCCGGTGACCAGGGGCCTTCCCGGCCCTCCCTGCATCTCCTAGCTGCTCCGGCTGGCGAGGGAGGTGTCCCTCGCCTTCAGAGGCCCCAGTGAGGGCTAATTAATGTTTCTGGAGTGCTTGGTGGCCCGCAAATGACAGGCTCTGCAGGGGACAGAGTGTCATTAGGGTCATTAGCGGTGAAGTGGCTATGCCTCCCAGAAGTCAGACTGGACTTGGGCTCCTGGGGGGCCACCCCTCTGCCCTCCCCTTCCCCAGATGGCGGGGGTCCTGGAGGGCAGTCCCTGCTGTCCTCGGAACAGGGCTGCCCGGGACAGGCTGTGCCCTCGCCTGCCACGCTGGCGGTTTCTCCTGGGCCTCCAACGCCCACCTCGCCCACGTGTCAAAGGGGAGCTCAACACCCCACCCCTCTGGGAAGCCTTTCTCAACCGGCTGTCCTGCTGACTGCGCCCAGGTCCCGCCCGGCCGGCGCTCCACCCCCAACACTGCCTGCCTTCGAGGGACACCTCTGAGCTGGACACCAGAGAGGGCTGGCCCACGCTCTGGTAGAATGACGGCCTCTGTGGGGCCGTGAGAGCCTCCTGGGGGGAGACCACCCCGTCTTCCTGAGGTGACGGCTGGGGTGCAGCGGTGGAGACCCTGTCTCGGGAGGTGAGGGCTGCTCACCTGGTAAGGGAGCCCTTCCCTTGCCTGCCCCACCTGCTCAGACCCCCAAACCCTTAGGGCGGGGGGACTGGGGTCGCTGTCTGGTGCCACCTCCTCTGTGGAATGTCACATGGCCCCCAGAGCTCAGAGGCCAGGGCACTGCTCCTGACCCCTGTCCCCCTCCACAGAGGACCAGCAACCTTCAGCGCCGTCGCTGGGGCCCTGGGAGCCTAGAGGTGCTCACACTGGTGGTGCCTGTGGGCAGGTCGGTGCACCCTGCAGCCTCAGCCTCCTCTTCCGGATGAAGAAGGGGTGGCCTCTGTGCACCCGGACGCCCCATGTGGCCCCGGGGTCCCCTGGCTGAGGAATGACAATGACACAGGAGGAGCCTGGCGGCCTTCTCCAGGGTCCAGGGGTCCTTGCGAGGAGGACACGCAGACGGCAGAGCCACCTCGGCCCCCCGCTGCCTGCCTGGGGCCTCCAGGCCCCACTGGCCCCGGCTCCCCGGGGGACATGCCTGTGAGCCTCTGACTGAGTCGTGCTCCTCACTCACTGAGTGAGTGAGTGTGTGTGTGTGGGGGGGGCAGCTGGTTGCCCTCCTTTCTCCTGCAGCTGCCCCCCCTGCAAAGGCGGCCTCTGTCAGGAGGGGACGGGGACAAGGCCGGGGCTCGGCCGCCCCGGGAAGGGGCTGCACCAGACGCCCAGCCCAGCCGGTCCCCCTCCCTCCGTGCCGCAGGGCTTGGCAGGCCCGTGCTCACCTGGCTCTAGCCCACGAGCAGGGAGTCCCCACCAGAGGGCAGGTGTGGGTCAGCCAGCGGCTCGGTGGAAAGTCTGGGGTGGTGATGGACAGGGCCCTGCTGGGGAGGCGGCGTCCGGGCCTCTGCCCCCCTCCAGGCGGACCTGCCAGCAGTCAAGCCACGCCCCCTCGGCCACCAGGGGGCACCTCCCCGCCCCAGCCTGCTGCTGCTCCCACATTCCCTGGGTGGGGCTGGCGGGCGTTCCCTGCCATGGAGGGGAACAGGGCCACCTCTGGAATGCCAGTCCCATGTCCTAGGGCTGATGTGGGTGGTGACAGGTGCGGGGTATAACTCTCTTCCAGTGGGGCTGAGGCTTCTGGGCCCTTCCCGGGAGACCCTGATGGCCCCCCTATGTCCCCTATGAAACTAGGACTCGGACTGTCTGACCCCCACCTTACGCTGCTCTGCTTGGCTTCCTTGTGGGAACGAGGCTGCCATCACACCAGCCATCACGGCTTCTCTGGCAGAGGGGGATATGCTTGGGCCCCAGGCTGTGGGGGGTTGTGTTCAGAGACATTACACATCTGAAGTCACACCCCTTGCAGTGAGCCTCGTAGCTCAAGAGCACAGGTGGGAGCTGACCTCTCTTTGGGAGAGAGCTGCTCCCGAAACAGAACCCACATTTCCCCCTCTGGGCCCTGGGGGTCTGGCCACTGCCCTCTGGAAATCAAGTTCCACGGCCAGGACATGGGGCCTCTCCACGGGAGTAACAGGGCCAGGTGTGACGACTTTCACTTCTCCACCTGGTCCCCAACTTCCTAGAAGCCTTTGCCGACTCACTGGCCCTGATCGCCCCCCCTGGGCTGCCTGTCTTCTCAGTACAGGGTGGTGGGGCGCCCCTGCCCGGCCACGGGGCCAGGGTCCTTGGACCAGGTCAGCCAGCCCCCCCACCCCCAGCTGGGTGGGGTAAACAGGGAAAGAGAGCGGCCTGGCGCTGCTCCAGAACCAAGGCCACCCGCCCGCCTGGGGAGGATCCCTGGTCCAGGAGTGGTCGGGGACGTGGTCCCCACACGCAGTGCACCCCCAGGACCATCCCCGCCTCTCGGGTCACCATCTGCACCCCGCTGTCCCTCCTGAAGGGCGGTCAGGCCACTGGCAGAGGGTGGCATGTCTGAGGGGCCCTGGCAGCTGGCCCGGCCTGTGCCCTGTCCCCAGGGGGCCCCTGCCCCCCACCCCCGCAGAACCCCAAGTTCCTGCAGCAGCTGTCTCAGGGAGGTGCTGCTTTCCCAGGACGCCAGCGACCCCGCCCCTGTCATTCCCGTCAGTCAGCACTCAGGTCACGGCATCTCGGGACCTGCCGCCCAGGTGGCTCATCCCTGTTGCCGGCTTCCCTCTGACGCCTCTGAGCTTTCTCACCCACAGACGCCTGGAAGACACAGGCGGCTCCCTTGTTAGGGCACATGGAGTTCTCTTCCGCGGGGCGGGGGGGGGGGAGATGCAGCGCAGACAGAGGAACCTTTGAGGAGATGACTCCTCCCCCCACCCCCAAGTTCCCACCCCACCCAGACAGCTTTCCCTTGTCACCCAAACCCTCTCCCGGCGCTCAAAGCCTCGCGCAAACCCCCAGAGGTGGCCCGCCCAGCTCTGAGCGCCGCACCCCCTGCAGCCAACTCTCATCAGCACCCTGTCCACCCTCCTGCGGGCCCCAGCAGCGTGGCCCCTGCGCCTGCTGAGTGCGCGCGCGTGTGTGCGCGCCCCAGCGAGTGATGGTGCGTGTCACGGGGGTCTCCACGGGTCTGCGTGCGAGGGAGGGAGGGAGGGAAGGCACGGGAACAGGACTCTGGAGCTTGGCTCGAGGACTAACTACAGCAGGGCCTCTGGGGCACAGCCGGGCGCTGGAGTTAAAAAAAAAAAAAAAATCCCAGGGGGATCCCCGTGCGCTCGTATTCGGATGTTTACTGGAGAGAAATGGTGAGCGATCCGCCTCGAGGGGGCGCCACCCCGCAGGTCCGCAATGGGCGGGCCGGGGGCTGAGTGCAGAGGTGGGGAACTAGGTAGCCTCTTTCCCAGGAGCGTCATGAGCACCAGGTGCTTGGGAGATGATCTAATCCCACCTGTCCCAGGTGCAGACACTCGGGGGAGGTGGTGACTGGCCCAGAGCCGCCAGCAAGGGAGCCAGACGGCGCCCAGGTCTCGTGACACCGGGCAGGACGCAGCCGCAGCGCTAGCCACCGCTGCGGTGTGCGCGCACGTGCACGGCCTGGGCGCAGGGGTGTGTGCGCGCACGTGCGGTGTGCCCAGGGAGGACGCCGCACGAGGACCTTTAATATAATATCCTTTCGTTCTGGTCGAACGTCACACCCCCTCCGGGCGCCGTGCCCCCTCGCGGAAGCGGGGCCCAGAGTTCTAAGCTGAGAGCAATGGCTGATGGGTATTTACGGTTTGGTGTGTGGGGAGAGAATTTTGTGGGGTTTTTTTTTCTTTTTTAAAAATCTGCCAGTGAGCTGAGCCAAGGAGCAGGATCCAGGGAAACAGCATTTGCTAGGAAACACCCCAGAATGCCCCACATTTTTGCACGTGTCGGAACAGGCCAACGGAAACTCAGGTTCCAACCTCAGCTTCCAGCCAAGAGGCATTGTAAAGAAACAAAAATTGGTTCATTTGAAGTTTAATGAGCGGTTCGCTGCCAGAACAGGCTACGGCACAAATACCTTTTGCCACCCCCCCCCCCATCTCAGCTTTGGCCCCCAAACAGAGCCCCGCACGGGACCCCCGCCCCCAGCCTGCGACCCGGGAGGGGAAGGTGAGCGGACCCTCCACGCTCAGGCTGAGACACAGACGCGGAGGGACTCGCTAGCGAGGCCGTGCCGGGAGGCCCCCCAGCTGCGCGCCGTGCCCCCCCTGCGGGTGGCCCCTCGCCTGTGCGCGTCGCAAACCGGCCTCCAGGAGGCCTCAAGCACCTCTGCCCTGCGAGGGACGGGGAGACGGGCCCGCCCCGCCCAGTGTCCCCCACCCCCGCCTCTGGCCGGGGAGAAATACAGGTTTGGCCATTTGAGATGGGGATGATGCTTCCGAGAAGCGAGATGCCAGGCCCAAGGCGTACACATTGCAGCTGAGTGTTAGGGTTTCCCGACTGGGACGCGAGAGGGAAAAAGCAGATTCTGTCAAGCCCTGTGGGTGGTATCACCGTGCAGGGGGAGGGGGGAGCGGGTGGGCAAGGGGGCGGTCACATGAGATTTGGGTCAAGCTTTAAGAAGAGATTCCAGCGCAGTTACAAAGAACCCAAGTGTGGGAAAGTGTCTCCTTTACCGGAGACCAACCCCTCCCTACAGCGACTCCCAGTCCAGGCAGCCGAGTGCCCTGCAGAGATCTCTCTGGGCAGCCACACCCCCTGCTCCCCACACAGCCTGGAAGACGCCCTGTGCTCACAGGGCCCTCTGGAGGTTTGGGGGCTGGAGAAGGGGAAAGAGCCACATGGGCAGCGGACTGGGAGCAGCCTGCCTCAGTGGGGTCTCCAGGCCCCAGGGGCCCTCGCTGCCCCCACCCCCCCTGCTGCCGGACCAGGCTGAGGGGTCCGTCTCCAGGGCCTGTTTCTGGTTGGGCAGGGACGGGCACACGGGCCTTGACTCTGTCCCCTGAGCTCTTTGTCCAGCCCCGGCCCCTCAGCTCCCCTTCACAGACCAGACAGGAGAGAACCCAGGAGTTCTCCCGACGGTCCTTCATGGGGCCCGAGGGGTGCGGCGCGGCCGGGCTCCCCAGGGCCGCAGCTCCGCCTGAAGGGCCCCAGTAGAAGCCAAGGCCCCGGAGGGACCTGCTCTTCTCGAGGGCGGGACCGAAGCAGAGTTGGAGCCTGTCTTGCAGGGCGAGGGAAACAGCCTGGGGTGCGGCCCTTCCAGAGCCGCCAAGACCCCTCCCGGGACCCTGGGCGGGTGTCTGGGACAGAGGGAGAGGAGTGAGTGGCCGCGCAGGGAGCCTCAGGCGCAGGGCGCGGAGGAGGCGTCTGGTGCAAGGAGCCGGCCAAACCAGAAGCGCCGGCCCCAAGCAGCCGCCCGGCCTCCCCAGCTCTGACGCTGCGGGGAGCTGGCCCTGCGGGATCCTCGCCACAGCTGGGGGGCGGGGGCGCTCCGACGGGGGCAGGACTCGCAGAGCCCCGGGTCTGTGGACGCATGCGCAGCGCCCGGGAGTCCCCCCTCGCCTGACTGAGGGTCCCAGAGGACCTCGGGGTGGCCGGTGTCTGGGCACTGGTTTGCGGTCTCTTTGGCACTGTGGGCCGGGAGCGCCGGCCAGAGATGGAGTGGGGGTGGGGGGAGGACGGGGGTCTCGGGGGGACTGACCCCTGCAGAGTGGGTCGGCTTCAGGGGTGACTGGGCGCCTGGGCTGGGGCCAGGAAGCAGCTCCCGAGGCCCCGCGTGGAGGAGGAGGGAGAGGTGCCGGGGCCCGGCCCGGGGCCCGGGGACCCAGCGCCTCAGAGCCCAGGGCCTGGGCTGCTCCGTCAGGGGGTCTGTCCCTTCCTGCCCTTCCCCGTGCCCCCACCCGTCCCCGTCACCGGGGCCTGAGCCCACACACACATCCCGGGGGACCCCTCCTGGTCGGCCGGCCCCAGGCTCCACCGGCATTCACGTAAATTCAGCTGGAGAAGTACAAGCTTCTCGAATTCCGTGCCGTTCTCGCTGCGTGTCGTGTGTGTCAATAAAGCACTGGGTCTAAACCCCCCGCCCGCACCCGCCCGAGGCCGTGCCTCCCTCCCCGAGGTGCGGGGGCCTAGCCCTTCCCTCGTCACCTCACACAGCGGGGGCGCTTTGTGGGGGTCTTGGGAGGGCTGTCTGGTCAGACAAGCCCCCAGACTGGACACGTGTCCCCCTCTGAGAGCTCAGCCAGGGGCAGGTTGGACCCCTCGCTCACCGACCCCAGTCCCTACTCTTCCCCCAGACCCTGTCCCCAGAGCAGCTGAGCGCAGTGGGCAGAACCCACGGGGAAGGGGGCTTCCGCACTGGCTACCAGGGGAGAAAGGCGCCTCCCTGCTCCCTCTCCGGTCCCCAGACCCCCTTCCGGTCCCCAGGGGGCACCCCAGCCCGGGGGGGGGAGGGGGGGCCCTTCCAGGAGCCGCGCACCCGCCGAAATGTTGCAGAGGCAACAACAGCTGGTCCACCCGGGCAGCGCCTCTCCTGTGCCCCATTTGGGTGTGATGACACCGTCACTGTCTGGCAGCCGCGCATCGCCCCACCCGGACGGACGGGATCCTGCCTGCCTGGGCGCTGGCCCGTGGCTGCCAGCTGCAGGCGCCGGAACTCGACGCTCGGGGAGGACGGGGCTGGTGAGGGCGAGCCCCGGGGCCGCGGCCCGCAGGGGAACCGCGGCAGAAGACGGGCAGGACTGGGAAAGAGAGAGAGAGAACTGCTGACGGCGCGCGGAGAGACCGCCCGTCCGCGGCACAGGGGCCGCCCTGGCCGGCACCGGCGCGGGCTCACTCCGGCAGCCGGACACGCGGTGGGTTGCGGCGGCAGCTCCACCCCATCGGGATGGGACGGGTTCGCACCCCGCGCAGCCCGGGCCCCTGCCGCCGCCCGGGGCGTGTGCGCGGCTGGGCCTCGGACCGGGGCGCACGGACCGACCCCGCGCGCGCGCGCATGCGCGGAGACTCTACCTCGGTTGGAGTGGCTCAGGGCGGACGACTGGGAGGACTTCGACTTGTGCCGCCGGGCCGTCATCATCACCTGCTGCTGCACGCGCTGGCTGCCCGACGCGCCCATCTTCATCTTCTGGTCCGAGGGCAGCGCCAGCGTCGAGTGGTCCTGGTTCTGGAAGCATTCGTAGGCCAGGGCGGTCTTGAGCGGCGAGTGGTTCATGGCGGCGGCGGCGGCGGCGGCGCGGCGCGGCCGGGCCTGGGGAGCGGCAGGCGTGGGGTGCGCGGGGCGGCGGCGGGGGCTCCTCTCGCTCAGCGGCTTCCTGTGCCCATAGAGCGCGTCTCCGCACTGCTCCTGGGCCTCCGCCCGGGCTCGTCTCTGCGCGGGGAACTGGCGGGACCCGCCCTCCGTGGAACTGGATATACCGCCCCCGCCCACACCGCCCACCCCGCCCGCTGCGCTCCCGAGTGTGGGGCTGCCGTCTCTCCCATCCTCTCCCCCCTCCCCCACGGGCGGGCGGGGGCGGGGGGGAGGTCCCGCCCCTCCGTCCTGTACCTCTGCTCTCGGAAAAACTGTGTCCTCAGCTGGGAACCCAGCGAGGCTTCTCTCCGGGAAGAAGGAGTGTGCCCGAGGAACCGGGGCAGCCGCACACCCACCCCCTTTGTCCCGAGGTCGTGGGGAGTCCCGCACGGCGGGGGGGGGGGCTCCCGGTGTGGCAGCAGAAGCTCAGGCCCTGCCCGAAGAGAGTCCTCCGTCTCCTGGGGACAGTCCCTTCTCCCGCAGGCCGCCTCCGGCCTGCGCAGAGTGGGTGGGGACACCCAGCGAGACCAGGGCCCCGGCCTGGGATGGGCAACCGCAGAGCGGTCACCTGCCCGCATGGATCCCCCGGGGCGCCCCCCTGCAAACAGTGCGTCCTCCTGAAACTCTGGGCTCAGCCCCCAAAATGGTGCCTGGCGCACAGGGGAGTCTCAGTTCAAACAAACAAACAAACGCCCTTCTGAATGGACGAGGCGAACACAAGGTACATTGAGTCTGGCAGGAACCCCACCCAGACCCCCCGAAACCCCCCAAGGCTGCCTCGCCCATACAGCCTCCCCAGGATGGACTTCTGATTCGAGCACATGCGTGTGCCTCGCCCCGTGCTCATCCCGGGGACCCGTGTGGGGTGCCCCTCCCTCCAAGCAGCATCGCCCTCGGGCGCCGGGAGCCCACGTCAGGCCACCGGGTGAGCGATGGGCTGAGTATTTTTTTAGCGACGTTGACGGAAATCCCCAGAAACGGCGCCCCGCCCTGCGCCGCCATCTCCCTCGGCACAGGACCCCGGGCACGGCGCGCACACTCCCTGCTGACTCGGCGTTCCCACGGCGGGCGGCGGGGCCCCCGGAGCGCCCATCCGGCTGCCGGCCCCTGAGGGCCCGGGACTCCACCGGCTGCCCTTCCCCTCGCCGCCCGCAGCCCCCACACTGGCCCCGCAGGGGCCCCTTCTGACCCACAGAGGGAGGGACCCTCGGAGTCCGTGCTTGCCGGGCACCTGGCGTCGAGGAGGGCCGGCGAAGCCGAGGGGCTGTCTCGGGGCCGCTTCCCGAGAGTGGGTGTTCTGTGCCGGCAGCCGCAGCCCCCCGCCCCCCAAGGCACTCCCGCGCTCCTCGTGCGGAGCGGAGTGTTGTAAAGCACGTCACAGGACCCGTAAACACCAGTAGAAATAGCTTCCTAATTGAGGGCCGTGTGCCCACGAGCCGAGTGTCACATAAACCAGGGAGGTGGCCGACGACGCATCGTGGGCACGGGCGTCCAGTGCCTGGGGGGGCCCCGTCACCACTTAAAATGTGAAGACTCCGATTCCGGCCCCAGACCCCCAGGGCTGATGGACGGAGCCTGGGGGACCGCCCTGCCCAGCCTCCGGCGGTTCCGGTGGGGGGAGCGCGGGTGGCTCGCCCGAGGTCACCAGTTACCGCGGGCCAAGCCTCCATTGTAATCAGGCCCGTGGCTGTCTTCCTCCACACCCCCGGCCTCCCTGGTAAAAGCCCCATAAAGTGGGCACTGCAGTCCCTCCCTCGCTCACGGGTGACGCGAGGGCCCCGAAGTTCCGTAAAGGACAATGGCAGCGCATCACCGTGCAGGTGCACTGCGTCACGCACTTGGCCTCTCCAAAACCCAATAGTCTGGCCACAATCCCGTCAATTATGTCTGTAAAGAATGATAATTTTGCTGCCTGTAGGATGGCGCAGGGCCCCACGGAAGCGTCTGGACCGGCCCGCACTGCGGTCCCAGGCCGCGCTCCGGACGCCGCCGGCGCGCACGGTCTTTGACGCCGTGTCCGGGCCTGGAGTGCGGTGTTTCTCACCGGTGCCCCTCTGACACCGCTGTGACGGGAGGTAGAGGCTCGGGGAGGCCGGCCACCCACTGCTCAGCGGCAGCGACAAGCCCAGCGCGGGCAGCCTGGGCCCCGGCCTGGGCCCGGACACTGGGCACGCTCCCCGGGACCAGTCCCTGCAGCGCCCCGTCCCCGCTCCGGGCATGAAACCGGGCCGCAGGGGTCCCGGCTCCTGGGGGCCCCTGGCTGGCTTCCCGAGGCTAGACGGGCCCCTTCCTCTGGGCCCAGCGCCAGATGTGTGAGCGGGCGGTTTGCTGGCTCGCCAGACCCCTCCTGCCCTAACACCGCGGTGCTGCCGTCCACTGGGGGCCTCTGGGGGGCAGGAGCTGGCGGAGGAGCCGGTCAGGGCTGCGGGGAGGCCGCCGGGGGGCTGATGGCCGATCCGGAGGGGTTGGAGGGCCGTGTGGGAGGGGCCAGAAGGCTGAGTTGCAGCTGCCCCCCTCCCGGGGCAGGGGCTGCTCCCAGCACAGGGACGGTGGGTGTCGGGGCCAGCAGCTTGGCCTGTCCCGGGAGGTCGGCCGGTGTGGCCTGGACGACGGGCTGGGCTGGCCCAGCAGAGGGGCGAGGCCGGGGCGTACCCCCGGGTCCCGACACGCCCGCACTCTCTCGGAGCTGCCATTCTGGTCTCTCCAGGCGAGCGGGGTGGGGCGGCGGCCGGGACGGCGATGCATGACAGGGCAGCGACCCAGCCCCGTCCCAACCGCGCCGTCAGCACTAGGCTGGCTGGGCCTGCCGCCCTCTGCCAACCGAGAATTCCAGTCCTGTCCTCCCGAGGCCGGTGCCCTGGGACTGCCTTTCCACTGGCCCCTCCCCCGGTCCACGGGGCTCCAGGCCTGAGCCCCGGCCTCGGGCTCCAAAGGGCCCCTAGCTCTCCCCAGGACCAGACAGCACCCCGGCACAGACCCCGGGGCCCGCCCAGGGAGGGGGCCTGGAAGCGGGACAGGCATGTGCCCAGCTTCCCCACCGCTGGCTGCGTGGCCTGGAACAAGCCCTCAGCCTTCTGGTGCCTCAGTTTCCTCGTTGGTGACACCGGATTAGCAATACCTCACTCACAGGGACCCTGTGACCAGAATATGTATCTAAAAACACATAAACGGCCTGGCCGCATGCTTGGCATACTGTGGGAGCTTACTAATGAACCGACTTCCTCCCTCCAGCCGCACCGCCTGGCCTTCTAACTGCCCTCTCCGCTGGACTCCGCCGTCCCCTGGGGCCAGGTCCCCCAGGGCCTCTCCTCCTGGCCCGGCCCGCACCCTGGGCTGCCGAGTGGCCCTCTCGTTGCTGGGTGGGAGCTTCGGACCCCCAGAGGGGGAGGAGCCTCACAAAACGCTGGTCTAGCCTTGGGTTTGTCGGAAGGTGTGCTGAGTGCTGAGAGGCAGGTGGCTCGGCCTTGTGAGGGCCTGGGCGCCTGGCCCTGCACCCCCTTGGGGGCATGGGGCCCCTCTCCCTTGTGGGGGGAAGTAGTGGGGGGACCTGGCAACAAGCTTGGGGCTCGAAGGGAAGCCAGGCAGGGAGGCATCCAAGAGGGCTTCCTGGAGACGCCGCTCCCGCTGCGGGGTGCTGGGAGATCGCGGCCCCGGGAGGCGGAGCAGGGCCCCGGGAGAGGCCGTGGGAGCTGCAGAGCCGGCGGGAGCCTGCGGCGTGGGCACAAGCAGCCAGCCGGCCCCGCGCTCTCGCCCTGCGTCTCAGTCACCTGCCCAGCCCCAGCCCCAGCCCCAGCTCGGCACGGCCTCCCGGTAATTTGATGAGTCACCCACCCGCGCCTGCACACCGGGCGGCCACACCCAGGGCAGCTGGCACCCTGGACAGTGTTTCTGTTCTGAGCTGCTGAGCCGGCAGCCCGCCAGGCTGCCGAGGGGCGCTGCCGGGGAGCCAAGGCGCTCCGGGCCCTGGGCCGGGCTACGAAGCTGCTGAGTGGCAGAGCCGCCTCCCGTCTGCGTTGCCCCATCCCTGGGCGGCCGGCCCAGGTGCCTTCCCACGGGGAGCGCCAGTCCCGGGCCTCGGCCAGCCCCTCCCAGGTCTGCGCTCCTGGGGCCCGCTTCAGGCTGCTCCGGAGGGTCTGTGGTGGCCCCGAGTCAGGGACCCTGTGGGGGGCCGTGCGGCAGGCGTGGGGTGTCCCGCCGGCAGGACGCTGCTTGTCCCTGCCCACCCTGCCCCCCACGGGCCCCCAGACGACCTGCGACCTGCACTGGGAGGGCCCTGCCCCCCCAGAGCCCCCTGCGCCTCCTGGGAGAGCCCCAGCTCCTGGAGAGCCCTCGGGTCGCCGGTGGGCCTGCCCTGCGCCCTGCACCCTGAGCGTCGCCCCCTGGGAGCTTGTCCTGGCCACCGCCACTCTCGGTGCGGCCGGGCCGGTGACAGCGCCCGACACCGACGCCGGCCCCTGTCCACCCCCTCCTCCCCCACCCTCTGCACAGGCCGGGTCTTCCCGCCCGAGGCCCTGAGTTCCGGCCCTGCTGGGTCGGGGCTCGGCTCGGGGCCCATTTGGGCAAAGAGCCCTTGGGGGGCTGGGGGTGGGGGTGGGCTCCACGGCACTCTGACCCTCCGGCCGTCTCTGGGCTCAGCCCTCCACTGGCCACCACTGGTCACGGCCAGGGTCCTCCTGCCACCGCAAGCCGAGTGCTTCTCCAGCACACAAGCCACATATGCACCACACGTGCCACACATGTCACAAGTGCCACATGCCACACACGTGTGCCACATGTGCTGCACACGCCACACGCCATCTCTGGGCAGCAGAGAGCCGCTGCGGCGCGGGGTCCTGGGGTCGAATGGCGGCACCCCCAGCAGCTCCGCCCGTGGCGCAGCCGCAGACCCGGTGAACGCAGCCTTGCCGGGGAAAAGGTCCTCTCAGCCACGGGGATCTCAAGGTGAGGTTGTCCCGGATTTAGGGGCGGCCCCAAACCCAAAGGCCAGCGTCCTTCGGAGAGAGGGGGAGTCCGGGGCCAGGGCGGAGAAGCCACTGGGGACCAGGGCAGGGCCCGGAGCAGGGCCGGGAGCCGCGCCAGGGGCTGGAGGAGCCCGGTCCTCTCTCAGAGCCCCCGGTCCCCTGGAAACTGCGGCGGAGGGGCCGGCCCAGAGACAGCCATGGGCCTGAGACTGTCCCAGGCACCTGGTGTGAGCGGCTGGCCTCTCTCGGCGAACACACTGGGCACCGGGCTCCAGGGGACGGACCCGGGACTGGCCCCAGGGGGCCCAGCAGAGCCACACGGCCCTCAGAAAGGGCGCCAGGCCCGGGCCCACCGACTCCCGCCAGCCCAGATGGCCGGCCCCTCGCCGAGAACAGGAGACACCCCCCCCCCGAGGGCCTCCCCTCCCCCGGTGGGTGGGGGTTCGGGACGCCAGGCGTGCCCTGCCCGAAGTCGGGGGCCCGGCCCCCAGCGCCCCGCCGCTCCCCCTCTTGGTCCCTCTCGCCGGACGGGTGGCTCTCAGCGGCCAGAGCCGCGCCGTGGCAATTAGACGAGGACACAAAGGGACTCTGTCTCTCCACGGCCTTTCATCCTGAGGGCTGGGCACTCAGGTGGGGAGCCTGGGGGAGGCCTGTTCTCCCTCCCCAGGTGGGTAAACTGAGGGACCGTCCAGGCGGAGGACCGGAACAGGGGTCAGGCCACTTCTCAGCCAGTCTCCAGGCCGAGGACTTGGCCCCGAAGGTCCCCCCGGCCCCCCCCTTCTCCGGGTCTGCCAGGCTCCCGAGGAGGGTTCGCACTCTTCCAGAGGAGTCTGCGGGATTGGCTGCGCCTTCTCCGAGGTGGTCGGCCTGGGGCTCAGCCCACCTGCCGCAGCCGAGGGAGGCCGGGGGTCACGAGGGCGCATGCGGGGCTCCGGGGGTCCCGGGGGCCTCCGTCTGCTAGGCCAGGCCGGCTCTGGGGCAGAGCCCACTGAGCAGTGAAGCCCGGTTATGTGCGAACAGAACAGTCACCCCAAGTGTCGTCTGTGCCGGGTGCCCGGCCGGCACCGGTCTGACAGCAGCAGAGGTTGTTACAGTCACCCGGCCTGGTCCGGGGGGCCCCTGGGCCGCCCAGAGCCCAGGACACTGGGGGGTGGGGCTCGGAGGGACCCCAGTGCCCAGTCCCGGCCCGTCTGGGCCTCGGGTGTGCGGCTTGGTCCCCAGGTTTAGGTCCGTGGCCGTGTGGTGTTCACGTGGCAGGCACCCCGAGTGTGGGACCCACAGGGGGGCCCCGCTGGAGAGCCCTGTGCGCCGACCAGCAGAGAAGCAGTGCCCGGCGAGAGCCACGGACGGTAGAGGAGCGAGGAAGGACAGGCCTTGCCGCGCCCCCGGGATGGGGACCCGCGGCGACCGCGGACGGGCCGCGTGGCGCAGGGCAGGGCGGCGGCCCGGGCGGCGGGGATGAACACGGGGACTGAGGCAGCTCCCCGGCGCCTGGCGTGGCCACGAGCCCTGGCTGCCGTGACCCGGCACGGCCCTGCTGGCCGCCAGCCAGTGTCCGCCCTTCCCCAGGCACCTCTGCGGAGATGTCCCCGTGGACGAGCCCGTGTGGACGAGGAGTGGGCCTGGGGCCCGGCCACGCACGGGGCGGGGTCACGGTGCGGCCGGCCCTGCCCGCCCCAGTGCCGCTCGGTCCGAGGGAGCAGCTCTGCGGGCGGTGGGGGACCGGGCCGCAGAAGGAGCGGGTGGACCCCCGGCCCCGCTTGGGTGCGGGGTCGGTCTGCGGGGAGAGGGTCCGGGGAGGGTCGGACTGTGACGTGACATGCCCAGGTCTCCTGCAGGCTCCCGGCCAGCCCCCCGCCCCCCCCCCCCGCCTGGGGGGTCCCGGCCAGGTCCGCGCCCTCCGCCAGCCCAGCTTCCTGTCCCTGACGCCTGAGCCGGTGGCTCGCATGTGCCCTGGAGAACACGGAACCAGCGGGACGCTTTTCCGAAGGCCCGTTTCAGGAACCCGCCCAGGCGGGGGTGGGGAAGCAGCCGGGGGGGGGGGGCATTTGCAGAGAGCCCCCCCGGCCCAGCTCTCCGGGCCCAGCTCTCCGGGGGCGTTTTCCACGTCGTGGTGAAACGTGGCCTGAAATCCACCACTGTCGCCATCTCTCAGGGCCCCGCGCAGGGGCCTGAGGCGCACCCACCCTGCTGCGCAGCGCTGCCGCCGCGGCCGTTGCCAGAACTCTCTGTCGTCCCAGACAGAAACTCCAGGCCCCCTGGAGGTAGCCAGGGAGTCATTGGCCCCACCCTCGGCCCCGCCCTTTGCTGTGCTGTTTCCCAGAGCTCGACGCGTCCGGGACACAGCAGTCCCGTCGCAGCCGCCGCCGCGTGTGCGTGTCCTGCGGCGACGGGCTTGTCTCCCTGGGCCTCGTGTCTGCGGGGGCCACGTGTGCTGCGTGATGTTCTGTCCAGGCACGGACCTCCCCGTGTTGGCCCGTTTGTGCGCGGGGGGACACTTGGGCTCCCCCTGCCGCCGTTTGGCTGTTGTGAACAGGGCGGCCGCCGTGCGTGTGGGCGGCAGACGTCTGTGTGGGTCCCTGCTCTCGATGCCGTGGGGTCCTGCCCGGCCCCGTCGCCAACTCCCAGCTCCGCCGCTCGCTCCCCGGCCCTGGAACAGCCCCTGGATTTCTGTGTCCCCGGCCCCACCCTTGCTCCTCTGAGCCCAGCCCCACTCCTCAGGGCCACCGTGGGGTGGGCGAGCGGGGCGGGGCCCGCGGGGCCGGGGAACAAGGTCCGGAGCAGGAGGGCGGGGCTCCTGCGGATGAGGCCACCCCAGGAACAATGGAGGGCGAACGTGACTCACCTGCTCTGCCTCCGAGCCCGGGGAGGGTGTGGCCACGTGGCCACGTTACCCTAAGCACGGGAAAAAGGGACAGCACAGCAGCTAGGGACATACCCGTGGTGCCCCGGAGGTGGGAGGGACCGGGGGAGGGGGGGACAAAGAAACTAAAAGCCAAAACATATTCCTTGCCCAGGCCCACATTTCAGAGAGCATGCTCACGCAGTGCGTTCAGACGAGGCCACAATTAAAACGAGGAGGTGCAGAGAGATTGCCACGTAAGAAAACAAAATTGAGAACGAAATACAATCGCTTGTCTAATAAAAGGCTGAAGAAAAACAACAACAAAGGCTAAAAATAGAAGGGCACAAAGGCTCGAAACCAGTGCAGTGAGCCGGATGCAGGGAGGCAGAGATACATTGTAACCACACGGGCAGGCAGGGAGGCAGAGATACATTGTAACCACACGGGCGGGCAGGCAGGGAGGCAGAGATACATTGTAACCACACGGGCAGGCAGGGAGGCAGAGATACATTGTAACCACACGGGCAGGCTGACCGCAGACGGAGGGGAGAGGATCTCCGGGGGAAACCAGGGAGAGGGAATCGGGAGCGGCTGCAGCAGGCTCCGATACGGTCGGCTGCAGGCAAGGCGGCGGCAGGAGGCAGGAAGGGACCCCGGGTTTCGATGAGGTGGTCGAGCCACCCTCCCACCGAAGAAGTGAAGGGACTTTTGGGCCACCCATTGATGAGTGGCTTGGGGCGCCCGAGGAGTCACGTGTGGGCTCTAGGCGCGTGGCCTGGGGCAGCGCTGAGCTCTGTGCCCGCAGGCTCCGTGGGCAGAGTCACCACCTGGGTCTGCTCTGAGAGTTCGGTTCTCCCGGGCCCAGGGTCTCCGGGGAGGACCTGCGGCTGGACCAGGCACCGCCCACTGTGGGGGGTGGGGTGGGGGAGTGGTCCCAGTGCCAGTTGCTGCCCCCTCCCCAGCCCAGCCTCCTCGCCCTCACACCCTAGGCCCGAGGGCCATCCCTGAGGGTGGCACCCAGTGTCACTCAACGTCCCCCTCGCTGCGCCTGGAGCACACCCCCCCCCGGGAGTTCCATCAGGTCCCCCAAGTCCCTGGGCCCGGGGCAGGGCCCCACTCTGCAGGCTGGCTCCCGGGCCGCCCTGGGCCCCATGCTCTCCACCGCCTGCCACGGCCTGCCCTTGCTCGCTCTCTCTCCGGCCTCGGTTTGCTAGTCTGTGACATGGGCAGAGTAGGGCGCAGTCCCCAGACCTCGGAGGGTCGAGGGAGTCGATCCGGGAAACGTGAGGCCAGACCCCCCTCTGCCCAGGGCTCACCCATTCGAAGCGTTTCTTCTCCGACACAGTGAGCTCGGTGGTTTTTGTCCAAATGGTACGTGCTGACGGTAAGAATTCAAGCTGCGCTGAAACCTACCCACGGACAGTAGTCCAGACCCCACGGCCCAGAAGAGCCAACGTGGGTGGGTGCTGGGTGAAGGTGCCTCCTGACCGTCTCTGGGGGTCCGCGCAGGCAGAGCGGGGGGTGCGTGCGGGACAGAGTGACGGACAGAAGCAGTGTGTGAGAACGGGCTTTGGAATGCGGAAGTGCTGAATTAGTGTGTAACAAAATTACAACGAAGGGAGAGAAGAAGGAAGCCGAAGGCGTGATTCTATCTTGAAACCAAGGTGTCCTAATCACAGTAGGCATTTGTACCTGTACGATCCCTCCAAAGATAAGACGAAGAATTATTTCGCAAAATCCTTTTCAAATGTCGCAGTCATTGATTTTTTTAAAACTATGTTTCCGTTGCTGACCGGGCAGCTGACCCCCAGCTGTGCCGGGCTGACCCTAACCCTGCGCTGGGCCCTCCCCCTCTCCGGAGGCCGGACCTTCGGTGCTGACGGTATCTGTTTTGTGGGAGTTTTAGATGTTTCTGTGCTGCGGTGAGACAGCCCTACACTCAACTGATACAATGTTTCCACCACCTGGACCAGGGTCTCTCCCCCGGGGTCTCCCCCCCCCCCCCCGAGTTCCTCCAAGGCTGCGGCCATTCCCGGTTTTCCACCTCCTAGGATCACGTAGTTTGTTCGAGGGGGGTGCCCAGGCCCGAGGACGTCTCTGTGGGCCCACGCTCTGCCCCTAACTGTGGGCGTTGTGGACCTGACCTCGAGGTCCCCTGGCGTCCAGGGCGGGAAAGCGTGAGCCGGCCTGAGCGTCCCTCCGGTGCTGGCCGGCTTTTCCCCCCGGGCACCTGGGAAAGCCCGGATGCCTCGGGGTCCGGTGACCCAGGCAGGCCGGGCCTCGGCGTCGGCCGTTCCGCTTCCTTCTGCTCTGTTTCTGTTTCTTTTTTCTTCTGGCACGCCCTGCGTATCTCCCGGTTCCCGTTGTGTGGCTGTCTGCCTCAGCGATGTTGATTCTCCTCAGACCAGCGGATCTCCACTTACTTTTGCCCTCCAGACCCCTCTCCCCTCTGCACTTGCTCCTGTGGGGTTGCCCAAAAAGCCCGTTTCCTTTTTTATGGAAAATAAAAGGCACGTTTTTTTATGTTCACCAGTAACTTCGTTGGTTTGGACATTTCCAGTGTGCCGGCTCTCTCCCGAGTGGTATGACATGGACTGTTCTCGATCAACGTCTCCATTCGATCGCTGTCAACCTCAGCCGTTCTGCCTGGCCGGGGAGCACCGTCCAGCGAGGAGCCTCCAGCACGTACGTCACAAACCACTGGGCACGCCCGGTCAGCCACGGGGCCTTCTCCACACACGCACGGATCCCTCTCTCTCTCCCCCCCCCCCGTCTCTCTCTCCCTCCCTCTCTCCCTCTCTCTCCCTCCCCTCTCTCTCTCCCTCTCTCCCTCTCTCTCCCCTCCCCCCTCTCTCCCCCTCCCTCCCTCTCTCCCTCTCTCCCCCTCCCTCCCTCTCTCCCCCCCTCCCCTCCCTCTCTCTCTCTCCCCCCCTCCCTCCCTCCCTCTCCCTCTCCCTCTCTCCCTCTCCCACCCCCCCGTGTGTGTGTGTGAGTTTCAGCTGCATCTTTCCCTCCTTGAAATGACAAAGCAAAAGTATGTGGAAAATGCTGCTTGTCTTCCATCTTCAATTTTAAAATGGCTACACAAAAGTTCACCAGTTTGGATAAGTTTTTATTTAAAACGGACGTCGATGCCACAGCTGTCACATTATCACCAAACAAATTTGTTTCCAATGAAGCTGAAGACATCGAAACGCTACTAGAGCCGTCCCACAGAAGAGCAAACAGACTTCTCGGCCAAACCCGGGAAGCGAACAGACTTCTTGGCCGGCCGGCCGAACTGTTTGGACAGCCCGGTACAGAGAGCACGGGGTCTGGGCCTTCCTCGTCTCCCCCTGAGCCCGGGGCCCGGGGCCCCGGTCCCCAGGGGCCTCTGCGGAGGGGTCTCCGGGAGCCCCCGAGGATAGGGCGTGAGCTGCCTGCGGCGTGGGGCGGCGGACTGCGAGCCGTCTCATCGCTTGGGAAGCCAGAGCAAGTGCAGACAGCTCCCCTGACGCAGCCGGGGGGGGGGCGGGGGGGGCAGGTGTGCCCGACAGTCCCCTTCCCCCCCGCAGCCTCCCAAGGCCTAGAGGTGGGGGAAGCCCCGCGGTGAGCACCCCAGGGACCCGGGGTCCTTCCCGAGGCATCCGGACCCCACAGCCCGTCCTGGCCCCGCACAGGAGGGGGGCTTCCCGGCGGCAGCACCCTGGGCAGGGCCGAGCCTCCGGGAAACAGCACAGCCACAGCCCTGTCACCTCCGGCAGACAGGGGGGGCCCCCTCCCCTCCCGGGGCCAAGCCCATCTCCTGCTCGTCCCAGCCTCCCGTACCCAGCATGGCGGCACGCCCGCCGGCCCGCCTGCTGCTACCTCGGCAGACCCGGCTGCCGCAGCACCAGCGAGGCCAGCCGGCACCCTGCCCCCGGGCCACACGGAGGGCCCCAGGAGGGCCGCCGCAGGGCTCGGCGGTGCCTCCAGGAGGAGCCAACAGGGACTACCCCCTCCCCATTAAAAAAACAAAAAACCTCTCAGGAAAGGGAGTAAAACTGGTAGGCTCAGCAGAACGGGGACCCCGCCCCCCAAACTAAGAGGCAGAGGGAGGGACTCCCCTGAGCCTGCAGGGCCCCCAGGACAGTCCGGGGCTCTGGACCCCAGGGGCAGTCCCACACACGGGCGGTCCCACACACGGGCGGTCCCGCACACTGGTGGTCCTGCACACTGGTGGTCCTGCACACGGGTGGTCCCTCACACGGGTAGTCCCACACACATGTGGTCCCACACACAGGTGGTCCCGCACACTGGTAGTCCCTCACACTGGTGGTCCTGCACACGGGTGGTCCCTCACACGGGCGGTCCCTCACACGGGCGGTCCCACACACAGGCGGTCCCGCACACTGATGGTCCCTCACACGGGCGGTCCCACACACAGGCGGTCCCACACTGATGGTCCCTCACACGGGCAGTCCCACACACGGGCGGTCCCTCACACGGGTGGTCCCGCACACAGGTGGTCCCGCACACTGGTAGTCCCTCACACGGGCGGTCCCTCACACGGGCGGTCCCGCACACGCGTCTGCTCCGACCTTTGGACGCGGGGCAGGCCGTCCCGGTGGGGCTGCCCGCAGACGTGGACAGCACAGCAGAGGGCAGCGGGCCACCGGGTCCGCCGCCCCGTGGAGTCAGGCCCGCTCCGCAGCCGTGGCCCCAGCGGAGGCGCTCTGAGCACCGAGAGCTCGGGCAGGCGGGGTGCGGGTGGGCTCCCGCCCCAGGGGCACCTGTGCGTTTCCTCCGTGGCCCGGGCTGAGCGGAGAGGGCGCCCTGGAGACCCGGCCTGGCTCACGGGCCCCTGGGTGGGGGAGCGGCTGTGGGGGCTGGGAGGAGGGGGTGAAGGGGACAGAGGGGCAGGGCCGGGTTTCAGGGGTCCCACGGGAGCAGAGCTCCTCTGAGGACCGCCAGGGCTCGGTGGGCAGCCGGCACCGGCAGGCGCGCCCAGGGCGCAGGGACGGGGTGGCTGCGCCGGGCGGAGCCCTCCCGTGGGTGTGCGGGCAGCCCCCGCCTCCCGGTCCGGCACCTGCTGCGGTACGTGCCGGAGAAGCGCCTGCCCCTGCCCCTGGGGTCCTGCCTCTGGGGCCCGGGCCCAGCCCGTGGCCCACATCCCAGGCACCTCACCCAGGACACGGTGTCCCGGCTGCAGCCCTCTGTCAGCAGTCGGCGCACCCCGGGGCCCTCCCTCCCTCCCGGCCGGCTCCCGGCTGAAGTAGGCCAGAGCGAGGGGAAGGGCTGCACCCCACACGGCCGCCGCCCGGGGCTCTGGGCCTGACCCCTGGCCGGTCCGGCCTCAGTGTCCCCTGCCAGCAGCCCTGTCCACGCCTCCTCGGCCTAACTGCATGGTGTCCTCGATGGGACGCTGCAGTCCTGTCCGGGTCAGCTGCGCCCAGGCCTTGAGGGGCTGTGCCCTCTGCACCCCTCTGTGACCTCAGGGAGGCCCCAGCTTTGGGCCCAGGAAGGAGGGGCTCTGCTCTGTGGAGCTGCCCTCCTGTGTCCCGCAGAAAGTCCCCCAGAGAGGCCCACTGGTGCCCCCGCCAGCCCCAGCCCACCCTCTGTCCCTCCCTGTGCCCCTGCCCCCCCTCCAAACACCGGCCCCCACGGCGGTCCCCAGGTTTCTCCTTCTGCAGCCTTCCAGCCATTGCAGGGCCTATGGCGCCACCTGGCGGTTAAGTCAGGGACGGCAGGCCGCTTGACCTGGGGACGCTGAGGAGGCAGAGGTTCCCTACCCCTGGCCGGCAGACCCCACCCCCCTCAGGAGACAGGGGAGGCTGGTGCCTGGGGCCTGGAGCTGCTGGCCCCCAAGCCCCAGCCCTGGTAGTCGTCCTGGGACAGAGAGCCCGCAGCTGGGGGATGTGCTTGTGCAACATGTGTCTCCACCAGGGCCAGAGACTCGGCCTGGGAGTGGGGCGCCCACCCCCCACCCCCCACCCCCAGCGGGCCTAGCTGTCACCGGACTTTGACCCAAGTCTTTCCATAGCTCCCCCTCCCGCCGCCCCCCCACACTGGAGCCCAGTCTGCAGGTCCCGTGTGTCTCTCCGGCGCTCCAACCTCCGGCGCATTCCACGCGGACTCGCCTGCCCCGGCCCAACGCTTTAATGAGCAGAAGTACAGACACCAGTGCCCACCCCTGGCACCCGTGTGCCCTCCAGGCCCGTCCCCGCCCGGCTCCTCGGCCCCTGCGGCCCCTCCCTGGGCTGCAGCAGGCCCGCTCCGCCACCCACGGCCGGCAGGTCGCTTGTCCCCGGGGGGGCCGGAGCGAGGAGAGAAGCCGCGCCGGGCGGGGGGTTCTGGTCCTGCTGCTCAGCGGAGCCGGGGCCGGGCGGCGGAACGTCCCGGATTCTCCCTCTTCTTCCCCGAGGACTCCAGGCTTCCCTGGTGGCTCCCCCAGCGGCCCCCCCTCCGGCCCCCCCGGGGCTCCGGGCAGTGCCCTCCGGCCCCGCCAACGGGCCCTCGGCCAGCGTGGGAGTCGGGTCGGAGTCTTCACCGTCCGGGGCCGTGCGGCCGGGCAGGGCCGGCCCGGGGCGCCCCAGGCTAGGGGCTGGAGTCTGGAAGACACGGGGTGCCGGGTGTTGTCACTGGGGGAGTGGCGGCCCGTCCCCCCAACCTGTTACTGTGAGGGTCACACGGCAGGGGTCAGGCCTGGGGTGCTCTGCCATCGGGAGCTCGGGCTCAAGTCCCGGCCACCAGGCGCTCTCAGAGCTCAGGCAGAGCCCTTCCCGGCCCACAGGCAAACCGAACCGCCTGGACACTGGCGTCTGCCCCGACCCGACCTCCAGGAAGCCCCCTGGGTGCTGGGCACAGAGGGCTCGGGCCCGGCGGGGAGGGGGAGGGAGCCCCGGGCCGGAGCGGCACAGAGGACTCTTCTGAGTAATTAGTGTTCCGGGTTATTGCTTATCTGTGGATTTGTTCGGCTCTTCCAACTAGAAGATGTTTCAGTATTATGGGGGGCGGGGGGTGAATGTTTTCTTATCAACATATATCATTTGCTTTGCTGGAAAGTTTACCAAGAGGGTCAGCGTGGCTTTGGGGGTGCTGAGGTCCAGACCAGGGTGTATTCAGGAAGGCACGGCACAGAAGCAGCCCCCCCGCCTCATTGAGAGGGGTCATGAGCCCACCCCGGGCAGCTGAGGTGGGTGACAGGGGCCCCTGTGCCAAGAGCCATTCATCAGTGACACAGCGCAAACAGCTCGGAAGTAGACAGCCAGTCAGGGCCCTGGAGGGCTGCTAGGGGCCAGTGACAGCCAGGTTCAAGGGTAGAGTCCACAGGCCGCTGCTTGGAGAACCTGGCATCCTGGTGGATCTCTCCAGAGAGGGCGGGTCCCCTGTGGGCCCCGGGGGTGGGGGCAAGCTCGTGGTCCCTCCTCTGACTCCCACCCCCCCTGCTCTAGCCCGGCCTTTGCCGGGGTGGCGCCTTACCTGTGACGAGGAGCGTGGCCGTGCTGATGGCCTGGCCCAGCGCGTTCTCAGCCACGGCCTTGTACAGGCCGCTGTCCTCGAGGGAGACGCTGGCGATGACCAGGGAGCACACGCCCAGCGTGTCCGTGCTGTACACGGCGGGGCTGCCGTCCAGGTTCTCGCCGTTCTTGAACCAGGTGACGCGGGGCGGGGGCCAGCCGCGCACGGCGCAGCTCATGCGGCACTCGCAGCCGGCCGGCAGCAGGTGGGAGCGCAGGCCCACGGCGAACCAGGGCTTCTGGTTCCGGTCGGGCTCCCGGCGGCTGGGGGCCTTCACCGTGACCGTGTCTGCGGGGCGGCCGGGGTCGGACGGGAGCGTCAGAGGCGGACAGGCTGGCCGGGGTCAGCCGGGCTGGGCGGGGTCAGCCGGGCTGGGCGTTCCCGCGGGGACGCGGGCTCCTCCCTCCCGCAAGCCGCGCCCCCGCGGCGTCCCTCGCCCTTTGGTCCTTTTGTGCAGACCAGGGTTTGGGGTGTTTTAAACTGTAGGCCGACGCACATCCGCTGCGGACATGCTAGAACCCCAGAGTGAGTCGTGGGCGGGGGGGGCGGGGAGAAGGAGTGAACCCCGAGCACAATCTCACTGCTCGGTGCGGGGCGCTGTCACTCGGGCACTAACGGGAAAAGGAAACCCCGCCCCCGGCTTTGGCAGCGGTTTCCCAGCGGCGGCGCTGCAAGCCCCTCTCTCCGGCCACGAGTCCCTCTCGGTTTTCAGAGGGGCCTTGGCCTCCCCCCTGCCTCCCGGAGGGCGTCCCGGACCCCCACAGCCCCGCCCCTCCTGCCCACGGGGCAGGGCCCCCCCCCGAGTGGGGGACCTCGTGCGGGTGGGGTGGGGGGACGGGAGCGGGGGAGGGACCGCCCCAGGTCCGGCTGTGCGTGCGAACGCGCCGCGGTCCTTTCGGGCCCAGCGGCCCCGGCGCCCCCCTCCGCCCGCGGAGCTCACCTCGCTGCCGCGGCAGGCACCAGGGCTGGCTGGTGTCGGAGGGCTCGCTGGCGCCCAGCTCGTTCTGCGCCACCACTCGGAAGTAGTACTCGCGGCCCGGGAGCACGCCCAGGAGGGTGAAGCGGTTGGTGTAGACGCGGCTGGCCGCCTCGCGCCAGGGCCCGCTCCCGCAGCAGCGCGTGAGCACCGTGTAGTGCAGCGGGACGCCCTTGGCCTCGCTGGGGGACGGCTCCCACTCGGCCGTCACCGTCCCGGGCACGTTCTCCTTCAGGCTGATGGGCCCCGGCGCCATGGGCTTCACTGCGGGGCAGAGGCCAGAGGAGCCGGGTTGGGGGCGCCCAGCGGGGCGTCCGCGGGACCCTCCCTGGGTCCCGGCCCCCTGGGGTGGGGCGGGGTCTTGCTGGGCCGGAAGCCGCCGCCAGAGGGCGCTCTCGCAGAGCGGGCGCCTCCCCCGGGTCTGCGAGTGACCCGACCCCGGACAGGGACAGCGGGGCTCTCTCTGCTGGGTGACAGAGCCCGCTAGTCACTGGCTCCTGCCTTCCGGGGATCACGGCCGTGGGGACAGCGGCGGCAGCTCCCACGAGGACCACAGACAGGTCTCCCCGGGGGTTTTAAGGGACGCCAGGGGGTGACCGTCTGTCCTCTGAGACCCAAGGGGACGACTAGCCAAGGTCCAGATGGGGGCTCCCTGTCCCTGAGGTCCCAGCCCGGTGAACCGCCCCCCCCCCCCCCACGCACCGGGCCTCCCCGCCGGTCAGGCCTCAGCCCCCAGGGGGCTGGGGCGGGGTCTCTGCGTGGCCCGCCCCGGGAGGCAGGACAGCGGAGACCGGCCGCCGGCCGGGGCCGCCTCACCTGACACCCTGAGGAAGAAGGTGTGGGAGGCCTCCTGGCCCTGCGGGCCCCGCAGCACCACGGTGTAGGCGCCGCTGTCGGCCAGGCTGGCCACGGGCACCAGCAGCTGCGTGAGGCCGTCCTCCGTGGAGGTCACGCATCTCCTGGGCAGGAGCAGGCCGTCCTTCAGCCAGGTCACCTCCGGCGTGGGGGCAGCCTGGGGGCCGGGGAGGGGCAGGCGAGGGGGCCTGTGAGCCGGCGGCAGCGGCGTGCGGGGGAGGGGCCTGGGCCTCTGAGGCGGGCTCCTCCCTCCTTCCCCGCTCTGGCCTGACGCCCCGCACCAGCCCCGGGCGCTGACCGGGGGCCAGAGGGGACCGCCGGGCTGCGTCTGGCTCCCTCGGCCACGACTGCCCCCCCTCCACGCCCGCAAGGCAGACACACTCACTTCGAAGCGGACAGGCACGCGGACTGTGTCCCCGACTCTGACCATCAGCGAGTCCTTCGTGCTGGAGTCCACGAGGAACTTGGGAGAGACTGCAACGCAGGAGACGGCGTGTCACCTCCCTCTGGGGGCGGGGGCCCTGGGCCAGCTGCCCACGGCCGAGGGGGAGCTGGGCGCGGAGGGTCAGGCGAGGCCGGAGCAGAGGAGGACGCGGAGAAAGTTAGCCGGCCCCTCACTCTGCAGGCCAGGCCACTGCAGGTCTGCGGCAGGAGGCGACCCGCCTCAGCCCCCGGGGGCGGGGCGGGGCCCAGACGAGGCCCCAGGATTCTGGGCTCGGGTGCAGCGTCTGCTGTCTAGGTACGTCTCCCTTATCGTCACAGTGACACCAGGGGACGGGGACGCTGTGATGGTCTCAGGGGTCAGCCTGAGCTGGAGACGGGCCGGCTGCCTCCACGGTCCAGGGAGTGAGGCCGGCCACCTGTGGACAGCAGGAGGCTGGGACTCCTGGACCCCGAGCAGAGGGTGCTGAGCAGCCCCTGCGACTTGGGGCCGGGCTCGGGGAGCCGGGGTGCTGGGGACGGGCCGGCCTCTGGAGTCCGCGGCCCCTCTAAATCCTGCCTCTGCCCCAGCCGGCTTGAGACCCAGGGCCAAGGGCCTCGTCTGTGGACGGGGGTCACAAACGCCAGCCTCGCGGGGGTTTTACGAGAGGTCACGAGAAAGCGTTCCTGAGGCAGAGTCTGCCTGGCACCTAGCAGGTGCTCAGTAAACGCCACGTGATTGAGCAGGGGTGGGGCGAGGGGATTGCAGCTCTGCCACGGAAGGGTCCCGCAGGGAGCCGGCACTCACCGGACTCGGGCGCGGCGTGCACCAGCATGTCCAGCGCCTTGGGCGGGCCGCGGCCCCCCTGGTTCACGGCGACGACCCGCACGAAGTAGCCCGCCTGGGGCCGGAGCCCCTTGGCGGTGTAGGAGGTGGCCAGCACGGTGCCCGCGTGGCACGGGGCCCACTCCAGGCTGTCCGAGGCGCACAGCTCCACCACGTACCCCTGCGCCTCGTCCCCGTCCTCTGCGTCCGGCTGGGCCCAGCGCAGGCTGATGCCGGTGTGGGACGTGCCTGTGACCTGGAGGTCCCGTACGGGCCCGGGCGGTCCTGGCGGAGCGCCGCGGGGCGTCAGGAACGGGGCCTCCTCCAGGCAGTCTCCCCGACTCATCCCACGTGTCCGACCCCTGCCGGCCCCTTCCCCAACCATCCTCCTGTGGCTTGACCCCTAGTGTTGCCGCCGTGGGTGGCACTCAGGCTCCGAGACCCCAGAGCCTAGCATCCTGCATCTCTCTGCCCGAGCTCCAAGCTGCTGCTGGTCACCACCGCCTCCCACGGGGGGTCCAGAGCCGCCCGCCCGGGCTGTGTGCCTCCCCGTGAGGGGGTGGAAGGTGTTTTGTGGAAAAGGTATTCTCTGCTTAGATTTGGGGAACTTGGGTCAGACAGAGTGGGCCGGCCTCCTTCCTGGCGGCTCCCTGAGTGCCCCGCTGTACCCGGGACTGAGCACAGGGAGGCTCCTCCAGGGCAGACCGAGTTGTTGGGAATCCTGTCCCGGCACAGGCTGGTCCCTTGGGTGAGCAGCCAGCGGCCGCTGGACAGGGAGCCTCCGGGACCCTGCCCACCCTGCAGGGCCCCCCCCGATGCACCCCCACCACCCTCACTCTGGGTCGCGCCCCGCTTACTCATGGGGTCCCGAGCAAAGACGGCATCCGACGGGGGCCCGGGTTGCCCGGGGCCGGAGGGGGCCACGGCCGTGACCCGGAACTCGTACTGGCAGTCGGGCCTCAGGTCGGCCACGGTGCACTTGCGCTCTGTGGAGGTGTGTGCCACGTCAGGGCCACGTCAGCGCCACGTCCGCGCCACCAGGCGGAGCAGCCACTGGGACGCAGGTGGTGCCTGGAGAAGACCCAGTGGGGGCCCAGGCCTCCCCATGGGGGAGCGTGCTGCCCCAACCCGAGCCTCGGGCCCGAGTCCCCGCCGTGGCCGCACCCGTGGTCGTGGGCGCGTGCTCGACCTCTCGCCCTGCAGGAGTGGGAACTGAGTCCTGGGCAAGCAGGCAAGCTGCCTGGGGCAGGTGGACAGACAGGGCGACCGCTCCATCGCTGGCTTCCTTCTGAGACGCCCATGAAACCAGGGCCTTCCCCGCCCCCCGGCAATGTGGACATTTCAGCCACGTGAGTCTTTGCTGGGGGAGTCGGGGGGAGGGGCTGTCCTGCGTGTCACCGGGTGTGTAGTGGCATCTCTGGCCTGTTCGCACTGGGTGTCACTCCCCCACTTCAGTGGTGACAATTTGAAACGGCCAGGCATTGCCCGATGTCCCCAGGGCAGAGCCACCGGTGGGCACCCCGGGCACGCCAGGACCTGGGGCCAGGCTGCCGCTTTGGAGCAGCAGGGAGGCCAGGCGCCGGCCGCTTACCGGGCACGGGCTGGTCGGCCACGGCCGTCCACGTGTTGCTGCCTTTCTTGCGCTTCTCAACCAGGTAGCCCAGGAGGTGGGCGCTGCCCGGGCCGCGCGGTGCCGTCCAGGTCAGAGTGATGCTCTTGCTGGAGGCCGACAGGATGGCCGGGGCCGAGGGGGGCCCGGGGAGTGCTGGGGGTGGAGGGGGCGGTCAGCCAGAGGCCGGGGGAGCGCCTCGGGGGCGGGTGGGCCGTCTGGGGGAGACACACTCTGTCCCTTCCTTGGGAGCGCTGGGGCTGAGCCGGTGCTCGGGGACACTCTTCTGGCTCCTCAGGGAGCGATGGGGACAAACAAGCCCAGCAGCCTGGGGGTGCAGCGGCCCCCAGGCCCCGGAAGAAGGCTCCAGACGGGGTGCCCGTGAGGGTGACGCCAGCCCACCCAGCGTCCTGAGAGTGGGTGCCGTGTGTCCGTCCCCTCCGCCAGGAGAGCCTCAGCTGGGAGGGACCCCATCAGCCTGGCCCCCAGACTCCATGGTGCCCTCCAAGGGCTGGAGACCTTTCCCTGCCTGGAATGGCCCCCCGGGCCCCGGCCCCAGCCCCAGCCCCAGGCCCAGCCCCAGCCCCGGCCCCAGCTCCAGCCCCCGCCGGACCGCTCACCATCGGGAGCCACCAGCACCTCCTCCGACTCCAGGGCCTCCCCCGGCCCCTCTGAGGTCACGGCCCGCACGCGGAAGGCGTACTTCTTGCCCTGCTCCACCTGGGCGTCCGTGAAGCTGGTGCTGTCCGCGGGGGGCTCGCCCACCTTCAGCCACGTGCTGCGGCCCGCCTGCTGCCTCTCCACCACGTAGCGGTCCACCGGCCGGCCCCCGTCGTCCCGCGGGGGCCGCCAGCGCAGGCAGACGCCGGACCCCCGGCAGTGCTGCACCTCCAGGGGGCCCTGGGGCGGCTGAGGCTTGTCTGGGACCCAGGAGAGCAGAGGGAGGGAGGGGGCGTCCGTCAGAGGGGCCGCAGCGGAGCCGGCTGGGCCCCCTGTCAGCAGAGAAGCCTGCCCTGGGGACTTGCACGCACGCAAACACATGCACACACATGCACACTCATACACGCACATGCCCAGGACGGCCCCGTGGGGAGCGCCAGCCCCGGCAGTCCACTCCCCTCCGCCCTCCTGCCCACCTTGTGGGCACCATTCCTGCCGGGGCCCCATCCCACCCAGCGAGGCTCTCAGGGCCGGTCCCGTGTCAGCACAGCCAGCCCTCCACCCGCGGTCAGGGCTGCTGCTTTGCACCCAGGCCGCGGAGGGTGGCCAGGGGACCTGCAGTGTCAGGCGGGGGGCCGCACAGCCAGCAGGGGGCGCCCGGAGCCACGGCCCCATTGGGAAGTGGGCAAGCAGGGCGCCGCACAGCCAGCAGGGGGCGCCCGGAGCCGCGGCCCCGGGCGGGGGAGGCAGGCAGGCACCTATGACTTGCACAGTGACGTCGGCCCGTGCCGAGCCTCCCTTGCTCCTCAGCGTCACGCTGTAGCGGCCGCTGTCCTTCCTGCTGGTGCTGGGGAGGCACAGCCGCGTGATGTCGTCGCCCAGGGACACCTGGGCCCGCCCGCCGCCCGAGCCGTCCACCTCGGCTCCGTCCTTCGTCCAGGAGGCCCGGACCGGCAGGCGGCTCTGGAAGGCCACCTTCACGGTCAGCGGCTTCCCGGCCTTCACCACCAGCGGCTCCTTCAGCCTCTCGGCCACGTCCGGCGCGATGACGGGCGGATCTAGGGAGGACACGGGGCCAGGGGTCAAAGAGGCCAGGGCTCCGGCACTGGGGCCCGCAAGGAGGGACCCAGAGACCAGAGTTTGGGCCCATGGGAGGCAGGAGCCCCACCCCCACCTCTTGAGGGTTCGTGGGGGATCTCATCTCCAGCTGGAAGGACCCCTGACAAGGAGTCTTAAAACCGTCTCCTCCAAACTGGACGCAGACCACCCAACACCCGGGTGACCGCGTACCACCGGGGGCAGGCGGGCGGGCGGGGCGGGGCAGGGCGGGCTGGGCCTCACCTCGGACGGTCAGGGTGGCCTCGCTCTTCTGGCCGCCGGCCTCGAAGGCGTACCGCCCCGCGTGGGCTTCCTGCACGCGGGCGATGAGGAGCCTGTGCACCAGTGCGTCCTGCTCCACGACGAACCCCTCCTGGGTGTCGAGCTGCGGACAGGCCGCGGCGGAGCCGGTCAGCCCCAGCCCAGGGCGCCCCCAGGCCCGGCAACCAGGCGGGAACCTGGCGGGACCGCCCGCCGGCCACGTGCGGGCGTTCTGCTCCGCCGCCTCGCCGAGTGGCCGCCGCGCCCTCACGCAGCAGGGGGCCGCTCGTGGTCCCAGCTGCCGATGGAGCCGGAGGCCACACCGGCGGCGCCGGAAGCCGGAGCTCTGAGGCCCTGTGACGGCCCTGCCCGAGATGACAGCCAGGCTGGAGGACAGATGGCTGTCCCGGGGCCAGGAGATCTCGCCTGGTGAGGCCGGCAGGGCGGCCCTTGTGTGGGGCCGTGAAGGGCGCTCAGAAGGCGACAGGTGTTGGGGCAGAAGAGGCATTTGGGGCAGCTGAGAGCTCGGGGTGGGGGCGGGGGGCGGTGACCGGGACACAGGAGGCTGGAATCCTCGGCGTTGTAAACACTGAGCGGCTGGCTGTCACACTTGCAGAGGCACCGGGACAACCAAGGACGAATGTGCCCCTCTGCCGCCCTCTGCCCCCCCCCCACTGGCTGGTGGAGGTGAGGGGGTGGTACCTTGACTCCGTCCTTAAACCAGGTCCCAGGTCCCAGGTCCCGGCTGAGGATGCAGGACAGCACGGCTGCCTCCCCCAGCCTGGCCTCCGTGTCAGCCAGGCCCTGGGAGAAGTGGCCCCGGGGGCCTGGAGAGACACAGACAGAGGCTGGGGACGGTCCCTCGGGCCCCCAAGGCCGGGCCTCCCAGGCCCTGGCCCGCATGGCACCCCGGAAAGCCACCGGCTCCTGCGAGCTACGCTCTGACAGCGGCAGCAGGTAGCCCCCTATTCTTCTTGGTGGGGCAGGGACAGCGTGGAGACCTGGGGTGCACGGGGGTGACAGGCCCCTGAGCCTCAGAGATGGGTGTCAGGGTGACCCACCGAGTCAGCGGGACAACTCTGCACTTGGACTTTGTGTGTCTGGACAGACGCCCAGGGGACTGCCAGCCCCTTGGCCGGGATCTCACCTGAGCAAGGAGGAGAGGGCTGCTTCCTGGACTTGGGGGGAGGGAGGACCACCCCAAATGGGGGGGCACTGGCAGGGAAACCCGCCTGGGGCTGGAGGCGGGACCGGGCCCGGGCCAGGCGAGCACACCCACCTCGGGCCTCCTCCAAGAGACCACCAGCGCCGGGCTTGCGTCTGGATCGGGGGCTCCGGGTGGCGTCCTCCTCGTGACCACCGGTGTCCAGCCTGCCCGCCGTGCGACCTCTGCCGCCGCCCCGGTGACCCGAGGGGTCCCAGCTCCCGTCCTCACGCGGAGTCTCCCCTGCGTCCCCTGCGTCCCCTGCTCCAGCCAGCTGTCCCTTGCCTCGGGCCACATCCGATGCCTGCCCCTCCGTGGCCGCGACCTTGGCGCCCCGCCGTGTCCGGGGCCTGCCCCCAGGTGGGCCAGGCCTGTCCGACCCTCCAGACTCGACGGCTGCCTGTCCCGTGTCCTCCGTCAGGGCCCCTGGGCCTTGGCTCTCGTCATCCTCGGCCCTCCGGGATGTCGGCTTCCCCAGGGGCCCCCTGTCCGCTCTCCGTTCTCTGCCGAGCGGGGAGCCCGGGCCCCCCAGGTCCCCGGGTCTGTCTCCAGAGTCTGTGCCGCCCAGAGGACCTTCTAGGCCATTCCGGGCTCGGTCCAAGTCCCTCCGACCAGCAGACCTGTCCCTGCCGGGGGCTGAAGCTTTGCCGTCCAGGAACCCCGGGCCCTGCCCCCCGCCGGCCTCTCCTTGGCCTGCACCCCCCGCCTGGCCCCCGGAGCCGGGTGGCTGGGCCCCAGCTCCTGCACGCTCTCCCTCAGACCTCTGGCCCTTCCCGCCTGTGCCCCGAGCGTGCTTGAGCCCCGGCCCAGTGGAAGCCTCTGACACGGACCTGCCCCTCTCCCGGGGCGCCTGGCCGCTGTCCGGACCCTGGCCTGGGCTCATCCCTGATGCCTCCGCCTCCTTCCCACCTCCCAGCGAGCCCTCCGCTCCCTGAGGCCCCGGTCCTGCCCGGCCAGCCGCTCCATGCCGGCCCGCTGCCCCTGGGCCTGCTTTCCCGGAGCCCCCTGCGTGTCCGGGTCCCGGGGCAGCGGCCCCTGCCCAGGCACCCCCGTCCACTGCCCCCCGACCGTCACCAGAGCCAGAAGCCCCCACGCCCCCTGCCTGGCCTGCAGACCCACCCTCCCCCGTGGGAAGCCCCCCACCTCCAGAGCCGACCCTGGAGCCCCGCCGGGCTGCAGCGCCTGCCGCTCCGGGCATCCCAGAGTCCAGCCCGGGACCGGTCCCGTCCACCAGCCCCAGTCCCCTGCCCCTCTTGGGATCCCCCATGGAGCTGGTGCCACCGTCAGGCCCCTCTGATGCTGCCCAGCTCCCTGACCCGGGACCCTGGGCTTCTCGGCCCCGGGGCCCACCCTCATGTGCCCCCGCGGCCAGAGAGCCTGTCAGCCCGCTGCCCCCGGGACCGTCTCTGTAGCCCTTCTCACTCACTGGCCCAGTTTCCGCAGACCCTCCTGAGCCCCCTCCGTGACCCGCCTCTCTCCCCGACCCCATTCCCTTAGGGCCCCCCAAAGCATCCCTGTGACCCGCCCCATCTACTGACCCCATTCCCTTAGGGCCCCCCAAAGCATCCCTGTGACCCGCCCCATCTACTGACCCCATTCCCTTAGAGCCCCCCAAAGCATCCCTGTGACCCGCCCCATCTACTGACCCCATTCCCTTAGAGCCCCCCAAAGCATCCCTGTGACCCGCCCCATCTACTGACCCCATTCCCTTAGAGCCCCCCAAAGCATCTCTGTGACCTGCCCCATCTACTGACCCCATTCCCTTAGAGCCCCCCAAAGCATCTCTGTGACCTGCCCCATCTACCGACCCCATGGCCCCAGCACCCCCCAAAGCACCCTTGTGACCCGCCCCATCTACTGACCCCATTCCCTTAGAGCCCCCCAAAGCATCCCTGTGACCCGCCCCATCTACTGACCCCATTCCCTTAGAGCCCCCCAAAGCATCTCTGTGACCTGCCCCATCTACTGACCCCATGGCCCCAGCACCCCCCATCCCGTCCCTGTGACCTGCCCCATCTGCTGACCCCATTCCCTTAGAGCCCCCCAAAGCATCTCTGTGACCTGCCCCATCTACTGACCCCATGGCCCCAGCACCCCCCATCCCGTCCCTGTGACCTGCCCCATCTACTGACCCCATGGCCCCAGCACCCCCCATCCCGTCCCTGTGACCTGCCCCATCTACTGACCCCACGGCCCCAGCACCCCCCATCCCGTCCCTGTGACCTGCCTTGCTCCCCCACCCCATGCCTTCGAGGCTCCCTGGACCGTCTCTAAAGCCTCCCTCCCCCACTGACGCCATCCCCCTGGGCCCTGGACCCCCTGCCTCTCCTCCAGAACCTTCCACAAGCTGCGACCCTGGGATTCCAGACCCTTCCCCATAGCCCGGCACACGGCCAGGCCCGCCGGGCCCCCAGCTCTCAGAACCGACCCCCAAGTCAGAGGCCTGTGCCTCGGGGCGCCCGGACTGCTCCCAGCGACCCACTCCAGCCCCAGGGACCCCGGTGCCTGGTCCCTTGGAGCCGTCACCCCCTTTGTCACCTGCTCTCAGGGCGCCCAGGCCCCCCCCAGGGCCTCCTTCTCCAGGGACCCCCATCGCCCCTGCGGCTCTGAAGCCCCCACCTCCTCCGGGCGAACCCCAAGGCCCTGTGCCTCCCGAGGCCCCGGGCTGTGCTCCTGCGGGTGACCCCCCTGCAGGCCCTGCCGCTGCAGTGGCCCCAAGTCCCCCTCTGCCCCCAGGGCCGGCATCGCCCTGGGCTCTGGATGCGCCCCAGGCCTCTGGGTGCACCCCGGCTCCCCCGGGGCCCCCCTGGAGACCAGCCGGTGTCCCCCGCCCGCTCCGTGCAGAACCGCTGCCATCTCGGTTTCTGGCCCACCTGTCCCCCTGCGCCCACG
Organism: Phyllostomus hastatus; assembly: GCF_019186645.2. Lineage (NCBI taxonomy): Eukaryota > Metazoa > Chordata > Mammalia > Chiroptera > Phyllostomidae > Phyllostomus > Phyllostomus hastatus. Next base: position 23,037,924 of record NW_025333607.1, on the reverse strand, counting down.
AGCCACCCCCCTCCTCAGGCCCCGAGTCCCCAGGGGCCCCGGGTCTGGGAGCAGAGCCCGTCGCCAGCTCGCCCGAGCCTTTACCGTGCCCAGCCCCACCCTGGGGTCCGGCCCCCCCGAATCGCCCCAGGCCGCCGCCGTCCCAGGGTCCCGCTGAGCCGGCCCCAGCGCCCGCTCTGCCTCTGGGCCCTCCTTCCCCGGAGCCCCAGGACCCGTCGCGGGAGTCTGGCCCGGGCCCCGTGGCCCCCCACCCTCCTGCTCCATCCACGCCTCCCCGAGCCCCCCAGGGCCCCTGAGCGCCCCGGTCTGGGGACCCGGTCAGCCAGTGGCTGCTGGCATCGCCCCCCTGACCAGACCCCGTCGGCCAGGGCGCCTGGGCACCGGCTGCCCCCTCTCCCCCACCCCCAGACCCCTGCACGCCAGGCCCGGGGTGCGCCCCCGCCTGGCTGAGGCTGAACCCTGCACCGCCCCCAGGCCCTGGGCCCCCTGTCTCCATTCGGCCATCGCCCTCGGACCCCTTCTGACCTGCCATCCTGCCGTGGGGGTCCTGGAGGCTTCCGCCACCCCCCGCCTGGCCCGAGGCCCCCAGTGCCCCCTGGCCCTCGCTCGTCCAGCCCCCAGGCCCTCCGGGGCCGTCAGGACGAGTTTTGTAGCCCCGCCCCTCACCCACAGGCTGCCCGGGGCCCCAGCCATTGGCCTCCTGCCCTGCGCCCTCAGCACCCCAGCGCCCCAGGAGGCTTCTGCCCCCCGATACTGCAGAGCCCGAGAGTTCCTGGCCGGCAGGCGTCTGTCCTACAGACTGTCCTGGGGCCCCGAAGCCCTGGGCTTCCCCCTGGCCGCCAGAGCCCCGACCCCGAGAGCCCCAGGCTCCAGGGCCCCAGCCTGCCTCAGAGCTGGACCCCCCGCTCTCAGGGGACCCCAGGGCCCCTGGACCGACTCCTGCCTCGGAACCACCCCCAGCCCGCCCCAGGCGCCCCTCCTGCTGTGACCTCTGCCCCCCGCCCCCCTCTGGCCCAGACCCCCCGGGGCCGGACTGCCACCCCGCCTGGGCCCTCTTTCCTGCCCCGGGGCGCAGCCGAGCCCCCCAGAGCTGTCCCTGGCTGTCCCTGTCCAGCTGGCTCCCATCGTCCCCTCTGTGCCCCTGCCCTTCCCCACTGCCCCCGGGTCCTCCAGCCGCACGGGGCCGGGACCCAGCGCCCCAGCCCCCCGCTGACCCGCCGCGCCGGTCCCCATCGCTGTCTCCGCCCTGCTGCAGCTGGTGACTGTCCGGGCGGCCCAGCCCCGACTCCCCGCCCTTTCCTGGTGGGTGGGGCCTCCCCTCGAGTCTTGGGTCCCCGCCCCTGTCCCTGTGGAGCGCGTGCTCCCCGCGGAGGGAGTCTCTGTGCCCGTCTGCTTCCAGAAAGCCGTTTCCCGCCTGCCCAGGCCCCCAGGCTGCCCCCTCCCCCCCTGGCAGGGACTGGCCGTGCCCCCCGAGGCCGTCCCCCTCGAGGCCGGTGGTGAGCTGGAGCCCCAGAGCCCGCCCAGCAGCCTCAAGGGCGCCCCCCTCGGGGCCCTGCTCTCCGGGCCCCCCACCCCGGCCACGGGGGCTCCTGGACTCCCCTTCGTCTGCGGTCAGGGCTCCTTGCGCCGGGACGTGGCGGTCGGCGCCTGTGGGCGGAAGGCCTTTGTCCTTGCCGGCTTTGGTGACAGGTCGCCGCCCCCGTGGAGAGAGAGACAGAGAGAAGAGCCGTGAAACCAGGCTGACTGTCACTTGGCCAGACCCAACCGCTCCTCCCCCGACCCTGGGTTTCCCAGTAGAGACGCCGGCGGTCCTGCACCCCCCCGCCCCCACGCCGCTGTGGGGAGGCTCGGGGGAGGGGCTTCAGGGGAGAGTACACGGGCCGTCACGTGCTCATCAACACGCCACAAGGGCCACGTGGTTTTTCCAAAGACCCCCCCTTCCCTGCGGCTGCTTGCTCCTTGTCTCCTGGGATCCCCTCGACCCCCAAGCCCCCCGAGGTTCTTGGGCCTCATCTGGGGACTTCTCGTCCCCTGGACCTCAGCCCCTGTCTCCAGCCTGGACTGGGACCCCGGGGCTGTCTTGGGCCTTTGTCTCCAGAAGAACCCCACAGGCCCCGTGGATGGAGCAGAGGCGGCTGGGGGCACAGGGCTGGCCGTGGCGGCCCCACACTGCAGGGGCGGACAGGCCTGAGGAGCGGAGGCGCCGTCCAGGGGGGACTCGCGTGACCAGGGGCGGCCCCTGCCCCGCCCCCCAAGTGCTGCCCTGGGCCTGACCTCCGGCCTCGGCAGACAGCGGGGACCACTCACCTTCGACCACCAGCCAGGCAGTGGAGGCCTGGAGCCCGGCCTCCAGGGTGTAGGGGCCGGCGTCCGAGGGGCAGACACCCTTCACCACCAGCCGGTGGGTCTGCCCGTCGGGGGAGATGGACACTTCGTACTTGTCGCTGGGCCGCAGCGGCCGGTGCTGGAACTTCCAGGAGGCGTCGGGGCAGGCGTCGGCGAGGACGCACTGGAAGACGGCGTCACCCCCCTCCTCGCAGCGGGTCTCGGTAAGCGGCACCACCACGCCGGGCAGGATGGCTGCCGGGGAAGTGGGGACAGGCGGTCAGCTCGGCGGGGGGGTCAGCTCCGCATGACCTGGCGTGGTGGCGCTGGCCGTCTAGAAACCCGGTTTCGACCGGCTCAGCCACGAACCCCCCCGGTCATCTTGGAGGGGTCCCCTCTGTCCCCCGTGTCGGTAAGAGGGTGATAATTAGGCTGTGGACAGGGAGACTCTTTTCCGGCCTGGGATTCTGTAGCTCCAAACCCCAGGGCGGGTGCGGGGGCAGGGCGGGCGCCTGAGGACGCGGGAGCACACGCAGCGAGCGAGCGCTCTGCACTCGTCCCCGCGTCCATCCTCCCGGTCCCCTCCCAGGCAGGCATGGCTCTGTCCCCGTCACAGGTCAGGAAGCCCAGGCCTCTGAGGTCAAAGGGCCTGCCTGTCTCGCCCGCCAGGCTCCGCACCCAGGCCTGCGGGGGTCTCGCCCCTTCTGCCCCCTCCTCCCGCCTCAGCTTTCTTCCCCGGCCTCTCCTGCTGCCCGCCGGCCCCCTCCCGGTGCCCGGGGGCTCAGGGGTGGTGCGTGGGAACCTGCGTCCCTGCGGCGAGTAGGGACGCTGCCTGTGGGAACAGGACCGGGCGCGGTGGTGGGGGAGCAGTGGCGCCCAGGTGCGGGCGGAGGCCTGGGAGGCAGGGCGCTGCCTGGGTGTGCGGGCACCGTGGGCTGACCCCGAGGGTCGCTGGGAGCCGCGGGCAGGGAGGGCGGGCCGAGGACGGCGCCAGCCCCAGAGGCTGAGGAGGGCAGCGCGGCCCAGTCCCCAGGCCGCAAACGCCGACCTTGGCCGAGACTTTGGGAAAGAGGTCATCCCCAGACCCCTCCTCAGTCGCGGGCGCCCCTCCCCACCGTCATCGTCACACTGCTCTCTCTGCACCGGTGTCCCTGCCGCGTCCAGATACCCTGTCCCCCGCCCCCCCGGCCCCGCAGGGTGGCCCCTCACTGTCGGCCTCCAGCTCGGTGGTGAAGATCTCCACGTCCTCCACCTTGACCTCGTAGATGCCGGCGTCCTCGGGGCCCACGTCCTGGATCTGGAAGCTGTAGCGCTTCCCCAGCCGCTGCAGGCTGTGCTTGGCGTGGCTGTCGGAGCTGAAGGGGACTTCCTCCCCATCCTGAGGCCGGGAGAGAAGAGGGCGTTCGGGGCCTCTGCGGGCCCTCAGGACCTCCTGCCCCTGTCCCCCTCTGTGGCCCGGGCACCCGGCCAGTGTCCCTGGGCCTTGGAGGAGATGGGACAGGGGAAGAAGGGGGGGGCGGGGTGAACAGGCTGCAGGGAAATGAACCCTCTAGCAAAGCACACGACCCCGACCACAGAGCCCAGCGCCCGGCACTCAGATGCCCGGTGTGTGCCGGGCTCTGCGGCAGGCACGTGGGACAGACACACCAGGGAAGGGGACGGACAAGGGCCCTGCTCTGGGGACACGGACACATGCAAACATCCCAAGTAGGTGAGGTAGGGCGTGCTAGAAAGCGACAGAGCCGGGGGCAGGAGAGAGAGGAGGGTGTGGGTGCAGGGGTGCCCCGACGGGGCTGGGGGCCAGCGTCACACAGGGCGGTCGGAATCGGCCCCGTGGGTTTCGGGGACTGTCTGGCAGGCCGAGGGGGCCACTGAGCTGCAGAAAAGGGAGGCGGCCAGGCGGAGGGAGGGAGGGCCCCTCGCGCACCAGCTCGCCGTGCCCGCTCGGGATGGGCCTCCGGCTCCCTCCCGTCACCAGCGAGGACACTGAGGCACAGCCAGTGCGTGGTGGAGCCAGGACGGGTCTGACCGCAGAACCGGGGCTGTGCTCTGCTGCCCCTCCCGCCGGCCCCAGCGAGGGGTGACGGACCACCCCTGGGCCCGGGCAGGGGGGCCCCGCCTCTGGAGCGCCCCCAGGGAGGGGCACACTTCCTCAGAACCTCTTTTCACCTGCAGGTCCCGGAGGGAGAGCCTGGCTGCTCCGGGGAGGCAGGAGGTCTCCGGGCACGTCTGCCCCAGGCCCGGCCCGAAACGGGCCAGTGCGCAGGGCTCACCACCTGAGCGTCACCGCCTGTGCAGGGGCGCCCAGGACACCGAGGCCGCTGCCCCAGTCCCGCAGCACTGCCCCCCCCCCCGTGAGAACCCACCCCTCGTGCCAGCCCCCGGGCCCCACCTTGCACAGGGAGATCCTGCTCTGGGGGTCCTTGAGGTCCAGCTCCATTCCGAAGGAGGCGACGCCCTCCCTGCTGACGGCGATGTGGGTCATGTCGGAGGCGCTGTAGACGTACTAGGGGAGACAGGGCCCCGGGAGAGCTTGCTCCAGGGCACCCAGCCCCTCCGACCCCAGGCCCCCAGAAGCTCAGCCCAGCACGCGTCCCCCCCCTTCAGAAGTGGGGTGCGCAGCCCCGAGAAGCAGAAATTCTCCAGGAGGAGACAGTAGGTTGGGGGGGGCAAGAAAGAACCCCGGTGTGTGCAGGGGTCCCGGGAACATGGGGGGCTTTCGTGTCCGTCCGGTAAATGCGGGGGGAGCACCCGCCGTGTGCCAGTCCCGTGCTGGGGCCCGTGTCCCAGGGATGGGGGAGTGCGGAGGGGAGAGAACGGGCCTGGGCTGGCAGGTGGGTGAGGCACCAGTTTCAGGATGGGGAAACCTAGTCGTCTGTGTCCCCAGGACAAGGGTTACCACTAGACTGTGGTTGGGCTCAGCACGGGAAAGAGCCTCCCGTGGACGTCGTAAGACACTGGAAGTAGGAGGCCACTGGGGACCGTGCAACCCCTTCCCTGGAAGGTTGGAAATAAGACAGGTCCCCAGGGCCTGCGACGGTGGTGATGACGGTGGTGGTGGTGGGATGGTGACGGTTATGGTGCCAGTGGTGATGATGATAGTGGTGGTAGGATGGTGGTGATGGTGTTGGCGATAATGATGGTGGTGGTGGTGACGATGTTAGTGATGGTGGTGGTGATGATGATGGTGGTGATGATGGTGGGGATGGTGATGATGGTGATGATGATGATGGTGGGGATGGTGATGATGGTGTTGGTGATGATGCAGTGACGTGATGATGGTGTTGGTGATGGTGGGGATGATGGTGGTGATGATGATAGTGGTGGTAGGATGGTGGTGATGGTGTTGGTGATAATGATGATGGTGGTGATGGTGATGGTGATGATGGTGATGATGGTGATAGTGATGATGGTCATGGTGATGATGATGATGGTGATGATGATGGTGGTAACGATGGTGATGATGGCGGACAATGATGGTGGTGATGATGGTGATGATGATAGTGGTGGTAGGATGGTGGTGATGGTGGTGGTGATGGTGAGGATGATGGTGGTGATGGTGATGATGGTGGTGAAGGTGATGATGGTGGACAGTGACAGTGATGATGGTGATGGTGATGATGATGATGTGGTGGTGATGATGGTGGTGAAGGTGATGATGGTGGACAGTGATGGTGGGGTGGTGATGATGGTGGTGGTGACAGTGAGGTTGTTGTTGGTGGTGGTGATGGTGACGACAGTGCTGGCTGGCGGGAAGCCCTCACTAGGTGCCAGCAACAGGCACATGCCCTCTGCACACCCCCTCCCAGCCCCGTGAGGCGGGCGTGACTGCACCACCCGTGCTGGAATTAGGGAAGCGAAGAGAGTGGCCCTGTCCTCCCAGAGCCCAGACTTGGTGCCACAGACAGGTTTCAAAGCCAGGACGCCGACGGCCAGCCCGGGCCCTTGGCCGGATGGCGCGGCAAGTCTGGAGGAGGGCGGAGGCCTCACCGGGCTTGCCCGCCCCGCCCCCCAGGCCCAGCTCCTGCCCCCGCTCCCGGGGGTGGCTGGCGAGGCCCGGCGGGGCGCGGCGCGGGCACCTGGGCCATCCTCTCCTCCCGCTCCTTGCGCATCTTCTCCAGCTTGCGCAGCATGCCACGGAAGTCCACGATGCCGTACTTGATGCACAGCCTCTCGTAGTCCTTGCGGTCCGCCGACAGCAGCAGCTGCCACACGTACTGCGGGTCCACGGCTTTCTGCGCGCTGGGGGGCGGGGCCCTGGGGAGCGGGGCCGGCAGGTCAGGTCGGGGGCCTGGGGGCCTCAGGGGCTGACACCCGGGGGTGGGGGCTGTCTGGGGGGCTGCCCTCTCTGCCCTCGAGGAGAGGGGCGCACTGGCTGGGGTCTGGGGGTGAGCCGTCCCCCCGCACCTAACAACCTGCGCAGTGCGTTTCCGAGCGACATGTCTTTAGGGGCAACTAGGTGCTGTTGCTGCAAAACACGCTTTAAACTCCCTGGGCTGGCGGAGCGCCCGCTCTACTGAGGAGCGAGTCAGCCCGGGGGTGGGGGGGGTGTTCACTCGGGGTGGAGCTCAGGAGTGGCCGGGCTGCACCCGGAGCCCCACCTCCCTGCACCCTGCTCCTGCCCCTCTGCACCTGCAGCCTGGCCCCCCGCCCGTGCCCAGGGTGGATTCAGGGGCCGAGCCTTGCACGCACACAGGAGCTGCAGGGATGGGGACCCTGCAACCCCTGCCCCACGGCCAGGCCCACACCTACTTCAGTGAGCTCCGTAGGTCCATCAGCTCCTGCCTGAGGTCTGCGGAAGGAAGGGGAGTGAGGCCCCGGCCCCAGGGAGGGCGTCCGAGGAGGGGCCGAGGCTGGGCTGTCCTTGGGGAGCGGGGGTGATGAAGGGGGCCGTGTAGTTGGGACGGGTGAGGGCCCAGGAAGCCCCCACATGGGCCTGGCCAAGTTGGGGGCACCAGACAAGGAGCCGCCCACCCCCCCGAAGTCACCAAGGAGACCTCGACGACCCTTGTACCTACCTGGCTGGGGCTCCTCCCTCTTCCGTTTCTTCCGAAAGCCAACTGGGCCGTCGGGGAGGAGAGGAGGACGTCAGTGCGGCCGGCAGGGGAGGAGCCAGGCACACTGGTCGTGGCTGGGAGGACAAGGTGCACCAGGGCCCGGCCTCCCGGTCCCCCAGGCACGGGCCAGCCCGGCCACAGGGAGGAGCAGGGTGCAGGGTGTGTCCGATGTACACGCTGACACCCCGTCCCTGCAGGGCGACCCACTCGGGGTCCGCAGGGGCCAGGTGGCGGCCCACAGGAGGGGCGTGCCCCCCACGGCCACAGCTGACCCACATCTGAAGGGGCAGCTGCCCCGTCCCGCCCAGCGCGTCCGAGGCTGTTTGGCCGGCCCTGCAGCCTCCGCCACCCCTCGGTCGCCCACATCCCCCGCCGAGGGGCTCCCTCCCCTCCCCTCCCCCACCAGGTGTGGCCTCTGCCTCCCCTCGGCCCCCAGCAGCCGGCGCAGGGACCGGACGAGCCCACCTTCGATGACAGTGAGCCTGGCGGAGCACACGGCCTCGCCGTACGGGTTCACGGCCATGCAGCGGTACACGTCCGTGTCCTCGCCGGTCAGCTTGCTGATCTGCAGAGGCCGAGGGCAGAGGAGTGGGGCCGGCCCTCCCCTCCTCCCCCTCTGTCCCTGGACGTGGCTCTGGGCGGGGGGCGCAGGGGCCTGGCCTCGTGCCCAGAGAGCTGGCGGCGTCCCTCGGGAGAGAGATGGCCCCGGACGACCGAGGCCACGGCGGAGCATGGACGCGCCAGCTTCCGCCCGGGGCAGAGGGAGCCGTCTTTCGGGCGCGTCCGGGGCCGAGTGTCCTCTCTGTTGTGCGTCCCCAGCTGTGTGACCTTGGGCAGGTCCCCTGACCTCCCTGAGCCTTTGCTTCTTTCCTCCTCAGGGGAGGATAACAGTGCCTCACACCGTGGTGAGTGGTCAGGGTCACTAGACCCCGTCTAGGGAGCAGTCAGTCCAGGCTGCAGCACCTGGTGGGCATCTCATGATCGGCAGCTACGGATCTTACTCGTACTGACCGACATGGGGGGACACCTGCTGGGGGCCAGGGCGCTGGCTGCCGCTTTGCCCAAACCCGTGGGGCTCGCAATGGCCTTGAACCGGACACCGATATCGCCCCGACTCCCCGATGAGCAAAGGGAGGCTCAGAGCAGAAAGTGACGTTTCCAGCCAGGACGGTCATCCCGCAGCCCAGCTCCGGAGATGGAGGTCCCGAGCAGCCTCGCGGGGCGAGAAGGGACGTGGAGGCCTGGGGGGGGCCGGGCCCAGAGGGCTCTCACCTGCAGCGTGTGGTCCTTGCTGCCGGGGGCGGACAGGATCTGGTACTTGCTGGAGTTCCTGAGCTCCCCCTTGCTGCTCTCCCAGCGCACCTCGGGCAGGGGGTCCCCGCAGACCACCGCCCGGAAGAGGGCGTTTCTCCCTGGGGAGGGGAGGGGGAGGCGGGGGGGAGGGGTGACAGTGCATTACTGAGTCGCTGCTGTGCGTGGCCCCCACTGCCTAGGCATCTCAACCATCCGCCTCCGGAAGGGGGCTGGCGCGGCCCACCGGCGCAGGGGCCCCCACACGCCTGTTTCCTGGCCCCCTGGGGGCCCCGAGGTTGTGCCCGGCAGGGGGTTCTGTCCTGGAGGGAGGGACTCTCCCCGGGGAGCAGGGCTGGGAGGGACAGGCCTTTCTTTGCAAGGGGCGGGGCAGAGGGGTCTGAAGGACTGTCCCCAGGCCGGGGAGGGGACGAGACTTGTGTGGGTCTCCTGTCACTCTCTGCGTGCAGGTGGCAACCCCAGGGAGGACTGGCTCCTGGGTGCCAGGGGAGAGGAGCTGGTCCTGAGAGCCCAAGCTCGGCCTGGAAGCCCGGGGCCTGCTCCCCTCCCAGGACTGCTCAGCGCCCCCGCCAGCCCTGAACGGCTCTGTCGGGGCGGTATACACCGCCCCCCCCCAGGGGAGAGAGTCCCCCCTGACCTCGTTGCTGAGGACCTGAAGTCCGGTTCAGGGACACGATGCGTCACATTTTCTGACACCGGGAGGGTGTAAACTGAAGTGCTTCGCACGGTCAGGGAAGCTCACCAGCCGGCACAGCGGCCAGCCCGGCCTGCCCCCCACCCCGCTGGGCACTGCTCTCCAGGGGACCCCAGTGAGGGGCTGCCTGAGCCCAGCCCGGACCCCAGGGCCGGGGAGCGGTGGGCGCCTGGACGGAGGAGCCTGAGGGAACTAGCCCGGTGGGAATGGTGGTGCCTGCAGCCCCCGGGGGCTCGCCGGGTGGGCACAGCCGCCGCCCCTCCCCGCGCCCAGCCCAGCATCTCCCGGTCCCGCCCGCTCGCCGATGTGTCTCCTTTCAGAGCCGCGTGGCATGGGCCCGCCCCCCCCGACCCCCTCTGCCCTTCCGGGGGCCCGGGCAGGCACATGCGGGGTGGCTGGTGAGGACCTGAGGACCGGGGGTTGGGGGGGTCCCCTCGGCAGCTCCCGCCCCCGCCCGTCCTCACCCTCCGCCAGCGCCATGGTGACGGGCTTCTGCTCAAAGTCCGGCAGGCTGCACCCCGCGGGGACATCCTCCACCAGCTGCCGCACGGTCACCCCGTGCTTCCTGAGGGGCTTCCCTGGGGGCACGGAGGGTGGGGGACAGCGCCCTCAGCACGGTGGAGCTCCGACCCGCCGGCCCCCGGGGGGCCAGGGCCCCTCCCGTCCCGCACCGGGCAGCTCGGGGACTCCCAGCTCCTGCTGGGACGGAGCCCCCGCCCGCCGCGACCCTGGGGCACAGCGGGGGAGGAGGGCGGGAGGTACTCACCTGCCATGGTCAGGGTCAGGCTCTGCTCGGCTCCCGAGGGCGCGGTGGGTCCTGAGAACAGGAGGCGGAATCTCTCCTGGGAGGTCGCTGGCCCTTGCCTGTCCCTCCCTGGCACCATCGGCCAGTACCCGGGGCCCCGGGTTCAGCTGCTGCCTGTCCCCCCGAGGGCCTGTCTGACCCCAGCGGATGGCCCTGATGGGTGTCCTGCAGCTCCCCGGCCCCAGCACGACCCCTGTCCTGGAGACCAGCAGGGGCCGGGCGCTGCCCTTGCCCCGGGGGAAGACACACGGGGGGCCGAGCCCGCAAACTGTGCGGTGGCCGGGCCTCTCACGGGGGGGGGGGGGTGACGCAGCGTCCGCACTCGCAGGAGGTCGAGCTCCCGCCCCCAGGACTCTCCCGGCTCCAACGACCTGGCCCCCGGGACGTGGGACGTGACGGTCCCCGGGAGAGTCCCAGGTCCGCAACGGGTCCCAGCAGCCCCGGCCTCCCTCCGTCAGCCAGTCCGGGTCCTTCTAGACACCAGGTCCCCAGAGGAACCCCCCTCCCGCCCCCGCCTGCCCTCAGGCTCTTGTCCCGGAACCCGCCTGCCCTGCCCCGAGGCCAGTGAACTATGGTGTCTGGGGGACAAGTGTCTCCCAGCCTCTCCCAGCCACCACCGCTGTCTCCCCCCACCCCGTGGCGTCTGCGCTGTGCCCCCAGGAGCGGGAGCTGGCTCTGGGCTGGGAGAGACCCCCGAGGAGACCCCTGAATGGGAGGGGAGGGGATGTCTCGGAAGGGCTCTCCGGCCACCCCGCATCCGGTGCGACTGGCCCGTGGCCACGGCTCTCGGTTTCGGCCATTCCGCGTCCTGCCCAGACGGCCCTGGGTTCACAGTGGGCTCCCGGGACAGAGCTCTTCGAGGCACACACGCCCTTTCCCCGTGGCCCGCCCCTCCACGCCTGCCCCACGGCACCGCTGCCACGGCCCCGCCACGCTGGAATGCCACGGAGCGCCAGCGGTGTTCTGGAGTGGTGACGGCCACGGCCACGGGGCAGCAGGGAGTCACGAGGGCGAGGCAGGACGAGGGCAGCCGCCCAGTTGGCGGAGGGGCCCCGTCCCACCCACGGCCAGTGCGGCCGCCCGGCACCTGTCCACAGCCCCACCCGGCAGCCACTCAACATGGGTCTCCTAGTTGTCACCTCCATCACCTGTCATCATCGCCACCAGCTCAGTGCCTCACACTCGTCACCTCGGGAGGTGACACGAGCAGTCCTGTCCTCCAGCCTCCTGCCTGCAGGTCCCCGCCGAGAGGGAGGGGCGCCCGGCCCTGCCTGTGGGGCTGGGGGTCCCGGGGACCCCGCACCACCTGCTGCACCCTCATTCCCTTCGGGAAGGGCCGGAATTGGTGCCAAGTGCGTGACCGGTGGGCGAGAGCTCGGCTGGGCCGCAGACCGGGGACTGTGGCGTCCCCTGGACGGCGGAGGGACGGAAGGAGCCCACGTCCCCACGCTCCCCTCCCCGCCGAGAAGAGCCCGACCCTTCCCAGCGCAGTGCCCCCCCAGCAGCCTCTCCCAGGGGTGTGGCGGCCCCCGCCCCTGCCCCCCCGCCCGGGTTCACCCTGCAGGTCCAGGTGCCCACTGCCTTCCTCTCCTCGGCTGGGGCTGCTCCAGCCGCGCAGGGACGCCCCGGTCCAGGCCCGAGACCCCTCTCCGGACGGCTCGTCGGGTCTCTGACCGGGTCACCGGGACTGACTCTCAGCCAGGCGTGGCCCGGAGAAGCCCGGCCGGGACAGAGTACCGGCTGGATCCCCGAGACGCTCTCCTCCAAGACCCCGCAGCTGTCCCCAGGGGTGACCGGGCACCCCGGGGCGGCACTGGCTGCCGGGGCATGTCCTGGGCGAATCTCACCCTCCGCCCGCCCCTGCTCGAGTGGCCAAGCTACGGAGCACTGCAGCATCCCCACCGGCGCCCCACCCCCGCCCCAGGTGGGCAGCCAGGTGTGCGGGGCCCGCTTACCTGGGCTCGCTGCTGGCCTCCAGCCCCGGTGTGCTCCTCCCTCCCCGTCTCCAGCGGCTGCGCCCTGTCCTGCTCCAGCCTCCGGAGGGACTGCGGTGGCCAGGCGGTGCTGGGGCAGATGTAGGTCACGGCGGCCTTTTTGGGCTCCGCTGCCCCTCCCACTCGCCCCGCCTCCGCCCCCCCCTCCTCTCACAGGGCTTGGCAGGGCCAGGCCCCCCAGGGCTGGTGCCCGGCCGCCCAGAGGTCAGAGACGGAAGGGCCCTGTGACATTTGGCTGCTCCGACGCCTGGTCTTGCAGAGCGTTGAGCTCGGAACCAGGCGGGCTCCGTTACGCCTGCAGCCTGGGGGTGAGCCCGCTCTGCCCGGGTGTCCCTTCGTCCAAAACCCTGGCTCTCTGGCTGAGCGGGTCCCCGGGGCCCAGGACACCGCCTGTCACACAGAGGCAGAAAGCCGCCGTCCCCGTGGGAATCCCAACCCAGTGTCCCCAGGCAGGCAGCACATTTTGGGAGCTAGGCAGACCCAGGCAGACGAGAGGGCGCGACCCCACAGGCTCTGCGGGGCGCGTTCCCCTGAAAGAGACCCCGGGGGCGGTGCGCATCCCGGAGGGGTTCCTGGAGGAGGCAGGCTTTCTTGGGACAGAACGGGTGACCCCCCAGGCGGGCAGATGGTCAGCTGTGTGGAGGGAAGGTGGGGGGCTGGGGAAGAGCTGCCTGGTAACAGACCTTCCTAAGGAGAGCGACGACCAGGGGAGGCCCAGAAGGCCGCCTGGCCTGCCACCTGCTCTCCCCTTAGGGGCGGGGACCTGGGCGGTGTCCCCCCCGCGCCAGGCTCGGTGGAGGCTTTGAATGAGGTAAAATGGGGCCAGCACGGCCCCGGGGGGCCCCGGAGAGGCCCCCGTCCTCGTGAGCACGGAGCAGCGTGGGAGGGCACAGGGAGGGTGTGCGCAGGTGCACGTGGACGGGGTGTCCCCGCGCACTCCCAGCGCCGCGTGACACGACAGACACGGGCTCCTCTGCCTGACCGAGCGCCCGCCCCACGTCGGGCCCCGGGGGGCACAGGGGCCCAGACCGCGGGCCCCTCCCCATGGGGGAGCTTACAGCCCATGGGGTGGGCCGATGTCAAGCTGCCAGCCACACGCTGTCACCTGTGCTCCCAGGGGCCGATGGGAGCAGGGAGCTGAGGGCGCCAGGGCGGGCGGGGCGGGGCACGTTTGCCCGGGTGGGCTCTGGAAGCCCCCTGGAGAGTCAGATGTCCGTGCTGGTGACTTGGGGGGCCGTCTTGTCCAGAGGGGTGACTGGGTGCAGCCTGTACTTTGAAACCTCCCTGGGGTGCAGGGCGGGGAGGGAGCCAGAGGGGGTGGGAGAGAGAGGCAGCCCCCACTGGTCCTCCTCACGGTGTGGCGCTGGGCTCGGGGTGCGTGCTGAGCCCCAGGATGGCACGGGGCCCCCCCTGCGCTCCGGGTGCAGCCCCGTCGGCCCCCAGGGCGCTGGCGCGTCTCCCCGAAGCCTGGGGGTGGCCGACAGACCGAGAGGGGGGGGCCTGTCCCCTGGCCCCGCGCCCCAGTGGGGTCCCGCTCTTTGCCATAGATGGAAGTGTCCGGACTCCAGGAACTGCAGTGAGTCAAATGGCTCTCACGCGCCTCTGCCTGCCGTCCGCCCTCAGTGACACCCAGCACCCCGTGTGTGAAGGTGGCATCCCCCGTTGGGCGACGGGCCCTGGGTCAGACGCCAGTGTCCCTCCCGGGACGGACAGCAGGGTCGGGGGGGTGGGAGGGGGTGTCCGGCCTTTTTCGGAAATCTCCAGGCCACCACTCGAGCCGCGACAGGTGTCCCGACTGTCCTCCACTGATCCCTCCCGGCCAGACTGGACGCAGCGGCGGCATTTGCTCCCCGAGGTGCAGCCTGGTCCCTCACACCTCCTAGCGGGCGTTTCCCTGGGGGGGGCAAGCCCCTGCCGTCGGCGCCCGAGGTGGACAGGACGTGCTCTCGGGCCCCCTCGGGCCCAGGACCCTGGGGACGACGCGGTCCCCCCCCTCGGACACGAGGGCAGAGTGTCTCCTTCCCCGGGCTCAGCTCTTCCCCCTCTGGCTCCAGCTTCTCAGATTCCCAGCAGCCACACACAGCTGGTGGCAAAGATCAGGCTGAAACCCCATCCCTGCCCCCGGCCCGGCCCCGGGGCGCCACGCCAGGGCGGGCACCACAGGAGAGCCCAGGCTGGGGGCTGGGCGGGGGCCGCGGGCACTTCGCTGTCCTTGGGAGGCGCGGCCCTGGGGGAGGGGAGCTGACCGCCAGCCTCCCGCTGAAGACACTCAAGGACAGGACCCTCTCGAGGGGACAAGGAGCCGGCCTTCCCGTGGTGGCGGCAGCGGCGCGGCCCCGGTGCTCAGGGGGAGCTCCGTGAGACTGGGGGGCCCCGGTACCCGCAGTCAGGTCCCTGCCGGCCGGTGCCTGCCGTCGCTGTGGTTTGCCAGGACCACCCGCTCGCTCCCTGCGGCCAGTAGGGATGGGGACCGGCGCGCATTCAGCCCCGGGTGACTCGGCTGGGCCCTTGGTGGCACCGTGTCACTGGGCAACGTCCTTTACTGCTTCCGCTGGGCTGTCGGGAGGGGTCGGCGCCCGCCCCGGCCTCGCCGACTCCTTGTCGCTCGGCTGGAAGCATCTGGGACGCGGGGACCCAGTGGCCCTGTCCCGTCCGAGTATCTGTTTGTTGGTTCTGTCCCCAACTTGAAATGCAAACCCCTTGGGACAGAGATTCCAGTTTGCTCCCTGAGTTGAGGGCTCACTCTGCCCCCGACTCTAACTGGGGGGCAGGATAAAGTCCCCCACCCCTCATCCCACCCCCCAGCTCCTGGTGGGAGACTGCTGTGTCACCGCGCTCCTGCCTCTGTGTCACACGACGGAAGGGACAGGTCCCCAAAGTGCAGAAGGGGCAGTGAGGCCTGGGGCGGAGCTCACACAGCCCACTGGGGCAGCTGTTGGGGGTGTCACTGGTCGTCGCCAAAGCAGGGGGCTGAGGTCGAGGGTCAAGAGGTAGGATGGACGGACAGAAGGAGGCTCCCCTGCGTCAGCGTGAACTGCAGGGCCACCCAACGGTCACGCGGCCGCCCGTCCCCAGCTCCGCGCCGAGAGCCAGTCGGGCAGCCTCCGCAGACAGAAGGGAACCGCGCCGGCAGCTCCCCGACTCCTCCCCGCTGGTTCCGGCTCGGAAAGAGCCGTCCATCCGGGGTTCAGCTGCCCCACCAGGATCCGAGGGGCCAAGCGCCTGGAAGCCCGCCCCGTAATGAAATACTCTCGCGACACAGACACCAGAGCAGCCGCGGACGCGCCGTCGAGCCGGAGAGGACAAGGCCCACCCCCCCACCCCCCGCTCCGGGACAGCTGTTTGCTCAGGGTCCCCACGGGGCGCAGGCGCCACGCCCACTGGGACTTCCTGTCCCGGACACACGTCCCTTCTGTGACCTCCCGGAGCGTCCGCTCCCTGACGGAGTCCCACCCATCCGATTTCCCAACGCGGCTCCGAAGGAACGCTTGTTTCTTTCCCGAAGATTGAGTTCCACATTCCAGGAGGTATGATGAGCAGTGGTCAGATTCCAGCCAGGGTGGACCGGTCAGGCGGGCGTGGGGACCTTTACCAGCAGCATAGCTGAGAGCCCTGACCGGGCGCCAGGCCCCGTGCTGGGCGCGAGCCCCAGAGCCCTTTCAATCCCACAGCCTCGGGGCGGGGGGGGGGGTGGCGGGGCTCCTGCCCACGTCCTGTCCTGCGGAGAGGGGGCCTCACGCAGTGACAGGCGAAGCGACCTCAGGTCACAGGGCCGCCCTGATGGCCGCAGAGCTGGGCGTGGGGTCAGACAGACAGGTCAGTTTGCTCCTCAGAACCTGGGTGTCTCCCATTTGTAGAGCAAGAGAGAGCCCCTCTGACTGACCGAAGCTCTGTCCCCTGTCCCCTGTCCCCTGGGAGCTGCATGCCCTCCTGGGCGGCCAGGGCGACAGGAGAGCTAGGGAGGAGGGGGAGAGAAAGGGAGGGAAAGACCCCCTGAGAAGGGGAGAGAGAGAGAGAGGGAGAGAGAGAGACAGAGAGAGGGAGAGAAGGAAGGAAGGAAGGAAGGGAGGGAGGGAGGGAGGGAGGAAGGGGAGGAGGGGAGGGAGGGAGGGAGGGAGAGACAGAAAGAAAGAAAGAAGAGAGAAAGAAAGAGAGGGAGAAACAGAAAGAAAGAGAAAAAGGAAGGAAGGAAGGAAAGAAGAGGGAAAGAAAGAGGGAAGGGAGGAGAAGAAAGAAAGACAGCAAAGAAAGAAGAAGAAAGAGAGGGAAAGGAAAGAGAAGGAAAGAGGGAAAGAGAGAGAGAGAGAGAGGAGGGAGGAAGGAAGGGAAGGAGGGAGGGAGGGAGGGAGGGAGGGAGGAAGGGGAGGAGGGAAAGAAAGAAAGAAAGAAAGGAAAGAAAGAAAAAAGAAAAGAAAGAAAGGAAGAAAGAAGAAAAAGAGGGAAAGAAAGAAAGAAGGAAGAGGGAAAGAAAGAGAAAGAGAGAAACAGCAAGAAAGAGAAGGAAGGAAGGAAGGAAGGAAGGGAGGGAGGAAGGGGGAGGGAGGGAGGGAGGGAGGGAGGAGGGAGGGAGGGAGGAGGGAGGGAGGGAGGGAGGGAGGAGGGAGGGAGGGAGGAGGAGGGAGGGAGGGAGGGAGGGAGGGAGGAGGGGAGGGAGGGAGGGAGGAGGGAGGAGGGGAGGGAGGAAGGGGAGGAGGGAGGGAGGGAGGGAGGGAGGGAGGGAGGGAAGAAGGGGGAGGAGGGAGGGGGAGGGAGGGAGGGAGGGAGGGAAAGAAAGAAAGAAAGAAAGAGAAGGAAAAGAGGGAAAGAAAGAGAAAGAGAGAGAAACAGCAAGAAAGAGAAGGAAGGAAGGGAGGAAGGAAAGAAGAAAGCGAGAGAAGGAGGGAGGGATGAGAAGAAAGAAAGAAAGAAAGAAAGAAAGAAAGAAAGAAAGAAAAAAGAAAAGAAAGAAAGGAAGAAAGAAGAAAAAGAGGGAAAGAAAGAAGGAAAAGAGGGAAAGAAAGAGAAAGAGAGAGAAACAGCAAGAAAGAGGGAAGGAAGGAAGGAAGGGGAGGGAGGGGAGGGAGGGAGGGGAGGAGGGGAGGGAGGGAGGGAGGGAAAGAAAGAAAGAAAGAGAAGGAAAAGAGGGAAAGAAAGAGAAAGAGAGAGAAACAGCAAGAAAGAGAAGGAAGGAAGGGAGGAAGGAAAGAAGAAAGCGAGAGAAGGAGGGAGGGAGGAGAAGAAAGAAAGAAAGAAAGAAAGAAAGAAAGAAAGAAAGAAAGAAAAAAGAAAAGAAAGAAAGGAAGAAAGAAGAAAAAGAGGGAAAGAAAGAAGGAAAAGAGGGAAAGAAAGAGAAAGAGAGAGAAACAGCAAGAAAGAGAAGGAAGGAAGGAAGGAAGGGAGGGAGGGGAGGAGGGGAGGGAGGGAGGGAGGGAGGCGTCCACCGGGAACCTCCACTAGCACCAGGCGCGGAGCAAGGTGACAAGCCCTGCTGGTGCGTCAGCTCAGCGACACCTTCCAAAGGCTCAGCCAGCATCGACAGGAGCTCTCAGGACCCAGGGCGTGTGCCCCCCCCCCCGGCCCCCACTTCCCTTCCCCCGAATCTCGCACACGGTCCAGCTCCCCGCCGTGAACTCAGGGAAGTGCCCCCGGCGGGCCGTGGCCGGGCTCCACCAGAGACCTCTGGTCCCAGGGGCCACCTGTCAGCCGGTCGTTAGTTAGACGCCGGGGAGATTGACAGGGGCGGCTGGGTCTCATTAGAGCCCGCGGCGGAAAGGGCTTTGCTGTCTAATGACCCACCGGTGGCCCGGAGGAGCGCGACCAGGAACCTGTTGACAGGGCTCCAGCGAGGCGGCTCCAGGCGACCGGCAACCTGCACAGCTGGGGCCGTCCCCGGGCCGTCTGTGTCCGCCCCGGCGGGCAGCTGCCGCCCTGGCCCCTTCGTGCTCCCCAGGGTCACCCTCTGACCCCCACGGGCTTGCCCTGGTGACCCAGGAGCGCTGTCACGGCCGGCCACCCCCCCCCAGCAGCCAGGCCCTGGGTCCCCTCCCCGCGGGAGGCTGGGGCCGTCCTCCGGCTCGTCCACAAACACACACCTGGGGGCGGAAAACGGCCCGGACCCTGTGCGCAGGGAGCGAGAGGACGTGAGGGAGGAAGAGTCCCCACTTCCTGAGACGAGACCACACTGAACTTGGGCTGCACGGACGGACGGAGGACGGAGGCCACGGGCCGAGGAGAAACCACGTCCAGGGGAACTCGGCGCACGCGCCGGGAACTGCCGGCGGCGCTGCTTCCCGCTGGGCCCTGGCGGGCGTCTGTGACCTTGTGGGGGGAGGAGCAGGCGGCAGCGGGGGTGCGGGGGTCTGTGCTGGGATTTGCAAACCGGCAGATGATGGAGAGCATGAGGAGCAACAGCGGCCGCCCTCCTCGCGGGTCTCCGTCCCTCCTCGCCGGTCTCCGCCCCTCTCTCCTCGCCTGCCGCGGCCCCCACCGGGAGGCCAGCAAAGCCGCTAACAACCCGGGCAGCTCACAAAACACTTGAGCTGCGCGAGGTGCTAAGTCTTCCCCGGCACCTCGCTCCAAGGGCGCCCGCCCGCCCCAGGCCCTCCCGCAGGGCGGGTCTGCCTCCCGCTCCGACACTGGCCTCGTGGGCGTGGGCGGGCGGGGAGCCGAAGGCCAGCATCCCGGGTTCCTCGAGGCAGACGCCCTCCCCCCGCCCCCCCCATCCTGCCCACCACAGACTGCCCGTTTGGTCGTGTTTCCTGGTCACAGGCCTGTGGCCTCATCTTCAGCTTCTTAAACACGGGTTTCCTCATTGGCAACAGGGGGTGACGATGCCGGCAGGCTGGAGGCCGGGAGTCCGGGGGGGCCCAGGCCGAGGGCAGGTGGGGGACACCACTGCAGAGGCGAGGAGTCTGCCGGCAGCAGCAGGGCCACACTCCCTGGGCACCAGGAACTCCGTCCGTTTGTCCTCGGAGTGGACGCCTTTCCCCCTGCCTCATCGCTCCTCTCCGGGGCCTGACCTGGGGACGGACCTCCTCCCGCTGCGCTGTATCCCCAAAGTTCTGGGCAGGCCCCCAGAACTTTGCTCCAGCCTGTCCAGCCGACGGCCCCCTTGGCCAGCCCTGAGCCTGGTGGTGAGGGCACCTAACCAGTCTCTTTTCTCGGCCCAGCCCCCTGGTTCGCTGCTCGTCGAAGGCCCTGGTCTGCCAGCAGGTCCCGGGGACCCGCTGGCCTCCTCCCGCCCCTGCACCGGCTGTCACTGCAAACGCAAGGAGGCCGGCCTTGGCTCCACCCGAGTCTCGTCCCCTGCCCTCTGCCCCCTGCCCCCCCACATGGCCCTGGGGGGCTCCCCAGGACATCACCTTCTCCATCTCCCTCTGGTTCACCCCCTGGCACCCCACCCTTGGTTCTGCGGAGGAATGACCCACCCCTGGGCGCCCTGGTCCCCCTGCACATTCATAGGTGACTCCGTGGTGGGCAGGATGGGGGAGGGGGGTGGGCGTCTGCCTGGAGGAACCCGGGGCGCTGGCCTTCGGCTCCCCGCCCGACCGCCCACGAGGCCATTGTCAGAGCGGGAGGCAGACCTGCCCTGCGGGAGGGCCTGGGGCAGGCGGGCGCCCTTGGAGCGAGGTGCCGGGGAAGACTTAGCACCTTGCGGCTCGAGTGTTTTGTGAGCTGCCCGGGTTGTTAGCGGCTTTGCTGGCCTCCCGGTGGGGGCCGCCGTGGGCGAGGAGAGAGGGGCAGAGACCGGCATGGAGGGCGGCCCGCTGCCCACGGCAGGGCGCCGGGGGGACCTGGGCGTCGATGGGGATCTGGGCCTATAGGCCTCGCCCCGAGGGCCCCAGGAGGAGAGGTCAGCGGCAGAGGGCCAGGAAGGCAAAGGGAGAGATGTGTTTGTTTGCATCTATTTTTGCTGCCCTGTCCACATGGTCTTCTTGTGACCTGGGCCTGGCCGAGAGGCCCGGCAGGCTCGCTCCGGGGCCCCCGAGAGCATTTCTCAGAGGCTACCCCTCGAGGGCACGGAACCCTGTGACCCAGAGCGCGGCTCGCCGCCCCAGGCTGGCACTGCGGGTGGGCCGACTGGCCGCGGACACCCAGCCCCAAAGGGCAAGGCGGATACCCCCCCACCCCGCCACCTGGGACTCGGCCAGCTGCGGCCCACGGGCTGCAGTCTGATCTTGTAAATAAAGTTTTATCGGGAACAGTCCCACCACCAACCACTGCTGGGGTCAGTGGTCTCTAGTGAGGGCAGGCGGTCAAGTCAGCACGGGTGCCCACAGCGGGGGACACTCCCGGCCCCCGGCACCTGCCTCCCCAGCTCGGGAGACGCCGCGTCAGGCAGCCCAGCCTCACTGGTGGAGGCCGCAGGCCCTGGAAGGAGGAGACGCCCCTTCGTCTTTGGGGGAAAGGCCCAACGCCTGGGCCCTGGTTTCCCCGGGGTGGGGAGGCTGGGGGAGGCAGGACGTGGCTCCAGGAGTCTCAGAGAGACCCAGAGCAGACCCTGGCCACCAGCGGCGTGCCCGGGGGGCAGCCCTGGCCCCATCGGGGCCTCTGTGTCCGTCTCCCTGACACAAGGGCTACAGCTCTGAGGGACGCCCAGCCTCCTTCTCCGGTCAGCAGACTGACCCTGGCTCTGCGGGCAGCCGTCTGGACAGAAGCCACCCCCCGCCCAGACCTTCCTCCCAGCCCTGCTCCTCTGGGACAACCCGCAGCCCCCTCCCACGGGCCCCCCGCCCTCCCGACCAAGCAACTAGGTGGGTTTCCTTCAAGTCAATTAGAGACGTTTTAGAAAAATAAACTGCACCCTGCCCAGCATGGCTCCCTTGGTTGGAATGAAGAAACGTCCTCGGGGGAGAATAAATATATATATTTATATTTATATATTATATATATATATAAAGTGAGCTTCGCCTCCCTGGGCGAGCAGGCGTGCACCGGGAGGGGGTGAGGCTCTCGGACAGAAGGGACCGCTCCGCTTCCGGCTGGCGTCCCACCTCCGACGTCCCCCGGGGTTCCTCCCCGTTTGCCCTTCTGAGGTGGGTGTCGTTTGACCCGACGTCCGGGTGGGGACACCGAGGTGCAGACGGAGGTTGGGACGGACGGGGTGGGGTGCGTGGCGGCTCCGGGGTCCGTCGGCCCCCCAGGCTCAGTCCCTCCGGGGCCCAGGACACCGCCAAGCGTAAAACCCCCCAAACCACCCCCTCCTTTGGCTCCGGGGGTGACTCGTGCTACGTAAGTGTGAAGCAAGCGTGTGTAAAAACTGGATTAGCGTTTCTGCCCTGCCATGTGTCCTGGGATCAGCAGGACCTGGGCAGCTGGCGAGGACACCAGCGGCGACCTCAGGGCTCGGCCGGCGCCGGGGGCCGCCGCAGTGGCCGGGCTCACTTTCTGCGGCCCTGTGCTTCTCGCCCAGGCCCGGGCAGGCAGCCAAGGTCTGAGGCCCGGGGCGTCCCCACCAGGTCCGTCCCAAGTCCTTCCCCAGCCCCCCTCCCCAGGAAGGCGAGGAGACCCCCGCCCCAGCAGGCCTCTCCCCCCCTTCCCGGCCCTGTCTGGGTGGGCAGCCAGCGGGAGGGGAGGGCGGAGGCCCTGGGAGACTGGCCACGTTTCTGCCCCGGGTTTCGCCCGGGCGGGAACCTGAGCTGCCCCTGTTTCTCTACAACAAGCCTGTCGCCTGGTGGGGTAATCTCCGTGCTTCTCGGATGACAGCTGCTGGCCGGGGCCAGAGGTGTCCTCGCTGGGAGGGCGCCGCCTCCCCCCGAGGGTCTAGGCCAGGCCGAGCGCTGGGCTGGCCAGGCACCGTGGGCGGGAGCGTGGGGCCACGGGCGAGTGGGGCCGGGGGGCCGCATGCAGGCCCGGGAGTCCCCCTTCTGGGCCGCCCCCCCCCCCCGCCCCCCAAGTTAGCCCCTCGCACCGGGCTTGTCCTCTGGGTGTAGTCGCAGGGCAAACATTTACCCTTTCCATTTTTGCACCGGCTCGATGACCGGCGGCCCGGCGCGGGGCTGGACGCGCCGCGGCCACCTGACGCCTGTCTGTCCACTCGCACGTCCGTCCGCGCGTCCGGCTGCCAGCAGAATCGTGTTCTCGGCCCTGCTGGAATTTTCACCATGCACTCGGGACAAGTGGCCGACACGCTGCCAGCAACAGCATGGGCGTCCGGGGCGGCGGGCGTCCAGGGCGGCGTCTCTCCCCCCCCAGGACCGGCCGGCGAGGAGCGAGGACCACTCCTCAGAGCGTATCGAACTCTCCTCCCTCTGGCTCCCCAGCTCCGCCCAGCCGTCCCCGGCCTGACGGACAGGGTGACCTTGGGCTGCCCCCCCCAGGGCAGCGTGTCCCCTCTTCCCGAGGGAGGGGCGTCCGGGGCGCGGGGCTGGCTCTCTCTCCTGGACCTCGAATGCGGGACAGTGACTGGAGATGAGGAGGCCGATCGGCAGCCAGTTCTCAGGACCCTGGGCCCTCGCCCCTTGGTGGGCTGCGTCCGGCCTAGGCGACTCGGCTCGTCCCGGGCCACGGTGACTGGTCCTCAGAGCAGCCTGCCCTGACTGCACGGCCCGCCTGGGCCCCCCTGGCTGCCTTTGCACCCCTCCGGTCGGGGGGGGGACTGCTGGAGGCCTGTACCCCGTCCTCCAGTGTGGGGGCTGCCCAGGGAGGGCCCCTGGGGGTGGCCTGGCCTGGACCAGCCCGCTGAGGCCACCTTGTGTCTCCTTAGAGCACGGGCGGCAGGCACCAGGCCCGCGGGTCAAGTCCGGCCCTCCACCCTGTCTTATCCGGCCTGGCACCTTG
This sequence comes from Phyllostomus hastatus, assembly GCF_019186645.2. Classification (NCBI taxonomy): domain Eukaryota; kingdom Metazoa; phylum Chordata; class Mammalia; order Chiroptera; family Phyllostomidae; genus Phyllostomus; species Phyllostomus hastatus. Next base: position 23,014,980 of record NW_025333607.1, on the reverse strand, counting down.
TTTTGACCCGGCGGCAGCGCCGACCGAGCTCCTTGCCCCTGGTTAAGGAGCAGTTACATGTACACGGTCCTGAAATGACATGTGGCCCTTTGAAGGGAACCGCGAGGCTGATGTGGCCCCTGGTGACAGTGAGTGTGATGCCCCTGCCCCAGAGGATCTCCTGGAAAGTGGCCAGAGACGCCGGGGACGAGGCTGGGCTCGCATCTGCGGCGTCTGGAGAAGCTCCTGCTGCGGAGTTTCCGGAAGCAGGAGCCCCGGGAAGTCGGGGCACCGCCACGGCATGTGCCTCTGGAGCCCTGGGTCGGGGGTGGACAGGGGACGCCCCAGTGGTCTCCCCGCCCGGCTCCGCCTCAGACGGGAACTGGCTGCCTGTCTGTGTAGGCGGCCCCGGGCTGGCCGTCCCCCAGGCCGTCTCGGTGCTTGTGACGATGACAGCAGCGCAGCCTTCGCCAGGGCCCCTGGGCACGCCCGGGCGCAGCCAGGGTCCCAGCTTCGAGGACACAGAGCAGGGTCCACTCCCAGCGCTGCACTCTGACCAGCCGGGGATTCTGGGAGGGCACGACCCCCTCGGGGCCTTCCCTGCGTCCCCTTGACGGCTCCCACGCTCCCCGCCGCCACCCGGCGGACGCGGTCTCGTGGGCAGCCGACGAGCCCCCTGCCCTGGGCGCGGCCTGCAGCAGTGACCGCACAGAAGACGCAGAGGGATCCAAGGTCACTCCTGAGATTCGGCTCTAGAGAGCCGGCCCCTGCCCCGCTGCCCGCTCGGACCTGCGCTCCCTCTGTCTCCCTGTCTCCCTGTCTCCCTGTCTCCCCATCTCCGCCTCAGGCCCGTCTCCGGGGAGCCAGCTTCCATGTCACGCATGAGCCGCCCTCTGCAGAGGCCCATGCGGCCTTGCTCTGAGACAGGCCAGCAGACTGAGGGCGTCCATCTGCACGGAGTCCAGCCAGGACCCCCGGCTGAGCCGGGTCCTGCGTGGGGCAGACAGGCCACAGCCCCGGGGACCCGAGAGTCCTGGCAGAAGCCTCCGCTCAGCCACACGGACTGGAAGGTGACCGGTGTTTGCTGGTTAGGCCACTGAGTGTGGAGTGATGGTGTCGCACCCAGCAGGCCGCTGTGTGTCTGTCCGGCAGCAGCCCGGGCCCTGCCCTGCCCCTGCCCCTGCCCCCGTCCCTCCTTCCCCCCTCCTCCCAAACGCCCTCCATCCACACCGACCTCCTTTCTAGCCTCCTCTCTCTGTCCAGACACCTTCCGCCCCTGAGCGTCCGCCAGGTTGGCCTCCTGCCAGGCTAAGTATGCCTGAGTTAGTGCCGGCTGGCTCCTCCGGGTCACGATGATGCTGGGACCACAAAGGTCGCCTCACCCAGCGGCCTCCTCGGAGGCCCTGTCCTGTGTGCACACAGCCATTGCCCCTGCCTTCCATAGGCTTTTGGTTTCGTGGGGTTGTCCACTTCCCCCCGAGACTAGGAGCTCCGGAGGGTGGGGACCTGGTTCTCCAGCCCGGGGCAGTGTGGGTGCTCCAGGGGCAGGTGCCGAGCGAGCAGCTGGGAAGGTCCGCCTCAACACTGACCAGCTCAGTGGTCAGAGCCGAACTGACTGTGGTCACTGCAAACGGACCAGATCGATAACTGTGTCCGTTAGTCCTGTGATTCTAGCCTTTCGGGTGTGTTGAGCTGGATGGCCCGACAACCCCCTCCCCCAGGTTCTGCAGCGTGTCACCATGCCCACGTCCCGGTGCCAGGCGGGTGTGCAGGTCGGAGAGACACTCCTTTAAGGTGGCCACTCAGGAACCCAGAGTTCTTCTACCACGAGCCTTCTCCATCCCTAGGGTGTTACCTCCCCCTGCCCAAGGGGACAGAGCACGGAGCAATGCATGCTGGGGGCTGTGCCAGCCGGGCCCGCAATGGTGCACATCAGTTCCTGTCCCGTTCCCCTAGAAGTGACAGCGTCCTCGGGCCGCAAGGGAGGCTGGGACGTGCCATCCGAGGTGACTTCGGACTCTGGTGGACAGGTCAGCTCCTCTGCGGCGAGGAGCAGCTCGTTTAGAATTGCAGAGTTTCTCGGGTCTTCCCTGAGGGCTCACACTCCAAGCCCCGTGCTGCGGGAGGAGCTCCTGGCCCAGAGAAGGGGGTGAGACGGGAGGTCCCCCGCACCCTGGGAGAAAGGGAGAAAGGGACCATGTTCCGACGTCCGGGAAATGGTCCTCGATTTGGGGGCTGCCTGCAGCTCACGGCAGGGGGGCCCGACTCTCGGAGATAAAGAAGGTATGGCTGGTGGGCGGGGGGGTGGGGGGGCAGCAGCTGGGACCCCAGAGGCAGGTCGGTTAGGCAGGACATCTGACAAGGAACACCACGCTGCCGTGAGAACCGTAGACCCAAGGGTATGACAGCTGTGGGGGCAGGGGGGGGCGGTTACTCACACTCAGTGAGCAGTGACTGAGCGCAGGGCGATCTTGTTTTTGCGAAGGCTCTGTGTCTGAAAGTCGATGGCAGCGGGTTAGTGTGTTCCGGTTCCCTTACATGTTTATCGTTTCGTATTGATCACGCTCCGGTCTCGGGTGCTGTGTTCTCCAAGCGGACACCAGGCTCCGCGCGCAGACCGGCCACCCCCAGGCTTCCCCGCCCCACCCCCGCGGGGCCGCATTTCCGGTCCCCGCACCCCGGCCGGCCCCAGAGGCTCAGCACACCCTCCCCGAAAGGCGGGACACGGGACGAGCCCGCGTTCTCCTCGTGGGAAACGGCGGGATGGTGACCTCTACTAGAAGGCACCCCCAAACAGTGGCCCCCACAGAGTTCATTTCCATCTAGCAGCGAGCCCCGCCAGACGTCTCAGTTTGTCCTCGGCTTCTACTGAGCGGGGAAGCCCGCAAGCCACGTCTCCCGTGGCCAGCAGAGGGCAGTGCGGGCTGCTCAGACCATGACATTGACCCGCTTCCGCCGCGTTTTCCCAGTTCGCCTGGTTCAGAAGCGTGGGGTAACCTCAGAGCGGCGGTTCTCAATGTTCTGCATCTCATGCACCAGTTACTAAAATGCTGCAGCCCTCCAAAAAGATATGTTTTGAGGATCCGACCCAAAAATAGGTCTAATTTTGATCCGCACCAGGCAGCTGTGGCTGGGTTGGCGGCTGTCATTTTGTGACGACAGCCTGAGGGGGAAGAGGCCGGTCCCCAGATCGGCAGGCGCTGCTCGGCGGCGCAGGGATTCCTGCAGGCCGCTTGCAAATCGCCGCCTGGAAGGACTTCTTTAAGGCGGATTTATTTACTTTTCACTTGCCAGCTCATGAAACCCCCTCCCTCCAGCCGACAGTATAAAACGAGGCTCCGCCCAAGGTGTTGCTTGTGACCAGGCAGGTGCGATGACCTGTCCCCCCCCCCACCGGCTCTGAGCCCACCGCCGTTCCCACCTCTCCCCCGCCCTCCATCCGCAGACGCCCCCCCCCCCGTCTTCGTAGAGCATCTTGTGACCCTGGATGCAATGTCTTGGAGACCTTTGTCCACCACGTTGCCCCTTCCTGGCGCCAGGAGTCCGTGGGCAGCGAGTGGGCTGCTCGCAAGACCGGAAATGACCCTGAACCCCGGAGACCGGTGACGGCGGGGTCCATCCCAGTGGGAGAGCGGCCGGGCACGGCCAAGGTCCCCAAGGCCCTGCGTCTGCTCCCCCTGCGGGGACTGGCTCAGACCCTTCACATCCCTGAGCAGCGCTTCCAGATTGTGAGGACAAGGCCCCCTCGTCCATTTTTCTCGCTGTCGCCTGTTTGCTGGCTTGTTTTGTACGAAGTGCTTTCCCTTGGAAACAGCTAGGTGGCGGAGCCCGCTGAGCCCCTCTCTGCACCCGGAGTTTATCATCCGAGTGTCCAGGGGCTGCTTCTCGGAGGCCCACGAGGGCCGGGCCCCTCCTACCACCCGTTTGGAAGGCCGACGCTCCCTTTTCTCGTCTGCTCGGGGTTGGAAAATGCCCGCTGTCCCTTGCGCGGAGTCCGGCGCCCAGGCAAAGGCGGGCCCTGTTGCCTGGGCGACAGCGCCGTCCGCTGAGGGACTGTGGCGGCAGCCAATGGAAGCCTGGAGGGGCGTGGCCAGCCCGGTCTCGCGCAGCCACCGCTGGGCCGGCAGGTAAGAGGCCGGGAGTGGGGGAGGGGTGCGTGATCGTGACGGCCCAGAGGGGCCCCGGGTGACCCCAGGCCGCGGGTGTGGCGGCGCCGACTTGGCCGCAGGGTCAGAGCTCCCGGACTCTGCGCCCCAGGTCCCGTGGGGCCTCAGCGGGCAGAGCGGGCTGTGGGCCTCGGAGCCGGGGATCGGTGGGCCTGAGCGGGGATCGGGGCCCCGGGACACCCCCACTGTCTTCTGGGAGTCACAAGACTGGGGAGAGGGAGGGATCGCAGCACTTGGCGCCGGGTCGAGGAGGCCCTGGAGCCCGGGAGCCCAGCCCCACCCATCCCAGGTGAGGCCGCGGCCGCTGGCCCCGTCTGACCCCGCGACCTTTCCCAGGTGTCGGGTCCCCGGGCCCCCAGGATGACCGGCGTGAAGCTCCTGTGCGTGGTGGCCGCGGTCGGCTGTTTGCTGGCGCCCCCAGCCCGGGCCAACAAGGTGAGGGGGCGGGGCCTGCACCCCGGTGGACAGACGGGCACCCGCACCCCCCCACCCCCACCGCCGTTCCCCTGCGGCCCTGCCTTTGGGGGTTTCCCAGGGGGCGGGCCCTCCGGGTGGGATTCCAGCCGGGGACTCTGTGTTTGGGGCAGTGGCCCGAGCTGTCCGCGCCATGCTCGGCTCTCGGCTCACCGCAGTGGTTCTGTAGCGCCGCGCTCCCGCGGGGTCAGGTCCTCAGCAGATGGGAGCTGCCGCCTGGAGGGCTGCCTCCCCAGGGCTGGGGCTCCTAGGGTCACTTCCAGGCTTTCAGGGGCAGCGGCCAGGGCCTGGGCTTGGGTAGCTTCGTCCGGAAGCTGCGAGGGAGGCCCGAGCTGTTAGCAAAATTCAGCAGAGCACATCTGAAGATGATGACTTTTTTTTTAAAAAAAAAAAAGCATGAATGGGAATCTACATGGTTTTAAAAAATATTTTATTTATGTTTAGAGAGGGGAAGGGAGAGAGAAAGAGAAAGAGAGAAACATCAGTGTGTGGTTGCTTCTTGCAAGTTCCCCACTGGGGACCTGGCCCACCACCCAGGCAGGTGCCCTGACTGGGAATCAATCTGGTGACCTTTTGGTTCGGAGGCCGGCGCTCAGTCCACTGAGCCGCAGCAGCCGGGGCACACATTGGCTTTTCCAAGTGACTCCTGCACCATGGGGCAGCCCACCCACCCAGCAGCCAGATGGGCTCCGAGGGGGTGTGCAGCATGGAAGGATTTTACAGGAAGAAGGGTGGGGAGGGGAGCTTTTGACTGGAGAAAACAAGGGGCTATTTGTGGCCTGGGCATCTTTTCTTCGGGGAAGAGAGAGGGAAGGTGTTTACCCCGCAGGCTGCCCCTTCTCTCTGTGGGGGAGGGGGAGGGGGTGGGGTGGGGGTGGGGAGGGACCGGGTCTCGCTTGACCTTCCGGCACCTGGCCAGAAAACCCCAGAATGGTGGGAGAAGATGGTGTTTCCGGGAGAGGCTGAGGCTGCGGTTCGGCCAGGTGCTCCATCCGGGTTCCGAGTCGTGGGCCCTCAGCCCGAGGAACAGCACCCGGGGCCTGTGGGGTTTTCTTTAGGCAGGGGTTGCATGCACCACCTCTGGGGGGTCCCTACCCCGGGTGCAAGTCCCTGTGGCCGTGTGTCTCACGGCTTCAGAGGGGCAGCGTGAGTGTCCCCGTGGAAACGACCCACTTTTTCTCCCTCCCTCAGCCCGTCTCTTCCCCCAGTCTGAACCCAGGAGGTTGGAGGTGGGGGTGGGGGGAGAGGCCAGCTACAAGACTGGGACAGAGGTGCACATGCAGGTGGGGGCGCAGGGTAGGGACCGCCACGCTCCCAGCGCCCCCAGCCCTCCGGCCCCCGACCCTCGGCAGCTTTCTGTGGTCATCTGCCGCGTGGACGGCTTGTCTGGAAGCCCCGTGGTGGCGCGTCCCTCCTGCGAACGTCCTCCTTGGCCGAACGTGGGGAGGAGGAAAGGTCAAGAGCCTTCCCGTGGCTGCCATAGGGAACGGGGAGCCGGGAGCTGGGGTCTTGCTAGAGGGTGGGCCCGCGACACCCCTGACACTTGCCGTCTCCCCCAGAGCTCCGAGGACACCAGGTGCAAGTGCATCTGCCCGCCGTACAGGAACCTCAGCGGGCATATCTACAACCAGAACGTCTCGCAGAAGGACTGGTAAGGCCGCTCGGGCGGGCACGGGGCCGCCGCCCCTGCTGCGTCCGTCACGCGCCGTGTGGCTGGGGCAGAGGCGGGGCCGAGGGTGTCCGTGGGGGTCGAGGGCGAGTCTCTGCTCCGGGCTTCTCAGGACCTGGGGCGCCCGTCCTGCCCGGTCCCGCAGGGAGCTGAGCACAGACGGGGGGATCCCGTGATGAGAGCTCGGACTTTCGTGGAGGTGGGTTTTGCTCGGCTTTATTGAGATCCAGGTCCCACGCAGCACTTGTGCGAGTTTGAGATGCGTGGGGATGACGTGATACACGTATGCAGGGCGGGTTAGCACCTCCGCCCGCTCAGGCGGTTGCCGTGTGTGTGTGTGTGTGTGTGTGTGTGTGTGTGTGTGGTGAGTGCAGGGAGGCCTGCCCTCTTAGCAGCCTTCCAGGGGACGGTAAATGCACAGTTTTGTCAACAGCAGTCCCTGTCCCTCCCTCACATCCCCCCAGCGATGTGCGTTCACAAAGCCCTAGGACCCGAGGTCCTGGGGCGGCCGCGGGACCTCGTCTGTTGTGGCCACAGTCGAGAGACCGCCCGGGGGTGGGGTGAGCTGACAGACAGCCCACCCCAGACGCCCCCACGGTGCTCAGTCGCCCGGCCCCTCCCGGGCCGGCCGGAGCGGAGGCCCGGAGCCCACGCCCTGCCGCCTTCCCGTCTGCCGCAGCAACTGCCTGAGTGTGGTGGAGCCCATGCCGGTGGACGCGGAGGCCTACTGCCTGCTGTGCGAGTGCCAGTACGAGGAGCGCAGCACCACCACCATCAAGGTGAGGGCGCGTGCGCGGGCCGGGCTCCCTTCCAGAGCATTCCAGGTGGCTCCGGGGCTGGCTTCCAGGCAGGCCTGTCCCGGGCACGGAGACACACTCCTGCCCCTGGAGCCAGCCGCCCTGGGCCCTCTGTCCTGGGCCCGCCCTTACACTCTCACCTGGACTCCGGCCTTCCCAGGGACTCTGGCCCCTAGGCCGGGTCCTCACAGCCCCCAGCCCGGCCCCGCTTCCTGATTGCTCACGGCCCCCCAGGGCTGGTGTCTGCGTGGGTCCCTGCTTGTCCTGCGAAGGGCCCAGAGCAAGTGTCACTCAGAAGGGACTCGGGGATGCAGCCACCCAGCTGGGTCCCCCTCCAGGCTCACGGGGAGAGGAGGTGACCCTCGAAGGCCCCATGTTCTCGCCTCTCAGGTGGAAGCAGCTGCCCCTCCCCTAGGCTCTGTCCCCGCCCTGCCCCCACCCCGGGGCATTGCAGGGCATTCTGGTCCACAGGGTTCGCCGTTTCTTCTCGCTCTGGCCTTGGGAGACTGGCGGGCAGGAGGGGACGCTCGGAGGAGGGCCCGCGGCCATCCACCGTCCCTCCGAGCCGCAGCCAGGCTCAGGGCCCGGTGTCTCCTCAGGTCACCGTCATCCTCTACCTGTCGGTGGTGGGGGCCCTGCTGCTGTACATGGCCTTCCTGATGCTGGTGGACCCCCTGATCCGGAAGCCGGACGCGTACACGGAGCAGCTGCACAACGCGGAGGAGGACGAGGTAGCCGGGCCGCGGTGGCCACACAGGGTCCCGCGCCCCCAGGGTCCCGCCCCCCCCACTCCCGTCCACCGCCCCACTCAGTGTCCCACTCAGCCCCCAGATGCCAGCTTTCTTCCTCTGTGGGGACTGCCCGGTGCGCCCCCAGATGACGCAGGGGGTGGCCCTGGGTTTCTGCAGATGTCCGGCGTCGGCAGCTTGGGGGGCAGCCGGGCAGCCGTGTCTCCCTGCCACCCTGAGCTGGGCAGGGGGCCGGGCCCGTTGCGAGTGGCGTCCTGGTTGCTCGGTGGTGTCAGGCGGCGGTGGGCTCCAGGGGGCGGGATTATCTCCCGTGACCCCAGACACTGCTCGGTGCATAGCACGGCCCCGCGGGCTCCGGGGAAAAGTGGGCCTTCAGGTGCGAACACGGGGCAGGCAGGTGGTGGGCCCGAGGAGCTGGGCACGTCAGGGCCGAGGAGGGCCGTCGGAAGTGCGGCTGGGAGCCTGCAGCAGGTTATCGAAGGCCCCCCGTGTCTCGCTGAGGAGTCTCTGCTTCAGCAGATGGGGAGCCCCTAACTCCAGGCACCCTGCATGCCCCTTGGGCCCTGGCACGATGGAGGCGGGCATGGCAAATGGCCACTGCCCCCCTTCCCGTCGCCCCCCCCCCCGCTGGGGAGGTCTGCACTCCCTGCAGGGGAGGGCATCGGTGGGCAGAGGGAGGGCCTGCGCTGTGAGGGCAGCAGTCCCCACGGGAGTCTGGGTCTCAGCCCCGCCCTGGGACCGTTGGTTGAAGGAACGAGAGATGTTTAGCTTAAAAAAACATAAACAAAAACAAAAAAAATCCTCCAGGAGGTGCCTGATGGCGGCATTCAGATGGGAGTCTGTCTTCCCCCTGAGCAAAGCCAGGGCAGCAGGACCCACGGCGGGGGGGCGCGGTGCAGGGGGCGTGGGGCCGGGGGCGGGGACTTAACACCCTGTGAGGAGCAGCCTCGCAGATGGACCATGAGTTTGGGGTTCAGGGTCACCGGTCCTGGGCTGAACTGCCCCGGGGAGCCGCAGGCCGGCGGTGGGGCAGGGCAGGCTTCCCAGTGGGAGGGCCGGGGCTCAGGCCCAAGTGCGCCGCTGCCCGGCCCCGCGGGTGCGGCCCTGCCCCGCTTCCGGGACCCGCGGGACCCGCGCCAGCCGCACCCGGCCCTCGGCTCGCGCCCGCGGGGCCAGAGGTGGGGCGGAGAGGCTGGGCCTCGCCTGCCGGGGGGTGGCGCTGGAGTTGGGTGGTCCGTGCTCGGGAGGAAACTCCGCGCGCCTACCCGGTTATTAATGCACGGTAATAGCAGCTCTGGGGGCGGGCGGGGGACATCGCTAATAAACACTCGGCGATGAGGGCCCGTGCTAATTGCAGGCCTGGCTCGGGCGTCACTGAGAGATGAGGGCTGATTACAGCTCCGGCGGGCGGGCGCGCGCGCGCGCGCTCCTCCCGGAATGCCCGGCTCCCCGCCTCCGCCGCCGCCGGGATGGGGGAGGGGGGAGGGGCGGCCCCGCCCTGCGGCCTGAGCCCCCGCCCCCGACCCCTGGCCTCTGCGGGGCTCCCCCCTTTGGGTCTAAGTCAGGGCTGCCTCCGTGGGGGGGGCTCCGGGGAGAAAGGGCCAAGCGTGGTCAGTGCAGCTCCCGGAGCAGAGCCCCGCGGGAGGGGGCGCGTCTGGGGGCAGATTTGGGCGGAGTCGGAGGGAGGGCTGTCCACAGTGAGGGGGGGCGCTGTGGCCGCGCGGCTGGGTGCTGGGGGGCAGGGTGGGGGTCCGGGGAAAAGGGGGCTCTGGAGGGAACAAGGCGTGTGTCCAGCGTCTGATGCCTGACCGAGGGGCGCCCCCTCCCGGCACCCGGACCCAGGACGGCCCCGTCACTCTGCACAACCTCTCGGGGCCTCGCCTCAGGTGCTCCCGGCCGTCCCCTCCTGGGGCCCAGCGGCTCCTCTCCCGTGCACAGGCCTCTCTCCCTCCCTCTGCCCGCACTGCGTGGGCTCCCGGACTCCAGGGGCTCCCGCCCAGCACAGCCCAAGCCAGGAGCGCGGGCAGGAAGCACGCAGGTGCGGGCAGGATCCGGTCCAGGAAATGGACGGCTGGGGAGGCCCTTCACTAGACCGGGGTTGGGGACTCACCCTTCCTTCCTGTCAGTCTGGGAGGGCTCCCTGGCAGAGGGGGCCTCCAGAGCCAGCTCCGAGGACAGTGACCGCCCAGCTGCTGGGGAGCACAGGGCTGAGGAGAGCCTGGTCCTGGATGGTGAGGACACTCAGCTCGCCCTCCCCTCTCTGGGCTCGTGGCGGTGGGGGTGTTGGAGGGTGGGGGTCGGGGCAGGCAGAGGCCGTGTCCCTGAGTTTGCTAGTGGCCTGGAGAACCCTCCCAGAGAGCACCAGGCAGGGGCCGCCCCCGGGCTGGGGGGACTCCGCTCTCGCCCCAAGAGGAGCGAGGTCGGAGCAAGACCCCCCAGGGTCTTCGGGCGCTCGCCCCGGCCAGCACAACTCGGCGGCCGTGAGACCCGACCTCTGTCTCGGCCCCCGGGCTGCGCCCCTCACCCCCGCCCGAGTCTGGGACCCCGCCAGGGGCCCCATACAGAGGCCGGGCATGCCCCAGGCCTGGGGCCCTGGGCTCCACCCCCCAGCTCCCGAGGGGGGCTCTCCTGCCCGGGGACCGGGAACCGGGGACCGCGCCGCGCAGGGAGATGAAAGCCGGCGTGTCCCTTTGAAGGCCTGGCGGCTTCGGCGCTGGGCGCTGCCCACCCCCCCGGGATGCCAGCGGCATTAGGGCCTAATCCCCGGGCTCAGACGCCCTTTGAAAGGAGGAAGCGGCCGTGTTTGCCACGACAGGAGCGGGGCTGCTCAGCCGTGTGGGCTCGGTCCTCTTTGAAGAAGGAGGGGGCGGGCCTCCTCGCAGGCTCGGGGCGTCTGCTGCCCACAGCGGGGGCCCCCGTGGTCCCCCGGCCCCGGGGCACGGGGACGGCGGCGTCGGTTCTCGTGGGCGGGGTGAGCGGGGAGTCCAGGAGAGACGGTGACGGCACCTGGGCGCGCAGGGACCGGGCGGGGGGACTCAGGGCCGCTACCACGGCCCCCTCTGCCCAGGCACCGGTGGGCAGCTCCGAGTGGGAGATCCCCGGTCCCGGGGTCCGACAAGGGGGCTGGGACAAGACACGCTGTGAAGGGGACACTCCCCTGGCCTCCTGTGAGGACGGGGCAGAGAGGTGCAGGCCAGGCCGCTCCGACGCAGCCTTCCGCCTGCCCGCCGGCGCCTGGAGAGGGGCGCTGGCTCCGCCCACCGCGCGCTGCCCGCCGCTGTCCGCGGTGCTGAACCCCGGGTCGTTCCCTGAGCCCGGGGTCCGTGTGGGGGGTCTCACCTACCCCGACGGTGCGCGTGGGCAGCTTTAGAAGAGCTCCTTTGTCCTTAAGGACGCGGCGGTTCGCTCAGGTCTTCATACCTTTGAGGCCTAGTGACTGTAGCAGGGTCGGCGGAGGGCAGCAGGAGGAGCGCCCCCCCTCCCCCCGCGGGCAGCCCCAGTCTCCGGGAAAGGCCCCGGCACCCGCAGAGTGGGGTGGTCAGTGGGTGCAGTCCACCGTTCTGCTCCTCTCTGCGCTGGGGCGGGTGCATCGCCCACCGCAGCAGCGGGGCGGCCAGGCCAGGCCTCGGAGCAGGGACTTGGGGCCTTGAGGGCAGTGTCCCGAGGTGGGTGTGGCCGGGGCTTGGGGCCAGGGAGAGCCTGGCCACGCAGACATGGTGGGAGTGGTTGCAGCAGAGAGGACAGACAGGCGGAGACCTGGGGGCGGCCCCGTGGCCGCCTCCTGACGGGCTGGCCTGAGGGCCGTTCTCGGCTGTGTGGCCAGGTCGGTGACAAGATGGCCTGCCCGGCTGCGGGCCCAGGACCGGAGATGGGGTGGAGCCTTTGTCTCATCTCCTTGTCCTCAGCGAGGGGCTCACCCCTCCGTCCTGCTGTGCCCCGCAGCTCCCCGAACTGCCTGAGACCGAACCTCACAGGGAAGCGGGGGCCAGTGCCTGTCCAGCCCTCAGCTGCCTCCCCGCCGCAGCACGGGCCACGCCGAGGCCACGCCGGCGTCTCTGGGACAGGAGTGGTGTCCTTACCACCTTTAATCAGACGCTGGCGCAGAGCCTGTCGGCGGCAGCCCCCCACTGCCCGAGACCCCACCGCTTAGGAGCCGCTTGTCCTGACCTTGTATGAAGGGCGGCGGGTGAGGCCTTGGTCCTGTGGTGGGTGTGGGCTCAGCCCCGGCCCGGTCTCCCCTCCTGAGCAGGGGGAGGAGCTGGCTGAGCCTTCCCTGCCCTCCTGCCCTCCGGCCGCCTGCAAGCCCCCCGGGCTCCTCGCCCTCCCGGAGGGACGGGGTGGGCTGGGGAGGGAGAGGCCCGGTGGCCAGGGCCTGGTGGCCCAGAGCATCCTGAGTGGGCCCCGGCGCCCACCGCAGCCATCTGGCCGTGCGGGGGCCGGCCCTGGCACCGCGGAGCGCCCACGGAGCGCCCACGGAGCAGCTGAAGTGGGAAGGTGTGCAAAGCCGCGGGAACTCCCAGAGGCAGGTCCCCCTGCCCCTGCCTGGGCCACCGGAGCTGGGTCCGATGGGAACGCCTGCCGTGCGTCGAGGGCCCGTCGAGGGCTCTGCTCACACCACCTCGCTCACCTCGCTCACGGACAGGGACGGGGGCTCGGGGGGAGGCCACCCGTCCAGGTTGTGCTCCAGGCGGCGTCAGCGCGGGACTCTCAGTCCGCTGTGGCCCCAGCCCCACACTGAGCTGCGGGGGGACACGGCGCGTCCCCGAGCCCCTGCTCCTGGGCGGCCCGCGTGCTGTGGGCCTCATTCTCTCACGCGGTCCACTGAGCTGGCCACACCCGCCCCGGCTGTCGGCCGTGGTTCTCCAACGGTGGGTCGCAGCCACCGGGTCGTGACGCGGGCTCGGTGGTGGGAGCAGCAGGCTCCACCCGTGACGCGGAGCGGGGCGCACCGGGACGCGCCCGGCCGCTTCTCAAGGCGCCCGTGTTCTGTGTGCGTGTGTGTGACCCCGTCTGGGAACAGGGGGCTTGTTACACCATCACACTGAATCCTGGAGAAATCACTGTCCAGGGGCAGCTGGCCGCCGCCCAGGGGTCAGCCGTCCCTCCCTCCTGGTGCCTGCGGCCAGCCTCTGCGACGGCCCCGGGCGGTCGGAGGCGGGAGCAGAGTCCTGGCACCGCTGGGCCCTTCCTGGGCCCTGGACGTGGGCTCCTGGGGCACGGCCGCCTCCGACTCCCCGGGGCCGTGATCCGGACGAGAGGCCCGGCCCCACGGAGGCCACGAGCCGCCTGCCAGCCTCAGCCCCAGCCAGGCCCCTCTCTGCAGCTGCCCCTCACACCCTGCTGTGTGCCTCTCCCTCCCCACCCCACCCCCCACCCAGCCTGGCAGCTGCGTGGCGACAGAAGCGGTGCCAGCCCGGTGTTAGAAGCAAGGTTGCATTTACAGGGCGGCTCGGGCTTAGAGGGCCGTGCTAATCCCTTAAGAGACGGTGGCGGGAGATGAGAGGCAGGGAGAGCTGGGAGGAAATCCCCGCGGGCGCGGGGGCCGGCCTGGGCTGCGGCTCCCCCCGAGATCAGGCCCGGGTCCTGCAGGAAATTCGCCGGCTTCAGAGGCAGCGAGGTGGTAATTAGGGGCGGATGCCACCTTTGAGGACGGAGAGGGAGCAGAGGGGAGGGGATGGGGCAGAGGGGGGGCGCCGGCCGTGCGGCCCGGTCCAGGGCGGGCTCTGCGGGGCGGTGCCCAGTCCAGCTGCGGAGGCCAGTCCCTGCGTCCCCCTCCAAGCAGGCCCCAGGCCCCTCGGGGCAGCGGACCCTCCTCCCCCTGGCTGGACTTCCTGCCCCTGTGTGGGCTGTGGCCCTGTGACCCTGTGGGAGGACCCTGTGACCTCCGGGGTCCTCTCCCTGTGGGTCAGAAGGAGCCTGTGCCGTGCCCCCAGACCCTTCCCAGGCCCCGGAGCTGGGGGGCAGGGCCGCCCCGCAGACCCCACAGCCCGGGGCCTCAGGAGGGCAGGCCCCCCTCGGGGCTCAGCGTCTCCTCTCCTCCTCCCGCTGCAGGACCCTCGCTCCACGGCGGCCGCCGCGGCCCCCCTCGGAGGCCCCCGGGCCGACTCGGTGCTGGGCCGCGTGGAGGGCGCGCAGCAGCGCTGGAAGCTGCAAGTGCGGGAGCAGAGGAAGACTGTCTTCGACCGGCAGAAGATGCTCAGCTAGGCCGCCGGACAGAGCTGGGGCCTCGTCCCCCCACCCCGGGCCGCCCTCCCGGGCCTTCCCTGGACAGGCCTGCGGCACAGCCTCCGTCTCCTCTGTGGCAACGTCCCTGGCGGTCGGCAGCCCGTGGGGAGGGAGGCATTCGGTGCTGCCCTTCCTGCTCCAAACGTCTGGAATGTTCTCACCTCTGGAGGGCGGCGCTGGGCCATCGCCACTCCGTGGGGGCGGACAGCCACCGGCAGTCAGCACACGGGGACACTGGCCCCCTCCTTCCCCACGGTGTCCCTCCACCCCACGAGCGGGCTGGGCCATGTCCTTGCGGGCAGCCACGGCTCGGGCCCTCACTCCGCTTCAGGACGCCAGGCGGCCCCACCTCCCGTGTCTGCGAAGCTGAGCCAGACGGTGGTGGCACCCCGGGACACGAGAGGCTCTGCGCGCCCGAGTGCCCGCGCCCGGGTCCCCACCGGCCCCGAGCCCCGCCGTGCCCGAGCAGGGAGACGGAGAGAGCTCATGTCCTCCGTAGTCTGTAATCACGGGAGCCACCATTAAATTGTTTCTCTCACTCTCTGCGTTTCAAGAGGTTCCGAGGGGGAAGTGTGTCCCCCGTGACCTGGCGAGTGCCGAGGGACAGAGACAGTGCCCGCGGCGCCTGCTCCCCCGGGAGCCACGCTGCTGCCCTCTGGCTGGAGGCGGCGGCTCTCGGTCCCTCCTCTCCCCGGAGCTCGGGGCAGGCAGCCCCTGGAGCTGCCCCCAGAGCCTGTGTGCATCCCCCCCTTCGTGGGCGGTCCCCTGGGACCGGGAGCGAGCCCGTGTCATCGGGGTCTCTCCGACACGGCTGGCACCCAATGCAAAACCACCGCGGGCGGGTCGGCAGGGAGAGACGGAGGTGGGAGCCCGCTGGTCACTCCGCCTCCGCCCGGGAAGCGCCGTGGGGGGTCTGGGGCCCGGGCAGAGGCAGGGTCCTGGAGGGACCCGGGACCCGAGTGTCCGTCCCCAGGCCGCACCAGGGAGGCTGGGTGCTGGGTGAGGCCGGGGCCCAGGCTGCAGGGTCCCGTGCCAGTGCTGGGGGAGTGGGCGGGGCGACCTGCTGGCCCGGCTTCCAGGAGGAGCAGAGACTGGGGCTGGTGCTGGAAACCCGGAAGGACGCGATGGCCGAGAGGCGACGGGGTCGGCTGTGGGGCCCCGAGCAGGTGCGCTCGGCCAGCGGGGGGGTCCCCGCGCCACAGCCGTGAGCGTGAGGGAGGCCGAGCCCGGGCAGCCGGCGCCGGGGACGTGTCTGCCCTCGTGGGCCCTGCACGCCCGACCCCCCGCCCCCCCGTCCACGGCGCTGCTCTCCCCAAGGCAGACAGGGACCCGGCAGAGGGCTGGGCCTCTGCGGGCCCGTGGCTGCCAGGCCGTGAACCCTTTTCCTGAGGCCTCTGGCCGCAGGCCCCGCCCCCCCTCCCCCCTGCACTCCCCGTCCACTAGGAAACCTCGCCGCGCGGACCCCGGCCGCAGGTGTGAGCTCAGCCTCCCCGGAGCCGAGCTCCACGCCCACCCGCGAGTGTGTCCTCGTGCAGGACCGGACCCCTCCCACGGCCCAGGGCAGCGTGTCCCTCCCGCTCCCAGCCATGCCCCCTGCTGCCCCTCCCCCCCACCCCCCTGCCCCTTCCATGCCGCCCGTCCCGAGTCCCCCTCCGCCTGGGAACGAGCACGAGCCCCCTGCCCACAAAGAGTCTTCCGTGGGCTCCACGTCCACCTCGGGCCACGGGAGCACCCCCCATCTCCGCACCCTGCCCCCCCCACCTCAGGCCTCTAGCCCAGCCCTCTGCAGCAAGGTCACGCGGGGGGAGTCCTGCTCTCACCTTTGCCCCTGCCCTTTGACCGGAGGGGACGCCGTGGGCCTCCCTTGGGGAGCTGCTGCGCTTGGCTTCTGGGGCCCCAGCCTCTGGTGCTCCCTGCTCTGGGCCCCCCTCCCCCCCTAAGGTCAGGGGTTCCCGGGACCCCACCCAGCCCTGAGGCTCTTCCCCACACTGGGCTGCAGCATCTCGCCAAACGTCTCCTCTCCTTCTCGGTCTCCCTGTGTCTGTGCCAGAGTCCCCCCTGGTCCCAGGCCCAGACCTGACCCCGGGGCTCCAGGCCTGTCCACCCGGGTCCCGGGGGACTCCGCCCCCCACCCCACCCCAGGGTGCCACACAGCCATCAGAAGGAGCATCCAGGCCTCCGCCCATCTGTGGCTGGCTTCCTCTCTCTGCACCAGAGTCACTCCAGCTGAAACCTGGAGGCTCTGCCCTGGTCTGCCACCCCTCACTCACCATCCCAGCAGCTGTCGTCCCTCTGGGTGGCTGAGGAACCCGTCCCCTCCCGACCCCTCCGCCCTAGCACCACAGTCCCCATCCACGTCCTTGTCATTTCTCAGGGGCCACCACGCATCATGTCACCTGCCTCCTGCACAGCCATCGAAGGCTTCCATCTGGGGTTTGAGGTCTTGGCAGAGATGATGACCTGCCTGCTCCCCGGCTGGTGGCCCCAGAGCCACTCTGCAGGAGCGACGGGGCCCCTGCAAGCCCGTGTGGGGGCGGGAGGCGTTGGGAGGTGGCTGGCTGCCCTGTGTGGGGCTGAGGAGAGAGCACAGCCTGGGGGAGTGGCCGGAGGGCTGGGGGACAGATGCCCAGACCTGCGCTCCGGGGACCCAGCAGCTCCCAGGGGCCCCTGGAACTGGCAGGGCGGGTGGGCAGGTGGGCAGTGCACCCTGAAGGCCTGGAAAGACCTGGCTTCCCACCCCCTTGGCCCTGCGGTGGCCCCGGCCATCCCTGAACCCGTCTCCGAGGACACCAGGGTGTCACCTGCGGCTGCCCATCAGAGGACGGTGACCGTAGTGGGGGCCAGGCCCCAGCCTCCGAGGGTTAGTAAAGTGAGTGGCCCAGCCCAGCGGAGACCCATGCTCCCCAGCCACCCGGGTGCAGAGGCCGACTCCCACGCACCAGCAGGGCCACCACGTCCCCCTGAAAGCCCCCCCCAACCTCTGCGTCGTCGCTGGGATGTGGGGTGCTGGCCTCCAGCCCCCAGCGGCGGTCAGAAGTGGACAGGGAACCCATGCGGAGCCGAGGACGAGCCCTGTCCACGCAGGACCACACCCAGAGCGCCCGCTGCCGCTGTCCCTCCTGCCGCGTGCAGCGGGGGGGGGGGCCCCTCGGTCCGGGCTCTGAGGGGTCACGGGGGCCTCCCCGCTGTGGCCAGACACCCGGTCTGCAGCTAGACCAGCCTTGGGGAAGCTCCACTCAGAGCCTCCTGGGGCGACACGACGGCGGCTCCCCCGGCCTCGGCTGCGTCCTGGCGTGGAGCTGCCGGGGGAGGGGGACGAGCCAAGGCCACAGGCAGGCTGGCCCTGAGGACGCTGGGCCCCTCTGGCCAGGCGGTGGGCAGGGAGGGGGGGCCGCAGCCCCGAGGCAGGAGCCCCGGCCTCGCCTGGAGGGGCAGGCCTTCTCCAGCAGGGCGGGGGGTGGGGGGGGCTGGCGGGGGAGCAGCCCGTTCCTCCCCGACGTGCGGCACGCACCGCGAGCGTTTCTGGCGGCGCCCACTCGCCAACTCTTCATGCTCGCGGTCGTGTGATTGTTTCAATGAGGTTCAGGGAAAAGCCACAGCACGTCAGCTTCGGGGCTCCGTGCGCACCCGCGGGGAGGACAGGTGAGGCGGGGAGTGGGTGCAAAGAGAACGCAGCCTGACAGCGCGTGCCCTCGGGCTGCGGCGGCTTTGGAGGGTCCCGGTGCCACCGTGGCGGTTCAGGTCCCCGTGGAGTGACCCCTGACGGCCGACTCCGGCCCAGGCTCCCCGGGGGCCTCAGGGGGTGAAGGGAGCTGAGCGGGGGTCTTCCTTCTGCTGGTGCCGTGGGGCCAAGGGTCTGCAGCCCCACACCCAGTGTACCCACACATGACAGCCTCCTGCGCCCGGTCCTGCCCAGGGGCCACCTGACAGCCCCCGACCCCCGAAGTCAGAGAGAGGTGTGCCCCCCCACCCCGTGTCTTCCTGCCCTGCAGGCGGCCATCGGCCCTGGGAGCCCACCGGGCAGGGCGGCGCCCTGGGGCATCTCCACCTGCCCTTGCCAGGGCGCGGGCGGCCAATCACAGCAGGCCAGGAGTGGCCCTCTCTCCTCCTCCAGCCGATCCCCCTCCGCCCTCCTCCCTCCCCTTCTGGGTGTGTCCCACTTGAAGCCCCGTCAGGTAAAGCGTACCTGGATCCCGGTGCCGTGGCGGGGAGCTGGGCAGAAGCTGCGAGACGCCGGGGCAGGTGGGCGGCACGGGGGCCCCTCTGCCCCCGCTGGAAGCCCACGGGCCGCGGGCCGCTGTGCTGGAGGCGCCCACCCAGGAGGTAACCGCGTCCAGGCGGCGGCGGCCGGGGAACACGGGCCAGGAGCACGCTCCCTGGGAGCTTTGTCCCCGGCCACCTCCCTCCGCAGAGGCAGGGACGCAGGCCGCCTCCCGCTGGCTGGGGGGGGGGGGGTGCAGGGCTGCAAGGGTGCTTCTGTGGTTCTGCCCCCGGACTCTGGGCTTGGCCAGACGCCTGACACCCCCCAGAGGCAAAGCCGGGCTTTCCCTGGGCAGGGGGGGGGGTGCCGGCTGGGGGTTTCCCTGGAAGGGAGGCTGGGGTCCCGGAGCACTGGGCTGCTGGGGGCCCCGGGAGGCTGTGGGGTGGGGGCGCAGGCTCCAGCGCCCACTGCGGGGGTCAGGGCCCAGCCCCGTCCCCGAGCAGCTGGGTGTCCTCGGGCCTGTGTTTGTTTGGGTCCCTGCCCCGACCCCGGTACAGGGTCAGCCGCCACCGCGTCCTCCCCGGAGCCCTGTCGTGGGCGGCACGCAAGCCCAGGTGAGTGTCCGGACCAGAGCAAGGTCTCTGTGGGCACGCTTGTTGCTTTTAAACCCTGCTGTCTGCTAGGAGCTCACCTGAGCTCTCGGAAGCTCTCTGAGCCTCAGTTTCCCCATCTGTAACGGGGGGGCGGGGCGTTCCCTTGAGGGGATCCGGTTTGTGCAGCAACAGCAGTCTCCCTGGAAGCCAAGCCCAGACCCAGAGGGGTCTGGCTGCACACGCCCAGAGAGTTTGCGGGGGACCAGACAGAGCCAGGGGCCCCCTGGCCCGGCCCCAGCCCCAGCCCCAGCGGTGGTCGCTGGGCACCGGCCCGCCCCAGCACGGGTGTTTCAGCCCTGGTCTCCCCGCACGGCGCGGTGACTGCAGAAGGAAGTGTGGCGCTGGCCCCCCTCCCACACACACACAGGACAGAAGACTGGCTCGCTCACGGCCCTGGAGCTGGGCGGGGCAAAGCCAGGGTCCGAAGCCCCTTCCGCTGGCCTGAGTCCCCAGTCACCAGCTGAGTTTCTGCGAAAAACACCTGTTCCCTCTGAAACGTGGGGGACCGCATGCAGGGGCGAAGGGCGGGGCGAGCTGGTGAGAGACCGCCTGCCCGGGGGGCCGCCAGGACCGCAGCCGCCAGGACAGGGGCCTGCGGTGGGGACGCGAGGAGCCGGAGCCACTGTCCCAGTGGCCACACGTGCAGGCTCTCGGGGGCCCAGCTCCCCCCCCCCAGTGGAGTGGGACAGGAGACACCTCCTCGTCGGGACACCCCGCGTGGGACGCACCGAGCGGACAAAGCAGCGTCAGTTCGCTCCGAGGAGGTGCCGTGTCCCCAGAGCCTGGTGACGGGGGCATCGCTCCCCACCCGCGGAGCCTCTGGACCCGGGGTGGCGCGGGACCCCGGACACCTCACAGTCCCGCCATCCCATGAGCCCAGGGGCTTTCTCCTGGAGACACTGATCCCCAGGAAAACGGCCTTCCGGACCAGGGAGAGAGCCCGCCTGGACCGCCTTTCTCCCTCCCTCACGTCTCGGCTTCACTCGCGCTCCGGGCTGTGGAGGCGGACTCGTCCTGCAGGGGGCGGCGAGCCCGCCGGCCCCAGGGAGTGTCCCGGTTTCCCCCGAAGCCCAAGTTCACCATTCGTCGTCGGCTGTGTGACCTTGGGAAGCTTGCTGTGCCTCTCTGTGCCTCTGCTTTCCCGTCTGTGGAATAAGGGGAGTGCCAGTCCCTGCGGGCAGTGAGGATTGCACGGCCGTGCGTGCGTGTGTGTGTGCGCGTGTGTGTGTGTGCCCGCGGGCGTTCAGGACCCTGCCCGACGAGGAGGAAGCCTGGGTGGCAGGCTACTGAGTTCTCTGGTCCCGGATGGCGGATTCCCGGTTCTCGGTGGCCCCCGAGCCCGCAGGTCCCTTTCTGAAGGTCAGTCCAGCTTTTCCCTCTCTCGCGGGTACGCAGGAGCCCAAAGGCCTGGAGGTGACCCTCAACTCTGCCCCGTAGCAGCTGTGCCACCCTGGGCAAGTGGCCGTCCCTCTCTGAGCCTCCGTCCCCTCGTCTGTAAGCCGGGGGCGCTGTCCGTGGCTGAGAGGCTGAGACGGGAGCCCGGCATGTGGGTGAGCGCTGGCAGCGTAGCCGCACCGGGACAGCCCCGAGGCCGTCCCCCGGGAGCCCAGCCCAGCCGGGCCTGAGACGAGAAAGCCAGGGCCGAGTGGGTGGGACTTTCCTCTGGACGTCCTCCAGGACAGGTGTGTCCGTGCGCAGCATCTGGACGCACATGCCTGTGCCGTGCCCAGGGCCGCACGGGGCAGCCCTTGCTGCCCGGGGTCTTTCGCAGCCACGACCCGGAGCCTCAGCGCCTCCAGGAGCCCTTCCCGTGGCTGTGCCTGCCTCACCGACAATCCCAGACACCAGTAACTGCACTCCTATAGGTGCCACCTGCATTTCCCCGAAGACCTGGGGACTCCCACGGTCCCCAGGGGTGGGGACGACAGGGAGGGGAAAGGTCCACCATGGGGAGGGCAGGACCCGGCATTCTCCACACCTGCGGCTGCCGTCGCTTCCCGTGGGCACACGGCGGCTCTGTCTCCCGCAGTCTCCGCCCCGTCCAGAGGCTGGATGGGGTCCTGTCTGGGTTCTGCACGGGTGGTTTGTGTGTGGGGGGGGGGCGCTGCTACTGAGTTTTTCTGAGCACAGACAAGGGGGTTCCTCGTCGCTTTCCTGGGGTGCAGCAGTGATGAGGGTGGTGGACAGTACATCCAGCGCTGGCCAAGCTTCCCGGAGTCCGGGGAAGGCGGGTGGGACCCCGGCTGCAAGCGCGCCGTTCTGCCCGGCTTCTCCTGGCTCTTCCACAAGTTTCTGCAGCGTCTGCGCGTGCCCGGAGCCGGGCCCAGCTCTGCACTCGGCCACCCTGGGGCAGACACTCCGGGGCCTGCAGACGGCTGGTGTGCAAGTCCGCGTGGGGTGTGGGGGCTCGGTGATGTCCCTCCGCCTGGCACAGAGCGGGCCCTCAGAGTCCCAACCTCGTGTGCAAACGCCCATGTCCTTTCGTGCCTCGTGAGACCCCGAGGCCGGCTGTGGTGGTCCCGGAGCTGCTGTGGTCTTTGGATGGAAGGCCCCGGGAGGTGTCAGCGATGAGACTCGTCCCCACCCTCGGAGGACGTGCCGTCGCTGGCACTCGTCTGAAGCCAGGCCCCACGGGGGTTTCGGGCATATTTTTTCTTGTTGGATTCTCATGGACCAGCGCCCTCCTGGGAGGGGTTCCCTTCCCCGCGTCTGAGGAGTGGGGCTCAGTCCCCCAGGACGGAGGCCGCCCCTGGGGCCGCAGCACCTCTCGGTGTCCTTCTTCAGCAGGCGGGCGCCCTGCCCACCCCAAAGCCCACATCCCCTTGGGAGGCGGGTGACACGGGGCCCATCCCTGCGGGCCTTTCTGACTGACGTGTCTGTCCACTCTCTGCTCTAGGACCCTTCCGGGGACCCTCTGCGGAGCTGGCGCGGCCCTAAGGGGAGCAGTCGGTTCCTGCCCTTGCATCCCCCCCCCCAGGCGGCCTGGGGTCTCCTAGGCGGGAGGACCCAGGCCCCAGCGCTGCGGCTCCAGCACGCCTGGCTGCTGGCAAGGCAGGTGCCCATGGGCGGCAGAGGAGATCGAGCACCCGGAGTCCCGCCTCTCCCGGATGGACTGGAGCCCATGCGCTAGGAGCCTCTGCCCGGTGCCGCCAGAGTCCGCAGCGATGGCGCCCGTTAGGGGGGCCGCGGAAGGCACCCCACAGAGCGAAGAGCAACCCTAACCAGTCCTGGAACCCCAGAGCTGCTGCTGGCGATGTGACTCGTCCCCGCGGTGGGGACGCACAGACCCCGAGCAGGGGCGATTCCGGGAGCGCCTGGCTGTGGGCGCGGCCCCCCGCGGCGCCATGAACAGTCACTTCTGCCGGGCGCTGATGGACCGGGCGCCCGCGGCGCCCCCTGGCGGCATGCAGCTGGGGACGGCGCCCCCTCCCCGGCCCGCGCCCCTGCCCGCCGAGCCCCCGGGCGCCATGCCCTTCCTGCTGTTCCCCGGCCCCGCCGCCGCCTACGCCGGCCTGTTCCCCTGCGCACCCGGGCCCGGCGCCCTCGGGGGCTACGACTGCGCGTTCGAGCCCGCCTTCGTCCACAAGCGCAACGAGCGCGAGCGGCACCGCGTGCGCTGCGTCAACGAGGGCTACGCGCGCCTCCGCGGCCACCTGCCCGGCGCGCTGGCCGAGCGGCGCCTGAGCAAAGTGGAGACGCTGCGCGCCGCCATCCGCTACATCCGGCACCTGCAGGAGCTGCTGCGCGCCGCGCCCGACGGTCCCCGGCCCGAGCGCCCCGGCGACGCCCCGCCACCCGAGGGCCCCCGCTTCTCCTCCTCGCCGGGCTTGGAGTCGGAGGAATCCAGCCAGTGATCGGAGTTCGCAGGGCCGCCCCACTGCCGGAGGCGCCCGTGACTGCGGGGTCACAGCGAGGCGGCGCAGCAGCCACTCCGAAGGGCGAGCGCTCCGCGTCTGCGTCCCCTCCTTCCCTGCCCCGCGGCTGACTTCCTCCTCAGCAGCTGGACCGACGTGCGGGGCAGGAACTCGAGGGGCCAACACGTGCCCAGGAGCTTGGTGGGCGCAGCGGGGCGCCGGCCTGGGGAAGCGCCAGTGCTCTCCACGCTGTCCCACAGGCCGCAAGAGAACGGCCCAGGATGGTCGCCCGCGGGACTGGCTCCCGTCCAGCTGCAGCCCCGCGCTGGGGAAAGCCGGGGCCCAGATCCTGGCTGTGCGCAGCCGGCCGCGGCGTCCTCCGGCGTCCCCAGGCCGCAGGCGGAGCCCTGGGTCTGCGAGTCCGCGGGAGGAGGGCTGCGCTTCCGCCTGGATGCGCCCTGTCCGACTCGCCACCAGAGGGCCTCAGACGCCAGCGTCCTCTTTGGAAGCCTGTTTGCAACCCGGCCCTGTCCCCGCGGGGGCGCTCTCTAGCCTCCCTGACCGAGGCGATCCGCGGGCCCTCTGCTCCCCAGGGGCCTTTCCCTGGCTTCCCAGCCTCTCCCCTGCCGGGCCGGGCGAGGACTGGTGTCCCCCTCGGCTGCCTGCCTGTGTGGGCGGTGGCACCGCATGGGTTTACCGGCACCTTCCGAGCCCAGCGACGAAATAAAATGTGCGTTGAGCATGTGACTCCTGGACTGTGGTCCGCCCTCACGCCCCCCGAGTCTCTCTCTCATCCCCACTCCCTCTGGGCTGCGAGCTGGGCGGGGCGTGCTCCGCCCCCACTTACCAGGGGCCGGGCGGGTACCCTGCCGGCTCCGGGGGGCCAGAGCCCCAGAGAGAAGGCACTGGACCCTCGCAGCAGCCGGGGAGGGGACACAAAGCAGACAGGGCGCCCCGGGGTGGCAGGTGCCGACTGTCCTGGGAGCCTCCTGCCCTGCCTGCGGGTTTCACTTCCCTGACCGGGGGGTGGGGTGGGGGGGCAGGGAGCATGGGGAGGGGCCCTGGCCCGGTAGCAGCCAGTGCTGAGGAGGGAGGGCTGTGGGCTGTGAACTGTGCCCAGCGGGCCACCCAGCACCTTTTCTGGACTGGGGGCACCGTGAGGCTGGGGGCGGTGGAGCTAATCTTGGCATGAGGGAGCCAGTCCGTAGTTGGGGGTCCACGCCGAGGGTCTTGCCCAGCCACGAACCTCCCTCCCGTCTCCCACTGCCCACCCCAGGCCCCGGTGCCTCCCACCGCCCCGCCCCCACCCTCCCCGGCACACTTCGGGATGTCACTGCCCGGCTGCGACGGAGTGACAGCTGCCCGGCCTGAGGGGCTAATTTTACTCCGACAGTAATCCTCAGCCCCACCCCCGCCCGCCCAGCAGGCGGCCGGGCCCTGCCGACGCCCCGGCCAGTCCCCTGGGCCAGGGCACAGGGGACGCGGGCAGGAGAGGCCGCGGGGCGGGCAGCAGGAGGGAGGAACCCGGGCCGCCGGCAGCATGGAGCCGCCCTCGCCCCAGGATGAGGGCCTCAGGAAGAAGCCATCCAAGAAGCCGGCCCCCGAGGCCCTGCCCAGGCCCCCCCGGGCCCTGCTCTGCCTGACCCTGGAGAACCCGCTGAGGAAGGCCTGCATCAGCGTCGTGGAGTGGAAGTATCCTCCAGGCCGGGCGGGCGGCGCGTGCCACGACGCAGGGACGGGCCGGCCACGGGCCACGCGCACGGGGGCCGGGGGTGGGGGGGGACTCGGAGATGGGACGGCAGCGCTGCAGAGGTCTGCGGGAACGCAGCCCTCGGCCGGGAGGGAGGAGGAGAAGACTTGGGGGGGGCGTTTCTGAGGCCCGAGTGGGCGGCCAGGTCCTGGTGACCCCCCTACCCAAGATGTCCACTGACCGCTGGGGCCGGGCCAGGGGTTCCTGGGCATGTGCGCCCAGGTCCACGTCACCTCGGGACTCCCCGGCCTCATTCCTGTATAGGGTGGAGGAGAACAAAGCGGGGGCGGAGGGGGGCTGCAAGCAAACCTTCCCCTGGATGGGGGGGGGAGAGTGGGGAGAGGCAGGCGCTGGGGTGGGGTGGAGGGACGGGCGTGGAGGATGGGCCGCCGGCCTGGCCACCCACCGAGCTCAGACCCCACCTGGGTTCAGGGCCTGCAGCTGGGGCTCTGCACTCTGGGGGGGAGAGTCCCGCGGGCATGGGGGCTGCTTGGGGGAGGAGGGAGGAGGCAGGTGGGGGAGGCCGGCCTCCTCGGGCCAGCGGAGAAGAGCAGGCGCATCTGAAAGCAGAGCCCCTCTGGGGGTCCTGGGCGTGGCCTCCCTCCAGCTGCTCCCGAGGACAGGGGGTGAGGAGCTGGGCAGGGAAAACGGGGGCCGGGTTGGAGTCGTTTGGGTCATGGCTCCCCCATCCAGCCCCAGCTGGCGGTCCCCCGGCCCTGCCCCCGCGGAGTCGGGGGGGCAGGAATCTCCCCTGGCCTCTGCCCTCTGGACCTCCCTTCCCAGGCCTCTGCTCCTGCAGCTCCTGGGGAACAGGGTTCCAGCTGAGCCCCCCACTCTCTCTACCCCCTTTCCCTCAATGCCGCCTGCCCTGGCTTGGCCTGGGCCGCCCCAGAAGACGGCCATGCGGGGGCGGGGGGCTGTGTGTGGCTCGGAGGGTGCTGGTCCAGCCGGTGGTCACCCACGCCCTCCTCGGGCTCTGGGACACTGGGGGATCTCTCCCCACTGACCCTCGTCCAGGTCCTGCTCTGCAGGCCCCTCGCCTGTCCCCCGTCAGCCCCATTTCCCCCAGGGGGCCCCCCCCCAGGTTGTCTGGCCGGAACCTCAGAAGGCCAGGGCTCCTGGGCAGAGGGCAGGTGAGGCGGGCGTGGGGTGGGCGTGGGGCCTTGAGGCTCCCTGGCCCTGGAAGCTGCTGGGCCTCGGCCCGAGCCAGCGCTTGGCGGCCTCAGAGCGCGGGAGGGAGGTTCCCTGCCCCCCAGGGGAGCCCGGGCCCCTCCCCGCCGCCCGAGAACTCGGCCCTCCCTCCCGGGCGCCCTTCTGCCCCTCACCCCGCGAAGCCGCGCCTCACGAGAGGGCTCTCCTTAACCCCGGCGCCAGACCCTTCGAGACCCTCATCCTCCTCACCATCTTCGCCAACTGCGCGGCGCTGGCCGTGTACCTGCCCATGCCGGAGGACGACAACAACAGGCTGAACGTGGGCCTGGTAAGAGGCGCCCTCCCCCGCCCGCGGTCTGCGCCAGGCTGGGGGGCACGGGGCTGCAGCCCTCGCCCCCAAGGATGCAGACACCCCCAAACCGCCCGCAGGGCAGGGCTGGCCAGCGGCTCCTCCGCGCCTCTGGGCTCTGTGAGGGGCCGGCCCATGCCCTCGGGAGTGTCACCGGGCCCGGGCGCCTTCCTGGGTCCCCGGCACAGTGTCGAGTGACAGGCGCGGACACCCAGGCTCAGGGGGCTGAGCGCCCACCCCCCTTCCCGGAGAACCCCGTCCCCACCGCGCTCCCCTTCCTGGCCGGCCCGTCGAGGACCGCAGGCAGAAGGCACAACCCGCGAGGGAACCGGAACAGGCCGGGGCGGGAAGGACTGTCCAGAACCGGGTCCCTGCCTTCAATCCGCCCCCCGGCTTTATGGGGGAGACGGTGGAGACTTGATTTAAAGGGCCCACCCACCCGGAGCCAGTAAGAGCACTTCCCGTCTACAGGGTCCGTACTGGGTGCCGGGCTCAGCGCTGAACACTCCCTCCACGGTCCGTCTTAGTCCCCTGTGGGGGGTGGCGTCACAGACGAGGAAACTGAGGCTCAGAGAGCCGGGGGGGGGGCGGCGATGCAGGGCCCAGGGACACCGCACGGGCGCCCCCTTGGGGGGTCTCCCGTGCAGGCCGGTGACTCCCAGCCCTGCCCCCGGAATGAGGGCTTGAGGACTTCCAGGGGACGCCCCTGGGAGCCGTGGTCCCGAGGGTTGGGGACAAGGGGCACGCATCTCAACGGGCTTGTCCCTGCCCCACCTCGCCGGGGGGGAGGGGGGCGGAGTTTGGGGGAAAGAAGTTACCTGGCCCTCTTCGCGTGGTTCCCAGGATTCCGGGGAATCCGTCCCAGGTGGGTGGGCTCCTGCGTAGGCTGGGCTGTACGTGGGGAGCTCCGGCTCGCTCCTGGGCTGGGCAGGAGGGTGGGGCAGCTGTGGGCGGGGCCGGGGCCACACAAACTACTGGCAGGGAGGTGAGTCTCAGAGCCCCGCCCCCTCGCCTTCACAGCGGGCTCCTCCCTCGTCCTGAGTCTGGGAGGGACGAGGTCCAGGCCCCTGGTCCAGGACCATACCCCGGGCCCACCCACCCTTCAGGGTTTCAGATTTGGGTTCCAGGTCACCCCCGGAGAAGCTGACCCCTCTGAAAAGGGTCTGCCCTCCGGGAGGGAGTTCAGCCACCCCGCAGCCGTTTTCCATCTGGAAACAGAACGAAGGCCCTAAACGTGTCCTGGGGTCCCGCGCACGTTGCCTTAGACGCGGCTAGGGTTCCCCGACCTGGGACTCCAGGGAGAGGGGGACAGGTCCCGGGGAGAGGACGTGTTTCCAGGCGATGACACCATCTCTCGGACGGGCTGTCCCCGGCTGGTCGGCCCAGGGGGGCAGGTGCTGCTCCGGCCCACAGACAGCTCTAGCAGGGGGCTCAGGAGGACCGGGGGTGGGGGGGGCGGCAGGTGCAACTGGCTTCCGGTGGGTGGGGCCCAGGGAGGCCGCGAGCACCGCATGATGTGCGGGACCCCCCTCCCGCGCACAAAGAGCCGCCCGGCCTGAACGTGACCGGGGCTGGGGCTGAGAAGCCCCGGGAGTTAGTGATGGGACAGCCCTCGGCCGGGCCGGCCAGGTCACCCTCCACTGTGACACCTCGGGGACGTGGTGCCCCCCGTCTGCCGGGTTCCCAGGTTGCGGGTGATTTCTGGTGGCAGGGGGCCTTGGTGCCGTCCAGGGGTGGGGGGCTGGCTTCGCAGTGGCTCCTGCAGACGGGGCGAGGCCTCTGGGACATTCCTGGGGTTCGGGTTGCTGCCCGGTCCTCGGGAGGCGGCAGCATAAGCCTCTGGCAGGCAGGGTGGCTGTCTTTTTATAGGGTCAGGAATGTGCCCGAGACGGCCTGCCGCGGCTCCGGCCTTGACCATCAGACGGAGAACCAGGGCCCGCGGGGGTGCGGGCAGGGAGCCCGGCCACCCGGCAGGGGCCCGGCAGAATGACCTGAGACCCCACCTGATGCTGCCCGCGCCCCCGTGGGCCCTGCCACCCCTACCCCAGAGCCCTCGCTCCCTGAGGGTGAGCCCTCGGCCCAGCGGGGCCGTCACTGGGGCCGTCACTGGGGAGGCACAGGGTTTCCAGCTGGACCAGCTGCCCGGAGCTGGCCCTTCGCTGGCAGCTCGACGCCCTCCCTGAGCCCCGGCCCCCCCCTCTGCGCACGAGGACCGCAGAATCTCCCGGGCAGCATGGGCTTGTCCTCGAGTGCCGGCCTCAAGTCCGCCTGGAGCTCGGGCGGGGCTCAGGAGACCTTCGTTTCTTTCCTTCGCTGCACTCCCGGCCCCAGCCGAGGCCCCGCGGAGCTCGGACCCGGGGTGGGAGGCAGGATGGACCCGCCCGGACTGGCCTAGACCAGTCGGTGGGGCGAGAGTTCACCAGCTAAAGATAGCATCTTCCCTCACCCCTGCCAGGGTCATCTTCCAGACCTGGCGGCTGCGGTGGACATGGGGACAGAGGTCCGGGCCCCGGGGGCTGGGCGGTGCGCCCGGAGCCACACAGACTGGCTCACCAGGAGCGCGGCCAGCTCCGTGGCCCGGGTGGGCCGGGGCCCGGCAGCCCGGGCGCCCACCGCCCCTCTGAGCCCAGCTCCCCTCACTGGCGAGGAGGAAGCATAGCTGGGGGGTGCTGGGTCCCAACAGACGCTGGGTGCCCCCAGCGGAGACAGGGACGCCTGGGGACAAGCGGGTCCGGGGGTGGGGACATGTCAGGGCGAGTGAGATGAGATCGGGGTAGGACAGGCCCCGGATGTGGCCCGTCCACAGCCCCGTGAGAACCAGTGGACAGGGGGCTGGCAGGGGAGCGGCCCCACGGGCCTGGGGGTCACGGCGCCTTCGAGGGCGCCGGCGATGGTGAACACGCCCCTGAAGGGCGCAGGCGGTTTCCGCCACCTCCGTTCTGCAAAGAGGGAGCTCACTCTCCTGGGGGCTTCGGGGCAGGTCAGGCCCAGAGCTGGCGAGAGGCGTTCGGTGCACAGCGACAGCCCCCGCCCGCCAGTGGCAACCCTGGGGGCACGTTTTGGGGACGCTGATGACGTGGACCTTGGAGGGGCAGCCAGGTCTCCCTTGGGTGCCCAGGCCAGCCCTTCCTCAACGTCTGGGACACACGTCCCTGTGAGACCAGGAGCCCAGGCCGGAGGGGCCCCGGGTCGTGCGACCCACGGAGCTGGGCCTTGCAGCTGACGGGCGAGGACCCTGGGCGACCCGTCTGTGGACCGTGGACAGGGACAGCCTCGCTCTGGGTGGCGGCAGGACAGGCGGCCGCAGGTGCAGGCCGCTCTCCCATGCACAGGGCTGGCCGAGAGGCCGGCCACTGTGTCCGCCCCTCTGCCCCCTGCACAGCCCCACCCCGTCCTGCAGGGCCCCTGGGGCTGCAGCACCTTGTTGGGCTCCACCTGCTCCCCGCCCTTCTCGTGGGATCGGGCCCCGGGGAGCCTGCCCTGTGCAGGAACGGGGCCCCTGCCCATGCCCAGGGGGCACCCCAGGTGGGGGAGGGTGACCGGGACACGGACGGGGTGACAGAGGATCAGGCTGCGGGGGGGGGGCCTGGGGGAGCCAGGAAGGCACCTCGACAGGTGGAGCTGGTGAACCCCCGGCCCCTCCCCTGCCTGATGGTGCCGGGCCTGGGGGTGGGGCTGGGTGGGGGGGGCTGCCTGCAGAAGAAGAGCAGTAAACCTGCATGGCCCCCAACCGGCACAGGGTCTGTGTTTCCAAGGGCGAGACGGAGGGCGAGGAGGGTGGAACTGGGTCTGGGGTCTTAGCGAGGGGTGAGTGCGAACCAGGGGAAGGGGCCCAAGTGTCCGCGCAGGCTCGGACCGAGCTGGCGGCCAGCGACGGACTCGGTGAGGGGGCACCTGCAGGGAGTGCGGAGCCCGTGGGCGGGGGGCTCCAGGCAGGTGCCCGGGACTCGGGGCGCCGAGGGCCAGGGTGCAGGGGGTGGGGCCCAGGGGCGAAGGTGGGCTCAGGGAGCGGCGTGAGGCGTGACGGCCCCCTCCCGCAGGAGAAGCTGGAGTACTTCTTCCTCGTCGTCTTCTCGGTGGAAGCCGCCATGAAGATCATCGCCTACGGCTTCCTCTTCCACCAGGACGCCTACCTGCGCAGCGGCTGGAACGCGCTTGACTTCATCATCGTCTTCCTGGGGTGAGGCCCAGAGGGCGGGAGGGCCTCGGGGGCCCTCGGGGGCCTGTGCCTGCCACCGCCACCGCCAGCACCCCAGGGCAGGACAGAACCCCCTCCGTGCACGGGGCGGGGGGCCGCCTCGGGGGGGGGGCCCGAGAGGACGCTCTGCCTGGCCGGTCACACCCCGCCTGCCCCGGCGAGGACGCGTGCGGCTCCACTGGCTGCCTGTTTCCCCCCCGGACCGTCTAGTCACTTGTGCCACCCCCGTCTCCAAACACAGTCAGTCTGAGGTCCTGGGGGTTCCGTCTCCAGCCCATAACCTCGGGGGCCCCAGGGCAGCCCCTAAGGCAAAGGGTAAGAACAGCCCCGTCCTTGCAGCGGCGGCCTCCAGCAGGCCGTTGCTGCGCGCCGTGCTGAGACGTCTCCGGCAGTCCCCCCGCCCCCATCACCGGCTGCTCTCTCCCCTCAAGGAAGCTGAGGCCCCGGGGAGCCCGGCTCTTGCCCAAGGTCACACTGCTCCCCAGGGGCCGGGCCGGACCCAGACCCAGGGTGTCCCAGACCCAGGGTGTCCCAGCCCCAGAGGTGCCCGCCTCCCCACCACGTGGCCCTTCAGGGCACCGCACGCTCTGTTGACTGTTCACCACGTCCCGGTGCTGCCGTGGGCAGTCTCCCCTCGGGTTTCCCCTCGGGTGCCCTGAGCGCAAGGGGGACACGGGGTCCCCAGGACAGTGCTCATCTGACCGCTGGGCCCTCTCCGCCCCCCCCCCAGGGTCTTCACGGTGATCCTGGAGCAGGTCAACGTCATCCAGAGCAACACGGCCCCGCTGAGCAGCAAGGGCGCCGGCCTGGACGTCAAGGCCCTGAGAGCCTTCCGCGTGCTCAGGCCCCTGCGGCTGGTGTCCGGGGTGCCCAGTGGGTGGCAGCGTCCCCTCGCCCCCACCCCCGCCCAGCCTGCTCCCCGGCCCAGCTCTGGGTCCTCCTCCCGCCCTGGTGTCCCAGAGGCTGCCCAGGGTGGGGAGAGCGGGAGGGGACCCCGGGGCGCTGACCCTCCCTCGCTCCTCCCCGCCCGCCCCCGCTGCAGGCCTGCAGGTGGTCCTCAACTCCATCTTCAAGGCCATGCTGCCGCTGTTCCACATCGCCCTGCTGGTCCTCTTCATGGTCATCATCTACGCCATCATCGGCCTGGAGCTCTTCAAGGGCAAGATGCACAAGACGTGCTACTTCATCGGGACCGGTGAGCCCCCGGGCCGGGCGGGAGCAGAGGCGCCCCCACAACTCCGGGGTGGGGGGGGCCACCCTGCTGTGGAGCAGTGCATGCTGGGTCCCT
Organism: Phyllostomus hastatus; assembly: GCF_019186645.2. NCBI lineage: Eukaryota > Metazoa > Chordata > Mammalia > Chiroptera > Phyllostomidae > Phyllostomus > Phyllostomus hastatus. The sequence continues at coordinate 22,983,476 of NW_025333607.1, read as the reverse complement.
GCCGGCCACCACCGCTGGCCTTGGGAAAGACGCCAGCAGCGTTTCTGCTGTCACCGCCCACCGTCTCCCGCTGTCTGGTCCTCCTGCCCGCAGACGTTGTGGCCACGGTGGAGAACGAGAAGCCGTCCCCCTGCGCCAGGACTGGCTCGGGCCGCCCCTGCACCATCAATGGCAGCGAGTGCCGTGGCGGCTGGCCGGGGCCCAACCACGGCATCACGCACTTTGACAACTTCGGCTTCTCCATGCTCACCGTGTACCAGTGCATCACCATGGAGGGCTGGACCGAGGTCCTGTACTGGGTGGGTTGGCGGCACCGCCCGCACATCTCCCGTCCTCTGGGCTGGGGGGGGAGAGGCGGCCCCGCCTCCTGTGGCTCTTCCCTGGGGAACTCTGGGCCCCAGGCGTGTGTCCCAGCGCCCTGGAGACACCCCCAGTGTGGCGCCTACCTGTGCAGCACGCGCGAGGAGCAGGGGAGCAGGAGCCAGGAGCTGCGGGTGTGGCCCCGGTTCCCCCTCCTACCTCGTCCCTAGGCCTGGCTGGTGTCACTCACTCCTTGGGGCCCGGAGTCTCAGACCCCCTGGGGGGGCGACAGGCCCTCTGAGTCTCTCTCCTGGCCACTGGGCGGGACTGCTTGCCCGAGTGATAAACACTGGCCGTGAGTCTCCTCGTCCGTGACAGGAGAGTGCTGCCCACGTCCTCGGGCAGCACCGACAGGGAGTGGGAGGATCCGCTTCATCCCGGCAGAGCGGCCCGCAGCCGATGCCATGGAAACCTTCGTGTGGCGTCTGCTGTTTACGTGGTGTTACTGAGAGCTAGGCTGCACTTCCTGTTTAATCGCCTCACAATGGGAGGCATCGTTCCCATTCCACAGATGGGGAAATTGAGGCTCAGGGAGGTTCAGTAACTTGCTCACAGAATCGGAGCTCATGAGCAACAGAATTAAGAACTCTAGTCCGTCCAGCTCCCATGCTGAAGCTGCAGCAGCGTGAGCTGCCAGTGGGAGAAACATTGTAACAGTGGGGAAAACATTATAACGTATGGGAAACATAGTAATGGTGGGGGAAACATTGTAACAGCTGGGGAAACATAGTAATAGTGGGGAAAACATAGTAACAGTGGGGAAAACATTGTAACGGTGGGAGAAATATTGTAACAGTGGGGGAAACATAGTAATAGTGGGGGAAACATTGTAACAGTGGGAAAAACATAGTAACGGTGGGGGAAACATTATAACAGCGGGGAAACATTATAACAGTGGGGGGGACATAATGGTGGGAGAAACATTGTAACGGTGGGGGAAACGTTATAACAGCGGGGGAAACATTGTAACGGTGAGGGAAACATAGTAACGGTGGGGGAAACACTGTAACGTGTCAAACGCTTTGCGGGTGTGGAGGATTCCTATGAACAGTTCTTGGGAGCTCCTACCATGGAAGCAAATCACTCACCACTTGGAAGGGCAGTCCCCTGTGTGGCCTCAGCTCTGCTACAGGGACCCAGGGCGCATTACTGTGCCCCCGGACGCTGATTGTCTCGGGTCACGTGTGATGGTCACGAGGCCGCGGGACCGGCTCAGGCTGAGACCCCTCACTGCTTCTTCTGCGTTGAAAACGTTTGACTGTAAGAAAACCAGGCGGAGGTGGACTCCATGAGAGAGTCAGGCCAGGGAGGTGGCCCGCTGGAGGGAAAAATGGGTCAGCGTCACCTGGGCCAAGTAGAGGGTCAGCAGGCACCCCCCCGAGAGAGGTCCTAGGTGTTCAGGGGAGAAAAAGTCCCCCGCCCCCACCACGGCCCAGCCAGCCTGTCTCCTTGTCCCCCAGGGTCGGTGGAGTGGGCCCCTCAGTCAGGGGGTCAGACTCACCCCTCTGTCCCTCCAGGTCAACGACGCCATCGGGAACGAGTGGCCCTGGATCTACTTTGTCACCCTCATTCTGCTGGGGTCCTTCTTCATCCTCAACCTGGTGCTGGGTGTCCTGAGCGGGTAAGGAAGCCCAAAGGCAGCTGGGAGGAGAGGGAGCGGGAGGAGGCACAGGGCGGGGAGAGGTGACTGGCTGTCCCCACGTTCCTGCGCCCCCTGCAGCCAAGGGCCTGCTCCCTGGCTGGCAAGGGAGAGACAGAGGCTGCAGGCGGGAACCCTTCCATCTTTCCTTGTCCTCCCTTCCCTTCGAGCCTCCTTCTGCCCCTCCGCATCCCCAGCCTGCCGGCCCCAGCCGTGCCCGGGCTCGGCACCAAAGGGGCCACGAGTCCCCAGCTGTGCCGGGGGGTCCTTTCTACCCTGCTCGGTGGCCTGAGGGTCCCTTCCTGACCCTCGGGCCCTTTCTTGTCACCTTGTTCTTTCGAGGCCCAGGAGCACTCCCTGGGAAGCTGGAGTGCCCATGGCTGATTCTGTTCGGGCCACGGACTGTCTGGTCACTGACCCCTGGTGCCCCCCAAGGCGAGGTGGGAGGAACTGAGGGGGGGGACAGGAAGACATGAGGAGGGAGGCCGAGCATTCCCAAGGGCTCCTGGAGGGGGGCAGGGAGGGGCAGGGAGAGCCGCCCCTCAGCCCCCGGGAAGGGCACCTGCACCCTGGGGGCCAGCTGGGCCACGGGGCGGGGGCGCACTAGCCACAGACTGGGCTCTGTCCGTCTTCGAGAAGCTCAGTCCTCCCCACGCTGCCCACCCTCTCCTCCCTCCTGTCCTCCCTGCCCCGCCACAGCGAGTTCACCAAAGAGCGGGAGAAGGCCAAGTCCAGGGGAACCTTCCAGAAGCTCCGGGAGAAGCAGCAGCTGGAGGAGGACCTCCGGGGCTACATGAGCTGGATCACGCAGGGCGAGGTCATGGACGTGGAGGACCTGAGAGAAGGTTCGGGCCGGGGCCCCCCCATCTGCCCCAGCTCCCCTCCCGGGGGGGCACCCCCGCCCTGGAGCCCCCGCCAGCCCGGGCGGCCCATGGAGCAGGCGCAGCAGCATTGCGCGGTGCAGGCGAGGGAACCGAGGCCCCGGGAGGTGAGCGAGAGGTCCGAGGCCTCGCAGCTCCGAACGCTGGCCTACTGTGGGTCAGCGCCCTCCCGGGGCACACGGCCCCGCCCGCCTGCCCATCCCCTGTCCACCCATGCCCCTCCTGTGCTCCTGGCAACCTGGTCCTGGGAAGGCAGGGGCACCCAGGCCCCCCAGGGCCTGCCGTGCCAGGGCCACCCCAGTCCATGGCCCTTTCTGGGTGTGTCTAGCCACTCAGGGCCCGGGGGGCCGGCCTACCGAGGCTCTCTCGTCCCCAGGGAAGCTGTCGCTAGACGAAGGGGGCTCGGACACTGAGAGCCTGTACGAGATCGAGGGCCTGAACAAGCTCATCCAGTTTGTGTGAGTGTCTGCCCGCCGCCAGGCCCTGAGCCCCGGGCCTCCCCCCCCGCCCCGAGACACTCGTCACAGCCCCACCCCCTCCCTCCGGGTGCCTCAGGGCCGCCGCCCCAGTCCCGTAGCCCCCCGGAGGGTTCCCCGTTTACGGACTGCTGCCGCCCGAGGACCAGGGTGGCGTGGGTGGGGCAGTGGGCTGGCCCCAGAGCCTCGGCCGGGGAGGCACGGGTGTGCACCCGGAGAGCGAGGCACCACAGAGCTTCGTGGGGTGGGGGCTGGCCCCGTCGTGCCTTCGTCCCCAGAGGACGTGTGGCGGTCTGGGTGGCTGCTGTCTGTCCCTAATTCCGACGTCACCGAGGTGGCGAGAGACCACACCACCGAGAAACACGCCCAAGGGAAGGTGGAGGCCCCTCCCCCTGCGCAGAGGTAACCACGGTAACAGCAGCATCCCCGAGGCCGCTCCATGTGTTCCTCTCGCTCTCGCTCTCACACACATGCACACACATGCACACGCACACTCACACGCACACACACACACACACACAGACACACTCACACGCACACAGAGCGGGGTTCCCGGGTTTCGTTGGGGACTCTCCCACTGCGGGGTTATCTACATAGTTACTGTCGCTTCAGGGCCGAGGGCGGGGCCCGGCACCTGGGGGGGGGGCTGCCAGGTGGTCGGAGAAGGAGGTGAGCCAGGCGCGAATTAGCCGCTCACGTCTGCAACTCAGAATGAGCCCCGGAGGCCGACGTCACACACACGTCTCTGGTCGTTGTAACTGAGACATTTCTTACGAGTAGCTTCAGGCTCACAGCAGAAGTGAGCAGAAGGTGCGGGGAGTTGCCATCTCCCTCACGGCCCACCCAGACACAGCCCTCCCACTCTCAACGCCCCCACAAGACGGTGCATTTGGTCCCAAAATGAACCTGCACCCACACGTCACCGTCCCCCAGCGTCCGCAGCTGCCGGGAGGGGCGCTCCTGGTGCTGGACACCCTCTGGGTGGGGGGGCACGACCTGTGCCCCCACTGTCTCAGCACACAGGGCAGTCTCACTGCCCCACTCACCCCCCCGCCCCTCACCCCGGCAACCACCGCGCTCCCTGCGGTCTCCATGGCCTGGCCGGTGGCGGAGCCCCACGCAGTTTTCCGATTGGCCCCTTCTCGCAGTGCCGTGCACCTGACACCCCTCCCAGCCCAGCCTACAGGTGGCTCCGCCGCTCCCACGCCTCCTTCTGGCGTGACTTTGGACACGTTCCCCAGTCAGGGCACTTAGCAACACTGTAAAGTGGCCCGCCCACGGTGCGGGCACTCGGTGCTGCTTAGGGACGTCTCCCGGTGTGCAGACTGAGGGTCACAGCCGGAGTGACGCTTTCAGGTCTGGGCTGGAGAACTGACTCCCCGCGGGGAGCAGTTTGGCCACAGTGGGAGTGTTTCTGCTGGAAAGCCCCCGCCCAGGACCTGCTGGGTCAGAGGTGCACAGGCGGCAGCCCGGGGTGTGCACGGCCCACGTGCTCTCCCAAAAGCCCCCACAGTCCAGGCGCCTGGCTGGCGGCCCCCCGCCCCACCATGCCGTCGACTTGCTAAAGAAGCCCTCCTGTGAGGGGCACACCGTGGCACCCAGGGGCACCCAGGGGCACCCATGGGCACCCAGGGCCAGCCCTGCCAGGACAGGAAGTGTGGCGCCCCACTCCGCACCGGGCACTGCGTCCAGCGCTGCATTGTGTCCTCTGCCGCGGGCACCGCGGCCGCTCTCCTTTGAAGGAGGGAGCGCACGGCCAGGAGGAACAGAGGTCTCATGCCGCCGCTGCGGCTCCGCCGCTCACGTGGCCGGGGGGGAGGGGCGGTCGGACCCGTGTGGCGGCCCGGCCAGGGTCTGCGGGAAGCCGTGCGGGAAGCCGGGGCTCGGAGAAGGCAGCGCCCCGCCCTCCCCCTGCTCTGCCCCCCCCAGGCGACACTGGCGGCGGTGGAACCGCGTCCTCCGCTGGAAGTGCCACGACGCCGTCAAGTCCCGAGCCTTCTACTGGCTGGTGATCCTCATCGTGGCCCTGAACACGCTGTCCGTGGCCTCGGAGCACCACCACCAGCCCGAGTGGCTGACCCACCTGCAAGGCGAGCCGGCGGTGGGGGCGGGGAGGCCAGGCGGCGGTGGCGAGGGGGTGGCAGAGGAGGCCGGTCCGATACTGACGACGTGGGTTTCTAGAAAGTGCGGGCGGGTGGGACCTCCCTCCCGGGCGGTAACAGCAGCGCTTTGGGAGACCCCCACGCATGTGCGCGGGGGTCTGTGCAGACCCTTCCCGCTGGCACCGGGCATAAAGCGTGCCCCTCGTCTAGGGGTCCGAGCTCCCGACCCCACGATGTTTCACCACGTCCGCGTTGCCCACGTGCTCTCCGTGAGGCGCGGGAAAGGACCTCTCGGTGCAGCGCGGAGAGAACGAACACCCACTCGGGAGCGCGCTTAGCCCGAGGCAGAGACAGAGGCGAACGAATAACCGGGGAGGGGGCGCGGGGAGGGGCAGGTGGCGGCCCGGAGATGGGGCGGGGGCCCGGGCGCCCGGCTCAGCCCGCGCTGCGCCCCCAGACGTGGCCAACCGCGTGCTGCTGGCGCTCTTCGCCGCGGAGATGCTGATGAAGATGTACGGGCTGGGGCCGCGCCAGTACTTCATGTCCGTCTTCAACCGCTTCGACTGCTTCGTGGTGTGCAGCGGCGTCCTGGAGCTCCTGCTGGTGGAGTCGGGCGCCATGAGCCCCCTGGGCATCTCCGTGCTGCGCTGCATCCGCCTGCTGCGCATCTTCAAGATCACCAAGTGAGGGGGGGGGGGCGGGCGGCGCGCGCCCCACCCTGGCCAGCCCACGTCCGTCTCAGCGGTCTGGGGTCCTCCGGCTCCCGCAAAGGCACCCCCGTCTCTGCAAGAGAAAAAGTCCGGCCCCCTCCTTGGACCACACTCCTCCCCTTCCTTCCTACCTCCTCCCCTGGCCTTAGGGCGGGAAGGGGGGCGTGGGACCGAGGGAGGGAGCAGGGAAAGGAGAGGGTGGCCGAGGGAAGAGGAGAGGGGGAGGGAAAGGGGCTGGGCGTGGCTAACAGGGAGTGGGCGGGGCCGGGGAGGGCGGGAAGGAGAGGGGGCGGGGACTTGCGAGGCTGACGGAGTGCCCCCGCCCCGCCCCCGCCCAGCCGGGTGCCATGCAAGGCAGGGGGCCAGGGCACGTGGACCAGGGTGGTCCTCACCTCCGTGGGTGGAGAGCGCCGCGGTGGGACCAGAAGTCAGGCAGCAAACGGGCGTGAAATGGCACGGAAGACGCGTGCCGCGAGGGAAGGAAAGAGCGGAAGGCACCGCGCCCCGGGGCCGCCCCTTCCAGGCTGCGCCCCCGCCCCCGCCGTCCCCCAGCCCAGCCAGCCAGCCCGGGGACACCCGAGGGAAGGGCCGCCCCTCCACCTCTCGACCGCCCCCGGCAGGTACTGGACGTCGCTGAGCAACCTGGTGGCCTCCCTGCTCAACTCCATCCGCTCCATCGCCTCGCTGCTGCTGCTGCTCTTCCTCTTCATCGTCATCTTCGCGCTGCTGGGCATGCAGCTCTTCGGCGGCAGGTACGACTTCGAGGACACGGAGGTGCGGCGCAGCAACTTCGACAGCTTCCCGCAGGCCCTCATCAGCGTCTTCCAGGTGGGTGCCCGCGGTTCCTCCAGGGAGCCCCCCGGGGCCTGCGGGTTTGAGGCCGAGGTCCCTCCGCAGGCTCCCTCGTGCCCCCGTGGCGCTCTCCATCGTGACAGTTGCTCGTCTGCCCCCTCCACGCTCCTGAGCGAGGAGCTGTGCCCAGCTCGTCCTGGGTGCCCGCCCCTGGTGCCCCGCAGGGCGCTGGCCCCCAGGCGGACGGCAGCTTGTAAATGAATGGAGTTGGGGGGGGCTGGGAGTCCAGGCGCCTGTTGGTCTGTCTGTGCCGCTGCCGCCTCTGAGTGCCAAGCCGGGCCGGGTGGGCCCCCCTGCCCCACGGCCGTGCGTCCCCCCCCCCGCCCCACGGCCGTGCGTCCCCCCCCCCACGGCCGTGCGTCCCCCCCGCCCCCACGGCCGTGCGTCCCCCCCCCCACGGCCGTGCGTCCCCCGGGAAGCACACACCATCGCCCCCCACTCCGCAGGCATGCTCAGCCGGCGCGCATGGGAAGCCGCCCCAGGGAGCGGGACCGGGGCGCCCCGAGAGGAGCAGCACACTGGGGGGGCTGCCCCGTGCAGACCGAGGCACTCCCCTCCGCTGTGCGGGCCCCGAGAGGAGCACCCCCAGGGGGCAGGGGAGGGGCAGTGCGTGACGGTGACAGTCGGCCGGCCCAAGGCAGGGCTCCTCTGTCTCCCGTTCACCCCTGGCTGGGCGGCCGCAGTGTCTTGGACGGCAGTTAACTCCTCGCGCCCTTTCTGGAGGTCGGGGGTGGGGGGCAGGAGGCCCGGGTGCACACCGTGCAGTTGGGGACAGAGCTCGGGGAAGCAGCGGCCCCGCTCGGTGACAGTCACACTCCGGGGCCCTGGAAGCCAGTGATAGGATCTCCGCTCTTTGCAGGGCGTGCAGGGGGGAGTAGAGCAGGGACCTCTGGTCCCGGCAAGGGGTGGAGGGGAGGAAGGTCTGGCGGCGGGGGCAGAACCTCAGTCCCTGCCCCGCCCCCGCCCCCACCTGTCCCCCAGGTCCTGACGGGGGAGGACTGGAACTCGGTGATGTACAACGGCATCATGGCCTACGGCGGGCCCTCCTACCCCGGCATGCTCGTGTGCATTTACTTCATCATCCTCTTCGTCTCTGGCAACTGTATCCCTGCAGGTGCAGGGAAGAGCGGGGGGAGGGGCTTAAACGGGGGGTGGAAGGGTGCCCCCTGGCTGGGCGCCAGGCCTTCTGGCCGGAGGGCAGCTCCCGGGCTCCTGGGGGGAGGAGGGAGACAGCACAGGGCCAAGGGCAAGTGCCCTTGCGGGAGTGGCCCCTCCCTCCAGACAGTCAGGCTGCAGGGGAGGATGGCAGGAGGGCAGGGCTCGGGGGAGGAGCCGGGAAGAGCCAGCCTGGGGCAGAGGCAGGGGGCAGGTAGGGGGGAGGCAGGGGGAGGCAGGGGGAGGCAGGGGGCGGGTAGGGGGGAGGCAGGGGGAGAGGCAGGGGGAGGCAGGGGGAGGCAGGGGGAGGCATGGGGAGAGGCAGGGCACCAGGCAGCAGGAGCCTGGGCAGAGCTAGCAGTAAGCGGGCAGACTGGGAGGGCGAGGCCGGCGGGCAGAGGGGGCCCGCGGTGCCCTGTCAGACGCCTGTCCCGCGGGACTGGATAGCACGAGCAGGGGCAGGGAGGGGACCCCCGACCCTTGAGCTCTTGCGTGTCCGGCGAGGAGGAGCTGGGCTCAGCCTGGGCAGGAACGGGGTCGTGCTCGGGGCCAGAGGGGAGCCAGGCCCTCTCTGGGCACGCGGGGCAGGAGGCTTCCCGCGGATGCCCGTGTCCCCGGGCCCAAGCCCTCCTGAGGGGGAACTCCAGCCAGAGGGTGTCCAGCGACCCCACCAGGGAGGGGGCGGGGCGCACCGGAGCCCCTCCCACCCGCAGCCCCGCCCCTTAGCTGGCCGCCCCCAGACATCCTGCTCAACGTCTTCCTGGCGATCGCGGTGGACAACCTGGCCGAGGCCGAGAGCCTGACCTCCGCCCAGAAGGCCAAGGCCGAGGAGAGGAAGCGCAGGAAGATGTCCAGGTGAATGCCGTGTCCTGGGCGGGGCGCCGTGCAGGGGTGCTGGCGCCCCAGCTCCGGGTGGGGGGGGGGCGCTCTCTGCGGCTGGATCCTCAGGGCCTTCGGTGCAGGGCCCCCAGCGGGCCTCCAGCCTCAGCAGATCCTCTAGAACGTTCTGGCTCCGCCCCCACTTTGGGTTCTCTCGGTTCTCGGCGCAGGGGCCTCCCAGACAAGCCGGAGGAGGAGAAGTCGGTGGTGGCCAAGAAGCTGGACCAGAAGCCCAGGGGGGAGGGCATCCCTACCACCGCCAAGGTGAGCGCAGCACAGGAGGCCTCAGAGGCAGGTCGGGGCGGGCTCCTCGCGGCAAGTCCGTGGTCGCCCCCACCCCAGGCCTGAGGGTGCTGGCGGGGGGGGGGGGGGTGGGAGACAGGTGCTCAGCCAGGTGAGGGCACCCTCCCAACCCCAGTGGGGACAGTCCGAGGCTCCAGCTCCCACAGGTGAACCTTTGTGCTGAGCAGTGCAGATGCCCAGCCCAGGGCCCAGACGTCCTCAGAGTCCCAGCGCCCCGCCCCCCGCGACTCGGCACCCCTTTCCTGCTGCCTGCGCACTCGTTGAGTGCGGCCCAGGCCGGCCTCCCACCGTCCTCCCCCACCCGACCTGCCCCAGCCTGGCCCCGCTCAGCCTTCCTGGGGGCCGAGGCTCCCCGGGTCGGGTGGGAGGGCGACCCCTGAGGGGCTGGGGGCCCTGGTGGGGGTGGGAGCCTGGGGAAGTCGGCGGGGGGAGGGCACGGCGCACCACCCGACGGGTGGGGGTCCCGGCTCCTCCCGCAGGAGCTGGGGCAGTTTGTTGGACTGCCCAGGCCTGGCTTGGCCTCTGTAACCGGGGGCGACCACAGTGTCCCCGTCCCCAGGCCATGGGGGAGACCCCGGGAGCGGAAGCCCACGCGGGCCCCCACCCCGTGAAGGTCCCGTACGGGGACACGCAGGCCTCGTTTTCACCGTCCTCTTCCTCGCCTTTCCCCTGCAGCTGAAAGTCGACGAGTTCGAGTCCAACGTCAACGAGGTGAAGGACCCTTACCCTTCGGCTGACTTCCCAGGTGAGAGCCCGGGCCTGCTGCTCCCCAGGGACCGTCTCCCGCGTGCCCCCGGCCGGCACCCCTCCGCCCCCCACCCCCGGCCTTGAGCGTCTGAGACGGACGGCCCGACAGCCAGGCCCCCTCCCCGCAGGGGACGACGAGGAGGATGAGCCCGAGATCCCGGTGAGCCCCCGGCCGCGGCCCCTGGCCGAGCTGCAGCTGAAAGAGAAGGCGGTGCCCATCCCGGAGGCCAGCTCCTTCTTCATCTTCAGCCCCACCAACAAGTGCGTGTCCCCGCGGCCGGCCGTGCGCGGCGACTGTCAGAGCTCTGGGGCTGGGGCCGTCCCCTGCTCTCCCGAGACCCCTGTGTCCTGACTCTCTGCCCCGGGAGAATCCACTCCTGGGGCCTGGGGTCTCGTGCCCTGCCCGAAACGCTGCAGCCCAGGGGCGGGGATGCCGGGGGTGGCGGGGGGAGGTCTCAGCCTCGCCCCCTGCTGGCACCAAGCAGGCTGGGTGCACTGGCTCTTTCTGGGGGCAGCTTTACACAGGGCATGGGGGCTGGGGACGCTGCCGTGCTTACCGGCTTCTCAAGTTCACACCTTTACCCGCACACACAGCCGAGGGTCCTCACGGAACTTCTCTGGCTGGGGAGCAGAGGGTGGAGGGAGGGGCCAGGCTGGGGTGGGGCGAGGCTGCAGGGACAGGAGGGGCCGGGCTCTGCACGTCCAGCAGAGGCCCACCCAGGGGGAGGCTGCTGTCCACTGAGCCGGGAGGAGGGAGGGGTCGCATCTGCCACGCAGGACAGAGGCCGGTGGGGCCCGAGCACCCAGCAACTCGCCGCTCCCCTGACCCCCCCGTCCCTGCAGGATCCGTGTCCTGTGTCACCGCATTGTCAACGCCACCTGGTTCACCAACTTCATCCTGCTCTTCATCATGCTCAGCAGCGCCGCGCTGGCCGCCGAGGACCCCATCCGGGCCGAGTCCATGAGGAACCAGGTGCTGGCGGCAGACCGGCCCTCGGCCGGCTCGCGCCCCCCATCCCTGCCCCCGCTGCAGCCCCAGCCGGCCCACGCCTCCTCTGGGGCTGGTGGCGGCTGTGTCCTCGGTGTGGCTGTGGGCACCAGAGCTTCTCAGGGTCCAAGTCCCTTCGGGGTGAAGACCGCCCGGTCCACTCCTTCCACACACTGTCGTCCCAGCGCAAGCACGGCCAGGCTCTCGTGGTCTGGGTTGAGTGATGACGGTGACGACAGTGGTGACGGTGATGACGGTGGTGGTGGTGGTGATGGTGGTGATGATGGTGATGATGATGGTGAGGATGGTGGTGAGGATGGTGATGAGGATGATGCTGATGAGGATGATGGTGGTGATGATGATGGTGATGGTGGTGATGATGGTGGTGATGATGATGGTGGTGGTGATGATGATGGTGGTGAGGATGATGGTGATGATGGTGATGATGATGGTGGTGATGGTGGTGATGATGGTGGTGATGATGATGGTGGTGATGGTGATGATGGTGATGGTGATGATGATGGTGATGATGGTGATGGTGGTGATGATGATGGTGGTGATGGTGATGATGATGGTGATGATGATGATGATGGTGATGATGGTGGTGATGGTGATGATGATGATGGTGATGGTGGTGATGATGATGGTGGTGATGGTGATGATGGTGATGGTGATGATGATGGTGGTGATGGTGATGGCGATGATGATGGTGGTGATGGTGATGATGATGATGGTGATGATGATGGTGAGGATGGTGAGGATGGTGATGGTGGTCGTGGGGATTGTGGTGGTTTCGATGGTGACGATGATATCGTTGCTTCGCCCTCCCGCTCGCTGACCCCTCTCCCTGCCTGTCCCCAGATCCTCGGGTACTTTGACATTGCGTTCACCTCTGTGTTCACTGTGGAGATCATCCTGAAGGTGAGTGGAGGCCGCGGGAGGGCTTTAGCGTGGGTGTGGGGCGTCTGTGGGTCAGGAATCCAGACCCAAAACAGCTCTAACTTCCTCACACGTCACTCACTCGGGCCAGATGGCAGGGGCGGGGGGAAAGCGAGAAGGTGGAGGGAGGCTGGGACGAGCCAGGAGACCAGGAGACCAGAAGGGGTTCCGGCTCACAGCCGGGGCGAGGGCTGAGTGGGCGGGCAGCCGGAGACGGGCAACACAGCCGACCTGCAGCCCGAGTGCCTCTCAGCCCCACGGCCGAGCGTGTGTGGAGCCTCAAGTGTCCTCCCCACGCTGAGGGCACGGCCAGCAGGACAGCGGACCCCTGGAGCTGTGACTCGCTCCCAGCCTGCATCACCAGTGGCCGAGAGGCCTCCCCTCCAGGCGGCCCCAGAGTGTTGCCCTGGGCGGGTTTTGAAGTTGGACAGGATTTCATTAGGAAGAGAGAACATGGGCAGTCCAGGAGGACTGCATGGCGGCAAGGGCGTTGTGAGGAGACGTTTGGGAGGGGCTCAGAGGGCAGCCCCTTGTGGTGGGGAGAGGCCTGCGTCCAGGGGCGGCCCCGCCAGCGAAGGCCTCAGCCCCATCAGATGTGGAGGGCACAGGTGGCTGAGCAAAAGGCTGGGAGGTTATCGAGAATGTATGAAAGAAGCTGAGAGGTGAGGGAGGGGGGCAGGGTCCCTAGGGCTGGACAGAGAGAGGCCAGGGGCCTGGTGACGGTCTTCGAGTCCCTGAGGGCTGTGCAGCCGACTCAGCCATCTGTGGGGCCGAAGGGACGTCTGGAGGAGCGTCCGAGGCAGAGGAGGAATTGTGTGGTGTCCTGCGGGAGTGGGGGGCCAGGGCTTCCCCGCTCCGTGGCCCCACGGGGAACCCCATGTCAGAGTCTGGCGTGGCTGCCCCAGACCTGGAGTGGAAAACAGAGCACACAGACCCCCCCAGGCCGCCCCACCTCCTCAGAGCAGACAGAGGTGGCCCGCCCTCCAGCGGCCCCTGCTGGTCGGCCGCAGCCCCATCCCCGCCCGGCCCCAGCCCCAGCCAGGACGCTGCCTGTCCCCCCCGCAGATGACCACCTATGGTGCCTTCCTGCACAAGGGTTCCTTCTGCCGCAACTACTTCAACCTCCTGGACCTGCTGGTGGTGGCCGTGTCCCTGGTGTCCATGCGGCTTGAGTGAGCAGAGGCCAGCGGGGGGGCGTGGGCCCCTCTGCCCCCCGCCAGGGCCTGAGAATGGAGCCATCCACTGGGGAGGGTGTCTCAGAGCCACTGACGGGGAGCCAGTCCCTTGGGGTGCCCCCAGCTGGACTGGAGTCACGGTGCCCAGGGGGCAGAGCCTCGGGCTGGAGACCAGGAGGGGGTCAGAGAGGGGAAGGCCGTCCCGGCAGCCCTGCGGGGAGCCTGGTCCTGCACTTGGGGCTCCCAGTCTGATGAGGCAGACGAGCCTGCACCCCGCCCAGAGAGCCTGTTCTGTGCTGCTGGAGGCAGCTTCCCCTGGGGCAGCCCACACCCAGCCCCGGGTGGGTGGGGGTGGGGGGATGGCAGGCACCCAGAGGCCCCAGGGGAGGGGCGGAGGAGCAGGGGCTGAAGCCCCACCCCCGGCGCCTGCCCAGGTCCAGCTCCATCTCCGTGGTGAAGATCCTGAGGGTGCTGCGGGTGCTGCGGCCCCTGCGCGCCATCAACAGAGCCAAGGGGCTGAAGGTGAGGGGCCCCAGGTGCCCCCCCGGGGGGAGGAAGCGGGGGCTGCGGGGCCGACTGTCCGGGTTCAGCTGGGCGCGTCCCGTCCCCCGCTGCGTGTCTGCCTGTCGTCGGGGGTGGGGCTGGGGCTGGGGCTGGGCGCCAGGCTCCCACGCACTCGCTGCCTGCAGCCAGCGGGGGGCAGGCGGGGGGGCCGACGGTCAGGGGTCCCTGGGGCCGGGATGGGGATGGTGGGGGGCTGCACCCTGGCCACATCTCGCCCCCCCGCCCCCCCAGCACGTGGTGCAGTGCGTGTTCGTGGCCATCCGCACCATCGGCAACATCGTCCTGGTCACCACGCTCCTGCAGTTCATCTTCGCCTGCATCGGGGTGCAGCTCTTCAAGGTGGGCCCGCCGGCGGGGGGCCCGCCCTCGGGCCGGGGCCGCAGTGCCCATCCCCCCCGCAGCACGGGGAGCCCCCCACCGGGAGGGCAGCCGTCCCCCAGGTGCCCTGCGCACCTGCCGTCCCCCGGGTTTCTGGGGTTCCCCCTCAGGATGGGGGTGTCCCCTGCACCTGCGGGGCCCGCAGCGGCCCCCTCCGTCAGTCTCGCCCACCCCCACCAGGCCAGGCCTGCCTGGAACTCGCCCCCACCCAGCCCAGTAGCCCCGCCCCCTCAGTCACCTGGGCGTCTGCAGCCGTGCGCTGCAGGTGTGTCCCCACCCTTCAGCCTCCCGGGAGCTTCTGAGGGTGGGGGTCCGTCTTCGCTTGTTCGTCTGGGAGCCGACCCCCTGTCCTCAGCTCCTCTCCCGGGGCCAGCCCTGCGGCGGTGTCCCTCCCACCACGCGGATCTCTGGACCCCCGGCTTTGGGGTACCCTGCACTGACACCTGAGTGCGTCACCTGCACCCAGTCTTCTCCCTCCCCCCACGTGTCCTGTTTGAGAACCACAGGGTGGAACCTCGGCCACCCCCAGTCATGTGACAGCGTTCACCCCTTCATCCTGGGAACCTGGACGGGGCTGCTTCTCCGGGCTGGGGCCTCTGTGGCGGCAGCCGGCCACAGGCCCGTGAGCAAGGTCCTCCAGCCCAGCCCCGGGTCGGGAGCAGGCTGAGGGGGGGCCACGGTGGAGGGGGACCGTCTGGGCCCCCGGCCTCCGGTCTGGCCGCCCTCTGGGAGGAAGACCAGGGCTCCTCCTTCCGGACGGCCCAGTGTCCGTCCCCCCCCCATGGCCCTCCCGCGGCCCTGACCCCGTGCCTGTCCCTCCCTCCTCCGGGACGCAGGGCAAGTTCTTCTACTGCACAGACCCGTCCAAGATGACCGAGGAGGAGTGCAGGTGCGCCGTGCGGGGGGAGGGCTGCCGCACGGGGACACGAGTGGGGGGCCGGCGCCCCTTCCGGCCGGTGGGAGCCGGGAGCCGGGCCCCTCGCCCAGGGGGGGTGCTCATGGCGGGGAGCCACCGACGGGAGGGGCTGCCCAGTGGGTCCCCTCAGGCCCCGTCCGGACATCAGCTGCCCGCGCACTTGCTGCCCGGGGCCTTGAGGACGAGGTCGGGGGGACGGCGCAGCCACGCACGGCGCGGTGACCGCGGGCCCCCCCCACGGCACAGGGGCCACTACTACGTGTACAAGGACGGGGACCCCACGCAGATTGAGCTGCGCCCCCGCGAGTGGATGCACAACGACTTCCACTTCGACAACGTGCTGTCCGCCATGATGTCCCTCTTCACCGTCTCCACCTTCGAGGGCTGGCCGCAGTGAGTGGGGGCCCGGCCGGGGCCCCTCAGCCGCTCCCGGGGTGCTGGGGGCCGGGCCGGGGTGCTCCCGAGGACTGGGGTGCTGAGCGCTCGCCCCGAACAGAGCTGAGCGGGGCCTCCCAGCAAGCATCTCTGTCCCCATCGGTGTAGGGCTCTCTCTCTAACCGGTGAGGGCGGAGGGGGCGCCCCACTGGAGGGAGGGCAAGGCAGCCTGTTCCGGGGTCTGTCCCAGCCCCCCCCCGCATGACCCCGACCCCTGACCCGACACGCGCCCTCCACAAAGCCTCCCGAGGGGTGGAGCCCTCCGGGCCTGGCCAAGCCCCCAGCCCGCCTGTCCCCCCGCCCAGGCTCCTGTACAGGGCCATCGACTCATACGAGGAGGACAAGGGCCCCGTCCACAACCGCCGGGTGGAGATGGCCATCTTCTTCATCATCTACATCATCCTCATCGCCTTCTTCATGATGAACATCTTCGTGGGCTTCGTCATCGTCACCTTCCAGGAGCAGGGGGAGACGGAGTACAAGAACTGCGAGCTGAACAAGAACCAGGTGCCAGGCGGCGGGCGGGGCCGCGGCCCCGGAGGGGTCCCCCCCCCGGGGCTCCCCCCCCTCCGTGCACCCCGCCCCGTCTCCACCCGCCTTCGCCGATGAGCTGGCGGGGGGGGTCTTCTCGTGGGCCCCTCAGGACGCCCCGAGCGGGGAAGCCCGTCAGAGCCCGGGCTGGGCAGGAGCCACGGTCGGTCGGAGAGGCCCGTGGTGACGCGGAGGGAGCCCGCCCGCCTCTGGGATTCCCCCGTCCATGGCTCGCAGGGGGTGGGGGGGGGCATGGAGCCGGAGGGACAGCCGCCCCGGCTGACGTCCCCGTGTGCTGCGTCCCAGCGCCAGTGCGTGCAGTACGCCCTGAAGGCCCGCCCGCTCAAGTGCTACATCCCCAAGAACCCCTACCAGTACCAGGTGTGGTACGTGGTCACCTCCTCCTACTTCGAGTACCTGATGTTCGCCCTCATCATGCTCAACACCATCTGCCTGGGCATGCAGGTGAGGGCCCGGGCGCCAGGGCCAGCCAGTGTGGGGGGGAGCGGGGGGCCAGGCTGCCCCCACCCCGTCCGCTCTTCCTGGCACCTGCCGGGTGGGGAGGTGCCGCGTGGGACAGCGGAGTGAACTGGACCCGGGCCGAGCGGTTGGCTAGCCGTCGGTTCCGTGAGGGGTGGTGGGTGGGCGTGTGGAGGGTGAGGGGGCGGAGGAGGTGCAATCTCTCCGTCTTTCTTCTGCCGCCGCACATCTGGGGGGCGGCGCCGGCTGCGGTTTTGGCTCCGGCCCAAGTCCGGGTGTCGAGTTCGCAGAACAGGTGTCCCGGGAGCCGAGAGCACCGCACAGGCCACGCCGCCGGCGGCGTCCAGCCCGTGTTACGCGTCTGATCTCTTAAGCCCCATGGCCTCAGCGGCCTCCTCTGCCCAAGGACAGGTGGCGAGGCCGCCCCCTCCCCAGCCGCCCTGCGCCCCTCCCCCCACAGCACTACAACCAGTCGGAGCAGATGAACCACATCTCAGACATCCTCAACGTGGCCTTCACCCTCATTTTCACCCTGGAGATGCTGCTCAAGCTCGTGGCCTTCAAGGCCAGGGTGAGTGCCGGGGCCGCGGGGCCCCGGGAGCGAGTGAGGCCCGGCGGGGGGCCCTCTGGGGGTCGGCCCCCCCACTCCGCAGCCTCGTTCTACGGAAGGCCCCTCCCCGGCTCCTGAGCTGCCCACCCCTGGGGCCACACCCGCCCGCAGAGCAGGGCGGGCGCGGGAGTCGGGCCGCAGAGCCGGCCGAGGGTGCAGCGGGCGCTGGCTGCCCCTCCCGAGCTTCTGAGGACTCGGCCCGGGGCCGGGGTGCTTGTGGCAGCCTCAGTTCCCGACTCCACCGCCCCGTGTCCAGCCCAGCCGCCCCTGTCAGGGCTGCGCTGTCCCGCCCGAGGCTTCCAGGGGGACAGGGTGAAAGTGTTCCCCGTCTGCACCCCAAATCCTGAGCCCCCAACCACCCCCTCCCCACCGACCACTCTATGCTCTGGAGGAGACAGGGGCCAAAGGCAGAGGGCGTGGGAGCGGGGTTCCCGTGGGCTTGGGGGGCTCACAGGAGCCCCAGGGGAAAGGGGGCCGCCCCGGGCCTGGCCCCGGGTCTGCTCTCCCACAGCTGGCCGGGACCCCCACCCCCTGCTGGCCTCCGGAGCGCCTCGTCCAAGTGCTCCCCCCGATTCCCACCCCTGTCCTCCCAGGGCTACTTCGGGGACCCCTGGAATGTGTTCGACTTCCTGATCGTCATCGGCAGCATCATCGACGTCATCCTCAGTGAGATCGACGTGAGTGTCGGGGGCGGGGCCATCGCTGGGCGGGGGGGGGCGGGGGGCGCTCACTCGGTGAACAGATGTGTGTGGAGGGGCACAGAGTGTGTGCAGCCTGGCACCCGGGGGACAGTCCCGCAGAGCAGAAGACAGTGCAGGCTGCAGGCGGACCTCGGGGCGTGCTGGGCTGGCCAATCCCAGAGCCGCTGGGTGGGCGGTCATGGAAGGCTTCCTGGTGGTGGTGGCATAGTCTGAGGTGCGGCCGGAGGGAAGGGGAGGTGGTGAGGAGTTGGTGTGGGTGCCATGGCCGGTCTTGGGGACCCTGGCCTCAGCGGGGAGGCAGAGAGCCCCGGGAGCTGGACTGAGAGACGTGGGTGGAGTAGGAGCAGCTGCAGGGGTGGCGGAAGCCCCCCGGCAGGCAGCCGAGCCCTCCAGGCCGGGGTGGCCTTCAAGGGTCTGAGGGGCCCTGTAGGGCGGAGGTGGGCTCGGAGCGCAGGCAGGAGGAGCCCCGCCCCCTGAGGCTGCTGAGGCCCCGACCCTGGCAGGGGTGGGAGTCCACTCGAGGGCGCTGACTTGGCCGGGGGAGCCCAGGGGGGGATCAGCCCCAAAGCCAGGGGCTCCCTGTCTGCGGAGCCTTCCGTCTGAACCTCGCACGCCCTGCACCGAGCGCACGAACCCCACGGCGGGCTGAGTGGGGACCCGACGGCTCTAGCGACTCCTGACTGACCCGGGCAGGCGCGTGAGCGCCCAGGGCAGGTCTGGAGTCTGACAGGAGGGGCTGGAGACCCGAGCCGCCCGGAGGCTGAGGCTGGGGGGCGGGAGCGTCACCTTCTCGGGACTCAGCGGCCAGGCTGGCCAACCTGGGGGGCGGGGTCCCAGCCTGGGGGTCCTGTGCACCCCCACGTGCAGCTCCGAGAGTGAGAGACAGGACTTCCAGCCCCGGTCCCGAGGGGCGTGTGGGCTCGGGAGGAAACCAGTGCGTACACGCGTGTGCGTGCGTGTCACACATTTCCACCGTGCTCCGTGTTTGCTGGACACAGACCCCGCACGGGCCCGGGTTGGACCAGCCTCTGGCCGGCTGGGCCAGGAGGGAGCTCTGCAGGAGCCGCCCGGGGCGGCGGTGGCTGCCTGTGACGCGTGCGGCCTGCGCAGGGGACGCCTGCTGCAGCTGAAGTTTCTTCGAGGGCGGAGGACTGGGGGGGGGGGGGCGTGTCATCGGTCATGAGCATCAGGGTCCCTAACTGGTCACATGGGTTCGACGTCACGCTAAGACCCGAGGTTCCAGTGTTGATGGCTGCTCCCGACACACAGACCAGGGGCGGACCAGGGCAGCGCCGCCGTGTGTCAGGGCTTCCCGGGATGACGGGCGCGTCACGCTCTGTCCAGTACTCGGGCCACCGGCCACACGTGGCCGCTGGTCACTCAGAATGTGGCCAGTGCAGCTGAGGAAACATATTTCTGATCGTGTTTGATTTTCACTGTAATTCGGCCCCTGAGCCTGGTGGCCGCCGTGCGGGCAGCACAGAAGGCGGCGGTCACTCTGGCTGCCCACTAGGACCACTTGGGGTTACACCTGGAGGCCAGGCCCCTCCCCCGATCCTGGCTGGGGCCCCGGTGAAGGGACCTGTTTCTCAGTTTTCCGTGTGGTTCTGATACCGGGTCAGGGTCGAGGCCGGGAGTCCAGGGTGGAGCTGCCCTACAGAATGGGGGGTGGGGTGGGGACCAGCCCCCCCGTAAGCAAGGACACCCCCCTCCCAGGACCCCAGAACAGGCTGCCCCTGACGTGTGGCCAAAGGAGAAGCTGGGTATAAACAGGGGCACAGCTGCTCCCCCTGCCCACCCCCCACTCCCGCCTGCTCCCCCAGAGCCGGACACAGCTGGAGGTCGCCAGCCTCTGCCAGGCCAGGGCGGGTGCACCTGCTCTGGGGTCGCCCCACCCCCCAACTCTGTCCCTGGCCCAGGGAGCAGGGGCGGTGGGGGGCGTAGAACTCACTCATGCGGGTGGGCAGGCCCTCTCCAAAGTCCCCAGCGACGCACAGCAGAGCCCAGGCGCCTGGTCGGCTGCTGCAGATGGACCTGGAGATGAGGAGGGGCCTGGGGGCCAGTCCTCCCCCTCCCTGCTCCCGCCCCCAGCCTGCGGCCCCCCAGCCTGTGGCCGCCCCGCCCCCGCTGCATCCTGACGTCCAGCACGGGCAGCCCCCTGGGTCTCCGCCCTGCCTCCCTGTCTCCTTCTCTCTCTAACTGACCTCGCACCTGTCCTCCCTGACACCCCCTCCCACCGTGTGCCCCCCCCCCCCCGTCTCTTCTCTCCGCAGACCTTCCTGGCCTCCAGCGGGGGACTGTACTGCCTCGGCGGTGGCTGCGGGAACGTTGTAATTCCAGGCTGCACGGGCGCCCCTGCGGCTTGCATGCTGGCCCGGCCGCGTGGTGCATGGGGCTCCAGCACGCAGCACTGCCTCCCCCCCACCCCCAGCGGCACCCCCGCCCCCAGGGTCCAGGGCGGGGTGGGGCAGGGCTCTGTGCTAGATGGTGCATGGACCCAGCGGCTTCCCGAGAGCCCTGGAAGGGGGGCAGGGGGCTCCCCGTGTGCAGATGGGGACCCCCAGAGAGGCCTGTGATGCCGATGGGCACGGGACCGCAGGGAGAGGCCCCAAACACGAAGCCTTTGGGGACATGGGGAGCTGGGCGGGGGGGGCCTCTCCCCTCCTGAGGCCATCAGCCCGGCTGGGGCGTGGCCCTGCCATGGGACAGCGCAGTGCGTGAGCCTTGGGGGCGCTCTGCACCGGGAGGACCTTGGGCGGGGGCGGGGGTCAGGAGAGCGGCCAGGGTGCTCAGCTCAGCGGCAGCTCCAAGAGAAGGGGAGATGGGGCAGGAGGCCCCGGGCCGGCCGGCTGTGGGCCTGGCCTTAGCCTGACCCCGGCCGGAGGCCTGGGCCCCTCCTGCGGGGACTCGCCACAAGGGGGCGCTGCACGCCCACCGCCCTCCTCCCGGCCAGACCAGCCCAGAGCCCTGGAGGCCTGAGCCCCTCCAGGACACCTGTCCCGTCCGCCCCTCCCGCCCCGCCCCCGGCCCCGTGGAGGTGCCGCCGCCCCCAGACTGACCCCCGGGCCGCTGCCCCGCAGGACCCCGACGAGAGCGCCCGCATCTCCAGCGCCTTCTTCCGCCTGTTCCGGGTCATGAGGCTGATCAAGCTGCTGAGCCGGGCGGAGGGCGTGCGGACCTTGCTGTGGACGTTCATCAAGTCCTTCCAGGTGTGCGCGCCCGGCCCTCCCGGCCAGGGCGCCCCCCGGGGGGGCCGGGGACCCTGGGGCCCCGGGGGAGCCAGACGCGGGGGCAGGGGGGGGAGGCGGGGCCGGGGGAGCCTCACGCCGGCCCCTCCCACAGGCGCTGCCCTACGTGGCCCTGCTCATCGTGATGCTGTTCTTCATCTACGCCGTCATCGGCATGCAGGTGCGCGGGGCGCCGTGGGCCCTGGGGGGGCGCTGTGGGCCCTGGGGGGGCCGACCCTCGCCTCCTGCCCGGCTCCCCCCCCACCCCCGGCAGCCCCGCCAACCCCGGGGGCTGCAGCGGGAGTCGGGGGACACCATCCCGCCGTCCCAGGGGCCCGGCTCCGTCTCTAAGGCCTATTAGTGGCCCCGGGGGTCCTAGCCCACCTCCCCACAGAGCCCTCTCCCCTCCTCGGAGCCCCAAGTCGGCTCCCTGTTAGGGGGGCTTGCCCACCCCTGCTTCCCCGGGGTGGATAGGAGCAGCCTCCCATCACAGCCTCGCAGACAGGCCGGGTGTCCAGAAGGGACGGGGGCTTGGGGGAGCTCGGGGGCAGCGGGGGCGGGGCGGGGGGAGAGGGCGGTGTGCAGGCCGCGTCGGGGCCCCCAGGCAGCCCCCCCCCGTGTGCTCTGCAGATGTTCGGGAAGATCGCCCTGGTGGACGGGACCCCCATCAACCGGAACAACAACTTCCAGACCTTCCCCCAAGCCGTGCTGCTGCTCTTCAGGCACGGCCCCGCCCCGGCCCCAGGGCCTTTGCACGGAGCAGAGCCGGGGCAGGTGGCTGGGGCGACCTGTGCGGTCGCGCTGGGCCCTGGGCTCCCCTGTCCCCGTCTCGCCCCACAGGGCCCCGCGTGGGGTGTAGCTGGGCCTGAGTGCAGGGTGGCTGTCCCCCAGCCTCACCCCAGGAGCCGGAGACAGAGGTCCAATGTCCTCCAGGGTGGGGGCGGTGGGGCCTCGACGACCTCTGGCCCTGCCTCCCCTCCAGCAGCCCCGTGTCCTCCCTTGCCGCCCCCTCCCAGCGACAGGAATCGTGGGTTGGCTTGGCCCCTCCCTCCGAGGGACCCCCTTTGTTTCAAGTCCCTCCCGCGCTGCTGCCCCAGTGGGCGGGGCAGGGGGGCGGCCGTGCAGAGGGGAAGCTGAGGCCCGGTTCACAGCGGACCTCCCGGCTCAGGGGAGGGGGGGCAGCCCAGGCGCGGCGGGGCCAACAGGAGCGCCCCCTCCAGGTGTGCGACGGGGGAGGCGTGGCAGGAGGTCCTGCTGGCCAGCAGCTACGGCAAGCTGTGCGACCCGGAGTCGGACTACGGGCCGGGCGAGGAGCACACCTGCGGCACCAACTTCGCCTACTACTACTTCATCAGCTTCTACATGCTCTGTGCCTTCCTGGTGAGCGGGCGGCCATCCTCACGGCTTGCCAGGGCCGGCGGGGGTGCGGGGGGGGGCTGGGGGGGGGCTCGGGGAGGCTGGGCGGGGGGCTCAGGGAGCCGCTGCTCCGACCTCCCGGCTGGCTCTGGGTGTCTGGGCATCTGGGCACAGCTCAGGTTCCTGCTCGCCCTCTGGTCCCCAGAGGGGTGCGAAAAGGTTCCACTTTTCTGTGTTAGTGACGAAAAGGGGGAATGAGCTTCCGCTCTCAAGAGGTGGGCCCTCCCCAGGCCCTCACTCCTCCGCCGTCGTCTTTCCTGAGTTCAGTCAGAACGCGGGTGCGAGCGTCTCCCCTGGGCCCGGCCCCGGGCTCCTTGCAGGGGACTGGGATGCGCGTGAGACACAGTCTCGGCCCCACAGGCAGGCGCTTGCTGGGCACCGGGCCGGCAGTCGTGTGTCGGCATGCCCTGCAGTTCCAGGGGAGCCCCCACCCCCGTGTATGCAGAGGAGGCCGGTGCGGGGTCGGGGTGGGGCCCCGTGAGGGCTCCTGGGTGGGATGCTGTCTCCTGGGCGCAGGGGGCTCAGGCCGGCACCCAGCACCGGGCAGAGACACCATCTGGGTCCGAGCCCAGGGGCACAGCTGCTCCCGTGGGGGCCGAGGGTCACTCGGAGGGGCCCAGGCAGGGAGACAGCAGCCAGCAGACGCCCCCCCCACCTCATCCCTCTGCCCCCTGCCTTCCGCACTGGGGGACCCCCGTCCCTCCCGCAGATCATCAACCTTTTCGTGGCCGTCATCATGGACAACTTCGACTACCTGACGCGGGACTGGTCCATCCTGGGCCCCCACCACCTGGACGAGTTCAAGGCCATCTGGGCCGAGTACGACCCCGAGGCCACGTGAGTCCGTCCGCAGGCCCCTGCCGGGCCACCCCTGCCACCCCGTCAGCCCTCCCTCCGGGCCCGTCCTTGCGTCCACCAGGGGGCACCGGCCAGGCCACTGGGGACGAGCCGCTGCCTCTCCCTCCAACATCCGAGGCCCCAGAGACTCAGAGAGCTGGAGCTTCTCAGGGTCGGAAGGGACCCCACAGCACCCCCAGCCCCACCGGGGCAGAAACCGCCTTGGTCTTACTGGGAAGTGGCCGCCCAGCTCCTGCAGGCAGGGATGCTTCTAGGAGCGGACAACTCAGCGCCCCACCAGGCTGCTCCGAGTGCGGTCATCGGACCCACAGCTTCTCTCTTGACAAAGACGCAGGCCCCCCGCCCCCGCCCCCACCCTCCGGAGCGACTGGGTCGGAACCGTGTTGCTCCTAACCCAGCCCCGGAGGTCCGCGTGCCCTGCTGCCTGGCGGTCTTTCCGAGCGGGCAGCAGGCTCCCGTTCCAGGGTTGTTTTCCGGCCGCCAGGCACCATGCTGACCGCTGCCTGTACGGCCTCATTTAATCCTCACGGCCGCCAACCAGACAGGTCGCAGGTGGACGCGCACCTGCCCTGCCCCCCACCCTCCACTTCTAGTGACACAGCCCCGGGCCCCCAACCAGCGTGACCAGAGCCCGAGGGAGGCCCCGCCACGGGGGACTACCGTCCAGGGCCCAGGCCTGGAGGGGGCCCCGGCCTCCACCCGCCCCCAGAAGAGAGCCCGTTCCTCCTGGTGGGCGGCCGTGAGCCCCCACGGTCTCCTGGCTCCCTTCCCCGGGCCGTTCTCTGAGCGGGGAGGGCGGTGGGGTGGGGTGGGGGGCGCTGCCAGGCTCACGGCCGCGTCCCCCCAGGGGCAGAATCAAGCACCTGGACGTGGTGACCCTGCTGCGGAGGATCCAGCCCCCGCTGGGCTTCGGGAAGTTCTGCCCCCACCGGGTGGCCTGCAAGGTGACCGCGGCTGCCGGGGAGGGCCCTGGGGACCGGGGGAGGCCCGGGCCCGGCGCGGGGAAGCTGGCGTCCCTCTGGAGCCTTCGTCTGCTGGGCCCTCACGCCCCTCCCCGAGGACCTGTGGTCTGGACAGCGTCCCCCAGCTCACCCTTCCACCCACCCCTCGTGAAGGGGTCCCGGCCAGCCCCCCCGCCCCGGCCCCATGTCCCGGCCCCGCCTGGCCCACAGGCCGGGCAGGGACGACCTGCCAGGCCTGGGCTGGTGCCCCTCAGCCGCGAGCTCCCCCTGTCCCCGCACAGAGGCTCGTGGGCATGAACATGCCCCTCAACAGCGACGGCACGGTCACCTTCAACGCCACGCTCTTCGCCCTGGTCCGCACGGCCCTCAAGATCAAGACGGAAGGTGAGGCGCTCGCAGAGCCCTGGGTGGCTATGTCGGGTGCAGCGGGCTCGGCCTGGTGACTCCGGGGTGACGCCCGTGCCTGCCCCCGTCCCCAGGCAACTTCGAGCAGGCCAACGAGGAGCTGCGGGCCATCATCAAGAAGATCTGGAAGAGAACCAGCATGAAGCTGCTGGACCAAGTCATCCCGCCCATCGGAGGTGTGCGCGGCTCTGGGGCAGCAGACCCGGAGGCAGCTGGGGTGGGGGGAGGGCAGGCTTGGGGGGGGGTCCTGGGGGCGTCTGGGAATGGCCCGGACCCTCCACACATGCCTCGGATAGACCCCAGGGCGGCCCCCAAGGCACGCGGCACCTGGGGACAGGAACCGTCCCTGGCTCAGTCAGCGGGAGCGGGGCTGGCCTGCAGCGCCCCGCCCGGGGGCTCCGCCCGGGGGCTCTCGTGGGCCTCAGGACGCTGCCTGTCCCCCCCCCCCCGCCCCCCACAGACGACGAGGTGACGGTGGGCAAGTTCTACGCCACGTTCCTGATCCAGGAGCACTTCCGCAAGTTCATGAAGCGCCAGGAGGAGTACTACGGGTACCGGCCCAAGAAGGACGCCGTGCAGATCCAGGCAAGCGCCCGCCCGGCTCCGGCGGCTCCGGGCTCCGCTCCCTCTCCGCGTCCTGGAGGGCGGGGGACGGGGGCACAGGGGGACGAGGGGGCCAGGAGGGGTCAGGAAAGGCAACGAGGGGTCTTGGTGGCCCTCGCCGGAAGACGGCCCGGCCGACTGCAAGGGAAGAGCCAGCGGCCCGTCCGTGCCTGGAAGGCAGGACCTAAGCCCCGGGGCTCGGAGGAAGGCGGGGTCAGCGGTGGGTCAGAGCAGCAGTCCCCAGGGCAGACTGCTCTCCCGGGAGGCGCTTAAATGGGCCTCGGGGCGGCCACGCCGTGGACAACCGTGTTCTAGCTCCTCCGCCCTTTATTTCTGTTTTCTGGTGTTAATTGTGGCGCACGTGATTTGTGAATTCGAAAATAGACGCGCCCGTGGGCTGTGTGTTCAGAAGTTTATTCCCATCGCAAGTTTTAGTTTGAAACCGTCTCACAGCTGAGAACGTGGCATGTGTAACACAGGAACCTTTTTCTTTTCTCTTCCTGAACCTTCTGAGACTAATTCCCAGCGTGGGGTGCTGTCGGCCCAGGGCGCCTGAAGGCCGATTTCCTGCACACGAGGGCGTTGTCTTATGTAACCCCCCTCCGTGCCACAGGGCCGCCACCCACACCGGGCGGTGGACGTGGCGCGTTGCCCGGCCCAGAGCCGCACGGCGTCCAGGCCTCGTGGCCCTTCGGTCTCGTCCATCTGGAGCCGCTCTGGGCCTTTCCCTGGCCGGACCGGGACGCCGTGCGGCTCGCAGGACGGGAGAGCCCTCCACTTGGGTCTGCGGGATGCCCGCTCTCGATAGGTCTAGGGCACGCCTCGCGCACGGGAACATCACGGAAGTGATGCTGGGCTCCCGTCGCAAACCGTCAGGGGGTCAGGGGGCGCCGGTCTGCGTGCACCCCGTCCTGGCGGGAGGGGCTCTGATCAGCTCAGGGACTCGTGCTGGTGGCACGTGCAGTCGGAAGAGGTCGTTTGTCTGGAAGCCCGGGCCGGGCACGGAGAGACGCCACCCTGCGGGCCCAGGGCCGTGAAGCCATCCGTGCGGGCGAGAGGAGACCCCTCAGGGGCCATGGGGGTCGGAGCGCCCAGAGGCCTCACAGAGCCCGGACAGTGTGGGGGCCGGGGAGAGGGGGTCCCCCCGAGCTGGAACCGCGGCGGCGAGGGCTGGCGGGGAGGGGGGGCCGTGGGCCGCGGGCTGGTCCCCGCTCGCATGGGGGGTCACCGGGTGTCCCCTCCGCCCCAGGCCGGGCTGCGGACCATCGAGGAGGAGGCGGCGCCCGAGATCCGCCGGACCATCTCCGGGGACCTGACCGCCGAGGAGGAGCTGGAGAGAGCCATGGTGGAGGCCGCCATGGAGGAAGGGATATTCCGGGTGGGTGGGTGAGGCGGGGCCTCCCGCGGGCTCAGGGCAGCCGCGCCTCCCGGGAGGGAGGGCCGGGAGCCCCGCGGCACAGGAGGGGAGGGGGCTCGGAAGCAGAAGACCCCCCCCACATCTCTGGGGGCTCGGAGACCCAGCCTCCTCAGTCGAGGGCTCCAATCCGGCCCACCCAGTCCCGCCCGCCAAGCCTCGTGCTACCCTCCCCGTCCGACCCGCGCCACCTGCCTCTCTCACGCGCCCTCTGGTGTCAGGGTCCGCGCGGGGCCGGCCCTAAGGACCACCTGGTCACACCTCCCGGGGTTTTCGTGGGGGAACGGTGGCCCCGGGAGGGGCCCTGAGATGTCCGACGCCACGTAGCAGCTGGTTCGCCCCCAGCCTCCCCCCTCCGCCCGCCCCTGCTCTCAGCCCCGCCTCTCTCCCCCCGCCCCCAGAGGACCGGAGGCCTGTTCGGCCAAGTGGACAACTTCCTGGACAGGCCCAACTCCCTGGCCCCGGTCATGGCCAGCCAGAGACCCCTCCAGTTCTCCGAGATAGAGATGGAGGAGCTGGAGTCACCCGTCTTCCTGGAGGACTTCCCCCAGGGCCCCGGCGCCAACCCGCTGGCTCGCGCCAACACCAACAACGCCAACGCCAACGCCGCCGCCGGCAGCAGCCTCCGGGGCAGCAGCCGGGTGTTTGCCAGGTAGCGGCGGCGCCTGCCAGCCCTGGGGGTAGGGGTGCTGGGGTGGGGCCGGGAAGGCCCGGTCTGCAGAGGCTCCCGTGGCCAGTGGGGGGCAGCGGCGAGCGGACGCCTGCTGAGGGATGCTTTGGCTGCCGCACCTGGGGCAGGGCGCGGGGCCCAGGCCCACGGGACAGACTGGGTCAGAAGGGGCGGGGCGTCAGCAGCGCACGCACAGAATGCTGTGCTAACAAGGGAGGGCCGGTCGTTGGGCCGGGAGGCTGCCCTCCCACTGCCCCAAACCCGTGGCCACACCGGTGTCCAGAAAACAGCAGGTGCCGGGCTCCACCCAGAGCTGCTGCTCCAGACAGGCGGCTGGGGACCGAGGTCTCTGGCCAGCAAAGGCCCCGTCCACGCCCCCGGGACTGGGCGGGTCGGGGCAGAAGCCCAGTGAGCTGTCCAGTCCCACAGACCGGGCTGCCCACGTGCCCTCCAATCAGAGGCCTGGAACTCAGCCCGCACGGCAGAGGGCTGGGCGCTGGGGGCGTGGGAAGGCAGGAGCACCAGACGTGGGCGGGCCCTGTCCTGAAGGGCCGTCGTCCTGTTGGGGGGCGTGTCACATGACCCGATGGGGACAGAACAGCTGTGGGGCGCTGATGTCCCGAGAAGGCGGAGAGGATATTGGTCACCGGGGCCGGCGGGGCCTGGCGCTGAGCTCACTGAGCCCCACGGGGATCACCCGGGAGCCGTCAGAACCGCGGGTCCCGGGCCACTCTGCGTGGGGGCCCCGGGGAGGGACTCGGCCACTCGCAGTGCTGGGGGCTGCGGGGGGCTGTGTGCAGCCAGCGTGGGGAACCAGAGGCCTCGGGGCTGGGGGACGGAGGTGGGACGGGTGGGGCGTGGGGAGACACCCGCAAGGACATGGAGGTGTGAGGCTGGCGGTCTGGCCGGCCCTGGGAGAGCCGGGGCGGCAGGGTGCTGCTGCGCTGGGACCTCGGGCCCGGAGGCGAGGCTGCTGCCGAGGACACGGACGGGTCAGACCCCGAGGGGGGAGGACGTGGGGGCCACGGGGGCAGGAGGGCAGGCGGCCCAGCCGCCTGCCCCAGCTTACCGGTTCCCCGGCCTCGCTTCCTTTTCAGTGTCCACTATGAGAGGGAGCCCCCCAGAGAGGCGGAGCCGCCCGCCGCCGCCGCCGCCGCCAAAGCCCCGGGTCAGTGTCTCCTGCGCTCGGACGCTGAGCTTTCTCCCAGAGGCCACTGAGCCCTGACCTCGGGGGCGCCCGGCTGGGAGTCCGGCAGGGAGGCCCCGGGTGCGAGAGCCGACCGAGGACAAGGGTGCCGTCCAGGTGGCTGAGCGAGGCGGGCGGGGGCGTGTGTGCATCATTAAAGGGGCCCTGGCCAGCGTGCGAGGAAACACACGCCCGAGGACAGTCCCCGACACGCTGGCACCCGGGCTCCGGGTCCCGCGGCAGGTGGCCCGCAGTCTCCCAGCAGGCCCTGCAGTGCCGTGCGTGACCGCAGGGACCCGGGGGGAGCTCCATGGAGATGTGGGAGCTCGCCCCGCTCCACCACTCACACACACTCACACACTCACACTCACTCATGAGCACACCCTCCTGCTTGGCCCAAGCTGCTCAGGCTCTGGCCTGACCCCTCCCCCGCCCACAGGACAGAGATGCCTGTACAGTGGGGGTTGGGGCACACAGGGCGTCCTGCTGGCCTGGAGTGCTCGCCCCGGCGCATGTCCACCCTCCAGGACGCCCTTCCTAGCCCTTGGGTCTCAGAGTGCGGCCCGCTGGCCATGTGGGGGTCTGCTGACAACGGCCCCGCCCTCCCCCCATCTCTCCCACAGTGCCGCACAGCAAGTTCTGTGCAGGGAAGCGGAGAGGACAGCTGACCCGGGGAGCTGCGCCTGGAGTCCGGGCCCCTCCTGCCCCCTGCCAGGTACCTGGGTCTTGGCCGAGGTGCCCTCGGAGGAGCTGGGGTTTCGCTGGGTTCCAGTGGCCCCAACACCCTCTCGGGGTCTCTGCCTTTGTGCCTTTGCAGCAGCGCTCCAGGGCGGTGCCCCCCGTGCCTGAGGCGAGGAGGAGCCCCACGCCAGGGTCCCTGCCGGAGGAAGCCCCCCACAGCAGCAGGGCCCCGGAGAGTCCCTCCGGGTGCCAGGCTCCAGCCACTGCCCGGCTGATCCAAGAGGTGAGGCCAGGCCACAGGCCGTGTGCAGGGCTGGCCCTGGGGCACAGGTGGGGGTGGGGGGGGCAGGTCCCCAGGGCAGACCCCCAGAAGACCCGCCGGCCTCCTCTGCTCCCACAGGCTCTGCTCCGAGGGGGCCTGGACTCCTTGGCCGCTGACGCCGGCTTCGTCAAGGTGACGGGCCAGGCCCTGGCAGAGGCCTGCCGGATGGAACCGGAGGAAGTGGAGGTGGCAGCCACGGAGCTGTTGCGAAGGCGAGAGTCCTCCGGGGACACGGCCAGCACCCTGGGGTCCCTGAGCCTCCGGTCCTCCCTGGGCAGCCTCGACCAGCCTCAGGGCTCCCAGGAGACCCTCCTTCCCCACAGGCCATGAGCCGGGGGCGGGGGTGGGGGGGAGCGGGTGCTGGAGTGGAGAGCACCTCCCCGTCTCCTCGGGGTGAACGAATGGCGGGGGTGGGGGGCTGGGCAGCCAGCCAGAGGGGAGGGGCCAGCCGCCCCTGCCCCACATGGACGTGCAGGGACAGTCAGTGTGTGGCACAAGCCCACACCCCCCAGCAGGACATTAAAGTCTCCAGGCCCGTGATGTGGGCACCTGGCGTCTGCTTGTCACCTGTTCATTCGGGCTTCCCCAGGAGCCCTCCCGGTGGGGTCGGCCGGGGCCTGGGGAGGCCAGAGGGGCCACCTGGAGTGTCATTTTGCATATGCCCAGCAGCCCCACCCCCAGGGAGCCGTCACCGCGGCCCCCTGCTCTGAGCCCTGGCCGCGTCTCTCGGGCCAGCGTCTGCTCCGGCCCAGGCCCGGAAGCCCCAGCTGCGCCTCTTTGCGGCCTCAGACATCGGCAGGCCCCCGGGTCCCCACGGTCCACGCTGAGTCACAAGTCACAGCAGCCACGACGGACCAGGCCCCTCCCAAGCCCACCATCCGCTTCACAAAGCACCTGCCTGCACGACACCCCCCGCAGCCGGGGAGGTGGGGGGGGCACACGGAGGTGACGTGGGTGCCTGGTCACATAGCCAGCCAGGGGCAGTGAGGCCCCACGTCCGGTCCCTCCCGTCCTCCGTGGCCCCTTCCCACTCTGCTGCTCTCCCCTCTGCTCCCCTCCCTCCAATGAGCACTCCGGCTGTTGCTATGGAAACTGTACTCCCCTCCCCCAGCCTCCCAGCATAGCCCCAGGGCCCTTGGCTGCCCCCAGAGCAAGTGCCTGGGCGGGGGGCTCAGTGGTCTGCGGGGTGGGGCAGCCGCCCCAGTCCCAGCCACTGTCAGGGGTTCCCTGTCTCTCCCGGGGCACCCCTTCCTCTCTCCAGGGCACCCCACGCCTGGCCTTCTGCCTTGGGGGCGGACCCCCCAGGCCTGGGCCTCCATCCAGGGTCGGGGGAGGGGGAGAGGGGGCAGAGGCCGAGGCTTGCCCACTGGCCCTTCCTCGCCTGGGCTAGGGCCCGGTGCAAACCCCGGCCCCCAGTCCTGGCCTCCCCTCTGGCGCCTGCCCCCCGCCCCCGCCCCCCGCCCTGGCAGTTAAAGAGGGAGAAGGGCCCTCTCCACTCCTCTCTGCCCGCCCACCAGTCCTGCCCACCAGTCTTGCCCCCAGTCCTGCCCAGCAGCCCTGCCCCCAGTCCTGCCCCGGTTCCCCCACGGAAGGCGTCTCCTCCTCCGTCCAGGGCACGAGTGTCCGGAGAGCTGGCTCCAGGGGAGGACGCAGTTCAGAGCTGGCCCAGCCCCTCCAGCTCCCTCTTTGTCTCCGGCGCCCTCCCCCCGCTCCTCCCGTTTGTAAAGGGTCAAATGCTCAGCTTCTCGGGCCCTCAGAGCTGGCCAGAGGCAAAAGTCCCATTAAAATCCAAGGAAGGGTGCATCCTTGGGGACCGGAAACTGGGGCTGGTCCTGGGCCGGTGGCCCTGTGTGCTGCCGTATCCAGAGGAAGGGATCCCCCCCAGGGTGTCGCTGGTGCCGGGGGGACCCTGCTGGGGACGGCCTTGGGGGCCTCCTCCCTCCTCGTCCCCACCTCCCTTCACGACCACTCTCCGCTCCACTCATTAATTCCCCAGCACTGCCCCCCATCTAGGAAACGGGGGGCCCTCCAGGAGCTCACAGGCCCCACAGGGCAAGACAGTAGGCTCGACTGCCCTTAGCTGGCCGGGACCCCTCTTCATCGCCCCAGTGACCCCGGACGCCTCAGCAGCTGCCCCGCGGTTCTGCCTGCGCAAAGAAGTGGACGCATGCTGCTTTTCAAACCCACGCTGTCGAGTTATAATTAACAAGACGTGCGTACGTAGCACATGTTCAAGGAACACAGTTTGGTTATTTCTGGAAAATACGCACCCCCCCACCCCGAGCCATCCCACCACCAAGATGTCTTGGAGCCCCGCCCTCTCCCCACCCCCGCACCGGGTGCCAGATTCTCTCGTGGTTTCTAGACTTTTCTACCAATGGGAGCGCACTGCTTGAGCTCTCGGGGGGTCTGGCTCCCTCCACCCGTGTAACCACCTTGAGGTTCATCCACGCCATGTCCCGTGTCGAAAGTTCGCTCCTGGTGGTCGCTGGACAGTACTCCGCGGTGTGACCGGCTCGGTGGGCCCTTCCTCTGGGTGTGGACACTGGGCTTGTCGCCAGTTCGGGGCCACGGCCACAGAGCTGCTGCAAGCCCCGGGGGCAAGCCCTCGAGGACCTCCGGAGCTGGCCACGTGTCCGGGTGGGCGGCCTCCTCAGCTCTGCCAGCCAGACCCACCCCCCATCCCTCCCTGCGACCCAGTGCGGGAGGAAACAGGAAACTGGCTGGCCTGGTCTCGAACCTGCCCCTCAGCCGCCGAGGTGCCACCTTTGCTGTGTCGGGGTGGCCCCTCGCCCGCTGTCCTAAGGCTGCTGTGAGCACCCTGCCCAGCGCCACGGAACCGTGGCTGTTAGTAGTTTGCACGGCCCCGCAACCACTCCTTAGAAGCCACAGTCGGCTCCCTCCTGGATCTCAGAGCACCTGCCCTGCCTCCATGCGGCCCCCAGTCCCGGAGCAGGGACGGAGGAGTCCCAGGGGAAAGAGGGACTGGACGAGGGCTGGTCTCCAAGTTGGGGGCCAACCCCGCTGGGTCCTCACTGCACTCTGATGACTGTTTCCTAGGCAGGGCAGGGGCTGTGGCCCTGGAACCCCCTGGCATTTTCCTAATTACTTCTCGGGGGTCCCTGACGGGCAGCCCCGCACAGCTGACCAGAGGCTCTTTCATGGAAAGAGGGCAACTCCGTAGCCAACTCGAGGGTGGACGCAGGTGGGGGTGGAGAGCCGTCCACCCACCTCTGCCCGCCCGTAGGGCTCCAGGGAACCCAGGAGACCGGGCCCGAAGGAGCTGCTGTGTGCCCTGGAAGGTACGCAGTCCCGCGGGCAGCTTCACATGGGCCAGAGCCGGTCGCACGGCCGCAGCCTGCAGTCCTGTCTACGTGCCGCTGGTCAGAGCCCGTTGCATGGCCACCCCCACTCAGAGTGGGGGCAGGCCGGCCTGCCTTGGGCCAGAAGGCAGAGAGTGGAAATATCTGGTGACCGGCACTAATGACCGCTCCGCCAGCCAAGTGACCTCTGAACCCGTTTCCTCCTCTGCAGACCGGGGTGGACAGCAGCAGGCGCCTCAGGGAGCCCTGTGAGGGCTCAGTGAGAAGACCTGGGCGGCTCCCTCGGCCCAGGACGGCACACGGGCAGCTGAGGCAGAATTCAGATGCCCCTGCAGACGGCCCCCCGTGAGGCTGCGACCTGGAGCGTTAGGTCCAGCAGGGGTCAGCAGGCCTGGGCTCCTTCCTGCCTCTGCATACACTCAGCCTGCGCCTGGGCCCGCCCAGCGTGGTCAGCAGAGGCCGGGCCGCTCCCTGTGAACCGGCCCCTCCCACTTCCCAGGATCAGTGACCCCTCGGGCCAGGCATCCTCCCCATCCCGGTCCCCTGTACCCAGCCTCATGCACACTCATCCCCGAGACTTCCTACCCACCAGGGACCTCGCTGTGACGAAGTCGCCTTCTGTCCCACAGAGGTGGGGGTGGGGGGTCTGTGGAACGGGAAGGGGACTCACACCCGCTCTGCCCTGCGCTGGGTGCCTGGCCTGGCGACCTCACTTCCACCACCTCCTGACGGCCCCGAGATGACTCCAGTGTGGGCATCGTCACGCTGAGGACAGAGGACTGGGTGTGGAGCAGTTCCGTAACCTGCCCCAGGACGCGTGGCGGAGCAGTCGCTGGAATGTGCACCTAGGACTCTGGGACTGGCACCACCACCCGCGGCTTCGGGCTGTCCTCTGTTCTGACGCACTGACTCAGCCAGTACCCGCACGCGAACGCTCCCCCGGCCCAGTCTCGGTGTTCACCTGTGGGCCCTGCCTGCTGCTGGGGAGCTGCCCGGCTCCGGGAGCCCGGGGACCCTGCTGCGGTCCCTGCTCGGCCCCCAGCCTGCTGTGCAACTTTGGACAAGTCTCTCTCCCTCTCTGGGCCTCCGGCTCTCCACCCGAAAGTGGAGGGGCAGAACGAGGGGGTCGCGGGGTCTTTCCCACTCGAGGATGCTGTGACCCTGTCCCCCCGCACATCAAAGCCACTTCAGAGAAGGGTGGTGATGGAGGCATTTTCCGGAGGGCAGCTACCCCCTCGGTCACACTCGAAACCAAAAGTAGTTGTTTTTTAAAGACCGGCTGGGGAGTTTGTGACCCACAGCAGTCCTCTCTCCCCCTTGCTATTTATAGCAAATTCTGGTTTCCTCTACGGCTAAGCCTTCCTCCTCTGTAGGAGGGGAAGTCGGGCTCAGCCCTCGCTGGAGCTGAGGTCTCTGAGTCTGCACCCCACCAGACCCTCTCTGGGGCCCCGCTGGCAGGCAGATCTGGGTTCTGTCTCCAGGTGGGTGCTCCAGGAGGGTGTGGCCAGCCGGCTGCGGGCGGGGTCTCCCACCGAGCCAAGTGCAGCCACTGGGGCGGGGTGGGGCTGGGTGTTGGGACGGGAGGTCCAGGACACTGGACTTTCCACCCGGGACGTGAGGTCACAGCTCGGGTGGCTTCTGCAAACACCGATGCCTAGTTCCAGCCCTGGAGATGGAGGGGAACGGAACTCACCATCAGACCACCCCCGGAGGCGCTTCCAGGGCCTAAGGGGGTCTACCTCTCGGGGGTGTTGGTTTGCCTCTGGAGGTCCGTGACTGAGGGATCTGGGCCCCAACTCACTGCCGAGCATTTTAACGATGCGGTGTGGGAGCTTCCTGCCCCAGAGGGTGCCCCCCATCCCCCACCCAGACTCCCCAGGTTCCCAGCTGCCTGGCTGCCCACAGCTCCGGAGCAACGGAGACCCCAGAACCCTGGGGGAAGGGCCTCAGCTCAGGGCAAGAGGGGGGCCCAGACCCCAGTCCAGCTAGGGCTTCAGGGCCAAACACTGGGGAGTGAGTGTGTGGGTGTGTGCAAGTGAGTGTGTATGTGTGTGTGCGCGAGTGTGCAAGTATGTGAGTGTGTGCGAGTGTGCACGTTTCTGTCAGGCCAGGAGGGCCGGGCTGGGGTGGCAGGGAGGGCGTGCAGGCAGCCGACCTGGAGAGGGTCTGGGAGGAAGGACAGAAGGAAGCTGGGAGCTGGGGCGGGAACCAGCTGGAGAGGAGGCCGCAGCTGAGTGGCGGCTGGAGAGACTGCGGCCGGTCCCAGGCCCCCTCTGACCTCACTGACCAGAATCTCCCGAGCTGCGTTTAAGCCCCTGTCCTGCCTCTGCACCCCCCCCCCCACCAACCTCTTGGCCCGGTTTCAGCCTCCTCTTGGGGCTGCAGCGCCCAGGAGTCAGGGTTCGGGTCTCTAGCTGCCCTGCTGCTGCCCAGAGGCCCAGGAGCCCCTGCCGAGGGGCTGGCCTGGGGACCTGAGACCCTGACCTGCGCGAGTCCTGGGCCTCCACCTCCCTTGCCCCCGGCTCTGACACCCTGTGGCGCGGAGGGACGGGTGGGGCAGCGGCTCCGGTGCACTTCCCAGCAGTAAAGCCGCCAGTCGGAAAGGTCACCGGTTCTCGGCAGGCGGGGGGACTTTCTGGAGGCAGGAAACCGGCTCTGGAGCCCAGAGAGGCCCCCCAGGAGCGGGCGGGCTGCGGAGCGCCCCTCTGCACGACGCGGCCTTGCCATTGCTGCGGGGAGGGCTGCCCCTGGGGCAGAACCCCAGGTCCACGTGGTTCCGCTGCAGGGAGGGAAGGGCCCTGTGGGCGCAGAGCCTGGGTCTGCCGCTTCCGTGCGGGGCGAGGCCCAGCTGCCCTGTCTGCAAACCCGAAAGAGCGGTGACGCCGCCCTCACAAGGTGTGATGAGGGCGCAGTGAGAATGTGCCCGTGAGGCACCTTGTTCGTGCGGACGGTCCCTAAACGTGGTCTCCTCCTCACCTCTCGTGGGGCGGACGGGTTGGGGGAGAGAGCCCGGGACCTGACTCAACACTCTGCTGCCCCCCCCCCCCCCACACTCTGGCAGGCGGGCCTGCTGGCTCCAGAGACCGGCCTGTAGGTTCCCATGGCAGTAGAAGGCACAGAGTAGTCCAACCAGACCCCCTGCCTCCCCTCCTCTGCCCTGCAGGTGGTGCTCCCACTTTCCACCAGGATGGGGGGGGGGCGGTGACTCGCCCTTGGAGTTACCTTTGTGTTTGGTTTATGACGGGGTCTGGCTGCCGGCTGGTGCAGGGGTCTGCAGGGTGGGCAGGGAGGGGAGGAGGAGGGCACCAGCAGGGGCATCCGTGCCCAAACCGCTGACCCGGCTGCATCATCCCAGGGGGCCGCCAGAGGCTGGAGCTGGGCCGCGTGCCCTCCCCTCCCCCACAGAGCTCCCTGCGCATCTGGGGCTGCAGCTGGGTCCCCGGCTTGGGCCCCGTCCGGGGGAGGGAGCGGCAGAGGTGACGGGCCTGTGAATGGCCCCAATGTTGGGCCCTGGGAGGCAGGGAGGCGATGCCCGAGGCCCGGGTGCGGCAGGAGGGGAGGCAGACTTCTCGGAGCTCTGGCCTCCTCCTTGTCCTTTGTGCCCGCAGAAAGGAGGCAGCTGCACCCTTCCCCCGCCCCCCCCACCTCGCCCCCCAGCCGCCCCCCAGGTGTCAGCTGAGTGCCCCCTTTGTTCCCTCCTGTCCCCAGGGCGGCTCAGGCCTCCCACGTGGATCCCCAGCCCGCCCCCCAGG
Organism: Phyllostomus hastatus; assembly: GCF_019186645.2. Classification (NCBI taxonomy): domain Eukaryota; kingdom Metazoa; phylum Chordata; class Mammalia; order Chiroptera; family Phyllostomidae; genus Phyllostomus; species Phyllostomus hastatus. The sequence continues at coordinate 22,946,836 of NW_025333607.1, read as the reverse complement.
TCACAACAAGCGGAGTGTGGGGGCCCCCTGGGGTCACAAAGGTCTGGCAGAAGGGCAGCCCGCCTGGCCAGGGATTAACCAAAAGACAGGCTTTGTGATGCCGCAGGGTTGAGCTGGAGGGCGTCTCAAACACCCGAGTATCCTTCAGGGAAGGTCGCGGATTCACTGGAATACAGGGGGGCTTCCCTGGGGCTTTCAGGACCAAGGGCTGGTCGCTGTGTGTGCTGGGAAGGGAAGCTCTCGGCCTGGGGACCTGGGTTCTTACCCACGTTTAGCCACTAACTCGCTGTGACCTTGGGTAGTTCCCTTCTCTCGGTCCCAGTTTCCTCATTTACGAAACCGGGGTCCCCTCCAGGCCGAGGCTCCGGCGCGGTCTGCTCGGCAAGCGTGGATCCACCCCCAGGCCCGCCACTCCGACCGCCCCCGGCACGCGGGCGGACAAGCGCCAGGAGCTCCTTTTAAAGGCTCCAGCCCCGCCCCTGATGCTGGCACAGGACCTCGATTGGTCATCCAATCAGGGGGCGTGACTAGGGCGGGGTCTGGGCCTGAGCTCGGGGCGGGGCCTGGGCCGGGCCGGCCCCCGCCCCCTTTGTCCGCGCGGCTGTGCGCGCGGGTGGCAGCGAGGTGGGCGGTGCGCTCGGGCGGGAGGTGTGTGCGCCGGTACCGCGCTGTCCCCCCTGCGGTGCCCGCTCTGGCCGCCACCGCCGCCTGGGGCATTGGCCCCGGGACCCCTGACCCTGATCCACGCCCAAACCCTGGCGCCCGAGGGCCATGGCCGGCCAAGGGGACTGCTGCGTCAAGGTGGCCGTCAGGTAGGAGACAGCGGGCGCGAGGGGGTCGGGCTTTGTGTCGCGTGGCCACAGGGCCGCTGGGTCCCGAGCCTGCACGCCCTAAGGAAGGGCCGCGTGGACCCGCGCGCTGTTGGAAGGTGGCTTTGTTTGGGTGGTGATTTCGGGCCCCTCTTGGGAGCCCTTAATAATCAGAAAATCGAATAAACAAGGAAATCCGGTATTTCACACCCAGCCCTGGCCCAGGCGGAGAGTCTGTGTGTTTCCTCTTCGCCTCCCCACGGGGCTGCTGTCTCATACCAGGCTGTTGGGGGGAAATTTCCCCTCATCTACCCTAGTGGGCTGGTTCTGCCTTGGGTCCTGCCCGGCTGGCAGCACCCCCACCCCCGGAGCCTGCAGACAAAGATCAGTGCAGGGCTGGGAGTCAGAGGAGCCTGCTGGCTCTGTCCCAAGCAGACAGGGGGGCTGGGGACAGAGGAAGAGATGTCCCTGGGGTTCCACCGCAAGAGGCCAGGAGGGTGTGCCCGGTGTGTGCTGCTCAGGCGCTCCGATAAAATGGACCCGGGAGGGCTGCACGGACTTACCTGGGGTTTGAAGTGACACCCTGACCTTTGAGGTGGGGACAGGACACGGCTGGGGCTCCCACGGGGTGGCGCACACAGGTGCGGGTCAGGGAACATTGCAAAGGTGAGCTGAGCCACCGGTGCCCTTTGTTGGGTGGACGCCCTGCACACCACACCCCCTCTCGCTGTCCTTGCTCTGGGTTTGTCTCCTGGAGAGGGGTCCGTGGGTGGGAGAGGGCCGTCGGGGACCGCTCCCTGAGGCAGGGGTGCTGGACAGGGGCATCCAGCCCTGCCCGGCCCCGTGTGACGCATGGGGGTCTGGGGCCCAGGTTTAGGGTGGGAATCTGCGACAGGCGGTAGGTGACCCATATTCCAGGAGCCCAGGAAGGTCACCTAGACGGGGTCAGAGCTGCCTACGGAAAGGCGTCCCTCCTCCCGCCACAGGACACACGCCCTCCTCCTCCTCGCCAGCCCTCTGCCGCCCGGAGAGAGGGGGACGGCCCCCGGGCCCTGCAGTCCAGGGCGGCAGATGGAGGCACCCCAACCACTCACTAGGCTGCACCCAGGCACCCTCTGAGCTCAGCTTTGCCGGCCCCAACAGACAAAGGGGAGCCCGCAGGTGCCTGGTGGGCTGGCCGGCGGGTGGGGCCGGGCTGCTGCAGAGCTGACTTTGCAGCAGGAAGCGGAGAGGTCGAGGGAGGGAGGTGCCTGGGTGGTGGGGTGGCGGGAAGTGTGAATGTGGCATCTCCGGGTGGGGGGGTCTGAGTGCGCGGAAAAGGGCCCCCCCCACGGAACCGGGGGCGGGGGAAGGATTGGGTGGGGGGCGCCCCACCATGGGGGCTTTCCTTTAGACTCCATCTTGCACGGCGGAGCCGAACAAAGCCCCCTCCCCGAGGCAGGGTCCCCAGGCTGGACTGGGGCACGGCCGGGGGCAGGGAAGTCCCTCGGGGTTGGCACTTTGTGTTGAGGAGTGAGGACTAGCTGGAGTCCCTTCCCCGCCCCCACCCCGGCCACTAGAAGGTCCTTGGGTTGCTTTCCACAGAAAGGAGGCAGGGCCTGCCCACTGCACCCCGCTCTTCGGGGCCGCGGGCCTCATCCCGGCGTCCCGCTCGCGTTGCACGGCGAGCTCCGGGTGCCCCGCTCCTTGCCTGAGCGGCTGGTCCGGGTGGAGGGGTGGGGAGACTTGAGCGTCGGAAGAGCCAGGTCTCAGGGCTCCTGGCAGGTGAGGGCCCGCCCCTCCCCACTCACGCCCCAGCAGGAGTGCCCAGCCGGACACACGCCAGACCTCAATGGGCAGCCGGCCGTGGAAAGCGGACAGTGCCTGGACAGAAGGCAGTTTCTAATCAGAGAGCCGAGGGTAGGGCTGGGGCAGGGGGCAGTCCCTCGAGCCTTTAGGTCCCCTGCTAGCTCCCACCCCCACCCCCGGGAGCCTCTCTCGCCACCACAGGACTGGGGTGTGGGCCGGAGTGGACTGGGGAGGACCCACGATTTGGGATTGCTGAGAGCCTGCCAGCGCCAGGTGCCGCTTTCTCTCGGAACCTGTGGAAGTCCTTTCTCGCGTCTAACTGAAGTGCCTCCTGAGTCCTCAGGGGGGTGACTTGCTGTGAGCCGGCTCTTGGGGCCGGGAGGCCAGGAGTGGGACAAGGAGGCAGACGTGTGTGCGTGTGCGAGTGTGTGTGTGGTGGGGAGCAGGGGAGCTTTTGGCTGAGGGGAGACGTGCAGGGGTGCCCAGGCTGCTGGCGGGGAATCTCCCTGGGACAGGATCCAAGCTGGCCGTCAGCAGGTCACCGCAGGGCAGGCCCGGGCTGGGGCAGGGCCAGAGGGGGACTTTCAGGTTCTGGGCTGTGGGAAAGGGGGGAAGGTCCAGGTGCCCCCAGACGCCCCACCCCACGCCTCCCTGCAGTCTGGTCCCCCTGCCCCTAAACTGTCCGCACTGGGAGACTGCCAGGCCAGGCCAGGCCAGGCCAGCCCGGCAGCCTGCCTGCCACCCCCTCGTCCATCAATCCCCGTGCAGGATCAGGACCTAGAGCTGGCCTCCATCTGGCGCTGGGGTGTGGGAGAGGGGTGAGCCTGAGCCCCACCTGCCCCCCACCAGCAATACTGGGGCGACTAGGGGGGCAGGGGGAGGGGGAGGCTGTTAGGAAATGCAGGCTGGCATAGCTCAAGTTGGGGAAGGAAGCCAATCATACGGTATGTTTACTGAAGACCCTTCCAGGGCCCCAGCCTGGAGCCCCCACCCTGAGGGCCGCCCTCTGTGTGGCCTGACCCTTATCTCTGGTTTCCTTGAGCTTCCTTCCCTGCGGGGTAGCTGGGGACAGTGGCGGGGGAGTGGTGACACAGCCAGCCCGAGGCCTTCCGTGGACACCTTGGGGCGGAGCAGGGACTGGGAAGGGGACCCCAGGGACACCCACCGTGAGAGCACGGCAGCCCCGTCCCCCTTGGGTGCCCTCTCGCCGCCATCTTTCCCTCGCCACCCCCACTCTGCAGTCTTCGTGTCCGTCTGAATTTTGAATCAGAATTGGTGACTTGAGGGGAAGGAGAGGCTGAAGGAGACACAGACAAGTGTGCAAGGATGGGGGCGGGGCCCCGGCCAGTCGGCGCCAAGCAAGGCCACCTGTGTCCCGTGCACTCCCCAGCAGGACCCCCCCCACCCCGGGGGCCGGGTGGAGACCCAAGGCCCTGGTGGCGGCCCCCTGCTGCAGAAACCGGGTTTATGTCATCACAAGGAAGTGGACTGGAGTAACCGCAGGCCCCGGAAACCACGTGCCCTCCCCCACCCGGCCGCCTGGCTGATTGGAGCTTTTCAAACCCTCTGGGGAGTTGGGGCGGAGCCAGGGGAGCGGCACCCACACTCTTACAGCTGTGGGGGCAAAGGGCAGGCTGGGCCGTCTGGGCCTCAGCTTTACCCACCGCAGAATGGGGGCAGCCGGCAGGCTCCTCGGGAGTCCTCGCGAGTACAACGAAGCGTGCTTGGGCGGCGGCGCCGTGGCTCCAGCTGCAGTGACTGTTGGCCGAGACGTAGAGTCCCCCCCACACCCCCAGTCGTGAATGGGTGGATCGCAGGAGGCTGCTGCGAGGAAAAGGACTCTGAACCTCAGGTGGCTCTGCACCGTGGTTTCCACAGCCTCCCTCTGCGGCAGGTGTGTGCCCACGTCACCCCCGTGGGGCCCCGGGAGGTGCCTGAGGGTGTTCCCGTTGCAGAGGGAGGAGCCGGCTTGGAGCCCGGCACCGGCACCATCCCTGCCAGGCACACCCTCCTCACGCTGCTCGCTGCTGCGAGTCTAGAGTCTCAGTTCCTTCGAATGCTTTACTGCTCACGGCTGCCCTACTGTGCTCACGGCTGTCCGAGTGCACATGGCTGTCCAAGAGTACACACGGCTGCCCTACTGTGCACACGGCTGTCCAAGTGCACACGGCTGCCCTCCTGTGCACACGGCTGCCCGAGTGCACACGGCTGCCCTACTGTGCACGGCTGTCTGAGTGCACACGGCTGCCTGAGTGCACACGGCTGCCCTACTGTGCATGGCTGCTGCCCAATTGTGCACGTGAGGCGGTGCCGTGCGGGTGTGTGGTGAGGCCCGAGGGTCCAAGCTCCCCCTTTATGCAGCAGCTTTGCTGCACGAGGCTGCATGTTCCCATGGTCCCAGCTCCTAACCCCCACCCCCCTCCCTGTGTCAAGGGAGCTCTCCTTCCCCCGCACAGACGTCCCCACCCCCCTTTCCCAAGACCCTGGCCGGGGCGGTGGGGAGAGGCTCCCTGCCCCCCGCAGCCGGCCGCTCTAGGGCCAGGAGCCTGTTGCTTTGCATTCCTCAGCAGAGACGGTCCCCAGGGCCCAGTCCCCACGAGCTGTCCCCACCAGATGCAGATGCCATCATGACTCGGGGCGCTGCAGCTCAGCCTGACTCGGCAGCTCTGTCCCCCGGGAGGTCATGGGAAACCCCTGCCAGATGCCGGGGTGGGGGTGGGGCCGTGAGGCGCTGGGGCGGGGATGCTGGAGCGGCACGGAGCCGGGTCCCTGACCTGGGCCCGCCTCTTCCCAGGCCCGGCCGCGGAGGGGTCAGATGGGCCACCGTGTAGCAGGCTGGGGCCTGTCCGGGTCCCGGCTGCTGACCTGTCACTCCACTCGGCTGGTCCACTTCCTCCCTTTGCCTGTTCCGGCCTCTCTGGGGGTGCCCTGCGAGAGGGCTGGGATCCCTGGGGGCCCTGGACCAGGCGGGCTGCCTGTCCCTGGGCATGACTCTGGGCGACCTGAAAGAGAAAGGCCAAGGACCTCTCCCAGTGCGGAGCGGGGTCACAGTCCTGCACCCATGCTCCTGAGTCGGCACCCGAGTCTTCCTGCACCCTCGCCCCGTGCACCCGGGATGCGTTCAGCGGCAGGACTCAGGCAGAGAGCGCCGACAGACCCTTCCCCCAGGCCTGCCGGGACCTCCTTAACCGTGCCCTTTGACCCCCCAATACAAAGCCTTCTTATTTGGGGTTCAGAGCCAGGCGGGTCCTTTCTCTGCGGGCAGCCTCAGCCGGGTGGGCGGGGAGGGTCTGAGAGGCCGGGAGAAGGACCCTCCAGCTGCCTCTCCCCCAACAGCAGCCCTGCGGCTGGAGGGCCGGCACCCCACACACGACCCCACCGCCCGTTCCGGGGGGCCTGGCCTCTGTGGGAAGGTGCCTTCCCTGAGCGGAGTCCAACCAGCCAGACTCCCCTGGGAGGGCGGGGATGCAGGGCTGGCAGGCTGCCGCGAGGGGGGCGGGGGCAGCCGGAGGGGGATGTGCTGCTCTCAGCCTTGGTGGCGGCCGCCTCCTCATCCTCCTGCCGGTCCTCCCAGCCCCGCTCGTCCCGGTTCCGCGCTTCCCTCCTGGCCTGGTGGCTGCTGCTGGCAGGGCCGGTCCGGGCGTTCTCCAGGGGTCACTCTTCTCCAGCCGCCCTGCCCGACCTGGCGCAGCGCCCCTCCGAGTCGCTGCAGGTTCGCGCACGGGCGGGCCGGCATTTCATCTCCGCCGAGGCGAGTCCTGCGGCTGCGGGCGCGTCAGAGCCTCAGCCAAATGGGGGTCGCCCAGACACGTGCCTGGGCCTCCCTTGCGTAAGCGAGCTTGACCCAGCTCTCCCAGCCGTCAGGCACACCGGCGGCTGTGGCTCTGAGGAAGGGGACTGCAGACGGCCAGGCACCCCCCCTCCCGGGCAGCGGCATGCGGGCGGGAAGCTCCTTCTGCCGGCTTATCTAGATCCCCTGCTGTGGCCCGGTTCCCCTTTGATCCGGCTCCTCCGTGGCAGGGCACCGTGGTGGCTCATGACTCAGGGTGACGGCGGACTAGAGGTCACGGGCTGCTCCGAGTCCCTGCCACGTGTGCGCACACGCACACGCACACACACCCGTTCACGCCACAGCTCGGCTGCAGGCCGCCCGTGGGCTGGGCGTGGGTGTGCTCTGTCCCTCAGTCTGCAGGGCAGCTCACCCTGTGACAGGGCGATGGCCGTCCTCCCGGGCGGTCCCCCTGGCCTCCGGGGCTCCCTTCCAGGGTTCAGACAGGCGTCCGGGTCCCACAGGAGAAAGGAACAGACAGGCTCTCTCCCCTGGGGCTGTTTCCAAAGAGACTAGCTGGTTGTCTGGGCCAGCCTCGGGGCGACTCCAGCCAGGTCTCCGGCTCTCTCCTAGCCTTCGAGGGGGGCAGGGGGTCTCCCTACCCGGAAGTCCCAGAGGCACACGTTTCTCACGCGTGAACAGCCTCACGAGTGAACAGCGTGCGGGCCCTGCCCAGCCCTCCTCCTGGAGCGAGCTGGCCCCGGGGCTGATGGCGCGTGAAGGCCTTGTTACTGCTCAGCCCTGCGGCCTTGAAGCGGCTCATTCGGTTTCTCGCTGAGCCCCCACTGGTCAGTTGGGGCAGAGACTCCCGCCTTCCCCGGTGCAGAGCGGCTGGCGCAGTGTCCCGCGGAGAGAGAGGCGGCCTCGCTCCCGCTCCCGGGTGGTGCGGCGGTGACCGGGCGAGACAAAGGGGCCGAGGGGTTTGGGGCCCCAGGTGCCGGCCAAGAGAGGGTCGGGCCTCATCAGGACCACACGCCGCCGTCGTCCTGGCTCATTCTGTTAGTATCTCAGCGTCGGGGAGAGACCCGAGACTCCCTCCCTGGGCCGCGCCTTCAGGAGCTCGGGGGCAGGACCGGGGGCAGGCCGGTTAGAAGACAGGGGAGGGGCCCTTGCCAGCTGACTGCATGGGACAAATGTCACCCGAGACACTGAGCAACCCCCCAGGAGCCCAAGGTCACACTGGGCGGCGCCTGGGGGGCCGTGTCTGGCTGTCTCTGTGTCGTCACTAAGGGGGGTCGGGGGGTAAGAGAGTCGGCCCCGTCCTTGCCCCCCGTCCTGGGGCTGGGTGTGAGTGGGGCTCTCTCTGGGCACCATTTGCAGAGGGAGTTTTTCTCCTTGGCCGCCGCCTCCCTGTCTCCTCTGCCCTCCCCTCCCGCCCTGTCCTCGCGGCTCCCTGCCGGCGGAGGCTCAAGGACTAGCTGAGCTCAGCTCTTCCCGCGGGCTCCGCGCTGGGGGGTGTGCCCCTCTCCGGGGCGGTGGGGGTGGGTCTGAGAACCGCAGCCCGCAGCGGCCAGCTCCTGCTCCGCCAGGAGCAGAGGAAGCCCAGTGCCCGCCCCGGTGCCAAATCCTGCCGCTGAAAAGCCCTGGCTGGCCCTCTCTCCGCACCCCTGCCCGGCTCCCACCGCGCTCGGGCTGCGGGTGCCAAGTGGCACACAGACCAGGCTGTGTTCCGGGAGGTTCCGGGCCTTTCTGCGTGGGGCTGCCGGGCTGCCTCGCCTCGGATGGGAGGGGTTCGGGAGCGGGGAGACGCCTGAGAGGAGCTCCAGGGGGTCCGGAGGAAAGAGAGATGGGAGGTCTGGCCCACCCCCCAGGAACCCTCACCGACAAAACCAGGGAGCAGACCCGTCTCGGGCCGTAGCCAGCCAGTCCGAGGTTCCCAAATGCGGCGTTCAGTTACAGTTGTCCTTCCTCACGGACGTGCCCCCTTCAACGGTGCGCTGAGGCCAGCCAGAGCCTCACTCCCCTCGCCCCCCAGTCCTGGGTCTGGTCCGCAGCTCCTCGGCCTGTCCTGGAACGACCCGCAACCTGGCTTCCACACGGACCCCCCCACAACCCCCAGCGAGGAGCAGGGCCACGAGGGTAAACGGGCTCTGGAGGCCCTGGCTCAGGGCGGGACTCAGGGAAGCCGTCTGTGGCATATGCCCGGCCCAGCACCAGCGCAGAAAGCTCCCCGGAACCTCGCTTCTCCTGGGCTTCCGTCTCCAGTTACCCCTCCAGCCCCCTTCCCCGGACGGGCACTCTCTCCCTTGTCCAGGTCAGCGGCTTCGGGAGGCAGTGCCTTGCCCGGGCCACGGCCCCCGTTTCCTGGCCGGCACCCTTTCCTCTGGGTGACATCGCTCGCCCATCTGCATTCTGCAAAGCACCCTGGTGCTTAGAATGGGCCAGTGTGTGGCTGGCTGGCTGTCTCTAACTGCAGAGCACCCCACATGGGTTGGCAGGGTCCCAGGGGGGATCCCCGACGGACCCCACCACTCCGGGACCCTAACATCCCAGCATCCCCTGCTCTCGTCCCCTCCCACACTGCCCCCCCCCGCCCCGTTCCTGCCAGGCGGGCAACCCCGTGGCCTGGGGGCTGCTGGCGAAGAACCGTCTGTCTCACTGACGGACAGGGCAGCTGCCCCTCCCGCTGCTCCCGGTCTCCGGGGACCCTGATTCGATTTCCTCCAATCGCCAGCATTGCCAGCAGCCAGGGGTAATTAAATGGTCTTTGAATTGGATCCAGACCGCCCATCGAGAGCAGCCCGTGTGGTGGTGGGGGTGCGTCCTGGGAGCCGGTGCAAAGCCGCAGGGGCCCCCGGGGCTGCCCAGCCAGGCTCTGCTCACCTGTAGCACCGGGCTGCTGGGGGCAGGATGTGTTTGGTCCCAGAGGCGCGGGCCAGAGCCGGCCCGAGGGAGGGCCAGAGCTCCAGGTCCTGCTTGGGCCTGTGCTTGGCGCCACGGCCCACTCAGGTGGCTGCGGGCTCTGTCCCCGGCACATGTGTGTCTGTCCCCACCGCACGCTGAGCCAGCCCCTCAGCCGCACGGCAGGGCGGGGCCCCTGAGGGGCCGCAGACACACGGCTCCCGACCCCTGTGGCCCTCACTTCCCGTGGGTGGAACGGGGGTACCAGGGCTCACGCTCTGCCTGGTGCACACGGAGAGTGCCCATCGGTGTCGGCCGCTGCCGTGGACCGTGCAGGAGCCTTTGCTGGCCTTGGACTCTGGCCGGCCGGGTGGCCGGCCGGCCAGCCGGTGTGATGAGCAGAAACCACTCTGGGGGACCCTGGGACGCTCGCTGGGTGCTGGCTTCAGCTGGCCCGGAGCCGCTGGAACAGCTGGGCGGGGCGGGTGATCAGGGGGCCTCCTCGGGCCTCCATCCTGTCGTGGTTCATCTGGGTAGCCCTGACCCAAGGAGACCAGTTCTGGCCTGGGGAGCGGGGGAAGCGCTTCTGGGACCACCCAGGCCAGGCTCTGTGGGAGCACCGGACCCGCAGGACCTGCACCCCACCCCCGCCCAGAGCATTCCCCGCCCCTGTCCCCACTGCACAGGGCAAGGGCAGGCCCGGGTGAGCTTGGAGTGGCCGGCGGCGCTCCGGGGCAGGGGCAGGGTGGCGGGACGCCCTGGCTCTGTGGCCAGGAGCCCTGGGCCCGCGGTGGGTCTTGCTCCGTTCTTCTCGGGGCGAACGTCAGCTCAGGGAGCCAGGGACCGACAAGGGGCGCCCTGTGAGCGCCGTGCTGACAGCAGAGGGCTGCCCCGGGGTGGGGGGGCCCCGGAGTGTCAGCGCCTGCCCATCCCCCTTCACTGTAGGCATCGGAGAGGTGCTGGCTGCCAGTCCCTGCGCAGGCTCACTGACTCACCTCTGGTTGCCATGGGGACATCGTCATGGCAATGGCTGCTGGGAAGACTCGGGGAAGCCAGGCTGGATGGAGACAGCCCTGTCCACGGCTGACGCCCCCTCAGCCCTGCTGCCGCTTTCCTTCCTTTCTCCAGGGGAGCCCCCCCCCGCCAGGGATCTGTGGTGTGGGCCCCTCCTGTGGCGACGGGCTGGGTGTCCCCCCGCTTCCCGGCGAGCTTGGCTTCAACCTGGTCCTGCAGGACTGCGCCGGGGTGCCCCCTGGGCTCCTGGAGAGGAACCAGACACCAGACGGGGTTCCCAGGAAGGTCCCACCGGCTCTGGCACGGGGGCGGGGCTTCTGCGCTGGAGCGCTGAGCCCCTGGGAGTGGCCGGGCCTGTTCCTCCAGTCCCCAAGCTGGCCCCCCGCCGTGAGGCCAGACAGACCTGGGGTGGCCCTGTCACGTTGCATTATTCATCCCCGGACCAGTCCCTCCAAGTCTCACAATCCCGCTCTCTCCCCTGTGAGATCCAGCAGACAACACGTGCCTCACGGGAACACACGCGTTAATATGAACACAGGAAATCCTACCACGCAGGTCCGACCGAAAGCTCACTACATGTAATGCATGTCAGCGGATGTGAACACGGGCAGTGCCGACGCTATTGCTATTACCGTTGTGTTTTTACCAAAGCCGCCTTTGCCCTCTGGGGGGCCTTCCCCTCCAGCGGCGGGGGGCCGGCGGGGGCCAGGGTGGGGAGCTGACCCGGGCCGTCTGCCCCCCGCCCCGCCCCGGCAGGATCCGGCCGCAGCTGCCGAAGGAGAAAATCGAGGGCTGTCACACCTGCACGTCCGTCACCCCGGGCGAGCCCCAGGTGCTCCTGGGGAAGGACAAGGCCTTCACCTACGACTTTGTCTTCGACCTGGACACCTGGCAGGAGCACGTCTACACGACCTGCGTCCGCAGGCTGGTGGAGGGCTGCTTCGAGGGCTACAACGCCACGGTGCTGGCCTACGGGCAGGTGAGCCCGCCCGCCCCGGCGACGGGCGGGAGCCCCACCCCCGAGAGCCGCCGAGGGGCGCCGTCCTCTGAGGCTGCGGCAGAGGGAGGGCTGCCGGCCGGAGTGACAGCCCCAGGGCGTGACAGCCCTTTGGGACTCTCTCGGGGCAGGGGCCGGGCTGGCGGGTGGTGGCGAGGGAATGGGGGGGGTGGCGCTGGCTAACACATCCCTCCACCTTCTCCGTGCAGACGGGGGCCGGGAAGACCTACACCATGGGCACCGGCTTCGACACAGTGATGGCCGAGGAGGAGCAGGGCATCATCCCCAGGGCCATTGCGCACCTCTTCGGGGGCATCGCTGAGCGCAAGCGGCGGGCCCAGGAGCAGGGGGTGGCCGAGCCGGAGTTCAAAGTCAGCGCCCAGTTCCTGGAGGTACCGTGGCCTCACAGGGCGGGCGGGAGGGACACTTGGGGACCGGGAGACCATGGAAGATGGGCTGTCCTCCAGGGCAGTGGGATGAGGCCAGGGAGCCCTGGAGGCGTCTGTAGGTGATGAGTTCCCCGCTGCTGGAAGCATCCAAGCGAGGGCTGGAAGACCACGCATGGGGTGGGACTCTCAGGGGGTTCCCTGCGTCCGGCGGGGCCTGAGTCAACGGGGCTAGGGGGTCCCTTCAGACCCTGACCTTGGGCGAGTCACTTCAGGACTCTGTGCAACGGGGTGACCACGCGTTTCCTCGGGGGCCGTGGAGAGAGGAAGCGCAGGCCTGGCACGTAGTGAGAACTGGGGCTCCCGCCCACCCTTCCAGCCCCCCGGCCTCCAGCCAGCCTGCCCTGTCCCTCACTGGCGGAGGCCCTTCCGGACCCCTGAGTCTTCTCTGACCCCAGGAGGGAAGACACTCCAGGAGCGCCCTGCCTCCCTCGGGGAGACGTCCAGGGGCCAGGGCCAGGGGCAGCTCGGGCTTTGGGGCCCGGAGAGGGGCTTCTCAGCGGGTCTCTGGGGAGGCAGTGGGCCTGCCCAGGTCCCCTCCCACTGGGACACCCAAACCAGGCAGCTCTGCCTCTCAGCCTCTGCTCCCCCAGCCTGGAGACCCCCGGCCCGAGTGCTCGCCCCACCTGCCCTGTGCATGCCCGCACCCAGGGCGTCCTCCATGGGGGGGGAGGCAGCTCTAGGTCACCGTGCCCCGACCCCGGCCCTGCCAACCGCCCCACAACTGCTCCCTCCCGAGCGCACGGGGCGGCCGCTCTTCCCCTGGGCGGCCGCTCTTCCCCTGGGTGGCCCTGTAGGGCCCTGTTGTGCTGTGTTTGTCTTCTTGTCCTTCCGGACTCTGGACACAGAGGCTGCCTCTGTGTGCGTGTGTGTGTCTGTCTGTCTTTCCCGCTGATGTGAGTCTGTATAAGCTCCTCTCTCTGTTTCCCTCCTTTCTCCATCCCATCCCCGTGGAGACCCCCAAAGGCCAGGCCGTTCCGTAGGAAACCCACATCCCAGGGCGGACCACAAGGGGTTAAATGATGCCAGGTCCGTCCTGACAGACAGACACCAGGGCACCAGTCCCCTTCCGTTTCCTCTTCCCCTTCCTGCGGGTATTTCTGTCCCGTAAACTTACTTACGTCTGAGGACGGCAGCCCGCCCTCCCCCCGCAGGGCTCTGCTGGCCGCTGCCCCAGCTGCCCAGTCCCCCTTCCCGCCCCCCAGCCCCAGCGCCCCACCCTGAGCCTCCCAGCCCTTCCACAGGTGACACTCCCCTGCTAGCAATTACGAACACAGGTGTGTCTGAGGCCGAGACCCTCTGAAACCGGCCGACCGGGCCTGGCCAGGCCCCCCAAATCCGTGTGGTCTCACCAGGCCCTCCCTGGGAGGCTGGGCCTCTTTCCCCCCTGAGTGCAGGGCACACAGCCACGTGTGTCCCCCCCCCGCCCCGCTGTGAGGAGGTCGTCACCTAGACCCCCCCTCCTCCTCCTGTGTCTGGGAGCACATCCCCACCCCAACTTTCCCAGGCAGTCACAGAGTAGGATTTGCCCAAGTCACAGGCGTCTCTTCATCTATATGTGGGACCCGGGGCCCCTCGTCCCCTGTGGGTCCCCAGTGCTCTGCCATAACTGCTGGGGGAGGGGCAGCCTCAGGACCCTCCCTCCCCCGGCCCAGATGCCCCCACCCCTGTCCGGGAGAAAGTGCTGGAGCCCGGAGCTGCGGCTGCCACGTCCGCGGAAGGGGCTGGTGTATAGGCAGGAGCAGGTCCCCGGGCCCCAGGAGCCCAGCAGCTGTCCCCTCCCCACACAGCTCTACAACGAGGAGATCCTGGACCTGTTCGATGGCACCCGGGACCCCGACGCCCGCCACCGCAAGTCCAACATCAAGATCCACGAGGACGCCAACGGCGGCATCTACACCACGGGCGTCACGTCCCGCCTGGTCAACTCCCAGGAGGAGGTGAGCCGGCGTGCGGGGCGGTGGGGGCTGGGGCAGCAGGGGCAGCAGGGGCCGCCCGGCCGCGCCCTCACCTCCGCCTCCCGCCCCAGCTGATCCAGTGCCTGCGGCAGGGCGCCCTGTCCCGCACCACGGCCAGCACGCAGATGAACGTGCAGAGCTCGCGCTCCCACGCCATCTTCACCGTCCACGTCTGCCAGATGCGGGTCTGCGCCCAGCCGGAGCTGGTGAGGAGCGCGGGGCCCGGGAGGGGGCGGGGCCTTGGGAGGGGCGGGGCCTTCAGAGGGGGCGGGGCCGGGAGCAGCGGGCGCGTGGAACCCTGAGCCAGCCGCCGCCTCCCTCCCGCCGCAGGTGGCCGAGACACTGCCCGGGCTTCCCGAGGCCGCGACACCCCGGAGGGAGTTCGAGACGCTCACAGCCAAGTTCCACTTTGTGGACCTGGCCGGCTCCGAGCGGCTGAAGCGGACGGGGGCCACCGGCGAGCGAGCCAAGGAGGGCATCTCCATCAACTGCGGCCTGGTAGGCGCAGGGCCGGGGCGGCGCGGTGGCTCGGGGACCGCGCCGGCCCCCCAGTGCCTCTCCAATGCCGGGGTCTGTCTTCGCAGCTGGCCCTGGGCAACGTGATCAGCGCCTTGGGGGACCAGAGCAAGAAGGTGGTGCACGTGCCCTACAGGGACTCCAAGCTCACCCGGCTGCTGCAGGACTCGCTCGGGGGCAACAGGTACCCGCCGGCGCCCAGGGAGGGGCAGGAGGTGGGGCGACCCGGGAAAACAGGATGTGAGGTTCAAGTGTGAAGGCCCCGAGGGCCAGGAGACCTCCCGCTCTGGGCTGCGTGGGGCGCCGGCACCTTGAGATACCCCCATGACCTTTGGACAACATGGTGGGACTGAGTTTCCTCATCTGCACAACAGGGGGCGCAGTCCTACAGGCAGTGAGGGGGCGCAGATGGGGCGCGAGAGGGGAGACGGCGAGCAGGCGCGGGCGGGCGCTCCAGCGCTGACCCGGCGCCGTCTCCCTGCGCTGTGGGCGGTCCGGGTCCTCGGTGTTACCGCGGGGGGGGGGGGGGCGTGGCAGGAGCTCAGCTCCGAGGCTTCCGGGGACCTGCCGGCCCCGGGACCCTCACTCCACCCCCCCGCCCCGCAGCCAGACCATCATGATCGCCTGCGTGAGCCCCTCGGACCGGGACTTCATGGAGACGCTCAACACGCTCAAGTACGCCAACCGCGCGCGGAACATCAAGAACAAGGTGGTGGTGAACCAGGACAAGACGAGCCAGCAGATCGGCGCGCTGCGGGCCGAGGTCGCGCGCCTGCAGCTGGAGCTCCTGGAGTACAAGGCGGTGAGTGCGCCTCGCGCGGCCCCGAGGCCGCCCGGCTGCTCTGCGCGGTGGCGGCTGCCTGTCTGCTGTGTGGACCCCGGGAGTCCCCTAGACCTCGCGCCGGAGGGGGAGGAGAGTGGGCGGGACTACACGCGCTGTCCGTCGTGATGGGTGGGGCCGGGGCAGGCCCAGGGGGGGTTGGCCCTACTTCCTCAGCTGGTCAGAGAGGGCTTCGTGGAGGAGGCAGCCTTTCCCCTGGAATTTGCAGAATGAGCGGGATGTCAGCAAAAGCAAGTGGAGCGGGCGTTGCAGGATGAGAGTTTGTGGGGGAGGGAAGGGGAGCCGCGGAGAGGAAGGTCGAGGCAGCGCGGGGGGAGGCCTGCGAGGGCCGGTCACAAACGCCGGACTTCCCCGTCCTCACGGGGAGCCACGCAGGGTTCCCGAGCACGAGAGGCAGGGGCTGTGTCCTAGGAACCCCGGGGCACCGGGGGCCACAGCCTGCCGCCCCTCCCCTCCCCCCCGGGGGCCCAGCACCTGACTCCGCCCCGCCCCCCCCCAGGGCAAGCGGGTGATGGGGGAGGACGGCAGCGAGGGCTACAGCGACCTCTTCCGGGAGAACGCCATGCTGCAGAAGGAGAACGGGGCGCTGCGCCTGCGGGTGAAGGCCATGCAGGAGGCCATCGACGCCATCAACAGCCGCGTCACCCAGCTCATGAGCCAGGAGGCCAGCCTGCTGCTGGCCAAGGCCGGTGAGTCCCTCTCCGCCCGCAGCCGTATGCGGGGCGGGCCCGGCCGGCCGGGCAGCTCTCGGACCAGCCCCATGTGCTATTCCTTCCGGCCAGTTGGGACTCCTTGTGTGGACGACAGTCGGTGGGAGGGAGGGTGACCCTCTCTCCCTGCCCTCCCCTCCCCGCTCCGGCCCCGCTGCGTGCAGCCTCCGGGAGCAGCCCGTCCGAGCGTGTGCTCCCGGGTGGGCGTGCCTCCCTGCACACTCACACGCGTGTGGTGACAACACAGTCTCTCCTCCTCCGCGCCGGAGGTCGGGTGTCCCACGACCTCCCCTCTGCACCCAGCGCTGTGCTTTAAGTCCCATGAACAACCCAGTGTTTGCAAATGGCCGTGCCCTGTCTGTGGCGTGAGGAGCTGTGCGTGGTGACCGCACAGTCCCTCCGGAGGGACGCTCGGCCGGGTCCAGTGTCTCGCCGTTACTGACCTGCCCGTGCAGACCCGTGCACAGGACAAGCCTTTCTCGGACTCGGACCCCTCTTTGGAAGAGGCCGGTGCGTGCGGCCCTGCGGGGGGCACGGAGGCAAGGCCACCGGTTCGGACCTGAAGGTCCTTCTGTGGCTTCTCCCCCCAGGTGACGGCAACGAGGCCATCGGCGCCCTGATCCAGAGCTACATCCGGGAGATCGAGGAGCTGCGGTGAGTGGGCCCGGCTCACCGGGCAGAGCCCGGCACGCCCGGGGGCCCTGGGCCGGGCGGCCCGGCTGACACTGGCCACCACCGCCTCCCGCAGGACGAAGCTCCTGGAGAGCGAGGCCATGAACGAGTCCCTACGCCGCAGCCTCTCCCGGGCCTCGGCGCGGGGCCCCTACGCCCTGGGTGCCTCCCCGGCAGCCCCGGGCTTCGGCGGCAGCCCGGCCAGCTCCATGGAGGACGCCGCCGAGGTGATCCGCCGGGCCAAGCAGGACCTGGAGCGCCTCAAGAAGAAGGAGATCAGGCAGCGGAGAAGGAGGCGAGTGAGCGCCCCGGGGTGGCCCCCCCGGGGAGGGGGCGCTGCCCAGGGGTGCCCGGCGACTCCCTGAGCAAACCCGCCTGGCCTTCTGGGCAGAGTCCCCGCCATGCCCCCCCCCCCGGGGGAGAGGGAGGGTGGGGCGCCTCCGTGAGCTCTGGGCGGGCCTCTCCCACCCCACCCGCCCGCCGCCCACCCCTTCCCAGGCGGGTGTGGTCCCCTCACCCGGCCTCCCCTTGCCCCCGGGCAGCCCGGAGAAGGAGGCCTTCAAAAAGAGGGCGCCGCTCCAGCAGGACAACAGCGAGGAGACGGACGAGAACGAGGACGACGAGGCGGAGGAGGTGAGCCTGCCCGCGGCGCCCGCGGCTCCCGTTCGCCCGCCTCTGCTGGGGGGGGCCCCAGCGCCGCCGTGTGCGTGGAGGGGAGGGCGAGGGGCCCCTGACAGGCTGCCCGGGCACCCTGGGGACCTCCGTGCCTCAGTCTCCCACCTCACCCCAGTGCAGGGAGGGGGCTCTGACCAGGCTGCTGGGGGGCTGGGGGGCTCTCTTCCGGCATGGGAGTGGGCCCAAGGGCCCTGTCTGAGAGCACCCTGGCCCCCAGTCTCCTGTCGTGCCTGCCATGTGGCCCGGACTGGCCTCTGCCTTGGGCGCCCTGCAGCCCTGAGGCTGGGTCCAGCTCTTATGGGGGGCGGGGGGCCCCGCCAGCCCACCCTAATGGCGTTTGGTGCCCAGGAGGAGGAAGAGCCGGACGAGAGTGGCTGTGAGGAGGAGGAGGAGGGGCGTGAGGACGAGGACGAGGACTCGGGCAGCGACGAGAGCCTCGCGGACTCGGACTCGGACGCCGAGGGGAAGGGTGCGTGTGCCCTCCGGGGCCCGTGGAGCCGCTCGGGGCACCTCCTCGTGGGCAGAGCCTGAGCCAGGTGCCCCCGGGGTGGGGGGCGGGCCCCCGAGTCCTCAGGTCTCAGAGACGGTGGCTGTCTGGAGCCTAGAGCCTCGGACGTGACACCAGCAGCCACGGCCGTGCAGCGGCCGTGACCCCGAGGGCGGCCCCTGCCTGCCTGCCGGCCATCTCGGGCCCGGGGCCCTGCAGGCTGCGCCCTGTTCCCTCTCCCGCCCCCACACTGGCACCGTGGGTCAGGCTGGTGGTCTCCGCCCCACAGAGGTGAACTACCAGGCCGACCTGGCGGACCTGACCTGCGAGATCGAGATCAAGCAGAAGCTGATCGACGAGCTGGAGAACAGCCAGCGGCGGCTGCAGACGCTCAAGCACCAGTACGAGGAGAAGCTGATCCTGCTGCAGAACAAGATCCGGGACACCCAGCTGGAGCGCGACCGCGTGCTGCAGAACCTCAGTGAGGCCCCGCCCACTGCCCTCCCCCGGGCCCGCCCACTGCCCCGAGGGCCCCGCCCACTGCCCCCGAGGAGCCCGCCCCCGCGCAAAGCCCCACGCACCCCCTGGCCTCTCGGGGATTTACCTGATTTCCTGCAGGGGGCTGGGACCTTGCCCGTAGTCAAAGGGTTCTTCTGTGTGACCGCAGGTCTATGCCACGTTTTAAATTATTTTTATTATTTTACTGTCATCTTAAGTGTTAGAGGCCTTCGCGTCCCCAGGCACACGAACGTGACGCTTTCCGACCTTTCTCCCTGCGCTCGGTTCCTGGGGAGTTTTCCCCTGAACCCATGCCCACGCCGCCGCTCCCTCCCCGCCCTCCTCACGCTGCTCTGCAGCCTGCTCGCTCACTCCCTCGCTTGCTCGCTCGAGTTTTCAGCAAAACTCTGCTGAATGACTAAACACGCCTCATGGGGCAGACGTGGGCCTGGGCGCAGCAGGTGCTGGGGTGGGTGCGGTCCCCGGGGCCCTGGAGCGAGCGTCCTGGCGGGGGGACAGACAGAAGTGAGACGAACCCCTGGACCTGGGCACGTCAGGCGGTGATGAGTGTGGCAGAAAGCACACAGCAGGGAAGGAAGGCGGGTTGGAGTCTTAAAAGGGCAGCCCTGGAAGGCTTCCCGGTGCCGGTGACGTTTGCGCAGATGAGGAGGTGACACGGGGCTGGGGCAGAATGAGTGCAGGGAAGGGCGTTCCAGGCGGAAGGAACAGAAGGCGCCAGGCCCTGAGGCAGGCGTCTGCCTGGCCGCTGGCGGAAGGCCGAGGGCACCAGGGGCTGAAGCGCGGTGGGAGGGGACAAGACAGGAGGTCAGAGAAACACGTGGGGCCAGGTCCCGTCCGCCAGGGTGAGGGCGTGGCCTTGACTCCTGGGGGAGGGGAGAAAGGCGTGGCCTTTTGAGAGACGGGCTGGACGTGAAGTTTAAGAGCATTCTGAAAAGACCCCCCCGGGCTGCTGGCTGGGGGAGCGAATGTGGAAGCTGGAGACCCGTTTGGGTGCTGTGATGAGGGTCCCGGGAAAGGCGGCTTGGGCAGTGGGAAGTGGCCAGTTGTGGGTGGGGTTTGAGGAGCGAACACAGGCTTCGTGGATGGATGGGGAGGGCGTGGCCACGGGGGGGGGCCGAGGATGCTGCTGGGGGGTGAGTCTGCAAGGAGGAGGAGGAGGATGATACCCACTAGGAGGAGGAAGGCTGCAGGTCTGGGGGCGGGCCCTGAGGTGGCTGTACCTCTCCAGGGGAGCGGTCCGCAGCACAGTAGGAGGGGTCGGGGTGCAGGTCAGCCTGTTCCCTTGGCTCCGGCCCCCATTGCTCTGTCTTTCTCTGACTCTAACCCTCTGACCCTTGCCTCGAGTCCTGGGTCACAGCCAGCCAGCAGGAGGGTCTTCAGGGCCCTCCCGGGAAGCTGGTGGCCAGGGGCACGGTGATCTTAACATGGAAACGCCGGTCCGAGCCTGTGGCACGAGCCGGGCACGAAGGTCCCTGGGTGTCCTCCAGCCTGACCCCGGCATTGTCCAAATCAGAGAAGCAGCTGTGGAGGGCGGCCCTGCAGGGGCCCCGGGCCCAGGCCCGGGGGCCTCTGCCCTGACGCCGCCGCCGTGTCGCCGCCGCAGGCACCATGGAGTGCTACACGGAGGAGAAGGCCAACAAGATCCGGGCGGACTACGAGAAGAGGCTGCGCGAGATGCACCGGGACCTGCAGAAGCTGCAGGCCGCGCAGAAGGAGCACGCGCGGCTGCTGAAGAACCAGTCCCGCTACGAGCGGGAGCTGCGGAAGCTGCAGGCCGAGGTGGCCGAGATGAAGAAGGCCAAGGTGGGCACCTTGGGGGGAGGGGGGCTCCGCGCCCCACGGCCGACAGTCACGCCGTCCCTGTCGACGACCGGGCCTGGGGCCGGGCTCCGGTCCAGGGTCCCCAGGGAACCCTGCTGCACGCTGCCCCCTGGGGGAGCCTCATCGCGTCTGCAGCAGTGGGGCCCGGGGCCAGACCTGGCCGGGCCGGCGGGGAGGCCACTCCTTGGCCAGGGGGCCCAGGAGATGGGGCAGCTCAGCCCCTGCAGAGGAGTGGGCGGCGGAGGCTGCCGGTCCCCCGCCCAGCGTCCTCACTCCCTGCAGCGTGCGGGCCGCCTGCTCGGCCCTGTCCCACCGCCCCCTCCGCCTGCCCCAGGTGGCCCTGATGAAGCAGATGCGTGAGGAGCAGCAGCGGCGGCGGCTGGCGGAGACCAAGAGGAACCGGGAGATCGCGCAGCTGAAGAAGGAGCATCGGCGACAGGAGGTGAGGGCATCCCCCCACCCTGGATGCGGGGCCCTGCAGGCTCCTGGGCAGCCCCACCTTGCACAGGGCAAGGGTGAGCCCCACGGTGACAGTGACGGCGACGGGCGGGAACGTGCCCCACGTCACCGGCCGAGAGGCCTGTGGTGGGGACCAGGGGCCAGAGATGTGCCCGTGTGGAGAAGGGGGCTACCGTGACCTCTGGGACAGCGGCCGAGCTCCAGGGGGCGTGGGGTCAGCAGGCGGGGCCCCGAGGCCCGGCCCGGCCCTGAGTGCGGACCCCCGTGTCCCCCTGCAGTTTCAGATCCGAGCCCTGGAGTCCCAGAAGCGGCAGCAGGAGCTGGTCCTGAGGAGGAAGACCCAGGAGGTAAGCGAGGCGCCTTCCTGAGGACCCCCCACTCCCCCAGCGAGCGGCCCGGGGCCTCCCATCTCCAGCGGTGCAGGTGTGGCCTGGGCTGGGGCTGGAGAGCCGGCTGCAGGCCCTGGCCCCAGTGCCCGTGCTGTTCCTCCTGGCCTTAAAGGGCAGAGGTCTCTCTCTCGTGCTCACCCCCTCGCACACGGAGGCCCCTTCTCAGCCCCAGCCCAGCCCAGGCCCAGACGGAGGGGCGCCCTCCCCCTACCCGGGCGTTTCCTGGGCTCTGGGTGCCCTGCTCACCGGGTCCCGCTCTCCGCGCCCCCAGGTGTCCGCACTGAGGCGCCTGGCCAAGCCCATGTCTGACCGGGTGGCGGGGCGCGTGGGGCTGAAGCCGCCCATGCTGGACTCGGGGGCCGAGGTGTCGGCCAGCACCTCGTCGGAGGCCGAGTCGGGGGCCCGCTCCGTCTCCAGCATCGTGCGCCAGTGGAACCGGAAAGCCAGCCACTTCCTGGACCACCCGGCGGCTGGCGGCCACGGCGCCCGCCCGGCCAGGTGAGCGGGGCCTGGGGGTCCGGGCGGGCCGGCGGGAGGCAGGCCCCGGGAGAGTCCGCCCCAGGCGAGGGCCCTGCCCCGACCCGCTGGTCTCCGGGTCCAGGAAGAAGTTCCAGAAGAAAGGGGCCGGCCAGAGCTTCAGCAAGGCCGCGCGGCTCAAGTGGCAGTCACTGGAGCGGAGGGTCGTCGACGTCGTCATGCAGCGGATGACCATCGTCAACCTGGAGGCGGACATGGAGAGGCTCATCAAGGTGGGCGCGGGCCCTCCCCCACCGGCCCCACCGGCCCCACCGGCCCCGCCATCTGTTCTGGCTGCTCTGGCTCTTCCCACCGCCCCCGGTGCCCCGGCCCCTGCTCCTCATGGCGGCCCTGGAATCCAGAGCTGCTGGGGTCCCCAGAGGCCCGGCGGTGGGGGGCAGGGCTGGCCAGCAGGCATCCTGAGGCACCCCTCCCGCCCCCAGAAAAGGGAGGAGCTGTTCCTGCTGCAGGAGGCGCTGCGCCGGCGGCGGGAGCGGCTGCAGGCGGAGAGCCCGGAGGACAAGGGGCTGCAGGAGCTGGCCGAGGAGATGGAGGCGCTGGCGGCCAACATCGACTACGTCAACGACGGCATCTCCGACTGCCAGGCCACCATCGTGCAGCTGGAGGAGACCAAGGTGCCCCGGGGCGGGGGGCCGCAGGGGCGCCGGGGGTGCGGCGGGGGCCGTCGGGTGACCGGAGCTGTCCGCGCCCGCCCCCCGCCCCCAGGAGGAGCTGGACTCCACAGACACATCCGTGGTCATCAGCTCCTGCTCCCTGGCCGAGGCCCGCCTCCTGCTAGACAACTTCCTCAAGGCGTCCATCGACAAGGTGGGCACAGCTCGCCCCCCCAGGGGACGCAGGGAGGTTGGGCGGTGGCAGGGTGCCCGCGGTCCCAGGCCCGGGAGGCTCACCCAGGCCTGGCCCCCTGCCCCCAGGGGCTGCAGGTGGCCCAGAAGGAGGCCCAGATCCGACTGCTGGAGGGACGGCTGAGGCAGACGGACGTCGCGGGCTCCTCCCAGAACCACCTGCTCCTGGACGCGCTGCGCGAGAAGGCGGAGGCCCACCCGGAGCTGCAGGCGCTCATCCAGAACGTGCAGCAGGGTATGCGGGGCGTGGGGGGGAACATGGGGGGGGGGCAGGCATGGCCTCCAAGTCCCTGGGCGCTGCCAGGGCTCCCGGCCCTGACCCTCCGGGGACTGCGCCTGCCCAGAACCCGGCCAGAAGCCCGCCCGATCCCAGCGGGCGAGACGTGGGAGGGGGCTTCATTTAGGGGCCTCTCACGCCCCGATCCCCACTTTCCTCCCCACCCAGAGAACGGCTACGCCAGCACCGATGAGGAGGTCTCGGAGTTCTCTGAGGGCAGGTGAGGCTCCCCACCCGCCCGGAGGGAGCACCAGCTCAGCGCCCCCGGGGCTGAGGGTGCGGGGCGGGGGGAGCCCCGGGGGCCAGGGCGCAGCCTGGGTCGGGGGTTCTCTGGGGCCCAGGCTGAGGTCCCAGAGCGCCGGGGGGGAGGCTCACTGGGTGCTGGCCTCCCTCTGCTTTGACCTTAGCTTCTCCCAGTCGTTCACCATGAAAGGTTCCTCCAGCCACGACGATTTCAAGTTCAAGGTGAGCCCCCTCGGGAGAGCCCGGCCTCGTCAAGCCTGGTCCGCGCTCCACGGCCCTGCCCTCGCCCCAGCCCCGACCCAGCGCTGCCTCCAGCCGGGGTGGAGGTCCGGGAAGGGTCTAGCCTGAGGTCGGAGGGGTGGGGGGCCAGGTGCGTGACCCGATACAGCCCGTTCCTTCTGGAGGGCGAGAAAGACGGGAGGAGGGGCCAGGGCCACTGCCGGGCGACATCACCAGAGCCAGGGTCCCCACTTTCAATGTCTCCCTCTTCCGCGCCCCCGACCTGAGTCGGAGACAGACCGGGTCCCTGGCTCCTGTGTATGTGCAGATGGCGGCCCGCCAGCAGGGCCAGCAGCGAGGGGCTCTGCGTGCCCACGGGGCCCGGTTGGTGGCCTGGGACCGAGAAACAGCTCTGAAGAGAGGCCTGTGCGGGGCGCGGGGTCAGCCGGGGAGCGGCTGTTTGCGCGGTCCGAGGCAGCGCGGGAAACCCGTGCCTGTGGCTCAGAACTCTCCAGAAGCCTGGAGAGACGGGCTCTGGGCCGTGCCCTTCCCTGACCGCACCATCCCCCCGCCTGCCCGGCCACCCGCGCGGGAAGTCGGCCCACTGGCGCCTCCGTTGCAGGGCGAGCCCAAGCTGTCCGCCCAGATCAAGGCCGTGTCCGCCGAGTGCCTGGGGCCCCCGCTGGACGTCTCCACCAAGAACATCACCAAGTCGCTGGCCTCGCTGGTGGAGATCACGGAGGACGGCGCGGGCTTCTCCCTCCGGGACCCTCTCCTCCGGGACAAGGTCTCGCGCACCGTCAGCCTGCCCACCCGGGGCAGCACCTTGTAAGGAGGACAGCGGGGCGCCCGGGCGGCGGGCCCGGGGCGGGGGGGGAGGGGAGGGATGGGGGTGCAGGGAGCCGGGCGGCGCCTCACCCGCCCCTCCTGCTCCAGCCCCCGGCAGTCCCGAGGCGCCGACACCTCCCCGCTGACCCGGAGGAAGTCGTACGACCGGGGGCAGCCCGCCAGGTGAGAGTGTGTGCCCGCCAGACCCCCCCACCCCCGTCCGGGCCTCGGCAGCGCGGTGGCCACCCCTGTGGGCATTTCAGTCCGGGCCAGACCGAGTCGCTCCCCGGCCCCCACGGGCGCCGCCCCGCCCCGTCCGGAGTGGTGGGTTCAGGACCATGACCTCCATACGCACCTTGAACTGGGAGCCGGGCCGAGGCTGACGTTGTAGGCCGAGGTGCGCTCCGCGTCGGTGGGCTGCCCTTGCCCGGACGCACTTCAACCCCTTTTGGGGTCTGGTCGTGTGAGAGGGAGGAGTTCAGGCATTTAAAGATAATGCACACACACCAGGGCAGGCCGGGGAAGTCTGGGGGGGGGCGGGGGGGGGCTGCTCCCTGGCCCGGCCACGGGGAGCCTCTGCAGACCGCTGGTGCCTCGGGGGTCCTCCGGCGATGTCCCCGAATTCTCAGGGACATCGGGTGGCCATCCCAGGTCACAGCTGAGGAGTGGGAGGGCGGGGTCTCAGGACGTCTTCACCGTCAGCCTTGGAGGGAGCCAGGGGGACTCCCCCCAGTGCCAGCCGCACCCCCCACCAGCGCCTCGCAGAGCGGCTGGCCACAGGTGGGGGGGTGGCAGGAGCGCTTCCCCCTGGGGCTCACCCCCGCCGCTTCCCCGTGACCTGTGAGGACGCAGGGCCGTCCGAGGGACCGAGGCCGAACCCGGGACGGAGCGTCCGGGGTGCCAGAGCGGGGCCGGGCGGTCGGGTCCCGTCCCTCACAGCAGTTCCGCCCAAAACGCTCACGTCCTGGCGCGGAGCCGGCCCCATGCCCAGGGCCTCCGGTCGCCGCCTTTTCATCGGCCGGCCGGTGCCAGCCCTCGCATTGGGTGGGTGGGGTTCTGCTCGAAGACACTTGGTCAGCGTGCGCCTCTGATTCACTAACTCGGGCCTGGCGCTCCGGGGGCGCAGGGGTTTCCTCCGGGAGGCCGTCACGGCCCCTCCCGGTCGGGGACACGGGACGGCGCCCCCCTGGGGCCGTGTGAGTACAAACCACCAGGAGAAAGCGCGGACATGCACACTCCGTGGCGTCGAGGAGCCCACGGGAGGCCGAGTGCCCGCAGGGTGGGCGGAGGCCACGGGCCCAGGGTGGTGGGTTCAGGTGGTGGCCGGGCACACCGATGCCAGCGTCTCCCCGCCCCCCTCCGGTCTGCGCTGACCGCGAAAGCGCGGCGGGGCTATTTCGGGACTACAGCGCGTTTTGATGAGGCCGGGGCGCCAGCCTGGAATCGGGGAGCCTCGTGGGCGGACGGGCTGTCCGGGAGAACTCGGGGGGGCTCGGCCGGACGCGGGGCTCGGGGCCGGGCTGCGGTCCCTCGCCGACGCCGCTCTGTCCCTCCCCCCCCCCCGCCGCTCACCAGGTCCGCAGACGTGGGGTCCACGCCGCCCCCGTCCCCCCCCACACGCCCTCGCAACGACCGCAACGTCTTCTCCCGCCTCACCAGCCACCAGAGCCAAGGGTCAGCGCTGGACAAGTAAGCGCCCAGTGGCCGGCTCCCTGGGGGAAGCGGGGGGCGCCTGGGGCGGGCCGTGGCCGTGGCTGTGGCCGTGGCCGTGGCCGTGGATGGGGCGCCTGGGGCCCAGGCGGCCCCTCTCCTGGCCGCTCTGCCCTTTCCGTCCTGACCTGGGACGCTTCGGTTCCCGGAGCGCTGGGGGTCTCGGGGGATCTCGGGAGAGCGCACGTGCAGAAAGCCACAGGGCTCGGGAGAGCGCACGTGCAGAAAGCCACAGGGCTGGCAGGGACACTCCGGCACCCGGGGGCACCCCCAGAACCGCCCTTGAAGCCTCCTCAGTGAAGGCCCTGATTCTGTGACGCCCCCTCCTCCAGCTCCACCAGCCCCTCCTACCAGGAAGGCTCAGAGGCCGGTGGGCTCTCCCCTCGGGGGCAGCCCCTGTCGGTGGGACGGGTGCTGAGTGGGCCTCCCCGGCACAGGCCCCCACCCCCTCAGTCTCAGCTGGGCCGTCAGCCAGCTGTGGGGACTGTCGCCCCCAGTTGACACAACAGGAAATGGGGCAGCCCCCTAGAAAGTGCCGGCACTGGGCGGGGCACCCGGGGCTGTGACCTGCACTGGCATGTGTCCACAGCAGGGGACTCGGCCTGGGGGAGGGGGCCTGTCCGCCAGGAGTTCCCCTTCACGTTCCTCTCTGGCCCCGCCGTGAGAGACAGAGCAGGCTGGACAGCGCCAGTCCTCGCCCCGGCGGGCCCCTGGCACCAGTCTCGCCCACGGAAACGCCCCTTCTGAGTGCACACATGCTCCGCCCCCGCCGCCTTGGCATAGGCTCCCGCTGTGGGGGTGCACCCCGAGCCTGGCCCACGCCAACCAGGGGGCCCCCCACGCCTTTACCGCGGACCGGCCCCTTTCTCAGAAGCGGTGCGGGGTGGGGTGTGCGGGGTGGGGTGGGCTCTCGCCGTGCCAGCTGGCGGTCAGTCGTCCAGCCCGCGGTCCTCTCCTGGGGTCCGGGTCTTGGGGCTCATGTGAGGTGCACAGCCAGCTCCTAGCACGTCCCTGTGGGCGCTCCGGGGACAGTGGGCTCTGCTGCAACTCAGTCGGTCCCTGAGGAAGGGCTGGAAGCTGCCAGCCTCCCGGACGGGAGGAGCCGGCAGGTCCCCACGCTGCCTGGTGGGATGGGTGCCCCAGCTTGTGCGATGGGGCAGTCGGAGGGCTTGGGACCAGCAGACAGCCCAGGAAGGGGCTACCCGGACGGGAGGCCGGCGCTCGGCGGCTCCCTGGACCCCTCCCCACCCCGCCCCACCCTGGTCGCGGAGGACTGTCCCCAGCTCCTGCCCCCTGCCCCTCAGCGCTCGCTGCCTCCCGCCGCCTCCCCGCTCCGCTGCCCTCCGAGAGAATAACCGCCCTCTGACCTCCCGCTGCTGGCTCCGCCCCTGTGTGTCTCCCGCCCTCCCCCTAATCCAGCTAATTTTCTGCCCCCCCCAGGTCTGACGACAGCGACTCCTCTTTGTCGGAGGTCCTGAGGTACACACCGACGGCCGGCCGCATGCTTGTCCCCGGCGCCCTCCCTGCTCTCTCCCCGGCCCCTCCCGCCTGCATGCACCCCGCCCTCCGCATGCACCCCGCCTCTCCACCGCCCCTCCAGGCCCCTTCCCGCCCCCGGTTCTCCTCTCAGGGTGGCCGCACCGCCGGCTGGAGCTGGGGGCTCGGGAGGGCGTGCATGTGCTTGCCCCAGGCCCCGGGCTCTCTCCTCCCTTGCCGCCGGGTGGGGGCGTGCAGCAAGGAGCATGGAGTCTTGGCCAGGTGGGGCCGGGCTGGGCTCTGCCCAGCAGCGCCGGTGGCTGCGCCCAGGGTCGCGGTGACTCGCTCCGTCTGTGCCAGCGTGGGCACACGCAGACCTGGCTCTGTCCCCCGGACCGGGAGTGCTGGGGCTCCCCTGTCCCCCACCCACCCCACACAGCAGCCCCCACACGGGACCCGCTGGGGGGCCCAAGCAACGGGCCCCGGCTGGGCCGGGAGCACCGGCCCACTCTCCGGACGCGGCCCCCGCTGACCACTGGCCGTGCCCCCACCCCAGGCGTGAGGCCCCCTGCAAACCCTCCTGCAGAGGCCAGGGCACACCCCCCCCCCCCAGCCAGCCCCCGGTCTCACCGAGGCGGGTTTACTCGTTAACACGCTGCCCACAGCTCCGGCCCAGCCGCGCGGCTAGGCCCAGGGCAGCGTTGGGAGCAGGGAGCTGGGGAGGGGGGCAGATGTGGGGGGGCCGTCTCTGTGGGCGGCCCCGGCTGGCTGCTGGGCCTGTCTGATGCTGTTCTCGGCATGGGGGGCACGGACTGGGTCCCCGGGGCCCTGAGAGGCCTTCGGGGGGCACGTGCGTCACCCCGGCCTCAGCGTTCCTGTGGGGGGCAGGGTGGTCTTCGGGAAAGCGCCGGGTGTGTTTTCAGCGGGGCCTCACGCCCACAGGCCCTCCCTGGGGAGCAGCATCCACCCGCAGTGTCTGCCGTGGGCGGATGCGGGGACTGTGGGGCCGGGAGGGGCTCCCCGCACCCGCCAGGGGCCGCAGACCCCTCAACCCAGAGCCGAGCCTGGGTCCCAGAAGGGGACCCGTGTGAGTGACAGGCTCAGGCCCGACCGTGCTGGTCCGAGGGGCTGTAGGCGGGGTGCGTGTGCGTGAGCCCCCCTGCGTGCGCGGTGCCGGCCTGAGGCAGCCACTGGCAGAGGGTGTGGAGGCGACCGGGGCGCCCACCCCGTGGGTCCCTTGGCTGCCTGGGTGACCTGGAGCGGCATGGGGCCATTGTGAGGGTGCAGGGGCCCCCCAGGCCTGGGACCTGCTGCCCCGCAGCACCAGCGGGAGCTCCCCGTGGGCAGGACAGGGCGCTCTCCCGGAATCACGGAGGATGGGGTGGCACCCGCTCTGCCCACGCGCCTCCTTCCCGGCACCCCACTGCTGGCCCCGGCCGGCGTCCCTGGGGCCTCCGTCAGGCCCAGGCCCCCTCTGCCACTCCCCGCACTCTGCCTGGGGCGGCGCCCTCGGCTGACGGCCGCCCTCTCTCCCTCTGTCCTGGAAGGGGCGTCATCTCGCCGGTTGGGGGAGCCAAGGGTGGACGGACGGCCCCGCTGCAGTGCGTCTCGATGGCTGAGGGCCACACCAAGCCCATCCTCTGCCTGGACGCCACGGACGAGCTGCTCTTCACGGGGTCCAAAGGTGGGCAGGGCCCAGACTGGCCGGGGGCGGCCCGCGTCTCCCGGGTCTGGAGGACATGGGGCGGACTCGCTGTGGCCCGGTCTAGCGACCCCTGCCTTGGCCCCAGGCTCCCATCCCGGCCGCCCCGGGGCCTCCGTCCCGCGCTTCCTCCCAAACCTCCCCGGGCTGCCTCTCCCCGGGTCGCCCCCACCCCCGGGCCTGGAGCCGGCCCCCAGCCTCGCGCCCGCTGCCCCTGACGCCTGTCCCCTCCCCGCGGCTCCACCGCCACAGACCGCAGCTGCAAGATGTGGAACCTGGTCACGGGGCAGGAGATCGCGGCCCTGAAGGGCCACCCCAACAACGTGGTGTCCATCAAGTACTGCAGCCACTCGGGGCTCGTGTTCTCCGTGTCCACCTCCTACATCAAGGTGTGGGACATCCGCGACTCGGCCAAGTGCATCCGGACCCTCACGTGAGTGCTCCTCCCCGTGGTGGGCCGGCTGGTGGCTGGTGCCCGGCCCGGGGCCCCCACTCGGCACAGCCTGATGCTGAGGGTGAAGGGACACCCCTGGGCTGGGGGCGGCATCCGGGGCAGCAGTTTGGAGGGGCCTTTGGCCTGGCCGGCCGCACCTTCGGCCCGGCCCCCCGAGCTGCGCTTGAGTGGAGAGGGGAGCCGGGGAAGCAGGGGGAGCCCAGCAGGCGGCAGCCTCCTCCGAGCTGGCCCCCTGCCTGCAGGACCAGCCCGTGTGGTCCCGCCCCCGAGCCTCTGCACCCGGGCGCTGGACCCAGAGCGGGGCCGACGCAGCGAAACCGATTCTCGGCAAGGCCACGGGTGCGAGTCTCACACCTGCACTGCACGCTGTGGTCTCTCTCGGCCTCTGATTCTCTAAACAGTGGATGGAGGACCTTCAGGGCAGTGGGGTGCCCTGCATGACACAGGAACGAGGGGGCCTGTTGTGGCACCTCTGTGCAAATCCACGGGACTCGCCATGCCGAGGGTGACCCTACTGTAAACTGTGGGCTCTGGGCGGCCATGGTGCGCCCGTGCCCAGTGGCCGGCTGAGACAAATGCGCCAGCTGGTGGGGGTTGGCCGAGGGGGCAGGGGCCGGGGTGGCAGGGAGTGCAGGTCAGAGTGGGTGCCTCCTGCTCCACGTCGCTCTGAATGGAGGCCGCGGAAGCAGGCTGGGCGTGTCCCCCCTTTTGACAGAGGAGGGGCCGAGGGCCGGAGAGGTTCCCACAGGACCCGGCCTCAACCCCAGGGTCCCGACTCCGTCTGACAGTCTCTGGGCCCCAGCTCAGGCAGACCGGAGGTCAGGGTGGGCGCTTGGGTCCTGCTCTCCCCTCGGGTCCCACTCATCCTGCCTGCCAGTCAGGGAAGGCTTCCTAGAGGAAGTGGCCGGTGGGCCTGTTCTGAGTGAGGCCTGACTTGCGCTTTATTCCCTGACCGGGCCCCACTTCCTCCCGGGCAGGTCCTCCGGCCAGGTGATCTCAGGGGACGCCTGTGCGGCCGCGTCCACCCGCACCATCACCAGCGCCCCGGGGGAGCACCAGATCAACCAGATCGCCCTCAGCCCCTCGGGCACCATGCTGTATGCCGCCTCCGGCAACGCCGTCCGCATCTGGGAGCTCGGCAGGTCCGGGGCTGCCGGGGGAGGGGGAGGGTGTGGCCGAGGGAGGGCGCACAGGTCTCAGAGCCGGGTGCCGTCCCGGGGCCGCAGGTCCCCGCTGTGGTCCTGCTCCCCGCACCCTCCAAGGCCCCTGGGGGAGGGCAGCTCTGCCCGGGGAGGAGAGGTGCGCCCCTCCCAGGACAGACACGCTGACCCTCCTGCCCCCTCTGGGCCCTTCCGCAGGTTCCAGCCCGTCGGCAAGCTGACCGGCCACATCGGGCCCGTGATGTGCCTGACGGTCACCCAGACGGCCAGCCAGCACGACCTGGTGGTGACCGGCTCCAAGGACCACTACGTCAAGGTACCCGAGACGCTGGGTGTCTCTCCCTCTGCCCCTCCCCCTGCTGCCCTGGAGCACTCGTGAAAAATGTCAGGACCTCTGGCCACGTAGCGGAGAGCGTGCCCCGGAGAGGCCAGAGCCGCGGGCGGGAAGTGCCGGTCCGCCGTGTCTCCTGGGCCCCGGGGCTGCACCGGCGGCAGGTGACTCTGGGGCCTCCCCGCACCCCGTCCCGCAGATGTTCGAGCTGGGGGAGTGCGTGGCCGGCACCGTCGGCCCCACCCACAACTTCGAGCCGCCGCACTACGACGGCATCGAGTGCCTGGCCATCCACGGGGACGTCCTCTTCAGCGGCTCCCGGGACAACGGCATCAAGAAGTGGGACCTGGAGCAGCAGGAGCTCATCCAGGTGGGGGGACAGGCGGGGTGACCGGGGCAGGTGCTCCCCGCATGCAGCCCAGGCCAGCGGGCCTCCAGCCTGCCTGCCCTCCACCCTCTCCGACCCCTTGCCCCGGACTTGACCGTGAGGCTGGCCTCTCCTCCCGCCCCTGGAGCATTCCTTTCCCCCGATCCCTCCAAGGGCTGGCGGGGGCCCCTCCGGGGCAGGGTCTTAGGCCTGAGCCTGGGAAGGCTGGCAGACCCTCGTCTGGGGCCTGCCTGCCTGGGGACACCGGAAGCTGGGGGGGTCCTGGCCCTGCGTCACCCGCCTGTCTCCTCCCCCCAGCAAATCCCCAACGCGCACAAGGACTGGGTGTGCGCCCTGGCCTTCGTCCCGGGCCGCCCCATGCTGCTGAGCGCCTGCCGGGCCGGCGTCATCAAGGTCTGGAACGTGGACAACTTCACGCCCATCGGCGAGATCAAGGGCCACGAGAGCCCCATCAACGCCATCTGCACCAACGCCAAGCACATCTTCACCGCCTCCAGGTGGGCGCCTGCCCCCCCTGCGTGGGCAGGGGCTGGGAGGGCTCCCAGGGCAGGGCCCTGGGCGGGGCCCAGTGCCTCACCCAGCAGGCCCCGCCCCCTCTCCTCACACCTGCCCAGGTGTCCTCAATCACAGCGCAGCCCAGCCACCCCCAGAGCCAGCCCTGGTCCCTGTCCAGGGGGCGCCCAGGTGCTCTGTCCCGAGGGGAGGCACTCACCGAGGTCTCTTCTTTCTCCTTCTCTCTCCTTCTTTTTCCGCACTTGTCCCCCCTCCGCCCGCCCACTCCCGCCTGTTCCGCTCCCCCCCTGTCTCCCCCACAGCGACTGCAGGGTGAAGCTGTGGACTTACGTCCCCGGACTCACCCCCTGCCTTCCTCGCCGGGTCCTGGCCATAAAGGGCCGCGCCACCACCCTGCCCTGACCCCGCCTCCTCCCGCTCCCCCCTCTCTCCCTCTCTCTCCACTTCGGCCTGAGCTGCTTCTCCACGGTACGAGACCACCGCTCCTCTATGCTGCTCTCTTCCACCCCCCCTCCGGGCCGGAATGGCGGGGCCACCCCAGGACGGGGGGGCCAGGCCGCAGGGAGCAGGGCGGGTGGTCAGGGCTGGACCAGGCCAAACCGCTGTAGGGAAAAGCCGATAGGAAAACGTGGGCCCCTCCCCTGTCCAGCACCCTGCATCCTGCACCCTTGTCCTCATCGGGGCTTGGCCCTGAGCCCCGGCCACGTCTGGGTGTTTGGGGAGCAGTGGGGGCGGCCGGCCGGGCCCAGGCTGAGGGCTGACCAGCCACTCGCTGTCCCCCCCACCCAGTGACCTGACCGTGAAGCTCTGGAGCGTCCGGCGGTTACCCCGGGGCCCCCCCTAGGACTGAGGTCAGAGGACAGCCCCGGCCCTTGGCCCCAGCAGCCCGCACCACACAGAGGGGACGCCGCAGCCTCGGGGCCAGCTGCCTGGGGACGGGGTGTGGGTGATGGCCGCACCCCCCACCCCGCTCTCCTCGCCCTCCCTGGACCTTCCCACCATGGACGCCGACCCCCGTCTTGGGGAGGCAGACATGGGGGGGATTTAAGCTGTGACACCGGAGGGCTCCTCTCCTGTGGCCCCATCCCCCCCTCACTGGCCACACTGCCCCTGCTGAGCTAGCCCAGCCCTTCCTGGAGCCCTGGGCCCGGGGGTGGCCCTGCAGGGGGAGCGAGGCAGCCCCCGCACCCCAGCCCAGCCTCTGGACCACAGCTCCCGCTGCGTCTGAGCCCTAAACATCGTCCTCAGGTAACTATGGAAACCGTGTCGGCAGCTGGGCCCCCAGCGCCTTGGCCATGAACCCCCACTCTCTGCTCACCCCGGCGACCCTCGGGGTCCTGTGCCGAGGGCCGAGGGGGCGCTGCTGGAAGGACTCCCCTGGGCCGAGCTCAGACGGGCTTCAGCTATTTATTCTAGCGTTCGCTCTTGCCTCCTGGAAGCTGACTTGAAGTTTCCTCCGCGCGCTCCGTCCGTCCCTCTGCGCTGGGGGCCAGGACCCCTCCAGCCCCCTCCCTGTGGCCGTGCAGGGGAGGGAAATGCCCCCTCGGCTGTGCAGCCCGGGCCGTCCCTGCAGCACCCCGGGGCCCCCCGAGCACCCGGTCTCGGCCGCCTGGCGGTTCCAGTGCCTTCCTCTGCCCGCCGGGCCCGGCGCCCGCCCTGGGCAGCCCGACACCAGCCTTGCCTCCGGGCGGGCGGGGGGGGGGGAGGCAGCACCACCTGTGTCTTCTCACATGGGTCTCACGCCCATTGCCCTGGAAGACAGGGTGCCCCACCAGGAGCCCAGGGCCAGGGCCCCCTCCCCAGAGTCCCTCCTGGGCCACGTGGGCAGCAGCTCGGGGGACCGTGGCCAGCAGGAAGCCGCCTGATGGTCCCCAGTCCCTCCCATCCTCCCCCTGAAGGGCCGGGAAGTCCCTCACTCCTTCCCTCTGTTGAGTATTCAGGAGACATTCTCAAGCCTTAACGCTGGCGTGGGCCGGGGCCCCCTCGGGAAGAGTGGTGCCGGGTCCACCGGGCTCCTCACCGCCCGGGGCTGGGGGCTCCGCCCAGGGACGCTGTTGACCTGAGTGCGGCCCCTGCTGGGGCACCTCGGCATCCACGGCCCCTGCGCCCTGGCCTGTGCTCTGCTTCAAGGACGCTTCTCCGCTCGGTGCTGCCCGCCTCGGTGTGGGGCCGGGAGCCCAGCCCTGCTCAGAGGACGGGGCCCGGGGCCCCCTGGTGGTGGCTCTGTTCTGCCCTGGCACCTCCTCCGTCTGGCCGGGGTGTGGGAGCCTCCGCGGCCTGGCCCAGGGCGAGCCTGCCCCTGAGGGGACAGCACCTGCTGGGGCCGGAGCGCAGCCTGCCCCCTCCTGCCCCCTCCTGTCCCCACCCTGCTCGGAGCCCTCCCCAGGCTGAGAATGCTGCTCTGTGCGGGTGGCCCCGCTGGACGCGGTGGTGACGTCTCCGTGAGCCTCTGTGCAGGCCGGACGCGCCCTCGTGGGCCCCGTGGGCCCCTGGGACCCTCTGTC
The DNA here is from genome assembly GCF_019186645.2 of Phyllostomus hastatus. NCBI lineage: Eukaryota > Metazoa > Chordata > Mammalia > Chiroptera > Phyllostomidae > Phyllostomus > Phyllostomus hastatus. Next base: position 22,912,878 of record NW_025333607.1, on the reverse strand, counting down.
TCCCACACTGGACCCTCCCTTCCAGCCGCCAGGGGTGCCCGGAACAGATGCCCCCAGGTCCGTCCCCGCCCCGGCCTCTCCCCGCCTGAGCCGAAAGCGCCGACCCGTAAGGAAGACTCGGCTGCCTGACTTCGCAGGCTGCAGAAACAGACAGACTGCCCGCACGTCACCCCGTGGCGGGGTGGCCAAGCCGGGGGCGGCCGGCGTCCTGCTGGGGGGCCCTGCGGCCCGCCAGGTGTCCCCCCGCTGTTGCCGATGGCGCGCTACCTCACCGCCGGCGGCTCTGCTGTCCCAGCGCGGCACTGACCTGACACTTGACGTCTCCCTGAGCCAAGCTCCGCAGCGGCGGCGGCAGCCTAGCCGCTCCCTTGCGGGGCCCAAGGTACTCGGCTGGGGGCCGGCCCCCCGGCCTCGTGGCACAAGCACCCCCGTGTTGGAAGCACAAACTGGTCGTGGTCTGAGCACAAGGCAGGTGGCCCGCGCTCCCTGGGCCCAGGTGGCTGGGTCCGTGGGACGTGGGGCCGGCCCTCCTCCCACCAGCGCTCACTCTGATGCTGGTCATCATCCTCGTCCTGTCTTGTGGCCCTCGGAGGGCGTGAGGCCGGGCCGCTGCACCCCACACCCCGAATCTTCTCTCGCCTGAGCCCACGCTGGGTCCCTGTGAGCCTGGACCCGCACTCCCCCCCCACCCCCTACCCCCCGTCTCTGTCATGGGGCGACTGGTTCCCCCAGGGCAGCTGGGAGCCGGCCCGAGGAGGAGGGGCGGCCGCGCTGCACCCTGGGCCTCCTGCGGATCCGGGAGTGGCTGGCCCTGCCTCTCTCCCACCAGGAAGGCAGGGCCGAGGGCCGAGGCTCCCGGGAAGTCGGAGTGCCCGGCTCCGCACCCGCCTGCGGCCGGGGCTGGGTGCGGGCCCCTCCCCTCCGGCATGCTCCGGCCCTGCTGGCGTCTGTGCGGGAGCACTGAGCTCCTCCCGCCCGGGCGACCCAAGCCTGCACCCTCGGCCCCCTCACCATCCCAAATGGACAGCTGCACACTGTGCTCCCCACTGGGCGCAGCCCCCCGGGCCCTCGCCGCCCCCTCGGTTGGTGCAGGGGAAGTTCCGTGTCTCCCAGGGCACCTGCGTTCTGCCCCGTCCACGCCCCTCCCCGGCACTCGACGAGCCCCAGCCTGGCCGCACCCCAGCGCCCCAGTCCTTGGGACCCACGCCCTGATGAGGGCCTTGCACGGAGGCGGACGCCGCTCTGCGAAGAAGAGCCGAGGGTCTAAGGAGACCTCAGGCGTGAATCGGGGCCCTGCCCTCCCCACCAGCCCTTTCCAGCCGCCGCCCCGGCCTGGGCCACGGGGGCCACGGGCGCACGCCCCCCGCCCCCCGGTGCTCTGCATCCAGCACAAGGTGTCCGTGGGTTTTGTACCTCTGCCCGCGACTGTACATATGTATGAAAGTTATTTAAGCCTCACGTTGTACATTTGCGCCCCTAGACCGGATGTGTGTTTGCCCTCAGGAGTTGTCCCGAATAAAACCCGAATGGCTGTCATCTGCCGCGGTGGGGTCCCTGGGCCTGCCGACCGGACTGGTGGCCCTTCTCGGGGCGGGGGGGGGGGCGGCTGGCCTGCTGACGGTGCCCTGGGCGGGGGGGGGGGGGGGCCTGTCGCGTTTCCCGGACACTCGTGTGCTGCCTCCCGGGATGGGCCCCACACCTGGGCCCCCACCGGGCACCGCGTCCGGCTCTTCACTGGGTCGTCTCTGCCCTGGGACGGGGGGGGGGGGGTCCTCGCTCTCTGAAGTGAGAACACTCGCAGAGCAGGTGGCCTGGGCAGGGTCGCAGCTACTGAGACGGCCAGGGTCGGAACCCGGACCTGCCGCTGCCCCGGCACCCCTGTCCGATCGGCGGTTCGGGGGGCCCGGAGGACGTGCTGCGTGTGCGCACCAGGTCCCTGCCTCCCCGCAGCGCTGAAGAGGAGGCGGTGAGACACGAACAGCTCCAGCCCCGGCCGGTGGGGCTCAGCGGACTGAGCCCCGGCCTGTGAACCAAACAGTCACAGGTCCCATCCCCAGTCGGGGCACCTGCCTGGGTCGCGGGCCAGGTCCCCAGTAGGGGGCGCGTGAGAGGCAACCGCACATTGACACTGACGTTCCCCTCCCTCTCTTCCTCCCCCCTTCCCCATTCTCTAAAAATAAAAGACAAATTACGAAACATAAAAGCATGAAAGCAAACCCCACTCCACACTGGCCTCGGTGCCCAGTTCTCGGTCAGGATTCTCCAATCTTTAAAACTCTCATCCCCTTTCCCGTGAAATTCTCCCGTGCTCCGACTTCCACTCCCATTGTTCTGACACAGAAATAGCGCTGAGTCGGTGAGACGCCAGGCAGCCTGAAACGGGCACCGCACCCCGCGGACACGGGAGCAGGGCTCCGGGACGCAGCTGCTGCGGCCCTGGGGCACCCTGTCACGGGTGCTGTGCAGGGGCACCTCCCCGATCGTCCGGGCCCGTGCCTCAGGGTCCTCGGGGTCCTGCTGCCTAGTGCGCCCGACTCCCCCTTGCTAAGACATCTCTGCAGCCGAGTCCGGGCTGGACGATTTCGCCCAGCGCGTTTCTGCACTCCCCAGGGGCGTCCTGTGGCCCAAGATGCTGAGCACGCACTGAGTGAGGGGATGATGAGGAAACGGGCCGTTTTGGGGGGGCTGGGGCGTGACAGGTCACTGAACCCCTGAGCCCCCACCCCCAGCGGCTCCCGAGAGGCTGGCCCGTCCTCTGGGCGGACAGGCCGGGGCAGGGCAGGGGGCCAGTTCCGCCTCCGCCACCAGCCAGCTGGTCACTGCTTCGATGCCCAGACATTAAACCGCGTGGTGGCCTTGTCCGTCCACACAGTCCCTGCTCCTCATCTGGGACCGAGGCTGTGGCCACGACGGTCCAGCAGGGGTTCTGGAAGTCCGGAGCACAGAAGTAGTTGGGCGGGGGGGCTTCTTGTCCGCAGATGCAGGGGTCTTGGCCCAGGAGAGGGGACCTGAGCCGCCCAGGGAACGCACGGCCGCCTAACTGCCCATCCCCCCGGGGCTGCGGGCGCAGGTGGCCTCGGAGGACGCTGTTTCTGGGGACCAGCGGAGCCACGCCCGGGCTCCCCACCCGCTCGTTGTTACCCGGGGCCCTGCCCTGTGGGACAGACACCACTGTTGACCGTGGAGGTGACCCGGGGTGCGGGGGCGAACCCAGAACACAGAGGCCTGGGGCGGCTGAACCCGTCAGGGGCCGGGGAGCCGACTTCAGCCAACGGGTTCCTCCCCGGGACTGTGCCCTTCCCCTCCCCCACCCCCCTGCCCCCGCCCTGCCCGAGTGTTCGCCGAAACGCTGGTCTTTCCAAACTCAGGACCCCGGGGTCCTGAAGATGCCAAGGCACTTGGGGGCAGGGGGAGCGTAAATGCTGAGTTTAGGGGTGTTGGCTCCCTGTTTCTTTAATGTAGAACGCTCCCCCCCCAAAATTATATCTGCTTATTATAGGAAATACGCTGGGGGGGAAGTGGCGGGGGGCGGGCAGGTCCGTGTCCCCGGGGACTTGGGTGCAGGGGCAGAGGCCAGAGGGGCTCCGGTCAGGCAGGTTTGGCCAGGGGGGACACTACTTTTTATCACCCTGGGACCCTGTCCCTGCACCCAGAGCTGGGCTGGGGGGCCAGCGACCCGGGTCCCACGCGGCTGCCCTGCGGCGGGTGCGCGAGGAAGCAGCGTCTGGCCGCCCCGGGGAGCGGAGGCCAGGCCTCCACCTGCACGGGCTTAGAAGAGCTTGAAGAGCAGGCCTGCTCCGGGCGAGGTGAGTGGCAGCCGAACCCACTGGTCCCCCCAGGGTTTTTACGAGCTCTCCCCAGCCTTTTAATAAACCCTCTCCAGCCTGTGGCACCGGCGTGACTCACTGCCGCACGGGGCCCTGCCCTCCCAGGACAGGGTTCCAGCGATGCACCCTCAGCCCTCAGCCCTCAGCCTCGCCACCCAGTGGGAGAGGGCAGAGGGGCGGCAGGGCGGGGTGGGGCGGGGCCTGTATCCCCAGACCGCTGCCGACGAGGCTGCACCCGAGTGGTGGCCCCGGCCTGGCCCGCCCGCCCGGCCCGCCCGGCAGGCGCAGACTCCGCACAAACACCAGGAAACCCGCTCGCTCCACAGGGTTGGGGTGCAGAAGTAGTTGGGGGGGCTCCCTTTATTTCCGAGGTGCGGCAGGGCACGCCTGGATGCCTCTCCCGTGTGGGGCCGTGGGGCCAGGCCCGGGGCACGGCCGTCGCCCAAGGGCCTGGCTCAGAAGCAGCTGGTTCAGCGCCTCCTGCCGCAGAGGCAGGAGCAGGAGGTGGAGGTCCTGGGCGGCAGCCGCTCCTTGACCTCCAGGACGTGCAGGGTCTGTGCGGCCAGGCAGCCGACGGCGGGGTCGGGGTCCTCCCTCATGGACTTCAGGGCTGCGGCGGAGGGGACGCAGCGCTCGCTCTGCCCAGATGGGCGGGTGGGGCGGGGCGGGAGGCTGGCCCAGGGGCGGGGGAACGGGGGACTGGCCAGGATGGCTGTGCAGAGTGACAGGGGGCAGGGGGCGGGGGCAGGGGGCTGGCAGGATGGGAACGGGAGCTTCAGATCCCATTCCTCCCGGGGGCCACGCTGCTCCGTCACATGCACAGGCTGGGGAGCGCCAGGCAGGCTGCTCCCAGCCCTGCGCCCAGGACCGGCCCTCCGGGTCCTCACCAAGGTCCCCCCCTGCCCCCCCCAGCCCCGGCCTGGCTCAAAACCGCGAGTCAAGCCCCCCAGCCTCAGAGAGAGCGGTGGCCCGAGGCAGCCAGCACTCGGGGACAAGTGGTGGCAGAGCCCTGGGCTGGGGCGCAGCGAGGCGGAGGGAACCCGCGGGCCACCACCCCGCTGGCGGGGAACCTCCTGGCCCCTCCCACGAGAGAAGGACGGGTGTCCCCCCTCTGAGGCACTCGGGAAGAGTCCCAGCCGGTGGGCAGTCCGCAGCTCAGCGGGAGGGGCGTCAGTGGGTGGACACGGGGGTGGGGAGGGGGGACAGGAGGGCCCGGGCCAGCGTGCGTCACCCCCCCCGGGGGTGAAACCACCCCTCACCGTCACACGCCTCCTCCATGCCGCTGCCCACGTCCGTGTCCAGGACTCGCACGATCTGGCCTGCGGGGCACACGGCGCCTCAGGGCCCACGGAGGACCCAGGGGGGCCCGGCTGGCCCTGCCCTGGGCCTCCCCCCCAGCCCCCACACGCCCGCCCTGTCTGTCGTCCCCTCCCCGCAAGGCCGCGGACGCCAGTCTCGGGTCTGCACTTCTCCCGTGAGGTTGGAATGCTTCCCCTGCTCCCGGAAGGGTCCGAAGCCCGTCGAGTAGGGGGAGGGGGAGGGGGAGGGGGAGAGGGAGGGAACCCCTGTGCTCCGAAGATGCGTTTCCCAGGTGGGGGGGGGGACCGGAGGCAGCCCCACAGGCTCAGAGCCTCCTGCAGGGCAGCACTCACTCGAGGCCCTGACCCCGCCCCCCGGAGCATGGGTGGCCTGGCCTCCGGGGACAAGGCCCGTTCCCAGGGAGGAGGGTCACCCACCCGACCAGCAGCTTGCAGGGACCCCGCAGCTGGAGACAGCCCTCCCGTCCCCCGGCCCTGCTGTGCCAGGCCCTCGGGCTGTCTGGAGGACCCGGGACGGGCCGGGCCGCACCTACGAACCACACCGCCAGCTGGCGGATGGGGGCCTGCGGGCTCTTGAAGAGGACCACGCTCTGCCGCAGGAACCACAGGGCTTTGCCCGGCTCCTGCTTCAGCTGCGGGACGAGGCGCCGGGTCAGGTCGGGCCCCGCCGGGGCGGGGAGATGGCCCGCGAGGCGGGGCCCCCGGCCTCCCGCCCCGGCGAGGAGGCCGCCGCTCACCACGGCTGTGAGGATGGTCCACACATCTCTCTCGGCAAACACGGCCTTGAGTCTCGACCAGCCCAGGATGGAGGCCGCGTGGCGGAGGGCTGGCCGGCAGACCTGGGCGGACAGGCCTGGCGTGAGGAGCGGTGGGGGGGCAGGACTGGGTGGGGGCGGAGGGCAGGCCGAGGGAGGGGGGTCCCCACTGGACCTCGGTGGCCAGCGGGGGTGAGCCTGGAGCCTGAGAAACCTGGGTGCCCGCCCCTTCCTGCGACCCTCCGGGGCCAGAGGCGGGCGGCCCGACCAAGTCTCCCTCCTGCTCCCACCCTATCCTGCCAGACAGCCCAAGGCAGAGTCACGCAGAGTCCCTGTCTAAGTGCGCCCCCTCCCAGCAACACCTGCGCCCGGCCCCCGGGAGGACGGCCCCTCACCTGGACCACGTTGACACTCCTGTCTGCCAGGTGCAGCACCAGCAGGACCAGCAGGTTGAGGACCTGGTGCTTCAGAGGGAAGGCGAGGTACGTCCCCTTGACCTTGGCCAAGAGAGTGCTGTAGATCTCGAAGGCCTCTAGGCGCAGGGACTCCGACTCCTGCGCAGGAAGACAGCTCCATCTCTGTCCGCTGGTCCCCGGGGGACGGCCGGGGCTCCCCCCGCCGACCTTCCCCTCCACAGGCATCCCCTGCACCCCTGCGCCCTCCTTATTCTGAAGGACACGAGCCATCAGCCCCACCCCCGGGGCTGCACCCGGGTCAGTCTGGCCGGGCCTCCGAGGCCGCTCCGCCCGCCCCCCTCGCCCTGCGCCGGCGGGGGGCCGTACCGCCTCGAAGAAGGGCCCGAGCGTGAAGGTGAGCCGCACCAGGAAGGAGGAGGACTGCGGCCACCGGAGGCTGTCCACCAGGCCCCGCAGCACCACCAGCGTCTCCGCCACGATGTCCCCGTCCAGGGAGTAGCAGCAGCTGAGCAAGTAGGGCTGCAGGAGCTGCAGCTGCCTGCTCTGGGGAGGGATGGGGAGGGGCTGCCGGTCCAGGGCGCACAGGGCCTGCGGCCGCTCCCGAGACCAGACAGGTGGCAGCCCCCGAGAGCTGCCCGGGGAGGTCCGGGCAGGGGTGGTCTGTCCCCTCGGGAAGGGGGGAGGACAGAGGACACCCCCATGAGCTTTCCCTCCCTTGCCTTCCGTCCTGGGGGTGGGGCCAGTCTCGGGGAGGCTGGGGGCCGAGACCAGCCTGGCTGGTTCTCCGAAGTGACCCTCCCTTCCCTCTCCCAGGAGGCAGGGCCGTCGGCGGCGGAAGCCCAGGCCTCACGAACACTTGCTCTGCCCCCGGGACTACCTGCCCTGTCGCCGGCGGGCACGCAGCCCCTCCAGGTCTCTCTCCCCCCCCACCCCACCCCCCGCCGAGGGGCCGCGCCCCCAGGCCGCGCCCCCAGGCCCCGCCCCTTGCCCGGCCCGGTCACCATGTTCCCGTGCCGCCTGAAGATCTCCACCACCCGCAGGAGGAGCTTCACGGTGGCAGGCTCCTCGCACCGGAACCAGTCGGCCAGGACGTGGACGGTGGCGTCGTCCACGGAGGCCGCCACGTCCGGGCACCGCAGCAGCTGGAGGAGGAGGCCGAGGGCGGGGCGCACTGGTGTGGGGGCCAGTGCGGGGCAGGTCCACACCCTGTCCTGCCTGAGCCCCTCGCTCGCGCTGCGAGCTCGCCTCGGGCGCCGTGAGAAGTGCGCCCCACGTGCCACATCGGTGTGGGGGCTGGAGGGGTCGCGACCTGCCGGGCGGGCCTGCCTGCGCGGGAGGACTCAGCCAGCAGGAGGCTGCGGCGGGACGGGCGCAGGCGAGGCCGAGTGCACACACTGGAGCCCCCCCTCGCCCCGGGGGACAGAGAGACGGTCGGGGGGTGGGTGAGCCAGGTGTACCACACGGGAGAAGGCAAGACCCCTCTTGGGGAGGGGTTAAGAAGGCTGCACCGAAAAGGAACATGGCATGCGTGACTTCCATGCACATGTCTGCCCCATGCGTGTGCAATTAAACGTGTGCGTGTGTGTGTGTTGGGAATAAAACTTAAAAGACGAGAGCGACCCCGACACCTCTGAACGAGCTGTGCTCGCGTCTGGAGGCGCAGACGTGTGACGGCGTCGGCGTGTTCCTGCGTGTGGCCCTCGGGCCGGGTGGCAGTCGCCGGCCCTCGACCGGCAGCCCGGGAGACCCACCTCCGTCATGAGCACGAAGGTGGGCAAGTGGTTCCCGCCCCCCGGGTCCCGGAGCGTCGAGACGACGAGGCTGAAGATGGGGCGGTTGTGCCAACAGTTCTTGACGACCATGGCCCTGCGGGTGGGGGCGTGGGAGTGGGGGCTGGGGTCGGGTCCGGGCCGCAGGGCAGGGCCCGCGGGGCGCCCGGGCCCGGGACGCCGCCCCGGCTCACCTGGCCAGCAGCGTGACCCCCTCGTAGTGTCTCTCGGGGCTGCAGAGCAGCTGCCAGCCCCCGAGCCTCTGGACGTACGACACGTGGTCCCTGTACCCAGCGCTTTGGATCAAGGTCTTCAGGGCCTCGATGGTGGAGCTGGCGGAGGCACAGGGGGCAGACGGGAGGTCACCCCCTCACCCCACGCTCCCCTCCCACACCCACAACCCGACCGGCCACCCAAGCCTCCCTGAGACCGGCTGGTGGTGGGACAGCCCTGGAGACCCCGGCCGAGAGAGCCGTGTGGCCCCGGGGGCGGCCAGAAGTGCCGGGGGCAGGCGGGGACCGAACCGCGGCTGTGGGCCCAGGCAGGAGCCCATCACTACACGGTCTCCCCGGGCCCAGAATCACCGCCGCCGCCTGGGGAGCGTCTGAGGACGCCTCTGAGGCTTGTTGGAATGAGGTGCGGGGCCCCGGCATCCCGGCACCCCAGTGGTGGGGGGGGTGACCAGGCGGGCGGGTGGCAGGAAACACCCAGAGGTGGGCGCTCAGCGGACGGGGCCGGGAGCACGGTCACGAGCGACGATGGCCGGGAGCCCGAAGGTACCTCACGGGGTCCGTCCACCCGGCGGCGGCGGGCTGCGGGTCCCGGGGGGTCTCGGCGCCCCCCTGCAGCACGAGGAAGGAAGTCCGCGACAGCAGGGCCAGGAACAGCGGCGGGAGCAGCGCCTGCACCTCCATCCGCCGGCTGCGCTGCAGCAGCAGCTCCTGGACCGCCCTGGTGGCCTGCGGGGGAGCGGGGGGTGGGCGTCCTCGGAGTCCACGCCTGGGTCCCGTCACTGGGGAGCCTCAGCCCAGAGTCCCTGGGACGGGCGGGCTGGCCCAGGACACCCACGCGGGAGGCTCTATCAGCGTGAGCCGGGAAGATCGAGGGAACCTTCTAGAAGGTGACTGACTTAAAGCGCCCTCGTCACAGTGGGGGTTGGCTCGCCGTCCTCGAGAAAGAAGGTGCGGCAGCAGGGGTTGCCAGTCCCCGCCCCCTCCCCCCCCCCCCCGCCCAGCCCACCCGGGCAGGAGCAGGAGCTATTCCGTCTCCCTGCGAGGCCCGGCCACCGGGGAGACCCTCCCACCCCCCACCCCCCGCCCCGGACTCCGCACTGGTCAGCTGCACGCTGACAGGAGAGGGTGGGGCCCAGAGAGCTGAGGGCAGCCGCACGGCCCCGCCCTACGAGCAGCGGCGGGATGTGGGTGCCCGCGCCGGGCTCCGGGTCACCAGGTCTCAGGGGCGGCGTCAGCCTCTGCATCAGGTGCTCCATCATGGCTCCGTAGCACTGCGGCGCCGCCGCCAGGATCTCCCAGTGTCTGTGGTCGCCCCTGCGGAGGCAGAAGCCCGCCGGCTTGGTCACCGCCCGCCACCAGCCCCACCAGCCCCTCCGGCTCAGGGCCCGTGGAGCGCAAACCCAGCGGAAGGCAGCAAACCACCCGGATGACAGCAGAACTGAGGGGACGGAAGCAGAAAACCAGGGGAGGCGCCAGTCGGCCAAGGCCGCTTCCCGGAGGAGGACACCAGGGTTCCCGATCGGCCAGCTGGACTGGCCCGAGAGACAGAGGTGGCCCGGACGCCCGACGTCGGAACGAAGGCGGGCAGTCGCGACCGGTGGGCGGTGGTGATAAGGGGACGCTCCGTTGCCGTTGCCGGGCGGTAGAGGACCCGCTCACTCCCCACAAGTGTGACGACGTCGGTGACTCAGCCCCGTGCCCGAAACACACAGCCTAGGCGTGCGCCGAAGCAGCAGGCACGACTGTGGCCGACTCACGTTTCAGGGAAGAGGGAGGGGGAGACGGGGGAGAGGGAAACGCCGGCCAGCTCTTCCACTGCTCTGCGCGCTCGTGGCTGACTCTGCTTCGTGCCCCGGTCACCCGGTCACTTGGGTAAACTGGACAAACACCCAACAGAGAGAGGCCGGTCTGCTGGGCAGGCGGTGCCAGGAAAATCGGGCATCCGCCCGCAACCAGGCGGAGCAGGACCCCCGCTCTCACAGCCCGGCCGAGGGGCGGTTCCTCAGACCTTATAACAGCTGACCACAGAGGAACCCCTCACTCCGCACAAACACACATGTACGAGGCTCCCCGAGGAAAAGCTGGCAGAGAAACCTTCCTCCGTGCGAGAGGGAAGAAGGTAACCTGGACTTCCGTCCCTCAGAGATGTTTGCGCCGCCAAAGACACTCTCCGGGGAATGAAACGGCAACCCACAAAAGGGGGGGATGGGGAGAATCCTATCCGGCAGAAGGTGGGATCCGGAATACGTAGCGGGCTCTCAAATCTCAGCGGGAAGGAAGCCGACAGCCCCACCCAGCCCTGGACGGGCGGCCAGGGGGCGGGCACAGACGGCGGACGCCTGATGCCCCGGGGAGTCTCGACACCGACCGTGGCAGGTGCATCATGGGAAGGCAGATTCAAGCCTCAACCTCAACGGGATGGCGCCACGCCCGTGTTGGAGCCGCTGGGCTCCGTTTGAGGACGGACCGTGCCCAGCCCGGGCGAGGGCGGGAACCAGGGGCCCCCCGTGCAGCCCGTGAGGACGCCAGGCAGCGGCCGCTGTGCGAGACCCTTCGGGTTAAACCCACATCCCCCAGGTAGTCCGGGAGCCTCCCCCACCCCCACTGTGCCGGGAACGCATCCAAGGAAAAGGAGAAAAAGGAAAGCGGACGACTCCACTGAAACCCGCGCCCAGAGGTCGACAGCGGCCTCACTCGAAATCACCCCAAACTGGGAACAGCGCCGGAGGCGAGCGGACCAAGTGCACCGTGGGACACTCCTCAGCGAGGAGACCCGCGCGGCCACCTTCCCGGGCCCCGCCCGCACGGCGCTCAGGAACGGGGGCCGGACCCCACCCCACTGTGGGAACGGACTGGCGGCCCCCAGGGTCTGGGGCGGCGGGGGGAGCTGGCTCCGGGGGCAGCAGGGGGGACTTGGGGGTGACGGGGACGCCTTGGGACCCGACGGACTACACATGCGAGGACCCGTGGGGACCGCACAGAAGGGGGGCGCACTGCACCACCTAGAAGCTAAGTTAAAACGCGGAGTGGGGGAAATGCGTGGTATCAGGCCTGCAGACAAAGTCACGTGAGACAGCCATTATTAACATTACGTTTACAAAGGGGTTCTAACTTGGGAAAATCCCACAGTCGGATTTTTTGTTGTCTTTTTTTTTTCTTGCCACATTCAAACATTAAAGGGAAAATACGTTAACTGGCAAACACAGTGCAAGTTTGACTATTCATTTTTAAACTGTTCTTAAAGGATAGGTGAATTTAAAATTATAACCAAGCGATAGTGGAGGGCGCCTTGTCAGGGGGTGGGGCGTTAAATGTTTTCTTTTTTGCTTTTTCAACACTGGACATACTTTCAAATTTTCGGCCGTAAGCCCACGTGGGTTTTACGACCGCCCCGCCCCGAATAAGCAGGGGGCTGACTTGCACGGGAACCCGGGTCCCGGTGAGAACGCGCCCGTCGGAGGCCTGGGGGGGGCGGGCGCACGTGGGGGTGGCGGAGCCGCCCACCTCGGGCCCTGGTCCTGCATCTGGAACAGGGTGAGGATGACGTCGTCGGTGTAGGCCTGCGCCAGCAGCTGCAGGACCCTGTTCACCGTCCCCTGGGCCGCGGGCTCCGGGACGCTGCTCATGCTGTGGTACACGTACTGCACGATCTCGGGGACCTGAGGGCGGGGGGCGGGGGGAGGGAGGGGGAGAGGGGGAAGGGGGGAGAGAGAGGGAGAGGGAGGGGAGTTTGTCCTGGACGCTCGAGCCCGGGAGACCACAGCCAGGCGCCCACGGGACGGCGGGGCCGCACACAGTGTGTGTCTGACACCAACGTTGTATGGTCCATCAAAGGAGATCGAAGAATCCACCTCAGCGTTAAACTGTGCCTTTTAGCTGGACGGCGAGCCAGCCCGCCGCTGACGAGTGTCCAGGCGTTCCGTCCCTCGCGCGGGTCTGTGTCACAGGCCCACACACCACGTGTGCGAGAGGCGCGAACACCCGTCCAGGCAGCCAGCGCGCTCTCCCCCTGGAGCAAAGGAGGCCGCCCCCCCCCCGGCCCCCCAGCCTGAGCCTGAAGCACGAGGGCGGCTCAGCAGGGCGTGGCACTGCTGCCCATCCACTCCCTGGGCTGGCACGCGCGTCCTTGTCCCTTCCCGGGCAGCGGGACGCCAGGTGGCCGCCCCTCCCACAGGGGGCCTTTCGCACAAAGAGACAAGCCCTCGCCACCACACCTTCCTCTGCTCTGGGCTCGCGGCCGGCGGCTCCCTAACGCCGGCCGCAGCGACCGGGCACAGAGCGGGGAGGGGGGCAGGGGGGCGGGGGGGAGCCCCGCCCAGGCCCGTGGGGCGGCTACCTTCCCGATGTCCGGCACCGAGGGCCCCAGGACCACCCTCAGGATCTTGGACGCTGCGCTGACGTTGCTCTCGCGGGCGCTGGCCGCCGCCTCCAGCAACACCAGGATCACGTCCGCCCGCTCCTCGGGGGTCAGGCACTTCCGGAAGAACTGGAGAGAGGAAAGGACCGCTGTCTCTGTCTCCGTGCGGCGGCTCCTGCTCCCGAGTCCCCAGAAGCCTCGGGACACCCAGCGCCCGGCCACGGGGGGCCATCGCGGTGGCCCCGGCCAGCACTCGGCCAGCCCCTGGTGGGAGGCTGAGCTCCAGGGCGCCTGCCGCGCCGAGGTCCCCAGGCCGGAGCTGGGGTCCAGACCCCACGAGACGGGCGGAGGGCAATGCCAAAGGCGCTTCTCAGTCGGATCTGGAGCCCCGGTGACCAGCGGTCCCACTGGACGGGGCAGGGTGTGGCGTTCAGTCAGCCTACAGCCCCCGCAGCGAGGCGACCCACGGTCTCCAGCGCTGTGCCTCCCGTGTGAGTCCGCCCGTCCCTGCCACACGCCTGCACTCCGACAGCACCCGCCCCGGCGCCGCCTGGCACCCCAGACGGGACACCCCACTGCCCCCGCCCTCGAGCAAGTCCAGGTGGGACGTGCTCGTGAGGGACAGGGTGGGCACCGAAGCCAGATGTGGGCGACCCGGGGAGGCTTCCTAGATGGAGGGGGTCCCTCTTAAGTCCCCGCCTGGTGCCAACGGGGCGGAGTTCCGGGGGAGGGAGCAGGCTGCAGGGTGTGGGCGGAGCAGGGCTCAGGCTGGGCGCCAGGTGCTGCAGGGGAGGCCGGCCGGGCGGGGAGGGGGCCGGGACCAGGGGAGGCCGGAGTGCGAGCGGCTCAGCAAGGTGCCCCCCCACCCCGGGGGCTACAGGAGGTGGGGCTTCAGCGTGAGAACAGCCGGGAGTCGGTGCTGAGTCGGAGAGGGGTCGACGGGAGTGTTGGTGGTTTAGAAGGAACTCCCTGACTTGCCCGCAGGAAGTGGCACAACCTCAAACTTCACCCCCCCACGCGCAGCAAGGACCCGGGGCCTTGGCCTCTGGGGACACTCCCCCGTGGGAGAGCTGCCCCCCGTGGCCTCAGCCAGGCCCTCTCTCTCCCCTGCAAACAGACACCCCCCGCGGGATGCCCCACACGCGGGGTGGGGGGGGCGGCAGCGAGGGTCACCGTCGCCAGGTGCTGCATGTAGACGAGGGACGTCCCGCGGAAGTGCTTCTGCAGGTCCTTCAGGATCCTCTCCGCCTTCTGCGGCCGACCTGGACCCAACACGGGCAGTGAGGGGCGGGGCCTCGCGGGGGACAGGGCCGCACCTCCCCGCACCCCCCCTCCGAGGCAGAGAAGGTCGGCCTGCCGGACAGGGCGCCTTCCCGGCCGCCGGGCTGGCGGCGGGGGGCAGCGGTGCCTGGGGAGGCGGCTGGGCCCGCGGCAGCTGCTGTCCCCCGGCAGGTGGGCATGTGGGCACGGGGACTGTCCCCACCCCCTCCCCCCGCTGCTAGGAAAACACCCTCACAGGAAGCGGGTCCTACGTGGGAACCACGAGACGCCCTTGGGGGCATTTGCCAATTCCTCTGCCCCCCCCCCACACACACAGGTGTGCGTGGCTGTCTGATCTGTGGTTTTCCCGGGGCGGAGAAGCTCCAGGCCAGGACGCCCCGTTTGCTCCCCGGGAAGGGTGCTCATTTCCTGCGCCGCACCCCCGGGGGCCACGATGGGACCGCTGGCGGGTCCTGAGGGTCCAAAGTGGTCTCACAGGTGATGCAGGTCGAGCCTCCCCCTTTCCCCGAGAATCTTCTAGAACCTCTTAGCAGAGGGCATCGCCTCAGCAATGGGCTTGGGGTTCGTCCAGATAAAACGAGCCCGTGCCCCCCGCCCCCACTGGGACCTGCCCCTCGCGGTGCCCGGCCCGGGGACAGGGGCAGGTCAGTTCTGTGGGCCAGTGGGCGCCCCGCCCCCGCCCAGCCCTGCCGCACGGCACCGCCCCCTGGGCCTCCGCCGCCTACTTCTGTGGAGTGCCAGCAGCTCGAACAGGTAGTGCAGCCCCTCCGAGGCGCCCGTGCTGACGTCGCGGTCGGCGTGCATGCAGAAGATGCCCAGGACACCCATCAGCCGCCCGCTGATGGAGAACTCCTCCAGGTGCTGCAGGAAGAGGAGGCGGTCCCCGTGCACCGGACCCCCCCCAACCGCGGCCGCAGCCCCCCCACCGCCGCTCGGCCGGCCGGCCTGCAGGGGGTCCCGCCTCGCCGCCTCCGCACAAGGAGAACCGGTCCGCGGCAGCTCCCGGCGGGACGGGCAGCCAGGCCCCCGCAGCCCACCGGCCGGTGGAGGGCTGCGGACCCAGCCCGGCGGTCCGGCTGTGTCCGGCGGGTTGGCGCCCCTGGGCCAAGGGCTGTGCCCCGTCGGAGCGCAGCCGGTGCTCCGACCACCCCCCGGTCCGTCCGGCACGGCCACGGGCTCGGCCAGGTGCCCCTGGGCAGAGCGGACCCCAGGCCAGCCGCGGCCCCGCCCCCGGCTCTCACCAGCAGCCCCGGGAAATGGCAAATGAACCGCAGCAGGTGGGAGATGGTGCAGGCCGCCCGGGTCTGCTCCTGCTCTTTCTCGGACATGGTCAGCCACGGCAGGACAATCTGGGGGGAGGGGGGTCACCGAGCCCTTCTGCGGCCCCTCCCTCCCCGCCAGGGCTCCGACCGCGGAAAGGACGTGCAGACTCCGCACACAGCACCCAGAACCGGGCAGCGCAAGGGAGGCTGTGTCTGAGCGTCCCTGGCCCTGCCTGCCGGAACGTCTAGAGACAGTGCTGCCTGAATGGCAGAGCCGGGCCCAGGAGGGGCGGGGGACAGTGGGGAGAGGGGGCTCCCTGCGGCAGGGCCCCGCCCCTGCAGCCCGCCGGCCCGCCCAGGGCCCAGGTGCTCTCTGCACGGGAGACGCAGAGGCGCCTGTTTCTGGAGGTCAGCGCTTCCGGTGACCAGTTCTGTGCATGGCTCACTTCACCCTCCCGACAGCCCTGCGGGGCGGGCACTGTTGTCAGCCCCAGGCTGACCTGTCTGGGGGGTGGGGTGCCGGCACAAACCCTTGGGAGAGCGAGCCCCACCCTCCTGGCCTCTGTGCCAGAGCATTAAACCCTCTGCTAGACGTGGAGGGATGTGCCCCCAGGCGACTGGGGTGAGGGTTGAGACCTTGGTCAAGATGACGCCCAGAGGACCCTGGGGTCCACTTCCTTCCGCTCCCCCTGCCCTGGGACGCTGCATGCCAGGCGGGCGCCGGGTCCTGCCGCCCTGGCTGCGCGGGCCACTCACCTCCAGCAGCCTCTGCACCACGGCCATGTCGGGGTCCAGCCGGTCCATCACGAGGGCTTGCAGCATGTCGTCCAAGGCCTGGACGGTCTGGCAAGTCAGGACACGTGGGGCTGGGGGGCCGGCAGCCACGGCGGCAGCCCCCACCCCCTCAGACACCCCTCGGGAGCAAGGGCAGCGGGGGCTGGTCCGGCTCTGCCGCCGCGCCCCCACCTTCCCGGACCTCTCGGTGGGCTGGACCAGGGTCCACTCAGAGTGGGGGGCAAAGAGGGAAAGGCTGGTGTTGGGGGGCCTCCCAGACAAACACAGCCCCCGGGACCCGGCCCACTAGAGCTGTTCGGTGAGATCGAGGGAAGCCTCCGTTCTGAACGGTGGAGGGCCGGCACCCACTGCTCCACATTCCGGTTGTCTCGTCAGACTGTCTGCTCCCGAGACGGAGGTGGGGGGCGGGGCGCCGGACAGGGGAGCCTCCGGACAGCGGACAGGGCTCCTGCCCCGTGGCAGCCTCCAGCTGAGGCCGGCGCTGGTGGGCGCACCTGCAGGTAGAGGCTGGCGCTGTCCTTGCGGTCCGGGCTGGGCGCGATGGGCGGCAGGGGGAACACGCAGGAGATGGCCGCGCTCACCAGGTCCAGCTTCTGGGCCAAGTGGAAGGGCGGGTCCACCTGGCTGGGGACAGGGCAGGGAGGACACAGGGCTCTGGGGGACATCTGGGGAGCTGGGGAACGTGTCCAGGACCCTGGGGAAGAACCTGCCTGCCGCTGTCCCTCAGGCGCAGGCGTGACTGGGGCCTGAGTCCTCGCTGGGGACGGTGGGTGGCCCTGGCTCCCGGGAAGCCCCCCCCACAACGCCCGTCCTAACAGTTTCACCCCAGTGGTGAGGCTGGGGACCCCCACCACCCGGATGCTGGTGGATGAGGTGGCAGTCATGGGGTCTTCCACCCACAGCCCGAAATCGAGTCCCTGGACCTTGCCCTTCCTCCCAACCCAAATGTCCCAGCATGGAGACCCCGGGGCGGGGAGGCGGGGACAGCGGGGGCCACCTCAGTGCCACGACGCAGAGCAGGGCTTGCTGGCACACGCTGCTGGCGAGGAGCTCGCCGGCCTCTCTCAGGATCAGAGTCTGGAAGGGCCGGAGGAAACAAGAATCCCCGTGAGAGCCCCGGCTGGTGGGGCTCAGCGGACTGAGCCATGGCCTGGGGACTAAGGGTCACCGGTTCGAGTCCCAGTCAGGGCACATGCCTGGGTGCTGGGCCAGGCCTCCAGTGGGGGGCGCTCAAGAGGCAAACACACATCGATGTGTCTCTCTCTCTTTCTCCCTCCCTCCCTCTCTAAAAGTAAGTAAATAAATAAATACTGCTAAAAAAAAAAAAGAGTCCCCATCAGAGAGAGATGCTGGGCTCATGGCGTGGGGGGTGGGGGGGGGGCTGCCCCCTCCCCCCAGGAGACCTGGCCTCTCTCACCTCGACTGCCTTGGCCAGGATGGTTTTGGGCAAGTAGTCGTTCACGGTGGCGCCGGCCTGGGCGCGGACGGCGCTGCAGAGTGTGTCCACCGCCCGCAGGAACTCCAGCTTGTCCAGCTCCGACTAGGACAGACCGCGCACGCCTGCCCTCAGCCTCCTGCGGGCCACACCGGGGCCGCTCCCGCCCGCCCAGCCCGGCCCGCAGAGCAGCCGGCACGGCACCCGGGCCCCCGGGCCCCCTCCGCAGCAGCCCGGCCCCCTCCGCAGCAGCCCGCTGGGGTCCGTGGGGCTCAGGTTCTGCGAGGAACGCCCTTTCCTACAGATCCGCCCGGGGCCCAGCCCCCCCAGATGCCGGGGCTAGTATTCAAAACCCAAGGAGGAGGGGAGACACCTTGTTTGCTCTCCTTCCCCACTCAGCTCTCAAAGCATTCCCCGAGAGTCCCCTCACCACGGCTTCTCGTTCTAGGAATTCCAGGATGAACCAGTAGGCTTCTCTCTCTGACTGGCGAAGTCCTGCAAGGGAACGCCACTGGCTCCCTGGGGTGGCACCGGGGAGCACAGCCACCCCACCTGGCCAGCCCTCTGCCCGGAAGGCTCCGGAGCCAGCGGGGGCGGTCCCAGCCCGAGAACCAGCTTCTGCAGGCCCACGGCCCCGCGTTGCCGTCAGCAGCCCCCAGCAAGAGGCGATGACGCGGGACCCGGGTAAGCGGTTTTCCGAGTCAGGCAGGGCCAGCGAGGAGATTGCAGAGAGAGAGACCTGGGGGTCAGCCCCCGGGGCCCCAAACCACTGGAGTTGTCCTCCACGGGCTGTGAAATTCTTGGATGTGCATGGGCTTCGAACCCCAAACCAGCCTTGGAAACCCCCTCCGGGCAGGCCTCCCTCAGCAGGGACTGAGTGTCCATGCAGCGTCCACTCGGGGTGCGAGGCGGCTCGGGGGAGAGGCTAGGAAGGGAGCCTGTCCACCCCAGGGCCCATCAGGAAGGGATGAAGGAAGAGGGCGGAGACGGTGTCAGTGGGGACCCCAAGCTACACGGGCCACCAGGCCATTTCCCGTGGCCTGCAAAGTTGCGCCTTGGGGTGGGCCTGGAAGCCACAAGTCGGCAGTTCAGTGTCAAACCGCCAAGTTCAAAGCTCAGGCCTTCCACTTGATTCTCCCCGTGCCCTTCAGCAAACAAAAGCCTGGGCTTCCTCGCCCTGCCTGTGCGGGGGGCGGGGGGGATGGAAAGAGTTCATTCACGCACGTGAGCAACCATCCCTGCCCGATCACCCCCCGCCCCCGACCCCACCTGCTTTGTCTCAGCTCGGCCAGCCCAGCTCGGGCGTGGCCGCCACGTGTCTACTAGTGTCACGAGGGGTCAGGGGCTGTGTCCGCCCTGCAGGTGGGGCCAGCGGGAGCAGCGACGGGCCGGGGGGTCTGAGGGACAGACGGCAATGGGGCTGGCCTGAGGAACGGACGCGCTGAGTGGCACTGAGTCGGGTGTGGGGCGGGCGGGCTGGGGGCCGGGAGTGCAGGTGGGGGCGTATTAAACAGGAGACCCCCGCCCCGGCTGGTGAGGCTCAGCGGCTGGAGCGTCGTCCCATAAACCCAAAGGTCGAGAGTTTGATTCCCGGTCGGGGCGCACGCCTGGGACGGTGGGTTCGATCCCCCGGGGGGCGTGTACAGGACGCAACTGACCGGTGTTTATCTCCCTCTCTCCCCCTCCCCTTTCTCCAAAATCAATACATGCACCCTTGGGTGCACTTTGAAATTGCGAGGGGATTTTTTGAAAATTTTAAGCGACACATAAAGACGGGAGACCTCTGCTGGGCACCCAAGGGCGGTTTGGCTGAGAACCTGGAACTCAGACACTGATCCGGGAGCCGGGCGGCTCTGGAGTCGGCTGGGTGGGGTGTCGCTCAGACAGAGCCCGGCCCCCGCCCGGCTGCGGGGTCTCCAGCAGCCCCCTCTGCAGAGGGACAGGCGGGCAGAGCTCGCAGGGGATGGAGGCGGCTGCGCCACCGCCACGGCCTCCACGCGGCTGTCGCGACCTGAGGCGCGGCCGGGCGGGGGGCTCACCGGTCAGGGGAGGCTCCCAGGACACATGCCCGGAGGACGGCGAGAAGGTCACTCTGCTGGGTTTGGGCCTGCCGGGGTCGGCGGGGTTCATCTGCGCGTGCAGGGCGGTGGTCCGCAGCCTCCGGCGACCGTGGGAACCGGGCCAGCTGGGCCGGGCCGCCCGCTCCTTCCTCCCTGGGCACGCGGCTAGTCCACGGACGGCGAAGAGGCAGGAGGCAGGGACGGGCCCTGTGGACACAGGGAGGGGCTGAGCAGGGCCCGGCCGGGCCGCAGCGCCGGCCTCCCTGCGCCTCCCCGTGGGGGCACGGGGGGGCCCTCCGAAGGGCCCGATTCACCCCGGCTGCCCGGGAGTCTCCCACTCATTCGGGGGACGGTTCGGACTCAGACGTGACCTCCCGAGTGGCGGGTCCACCCCTGCGCCCCCCGTTCGGAACCCCAGTCTGCCCCGGGATGGGTCCCCCAGGCCGCCCTCCCAGGGAGGAGACGGCCGCTCTCCTCGCCCGGCACTCGGGGTCCCCGGAAGAGCGTCCCCTAGCGGCTCTCTGCGTGGGGGTCCCACCTGGCTCCCCTGGTCCCCCCTCCCCCGGGCCGCTCCTGCTCTGTCCTGGGGCTGGGGAGCTGCCGTCCCCAGGAGTCCCCCACGCCGGGGGCGAACTCCGCACCGTCGTCTGAGACACGTCACCAAGTGCCGCGTGTCCCCGACGGGGTCAGGCCGAGTTGGCTCCCCTCCCAGCCCCCGCCCCCCAGGAACGGACGTGCCCCGGGCCTCGGCCGGCCAGGCCCTGAGCCGCGAGGACCCCTGGTCCCCAGGGCTGGGCACCAGGCGTGGGGCTGAACGGCCAGCCCCCGCTTTAGCTGGGGGGGGGCACAGGCAGGGCCCCTACCTGACGCACCGGCACCTCAGACTCAGGCACGAGTCCTCCTCCTCCTCCTCCTCCTCCTCCTCCGGGGACGGCGCTGCAGGGGGCACCGTGCTGCGGGGGGCACCGCACTGCAGGGGGCACCATGCCTTCCCCGGGGCCGGGGCGACCCCTGCAGGGCAGATGGTCCCGGTGGAAGCTCCCCTCCCCCTCCGTGGTCCCTCTTCAGAGCACCCCCCACCCCCCCAGGAAGCCCCCACGTGTCCAGGTTTGCAGACAGGCAGCAGGGCCTGCTGGACCGGCCGGAGGAGCCGGAGACGGAGCCACACTCACCGCCGACCACAGCCCCGTCCGGCTCCGGGCCGGGAGACCCGTTCCCATCCTGCAGGGGAGCCGCGGGCAGCCCCCCCCCATGCCATCCAGCCCACCGAGTGCCCAGGACCCGGCCGCGTGGCCCCCCGGCGGGCACCCCGAGAGCCGGGCTGCCCGGCGCGAAAGAACGGTCACCCAGTCGGCTCGGCCGGTCACAGAAAACAGACTTTATTGGAGTGTTTGGCACGAAAATCCACACAGGTGCGCCCCACCGCCGAGGACACGGCCGGCACCTTCCAGGACCAATAAGTTAACGTGAAGGACGCTCAGGTGTGTGTGGGCAGGTGGGGTGCCCCACCGCCCCCGGCTCCGCACCCCGGAGCACATTGGGCGGGGAGGCGGCGGGGCCGGGGGAGGGGCTCAGAGACAAACTGGGCGAGGACAACATCCAAAGGAGGACATTCGCGCATGCAGGTGCCCCCCTCCCCTCAGCCCGCGGACCACCGGCCCCCGGGGCAGCACCGCCTCTGTCCAGCGGGACAGCGGGGCCTCTTGGGGGTCAGGCATCGGTGTCCCGGAGGCCACGGCTATGTCCGTGCCGCCAGCCACATCCAGGGGCCTCGGAGGGCAAGGATCCCCATGGAGGGGGCAATCAGTGCCTGGGGCCGGTGCCTGCCTCCTCGGAGCAGGGCCCCCCCACCCCCTGGGCACCGCGCCCGGCAGCAGAGGCCCCGGACAGGCCCCGAGCAGGGGGACGGTCTCAGCCAGCCACCCAGGCCTACTCAAGTCCCAGCTGCCGGGGCGGGTCGTCGACGCCCTTTGGCGTGGGCACTCCCCGCTGCCGGGGAAAACAAGGGCTGGCCCTGGCACCGGTCCATTCTCAGGGCCCAGGTGGGCGGGGCGGGGCGGGAAGCGGGAGGGCCGTGGCCCCGCCCACCTGCCCTCGAGCACACCGCAGCTCCACAGTGTTTGTGCATGTCCACAGCGTTTGTACGGGGCTGGTTTTCGGGGGTGGATGCCCCGTGCAGGGGTCACAGTGAGCTGTTCTGCAGCCAGCACCACGGGCTGGCCCCCAGCCCGGCCTCCTGAGGCCCAAGGCTCAGAGGCCGGCCGGTGCTGGGAGCCCACGGGGCCCCAGAGCAGTTAGTGACGGGGACCCCGCGGGGGGTCTGGGGGCGGGGGCAGGAAGACAGGCCTCCACCAGGACGCAGACCGGTCACCCTCGCTCGGTGCGTGCGTCACAGAGCACAGTGTCGGGGGGCAGGGGCTCCCCAGCCAGCACCGCTGTGGTGCCCAGGGAGCTGGGGAGCAGGGCTGGGGGTGCCGGCTGTTCTCAGGGACTCTCTCGGAACCAGAGGGTGCAGTGCGCAGTGTGGGGGCACCCGCCGTGGCCCGGGCTGCCCCGCACCCCGCCACTCGGGCTGCGTACGGAGGCACGCTGTGCGGGGGGCCTCGGGGCCGGCCGGCCAGTCTCTGAGGAGCACCACCACGGGACAGCCATCTTGAGAACAAACGACAGTACAAACCCACAGACCAGGACTTGTGAACAAAAACTGGTTTAAAAAGAAAAGGAAGCCTCAGCTCCAGGCCATCGGCCGGCGATGGGGGCGGGGGAGCTGCGGAAGGCACAGGAGGGGTCGCAGCCCCGCCGGGGAGCAGCGCGCTCTCGGGGCCCCGGGCGCCGGCCCCAGCTACACCTGGCTGATGATCTCTCCGTTCTCGGGGACGAAGACCTGCACGGGCGCCCCCTCGGGCGATCTGCGCAGCACACACACGGCGGGCACCTGCTGGGCGGGGGCAGAGGCGGCGGGTGAGCAGGCCGGGCGGGCGGCCCAGGCAGCACGCCCAGGGGCACCGCTCGGGTCCCCGGGACTCCCGGCCGGCACCAGCTTGCCCCCGCCCCGGGAGTCACTCTTCCCCCCTCCCCCCCAGCTGTCCTAGGGGTGTGACGGGCGCCCTGACCTCCGACCCCCTTTCCTGAGCTCCTTCTCAGCACCCTCCCTGTCTGGCGGGTTGGGCCGGACTGGGGCTGGGCCACCGGCGGGTCCGGGCTCGCAGGGAGGGCAAGGAGGAGGGTGCGGCCCGGGGCGGCGCCGGCTGTGGCCAGGCCTGACGCGGTGGAAGGCGGGGGACACCCACGTCCAGCCGGGCCTGCCGGTGGCAGCGAGGGTCTCGGAGGAGCAGCCTGTGGGCTACTTCAGGAGCGTGTCCCCCGCAGAGCCCTCGGCCCCGGGGGAAGCAGAACGCACTGGTGGGTGCTACCCCCGCTCCAGAGTGAGGAAACTGGCCACAGACCCCGGCAGCCGCCCCACATCGCAGGCCAGCGTGCTCAGCCCCACAGGCTGCCCAGCCCCGTCCAGGCCCAGCTGTCTGGTGCTCACAAAGGCCCCCCCTCCCCCGCCCGCCAAACCTCTCACACCCAGCCACTCAGTGCAAGTCCTCGACAGTCTGGGGTGGAAGCGCTCCCTCCCTACCCAGGGCTGAGAGCCTGGGCGTTCACCTGCCTGCCTGTCCACATCGCCAGTGAGGGGCAGGGCTGAGGTGTGAACCCGGACGGTCTGCCCTCGGCTCTGCGCCCTTAACCTACACGGCGCCCTGCCCTCCAGCTCGCCCACAGGCAGGGTGCCGGTGAGGCTGCTGGCCGACAGGCTGCCCCGGGCTCTGGCTTCGGTCGACCCATCCCAGCGCCCCTCTGTCCTGGCCCCCCGAGCCGGGACAGCTGGGGGGCGTTGATGAGGGCCGCACTTCGGTGAGGCCTCAGCTCTTGGGGGGACCCTCTCCCGTGGTGTGCGTGGGCTTGTGCTCGTGAGCGGGACACACAGCCGGGGCCCCGGGTGCCTCCCAAAGCCACGAGGCGATGGTGCAGGCCTGCCTGTCCAGCTGGCGAGCTCCCGGCCGGCAGGCCGCGGGGCTGGCCACCCCCCTCTGGCCGGAAGGCAGAATGCACGGGGCCCTCACCTGTGTCCGGGGCCCCGGGGAGCACCCCAGGGGCAGGCTGCGCAGGCGGAAGGCGCCCTGGCGGTCCAGCGAGTGGGGGCGCGCCCCCCGCAGGCGGGCTCGCTCGTGCCAGGACTGCAGCTCCTGGGTCACGGCCGCCCGGCAGAGCGCGCGGCCGGCGGGGCTGTCCTTGAGGGAGGGGGCGCGCGCCGGGCGCCCGCGGGGGCGCACGTGCTGCTGCAGGTGCTGCAGCTGCTGCAGACGCAGGGCCAGCCGCTCCTCCTCCAGGGCCGCGCGGCCGGCCTCCTCGGGCGGCAGGCAGCCCTCGGGCAGCAGCACGTACAGCTCGGCCGGGAAGGGCCCGGGGGGCAGCAGCAGCGAGGGGCGGGGGGCGTCCGGGCCCCAGGCCCCGGGGTAGCCGGGCGCCCGGGGCGGGGACAGCGGCTGCAGGGCGTAGACGTCCGGGCTGCTGCTGCCGGGCGAGGTGGCGTGGGACACGCTGGAGCCGTCGGAGCCGCTGTCCTCGGAGCAGGAGTGGGGGGGCGCGTGGGGCGGCCGCGGGGGCCCGCTCGGGGGCCAGCAGGAGCTGGGCACGGTCACCGTGTAGTGCGTGGGGCGGCGGCGGGGCCCTGCCCGGAAGGAGTCCATCCTGGGGGCGGACGAAGACAGACGGACACCCTGAGTCTGAGGGGCGGGCACGGCGGCCAGGCCGGGCGGGAGGCCGGCCGGCGCGGACCCCAGCGAGCGGACGCTTGCATTTCTGTGCTGCTTGTTGGGGAGCGACGTCACCGCTCCACACACACTAAATCTTTGGCAGGAAGTCCCGCAGCAGAAGGTCCGGACGCCCGCTGACAGGGACGCCACGCGCAGGTGCCCTCGGGGACCTGACGCTGCGCTCCCGCGGGGGCAGCGGCTCGGCTTTGGTGGGTTCCGAGTTCGCAGCGACGAACGTCACTCACGGGACATTAAACTACGGGACTCACAGGACTCGGCGGCACGTGGTCAGAGACCAGCAGGCGGGTGCCCACCGACACCCACAGTCCGTCGCCGGGAGAACAGGGCGGCCACCGGGGGGGCTTGTGCGGAAGGACAAACCGGGGGACGTGGGGAGAAAGGGGCCCCGAGAACGATTTGCCCAGGCTGGGGCGCGGTCCCTGCTGGGGGTCCCCGAGCAGGCCGCGGCCAGCGCTGCCCCCAGGCGCCTGCCTGTGCCTAGAAGCCACCCGCCCCTGCACAGCGGGCTCTCCAAGGTGGGTCCCCCGCCCCCGGCCTCGGGGGTAGTCCGCCCTTTACCTCACGGACTGCGACTGGGCCCTCCGCCCCTGCATGTCGGGCGTGGCCGGGGCACTCGTCCGGCCCTGCCGCTGGCCGGGGACGCCGCGGACGGGGACCGGGTGGCAGGAGGCGGGCCAGTCCTGCGGCGTGGTGGCCGGGCTGCTGCAGGAGGACCAGGGGCGGGTCAGGGCGGATGCCGCCGCTCGGGGCTCACGCTGTGCGCAGGGACGGTCCCCCCGAGACCCGCAGCTCACAGCTGGGGACAGGGCGGCCCCCCAGCTGACCCCCGCTCCCAGCCCCGGCCTCCCCGACCCTCCCCCCCCACCTGGACTCGCTGCTGGAGTCCGAAGTCTTCCCCGGCTTCTGGTAGGGCTGGTCCAGGCTGGTCTCCTTCCAGGGGCCGTTCTGGATGGGGGCCGGGTCCAGGCCCCCCGGCTCGGGCCCCGCAGGCTGCAGCCCCTCCAGGCTCTGGGGCGGGGACGCCGGGGCGGGTTCCGGCACCCGGGCCTCCTCTGAAGGAGCAGAGAGACCTGTGGAGGCAGCGGCTGGGGAACCGGCCTGGCAGGAACCTGCCTCCCCCGGCTGCCTGTCCGGCTGCGCCGGCCGTGGCTCTGGGCCCAGAGAGTCAGAAACGAAAACGCCTTCTCCTCTGGGACTCAGCCGCTGCCTCCCGGCCCTGGTGGACTTGCCCTGGCTCTGGTCACCTCCCCCCCGCCCTCTGCTCCTGGTGCCGCGGCAAACCGTCTGTTCGCCTGTTTTCCGTGCCTACGTGCCCTGGTGCCTCATGGGCTCGGGCACTCCCCTGGGAGGGGCTGTCCCCATCTTGGCCGCCTTGACCCCCGCACCCTTGCGGTTCGTAAGCAGCGGTCACGACAGAGGACTTCTGCTTCCCGCCACTCTCCTCTCGCCGAGCGCAATGGCTGCGCCAGGCGGCCCTTCAGCTCCCACGGGTGCACACAGAAATCAACGCCCCAGAACAGAGCAGGGGGGCCTGGGCCCGGCTGGAACGGACCCTCCCTTTCCCGACTGGGTGACTGGGCATCTAGAAGGGAAAGCGGCCAGTGCGTCCCCATGCTCGCTGCACGTGGGCTGGGGCACGGAGACACCAGTGTCAGCTGGGGCCGGGGTGTCGGGGAGACCCGTGGGTCGCATCCACCTGCTGCCCAAAGCCTGCTCCCCAATGGCAGTCCTCGCCCATGCACTCTGCCCGAGCCCCGGGTCTTGCCATGGGGTCCCAGCCCTGACAGTCGTCCCTACACGGCCCCGCTCACCTTCCTCCAGGAGCAGCCCGTCTGAGAGGGAGCTGTCGTCCGAGACGCAGAGCTCTGGGGGGAGAGGAGAGGAGAGGAGCTGAGGCGGCCGGCCCAGACGTCGGGGCCACCAGGCCTGGCCCCGCCCTGCCCCGCCCCCTCCCCAGACCCCCTCGGGAAGTGCCTGCTGTGTGTTCAGCCCCCTACTGGTGTCCATGTATTGCTTGGAAACAGAAAAAAGGCAGAAGTTGGAAGCCAGGAGTCAGGAAACCCGATTTTCCTCCTGGCCGACGTCAGTTTTGAAACCCTGAATAAGCTGTTTCTATGCCTCGGGCCTCGGTTTCCCCTTCTGTCAGAAACAGCCAGCGTTTGCTGGCGGGGGTGGGGGGTAGCTCCGTAAAGCCCTCGGCAGAGAGGCGCTCGGCTCACTTCTGGGCTACCTCCTCGGCTTCCACAGATGCCAGGGACCCAGGTGGGAGAACTCCAGCCCCACCGCCAGGAGCCATGGAATGCGGCTCTGAGCGCGGGCCTGTGGGACCGAGCCGGCCAGGCTGGGCCGGCCGGACGAGGGCATCCAACCGGCGACAGACCCGGCTGGGCCCCAGCAGAGCAGAGGGACCTGCGCTGGCCTCTGCCGGCGGCCAACTGCGACCTCCAGATGGTGAGAATCCGCCTCACGCGACCTGGGTGGAACCCCTCCCCCCAATATCTTCAACTGGGTTTGCGGACAGAGAGGAGGAGAACGCTGCCGCCGCTAGCATTTCCATTGTGCCAGTAACCGCACGCTGGCTGTGCCGGCTCAGGGGCCCCTCCCAGCAGCCGTCTAAGGGGAAACACCGCGAGCCCCTCCGGGCACCCGCCCCGGAAACGGAGCCTGCAGGAGGGACGCCACCTCGGGGGTCAGTCCGCCCACAGGTGGCGGTCGGAACTCACGCCCTGACCGCCTGGCCGCAGCCGGGCACCCAGAAAACCCTGAAGGCGGGCACGCGGCCACCTCGGAGCTTCTTTATGACGGCGACCGGCACAGGACAGCCGTGGCCAGCTCTGGGGGGCGCAGGGGGGACTGATGCTGCTGCCGCCTCCCTCGGAGCCTCGGGGACAGCGGTGTCCTTGTGCAGGCCACCGGCCTTCAACCAGAGAGGTCGGCCCCGGAGCTGGGTCACACCCCGTGCCCCGTGCTTCCTGGGTCAGCCTCCGGCCTCGGCCTCTACTCCTGGCTGGTGGTGGCGGGAGGGGGGCTGGGAGGTGTCTGGTCACACCCTTCCTACCATAAATCAGGCGCCCATGTGGACTGCCCGAGGCGTGGGTCACCAGGCAGGGGACAGGAAGAGCTCCGCACAAGGTCCCAACTCCAAGGTCCCAACTCGACAAAGAGCCAGCCCCCCACCGGAGGGGCGGGGCTGGGGCCTGAGGGGGTGGGGGCTGCGCACCTTCAATCGGCAATCGGCCCGGCCCGGCAGTCCCGCTGAGGCCACGGCTGGAATCCAGTTCCGCCCCAGGCCCACGCCACCCCTCCTACAGCCCCCTCACCGCTGAACCCCCACGGCTGGTCCTGGGCCCTGGTAACTCAGCAGGCGCCCCACATCTGCCTGCCCCCGGGCCGTGGGGCTGAGGGGCGCAATAGGGGAAAGGGGAAGGGGTGCGCTCTTAGCCAGGTGGTCCCCGAAGGTGAAGGGACGGCGGGCAGGGCACTGCTGGGACGGGCTCCACCCTGAATGGCCCAGGGCGGCCCGGGAACTGAGCGGAATCTGCCCTGCACCCCCTCTGGGCTGGGCAGCCCCGGGGCCGGAGGGTGTGAGGGCGGGACGGTGAGGACCCTGGGAACGGGCTCTGGGCCGGCCTGGGGCGAGCCTTCCGTCCTGGGGGCGGTGGGTTCTGGAAGGATGCGGAAGGAAGGAGGGGCGCCCCCTAAGGAGCTGGGGGGCAGAGGCTGGCGGGGCGGGCAGGCCTGGGTCACCTGGGTCCAGGGCGGGCGCGGGGGCGGGGAGGGAGGCGCGGTGGCGCCGCTGCTCGCCCAGGCAGCGCTCCAGGGCGCGCAGCCTCTGCTCCTCCTGCAGCAGGGCGCGCTTCCGCTGCCGGCGGGCCTGCCGGCTCAGCCTCTCCTCGCGGCTCAGGCGGCGCGCGGCCTCCGCGATCTGCAGCTGCAGGGCCAGCTCCTGCTCCAGGCCGCTCAGGGGGTCCTGCGGGGGCGGGCGGGCAGGCGCGGGTGAGCAGGGAGCTGGTGGAGGTGCCCAGCAGCCAAGCAGCCGTTGGCCTGGAAAGCCGGCCTGGACCCACCGGGGCACTTTCCCTCCTGACCCCAGAGGGCTGGGCGGGCGAGCCCGCCCGGGCGGACTGTCACAACTCTCGGCTCAGGGGAGCCCCCTAGGAGGACCGGGCCGCCACCCTGCCGAGAGGGAGGACAGTCCGGGGGCCGCAGCGACCTGTCTGAACAGGTCACCGCCTCACTGGGCTGCTGGCTCAGCTCTTCGGTGACCTCTGCCCACCGAGGGTCGAGGCCACGTCCTCCCCGGGGCTGCCCGCTGTCCTGCTCCCTGGGGTGGCCTACTGCCCCCACGGCCACCCGGGCCACACCCTCCAGGGTGCCCCGGGCCCACACACAGCCCAGCCGCCTCTCGGGTGTGCCGGGGGAAGGCCACCAAGCACTGGAGAGGCGCACCGTGCTCAGCGTCCCCGTCCAGACGTGAAGTCTCGGCTCCGGACCCACCCTCGGGGACCCCTCACCTCCTCTGGGGTCCTCCTCGGAGACCCCTCACTTCCTCACCTCTCTGTGCAGGGCCCGCTCATCCAGCTTGTAGGCGGCTCCGATCCTGCGGCGGACTTTGGGGGCTGTTTCCCCAGGTTTGAGGGGGTACTCGGCTGGCAGGACGCCTGTCAGCTCCTGTGCCGGAGGCAACGTCCAGCTCAGGCCACGCCCCTCTCCGCTCCATTGGCCAGCCCCGGGGACTGGGTGGGCCTGCCCCTCCGGCTCCGGCCACCTGCACCCGCCGCGGTCCCCAAGGCAGTGGCACTGGTGTTCTCTAGCGCCCCCCTCACTTCCTTCAGCCTCCTCACCCCCCTCCTCCAGAGCTGCCCCCTGACCCAGGCCGCGCCTCCATCCCTCTCCTTTCCAGAATTCCCCTTCCGGCAGCCCCAGCACCCCCGACGTGGCTCCCCAGGGAGCCCCAGGACAGGGGGCGGGGGGCGGGGGGCCGGGGCGGGGCCTCACCGCCTCCCGCAGGCACAGCCCGCGCAGCTCCTGCAGGCAGGCCTCCAGGCGCGCCTCCAGCGCCCGCTGCTGCTTGCGCATGGCGTGCGTCAGCTCCTTGGCCCCCTTCAGCTCCTTCAGCGGGGACACCGGGCTGTCGGGTCCTGCGGGCGCAGGGCACGCGCTCAGGGGGGCCCCGCACAGGCCAGGCCCCCCGTAGGGAAGCGTGTGCCCCGCTCCCACACACGTACAGGCGTGTGCGTCTCTTCTCCCCCGTCCTCCGCCGGGCCGGGCGAGCCTGGGCCCGCGGCTCAGGCCCTGACCAGAGGGACTTTCCGTCTGAGTGATCATCACTGGCGTCCCCGGGGAAGACGGGGAGGACAGGGAAGACTCGGAAGACGTCTGTGCCCGATAGGATCAGACTCCAGCCGGCGCCTCGGGCGAGAGAAACTGTCCAGCCCTCCCAGTTCCCGCCCCCCGCCCTGCACCCCACCCCCGCCCACACACACAGTCCCTGAGTGTCTCCCCCTGGCCAGCCCCGGCCTGGGGGGTGGCGGCCGAGCCACTCACCAGACTGCAGGATGACGCCGCTGTCGGTGTCGCTGGCCTCGTCCTTGGCCTCCATGGTGGGCTTCTGGGGCCAGGAGGCGCGGCACCCCTCCCGGCCTGGGCCGGGCCGGGCCGGCGGCCTGGAGCTTCCCCAGCTGGAACGAGACAGAAGCAGAAGCTACGAGTCAGCCCCCGCGGCTCCGAGCAGTGCTGAGGGGTCAGGCTCCGGGGCCCCGGCTGCCTCCTTCCCGGAAAGTCTCTCACCCAAGGGGGTGGCCAGCGGGGTGGCCCCAGGAACCGCTGACCCTGGGAAACAGGTTGGCAGGGAAAGGAGCAAAAAACGGCCTCCCAGGACAGCTCGAGGGAAGGGGAGCAGGTGGGGTCCCGGCCCCCGCAGGGACCCCGGGAGGCATGAGGCCCCACTGCTGCCCGGCCGGTGAGGGAGCCCCAGGAAGTGCTGACACTGGGCACTCAGCCGGGCCCGGCCCCCCAGCCCAGGCCGCCCCGCTCCCCGACCACGGCGTTCACCCGGGCAGGTCCCAGAGGGCTGCGCCCGGCCCCGGCCAGCTCCCAGGCCACCGCCCACGCCCAGGAGACCCACCCCTTGAGGGCAGCTCGGCCTGGACCCCAGACCCCACGGCCAGGGGAGCCCCAGGAGGCCGTCAGGGCTGCGAGAAGGGCAGCGAGGAGGTGGCTAGAGCGGAGGCAGCCTGGGGCCTGGGAGCAGAGGTGGCTCGGGGACGGCCCCTGCTGTGTCTCTCAGCCCAGCTGGCACCTGTCAGGAGAGCAGCACCTGCTGCCCGCCCCCACGCCTCCCCAAATCCACGGGCGGCGCAGCGGCTGGAGTGGGGCAGGGGTGGGGAGGCGGGCGGGGCGGGCAGCCGTCTGAGAGCCCAGCCACCTCCTCACTGAGTCAGCCCGTTGAGCAACAGCGGCCCAGTCGGCCCCGGCTTCCGTCTGCAGCAGCTCACCCTGCCTGCTGGGGGCCCAGGACCCCGGGCGGGGGCACGGGGCTGCCCCTCCATCCGCCCGCCCCCCCCCCGGGGGGAAAGCCAGCGCAGAGCGGGGCAGAGACAGGCAGCAGCCACCTCTCCACCACCCGTGCAGACAAGGGGGCAGCAGGGACACGCTTCCCCGGACCCCTGTGCCCGGGGCCACAGCCTCCCAGGCAGGCGGGGGCAGGGCTCCAAACAGAAGAGGCTGATGTGGGGCCTTTGCAGGCCTGGGAGCATGTTGGGGTGGTGGTGGGGGTGCTCTGCCCTGTGCATCCCTCCCAACCCCTTCTCTCCAAGAGGTGAGGCAGGGCCCCGCACCGAGGGGCGGCAGGCACCCTCCGACCCTCCCCAGGGCCAAGGCCCGGCCGGAGCAGGGTGGTCTCGGCAGGCTCAGGACAGGGAGGGGTAAGGATCGGGCATTAGTCACACTTGCTCACTAATCATTAACCCGGAAGGAGTTGCCTTGGGGAAGTTGTGCCGCCTGGTGCAGAGGGGGGCAGCTCCGAGGACGAGGGGTGGGGGGCCGGCGGAGAGCCCGGCTCGCACCCCCAGCCCAGGTCGGCCGGGTGTGGCGGGAGGGGCCGGCTTTCGGTGGTCCCAACCTAACGCCGAGCCCGCAGCAGGGGCCCCACACCCGGGTCCCAGACTCAAGTCCCTGTCACCCCGGGAAAGTCACTGTGCCTCTCGGGGGCCCCCGACTGTCACAACGCAGGGGACACGGCGTAAAACACAGCCCTGCCACAGGCCCCTCCTCAGGCCCCGCCCCAGCTGCTCTGCCCACGGTGGGGCCCTGTCCCGGAGCCCCCCGCCGCTCCCCGACCCAGGAACCCTCCTGCCCCCAGACCCCAGTCCACAGGCCCAACTGCAAGGCCCCCAGAGAAAGGCAGAGGACAGAAGGGGCGTGGGGAGACGGAGAGACACCCACAGCAGTCCCTCAGGCCCGGCCACCGGGGTCCTTCCTTCACACGGGTGCCCCGAAGCCAAGTACTGGACCTCTGTCCAGCTCCCCCTCCTCCTGCGGAAACTGAGGCTTCCGAACTGCAGGCTCCTCATCGGGGTGAGGAGACCCACCAGCACCCCCGTCACCTCTGGGCCCCGACCACAGGAGGAGAAGACCGAGGCTGGCGGTGCCGGCCGCGGCCCCGGCCGCTCAGAGACCGGCGGCACCCCGCCCCGAGTCCCGCCCTCACCTGCTTCTGTGGTTCCTCCCGGAGTCCAGAGTCCGGCCGCCGCCTCGGAGCCCAGGTCGGGGGCCCAGGGTGTCACATGCTGCGGCCCGGGGGTCTCCCTGGCCGCAGGGGGCCTCCCGCTGCTCTGGGACCTGGCCCCCCGGCTCCCGCTGTCCTCGCGCTAACCCCGCCAGCGCCAGCGCCCGGCCCCAGCTCTGTGTCCCTGCGTCCCTCCTCCCAGGCTGCTGGGCCCGGGAGCCAGGCTGCCTGTCCTGACTTGAGTCAGAGGGCGGAGCAGGTGAGCCGGTCCCTCCCGGAACAGTCCCGCCCCGGCTGCTCCTGGGCCCCTGCACTTCCGGGCGGCAGGGAGGGGGCTCCCCGTGGGGGAGCCCCACAGGGAGGCAACGGGGTCCTGTCTGCACTGCCCTCAGGGCCCAGGGGCCACGCACAGAGCTGGGAGGGGCCCGAGGGCCCTCCGGCCCCCGCCCCAGCTCCAGCCTCTGGAGGTTGCTGCCCTTCCCCCCCAGCCTCGGTTTCCCTGTGCTGAAATCGAGGCTCCAAGGCCCCAGAAGTGGGGTGAAGGGCCACTGTCCATGGGGAGCAGCAGCAGCAGCAGCAGCAGGAAACGAGGCCGGGCCCCCCGGTCCCGCACGCCTGAGCGCCGCCCCCCAGGTTGGACCGAAAGCCTCAGGACGGCTCTGGGGTCCCAAGAAGCCCGGGTTGTCCCCAGTTTCTCTCTCAGGCATCTCCCACCACGGTCAAGGCCATCTGCTCCCCGTTCCCTGTTCCCATCGTCCCGCAGGAGGGTCCGCGGAGCGCCGGCCCCAGCCCCAGCCCCGTCCCTTCTCCGTGGGAGGGCCAGGGGACCCCGGGCTCTGAGCCCACTCCCCGCAAGCGAGGGGCCAGAGACCAACGTGGAACTTGGCTCCTCCGGGAAATAAGGCCCCAGGTGTCCCACCCCGCCGACCCCTCAGCCAGGTGCCGTCCGAACTGGGCCCGTGTCGGCGGGGGAAGCCAGAGCTAAAGCCACCTGTCGCCTGGCCCCAGCCGGCCTCACCCACCGCCCACAGCCGAGGGCCCTCCTGACCCCAACGACCTTCCGCTGTGACTCCGAGCTCTGGAAACCAGTCTCTCCCTGTGACCCTCGGGGACCCCCGAGGCAGCAGAAGACAGAGGCCGGACCCTCACCCACGGTCACAGGACCGACCCCTGCGGGCCAAAGGTCGCAGCTGCGCCTCAGCCAGGTTTCGGCTCCAGAGCCCTGAGGTGCACAGGCCCCCCTGGCCACCTTCCCCCGAAACCAGACCGAGGATGGGGGGGGCCCCCGAAGCAGAGACTCACCGGCCACTCCCACCTGCCTTCTAGCAGTCAGCTGCCGGCAGGGACCCCGAACATCCGCCCCCTCCCCAGTCTCCGGATTCCGCCCCGTGTGGCCTGTGACCTGCACACCATCGAGGGCGGGGGCTTCTTCCGCCCCCTGGACGGCGCGGCTGTCAACACGGTCTCTCCCCACTGCGGCTCCTCGGCCTGGCGTTTGGCCCTGCTGGCGCCAGGTGGGGAGGCCTCTCGGTCCCTAAACACACTGCCTTGTCCCCCCCTCTCGGATTCCTCCCCCCTCCCCCGGCCCGGCCCCTCAACATGGCTCATGGCCCCAGAGCAGGCACCTTCCCTGGAGCCCAGAGTCCCCCAGCCCCTCCCCTCTGCACCCCTGCCGCCGCCGCCGCCCCCGCCCCTGCAGCAGCCTCGCATTCCTGCACAGCCCCTCTCCAAACAATGCGGCCACTCCGCCAGGCTGACCACCTCCTCTGCCCCGCGGAGGCCGAGGGCCCCCGACAGGGGCCGCCCCCTCCCCGGTGAGCAGCCAGCCCTGGGTCAGCAGCTGGAAGCCCTCCCCACCCCCCAGTCCTCAGAAAAACAACAGCCCTCCCATCCCCTCCAGGTTTGCGCATTCCTGCCACGTCAAACAGAGAGGAGTTGACTTTGCACATGATTGACACCCTCCCCCCAGCGCCAGGTGGGAGAGGATGGAAGTTTCTAGAATCAGCTCTCGCGGCAGTATCTTTGGACGCGTACGGTAACGAGAATCGCCGAGAAGCAGTTACACTGAAACGCGGGGCGAAACCCGAAAAGCGCACAGCCGAGCGTCGACGTGACGGCACAGCCGAGTCCGTGGGGAATTTCACAGGAGCGACGAGTGCGGACCACGTTTCACGGCGGCGGCCAGCACCCCGAGACACGGGGCTCCCGCGGACGCTACCAGCGGCGGAGCCGCAGGCAGCCGGCCTTTCTGGGTTTTGTGACTGAGCTGAGGCTCCGTTTCTGCGAGAGGCGACACACAGGTTTCCCACCTAAGCTCACAAGCCCTCCGGAGGGAATCCGGGGGTTCTGGGGCCCCTGAACCCCGTGAAGAACCCCGCCTTCGGGGAGTCCCTCGTCGCGCCTCCAAAGGCCCCTGCACCCTCAAGCCCACAGGCAGCGCTTCCCAGCTCACAGGATCTGGGCTGTGGAGCTGGACTGGCTAACCTCTCTCCTCCAAGACCCCCAGGCCCACGGGGGCCGGCCGTCTGCCATTCCAGGCAAAACACCAAGGGGAGGTGGACAGCCCACGGCTGGCTGGGGACCCCACTGGCACCCCACTCCCAGCACATCTCAGGATGCCCGGCCCCAGACCCAGCACAGGGGCACTGGGACCAGCAGCTGGGGAGGACGAGGACGCCGAGTTTCCTTGAAGCACAGCACAGCACAGCACCCGGAGACACCTCTGAGAGGAGAGACCTGCTTGTCTCTCGGGGGACCCCTTCCTAGGGACAAGTCCTGCATCAGAGGGCTCCCACACCCCTCCACCACCCACTCTCCACGGCCAGGTGCCGTCTTTAAGTTGCTTCGGATCCCCCAGACTGAACTCCTTGCAGGCCAGGGCCTGTCCCGCTCCGCGCACCCCCAGCACAGGGCCCACTCGGGCGCCCCGAACTCCGCGGAATGAATTAACGACCGGCGGTCAGCGCCGAGCCCGCCGCGGAGACGCGCGAGAGGAAGGGCCCGGGACCCTGCAGGCCGAGGGGGCGGGGTGGCCCCTTCCTCCGCCGTCCCCTCCTTCCCTCTCCTCCCTTCCCGCTGAGAAAGGTGTTCACCTCCCGCAAGCGATGGTGGCGTGGCTGGAACCGGGGAACCCCAGGCCAGCAGGGAACGCGCCCCCAAACCAAACCCCGGACTTTCCTGAAAAGCCCCTTTGTCCACCCTCTCCCCTCCCCCACCACGCCCTCCGCATCCCGGCGGCGGAGACTTGGCTCCTTTTGTCTGGCTGCTTTCGGGCTTCCCGGAACCTGGCCAGGGAGCTGGGGGGCGGAGAGGGTCCAAGGAGAAAGGTGGAGGCGCTGGAAACAGCCATGTGGGGTAGGAACGCGACGTTCCCGCCCCCCGGGCGAATTTCCCCATCCTCCGCAGGGCCCCCTCCGCTAAGGCCCAGGACGGTGGGCTCAGGGGCCGATTCTCTGCTCGCCCGGCCGCGGCCCCCCGTTTCCCCCTTACCTGTCCCCCGGAGCCGCAGCGCCGCGCGCCCGCGCCCGCGCGCCCCGGCCGGGCCCCGCAGCCGCAGGGCGCGCGTGTCCAGGCCGCCGTCCCTCCCCCCGAGCCTCCCCCCAGCCCGCCCTCCCCGGAGGTATTCCATTTAACTTCGGCATTCGCAGCATCCCAAATGTTAAAGATCCCAAGACATCTGTCCCCCGGGGCGTACCAAGGCGCGGAGGAGGGGGGAAGGCGCCCGGCCGGGCTCAGAGTCCCACCCCGGAGACGGGCGGGGCCGCGTGCGGGGCGAGAGGGTGTCAGCGCGGATGGGCGGCCTGCAGGGGCTCTGGTCCCAGGGACGAGGCTGTCCCCCTGCGCCCGATTTCGGGCGCCCGCCTGCGGGACCCCCCCGGCGCGGCCGGTTCCCGCGGCCGGGGCGGAAGGAGGCTCCTCTGCGCCCGAGCGCCGCCCTCGTCCAAGCGCCCTGGCCAGGCCTGGCCGGGCAGCTCCATTTCCGAGGCCCCGGGGCGGGAGAGGGCACGGAGGCGGCGGGGGCGCCGCGCCCTCCCTGCTCCCGCGCGCCCCGCGAGCCGGCACTGCCTCCCCTCCTCCGCCCAGCCAAGCCCTCCTCCCGCCGCTGCGCACTGCGAGCCACGTGCCCAGCCCGCCCATCATTCATTCCTTCGCTCCCCCGTTCTCATTTGCTCAAGAAACTAATTCAGGTTCATTCCCCAGTGCACCCCCCACCCCCGCCCCAGACAGTGATCGAAACGCAAAGGCAGGGCCAGGACCCTGGGCGCGCTGTGGGGGGCGGGTCGCGGGGTGGGCGGGGTGGGGGGGAGGCGGCGAGTGGGCGCAGGAGGCAGAGCCAGGCGGATTTGGGAGGTTTGAGCAGGAAGCGGGGTAGCGCCGGCCGGACAAACGCTCAAGACTAGGGACCGCAGGTGTAGGAGCTGCAGGGATCTCGGGTGTGTGTGTGTGGGGGGCGGGGGGGGGGGCGGCGCCGGGAAGGAAGGCGGCGGGGAGGTCGAAGGCCGCACAGGCCGGCCGGCCCCCTGGGAAGCAGGGCTGCTGGCGCGGAGGTTGCAGGGGGTGGGGGTGAGGGGGGTAGGGCTGGGGCGGGGGCGTTGTCCTGGTCAGGCACTAAGGAAGGCTCACCCCTGCTCCAGCCTCCCAGCCCGGGGTCCCAGCCGCCCGCCCCCACGCGGTGGCTTTCTCAGACGTGCACAAACGCCTGCAGGGGCCGGGCTGGCTGCACAGCCCTGGGGCGGCCAGCGGGGGATGTCAGGTGTTCATCCTGAAATGGAAGGCTGAGAGCTTCCCAATCTGCAGGGTGGGCCCTCCGGTGGGCGACCCTGGGAAGATTTGCTGTGCGGCCCAAAGGTAGTCAGCATGCAGGACCCCTCTTCCTCAGAGGGGGGCCAGCCTCGTTTCTGTTGAGGCCTTCGACTGATTGGGCGAGGCCCACCATTGTCAGGAAAGACACCTGCTTTTCCCAGCGCCTACTGTTCACTTACTTTTGTAAAACATTGTACTTATTTATTTTTAGGGAGCGGGAAGGGGAGGGAGAAAGGGAGGGAGAGAAACATCAATGTGTGGCTGCCTCTCGAGCGCCCCCTACTGGGAACCTGGTCCACAACCCAGGCCTGTGCCCTGACTGGGAATGGAACCGGCGACCCTTTGGTCCAAAGGCCGGTGTTCAGCCCACCGAGCCACACCAGCCAGGGCGTCTACTGCTCATTGAAATGTTAATCCCTTCTGAATACATATATGCCTTCACGGAAACATCTAGAAGAATGTTTGGCCAACGCTCTGGGCACTATGGGCCTCACCACCAGGGTGACATGCCAAGGAGCCATCGGGCCACGGAAGACTGACTGTACCCAGAGGTGCCTGGGGCCGACTCACCGTGGTGTGCGCGTGGGGGCGTTCTGGAAACAGGGAGACCGTGGCTAGACGGTCCCCCGGGCAGGGCTGACGGCACCTGACTCACGCGGTGGCGTCGGGGCCGTGAGTGCAGGTGAGTCAAGAGCTGTTTGGGAGCAGGCCGGCCTCCCTCCGTGAGTGGCTGGCTGCGGAGGCAGAGGGGAATCTGGGGATCCCCAGGCGACTGGCTGGGGGGGTTCCCCCGGAAGGGTACTCACTGTAGGGCCCTCGGGTGGGGCCCAGTGCCAGGTTTCCTGGGAGTGGCAGAGGCCCCTTGGGGAAGACCTCCCGAGTCCCTGCTCTGAGGAGGAGGAGGAAGGGGGCCAGGGCAGGGTCGTCCTGGCTGGGCTTGTG
This sequence comes from Phyllostomus hastatus, assembly GCF_019186645.2. Taxonomy (NCBI): domain Eukaryota; kingdom Metazoa; phylum Chordata; class Mammalia; order Chiroptera; family Phyllostomidae; genus Phyllostomus; species Phyllostomus hastatus. Next base: position 22,875,072 of record NW_025333607.1, on the reverse strand, counting down.
GGAGCGGCAGTGGCGGCGTGGTGGGCCGGAGCTGCTGGAGTGCCACCCCCACCCGTGCACACAGTGGAGGGCCCGCCCCCGCCTGCTCCCCCGGCTGGTCCTGACGACTCACACCCTCAGCCCTGGGCCCAGCGGGGAGCAGGCCCAGCCCCCTTGCTTCGTGGGCCAGATGAAGAGCGCAGTGTCTCGCAGGCCCAGACAGTGCCCCGGCGATGCCCCAGGTAGAAGCTCTTTGGAAACCCCAGCGTGAGCTGGAGCTGAGGCCCGCTTCCTGTCCTGACTGCATCGGCCGTTCCCAGCCGGCAGGTGTTGGGGGGGGGGCACTGCCGGGCCCCGGGGCGTCTGTCGTCCAGGACCCTCTGGGCTGGGCACAGGCAGGTGAGTGGCTGTGCAGAGGGCGTGCCACCGACTTAAAGGGTCAAGCCAGGGGCTCCCTGCAACTGCTCAAGGGAAGAGACACCCCGAAACCGGGGCCAGGCCCCTGAGTGTGGAGAGCGGCTCGGAGAACAGGGCAGACCCACCCCTGGGGCTCGGAGCCCGAGGGGCAGGAGTCGGAGGAGGAACCCGCTCCCCCAACACTCCAGCACCCTGCCGGGTCGGGAGTCCTCCGCCGGGATCCCAATGTCCCCCGCCCAGCCCGTCCCAGAGCTCGCCCTGCGCCTTCTCTCTCCTCTGTCATTTCCGCCTCGCCTCTCGTCCCTCCTCCACCTCCTCTCCAGCCCCTCCAGCCCACAGGGTTCCAGCCCCACCGGACCCTGCCCCAGCACCCACTCCTCCGCCCAACTCCCAAGCCCCCGTGGGAGCGGCTCTCCCCAGCGCCACCACCAGGAGGCAGCAGCTGGCAGCGGACCGCCCTTGGGTGTGGACCGGGGTGGGCCTCCGAGGGCCCCGGTGGAAACCCAGGGTGAAGCCGCGGGGGGCCCGGCGCCGGGCCTGCAGGCTCCGGTCCAGCCCGACTCTTCCCTGCCTCCCAGGCTCAGCTGGGGGAGGACGGGGACCCCCCTCCTCCGAGGGCAAAGCCTGGCCCTTCCTCACCATGACCCCAACCCTGGCCCACCTCCCCGCCCTGCTCTGGGGCACTCGTCCGGAGAGCCTGGTCTCTCGGCCTCTCGCACTGTGGTTTCTGGAGACCCCTGGACAATGTGGGAGTTTAAGATAGTGACTTGTGTTAAAAATAACACAGCTACCGGAGATAAAAGCTAAACAACAGCAGTGTTTTTAAGGGGTTTTCAAATAAGGCGGAGACCAGCGCCCCACCCACAGGACACCAGGGTCCTGAGGCCACCTCCTCCCCCACCCAGCCCCGCCCCACTTTCTGCTTGGCCTTGGGTGGCCCAGGGTAAAGGGGAGGTGTCAGGCTGGTCCCCACCCCGCGGGCCCCCTCGTGGGGCTGTGTGAGCAGAGAGTTGCCCGGCCCCTGGATGCAGACCCCTGGCCCTCGGGCCCTTGAACCTCGGGGAGGCAGGAGCCTGGGCCCTGCAGGAGAGGCCGCCGTGTGTGGGGTCCGGGATGGGGGGCTGCCCCTGCCCCGGGCGGAGCCGCCCTTCTCAAGGGCGTGGAGGTGCATCTAAGATCTGAGTTGTTTCCCGAGGGTGGGGGTGGGGTGGGGTGAGGGTGGGGTGGGGGAGGACTCCTTTCCTCTGCCTTCCCTGGGCAGGTGGGCACTCGGCGGCTCAGGTACCACATTCAGGGGAGAGTTTTCCCATCAGACAGGTGCCTCGGTTTCTCCCTCTGTGCAGTGGGGGCGGCTGCACCCAGACAGGACTGCGGTGACCGTGACAAACTGGTAGAGACGACATGGTTTTCCACCCGGGCTTTCCCCTCACAGGCAGTGATCGCTGCCAAGAGTGTTTTCCACATTCCTCGTCTTCAAAGAAAACTGTTTTCTTCTTCTTCCTGACACCCAGGAAGAAGAAATGCTAAAATGAGCACCTGCCAATCTCATCTCTGCGGTCCGAAGCTGCTTACGAGGGACGAGTGTCGCTTCCTGTGGTTCAGCAGTGCCGGGCTTCAAAGGGCCGCCAGCCCCCGTGGGCCAGCCCGCGCCGGGCCTGTGGTCTGGGCGTCTGTCCCCGGAAAGCCCTCTGCTGCCTCTGAGCCCCGAGAGGGCTGAGGAAGGCAGAGCGGCCGGCTGCTCCCGCGGGTGGGTGGTTTCCACCGAGGTCAGAGGATGTTGAAAGGTGCTGAAGTGGCCGGTAAACGGGCCACCTGTGACCTCACGCCGCCCTCCCACACGACTCCCAGCCTCCGGGGCCCAGGCCGCGGGCCGGAGGGTTGAGCTCGATCCCCTCTCGCTCGCCGCACACACGTACTGAAGAGGCTGGACGTGGCGACAGCCCCGAGCGGGGAGGGCGGGGAGGGCGGGGAGGGGGCTGTGCGTGCCACCGGGAAGCAAGTTGGGGGCCGTCCTGGTGGGCAGAGCCGCCTGGGCCGACGTCGGGGGAGGGGAGGCCACACTGGGTTTGTTCCCGAAACCGACTACCCCGAGGCCCTCTCAGATGCAAGGCGGGCGACTTCTCTCTTGCCCCATTGCCACGGTCAAGAGCCCGACTCTGTCGGGAAAGGGTTAGCAATTAAAAACCAGTGAAATACACCCAAGTGGTGGCAGCTGATCCTTCCGGCGAGGGACTGGGGGACAAAGGGGACTTCGGCGTTATCGTTTCCGCGTGTACTTTGTGCTGCGCAAGTATAAGCCTTATCTGTGTGTGATTGCTGCGATTAAACTGTTTTTGAAACTTGTGTCTGGACACGCTGCAGCGCACGGAAAAGCGGGCCAGTGCAGTGAGCTCCTGTGCACCCACCAGCTAGACTGGGTAGTTATTCTTCTCCTAGTGTGTGTTTCACGTGAAACGGTTTGAAGAAAGTTCCAGGCGCGGGGACACATCACGGCTAAGTGTTTGCTGAAAGAAACCGTGCATGCTGCTGGCAGAGCCATGTGACCACGGTCCCAGTAACTCCCCCTCCCGTTCACAGCGCCCCCGTGGTGCGGTCGGCCTGCTTGTACCTGCGCTGCAGCAAAGATTGTTACGTTTGGCTTTTGTGTGTGTGTGTGTGTGTGTGTGTGTGTGTGTGTGTTAGGCTCTTTCATCCGCTCCCCTCCCCCGATTTGGTCGGTCAGCGACTTGTTAAAATCAGGTCAGAGGTCTCACGAAGAAGTGTCCTGCCTTCTGTGTCCTTGACTGTGCGCCGCCTCACATTACCTGGGGGGGCACCCAAATGAGCCTGGAGTTTGTTTATGTAGAAATCGTGTATTTGTTCTTCCGTGTTTAAGCTCCAGCCGCCCTCCAAGCCCTCTCCATTCGAAGCCACACGCCTGTCGAGAGGTTTTTCCGCTGCTCAGAGGAGTGTTTGAACCCTCCGCGTTCGAGGCCTTTTCGTGCTTCTGCCGCTTTTTGTTTCACTTCTCCCGCATCGGCAAAACATTTCCCTTTGAGGACTTTTTTCATCTGGGGAAATGAAAAAAGCTCGCTCAGGGTGAGATTGGGGAAATAGGGAGGGTGGGGCCTGGGGGTCAAGCCATTTTTGGTCAAAAACAGCTGAACGCTCAGTGTGGTGTGGGCAGGTGCGCTCGTCAATCACCCGTCGTGAAGTGGGCGAACGCGCTGAAAGAGCCTTGAAAAAATTCCACTGCAGCCAAACACAGCCTCTCACAGCGACGCCGGCGGGTGCACTGATCCAGGTGGGTTCCTGGAACACTCACCTGGCAGGGGGAGCCTGGACTACAAGGGCCCCCCTCCAGAAGATAATTCCAGTTTTTTGCACCCCTACTCATATTTAACTCACTTATCACCCCCATGTGCCCTGGAACCTGGAAGTCAGTGGCAGAGGTGAATGCTTCCTGGTTTTCCGTGTCGGAGAGGATGCGCCCCCGGAGCTGGGCACCCCACCGGCCCCCATCCCCATCCGGGAGTGCAGAACCCTGGTCCCTCTCACGGGATGCGAAGTTGGTCGGTGGACCCAGGGGGTGACCGCCGATCCTGGCCATGAGATGGTGTTTCCCAGGGCCCCAGGGAAACAACCCAGGTGGTGACATGAGGGCGTCCTGCCGCAGTCCCGCGCCGGACCACCTCTCCCGCGGGATCGTTGCCAAAGGGGATGTTTTTCTCTTAAAAAGCAGTAAACTTCTCGTCCATCTGTCTTCCAAACTCAGACTGTGGTCGAAGAAACACCCCCTCCCCGAAGACAGCCGTGTCGATTACTCCTATTTTAAAGTAACTCCCCTGTGCGTGCAGCACCCCGGGGAGCCCTGGGCGGCCTGCCGGCCTGCCCGACGGCCGTCGGACCCTGAGTGCAGGGAAACGGGCTTTTCCGGGGACGGCGTGGGGGAGCGCATGGGCAGCAGGCTGAGCGCTCTGGGCCTCCCCTGGGTCGCCCGCGGGTGGCTTGTCGGTGGTACCGGGTGGTGTGGCGGGGTTGTCTTTTGTGCACGGGGATTCTTTTGCTCGGGTCACCTTCTGTGTAATGGGCGCATATACGCCTCTGGTCTTCACACGGGTGCAGCTTATAAACCTCCTCAGTCTTGCTGAAACGCAGCGAGGGAGGCAAAGGGGAGCAGGCTGGGCCCCCGCTCGAGAGAATGTGGAGTCACTGGGCTGGTGGGCCGGGGAGGGGCCCCCCGTTCATCTGGGGTGAAGGCCCTCAGTCCCACGCGTTTGGGGGACCGCCCCGGGCTCTCTCGGCCCAGGGAGACGGCGTGCTGGGTGTACTCGCAGGCTTTCCCTGGCGGTCACGGGGCCGACCCCGTCTCTGTCAGCCAGCGAGCAGCTGGCACGCAGCACAGAACTCCCTGTAAGACGTTCAGGCTGTGGGGAGCAGAACCAGGAAAGACAAACGCCCGTTTCACTGAAGATCGGAGGTCCCCACGCCCGCTTGTCTTTCCTTCTCCGACGCCGGGAAGCCCACGCTGCCCCCTTCCGTGGGGGGCGGAGACTCCACCGGAGACGGCCGTCCCAGGGGAGGGGGAGGGCCGAGTCTCCCGTGTCGCCCGCGGGGGGCTCCCAGACTCACGGGCCTGCGGCGAGTGCCAAGCGGACCCGCGGCGAGGAGTCCGAGCCCCCGCGGAACCCAGTCCTGCGTCACCAGTCACGTGCGCCCTCTCCCCAGCTCCCGGCAACCCCAGCGAACACCCGGGGCGGGGCCGGGCCGCGAGCCCTGCGCGCCGCACCCCCCCCCCCTCGCGAACATGTCCCGCCTGCTCCGTGCGCGGGGGCCTGCGCCCCCTCTCACAGGTGGGATTCGAAGTGGAAACGGGGCGTGACCCGCCAGGTCACAAGGACAGCGAGCAGCTGCCGGTCCCGCGGGGTCTCACAGCCAGCGCGCTGGGCTCTGAAGTCACCGTAAACGCTGCTGAGACGCGCTGGGTTCGGAACAGACGCTGAAAACCCACCGAGGGCAGGGGCCGGATGGGAAGGGGGCCCTGAGCAAATGGAAGGTCCGATCTCAGGGGGCGGGCCCTTTCGGTGTCCCCCCCCCCCAAGCCTGCAAAGGGGCTGTGCACACGCCTGCATCGCGGCGCAGGAAAATGCTTGTAAGAGGCTCTGCAATTGAAAACACAGACCTACCTCGTGGTCCCAGTGACGCAGGTCGGGAACACGGTAGAGAAAGGTTGGAAAGAAGAAAAGGTCCACAAAAAAAGTAAAGGAGATTCTTGGAGGGCCCTGGTTATTTTGCTCTTAGTATTAAACCCCTTCTCTCCTTGTGGGAATCATAGTTTTAGCGACCGAGCCCTGGGAAAATCTGGCGCTGCAGGGCATACAAAGTGTGAGACCTGGTTCAGAAGATGCAAAGAACTGGGGGGGCTTGTGGCCCACCCCGCGCTGTGGCTTTGGGCGCATGGGCACAGCCCGAGGCACGGCCTGCTTTTCTGAGGCGTCTGGGGTAAACAGAGCGTCACACGAGAGGGGGGACCGGGAGCAGGCACCTCGACGTGGCACAGTCATTTCCAGAGCAGCTGAGTGAGATCAGGCGGCCGGCGTCTGGCGCGGCCCGGGGGGGGCGGACCACAGCCTCCCCCCAGACGCCCGCAGCCCCCGTCTGGGGCTCACTTCCTGCCCCGCTGCGGGGGTGGGGGGGGACCACTCTGGCCGACCCACCTCCACGCAGTAGAGGGGCTGCCGGCCCTGCTTCCCGCGGGGGCGTGAGAACGGCTGGGCCGCCTGGGTGTGCTTTCTGAACACGTGGGGGGCGCTGCCCGTGGGGCTGCACGTGGGGCTGCTCCTGACCGGGAGCAGGCGCCTTCCCGTGTCTCTGGTCCTGGGGTCCTCGGACGGATGGACGGACGAAATGGGCTTCCTCCCCCTGCACCGCCCCCCCGGCCAGCTGGCTCTCGGGAGGCGGGAGCAGGCGCTGAGTAAACACTTTCTGGCTCCGAGGAGAGTGAGGAGGGGGGCGGGTTCGCACCTTTGCTTCCTCCCCCCTCCCTCCCGGCCGTTCCCCGGGCTCCTGCTGGGCGGGGGGCTCCCCATCACTGAGGCTGGGGGCCCGGTGGGGGCGCAGGGTGCTCAGGGGCCTCCTGCAGGAGCAGTGCAGACCCTCGGACCTGCCTGGCGTCCGGAGCCCTCGCTGCCCCCCGGAGTGAGGGCTGAGTCATATCACCAGTGCAGCCCTGCCAGCCTACCAGCCCCTGAGCTCCCCAGATCACTCATAACCGCCAGCCTGCGTTCCCACACTGCCCTGAGCAGGAGCCCCGGGGTCGGGCAGACGACCAGGAAGCCCGGAATTAGTCACAAGCCCAGAGTCAGAAATACCCGTGCCGGGGTGCCCGGGGTGCCCGGGGGCTGACCTCTCGGTACCCGGCTCAGCCCCACCCGGCGGCTCCTCCCTTCTGGCGAAGACCGAGACGCGTCACGCCCCCCCTTCGCCCCAGGGAGCGAGGCTGGAGGGGGCCGGGAGCCGCCTGAGACGGGAGCCCGGGCCCAGGACTTCGAGGCGCTGCCCGAGCTGCCTGGAACAGTAAACGGCTTTAGGGCAGGCCCAGGGCGAAGAGGCGGAGGTGGGCAGAGCGTTACGGCCTCACACTCGCGCAGCCCCTCCGCCCGAGCCCTTGTGCCCTTTCAGAAAACACACACGGGATGTGGCGTCCTGCCTGTCCCCGACACCTCGTGCCGTGTCGGTTCACGCGGTGCCACGGCCTTCCCGACCGTCCTCCCCAGCTGCTGCTGCTGCTGCTGCTGCGTGCCGGGCCCAGCTGCAGGTGTGGGGCCGCAGCGTGGGGTCAGACACAGCCCCTTTGCGCGCGGACCTCGGGGGCTGCCGGGAGACGGACACTGGACACTCAGCCGGGCAGTGAAACAGAGGGCCAGCCCCGGACCCCTGGAGACCGGGCAGAAGGCACTTCTAATCCGCTTTAGAGTGCTTGGTGGCGCTCCCAAACCCAAGTGGCCGTTACTTTGTGTTCCTGGAGAGTGTGGGTGCCGAACAGGACTTTGTGACCTTTTTAAATTTATCATCCACGTTTTCCAGTCTCTCTTGGAGCAACGCGGTAACGTGTGTGGAACAGTCGGTGGTGAGGATGTGCTGAGTTGCAGAACCCTTGAGGAACCTGAAAGGGAGCCACCCGCAGTCAGCGTTTGGGGGGGTGGGGGCAGTGGCGGGGTGGGGGTGAGACTGGTCCTCAGGCCCTGGCTGCAGGCTGACTGACTTCTTTCTGGAGACCCTGCCCTCCGCCCTCTGCCGGCGCTGCCGCAGGCCTGCTCACTCAACCGGCTCCTTGGTGCAGAGCCGGCTCACGCAGGGACCCACCCGACGCAGGGAGGGAACTTTCTGGCCACACCGGAGGGAAATGCTGAGTTTCCATAATGGCGGGGGGGCGGGGGGTGGGGGTAGTGGAAGCCCCCTGGGCACAGAGAGACTCCTGGTCTGGCTTCAGGGGACGCAGGTAGGGAGTCGTCGGAAGCTGCTGGGGTCTGAGCGGACGTGGGGACCGGCCTGCACAGCCTCCTGAGGGCCTGCTCCGGACACTGAGCTCTCTCTGGGCGAGATGACCGCCGCTTGCCCCAGAGAGCCACGAGCGGGACAGGGAGGGCCCAAGGGCCTGGGCTCTGGGGCAGGAAAGTGAGGTTTGCCCTGCTGACCCCCCACGGGCTGCAGACTGGCCTCGGAGGAGTTCCTGAGCTCCAGCCCCCTGACTGACTGAATTCCTTTGTGGCAAATCTACTTAAAGCAAAACAACCGTTAACCTGAAAATAAAAGGCCAACGTGAACAGCAACAAGAATGTATTTGAGATTTAAAAAAAAAAAAGCTATTCTGAAAGCACGGATCTGAGCAGGCAGAAACCCAGTGGCGTCTGTCCGGATTAGGAGACCGGGGCGGGGCGGGGGGGTGTATTCAGGGGACGGGAGGGGACCGTGAGCTCCACAGAAACTTCGGGACACTCATTCCAAACAACATTTTCCTTTGCAGCCTGGCAGTCACGGTGACGGCTCTCTTGAGACCCTGGCAAATGGCTCTTTGGGGTGCTGCTGCCGTGGGCGCCCAGAGGTCACTCAGCCCGTTTTAACGCCCGGAGTTGGAGGCAGATGACGGGCGAGGTGGCTCCTCTGGGGTGGCAGCTCCGACTGCATTTTGAAGTGGCTCCATTTATATAGATTCATAAATGCACTGTGTAAGTATTGTATGCGCACTCGATAGTATACAAGAGAGTGCACTACAGAATGTATATAAGTATACATTATATATACTATTTAAATTGTACACACACACACACACACACACACACACATATATATGTATAAACAGTGCAAACACTGAGTTTGCAGCCCCTAGAAACCCCGAAGGCAGGTCACGGAGCCGCAGCGTGGACAGTACCGAACGCTGGGGCTGGGTGACCTCAGAAAGCACCCCCGAAAGGCCCTGTGTGTAGCCAAAAATCACAAGAGACACGAGTCCTCTTTGAAGGGGCCCCTGGCAGCCAGCGGCCCTTCCACCTTTGACCTCTCCGTCACCTACGACACGGGACGCGCTCTGTAAACTCATGAGGAGAACCCGTCCGTGGCCGCCCCAGCCCCGGCCACCCCGAGGTCGGCCTCGGCCGCCTGGTGGAGTTCCGTCTGCCCTGGGCTCAGTCACCACCTGACACGCATCTCACAACCACGCGCGCGTGAGGAAGGACCCCGGGTCGTGCTCGGGCCAGCAGCAGCGTTTATTGAGAAAGGGGAACCCGCACAGAACATTCCGGGGTCCCCGGCCGTGTGACAGAGGACCTGACCGTCTGCTGAGTGAGGGATCCCCGGTTCCCCCACCCCAGGGAAGGGCCCCGGCGGCTGCCAGGTGAGCTCCGCGGAGCGGGGCGAGGGTGTCCACCCAGGGCAGCCCTTCGGGGAAGTCGCCGGGTGGATTCACCAGGCAGCTCGCGCCGGGGCTGGTTCCCAGGGCTTTGGTGAACTCTGAAACTGAAAACCTGAGCTGACGTGACTAACCCACACGGCGAGGTCTGCGAGGGTGACACGCAGGAGGGCGGCCTGTTCCCACGGTCCCTGGAGCTTTCTGGAGAGGCAGAGGCCCGTGGTCTGACGCGGAGAAGGTGTTTCTCAGGACGCGGGGGCTCTGCAGGCACCATGGCTGGAGACAGCAGCTTCGGGTCTGAGGTGGAGGTTGCGGCTGGTGCTGCTGCTGCTGCTGCTGAGGGCAGAGAAGAAGCCCACTCCCCTCTCCTGGACCTGGTGGGCCCTGGGCGTCCTGGCTGCGGTCTGCTGGTGGCGCAGCCTAGAGGGAGTCGGCCCAGGCGGCCACTGGGCTGAGAGACCGCCGCCCTGCCGCCTGGCTGGGGGAGCTCCTGGGGCCCCGAGGTCGGGGAGGGCGACGGCGGAGGAGTCCCTGGTGCTGGCCGGGCGGCGCGCTGCCGGCAGGGGAGATGCGTCTGGTCTGGGGGATCCAGCCGCCTCCCCGGGCTGCCCTCAGGCTGGACCCGCCTCGGCGGGGCTGTCCGTGTGCGCCTGTCCCCAGCTTCCGGCCGGGTCCCCGGAGCTCGAAGTCCCCGGGCTGCGCCCGTGCGCCAGGCGCCAGGCCCGGACTCGGAAGGAGCGGTCCAGCAGCAGGTAGATGAGCGGGTTGGCGCAGCTGTGGCCGAAGGCCAGGCAAGTGGCGATGGTGAGGCCCCAGCGCAGCGCCCACAGCAGGCGGCAGGGCAGGGGCACCGCCCCGAGGTGCGCCAGGTGGAGGACGACGCGCAGGGCGCTGAAGGGCAGCCAGGAGCCCACGAAGGCGCCCTCGACGGCGCAGATGATGCGCAGCGGGGTGGCAGGGGCGCGGCCCAGGGGCCGCGGCTGGCGAAGACGGTGCGCCAGGCGGCAGTAGCAGAAGAAGGTGGCGCCCAGGGGCAGCGCGCAGGTGAGCAGCAGCAGCAGCAGCGTGAGGGCCTGGAGGGAGTCCGAGGGCAGCTCCCCGCACTGGCTGCCCGGGCCTTCGGGCCGCGGCTGCAGGTCGCGGGAGACCAGGGCGGGCAAGCCGACCAGCAGCGCCGCGGCCCAGGCGCCCAGGCACAGGGTGCGCGCGCACCGTGGGGAGCGCAGCGGGCGCGCTCTGGGCGGCCGGGCTACGGCCAGGTAGCGGTCCGCGGCCAGGCCGGCCAGCAGCAGCGCGCCTGCGCAGCGCGAGGCGGCCAGTGCGAAGCCGCTCAGCTTGCACAGCGCGCGGCCGAAGGGCCAGCGGCCGCCCCATGCCGCCGCCGTGGCCCATAGCGGGAGCGTCAGCACCAGACCCAGGTCGGCGGCTGCCAGGTGCAGCACGAAGGTGTCCGCCAGACGCCGCGGGCCGCGCCGCCGGGCCAGCAGCCGCAGCACCAGGCCGTTGCCCAGCAGGCCGACGGCGAAAGCGGCCAGGTAGAGCGTGGGGACGAAGACGCGGGCGTAGGGCAGCTCCCAGGACGCACACAGCTCCAGCTCCTCCTCCAGGGCGCCGGACCCGGACCCCGAGTAGTCCCAGGACGCCGCCTCCGGGCTGGGGCTCCAGGGCTGGGTGGGGGGCATGGCGGGCCGGAGCCTGGGCGCACCGACGACGCAGCGCGGGCACAGGTGGCGGCAGCGGCTCTGCAGGCGGGTGCCCAGCACCTCCCTTCCTGCAACCCGGGCCCAGGGGATGGGTGGGCAGGAAGGTGGGGGAGGGGAGGAGAGTGGGGGGAGGGGCTGCTTCCCTGGCGCAGGAGGGTGGCCTGCGACTCGCGGTTGCACAGGGGAAAGGAGGGGAAAGGAACGAGGCAGAGGACCCCATTCCCTGGAGGAAAAGCCCCCCCTGCCCGGAGGCCCGCCTGGCCTCCCGCTGGGGGCAGCCGGAGGCTGGGCCGAGGTGTGAGTGCCCTGCAGCCCTGTGCTCCGCCCCCTCCCTGCCGCCCCGGGCTGTGGGCCCCAGTGTTCTCTGGTTTCAGAGGGGAGGGGGAGGCCCGAAGGGGGGTTTCCTCTGGGCAGTAGGGCCCCGAGCCCACCCTCCTGCACTCCCGGAAGAAGTTCTGCTGCCCGCCTGCACCGCCCCGGGCCGGGCCGGGCCGGTGGGTGCGTGGGAAGCCTGCCCCTGGGGCCCTGCCTCCGGCCACCAGGGCTCTCCGCTGGGCGTGAGCGTCCTGGGACACTGGGCTGAAGGTCTGACCACAAAGAGTCGCTTTCCCCACCTAATCAGGTTCTCGGGAAGCCGTGTGGGGGAGTTCCGGCTGAGGGGGGTGCGGGGGGGGGTGGCGTTCCCCAGACGAAGGAGCAGGGCGGGGGGGTCAAATCCAAGCTCTTCCCCACCTCCCTCCACTCGGCAGAACCTGCCTCCTAAGCCAGATACAGAGGGAAGCTCAGCACAGCTCAGGCGGCACCCAGTGTGGCCCGGGGCGGCGGTCCCAAATCAGGAGTCAGGAGCGCACAGGAGGGAGGGGAATCGGGGTGGGGGGAGATGCCCTGGGGGTGGTGGGCTCCAGGAGGCGATGGTGGCGAGGGACACTGCGCCGTCTCCAGAAGGTGGGGCGCAGCGGGATTCTGGGCGATGCTGGTGAGGCCGACCTCCCCACTGTGAGAGGCTGCGCCGGACGGAGCCCAGGGCCCACCCTGCCGGCACCAGGGGTAAGTGACAACCCCCGGGGCCATGTGGTGTCACACCTCGGGGGAAGGACCAGCATGTTTACCTGAGTCACCAACAGTGTCAGGCGCCGTCCCTGGCACTGCAAGGGAGGCGGCCTTGGCCTTCGAGGTTCACGGTCCAGGCCAGGCACAGACATGTGCAGCCCAGTGGTGTCCCCTTGTGCCCGCCCCCTCCGCAGCAGAGTCACACTGCGGAGACGCCGGAGACAATGTCCTCCCGCGGGAGGGGGGCACTGGACAGGGAGGGGTGCCGGAGGTGCCGCCCGGGCGGGTCCGGGGAGCAGCTGAGCCTGAGCCGAGGGGGAGCAGCGGTCACTGAGCCCAGGGTGACCATACTGGGGGGGGGGCAGTGCGTGGGGCGTGAGGGGAGGAAGCAGGTGGCAGGCTTGCATTTCCTTCTGTAGGTGGCGAGGAGCCCCGCCATCATCGCGTAGGACACACGCCACCTTTGGCGGGGCTGGACGGGGACAGGCTCGGGCCGGGGGACCCGCCGTGGGCCCCATCACTCGTGTCGGGGGCAGGGAGGTCTGGCGGTGGACGGCAGGGGGAGGGTCCACTCTAGAGAGAAGTGGTCCCGGCAGAGAGGAGCTGAGGGCGGGCCTGGCGTTCTGCTGGGGAGCCCGTGGGTGTCGCCCGGTCCCCTGAGGCCGGGGCCCCAGAGACGCCTCTGTGTGCCAGTCGGGTTTGGCGTTGATCAGCCGGAGGCCGATGAAGGCATTTATTTATGATTCCAAGCAAGGCACCCCCGAGAGTCTTAAGAGCTCTGTCCTCACCTGGGCACCCTGGGACGGAAGGCTTCCAGCTGGAGGTCCCTCCGGTGCACAGCAACCCCAGGGGGCTGGTCCTCTCCCAGGCTGAGGGGGCACCCCAGCCCCAGGCATGGGTCCCCCCCAAAGACCCCCGGACCCCTGAGGGCAGACACCCGAGGGGCTGCTGGAGATTCAGAGAAGTCCTAATGCCTGACTCCCTGGGTGCTGGCGAGTGGCACCCACACCCCGTGGCCGAGGGGCTGAGCCTCCTTCCCCTGCGGAGGGCCTGGACGGATGCCCCCCCCCCCAGCACCCTGTGTCTGTGGCACCCGGAGCCCAGGCTCTGAAATCAAGAGAGAAACCTCGGGGAAACACCAGGTGAGGAGATGGGGTGAGTGGCCGGGGGAGGGGGCATGGGTGGGGCTGGCGAGTGGAACTAGGTTGTTTGTGAGAAATGCAGAGACTCTTGCTTCCTGGGCTGTGGCCTCGCACCCAAGGGAAGTCGGTGGCCCTGAGTACATGGGGGCCTTTCTCGCTGAGTCCGGACAGGCGGGGAGCGGCAAAGGCCGGGCCCACGAACCTGGCTGCCCACCCGGTTTGGTGACCCAGGCCCGCCGCACCAGCCTGCTCCCCACAGGAGGAGGAGGTCCCTGAGGGGCCTGGCCACCTGCTGGCCGGTCCACAGGGCACAGTGGGCAGGGGCCCGCTCACTCCCTGTCCGCCCCAGTGACGGGCACGGGCCTGGGGCGCAGGCGGTCCCTGAGCAGTGGGTGTTGCCTTGAACTGGCGTGCTCTCAGCAGCGGGGTTCACTTGTGCCCCTTCACGAGCTCCTGCAGCGTGCCCCCCCCCCGATTTCCGTGTCCCGTGCAAGCCATCTGAACCTTGGGGGAAGGGCCGAGAACCACACGCGCCTTCTCCGTCATGAACGCGGGCCAGCCACACCCCAGAGCGAGGCACGAGGGAGCCCTGGCGGTCCTGGGGACCCGGGGAACCCACTCACTGCCGACCGGCACGGGCCTTTCAGAAGGGGGAGCTCATTTTACCACCTCTCCGTTCTGGGGATTTTCTGTGCTTTCACATTCTGTTTCAGAGACTCCCCACGAGATCGTTCTGTTCTGTTCTGTCCTGTTCTGTTTTGCACACCGCCAGGTCCAGTCAGTCGCACTTGTGATTGGTTAGGAGGTGAAGGCTGGGCCACCTCCCATTTTTGGGGACGGCTTAACTTTCTAATTCCTCGATTTTGGACATTCGGGTTCTGTCCAGTGTTTCTGCTGTTGCAGACGTTTGCAGTAACCGCACTCTGGACCCCTGTTTGCCTTCTTGGGCGTGGTTTTCGTGGGGGGGGGCGGTCCCTCGTGCGGGTTGAAGGCCAGACGCGCTCAGGGCTGAGTGACCGACCGTGTGGCGTCGTCCGGGGGCCTGGGCTCCATAGCATCACTGCCCATGTCCTCCGGCAAGGCCAGTCCTTTCTGCTTTCGTAGGGGAGGCCGTGAGAGGGCACCTCTGTTTAAACCTGCGCTCCTCCCGTGGAAACTCGATGGGGGTCTCTGCCCGTTCACCTCCCCTGCGGGGCCTGCGCCCTCCTGTCCCGCCCTTGCATCCCGCCCCCAGGCCTCTGCGGTGACCTCAGGGCGCTCCGCGGGCCCCTGGGTGCAGATCTTCTCCCGGGCCTCGCTCCCAGCGGTGTGTCCTTGTTCTGACTCTCACGCCTTCACGTCGTCCCGCCTGTCGTCCTCGGCAACGTCAGAGTCTGGAGCGGTAACTTCCTCACCCTGGCCGGTGCGGCCCAGTTGGTGGGAGCGCCGCCCCGCCAACGGGAAGGTCGCGGGTTCGAACCCCAGTCTGGACGTGCCAGAGGCACCCCGTGCATGTTTCTCTCCCCCTCCCCCTCCCTTCCTTTAAGAGCCTGTCCTCACGTACGGATTTTAAAAAAAGTTGCTTTCCCTTTGATAATCCAAAAACATTCAGTTCTGTACTTGTTAAAAAATTAGCTTGTCGTTTTTTCCCATCGACTCAGAGTGCGATCTTTTTTTTTTTTTTTTCAGGTTTCTCTTGAACTTTCCCAAAACTATTAAGCTGAGAGCAGAGATTTTACTTGAAACTACTACTGTGAAGTCATATCGAGTATCGGGGGTCGCAGACAGTAAAACACAGACCCGGGACCGGCTCCCGGCGCGGTGCTGTCCGGCTGCGCGCGCGGAGTGCCGGTCACCCGTCTGCGCTCCCATCAGAGCCCAGCGGGACGGTCCGGCCGGCGGGTGGGCACAGCCAGGGCGAGGAGGACCAGGCAGAGCTGGTGTGCCCACACCCGCTGGGGAAGCGCTGAGCCCTGTGTGTGTGTGTGTGTGTGTGTGTGTGTGTAGGCTGGTGGGCACGCCGGGGAAGTGGCCCCCTGCCCCCGGTGCCCGAGGCTTTGAGGATGTGTCCGATGGGCAGTTATTTCAGAAACATCCTGTCCCGCCCCCGGGGCGGCAGGCTGGGGCCTGTGTCTGCACCTTGGCAGGGCTCCGCCCCCGGGGTGACTCAGTGGAAAGCCTGTGGTCTGCAGGTGCGCCGGCCCCTCCGGGCTGACTCCTCCGTGGCCCTCGGCGGTGGGGGGAGGGGAGGACGGGCCGTCAAGGAGAGCAGGGTCCCCGTCTCTGATCCCACGTCCACGGTTCTGATCCCACGTCCACGGTTCTGACGGGTAAAACCCAGCCCGGGCTGCAGGGCCAAGCGACAGGGAAGCCCCTCAGGACAAAAAGGGCCCAGGGCCCGCTGGGGAAGGGCGGGCCCTCTCCTCTCCACGGTCACCCCGCGGCCCATGAAGCGGCTCCCCGGGACGTGCCCCGGCTGCCTGGTGATGTCCCTCACAGTAAGTAGCGGGACTGGGCAGGGTCCCCCCACCCACTCTGGCGGGGCCGCCCCAGGGGGTGCTGTCACTCTGCTGTCCCTGAGTGGTGGAGCCGGTTCCTGGGTGGCCTCTCCCGCAGGGTCCGACTTTGAATTTGGGCCAGGACCCCTTTGCCGGACAAGTCTGCACTGAGCCCTTGCGGCCAGGAAGCTGGCAAGGCCACTGCCCAGCACGACCCCCTCGGGGGGACACGGAGCCGGGGTGCAGGTCAGGGCTTCGACACGACAGCAGATACGACGGCGCCCCCAAGCACGGACGCCAGGGGGCTGCGCCGCGGAGACGCAGCCCCCTTCCAAGCATCCTCCCTCCATGCCCCCACGCCGCCCTCGGTCTGGCCGGCCTTCCAGACGGGTCACGGCCCCTGCCCTGCCTGGCTGACCCCCATCGGCCAGAGCAGGGGACCCGCTGTCGGCGGGTGTGGGCGCTGGGTTGCGGACTCCCCTCTCGCGTGGTGGAGTCTCGTGGGGGAACGCCGGGGCGGCTGACGATGACGGGAGCACCCACCGCCCATCGCGGTGGGCGGGCCGGCCGCTGAGCTCTGGGGCGCGGGCGCCTGGCGGAGGGACGAAGGCGGGTGTCTGCTCCCGCACGGTGACGTGGGAAGGTTGTTTCGGTTTTGTCCTCGAGATCTTTGTTTTAATTGCTCTGGTCTCAGTGAGGACAAGGAAAAATCCCAGGAAACCCTGAGAACTCCGGCGGAGAGCTGGCCTCGCGCGGCCGGCACGCAGGCCCGGGTCTGCCGGCCGCTCGGTTCATTGCTGGCGTTCGTTCAGGCGCAATCTCGCAGCCAACCCACTGAAGAAGGGCGCAGCCAGTGGGCCAGATGGACGTGCAGTGGGCTCGAACTCATCCCCCCCCACCGCCCCATGAGGACTGAGCTCTGAGCTCAGCACGGGGCATCACAGACCCATGTGCTGCCAGTAAGACCCGCCTCCTGCAAGGAGTCAAGGCGGGACCCTCACGCAGGGGTCGGGACCCCGGAGCGCCGGGTGATGAGGTTGCCTGGGCCCCGACAGGGTCACAACAGCAGCACGACCTGCCCCGGAGCAGGTCGTCTGGGGCCACACCTTTGTTCAGGCGGCAGGGGGAACCGCACGGTACCCGGGTGGCCTCTGACGGCGCAGCAGCCGGGGCTGCGCCCGCAGCTCTGCAGGGATGGGGCACTCACCGCACGCCGCACCGCCCAGCCGTGTCTGCGAAACCCCGAGAGAGGCCCGAAGACCGGGCGGGGGCGGGAAATGCGGTTCAGGGGGCATGCTGCTGCGTCGTCGTGTGCCTTCCTTCTCGCCGCCGCCACACACCACAGCTCGGCTGGGCCCGCTCACCGGTTCCCCGACCAGCCCCACTCCGGACCTCCCCAGACGGCTGCCGCCTCCACACAGGACGAACGGAAAGGACGACGTGCGGTTCCCGGGTTTAATGTCCGTACATTATATACACCGTATGTATACACCGAAGGAACAGGGGTTACACAGCCTGGCCTCACATGCAAACAGCAGGTCACAGAGAGTTTGGAGCTACACACGTGTCTTGCACAGATATTGGAAAAAAGTCTGTGGCTGTTTTTACAGTTTTAACAAATATACATAAATATAGGAACATAAATTACAGTAAAATATCGACAGCGTCTGAGGCAGAGTCGGAACTCGGGGCAGGGGCGCCCACGGGCCCCGCGACAGCAGGAAAGTGCAGCCCGGGCTCTCCCGGCCCCGCCCGGCGTCGGGAGGTGCGCCCCGCAGGTGCCGGCGGCTCCCCCCACCGGACTGGAGGGAGGCCCCCCAGCCTCTGCTCCCCTCGGGAGAAAGCCAGCCGGGCACCTTGCGTGTGACACCACGCTGCCACCCGATGTCACACGGGGTCGCAACACTGACACGGGACAGCCACGTGGTCGCCAGAGCCTCTTCCTGAGAACGGAGACCCGCCCGCCGGCCCCCCGCGCACACCGCCGAGGGACCGCCAGCGCGCGCCGTCCTTGCACGGGGCGAGGAGGAGAATCAACATAAGGGGAGGAACGGGAAGCTGTTTTAAAATTAAAGTGTAGCCCTTCGTACATGTTTAGAAATTCTAAATATAATTCTGTATCGGTTATAAATACAAGGGAGAGACGGCGAGGACCGCAGGACGCCTTCCGCCTTCGGGACGGTGCCCCCCGCCCTCCCCGCCCTCCCCGGCTCCGAGGCCGCCCGCCGCAGAGCGAGCCCACTGCGCGTGGTCCCAGCGCACTCGGACCCCCTCCGGCCGGCCGGGGCGTGCAGAACAACACTGATTGAGTCAGCAGCTCCTCGCGACGACTCCTGGTCAAGCTCCTGCGGTTTAAAGCAAATCTACTAGCAGCTCTTCACGACACCTCCCCTCGGTCCACCGAAAAGTGTTAATACTTGCGTGAGTAATACATGGATCCCGGCGCTGAACGCCGCGCAGGGCGCTGACACCCTGGACGCGTGGGGCTCCTCCAAGCACCCTGGGGGGGCCCACTCCCCACTCGCACCACCTCCACGAGAAACAGAACCCAAAGGTACGTGAGAATGAACCCCACGGACAGGAAGGACGAGACAAACCCTCTGCAGACAGCACATACATGAAAAGTTTTAAAAAAGCAACAAATAAACCCATAATCTGTAACCTCCGCCATATCCCCACCGTTAGTCCAACTAGTGTGTGACAGGGAGGGCCTCGGGCCCGGCGCCCGGCAGGTGCCCCGGCGACCCTGCGCCCCGGCGAGCTGCGCGCTTCCGTCTCCGAGTGCGCCCACCGCCCTGGGGACCCGGCCCCAGGGCGCTCGGGCCGCCCGGGCGGCCACAGGTCTCGTCGTGGGCAACCAGAAGGGGGCCCTCTGGGCGGGGCGTGGAGGGGCCGTGCACCCGGGAGCGGGAGCGGGAGCGGCCGCGGCCAGGCCTACGCCTTCGAGGGCAGCAGCTTCTTGGGCGTCACGGGCCGCTTCGTCTGCCACAGGTGGCTGTGGAGGGTGATGGCGTCGACGCTGGCGGACAGGGTCTTGGCGGGGATGTGGCTGAACTGCTTCCGGTCCGAGTTGTACTTGTACAGCCCCTCGATCATCTTCTTGGTGATGGCCTTGGGGCCGATGCCGGTCAGCTTGGCGATGTCCTCCGTCTCCGGACAGTACGTGTACAGGGACCGGAACTGGCAGCCCGAGTCCCGGAACAGGATCAGGAAGTTGTTGGCGTCCGACTTCTCCATCTCCTTCGGCCCGACAGCCGGCGAACGAGAGACAAAACCAGAGACACCGGTGAACACTCTGCCCAGCGAGCCACCGTGTGGCGTGTCTGGGCCGAGCCCGGTGACACTTGAAACACGGATTCCCGGCAGCCAGAAGTGTGCGCCCGCGGCCAGGCCGGGACACACCTCCACCGCCAGGGCACGCAGGCGCCTCGGCTGCGGCTCGGCCAGCTCTGCGGGGCCCTGGCCCGTGGGAGGCCCCGGCCCCAGGGGCTCTGTGCCTGCCCTCCACTCCCAGGGGCCCCGTGCGCCGCCTTCCCCTAGCGCTCTGCTTGGGAAAAGGACCCCCACGCCACCCGCATCCCGGAGACGTGCAGGAGTGCACGGGGCCAGAGAGTGGTTCGTGGCTCCCCACGGGCAGCGAGCCCGGCCTTCACGGCCTCTCACGCACAGGCAGAGGGGGGTGGGGCGGGAGCCCTGGCTCCAGGGCTGACGCAGGCGGCGCCCTCACCTCCAGGATCTTCCTCTTCTGGCCCTCGTTCACCTTGCCGGCCAGGCAGCAGTGCGCCAGCGCGTTCTGTATGATGTGCTTGTTGGACTTGGCGCTGGGCTCCTTGTACAGCTTCGGGCCTGCGGCGGCAAGCGCAGGGTGGTGACCGCCCGCCCAGGCGGCGGCCCCGCCCCCACTCCCACCCCCATCCCCGAGGAGGCGCCGTGCTGGGACACGGGTCCTGGGCCAGAAGCCCGGGCTGACAGCGCCCCGGGCAGAACCCACCTTGTCCACATGGGCAGGAGCCTCTGCGGGACGCCCCCACCCCTGACGGCCCTCGGTGTGGGGGGGCCCCGAGGGCCACTGTGCCCGCCCCCCCGCCCCGTCTCCCCGGGGCTGAGGGGCTGCGGGGGGCTGGCGGCAGAGTGGGGCTGTGGGCCCATGGGCCGCGGCAGCGTTTAGACAGCCCAGGGGAGGCTGCGTCTCCCCCCACCCCCGCCCCACGCCGCTGGGCCCGCTGCGTTCCCCCCTCGGCCCACGGCCCCCGGAAGCACCTTCGCCTTCTCCCGCCGCGCTCCCCTCGAGACGGGGCGCACAGAGCCTGGTCTCCCACCCGCACCCCCCTGCACCCCGTCCTGCACGTGGGGGCTGTGCTGAGGGCCACGGGCAGTGCTCGTGGGTGCCAGCAGCTCCGACCTCACCCTCCCTGGCACCCCCACAGCAGGCCCCACGGGGACAGAGTGCTGCGGCCCACCCGGCGCCTTCCGGCATCCCCCCCCCAACCCCCCCCCGTGCCTGCCTGCCTTCTCCCGCCCTCTCCCGCATCAGATGGCTGGCACGGGAGGGCGGACGCCCGCCCGCCGGCACCCAGAGCGTCTCAGCTCTTCACCGAGCAGCAGCACCACTTGCAAAGCTTCCGAGCACTGAGAACGTCTTCAGACCCAGACCTCGACCCAGCGTGGCCAGGGCTGGAGGAGCGTGAGGAGTGGCCTCGCTCCAGAGGTAGCCCAGCCGGCCCCGGACACGCCCCGGCCCCCCTGACGCCCAAAGGGCCCGCCGGAGAGCAGCCCCGGGTGCCCGCGGACTCCGGCCGAAGGGAGGCGGGGCAGCCCTCTCCGGGGAACCCAGTCCCGCCCCCGCCCCGTGGTCAGCTGTGACGGCTCCCCCAGAAGGCGCAGGCGCAGACCTGTGTATTCCGTCCCCGAAGCCACGGACGACGTGGTCGACGCGTTCTCCCAGTCCTTCTCCCCGTTCCGGCTGCCGCAGCGGCTGGGCGACAGGAAGCCCTCCACGGACTCCGACCTGCGGGCGGCGGGGGGACACATTTCATGGCGGCTCCCACGGAGGGAGGGCGCTCGGGGAGCGGAGGGAGGGCGGCACAGCTCGGGCCGGAGTCAGCCGCGAGCCTCCAATGCGCACCGTGGTGGCGCGCAGTGGGCTCCGCGGGCGCCTTGCGCAGCCGCGCTGGCAGGACACGGTGGCCACACAGCAGACAGGGTCCCTGGGGCATCAGAGCGTAGGGCAGCAGCGAGACGCTGACCCTTCTCCTGGCCTGTACTCCGCAGGGGCGGGCGCAAGAGAGGTCTCCGGCCGTTGCTCTGGGGTCGTTCTCCCGGGGCGACACTGTGCCTGGTGGGAGACGCACTCGGGGGCAGCACCCCCCCCCCCCCGCATCTGCGGACCGGGATCCACCGCCACTGTGTCCACAGTCACCGCTGACGCTGCAGTTCACAAAGGGCCTCACCCACGTCAGTGACGCCGGAACTCTAAACCAGTGCCAGGCGAGTGCCCCGCTGTGTGTGGGGGCGTCTTTCAACCACTGCCGTCAACACGACTTACCAGAGGCCCTGACTGGGGTCACTCCCTCGTTCTAGGAGGGAGAACAACAGTGGGGTGGGGGGGCAGACACCCCTCATTCTAGGAGGGAGGACAGCAGTGGGGGTGGGGGCGCAGACACCCCTCGTTCTAGGAGGGAGGACAGCAGTGGGGGTGGGGGGCAGACACCCCTCGTTCTAGGAGGGAGGACAGCAGTGGGGGTGGGGGGAAGACACCCCTCGTTCTAGGAGGGAGGACAGCAGTGGGGGTGGGGGGACTAGACACGCCCCTCACTCTAGGAGGGAGGGTAAGGGGGGTGGACTCCCACCAGCCCCAGGGTGGCGGGTCGGTTACCTGGGGGTCCTCTTGCCGGAGTGCACGCTCTCGCTGTCGCCCGTGGTCAGCGACGCCAGGGAGAGGCTGGACACTGAAAGCACATGGCACAGTCGGTCCCGAGGGAGAGCCAAGCCGGGGAGCTCCCAGGGGCGACACAGAGACTCTGCTCCCGGGTGGGGGTGGGGGTGCGGGGGACGGCACCGCCTCCGGGAGCCCGGCCTCTGGGGCGCTGCTGGTCTGACTCTCAGCGTCAGCCCCCGCGCGCGGCCCGCCTGTAGCCACAATTCACTACAACGGGCGGCAGCGAGCCTCTCTTCAGAGAGGGACAAAGCTCCTTGCCGACACGAGCCATCCCGGAAGGAACACGTGAGCCGTGACACCAGGGCTTTACGAGAAGAAGTGGGCACAAAAGACGTTACAAAAATAAACTGCATCTACATGAAAAACCCATCGACTGATTTTGGCCGATGCTGAGTATCAACAAGTTCTGGCGGCCAGCAAAGGCAGAGCCGTTTTTCTCCTCAGCTTTAGAGTAGCTACGGGAACTCCCCGCAATGCTCCGTGGCTTTTGGTGTCCGCACGGTGCACACGGCCCTGAAAAGTGGTTGTGTGCGCTGAATTTCAGAAAAAGACGCCCCTCTCAACCCCAGAGACTACAAACTGGGGTCCCCAGCACCTCTCCGCCGGCGGAGGGGTGCGTGAAGGCGGGGTCTCGGGTCCCGCCCGCACTGCGTGCCCGCACGGACGCGAGTGGGGGACGGCCACCCGCACCGGGGAGCGCCCGACAGCACCGTGTGGACACGCCCTCTAGCGCGCACACGTGCACGCGGCAGCCCACGGCCCCGAGTCGCCCTCGCTCCCTCCGGTCTCCACACGGGCAGCGTGCGTGCCCCCCGGCCAGCCCTCCCTGGGCTGGCGGACCAGGTGCGGCCACACCGGTGTGGCAACCAGGCTGGCGTTTCCGTGCCGGAGCTGCGTTACCTGGAGGACCCTGAGTGGGCGTCCTCGGGGGCTCCACGTGGTCTCTGTGGATGGACTTGGGGCGTGGCTTCTTCTGCCTGGCGGCCGGGGCCCGGGGCTTGAGCACCGTGTCCATGTCCTCCATGAGCTTCAGCTGCTTGCGCCGCAGGTACTCCTGCCGGATGAACTCCCTGCGCGCCCGCTCGTCCTCCTTCCTCTGGCGCTCCTCCTCCGTCTTCCGCCTGAGAGAGGCTGGGTCAGGGCCGGGGCTGTGCCCGCGGGGCGCTGTGCCCGCGGGGCGCAGTCCCCGGAGGGCGCGCGTGCCGGGAGAAGAGCGCGCGCCGTCACGTTTCAGCACCCGCGGGGAAACGGGTCACTGAAAACCAGCTGCAGATAGTTTAGGTCATTACAATCTACGTGCGCGCACCGTGGGCACCGAGTGAGAGTGTGCGTGCGTGAAACCGGTGAAGTTAAACTCTTGTGGTTTCTGGAGAACTTGACTTTGAAATGGCCTCAAACGTAGGTAAAAATATACAGCCAAGTAATACTTAGGGAAAACAAATTAACGTCTAAAAATTAACCAAAAGTCAGCCTGAATCTAGCGGCCTAGGCAGCGCAAACGTCTGGAGACCCGCCAGCGACCGGCGGAGACGCGCGCGCGCACATGCACGCACACGCATGCACACGCACGCACGCACGCCCCACCCCGCCCTCACCGCGTCTCCTCCTTGCGGTGCTCCAGCTCCGCCTCCTGCTGCTGCTTGCGCAGCTGCGTCTCCTTCTCCCTCCGCAGCCGCTTCTCCAGCAAGGCCGCCCGCTTCAGCGCCATGTCGTTCTCCGCCTTCTGGTCGTCCTGGGGACAGATTCCCGGGGGAGGGGGGCACGCTTTAGGCACCGATGCTCTCGTTCCCATCCTCGGAACTAAGAGCCTGAAACACCTGTCCAACCTCCTCCCAGCCGCACCGCGTACAGGGACATGCTCCGGGGACCGCGGGGGAGGACGGGCACCGAAGTGGTGTCATCAAGTCACGGGGTCTTGCCCCCCACGGGGACACCGACTTGTCACCGCGTTTCCAGACCCGGGACGTTAGCAAAGAACAGCCAGCCATAAGAAGGGAAAAAGGGTAGAGGTGTTTTTTCGGACCCTAATAAACAGTTTCAGTGGGGAGTTCCCCCCTAGTTCTTAAAACCGCATTTAAATGGTGTGTAAGATACATGCTCAATAAAGAAAAGTGGGGTCGAAGCACCAACAACCGGTTCCCCGAAGTGACGTCGCGTAAGTGAAACTGTCGCTGCGGTTTTCTCAGCTGAGGTTCTGGACCACACGGAAGGCTTTCTTCCCGTGGGAAGAGAGGGAGGCGGCCTACCCCGCCTCTCCCGAAGGCCCCCTGGCCCGCCGCGTCCCTGCCTGCACCCGCGGGACCGCCGGCTCTGGGCAGCCTCCAACTCGCCGCCGCGTTCAGGGCGCCGCAGACGGCAGGAGGGCCCACCGGCTTCAGGACTCTGGATGCTGGGCCCAACACGCCGCCCGGGCGCCTCACACAGACCCTTAGAGGGGCCCACGGGGCACACGCCCGAGGCCAGTTCTAACAGGTTCTGCGTTCACGCCCCGCGTTGCAGCGCCCGCAGCGAAACCCTGCATGGCCAGCGCTCCGGCGCTCGCGAGTCGGGCCGCCCTGCGCCCCCGCTGGGATCTAAACGCGCTCCGGCCTCCGCCTCCCGCCTGCACTGCACACCCAGCCAGAGGTGAGCGGCTTCGGTCCCTCCGCGAAAAAACGAAACCAAGCAATAAACACCTGTTCCTGATGATTGACGAAAGCCATGCTCTTCCCTATAGGACCCATGCTACAGGTAATTTGGAGAACACAGAGAAACATTAAAATGAAGAAAGTGAATGATAACTAGGATAAAAGTTTAAAAATATCAGGCTTTTCCTGTCTTGTGAATATCTATGAAAAACGTCAACACTCCACCGTCAAGAGGTGACAGCGCTCAGGGTTCCTTCAGGTGGCCACAGTGCTGTTTGAAGGTGACACCCTGCAGCCGCACGGAGCCCGGGTGGGTGCCGGACCCCCCCCCCCCACCCCAGGCTCTTCCAGCAGCGACTGCAGTGACAGTTGCGCGAAGTAGGCGCAGGAGCTTGGCAGCGGGCCATCCTGCAGGGGCCCACGTGGCCAGTTTTGAAAGGGTGTAAAAAAACGTAAGGCAAGGTAAGACGCTCCAGACTTTAGAAAAGCCCAAACGTGCTCGTGCACAGCGCCAGGGCGCGCGCCGTTCACAGACCGGCACGCGAACGAGTCTGGAGAGGCCTGCGCAGCTCCCCCTACAGGCGCTTGTGAGAGAGAGGGGCAGAGGGGCAGAGCAGCCCCCCAGTCCGGACGTGCGCGCGCCTGCCTGGCGGGGCCGCTCCGCACGCCAGGGGCTCGGCGCACCAGCCCGCTAGGACTCGCGGCAGGCGGGCGGCCGAGGCCGCCGGGAGCGGAGGCCACAGACCCCGCCCAGTGGACGCCCGAGCCGCGCACGCGCCGGCGTACCTTGAAGAAGAAGCCGCAGCACACCTTCTGGTCCTCGTCCGCCTGCTCGCGGTCGCTCTCGCCGTCCTCCTTCTCGGCGGGCGCGTCGGCCTTCACGGGGGGCTTGAGGTCCGAGAGGGACACTTCGATGAGACTCGCGTTCTTGGGCGCAGCGGGCGGGAAGGCGGGCCGGGGCGGGGGCCCTGCGGGCTGGCTCGGCGGGCCGGCGTTCGGGGTCAGACACACGGTCTCGGTGACGGGCTGGGACAGGACCTCCGCGACGGTGGACTCCAGGGGTCTCATCTCCTTCTCTTCCGGCGCGGGCGCGGGCTGCTCCGAGGCCTCCTTCCGGGCCTCCTCCTTGGGCGGGGGCTGGGGCTCGGGCTCCTTCGGCTGCGGCTCCCCGTCGTCCCCGAAGCACACGAAGGAGCGGGTCTGGATGGGCACCTGGCTCGGGGAGAACCGCCTCAGCCGAGGCAGGCTGTCCACCGAGCGCGGCGGCGCCAGCGTGCGGGTCAGGGGCGGGATCTTCAGCTCGTTGGGCCGGGGAGTCCTCGGGTTCTTGGCGGAGGGCGAGGGGCCCTTCCTGTGGGAAGACTGCGGAGACGGGTGGGCGGGGCGCGGGGGCTCCGAGAAGGCGGCGCCGGCCGGGGCCGGGCCGGCCTGCCGGGCGGGCCTGGGCTCGCGGCCCTGCCGGGGCGGGGAGGGCTGCGGCGGGGAGATGACCCAGGACTGCCGCTCGCGCATCTGCATGAGCACCTCCTGCTGCAGCGCCAGGCGCTGCATCTCCTGCTGCAGGAAGTGCAGCGAGGCGTTCAGCTTCTCGATGGACCGCGTGTACTCCAGCACCTCCCCCTCGCTCGCGGCCTCCTCCGCGGGGCTCGCCAGGCCCCACTGCTTCTCGGGCTCCACGGGCGTCGTGGGCGACTTGGGCCACCGGGTGGGGGGGCTCTCCGCGCTCTCCTTGATGTCCGCCAGCGACCGGCTCCGCTGCCCGCCGGCTCGCTGCGGCTCCTTCTCGCGCGCGAGGTCGCTGTACACCTTCTCGTCCTCCGCCCCGGCCGCCTCCTCCCGCAGCGGGGCCGCCCCGTCCCCCCGCTTCTTCACCACGGTGAGGAAGGCCGTCCTCCCCATCTTCTGCCTCTGTCTGGTGAACGCGGCCTCCACCTTCTTCTTCTGGGCCTCGATGGCGCGCCGCTTCTCCTCCAGCCGCATGCGCAGCTGCAGCATCTCGGAGGCCAGCAGCTGCGTGCTGTCCCGCGGCTGCGGGGGCGCGGCCTCCTCCGGCGTCTGGGCCCAGGCGACCACGTGGGGGATGTTGAGCTCCGAGCCCTCCGGGGTCGTCTTCTGCGAGCTGCTCCCGCTGCTCTTCCCGTCCGTGTGATTCAGCTTCCGGAACTTCTGCTCCGCGAAGCTGGTCATCTTGACCCCGGAGCTGGAGGACGCGCTGCTCCCGGGCTGAGACCTGGTGCTCACGGTGCTGGGGCAGGGGCTGGAGGCCTCGCGGGGGCCGCCGGCGCGCAGGTCGTAGTCCTGAAGGAGCTTCGACGTGTCGTCCATGTCGGAGTCCAGGCTGACCGTGTAGTCCCGCAGGGACGACTCTTCGTCCACGGTCTCGGGAATGTCCTCGGAAGGGACGT
The DNA here is from genome assembly GCF_019186645.2 of Phyllostomus hastatus. NCBI lineage: Eukaryota > Metazoa > Chordata > Mammalia > Chiroptera > Phyllostomidae > Phyllostomus > Phyllostomus hastatus. The sequence continues at coordinate 22,848,447 of NW_025333607.1, read as the reverse complement.
GGATCCCGGTGTCCACCTCCGTGTCGTCCGTGACGGGGCTCAGGGCGCCCCCGACGTCCGTGACGGGGTCGGGGCCCGTCTGGCGCAGCTGCAGGTTCGCATTGAGGGCGCTCAGCTCCTGGCCGTGGAGGAAGAAGCCGTCGGCCCGCTGGCCCGGCGGCGGCGTGCGCGGGGCCTGCTCCGTGTCGTGGATGATCTGCAGCGCCTCCTCGATGCTCGGGGCCTCGGCCGGGTTGCCCAGCTCGTCCAGGAGGGCTCTGCTCTGCAGGGCTCCGTTCGGGAGCCGGTAGTGAACCTTCGCGTTGGCGTTCAGCTCGTTCAAGTTCAGGGGCACGCGGGCCTGGGGGCCCGGGTGCGGGCCCACGCCCAGCTCCTCCTCGATGCTCTCGGCTTCCTCGTCGCCATTCACCGGCCTGAAGGACGGGCTTTTCCGGGTGTTTCTCGGCACACGGTTGTTGTTGAGAGAAAGCCCTTCGTTGCTGAGAGAGCGAGTGATCCCCTGGCTTGCAGTGGGCCTCTGTGCAGCGTTTTCTTTATCGAAAGAAATATCAAAGGAAACTCCGTGCACCGACGATCTAGAAGCATTCAGAAGAAAACACCGTAAATACTCCCAAACGAGAAATGGCCGTGTGTCACTGGACAGCAGCTGCTTAAAATAAAGTCCGAGCCGCCCCCGGCGTCCGTGGAGGGCCCCGCGGCCCCAGGACGCCCCCAGCCCCTGTGCGGAGCGCACCGCGCTGCGGGCAGCGCGCGCACGCACGCACGCACGCACGCACGTCTGGCCGGGCCCCGCCCCTCCCCGGACACGACCTGACGCCCCGTGTCAGCACGGCGCCGCACCACTAGGGGGCGATGACGAGAACGAGTCTGTCCGTGCTCCGCGCAGACGCAGCCACAGGCACAGGCACAGGCGCGACCCCAGGGGACACGCCAGCGACGGGGCGGCGCTTGTTCCCGGAGCACTTTCAACCCGCGGTGGGCTGAGTCCGCGGACGAGGACCCCGCGGGCGTGGACGGCCGACCCCCCCTTCGTATGGCCCGCAGGGTCCGGCCAGGGCGCCCAGGCCGCCTTCCGCCGGGAGCCCCCGGGGCCTCTCCCCTGCCCGCGTCGCCCTTCTCACAGCCGGGCACCAGGCCCGGGTCTGCCCCGCCGGCTGGCGGCCGGGGAGGCCGGGTCAGCACCTCTCCACAGTGCGAATAGCCTGGAGCAACGCCCGTTACCTCTTCTCTTTGGGCCACGTCCCTATGAAGCCATCGACGTAAGACATGGACGAAGACCTTCTGATTCCTCCTGCAAATACCGGGAAAGAAGGTCACTGGACTTGCGGGGAAAGCTTCGACTTACAGCAGCTGAACGGGTCCCAGAGATCCGGGGGCTCGTCGCTAGCAGCGCAGAGAAGGCGGCAGGTGCACGCGGGGGAAGAGACTGTTCCACTGAGAGGAGCGGGCGCAGAGGACCAGGCGGCCGCTGGTGCGGTCACCGTGTTTTCCGGAAGACCGGCCTGGGTCTTGCCTTCGCTTCCACCCACCTCCCGCCGCCCCCCAGCCGCCGCTCCGCGCGCGCGTTACCTGCGGCTGCCGCACGGGCGTGGGGGCGAGACTGTCCAGGCGGCAGGTGCCGGGAGTGTGGGGACACGGCCCCTTCCCCGCTGCAACGCAAAAGCAACGGGCGCGTCTCAGTCAGCGTGCGGCAACTTCCCGGCCCCACAGAGGGCGGCTGCCGCCTGCCGCCGCACACGACGCCGTCACCCCGCGCCATCCTGAGTTCAAGGCCAGAAACGCCCAGGAGACACGACGCGTCGTGTGAGCCCAGGAGTGGCTGTGCCGGTGCCTCTCTGCCCGGTGTGTCTCTGCTCGTCTTGTCTCCCAGTTAGAGAGCCCGGACGCTCCCACCCACCGCCCGGCGCCCTTGAGCGCAGGCGGGACACTGTTTTCTGTCCGCAGACACAGACACACGCGTCCGTGAAACGGTTAAATGCAAGTCGTCGGTCTGCACCCTCTGGGCACCCTGAGCCTGGTGCTACGCAGCCCCCGAGGGGGGGTTCTCACTGGCGGTCAGGGCGGGACAGTCCAGGGAGCCGGAGCCCCGGTGTCCCTAGACCTGGGGCGTCCCTGCTGCTTGTCCTCATGTAATCCGCTCATGCGGGGAGGAGACCGTCTGTGCCGCAAGTGGCAACAGCATCCGGCCAGAGGCCACTGCTACTCTCCCTAGGTCTCAGGTCTGCTCCGGCCTGCGGTGCAGTCGGGGGAGGAAGCCAAGCGCCCCGACGCCGGCCTGTTGAGAACAGATTGGGCCGGGTGGTGGTGACGCTGCCGCCGGCTCACAGCGCGGCATCTGGCGGCTGGGTGACGACACTGACACTGAGTGAAGTCACGCAGGCAGGGAAGACGAATGCTGCGTGGACTCGCTGTCGCAAGCCATCGAGAAACAAAACGAAAACGAAACCAAACGGGCGCTCACGGAAGGGCGGGGTCAGGAGTGGGAGCACGGGGGGGATTCGGTCAGTCAGTGACGCTGTGATGTGTCCACTCGGTGGCGGACAACTGCTGGACGTAGGGGGGATGGTCACGTTGTGAGGTACGGAAACGTCACGTCACTGCGTCGTGCACAGATGCCAGTGCCACCGACACAGGACTGCGTACCGACTGCACTTAAACAAGACAATAAAGAAAGTTCTCCCCAGGCCCTGAGGGTCACTCTCGTTCCAACGACCCTCAGGGACAGCAGGTTCTGCTGCGAGGGGCGGGGCTCAGGCTGGGGGTCCGGACCGCGGAACCACCCCCCCCACCCTCGGTGCGGTGCCCAGCAGCCTGTCCCTGACACGCTCGTCCCGTCCCAGTGGTCGCGTTGTGATCCCGCGGGCCCGCAGGTGGACGGCCTACCTGGCGCTGCGGGCAGAGTGGGGGTAGCTGTCTGAGGGGCTCCCTGGGGCGGCTGCGGGCAGGTCGTGCGCAGACTCGGCTACGAGATTAAAAACCCCAGTTACGGACCCAGCACATTTCCACCATCGTCGATGACCTCGAGACCGCGTGGAGACCTGATCCTGGCTTCCCTTCTACCTCACAGAGGGATCAGAGGGACTCGAGAGCTATCTTCTTAAATAACCTTCACAAGGTAGAATTTTCTTGACATTCTTCTTCAAGTGTTCTTCTGGCTTAAAAACCTCACTTAATCAAGGCTAGTGGGGGGGCGGGGCAGGCCTAACATTAAGTGCAGATATTGAAAGCAGAAGGAGGTCTGCGTGTCTACCCTGCGGAAGCTCCCGCAGGAGTTCGCTTACGGGAGTCCACGTTTGCTTCCGTGTGAGGCTGTTTGGTCGCCAGTTAAGGAGAGAATTTCGGGGGTCAGCACGCAGCCCCCGGGTGCAGTCCACACTTTGGCAAACTGCTCCGGGGGGAGCTGCCGTGCCAGCCGCCGCACACCTCGGGCGGCGGGCCGCCCACACGAAACCGCAGGCGGTGGCGCGGGGGAGCCCTGTGCTGAGGCGGACAGCGGCTGCCCAGGGCGCCGGGCCCTGCCCCCTGGCCCCGGGAGGGCCGCGGCCGTGGTGCCGGCACACGGGCCCCACACTCAGTCTGCCTCCCTCCGCGGTCTCTCGCTCGCCTCTCCGGAACTGCCGGGGGAGGGCAGGGCCAGGGTGGGGGGTGGGCAGAGCCACGTCCCAGCAGTCCCGCTGCCGCAGCAGAGAGGACCGGCCGCTGATCGGCGGGAAGAAGCATCTCTGGGGGCCGACCTCACGACCCAGGGCCGTCTCTCCCCCACGGAAATCGGCCTCTGGTCGTGCAGTGGGGTCGATGGGGGCCCATTCTGCTTCAGAGCCAACCCGGGAAGGTGTCTGTTCTTCGTCTCTAGGGATCTTCATAACAACCCTCTATTTCTTACTAGTTGTCACGATGGCAATCAAGAAGCCCTAATACGAATCACAAGACCTATCAGGGCATCCATCTATCTATCTGTCTGTCTGTGTCCTTTTCACGGTGTGGTGGCAAGTTCAAGTGACAGAAGACTAAAGCCGAGCCACAGTGCCACAGTCTGGGTGGGCTCTGGGTCCCAATGCCGGAAGCCCAGGCTCTGACAGGGGACGAGAGCTCGGGGTGGGGTACAAGACGTAGACAGGAGGAAGGGAACGGCAGGGACAGCTACAAGCCCCCCCACCCCACGAGGCCGCCACCTGCAGCCGGCCCCTCTGCTTCCCTGCTCTCCCATCCCCCCCCATCTCCTGCAGCGAACCCGGGGGCTCCAAGCCACCGAACGCCCAGGACCCCGATCAGGACGTGTCGAGGGTGAGGGCTGGGACCGAAGGGCGCTACCTCCGTGCGGGCGGGCGGTGCGCGGCTGCACGAAGGACGGCTTCACGACCTCGAACCACCAGAAGAGCTCCGCCGTGAACGCCAGGTAGTTGCTCTGCACGGGGATGGGGGGGTGGGGCGGGGAGAAGGGAAGTCAGCAGGGCTGGCCCGGGACGGGACGGAGACCGCCCGCCCGCCCGCCATGAGGACCGCGTCCCGCTCCTCCCTCGACGCCGTGCGGATGCAGAATGGAGACAGCGTGGGGTCCCCAACCACTCCGGGCAGAGCCACCCGTGACCCAGCGCGCCCTCTGCCGGGTCTTCCCCGCAGAAGCAGGAGCAGGACCTGGAGGAGGAGACGCCCGCGGCAGCGCTGCCCCCGGGGGCCAGGGCGGGCCCCTTGCGCCCGTCAGCAGACTCGGGCCAGCGGGTGGCAACAAGGTGTGTGCGCCCCTGGAACGCCAGCCCCGAGAAAGAGGGAGACCCCGCCGCTGCAACCACGGGGACAGGCCTCGGGGACCTTGTGCGACTCGGTCTGGGCCGGGGAAGCGCCGGTTCTCTGCGTGGCCGCCCTCCTCACAGGCGGGGTCCGAGCCACACTCGGAGAAGCACTCGGAGAAGCGGGGACGAGGGGTGGGTTCCACGGCGGGGACGAGGGGCGATGGGGGGGGGGTGGTGCAGGCGAGGGTGAGCCCCCCCGGTCGTGAGAAGAGAGAGTTCAGGGCGCTGATGACTGCAGTCGGTGGCAACGTGTCACACATATCTTAATGGCCTCAGCCCAGGACAGACTCGGTCCCCGCGTCGCCGACAGAGCGTCGGTTCCTGCCGCGGTGGTGGTCGCTCTGCACGCCCCAGACCCACGCGGCGTTTCATGGTGGCTGCACTGTCCCAGCCACGCCGAGCACCGGGGCAGGCGACCATCCTCGTGTGACGGTGCTGCGCTTGGCCACTAGGTGTCAGCACAGCAGGGAGCCGCACCCCCGGAACGCAGCCTGGCCCAGGAAGACGGCTCCCCGGAGCTGAGGGCGGCGAACAGGCACAAACCCGTCCCCTTATCCCAGCGGGGACCCCGGCCCAGCCTCACCGACAGCTCCTCTCCTAGTGACGCCCTGCGACAGAGCCCCACCCGGCCACCGTCCCCAACCCCTGACACGCGCTCAGAGGGAACCACCGTCAAGGCCTGTGGCTGTGCTCCTGCGGGCCTTCTCCCGGCACCCGCGTGTGCGTCTGTGGGTGCGTCTCCGTGTGCGCACAGCACGGAAAGCGTTCTGAGGAACGAAGGACTCGCATCCCGCGACCCTCATGAGGTGTGCTGCCTGCCTCCTGCACTGAAGGGTGTCTGGGGGGGCTCCCTGTGCCAGCAGAACCCCGCCCTCCCTTGGGGCAGCCCAGCAGCACGGCAGAGTGTCTCCGCTGTGTCCCCAGCGAGATGCCCTGTTCCCGACCCCTCACCGCCCCGCCGCACCGGTGCAGGGCGGGCAGGGGGACGAGCTCGGGCTCCGGCACGTCCGTGGCGCCGGGGGTGAGAGGGAAAGTGGCAGCGAGGTGCCCGCATCAGGGGCCGCGCAGCCCCCTGTGGCTGGACGCCGTGCAGCGTCCGGGCCTGGGCCGCGGGCCTCCAGCTTGGCACAGAGCGCGGCGAGTGAGCGCAGCCCCCTGGCACAGGCGCACCTGCCTCCCACGCGCGCGCGAGGACAGCCCCCGTCTGGGTCACGCGGGACCGAGGCGGCCTCGGCGTCAGCGTGGCTGTGGTTCACTGGGCGAGCGGGCTCTACCGCCGCACAGACACCCCCGTGTTTACCGAGAGCACCTGTCCCTGGGCGGTCCGAGAGGCGGGCCGAGACTTGTCACGGACACGTGCCAGGAAGGGCATTAAGAAGACGTACGTGGAAGTAACATCTCCCGACTCCCGTGTGCGGGGAAGGGGCGGGGCGGGGCGGGGCGGACGGCGCATGCGCGGCACGCACCTTGATGGAGGCGGCGGCGTAGAGCATGTCCTCCAGCGTGAAGTGGCAGCACTGCGTCAGGTGCTCGCGGCAGAAGCCCTGCACCAGCTGCAGGTTGTACAGGCTGTCCGCCAAAGACATGGTCTCCTTCAGGCAGACGTCTTCGGGCAGGAAGAGAGCGGGCCGTGACTCGGGGACCCCCCACTCCGTTAGGACCCCACGCAGTGGCTCGGCGCGGGCACACCCTGCCGGGCTCTGCGGCACGGCCGGAGGGCTGGGGGCCCGGGGCCCGGGGCCCGGGGCCAGCTCGCGGCCGCCCTCCCCGCCCCCGGCTCACGCACAGACGCCCTGGGGGTGCGGGGGCCCCCTACTCCCTGAGAGCCCCGCCCCCCCCGCGGCCCAGGGCGCCCCGCGCGCTCACCCTCCAGCCGGACGACGCCGGGGCAGTAGAAGTGGATGAGGGCGGCCAGCGCGCAGCCGTCCGCGCCGTCCTTCAGCAGGTTCTCCACCAGCGGGATGCAGGGCAGCTGCTTCAGCAGCGCCTGCTCCTTCCTGTAACGGGCCTGCGGCGGCGGGAGAGAGGCGAGGGTGAGCAGGCGCCCATGACACCGGGAAGAGCCAGCGCTGCGGCCGGACGGGCCCCCGGCGCAGCCCGGCAGGAGAAGCCAGGACTGCGCCCACCGTCCCCTCTCCTGCGGGACCCAGGTCCCTCACCCAGGTCACACACACACACCCCGCAGCACCGGGTCCGCGGCCCGTGCTCTCCACCGCTGCTGCCGGGCGGGACGGCACCCCCAGCCCGACTGCCCCCCCATGGAGCAGCGCCAGCCGGGTTCTGAGGGCTCCCCGCCCGCCATCAGCACACTCCCCTGCAGGGCACGCGGTCCCGGCCTTGACGGGGGCTCCCGCTCCGGGGCCCTGCGTGGGCGGTCCTTCCCCAGCAAGGCCCCAGCACCCCCGAGGGGGGGGGACAGAGAGACCAGCTAGGGCAGGCCACACTGGGGCAGGGAGGGGCGCGTGGCCCTGAGGGGCGGGGCCTGATGGGCAGGAGCAGCGCCCCGAGGGCCTCAGGTAGTGTCCCGAGATACCCTGGCTGCTGTCTGAACGGTGCGGTGGCACGGATGAGGCGTGGCAGCTCTGACTCGGGAAGAGCCGCCCCCACTGGGGCCGCACTGGCCGGGCGCAGGGCAGCACGAGGGCCTCCGCGTCCCTCGGAAACCAGAGGAGCCCCGGTCCGGGGAAGACCAAGGGGTGCGGCTGGGCGCGGGTTTGCAGGGCAGCTCTGAGCACGAGGCCCCGCCTTGGGGCGTGGAGGTCGGGGACCAGCTCTTGAACCGGCTGACCCAGGTTCAAGTCCTGGTTCCACCGCTCACCAGCTTCAGGCCTCTGCCGCCCCATCTGTGAAATGGGGAAATACAGACGCCCACCTTCCCGAGGCCACAGATCCGGATCCTGGAGGATCGGACAAGACGCCACAAAGTGCTGCACAGCCCCCGAAGCTGGGAACCTGACGGGGGGGGGGGGGTGGCGTCAGGAAGGTGTTCGTGCAGGTACTTCACCAGCAGAGCCCGTGGTCACGCTGGTCACTGCTGCTTAAAGAGCTCTTACAAATAAAGCTAATTTCCCTCCCAGTCCGTCTAACTGCTCGTCTGTATATTTCACAGTTAAAACACGGTTGTGAAGTGAAACACTTCTGTCAGAATAAAACCAGAAAAGCAGCGTCCTGAAAGAGAGCGGTAACCGCTGGGCGAGGCTGACCCCTCTGGAGGGCGGGTGGCCCTCAGCCGGGCAGACGTGTCCTCCAGGGGGCGCTGTCCCCCGGCCCCTCCCGCTGGCGCCCCAGAGCAAGAGCTGCGGGGCGCTCCCCCACCCCGAAGCCCTTCCCAGGCGCCCACCCTCGCCCCCCGGGGCTGGCAGACCCGCACACCTAGGGCCCGACACCCAGAAAGACACCGCGTGCGTGCACTGCACTGCACTGCACACGGCCCTCCGGGGACTGCTGACGGCCCGCAGCCCTCGGCACACGGCCGACAGTCCGCGGATCAGCCCTGGGAAGGCGGGAGCGGGTGCGGGAAGGAGGCAGGGAGAAGCCGACCCGGAGCCCAGCCGCGGGCGCCCGTGCTCACGCCCGGTCAGCTCCGGCCAGGGCCAGGAACAGCAGCCTGTTCTCGGAGGCCCCCCGACTGCCCACGCGCCCCACTCCCCAGGGCAGCCAACCGCCCAGGGTCAAGGACAAAGGCCTGCAGCGTGCCCTGGTCCCACTGTGCTCTGCCGGGCAGCGTCTCTGCACCAGGGACATGCGTGCACGGACTGGCACTCGAGGGCGCACGAACACACGCATGCACAGGCATGCACACGCACACACGAGCACGATGCACACGGCGGTCTGTACGGAGCTCCGGCAGCGAGTGCCGACGCTCAGGCCAGACGGGCAGAGACGCAGGAGCGGCATGCCAAAGCCTTGCGGTGACCTATCCAACCCCCCCCCGCACTGGGTCCCGGAAGATCCGCCCTTCAGGTCGAACGGGGACCGGACACAGCGGAGTCCCGTACTGGCAGCAAGGGGGCACGGAATGTCACTTGTTTATACACAAGGTGTCCCCTACCAGTCCGGCTGGAACTCATCAATCAGTCCACATTCATGCTTTTTCACCCCAGTCACTGGTGGTCTGTGACTCCCAGCAAAAGAGGCTTCTGCGTCAAATGATTTTTACGGCATCTGCCCCAGACCCCGACTGGGCTTTTAACTCTTTCTAGCCCACGCAGGAGCGAACACCCGAGAACCCAGCCTGGGCAGAGACCGACAGGTCCACACGAAACAACGACACCAGCGAGACACGGGGGCCACGCCGAGGTCTCAGGGTCTCGGGTCTGGGGGGCATGCGGGAGGCGCGGGCACACTTACGGGAACCAGTTTCCAGAACCACTTCGAAGGAGACTTCGGGGGAAGCAGCGGAAACAAAGGGAGAGGGAAAGGTCATCAGAATCACTCCCGCTGGGTCCGTCAGGTTCTGACAGCGGGGTGCCACGTGTATAGTCCACACGGCCGTTTTAGATGCCGATTACTGTCCGCTCGAAACAGACGTGGATTTAAGACGTAGACGCGTGTGGACAGAAGCCGACTACAACCCACTGAGCGAGAACCCACCGGCTCCCACAGGTGCCAGGGGGGTGGCAGCTGAGGGCAGACCTGCTCATAGCGAATCGGAGCCCACAGCACACGCAGGGGGGCGGGCGGCGTGAGAAGGGCGCCCGGTGCCCCGGTGTCAGCGCCACAGTCACACTGCTCGGGGGGGGGGGGGGTGCCAGCAAGCAGCCCCGGCGCAGGGGGCGGGCTCTGGGAGTGCCAACGCACCTCTCCTCAGGCCCAGCCCTCTGCACAGAGTATTGGGCGGAGAAAAAAAAACCACGTAACCATCTCCGAATTTTTAAAATGCTCAGTGCACCGGGCTCCTCGCTGAGCGGCACCGAGCAGATAGTGAGACCAGGGTGCAGGCCAGACCGGGTGCTGGGCGGCCTGTAGAGGGCGAGCCGGCAGCAGGCGGCAGGGAAGAAAGGAGTCAGCACTGGCCACAAACGTCCACGCGGGATAAACTGCGACTATGAAGCGGAATCTTAGGGGCAGAATTCTAAACAAAAGCTACCTAACTTGGGCGGCTCAAGTCCTCACAATTACTGCACCGAAATGATAGCCAGAAAAAGGAACCCAAGGCAAACCTAGGAGTCAGACCGAGTGATGCACCTGAGAATGAGTCGCCGTATCAGAGCTCGGGGGTTTGCTCTCCACCTTTACCAACAGGTGAAACAGGCAGCCGAGTCAGTTACAACGTTGCAGGTTAGACACCAGCACTTCCCAAAGACAGCGCCAAAGGGCGCTACGTCCTGGGGATGTCAGCCCACGCCCTTCATGACAGAGGTCAGAGGTCCCGTGCACTGGGGGCAGAGACGGACAGGCGTCCTAGCAGGGTCCTGTCTGCCCTGCAAGGGGCCGGGGCGTTCGGAAAGGGCCCGGGCAGGGCAGCGCGTCCCCAGCGGCCTGACTCCAGAGCCCTCCTCCCGAAGGCGTCCCAGGCGCCGTCCGCAGAGGCGGAGGCGAACAAGGGAGCGGGCGACCGGGGTCAGCTGCTCCGGCACTCCGGCCCGGGCGGAAACCCGCGTGGGCCGCGCCAGCTCAGCACCGCGCTCAAGGCCCTCGCACCGGGGACAGCGTGCTCGCCCCTGAGACGGACCCTTCAAACCAACAGCAGCTACAGCCGGGGGCGCGCTTCTTCCTCCAAGGGGAGCCCGGTGCGCCAGCCGCCAGCCGCCAGCCGCCAGCCGCCAGCCGCCAGCCGCCAGCCCCCGGGGACGCCTGCCCCACACTGCTCCGTGAAGAGCGGCAGAGGTGACGCCGAGGGGACGCGTGTCTCTGCTCCTCCGGGAAGCAGACTCTCGACAGAGCTCGCGCTGTGGCTGGAGAGCGCACCCCCGTGAGCGTGGGGCTCTCTCCAAAGCCGTCCGCGCTCGGCCTGCGGGCTAGTCTAGTCCCGACCACGCCCCCACCCCGCCGCCCCTGCCCCCACCCCGCCTCACTCCCGCGTCCCCCTGACCTAGTGCCCTACTTTGCGAACAGCAGGCACCGGGAGACCTGCCGGGCGGCGCGGCGGCGGTGGGGCCGGCCTGCCCGGCCGCCCAGCGCTCAGCTCGCTCTGCGCAGCGGCTTTCGGGGAGTGGAAGGGGGACCTCCCGCCGCCGGCCGCGACCCGGAGAGCGTTAACGCAGGGTTTTGCCGGACTCGGCTAACAGGGAGGGACCACGAGGTGCGCCGGAAACTATGCCAAAAAGGCGCTTGCTGTTGGTCTGACACTCGGGTGTAACCGGGCCTCCACTTCAGGACCCGAAGGAGCACCGGCGGCAGAGAGAGCGACTTGAGAACAGAGGAGACCCCATCAGTGAACCGTCCGGACTCCCCTCGGGGCCACGCTTCTCCCCGCCCCCACCTCCGAGGACGCCGCGGAGGCCGCCCTCAGACACCGGCCGCCCGGGGGTCCCACCGGCCTGGGACACCGATGACACCCCGTTCCCCACGGGAGCGACGCTCGCCGGGCCCTCGGCTCACGACCTGTGCGCCGCACCGCGGAGTCTAACCGTTCTGCGGTGTGGGCGCGACAGCGTCCTCGGGGAAGGCACTAGTGACCACTGGGGGGGGGGGTCCCGCCTTCCCGGCCTCACTCCTGATTAGAGCCCCAGAACACCGAGGGCGGGGCTGCACCCATCCGCAAGGCGCAGGCCCCAGGGCCGCCAGAAGCGGGAGGGAGGGGCTCACGGCGAGGGCCCTGGGCAGTGAGGTCCGGTGGTGGGGAGGCCACGTCCACTCTGATCCCACTTCCCGGGAGAGGAGGTCGAGCCCGCACAGGATTCCCGGAGCGAGTCCGGGACCTGAGCCAGGGCCGTCGCTGCGACGCCCAACGCCAGCGCAGACCCAGCGTCCAGTGTCCGGGGGCTTTGCACAGAGCGTCTTCGCCTGGGCTGGCCGTGCTGGCAGCCTCCCCTCCCCTCCACGCCCCTCCCCGCCCCTCCCCCTCCGCAGCGCTCTGCTCCAGGACTCGGGGCGGGTGTCCCCAGAGGAGCTCAAGGCCTGCATGGGGATGCAGAGGCTACAGTGTCCGGACGGGCACGGAGTCTCTGAGCGTCCGTTTCTCGCACCTCAGCGCCATGGCTACAGCACACGCTGAATTAAAGGGCTCTCTCCACAGCGCACCTCCGGAGATGGAACGTTCCGCCGCATCGCAGACGATGCTCTTGGCCGATGCTCTCGGCTCCGTCTCAGTGCGCGGCACACACGCACGTCCAGAGCCGAGGGCTCCAAACGCCGCCGTGCGAGCTTCTCAAAGCCCGGGCCCACGCCAGCGTCTCCCCCTGCCCCGCGGAGCGGTCACGTGGGCAGCTGACACGCCCGACGGGACTTCCAGAGCTGCTCTGGCCACACGGCAGTGTGCGCCGTGTTCCCGTGTCACACGTTTTCCCAGGAGAACCTCGGGAAACGGCCCCAGCCGCTGACGCCTGCCCCCAAGGCCGCCGTCCAGCCCACCTCCTCTCTGCCCCTCCTCTCCCCGGTCTGCCCGGCCGGGCTGTGCGTCCAGGGCAACGCCAAGGCCACCGCAGGCAGCCGAGCGAGTGCGGCGCTGACCGTCCGGAAGCACCGCCGCGCCTGGGGGGGGCCCGCCGCGCCGGGCGCCCCCCTCCCCTCCGAGACACATACCTTCTGCCCTCCCGGCGACTCGGCGGGGTGGTGCGCCCTCAGCTTCTGCTCCTGTTCGATGATGTCTTTCAAGTGCTCGTTCACCTTGAAACACAGACACAGCCGCTGGATTCTCACTCAAACACACGGCCTCGGTGATGCACGGCATTGGTGGCCGTGGCCGGGTCTCCGAGGCCAGCGCTCACGTGAGGGGCGCGTCGTTACCCCGACCAGGGAGGGCGTGTGTCACGGGGGCTGCGTTTGGTGACCTGGAATCAGCTCTTTAACTCGTCGAATCCCACCGACCGCCCCCGTGTGTCGGGGGAGGCTGCAGTGCCGGGGGGACACAGCTGCTCAGCACCTTGCTCTAACGCTCAGGAAGCCGAGCGGCGTCTCTCTGTTCGGTAAAGACCCTGCCGCCTCTTCCAGGACCGACGGTCAGTCCTTCAGCTGCGACTCAGGCGCGCCCTGACCTCGGGGGGGGGGGGGTCCAGTGTGTGGACGGAGGGGGAGCCAGTGCTGCCGTGCGTGCAGTGGGTCCGCACGGGGCTTCCCGAGGTCGGCTGGTTCCCCACAGGCTGTTCAAGTGGCCCCGGCCCAGAACGGCGAACGGACGCCTGTCCAGTGCACACGGCACTTACTGAGAGTATCTAGAAACTTCTGGGTTTTGAGTCAATGATTTCAAGGTCATTCTAGTAATAGTAAAAGTTCAAGTTAATCAATAATGGCACTTCAGAAAACATTAACGCCGTTATCATCCACTGAGCTTAAATCAGTAATTTTCTGAACTCGCCTAACACCCAGCTCAGTGGCTAGAAACATGGAGAGTTTTAAGTGATGCTGAACTGAGTGAGCGACGGGGTCTCCTCCACGCACACACTGTGTCTACGGCGTTCTCGGGCGTGTCATCGACACCGCAGGGTCCGTCTGGGGGGCTGCCGCGACCCAAGGTCTCTGGGCTCGGCCCCCCGCCCGCAGGCAGACGGCACCCCGAGACGGTTCCGTCAGCATCCCGGCGCTTTACATAGCCGCTACCTTTAAGTCAGGTGCTCAGGCTTCCCTGACTTTCCCTCATTTTAAGATGCAGAACAGGAGCGGGCCCCTCGGCCCGGTGCAAGTCTGACGCCGGTCGGCAGTTCCCTCCTCCCGCTCGCCGCCGCGCGCCGGGTCCTCTTCGTGTCCCCTGCTCCCCCCTCGCCCCCCCACCCCCCGGGCCCAGGGCCCCCCTGCTCCAGCATGGGGCCCCCCCACCTTGTTTATCCAGTACGTGACGGCGTCCTCGATGTCGTAGGGCAGGTCGGTGGCCTGGAAGAAGGCGGAGTACCGCTGGGCGCATGCGATGACCTTCTCGACGCTGACCATCTCCACGGTGTAGGCCATCATCAGCGTGTCCACCATCGCCAAGTGGGCGCTCTGGAACGAGGGGCAAGGGCCAGGCGTCACGTGCGGGGCTCTGGCGTGTGAGCGCGTGTGTGCCGGACGCCAGTCACGCCCCCTGACCGCCGCGGCAGGACGCACGGACCCCGGAGACGAAACTGCAGGAGCACGCGCAAAGGGCACACGCTCAGGACGAGGGAGCCGCACCCACGAAACTCGTCGCCCGGCCGCTTCCTGGGGGCCCGTTTGGGCCGCTCATCTGCTCCTCACGGGACGCCCCCGTCCCGCCTCTTCCTGCGTGGGGCAGTGCAGCTGCCGTGGCCGTGGCCGTGGCCAAGTGACGTGATCCACGCCCTGCAGCATCACCTTGCTCTGCTCGCGGCCCATGCGTCTTGGCCATGCAGACCTCGGCATCGGTCTGCCCCCGCCCCGCTCCTCCAGCCCCACTCCAGCCCCCGCCCCGCTCCTGCGGCCCGGCGTCCAGCCTCAGAGACCACCGGGGGCGGGAGAGGAGCTGAGAAAGCGTGGCAAGAATCTTGAACAGCACAGGGAAGGGTGTGACTACGTTCCCCAGCCCAGCCAGCAGCGGGGAGCCGCCTGCGTCCTCCCGGACAGAGCCTGCGGCCAGCACAGCCCAGCTGGCCTGTCCACTGGGACTTCCCACGCAGACTTTCTCTTGCAGTTAGAACCAAAGACAACGTGGGCTTGAGGCCGGGCGCACGGGCCACAGAACACGGGCACAGGACACACCTCTCAGCAAGCAGGAGCCCCCCCCCCCGCCCCCCGAGGGTGAGCACAGTCCCTCGTCGTCCCGGGTGCCGGCCCAGCCCCCGCCCCCCCAGTGCCCGGCAGGGCGCCGGCGGGCAGCACGCCAACGCACGGGCTTGCATTTCCGGGACAGCCACGCACATCGCCGAGGCCGCGCCGGGCGCGTCTGACGCCCCCTGGCCCCGCGGCCCCCCCCACCCACCGAGGGAGCGGAGCGCTCCGTCTCCTCGGTGCTCAGAGAGAGGAGGCAGCTCGGAGTGCGTTTCTGGTTTGCAGAGCGACAACTATTTCAGAAAAGGTCTGATCAAACTACAGACATCAGCTTGTGGGTCCCATGTGGAAGCCTCCCTCTCATGTCGCATCCCATGCACGGCATACCCACACGTGTGCTTAAACAGCCGAGTTCCACGGGTGTCCACTCTCACTCCCTGCGCTGGCAAAGGTTGTCCGCGGTTTTCAGCTCAGGAGACACAGTCCCCCCGCGAGCTCTGAGAGGTCTGTTCACGCGGGCCGCGGAGACACAGTGGTTCCACCCATCAGTGTCACGGCAGCGACCGGGAGCTTTGAGCCAAACTGGGACGAAAACCGAGACACTACACCTAAAATGAGCTCCGCAACTGCGAGGCTGCAGAGGACTAAGGCCCCGTGGCCACCTGCGGCAGAAGCCAGAGCCGGGGTAACCGGGCTCCGATGCATGGGTAGGGCGCCGCCGGCACGCTGGCCCCAGCCACCGGCTGAGCGCACCCCAGCTGGCAGCTGCCCAGGGGCGTGTGGGGAACTGGAGTGACGCCGTGAGCCGTCTGCAGTGGCCTCCGGCACACCGACCACACGGGCAGCCGGCGCGGAAAGCGTGTCTCGGGGGAGCTGCTCCCATCACATGGTCACCAGGCTACCGGACGCGCGTCCCCCGGTGTGCGAACGCGCAGCTCCTCTGCGGGTGCCAAGCCGCCAGCGGTGACCGGTGCAGGGTTCCCGGGAGGGGGCCAGGGCCGAGAGCTGCTGCCGCCCCTGGGGCCGGCCAGCTGCCTGCATGCGTGATGGCCCCTACACCGAGTCCCCGGCAATCAGAGGGCGGGCTCGGGCGAAGCCAGAGCCATGGCCGTGAGCTGCCAGCTCCCAGACATTCTGGGTTAGTCCTGGTAGTTCCATCATAAACCTGTGACCAAGTCATCAACCAAATTTTTCTTGAGACCTTTGTCTCCATTCCTTGCAAGTGGTAAAATGGGTTGTTCACAAGAAGAAAAACAGGCCCCGGTGGCGTGGCTCAGTGGCTTGGGTGCTGGCCTGCGAACCAAAGGGTTGCTGGTTCGATTCCCAGTCAGGGCACACGCCTGGATTGCGGGCCAGGTCCCCAGTAGGGGGTGTGTGAGAGGCAACCACACACTGATGTTTCTCTCCCTTTCTCCCTTTTCCTTTCTGAAAATAAATGGATGACATCTTCTTTAAAAAAAAAAAGAAAGAAAAATAGGCAGCAAGCGAAGTAGGTCATCGCCTCATTAAGGGCTGGGTTGGGGGGGACTGGTGCTGCCCACCCTTCTGTGGGTCCCCAGTCTCCCACGGCTCCTGGTGTGTCCTTCCACACACAGCTGCCTCCATGTGAGGCGGTCTTGCAGGGGAGTGGGGCTGCATCAAAGGTGCAGACCCTTGTCCTTCCTAACACCGCTTCGAGGGCACCCGGCACTCTGGAGACCGGAGCTGCAGTGGGACGGGGGCCTGGGGCGGCCAGCAGCGCGCCCTCGCACGGCTCCAGCCCCAGAGACGGTCCTGCGAGGTCCCCACCTGCTTGTCCCCGGGCAGCTCTCCGCCCTCTGCGGGGCGTGTCCTGCAGGGGGAGCTCCTGCTCATCCAAGGCACTAACGCACCCGCCCTGCAGAAGCTCACTGCAGGCCACTCGAGCACAGCGCGGGCGCCACGCAGCACCGCCCACGCCCGGGGGCGTGCCCTGCAGACCCGGCGACCCAGGGGGCGGGACTCACCATCTGGATGGGCTTCTTCTGGAGGTCTCGCTCAGTCACCAGCCGCTCCTGGTCAGTGACGTACAGGCCCTTCTGTGCCAGCGCCTGGATCACCGCGTCGTGGCCCAGGAGCGGCTTGGCGGCATCGCTCTTGAGGATGAGGCTGCCCGCCCGGCAGTACAGCTCGGCCGACAGCAGCAGGTGGACCACCGGGGGCTTCACGTGCTCCTGGTCGTACTGGTCCGTGTAGAAGGGCTCGCGCAGGTCCTCTGGCACGTTCTCTGTGGGGAGCGGGAGGGAGAGGCTCGCACAGGCTCTTCGTAAGGGAGACACAACGTGTTCAGTGGTCACTACCCACGCCGCAACAATGTATTCAGTGGTCACTACCCACGCCGCAACAACGTATTCAGTGGTCACTACCCACGCCGCAACAACGTATTCAGTGGTCACTACCCACGCTGCAACAATGTGTTCAGTGGTCACCACCCATGCCGCAACAACGTATTCAGTGGTCACTACCCACGCTGCAACAATGTATTCAGTGGTCACTACCCATGCCGCAACAATGTATACCCACGCTGCAACAACGTATTCAGTGGTCACTACCCACGCTGCAACAATGTATTCAGCGGTCACTGCCCACGCTGCAACAATGTATTCAGTGGCCAGGGAAGTTAAGGCTCTTCCTCAAAGCAACAGCGGTCCTTTAACTGAGAAGACGACTCACAAGGGCGTGGCAGCTGCTCTGAAACGAGGGCAGACCCGCCCGGATGGAAGACACCGCGCCGAGCGAGTTCTGGGGGGACCACGGGGCAGATGCGGAGACGGGGGCTCCGGCCCGCTGGCTCTGGAGCGCTCAGAGTGGGCGAGAGGCTCTGACAGCGAGTGTCGGGACGTCCCTCCCATCCAGGCAGTCAACCGGGCGATGCAGTGGGACAGGTACTCCAAGGGACGGCTGGCCTGGCCACCTCTGCGTGCAGAGTCCCTTGCCCGAGAGCTCCTCCTGAATTCCCTTGCCCCGCACCCCGTGGCACCCGCACCTTCCAGGGGCCACGCCCCGCCCCGCCCCACCCCACCCAGCCTGACCCGCTCAACGGAGACGCAGAAATCACACCTGGGACCTGACAGGGAGCCCAGATGCCCCCCCACCCCATGCCAAGAGCCCTCAAAGAAGACGCCGCCCCACGCCCCCAAGGCCACCCCCAAATCCGCGGCAGGGGGCACCTTTCACCTGCCGGCAGCAAGGCCACCACACCAGCCAGACTCGGCCAGCGCGGGCCACCCTGTTCTCAGCTTTCCCACCCTCCCCCCACTCCCGACCGGGCACCACCCTTCCCATGATGGCCAGGACGAGACTCAGGTCTGCCCCCATGAGGACGGGTCCCCACGGCGACGGGGAGCTGACTCAGCCCGCCTCCTCCTGGAGCGCGGGGTCCAGGTGGCCACCCCGTGTCCCTGGCAGTGGAATCTCCTGCGCGGGCAGCTCTGGCGTCAGGGCAGTGATGCTCAGTGCCAATCAAGGCCCGCATTTCAAAACAGGCACGCACGAAGAATTAAGGAAGTCTTTAGCAACCTTCACCTTAAAGTTCTGTGAGATCTCTCTCCCAGAACAACTGGTTACCAAAAGGTACTACGGTGCGTATTGCAGGTGCGTTCTCCGTGTCACCGGCGTGGTTCTGGGGACTCAGGGGCCGAGAGACAACCCCCGCCCTCAAGGAGTCAACGGCTGGCAGGAGTCCAGAAAGACAGGTCCAGTCCAGCCACTCGGAAGCTGGGGGCCACACGAAGCACCACGTGGCTACGCAGCCAAAGAAGAAAGCGAACAATTAGGTCCCCCGAGTTCAGGGAGAGAAGCAGCAGCAGGCTGGCGTGACTCATCTCGAAGCAGCAGAGTCGGAAGAACAGGCCGACTGGGTTCACCAGGAGAAGAGAGGCTTTCTCGCCAGCAGGGGGAGGGGAGGGCGACGGGCGGCTGTCCCGCGTGGGAGGGGAAGGGCCCACGGGGGGGGCCGTGGGGGGCGAAGCGGAGAGGGGAGGCCTTGGCACAGCAGCTGGCGGGGAACCGCTGGCCGTCCCAGAGGACAGAGTGACACACGAAGGGTGACGTCCGGGGGCATCAGTCTGGCGCGCAGCAGTGGCACTGGTGACAGTCAGTGGTGACAACCCGCAGGAGGAGGGGACACAGGGACAAGGCGCGGAGGAGTGGAGTGGCAGCGGGAGCATCCGAGAGGAAGAGAAGGCGCTGCGGGGGGGGGGTTGGGGGGTGGCCCACGCAGGACTCCGGAAGGAGGTCAGGAGGAGCCGGGCGATCTGGGAATCTGGGACCCGGGTGACGTCTAAAAATACCGCCACCCTCGTTTACTAACTGAGCACGCTCTCCTTCCACCACGGCCGCCGTCAGCCGGAGGAGAGCCGGCACAGAGCCGGCCTGGCCCCACAGCGCCGCGGCGAGACACGCAGGCTCAGCGCGGGGCTGACCTCGATGCCGGCCGGCCTCCCGGGAACCGCGCTGAAAGGGGACTTGCTGGACGTTACCATAACTGTGACAGAGTGTCTGCCCAGGGGCTTTACTTCCCGGCGTCCGGCGTGAGCCGAGCACAGCAAAGGCTGGCCCGCGGTCAGCGGTCAGCGTCAGAGCTCCCCGGCCCCGCCTGCGCACCCACCAGAGACCGAGTTACTGCCCCGGCGCCCGCCCCCGGCCCGTGGGGTCCCGCGCAGACAGCGGTGAGGAAGGCACCGACTCTCTCCAAGGCCCCTCTCGGTGCCACGCACTTCCCCAAACTTGCGCCCAGCCTCCCCGTCCCCGCTCTGCAGATGAGGAGCCCAGAAGGGCCACTGCCCACGGGCACACGGCTGACCGCGCAGGGCCCCGGCCCCAGCCCCAGACCTCCCCGCGGAACACGTCCAGAAGAGACGATGGCTTAGCAAGGTCTCGCAGCTAGAAGGTAGAAGGTGGGAGATGGACACTCAGCACCCGCCCGCCCCCCGCCCCCATCATGCAAGGCTCATACACCAGGTCACGAAAGCAGAGAGACCCCAGTGCGGGGAAGGGGAAGGATGCGCAGCAAGTCGAGGACGGCATCGGGGACACGACCGACAGGTCTTCCACCCCCCGGAGAATCGAAACGGCACGGAGAGCTTCACAAAACAGGCCACTCTTAAAGACAAGTGTTTGCTTGAGGGGAGACTTCGACAACGTCCACCGTGTCCACCGACAGTGCGCGGCTGTCACCTCGTGAGAAGCAGCTTGGCCTTGCGTCACACTGGGAGACAAGCGAACCGAAACGGCGCATCGGGAGATAAACAGGCAGAATCACAGATAAGAGGTTTCGCCCACTCCCTCCCCTCCCAAAGATAAGAAATCAGCTCGTGGGGAGCAGGGCGTGGACGCCACTCGCAGGGGTTCCTGGGCACCGGGCCTCCCGCGGGAGCCGCCCAGCCGTGTCCCTGGGAACCCCGACCGACCGGGCCGCAGGTCCGACGCCGGCCGCGCCCGCCTGCCTGCCCACCGGGAACGCTGCAGGGGCCGCAGGGGCCCCCCCCTTCGAGGCCGAACCTGTGGTCCATTACCCGCATTCGCACCAGAGGGGCGGCGTGATACAGTGGGACACCCGGGCCCCGGATTTAAAGGGGCGTCTCCACCCGCCCCTTCCCTGATGTGGGGTTGTGAGGGCAAGGATTCACTTCTCTCGGTTGCCGTTCCCCCGATTCCAAGGCGGGCCTCCCTGCCTGCCACCATCCCCTGTCCCGGGGTCCTGACACCAGCCTCTCTCTGGGCCACAACACGCTGCGTCCTCGCTGTGGGCTCTGCACGCACTGGCCGTTCCCTCTGCCCGTCACGTCACCCGCCCCCCAAGGACCCTCACAAGGCTGGCCTGTCCAGTTGGACCTCAGACACTTGTCACCTCCTCAGACGCGCCTCCCCCAACCACCCAGTGGGCCGCCCTGCTGCAGTCCTCCTGCTGCAGTCCTCCGTGACGGTGGGCGTGTGCCCTTCTGACTCCTCCCACGAGCACGGAGCCACGAGGACAGCAGGACACGTCTCCATCCTGTGCCACTGCACCCGGAACAGTGCCACCCTGGTGCTCGACACCCACCCGGGGAAGGTGATGCTCTGAAACGCCCCACCTGGCCTTCCTCCCCTACGTGCCAGAGGCCCGGCACTGCTGAGCTCAACCCCCTCCACCCTCTCGCGGCCCCGTGAGCCCCCAGGGCCTCCCAGGAGCTCCCGCTCCCCGGGGGCTGCCGGCCCCTCCCCTCTTCTCCAGGAGGGTCCCAAGAAACCCCAGCTCGGAAGCGGGAGCCGGGTCTCGGTGACCGAGGGAGACACGGACAAGGGAGGGGCCCGGACCCGGACGGCCTCTGTGGGGGACGGAGACAGGGAGTGTCCGCACGGGGTCCCTGGCGTGGCGCACCCTCCTGCAGCCAGAGGGAGGGAGAGGTGCAGCTGCATGTCAGCTGTGGAGGGACCGGGTCTCCTGGCCCCCCGCCCCGAGAGCACGGCGCCTCCCTCTGGGTCTCTGGTGCCCTTCCCACGAACAGGAACCACGGCTCCTCAGGACATGGCTGGTGCCAGGGCTGGGGCAGGGCTGGGGCAGGAGAAGTACGGGAGGAGCTGAGCATACTCGCATAACTCCCTCCCCAACTCCTCCCCCTTCCCTCGGGGCCCCCCCCAAAGTGGTCCAAGTGCCCCCCCCACCCCCGAGCCTGCCCCGACTGCCTTCTCTCCCTCCTCCCTGGTCTCATCTGTTCCCCACGCCCCTGACACCACCGCACCCAGGAAAGACCCCAAACGGTTGTTTCCAGCCCCCACTTCTCCACTTCCCCGTCACAACGCACACCCACACTTACGGCCGACAGCTTCGCTGGGTTCCTCAGACATCTGGCCCACGCGTCACGTCCGAGGTTTCCACACACGAAGGCGACCTGCCATTCCAACTCGCCACGCGCCCTCTCCGCCAATGGCATCACGACTCATTCTCCCGGTCACTAGGTCTCGAGAGCTCAGGTGACCTCCTCCTCCCTAGAACCTCAGGTGACCTCACCCTTGTACACAGCCTTCAACTCAGGTCACCCCCCAAGCGCCCCCGTGCAGCCATTTAAACATACTAGGATCATCCCTAGTCCCTAGTACCTAACGCCTCTTTTCCATGAACTTGACTTCTACCCACACAGGGCGCGACCAGGAGCCCAGAGCGAAGGCCGTGCCCTGGCCCCTCGGTTGGGTGGCTTTGGAGGGTTCCCAAGCCTCTGGGCTGCCGGCTCCTCGTCGGTGCAACAGCGCGGTGAACAGCTTCCAGCTCTGAAGCTGCCACTCGGATTCGGCGGCGAGAGCAGACACGGAGCAGCCTGGCCCGGGGGAGCGTCTGCGCCCCCTCCTCCCGGCCTGCTGCCAGCTCTCGGGGACGGCTCACTGACCCCTGCCTGGCTGACCCCGGCAGCACCTTCCCCACCTGCCTCCGCTGTGCGCCCCGTCCCTCCCAAGGGCAGCCTCCCCAGCACCGAGGCCGCGGCCGTCACGTGTGCACGAGACCCAGCTCCCAGGGGGGTCGGGTCGGGGCTGCAGCACGTGCTGGGGTGTGCCCAGGGACGCATCGAGGGGTGTTCCTGAGAACAGGTGATTTCGTGTAACCTTACACGAATGGGCATGAAAGGGAGAGCGCCACCGGACAGAGCTGGGATGGCCGACGGACACGAGGCAGTGGGCTTCAGAGCCCCGCGGAGACCTCCGCTTTCGAGAACGGGCGACCCCTGCCCGGTGTGGCTCAGCGGGCTGGGCACCGTCCCGCAGAGCAAAAGGCTGCCAGTCCGATCCCCAGTCAGGGCACAGGTCTGGGTTGGGGGTTCAGCCCCTGCTTGGGGCGCAGCATGTGCGAGAAGCCAACCACTGATGTTTCTTTCCCACATCAGTGTTTCTCTCTCTCTCTCTCTCTCTCTCTCTCTCTCTTTCTCCCCCTCCCCCCCTCTAATAAAGAAAAAACACTCTGGAAGGAATAGTGTCTGTAGAGGCTCTGTCCCCACCATTTCCGCCCACGGATTTAAGGGGGCAGCACATTTAGAGCACACGCCTGGGAAGACAAGACCACCGCGAGAACGGTTCCGCTGGCCAGTGGAGAAAGCGGTTTACCTTCTTCCTCCTCCTCGGCACCTTCCTTAAGTTACAGTCTCTCTCTGTTAGTTAAATGCATCTAAACAAACGGTTCTTGGTTCGATCGAAACTGAACCTGTGTTCTTCCACAAAATAAACCATTAAGATCTGGGCTGTTTGGAATGTTTTTAGTGGAAAGACAAGAGCATGAGTCAAAGCTTCTGACACGAAGACTTCAAATTAAGTACCCGCCTCACCTGCTTTCTAGGTACTGCAAACTTACGCTTTATTTACTTTTTATGGCTCAGTAACTTCATTCTACATCCACAGCGTATTTCTAGCTCTCATTTTAAATGACTTCTTCAACACATGGTTCTAAAACTGACTCCTTCAAAACGTGCCAACAGTTAGAAGGTTCGTCATAGACAGACACGAGATCCATGCCTGAAGACGGCTGCATTGTTACAGAGGTGGTTTGGGCCAATCAGAACAAAGTGGGGCTAATTTTTAAAGGGTTCCCACTACCTGTCACTGTCCCCACCACCACCTACTGTTGCTTCATCACTGTCACCACCGGGAAACCGCCTCTGAGACTCGTCTCCATTCACTTCTGCTGCAGAACAGTATTTCCAGCAAATGAAGAAGACTGACACCCAGAGAAATAAGATGTTACTTACTTCATTTTTACTTACACCGTATAAACTTGCACTTTGGAAGACTGTTGACTAAAGAATAAACAAAACGCATAAATAAAACTTCGTTACTAATGTGTCCGTTTCTTGCTGCTCTGTCACTCCAAGGTCTTTCAGCTCATTTTTCACGATTCTTTAAATCTGTTCCAACTGCTGCCAAGGCAGATGTTACTAACTACCAACAATATCCCCTTAAACCATCTGACAGTTGAGACCAGCCCACTCTTTAAAGGAAAAAGAAGACTTGAACACATACTATGTGCACAGTTCTACACTCACAGTTGAATTACTTTGCAGAGTGAGGTAAAGAGCGAAACTTCCAGGAGCCAGAGAGACCTGGGCTGGCACGCAGCACCCACCACTGGCCAGATGTTCGGCTTGAGCAAAGTAACCTCCCACCTCCGAGCCGCTCCCTCGTCTGCTGCCAGAGGACAGTCTGGGGAGGGCGGCTGCAGGAGGACACGAAGCAGTTTGCGCAAAGGACCGGGGACCCACAGGCGGGCCCTGCCTGCCGCCACGCCGAACTCTGGAGTCAGTCAAACCCAAACTGGCCGCTGCCCTCACGAAAGGGCAGGGGTCGGGGCGGGGCTGTGCACACTCTCCGCACTGGGGCTGCTGTTTTACAACGGGGGGGGGGAGCACAGCACCCACGTCGCAGAGGTGCCGGGGGTCCCGGACGGACCAGGTGGTCACGGCCTGGAGCGTGGGGCCCGGCCGGCCCGAGAGGCCCCGGCAGGAGACTGCTCTCCCTTCCTGCCTCCCTGCCGGGCGTCCCCTGCGTGTCCCTGCGGTCCCCTGCGTGTCCCTGCCGCGCTGCAGAGCCTGGGGAAGGGCCTGGGTGTCCGACAGGAGGCGTTTCCGGCCCCGGGCCTCGGGGAGCCCGGGGCCAGCGCCGGCCTCTGCGCTCTCGGTGTGCCCAGCTTCAGGAGGAGGGAGATGCGGCGGCGGCCGGCCCCTCTGCCCCCCACCCCGCACGCGCTGCTTTCCCACGCGGGTCGCCGCACCCGCGGCCCCGTCTCCCCCTTTCCTAAATTCTTCAGCAGCTTCCATTCCTCCTCCAGGGGGACTTGGGCCTGAGTGTGCCGCTTCAGCTCACACCGGGACACCCCCACCGCCCTCCCCGCTGGCGCCGGGGGTGCCAGAAAACACACACACACACCAGCGCCCGGTGCCTCCTCCCGTGTCCGTCTGCACCTTTAGTCCCGAAGAAACCTTTACAACGTACGTTATTTCCAAGCGACTTTTTTTTTATTGCATCTGCTCCGGGTGCCAGTTTTAAAACACTCAACGTCTCTGTCTACTTCAGCATCAGAGCATGAGAATCGAAACAAAACGAAAGCCGTCATAAACACAAAACCAGGCCAACGTGAAGCTTCCCTCAGAACGAATTCAGAGAGCCCCCCAAACCCTGGGTGATGCTCGTCTGCTAGTCGACCAAGGCGAGCGGCCTGGGAAACACCCCACTGTGCACACTTAAGCCGTGAGGGCGAATTAAATCTTTGCCCACAACCTCCCCCAAACTCCACTTAACCTCTGGAGAAAGGTCTGTAAACGCTGGGAAATTTCTCAGCAAATACTTCGCACGCCCCAAACTGAGGAGCGGGGCACGGAAATCGAACACAACGGCTGGAAGTTTTCGGGCGGGACGACTGGTTTCCTCGGCGACCCGCGGCTCGGGCTCCCGAGGCGGCGGCGGCCGGGCGCTGACAGCGGGGCCTTGTCCTGAGATCCCGCGAGGGCCGGGCCGGACGCGGCGGGAGGGCCCGGCCGCCCGTCTGGGTCGGCGGCGCAGGCCCCGCAAACACTCTCCCATTTAACACAAACCCGACGAATCCCGCGGCAGGGAACTGCTGTCCCCCCGCGCCCCCTCCGTCCGTCCGTCCGTCCGTCCGTGCGTAAAGCCGAAGCCCGTCTGGACGAAGGGGCAGGTCTCACCGGCGACAGGAAACGAAACCGGCAGCGGCGCTCCCGGCGCCGGGAGCGCCAGGGCAGCGTCGGCGGCAATTCGGCGCATTTCGACCGCGGCCGCCCGCCGCTCCGGGGCCGGGGCGGCAGCCAGCACCCCGAGCGCCGACACCGCGGTGGTCCCGCGGGCCACCCGCGTCTCCGACGAGACAGACACCCGGCGGCACGGGCGGGCGGGGGCCGGAGGCCGCGGAAAGCCGCCGGGGTCGGGACGGGACCCCGCGGGCCGCCGGGGACCCGTCGCCCCGCGACCCAGCCCCGGGGGCCCGACCAGACCCCACCTGCGCCCCCGGCGCCGGGTGCCGCCCAGCCCGGCGCGCGCCGGCTCCGCGTCCGCCCCGCCCGGTGTCCCGCCAGCTCCCGGCGCGCGCGCGGGCGACCCCCGGGGCCCGGGCGCGGACGCCCCCGCCTACCCGTGCCGAAGGCCTTGGCCACCAGCCAGGCCAGGTTGCAGGCGACCTTGGCCCGCGCGAAGTCGTAGTGGTCGAAGGGCTTGATGGCGGGGACAATGAAGGTCCTGCGCGGCTCCCGCGGCTCCGCGGCGTCCCCCATGGTCGCGGGGGTCCTCGGCGCCGCGCGCGGGCGCTCACATGGCGCGCGGCCCGGGGCGCGGGCGCGGGCGGCGGGGCGTCCGGGCGGCCGGGCGTCCGCGCGCGGGGGGCCCCCCGCCTCCGGCCGCCGCCCGCGCCGCCCGCGAGCGCGCGTGAGCGAGGCCGGTCCCCTTTGTCTCGCGCTCGGCCGCGCGGCGGGGGGCGGCGGCCTCGGGCGTCGGGGTGCGGGGCTCAGCCCCGGTGGCGTCGGGGCGCCGGGCCGGCCGTGGCCAAGCGGCGGCGGCGGCGCTCCTCCGGCAGGCCGCGGGCGCGCGGGGGCGCGGGCGGGGGCGGCCGCGGGCGCGACGCTCCGCAAACGTCAAAATCACCGCGGCCGGCCCTCCCCCCGCGCCCCCCGCCCGCGCCCGCCTTCCCCGCGAGCCGCCGCGAACTCGGGCCGCCGGCCGCCGCCCGGTCCGTGCCGCCCGCAGCGCTCTTCCCCTTCTCGCCCGAGTCCGCCGCTCCCCCTGGACCGCCGCCACCGCCGCCGCCGCTGCGGTTTTCCGGCTGCGGCACTGGACCGAGGGAGCAGCTGCGGGCACTGAGCATGCGCCCTGCGCGGCCCCGCCCCGGACAGGCCCCGCCCCCGGGCCCGCCCCCGGGCCCGCCCCCTCCTGGTTTTCCTCCACCCGCAGGGATCCCTGCCCTCCTGTCTCGGAGCACTGAGCATGCCCAGCCTCGCTTTCGCTTTGGCCACGCCCTTAGCCACACCTCCGAGCCCGCCCCCGACCGGCTTCCCTCAGCCGCAGGCCTCTCTGCTCGGGTGCACGGAGCATGCCCAACCTCGCTCCCGCCCAGGCCACGCCCCGGCCACGCCCGGCCACGCCCTCAGCCACACCCCTGACCGGCTTTCCTCCGGCTGCAGGCTGCAGGCGGCACGGCCCCGAGGCTCCGCTCAGGAGCATGCGCCGTCCTCGCCAGCTCGGGTCGCGCGTTCTGTACGGCTGCTTTGTAAGCATCTCTTGGATGCCAGCCGGGGTGGACATCCTCCGCGTCCCTGGCACTTAGCTGCCGCCGCTTACACTGCTGGGAGAGGAAGGGGAAGGAGGGACGGAGGCCTGGCAGTGGCTCTCGTATGGTAGCTACACGCTGGGTAAGCAAGGAGAGCTGGTGTTTGTGAAAACGCTGGTTAGAGACACGCACTTGGCTGCGAACCAGACGTGCGCAATTCTAGTTAGTACTCGAAGGAACCCAAAGAGGGCGGGTGTCCTCGCCGGCGGCGGAGGGGCGCGTGCTCTCACCAGGTTTGAGGATCGGTGAGGCTCCAAGCCTGCATTTGTGACGTCAGGATGCTCTGCTCCACGCGGTGCTCCCCGCTCCGACGTGCCCTCTGGGGGAGGGGCTCATCGGCCAGTGCTCCCCCTTCCCGTCAAACAAGCATGAACTCTGTCACAGAGCAAACCGACCCCCCCCCCCCAGGATCTGGAACCTACTTCACCTTGAGAGCTTTGTTTTGTCAGAGCCGTTCTCCATCTCCCCAAGGGGACGTTGGGGTGCTTTCTCAGAGCTGCGCCCGTGCTCAGTGTGCCCCCTCTGCCCACCCTGCTTATTCCTGCTCCAGCGGCAAGCTGCTTCATGGTAATCACCTCCTCCAGGAAGCCCTCCCTGATAGCTCCTGACACCCGGCCAGGGCTGTCGCATAGGCGCCTACCCCACTGTGTCCAGAGCACCCCATTCTTATTTCTGTCCTAGCGTTGGCCACACTACGTGCAGTCGGCAATTACTCCTGTCTTTCCCACTGATGGGAGGGTCTCTCTCCAGCCCCTCTGTACTGTTTAGACATAGTAGTTGCTCCATTAGTATTTAGGGGCTAAGGATGGATATTATGGTAGTTAATGCTACTTCAGTTTATTTAACTCACTGATCCTTTACAATATCTCATTTTAATGTACTATCAAATTTATTTGTTATCAAGTCCTGTGCTCTCTTCAGTCCACAGATGAGAAAACTGAAGCTCAAAAAAACTCTTAGATCAGCCAGTACCACACAATTAGTACGCTGGCAGACCCAAGATTTGAACACAGGACTGTAGTGCGCCGAAGCCTGTGTTGTAACTGCCCCAGCCTCCCAGGAATTTCCTGCCCTTAAGGTAGAAGCAAGATGCAGAAACCTGTCCCTTTATACTCTGTAAAGGGGCAGGTAGCTCCACCGGTACGTACATCCTTTGATCCTTGTTAATCCCCACAAATACTCCACCCTGGACCTAGGAGACACCACGGGTAAGCCTTGCTAACAATGTGGGCCAGGAAAAGCATGTGACAAGAATCATACACTGCAGGGTGGCTGATGTCATTTCCAATAATTTAATGAATGTTAATAGAGCATGTCTCATGGGCAAGGCCCTTTGCTGGCGCACATAGGACATGATAAAGTTAACAGACGGACAACAGTTCGCAAAGAGGATTCATATGATAACCACGTAAATTCTCACATCCATTCAGGGAAACCAGCACCGTTATCATCTTTCCGTTCTAGACGCAGGACCGAGGGTTGTAGAGATCAAGTTGCGAGGCCAGAATTTCACGGCCGATTCATCTCCGTGTCTGACTGCAAAAACAGGCTCACGCCTGCCGGCTCCACCGCTCTGGGGGCACCAGGGCCGGCGTCCACCCCCTTCCCAGACTCTAGAGGCTGACGTGCACACTCAGTAACGCAGCGGAAAAGAGGTAAGCCCCGTGAGAGATGACAGACAGGCAGAACATGCAGGCGACGAGATCAGGAAGGCTTCTCCGAGACTTCTGTTGGATCTAGTGCACCCAAGTTCACCTGCAGCTGACTTCTAGAGCAGCAAGCCAAATCCGGGGGACCTGTAGCCTGGAAAGGTTGAAGAGAGATACCGAAACATTTTGCCACTTATTATAACACTCTGCAAGCGGATACAAGATTCGCAGGCCAGCCACCCTGTCCGATCCAGTTCGTGCTGTGTGTGCCCTGGCACAGTGGTGTGCTCACAAAGGGTGCTGGGTAAACACTTGCTGAGTTTTACTGAAAACCACTTCAACCTAAATAAACACAATGAGGAAGAGGAGGAAACAAAGACAGTTGCTGTGGCTTGTCCTTTGATTCAGTGGCGATGCATTTAGTACTGATGGCTTGACTGGGACCCGGGCTGGGGAGGAGTGTGTTTAGGAATAAGAAACGGAACGCCTGCACAAAGAGCACCTTTCACTTTCCGGGAGGCTGTGAGGCCCGGGGTCAGAGCGGGAGGCTCTTATTAACAGAGAAACACCCTGGGTACAAAGGAGGATTCATTTCCAGGGAGACAGACACTCTAATAGGCTGTTCTTTGTGACACCTTCAGAATGATCCCTTTCAGCAACTAGAAATCTCTGCAGAATACCAGGCGAAAAGAAATGCCCTCCACTGCCTTCTTAAGATATCTGACTTTGTTAAGCGCAGAACCCGAACCCCGCAGTTCTTTGGGCCAGCTTGTCCTGCGGCACAGCCATCCCTCTGTTTGTCTCCGGGCTTGGGATCTCGATCCGCCGGACAACAGCTACGCTTATCCCGGCGTACACGATCCCCCTTCTCACTGCCGTAACTGTTTCTCTCTTTATCCTGAAAATCCACAATCTCAGCCAGACTTCCTTCCTTGTGGCCGGCCTCCATCTCTCCGTCTTCGGACGGGGTCACAAGCGCGCTCATTCAGTCTCTAGTGAATATTGATCGAGTGCCTGCCTGCTAAGGATGCACTGTCGAACGAGACAGCTGGGGAAGCGAATCTTTAAGGAGAAGACTTGGAGACCCAGGGCCGGAGTGGCCCAGCTCTCCCTCGTTGTCATGTCTGTACCTCCGTAGGCTGGAAGCTGGGTCACATCCACGCAAATCTCAGAAACAAAGAAACACTTAACCACCATTCGCCCTCCCCTGAGACCTGGTGTTATTTTTTTAAAATTGAAAGCTTGTATCCACATACTATCATCCACTCTCAATTAGTTACACTAATAGCCACTAACACGTACTATGTATCAACTATGTATCAACACTTTCTACGTTCCAGCCCCTGCTCTCTACATATTAACTTATTTAACCCTCACCATGGCACTATTATTGTTCTCACTTGGCAAATGGAGAGACCAAGGTGCAGAGAACTTAAGTGATGAAAACCTTAGTTACTTTGACACTCAAGGGACTGGAGTAATGGAACTTTGAATCCACCAGGGTAAGAACGATCGATGGGGGGAGTGGGGGGCGGGGCGGGGGGGGTGCCTAACTAACTGAAGACGAAACAGAGCATCTGGCGAACCAGCGCGGGCTGGGAGGGTCTGTGCCGTGTAGCCGACACTCTGTCACTTCCAGACACAGCCGTGGCTTTCATTTGAAGAGCCAGCAGAATTTTACGAGGATTACTTCACCAGCCTCATCATCCCAGCAAGGCCTGCGTGGCGTGCTGCCAAGTGGGGCTGGAGCAACTAAACGCAGGGAGGCCACGCAACCCCGGAGTCCCACTGAGTCAGGGCCTCAGCCGGGAGGTGAGGCCTGGCCCTCAGGTGCCCAGCTCCAGCCCCTGCGCAGACCAGGGCCCCCGAGTCTCTGGAAATGGGCGGAGGCTCCTTCCCTTTCAACACCAAGGAAGGCGGCTGGCAAAAGACACTGGCTGGAAGCGAGGACCCGGGTTCCGGCATTCTCCTGCCACGTGATTTTGGGAGCCCGTGTCACTGCTCTGCTCCTTGGTTCCCACTGCTGGGGAGCGAGGGGGCGGGGTTAGGCAATGGGTAAGTCCTTCCCAGGGCCACCAGCCTGCCTGCGAGAGGAAGGCAGCATCCGTGTGCTTTACCGGACCGTGACGGAAGGTGAGGTCAGCCAGCTGCCCTCGTTCCGGGTTTAAGTCTTTAGAGCAGAAGTTGCTTTTTTATTTCCCTGAAACTTTACGACGGGATCCTGTGGACAGGCTAGGGAAGGTGACAGAGGAGACAGACCCTCCTGTGAAGGCAGGGACCAGATCAATGACGGGGGGTCAACCATGGGGGGACTCTGCTCATTGGCAAACGCCCCTGTCCTGCCACCAGAGCGTCAAGCCCTGGAGGTCTAGAGCGTCGCCTGGCCACCGGGAAAGTTCTGTTCTTTGAACAACTCCTCGATGGAAGTCACCCACCGCCCACTGGTACAGGGGAGGACCGATCCGGGGAACGTGGGGATGGGTCCCTCCTGTGGAGACGTCACGGGGTCAAGTGAAAGGAGAAAGGCGCAGAGCGGTGTGTTTTGGGAGGGCGTGTAAAACACACGCACGTTCCCGGAACATTCCCGGATCTTCCTGGGAGCACGCACACGAAACCAGAAGCACACGAAACCAGAGGCGTGGGCGAAAGGCCTAGCCTTCTCTAGTTCACGTGCCTTTGATCCGTACGCACCTTTGCTTATGGGAAATGTAAATTAGTGTCTTTTTTTAACGGACCTCCTCACTCGTCCCCCGACAGCTGGCTTGTGCTCCCGTACACCACGGGCTCTCTTCGCACTGAAGAAGTCCCTGGTCTGCTCCTTGGGACGCCCGGGCTGTCCTTCCCCTGGCCTCTGTGGCAGGTGGCACTCACGAGGGCCCCTTTGTTCCTTAAACGATCTTCCCTCGCAGGTTCCTGGCCCTCCCGATGCACCTGGTTCTCTCTGGCCTTTCCAATCCCTCCTCCGCTGCTGTCCAGCCCCCGTGCTCTGCCGCCCGAGCAGGAGCAGGAGCAGGAGCAGGAGCAGGAGCAGGAGCGGGGCCGCTCACACCCAGTCCCTCCTTCCCTCCTGCTGCACTCACATTCTGGGCGTCGCAGAGACGGCTTTTTGGCTTCGAGTCTTGTCCCCAGACCACAGGCCCCAGGCCCCAGGCCCCAGGCCGGCGGCTCCGAGACCTGCAGCTGGGCCCTGAGTCCCGTCCTGAGGATCTCCCTGACACCCATGGGGCCTGCCCTCCCGGGTGCAGCCCTAGGGCCTCACAGGCGACCACGGAAGCAAAAACCAAACTCAGCACGCTTTCTTCTCGCTGGGCTTCCGGCCCCAGGCCTCGCAGATGCCGCTGAGGACGCTGCCGCAGCTCCTAGTGTGGCGCCATCCCTCTGCCCTCCTCTCTCCCCACCCTGCCTCCCCTAGACAGGGGTCCCAGTGTCAGACCCCTCTCTCCTCGGCCCACTGCTCCATTCCTGCGTCTTTCTCAGCCCCCCTCACCCCCGCGCAGCTCCTCTCTGCGGACTGCGCAGGTCCCCTCGGAGACCTCCCCGAACCTGGGTTCTGACTCTTGCACGAGGGTGCACAGCCAGCAGTCCCGCGTGACCTCAGAGCACAGGCCGGGTGCCGTGCTGGGCTTTTCACCCGCTGCATCTGAGGCCGTTGAGTCCCTAAAGGCGTGGGGCGGGCGGGGGCGCACACAGGTGGAGCACGGGGGCTCTGAGAGGTTACGGGAACCCCTCAGAGGGTTCACGGGAAGAACGAGGCTCCTGGTCCCAAAGCCCGGCATCTTCCGGCCCCCACTCACCCGCCTGGGGGTTGTGCCTCATGGCTGGAGCTAGACTAAACACTCGCCCTGACTCTGGAGAGCCTCTCAGAACGGCCTGTCTTTACCTTCGTATTTCCCCGGCACGCTCCTGGACTTACCGAGCCAAATCACTCTCGAGACTGTGAACATATTTATTTCGACTTTTCCAAGGCTTCTCGGCTTGGGCGATGTCAGTCGCCTCCCTCTGGGATGCTCTCCAGCAGACCGACACGAGCTGTGGAAGCCTTTCCATCTTGTCAGTGTCTACATCAAATGCCTCCTCTTCCATGCAGCCTCCCCTGCCTCACCCTAGCTTCCCTGATCTGTGTGTGCTTGAATTAGGGCTCCTTCCGTGCACCGTGCACCGTAAGGGAAGAGACCACCCTACTCTGCTTTGTAATCTCCATCAGCACCTGAGCCACAAGAGCCCACAGAAAGTGTTTGTTGAACAAATAGGAGAATCAGTGGATTAGTAGGTAACAAAAAATACAAATAAGACAGATCAGTGTACCCTAACTACCTCGCCCCTGGGGCTGAACAGAGAGAGCTGGTCTCCGTAAAGCTGCATACTAAGTGGTTCTCAGTGGCCCCTGGTATGTTGTGTTTTATTAGAATTTATACTGAGAGAATGTACTGACTTTTTTATAAACCTGTGTTTTCCTCTGAAGGACTGTTGTTTCTATCATGAGATTATTCCCTTCCTGCCTTTCTTCCTGTTACAATGTTCTTTCTCTAATTCACAAATGGCGGTTATTGGTGATGGTGGAGCTTTTCCATCCCCTCGTTTGCTGAAAGGAAACGTTGATAGCTCCCTGCCCCCCGCCCCGTTCCCCCCTCGCCGATGCATTTATGTTTTCGTTCGTTTGGGAGACTCGGTGGCTCTGCGGGACCCCCAGGTCTGGAGGCCGCTGCTCCAGCCGACCCAACTGAGTGCGCTCGCCCTGAAGAGCTTCTGAGGCAGAACCGGCCCCAGGAAGCATTCAGAGAAACGACGCACATGTGTGTTGTTTTTGGGTGTCGTGTTTGCTGTAGAAACAGTTACTGTTGCCGTTTCAAATATGCTGGGGTTTTCAAACACGCTGGGATTCTCAGAGTAAGTCCTGGCATGTGGGCTAATTTCCTCCTCTGTTAGTCGCTAAGAATAGAAATCAGATCTTCCTTCGCAGCTCTGGTTGCAAAAGCTCTGCTGAGCTTTGAGGACCTCTTTCTAACTAGGTTGTGGGCCACCCGTGGACGTGGGACAGTGGTGTCCCTCTCCCCACGACCTAGGCAAAGAGCTGGCAAAGAGACGGCATGTCTTCCTGCCGGGGGCGGGGTGCTGTTTGGGGTTTAGGAGGAATTCGAATGTATGATTTTGATTAGCAAACAAAATATGGTGGCTTCCGTCTCCCGAGCGTTTCCCTCATCGGTTCCCTGTCTTCCTCCTCACTTTCTAGATCAGAGAAATGTAACTTCCTGTTTAGTTTCTCATGTTGTGGAGTTGAAGTCCGTGGACCAAAGTGGAAGAGGGGAATCACAGCTCGAAGCTCAGAGTCTGGAAAGGCGGAGCGAGCCTGTGGCCCCCACAAGGGCAGTGTGTGTGGAACTTCGGTAATTCAATGTTTTCGTTTGTTTGTTTGTTTGTTTGACGTGTGAAGACCACTTTATTTCTAGGTTATTTGGAACGAAAGCTGCAGGTGGGAAGGAAAGAAAAGCAGTACGTACTTCTCCAGCGGACACTTCCAGCGGGACGTCTGAAGGGACAGTGCGGGACTCTACGGAATCACCGTGTGTGTGTGTGCGTGTGTGATAGAACACGGAGTGTTCTAGAAGGGCCCCCTCGCAACATGACTCCGCCCAGAGCCCGCCGTCCGCACACGGAGCAGTTGCAGCGAGGGTCTGAACCGACGCCCAGTCCACGGGCTGGGGCCCTGGCTGAGACCCTTCCCCAGAGAGAATCCTGACATCACGGTGCCCCTGCCTTTCCATCTGCCAACAGGGGGGCAGACGCAGCCTTCCACCTGGAAAACCCTTGCCCCTGGGCACCGCTCCAGTCGCCAGGAAGCTGGGATCGCAGCGGGCACTCAGAGGCCGGTATCTCGTGCTGCTGCAGACAGCCCAGCGGCCGGGGACAGCTCAGAACGAAACGGTGGAGAGGACCATGCCTCCTGCAGGAGAGACGGGCCCGGTGACTTCAGAAGCCTGTTCAGACCTCGGCTTCTGTGACTTCTCCGTGGCCACTCAGTGTCATGGAGCTTTTTAAAAAGTGTCTTACTAGCCCCGGCTGGCGTAGCTCAGTGGATGGAGCGCGGGCTGCAAACCAAAGTGTCGCAGGTTCGATTCCCAGTCAGGGCACATGCCTGGGTTGCAGGCCATGACCCCCAGCAACCGCACATGGATGTTTCTCTCTCTCTCTCTATCTCCCTCCCTTCCCTCTCTAAAAATAAATAAATAAAATCTTAAAAAAAAAACTGTCTTACTGCATTTTTTAAAAAACTGTGATTATTAGCCCTGGCTGGCATAGCTTAGTGGATTGAGCGTAGGCTGCAAACCAAGTGTCACAGGTTCAATTCCCAGCCAGGGTACATGCCTCGGTTGCAGGCCATGACCCCTAGCAACTGCACATTGATGTTTCCCTCTCTCTCTCTCTCTCTCTCTCTCCCTCCCTTCCTTCTCTAAAAATAAATAAATAAAATCTTTAAAAAAACAACAAAAAAAACTGTGATTATTGTAGTTTAGAACAGGCATTCCGTGGGTTTTACTCCAGAGTGTCTTTCAGCCGACGCAGTACAGTCCGAGGTGCTTTTTCTTCGTGGACATTCTCCAGGAGAAAACCAACGGCCAAACCTCCCCGCCCCCGCCCATGTCTCAGTTTTTCCTCGGTTCCAAGTGGCACCAAGGCTGCGTGACGTCACTAACCCTTGCCAAGTATAGGATCGGTTTTTGATCAAAGGTCTCATTGAAATACCCTTTCTCCGAATCACCTCCTTTCCCAAAATGCGTTAGAATAAAAAGCAAGACTGCGACTTAGAAAAGCAGAAAAATCAGGCTGCCCCTGAAATGCTGGTTTTGTTGAACATGGTGTGTGTGTTTTCAGAATGTATAAAAAATAAAACATGCCTTGACCCCAAGTAGTCTGGCGAATACAGTGTCCCAGCCAAGTTACAACCCTGGGCAGAGAGAGGGCCTGGGAGGGCCGGGGTTGGGCAGGCCGGAGCCCTGGCTGGCCGCACACAGAACAAAGAAGCATTCACTGGCCCCGCCGGCCACTCCACGGTCCCGTCTGTCACCAGCTGCCATCAGGTCTCCGGAGCAGTCGGTGAGGCGCCCCCAGAAAACCGAGGGTCACGGAAAGAAGTGTATTAAAATGTCCCTGGCACCTCCCCGCTCCCCAGCTCCTGCAGGCCCAGGGTGACTCTGGCTTGCGTCTCTCCTTGGAAAAAGCACGGCATGCTTTTCCGTGTCAACAAAACCGAGAGACTTCCAGCGCCGCGTGTTACACAACCCGTTTGGTTCGTGTTTGTTTGCTTTAATTTCATACTCCGAGTTAACGCAAATAACCACCTTCCTGCTGGGCGACTCAAACACCGGCTGAAAACCAGGGTTCGCGGCTTGGGTTTGATTAAATCCACTGAAAAGAAAATCGCGGCCACTGTGGCGGGGCTGCCTGCCTGCAGGCTGGCTGCTCCTCCCCGGGCTTTATCTGATTTGGGGCCCGATGGGATGCCTCCCTGACGCTTCCTCTCCCGGATTTCCAGGAATGTGTCACAGAGAATGTTCTGCTGGAGAAGCAGAAGCAGAGTGAGGATGGGCTGGCTGGTGGGACAGTTCTCAACATTTTTCGTTGTCGACTCCCCATGTTTGACTCTCCTCTCATCTGTCTATTAAAATGCCTAGAACAGGCCTGGCTGGTGTAGCTCGGTGGATTGAGTGCCAGCCTATGAACCGAAGGGTCACTGGTTTGATTCCCAGTCAGGGCACATGCCTGGGTTGCAGGCCCGGCGCCCAGCGGGGGGGGCACATAAGAGGCAACCACACATGGATGTTTCTCTCCCTCTCTTTCTCCTTCCCTTCCCCTCTCTCTAAAAATAAATAAAATCTTTAAAACATAAAATGCCTAAGAGAGAATGAGCAGGCCCCATGAGCCTCTTCAAAAGAGTTTTAAAAACACAAGAGGGAGACCACGGAGGTGCAGAGGGTGAGCTCCCTCTGGGTCCCCGTTTTCTGGTCTTCACGTCAGCACCGCCCCACGCCGCCCCAGCTCCTGTCCGGCCCACGGGGAAGACACCACCAGGTCGTGTCTGTGAGCAACACCCTCCAGCCGACCTGCCTCCTGGGGAGCCCCTTCCCCCGAGTGCACGTGGACCTCAAAGTAGCGGCACCTCGGCCCACGCGAAGCACACAGGTGCATTTCACTGCCCCTTACGTGCGTCCCGACCGACCCCCGCTGAACGCAGGCTGTGCCGCTAACACCTCTGTGAGTCACCGACATGTAAACACACACTGGGAACCGACATTTCTAGGCGTGCGTTCTGTGTCCCACGCGGGACTCCAACCCACCCAGTGATGCTCGTGCCAACTCCCCCCGGGCGACTGTCCGGACGGGGCCACCGGGCGCGAGGAAGGGCAGATTGGCACAGAACTCCACGGACGGCGGAATCTCTGGTTTTAGAGCGGAGTGGTTATGGGATCTCCGTGCAAACCTCAGCTGATTCCTTCTTTTTCTTTCTTTCTTTTTTTTTGTTTTGAACCCTCTGGAAAGCTATAATTTGAATTTAAGAGCAGTGGTTAGGAGAAAATGCTAATCAAAGTCAGAACCCCGTGCATTAACCCCCTCGTGGCTGAGCACCACGCACCACAGGACTCGGCCACCCTTGTCCGAGCCGAAAGGCTGTTTCCAAACCGGGCGCGAGTCGTCCGCGTGTCCCGAATCTCTACCCGCGCATCTCCGGGACTTTCCCCGATCGCTCCTCTTCCTCGCTGTGGCTACTCTGGTTTTTCTTCTGGAAAACTACCCCCCGCCCCCGCGTGGTTAGCCTCCAAGAGGTCTCCTCCCTGCTGTTTTTGAAGCAAGCACAAAACCTTTTCCATTTTTAGGGTTTTCCCTACTTTCCGTCCTTGAGAAACGGGGTCAGAACAACGCTGGAGAAGCTGCAGAAGTCTGAGAAGTCACCGAAAGTGGCCTCGAGTGAGTGCCCTCAGGTGCAGCGCAAGGCGGGGAGGGTGGGGGGCCCTTTCTCTGCAGAGAGCAAGCCTCGGGGCCTTCTCTGTCTCTGCCCGTTTTCTGTGTCTTTGGCTCTCCGGCCACGCACGCACGGCGCAGGGAAGCCCTCGGGCCCTGCCCCGCCCCCGCCCCCTCGCCCTGTCCCCCAGCCCCAGGCAGCGGCGGCCCATTTGGGGAGAACGGCAGCGGGTGCAGCCCAGGCCTCCGTTCAGCAGTGGTCGCCCCCGCCCCCCGGGGAGGCTCTGCGTCTGTAGTAACCTCCACACAGGATGCGCCGGGTGGGCTACCCCTTGACCGGCGTCCCCGACTGAAGGAGTTACGAAGACATTTGTCCTTTGTGCTCAGGAATGGCCAGGCCCATGGGCTGCTCGCAGCCCCAAGCTGCGTGGGACAGCGTGAGTTGAAGGCGAGGTTCAAAGAAGACTCGAACGGTGGTGAAGGGTCTGGGAGACACACGGCTGAGCGGCTGGGCCGGGACAAGTAGCAGAGGGTGTCCACCCGCCTGGTGGGGGGACGGGGGGGGGCGCGAGTCTTCGGTGTGTGCACATGCGCTGTGGGGGGTGCCCGGCCTCTGCCCCCGGAACTCCCCGCTCCAGCCGCGACGGCAGAAGTCCCCTGCGGGTGAACCCTCCCCCAGTGGACAGTGTCTGGGTCAGAGGAGTCGGGATGCTCAGCACGAAGCAGAGCTTTTGGTCCCAGAGTCTGCGCACACGCGGGGCTCTCCCGCCGACGCCGGGGGTCAGCCGCTCTCGTCTCCTCGGGGGCCCGAAGGATTTCCGCCCAGGGGAGGGGACGTGGGCAGGGCCTCGCTGATTAGAGTCTCGGGAGGCTTGCGAGGGGACCAAAGCAGGTTACCGGGCAGGAATGCGCTCCTGCCGGCGCCGGCCTCTGAAAAGAGAGGAGCAGCGCCTGGTTTCCAGGGCGGTTCTGGGCCCTCCCGCCCGCGGGGGCTCGTGCGGGGACACCCGCAGCCTGTCCTGTCCTCTTCCCTGGCAGGTCGTGGGGCTTCCCGGGCAACGCTCCGCACCGGCACCGCCCGCTCATCCACGCGGACAACACACGTGTGCGTGTTTCCTGCTATCCACGAGCAGGAACCACACAGGAACCCGCAAAGGTGTCCTTCAGTGACTTCTCGTGCAGACGCTTCTAAGGGACTCGGAAGTGGTTTGGTTGGTTCTGTGTCCCACCAGATACTCTCTCTCTTACTCCGAATCACTGATTCGCTCCACACGGTGAGGAGGAGGAGGGTTGGAGCTTTGTGACAACCCCAGGGCGAGGGTGGGGTCTGTCGGGGTGAGGGGGGGCTTGGCTTCCTGGGGAAGGAGCTGGGAGATGAGGAAAGACGTCGGGTGATGCCTTTTGAACTTATTTACGCCCCCCCCCCACTCCGGGAAGATGGAAGGCCGAACCCTCCATCAGGACCCGGCTCCGGGCTCTTACATCCCCAGGAGTGTCAGTCACTGAGTCGTGCCCGCGGGAAAGAGTCCCCGGAGCCGGGCCCAGGCGAGGCGGCCGTTCCGGAAGCGGAGTGCGCGACGGTGGTGCCGGGTCTCTGTCGTGTCCTAGTGGCGCATTCACTGACGTCTGTGGCCTGGTCAGATGGCCTACTTGGTTCTGAAGAATTATTATTTTTAAGGATTTTATTTATTTATTTTTTTAGAGAGGGAAGGGAGGGAGAAAGAGAGAGAGAGAGACATCAATGTGCGGTTGCTGGGGGTCATGGCCTGCAACCCAGGCATGTGCCCTGACTGGGAATCGAACCTGCGACACTTTGGTTCACAGCCCATGCTCAATCCACTGAGCTACGCCAGCCAGGGCTTGAAGAATTATTTTAATTCTTCCATCAAACCTTCCTGATGGGAGTTGATCCAGCGCCCCACCCCCCACAATAAAGTAATTAATCAACATGTTAACAGATGCTACAATTCAGACAAAAATCCCAATTCTTTACAATGGTTTTATATCATCTTTTAGACTCTTTACAATCTATTTTAACATAATAATTTAAATTCCCAAAGTATGTTGTTACACCATCAAGTTGAAATGTAAGATTTTTTTTTTTTTTGCAACACACATCCATTGTTGCTTCGGTCTGTCACCATGACGAGACTCTAACGGGGCGACGACCAGTCGGGGGGGCAGTGGGACGGAGCGGGGGGGCACCGTCTGCTGGAGGGGATGGAAGAAGGGCTGGGCCCCGCCGGGGAAGCCACACACCACGTGCCCCCCCCCCCAAACTGGGACGTGCAAGTACAGAAGGTTCTGGGGAGGCAGCGAACAATGCAGCGTCAAAAATGGAAAGGCGTTCAGCCTGAAATGAATCACCACACGCAATGAAAAAAATAGAAACGCCCACGGATTTGGCTGTGGGGAGGAAAAAATAAAACTTCCTGTATTTTACAGTAGAGAGCCGTGGGAGAC
This sequence comes from Phyllostomus hastatus, assembly GCF_019186645.2. Lineage (NCBI taxonomy): Eukaryota > Metazoa > Chordata > Mammalia > Chiroptera > Phyllostomidae > Phyllostomus > Phyllostomus hastatus. The sequence continues at coordinate 22,808,479 of NW_025333607.1, read as the reverse complement.
GCCGGAAACCGCAGGAAGTTCCCTCAGTGGTCCTCAGTGGTCTCCGCCCCGCGGACCTGGACACGGTTCTGAGAAGTGACCTCATGCAGATAGACCATCGACACCGATAACTTTGTTTCTTCTTCTTACAAGTAGAAGCACTTGTTCTCTGTGGGAGATATCGGCGAACAAAAGGCCCACCATCCAAAACCAGTTCCTTTAAAAGTGTTATTTAAAAGCCTTACTGAGACCCACACACCATGCGATTCACCCATTCCAAGTGTACAGGTCAGTGTTCTTCAGTCTTCAGCGTTCACTGGGCTGTCCACACCATCACCACAGCACCACTTAGGACGTTTTGTCACCCCCCAAAAAAACCCACTGGCTGTCACTCCTCGTTTTTCCTGCCACATGTGCTCCCCCTCCGGCCCTGAACAACTGCTCACATTGTCTAAACATTTGCCTGTTCTGGATGTTTCCTATCAATGAAACCTCAGTGGGTGCCCGACCTCCTCCGCTCAGCTGGCTCTTTTCAATCGATAACCCAGCTGTGGCGCGTGCCAGGGCCTCATTCCCAGTGCTACATTGTTACTCAGCATGCTTTCCTCACCCACCAGCAATGGGCCTTGCATTGTTTCCACTTGCTGTCACAAGTGACCCAGCCGTGGATACTGATGTGCACGTGTTTGTTTGATGCTGGTTTTGATTCTCTTAGGAATTTAGGAGTGGCGTTTCTGGGTCACACGGTAATTCTGGGTTTAATATTTTGAGGAGCTGCCAGATGCTTTCCAAATGGCTTCAGCATCTTGTGTTCCCATCAGCAGTCCACAAAGGTCCCAATTTGTCCACCTCCTTGCCTGCACTTGTTATTGTCGGTCTGGTTTTTAAAAGCTACCTTAACTAGTGCGGAGTGCTATCTCATTGTGGTTTTCATTTGCATTTCCCTGATAGCCAATGATGCTGAGTAACTTTGCACGTATGTGTTGGCTATTTGTATATCTTCGGAGGACAAATGTCCATTTGAATCCTTTGCCCTTTTAAAAACTTTTTTTAAAAGTTATTTTCTTTTTTTAAGACTTTATTTATTTTTAGAGAGGGAAGGGAGGGAGATAGATAGAGATAGAGAGAGAGAGAGAGAGAGAGAGAGAAACATCAATGTGAGGTTGCTGGGGGTCATGGCCTGCAACCCAGGCATGTGCCCTGACTGGGAATCGAACCTGGGACACTTTGGTTTGCAGCCCATGCTCAATCCACTGAGCTACGCCAGCCAGGGCTAAAAGCTGTTGTTTTTTTTTTTTAATTGTTGAGTTGTAGGACTTCTTTATATATTCTGGATACTAGACCCTTATCAGGTAGATACATGAATTTCAACTTCTCTCATTCTGTGGGTTGTCCTCTCACTTCTTGATGGTGTTGTATCTAGCACAAAAGTTTTAAATGTATCCATTTTTCCTTTTGCCCTTAGGTTTTATAACTAAGAAGGCTTTGCCTACCCCAAGGCCATGAAGATCGCTCCCAGGTTTTCTTCTGAGAGTTTTTTACGTGTCAGCTCTGACATTCAAGTCTACCGTTTTGAGTTAATTTCTGTGTGTGGAGCGAGGCGGGCACCCGACCTCGTTTTCCGCTGGGGACCTGTGTGTGCCCGACTCTGCTACGGTGCACAGAAGCAGGGCCGGGCTCTGTAGCTCAGTACCAGCCTGTCCTTCCCACCCCCAGAGGACATCCCCGCAAGCCCCCGTTTCAGGGCGCGTGCAGAGCTGCAGAACAGTCTTAGCGAGGCACCTCCTCGTGCGGCATCTCAGAGGCCCCCCTGCTGAGAACCGTGCGCCTCGGTGAACATTGTCTGTGCTTGGGGTTTGGGCAGAAGGAATAGCGTTGACCACAGAGGCCATCGTGTCTGTAATGTGCTGGAGACGCACAGGAAGACATTTCTACAGTCACTCACAGTAAAATGTTCATTGTGCCGCTGCGTTAAATCCGTGGCTGTAAGAGCCTTCGGCTTCACGGTGCTCTGTGGCGAGTGGAGGGCCTCAGGGCGTAGGCCGCGCTGGTGTCCATCCTTGACCCCTCTTCCAGGCCCATGTCCGTCGGGTCAGCTGCCACCTGCCCGTGGCTCTGTCTCCCTGTCCCCACCCCCGCTGCCTTAGCTCCGGCCGCCACCGCCTTCTCCAGCCGGGAGGACTGCCTCTGCTCCTCCCTGCACTTTCACCCCCGAGGACCACTTCTCCACGCGGCCACCTGGGTGAGAGAAACCTTCGTGGTCAGACGCTGCTGAGGTCTGGGGGCCGTGTGTCAACACCCGCATAACCCGCCCTGAGCAGGCTCACTCCCCATCTCGGGCAGTTCCTCGGACGCGCCCCACTTTCCCGGAGCCCTTCTCCCCTCTCTGTCCTGTGTCACTCATCTCAACTCCTGTTCGGCCTTTGGACCTCCGTGTCCTTGTCGTGTCCTCCAAACACACCCCCCACCACCGTGTCTGGTGCATGTGCCGCCCCGTGTGTCCTGTGACACCCTGGGGCATCTGCCCTCCCCTGCGGGAAGCTCGGGCGAGAGCGGAGCCTGTTTTTCTGGTTCATCGTCCTGTTCCCAGCCGGCCGTGCGGTAGAGCCCATGGAGCTGTCGGAGGAGCACGTAATTCAGAGTTTGGAACGTGAAGGCCTCGTCACACTATTTGTCAGGAACAGGGACCAAAGGCGAGGGTGGTAAGGTCCTGGCAGGGGTCTGGGACCTTCCGATGATGGCGTGGGGGAAAAAGATCAGTGGCCCTCGAATGCTATCGCTCTGTGTGTGGGTCTCCCCGGCACGAACATCCACACGGCTTTCCCAAGCCTCCCACACCACGAGAGGGAGGCGCGGCTGTAAACCAGCACTAGGTGTGAGCCCGGAGGTGCCCGGGTGAAAGAATGATAGGCATTTTTATTTGTGTTCGTGTCTCAACCTGAGAGTGACGGACGGGCAGGTCGGCCTGCATAGTTACGGCATTTCCTGCCTGACGCACGGCCTCAGGCGGGCCCTCGGGAGGGTCGTGCAGGATTACGGAGGCCCCGGCTCTCATCTCGCTGAGTCACCCGCACGTCTTCCTGTCCCTCCCTGCCGCAGAGCACCACGCAGGCTAGGAAGGAACTCGGGACGCCTCTGTGGTTTCCACGTGAGCCACTTCAGGTAAGGCGTCCCGCGGCCCCGCCACGCAGAGGGGACCATCATGCCCGTCAGTCGGCGAAGACTTCAGGGGAGGAACACGGCCGCTGAGGTTTTGACCACGCCGCGCTCTTGTGACGGACACCTAATCGGGAATTCGAACCTGAGCTCTTGATGAAAGAGTACATGGGGGGGGGGGGGAAGAGGCACAGGCCCTGAGCTCTGACTTGCTGACCCGGGAGGTGGAGGCCTGGTGTCCCATCCCAGGCCCCGATGTCCCATCCCAGCCTGGATGTCCCATCCCGGGCCCCCCCAGCACTCCCCGAGCGCGTGCCGAGGTGAGCCGCGACTCGGTAGGCTGCGCGTTAAGAGCGAAGCATCCCACATGTAAGCACTGACGAGTTTTCCGCAGGTGAATGTGAGTGTCTACGGCCAAGCCCCAGGTCTCCCGGGAGAAGGCCGCTGAGAGCCGGAACGCACGGTCGTGGGACTGACTTCTGAGGTTTCCTGGGGGCCGGGAAGTGCCAGGCATGCTACAAATGGTGGCTGAAACCACGACCCTTGCTTGGACTACGTTAAACTTAAGAACTTTTTTACTCCTTAAAAGTTACAGCAGCCCTGGTCGGGTGGACTAGTGGGCTGGAGCATCGTCCCCCACACACACCAGAAGGCTGGGGGTTCAATTCCCGGTAAGAGCGTACACCTAGGTTGTGCGTGTGATCCCTGGTCAGGGCACGTACGGGAAGCAACCAGTGTTTCTCTCTCACATCAACGTTTCTCCCTCTCCCCCTAAAGTCAGTAAACATATCTAAAAGAAAAATTTAAAGGGAAATTAGTGCAGAAATAAAGAAAGCGAAAGGATCTTGGACTGGATCCTGGATGGGGAGGAAAAAATTGCTCTGAATGACATTATTGGAACAACTGATGAAATTTCTCCTAGCACAGTTCGTTGAACATCTTTTTGTTATGAACATTCATGAAAAACATGTGTCTTCGCATCCAGACTCACTGAAGTTTTGTAACAGGTTTGTGACCTACCAACTCATGGAGTCTGATATATTTTTTGTGTGTGAAAAAGGGCAGTGCGTGTGTAATCACGCGGCCGTGAGTACATTCCCAAGAAGCCTTCCACCTGGCTGGTCATTGCTCAGAGCTGCGTGCCCTGCCTACGACCTCACATACCCAGCGAACTTTTACAGACCGGCCTCTAGCCCCCACATCTCAAACGGCTTCTCCCCCAGCATGCACGCTGTCCAGGGCTGCGTGCCGTGGGACACTGTCACATGCTGATAAGACGTCTGTCCCCGCACCTTCCTGCCGTGGGGTGCAGGACAACGGCCTAACATGCACAGACTGTGAACCCCGCTAATGCATTCCACTGGAGTCAGAGTAGTAAGTGCATCCCCAACCCACCCCCCTCGGCGGGGCCCCCAGACGCCTGCAGCCTCCGTCTGCACCCCCCGGGGGGAGAGGCGCTGACGGAGTGAGGGCAGAAAGCAGCCCTCATCCGCTGTGGCTCAGATACGTTCCCTCCGCAGAGCTCACAAAAATACACAACCACGTGAACCACTGCCAAGGGGTCCATGGGAGGGAGCGGCCCTGATGCTCACATTTCATTAGCTTCACGGTGAGTTTGCCTCTCGTAATAAGAATACACTGGCGACAACCCCAGTGTCCGCAGGGAGGTGGACAGATGACGCCACACAAGGCAACTGCAGCAGAACAAATGGTCGCGCTCGCACTTCGCGCCTGTGAGTCAGACACTCGCTGAATGGCAAGGGTATACACGTGTCATTTTTACAAAGGTCAAAAAGGAGGAAAACGAAACAAGGTAGCATTTGGGAATGTATCCAACCACCCCCGAAACTCCTAAAAACGAGGCGGAGAGACAGACCAAGCCCAGCACAGCGGCTGAGGGAAGCAGCAGAACCCCAGTGCGCGTGAACGCGGGTGACATTAATAACGTGGCGCGGTCACAAACCGTCACTTTGTATTAGTGTGCTTTAAAACGTTTATAGTCAATGTATTATTTCGTATGCATCAAGTGTTGGGCTGAGACTATCTAAAAATACTGAAGGCACAGGAAGGTATCTCCTAAGCCATCAGCCTCGTCCCCCTGCCCGTTACACGCACGCGTGGCCCGCGCGTGGCCCGGGGGGCTGCGCAGCAGAGCGGCGCAGGAGCTGTGGCTGCGTTCTTCTTCCTTTGCGTGTCGCGATGGGTGTGGCAATGGCGGAAACACCGCCCGGTACAGCACACATGCCACATGAAACGTCCTGTTTAATTTTAGAGCCATTCTGCCGGCCAGAGGCAGCAGGACGGCGTCCAGGCCTCCGGGGCCGCGCCCCTCCCTTCGCCCGCAGACTTCCCACTCCAGGAGACTGCCAGGCCCCGCGCCGCCCCTTCCGCCCTTTGGGGCCGTCTGACTCTTTTTCACCAGCCCGGCCCACGCCATCGCGTCAATTGTTCCAGCAGGATCCCCACACCCGCCCCTCCCCGCGAGCCTTCCAGCCAGAATCCGGATCCGAGCTTTGCCTCCGGCGGGGAGCCGGGAAGGGGGCGTGGACAGCGCGCCGGGCTGAGGCCCCGCCTCTCCCTGGCCCCGCCCCCTCCTGGCTCCGCCTTCCCTCCCAAAAGCTGGAGAAGGGGCTTCTCTTCCGCTCGCCCCTCCCAGCCGCGGCGAGGCCGAGCCTGACGGCCGGAAGCCCCGTCCGGCGCTTAGCGGGGAGTAGGCTCCGCGCTGCAGGAGACGCGGCGGGCCCGGCGGCTCGGGACTCCGCCTCTTCTGGGCCCCGGGCCCTAGACCGCGGCCCTGGGATGGGCGTTCCCGCTCACCCTGCCCAGTGCCCCTCCCGGCCCGTCTCCTAGCAGCCCCGTGATGCGCAGGCGTCCTGGGTGCCCAGCCGCCGTAACGCGCAGGCGCTCTGGGCGCGGGCCTCCGTGACGCGCAGGCGCTCTGGGCGCGGGGCCGCGGCCCGGGTGAGGGCTGGGCGCTGGGGAGGGTCTGGGAGGCCGGGGTGGAGGCGTGGAGGGGCGGCGGCGGGAAGGCGGTGTGGCGACCGTGGGGGCCGGCTTCTGTGGGCCTTGGGGGACCGCGTCGCCGGCCCTTAGTGCACCCAACAGAGCGCCTCCCTCCCCGGAGCCTTAGGGTAGCAGTTGCAGACCCGCAGCTGCGTTTCGCTGGAATCGGGCAGTTGTCCTGAGACCGACTTTGGAGAAAACTGTGTATTTGTGGGTCCCCGAGTGGGGTGGAAGGTCTTCTTTCCCAGCCACTGCCCTGGGCCGCACAGACGTGTCTGGTGACGGCGGGCACCGCGGAATCCGGCCGGCCCCAGCGCGGAGGGAGCCCGCGAGCCCCCGGTGTCCGCGTGGCCGGTGTCCTCCACGGACGCGCGTGTCTGGGCTAAGGCTCGACACAGCATAATGTCTACTACACCCGCGAAGGGCGGGTAGCACGTGAAGCACTAAGCACCGGGCTTGGACACCCCAGCGCCGTCGCTGTTACTCACTGGGTCGAAGTAGCATTTTCCTCTGTGCGTGGGGGTTTTGGTTGTAAAGATTCCCGTTGGGAGGTATGGCTTGTGAAACAGGGAGGCCCTGTTTTGTGAAAAGGCAACAGGATTTACTACCATTTCCCTAGTACGCTCTTTCAGAGTGCAAGCAGCCAGCAAGCAGCAGTAGGCTGTGTGCCCGTGTGGGTGTGTGCTCGTGCACACGCATGTGCACAGGAAAGGATTCTGTCTTCTGGGCAGAGAGTGGTGAATGGAAGAGTAGCTTGATAACGGTGTTGTCACGACGCTCTCCCTGGGCCCCTGAGGCTGACTCCAGGAGAGCCACCTGGCACTTGATACTTGAGCTTGATGGCAGGTAAGAGGAGTCTCACTATGTGATTGCCTCCACAGCGTATTGCAGGATGTTTGTTCCGCGGTCTCTCGCCGTCAAGAGGAACGCTCAGGAGGACGGCAGAGGCGGCAGTGCGGCCAAGAAAGCGAAGCCAGGGCCAGAAGGCCTCCGGCGCGACGAAGGCAGTGGTCCCGGTCACCCAGCTGATGCCCGAGTTGCAGAAGAAGCCGCAGCCGGCGACAGGCGCGGTGCGGAACCGTGTCCCCGCCCCAGTCCACAGGCGGGACCCGGGCGGGGTGCCTCGGACAGCCGTTTGTCTGAGGAGCCTGTTAAGTCGTTTTCCAAGACGCAGCGCTGGGCGGAGCCCGGGGAACCTGTGTGTGTGGTCTGTGGCCGTTACGGGGAGTACATCTGTGACGACACAGATGAGGACGTGTGCAGCCTGGAGTGCAAAGCGAAACACCTGCTGCAGGTTCGGGGGGAGGAGGGGGCGGCCGCAGGTGGCTGCCCGCAGGGTGCTGGCTCGCAGCCCGAGCCCCCGCTCCCCCTGCCATACGTGTATAAAGAGCACCCCTTTATCGCGAGCCTTCAGGAGGACCAGGTGGAGAACCTTAGACAGCAGCTGGGAATTTCAGTTCAAGGGCAGGATGTTGCCAGGCCCATCATTGACTTTGAGCACTGTGGTTTCCCCGAGGCCTTGAACCTCAACCTGAAGGCCTCGGGCTATGAAGTGCCAACCCCCATCCAAATGCAGATGACCCCCGTGGGGCTCCTGGGGAGGGACATCCTGGCCAGTGCCGACACGGGCTCTGGGAAGACAGCTGCCTTTCTCCTTCCCGTGATCACCCGAGCTTTGGTGGAGGTAAGTTCAAGTGGACCCTTCTCGGAAACAAGGGAGGTACTTAGCAGCTTTTACGCTCAACCACACTCAGGTTGCCGACGGAAACTGAATATTTAGAAGTTAGTAATGTGTCTGAAAAGCATAATTCTAAGGAATATTTTCTTACGTGATGCAGAACAAAAGGTCTTTACTGAAGGTCTCAAAAATGGCTCTCCTCACAAAATGTGTCCTTTCTAACACATTTGAAAAACCAAACAGTAGGGGAAGACAATGTGAGAAAAAAATAAAGCACCCGACGGCCAGGATTCGGGTGATGTTTCCCGCGGGGCCGAGACAGGGCGATGGGCAGCAAGTCAGGTGGGTGTGCACGCAAGTAAGTTCTTTGGACAAAGAAGCGAATCCACAAGGAATCCAAGAGGGGAGGAGGTCAAGGGCAGGCAGTCAGCCTTGACCTAGCTCTTCACGGCCCCTTGAGGAGTATCGCAGAGTTTGCATGAGGGTTTCTGCGGTCCTCCCTTGGTCATTGTAGACGTCTCACCTGGGCCTGGGCCTTCGGCTCGCGGAGTCTGCCTGTGTCGTGGGAGACGTGGTTCTCTCCAGCGCGGTTTTCTTGGATGGACTCTGCAGTGGGCGGGAGGCGGGAGGGCTCACCGCCAGGCGGGCAGACGGGCTGACGGGCACCGGCGGGCGGGAGGGCCGGCTCGTGGAAGCTCTGAAGAGCTGGCCCGTAGCCGCAGGGACGGGCGGCCGCCGTTCTGAACCTCATTCCCACCCTGGCAGAGCACGGGCCCCTCGGCGCTCATCCTCACCCCGACGCGGGAGCTGGCCATGCAGATCGAGAGGCAGGCCCAGGAGCTGATGCGCGGCCTGCCCCGCATGAAGACCGCGCTCCTGGTCGGGGGCTTGCCGCTGCCGCCCCAGCTGCACCGTCTGCGGCAGCGCGTCAAGGTGAGCGCCGGCTCTCGGGGCGGCACGGCCTCGGGGCTCCTGCCTGGAGAGGGGTTCCTGAGTGACTTTAGACGGCCCCTGAGTTCCTGCCACGCGTCGTTTTTGTAGAGTTCGTTCTGTGTAGGGAAGGGAAGAACTTGTCTATCGGGGCGTGTTGGTGCCAGGAGCTGCTGGGTGTTCACACAGGTGCCACGTGATCATCACGTCTGCTCCTGCAGCCACAGGGTGGCTTGTGTCACCCTGACGACGGTTCAGGAGGCGACTCTCAGAAACACGGGATTTGTGGAAGGGTCCGGAGCTCGTACACTCGAGCGTGGGAGGCCTACGAACAGGGACGTTATCCTGTGCGACCCCCACGCAGCTGCAGAACCTGGCGGACCCCACGAGAGGATCTGCCAAGTTCTCTCGAGCTTATTTTTCCCTGTGTGTGTGCACAGTGTCCTGGGGGGGGAACTTGCACACTGAATTGTCCCTCACCAGACTTCCAGCCCGCTTGGTAATGTTTTCATTCGCCTCCCCCCTCCCTTCAGGTTGTCATAGCGACCCCCGGCCGCCTCCTGGACGTCGTGAAGCAGAGCTCCGTCCAGCTCTGCGGCGTGAAGATTGTGGTGGTGGACGAAGTGAGTACGGCGCGTAGAGACGGGGTCACGCAGCGCCGTGGGGCTCAGGAAAGGCGCGTTCCGTCACACGGCTGCGTTGTGTGTCCGGGCGTCTCCCCCCGAAGGGGAGGATGGAGGGTCTTTTCTGAGGGCCGGGCTCGGGCTCTCGAGGTGCAGACCGCAGCCAGGCCCCGGTGGGTGCGGGCGTGACGGGGAGCCGCAGCGGTCGCGGTTCCTCGGGGCCAGCAGACTCCGACTCGGCCGCGCCGCGTCCACGGGGGTGTCCGTGCCCGCGCAGGCGGACGGTGAGACGGCTCCCTTGCAGGCGGACACCATGCTGAAGATGGGCTTCCAGCAGCAGGTGCTGGACGTCCTGGAGCGCGTCCCGCGCGGCCGCCAGACCATCCTGGTCTCGGCCACCATCCCCGCCAGCATAGAGCAGCTCGCCGGCCGGCTGCTGCGCGAGCCCGTGAGGGTCGCCGCTGGCGCCCCAAACCTGCCCGGCGCCCACGTGCGGCAGATCGTGCTGTGGGTGGAGGAGCCCGCCAAGAAGAAGAAGCTGTTCGAGGTCCTGAACGTGAGTGGGAGGGCGGCCGGCCCCGTCTGCAGGGCCCGTCTGTCTGTGCGTCTCCCCGGCCCTGGGGGGGGGGCGTGCGGGGCGGCTTCGGGGGTCCGGCTCCACTGTCGGGGGTTCGGCTGCTGTGCCCGACTCGGGGTTCTGTGTGGACCACCGACGTTTTCACTGGAGGACACACGCCGTGGGGGTGCAGCGCGGGCCTCTCCTCGCTGCAGAGAGGCGTCGGAGTGTCGGGGTGGTTCCTGAAGAATAGTTCTTTTTTGTTTCGAACGTTTTTAGCGGTTTTATGTGTAAGGGGAGGACAAACTGTTTCTCGGCTAGTTCGTCTTGAGAAACAGAACTTTTGCCAGTGGCTGAGCTAGACAGCAGTCTGGGGTGAGTGGGTCGGCAAGCACGGGTGATTTAAAGTGCGGTTTGCGTTGCCTTGTGAACAGTATTTGTCATTCCTTTTTTTGTTTTTATTGTGAACAGTATTTAAAATTTTTTTAAAGATTTACTTTTTTTAAAAATATTTATTTATTTATTTTTAGAGAGGGAAGGGAGCGGGGAGAGAGAGAGAGAGAAACATCAATGTGTGGTTGCTGGGGGCCGTGGCCTGCAACCCAGGCATGTGCTCTGACTGGGAATCGAACCTGCGATGCTTTGGTTCGCAGCCCGCGCTCAATCCACTGAGCTACGCCAGCCAGGGCGTATTTAAAATTTTTAATTGCACTTAAATGTTTACAAATCCTTTTTGCCGTAGAAGGGCAGTGGCCTGTTTGGCTCCTGTTTCTGTGCATTTTCAATGAAACACTCACTTCGGAATGTGCCGTTTCCCCCCGAATGGCGTCACTAACCCGCTGGCGCCGACGCTCGCCACTGAAGCCGCGCTGACGCCCCCAGAAGCACCGGCCGCGGTCGGTCGCGTCCCCGCGCAAGTCTAACTGCGCGCTCTCGTCCCCAGGACAAGAAGCTCTTCCGGCCGCCCGTGCTGGTGTTCGTGGGCTGCAGGCTGGGCGCGGACCTGCTGAGCGAGGCGGTGGGCAAGGTCACGGGCCTGAAGAGCGTGTCCGTGCACGCGGAGAAGCCCCAGGCCGAGCGGAGGCGCATCGTGCAGGTCGGGCGCGCGGCGCCGTCTCCGTCCCTTTTTCCTGCAGCTCTGCTTGCGAGGGTCTCGTTGTCACACAAGACTCCGTGCCTCCTGCTGGTGTCTGGAGCAGACCTTTCTTTAACCACCGAGAGCTGGAGGGTGGTGGTGACCACAGCGAGCTGCACCTGTCACTGGCTCTTGTGGCTGGGAGCTGCCGCCCCGCCCCGCCCCCAGGGGCCGTCTGCCGGAGAGCTGGCGGACTCGGAAGCCCCCTGCCTCACGCCGGTCCGGTCCGCGTGGCCTGGGGCGGGGTGGAGCCCCCCTCCGACGGAGCTTTGCCTGAGCGCGTGAGGAGCTCGCTCACGCGGGGGCTCGGGAGGGACTCGGCGTCTCCCGTGCGGGGCACTGAGCCTCGAGTCCGGGAAAGGTGCTGCAGGACGTGGAAGGGGGGTCAGAGGGGAGGGCCGTCCGGTTCTGTGAAGCCACGTGGGACACTCCCTGAAGACCGTGTTCTCTTGCTTCCCTGCGAAGGGCCTACTGGACGGAGACCACGAGGTGGTGGTGAGCACGGGGGTCCTGGGACGAGGGCTGGACCTGGTCCGGGTCCGGCTGGTTGTGAACTTCGACATGCCCTCGAGCATGGACGAGTACGTGCACCAGGTGAGGGCTCTCGGTGTCGGCGCGGCGCCGTTCCCTGGGCGCGGCGCGGTCAGTGTGAGAGAGAGAAGGGAAAGATCTGTAATGGACGCAGAAATTGATTCTTTCTGCTTAGGTATATATGCATATAAACCAAGTTTTGTTTTTAAAAACGCTCTGCCTTAAATGCATTAAAGCCTAGTAAGAAACAATAACCTGAAATGTTAGCTAAATGTTTGCAAGTTACTGGTGTTTGGTTTCTTTATTTCCTATTTCTCATTTCCTTCAGCGAGCATGTCCAGTGGCTTTTATCATCAGAAAAAAAAAGGGGCTTTGTTTCAAGCTGCTGCCTCTGGCCAGAACAAGGCGAACCCGTGAAAGTGCTTGTTTTTCCAGGAACCTGTCCCCATTGCCTGCCCGTACCCGTGTCCGCTCCAGTCTCCCTTCTGAAGCAGCTTCTCCGGTCGCTGCCAGAGGGGCCGGCCCGGGCTCCTGTTTCGCGCAGAAACAGAGCCCGCTCTCAGCGCCTGCGGCCTCCCCGCCGCCCCGGCCCTGCTGCCGCGGCATCGCTTTCGGGCCGTTCGGGGAAAGCCTGTCTCCGGTGTCCTCGGGGGCAGCGCTGCTGCCCGCTGCGCTGGGCTGCCCGGGAGACGCTCTCCTGCCTTTGTTCAGAGTTGTCCCGGTGACTTGCGCTGAGACTGGAGACTGTCACTGTACCCCCTCCCCCAACCCCCGTCCCGCCCCTTCTGCCTGCCATCCCATAACCGGCTGGGACGTCGTCAGCTTCCAAGAATGTGCAGTGGTTCAGGGTGGGGATCTTTCCAAAACATCACAGTGCTGGAGATCGCCGAGGTGTCCCCCGGGGAGCGTGCTGGTGCAATTCTCTAGCCTTGTCCGGCTGCCCCCGGGCCAGCCCTGCGGTTTCCCGTCACTCTCAGGGCAGGGCGCTGCGCTGTCACTCTGCGGTGGCCTGGGGCAGGGGACACACGTGGGGACCTCAGGCCTCCCGGCGGTGTGCCCGCATGCCGGCGTGCGTGTGTCTGTGTCAGTAACCACAGTGCACACACACTCGCACTCACACACAACACAGAGGGCGGGGGCGGCAGAGGGGAAGCGGGCCTCTTCCCGTGGGGGACCCCCGGGCTCACAGCGCAGAAAAGACGAGCACGTGTGTCTGCGCGTGTCACACGGGCACGTGCGTGTGCCTGCGGTGGGCCTGGGCCTCTCCACGGAGCGTGTCGCAGACACCGCGTGGCGGGGTGCATGCTGACACGTGTGAGTGCCCGCCCTGTGGACGGGCGCCGCGCTCGGGGCTCCCTGACGCTTCCACCTGTCCGCTCTGCCGGCTGCTGGGGGTGGGGGCGTGCGAGCGCCCTGCGGCCAGCAGACCCCCCACCGAGGGACCGGCAGGGTCCCCAGGGTCGTGCTGCTCGCCGTGCTCCTGACGCGGCTCTTCCTTTCGGAGTAGCTTCCTGGGTGCCGGCCGGCCGGGTCAAGGACGCCGGCGTTCACCCTGTGATGGCTTTTCCCAAGTCTGCTTTGTGACTCGGGGGGTGGGGGCTTCTTTCTGTCTTGTAGAGTTGGGGGACCGTGACAGTTAGCCTTCGACAGCCGCGCAGTGAGATGTAAAACACCCCGAACAAAGTCCGCACGGGCCTGTTCACGTCCCTCGCCGTTCGCCGACCGAGCATGTGCCGTGCGGTGGTGCGGTGTTCGGGGTCGTTGTCACGTTGTGCTGCTGTCACCGCGGCCAGAGTCAGAGGCTTCTCGTCACCCCTCGGAGAACCCCACACCCGCCCCGCAGCAGTCACCGCCCGTTCCCAGGCCCACACGCGTGTGCACACACTTGCACACACGTGAAGGGAACGGGGGTGTCACAAACAGTGCCGACTCTCACTGCGTGTGGTCGCACCCTGGATGCTCTGAACAGCCCCGCGCTTCTCGTTGCAGGTGGGGAGAGTGGGCCGGCTGGGCCAGCGCGGGACGGCCATCACCTTCGTCAACAACAGCTCCCGGCGCCTCTTCTGGGACCTGGCGAAGCGGGTGGAGCCCACGGGGTCGCTGCTGCCCCCGCAGCTCCTGCAGTCCCCCTACCTGCGCGAGCAGCAGCGGAGGGAGCAGCAGCGGGACCGGCAGGCCCAGAGCCGCCTGGTCACCGGCGCCAACCTCATGGACATCATCCGGAGGCACGACAAGACTCACACTGCCAGGTGACCCCCGTCACCCCGGTTACCGGGGGTCACCCTGCCCAAGCACGCGCCGTGGGTGCCATCGGCGAATTTCTGTATGTCCTTCTCTGCGGGCGAGGACACGAAATAAAACACCCTTACGTTTTTTAACAGAATATCAAATTTATACGGCAGTATTATATTTATTTTTCTCAAATGCTCGTAAATTAAAAAGGACACCAGAAAACGAATTGCTGAGTAAAACACAGTGTTTCGTTCCTCGGAGCGACGGTCAGAACCAGCAGCCTGTGCGGCGCGGCGTGTGCGCAGGAAGGGGGCCCCTTCGCTCGGCGCCCCCACTGTCCCGCCCGGACGCTGGCGCTGGGCTCCTCGCCGGAGGGAGGGGCGCGAGGGAGAGCGGTGCGGGGGGGAAGCGTGGAGAAACGGGAAGCGCTCCCTTCACGAGGTAAGTTTGCAGTTTCTTGTATTCCCGGTGGTTCTTCTCGGCGGCTCGGAAGACGTGCATCGGTTTCCTGCTGAACCCGAGCAGTTTGCCGAAGGCCCGTCACTGGGCTCACGCTGCTTTGCCAGCGCTGTTGTGGGGTCTTGTCCCTTCGCTGATGGAGCGGATGGTGTTACGTTCGGGAAGGAAGGCTGTGCTTTGATACAATGCTGTCATTGCCTGGAACTCCGTTAGCATCAGTTCGGTTGGGGGGTTACCGTGGTTACTGTGTTTCGTAAATGTCGACGCTCAAGCTTTGCATCCCCAGCACATGCCCAGGGGGCTGTGGGGCAGCGTCTGCTGACTACCCAGAGTTCCTTTGTCCCCCTCAAAGGACAGCTTGGGGTCAGGGGTTCCCCAAAGGGTGTGAGCCCCCAAGGCTCTGGACAGCTCCCCATGTCTCCCTCTGCCAAACGGGGGAGTGGCGAGTTCAGTGTCGGGGGAGGGGAGGCGGCAGAAACGGGAGCATCAGCCCTTCAATTGTTTTATTGCCGGGTCGAAGCAAACATCTTTTCTTTAAAGTTTTTATGTATTTATTTTTAGAGACAGGGGAAGGGAGGGAGAAAGAGAGGGAGAGAAACATCGACGTGAGGTTGCCTCTCACATGCCCCCTACTGGGCACCTGGCCCACAACCCAGGCCTGTGCCCTGACTGGGAATCGAACCAGCAACCCTTTGGTTTGCAGGCCGGCACTCAGTCTGCTGAGCCCCACCAGCCGGGGCCTGTTCTCTGATGAAACTGTGCTGTGTTCTTTGGCAGGCTGACTCGCACTCCTGTGTGCCCGTCGGTGAATTCATGGCAGCTCACCCGTTGCCTTTGATCTCTCCTGCTGGCCACAGTCAGCACGACATTCGCTGTGCGAGGGAGGCAGGGAAGGGACAGGGACGAGAGGTGGCGTGTCATTCAAGGTGAATTTGCTGGCAGCCGCAGGTAAACCGACTCCGGACAGATAGGGCTCTTTTGTTGTCACCAGGACATACTTAGCGTGACCCCAGCGGGTCCGGGCCGCGGTGTGGAAATCAGCCGGTGATAATGAGGCGTCCGCGCCAGGGCCCGGTCCACAGCGCCCTTCCGTGACGGGGCGCGGGGCGTTCACGGCAGACACGTGCCGACGAAGGGCAGTGTGAGTGTGTCTGCAAACCAAACAGCTCTGACGTGCGAACCTGAGCGTTCTGAGAAGTTCGAGCGGCGTCCTCGTGGTTTTGGAGTCTCAGAGAGGAGAAGACTCGGCAAAGCCACTGGCAGGCGCCTGCGTTTGGGGTCCGGCTCCAGCGGCTCTGCCTTTCCACTCGGGGGACTCATCCCGACCTCTGCTCTGCTCGTTAGCTGGGCTCGTCGCAGGGGAGGGAGTGCCCCAAACTTCCCTCAGATCTGCCCAGATCTGCGCTTGCTTTCTCCGTGTCGGACTTCGTACCCCCACCCCTGCCCACGTCTAGATTCAGGGTAACACATGCTGGGGGCTCTCGGGGACACAGGGGGTCATTACTGAGGCCAGGTGATGGGTCTGGAAGTTCACTGCTGTCTGGTCTATGTGTGCTGTGTTTGAAATGTTCCGTAACAAAACCGTATTTACACATAATATGTGTAACATCTCCAGCCCTACCCTTTGACCCTTTGACCCTTTGACCTGCGCCCCAGGTGCACATCTTCAGTTTCCCACGGAACCTTTTCATCTCAAACTCCGCCCGACGGCCAGACCCACGGGCCTCCTTACAAACAGGCGAGTGTCCCTTTGCCGGCTTCCGGGTCGCCCCGACTCACCCCTCCCCCTGCTCCCCGCGTCTGCTGAGTCAGCAGGCCCTGTCCCTGTCTCCTGTCAACGCGTCCCCGTGTCTGAGCTGCCCCAGGAGCGCGGGTCGCCCCCTGAAACCCAGTGTCACTGGGGCCTCGGACCTGGCCACCCCAGTGCGGGACCCTGTCAGGCACCCTCCCTCCCGCCTGGGCCGGGGACTGTTTTTAGGGTGTAACCTCCCTGCTTCTCTGGCGTCTCCTCGCTCAGCGGAGTCCCGCCGTTCCCTGCTGGCGGCGACACCGCGTCTGAGGTCTGGGGGACGTCTCCTGACACCCGCTCACCCCCTTTCCCAGGCACGTGGCTGCTCACCGTGGTGCGCCGGCCCTCACTGCAGACAGAGCGTCCCTTGTGTTCATCCCCTCGTCCCTGCCCCAGTGTCACCCCAGCTGCTCTGACCCCCCACGGGCCCCCTCCCCCCGCACAGTGGCCTCATCGGCCTCCTGGCCTCCACCTCCCACCACCCTCTGCCTCCCATTCCCACCGCTGTGTCTGCTCACCTGCCCCGGAGCCTAGCTCTTACCTCGACGCAGACCCAGGGGCAAGGCCCGGCTTTGAAGTCCAGTCTGCCCGCCCGTCCCCTCATCAGCCAGACTCGCTGCTGGGGTTGAACAGGAAACGGGCGTGGTGAGTCTGGGGCCGGGCCCCAGCTCAGCCCGCAGCTCCGAGTCGGGCAGAGTGTGGGCCCAGAGCTCGGGCCACCCTGGCAGCTGGTGGGCGGGGTCGGGACCTGGAGGCGAGCTGGCCCTCAGACACGCTACCAGTTTCCTCTTTGCTGGAGCTCAGTCAGCGGTCAGGGGAGGCCGACCCGGAGGGGTGGGGGGCCGACGGAGAGGAAGGGACCCCCACGCCCACTGCCTACTTCACTTCTCAGTGAAACCCTCTCCTTCCATAGAAATGGGAGCAGAAATGAAACACAGCCGGAGCCCAGGGTCACAGCAGGGCAGGGAGGCTGGGGTCAGGGGAGAGCTCTGTGAGCGTGAACCCAGGCCCCCCAAATGGCCTGGTGCGGGGAGGGGGTCAGGAGCACAGGCCAAGGGCCCCCTCATAGGCCCACACCCAGCCCGGCAGACAAACAGGCCCCTGTGGTCGGTGCGCTGTTCTAAAGCACCCGTGTGGGGGCCTTCAGCACCACAGGCCCGTGGAGCCCCCGGGGTCCTCGGGAAGAAGGTTGGTTTTTGGGCGACCTGTGATGGGGGGTACCGGCTGCTAATTCCAGGAACAGGCCCGATTGTTCCCGATGTAAGCGGGTGAGGGAAGGGGGCAGAGACGGGGCTAATGGCGCTCCGCCCCACGGAGCTGGACGGTCCCGCACTGAAGTCCCATCTCCAGCCCGTGGGCGTGGAGCCTTCACAGAATTGCCGAAAATAACGAGGAGAGAGCCCTGGGCCTGCGTCACCGTGTCTGCGCTTGGAACGGGGCCTTCCTTCTAGAGCGGAGGAGGGGACTGCCCCCATCCGCAAGGGAATGGGGGGCTCACAGCCTGTGCGGAGTCTGGAGTCCGGGGCAGTGCTGGGCCGTCGCTGTCCGGAGAGTGAGCGTCGAGTCAGAGAATGGAGCGAGGGAAGCCGCAGGGGAGGGTGGCCCGGGGCTCAGGAACGTGTGGACTGGTTTTCACAGGTGCTTGTCACCCTCTTCCTGAGCTGAGGGCAAAAAGCATCTCTTCGGCTCGGGGGTCAGGCGTGCGCACGGGGGCCCTGGAATTCTTTCCATGCTTTGGTCCTCACACCTGTGCTGACTCGGGAACTTCGCCGTGCTGTGTAGTTTTGCAGTGACGCTTCTAGAATAATTACAGGGAGAGAGCAAGGGACGTGAGCTGAGCCAAAGGCGTAATTTTGGAGTTTGCGCTAATTTGAGCGTAGATAGGGACGTGGGAGCTCCCACTGGCCTTCGACTTCAAAAAGTCAGAAACAGCCTCACACCACAGGCCACCCCCAGACAGAGGGCCCACAAAGCCAGATGCATGATGATGGGGGCCCAGAGGGTGTGGCCAGGGACTGGGAGCTGGGGAATCCGGGTTCTGTTCGCCCAGCTACAATGCAATGGTCTCGTGATGGACTGAACACATTTTTAACCCAATCCTAAGGCCCTTCCCTCATTCCTAAAATCAAGGACAGAGAGAGAGAGAGAGGGAGAGAGAGAGAGGGAGAGAGAGAGAGGGAGAGAGGTCCCTCAGACCACTACTGTGCCCCTTGCGCACTCAGAGAGGGGCTGGCCCTGCACACCCGGTGCCCGAGAAAAGACTGTAAAATAGGAATGGTTTTCATGTTGATTACATAATTGAGATATTGTGGATGTGTTACCCTGAATAAAATGTATTATTAAAATGAATTACCGTCTTCTTAATACACCGTTAGAAGACCGAAGTCACATGTCGTTTCTGTGACGTTGGACAGCCTGCCTCTGACTTCCAGGCGGGGGCAGGTTCCCCGGGTGGCAGTGTGCATCCCCCGTGGGGAACCTCAGGAGAGGGGGAGCCCACGGATCAGCTAGAGGTTAGTTTTCGTTTTCTTCTCTCAGGGGCGTATCAGGCTGCTCAAGGTCGCTCGTTACCGGAGTGGACGTCTGGGGCCCGTGAACGCCTGTGGTGCAGGAATTCGTGGGTAACACCGAAGCAACGCGGCGGGGAGACGTAAAGGACAGGGCGAACGGGACTAGTGCTTGGGGTGTAGTCTCACACAAATGAAACCCGTGAGTCCATATAAGCCGACACCACGGCTTCTGGAGCCCCTGTTCGTCACGGGAGACAGAGAAGCACACCGTCGACTCGTTTGTACGCCAGAGGGAACTGAGAAAGTGCCCGTCCAAACAGAACACCCAACTGTCTCCGGTGCCCCAGACCGTGGCGTCTGGGGAGCGGGGAGGGAAGCAGAAGTCTTTCTGATGGTGGATTTCTTTGTTCCCGGAGTGAGTCAGAGCACGGGCTGTGATTAAGCCCTCTGCGGACGGCAGAAGCAGGCAGGAGCGTGCGGCTGGGTGCAGCGTGCGGCTGGGTGCAGCGTGCCGCCGCCGCGAGGCGCAGAAACACGTCCTCGCTCCCTCGGGACGCCTCTGAGTGCGATGCCTGCTGCCCAGGCGGCTTCCTGTGGTCCGCCGCCCTTTTAAAGCCACAAATAGGGGAAGCAATCACTTGGCAAAATCTCTTTCTCTGTTTTCCAAATGAGAAAACTAATTCCTATAAATGGGCAAACTACAGGTGGTTCTGAAAAACAACTAATGGGTGTCGTTTTAGACAACTCTAGACATTGTAGACGTGGCTAGCATTGAAATTCACCAATAAGAGAAATGACACGATAAACCATTTAGGGGCAAACACGGACAGCTGAGTGACGGACTGGGACACACTCAACATCCTTACTGAGACCATCGGATATCTGCTTTTGTACTTAACTCCGTGGCTGTTTCATTCTCCACTGTAGGAAAACAGCTACATTTCTACTGGGAAGAGTCAGCATTGTTTCCAACAGGGTGTCAGAAATGACCTTGAGCCATGTTGGCGGGGCACAGTGGGAAGAAGGCACCTGACTGAAGGTCAGACTTGGCCTTTTGGAGAAACTGTCCATCCTAAGCGGACCCTAGAGCTTCCTCTAGGCAAAAATGGGTTACCCTGTAGGCTCTGGGGCTGACGGTGGTTTCTGAACCTTACTAATCGTCTCTGGAATGAAACCTGCATGATTCAAAGAGGAAGGAGCGTCTGGAACATTTGCTAATCCCTGAGCTCTCTTCTTTCTATATTGAGAAAGGATTACTAGCTTAATGTAATTGTTTCTTTTCAAATCACTGGCAGAACTGCCAAATGCATTTAGACTGAATCACTGAGTGATCACCACTGACCTCATAAAGACTTCATCCATCAGACCAGACCAAAACCAAATCAAGCAAGCGCATAATTCCAAGACTCCTGGTCTGACAAGAGTATTCATTCAAATTTAGAGGGTACACATTTGAAACTGTGTTTGTGTTTGTTTAACTCTGCTTATCAGAGTCACAGAAACCTGGGAGCCAGAAAGAACCCTCACAGAAGCAGTTGTACCACAACTAGTGCTGGGGAACCCGGGCAATGACGCCCAGTTTCCTGAGCTCTGAACTTGACCATGACTTAACAGATGTGTAATCTCAGGCAAGCTCCTCCACTTCCTGGAGACTCAGTTTCCCTCCCTTACGGGAGAGCAGTCCTCATAACTGCAGCAGCTCCCTGTAGGGGTGTGCACAGGGAAGGCACTCAGGAATTGCCAGCCGTGACCGTTGAACGCAGGGACAGCGCCTCCCGGGTGAAGGCACTGCAGGAAAGAGATGGGTGGTCCCACCATGAGGGGGTGGCGGGGCTTCCGCTGGAAGCAGGTGCTGTGCTCTCAGCTCTTCTCAGCTCGGTCCTTTGGATTTGACAATCACTCCTTTCCATTGACCTATTGCGCCTCTTTGTTACGGACCCAAAGGCAACTCAACACCAACACCCACACAGCAGGAAAATACAGCCCGCATTTTAACAATGAAAAGATTATGAAATCGAATCAACGTAGTAAATTTGTATTCTAAGAGACCGTTAAATGGCCCGAGAGAATGGTGTTTCTTTAAACCTTAACCCAATTAATCTAGAAGGCCTCCAAAGTGCTTGCTCTGCTTCTGAACTGTTTTCTTTCCGTGTGTCTCCCTCTGGCGGAATAAAACAATACTTGCTCTTATTTTCAGAATAAGGGGGTTGTTTGGGATAGGTTTCGCTCGGGTTCAGGTAGTGGAACTTGTCGAAAAACGTCCTGCCGGGATGGGAATCTTTGCACCGTCCGCCTAATTCGTACTTTCATAATTCTTAGGGAGCGGCGTCTTCGCAGTTGTGATACGTGCCATTCTTCCACGGCTTTAGAGCATTCAAGGCATTGAGCGTCTCTCCGGTTCGGGATTTTCGGGGTCCAGTGGGAAGAGGCCCATGTCAGACATTCGGTCCAGCTCCCATCCCCGCGCTCCGCGTCGGAGACACTGGGAAAGGGTCGTTGTGATTCACGTGGGAGCAAACAGCCGTTTTGACGGCGCGGAGGTGGGTGGACTCCACGCTTCCTTTACGCGGAGGAGCGACAAGTGTCACTGTCCTTGTTCTCATCAGACACCCACGTCAGCGACGGCCACCTGCGGCCCAGACCCCTGTCGAGGGCCGGGAGTGTCCACCGTCCACACTCCGAGCCACCCAGCCACCGGCGCTTCCGGGGGGGGGCGGTGACGGGAAGTGAAGGCGCGGCGCCTGACGCGCCGTCCCGCAGCCAATCAAAAGGCGGCGTCGACGTGACGCAAGCAGCTAATAATAACGCGACGTCCACCAGCCAATCAGGAGGCGACCCCGACGCAACGCCAGCAGCCAATCAGAAGACGGGGCGCCCATTCAAATTGTGGTCATCCCGGGAGCGGGCCGTGAGTGTTGCGGGCGCGGCGCCCGGGCGTCTCCGGGTTGGGGAACGTGAGAGGTACGGGTGCCGTGCGGGGCGCGCGGCCGGTGGTCTCGGCTCTCCGCACCCGCGAGCCACGGCGCCCCGGTCGCGGCCCCGGAGGAGGTTCCGGCCCCCGGGGAGGAGGGGAAGAGGGGAGGCAGGGAGGGCGTGGCGGCTGGACCTCAGGCCGGGCGCTGTCACCGCCGGAGGCTCTCCCGGCGGCACGGGAAGGTCCGCTCGCCGTCCCGCCCTCGCGGTGACCGGCTGGGGGCAGAACCCCGGGACGCCGGGGAAGGGCAGGCGGCGACTCCTCTCCCTGGCGTCGGTGCCGGTCTGATGGAGAACCTCCCCGACCTTCCCGTCGTTTCGCGTGGGGAGCAAAGAGTTTGCAGCTGCGGCGGGGCGTCCGGCCTTTCCAGTCCTGCCGTCGCAGGAGGAAGGCGCTCTGCTTGGAGCCGAAAGCTTGGCCGGAGGGGCTAAACCCAGGCGGTTGTTGCTGGGACTTGGAAAGACCTCCTTGAAAACTAACTTATCGTGTTCCCGGACAGCAGTGCTCCAGGGAACAGCTGGACCAGGTGTCGTCACTGTGCAGGGGAGCCAGGCACCGGGCGCAAAGGCCTGTCTGCACGGACACGGCCCGTTTGGTGCAGAGTCGGCTGCACCGCTGTCCCCCCCCCCCCCCCCTAAGCTTCCATGCTGGGTGGACGCTGCTGACCACCCTTTGCACACACCTGGGGTCATGACTGGTCTCAGCCCGTGAATAACCGGCCTGGTGGCGGGGCCAGCCCTTTGGCTCCGCTTGGGGCTGCAAGGCGCCCTGCAGCGGTGCCCATCCGGAAGCTTTGAGACAAGGACAGGTTCACTACTCACAGCACTGGGGGCCTCTTCCACCGCTGGGGAGGGCGACGCCAGGGTCCTGGCTCCTGGCTCGTTGGGAGCCATGGCCCTGAGGACCGCCCAGGAAGCCCCCGTGGTGTCTGGGGTTATCAAGGTCAGGGCACTTAGGTGTGTGTTACGGGCTCCGACTCCCGGGAACCCTGTGAATGAGTGGTGCCCACAGCGTCCTGCCCTCACAGCCCTGCTCCGCCCTGGGGACACAGCCTGTGGCCCCTTCCTCGGAGTCTGTCCACCTCCCGGCCGGTCCCCTCCTTCCTGCGGCCTCTGCCGTCCCCGTGTTCCTGTCTTGTCCAACGACGCTGCCTTCTCACAACGAGCCCCAAGTAGCGCAGCCTCAGCGTCGCGGGTCTGTCTCCAGGATCCGATTATTCTACTGCAGGGGCGTCAAACTCACTTTCTCCGGGGGCCACATCAGCCTCGCGGTTGCCTTCAAAGGGCTGACTGTGATGGTTGGACTGTGTACATGTAACTGCTCCTTAACTGTTAAGTGACAGTTCAGCGCTGCCGCCGGGTAGAAACGAGGTGCCGGGCTGGGTTTGGCCCACGGGCCTTGTGTCTGCCCGCTGCGTTCCAGTGCACTCCTCGGGGAAGCTGCTTTCACAGTGAAAGGTTCTGGTATTTTTAAAGCCTGTTTGCAGTCTGTGCAATAATTTTTTTTCTCTTTGTAATTTAACAGATCCTTTTGGAGACGGACAGGCTGGAGGTCAAACGAGCATCCAGAGAAGAGCTTAGGTCCATGGACAGCCTTCTTTGGAAATAACTCTCTGCCACGATGTCAGCGCCCGCGGCGCGCAGTCGGAATACCGGTGACGCCCTGGGTGTGCCTTCTTCCCTAAAGGGCCCATCCGCGAATGGTCTCGGCCTCGGGAGCAGCCAGAAGCTGCGCGCGAAGTCGGCCGTGTGCGAGCGCGAGAACGACGACCCTTCGCGGGGCTCCGCCGGGAGGCGCGGAGAGGTAAACTGCACCTACGTCATTTCTGCCCGTCAAACGCCCGGGGACACGGCCCTCACCCCCAGCCCCGCCGGCCGACTGGCCCTTCAGAGGAGAGTTACAAGGAACAGAGAGTCCTCGTTGCTGGGGACTGGGCTGGGAGAGTCCCCCGGAAAAGTGGCGGAGACAAGCCTCACGCTACAGCGGCGCGCTCCAACAGGCTCCGCGGGCCGGCGCACCGCGGCGCGCACCGCGGCGGGGGCTCCGAGGGAGACCGGCGCAGGCGCAACGACGGTCAGTGGTGACACCCGCTCGCTGGCTGCGCCGGCGGCGCCCTCCGCGGAAGGCACGAAAGACGCTGAGCCGCTGGCTGGCGAGAAATGCAAGGAACGACTTTCTGCCCTCAGCGGGGCGGATGACAGCGTGACACTGCAGTACTTGCGACACAGCACGCCGGTCGGCCCCCGGAGTCGGACCCAGGTTGAGCGATCAGGACACCTGGCCGGGAAACCGGCGCAGAGCAAGTGGGACACCCAGGTGCCGGGGCCGGGAAACTCGCGTCACCCCAGCGCTGGGAAGGACGCTGCGAAAACCACGCCTGAGTTCGGGAGCTCAGAGACGAGGACACCTGCCAAGCGCCCCGCGGAGCCCAGGCTGACCCCGCGGGCCGGCGCGCCGCGGCTCAAGAGGCCGGAAACCAGCTCGCCCGGCTTCCAGGTCCGACCAAAGCCGAAAGGCTCCCTTCTGGCCAACAAGGGGGAAGGGTCCCAAGAACGCACGCTTCCTCCCCAGGAAGAGAGTGCGGTCGGGGGCACCGCCGCAGAGAGAGGCCCCTTAAAAGTGGAGAGCAGCCAGGTGACGGTGGCCGTGCGCGTGCGGCCTTTCAGCAAGAGGTACGTGCCACCTTGCGACGCCGGGGCCAGGCTGCCGACGCGGGGGTGCCCGGTCCTCCCCGCCTGCGGGTGGGGCTGTTTCCACCCAGAGAGGACTCGGAGGCTGCGCCGTAGCTGCAGTGCGCTGGTTGTTTGGGGGGATTGGCTGTGAAGTTACAGAGTTGAAACCACCATGTTTGGCAGATGCAAGGTTTTCCAGACGTGCTGCTTTTAGGAAGTCTGGGTGACGTAAGCCTTTGGTGTGGTCTGCTCTCAAGTCTGCCTTATACAGTGGGGCCGCCGACCACCCCCTTCAGAGGAGCCACCTTGGGCCTCCCACCCCAAGAGCTCCTTCCAGACCCTTCTGGGGCGGCAGCCGTCCCCACTGGCGTCTCTGATACGGGTGCTTGGAGGGGCGGCCACTCGTCAGATGCGATTCTGACGGCAGAACCATCTCTCGTTCAAGTGTCGGGGGTGGGACAGTCGCAGGCGACATGTCGGGTTGGGGAAGACGGACGTGACACAATGTGCTCGCGGTGTCTCGTTATTTTCCAACACTGTGCGGGCCGCCGCACGGGGGCTCAGCCTCTGGTCAGGACGTGAAGGGGCAGCAGTTACGGGCAAGTCACACAGAGAAATGTGGCCTTTGGGGACAGAGTGGGGTTGGTGGTGAGGAGGGCTGGGGAGCGCGATCGGACAGAGTGGGGAACCCGACAGAAGAGCCGTGGGAGCCGTGGAGGGGAGCGCGGCGGCGGCGGGGAGAGCAGGCCAGCGGCGCCGGGCCCGGGGTGGGGGGACCGTCCCTGGGCCCAGCGGAAGCACCCTGTCTGCACGGTGGGTGGAGGACACCCCCACCGCAGCGACGAGGGGCTGGCTTCCAGGGCCGATTCTGATCTAAAGTGGAGTTGGGGGCAGCAAAGGGACACCTGGGGCCAGACCAGGACCTACCGCCTTCTGCGGACCTTGAGCAAGGGAGACACTTCCTCCGAGTCTGCGGTGGACGGAGGGTGGGCGTGAAGGTCGTGGCTCTGAGGGCGGGAGGGACCCGTGCGGTGGCGGGGACACCGAGAGTCACACCGACGTTTACCCAGGTTTGCTGAGATGGCACTGGGACACCTTTCTGTAGATTCACCTTCCGAAACCTCTTTACAGCATGTTAAAAATCAGTGTCCGGCCTTGAGCCGGGGGTCCGGGTGGGTCCCAGGAGCAGGAAAGGGAGAGTCCGAGAGGAAAGGGTGGGGCGGGGAGACTGGGAGCAGGGCCGGCTTTCGGGGACAGGCCTGAGCTGCACTGCCCCCGGCCCTCGGCCTGGGCACGCCCCGTCGCTCTGTCTGCGGCTCAGCACCTTCCACGGGAAACGGAGGCATGAGCTTGTCCCGGGGGGAGGCCCCTTTCCCCGCGCCCCGCGGTTCCTGTGCTCCCTGGGGTGCTGCTCACACCAGCGGCAGTGACTGGCGTTTTCCCCTGTGCTCCTTCCACAAGGGAAAGGGACGAGAACTCAGCCCAGGTGGTCTTCATGGACGGGGAGGAGATCGCCGTGAGACACCCTGACATGAGGCACGTGTACAACTTTGTCTACGACGTCTCCTTCTGGTCCTTCGACGAGGGTCACCCGTGCTACGCCGGCCAGGCCGCCGTGTACGGGACCCTGGCGGCCCCCCTCCTCGCCCGCGCCCTGGAAGGCTACAACGCCTGCCTCTTCGCCTACGGGCAGACCGGCTCCGGGAAGTCCTACACGTGAGTTTCGGGGCAGATGTGGCTCTGCAGAAAGGCTCACATCTTTTTTTTTTTTTAAACCTCACCCGAGGACACGCTTATTGATTTTAGAGAGAGGGGGAGGGAAGGAGAGAGACAGAGAAATTTCGACGTGAGGGAGAAACATTGGTCGGTTGCCTCTCATACCTGCCCAGACCTGGGACCAGACCCACAACCCAGGCATGTGCCCTGACTGGGAATCGAACTGGTGACCTTTCGGTTTACGGGACAAAGCTCTGACCCACGGAGCCACACCAGCCGGGGAGGTTCACATCTTTCGTGAGAAGCATCGTGGTTTGATAGAAAGCACGCAGTCTGGAAACCACGTGGATGTGGGCTCCAATCTCCTGCGTTTCACAAACCAGCTCTGCAAACGTGGTCCCGTCGCTCGGCCTCTGGGCTCCGGTTCACGCTGGCCCCATAAACACGGTCGGCCCGACTTGCTGGGCATGCGTCTGCCCCCTGGACCGGAGCCCGGCGAGGCTCTGCTGTGAGTGTCGTGGTGAGAATTAGAGGTCGGCCACCTGGCTGGAGGCTCGGTGAGCACGCCCGCCCGGAAGGGAGCAGTCAGCTGGTGGTTCCACCGCAGCCACGCTTTGCGGAGTTTCTGCCGTGGTGCAGGCGCTGTGCTAAAGCTTTCTCGCCCAGCCCTCTGAACTGGAGAGTTCCTGTGGGCCCCCTTTTCAGACCAGGACACGGAGGCTCACCGGGGCCAAGTGTCTCCCCAAGGTCACAGAGCTGACGAGGGCAGAATTGAGGTCGCACTTGGGTTGATGGGGCCCCAGCCACGCCCCCCCCCCGTCCTTAGACACAAATGACAGAGTTTAATTCACTGCTCCTGTGCCCTGCTCAACCCATGTCTCTGAGCAGGAGTTTTAAAATCTGGGATAGCTTTACTTTCGCCCCGTTCACAACGTGTTTTCCAGGATGATGGGGTTTGGTGAAGAACCAGGAATAATTCCAAGATTCTGTGAAGACCTTTTTGCTCAAGTCGCCAAGACCCCAGAGGTAGGTTCCCACGGTGCCCGCGGGCCTTCGCGTGGGGCCAGAGCAGAGGCTGACGCCCGGCCCTGCGTGGTCTGGGCACGGCTCCGGCCCCCGTCCGGGGACCGCACTGGCGTGAGACCCCAGCCCCCCGGGTCAGGTGGCCGCACTCCGGGGCCCCGCGTTCGCTCTCCGCCTCCCCAGCCTCTCCGGCCGCCCCGCTTCCTCCCCTTCCTGACTGGCCACTTTGTTCCCGGCCAGGACCCTCCTTAGGGGTCTGGACGTCCGGGCGCTGGCTCGCTCTCACCCACCGGAGGGTGTGTTTCTCTGCGCTCGGGCCTCGTGGAAGGAGGCCTGTCCGTTCAGACGGGGCCGTTTGCTGCTGTTGGGTTGTCAGAGTTTTCACACGTTCTGGGTCCTGGACCCTTGTCAGGGGCGCACTTTGCAAAGAATGCACGGACTTCAGAAACGAACTGCACGCTGTCTCTGTCCTGACCAGGTCAAACACCACTTCGAGATGAGCTTCTTCGAAATATACAACGAAAAAATCCACGACCTGCTGGTCTGCAAAGGTGAAAGTGGGCAGACAAAGCAACCGGTAAGGTCAAAGCCGTTTGTTACTGGTCCTCCCTTTCTGCTTTCACGACGCGTACGATTACACTCGTTCTCAGGATGACACACGTGGGCCCGGCCTCCACTGAGTGCCGTTGTGGGACCGCCGGTGCCCGGGGTCTGCCGTCTGACCGTGTCGTTGCCGAGTGAACGGTGGGAGTTCGGTTCCTCATTCAGTTCCACCTCCTTATTTTCAGCAAGCGTTGTGTGAATTAAAGATAAATACTTGTTCCGAGATGTGGCTGGACGACTGAAACACTCGGTCCCCAGAGTCTGCAACTCGGACATGGCCACGAAGGCTGTCGGGACTCGTGCTGTGATGGCAGCGATGCATTTCACCGCACCGTCTGGCGAACCGCTGTCCTGCAGATAGCGTTTCCCGGGAAACAGGACATTTCGCAAATGCGTGGGCTTTTTAAAAGCTGCTGTGAGAGTTAAAAGCTTCCACCTCTGAAAAGGGCCTTGGGGAGCGAGCAGCTGCGTCTTCAGGGGGGCCCCTGCTCGGCCCCCACCCGACCGGGGCAACCCCCCAGCCGCAAACCCGCCCGGGCTTCTCCTCTGTGCCCCTGCGTGGCTGGGATCTCCGGTCACAGCGCGTGCGCCGCGTGGTATAAGCCGACACAGTGTGAGGTGTCTGGGCTGTAGGGGCACAGTCTGGAGAGGCCCGTCAGGCCCGTGAGTGGCAGCTGCCGCGGGAGGTCGGCATGCACACGGCGGGGACTCGGGGACCATGGGGACACTGGGCGGCGGCCGGGCCCGCACAGGTGGCGGCCGTGGCGTGAGGCAGTTCCAGTGCCCCCGGGTCTGCGTGTGTGAGGCCCCGTGTGCAGGTCTCGCCTGTGCAAGGTGGACACACCTGTGCCTTAAACTTAAAGAGACGCAGGAAATGCCACTGCAAACTGTCCCCTGTGCACTGTCTCGCACCCTCACTGCCGCTCCTCTTGATCCCTGCAGCTGCGCGTCAGGGAGCACCCCGTGTCCGGGCCGTACGTCGAAGCTCTGACCGTGTAAGTAGCGTGCTGGCTGCGTGTTTGCCCGGAGGGCGGGCCTTGCCCAGCCCCCGCGGAGGCCTGGCCTGCAGCGTTCGCTGCGCTGAGTGGGAAACAGCGCCCCCACTCCAGTCCTCGTGCCGATTCCTCCAAGCAGACCGGGGAGGGGGGCTCCGGGGCACTGCACGCCCCGAGTGTGAGACAGGCCGAGGGTCACTCACTTCTCCTGTCGGCGCTCCCAGAGCTTTCTGGAAGGACGGGGCTCATCCGGGGAGTCTGGGGTGGTGCGGAGGCCCCCGAGCACCAGGTCCCCCCCCCCAGACACGCCGTGCGTGTTGCTGTGCGTGTCCCGGTGGTCTCAGGCCTGAGACCTGCGCACGCTGCCGGGTGGAGATGCCGAGGCGCCGCGCTGTGCCAGGAAAACCACACGGTTCGTTTCACGAGAGCGGAGTGCAGCCGGCAGCACAGCTGACTCTGTCCTCCTGCTTTTTAATCACAGGAATGCCGTGAGCTCCTACTCCGACGTCCAGGTAAGGGGTGCTTTGTCCCTCCACAGACAGAACGCTTCTCCTTAACCATCGTTTGGGTCAGCAAGAGCTTCATCTTGTTAGTGTCTCACGAGAGCTGCTCTGCTGCACCGAAGTGAGGGTGCCCCACCGAGTCAGCGCAGGGCCGCAGACGCCGCCTCCTGACGTCGCCTTTCCTGGTTCCGAGAGCAGAGGCGGACGACGGGCGGTGGGAGGGCGGCCAGCTGGGTGCTGCACGTTCCCCGAGGGTCTCCGTGGCGCCCCGGGCACGTGCCCCCGGTGTGACCTGGCCCCGCCGGCCTCTCTCCCCAGGGCTGGCTGGAGCTGGGCAGCAAGCAGAGGGCCACGGCCGCCACGGGGATGAACGACAAGAGCTCCCGGTCCCACGCGGTGCTGTCCCTGCTGGTGACCCGCACGCAGGTGGGCCGCCCGGTCTTTCTAAACCAGGGGCGGAGTCAGCGTTCTGTCCATCGGTCGTGATGTCACTGACGTTGCATCAGTATGTGGCGATACGTTATCAGTGATGCTCGGGGATCACTGGACAGTGTTTGGAAAGTCGTATCGGAAAGTAAAGGGTTTTACTCAGCCGTAGGCCCGTTGCTGCAGTCAAACCCCTCTAAACCTTTGGTGACTGCTGTTTGAGCTGCGTCACCATCTGTGAGTGTGTCTCAGCTGTGTCACCGTCTGTGAGTCCGTGTCTCAGCTGTGTCACCGTCTGTGAGTCCGTGTCTCAGCTGTGTCACCGTCTGTGAGTGTGTGTCTCAGCTGTGTCACCGTCTGTGAGTCCGTGTCTCAGCTGTGTCACCGTCTGTGAGTCCGTGTCTCAGCTGTGTCACCGTCTGTGAGTGTGTGTCTCAGCTGTGTCACCGTCTGTGAGTCCGTGTCTCAGCTGTGTCACCGTCTGTGAGTGTGTGTCTCAGCTGTGTCACCGTCTGTGAGTCCGTGTCTCAGCTGTGTCACCGTCTGTGAGTGTGTGTCTCAGCTGTGTCACCGTCTGTGAGTGTGTGTCTCAGCTGTGTCACCGTCTGTGAGTGTGTGTCTCAGCTGTGTCACCGTCTGTGAGTGTGTGTCTCAGCTGTGTCACCGTCTGTGAGTGTGTGTCTCAGCTGTGTCACCGTCTGTGAGTCCGTGTCTCAGCTGTGTCACCGTCTGTGAGTCCGTGTCTCAGCTGTGTCACCGTCTGTGAGTGTGTGTCTCAGCTGTGTCACCGTCTGTGAGTCCGTGTCTCAGCTGTGTCACCGTCTGTGAGTGTGTGTCTCAGCTGTGTCACCGTCTGTGAGTCCGTGTCTCAGCTGTGTCACCGTCTGTGAGTCCGTGTCTCAGCTGTGTCACCGTCTGTGAGTGTGTGTCTCAGCTGTGTCACCGTCTGTGAGTCCGTGTCTCAGCTGTGTCACCGTCTGTGAGTCCGTGTCTCAGCTGTGCCACCGTCTGTGAGTGTGTGTCTCAGCTGTGTCACCGTCTGTGAGTCCGTGTCTCAGCTGTGTCACCGTCTGTGAGTCCGTGTCTCAGCTGTGCCACCGTCTGTGAGTGTGTGTCTCAGCTGTGTCACCGTCTGTGAGTCCGTGTCTCAGCTGT
Source organism: Phyllostomus hastatus (assembly GCF_019186645.2). Taxonomy (NCBI): domain Eukaryota; kingdom Metazoa; phylum Chordata; class Mammalia; order Chiroptera; family Phyllostomidae; genus Phyllostomus; species Phyllostomus hastatus. The sequence goes on along the minus strand of NW_025333607.1, from coordinate 22,777,831 downwards.
GTCACCGTCTGTGAGTCCGTGTCTCAGCTGTGTCACCGTCTGTGAGTCCGTGTCTCAGCTGTGTCACCGTCTGTGAGTGTGTGTCTCAGCTGTGTCACCGTCTGTGAGTGTGTGTCTCAGCTGTGTCACCGTCTGTGAGTCCGTGTCTCAGCTGTGCCACCGTCTGTGAGTCTGTGTCTCAGCTGTGTCACCGTCTGTGAGTCCGTGTCTCAGCTGTGCCACCGTCTGTGAGTGTGTGTCTCAGCTGTGTCACTGTCTGTGAGTCTGTCTCAGCTGTGCCACCGTCTGTGAGTGTGTGTCTCAGCTGTGCCACCGTCTGTGAGTCTGTCTCAGCTGTGTCACCGTCTGTGAGTCTGTGTCTCAGCTGTGTCACTGGAACAGTTCACAGGGCCCGCGACAGCTGGCAGCCACTGCGATTCTTTGCACAGTATTTTTTACATCTGCCAAATATTCTGACTGGCAGCTCCTTAGGTTCTCCTCTGCCGCGGAGCGTTTATGTTGCTCTCAAGCCCTTGCCCCTTTAATGCTGGGACACACCCCTCTGCCCTTCAACCCATCTGTGGCGTGTCCTTGACGTGGTTGTGTCCTCGGGGTTTGTCCCTTCCAGGTCCGGCCCTTCGTTCCGGCCGGTCCCGGCGCTGTGCACGCAGCCTGGGTTCCTTCTGGGTGGCCCCTTAGCGCAGGCTCAAGGAGGGACCCTTTCAGAAACAAGTGGCTGGCTTGAACCCCATGCAGCTGTCCCTTCTGAAGACTCGTGTTGACGGCAAGTCACGGGAACTCACCACGTGTCCTTTTCATGCCATTTTGCCGCAGACGGAGTGTGTGGACGGGGAGGAGCTGGAGCACAGGGTGACCAGCCGCGTGAACCTCGTGGACCTGGCGGGCAGCGAGCGCTGCGGCCCGGCCGGGACCTGCGGGCAGCAGCTCAGGGTGAGGGGCGTCCCCAGGGGGCGGGGCGCCGCCCGGGGCGTGGTCTCCAGGGGACTGCGCACGAAGTAGACCCGAACGAAGTAGACCCGCATCAACGACCAGGTCCGCCTCCGCCTGCGGCTGGCGGGCCGCACCGCCGGGGTCGGCGGGAAAGCCGCGCTTTGGGGCTGGGGTGAGCGCTGCCCAGTACGGCTGGTGGTTTGGGGGCGACAGGGGTTCGTCGGTGGCCGTGGGGGGGGGGAGCACGGTTGCGGGGCGCGTGCGTTCCGAGCAGAGACTGGGCACTGAAGCGCGCTTCTCCCCCGCACACAGGAAGGCGTGAGCATCAACAGGTCCTTGCTGACCCTGGGCAAGGTGGTGTCCGCGCTTGCGGAACACGGAGGCCGGAAGGGGGTGTTTGTCCCCTACCGCGAGTCGGTGCTCACATGGCAAGTGTCCTTTGAACTTGAAAGGGTCGTTGGGTAACCTGGGGCCAAACCGCCCGGGCCGGGCCTCGCTCTGTGAGGCGGGCGGCCACCGCGCTGCCCTCAGTTCACCATCTTCGCCACGTACTGGGCACCTACCTGCGCCACAAGGCCGTGGTGTAGCGCTGGGCAGAGGTGACCGAGACAGCCGGCGCCTTTCCGGAGGTGCCCAGGGCACCGAGTGCCGGGGGCTGCGCGCTGCCCGCAGTGTAAACCCGTGCGCGCACGGCCGCTTCACCGAGCCGCGCGCACGGTGCGGGCGGAGCCGAGTGCTCGCGAGATCCGGGAGGAACGCGCGCTGAGGCCCAGAGCGCAGCGTGGCCTCCTGGGCCCCGCGTGCGGCTTTGTGCTGCGCGGACCGTCGCCGACGGGGTTGTGCGAGCGAAGCCCAATGACGGCCTTTCCCCCGAAGGCTGCTGAAGGAGAGCCTGGGCGGCAACTCGAAGACGGCCATGGTTGCCACGGTCAGCCCGGCCGCCAGCAGCGTGGAGGAGACCCTGAGCACGCTGCGCTACGCGCGCCAGGCCCGCAGCATCGTCAACGTGGCGCGCGTGAACGAGGACGCGAGCGCGCAGCTCATCCGAGGTGGGCGTGGCGCGGGCTCCCGCGCGGGTCAAGGCTGGGTGGGGGTTCCTGGGTGACGCTGGGGGGGGGGGGCAGGGAAGCCGAAGGTGGAGGAGTGTGCCCACGGCGAGAATTATTCTAGATCAGATATCACCGGTCGTGCGTGTTTCTGTAAATACTTAGACTTGAAAGCAGAAATTGAAAAGCTGAAAGCGGCTCAAAGAAGCCATCAGAACATCGACCCGGAACGATACCGGCTCTGTCGGCAAGAAGTAGCCTCGCTGAGAATGCAGCTGCACCGGCAGGAGCGGGACATGGCGGAGATGCAGAGGTGGGCGGGGCCGCCGTGCCCAGGGGCGGGGCGGGGGGCGGTCCGCGCTCGGTCCTTCCCGGCTCCCCACGGGAACGCAGCAGCCACCTCCAGACCACCTCGGTCCTTCCGCAGTGGTTTCCTAACCCTTGCGGACTGTCTGTTGATTCTTAACCACGTATACGTAAATATACCTGTATGTGTTTGTAGCTGTTTTATTTTGTTTGTCTTTGGAAAGGGCGTGGAAAGAAAAATTTGAAGAAGCGGAAAGGAGAAAGCATGAGGAAATGAAGGAGTTACAGGTATGGTCTCCCCGTTCTCGCCGACGGAGAAGGTGCGGTCGCCGGCAGATCCGTGCGTGCCGCGCCCCGACGTGCAGGAGGAAGGGCCGGAGTGGGGGCCAGGGTGCCGCGGGCCAGTGAGGGTGCGACTGCTTTGGCGGTCAGCTCGCCGGACAGGTAGCGCCCAGACGAGCGAGCTGGGCCGCTGCTCGCCACACGCTTCTGCTGCGCCGGCGTGGGGAGCCTTCCTCCTCCTTCAGGGACTTCGCAGCTTTGTGCTGGGGGTCACGGTTGGCTTCCTCTCTGCCCCCCACCAGAAAGCAGGCATCGCCTTCCGTATGGACACCTGCTCGCCAAGCCTGGTCAACCTCAGTGCCGACCCCCAGCTGTCCGAGACGCTGTTCTACGTGATAAAAGAAGGCACCACCACCGTGGGCAAGGGCGGCCCCACCTCCAGCCCCGACATCCGGCTGTCTGGGGTGCTGGTGGCCGAGGACCACTGGTAAGTGTCCGCCTCTCAGAAAACTCGGCACCTGGCCGGTTTCCCGTCAGCGCCCAGATCTCGGTCCGAGGCGCGGGGGGTGCTGAACCTTGGGGTCTTCCCTCACTCGTAGCTCTCGCAGGAAATGACGTCCGAGGGCCCTGTGAGGACGGGCTGGGGCGTGAAGTTACGACACCCTCACCGTGTCTCAGGCCGCCCACTGGCGGGGGGGACGGGCTGTCTTGGCACCGCGGGCACAGGCGGGGGACCGAGGGCCTGGGCGGGCGGACCGGCGGGGAGCTCCGTGCCGTGTGTGCTCTGTGCCCCTGCGCCCGCCCGGTGGCAGCTGCTGTGGGGGCGGTGGCACGCGTGTGACCTGTCCGGGGCCCCGTGTGTTCTTAGGGGACATCGCTGCTTCTGTGACCAGCCGTGCTCACACAGAGCGCGGCCCAGAGTGGGGGGGCCACCGCTTCCCCGTTCCTCTCCCGCCCCGTCAGTCCAGAGATGGGCTGGACTCTGGGGCTTCTCTCCTGTGCTCTGAACAAGATGACCCAGAGGACCACCGAGCGTCTGCAGCTGCGGCCGCAGGGTCTCACCTGCCAGTTGGGTTCGGCCGGGGGCCCTCGTCTCCCCGCCCCCCCCCGGCCCCCCCCCCCGCCCGCCGCGACACCTGCTCCGTTATCACGACTCTGTGTCAGCCCGGACAGGCAGAAACGTAAAAAACAGGAACACTGTAAATCTGTTCCATTTAGCGGTAAACCATTATCGATATTTTAATGTTTTTGTTGAATTTTCTCTGTTTTGGGTGTTTTCTTAAAGCAGTTATGCTGAAAATGCAGGTACTGCCCTTCCTCCCTGCCCGGTGGGCGAAGGGCGGGGGAGGCCAGGCCTTCCCGGCAACACCCCGGAGTCGGGTCAGAGGGGGGGCATCTCGTGTCACTGCTGTCGTGAAGGGTCTGGGCCCTGACCCGGGCGGACAGCCCGAGCGCCCGCTCCCTCCGCCCCACTCTGCCCTCCGCGCCGCCGTGGCAACAGCCTGCGTCTCTCCCACAGCACCATCCGACACGTCGGCGGGGCTGTGAGCCTCGTCCCCCTGGGGGAGGCCAAGACCTACGTGAACGGCAGGCTCCTCTTGGAGCCCACGGAGCTGCACCATGTAAGTGGGCGGGCGCCGGGGTGGGACAGGGTGCCGGGCTCCGGGCCGGCGCCGCTCCGTTTCTTTGCGGTTCGGCCCGGGAATGCCCTGTGCGGCCCGTCCGTCTGCCGGGGCGAGAGGGGGCCTGCACCTCGGCCCGGTGCTGACTCAGCGTCTGCGGGAGGGCGCCCACGGCGAGCCTGCCACTGCGCTCTAGTCTCCTCGCCCCGAAGCCGGTGACGACCGGCTGTCGGGAGGCGCACGGGAGACACGTGTGTGTGGCGGGGGCCCCGCGGTTCCTGGCGTGAAGACAGCGTGGACGGGTGGTGGTGGCCGTGGTCCTCGTGTCTCTCGCACGGACGCTGGGCTCCGTGCAGGCCCCGAGCGTGTCGGCTCGTCCCAGCGGTTTCCGGGCCACTCTCGCCTCCAGCAGTAACTCTCGTGTGCGCTCTAGGGTGACCGCGTGGTGCTCGGGGGGGACCACTACTTCAGGCTCAACCACCCGGCAGAAGTCCAGGCCGGGGAGGGGCCGGCCGGGGCGGACACCCCCACACGCCAGGGCCGGGAGGACTTCGAATTCGCCAAGAACGAGCTGCTTGCGGCCCAGCGAGAGGAGTGAGTGCTGTCGTGGGTCTGGGGCGGTGAGGGGTCTCCGGGGGCTGGGGGGGGGGCGGGCTGCCCCTCAGTTCCTTCCTGCCGGCAGCGTGGTGGGGTCGAAACAGCGGCCTCGGAAGCTCCGCGGTGAGATGGGCCCGAAGGAGGGGCTGAGTCTGGATTTTGTCTTCAAGGACGTGGGGTCGCTCGGGCACTTTAGGCAGGCGTGAGACAGACAAGGAGAGTCACGTTTTTAGGGGAGCCACCGTGTGCGGTCAAGGCGCGACTAGAGGGAGGCAGTGTCCTGTGCTCAGGGGCAGTGACATTGAGGGACAGTCAGCACGGTGGCTGCCGCGCGACTGCAGACGGTCCGGGCTGCGCACGGGCTCCACGCTGTCACCCGTGTCCTGTGCGTGCGCGGCCACCTCGGTCCTCTCCTCGTCCGAGGCCCGGACGCGCAGGACACTGGTGGACGCGGTGCTGCCCCTGCCGTAGAGCGCCCCCTGGGGGCGTCCGCTGGAGTGTCAACTCGCGCCCTTGCTGCCCGCGCCCCGGGGCTGCCTCCCTTGGCACGAGAGCGGGGTGTGTGCTCACGCGTCCGAGGCAGCGGCTGAGGGGCACGCGAGCACACTCTCCTCCTCTTCTGTGGTCTCTGTGCAAACGGCTGTCCAGCCGGCGGCAGTGTGAACGCACCGCCGATGGCGAGCAGGAGGTCCGGCTCCGAGGTTTGCGCCGCCGTTGGAGACGCGAGGGGGCGCGGCAGTAGGAGTGGCCGTCTGATGGCTGCGCGTGCCCCTGACGCCACCAGAGCCACGTGGACGGGGCTGTGGCTGAGAAAGCTCTGAACTGGGAACCGCAGCGGTGGCGGCCGGTGAAGGACACCCGGGGCTTGTGCTTTGCAGGCTGGAGGCCGAGGTGAGGGAGGCGCGGCTGCGAGCCAAGCAGGAGCTGCTGCGCAGCGCCCAGATCGCCCAGGAGGTGGCCGCGCGCGAGCTCGCCGAGCAGCGGGCCGCCTACGAGCGCAGGATCGAGGCCCTGGAGGCGCAGCTGGTAACGGCGGGCTCTCTCCTCCCGTCCACCCCGGTGACCCCTGTCCCTGCGAGCGGCTGCAGAGGGCGTCGTGGGGGCGGCACGTCCACAGCAGGGGGTCGGCCGCGGGGGGCAGACCGGAGGCTTCTGGACCCGCATCACTTTCCCTCTGACGCGTCAGTCCCATCTGCCGCGCCCGTCAGGGTCCGTCCGCTCACCCACGGCCTCAGTGCGTGCGGGGGACGCGCCGGGGCCGGCGTCCGAGGGGCTGGCCTCCAGCCACGCAAGCCCGCTGCCCCAGGGACCCGGCGGAGGGCCGGCCAGCCGTCTGTTGGGGGTACTTTTGAAAGATGCCTTGTGTTTCTGCCCAGTTGTCTCCACTGTCGTCCCTTAAAGAGGGAAGAGTCCCAGAGGAAGGAGACGCAGGAGGCGAGTAACCGGAAGGCTGCCCACCGCATCGAGGAGCTGGAGCGGGCGAAGCAGCGCCTGGAGCAGGAGGTGCACGTCAGCAGGAAGCGGCTGGAGGTGGAGAGTCTGGCTGCCAAGCAGGCGAGTGTCCCGTGGCGGCTGGAGCTTCCGTCACCCGGCCCCCCGCCCCGCTGTCAGGGGACACAGCCTGCCCGGCCGGGTCGCTCCAGGGGACATTCGTGGGCACTCCGTCAGCTCAGGGGGCGGAGCTTCCTCCAGGGGCCAAGTTCACAGCCCACAGGGTCACCTTTCTGTCAACCCTCTGGCCTCTCTTCCTCTGTACGTCGGTGGGTCTCTGACCTGGGTCCCTAGGCCAGCGGCGCCCGAGGCCCCTGCTAGAAACGCAGGTCCCGAGGCCTCGTGCAGAGCGGGGTCTGAGGACAGGAGTGGGGGTTTTGAGAACAGGTGCAGGGGGACTCGGAACAGGTGCGGGGACTCTGAGGGCAGGTGCAGCATCTGGCGGTGCCTGAAGTGTGGCCTTGTTGACTGGAAAATCATCTCGTAAAGATACTTGATATATTTCTAATGGCCTTCTGTGCTAACAAAGCGTGTGTAAATCGTGGTTCACGGTAGTGTGTTGGGGTGAGGGGTCCGGCTCTGCGGTCCCCTGCGCGCTCACGCTCGGGTCCGGGGGGTGCACGTGTCCACAGGCTCTGGAAGACCACAGCGTCCGCCACGCGAGGATCCTGGAAGCCCTGGAGGCCGAGAAGCAGAAACTGGCCGAGGAGGTGCAGGTGCTGCAGCGCGGCCGGAGCGGCAGGGACCGGGCTCCCGCAGGTGTGCGCGAGATGCCCGAGCGGGCGGCCCTTCCGTGTGGTTGGTCACCACGGGGTTAGCGTGAGTTGCCTTCATGTACTAGAAGCGTTTCATTCCAGATGTTGCTGGCTTCCGCATCTAAAACGTGTGAGTGATCATTTTAAAATGCCCGTATTTGGAACAGTTCTGTGAGCAGGTAGCCGAGACGGTTGCAGCACTGTGTCGGGTGCACTGTGTTTCTAAGACGCCTGGCCGCAGTCCTCAGCTCTCCTCGTGCCTGTGGGCGCTCCGACTTCTTTCCCGCGTCGACGGCGTTTCTGTGTGCGTTTCTGTGTGGGACGCACGCGTCTTTACTGCAACCGCTGTTCGCGTATGGAAAGCACAGCGCTCACTGCAGGAAGCCCCCCGAGTGCTCGCCAGGCAGCCGGCTGCCCTCCGCAGCGTCCGGTCTGACGTCACCCTGGCCCCGCCCCCGTGGTCCCCAGGCCCCCGCGGCCCCCGGGCCTCCGCGCAGCACGCCCCAGCCTCGGGCCACTCGGCCCGCGAGCACCTCACTGTGTCTCCGCGTCAGACGAGAGCCTTCTCTTCTGTTGCTCTTTGAGGCGTAACCTCGGCATTATTACCGCACATGAACTATTAATAACTTCTCACACTGGTTCAGTACCTGGTCCATATTCAACTTTCCTGGGTGATTCCGTAAGCATTTTCAATATTTGGTGGTTTGACTCGGGCTGCAAGCGCGGCCCGCCCACCGTGTCTTACCTCCAGGTCCCTGCCGCGTCCTTCTCTCCCTGAAGGGGTCTGGGGGCGGGGGGCGGGGGGGGCGTGGTGGCTCACAGAGGCCGGGGCAGCGCCTCCCCGGGGCTGCAGGACAGCCTGGCCCTGGTGCTCCCTGCCGGGGGCCGCTGTCGGCGCAGGGCGGTGGCATGGCTGTTTCCACAGACGGTCTCATTGTGCGAGATGCCCTCTGCGGCTCCCGAGTTTAAATTACTTTCGAACTGTTAATTCCCTCTCTGTTGCAAGAAACAGTGAAATACGTTGTGTCGGTACATATTTTATTTCTCCTAGGGCCTAAACCAGTCTTGCAGTGAACACTTGGTTTTTTAAATTCACGTAGATAGTGAATTCCTTTCTCCCAAAGAAGTGTTCACGGTGGAACCCTGGTCGTAGGTTTGACTGAACAATATGAAAAATACTAACGATAAAATCTCACATTTAAATTAGGAGAGTGGAGTCGTGGACTAAACTGTTTTCTTTTCCATTGTTTTTACCTCCTGGTTGTGAGTGTATCCATTCTTTTAGGTCTCCAGGCTGTTGTGGAGAGGACTGCGGCTGTGCATTAGCGAGCCTGCAGCACTTTGCAGTGATCGGGGGCGGGGGTGGGGGAGGGTCCTCAAGTGTGTTGGAGGGAGGAGGGCGGTCTGTGGCGTCTCCTGTCCTTGGGCAGTGCGACCCTGAGCAGCCTCCAGTGCGCCCTGGCCTCCGCCGGGGAAAGACCTCGCTTTACGGGAAGGCGATGCCGTTTCTCCCACGAGGGCGAAGGACGGTGACCCCACGTTGCCCTCACTGCCCGTGTGACCCTTGGTTGAAGCCGCTCGTGGAGAGTGGACGCCTCCCCGCAGGGCAGAGCTGTGCTCACGCCTGTGCGTCCCCCCGCCCCCGCCCCGCAGCTCGGCCCGGCTGGGGCGCCCTGAAGCTCTCCCTGATGCTGCAGGAGGCCAACGCCATCGGCAGCCGGCTCCGCAGCCGGCTCGAGTTCGGCAGGTGGGTGAGCGGCTGTCCCAAGCGTGGGGTGGTTCTCTGTCTGGGAGTGCCTTACCTCCCCGGTCTCTGTCTGGAAGTGCCTTACCTCCGTGTTTTCTCTAAGTGGTTGTGTCCTTGGTTTCCCCAAAGACCCGGGGTTCCGCAGCGCCGTCTGGGAAGCAGCGGGCGTGAGGGGCAGCCCCCCAGACCCTCCCGGGGTGTGCCGGGCAGGGCGGGGCTGGGCGGGGCTTCTGAAAGGGCAGTAGCGGAGCTCAGGGCTCACAAGCTTCCTGTGGAGGTGGAACTCCATCGGAATTTCACATTTTAAAGGGAATTTCCCCATTAGACATGTGTTTTAGACACGATTTCACGGTAATGAACCCGCTTACCTGTGGAAAGAGTTAATCGGGGGCCATGTTTCTGGGGAAGCCCCTCCCATCAGACAGCTCCGGGCGTCGTGATGGGGGTGTCTCAGGGGGACCCTTCCTTGGTGTTTGCAGGCACGAGCCGCTGGACGGAGGCTGCGGCACCGAGGCCCGGGTCCGGGTGCGGAACCTGAGCCTGGGCGTGTCCACCGTCTGGAGCCTGGAGAAGTTCGAGTCCAAGCTCGCCGCAATGAAGGAGCTTTACGAGGTGCGAGCATTACTGAAACCCCCCTGAACCCTCTGAAACAAAAAGTGTAAAACTGACAGGTTCTCAGGAAAGAAAGTCTGGCAGAGAAGAGGCAGGTCACGTGCCCACACTGGCCGGTATTAACAGCCGCTGGCGTCTGCCTCTGCCTGCAGAGGGGTTTCCTGGCTGGCGTCACTGTAACTATGGTAACAGAAGGGTTTCGTGCTGCGCCTGTCCACTCGTGACCGTGCGGCTCTGACACTCTGGCCCAAGGAGGGAGGGGTGGGGACGGAGCCGTCTGTGCTGGGTCGAATGAGGGCAGCGCCCAGTGCCCCGCGCCCCCCGGGCTGAGCTGCGGGTGTCTGGGGTGTGCTGTGTCCGTGGTCACCGCCGTAAAAATACCTCAGCACGTGATCACTTTAATCTCTTATTTCCTGTCTTCCGCCTTCTAAAACTGCGCCCAAAACCTGAAATTTCAATCACACTTTCATGCTCAAGATCTGATTGCCAAAAGTGTTGCCCTTTACCAGTTTTACCAGTTTGTTTTAGCTTGCATTTAATAACTGGCGAGTCTGGGGATTTGACTGTTTCCTTGTGGGAGAAGTGTGTGTTCAGTCTGGAAAACAATAAAATAAACCAGAGGACGGCAAATGCGAGGACCATGGAACTAAAGGCGACAGCTGACAACCCGGAAGCCAGCCCACTCGGAAGCCAGCCCACTCGGGCTCCGGGTGCTCGGAAGGGTGCACGTGGGGCTTTGGGCGAGGGCGCTGGCGGCCTCGCGGTGGAGAGCGTGATGGCCTCTCAGAGCCGTGTCACGTACCCACTGCTGTGTGCTGGCGGACGTGGTCGTTCTCCAGGAAGAAAAGGCTTCATACGTAGTACAGGGGGAACTCCGGAAGCCGATTTAACCGGTGACGGCCCTGCAGTAAACCGAGGGGTCTGTCAGCAACTGGCCACAAAAACAAAACAAAACAAAGGTGGGAAAGGGGCGGGTCCCAGGCAGGTTCATGAGGAAGCCCCTCGGACCCTCCGAGAACAGGTGCCCCGTGAGCGGTCCGGGGGCCTCGCAGGTGACGGCGGTGCCACCGCTGCCTGGCAGGCGGTACCGGGTGCTCGGTCGGAAGGAGCCCACGGGCACAGGGCCCGGCCAGACAGGTCAGGGGGGCTGCAGGAGCCAGTTGGTCACACCCGAACACGGGCTCAGAAGGCGCCTGGCCGGGCCGGGGGCAGGGTGTGCAGGCAGACACCCCATGGGGCCACCCCGCTGCGGGAGGGCTGGGCTTCTCTGTCCGGTGCCGAGGCGGTGGGCGGCTCCGGCTCGTCTTTGTGTGGGTGCGAGGGGGTCGTTGCTGCACTTCTACGCCGAGTGTGCCTCGCGTGTGCCGCTGCACAGGGGACGACCGCACCGAGGCCATCCGGTCACTCTCGCCTCGGCGTGGCACCGAGCCCTGGCGGGCGAGCCGCCCTCGTCCCCACCCCTGCCCTGGTCTCAGCTGTTGACCGCCACGTCCGTCACTCACCTTTCCTCGAGATCGCGTGCCTCCCTGAAGCGGGCGCTGCCGAGCGCTCCGTCAGAACTGGGTCGGTGGGGTTAGAGCACACGCTGTCGTCACGGTCGGCGTGTGCGCCCAGTAGCTGGCTCTCGACCCAGGATCGTCTCACTTCCCCCCCGGGGGCTTCCTTGTTTGTGTCCTCTCTGTCTTGTAAATCACACGTTTGTTAGTTCTGAGTTACTGGATGGTTTCCCTTGCTGCCATTAATAGATCTCTTTTTATTTTTATTTACTTATTAGTTTTAGAGAGAGGCGAGAGGAGAAAGAGGGGGAAACATCAGTGTGCAGTTGCCTCTTGTGCGCCCCCTACTGGGGACCTGGCCCGCAACCCAGGCCTGGGCCCTGACTGGGAATTGAACCGGTGACCCTTTGGTTCGCAGGCTGCTGCCCAATCCACGGAGCCACACCAGCCAGGGCAGTAGATCATTGATATAAATCCTAGCCTTACATAATTGATTTTTTTATTTGACCAGGAATGTGATCTCTTTTGGACTTTTGTCAGATGACCTGTACTTTTGCTGATTTTACATTTTAAGTGTAAGAAAATACTTAGAATGTTTTCTTAGTGTTAGCCGTATTTAGACTCCCCACGAGCAGGCACTGTGTCCGCTGTTTTCGCAGAGTGGCTGCACCAGCCAGGGCGAGGACCTCTTCTGCGACCCCGAGGACGAGTGGGAGGCTGACCTCGCGGGGGTCCCGGTCTCCTCGCTGTCGAGGAGGAGGTGAGGACACTTCCGTTTCCGGCCTCCGGGTCCTGGGCGTGCACGCGGTCGCGTCCTCAGTCGGGAGGGGCCGTCTGCCGCGGGAGGGGCTTGTCGGCGATGCCTGTCGCTGATTCGGTCGCGGCGCTCCGGACGCGGCCCGCTCGCTCGCCCGTCTGCGTGGGAGCGGAGTGCCCGCGGTCCCGGTGTGCGGGTCTTCGGGGCAGCGCGGTCCGACCCGGCAGCGCTCCGGCCTCCCCGGGCATGACCGACCGGCTCCGTGCCCCGGACGGAGCCTGCAGGCAGTGACACTCCCCCCCGGGAGCCCGGTGGATGGAAGCCTCGGTGAAATGTGTCCGTGCAGAGTCCGCACACGCGCACCCCTTTTCTTGAGCGAGTTTGTGAGCGAATGTGCTATCGCGGCGCCTCGCGTGCCGGGGCCGCTAACGCCGGGTGTCCTCCTCGCTCAGGAGCAGGAGCTTGGTGAAGAACAGGAGGGTCTCCGGCTACTTGCACGGCGTCCAGGCCCAGTCCGCTCGGAAGCCGCCTCCCTCCCGTGCACCAGGTACGTTCCCGTCGGCTGCTCCCGCACCCGAGGACAGCGCCGAGTCCCGGCTCCCCACCCCCACGTTCCACGACCCGGAGCCAGTGATTTCAGCTCGAGGCTTCCGCCGCCTTTGCGGTGAGGGATGGGCTGCCGGCCCCCGCCCCCGCCATAAAATTCCGTGCTGTGTGGTCTGCCTCCGCGCCTGAGCGGCGTGGCTGGCTGCAGGGTGGAAGGCGTGCGCGCGCACAGACGCACGAGATTATGACCTTCTCGTGAGAAAAAGCCAAGAGCAGGGGGTTATCTGCCGTCACCTGGGGGGGGAGGGGGAGGGAGGTGTGCGCCCCAGTGCTGTCACCGGACTGTCACCGGACGTGGGGGCCGGGCAGGGAGCGTCCTCTGCCCCACCGGGGGCTGCTCCTGCGTTGGGTGCCGCGTGCAGCTGTCGGCTCCGGAATGACTTCAGGTACCAAAACCTCCGCGAGGAGCCGTTACAGGACCCACCGCTCTGCCCAGCACACCCCGCCCCCCGTGCTGACCGCCGTGCTCGCCCCCTGGAGAGGGGGGGCTCTGTGAACTCGTGTCAGCGTGGGAGGCAGCACCCCGTCTGTTCCACGCTCCTCCCAGCCCCCACTCGTGCTTTCCTCCACCCTCCGTTGAGTTTGCTGGTTCTGTTCACCCGCGGGCTGGACCAGAGCGCGGTCTCGCTCGTGCGTCGGGTCCGGGGTAGCGCTCCTTCCCGAGACGCGGTGCGGGATGTGGGGTGGGGGGGCTCTTCCAGGCTCGCCCGCCTGCTCGTGGTCCGGACGTTTCCCGGGGTGCGAGGTGTCGGCTGCGGGAAGCCGCCGGCTCCAGCCTGTTTTTACCACCTTTGCGTTACTGGGCGTAGCTGCAGGGTTCTCACCGGCTGGGTTTCTTGGGCCTCACGGAGAGGCGAGTGAAGAAGGCCGTTCGTGACCTGAAGGGCCCACGGGCTGGTCGCGTTCCCCATCACTCACGCAGTGGCGGGGACGGGTGTCGTCCGTGGGTGACCAGTTCTCAGGGAACCGCGTCTCCGCCGTGGCGTCCAGGAACCGGGACGGACCGGAGCGAGCCTGGCAGCTCGTTCCGAAGTGGGCTTGCGTGCGCGCATCCTTGTGTGCGTGCGTCCTTGTGTGCGCGCATCTCTGCGTGCGCGCGTCCTTGCGTGCTCGTATCCCTGCGTGCGCGCATCCTTGCGTGCGCGCGTCTGTTCGAGGTGCAGTGCAGGAAGGCAGGCCGACGGCGTCTTCTGTCCAAACAGGCTCGACGGAGGAGGCGGGCTGCGCGGACTGCGGTTCCTCCGGACCCCGCCTCCCCGGGATCTGCAGAGACGTCATCGGCTCGTCGCTGGCCGTTCTCGGGCAGAGTCACGAGGACAGGACGGCGGCGGACAGCCTGGTGCGAGACCTCCTCGACGTTTACGGCGGGCTGCTCGCCATCGCCCGGGCTCACGCGGACCAGGACGAGGACGGCCAGGACGACCGTAAGCAGCCGCCGCGCCTTCCCCGTGCTGAGTGCGTGAGGGGTGCGGTGCAAGCCCTGCGGTGCGGAGGGGCCTTCCCGTGACTTCCCCCTTCTTTCCAAGTGTTCTCCTCCGACTGCGCCACCCAGGCGCGGGCGGCCGGGGTCGCCTGTGCCTTCGGGCGGCTCGCCGTGCTCGCCACGCACTGGCCAGGCGACGCCCCTCCCGGCCCAGGCGCAGCGAGGCTGGGGGACGAGCTGAGGACGGAGGTGAGGAGGCTGGGCAGCTACTTGCAGGTGTTTCTGCAGGTGAGTTGACTTGCTGGTCGTCGTGTGAAGCGCTCATTGATTTTGTCCTGTCCGCATCTCCAGACGAGAGCGGCAGGGGGGTGGGGGGTGCAGAGCTGGGGGGTGGGACTGTGGTCCAGCTGAGGCCTGAGACCGGGAGGGAGCGGCTGAGGGGGGTCTGGGGCAGGAACCAGGGGGCAGCCACCGAGCCGGCTCTCAGGGTGCAGAGGGGACAGCACACGACTCAGCCCCGACCCCCACTGGCAGGAGGGGGCCCGTCCCGGGTGCTCAGGCGAACCGCCCTGTGTTTCCCATCCCTGGTCCCCTCCCCTGGGACACGGAACGGTGCCTGGGGGCCGGGCCGCTGAGCGGGTGGGGGTGTGGCGTTCTGAGACCGCACCCACGAGGGTCCCCGGCCTGCAGTTTCTCCCTGTCACTCTCCAGGAAGGACACTCTGACCTTGACTTAGGGGTGGAGGCCTGTGGCCCTAAGAGAGAGGTTTCACAGTGAAAAATGTTCTAGAACACAGGCTGAGAGACGCTCGGAGTCTCTGCAGTGGGCAGCAGCCCGGGAGAGGCCTCGTGTCCCTCCTGGGTGTGCGCACGCCCGTGCACAAGCCCCCCCAGAAGGGGTGTCCCTTCTGTCCCTCCTGTCCCCTCTCCCCGTCCCTTCTCCTGGACACCAGGGAATGGCTTTATCCGCCACCGTCAGGCGGCTGTCGGGACAGGAAAGGGCAGGAGAGCCACCGTTCCGTGCCCTCTGGGCGCTCGCTGCCAGTCCGCGTCACCACCGGTTGCTGCGCACGTGCCGTGTGGCCTGCTCGCGGTGACGCCCGGAGGGAAGAGGGGCCGTGTGTCCTGGTCACCCCGCCAGCGAGGGCGGCCGTGGCTGGCCCGCCCCTGGCGGAGACGTGCGTGAGGCACAGCCGCGGCGTCGGCCATGCAGAGTCTGTTTCCTTCACTTCTCCCCCCGCCCTCCTCCCCTCCGCCCTCGCGTGCGCTGGCTGTTCGGCCGGTCGCCACCTCCCAGGGCTGCTGCTCAGATCTCTCGTCGGTGGTGGAGGACGCTCAGCAGAGAGTCGCCCGGGCCGTGCGACAGGCCGCCAAGTGTGTGGGACAGCTGGCGGCTCTCAGCGGGACTGACCTGCACCTCCCGGGGGACCGCGGGGCCCCGGACGCCGGCCTCCAGGTGAGCGGACGTGTGGCGTGCGGGCGGTTCTGCAGTCCCCGCCCAGCTCGCGCACTGTGGCGGGTGGCGACGGTCTGCCAGGGGGCCTTGCCCGGCTGGTCAGCCAGAAGGACGCTGCTATCCTGGGAGTTTGCGTCCGCTGGCTCGGACCACCCAGGCGGTGGAGACAGCACCGGCCGCCATGGTGTCCTGGCAACGCCGCGTCCTGCGGCAGAGGACACGCCCCTCGGCGGCAGAGGACACGCCCCTGCGGCAGGGGACACGCCCCTCGGCGGCAGGGGACACGCCCCTCAGCGGCAGAGGACACGCCCCTCGGCGGCAGACTGGCTGGCTCGCCTCCCTACTGGACTGACTGCTAGTCCCCATCCGGCGTCAGCCGGGCTCCATGAGCTTGGAATGGGCTAACTCCTAAAGTAGACAGGAAACACAGCCATCACTTAACAGATTTAAAACATCTGAACCCCCCAGGAGGATCTCGCGGACGCCGTCCGGGACGGCGTGGGCTCGGGGCTGAGCCTCCTGCTCGGCCGGGGGCTGGAGAAGGCGGAGGCGCTGCGGCGCGAGCTCCTGCGGCCGCGCCCGCAGAGCCAGGTGAGAGGGCGGGCGGCGGAGAACGCTGATGTTTTAGAAACGGTGCAGCTCCGTGAGTGAGGTTTTTACAGACGTACGTAGTTGAGTGTGTGTCAGGTTGTTCTTTTGGAGAAGGGGCTGCTGGCATCACCGTGCCGGGTGCCCCGAATGCCCTGGAGTTGCTGCTGCCCTTTGGTTGTCACTTTGTAGGCCCTGCGGCCTCCGCAGGTGGAGCGGCAGTGACCCCTGGTGGTCACTTGCTGTGTCTTTTTTTTTCCCCCCTTTTGTTTCGGCCTCTGCTTTCCCATGTCAGTGCAAACTACCACGTGTCCATCCACCCCTGGGGTTCCCACCGGTCTGTTCAGGCCTGTCCGCCCAGAACCGAGGAGGACCAGGACCCCCGCTGCCCTGCACTGGGCCTCTGGGCCACGTCCCCCACCTGAAAGTCAGGCCCACGCAGTCCGGGGTGGGGGGCGTGGGGAGGGCTGGCTGTGAGCCCGGGGCCTGTGTTTGGGGCCTGGTGGCACTTGTTGGTCGTCACTCACCCTCTGGCCCGCCTCCTCACTGTCCCACGCAGGAACCAACACCTCTGTCTCAGGTGCGAGCCTGTCACTTCTGAGTCTCATCACTTTGCAAGGCAAGGACGCCTGGCGTCCCCACGGGTCACAAGCTGGGGTCCTGTCCAGGCCCTGAGCCAGGCTGCGCCTCCCGCTGGCTCCGCGCTGGGCCCGGCGTGGGGTCCGAATGGGGCTGGGAGCCGCCGGCCCGCACTGCTCTCTTCACCGAGAGGTGCGGTGGGTGGGCTGGAGGCCAGTCTCACGGCTGGGAGTTTCAGAGACTCGTCTGGAGTCTTGCTGCTGTGACCACGTGTCAGCCCGTCTCTGCCCCCTCCCTCTGTCCTGCTGCTGTCCGTCAGCTGAGGCGGAGACCCCTGGCCCACTGGCTGTCCAGCTGTGGTCCCGGTGATGACGCCAGAGCCCGGCCCCTGCCTGGCCCCACGGGGCTGCAGGGGTCTGAGGCTCCCGGAGCCCCAGTGCAGTGACAAGACCCCTGACGTTCTCCGCAGGTCGCCCGGCAGAGGAGCGCCCGCGCCGCGGCCTTCACCGGGTCCCTCGGGCACGCCTTCGCCGAGTGGAAAACGGTAAGGGCCGCTCTCCCCCCACCGTCTTCCGTGGGGCTTCGCTCAGGGTGGCGGCCTCTCGCCGGGGGCCGGCTTGGTCAGGCGGACTGCCGGTCTCACCCTCAGCCGGGGACGCACAGGCAGGGCGGTCACCTCGGCCGCGCCCCCCGGACGTGTGGCTGCCAGGTCAGTGACGGGCGAGCCGTCGGGTGGGCGGGATTGAGGTTGATGTGCCCGCCTCTCCCCGCCCGGGTTAGTGAAGCCCAGCGTCCGCCCGGACGGTCACGGTGGGCTGGGACCGCGTGTCTGGTGGCCAGTGTGCCCAGAGCTTCCAGACCGCAGGTGGGCGGGACAGACCATTTCCTTCCCGTGTCCCAGGTGCACGGACAATGCAAACTAAGTATGCAATCCACGTGTTAGAAGGGGGAGAAGTTTGCTTATGGCCTGAGAAATTGCATTTAAGTAAAACAAACGGCAGATACAGAGTTAAACTTAACGATGGAATACATTCATGTTTCGTGATAGTAGATAATGGTGGTGCGGTTGTTTTAGTCCATTCTCCTGTGATGGGTGATTGGACTTTGGTGCAAAGTAAATGGAGAATTCTTACTTCTTTTGAAAACAGTACCTGTTACTGTCGTGCTTTGGTCTTGCTCGTAGGGACAGAGTCGGGCTCACCTCCTTCTGGAGGACGAGACTCTGGCGCTACAGCCACGCCGAGCCTCACGCCCTGCAGCCCGCCCGTGTTTTCACCAACGCTACCTCTGTCCGCACAGCAGTGTTCCAGAATTCAAGCACAGGGAGGCCGTTCTGGGTGCGAAGATTTGGAGAGGATGGTTGCGTGTGCCTCCGCATTTCTGAAGCTGGAGCGTGGCTTAGAGCAGACCGCCGAAGTGGTTCTCTCTGCCCTGAGAGGTGTGTGCTCCCGGCGGGGCTGGTGGTGCAGTCGGCACGCTGCAGCTGACGGGGTCTCGGCCGTCTTTTCACTCGTAACTCACTGACCAACCCCAACTACCAGCACGGGCCCCCGGGGGGCCGCCCACCCCGGCGCACCTGCTCCCCCTGGGTGGCTCAGCCCCTAGAACAGCCACACGCTTCCACTGGCTCAGACGGGTGAGACGGGCCCCAGCGGCCCGGGGAGACGCCTGCCCGGTGCATGGTGGGGGGCTCAGTGAGCTTGTCGTTCTCCCGCGCAGGGCCCAGCGGCGATGCGGACCTCCTCAGGACCTGCGTGGAGAGTGTCTGCAGCATGGCCCGGGGTGTGGCTGAGGACATGGGTGCCGCCTCGGTGGCCAGTTGCAGGGACCTGGAATCCGAGGCCCAGTCGCTCCTCCTCTGCTTCGAGCCTGAAGAGAGACCTGCCTCGCCAGCGCCCGGGGAGGCCCCTCATCGGACTGGCGGAGCGGGGCAGCAGCCGTCCTGGGCCGGCGGGCCTGGCTCTGGCGGGCACAAGGGCGTCCCCAAGCGTGTCTACGAGCTGCCCACCAGCGCCCCGAGGGCCCCTCAGGGCTGCCTGCCCAGCAGGACCCAGTGGGTGTGAGCGGCGTGTGGGCTTGGGGATGCGGTGTCCGCCTTCCTTCTGCAGGAGATGCTGCCCAGCGGGAAGTGGCTGGCAGCGTTTCCAGGCTGTTGGTCGGCTGCGGGCCTCCCGCGGGGCTTGGGTGGCGAGTGCCATGGGGACCTGCTTTAGGTGCTGGGACGCGCTGCCCCCCCGCGTTCCCAGAGCCGGTTCAATAGGTGCTCACCGCAGAGACATCGCGGCGAAGAGAGTGAATGGAGGAATCGACGCTGCGCGAGCGGCGCTCCTCTGGTTTCTCGCGGCCTCCACGTTGAGGTCCCCGTCTTTCGCACCTGCTCTCTGCTCGGTCCATTGGCCGCCCATTACCGCTGTGGCCGCCCTCCCTCCTGCCCGGAGCTCGCCGAGGCCCATCCGGCTGCGCGGTCTTCGGGCTCCGCCTCCGCCCTGGCCTCCGCGGGCGCGCAGTGAGCGGTGTGCGCATGTGCGCACGGGCGGCGCTGCCGTTCCAGCCCACGTGGTGGCGCACGGACTTATGAACGATGGGGCTCCCCGGCGCGGCAGGGGACTTCGCCGTCCATCCCGGGGCAGGGCCGAAGGACTGTGGTGTCAAACCAGGGGCCGTGTCCGCGGTCACGCCCGGCTCTCGGCGGGGCCGCGAGACACAGGCGGGGCCGTGTCTTCACGCGCTTCGATGAAGATGAGACCCGTGTGCTGCGCCAGGGTTTTAACAAACCTTCGTATCCACAGTCAATAGAGGGGATGTTCTGCTTGGGGGACCTTCTGGTAAGGAACTGGCGTGACATTTTGCACCGCGAGCCTGTGCGAAAATGGAGCAGCCACCTGGCGATTCGCTGGGGGACCCCGACGTGACCCGCGGGAAGGGATGCGCGCAAGGGATGCATGTGATGATGTCCTTGTCACGGACGCTTGTGGGGAACCCTGGCCGCGGAGTCACGACTGTCTGCAAACTGCGCGCGCGCAGTGGGTCCAGGTGTTTCACGGCGGCGCAGCGCGGCGGACCCTTTCTTCTTCCAGCCTTGCGTTTGGCGTCTGAGCTTGTATCCCCGGGGAGTCCTGTGTGCACTTTCACCGGTGGTGGTCGCTCTGCCCAGTGGCCCTTGGGCTCTGAGTATCAGGGCGTTCCCCGAAGGGCGAAGGGCGTACCTGTTTCCGGGGACCTGCTGGAGTGTCAGTGGGTGGTTCTCAACTCGACGTGCGGTATTTAATCTTCCTGTTACCCCACCCACAGTTTCACGGGTCAGAAACCATTTAGAGTCTTTGCACAGTGTTGCACACGTGTTTACACTCCCAAGTGAACAGTTGCACCGTTCGCAAATGAGCGGCGTGAAATACGCTTGCTACCAGGATCGTGTGCGCCGATAAATGTTACAAAGAGAACGCTTTTAATAAATCCTGTCAGCTGCACTCCTGTCTCTTGGCCTAAGGTGTTTATTTTATTGATTTTTAAAAAAACTTACTTTATTCCTGACTCGGAACTGCTGTAGTGGCTCTGCCTGGACAAGAGCTGTCCAAGTGTCGCCAAACACGTAACTGGGAAACGTGAAAACATCGCTGGGACAACTCCCTGGATTAAGGACAACCCAGCGCTCTGCCCCGCTTTCCCTGGCGCGTCTGGAGTAGGTCTGCCCCGCGTGGGTTCCCCAGCTGACGTCTGACACGCTCTCACGCATCCGGAGGGTGGCCCCCGACTGCGCTGCTTAGTAACGGGACGGCCCCAGACGCGCGACTTGCTGTCTTCACGCCGTTTCATGCGTGGACGCCAGCAACCCCCACGTGGTGGCCCTCTGAGCTTTAGACTCGGGGAGCGCAGGAGGAAGCCCTGGCAAGCGGCCGATGTTGGCGCGGACTCCGAGAAGGGACACGCCTGGGCACAAGGGCTCCCGGGGGCTCACCGGGCCCGAGTGCAACAGCACAGCCCAGCAGGCGTGCTCACACCCCCTGCGCCTCCGCCTCCGGGAGCGGCCGGTGCTGAACTGCCCGCCGGCCCAGTGTCCCTGCCCCGCCCCCAGCAGCCCTGAGAGAGCGGGCCGGAATCCTGTTTCAGCCAATAGGACTGAGGCTCCACCCCCTGCCCCTCCCCCAACTCCGAGCTGCACAGCTGTATCCCCATCAGCATCTTGGCCACCCAGTCAGAGCAGCTCCATTCTGACCAATCAGGACAGTGCCTTTAGGACCAATCAGACTGTGAGGATTTGGACTCCTCATTTGCATGAGGACAGGCCAATCAGGGACGGGGGTGGGGACTTGTATTTACATAAACACCTCTGGCTCTGCAAACCCACTTTCCACGGGAGGCTGGACGGTTGTCTCCTCCAGGGGGAGCTGGGGACTCTGACGGTGTCCCGCTGAGACTGGGGGGGCCCCAGCCCAGGGCCTCCCCCCGGACCCCAGGTGTGCGGCTTCATGATGGGGCTGCTCTCAGCTGCGCGAGTCTCAGCTGGGTGACATCAGGGGACGTCACTGCCCATCCTTCTCTCCCATCACTCGCAGCAAAACCCTTGTCGTGGGGGGCACAGGGTCACACCTGGCACACGCCGGTGCCACTCACAACACCCTGCACGTGCCAGGCCTTGCGGCCGCCCTTTCCATGAGCCGTATTGGAAGGCATCAGCCACCCTTAGGCTCTCGGGCCACGAAGAGAGCCAGATGTGAAGCTGGACGTTGGGCTGCGGGCGTGTGCTCCCCGGGGTCCGCGGAAACGCTTAGGACAGTGCGGGGCGGGCCGACGCGGGGGCCCCGCCCGGAGTCTGCCGGCCGGCGTTGGTTTCCGTGGTGCGGTGTATCAGTTCGCGTTTCTCCCTCCCAGCAGCGGCACCCCTGCGTGCCCACCCTCCCCTGCCGGTTAGCTGACTGGTCAGCGCGTGCTCGAGTCTGCGGGCCGCCTGCCCACGTCCATTCCGAGGTGTCGCCTGACTGTGGAAAGGAAGGATTCCTTTGTCACGAGGGGGGAAGCGGTCCGCTGTGTGGTTCGGCTAAAAGAAGGCTGACGTTGCAGACGAAGCCCAAGGGCACTGCAGAGGAAGAGGAGACACTTGATTCAGGGGGCACTTTGCAAACTGGGGCGACGGGGCCGCCGGTGGAGACCAGCAGTGTGCTCCCCCAGAGGAGGAGGGGGCAGCCGCCCACCTACCGTTCACCCCCAGCTTCCCAAAGACGTCCATGTTATGCAAATGAGGTTTCCAAGTGAAATCCTGCAGTTCTGATTGGTCGGGAGAGATGCAAATGAGGACGTCCTGGTGCAGTTCTGATCAGACCGGGCGGTCACAGCCCCTGGGTGACAACCCCAAACCAGGAGCTCCCTGGAGGGGTCAGAGGGCAGGAGCCCAGGCCAGGGGAGGCTGAGAGCTCACCCGTGGCTTTTCTGGAAACGCAGGCCGGAAACGCAGCCCTAGGGACAGGCGTCTGCCCGCCCCGACGCTGGGCTCCGGGTGAAACGGGTCTGCCCTGAGCTGCCTCTGGAACAGTCGGACTCTCAGGTGGGTCTGTGCCCGGTTCCGGACGTCGCCGCCTGGGGTGGCGGAACCGAGACCGAGTCTCACCTCCTCCCTGCAGTCGTTTTCAGTCTGCGGCGTTTGCGGGGTGCCGTGCGGGCCCTGTGTTCCTTTTACCGTCCCCCCGCGCCCAGGCCCATTCCCTCGTCCCCGGGTTGTTTTAGTGACCCCTCGCTCCCAGGGCCGAGCGGTGGACGCGAGTGGGAAGAGGTCAGATCGCCTCAAGTCTTGTGACAAAGACCCGGTTGTCCCTGACACGCCTTCTCGAGAGAGTCGAACACCATCTTCTGTCCCCCCCAGGGTGTCCCCCGCGGGGTCCCCTGAGGGTCTTCGCCAGACCTCGCCTGTTGACTCGAGGACACAAGGGGAGGAGAGCGTCCTTGTTCTCTCCCTCCGTCCCCGGAACCCGCCCTTCCCGGCCAGGAGACCCACGCAGGTTCAGGTGCAAAGGGGCTGACTGGAAAACTCTGCCCCAGCCTCGTTCCGGCCGGAGGTCCTCCCGGGCAGACGGGGCGCCCTTCTGGGAGGGTCCGAGTTCCGTGGGAAATGCTGGAGCCGCTTCCACTGGGACAACAGGCGGCCGTGAACTTCTGGGAAGTGGGGGCGACTCACTCAGCCGCCTGGCCGCCCCGAGACTCTTTGACCAGATTTTTTTTTTAAATCCAGTGGTTCTCCAGCCATTCTCCTTCCTACCCAGTGTCTCCCCTGCAGCGCACCCCGCGGACCTACTGGCTCAGAAGCCCCCTTCCCGGCGGCAGCTCTGACACGACGTCCAGCTGGGATGGGAGCTCGCTGCCCAGTGGGGGCGGGGCTGTCTTCTGGGGGGTGACTTAGGGGACGCTGAACTGAATAGAACTGACCTGTCACAGATTTGTGCATTTAACCGTTTTTTGGCATCGTCTTTTTTTTTCTTTTTAAAAAGTGAAAGTATGGTTTTGGAGAGAAGCTAAAAGACCACACAGGAAGGGTTGGAGCAGAGCACGGAGCCAGGCCCGCGGCTGCCCAAGCTGCTTCCGAGGCCAGACAGGAGGCAGGGGGTAGGGGGCTTGTGGCCCGAGCCCCCACCTGGAGCGGCGGCCGGCGCGGGGCACGCAGGGCTCGCTGTCCTTCCTGTCCCCTCCTTCCTGCTCCCCGCGAGCTGCTGCCCCCCACTGGCCTGCGTGTGTCCCCGCGGGAGGCTCTTCTCAGCCATCTGTTACTTCAGATACACGCTGAGCGGGTTTTGTGCAACTTCAAAGAGGGGTGTTGTTTTGAACTTCGTAAGCCTGTACAGGGATAGGAATCGAGTCCCCTCTGCGCCCCGTCCCTGCTCCCTCCCAGACGCCTGGCTACTGCCAACCCGGCACGGGAAGGCCCCTCGAGGTCCCCGGCTGACGGCGGAGAGGAAGATGAGGAGCGATTAGTATGGAACATTCCATATTTCCTTGTCAGAACAGCGAGAAAGGGGAAAAACCGGTAGATGCCTTAAAACCCACCCGGGAGGTGAGGTGGGCAATTTTGGGAGGAGAAGCCACGTGCACAGGGGTGTCACTAGGGTCAGAGTGGCTTCGCTGGGAATGGGCCGCACACACCACTGGTCAGAGTGTCCGCCTTGTCCACCTCGGCCCCAGGGGCGCTCCCTACGTCCCGTGGTGGAGAGCTCCACCCAGACACACGGGGCAGCCGCTGCTGTGTTTTCTGACACCCTGGTCACCCCCGTTGTGGCCCCCAAGCAGTCGGGCCTGACGCACTTGCTGGGTGGCGGTCAGAAGCCCAGAGCCCGCAGCGCGGTCTGAGCTTGACCCCCCGACACTTGCTGCCTTCCAGGCTGCAGGGGACACTGGCGGAGACTTCCGCCTCTGAAGGCACCTGGGGCAGGGGGTGGGGGGATTCTTCCTCCTTTGGGCTGCCTCCGCTGCCGTGGAAACCTAAGGGAAAGGAAGGGAAGGGATAAACTTCCTTCCAGGTCCCTCCGATTGTACAGACAGATGCTCCCGCGCGGGGAGAGCTGATTCTAAAGGCAAAGCTGCCCGGAGGAAGCAAAAAGGCGTCTTTCTTGGACGGAAAAGCCGTGTTTGTGGTTCCAGACGCACCGCCCTGAAGTTCTACCCCGGGGGCGGCGCCGTGTCAAGCAGCCCTCACGCTGAGGGGCTGGACGCAGTGACCCTGTGTCTCCTCCAGGTTCGGATGTGACCAGGGCCAAGGTCCAGGGGACTGGGGTCCACGCCGGGCTGGGACCCCTGTGGGTGCCCCACCCCCTTTTAGCTTCTGGGAGTCCTTCGCTTTCAGCTGGCCGATTGGAAAAGGAGAGGAGGGTCCCGTGTGGTCTGACCAGGCCAGGGCTGGACACAGGTGATGGCCAGAGTGCGGTCCCCCGGCCGCAGCTGCCCGCAGAGGAGGCTGGACAGCGCAGTGCGGGTGGTAGGGGGTCAGATCTTGCGAACGTTCGCCCGGGACTCACCCCTCGGCTCCGGCACTCACGCGCCCTGGGTGTTTACTGAGCAGCCGCTACGGGCCAGGCCCTGTCTGCAGCTAAGGGGACAGCGGGGCCGGGGTGCAGGAGGACTCGGTCTCCGTGGAGAATCCGCCCGTGGGAGCCACGCGAATTCCGGGCGTCCGAGCCGCGGGGTGCGGAGGGGAGCGCATGCGTGCTGCGGAGGGCTGCGCGGGGACCGCGGAGAAGCCCCTTTCCGCCTGCGGGGGCGGCGACCCGCTGCGCATCGGTCACACTGCGGGGACGCCCCCCCACACACCTAACGCGGTGCAAAGGCCGCACGACGCTGGACGGGTCGCCGAACGCGCGTGGTCAGAGGCGAGCGGACAGCAGCGGCAGCTCGGCCCCTCGGCGGCGCACGCACCCGGTGCCGCCGGGGGCGACCCGAGTGGCGCCACGGGAGGGCCCGCCGTGTCCCCCGTGGTCGAAGGGGCGGCTGCCCGCTCCGCGCGGCGGCGAGCTCCTGCTTCTGACCTTTACGCGTTAAGTGCCTCCGCCCGCACCTCACCGACCCTAACATTTTCATAAAAGTGACTTCATCGGAAGAGTTTATGGGTTTTACTAAGGCCCGTGTGTGTGTGTCCTCCCTACCGGGCGTGGAGAAAGGCGTTCGCCCGCGGGCCCAGAAGCCGCCGTCACGGGAAGGTCGGTGGCAGAGGGTCGCGGCTTCGCCCACCGAAACCCGCAGCCCCGGGGGCCGGCCCGGCCGCAGTGCCCACGGCGGCCGCTGGGTGGCAGCGTCTCCCAGGAATCCGCCGGAGCCGTCCCAGCTCCAGAAGGAACCGAGCAAAGGTGAAGGGCCCAGGGAGAATGTCTTTTTTTTTTTTTTTTGGTTCTTAATACTGTGAAAAGGATGACCTCTCTAAAACGCTCGCTACAAGCTCTCTCGTGACGCTCGGTAGCCATGTCCACTCCCGGAGGCCAACAGGAGCAACGCAGGGGCGATGCATTCCACGTGCTCTCCACCCACGCCCCCCTGGCTCCTGCGCTCCGCCCACGCAGGCCGGGTCCAGCTCCAGCCGCGGGCTCAGGTTCCCCCCTTCTCCTGGAAGGAGAAAAACAGAGCCAGACAGTCAGGTGGGGACACCGGAGACAGAGAAAGCTGGCGGGGACTGTGTGATCGCCTCTCACGGCCCTGTCGGGAGTGGTGCCCTGCTTTTTGTGGCTCTAACTCATGTGTGAACGGTTGTCCAGGGGAGTAAGCGGTGCGCGGGAGTTCCACAGGCGCGGGGGCAGCTGCTGGCAAGCAAGTGTTGCTGACAGTCCCCGCCGGGGCGGCCGCTGGGTTCTAACGCAGTGCGTCGCTTCATCCTCACGTGAGCCAGACCCGGAAGGTGTTTCTCCTGTTAGCTCGCAGGAAACGGAGGCAGAGGAAGGTCAGGCCACTGGCCCGTGGCCACGGGGCCAGCCGGTCGCCGGTGGGTTCAGGGCCGGACCGCAGCCTTGTCTGACCCCGAAGCCGATGAAAAAGTGCGGAGTCTGCGCATTTCTTTGTTGTTTCTCCAGAAACAAGAAGAAACCGCCTGCACGCGTGTTATTCTCTGTTTTGGGGGCCGCCGTGACCAGATCGCCCTTCCCCACAGCCCTCAGTCCTTTCCGGAAGAGTCGCCGGAGGGAACGGACGCCGCATTTTCGCGTTCTCGGTCCTGAGCGTGATGTGTCGGGGCTGTGGCCGCAGGGTCCCCAGGGGATCCGACCTGCGTTCGAGGTGGCCCCCGCCGGGGAAGCTGCGTGTCTGCCGCGAGCGCCCGGTGCTACTGTGAGTTTGCAGTTTGAGTTGCGATGGGCGATTCCGTCGGTGGCTCGGCGCCTCTCCCCGCGTCTCTGTGGACCGAACGCCCACACAGTGGGAGCTGCCCTGGGAGCTGCAGGCCGGAGGCCGTGAGGCAGCGCTCTGCCCGCTGTGCCGCAGCCAGACGGCACCCACGGCGGCGGCCACAGGGGCCCGCCGCCCGTTCCCCCAGCGGACCGGGCCCGAGGCCCATTTCCGGGCGCAGAACTGGGTCTGCAGATGGAGGGAACCCCCAAGGGATCAACCGGCAAACACGGGCTTCTCCCAGTCGCCTCGGACATCTCCCTCGTGGTGGGGATGTTCTCAGGACCGCATCCTGTTTAGGGAAGTTTTTAGCATTAAAGTGATTGTTTTTAAATAAGCCTTGTAGAAACCCGCGCGTTTTGACCTGGGCGGCAGCGCCCACTTCCTGGTCCCGTGCGTGACCGAGGCGGAAGTCGCCTGGTGCGCGTGTGACTCAAGTAACCTCGCCAGAGGCGGGTACGGGAGCTTCTAGAAGTTAAGTGACTTGCCCAGAATCCCACAGCTGCACGTTCTCAGCCTTGTCTCGTGTCAAAGACCATGAGTTTCCTCTCCGTGGTCACAGGGGAGGTCCGGCCCCGAGGACACAGCCCACCAGGTGGACGTGACGACTCAGATCCCGTGAAGCCCCGGCAGTCCCCCTGGGGTGGGGTGACCC
Organism: Phyllostomus hastatus; assembly: GCF_019186645.2. Taxonomy (NCBI): domain Eukaryota; kingdom Metazoa; phylum Chordata; class Mammalia; order Chiroptera; family Phyllostomidae; genus Phyllostomus; species Phyllostomus hastatus. Next base: position 22,751,041 of record NW_025333607.1, on the reverse strand, counting down.
TGGCGGCGGGAATGTCAGGGAAAAGCCGCCCTCCCCACGTCTTCCTGGGTCGATCCACGGCCGGCCGAGGAAGAGGCTGCTATTCTAGAAAATGTGGGGCCGTCTCCGGCCGCTGTGAGGTGAGACACAGGCACCAGCAGGTGGCGCGTTGGCCACCGAGCGGCCGTGACCAGGTGCGGCCGGGGAAAACCTATTCCGATTCCCTGCCAAACCGTGTTCCGGAAAAAGGACCGTTCTGTCTGTCCCCAGGCCCACCGGGTAGTGTCCTGGGGGAACTGTTGGAACCGAGGGCCAGGTCCTGACCAGTCACCCCACGAAACCACTGTGCTTCCTTCTTTGAGGTCACCAGACCTGGGACCCACGTGGCCCTGTCGGCGGGGGTGTCCGAGGGCAAACCGAAGCTCAGGTATGACGTCCGTTGGCCCCGAGAGGGGGCAGGCTGCCACCTGGAGACTGTCTTCCCGGGTTTTCTCACTTTGCTTCTGTTACGTTCGGGCATCTCGTGCCCTTAGAATCCAAGACAAAGTCCCAGCAACATCCTGCGGGGCTTCCCGTGGCCTGGCCCCCGCCCCCAGTGCCGCCCCACCCCTCTGTCGGTGACAGGCTCTCCGCAGACACAGGCCATGCTCGGGTCACCTGGGTGCTCTGCCGCCCTCCACTCTCAGCTCTTTCCGGCCGCCCCCCTTCCGGAATCTGCTCCGTCCCTGCCAGGCCCTCTGTCCCGGGCCCCTGCGGCCACGTCCGTCAGAGCGGTCACTGCGGTCTGCGGCGATCTCCCTCCCTCCCTGGGCTGCCGTCCACTGTTGAAAGGACAGAGTCGGGACAGGGTCTGTCCTGCTCACCTTCCTGTCCTACACCTGGGAGGGCAGCCTGTCTCGGGTGCCCAGCGGCCCGGGGCCAATGCACACTGAACGCACACCGTATGCGTCTGCCGTGGGCCGCTGCGCATGCCTGTCGGCCGGGTGGGAAAGGCAGGTTAGGGGATTCGGGTCAGCGCATGCGTCAGACCTCCCTGTGAGCCAGGCCTCCTCCTCCTCCTCCTCCTCCTCCTCCTCCTCACCCCGGGGGTCTGGCTCCTCCTAGGCGGGGCTGTGGCTCCTGCCGGGTGTCCGACCCGCGGCCCAGGACGGCTAGGAGCACGGCCCAACCCAGAATCGTCAATTTCCTGAAAACCTGTTTTTGCTCATCAGTTTTCATTCGTGTTTGTGCATTTGATGTGGGGCCAAGACAACTCTTCTTTCTCCGGTGCGGCCCCGAGACGCCGGAAGCTCGGACGCCCCTGTGTGCAGAAACCAGAAACAGGACGCAACCAGGTCCCGTTGTATCTTTTTATGGCCACCGGACACGACTCACTCAGTGGTCTCCAGGCAAAGAGAGTGTCCCCGTGGACACTCACAGACACCCGGCCTGCTCTGTCCTTTTGATGGGTGTCTCACAGATAAGAGCAGCACTCAGACACCAAAACGTTTTTGAAGAAACCCTGGTGAGTTGAGTTCCACGTCGTTAAACTAGCCCTCGGGCCTGCAGCCCCCTCCCCCCCACGCCCCGCCAGGCCCCTCCGCACAGAACCAGCCAGTCATTTCTCCGAGAGACGCTGGAAAACCCATGAACGCTCTCCTCCATGCACAGGGCGATGCAGAAGTGTGCTTTCCACCGGACAGAGTCAGGGTCTGAGGATACGTTTTTTTTTCAACCGCTAAATGTAAATGAAAAATGTTTCCCTCTGTTTTTAGAAGTAGAACTCGGGCCTCTGAGAGCGGCCCGGCGGAGCAGCGCTCGCCTTCCGCCCCTTCTGTTTATTTACTTTGCCATTATCGGGCACGTCAGCCCCGGCTCGTAATGCCGCGTGTCACACAAAAGCAAACACAGTCACGTCACATTAATGACGGGGCTGAGATCGTATGACTCACCGGCTGCAATTCCATGCCCCCTTGCTATAGAAAACATGACCCGAAATCCTAACCAGCTTTGGAATAAAAGGCCCCACAATTACGATATAGTAACAAAGTCCGCGGTGTATACAGTTTGATTGTTTCAATGTTCTGTGTCCGTCCACTCCCATTTTACCTGCAATTTATACGCGGCAGTAAAAAGTCAAGTGGAAAATGCACTCTGTGGTCACTGAAACACTGTATCCCTTTACCCGGCCTGTTTGGCGGGCTCAGTCTAACCAGAGTGGAACCGGCTTTGATGCTCTCGGTGTTTGAAGTCGGAAGCAGGCCCACCTCCTCCCAGGGTAATTGTACTCACAGACCCTCTGCGTCCTAGTGACTGCTCCCACACGACAGGGCCGGCTCCCCGCCTCGACCCGGCCCAGCACCCCCGGGACCCCTGAGCTGCCTGGAGGCTAGGCTTGCCCTGTAGACAGCAGGTGCCCACCAAGGGCTACCTCTGGGGCAGAGACGACCAGTCCTCTCGGGGCTGTGACTGCGTCCCAGGGCGCCGCAGGGATTGTTGGTAAGAGTGACGGTCATCCCCCCACCCCCCACCCCGGGCCCCCCCCACAGCAGCTCCGGCTGGGCTGCTCTCTGGAAGCTGCAGCAGAAAGCCCCCTCCCCCCCCCACCCGTTTCCTCCGGCCCCCAGCAGCTTGTCTCCTTCCCAACAAGTGTTTAGAGGAAAGTGTTGACACTTATTAATCTGTTTCTTGTCTGCCCGGGCGCGCGAGCGCACGGCTGGGGGCGGAGCGGCGGGTCTCCACGGCGGCACGGGCTGTGACGCTGACCAGACCCCCTCGCCGTTGTTATTCTTTGTAATTACCTTCATTAAGTGAAAGCATGTGTCAATCAACTTTGAACTTTAAACACGCCGGTAATTTGCGAGAAAAATGCATTTCTGAGTCCCGGAGGCCATGTGGGCTGGACGGGGTGTGTGTGTGTGCGCGTGTGCGTGCGTGCGTGTGCGCGTGTGCGTGTATGTGTGCGTGCATGTGTGTGGGCATGTGCATGTGTGTGTGCGGGCGTGTGTGCGGGCGTGTGCGCCCGCGGGGCTGGGCGCTGTATTGGAAGCGGGTTTCCGTGGTCGTCTGAGGGTATCACTCCCCGCGGGTTGCGTTCGGTCACTTTGTGCGCACGGAGGATCAGGTCGGCAGAGCGGGCTGGGCCAGGCGCTGAGCTTTGGGCCAGGGCAGACGTGGCTTTGGCAGACGAAGGGCACTCCCTCCCAAGCGTCGAAAACCGTCTGTTCTCCTCGGTGGCTGACCGCTGGCTCTCCGGGGGCGCGGCCGTGGGGGCCCCTGCCCTGTCGCTCGCAGACTGTGAAGGACCGAAGTGTCCTGAAGTGTCTCGGTTTGGTCAGGCCGCACAGGGTCGGGGGGCTACCGCCCAAAAGGAAGGCCCCCCATGACAGCGTCCTACTCACTGACCGTCGGGGACGGATGCGTGCCCCTCTGCTCTGCGACGCAGGTGCAGCTGTCAGGCCCCTCGCCCCACCCACGGGTGTGGTGCTGCTCTGGGGCACCCAGTGCACCCAGCACCCAGTGGGGTGAAACACACAGGAAGCTCCAAGGAGGGTCCGGGGCCGGCACCAGCAGCCTCGCTGCATGTCCTTGCGTGGCTTTTCCACCAGGGGGCCATCGGGGACAGGAAGAGGTGAAGGGGACCGTGGCAGCTTTGCAGCCCCTTTGAAGGGCTGGGGCTCCTGACTCACGCGAGGGTCCCCACCGTGGGCTGTGCACGTCAGCTGGTCCTCCGGACAGGAGCTGGGCGGCGTCCACCCCACTCCGTCACCCGGTCCTTGTGGCCCCCCCACCCCTCAGTCTCATGTCCACCCCACCTCCGCCTTCGACTGGCTCCCCTTACCCTCTGCCAGTCTTTGTCACTCGCCACCTTCTCCAGGTACCGGCTTCCTGCTTCCGAAAGGCAGAGCCCCGCCCCCGACAGCACTGGGACCCTTGGAGACGCGCCGAGGCTCGCGCGGGCGGGGTCTCCGTCGTCCGACTCCCCTGAGCGGTGTCTGTGGGTCTCACCGCGGGTGTGCCCAGGTCCCGGGACGGAGCCCAGGTCTCGGGCCGTGGCTGCCGAGTCTCTGAAGGGGGAGTGAGCGTTTCCGCACCTGTGGGCCAGCGGCAGCCTGTTCACGGGACCCCGCGCTGCCCCCGGTGAAGGGCCTGCCGGTGGGAGAGCGGCTCAGCTCACCTGGCCGGGGTTCACCCCACACACCCGAGACTCACCTGGGGGCCCGACAAACCACGGCCGCCTGCTGGGGCCTCAGGCCGGAGACGGGTGGGATCGGTCTGGGGGTCTGGTCGCCGTTAAAGATCCCCCAGGTCCTTCTTTTTTAAAACCACAGGTGTGGTTGCCAAGCCCACCCGGCGCACACCTGGAGGTGTGTAACTATCCTGGTGTGGCCATTTCTCCCTCAGAGCTCAGTCTCCTGCACGCTGGCCTCTCGCTGCGCACGCAGGTGACTGCAGACAGGAGCCAGGATGGCCTCCAGGAAGGTGGTCTGCGCTGGCACCTCGGGCCTCTCCCCGGGGTCCGTCCGCTCCCCGCCCTCGGACAGGTGAGGCCGGCAGCGGTGTGGCGGGCTCAGGGGGCCTGGCCTGGTCTCCCCGATTATCTGGTCGTGGTTCTGATTTCCCTCCTCAGCGTTCCGCCTGGAACCACGGAGCAGGTCTGTGGGGCCCAGCAGAGCCGCAGGGCGAAGGGCGTCCGGTGAGCCAGGTGAGCCTGACGTCAGTGCGGCCCCTCGAGGCCCCGAGCCCCGGGGGTCCCTGGCCTGGGATCCGGGGTGCGGGGGGCTGGCTTCAGCCGCACACTTGTTCAGTGCGTGTTTCCCGGGCACCTTCCAGAGGGCTCCGGGCTAGTGGGGTCGGGAGCGGGTCTTGGGGCTTGGGGACCGTGTCTCCTCGAGTCTCCGTGACCCTGTGCCGCCACCGTGTCCAGGTCCCCATCATCCTGGGCCTCGGCCCCTGGCCCTGCCCCTCCGAGTCTCCTGCTGCTGCTCCCAGCCCCACGCCTGTGCTCTGCACACCTGACCGGGATCACTCAAACCCGGATGCTCCGCCCCCTCACTCAGAGCTTTCGGGGGGCTGCCCGTGAGCACCCTCAGAACCAAACTCAAGCACCTCCAGCCTCGGCAGACCCGACCCACGTCTGCCCCTCCATTCTCACCTCCCCGGCCCCCTCTCCAGCCCGGCTGCAGCTTGCTCGCCTCCTCCGCGGGCCCTCCCCTCTGCTGGGGGAAGGGCCGCCCCCACCACACCGGCTGCACTTCTCGGCCGTGTCCCCCGTGAGCCTCTGAGGCAGGGACCCCGTGCCAGCCACCCGCGTGTCCCTCGTGGCATCTAGTAGTGTCAATGGCACTCGGGGGTCCTCGGGGAGGTGCTGGCGTGGGGGTGGACAGATAGCAGGGAAGCAGCTGGAAAATCCCCGCCCCCCCCTCCGAGGTGCCCTGACGTGGTGACTGCAAGGGGCCGGGTCAGCCCGGGCCGGTGTGGTCCCGGTGCTGCTCCCACGGGTACGCGGCCTCAGGCCTCTGTGGGCGGGGGCTCTGAACGCAGCGCTGGTCTCTCCGGGTGGGAAGGGGGGTGGGGGGAGCAGTGCTCAGGCTCCGCCCTGGATTCCGCCCCCTACCAGAGGAGGCAAAGTGGGGGTCCCAGGAAACGGCGCCTGTGTTCTGGCTGCCCCCGTGTGCCAGTGGCATGGTGCCGTCATGTGCCCATAATTGCTCCCTTTCTCTCTCTCTCTCTGTCTCTCTCCGGCTCTTTCAGCTTCAGAAAAGGCTTAGCAGCAGCCCTGGCCGGGTGGGCCGGTGGGTTGGAGCATCGCCTCCTAAACTGAAGGGTCCCGGGTTTGGTTCCCGGTCAGAGCCCACGCCTGGGTTGCAGGTTGGGTCCGAGGTTGGGGCGCCTGCGGGAGGCAGCCGATCGTGTCTTTCTCCCACATGGATGCTCCTCTCCCTCCCTCCCCATTTCTCTAAAATCAGTAAGCGTGTCCTCGGTGAGGATAAAAATGAAGAATAGGAAACGCTTAGTGGCAGGTCCACCCGGCAGGAAACCAGTGCCCGTGGGGTGCAGCTGTCCGGCTGCATGTCCCGTGCGTCTCCCACTGTCTCAGGAACGGCAAGCAGGCCTGGCGCCTGGGCGGCAGCGCAGACCGCGGCGAGGGGCGGCGAGGACGTGAGCGTGGTCCCTGACGGCCGGGGTCCGGGTCCCCAGCCTCGGGCGAGGGTGCAGACTGGGAAGAGGCAGCCGCCCCTTCCGCCTGTGTCCTTCCGCCCCGGCCGGCGGGCCGTGGGTTTCTGGATGCTGCCGCCCGGCCAGTCCGCGCCCTGCCCGGACTCGCTCCTCATCCCGCAAACACCGCTGACGATGGAGCTGGGTGCGCGGATCTCGGCGATGTGGCCCACCTTCGTCCTCGAGGGTCCGGAGATCTGCGGGGGGAGAAGGGCCAGCCGCCCCTGCGTCCCCTCCCAGAGAGAAGAGCGAATGATTTCGACGTTCCCGTGTGGGGAAGCGAGGACAGTTCTAACCTTTTCTCCGCCGACTGTGGGCGCCGCAGAAACTGCGGAAAAGGCGGCGGCGCGCTGGGAGAGAAGCCGCGGGCGCGCGGCCCGTCCGTCCTGCAGGGAGCCTGTGCGGGAAGGGGTGTTTGGCCGCGACACCCGGAGGACGGAAGGGCCGGGCCGGCTGGCGGGAAAGCCCCGGACAGCAGAACGCAAACCCGAACCTCCCCAGGCCTGGCGTGGGCAGCCCGGGCAGCCGCTCCGCCTCGGCTGCGTCTTCCTCTGCGTGGAGAAGCGGGGGCGTGTCCCGGGCAGGCGGGCGACCGCGGAGTGGGTGGCTCAGACTCCCCACGGCAGACGGGCTAGGAGTGTGTGTGCACACACCCGTGTGTACGTGTGCTGCGCATGGTGTGCGCATGCCTGTGCATTGCAAGTTGTACATGGCGTGTGCATGTCTGTGCGTGTGTGGGGGTTGCTGGCACAAGCACTCAGGGCCGGCAAGGCCAAGGGGAGCGGGAAGGGGGTGGGCAGGCCAGAGGCTGCGGATAACCTTGTTGCGGTATCTGGAAAGAACGGATACACTCAAACGGAAGGTGAGAACCGGCAGATGGGGAGTGTGTGGGGCTGAGTCTGCTGTGCGCGCAGAGCGGCTGGACCCGGGAGAGAGCCGCCAGCTGCCCGGGGCTGGCGCGGCGCGTGGGCGGGGCCGCAGGGGGCGGATTCACAGCCGCGGGCAGGCGCGCTTGCCCGAGGGTGGGGCGGAGGCCTGGTTGGGGAAAGGCCTTTGATCCCGTCAGAGGTGGGTTTCGTTCGCTGTCTTGGGTCATGGTCACAAGGCACCCGACAGTTCTCCTGGTGACGTATGTGTAGCCCCACCACGGTCTCGGGCTGTCCCACAAATGCTTCTCGCTCCAGGACAGTCCCCACGTCCTAACGCGGCGAAACGGTCTCCGAGCGCGCCGCGTTCTCTTGTGGCTGGACTCTCCGCCGGCCTCGCTCGACTCTGAACGGGCTGAACGAGGTCTCTCTCCCCGGGTGCTGCAGCGGCAGGCGCCCCGTGTGCCAGGAGCGGCTACCGCCTCGCACGTCCACCGCACACAGCGTCGGTGCCCCGGAACTCCGGGATCCGTAGTGCGCTCATCGGGTCACGTGAGGCCGCTTTTCAGGAAAGAAACAGATTACTCAAGGTTTGGATTGGGTGAGAAAAGCTGTTGGTATTTTTTTTTAAGATTTTATTTATTTATTTTTAGAGAGGGAAGGGAGGGAAATAGAGGGAGAGAAACATCCATGTGCGGTTGCTGGGGGTTATGGCCTGCAACCCAGGAATGTACCCTGGCTGGGAATCGAACCTGCGACACTTTGGTTCCCAGCCCGCGCTCAATCCACTGAGCTACGCCAGCCAGGGCTTGGTATTTTCTTTAAAAAATATTTTGCGTGAAAGGAAATTTTTGTTTCTATGGAGCGATTGGCAAGAGGAATCTGTTGGCCGTTTGTGGGGATGAACCCGCCCCTCCCCCGTCCCAACCCCGCCCACTCCCTCCTCAGCCCCGCCCACTCCCTCCTCAGCCCCGCCCACCGTATCACTGCGCGTGTGTTCAGGAGCTGAAAGTGTCCTCCTCGGCCACGTGGAGGGTCTCTGAGATCAGGGCTCTGGCTGGCCCCCAAGCAAGGTGATGCGCCCTCTTCCCGCTGCGCGGTTCAAAACCCTCAGAGCGCATTTGGAGACGGGGTGGAAACTCCGCGTTGATACTCTGCAGACTTAAAAACAAAACAAAACAAAAACAAAAAAACAACCAGATGCTCCAACTCCAGAAAGAAAGGTGTCCTAGAGTACTGACTCCGCCCGAGGGCGGAAGGACAGCCGTCTCCGCCCTTGGAACAGCGTCTCAAGTTTGGGAGAACTAGGCGGGCCCTTTGTTCGGGGAGAAAACATCCCCAGCCCGGGGGCGGGCGGTTTATCTCCGGCTGGACCGCCCTAACAGTCCAGACGGTGAAAGGACGGGTGTCATTAACCTTAGGTGCGGACAGTCTGGGATTCCTGGGGACGAGTTAGGAGACCAACCTGGCCCCACCCTGTGCGCGCCCGCGGGGTGGGGGGGGGCCGCCCGTTCCTCACCCCGCAGAAACGAGTGTCGCAGCAGGAACGAGTGCCACAGAAACAGTCGTCCAGGGGGCGTGGCTCTAGGCCCCTTCCCTGCAGAGAGGAAGCGCCACCTGTTTTTAGGGAACACGGCTCTGTAATCCAATCCAAGGGTCTCCCGAGGCCCTGGGATCAGGATTATTTGCAAAGCCACCCTTCACGGGACCCCTCTCCCTCCCTCAAAGGCGCTCCCTGGGTGAACTAGCGACGGGGGCCCCTGATTAATTCCGGTTCGCCGCTGCTCTTGGACTTGAAAAGCCTGCATCCCTCTTCGTAAATGCCGCCCGTAAGTGTCAGCCCCGAGCGCCCTGCTCAGAACCTCTCCTTTACAGGAAGACAGAGTCGGGCATCCCGCGGCAAATACGAGTGCGGTGACCCCCAAAGTGGGCCAGACAAAAACCCACCCACGAAAAATGAAGGGCCGCCAGCCGCAGCTCCCTGCAGCTGCCGCGTGCTGGGGCCCACAAGGACGCGGCTTTGGGGCGAGCCCTGGTCTCGGGCAACATCCGTTCACGCACGTCTAAACCCTCTGCGTAGACCTATCTCCTGGGGGGCGGGGGCGCATGCTGCTGTCCTGCGTTAGATCTACTTCAAGTCTGTCGGGGGTATGGACTCTGCCTTCGTTCAGACAAGTCCACACAGTGAGGCCGTCTCGGTCCCCCCGTCTGGCCCGTTGGAGGGGACAGGAAGGCGTCCACCTCCCTAACACACGGACGCCCCGTGCCCCGGCTCGGGGGTCTCCGCCGGCCTTCAGACCCAACGAGCCGATGCTCGCCCCGCCATGCGGTGCTCGTCTGCCCTGCGGTCACTCCTCTCTGGACACCAGCTCCCCTGTCCGGTCCGCAGAACCGGCGGCCGGGACAGGACTCCCGGCCGCACCTCGCGTAGCGACATTCCGCCCCGGCGGAAAGGTGGCGCCCGAGCGTCGCCGGGTTTCCCGGGGCCGTGCGACCGGCGCGCTGCGGCGGAAACGCGGCAGATAAATCAGATCCCCTGACCTCCCCGAACAGCTGCGCGTCTGTCTGACGTCCTATCTGAGAGCGATGGGCGCCGCGGAGGTGGAGGCTGTGACTGAACCTGACGCACCTGGGCGGGGGCTGTGGGGCGATCGCGGCCGCGCTCAGCGCGGGGGCTCCCGGCCGGCCCCGCCCCGCCCCGCGTTCAGGTTGAGCGTGCGCACCTCGCGGGCGCGGGGACATCTGTTTCTGCTTGTTGTTCCCCTTGGATGCTTTTCAATTGGATTTCCTTGAGCAGGTCCCGGGCTTGTCACCGCCGCCGCCAGGGTCTGTTAAGCATCGCCGCTGGCCCTCCATTAAGGCGGAGGTTCAGGGCTGAGCTAATAACTCGCCTGCCGCCGGGAGTGATCACTCATCATCAGGCTCCTGGGACAGGGAGGCTTCTTTGTCTGCGCGCCCGCACCTCTGGGGGAAGTGGTTCCGTCCCAGCGTCCCCGAGGGCGGGGGCGAGGAGGCAGGGCCCACTGGCGCCCCCTCGGAGTGGCCGGGCCACGCTGGGCTCCTGTGCCCACCGTCAGAGCCCAGGGGACCGGGTCTCCACCACGACACCCGAACCCCAGGGTCCTTTCCGCAGGAGGCCCAAGAGTGACCGGCGCTGGTCCTAGGCTCCTTCCTCCACCCAGGGGCGCCGAAGGTGCTCGGAAGGAAGGGGGGGGGGGACGGAGAGCGTGACCCAGGGCTCGAGGTGGTCTCCGTCTGGGTCGGATTGGGCGACCATCACGAGTGGACCAAGTCCGATGTGTGCAGGGGAGTGAGCGTGGAGCCCGCCCATCCCAGGGGGTCTGGGGTGGGCCTGGGAGGAGGCAGGCAGCCAGAAGGCCACTTACAGAGACGCCCTCGTACAATCCAGCGGCTTCTGCTTCACGCGTGTCCTGGGCTGACCGTGTGCGTCAGAGGGGTGGGGGTCCGCCTTCAAGAGCAGGGCAGAGACTCAGCGAGTCTGCCCCCCCCGGGGGGGCCCTGTGGGGTCTCCTCCCCACATCGACTTTCCAGGCGGCTGCCCAGGCAGGAGGGAAGCCCTCGCCCCTCGCCCCTCGGCCCCTGGGGACGACGCTCCGCTGTGACCTCACGTCTGAGCTTCGGAGGAACCTGCCTCCCGCTGCCGAGGTCCACCCTGACTCCAGACCCGCACACGCTCCTCCCCCCACCTGCCCCCCCACCCAGGGCGGGCGCTTCAGGGAGTTCTCTCTTTGGGCCCCTCGTGTGCGTCGGTCGCAACGCGGAAAGTGGACATCGGACGTGGGACCCCAGGGGGAGGCCGCCCCCGAGGGACGGGGTCTGGTCACAGGAAATGAGGTCGGGTGCAGGTAGCTCCTGGGACGCACACCGGCGGGTCCCACGGGCGGCGGGGAGGGGGCCCAGGGGCACGGGCCGAAGCCCGGGGTATCGGTTCACACTCGTGCCGTTTTGAAACGGCTTTGCTTTAAACGAGGGCACAGACCACACGTGTTGCAGTGTCTCCCAGGCGGTGTGGACACGTAGCTGCTCACAGGTGTTCTTTATCGCCATTTCCTCTCATCGCGGGCTTGTTTTCGTTTCACGGCGTCCTCAGGTGCCGCCGCCGCTGCGCGCCCTGCCTCTGTGCCCTGCCTCTGTGCTCGGCCTCCGGTGCAGCCGCCGCTCTGGTCTTCGGCACGACTCTGGGGCAAGACTTTCGGTGGCTCTGCCATAGTCCACCCGGTAGGGTTGCCCCAGATCGTATTCTGAGGCTGTTTCCAACCATTTTTCTGGCAAACGCGTTTGCATGAACAAACACTGTTGTGATGACCAGGATGTCCTCCGTGGGAGAGCCCCACACTCTCCGGCGTAGGCAGCCTGCGTGGTTGGAGAACCCAAGGGTCTTTGATTGTCCGCTCGCAGAAAGAAAGCTGTTTTTGCAGGTTCCAGTTTAGCGGGGGAATTTGCTCATCCGACCTACGTCTCAGTATGTGGTGTGGTTCCCGGCTTACTGAGAAACCCTAATGTTCTAACCGTCAGGAGAGCTTCAAGGGGGGTGAACTTAAAGCACCATTTCATGCAGTGTGTTCAAAACAAACCGAATTTCCCAGAGTTAAAACCATCCTGATTTATCCTCGTGGACTTCCACGTGGGGCTTGCAAATACATCTCAGGGAAGGCGGTGGAGTTGGGGGGCTGGGAACAGACAGCAGGTGTATTAATAGGTGTGTAACGATATAAAATTTATTCGGGGGGTGAGGCAAAACTTAATGGCTCATCAATAGCAAATTCATTATATTTTTACTACTCTACTTACAGGAACACCATATAACACTTTCATGGTTGCGTCTAAATCCTTGACTCTGCTTGAAAAACAAATATTTTCCAAATCTTGACCGTGACATGATTAGCCAAGTAAAATGTTTTAATAAATATTCTTGCATCAGAATAGGGTGGGTTGGGCCATAAACTGCCCGATGTTTTATGTTATCGGCGGCGCTGCTCTTGTAAGTGCTAACAAATTAATTTATTCCAAAGGCCGCGTCAAGGTGAAAACGCCCTGTTTCCGCGGAGGCGTGGGGCACCCCTCGCCGGGGCCGGGGAGAGGGCCGGGCGTGAAGTCGGCACGGGTGGTGAAGTGTTCATTTATCACCTGCGCTCATTATTAAATTACGTGTCGGGCTAATCTCTAACCATAAAAACACACACAGCGCCGTAAAGCTCTCGGGAGGCGGCATGTGTGCTCCACGATTTAGTGTGGCTCTCAGGGCTGCCGTGGTTGCACACGCACGTGTTTGCTGGTTGTGACACTTAATTACCCCGAGGAGGCCGGCTCTGCGCCGGCCGAGGTCGATAATTCATTCAAGCCTGCGGGTCACCGTGAGGGTGGCCGCCGGGGACACCGCGTCTGGGTTCACGGCAGCCGGGCCGCACGCTCCTCACGGAAGCACTGTCACTTGTCGCCTGAAACCCTGTTGACACCGTGGGCCGACTCGGAGGGGCTTATTTCCTGGGGTCTCCGAGGCGGCCAGGGTAACCTCCGCTCGGGGTCGGCGGCTCGGGGCCGAGACTGTCTGGCGGCCAGGCCGAGGGAAAGGCTGTCGGAGGGGGCAGTGCCATCCGGCCCAGCGCTTCCCCGGCTCCGGCCGGCCGGCCGTCCATCCGGGAGCTGAGGAAGCTCCCGGTGGTGACATTCTGTCGGCACCTGCAGACTGAAAAAGCGCAGCCGTCAGGAGAGAGCCGGCCGTGGGGAGGCGGTGATTTGTATTAGAGCAGCCTGGTAGCTGCCCAATGAACCATGTAAAAACAGTTCATTAAAATGTTTATGTGCTTGGCTGGTTAATGCAAAGAAAGCTTTATTGCAGCCTTATAAAACTGGGGTAGCTGCAGGCTGGCGTCAGCTCAGTGGTTTGCAACGGCTCAGGCCCACGCTCCGCCCCTCCCCTGGGGAGGGAAGCCCCAGAACTCCCTCTCCCTGCCTCCCGGGCCACAGCTTTGCAGATGCTTCAAGCTCCTCTGGGCGTTATTCCTTTTTACTCTTTTTTGAAAAGATTTTATTTATTTATTTTTAGACATAGGGGAAGGGAAGGAGAGAAACATCAATGTGTGATTGCCTCTTGCACGCCCCCCACTGGGGACCTGCCCCACAACCCAGGCACATACCCTGACTGGGAATTGAACCGGCGACCCTTTGGTCTGCAGGCCAGCACTCAGTTCACTGAGCCAGACTTTTAAAACTCTAGCCCTGAGTTTTTAACTCAGGGTTAAAAAGAGTTCCTTACTCTTTTTAAAACAGATAAAACATTCCAAATTCATTTGTAGGCCGTTTGTAGTATGTGTCCATTTTTTGCCTAAAACCACGGAGTATGGTGCGCAGCACAATCTGGTGAGCACCCGTGTGACCAGGGCACTCTGCCTGGAAGTCGGACTTCCAGGCCATGTCCACTACAGTGAACATCCAAGAGCGGTCAGCGCGAGCCAGGGGACAGCTGTGCCAAACTCTTTGCCAGCCGGGTTCTCCCCTTCGCTTCAGGCTTTTTCGGGACGGACCCCCTATTTGAAACCCCCAGGCTACGACTGTCGGTGGGGGGCACAACTGTGGGACCCTCCATTTGGCATTTAAAAAGATACTCGAACACACTCGGGTCTGTGACGAGAGATGACAAACAATGGTTCCTTAGAACACACGGAACGCCCCTTTTTATTAGGAAATCGGCCCACGTGGGAGTTGCCTTCACAGCGAACACACCTTCGGGCCGACGGGTGGACAGCGGTTTGGGGGGCTCCTCTCTGCGCAGTCTTCCCATGGAAGTGTCCTCCCACGCGTGCGGGAGGCTGGACGCCGCGCACAGTGCAGGCGTGAGAAGGAAGTGTGGTACGCGTGTGGGCCGAGCCAGAGGCGCCCACACCACGACATGTGGCGTGGCGTTGACAGAGAGGGCCCTCGACCCCTCCCCGCCCCTCGCTCGCCCACTTGCTCGCTGACACACAAGTCGGATGTTTCACGGTTCATCGTCCCTGTTTTCCTGCGACACTCCTGCTCCGCTGTATCCAAACGGCACCAGCGAACTCAGGAGACGGTGAAATTCAGAGTATTGATCGTCTTCAGGCACGGTGACAGCTCACAGAAACTTTTCTCCGCGGCCACTCGTTTCCCGGGGAAAGAGTGTCGCCTGTTCTGACCCAAAAGTCCGGGGATGAACGTAAGCGCCTGCTGAGAGTGTGTTGTGAGGCCTCAGACACCAGTGCCATCCTTGAGTTACAGAGCTTTTGTGGCTGGAGTTTACGCAGACAATGTAGGGATTCTGAATACTGTGACTGCAGCCCTGGGGGTCACGGGGTGTCGGGAAGAAGTTGTGCATCGTGTTTGTCCGCGGCGTTTGGAAAGGTAACGGGCGTTTCCTTCCAATAGGTGTTTCTTTTCCCATCGGTGTTACTCAGGGTTCCTGTTTCAGATCTTCTCTCCACCGCTAATTTAAGACAGCAACGCTAGGCTGAGTTGTTTCACTGTTTGTTTCGGGGGGTTCACTTTCGTTCCTCCATGGAGTTCATGTATTTCCTTTTTTTTTTTTTTTTAAGAAAGGAAGAGAAACATCCATGGGAGGCATCCCACACGCCCTAACCGTGGACCCAGTCCACAACCCAGGCATGTACCCCAAGCAGGAATCGAACCAGTGGCCCCTTGGTCTGCAGGCTGGCGCTTAATCCCCTGAGCCACTCCAGCCAGGGCGAGGGCATGCGTTTTCGAAGTGTTTCTTCACTCATCAGCCTCTCCAGCCCTGAGGGGTCGGTCACTCAGGGCCGTCTCGATCGGCCACCCGTCTTCCCGAGCGGTCTGGTGGGCGCGTCCGGGATGCCCTGCCACAGCCCCGCGAGTTTCGGCCGCTTCCCTGACGCAGGAGCCCTGAGCACAGCGGGGGCTCTCACACGCCCAGCACAGCACACGCGTCTCGTCGGCGCGACCCCGGCCCAGGGTCGGGCAGGCCGCAGAGAACAGCGTCACCCGGGGCTTCCCGGGCAACACCGCCGCTTCCCGCTGTGCGAGAACCGCTTTCCGTCGTTGCCCACCCGGGCCTCTCGGTGAGTGTGCGCCCGGGAGCGGGCGGTCTGACGGTGCCCTTGCGTCGCAGGCGAGGGGCCGCCCGAGTGAGCGCGGGGAGGGGTGGTTTTCCTGACGCCCGGCCCCGCTCCGTCTCGGCGGGAACCTCCGGGGACCCGGCGTGGGCCGCTCAGAGAGGAGTTTGACTCCGGCACACCGTGCGCATCCACAGAGTGTGGGCCGTGAACCGCGGCCCGCACCCAGCGTGACGTCCCACACGTGGAGGACACCCTACGGACACGTGACACACATGTGCAATGAATGGATGAACGAGTATCGAGGGAGGGGTCTTCTAAAATCTGCTGTGAGCCCTGGCTCCTGTGGCTCGGTGGACTGACTCAGTGCCGGCCTGTGAACCAAAGGGTCGCCGGTTCGATTCCCAGTCAGGGCACAGGCCTGGGTTGTGGGCCAGGTCCCCAGTAGGGGGCGCTCGAGAAGCAACTACACATTGAAGTTTCTTTCCCTCTCTTTCTTCCCCCTTTTCTCTGAAAATAAATAAGTAAAATCTTTAAAAAAATAAACAAAAAAGTAAAGTCTGCTTTGAAACCCAGTGGCTGGGCGCTCCCGTCTGAGAGCAGGAGGCTAGGCAGAGGGAAGGGAAGGGAGAACCACACGAAGGTGAGTAACAGAAGCCGACTGCCTGTTTCGGAGCCCTAGCCGGGGCCCTGGGTGTGCACAGAACACACGCATGACACCTGCCCGCTCGCTCGCCCGCCGCTGGACGCGAGGCCCTTTCCCCCGTCTGGGCGGGTCTGCCGCGCAGGCCCCGGGCTGCCGGGTGCGGCCCGAAGCCACGCCAGTGCGAGACCGCTCAGCGGGGAGTCTCCCCCGACCGTGCTCGACCGCACATCCCGTGCGGGGACTCAGGGGGTGTGAGCGGGGGCGGGGCCCCCAGCCCGTGACCCCTGCGTGGTGCGCGGTCACGCTGGGACGGGAGGCTGTGCTGGCCCACAGCCCGCGGCTGCTCCAGAGGGGCGAGTGGCCAGCGGAGACTCAGGGGAGGCTGCGGTGCCCATCGGGACCCCAAGCAGGCCAAGACTCAGCTCTTCACAGACGTGTTCGGTTTGTGTCTGTGTGCGTGGGCGTGTGTGGCTATGTCACGTGATCTGCGAGAACAGAGCAGGGACCGGGGAGGTGGCCGCCGATGTGACCCCCACTCCTCTATGTGCAGGGCTTGACAGCTCCTGGGGTGGCCGCCGAGATCTCGGATAGGTTCAATTAAACTTCCTCATTTCTCCTGCAGCTTCAGACGGGCGGGGAGGGGCGGGGAGGGGCGGGGAGAGGAAGTCTCGCTGCCCGGGAGGGTCCCCCGAAGCCCCCTCAGATTTAATTGCACTTGAAAATGACCCCCGGGCCTGCAGCATATCAACTTGATGTGCGTAATTGATAGCCAAACACGGTTTACTGGCTGTTACACGGGACGGCCGCAGTGAAGTGTACATAGTGTTGATTAAAGTGGTTTCTGTCCCGAAGGGTCAGAGACATTAACAAGTTAAAAGAAAGTGTGGGCTCTGTTCTTACTCCTCTAACCTTTGTGCTGCGTTCCCCGTAATTGACTCCACATGTTTACCGTGTCTGTTTGCGTCGGAGGGAAGGGGTGGGGGAGCCGGTGGAGGGAGAAGTGCTCGCGCGGAGAGGAGGGTGCGGAGAGGACCGCCCACCCCACCCGGGCGGGCAGCCGGACTTCAAGGAGCCCCCCGCGCACCGCGCGTTGAGCCGTCTGGCTCCCGCGGGCCGGCCAGCGCAGCGGGGACCCTGAGGAGGATTCGAGCGGACGTGTAAATGATAATTACGCAGTAATTTTGTTTGGGTTATAATTTGTGGTGTTATTCCTGTAGCTGACATGAGACGTAATGTGTTGTTCAGGGTCCTGCCACGGCCGGGGAGCAAGAGGAAGGTGTCAGCAGGAATTTGGAGGCACGGTTTCGGAAGAAGGCCGTTGAGGTGGACGCCACGCTCCGCAGACGCCACGCTCGCTGGCCCGAGTCTGGGGGGCCCGCTCTCCTGGCAACGGGGCGACGGTGAACTTGGGTCAGGTAGCGAGCCTCCTGCGCCCCAGTGCAACAGCCCCCTTGTTTTCACTCCCGCGCAAGCCACGCACTTGGCATCGTCGGGCGCGGGTGCCGTGGCCACTCGCTGTGCGCCTGCCCTGCCGTCCCCTCTCCCGCTTCCCCCTCTTCTGTCTGCTCCGGGCACCGCGGCCGTGGCAGGGTCCTGGGTTCTGAGTCCTCAGGAGGCAGCACTCGGGTCTGTCCACGTGGCTGACTGCGGCCCGACCCCCAGCCCGCCTCCCTGCGACTCCCCGAGGTGGTAACCCGGCCCCTCGGACCTGGCGGGGCCTCAAGGCCCAGGGCCACTCTGCTCCTGAGGCTCTCGTCGTCCGCTGACTGGGAATCGGAGTTGCTTACGTGCCGGTCTCATCGTCCTGGGAAGACGGCAGCAGCAAGGCCTGGCGCTGTTGGCTATCGGGGGGTCTTCCCTCGGTCCCGGGCGCGGCGCAGTGCTGGGCTCAGCGTGGAAGTCTTGTTGGTACAGGCTCTCGAACCCGTGCCAGGGCGAGAAGGACGGGGCGTAACCTCAAGATGACCCGGTTTGCAAGGCCCAGAGGCGGGCCTCAGTCCACAGCCACTCCGGGTCAGCGTCCAGTTTCCGTAGACAGGGAGCCGAGTGACATGCAGTTTCCAGGTGCCACCTCGTCCTGTGTCCAGAGACTGAGGATCAAGATGTTCTGGGCCCCTGAGGGAGGACGCACTGGTTCCAGCGCTCCTTGAAGTCCCCACCCCCCCACACCCTGCCCCCGCTCCGGGTGACACACTCTAGGGACAAGGTGAATCCCACCTGGCTTGGGGCCCTGTGGTTCCAGCAGCAGGTTTTTATTTGGGGAGTGGCCGCCCCGGGGGGACCTCCACCAACCATTCACTGTTCTTCTGCCTTGAAGGGCAGGGAAAGGGCGAGTCACAGCCTCGGGCTGCAGGCACACTTAACGTCTTAACTGGTCTAATCAGCAGACAGCCCGGGGCCGTCCTGGTCGAGGAACCACACAGGAAGTTCTGTGGATTGAGGAATCTTTCTGGCTCTTCCGGTTTTTCTGGACTGCCTCTTTGTCACCACGTAGAGATTTAAAGTGATAAAAGCAATTATCCAAACAATTAACGCAGGAAGAAAACAATCAGGCCTTCTCCACTGTCGCTGTTTTCCAGAAAATGAATTCCTTCCTTCCAAATGATGCCTCTCCCCCCTTGCTGTGCATTGTAATAGAGCTGAAATATTTTTCAAATCATAAGCTCTTCAAAGCGGATGAGACATTTCTCGTATCATGATGAGTGAAAATTCAAGAAGTTAGAAACATGTTTGTGCCTTTTTTTTTCCCATGACTAACCCATGTCTATTCTCTATGAAATTGATGTCAGAAAAGTATTATATATTTTCGGTGGGAAATAGAAGGCTGCCCTCCACTATCCTTGTGAGGACACTGTATCCCTTTAATCATACTTTTCATTTCAGTGCATTGAAATTTCCGTTGCCAAGGACAACATCATAAATAAAAGTGTTTGTGAAATTTTACCTGCAGCCCCCCAACTCTGTGCATTAAGCATGAGACCAGCAGAGAGGTGGTCAAATGTGAAAATTTATAATCATTTATTACGTGCGGCTGAGGCAGGAAGGGGATAAAAGCGTGAAGGCACACATCTATAAACGGCAGCCGAAAAGCTTAAATGAAAAGTAAAGTGAATTTCTGTGTCTTGTCATGAAGTAATGAGAAGCTAGAGCTTTTATTCATAGCAGCCCAAGATGCATTTACTCTCAATCTGGCTCCGGCAGTAAACGCTGCGCTGATGTATTGCCCGCGACTTGCAGAGAAATATTTGCGCTCTACATAATAGTATAGTTAGGAGGCGCACTGCATGGTTGAGAAGGTTCCATAAAGGTTTATGGCTGGCGGTGTTGCTGTAATTTCATCACGATGTAGCTAATGTAGTACTTTAATATCACGGGTTACTTTTTTATTTACCATTTATTAGTAGCTGACAGAGTCGATCATCTCTGCATCATAAACAAATCGTGGCGGGCACTGCGGGGACCCTAAAACCCCAGAGTGGATGTTCCGCGGCTGCCGCGCGCTGCCCGGAGCGGGCGTGCGGTCCGGTGGTTACTCTGATCTACGACACGGGAGACGGAGGCCCAGTCCGCCGGCCGCGGGAACCCGGGAACCTTTTGTGTCGTGAGTGCAATTAGCGCCGCACGTCCTTTATGCGGAGAGGTCCGTCCTTGACCCAGTTCCGGCGGAGACCGCCGGTGGAGGCGCTTCTCTGGCCTGCTCAGGTGCTCGGCCGGAGCTGTCTTCTGCCTCTTCCGTGACGGGTTCGTGGACACTGCCGTCGTATGAGGCTTCAGTCACCGCTTTCTCGTTAGAGTTGTCTACAGGAAGTTTTTGATTTGACATTTGAAAACTAAACCCAACCGCTTTTCTACTTGCTGTTTGCGTACGGTCCTCTCCTGACCGACGGGTAGACAGACAGACAGACGCAGGCAGATGGCGACGCTCGGCGGCCGCGCAGACCGAGCCACATCAACACGGCCGACACAGGCCCCGTCAGGCAGGACCCCCGGGAGCCGCATGACCCCCGGAGCCGTGTGAACCCGGACCAGGACCCCCGGGAGCCGCGTGATCCCCGGAGCCGCGTGAACCCGGGCCAGGCGGACCGAGGGCAGACCGAGATCCCAGCCCGGGTTCAGCTCTGCAGCCTCAGACACGCCTCCTGAGCAGGCCGAAGCCTGGTGGTCCCTCCTGCAGAGTGGGCGTGACGAGCGGCGTGCGCCCTGTGGGCCCCTCTGGAGGGCGGGAAGGGCCAGAGGAGCGTCACATGGAGAAGCCCTGCGTGAACCGCAGAGGGGTGAACCGCAGAGGGGTGAACCGCAGAGGGGTGCACACGGTCTGCGTGCCGGATGTACGAAGCGCACACAGAACTGAGGGGTCAGGTCCCTCTCGTGCGGCGCAGGGACAGCTTTTCTTGCGAAGCGGCTGTGGAAGCCACGTGGTGCCGAAGTTCACCGACCACCCACCACAGCCGGGCGCCGGCAGACCCGGCCGCGCGACCAGCGGCTGGCGTGGTTTCCAAAGGGAGAAGGCGTGGGCGCCAGGCTGGACACCGCTGCTCGCCAAGCTCCCCCCCACCCCGTCACCGCTCTAGAACCTTCGCCCCCGCGACTGTGCGCCCCTCAGTGCGGGCGATCGGAGTGTCTGCGTTTTCTAACTGGGGGGGCGTGCACACACTTAGGTTCTCCGCGGACCTTCATCTCCCCGAGTCTGACTGACGGGGACTCGGGCCTCGGGCGGCAGCTCGGCGGCAGTGACGGAGTCCGGCTGGGGAGGGGACGCTTCTGGAGATACGAGTAGCCGGCCCCGAAGCGCAGCCTTAGATCAGCCCCTCGGAGAAAGAGCAGCGGACCGCAGGGGAGAACAGCAGCGTCAACAGGGGCGTGAGCTACACTGATTTTCCCACGGGCGTTATTCAGTTCCTGGTGCCTGGAGCGCCCTCCCGGCCGTCTGTCAGAGCTGGCCAGTCCGTCAGGGTCCCGCGGAAAGGCTGCCCGTCCTGTGAGGTCTTCTCGGCTGCCCCTGGTGACCCGCCACCTTGTGTCTTACTCACAAGTCTAAGGTGCGGCTTGTATGACGGCTCTTCCTCTGTCGTTCCTTATTACGCTCTAAGTTGTTAACAGCAAGTCGCCTTTGTCTTTGAGATTCTCTCAGCTTCTGGGGGAGGGAGAGCGAGGGAGAGCGAGGGAGACAGGTGGCCGCCCGCCCGCCCAGCCTCCTCCTGGCGGCGGGGCAGCGTCCCCCACCCGGAGCCGTGGGCCTTTCCTCCCGGGGACAGGGGAGGGCAGAGCCGGCGCAGAGCAGGACCGATAACATGTGCCCAGCGCCTTCCCGTCTGAGGCCGCCGTTTTCCCATTTTCTAAGCACATTTATCTTCCTTCGACTGTACGATGGAGAAATAGACTTCGATAAGTGTGTTAGCGGTAACAGGGAGCCGTGATTCAGCGGGAGAGAGGCCGCCGTGTGGGGGGTCCTGGGGGTTAGGACCCCGGCCCTGACCCCAGCACGTGCCCCTCCCGTCTGAGGGTCGCCGGGGAGCGTGGAGTGATGAGCGCCGCCCCCCGAGTTCTGTAAGGGCCGGTCCCATTGCTCGAGGGGCACGCGCTGAAGACAGGCTCCGGTGGGCCCGGGAAGGCCCGGGGGTGGGGGGTGGGGGCGCTGCTGCGGTGGCCGGGTCGGGCGGCCGGGCAGACAGACAGACAGACGTACGTTTAGACTGTGAGGTTGCCAGGCCGGGAGGGACTTCCCGCCGCGTGGAACTGGGGGTGGCGGGGGGCGCGGTGCTGGGGTTTCCTGAGGGGCAGCGACCTGGAAAAGGACCGGAGTGCATTTGAGACGCTGAGTGGGCAGGGGACTCTGGTGCCCGAAGCAAGAGCCGGTGGCCGGGGCTGGGGAGAAAGCGGGGGGCAGCGTTAGACTCCGGTCCCGGCCGAGACGCCCCGGAGGGGCTCCCTGGGAGAGGAGCGTCGTCCTGGGGACTGGGGGACGTCTCGCCCCTGGAGTTCGGGGTGCGGGGGCGGGAGAAGGGGTCCAGGAGGAGCCGCAAGACGGGCAGGATTTCCACCCCAGCTGCAACGGTTCCGGGGTTCCCGCCATCATCGTCCTGTCTCTTCCCGCGGGAAAAGTGCCCTCGTCTGCTGTTCCACGGACTCTGGTCTGAGCCGCTCACGTCCCAGGAAACGCCGGCGGTGACAGGCTGCTCTGGCAGCTTCAGCGGCACGCAGACGTGTCCGTGCGGAGAGCGTGTGGGCCCGTGGCTCTCGGGTCACAGACCCTCTCGGGGGCTCACGTACTGCCACGTTCCTCCCCGTGTCCTGCAGTCCAGCCAGGTCGCAGCCTTTCCCTTTCCTCCAGTGAGCAGGCAGGCAGGCGGGGGCCCTCTCAGCGGAGCGTGGAGAGCGGGAGGGACGGAGAGGTGGGAGGGAGACTCCAGACCCGACTCCCAGCCTCCAAACCTGTCTCTTCTCTGCCCCATCTTCTGGGCACATCCCTGGGGCCCCTGGAACAGTTCTTTATTCTGTTTAAGGTTTTATTTATTTATTGTTAGGGAGAGGGGAAGGGAGGGAGAGAGCGGGAGAGAAGCATCAGTGTGCGGTTGCCTTTGCACACCCCCTGCTGGGGACCTGGCCTGCAACCCAGGCCTGTGCCCTGACTGGGGATCGAACCGGGGACCCTTTGGTTTGCAGGCCGGTGCTCAATCCACTGAGCCACACCAGCCGGGGCCGGAACAGTTCTTGAAATGAAAACAACCGCTGATCTGGGTGGAGACCCGAGGCAAGCGCAGCCTGGGGCCTGGCTCTCAGGGTGGGGGTCACCAGAGGGTGAAGTGTGGGGTGAATAGTGACCACCTGTCACCACCGTGGCGGGTGCCCCAGTGCCCTGGTGGGCTGTGCTCTGGCATCATCGCCATCCCCGGGGGCGGGAGAGCACAAAAGGAGACCTTGGTGTCCTAGGTCTCCTAGACATCTCCTCCTAAGCCAAGGAGGAGATGTCAAGGTCAAGGGCAACAGGGCCTCGGATGGGCCCAGGAAGTGGAGGAGGCCGTTTTCAGCAGGGGCGGGGTGGGGGGCTGTTTCAGGCACGGTGCGGAGCCGGCGGGAGGGAGGGAGGTGCAGGGACGGAACAGGCGTGTGTGAGAGGCCTGACCGTAGGGAGGAGGGGAGGAGGAAGGCCGGAGGGAGATGTCCACCTCGTCCACCTCGGGGAGGGTTCTGTTTCTGCTGAGGTTTTGTTGAGCGGGGGACCCCTGAGCGAGGTTCAGTCCCGTCGGCAGGGGTCCCGGGGCGAGAGGGGGGAGGCGGGCGTTCCTGCAGACAAAGGGGGTGGCAGAGAGCCAGGAAGGCCGCATTCCTGAGAACTAGGTGAGAATGGGGGGCAGGGGGCCTGGGGCGGAGCTCAGGCTGCAGGCTGCAGGCTGGATGGCCAGCCGGGGGCTTAGGAAGTGGGCAGGGGAGCTCCTGAGATGAGGGCTGGGTCTTGTCACCAGAGAAATAGGGACTGGGGTCGTGTAGAAACTGGGTGAAAACTTCTCCCAGTGGATGGGGAGTTCTCGGAGCTTCAAGACTTGGGCCTAGTTCTCGATGCTCCGAAGGACACATCAGGGACCGTGGGTGGAGCTGAACTAGCAAACACAGGCCCTGCCGGTTGCTAAACAGCTAGTGACCGAGCATGAACGTCTCAACCCGAATCCTGCGGGGTCCCCTCTGGTGCACACAGGGTCCGCAGAGCCGCCCCAGCCCGGCGAGAGAACGGGGTTTCGAATGGCTGACACAACGGAGGCAGGCTGGGTCATACACACACAACATCCCTACTTACGAGTTTCCGTTTTAATCCAGCGGAATTTAAGAATGTGTGTCTTTCCTGCATGGGAAATTCGATTTCCATCGTCCCTTCGCCTGATTTCACGCCCCAGCTGGTGGCCTCAGAGGGCCCCAGGTCGGCCTGGAAGCCGGGCGTTTCAGGTGTGGCGTGGAAGTCTGCATTCTGAGGTGCGTGCCCCCCACCCTGCAGCCCGGGGCCTGGGCTTCTCCGGCTGCGCAGCAGGGACTGAGTCAAGTTTTTGGCTTAGAAGGATTTTATCAGAAAAAAAAAATGAATGAAACAGTTATCTTAATAAAATCGAAACCAGGGGATTTTGCTGAAGCAGCTTTCAAAATATGAATGACCCACGCTGACATAAGGAAAGAATAAAGATGACAAGGTTTGGTTTCTATATGATTGTTTTGGGGTTTTTCCAGTAAAAAAAAAAAAAGTGTTATTTACGAGTACTGTGAAAGTATGCCAAAAATACGTCTTCAAATGCAGATGAGATAATTAAGTTTCACTGTCCTGAGTCAAAGGAAAAAGAAGGACTTTTGGTCCAATCTTTCAAACTTTGGCCCCCTGCCTGGTATTTCTCTTCAATTTCACACTTGGGACCGGCCGGCAGGCCCTCGCTCGGGACCGGAACCAGGGACCTGCTGCCAAAGGGACCTCCTCACCCCCCTGTCAAAGCAAACCCACTGTCCTAGTGCTCTGCGTGGGCGGGGGGGGGGGCACTCGGACCAGCCTTTGCTCGTGAGTGTTATCGTTTTTGGGTCGTGTCTCTTGCAGTGTAGCTGTCCCTGATCATGAGCCAACAGAACGCATGGAATTTGTAACCGATAGAGGCTATCTCACCTGGATCTTCAAGCTCGTAGGCTTTTAACTCGATTGTGTTCATTTCCCCACGAAACTAACCCTAGGCGAATTTTTGCAGAAGACGCAGTGTGTCTTTGGAGATGGCTGCTTGATGTTTTTTGGGGCCCTTACATGTCCTTCCTTCCTTCCTTCCTTCCTTTTTTTTTTTACGCATGCAAATCGTTCAGACCAGCATCAGTGTCACTTAAAATGTCACCACTCCCAGACTCCATCACCTTCAAGTGACGTTTCTCAAACGTTGGGGTGCAAAAGACTCAGGGTACCAGTCTGGGGGGAGGTCTTTGTTTACGTATTTCTGCCTCATCTGGTTTCAACAACTGCTCTGTGGCAGCTCCGGGCTGGGACACCTGGGGCACCGCAGAGTGCCGACGGGACAGCGGAGGCCCCGGGGACGGGCGGGCGGTGGCCGGAGAAGGTGAAGGCGGCCAGGGCCCCGCCTGGCACGCCCCTCTGGCCCCTGCCCGGGAGAGCAGCGTGCCACCCCGGCGAGCCCGGCACGCCCAGACGACAGACACGCCCCCGCACCACGGCCTGAGCAGGGTCTCTCGTGCGGGTCTTCAGAAAGGGTGCTCTGTCTGTGTGACGCCGTGGACACCGTCACCAACCACATCCCTTCAGAAAATGCAAAGCTGCACTTCATAGGGCTGTTTACGGTAAAGCCAGCACGTCCCTGGGTGAAACGATTCTCGGTTAGCCACAGGCGAAAGAGTGCAGTGGGTCCCCCACTGCATGCCGTATACCGAAATGAGTGCAACGCGGTCGAAGGCCTACAGGGGAGACCCCGCAGTAGAGCACTCCCGACTGTGAGCGTAACCCTTTGTGGCCTTGGACCTGATAGTGGCTCCTTCGCCAGCGCAGCAAGAGCACGGCCACCGACAAACACACGGACTTCATCAACACGGAGTCTCTTGTGCTTCAGAGAACATGGCAGAGAGTGAAACGACAGCCCACGGAACGGAAGGAAGCACTTGCAGATAGAAGGACTTCTTTCTAGAGCGTACAGAGACGTTTCACGACGCAGTAACGAGAAAGACGAACAGGCCGGCTGAAATAACGGGCACAGGGTCAGAACGGACATTTCTCCAAAGAAAACACAGAAACGGCCAAGAGCTGGTGAAGGAAGAGCCGATGGCCCCCCCCCCCACCGGTCAGCAGGGAGATGTGAGTCGAAGCCACGGCGATCCTGCTTCCACACGCGTGGGAGCGGTTTTCTCATCTGTGAAATGGGCAGGCCGGGCAGGCACAGGCACGGGGGGTGGCATGGCAGTCCTTTTCTGGCTCTGACATGCCTAACTGTCGGCACCGTCCCCGTCTGCAGGGACAGGGACAGGTCCCAGTTGTGCTGCCGACCTGTCACTTTGTCCCCGTCGAAGACAAAAGCCTCTATCCCGGAAGGAGTGGCCAGGAAGGATTTGACGCCCAGTTTAGACAACAGAGATTGGGGCACTGTCCGGCTCAGGGCCCTGACTCTAACCCTAGGGCTACAGCTCCTCAGGAGGGGCGAGCCCACCCTGGCCGCCGGGGCCCTTTGTGACCCGCCAGTGTCCGGTCTCCGACAGGAACACCGATGCCCTTGGCGTCACTGCCGGTTCGCTGCTGGGACACACGACTCCCTACTCTCCTGGCGCCCGGCCCGGCGCCCCCTCCTGCGAGGCTTTCCCTCCTGTAACCGAGACTTCCCGCGTGCCTGCTCCGTCCTAGACCGGGAGACTCGAGCGGGGGCCGGCTGACCGGGGATTCCTCCCGGGGCTAAGGGGAGGTGGGCAAACATCACTGACCATCAGACCTTCTAGCACTACGGGTGCGGGAGGAGCTGACAAGGGGGTGAGCGGGGGTCTCGCCGAACGCGGGGCTGGAGGGCTGTGGCTGTGACGTGGGCGTGTCCTCGGGAGGTCGGTCAGGAGAGGCCCCTCCGCCGCCCAGGTGACCCTGAGGCTGAGAGACCTGAGGGCAAGCGGAAGCTGGCCTTGCAACAGCAGGCGTGCGGGGGACCCGGGTCCCGGCCGCTGAAGGGAGGGATCAGCTGCTTCTGGACTCAGCCCCCAGGGAGAGAGGCCGCCCCGACCGCAGGCGGAGGGGCCGGCTCGGGGCTCTCCCGTCCCAGAGTAACGGCCGTTCACCCATAAGCTCAGAGAGCCAGGCCCCCACAAGGAGCCTGACTTCACACCCATCAGGAGTGACCGTTCTCCGCCTCCAACTCGAGCGTTTGGGACCACGCTGCAGGCGGTGAAAGGCAGTGACTATCAGCTCAGGACTGGGGGGCCATTCCGTGACTGTACATGGAGTCGGGAACAGGGAGCCTGGCCGAGTGGTGGAGGGGCCCCCTTATCTTCGACCCCTCGGGGGCCGGGGGGACGAAACAGGAGGCCAGCTGGAGCGGGGCCGCTGTGCTCAAAAGCTGCTGCGTCTTCTCCGAGGAGTTCAAGTCCGATGACGGGCTGAGTGAAAAATTCAAGCTGTTTAGCAGAAAGCGCGGGTTGGCGGGCCCCGCCTTTGAGAGATGGTCAGAGGGCTTGAGACCCGCCTCGGGGGTGAGTGCTCACACGCCCCTTCTAGAAGAAAGAAGTCCTCCAATGAGTCTGCGTGCTACCCCACGAAGTGGGCGGAACGGAAGACACAGAGGGCCGACGTGAACCAGCCACTGGCCTGTGCGGTGGGGAGGGGCCTGCAGTGGGCCCCCTCCCCCCAACCCCGGTGGCCGGAGTCCAAACCCTGCCTGCACTCGGCTGCCTCGTGTGCTGACACTGGATGAGTCGCTTCCTTTCTTCGTCTGGACACTGGGATGAGCTGAGGACGACGTGAGTTCGTGCCCCGGGAACACAGCTCACAGATACCGAGTTCCAACGCGAGTGCTCACCCAGGAACCCATCCAAGGTCAAGGCCGGGAAAGAGGAACTTGCCCGGGGCTCCTGCAAGCGCAGGGCCTGGGATGTGACTTCGGGGGGATTTCCAAACACCTCGGCGCTGGGCCATCTCGCTGTTGATGTAAAAAACTTACTTTGTTCCAAAAAGGGATTTTTTTTGGGGGGGGGGAGGGGTGTGTGTATATACCACAGCAACACTTAGCGCAGTTGGTGTCAAGGTTGACCGGCCAGGCCGCGGAAGCAGCCCTGCCCCCGCAGGGGGCCCCAGCCCGGCAGCCTGGGTCAGGGTCGTGGCCGAGGTCAGCCTGCGAGGCACGTGGGTGGGTCCACTTTGCACCTCGGCCTCTGACGCAGCTGAGAAGCGTGGACGCTCCGCGTCCTGAGAACCGTGGTCGGCTCCAGTGGGACAGACACACAGACAGACGCCTCGGCGCCACGCACCAGCGTCTTCCTGCCTCCGCCGGTTTCCGAGTTTGCCGGCCGGCCTCGGCGGTGGCTCAGGGGACTCGTCGGCCTGGAACGGTGTCCCCAAACCCCCCAGAGAGGCTGCTGCAGCCTCTACTGCAGTCTCCGAACCCACCACGGACACCCCGGGGTGCCACCCCGGACGGAGGAGTGGCCCGACGCCCCCGTGCTCCCCAGGCCCTAGTCTGCCCCGCGCGGGCCGCCCAGACGCCTCGGGGCTCACGTGTGGGACGACGCGGTTGCCCCGATCTTCCGGGAAGCGCCGGGGAGCTGGCAGGTTGCTCTTTTCTGCTAAAATGGGGAAGTGGTCTTTCAAAACCGCTTTCCGAGAAAGGTGCCGTGCCGTCCTCGAAGGGAATGTGGAAGTCCGGGCGGCCTCTGAGTGATAAGCCTCCTGAGACAGCGGCAGGCGCTGCTCCGGCCTCGGGCACCGGCAGGCTGCTCTGTGGCCGGGCCGCCTCCTCCTCCTCCTTCCTCCCTCCTTCCTTCCTGCTCCTCCTTTTTGAGAAACACAACTAAAACAATCTTATTTCCATCTGAGGGGGCCCTTGTGATGTTGTCTGGAGGGAGAGTTCACAAACCCGCTGGAGAAACAGGCGGGAAAGATGAAAAACTTCAGCAAGAGACACTTTCTCAGATGTTACCGCACATGTAAACATTCTCGGTGTATGTCGGTCCATTTTTTTCTCTGTGTATTTTAATGCAGTGGTTATATTATGACATGACTTCGTTGTAGCTTTTGGTCCTTTAACAGTTTGGGAAACTTTTTGTTCCGTGCTGCTCAAAATCTTTCAAAGTCCATTTTCAGAAAACGTTTCCTCACAGTCAAAGAAACAGAAAACGTGAAAAATACGTAGCATTGTAAGAAAGACGAAGATGACCCACAACCCTGCTGCTTGAAGGGAATCACCGATACTTCGGCGCATTTCCTGTTTCACATCCAAACGCACTTTTTTTCACGTCACTGAGAGCAGACTTTGTGCAGCCTGCTTTTCTTCACGGACGTGTCTTAAGCAGTTTCCTTCAGGATTAAAAACTCTTCCTTGTAACAAGTTTCCAGCAGACGTCCGCCTGGCCCTGGGTCGCGCCAGCGAGCCGTCACCGCGCACCCGCCCCGCCACTCGGGACTTTCCCCGGCCTCTGCTCCCCGTCCCTCAGGCCGGCCGGTCACTCCTCTTTCAGAGGCAGGGTCCCAGGCCTCCAGGGAGCCTGTCGTACTCAACTCTGTGGGGTTTTTGTTTGTTTCTTAGCACCGGAGTCCACCTCCGCAAGCCTCTCCTCCTCCTTTCTTGCCCTTGAACTCGCCCACGTGGCTCCCCCGGGCTCTGAGTCCCGAGGGGCGGACATGGAGTCTGCGGCGAACACTCAGTGGGGGAGCCAACGTCCTCCCCCGCCCCCGACTCCTGCCGTCCCTGTCCCTGCTCTGGCAGGGTGGTCACCTTCTTTCCTGATCTGCTGCTCTGACCACAGGGCTGGCCAAAGGGTCCACTGGCCGGCCAGTCCCAGCCGCTCACAACGGCCCACTCCTGCGCCCACCGAGACTGCCCACGGAAGGCCCGGGGACGCACCTGGGGCCCGAATCCCATCTCGAGAGTGGAGCGAGAAAACTGGTCCCTCACCCCTTGTTGACAGGGACCGTGAGAATGGGGGCGGCAGGGGTGGGGTGGGGGGGTGGGGGCTGCTGGCTGCCACTCTCCCCGGCAGAGAACAGCGGTCCTGGGACCGTGAGCAAGAAGCAGACAGGGGACCCTTTGTTCATCCCTCTCCTTGCTGTCCCGAGACCTAATTGCTCAGCTATGTTGTCACTGCGGAGCCGACCCCAGGACCCCGCCGGCCCGGCTCCTCCCTTGTGTGTGTGGCTGGAGCTGGTGCGTCATCTGCACGGGAGACAGACGGGAGGGGTCCTGGTTCACGTCATATCTGCAAACCAAAGGCCGCAGTCCTGCAGCGCAGACCTGTGACACAGTGGCCGCCGCAGGGTGCTGCCTGCCTGTCTGTCCTTGCTGGCCGATCGTCTCAGCCGGAGGGAAGCCGCAGGGGACAATGTGTTGCTGGCACTCTGAATTCTGTCCTGAAATTCCTCCTCACTGATTGGCTCCCCACCGCCTTTTGGCTACCCCCTGAAAATCGATGCAAGCTGGAATGCATTTCTCTTCCCAGGAAGGCGAACTCCGACCTCCCTAAATTTACAGACTCCTGTTTGCCGGCTGCCCCTCGGGACAGTGATTTGTTTATTTTACATGACAAATACGTGCAGAACACTTGCTTTGAGCCAGGTGTTGTGCTAAAAATTTAGCTCATTTGCCCCGAGGTGGGTACTATTATTATCTCTGTTTGCAGTGAGGAAGCAGAGGCCCACGGTTGTGCAATTTGCCT
Source organism: Phyllostomus hastatus (assembly GCF_019186645.2). Taxonomy (NCBI): domain Eukaryota; kingdom Metazoa; phylum Chordata; class Mammalia; order Chiroptera; family Phyllostomidae; genus Phyllostomus; species Phyllostomus hastatus. The sequence continues at coordinate 22,720,922 of NW_025333607.1, read as the reverse complement.
GCCTGCGGTCACAGAACGGGTTTGCAGGGGGCTGGGGTCAGTGCCTGAACTTTATCAGCGCCAGGGGGGTGCAGGGGCAGCTGTGGGTCACAGTGCAGGTTCCTGGGACCTGCTGGTTCAGAACCAGCTCTAGAAAGGGCAGACTCTTTAGATTTTTCCGGTTTTTTTTTTTTTGCATTTATCAAGCATTCCTGGTCTCTCATCGGCAGCCTCTGGCAGTCTTGCGTTTGATTGAGGGTACACGGCATTGTCTGCGACTTTTGTGATAGAACGAGATTCCGCCGCATGCGGGTCTGACATTTAAGTCAGGATGATAGGAAACATCTACCCGCAGGCATTCTCGAGAGACCTGAATCCCGAAGGGGCTGTGCCTGGCTCCTTGCAAAGGCGCGGGGGGAACATGCTGGGGACAGGCCTGCCCCAAGAACGTGCTCTCCGGCCCGTCCTCGGCATCCCTCGCCCTGCCGCCCGGAGAAGGCGAATCCGCCACAAGTCCCTGGCTTGGATGTTGACCGTCCGGTTCTCCGTGGGATCGCCCTCCGTCTTCCTCTCTGTTAACTAGCTCCCATCCCAGCTCAGCCCGCCGCAGGGAGGGCGTCGCCCCCACCAGGCCCCCAGAGCCTCCGGTGCGGAGGTCACAGGGCCACCCGGACACCCTGGGATCCGGAGGAGGTTACGGGGGCGCCCTCCAGAGCCGGCCCAGCTCGGGCGGACCCTGCTTCGGGCACCCCGAGGCCCCGCATCCTGCAGAACTTGCCTGTGCTCCTCCTTGATCTCGTCTGGGGCGCGGGCGTGAGGATGGCACCCACACCCTCGGGGGACACCCGGGGAAATGCTCTGTTCACAACTGTGTCGGCGTGGGGGGGCAGCTCGGGGGTACACGGGAGGAGCTAGTCAGCCCCGAACCCACGGCATTCCCAGGCCCTTGCGGCCTGGGCCTCAGGGTGGCGACGGACGGGAGTCACCCAGCCACGATGGCCTGCCAGGCACCGTGCCGAGTGAGCGCCTTACGAACACGAACTCATCTAACGCCCGCCTGGAGCAGTGGGCGAGGCAGGTGCCCTCACGCTGTCCGGCGCTGTCCGGGCACGGTCCGGGCACTGTCCGGGCGGGCGGGAGGCCCGGAGAGCTGGGCGGCTCCCACGGCTCGTGCGGGGCGGGGCGGGCCTGGGAGCCTGGCCACCTGCTTTTAGAGTCTGTGCTGGTTGCTGATCATTTGTTCCTCCCTGAGACTCTTCCTCTGGTTTCCATGGAAACGCCCTCTGTTAACCTCCCTGCCGTCTCTTCCCCGGGTTCTTCTCTCTCTGCTCCTGTCTCGGGCAGAGGTGCCATTTCCTGCTACCCCGTCCAAGGCCACCATCCCCTCTGTGTGCTCTGTGTGCTCCCTCCAGGGTCACCTTCCCTGGGTCACCTGTGTCCTGGCCACTCCCAGACAGATCCTCTCTGTCGCTGAGGGCCTTCCCCCGGCCTGCATTTCAGTGTCCGGTGGCTCCCTGGACACACTCCTGTTCGACGTACACAAAACACTACCTGTGTTATCTTCCCCCCAACAAACATGCATTTCTTCCATTTCATCCTGTGTCTCGGGACGTGGTGCCCCACCCCACCCCGGGGCCAGACACCTAAGGGTCACCTGGAGCTCACGCTTCCCGGCCCTGGCCACTCAGCACCCGCAGCCAGGAGGCTGCGCCCCTGCACGCCCCGGAACCCTGCCCACCAGCCACTTCCTCCGCTGGGGCTCTCGCCCTGGGGAGGACCTCCTGCCCGCCCGGCTGCCCTGCTTCTGATGGCCGCATCTGCCACCTGCCTCCCTCCCCCGCCCCGGTGCCGAGAAAGGTCTGACGTCCCGCTGCTGATGACAAGTCTCCCACACGGCCCCTTCCCTGGACAAGACCAGCCGAGCTCCCGGACTGGACAGGCACAGGTGGAGCCTTCGGGGGCCAGCCCTGCCACCCCCCGGGGTCGTCAGCCCCTCTGTCCACGTGAAGCCCACCGCCGGCTCCCCGGGTCTGAGCTCTGGGCGGGCAGGTGCCCGGGCGGCTGGGTGGCCTCCCGACTGGGGGGGGGGGCTTTCTCCAAGCCTCTCTGGGCGCCGTCCCTTCCCAGGGGTCTCCCTGGTCCCTCTTCCTTCCAGAATCGGATTTTCAGAAAACCACCGAATCCCAGGCCTGACGCAGAAGAGGGGTCGCTCGGGGACCGCAGCTCCCCGCCCACAGCCCGCCCGCTTTCCCTGGCAGAACTGCTTGTCCGGCTGCATAAACCGCTTACGTTTCTTTTGGTTTGTTCACCAGGAGGCACAGACATTTGTTTTTAAGATATAAAGGCATTTGAACACCGAAGTCACTTTAAATAAACCTACTGACATCTTTTCTTGTTCAGGTTTACTGAGGTCTTTATATTAACATAACAGGGATGACGAACAGCCCGGACACCCGGGTCCCCGAATCAAACCCAGGCTTCCCGGGTCCATGTGACTCTCCGGACCCAGCCCCGTGCAGGTGCGGCTTCCCGTCTCTATGGCAACACGCTCCCTGGAACAGCGCGTCTCCCACCTCCTGGTGGGATGACGTCGTGAACGCTGTTCTAGGTTGCTGCTGGCACCCCCCCCAGTCTGCCCTGCCCCCCTCCCTCTCAGCCTCCTGGCTCAGAGGCCAGTGGGCGCTCAGGTGCGCATCTGCCCAGGCCTCCCTCCTCCCTGACCTGCCGTACCTGGGGAGGGACAGGAGGGCCTTCTGGGGCTTCTTGCACAACCACGAGAACACAGGGCCCGCGTGCCTCTCTCCTTCGCTTTTCTCTCCCAACGCCGCCCGGACGTCTCTCCGGCTCACACTCGGAGCTCCCCCTCCACCTCTGAGCCGCCTGAGCGATGGAGAGCCCCCACTTTTCAGCCCCTCCTGTGGCCGAGGGCCTGGGGGTAGCTCCCGGACCCTCGCGGTGGGGCCCCGTGCTGTGCCAGCAGCTCACGTACGCAGCCCCTGCTACCTGACGCTCTTGTTTCTGGGGGACTAAGCCCCCCAGACAGGAACTGTTCAGACAAGGCCGGTGGGAGCATGATTTAAAAATAAACAAATTGCCCCGGCTGGTGTGGCTCAGTGGACTGAGTGCCAGCCTGCAAACCAAAGGGTCGCCGGTTCGATTCCCAGTTGGGGCACATGCCTGGGTTGTGAGACAGGTCCCCAGTGGGGGGTATGCGAGAGGCAACCCCACATCGACATTTTCTCCCTCTCTTTCTCCCTCCCTTCCCCTCTCTCTGAAAATACATACGTGAAACCTTAGAAAGAAACCGCACACAGCACCCCGGCATTCAGTCAGAGAAGTTCAGGAAACGAAGGCAACGAGGAGGCCATTTGACAAGGCCGTTCGTTACCTAGCAGCCTCCGGATGGGAAAAGGTGTGTTTCCAAGCAACTAACTAGCAAGTGTGCACCCGCGAAGGCGAGTTTGTCGGGAGCAGCACAGACGTCAGAGCCTGGCTCGCGGCACCCGAGCGTCCCGGGGCAGAGCCCCGGCCCTCCTGCCCCTGGGAGGCCTCCCCAGTTGGAAGAGAACCGGGATTCCTACAGACGGAGTCCCTGGCCCTGCGAGCTCGGCGCACAGCAACACTTTCACTAAGCCTCCCCTTTAAACGTCGCCCCGGGCCCTGGCTGCGTAGCTCAGTTGGTTAGAGCAGCGTCCCAACACACCGAGGTTGGGAGTTCGATCCCTGGTCAGGGCGCACACAAGACTCCACCAACGAATGCCTCAATAAGTGGAACAAATCTCTCTCTCCCTTCCTTCCTCTCTCCCCTAATCGATACATTAAGAAATTTACAAGTTACGGGGTTCTGTCTAAGGCTGCGCGTGTTTGAAAGAGCACGTATTGGGAGTCAGAACGGTAACCCCTGGCAGCGAGGAGTGCAAAAGGGAAAGCTAGCCCCGTCCCCGCCGCCGCCTCCTTGCTCTGCAGGGTTATGTAAATGCAGGTGCGCGGGCTCCGGGAGCGATGCAGATTGCAGCATTGTTAATGTAATTCTGATCCTCGAGGAGGCCCGTGCGGTGGGTGTGCGGCACTTTCCTGTTCTTTGTCTCACGGGGAAGAACATATTACCACTTAAAAGGAGGCTGACTTTGTGGCTGCCATGTCGTGCGTTACGAGAAGAACAGGGCGATCGACGTAAGAACAGCCGCTGCCTGGAAGTCAGCCTTTGGCAGTGGGGGTGGCCTGGCTCACCGGCCTCCATGGCAGCCAGGGCTGCACAAAGCCGCCTCGGTTTCCAGTGTTGCACAGAAAGAGGAGAGTGAAATACAGGAGCACGATTTTCCCTCCTTGTTCCCTTAAGTTTCTATTAAAAAAACCCCAACAACCTGAGGTATTACGAAGGATGGCTTTTTAAAAACATTGTTATCTATCGATTTTAGAGAGCGAGGAAGGGACAGGGAAACATCGACCCATTGTCCCCCTTGTTGATGCCTTCATGGGTTGGTTGCTTCAGGTGTGTGCCCGACTGGGGATTGAACCTGTGCCTGGTGGGAAGGCACCGCCGCCCGCTGAGCTGCCCAGCCAGAGCTCTTCCGTTGCTATTCTTGACTCCTGGGCAGCATCAGGCAGGACAGCCCCACGTCCTCTCCCTGGTCCCGGCGGCGGCCCAGGCGGCACGCACCCCACAGCAACCCCGCTCCACTGGGAGGCCTCCTGCCCAGGGGCTGGTGTCCTCGCCGCAGCTAAAACGCCGAGAATCGGAACCCTCTAGGAGACGCCCTCTGTGCTACAAACAAGATCTGTGGGCGGCCCGGCAGGAACTGCCGGCGCCCCGAGGGAGGGATCGTGCCTGTGGGAAGTGGGGCGCACTCCCTGCGGTCCCCCCGTTGGTGGGAGAGAATGCGGGGTGCAGAGTTCCAGAAAGCTCAGCGCCAGTTGCAATCTGGCAGTTGGCTGATTCCGGCTGCTCCCAGGGGTGGCCTCTGCAGCGATCGCCGAGGGGCTCACCGTTGCAATGAGCTAGCACATCCACGTCTGTTGTTTTGGTTCTTCTTCCCTTTGGGAAACAGAAAACATGGGATGTTCACCCAGCAGCCAGGGGTGTCTAAAGTTCAGGAGAGTTCAATCCACACGATGGCGACAGCCCGTACAATCTGGGGATAAAAGTGGCCATGGGTGAAGCGTACAGTGATTTTACGTATTATTGTTCACGGTTTACCTTTCACCTGCTTGTGGGGGCATCAGGTGGATGTGGGGGGCGGGGAGAACGGAGGGCCGAGGTCCCTGGGGTGGTCTCCAGTCGCAGACCTTCTAGGGCCCTCAGATATCGATCGGCCCTCTGGGGCCTGTCAATTATGTGCTCAAGGGTGTGTCTGTTGAAGAAAAAGAAGAAAGGGGGGAAAAAAACTTTTCAGATTGAAGCGGCCTTGACTTAAAACCCTTTTCCAGTCTCAGCCCTTCTTTTAAAAGGGAGATTTCTCTGGGTGATCATTTTCCCCTCACGGGAAGGGGCCACGTGCTCAAGTGTAAAATGTGGAACAGGCGGCGCGGAATGCAGAATAAAAATAGGGGGACACGGCCCACATCCTTCCTCCCTTCACCGAGACCCGGGGGAAATGTGACTTGTTCAAAGGCTCCTTTCTCCTGGAGAAAACTGAATCTACAGAGCAGATGAGTTATGGGCGTGATCACGCACCTGACAGAAAGGCCCTCTGGTTTTCCAGGCGTCACGCACGGTTGACGCAAACAGCTGAGTCTCTCGGCGCACAGAGGCCGCAGTGCCCAAGGTCCGATGCACAGGAAATCGCCTTGTACGGCAGCAACTCACCTGCAGCGCACAACAGAGCCCTCCCGTGTCGTAAACGGGGTTAAAACCGGGGTGACCTCTCTTGACTCACTATCTGTAGAAGAAGGTACAAAATGAAGGCCAAGCATTACGACAGGCAGGAGGACTGTCAGCCACCTCACACTTTTTTCATAAATCAAAGAAGAAATATGTTTTTCTTGAATTGTCTAGAAGAGGGGCAAACAAGTAGCCTCCAAAGTGAGGCCCGTCTACGTGGCCTGAATCCCCTGCCCTTGTAGACCTGGAGGCTGGGTGCTGGGTGTCGGGGGTGTCGGTGCGGAGCCTCGGGCGGCACGCGTCCACGGCCACAGGGCTCTCGCCGCACTAACGCTTTTCAAACAGTTATGACCCCGGTGAAAATGTTTTATCATCCGAAAACTCTTTATTGATCTTTGGTACCAACACAAATACATGTGTGGAGTACAGTCGTTTGACTTTCTGAAATATACAGACGCTCAGTAAATTTAATGAAAAAAGAAACTATGCAGATTGCATTGAAAGCTAAGGAGAGTAATTGTAAAAACTATGCGCTGTGCTGTGTTAACGTGAAACATTGATAACAAGGGAAACTACCCAGTAGGAAATGCTCGAACTCCCGGCCCTACCTTCTCAATTTTTCTGTAAACCTGAGATTGTTCTTAAAAAATGAAGTCTATTAAAAGAAACTAACCAGAGGAAAACTTGTTTTTGTTTTATGCCATCTCCTATTCCCGGATCGTCTCCATCCTCTGTGAGATGTAAGAATTCAGAAGTGAAACATGTTAAAATACTCCTGCAACATGTTCCTTCTGAAAGTGTCATATGACTTAACCTATTTGAACCATTTTCAGATTTTAGTCCAGACCCCTGTTTAATTTTTGGTTTGTCAGTACCTAACAAGAACAGCGCAATGTGGATTTTCATTTCCTCTATAAGGCAAAACCGCACAGAAAATTTCTTGTTCCCTATTGTCTCTAATAAGTTTCAAATACATCAGTTTTACTTACTTAAAAAAAATAAGATTTTGGATGTAACAGTGAGATTTCATTTACATTTTACAATTAATTACTCTCTAAAGCTAAGAACTAATAAATAGCCGATTTGGAGAACTTTTATTATATATAAGATTCAGGGGAAAGGTACGCAGTTTTACAACAGCTGGTCACGTGAAATTTTATATCGGCCTGAACTGGCATTTCAAAGCTATTCCTAGTTGTTACCCTAAGTTTGTCCTTTTAGCTGTTTACTTTCACTCCTAAGAGAATGCCTGCCCCGTTGGAGACCGTTACGAATGTATTGCAACTGCTGTAGTCTCAAACATTACAGCTATTCCTGTGATCGCTCTGCTCCCATTTTCCGAGTTTAATTTTTTTCCGTGCCCAGCTTATCTCCCCGAGACCGGGATCCTGATGGTTTTCTCCGTGCACATGCTGTGCGCCCAGCGTGGCGTTTCGCTTTCTCTTTCTAAGCAGCGGCACAGCCCGGGCGCTGTCAGCGATGCTGCGCCGGTGCGCTATCTCACAGATGCTCAAGGTACAGCTGCTAATGCTGAAAAATAGGAAAGCAAATTGACCTTGATGAAGTGTGTCTTCTTTTGTCTGTTCCCAGGAAAGTTTATTTCAGGTGTTTCTGCCGCGGAAATGATTAGCGCTAACAGCTCTCCCCCTGCGTCTTCTTCTACAGGGTCTCTCCATCTTCCTGATATATGGGGTGTGCGACGCGGAGGCAAGTCTGCTCCGAGTGTCTCAAGGCTGACAGGGTGAATGAGAGAAGTGACAGGTTTCTTATCTTGATAACCGAGGAACAAAGTTGGCGTTGCGCAGGAGTGTCCGACTGCCCTTCATGCTTGGACCGGCTCATATGCACCCGGCTCCCCATCAAACACCGGCGCCCGGATCGCGGGCACGGCCTCATTTCTCAAAGGCACCGACTCATATTTTACCGCTGCCTGGAGTTTCTGAGTCCCCGGTCTTTCTTTTAACACTTAACTAACTGCGCCCGACAGCATTCGAGTCCCATGGGGCCGGTGGCAGAACGCTGTGTCGTTGCGTGCAGCTAGAAAAACGCGAGTGTTTCTTATCTCACGATGCTCATTAAATACTGTCTGTAAGTGTTGAGCAGACCCAGAGAGGGGCCCATAAGGATGCATTAATAATCTTGATGGCTTCAGTGGTGAAATTTCTCAGAAAAGTCATTTATTACTGAATTATGAGAAGGGGTTTAGCTAGAAATATTGCGTTAAAAACGCACTGGTCGTGTCATGAAGAGAATATGTTACGCAAATAAATTATTGTTATTCTCTTTTATGAAAAAAGTTTCAGGGACTCATCAACACTCTATAAGGAAAGTTGCTGGATTAGATTTGTGCATGCTTGCTGTGCAAGTGAGTGCTTTGTGTACCTTAGGGGGTGATGTCTGATTTTGGTTGATCTAGCTTTGACTTCAAGATGTTACTTTGTCCTGGTCCCTATTCTGCATCTCCTGGCCCCCCACCCCGCTTCTCAGGAGTCTAATCCGGGGAAGGACAGAGTGGATCCCCGCAGAGACCTTCGGGGTGGGGAGGAAGGAGGCCTGGGGGCCGTTCTCACGAGTCACACACGGGCCAGGCGGCGGGGTAAGCCCGCAGACACACTCGCCAGGCAGACAGAGCAGGCGTGGGATTTAAACCGCCGAGGATGAATCCGCACGTGGGCGTGTTTTACACGGCTGCTGCACCTGGCTCACGCCGGTTCCTTTTCCTGTAGCCTTCAGGTAGGTTGGCAGCAAGACAACCTTTTTTTTTTTTTTTTGCGCAACGGTACCTCTATTGCGGTTTCCAAGTAGGCTCTTCCTGCAAGTGCAAAGGACGTGCGCCCCTTGGAAAGGGTCCCCGCACTAGAACACCAGCCACGTGACTGAATAAATGCCGGCTCTCTGGGGTGGAAGGCTTCTAGGTGGCGTCAGCGGCGCCCCGGGGGCAGCCCTCGGGGGTCTGGACTTTGATTGGCTACCTGGACCGCAAACTGTAAAATGGAGCGCGGCGGGCGCGCAGGCCTCAGTTTCCAGCCCCCACCCGCAGGCGGCCCTGGAGCCCCGCCCGCCGGACCTCCCGCCCCTGGGGGTCCACCTCCGGAACGCCTCCCGCAGAGGCCCTCCTCACGTCCTGTCCTTCACCGCCGCCCACCAATCAGATCTGTCTGCCACGGAGGCATCTCTTTGGAGGGTCCCCCTAGGCCCCGCCCCTCTAGCTCCGGGTAGCCCCTGCGCCCAACCGCTCCGGTGATTGACAGGAGGTCCGGGCGGAAGCTGCGGCGCCTGCGCGCTGTCCGCGTTGCGCTCCCCTCGGTCGGGCCGGCCACTCCCGGCAGACCCCGCGCCGCGCCTGCGCAGTGCGGGGGAGGCTTTTAATTCCATTGTGGAGAGGACGGCGTTATTTTTATTAACCGGAGGCGGCGGCGGCGGCGGCGGCGGCGCGGCGGCGGGACCGTAAGTGCGGGCGGGGGCGGCGCGGCTCGGGCGGGCCGGGAGGAGGGCAGGCGGTGCGCGCGCGCCGCGGGCCTTAGTGCGGGCGGCGGCGGGGCTCCGGGTCCCGCGGCCCGGCCCCACCGCCTCTCCGTCCCCCTCTCCCTCCGCAGCCAGGCCTCCTCCGGGGCATGCGAGTCGGCGGCGGGTTCCTGAGCGGCGGCTCCGGCAGGCGGGCGGAGATGGAGCCCAGCTTCCCGCAGAGCCTGGTCATGTTCAACCACCGGCTGCCCCCGGTCGCCAGCTTCGCCCGGCCGGCCGGCCCGGCCGCCCCTCCCCCGCAGTGCGTGCTCGCCCCCCCCGCGGCCCCGGCCGAGCCGCCCCCGCCGCCGGCCCCGGACATGACTTTCAAGAAGGAGCCGGCGGCCTCGGGCGCGGCCTTCCCGGCGCCGCGGGCCTCCTGGGGCTTTCTGCAGCCCTTGGTCAGCATCAAGCAGGAGAAGCCGGCCGATCCGGACGAGCAGCACCACCACTACGGGGGGCTGTTCGCGGGCGCCGAGGACCGGGGCCTGGGCGGCGGCGGCGAGGGGGGCGGCCCTGGCGTCATCCAGGACCTCAGCGTCCTGCACCAGCAGCCGCAGGCCCCGCAGCACCGCGATGCCCTGCTCGGCGGCGAGGAGCCAAAGCAGGACGCGAACGTCAAGAAGGCGAAGAGGCCAAAGCCAGAATCTCAGGGAATCAAAGCCAAGAGGAAGCCCAGCGCATCCTCCAAGCCGTCTTTGGTGGGAGACGGAGAAGGCGCGGTCCTGTCCCCAAGCCAGAAACCTCATATCTGCGACCACTGCAGCGCGGCCTTCCGGAGCTCCTACCACCTGCGCAGACACGTCCTCATTCACACCGGGGAGCGGCCCTTCCAGTGCGGCCAGTGCAGCATGGGCTTCATCCAGAAGTACCTCCTGCAGCGCCACGAGAAGATCCACAGCCGCGAGAAGCCGTTCGGCTGCGACCAGTGCAGCATGAAGTTCATCCAGAAGTACCACATGGAGAGACACAAGAGGACGCACAGTGGAGAAAAGCCATACAAGTGTGACACTTGCCAGCAGTATTTTTCCAGGACTGATAGACTGCTGAAACACAGGCGCACGTGCGGGGAAGCCATAGCTAAGGGAGCCCCCAGTGCAGACCCTGGCTCCTCGAACCATAGCAACGTGGGAACCCTGGCCGCGCTGTCTCAGGGAAACAGCAGCTCCTCAAGGAGGAAGACGAAGTCCAAGAGCGGAGCCGCTGAGAACAAGGAACACAAGGCCGGGAAGGCAGGCGACGTGCAGCTCGCCGCCGGCAGCGTGAGCATGCAGACGTACTCCGTGGAGATGCCTGCCGTGTCTCCCAGCGGCGGCGTCTTGGGCGGCGGCGTCGACGAACTTCAGAGAAGGGTGCCAAAACTCATCTTCAAGAAAGGAAACAGGAAGAACACAGACAAAAACTACCTGAACTTCGTGTCGCCGCTGCCAGACATCGTCGGGCAGAAGTCCTTGTCCGGGAAGCCCAGCGGCCCCCTCGGCATGGCGTCGGGCGTGGAGACCATCAGCCTTCTCCAGGGCGCGGGCGGCAAACCGGGCCCGATGAACAGCAATTACGACGACGCCATGCAGTTTTCGAAGAAACGAAGATACTTGCCAACTGCCACCAGCAACAGTGCCTTCTCGATCAACGTGGGACACATGGTCCCCCAGCAGTCTGTCATCCAGTCCGCGGGGGCCAGCGTCCTGGACAGTGAGGCCCCGCTGTCGCTCATCGACTCCTCGGCGCTCACCGCCGAGGTCAAGTCCGGCCACGACAAGTCGGGCATCCCCGACGAGGTCTTGCAGAGTATCCTGGATCAGTACTCGAGCAAGTCGGAGGGCCAGAAGGAGGACCCCTTCAACATGGGCGAGACGCGTGTGGATCTGCACGCCTCAGGGGGACACTCAGAGCTGGTTCCGGAAGAGAGCCTGAGCCCGGGCACGCAGACCCCCTCCAGCGACAAGGCGAGCATGCTGCAAGAATACTCCAAATACCTCCAGCAGGCTTTCGAGAAGTCCACCAACGCAGGCTTTACGCTCGGACACGGTTTCCAGTTTGTCAGTCTGTCCTCACCTCTGCACAACCACACTCTGTTCCCGGAGAAGCAGATGTACACTACGTCCCCTCTGGAGTGTGGTTTCGGCCAATCCGTTACCTCAGTGTTGCCGTCTTCGTTGCCAAAGCCTCCTTTCGGGATGCTGTTCGGCTCGCAGCCGGGGCTGTACCTGTCTGCTCTGGACGCCGCCCACCAGCAGCTGACGCCTTCTCAGGAGCTGGACGACCTGATCGATTCCCAGAAGAACCTGGAGGCCTCGCCGGCCTTCCAGCCCGCGTCCCAGAAACTGACCAGCCAGAAGGAGCCGCAGAAGAACCTGGAGTCCTCAGCCAGCTTCCAGATCCCGTCTCAGGAGTTAGCGAGCCAGATGGACGCCCAGAAGGACGTAGAGCCCAGGACGACGTACCAGATCGAGAACTTCGCGCAGGCGTTCGGCTCTCAGTTCAAGTCGGGCGGCAGGGTGCCAATGACCTTTGTCAGCAACTCGAACGGGGAGGTGGACCATCGAGTCAGGACTTCAGTGTCCGATTTCTCAGGGTACACAAATATGATGTCTGATGTCAGTGAGCCATGTAGTACCAGAGTCAAGACGCCCACCAGCCAGAGTTACAGGTAAGGGCCCCACGGGACCGGCTGGAGGCCTCCTGGTGTCATTCTGTTTTGTTCTGAGAACACTGCCGTTGGAATGTTTTACACGATCCTACGAGAATAATGTAATGCCCTTTCAATGCAACTTTTCACATCTAGGTTATTTTGTTAGCGTGATTTTAGCTGTTTCTATTATGATTTTTAATCAAAATCGATAGATTAAAAATAGTTTGACATTCAAAGTGACGATGTTTAGCAATCAAATTTACATGTATAGATGGTCAGGGAATAGCCCAAAAGTTTTAAATGCAAAAAAATAAAAAAAATAAAAAACAAAAAACCCTACAAAAAAACAAAAGGAAAAAAAACACAAAAAAACTTTGTTGCTAGGATTAAGGTTATTCTAATTGCTTTACTCTCAGGAAAGTGTAATAACGCATGGGAATTCTGTACGTTATCACTGTAATGGAATATCCAATTTACAGGTAGTGTGGTATACGTGTCAGCATTTAAGTAAGGGATCGGAAACATTTCACATTGCTCTGGGCCCATAGGATTCGCGAGTTTCATCACCCGAGTAAGGGATCGGAAACATTTCAGATTGCTGTCTCCATCCGGGCTGGTCCAAAATTCTGAGAAGTTGGCTACCTATGTTCTCTTGCAGCTTTTAAATGTACTCTGAACTTCCAAACCACGTTCATTCCAGCCTAGTAGAACAAATATTCTCGGATCTCTGATCAAAGCCTGGAATGATAGCTTTACTAGAAGGAGAAGAGAGCGCGCCCTCGCCTCGCCCCGACTGCCACGCGGCCGCGGTTCCGCCCGGCCCGCGGACGCCGACGAGCACAGTGTTGCGGCCCCGCGCGGGCTCCTCCAGTGTTAGAGGCCGGGTGGCAGCCACACGGCCCTCTGGGTTTCGGGGGGGGGGGGGTGTTGTTACTGTGTATAGCCCACAGACACTGTCCTCTTGTTTACGTTACTATAGGTCACCCACACTTCTGGGGTTTTCGTTCTTTGTTTTTGTTCTCCTTAACCCACCCTCTTCCCAAGAGTTCTGGGCCTTGTTTTCTCTTCCTGTCTTCACAGTTTAAATTTTAGGATGAGTTACATTCCAGTAGGTAATTCATTATGCATTTTACATGCCTGTGGCATCCAAATACTGAATGGTAAGATGAACACCCGGCAGCCCCCACTTTCAAACCGACAACCCACCCACACGGATGCTCACGTGTGACAGTGGCCGCCCGTCCTCGGGGCTGCGGGCACTGGCCCGGCTGGGCTCCCAGTGGTGACACGGCTGACGCGGGGGTGTGCCTGCCCCCAGCGGTGACGCCAGGGGCGCCCTGGAGCCGCAGCCTGGGACGTCCTCTGGAGGTGCGTCCGTCGGCCCGGTCCAGGGTCGCGGGAGGGCGTCACAGCCTGCGCTCCGCCCGAGTGGCCATCGGCCGCCACTGGCAGCAGCGGCTCTGCCGGAACCGCTTTTTAGCCACCGTGTTCCTCTCCCGATTGTGTTTTTAATGTGCTCCGGCGTCGCCGCTGACGCGTTTTTATGTGCTTTGGTGACGTCGCGGTCAGACGTGCTCCCTGACGCCAGGAAAGGGCCGCTGAGTGGGCGCCGGCCCGTCGTGTGACCGGCCTGGCGCGGCCCCTGTACAGCAAAGGAGAGTCATGCGAGCGTGCGACACTCCCGTTACGAAGCAGTGTTTGGAAGACGAGAAATTATTGCAATGGTTGCAGAAGACTAGTGAACCCCCCCACTCTCCTCCCTCTCCAAGTGTGCTTTCCCAGCTAAAGGGTCACCTACCTGTCACTGCAAGATGCTTAGAAAATGTGTTTAATTAACCCTCTCAAGTACACTCGGTTCTCAAACGTCTGTTATCTCTCATTTTGGTAAGCAAGTGCGGTTCCGCTCTGTTGGGGACAGGGCGCAGGCCGTCACGAAGGGCGGACAGGACCTCACCACTGGACCTTAAGGGGTATGATTTCCCTCCGGCGTTTAGTTCCCTGCAGGTTTTGAGTTTCTTTGATAACTTTTGCTGTGTGTACTGAAAACTGCATATGTATTACTCTGATTGTTTGCCCTAGTTTACTACCAATAAAAGACCTGTTACTCACAAAACCGGAGAGAGGAGGTGTCACTTCGTCCCCAGCCCCGCCTTCCAGGTTCCCCGTCACCGACACTTCAGTACATGTTTGTTTGCACCTGGTGTGCCGGGCCGCGGGGACTGGTGTGCCTGCACTTCGGTGCCGCGTGTGTCCGGGGCATCTGGAGACCGGTGGCCGGGGCGTGGGCGCACTGTGTGGAAGGGGAGACAGTTCACGTGTGAGTCAGGGCGTGTCTGGCTGACACTGGGTTGGCCACACTGTGTATTCCAGCGAGATCACCGTTGAGGGTTCGCTCTGAGTCAGATCCCAGCGCCCTGGTCCCCGGCTCAACGCCCTCTCCCCCTCAGAGAGGGTGGCGAGGACGACAGTGGCCCAGGAACGGCGCGAGCGTCGTCAGCAGGGGGTCACGTGCTGCGGGGTCGCTGGCGGTGTGGGGGGCAGACAGACACCCGAGACGCAGCAGAGGGGGCGTCCGGGACTCTGTGGGCCCGCCGGCTGCCAGTCACAGGTTTCACAGGTGCGGGGAGCTGGCAGGCAGCTGTGTGGAGTGCGGAGTCACGGGCGTGTGCTCCGAGCTTCCTCGGCTGCAGGTGCTGAGTTGGGAGTGAGGAGTACCGGACACGGCGGGAGGAGGGCCAGGGACTCGTGTGTACAGAGCACGAACACGGCTGTCTCCGGAGAGGCCTGCCTGCTCGCGGGCCCATGGGACGAGGAGAGGTAAGTCCGGTCCGGCTCTGCCGGGGCTGTCCCCGCATCGGGGTCACCCTCCGGAGCACGGGCGCCCCGCACCGTCCCCCTGACTCCGAGCTGACCTCACGTGACTCGTTTCCACCCGCCCGCCCGCCCCCCTTTCTCTCCCGTGCAGGCGGGGTCTGTGGCTGCGGTCCGGTTGCTCCGGGTTCGGTGCGAAACGGGACACTGCTGCCGTGTTTGCATGGCGCCGAGAGCCTGCCGGTCGGACGGTGATGGGTGGGGCAGCTGAGGAAGGGGGGCAGAAGTGGGACGAGGTCCGCACGTGTGCGGCCAGGTGGGCGCCCCTCGCGTGTGGTTCCCGGCTGCGCCGGGCGGGCGAGAGCGCGGGGCTCCGCCCACCCCCGTGTCTGCCGCCGGCGGCTCCCTGCCAGCTGTCAGGCCGCAGCCGGGCCGTGCGGCTTCCTGACGCCACGCCGTCCTCAGCTCCCGGGGTCGCAGGTTCTTGTTGAGCTGAAGAACTTCCGTCGAGAAAATGGGCCTGTGACCGTCAGAGTGGCACTCTCCGAGTGGCGTGTGTCTGGAGACGGCCCTTTCTGTGGTTTTACGGACTTCGCTTCCTGTGACGGGTGACGACGGGGCTGCGCGTCTTCGGGGAGACGCGGGCCGTGCGGGGGGCTGGGCTGTCCCACACGGGTGTCTGTCCGGGGTCCTCCCTGGGGGTGGGGAGGGCCGGCCGCCCCCCTGGGGGGGGGAGGGCTCCTGGTGTGGGGGAAGGGCGCCGTGTGGAGTCGCCTCTGCCTCCTGGATCCTGCGTCGCCCTGCCTCACAGCGAGGACGGAGGGGCCCCGAAGCAGGTGCCGGGACACTGGCTCGCTCTGGGGCGGGGCTGCCTGACGCTTCTCCGGCCGGGACTCTGGGACTCTGGGCAGCTGGCGACAGAGCTGGCCTCCCAGACCCACCCGTGAACGGAACAGGTGTGCACTCGGGAGTCTGCGAGCCCATCTGTGAGCACGCCCCTCTCCCGCCCCCATAAAAAAGTCTGTTGTTGGTGGGCCCTGGGTCAGGAGGCCCAGGTGGGCGACCGCGTGAAGGTCGTCCGAGCCCCCAGCCGAGTGGAAGGCGTCGAGCGGGACGAAGGGCCCGTGACGTGTCCCCGTTGGCAGCGCAGCCCCTCGGCCTCGGGGGGCCTGGGCGGTGGCACGGAGCCGTGGTCCTGGAGGGGCCTGAGAGCATCTCTGCGGGTCCCCCCCCTCTGACAGCGAGTCCCGCGGATGATCAGGACCCCCGCCCGCGAGGAGACATGTCCGCCGCGTCTCTCTGCCACCAGCTGCTGTGGTTCCTCGGCGCGGAGCAGCCGAGTCCCGCAGCCTCCTCCTGCCGGGGAACGCAGGGGTCTCCGTCCCCGCAGCTGCCCCTCCCAGGCCTGGAGCGGCTGCCGGGCTGCCCTGCACTGCGGGCCCCGCGGGCGTCGGACGGGGCTCTTGGGAAGTGTGGACAACAAGCTGGGAAACGGAAGGACGTGGACCTTGCCCCCGGGGGAACGAGGAGCAGTGGGCAGAGGTCGGGGGGCACGCTTCTCGAGAGCAGGGGACCAGGAAGCGTCTGGAAGGAAGGACTGGGCAGCCCTGTCCGGTTGGTAGCTGGGGAGCGGGGCGAGGCCTGGGGCAGCCCCCCTCCCTCTGCCGCCCCTCAGGCCGGCCTCTGGCGCTTGGGTCTGCAGGGGCCTGGGTCTGCGGTGGGGCGGTTAATGAGTAACCCCGCAGACCTCGGCGGGCAGCGGCGGTCAGCCTGTGCTCGCACCCCCGGTCCAAGGGGCGAGGCCAGCCTTGCTGCTGACGTGCTAAATCTCCTCTTCAGTGACTCCTGACCCCCGGCGGCCGGGTTGGCGGGGCCTTGCGCAACTTGCCTGGCCTGCGCGTTGGCAGCGGCCACGGGAGCCGCAGTTTGTGCATCTCAGCCAGGACAGGGTCTGGGAGGGCAGGCGGGTGCCGTGTCTCGGCCCCCCCGAAAGAGAAGCTTGGGGGTGCGCGTGTGTCCGGGCGGAGTGACGACGAGCACCAGCGTGACTGACTGGAAAAGCCGGACACGCCCTCCTCGACGTTTTGCTAAGTTTTGCTTCGAAAAGCGTTTAATTTCCACTGTGACCAGCTCATTGGTTCATTCCACCCTAGATGAGAAGGGTGTTTCCAAGCACACCCATTGGGAAGTTGACGTTTTAGTAGAGAGTTACAGCTTTAATCTTCCGTTCTGGGATAAGTGCACCTTTCCAAACCTGGAGATCTGGAGGTGACACACTTTTCGGTCACCCTCTAAGGAGCGGGTTGCGAAGCTGAGGGACCAGACCAGCAGCGTGCGTGTCTGCTTGGTGTCGGGTCACACGCACGCGGGGCTGTGCCCCGGGGAGGGCGAGTGCAGATGCCACAGAGAGCCCCTTCTCCCGGGGGTGGGGGGGCCGTGCACGGGTCGCGCTGTGGGGCTCGGGGAACAGACAGCCCCTGACCTTGGCCAGCACTGCGCGGCGGAGGCTGGGAGAGGGCGCTCTGAGCTCCTGTTTTCTTCCCCCGGGCCCAGACCGCGGGCGGGCTCAGGAGAGGTCGGGCAGCAGATGGGTGAGAGCTGGAGTTTTCCGTGCAGCAGGGGGGCGAGGTCGAGGCACGAAAGTCGCGGCAGAGACGTTTGCCCCGACTGCACCCAGCCTGCAGACCTCCCTCCTTCAGACGCGCCACGTCGGGGCAGAGAGCCGGGCCGCGGAGCCGCGTGAGTGCGTTAGGTCAGCGCAAGGAGACCCCTTGTCCCGGTGTCTGCCTCCGCCCTGATGCGGCGGCCTTGCGGCGAACCCCTGGAGCCCGAACCGGTTGCCGGGGAGGCTCAGGTTGCGGTGCGTCACCGGGGACTGGGCCGCTCTGCGGTCCGCAGGCCCTGCCGCAGGAGCTCCGGGCGCCCCGATCTCTCCTCTTCCAGGCGGTGCCCGGCCCGCCGGCGTCCGTGCTCAGCCCCGATGGCGGGTGTGTGCCGTTTCGCTGCTCTCTTCAAGCTTCAGTTAAGAAAGTTTGCAGGAGTAACCTGAAACCATCGCACTCGCAACTTCTTCAACTGCCCGGCTCCTCGGTTAGGGAGGAAGTCGGGCTGGGACTGGACTGCACGCGGTCAGCGCGGGGTTTGTCTGCGAACTGAAGGCCTGCGCCTGCGGGGCGCGGGCGCGGCGTGAGACTCGGGGCTCCGGAGCTGGCGAGGGGGCCGCCCCAGAAGGGGGGACGGACGCGGCAGCTAGTGCAGGAGGGCCGTCCCCGGATCGGAGCCGCAGCCCAGGTTCTGTTTGCCGGGCTGCGGCGCAGCGCGGGCGGGCCTGGGAGCTCCCAGGCGGGGCGTCGGGCGTGGGGTCCTGGCGAACGAACGGGCGGGGGTTCTGGGGGTTCCTGCCCGTGAGCCAGGGAATGTGCCGCGAAGGCAGAACGGAAACGGGTTTGGGGGTGTCTAGAGATGACTGGCAGCATGAATACGAAGTCACAGTGTCTCGTTTTGTTCGCTCTTTGACTTGATCAGACCTCGGACTGGTGTTGGGCAAGCGGAGAGAGGAATATGAATGAACGATGTAATGGTATTTTTGCTGGCGATGCTAGTACACATGACCTGTCAAAAGGAGGAAAAGTAATATTTAGGAGAAGATGGGGGAAAGGGAGCACTTTCATAATAGTGTTTTTCTAGTAAGAACACTTGAATTTATTTGAAACTGTCAGAGTTTGAATTATTGTACCTCTGTGGGGGAACTTCTTAATTTGGGAAAAAGTACTATCACAACTAATTTGTATTGCGAGGTAAAAGAACATTTTCATCCTCAGCTAAATATCGCGTCCCAGAGAGAGAATTGTAATGGGACAGCGTTCCATGCCGGTGAGGTTGGACGGGCTGGGTGTCTAACCCTGGAGCCCCCCCGTCCACGGCGGTCAGCGATGGATGTGTCCTCCTGGTTCCCAGGCCCGGAGGGGACACGGTGCGTCTCGTGGTTGAGGGAGCAGCGGCCACTCTGGACGGTCCAGCCGCTCACACACTGCCCTGTGCTCGGCGGGGGCTGCGCTCTGGGGGTGGTTCTGCGTGGCCGCAGGCCCTGGCTGCGGGGAGCCGGCCGCAGGGCCACGCCGGCCGGCGTCTGAGCAGTGGGACGTGGGAGCAGAGGCGCAGACTGCGCAAGGGACGTCCTCCCTGTGCCGCTGGCGGGGTGCTGTGGGGGCCGCCTGGGGACAGCGGTGCAGGGCCGGAGGTCCGTTCTCACCACCTACCCCCCCCCCACCGGGCTTGCTCTGCGATGAGACGTTTAGAGCCCAGGTTGCTGGGGTGGACGCGTGAGAATGGAACCAGGGTTTCGGAGGGAGTTCCCGCCAGAGCAGGTGGCGGGGCACCGCCCGGCGGTGAGCCAGACGGGGGAAGCAGGTGGGCGTGCAAGCAGGTGGGCGTGCTCAGGGCCTGCAGACGGGGGGGCCCAGGAGAGTCTGGCCCGGCGGCAGCAGCAGCAGTGGGCAGACTGCTGCCTGGCCTGCCTTGGCATGGGCTCTGAAGAAGCTCATTGCTCGTAAGGACAGACGCCGCTTTCGGACTTCCCGGGCCACGTGGGGCGTGAGGTCCGCCAGGGCCTCCCCGAGACGCCAGAACAGCCGCTGGCGCCGGCAGCCGCCGGGTGGGCTGAGGCTGAACGTGAGGCGGAGACCTTTGTCTCTGAAGGCGGCAGCTGAAACGTGTCGCTTGGTGAGATGACAGTGCGCGTCTGGACGTGTCTGTGGAAGGGTGAGATTTAAACCCACATCGAGTGTCTGCACTGTGAGCGTGCGACACAAATGACCCCGTGGAGACGTCTGCTGTTGGGTGTTTGGGGAGAACAGAACGAAGAAACTGTAGACGCAGCGTGTAGTCAGGAAACGGATGTTTCCACGGCTCGGCCACGCCTCCCGCCCTGTGTTCCGGGAACCTGTTCGTTCTTGCCTCATGGTCTGGGCTCCAGCCCTGTCGGTCACACCCCCGCGCCGCCCGGGTGCGGGTCAGGCGCGGGTGAGAGGCGTCGTGGTCGCTTCACAGGCGCAGTGGCCGAGAGACGTCCGGTGGCTCTTTGCGGTGCAGGCGGGTGGAGCACTCGGCTGCCCCCTTGTCGGCGAATGCGGCTCCCAGGCTGGACACGGCGACCGATGCCCAGTGCCCGGGAGCTGGAGGCACAGCTGCCCGGCCTCGAACTCGGGACTCGGGAGGTGCTGGCGACTCTCCGTGGCTCCCCGCCTGCCGCAGTGGGGTTCCGAGGCTGCGGGTGTCCCGCTCCGGGGGGAGTGACGCCGACGGTTGTGGAGAAGGAAGCTCGTGTCCCCGGCTGTGGCATCAGGCGCACCCGCCGTCCGCACTCCGTGCTGGCCGTGTGCAGGGTGGTCGGGGAGCCAGCTGAGTGTGTGTGCCGTCACCACGCCGGTCTGGCGCTTCCCAGAGAGCGCCACAGCGGACAAGGGGGACCGCTGCTTGGTGACGACAGTGCACGTGACAGCAGAGCCCGTCCGCCCTGCGGGGTCTGCACGGGAGTCCCCTGGGGGTGAGCCCACCTGCAGGGGCCGGCTGGGCCGGCCGCCCTCCCACAGACAGCCCACCCGACCGGCCGGCTGCCCGGGCTCCCGCCCACGACGTCCGCGTCCCAAGCAGCTGCCCTCTCTGCCTGGGCTGCCGAGCTGCCCTGCCCGGTGGCGATGCCTCGGAGCCGCAGGGACCGGGCCCCGGGCAGCCGAGTCAGACCTGTGCCCGAGCCGTGGTCTGGGCACAGGACAGCCGGGAACCGTGTCCCAGAGGCACCAGCGCTGGGCCTGCCCTCCTCCCCGAGGTCCAGCCCCTCCCACTCCCGCAGGCCCTTCACTCGGGCCCCACCGCTTAGTTTTGTCTTTTCCCCGACTTCTTACAGTTACTGAGATGCCTGACACGCAGTAGCAGTTTGTGGTGCATGCCTGGGGGTTGGGTAGCCGCACTGGGTGGGTGTAGAGTGGGGCCGGGGCGCCCTCCGGGTTCGGGGGTGTCGGCAGGCCCCCCTGCAGGTCAGCCCCGACCCGTCTGGGGGGGTGGGGTAGAGACACCAGGGCGGGGCCGAGCGGTGGTCCTCCCGGAGGGCTCTGTCCCCAGGGCCCGTCTGCCTGAGTCCCGGCCGTCACAGCGGGAGCCAGGTCACTCACCCAGGTCATGGGCCACTGGTGTCTGCCGGAGGGGGCGGGGATGTCGCTGACCCCCCTGGGCTGCCCAGAACAGCCCCCCACAGCACGTTGGGGTGGAGAAACTGCTCGCAGGGGCAGGCCTCGGGACAGTGTGGGGACCTCGGGGAGAGCTGCCGTGAGGGTGAGAGTGCCCACCTGGCTGGGGTCGGGGCGCAGGGTCGACACCTGGGGAGCTGGGAGCCCGGCCGTAGGGAGGGCCCCTGACCGCCACGCGGCCGCGTGAGGGTGGCTGGCAGGTCGGGGCTCAGGGGGCTCCGTGCCCACCCTTTGTCACAGCGCCCCTGTGTCGTCTGCGGGCAGCCCGGGCGGCTGTGTCCAGCTGCCGGCCACCCTCAGAGGGTGTGGCCCGCAGTGCGGCTACTCGGGGTTCGCACACGGGCGGATGCTTGGGGCTCAGGGAGATCTTTCCGAGGAGCAACAGACTGTACGCCGTGGAAAAGTAGGTGGTTTTCCAGCTCACTGGCGCTGGGGCTGTTTTTATCATTCCCATGCAAAGATGAATCCAAAGGAAATTTTGTGTAAGCGTTACCACCTTCCTCATTTTGTCCCCCCGACGAAACAGCGTACAGTCGCCCGGCCCTCCTCGCTTTCTGGCCGCGGCATTCGGGCTTCGTGAGTATTGACAAGTCGTGAAAGGAACGGTTTTCCCGGGACAGAAACGGTGTGACGATGTCGGGTTGTTTGCTTTCCCCGCAGTTTGGTGTGTCCGGGAGCCGCTCCCGGGGGGGGGGGGGCTTCACGGAGGGGCTTCACGGAGGGCCCGACTCGGGGGCAGCCGCAACCATAGACAAGGGGGGGTTATTTTGAAGCTTTTTTAAAAGACAGGACGCCCTGTGGGGTTTTTGCTGCTGGTGTCGATAGCCCGACGCGTGGGTTCTCCGGGGCTCCTCCCTCCTCGTTTAGGCGGGCAGCCCGCTTAGTCTTTTCTGAAAAGCAGGCGGAAGGCAGACAGCACGTGTTGCTTCCACTGGGGGTGTGACTTCACGGCGTAAGTGCATGAGTGTTCGGCACGAAACACGCGGCTTTGAGAGTATCGGACACTTCTAAGTGCAGGCCGGGGTGGCGGTGACCAGAGGGAAGGTGGGGGGAGGGGTAAACGGAGGAGACGTGACTCGGGGCGCCAGCCGCGCCCACCCCCCAGACAGACGCCCGAGATCGGTCATTAAACGCAGGAGCGTTTTGCTGCTGTCACCTCAGGAGACGCAGCTCATCCTTTTCAGTGTTCGAGGCTTGAACTTGACCGGTGCCCTCAGTGACCTTTAGCGGGCGGAGCGCTCACGGGTGCTGGGCAAGACCCCTGATCCCCAGGAGCAGCGGACGGGCCTGGCTCCCTGCCGGCCCCCGTTTCCCATGCTGACACCCCCGGTCGTCATTCCGGCGGAGGGAGTGCGAGGACTTCGTAGGAGGTGGTTTTCAGCGTTGGCTTTTCTAGAACAAGGGTTTGTGCGAGCGTTTTTAACGGTGCATGTTCAGCCACGCTGGGCTGCTGGACAGACCCGGACGCCAGCCCGGCCTGTGGTAGTGGTCTCGGGCTCCGAGACCCGGCCCCTATAAAGGGGGTGCCCACCGCAGTGGGAGGGAGCCCCCGCTGGGGGGCTGGGGACCGGAGGAAGCCAGAGGGGCAGCTTGCTGTGCGTGGGGCGTGGGGCGTGGGGCAGGGCAGGTCCAGCCTGCAGCTCCAGGTGTGGCTGTGCGTGACGACACTGTGCGTGACGACACTGTGCGTGACGACACTGTGCGTGACGACAGTGCCATGCAGGCAGGTGGCCGGAGACAGGGTGGTCTGAGCTTGAGGGGCCAGAGGCTGCAGGCCCACGCGGGTCCCCAGGGCGTTCAGAGTTCAGAGAGCGACGCCGGCCCGGGGAGGGAGCGGTGGGCAGGGACAGCCCCGAGCCTGGGAGCTCCTGGGCCGCCGGCGCGGCCCCACTTCCTCTAAACTCTCTCCCACAGTGTCACTCGGCTTCCGACACGGCCGCGGTGGCTCCCACCGCTGAGAGCAGAACCCACGCTTCCTGCCCGGCTTCCTCAGCCGCGCTTGACCCAGGCATCCCCCGTCCCTGCGAGGAGTTGGCGGGAGCTCGGGCCGAGACCGCCGCCCTCCCCCGCTGTGGTCTCCAGTGGGCCGGCCCGGAAGGAGCTCAGTCAGCACACGTGTGACCCGGGGCGGGCGGGCGGGCAGGCCTCCTCCCGAGGGAGCGTGGGGACGGGCCGAGGTCGGGGCGCATTGACCACGGGCCGTGAGCCGCAGGGGCACGAGGGCGGGCGTGGGGCTAGCGGAGTGGGTGCCCCAGAGCTGGGGGTGCGGGGGGGACTGGCTGCACGTCTGTTGACGGGGTAACGGGTTCACCGGGGACCAGGAAGGAGGCCAGACGTGCGGGGTTCCAGCTGCCCGTGCTCTTCGTGTGATCCCGGGCCCCCGGCAGCCTCTGGAGGCCTGGGGCCGGGGCGGGGCGGGGCCTGCCCGTGGAGCTCCGCCGCGGGAGGGCCCCCTGCTTCCCGGGTGCACGTGATCTGGGGCGTTCCTGTCCGACCGGCGTGGGGGCGAAGCGCTTGCTGTGGGTCTCACTGCGCCTCACGTCAGAACTGCGGCGTCCGGGCTGTTCTCTGCGACCCCGAGGCCCGACGCCGCCCCGGGGCGTGCGTCACACACCAGGTGGGAGGCCTGCGCGGGGTGGTGGCCGCTTCGTGGCCCTCAGACAGGCTTTGTCCCGTCTTCCGGAAGGAGCCGGAGGGGACCCCTGGGGGCCCGTCTGCGGCTGGGGGCCCTGCTCCGGAGCGGGGAGGAGGGGCTGCCCCTGAGGGCAGCGGCCCGTGCGTCTGTCTGGACACCGTCCCTCGGAGAGGGGACGGGGAGGCCACCCCAGCGTCATCGGACGCGTCCAGGGGGCTCTGTGCTCAGCAGTGGGTCCCACCCCTTCTCCCTTCTCCGGGGAGCTGGCGGGGAGCTGGGAGCGGGCAGGCTCATCGGCCCAGGCCCCCAAGTGGCGTGTTTAGCTGCGTCGCCTGCATCTCTCACGGTGTGACCGTGGTCACCGCGGTGGCGTTGCCGTGTGCTTGGCCGCCTGCCCCAGCGGGACTCACTGCCTCGTGTTTTGCCGCCGCCGCCTCCTGTGCCGCGGGTTCTGCCCCCGGGACGTCGGCCGCGTCCCCGGGAGTCAGCCCGCGGGTGGAGATTCCCCGGGCGGAGGGGGAGGGGCGCCGCCCAGCTCACGCGTGCGCAGTGCGTTCAGACTTCCTCTGTCTCCGCGGCATCCGTCACCCGGAGGGCGCACCCAGCACCGGGGCCTGCCGCGCCCACCGAGGACGGACGGGCCGTCCTGCCGCCTCGTCCCTCCCAGTGAGGGCTGGCTGCGGGGCGGGTGTGTGTTTGGAGAACCACCTGGTGGTCCAGGGCGTGCTCGGGGAGCGGAGGCCTTTGGGGCCCGTCTCTTCAGCCGGCGCGAGGACCCCGCCCGCCCGTCCGTGAACCCCCGGGCGGACCGGCAGCCTCCGGCTGCGCCTCCCTTCCCTGGCCTCCTGCCGCCAGCAGAGGCCGTCCCCAGATCCGGGGCGTTCTTCCCGGCGCAGTCAGACCCGCTCCGCTCCCGAGAGCGGGCCCTGCAGTCGGCCTGGCGAGGGGGTCGGGGCGTGAAGACGCTCGCGCGCTTGGACTCGGCGGCCCGGTGCCCGCCGTGCTGGGGGTCCCGTCCGCTGCCCCCGCAGCGTCCCCCTCGGCGGCCGCCCCAGTCGGGAGACGGGCCCCGTCCCACAGGAGCGGCAGAGGAGACCACGCGGTTCTGTCAGGCGGCCGACTGGAGACCGAAAATCAGGGCGAGAGGACGCGCGGCCGGGATCGTGCTCAGACTCTGCCTGCAGCGGGCGGCCTGGGGCTGCTCACCCCCCAGCCGCCTCGGCCTGGACTGGCGGGCGTTCAGTGGCTCGCGCGGCCGTCCCGAAGAACGGACAGTCCCCTGGCGCCTGGCACGTGTCAGGGGAGCGAGCAGACAGCGCAGCAGGCCAGGTCGCGGGGCTGCGACAAGTGCCACCCGGAGAGGACGCCAGCTGCTGCGCTGGGAGCGATGGGGTGGGGCCGCTGTAGACGGGGCCTGGGGAGGAGCGGGGGCGCGTCTCGGACTGCGCCTGCTCCCTCACCCGTGCGTGCAGGGTGGACTCCGAGCCTGCTGGCCCGCGACCACGGTGGGTGGGGGCGGGGGCGGGGCCGGGGCCGAGGGACACGCGGCGGGGTGACGGGCGCTCAGCGCCCATCCCGGCCACCGGCCACCGCAGCGGGCACC
Source organism: Phyllostomus hastatus (assembly GCF_019186645.2). Taxonomy (NCBI): domain Eukaryota; kingdom Metazoa; phylum Chordata; class Mammalia; order Chiroptera; family Phyllostomidae; genus Phyllostomus; species Phyllostomus hastatus. Next base: position 22,695,692 of record NW_025333607.1, on the reverse strand, counting down.
TCCGAAAGCCGCAAGGCGGGGGAGGCAGAGACGGCCCTCCGGACCGCCCCGCGCGGTCCTGTTCCCGTCTGGGCCCCGGCGTGAACGCAGGAGCTCTGCCTTGACGGCGGCGCCCGTGCGTGCGTGTCCCAGCAAACACGCTCGCTTCCGGCGGGGCCTCCTTGCGGGGCAGGTGGGCGCACGTGCCTCTGGCGTCCGGTTCCCGGCGCTCCGTTCCCGCGCGTGCGCCCGCTCAGCGCATGCGTCCTGAACACCTGCCGGTCGGGGCGGCTGCGGTAACCAGGGCCGCAGTCCCCTCTGCTCGCGGCGCCCGCCCGCGGACCGCTCTCGCCGCTGCGTGGCAGGGCGTCGCCCGTGGAGGACGGTCTGCGTGCGCGTGAGTGCTGGTGGACGCGTCCGCGTGGTTGTCGCCCGCGATGCGCACTCTCCGGGGTGGGGCGACCGGACCTGGATGAAGGGAACGCTGGAGTGCGGGGACGCGCCTCGTTCCTCCGGCCGAGCGCTGCTCTTCCTTGTTGGGGGGGGGGCAGCGATGCGTGTGGCTGATGGGGGCCTCGGGGTGCAGCGGCGTGAGCTCCCACTTGGAACGCCGCCGGGAAATGAGTCGGTTCCTCGCTCCCACGCCGGGGCCGTTTCCGTGGCGCGCAGCACATGGAAAGAGCGGCCGGCAACCGAGCCCGCGGAGGTGACTGGTTTCCCTCGGAGGGTGGTCCGCACGAGCACGCGCCTGAAACAGCGGGATCCGTACACAGCGCCGAGGAAGGCGGGTCCCTTTGCACCCCGCGGCCCGCTGGGCGCCCTGAATGCCCCCCCGAGCTTCCCGGGCTCGTGAGCAAGAGCCCCGCGTCTGCGGGCAGAGTTCGGAGTTCCCGGGCACTTCTGACCTCAGGACCTGGAACAAATCTCGAGGAGTGAGGGGCCTTGTTTTCTTTTTCATGCTTTCGGTGACAAACCAGCGCTGCCCCCTTTCACGTGTCACCGTCGGTGACAGAGATGGACGCCCAGGAGGCCGTGCGGCTTGGGAGGGCCCGTCAGCTGCACTGTGAGTGCGACGGGGAACCCCCGGCAGGGGCAGCCCCCGCGCCGCCCTGCACCTGCGAGAGCTCTCGGGGTGTCTGGGCGGGAGCGCCCCCCCCCGCCCTCGGGGGCGCCCTGGGCGGGGAGGCCCGCGGCTGAAAGGCGAGGTTAAGACGGAGGCCTCACAGCTGTGGACTCGCCTCCCTCCGGGGCCAGCACCCGGAGTCCAGTCCGGAAAGTGATTTGTGCCTCCCAGAGCCTCGGGGGCTGCGCGGGGCTGCATGGGGGGGGGGGCGTGGGGGGGCAGACACGTGTCTGCGCGTGGGGAGCGGTTTCTGCAGCAGCTGGCTGGGCCAGGTCCCTCCGTGGTCTGGCCGGCCCCCCGGGCTGGCCTTGGGGAGGTCGGAGGGGCCAGGCAGAAGGGAGGTGAGCCTCCTGCCGGCCGCCAGGCGTTGGGCAAGCGCCGGGACCGCAGTTTGCGGAGGGCAGAGGTGTGAGATGCGCCGGCCACACGTCCGTCCGTCCGGAAGTCCGTGTGTTCTGACTGACAGCACAGGACGGAGCCCCGCAGGCAGCCTTCCCGCCCCTTCGCGCCCGCGAGCGTCGTCAGGACAGAAGCGCCGCGGAGGAGAGGGGGAGGGCCTCCTCACGGCGCCTCCGGTCCTTCCCACCTGGAGACGTGCTCGGGCGCGGTCACGGCCACCGGGCCGACGTGGCTGGCCTCCCGCCTGTTAATGTCACCTGCCCCCGTCCTTGCGCGTGTTGTGACAGTCAGCGTGACTCACGTCGGCGGCTCTGCGACGCTCCGTCAGGAAGCTGCACCACAGTGAACGTTCCTCCTGCTGTCGGGCGTTCAGGTGGATTTGGGTTGGGCACGAGGTCTTTTTTCTTTTTGATAATTTCTTAAGGTAAGTTCCCAGCAACGACACTGCTGCGTCCAAAGGACCAGAGGTTTTCCTGTGACGCTTTCTCCTCTTCCCCGTGTCCCCACCGTCAGTGCAGAGTGAGCACCGGGCCGGGCCGGGGCGCTGGCTGGCCGCGGGGTGAGCTCACCGCCCGTGGGGCCGCCCGGAGGCCGGCCGCCGTGCCCCCTGGCACGTTGTTAAATCGCTTCACAGAAGCTGCAGCCGTTTCCTTGGCACTTGGAAGGTGAGTCATCCGGCCCGAGCCGGCGGCTGCATTTCCAGACAGTTCGGTACTGTTCCCATATTAGGCAGAGAGAGAGAGAGGTGCCGACCACAGCCGAGTTTCTTGTGATTGTTTCTTTCCCGGCGCTGACTTGATGAGACATCTGTTCTCGCCCGCAACACTCCAGACGAGGGCCGCCCCCTCTCAGGAGCCCGGACCGGGCCGGGGCTCCTCGGCTCCCGGAGTCCCTCCCGCCTCTCCCGGCCGGGCTGAGAGCCGGCCGACAGCTCTGTCTCGGAGGCCCCGGGCGGCCGAACGGGGGGTCACTGGCCCAGCTGCCCCAGGTGCCTGTGTTAGCGTCAGTCAGGTTGGCCGCCTGTGGCCAGGCGCCTGGGTGGTTTGAGAGAAGTAGTTTTGAAAAGTAATTTGCAATTTGGAGCTGTGAACAGCCTCAGGGAGTCATGGGCAGGCCTTCTGTGGAAGCCCTCTCCCCCCGACCCCTCTTCCAGCTGGAGGGTCATGCTCAGGTTTGCGGGCAAAGGCTCAGCCAGCAGGAGGCCAGGTGGGCGTGGCCACGGTGCCCGCACCCTGCAGCCAGCCCCGGGCCTGGGATCTCCCTCTGACCAGCAAGGGTGCTGGAGACGGGGGTCCCGAAGCCCCCGGCGTCCTCCAGGCTCCCTGTCTGGCCGACGGCTCCAACTGGACCTTCGTTTCTGCAGCCAAACCCGCGATTTCCCCGTCCGCCGGCGCCTCTCAGGCACCCGCGGAGAAAAGCCCACGAGCGAAACCCACACCCACGTTTGGGGTCTGACCTCTGCCCCGAGGGAGTGCGGGACGTGCGCAGGGAGAACTGGCGGTGACACGGCTCTGCCTGCCCGAGGCCTGACTCCTCTCGGCCCCCGCACCCGCCCACTCAGGGTAAACGCGACAGCGAGAGCTGCGGCACGCTCGCGTCCCGCAGGGCAGAGCAGGTGGGCCGCTCCGCGGGGCCGCTCTCGGACCCACTGGCGTCCCTTCGCTCGCTGGCCGTGGAAGTTCCAGCAGGGAAGATGGCGTGTGTGTCAGCAGCGACCTCACAGACACAAGGGGAAGGATGTTCTGTTCATCGTTCTGACAAGTGGTTCTCCTCCCTGTCCCCTGAGAACGCAGGGTCACAGAGAGAGTCGGTCGTGAAGCCACGGGGTCGCGCCGGGGGCGGCCGCAGGAGGAGAGGGCCGAGACTGCCGGGAGACTGGAGCCCCCGGAAGCACACACGGTCTCATCACACTCGGCTTTTCCCCCCTCGAGTGCCTGGGACCAGCCGGGGGCTGTTTCAGGTTCGGGCCCTGCCAGCCCCGCTGGGGAGCCGGACGGTGAGCAGAACAAGCAGGACTTATCAGGTGCAGATGAGGCTCCGGAGTCTGGGGTGCAGAGGGCGGGGCGGGGCGGGGCGCTGGTTCTCTGGTCAGATCCGGCCAGGGCACCCTCTCCCGTCCAGGAGGCGGGCAGGGAGTCAGCGGGAGCGCAGGCCCTGAGGCAGGGGCTCGGAGAGGGCGTGGTGGCTGGACCGTCCCGGGGCAGGCAAGGCAGGAAGCACTCTGGCTTCTGCTGGGGAGAGGTCCCTGCCTTAGGGAGCCGGGGCCGAGGAGCGGTGTCGTCTGAGTCTGAGGGGGCGTTTCCAGGTGCTGTTGAGTGGGGAAAGGGGGCAGGGCCCATGGGGCAGGGGGTCACGCAGAGCTGGGCTGTCGGCCAGCCACAGGTGAGCGGATCCCAGTAAATTAAGGGGATTAATGTGAGTCATTTGTAAGGTGAGTTGATGTCAACTAGTTAAATTAAGAAAGTTGACAGTTCATGTCCTCAGGGGCACTCCCCGTGTTCCAAGGGGTTGGCAGCCACGTGAGCCAATGGCCACTGGACAGGGCCAGGAGATGCGGGCCCTTCCGTTGTCGCGGGAGGTTCGGCTGGACAGAGTCCTCGGCCGCGCAGGGAGCGCTGGGGCTGCTGCGGGGGGTGGGGTGGGGGGGTGGAGCAGGCTGTGCGGGGTCCGTGGGGGGGCCGGGAGTCCAGCGCGGCGGCCCAGACGAGGGGCGTCATGGTGGCGGAGAGGAGAGGCGGCTGGGCCTCGGGTGAGTGTGGAAGGCAGAAGCCCCAGGCTTTTCCCGTGGAGCCGACGGGAGGTCCGGGGAGAAGCGGGAGCAGCCTGTGGGTGACGCTGCGGGAGACGGGGTGGGCTGGGGAGGCGGGGCTGTGGTGCACAGGGGATGCTGGGGTGCAGGGGGGTGGGGGGGTGTGGGGAGGGACGGGGTGCTGGGACTTCGAGGCAGAGAGGGTTTCACACGGCCGAGGGGAAGCGACTTGAGAAGGGGGCAGGGGGCGTGAGAGTCACTGGACGGTGTTGGGGGCCCTAAACCTCCCTCCCGCCCCAGCAGCGGGGGCAGCTGACGCACAGGGAAGGGAAGGGAGCGGCCGGGTGCAGGTCAGGGGACTGGCCCTTCGGCCAGAGCGTGGGGCCGAGTGACGAGCAGAGGGCTGGCGAATGGGGAGGCAGGTTGGGGGCCGGGGGGGTGGGTCGATGGCCCGGAGTCGCGTCTTTCTGGAGCGGCTGGAAGGCGAGGTGCTGCTGACCAGAGACTCGAACCCTGGAGCCACCCTCGAGTCACGCACTCCGCGGGCGGTGCCGGGGGCTGGCCTGTGCGGACTCCCACAAGTCCACACGGTGCCTGCCGTCGCCCACGCGGGGCGGACAGCCCGGAGGCTCACCAGGGCCCGCAGGCCTCTAGGGGGTGAGCCCTGCGGCCCGCCCACCTGCGGTCAGCGCCCCGCGTGGCCTCCTGCAGCCCACTCCAGCACCCCTGCACGCGCACGGCCCCTCAGGGGTCGAGTTGCCTGTTGAGACGGGCAGGCGAGCGCACGTCGGTCCACTCACCCCTCCCGGGCACCAGGTGACCTCTCGGGGAGGCAGCCTAGGCCCAGGAGGGAGCCGCGACCGTGCGGTCCTGTGCGCCGCTGCGGCAGGAGTCCTCCGCCAGCGGCGGGGCCGGGGGTCCTTCAGGCCCGGCCGGCCTGCACCACCTCCCAGATCTGCGCCGCGTCCCCCCTCCCCCGCACGCGCTGCGCCCCTCGCTGGCGGCCCGGGGCGGCTGCCTGGGGCGAGGGGGGGGGGAGGGGCTGAGCCGTGGCTCTCGGAGCAGCGAGGTAGGGGGCCTGCACGCGGTGAGACCGCGGGAACCTTCCCGGGCGTTGATTGCGGAGGGGTTCCCCAAGGCAGACTGGCCTGCGCCCCCCATCCCCCCCGCCAGGCGGGGAGAGAGGGAAGAACACTGCGGGTACGTTCTTCACCGGACTCCGGCCTGGCTCGGGCTGTGTGTGGGCTTGACCGGTGAACGCGGGGGCAGCTTTCAGTCCGGTACCCCCGTTGTTCGCACGCGTGTTCCCCAACCTTGGGGCGATCCCGCCGCCTCACCTGCCGGGGGACGACCGGGCTGCGCCTCCGTCGGCACCGGAAGCAGCGGAAGGCGCCGCAACGCGAACAGAGTCCCGGCCCGGGCGCGCCCTCACCGCGCAGCCAGGCTGACACCGGGGTCCCCGCGGAGCTCCGTGGAGAGGCTCTGCACCGTCTCGCCAGATGCACGCGTTTTCGTGGTGTGAGCCCCGAGGCAGGTGAGGGAAACACAAACAGAATAAAACAAACCAAAGGTCTTACGCTTGGAACGTGCTGGGTGCCAGCTGAACGACCCCTTTGTTTCTCGTTCCCGTCCCTCTGCCCCCTTGCTGCCTGCGGAGACGACCGCACGGAATGCCCATTCCTGCGGCAAGTGGGGACACCGGGAGTCCGCGCCCCCGACCTCGGCGAGGCCAGGGGGTCGGGACCCCGCGGTGGGTCTGTGTGGGCCGTGGCCTGCCCGACACGCGTGTGCGTGCTCGGCGAGTGGGTTGAGAATCTTTAGCAAGAGGCAAGGAAGATGTAGGAGGTTTTAATTAATGACTGCGAGGAAGGCTTAAAGCTACAGGCAAAGTCATTAAGATACTATGTTAATTTTGCAGCTTATTTTTAGCACAAACGTGACTGAGAGAGACGGTGGCGGCTTTCTCGTCCGCCTCAGTGTGACCACTTTTAATGGAGATGCAATCAGTCGATCACTGTTTTGAGGGAGATAAGATGGGAGGTGAGATGCAGCCCCGGGGGAAAGCGGCTGTTCCCACTGCTGACCTCGGACCCTTAACTGCTCGTCGGAACTTGGGTGGTTACTTGTTTTCTGCTGTGCGCTGGTGATGTGACTCTGGGTAAGTTATTTAACTTTTTTTTTTAATTGTAAGATTGGAATGAGAAGTATGTGATAAGAAAAATGCTTGTAAAAGTGTTTGAAAGCACCATGAGAAAGGCACAGACAGAAGCCACCGCTGAAAATATTCGATCCTGTCGGCAAACCTAAATTTTAGCAGATGCTTTCTTTTTTTTTTTTTTTTTAAGCTGTCGCTCAGTTTCAGGTGCTCCCGAGCCGTCAGTCGGCGTGTGGCCGGAGCCGCCCGTCCCGGGATGGCTGCCCAGTGTCCGGGTGCTGGTGGCTCGCCGCTGCCATCGGCGTCCTCAGCTCCGGCTTGTCACGGTGTCTCTGACGTGAACACACACGGAACAGCAGCAGGGCTCACCAGACCGACGCGGCGGCCGGGGCGAAACACAGGCTCCCTGAGGGTGGAGGTGCGGGGGGTGGGGCGTGGGGTGCGGTGGCCGAGGCCTGGTTTCCAAGCGAGGGGCTAGGGCCGGGGCCGGGGCTCTGAGCCCTGCAGGCTGACTTCTGTTCCTGACTTCCTCCTGAAGCAGAGAGCTCTGGGGGCTGAGCTCCCTGACCCTCCCGCATCCCGGTCCCCTCCCCTTGCTGCCCCCAGGCCTCAGAGCAGCACAGTCCAGAGACGAGGCCGGCTCTGCAGGGGTCGGTGGCGTGGTTTGAGGAGCGGGGCTCCCCGGCTCCACGTTCCGTGTTCCAACATCCGCTGCCTGAGAGTCGCCCCGACCTGCACCGCTGGCCAGGGGTTCCCTCCCCCGGGAAGAGCCGCGGCTGACGGCTGACTTCATCTCAGGGGGTGATGCAGCCCGCTCCCTCGGAGAGCGGCCAGACCCCAGGGTGCGTTTCTGCTGCGGCGAGGGGGGTGCTCCTCGGACGCTCGGGCGTCCGTCCTCTGTGTGTAGCAGGGACGGGAGTTCGGTTTCCAGGGCACTCGGTGTCTGAAATTCGCACCTGGACCAGGGTGACCTCGGGCCCTCGTCTGCGCTGTTCATCTGTGTGATTTGTTGGGAGGAAACTGCCACGGGCTGCCTTACTGGAGTGGCTAATCGATCGCCGGAGATCACACCCTCAGGCTGGCTGGACGAGTGTATTCAAGCCAGTGGCCCGCGGCCCTGGCTGGGCGGCCCAGTGGGCTAGAGCGTCGTCCGCTGCACCCGGGCCGTGGGGCTGATCCCCGGTCAGGTGCAGGCCGGGGTGAGCCGGGGAGCGGGGGCGTGCGTCCACAGGGGAACGAGGAGTCGGGGTTCCCCTTCCTCTCTCTCGCTGCTGAGTTAAAGCAGAGTTGCTGACCCGTCTTCCGGAGCGGGAGACTCGGGTCCCCGGAGCCCAGGGCGCACCCCAGCTCCGGCATCACCTGACCCGTGGGCCTTCCCTGGCCCCAGGGCCCGGCCTGTGGCCGCTCTCTGCGCCGTGTGGAGTGCGGCCCCCCCTCCCCTTTGCCCTTGACAAACGTGTGCTTCTGATTGGCCAGGGCCAGAGCTTCTGGTCGAATGGAGTTCTGCCCCCCTGGTGGTTCCCCGTCAACGTGCTTGACCCCCGAACTCTGTTCCGGGGCCTCCAGCCATGGTCCCAGCGACCCGTGGGCCCCTCCTCAAGCCGAGTCTCCAGTGTGGGCACGGCAGTGTGGGCACGGCAGCCCCCCGCGCCCAGACCCGGGCTCACTGCCTTTCCTCTCCCAGGCTCCCTTCTCGTCCCCTGCCTGGCGGACGGCCCGTCCCCTCCTGGCCCCTCTCCTCGCCCTCAGCCTGCAGCCCACCGGCCGCTGGCTCCAAAGCCCAGACCTGGACCCCGGAAATCCCTCCTTCAACCTCAGGGTCCCGGCTCTTGGGGGCCCACGGCCTGGCTGGCAGCCCCCGCCCTGCCCTTCGGCCTCGCCGGGCCCCGACTGCTCAGGGCCCAGCCCCGTGTCTGGCCTCTGCTGCTCCCTTGGGATGTTTCAAAGGCTGGACTCCTCACGATGCAGCCCGAACCCCTTCTCGGCTGTGTCCGGGCCGGCCCGAACCCTGCTGCACGGCGGAGCCCCGGCCGGGACACCCTCCGCCCCCAGCCGAGCAGAGCCTTCCTCTCCCTCCTCTCCCTCCTCAGCCGGCTGCTCGCCGCGGCCTCTGGGAGGCCTTTCCCGGCCCACACAGCCCTCCCGCCCCCGCCCGGGAGCACCTGCGCCCGCAGCGCGGACGCGTGTCTGAGTCAGGAGCGGAGCCGGGACGTTCAGGCCACTGAGTGACCGCTGCTGGGGACAGTGGGGCCCACAGCGGGGGCGGGGGGGGTGGGGGCAGGTGAAGGCTGGGACCCCCAACACAGAGGGGCCGGAGCTGCTGGGGGCCCCCCGCACGGGCCCAGGGCCTGGACTGTGGGCTCGTGAGGAGGGGGCTGGGCTGGAGGTTTGCTAGGGTTCCAGTGGATCCAGGTCTCCCCTCAGCTTCCTCCCGATAACCAGGCGACCCGCAAACCAGGGAGAGCCCCCCGCCCCCCGGGAGTCAGGACTCTGTCTCTGGCACACCGGGCTTCTCAGAGCCCCCAGTCCGTACCTGTGCCCCGGGCTGGAGCAGCCTCTCCCGGGCGTGTCTGGGAAGGTTGCTGGGCCTGGGCCTGGGCTGAGGACCTGTGTTTCGGACGGAGGTGCGTGGCGGTCACACCCGTCCGAAGTGACCTCTCCAAGCCAGGACTTCACTGGGGATTTGAAAAGCGACGACAGTTTAAAAACATGAACGTGCAAGAGGACGCATGCGACCACCATCCAGCGGGGGAGGTGTGATTCTGCCGCCGGCTGCTGCCCCGGGCTCCTGGCCTGTGAGCGGGTCGCAGGTTCCCTGCTGCCCCCTCCCCTTCTGCGTCAGGGCTAGGCGGGCGGGGGGTTGTCGGCCTCCAGGGGCAAAGACCCCCGCGTGGCTTCGCTCACCGGTCGGGTTTGGGACCCAGCGGCACGAACGCCACCAGGACAGCACACAGCTCAAAGCCCCCAAACCGTGTGGGTTGTGTGCCTCCCAAAAACGACAGGAGGTGCCTCTCTGCCTGAGCACCTGCGCCCCAGCCTGTTTATCCCACCGGGGGAGGACCTGGCTTCAGGTAAACAATGGGAGGGAAAAGGTGCGAACTCGGCTTCCCTCGCTCCCACCTCCGCCCGGGAACCTCCTGGCTCCCTCCCGCTGGGGCCATTGGGATGCTAATGGGCGGACAGCGGTCTCTCTCGGGAGCAGACAGCTCTGTGCTCCCGACGGTCTGGTTTCTTTCCCCTCATTGTCTGCTCAGCCTGGCGCTGCAGTCCCGAGAGGCCCCGTGACCTTGCAGACCGCCCAGCGGGCGGCTGGGCAGCGCTGGCCGGAGGCCAGGCCTCCCCACCCGAGGTGGGCCACCATTTGCAATTGCAGAGCCACCCCCCGGTCTGCAGGGCCGGCCTGTGGTGCCCCCGGGAAAAGCCAGGCAGAAAGCCTCCCCGGGAGCCTCGGGTGGTGATTCGAGTGCCCGGGAGAAGGCTGGGAGGGGATGCACGCACGGACACGTAGGGACTTGGTAGCGTGTCCACTTTGAACCCGGTTTGCAGAGGCATCTAGGAGTCGCTAGGTCCTGCTTCCTGTTAGCGACTGGTTGGCGAAGCACTTTAACGATTTCTTCCTGTTCTTAGAAACTGAAAATGAGTGTGCACGGCGCAGCGGTGGTCTGGTGATGCTTGGGAAGAGGGAGGCGGTTTGCTGCTGCTTTGGAGTTTTGCACAGTGGAGGTTTTTGAAGTTGCTTTCTCTCGAAGACCGGAGAGCAAACCAGCAGCACCGTGGGCCCCAGGCCGGGGGCGGGGGAGGCCTGGCGTTCCGGGGGCGCCTCGGGACGCCTGTTTTCCTGTGGGGGGGGGGCCTGCAGTCGGGCATGCAGGGGTTGTCACTCCAGCCGTGCCAACGGGAGTGGCAGGGGGTCTCCCAGTGTCCGTGGGGCTGGAGAGAAGTCCGCACACTCCGGATGGGAATGGGGTCCCAGGAAAGGGAGACAGTTGGTGCAAGTTTGCACGGAGGGCTGCTGGTTTAGCTTCCTCGTGCCCAGGCGGTTCCCTCGAACGCGTTTGGGACCCAGGAGAGTGCAAGCACGCCCGCGAGGAGGAAGTCAGAACTGCCTGTTCACCAGTATTAGCAAACGTCCTGAGGTCATTTCACAAGGTGCACGGTCGGTCACCAGGGCAGCAGCTGCCCGAGCTTCCTCTGGCCGGTCTGCGTCACTGCGGACGACGGGGGGCCCGCCGGGAAGGGGCAGGGACAGCACCCTCGCTGCCTGTGGGCTTCCTGCGGGCTCAGCACTTCCTGCCTTCCCCCGGTCCTTCCTGGCGCCCAGCAAAGGGTCGGCTTCTGAGCTGCCCCCACTGGAGCGGGGTCGGGGGGGGGGGGTGGCCGTTCCCAAGCACCTCTGAGTTGGGGCAAGGTGCCTTCAGCACCCCATGGCTCAGCCCCTCCCCCCGTGGGGGAGCACCCCTGGGCTTCCGTGGGGCCTCCTCGCTGGCCAGGGAGGCTGACCATGGGGACAGGGCCCCAGCTGCCCGTGGTCCTTGCTTTCTCTCTGCGCAGTTCAGCGGGGCCGACGTGGGCATGGGCTGGGGTCGCGGTGAAAAGAAAGGGCAGAAAGGCTGCAGATAACACCCCCGCAGCCGGCGGGACCCCGGGGAAGTGTCCATCCCATCGTCACACACTTTTCTGCTTGGAGCTACCCCGCAGCCCACACCCTCGGGGGAACCAGCAAGATCTAGAAACCCGTGTGCTTCTCCTCCAGTTTGGGTCGAGGGGCAGGACGCAGGGACTGGGCGTGAGAGAACCAGCGAAGCCCTTCCTGCCTCTCACCGGGCGGCCGCCGGCTGGAGCCGGGGCCGGGCCCCCCTTGCTGCAGGGGGTGCAGGTCTGTGCTGGGCCAGGACTTGGGGGGCGGAGCACCCCCCCTCCACCGTGCGGTCCCCGGAGGGCTCCCTGTGGGTGTCAGGCTGCCTTGGTTGAAAACCTGGAGGTCTCAGGGGAGCGACTCGGCCCCAGTGAGTTTAGGGCGGGGCCTCTTCTTCCCAGGCCCGGCCTGGGGCCGGAGGACACACTGGGTAAGTGGACGCTCTGCTCCTCGCTCTCGGGTGCTGGGTGTCACTCCCCCAGAGCCTCCTGGGAGCCGGGCGCCTGCCTCTGAACCCTGGCGCAGGTGAGGGCCCTGGCGCAGGTGAGGGCCCTGGCGCAGGTGAGGGCCCTGGCGCAGGTGAGGGCGGCTGTGCTGGAGACAGGATCCCAGTGGCAGCAGACTGGGGGCATGACTGGGTTTGAGGACCTGGGAGCAGACTGGCCGGGCAGGCGGGGCGCAGCAGGGGCAGGTCGGAGCCCTGTGGTGGCCCCGACAGGAACGGGGAAGGGGTGGCTCTTGACCAGGGTCTGGCAGGTTTCGTCGTGGGGGAGATCTGTACAGAGTGTTGGTGCGTGAGCCGCAGGAAGGTGGGCGTTTGCGGGCCTGCGGGACGGGAGAGGGAGTGGGCAGTTGTCCACGTCCGGGTGTCCTCGTGCTGGTGCTCGAGGCCACCGTGGACAGAGGGGGAGGTCTGGCCTGCTGGCCTGCTGGGGGTGTGGACAGAGGCCAGAAGGGGTCTGAGCCCTGGGGCCCCTGGAGTGGAGAGTTCTGGAAGAAGATGGGGCGCTGGCAGAAGACAGTTGAGACGGGCGACCTGGAGGCCGTGTGGCAGGGTGGGGGGGCCTCGGCCAGGCAGACCCCGGGAGAGGACCGGACGAGGGGAGTGAACCCGGGCACTGGCAGAGAGGGCGGCCGGGCAGGTGGCGTGGGGAGCCCACAGGGTGGGCGCAGGGACAGACTGGCCGCGGCGGCGGCAGCTGGGGTCTGGGGAGGGGTCTGGGGAGGCCACGCTGCCGTTTGCCAGTGGTCGGGCGCCGAGCCCAGCCCGTCGCAGACCTGGAACCAGTGGCTCCTCGCACCTGTCTGTTCAGAGGGACACCGCAGTGTCACAGTTCTTCCCTCTGCAGGTGGAGGGGCCGCCCACGAGGTGACCCCTGAGCCCGGCCTTGAGCCGAGAACCCGCCCGCGTCCCGGAGGCCCGGCCCCTCTTTGGCCGGTGACGGCGGTCAGAGGCGTCCCTGGTCAGTCTGGCTTCGCTGGCCTCTCAGAGGGCCTTTGCAGGCAGCGGGGGCCGGACAGGTGGGGGCGCCTGTGGAGGACTGCAGGCGACGGGGTGGGGGGTGCTGCGTCACAGGTTGGTCGTGGGCGGGTGGTGAGCAGAGGGTGCCTGGGGGGCTGGGAGGGGGAGGGGATGGGAGGGGGGAGCTGGGTGGAGCGGAGGGTCCAGCAATGAGGAGAAATCGGGGGCGGGCGGGGGAATGAGACAGGTCTTCACCGTGCACGGTTCCTCTGAAACGCAGGTGTGCGCCTGCCCGCTGGGCGACCTCCCCTCCCAGGTCGGCCGCCGCGGCCACTGCTCTGGCACCTCTGAGGGGGAGGCAGGCTCTGCTGCGGCGTCACGGAGCAGTTTGGGGACCGGGGCTCGCAGGGGTCCAGCGGCTTTGCCGTGTGCAGAGTCCTCCCTTTCACCTCCCCCCTCGTCACTTTGAAGGGCACCCCCGCGCCCGCCTCTGTGGAGGGGACGGCAGCCAAGTGCTTCTCGCGGACGGCGAGGCCCCCGCGGGGCCGGGGACCGGTGGCTGGGAAGCGGGCCCGGTCCGTGCCGTGAAGGAATGCGCCCCCAGGAGACCGCACTTCCTCCGTTCAGTCACCGCCGGAGTGTGTGACGTGCTGACGCTGCCGGCGAGCTGCGAGTCACCCGCGGAGTCCACCGCCCCTCCTCCCGGGGTTGGGGGGGGGGGTTCTGCGTGCTGCCTGGGCGGTGGTCACGGAAGACTGTTTCTTGTTTTTTTTTTTAACTTTTAACATTTAGTTTTCTCGCATAGTTTGTGCATGAGACATGTGCAAAGGTCGCGCTCACAGAGTTCCAGGCCTAAAAATACACTTGGTCTCGAACCTGTGGGCGGCACAAGAACCGCACGGGGGCGCCCGTGGCAGCGTCACTCACGGTGGCCAGACACGTGGCAGCGACCCGGGCGCGCGGCAGCTGGCCAGTGGGCACTCGGAATGCGGGACGCTGCGGACGGGGACCAGGACTGGAGGGACAGTTCGCCCCACAGCACCACGGGGAGGGGGTGCTGCAGGTGGGAAAGCAGGCAGCTCCTCCTGCACCGGCAGCGCCCGGGCCGGGCCTTTCCTCACGGGCTCCCCGGGGAAGGGGCCCGCGGGCACCGTCCCCTGAGCTGTTCAGAAGGTGTCACCTGTCCCCTCTGGGCCTCCTCTGTGCACAGAGGAGGGGCCGGCGTGACGCTGCACATTGCATGGACAGGGAAGGAGGGCCGTGCCTCAGAGACACAGGACACCCACGCAGGGCGCCCGCCGGCCCGTCCTGGGCTCAGCCTGGCTGGGGGCGTGGGGTGTAAATAAAACGCAATAATCGCACTTTCACTTTTGTTCTTTCCTTGCTAAAACCTCCCCCTTTCCACAGGCTGCGTGGACTCCCATCTGGCGGATCCCACAGCCCGAGAGAATGGTGGGCCAGCCCTGGGGGTGATGTGGGAGTGGAGAGGAGGGAGGCGCCCCGGGAGAAGGGAGCGGGGTCCACCCTCGCTGGGGACCCTGGGGGCAGGCTAGGGACCCTGGGGGCAGGTGTGGGTGTCCCTCTGTGCCAGGGAAAGGCACCTGCAGGCGTGTGGGCCCACCCGTAGTGACTCTGATGGGGGGGCACTGCCGGGACAGGCCTCAGAACCCCCCTGGGGGGAATGACCTCAGGGTGAGTACTTTTGGCCTGAAATGCGATCATCAGGCTTCAAAGGAGCACAGAACCAGGGTCCCGGGGCAGACAGGTTGCAGATAGGATGGGGGAGGGGGAGGGGGATGGGGGTGAGTAGCAGGCGGGCTCGTGGGGACCTGTGAGGGGTTCGTCTCCAGGGGGCAGAATCCCAGGCTGAGGGGAAAGTCTGGGAGAGGGGGGGGCGGGACAACACACGCGGCCCCAAAGCCGGGTCGGCTGGAGGCAGGTCATGTGACGGGGTGGGGTGGGGGGGAATGACGGGACCAAGCCCAGGAGCACAGGCCGGGGGGGGTCGAGAGTGACGTGGACGACGAGGTGAGACACCCCCGTCCCCCGCCCCCAGTAAGATACTCTGCAATTCCTTTGTGCATTCGTTTATTTTTTCGGTGGGGGGTTGGGGGTGTGTCTGTGAATGAATCATGCGTATTTATTGTCATGAATCAGGAAGTGGCAAAGGCAGACATTCCACGAAACGCAGTCTGAGCTCCTTCAGGGACTGACACAGTTTGTGGGTGAGTGTGCTCCGTCCCCCGGCAGGTGCCCGCCCCCGCACCCCTCCCTCACCCCCCCAGGTGCACAGTCGGTGCTGCGAGTCTGCCACAGTTTACATTCTTCCTCTGTGTGTGTGTCCTTCGTGGCGAAGGCTTCACGGCCGGTTTTATCATACAAACATGTTTCTGTGATTTAAAAAAAAATATTCCAGCTATTCTCTCTCTCTCTTTTAAATATTTATTTATTTATTTTCAGAGAGGGAAGGGAGGGAGAAAGAGAGAGAGAAACATCAATGTGCGGTTGCTGAGGGCCGTGGCCTGCAACCCAGGCATGTGCCCTGGCTGGGAATCCAACCTGTGACGCTTTGGTTCGCAGCCCAAGCTCAGTTTCCATGATTTTTGAGAAGCTGCTGCCCCCCAGGGGGCAGGGTGGGTGGGGCCAGCCCCGGGAGCTCTTGAGGAGCGTGGGGCTCACCTGGCCGGCTCCCGAGGGCGTGCCCGCCGGCCGCTCCCTCATCGACGGACTTCTCCCCTTGGCCCTCGGTCCACGACTCTGTCCCCGGGAGGAGCAGCGCGTGGTGAGCGCCCCGCACGTCCCCACGTGGCTGTAACGGGGCGGGGGGGGCGGCACATGGTTGTCCGCCGCCCCGCCCCTGGAGAGCCCGCAGCTCCACGTCCCTGGCGTGGGAACCTGGTGAGGGAAGCCGCCTTCCCAGGCAGGTCCCCGGAGGCCCCGGGGGGCCGTCTGTCCGTCTCTCCTGCGCCTCCCCACGAGGGCCCCCAGTGCGGGGGGACGCCGAGGATCCTTCGGGAAGAGGTGGAGTGCATCGCCAGCACCCACGGGACACCTGCTGGGCGCCGGTGCCCCCATGCGTCCTCCTGCAGAGGCACAGCGTCCTGGTCGTCGCCCTGGGCCTCCCGGGAACAGCCCCGGGGCGGGGGGGGCGGCCCAGAGTGCTGCCCTGCTTCCCCTGCTTCGTCACCCCCACCCCCCCAGCTCCTCCCAGAGCCCAGGACTCGGACACTGGACACTGGGCTTGTGGCAGGGTGTCCCCAGGCACCCGCTGCTGGAGTCCAGGTGTGTCCTCTAACCGTCCTAACGACCGCTGACCCCGTCGCCGCAGGGTGGTCGGCGGGGTAAACGGGGTCCCGGGAGGGAGCGCACGGAGCCCCTCTGCTCCGGGAACCGGCCGCCGCGGGTCCAGCTGGGTGCCCCGTCCCTTCCTCTGTGCCCGGCCCCCAGCCTGGACTCACCCTGTCTGGTTTCTGGGGCCCTTCCCGTCCCAGCCTGGCCGGCGAGGGCAGGGCAGACTCGCTCCAGGCCTGATCCGCTGCCCCTGGTCGTGCACAGCCCGTGAGCAGAGTCGCGGGGACGTCTCTAAATGGTGGAGCAAAACTCAAAGAGGACGCGTCTGTGGCGAGAGCGAGTCACCCGGACTCCGATCGCCGCGAGGAGGGTGGCGTCACGTCGGAACACGGCCCCCGGCGTTCACGCGCACAGGTCACGGCCGCGCCTCCTCACCTGCATGTCACCTGCGGCTGCGCTCAGACGCCGCCTCTGCAGGTGCGCCGCGGCAGTCGCCTCGGTTCGGGGCCGCAGAGCCTGAAACGGCCACTCCCGCGGCTCCTTCCGGGAGAAGTCTGCCCGCCCCCCTCCGGAGGACGGCCGGGCCGGCGACTCCTGGTGCATCGGGGTCCTTGGTCCAGCCCGGCGTTCCTTCACCCCACAGACACACTCCCTGAGCCCCCAGCTCCCCCGTCAGGTGGGCCAGGGGAGCGGCCCGGTCGCCCCCCCACCCCCAGCTGGTGGCGGTGAGTCCAGGGCCCGGGGGCACTGGATCTGCGGTCCCTGAGCTCCGTGTCTCTCCGCCGGGGCCGCCCGCGGCGGCTGCTGGACGGGAGGAAGCCCCGTGGACGCACGCCGGCCCGCAGGCCAGCATCCCCGCGTCGTCTCCATCCGGAGCTCTCCGGGCCCTCAGCGGCCCGGGGGGCTGCGACCCCCACCCGTGCGTGCCCCCCTTGATGCCTCCTCTCGGGCCGTGAGTTCTGCTGCAAACACTCGTTTCCTCTCCCCCCAGGTCGCACTTCCTGCCCCCCTGCCCCGGCCCCTGCTGTCCCGGCTGTGTGAGCACCAGAGGAGGGCGGGGCACCGCGGGGACCCAGACTTTGCAGCGGTGCTGCCGTGCTCTGCCCGTCTGGCCTTTCTCTGCAGCCCCCCCCCCCCGTCCCCCGGAAAGGCAGGTACTCTGGTCCCGGCCTCACCACGGAGAAAGCGGGGCAGGGGCCCCAGGGGACACGGCCGGGCAGCAGCGGCAGACCCTGGGGCCCGAGGGCGGGCAGCTGGGCCCAGAGCTCACGCTCTGCACCCTGGGGAGGTGGGACGGGCCTTCCAGCATCTTCCAGGGCAGGAGAGCAGCTCGGGGACAGGCCTGTGTGACGATGGCACCTGGGGGGCTCCCTCAGGCACAGAGAGACGAGCGGCCATCACTGCCGTCCGGCCCTCGTCCCACACCAATGACCGCTTCTACCGAGGGGTGGGGAGTCCTCCCGGGCCCGCAGGGGGGATGGACCGGATGAGCGGACAGATGCCTGTCCCCTGCCTCTCTCGGGGAGGTGGGTCCTGGCAGCGTCCAAACACCTCGACGCCCAGGGTGTCTCTCCACTCGCACCTCGACCGTCCGGAACGTCAGGGTCCGTGGACCCGGCAGCACCGCCCAGCCGGGTGGGGCCCCGGTGTCCTCGGGACATCAGTCCCGGTCCTGGACAGGAGGGGCGGCCCGAGGGGTGTGGGGACTGGGGACCCGAACAAGGGGGGCGGGACCCTCGGGGAGGGGCGGTGTGCACTGCACTGACAGAAGGGGGCACGGACCACGGGCCGGGTGCCAGGGACCCGGGGGTGAGGCTGCCCTCTGCCCGTCAGTGTACGAGGCCCCGGACGCGTGGACGCGTGGAGGGGGGGTCCGTGTCTCGGGAGGACGGGAAGGGGTCACGCCGCGTTCCCAGCAGCAGGGACGCTGTCGGGAAAGGACAGGAAACCAGTCATGCACACGGACACGGGAGCGGTTTGAGGGCCCTGCAGTCACGCGGCAGCCGTGTCTCGGTCAAAGTCGAACCTTCCTCCCGGGCCACGGCTTCCTGGGTTTCAGTCTGTCCAGCCTTGCCCGGCCCTGTCCTGTCCTGCCCGGCCCTGTCCGCACGGCTCCAGGACCGGGTGAGTCTCAGAACACTGGTGGCCGGTGCTCAGGTGCATGGCGGAGGCGTGTAGAACGGCCCGCTTGGGTCCTGGCCCGCCAGCCTAGGAACCTGGGGCGTCTGCCTGCAGCTTCCAGGAAACAAGGGGTCCGTGTGAGGGGCAGTTTCCTGTCACTCACACACACACACACACACACACACACACACACAACTTCCTCCTTGGTTTTAAAATAGCAGACGGTGGTGTTATTTTTGACTCAGAAATCTATAGGAAACCTAAAACTGTGTGTGTGTGTTTTCTCTGTGAAGAATTTTCCATGATTTTCAGAGACGAGAAGTGAGCTGTTTTTATCATCCCTGCCGGCACACGATGTGCATGTCGTCCACGCGCCCAGGGGCGGGGCCTGACCCCCCCCCCCCGGTGGGGAGGCCGTGTGGACAGGCTGCTGGGTCTGGAGCCTGGAAACCCGCCCCCTGCCTCCCCGAGCGTCCCCACACCCCCCGTCCCGTCCTCCGGGCTGGTCGCCCCCTCCTACCCGCGGCTCTGACCCGCGGCCGGCGGACAGCTCTCACACCTGGAGCGTGCACCTTCGATCGGCGCCTCGGTACCAGCTTGTCCTGAGACACAGGGAAACACCCGGGGCTGTGCCTCCGCTGCCTTCCACGGCGAAAGGGGTTTGTCCTTCACACGTCGGGGAAAGAGATACTCGGCAAAAAGTCTTTCCAGTGTGATTGAGGATGTTAAATAGGGAAGATTTGAAACCTAGCAAGAGAGTTCTTAAAACACACACACACACACACACACACACACACACACACAGCCCCCTGCTGGGGACGGGGTGCTGTTGCTTAAGGAGGAAAAGCCAGGGGCAGGGCCGGGGGCTGGGGGGGTTCTGAGGCTGAGGGTCCCCGAGCCGGGGTCACGAAACCCTGCTCTCGCCCCACCAGCCTTCTTACACCTTTCAGAAAGAAATTTGGTACAATAAGTAGGACAAAGTTCACGTGCCTTTGACCTTCTGGGCGTTGTGTCCAAGTGGGAGCCTCAGGTTCACGGCCTCCCACTGGGCACGGTGACTTCGAGGCCCACCTGCGAGCAGCCCCCCGACCCGCCCCCGGCCCCCAGCACTCCTAACTGCCGAACCGCACTGCGTCCCCTGTACCTGCTCGTCCACGGGCGTTGCGTCCTCTCCACCTCGGCCGCGGGGAATGGCGCCGCTCTGGTCACCTCCGGGCTCTTCCTTCTGTCGTTCCTGTTTTTCGGGGGCAGGGGCTTCGGGGCGCACGCCCGGCCGGGGAACGGCCGAGGAACCCGCGGCTGCTCTGCGCTGGACCTCCAGAGAAACGGCCCGGCTGGCTGCTGTCTTCTCGGTGCTTGTCTAGGAAGGACATTTCTCCAGGACGCGGGGCTCCTCCGAGGCCGGAATCTGTGAGAACGCGGCTGCGAGGACCGGCGAGGACCGGCGAGGACCGCCAGGCCGAGGGTGCGGACTCTCCTGGGGCCGGCGCACGGGCCGGCGCCGAGGGCAGGAGCTCGCAAGAGGATGGCGGCGGTAAGTAGCCTGCACCGTCGCTGTGCACGCCGGCGTCCGCGTTTTCCGGGTCGGCCAGAGGCTCCGCAGCCTCTCCTGTGGTCGGGTTCGATGTGGATTGAGCCGTCTCCTCCCTCTCGCCACAGGAAGCTGTCGCCACCTCAGCTTCGGACCAGGGAGAGAAGACCATCCCACCTGGTCAGTGCAGAAGGTTCTGGAAGGTGCCCACCCTGGCTAGGGACCCCCTGCTGGAACTCCACCTGCCCGGGTCACTGTCCTGTGCTATGACCGCCAGCGTTTCTCGGCGCTCAAACGTGACGCTGCAGGCCGAGTCCACGGGGCGGGGGCGGGGGCAGGGCCAGCAGGCCGGGCTGACCGGGGCGCCACGCAGGTGGCAAGGCCGTGTGTGTGTGTGTGTGTGGGGGGGGGGTCCTCTCAGTTCCCCCCTTTGACTTCTCCACCAGCCGCACCCTGTCCTCAGACACAGGTGCCGAGGGCTCCGCTCTCCAGCCCCGACCCCGGGGTTTGTGTCCCTGCTGTCATCGGCGGCCCTGTGCGCAGCGCGGCCAGCCCCTGAGCAACCCCCAGTCCCGAGCCCCCCGCGGCCACACGCGTGGGCCTTCCCTCTACCCCAGCCCCTCGGCCCCCCTCGGCCCGGGGCCCTGCCTTCCCTGCGTGTGCAGGACAGTCATGCTAATCGCCTCCCTCATTTTCCCAGGTGACGAAAGTGACACATGCTCGTCGTGGAAAACTTGGAAAATACAGAAGAAACTAGAAAACCACCCTCTGCCCCACCTCCCAGGGATGTCCGCCGCTAACACGCACGGCCTCCCCCGTGTGCGTGGGGCTTTCGTCCAATAAAATGGAATGACATTCTTCACGCAGTTTTGTCTTTAAAACTGTTTTTTCTTCCCGTTCTCCCATATATAATCGTCACACAGGGGAGGTGTACTGCACTTGAGCTAACGTACTTGCACTTGGACTTGAGTTGTGAATTGGTTCCCACAATAAGCTCAGTGAACACCCATCATCTCACAAAGAAACGAACGACTTTTTCTTTGTGGTGAGAACTTTCAGGATTCGTTTTCTCCCAGCAGCATTTAAGCAGCCCACACAGCAGTGTGAACCGTAAGCATCACGGGCTAGAAATTGTGTTTCACATCAAACTGTGGATCTTTAGGGCTGTATAACAACACCTCTAATGATCTTTCCGTCTCTGCTGGGCCGCGTGGGTCCCCGCCTTGGGCTGGTGCCCCCCCTGGAAGTGTGGTTTGGGGTTTGGGGCTTCCTGGCGCCGGTCTGCACTCTCGTCCCCGAGCATCGGAAGGAACCAGATTTGTCTGCAAAGCCCTCCCGTCCTCTCCGTTCCCTGTCCCGCTCACGCACAGGTGCACCCCAACCTGCCAGGTGGGAGCGCCCGGTTCCTGGGACAGCTGGCCTTACCCTGCCGTGTGCCCGCAGGGGGTGGCAGACACTGCCCGGGCCCTACGGGGACCTCCGAGCCTGTCACACACCAGAACGTAGGGGCTGAGGCTGCAGCACTTAGTTTATGTTGAACTAACCCCGATTCATTCTCTCTTCTAAAAAACGCACTTTTGTCCTGATTATAAAAGAAACAATCAGGGCTTCCCTTCACGATGGAGGCGTAGGTAGGCACACCTTGCCTCCTTGCACAACCATAAGAAGGGACACAGCCAACTTAGACATAAAAAACACCCAGAATGTCACCCGGGAAAACACCCAGAAGTGTGCAGATGCCCGACAACCACGGATTTAAAGAAGCTGTAGTCACCCAGAAGGGGAGGGGCGCGGAGAGGACTCCGCGGCTGCGGCTGCGGTGGCGAGCTGGGCAGAGAGGTGGGGAAGCAGTGAGGGGGCGGCGGCCGGCGGGTCGGGCAGCCACACGTTGAACACGTGGTGGATAACAATCGGGGGGGGGGGGCACCTCGTGAGCGGGCGAGCCCAGCCGCAGGCCAGGCTGCGCAGCCCAGGGCTCCGGCGCCAGGAAGATGACGACGCATAACTTCTGGCTGTAAGCCCAGGGGGAGCTGCGGGTAGCCTGTGGGTAGCCCGCGGGTGCACATGCCACCCCCCCACCTGGGGAACCACAACCAGGACGGCCGCTGGAGTGGCGCCAGTCACATACGGGAAGTGGGTGAAGTGGCTGGACATGGGTGAGGGCCAGGCCAGCCCCCAGAAGTCAGCCAGCCGCGGCGTGGCCCCCTCTCTGACCCCTGTCCCCCACGCGGAGCCACGGTAGCCCCGCCCTGGCGGACACCCAAAGCTCCCCCCCCGCCCTGAGTTAACAGGTGCGCTAAAACGGAATCGGAGCGGCTCTGCCCAGTGCACAGACCCAGGGAGGCGGCCAGAACTGGGAGACGAAGAAAGGTGGCCCAAACGAAGGGACAGACCCCAGAGCAAGAAGGAAGCGAAGCGGAGACAGCCAGCCTGTCAGAGGCAGCGTTCAGGGCGCTCACGGGGGCGAGGATGCTCATGGTCTCGCCGGTCCGGTCCGGCGGAAGCACGAGGGACGAAGCGAGGGCTCTGCTGAGGGAGACAGAGCGAGAACTCCGCAGGAAACCAACAGTGAAGGGGGGGAAGCCGGGATTCGACTCAGCGATTTGGAACGTAAGGAAGGAATAAACATCCAACCAGGAAAAAAGTGAAGAAACAAGAATTAAAAAAAAAAAAAGACAAGGAGAGTTTAAGAAGACTCTCTGGCACATCTCCAAAACGGCCAACATCCGAATCGTAGGGGTGGTGCCGGAGGAGAAGAGGGAGAGCAAGAAATGGACAACTTATTTGAAGAAATAATGCAAGAGAACTTTCCTTTATCTAATTTGGCAAAGGAAATACACGCACAAGTCAGGACGCTTGGAGAGTGCCGAACAGGTCGGGCCCAAGGAGGTCCACACCAAGTCACATCGTAACCGAAATGCCACAGATTACAGATAGGAGCAAATCTTAGAAGCAGCAAGAGAAAACCAGAGAGTTACCTACGAAGGCGTTCCCATCAGACTGTCAGCTGATTTCTCAAAAGAGACCTTGCAGGCAAGAAGGGGCTGGCAAGAAAACTCAAAGTCATGAAAGGCAAGGACCTACATCCCAGATTGCTCTATCCAGCAAAGCTCTCATTCAGAATGGAAGGGCAGATACAGTCCTTTTCAGACAAGGTCAAGTTAAAGGAGTTCATGATCACCAAGCCCTTATTCTACGAAATGTTAAAGGGGCTTATCTAAGAAAAAGAAGATAAAAACTATGAACAGTAAAATGACAAGAAAATCACAACTCTCAGCAACTAAACCTAAAAAAAAAAACCCCACAAACACAAAGGAAGCAAACGGATAGAACGGGAACAGACTCACACAAGTGGAGACCACGTGGAGGGCGATCAGCGGCGAGGGGGAGGGGGAGAAGTGGGGGAGAGGCGCAGGGACTCAGAAGCATGAGTGTCAGGCACAGAATAGACAGGGGAGGGTGGGAACAGTGTGGGGGAATGGAGAAGCCGGGGAGCTTACATGCACGGCCCACGGACATGAACTAAGGGGGGGACCGCTGCGGGGGGGGGGACCGGGCAGAAGGGGGGGGAACGGAGACAACTATAATAACAAAGCCAACAAAATACACTTAGAAAGAAAAGATAGGTATTCATCATGAAATAACTGGAAAATACGGAAAACCTAAGGAGGACAACTGGAAAAGCCAGCGCCCACCGCCCTGCCGCACAGAGGTGGCGGCGGTCTCCGCTGGGCTGTGTTCCTCCTCCTTCCACACGCGGTGCCCGGCGGAAGCAGCGCCCGCGTGAGTGCGGCAGGCGGGCTCGTCCCGCGGGTGGGGCCGTGTTCAGTTTTCGTCTGAACGTCTCACCTGCGGGGAGGTCGCACGGCGTGTGGGAGCGTGATGCTGGCAGTCACGGACCGGCAGGCGTCTCCCCTGCGGCGTACCCGCGGGCCCGGAGCGGTGGCGGTCCCCATGCGGGCGGTGTCTGGGCGCCGGAGAGGGAGGGGGCTCGGGAGACACTGGGGCCGCAGGCTCCTTCCGGCGCTTTCCGCAGGGTGCACCTCACTGGGCGGCGCGCGGGGGCGGTCCCAGGAGCGGTTCCACTCGGGAAGGTCTGTCCGGCTTAAAACCGCATGGAGCCTGCGGCCGGGGACCTTCCTCGCGGTAGAACCGAAGGCAGCAGTTCCCTAAAACCCGACGAGCCCCCCAACAAGTCGGCGCGCTCGCCCCTCACGGGGGCCACGTGCGAGGCTGTAAATGCTGCTCGAGACTGCAACCTGGTCAGGGCCGCTTCCTTGTCCGTGTCGTGACCCGGGAGCCTCGCCGCACCCCGAAACGCTGGTGGCCGCTCCCCGTCAGCACGGGTGTTCCGGGGCCGCGTGGCTCGGGACCAGAGGTGACGTTGCACCCCCCCCCCCGAGAGTCGGTGAGCTCCGGCTGACTGCGGCACACGGCACACATTTCGGGTGCACAGTCCCCGCCCCCAGCGTGGTTTTGGCGGTAAATATGGGGCGAGCGAACGCATTTCCTGACCACCCACACTCAGGCGCCGGGCCGCTCGGGGGCACCGGGCCACTCAGTGGGGACGCCGCGTCCCCTGGCTGTCTGCGGCCGTGGACACGTGGCCCCGCGCCCCGAGTGGGTGGTGGCTCTCCCCCGGGCCGGCGCCACCGCCGCCGCGCCCCCTCGCTCCCGGGCGTGGCCGGCTCGCTTCTGCATCCGGTTGGCGGGCGCGCGGGTGCCCGGATGCACCCGCAGTGTCGGGCGGGGGGCCGCCTGCGGTCTCGATGACCGAGGGGCGCGGGCGCCCCGGCCCCGTGCCGGCGGGGTCCCCGGTAAGTGACACGTCTCCCCGAGTCCTGCGAGCCGCTCCGTCCATTTCTACGCCTCTGGGCGCCAGCGCCCCCCGTCCGGGCCCACCGGTGACGACACCCGGGCAGGCCACAGGCGCCGGAAGTGCAGGCCGTGCAGGCGGACACAGCCCTCCCTCGTGGGACCCGTGCACCTGCAGGTAGGTGGCGTCACCCCTGAGTGGACGGGGGGCCCACGCAGTCGTTTCCCCGCCACGTAGCCACGGCGGCCAGTCCACGGCGGGGGCCCCTGTCCGGTGGACACTCGCTACAGGCAGCCCTGCCCGGGCCCCGCCCTGTGGTCAGAAGTGGGTGCGGGGGTGGGGCAGGAGGGGCTCCCGGTGGCGGGCCCCCTTCAGGGTCCCTGGCCACAGTGGCGACGGTCGAGTTCCGGGCGGGGTCGGGGGGGCTGGCCCCCCGGCTCCAACCTTGGCGAAGCCAGCCGGCCACGTTCCGTGCCCCGGCTGCGTGGTTAGAATAAGGTTGGACTCTCCACCTGGGCCGGGCCCC
The DNA here is from genome assembly GCF_019186645.2 of Phyllostomus hastatus. Lineage (NCBI taxonomy): Eukaryota > Metazoa > Chordata > Mammalia > Chiroptera > Phyllostomidae > Phyllostomus > Phyllostomus hastatus. Next base: position 22,670,904 of record NW_025333607.1, on the reverse strand, counting down.
TGGGGCCCATGGGACCCGGTGTCAGGTGACCAAGCGCCGAGCCAGCCGGACCGCGGGCCCTTCCGGGCAGGGCGGGCGGGGCAGGGCGCCAGCTCGGACGCAGCCGTCCCGAGGTGGCCGCGGGCTCTGCTTGTCCACTGGAGACGCGGTGTCCCCGCGTGGTTTTTACCCTCTCCCCCAAAGTGTCAGGTCTGCAGTGTCACCACGGGGTGGCCCTGGCTGGCAGGTGCCTCTCAGACTCGCGTGGGAAGCCCCGGGGAGGGCCACCCTCCCCGGAGACAGGCTGTCGCCCCGGACGGGGGCTCGGGAGACGCCCTGGGACAGCCGGCGGGGGACGTGTGTGCGGCCAGCAGGGGCTCTGACGGCCCACGCCCGCGTTCACGACCGGACGGCCGCGGGCGTGGACTCACCTCAGCCGCTTCTGACGCGGGTGCCGGGCGTGTGCGCCCGGGGGCAGGGGTGGCGGGGCTCCCGGACGGGGCACCAGGTCTGGCCCCGGTGAGCGGGAGCGGGGGGCGGGAGGGAGTTCGGGGCACGGTTTAGAAGCGACAGACCGGCGGCGGGGTGGAGAGTGGGCGGGTCCTACGTGCAGAGCTGCGGCCCAGCCTCCTGTGGGACGGGCAGGCGTCTCGGGCGCCCGGATGGCACCCTTCCGCCCCCGCTCCGGACCTCGGGCTCGGGCCGCCAGGGCAGGGGGCGGCCAGGGCCCGGGCACCAGCTCTGCAGGCGGAAGCATGGCCACCCTGCAGAGTCGCACTTGTGCGGACCGGTCACCGAGCCGCTTGTCTCCCTCCCGTTCGTCATCGAGTGGGGGGCTCTGGTCGACGAGGAGCCGTCCCGGGCGAGCCCGCCGGAGGGGCCGCCCAGTGCCCGGACCCCAGACGCAGCGAGCCCTCAGCCAGGGCTCCGTGCCCACAGCCACGCTGGTGGTGGGCCTCCCACCATGTGCCACGTGGTCTAGAGACGTCACCCAGTGTCACGGGAGGTGCTGGGTGTCCGCTTCCTTTTATTGCCCGGGGACACCGAGGCCCGCAGGACAGGGTCGGCCATGGGGCTGGCCACGGGCATGGCCCCCACTTGGACCTGGCTGCGTCGGGGGCCGGCCTCCCACCCCAGGCTGCCCCGCCCGGCCCACGGTGGCGTGGCCGGAGCCTGGGCCACGTGACGGTCCCTGTGTTCTGTGTGTTGAGTGTGTGGCTGCCGCTGTCCCTCCCTCATTCGTACTCCGCATCTGGTCCTTGAGCCTTTGTCCCTGCGCCCCGCTCCGGCCGCGCGTCCCCCACGGAGGCGGGGAGCCGGAACCCGGGAGCAGCTGTGCTGACCGACTGAGCGCGGGGTGTCCGGGCCTTCTGTTTCTTGGAAAGACTCAGGCGTCAGATGTGCACTCGGCCAGCTGATCCTTCTGCCGGGGTCGGACGGGGGAGCTGTTTCTGGGCGGACAGCGCCGGGGCATCGGGCGGGGCAGAGGGGCGGGCGCAGGACTCGGTTCCGGTCACCTCCCTGCGGGGGGGCACATCAGCCACGCCCCCGCCTGACTCGCGCTCCGTCAGGCCGGAGGAGACCGCGCGTCCCCTGGGCATCACGGTGGGAGAGCGCCACCCAGAGGAAAAGGGTGATCCGAGTGTCACCCACAGGTCACACGGTGACAGAGGAGTCGGGGCGGAGCCCGAGTGGCCAGTTTTTATCAGCTGAGTTTCAAAAGAACACGCACAGTAGGCTTCTGTTTTTCTTGTCTCCGGGAGACGAGACTCTGGGTAATTAGTGTGATCTTCCGGCTTTTGCCGGCATCTCCTCTGTCGCTCTTGGTGAATTTTTTGGGGGGGGTGTTGGCTCGTCACAGAAAGCCGCTGAAGGTGTCCGTTCAGAAGGCGGTGACTTGCGCTCGGGTGGCCGGCTGACCTGGGGGTCACTACCGCACACACCTGCCGCGGCGCAGTGACGTGTGGAAGTGACGTCCTGACCGGCACGAGATAACGGGGTTGCCGCATCGGTTTCCCGGGGGCGGTGGTTCTCCTGTCGGTGTGACGGGCGCTGTGGTTCCCTGCCAGCCGGCTTCTCGTGGGGGGCTCAGGGCGGGGCATCGGCCGAGGAGAACCGAGGTCCTCTGGGCTCGTCCCCCACCCCCACTGCAGGTTGTGTCGAGTGAGACGGTGGTCCTAAAACCGATTTTTGTGCTCCCTGGAACTGACATGTCACACGGGACCTCGACAGAGGCCCCCTTTCCCGCGGCCGGCGACCGCTTGCTCTCAGGGTCTCCGGGGACTTCTGCGGGGCTCCCCGGGCCGTGGCCACCCCCTTTCTGCTTCGTTTTCCCAAGATGCCACTTTGAAGTTATTATGGAGCGATGCATACTCATTTCTTCTCTGCTTCTTCGTACTTATTCATTTTCCACTTTTAATTGAGTTTCTTGGGGTGACACTGGTTAACAAAACCACACAGGCTTCAGTCCTGACTGGTGGGATGGGCATCGTCCCGCAAACTGAAAGGCTGCAGGTTCGATTCTTTGTCGGGGCACAGGCCTGCGATGCAGGTTTCCTCCCCTCAGGGGGCGCCCAAGAGGCAGCTGAGCGGTGTGTCTCTCCCTCTCTCCCTCCCTCCCCTCTCTCTAAAAATAAATATGTGAAACCTTCAAACAAATACCTAAGCCGACCCTTCTGTAACATCATTCCTGCCCCTCCCTGAAGTTGCATTTCCACTTTCTTTTCCCTTCAGAGTTTTATCCTGATGAAATGGCTTTGTGTTTCAAAGCCTTATTAGATACCTGCAATTCTCTGCTACAAAACTGTGCATGTAAATTGAATTTTCAAATTTCAGGTGCCTCGTGACTGCAAGGTCCTCGGGGCGAACATCGTCCCCCCAGGTGAGGCAGCGTTAGAAAGTGTTCACACCAACCGGTGACAGAGGGGACGTGACTTGGGGTGGCGAACAAACACACAGTGCAACGTGTAGACGCTGTATTACAGAGCTGTCCACCTATAGTGAAACCTATATAATCTGACTGATCAATATTGCCCCAATAAATTCAATAAAAACTTAAAAAGGTGATTAAACATCATGCATATATCACATTTGCTGGATGAGGGTTTTTTTTTAGACATTTTTTAGACGTTAGTGAGAGGGGGGGGCGGGAGAGAGAGGGAGAGAAACATCGGCCGCACCCAGAGCCCTGGCCTGTGCCCTGGCCGGGATTCCAACCTGCGACCTTCTGGTTCACAGGGTGGCGCTCCAGCCCGCCGAGCCACACCGGCCAGGGCTGACGGACGGCTCTCAGACACAGACACCTCTCGGCTGAAATGCGTCTCCTCACGGGACGAATTGCGGAGGGAACTCGAGGGGCCTGGGACGCAGCCTCCGGTCACAGGGAGACCCTCCCTGAGGGGCCGGGGACAGAGGGAGGTACTTCGGAGTCGGGCTGGAGAGCCGCGGTGGAACGGGCGCAGGCAGGAAATCGGAGTCGGTGCACCATTTCCTCCGGTGCGTCCGTGTTAGGGAGGAGAACTCGGACGCCGAGGGTTCGGAAGTAGATCTCCATGGAGCCGTGTGCCCGCGTGCGCTCGGGAGCCCCTCCGTGCCCCAGGGGACGGCAGAGGGGCTGGGCTTAACCGGCCCCGGCTCTCCAAGGGGCTGAGCCGCTCTCCCTCTGAGCGCTCGGGCACCCTGGTTTCCCCACGGCTGGTGTGTGGGAGAGGGCCGGGTGGGCCGGGTGCCGACGTGTAGGAGGCGGGCGAGGAGGGTTTCTTGTAGGGGGCAGACAAGAAATTGCGTGGCATCGCGGTGGGGCGGGTTCTGGAGTCTGGCCGGGACGACAGGCGTCCCCCTTCTCCACCGCTGCCCCCTGCAACCCTCGGCAGAGGATGGCCTGCCCTGGCCCGCCCCTTCCTAGCCCGTGGTGGGTGACCCACGGCCGAGGCCTCCGTGGGCTGCTGTGGGGGGCACTTGAGGGCCGGTGTGCGAGAAGAGCACTGGTTGGGAGGGGGACCTCAGTGATGGTCGTGCTCAGGGGTTCCGGCGTTCGCCTCCGGACTGGGCTCCGCCTGTGGGGCCATTGCTTCCAGCTCGTGTCTCGGGTCACGGCTCTTCCGGGCACCAGCCACGGCACCCGAGTCGCCTGGCTTCACAGGCAGCATGCGGCCTCGGGGATTCCCATCGACCTCGGGTTTCGGGGCTCCCCCGGCATCTTCCCAGCAACCTCAGGAGGACGCGTGAACTCTCCGGGGACGTGTCCTGGGGGGCTGGGCCTCTGAGTGCTGGCAGTTAGTCCGGGGGGTCCGCGGACCCTGGTTAGGGGCTGTGCACAGGGGCGTCCGACCCTCGGGCCGCGTGCGACCCAACCCCAAATCGTACATTTACGTGAAACATGATGAGATTTCTTTGTGTGTGATTACATGCCGCACTGTATGTAATATGGGGCCCAAGACGACTCTTATTCTCCCAGTGTGGCCCCGAGACGCACCAAGGTCGGACACCCCTGATTACAGACGGTCACCGTCCGGGGCCCGCTGGTGGGGGGGGTCACAGCCACAAACGCAGGTGAGGCCAGGGCTTCCAGCCACAACAGCAGAACACCCCCCACCCTGCCGGCGACGACCGCTGTGTCGGGTCACACCGTTTTAATCCCACCGGGGCTGTCTCCCGACATTAAACTGTCCGGACGGGATTTATGTCCGTGGCTGCTCTGCAAGACCACTTAACCCGGCACAGCCGTTTAAAAGTAGTTAATGACAGAGCCGGCGTGACTCGCCCCGATGAGTGATCGCGCCGGCGCGACCCGGGCCGTCACGGTTTATGGCGGGAGGCACTTTGCCCGCGGCCTGCTTCAGCCGCGGCAGGTAATTTGAAATGAAACGAGACAGTTTCTACAGGCAGATTGATTTGAGAATCTCGTCTGTTCTTCCCTTTGACCCTTGACAAGTTGACACCACAAAGATTGTGACTTGGAAAAATGATTGGGCGCAGACACACTCAGGGGGGACGATTTCCCGGGCCCCGAGGCTGCGGGCCGGGCGGGGTGGCCGCGGGGAGACCGCGCGGGGCAGGCGGCAGGGTTCCGGGTCGTATTGATTATCTGACCGGTGATGAGTGTCCGCTCGTGACCCCGACCAGGGGGCTTCTGTTCCTGGTGGGGGACGAGTGGCCCGGTGTCCCGATGAAGAGATTCAGTGTTTACTTACCGTGACTTTTATATTTTAATCCTCACCCCAGGACTGTTGATGCTTATTGATTTTAGAGGGACAGGAAGAGAGAGAGGAGAGGGAAACATCCATCGGTGGCTTCCCATCTGCACCCCCGTCGGGGATCGAACCTGCCACCTTTTGGGTGTACAGGATGATGCTCCAACCAACTGAGCCACCCGGCCGGGGCACGATACAGACCTTACAAAACACTTACTAAGCGTGTTTGATTCAGTTGGTTGTGTTTGGTTGAAAACTGCAGCCTGCGTATGAGGATGAGAAATTGAGTTTGCCTGCATGGATTTTACCTTTTTGGTTGTTCCTGGATTTTTTTTTTTTTTTTGTGAGTGTGGCTCCTCACCCCCAGGAGGAGGCGCTGTGGCGGAAAGGGTGTGTGAGCAGAGGAAGAAACACGCGACTCCCCACGACCGCCGTCTGCTGCTGCACCCGCGGGACCGCGTGCAGACTTCCACAACAGCGAGCAGCGGGTGGCAGCCGGGCGATGATTTCTCCCGGGGTTCCGAGGCCTCCCTGGCCTTCCAGGGCCTGCTTCTCTCAGAGGCAGAGTTTGACCCTGGACCTGCGCGGCCCCACAAGCAGATTTTAAAAACCCAGACCAGCAGGGAAAGCGACAGCCAGGAAGGTTGTCTCCAGGCAGCGGAGGCCTCCGCTCACCATTACCTGCCCTTCAGGCCGACGTTATCTTGAGGGCACGGAGACCGCGCCGAGGATTTACGAGCGCGCGGACTCGCGGCCCAGCGCCGGCGCCGCGGCGCCACCGACGGCCGCGGAAACCCCGCCGGCCCCGCGGCCTTTGTGTTTTTCCCCATTCTAACCGCTCGGTTTGAGACATAATTTCGAAGACGCCCGCGAAGAGCGTTGCAAACTCCCGGCGGGCCTCCGTGTAAATTATTTACTGCCCTTTGGAGCCATCTCTTCATTGAGCTATGTTCAAAGTATGTTGCCGGGATGCTGCTTTATGGGGCCCATCGGGTCTCGCGGACGGGCCGTTTAATAAGCCCCGCACCTGGGAGGATGGACGGCCTGACCCGCGTGCCCCCGCTCGGGCGGACGCCGTGCGAGATTGCTTTGTGAAATAAAGCTGTCGGTAACATCAACAAAATAAAAAATGATCGTATTCCAATACTCTCTGCTGAGGACCCTGACAGAGCTGAAATATGGAATAAAATTGAAAGTAGATTAGTTTTGGGTCCTAAGTCATGTTTTGACAAGAAATAGGAGAGGAGAACATATCTTTGAACTTTTAGTTTTAAAGTTTTTTAATGAAAATATTTATCATCGTGCAGGCGCCCTCTTTCTTGGCCACAGCGAGGCCGTTCAGCCTTAAAACAATCCTTCTCTTACCGTGGGGGGCACGCGGGCCGTGCGACCCTCACACTCCACCCCGCAAAGGGGGCTCGCGCGGCGCCCGACGCGGTGACGCCGGCAGGTTCGGGGGCGCCGTGCAAGAGGAGGGCTTGTGCAAGAGGCTGGGAAAGCAGTCGTTAACAGGCAACATGTCTCCCGGCCGCGTAACGCGTGCAAATAGTGCCGGCCGGCCGGCCGACCCCGGCTGCTCCGCCGCGCTGCAGCGCCCGCTCTCGGCCCGGCCTGAGCGGGAGAAGCGGCGCGGACGCGGCGGAGGGGCTGCGATGGATTCCCGCCCGGAGGGACGTGACCACGGAGGCCGCGCGCACGGTGGCGCGGCGCCTCGCTCACCGCGGGCTTGTGCACGAATCGGGCGAAGTCGTGACGGACACGAGGTGTGGACGGTCAGCAGGTCGGCAGCCGGCGCGGGCGGAGCGGTGGCTGCCTCCCCAGACATCTGCAAACATCCCGTGTCCTCCTGCGAGACACTTAGCTCGTGAAATTGTGCTGCTCCTTCCCCAGGGTCCAGGCTGCGGAGGGGGGGTGGGCGGGGCTCCCCGTCTCAGGGCGAACTTTCCTCTTTCCACTTGCTTCCCCTAAAACGGGTCTGGGGCGGCTGGGCTCGGCGGCCCGTGCCCCAGCTCAGGGCCTGGCTCTGACACTGAGCCTGTAACTCCGGCTCCTTTCAGAACAGAAATCTCAACGGACTTTCCTCCCTAACAACCGTGAGGCCCCCAAGAGGGTTGAAACTGGTCAGACACAGAGGGAAGCTGCTTCTCGCCTCGGAAACGTCCACGCGTCCCAATCTCCCACCTCCCGCAGCCGGAGATCTCCAACACACACTGCAAAAGTCCAGGGTGTTCTGGCTAAAAGTTCCGAGGAAGAAGTTTTTATCAGGTTTCAAGCGATCTGCCCTGAGATATTTTGAAGCCGTCACAAAGGACACTAAAAAGAATTCAGATGCATGCGAGTCACAGCTGTGTTTCTGGGTCGCTGGCGGTGGGGCACGCTGAGGCCCCGGGAAAGCCCAGCCCGGCCTGTCGGGCCCGAACTCGTCCGTTAACCGGTTCTGACCCTGACTTTCCCGAGTAATGTCTTTGCTACACGGGGCGGGCGGTGTGTCACTGTCAGCACAGGTCGGATGTGAACGGCCAGGTGTCAATGATGCAGGTGGCATTTGCATGTGATTCGCTCATGGCTTTCCCGCCAAATGTCGCCGGTCCAGCGGGGCCCCAGGCTTCCTGGGGAGGGTCCGAGTTCGCCGCGGAGGGCTGGGGACAGCCACACCCAGGGAGACGTGTCCTCGGCTGGTAGGGGTCCCCGGAACAAGAACGGGGTGCCCTCGGTTTTGGCATTCTACAAGCTAAGGGAGGAGGGGAGATAAGGACTGATGGAAATTTCACGATGACGACGGCAGAGAACGGGAAAGGGACTTCCAGGTCACTCGGTGTGGAGAGCTACCTGTTGACATGGGAGAGGGACAGGGTGTCCACAGGGGCGTCCGTTTTCGCAGAAGCATCCCCTGGAACGCCAGCATGGGGCGCGGGCATTAATCCTGCCCCTGAGAGCAGTGGGGCCTGCAGCCGAAGAAACCAGCAGTCTTAGGTCAGGTGTGTAATCTATGAGATGAAGACCAGGTGGGGGTGGCCACGCCCGTGTGTGAATTAAGTGGAACGACCTCCAGGAAAGTGCCCAGCCTGGTGGCTGACCCACGGCCACCTGCCCGACAGAGACCGGGCCCCCCACCCCCTTCCCTCTTCTCCGCTCTGAACTGAGGATGTGTCAGCCTCATCTCCCCTTCAGGTTCCAGGCGACGACCACGTCCGTCCCATCCCTGTGGACAGGGGCGTCTGGAAGCTCTGCCCCGGCAGCGAACACCCCAGCGTCAGCCCCGGTTACTTGGTGTGAGATGGGGTGCCGGGCCCCTGGGAGGTGATGGCATGGGTCAACCCGGATGTGACGGAGGGTGGGGGCAGAGGGGCACAGGCCCCAGGTCCCTCGGGAGGCCAGCCGGCCGAGCGCGGTCCTGGCATGGGGAAAGGGGGGGGCTCCCCCTGGGGCTCCGCGCCCCCCCTACACAGGCTCTGGGGGCTGGAGGACGGGGCGGGGTGCTCCCTGTGATGGGGACCCAGGGAGGAAGCCCTGCTGGCTCCGTCCCGGACAAGTGGCGTTCGGGGTCCCCGCCGCCGCGGCCGCCGTTTCCTGTAACGCGAAGAGCCGAGTCCGTCTGCGCGCGTCTCCGAGGGGGACTTTTTTACAGGAGCGGACGCCCTGCTCAGCGCCCTCTTCTGGAGCAGAGCCTTCCGCGCCGGGGCCCCTTTATTCCTTGCACGGCGGCCCCTCGCTCCTGCAGAGGCGCGTGCGCTGGAGGTCCGCCCGCGGAACGAGCCCGTGACTAAAGAGAGGGCCGCTCCGCGCCGGGGTAATTGCTTCCCCAGCGTGGACGGGCAGGCGGGCCTGTGGAAGCCGTCATTAATTCCTCGTGTAATTAATGTAGGAGACGCAGTTCCTATTAATGGAAAAGGAAACTCAAGCATCACGGGGACCGCAGCAACGAGGTGCGCACTGGCAATTACGCGCGGCAGATGACTGGACAGGCCACGCTTTATGACACCAATAAAAAAACGTGCGCGCCGGCGCGGCCCGCGGGAGCCTGTTAACTCGCTGTCAGCTGGGGAGCCCTTCCCCCCAGGGCAAGGAAGGGTTTTTTTTTTCCTTCAAGGTAAATCACTGCGTGCGGATGGGATAACACGCCCCGCAACGGTCATCAGAGCCACCGAGACCCCAGCTCGGCCAGGGCAGAAGGCAGAGGGAGAGACCCTCCCGTGCCTCTGGGCGGACGGAGAGGTCAGCTTGTCACTCCGGGTGCGCTGACAGCTGCCTGCCGGCGCCCGCGGCCGACACGGGGGGGGGGAGGGGGCGTCCTGGGGGAGGCGCGCCCCGCTGCAGGCGTCCCTGGGCTGGCGCGTGGCCGCGCGGACACGCACAAGACCCCGAGCGCGGAGTGACAGCCCCGGTCGATACCTCTTTAGGTGTCTGCCAGTCACTCCATTAGGGAGGGAGACAGGCCGGATTAGTTCTGCCGCGGCTCCGGCGCTCGAAGGACGCGCCGGCGGGGGCCCCCCCGCGGCCGGGAGGGGAGGCCCGGCTGCGTCTCCAGGAGGGGTGGGCGGGGTGGGCGGCCTGGGCTGCGGAGAGGCTCGTGGGAGCGCCGGAGACATTTCTGTGAACAGGCAAGCCGGCCACGTGCGCCCGTCCGGCCACCGGCCCAGCTCGGACGTGGCAGCGGAGGCGTCCAAAGCTCAGGGATTCTGCTGGAGAGCCTTTCCCGTGGTTAACCTTGAAAGGAGACCCAACCTTCCTCGGCCCAGGGAAAAGCATGGGGAGGTTTATTTTTCCTTTCAATAACGACCAATTTTGAATTAAAAATCATTCGATTTCCATTTTTTTTTCTCCAGAACCTTGCATTTTAACCTCCCTCCCAGAACGCCGGCTTTCCTCCACTGTACGGGAGTTCCGTCACAGCACAGAAGGCCGTCGCTGCGCTGGACGTGGGCCGGGAGGGCGCGGGGCCGGCCGGCCGCCGGCGGGCTGTCCAGAGTTCTCTGCCCACACCTTCCGGGCGGGTGCTGCTTCCGGGGAGGGGCCCAGGGCGTTCTCGGCTTTCTGTGAACGGTCTGTGCGCCTCCCCCTCCCCACACCGGAGAAGCACGTTGGGACCCCAACCCACGCCCAGCGCAAAGACCACCTGCCTGGGTTCTCCTTGCCGCTCCTGGGATGTAGTTCCTCGGGCGGCCAACAGGTGGCGGCCTGGACACCCGCCTGCAGCTGCCCCCTTTCCCCGACCCCTGAGACCTTGCGTGGGTAAATCTGCGGACGCAAGGGCACGCCCTCCCAGGGCAGGCTGGCCTTGGTGTGGGCGGACTGTGGATGTGGCCCATCAAACCGCCCCACGTGTCTCGGTGGAGGGGAAGGCGGAACTGAGAGGGCAGTTCTGCCTGCAAGTTCCCACACCCTGAAAGACAGCTTTGGCTGAATGCAGGGTTTTGTTGTTTGTTTGTCTGATGGGGGAGTGGCGCCCTGTCCCCGGAAAGCACGGGGCGCGGTCCCTGGCTGACTCCAAAGCACTCGCCCACCGTGAAATCGAGCGCCCTTCCGTCGACCACACAGTACCCCGGCACCATTGGGTGAACACCGTATAACCCGCCGTGAGGCACTGCGCTTACGAACAGTTTCCTGGCAGCGCACACCAAAGGCCTCGCTGTGCCTCCGCCGCGCCGGGGGGCCGAGAGTAACAGAAAAAGGGAAGTTGTTTCCCACGTGCGGGCTCAGGGTTTTCGTTTCGATAGCAGAGTGTCACTTTCGTTTTCTGGAGCAGCGGGAGAAGCGCAGCTGTCTGCTCACCGACTCGTGACCACACACACACACGGGCCGGCTGTTTCTGCCTTACACGCACCTGCCAGTGCAAGTGGTGGAGCAGCCTCTGGGCCCGAGGGCTGGGGGCAGTGCCGTTCCCGGACGGACTCGTCTGTTCGGTGGCACCTGAGGTGACAGCGGAGGGAGCAGCCCTTCAGGGGCGTGCACGGAGTGTGTTTCGCCCACATCGCTGTCCCTTTGAAAAGTTCCCATAAAACGCACCGCCACGAGGTGACAGAAACCAAAGACGCTCAGTTTCAGGCTGTTCCGTGTGGCAGAGGTGGCAACCGTCATCACAGGTGATGCGAGTTTTGTGGGTGGCTGGCGTCTGAGGAACATTTGCCGCCAGTGCCGGGCTGTTTTTCCGTCTGCTGTGCGCTGTGAGGCTCCCCGGAGGGAAGAGAGTCTCCAGGGCAAACACGGTCCGAGCCCTGCTTCTCCCCGATAACGAGTAACTGTCGAAGGGCCATTAGCTGATCAATTAAGGAATCAATTGATTAGCTCACATTTTTTGCCTAGTCCTCTGCTAAGTGTCCTGCGGACTGCGAGACAGGTCTTGTGCATAATTCCTTCGTGGTGCTCCGGGTGCCGCTGGGTGTGAGTGTCTGGTGCGTGTGGCAGGCACTCCCCGCGGGCGTCTCCACGGGCAGGCGCCCCAGAGGCACCGGCCGCCCTTGTTCCCAGGGAGGGCCTCGCGGGACAGGCGCGCTGGGGGTCTCAGCTCGGGAGGCGGGACGCGGGTCCACAGGTGTGCTCCTGTTCGGAAAGACTTCGTCAGGGGGAGTGCGGGCCTGGCAGGGCAAAGATGGGGAGGGGTTTATTTCGAAGGGGGAAGCCTCTTTTAATTATACACCTCACCTTCCGTTCACAAAAACAAAAACAAATTTAAAAAAAATCCCAAACCTCAGGCCAAAAAGGCAACAGGCAGGTGTAAGTAGCGAAGGGACATCTTAGAAGAGAATGCACGTCACCACAAGTTTTAAAACACCCATTTGGGGGGAACTAGAAGAGGCGTCTACAATGAGGCACCGTCTCAGGCACGGTTTCGCGCGGGGGTCTCACGCAGAGTCCTGTTCTGAACAGGCCCCTTTCCCCGGACGGGCTGCACGCCCGGGCCTTGGGTGTGACACTGACCAGCGGAGACCCTGACAGCAGGGTCACGGGTGGCTCGGAAGAGCCTGCCCCCGTGGATGACCGAACACATGAGGTCACCGCCAGGCAGGTGTTTCACCTGGCGGCAGTCTCCGGGGGGTGCTTCCCTAGTGGGAAGTGGACTGCTGGGGGCCGGCCATGCTGGGAAGGACATTTTCACGTAAAAGGGGGAGTGTGCAAGGAAGACTGGGCATGTGCTACTCGGCGGGCATCGCGCCCAGGTGTCGGCGGCCCTGGGCTGGGTGGGGGGCACGGCCGGACCCACCCTGCAGGGGCAGCCTGAGCTGGGCTGGGGATGTGGGTGACAGAGGGCCTCTGGTCCCAGCTGGGCGAATCTGGGAGACTCCCGGAGGCCCCTCCTGTGGGGCTTATCCACACGCGCCCGTAATGAGATCGTGGATAAAAGGCGTGTCAGAAACTGTGTGGAAGATGTGAGGGTTCTCGCTGTGACGAGGCTACCGGTGCAGGAGGAACTCAGGTTCTAATTTTCACTCCCTGGGGGGCGGGCCGAGCGGCCTCGGACTCAAACCCTTGTCCCTGCAGGAGCGTCTGAAGCGGGAGCGCCACCTGGGTTGCGGTGCGTTTCTGGAGGCGAGAGCGCCACCTGTCCGAGGGTCGCGCCGTCGCGGTGTGATCGGCTGAAGGTGTCGATAGAAGTCGCAATGAAACCAGCAACGCGGCCGGACCGCGTCCCTAACGCGCTTTCCGGTGTGGATGCGCTTCTTCCGCGCAAGAGGGTCAGCTAAGCACGCGCTCAGGTCGCACTCCGTCTGCATTTGCGACAGCTCAGCCCGCACCCCGCTCGGAGCAGCCAGCCGGCGACGGGTGGGGGTGGGGCGCGGAGCTGTGGAAGGGGGCGCGCGAGGCAGCTTCCCGGGGCACGCAGGCCTGGGGCCGAGCGCCGCCGCGCGGGAGCGCAGAGTTCATCTAACCGGAATGGATGTACCCCGCCGCGGTTTGCGCGGTTTCCCGGGCAGGAAGGCCAGGCAGCGGCTCCGTGTGGCTGACTCGGGTCGCCCACTGGGGACCGTGGGCTGGGATTCCGGCAGCCGGCCCAAGACGTCGCCGTGCCGCGGGGCGCTCTCTGCACCTGTCAGCGGAGCCCCGTGTGAGCACCCAGGGCGAGGCCGTCCTAGCCTGAGCCACCGGCTGTTTATTGTGACGCAGCGCGGGGTCATCTGGGCATTGCTCCTGGGGACGGTGTCTGGGGAGAAGGTGAGCCGCGGAGAGGAAATTCTTCCCCCTCGTCTCACCGCATTGTTCAGCACTTTGCAGACGTTGGCGCGTCCTAACGAAAACCACGGGTTTTACACAGGAGCAGGGGCGGCCCACCCAAAGGGACAAGAAGGGGCACTGGTTCAGAGAGCGGCGGGTCCGTGCTCACCAGTGCTCGCCGTGCGCCCCTCCCCCATTCCCGGAAGTGGTTTACCCCCGTCCGCCCCCCGCGGCGCGGTGCCAGGGGGCGCCCTGGACCCCGTTCTAGAGGAGCGGGCTGGCGGGGGGGGGGGGTGGGGTGGGGGGGGACGGGACAGTGAAGGGGGGGAGGTCTGTGCACATTGTCATCGCGTCTGCGTTTCCCCGCGGCCTCCTTTCTCGTAGAAACTGCGCCAGGAAACGGGTCCAGGTTCTAAGCGAGGCCACAAAGCCTGTTTGATCCCCGCTGCTCCACCTGCCACAGGGCCGAGAGCCTGTTAACGCGCCCGCGCTGGAGCTCGCCGCGGTCCCGGCCGTGGGAGTCACCAAGTTACCAAGCCGGCCTCTGAGAACTCACCGTCGTGGGAAAATGGAAGGCGGATTCCGAGGAATCCGAGAGGAACTCCGGGGCCAGCTGGGGCCTCTCGGATACGACAGGGGGACACCATGTGCCCAGGGAATGTTTACCCGGGGACACCTGCTCCGTTCCAAACGCCCCGGGCTCGTTCAAGGTGGCAAGTGAGAAAAGTCTGCTCTTCGTAGTAGCTTATATTTTACATTTTCTACGGGTCAGGGGTGTCAAAGCCATTTCCACGGGGGGCCACATCAGCCTCGAGGTTGCCTTCAAAGGGCCGAAGGTAATCTGAGGACTGGACGTGTAACCGCTCCTTAACTAGGGACAAGGAGCTCAGCGCTGCCGCCGGGCAGAAACCAGGTGCACCCGGCCCGTGGGCTGTGGGTTTGCCGCCTGCGGTTCAGAGTGTGAAAGACGCAGCAAACCCGCTTTCTTCCGTTACATGTGCAGGCACCGTTTTTGCCCTTGGTCAGCACCTGTCGCCCCTCGACGGCTGGCCTTCTGCACTGGCCCCAGGAGTGCCCTCCCGCCCCGGGGTTTTAGAATCGGTGGTTCACAGGCTGGACGGGGGTGCCTCTTGGGGGCGGAAACCACAGAGGGATCCGTCACGGAGTGCCTGACGCAGGGCGCCCTCCTCAGTCCGCGGCGTTTTATTTCCTGCACTGCCACGGCGTCGGGCCGCCCTCTCGGCCAGCAGCGGCGTCACGCCGGGCACCTAGTCGGTGCCGACCGGGTGCCCAGCCCCGCACTCTGAGAAGCTCTACCTCGGAGCTCCTGCGAACACGTTCCGGCAGAAACTGGTTTCCGCTGAACCTCGTTGGGGAGAACAGCACGAGCCAGCATCCCAGGGTGCTGCTGCTTCTTTTTTTTTTTGTTTTTTTTTTTGGTCCGTCAGACACAGGGTACCCTGCAGGTAACCAGGTGCCGTGCCAGACACAGGGGACTCGGTCCCGACGACAAGGAACCGCTGTCATCCTAGACATCAAGCTGGGAAGGCACACGGCTAGGCTAGTGATTAAGGGATGATCATTGGAAACTTTGAAGCCGAGAAGGACCAGATTCCTATCGTAAAACCCGTCGCTTCGGCAGCGGCATGGAGAGTGATTAAAGGGACAGGAGCCCAGAGGGCCAGCGGGGTGGCGACGACCCACGTCCAGGTGCCACGCCAGGGGCCTGACCGGGTGGTCCCGTTGGGGTCAGAGGGAACTGAGATTCAATGTGCTCAGCACATCACGTTGATTCCAAAGTGGGTCTGCTTCCCACACTCCCCTCCGAGATGGTGCTGAGGCTCGAATTCGGCCGTGGTTTCTGTTTCCTTGGAGGCGTGTAAGACAGTGCGTGTGCATGCGCGTGTGCGTGTGTGTGAGATGACCGCTGGCCTCTCCCGCGGGATGGAGCTCGGTGTGTAGCGGATGAAACCTGCGGGACTTGGGGTGTCCCGGAACTCGAGGGCCGGGGGCCGGCAGCCGGCTGAGTGGTGGGTCCCAGATTCCGGCTGAGAAAAGGCTGATGGGAACGGTGTTTTTCCTCATCTTGTTTTTTTTTTTCTTGAATAGGGTGAAGTCCACCCAGAAAAGTCACTAGTGACCACGTCCCGGAGTTGCGTTGCCAGGTTTACGGGCTGTGAAGTGGGCTGTCCTGGTGTTGACGGACATGGGTCGCAGGTGTGCCTTGGACATTAAGCTGGTTCCGGGTGTGGGAACCACTGCCCACCTCGACCTGTCCCCCCTGCGGGGCTCCCCCCGTGAGGCGGTGTGCCTGCGCTTCCTGCCGGCCGGCTGCACCCCTTTCTAGAGATCCTGCCGTCTCCCCAGGACGCGGTGACTTTAATTTGTACGTGACCGACCACGTGGTGGTCCCGAGCATTTGCCATATCGGTGTCTTTATGGCTGAGACACTCTGGAGTGTCCTGTCTTTCACTGCCTGTTAGCGAAGCAGTCGAATTCAGAATCCTGTTCATGGGGGTGGGGGCGGGCAGGAGTCATTGCAGGTAGACATTGAGAACACAGCTCTCGCCCAGCGGCCTGAGCGTGGAGGGCGTTTTTAGCTCCGGAGTAACAGGCCGACCGGGAACAGTCGTTTGTCGCCTGAACAGGGAGTTTGGAGGTTCTGCAGGTCCTGCCCCGGACTCGTGTCTGGCGAACCTGAAGCTTCTCCAGCTGGTATCTCCTCTCCGCCTCGCACGTGAACCTGGCAGTGGTGTAGGTGCCTGAGACTGCACTCTGACCAAACGCTTAATTTAGTGGCTAGTTATTACATTTCTTATACTGCCTTTAGGAAGGAGGTCATATTTGTTTTTTATTTTTATTTATTTTAACATATTTTTTCTTTTACGGATTCTAGAAAGAGGGGAAGGGAGGGAGAAAGAGAGGGGGAGGGGCATCGATGCGAGAGAGAGAAGCCAGGGTTGGTTGCCTCTCCCTCGCACCCTGACCCGGCCCCAAACCCACCACGGAGGCTCACGCGCTGAGTGCGAACTGAGCTGATGCCCTCGCGCTTTGCGGGGCGATGTGCCAACTCCCCCGAGCCACGCCGGCCGGGACTAAGCCAGTTTCTTTAGGACGCGAGGAGTCGTGTTACCAGTCAGACTGGCGGTGACGACCCTGGGGGCTGGCTGCTCCCTCCGCGCCCGGGGCAGAGCCACGGCGGGGCCTTGCGTGCGGTGCTGCCGGCGTGGCGGCGGGGTACCGCCGTGCCAGAAACTCCCCGGGACACGCCCCCCGCCACGCGCGCCCTGGCGCGTGTGTGTAGGAGCGGGGCGATGACGCTGCGGGCTGCACGGCCCGTCCTGGAGGTCTCGGGCGGCGCCGTCAGTGGTGAACGTCTCGGACGTCCACCGGGAGGTTTGGAAACGGGCCTCGGTGCTGCAACACCGAGTCTGTCTCGGCTGCTCCCGGGGCGCGCGCGCCGCGTCGTTGGTGGCTCCGCGGGGCAGCTACGAGGAGGGAGCGGGAACGGGGACATCGTCTTCCGTGAAAAGGCACACGGGGGGGGGGTGGTGATGTGGCCACTGGACGGGGCGCTGCGACTTGGCGTGGTGCCGGGTGGAACAGGGACGTCCCCGGCCCAGGGCAGCGGCGCTGCCCCGGCCCCACCGACGTCCCGGTGGAGGGTTCGCGGTGCCGCCGCCACCCCCACCGCTCACTCCCGGACGCCCGGTCCCGCCTCTGTTCCTGGGGCCCCGAGCCCTTCGGGTGGGGAACAGAGCCCGTGGTAGCCCCGGGAGCACCCGGGAGGAGCTTCGCGCGCGGGAGGGACCGAAGGGGCAGGCGCGGTCCCCACCTCGCGCTCCCCCACGCAGGGCCCCTCCGGCCTCCGGCCTCTACCGCCCCCCAGTGGCCTCGACGGGAAGTCCAGCCTCTCTCGGAGCGCTCTCTCCCTCCCCACCTTTTTGTGGGGAAGGTTGAGGAGTGCTGGATGCAGGGGAACCGATGGGGGGGGGGACGCGGGGGGGCGCGGGGATTTCGGAGTGAAAAGGCCTGCACCCAGCTCCCCGCGCTGCTCCTGACTTGGGACTCGGAGCAGGTCAGTGATCCTCCTGAGCCCCCCGCCCCCACCCCCGTCTGTAACAGGGGTGACGCCGGTGACATCCGTGACCCTGAGATGACCGTGAGGAGGGACCGAGGCCACAGTCTCCTCCTGGTCTCTGGGTGCAGGCCCCGCCCCCTCTGTGGGCTCAGCCCTCTGCCCTGGGCGGAGTCTAGCTGTGCTGCGTCCGAGGGTCCCGGCCCCCCGGGCCCGAGTGTCCACACGCCTCTTCCTGCTTCTGTGGGCGCCCAGGGGCTCCGCAGACGGGGTTCTGCGCTGTCGTCCAACGGTCTGAACGGCCGGCTGCCCCCTCCCCGCAGGGTCCTCTGCTTGTCCTTCTTGGCAAGAACGCCGCCAGCTGGCCGGCCCCTGGCTGGGCCTCTGGGCCCGTGTGTCCCCGGCAGGGGTCCCTGCTGCAGTCCCAGCCGACAAGGGGCAGGGCCTCCGTCACGGGAAAACACGGGCGTGGACTCGGGGCCTCTGCCTGGGCGCTGGACGCCGGGACAGGAGAGGGGGCAAATGGTCGACATTCCCGCGTGTGATCACTTTATCTCTTTCTGTGGTTTTCCATCGCGGGGCCCGCGTGCTGGCAGCTCCGCCGACCGGCCCGATTGTCACTGCTCGCGGAAAAGCACCCGGCGCCGGGGAGAGTCTCCAGAAAGTGGAGGTCCCCCCTACGCCCCGCCGCTGCCCCTTCCTCTCTGGGCCCTGGCTGGTCCCGGCCACGCTCCACACTCAGACGTGTTGGGGGTTGGGAGAAGCTGGAGTCGTCTCCTCTCCCTTCGGTGCTGGTTTCCCCAGGGCGGTCACTCTTCAGCGATATTTGAAGAGTGGGGGGGGGGTGTCGTGATGGCATCATGTCCCACCAGCTGGAGGGCGGCGGCAGAAGCGAGGCTGGGGGGGCTCCCCCAGGGAGGATGAGGTGGCCGGGGCAGCCGCCGGGCGAGGCCTGTAAACTGTAACAGCGAGGATGGCCTCAAAACCGCGCCTCGCCCGGTGAAGAGAGTAGGGCGTGGAGCATGGGGTGCCGGCCGAGGGACCCGTTCCCGGGGTCCACCCCGCAGAAGGAAAGCTGCCTGGGCGTTCGGCTTCCCGCGCACTCAGGTGCTGCAGCTTCGTGCGAGGGGGTGGGACCCCGAGCCCAGCCCCCGGCCCGCGGTGCAGAGCGCTCGCACGCGAGGCCGGACATCGCGCTCTGGAATAGTATGCAGCCGTCACAAAGGCGGGGTCCTAGCTGCCTCTGCTGACCTAGAAACACGGCCGTGACATACTCTTAAGAGGAAAAGCAGCCACTGAGGTTCGGGTTACGACTCTACTATTGTCAAACTGGACCCTGCCCCCTCTCGGCCCCCCGTAACTGTTTGAGGGGCCCCGTGACCCTGGGGAAAAGTGTGCAGCCAGATGCCACCCATGCTGTGCACAGGCCTCGCCTGCTGGGGGTGCAGGGAGATAAGGGAAAAGCCGGCAAAACCTAGAACACTGTCCCGTGATGGACCGGTTCCACAAACAAGGAGGACACACACTTTCCACCTCTGGGATCGCGTCAGCGAGGCAAACAGTGCAAATGTCAGACCAGCAGAGCCTGAGGCAGGAGCGGGAGGAGGGGCAGCAGCTAGGGGGGCCGGCGGCAGGAAGACAGACACGGGCCCAGAGCGGCACCGTCCCGGGGTCCAAACCAACCAAACAGGCACCGACCTGACTGCCTGGGGCTGGCTGCCTGAGGGGTGGGCACGCCGGTGGGGGACCGGAGTGAGTGGGGAAGCAAAGGGGAATTCACAACACGAAAGAGAGGGCCCACGCAGGGCCCGGCAGAAGCGAGGGCTGCTGGAGCGTGGTTGGCAGGGTGATCCCGGGGGTGCGCTAATGTGTGGTCTGCATTTGAGCGTTTCCCCTGAAGTGTGCTCGAGGGTGGTATTGTGACGTCACAGAATGACGTGCTTCTGACTCTGTGATAACGGATTTTATAACAACAAGGGGCTTCATTGCCCCAGACCCTGTGTGTTGACCAGTGACGATAATGCCCCGGACACCAAGGCGTCCGAGGGACCCCACCCTCCGCACCTGTGGTTAAAAAGTCACGCAAGCGCTTCCCCGAGGGCAGACAAGTATTGGGATGCCCTGGACTAAGGACCAACCTTTGCAAAGAGCACCACTCAAGGCTGATCATGGTCACGATTCGAGGGTGCTTGGTGAGCCAGCCCCTGGAGACACAGCCACGAAAATTCAGGGAGGGGGCGAGATCTCCCGAGTGTCCTTCTCCTGCCAGAAGTGGCACGTCCCAGGCCTGTCCTCAGGGGGACCCGGGGTAGCTGCCTGTAAGCCCCCGGGGGACCAGACCCTTCCGCCCTCGGTGGCTGGCTCTCGTGAGCAAACCTTCAGGGGGAGACCGCTCTGGGGAGATACCAGCTGTTAATCAGTTTCCTGCCACCGTGGCTTTGAACTTCCACCCCGTCACCTGGACCTCACTGGTGGTCTGACCGCGTGCCCCCATGCGGCCTCTCCAGCGTGGGACCTGCCTCCTCGGACGGCTCTGACCCGGGTCTCCCCTCCTTGTTTTTCCAGGCGCGCATCCGTCCAGGCCCGAGCGCTGAACCCTGCCCCAGTGGGTAAGTCGTTCCGCGGCGGGAAGCGGCCTCCAGAAATAGACGCGCGCCGGCAGCTTGTTTGTGACCGCGGGCTGCAGCGCGGCGTCCAGCTTCTCCCTGCCCGTGGGGGTGGCCCACTTCCCCTCTTTGTCAGCTGCCCACCCCCCCGACCTGTGGCATTCCCCCGAGGCAGCGATTTTCAACCCCCCTGCGCCCCGAGAATGTGTGCGCCATGCAGCACCTGGCTGTTGCGTTGGGGCGCTGACCCCCTTTCCCCCAGTTAAGAAGTGACGACAGCCAGCAGGACAGTCTGTTTGTTGTGAACCAGCCAAAATTAGACCTATTCTTTTTTTTTGTCAGATTGGCAAGAAACAATGTATTTTTTTCGGTGTGCCCCAGGAGTTCAGTGATTAGCTCACGGGTGCCCTGAGCTGGAAAAGGCTGAGCCCTGGCTGGGCAGCTCTGTTGGTGCTCAGTCCGCAGTCCCGACACACCAAGGTGGTGGGTTCAAATCCCGGTCCGGGCACACACAGGGAGCAACCGGTGGATGCATCAGTAAGTGGAACAACAAACTGATGTCTCTCTCTCTCTCCCTGAAATCAATGTAAAAGGAGAGAAAGGTTGAAAATCGCTGCCTTGAGGTACGAGCCCTGCTGTGTAAATAAGCTGGGATGGCCAGGCCAGACCGGAGGGGTGGGAGAAGCCACCCAGGACTGCGGGGGGTGGGGGGTCCCGACCTGGGGACCGACTGCCCGGCGTGGACCACCCCCCCGGCCTGAGCTCCCTGGCCGACAAAGACCTGGTTACTGCGGTGGCGGCTGCTGGGCCGGAGTGCATCTTCGATGATGGCTCTCGTTATAGTTAATGAGCTGTTCGAGTTTCCATTAAGGGATTTTTTTTAAGGGTTTATAACCTGGTAAGAACAATAATTCGTTTTAGCCCCAGACTGCAGTAACAGGTGACTGGCCCAGCCACGGGGTTCGCTCTCATGAACGCCGCGCAGGCAGGGGCGGGGGCTCAGCCCGAGGGCGGGGCCTGGAGGGGGAAACGTGGGAGCTGGAGCTCTTTCCCTGTTTCCCTTTGTTTGTTTGTTTGTTTGTTTGTTTACAATCAAGTGGGGAGACAAGGTGACGCGCGGCTGGAGAGAGGTGGGTGGTGATGGGCGGGAGCTCAGAGCCCTGGGGCGAGGAACCGAGAGGCCCCGTGAGACTGAGTCAAGTGCAGTGTCCTCGTCGGCCTTGGCCTTCCGCTGGCTCCCCTGCGGCCGGGGAGAGGAATCGGCGGGCGGGCGGGGCTGTCCGTCATCCGTCCGGAGGTCGACGCGGCGATGCGGGTGGGGGGTGGCCGGGAAGGGTGCCCTGGGGCAGAACCCCCGACTCCGAAACCTCGTTTCTTCCCGGAGCTGGGCCGCTCGCCCTGGTGCCGTGTGGCGGACGTGCTGTCCAGCGCCCCGGCCCTCAGGAGCCCCGGACTTGGGTCGGTCCAGGAAGCCGGACTCCTCAGGGGTCAGGTCCCTGTTGGCTGAAACCGCGGTCGCCAGGGGCGGCCCCGTCTGGGAGCCTGTGGGTTGGTTGGGGACGTGACACGGGGCGGCGCCCTCTCCCTGTCCCTGCGGGCGCACACAGCGCGGCCACTTGCGTGTGCAGCTGCGGCCCCGGGGCCGGAGGCCGGACGGGGGAGGTGTCCGAGTCTGTGTCGCTCCGGTCTCTGTGATTAAACCCTCTTCTTACAGCACAGACCCTCGGACCCCCGCCCGCGTGGGGCCAGGGTCACTGACCCCGGGGGTTCAGCCTGCTGGGCTGTGAACGTGTCGCCGCGTCACCCCGTCCCCGAGACCCCGCAGCTCTGACTTGTAAGCGTCGGCCGCTGTGGGCGCGCGGATGGCAGGCGGCCTCACTGCCGAGGTCCGGTCTGTGGGGGGGCCCGTGCCCCTGCGTGTGGCTGACACCCCGACTCTCCCGTGGTTAATTCTTCTGGGGCTTCGAGTGGGTGTTTCAGAGCCACAGGAGCGGGAAGTGCGCCAGCCTTTGCGTCTCCGCGCTGTGCCCAGAGCGCGTCGGGGAGCCCCCGCCCCCCCGGGAAGGGAAGGCGGTGGCCTCCGCGTGGGGACCGCCACCACGTGACTCGTGTCCATCGCCGACGGGTGTCCATCGAGTTGTTCGTCTGTCCTTCCGGGTGTGTTGACCAATGACCACGCAACACAGGCGGCGGAGACACACATGCTCCCTGGCTTAGCACAGGTGTCTCACAGGTGAAAAGGCGTCGAGTGGTGGCCAGTGCCACCGTCACCAGCACCTGTGCCACGAGGTCCCCATCCCCCTTGACCTGGGGCCCCCACGGGGGCCGGATCAAGCCCCCGTCTTCCCGGTGCCTCCGCCCCAACCGGCCGTCTGCATTTCTCCTTCCTCTCCTGCCTCCCTCCGGGCAAACGGGACGGTGCCTGGGGCTGGGTGTGATCTCCGCTGACTTTTACCGACACCTCCGTGTGTGCATGTGCGTGTGTGTCCGTGGCGGCCGCAGACATTTTCACTCATCGCCGTCCACCCTCAGATGTCACGTGACGCCCCCGCTCTCGCCCTGGTTAATTTTTGATGCGGTCGCGAGGGGCAGAAATCAATGCCCGGCCTGTTCTGTTCACGCGAAGATTAGCTGAGCTGCGATTTGCATTTTGAAATCAATGAGCAGGCGGCCGAGGTCTCCTCTGACCAATCCGAGAATTGACCGTGCGGCCCCCCCGGGTGGGGGGGGTTGCCGCGGGGGCCGGCTTCCCCGAGAGCCTTGTTTCTTCAGAGGCGACTCTGGGCTGTCCCCTCCTTCGAAGTGGCTCACGGAGACGAGGAACACCACGGGCCGCCCTCCCTGGGAGGGGAGGCCCTCGCAGGCCGTGGGGCCCCGCGCTGGTGCCCCTGGGAGGGGCGCGGGCGGGGGTCACTGACTCACGGTCGGTGACAGTGAATGGACTCGAGGGGCTCCGTCCGGCAGCGCCCGCCTCGTGCTAGGACAACGCCCTTGGGTGCTGGCCCGTCCCCTGCCGAGGAAGTCCTCCCGGCCTTGCCGCCCGGGGTGTGCGCCACGGCCCACGAGCACCTCCCCGTTCACCGCAGAAGCGAGCGTCTTACTGGGCCAGGCCTGCGCTGGTGAGGGCTCGGTGCACGTCAGCCGACAAGCACGGGCCCTGACGAGCTCCCCGTCCCAACTCCGTCCACGGAGACGCCGCCCGTGCAGCCCGGCCCCCCCCGCACTGAAACCTGCCTCCTCGGCCCGGCAGGGAGCCGCCGGAAGCCACGGGCGACGTTACACACCTCCTGGTGCGGCACGGTCCTCGTGGGTGCGAGGGTGGGTTCCGGTGTCAAGCGCTGCCCCCCGGACGGCCTGCCCCGGCCTGACCCTGCAGGGGTTCACGGCCGGTCTCCCCGTCGGGTGCGCCCGCGCGGCTGCTCCCGCGGGACTGACGGGTGGGAAGGGCTGTGGCTGTGCGGAGGGAAGCACAGGAGCGCTCGCTCTGTTCATTACCCGGGACTGCGTTCCCGGGGCGTTCTCACCCGTTCAACACACACACACATGCACGCACACACACATGCACGCACACACATGTGCACACACATGCACACGTACACACATGCACACACATGCACACACACATGTGTGCGCACACACACACACACAGAGTTTTGAACCGCCTGCCTGCAGCCGCTGCTCTCCAGGGTCTGATCAGGACACACAGCCTTGAACTCCCGGCGTGGATGCCCCCCCCCAACCCCGAGCTCTGCAGAGAGAGGCAGGACTGATGGATGGAGGACGGCCCCGGGCACTTGCTGCCCATCTGTTGCTTAGAGAAGTCGCCACCCACCTGTTGTCTCAGACACCCGGGGAAGCACGGGGTCACTGCACGTCCGCGGTCCACGGTGGTGTCGCTTCTGCCGTCACCGTCTGTGGGGACACTGCCGTGACACTGAGCCGTTGAGGGCAACGTCCAGGTCTTTACTGAGAGGAAGAAAATTACGTTGGGGAGGGGGCTGTGACCTTGAGGCCTGGTCCCCCCCGCCCGCCCCCGTCGGCGCTGTGGTTCACGGCAGCCGGAGCGCCGGTGTGGCCGCGCCCGACCCGAGGGTCAGGCCAGCGGGCACGTCGGCACCGTGACCCGGGACAGGCGGTGTCTGCTCCCAGTGCCCCCGTGGACGGTCTCAGGAAAGAAGTGACGGACTCCCCCCTCAGCACAGGGCAGGGGGCCAGCTCTGGGGGGGAGCCCGTTGGCGGAGATGGACCCGTCCTGGCCAGTGTGCACCTCTCGGTCCGTGGGAGGGGCCCACAGGCCTCCCGGAGGAGGGGGCAGCTGGGATGCTGGACCCAGCAGACGCCCACACCTGGGGCCCGGCCGGCTGTCCACATCGCATCGGCCGTCGCTGTCTTCACGCCACGAGGGATTTTTGGCGCCTCCGAGACACACACGAGAGACCAGAGGAGCATGAGCCAAGCGGTGCCTTTCCCAGGGCACTGACCGGTGTCTCTGTTTTCCGGGGGCGGTCACGTGGGAGAGGTGCAGGCCCTCGCCTCTGGCTGCGGGGACAGGCCTCGTCTTCCGGGCCGTTAGTGTGCGCGGGCGGGGTGGGGGCTGCCGTGGCTGGGCCCCGGGGGGCCTCAGAGCGCCGGGTGGGGTGTCCGGAGCCTTTTCTGCGGAAAAGAAGAAGAGGCCCCGGACGTGCTTGTAAAGGCCGGCACGGTCGACCGCAGACCGGTCCCTCTCGGCGTGGGACGCAGACCTGTGGGCAGAGCCGCTCGGGACGTGGGGTGCTCGCGCCGGGTGCTGCAAGGAAGGGTGCGGGGCCGCTGGGCCAGTGAAGGGGCTCTTTTCGTCTCTCCAGCCACCCCCCGCCCCCGGGCTGCCGGGCGGGAGGGACAGGGCATGGCGGGGGGGGGGGCGGTGCGGGCTGGCGTCTCCTCTCTGCCTGAGTCCCTCCGGCCGTCACCGGGGGCGGATCAGGGACGGGAGAACCGCTGTCCCCAGGGCGTGAGCGGAGGCGGAACGGGGTGCACCTGCCAGCCGCGGGGAAGCACCGAGAAAGGCAATTACAGCGCCCAGGCGCAGGTGCGGGCTGCCTGACACCACCAATCCTTCACGGGGCCTCGCGCGGCTCCTCTCATTACGGGAGAGGTGAGCGCGCCCACGCCGGGGGCCCGGCCGGCGGGGCCGGGGGCCGGGCCGCTCGTGATGGATGGCGGCGCTCCTCAGAAAGTGCTTCCCGCCACAGTTTTCAGCCGCCCTCGCTGAGGACCTCAAGCAGAAAACCTGCCCCCTCTCCCCGCGCTCCGGCCCGCCTTGCTCCTCCGCTCACCCGGCCCCGCGCGGGCAGCGGAGGTCACCCGGGGAAATGGATTATTGACTCTCCCTAAAATATTGCCTCCGGGGACGACGAGCCCGGGTCAGCCCTGGAGAAATGGGATCGCGGCTACTCCCCGTGGCTCGGGGGCGTTCCGAGAATGCAGAATCGCAGCGTGGTTGGGGGGGTGCTCCCCAGCAGTGACACGGACGTCGGCGCAGCAGGGGGGGACGGGGGGAGGGCGCTCTGCCGGTGACCACAGGCCGGGCGGCCGCCGCCTCCGGGGGCGCGAGGAGTGTGTCCTCAGGGCTCTGGACTGCGGACAAGGGGAGGGCACGGGCCTGCGTTTTCCGAGGGGCCGAGGCAGCAGCTCTGGGTCCTGCATCTCAACGGCGGGCCGTTCCCCTGGGTGGGGGGCCGGGGGGCCGTGGGCGGGGGGCTTTCAGGACCGGCCCTGTACAGTCTGCTCCAAGGCAGGGCGGCCGCGGGAG
The DNA here is from genome assembly GCF_019186645.2 of Phyllostomus hastatus. Taxonomy (NCBI): domain Eukaryota; kingdom Metazoa; phylum Chordata; class Mammalia; order Chiroptera; family Phyllostomidae; genus Phyllostomus; species Phyllostomus hastatus. Next base: position 22,645,107 of record NW_025333607.1, on the reverse strand, counting down.
CCGAGGCCTCGGAAGGGACGTGCTGGGTGTCCTTCTCGGCTCTGACTCCTCACCCCCTCGCCCCCGCTCTCTGTGCTGGTGTGTGTCATACCTGGCACCCAGTGGGGAGGGTCCCGGGTCCCTTCACCCGCAGCCCTGTGTCCCGAAGTCCGTTGGGGTCTCTGCCGCCGGCAGAACGGGCCTCGGTGGGTGTGTGGGGTTTGTTGCGTTTATTCTCAGCCCGGCGGGAACCACCAGATGTCTCCCTGCAGAGGGGCCTCGGTGTGCTTCCTCACGGGGTGCTGCCCTAGGGTCCCCCACTGTGCAAATGGTACATGACGTGCGGCATATGCCCCCCGCCCCCGCCCCCGTGACCTTGCTGGAATCGGAGGCAGTCTGCGGCCTGCCCGGCTCGCAGGGTGTGGGTGGGGACGCGGGACCCGCCTCGGGCGAGATGCACGGGGGAGGAAAGGAGCACCGGAGCGGGCGCAGGGTCAGGGGGCGTTTCCCGATAAGGGCTCATGCCCACAGGTGCTGGAGCCCACCGCGCCTGGACTCGCGGCTCAGGACGGGGGCCTGCAGGGGCGGGGTCCACCTGCGAGGCTTCCACTGCGCCCACGGATCGACCGCCCCCCGCCCCGAGGGTGGAGTCAGGCTGGAGGGCGGCGGGAGTGAGGTGCAGACCGAACACCGAACAGGAGGAAAGTCTGCGCGCCTCCGTGGGAACCGTCCCGCGGCCGGCAGCCCGATGCCTCATCCCCCAGGGCGGGGGCGGGGCTCACAGCTGGGCTCTGGGAACCCACCTTTGTTCCAGCTGCACGGAGTAGCCCATGTCAGCGGTGACGCTGGGAAAACACCTTTTCAGTCCTGGGGTTTGAGCCTGGACAGAAGCAGGTGCTCAGGTTTCGACTCCGGGAGAGAGGGGAGGGGACAGGGAGGGCCCGGTGGGCGTGACAATGGCAGGTGCAGCAGTGGAGACGCCCGGTCCCGGACCTGCTCTGCCTCGGGGTGAGGCCGCAGCCACCAGGGGAAGGAGGCGGTCGTCAGCGGTGTGGCCGAGTGGCCCAGCGCCCCCGGGTGCTTCCAGTGAGGCCTCCCAGGTTTCTCCCTCGCCACCGCAGTGCCCTTGTTTCACATGCGGCCCCTTGAAAGCCAGCCGGGGACCCCGCGGGGGGCTCCGGCCCGCAAGCTAACTCTTGCTGTTGTCACGACGCCGAAGACACCGTTGGTGGGCTTGCCGTCCCGCTGAGGCCACCGCGAGGCCGTGCCGCTGTTGCCCCTGGAGTTCTGGGGCCGACTCGGGAGACGCCGAGTGTCACCCCGAACCCCGTTCGGCAGGCCGGCGGGCGGCGCAGGCGGCAGGGCCGACGGGCCGAGCCCCACCAGAGTCCCGGCGCCTGTCTGCAGCGAAGGCGATCCATCAGCGCCCGGAACCTGCCGGAGCCGAGAGGTGACAGGGAGTAACGCCGCTTTCTCTCCCACCGACAGGGGCAATAACTCCTCGCTCCCGGGGGACAGATTGCAGAAGCCAATCGCCGGGGGCCGTGGAGCGGGCGGCGGGAGGTCGAGAACGGGAAATAGAAGAGGGAGCGGAAATCCTGCGTCAGGCTTCGGGGGACGGAGCGGCCCTCCCCACGTCAGCCTTTCGGCCGGCTCGGGGTCGACCTGGGGTGCGCCGGGGCAGGGTGCAGATGGCTCCGTTGTTTTAAGCTGGTCATTAAAATAGGGTGCCTCCCCTCTGCGTGGGGGTTTCTGCCTTTTGTGTCTGTTTTCCTAGAGCCGGTGGTTCAGAGCTGATACTTAGTATCCGAGCGTCTTTGCAGTCACTGCTGGGAAGCACTCACTGACAGTGTGTTTCAAAATATTGCCACAAAGTCTGAGCCCCACGGGCCGCTTAAACTGTGTAACAGCGCGTCTGTTTCCTCCCCTAAACTTGTACACTCACCGCACCAGGACCCCAGGTGCTCGGTGCCTTTCCAAGCAACTTTCAAATCGACCTAAATGCGTAGGACTTCCGTCTCTGAGTGACAACCAGTGACACAGCCACAGCTCTTGGGGTCTGCGGTGTCAGTGAATGAGAGCTGCCCGGTCCTGGGCCCCACGGACAAGTGAGTTTCGAGGGGGCCCAGAGCCTGCTCTCGGGGAACGGGCGGCCCACGGAGACACTGCCGGAAGAGGGGCCTCGGAACTCGGCCTGCGTCGGGGGGAGCGTGCTCACTTCTCCAGCGTTCGGACGGGCGCCGGCGTTTAGTTAAACCTGCGGCGGGCTCCGTTCACTGCCGGTGACAGGGCCGTCACGCGAGCTGCCGAGAGGTGGACGCGGCAGTCCATTTGTCAGGTGGCGACAGGAGATCTGGTTAGAGGGGGCTGGCGCGGGGGTCGGGGCGAGCCCGCTGACGGCCGAGCAAGGGAGAGAAGTGAATTCATCCTGCCGCCGGCACTTTGTCAAGCGCCAGGGGCTCCCCATTGAGAGCCAGTCACCCATCCCGGGCTCGCGGCCCCAGAGGTCACTCCCTCGCCATAAATCAGGGCGGCGCGGCGGCCGGGCCGCCTCCCGCCGCCCCCGGGGACGAAATGAGGGAGAGCGCGCTGCCCGGGCTGTGAGGACGACTCCGAACGCCCCACCACGTGTTGCTGCCCCGCACGCCGCGCTCAGGAATCGATCCCCCGGACCCAGTCATTAAAATGTGCAGTTTTTGTTTATTGGAACGAAGCAATTAAATGGTTCAGTTATGCCAGACCTTACCTTTTCTGATGAAAACTATTGATTTCTTGCCACGGCTTTATAAGCGACAATATTTTTGATTACTCTTGACAAACCTCCTTGGAGTGTTAATTAAAGCCGCACCACATGCGCAGGTGTGGGAGATCATTAGCCGGCGTGGACCGCACGTCCTCGCGCCCACGCTCTGCAGCCCTTGCATAATGAACGGTGGGGGGGGGGGCGGCGCGCGGGGAGGGGGGACGACGTCTTCATCAGCAGAACTCGTGCCTTCTCTTAAGCAGCCGGGTGACGCCCCGTCCCAGGTACCTGGGGCGGAATCGCCGGCTCGCCCCTGCCGCGGCCTCCGATCCCAACGCACCTCTCACGTTTTGCTTTCATTGTCTGAGCCTCCAAGTGGTCGCTGTTTTTGTTTCCGAGGCAGCAGCCATCTCAACACGTATTTACACGGAAAACTGCGGCATCAAAGCTCTCCGTGAGCGTATGCAGATGGAGTCATGAATATTCATACGGCTCCATTAAGCACTTAAAAACCCCTCACTCAGAGATGGGCAACAGGGTTTCAAGAAATATTTGACTACGCGTCTTTGGGACCTGCATGAAATATGAGTATTTGGGAATATGTTCTTTGAAAGACTGCATTCTATTAATTTATCATCACAGCTCTTTTTGGGGGGTTATTTTTTTTTTGCTTTAATAGCTACACTCGGGTTGTTACATTTTAAAAATTAAAAATCATGATTATTTATAACACAGAGGCAAATACTGTTCATGTTCTCCAGAAACAAATGGTCTTTACGTTAGTGCTATTTGTCCTGAAACACGATTTAATGATGAATTCATTGCTGTGGGTGTTCTTGTCTAACACAGAGCGTGCAAGTCACTGGCATTGGGTTTAAAACCCTCCGTGAGCTGGTGCATGCCCGGCGCCAGGCGGCTGCTGCTCCTCGGGCGCGGGGGCCGTGCGGAGAACTCGGAAAGGTCATCTGACTCCATCCCTCGCCGCCAAAGCGGCTGTTTAAAAATGCACTATTTTTCATTAGTTGGGAATTTCAAAAAGGACTAATGAATTTATAGATGCATTATTTACAATGTTCTGATCATGTGTGTCTGGCTGGAGCGCACTGTTAGACTTTGAAATAAGTGTTTTTTTAATGTTCAAATCTCAACTTCTCTTCGTGGAGCGACTCACGGTTCACGAAGTCTCTTTCTACTTTTATTCTTTCATTTGACTAACAACCAGGCTTCGTATTTCAGGAGATGGTTGTGCGCCTTCTTCTTACACGCCCCCGGCTGGCTCCGTTCACGCACCGACTGAGCAGTAACGATACGCTGTGATTATTTGAGACCATGAGGCTGTTCTGTGGCCCCTGCTGGGCAGCTCCGGGGGAGCGTGAGTAAGCCCCGGGGAGCTCGCCCTTGTGTTCTGTGGGCGGAGAGGAAGGCCAGCGCCACGGAAGCTCCGACAGAGTGCGGCAGCCCGGAAGCCGAGCCCCGCACGTGCACCACGGAGCCAGGCAGTGCCTGGGATGTCACTTAGGAAGGTGTTGTGCATAACACACGTGACACAGCTCCGCAGGGTCCCAGAATGCTGGTCTGAGGAACCAGACCTGTCTCTGCACAACGGGCCGCCCCCGAAGTTGGCGGTCTGGGGCAAAGACACCGCACGCTGCGTCGGTGCCTCTGCAGCGCACTCGGGGTTCATCTGCCGCGAGGCTGGCCCAGGGCCCGAGGGCCCACTTGGAAGGTGCCGGCTCCGAGGTCGGTGGCTCTCGGGTTGACCCTGGCTGTCAGCTGGGCGCTCGGCCGGGGCTGTGGGCTGGGGGGGCACTCCCCGTGGGCCCCCCACCGGCTGCCCGAGTCGCCTTCTAGCAAGGCAAGGGGACACAGAATTTTAAACCTCGAGCCTTGGGTGTCCCAGAGCATCACCCCAGCCTTGGGTGGGGCTGGCTGAGACAGTCCCGGGGGTCTGCTCAAGGTCAAGCTCCTCCTGGGAGGGAGCAGCTGCAGGGTCAGGCTGCCGGACAGGGACCTGCGGCGGAGGAGCTGGGGGCGACGGGGTCGCGGCCGGCAGTGGACGGTACGATTTGCCACAGAAATCACAGGTTCAGCACCTTTGTGCCCTCGTGCTGTTTTGGGTATGACTTCATGTGAGGGGGGTAAAAGGCAAATGGAAAATCAAACGGAATTCGAATAATCCAACTGTATTCTTTAAACAACACGTTCTGCCTGTGTTTCATTTCAGAAAAAAGGCATAGAGATAGGTGGCTTTTAACGAGATAATTGGTGCGAAATCACTTTGAAATGTGTAAGCTGTAAGCTAAGACACAACGAGGACTGCACACCAGGGCTTTCAAAAAAACTGTAGCAATCTGCCTCCTCAGCACACACGGAACCGTCCTGTGAGAATCAGTTACGTTCTGACGAGAAGGGGCCACGTTGTTTCAGGAATTCTAGCTGTTCGGCCAGTTGCTGCAGACTGCTGCACTGGAACCTGGGAGCCCCGTTTGCTCTGACAGTCCTGGCTGATGCTCGCTGAAACCCGAGATTTCTGCAGGGGGGATTCCGTGTCTGGGACCGTTCATTCATGCCGCGAATGTTTACCCTGCTTCCGCAGCGAGCCCGGCTCCGTGCTGGGTGCTTCCGGCGCACGCCCTTGTGCACGCACCCGTCCTATTTCACAGACATGACGCCTTCCTCTGCGTCCTTGTCTTTTTTTTTAAAGATGTTATTTATATATTTCTAGAGAGGGAAGGGAGGGAGATAGATAGATAGATAGATAGAGAGAGAAACATCAAAGTGCGGTTGCTGGGGGTCATGGCCTGCAACCCAGGCTTGTGTCCTGACTGGGAATCGAACCTGCGACACTCTGGTTCTCAGCCCGTGCTCAATCCACTGAGCTACGCCAGCCAGGGCTGTGTCCTTGTCTTTTGAACTAATGCATAGGGTTCCTTTGTCTAATTTTTAGTCGTGAAAATTGTTAAGTGACCGGGAATCTTAGGAGTGATCAGGAGGTTTACTGTGCTCTTGGTACATAGTGAACCTGTGCATGGAAGTTGGAATGCTTGGTGTAAATTGTTCAATGGAACCTAGAGACCTCCTTATAAAAAACCAGTGGCCACCTACTTAGGTGTTTTAAAAGTCATGGTTGAGGGTCCCTATCTGCAGACTGAACAACTGGACAGGACCCAGTCCTCAGCATGACGTTTCTGACACTAACATTTCAACCGACGTTCGTGGAAGTGCGTCCCGCCGTCCGGGCAGCTTGGCGTGGTTCCTGCAGCCTCCGGAGGGGTCCCCGGTGGTGCAGGCAGGGCCGGCCCACCGCACAGGTGACCCGTCTGCTCTCTTCTCTCCCTGCAGGTGCACCCCCACCGGCACCACGCCGCCCGGGTGCGCCCACTGTGATGCACGCTCGCTCACCACCCGCCACCTAAACCTCGGGCCCCGGGGGACAGCAGCCACAGATGCCACTCGGGCAGGAAGCTCTCCCAGGCCGCTGACCCGACCCCCCCGGGGAGACCTGGCCGGGCCCCACGCAGGGGGCGTCATCACGTTTCTGACGCAAACGGTCTGCGATCGAGTCATCCTTCACCCATTCTCCCGTTCCCACGTCCTCCACAGCGAGGCGAAACTCCGTTTCCGAAACTGTGTCTGCACAGACGCAGCAGAAAAAACAAAAACAGCAGCCGCCACCCTGCAGGGCGCCCCGGTGCCCGTGGGTGTGCCACCTGCTCAGGGGGACGCGTGGAGCTCTCTCTCTCTTCGTGGCGGCGGCGGCATTTGTCGCTCCTGCATCCCCCCGCCTCCGGCCCCGCTGCAGGGACAGGGACGCGGGGGCCGCCTGGTGAGGAGGCCGGCACTCCAGGCAGGACCGTGCGCAGGGGATGGAGACGGTGCTTCCGGGGCCGCCGCCTCCCCGCCCACCCTCCGCTGGCTCCTGACCAGTGGGGCGTTGCTGGGCGCTGTTCATCAGCAGAGTCCCGCGCTGCTCCCTTGGGTCTGTGGCTGCCCTCCACCCCCCACACCGCCCCCTGCCCGATGGAGGAAGATCCCGCCTGCCAGGGGCGCTCCCCCGGCTGCCCCACAGAATGTTGGCACCGGCCCCCTGCCCTTCCCAGCGGCGGGCGAGCGAGCGTGACACCCGCCCTGGGGAGGACTCTGGCAGGCAGCCACGGGGGAGCCGGCGGCTTGGCTGCGGCCGGACGGAATATTCCGGCGCACACTGGAACCTTCCCCGAGAGGTCCCCAGAGCGGGTCCGGGCACTCTGCTGGGACTCAGCACCCGTCGGCTCTGGTCCGGCGGCCGGCGGCGCGGGACCGGACACAACGGGCGGCCAGAAGGCCCCACGAAGTGGACAGGCGCTCGCTCGCTGCCACGAGGGGCTGTCTGCCTCAGCCTCGGGGCCGGGGGCGCGGCTCACGCGGCGTCTGCGCGGAGCCCCTCGGCTCTGTGCACGGGGACGGCCCCCCGCTCACCGCCGCCTCGCTCTCCGGCCCCGGGACGTGAGCCCGGGGGCCCCGAGTTAGGGCGTTGCGTGACGGCAGCCAGCCGTGTCGTTTTCCAGTTCCCGAGCGACGTGCCCCCCGATTCTGGGTGTGGACCGTGCGCTGCAGCCTGGACCCAGCAGGCACAGGGCGGGGCCTCGTGTCTGGTGGTGGGGAGTCACGGGTGGGGGGAGGGGCCGCTATCTGCCTCTGCAGACAGGCCCCCGGCCCCCCCCTCAGCTCCTCTCCGGACATTTACGTGGCAAATGGCTCTGTTTCCTTCCTCCCAGCGGCAGCGACCTCAGGGCCTGTCACGCGCGGGATTAACACCCTCGAGTGATAAACCCCTGCACTTCCCCTCTTCTTCCTCTGGCCTCCCATGCGAAGACCACGCCCCCACCCCACCCCCGCTGCGCCGTGCGCCTTGGTGGTGCCACTGCTGACCCACTGCCCGGCGGACCCAGGGGCAGCTGAGGCCTGGGTCACGGACGCTCTGGAAGAACTGTGTCTGCGACCAGCTTTGTGAGTCACTGCCAGTTTCTCCTGTTGTAGCACACCTCAATAAAAAAGAAAAAAAAGGAAGAAAAGGAAAAAGAGTCCCTGCTAAACATAGCCGTTGATTCGTCCACACTAGAATTCGGAATATTGGGTCGGCCAAAGAGTCCGCTTAGTTTTCCCATAAAATAAGACACGTTTTTTCATTTTCACCAGTAACTTCACTGATTTGCACATTCTGAGTACGTCGGCTCCCTCCCGCTATTGGCTGCTAGTGGGCAGAGGCCGGGCGCTGCCACCGTCTTCCGGTGCCTCAGGCAGCCCCGCAGCAGGGAGCTGTTGGGCCAAAGTGTCGGTGGTACCAGGGAACCTGGCAGACCGCTTCCGACGCGTCCGACCAGTCACAGCTCCTCCTCCGCACACTGCTCCAAGCTTTCTTTGCATTTCCGTTCGTTTTTACCTTTCTTGAAACAATAAAGCACAATATGTTAAAAATGTATTCTTCCATCTTCAATATAGAAATGGCTGCACAAAAATTCACCAGTTTTTTTAAGATTTTATTTATTTTTAGAGAGGGAAGGGAGGGAGAAAGAGCGAGAGAGAAACATCAACGTGCGGTTGCTGGGGGCCATGCCCTGCAACCCAGCATGTGCCCTGACTGGGAATCGAACCTGCGACGCTTTGGTTCGCAGCCCGCGCTCCATCCACTGAGCTGTGCCAGCCAGGCAAATTCACCAGCTTTGATAAGCACACTGAGGTGACAGCTGCCACGATACAATGTAACAAAACTGTTTCAAACGACGTTCAAGACAACCAAGCACTACTGGACCCATCCTGCAGAAAACAAAAAACAAAAAACAAAACTGGAACATTGTGGCCAGCCCCATATAACAAGAACAGAAAAGACCCTCACACCTGTAAGGTCAATAATTATTTGAGTGAATACTGTCCGTGTAGGTAGGTCATTTCAACATAAATTTCACGTCACATTTGGGTCGCGTTCCGTACGTTTGGAAAGTAGTTAAGCAGCATGTGTTGCCGCGTTTCTAAGCGCCCCCCTCGGAGTTCTCTGATGCGTTTTCCGGCACGCGTGAGCTCGTGAATGGTGACACTCAGGGGCTTGGGGAAAACCTGACTTGCTGGCCTCTTCTCTCCAGAAATAACCTTCCCTTTAAGTCAAGACCGAGATCGGTATCACACAGCGTCCTCTGCCGTGGCTCCAGACCGAGCCTTGTGATCTGCGCAGTCCCCGGAGGAGGGGGGATGCGGGCCGTCGGGGCACGGGAACACGGGGCCCCGCCCTCGCGGGGGTGGGGGGTGCTTTCCTTTCCGCGGTCGTCCCGCAGGGTCAGAGCCCCTCAGTGAATTTGCTCAGAAACCGGTTCGGCTCGCCTCTGTCTCTGCGGCGCTATAGATCTTCTTTCCACTGTCGCCTGAGATCCAAGCCTGGACCTCCCATGTTCCAGCCTGAAAAAAAACACAACATATTGTTCACACACTGTTTAGTGAGACCCGTTACACGGTGTGTCCGTGACGAGGCCCTTGAAGCTCTCCCCTGAGCCCGTGTCGGTCGAGGGCTGTGCGGGGCAGGCGGTGGCGGGGGGGGGGGGGAGTGGGGGGGCAATGGGGGGGCATCCCTGAGCTCTGAGTCAGGGAGACCGTCCCGTCAGTGGTCGGCACGCGTGGTGCTTTCCATGGGTGGCCGGGAGCAGTTGCGTCACAGTTGGAGACACACAGCACAGATGTGAGGACAAAGTCAGCCAACGCGAGCCGCCTCCAGTGCCTGCCAGGGGTCACGCACTGTGCCCACGGTGGACGGGCCGCTCTGTCCGGCCGCCTGCGAGCCGCCGCTTTCCTGTTTACGCCTCCGCAGAGGTCCCCTTCCTGCGGCGCGCCCTCGGCCCCAGGTTTTTCCGCACACCCCAGGGGTTCTCTTCCTCCCAGTGGCTCATTATTTATCGCCCAAGTAAGCTGCTGGAATTCTGCTAATTCCTGTTTTACTTAGCACACGCACAATGCTATCATTATCCCGGAGATGATAATGCTAACTTGTAACTGTCACCCAGAGCGCTTGTTAAGCCACCTCTGCCAAACAGACCTGGTCCGGCGTCTGGGAAGTGACGCCATGGTGACGACCTTCCAGCCCTGGGGTGCAGAGTCCGAGGTCAACGACCACTGAGACCTCCGAGCTGTTTGAAGGAGGTCGAGGAGGTTCATCGTTATGAAATGGGTCAGCGTTCAGGAACCTCTGTCGCTGCAGCCAAGTCCTGAACCAGTCACAGCACGGCTGCTTCGCTCCCCGGACCCCCCTGCACCGCCCCCCGCCCTCTGCTCCTCATCGACACTCCGGGGACGAGGAGAAAGGACAGCCTGCACGGCCGTTTGCTGACCAGTCCGCCTCTCCCGGGGCTGTCTGCATTTTAACACAAGACACGATTCTCAGCTAAGGCAGCACAACTCCGGGGCTGGGGCGTCAGCCAGTGCGGGTGGAAGGAGGGGCATCTCGGGGGCACACGCAGAAGGTTCCAGGGCCCCGGGAGCACACCGGGTCAGCACTTGCTTCTGCAAAACCAGATCACCTGCACTTGTGGGAGGGCGTGGCGTGCCTTTCAGGACAATTTAAATTGGGAGACGGCGCATGGTCAGGCTGCCGTCCCGAGAAGGCCTCCCTCGAGAAGTGTTCCCCCCCCCGGCCCCCCCGCCCCCCCGCCAGAGTCTGATCGTCTCCTTTCCTAATTCTGCCCCAACAGAAAGGGTTTCTCAGTTTTACCTCCTTCTCGTTCCTCCGAAAACACACCATCCTTTCAAACGTGTTTGAATTCCACTTTTATGAATGTTACGGACTCTTTTAAACTTTATTGACTTCTAAAAAAATTTTGCACCCTGCCTGGTGTAGCTCAGTGGATTGAGCTCGGGCTGCGAACCAAAGTGTTGCAGGTTCGATTCCCAGTCAGGGCACATGCCTGGGTTGTGGGCCAGGTCCCCAGCAACCGCACATTGATGTTTCTCTCTCTCTCTCTCTCTTTCTTTTTCCCTCCTTTCCCTCTCTAAAAATAAATAAATAAAATCTTAAAAAAACCCAAAGACATCTTGCAAAAAAATTTTTTTTATTGTTGTTCAAGTACAATTTTCTTTTACTCCCATCCCAGCCCACCCTGCCAGCCCTCCCCATCTCCCTCCCATTTCTGCCCCCCCCCAGTTTTTGTCTGTGTGTCCTTTATACTTGTTCCTGTTTATTGGCTTTTTAAAAAATACCCATTTTTAAACCCAAACCTTAAATGCCACCCCAGTTTTCCATATTCCCCCGTGCACTTAGCCCCATAAGCAGGCCCTGCATGCGCTGGGCATGCGTCGCCACTCGAGTACGTTGGGAATGAAGCACAAAACCGGGGGTGACGGGCGCTGGCTGAAAAGCCGACAAAAACGTGCGCTCCGGCGGAAGAACGCCGCTCCCGTGCGTTGTTGCTCCTGTAACACTCGCGAGATTTATTTGGAGCTTTTGCCTTAACCATCGCACCGAGAGGAGTATTTTTGCTCCGTAGTGACTGGTGGAGAGACCTTTCCGATCCCCGAAGAGCGCCAGGGTAAAGAGGGGACGGTCGGATTGGTCGGACACCGGGTTTCCCTGGAACACACGTGGTAGCTGGCATGATAGCGCTAGGCAGGTCCTACAAGTTCAGGGGCGCGTGTCCCCAGATCACTTAAAAAAGCCAAACCGACGAGACTCGGCAGCTCCGCAGAGAACCGAACATCCCGCACTTCTGGGTCTGGTTCAGGCTGAGGCCCGTCCCGGTCTGAGTACGCGGTTCTGCGGGATGGGAGGCTCGCAGCTGGGTCCCGCCGCACACCGTCGTCGTGGGGTCCGCCGGGCCCTGGGGTGCCGCGGGCAACCAGAGCCTGCCGACCTGGGCGGGGGGGACGCTCCCCGGGGTCCGACGGTGCCCGGGGTCGGTCCCTTTCTCTGATTTCCCGCCCTCACGTCCAGATGCGCGGGACTTCCCCGAGCCGCCGCCTCCTGTCGGAGCCTGGTGCTATATTCGGAGCACCAGACGGCGTTGCCCGCCCCTGCCCCGCCCCCCCTTTCGTGTTTTCTTAAAGAAAGTTGCCGTGAAGTGCGGTAGGTGGGGGCTCGTGGCTAACGGCTGAGCCGTAGAGATTCCGTATCTGGGCGAGCGCCGCGCCGCCGGCCGGGTGCGTAAACACAGCTCGGTGACCGCGGGGCCGGGCGTCCCGCCGGCCGTGGGACGCCCGACACCGCCGTCCTTGGAGACTCGGGCCCCTGTGCGGTGGCGCACCCACCTGCGTTTATCCGTCACCTGGAGAGGCCCCGGGCCGGCTCCCCCGCGGCCAGCGGGGCCAGGGCGGACGGAGACCGCAGTCCCCGCGGAGGGACACCCGGAGGAGACGGAGCCCTGAGGAGGACTGGTCTGCTGTCCACGGTGCTGCCACGTTGGTGACATTTGACTTTCCCAACTCACGGCCAAGGCGTCCGTGGACTCTTTTCTGGGGAAGATCCTGGCCCCGACGACTTCTGCGTGGGCGCAGGAGCCCGCCGGTCCTTTCATTGCTGCACTTGGTCCTCTTCTCCCCTGGCTCGTGGTGAAGACTGTTGCAAGGTTTGTTGGTTCCCCAATCACGGCTTCAGCAGCCTTTTTTAGTCATTTTTATTTAAAAATTTTTAAAAGATTGTATTTATTTATTTTTAGAGAGAGGGGAAGGAAGGGAGAAAGAGAGGGAGAGACACATCGCTCTCGCACACCCCAGACTGCGCGCCCGGCCCACAGCGCAGGCCTGTGCCCTGACCGGGAATCGAACCAGTGACCCTTTGGGGTCGCAGGCCGGTGCTCAGTCTGCTGAGCCCCACCAGCCGGGGCTTCTTCAGTAATTTCCTCATTTGTTGCAGGCCGTGAAATAGTTACTCCTACTCACAGCTGGACTCCTGAGAGTGACTGGGTGCCCCGGTGTGCGCTGGCCGGCCCTCTGAGTCCCCTGCCTGGCCACAAGGTGACTCACACATGTGCTCTGCCCACGAATGTCTGTGCAGACCTACTGTGTGCCATACATACAGTGGGGACACAGTGGAGCACATCCCAGCCCTGGGGGCAAACGTTCACACGATAGTGTGAAAGGCAAGAGGACCAGGCGAGGGCTGCTCTCCGGGCCCGGGAGAGTCCAGGGGAAAGGCCGGCGTGGCTGCGTCCTGCGCCGGGTGTGGGGGTCAGTCCTCTGCTCGGACCCGAGACGGGACAGGGTCCTGGGGCGGGGACAGCCTTGCGGACGCAGGACAGCAGGCGGGCGGCGGGAGGAGCCCCCACAGCACGTGTTGGGGGGCAGCAGGAGGGGCTCACAGGGTTGAGGCCCCTTGGGAGCCCCCGTGGGGCATGGGGGGTGGCGTGATGTGACCTGACAGGGGCCGTGGGGGGGGGCTGGGAGCTGCACCGTGTGTGTGTGTGGGGCTTCAGTCCTGCCCCCGTGGTCCGCCACCCTGACGGCCTGCGTGCTCCCGTCAGGGGGTAGCCCTGGCTCGCAGGGTCTCGCGAGGAGTGAACGGGGGGATCCATGGCAGGTGGGTTCGCGGTGCCGGGCGTGACGACAGCTCATGGACGCGCGTGGGGTCCCGGGCCGCAGGGCCAGCGAGAGCCCCGGCGGTGGCGGCGCCAGAAGACGAGGGATTAAAAAAAACCTCCTCTTTGTTTCCCTCAGCCTCCTCGTCAGGAGGCTGCAATTCCTGAAACGCCACATTTCTGGAAAATGCAGGAATTTCCTATTCATCGCCCCCTTGCTCCTGAGAGGGAAACTTCCTGCCGGGCCAGCCTCTCTCGGGCGCGCGTCCGGCTGGGGACAAACAGGCTTCACTCACCGCGGCCGGCCGGCCGGCCGCGTGAGGCCCGGCCCGGGGTGGGATGGGGGTGCGGCGGGGGCTTGTCACCCAGGTTCCCGAGGGGGCCTGGGCCAGATGCCGGCAGGCTTCACCATCCACGTCAGCGGGGAGCTGGGTGGGACGCGGCGCGACGAGGGAGTGGACGTGGGGCCAGTCTGAGTGCGGCAGAGCTGACCACGGCAGGGGGGGTGCCCTGCCAACGCCGCCCCTCCCTGCCACCCGGGTGGCGATGTGCGAAGCAGAGGGCTGACCCTCCCCGGCGGGCGAGGGGGCGTGGGCCCTGTTCGACCCCCGTCATTGATGGGTTGATGCAGTCCATGACTCCGTGTAATGCCGTCCTACAGAACAGTGTGGATGATCTTTTTTTAAAAATTTAAATAATTTATTTATTTTCAGAGAGAGGGGAAGGGAGGGAGAAAGAGAGGGAGAGAAACATCACCGTGTGGTTGCCTCTCACATGCCCCCTACCTACTGGGGACCTGGCCTGTAACCCAGGCCTGTGCCCGGACTGGGAGCCGAACCTGTGACTTTTTGGTTCTCAGGCTGGTGCTCAATCCACTGAGCCACACCAGCCAGGGCTGATCGAGCACTCTCTCTCTCTCTCTCTCTTTTTTAAAAACCTAGCTGCTCAATTTCCAGCACCTGCAATTTATACAATATTGATTTACTTTAAATTTTCTAAATGAATGCACATTTATTTCCTTTTTATGTGTGATGCTATCTCTTTTTTAAAATGATGACTCTGCCTTTTACTTTCATCACCTGCCCTAGTTTGGGTTTTTAGGGTCTCTTTTCCAATGACGGTCAGTTGCCTTGGGGGGACCCCGGTCCTGGCATTCCGTTCTCTCTCCTCGCTGAAGAGTGGCGACCTCTGTCGAGACCTGTATTTTCTCGCTCGGCGGTGCGCCCCTCGCCTAACCAACCGGTCTGCAGGCCCCTCCACACCCGGAGGGCCCCGACGTTTCTCACAGCGGGCGTCTGCCGCCGCGCGGGAGGGTCGCCGTTGCCTCCGCGAGGCCCGAGAGAGTTCCTTTGCTTGGCGACTGCTCTGGGGGCTGCGGGGCCTTCCTCGCTCCGCGGGGGGAACTCAGAAGCTAGCTGGGTGGAAGGCTTCCGAGTCCGTCTGCTGCTCTGCAAGCAGCGGCTGAGACCGAGAGGGAAGAACGAGGCGGGCGAAAACATTTTTAGAAAGCAGCCTTATAATTTAGGATGCCGGTAAATTACTAGGAAGTTGTGCAACCTCTGTTTAATGGACACGAACTAATTATAGCCCGGGAGCGGTGAGCCCCATCCTGCGGATGTGCAATGTAATTCCTTCTGGAGAAGCACTGACACGCTGCTAATACCCTCCCCTATCAGCTGGCAGGCCCGCCATTTCAAAGGGGCTTCTTAAAAAGGGGGCCTGGCCGGGGGCCTGCACGCCGCGGCCTCAGCTTCGGACTTGAACTAGTCCCGGGCGGCTCTCTGTGTACATGGAGCCCCGTGACTCAAAATTCTGTGTCCCGGCCCTCTCCTTGGCGACGTTGGTGTTTTAGAACAACCCCCTGCACTTATTCATTTATTTTTTTTTAAAAAAGATTTTATTTATTTATTTTCAGAGAGGGAAGGGAGGGAGAAAGAGGGAGAGACATCAATGTGCGGTTGCTGGGGGTCATGGCCCGCAGCCCAGGCATGTGCCCTGACTGGGAATCGAACTGGTGACCCTCTGGTTTGCAGCCCGAGCTCAGTCCACTGAGCTTTGCCGGCCAGGGCTGTCCGGCATTTGTTAACGAGAGCGGGCCTCCCGCTAACCAGCCACTGTGGGGCCTCTACTCCTTGCTCACGGGCTCGCACACCCGGCTCGCTGAGGGCTGCCCGTGGCTGGGACACGGCACCGTGGCGCGATGTCACCACGGGTGGACCTGGCCACTCAGAGAGGCTCGGGCACCTGTCCGGAGTCACACGGTTACTGAGCGGAGGCCCCCAGACCCGACACGCTGTGTCGCGGACCTTGGTCAGGGTGGTTAGCGGTGCCGTTGAGGGCTCCGGGGTTCGGCGACCTCCCCCGTGTCTGGAGCCCTCGAGGGTGTGGGACGCCCCCAGGAGCCCCGGAAAGGATGCGCTTTCTAGTCTTGAGACGAGACGGGGTGTGCGTACCGGGTGGTCTTTCTGGTTGGTTTTGAGGCACTTTCTGAGTATTCTCTCGGTTTTTGACTTAGATTGAGGAGCTTTCCGAGTGTGCGTTCATCCATTCATCCATCCATCCATCCATCCATCCATCCTCAGCCGTGGGCCGGTGGCGCTCTGGGCTCTGGGGAGACGGCCGTGGAGAAGGCTCAGGCGGGGTCTGTGCGCCCTGTGGGCCCAGGTTCCGGGGGCGGCGAAGTGACAGCAGGAAGGGCGGGAGGGCAGTCACAGGCCGGGGTGGGGGCCGTGAGCCGGGCAGCGGAGGGAGTGCGGGGAGGGGACTGGTCTCGTGTTAGCAAGCTGGCTCAGACCCCGCGGCCGGGGGTGGCTTCTCTCACGAGGCGACCGGCAGCGGAGCTGTGGACGAGGGGAGGCAGCACCCCCCCACGCGAGGACGAGGTCTGGGGCAGGGAGAGGCCACGCCTGTTCCAGGGGGAGCGAGGGCGGCGGCTGGGAGGGAGCTGGGCCGGGCGTACACTCGGCTTTCCGTGAGGGGGCTTGTGTCCGCTGCCCGTCTCACACTCCCGGGCGTCCAGGCGTCCAGAGGTCCCGTCCACGACACAGGCCGCCAGAGGCGTCGTGGGGGCATCGCCGCGGGCCGTGCAGTGCTGGGTGCTGGGTGCTGGGGGGCAGTGATGAGGGAGTGACGAGAGAGCTCCTGTCCCCGGGAACCTCTGCCCTGGAGGCAGCTGCAGCGGGAAGCAGACGAGTGTCACCGCACTGTGCCCGTGTCACGAGGGGCAGCCACAGGCTGAGGGACAGGGCCGGCGGGGCCGGCAGGCAAGGCTGCGGGGGAGGGGAGCCCAGTCCGAGGCTGGAGGGGCCGGCAGGCACAGGGCGGGGGGAGAGGGTGGCGGGGGTCCCACGAGGGCAGGGCCGGGGTGGGGGTGCGTGGTGCCGGGAGGACGGAGCCGCCTCGAGCTGGGGGTGCCCGAGCAGGGGGTGCCTGTGGTACCCGAGGGAGCGAGCGACGACCAAGTGCATCTCCTCACGTTTCATCCTCAGGCAAGGACGTGTTGTCGTTGCTTTTTAGAGGTGGGGGAGGGGGGAGGGAGAGAGAGACACACACACACACACACACCTATGCAAGAGAGAAACGTTGACTGGTGGCCTCCCGCACGAGCGGGGATCGAACCCGCAACCTTTCCGTGTGCAGGACGCCGCTCACCAGGTAGGCCACGTGGCCAGGGCGGGCGCATCTGTTAGGCCGAGGTCTCCTTGGCGGGGACCGTTCTGCTGGTTCTGGAGGCGCCGCCTCACGGCCCGATGTTCGCGCGCCCTGCGACGACCCCCCAGGAGGTCCGGCCACCGCCTGCGTGCTGGGCTCTCCAACACGTGTGCTCTGTTACGTGTCAGGGATGGCGTGCAGAGTGTGGGGACAGGTTCAGGCCCAGAGCGGGGGCGGGGGGACAGTTAGAGCGTCTGTAGGTGTCAGAGCAGACGAGGGACTCCGGCGTGCGGGGTCGGATCCTCGCTTCCGCGCGACAGTTGGGTTCAAGTTCCGAAGGGAGCGAGGTCTTTGGTGTCGGGGTTGCTCCCGGCATTCGCTTCTGCATCACCCCCCACCCGCCCCGGGCAGAGCCGCCGTCCCCCCATCTCAGAACACGGTGCCGGCGCCCATAAACAGCTTGTCTCAGGCGTGAGGCTGTGGCAGGAGCAGGGGGCAAGGTCACGAAGAGACTTGAGTTACGGGGGGAGTGTGGCTGGCCTGACCCCCCCACACCTCTGGCAGAAGGGTTTTGCCTCCGAAAAGGGTCACGTGCCCCCCCCCCCCGTGTCCACCCAGGGGACGCCCTGGCAGAGGCTCCGGACATGTAGCGTGTGTCTCTGCGTGGCCCACGCCGGCCCCGGACAGTGGGCCCGGGAAGGCATCTGCCCGCTGGATGTGAACCCGGACGGCGCTTCCTGCCCTCGACGGGAAGGGTGTGTGTGTGCGCGTTTGTTGTCCGGACCCGAGGGCGTCTGGGTGCAGCAGAGAACACGGGGCCGCCGGAGCGTCGGCAGGATTCGGCCGGGGGACGGCAACGCCGTGAGGTGCTGCGGGGCTGGTGCTCAGCCTCCCGTTCGTGCGCGGCGGCGTGTTTTAACCGAGGCGCCGCGGGCTCGAGTCCCAGACGTGCCCTCCTGAGGACGCGCGTTTCATCCGTTTGAAAAGCAGGCCCGTGGCCAGGGACGTGCCCTTCCTTGGATGGTGGCGGCTCAGTGGGCTCTCCGGAGCACTCGGACCCCTGTGTGGGGGGCGTCACAAGAACCGAGGGAGAGCCCCGCTGGGGTGCACGTGAGCAGCTCCTGTTTCCCCGGGGCCGTCGGTTTACACGTGCTCAGAGAGGCCAGGCTCCGCAGGAAGCTGTGTGACAGTGCCTGTTTCCTGGGAAGAAGCCTGATAAAACCGTCCGCTTCTCACTTTCCTGGAAGAAGCCGGGCAAAAACGCCACGTTCCTCTGTATCCTCAGATGCGTGGGCGCTGCGAAGCGTTCCTGGTGGGGAAGGAACTGTAGCGTGTGTTTGTGTGTCTCTGAGTGTCTGATGGTATCTTCATGGGGCCGGCCGTGCCCGAAACGCTACTGTAACAGTCCAACTCGGACCCGTAGGAAGAAAGGACGAGCCTACGACAGTACAGAGCGCTCAGGGGTTTATTCTGAGCCCTGAGTTTAGGGACTTGCAAGTGCGGCTTCCTTCCTCCCCGCGAGTGGCCAACACGGGTTATCCCCAGAGCCAGGAAACAGACGGATCTGTGTCACACACGTTAGCGGTATCTTCAGTCTTTACAAGAAATGTGTCGCTTGATCTTCAGGGACCCCGTGCTCAACGGCTGCTCGGAGGAAGGTGCTTTGCGAGGGCAGCACACAGCACGTGGCTGGCCTGCGTCTCTGCCCCAAGGAAAATGCTCTGTCCCCTCTGACCACCGTGTCCGGCCCTGTGAGGGGCAGACGCAGGTGTCCCCCTGCCCCGCCCCCCCGGACAGGGTGCTTTTGCTGAAGTTCCTGAAGTTGGAGTTACTGGACATCCCTTGGAAAGGGCAAGTGATGACACAAAGCAGCAGACGAGGAAAGCTAAGGGATAGGCAGCATCAGGGGAAGTCCGGAAGGCTTCCTGGAGGAGGTGGCCCTTAGGGTTGGCTTTTAAAGGAGCAGCAGGGCTCGGGCCGAGTGCAGAAGGTGAGGGAGGGCGGCCATCCTGGGCAGAGGAGAACTTCTCTTCCTGTTTGGGTGCCACGGAATGCAGGGATCATGAACAGCTGCCCCCAAAGCCCTCGGGAATGGCAGGAGCACCAGTGTGTCACGTGCCCCATGGCTGGAACCAGGCCCTGGACCCCCAACTGGGAGGCCCCCGGCGGCCCAGTGGTTGATGGTGGTTTATGAGCCACCAGGCCCCCCAGTTCCCTGCAAGCACGAACCAGAACCAGACCCAGAACGTTTGCTCTACTTCTGCCGCCCACCCTTGCCACCGAGGTCCCGAGTTCGAGCTGGGGATCGCTCTCGCCCTCCCCCTTTCTGGTGTGACTGTGCCTGTCCTCCCCACCCCCAGGCTTTCTCCCTTTCCCTCTGCCATGGAGACCAACCGGTCCCAGAGCGCAGGGCAGGAAAGGGCGCTGAGTCACCGTTCCGGCCGGCCTGTGCGCTCGCGGCCCGGAGGAGGACGGAAGGGGACAGGACTCATTCCCTGGGTCGGCGCTCAGAGCAAGCAGGGGCTTTCCTGCCCCGGGCGGGGGCAGTTCACGGGGCGGCTGAGAGATTTACTCCGACGCTGGGCAAAGGGCGAGAGTCGACGCCCCGTGTGGAGGCCGGGCTGGGGCGGAGCAGTTGCCCGGAGGCTCCTGGATCCCACAACCGGCCAGCGCCAGGTGGAACGGGGTTCCCGGGCAGTTCCGGCAGCGTGCTCCCCCTCCGCCCGGGGCCGGCTGCCCCTCGCTGGGTGACGCCGGCTCTGAAGTGTCGCCCCGATCCATGTTCGAGGTGTTTGAGGGCTGGGCCCCAGCGGCTGCGGTGAGCAGGACGACGCGAGGGTCTCCCGCGCCAGCCGGCCCGGGGGCCAGCGGGGCCGCCGTGTGGCGTCTCCGGGTGACCCTGTGTCGTGTGTTCAGGTCACTCCCGAGTGAGTGAGCCGGGGGGATGTGCCGTGAGGGTCTGGACTCCAGGCTCACTGGCCGACATTGATACAGTTGTCAATGGCACGATGCTGCAGTTCTCCCTCTGCCGGTGGTCCTCCTTGTGCTAAACACAGGGGAGACCGGAGCCTCAGGCTTAAGTCCCCCTGGCAGAGTGGGCGAGCTTCCGTGTGGCACACGCATGCCCAGACGCACAGGCGCACTCTCTCCCGTGGCCGCGGGAGGGGTGGGTGCGGCTCCGGTGTCGCGGACAGAAACCCGGGAGTCTCCTGTGGACGTCTCTGTCCAGGCACGGTCCGGGGTCCTCCGGAGAGCCGGCGGAAAGGGCCGGAACCGCCGTGCCGTTGGGAACATGCCTTTCCTGGCGCTGCGGCCGCCCCGAGCCAGAGGCCCCGGACCCGGCACCGAGCTGCGCCTTGGCCGGCGAGCGACGCCGGTGTTTGTGAGACTCGGGCAAGGTGCCGGGGAGAGGAGGCAGGGGAGCAGGCCCCCGGTCGCCGTGGAGGAAGGACGCCCGAGGACACGTCGCGACGCCGTTCAGAGCTCGCGTGCCCGTCCTGCCCGGGAACACACGTTCCATTGTGGGAGCTTAAAAAACCGTACTCGCCGAGAATACGTTCAAAACCCGCAAAACTTATCTTGGTTTTTCCAGCCGTTGCCATGGTTTTGCATAATCCATCACGAGCACCAAGGCAGTGCCGTGATGGATGCAAGTCATCTGTCACCGCGGTGCCAGGGCCCCGGTGATCGATTGGAGCCATCCATCGCCACGGCGCCACCGGCCTCCTGGCGCGTGACACAGCGCACTGCCGGCCGCTGGGACCCACACACTGGGGCCTGTGTGTCCGGGGCGGGGAGAGGGCGGGCGGTGCCGGCCGCCACGCAGTCGGGCCTCGCAGAGCGGTGACGTCGACAAAAGCAGGTCTGTGGGGCCGGACAGGTTTCGGGGCCCCGCTCGCTCCGGGGGGCGGGCTCCGGCGCAAGGGGAGGGCCGCAGGGAGGTCACGCGCTCTGAGTCAGAGGTGGGCCCGAGCGGGGGCCACGCTCCATCGGAGCGGGGGCGGGGGCGGGGGAAGGACACGCCTGGGCCTCGCCCAGCGCCCAGAGCCCAGGCCCGCACTCCTGGCCTGAGCCGTTCGGACCCCACAGAGCGGAGAGGCCGCCGGCTCTTCTTCACCTGGTTTTGTCGCCTTATTTGTGCATTTTTAAATAATCTGCATTTGTTTTTAGAGAGGGGGAGGGAGGGAGAAAAGAGGGATGGAAAGATCGTTGGGTTGCGTCTCCCGTGCGCCCCGACCGGAACCAAACCTGCAACCCAGGCCTGCGCCCCGATGGGGAATCAGACCCACGACCCACGACCTTTGGCTTTGCGGGACAATGCCCAACCCACTGAGCCACGCCGGTCAGGGCTGGGGACCTGATTTCAGATGTTCTGTCTGTATTTCCGTCTCGTCTCCTTCAAGGGTGGACCGAGCTGTCTCCCCTGCACCCTTCCTCGCCCGCCGTCCCCTCGGGAGATGAGGCACCGGAACATCGGCTCCTGGCCGCCCTCTGCCCTCTCAGCCGGCCCGCCGCCCGGTGGGGGTGCAGGGGGCACGGCCCTGAGGACGGCCCTGCGGGGGCCTCGGCTGCGTCATTCTGCCAGGCCCGGCTGCCGTGTGCCCACCGCACGCCCGTCCCCTGTGTGCGCAGCAGCAGCCGGGGTGGGTGTTTCGGAACCCAGTCCCGGCCCCGGCCCCGGCCCCCTCTGCCCCTGCGGCGGCTTCCTGGGCGCCTGTGAGGTTGCCGGGTCTGCCTTCTGGCCCGAGAACGGGCTCCGTGCTGTCCTGGGGCTTTTACACTCGTCGACAACCTTGACCGGCTTCCGAGGCTGCTGTCCTGTCACTGGGGTCTCGCCGTGGACGCGCCCTTCTCGGAGCTGTCCCAGGTCTCCGGGTCCCACGCTGCCCCTGTCTTCTCTCTCCCCGAGGGCTGCTGTGTGTTTACCTGTGTGTGGTTCCCCCGTGGACCCTGCACCCTGCGGGAAGCCTGACCTTGTCTCACGCGTCCTTGGCTGTGTCCCCGGGGCTTTGGACGGGGCCTGGCACGGGGGAGACACTCGCCAATAGGGACTAAAACCCACGACTCTGTGTTTGTTGATCGACTGACTGAAAGTGAAGGTGGCAGTGGGTGAGGAGATGCAAGAAGATGGGGTGTCACAGAGGAGCTGGGGGGAGAAGAGAGGTCATCACGGCTCTCAAAGGGCCGGGGAGGAGAGGTGACCGACCCACGTGAAACAAGGAAGGGGCCCTTCTCGCAGGAACGGGGGAAGAGCGCCGGACTCGGCTCTGGGCCCGACCCGTGCCTGCCGTGGCCGCTCGTGGCGACACACACGCTCAGGCAGCTGGCGGAGACCAGCGCGGGGGGGGCGGGGGGAGAGCGGGGAGTGTGAGCCACGGTCGCCCGTGAGCCCCGCCCCACGCCGGCCGTGGTGGCGGGGGCTGCCGGGGGCGCCTTGTGCTCCTGACGACAACCGCGGGTGTTTCCGATGTCCACTTTTGCGTCCTTTTCTTTCCTTTTAGAGATGTCTATTAAAAACTTCCCCCCAATAATAGCCGGTGTTCAGTGTTATTCTGTAGCAGTGTCAGGTGTGCAGCGTGGTGGTCGGGCAGCCGTGTCCTTCAGAGAGCGCCCCCCTCCCCCCCCGCCCCGCCGCCGCCCTGCTTCCAGTGCCCGCCGGGGCCCGCACGGGGTTGTTCCGATGCGAGCCGACCAGAGTGCCTGTCTGTGCCGGACTCTGCGTGCCCGAGACGGCTCTGAAAATAGCAGCTTGCCCTTTGCAGTCCCTCCCCCCGCGCCCCCCCGGCCCCCAGCCTGGACTCCAGCCCTGGTGGAAAGCACGTCTCGGGGCCGTCAGGACGGAGGACAGGTGTGTGGTGGCGCAGGTGTTTCCGTCGACCTGGATGGCAGGACACTGAAGAACGTCAAGTCACCCTGCGTCTTACCAGGGGAGGAAGGGCACCTTCTTCTAACTGATACGACTGTTCCTGGTCAGAGAGGGCGCTCGGAGCCCGGGGGTGGGGGCGAAGAGGGGCGTTGCTGGAGCTTCCTCCCCCTCGGGAATCCGTCCGTCCCTCGTCCCAGTCTCTCGGGGTCCTGCAGAGCCACCGACTTTCCCGTCTCGGGTAAATCGACTCCCGCTGAGATGGGGTTGATCTGGCTCGCCCCCCTCCCGGGGGTGTTCCTGGCTCGTGCGGTCCCCGGGGGGTCTCGGCCGACTGGGGGCGGGCCAGCAGCATGTAGACGGCCCCCCAGGGAGAGGGGTCCTCCGGGGACTGACCCTCGGTGAGCACACGCCCTCGTGACCCCGGCCTGTGCTGGGCACCCCCCCCCACCCCCGCACTCCATGGTGGGGGCTCAGGGCCAACCCAGATCGGACGCCGCGTCTGCTCTCGGGGGGGCGCCACGTGCCCGTCACCCCCCCACCACCCGCCTGCGAGGGACCGAAAGGTGCGCAGCTTGGCCGGCAGAGCCCAGACAGGACGTCACCTGCCCTCACGCCTAGCCCATACGTGACCTTTGAGGAAAATCACGTCACGGAATCCAGCTGGGCCTGACTCCAAGCCTCGTGTTCGGCGGGTGGGGCGTCACGGAGCGGTGCGCCTGGGGCGGGGAGCGGGGACCGGCGGGGGCAGAGACGGCGACTGTGGCTGAACGAGGGAGGGAAAGGCCGGGGGTCCGAGAGGAGACAGGCGGGGGGCGGCGGGGGCACACCTGTGCGGGCAAGAGCATCTCTTCCCGCTGTGAGCAGGGGGGCAAGACGCAGGGCCCGGGGCCCCTCCTCGCGGGCAGGCCCTGTCACCAGTGTTCCGTCATCGGGGTTTTCTCCAGCTCCCGTGGGGGCGGGACCCCGAGCATCCACGGGGGGCCTCCACGGTCAGGGCAGGCCCCGGGACGGCTGAGGGCAGTGTGCCAGCGGGGTTTCCCCGTCGGGCGCCCCATTCCCTTCTGCTCACGCCTGCCTTTGAGTTGACCGGGACCGGAAGCCCAACACCTAGGCCTTCAGAAGGTGGGTTCCTCGTAGCCACGCTGACGTGCTAGTGGCTGGGCAGCGTCAGACAGTGTTTCCCCGTCAGCGTGCGTTTGGCTCTGGGCACGGGGGGGTGGGTGCTCACGGGGTCCCCGGGTGTCAGAGCCGAGGGGACCCCGAGCCCCTGCCCCAAACCCCTTCCCCGAGCCACCCTTCGACGTCGACGAGGAGGCAGAGGCCCAGGGCGGCGACATGGACTGCTCGGGGCCGCGGACAGGGCCGCGGACGGGGCGGGGCCGAGGGCAGGGCGGGGCCACAGGCAGGGCAGGGCGGGGCCGCGGGCGGGGCGGGGCCGAGGGCAGGGCGGGGCCACAGGCAGGGCAGGGCGGGGCCGCGGATGGGGCGGGGCCATGGGCAGGGCGGGGCCACAGGCAGGGCAGGGCGGGGCCGCGGGCAGGGCGGGGCCACAGGCAGGGCGGGGCTGTGTAGCTCCTCGTGGGCGCTCCGCCTGGGGGTTCAAGCCACTCACTTTAATCTGTCAGCACCCCAGTAAGTCCCTTATGACCGTGCGCACCGACCCCACGAGCCGCTCCCCCGGCCACGGTGTCCCTTCACAGAGCGCTTGGTCCCGGCCGAGCGCCCCGGGGGCCGGGGGGCTCTCTGACAGCGGCCATTCAACCTTCCGCGGGGGGCGGGGCCTCCCGGGCTCCACCAGCACCCACTCAAGACACATCAAGTGAGAAGAATCAATTTCCTCGCTCCTGCCATTGCTCGCCGCTGTCATGGGTTATTTAATACAATGAAGCCGTTTCAGGACAAAAAAAAAAATCCCAAACTCCACATTGCGTTCTGGTTTTTGTGGAGCGACCCCACGCTCCGCGGGAAGGGGCGACCATTCAGTTTCGATCTCGGGGCCGGGATTTCCCTTCCTTCCGTCCCCCACGGGCGTCGGACGGTGACTGCCGCCGGAGTTTGTTGCTCCAGGGATTTGCAGGTGGGGCTTGGTCTGCCCGGGTTGTGCGTAACCCGGAGCGCCCGGCCCCCCCCCCGGGGTCTCGTGCGCCGCGTGGGCCTTTCCCACGGAAGGAACGAGACGTCGTCACCCTTGTCCCTTAGGGACACCCGGGGCTTCTCGCCTTCGGCTGCGTGTTCAAAAACACGCGAAGCAGTTACAACCTGTCCGCTGTGACGGTGTTGACAGGGTTTTCTGACTGATGAAAAGCGTAAGGTCTTGAAGGAAAGAAACTGAAGAAAACAGAAATGAATGGCAGTGTAATATTTAACTGGCGTGTTTCCAAGCCACCCACGGGGGAAGCCAAACAAACAACAAAAAAGGGGGGGGGAGGTTCACGTGTTCGGAGCGGGGGTCGGCGGCGTGTGCCCCGGGGGCCGAGGCGAGCGGCCGCGCCCGGGGGCTGTGGCCTCAGACCCCGTCTTCCTCACCGGACGCCGCGTTCCGCCGGGGATCCGCGTCCAGGGGCCCAGGGCACCGCCTCCGCTTTCCGAGCGCCGTTCTATTTCACCCCGCTCCTGTTTTCAGCCCCAGGTCCGGCTCGGTCGATTGTCGGAGCCCCGAACACCGAGTCCTGGCACTCGGGGGTCCCGGCTCCTGCGCAGGGCCACGCAGACATGGGGGGCGGGGAGGCGGGCCGAGCGGGGCCGCGCAGACACGGGGGGGGGGGGAGAGCCGAGTGGGGCCGCGCAGACACGGGGGCGGGGAGGGGTGGCGTGGCGCGCAGACACAGGGTGGGGGGGGGGAGGGGTGAGTGGGGCCGCGCAGACACGGAGCGGCAGGGGTCTCCGTTTTATCGGCCGCCTCTCCACGTGTGTTCATTCGTGAGAAACAGTTAAATCCACTGAGCTGTGCCTTCGGTGTCGGCTAAATGCCGCTTGGGGCTGGCTTGCTAAATGCTACTAAAAATGGTCTTGCTTTCAGAAGTCAACTTCGTGAGAATAACGGCGAATGGGGTCTTTTCCACACGTGCTCGAAAGCACGGGTGTCTGATGAAAAGCTGAGGCTGAGGCAGGTGAAGCTGGGGGGGGTGGGGTGGGGGGCGGGGCCACACCGCTGTCCCCGGGTCTTCCGGACAGTGGCGCAGCCCAAAGAGCTGGCTGGGGCCGCGGCGGCGAGGACCGCGTCCACCTGAGGAGGGCACGGGGGACCGGGTGGTGACGCGCGCAGGGCGCAGGGCGCAGGGTGCAGGGCGCAGTGGGAGGGCGGGGCCGAGGCTGCGGGTCTGGGTGCGAGTCACCAGGCAGCGGCGGTGCCTCCCCGGGCACTTGGGGACCCGTGGGGACAACCGGGGCCGACGGACGGACGACCTCGTCTCTGGGATTTGGGCAGACGGAGGGGAGAGGCCCGGGGGGTCCCATTCAGGACCGGGACAGACGAGGAAATGGGGGTCTCTGTGGGAGCTGGGGAGGCGGGCGCGGAGGACGGGGGTGACTCGGAGGTCGGGGGAGGACAGTGGCCCCCCCACAAGGGCGCAGGCTCGGACGGGTCTCGGGGACAGAGGCGTGTGGCGTCGGTGTCCCCTCATGCCTGACCTCGGGAGGAAACCCCGTGGATGGGGCGGGAGGGGCAGAGTGTGGTCTGCTGGGGGGGGACCGGAGAAGCCCAGAGAGGGAGGATTGACAGCGGGTGTTTGCTGGCTGCTCGCAAACAGGCCCCCCTTCCTGCTTCCTGCGACGGCAGCGAACTGTGTTCCTCCGCACGAGCGCGCGGCGTCCCCCGTGGGCGCCCGCGGCCGCCCGGGGCCTCCCTCGGACCCTCGCCTCTGCGGACGGCGCGGCAGCTCCGGGCCGTTTCCTGCCGCGGCGGGAAAACAGGAAGCGGGCATCTCCGCGGCCGTAAATCAGGGGGGTGGAAAGCCCCTTCCCCCCCTCCCCGAGCCACCGCCCGCCCAGGC
The DNA here is from genome assembly GCF_019186645.2 of Phyllostomus hastatus. NCBI lineage: Eukaryota > Metazoa > Chordata > Mammalia > Chiroptera > Phyllostomidae > Phyllostomus > Phyllostomus hastatus. The sequence continues at coordinate 22,618,350 of NW_025333607.1, read as the reverse complement.
CCGGGGGTGCGGGTGGGGCGGCGCAGGAAGTGCTGAGCGCGCTCCGGGGGCCCCTCCGGTGCCGGTGCCGGTGCCGCTGGCTCGTCGGGAAAAACGCGCGCTTCTCCTTGGTGCCTGGGTGGCCCTACGCTGCAGGGTTTTTCTTCGTCGTGTGTGACGGCCTCCTCACACCTCCTTTAAATAAAAACTCCTCCGTGTTTTGCGCTCACGCCCGGGGGCTGGTCTGCGGGTCTCGTGCTTCCTCGGCCGGGAGTCCCCTCGCAAGGTCCCCCGCCGCCGCTCGGCCCTCTGCGCCTTGGTCAGCAGCCTCGGCCCCTCCGCCGGCGTCTCTCTGACGGTCACTTTCCAGGGGGCCGTCGGGCTGCGAGAGGCGCCCGTGTTTGCGTGTTGAGCATAGACCCCGCTCCGGTCAGAGTTCCGTGTGCATCAGAACGAAACGAAACACACACACACACACAAGCAGCAGCACCGGAGCAGAAACCACTGGGCCAGGCTGCCCGGACCTTGGGTCTCGCCACGCCAAGGGGGCCGTTTCCAAGTGCGTGAGCCGACCGCGAGGCATCGGGCTGCTTCCTTGCCCCTTCTCGGCGCGGGCACGTCCCGGCGGACGCCGGGAAGGGGAAGATGCGTCCGGCAGGCGGTCAGAGGAAAAGTGGACCGGCGTCTCACCGCCCGTCTGGCTGGTGTTTTGTCTCCTAGACCCTGTGCCACTCGGGAGGGAGACTCCTGCCCGGCCGGGCGAGCCACCTGGGCCGTGTGGTCGGGGGGGGGCCGGGTGGGCCTCCTGGCCCCGACCAGCTGTGCGTGCAGCCTCTGGGAGCGCCCGGTCCTGAGGCCAAGGCTTCCTCGGGCACACGGGGCCCGGATCCTGCCCTCTTCGGGGCTGCCGTGAGAACTTGGGGGGGATGGAGCTAACGGGGGGCTTGGCCCTCTCAGGGGGAGACTCACTGTCCATCATCGCCGTCCTCACCTTCACGAGAGACCGGGGTGGGGGTGGGGGTGGGCGCTGAGATGGTGGCCTGGGCGCTGGGTGCCAGGCAGTCCCTGTCGAGGGAGGTGAGGCTCCTCCCTGTCCCCCACCCAGGTGGGGCCACCGCTCCCAGGCCCCGGTGACAAGGGCGCGGGGAGGGTGCTGCCCGGGGAGCGTGGCTGGAGTCCAGGCCACACAGTGGCCGCAGGAGCGCCGGACACTGGACGCCAGGCCCCGCGGCGGGAACAGAGGGGAAGTCAGAGCTGGGACGGCAGCGCTGGGGGGCGGGGGGCACGCGGTCCCACGCTCCTCGTCTGCAGGAAGAAGCGCACGCACCCCGGAGCGGAGCTGTGCGCAGCCCCCACTCGCCCCGGGGAGACTCGCGGGGACAGACCTTTGTTTTCACCAGGGAGCGCCTGGGAGACAGGCCGCGGGTGGCGGGGGCAGAACCTCTTCCCTTCACCCACGCGGCTGCCGCCGCCGTTCACTCTCCTGGCCCCCTGCGCTCCCCGCGTGCGGGCGACCCTCAGAGGGCTTCCTGGTGAGATGCCGGGGAAGCGGCTGGTCACACTGAGGTCCGAGGAAACGCGGGTGACCCTGAAAGTGGGGACGGATGTTTGGGCCAGGCAAGGGGGCCGTGGAGACGTTTCTTGCCCCCTGAGAGCGGACGCCTGGTTGGGCTCTCGCGGAGACCGAGAACACGTGTGTTTTCGGTGTTATCACTTACAGACACACGCCCATCCTTGCCGCTTGTTTCGACTCGGGAGAAATCGCACGGGTAGTGGATGGAGTCGGCCCTGCAGGGGGTGGGAAGGCCCAGACCCCCGGGAAGACCCCGCAGCCCAGGCTGGAGAGCTCGGGCTGATGACCACCCTGGGCTGCGGGGACCCTGCCCCATCACCGCCCCGCTGTGGGCAGAGTCGTGGGCTGCTTAACTCCCCCCCCCACACTTCCCACCCCTCGGTCCCGAGATGGGGCTGCCCAGAGGACTCGCAGGAACCCCCTTTGCGCATTAGGGTGAATGCCACGCTTTAGGACAGAGGCCCCCAAAGTCAGCGGCTTCAAGAAGAGCAGTTGCCTTCTCCCCGCCTGAGTCTCACCTGGGGTCTGGGGGTCCGGGGGTCCGGGCCCTTTTGTGTGGAAGGTCTGGGTGGGGGGCGTGTGGATACAGAATCTCACACGGTCAGTTCTGGGGTCGCGAACGGCGGCCTCCCTCGCTGAGAAGTGCGATGCTGACCAGCTGCCCCCTGGTCCCCCCTGGGCCCCCTCGGACGGACGCGGCCGGAGGGCGGTCTCAGATCTAGGGTCCCAGGGGGTCCGGCCTGGGACCCACAGCCCCAGGGGGTCCGCTGCACACCGGCCCCCGCTCGGGCGCCGAGGGGGGTGCTCAGTCCTCTGTGTCACACTCACTCCAGGGGGGCAGGGCGAGTCCGATCCCACCCCCTCTGTGCCTCGGTCCCTCTCTCCTGGTGACAGCTAAACACACGGCATTCCCCACCGGCTCGGCCTGTCTGCAGACAGAAACGACTGCAGCCGCAGCCTGAGACCCGTCCCCTGTGACGGGCCGTCCCCTGTGACGGGCCGACGCCCCGGGAGAGGAGGAGCCGTGGGAACGGCCCCTTGAGGGGACGCGGCTCTGCCCTCCCTGCGCAGCGCGAGGGGAGCCCGGGCTCTGCGGTTCCAGGGGCGGGTCCGGACCACCGAGTTCCACCGCGCTCTGACCTGCGTGGGGCTGGACACCCTCCCCCAGGGTTTCCGGTGAAGATGCCCGTCAGAGGCGGCTGCAAGCCGGATGCCACACTCAGTTAAGGGGGTGGGCCTCTTCCCCGTGACCGTGAGCATCGGCTGGAGCCACCCCGCGCCCACCGGCTGCGCTGGGTTCCTCTCCGGCCACCCCGCGCTGATGGAGCTGGCCACCTCGGGCGCGTGGCTCTGAGGGCTGGCGCCGCGGCCCGGGTCTCACGCCGTGACCTCGGCGGTTGTGCCTCGGGCTTTGGAGAGCCTCCCCCCCAACCTACTTTTAAAACCCGTGCATGGGGCAGCAAACCCACAATGATTAACGACCACAGCAACCCCCCCCCCCCAAAAAAAACCCCACGCATGGCCACTGGTGAGGACATTTTAAAGGTGACGTCTGGAAATGGGAGGGAGGTGGGGAGGGCTGGGTGGGTGGGCTGGGCTGGGAGTAAAATGTGGAAAATTGTACCTGAACAATAATTAATAAAATTTTAAAAATTCAGCAAAAATAAATAAATAAAAAAAATGAAGATGACGTCCTGTGTCCTGCGTCACCCGTGTGATGACCACCCAGGTGTGTTCAGGTGTGGGAATGGGTCACACGCACTTTCTGGGACGTTAGTCCAGTTCAACACAAATACGTGTTTACGCTCCCTGGGAGGTCAGCAAGAGTTGTTATTTTTTTAAGCTCTTGCAAGTAAGAGGTCGACGGGGGAGGTGTGGTTTGCCACTAAGTGTTGTGTGGTGCTGCGCGCCTGGACCTGATCCCGTGGGGGCTTTTGTAGGACCCTGAGAAAGTCCGTTTGGTGGGAGGGGAGGGGCCGACTCTGGCTCACCTGAGCGGAGGTGGGGAGGGGGGGGCGGGGGAGGGGAGGGTTGGGCCACCGTGGTTTGTTCGCACTGTGAAGGGTTTTGCGGATAATAGAGGTGATTCCTAACACCCAGAACGGGTGGTTGCAGGTTACCTTCTTGCCGCAAACATCTCTGAAGACCCAGCTGTCCTGAAGGAGGCGAATTTCCAGAGCACAGACGTGCTCCTTTTTGGCGCTAAAACCCCGTAAAGGGCCAAGGCGTTTGCTTCTAAGCTATGGTTACGTGTCTGATAGCGGCGACCAGCTGCCTGGATTTCTGCTGCCCTTTCTTTCCGGAGCCAACCCCGAGGGCGACCCCGGGTGAGGGACGGTGTGGCGTGGCCAGCGGCACAGACCCTGGGGCCACGCGCCCGGGGTCCAGCCTCCCGCCAGCAACCAGCGCCTTGCTCCGCGCGGGCAGCGCTCAGGCGAGGAGACGGACGGCGCCCGGGGCTGCTCTGAGGCCGACGTGAGTGAGCACGGCCCTTGGGAGGACTGTCGGAGCGCAGGGGCGCGGCCAAAAAATCAGATGCAGCGAGGCGTCTCTGCCCACCAGCTCTGAGAGTGAGCGACAGAAATCGTTCCATTTTGCGTGCAGGTACACACTGAGTCGAATGCTTGAAGTATCCGGCTAAGGACGCTGGATCACTCCAGGACACATCCGGCCAGGAAATGCATCTATTTGCGCGGAATGTATCTATTTGCGGGGAATTCCTCTGGCTGCCCCCCAGTCGAGTGCCTCCGCCGCCCTGGAGCTCCCGTCTCCCGGAGAGAGAGAACAGAAAGGCATTCCACAGTGATCAGGCTGCACATATCAATGTTTATTGAAATACTGGGAAAAGAAAACATTTGGCTGACAAATTCCTGGCAAGAACAGACATGACAATGTGCATTTCACTGGTACAGTAAGCAAACGTCAGCTCGTGACCGACGGCACACTCTCGACACGGCGTGCGCTCAGGCCCCGGGCAGCAGGAGGGGGACAGCGTGCGAGGACCCAGACGCCGCAGAGCGCCTGCGGGCAGACCGACCCACTGCCGCCCACCGGGCTGATCTTCCCAAGGAGTCCCGCCACGCGCTGGTGACTCGGTTGCTAAGGAGCTGTGTGGTGACGGAGGTGAACGGTGAACACTGGACTCATTGTACCTGCCAGCCCCAGGGCGGGGGGGCCGCCAGCCGTCTGCAGGGGGGCCTCTCGGTGTGATTCACTCGGCTAACAACATACTCATCTTTGACATTTTTTAGGTTTCTTATGCACCGGGGAGGCTTTTTTTCTTTTCTTTTTCTTTTTGCAGTGTTCAAGACCCTCCAAACAACTTCCCCTCGATCTCCCGAGTGTCCTCCGTCCCCGACAGAACCGTTCCACTAGCTGTCGATGTGTCTCCCCTGCGCGTGTCTTCTAGCCACCCGGGCTCTGCACGGGAGAGAAGCAACGCCGCCGTCCTGCTCACCGCTTGGACATGGGCCCCGGCCGGCCCCTTCCCGCTGTCCCGTGGGCCAGAGGGGAGCCCAGGGGACCGAGACTCTGCGGGAGGGGCCGCGGACACTCCGCGTGGGCATGTGCACCCTTCACGTGGACGAGGAGTCGAGGTGGTGGATCAGAATAACGAAGTAACCCTCCCTGCACACACAGAAGCAACAACTAATGTCTTTGGTCTACACCTTACGATGCTGGGAAGGGGAAACCAGGAAAGACGCCGCCCTCGCGCAATTCGCTGGAAAACAGGAGGCTACCGGTCACGTAATTTACAACAGACGTTAAATAAACTACAGAAATAATTAGGAAGATTTACAGGCATGTGATCAAGTGGATGATTTTAATTCATTAAGACCTTTCTCCGTCCCTGAACTGTGCCCCACTGACTTGAAGACATGCCGCAGCGCACACACACACACACACACGTTTATTTGGTTTCTTCGGTCTTGGCTACGTCTATACAGAGGTGAGACCAAGGAGCAATAAATTAGCATCATAATTGTCTACAGTCGAAACTATGATATACAATATAAATAAACTATTCAAAAGCCAGAAACATTTATGAAAAAATTAAGGGACTAGGAGATACTTCTTCTTCTTCTTCTTTTTTTACAGTTTCTACACGTGATTGTGCCGCTGATAATCTCAAAACAGAATTAAAGTCTTGAATGCGATTCCCGTTCTTGATTTTAGTGTCTCACGACGATGATTCAGCACCGTTCCAAGTAATTTCCGATCAGAAGAGTGACGTTGAGTGTATTACTGCTTGAGCTACTTCGTCCTATCACGGTCCCCTCCCCACCCCCCCCACAGGACCTAAAGAATGTAAACACTATATCTCATGAGACTTTTAAAGTGTTAATACTTTATTTTAGACGTTGGTTCAGCCCCCGTCCGGACGAGCGACATAAGGCAAGAGTCCCCCACCTGCGCCCGTGCGTGCCGGGAGGGCCGAGCGAGTGCGGCCTCTGGCAGGTGGGCTGGGCGGCCCTCCGCCCGCCGGGGTCCGTGCTGCCGGCTTTGGTCTCTGGCGCGGGGAGGTCAGGGCCGCTCCGGTCCTTTCCCGTCCGGGAAGGACCTGGGTCTCGCTCCCGTCTTCCCAGCCACGGGTCGCACCCCCGTTCCCGTCCCGTGCGAGGGGCCGTCCGAGCGAGCGACCGGTCGGTCCGCTCTCCCCGTCTCTCCGTCCGCGTGGCTCCCCACGCGCTGCGGGACGTGTTCGGCTTCTGACGGCTGCGGCGACGGGACGTCCCGGCGAAAGAGGACGCGAGCTTCCTTCTCGAACGAACCACGGACTCGGGTGCTCACGAAGACCGCCGTATCCTCGCAAGCCTTTGGACCAGGGATCTTTTCCCGTGGAACCCAGCCGTGCCAGAGCGCACTTCGGGGGCAGCAGCAGAAACGAGGCCTAGCTCGCTTCGGCGGGGGTGCTCGGGGGTGCAAGTGTGCGGTTGTTTCCCGTGGCACGCACGCACGCTGTTTGCGTGGGATCAGAAGAGGGACTCGGCCTGCTTTTTTTTTTTAAACATGACAAACACGTGACCAACCAGGACATATTGACGTGGCAAGCTCATGTGTTGCCTGACCGTTCTTTTTAGCTCTTAGCCCGTCTCAGACACAGATACTGAAAATTAGGCTTTTTGGGAGTTGGCGGAGCTTGCAGTGGGTGCGGCTGAGTCCTTGGTAGAGGCTCCACGATCAATTTCACTGATCGATCACCAGACAGAAGGTGCCGGGTCCTTGAGGGGGAGAGGGAGGGGCCGTTCGGCGGGGGGTGGCCGACGGGGCCGCGAGCAGAGTCTCGGGCTGGCCTCACCGAGGAGGGCCTGCGTCAGCTCAGACCGCCGGCGGCAGGGGCATCACTGACAGCGCGGACCGGCCCCCCCTTGGCCTCCTCGAGGGGACGCGTGGGGACACCCCGCAATGGCACGACCAGCCCGCGTTCCCCCTCCCGTGTGTGGTGCTGGTGTCCGCCTGCGAGCCCGTGGCCCTCGGCGGCCGCCACTCACGTGGACTCCGTGGGGGGCACGTGGAGCTTCGGTTCACAGTTTACAGTACACATACCCTGATCCGTCCCTCATTTGCTACGAAGTATCTGATTATTACGCCCCTCCAATGCAACCCCTTTAACCCAAGTGTCTCGCGAGTGTCGCCGGGAGCAGCCGTTCAGAGTATTTTTGTGTCTTCCTCTGCCCCGTCCTCCCCGCCCACCCCCACTGGCCTGCTCCCGGCCCGGCGGCAGAGCTTGGGGGGGGCGGGTGCCGCGGCTCAGGCCCGCTTGGCGTGCAGCATCTCGATGAGGAGGTTGTTGTAGGGCACGTCCCCGTTCAGGTGCTTGTAGTACAGGTACTCCTCGGCCTGCGCGCTGAGCGCCCGGATCTCCGGCAGCCGCAGCAGCAGCTGCCCGAACTTCTCCGGCTGCTGCGGGTAGTGGCAGGTGGTGTAGTCCAGCAGCGCGGCGTTCACTTGCTCCTGCACGCCCTCCGCCAGCTGGGGGTTCTCCAGGTTCTTCACGTCTGGATGGAGAGAGGAAGACAAGAAAAGAAGCACGTGATTCCCGTGGCGTTTCCTCGCCGTGTCCTGCGGCCGCGGAGGCTCAGGTCAGGGAGAGAGTCTCCTCCCGACAGATAGTGAGCTTTCGACGATGCGGGGGGCGTTGGCCAGCCCCCCCCCCCCGGGCCCGTGCACCCGGGGTCCCGGGCGAATGCTCAGAATCGGGCTGAGGGAAGAGCACCTTGTTGCACGCCTGCCTCTCCCTCCCGTCAGGCAGATGCCGGCGGGTCTCGGGCAAGGTCAGCGCCTCGCAAGCGTCCCCGGGGGACGGGGTGAGGGCTCTGGGGGGAGCGGGACCATCAAAATGCCAGCAAACGGGTCCCCCGGAGGGAGACCGAACCATCCTAGCCCCTGTGTCTCGGGGTTCACGCGATTCTGTATTCGTTTCTCCGACCCAAGGTGAAATCTGTGCCCAGCGTCTGATGTAGTTAGTTCTAATAAAAAGTGACAGGGTTCTTGTTTCTGTTTGACATTTTCTAAATGAGTCTGAAAGCCTGTGACTTGTCGAGCCCATGCTAATGGGCCATCTGGTACCCTCAGTGACCGCCGGCAGGGGCCTGGCTACCGGAGATGCGCTCAGACGCGGATCTTGGTGGCTAATGATCTTTGGCGCATGGACGCCTGGTCCCTTAGGTGCAGCCCAGCCGGATGGCCGGTGCCCTTTCACCTGGGGGGGGTGGGTGGGTGGGCTCTGGCCGGACACTTTGCTTTTCTTTGCGTCCCTGGGCCACTCAGGTGGAGGTGACCGACACTGGCCGTTCATTCAGCCAGTGGTCACCCCATTGTTTTAAGGCACCTGCCCTGAGGTCCTCGTAACCACCGAGTGACCGGGAGGCAGAGTGAGGACAAAGACACCTGGCATCCGAGTCCACACGCACCCAGGAGGAGGGAGGGAAACGGTTACAGTAACTTCCTCTCCTGAAGTTTGCTGAGCGGTTAACAGCACAGTGTTTAGACAATGTATCTGTAGAGGCCTCCGGAGAAAAGCGTAGAGAGGTGTGTGTGTGTGTGTGTGTGTTTACTCACATCACGCTAAGGGTGTGCCCCGCCCCCCACACCTGCTGTGTCTTCAGCAGCCGCACCGTGCTGCGACTCAGAGGGTAGGCGCAGCAAACCCAGCCCGCAGCGACCCCAGCACCCCCACGCACCGGTGCAGGCAGCGACCCCAGCACCCCCACGCACCGGTGCAGGCAGCGACCCCAGCACCCCCACGCACCGGTGCAGGCAGCGACCCCAGCACCCCCATGCACCGGTGCGGGCAGCGGCCCCAGCACCCCCCACGCACCGGTGCGGGCAGCGACCCCAGCACCCCCACGCACCGGTGCAGGCAGGGACCCCAGCACCCCCACGCACCGGTGCAGGCAGGGACCCCAGCACCCCCACGCACCGGTGCAGGCAGCGACCCCAGCACCCCCATGCACCGGTGCGGGCAGCGGCCCCAGCACCCCCCACGCACCGGTGCAGCCGCTCTTTCTCGGGAGGTCTAGCCTGTGCACAGGCGCGTGCCCGCGTGGGGGGTCTCTGGATGCTCTGACAGTCAGGCTGCCCTGCGTGTGCCGAGGACACGTGTCCGTGGTGATTTCCGTGCTTACACCTGAGCCACCAATTCTGCATTAAACACGCTCCTGCCGCCCCCCTCCCCCCCGTCTGTGCCCCGACGTGAAGTCAGCGAGCAGCTGGCACTGGAGCAGACCCCGTGAGCCCTGGACGCGACACTGGTTTCCAGGTGAGACGGGAGGGTGAAAACTCGCCGGTTACCCGCCAGCGGAGAGTATGGCGGACGCCGCGCTGTTGGGGCCTCCGGCCTCTAAGCTGGCCCAGTGCCCCTGCGGTGCAGGGCCGTTCCGGCGTTCCCCTCTGTCTTCTCGAAACTGTCTGAGCACGATTAGAGATGACTGGAAAGGACTTGCGAGTGTGAGACCGAACCTGCGGTCCCAGCTTACGAAACGTGAACCGTTGGAAACCCCTGGGATGCGTCGGGCCTGGGTCCACGGCAGGAAAACCCGCGCTCCACTTGGCTCTGTCTCGGCCCCACCTGTCAGACTCCCGTAGGCTCACCTGGCCGGGGACATCGGTCCTTCACACGCGTCACGGCAGAGGGCAAGGTGCTGGAAAACGAGCCCCCCTGAATTCCGACCAGCTCCTCAAGGCTGCCCCCCGGCCCCCCGCCCAGCTGAGACAAGGCCGAACCTGGCTTTCTCTCGTGCATGAGGTGAGGGGGCTAAAGCAGAAAACAAGCCACGTCCAGTGTCACAGAGACTTAAACACATTTGTAGGAAAAACAGAAATGGAGGGTTATTTTGTGCTGCAATGGAAGCTGTTCTCGCAGCAAGAAAAGCTAACGACAGTCACAGAGATTACGATGGAGACATTTGCACAGTGTACAATGTAAGATACACAAATAGTTCTTGTTGGGACGTTGGTTTTGAAACTTTCTTTTTCTGATAAATGTGATTTTGAGAAACTAGGTTCTATCTCCTATGATGAATTATGCTGCTTTGTTAAGAAACAAAAAGACTACCAAGAAACGTAAGCCAAAGGATGGGTCAAGTTCTAGCTTAGCCTGTTCTGTTGTTGTTGCAGAGAGTGAAGTCTTCAGATCAGCCTTCTCCGGTGCCTTTGTCCCCGAAGTTTAAGAATATACGCAGTTTCCTGCTGCAGAAAATGCACAGATTTCCCACACTTGGCCATATAGGCAACTTTCTCTAAGTTCATCAGAGTCCAGTTCACACGACTGAATTAATAATGATCCGTTCAGCTGTTTCTGTGGATTTATTATTACATTTAACAAGAGAGATGCTGCTCATCCCCCAGAGGTGCTCACTGCCCGACTGTCCACTTTGTGTCTGCGTCCACTCAGGCAATTTGTAATTTGGGGGCAAAAGCCTGATATCTAAGCCGTAAGGTTAAAAGGAGAAAGAGAAAGATCTGGATGGAATTACTCACTTCCTGAGCCCGTGGTCCCCGGACCTCTGCTCTGTTCCGGTGTCTCCTCAGCCAGGGGCCCCCTTCCCTGCACAGCACCCCGTTTTATTAACCGTCCGGCACGGGGTGAGGCCTCCGTCTCCTTCCAGGCGCCCCAGCCCCGGAGAAAACGAACGTTTGCTGTGTGTCATGGGCACACTCACCCAAGGTGAAGACACCTGTTGCGTGAACTGTCTCACAAGCCAGCTTCCCTTCTTTTCCTAAGTCCACGCTTTCAGAAGTGCACGCACAGAATAGCGCTCCCCCGACCCAGGGTGACAGGGGACATGCAGTGACACGGCAGACACCCGCTCTCGGGAGACCCGGCGTGTCCCCCGATCCGCCGCGCCCGTGCACCCACTTTCGAGGAAGCGCCAGAAACCTGGGTGTGCTCCCCAGAGGCTCGTGGGGTTGGATTCTCTGCGAGGTCACGGCCCTGCGTTAGGGTGTAAACGCGAGATGCCCTGAAGTTGCAGCCGCATCCTCTGGGACGTCCCCCCCACAAACCAAGCCCCCCCCCCACCGAGAACGGCGGCACCTCCACTCGTCCGCAGCAGGAGATCGTCGCCCTGAAAGTCACCGACGCACGGACATTGAATTGCACGGAAAACAAAACCTGGACGAAGGGCCACCCGTGGGTTTCCGAGGCCGGCCGTTGGGTCCCCACACCGAGCCGCATGCACCCCACTTGGAACCTAGAGGAGGAGCAGAGGTGGTCCCAGGACCCACAACCCGCCCCCCCCCCCGCCTGGTCCTTCTGTGGCCCCTGGGGCTGCATCCCCAGCCTCTCACACGGGGAGCCCCCCCAGACCCTCTGAAATGCACGTGGGCTTCGTTTCGCATGATTGAAGAGCGCGAGTCAGCGAGCTCGGTCACGACACGCTGGGGCGGACGCCGGCGCGCAGGCAGACAGAAGCACGTTCTCGGGTCGGGTCTGGAGCGCCGTTACGTTCTGACGCCGGGCCGCGCACTCTCCGCGGCTCCCGCAAGTACCGGCCTCTCGCCCGCCCCGCGCTCGCCTGCACTCGGGGACTAATTACCCACTTCCCGTGAGCGGCCGCGCCGCGGTGAGCTTGCAGCGGGGGCTCAGATGTGCTCCGTCCCCCTTGGAAAGGACACCCCGAGGTCTTGTTGAATACATCAGAGCCCCGACCGTGTGGGGTCCTGCGCAGCGTCGGAAGACGCTGGTGTCTGCCGTCCTGGTCCCCACCGGCGGCTCAGCCGGGACCCCCCCACCCCACCCTGGTCAGCGCCGTTCAGCGGCTGGCCCTTTGCTCACAAGGGGCGCAGTGGGGGCGGGGTGCCCCCCGTGGAGGGTGCTGTCTTCTGCTGAGAAGACGGGTACCTTTGTTACTTTTTCACACGAGTGGGGAAAAGTCCTGCCTGGCCCTTTAAAAGATACGAAAGTGGGGACCACGTCCCCTTGAGGTTTCCGGAAGGAGGCGAGTCCGTAACCTGGCACACTCCGTCCTCAGTGAACCTGTGCTTTTCGACAAACCAGGGCCGGGTGAGGAAGTGCATTTTCTGCAAGGAGTTCGTTCTAAAGATCACTGTGCAGGGCTGCCCGGAACCATCTGCAAAGTGGCGGCGGCGGGAGGACGGGGCGGTTCACGGGCTGACGTCCGCGCCTGGCCGGGCCCAGCCAGCGGGACCCCCCAGGCTTCCAGCCCGTGACGGCTACGTGCGCAGTGAACCCGTTCTCTGAGCCCGCTCTGCCGCAGTTCCCCTCCGTCCCGTCGCCCGTCACGCAGGGCCGGGCGCGACCCGGCTCCCTGACCCCACGAGCACGTGGGGGCGGGGCCCTGGGAGGGGCGGGGTGGGGGCCCCTCTCACGACTGCCGGTTGAAAGACTCATTTCCCCTCGCTGGTCTCTGGGAGACCTTCCAGTGTTTCCAACTGTGTCTTCCTCGTTCAGCTCTTCTGGGTCTGGGCCCTGCCCTCCCCCGCCCCACCCCAGCCCCACCGGACCGCGTCCGCCCAGACGCAGGGGCCTGCCTGCCGTCTCTCCCTGTGCGCACAGCACACGCAAGCACAGCGCCGCGCACGCGAGACACCCAGCGTGTGCTGTGCGACTCGCTCATCTGAATGAGGCTCCCGTGGCTGTAACGCCCCTGCACGCTAGCTCCCCGTCCGTGTGACCGCCGCCCCCCCACCCGGCACAGGGTCTAGCTGTCTACATGCGGCCCCCCTTGGAGGTCCAGCACCAGTGTCGGGTCCAACAGAACACGGCTCCGGCCGTCTGTCCCTAGAGACGCCCAGTGGGGTTCTACACCGATGCCACCCCCGTGAGAGGCGGTCCTGGGGGCGGGAGGGACCTGGGGGTGTGGACCCCCCGGGGGGGGGCTGTGCGGCGTGAGGGTCTGCGTGGCCAACATGGAGACCCCCAACCCCGTCTCCTTGGGGATGAAAAGGAGGGAGGGAGGCTATGCCAAGGCGGGTCGGAGTTCGTGAATTGAGGCAAATGTTTTTGTCCGTCTCTACGCCCCAGATGACAGGGAAACCACGGGGAAACGCATGAAAAGTCAAAGGCAAAAAATAAGGTCTCTGGCTGGGGATCGATGGGATACTTTGAGCCAGAAAACAGAACGGCCAGGGGCACAGGATGAGGCAGCTTCCAGTGTCCCCCCAAGTTTCAGCACAGCGGGGTGTCGGGCAGACTCGACACTATGGGCACAGGCAGCGTCTGGTGACCAGGCAGCATTCGCAGGCACCTGAGACGCAGAGTCACCGCCGCCCCGACCTCGGGCCGCGGGGGTCACCGTCCTTGTCTTCCTATAAGATAGCCACCTATCCCCTGAGAACACGGGACGCCCCCTTCACCCAGAGCCCCCCTTCTGCAGAGACAAGCTCGCCCCTCCGTGCGGTGGGCGCATCCGAACACAGGGTTCGCGTCGCCCGGGTGCATCGACTTCCGTTCAGAGGCTTCGGAGCTTTCCGCCACGTTGCCCTGCTCTCTCGGATAAGACGCGAGGTGCGGTCTGTGCAGGCGGCAAGGCGGGACCGTGGGTAAGCCGCCGCCGCCGCCGCATGAAAGAGAATTAAACAGGCGCATCCAAGTGGGGATATATTAAGCCGAATTTCGGCTCCGGAGGTTGAGTTTCGCCTGCACTGGATGTCTGCTTGCCTCGGGACAAACCCAGCTTCCCAGCTCACCGAGAGGGGAGCACCGCCTCAGGTGTGATAAAATTTACAAGAGAGGCTGCCGAGCACGCCTTGTTAAAAATGTTAGCTTAAAGGCATTCTTATCGTCTCTGGGACGAAGACTGTATTTGCATTTCATTACTGGGTTTCAAACTTTTATGAGCCCGGATCAAATATTAGCTTCGCCAATTAAAACATTACTCTGCGTGCGTGCGGCTCGGAGCCCGGACGCGGCGTGTGTGTGAGCCCGCGGTGTCCGCGGCTTTCGCAGCGGCTTCCCAAGGGAGGTCCCTCGGAGAGCAGCAGAGGCGACACTGGGGACCGTGAACGTGCGTTTAGCAGACGCGGCCCCGTGTTCGAGTGGTTGGCGTGAAACCGTCTCCGCTCTGTGGTGTTGGCCCAGCAGACGCTCGCTCGCACGCTCGCACGCTCCCGGGCATTCGCACCCCCTCGATCAATACTGCTCCATAATTCAGCATTTGAAAGAAATCCCTCTCTTTTAAACGGCTCGCGTCGGCCGCGGCGCGCGCGCATGGCCGGGGGCGGCTTCCTGTCCAGCAGCCTTCGCTCCTGCAGGTCTCAGGGGCGGCCCGGGACCGGGGCTCGGGCAGAAGGCGGACCGGGGTGAGCGGGGAGGAGGGTTCACGGGGACAGAGGTTGGCCGGCAGTGACAGAGCGGAACGCGCTTCAGACAGCTTCTCCCCACGGCATCGTGGGGGGAGTACTCACTGTCGCAGGCATCGCCCTGTGACCTGTGCTCCGTACACCTTGGCGCCCTGGTGCAGGGCGGGGTAGGGGTCGGGGGGAACCTCGTAACATCTTTCCTGGACTTAGTCTCTGGCGGCTGCAGACCCTCCCGCCGCCGCATTTCTGGGTGTGGGTGAGCCGCGGTCTTGGGACTCGCCTCCCTGTCTCAGCAGAAGGCTGCGACTGAGACACGCATGTGACATCCTTGCCACTCGACAGCATCCGCGTGGATCACGTTAACAGGACGAGACACGCAAGAGTGAAGTCCACACAGGGGCGCGGCACCCGGCACGGCTCTCCGCTGGGTCCGCCGACCAGGACTCGGCCGCCAGGACGCTGGGCCTGCCCCTGCCGTGTGCCGGGTCTCCCTTGCGGCTGGCAGTCGGGAGACCGCCCGTCTGTGTGGACGCCGAGTCCTCCCTCGTGAGAGGTGAGCCCCCCCTCAGACTGGCTGCCGCAGCAGCAGCAGTTCTGGGAGTGCAGGGCGTGGTGGGCGGCCCATCTGTCTGAAAACCTCGTTTTAAACGGGGAAGGCCTTTCAGAAGGTGCCTTACGAAGCGTAACCTTGGCGTCGGTGCTGCAGTCTCTGGGGACGACATCTTTGTTCAGTTCTTCGGACTTGTGTCACAGCCCTTTCCTCTGCCCCTTGTCGAATGTGCCCCAACACTTCCGGAAGGTCTAGCCTTACCTCTTTGGACAGACACACGGGGAATCAGTGGGAGACCTGGGACAGTGGGAACTTCGGGGTCACTTCGAATGCACCCAGACTCTTTTCGGGGGACCTCACTGTGCCGGCCACAGGACGGGACTGAGGCCGCCAACACTGCGTGCCTTCACTGCCACTACATTCGGCGTTTGGCCGCCAGGCCGGCCGGTTCTGAATTGGTGAGGTTTACTGGGCGTTGCACGTTCTGCTTCCATTTGCAGTGAAAAGTACCATCGCCCTCAGTAACAGCCCCGCCAGCCGGGGCACCTGCACACCTGCGCAGCTGCCGTGCACCTGTCCTGGGCAGCGGGTGCCTTTGCCGGCTGCAGAGCGAGCATGAAACTGCTCCTTAAGAACTTGGCGTGCTCGGTCCTTCTTCTCAGGGCATTTCCCTCAGCTTATTAAGATTCGGCTCGGTGAGATGGGGGTTGGAATGACGGGGGGAATCGTTCCGCCGGCCCACATCTCTTCGGCCTCGCCTGGGCTGGACAAACAAAAGGGGCCTTTGGAGGAGGAAACAAGGGGAAAGCAAATGGGTAACCCGACGAGATCATTAAAGCCAAATACTTATCAATTTTTTTGCATAACTGAAATTAATAATTCATCCGATTGCTCAGGGACATGGATTTGTATGCGAAAGACAGAAAATCCATATTACCCATGTGTTTTGTGTTTTTTTAACCATGCAACAGAGAAGATAACAGGAAGTTCAGTTTAAAAGAGCTTAAAACATTTTGCAAAGGAAGCTATCCCCTAATTTTGATTTTTTTTTTTTTTTTGCGTGTACCCATGGATTTTGCTAAGACGGCGGTGCTGGTGACACTGAAATACTTCGTGTTGGGTGGTGTTTGTTTTGTACAAGGGGACCTTCGACTCTGAGCCCAGAGAGGGAGGGCCCTGAGCGCCGGCGGCCACCACGCCGTTGCACACCCAGGCACGCTGATTTGCGAGGTAGAAGATGTGCCCACACTGAGAAGTTACTGGGTCTGTGCGTCCCCACGGCTGGGAGGCATGAGAAGAGGAGGTTTTAAATCTGTGGAACACGCACTCACACATGCATGCTGGGACTCTCCCTCCTGCTCACACTCACACGCACATACACACTCACACACACCAGGACACTCCCTCCTGCTCACACTCACATGCACACACATACACTCACACACACACACAACAGGGTTCTCCTTATTTACACACACATGCATACACACACTCACGCACAGCAGAGTTCTCCCTCCTGCTCACACTCACATGCATATACACACTCACACATATATGCCAGGACTCTCCTTCTTGCTCACACTCACATCCACACACACACACACACCAGGGCACTCCCTCCTGTGCACACTCACATGCATACACACACACTCATACACACACAGCAGAGTTCTCCCTCCTGCTCAGTCACATGCATACACACACACACACACACACTCACACACACAGCAGGACTCTCCCTCCTGCTTACACTCACACGCACACACACAAACAGGGTTCTCCCTCCTGTTTACACACACACACACACACACTCACACACACAGCAGGACTCTCCCTCCTGCTCACACTCACACACGCAACCTCAGGACTGCGGCTCACACTACACAGGGACGCACACTGGGGAGGCCAGAGCCGACAGGCGGCCCTGAGGGCGGGAAGGCCGCTGCAGGGACCCAGTGACAGCGAGGAGCACCCTGTGAAGCACATAAAGGTCCAGTCACAGTTGTCAGATAATCGGCGTAAGTCACTCGTTCCCACGGCTGGACCCCAGATTCATGCTTCGGCCGGTGCAATTTCAGAACTCCCCCCCCACCCCCAACATATGGACTTCTGCGCTTTTCCTTACTTAGGAAGAAAATTCAAAGCTGGTGATTAGGGGACGAAATGACTAGACTGGAATTCCCACTCCCTCCCTCCGTCTCTCTCTCTCCTGATTATTTGCTCTGTCACCGTCACCGCATTCTCACCGCTTCTCAGTTCCCGGAACAACCGTGCCTTCTGCTCGGCGTACTCCTTAAGACACCCCGGCCCCTGCTGCCGCCTGTCCGGTCCGACCTTGGCCTCGCGGGCGGGGACCAGCTGTGTCCTGGGCAAACCTGCTGGCGTGCTGGGTTTCCCCGGCAGCCGGCCCCACGGGGCTCGGGCGCCGGCCCGGACAGCCCCAGCGGTGCAGGGCACCTGCCCCGGGTCGTCCTGGAGGAGGCATTTGTGGGCGGGGACGCCGCGATGCCCGGGGCCGTGGGAGGGAGCGGGCGCTCCTCTGGGCAGCCGGGGGAAGGCGGCCCTGGCGTGTTCAGGGTGCGTGTTCGGTGTGAGCACTCGGTGTGCCGCAGGCTGACTCGAGAGACCAAGTGCACGGGGAGAAGGTGCCTCGCTGGCAGACGGCGGGCTTACTAGTGTGAGCGTGACCCGGAGGGAGACCCCGTAACCCCTGGCTGGTCGGAAACCATCCCAACGCCACCCCTCGTGCTCGGACCCCCAATCACAGGCAGGACGACCACGGCGAAGGGGGTCACAAGAATAAACAAATGCTGCAGGTGAATGAGCACAGGAAACGGGGAGAAGCAAACGGAAGTGAGGTTGTCACTCATGATTGGATTGCCTGCGTTATCATTACAGTGTTAATTGTTCGGGATCTTGGCGAGTGACAGCACCCGTAACCTGGTGGCTTTCGCTGCCACCGGGGTGCCCAGGCCCGGGGCTCTGCCACCCTGTCCTCAGGGGTGCCCAGTGCGGGTGGGGTCGCCTTTCCCCACTGGTCAGGGGGCAAGTGTTTTGGAACATCGTAAACGTATCAAGTGGTGGCCGGAGCTGAGTGTCACTCCACTTTGTCCTCAGAAGGGACGTCAAGGGGAAATCTAAAATCCCCTTTAAAATTCCTGGTGGCATGGAAACATGGGTGGGGGGAAGCCCAGAAGTTGGGAAAATATACGAGAAGATGGGACACTTGAAACACTCATCACTGAACCCCCCCCCCAGCAGACCCGCCCACCTGGGCAGACTCATCAGCCCGTCCACTGGCGTCTGGGGAGGTGGGTGCGCCCCGGGCTCTTCTTTGCTGCCGCTGGGATGTTTCCAGCAAATGTTGTTCCTGCCCCTGAGGACTCTCCCACGAAGGCATACAGTGAGCCACGGTCGGGCTCCCCCTTCCTCCTCAACGACCGAGTCTGAAGACAATCTTTACAGCCAGGGCTGGGAGCGGCACCCGGGGAGTGACATGTGGGAACCCCGAGGGCAGACTTCCCATCAGAAAGCAGTGTGTGCGCGTGTGTGTGTGTGTGTGCGCGCGCATGTGTGTGCACACGTGTGTGTGTGTGCCTGTGTGGATGCCCTTCACGGAGCCCGTTTTCGAGGCGGGGGATTCGACAGGCCTCACGGCTTCTTCACGGGCCCCGATCCAGGACTTAGCAGGGTCTCCCTTGGAGAGCCCCCCTTCCTTCCCGCGGACAGATTGATGCGGGAGCGCTCGCCGGCCCGAGGCCTTGACCAGCCCCCGGGCCCGCAGAGCCGCGGAGCCCGGTTTTGTTTCTCGGCGTTCTTGATTTACATGCACTAATTGGTAGCTAATGTGCTCCCCAAGGCCAAGGCAGGTATTTGTTGCCTCCCAAGTCTTTTCCTTTCTTCCTCGTCTGCTTTGAACGGGAATTAAACTTTGTGCCGGGGTAGGTCTCTGGGCTGGGTCCTGGGGGTCAGCCTCCAGCCGCCGCTCAGCTGGTGTCGCACGGGTCCACCCGGCAAATGTCCACCTGGCCCTCACGCCCAGGGCCCGAGCGTCCCCAAGGAGAGGGCGGCAAGACAGAGCGCACAGCCCGCATGGAGTCTGCATGTCCCCCTGGGCAAGGCGGCTCTCACTCGGAAACAGGGTTCTGCCCCCCGCCCCCGCCCCCGCCCCCGCCCCGTGCGTGGCCCTCCCAGGCCCCCCTTCCCCCGTTTGCCGTGAAGCCGAATGTCTTAAATAAACTCCCTGCAGGCGGCCTGTCTGGTGGGCAACGTGCACTGCGTCTGGCGGGGATGTAACTGACGAGGTGGGGCTCTCTCCGCACGTGATGTTGATGTTCGCAGTCAAGAAAGCTCGCTATTGATTTTCCTGTAGCTGTTTGTAACTATTAGAGTTGATACATCAATAGCAAAGCAAAGCGCAGTGTTTCACCGGAGGCAGAGGCCAGGGGTTTGTGACGTCCTGGCAGTAAATCGTGGCAGAGTCTTCAGGACAGACCGCCGGGTCCTGCTAACTCAGAGTCCCTGGCTTCCCCGGAAACAGCTGCCCTGGCATCGCCCGGTGTGTCCCAGCAGCGCCGTGCCAGCGGGCACAGGTCAACGAGGTGTCATCCTCCAGAGGAGGCTGTTTTCCCCCCGGGGGGGCGGAGCGGTGGTGGTGGGGGGCCCCTTTCAGCTCAGTGGGTGGCCTGCCGCCACCACCCTTTCTGGAGCCCAAACGTCACAGGCTTTAAGACAGCTCCAAGCATGGGCCTCTCCTGGGGACACCGAGCCGTGGGGGACACACAAGCCGCCATCCGTTCTGAACCCGCGAGGGCCCGGGACGAGGCACGGCGCTCCCGTGGGTGGGGTGAGGGCAGTGGCTGCGAGGGGTCCCGGTGGCTGGGTCAGGGGAGGGGACCAGGCGGGCAGGACTTCCGCTCCCGCGGTCTGTGCCTCCCAGAAAGGTACCAGGCACCCCGAGACCCACGGCCGATGCTCTCGTTTAGCCGGAGACGGTCCTAAACAAAGGGCCGCACGCCGCCCCACGGGGCCCCTGACAGCTCTGAATCAATGGCGGCTTCTGAGTGGGTGTGACTGCTCAGTCCCGCCCCTTCTCTCTGGCCCTCTCTCCCCCCCGCCCCCCCCCCCCCCCGCAACGCCTCCGCCACCTTCACGGAGCGTGTAGCCACATTTACAGACATGGGGGCAACTCTGCAACAATGACACCTGTGCGGCACTCTGCGTGTCTAAGCCGTTTCGCAAGCATCCTGTAATCAGTCCATTAATTACTGGGCTTTGAGCTTTGCCTGGAGCTCGCCCCCATCAAATGTATGAATTATTTACTGAGGAGCCGTATTTTTAAGTGGTGCTGACAGTCATCCAGGGTTTTACTGTTATAAACATAGAGGCATTAAATATAAATGACGCTTACTGGTGCTCAGGACGGTTTCTGCCTTTCCACTAGACTGAGGCGAGTGACGGATAAACTGGTTTACCTATGAACTCCTTGCACACGTAGCAGAGTTTCTTATCTCCTGCAGTAAGTATCCACCAAGGATGAGGAAACAGGCATTAGGTTCTCCATTCGACTTTGGTTTCCTGTTACGTGTCGTTCTGGGGAGTGAATGAACCGGACGGCACCGAACCAAGTGGGTGGGGAGGGCTTCTGCGAAGTGCTTGGTGGAGCTTCTGGTCAGTGAGTGTTCCATCCGCCCACCCATCAATGCGCCCATCTCCCCACGCACCCACCCATCCATCCATCCATGCGTGCATCCACCCAACCCCTGACTCACCCATCCTCACCCACCCACCCATCCATCCAACTGCCATCCATCCTCCATCCACCCACCCATCCATCCTTCTTCCATCCAACTACCATCCATCCATCCACCCACCCATCCATCCTTCTTCCATCCACTATCCAACCAACTACCATCCATCTATCCATCCATTCATCCACCCATCCATCCTCTATCTACCCACCCATCCATCCATCCAACTACCATCCATGCATGTGTCCACCCACCCCCCCACCCTCCACCCATCCACCATCCATCCATCCATCCATCCTCCACCCATCTATCCACTCACCCATCCATCCATGTATCCACCATCCATCCATTCATCCACCATCCATCCATCCACCCACCCACCCACTCATCCTCCATCCACCCACCCACCCACCCATCCACCCATCCATGCACCCATCTATTCACCCATCCACAGACCCATCCATGCAATCTGAACACCTACTCTGTGCTAAGCTCTGGGGTACAGACCTCAGACAAGCGACGCAAGCCCTGGCGCAAACAGGCCGTGGGGGCGTCAAGCAGGAATCTGCAGAGAGGCAACACCTGGGCGCCACATGATCAGTGTGTGCGTGTGCGTGCGTGTGTGTGTGCATGTGCTGGTGCTGGTCGTGGGGGGATGTGGGAAGTCAGGACCCCCACGTTCATCTCTAAAGTGTGCAGTTCCATTCGAGTTCCCAGCTGGGTTCTTTGTGGACTCACAGCAAACCCACCCTGAAACGTGCGTGGAAAGGCAAAGTGTGAGACTGTTTTGAAACCAAAGGTAGAGGGATGGACAACCAAAGGGTAACGTGTGCTCAACCACACACTAAGGCTTATTTAAACAAATGCTTAAAATGTGCGATTCGCACTGTGACGACCAAACAGGCCAGGGGGACAGAACCGAACGTCCAGAAAGCAGCACGCAGGCCTCGAGCAGAAGGGCGGCATGAAGAACTCGGGGAGGACGAGCCACTCGGCGCCGGGACGGCTGACCGCGGCGGGGAACGAGACGGCGTGGAACACACACCAGACGCCCACCTGCCCCTGTGCCCAGAGGCCAGCTCCGGGCACGCTGAAGACCTGAGTGTGGAGAGTGCGGCTTTAACGCATTTGGGAAAAAGCTGAAGGAGAATGAATTGTGTGGCTTTCAAGGTAGGATTTCCTAGAGGAACGACAAAGCACACAGAGAAGACCTCAGAATATGGCTACTTCTGGGAAAGAGCAGATATGTCACAGGGTGGAAAGGAAAGCCAATCCAGTCTAGTTTAACCTAACGCAGCCTCACCTCACCTGTGGAAACGGGACCTTCGGATCAATAAGGACGGGCACAGATTCCACTGGGCACGGGACGGGGACGGGCACTTCAGAGAGACGGAACACATGATCCCCAATCTCGCTTGTCCGCAGGATGCAAACTAACCCAGAACGACGGCGCTTCAGTCGCGGTGCTGGTGGCTTGCGGAGATGCGAGCCACCCCCTTCCCCCCACCGTCCCCCCCACCCCTTTCAGTGCTGTGGCCACGATGTACAGCCACCGGGAAAATGATTCAGGGATTTCTGGAAAAGAAAGGGCTGCCCAGCCAAGTGTGTAGGGGGAGATGGGAGACAGGGGTTCCCTCGGCGTTGCTGGTGACACACACCCGACCGCACACCCAGCCACTGCAGCGGTGTGGTGTGCTCAGTCACCAAACACCGCGTACGGGTCACTGACAACGGCGCCCAGCCTCTGGACCGGGGGCAGGGAGGGTAAGCGGCAAGGGAAAGGCACTCCGATCCTAGGAACCGTGTTTTTTCGTCAGATAAGAACAAGCTTCTGCAGTGTCCTCGGCCAGAGGAAGCTCCGCGAAGTTACGACTAGAGCCGTTGCTGTTACGGTGCCCCTGCCCCCGCCCCGTCGGCACTGCCCTGGACCACTGCCAGCACGTGTGCTTGCCCAGTTCTCCTGGCATCGCTGTGGCCAGCGAGGACAGCAGCTAAGACAGAGAAATTTTTTGAAGAAATTGCAAATTCCTGCAACTCTATCCCGAGTGTGAGTATCAGAAACGCACGGAGAGTTCTGCGGTGCGAGTTTGATCTTCGCGTCCTAGAAATACTTGAAAACAGGCGCGGGGCCGCGGCCCGAGCTCCGTTCCCTGCCCTCCCACTCGACACCGTCGTGCCCACGGAATGCCACGCGTGGGCTCCTCAGCGGCGGGCGGTGCGGGAGGAGTGCGCCCGAGCGGGGCGTGGGCACTCCTCTGTCCCGCCCCTCTCCGGCTGGTGTCTGGCTCCGATCCCGGGGACCGGGGACGGGCGGACCGGGAAAGGCCGGCCACACTCGTCCTCTGAGGCGCACCCTGGGGGTCGGAGAGGGCACGCAGCGGGGGCTCAGGCCCGGAAGTCACGGAGACGTGCTGTGCTGAACCGCTTTCCACGGGGACGGGCTCGGTGGTGCCGGGAACTCAGGGTGGACACGGGCAGCACCTCCCCGTGGCAGGGCGGTCCTGGCGAGCGCGCCCTGCTAACAAGCACGGTTCGTGGCGGCTTCTCGAGTAGCGGCAGGGGTTCAGAGGAGGGAGGGCAGGTCTGCCTGGGCGGCTGGGGCAGACTCCTCGGCCCCCCCCCAGACCTGGGCTGTGGGGCGTGACCTCCATGCCAGCACCGGCGAGGCGGAGACCCCCGTGCACGGTCCCCTGAGCCACACCTCTGAGGGGGGCTTCCTGTACGGCGGGCTGCGCACGAAACCCCAGACGCTTGACGTGCTGAAAGGGCTTCTGCTGACGGCAGCGCCGGTGCCTTGCGGGGTGGCAGCTCACGAGCACCGCGTGCCCGGCGCCGTGCCGAGTTCTTCCTAAAGCCGGCCCTTCCCGCGTCACCCCGACCCAGACCCCCAGGCTCCCGTCCTGCGGGGCGCAGCCGGTGGCCCAGGTCTGGTTCCGCCGAGGGCCTGGCTGGGGGCAGACCGCGCTCTGAGTCCGGCCACATTCCGCACGACCGCTGTCCCCTGCGATGTCGCGTGGGCGACGCCGAGAAACCGGACTCTGACCGAGACGGCTCGCACAGCGGGCAGCGAGGCTGGGGCAGAGGGCGGGGAGGCGGGTTGTTTCAGGTACGTTGTCGGCCCCACAAACAGGCCTCCACGACAGAGCAGAGCAGAGCAGGGTGACGTGGCTGGAATGTGGTCACCGCCCCCCGCCCCCTCCTCCCCCGGGGAGAGGAGGCGGCATTGCCCAATCTGAGGTCAGCACGGTCACCAGGTCGCCGCGACCTTCACGCAGGGCACAGAGCTCCCAGTGCCCCCTCCCCCGTGAGTCGGGGTGCCACCACCATCCACAAGGACGACACTTTTAGATGTAGTTCAAGGGCACGGCCGGGAAACATCTAGACCCGATTTCAGCAATAACGCAGACGCAGCGCCTCAGTGTTGGCAGGAGCCCGGGCCTGGGCTCCTCCTGCCGTGCGGGCGTCTCAGCCGGGACCCCGACTCACTCCGCGTCCCCCACTTTTCACCCACTTTTCCAACCCGAGGGGGTGGACCTGGCCGCAGCACAGGCCCCTCTCTAAGGTTCTGGGGTTCGCTGTCCCTTCAGGGCTGAGGCCAGAGTCTCTGTTAACAATCGGGGAGCTCAGGGTGGGGGGTTGGGGACAGGGGTTCCCGCTGAGGCCCCTGGAGGTGACCCTGCGCCCAGTTTCCCAGCTCTGCTCTTGCCCCAGTACAGTCTGTGTGACCCGAGAAGGAGGTTCCGCTCAGGACAGAGGCCCGACGCCCGCCTCTCGTGGGGGGCAGGGGCACGGCTGGGCCCGGGTGGGGGGGGGGACGACAGCAGGACGCCATGCGGGGGCGTGGCCGGCGGCTGGCTGCGCTGTGCCCGCCTCAGAACAACGTCCCCGGGGTCCACAGCGCCGTTCAGCCCCACCAAGGGGGACCCCCCCAGGGCAGACCGCAGGCTGCCGGTGCTCATGGCGCCCACTGCAACGGTTTTGCCTGTTGGGTCTGTCTATGAAGCTTCATCTTTCAAAGGGACGAAGGCCATTAGCGTCCAGGGCGGCCCGAGCCGGTCTGCCTGGAATGCGACCCTCTGAACCACACGGAACGCGGGCGCCAGCCTGGGCTTGCCGGGCATTCTCGGGAGGGTGGAGAGGGGCAGACGGGTGACTCAGCTGTGAGTCATGGGTGCATCGAGCCTGTTCTGGAACATTCCTGAGGCCCGGAGCGAGCCAGCCTACGGGATCCGGGCCGACCAGGTTAGCCATCCGGGCTCCGGCGGGGAGGTGAGGACAGCAGTGGGTTCGGGGCCGCCGGAACCAGGGACACCGCTTCTGAGGCAGCGGGAGGAGAGACCCGCCCGTCTCCGAGGCCTCGCCTCCCTCCACGGCAGCCGTTAGTGCGATGACACTGGGAGTATTAACACCCTCCAAGTAATAAACGTTCCCAAGTACGCGCTCTCCAGAAATATGCCTGAATAAGGGCTATTCAGGCAATTATATTCCTGGGCCGGCAGATAAGAAACGGCCGTCCCTTCTCCTGTGGCTGTAAGTACATATTGATTAAGCTCAAACTTAGAACTCCAAAATGAATTATCTCCGGTCCTCGCCCAAGTGCTCCTTGCACTGCACGGAAGGAAAAACCCCACACAGCACCCAGCGCAATGCATTTAATTAAGACACGCGTCAACTTTATGTGCTGCTGTTCGCCCCGGCCGGCGCGCGGCGGTGTGAGTATTGAGCGGCGGCCTCGCCGGGCTGCTGATCAATGCCCCTGACTGCCCGCTGCGGCGGCCGGCGGCGGGAGGGGTTTCGGCCAGCCCCGCGCCCGTCGGCCAGCCGCTGCTGCGGGCGCCGGGGCAGTGGTCTGACCCGCGTCGAGTGAGCGTTTTTCTGAATCAGGACGCCCCTCGGGAGACGGTGGAAAGGGAGACGGGGGCGGGTGGGGAGAAGAGCCCGGGGGGTCGGCGTCGCCCACCTGGCCTCACGGGGAGCCGACGCACCTGGCGGGAGGCGTGGGGTGGACGTTCGCTGCCCCTCGACGTGGAGAGCACGTGGGATGTGTGTGCTCGCGAGCTGTGAGCGTGCGTGAGTGTGTGCAGCGTAATCACGGCGAACTGTGGTTACGGGGCAGGGCTGTCCCAAAGCCAGCTTCGCCCGTGCGTGCTGCCCAGGGGACCGGGTGGCAGTCTGAGGAGGGCACCTAACGTTGCGACCTCCGCAGGCGAGGCCGCCCCAAGCCTGGCACGACGGTGTGCCCGGGGCGTCGGCTCTCGGGACCCCGCCCACCCCAGTGAGCCGGGGGGCTTGCGTCGGCCGGGACAGCCGCGCGCCGACTGTGCAGGTTCAGCCGTGAAGGCGCTCTGGTCCTCCGGCACACCGGCCTTCCCACAGAGCGAGCGAGCACGTGCGTGCGTGAGCGCCCCCACCTCGCACACGGCGGGACCGCGGACCGGCAGCTGGATGGTGCAGCGCTGAGGGGGAATCCGGTGGGGGCCGTCCGGGGAAGCCAGCCCCACGAAACTGACCCGCACTCCACTATAGGCCTTGCTGGCCGAACCGTCCCCGGCTGCGTGTCACAGACGACTTGGGGGACGGCCTTGCTCCGAGTTTACAACGAAATGGGGCCACCCGTGCCTCTGCCTTCTCCGCGGCATTTCCCGAGGGCCCGGGCGAGCGAGCGCCCAGCACGGTGCGGGCAGCTCGGGGTCCACGGAGCGAGGCGCAGGCGGGACGGGTCCTGCCCGGAAGCGCTCGGAGGGCCGCGTGGAGTCCGCCCACCGCCGGCGACTTGGCCCAGAGCGAGAGCCGCGTCTCGGGCTGGGGAAGCCCTCGGCGAGGAGAGCCATCTCGGTAACCTTCTCCTTGACCTGACCGAGGATGAGGAGGTGCCCCCGGGGTCCTGGCTGGCCGGGAAAGACAGTGACTCACAGCGGGTCAAGGCCGCTGTTCACCGGGGACGCAGGATGTGACAGGCCCCCCGGGGCTGTCTTTTGCCGCCTGGGACACGCGAGAGCCCAGCGGCGTCCAGCCGTCGAGTCCGCAGGCTAGGAAGACCCGACGGCCAGAGGAACAACTGGGTTGGCCAAGTCCGGTCTCTCTGGGCACCTGGGCCACAGCGATGTCCCCGACCTGCTCGAGTCGGGACAGCGGGTTCAGGGGCTGCAATAGGAACCCGGGGGCTGCCCCCCAGCTCTGCTTGTTTTGGGGGGGACACAGGGCGGGAATCTGACCGCACCTGCACAGCTCACGCCCTATCTCCTCTCGCCAAATCTACCACCTTCATCTCTCACCGGGGTGGGGGGTGCTGTGCAGCCCCCTCACACCCCTGCCCCGGCGGCCCCTGAGGAGTCAGTGAAAGCCTCATTTGCCTTCCAGGTCATAGGGGCTGGGCGGGGATCACGGCATTTTGGGCTCCAGACTTGGGGAGCAAGGTTCAGGAGGGTGTGGGGACAGCAGATCCTGGCTTTGGACCTGGGCTCGGCTTTCGAGGTAAAGCAGCCACTTGCGGGCTAGCCCAGGGACGTGGGGGCTCAGCGCCCATGTACTCCAACCAAGGTGCCCCTCCGATGCCGAGATTGATGATTATTTGTTGTTTCTGTTGCGGGGGAAGCCTTCCCTTCATAAACTGGGAACTACTCAAATGTTACTTCCTGTTATGTTGTATCTGCTTCTTCAACAACAAACTCTTGGCCAAAACTATTTAGCTCTGCTCTGGAAGCCACGCTTCCCTTCCTTCTTTAAACACTAGGCAGGGCTTTAAGGGGCTTCCAGGCTGCTCATCCCTGGTGCCTAGGCTGCTGAGACGGTCGCATGCGTTAGCGAGGAGGAGGGTGGTGGGCACATTCGTTCAACTGGGGAAGGGACGGTAGGTACATTCATTCAACGGGAGGAGGGACGGTAGGTACATGGCCCCATTGCTCCAGAAGGTCATGCATGAGGCTCAACACTTCCCCCATTCTGTGGCATTGGCAGAGAATATAACAATTTTGAAGAAACGATGAAGCAGAGATAAAAGTGATGAAAACCAAACCCAGTCATGATTCATCCCTACTTCTTCGAACGTAATGCAGTGATCCAACTAATGCAAGGCACCACTCACACGAGACGACTAAGCATTTTACCACGGAGATGCTGTGAGATTTCTTCCCCAGAGACGCAAATGCACAAGGCGAAGAGACGAGTATCTCGCCATAACCCAGGTAACCCAGAATATTCTGTGTGATCACAGCCAACAGGCCTATGCTCGCATCCTCTCGGTTTCTCTAGAATCTGTTCTTGGGTAGAGCACGGCGAGTTCCCCGGCTAGACCCGTCCCATTTCTTGTGGTTCGCGGAGAAACCACACAGGATTCAACCCCGGCAAGGGAAACCTTTGAACACCACATCTATGAAATTCTGTTGTCCTTTTACATTTTCAGTAACATCTCTCTCCTCTGCATTTATCACATTTTCCAAAATATAAAAATGTTCCTTCTACTTTAAATGTTGACTACATGTGAAAAATTAACTCTGGTTCTATTACTTCAAACTGGGCTTTTATTAGCAACAGTTGTGCGGCGATGTCAAGAGGAATTTTCGAACCGAGGCGCCCAATTCGGAGAGTGGACACATCTGTTTTACTTCTGAGTTTGTTTTATTTTATTTCTTGGGATATGAATCCACAGCTATCTTAGAGCTGAAGGCTAAAGAAAAAACATATGTTGGTAAATCTGATTTCTGCATTTTTTCATTCAAGGGAAGTTGCCTCCCTCAGCCGCCTGCCAATAAGTAATAAATGGACTTGGCAAAAAGTTTATTTAAGTTGGCTTTATTAAGCCAACAAAGTGCAGAAATCAAGTCTCGGACAGGCAGAAAAATCTGTTCCTTTGAAGTCAATAAAAATCCATCTCCTTAATCCTTTTTTTATTGCAAGGAGTGGTGATTTTTCTCATCTGACTCACCGAGAACCTTGATTTGGCTAATCTGTCTTGCTCTGTTATCTTTCTCCTCCAAAGCTCTCCGAACGGCGCGTCCCTCCCCCGACAACTGCCACCTTCTGCACGTGCTTAGTGGCCCCTCTGGGCTTGAGCACTCTCTAGTCCATCCTGACGGAGGCCGAAGACGCAGGCTCCTAATTACCATCCATTTTGACAAGAACAAACACAGCAGCAGGTAGCCAGCTACAACGAAAGATGCACAGAGACAATCCAAAAACAAATGGCAGAAAGATGGCTAGAACTCGATGTCATCTCTCCTTCCCAAACTGTCTCCATTAAACCTTCTGTCACAGCTTCCTGTGACTGCCACCTCCTCACTGTGACCACTAAGGAAGGACATTCAGGACCCCGGTCTCATAACTCCTCGTCCACACCCCAGCCTGCCCACCGCGGCGTCCTGGTCGCATTGGGAGGTTTGACGATGGGGAAGGAAGGGCGTGACCTTGACAGAACAAAAACACGCACGGCACTGAAGACACTCGGAGCTCGGCCGCCCGCCGTGGCGTGCGGCGGGACGCGGTCCGGAGAACGAGGTTTCTTACCTAAGCTGAAGAGCACCAGGAATTTCAGACACACGAACTCCCGCTGGTCCAGCTGGAGGGAGCGCAGCTTCGCCACCAGCTCCTGCGCGTGGCTCATGAGGTTGCTCAGGGTGGCCCCCGCCTGCGACGCTATCATGGCGTAATCCACCTGCAACGCAGAACGACGGGCCGGTGACCATCGCGCTCAGAGAGGCGCAGTTCGCCTGAGCCCTTTCCCACGCGCGGTACACACTCGTACCAGGTGGCTTTCCCCAGACGAGGGGCCGAAGACACACTCTCGTATTGGAAAAGGCAGCGCAATTAGTCTGATAGGTCTAATTATTTCGATAGCTTTGTAGGGAATAGTTTTTGACTCAATTACACACATGTATATATATCCCCTTTCCATTGTGAAATTGCATTATCTCACAAGATTAAGGCGCTACCTCTCATGAACAAGTTCGAAGAGAAAGACACTGTCCACAAAAGCTGAGTTCATTCAACACAGAGTTCTCTGAGCACACAGTGGTGGTGTGAGTGAGCCGGGGGAGGTGGGGGGACAGGGAGGCAGAAATAGCTTTCTGTTCAGAGACTATGTTTCAAAGACCTCCTCCGAGGTCGAGGTCGCGTGTTTGTGGGTGCTGAAAGCGTCCCAGTTACATTGTTGCGTAGCTTGCCAGGGCCCAGCAAAGCTACAGCGACTGTGGCCATGTGATTACGGATACATTTCTCCCCAGAGACAGCCAGGGCCTTGCTTATAAGAAGAGTTTCTGGACTGAGAACGCAACACAAAAAAGGGCTCACATCCTTTTCCGTCAGAACCGGTGCCGCGACGCACCAAGCTGGGATTATTCTCGGAGACGCAGGAGGTTCCTTGTCTAATAATAAGATGTCGGGGTGGTTGTCAGTGACCAATTACCGTCTGACGGGGAAGCCCAGCCAGTACCTGGCGGCCCCCCCCCCCGTTTTCGCCGAGGCGCTCTGGGGCACACGCCTCTTTCAGGTGCATTTAATATTGCAGAAGCAGCAAATCTGTCTGGGAGGCGAGGGCTCCTGTGCCAGTCAGCTGGAGCGGGCTGCATGAAATTTTTATATTTATTGACATTTCATTACCATAATTGACTGCGCTCGCCTGTCTAGGAGAAGGCTCGGGGCCGCCCCCGCGCCGGCGGGCTGCTCCCCGGTGGGGGATTTGCAATTAAAAACAAGGCAGAAAGGGTTTTGTTTTTAGTGTGTAAATATGATGAGTTGAATTTTCAGCTTTCACCGGAGAACCCTGGGTGTACAGAAACGTTCTTGAAGAATGAGGAAAACGATGCGTCCGTGGAAAGACGACCCCCAGAGGTGTCAATCAGTTTGTGCGGAGTCAACTGCGCATGAAAACGCCACGGTGAGCCTGCCCGCCGGGGCGGCCCCGTCTGCCTGGGGCGCGAGTGGCTTCCGTCCGGACGCCTGCGCATGGGGGGGGGTGCGGGGGGATCCTGGGGCTCCTTCAGCTCCCGTCTCCAGCGGGTGCAGGAAGAGCCCGGCACGGGCGGCTGAGCCTGGAGCTGGGGGCAGGCGGACCCCGGGGGGTGCCCACTGGTCAAGCGCCCGGCGCAGAAGGACGCGTCAGCGACCCCTTTGCCAGTTCCCTTGCAGACAGGCCCACTCCGGGGAAGTTCTTACGTCAAGTGGGGCCTGAGCTCCTCATCTCTCCGGGACCGTTCTCGCTCTGACTCCTCCCGACCAGGGTGACCAGGGTGACCAGGGTGACCAGGGTGACCGAGACCCTGCAGGAGCCAGTGGGGCGGAGGGGGGGCGGGGTGGAGGACAGTTGGGGCTGCAGAGCGGGGAGAGGACCGGGCTGCCGCCGCACACGAGCCCTCGGCGAATGCCGCCGGTTCCGAACGCCGCACCTCGGGCGAGTCGTCCGCAGTCCCTGCGCCTCAGAGCCCCGCAATGAGGCCGCGCAGCCAGACGGTAATAAGGCACCTCCCCATCCCGTGATTCTCGGGGCGGGGGGGGGAGCAGTGGGAACAGCCCTGCCCGCCGAAGCGCGGGGCCAGCGAGGGCCGTGGCGCAGCTGCAGGGTCGCACGCGCCCGCACGCGCACACACACACACGCGCCCGCACGCGCCCACACACACACACACACACACACACGGTGCACCTCGCTCGGAGCCCCGGGCAGGCCCGAGCGCGGGAAGGCGCCCGACACCACATGCGTGCTGGTGCGAACCCAGCGATCACGACGGAGTCCATCCCATCGGCCTGCCGTCGAACAGGTGTGCCGCAAGTTCAAATCCCAGGCCTTCGGGGAGCTGGCCGAGGTCGTGCCTGCAGCTGCGAAGGGCCTGACGGAGGGGTGTTCTTGTGACCCGACGGGCCCACTGAAGCTCGGGGCGTTCTGGAAGGTGTGACGTGATCAGCGTGACCACTCCGGGCTCGCCTGTGCGGATGTTGTGGGACCCGGTGCCTGGGGCGGCGGCGGACTCAGGAGTCCACGGCTCAGCAGCGCCTTCAGAGCCGGACGCGCACCTGTGCTGCCCCGAGGGCCCAGACAGGCTCATCGTCACACAGGGGCTCCGGGAACACCGGTGACACCTCCCTCCAGGGTAGTGTATCGAATTGCGCGGCTCCGAAGGAGGCCCCGCGATTCATCTGCAGACCGGCAGCGCTCTCGGCCGCGACGCCCTCCCTCCCGTTCTACCGCAAACACAGTTACATTCTCGTCCCCGCAGGCGGAGCGCGCACCCGTCGCAGGGCCCGCCGGCCTTGCCTTCCACGTCCTTTCAGTAAAGTTAACCGGTCGCCCTCTTTCACTTTGTCTGCGTGCCATGAGATGCAAGGCAGGGACTGACGAAATCCCGGGGGCCGGCGTCGTCCCGTTTGGATGAATTCACGCGGCGTGAGGGTAGGAGCGGTGTGAGCTGCATTGCTTTTGGCTCGGACAGCCGAAACTTTGGATGAGTTGAATGTTGTGAGGTTCCCGTCATTTTAACACGCTCCGCCCCTCATAGAAGAGAGTAAGTTGCCAGCAGACGCGACGGCGATGTTGCAGAGGCTGGTGTTTAGCTACAATGTGCAAAGACTGAAAGCAGCCTCGACACAGAGTACTCTGTTGTTGCCTGGTACATGTTTTGGGTGCATTTCGTTTTGCAGTGCTGGGTAGAAATGGACCCTTGCCATAGCCGTAAGGTACCACACGTATAGAATTGCTGTGATAATGCTTAATGTTTGTGATCATCATTGTTTCCTTTTTGCTTGACCAGGTTATTTAGTGTGTACTTACGTGGATGCCTGGTTAATAGACAGAGTGAAAACACACTAGCTGACTTCTGCCCTGCTGGTGTGGCTCAGTGGATTGAGTGCTGGCCTGAGAACTGAAGGGTCACCAGTTCGATTCCCGGTCAGGGCACAGGGCTGGGTTGTGGGTCAGGTTCTCAGTAGAGGGGGCATGCAGGAGGCAACCACACATGGATGTTTCCCTCCCCCTCTTTCTCCCTCCCTTCCCCTGGCTTTACAAATAAATCAATAAGATCTTAGGAAAAAACCCCATAGCTGACTCCGGGTTGGGTGGGAAATTGGTGGGAAATGCTGGGTCCCTGGTTCTGTACCAGGTGCTGGAACCACTTCTGGCGCCCGGGCCCTGCGTGCACCCTGAGGGGACCACCCTGCAGACACGGGCACGTGCCGGGGGGAGGGGGCGCTATCCTGTCCCTCTTCCCACTTCAGGCTCCAAGCAGCACTTGCCCGGGAGTCCCCCCACTTCTGAAATTCCGTCTAGTCTTCCTCTCACTCCTGGGCTGGGGTACATGCATCACATCGTGTACCTCGAGCTGCATTATGGGCCTTGAGCTGGGCAAGAGCTGGACTCTGGGCAGAGCAGCAGCCGGGGACCTGCCCCCCTCGGCTCACCCATCGGAGTTGCCATAGATGTGGTGCGGGTGCTGCACACGTGTTTGGGGGTGACACAGGGTGCTGTCGGGGTTCCCTTCATGGCAATGCTATGGCCCTAATCTTAAAACACGCAAATAAACATTTTCAGCTGTTGGAAAGGGATTGTCTCAGTGCCGTGGAGAAAAGTCTCCAAGCAAACCTGGAAATTTATGATGAGCGATCAGGGAGTACTGTGCTGGGTTTCTTCCGGTTGAACCTGAGCAGGGAGTGGGTTCAAGTTCAAGTTCTGCCCAGCGGTTCCTTGTCACCTAACCTCGGGAGGGGGACAGTGGTCAGCCCTCCCCCCCAGGGATAAGGCACCTTCTTCCCATCTCTCCTGAGCTGGGCCCTGGGGCCTGCCTGGGGGGGCCGGGGGCCCAGCCCCACCCAGCGAGGGTGGGGTACGCCCGTCATCAGTGCCGGGTGCCGGGTGGGGTCTAGTGTTTCCCCGTCACTGACCTTCAGAAACAGCCTAAACCACGTGGGGAAGTTACGCCTGCCCTGTCGGTTATTGGTGGGTGTTCGGGTGTTTTGCGTGCTTCTCTGAAATAATGCCGTTTAGCTTCCCCTGTGACGGCGCTGAGCTGATTTCACACGACGCCTCACAGAAACAGGCTTCTGTCGTCGTTTCAAAGCTCTCTGCTCGAATTTAGACCGGGGGGGGGGTCGGCATGCCCCTGTGGCAGATGGGTTATTTTATTTAGGAAAGTAAGACCCCCCCCCCACTTAGCATGTTTACTCTAAAGACTGAGAGAGAACCCAACAGAAATGGCTGATCTGGGGGGGGCGGCATTATGAAAGACCCCCCCCCCCGTTTTCCTAGGGGATTCATGGCTGCAGGAGCGTGGGGGTGTCTCGGCCGCACGAGAAGGAGCCGGAAGTGGCAGGTGGGCGGGACGAGGGGTGGGGGCGGGCCCTCTGGGCCTTGAGTCCAAGGTAATTGTTTTCATTGAGCAATTAGGTTCGGGACACGTCTAGTTAGTTCCGGGTCAGTCCACCCAGCTCGTGCTTGTCCCGTGCCCGGCACCTTCGGCGTCACACAGGTGTCGCAGAGACACGAAAGGCGTCCAGCACTGGGTTCAAGTTCCTTCCTCCTCCTGGTGGGGAGCTCCCGCGCCGTGGCAAACGTCTCCCTGTGTCATTTCCACCTTCAGAAGCCGCAGGAAGCCCAGAGGTGCATTCACCCTGTTTCATCGAGCTTGTTCCACGAAAGACGGGAGTTGCTTCGGCGTTTCCGTAAGCGGGCCGCCTGGTGGACGGAATCCCGGTTGGGCTCTCCCCCTGGACCAGGCGGGAAAGGGTAGGCGGGGCGTCGGCGGAGACGCGGCTCTCTCGGACAGGGCGTGTGCGCTCAGTCAAGAACACCGCACGGGCTAGGAGGTGGCGTGCCGGACGCGTGCTGGACGCACGCAGGTGGTCACGTCGTGAGGTACCTGGAACCAGGTCCCCGTGCTGCACCTGCCACTAATGTAACCTTTAACGTCAACTATAATTTTAAAAAGTGTGGTGGGAGAGGAGACCTGGACGATCAGGCGGCAGGGGCAGTGGGAGGCGGTGACCCCGCCCCCCCCCCAGCGGTGGGGGCAGAGCCCCGGGCGGCAGTGGCCGACGCAGAAGACCGCAAATAGCATCTGTGCCCGGACTGTTCTTGGGTTTGAACAGAAAGACAAGAAATGCACTTTCTCTACTTTTTAAACGGTAATTACGTCTGCCCAGGGGCAGCACTTAAGGGAAAATGAAATGTGAAATAAGGAATATTTCTAAAGAGCCGGAATGGAAGTGCTCTGGGAGAGAATGGCAGAGCCCATTTGGTTCCCGAGGCCCGGACGGAAATGAAATCACGTTAATTTGCGGGCTGAGGCCTGCGCTTCTCCTAATGCAGCCCCGAGCTCGGCGAGGTGAGGGGGCTGGGAGGCAGAGCGGGCGACGAGGCTCCCGACGTGGGTACACTCCCCGCCGAGACGCGGGGCGGGGGCGGGGGCGCCAGGCCAGCGAACCCCGGGAAGCCCAGGCGGGCAGGCCACGGCGGCTCTGCTCCCCAACCCAGCGGCGTTTCCCAGGACAGACCTGGGAGGCAGGGGCCGGCAGCCGTGAGGAGGCTCGAACGGACCCAGTTTGCCAAACCTCCGGGCCAGCGCTTGCCTTGCATCTGGTTGGGGAAACACGGCGCGTCCAGCAGCAGTGGACGGCGTGGAGACAGCCTCTCACCCCCCCGAGTTCCGCGGCACGCTCACGTCCGCCGTCCCTGCTGCTGCCGGATGCAGGACGGCCGAAGCGAGGCTGACCACGCGGCAACGCCCGAGCGGGGACAGTGCCACCCACTGACGGGACCCCGGTGTCCCACGCGTCCGTTTTGGTGAGAGCTCAGTTACAGGATGGAGGGTCAGAAGTATGAGGGCACGGCCCGGTCCCGTGCGGGTGGAACGGGGTGGGGGTTCCCCAGGAGCCAATGTCCTCTGCCCCGGACACCCACCCAGCCCACTGCATGTGACGTGGCACCCTCGGGTCCCGGATGCGAGCCGACGTCCCTTTCTACCCTCTTCAGCAGCACCCCGGCCTCTGCGGCGGTGGGCGCCCATTTAGGGGGATTACTCATTGCCCACTGCTCCCCGCGCCAACCCTGACTCCCACGAGGGCACCCGTCCTTCCTGTTTCGCCCACGGACACGTGCCGGAGCCCCAGAACAGTGCGCTCCATGAACAGTTGTCGCCAGAGCGAGGATCTGTTGAAAAAGGAGTGCCCTGCCTGGCGTAGCTCAGTGGATGGAGTGCGGGCTGCGAACCAAAGCATCGCAGGTTTGATTCCCAGCCAGGGCACATGCCTGGGTTGCAGGCCATGGCCCCCAGCAACCGCACATGGATGTCTCTCTCTCTCTCTCTCTCTCTCTCTCTCTCTCTCTCTCTTTCCCTCCTTTCCCTCCCTAAAAACAAATAAATCTTTTAAAAAAAGAAAAGGGAGTAGGAACCAGAAGTGATTTCTTCCTTCCATCCTCCTGTTGAATGGCCCCCGTTCTCGACAGACGAGAAAGCCTCCTGATCCTCCTCACCCCCTGCCTCCACGCCGACCACGCAGATTACGTGTGGCCTCTGAGCCCGCCCCTTCCGCCTGTGTGGCCCCCGAGTCTTCAGGGCTCCACAGGCGACGAGGGCTTCTAGTCGCCGACACACAAACGGGCAGCAGCAGCTCGAGGAAACCGCCCCGGGTCTCATCGTTGACTGTGGCTCAGAGGTCGTTTTGACCCTTCGCAGGCAGCCCGGCAGCCCGGCGGCCCGGTCACGGCCGCGTCTCTGAGAGTCCGTCTGCTCGGTCAAGGTCAGCCGTGACCGCGGGGGCAGGAACACCGGGCGCCGGTCAGCTCTGTCCGTGACCTGCGGCCAGCCTCGCCGTTCGGAGCACAAGAGCCC
The DNA here is from genome assembly GCF_019186645.2 of Phyllostomus hastatus. Classification (NCBI taxonomy): domain Eukaryota; kingdom Metazoa; phylum Chordata; class Mammalia; order Chiroptera; family Phyllostomidae; genus Phyllostomus; species Phyllostomus hastatus. The sequence goes on along the minus strand of NW_025333607.1, from coordinate 22,581,927 downwards.
TTCTGACCCAGTCACGTCCCCGCCGCTCTGAACAAGCTTAATAAAGAGACACTGTGGGTCTCGGCACTCACTTGCTGCCCGGTAACCAGGAAGATGCACCCCTCCTTCCCGTGGACCACCTGGCGGTAGACGTGGTCGAGGATCAGGAGCTCGCTCCAGCAGTTCTGCAGCAGCTTCATCTGGTCGTCCACCTGCAGCAGGGACAGGAGCACCCACAGGTTACGTCCCCACGCCGTCGGTTCCGCACGGTTCTGTGCACCAGCGAGCCGGCCCCCGAAAAGCCGGGGGGCCCCACCCACGGCCCCCAAACAGGGGTGCTCAGAGTTTACAGCGTGGCTCCTGAAAATCAGCACTTTTCATTTTCATCTAGGTGTGCAGTTTTCTGTCCCCCCAGAAGTACTTAGCGCTAAGCATTCACAGCCGGCGAGCCGCTGGGGGGAGGCGCCCAGGACGCCGGGCAGCTGCCTGACGTGAGCGGGGCTGGCAGAGCCGGCTGACGGGGGTGCAGGCGCCCGTCCTCCGCGACCCCTGTGGAACGACCCCGGGTCACTCGTGCTCACGCGTCCGGAGGCTGGCTCACGGAACCGAAGCGGACACCCGCGGGCTGCCCACAGGGGGGATCTACACAGAGGACACGAGCCTCCCAGCCCCAGGGGCTTCGGGGCGGGGGGGGGGGCGCCCTGCCGCTGCCTGCAAAACCGACCGAGTGTCGGGGTTGCGCCAGACCCTGCGCGGAGCAGGGTGGCCCTGCGGCTGCCCGGCCGGCGCTTCGGGCCCGGACAGTTGTCCCGCACAAGCTCTCGAGTTCACTCTCCGCGTCTGAAAATCGGGCGGCGCCCGGCGGCCCTTCCACCTGCCCTCCACCTCACCCCGCAGGGGACCGCATGTGTCCGTGACAAAAGCACACCTGAGGGACCGCCCACAGGTCTGTGATCGCCATCGCCACGGCGACAGGCCACGGGTGACTCCGTGCTGTGGAGCCTGCCCAGCCACAGGCCGCTGTGTCTCAGAGGTGGTGGCCCTGATTAGACGTGCGCCGTGGGCGAACACGGCGCCCGGCATCGGTGCGGCGGCAGCACCCCCGTGCGGTGCTTCGGACTGGACTCCCGGGACCTGCCTTTGCAGTGGGCAGACCCGGTGCCCTGGGGTCCCAGAGAGGGTCGGCGGGGCTGCCCCGGTGCCGCCTCCACACAGGCACCAGGCTCTGTCCAGGTCACCTGGGGAGGCGCTGGGATTTTAGGAACCGAGCGAACCTAACTCACTTTGACACGTACTCGTGGAAGCGGCCACGCCGAGGCCCTCGGGATGAGGCTGACGGTTCTCAGGAAGGTTCCCCTCATGCGTCAGCAGCAACACGACCCTGCGGCCGTGTCCACGGGTCCGGGCCCCGGGGACCGCGGTCCCCCGCCCCGAGCTCCGAGCTGTGACAGGGACTCGAGGCACAACGGTCCGACCGCCGCCTGCGAGGGCCGGCGGGCCCCTGCCGTCTCTGAGCCCGACCCTCCGCCAGAACGCAAGGGACGGTGCTCGCCACAGGGCAGGGGCGTGATGGTGGGCGGCAGAGCCCGTCCCGACCCGCCCCGTCCGACGCCTGCGTAAAGGCGACCGTGGCGGTCGGAGCGGCAGCCAGGCCCCGAGATCGGGATCGGGAGGCGCTGGGCTCTCTGCCAGCCGGTCCGTTCCCACCCACAGAGGTCCCTCCGCTGAGCGACAGACGTGCGAGTGCCGGCCTGGGCTCCCTGCCGTCCCCAGGACGGTGGGGACGACACCACTCGGGGATGCCAGTCGGCACCAGCCACAGCTCTCTGTTTCCAGGGAAAGTCCCCAGGGGGGACACGCGTGTGGTGTCGCCCGTGGGACTCGGGCAGCCAGCGGTGGCAGCAGACACCCGCCCAAGCCTGGTCAGCAAACGGCGGCTCCAGGAGCTGCGGCCCGAGTCCTCGCGACCTCCAGGCCGCACCCCAGAGCGGCGGGCGCGGGGCCCGGCCGCCCCAGGGGCTCGGGGAGCTCTCAGACCGAAGCGCTGGGCTCCGGGGGGTGCCCCGGTGCTCTCCGCACAGCCGACACCCCCCACCCCCGGCGTCGCACCTGAAGTGTGTGGACCCGGCGGAGGGGGGTGGCCGCTCGGCCCCACGAGACACGTTTTCTCCCGTGACGCGCGTGAAGCTTCAGTGACGTCCGAGGCTCTCTTTCCGGAGGCCGACCACGCCGTGCTGTGCGATTGTCTCCCCAGAAACAGGTACCGTGCGCGTCAGTGTCGCGGATAATCTCAAGCTGGGGGGGCAGAGGAGAGGCCTGGGGGATGCATGTGGGGGCACGCGGGGGCACGCAAGTTCAGGAGCTGTTCTCATGCAGCGAGGGCGCGTCTGGCTTCCTCTGTGCAGGCGGGGGGCGAAGGAGCCCAGAGTCACCCCGGCCACACGGGCGGGGAAGGCGAGCGCCAGGGCTGGGGGCGCCTGGTGGCAGGCCCCCCCCCCGCCGTGGCCCCCGGTGGCCCCTGGCCTTCACGCGCCCCGGGACGCGGGTCCTTCCGACTGCAAGGTAGGAACTGACGTCTCCTGGCCGCCTGCTCTGTGGGGGTGCTGCGCCTGTATCTATCTGCAAAGGAGGACGTGGTTCGGTGTCCCGTTCGGAACAGGAGTGGGGTGTCTGGTGTTCGGTCCCCGTTCCCGGCTGTTTGGAGAGAGGGAGGCCGACCCGTTGTCCGGAGGGAGGGAAGGTTCCGCTCCCCTGAAGCCTCTGGCTCCTCATTGGGGGCCGACGCCGTGCGGCCCCTCTGCCCACGTCCGGAGGTGGCGGCCTCGGGCGGGCATCTGCTTCCTGCCCTTGGTGCCCGGTGTCCGGTGCTGTGCTTGGTGGGGTCTGTCCTCACTCTTCTCGGCATCTCCCGGCTGGAGGGTCTCCGTGACGACCCCGTTTGCACAGGTCCTGTGGGAGCCCGGCCACCTGTCTGCATCCCGGGGGGGGGACAGGGCCGGAGGACCGAGCTGTCCCTTGTGCCGGGCCTGCCCTGGCACCGGGCAAAAACGGTGCATCTTGCAAGAGCGTGCGTGGTGGTGATGGGCTGGGCGGTGGAACGGCCCTCAGTTCTGCACGTTTCTCAGTTCTCCTCCCCGAGCGCCTCCGGCCCTGAGCCCCCGGCTGAGCCAGCAGCTGCCCGTGGCTGCGGCTGGGGGAGGCCCTGTGAGGGCTGTCCCGCGCACGGGCCCCTCCGCACGGCCACCGGTCTGCACCCACCTTCTTGGGCCCTCGGTGACGCCTTCCTGACGGACTGTGCTTTCAACGCCCTCCCGAGCCACCGATTCCCACCTCGCCTCCCTCCGAGGCGGTTTCCCCAGCCAACTTTCTGCCTCCTTGTTTTCCATAATCCACGACGTCACGCTTTCTGTTCTCTGGACCCTGGCAGGGACACAGCTCTGCAGGGCTGTGGGTGACCTAGTTTGGGTGCAGCTCTGAACAAAAGGACGGGGTCGGTGTGATGGCTGACTCGTTCCTTATCTCGAGATAAGAAAGGTTGGTGCTTTAGAAGGTACTTTTTCCTTGGAAATCAGAGTCGGGGTGGGGGCACAGGAGGAAGATCATCTGGATTTTGGAGCAGATTTTTCACCTGCCAGTGCCGTCAGTAAACAATCTGAAAGGGGCCATTGGGGGGGGGACGACCGATGGCATGCACCTCAGCAGAACTCGGCAGCTGCCAGCCCGTACAGTCCTGGGTTATCAGCTGTCATAAAAGGCAGGCTTATCTCGGAGCCTGGTTACTCACCGGGGAAGCTATTTATTCTGACGCTGTGACCGGCGTGGAGGGGAGCACAAGCCCCGCATTGTTGCGGAGCCCAGCTCCCACAGCCCAGGAGGTTAATCATTAGAAACCTGTGCTTTCTCATAAGAACGGGCCAGTGGGCAAACAGTCCAGGAAGAAAAATGTGTGGATCTTTCTCAAGCCCCCGTTTAACTTGTCACAGCCTTTTGGCCGCCCCCTACCTCCCCGTCCCACCGCCCAGCAGCCGGGCCGGCAGGATGCGGTCTTGCTGGGCGTTGGGAGGGGGCGTGATGGTCGTCTGCGGTGACGCTTCCGGAGAGAGACGTGCAGGACGGCGTTCTCCAGACGCGCTCGAGGGGCGTTTAAAGTGGACCCGCACCTGTTCCTGAAACCTGCCGCGCGCTGGGCTGGGCGTGCCAGGCCGTGGGCGAGAACCTTGTCGCAAAACCGGGGACCGGGACCCGGCCGCCGCCTTCAAGGGCAGGAGACAGCGGGCGGTGCCACCTGCTGCCGCCGCCACCGCGGTCCCCGGGGGCCACCGCGCTCTCCTCGGTTCCCTTCCCGGGAGGCTCTGGGGGCTCCCAGAGGGGCTCCCAGAGGGGCGTCCCTCGGCGGCTGCTGTGCGACAAGGACACTTGGGGGCGCTTCCTCGAGTGGCTCCCGCCGGGAACCTCGGAACAGAGTACTTAGAACGAGACACAAAGTTTCTTCAGAGCCGTCACAGACGAAGTCCCGTCGTCGCTGTTGGCGTCGTTGTTACGTTTGCTTTGTGGCAGAAAGGAAACGAGAATTCCTGGAGGTGGACCCCCATTTACTTACTTGCTTATTTTTACTGATGCAGGGAGAGGGAGGGGAGGGAGACTGGAGAGGGAAACATTGACCGGCTGCCTGTCACACGTGCGCCAACCGGGGACGCAACCCTTCACCCAGGCCCGGGCCCCGGCTGGGAATCGAACCCACGGCCTTTCGGCTTGCAGGACGATGCCCAGCCCTCTGAGCCACGCCGGCCGGGGCCCCGCTCTCTTTTACACTTCCTTCTGTGGCTTTGGGGACATCGGGTAGGGGGGTCTGTGCCGACACGGGGGGAGGAAACTAAACCGAAACCAATCAGAAGCAACCTCACCCCTGTCAACGAGAACCCGCCCGGGGCCGGGCGCTGCTCGACACTGTTTATACAAAGCGCCCCATGACTGCAAACTGCTACAAAGTCCAAGAAAGAGAGGACCTCCCGTGCGCAATGATTACACAAGCACGAAGAACAATGCTGTGCCAGAGAAATCACAGCCGGGAGGGCTGCCTGCCGGCTGCTGGGATGTCGGGTGGGTTCCCGGCCCTTCCCGGCTGCAGATAACAGGCGCGGGTGCCGGGGACTTCGCTGTCAACACGCGGCCCGGAGCCGAGGGCTTCCGGCCCCGCTCCACGCCGCCGGGGTGGGACTCGGGGTGTTCTCTGCCCCCAGGATGTAGCCTCTGTCCTGCGGCAGAAGCGGGGGGCAAGGGGGCTTCCAGTCCATGACACCTGCCCCTTTCCGCCCCCAACCCTGTCTGAGTGGAGCTCCGCCCCAGCTCCCACCCGGCCGAGGCCAGCCGTGCACTTCTCCCCGTGTTCCCACGCAGCGCGGGTGCTAGACTGACCTGCCCCCCTCGTGCCTGCCCGCCGGACAGAAACTTAGCCCGAACTCCCCACGTTTCCCGTCCAGGGTCTCTGCCCAAGCAGACACCCCGGGCCAGTGCATGCTGGGATGGGTTAGCCCTGGATGGCCCCGGGTGGCCCCCCATGGCAGAAACCCAGCGGGGGGGGGGTGGAAAGTGGCTGTCACACCGCTGAGGCCTTAACCTCCGGAGAGGGGGGGAAGGGGGGACGTCCCGGTCCTGCCCCACCCCCGAATGACCGGGTGCAACACGAAGACGAGAACAGGGACCGGGAGACGGACGAGGGGAGGGCTGTGGGCAGAGAGAGGAGGCAGGACACAGGACACGGAACCCCCAGCCTCCCCCCGGAGCAGCCGGGATGCTCGGAGGCCCCGAGGGAGCGGCCGAAACCGGGTTTCACAGCAGGCGCCCCCAGTCTCGGGTCGCCAGAACGGGTCGAGGGAGCAGTCGGGGCCCCACGGGGTTCCTGTCCTGCCCTCACAGCCCTGCCCCGCCCCGGGGACGCAGCCCGCGGCCCCCTTCACGGAGTGTGTCCACCTCCTGGCCGGTCCCCTCCTCCCTGCAGCCTCTGCCGTCCCCGTGTTCCCTCCCGTCTTGTCCGACGACGCTGCCGTCTCACGACAAGCCCCAAGCAGGGCAGCCTCAGCATCGTCACCGTCGTCACCGTCGTCCTGCCCCCAGTGACGGTGGAGGCCCGGTCTGCTCCGGGACCCACCGGCTCACCCCCCCCCCACCCCCGGGGCAGCCCAGGGTCTCCGCAGAGCCCCCTCCAGCCCCGCGTTCCACGTGGGTGGGTTTTCCCCACCGGCCTCCTCCCTGCCCGGCCGCCACACCCGCACGTGGGAACGGGGAGCGGAGGGTGTGGCGGTCGCAGTCTCGGTCTCTAACGATGCACTTTGCCCAGCGCTCACCCCTCCTCTCACCCCCGTTTCCAGAAGCTTCCTGTTGAAACACGAATTCATTACACACAGCTGTGGACAGGTGGGAATTTGCACACAGCGCCCAGCAGCCTTTTCCGTCCCAGTGTCTGTGCACAGCCGCCCCCGCCCTCACCATCCCAGGACGGAGGGCGCTGGACGTACGGAGCCCCTTTCCCCGCGGCTGTGGGTGGGGTCAGGACGTCGCACAGCCTCGAAGTCCCTGTGGGTGCGAGCACGTGCAGAGACCAGGCAAGGGCATCCCTGCCCCCCCCCCCCCGGAGGCGGGCGGTGCCAGCCCAGCCCCCCTCAGAGCGGCTTCCCTGGGACGGGACGGTCAGTCAGTCGGCAGGGTGGGAGGCAGTGCCGTGAGGTTGCTGACCTGTGCCAGGCCCCGAGACAGGAGCCAGCCCACGGACGGACCTGGGGGCCAGCCCGGCCCTGGAGCTCGGGGGACAGGTGCTGAAAGGAAGGTCGGCTCGCGGGTGCGGCAGCCCGGGCCCCGGGCGCCTCGTCCCAGCGCGGGCGTGTGCCCCCCGACGACCAGTCCAGCGGCAGATGCTGGTGCTGAGCGCCACGGAAACAGGACTAGAAGGGGAGCTCGTCCTTGGGTCCGCCAGCCACACGCTACTTAGGGAGAACCAAGCAGAACAGAAGCTGGTTCCTGCCCTCCAGGAGCTTACAAAGGAATGGAACGAATTAGATACAGCGTCGGTTTGCACAACTGATAATTCCAGCATGAGTATCCACGTCAATCTTTGCACACACCTGCCGGTGCGTCCACGCCCTTATGAAGAAAGATCGGAAGCAGCTTACGGGCAGGCAGGGCGAAAGACCGACAGGGAAACACAGGAGGGCGTGGACATCCGGGGAGAGGAAGGGCGGAGACACGGTTAAGCAAGAACAGGGCCGGCCCCCCTGGAAGAGGACACCCACAAAAGGCAGGGGAATCTCGATCTGAACCGACAAGAGAGGTGCTAGGTGACCGGGGGCACAGGAGGACCCCCCTCAGGGCCCGGGAAAGGACGGCCGACGAGAAGCAAAGGCGTTTTACGGTGGACCACGTCGTCGGTGGACCGCTGGGACGTGTTTTCCAGAGCTGTCCTCACCGGGCGCTGTCCCCCTGCCCACCGGTGCCCACCTGCTTCCTGTCCCCGAGATCAGAGCCGTCCTCCGGCTAACTGAAGGGACGCACCCGCAGGTCTGACCAGGCGGACACCGCGGAGCCGTGACGAGGAAGCCCTCCAACGTGACAGCTCTTCTTCCTCGGGCTGGGACGCCCAGAGAGCGTGCGCTCACGGTCGTCGCGTCTGGACTGGGGGGGGAAGGGGGCCCGGCCCCTGGACGCCCGTGATGATGAGGAAGGTGTAAACTGAGGCAGGCTCGGCTGCCCTCCGCCGGGGGCCTCGGGCCCACAACTGAGGTTCTCGGGGAAGAAGGGGACAGGCTGGGGCCACAGGGTGACGCCCGTGAGGTCTCCACGTCATGTCTTCCTTTGTGGACAGCGTTTCAGAGCCAGAAAAAAAAAACACACAACTTCCTGGAGACAAAAACGCCCTTGGGTCCCTTTGGCCGCTGCTCCGCGCAGGCCGCCGGCCAAGGGGCGGAGGACCGGTCCCAGCATCGCTCGTTAAAAATGCAACCGAAAGGAGGGCAGGGGCGAAGGCGTGGTCCCTGCGGATGGCGCCGTGACCCGGTGACCGGGCCGGCTGGGAACCAGGGCTCCCGGGAGCCTCCCTCTGCCGGGTCCCTATGCGGGCGGGGGACACACCCCTGCACCCAGTTCACGCGCTCCCTCCAGGCCGCGGTGCCAGGTGGACGGACGGACGGACGGACGGACAGCCTCTGCCTCAGAGACCCCGGGCGGGGGCTTGTGGAGAGAGGGGTCAGAGGGTCAGCACCCCCGTGCAGGGGGCTGTCTTTAGGCAAACCCCACTGTTCCTGCTTTGGGCACGTGACCCCCCAAAGTGGATACGGGAGAATCGTCACTGCCGTGCCCTGAACTGAGTGCGTTTCCGACGGCAACAGCTCCTGCTGGGCCCCCCCCCCCCCGACGCTGTGGACGCCGCCCCGAGCTGTTGGTTCCACTGCGAACCCCACCCAGCCCTGGGCCGGCTGCGGGGCCTCGGTTAGCGTCTGGTCGATCAGCGCGGAAGGCACCTGGCGTCCCCTTAGTTCCCGCACTTCACAGGGGACACTCACGCCCCCTGGGACGTCGGCAGGGCGGCTGAGGTGGCGGAGGGCGGTGGGAATCCCGGCGTCCAGGGTCCCAGCCCTCGGCGCCGGCACGGGGCCCCTTTACCCCGGACGAGGGGACAGTCTCCTCCTCTTCCCCCCGGAAGGTTATCGTGGAAATGCAGTGTTGCCTCGATTTCCGTCCCGCCGGGAAGCCGCTCTCGGCGAGGTGGTCTCGCCGCTGGAGACGTGTGGGCATTTGTGATTCCAGAGCCCAAGTCGTTGGGAGATACAGACCGGGCCGCCGGGGGACGGGACCCGGGCAGGGCCTGGACTCGGAGTCCAGGTGGGAGCTCTTGGCTCTCAGGGGGGTGTGTGGGGGGGACTCTGAAGGGCAGGGGGCGGGTGCGTGAACTAAGACCTTGCACCGACCGGACCCCCGGGGCCCGTGTGGAGACGGAGGCGGGTCTGCCGGGCAGACCAGAACCGGGACGAACGCGGAGGAGCCCACGGGAACAAGCTGTTCTCTCTCCCCAGCTTGGAAAACGCGCTGATTGTTACACGGCAGGGCCGACCAGATTTCTCCAGAGATACCCGGACGAACAAACACCTGCTTTGACCCCGGACCTTTCCCGAGCACCCACGGGCCACCTCGTCGGGACGAGTCCCGTTGGCCCCACAGAGTGCGGGACGCTCGCCTGCTGTCCCCGCCGGGCCAGCGCGGGGGTCACCTCGGCACTGGGGTGCACCTGGCTGCCCAGGGGCCCCGGGTGACACTGAGTCGTCACCTCACCGCTGGTGGCGGGGCCCTTCCCACGGCTCGGCCAGGCGGAGTGCGGGACTCCCCACCCGCTGATCAGCTGCGACCTGGGAGGAGGGCCGCGTCTCCATGGAAACGGGAAGTGCCGGAGTTGTCCGCACTGCCCCGCCCCGCCCCCTTCCGACCAACGTGTCATTTCCCCAGTGCCCGCCCGTCACGAGGGGCAATGTCCTGCACCAGGGGCAAGGTGACAGTGTGTGCAGATCACACAGGAACAGAAAACAGCCCTGGCTGGCGTAGCTCAGTGGATGGAGCGCGGGCTGCGAACCAAAATGTCGCAGGTTCGATTCCCAGTCAGGGCACATGCCTGGGTTGCAGGCCACGGCCCCCAGCAACCGCACATTGATGTTTCTCTCTCTCTCTCTCTCTCTCTCTCTCCCCCCCCCCTTCCCTCTCTAAAAAAAAAAGTAAATAAAAAATCTTAAAAAAAAAACGGAAAACAAAACACAGGTACAATTGTGACTCACTCCCGCTGGACGGCTGCTGTTGGGCTGGCTGTCGCCGTTTCCCGTTTGCGCGTCTGAGGGGCGTGAGGCCGGAGCCCCGGACCCAACAGTCAGGTGGCGAAGGGCCCGGCTGAGGGTTGCCGGCTCCCAGCTGTGCCCGAGAGTCTTGCCCGCCCGCTCCTGCTGGCTCGTGGCGACTCTTCCTGACACCGGGTGGCAGGCCGCGCCCCAGAGGGGCTGGTGGGGGGACCGGGCAGGTCAGTTCTGCCCTTTCAAAGAAGGAAGGAGCCCCGCCACCCCGTGAAGTCCACTAATTCTTTAACCGACCTGACTGCCCCCTTCCCGCTGTGCGGACAGACAGCAGCCCAGACAGACAGAAGCCCGGGGTGGGGTGGCCGGGCCCTGGGCCCCGCAGCTCTGTGGGCACACACCCGGCCATGCCGCCACGCCCCGCCGCCGCCGCTCCTGCGTGTCCGGGGTGGGCGGGTCCTGACCGCGGAGCCACAGCACCGCAGTGCCGAGCACGCGTCCCCGAAACCAGCCCGGCACGTGTCCTCGCCTCAGTGACGCCGGCCGCCCACCCCAACCCCCCCGGGGAGGACCCAAAGCCTCCCCCGTCGCTTCTGGAGAAGGACCGGCCAGGGCGTCTCCCTGCCAGAAGACGCGCTCAACCTCTTTCCCGACCACGACTCAGAGCCTGGACGGTGCCGAGTGGTGGCTGTGACTCCCCCAGCGCAGGGCAGCGCCCCTGAGCTACCCCCCGCTCCCCCCACCCACAGCAGGGTCCAGCCAGGTGCAAGGCCGTGTTGGGTGCAGCTGCTGTGCTCCCACCTCTGCGCTGGGGTCGGGGCAGGAAGCAGCGACAAGCCAGGGGTGGGGACGAGGTGGGGACGAGCTGGGGACACGGACACACAGGTCAGCAACCCCCGTGGGGGGAGGGGGGCGTAGCTGTACATTTACGGTCGCCGTGCGTCCCGGGTTTTGTCAGAGAGCCCCGACCTCACACAGCCCCGTGAGCACGTGCAGACAGACGGATGGCCCCCAGTGGCCCGGGGGTGGGTCACGGAGGGCGGGCGAAGGCAGGGTGCCAGGTGTCCGTGTGGAACATGGTGCGACAGTCCCTCCACAACGACGCAAGAGGAAGCTCCGTGTTTCTGGTGCCCACAACTGTGAACCTGCTTTTGCCCCACCTGGTTCTGTGCGCTGAAAGGGAGGAACAAGCAAAACACCGTTCATCTGGGAAGGAGGGAGGCTAATTCCAGATCAGAGCGGTGACGGAGGGAGGGCCTTGGAGTTGGCCCTGAAGCTCCCTCAGCCACGGCCGGTCGGGGCAGCGACAGACAGCTGAGAGCAGCGGGGGCAGGTGCGCCAAAGCACAGGTGTGGCGGCCGCAGGCAGGGTCTGGGTGTCTGGGCTCGGGGTGCGAGCCGGGGGCGGGGCGGGTGGAAAGGTGACGGAGGTGGGGACCTGTCCGGGAGTCCTCGCTCTTCCTGTCGGAGCCACGGGGCGTGCAGAGGGACGCGGGCAAGTCAGGAAGCCGGGGTGAACAGGTGGAAGGGACGTGTCCCCCGAAGGCACAGGCAGGGACGGAGCGGAGGTGATGCTGGCGATGAACGCGGGTGCGTTTGCAAGCCGTGCCAGGCGCCCTGCGGGGTCTGGGAGCAACGGCGTCTCCGTGGGCGTGGGTGAAACCGCGGGGAATGAAATCGCGTGAGAAGGGAGGGGCCGATGGGAGAACTTGCAGGACAGCGGGGTTTCCGGGCGGGGTGGGGGGCGGGCGAGGGCTGGGGAGACAGCCGGGGGAGCGAGCAGTCGGAGAGGAGCGGGGGGCCCGGGCCTCTAGACGGAAGGAGTCTCAGGGACACGCGAGATGGGGAGGAGGCCGGGAAGGGGCAGCCCAGGTCACCGCTGGGGTCTAAGGCCGAGCACGGTTCGCTGGTTTTGGTCAGGCTCCGGGTTTGCCTTGTTCGGGCACCAGCACGTCGGCGGGCTGGAGAGCTTCCTACCCGAGGGCCTGCCCCATCTCAGTAAAACCGAACGTGGTACCCCCTCCTTCTCCGAGACCGACGGCGGGTCTGCGGGGTCGGCCTGGGCGTGAGCTTTGGGAGTTTAGCTTTCGACCGAGAAGCTTCCCAGAGGCGCCACCAGCTTTAAAATGATTGTTTATCCGCACGAGGCCCACCCTTCCCTGCGGTGAGTTCACCTGCATGGAGCTACTGACTGTGAACTCGAGGAAAACATCGCTGTCCTCCTTAACCCTCACGGCGGGGGGGCGGGGGACAGAACCACCCATCATTTGCTGTTTTCATCCTTGACTGGCTACTTTGCTGCTGAGTCACACATGCTTTCAGTAGGGTAGCGTGGTTAGAAACACTCAGGATCGCTGGAATCCGTGTAGGATAAAGCGTGTCCGTCCCGGGGAGGGGTTCGCCCGCGCTGTCTGTGTGGGGCGCCCACATCCTCCGAGCCGACCACCACACGAGGGACACTGGGCAAGGAGTCGCTGACCGGACGAAGGGACCCAGCAACATCCACTCCCCCCACGGCGGTCACTAACCTGCCCCTTTGTGGCTCCACCCGGTCGGCGTCGGGGAGCCTGGGCCCCCGGCCGGCATCTGTCTGCCCCCGGGACCCGGACGCCCTGACCCGGGACAGTGAGCGGCGGGCCGGACCTGTGCCGGGCACGTAACACGCCTATCTCGCCGTTCGAGTTGGTGTCGAGACCAGGGCCGCTCCCGTATTTAAATTTCAAATCACTTAGACATGATAAGAAACTTAGAGGAAACATCAAATGAGAATTGCTTTGAGAATTATTTGAATTACAAATGAGACTATTTGTTGCTTCAGAAGAGGCGGCTTTGGAGTTAATGCTTCCAGAGGAAATGAATTGGTTTGAGTTTCAGAAACACAGCAAATGGAATGATTGCGTACATTTCTTTTAAAATCCCTTCTTACTCTGCCATACCCCGTTTATAGGTTAGAACAGTAAACATTGCTTCTGTATTGACAAAACGTGACAACAAAGTGATGATACTGTTTCACACGGGTGAGAGCCTGATATAAAGTTACCACTAGCAGTCGCAGGTCTGAAAAAAGCTTAAGTGGTAGAAAAATTGTGGCTTTTCCCCTTTCGATGAAAATACACATCAGCACTTAAAAAGCGGAATGCCACAGTCCAGAACCTTCTACACTGAAACACCGAGAGGCATGTCTAGTCTGAGTTTAGTTTCTGAGGGCTTATGACAGAGGGGCATCTTAATTTCAGGAAAAAAAAATGCTTTTCCGACAGCTCGCATACATTTTCAGATTAAAGGCCAACTAGTAAACAGAAAAGCTTTGTAGAGTCACAGCCGAGTGTTGGGGAGGCTTCTGCCGGGAGGCTGCCGGCTAATTATAAAAGCGTGCTGGGGCGCATCAGTTCCCCAGATCGACATTATATGTTGCATGTGTAAACGTGGGGATCCCATCTCCCTGAAGTCACATCATGCGGACGAGGTGAGGCGAAAACCTTCCCGCGTGAAACGGGGAGGCGCGGCACCCCGGGACATCGCGGGCCGTCTCTCCCCGTAACAAGCTGGCTCCCCTGCGTGCACCGGGCGCGTCGAGGAGGACGGGCTCGCCGCTGCAGTCGAGTCCCTGGTTTTGTGCTCTGTGCCCCAGTTTCACGGCGACGACTGCAAGCCAAATAATGAACCGAGACCAAGCCCCTGGGAGCAACGCATCAAACGCGGTGGTTGCCATAACAACCACGGAAAACGGTGTGTTGCTCTCCAGGGAACCGGCAGACTTGCGCACACGACAGAGAAGCCGGCCTCTGGGGCGTACACACCCTCGTCTCTTCGCAGGCGCGCCCCTCGCGCCCGCGTTTCTCTGGGGCGTCTTTCCCACGAGCCCCAGGCCAGAGACCGTCCTGGACTCACGGGGACGACGGCGTCCTCCCACAAGCGAGCTGTCGGGGAGCGGCCGCCCGTCCGGGAGCTGCTGCTCTGCGCCCCCCTCCCCCGGCATCTTGGTGGGGGCGGGAAGGCAGCCCGCGCACACACCGCCGCGCCGCAGGGAGACCGGGGCTGGACGCGAGCAGACACCTGCTGACAAACAGGGCCCGGCCCGCTGCCACGGCGGCGACCTCCAGTTAGTCAAGATTTAATTAAGGGCGTAATTAAGTCAGTGGAACGGAACGCTAATGAGTGGTTTTTTTTTAATGCGGGTAATTACACGTACAAACACAAAGTGTGGCGGGGACTGAGATGTGTCATTAAAAGGAGCGGCGGAGGATGACACGGTGCGGAGCGGGCCTCTTCCCGGCTGTTTGGGGAAAAAAAAAGTTGAGCGCCTCTCAGGTTGGATAATGCCCGGGCAAGTTTATGTTGGCCGCCCGCTGGGAGCATTTGTCATTCTAATTCCGCGACAATAAGTGACTGTGTGTATTGAGGTCCTGGTTCTGCCGGCTTTGAAGCCTTTCTGTGTTCGGCGTTTTGTCCGACTGCAAATGAGCCGCGGGGCCTGCCCGTCGGTTGCTGGCCGGCGCTGGGCTTCCCGTGGCTCGGCTTAGAGAGGGGTCCCCCCCGCCCCCCGAGCCGGGACGTGGACAGATGTGGGGGGCTGAGCCCCTGCCTGGCTCAGAAGGAGCCTCCCTTCTCAGGGCCCCTTTGATTGGAGCCCGGCTTTGGGCGGGGGCACGGCCACGGGAGCGTGGTCCGGGGAGGGTGCAGAGGACTGAAATGAGGCCGGTAACTTGTTAGACACGAAGGAGAGGTGTTTAGGTCCCAGGCAGGGAAGCCTCCAGCGGCCACAGACATCCTGTGACAGAGAAGCCTGCCCGTGGGATTGGGGGCCCCCCCTTGTTCTGTGCGGATTGCTTCCACCACGGGGGGGGGCAGGGGCTGGCGTGGCCGGCAATGTTTTAGCCACGGGTCCCAGCAACAAGTGGGTGGCTCCCTCCGTCTCCACGCCCGCCGCGCGACTCCGTGCGGCTCCCGGTTCGGACGCTGCCCTTCAACAAAGGCGTCAGGTGTTCTTCCTGCCGGAACCCGGCGTCGTCCCGGCCCGACCGTGCTCTCCGGGGTCCCAGAGGGAAAGGGAGGGGCGGCTCTACGGCAGCCCCTCCCAGCGTGCCCTCCCCGCACATGATTAGCGTCTGGCAGATGGTCGGAGCCCGGCTCTCCCCTCCCCCGAGGGCTGGGCTTGCTGTGTCTGCATAAACATGGGACTGCACGGGTGGGGGTGGGTGGGGGGGTGAGGGGTCCCCGCCGTGTCTGTGGGTCCTCACGCAGCGTGGCCCTCGCTCAGAAATTCAACGCCTGTCGGCTCCCGTCTGCTGTCGGGTCGGTTGCCGGACACTGACCTCTTACAAATGCCGGCGCATCTCCGGTGGCCGTGGGGAGTCTGTCCGTGGGAGACTGTGCTTCTGACAAGGCCGTCCGGGGTGAGCACGTGCGCTCCTGGGGTCTGGACTTGCTGTGCGGCGGTGCGCGTGGTCGCCAGACACGGGGCGTCGGGGGCACACAGGGCCGGGAAGGAGGACCCTCTTCTGCTCGGGCCGTGGGTTGGCCGAGCTCCCCGTGGAGGTCAGCCCTGCCCCCTGGCACGGCCGGTGTCCGCCAGCAGGGCTCTCAGGTCCAAGGTCCATGTACGTACGCGCACATATGTACACACATATTCACACACATGTCCACCCCCCCCCCAAACTGGAGCTAGTGACGGACCTCAGGGCACTCACGAATCAAGGCGGAGTCCAACTCCTAAGGTGCAGATGAGCATCACTGCGTCTGTGGACACTAGAGGCCGGGGCCACGGGGCCGCTGGCCGTCTCGGATGTGACACAGCTTCTGAGGGGCCGCACGGGGCGACCTCGAGCGGCCGCCGCCCCCAGTCCGGTGCCCGGCCGAACGCGCCCGTCCCCGCGAGCCCTCGGGCGCGGTTTCCGGCAGCGCGGCGCAGTGGCTCTGGCGAGTCCGCCTCCAGTGTCCGTGTACAAGCACCTTTTCCCACCTGCCTGTCGTGGCCCGTCCCCAGGTCCCGCCAAAGCTGTCTGTCAAAAGCTCAGGGGGGGCGCGAAGCAGCTGTTGGGCGGCGGTGTCCCCCTTCCGCGCGAGTGACGCCTGAAACCCAGACCCGAGCTCGAGTCTGAGCCCCGACACCCCCGCACCCCCTTTTTTGGGGCAAAGCCACCTCATCAGGTTCTACGTGAAGGAACGCCAAGTGCCTCCCGCCCCCTCGCCTCCCGCAGTTCGGAAGGAGCGGCCGGAGGAGCAGCGGCAAAGCCCCTCGCCCGCCGCACCCGCCGCCGCGCCCGCGCGCCCAGTCCGTGACGGCCGGCGGAGGTCGGAGAGCTCAGCAGAATTTTTATGAACAGGCGCGGGCCCGAGGAAGACTCGCCCGCCATAGCCGGCTGCGGACGGGGGTCATCTATCAGCAGACAAACGCAGGAACTCCAGAATGTCTCTGCTCAAATGAAATAATATATCTTTGAAAGCCAATGCCCGTTTCAGGCCCGAGGCCCATATATCAAGGCTGAGAGGCTGGCGGAATGGCTGCAGGGCCATTAACCTTCCACCTGTTCCCCTTGTCCTTCAGGATGAGACCCTGCCCTTGGAGTTCCTCCCTGCCCCAGTCCATCTTCCGGCGCGGCGCAGATGTAAAGCAGCGGGCCCGGGAAATAATTCAAAGGCAATGGACCAGGGGCACGGTTACAAATCTCTGCCACTGGCACTGTGACTTATGCAGGCAGTTTGTCACACACGAGCCAGGTGACCTCTGTGACATAACAGAGAAAAATACCGCCGGGGACCGCAGGCGGGCTGCGGAGGCTCCGGGGGGCTCTACTCCCCCGTCGGCGGGCACCCGGGCTCCCGGGACACCCCCTTCCTGCCGGAGCACCCGTGCAGGTGACGCCGGGAAGACAGGGCAGGGGCGGACTTCCTACCGCCGTCGTGTCTGACAGAGACCCGGGGCTCCCTGGGACCCCAGGACCGCAATTTCTGCTTTGTTGATACGGCCTCTCACGCGCCGCAAACGCCAGAAACGGGCCGCAGGAACCTGCTTTCACCCCAAGGGGGGAAATGAGGTGGGGGGCACGCAGCACAGGCCCATGGAGACTTGGTTGGTCTGGGAACCGAGAAGCTACCATGCGGGAGGTGAAAAGAAAGTTGCGCTCAGGCTAAGGGGTCTGCTGCATCATGCACCAGAACGAGTCGCACGGGTTTAGTTACTCAACGTCTTACTTGCAAAAAAACACGGCAGCAGAGGGTCAAACAGAGCCGTGCGTGCCGGGTCTGAAGTCCGGAGCTCTCTGCCACTGCCCCTGGAATCCGGGAGAGCGCGGGCCCGCCGGGCGGGGCTGGAAGCCGCCGGCAGATGTGTTTCCCGAAAGGAAGCGGCCAGTGTAAATACTCTTGCATTTGCGTTAGAAGGAATTTCTGGTTTGCGTTTGCTGCTGCGACGCCTGCTTCCTCCAGCCCGCTGGGCCTTCTGTGTCGAGGCCGTCGTCCCCCAGCCCCTCGTCTCTGTGACGGGGCGTTCAGGTGCTTGCGAGTTTTTCGTAAGTTAAACACAACCCCCAGCACCAGTCTGGCTCACGAGTGACAGGCACCTGAGTGGACTCACGTCCTGTTCCAAGGCAAGGACCCGCGTGGGAAGGAGGCCTCCTTGCCACCCCACACCCGCCCTTGGGCGCCCACGTGCCCCTCTGGAGTCCGTGCTGGTCTTCGGTTGGCCGATGTGTGTGTCACCGTCCCTCACAAGTGCTGACACCAAGCATCTAATTCCTAACGTGCGAAAATGATCAGAAATAAAAATAATCTTTAAAAAAAGCACTAGGAAGTCCTGATGCTAAAGCAGAGTCATTAAAAAACGCCCGCTCCGACCTTCGCAGAAAGGCGAGGGTTCCCAGCTCTGCTCCGGGGGCTCAGGGCTGTGGCCCTGGAGCCCGCCCCCTGGGGGGCCTCGGGGTTGTCACGCCAACGCTCCCGTGCATGCGTTTTCCCAGGAGGACCGTGCCTCTTTCTCGTCAGATGCCCAGAGGTGCCTCCGTTCAAAGAAGTCCCCAGAGCAGAGGGGACTCCAGGGGGAGTCCTCCAGGTTTTCCCCCAACCAGAAGCAAAACCTGGGCTGGCCCCGAGTGACCCCAAGGTCACCCAGCCTGACCAGTCGCCTTCCGGAGACAGAGAAGGCGGAGCGTGAGGGAGCCCCCCCACCCCCGCCGCCGCCCCACGAAGGGGACAGTCGGCAGAAGTGGGACTCCAGCCTCTTCTCCCTGCCCTGGGCCGTGCCCGGGCACAGGCCGGCCTTTGTCTCCTGGGCCCGAAAGTCCTTCTCCTGGTGCACACAGAAACCTCAGTGTGAGAAATATCCATGCATGTAGAACCACAAAACAGTCTTCACGATGGCCGTATTCGGAATAAATGTCCCAGGACCTTCCTTTGTGGACCGCACCTGGTCTTTACGGAAACAGAGCTCGGACGAAGGACCGTGCGCCTGAGTCTGTGTTCGGTCTGCTTCCCGCCAACACTGCTGTGTGTGTGTGTGTGTGTGTGTGTGTGTGTGTGTGAGAGAGAGAGAGAGATGAGACGCGCTGGGTCCAACCTTCAGGGACCTCTGTCATGCCTGTTTCGTTGCAAGCAGTTTCCGCTTCTCTATAAATTAATATTTAACTGGCCCGGGTCAATCCGTTGTCTGACAGTATCAGTCAGCGTGTGTGCCCCTTCGCAAGAGTCGTGAAAATCTCCAACCAGGTTCACGCAATGCCACCTGGTACCAATAAATATGTTTCCACTTAATGTCTGATCAGTTTGAATTCTCTACGCACGTGACTCACAAAATAAAAAAAAATAACAGTTATTTACAAAAACACTCAGCAAGGAATGTCATTCATGTATCTGAACTTGCAGGTAAAATAAGGCACTTAATATTTCCAGTAAACCACCTAAAACATTTCTTCCTTTGAGAAGAAAATGCTGGACCCCCAAATGGAAAAGGTCCTCTAATAGTTAAGTTATCCTCACGTTCTAGGATTTAAAACAAATAAAATATGGTTAGCTTGCAGCCAAAAGCAAAAAAAAAAAAAAAAAGCAAAAAACAGAAAAGAAAAAAGAACTCCTGGGCACGAACCACTGCCCGCATTCTTTTCCATCCGCAAACAACCTCGTTTGGGGAAGTTGCCACATCGTATCGACAGTGACAACAAATAGCATTGTCCCGTGGACATCTGTTTCCGACTCCCACACTGATACTGTTGCCAGCGCGCGGGCGCCCGGCCCTCCTCACAAGTCGCTGAGCCCAGAGGAACTGGGAATCGCGGGCGCTGGTTTTATTATTGGAACACAGGAAAACTTTATCACCGTGCTGGGAAGTTCTGCGTCTTTTGAAATATGGGAGCCGGGGTTACGTTAGCACACGAAGCCACGCGGAAGGCTGCTTCTGAGGAGGAGGGAGGGGGGAGAAACGGCTTCTCATCCGTTTTGTCCTTGGGCCGAGGTTCCCACTCACCTTCGTCTGAGTCCCTCACCCACCCTCAGCCGAAAACTGCTTTGTCTCTCAAAGACGTTCTTGAGCCGAGTTTCTCGTGCAAATTGAAAGGGCCAAACACCAAAGACATTCTAAGCCAAATATGACAAATAAACACTATTGTTCCTAACAAAAAATCAAACGAAACCAGAAGAGCTTTTATACACACTTGTGTTTTTTTTCTAAATTCAAACCACCCAGCTCCTGTTTTCTGGAGACCTGGGGACAAGGACCCGGCGCCCCCGGGCTGCTTGCAGAAGGGCCCTCGGCGCAGCCTGACGAGGCGGAGGAAGAGCGTGAAGAGACGCGAGAGAAACGCGAGTGGGGCGGGGCAGGTGGGGAGGCGGCCACGGGACACCACGCGGGACTCTCTCCTCTGCCCTTGAACTTGGGCTCTGAATCAGTAACCGTGCAAGTGCACAGAGCGGCGTCCTGCTCGCCCTCCGTCACACCCTCCTGGCGTGCGGCCTCCCCTTCCCACCAAAGCAGAAGCCGGGGAGCGAGGCGCTCACCACGCCGACTCCACGCGGACGCCCGCTCCCGTCGCTAGCCCGCTCCAAGTTAATTTGCATGCCGCCGAGGCAAAGAGGCCCCCCCCCCCCATTCTGTGGTGCAGAGTGGCACCACGCATGGATGGGAATGCGGGTGGGGGCGGGGAGGGAGGTGCGGTGAACCTCGGACCTGCCTGTGTTTTCAAACGTTTCTGAAAGACGCCGGAACCCAGCGTCGAACGTACCGCTCGCCTGGTTCCCCACGGCACGCAGGGGGCTCTCAGAGACACCGGGGATAAATCACGAAACCAAGTAATCGCAGAGCCGTGTGGCCGAGCACGGGACATAATAAAAGTCTGTGGGCAAACGATAATCCTAGTCCTTGTTTTGCTGAGAAGACGATCTCTTTCTAAGCCGGGGCGCACCGAGGGCTGGGGAAGGAGTGTGTGCTTAAAAAGGGGTCTCCGCGCTATGCTTCTCATCTGCAAAATTCCACATCCCGAAAGGCACCACAAACAGGCAGATTTTAAATGGATGGCGGTCTTTACTGCTTACGGGGGCGTGTGTCTGGACTCGGGCAAGTTGCTCACTCTCCATCTGACGCCGGTCTGCACGGGGGTGGGGGGGCGGGGGGGACCCAACATAACACGCGTGCTTGCGATTTGGGTTTCTCTCCCTTTTCTCTGTGGCCCCACAGCCAGTTCTCGAAGGAGGACGCTCCCAGTCGTTACCCACAAAGAAAAAAGCCGACCCCCAGACTAGCAGAAATTAGCAGCTGTGTCATGTGGGTGGGCCGGAGCCTGTCTGTCACGGGAGTGGGGTGCGATCCAGGCGTGTGGGGGGGCACCACACAGGATGAGGGCAGTCTGCGTGCGTCTCGTCTGGGGGCTCGCGCGTCTGCTGGACGGCCCCCCAGCAGCTCCTTGCGGGCCTCCTGCGAGCCTGAGCGGACCCCGGCAGCCCCCCCACCCTGGTGCCCCCCCCCCGACGGAGCGGCTCTGCTCCAGGCCCGCGAGAATGTATCATCCCCGTGACACACTCTCTGTAAACTGAAATTGTGCGTTCGCGGGTCCGTGTTCACAGGCGTTTCCAGGGACTTCGTCTCCCCTCTGCTCGGCAGGGTGAGGCACTGGGGGGGGCGGGGGGCTCCATCGCTGTGCACTGTGCCCGTCCATCCGGAGAATGGGCGCAGGGTCACACGGAGCTCTGCCCAGGTCCTGGAGCTCCCTGGTGGCTCGGGTGAAAAGGGGACCTGGCTCCTGGTCCAGGGCTGTGCCCCACACAGCACACCCCACTCGCCACACCCCCCCCCCCCGCCCCGTCCGCCTGCAGCTGCGTTAACTGATCCCCCGTGGGTGCCGTCTGCTAATAACCAAATAAGCTCACAGCGGGGGAGTAAGCGGGGCTGACTTCAGTGAGGAAGTGCAGATAAAATTCTTCATCACACCTCGGGTCCCCAGAGGAAGCAGCGGCCTGCCCCGCTCCACAAACACGCCGGTCAAAGAATTTCCTTGGCAAACGGACGGCATGGAAATGTCCTTTTTAAACGCCCCTTAACCCCCTCAATTCTCGAGCTCGCTGGAAGCATTTCCTACGCAGGGCAACGCAAGGCTCCCCACCAGGCTCTTCCCTTTCTATTTCTGGAATCTTCTTTTGTTCACACGTGCTAATAATAGAGGCAGCGCTGGGGGTTATTTATAGCCCCCTGAGCAGCATGGCTCCGGGAGCGATTTATTCATGTATAGTTCCTGTGTTTTCTGTGACTTTACCTTTCTGGTAATTAAGAGTGTTCCTCCAAGAGTTTATTTAGTAACACATCACCTGTAAATAGCTTTTCTTTTAATATATGAAAGCCTATATTTAGACTCAATAAAATATTTTACTCCCATTTCCGATGCACTAAAAACAGATTTCAATGGGCGGGGGAGGGGTATACGACTGTGTTTTCTTTCCGAATTTCACACGAAACATTATCTGACCTTCAGATGTTTTGGTTGCAAGAACCTCACTTTCTGGGGTAGGCCATGTACTCTCAACTCACTGCAGGTTTGTCTTTGGACATTGAAACAAGATAGCCGTAACAGCTAATCCATGGAGAATTTACTAGTCAACGAACTATTGAGTTAAAACCATATCGGATGGTTATATAACACAGTCAGAAAATAGGATGTGTAAACATGCCTCCTCTCCCCCCAGCCCCCTAGCGCCCAGATTGCTGACCGGAACACACGCCCCTCTCCACACGGTGGCACACAGAAACTCCTTTGAAGCCGAGGAGTTTTCCGATAGAAAAAGCATCCAAAATCAGAAAGATCGATTTTGCTACCTTTCCCTCTGCAATTCCTGTACCCGGATTTCTGATGAGGCTGGTAGACCCCGCCCGGTTCTCAGCATTTTCTGGTGGAGGCAGCCACAGCCAAGATAACAGCAAAGATCAATTTCTGCCCCGCATCCAGAAAACGCGCAGGAATGCGCACCTGGGGAGACCAGCCCCCAGCCCAGCGTGACCTGGTTGGACTGGTTTAGCCTCAGAGTCAAGGCAGTGGGGCGTGACCCTTCCGAAGTGTCCGTATTCCGGCCTTGGGGGGAGACGGCGCGCTGCCCGCGAGGACTGCCCTGTCCGGGGGCTGAGCTGCTGAGTCACTCACACCGGGGGCCTGGCTCTCCCGTGCCGCCAGGGAGCGGCCTCCCATCACGACCTCCCCACCCACGAGAACGGAGGCAATTCGGTTTTTTGTCTAAAGGTCTACGGAGAGAAAGGCCGGCCATTAAGTCGAGCATTCCATCTCAAAAGCCCCTTTTTGAATAGAAATACCTTCTCCTCCTCCGCTCTAAAACCGATCACACTGCGAATGGGGAACGGTGGGAGCACTCAGGTGGCTGTCGCTCGCCCGAGCTCGTGTGCCCTGCGCCCAGGGGTGAGGCACGGTGGACGGAGGGGCACCCTCGCGCTGTGCCAGCTCCGCGTGTTTCACCGACTCTGCTTCGGTCAAGGTCAAGGGGAGCACACACGCCCTGGCTCACAACCGTCTGTGCAGCGACCTGCGTTCAGACGGCGGCTGGTTGTCGTGGCTTCAGGGCCCTTTCCCGCTCCTGGCGCAGAGAGGGGGCGGCACTCAGAGCGCGGGCCGCGCTAGCACCCCCGAAGGGCGCGGAGCGATCTTCTCTGCACCCGACCTCCTCTCCCCGAAGAGCTCAGGGTTTTGGAAAGCGTGCAAAGCAGGGGGTGTCTACGTTCGCATCCTCTTTCCCCCAGAGCTTCCGGAACGGCCCGAGCTCCGAGATCCGCAAACCTGGGACCGGTTTCTGCAGTCAGCGACCCCGGACTGGGGCCCAGAAAGGAACCGGCAACCAGAAGCCGTTTGGCCCACAAAGATACCAGACAAAAGCCCACCAGGCGCCCCCACCCCCGCCCCAGGGTCTGGAGTAAATGAAGTCCGGAGCTGCGCAGTGGGAGGCCCAGCTCCTTTTGGAATACGGGGAGATTTAAGAATTAGCATAGATAAAACACTCATTATTAGCAGAGTTATCGATTCCAGCGTGTAGGACATATTCATGCTCGTCTGTAATGTTGTAGATAAATCCCCGGATTTGTCTTATAATCCGAACACCGCCCAGAGCTCTGTGTGGAGGGGAGAGAAGCATCAGAAAACAACAACCACCAAATAAACCTCGGCTGGCGACCCCGTGTTACTGCAGGAAACAACCGGAAAGGGTCCCTGGCAGAGCAGCAGAGGTTGCTGAGGGCCGGAGAGACAGCCTGGAAGGGACCCTCGGAAGAGCCGGCAGCAGAGCCTGCCCCCCCCGTCCAGGTGCTGACGGCCTGCCTGCGGCTCTGGGTCCTCGTCTCCGGTGGCCTCTGTTTTCAAGGAAGGGAGACACCCTTAGCAGTAACATTCAATCCTTCGAAACCCAGGGGGGTCCCAAGTGCCCCTCGTCCTTCCCCTCGGAGCTGGTCTTAGGATGGGGTGCCCCGGGCCGCGAGTTTCCCTGCGTGCTGCCGACCGAATTCGCACCCCGGCCCGTTTGTCAGCCCAGGGTCCCCTCCGAGCGAGACCCCTCAGACTCTATTGCTGAGGGACGCTGGGGTCCCTCTGTGACCGAGGGCTTCTGGGTCTTTACGTAGCTGCAGCCCGAGTAACCACATCCGCGGGGGGCACCGAGCGACGGGGGGGCCGCGTGTCTGCGCGTGCGAGGGGCGTGGAGGGCGTGGCCCGCGCTGCCGAGGGAAGGACCGAGGCCGCAGAGAAGACAAGGTTGTCTGCACCTCCGTGGGGTCTGACCTGGGTGGCCGGGGACTCCTGGGGAACCCTGGCCCTTGGGAAGAGCTGGACTTTGCATCTGCCGGGGGCGGGGGGGGGGCTTCGCTGCGTCCTCTCGAATGAAAGTGGGGGTTGGGCGCGAGCCGTGGTGCCCCGGGGGGCACCTACGGACAAGCTCTGGCAGTTGGCTCCACCCGACCAGGGGGCTCTGTGGGGAGTCCGTGGGCCCCGCCCCTGGGATCAGGGGGCTCTGTGGGGAGTCCGTGGGCCCCGCCCCTGGGGGCTGCGTTGCCGCCTCCACAAAGGGCTCTCGGAGGCTCAAGCCAAAACCTCGTCTTGCTGGTCTCGTCTTTGCATCCCAAGGCCTCTGAAAACACATTCCTCTGGATCCGTGTCCACGGGAGTCCCGAGTGCACCCACTCCTGCCGCGTCCGAGGTCCCGCCCCGTCAGAGCCGCCGCCCCCTCTCCCCTGCCCGCCGCGCCCCCACCCCCACCCCCGCCTCTCCCCGCACCTCCCTCCCGCAGCCCCAGTGAGCGGGGTTTCTTATCCTGCGAGTCCGACAAGGTCGCTCCGTGGCTGAAAACCCTCCTCTGACTTCCGGGGCCGGGCGGACCAGAACCCGAGCCCTGCCTGAGCTGGACCGGGCCAGCCTGCTGGACCTCGTCGAGAGCTGACCTCTGCGGCCCTGGCTGTCCTCAGGGCTCCCGGAGACGCCGTGCGTGCCTCCCCCCGGGGCCACCGCAGGCGCTGGTCCTGCGTCCGGATGGCGTGGCGCCCGGTTCAGCGTGGCTGGCTCTGCCCTGCTCTTGAGAGCTCAGGGCCCGTGTCAAATCTTTTTTTTTATTTTAAATATTTCATTTACTTATGTTTAGAGAGAGGGGGAGGGAAGGAGAAAGAGAGAGAGAAAAACATCACCATGCGGTTGCCTCTCAGGTACCCCCCACTGGGGACCTGGCCTGCAACCCAGGCGTGTGCCCTGACTGGGGATCGAACCGGCGACCCTTGGGTGCTCAATCCACTGAGCCACACCAGCCGGGGCACCAGAGTCAACTCTTCAGAGCCATCCACTGCGAACCCCTCGGACCTTTGCCCTCCCTGTACCCCCCTCACTCTTTTGTTCTATCAACTCTTCTTCCTCTTCATCATCATCATCATCATTATTGTTGTTATACTTGTTCCCCTCCCACTAGAACGTGAGCCCCAGTGAGAGCAGCCCCCTTGTTGCTCGCGGCCCCGACCGCATCCCCGGCCCAGACCCGGCCAGGGCACCCTGCCATTTGACTGACACGTGCAGAGTGAGTGGGGGGAGGGTCCACAGGGGTGGCTGTGGGGCCTGGGAACAGGTCGCTGGAAAAGCGGACCCGTGGTCCCTGTACGTGTGCTTGGCCAGACACCCCCTCGTCCCGTGTGCGTGGCTCGGAAGGCTGTTTGGTGCCATCGGACCGATGACGGCAAAGTAAACAGCAACAGACCCGTCCGAGGCCACAACACCGATGTTTTGGTTTTGTTACACCAAAGGCAGTTTAAAACATTACATTTGCTTAAATCAGACACAAAACAGGAACCAAGACCTCAAGTACCTGCACGTGGAGGACGGCAGCTGGCGCTCACCGGGGGCGGGGGGGAAAGGCAGTGCCCCCCCAGGAAAGAACAGCCAAAGTAACCGAGCCGGCAGAGGCACCAGCCGCCCGCCCCCTCTGCAGCCGCGACAAGGGAAGCGGGACCTGCTGGAGCGAACTCCCGGCTCACCCTGAGGCGACGAGGGTGAGCTCTCCCCAGGCCGGACTCACGCAGTCACACGGTGGCGTGTGCCCTGGTCCCCTGTCCCTCACTCCCCGCGCCTCGGAGAGAGCCGCACGGAAGACCCTGGCACCGCAACCCTGGCCGCCTGCACGCCCGAGCTCCCCCAGCTCCCCCGCCCGCTGGCCTCACGGCCACGGAGTGACGCAGCCCCCCCACCCCCCCGCCACACCTGCCCTCCCTCCGAGTTCAGCGCCGACGCCTCTGTGTTTCCGCTCCATCCTTCCCCGGGAGGAATGCCTCCCCGAGCCCTCATTCCCACCCGCTCGTGGGGTCCACACTCCTGCTCACCCCCAGGGCCCCCCGTCAGCATCACGTGCCCCCCTCCATGACCACACGGTCCCCTGTCCCCCGGGCCGGCTCCCCCAAAGGGCTCGCACTGCGTTCTGGGCCAGTCTGTGCCCCTACACTTTAGGCGTCCTTAGACCGAGGACACGGTTCCCAGGGGTCGGCTCGCTGTCCAGGAGAGTTAGCTAAATGGCAGTTGTCAGTTCAGACGGAATCCTGGCCGTCCGCGCATGCGCGGTGGTGGGGGTCACCCGTGTGTCTGTCCCACGTCCGGGCCTCCGAGTCGGGGCTCCCACCGAGGAGAGTGCCGGGAGAATGCACTTGTTCGGGGGGACGCCACCCCATCCTGCCCCGCAGTCAAACCGGCACAGGGGCGGGCGTCCCGTCGGAGCGCCAGCGTCGGGGGCGGGGGGGTGGGGGGTGCGCTCCTGAACGGTCGCTCGCTGCGTGAGCAGGAACTGAGTCTGGCCTGATGCGCGGTCACCGCCGATCGGGGAGGGACACCGGGGGAGGCACAGGGACACTTGCGGGTGAGGGTCGGCCCAGAAGGAAAATGCCACACCAGGCGGAGCGCATGCATGCATGCTGTGTTTCGATCCTTTTTAAAAGCTACGGCCTCAGGTGGGGCCCCCCAGACATGGGGCTGGAAGGACGGTATGTGTTCCAGGCGGCCAAGGGCCACCGATGCAAGCACAGGCGTGGTCACCCCCTGTGGTCAGGTAAGACGCCTGCAAACACATTCAGAGACACACACCCCAACGCACGGGCGCAAACTACTCGTGCGTTTAAAGCCAGTCACTCCCCCCAAAAGTGGGGGGGGGGCGCCGCCTTCCCCTCGGGGGCCGGACGAGGTTCGAAGGCCAGCAGTGCCCTCCCTCACGGCACCCAAGACCCTTCCCTCTGTCGCCTTCTCGCCGCCCAGGTCCAGGGGCTGTCTCTCTCTCCCCCCAAAGCTGGGGCAAGAGTCAGTCACAGCACGGAACGCCGCGCTCGCCGGCTCACACGCAGTGCACGGGCCGGGGCGTGTTGGGGCCGTGGGGCCGCTGCCGTCTTGCGCGCGGCGTCAGATCTGCCGGGAAAGGGCGCCCGGGGAGCCGCCTTTCATCCGCTCCGCCAGCACCGCGCCCGCCGCTTTGATGCCGGATGCGGCGCCGAGGCGCCTCCAGCGGCCCCTCACGTTTGATTAGTGAGTCAGGGCAGCGGAGCCGCTTTTCATCCCCCCGAGGACAGCCCTGCCGCACAAACACCCATCTGTGCCGCTGTTTCACAGGGGCCGCGCGGTGTTTCTCCGGCTCTTTTGTTAATTAGGCGGTAAACAAAGCCTGTTCTCCGTCGCAACCGGAGATCCAGAAGGCGTGAGCGGGAGGATGGATGGCATCGGTGGCGAGGGCAGGGACGCGGTGGCACAGAGGGCCTTCGCAAGGACCGGCATGTCAGCCCTGGCCGGTGTGGCCCAGCGGGCTGGACGTGTCTTCCCGCAAAGTGATGGGTCACCGGTTCGATTCCCGGCCGGGGCACGTGCCCCAGTTGAGGGTTTGGCCCCTGGTTGGCGCCCACGAGAGAGGCAGCCAATCCATGTTTCTCCTCCCCCCTTCCCCTCTCGCTAAAACTAAATAAATAAAATCTTAAAAAAAAAAAATGAACCACGTTTCGGAGAGCATGTTGAGAAACTCAGCACACACTCGGAGTTCCGACTCCACAGGCCTCCCGTGTGTCTTGTGCTCGGTGCCCACAAACGGGCACGTTCCATTTACGGGAGACAACTGTACTGCCCCTCCAGGCGACGTATCCGGTCAGCAGGTTGTTCAGCAAGGGGGCAGCTGGCTCGCGGGCTCGGGGAGCGGTGGTCCTGCTGCGGACACTGTGCCCCCTTGCCCCGAGGCCCGTGACCTCTGCGCTCCCTGAACGAAAGGCAGGGCGGAGACGCGCCCGCACGGCCGGAGCAGGGACAGACCGCGGACCCCCCGCCGGCCGCCACCCTCTCCGCTGCGTGAAGAAACGGCGTCCTCACGGGACTCAGAGTCGGGCCGCGTCGGGTCGTCGAGTTAACCCTGAATGTTGCGGGATCCTAGTGACGTGTCTAGATTTCCGAGGACCCCTGGTCTCCTCTTTGCTTCCAGAGCGGAAGGGACGGTCTCAGCACCGCCCCCCCCCCACCGCGAGAGCGCTGGGTGCACCCCCCCGGCTCCGGTCTCCCAGGGCCCCGCGTGCAAGGACTCAGACTCTGTCCCGGTGGTCAAACGGGGGGGGGGGGGCACGCATGCGAGTGACTTTCCAGGAGCAGGTCACGAGCGAGGACAGCGTGGGGGCCCACAGTGGGGCTGCGGGACCGCGGCCCCGGCCACTGCGCTCAGGTGCCCCACGGCTTCGGGGAAAGGAGAGGCTCTCCAGGTCGTTTCTGCGGGAGCCCTACCCAGGGCCGCACAGGCGCCCTGCGGAGCCCCTGGCCTCCAAGTCCCTTCTCCACCCTGCCTCTTGGCCCCGACTGGGTGCTCCCACACAAAGCGCCACCCACTGGGCCACGTCACCCTGCACGCTGGAGGGACCCCTCGTGTTCTGGCTGCAGTCCGCGGACCCAGCCCGTGTCTGCGGCCGACCGCTCTGCCCTGCCCACGGTGTCTCTCGCCTCCCCCGCCCTGCTCAGACCCGCAGACTTCCAGCTGCCCCCCGAGACCTGGTGCCTCCCGCAGGAGAGAGATGCAGGGGCAGCGGGGGGCAGGCGGCCACCAACTGTGTGGCCCCCGGACCCAGCACACTGGGGGGGGGCCTGCGGCGGAGGAGGGGCAGGAAAGGAGCTGAGGAAGGGGAGAGGGGGCCTGGACAGACAGACCGGCGAGGTGGTGGGGGCAGGGCGTGGGGAAAGCAGAGGAAGTGGGGCGGGGGGGTCGGCGTCTCCAGAGGTGCCGAGCCCCTGGCTGCCCCCGCTGCCCCTGCTGCGGGGGGACAGGGGGCAGCAGCAGCAGCAGCAGGAGCCGGGTCCGCGGTGCAGACGGATGGACGGCCGAGGAAGCCCCGGCCGCCGGCATGGGTGATGGAGTGCGCGTGTCTGCTCGCCAGCTGCGTGGCGCCCCGGGTTAGAGAGGAATGTCCGGGGCGTGAAGTGTAGCTGAAATGCCCGATTTCTACGCGGCCATTCTGCAAATGGATGCTGAGCCCTCCGAGATTTGTGGGGCCCGCCTCCCAGGAGGCAGGGGAGAGAGCGGGGCCCAGCCGCTCTTCACGCGGCCGGGAGAAGGGGGAGTGGGGGCAGAGGCCCTCGAACGTGGGCGCCACCCAGGAGTCACGTGCCTGGCCGTTCCCTTCCTGCCCGTGACCGGGCTGTGTGGCGGTGGGTCTCGTGCGCAGGGAGGGCCCGCGCCCGGGGGTGGTTCCCAGGGACTGGGGGGCTCCACGGCCCCGACCGCGAGCAGCTAACACGGGCAGACTTCCCGGGAGGTCTGGGGGCGTTCTGAGTGCCCTGATTATTCTCCGCGCTCGGCAAGTGACAAGCAGACCGAGGAGTCAACTGCTGACACCAGGGCTGGTGGGGGGCGGGCAGGGGGGCTGGCGGGGGAGGGGGCAGAGCCTGCCCAGGTTGGGGACCACACTGCCTGCTGCCCCTCCCCCCTCTAGCCTCATTCCACGCCCCCCCCACCCCCACCACAGCCGGCTCCGCAGGGGAAGGCCAAGGAGCTCGGGGCTCACTCGCCGCTACCCCCGAGGACACGCGGCCGACCCTCCCAATGGGAACTCGGGGGTTCTGGAAAGTTCCTGCAGTGTCCCCCTCTGATTGAGGAAAACTGGACACCTCCTTGGGCCAGTTTAAGATAAACTGCTCTCTGCAGGTCGGGGTGACACCGGTCCTGGAAGAGCCATTACCGCAAAGGGGCGCTGGGGAGCGGTGACGGCGGTGACCTTGATAAAGGACTGGGCCTTTTCCCGACACTACGCCCCCCTTCGTCGGGGCGACGGCATTTCCGAGTATGAGCTGTGTGACCTGGGGCAAGTCGGGGCCTGTGTCTGGGGCTCAGGACTCGGTCCCATCTGTCCGGCAGGAACACTGACCCCTCCGGCTCGGGGACCCCCGGGCACTGAGTGAGGTAACACACGAAGCACTCAACACGCATCTGACTCATCGCAAACCCCCCACGGACCCCGGACGGTCTTGTCACCCGTTGCCGGAACCCGGAGCCCGCAGGGCAGCCGGAAGCCTTTTCTGTCCCCTAAACCTTCACCCAGGCGAGGGCCGTCGTGCCTCCGGGCGGGGCTGCAGCCTGGCCCCTCTCTCCCCTCCTCGTTGGCTTTGTCCCCACCCCTCCCCCCGTCCCCTCCCCCGTCTTCCTCACTCCCGCTCCTCCGACCTCACGCTGCGTTGCGTGCGTGCCCTGGTCAACGTTGCTGAACTGAAAGGACTGATTTGGTGACAAAGTTTTGACAAAGTGGTCGCAAGCTTTCACGAATCAGCCAACCTGGTCTCCGCATGGGTCACCGTCACCCTGAGCTCGAGAAGGGGCGGACGGGCGTGGCCCTGGCACAGACGTGTGGTTCGGGACCGAGGGTCCCAGGCTGCTGCTTTCGGGCCCCTTCCGAGAGGGAGGCCTGCGAGCACACGTCGCGTGAGGACCAGAGGAGGACCCGAGGAGGACCCGAGGGCACCGGGCTCCACAGCAGGGGGACAGGGAGCACCCCGCCAGCCCCTCCTCACCCGTCCCCTCTGCCACCCGGGCCAGAGCGGAGCCAGGGGAGTTCAAGTCCCGGCTCTCCCCATGACCCTGGGAGGCAGCAGACACGTGAGCGGGAGGTTAGCGAGCCCGGCACGAAGCCGTGGTCACCGCCACCGAGGCCACCGCCAACAGGCCCAGCGCCGGGAGGCGAGGTCGGGCCTCGCCGGCCTCGGAGAGAGACCGACGCACTGAGCGAGCAGGCGGGGCCCTTGAGAGGAAGCGCCTCGGTGGCTGGTGGACAGGACGCTGGAATCGCGGGTCCCTGCGCGAGCCAGGGGTCGCACACCCGTGCGGGCACGTGACTGCTTCTTGGCTCGCCCCGCCGGACCAGAGGCCCCCGCAGCCGGGCCACCTGGGGAGTCCTCAGAGCAGCCTCTGACGCCCCGAGAGACCGGGTGGCACCCGCCACTCCAGCGCTGCCTCCAAGCCCCCCAGACGGGAGGACGCCCACGCCCGCTTCCCGGCCAGCCCGGGGCGGCCGCACTGGTCTGACCCCGGCGCCCGGGCGGCCCGGTGAGGGGCCGTGTCTCCCTGGGCTCCTCCCTCCCGTCCGCAGCGGGCGTCAGCCTGCTCCCAGGGTTTGCTGCCTGCTGCCCGCCCCTCTGGGGGCGACCCCCTAGCGTCCGGGGGAACGGACGTGCGGTGCGGCAGAGCGGCCGCCTGAGACTCTCGGGCAACATGGCAGCCTGCGGGGGCGCTGGTGGGACTCAGGACACTGGATCCCAGTCCCCAGGGGAAGTGACGGGGCGGGGGGGCACCGTGCAGACACCCCCCTCCCGCCCCCAACCGCTTCCCCACACGCAGGACAGAAGGGCTGACTAAGCCCTGGCTGCTGTGGCTCAGTGGACTGAGTGCCGGCCCGCAAACCAAAGGGTCGCCGGTTCGATTCCCAGTCGGGGCACAGGCCTGGGTTGTGGGCCAGGTCCCCAGGAGGGGGCACATGAGAGGCAACCACACACTAATGTTTCTCTCCCTCTCTGTCTTCCTCCCTTCCCCTCTCTCTAAAAAACAAGTAAATAAAATTAAAAAAGAAAAGAAAAGAAAGAAGGGCTAACTAAGGCGACTACAGAATACGGCGCACCATTTGGGGCAGAGCCGTCGAACCTGGGACCGCAGACCTGCGCTGGTCGGCAGGGGTGAACGCAGCTTGGAAAAGGCATCTGGACTGTTCAGAAATAAATGAATAAATGAATGACACTGCCCAGAAAGCTTCTCTAATGGGCCAGAAAAAGAGAAGGCCCCCCTGCCCCTCCTCACCCCACCTGCCCCGGTCCCCCTGACTTCAGAGAGAGCTGCGCCGGGGAAGGGGTGTCCGCACGCCCCGCGGTCTCCCCGAGTCTGCGGGGCTGTTTTCCACGGACACGCGGGCTGGGTGGTTCGGACAGGATTAATTTCAGGTTTTTTTCTTTTAATTCCTCCATGCATCAGACTCATTTGTCGAGGGGAAGTTCTCCTCGCTCGGTTCCCAGAATCCTCTTAGGACATCTGGTCTCATTAGAAGATCAAATAGATGCTGCAAGTTCATTACTCATCGACAGCGTGCTGGCGGAGGGCGGGGGTGGGCCCGGGGCCCGGGGGAGAGAAGAATCGCGGGCAGGAAAGAAGCAGCTTCTGGACGCACAGAGACAGCTCCTTCCATGGGGGGGGTGGGGGTGGGAGGTGGCTTGGAGTTCGCTCCTCCTCGCCCCCCCAAACCCGAGGAGGAAGCCAAGAGTGCGGGCTGCCGCCAGGGAGAGCAGGGTTCGAGGTGCGGAGGCGCGTCGGAAGTGAGGTGCTGCACTCAACGAGACCTCGGGGATGTCCCTGACATTCCCACAGCTCGCTGCTCGTCCGTCGCCTGGTCTTGGGCTGGTGGCCTCTTCCTGCCTGGTTTTTCCCCCACAAACACGCGGAGAACCTAGCCCCTGGGCTCCCGGAGCCCACGCCTCCCAGGGAACCAGCGGCCGGGGCGGGCGGGGTGGGGGGGGCGCGGATGCGGGGGCGGCGCGGAGCCGGCGGGGAGCCCCGGTCCCCCACGGCCTGGAGGAACTACTGCAGCTTCTGAGGTGACTCACGCACTCCCCGGGGTCCTCTGGGCTCCGCCGAGACCTGTGTCGCCGACGGCCAGTGATTTAGTCACTGGGGACTTCCGATGACCCGGAGATCCGCCCTGACCCCCTGGGCGAGGCCCGTGTGCTCTCGGTCAAAGGGAATACTGCACGCGTGTGTGCAAGTGTGCGAGCGTGTGCGTGTGTGCTGGGGTGGGGGCGGCCGCGGGGGAGGGCGCTCATCGACGTGCTGCCCCTTTGGACCGGCATCGGCCAGTCCCCGGGCTGCCGCTCGGTGCCGCGCCATGTCGGGCAGGCCGCACGCCCTCCCTGCCTCAGTTTCCTCAAGTATAAAGGAGGCGCTGGGGTCCAGGGCCCCCCCCGGCTCTGAGAACCCTGCTTTCCAGGCCAGGAGGGGGCTGAGCCCCGCGGGCCGTTCCGGCAGCTGCCTGCTGCGAAGCCTCGGTCCCTTGGTGCCCTGGCTGGGGGGGGGGGCCGGCCAGAGCGGCCCGCGCAGGCGCAGAGCGAGGCCGGGTGGCCCCGGGGGCCTCCTTGCCTCTGCCCCGACGGCCCGCAGCTCGGAGATGGCCGTCGGTCCGAGGGTGCCCGGTCCTCGTTTCTGTGCACGCGCCAAACACGCCTCGAGCTGCGAGCTTGGGAGCCATGAAAGCCTCCTCCCCGTTGCGGCATTTTGGACGGAGACCAGGGTATCTTTTCTGCACCCTGTAAACATGTGGAAACACTAAACAACCCCCCGCAGCCGCCCCGCCCCCCAGCCCTCCGTCCCCTTAAATAGCAAACAAATGAACTCTGGATTCTCTCGCGGGCAGGACAGGGAAGGCAGGGTCGGGAGAGGGAGCAAGGGGTCGTTTGCAGAATTGCCTCATTATCCTATTACTCCCCGGGAGCCCATGGGTGACTTTTCATCTTGGGGTGGGTGGCACAGTCATAAGCAATCTGCCCTGTATGTTTGTTTCGTGATGGCTAATTTGCTGTGAAGTTGAAAGAAAAAGACTAATGCTTAAAGGGAAGGATTCATCTTTCTTCCTGACGTTTGGAGGTTGCAACTTTTGCAGGCACATAGGTAGGGTGAGGTCAGGGCCTCAGGCTCGGGGGAGGAACGCTGGGAGGCCACGCCAGGAGGAGGAGGCCTTTTTGGGGGGCAGTCCTCACCCAAGGCAGGTGGGCGAGGTTTCCTGGGCTGCCGGTCATGCCTCATTAGTGCCTCGTCAAATCAGTGTCGTGGGTCGTGGGTCACGACCAGGAATTTTTTAAGAGCGTGAAATAAATAGGTAGGACAGACCAGAAAGGTTCAAAGCACAGATAAGGGGGTGTGCTGTCCCGAGGAACTTTGGTTCAGTGGCGTGTGTGTGTGTGTGCGTGTGTGCGTGCGTGTGCGTGGCGTGCTTGGTTCGCCCAATTCTAGAGCAAAATCTATTTCCTGCTGCGGGTCAGCATTAAACACATTGGAAAGCCACGGCCTCGGAGAAGTCCGTGCCGCGCCGTCCCTCGGTGCCAGCCTCAGACGCCCTGCTCTGCTTTCCGACCTGGTCACCTCACAAACAGAAGGGCAAGGGATTCTTCCCAACGGGAAAGTCAGCTCACAGCTCTGCATTTAACTCTTTCTCGGGTATTCTGAATTCTGCGTTCCCTCCTCTGAAAGACGCTGCAGTGGAATCACTCCTTCCCGTGCAAGCCCAAGGCAGGCGGGGTCCGGTTGGGCTTTCTCTCTGGGGGGCACCTCCCCCCACCCTGCAGGAGCCCCCGAGGTTTGGACCTTCCTTAGCCTTTCAAACCACATGCTCACCGAGCCCTGGTCTGCGCGCCACACAGCTGTGCAAGTGCCTAATGCTGCTGTAGCATGCCCGTTCCCAGGGGTGTTTATATTTTAGCCAAGCAGCAAACCGCGCGCCCTGTTACAGAGCCTCGGAATCTAGCGGTGGCGGAGGAAAAGGGAAGCGTGGAGGGAAAGTGTGTTCTCCTGGCCGCGCCGAAGCCCCAGCTGGGGTCTCTGTGTGTATTTCCTTTCCAACGTTCGCTTTTCACCTAAAAACAATACGCGCGATTTCTTTCCCTGCAGATTTGCGAAATACAACCTCAGGGTCTTCGGAGGTTTTTTTTTTCATACTTATTTACAGAACTGTCTCCGAGAGGCCATCTTCTGCCTCACTCGTCTTTCTTAGACTTCGCCCACTTCAACTTACACCCAGCTCCCTGCCTGGCAGCTGGCGGTGCGCGGTGAGTCATTAATGGCTGTTTATTGCACAATCGCAGCCCTCCAAACAGAGGCGGCAACATTGTTTCTCCGCTGGTGAGCTAGGGAGAGAGGACACGTGCCGTGCAGCCCCGCAGCCCTGCAGAGCTCCCTGCACGCTGGTCCCGGGGCGGCCAGAGCGCCCACTGGCTGAGCCACCTTCTGCGTGCCGGGCCCCCGGGACTGGGCGCTGTGCCCACGGGGCCTCCTCTACCCCTTGCGAAACCTCCCTCCCACCTCCTGCCCCTCAACGCCACACGCACAGTCTGAGGGCTGACAACAACAGCCTGCGGGGCAGACCGACCCCCTGCCCACCCACGGGGGCGGAGGGGCTGGTGGGGAAGTCACTCGCGGCCAGGGCAGCGCCGTGCAAAGTTGTGTTCCTCCGCGCTCCACGCCCCGGCCTCTCGGCTGCCTCTGAAACCATCATTCTCATCCTCGCGTTCAAAGACCTTCCCCATTCTCGTCCAGGCGAAGAAACAGTAAAGGTGAGAACCCCAGGCGGGGTTCGTCAGTGATGGGAGCCTCCGGCCCGGGGGGGCGCTGCTCCCCCGGCTGCCGGCCCCCCTGCCGCCAGGGCGCCCTAACTCCAGCACCTTCAACTCTGCATGAAAGCACCTGGGGCCGAAGAGCTGGGGGCCTCAGCCGTCCCCACGTGGGCCGCCGCGCTCCACCAGCTTATTCGGCCCCATTCCGACAAAACTTTCCCTCTCAGGGGACTGCCGTGGAACGCACAAGATGGCCCCTCGCTCGGGGCTCCCCCAGCCCCCGTCCTTCCGCACGGACAGCATTTAGCAGAAACCCTGCAAAGGCGGCGGAGTCCGCTTCGTCCCGTGCTCTCACAGGTTCAGAGACCGCCCCCCCCCCCAGCTGCCACGGTGCTTGGAGACCTCGGAAAGCAGGCACGCCACCCCACCACCACGGCAGTGGAAGGAGGACGTTGTATTTGTAACGGGCACACTTGGAAAGCGAATCCAGAATTCACTTTAGTTTCCACACCGGGGAGCGAAACGACGGACCGCCGTGTGGGCCTCGGTCGCCACGGCGAGGTTCCCGGCATCTCTGTAACTCTCCCATATTAATTCAGTCTTAAGTTTCAGGAAATAAAATAATTATGTAGTTAAACAGAGGTCCTTACGCAAACAACCCTGTGTTTGCAGTGCACCGACCCATTAGCATCAACGGCGGATGCGGGCTCCACGGGTTCCGAGCCCCAGCCCCAGCCCAGCAGGCCGGCCGCAGCGGGGCCACCCCCTCTGCAGAGCCAGCAAACATCCTCGTGGAATTTGCTCCAAAAACAAAAGCTTCACCAACCAAAAGTCCAGGTAAACAGGCAGTAAATACCGGCTGATGCCGCTTGCCAGTGGCGGTATCTGGGTTCAACCACAGCCCGACGTTGCCACTTTTTTTCTTTCTTTCCAAACGACACCATTACAAGCTAGCTCTCGGCTTGGTCATTTTTTTTTCAAGTTTACTAGGTGCTGTTTCCCATTGACTTAAATTATCCAGCCATAAACCATCTGAGTTAAAGGGAATAAATAAAGACCTTGTACTTTCCAGGAAAAAAAAATAAAGAGCCCGTTTCCCACATATCACCTCACACGTCACCCCTACAAATTAAGAGCTACACAGTAAAGAGCCCGTTTCCCACACATCACCTCACACGTCACCCCTACAAATTAAGAGCTACACAGTAAAGAGCCCGTTTCCCACACATCACCTCACACGTCACCCCTACAAATTAAGAGCTACACAGTAAAGAGCCCGTTTCCCACACATCACCTCACACGTCACCCCTACAAATTAAGAGCTACACAGTAAAGAGCCCGTTTCCCACACATCACCTCACACGTCACCCCTACAAATTAAGAGCTACACAGTAAAGAGCCCGTTTCCCACATATCACCTCACACGTCGCCCCTACAAATTAAGAGCTACACAGTAAAGAGCCCGTTTCCCACACATCACCTCACATGTCGCCCCTACAAATTAAGAGCTACC
The DNA here is from genome assembly GCF_019186645.2 of Phyllostomus hastatus. Lineage (NCBI taxonomy): Eukaryota > Metazoa > Chordata > Mammalia > Chiroptera > Phyllostomidae > Phyllostomus > Phyllostomus hastatus. Next base: position 22,544,825 of record NW_025333607.1, on the reverse strand, counting down.
CCACAAACTCGAGCTGCATGTGCCCCGAGGTCAGAGCTCATCTCTGTAAGTCGCCAAAGGGGGGGGGGCAACAAAGGACGTGGACGCCGGCGCACGCGCAGCCTCGTCTTGTCGGGAAGGGAGCAGGGTCTCACTCGAGCGGGACCCCACGTCACGCGGCGGGCGACCCACCTTGAGCTCCCGGAAGAAGATGCTGCTCCTGGCCCACTCGACGATGGAGAACAGCGTCTGGTCCGCCATCTTGCACATGAGCCCGAAGGTGCTGAGCTTGTCCTGCCTGCCCCGGCCGGCCTGCTCCTGCTGCAGGTAGGCCGCGATCTTGGCCTGCACTTGGGGCTCGTCCGGCTCGCACTTCAGCAGTTCCAGGACCAGGTGCGGGATGCCGGCCGGGGAGCTGCCCTGGTAGCCGTCCACGTACGAGTAGCCCAGGAGCGACTCCGGGGAGCTGGTGTAGGGGTCGGGGTACTCGGACTTGATGGCCCGGCTGGGGAAGTGGCCGTAGGCCTGGTAGCCCTGCAGGCTGCCGTGAGGGGGCATGGCCATGCTGATGGGGGAGGTGACGAAGGGGCTGCGGTCGTAGTCTGTGGGGGGCAGGGCGGCGTGGCTCAGAGGTAGGCCCTTGGAGGCGGGGTGCGCGTTCTGCAGGGCGGAGGGGATGCCCAGCTCCGGCGGCACCGCCTGGATCACCTGAGACATGGCTTCCAGCTTCAGCCCGTTGGCGCGGATGAGGGCTTTCTTCTGCTGCTTCAGGGCCCTGTCTCTCTTGTACATCGGCCCGAACTTGTTCCTTCCTCCCCGCATGCGGTCCGCCCTCACCGCTGTAGGGGCGGCAAAGGGAAGTCAGGTGTCAGTCAGACGTGCGTCACTAGCGTTCCCCAGGTAGCCCGTTGTGTGGAAACACGGAAAATGGACCAGAAGTGGGATGTGTGGTGGTTTTCTCTGCAATGGTCCTCAAGGTCCCCCGAAAAGCCTTGTCCTCAACATTTATGAATTGTTTCCTCCAAGGGTGTTTATCACCAAAAAGGTATTTGGGATATGGAGGGACCTAGCTGCCCTGGGTGCACTGCAGAGATGCCTGCCCTCCTAGAGGATACTTTGTTGCCCTCCTAGAGGATGCATTGTTGCCCTCCTAGAGGATGCATTGTTGCCCCCAGAGGATACTTTGTTGCCACTCCTAGAGGATACTTTGTTGCCCCCCAGAGGATGCATTGTTGCCCTCCTAGAGGATGCATTGTTGCCCCCCCAGGATACTTTGTTGCCACTCCTAGAGGATACTTTGTTGCCCCCAGAGGATGCATTGTTGCCCTCCTAGAGGATGCATTGTTGCCCCCCCGGAGGATACTTTGTTGCCACTCCTAGAGAATACTTTGTTGCCCTCCTAGAGGATGCATTGTTGCCCCCCAGAGGATACCTTGTTGCCCTCCTAGAGGATATTTTGTTGCCCCCAGAGGATACTTTGTTGCCCTCCTAGAGGATACTTTGTTGCCCTCCTAGAGGACACTTTGTGTTGCTTAGGAGTGTCAGTGTGTCTCCTAGGCATTGTTGCTATCATGCCAGTTACACTGCGATTCTCTCTGTGGAAACCCAGGCTGCTGAGAGAAGAAAGATACCCCGAAACCCATTTCTGGGTGGAACGGTGGATGCTTTCTCTTAGACCGCCCTCCTCCTTCAAAGCCCTGTTGGCTAATTTGCTGCAAGAGGGTCGGGCACATACTTCTCTTTACAAAATGATTTTCACCCGGACTGATGGACGCACATCAGGGCACCTGATCTGGTGACTGTTTTTAAGCTTAGCCAAACCGGACATAATTAAAGCAAGCTCCTTTCAGAAGCCGTCCTGACAGTTCACCGTCACAGCGCGGCATGGAGTCCAGGGCCACGTCTACTAAGCTGGTCATTCTCTCCAAGCCCCTGGTGGCCAGTGGCGATTAGACAGACGCCACCAGTGACCTCTGACAGCCTGTGACATGCTGAAAAGGCTGGAGGTGATGTTTTTTGAGGTTTTTATCTCAGGATTAGTACAGCATTAACAACCTATGGTAAATATTAGGCGTCCAGAGATAGCTGAGTTCCCCACGTGGGTGAGAATTTACCGATTAAGTCAGTTTTTCCATTGCACTGGCAAGGCAAGTGACTTAGAGTTAAAAAAGTATATATATATTTTTTTTCAGGCAAAGCAATGCAACTTTTCCTCTTGTTAAAAAAAATCAATGACATCCTAGGAAATCACAACATGGAATTTTTGACATTTTATTTTCTAGTTCTCCTACTACACTAAGCCTCTACGCCATTATTCGGCTTTTGAAAAAGAAGTGATTCCTGATAAAGAAATTAATAAACACCCATTCCTTCCTTTCAATCTCTTCTTAAAAGTAACACAGACGGAACAGTGCCCGTGATAACCAAAGTGGCTACTTCTATCAGGAAGGAATCTGCTAGCAACTCAGCAGATTTATTGGGAGTCTGGGATATGTCCAGCCCGTCTGCGTTCTGCATAACAGAAAAACTCCACACACGGCCAGCCTGTGCCACGCCGATCGGACAGCGCGCGGTCTCTGGTGCCGGCGCATGCCCACCGGGTGCACTGCCACGACCGTGTCGTTTGCAGCCCACACCATCTGTGTGTGTGTGTGTGTGTGTGTGTGTGTGTGTGTGTGTGTCGGGGGGAGGAGGTTGGCAGGTGGGCGTCTGAAGAGCAGCGACACACCCCAGTCGCCCACAAACGACACATTAGGAGCGGCAGGCCCCCGGGGGCTCCCCCACCTGCCCACCTGCTCACCTGCTGGGCCGTCGTCCGGCCTGGCTCTGCTCTTTCAACGTCAAGTTGAAAGTGGCTTTCGAACTGTTTGTTATTTTTCAAGTTTCCTGCTTCTTGACATTTTTTAATATGTTGCAGACTCAGTCATGATCTTAATTAAAAAAAAGTGTTTTCCCACACTATCCAAACTGACACTCTCCACGAGACACTCCTTTTGACGGCGAGCGGCTTCCCTCCTTAGCCAGGGAGCGCTCAGGGGGGAGCCACAGGTATCGCGGGCACACCTACTTGAAAAAGCTCCCAGGGGAGTGTTTACATGGGCATGCTGAGTCGAAAGCTTGAGGATTGTTTTTTTGCAGATTATTTTTATTTGTTCTCAGTTGAATTACTTATGTCTTATTTTCGTCTGACCTATTTTTATTTTTACCATCGAATACAGCTACTCCCCATCCCCCCCAAAAAAGTGGGGGCACAACTCCTACTACATTGTTTGTGCTGGTTGATTTCAGCAGGGTTAAAATGAAAGTCCGTCCCTTCCTCCGTGGACGACACACCAAGTCTTACATCACTGCCAGCGGCGGTAAAAGACCAGGACAATAATGTTACTCTATGGTAGACACAGTGTTGTTTTAAGGTCTCCGTCCTGGGAGAGCTGACCGGCGGGCGTGGTTCGCGGGACCTTACCTTCCAGCTTCATGCCCACACTCAGACACTTTTGGAACCGGCAGTAGGGGCAGCGCTTCCTCTGTGTCTTGTCGATTTGGCAGTTCTGGTTCTCTATGCACGTGTACCTTTTATTATTCTGGACGGTTCGCTTAAAAAACCCCTGCAAGACGGAGAAAATGGTGAGACACGTTATACATCGCCTAACACCCGTCTCCCTCCCACTGTTTCATTTTTAAGGAAACCACCGGCCGATCTTTACACGGCCCGGTGGAAGCCCTTGGGTGGGTCTCTGGCTCGTTCCACATGTTGACAAGGCGGGCCCCCCCCCCCCCCGCCCAGCCCTGCCAGGGCCCAGCGCGGAGTGTTCTGGCACCAGGGGTCTGTCCCTGAAGCATCACATCAAACCTGGGGGGGGGGGGCTGGCTGACCACCCCTTCACCGCAACAGCCAGGGGAAAACACATCTCGTAGGGACCAGTGCCTCTGCCCTGCCGCCCTTCGCGCCCAGAGAGAGGCAGTGGGGCCGGCTGGCCGGCCGGCCGGGTTCACAGAGTCCGGCACAATCTGGCGACAGACCTTCGCCAAGTGCCGGTGGCAAAACTGACCAGCGGAACACTGCAGATCCTTTGCGAATGTCAACATCAGGTGGTTAAAAGCAAAAGGATTTAAGGAGTAAAAATGGGAAAATGTTCATAATTCCACTGGAATGCATTCCAGTGTGGGAACTGTTTAAAAAAAAAAGTGAATCTAATAGGCAGGCCAGCACGGCGGAGAGGGGGAGCTGCCTAGCGCAGAGCGTGTGCGGCCTCGGGTTTCACTCGCGGGGGCCCCGGGAACAGACGCCGCGGCTGTCTCTATCACGGCAGCAGTGTCGGCCGGCGCTGGGGCTGCCCTGTCCCCTCCGCGAGCCACGGGGTGAACCGAGCGTGGCGGTGGGGAGCGAAAGCGTTTTCCTGGCAGCGGTGTGAGTAATTGTCCTGAGTTTTCCACTTCAAAAAAAAAACCTTGAAAAACAGCGAGTATCAAATACACTGGGAACGCGCCCGCGAAGGTCTAGGATAAACCCTTCATGTCTAACTGATACTAGCAACAATGTAGCGCTCTCCACAGACCGCTTCCTTCCACTTTAAGTAGGTCATACATTCACGCAAACCACTCTATTATAGACAGACCTGGTTTCTTCTTCTGTGGCGACATAAATTTCCAAAAATCTTTTAAAAAATTACTCCCTGAGTAAATCAGGGTGCAATCACACGGCCGGGAATTTAGACTTCTGTGTCCGGGGGTAATGAATGTGCGGACGGCGGCAGGGAAGGCTGGAAGGCCCGAAGTGACGAGGTGCTCGGGGAGCACTCTGTCACGGCCCCCCGGAGAGCAGCGGTGCTTTAAACGTGCATAAGTCAAGCAGAATCAATACTCGGGACTGTTAGGAACAGAAGCATCGCCGCAGCTACGTCACTCCGCTGCCGTGAAATGCCTACAAGCCACGAGGGCGGCGAAGTTTCCTGAACAGTCACATGCCTTTGCCCTTTGCATTGCATCAGACACATACTTCTGAGACGCATTCCATTTCCCCGGGGCCGAGTCCTCCTCTCTCCGTGTTCATTGGGTCTGGGGCACGCAGCCCGCACCAAGCTGCCCCAGCCGCCCCGTGGTTGGCCTCGGGGCCCCCCCCCCCCCGCACCCCACGTCCCGGGTGGCGCCAGGGAGGGGAGCCCACCTTGCAGCTCTCGCAGGTGAGGAGCCCGTAGTGGTACCCCGACACCCTGTCCCCGCACACGGGGCAGAGCTCCTCCAGGTCCTCGTCGTAGGAGTAGCTCACCATTTTGAACTGGGACACTGAAAGAGAAGACAGGGGCACACAGGGGCCCGGTTAGTTCCCTCCGAGGCTTCCGCCGGGGCGCACCGCACGATGGGGGCTGGTGGGCGAGCGCCCCGGGGAGGACGCAAAACAACCATCACGTCCACCCAGGGTTCTTCAGAGACCTGCCCTGCGGTGGAGGTGAAACATCTGTGGGCGCCCAGGGGTGCGCAGTTCGTGTACCTTTTTAGACTTAAAAATAATCCCAGCGTCTCCAACATTTACCCACTGGCCTCAGGGCGGGCACGCGCCTGCGAAGCCACCCACCCAACCAGAAAGAGGAATCGCCTAAGTAACAATTTCTTTGAAACTTCCTTAAAAGTTCCAAAAAAATGTCACCCTTGCCCGAGGGACAGAAATAAGCACACCCCCCACCCCCACCCCCCACCCCTCAGGAAGTTCGAGGCCAGCACGTCCCCGCCGGGAACTGCAAGCCCTTGGCGGAGAAACTCGATCTGACCCCAGAAACCCGGGTCTCAGCCGCCCCCTCCCCCGCGGCCAGCGGCGCCCGGCGCTCGGGTCTGCCGGGATAAGCCGAACCGGGTCTGCCCGGTCCCGACACTCTCATCGCGCCCCCTCGGAAACCTCCTGGAAAAGGAAAAGGAAAAGGAAATGGAAAAGGGAAGGCGCAAGAAGGGAGGTGGGGGGAAAAGGAGGAAAAGAGACGGCGGAGGGTTTGGGCTCATCCCAGCCACGAAAGTCCAGGCGTGAACGTCACCTGTTTTCGATCGTTCCCGGAGAGTATAAACACGCCGAGGTCGCCCGGCTCCAGTCCGCCCGAAACGAGGCCGCCGGCCGCGCCGCGCCGCGGGCCTCGGGCTGCCGCTTCCTGGGACGAAGCCCCGGAGCCAGACGCGCCGAGCGCCTCCGTTCGGCGGAGGTGGACCGTCCGCGCCCAGAAGGGCAGTGGCCCGAGCGGCCCCGGACCGCGGTACCTGCCCCAGTCCCTTCCCGAGACCGCGAGTCTGCGAGGCCCGCACCGTCCTGTGACCCGCGGTGCGCACTCGCCTCGCGCGGTTGCTCAACCTCCCCGAACACAGGCGCGCAAACACCGGCTCGGTTTGTTTTAAGTTAATCAGTGGCATTCGCAGGGGGCGGGGTGAGGGGGGTGGGGAGCCGGTGACCGCGCAGGAGTTTTCTGATTTGTTTACCAAAAAGGAAAGAGAGGTAGCCGCCCCCATCTCCGAAATACCTGGCCGCTCGTGTCTTTACTGGCCTCCTTGCCAGGAGTTGCTCTTTCTCTCTGTTAAGTTTTTTTTTTTTTTCCTGTAAGGGTTCTGTAGGCCCCGGAAGGGGCCGTGGGGAGGGGCACAACTCGGTGAGGGCGCGCCCAGCACCGCAGGCGCAGAGTCCTGGGCTGGGGTTCAGCCTGGAGCCAGACGCAGAAGCCGCCGGCCGGTCCTCCAGGGCGCAGCCTGGGTCCCCGGCGGAAGCGGGCGGACCCCGGTTTTGAGAACCTGGGGCTTGGGGAGGTAGCAGGTTGGAGAAGTTCGACTCAGTCCCATCTCTCCTAAAACTCGTGACTATCGCCTGCGGCAAGTTTTAGGGGCAGAAAAAAGTGTACTTTACCACGTCTGTTACTTCCTACCTCCCTGTCCCCCCAAAGTCAATGCCAACTTCGCACCTAAGGGGTGCGGAGAGACCGCCGTGTGTAGGGGACTGGGAGCCCACGGTGGGAACCCTGCACCGAAAAGACGGGGCTGGGGTGGGGACACTTGGAAAGTTCACCCGCGGAAGCCGTGCAGAGAGACAGACGCCTTTGTGCGACCCGGGGGCGTCTCCCCGAGTTCCCCAGGTGGTGTAACGCAGGAGGGCGTCTGGGGAACGGGGTCTGTCGGGACAAAGAAGTCCCTATCTTGGGGAAGTGGAGGGGAGGTGGGGCCTTGGGAAGCTGGGGCCTCAGAGGCCCTGGGAGAAGTTCCCCCGAAGTTGGGCGCGCGGCACTGTGCAGCCAGGTCTCCCCACGGTCGGCTGGGGTGTTTGGGGCTGAAACCGGAGCAAAGGTGGGAATGGGGTCCGAGTCCCGACCGGCTCCTCCCCAGGGGTTCCGCTCCGGCCGTGTGGCCTGGAGGAAGCCCAGGCGAGCGCTCTCGTGCCCAAGGCTAAGCGCGTGCGCGCGCGGCCAGCAGCTCCCCCGGAGCCAGGGGCACGGGGAAACGGACGTTCTGCTTTGGGTCAGTAGGTCGTATCCAGAACTCCCCTCTCAAACTTCAGAAAGAGAATGTTACAAGGGCATTTCCCTCCCATTCCGCCCCCCCCCCAAACTTCAGGCTCTGGCGTCTCCACGGGTCCCTGGGAAACGCAGGAGTCAGGGTGAGAAGCAGAAACTTCCCTTTTGGACTCAAAAGTCGCGCCGGCCTCACGGTGGCCCAGAGGAGTCCTCTCTCTCGGCAGCTGGAGGCGGAGGGTCTGCGGACAGGGCTTCCCCGGCAGCAGATGGGCTTTTCCACGCCGCGCCCCCATGCCGCCGCTGCGGGGACCCGGGGACCGCCAGGCAAGGCCACTTTGGGCCAACCCGGTTCCCTCCGCGGCCAAACTCTAAGTCGGCCTCGGGGGCCTCGGCCCAGGGGACTCGCACAGCCCTTCCCGGAGGGCTGGAGAGACCCGAGGGTCCCAGAGACCCCAGGCCCGCCGCACACCGACGCCCCCGCCCCCCACCAGCCGGTTTCCCCGGCGCGGCCGAGCGGTGAGCTCAGCAGCCCTGAACTCTGCTCCCGAAACCTCGCGGCCCTTTCAAGTTCGCTCCCGGGACGGCAGGAAGCATTCCGGGATCCCAGGCTTGCCTGCCCGTACATCCTGCGCGCGCGGGCAGGGGCGAGCGTGGGGACCCGTAACTCTTCCGAGCATTCATTGTTCCCCGCCCGGCCCGCGGCCGCCGCGGCGAACTTGTGAATGGCTTCTCGCGACCAGAGCCGGAGTCGTGACCTGGGAATTCGGTGGAAACGCAGCCAGCGAGAGCCGCTGTTTTTGTCCGCGATCAGGAGCAGGGGAAACACACAGGGCCTCCGTGTGCCCGCCCGCGGGCTGCGACGGGGTGCGAAGCCACACCGCCCGGCCCTCCCCCACCCCTTCCAGAAGGACCCGCGCGGATCGTGGGGTCGGGGCCGCGGCCGGCTCTTCGGTTCTGCCCGCTCTGCTGAACCTGCCGAGGCCCTGGGCTGCCCATGGGCATTCTGACGCCGACACAGGCCTTGCCGGGGTCACCTTCTCTCTCCGCGGGGTCCTGCCCGAGCGGGCTGTTCTCCTCCACACCCGCGCGCCCATCCCCCGCCCCCATTCCGGGACCGAGGACCTGCTCGAGCTCCCAGGGACCCACTCCTTTCCGTTCGCAGCCCCCTTGAGCGCGAAGACTCCACTCGGGTGGCCCCGGAGCTTGAAGCTTCTCCCTTCGTAATCAGAAGCGGCCCGTCGGCATTACTTGGAAAACGTGCCCCCCCGCCCCCGCCGCATGGTTCCAGAGCCATAAACTTTTATGCCTGCCCGGAGAGGGGGCCCGACGCCCGCGCGTGGCCGGCCCGGCCACACCGGGCGCGAGGAGTCCGGGTGCTGTGGCCGCGGGAGCCGGAGCGCCGCGCCGCTTACCTTGCATGTTTTCCGGCATCTGCCCCTGGTCCCCATGCGATCGGGCCAGGCCCAGGGCTTCCGTCTCCACTTTAGGCAGCATGACAAGGCGGCTGCGGGCGGGGAGAGGGGCTCGGTGTCCGTGAGGAAGCCCCGCACTTGGGCGCGACCGCAGATTCAGCTCCGGCGGTAAGGAGGAAAGGGCGCCGGGGTCCGCTCGCCCGCCCGCTCGCTGGAGTGTACCTCCGCCTCCTCCGGGGCTGCGAGTCCGGACCCCTGTGCTCCGTCCAGTCCCGCAGTTTTGAGCCGCGCGGTGCCGCGAGGAGGAGACCGAGGGCTCGAGACCCGGCGGAGCCCGAGCGCGCTGGTTCGGCTCGGCGAGGGCGGCGAGGGCGGCGAGGGCGGCGGCGGCGAGGGCGCAGCTGCCCGGGGCGCGGATCCGGACGCGCCGAGCTCTCGGTGCGCAGCACGGGAGGCCGGGCAGGGGTGCCGCCGCACGGCGGGGCCGCAGTCTCTGCTGCGGATCGGCTCCGCGACTGCCACCCTGGGTGCGCTGCCGAGCTCAGGACCGACCGGGGTCTCTCTGGCGCGCGCGGCACTTCTCTCCTCTCCGCCCCTTCCCGGTCCCTGCTCCCTGGCGCGCGCAGTCACAAGTGAGGGGTGTGAAGTTCCAGCCTCGCTCTCGCGCCTCCTTCACGCCTCCCGCGGGTCCCAGGGCCGCTCTTCGCAGCCCCGAGGGTGACGGTGCAGGCAGGGAAGAGGGGGCCGGGGGAGAAGGGAGGTGAGCGGGCCGGGGGCAGGGGAGCCTGCGATGAGGGCTGATGACAGTGACGGGGGGCTCGGGTTCCGGACTCGGGTCGGACCCCAGGCGCCAGCCAATGAGGAGGCGGCGCACGCCCCAGTCCCCGCGCCTGCCCCAACCTCTTCACCCCGCCTAACCCCCCTCCCGCCGCACCCTGGCCCGGGGCGGGGGACCCGGGTGCTTCCGGGTCTTACCGCGGGCGAGCGGCGACCTCTGCCTGAGCGCAGCTGCGGCGGCTGGAAGGCGGGGGCTGCGATTTCCGTGAGCCGAGGGGGAGCCGAGCGGAGGGGAGTGGGGTGCGCCCTCGTGTGTACGTCGGGTGAGGGGCTGAAGGGGGGGGGGCTCCAACACCCTATTCGACAATCTAAAGGGGAGAGATGGTGCATTCAGCTCGCCGCTCTTTTCAGAGGCAGAGGTGCCCGCCTCGCCGGGGTGTCGGGCTCTCTTCCCGGAGGCGCTCGGTCCGCGCGGCCCCCGGCGCCCTGGCGGGGCGGAGCAGCTCGGCTCACGCAGGGGACAGCCGCGTCGCCCCGCCGAGAGTTCGCCCACTCGCCGGAAATCGGAGGAACACCTACCCCTGTTTCTCTCGTCCAGGTCCTTTGCTCTCTTGAAAACGCCTCCCCCCCGCCCCCCAACCCAAGGCTGGCGACTGGCTCCCCAAGTTTCACTGAACTGCGCCCGTGGAGGACGCAGACGTCCGCCTGGGCTTTGCTTTTCCACGCCGGCGTCCCCTCGGCGGGCCGGGCCGCGGGAGGCCCGGAGGCCCAGCCCTCCCTAAAGTTTCGAGGAGCCATCTGCCGGGCGAGCTCCTCGGCCGCCGGCGCGGCCGCCTCTCGCGGGCTTCCAGTTCTCCTCCCGCCGGGATGAGGCCGGCTCGTGCCAGCCCCCTGGCGCCCGGGAGGTGCCTCCCCGCCGCGTGTGGAGGGAGTCGGGGCATTACCCGAGTGCGCGCGAGAGGGGGTGGGTTCGAATCTCCAAAGATCCGCGCGCCGCCTGTTCGGACGGGGGGCGCAGGGCGCGGTGAACGGGGAGCGGCCCCAATCTCTGCGGCGCACAGCCGCGGCCGGATGGGAACGCGCGGTTCCCCGCCCGCCCGCGCGCCGGGCCTCGGCGGCTGGCGCGGGCCCTCTGCGCGGACTGGTCGCTTTGCTCCTCCGTATCTGTTCACAATGCACCTTGCTGAGGTTCTGGTGTTAGTAGCAGTCTCGGGTCTCATGGAAGCAGTGAAACCGGGGGTGGGCTGGGGTGGGGGCGCTGACCCCCGTTTGCAAAGGGGCGTGGGCCGGAGTCGCTGCAGTTAGTGATTAAGATGCTCGCATTTTCCTGACGTGTCCATCCACTTTCAGCATGGTGTGCGACCACTTGTTTGGAATATGAGCGTGAAAATTTATGTGTATACATCTCTACACGTTCCAGAACAGGAATGAATCCCGAGGCCCAAATCAGGGTTTTGCCTGTGGATTCGGGTGAACTTTGAAAACCAGCAAACCAGTTTGGTGCAAAGCCTTAACTTGGGACGGGGTCCTTCCCCTGCCATCAGAGAGCTTGCGGGGGCACTGACGCTGCCTCCCCAGCTCGGGCTGGCAGCCGGGGTCCGCCGGCGGGAGGGGCGGGGAGAGGAGGGGGCAGGATGGACAGAAGCGGAGCGTTGGCGAGGACCGAGCGCCGCGTCTGGACTCGAGGTGGGGCCGACCCAGGCCCGGAGAACTTGGCGTTGGGCACTAACCCGGAGCGCCGTTCAGGGCCCAGCCCGCGCGCCCTCGCCCCTCCGCCCCTCCCCCGAAGGTGGGGGCTGACGGGGAGGGAAGGACCGCGGATATTCCTTTACCGCCTCACTAAACGGAAGGGGCGACGGGCGGTCGGGGGCACGTGGGGCTGGGGCCGCGGCTTTAGAGATCCGCCATTGGAACAGCGCGCGGTCCTGGGAGGAGGAGAGGCCCCGGGTTTCGGCTTTGGCCGAGGGGCCAGTCCAGGCCCACGCCCTGCTCAGCGAGCAGCAAAACCAGGGGGCACCAGGGCGCAGGGGGTCTTCTGCTGATCAGACGCGGGGGTGGGGTGCTGGCTCTTCTCAGAGAGGACACGCTCGCGTCTCCTGGGGCTCTGCGCAGCGGAGCCCCATCCCTGGGGCGGCCGCAGAGGCGGGGGCGGGGGCCGGCCTCCTCCGCCAGGCACATCGCCAGCACCCTCTCCCCTCTCCCTGCCTTCGTGTGACCACTCACCTCTGGCCCCTTGACCCTTGCATTCCGCGGCGTGTCCCCGGCCCCACCTCTCAGAGCCGGGCACCCACTTGCCCCGCGCCGAGTGCCGAGTCTGGGCGTCCTGGAACAGCCTCCCCCCCAGGAGAGCTGCGGAGGAGGAGCCGCGCCGCCCGCGCTGCCTGGGTCCTGCCGCCTGCGGACGGGTCCAGGTGGCAGAGGCCGCAGGGCGAGCAGGGAGGGGAGGCCTGAGGTGGGGCGGGAACAGGGCCGGTGTGGCCTGGACTGACCGACAGACACACGGACTGGTTTGGAAGGACAAGGCACCCCCTTCTCCGCCGGACACCGCCCCTGGGTGGGGACAAGCTCAGACACCCACAGGCCTGGGGCTGGATCTGAGGGTCTTCGCTGCAGGCCTGCCGACCTGGGGCACCCTTCCCTCCCCAGCCTCCTTCCTGACCGGGCGGGGGCGGGGGTCTCCAGGGCTCCTCCTCGCGGTTCCTGCGGCCCGAAAGCGCTGATTGACGGGTGCAATTATAAAGGCTGATGGCTCCGGAGGCTCCCGCAGCCTTGACGAGCGCGGGGAGCGCGGTCCTGGCATATGTTATCCCGGCTCTGCGTCGCAGGCCGCGCGCCCCGCTCCCCGCGCGCCGCCGCCGGTAGGGCCCCGCGCTCCGCACGCGCTCCGCAGCTCGGGGAGCGGCCTGCCCTTGACCTGGGCTGAACACCGACGGCTGCGAAGGGACGCACGTCAAGGTCCTGGGCCGCGGGTCAAGTTTTCTGGCTCGGCGGACCCAGGCTGCGGGAGACGGGAGTGGAGGGCCCGCCCGTGCGGCGGGCGGGCGGGGGCGCGCGGTGGGGGGAGAACTCCCCTGACCGCCCCCTCCCCCACCAGCCTTGCGGGTCTACATCCTTGCAAACAGTTTCTAAAGCTTCCTCCGGTCCTGCTTGCCGGTGTTTTTTGAGAAACCAGAACAATGCATCGCTTTTCCCATCGCACGTGTCTACTTTTTCAGCCGCGGGAAACAATCTCGGTTTCTCCGCCCCGCCCCCGAAGACCTCCAGCAGAAACTCCAGGGGAGGCGGCTCCTCTCAGCCCCTGACCTCAGGCCGGCGGAACCTGCCAGCCCTCCCCACCCAGAAAAGCGCGAGGGCAGCGCTTCGCTTTCCCCCCGCAAGGGAAGTTTAGCGGAAACTCCGGACTCCGCCGCTGCGCGCTGCGCGCTGGGCTGCCCGCCGGCCCCCACGCCCCCCACCACCGGCGTCCCCAGCACTAGGTTTTGAGTAGAGAGGAATTAAATTGCAGCTCAGACCTATAAATTAATGATAAGGAACTGTGTATTGGCCGAGGCTTTGAAGAGATAAACTTGAATAGGCGAGAAGTCCTGCTTTGTTTGTTTGTTTATTTTTAAGTTCAATCCCTTTCCACTGTCCGTGTAAACGACCGCCGCCGACCGCGGGGCCGCCGTTGGGGGCGCCGCGGGGCCCTGCTCCGGCCGCACCTGCACCGCGCGGCCCGTCTCTCCCGGGGCCGAGCGTGCCCAGTGTCGGGGGACCTGGGCGCCTCCGGCTCTGCCCCTCCCTGCCCCAGGCCGCTTCCCGCCCTCGCCCGGGCGGTGGGGGAGGTGAGGTTGAGGAGTTTGGTCGGATTTTGGCAATCCGCAGCTCCCTGGAGGAAGGCTTCGCTGTAGAACTTTTTGACTTTATTTTCTCTAGGGTGCCCTGTACCCGCCCAGGGGCCCAGCGCCTCCGGCCTTGGGAGCACCCGTGACTTTCTGGGCGACCGCCCGCTGGGGAGATGAGTGGCCGGGGACACAGGTTTGGGCGGGTGGTCCAATTTCATCCACCTCTTCCTCGCTCCGATTGAAGTGGAGACGAGCCGTCCGCGCCAGCCCAGAACTGCAGCCACCCGGTCGTCCTCGGGACCAGGAGTGGCGGTCTCCAGCACCATCCCCCCGCCAGCAGGCCACCCAGCCCTCAGGGAACCCAGCGGAGCCTGGGGGTAGCATTCCCCTGGCCCCGAGCCCCTCCTCGGCCTGGCCTGGTTGTTCCCGCCCTGCGGTCGGTCACCAGAGCCGGGTGGGGCTGCAGGATTCCAGAGGGATCTGGAATCTTCCAGTAGGGAACACTCCCTACTTCCCCTCACGCTGGGCTGCTGCCCGGGGGCAGCGCCCCGCCCAGGGCCGCTGGGTCTGAGGCCTGCGGAGCCGCGGCGTCGAGCGGTCGGAGTCCCTGTCGGACAGCGAGGACCCTGGGTGCTGGGGAGGCGGGGCCTGCGGTGGCGGCGACCCCAGGGACGCGGGGACGCGTCAGGGCCGTGCGGTGGGGGAGGGTGTGTCAGCTCCCCTCTAACCTGCAGACAGCTTTCCTGCCTCAGAGACCTCGGCCCACGTGCCCTGAGGAGGGGAGAAGTCCTTTCGCTTCCCCCCGGTTTCTGGCCTGGAAACTGGGAAGTCGCTTCGGGGGCCTGACGGGGTGGGGTGGGGTGGGGTGGGGGTGGTCCCCACAGGGTTTCTCTCCCATCCTGTCCTGTCGGGACGCAGGAGGCGGTGGGGCGCAGGCTGCGGAACCTGGGGCCCAGACGCAGAGACGGGTCGGCACCAAGGGAGGATGCGGGCGGGCTTGGGGCCCGCATGGCCCTGCTGGAGACACGCCCGGGTGCCGGACTCAGACTCATGCCGAGTGCTTACGAAAGGGTGGTGCCTCCTAAAGGCCCCCTCCCTGCCCCGTCCCCCTGGGGCCCAGGGGGCAAGTCTTCTTCTCTCTAAAGGCTGCCACTCTGAGTGGGTCTCTGTCGTCCTCAGACCCACTACCACCCCCAGCAGAGGCGCTGGATGTTCTCCACGTGTCCTCCCTGCTCTGTCCGTTGCCACGGCACCAGTGAGGCTTCACCCCCTCCCCCTCCCCCGGGCCCCAGGGCACCCAGGGCTGTCCCCACCCTGAGGCCCGCCTATGCCTATGGGGGATTCAGGTCTCATTTCCCCTGTGGAGCGAGCAGGGTGATAAGGAGCCGAGGACAAATTCCTTTCTTAATCCCAAATGCCTCCCTGAAGAGAGTCTGAATCCAGCCACTTGTTTTATATTAAAACTCCTTCCTAGCCGTGGGGGGCGGGGGGAGCCAGGTGCCCCTTGGAGGAGAGAGAGAGCGAGCGTCGGAGACTCGCACCCCTGCGTCCCGTCTGCAGCTCGCTGTCCTGGCGAGCTGTGCGGCTCTGGGCAGAACGCTCAACCTTTCTGTTCTGCTCTCGCCGGCAGAACAGGGTTTTAGCAGCATCAGCCACAGAGGCTCATCCCACTGAGCCAGGGGTTTGGCTCGGGTCCCCTTTGTCCCCTCCTTCGCCGCCGGCCCCCCCACACGCACCCCTCTGTCTAAGGCGACCCCGCTGGCTGGCCCGATCGCTCCCCGTCCTCCGGGACCAGCTCCCTTCGCCCGGCTGAGACTGCCCGCCGGGCTGCCTCCGCCCCTCTGTGGCCGGGGCGTTTGGCGTTTGGAAGTCGGGTGTGTGTGTGCTCCTCAGCCACCCGAACACACCTCACGGCGCTCCCCCCAGACTGGGAAAGCGGCCGCCTTCAGGACTGGGTCCGGCCGTGGTTGGTCCTCATGGGCCCCCCAGGTTTCCTCAGGCTCCCTGGTCACATCTCACCCCTTCTCTGGGTGCCCCCAGACCACAGCGTCCCCTCCTCCACATTCCCGTAGTTCCTAGAAGCTAACCGGATTCTCTGGGAAGTTTTTGTTCCAAGGAGGGGCCGAGTGAGGACGTGCAGCCCCCCCCCCCCAAGGAGCTGTACCCTGCAGCGGGCTCTGGGCTTGGGAGCCTGACTCTGAAGCCTGCCCCGTGAGCGCCGTGCCTCGGGGGGTTGGGGGGGCTGGGCCTCCAGGTGGCAGCCTTCCCAGGGCCCTTCTCTGGCTCAGCTCAAGTTCAAGGCCGAGTCCCAGATAACACCAGACGGCGTGTCTGGGTGGAAGGGTCAAGTGAAAAGGGTTGCCAAGCCCCTGTCCGCCCTCCCTCCACAGACCTCTCCCGGCTTCCTCGAAGGGGCACTGAAGACACCCTTCAGCCTGAGTCCCAGCTGTGGGCGGGGGTCCCCGGAAGCCCCGGGGTGTGGGGGGCTGGGGGGGAAGGAGGGGGTGGCAGAGCTCAGCTGCCTGCAGCCAGAGCCCGGGCGTGGGCGACTGTCATCCCAGGGGTCGGCAGGACCCACGGCCCTCGCTCTCCGCCACAGAGAGCCCCGAGGGCCCAGGGCTTCCCGGAGGCGGTCACCGCGCTACAGCGAGACTCCAGGAGGCGAAGGGGACCACCGGGCAGAGCACTCTCGGCCCAGCAGGGACCCAGAGGGGCAGCTTGTACACAAACAGAGGCCCACCTGCCAGTGGGCACACAGAATTCGCGTGGAGGCGGCAGTGCTGATCGACCGACCCCTCCACACCCGGGTTCCGTGTGGAGAGCCGCTCTGTCCCTGGTCCCATCTCAAAGGTGCCTGGAGACCTCAGACTCTCGGAACAGTGTGCCCAAGGGCTCTGCTCAGTGGGCCAGCCCGGGGCTGTGCCAGCCCAGTCCACGGGGCAGCTTGCCCCCCCCACCGGGGGTGGGGGTCAGCCTCTTGGGCTCCACTGTGCAGACTGAGGAGTGCACAGTGGCCCCTCCTCCTCCCAGCCAGCCCTTCGGGTGACTCTGTCCAGCCTCGAACCCGAGGCTGATGGACTCGGCCCTCCTCCAAGGCTGCCCCGCGGGCGCTCGGGCTCTGCCGGCGGCCTCCTCCGGGTGACTCAGGTTCCAAACCGGGACGTCTCAGCCACCCGCAGGGCGGCAATACCCGGGAACCGGGAGGCGTGTGCCGGGGCCGGGAGGGGGCGGCGGCTGCGCGCAAGATCCGGAAAGAAGTCTCGTTTGCCGGGAAATGGCCTGGAATTTTGTTATCCCGGGGTCCGGCGCGGGGAAGCGCTTGGGCACGTTTAGGGCGCTGGGGAGGCTGGCCGGGTGCCTCCCCCGGGACGTTTCCCCGAGGCGCAGTCTCCAGCAGTCTCTCTCCGGGGTGGGGGGACGGGCGTCCCGCGCGGCCCGGGCCTCTGCAGCCAGGCCGCCCCCCCGCGGCAGGTGTTCCGCGCGCTGGGAACCGACGCCCCCCGCCTCTCAGGCGCGGGTGGCGGTAGCCAAGGGAAATGCAAGCGCGCCTCCTCCTCCCCCTGACCCTGTCGAACCCAGCCGCGGCCCCAGCGCTGCGCCAGGCGATGGGCCTGTGTGGTCTCGTGACCCCGCCCCGGGCGCGCGCGCGCGCGGCCCGGTGTGCTACGGCCCGCCGCGCCCGCGCGCCGCCCGCGTCCCCGGCTGAGCTTGCCCTCGCCGCGCGCCCCCGACGCGGAGCCCACAGATCGCCCCTCGCGGCTGCCGCCCGCAGGGACAGGTCGCCCGCGGAAACGACTTGGAACCGCTCGGTGCTCCCCCGTCAGCCCCGTTCTCGTGCCCGTAGCTGCTTTTATCTGCCGAGCAATCGATCCCCTGGTGCGCCCTGCGTGCCATTCCCGGGTGTTCTTTCCCGTTCGGTACAGGACGTCTTTCTGGTAACCATTTCCTCATTGGTGCACTCCAGGGTGTAGTGCGCCCATAAAAAAGCAATCACTGCGCTCAGCGGGGTCAGCTGGTCACCCAGGGAGCGGGCGGGAGAGCCGGGCCCGGTGCTCGTCCTCGGCCCGCAGAGGCTGGGGCCGGGGCGCGGGGAAGCCCCCAGGCAGCCCTGGAAAGCGCTCAGAGGCCTTCAGAAACCGGGGCGGAAAGGCACGGGGCCTCCAGGGGCCAGTAACCCGACCCCGACTGGTCTCCCGCTTCCACCGCCGACCCAGGGCGCTCTTGCCCTGGCGTTGACAAGTTCCTGACTCTCCGTTTTAATCTTTTAAATGAAAATTATCCTTATGGGCTTACTCGTGTTTATAAATACAAGACATGGCCATTATTTTGACACACAGACAGTAATCCTTAACTAATGATTGTGTGTGTGTGTGTGTGTTTGTATGACTTTTACTGGCCAGAAAAACAAAAGCTTTCCCGTGGTGTCTGCTGCGAATGAGGCAGCGCTCTGTGGTGTGGCCCGAAACTTCACACATGTCTGAAAGCCGTCCGGGCAAGTCTGACCAGTGATTGAGCAGTCCATATGGCCAATTTATTTCAAGTTGTTTTCAAATTTTAGCTTATTACTTGTGATTAGAATTCTCGGAAAATAGCAGGGATGAAACGGGTACACTTCCCCAGCTACTTCAGGCCAGCAGAACTGCGCCCCACAACGGTGCGCATAATAAACCACCGTTGAAACGCCCGTTTGCGCCGGCTCAACTTCAGGAGGGACGAGTGTGTGGTGTGGGTGGACGTCTGAGCCTTCAGTGGACACAGCAGGAAGTGGGGACAGTACTGACAGCATCAACAATGAGATTAGGTCACACGCATTCCTGTGGGAGCCGAATAATAGGCAGGCAGTTCATGGGGCGACTCCTACTCACCAGCAGGTGCACGTCCGTGCTTCCGAAGGTCCCGTGAGTCCCCGGAACCCACGCGGGAAGACATTCTTCGCGGACGCGCAGATGGTCCCTGGGCGCACAGCAGGAGTCATCGGGCGTAGGGAAGCGGGCGGCTCATCCAATGTTGTGGCCTTGGGAGAGGACGCACCTGGCCACACGGGCCCGTCCTGAGAATGTGAAAAAAGCAAAAAAGAAAAAAAAAATCCAAGAATTCAGAAAGTTCCAAGTAAGTCTCTCCCTGGACTCTGTACTTCTTTTAGCGTTTGTGACCTGCCGTAAACCATGCATCCAGTTTCAGGATGGTGCCTAATTAGAAAAATGGAAACTTTTCATAGGCTCGGCGGGGTCACATGACTCTACGCAGGTCGATAAGGGGACCCTGTTCTAAAGTGACAGCAAAACAGATAAGAACTCTTGGCAGATAGTGGTGGAGAAATGATTAACCCAGAAGCGGAGAGGCGCTACGCCGAGCCGAGCCGAGAGGGGGAGACCGCGGGGGGGAGGGGTCAGGGGATCATGCTCAGCAGTGGGTGAAACTCCACGCCCGCCCCCAGCCACCCGCTCGGCCCGGGCTTGGGACCCGGCCCCTGATGTTGTCCCCTCTTTGCAGAGCGGCGGGCCGAAGCAGCTCCTCCGGCCTCCGTAAATATGTTCTGCGTGATAACGTGGGCAGGTATCAGTCCCGTAAGTGATGGCGACAGATAGGGCTGACACTTTGCAACTTCCCGTTTCGCAGGCGGCGCTGCCTGGTTTCCTGGAGCGAGCAGTGCGGGCGTCCGGCCTGTGCGCCTGCCGGGGGTTGAAGGGGCAGCCTGCGTTTGTGCCCCCGGTGAAAGGACCCGTGTCCGTGGAGGCTGGTGCTGGCAAAGCGGTACCTGTGTGGCACGTCTCCTGTGGTCTAAGCTATTCTTTGCTTAACTCCATGGAAAAGCCCGGATCAGGGCACTGTCACTCAGATGAACAAGAGCAGTTCTAGGTTCTCGTGAATTCCCCTCCGTGGTCCCTCAGAGTAGTAAGATCTGGACCCTTCAGAGCAATGCATGTGTTTTCCGATATTCTTTTCTGGTTCGATCTGATTTTGCTAATAGAGCAAACTTTTTTGGTCCGTCTGACATTCTATTTGGAAAAGTCAAAAGGTTTATGAACAGCATTTTCCCCATCAAGATGATCTTTCAGGGGATTAGATTTCTCTGCATACGTATAACAGAAAAAAACAGAATAACAAAGAACAAGGAAGACTTACACAGGGCATTTACTTCTCTCTTCCGAAAGAAGTTCGGAATCCAAGGATCGCACAACAGCTCCCCAGAGTTGTCCGGAACCTGGTTCTTTCCGTCTACTGTCCTCCAAGTCCTCATGTTCCAAAAGGGCTGCCAGGGTTCCGGCCATCATTGCCGGGAAGCGGTGTGGAGGAAGGGGAGAGAAGGCACGCCCCTTTATGAGGCACTTCCTGGAAGTACAGCTTACATCTCACGAGGCAGAAATTCAACCCACACTCACGCTTAGCTGCAAGGAGGGCTGGGAAGTGAAGTGTTTTAGCTGGACAAGTAACTGTGTATTTTAAACAAAAAAGGCTTGGGCGATTATAGTCATTCATGTCCATCCTTGGCAGTTATTTCTTTAAAGAATAAAACAACAACATGGTACCACTAAAGATATTCCTTTGTGTCTTTTGAAGGACATAAGGTGACGTCACGTTCGACTTCTCTCAGCCTCGAATTCTTCGTGATAAAGATGGCAAAAGCTGTGGGCTCCAGTCGTGGTTTCTGGAGGGAGTGGATGGGAAGACACAGAGGAAGTGCTCCGTGTCGTGACTGGAGGTGCTTTACGCCTGCATAGATGTCACGTGAGACCAGCGTGGACGTGGGACGTGGGCCCTAGAGGAGATACACGGCTCCCCTGACGAATTCGGGAAGACCTCCGAGTGTCCTTGTTCACGCGCCGTGCTAGCCATGGGTGCCGTCCGACACCGGGCGGCAGGTCTCCCAGGGTTCTTCCGGTGTAGAGCACCGCAGTGGTGTGGTCTGACCCTCCCACTCTTCCAACGGGGCTCGGAACCCAGGCAGCGACGAAACGGCCGGGTTCCCTGCTCCGTTCTGAGCTCCCGACTAGATGGAGTGGCTGTGCGAGAGGCACAGAGAGCACCCAGCGCTGGCAGACAGCGCGACCAGGTTCTGCCCAACTCCCACCAGGCTCCTGCGGAAGCACGATTTGCCCCTGTCCCCCGCCGACTCAGTTCCCTGCAGAGTGGCCCCGCACGCGGCAGAAAGGTCACGCTGGCGAGTTCATCGGGTCTTTGGAAAGCGTATCTGTCCGGGGAGCAGAAACAGGCATTCCGTGCGCTGTGAGAAGCGAGCGGGTTTTTGTGAGCGAGGACCCGGCGCGGCGGTCACGTGCGGCCCCAACAGCAGGTGCTGGGGACTCGGAGCGTCCGCGCCCCCCGAACCGACACACAGGGAGGAACACAACACAGATCACAGCCTCCGTTTCCAGCGGCTCCTTCCCTCAGGCCAGGCGCCGCCGGGCCGCTTCCTTTCCGCGGATGCCGGCATTTTCCGCTCCCGCCCTCCGCTCCAGGCGCCCGCGGTCCGAGGGTCCGAGCTGGGACCGAGACCGCCCGTGGAGCACGACAGAGCGGCGTCTGCCCGCTGGTGTCAGGGAGGGCTCGTGAATGATCGACGGGTAACTCGTGCGTCCGAGACGTCTTTGCCAAAATCCGAAAGGCCTGTGACAATGCCGTGTGCACCCGCACGTTGCGTGACGGTGTTCGGGTTCGGTTAATGAGTTACAGTCACTGCCGGCTTCCTGAGAACTCTCGCGCGGGGCATGGCGACCTGCCCGTCCGGAACTGACGCTCTTGCACCGTCGGGACTCGGGCGCCCACGTGCAGGAGGGCCCCCTCCCTGACTGTGCCTGTAGTTCGGGGGCACTCAGAACTGGCACCTCAATTGCTCACCATTCAAATGCACCGGTTGCCCTGGATAATGCGGGGGAGGGGGTTGCAGAAACCGTAGAAGTGCAGAACCAGCCAGTTCCTGCCAAACCACTGCTGAGCGGTGCGCTTGGGCTCGCCCCCTTACCTCGTGGGCGTGTGTCCCCGATCGTACTTAGGACTTGGGCTGTTTGACACTTGAAAAAAACATCGGCTTCCTTGACCACTCCCCTAGCCCCCAAACTTTTTAATAACTGTGAGAAATGTGGCACCTGGCCGGAAAGATAAGCGACTTTGACACAGCGCTCTGACGGCCGGGCAAATATTACTCACTCTTTATAGCGCTAATCATTAAACAGCCTCGCCGCTCTGTGCCACCGCGGCGTCTGCAGCGTGCTCTTGTGGGAGCCGGGGCCAGCTCCCCACGGCTATCGCAGCCTGCGACGCTTGTCTGATGGCCGGCGGCTCCCCTCCTCGTTTGGAGTACAGGGAATGGGCTCCGGTCATTTTGTTTCCATGCAAGACCTTTCGAACCCTTCAGGCAGGCAGCCGAACTCCCTGGAGAGCCTGCGACGCGACGCCCCTGGGAGTCGCATGGGGTAATCATTCTAAAGTGGCGCCGGGCATTTCTGGTTCACGACATGCAAGGTCGCACGTTACCTGGCGTCGTCTGGGGGACCGCCTGGAGGAGGTGGTCTTTCGGACCATGCATCCCTCTGGAACGAGGGGTGTGTGCACGCGAGTCCTGTACGGGGCTGTAGGACTCGACCTCGGATGTGCTTCGGTTGTTCTAGTGGACACTGGCCTTGACCCCTGGCGCCTTGCTGAGAAAGGGAAACGATTCATCCAAAATGACAAATACGGTAGCATTTAAAAATATCTGTCCCCTGTGCAGTTTCTCAACACACGGAAACCTGTGGTTGATCGAAACGTCACCCCATAGTAAAGGCATAAATGTGTCATGGTTTCCACTGTGTTTTGGGAAGGACGAGAAAACCCCAGAGAGAAAGGATTAGCCGGAAAACAGAACCATCGAGGTGCCTACAAAGGCCGCGTGTGCCGTGTGCGCCGCGTGTGCCGTGTGCGCCGCGTGTGCCGTGTGTGCCGCGTGCGCCGCGTGTGCCGCGTGTGCCGTGTGCGCCGTGTGCGCCGTGTGCGCCGTGCGCGCCGTGTGCCGTGGGGAGAACGAGAACGAGTTCCAAGAAGTGGCTGACTTCCTCCTGTCGGTTTGATTTCCCGGACTCTAACAAGCTCTACCTTCCAGCCGTCAAGCAGGACTGACTTTGGGCACTCACACGGTTTGGGTGTTTTCGAGTCCACACGCGGGCCTCAAACACGTGGGCCTCAAACACGCGGGCCTCAAACACGTGGGCCTCAAACACGTGGGCCTCAAACACGTGGCTTGTGTGGCGTCTGGGACACGCCGGGCCCGGGTCGCGGCGGCGGCGGCCTCCGGTCCCAGGACGAGGGCCCTGCGCGGGCTCACGCACGTCGCTCTGCTGGAGGGTCTCTCTCTCTCTCTCTCTCTCTCTCTCTCTCTCTCTCTCGGCGTCTCGGGGCGGCTCTGTTCTCTCTTCCTCGTTCGCCAAGACTCGTGCGTCTTCCACTCGCCGAGCCCAGCGCCCGGCCCAGGGGCTCAGAGAAGGAAGGTTCAAGGTCGTGAAGGGAGCAGAGAGGGCAGGGACAGCAGAGTCCGGACCACGGGGACAGGGCGAAACTGCCGGGGGGGCAGGGGAGGCCAGGAAGGGGAAGTACTGGGAGGCGATGGGGGGGTGGCGGGCAGTGAGGGGCTCCGTGGGGGCGGCTGGGCAGTCACGGGGGGCTGACCGAGTGAGGTGACCGGACCCCGGCGAGCGCAGCGCCACGTGCTGAGCGGTGGGCAGGCGCTGGGCGGGGCTCTGACACAGGCTGTGCCGGCCCACCCCTCGGGCCCCGTGTTGGGGACACGGCGTTCGTTCCTCCACGGGCCAGACGTCTCCAGAGCCGTTTCAAGGGTGACGTCCAAGTATTTGCCCAGGGTCCATCGGCTGGGAGGAGGGAAGGAGCGCTGGTGACTCTCGGGTCTGCCTGGTTCGGAGCCTCGGGGCCCAGCGCCTGCCCCCCCCCCCCACCCTCTGGGAGCTTGGCCCTGGCCTGGCTTCAGCGTCTGTCCCATAAGGTCAAGTGTGGCCTCGTCAGTCCCCACGGTGAGTGGCCCAGGCGGCCTGGCCCTGCTCTGCTCCTTCGCTGGTTGGTCACACAGTAATTGACATTCTCCCGTGGCCGTCCAGCAGGAAGCCAGACCCAGAAGGTCAGCGTGACCCTGAGAGAGGGCGGGCGGCCAGGCCCTTCTGCGGACCGAGCTGAAGGTCACGCGTCTGTCCTCTGCGGTCGTGACGCTGGGGCGGCCTGCAGGGCCTCACTGTCATCTCGTGGCCCACGAGCCATCGTGAAACAAACAAAACCGAGGACTGCAGGGGGACACAGGGTGAGGGCGGCCTTTCCCCGAGCTCAGTGGTGGATGCCCGCCACTCAGTGGCTCCGCTCTGGTCCTGGGTGAGGCCCTGGTCCCAGCCCGCCCCGATCCGGCCCTGCCTGGGAGGGGACAGCACGCGGGCGGCTAGTGAACACAGTCGGGGTCCAGCTTCAGGCGGAGCTCACAAGGGGGTCCCCAGGGGGAGAGAGGATGGCTGGGGTGGGGAAGCAGGCAGCACCGTCCCCTGGTCCCTTAGGTCGCGTCCTCCTCCCGCCCACCTGCGCCGTTTCAGCGGCACCGACCCCACAGAGGCGGGGAGATGGAGTTTGCAGAGGCGGGGGCGAGGCGGGGAGGAGACACGCGCAGGCGGTGCGAGGGCCAGAGAGCGCGGGTGGCACCGTGTCCCACCTGAGTGTGTGCGTGTATCTCTGTGTGTACACGTGTGTTTGTGGGTGTGTGAGTGTGTGTACATATGTCTGCTGTGCGTGTGTGTGTGCACTTACCTGGAGGCAGTGGGGGCTGAGTTTCGGGTCCAAAGGCCGCAGCGGGGTTGCCGTCAGCCCCGCTGCGCTGGGTGACCTCGGCCCGGTTGCCTAACCTCTCTGAGCTTCCATTCCTTCATCTACAAACTGCGGGCAGTAATCGTGCCTATGTCTAGGGCTGTTGAACATGTTTTTGACTGGAACTAAAAATGCACGGAATGCTGGTTGGAACGGATTCTAACCCCCATCTCTTCATCTCAGACCTGCCCACATATTAATGAACTCCGAAAGGCTCCTTGGGGGAATAGGGGGAGTCGGCATTTCGGCACAGCTGCGTCGAAGCCGAGTTTGGAGACCAGCGTTGACGCGGCGTCAGGCGAACGGGGGCGCGAGGTCCGGGGGGGTGGGCGGTGGGCCGGGAGGAGGGCTCCCCGAGCTTAAACCTGAGTTTTTTTGTGATGCTGTTCGTTTCCCTTTCAGCTGCAGCTCCTCGTCTGCAACACCGGCTGCAACACCGGCTGCAACGAGGGGGCTGCTTTTTCCCGCCGTGGCAAGGGGTGGTGGAGCGGCTACTCCGGCCGGGGCCTTTCACGGAACAGGTACTTTCCTCCCCTCGACGTGCAAGCTGTACTTTGTAACTCCCTGAACGTCTCCTTCGCGGCTCTTGAACCCGCGCTGAACAGGTTCCTCTTCTCGGCTTCGCTGGGAGCACCCTCGTACAGCGGGAGATGGAGCGGGTGTGTGTGTGTGTGTGTGTGTGTGTGTGTGGTGTGCATGGGTGGGTGTGTTAAAAACACCCCGAGTTCTGTCTTGGAACTTAAAGGTTGTGTCACTTTGAAGACTGGCCCGTGTTGCATCTTATCGTTGCTCCCCCCACCCCCCATTTGTAACCGGCCACGTGGGGACAACAGTCCAAGGTGACAAGAGTCCCCACGGGGTTGCCCGGGGGCTTCCCAGGGCAGCCGTGACTGGGAGTGACGTCAGCTGTCCACTGAGTGCTGGGAGTAAGAGGCGCCGCTCTCGAGGAGGGCCCCTCTCTGAAGGGTCCTCCCGGGGTCACGGGCCTCCGCGGGGCTCGTGGCCCGTGCCTGGCCCGTCCCGTGAGCAGGCAGGGGCTGGCAGAGGCAGACGTGCTCGGGGTGGAAGGGGGTGTTTACGCTGGGAGTTCTGGGGGGCGGGGGGGCGGGTCTCGGTTCGCTCTGCATCCCGGGGACAACGGTCTCCCTGCGGACGACTCTGGGCCGCCCGCAGCTGCACCTGTGAGAGGGAGGGGGGCTCTTGGGGGTTCCCCGAGAAGGGGCCGGTGCGGGGGACGTGACTCGGGAGCGTGACTTCCAGTTTCTGCCGGGGGCGAGGTCTGGGGCTAAAGGCACACGGAGAGCTCTCCGCCGGAGTTTCCGTTTCTTCCCTTTTTTCTTCTCTGAATCGATCCCGCACGGTGTTTGTCCTCTGGGTTTGACGGACAGGCCGTAACAAGGTCCTGAACTGCCCGCCGTCTGTGTGCGCCTTCTGCCTGGGGGCCGGCGACTGTGGTGACCTGCATTCACGGAGCCCCAAACACGGGCTTAACCATTAACTCCCACGCCCGCCCCGAGGGACCCTTCACAAGACGAGAGGAGGAGCACACGGCGCCTGCTGCGGCCTGCAGGGAGGGCTCCAGCCTGAGCGGGGCCGTCCCGGGACCGGGAGTGGGGGCCCGGGTCCTGGGGCTCCGCCGACAGCCAGACCTGGCCGGGTCTGGTGGCCCCGTCCAGCGGGCAGCCCACCGGCCCCGACACGGCTTTCTGACGCCAAACAGAATTAAAGAATAAAATGACGTTGTGGCAGCATCTTGTGCTTGCTGAGTAAACCCCCCACCCCCAGTCCAAGGGTGTTACTGCCCATAAGGCATCACTCGACGTTTGGGGTCCATTCCCACACCCCTGCCTGGGGGCCTTGGGATGGTGACAGGCTGAGAAAGGATGCGTTGTCTTTCCTGGTGACGGCGAAGGCCGACAAGCGGGGCCGGATCGCTGCCCCTCCGGCTCAGAGTCACCCCGTTGAGTCTCCTCTCCGCTGGTCACTGAGCAGCGCCCCGCACGAACGGCCCTTCTCCGGAACTCTGGGCACTCCGGCGGTGCCCGCGTGCTTAGTTAACTTTAGCACTGCTTCAGGCAAAAGGAAGGGACCGTCCCACCGCAGGGGCGAACCTGACCTCGTGAGACTGGGTGCGAGAGGCCGGGCGTCGGCAGCGCGGGGCCGCGGGGCCTTCCGCTGCATCCGCCTTCTCCTGGGGCCTGCCGGGTGCAGAGACGTTTTCCTGCAGCGTTCGTTAGCAAGGCTGCTCCCGCCTTCCGGTGGAGTAATTAGCCTCTCCCCGGGCTGCGCCACCCGGCCGGCCCGAGGCTCAGATCCAGGCGCAGAAACAGGGCGAGGCGGGTGGGGCGGGCCCAGTGCGGGCGGCGGCAGTGGGCAGCCGGCGAAGCCACGGCCCGCGCCCTCCGAGTGGGCGGGCAGGTCGCGCGCCGTGGCCTGTGGGGCCAGTTCTGCGGTCCACGCACAGCGGGGTGGGCGCGGGCGTCACCGAAGCTGCTCATCGGCGTTCGACCAGTGGCTCGCGGGAGCCCCACCCGGCGTTTAATTCCACCGCGTGCCGGTCTCCGCGTGCAGGCACTGCGGTCCAGTCCCCTCCCTCCTTGACCGAGTCGCCGTCCACCCTTGGGGGCCGGAAACAGAAATCCTCACGGAGACCCGCGCCAACCCGCGACCCCCCACCCTCGGCAGCCCCTCCAGTGCCGCGGCTTTCCGCACCGCGACCTGGAACCGGGACGGACTCCCTGGGTGCTTGGAGAAAACACAAGATTTCGGTTTTGACGCGTTTCTCTGCCGGTGGTAGCCATCGTGGCTCGGAAACAGGACTCCTCAGCTCCCAGTTGGGGTCGGAGTCCCCAAAATGCCCTCGCCTGCCCCGGGGGCGCAGGGAGAGCTCCTCCCGCGGCCTCGCTCAGCCCCCGTGGGGCCGTGCGCATGGACGGGGTCCCGGCGGGCGCTCACGTCGTGGTGGGCTGTTGAGCGTGTCCAGCGGGACGAAGGACAGGGTGTGTTTTGTGAGCTGGGGCACCCGGTGGGTCCTCAGGTGCGGGGATGACGGCAGGAGGCGTGGAGGGCCGCCTGGGTGCGAAGTCCCGGTTCGGGGCCCTGTCCCGAGCCTCGGGGCCTCCACACGCCACGGGGGCCACCAGCTGACGCAGTGGCCCCTCAGGTGGCTGCCCCTGCGCCTGGGCCACGTGGCAGCGGGCCGGGCCAGTTTCCATCGTCGCTGTCTCTGGTCCCTGCGCCGGCCCGGACCAACGGACTGTTGAACACACGTCCAGCGAAGCCAAGTGGTGTGGCCGGCCAGGCAGGCCTGTGGGGACACTGTGGCCGGTCTGCTCTCCAGGACACAGGGACAGGTTGGCCGGGGAGCTCCGGGGCCCTTCTGCGGGAGGCCCCACCCGGTGTGGGGCTGGCTCTGAGGGGAGCTTTCGGGCCAGCTGGTCGCCAGAGAGGGGCTCCTGGAAGGATGTGTCCCCCCACGGAATGTCCTTCCATAAATTGTCCCCCGGGCACGGCTCCTGTCCCCTGGAGCTCGTGAGTTGGTGAGGGAGTCTTCTCGTGGAAGCTGGTGGCACCGGCCCGTGTGGCCCGTGTTCCGGGCGCAAGCAGGAGGCGCCACGGCAGGGGGCGGGAAGGACCCCGGCGAGCGGTTGCTGTCGCCGCCTCTTCCTCCGTCTGCACGAAAACGTCATTACCGGGTGCGCACATTCTGCGCCGGAGTGCTGCTCTGGGAGACACCGCGGTAGACGAGGCGTGAACTGTGGTTTTCGGGGAGTCGTCTCACCTCCCTCTCCCGGCCGGCTGGCTGTCCCAGCCCGTTCGCCCACCTCCCCTCCACTGTGCTCTCGCCACCTCTGCGGCAGCTCCAGCCCACCCTGCAGTGCGCCGTGCCCCGGCCGCTCCACCGAGGTCGCCGCGGCGAGGGGAGTCCGTGCGTTTTCACCGTGTCGGGAGAGCCCCCCCCCACCCGTGGACGGAGAGACCCGCCCCCTCCCCCGCGTCACCAGGTGGCAGAGGGAAGGGTGCCCGCTGGAGTCTTATGGGGAAGCTCTAAATCTTATCTTGGTAAATAGAATAAAACCGGCTAACAATCACCAGCCATGTTTTCTTTTCTTCTAAGCGGTGGGTGTCCATAAGGAAAGGGGGGCTTTTCTTTTATTTTTTTTTAAGATTTTATTTATTTATTTTTAGAGAGGGAAGGGAGGAAGAAGGAGAGAGAGAGAAACATCAATGTGCGGTTGCTGGGGGCCGTGGCCTGCAATGGGGCATGTGCCCTGACTGGGAATCGAACCTGCGACACTTTGGTTCGCAGCCCGCGCTCCATCCACCGAGCTACGCCAGCCAGGGCTGAAAGGGGGCTTTTCTCACGCCAGCACGCAGACAGTGTTCAGGCGGGAAACAGCCGTCCATCCACCCAGGCGGGCTGCTGCCCTCCCCCACACACGCCCCCCTCAGCCGGCCCCCCAGCGTTCGGGTGGCTTCCACGCGAGAGGAGCTCCGGGAGGACTGCGCAAGGAGGACTGTGCAGAGGAGGGGTGTCTGCGGAGAAGCGTCCGAGAAGGGCGGTGGTTTCCAGCGGGGCCGGGAGCCGGCTTCCTTTCAGGCGCGCCAGGGCAGGCGGCTCCCTCGGGAAACACAGCCTCGTGCTCATGGGCTCCTGGCGGGTGCCGCTCCAGGGCCCGTGCGGGACGGCCGCACCAGTGGGCTGTGGGGCGTGGGGGAGGCCGGCCGCCCAGCCCTGGGCCCTTCCGTCATCCGGGAGAGCGGGAGTCGGCGTGCTTGGCTCCCGACGGGGAAGCTTTGCTTGGAGGGAAGTCTGGGCCAGCCAGAGCGAGCCCCACTGACGCGGGTTGGTGGTTCAAGTTCAGTGACAGCATCGCAAGCGTGGACTTTGTGGTCTGTGACACACCTGCCTTTCCGACGGCGCAAACGGCGTGGACCGGGGTTGACACCTTTTAGTTAGAGCTGCAAAGAATTTGTGGAGCTGCGTGTCTGTGCATGGGACTGTGTGTTCTTTTTCTCTCTCTCTCCCTCCCTCTTCCTTCCTTTCTCTCTCCCTCCCTCCCTCTCTCTCTCTCCCTCCCTCCCTCTCTCTCTTCCTTCCCTCCCTCCTTCCTTTCTCTCTCTCTGTCTTTCTCTCTCTCTCTTCCATCCTTCCCTCTCTCCTTCCTTTCTCTCTCTCTCTCTTTTTCTCTCTCTCTTCCTTCTTCCCTCCCTCTCTCTCTCTCCCCTCCCTCCCTTCCTTTTTAGAGGGAAATGGAGAGAGAGAGAGAGAGAGAGAGAGAGGGAGGGGAACACCCGCCCACTGCCCCACCCATTCACACGTTTGTTGCTTGGTGGACTCCCGCGTGCGCCCGGAGCAGGGGTCACACCCACACACCGCACACCTGGGTGACACCCCAACCAACCGGGCTCCCCGGCCGGGGCCTGTGTTTTCTTCTAAAGGGAACCCACAGCCCTCGTGGGTTAGCGTTGGCAGTTGGGTGGGGCCGACGAGGCCCCCGCACGTGAAAACGACTCAGCGGAAACCAGAGACCACGTCGGAGCCAAGTGCCGGGACAGTGACAGGGAGAGGCTCGGTGGTGGCGGGGACGACGCTGCAGGTGGCCTCGCAGGGCGGATGGGGGCGGGACGCCCGGGTGGGCAGCGCCCGGGAGACAGGCGAAGGGGCTCAGACGACCGAGATGCGCTCCGGACGCGGCGGCTGGCCCGGACGGGCAGCCCCGAAGGGGCAGGGAAGGACAGGTGCGATGGCGGGCGGCCTGGGACACCAGGCCTCTTCCCCGAAACGACCGCAACGACAACACACAACTGAGGCCGTTCACCGAAGAACCTTCTGGAACTGCTCTTCGGGTCGGAATGCCGGACGTCGCTGCCGGGACCACCTTCGGGATCTCGCCCTCATATTGTTCTTGGCGGGGGGGGGGGGCCCAGTGACGGGGGTGCTGGGGTTCCGTGAAGGCAGGGGAGGAGGAGGACGACAGCGGCAGCCGTGACCGCGGCGCCCGCGGGAGGCAGGGCACAGGGCGGTGGGACCGCCCTGCGGCTCCGTCGAGGTGGATGCGCGTCGTCGCACTTCTCTCCCGGCCTGGGGCAGGCGCGCCACCGGGAGCGACCCTCCTGGCGGCCGTGAGCGCCGGGTGACGAGGGCGGGTCAGTGCAGGTTCATCACGACGCCAAACGCACCCCCTCGTGGGGCCGATGCTGACCACGGGGTGGGGGGGCAGCTGTGCCTGTGGGGGGCGAGGGGGTCCCTGGGAGGTCCCTGTCCCTGCCTCTCAGTTTCTCTGGGAACCTGTAACTGCTCAAAAAAACTCTGCTAAAGGAAATTTTAAGAACACACAAGTGAGTAACAGACTCACAGAAGTTTTTTGTTCTGAAAAAAGTCACTTGAGATGAGCACGGCAAATGTTTAAAACGCACCCTCGCTGGGGAGAAGTGTGTGAGGGGTTTGGGTTTTCATCTGCGAGCTGGGATTCTCGTCTCCGGTGCTTTTGAAGACCACACCCTCACACTCTTAGAAAGAGTTGTCCTCGTCACGCCCGAGAGGCACGTTTCCAGTGTGTGTCAGCCGGGCTGTCGCTCTGCAAACATCCCCCCTTCCACCGCGAGGGACCCCCGTGTCACCCCCCGCTGCAT
This sequence comes from Phyllostomus hastatus, assembly GCF_019186645.2. Lineage (NCBI taxonomy): Eukaryota > Metazoa > Chordata > Mammalia > Chiroptera > Phyllostomidae > Phyllostomus > Phyllostomus hastatus. Next base: position 22,513,892 of record NW_025333607.1, on the reverse strand, counting down.
GGGCCCCGAGCCCCTCTGTCCACGGAAGACCCCCCCACCCCCGGGACTGCACTTGGCCTGCAGACGGGAAGCCGCCCTGGGGGCTGCTCCCAGCCGGGCGCACGGACCCGGAGGGCGTGGAAGGGGCCACGTCCCTCCAGACGCGGCGTGTCCCTCCCCTCGGTGCCCGCGCTCCGGGCTCCTCTCGCCGCGCCCCCGGCTGAGCCAATTCAGGCTCTCGGTCCAGGGCGCTCAGAGATTTGCAGGGAGGCCGGGGAGGTGGCGGAGGACTAGCTTTGTTTGTTTTGTCTACCTGTTCTGTATCACAGAGTTCTCCCCGCTCCTATTTTATAAACATTTTGACATTCTGTTGAATTTCCCTCAAATGTCTTCCATCTGGAGATGCATTCTCGGCCACCTCGTCCACCTTCAGACCCGGCCGTCTGACTGCTGACCACAGAGCAAACAGCAGCCCACTTGCTGAGAGGCGTCGCCCAGACTTTCTGTTTTGGGGGACGCTGAGAGGCAGCCAGAGCATGGCGGCGGACGCTACGGAAGGACAGGGAGGCACGGTTACCTGTGCCGTCGGCTGTCGGCGTTAGTCCCCATGGTTTGGAGAGTCTCGGTCCCCCAGGGGACGTTCCACCCTCAGGCAGTGGGCTCAACTGGGAGAGCCGGCGGGGCTCCCGCTGGGGACCCCTCCCGGGCCCCTGACACTGCCTCCCACCGCCTGCGGCCCCCGACTGGACTCTGCTCCCCTGGGTGGGCTGGACGCGTGGTTCTCAGGCAATCCCGAGTCGTTGGAAGTTGGGGTCTGCATTGTTTTCTGTTTGTTGTTGTTGTTGTTTTGTTTGTTTTTGGTTGAATACCAGGACTTCTAAAATTCTCAGACTTGACAGGAAGAGACCCCTCGGGGGCTGTGGGCTGTGGGAGAGACTGTGATGTCACCGTGTGTCGGCCGCCTCGGGTGGGGGGGGCAGCACTCTCAGGGCAGAGTGGGTTCACATGGGTTCGGGAGGGACAGGGAGGGAGGAAGGGAGAGAGAGAAACTTCAGTGTGTGGTTGCCTCTCATGTGCTCCCTACTGGGGACCTGGCCCACAACCCAGGCATGTGCCCTGGCTGAGAATTGAACCGGCGACCCTTTGGTTCACAGCCCGCACTCAATCCACTGAGCTACGCCAGCCAGGGCTAATTTGTGCATCTGTGATTCTGTCTTTCTTGCTTTGTTTCCTGTCTTTGATGTTTACATGACGTTCCCCCCTCGCTCTACTATGACTACAGGTAGAAAAATGTAGAAAATATTTTTAAAGGTATAAACAAGTTTTAAATTATAATCCTACCATCAAAGGAAATCTGTGTATAGTTTGAGAATTTTCTCTGGGACATTTTAGGGGTATAAGGATGTTTTTGAAGAGCAGGGACTCTTGCAGCTTTCTCTTCTTTCTGTTCGGCGTCTCCCCGGCACCGTTCGCTCGTGCCCGGGGACGGTCTCCGAGCTCGGGATTCTCCCGAGGGCCGCTTCGTATTCCGTTGTACCAACCTGGCGCTGCTTCAGAAACAACTCTCTACTGTCGGAAATGCATTTCTGGGGATTCTTGGCTGTGATACATAAGGCCAAGATGAGTAATCTTGTACATATGCTTTTTGACCTGTTGCATACAAAGAATGGAGTGTTTTTAAATTAAAAAATTTTTTTTGAAAACACTTTTAAGGTGAAAAATTCAAACAAACGAAACTTGAGTCTAAAAAAATGAACCCTCATATTCTTGTCTCTTAGGTTCAGCAGTTATTGAGATTTTCACCATTTTTCCTCATTTGTGAGTGATTACTTTCACTGTCCCAGTGTCTTTGAAAAAAAAATTCCCAGAAAGTTTGTGCCAGTTTATGCTCCCATGAACTGCCTCAGAGAAAATATTAGTGTGGCAAAAACACATTCTATAGGCCCCAAGTTGCTTTGTTTTCACGGGTTTGCACTGATCAAGTAGCCAGCATTGGCAGGTGCTCTCGACCCCTGTGAGCAGCGGGCACTGGCTCTTTCCTTCCGCGGTGCTCGCGCGAGCCCCGCCCGCCCCTCCTCTCTGGCGGCCGTGGTGTTCTTGTTGCAGGAGCTCCGGGTGGAGGGGTGTCGTTCTCTTGTCCGGCACGGATGTTGCCGGTGTTTCCCTGGGTTGTCTCTGCCTCTTCCGTGACATGCCGTTTTCTGACACAGAGCGGTTTTCACGTTAAGTAGGTGAATCCATGCATCGGGACAGGCCATACCTGTTCCGAAATGCCCCGTCGCCCGCCCCGTCCCGGGGGTGGGGCGGCCCTGCCCCCGGAGTGAGCAGAGCGCGGGGGCTCCGCTGGGAGCTCCGGGGTCTGCCCGGCGCCCAGGCCGGCACCTGCTGTTTCCCGCACCCGCCGGGTGCCGCGGTGTCTCCCCTGGTAAAGCAGACGCGGCTACACGGCGCCCGCTCCGTAGAGCTGATGTGGGCATCAGGGACAATGTACCTAAGACCCTCTGAAACGTGCAGGTAAAGGCTACGCACATAAGTGTTAGCTGGTAGGGCACACATACCTCTTCAGCCCGACTGGAGCATTTCGGGGGGTCGGGGGTGCCTGGAAAGTCCTTTCAGAAAAGTCTTGGTTCACAGAAACCTCCAAGACTTTGCGGCCCGCAGGATTAACCGAGGACATGCATCGACGGCGTGGTGGAAAAGGGAGCCATGCTTTCTTCCCTGAGGTTAAGATGAAAACGTAGAATTTTGCTTGTAAATTGCCCTAGAATCATAGAAAAGTGTCTCCTGTCTGGAGGCGGAGGACACGACCTGTGATTAGCCAGACCCGGTCACTCAGAGTGGACAGGCCCTCCCGGCGGCATGCTGCCCACCGGTGGGGGCAGGAACCTTCCTGGCTCCAGCTTTCTTCTGAGTGACGGGTGAAAACACACCCTCTCCCTCATTCCCCGGAGCTTCTGGGGTCGGAGACTCCCTACCTGTGAGGATGGGAAACCCAGTGCCGCGCTCCCTCGGCCGGGAAGGAGGGCGTGCACCCGATTTACACATAAAAGCAGCGTCCAGCGCAGGAGGAACTGGAGAAGACCCACGTTCTCTTGAGATGGATATCTGAGGGCCCAGTGGGTCCTTTGCACCTGAATCCTCTGGGGAATGGTCCCAACGGCTGCCTTTGACTTGCTTATGAGGGATTAGTGCAATGGAGCCACTGAACAAACGATGGGAGGCACTCCCGGGTGAGTCATTGAGGTCGCCCGCCGCGGCCCCTGGGAGAGTCCGCGTCCAGTGGCCAGGGTCCGGGCCGCTGGCCCTGCTGTGGACACCTGGACGGGCCTGTGCAAACGGGGGAGGAAAATGTGAATAATGAAGGTTGTGTTAGAGAGGGAGGCAGCTCCGTTACCCAGGGGCGTGAGAGCGAGTGTGAGTGTGTGTGTGAGAGCGAGTGTGTGTGTGTGAGAGTGAGTGTGAGTGTGTGTGCGAGTGTGAATGTGCTGGGAGGCCCTAAGGACGGGGGCCCGGGGGGAGCAGCAGCAGCATGTGGGGTCTCTTCGCGTTTGCAGGGCCGAGCTGCCTGCACGCGGGCCCCACGAGGGTCTGGGCGAGGACAGGGGAGGCCCCGGTATCAGGGTGTCGGAAGCCTGGCTCTGACCTTCGGGAGAAAAACTAGGACGGCGGTTCTGATCCCGGGAGGCTGGGCTGCAGAAGCTGCTTCTCGCCACGCCCCACGCTGGCTGGGGCCCCGGGGCCGAGCGTGGAGGGGGGCCGAGACCCAGGGCTGGACGTGGGCGGGCGCCAGGACACCCTTGCTGCCCTCGAGCGGCGCCTCCCTGCGGCCCCGCCCCCCCTGCCCCCCTCAGAGGGCTTCAGCCGCTGGAGTACGGGGGCAGTTCAGGAGAAGCCGGGAGAGAGACTCTGGACCCCTCCCCCCGCCGCCCTGCTGGAGAACTGGGTCAGAGCGAGCCCACCTCGGCCCGCAGAGAAGCCTCCGGCTGCCCGCACTCGCTCTGAGGGCCACTTGGCCCGAGGGCAGGCAGCCCAGAACAAGGCGTCCACCTGACTGCCCTCCCCCTTGAAGCCCTGTCCCGTGCCTCGGCTCGGAGATCTCAGGCCGCGTCATGCCAGCGAGTGCGCGGCGGTCACTGGTTCGGGCAGGGCGGGAGCGCCTGCCTCGGCCCGCCTCCAGATCCCCGCCCGCGGGCACAGCGGCTCTGGCCCGGATTCAGGGACTGCTGCCCGGCGCTGTGGTCAAGTGGCAACTGTCACGTCACAGCGGCCCACCACGTCCACGGGTGCCAGCAGTGCCAGGTGCCGGGCACCTCCTGCGTGCAGGGGGCTGTCCGGTGCTGCACACACAGCGGGGAGGGGAGCAGGCACAGGTCCGCCGTCACGGGGAGGCGGCCGGAGTCAGTGCCGTCACCGCCGCCTGTGTTCGATGACGGTGGTAGGTGCTGGAGAGGCAGCCAGCGCAGGGGCAGGGCAGGCCCTCTGGGTGGGTGCCCCGGAGACCCCCCCGTCCCCCAAGAGCACCCTGAGAACCAAGGGTGGAGAGAGGCGTGGGCAGCTCCCATCTTTTTCTGAAACCGGGTGAGCACGCTTCACTTCCAGGTGTTGGAACGAGTCAGCGCCCCAGTAACAGGGCTGGCCGGGGAGCTCTGACAAGCGACTGAATGTGTTGATGAACTTGGGTCTGTCAAGGGGCTAGTCTGCCCTGTGCAAGGGAGCGCTGGTGTCTGCTGGTTCCCCCGAGAGAAACTCTCACCTTCCGTGGCCGGTGTGACCTGAGAGCTAACTCTGGCCACTTGCAAGGACGCCGTCCCCGCTGTGCAGGGAGCCCGGCCCCATGGGCAGCGTCGGAAAACGTTAACGTTTTGCGGGGGGACTCAGAGCCCGGGGGTCCGCTCCCGCCCTCTTGCAGCAGGGAGACTGAGGCTGGACTGAGGAGAGGGTGACTGGTGGGCTAGAACTCCGGGGGGCTGCTGGCGGGGGTCCGGGTGGGCGATCGGCGGGAAGCAGGGAGGACCGAGTGGGGGGGCTACGGACTCACCTGGGGGGGCTGTCTGTGACTGTGCTCCGTGCCCCACTGTGAGACCTCCCCCTCGTGACCTCAGCTGACTGTCAACATCCCCACGGCCTCCTCAGGTTTTGGGGGCGTTTCATGGGAGCCCGGGGGGACGGTGGCCCGGAACACGGGCCGTCAGAGGGAGGGCTCGCTTTGGGGAGCAGACGGAGTGGCTGGCTCTGCTCCTTGAACCCCCTTCAGGAGAAGAGAAGACCCCAGACTCTGCCAGCAGACGTTTAACATCCGGAGCTTGCAGTGGCCGCGAGGCTTAAACTCGAGTCCCCGCTCCCAGCCCCGGTGCACAGAGAAGCGGGTGAGGCCCCGCGTGTCCACAGTCGGACGGGAAGGTGCGCGCCCGGCCTCAGCCCCGGGACAGAGCCGGGGCCCTGTGACCAGCCCGTGTCTGCAGCAAGGCCGGCCACGTGGCTTTCGGAGCTCTGAGTCAGCGATAAATCGGTCGCCCTGAGGGGTCAGGCTGTGACTCTGGGTGGAAAGAGCGGCCCACCAGGAGGGACCATTTATCACGCTGCGCGGCTGCCGCTCTCCTGACCGGCCGGCGGGAAGGCCGCGGCACGCACCCTGGGGACGAGCGTCCGGGTGTCCCCGCTGATCGATGGCCCGGGCTTGCCGGCGGCCAGACCTCGTCTCTGTCCAGGGGACGCCCGCCGCTCACCCGGTCTGCGAGAGGAAAAGACCGCCTGCTTCAATTACTCTCTTTCCGGAGGAGTCACCTCCCAACCGCAGACGGTCTCTGTAGGATGAAGTGGATCTCCCCCCACCCCCCGGGACTGCGATGCGGACCCTGATCTCTGCGGGGGGGGGGGGTGCGGGGGGGGCGGGGGGGCAGAAGGGGAGCGGGAGACGCTTCAGGAGACGGGCTGCTCGGGACCGCTGCCCCCCCCCTGCCCCCACCCTGTCAGGACACTCCCCGCGGGGAGCTGACCAAGCAAACGCCATCATTGAGGGCGTCACCGGTCCAGCGGAGACGGAGAAAGACCGGGAGGTCACTCAGACAACAGTCCGCCTGTCCACCTGTGTCGGGCGTATTCCTCCCCCCCCTTCAGCTCCACGCCCCCGGGCCAACTTCTGTGGGTGCCCCGGCCCCAGCTGGCCATTGATTTGGTCACGGGTGGCACCTGCAGGAGGCCGGAGGGGGCGGGGGTGGCTGCTCTTCCCCCATCCCTGTCCCCGCAGGTGGCTCTGGCTGGCAGTGTCCCTCCTGTCGGGCCACAGGTCCTGCAGGGTGCTCTGTCCTGCACAGCACTTTTTATCTCTGATCTCCGGCGACCTCACCCTGCCCTTGACCCTTGGGTCCCAGGGGTGCTAAATGCACCCACAGCTCCCACCCAAGGCACCGCCCTGGCCACACTTTTGCAAGTTAATTCTCCTCTGAGGCGCCTGCTGTTCCCTGCTTGGACTCGGGAGACACACCTCTTGAGTAGCTCCTTCCAGAGACCCCAGATCATCTTGGCTATTCAGGGGTCCCTAAAGTGCTTCCAAAGGCTTTCGTCCCCAGCAGGGAGGGGGAGGGGGCGCGCGAGACCAGCGATCGGCCGGAGAGTGGGAGAGTGTGAGGTGTGCACTGCGGGCCCAGTATCGGCGGCAGCGCGATGCGCCCCAGCCCCGCACGGGATCCGGCCGTGGTCCTGTCTTCAGACTTGGCTGACGCGTGCAGGGCGGCCGGTCCGGCTGCGTGCCAGCCTCACGTGTCAAGGACGCCGAGGGCCGGGGGAGGCAGCGCTCCGTTTCTGAACAGCACGGGCACCGGGCCTCCCGGTCACCCGGCGCGGGATGGCACTCTTGTGGCCTCAGCGGCCCACAGGCCGCACTGTCCCGCCCCCCCCCCCCCCCAGGTTGTGGGTCTGTGGTTGTCGGAGACAGGCGTGTGCCCTCGCCCGCTGCTGCTTTGGCTCCGCGTCTGTTATCAGCTCACGTGGGACGTCCTGGAAGGGACCGGACGGACTTCCTTCCGGAGACGGATTCCCTGCGGAGGAAGCTGATTTACGTCGGACGTACACGGGTGAGGCGGGGACACCCAAGCTCAAGTCCCTGTGCCCATGGCGCCCGGTGAGGTCACCCACTCACAGTGCCGAGGGCCGAGGCTCACTTCCAGGAGGAAAGGAACTGACTTCCTGCTTGTTGGCTGTATTCTTGACCTTGAACAGTTCAGCGTTCCTGCGCGGGTCTCCCCACCTTACCCTGTGTGCGCCCAAACCGTGAGTGTCCCCTTTGAAAGAACGCCCTCGCACAGCACTGTTGAAGGTATTGAGTGGTATTCTGTCGTATTTGTCTGCTTACTACAGCTATGTCGATTGAGCTGTGATTCGCTGCAGTAGAAGTGGACCAGTGCTTAGGGGAGACAAAGGAGGAAGCAGAATGTACGCATTCAAACTCGATATTGACGAAACAGATCACCCAGCGCCCATCCCACGGCACCCCTTCGTGCTCTTAGGCTGCAGCACCCTTCAGAGAAGCGGGGGGAGAGTGACATGGACACTGGGTCAGGCGCTGGACCGGGATGGTTTCGCGCGGGGTCTCACTTGGGTGTTTACACCGCGTGGACTCCTGCTCCTCCCAGACGAGGTGCTGCCTCCGGCGCCACTGAGCCCTGGGCTGGCGCGTGGGCGGGCCCCCACCGAGCGGTGTCCTCGTCCCGTCCGTCGCCAGAGCGAGAGCGGGCTGAGGTTTTCTCGGAGGTCGGGATAGTTAGCACGTGGGCATGCAGGAACCCCATGTTTTCCGGGGGTACGTCTGCCGGGAACTTGAACTGAGTTGAGCCGGCAGCCCCAGCCCGGGGCCGGCTCACTCGCTCCAGTTCCTGAAACAACGGACTAATCGGCTAACTGCAGACTGAGGGAGAAACGTTTCCGTTCTAACCTCGGCAACCCACTCAAACCAGCAGCCGCCGTGAGTGTTTCTTTTTCCGAAACCGCAGGACTGTAACACCAGAGTGTTTTCAGGTTGGACCCAAATTAAATCTGGTGTGAGTCCTTCAACTTTTAGCGTGGAGATGCTTTTGGTGTCGCCCTCCACGTGAACCATGGGGGGCACCGCGCTGCGCTGTGCGGTGGGAGCTGCAGTGCGAAGGTCACGGACACGGTGCCGAGGTCTGGAAATGTGGTCCCAAAGGAGCTGCCTGTGTGGGGTGAGCTGCAGTCAGGGGCGGCTCCTCCGACGGGTGGGAGCAGGAGGAGGTCGTGTCTGGGCCACCTCTTGTTCCGTGGGAGCGTTATTGATTTAGTGTTAGACGGGGGGAGGAGGGAGGAGGGACAGAGAAGCATCGATTAGTTGTCTATCATATGTGCCCCGGCCGGGGATCAAACCGGCGACTTTTGGCTCTGCGGGACGACGCCCAGACCACAGAGCCATCCGGCCAGGGCTGGGCAAGCTCTTCAGGTGCCTGTGTCGTCGGTCACTGAGCCCAAGTGGCCACACTTACACTGTTTTTTTTCTGTGGTTTTCACCGACAAAGGAAAGAACAGACCCGCCTCCCGTCCAGGTGCCCCTTGCTGCCTCGAACCGCCGATGCGCAGGCGCTGAGGTGGTCCGAGTTCACTGCGGAGGACGGCTCTCCGGAGCTCTGGCGGAGACTGCACCCCCTCCCCCCGGGCAGAGGCCATGGTCACCCGGCTGTGCACGGAGGGCCGGAGGCCCGCGTGCGGCCTGGGATGGCCGCGCACGCGGCCCAACACAGAATCGTGAATGCACCTGAAAAGTGAGATTTTCTGTGTGATCACGTGTTGCAGTGTATTTCACGCACGGCCCCAGACAACGCTGCTGCTTCTTCTGGGGTGGCCCAGGCACGCCCGACGGTTGGACATCCCTGGCGGGACCCAGACCCCTTTCCGCCCACCGTGTGAGGGGCTAACTCCCGCGCCTGGTGCCTTCTGCAGATGGCCGGGCACTCGCGAGAAAGAGGAGTGACCCCCGGGACCGTCGTTCCGGGGGGACAGTGGGAAAGCGTGGAGCTCACGGAGAGGCGGCGCTGAGGCAGCGTCCGCAGGAGCCCGGAGCCCAGAGGGAGGCGGGGAGGCCGGGGAGCAGCGGGCATCCCCTGGGGGCGGGCGTGGACACGCGGACCTGAAGCCTCGACCCGGGAGACGGAGCGGAGAAGGAGACCGCTCCCCGTCCCGAGACGCCTCCGCTGGTTCACTCCCACGTTTCCGTCCGTCTCCGCGGAGTTCGCTGAAGACCCAGCTGCTTCGTCTTTGCTTTGACAAGACGCACCGAGTTAAGTCTTCAAAATTCTGTCTTCTTGTCAGAAAGCCAGAGCCGTGCGCTTGTAACGGGGAGAGAGAGAGGGACCCGGGGAGTGGCCTGTCCCTTCCCGTGCCGTCCCGACCCGTCCGGGCCCGCGGCAGGGGATGGGGTCTCGGGTCCGGCACCATCGGGCTCAGGGCGCCTCTGCGCTGCGGCCCCACGAGAGGAAGCCGACTCGTGAACAACAGCAACAACGACAACGATGACGACGCACCGGCCCCGGCCGGCCATCAGCCCCCTCCCGTCGCTCCTCCCACCGGTGGGTGGTTTCACAGCATCTTCCTGGGGCTGAGCTTGGTTCTTGGCTCCTCCAGGTCTCCGTGGCCTCGCGTGGCCTCGAGTGGCCGTCACTGCAGGCTGATGTTCGCGAGGAGCACCCGCGGGGGCCGGGTGGGGAGGGCCGCCCGTGGGACGGGACCCCTCGGTGACCTTGGGCTTCTGGGCAGGAGTGGGAGGAGCTTGGGCGGCCCAGATGGACCCTCCGCTGGCGACAAAGACCCCAGATCCTAGGCCCGGAAGGGACCCGAGCCATCCAGCAGTTCTGCTTTCAATGGCAAATGTGTGTGACAGTCCTTACTCGTGACCCAGCAGGACGCTGACCGGGGGCGATGGTTTGCACGCAGGGCGCTCCCCTCCAGGAGCACCCCCCTCCCGCCCCCCCGGGGGCGGTGGGGCCAGCAGCTGAACGCTTCCCCGCGGCAGCGAGCTGAGCGGCCTTGGGCGCCGTGGGCCCCGGGGGTGCGGAGGGCGCTCGGGCCGCCGGGAGAGGGAAAGGGGGGGGGACAGGTGCCGGAGGGGAAAGGCCCCCCGGGGAGCCGCACCCAGACGCCTGTGGCCAGGGCGCGTGGCATGCGTGGTTTTCGGGGCAGCCCACGCCTCGCGTGCGAAGGCGGGGGTGTGGAAGGGCGCCGTGCGTTTCGGGGGGTAGGGAGCTCGGTAGCTCTCACCTCAGGGGTCAGGGAGGGGACAGGGCTCCCGAGGGAACACGTGAGAGGCCAGGTCAGCGGGGCACCTGGCATTCCGTGAGGCGTGTGGGCTCCAGCGTCACAGAGGCGGCGAGGGGGTTGTTTGGGGTCTTAAAACAAGAGTGACATTCCCACGGGTCGCTCCTGGTGAGAGCGCGGCGGGTGGGGGGGGGGCAGAGGACAGTCCGGGGGGGCAGCAAGCGATGTCTGAAGGAAGGCCGTGGGCGGGGGCTCCTCGGGGACATCACGCAGCAGATGCGCAGATTGTCGGGGTGCGCGGTGGGTGTGGAGGAAGCGGCGGGGGTGGGGCGGGGCCACGGGACGGGGTGGCCACGCGGTCAGCGGGCAGCACCCGGCTGCGAGGGAGTTCGAGTGCAAACGTGCCGAGTCTGAGATGTTTCGAGGGGCCCTTCACGTGGGATGTGTTTTTGTCCACGAGGAGCGTGTTTGTGGGACCGGAATGGGGTGTCCACGCTCGAGGTGCGGCTTCGGGAGTTGGCCCCCCTGTGGACAGCGGGGGGGTGGGGTGGGGTGGGGACGGACAGTGCCCACGGAGCGTCTGCAGAGCAGGGCGGGGGAAGGGCGTTCTGGTTCTGTGGCCGCAGCCGCAGCTAGAGACCCTCTTACTGCAGACACAGAAAGCGGAGCTGTGCTCACACACCCTGGGGGTCTCAGGGGCCGGGAGTGAAGAGGGAGTGGGACACTATTTCGCTGTCTGCCTCAGTGCCGGTGACTCTGCAGATGTGACCTTTAAGGGGACGACAGTCTCAGGAACTGTGCTCAGTGCCAGAAACTCGAGGGGGCCTGGAGGCAGGGACGGGTGGGGGTCACAGAACAGCCGGCGAGGAGGGTGCGGTCGAGTCGCTGACTGGCGTCAGGGAAGCGGGTTTTCAACCGGGCTTTGACCCAACAGAGACGGGCTCCCAGGTGCAGAGATCAGGCCGGCAGTTCCCAGGGGGCAGCGGGCGCAGGGGGCTGGGTCGAGAAGGTCATAGGGGTAATGCGCTGGAGCCGGCAGGTACACGCCAGTCACGGGGGCGTGGAGAACAGCGCAGGGAGCACAGGTGCTCCCGTCGGAATGACTCCGTGTGGGGCCAGGTGTGCTCTGGCTGTGTCGGGCGGGGGCGGGGGGCAGGTCGTGCGGTGCGTGGCTGGCCGGCCACCATGCCGCGCACCTGAGACTGATAGAGAGTGATGCTGAGCACGAACTGTAACTGGAAAAGGAAGACACGCTGAGGTCCGATGAAAAGCGATAACAGCGGACTGCGTTCGGGCAGGAGCGGGACAGCTGCACGCACAGGAACAGGCGCCCGTGGGAGGCCGGATGGAAGGCTCTGAGGGGCGGGCGGCGGGAGTCGGGGCTCTTGAAAATAGCGCACCATTGACATACGGGTTTCTGAGAAACAGTGATAAAACGATTGACTTCGTGAAAAATTGATATGATAAGTGTGGGCTTGGAACTCTCGGCAGATCCCTCCCCATCACACACGCACTCTCTGGCTTTTACCGAAGGTCAGGGTGCCAGCACGGCTTTGACATTGGATACCTTCCCCCCGCCCCACCCCCGGCCGTGACGCTACTTCGGCTGCGGAGAGGTGACCACCGGGCAATTACTGCTAGTCCGCGCTGTGCGAAAACCTGTGTTTAAGGTGAGTAGCTAAAAACCCTAAACCATGGACGCGGTGACTTAGAGAGAAATTCCTCCCCATGTTCAGAGCCACCCTGGCTGTCGGTGCCCCACCTGGCCCGGCCCCTGGGTGAGCCCAGGCCCAGCGGGTCGTCACTGGCAGGCAGGGGACAGGCATCGGCGACGACGTGGCCTTGCAAGGAGGGTGGCCCGGCAGATGTCGGGGGAGTGCGGTTTATGACGCCTTCAAAATGTGTGCGGTGGAATCGGGCTTCTACGGCCCAGCCCCGAGAGGACGCCCCGGCCGTATTGTTTACATGCACACCCCACTGTTGTCCTCGCTCCGATCCACCCTGGATGCCAGGTCGGGGCTGTCGGGGCCGCAGGTTACACACGGTTTATGAAAACTAGTGCTTCTCAGCCCTGGCTGGCGGAGCTCAGTGGATTGAGCGCAGGCTGCGAACCAAAGCGTCACAGGTTCGATTCCCAGCCAGGGCACATGCCTGGGTTGCAGGCCACGGCCCCCAGCAACCGCACATGGATGTTTCAATCTCTCTCTCTTTCTCCTTCCCTTCCCTAAGAAATAAATAAATAAAATCTAAAAAAACAAACCAGTGACTTAGAAAAAGGTAAAATGAATAAAGACATCATCTAAAAAAAAAAAAACTAGCGCTTCTCCCTCGCGGTGAGACGACAAGCCAGTCGTCAACACGGGCTCCTGTTCAGCCTCAGGAGCCCTCTTCCCTTTTGTCTTTAACGCCTGCCTCTGCCCACACCTCTGACCATCAGCCGAAGCAGCAGGGCTGGGGGCTCGGATGGCTTTGTTCAGCATCTCTTCAGGAGTGAGGGGAGCGTTTCTGATCGTCCCCAAACACGCTCCCGCGCTGCGCTGCTTTGAGGCGTGGGCCGGGTCCCTGCGCAAACACTTGTGTTTCAGAAGCCGGCCTGTGGAGGGCCTGGCTGATGTTTGCTCCCCTCTTCCGACTCTGTGTCTCTGTCACCTCATGTCCCCCGGTCCCTGCTGCCACCTCACCCTCGCACCTCCCGCTGCAGAGGACAAACGCAGGCCATCGTCTGAGAATGTCCTCGCTCTCTTGACACCGAACACGCCTCCTGTCCCGTCTGCACCCGCTGGCCGTCCTCATTCTGCCGCAGGGCTCACCCGCCTGTGGGCCACCCCCAGGAACCGCACGCTGTCGGTTACTTCTGTTTTTTCGGGCATCTTCTCTCCATCGGGTTCTTCCCCGCCTGCCCAGGTCCGTCCGGCTAAAACCCCACGCACCTCCCGCGGTCCCCGTTCCCCTCCCAGGCCCGCCTGGTCGGCGGCCTCTCCCTCCCGGCGGACTTGGGAGAACCGTCTATTCCGCGGTCTCCCTTGGCTCACACCGGCCCCCCACGCCGGGCCGGCGTCCGGGCTGGGCTCCGGCCAGGCACCCGTCGCCTCTCTCCCCTGTGACCGACGGCCGTCCCGCCGGCAAACCCAGGGGATATCTCAGCCACCGTGGCACCTGCTCTCTCGGCAGCCGTGACACTGTTCACCGTCCCCTCGTTCTGGAAACACGCCCTCCGCGGTGCCAAGGCCCCCGACCTCCCCGTCCCTCGGCGGTCCCCTCGGCGGTCCCCTCCGCGTACTCATGGAACCTTCTCCCTTGCGGGCCACGTGGCCACGGCGCCGAGAGTGTGGCCCAGACGCTGCACCACCTCCCCCCGCCCCACCCTCTTTGGCGCCACCGGAACAGCAGCCGAAGTCGTGGGGGAGAGACTTCTGGAAGAAAAAAAAAAATCAGGACGCTGTTGCCAACATAGGAAAGTAGATACAGGAAACAGATCCTGGCCCAGCAAAACACACAACAGAACAAACGAAAACCGAACTCGAGGCGTCTCGCGGAGCCTGCTCCCCCGGTCCCCACCACCCGCACTCCGACCCCCTTCCCCGGTCTTCCTCCGCTGCCCGGCGGCACCCCCAGCCGCCTTGGGACCGTCCTGCGCTTGGGGACCTCTGCGCTTCTAAACCAATCGGGGGCTTCCGTGCCTTCTCCGCCCCCGAGGAGCGCCGCCCTGCGCGCTCACTCCCTACGGCTCGGCGCCGGAGCGCTCTCTCCGACCAGGTCTGACGTGCTCTCTGCTCCGCTCCATCCCAGCGCAGCGAGGTCGGTCGGAGGTCCGCTCCGCGGCCCAGGCCTCTCCGGGAGGGCGGGGCCGGGGGGGCGCTACTTTCTAATCTTTGTGTCTTCCGTGGGCTCAGACCCCGGCTGAGTCCCTGCTCAGGGCTAAGTCCCTTTTTGTCGGTTTGACGGTCATGGTCTATCCCAGTGAGTCCGTCACCCAGGCTCAGAGGGACTCCCACGCATTAAAAAAGAGAGGCAAGTGAAGAGGGAAGAGATGAAACTTCATTTTGGCGCTCAGACATCGGAGACACTCAGTGACCCAGGACGGGCCTGCGGCTGACACTCCCCAGAGCCGCCGCGGTCGGGCAGCGGCCCCTCCTGTTTCACGCGGTGATGCAGGGAAGATACCCTGACCCCAAATATTGTGAGTTTCCCCCGGGCCCGGCGTTATCGCTGATAAGTGACCTGCCCTCTCGCTGTCCGCGGTGGTCAGCCACGAGCCTTGTGCCCCAGACAAACGCAAACAGTTACGGAAAAACTTCGGCCAACGGCCAGGTTCTGGGAGAGAACGTCGCCACGGTGGTAACTTGGAGAGAAGAGAGACGGCCTTCAGCTTCCGAACCCCGCGGCCACAGCCTCCCCCGGCGATCGTGCTGGGGGCGGGGGCCATGCCCACCCCCCCAGGGGCCGGCGTCCGTGTCCAAGGGTGGGATCGAAGAACAATGGCTGCCCCCCGGGGCCGTCCGAACGCCCGTGGGTCTCAGGGGAATGCCCCCTCCGGCCTGCCTTCTCCGACTCAGCTGTGCCTAGAGGGTTCTAGAACAACGAGTTTCAGCGAAGGCCAGGCCAAGTCTGCGTCTAAGCCTCTGCCAGACGCTGGTGTCGATCACGTCGGGCTCACTCAGCGTTGCATCACGCAGAAAGTTTTTGTTTTTTTTAACTGTCAGCCATGGAGAGGGGACCGGTGCCGAGAGACGGCAGGGCTGCTGGGTGGGAGGCGGCAGAAACGGGACCTCCGCCGGCAGCCCTTCCGCGGGGCTCGGGATCCCTCCCCCGGCGCCCTCCCCCCACCCCACCCCCGTCCAGGTCATGCGCCCCGGACACCGTGTTACGACTTGGGGCTCCGCTCGTTTCTGCCTGCTTATCTAACAAAAATATTATGCTTCTGCCAAGAACAGAGTAGGACGTGCTATCTCGTGTGTGAAGTGCAGGCCACTGGGGGGGGGGCGGTCCCCGTGGGGAGTGGGGCTGATGGGGGTGGGGCCCGAGAAGGGTGGGATCCCCTACCCGCTCGTGTTCAAAGGTGTAGGATACTTTGAGGAACACGTCACACAAAAGTACAAGTGTACAAAAATGATGCCTGTGGGGCATAAGTGTGCTACAGAAGGAGGTTTTGCTGTGCTGAACTACTGACCCAGATTTGTTTATTTATTTATGTAAGAGAAGCTTCCCACCAGTTTCTAGTTGAGTAATTACTGGCTAGAAAGCCTGGTCAGAGGGGGAATTTTTAGGTTATTCTTTGCCAGTGGGGTTGTCGGGCGAAATGCAGACAGTCCTGTTAAGTCTAAGTGTCACGTGCACAGCAGAGGTCGGTGCGTCCGGCTGGGCGATGGGAGGGCAGAGCTGTGAGGGGTCCTGCGGGCCACCGGGCTTTGCACAGCTGTGACACAGAAGGACCACCTCCGTGTGGCGGAAAGAGGCAGGAACAGCTAAAGGGATATCTGCAAGTTCAGTGAGCTCCTCTAGGGAGTCAGTGACGTAGGAGAGACAAATATTGTTGATTCCTCCATTTGTTAAGACCTTTGTGGAAGGAGTTCCTGTACGTAACTCCTCAAGTCAAACAGGTTTACGGGGCTTAGCGTGGCGTGCAACCCCTCGCCCCCTCCCCCGCCACCCCCCGACTGTCCCTGCAGGTGCGACCCTTTGCACCGTTTCAGGTGGTGATTGGCACTTGCTCTTGTCATCCAAAATAACACGCCTGTTTCTCAGAATCGTGGCCCCGAATGTGTTTCCATCCTGAAGCCCAGAGAGTGAGTCCGTGTTGTTAGGGCAAGGTGCTCAGAGCTGGCCTCCGGGCGAGGGCGAGGCCCCCGCGGCTCTGGGGGTGCCAGGGGGCCGGCGGACGCGGAGCTCGTAGGTGACAAGAGCCAGCGACGGCCACCACAGTCTCCCTGGCCGTGGCTGGCTTGGGAACCGGAGGAACGGGGCAGCATCTCGGGGCTGAAAAAAGTAAGAAAACAGGATTTTCCTCGAACCTGTAGGGGAGAACGCACACCTGCTGCACGCCGGAAATGTAAGACAACTTTTTTCCCCCTCCTAGAACCTCCAAGAAAGAACGCAGACCTGCCGCCCACAGGAAAAGGTAAGAGAACGACTTTCCCCCCGAGAACCTCCGGAGAGGAGCACGGACGCCGCGCACCGTGACCTCCAGGACCGCAAGGTACCGGATCTACGTTTATTTAAGCCGCCCACTGTGCGCTCACCGGCTTCACCGGCGGTGGAAAACGTGGGCGGGCGTTAGGAGTGAGGTCCAGTGCTCCCGTCAGGGGTCGGTGCGGTGCTGGCTGCACTCAAACCCGGGGCTCAGATTTTCGGGTTCGTCCTTTTCCCCGCTGAGCCGAGTGGAGTCCCGGCCAGACTCCCCTCTTCCCTGCAGTTGCTGGCGCGGCGTTCGTTTGTGTCGGTTCTGAAGCACGGGCGGCTTTCGGAGGAAGGTCACCTGAGAAGGGGCCCCCGCGGACCCCTGGAGGGTGGGAGTGCCCTGATGCGACCCTGGGGTTGGGTGCACGCCGGTGTGGGCATAGAAGTCTGCGCTGGAGAAGGTGCACGTGTATTTAAAACAACGTCGAACGCGTTGCTTCGGCCGGCCCTGGTCTGTGGCCTTGTCACCACCGCCTGTGTCCTTGGAGGTGCCGACCCCCCATGCACCGTGGGGGGGGGGTGGGTGTCAAGTGTTCCCGGGCTGCGTGGCGAGTGATTTCTGAAGTGTCAATAAATAGTCCAGTGCTGGCTCCGAAGAGCCCCTGTGTAGCTCTTTGTGATTTTGTGGCACTTACTCTCCCGATTTTCTCACCAACTGCGCCCTCGCTTTTATCAGCATTTTTACTGCCTATGCCCGCCGCTCTAAGCCACAGGAATGCATTTGGCTCCCTTTTTGAGGGTGATGTTAACGGGATAACCAGACACGATCATTTGGCTCTCGCCTTGGCAAACATGACGACCTGTGGGCGGAGCCGCATGGGGGCGGGGCAGCTGTGTCCCTCGTGTCGATTTCCCGCCCGGAGCGTGAGACCACGCCCTATGGCTCCTCTGTTCCCACCGGACTTTCTGGGTCACCCCGCGTCGTCCTAGCATCGGCTTCCCAGTTCCGCTTGTTTCTCTTTAGTTGTCTGTCTTAAATAAAATATCTCTGGCCTTTTTTAAAAACAGGTTTTTAAATTTTAGTGTTCTGTGTGGGGCTTGGGAGAGGGGTTGGGAGGTGACCTCTATGTGTAAATGAGGCCAGCATTGTTATGTTAAGATACTATCTGGCGAGTAGCCACAGAGATTACCTGGAATACACGTTCACACGCTTCGGGGTCTTTTGGTTTGCTGTCATGAAACCAGAGAGCTCACCTGCCAGCCTTGGGGTCCCGCGGAAGGCGGGTTTGGCAAAACCCCAGACTGTGGGTTGCCGTGGAGAGGGGTCCGTGCGTGCGGCGCAGGGATTCTGCGCACAGAGGTGGCGGGCAGCGGCGTCCGCGGGAGGCAGGTGGCCACCTACCCCTGCCACTCGGAAACGCAGAGCCGGCCCCCATTGTTACCCAGGGCCCCTGCTCCCACTCACGTGCAGTCCAACCTGTGACCAGCCAGGCCCAGCGTCCCCTCCCTCCACCTTCTTCTATCACCCGATCTCGGACTCTGGGCCGCCTCCCGTGAAAACTCAGCACGCACCCTCCGGGGGAGAGGGGACGCCCTGCCCTGCGTGCACGCCCAGGGAGGTCCCCACCAGTCGCAGTGCAGCCCGGTGCGCGTGTGGCCGTAAATTAGCCGAGACCGAGTCCGCACGAGTCCAATTCCTCCGCAATTACCCGCCGGGAGCCTCGGAAGATGACCGCTTCGCCGCGCACTCCTTTTAAAGAGTGTGAGGGACGGGAAATGAAATGGAGTCCAAGTGCTTCGTCTCCTGAGACACTATCCCCGCGCCACCCCCCCCCCCCCCCAGGGGATGTGAATCGGAGCAGAGCAGAGAGGTGGCCCTGGCAGTGACACGGTGGCCTCTTTCCTCCCTGTGCCACAGCCCCGTGCGCGGGGACAATGCAGGCTCGCTCACTGGCCACGGAAGGAGAGCGGGTGGGATGGGGTGAAGGCGGCGGCAGCAGCAGCATCTGGAGAATTCTCTGCCCCTGGGAGCGGCCCAGGCCAGGCTCTGGGGCTCACAGGAGCCAGCCCCCGGGGCGGGACCAGAGCTCCTGCTGGCTGTGGGAGCTGCACCAATCACAGGGCCCTTAGTTGTTTCAGGGGGCAACGGGGGACAGTCATCTCGGTTCTGCCTCCCTCCTGGGGGGTTGGGGGGTGTCAGGACTCAGTCCCTACAGCAGGGGCTCCAATGACACGACGTTCAGTGTTTCATAAAGTGGGGAACAGCCATGGGCTTGGACGACGTGAGCGTTTGGAAGGTATTTGTCGGCGAGGCACGGGACCATTTTGGGAAGGGGCGCAGAAGATGGTGGGGCTCCCCAGGGAACAACGTGGGGCCGTAGACGGTGCCTTGGTGGGGCGGCTGGTGACTGAGCACGTCGGCAGCTGTTGTCGGTGGGCCGAGCGGGTTCTTTGTGCCGGGCACTGAGCCCAGGGGGCTCTGTGACAGGCTCAGCAGAAACGACCGTTCTCACCGCAGAGGCGGGACGCGGGTGCTGGCTGTGTTCCGTCCCCTCCCCACGTCCTGCAGCTTAGGAAGGGCGGAGGCAGGACTTGAACCCATGGCCCACTGGTCTGTGCCCGTCCTGGTCCCTGCCTTCCCTCCCCTTCTGTTCCTCCTCCTCCTCCTCCTCCTCTCCACACTCACTCACGTTCGTTCCTTGTTTAAAACGAAGCACAGATTTTATGGTTATTGGCCAACTGGCTCAGTTTCCTGCTAAGGTATAGGAATTGCCCGTTGCTATTTCCCTGTTTTGCATTTCTGCCTCCGTAACGCTGTGCTCTGCTTTTTTCTGATCAGACTCCCCCCTTCCCTGTGGGAAATGCGGCATAGTCTGGTCATTCTCAGGTCCCGTCTCGTTCCACGGGGGTAGAATTCTCTGGAAGACCCCACTGACCACTGTGTTTCATTGGACGCTGACACTTAGGGCTGAGTCGGGTCTCCCCGAGTCCATACACACTCCCCCCTGCACCAGCCTCACCCCGCAGAGCCCTTCTGGAAAGCTCTGAGGCGAGTGCTTGCTCTGAAGCGAGGGGTGCAGCGCCGGTGAGGGTGTCGGCTTCGCAAGTGGTGCACGGAAACCAGCTCTTCAAAATCAGGTGGAAGCAGCCACTGGAGTATTTGGTGCCGGGCCGCCAGCACGCTTTCAGAAGGGAACACGGACCCTCCCGCGTCTGTCGCGGACGTGTTTTATTCACCGCCGCGCTTCCTCTTTGTTGCAAACAGCTGCCTCTCCTCAGCCTCGCTCAGACAGATGGCCTCCGCCTGCGCCGTGGCTTCCGTCCTCCGTCGCTAAGCAACCAAGCGCATCTTAGCTGCATCCCTTCCCTCTCGTGCCCGGCTTCCGCTCGGCGACTGGAGAGAGCCGGCCACAGGCAGCAACAGGGCCAGGCCGCTTCCGCCTTTCCGCCGGGTTGAATATCCATCAAGGTCTCCCTGGGCCCCCTCGCTTCCTGCTGCAAAGTGGTTTTCCTCACCACTTCCCCCTGACACCAGCCACTCGGGGCACAGGCAGGCAGGCGGCCCGTCCACCAGCTGGATCCGCAGCTGGGGCTCCTGGGACAAAGGCGGCCAGCGATTGTGTGGCGTGTGCAGCCGAGGTTTCTGGGCTGTGGGCAGGCGTGGGGTCCTGTCTGTCCCGTTCACCGGGGCCCCGGCTCCCCGCGGGCACTGGAGTGTGCGAACCAAACACCAAATCCAAGCGTGCAAGACTCTTTCCTCGTCCTGGGCTTAAGAAAGAGGACGGCAAACTCGCCTCTTGTTTGGTGGGAGTTGTCAGGCGGAGGACGTGAAAACGCTCACGTGTGTTTTGAAGACAGGGAGTCCGGGACTTCGGGAGGGGGAAAAAAACACTGGAAGCACAGAGACAAGGAGGAAGTTTGTAAAGACGGCAGCTCACGCAGGGGCCCCTCGGAAGGGAGACTCGCCCGTGGGGTCTTTCAAACCCCATTTCCCGCCCCTTCACCCGCACCATGATTCCCATCAGTCACAAACCTCAGATAATTCGGTGGGGGTTGACTCAAGGAAGACATCGGTGGGTGTGGAGGGGGAGGGCCTTGAGGCTGACATTTTGGAAAACATATTCACTGCCCCTCACTCTTCGATGCCAAATTCCACGTTCTGAAGGGAAACCTGAGGTCGAGTGGAGAGGCTTGTGCTGGGAAGTCGGAGCACGCGGAGGAGCAGAATCGCGGGCTTTGAAAAGCAGCAGGAAGCAGGAGAATTACGGCGCCGTCCAGCTCCTGCAAGTTCGAGGGCAGTTTCGGTTCCCGTAAGTTCATGTGGGATCGCGTGGAACCTTCTCTCGAGAGGCAGGCGCGCTGGCCTCCCGCTCCGAGGACGCTTGGG
Source organism: Phyllostomus hastatus (assembly GCF_019186645.2). NCBI lineage: Eukaryota > Metazoa > Chordata > Mammalia > Chiroptera > Phyllostomidae > Phyllostomus > Phyllostomus hastatus. Next base: position 22,493,152 of record NW_025333607.1, on the reverse strand, counting down.
TTCCTCCGTGCGTGTCCTCGGCAGGGTCGCCGTGAACGCCCTTCCGCCCCGGCTGAGCGCGGGCACTGGGCGTGCTCCGTCCTCATTTCTGGCGCCGGACGGGTGCTCCCTGAGTGGGCGGGCCTCCTGCCTGAAGAAGGTTCCAGCAGTGCACACTGGCAACGCTCAGAACAGAGGGTCACTGTGGCCGGGCCCCATCGCACCGTTCGTCTCGGAGCTCAGCCCGCCCACGGGGAGGCCAGTGCCAGCAAAGACTGTTGCTCTGAAGCCGCCCCCCCCGCCCCCGAGGTCCCGGGTGGTGGTCTCCCGTTCCTCACAGGACCTTCCGGGGCTGCCCGCTCAGGTGCCCTGTGATGGCCCTGCTGGGCTGGCTGTGCGAGCTGACTGTGCGAGCGGGGGCCCAGTGCGGCCTGGACCCGCCGCAGAGCAGGGGTGGTGCGCGTCTGCACCTTAGTGGGGGCCGTGCCCCGCTCTGTGTGTGTGTGGGGTCGGGGGTCGTCTGCTGGACGGCGCTGGTGCGCTTGTCTGGTGCTGTGGGAGAGGGAACGTCGGTGGAAGACTGGAAATGTGCATACGTTAAGTTCATGTTTGTGTGAGTAAATATATGTGTTTATATGTATACATGAGCGTGCACACACACATGCATGTGCAATATGTGCATGTGAATGTGTGTTTCTGGGGGGATGGGTGTTAGACATGAGTGAACCCCCACAAAACGGTTTTAGCTCATTCCTTCAACAGCTGCCTCACCCACTACTTGCATCTCACTTTGTTTTGTCTGTGGTTGTGAATAAAGCTCAGTAAAATAATGTTTCTGCCAGGGAGTTATATTCAGGTACACGTTTAAAGGGCTGTAAAACTGTAAATGTCATCAGATCAGCTCTCTGGGTCTTTTTCTGTTTTCTTTTTCTAATCTGGGGCTTCTGCGGGTCCCCGGTCCTCTGACTCGCACGAGACCCAGGAAAACTAAATACAGATTCAAGGGAGACGAACTCACTCCGATTCGCGGGTTCGGGGACACCCAGCCCCCATTGTTGTCGTCCCAGAGTGTTTTATCACGTCACTTCAGACCGCGAGTCTCTGCCCGGGCGTGCATTCCAGGCGAGGCAGGGAGGCCTCCAGGTCCCACCCCCGCACGTGCGGCGGGGGTGGGGGGGTGGCTGGCAGCCGTGACCATGGACTTGGGCCAGGGCAGCCCCAGGGAGCGCGACCTTCCAGCGGAGGTGACCTCAGAATTAACGTCAGGAGCGCAGGGTGCGCATCCTCCCCCATCGCCCCCGTTTGGGGGTTCTGACTGCACTGCCCACAGATTTCTGGCTGGCTGTTCTCCACTTGGGGGTGGTTTTCCACGGGCTAAATATTTTAAATTCTGGTGGGCAACACCTGCGTCTGTAGTGTGTCCGCAAACCACGTTGTTATTTGCCTGAAGGGTAAATTCATTCCGCTTTTAAAAACAGCTGCAGGGTTTGTTATGGAATAAGGCAAAATGGTGAGGAAGGCCCATGTGGGGTGAGAAGCCGTCCACCCCTCCCTTCTTCCCGCACCGTCTCCCGATGCCACGGCACAGCCTCTGCTAGGCTGGCAGTGGTTGGCTCCTGCGCCGCTGAACTTGAACTCAGAGGGGGCCGTTGTTTTAGGACTGTCCTCGAAGGTCTGCTCTTTCCCCGATGTCTGCCTCTCGGGGGACCCTGGGCAGCCAGAGCAGCAGTCCCTCGGAGGAGGGTGTCCCCAGGTCTGTGTGGAGCAGGCACATGGCTCTGTGCACACATGTGGCCAGGTCCACCCAGGGGTGGCGACTGTCCCCAGCTGTGCCATGACTCTGGGGCCTGTCTCCCCCGCTCAGCTGTCAGCTGCCTGAACACAGGTCCAGGGAGGGAGACTTTCCTCGCTTCTGCTCACAGCAGAGCCCAGCTCTGGGCGCACTGCAGGGAACAGCAGCACTTACTACCTCAGGGCAGCTCGCCTCGCTGGAGCGGCGAGATGGGACCCTGGGGTCACGGGGCCAGGGGGCCAGGCCCTGGCGGCCGTCCTGTGGGCGGCGGCTCCAGGAGGCATTCGGCAAGCCCGCCCCACGAGGGAGAGAGATTGGGCGACCTTAAGCGGAATGGTTGGGCTTCCGTCTGGGGCTGGAACATTTGGGAACACGAAGTGAACGTGCAGATAATGTATCTCACAGTGCAGTCAGAGTTCCCGGTTAGCCCGGCATTCTTTTCTGTTGAACCGCACCCAGCCAGGCAGGGAATCCGGGGTCTCGGGGCCGCGTGCATCATCAGGAGAGGGGATGAGACTCTCCCTCGGACACAGCGCCCAGCCCTGCGGTCACAGGCCCTTGCCACCGCTGTCCCTCTCTGCAAAGCATCGTGTCTCCGCTCCCTGCCAGGCTCCTCTTCACCCCTCCCGATCCGGTTCAGACACTCCTCCCACACGCTGCCCCCAGGACCGGTCTCCCCACCCCCCCTGGGACCGGTCCCCCCACCCCCGTCCCCCCAGAGGCCTGCTCTCTTCTCTGCACAGCGGTCCCCGTCTGGATGCAGAACCCACACCTCCCGACAGCTTGTTGGATCAGGCCCCCAGGGCTGCTGTGGAGGACGGCCCCACGCCAGGGGCTGGTAGAGCATGGAGTGTTCTTCTCCCACAGTTCCGGGGGCTGGAAGTTTGCAACCAAGGTGCTGTCCCCCACCGACGGCTCTGAGGGAGGCCCGTCCCCCGGCCCTCCGTGTCTGGTCCTCGCCGGCAGCCGAGGAGCCCCCTGCGTGTCTGGCCCCTGCAGACACCCACCAGGCATTGCACCGAGGCCCCCCTCGCCCCCCCCGACCTCGTTCTGACTCAGTGACGCCCGCCAGGACCCCGTTCCCACATCCGGTCACCTTCACAAGTGCCGGGGGGGTTCCGGAGGGACACCACACAACCCACAGTGACTGTCACTGTTGTCCGTGGGGAGATAACGAAGGGTGAAACCCTGGGCCAACCTTGGGGCACGCCAGGCTTGTCCGCTGTGGCCGGTTATCAGCTGGGAAACTACGCACGTCTGTGTGCGTGCGGAGCCGCGGTGGCACAGGCTGGCAGGGCGGGGGAACCGAGGAGGAACCGCAGGGGACGTCCGGCCGAGAGGGCGGGCCCCTCGCTGGTCCAGCTGCAGCACCCTCCCATGTGGCTCGGCCGCACTGAGTCCGCGGCGTGCCTGCGATTCACGCTCGCAGTTCGCCCCGAGCACTGTCTTCCTTGGGCACAGGCGTGTGCACGGGACCGTTGGCGGGCGTCGCTGCCGCTCTGCTTTCTGAGCGGGCGTGGGCCTGCCCCGCAGGGGAGCCCCACATCTGAGGTGGAAACCGGGGGCCTTTCGCGGGGGCCGGAAACCCGGTCAGGAGGCCGCACTGCATTCCTGGAAGAGCCGCTCCAGGAAGAGCGCTCCCCAGGGGGGTTTCAATCCTCCTGCACGGGACTTTGTTGTTTTTTTGAGGGTCATTAAAAAAATTCTGTACAAAATGCCCTGTCGGGCACTCCTGACAGCTGGAGGAGATTTATCTTCCTGCCGCTGCGACCCGACGCAGGGCGCTGAGAGACGGGGACCCCGTGAGGGGAAGAGATACTTGGGGAAGGAGCCCAGCCCCCAGGACAAGCCCTTCAGACACCTGCCACTCACAGATGTGTGCATGTCGGTGACCGAGTGTCGGTCTCTGGGGGGCTGGTGGCCCTGAGGATGGGGCTCCCCAGACTGGTGAGCAGTCGTAAGGGAGCGAACTCTAATAATGTTGGCGATCGGCCTTCATGCCTTCTTCCGTTCCCCCGAGGTCACTCAGCGCACGTGCCAGGCCCTTTGCCGGGGAGCCCCCGTCACGGACTTTGTGGACATGGGACTCGCCGTCACGCACGGCCAGCTGTCTGTCCACCTAGGTCACAGAGAAGGCGGCGGTCACACTGGCTGCTTGCCAGTGGGCAGGCATTCCAAGGAACGAGTGAGGGTGAGGGCCCTGTTTCGCCTCAGGTGGGGGGAGGGAGCGGGTCCCTGGGAGAGACCTTCCAGTTTGGGGGGGCTCCTCCCCGTCCCACTGAGTCTGCCCAGGACCAGACCTGGCGGCTGGCTCCAGGAGATCTGTGCTTCTGGAGAGTGCGGTGGCCTGGAGTCAGCGCGGCCGCTCAGAGAAGAGGCCGTCGGGTCCTGTGCGGGGACCGCCGGTCGGAGATGACCAGCAGGCACCGCCGGGGAACACTGAGGCACCAGCACCCAGGGGGCTGCGAGGGTGGTGGGTGGGTGCACCTGTGCGGTGGGAGAATGCACACGTTTCTAGCCGGATTCGCTGGCCAGATGCTGGTGGCCTTCGTCCGTGTGGGGCGTGCGCCCAAGCACACGTCTCTGACCCGGGCTACCAATGTATGCACCCGTGTGTATTCACAACACCGCTTTCTCGGCATTCGTGTGCCTAGAAATCGCATTCGTGCACAGTTTACTTGTGCTTACAGACAAGATTCAGAGAGAATGGTGTGTCTCCTGAAAACGAAGACCTTTTTAAATCCCTGCAGATACTCGAGTGAGAGCAAACACAATTTTACACTCTTTCCCGCACCATCCAACTCGCTCTCTACCCCCTCTAAAGGGCCTCCCCGTCATCCGTCACCCAGATGGTTAGTGGTGACTGCAGTTCAAGTTTAATGCTCTCTGGCACGTGGCGTTCTGAGCAGGCACCGATCCGCGCTGCTGTCCTTATGCGGCTTCTGAGTGGAAGTCCAGTTCTCCGCGTTTAAGTGCAGATCTGCACCCCGCCAAGCTCGGCGGCTCGTTACCGGAGCCGGGGGCCTCCCCTACGACGTCAAGGACAAAGTCAGTGCCCGGACGGAAGCCGTCCGCAGGCAGAGCCGACGTCGGGTGGAATCAGCCTCCGGCCCCCCCCCCCATATGTCTGTGTTGGAAACGACCAGGGAGGGGCGGACGACGGGCCACGTGCTCCGAGACCGGGAACGGCCCACGGCGTCCCGCCGGGCGGACGCGCCCTGCACTTGGGGCTCGGCACGTGAGGCGCGCAGGCGGCCTCCGAAGCTGCGTGTGGGGCGGCGGGTTCGAGACGCTCGTTCTTCTCGCCTGGAGCGTCTCGGGACTGACTGATGCGCGCCCCTCCCGCTGCTTCCAGCTGCAGAGAACGGGGGAGCGGAGTGCGTGCGTGCGTGCGTGCGTGCGTGCGTGTGTGCCGGGGCGGGGCTCCCGGGGGCGGGGCGGGGCGGGGCCGAGCGGGGTGGGGCCCCTGCGCACGTGGGCTGCACCTTCCGTCGTCCCGGCCCTGGCTGGGCTGTTGTCAGGGCAGGGGCAGGAGAAGACTTGCCCTGGTCCCCTCCTCTGGCCCTGGACGTTCAGGGTTAAAACGCCCGAGACAGGGAGAGTGCGTAAACACCGGAGTGGCGCTCACCGGGCGCTACTCACGGCGACCCCAGTGATGCTGAGCCTCGACGATGGGCCAACAGAGCTGGTCGCTCACGGCACGTCCGCCTGTTCCGGCCCTTGGCTCCTCCCGGCCCCCCGGGCCGAGGGTCCCCCGGGATGACCTGTCCTCCGGCGCCCTGTCGTCTCCTCGGGGCTTGTTAAAACGGTTGCCTTTTCACATGTCGTTCGCCCACGCTCGTCTGGCGGTTGCAGACACGGGTGCTGCGGCGTGTTTCCGTGCCCCACGTGGACTTCATGCCCACGGCCCCCCGCGTCTTCTCAGAGCCACGTGACTCGCGGCCCGAGGGCGCCGACGTGCTCCTCTGTGGGAGGGGCGGTGGGCCGGCCCGCTCGCGGGGACGGTGTGGGTGGACACGGGTGGGGGGGACCATAATGTAGCCCGTGCAACACGCACTCGGTGTCAGCCCGGTACTGAGCAGACACGTGCAAAGGGACAACCGAATACGCTAAGAAAAGGGTATGTCTTGAGTAGATGTCTTAAAAATTTCCCGTATTTCTTATTTTCTAAACTTGGCAACAGGCTGGGGGAACTCGTTCTGCTTCAGAGTGGATGGATAGGGGTGAAGACGTCACCGTGCGCGAGCATACCTGGAGTGCCTCAGGATCCAATAGGGGTTGACGCGTGTGCGCCGCTCTGCAGCGTGGGAACCAGTCTGACGGCTCCGGGCAGCTGCCTCCCGACAGCCCGGTGCCCTGCAGCCGGCGGGCGGGCGGGCGCTCTGAGGCCGTGGGGTCCCGCATCTCTGACTGCGAACACACGAGACTCCGCCTAACGGGTGCTCCACGCGGAGAGGGAACCCACGGGAGGGCCTCACACCGCCCTTCACGTTCGGAAGGCCACTTGCCTTCCCGACCGCAGGTGCAGGGACCCACCACCGAGGGCAGAGGAGCGGCCTCTGTTTCCTGCCGTTGTTCCTTGTAGTTATTCCTCCGAGTGCTTCCTTATTATAGCCCTCGGTGACAAGGTCCGAGGGCTGCCTTGCTCCTGCTCGTGGTCACGGGGAAGGCGTGTGTGAGAAAGCGGGGCCTCCTGGACGGAGCCCGGCACACCGGGTGGGCGTCCTGGGTGCGCACCCACCGGGCCGGCCCTCGTCCGCTGGGCGACCCTCTGAACATGCTGCAATCGCGGCTGCCAGGGCTTGCTCGTCTCCCGCCGCCCCCTCCCAGGTTCCATGTCCCCTGCCCCCTCCAGTACACCCTGCGCTCCAGCCGTGAAAGTCGCTGCCCTCTCTGCAGGGGGCTGTCCAGACTCCCTTGGGGGACCTCCTGTCCCCACGCCTCCCGCTCTGAGGGTGGTGCGTTCTCATAAAGACGGCCAGGCACACGAACACGAAAGAGTGGAAGCTCGGCCGGTGGTTCATGTTTGTGCCCCTGACACTCGACCTGTGGGTGCCAGCACGTAACACCCGCGTCAACGCCGTGGCGAGGTCTTCACGCGCCGCTCCCCTCCCGGGTGTCCCCGCAGCCTGCTCTGCCGGCTCTGCTGTGGCAGCTGTCACACTGCGGCCTGCACCTCCAGGCTCATTTCTTAGGACGCCCCTCCCTCCGCGCTCCTACTGCGCACGCCATGTGCCGAGTCTGGTGGCACCTCCCCCGCGGCCGGTTTGCGGGCCGAGGTGTCTCTGAACTGGCCGTTCAGTGAGGCCAGGGGCTGTGATGGTTCTCTCCGGGTGCCCTGCGCCCGGCGCACAGTGGGTGCTAAAAAAGTACTCGCGGATGGGCTGACTGAGTGGCCAGGATGGGTCACGATGGATAAAAACTCGAGTCCGCTTTCAAAACACAGATGACCTCTGGGCAGAACCCTGCGGGTCATGTTTCAAATCTGTTACTGTCCATTAAAAGCAAGTAGCCCCAGGAGGTTCCTGGCTGCATCAAAGTTTCCCATTATTCCTTAATTGGTGCCCAGACCTGAGAGCCCTGCTGTTGTGTCTACGCCCCGGCCCACAGCTCCGGGCTCCCCTCTGCGTGTCCCCGAAGTGATCGGCGCAGCGTAAACATCCTATAGCTTCAATATATTGATCGGAGAGCTGGGCCCTTTCCTGCACTTCTGCCTTTTCACTGCTGGCACTGTCTTAAAGGCTGTGTGTATGTGTGGGGCGGGTTTGTGAAAGTTTCGGGTAGCACTGTTCTTTGGAGGGGCGTGGGAGAGAAATTTCTTAACCCCCCATGAATTAATTCAAAAGAAACGCCATTCTAGTGCATGGATAATGGAATAATTTTATGTTTTCATCAATATGTCTTGACCCTGGGAAAAAAATCTTTGTATTGTGAGTTAAAAGTATTCTAAACATGAAAATATTGAGAAAAAATCTCAAAAGAAAATGCACATAGAAGGTTTTACTGGCATTTTCTTCTTTTACTAATAGATGGATTTAATAAATAAAGACATAAAATTATTAAGCTTCTGTAAGGAGATTGTCTCTTAAATTCCAGGAAAACAACTTATTTTTGAGTTAGGAATTATGTCTTTATGTTGAAATACTCTTAGTCACTTTTAAAAATGAAATTCCTTGAACTATATTTAACAGTGTATTCTTACAAAGGAGAATTATAAATAATGAAAGCCATAGAAATTCAATGAGTGTTTTAGGTTCATTCCCTTAATATTCAATCTGAAAATGCAAATACATTAAACACATTTGAACTTTTATCAAAAAAATGAAACGGAATGACTACCTTCGAGAAATAGAAAGGAATGGAAAGGTGGAGAAATAAAGGTGAGTAGATGTTACAGCCTGTCCAACACACACACTACCCTTCGGGGCGATGGCTTTGTGGGTGCACTGCTGTGCAGGGTGGGCTGCAGACAGCGGGGCGGTGGACCCCGCCGGCCGGCGTGCCCTGTGGGTCGTGCCGCCGTGACAGGCAGGTCTGCAGAGGTGCGGGCAGGGCCGGTGTCTTCAGCGGGGCGGGGGGTGGTGGGCGGGGGGCGGCTGCTGGTGCTGAGGTCACTGACGGAGGAGTCTCAGCTCCCGGCCAACCGGCTGGAAATTCAGGGTGGCCCCTTTGGTGGAGTCCCAAGGGTGGAGGGGGGGGTGGACCCCTCACTCAACCCCCGAGGGCTGACTGGCCTGCGAGGAGACCGGAGACCGTGTAACCCGATACGTCTTTGAGAGAACCTCTGAGTGGTTTGGATGCGACTGAGAGCACCCTCGTGCTCAGGGAGGTCAATGAGGGTGACCCCGTTCCTCCTCCGAGGAGCCCCCACTTGCCCATCTGCAGGCTCCCTCAGCGTCCCCCAACCCCGCCCCGGCCGCTGGTCAGGAAGAGGACGAGGCGTTGCCGTCCTTGCTCCGTGCCTAGACAATGCCATCCGCTTGGTTCAAAAGGGACGAAACCAGCCACTCGATGGATCGTTCTGTCTGTGTCCAAGGGTCTCACAGCGCCGTCTGTCTGTCCGCACGTTGTCTCCGGGCAGGCGAAGCCCCCGAGAAGAGGCAGCCCGAGGTCCGGGTGGGCGGCCCGGTGGTGGTGGTGCTGCTGCGGGCGGGCGGGCGGTGGGTCCCGGTCCCTGGCCCCGCTCTCCCGGCCGGACCGGAGGGACTCCTGGCCTCTGAGTTGCACGTTCCCCGTTTCCTAGGGTGGCTCTGAGTCTCCGGACCCCTCCTTCCCTTCTTGGCCCCTTTAAAACTCCTCCCGTTGCTGTGTCAAGACCAAGGGCAAGGTCCTAGGAAAGGAAGATATTATTTACAGGCTACTTCATTCACCTGCAGCATTTGTAGGCTGAGAGAGAGAAAGGAGCAGCGGAAAACCCTTGGCTGACGAGACTCCGGAAAAGTGATCTGACATTGTGTGAACTAGCGAGTTCAGGGTCATGTAGAAAAGTAAGACCTTCAGCCCTCATTTTGGGCTTCTGCTATTAAAAAAAATCTCCAACTGTAATTATTAATAGGAGCTTCTGATAAGTAGCATTTTATGTCCAGAAGGAAATGTGCTGTTTGTGGGGGCTGGGATCCAGAATTCCTAGCCTGTGCTCATCACCGAGAGACACCTGTGTTTGCAAAGTGTCTTCACTGTGACGTGTCCTGTCCTCACCTCCCAAACCAGGGGTGCGCCTGATCGTTCCGAAGGCCTCTTTGACCTCGCGACAGTCTCTGAATACAATGACTCCCCACTCAGTTGAGCATTATTCGTCCTTCTCCGGATTGGTCCCGCCGGTGTGCACAGACAGAGGTTTTAGTGTCTAGGTGACGGTGCGATAAGACACTTGAAGGGAAAGCCCTTGCCCGGCTGGGAGCTCCCGAGAGCGGAGACTGCCCACAGGCCCGTGACGGAGTCGCAGGTCTCCGACCGGGGGAGCAGGTTGGCCAGCGCAGCCCCCGGGACTGAGCTCAGGGGGCCCGGTGGTGGGCGCTCTGGGGTGCGGAGGCCACACCACAGGGCGTGATTTCCACGTGCTGCACTTCTGCTTTTATTTCTAAATCTCTGTCTGGAAATGACATCCTCTGTGGGCAGCCGGGAGGAGCACCCCCTCCCACCCCGGACCCAAGTTCTCTCGCCCCACAGCACCTCTCTCTGGCTCAGCCTCAGGCAGCCCAACTCGCCACCCCCGCTCGTTTGCTGTGACCGTGACAGATGGTTTCCCGCCGCTCCAGGGCCTGGACGCCAGGCCCCTCGGGCACAGCAGCAGGTGTCATGCAAATCTGTCACCCAGCGTCAGAGAACAGTAGGCAAGACTTTAAAGGAAAACATTTTTTTGAATATAAATCAAGGCCGCATGCCCAAAGGGAGAACTTTGTCCTGCAGACTGCAGCCGGAGACACCGGCCCCAGGAGCTGGGGTCTCCTGGGGCGGGGGGGGGGGGCAGATATGGGGCATGGGAAAGGAGGGGGGAAAGGAGGTGCTTACCCGATGGTGGGGAAACAGGCAGCACCTCAGTAACCCCAAGGCAAGGGGGTTAACTCACGGGAGGGGACTGTGCCGCCTGTGGTGGGAGCTGCCAAGACAGGGGACTTCTTTCTCCCGGGAGGAGGGTGGCTGGGTGACACGTGGTGCTTGCCCACAGGGAGCTCGTGTGTCAAGGATTGTTGGAAAGGGCACGAATGACCGGGACGGCCTGCAGAGGGAGAGGAGAGTGGGGTCGGTGGGTCCCTTCAGGGGCCGCTGCGCATAGGTGAGCTGCCGAGGGCGCAGCTGGGCTCTCACGTGTAGGACGCGAGGGCCAGTGGGTGGGGGTGGCTCCGGGCTGCTCTTGCCTCGGGAGTGACGATGAGGTTTGTGGTCCCCGGTGGCAGCGGGTTACTTGGGTGCTGGGCCCTGGACAGCTCCCTTCCCCCAGCTCTGCCCCCCCGGCCGGCGTCCTGCAGGGCCGGGATCGAGAGGCCTGGCCCCGGAGTCTGGCTGCCGGGGTTCAAGTCCCAGCTCGGCTGTTCACGAGTCATGTGACCTCTGAGCAGGCTTCCTGATGACTCGGTGCCTCGGTTTCACCATCTCCAGCATGGGCGCAGCCGTCTGCCAGAACAGCGCCCTCGCCGGCCAGGTCTCGGGTAGCCGGCGCTCAGTTGAATTTCGGACGCCGCTTCCCCAGGTCACCTTGCTTCAGTGGCCAGAGCGTGACCTTCACGTTCACGAAGCGTCTGGGCAGCCGGGGCAGCCGCCCAGAATCCCGCGACGTTCACGGGAAGACGTTTCGCCTGGGGCCTCCGGGCAGTGGTGTCTCCGGGGCGCCGCCAGGAAACCCTGCCCGTGGGCTGCGGAAGGGTCGAGAGTCATTTAAAGACCCCTGGTCCCGAGGACGTGCGGAGCCTCAGACTAAAGAGGAAGAAGGAGAAGGATCTATTAGGATTGGAGAGGAAGCCGATTCCAGATGAAGGCGGACGGGGGAGGTTAAGAAGATTAAGGGCGCCGTGCCCAGCCCCTTCCCCACGGGGCTCTGCTCAGAGCCGCCGCCCCAATCAGCGGTGCCTACAGGCCACCCCTGCCTGTCCGGGCCTCTGCCGCCAAAGGTAGCCGTGAATATTAAACCCCTCATTATCAGTGTTTGATGGCGGCATGAAACATTTATGCCTCTGTGTTCCTCCGCTGGCCGGAGAGACGCAGCAAGCCCGGGAGATGCTGCCGCAGGGTCCTCTGCAGGGCGGGGGTCTCATTATGTGGCCGCCGGCCCCCTCGGTCCGGGCCAGCGTCGCTGCGGTGGGCCTGCCAGGAGGCGGCCGGCAGCCGGGCGGGCGGGCGATGCGCTCTGAATCAAGGTCGGCCGCGCTGCGGCTGCCGCCTTCTCCCCGTTCCTTAATTTTCTATTTAGCGTCCCTCACAATCGCTCTGCGATGCCCAGACAAAGCCAGGCAGGCGGGCAGGTGGGCAGGCGGGTGGGCGATCACAAAAGCCGTTTCACCAGCTTGAAACGGGGGGGGGGGGAGCTGGGCGGCAAGTGTCCCTTTGGCATGGGCGCGCTGGACGCGGTCCTCCCTCCCCGCCGCGCAGGCGGCTGCGTCGGGTGGAAACGGAGAGATGCTGTCCCCATGGACAGAGCTGTGCCGGTCCTTTCAGAGGTTTTGTGGTAAATGCTGGACGTGGGTGGATAGTTTGAAAATGAGTTTAAGAAAAACAACTCCCACTTGCACCTGTAATTCCAAATCCCTGTCGGAGGCGGGAGGAGGCGGTCTGACTGTGGGCGGGGCGTGGGCTGGGGCCTCCACTCTCTCTCCCCCCCTGCCTGGGTGACCCTGGCGCCCAAGGTCCCCCCCCCCATGGAGTGCAGAGGGCGGCCCGCCTTCCTGGGCGCCTGTGCAGACGGAAGGGGGTGACAGGTGCAGAGGGATGTTCTCAGCAGGCTGCTTGGTGTGGGGCGGCTTTTGTTTTGGGGTTTTTCTCTTTTTGGTTGTGGTTACGTGGCAGGTGTCCTGCCCCCGCCGATGGCAGCCCTGCTCCTTTCCGGGTCTAGAGATGGAAGTCATCGTGCTCTTCCTGTCCGTGTGGTTGCCGGCACGTCATTCACAAGCGGCGTTTGGGCTGCACGGAAGGGCGTCTGGCCTCTCAAAGGAGGTCCACCTTCTACAAAGCGGAGAAGCCGGAGCTCTGGGCTCAGCTGTCTCGCTCCCTCTTGGGGAAGTGGCGCTGCTGGCTGGTGGGAAGCTGCGGTTTCCGAGTGGGGTGTGCGTGCGCCCCAGTGTGTGCGTGCGCCCCAGCATGTGCGTGCGCCCCAGTGTGTGCGTGCACCCCAGCGTGCGCGCGGGCTCGAGCGGGGGCTCTGGCCCACTCCTCTCGCACGCGGGCAGGTCTTTCGGCCCCGTCCCGGCTGTGCCGCAGTGAGAGTGACCACAGGAAACGGTCAGCGGCCGGCGCCAGTCCCCTTAATAAGCTCTCCCACAGGGCTCCTGGAGGTGTGAGACCAGGCGCCCCGTGCACTTGATAAATAATTGAGTGCGTGTCTTTCCCGAAGCCGGAGCTAACGCCCCCGCCCCCGATAACGACTTCTCAAAGTACAAAGGGCCGTCCAGCCTTCCAGGGGGGACCCATGTTAATTAAACACTGAAAGTCGTAAGTAATTGAATATTGATTTGGAGGTCTTGCCCTGAAGGGCGGGGTGGGCGCGCTGGCAAATTTGCGGAGGAGAGGAGCCGGCTGCCGGTGTTGGGGCGGGACCGTGGCCCTCGGAAGGTCCCGGTGAACGGGGCCGGGCTGGCGGCCACAGGGGCCAAGCAGGTGGGGGGGCCAGCGGCATTTCTCAGACCACCTTCTCTGCACGACCCCGGGCCTGTGGCCGGGAAGAGTCGGCTCAGCGGGACGAGGCAGAGGCTGCCCGAGGACCTGTTTGGGGAGCGGATGTTAACTTATTCTGGGCAAATGAGCTCTTCCTCAATTAACAAGTTAGGTTAACAAAGTACTTTGTATACATATAAGGAGAAAAAGGGGGTGACCTGCGTAAAACCAAGGTGCTCTCTGATTCCGAGGAAGAAAGACTTCCACTCCCCCGTAGCCAGACACCTAAGTCACGGCCAAGAGCTCCAGATTCTGCGATCCCTCTTCCTAGCTTGAAAACCGGTTGCTCATGTCTGTCGCCCGGCGAGTGATGCACATCGGGGTTCAAGATGCTTTCGCAGAAGGGCCAGGGGATGCAGGACCCCTGAGCTGTGGGGTTTAGGGTGCACACTTCTGATCTGGGGGGAGGAGCTCAACACCAGCACAGACAGGACTTTAAGAAGAGGAGATGCCCGGTGTGGGGGTGAGCGGGAGGGTGCGGGCCGGTGGCCCCGGCGCCTGAGTCTCGCGTGGGGGACACACAGCGGACGGAAGCCGCCGAGCGTAACTCACGGCCCAGGCAGGGAAAAGCCGGCGCAGGAGCCCTGGGAGAAGACAAAGCACATGTTCTAGCAGTGCAAAATAGATGGGTTCAGATTTCAGGTCAAAAGGCAACGTTTCTCAGATAAGGTTAAAAGAATCCAAGAGTGTATTCTCTATAATTTCTACAAAAGGTTTCAATGAAATGATAAAGCTGATTAAAAAAAGAAAGAGGTAAGCCCTGGCTGCCGTAGCTCAGTGGATTGAGCTCGGGCTGCGAACCAAAGTGTCGCAGGTTCAATTCCCAGTCAGGGCACATGCCGGGTTGCAGGCCATAACCCCCAGCAGCCGCACATTGATGTTTCTCTCTCTCTCACTTTCTCCCTCCCTTCCCTCTCTAAAAATAAATAAAATCTTTAAAAAAAGAGAAAGAGGTGGAGACCACAACTCTGGTTTTCTTAAAGTTCAAGGCAAATGGGGGAAATCAAACAAAGAAGCTTGGTATGTATCCATATAGGATAAAATTCCTAAGCGTGATACACTGTCAGGTTTAAAATAGAAGAAAAAATAAATATAAAAACCAAACGGTCTTCCGAGAGGTTGATTTTCTGAGCTTTGCATGTACGGGGCAGAGGAAGCGTGAGTTGGAATTGAAGAGTCCGAAGAACATGGTCACTACAGTCGGCTGTTTCTTGGGCCGTTTTACCGTCTTCCCGCAGACACTGATCTGGTGAAGGAAGGCCTCAAGACCTCGAGGACCGTTCGGGAGATATAAACGGTGAGAACGCTTGCCTCCCCTCGCGGCTCTGGCCGTGGAGCGGCCTCGGAGAGCCGCCGGGAGGGGGAGCGCGCCCCGACGGCCGAGGCGGGGGGGACACCGCGCAGTGCTGTGTGAGGGTGCTGTGCTGGGCTGCGGCCCCCCGTCTTCCGCGGAGGGGGCCGAGACGACCGAGGGGAGCGCGGGGGAGGCGCCCTCCTCAGACTTGCCCTTCAGCGCGGGAGTTCAGGGGCGTGGGTATGGAGCCCGTGCGCCTGGAGACAGGTTACCTTAAACCGAAGTCCACTGTGGCGTCGCTTTTTTGCGTGTGTGGCGTCGAACCGTCAGAGCCACATGTTTGTGACGCATCGCGATTCACCGAAAGAGGCGCGGAAAACCCTCCCTGCACAGCCGAGAGGCACCGCTGCTCTTCTCGCTCCCGCTCACGTTCCGGCCTCGATGCTGCTGGGAAGCGTTTACTGACGGGGGCCGTGTGAGGGCAAGTGCTGGCCGAGGGGGGGCGGCGGCGGCGGGGCTCCGGCCGGGGGACGGCCGTGCGCGCTGACCCTCGCGGCGCCCGGGCCTCCGGGAGCCCTCGTCACACACGCAGACGCCGCCGTGGGGTTCGCTCACCTGGCTCTCGGTTGTGGGGGTTCCCGCTCCAGGCCGAAGTCCGACTCGGGGTGGCTTACACCTCCTGCACGTGCCCCGGGCTTTGGCTCCCATCCGAAACGCTGAAGGCAAAGGTGTGATCTCCCCTCTGCCCTGAGACCCAGAGGAAGGCAGGTGGGTGTCGGCTCAGCGCAGTCACCCCGGGTCCCAGGCGGAAGGGCGTCCGAGGCTGCTGGGGGCCGTCGAGAGGAGCCTCCGTGCCCCCAGACCGAGAGCCCAGAAGCGCCCCCCTGCCCCCGGACCCACCGCCCGAGGCCAGGGAGCCTGCTGCGGCTGCTCGCCGCCTGGGGAGCGGGGGCTGTGAAAGACATGCGGAGGGAAGATAGAAGTTTCTAGAAGAGGAAGCTGGAGTTCCTATGAAAAGGCAGGGGGCACTTGTGGTGTTTTAGGGCCAATGCCACCGGGTGTGTGTGTGTGCGTGCGTGCGTGTGTGCATGTGCAGAGGGGTTGCCCACACAGCACTAAGCAATGCCCCCGCTCTGGGCGGTGCCTGAGAATGAATTCCGCCGCCCGGAGAGCTCATCAGCCCCGCAGGTGAGGGCTCAGGCCTGCAAGACGCCCCTCCCCACCCCAGATGCCAGCCGCACGTCCAGGCTGCCACCTGGGCTCCTTGGGAGGCTGGGCTTTGAGCCCTGGCAGTGCCGCTGGCTTCAGACCTTGGACAAGTGGCTTCACGTCCCCCTGACTCAGTGTCCGCTCTGTGCAGAGCCGGGACAGTGGACACATCTCGGAGAGAGGTGACAAAGGGTGGGCGGGGTAACACAAGTGAAGCACTCAGCACGGTGTCTGACGGAGCACGTGTCCCGTGCGTTTCAGCTGAATCATTCGTGTTTGTGAGACCAGAACTGGCAGGTTGCGTCTCTTTGGCGGTGACGGGGCGCAGATAGCCCGGCAGCGCGGACACAGGGATCCCTAAACGTGGCGGCGTTTTGGTGGAGGCCGAGGGCACAGGGATGCGCACCCGAGGCGTTGTGTCCGAAGAGGTAGGCCAAGGTCAAGCGGAGGCCGGACAGGCGGCGGGCTGGTCATGACGATGCAGTTGCCGGCGGGGCCACGGCCGGGACGCACAGAGACCACGTCTCGTCCTCAGGCGCCAGGCCGTGCCCTCCCATTCTCTCCAGCAGCCCGGCCTCCCTGCTCCACGAACAGCTACGGCTGAAAAGTCAACACTGCACACAGATCCGTCCCTTGTTTCCTTTTTTCCTAGGAGCGGGAGACTCCTGGGACCGGCCTCCCAGAACGGCGCGTTGCCGTTCTCCCCCTGAATGTCCGCCGGCGTCCTCGGATGAGAATGAGTCTCCCTGAATAGAGCCGGCAATCTGAGCGTAATTAAAGCCGCTTTGTGAGGCGCAATAAAGCCCCATTGTGGGCCCGCCGAGCGCGCGAGGGCGCGAGCGTGTGTGCAGCCGTGAGTGAGGTGGGGCTGTCTCGTCGGCCCCGAGCTGTTGTGAAAGATTTCAGAGGCCGCGAGTCTGAGAACAACAAGGACAAGATAATGACGGGGCGGGGGGGGGGACACAACGCATCCCGGGCGCGGCACAAACTGTCACAGTGGCGGGGGGGGGGCGGGGGGCCGGGCTGCCGACCGAGACCTTAATCGTGGTCTTTAAGAAAAACAAAACGCTTAAATGAAGAATGCTAAATGGGGGAGGTATGGGGGGTGAGAGCGAGACATCAGCATCGCACCAGACGGCACCTGTGCTGTGAGGGAGGGGGATGGGCCTCACGTTTGCAGGGAGCGTGAGGTGCACTGTGTGTCCGTGTGTCCATGTGGACGAGGCTGCGCTGGGGGGTCCGCGCCGGTGCTTCCCGGGGCGGGACCTCAGCTGGCGTGTCGGCCCTATCTCCAAACCCGAGCCGAACGTCACCCGCTCCTGGCTCACGGTCCCCGCTCCCCGTGTGTCCGGCGCCGGGCCGCGCAAGGGGCCTGGGGGAGGCGGTGGGTGTCCACTCGGAAGGGCGGCCTGGATCTGGCCCACAGATCCAGCCGAAGACGGACAACCGGCAATAACAAGGCCGCTGTCCGCTTAAATTCGAGTATCCAGTAAACCCTAACTTTTTATAGGGCGTGTTTGCGTCATGCAGCAGTAGGGATGCGCTTACGCTAGAGACAATTCAGCCTATCCGGGCTTCACGCTGAACCAAGTATCCTGGGCTCTCTCCGGCAGCCCCTCTTGGAGCCGGGATGGATGCCAGTCGGGGGCGGCCACCCCGTCCCACAGGGGCAGGCGCCGAGGCCGGAGGGGTGGTGCGGGTTTGCAGCTGTCCCGGTGAGCTGTGTGTGTGCTGCCGTCACCGTACGGCGCCCTCCAGGCCCAGGTGTACGGGCGAGGTCACTCGCACGCCCTCTCTGGCACTCCAAGGTTCCTGTGCTTGCTCTGCCGTAGTGCTTTGCCGTGGGGGGTGGACTCTTGATTTCATTGCTTTTTTGCTCTTCCCTCACGGTGCAGTTCCTTGTCTGTTGGTGGAACCGTGGGCGCCAGTGTGCAGTGGGTGGGGAAAACCGGCGGTCCGGTGTGGGCTCCGGGTCCTGGCTCTTGCTGGCGGAGCTGCGGCGGACACCGTAGCCTGTGTGTTATCGTGCACGTGTGTTCTGGTCCTCCCCACGCCCCACCCGCGGGGTAAACACAGGTGTGGAATCCATGGGCGCGGGGAAGCATCTCACCAGCGTACGAGAGTCTGGAACGTGTTGGTCTCCCATTGCCCCCCCATCAGCCTGGTTTGGAGGTGTGAATCTGGGCTGGTTCTGGTTTTTCTCCCGGCCCCTTCTCACTTTGCTCCTAGAGCTGGCAGGGGTCTAGGTCCCCAAAGGGTGGGGAGTAGTCTCGGGACCTCTGGGTCCCGGAAGCTTGCTTAGAACAAGTCCGTGTTCCTGTGTGGACGTGGGACACCCCTGGCGGGGTCTTCTCAGAGTCGAAGGACACCACCAGGACGCCTGTCATGGGCGCCCTTCCCATCCCTGAGCACCTGGCGAGTGGGTGCTGGGTGCACTGTCCCGGGAACAGAAGATGACCAAAGCTCGCCTCTGCGTGCAGGGGCCCGTGGGCCTGCGGGGAAGTGGACAAGCAGATGGCCCCTTCGGCACCACGAGGTCACCTGTTTGCTGGCGAGGCGCCCAGGGTGTTGTGGGAGAACCTTGGACATGCACTTGACCTGGAGCGGCGGCATCAGGGGGCAGCGTCCAGGGGACATGAAGACTCGGTTGTGTTAGGAAGGACCCCGGTAGCCGAGGGCAGTGTGTTGCTGGCAGGTGGGGCTCCCAGGAAGTACGGGGCGGGGTGGGGGAGGAAGGAAGGAAGCAGCGTTGCAAGAGACCCCATGGTGATGGGAGATTCCAGCCGGAAGGGAGTGGCCGGCCCTGGGGCCTGCAGACTGGGGTGAGGGGCAGACCGAGGTGAGGGGGGCTGGGTTCTGTGCCCCCACCTGCAGCGTGAGGGGCGGTCCCGGGGCACCTGCTCTTTCTGCACCCCTTGAGTAAATTAAAAAGACCCCCATTTGGTGCATTAAGCATGTGCCCCCCTTCAAAGTAGAGCTCACGAGGAGCATGGATGTCTCCTTGTGAGACTGCATGAGACGTCCTTAGAAAGAAGAGGAAGAGGAAGAAATGACAGCCCCAGGCCATCTGGACTTGAGGGGGGGTTCAGGGTCCTCGCTCGGAGTGGGCAGCTGCTGACCCCAGCATCCTTAAATTAACCTCTCAGGAAATGCAAGATTTATAAGTGGTGGGCTTTTTTTTTCTTTCCTTTCGAAAAAAGGTCTTAATAATTCAAAGAACTTTTTAATGATTTTAAAAGTGCACGTTAAGTACTTGATGGATTGGATCAATTCAGCCTTTGTAGCGCCGGCCCCGACATCCTCCTCCGCACATATGGAAATTCCGCAGATGTGCAGGAACGCCGCGCGGGCCGCCCGCCCGCCCGCCCGCGTCTCCGTCTCCGCGCGCGCCCCGCCGGGGAAGGGACGTGTGCGCATGCGCGCGCTTTGTGCAGTTACTCATTAACTCCGAGAGCCGGGACCCAGACCCGCTTTGATCTGAGTTTCCTGTGATTTATCTCCGGCGTCTTCGCCTGTCCCGAATTCCTGATTGTTATTAACTCCTCAAATATTGACATCGCTCCAGATAATCAATGCTTATCACAGCCCGGACAGATGTTACAAGACCCTGGAAGAAAGAGGGCGTCAGCATAATAACATTTTAATTACCCCAGCGTGCGCTTTCAGCTGGGGCTTTGCTCGCAGCGCCCGCGAGCGCGGCGACCGCCTCGAGTCTGCAGAGTCAGCCTGAGCCGCCCGGACGCGCAAATGGCGGCTCCCCCCGCGGAGGACTGGAGGCCGGAGTGTGCGGCTGCGGAAGGCGTCCGTGCTCGTGGGATCCCGCATTTCCGCCTTCGTTCCCCCGAGAGCTTGCGCTGTCTGTAGGGTCGCCCGATTGTGGTGTGAAACACATTTCCTTGTTGTGTGTGTTTTTTTTAAGGTTTTACTTACTTTAGAAGGGAAGGAGAAAGGGAGAGAAACATCCCTGTGTGGTTGCCTCTCGTGCGCCCCCTACCGGGGACCTGGCCCGCAACCCAGGCATGTGGCCTGAGTGGGAATCGAACTGGCGACCCTCTGGTTCGTAGCCTGCGCTCAGTCCACTGAGCCACGCCAGCCGGGGCTGCTTGTGGATGTTTTAATGGTCTGACACGTCTGATGGGAACCAGGCTCTCGCTCCGGTAACCAAACCCCAGGATGGCCTGCTGTGAGACAAAAATAACTCAGCTTCCGTTTACCTGTTGGGCACATTTTACTTCCTGCCAGCAGACTTCACTTCCGGCTCTGCTGAGCGCACTCTGCCAAGTTCTGTGAGGCGTGCAACACACGGCTAGACGGACAGTGCTCTGCAAAACACGCACCTAGCCTTTTACATAAAATAAAAACAGGTAAATGAACAGAGCAACACCCCGCAGAGAAGCAGTAACCCTTCCGGTGGCCTCTGCCCTCCGACCCGGGAGGCGCCCTCTTCGCCCGGCCCCTCGGGTTGCTTGGCGGAAACTGAGCACGTGACACGTTAGGTCCCTGCCTACGAGGTTCGGTGTTTGCGCGGACACCCCTCAGCCGCCACCCTTCGAGCTTCCACGCGTGCACGGTCACAGGGACGGGGCGTGGGGAGGTCGACCAGAGAGACGGGCCTGGGGTTCCACCGGGAGCGCGGCCCCGATGGGGGCGGGAGGCGTGGCCAAGCGGGGCTCCCGGTGACCGGGGCCGGAGGGAGGCCGCGTGGCTGTGGATGGACGCCTCGCGCGGCGTGGCACCTGGGCACAGCAACCGTTCCACATCCTGCACCGTGCACGCCTTTCGGAGACGGTCTACAACTGGAGTAAGAGAGAAACAGTGACGGGGCCTTGAGTTTCCAGGGTGTCGGGAACCCCAGGGGGTGGCGGACGCGCCCTCGCGCGGCAGAGCTGCGCGCACGCGCAGTGTTCGTAGCCGCACCCACCGCCTGCCGGCTGGAAAAGCGCTTCCTCGGCGACCAGAGCAACCCGCGGTGTTCGCGTCCGCACCCAAGAGTGAATCGAGCCCTTCGCAACGGCCCCGCTTTCCTTTGGTGTACATTTTGACCCAAGGTCTCAGGATTCACTAATTTTTATTGATTTATTTTGGGCCCTGTTCACTAGGAGTTCGTAGTGTATCAGGACTTGGGGTGATTTTTGAAATGAGTAAGTGTGTTAATAATAAATTAACTGAAAATAGTGTATGTGCTGATTGAAGATCACTACTGCTTCCTCTACTGAAGTCAGGCCCTCCGGACCTGAAGGGTTGGAAAGACCCAATATGGGGCGGGGGCAGCCAGCCCCTCGGGCTGATATGCGTGCACACACATGTAGGTGCGCACATGGGGCCTCACACGTGTGTGAGCGGCGCCTGGACCTGGGAGCCCTGCTGGGAGGTGGCGGGTGGGGAGGGCGGTATTCCAAGCCCTGAACACCCTCGAGGAGTCAGCCGGAGTCTTGGTTTGTTCGGTCTCCTGGACCGCGCCGGAGGGGGCTCCGGGAAAGGTCTCTGCCGTCTGTCAGCGGGGGAAACCCTCACCGTCTGGGAACCTCGGGGACAGGCCGGTTTTCTCGGTGGGGCGCTCCGTGCTGGCCAGCACACTGGGGTGTGTCCTGAGTCCGACAGGACCACCGTAGGCCGCAGGTCCGGAGCTCACAGGGCCACGGGGGGCTTCTGAGCGGTGCTGCTGCCGTGCCGAGAGGCCACGGCCCCCCGGGGCTGCTGGTGGTTTGGCCGTGGCAGCCCACGGCCACGGCCGTGGGTGGGAAAGACTGGGCGAGGACCGGCGAGCGGGAGACACGTCCGAGCGAGAAAGCAGGAGCGAGAACTCGAGTTCCCTGGACTGTGAACGGACTCGGGCCTGGACGCTCCGGCCTCGGATCTCTGCGCCCCGCTGTCGTCCCTCACTGCACCGTGACCACAGGCTCGCTCACTGGTGGGGCCGCAGGAGGTGATAGATCCCGCGTGCGGTGACCCCGGACAGAGGTTTCGCACGAAGGCGTGTGTTCACGCCTGTGTACACCGAGTCGTAAACCACGCAGGCTAACAGGACACGTGTGTGGGCAGTGCTGAGACCGGAGAACCCTTGTGTCCCTCCTCCCCGGCCTGGCGAGGGCACAGTACCCATAGCTGCTTAGAAGGCGAGAGACAGCACTGGAGGGTGGTTCAGAAAGCACGGGGCTCCGGTCCTCAAGCTTCGGTTTGTCGTGTGTGTGTGGGGGGGGGGTCAGGCAGCCGGTCTCTCCCGCCACAGCCCCCCGGGTCAGATGCTGGAGCTTCCCCAGGCGCTGCCCGCAGCCCTGGGCGGCTTCCACTCAGACTCTCTCTGCTGCCTCCCACGGGAACTTTCTGTCTGAGCGGCGCAGGGCGAGGCTCTGCCTTAACCCGTCCGCAGGGACTTTGTTCCTGAACGGCGGGACCTGCGCACCGGCGCGAAGAGCACCCTTTCCTGGCTGCGCACGCCCGGCCCGTGGTGCTCGGTCTCGGCGGCTCGTCAGCCGAGGTTAAAACGGTTTCTCCTCGCTTACAGTGACGCCTGTAGGGAGCAACTTTCGGATTGTTTTCCTTTGACGTTGTGAAACGAAACCCGCACTTTCTGAGGGCGACGCACCAACCTGTGATAAGAAGAAAGCGTTAGAAAACAGTTCACATGTTAAATACAAAGGCCACCCTTGGGTCATTAAGTAAAAACATCTCATTTAATGGGCAGGGGAGTGCTGGACCCTGACACAAAGCAAACTGCTCCAGCGGTAAATCACACTTTATGGGGAGTGTAAAAGTTAATAATACTCAGGGGCCCGGCAATAAAGGCTGAGGTGTGACCAACCCAGCGACTCCTTTGCTCACAAGCATGCCGTGGGCCCTTGGTGACTCAACGTGGCCGCCAGGAGGAGGCCAGGACGCACAGTTGGGGCTGTTTTCCAGCACGTTCTTTATCTCGTGGTGTTTTCAGGGCCCCCCAACTCACTCCCTCTCTCTCTCCCTTCCTCCCTCCCTCCCTCTCTCCCCGCTCTGTCGTTTGCAACACCCGGCCGCCTGCTTCCCACTTGTTTTCACTTTTGGTTGCTTCTTGACCTTGCAGCCCTCGGAGCGGCTGCCTGCGCTTATCTCCCCGCAGGCCCCATAAAACCAGCCGTGCATTCATCCTCCCCGGTGGCCCGCGGATGACCTCCGGCCTCCCTCGCGGGGGACCCGCTTGCCCTGTGGAGCCCCCGGCGGGCGGGCGGGCAGGCTCCGTGCGGGCACCACCCGGCTTCTCCCCGAGCTGGCGTCTCCCGGTAGCTTCGGACCTGTCCCTCCTCGGCCGCGGCCCCCGACCCCCGCGCAGGGGAGCGGAGCGGAGCGGGGGCCCCTGCCTGCACCGTCGAGGCTCTCGACTGACAGGGAGGGGAGAGGAAAAGCCCGCTTTAAAGGAAAAACCAAACACAGCATTTTTTTCCTGCTTTGACTTTGCTTTGAAATGACATGTGTCCCTCTTTTTGCCTGGCCCCTGCCTAGTCTGGAATGATGAGCAAATTGTGATGCAATATAATTTTATAATTTTGCCTCTGTAGAGGTAGACTGTAGATAAAATTGCAGTTTATTGGGGTTACATGAGTTCTTCTTCCTGGACTTGAAACATAATATAGCTTTTGCTCTGGCCAGTTGCGTCAGTTGGTTGGCTGTCATCCCGAAAAGTGAAGAGTTGCCGGTTCGATTCCCGGGCAGGGCAGTTGCCTAGGTGGCGGGTCCACTCCCTGGTTGGGGCACGTGTGAGAGGCGACCTACTGATGTTTCTTTCTCCCATCTGTATTTCTCTCCCTCTCTAAAAAACTTTTTTAAATATAGTTTCAGAACTTTTACTCAGAGCTGGTGTCAGACAGGCGACCACTGGAGGCCAGTGGGAGGAGCGTGGAGCTCTCCTGCCGCTGCTCAGGGCGTGCATCGGGCGCACGACGGCGTGCCGCCCCTCTGAGCCGCCATGCGCTCTGTTCCCTCGGCCTGGCCGGTGTTCCCTGTGGCCCGCAGGGCGCGGTCAGCCGACGGTTCAAACCCGGCTGGGGTGTGGGTTCTGCTGCCCGCTCGGCTGCAGGTCATGCCAACTGCTCCTTCTCGGCGACTTCGTGTTCGAAGTGTTGCCTTTTCCTCCTCGTGTTGTACTTTATCCTATTTCCCTCTCTGCTGTAGGATCCACGAGTGTGGAGACCGTGTCTGGGTATAGCCTTTGCATTGCTGACACCTCGAGGGGGGCCGACAGTGACTGAAGCAAGGGCAGAGGGGCGGAGGGACGGAGGGACGGAGGGGCAGAGGGGCGGAGGGATGGAGGGACAGAGAGGCAGAGGGGCAGAGGGACAGAGAGGCAGAGGGGCAGAGGGACGGAGGGACGGAGGGGCGGAGGGGCAGAGAGGCAGAGGGGTGGAGGGGCAGAGGGGTGGAGGGACAGAGGGACAGAGGGGCAGAGGGGCAGAGGGACAGAGAGGCAGAGGGGCAGAGGGACGGAGGGACGGAGGGGCGGAGGGGCAGAGGGGCAGAGGGATGGAGGGGCAGAGGGACGGAGGGGCAGAGAGGCAGAGGGGCGGAGGGGCGGAGGGACGGAGGGATGGAGGGGCAGAGGGGCAGAGGGGACGGAGGGGCGGAGGGGACGGAGGGATGGAGGGGCAGAGGGGCGGAGGGGCAGAGGGGCAGAGGGGCAGAGGGATGGAGGGGCAGAGGGACGGAGGGACGGAGGGACGGAGGGATGGAGGGGCAGAGGGGCGGAGGGGCGGAGGGGCAGAGGGGCAGAGGGGCAGAGGGATGGAGGGGCAGAGGGATGGAGGGACGGAGGGGCAGAGAGGCAGAGGGGTGGAGGGGCAGAGGGGTGGAGGGGCAGAGGGACAGAGGGGCAGAGGGGCAGAGGGACGGAGGGGCAGCGGGGCGGAGGGGCAGAGGCTGAGGATCTGGCGAGCTCCGGCCTCCGGCTGAGGTGACGTCCCTGCGTGGGTCCCTCCTCTGCTCCCGGCCGCTGCCTGTGACTGAGTCGTTCGCACATGGGCGTCCAAGGTTGGGCTCTGCTGCCGGGGGCTCCACCACGACATCAGCCCCTTGAGGAGGCTTGGCCGGGGGTCCCAGCACCTCCCTGAGGCAGGGAGCTGGGAGAGGGAGAGGGGGAGGGAGAGGGAGGCAGTGGGGCCAGCCGGCCAGCGCGCCCGGCTGCCAGAGCGGGATGGGGGCGGCAGAGCGACGGAGGCACCCCCAGAGTCCGCTGGTGCCCCCTCTCCGGACTCCTTGTGCGCCGGCTCAGCTTCGCAGCCCTGACCTCGGCCTTCAGGTGCAGGCTGGCTCGTGTTTGTCGGTGATGACCGGCCCCTGGCCGGTGGATTGGAAACGCTGCGAGGTCAGGGTCCTCCTGCTTTGTTCTCCGGCAAGCAGGTTGCCCACTGGAACCTCCTGTGAGGACACGTCCTGAGTCTAGAAGCTTCTGTGAGAACGGGCGTGTTCTGTGTCTGCACCGTTCAACACAGTGGCCACGAGCCAGCCGCGTGTGGCTGCTGGGCACTTGAAATACGGGAGGGAGACTGAGGGGCTGAATTTGTATTTGACAATGTAACTGCTTTGAATCCGAACACCGGCCCGCGGTTCCTGGCTGCTCTGCTAGCCGCGCCTCTGCCACTGTTGCAGGAAGAGCCGGGGAGGGTCGGTGGGGGTATGTGCGGGTGGCCCGGTCCGCGCTCCGTGCGAGGCAGAGACGGTGTTTGCGTGTGTGAAGGAAGACAGACCCTTTCGGGCAGTGCGCTCGATGGAGGTCCAAGTTCACAGAGAGGCCCCTGAGCTCGGGAAAGGAGTCACGCTGTGTTGCCTTGACCCACAGACTCGGAGCGTCCTACCGCTGAGGTATTTTGCCCAGAGTTTTATGTTTTGCTCTGCCAGTGACAGGTGCGCCTCCCTCCGGTCTTCTCCCACCTAAAGGAGGCCCTTTCAGGGTCAGCCGGGCCACCGCACATCCCCGAGGAGAGATGGGGGACCCTGTGATGCGTCAGGACGCCACGTCGAGAAGTGTGTCACCGTTTTCAAAAAGCCCTCGTCGAAGGCAGATTTTCAATCGACGTGACTTCGACGGCATATCTCGGCAGGATGGAGCGTTCTCCATCGCTTCCACGTGTGCTGTCCCACAGGTTCCCTCTTCAGCCCCGCGAGCCGAGAAGCGTGGGCGTTCTCCTTTCCGCTTACAGACGTGATTGCTGTGGCTTCGGAGACACGCCGCGAGTGTCCTTGGCCGCTGAGGACTCGGGTCCCAACGCTTCCACTCCTTGTCCCCCCGCCCCCCTGGCATGCCAGCTATACTAGGTAGGAGGTCACCTGACTTCTAAAATGGGGAACCAGCCCTCTTACATGTTCAGAGCCGCGTGGCCCCAGGCCCCCGCGGCCTCCCCGCGCCCCCATCCATGCCTCAGGGGGAAGAAAGCTTCCATTTGTGTCAGCTGCTCTCGATTAATGGCGCGCTCATATTTTATTTAATAACTGTCAGCGGTTGGGTGAGGCAGGGGACGGGAGCTATTTCAGACCTTTCCTGTAAATGGGATCATTACCACACCCCCAAACCCGATTTCTGGAGTGCTCGCCTGTCAATACTCACGAGGTGTGTCGGTTGCCTCTGACTGGCCCCCCCGCTCGCCCTCGGGGCCCCTGAGGGGTGGGGGCGCTGGGCCAAGTGGGTCCGGAGCGCACCTCTGCGCCAGTCCGTCCTTCACAGCAGCCTCCTCCATCCTGGAGACGGGGCGCGTGGTGGGGTCGGCTGCCAGCTCTCGACACGACAGAGCCCCTGAATCGATGGCACTCTTTATTCCGACGCTGCGGACCTGTAACCGCCTTCCTCACCTGGGGGCCTGGTGTGCTGTGACTTCGTTACCTGGGCTGAAGGCGGGGTCGGTGGACCTTGGGTGCCCGGGGTGCCCTGCCCCCCCCACTTCTCGGGGGTTTTCCTCTGTCTTTGCACCCTCTTCTGCAGTGGGCTTCCGTGAGACCCCGGGACGCCCCTTGGGGGATGGACTGACGGAAAAAGTTTCCCTTTACTATAAATTTGCTGAATTATTTTCTGCCTCCCAGGCCAAACAGAGAACGTTTTTGTTTGTGATTCACGTGCACGTCATGCTTTACTTAAAACTGGAACCCGAGCTTTTACAGTCGGAACGGGAACACACTGTCTCTCGGTTCAGAGACGGACCTGAAAGATCTGTGCAGATACACGTGGGCTTTGCTCCCTGCCACTCCCTCCTGGAAACAAGGGTGCTTGTTTAGTTCCCAGAACTCAGGGCAGGAGAAGGGAACCCCACCTGTCCGGACCGCAGACGGGGCCCGTGGCGGCCCCGTGTCAGAGGGCGGCGTCAGGTGCGGCAAGGCAGACCTTCCGTCGGAAAGAGAGCAATTAAAACGCGGGAGCCCGCTAAGTTTTGAAGTACTCAATTTTCTGCCTTCTCTAAAATACGGACGAGAGAGGCAGACTCCATTAGCGTTCCAACGGCAGCCCTGCTATTAGTAGCTATAGAAACAGGTAGTCGGGTGGACGGGAGGGGGACGGCGGGGGGGTGGGCTGCGCAGGGGGAAACACGCCGCAGACCCAGCTGCCGCCCTTCCGCCCGGGCGCTGGGACGCGGGGACGGCGGGCTGGGGAGGAGGCCGGCGGGTGTCTGTGCCCGTCGTGTGGACGCTTCGTCGTCACTGCCCGCTTCCCCGGGACGTGGGCACACACGGCGGCATGTGTGGGGGGGGGGACCAGCGCACCCACCCTCTGAGCAGAGGTGACGCACAGTGGGGGCACCCGCACCCAACACCCAGTGTGGCGTGTGCACCCTGGGGTGTCCTCGGCGTTTCTGCAGAAGCCCCTTCCTGTCTGGGCTGCGGGGTCTGGGGAGGGAGAGGGGGACGGAAGCCACTTCAGTGCCCCTGGTCACGTGCTTAGCCGCTCTTGTCACCCGCCACCCTCCTGAGCAGCTGTGTCAGCGGCGGGGGCTGCGAGGGACTCCGGGACCGCCCAGGACAGCTCGTGCTCCGGGCTCTGACTGGCCGTGGGGCTGGCGGACGTGCCTCTGGTCCTCGGTGAGGTTCCCCAGGGGTCTTTTCAGCTTGGGCGCTGCCCCCGCGTCTGTCCGGGGTCCTCGGGCTGCGTCCCAGAGTCCCTTGGTCTTCAGACACCGACAGCCCAGCTGCCCCGCGGCGGCTCCTCAGAGGGGCAGCCTTTCAAGTCCACGGGTGGGTTTTCTTGAGACTCGAGGGCCTTGGGGGGGTGTCTTCGGGCGGGAAATGCAGCCTCTGGGGGCCCACGTCAGGGGGACAAATTAGGGGCCGTCCTCGCAGACCCTTCAGTTAGCCACCGTGGCTAAAACCCAGGCCGTTGTCAGGTGAGTCCTACGCTTCCCGAGTACCGTGTGCCTGGGCTGCTTACCTGAAGGGCAGGCCGGTGCGTGACCAGGAGCCGCCCAGGGCCGGCAGCCACCGATGAGTTTCAGGGGTTCAGAACTGGGTGGCACCCACAGTGCGGGGCTGGCACCCAGAGCCACAGGCCAGACCTGGTCCTCGCCGGCCTGCTTTTGTACATAAAGTTTTACTGGCAGCGCCCCGCTTGCTGCCACAGGGTCGGTGGGTGTCCTGGCAGACGCGCCCCGTGGGGACAGCGGCCGTACGCCCCGCGGAGCCGAGAATAGTTACTACCGGCCCTTTGTGGGGAAGACGGGCCACCCCTGGGCGGCGAGAGGGCGGGCCCTGCGTCGCCTCGTGGCCCGGGCGTGAGTCCTGGGCCCCGCCCCCGCCGCCTGCGTCCCGCCTCGGCGCGCGGGAGCCTGCAAAGGGCCCGGCTCGCAGCCAAGTCCTTGCGGTTGCCATGGAGATTCCCCGAGAGGACGCGCATTATCCGGGGAGCGCGCCTGGCACGTGCCCTCCGTCCGGTCCGAGAAAGCGTCCCCCTCAGGTCACGCGCTTCTCCTCGAGCAGAGGACGGCTCTGCCTCTCCCCAGAACGCCCCCTGCGCAGGCGCCGGGGCTCCTGCCTTGGAGACGTCCTCGCGGGCAGCCTGCCCGCGCTGCTGTGGGCGTCCGTCGCGAGACACTCGGGCACCGGGGGTGGCCGCGGCCCGTTTCAGATCGCTCAC
Source organism: Phyllostomus hastatus (assembly GCF_019186645.2). Lineage (NCBI taxonomy): Eukaryota > Metazoa > Chordata > Mammalia > Chiroptera > Phyllostomidae > Phyllostomus > Phyllostomus hastatus. The sequence continues at coordinate 22,464,439 of NW_025333607.1, read as the reverse complement.
ACTGTTCGGGGTTTATGGCCCCAGGTTCGGCTCGCAGAGACGCTCGGTGTCTTGCTCGGAAAAGGCTCCAGGAAGGAAGGCTCCTTCCAGGGAGAGGCCCAGGCCGAGAGGGAGAAAGGAGACTCGCGCGTCCGTCAAGAAGCCAGACGTGGAGGCCAGTGTGACGCGGTTCATTCAGCACTTGACCTGGCTCTCCCAGCCCCTCCCCCACAGGGCCGCCGGCATTTACATAGCGATTTACATATTTCCCACAATCCCTGCAGAGACATGCCTGCTGCTTTGATGCTTTTTAAAAAAAAATGGCAAGGAATCTGTGACAGAGTGCAGCCCTCTGCAGACTTGCAGGCCGCGCCGCAGGTCGTAATCTTGCGTTGGCCAGCTGGGTTCACCTGGAGACTCTGTGGCCCAGGTCAGCGCGAAGTAACAAAAGCAGAGGCGGCAGTGTGACCGACCACGCTGGGTCTGTCAGGTGGACTCGCCGGTTCCTCGGGGCTGCCCCCGGTTACCAACACAGCCAGCGGTCAGACAGTCCTCGGCCAGCCGAGTGTTTGAGGAGGAGGCCGGGCACTGGGCAGCAGGCCCCCAGCTGGTGGCCGCAGCTCACACGGGCAGGACAGCGGAGGGCGCGGCCCGCTCACCTGCGGGCGGCCGCACCTGTGGGCAGGCGAGTCGTGCCCGTGCATCAGGAAGGGACGTGAGAGGCTCGGGGACACGAGGGGGGAGGCCGGAGAAAGGCCTACGGGTGAGAGGAGGCGCCCGGAGGGCGTCACGTTCGCCGGCCCACAGAGGTCACGTCCCCGCCAGCCCGCGCCACGGCGCCATGGCGCACCTCACAGCCGGGCGCGCAGGGAGAAAACGCGTCAGCTCGTGGAGCGTGTGTTTGCCCCGTGAGTTCGTCAGGAGGGGAGCAGGTAACCATCCCGGCCACCCTAGTTGGTGCGTGACAAGGGGTGGCAGCCACGTGTGGCCTTCGATGTTGCAAACGAAAGTGCAGGCGGCCAAGGTGACTGCGTGTCCAGCACGGTCCCCTCTCCCTGTGCGTGTCCCAGTGACTTCAAAGTGGACCGTCCCCAAGGCGCTGGTTTTATGAGCAGCTCGGGGCTCGAGCCTCGTCCTGCTGGGCGGAGGGGCAGCCCGGTACACCGAGCACATGTACCACCCCCCCACCCCGAGATTAACACGGGGAAGGCAGAGCTGGCCTCAGGCCCCCTCTGGAGGAACAGAGACACCCCCCCCACCTCGTTTTGAAGAGCAGGACACGCATTTGTCCACGACACGCGAATAGCCCTCCCGTGTTCTCCTCATGTCGGGGAGTTGTCAATGCGAGAGACTGTGTCCCATGCTCAGGAATAAAGCGGCCTATTATTTTGGTAAGAAATGCCTAAATTGAAATTCCGAAGGGCATTATGAACTTGAATTAAGAAGGTAATGGATTCTTTAATAAGTTCTGGGTCAAGATGTATTATCCAGCTGTTTTCCATAGGGCATGGGCTGTGCCGTCCGCCCTTTCAATAACGCCAGACCGAGCCCTGCCTGCGGCGGCCAGCTGAGGCCGCCTGCCTCTGCCTTCTCTCCCGCCGCGCCGTCAGCAGCCCCACAGCCCCACCCACGGCCTCCGGAACATCTTGAGCCGTCTCCTGGAGAGACGGTTCCTGGCGGCCTGCTTTGGGAAGGAGCCGACCGGTATCATTTGGGGGCTGGTCGCAGAGGGAAACCCGATGACGAATGGGGGGCCCGTGAAGCAGACGAGGTACACGCCTGCCCGCAGCCGCCGCGTCCCCCCGACTGCCCCGACCCAGGACTCGCAGAGGAGGCTGTGCCTGCTGGGAAACCCAGAGGGCTTTCCAAACCCCGTTGCAGCCACGCACACCGTCGGTCAGGCAGGAAAGGCCCGGGTCCGCACGTCCGAGGGGCCGCGGAGGACCCAGCCAAGCGTCGGAAAGCGGCCGGCGGCGTCGTAAGGGGCAGACGAGCTTTTCTGGGTTTTGATGGATGGTTTGCGCCCAAGGCCAACGTTGGGTCTTCAGACCTGTCCCTCGGGTCTCTGCCCCTCCCCTCGGTCCGGTCCGCCGTTCTCCGGGTTCCAGCCTCTGTGCCTTACGCTCCACTACAGATGTCCCTCGCACACGCCCCGGTGCCTTGCACACGCCCCGGTGCCTTGCACATGCCCCAGTGCCTTGCACACGCCCCAGTCCCTTGCACACGCCCCGGTGCCTTGCACACACCCTGGTCCCCGGCACACACCCCGGTCCCTTGCACACACCCTGGTCCCCGGCACACGCCCCGGTTCCTCGCACACGCCCCAGTCCCTCGCACACGCCCCAGTGCCTCGCACACGCCCCAGTGCCTCGCACACGCCCCGGTCCCTTGCACACGCCCCGGTCCCTCGCACACGCCCCGGTGCCTTGCACACGCCCCGGTGCCTTGCACACACCCTGGTCCCCAGCACACGCCCCGGTGCCTTGCACACACCCTGGTCCCCGGCACACACCCCGGTGCCTTGCACACGCCCCAGTCCCTCGCACACGCCCCAGTCCCTCGCACACGCCCCAGTCCCCGGCACACGCCCCGGTGCCTCGCACACCACTTCCTGACGCTCTCTGGCACCTCTGCTGGGCCCGGGGACGTGGGCGCCTGTATTCGCGGCCGTGCAGAAACAGACGGAGGACAATGTATCGATGACGGACGGGGTCGATGAACTTCGCAGAAGTGAGGGGTTGTTATACTCTCGGGGAAGAGTCAATTATTAGGAGTTAATACACGGACAAAAATCCTGCTTCATTGTGTGTTTCGACACCGCTGGGTGGGGAAGAGTCAGCGCGTGGTGCTGGTGTAGCTCCGGTCACGATCTGAGATCAGTGTGGACGTTTTCTTCATGGAGTAATTTGATATGGGAAGCATCCAATTCATTGTTACAAACTGCCTTCTGTTTTCTGTGTCTTCCGCAACACAGAGCTCTCCTGAGAGGCGAGGACACCTGCCTCTTTCATCGGAGCAGCGAGCAGAGGGGGGGTCTGGAAAACAAATCGGGACCTTTTCTGGAAACGGGACCCCCTCGTAAAACACTGACTGAGTTCAAGGTCCCCTCGCTGTCATCCTGCCTCCCGTTCACTGGGACCGGGCAGCCCCGCGGCCGTGGGGGCAGTGCCTGCCAGTGGAGGAGTCCGCGTCACACGTGAGGGATTTATGGCAGCTCCGGATGACGGACAAAGGCGGGCCGTTTCCTTTCCTGAAAGGGCAAGATTCATATTCCGCGGCCATGGCAGTGATGAAAGAGGAAAATAACGCAAACTGTTTATGCAGACGCACAGGGTTGGCCGGGTATCACTGTAGGCCTGGGAGTCCGCGGCAAACCTCGGACCGCTGCTCGGGGGCGGGAAGCCGGTCCGGGGGCTCTGGGGGGACACGTTCACGGCCATCTTCCTGCGCGCCGTGAGCTGCTCGTCAGCCGCGTTTGTGCGAGATGCTCGCCCCCCGCTGCCTGTCTCCCTCTGGTCGTCGTCACGTGCTCCGTGCCCTCATTAACGTGGGGGAGAGTTTCAAAGCCTGCTCGGGTAACACTTCCAATTAGTAACCGATGTCTTTTGGGTGCTGGAGCGCACAGCTCTCGGAAACCAGCCCCAGACGGCTGGATTTTACTCTAAAAGCGGACCCGATAGGAGAAGTGCTGGCTGACGACGCGCCGGCCTCTGGGAGCCCCCGGCTGAGTTACAACGTGGCTCCGCACCCTCCGCAGGGCTCTGCGTCCCCACATCCCCGCGTGCGCCCTCTGCCCGCGTCTCCGACCTCCAGACCTCGGGCAAAGACCCCCGACCCTTCGCTTTTCTCCGAGTTCATCAGCTTGCGTTTTCCTGCCAAGCAGCGGCCTTGCTCACTGTGTGTGAACATCTCCGCTAACTGGCGTCTAGGGCAGCCTTGCGGGGGGTGTGTGTTGGGGGGGCTCCGCAGCGTGGATGCCGTGGACAGGAGGCTGCGAGAGAGAGGCCGGGCGGGCGCACGGCTCACGAAGGGGTGGCCGCCGCGCACCCGCAGGTTTCTGGAAGGCCTGGGGTTTCCCGGGCACGCCCGCAGGGGGGTGGGGTGGGCGGGGCGGGAGTGGCTGGGAATCCAGGGTGCGCAGAGAAGACGGGAAAGTAACAGGTGACTCGCTGGGGTGGGGGAGCAAATCCGGAGTCTCGTTCTTTGTTAAAGATTTTCCTCACTTATTTGCAGAGAGGGAGGGGGCGCGGGATAGAGAGAGGCCATGCGCAAGACAACTTGTTGCTTCGCTGGGCGACGCCTAACCCGGGAGCCCCCGGCTCAGGGCGCGGGTCCGAGGTCTGGGGTCGGGGGGTCCTTCCCTTTCAGACACGGAGGCGACAGTTTTTTTATTTTCAGGTCCTCCCCTCTAGGCCGCACTGACCTCCTGGCACCTGCCTTTTTGCAAAGCCTGTCCCCTGCCCCCAGCACCCCCCCACCCCGAGGTGGCTCAGCACCGGGTCCCGCAGAGCGGGAGGAGCGCGTGTCTGCCCCCGTGGCCCCTCCGCCCGTCACAGCCGCTCTCACAGGGGCCCAGGCTGCCACCAGGCTCCACCCCCTTGCGACCCCAACCTGCGCCCCTCTCCCCACCTCAGTCGCCTGGAGGAGGCTTTTGCTTTCTTCCAAAAAAGACCTCCCACGAAGGTGAAACAATAATCCGAGTGACCCCGAACATCCGGGGACCCCCAGGGCCCGTGCTCCCATTGCGGTGCGTGAGGAACATTGCAACAGGCCTCTGCCGAATCGTAACACCTCACCGCTCTCCCTGTTCCCGAACGCGAGGCCTTCTCGAATCGTCTTCGGGATCCCTGTGGTGTCTGCTGATCACCCCTCGCTTATTTATTGTTCTTCTAAATTAGAGCTTGCACCTATTTTAATGAAAAAGCAGCTTTGCAATCTCTACATTGTTCAATTCTGGGTCCGTCCGCCCTGGGTGGCAGCTGCCCCACTCCGATCCGGCCCCAGGATGGGATTCTGAGTGACCCGAGGGTCAGGCCAGAAGCGAAGGGAGAGGAACCCCAGAGTGCTCCGCGAGGCAGGGGCGCGTCCCGCCCCGCCCACCGGGCGCCGGTCTGCGGAGGGGCGGAGGTTCTGGGGGGAAGAGCGGGTCCCCAGCAGGGTGGGCGCGGAGGCTTTCTGGAGAAGGGCTGGCAAAAAGCGGGGTTCAGGGCGGCGCACGATCCGCCCGACCCCGAACGCCGCTGAGCACCCCGCTGAGCACCCCGCGAGCAGAGCTCTTCCCGAGGAAACCGGGCGGCCGGCTCCGCGGCAGGGGCCGTGCATTGGTTTGTGAGTTAGGAAGGCAGAACTGGGTTTCCTTCCTGAAACCCACGAGAGTCCGTTGGGCGAAGTACAGGTTGTTCTAGAAGGAAGTTCCGAGGGGTGTACGATGCTGGGCCACCTGGGAACCCCGCTGATTCACCCCCCGGTGTGGGCGGACTGGGGCCAGCGGCTCCCCGTCACCGGAGTGTCAGCGCGAGGGAGGAAGTGGGAGTCTGCGGTGGGCTCGGGGGCCACCGGAGTTGCTTCTGCTGAAGGAGCGGCGACCGTGTTACTACTGTGTCTCAGAAGCGCGCAGCGATCGGGGACCCGCGGCTGCTGCGCCTCCTTCGGGGGCCAGGTGCGCCGCAGGGGGCTGCAGCGCCGGACGCAGGCGGGTGCCCTGGAGGCCCAGATGCCGGCGAAGGGCTGTACACACCCCCACGGACAGAGGATGCCGAGGCTCTGGGAGATTCGCCGGTTCTCGCCCCGCCCCGCCCCTGAGTGGGCGTGTGGAGGGAGCCGGCGCTATTGCACGCGGAGCTGCGAGGGCAGAGCACCGTGGGGCGAGCACGGCAGGCAGAGAGCGGGCAGCCCACGCCAGCACATTAGGAGTGACCGCGATAGCGCCTACTCGTTATTCCTGCGAATAGAAATTTGTGCGTTCGTTTTCACAGACACGTCAGCGTCCGATAGCACTTGCAGATGAAGGAGTGAGTCAGAGAGGGGGCACATTTGGGAACGTTCCGTGCATTAAGGAACAAGCGGCCCCCTTTTTAGGGAGGGTTTTTGGTGACAGCGGAGACTCTCTGGGGAATTAAGGAGGTTATGTGGGAAAGCTCACGTTGGATGAAGGTCACTCTGCCCATCTCTTAAGCAGAGGACCCAGGCGACCCGCCCAGTTTTACTGCCAAAGCCTGTCTCTCCCGTGAGCCGAGGGAGAGGAGGCCCGGTGGCTGCTGAGGTCAGGTGTGTGGCATTAGCTGTGCAGCGAATGAAGTTCAGGTCGTGGGTGTGCACGCACAGGCTGCGCTGCGGGTCACAGCCCCCCACGCGGTCCAGGATTTACAGAGCCCCACACGCTTCTTTACAGAGGGGCCTCCCGGCCAGATGACCGTTAGGAAGCAGTTAGAATTTTAATTCCGTGATGTATGTCCTCTTTCCAAAGGGGGATGTTATTGTCCAGGGGAATTTTGACGGCTGGGGACCGGCAGGATCAGGGTCCTTCTGGAATTGCGTTTTCCCAGGAACTGCAAACACATAAAGAATGGCGTGTCTGCAGGAGAAAAACGAGTGCGTCACTGACCGGTGGGCCGCGTTGGTCTTCCTGCCCGCAGAACAGTCTCGGTCTGTGCCGGGACGTCCTGAGTTCGCCTTATTTATTTGTCTCCGTGTTCTGAGACGACAGGGCTGGCCACTCCTCTGTCTCCGGCGTTTCCTGCGCCCTGGGCCGCGGGGCCTCTACATCATTCTGCCGGCTCCGGTGGGAGGGCAAAGGGAAGCGTCGCTTGCTCAACCGGTTTCGTGAAAGCGGGGGCAGATAACTCTCCCGTGTCGTCAGGTTTTGGAGGAGGACTCGGCGAAGAGACTTCGCACGTGCGTGTGTACACCCTTTGCGGCGCTTCTGTGGTGGCGCTCTTAGAACAAGCGATGTGTTTTTGTTTTCGGAGTCAACAGGAAGCCCGCGCCACACACTCAGGGCGGCACCAGAGACGTGAATTATGCAGGCGGCGCGGGCGTGCCGGCGAGCACAGGGCCCCAGCCACGTTCCGCCGGCCGCTCTGAAGATCCGTAATGAGTTTCAAGTACCTCATTTCCTGATGGGGGATAAGAAACATCTATCAATGCAAATTTTTGCACGTTTTTTTTTTCGGCTTTTATGAATACTTTACAACTGCTAAAAGGGATGCATTTCCAAAGTGCAACTTGAGCAAATTCTGCAGGCAGCGCTGCGTTCGACGGTCCCGGCTCGGCCAAAGGCTCACGGTCATGTCCACAGACACACGCACACGCTCAGACACGCTGTCAGGGCGAGGGGTGGGGGCGGCTGGTTGGGTGCCTTGCGGTTTAGTGCCTGGGGCATAGCTAGACCTCTGAGGTTAGTTTATGTTGGAAAGTAAAGTGTGCCGTGGAACTCAAAGCCAGCAAATATTTGCGAATCAAACAGACTCTTTTAAATACAGAATTAAGACTTTCATCGCTGCCCCGGGAGCCACTTGAGAAGCGCGGGCATGCACATTTTACCCATTTAATTCCTTTGCAAAGAGTTGAGGTTGCTGTGAACATCCTCACGTTTGTGCGGGTCCTAGTTCCCTGCAAGCACGCTCACGAGAAGGAAGGGCACACTGAGGAGTGAAACCGTGCTGAGTGTGAAATAAGACCAAACCGGGTGGCCCTCGGAGGTCCTCAGAGGTGCCCACCGCACACCACACAGTCACGGCAGGGGGAGTCCGAGGGGGCCTCGGCCGCCTGGTGGGCTCCCTCAGCCCGGCTCGGGGCCTCCCTGGGGCCAGGAAGGCGGGGATCGTCCCCCCGGGAGGGGCCTGCCGCCCTCAGTCTGGTTCCTTGTCACACTCCCCCCCCATCCCCACCCCCACCTTGACCTCTGGTCCCTCAGCTGCAGGAGCTCCGGGGCCACCACCCGAGGTTAGCCAAGGGGGTGGGCAGTTTTGTTACCCACTGTTTTTAGATTCTCTCTTTCATTTTTCCCCTTCTCTGCTCTCAGACAGAGATACCAGAAAGCAACAAAGCCTGCCTCAACATGATGGAAAGTTTCAAGAGAATGCAGACTTTGGCGTGCTGCCCTTGCTCTGTGGAGTGGTTAGAACCTTCCACGCCCGTGCAGCTGTGGAAAGTGACCGTTCCCAATGCCACACAGGGGGGAAGGCCACGCGGCCACGAGGAAAAGGCCCAGAAAGCCCCCCTGACCGCCTGAGTCGGGGTTGTCGCAGGGTCCCCGTGCCCGTCTCCCTGGGGCTCACTGACATGTCCTTCGCCGTGCGTCCACTCCACGCTGGAAGTCAGTGTGACCACCCTTCATGTCCCTGCAGCACTCAGAGCGAGTGGTGGGGGTGGGGATGGCGTCCAGTCTGTGTCATTGAACATAGATGTCATGTTCAATGTCATGATCCTGTGAGGCCATTCGGACTCCGATGTAGACCAGAGCCTTCCACACCTCCCTCTGCAGCTCGGGCCATCACGGACCCCAGACCCAGAATGCACCGGCCTCAACTCGCGGGCGCCGAGCACCCAGACCAGCCTTGCGGCTGCGGAAGGACAAGAGGGGGAAGGAGGTGGCCCCGGATGTGATCCGAGCCGGTGCCTTCTGGGCCCTTACGGATTCGATGGCAGACTCAAAGATGAAAGTAACCTGCTTTGTTTCTTAAAGAGTTTTAATCACCCCGGTAGTAAGAAGCAGTGTTACAACAATATGTCCAGTAGTGCAGGACACGCGGGGAGGCCCTAGCCCCATCGAACGCCCCCGGGCTTTGTTTGTGGAAGGAGCCTCACTTCAGGAACGGCGCAGCCACAACTATCGGGGGCATGAAAGGGCCGGTGCGCCGGCCCCTCCTCGGAAGTCACCGCACGCTAACGAGCGGACAGCTGTGGCCTCCCCTGGGCCGCGCGCCTCCTCTTTGATCGCCCGAGAGGTCGCTGGCACCGTGGGTGGCTTGCATTAGCGGGCGGCTCTGATCTCGGCTACCGCGTGTCGCGAGTCAGGCGCCGGGGCGCAGTCTGTTGACAGCGCCAGCGTTGTCCTTTCTCAGCCCGGCCACCTCCCCCACGCACAGCCGTCTAGGGGTGGGCGTCCTGTTTCAACAGTGTCTTTCAGGAGAAAGCTGGACGCTTCTTGTCTAACTATTCCCCAGGGTCGACTGGGTCGGAGCGAGTTTGGAACTGCCTCCTATTCTTAAGCCATTTGGACGTGAGTTCCAGTGTCTTCACTGTGGGTGATCTGCGCAATGACCTCCGTCGGGGGTCCCGGGTCCCTGCAGGGTGACATCCGAACTGTGGGCGGCAGGTGGCTGTCCGGGCAGCCCTGGGGGGCTGGCTGAACTCCGTCTGTCCATCGGACTAGGCTGCAGCCTCGCCTTACCCACCGGTGACTTCTCCCACGATCCTCCTCCCTCCCTGGCCCGCAGACCCCTCCTCACTTGCTCCCTTGAAAACTACTACCTTCCGACGTCAGCGCCATGCTCCTTTCCGCGGAATGTCCTTCCCGCGCCCTCCAGGCCAGGGGACCCGCCAGGGGACCCGCCGTGCTGGTGGGTCCTCACCTCTGTCACGGGAGCCCCAGATACGTGGAAAAGGGGGTTTGCTTTTCATACCACCGTGCCGAGTAAGGAAAGCACTGTTCCGTGGGAACTCAGGGTCCACCCCCCCTTATCTTCGAGATTGGGGTCCCTTGATGCTGTTTCTGGGCTGTCGCCGGGACTGGCTGTGCACAGTGCGGTTCTGGGGCTGGGCCATGTTGGCGCCGAGCCCACGGTTCCTGAAGGGGCTGGACTGGAAGAGCCAAGGTGGGTCAACACTGTTGACGAATGAATGGGTGGATGGATGGATGGATGAATGGATGGATGGTGTTGGTCAGCACTGCAGCTCTAGAGGGAAACAGGTCTGACCGACACATTCTTCTGCGGTGAGGACATAGGGGTTGACCAGAGGGGCTTGCCTGCTGAGGACCATTTAAAACCGATACGTGAAGGACCGGGAGACCTGGGAGAACGGCTCAGAGGTGATAAGCTCTGTGTGTGTATGTTTTTCAACAAAGGGAGGATGAAACCAGAGCGGTTTTCCCCCATTCTTTCTTGGCCACCAGGGAGAGCGTGAAACTCAGTCTCACCCTCGGTGGAGAAGGCGCCCAGGTGTCCGCCCGGTGGTTGCAGTCCGAGGGTGCCAGGTGCCCTGGGTGTCCGGGACCTTCCTGCCCAGCGAGGCGTGCCTCCAGGGGTGGGTGTTCAGGGGGCTTCCAGACCTCCGCAGGGAAGGACCATCACCCACCCCACGCAGGCAGGTGGGGGCAGGAAGGAGCGTGCCCCTGTCAGAGGGAACACCTCCAGCTTGCTGGAACCGACACGATTTCTAAACCACCCTCATCCAGCCCTCCGATGAGAAATCAGCCTGATTCTCGTCCGGCCTCGCAGACTTGAACCAACGTCCTCCCATCGCTGCCTGTCTCTCGGGGGGCGTGGTCTTCACTCCTTCCCCGCCATCGGCTGAGCATCCGTGGGTGTTTATCAGGAGGCCTCCTAAGAGAGGGGGTGATGTATGCGTGAAGACTTTCACTCCTTTTGTTTTTAATTGCATCTGTATCGATCCTTTCTCCTGTGCTTTCTAAGCCGAGAATTAGCCGCACGCGTGACCCGTGCATGGTAACTAATGCCGGGTGGCCGGCCAGCGGATGTGTCAGAGGAAGAGACTTTCCCCCAGTGCCCGATCCAGCCCAGGTTTCACGGCTCATGGGAGGAGCTACCCCCGACATAACTCTCACTTCGGCCAGACCCTTCCTGGAGCGCTGTCCCTGCCGTGAGCTCAGGTTGTCCTCGTAAGGACCCCGGGGGGCTGCTAAGGCGGGCCGGCACATTATTATTACGGCTTTCCAGAAGCAGAGAGGTGGGGACAGACGATGCACAGCTCTGCGGGGGCGCCGTCAAGTTCAAGCTCGGCTGTCCGGCTTCAGAGTCCAGCTCCCAACTCGCAAGCTGGGCCGCTCTGTCCCTTCTGGGCGGGGTGGGGGGGGTGGGGAGTGCGGGGAAAAAGGCCACTCGCGGTCAGCCACACCTGCCGGGGCATCGTCTGCTTGTCGCCGAGATTTCTAAAGGACAGAATCATGAAACACACTGGAATGCTTGCAGCACCATCGGACACTCGCTGGTGGCTTTCTTGACCCGCGCCAGGTACTGTGTACAGACTGAGCTGCGGGAGCATTTCTTCCCCGACAGCGAGAGTCCCCAGGCCCTGAGCCCCTGCACGGGGGTGGGGGGGGGGTGGGGGGTGGGGGGGGCTTCTCACAGCTGTCTCACTTCCTCTTCAGATGCGCTCTTCCGACCACCGGCCTAAACGCAGGTTTCCAGGCGAGACTTCTTCGTAGGCATTTCAGAAGCCCCTTCAGCCACCGAGATAAACGTCGAATGGCTGGTCTCGGAGTTTCTTTTGTTCGAACCCGAGACCCCAACACGACTGCTCCGGTGTCTCTGTCCCTGGGGACCCCGTTCCCTGTCAGGCGTGAGGAGCCATTTGTCAGGGTGCTCGCTGAGGTCACTCGATCCCGTGTGATCATCTACAAGGTTCAGCATAAATCAGGGAAATCTCCCGTTTGGATGGTTATCCAAACCATCTCTTCCTGCAGACTCGGCCCTGGGGGGGTGTGTGCCGCACACGGTTTTACGTACGTGACTGCCGAATCTTCCTTTGACCCCCCGATCCCCGGCCCCCCTCCCTCCCCCCTCTGACCCATACGGCTCGGCTCCCCGCCCGCCAGCTCCCGGTTGGCTTAGGAAGCGGGAGGCGCCGTCCACCCGCCCCAGACCTGCAGGTTGGAGGAAACGGGCATCTATCCCAGCACCCTTCAAGGTTTCCAAATCCGTCAGTGTGGTTTCGCTTATCACGGCCTTCAGCTGCGGTTCCCTCTGCATTACTTACAGTTCTCGGCAGTCGCCCGTATTTCTCCGCATCTGTGTCTTAGCTTATTTTCTTCCTTCTTCTTAGAATTCAAGCTCTGAATCAAGCGCCGCCTCTGCCAGGAAGCCCTCCCTGACTTTTCCCAGCTGGAGGGAGCCATGTTCCCCTGTGGCATCTCCCTCATTATCCACACGGCTGCACACCTTGCTGTCCCCTCTGTACCTCCCTCCCACCCGTCACAGCTGGCTGTCCTGGACCAGCGCCTACATGTCCCTGGGTTTTGTTTCTCTGATCCGTGAAATGGGGTCACTGTCGCACCAGCCTGGGTGAGTGGTGCGTTTGCATTTGGTGAAGCAGGTGGGGCATTCCACTCAGCGTTCGATCCACAAGGAGCAAGGAGCGAGCGCTGGGGTAGTACAGTTGCACCTTCGCCGTGGGAGTATTTGGGCACAGGCTGGGTTCTGCAGCTCCGGAGGGACAGGGACCGAGTCGCAGCCCCCAGCCCGGAGCCAGGCCACGCGCCGGGGGGTGGGGCGCGGGTTCGTTCCCTCGTTTGCTCCTTTGGCATGAACAGGTCAAACTCAGGCGCAGAGACGTGTGTCCTGGGGGCTAGACTGGTTTCTGGAATGTCGTGGTTGCAGGACCGTGTGACCAAGCACTTCCGTCCCTTTGCCTCGGCCTCCTCCTCCCTGAAGCGGAGATGGAGACGCTGATCTAGGCCGGCCGCGGTCCCAGTGCGGTAACTGTCAGTCACTTAGCGCCCGGCCGGAGATAGTCCCGGAGCGCAGTAACCACCAGCGCTTTGGAAGCAGGCGCAGGACTCGAAAGGCGGCAGTCGGGGCAGAAAGCACACGGGAGCCAGAGGGCTTGGGTTTCATGATGATCCTGTTAAAGACCAAACGCGCGCGGAGAAACCCCGGTGACAAATATCTATCTATTTCCGATAAGAAGCGCGTTTTGAGGTTGAGAGTTATGTGAGGACAGAGCACCCTTGTGTGGAACTGCTCGGGCGCCCGCCGGGAGCGAGATTCATCGAGTCTGTCTCCGCCGGAGGGGGCGTCAGGCGGGAGATTTACGGCGCCCGGCGCCGCGCTCGCAGCCACCTACCATCTGTTCGCGTGTCACTGCCTCGCTCATCACCCCTGCGCGCGGGGCCCTGTGCTCCCGGCTGACCTCCCCTCGCCGCGCCGCCCATCGCTCACCGCGGGCCGCTGGGCGCGCTGATCTACGGCTGCAGCCCAGGTGGGTCGGCCGGCAGCGCGGGGACCGGAGCCAGCCCCGCGGGCCGCTGCTGGCGCACGGAGGCTGGCAGGCGTCCGGGCAGGGGCGACGGGGAGGGCCGCGGCCCCTCTTCCCGCCTTTCCCGCCCCGGGCGCCCGCCCCACGGAGCTGTGGGGCTGGATAGCCGCCATCCGCAGCGCGGAAAACAGTAAGGTCAGCACTGTCAGGATTCAGACGTTCTGCCTCCGCGTGGCGCGCGGGGACCAGAAGGCCGGGCCCAGCCCTCGAGGTGAGGCTGACCTTCGCCGTCTGACTGATGGAGGCCCCCGGGGGGGGGGGGGGCCGGGGAGACGGAGAACCGCAGGGGATGGATGGGGCTTGAAACACAGGATCGGCGCCGGCGCCCCGCGCGCTCCGCGAACATGCTGAAGCGTTACTTTGCTGGTCTAGGAAGAGTTGAAATCGCCCAGCTCTGGTGAGGTAGTGTGGGTTGTTCCGGGAGGCTCAGAAGCACATTACCTGGACACACAGGTGGACATTTAACTACAGGGACCCCACCGCTGTGTTGGGAGTGCATTTCCTAAGTACTAAAGTCACCTAAAATTGTGTCCTAAACATCGTTTTTTATGTTGTTATTTATTCCTTTTACAGAGGGGGTAAAGGGAGACAGAAAGAGGGAGCGAAACATCGATTGGTTGCTTCTGGCTTGCCCCCAACCAGGGCACCCGCCCACAACCCTAGCATGTGCCCTGATCGGGAATCGAACCAGCGACCTTCTGGCTCCAAGGCTGCCGCTCAGTTCACTGAGCCCCACCAGCCAGGGCAGAAGTTATTTGTTAGAGACAGGGATTAGTATTGTTTATCTTAAAATTCTAACTAGAACTGGTAGTTCAAGGGTCAGAATTTTCTACATTTAAAAGGAATACCGAGGGGGTAGCATGTTTCTGAACTGGGCTGCCTGCAGAACTGTGGAGAAATTAACTTAGGGTTCAGTTAGAAAACGGGGAAAGAACCTGCCTCGTGGGTTAGGTAAACACCGGTCTCTGAGTTGTTTCAGTCCCTGGGTACATGCAGATGAGCTGAGACTTAGGCTCCACATCAGCTACAGTCAGGAAAAAAAACAACTTTCTGTATTAAACATGTGTTTAAAAGTTTCCTGAAAGTGATCAGTGGCTTAAAACCTTTCCTGGTGGTCTAATAGGCCCTGCCGGTTTCTCTCCTGTTGACCCAGGAGGAGGGGACGGTGTTCTGAGCCTGTGCTGTGCGTCCGTGGAGGGCGGGTCACAGCAGACGGTGGACAGGGGTCGGGGACAGCCACTCTGGGGCGTCCGACTCCCGCGGCCCGGACTCTCCGGGGAACAGAGGCTGGAACCCGGGGAGAGCGAGCACCACGGGCGGAAGGAAACAAGGCTGACCCTCACGCCAAACGCCGCGTGAGCTGAGTGGATGGTCAAGTCCTGCTCAGTGGCACGTGACCGTGAACTTGGGTACATGCCAGGCCGCATCTACCTCTGTAAGGCCAACCGTGTGCTCTCCTTGGCTGGGCGGCTGGTGACTCCGAGGCACTCCAAGGTGACCGACAGCACCGGACACAGCCTCGTGACGGACAGGCGGCGGACATTCCCTCCCCGACACCCCACTGCCCACACGCCGGGGCCGCGGTGCTGGGGGCGAACTGCTCCGGACTCGCTGCAGGTCAGACCTGGCGTGTCCCAGGTGTGGTTCGCCTCGAGGTGTCTGTCACCTGAGAAGTATAATGGTTTCATGTTTGCTCCTCAAAATCTACCTTTTTCTCGCCCACTAGGTGTTCTGGCATTAAGGGTGGGGTTCTCATCAAAAGAAAGCTTGAGAAAATAGAAAGTATACTTTCTTTAATGCGTTTTTTAACCCACAACGGAATAATCTCCACCGTGAAACTTTTGAGGATCTGTGCTTCAAATATTCGGTTCATGTGTAGCTGAAGTGGTTCAGGCCCTCCCTCCCCCCTCCCCCCTCCCTCCCTCCCTCCCTTCCTCCCTCGCTCCCTCCCTCCCTTCTTTCTTTTAAAAAAAGATTTTTACTTCTAGAGAGAGGGGAAAGGAGGGAGAAAGACAGAGAGAAAAACATCGATCTGTTGCCTCTCACACACGTCCTGACTGAGGACCGAACCCACAGCCCAGGCAGGAGCCCCGACCAGGAATCAAACCCACGGCCTTTGGCTCTGTGGGACGCTGCCCACCCCGCCCAGCCACGTCGGCGGGGCCATGCTGCCTCCCGTATTCCCGCACAGATGTCTTCTCTTCCCGAGTGACAACAAGCAGGAGTCACGGAAAAGGAGTCCTTCACGACACGACACCGTGAGGCCAGTGAAATGCAAGCGTTTGCGCCGTAAGTGGCCCTGAAAAAGGTCTCCGGCGTCACCTCTCATGGCACCTGCCTCACAATCGCCAGCAAATGCCTTAGGAGAATGGTGCTGCTTGTAAAAAACGGGCACTTGTAATTTGGGGGGTTTTAAAAAGGCGCCTTCGTGCCATCGCTGTGAGTGTGAAATGACACTCCCCGAGGGTTCTCCTCCCGGACCGATGGAAGACTGGGAAGGGTCGGCAAACAGTTTGGCTGGGGACCCTGGTCAGTACCCGGGCAGAACAGGAGCAGCTTATGGAAACGCCTGTCCCTCATTCGCTACGTGACAGGACGGGACAGGACCTGCGGCCCCAGACCAGCGAGTCCCGGAGGGCCTGGTGTGACTGGTTTGACTAGTTTGGGGCCACGCGCTGTGGAAAGGAAGCTGCGCGTGGCTCCGAGGGCCGCGAGCGTAGCTGCCGTGGACGCGAGCACGTGGGCGTAGGTCGAGGCGTGCACGAGCCTCTGAAATCAAACCCGAACTCGAGTTGTCTATTGCTACTGTACAGAAGTGCGTTTATCTGTGTGTATTGACCGTATGTTCTGTGACGCCAGCTCTGAGTTCTGGTAGGTTTCGTAGGTTATTCGGAGTGTTCTTTGTAACAGTTTCGTTGTCTTCGGAGAGCAAGTCTCATTTCTCCCTTTACCATCTGAACACCTTTTGAAAAACCTTTCTTCGTTGCATTGGCCAGCGCTTCCAGCGCTTCCAGTGCAGCAGGAGTTGCGGGAAAGGCCGCCCTCGCGTGGCTCCCTGTCTTGGGCGCTCACTTGGGCGCTCGGCCTTTGCCACGGAGTGTGGTGTTGGCTGCAGGTCTGCGCCCACGTCTGATGCAGTCCAACTGGCGCTCGCTAGGTCTGCGTGCTGTTGGGAGGGAGGGAGATGAAAAGGGGGAGGGGTCGATTCTACTCTCCGGTGGGGGGGGCATTTCTTTCAGAAAATTCCGGGGGGCGTGGGCGTTGAACTGCACCTTGAAGGACCGTGTTGGTGGTGCACAGCAGGGCAGGTGGGGCAGAAAGAGCAGAAGAACCAACTGCATGGGTCTGGGAAGCACTTGAACTGCTCAGGCACCGGCCTTGCAAGTGACCGTTGGGACAGAGCTCGGGGACAGGGAGGTGGGGCGGGTGGAGCCAGCGGGCCCTGCTGGTGTCACGGTGTCATACCCTGGCTGTGTGTGGGGGGGTCTTTCCCTCCGCCTCCCCGAGGACTCTGCCATCTCCAGCCTCGGCCCTTCCTTCCTCCCTCCCTCCCTCCCTCCCTTCCTTCCGCGTGGCAGCCCCCCAACCCCCCGCATCCTCCAGCTCCCACTCAGACCGAAACCCGGAGACGTTGTGGGGCCGCACCCGCCCTGAGGGACTGCGCCCTTGGTTCAAGGTGACGGCGCTTCGACACCGTGAGCGCTGCACTCCAGGTTTATTTTCATACTCCGGGTGGAGGGGGGTCTTCTGAGCGTGGCTGCTTACACATTTAGAAGGAGCAGGAAGACCCCCGGGGGGTTTTGACTCCTAGACGAAGAATAAGTGTGCGCCGCTTTCCCGAGCGAGTGGTGCACTTCCGAGGTCCTGTATGTGACCCGGCGCAGCCGGAGAGGCCGAAGTGGGGCAGCAGATGCGGACGGGGCTGGTCTTCTGCTCACGACCTGGTGCGTCTCTGGTCCCCAACCCAGTTGAAGTGATTCTCTCTCTCTCTCTGTCTCTCTTCTCTCTCTGTCTCTCTCTCTCGCTGTCATCCTCTGCTTTCCTTGAATGCACTCTCTCTCTGGCCTTTCCTTTGGTCTGGGTTACCCCGACCTGGGGGTCATTTTCTTACTGACCCGTGAAGACTCAAGTGGGCCCCGCCTTCTTCCTTTAAAAGGGTGGTGGGGGGTGGGGGTGGCTCAACTCAGGGACAAGCTCTCCTGTATCAAACAGCTCATATCACTGAGCAGGGGCTGGACGTCGAGATCGGGGCTCCCAAGGTGTCCCTTGCTGTCTGGCCATGTCAATGGCAGGAAGCGAGTGACACCTCGTTGGAGCTGGAGTTGACACGTGTCCCTGGCCGCTGTGTCCAGGGCACGGCAGGGCAGGGCTTCCCTCCGCCCTGTGTTCTGACGACACCCCACCTCCGAGGAAGCCTTCCTCCTCCGCTGGGCGCGCACGAAGCCCCAGGTGCTTAGTCACAGGTGGACTGCGGACAGACCCCGAGAAGTGTCCTAGTGAGAGTGCATTCGCGTATTGCACGGGGGAATTAACCCTTACCGACCTGAAATGCGACTTAGCTGGGAGCTCGTGTTTTTATTGGCCAAATGAGGCACCGCCACCTCACCGCCCTCCCTGCGTTGTGAGCGTTCGTCACTCACCTGGATGCGGAAAGGTCCCCTTGTTCGCGGTCGGCAACCTGCGGGGGGGTGGGAATGGCCACCCTTCCAGCGAACACCACCTTTCAAACCAGGTGCGGCTGGGAAAAAAGTCTTCTCCTGAGAAATGCTCTGAGCCGGTGAGTTTGAGGGTTTGAAAGAATGACACGCTGTCCGTGGTTGTGCGCACTTTAAAAAACTTTGAACTTCACTGCACGTGTAGAAGAGAAAACCTGGCCAGGGGCACGAAGGACCGGCCAGAAGGGACCAGGTTTACGGCTCAAACTCCCGCGTTTCACAGAGAAGGGGCTGGAACGGCAGAGTGGAAATGAAGCCGGAGCGTCAGACCGGAACGCGCCCGGTGACGTGATGCAATGACGGGGGGATGGGCCCGGGGCAGGTGTGGGAGTCTCCTCGGTCCCGGTGCCCAGGGAAGGGGGGCGGTCCGACCCACCTTGCGGGCTGGGGCCGGGCGGGGGGGCGGGGAGTGAATTAATTAGCAGAAGGCCCAGAAGGGCTCACCTGCACTCTCCCCACTGCCGGCCAGCAGGGAGTCTGGGGATGGATACACCCCTCACTGTCACCCGCAGTCCACAGGGGGTGACAATCGTCAGGAGGGGATTGATCGCCTTAGGCCTCTGCTCATCACCGAGGGAGGGTGTTCAGAGGTCTCTGCAGGCTACAAGGTAGCTCTAACATCGCCTCTGTTAGCAAAACAAAAACAAAAACAAAAACAGCCCCCCCAAACCCCCCAAACAGGGAAGAGAAAATAAACAATGCTCATCTAAAAACAGCAACAACAAAACGAACGAACTCCCCCCGGGACCCCCAGACTCGCAGGGCTGGGGAGTGTATCCCCCTGTGGGGGCGCCCAGGGGTCTCCTCGGGGGATGCGTCCTCGACACTCCCACGCTTGGGTTCTGATCATCGCGAGCTTTCACAAAACACTCGTTTGCTGTTTCATGCCCGCGGTTCCCCCAATTGGCTTATTTTCCTGTCCCAAGAGGGGGAGTGCTCAGATGTGGTCCCTCTGCCAGCGGCAGCAGCTCGAGGGACCTCCCTGTCCTAACCCTGCTCCCCTCCCCAGAAGTCTGTGTTCGCAAGGACCCACCCGGGGACCCTGACCTCGGCCAGGCTGAGAGCCGCATCCACCCGCAGCTCTGCCTGGACCTCGACTTGGGGGCACTCAGGAAGTGCGACCTGGCAGCGTGGGGCGGAAGGGACAACGCTGGAACTTTCTCCGCATCATCCCTTCAAGGCTCCCAGCAGCCTCGGGCGCTGCGCCTGACCCCACCTCTCGGTAGATCCTCAGAGGGCGCTCAGAGAGGTCAGGCGACTCACCCGAGCTCACACAGCTCCGGAGGCAGAGCAGAGTCTGAGCCTCCTTGGCCCTGAACCTCATGCGCATGTGCGGCGGAGGCCGGCTTTTCTCGTTGGAGCCGCCGGAAACTGGAAAGGCCGGCGCTGGCCAGGCCTGGGGAGGACGGCGCTGGGCCACTGGGGCCGGGGCCTGCGGGCCGGCGGCGCAGCTGTGGGAGCCCCGCCCGGCGTGTGCTCGGTGGGGGAGGGGCGGGGCAGTCTGGGTTCAGACACTTGAATGGAAGCGAAGTATCCATTAGGGCTGGGGGGAGACCGGGGGACCCTATGTAGCATTTGCAGAGCTGTGACCCCCTCCGCGCAGCCGGGCGACCACGTGGCCTCGCTGAAGAGCCAAAGAATACGTGGAATACCTTGGAGGGAAGAATTTCCCTCGGAAAAAAATAATAAAACAAAGGAAGATCCTCTGATTACATTGAAATATTTCCTTGCCAATGCTTGGGGGAATTCTAGCATTCCTGTTGCAGAGGAAAGCTTTTGTGCCCGGGCAGGGGACGGGAGCGCGGCGCCCGGGGGGCGGGCGGGACGGGGAGGGGGCGCAGGGGAGCCCGGGGGTCATCGGGGCACAGGTGCGACAGCTCGCAGCGGCGAGGGATGACCTCACGGGCGGGCGGCCTGGCGCGGGGCGGCGGAAACCCGAGGAGGAGGGCGGTTGGAAGGCGGCGGCCGCGCGCGCCCGTGCGCCCGCCCGGGTCGGAGCGGCCGCGGCGGGGCGGGCCCAGCAGCGGGGGCAGGTCAGAGCGGCCGGAAGCGGGAGAGGATGCAGATGAACGGTTTTCCGGACGGGGAACAATTCTTGGGTTGTTTGCCTTCGCGCTGAGCGTTTTTGGGGCCTGAATGGGCGCAGTTTATGATCTCCTTTGTCTGAGAGAAGAATCTGGTCCTTCTCCATGCCCGAATATGGTCAGCGTTTGGACAGTTCGCTCCAAGGCAGGGGCAAGGAATCTAGTGTTTGCTCTGTAACCCGGCCTCTCACTTTCTGAGGGCATCCGCCGCCGAATGACCCCCCCATTTGGCAATGAAAATGTAATCTAAGCGTTAAGGAAAATCGATGCAGCCATCTTTTCTACAGCAATCCGTACTGCTGACATCACGTTCTCTGTAAAAAAAAGGGCAATCCATTACCCGCACATTTTTGACTGTTATCGATGCGGTTCCTCGTCGCCTTGGAGTGTTAATCAAATTAGTTAAGTTCTGTGAACAAGTTGGTAACCAAATATTTGCTCAATATTGTAAAAGCATTAGTTTGTTTATAGGTAATTAAAATTTGGGTTATCCAGTTGCTCAATCTTTTTTTTTTAGGTGTCTATTCGAGTATCTGTTTCATTCCATTCAGGTAGTATCTTGTGTCAATGTATCCCTGTGCTTTTTGATTGAAGTATTTTCATGTTTTTCGCCATGTCCCTCTGGATAGCTGGGCGCGAAGCAGCCCCACCCATCTCAAGATCTAGTGCCCACGGTTCTAGTTATGGAAATGTTTATTAAATCCCCCAACAAAGGTGGAGGTACTATGGGAAAAACAACATAAAAAGTAGCATAGTAGAAGGGGAAGCCACGTGAATCATTGTAAAGATATCGTGAACTCTTGAAAACAGACCCGAGTTCACATCCAGGCCTCCTGTCGTCCCGTGTGGCCAGGTGAGAAGGCTACTCCAGCCCGAGACTCAGTTTCCTCGCCGGGGACGCCGAGTCCCTGACACCTTACGGTTTCTGGGAGACTCCTGTGAGGCCGTGTGCACACGGAACCCGGAATTCTCCGTGCACATCGGGGCCCTTGCCCAAAGGCCGGCCTCCTGGCCTTTCTCGGCTGTTCAGAAAAACTCGGAGCATCGGAAAGGCTCTTGACCGAGGCGCCCGGTGACCGGGACCCATCTCGCCCTGCCGTTTCAGCCTCTGGAGACTCGGCTCACGGAGTCTGCTGCCTCCTCCTGCCTTCCCGAGACTCACGCTGGCCCCGAAGCCCCCCTCCTTCCGGTCCTTGGGGGTCCTGCGTTGTCCCGGACGTCCCGTCATGGTGTGATCGTGCTGGCTAGTTCCAATCGCCTCCTACTTCTTTTTTTTTTTTTTTTAACAAATTGGCATGCATACACTTGCTATTATCACATGTTCTCTTTTTTCTTTTTTTTAAGATTTTATTTATTTTTAGAGAGGGAAGGGAGAGAGAGAGAGAGGAAGAGGGAGAGAGAGAAACATCAATGTGCGGTTGCTGGGGGCTGTGGGCTGCAACCCAGGCATGTGCCCTGACTGGGAATCAAACCTGCGATGCTTTGGTTCGCAGCCCGAGCTCAATCCACTGAGCTATGCCAGCCAGGGCTCGTCTCCTACTTCTTATGGCTGTGTTCACAAGAACCTGTGGACTCGGGTGACTGCACTTGGGGTCACAGAAGGGCATGTATCTGCCTGTCACGGGCTCCTAAGCCGAGTGAGAGCCGCTTATGCAGTGGAGCGGCCCGTCGTGCCCTAAATGCCTGCCCACCGCGTGCCCTGTAGCCCCCCCCCAACTGCGTGTCCTGCCTTTTGAGAGTTGAAAGACGTAAATCGCTATGTTTGTCTGCCTTCCTTCGGTCCCACTGTGCGTCTGAAGAGCCAGGGTGACGGGCTCCCCCTTGGGGCAGACTCTTGGGTGTTTTCTCCTCCACGGCTCGGGCCGTGGAGAGCAGGACCAGCCAGGGGGCTTCCGGCACTTTCCACTCACGCTCTTCTTCCCGGGGAGGCCAGCGGCAAAGTGTCAAGGAGGGAGGGACAGTTTTTCAGTGTGTTCCCTCTCTCTCTCTCTCTCTCGCTCTCTCTCTCTCTCACTCTCGCAGTGGGCAGCCCACGTCCATAAGGTTTGTGAGGAAATAAGAATAAAGTGACCACTGAAACGGCGGCTGGACACTGCTCCCTGAGCAGCAGAGTCCCTAGGTCCCGGGGCCCCCCAGGATTCCAATGTGGGAACCGCAGGAGGGGTGCTCTGGCTGTGTACCCCACTTCTCTTGGGTTCGTGGGGCTTCTGGAGGAGGGTTCCGGAATCCCCAGCACGGCCGCCTGCCGTGGAGGACTCCCCCTGGGGAGAAGTCCCTCCCGCTCTGCGCACGGTGGCCGAGCTGTTTGCAGTGCTGTCACCGGGACACCCCCACAGGGACCTCCCTCCCCGCCGGAACCTCCCTGGGCTCAGCCACCGCTCTGCCAGCGCCGCAGCTGTGCCTCCCAGGCCGAGCGCATGCTGGGCGCAGGCTGGCCAGACCCGTGTTTGCCGGAGGCGGGACCCCAAGCGGGGTGTCTGCGCACGTGTGCTCAGATCCTGTGCTCCTTGGATTCTCGGGCGTGGAGCCGGGCGCTGGAGGTTCCTTCGTCGCCACGGCGTCCCCAGCACGTCCCCAGCGGGGAAGCCTGCCCTGCTGCCCCTAACCCACGGGGCACATCCTATCCATAGCCCCTCTCCTGGCCCGGACTCCATCTGCAGCGGGATTTAGACTGGGTAGCATCTCACTCCGTCCCCCAGCTACTGCTCCTTCCCGGGGGGCCTGTGTGGGGGGGGGGCCCGTGGGGCTTGGGGACAGGGACGGCTGGTGAGCTGCGGTTGGGTGCAGAAATGGGAGGGGAGGCAGCACAGTCTGTGGACGAGAAACCCTCGCCTTGAACTGGACGCGTGAGGGGAAAACCAGAAACCCTTGGACCCCGAGAGCCCGAGAGCAGGGTTACTGGTGAGCAACGTGATCGGTGACGCAGATTCACGCTCGTCTGTCTCTGGGGGCAGCTAGCCCGGCGCGCCACTCATCAGAAAGGGTTCCCGCTGTTTTGAGGAGAAGAGCTCATGTGCACCACGGAACCTCAACATGGTCGGGGGAGGGAAAAGCCTGGAGACCGCCCAGCTCAGCCCTCATGCTGCTGGAGAGGAGAGCGAGGCTCCCCCTCCGCCCCCCCCCCCGCCCACGATGCTCACGGGGCCTGGTTCAGCTTCGTGGCTGCGTTCGCTCAGGCAGGTTTCCCCGGGGCCGGCTGGGATGCCTGGCCCGACGGGGAGATCACTCCCACCGCGCGGGGTGCCGCCTCGGTCCCTGGGGACCAGGAGCCTGTCGGTGATCGGCCAGTTGACGGCCGAGGAACAGAAGTCCCTCGCCTGACATTTTCCTTTGAGATCCTTAAGGGCCTTTTCTCTCCGCTTCACTGAGGAGAGGACGTCAGGTGGGGGCGGGGGGTGGAGTTGGGGGGGACAGAACTCATTGGAGATTCTGGTGGCAGCCACCCGGCAGGTTTCGTCTTCGCAAGTCCCTTTCCCCACGAATGTTCTGCCTTCAGATAATCAGCCTTTGGGGGGAGTGAGGGCAGAGGGTGCTCTTTGAAATACTCTGGGTGTTACCCATGTAAGGAGATGTTCTTCTTTCTGCCTCCCTGTTTGCACAGGCCCAGCTGTCCTAAACGCTGCTCCCCACTCGCAGGGCCCCCCCGCTGTCCTCGCCGGGAGTGACACCCCAGAGGCCTGCGTTTCAGCCCAGCCCAGGGTCTGTCTCCCTGGAGCAGAGCGGCGGGTCTCTCGGAGCCGGAGCCGGCTGCAGCCCCGGGGGCGCAGCGTCCCAGACGCCCGGCCCTGCGGTGGGTGGAATGCGGCCCGAGGAGCCTCATCCGCACCCACACCCAGCCCGCATCCCCGCGCCCGCGCCCGCGCCCAGCCGGCATCCCGCATCCGCACCCAGCCGGCATCCCGCCCGCATCCCCGGCATCCAAAGCTCAGGGGCGCGGGTGTGGCCCCAGCGCACGGCGCGACTGACCCCTAGTGGACAGAGCCGGAGTCGCGTCTCAACCCGCTTTCCCCTCCGTGTGTCCTCCAACCCGGGGGAACAAAAGCAAAACCCAAATCAAACAAACCCACCACCGTCCAGGCAGACGCGGCTCCGGATACCTGGGAAACGGAAGAAATGGGGGGCTTCCGTGACGAGGAGACTCGCTCTGCAGGGCTGGGGGCGGGGGGCGCACAGCACTGGGGCTGAGGGGAAGACCCCGGAGGCTCGGGCGCGGGCAGCGCGCTCCGAAGGGCCAGGGCAGGCCAGCAGGGCAGCGGAAGCCTGCGGACCCGATAGTCATCCACACGGCATTGCGGGGCTTATTGTAATTCTCACCTGTTTTGTTTTTACTTATCTGCTTGAGAGAGGGATGAGAGAGGGAGAGAGAGAGGGAGGGAGGGAGGGAGAGAGAGAGAGAGAGAGAGAGAGAGGGAGGGAGGGAGGGAGAGGGAGAGGGAGAGAGAGAGAGAGAGAGGGAGGGAGGGAGGGAGAGAGGGAGAGAGAGAGAGAGGGAGAGAGGGAGAGAGGGAGAGAGAGAGGGGGAGAGGGAGGGAGAGAGAAACATCAATGTGAGGTTGCTGGGGGTTATGGCCTGCAACCCAAGCATGTGCCCTGACTGGGAATCGAACCTGCGACACTTTGGTTCGCAGCCCGAGCTCCATCCACTGAGCTACGCCAGCCAGGGAGAATTTAACTTTTCCCCACCAGAAACTTTCTCTTATCACTACTAGAAACACCCAGAAGAACTGCCCGCGCCAGTGAGGGGGTCTGAGCACAGGACATCTCGGAGAAGTGGGGCCCTTCCCTTCCGACGGCGGGGCCGGGCCCCGGGCGGCTGTGGAAGCACGCCGCAGGCCGGGACGCTGGAGCCCGATCTGCCGGGGAGAGTGCCGGCGATCCTGGGGACGGCGTCCTCGGATGCGGACCCCGAGGACGGGGCGCGGAGACCCCGTTCTCCGTCATGAAGCACATTTGACGTGCGTGCGAGCCCGTAGGTGTCTGCAGCAAGGTGCAAGCTTCCTCGCAGGTGTGCTCTTCAGAAGAACTCACCTTCCTGCCCGCCCCGCTCCCTGTCGGAGCTGCGAGAGCTCTCACGAGGGGATGCAGCGTCGTGGGGGAGGGCGTTTCGTTGGGGGGGGGGCATGCGCATGCCAGGGCGATGTGGCCCATCCCGAGAAAGAGTCCGGCTGCTTCTGAGTCAGGGCAGGGGGCTCGTGCTCCTCCACACCTGCCAGCAGGTGGGACTCCACGGGGGGGGGGACACACGCGGTGCAACTTGTGGGGGGGAGTGTCATGTCCCGGTGGCAGTGAGTTCACTGCATAGGTGCCCGGACTGTGCGTTGAGTTAGGTTTACGCTTTGAAACGGTAATCGTCTTCCTAAAAGTGCTGCGTCTTTAGAAACGGAAGCCAAAACAGAGAGCCTTCCGGGACGAGGCAGCCAGAGCTCTCGCTGTGCCGTCCTGGTCACCCGGACGCACGTGGTGTCCATGCGGTTTCCGAGGACACATTCGATGCAGCGGGGTGCCCAGCGCCTGCCCCGGGACTCGTGGGTGTCCTCTGGCCCCGCCAGCCGCCGGCGGGCACGGGCTGCGGGGTGTCCGGGAGATGGGCCACGGCCGGGGCGGTGCCGGCCACTCCTCAGACCCGACACCAGTTTCCAATGAAAACCCGACGGCCTCGCCTGCGCATGGGCTCACCCACAGGTCGCCCACCCTCTTGTCGCTTCAGCCCTCCCCCCGTTACAATGACGTCTGGGTTCGTGGGGGGGGAGGGGCTGTGAGTGGTTCAAGTGCCTGGGGAACGAGAAGGAGGTGTCGCCGCCCCAACGGTGCAGCGAGCAGCCTCAGCCGTCGAGGGACACACAGCACCGGTGGCCACCAGCCCCTGCCGGCGTCGCCCAGAGGCCGCCACCGCCCCTGCCGTGACCCATGCACTGGGACCGGCGTGCCGTCCCAAAGACAGTGGCTTCACACCAGCACAAGGAGAGAGGCCACGAGACACTCCACGTTCCAACGATTCTTCCCAGAGGCCTCCGCTGTGTCTGTTTACCTTAGGAAGAAACGGAAGAGGTTCGCTTTGTCCCCGGGAGCAGGGTGGGGGGTAGACGAGGGACACCACGAATGTGGGCGGAGCGGAAGCACGTCGGAGCGGTCTCTGCCCAGCGTCCCCCCCACCCCCGCCAGGCAGGCAACACGGTGTGCACGCCCGACACCGAGGGTCGGCTCCGCGGCCAGGGGCCCCCGGGTGACGACGAGCACGGATTTCCCTTCGTGGGAGCTCCCCCTCCGCCCGGCTGGCTTCTTAACACTTCATCACCCCCCAAAAAACGCACAGGCTGAGCCGAGCTCCACTTCAGACCGGGAGGAACGAAATGGCAGAGGTGTTGGGATTTGGAGGCAGGGGCGGGGTGTGCGTGTGCATTTTGTTTTTACCATTTACCACGTTAGCTCGGTTAGCACGGAAATTGCGAGAACGGGGCCAGAGGAGCAGGCGGAGGCTCCGCAGGGCGGCGGCGGGGGAGTCAGGGAAGGTCCCGAGAGCACGGAGCTGGTCTCCGCTCCCCGTTCCCACGTGCAGGTGTGGCGGCCGGGCAGGGGAGGAGGCCGGTGGGGAAAACCCACCCACGTGGAACTCGGGGCTGGAGGGGGCTCTGCAGAGACCCTGGGCCGCCCCGGGGTGGGGGGTGAGCCGGTGGGTCCCGGAGCAAACCAGGCCTCCACCGTCACTGGGGGCAGGACAACGGTGACGATGGTGACGATGCTGAGGCTGCCCTGCTTGGGGCTCGTCGTGAGACGGCAGCGTCGTCGGACAAGACGGGAATGGAGGGAACACGGGGACGGCGGAGGCCGCAGGGAGGAGGGGACCGTCCGGGAGGTGGACAGACTCCGTGAAGGGGGCCGCGGGCTGCGTCCCTGGGGCGGAGCGGGGCTGTGAGGGCAGGACGCTGTGGGCATCACTCACTCACAGGGTCCCCGGGAGCCGGAGCTGACTCAGCCTCACGTAACGACGACAGCACCGTTGACTTAAGTGAGTCGTGTATTCTCTCCAGACTTCTATAAATGGGGACGGTATAACACGTCCCCCCCACGGTTACGGTGCGGGTCACAGAACGACGGCGTGGCATGGACCCCGGAAGGTGCTTTCCCAAGGGTCACCAGGTGGGTGCCCACGGGGGGTGGGGAGGAGCAGCGTTCATGTCAGAAAGCGCCGTCCCACCCACCTGAGGGCCGGTCTGGTCTCCGTGCGTCATTTCACGCTGACCGACCTGTCGGCCCGTGTCACCTTCGACCCGCAAGTTGGTGCTGCTCAGAGAACTCAGGGAGACACGGCTCATCATGGCGCGGGGCGCAGGAGTGTGAAACCAGCCCCGAACTGCAGCCCGGCCCTCTGGGAAGGCCGGGCCCTGCGACATCCCGCGCAGTGCACTGGGTACATGCCGGCTGATTCATCCCAAGGAAACCAGGGAGAGCTGAAGTGTTTCAAAGAAGTGTCACTGCCGACAGGCGTGGGAAAGGAAGTGGTTTTTCTTTCTCTCTGGGCGCACGAGACACATGGTTTACCAAGATGAAACCCGAGGAAGATGCGATCGGGAGAGAGTTACAAAGCACCGTGTGTGCCGAGGGTGAGATGTTAAAACGCTGAGGCGTCGTGGCTGGACGGCCTGGCGGCCACATCCAGCTCACCATCTGTGTCTTCCCGGCTGGGTGTCGAGAACAGCTTTTAACATTTTTAAATGGTTGGGGAAAAAAAAAGAATGATATTTTGTTGCATGGGGAGACGACGTGAGATTCAGATTCCAGCGTCTATAAATAAAGTTTTATTGGAACACGGCCTCGCTCATTCACTCCCCCAGCGTCTGATGGCGGGGCGTGCGTGCAGCGGAGAAAACACGTCCTGAGAACGTGGCAGAGAAATGCGACCGGGGGGCCTGTTCCGGAAAGAGTCTGCCGGCCCCGAGTGCCAGGCCCAGCAGCGTGTGGGCCAGAGGGAGGCTGTGCAATCACACACACGGCACGGCACCCTCGGGGTAGTCGGTTCCCCGAGACCCCTGGTTTCTGGAGACGCTGGAGGCCTCCAGCTCGTTTCCGCGGCAGCGGGCACTTGCGTGCAGCTCAGATGCAGCTGCCCAGGACACTCCGACGGGGCGTGGTGGTCCTCGCTCCTCTACGCCCCCCCCCTTGGTGCTGCGGTGGGACCTGCCATGCCCTCTGGACTGACGCTGG
This sequence comes from Phyllostomus hastatus, assembly GCF_019186645.2. NCBI lineage: Eukaryota > Metazoa > Chordata > Mammalia > Chiroptera > Phyllostomidae > Phyllostomus > Phyllostomus hastatus. Next base: position 22,436,241 of record NW_025333607.1, on the reverse strand, counting down.
CTGGGTCGCAGTCACCTCGAGGGGCTGGAAGCGGGGTCTCGCATCGTCTCCCTTCGCTCCCTTGGCTTCTGGTGTGGTGTTTGGTCCAGAGCATCGCTGGGCATCTGTTGAATGAACCTCAGGGCCCAGCTCAGCGCCTTTCTAAACAAAGGGGCCGCGGGGAGGCCGCCGTTTGGGATGTGCATTCCAGCTGACAAAGCCGCGTTGTGCGTGGTGTCCCCGGACCCCAGAGCTGGAGGACGGTCTTCCAAAGGGACACTCCCCGTGTCCTCGAGGTTGAGGTCCCAGTTCTCCGGGGCCAGCTCTCCCCTGGACCCAAGCGTCAGGCACTCACGGGAGTTCTCTCCGGGTTTGTGTTTTGCCTCCCCCCTCTCTCCGGCGGCCGCCCCCTGGGCTCCCCGCTGCCTCTTCCGGAGGGGACGCCTGGGGCCGCGTGTCCGGGTTTCCTTCGCGTTTTCACTGAAAACAATGACCACTTTGCTTTCATCATTGACCTGCCCTTCTTACACTGGTCATTAGTTAAGTTAGCCGCTAAGGATGCCGGTGTGACGATTTCTTCTTACATACTGTGTGGAGTACAAAAAAAAACCTTCACGCTGAAAAACAATTCCTTACCTCTGGTGTTTGCTGTTTTGTGCTTTATCCAGCACCGTCTCCCTTGCCGCCTCCTCTCCTTTTGTCCGCTGTGTTTCCTGTCCCGTTTTTCTCTTTGATAACCTGTCTCCTCACCACAAATTAAAAACTTCAGTGTAAACCCAACGAGATGAGGAATTCACTAACTTCCAAGGGGGTTTGTACAATCGGGTAGTCAGTGGGCTGAAGAGATGAGGAAAAATTAAATCCAAATAAACCGAAGAGAGGACTGTGCGTGTGGACAAGGATCCTGCCGAGGTTTGTTACCCCTGCCACTTGGCCGGGGGGTGGGGAAACCATAACAGAAATAGATGGACTGAGGGCAACACTTTAAAAAAAGGACTTGGGTATGGGTCATTTTTAGTCTCGTGTCCCGAACCACTGTGGCTCTATTAGAACCGCAGGGAAAGGCAGGCCAGTGCTGCACAGCCTGCCTCCGTCCACACGGACATGTTTTATCTCTCGGGAGACCCGGCCACAAGGTCCATCGGAGGCTGGAGACAGTCAGGTCCCACCCACTGTCCGCACTGCAGACAGGGCCCCCGTCACTTACGGCCGTCCGCCCGTCCCGCCGGCGGAGAGGAGAGGCTACGGGCTGTGCTGCTGCGGCCTCTCCCATCCATCTGCCAGGGCGTCGGTGGTACCAAACATTGCTTAAGGCGCAGGACGCCCAGCGTGCGGCCCCGGTGGATTAGGGGCCCTGCGGACAGCTCAGCTCGCCGAATCCTGTTCACGGTGGTTCAGAGGTCACGTACGGGGAGCTGCTCGAACGTGGGGACGAGGGGCTCTCGCGCTCCTGGGCCTCGCGCTGGGTGAGGTGTGTGCGAGGAGCACGGGGGGGCTTGCTCCTCGCACACATCTGGGGAAGCCAAAGAGTGAGGAGGAGGGGCGCGTCTCTTCAGGGACAATTTAAACAAACAACCAGACAGGGGCCGGACAGACATCTTTCTCAGATGGGTTGGGAAGAGCGTGAACATGAAGTAGACATCTTTTTAAAAAAGATTTATTTGTTTTTTTAGAGAGGGAAGGGAGGGAGAGAGAGAGAGAGAGAGAAACATCAATGTGCAGTTGCTGGGGGCCGCAGCCTGCAACCCAGGCATGTGCCCTGACTGGGAATCGAACCTGCGATGCTTTGGTTCGCAGCCCGCACTCCATCCGCCGAGCTGCGCCAGCCGGGGCTGGAAACAGCCGTCCTTTAAACACTTCCCGTCAGCCGCGCGTGTCCACTCTCGGGCCGTGTCCCGCACGGCGCTGTTCGAGAACTCTCCCCTAGAAGGGCAGGCGGCTAACCATACCATCCGGGCCCCACTGCGATCCCCTGCTCGCCTGCCCTCCGTGACGCGTGACACTGCCAGGCGTGGGGGCTCGCGGACAGGGGCGCAGGCGTCTGCGAACCAGCTCGGTTTCCCGCGTGAGTGTGAGCGCGTCTCCAAGGAGGCGGGGCCTCGGGGTGAGAAGCGGCCGCGCGGGGCGTCTGACAGCGGGACTGGGGTTGGTCCCGCGCGGGAGGGCGGCCTGCGCGCCGGCGGCCTGCGGCCTGCCCCGGGGAAGCGGGAGACGCCACTGTCCTTCCCTGCGCCGGCCTTGACCCTCATCAGGGGCCTCCCTGACCAGCCGCCCTGCGCAAAGGAGCCCCCAGCCTTTCACGCTCCCCGCCTCCCGGGACTCGCCGGCACCTGCCGTTTCCTCGCCTGCCCGCCCCCCCCCGCCCCCCCCCCCGCCCCCCACTGTGAGTGAGCGCATGCGCGTGCCGAGAGCCGGGGTCAGGTTCGGTCCTCCGCTGCGCCCCCAGCAGTTGGGACTGGGCCTCGCACACACCGCGAACTTGAGAAATATTTGTTAAATCAGCCAGGGAACCAGTGCGTGCATTAATTCAGAAAATTAAAAAAAAAATCAGAATAACACCGTGTAGCTGGGCTGCCCGCGTATTAGGTGCATTTGGCCCAGAAAAAGTTCTGGCTGTTTCCTCGCGTCAGACACGCGGCTCCGAGGAGCACTCGACATTGGTAAACACCGTGAGCCACACGCCGCGTGTTCTGCGTGGGACTGTGTGGGAGTTCCGGGTGTCGGCGCTGTGTCCCGGAACCGGAGGGGCTGCGGGCAGGCCGTGCACGCGCGGGGATGGGCTGGAAGTCACGGAAAGCTCTCGGGGACACCGCCCAGAAAACGCGGCGAGAGCCCATCCCCCCCGTCAACTCGTGCGTCTCCCTCTGGTCAACGTTAATGGGGTCACACGCAAACACTGGGGCGATCACAGGCGCCCATTAAAATCCATTTGTAGTCCTGAGGCTTTCTAAAAACAACAAAAAAAAGTCACTCCCCAATCATTTCTGCTAAAAATGGGACTCGGGGGTCGTCTCCATGTCAAAGATATTTCTAAGATAGCTGACTAACTGCAGTGAGAGTTTAATTAAAGTTTATTTCCAACAATGTCCATGAAAACTCGACAGCAAATTGACCCGATTTTCCCCTAAGTCGGGGAAACTTTCCCCTAACTTTTCATTTGCCCTGTCACTCTGTAGCCAGGACATCAGCCAGAAAGCGCGCGGAGACCCCCGTTTTCCGCCTGCGGGTCTTTGGGGTCTCAGCTGGGTAGGCTGACGGCCGCCAACCCCGGGGTCACCTGTCCCTCAAGGACGCCTCTCAGCCTGGTGACGCCACCCCAGGCCGGATCCGCCCCGGGGCCGCCGGGCGAACCACCTCGGCGGTGAAACCACGCGGGCCGAGAGCCACCGAGGGCCGGCCGCCTCTGGGGGAGCGCGTGCTCGGAACGCCACCCTGCTGTCCGTGGAGGGACCTCTCTCTGCGCGCCTCCCCGCGAGCTGCAGGCAGCCGGGCTGCGAAGGCGAGGCCGGGGATGGGGTGGGCCGCGGAGCGGCAGCTCCCGTCTGCAGGAGGTTACACTGGCACCAGGCGCCGGCGCGCGGGGTGCGGGGCGCGGGGCAGACGGCGGCGCCGTGCGCGTTTAGAGAAGATCCATCCCCCTTTCAGAACCGGAATGAAGACGCGCGACGTCCCTGAGAACAAGCCACGCGGCACAGAAGAGGCGGCCGTTTTGCAGGAGCTCGTCCTCGTGGGAAGCCGAAGCTGCGCCGCGGGGTTTCCTGCGACGACGTGAGGGGGCGCGGGTCTCCTGGGGCGGGCGTGGGGCCCAGCCTGGCCGACCCGGACGGAGGGGTGTGGCCGAGGGAGTCTGAGTCCCGGCGTTGGGGAGTCTGCAAACCACGGTTGCAGGGGACACCCCCCACGTGCACCCAAACTGTGCTGTTCCCTGAAACGGCGGTCTGCAGCCTAGGACCGGGCCCCCCGAGCGGGCTGACCCCGCCCCGCCGGAGAGAAGCCCCGCAGTGAGAACCACACCGCTCCAGGAACGGTCTCCGAGCCTCCGTCTCTGCAGGAGGGGGCCCGCCTGCAGGGGGCGCCGTGCTGGGGGGACGTCCCAGGGGCAGCAGGGTGCAAGTTGTTCCAAGTGACTGGTTATAGTGACGACGTATCACCAAAAACGCACGAGTGTCTGTACAGTGACAGACGTCTTTGGGCCAGTTCGCACCATTCACGCACGCGCTCTGCATGTGGTGTTCACGGCACTCACTCCGTGTTTAGATGCATGCGTGAAGTATGTGACCACACATATAAAACTTGGCTGCAGTGCGCGGGAGTCTGAGTGACACTGAACCGAATATCAGTAGTTTCAGAGGCTGGACGCCATGGAGTAAACGGGACAAACGGGAAGTCTTGACGCTAGCCTTGACCTCTGTTACTTTATGGATAAAATCCATGACCTCTGCCAAGGGACCCATCGGGACATAGCAGTGACCGCCAGCAGCAAGGCCAGAAATCCCCATTGAACTCCACGCACCCCTCCTTCGAGGGCATGGAGGGGCCAGTGTGCTGGGCACTGGGCTGAGTGAGCAGTTAAAGAAACGGGGGACCTGGGTGTGCTCTGGACGATTCCAGAGAGAGACAGAGAGAGACAGAGAGAGAGGAAGAAACGGGGGGGGGGGGGGGGTAGAGAGAGAGAGAGAACAGAGCCAGCTGTCCTTCTCCAAACAGTGGTGTAGCAACTTCTTTCGAAATCCTCCTCAGGGAGAACTCACCAAAAAACAAGAAAAAATTAATGTCTAAAGGGGGACGGAATCAGCGGAGAGGGACGCACCACGCCCCAAGGTCTGTGCGACCTTGACCCGGCGCCGGAGGAACCGAACGGGGACTTCAGGAGGGGGCGAGGAGGGGCGTGGTCGGTCTGAGCAACCCGTCTGCCGAAACTCCGGCGACTGGCAGTTTACACGAGTCGAAGTTGCTGGTTACAATGCTGCTGACAGGCAAATGTAATTAATGTTTCCAAAAAGAAAAACACAACAACTAAAATCAATACAGTGTCTTTCCGTTCAGCCGGTGATTGTGCAGCTAATTGTGTCCCACATAAAGAGCAGTTGCGCCTCGGCCCTGCCCCGTGATTGCCGCGCGGGGCCTCGTGTCGAATCGCGGCGGCCCGACACGGGAGCCCGGGGGGGCGGCGGCGGCTCTGATTAAGGGGACGGCTCTCCTCGGCGCCTGAGTGTGAATCGCTGAACCATCCCCACAATTTGTTCCTTTAATGTTTTTCTTATTATGGACATCAACGGATGTTTGTACTCACTTTTAGTCGAGTTCATTGGGGCGACGTTGGTTAATACAATTACCCAAGTTTCAGGAGTACAGTTCTATGACTCACCCTCTGTATACCGTACGGTGTGTTCAGCACCCCAAGGAGAATGTCCTTCCGTCACTGTGTGTCCCCCCTTTACCCCCTCCCGTCTCTCCCACCCCCTTTCCCTCCTGTCATCCCCATGCTGCTGTCTGCGCCTGTGAGTTTTTTTTGTTTTTGTTTTTGTTTTTTGCTTAATCCCTCCACCTTTTCCACCCAGCCCCCAACCCCTCTCCCCTCTGACAGCTGACATGCACGATTTTAGAAAAATATGAAGCCATGACCCTCTGACCTCCCACGTGCACGAAAACGGGGCAACAGTTACACTGACCTGTTTGGTGGTTTACGCATGTTTACGCTGGTTCACTACACGTTCTACCGTCACCCACTCTGCGACTCGAGCGATTATTGTTTTGAAGCCCATAAAGTTTTATTATTGGGGGGAAGGTTGGGGCTACGGCAGAAACCTCCCACAAGTGAAACAGTGTCTTAAGTAAAAGCGACAAAACAAAACAAATTCGAGCATTTTCATAAAATATGTGTAATTGGCTTGCAAGCGCTGTGGTAAATTACATGTCTCACCGCGATTTCGGTTTGCGTATCCGACGCCCAGTAAACACGGTCTCCAGAAGACGTGGGCCCTCGGCTTTTGATTGCACTTAGCATTTCTGATTCTTTCTGGGAAATATAAGGCCGGGAGGTTTGTCATTAATGCACGGTGTTTTTCTAGTTCTTAAAATTGCTACCAAATGCAGGCACAGACCGCGAGCGTGCGCTGACGCCGCGTGTTGTGACCCTGAGGGGGATTTCATCTGAAGCGCTCCGGGAGCAGGGCGGAGGCGCCCTGGGGTTCTGGGTCTCGCCGTGGCCACAGACGTGCCGGGAAGAAGAGTCTGTTCTCCCGGGAGCCCTGGGTCTCCCCCGCTGCGGGGTCCGAGGGAGGACGCCGGGGTGTTGCCACGCACACTGTGTGTGTGTGAGTGTGTGTGTGTGAGTGTGACCTGGAAGCGTGGAGTTGCCGCCTGGGGGCGCGTCAGAAATGCAGATTCTCTGTGTGGGTCCTGGGCTTACCGGCCGGAACGTGCATTTCAGTATCGCCCCCCGCCCCCGCTCCGCCCAGGTCGTTCCTACGCTGGGAGCTTCTGGATGTTCTGCGGGCAGTGGAGAACAAGGGCTGACTCTCCCGTTCAAACTGCGGCCGCGCCTGCGGGCCTTCCTTCTCCCCCGAGCCCCGGCGGGCGGAGGAGCCGCGACCCCGCGCAGCGGGCGGGCCGCTCGGGGTCGCGGAGTGACCCCGGCGGGCGGGCGGGAGGCCCGCACGCCCCGGCACACCGTGTGCTTCCTCGCGCACGCGCACGGGCCTTTGTCAGGGAACATAATCTGTGCTGCGTGTGAAGCTTACGAACGGGGAGACGCAGGTCCCGTTTTCCGCGCCTCTGGTTCTAATTACCGTTTGACAAAAGGAATAACCACCCCACCCCTTTGATTTGCCAGACCCTCCCCGGGCCCCACCTGCGGGGCCCAGGGCGCTGCTGACAAAGCGCAGGGAGCGCAATTACGGCGCTGGCACGCGGGCCCGCACGGACGCCAACAAAAGCAGGCGATGCAGCCTTTGTGCTGGAAGTAAAACAAAAATACATTAAGCTACCAACTGTGAAGGTTTAAGAGAGCCACATCCAATTACAGGCGGGCGGGTGCCTCTCGCAGGGAAAAGCCACGGAAACGGGCTGGGAGTCACAAAGGCCAGAGTCTGCGTGGTCCGCGCCGCTCCTCACGGGAGTGCGCGTCACCGGAGCAGGATGTCACGGCGCCGCTGAAGTCTATGCGACGCGGTTGGCGGGGCGCCGCGGGCCGTGCCGCCGACACTGGGAAACCGGGGAGCTGTGAGGAGCTCCCGGCTGGGGCGGGGGGGCCGTGCTGCCGTGGGGTTCGTGGGGGGCGCGCTGCCTTGCACGGTGCGCCTGCCTTTGCCCCGGGGCGCGTCCACTGGCGGGAAATCGAGGCGGACCCCTGCGGCCAGCACCGGGCGGGCGGGGGTGGGGGGCCGGTGTCTCCCCCTTTTGGGGGGAGGGAAAGGCAGGCCGACTCGGAAGATGGACGCGGGCAGGGACGCGGCGGACGGAGACCGGGAGTGCGCACGGGCGTCTCTGCGCAGGGCGGAGCCCGGCTTTGGGGGGAACGGCGTGCTTCACGCCCACGTCTCGTCGTCTCCTCGCCAGACCCGAGAACCGGCTCCCTGCTCCTCTCGCGCGGGCGCGGGCGTCGAGGCCTGGGTGGGTGGGCTCGAGGGCCCGCGTTCGCCCGCAGAGCGCCCCAAGGCTGGTCCCAAAGCCGCCGTTCCGCGTCTCTGCGCGGCACGGCAGGGGGCTCCGCCGGCGGAGACTCCAGCTCTGGCCCACGGGGGCTCGTGCGTGTGTGGACCAGGAACCCCGGGGCCGAGCGGCGAGACCGGGGTCAGCTCCAGGTCTGAGATGAAACCGCAGAGGAGACTTGGTCGGTGATACAAGCGTCTGAAGAAAAGTGGGAGGGGGTTGGAAGAGGGACCACAGGCTACGCAGGGGCTGAGAGGAAGAGGAGGTGCACAGGATGGAAACGGGGTCCAGGGGAGCAGGGGTCCTTCCTACAAACCGGCACAGCCCCCGTGTGAAGGGAAGCCTCCCCCTCGCAAAGCCCTCCTTCGCTGCCGACCGTCGGACCCCATACCCCGTATTCTGGTTCTGGGGTCTCCATGCAAACTTACGACAGCCAGTGTGGGCTCCGCAGTGGACGGGCCCGCCCCCGTCCCTCCCCTGGTGCCGTGGTCTACCGCGCGGCGGTTCCCGTTTCTCCGAGTGGACCTCTTTGGGTTTGACTGGAGCCCCACGTCTTAGTCAAAGCTGCCGCGACATCACGTGGAGGGTGAACAGTGGGGAGGGGGGAGAACGGGGGAGGGGCAGGGACTAAGCACCATGAATGGCAGGCGCAAAATAGACTGGGGAGGGCAGGGATCGCGTGGGAAGTGGAGAAGCCAGAGAACGTTCATGTGCGACCCAGGGACATGAACTAGGGGGTGGGAGGAACGCTGGGGGGAGGGGGTGCAGGGCGGAGGGGAATACAGGGGAGAAAGAAATGGGACACATGTAATAGCCTAATCAATAAGATATGTTAGAAAAATCTTCAGATAAAAACAAAAGATGCCGGAGACCTGTGAGTCCAGACGGCTGGGTGCCAGGATGTGGAGCCCCCGCCCCATCTATCGAGGACCCCCCCGGGCCATGCCACCTGGGTCCCCCCCTCTCCCGTGTGGGTCCTTGGGAGGAAGCCAGGGCTTTGAGCTTCTTCAGACCAGCGCTCTCCCTGCGTAGACGAGAAGGTGGGGTGCAAAGGTACGAGATGCGTCTGTCCGGGTAAACGGCGTGGAGCTCCCCTCTGGCTTCTCCACGCCGGCCCTCAGTTACCCCGTCCCACGGGCCTCCGGTGCGTAGCGTTCCGACGCCGCTCACGCGCTAACCAGCGGCCGCAGCTTCCCGGGCAAACGTGTGGGCGCCTGTCCGGGTCGCCCGGGGCCAGTGTCACTGTTGTTCTATTACAGTTTCCAGTCGGGGGGACCCCAACTCGGAATCTCGGACGGAGGTGGGTGAGTGGGTCAGGGAGAGAGGACTGGAAGAGGTGAGGGGGGACTTTGAAACGATTTTGGAGGCGAGAATCAGATGTGGAGGAGGCGACTCGGGGGCCTCGGGCACCAGCGGCGGAGAGGGACGCGGTGGCCCTTGTGCACGTGGTGGGCGGGGGGGTTTGGCAGTTGGTGACGTGAGGGGCCTGTGCACCAGACACACGGGGGTCTCAGGCCGCAGGGGGTGACCGAGTCTGGCGTTGGGAGAAGTTGGGTGGGGGGGGAGTGCACAGTCAGGGGACCTGGCACGTAGGTGGTCGTGGAGGTGGTGCTGGAGTGGGGTCTCCTAGGGAGCTGTGATGCAGCAGACAGACCCGTGGGGACTCTCTGTGGCACCCCAGCATTCCACGGTGAGGAAGAGATGACAAAGCAGGCTAAGAAGGGACAAGACCCAGGGGACCGTGGCGTCCCGGAAGCCAAGCGGCGGAAGGGGGTGAATCAGCCTGGGCAGACGCCGCTGCCGAGTCCAACAGTGAGGGCGCAGGCTCGGGCGCTGGCTGGTGAAGCGTGGCGTGACTGGCGGCTCGTCAACAGTGACAGCGACCTGAGGCCGTGGGGAGAGGATTTAAGGGACAAAGGAGGGAACTTCAGACAGCAGGTGCACACACCACCCTTTCCGGGAGTTTTACTACGAAGAGGATGAAGCAGGCCAGGTGGCTCCTGGCGGGACGAGCGGAGGGTAGAGAAAGCTTTTCAAGGTTAAAGGAAACTGTGGGACAAAGGTTTTATCCTGACGAGAAAGGCCCAGGAGAGGGCAGGCCGGCCGCTGGGGGTCCCGCTCCGGGCGGGGTTGGGTGAAGTGGGGGGACTGGCCGCAGCGGCGCTCTCCGACCGTGGCTGACTGCGCGCTGAGACGGGGGAGCGAGCTGCGCATGCGGCAGAGGACCCAGCTCGCCGGGACACCGGGCGCCTCCCCGCGGGAAGAGGCATCTCTAAGTAGCGCTCCAGCGGCCGGCTGTGGGTCGGACTGTGCGCTCTCGGACGCGTCACCGTCACCGTAGGCACAGAGGGAGGCCTCCGCGTGTCTTATCGTGAGTCAGGGGACAATGGAGCATGCGGGGCTCTGTCGGCTGAAGTGATCCAATTTGTATCAATTTGTCCTCCTTTAATTACATTCTTTCTTCTTCCGGATGTTGCAGATAAGAAGTCCTTTGAGGATGCGCTAGTATTTCTGCTAAGACTTTGCTTTGCAGACTAAGGGAACAAAATACAATGTATCTTGATCTCGGTGTGTTGCAACAGAAACTTGCTAAGCGGTATGCTCTCGAGGTGAACACTCACTTAGCTTCCACGGCGGGGATGGCTTCATTTGCCAGATGGCATCTTGCCGCCGCTGCAGACTGACCTTCCCGTGTCAAAGCAGCCAGGTCTTTTTGTCAAGAAAAATGCTAATTGTAAGCTCACCACGGAGAACAGGTCACAAGTGCTATTTCTTTTTGGATACATGTCTTTTTGGAAGTTGCCATTGATAACATTTATTCAACAAAAATCAATGCATGAGTTCTTTTGTGAGTGCCAGAATTGAATTCAGGAGCTCAGGGGGCAGCCGCACCCCGCACCCCCACCCAGCACCGAGTCACCAGACTGCTGATTTATTGAGTCTCGTGTTTGTCCTGGTTACACTGCCTCAGGAAAACCACGGACCGTACAGAGAAGCGGTTGCAATGCAGGGAAACAGCCCGCCGTGTAACCTCCGGGCGGCTGCAGAGAACATGGGACGCTTCCAGCACTCACGAGGAGTGAAGCCCCCCCACCCCCGGCAAAGGGGTCACTAATGCCACCTCACTGCCGATTAAACTTCTTCCAACAAGGCAGACACCCAGAACACTAAGTTGGCACGTTCCTCCCTTACCTGGAACGGCCGCATTGTGACCACAAGCCTAGCTGGTGTCTAGTTTTTATTGCTCTCACAGTTTACTTACGCTTCACAATTTTTTTCAAGCTCCTTTCCCTTTGTTCTATTCCGGTCTCCTCGCTCTCACTTACTGACACCCCGGCACACCCCGGGCCCTGGCGCGCGTCATTTTCTTCCACCCGCACTCGTGTGGGGGCGTCGGAGCGGCGCCGTCTCAGGCTGGAACCTGTGCACGCGAGCGTTCTTCTCCTCCTCCCCACGATCCAGGGCCCGGGCTCGGGAGACAGGCCCGCCCGGCCCTTCGTCCTCCCGTCGGACACCTGCCCTCGGCTCGCAGTGCCGGCATTGGCCGCTCCGCGCCATTTCGGTCTCGGCGGCGGGGCGCCTCGCCAGAGCGATCTGGAACGTTTCCTTGGGGGCTTTCGTGTCCTCGCGAAGCTCAGCCCCTCGCCCCGCCCCGGCTGAGTGTGTTACTCTCCGACACGCCTCTGAGTCCGCAGATGTGTGCCCAGTCCTGCGTTCTGAAACTGCACTCTGCTTTCTGCTTCCTCCTGCACCTCTTTAGGAGTTCACCGTATCTGTCAATAGTCAACCATTCCTACCCCTGGCTGCTGTGGCTCAGTGGACTGAGCGCCGGCCTGCAAACCAAAGGGTCGCTGGTTCGATTCCCAGTCAGGGCACATGCCTGGGTTTCGGGCCAGGTCCCCAGTAGGGGGCGCTTGAGAAGCAACCACACTTTGATGTTTCTCTCCCTCTCTTTCTTCCCCCACCCCCTCTCTAAAAATAAAATAAAGAAAATCTTTTTTAAAAAATCAGCCATTCCTCTTGGAGGAACGCACTGAGGATGGGCGATTTGTATCTATGAAGGTTAACGAAAAATCTAGGAACGTAATACAAGAGATAATAAGGTTTTGCGGCCAACATAAAGTTGGTAACTGCATCGCCTTCTGCAAAGCATCCACAGCCATTCAGACATGGGGTGGCCGCCACATGCAACAGGGTAAACCGGACAGCGGAATGGAACGAATCGATTCCTCCCTCCCTCACCTCCAGCCACGGCCAGTGTCTTCCGCCCGTCCGTGAGTTCGCAGTCCTCACCTCTCCCGTCCTGCTTTTCTGAACTCTGCCCCTGACCACGCGTCGTAACCTCGCTTGTCCCCGGGGAGCGTGGGGACAGGACTGACTGACTGGACACCACACGGGTGGCTGGGGCACGCCCACCGCATTTTAGAGTGTGCCGCGTCGAATTAATAGTAACACCTGAAATGCCTCGTTACTAAGAAGGAGTGGGCGGCTTTGAACGAGTCTATTTTTTACTTGGCCTGTCAACATTTGCCACATGTTGTCCCCACAAATGATTTTACTTAAAAGAAACAAAAGGCCGTTGGCACGGCGGGGAGTTCACCAAGCAGCCGTCGTGTGCGACAGAACTGTGCTCGGAGTCTGAACGTGTTTTCAATCTGCGCCTGGCCCGGAACACGGCACTTGTGACACTTCCAGGGGCCTGAGGTGCCCTGTCAGCCCCAGGTAGGGCTGCACTGTGCAGGGCCGCCGGGCCTGCCAAGAAACACAGGAGGGGACGATGAATGGAATTGCAAATCCAAGGTAATTTGCTAATTTTACTGTCTGAGCAAATTTCTCAACTTCCTTAGCATGGAAAGAGTATTCTAAAGAAATGAGCTCATACTGAGATTATAAAGTAGACGGAAAAGTAGTTCACGGGGCAACATTGGCCTAATGCCCTGCTCCGGGGTAGTGTTAGTGTGGCGTTTCCCTAAGGTGGGGCTTACGCCGTTGCAGACGGTTGTGTGGGCTTTGGGGAAGGGCCCGACCCCCCCCACGCCTGCCCGACCCCCCCACGCCTGCCCACCCCCCAGCAAAGTTGGAGGCGACAGCAGGAGGGAGTTAGCTCTGCAGCAAGAACGACCCTTCAAGCTCATAGACAGCATTCGTGGAAGCTGTCTTTCACGTGGGAGCTCGACTTCCTTGTAAGTAAATCTGCAGGCTGAAGTCAAACAACTTAAAGGCCCACCTTCTCCAGACATAAAAAGGAAGCTATGGTTAAGAAGCTTAAGTCAACATTATTGATTTGAATGAGCGGTTTCACGGAGTCTGAGTCTAGGTCAGAGGCGCTCGGGCCGTGCCAGAAAGGTCGTGTACCGTCCACGCTGCCCCTGAAGGGGGGTGTCACGCCACCCCCCGCGGGCCGGAGGTCCAACATCGTCCTCCCACACTGGGACGTGCGTGGAAGTCACGCGGGCGGATGCCGGCGTGCGCCCCGCTCTCGCTGTATTTCTGTGAGAGGCCATGGGTCTCCCCTCCCACGTTTTGACGGGGGTGAGGGTGTGGTCCTGCCTCACTGGTCTCCCTGTGCGCTGCTTCAGCTCCTCCAAACCCTGTTTGTTCTCGGGCCCTTTGCTGTCCACACGAGACACTCATTTTGACTTCCTGCCAGCATGGGTTTGGGTCGCCCCACGGTCTGAGGCCCGCCCTTGTCACCGGGCCTTGTCACCAGCCCAAGGTTCACAGACAGTCCTCTTTGGAGTCACCGGTGTCGCACCCAGGGCTGCCTTCCTGGTGTGCGGGCCCTTTCTTGTCCCAGGTCCCGTCTCGGTTTGGACACTTGGTGGCCAAGGCTCATTATCTGAGTAACTGCCCCCGCCCCTGGCTTAAAAGCCACACGCGTCCGTCATTGCCGGGTTCTGACCTGCGAGCCCAGCTGAGCGGCACCCTCGCCCGCCCGGACCCGTGGCCCTGCCCGGTCCTCGGGGCTCGGGGCTGGCGTCTCTCGGTGAGCACATCTGAAAAAACTCTTCGTTCAGCCTGGTCTCGCCTCCCTCGTGTCTGTGTTGCTCAGCTACTGAGCCTGCACTGTGAGTAGCTCCCCCCGTGGGGCGGGGGGAGTCATCAGGTCCCCCCTTCCTGCCTTCCCGTGGCGCGGAGGGGTGGGGGTTGGAGTCACGCAGACGGCTTGTCTCCTGCGTGGAGAACGAGGCCCCGAGGGTCTCCCGGGCCAGTCTCACTGGAGCTGCCTCTTGCAGGGTGAGGAGAAATCCGCCTCGTCCACCCGGTGCCCGGCGACGCGGTGAAGGCGCAGGGGCACCCGCCGATCCGGTGTGCAGGAGAAGGAAGGGTGGGGTCACAGCTGGGGGCACTTGACTCTTTGCTTGTTGCCCCCGGTGCCGTGGCAGCAGCAGCGGGGGCCACAGGGTGGGGCCCCGTGAGCTCCCCCAGTACCAGGCCCGGGGACTGGCCAACAGGCGGCGATGAGCGCTGTTTGAGTGACGGCCTGGTCGGCGTGCGGGGCTGCGGGCGAGAACCCTGGTGCGACGGGAACCGCGTTAGACAGTGCCGCTCCTCCCTGCGGTGCCCGGGAGCCTCTCCGGTTCCGCCGAGACTCGGCTCGTGCTCACTCACAGGGTCTGCTAGGAGGGGGTCGCCATCAGCTCCTCCCCCCGGGTCACTGCAGACTCGGGCTCCGAGGAACTCGATGAGTTCTCGCTGCCGGCCGGAGCTACTCGGAGTCGCTTCTCCCTGCCCGACGTGGGGCTGGCCCCTCGGAGTGGACCCCAGTGTCTCCCGGGCACGTCGGGGCTCCCTGCCCCGGACCCTCTTCCCGTGCAGACGGGAGCCCACCCCGGTACGCAGCCGGGTTTCCCGAGACCCACTGCCTCTCTGCTCCGAGCGAGGGCTGCATGTCACGGTTGAGAGAGGGCAAAACTGCCTTTCGGGCCAAATTAGCTTATGCTGCCAGATACAATTTTATGTATTTACAGAGCTACTTCCCTTACCCTTCCTCCTCTAAAGCCCCCTGCCCTTGCGCTCCCCGTCACACGAAAACAGGAACATCTGTTCCGTACTTCAGAGCCGATACAAACCACTTCATGTGCAATATCTCATTTAAGTTCAACCGCTCTTGACGTGCCCGTGGACGTATCCAAACAATTACAGCGTCTGAGGATTAAAGGTGGAGGGTCCAGCCCCTCCCGGTCTCACCGCCTGGATGACAAACATCTGGCCCAGGGCGCCCCCCCCCACCCCCGCCCCGGAGGGGCTGGAAGGTGACAGAGTGCCCTCGGCGCAGCCCACCTTGCTCAGCGATTCTTTCCCTGACCCCGCGCGCCGCCCCTGTCCGGGGGCGACTGCCCGGGCTTCTCCCTGGATTGCTTTGTTTCCCCGAGTCATCAAAACGCACGCGAGGCAAGATTTCTCTCCGTAATCTCTCCGGGGCTTAGGGCTTCCTGCAGAGAGCGCTCGGAGTGTTTGCCTCCTGGAGGAGAACTCCCAGAGGCCCTGTCTTGACCGGGAGAAATAAGCCAGCCGTGCTGGGACTTCAGGTCCAGTGAGTGACAGGCCCAGGGGGAAGGGGAGCCCTGCGCCCTCAGCAGGGGGGCGGCAGCCCCTCCCCGCCGCCGGCGCGAGGCCGCCTCTTGCTGGGGGTGTGGGGGCGCTCAGCGTCCATGAAACACCCCAAGAGTCGGCTGAATCCTTAGCTCTTCACAGGCAGCTTGCCCATGTCACAGGCTGAAGGGGACGCCTACTTTGAAGTCATTTTTACCTTCACGAATAAATCCCCAAGACGCACTCTGACCGCTGAGAAGCTCAGTGCCACCACACACACACACACATGCATACACTCACACACACACACACACACACACACGCTTGGGGGGGGTTCTGAAAATGATGCCGATGAGACCAGGACCCTCGGTCTCTGTTCAGTGACGTCGCGCTGCTGACCCTGGGGGGCAAGTGTCCTTTACGACTGTGATCTCGCTGCAGAATGACACCGGCACCAAAGGTCCCCATTGTTCAAGTCACCTGCAGGGGACCGGCAGAGTCCCCGAGTTCAGACGAGGAGACCGAGGCACAGCGGCGCTCGGGGCCTGGCCCCTGAGCGCAGGGCCGGGCCGGGGCCCGGGCCGGGTGTCCTTCCCCTTCCTCTGTGCCCGCACCTCCCCCGCATCTCGGTCTGCTGCGCGTCCTCGACCGCGTCAGCAGCGTGGGGCAGAGGGCCCTGTCCTCCCCCCAGGGGCCTGCTCGCCTGCACCCTGCTCTGCCCGCCTGCACCCGCCGCCGGCTTCAGCCCGCACCGCGGCTCTCTCTCGAACCACGGTCCCCGTCCTTAGGTCCCCGTCCTTAGGTCCTCAGCAGCTGCGACCTCAGGGGGGCCCTGAGTCTGCTTCCCGTCTCTGCGCCCTGCGGATGCGACAGGGCGCTCTGCACACAGAAGGGGACGACGCACACTCTGTGAGTGACGTTTAAATAATGGACTTGAGGCGTCTCCGCGTCACTGGGCTCCGAGAAGGCGGAGACGGTGTGTGATGCTTGCATGCCCCCGGCGCTCTCCTTCCGTGCGGATGTTCCGACTGCTCGTGCAGCGAAGGAATAAATAAACGCACGGGTCGAGCAAGACACTGAAACCAACACATGCGCCTAATAACGTGGAGCTCCGTCCAGAGAGACATTTAAGAATCTCGCTCACCATTCACCGAGGGGTGTGCGGTAGAAAGCAATTTCGAAGCCCTGGCTGGCGTAGCTCAGTGGATTGAGTGCGGGCTGGGAACCAAAGTGTCGCAGGTTCCATTCCCAGTCAGGGCACATGCCTGGGTTGCAGGCCACGGCCCCCAGCAACCGCACATTGATGTTTCTCTCTCTCTCTTTCTCCCTCCTTCCCTCTCTAAAAAGAAAGAAATAAAATCTTAAAAAAAAGAAAGCAATTTCGCGTTGGTGAAA
The DNA here is from genome assembly GCF_019186645.2 of Phyllostomus hastatus. Lineage (NCBI taxonomy): Eukaryota > Metazoa > Chordata > Mammalia > Chiroptera > Phyllostomidae > Phyllostomus > Phyllostomus hastatus. Next base: position 22,419,678 of record NW_025333607.1, on the reverse strand, counting down.
ATGACATAATTTTATGCTGAAAAACAGGGTTTTCTGACATGTGCTGCAGGCCACGTCACAGTGTATTTGATTTCCAATTGTCTCTTGTTTTTTTTCTTCCGTTCTTATAATTGAAGAGCAGAAGTCAGTCCCATTTGCTGAGAGAGACGAGATAGAACTGGAAGTTATTTCTCAAAACGGATGGAAATGTTCTCCCGTCCGGCTCTCGGGTCGGCCTGGCCTGTCCCACTTAACTCTCGCGCTGTCCTCCCTCTCGCTTCTGTCCGGGCCCCGGGGGCCCTTCTGGGGGGCGTGTCCGGGGGGTGGAAGATGGATGACAACGGAACTCGCTCCTTCTCTGCGGGAGACACTATTCTGGGGTGCTGTATCTGGTTTGGGGTCCACTGGCTGCAGCCGCCCGCCCGGGGGAGCGCCCTGCCGGCCGGCCGAGGGCCGGGCGAGCTGGCACCGGGCTCGTCCAGGCTGGGGGCTGGCCCGCGGGGCTGCCCCTGGCCAGGGCACCCGGTGAAGCACCCTCACCGCCGTCGGCCTGAGTTTGTTTTAGCAGCAAGGCTGGGAGAAGAGCACCACTGCGTGTGGGTCAAGCGTGCGCAATGCCTGGCTCAGGGCTCCCACCGTGGGTGCCCGCTGGGCGCCCAGAACAGGGGGCACCCTTCTCCTCACGCCCACAGTGCCGCGGGGAGAGAGGGCTCACGGCTCAGGTAGCTGTCATTTCTTGAACCTGCCGTGGGGTTGGTGTCCGTCCCCAGCCTGCCACTGGCGCTCGGGCCCGGGAGAGTGGCCAGCCCCGCGGACATTCCCTCGTGGCAGCGGCGTTTCATGTCCAGTGTCGACGGGAGGGCAGGCGGCCAGGAGCCCAGCTCGGGGCGGACTCCGGGCGCAGGCCGTATAGGAAAACATGCCTGAAACTATTACCACAAACCGCCTTCAAAGAATCGTTCTGATTGTCTAAAAATATACAAATGGAACTTACTCTAATGATTTCATTCTTTGGAGGATTTCCTCTCTGTTTCTGTCAGGGTTTAAAAAAAACCACCACCGACAATGAAGAGAAAAACTGTTGCCAAAACACTTTATAATGCGTGTGTTCAGCTGGTCCAGTGCGGTGGAAAATTACCTCTAGGATTGTGAGGATCAGCCCAGCCATCCCGTGGGCCGTGTTAGCATGACCGCGGTTTACGTGCAACAAAGCCTCTCTCTTTGATCAGCAGGCACCGGCTTTAAACCAGAGTGGGTTCCGGAGGTCTCCGGGGAGGGAGGAACCACGCCGTTCGGGGCCCAGGCTCCCACCAAAGCTCATTTCCCATGCCGGGCACTCGGAGCCGCGGCCGCAGTGATTTCTGTCCCGCTCTCCTTGGGCGCTGTTACGCTGGAGTTATCTATGACCCGCGAGATCGATGCTCTCGCCTGCGCCATCGACATAGATCACCGCGCGGGGTGGCAGCGCTGACACTGTGCTGCTCTGCGGGCGCCGGGCCGAGGGGCAGGCGTCCCGAGACCTGTCCCCTCAGGCTGCCGACTTCATTAACCGTCGTCGTGGGGGGCCGCTCGTCGTCGTGGGGGGCCGCCCGGCGCGCAGGATGGGACGCCGGGCAGGACGCCTCGCTGGGCGGGAGAGCTCAGGTCCGCAGTGGCCTCTGTCCACCCGCCCGGAGGAGTTTTATGGGGACAGGAGCGAAGACAGCTGGCACCCAGGTCCTGCCTTATAAAATTCGTCGAGCTGCGCCGGACACGGTGCTTTCGGAACCGGTCACCGAGGGCCCGTCCGCACGCCCTCCGCTCCGGGTCAGATGCCAGGCGACGTGGACAAAGGCGGAATCCCGAGCTGCTCTTCTTCTTCTTTTTTTTAAAATATCAAGCAGTCATTCTGCTTCTTTTTTTTTTTAAGATTTGATTTATTTATTTTCAGAGAGGGAAGGGAGGGAGATAGAGAGAGAGAAACATCAATGTGCGGTTGCTGGGGGCTATGGCCTGCAACCCAGGCATGTGCCCTGACTGGGAATCGAACCTGCGACGCTTTGGTTCGCAGCCCGTGCTCAGTCCACTGAGCTACGCCAGCCAGGGAGAGCTTCTCCTCTTGGCAAATGTGGCCTGCCGTCCACAAACCAGGTACAGAGGGACGGCGACAATGTGATGTGGTACCTTGGGGGTGGACACCGAGGCCCCGGGCCTCGACTCCCCAGCCCTCCTCGAGGAGCCTTGGGGTCGAAGAGCTGTCGCCCCACTTGGGGGCTTCCCCGCAGAGGGCCTCCCCTCTCAGGGGACACTCTTGTCCCCTTCGGCCAGGGCAGCCCCCGTGACCTTCTCTCCCCTCTAACCCTGGTCTGCGGGGTCCCGTGTGCTAGCAGACCACACGGGTTCAGGCCAAACAGCCCCATTTTCTCGGAAGAGCACAGCGTGGAAAGGTGGAGAGCAGAGAAACACACTGGACCTGAAAGTAACAATGAAGACTTGGCATCTAACACTTAGGATCTTCTGGAGACGTTCTTCACCATCTCCTCTGTGTTTAGAGAGGAGAAGGTGAAAACGGACTTTTGCAACCAATGGGTGCGCAGTGGCGCCACCAGGCAGCAAGGGGCTGCTTTTGCCAGTCGAGTCTGGCGTCACCGCGGTGATTCCGACGTCGTTTCCACTCCAGACAGGCTCCCCCCGTCCCAGTTTTCCGCGCCTGTTTGTGGCTCCACAGACCGAGGACAAATGGCAGGTGCAGCGTCCTGAGGGAGGGCACGCTGGCGTTCAGACACCCTGTCTTTAAGGGAAAGTGAGACACCGTAGCAGAACACCGTAGACTCGTCTGAGGAAGTACGTGAATGGGCTTTCTCTCTCGTTCTTTCATCACCAGCTGTTTTGGGGGCTGAACTGGGTCACACGCGCAGACAGGACACCCTCTGTTCGCGTGCCTGTCCAGGAGGGCGAGTGTGTTGTCTCCTCTCGGTCCGACGTGCAGCGGGGAGCAGCTCCACGCCGCCTGCCGCCGCCCAGCCGGGGCCCTCTCCGGAGCAGCGTGCTCATTTAACGAGAAGGGGAAGCTATTAAAACCCTCTCAGGCCCGCCAGCAGCTCGTTTACCTGCTTTGCTTGCATGCGAGGCTGGAATTAGTTCCACCCCAGAGAGACGCTTACCTCGCAGTTACCCAAGGAGTGAGATTTTCCCGGTAATTTTGCCTACGTGTTCACAAGCGAACTCAGGGGGGCCGTCCGCTTAGATGAGGTGCCACGCCGCGCCCCCGCGAGGACCACCTGCTCTTTCCCGCGCCGTGATGGGGGAGGGGCGGTGAGCCTCGGGGCAGCTAGAGAGGGTCTCCTGACCGGGCTGCGGGACAGCCTGATCCCAGAAAAACCGGGTCCAAGGGACGGCTCCCGGGGTGGGGGGGTGCATGCAGGTGACAACAGCCCCACTGACTGAGAGATCTCTGTGTTTGGCGCCGTGGAAGGGCCTCACCTACGTCGGCAGCGGGGCCCCGGTCTGGTCCCCGAGTCCGTGAGGTCGGCATCACTGTGGCCGTTCCCACACCAGCTCCCGAGGCTCAGACGGGTCCCTTCTCGGGCTCGAAGCCCCCAGGGACGACGGGCCGGGGGCTCCCGCGTGGGTTCTGGGACAGAAGCTGTCTTTCCAGGGAGGAACTTTGGGCATAAAAACGACGACACTAACGTACTGCGTGCTCATAGCCACGCACAGCGGCTTGAGACACACACAGAGCGCCCACAGGCCCGCGGCCCCGCTCCTCGCCCCCCCCCCCCCACACCGAGCTCTCTCCGCAGCAGAGGGGGGCCGCTGCCCAGAACCTGTGGTCACCGCCCCCTCGAGCGTGCGTTTGTTCAAGTGCACACCAGCCCACTGGCGCCCTGTTGCTCTGCACTCGGCATTTTGACACCCGAGGGAGAAATCGCACACACGTTCTCGCTGTGTCCTGCTGGAGCCGGCTGCACGGGCCCTGGGAGCTCTGTCCCCGGTGGTGGTGGTGACGCAGGAGTCCCCTCTCCTTTCCCCGGCTCGCCTGTCGGTGTCGGCGGCTGCGGCGGCCGTCCGCCCCCCACTCGGCAGGTGCTTTCTGCTCTGGGGTGTTGCCGGGGACGTTCGGGCACCAGTTTCCTTGGTGCGAGTCTTGCAGTCGCCTAGGAGCTGGGGTGACCGGGGCCAACGGTCCCCCAGATGGACGTCACCAGCTCTCGGTCCTTCCGCCACAGAGAGCCCTTGCGGCCAGGCGCTGTGACGTCCGGGAGACTCGTCTGGGGCGAGTGTGAGTCCAACCACGCCCTGGTCGGCGGGTGGGCGCTGCTGACGGTAGTTTGACTCTTAACCTTGGGGGGCGGGGGCAGATGGCCCCAAAGTGCCAAGACGGCCGGCGTCGTTCGAGGGCGCCTGGGCGGGCGGCACAGGCTCAAGCCAGAAAGCAGCAGCGATCGCTGACGTGTGTCCCCCCCACATGCGCGGCCTGACCGCGTGCCGGGAAACCGAGTGGTTTCAGTCGTTTTAATCAAAAATGTTCAGTGTATGGGCTGCAGTGCCAGGGAAGGAATTGTACCCCTCCACCATGCACCCCAAACCCACTTCCTCCTCCTCCCCCCCAAAACAATAGCCCTGCCACCCGTGAGCGTTTTAGCCGGGGGGAGTGGCTACTTGACGTTTGAGCTTTCACAGCTCCTCACGAATGACCGGTTCGCGAGGACGCGCTGTCTCACCCGCCGACCTGCGGGGTGACCTCTGCTGGCCGTTTCCCCTGGGACAGGTCGACGGGTTCGACTCCGGGGGCAGGTACCGTGAGCGGCGGGCTCTGGGCCCGAGGGGCGACCCGGAGTGGGAGGGAAGCAGTGGCCCCAGCGGAGCGCAGCGGGCGGGGAGCTTCTCACGGGGCGGGCGCTCCCGGCGCGCCGGGGCCCTCTGGGCCGCGTCCCTTGGGCCGCACCCGGGCCGCCTTGTGTTCAGAGCGTTCGTCTGTCTGCGGTAGGGTTTCAGGGCAGTGGGTGCTGATTGCTGGTTCTCTCCCTCTTCGCCACACAAACGATAACCCACCAAGAACAAGGGCCATCGGAAAACAAAAGAGGAAACACAGTCTTCTCTGAGTTCCTCTGCGTGTGCGGTTTCTGCATGATTACTGTCTGCAGAGCTCTCTGGTCTTCCTCCCGCGTTTCTCGTCTCCTTCGAGGTTGTCCCTGGTTCCCGTGGCCTCGTGGGAACTTGCTTTGTGACATGGAGTCACTTACTCCACCGTCCCTGTGTCGGGACGAATGCTGACGCCGTCGCCGAGCGACCGTTGGCAGGAAACGCTGCTGTTTGTCCACACGGCGCCCATGTCTCGTTTCCCGTCCTAGCTGAGCCGAGGGGCCGTGCAGACACACTCGCGCACCTCCCGTAGGGCCGTGCAGACACACTTGCACACTTCCCATGTGGCGGCAGCCCCGATCGCGCGGGGACAGCTCCCGCGAAGCCCGCCGGCTCCCGGCGCCCCTCTGCCGACCGCCCCCTCTGGGCTGGGGTGGCTGGGGCAACAGAGGCGTGGGTGCTCTGTGGTGCCGCTCACCACCTGCTGTGATTCAGCACGGCGTTTCGTAGCTCTGGCTCTCACTCCCCTCGTCCATCAGTCCAGCGTTGCCGCAGCCTGTGCCCAAGACCCGGGCGGGAACCAGTGACTGCCGTTCGAGCCACGAGTCACTCCGTGAAGAAGGCGCACGTGGCCTGGGAGCGCTGGCGCGTGAGCGCACGTGTGGCGGGAGCTCCGTGTCGCCTGGTCGCCAGGGGCCCGTCGCTGCTGTGGCGCCGAGGCATCAGAAAACAGCAGAGGACGGAGCCCCCTCCCCACGCTGAGCACCCACGGGTGGGGGGGCCGTGTGTGTCAGAGCGAGAACCGGAGACCTCGAACCACGAGGACTTCAGACCCGGACCCCTAGTCCGTGTGACGGGGGGGATGCAGACAGGTCACGCGAGCTCACCGAGTGGGACTGACGGTGAGCTCCCAGCTCCACTGCCCCCGAGGTGAGTGTTGTTTCCTTGAAAAACCGCACAGACGGCCCCGGCTGGCGTGGCTCAGTGGATGGAGCGCGGGCTGCGAACCCAAGGGTCGCCGGTTCGATTCCCAGTCAGGGCACGTGCCTGCATTTCCAGCCAGGTCCCCAGTAGGGGGCCACGTGAGAGGCAACCACCTATTGATGTTTCTCTCCCTCTCTTTCTCCCTCCCTTCCCTTTCCTCTAAAAATAAATGAATAAATAAAAACTTAAAAAATAAGAAAGTAACTTATGTTTAAAAACACCGCACAGGTAACACCTCAGCACACTCCCGTCTGTCTGTGATCGGTCATGGAAAACGCACTTTGGGGCATCCGCTCTGCACCCGGCACCGTTCCCGCTCCCGGGGAATCGGAGGAGCGAGACAGGCCGGTTTCAGCTTAGAAGTGACGTGACGGGAGGTGCTCGGCTGCCTCTGTCTGGGGGCGGGGCCCCAGGATGGCCCGCAGGGACGCAGGGAGGTCAGGGGTCAGTCACCACCGAGGGCCGCGGTGACCAGGAGGAGAAAGGACCCCGAGAGCAGGCAGAGGGGCAGGGAGTCCGGGCGGGGCGTCCGCGCTGGAACCCTAGACATGCACGCGTGCGCAGTCGGTGGAGGGCAGAGAGCCCCACACCCTCGCCTCCGATCTCCCCTTCTGTCGGGGGTCTCTGCAGCCAGGGTGCCGTGGGGGTGGCCCCCGCCTCTCCCGGGTTTGCGTGGGGAGCACGCCCGCAGACAGAGCTGCTGCCCTGAGCGCACAGCTGCTCCCGCCCCCTGTGCGGTGCGCGGCCACCTCCTCTGCCGGGGCTGGGCTGGGGCCCGCTGGCAGTCGGGAGCTCCTCCGAAACGAGCCGTGGCCTCCGGCCCATGGCACGAGTGGTGGTTTTCTAGGACGACAAGCTGGCGAACACACGGACCTCCGCATGGGTCGTCCCCCCCCCCCCGCACCCGCCCCCGCATCTGGTCTGGAGAGCCCTGCTCCCCAGGATCGGAAGGACCCGTCTTCCCCGCTTCTATTCCTCCTTTTCCAGCTTCAGCCGGAAGGCCAGCAGAGGGCGCCGGCCACCCTGCAATGCAGAGCCGGGAGGGGAAGGACTCCTGCAGGCCGGGGTTCTGCGAGGGCAGCCTCAGAAATGCGGGTTGTTTTCTTTGTTGTTTTTTTTTGGAAGTCAAAACTGTTTATTCTACCCATGGGCGGAGCCTTTCCCACTCCTCCGCCTCTTGCATGTGGGCTTCTAAAAATATTCTGGCCTACGCAATAAATAATTTTAGTACAGTGAAAATGGTATTTAGTAGTATTTTTGTAGCTAATTATAAATTATTTTATAGGTTCCCACACTGAGATCCTTTGAGTACGCTGGTTAAAAAATTGAAGTAAGCTCGGTTAACAGAAGGCTTGTATTTTTACTTGATTTATCGTTCCGAGAGAGTGTGTGTGTGTGTACTTTCACTTGGTGTATCGTTCTGAGTGTGTGTGTGAGTGTGTGTGAGTGTGAGCAAGTGTGTGTGAGTGTGGATGTGGATGTGTGTGAGTGTGTGTGAGTGTGTGAGAGAGTGTGTGTGAGTGTGTGTGAGTGTGCGAAGTGTTAGGAAGTGCTCAGGAAGGGGGTCTCTGCGCCGGTCGCAGGTGTGGGAGGCGCTGGGGAACAGCAGACGTGTGGTCTGGTGTCACTGCCTGTTCCCGGCGTTGGAAGCCCAAGGGGGCCCTGGTTTGGGATTTGGGCTTTCCACGCCCCGGGCTCCAGCAGAAGCACTCCAGAGCCAGCGTGCTTGTCGAGCGACAGAGGGGAGTGGCCCGTCACGCCGACACCCCCGTACGCCGATGGCAGGTCACGTGGCTGGCTCCGTGGGTCGGTCCTAGCAGGGTGCGTGCCGACATCTCCGACTTGGAGCCCGGCGGGGTGGCCAGGAAGCCTGTCGCTCTTCCGCTGTGCAGGGTCTTCCAGGGCTTTACTCACTGATTCCGCTGAGATCACGTGCTGTGGACGTCACACGTGTTTTTGCAAGCCCATGTTCAAATGCTGAGCACCATTTTGTATGACGGAGGACGAGGGTCTAAACGGACTTCTCACAGCCAGGAAATTCCTTATTTCACCTGTGCCCAGGCACCCTGGGCTGCCTCCCTCAGCCGCCAGAAACGTTGATTTCAGTGTCCCCATTGGGGTGTCACGTGGCCACAACCCCGGGAAAACAATCTGTTTCCGAAGAAACGCCGAAGGCTCATGTTCAGGCTGCTTTATGCATCTGCACTGGGAGGAGGGTCTGTGGGAGGGGCCGGCCGTCCCCCCACAGCGCCCACCCTCCTGCTCGCGCTGAGCTGGGAGGGCACTGCGGGGGTCTCGCCGTGCAGGATGGCAGGGGGGCCAGAGACCCGGGGCCACGCGCTCGGGGCGGCCGGTGCCCGTTCTTTGGTGACTTCACGAGCAAAATGGCAGCACCGTCCTCGTTTCTCTCGGCTGACGACGATGACAAAGGAGAAGTGTGGCCGGGCGCTCCGGCTGCTGGCTCTCCGCCTCTGGGTGGCAGTGCCCCCTGCTGAGCCACTCACAGCCTCGCCGCCGCGTCCCCCGGTCAGGGGCCCGGCCTCTGCGTCGGCTCTGTCTCTGAAGAGGACACTGCTCACATCCGAAATCCCCTCGCTCCCCCCGTGTCTACGCACACGCAAGCACGTACCTATTTCTCCCAGATTTGCTCACACACACACACACATTTGAAAACTAGGGATCAGCAAGGAGCCTGTTTCGTGTTGTGACTCGTCAGCTGAAAGTGTGTGTCCCACGTGCAAAGACAGGGAAAGGAGGTGCGGACAGCTCACCTAAAAATGGCGTTTGGGTGTGCCCCTGTGTTCACACGTGATGCGTCTGCCTTCTCACACACACCGGCAGGTGCTGCCGAGCCGACGGCCTGTCCCTCCTGGGGACGAGGGGGCACGTGGGGCTCCAGGAGCCCCCCCGGGCGCTGGGGGTCCGCGTGTGTCTGCTGCCGAATCAGCTGTGCTGATGGCCGTGGTCCCTGTGGATTTCCTGACTGCGCCCTTTCACAGGCCCGGGGTCGAAGAGCTTGAACAACACCCTTGAGGGACGCCCTTTAGACGTAGCTCCCGTGAGCGCCGCACACGGGGGCTGCCACGGCGCCCGAGGCTGACAGCTGGCTGGGGCTGGGGCAGGAATTCCTCGTCTGCGGTGCTTCCCGGGGCCTCCTGGGCCCTGTCCTTGGAGACCTGCTGGTCTTTTGTTGGGAGTGCCCGGTTCTCCACCTCGGTCCCGGGTCCTTCCCCTCCGCCTCCCCCCCCGCCTTCCCCGCGCCCGAGATCACCCAGGCCGCACGTTCAGTGCATGAGTGCCACGTCCCCAATTCCGTGCCAGACCCGTGGCTGGACCTCCCCGGCCGCCGGTGGGGCGCAGCTGGGCTGCAGTCACACCAATGTCCCTCTGAGAAATTACGGGCTTTTTGAAAGTGATACAATAAGGTCAAAACTGTCTGCTTCAGTTACGTTCTCGGGCCTGTCAGCCTGTCCTGTCTGATGGAAGTGACACTGGTTTCTGACGACTTCATCAGCGCTGCCTTCAGACCGCCGCTGGCTGGGGAGACCGGGCCGCAGTCTCTCGCGTGTGGTTCTGGTTAACCCGGAAAAATGAGTGTCATTTATGTGGCTTCTCGATGGTAGAATTTTAAATAAATACTACTACAGCGATGATATTTTGGGGGTCCCAAATGAAGGAAAAAATGGAGAGTGTTCCCTCAAAGTAAAGATGGGCTGAGAACTGGCCGAGCGGAAATCGCCCCAGACCACAGAAGAATACATAAGCTTGGTGGCAAAGTCAAGGTCAGAATTCAGGGTCACGGAATCCAGCCGTGTCTGACGCAGGCACGGAATTGGGGACGTGGCACTCGGACCCTGGGCTCGGGTTGGCAGGAATCTGTCTGGGGGGCCAGGAAACTGGGGGGAGACGGGGTCCCAGGGGGGCAGCTTCCTGAGCATCTTCTTCTCCCTTCCCGAGTGGCAGGGGTCAGCTGGCCTCATGTCCGCGCCGCAAGTCACTGCCCGAAGAAAGCGGTGACTCTGGGGACCTGTGCTCGCTGCATCCGGCCAGGGCCACCTCCAGCGGCCACTGGCCGCCCATCGCCCGCGTGGCGAGACCGGATCGCATGTTGGTGCAGCCAACCCGTGGGTGGACCCCGGGGCCCTGATGACCGGGTAGAGCTGGGGCTGTGCCCTCCCCACCCAGCTCTGTCTCCGCCCCCTCCCCAGCTCTGTCTCCGCCCCCTTCTGAAAGGACAGGGCGCCTTTCAGGGACGCCTGAGGGGTGCTGTCTGCATTCTCTCTGCCCTTCCTCCCCGGGCCTCCCTGCCTGGTTTCCACGGCTCTTACTCTCTTGCTCTGCGCCCAGCTGGTCCTTCGACAGGCATCTGCCGGGTCCTTAGGTGCTGCCCAGTTTGTGAGGCACTGGGGCGGGTGCCAGGTAAACAGTGTGGGGGGGGGGAGGCAGGTGCTCCCGTCAGGACGTTTGTGTCTCCAGGAGGGGGCAGACAAACAAAAAAGAAGCAATTGCTGACCAGAGGGATGAGGGCGCGATGGGCGTGTGCGTGGCCTGGTGGGACCCCTAGCAGGACCCCCCCGGAGAGCTGGTGGTGGGGGTGCGTGGGGAGGGCAGGGGAGGCTACTGGCGGCAGTGATGCGCCCAACGGACTTCGGGCCGAAATGGCGGGCCGTCCCACCTGGCCCAGCCTAGGCACCAGGCCCAGGTCGCTTCAGGAAGGGCGACCGCAGGTGAGGTGGCTCTCTGCCGGCCACTGTCCCGGGAACAAAGGACACTGCACGCTGAGCTCTGAGGAGAGGGACGCCGTGGCGGCGCGGGGAAGCGGAGACTCTCCGGACGACGGCACGTGTGTGCGCGTGGGGCTGGAGCCGAAGTCAGGACAGACCGAGGCTGGGACTCAGGCTGCAGGGCTAGGTCAAGGCCACGGCGCGGGTGGGCGTGAGCTGGCAGAGCTGAAGCGCTTGGAGTGGTGATCGTGGCTGGTTTCTCACCGGGCGATGACCGCAGGCCTAGGGTTTCACTGCAGCATTCTCCTTTGTCTTAACTGCGGTGCCGGGACGTTACCACCGACCCTGTTCATCTCAGGGGCAAAGGGCGTGAGTGATATACCCCAGGCTGCACATTCAGTACATGGAGGAGCCGGGACCTGAACTCCTTTGGCTGTGAAATCCCATCTCGCATCAGGACGGCATTCGTTCGCTGACCGAGAGCATGAGAAGCCCGTGGCTGGACTTTCAATTGAGACGGACCGTCTTTCTCCGGGAAGACGCAGGGGACGGGGCCCTGGGTTGGAGAGGGGGGCCCGGCCACGGAGCTGTTACGGATGTCCAGGAGGTGGCTGCTAAGGGCTGGGCCCAAGGCAGACACCAAGGGGCCAGAGGAGGTGGAGCGGGAACCCTGGGGGGTTGGAGGGGGGGACTCGGAAGACACCGCAGGGGCGTCTGAGTGGGGCCGGCCACGAGTAACCCCAGGTTTCTGCTTTCGGGACGCTGCGAGTGGCGGTTCTGTCCCGAGAAACTGTGTTTTTGCACACCATTATCTGTGTGTGTGCGCGCGTGTCTCCCCCAGTCGAGTGTGGTCAGAAACAGTCCGCTATTTCCGTATCCCAGCGTCGCCCGGGTCGCACACCACAGGCGCGGCACGGACCTGGAGTGCCACTGCGTCGCCGCCGTCGTCACCTGAATCGCTGGTCGGGTCTCAGGAGCTGGTGGAGGCCTATTAAAAAGTTCATAGGCCTTCATCACAGTTTTTTATTTTGCAGAAGTGTAATTCTTTTTTTTTTTTTGGTATATTTACTTTTTTTCCCTAACGTCTAGCATATCCACTTTTACAGCCGTTTCAGGAGAAGAGTGTGTCTTTAGAAAACAGTTGTTTACACAGTTAGGAGCCAGGAGGAGGCTGCCCGATGGGAACTCAGGGTGAGGACGCATGGGGCAGCGGGTCAAGGCCGCGTGGGCGCGAGGTCGAGGCCCGTCTGCGCGCTAGGGTCTTGGTGCCACGGGCCTCTGACGGCCACCCGGTAGGGAGACAGCATCTCAGTGGGGTCTTTGAGAGTTTTGGGAACTGACTCCCGAGCTCTGTCGGTTGGGCGGCCCTTCCGCGGCCTAGACAGAGGTGAGAAGGTTCGCACCAGCCCGGCATCCAGGCTGGGCGGTCGTCCCGCTGGTGCCCGTGCCAGGCCCCGGGAGGGCCGCCGGAGAGTTGAACGCTGGCCGTGGGCATCACCCACTGACTTCATCCCGGCAGCTCCTGGGGACGATGCAGGTCACGCTGCCGGGTCGGAACCAACGTCCCCTCCCCCGCCGTCTGCTCTTCGGGGAGCCCAGGGGCGGCCCACGGCCCCTCTGCCCCGAGACTCAGTTCCGTGCTTGCACCACGAAGAGAACGGCACCTTGCAGGACGGTGTCCAGGATTATGGACAAGGAGGGGACGCACCTGGCGCGCAGTAGGCACTCGGTGACAGTCGCTGCAGCTGCTGCCATCGGGGTTAATGATGGACCCCGTGACCTGTGCCATGGGCCGGGCCTGGCCTCACGCTGTCCTTCCGGCATAAGGACGGTGGCAGGGGGCATACAGGGGGCCGTGGAAACACGTCTCTGTGTCCTTCAGATGATCGGGAGGTCACCCTTGACGCGGTCGGGCGTCCCCCCAAAGAACTGGGAGGAAAGTGGGGACGTGTGATGTCTGTCATGTCTGTGCTTGCTGGAGCCCCACGGGAGACACCGTCTGGGGACTGCCCACCCCCCGACCCCGGCCCTCCCTTCCGAGACCGAGCGGGGGGCGGAGTTACCGTAACCGGCTGTGATTACCTACCGATCTTTGCGGCCACCGGCCGGGCTGGGTCCCCACCAGACGGGGAAGGGCACTGAGGGCGGACCGGACTCCGCAGCGCCTCCTGCTGGAGCAGACGGCACTGACCCCTCAACGGCAGCACGCTCGCCACGGCAGTTTCTGGGTCCGTTTTTAGTGGGTTTACGGAGACGTGGCGTTGTCCAGTGTGGGGAGAGGAGAGAACGGACGTGAAGGCGCTTCCCAGAGGGACGCAGAGGCCGTGTGTGAAGCCCGGGGCTGACCGGGCGGAATGGCCGGAGCCCTGGACGACACGCAGCGACGAGGTTCGCCCGGCAGCCGGCGAGCGACGATCCCCCGTCCCGAGGGTTGATTTGGTCAGTCAGAGGCAAGCGAGGGCGTCGCCAGTGGAAAGGGTGACACTGAGGGCGCCCTGGTCAGACACGGGCCGGCCCCGGCCAGCTCGGGTGCTGGCAGGTCTGGGCGTCTGTCCTGCGTCTGTCTCTCCTTCCGGACCTGCAGGTGGACGGACGCTCGGGGAGCCCCGACGGCCTGGGACTCAGAACAGACCCAGGACAGCATTTTCTTACACCTGCAGAAACTTGTTTTTCAGAGCGGCGTTTGAACTGTTCATCTGTTGTCCGAATCTCGCTCTTCCGTCCTCAGAGGGAGATGGGCAGTGGTACTTTGGAGCGCATCATGGGGATTCCAGTCTGAACACCCCCACACGCCGAGTCCGGCTCCGGCTCCCCGGTGGGCGGTGCTGACTTGCCCGCTGGGCCCGGCCCACGGCCCACGGCGCTCCTTTTCTGGGCCTGCCGTGAACACCGCTGCGGAGCGGGCGCCTCGGAGTGACCGGAGTGGATTCCGGTCAGTGCCGGAGCCCGCAGGCTGTGGCCTTGGCAGTCCGGCTCTGGCCGCACCCCGGCCCCAGGAGACAGCCTGAGTCTCCCGAGGGTTGCTCTTCCTCCGACCCAAGTTCTTACGAAGCAGCGCGGGAAGGCGTGGGTGTCCCTGCTCATCTCAGCTCGTCGCCGAGAGCATCCTGCCCACACCGCTCACCGCGTCCGTCCGGGCTCGCGCGCCAGGCCTCCCGGGTCAGCCCTCCCACCGGCGCCGCTCCCACCCGGCGTTTCCCCGCACCAGGCCTCGGCACCGCGTCTGGGTCTCGCGGGCGCAGACAGAGCGGCAGTGGCACCTCCCCGCAGCCACGGGGCAGCGAGTGACGGGGCTGGAACCCGCGCGGGGACTCTCCGGCCTCGGGACCCACGCTCCTCCATCCCGTCTCGCACTGGAAGGGACTCCGGTGCCTCAGCGCCCGTGTTTCCCTGTTGTGTGGGAGGGGACGGGCTGGCTAGAAGCCGGCAGCCAATTCTGCACGAAGTGCGTCTCCTTGCCCAGAAGCAGTAAGAGGCGTGCGTTCACACCCAAGCCAGTGCGAGTCTGTTTTTACGTCTTTCACGAAACCCTCTCTCGGAACCCGGACGAATGGCGGCAGGAGAGGAGGCCAGGACAGCGCGGGTGCGCACCCGCCCTGAGTTGCTCTGGGAATTTCCGTGCCTGAGCGGTTTGGGGCTGATTCCGTCACAGGAGGTATAAACCGTTGCCCCGGGACACTGACCCTGAAGGTGGGTGGGAGGCACCCAGCACCCACCCATTCCCCGCACACGTCAGGGTCTCCCGTGTCCGTGGTGTGGAAGAGATGGGCCTTCAGCCGGCTGTGCCGCTGGGAACGGGCCCCGTGCTGGCGGGAGAGACGTCTGGATTATCTCCTTGTGATGGAGCTGACTGGGTGCTGGGTGAGGCTGGAGCCCCCGGGGACCTCCAGGGGTAAAAAGTGTCACTTGCTAGTGGAATCTGTACGAGCGAGCAGGGTTGTAGGGTGAGAGGCTTATAACGCACAAACCGAGGAAGCCAGAACTCGCTTCAGGACCACCGTCTCGTGGCCTCGTGACCCTGGGAGCGAGCATTCTTCCCCTGAGGGCGGTCACGTCTGGCGTGCGGTGAATGCGAAGACCTCGTCCTGCTGGGCAGCAGGTGTGTGCGCATCGCACACTTCGAGCATCGCACACAGAGGAGTTCGGGCTGTGGCCGCTGCCGTGGAGCGTTGATTAGGCGCAAACCACGGCCGTGTCAGCGCTCCCTTCTCCTGCTTTTAACTTCACTTTTTTTTTTTTTTGCATCTTAAGGCTTAGGGTTAGGCTTCGGCTTTTCCGTGTTTTTAATATTTGAGTTAAAGACATGGCTTTAAGAAACACCACATGCACGAAAGGAGAGGGAGCACAGTGAAATCAGGACCGGGATAATAGGGAAGGAAATGTTCGAGAAGTGAGACAGCGTGGGGCCCCTCCTTCGGTTTCTCCAGCCTGGTGGACTCGGTACCGTTCCGCCGCCGCCGGGCAGTGCCCCTGAGCTCCCGCCCGTGGCTCCTGTGAGGCCGTCAATCACGGGGCTCGGTGCCCAGGAGGAGTGGCCCGGTGACCCAGCGCCAGCCAGTGGTGTTGCCCACTGGCCAGCGGACTCTGAGTTCTTCCCCGGGATGTCATCGGCTCTTAAGGAGAAAGCTGCCTTTGCTTTTGGACCAACGGGCGGGGGGAAAACGAGAACACGGGACTCCCTGTTGTGGACTTTCGCTGTCCGGGGAAATGTGGAAATAAGGCAGCATTTGGCGGGGACAAGAGTGAAAGGGTTTTCTCATTTGTTCTCTGGTTTGTTTATTTTTCTAAAGTAGAAGAGATCGTAGCGGATTTGCAGGTCGATGGGAATGATGCGAAAGAAAGAGAGAAACCGGGGACAGGCGGCGAGGAGGGGGAACTGCCGGACCAGGTTCCCCCGCAGGAGGCGGGGGGGGGCGGGACCGAGGGTCTTGCAGGGAGACGGGCAGTTCACCTGCAGCGACAGGAGGGAGGCCGCGTCCCTGGGGACGGAAGCTCTTAGGGGTCCGACACGGGAAGCTGGAGCCTGGGCAAGTTCTCTCCGCTGTCACCGGAGCCGAGGAACTTGACCCAACGCCACTTGGAGGTCGTCCCTGATTAAGGCAGCCCCTTGGGAGGCTGCGCGGGGAAGTCAGGTGATCTCCCCGGGCCCCGTAGCTCACCAGACAGCGCTGGGGAGCGGCCTGGACGTGGCCAGAGCGGGGAGCTCGCTGTCGGCCCCAGCGCTGATCTGACTCGGGCCTGGAAAGAGCTTCCTTTTTACGCACCGTCCTACCAGGTGCTGCCGGGCGACTTACGGGCGTCACGTGGCCAAAAGGTATCAGTGGCTCGGAGTTGTTGCTGCCGCGTAGGAGCAGGATCCCACTGGGTGGCGCCGGAAGGTTCCGGGGAGACGTGGGGAAGAGCCACACTGAAGCTGAGGGAGGGAGGGCCGGAGGGGCCGTGCGTGGCAGCAGAGGGTGGGCGTGTGGGGGGCGTGGAGACCCAGGACGTGTTTGGGGGAGGCTCGCACCTGAGAGAGGGGGCCCCAGGGACACCCCTGGGCTCGTGTTAGGGCTAAGCGACACCAGGCATGCAAACCAGCCGTGTGTCCTTCACGTGACAGACTGGTGACCGGGGTCACTGTCACTTCCTGGAGTCCGTGGTGTGAAGGCTGAGCGTCCGTCCAGCGCCGGCCCGGGGTGGTTCCGGCGATGGTCCTCGGTGACGGTGGTCCTCGGTGACGATGGCCCTCGGTGACGACGGTCCTCGGGAGAGTGTCAGCCCTCCGTGCTGCCCGTCGCCCTGGGTCCGGTCGGCCATCGCCTCTGCCGCTTTCTGTGGGTTTCCCGGGCCCCCCGTGTCCAGCACTGACCCTCTTTCTCCTTGCCTGGTGAGAAAACCGAGGCAAAGAGAGAGGAAATGATTTGCTCAATGATTTGCAAAGAGAAGTTAAGTGTGACACTTCTCTGCTAAGCGTTCACAAACAGGGCCTGCATGAATTCTTCCCGTAACCCTGCAACGTGGTTATGGAAGGAAATGTCGTGGCCCTCACTGAACAGGCGAGGAGAGCAGGGCTTCCGTGGTGCCGGGGGGGGGGGGTCTGTCCGTCCCCGTGGCCCGGGAGGACAGCTGCCACCAGCTGCGTGGTTCCCTCTGCCCCTTCCAGGAAGGAGCAGCGCACTGTCCGGAGGTTGGCGTAACGCCCGTGATTTATTACATCTGTCACAAGTGTCATGGGTTTTCTCGTTTGTTCCAATCTACAGACAGGGACCTCCTGCGGTAAGCGAGGAGCTTTTTCTCCACGAACTGTGAGGAACACCTAACGTCATTTGAAGATTTAATATTATCCCAATTTTGAATGTCCTTTACAACAGAAACAAACGAACGTTGACGCTGGACAGGTGTATAGAGAGAACCCTGGGTTCTCGCCCTTTCCAAGGCCGGCACTTAAGTGAAGACAAGACCGTCTGGTCTGAAAGCCTTCGTTCCTTCCGCATTCGCCGAGCACCTGAGCTGTGGCACCTGGTCCCCCCGAGAGCGGGGGCGGGGCTCCCTGCTGGAGCCACGGGTGTGTCCCACGGCGCGGAAAAGGGTGCTCCAGGCCCAGCGTGGCTGCGTGGCGGGACACGTCGAAACCCAAGGGGCCCGCGGGAGTGGGAGGGCGGCAGGGGGCGGGGCAGACCCCTCAGTCGTGAGCAGTGACGAGGGAAGCCTCCCCATCAGCTGGAAAATGACGGGGTGCGGCGCCAGGTGCCGGAGAGGCGGCCGCCGGAAAGGGCTCCGGGCCTTGTCTCCAGGTGCGACGGGGAGGCGCTGGGTGTGTCCGACCAATGGGCGCCCGGAGGCTCGAAGGGCTGGATCACGTTTTCTGCCTTTGAAGTGAGCCTAACCGGTTTGCCAGGCCGACCGGGCAAGGCTGGTCTGGGGCAGTCCAGCGGACACCGCGTGGAAGGCCAGCCGTCCTGAGCTCAGATTCCTCCGGCTGCGGGATGGACTCAACCCCCTCCCTCCGACGCCCGTGTTGTCGGGAAGTCAGTGTCTCACGCAGACCCGCAGACCCCCGCACCCGCCACCCCAAACTCCACGGTGACCCCAAACTCCACGGTGACCCCAAACTCCACGGCGCTCCGAAAACAGCCGATGGGGAGGTCACAGGAGTTAGCGGCTCCCGAGGGTCCGGTCAGGGGAGTCTTACCGGGCCCAGGTCTGTCATCGCCACACGAGGTGGGCCGCGTGCCCCTCCCCCCAGGTTTTCTTGTCTCAGAAGCTGTTCCCCCGCCCCGCCCCCGCCCCGATCCTCCCAGGAACTGCTCCCCGACTTCCGCCCCCGCAGACGGGTTCGGCCTGTTCTGGACACCAGCCACCAGCCACCGAAACGGTCGTCATAGAGCGGGCTCTCCTCGTGTCTGAGGCCTTTCACGCACAGACGTGTTGGGATGCATCCTGATTGTACCAGAATTATGTTTCTTTTGTCTTCAGTCGCATCCGTTCTGTACATGTAACACACTCACACACACGTCTGGGAGGTGACCATTGCTGGCACTCACGAATGCCACAGACACGGCCATCCCCATGCAGGCCCCTCTGTGGGTGCATGTTAACTTTTCTTGGGCACACACCTAGGAATGAGGTTGCTGGGGCCTAGGGGGGATCGTGAACTTGGTAAGGGAGGGCAGCATCAGTCCCTAAAGCAGGTGCACCATGCTCTGCGCCCGCCAGCTGCGTGTGGTGCGGTCGGTCTCGGTTTCAGGGGGCGTAGGTGCCCCGGCAGCGGGCAGGGAATGGCGTCGCACCGTGAGGTTAACTTACGTTTCCTGGGGAGGCGCGCTGGGCCGTGTGCACCCCCGTTTCACGGAGTGGCTCACAGGGGTGCCGCCCACTTTGTGAGGTTTCAACACTGTTGCTTGGTTGGACTTCTGTGTGCCGTTCGGGCCCGAGCCCTCTGCCACATACGAGCATTGGAAATCACAACTTCTCATGGCCTCTGGCTCTGCTATTAATAGGACACCAAACATTTAAAAATAAATTTGGATGAATTCAGTCAGCAGCAAATCTTGGCCTGAAATCCTGCAAAGCTATTTAGTAGTTACTTCTGCCATTCAGTGCACGTATCAATATGTTTTACGGTAAAAATAATGCGCGTGTCTAGCAACAAGACACTTGCAAAGACCCTGGTGCCCAGGAGGCTTTAAATCAGGGGTCGGGACTGCCACCCGTGGGCGTCTTTGCTGGGTGGCGCCGCGGGTTCTCGGGGCCAGGGACGTCCCCGGTGCGTCCCTGTGACGGGCGCCCCGGCTGCAGGTGTCCCCGCTGGCAGAGCACCAAGCTGGCTTCCCCGGGCACCCTTGCGGGAGCGCCCGCCGTGACCTCCCGTGCCGTCCGACCAAGGGCGCTTTCGGGCTCCTCCCAGTTCCGTTGCCAGAGCCCAGGAAACTGATAAAACAGTCCCCATCGAAGTCACAGTGTGCCCACTACGATCACGGCGGTGGTATCGCGGTGACAGTTATCACGGTGAGTGATGCTGTCCCTAACCCTTGTGGTGGACTCACAACGTCCGTGGAACGTGGTTTCCCGGCGTCTCGTCCTTCGCCCCCAGCGCAGCCCTGTGCTGCGCCGGAACTTTCAGCATTTCTCCACGGGGTTCGTGAGCAAGGCTCCCGCCATCGTAACGGGGTCATTCCGGAGGTGGGCTTTCTGGACGCCAAAGAGGGAAACACTGCTCTTGGCTTATCATCGTGATCGGTTTTGGCAGGGGCGGGGCGGGGGCAAGTGAGAGGCCCCCAGACCCTGTAAAGAACACACTGTAAAAGGTACCGACAGCTCCTTCCCGGAGTCCTTGCTCTCCACAGCCTCAGGGGACGGTCCCCGCCGCCAGGCCCGCCCCGCTGCCCAGGGAGCCGTCTCCCCCACCACCACCCCCCACCCCCGCCAAGGCACCCGGCCGCAGCCTGCCCGTCCCAGTCCCCACTGACGGGGTCCGTTCAGGACTCCTTTATCTTCTCCTGTTTGGGCAGCGTGGAGGCCAGTCCTCAGCGCGCATAGTAGGTGCTCAGTCAGCATTCACCGCCGGACCTGAAGCACACGGGTGGATGGATTAATAAAGAAATGATTGGGACCCGCTGAGTGGGTGGAAGGCGGTTCGCACAGTCAAGATTCCGGAACGTGGCGAGGGTCTCCGAGCCAGAGGGTCGGGAGGCGCTCGCTCCGAGGCCTTTGGCTCAGAGCCCCCGGTCACTGCCAAGGGCGGCTCTCGCTGGGCACCCTGAAACCTGCCTCTTTGGGGGTGCCCCCACATGGGGCCGATGGCCTGGAGGGCTTCCCGAGACGCCGAGAGTGCCTGGAACTAGGACACCGCCTGGGAGCCCCTGACAGTCCTGTCCTTCGCCGCAGCCGAGGGGGCCGCAGGAACGGGGGGTGGGGGGGCATTCTGGCTGCTCTCGCAGGGGCTGGCCGACCTTCTCCCAGGCAGCCGCGTGCGGGCCAGGCTCCCACAGACCCCTCAGCGCCCCGGACGCCTGTCGGCACCCCGGACACGCTGTGGGCTCCCTCCCCTCTCTCCTCAGTCACAGGCCCCCGAGCGGCGCCGACCCTCAGTGGAGCCCCACGTGGAGACCCGGCAGCTGTCCGTTCTCCGCACCTCGGTGCGGCCGTGACACTGATCCCCCCCAGCCTTGGCACCAGGGTCCCTCCGCCAGACCCGTGCGGAAGGTGCCCCCCGGGGCCCACCCCGTGGGGAGGAAATGGCACGTCCTCCAAAGACGCCTCTTCCCCCAGAAGGCGGCGACGGGGAGAGTAGTAATTACACCTGAGATGTTAATAACTGGGTATTTTTTTTCTGATCTCTCGCACGTATTTACATTTCAAAAGATAAAATTGCTTCGAAAATGTGGGAGAAAATAAGAGCAGTTTCAGGGGAAAATGGGCAATTTTCTTTTTTGTTGTGGACGTGACCGCCTGGTCTTCTTCGGGAGTCTTCTTCTCTGGGAGCGGGGCGACGAAGGAGGCCCATTGTTATGCAAAGCACCCCGGCACGGAGGGCCAGCGCACATCTCAGCGGGAAGGGGTTGCTGGCAAAAAAAAAGAGGGAAGAAAAATGGAGTGTTCAGTGTCTGGGGTCTTCAGTGAGACTTTTGGGCTGTGTGCCATGTTGCCCCGCAGCCGGGGACCTGCTACGGCTGCTGTCCCCGGGGTGGGGGGGGGGAAACGGGGCAGAAAAGGAAATGCAAATGTTTCACACTCCGCTCGCTCTCAAGGTCGAGGGCGGGGGTGACAGGAGAGAGCGGCTAATAGGTGTTAACACTTGCCTCTTCACAAAGGTCCCGTGATGAAGGTCATTCGCAGGTTGGAGACGGTGGGCGGGTGCAGTTATCACGAGCTCCTGTGCGTGGAAACTAGAAAAGCCAGCATTGTAGGTTTCTCAATTCGACAGGGGGAAAACGAGCCAGGTGGCCCTGTTGACAAAGCCAGGAGCTCAGCTACGGAGAAGCCCCCAAACCCGTGATGCTGCGACAATGTCTGTCTGTCATTCCCTCTCGCCCTACTGCGTGCTGCGCGTCCTTAGCAGGAACAGAAGACCAGCCGCGTGCATTTCAGGTTTAGACGCCAGGGCTGCCGGCCTCCGCAGGCCAGCTCCCGGAGGGCTGCCGGCCAGTGACCGCCCTTCCCTGCCCTGTCCAGGGTCTCACGGGGCTGAGCCGGAGCTACCAGCCCAGACGCGTGTCTTTCCGGGGGCTCTTGGGAGAACCCAGCTCCTGCCGTTCCCAGGCCCCGATGCGCCCAGATCCCTCGGCTCAGGGACCCCTTCCTTCGTCTTCAAAGCCGGCATCTCTGTGTCTCCCCGGACCCTCGTTCAGTGGCCTCCTTTCCCCCCCGACCAGGGCCAGGAGAGGCCCTCCTTGTTTCCACCCCTCACTGGAGGATGCGTTTACTGACTTCAGAGAGAGGGCAAGGCAGAGAGAGAGACAACCACGTGGAGAGAAACGTGGACCGGTTGCCTCCCGCACGTGCCCGGATCGGGGATTGAACCCACAGCAGCCTTCTGATGCAGGACGACACTCCAACCACCTGAGCCACTGGGCGGGGCAGGCCCGGGGACTTCTACAGCACCTGTGAAGGTAGAGAGGAGAGGGGGACTTCCGAGCCCTGAGTCCGGTTAGACTGGAAATTCCGGGGGAGATTTCCATGTGACTTCAGGAGAAAACTTCTGTTTCCATTAATGGACTAAACTACCTAAAAATGTAGCAAATCGCCCATCACGGGGCTTCTTTCAGCAGGGATACCGTAGAGGTCGACTCCTCGAATGGGCTGAAGGTCAGGCGACACAGTTTAGGTGGCCTTCCAGCACAGAGAGCCCGCGCTCCTCGAGCCGGAACACAGAGCACCTTCTGCTCTGGCGCGCCCGTCTCCCGGCAACGGCGCAGCGGCAGGGACCAGTGTGCACTCACCTAGCGCTTCACCGTGTGCAGGTGCCCTGGGCTCGTTTCCTAACCTGGCACCAGTTTGTGTGAGGTCGGGAGAACAGTGATTGCATGTTGCAGATGAGGAAACTGGGGTTCCGAAGCTGCAATCCATGCATCGTTCTTTACGTCAGAAAAAGCCACAATGCCAACTACACACGGTGTTTGTACTCTGTCCCCGAGGGGGTGTGTGTGTGTGTGAGTGTGTGTGTGTGTGTGTGTGTGTGTGAGAGAGAGAGACAGACAGACAGACAGACAGACAGAGAGAGTCAGAAGGCACCAAGATGGGTTCGGCAACCTCTAGATCCCTCTTTGAACTTGGATTTGTAAAACTTTTTGTTTTTTAGAGATTTTATGTGTTCATTTTTAGAGAGGGGGGAAGAGAAGGAGAAAGAGAGGGAGAGAAACCTCAGTGTGTGGTTGCCTCTCACACGCCCCCTACTGGGGTCTGGCCCAAAACCCAGGCCTGTGCCCTGACTGGTGATCGAACCGGTGACCCTTCAGTTCCAAGCCCGAGCTCAATCCACTGAGCCACACCAGCCCGGGCTAGATTTGTAAAACTTTTCAACCTCACTTTCCCAGTTACTATTCCTGTTTTCTGCACAAGATGCATTTTAAGATTTAGCCACTTGGGCCAGGATGCCAACAACAGCTGCCGAGTTGAGCTTCTCTGAAGAACGTTTTCTTTGTCAAAGGCAAAGCGCATGCTGCGGGCCTGCGGACTCTCCGTTCCTGAAACACGGGGTGGGGGGGCCCTTCCCGGTCCGGACCTTCCCCCTCACCCCGCCTGCGGCTCCGCGGCGCTCCGAGTTTGGTTGGTTGGGGCCGAGAGCGGGATGGCGGCGTGGCTCCTCTGGGGATTTCACGCGCACTAGACGGGAGGGACGACGCCACGCGGGCACCTCCACTCCAGTGGGGGAGGGGGCTTCGCAAGCATCCTTCGGCACCGGTGTATATTCAGAAGTCAGAATTTTCAGCCCCACCCCGCCCCAAGTCCATGTGGCGTTTCAACACTGAGAGCAGTCCAAGCCCCTGGTGTTCATTACATTAGTAACACAGCCGACCTTCGGAACCCGCTCCCGGCGGGCTCAGCTCCCGGCCTCAGAGACGCACCGACGTGACGAGACCAGAGAACGTGGGTTCGGGCCCCAGAGAGACAGCTCCTGGGTTAACAAACGTGCCCTCTCGCCCGAAGACACCTTCCTGCATTTAGAAACTGAACCACACAGAACCCTACTGGTGTGTCTCCGCTGGTTTCAAATGCCTGGGAGCACACTCTGCTGTTTTGCAACTTCTCCTTTCCCGCGTGTCGGCGTTGATAAGCACCGAAATCGGGGTACGTCCACATGTCCACGTTCGTTTTCCACTCGCTGGCTTGCATTTGAACGCCCCTCCTCCCCCGTGGTCCACCGCACTGTGCTCCGCCTCGCCCACGCGGCTCCGCCTCGCCCGGGGGCCTCTGTCTGCCACTCCGGACGCTGCGGCCAGGCCCAGCGCGCACTGGAGGGCCCTTCGGGATGGAGGGAGGAGGCAGGGGACGAGGTCGGAGCGGTGAGACGTGAGCAGGGCTGGACCGCTGTCGCTGGCCCCGCAGAAGAAGGATGGGGTCACGGGCCACGGCAGGTGGACGGCCTTGGAGCTGACCAGAGCCGCTGGCGGATTGTCCCTCCGTCCCCAGAGAGGGGCACAGCCCTCCCGACGCCTTGATTCAGCCTTGTGAGCCCCATTTCAACACTGTGACCCCCAGAACCGGGAGGTGGGGGGTAGGGGGTTTGAAGCCACTAATTTTGTCTACAATAACATACAATATTCAAAAGTGACTATAGCTTTAAACTGAGTTCTGTAACGATGTACTTGTTCACAAATCAAGACACCTATGTTACAAATAATGAGGTATTCCTACTTTGTGTGAGTGACAATTAAACTATCAGAGGTAGGCCTTGGACTTAAAAAAATTTAAATGTTTTACACGTTCTGGAGTTTAGTACTCTTTTTTCCCTTTGGTTCATAGAGGGTGACCTTTCTAAATATTATGTCCTATTAGTACTAGTAACGTTATTTGGTGAAATAAAAAATATTGTCCAGATAAAAGCTTTGTCGTGCTCTCCTCGTAATACAAATTCTCATTTTCTGGTTCCTGCACTAACTCCCCACCTTCCCAGGGCAGAGGACGAGGCTGGGGGGCCTTTGGGGGAGGCCTTTGCCACATACAGTGAAGACGTGCGTTCCGTTTCCGAACTTCCATTCCGTTTGTAGACAAAGCAGGCAAAGCCGGAGTTCTTCAGTGTTTGTGTTTAATCTCCCGGTCTCAGCATAGCACAATTCCCTGAAAACTCCCGTTGTGAGCCCCAGACCTGGCTTAGGGACCCTTGGGTGTTGAGAAGTCACTTTGGGTATGCTGTATGCAGCAGTGACTTTACTACAGATACGTGGAGAAAGTATTAGCTGACAAAGGGCACTTTCTGATCAAACGTCAATCCCGTTTTCTCTGAGACTCAGACGCGTGGGCTGGCGTCTCCGGCCGCGGCCCTGGGACAGCAGTGCCAGGAGGAGCTCCCGCGGGCATCCTCGCCCCGGAGATCACTCTCGCTGCCACCCAACATCTCCTGGGGGCTGACCTTTGACACGCCCGTGCCCCCGTCCGGGAGCAGTCCCGTTTCTCTTCAATCTGGAGAGAAGCATCTCGGTGGA
The DNA here is from genome assembly GCF_019186645.2 of Phyllostomus hastatus. Classification (NCBI taxonomy): domain Eukaryota; kingdom Metazoa; phylum Chordata; class Mammalia; order Chiroptera; family Phyllostomidae; genus Phyllostomus; species Phyllostomus hastatus. Next base: position 22,394,801 of record NW_025333607.1, on the reverse strand, counting down.
TTGAATTTCTAGGCACATTAGAAGTTAGGTGTTTCAAAGACGCCTTGTGTTTTTATATAATAAGATGCCTGGATTCTTTTAATTACGGAAAACAAGGATGATGCTATCGGCCGGGTCCCTGCTGCCCACACAGGGCCGCAGGCGGCTCCCTTACGGGGTGGGCGGCATCCGTGAAAACACTCATGGCCGGTCTGTTAGTGCAAATAATGCTTCGGTGCCACGGAGTTGCAAATCCTTGTACAAAGAATGTCTTTTACGGTAAACCGACCCTCCCACGGCCGGACCAATCAAAGCCCTACCTGAGAATCTGCGCAGCCAGGTGACAACGAGTCTGAACTGAGACACGACAATGCTGTCCCCTTGAACCAGATGACGGAGGGCGAGGGCCAGGCCGACTGAGTCTGAACCCGCAACCTTTTCCAAGACACGAGCATCGGTAACAGGGGAATGGGAGCTCGGAACAGGCGGGCAGGCGAAGAGACGTGGTTTTCCATGAATGCGAGGCTCCAGGCCCACGCGGGCTGTGCGCCGGGGGCCCGCGGCACCCCGAGACGGGAGTCAACACCACGGCGCGTGTCTGGGGAGGAGCGGGGAGCTGGGGCATTGGCAGGGATGCCGAAAGGGCCGTCCTTCCAAAAAGGAAATGGCGAGCTTAGAAAGTGACCAATCAGGAATAGGGTGTCAGTCTCCAAAGATTTGTGTGACCTCAGGAAATCAGGAGGGAAAAGCATCGCTCATCAGGGCCACCCCAGCTGGCCCACCTGCACCCCAGCTCGGCCCTTCAGCGCCACCAGCCCACCCACGCGCTCCCCCAAAGGCCTCTCCTGGGGGCCCCCAGGGCCGTGCCCTCCCATCGCCCACCCGCCAACCTGCCCTCCTTGGCTTCCTCCTTCTCTACGTCCAGGCCCGACGGCTTGGAGGGCGGCGAGAGGCAGAGGACCCAGGGCCTTAAAGACACTGTTACAGAATGTTTCAGGATGGTTTCCTGCTTTTTTTTTTTGAGAAGATGACAAAGCTACGCTTCCTACGTTTCACAACGTAACGATGGGCATTGGAGAATGCTGTCGTCACGCTGATGACTCGTCAAGAGCAGGGAAAGCCTTTCTGGGCTGAGTTAAAACCAACCTTTAATTTTCCTCTGTTGGCTCCTCCGGAACCGGAGGGAGCAGGTGACTCGTGTTGCCCTGCGACGATACAGTCACTCCGGGGACAGCACACGGCGCCACCTTTCCGACCCCTTCCTTACCCCCGCCCCTGCAGCCTGGCCTGTGACCCCGTCAGTCTGGTAAAACGTACCCAACGGTCGGGCACTTACGACTCCGCTGTGGCCCCACTGGGCGCCACTCCCCACCTTCACTTTGACTTTGACTTTTCTGCGACGTTGGGCACATTCTTCTCTCGGATCCCCACTCCAGGGCGTGTTTACCAGTGTAGGAGAGGGAAGCACTGACTGGTTTCTCCCGTCCACGCCCCAGGGAGGCGGCGTCCAGCCTGCAGCCTGCGTGTGCGCCCCGAGGGGGACCGCACCTGCCACCCCCTGGTGTTCAGGACGGCGCCCCAGCCAGCCGAGCCACACGAGCCCGGGCCTGACACAGGCTGGAGCCGGTGACGAGCAGATGTTTGTCCCGGGTGGTTAGCCTCCAGCGATAACCTGTGTGGAGGTGGGGGCTTCCTCCGTCCTCGCCACACCCAGGTCCTGTTACTCGTGGGAGGAGGGTCTCGGGGCAGCTGCTGCTGCGTCTCGGCGCTCCCTCGGCGCGCCTACCGGGTCGCTCGGCCGAACGCCGCGCCGTGAGGGTGCGGCCGGCGTGTGGACAGCTTGATCCACGGGTCCGCCCGGCTCCCCAGTCCAGGCGCCCTTCCTCACTCCCCACCTCACGCACGGGCACAGCCGCACGGGTGGTGAAACAGAGGGTCCGCTTCCAGTGACCGCGCGTGACGCGGACCCTGTAAGCGCTGTACACGTAGGCCGGGCCACGTCTGTAAAACCACACGGGGGGAACCCAGCCCGCGAGAAAGCGGTGCCGCCGAGGCGCGGCAGGCACAGGGCGGGTGTGGCCGCGTCTGCCGCCGCGGTAACGGAGTGTGTCGTTGTTCTGCAGCGCCCCAGGGCACGGGGCGGGGGAGCCCCCGGAAAGAAGGGCGGGCCGTGCAGTGTGGCGAGTGCAGGACCCAGCGACAGAGCCCTTTGTGGCCATCCTCGGGTGGGTGGTGTGTCAGGGCGGTGCCCCACTGTAACGGTACGCACCGCACTCACACTGGCGTGGCGGGCAGCAGCCGGGTTCGTTTACACCCGTGTCAGCGCACACGCATGGGTCAGGCGCTGGGCGAGGTCGTCCCGCAGCCGCGGTGTCGCCAGGTGACAGGAGTGTGTCCGCCCCCCTAGAATCTCACGGGGCCGCCGTGTGCGCGGTCAGTCGCTGACCGAATGAATCGTCCTTGTGTGGTTGGTGCCTGCCTGCGTTCGTTGTGGGCGAGGAGGCGAGGGGGCGGCGGCGACGAAGGGGGCCGATGGGGCGGAGCTGGGGTCCGTCCCGAATTTGCCTCGTTTGTGACATCGCTCAGAGGTGGCTGTAAGTGACTGGTAGTATTTCCGACGGACGGCAGCCTGCACTGCGGTACTCAGAGGAGGGGGAAGAGGGAAATCGTGAAAATGGAGCGTGGCAAACTCATCCACCTCTTCTGACCGTTTTTATGCGGACGCGGTAATCTCCTGGCTTCTCCCCAGTCTTCCCTCCCCCCTCAAGCGTTTTCTCAGTCTGCTTTCTGTTCCCGTGGTCGACGCTGGGCACGCTTTCGGGGAGCCGACTGTGCGCGGGCTGTGATTCTGGGCAATTTCGGGGTTCCTCAGAGATGCCCGCGTTTATTCATCTGTATCAGTGGCTTTCAACGTTTTGGGGTGAAGTGGAGAGTACAAAAAATAGGGGTTCACCTTCATTCCGGTTGTCACTGTGGGGCGGAAGGACGGTGGGTGAGGAGGGGCGAGAGCCCTCAGCCTCCAGTGTGCCGGGCGGACTGCTGGGAGGGGGGTCAGGGTCTCAATTGTTCAAGATGCTTTTCCAGGACAATCGTCCCAGCCCACGTCTTCCAATGTCCCCCCCGTCCTGTGGGGACCTAGGCTCTCCCTGCCCCCTCCAGACCTTCTCCCCAGGCCACAGCGCCCCCCCACCCACTCCGGGCCGTTCCACGGACACCGCGACGGGCCGAAACCGGTTCGGTGCTGATTCCTCGCATCTCCCGCCAGGGGTCGCGTCCTGCCCACCCCCCACTCACAGCTCTGCGTCCGGCACTCACACTGGGGATCCGCCCGCCTGCCCTTCCGCGGCGTCCCCGCCCGTGGTCCCTCGGGGAGAGCCGGCCCCGCCTCCTGCGCTGATTCCGTGTTTTCTCTTCTGTGTCGTCATTGGCTGACGATTAAAAAAAAGTCCTGTGGCCTTTCCTTCCCCAGTCTTCCACATTATTGTCACGTCCATCCCCGCTTAAAGTCTTAAAGTTCCCGAACATGTTTCTGCAGCTGCCGCCCAAAGTCATCCCTTTCTCCCGAACCCACGTCGTCCCGTCCTTGGCGTCCATTCATCGGACTTGCTTCAACCCCGGCCCACAGACCCGGTCCGAACCCCGTCTCCTCTCTTCTCTTCTCCCCCGGGGGGATGCAAAGTCTCGCCCTCGTTTTCTCCGTGGTCACACTTGCCTCCTGACCCTTTTCCAAGGGGCGTCCAGAGCTGTCGCTTAAACACAGCAATCCCCTGCGGAACCCTTTGCAGTCGCTCAGTGCACGAAGGACGAAACACAGCCTTCGGCGTGCCCAGGAGACGCAGCAGGAGCCGGCCCCTCCCAGCCACCCACCGTGACCTTGGTCTGCTCCCACCACAGCGGCCTTGCTTCAGGCCCGCCCGTGCGCCCGGCCCGCCTTCCCCAGAGCCACCCACACACAGTTTTCTCTGCGGAAAACACTCTCCCCTCCGCGCCGCCCCGCCTGGATCAGGCTCACTCCCCCTTTGGGCATCAGCTCACCAAATGCCTGGTGTGGCTTTTCAGAAACGCCAGGCTGTTTGTGGCGCCGTCTCTGCTCTTTTAACTTTCTTCACAGGACACGGGCTCTCTGCCGTCTGCCGTCTGTCCCTGTGTCCCTCTGTCCCGAAGACGTCTTCTCGCTCAGGGGCCCTCTCCGAAAACCTCAGGCTGGCTCTCCTGGCCCAGCCCCGTGTGCTGGGCGCCGTGATCTGACCGTGCCTGCCTTGCCCCCGGCAGGGTCTCCCGAGAGGCGCTCTGCATGAGATGTCCCCTCACTGGCAGAAACGTTAACCGGCCTCCCTGACTCAGTGAGCAGTCAGGTGGGAGGCCGTGCCGAGTTTCCCTGGGCGTTCAGTTGTAAAAGTCAGAACCTCGCTTAGGTTTCTCAGAGTCAGGGATGCTCTCCAGTGACCCACAGCACAGAAATCATAAGGAGCGTTTGCTCAATTGAACTTGGATTTACACATCTTCGGAGCAAAATCGTTTTGGGGGAATGTGAGTTCCGCTGGATTCATTTATGGTTTTGCTTTTGAGATTTGAAGACGGTTGTAGGAGAAGGGGAGGCATTAACTTTGTTTTGCTGCTGTGCGTTACTGTCCCTGGTTCAGTGACCCCCCACTCTGGGGGCTCTCATGCGAAAACAGTCCCTGGTGGTGCTGTGTTTCACCACCCTTCGGCCTCCCAGGAAGCCCTGCCGGTCAGATTTCACGGGTGCGGGGTGGGTTTCCCTTCCGCACGGGACAGAGGCCCCCCCGGATGTCTGCGGGGAGACCCCCTGGGGCCCGCACTTCTCCCGGGCTGGGGGGGCTTCCTCAGGCAGCCCCGCCGCGAGGCTGGCCTTTTCCAAGGGCCCCGTCTGACCCGACTCACGGGTCCCCGCCGCTGTCTGCGGGCCTCGGCGGCGGCAGCTGCCAGAGTGGGCTCGAACAGAGTCGTGCCGGAGAAGACCGCCGGACTAACCCGGAGACGTCAGTCCAGCTGTTTGCTGGTGGAGGAATGGCGCACGTGATTCCCTCCTTTAGAAAGTGCCCAGGAACATCTGCTGTATCTCCGAGGACTGGGAGGCTCAGGCAAGCCATCTTCTGCGGCTCGCCCTCCTGGAGCAGGGGGGTTGTCTCCAAAGTGTCCAGGAAGAGTTTGCAGATTATTATTGACTCACCGGAAGGGGAATGACTCAGTAGTTGCCCCGTTAACAACGCAGGGGCAGGCCAGTCCCGATCGCATCTGGAGTTCAAGGTCTCATGCACTAACACGCCCATGATCAGCATCCTGCGACCGGATGCAGTGTGGCTCGGAGAGATGCGGGAGCGGCTACTCTGGCTTCGCTTCCGAAGGAGCGACGACAGGGCGTGGGGCAGAGGGTTAGTGCGCGTTCCCGCCGCCCCCTCCTCCTCCTCCTGCTCCCCTCCCCCACCCCTTTCTCTGTCTGCTCTCCTTCCTCCCTCTTTGAACCCTAACGAGCGGGTCAGATGTGGTCTCTGGCCATTACTCAGTGTCACGGCGTAACAGTCCCATGTGCATCACTCAGGTCAGCAGCTCCGGCAGAGACGGCCCTCCCTCCCCGGCGCTCTGGCAGACGCCCCCCGGCGTTTCCTAGGTGTGTGACCTCCCCGGGGCCACCCTTACTGACAGCCACGAACCGAACGGCGTAAGACCACAGAGACTTCTTTTTTCACTGTTTAGGAGGCTGCAAGTGCAACATCAAGGTGCCGGCAGGGCCCTGCTCCCTCTGAGAGTGTGGGGAGGAGGCTTCCTGCCTCCTCTTGCTTCTGGCGGCCCCCGGTGATCCTGGGCTTGTGGCCACATCACGCGAGTCTCTGCCTCTGTTACTGGGTGGTCTCCCGCCCTGTGTCTGTGCCCGCATTCTTCTGTTATTTTAAGGGTGCTCACCACTGGGCGAGGGCCCGCCCTCACCTGGCATGGCCTCATTAGAACTGGATTATATTCGCCCAAACGGGGTCGCATTCAGAGGTTCTGGGGAGATGTGAACTTGGGAGGGGGCGCTGCCTCAGCCAGCACACCAGGTGCCACCCAGTCCTGTCTCTGCCCGGAGCTCCGCACTGCAGGACGTGACTCGGCTCCCCCGTCTCCGCAAGTCCTCGTTAAACGTCACCTCATGGGGCGGTGTCATGGCGGGCAGCCTCGTCCCACTGTTCTCCCGAGGGTGCCTTTCTGGTTTCTCCCTTTGCACTCGTCACAACGTGTAATTTTTGGCTTGTTTGTTTACTTTCTCCTTCAGAAGAATACGTTCTCCCTGAGATGACAGAGCCCGTCTCTGGGGTGTTCACTCTGGTATTCTTAGATCTGGCTCCGTTCTTGACACATAGCAGGATCTCCATAGATAGTGATGATGAAATAAATGGATGGGTGGGTGGATGGATGGGTGGGTGGGTGGGTGGATGAATGCATGGGTGGGTGGGTGGGTGGGTGGGTGGATGTAGGATGGGTGGATGGATGGGTGGGTGAATGGGTGGATGGATGGGTGGGTGGGTTGACTACAAACAATAGGCACTTTCTACTTAATTACACTCTTTCAACCACATGTTGCATTTTGCTCTAATAATTATTATATTTTGTGTTCTTACCTGTTTGTATCTGAGTCAACACCTGTAGAAAGTATCAAGGACTTTCCATGTGGTGCGTTGACTAGAAAAAAAAAAGAGCCACCTGGAATCAATGCATGCTTCTCAGAAGCTCACGATTTAAGATGGAAGGAGCAGCTAAAAAAAGAAAAAACAATACTCTGAAGATGTGTATCCTAACAGGGGCATTAATTCAGCAGGGGCATTAATTCTCCCTATTCAAAACACCGCCCAGTGCCAGGTTCACGTGGAGTTCACGTCCTGCCGCCGTGCGCGCTGGGGCCCGACGGCCGAGGCTCCCCCGGGGAGCCCGGCGCCTGGTACACGCTCAGGGAGCGCGAGCTGGTGAGGTGATGCCCGGGACTCGGACGCACCTGCCCGGAGCCGGAGGTGGAGGCCCCGCCCTCGTCTCCACGCGCAGGCATGGCGGCGGCGTCCTCAGAGTCCGCGGGGACGGGAACCTCCGGGGCTCAGGATGGACTTTTCCTTCCCTTTTTTTTAAAAAAACCCTTTTAATTTAATTTATTTTTTTTGATAGGCGGCAGGTTTAAACATTTTTAAAAAACAGATTTTGTGAAGCAGAACCCAGGGAAACCGGTCGGTGATATGGCGACACCCGTGTGCAACGCTGGTGTGGGGTACCGGGAAGGGACAGCCGGGGACACTGGGTCAGGCGTGCGCTGGTCTGAGCACGTCCTTCCAGGCCGGGGTTCCCGGTGGGACAGGCTGGCCGAGGCGAGGTCTGTTAGGAAAGGTCGCAGGAAGAGTCCGAACGTGACGACAGATTTAGCTGGGCTCCCCTCTTTTCAGTTGGGGACCTTCCGGGACCCCTTTCGAAGAGGGATGGATGAGTTCATTTTTTTTTTTTTAGTTAGTTGAATTCTCCATCTTGATAAGGAGACAACGCTTCCTAGTCTCCTGGAGAACAGACACTGTGAAAACAGGGAGTTTCGTGTGACCTATGAGCTAGATCGCGATGGGGAGCGTTACATACCTGCATTTATGTTTTATATTATGTTTACATTTACCTAGTGTTTTTAGCTCTCTGCCGGGTGCAGGGAGTGAAAGCCGACTTCTGCAGCGCCCTGCTAAACAAGCCCCGTGACAGGCTGACCCCGGGGTTGGCCTCTCTCTCGGCAGGATGCCGGGGGCTGTGTGACTAATGTACGGGCAGCGCTGGGCACAGCTGGGGGTGCTTTCTGGGACCCCCTGCGAGCACCCTCTCAGACCAGCCTGAGAGGCTGGTCTGTATATTATATTTATACTGTATTTATTCTCCGAGTCCAGCGTTAGCAGGGTCTCTCCTTGGTAACGCACCTGCTCCGGATGCGTGAGTGTATTCACTGCCGGCCGGGCTCCCTGGGGGCCCCTGGGGTCGGTCAGAGCCCAGCCGCGTCCTGCACCTTCGGCCGCCCCGGGCCCTTGCACAGGCCTCGGGCTGTACCTGCCGCCCGTCTGGGGACATTCTTCTCTGTGCCCCTGTGTTTCTTGAAGATAATTTCTCCTTGGGTTTTTGACGTGGTTTTGAACTGTCAGGTGGGCACTTTGGCGCCCTGAGGTGCTCAGGTCTGTGGGCCGCACAGGTTGCAGGCAAGCAGAGGGCCGAGTGGGGGCGCGTCCTGTGTCCGGTCGGCCCTCGGCCAGGGCACCCAGATGGAGCTCAGAAGAGCCAGGGCCTCTGACTGTCTGCGTGTCTGCTTCGAAGAGTGCGTTGTTGATCTCCGACAGAGGAAGGAAGGAACTTGGACAAAACAAGGGCAGGAAGAATTTGTGATTTCTTCCACCATCAGCCAGCTCCCTGGTCCCTGTTGCCAAGAACGTAACTTGAATTTATAAGACCCATGTCTATGGGTTTTGGTTTTAGTTTTTTTCTTAACCCCATCACCTCTTTCATGCAGCCCCCAAGCCCCCTCCCCTCTGACACCTGTCAGTCTGTGCTCTGTGTCTGCGAGCCTGTCTCCATTGATACTGTTTGTTGGCTTCACCGAGGGAAAGGAGGGGCGGGGGTCGAAGGGGGTAAAGGGGGACAGGTGGTGAAGGAAGGAGACGTGACTTGGGGTGGCGGACACACAGGACAACCTACAGATGACGCGTTACAGAATTGTACACTTGAAACCTATATAATCTTAACCAATGTCACTTCAATAAATTCAATAACAAATTTTTAAAAAATTGACAAGACCAGTACAAGTCTAGTATGTACAACCCAAAATGTAATGTGGAGTAATGCCGTGTCTTTGGAGCCGGATCCTCTGTTTTGAGGTTAAGACTATGGGCATGAGAAATACGGGCATCACGGGGGCCCCCTAGTTCAAACATCCCCCGTGGTGTGCGCGGTTAACACGGGTCTGGGTGCCGAACAAAGCTGACTGAGTCACGCCTGTTTTTAAACTGCGCCTGCTGAATGGAAATCCCCGCGCTACCACAGGAGTGCCTTACGATTTTCAGCAAAATCTACCACGGGAAGAAGGTCAGCACAGGAGAGAAGGTCAGTTCAAACTGGACCCTCAGATTTTTGTACGACGCTGCTGTCCTCAGGCCGTATCTCAGAACCCAGGGCCACGTCCCAACCGTCATTTACGCATCAGCCGAAAGCACAAGCTATCGCCGTGAAAAGAGGCAGGAAACCCGGAGTCCGCGGGAGGATCCTTCGCTAGATTTCCATCCAAAGGTACAAGTGTGTCCGGGAGAGCCCACCATCCCAAACCCGCCCACGAGGAGCCCCGGGCTCCGGGCGGAGCCTGGTCGCCTCACTGCGTGGTTCGCCGTCCGCACGGAGGCCTTGGTCCGGCTGCAGGAGCAGGGGGAGGACCCTGTGCGGTGCGCTTGGAGGAAGGAGGAGCCAGTGTGTTCGGCACGTGTTGGGGGCGAGGACCCCGGGCTCTGCTCTGGGAGCAGAGGTCGGAGGGGCAGGGTGGCTGCTGACGGCGATCTCTCAGGGCCGCGGTGAGCAGTCGGGACGAAGGTCACGCAGGGAATTGAGAGCCCTGGTAGGGCCACGAGTGCCTAGGAAACGGGACCAGGCGGTGGACTGTAGCGGCAACAGCTGGGGGCTGAGTGTTCAGCTCCACGGAGGTGACGCTGAAAGTGCGTCACTCAGCCTGAGCCAGTGCGAGCCATGGTGACACCCTCACAGCCGTGTGGGGTGACACAGGTGTTCACAGGAGCACTACTGTCCTGCGGCTGGAGCTCCGCTTGGGCTCCTGACCTCGTGTCCCCATGTGATGGGCCACCCACACTCTCGAGTCCTGGCAGGTGCCGGCAGACAGAGGGGGACCCCTGGCCAGCCTTGCACTGACAGGTGCGTGTCCTGGCTCAGAAGTAACGCCCGTCCCTTTCACTCACCGGTGTGGCCGCAGCGGGCCACGTGCCCAGAGCTAATCACCAGAGTGTCAGCGGGAGACACAGCCAGACACAGGCCGAAGGGACTGACGACTCCCCGTAGGACGGGGCCTGGAAGGGGGGACAGCACCAGGACGCTCTTGTCCCAGGGCAAGTGCGAGAGTGCGGATGCCGGGGGGAGAAGGAGCCGAGCCCGGGGACGAACCAGGGAAGACTGCACGTAAAGACCGGGTACGGCCGGGGGTGGGGCCGGTCTCCAGAGAGGCGGACAGAGCGCGGTAAGGAGCGCCGACCAGGGTCAGCGGTCCGGGAGAAACTGGTCCGTGGGGCGGGGGGGGTCGTCCCCGAGGGCCCACGGTCTCCGTGAGGCCAGCTCTCCGCGGGAGCCTGCACACGTATGTCTTGGTTTATTTAGACAGAGTGAGAATTTTGATCCAGGTTCTAAGAAAATGAATTCTGTTCCAGATTTGAGCAGCAACTTCCCCTAGAGCAGTTTAATCGATGCCTGGAGACACAGGGTGGTTCTGTCCAGAGTCAGAAAGCAGAGACGTGCTGTGTTGCCTGGGACCCAAGACCCTCAGCTCCGAGCAGCAGGGGACAGGTCACACCGACCTGAGCAACCCGCGGCCGCGATGGGTCTTTCCCACATCCTCTGAAGGGTCAGACTCCCAGCGAGCGGTGGCGGCTCTCCTCGAAGAGAGGAATGCTGTTCCTGGCGTTTCCGACGCGTGTGTTTCTCTGTAGGTGGCGCTTTGAGTCAGGGCCGCGTGGAAACGAGCTGAGGGTAGTGCAGGGAAGAGCGTGTAAGCCGGCCTGAGCTCCAGTCAGAGTGTCTCCGCCGGTGGCTAACCGGCATTCTCCTGCAGCTCCCCCGCCACGGCTCCGAGCGTGAGTCACCAGGAACTGAATATTTATGAGCTTTCTGACCTCAAAAAAATCCAACGTCTGAAACGAGGTCACCTAAGGAGACTGTGGAAAACTTCCTGCAACTTGTTGGCAGATGATTTCAGCTCTTACTTCGACAGGCCGGGCATGGGATGCGCGCCATCTGGTTCCTGGGAAGACTCGCGCGCCTGTGAACTGCGTGCGCGAGACACGCTCCTGCCACTGGGCCGTGAACGGTCGCGCCTGCAGGTGAGGAAGGAGGGGAGGCAGCGCGTGCTCTCCCCGGCCCCCGGGGCTCCTGGGAGGCGCGGGGGCTCAGGCTGCCATGCTCTCCCCTCTTCGAATCGGCGTCTGCTGGGGACAGCGGGCCCCCCACCACCGTTTCGAATGTATGGTGGTCTCCCAGGACCTCGGATCCCCGGGGGGCAGTTTCAAAGGGCACTAAATGACTTCAGATGGCAGGCCCTGGCTGGCGTGGCTCGGTGGATTGAGCACGGGCTGTGGACCAAAGTGTCGCAGGTTCGATTCCCAGTCAGGGCACGTGCCTGGGTTGCAGGCCATGACCCCCAGCAACTGCACATTGATGTCTCTCTCTCTCTTTCTCCCTCCCTTCCCTGTCTGAAAATAAATAAATAAAATCTTTAAAAAAACTATCATTGATTTTATTTAAAAAATGACTTCAGAGGCCCACGGCCCCTCTCCACTCCGTGAAGGAGCATTTCTAACTATTTCCAGGTGCAACGCAGGCACCTGTGCTGTGCACTTGAACGCTGTCAAAAAGGCGTATTTCGGGAAAGAAGGCTCTACTCGATCCTGTGCTTCCCAGGCCCGACTCAGCAGAGGGGTTGTCGGATCTCTGCCAGAGATGAGGGCGCGGGCGCGGGCTCGGGAGGGAAGTCTCCACGTCCATCCGTCCGTCCGTCCCCGGGGAGCCGGGGGGACCGTCTGTGCGTCCCTGTCCAGCAGGGCCGGCCGTGGGCCGGAAACCTCGAAGACCCGTGACGACGTGCCTCACCGAAGTTCGGGTGTATTTCGAGGATGGAGCCTTCGTTTTTTCTGCGTTGGGTCAGGGGAAGGAGGGTGGAATTCATTGTCTGGATGGAGCTTGTCCGTTCTGAGCTCTGCCGCTCACCAGCCGTGCGGTCTTGGGGACACTGCGTGCGTTCGGTGGGCTTCCGTCCCTTGGAAGAGGACGACCTCCGCTCTCCTGGGACAGGCGAGACGTCGCAATGAGGCGCCACACATGAGCCTGCTCCGCGCGTGGCTAGAACTAAACACACATTCACTGAACGCGTCCTCCTGAACCCGAGCATTTTGGAAGTGCTCGGTTCTTCTCGCTGTCCCCAGATTAGTCTTGTTCTCCCTGCCACAGGCTCAGCACGCACACCCTGTTCTCTGCTTAACGAACATTTGTCACAGAGCCGCACGGCGGGCTCCCTGCAAGAGGTGGCAAGGAGGGGATGTCTTCATCTGTGAGTGTCAGGCACTGAGAAGGAGTAAGTAGATTGTGTGTGTGTGTGTGTGTGTATCTGCAGACTCCTGAGCAGCGGACTCATTCCGTACTGTGCCTGAAAACTTCCCAGGCAGCGTATTTTTTGTGCCTTTCTGCTGAGTGGTGGCTCTGATGACTGTTGCCAGGTGGTCTCTTTCATCGAACGGAGTGGCTCAACTCTCGTGCCCACATCACAGAAAACACGGGAGCTGAATCCCAGACACGCCTGTGCAGCACCGCCAGCCCCGGGAGGACACCCTGCTCTGTCTTCCGAGGCGTGGCGCACTCTCAGGGAGGCTGGCTGGGCGGTTACTGGGGCCACGGCGCTGCCGTGGGGACCTCAGCTGGTGCCGGAGCCCGTGCATGCAGCCCTGCAGTCAAGAAATGCACACGAACAAAAACAAACTAAGCAAACAACTGGAACAGGAACAGAACCACAGAAATGGAGGTCACATGGAGGGGCAGCAACAGGGGAGTGGGAGGAGGAGAGAAGGGGAAAAGGTACAGAGAATAAGCAGCATAGATGGGAGGTAGAAAATAGACGGGGGGAGGGCAAGAACAGTGTGGGAAATGTGGAAGCTAAAGAACTTATGACCCATGGACATGAACTAAAGGGGGGGAATGCGGGTGGGAGAGGGTGAGCAGGGTGGAGGGGAATGAAGGGGGGTAATGGGACAACTGTAATAGCAGAATCAATAAAATACATTAAAAAAAGTGTGTACAAACAAGAAAAGCAGACCAAACCCACCGACACAGGCAGCAGTGCGGCGGTTACTGGGGGCAGGGTGGGCCGCAGTGAAGGGTGAAGAGAACCAGCAGCGCGTCGTGACGGAGAAGCCTTGACTCTGGGTGGCGGGCCCGCGGAGGGACAGACAGATGACGCGTCATAGAATCGTACCCCCGAAACCCGTGCCGTCTTACTAACCAGCGTCACCCCAATAAACCGAATTCCAAAAAAGAGAGAATGAAGAAACGGGCCGCGGACGTGAAAACCAGATGGTAAGAACGTCCGGGGACCCGCCGCAGCTGGTCCAGGGGGGCAGCGACGTCGAGACTGGGGGTGACACACGGTTCACCGCCGAGACCTGTCTCCACGGGGCATCCGGGGACGGCGGCGTCACGAACCTGACCGCCGGGCATGGAACTGAGCGCGTGCTTGGCTTGCTGGTTCTTACCGCCCTTTCCCCCCAGAAAAAATAATTAAACAGACACATTATTAGGGGGGAGAAAAGCAGAACCTCTTACTCACTTCCATCCTGAATTTACGGCAACCTCAGTTTGCTCCTGGAACATGTGCTTTTGCCTCGCCTGGACGGTGCACGGTGCGAACCTCTGGCTTCCGGTATTGCGTTTCCCTTCGTACCACGTTGCCAGCAGATTGTTGTGACTAATAACATGCATCTTCTAAGTCAGTGTTTTATCATCGCCGTAGTGAAAGTTGTGTTTTTAAGGGCGCTGATGCCTCCTGGTCCAGAATTAATTAATTTACACAGATGATGTTTTGATGAACCGCATTTCTTTTTCACTGGGTTCATGTGGCTTCAGAAAATTTATTTAATAGTTTCATAATATTGAGGTTGCATTTTATAATGGGAGCCGGGCTTTTGATTTCTTGCCTACTAAATGCCGCAGCCACTGGGAGCGTGGCCGAAATAACTGTTGGCTTACTGTGCAGGTCGGGTAAGGTCGCCGGGACCGAATGCCCACCTGGGTTTCGGTGAGCACAGAGCAGGGCTCTTGCGACCGGGCGGCCCCGCGGGCCTGAGGGGGTCCTCCCTGGCGTCGTGCTCCTTGGCTGTTTCAAGGTCTTCAGTGTTTTATGCATTGTGCATTTGATGCATGGGAAGACACTTTCTGCCGCTGCAAAGGCACTTTTATTGAGGAGGTTGTAGCCAAAAATAAGAGCTTGCGTTCCAAGTCAGTACGAGTTGACCAAAACTGTAAATATGCAAGGCCCAATTATGCAAAAAAACCCACAAAAAACACTGAACCTGACGCATTGCCATAAACCACGGGTTTCTTTCTTAATTTTTGCCTTTGTGTTGTGTTTTGTCTTAAAAACAGTAAGTTTCAGGTTAAATACACTTTAAGATTTTTGTTGCTGTAAGAAGGTCATTGAATTCTCACGCACGCTGCACTGAATCTATAGGTTACGTGCATTTAAAGTAATCCACTGGAGCAGAAACGTGTTCCGCCTTTAAGACTGTTTTAATTCCTCAGCTTCCCACGCCCGGTGGCTCAGCTCCCTCCGCCCGCCCTCCGTCCGAGAGTGTTTCGGGTCTCCCCAGCCCCTCCCAGGAGTGCAGCCCCTCGGTCTCACTGCCCCCAGAGGCGGGGGCTCGGGCCCGGGCTCTGGGCAGAAGCACCAGCTGTGACAGAGAGACAGGGCCGGGGTGGGGCGGGGAGGGAGGAAGAAGGAGGGGCACATCGGTTTTACTGCTCGGCTCCTGGGGACTCAGCCTGACGTCGCTGCCTCCCGAGGTCAAACCCTCGGGGCAGGACGGGGTCGGAGCTCGGTGGCTCCTCCTGTCTCTCTACCTGAAGGGAGAGTGACAGCACAGCCACCGCAATACCCTCGGAAAATCACTTACACACGCACACACACTCTCACACACTCACACACACACTCAGATGTTTGTGTGTGTGGGACCGTGGCTGGTGGCCGTGGCAGTCCTCACACGGGCGGGTGGGAGACCTCGGACGGTCAGGAACATGAGACGGAGCGGGAGGAGGACAAGGGTCCCTGAGGGTCAGCACCGGCCTCACGACGCCTGCCCCCGGGGGCGTCTGTCCTCTGCGTCTGTCCTCGCCCCAGGCCCTCCCCCTGCTCTGTCCTCGCTCCTGTCCCCGATGAGGCCTCGCCCCAGGCAGGCAGGAGAGCAGAGCTTGAGCCACAGAGATTCCCGGGGAAGGGCCTCCCGCCCCCCGCCCGGCGACCTGAAAACAACTCGAGGGCGAACCTCGCTCTGGTCGGGGACGGAGGCCTGTCGATGCCTTTTCTGAGCGCTTCCCTTTCGTCAGCCTTCTTGTCCTCTGGGGCGGGACCCCCACCCCCGGGACCTGGGTGGGGGCGTGTTCCCACAGGGCCCCCTGTGCCGCTGCCTCGGCCACCGCGCCCTGACGACGTGTCCCCGTGTCGGCCCAGTGCCCGTGACACCATGCCGTCACCGTGACACCTAAGCCCAGAGGACCTGCCCCCGAGGCCGCGGTCGGGGTTGTCCCTTCCCGCTGTCTGCCCCTCCCGTCCGCCCCTCCCGTCTGTCAGGTGAACGCCTCCCGGAGTTCCCACGGGCGTGCCGAGCCCCCGTGCCCTGCCGCAACTCCCGGCCGGCGCGGGGCGAAGCTGCCTGGCCTGGAAGGAGATGCCAGTGGGATGGAAGTTCTGTGCATGAGCCTCCTCTGGGTTGCCCGCGGGCGGGCTGCCCACGAGGGACCTGTGTTCTGTCTTCTCGCGGTTCGATCGCCGGTCGTCTTGGGGATCGTGATTCCGCGTTCCCCAGGCTTGCAGGGGAAGTGTCTCTTCACGTATCGCGGTGTCTGGCCAAACTGACCTCTGCCTCGTCCTCGACGAGCTTTCGGCCTCCTGCCCGAGGCCTCGTCATCCCCTCCCCCAGGATGCGACACGACAGTGGCTATATCCTTCCTGGCTCCTAGCTGTTCGTCACTCCCGTCAGAATGACCTTGTCTGGCGATAAAGCAGGACATGAAAGGCAGCGTGTCTCCCCTCCTCTGTCCCTGTACAGTTAGTTGTGGTTTTTGGCCACCAGCGGAGTTTTTGTATTTATTGCCATCCGACGATATTACCTTAGGTTTGATCCTCGGTCTTCACTGATGACAGCATATTTATCTGGCATAGGACGCATCTCACCCCATTTATACTGGGTTTTGGAGGTTTAGAAGAGAGAACCAAAGTGCAATTTATTATCGTCTTACTAATCTTACACTTCATTTTATCAAAGTTTGTTCACTCTTTTTGGTAGAAGAAATGATCTGACAGAAAAGTTAGAAGCAGAAGATTAAGAAACTCAGTTTTTCTTTGTATCATCTCTTATCAGTGACAAACAGGAGCTAGGTATGATTTTTTATCAGCATGCTTTTATGTGTTCCAGAGAAGCCTATCAATAACAATTTTTTTTCCTATTTGTTTACTGTTTATTGCCTTTATTCCCAACTCTAATGTAACTCCTGGGGAGAGTTACATTAGACAAGAAGAGATTTTTCAAAATGTTCCAATTTTTCCCGAGAAGGGTCGTCCCACTATTTTAAGTCTTCACGTTGTATTTGTCACATTTGCGCATCACGTTCATAAATCATCCCTCACGTTCTACTTCCTCGCTTTGCAGTTCACACTGAAGTGTACCAGTCTTGCTCATTCTTCCTTTCTCGCCCCCCATCACTGCCAGGGAGAATGCACCCCCTGCCCCCCGCGTTCCGGGGTCTCGGCTGCAGGCTCATCTTCCTTCGGCGGGGCTGCCAGGACGTGCCCCCCCACCCCCCCGCATCGATCACGCCCCTTGAACTTCGGTCACACGTCTATCGGCCCGTGTCCGACGGGAGTCTGGTCACACCGAGTTACGCTGAGTCCCCGGGGGTTTGTGACCGGGCTGAGCTGAGCCTCAGTGCACTGTAACCAGCTGGTTTATTGCGCCGCCCGTGCATTTACTCATAACATGTCTGTGGGTCTGCGGGCAGGCCTGTGAGCTGACACCTCCTGGAACTGAGTCTTGTTTTTCACGCTCATTTTTTAAATGTATCGGAGTCCAGTGTGAACGTGTTTATCTGGGCATCTTTCTTTCCCGGCCTCCCCTCCGGCAAAAACTCTGGCGGAGGAAATGAACGAGGATGCGGACAAAATACGAAGCTCCAGCTCCAGCTCCACGTAGCGCTGTTGGCTCTTCGTCGGCTCCTCTGATGTCGGCTCCGCCCCGCTCCCTCCAGGGGGGCCACGGGGCGCCGCCGTCCTGGGCAGCAGGGGCCGGAGTGTCGGGTCCCCCGGCCTCTGGTGACAGGGGACAGGGGCCTCGTTACTGCCTCTCTCTCACGCGGTCTCTCCGGATGCCGTGTGGTCTCTCCTGGTACCGTGACAGTGAAAATGCAAAGACAGTGTAGAGAAAACCCACGGAATGGGAAAACATGGCCAGCTGTTTATCTGATAAGGGACTTGTATCTAGAACCTATTTAGAATTCTTACAACTCAACCGTAAACAAAAAGACAATATAATTTTAAAACCCACCAAGGACCTGCGCCGACATCTCTCTGCAGGAGATACGCACACGGGCAGCGAGCACCCGACACCATGCTCAGTGTCATCGGTCAGTGCAGAAGGCTGGCCAAAGCCCCACCATGAAATGCCGCTTCGTATCCGCCACGAGCTGCGACCAAACAGCTCGCATGTGCCGGGCGGGGGGGGGGGGGCTGCGGGGGGAGGGGCACGCGGACAGAGCTGGTGGAGATGGACGATCGTGCGGCTGCGTTGGGAAACAACCCGACACAATGTCAAGCGAGTGAACAGGCGCCCGGCAATGCCGCTCCGGGGCGTCCCCCCGAGAGGAAGGACCCTGCACTCCTGCGAGGTCTCGTCCCAGTGTGTGCAGGACGGTCGCTCGCGGCGTGAAGAGTGGGAGCAGCCCAAACGTTCGCTCCCTGCTGACTGGGTGCACTAACTATGGTGCATCCACATGACGGAATGGTGTTCAGGCCCCACAGGAACGAGGCGCAGCAAGGGGGAACCTTGACAACTGGATGGTATGTGCGGAAGCCTGCCAGGAAAGGCCACGGATCGTCTCGTTCTGTTTGTAAGATATCCAGGGTAGACAAGTCTCCAGAGACGGGTGAGCGGGTGCCCAGGAAGGGGGGACCGAGGGGCGGGACCGCTGACGGGAACGGGGTTTTTCCTGCGAGTGTACTAAACACACGGACCTGTACATCTTTGATGGGCGAACGGTCTCACATGTAAGTCACAGCTCCATCCAGCTGTTAAAAACACGGTAATGCTGTATCTCAACTAGCGCGATTTAGCAGCATCTCCAGTGAATGACCGGCCTGGAGCTCCACCAGGCCCTGGGAGGTCGCGGCTGAGTGGGGAGAGCAGCCGCCGCCACCGCCCACGGGCCGGCTTCAGTCCGAGGGCCGCGGGCGCAGGTACGCCGCCAGACTCGCCCAGGTCGGCGTCTGTCTGTGCCCATGAGTGTCGGCGGAGGGGCCGTGAAGTTTTAAAATAGAACCTACCCGCTGGTCTTGCTCCAGAAGTGAAGAACTGTCAGTGGCCAAAAACCAAAAAACAACCCTTCCAAGTCCCCGTCAAATACACCGAGTGTTCAGTCCAGCGAAGCAAGGCCGAGGGACAGGTGTGGAGACCCAGAGTCCCTTGTCCCCTGGCGTCACGGCCCCTCACACACTCTCCCGGGGCAAGGGTGAGCTTTCCGTGCGGCTTTAGACAGCAACGGTCTAACAGAAGGGGAAAAAAAGAAATTCCACGAAATATGTAAATAGCATCACCCCCAAATTAGTGGCTTCTACTTGACCTTTTTTTTAAAAGATTTTATTTATTTATTTTCAGAGAGGGAAGGGAGGGAGAAAGAGAGAGAGAGAAACATCAATGTGCGGTTGCTGGGGGTCATCGCCTGCAACCCAGGCATGTACCCTGACTGGGAATCGAACCTGCGACACCTTGGTTCGCAGCCCGTGCTCAATCCACTGAGCTATACCCGCCAGGGCTCTCTTGGACCTTTTAAAAAACAGAATACTCACTTCAAAATATCACAGTCATGGTCAAATGCATGTTGGGTCCAAAACAAGTTACTTGCTCTTCTGTCGTGGATTTCAGTTTTTATGGGTTACTCCGCTTTGAATAGTAATCAGACATTACTATGATTTGTATTTTCCTAAGACAACTGTTATCTGAACACAGTTTTGTGTTTGGAGTGGGTTTGGAGAGTCCCTAATTGGCCTGCAAGATAAACCGGTTTGGGGGGACGGCAGGGGCTGCAGAGAGGCGTCTTGGGAAGTGACTAACGGCATCAAAGGAAATCGTAAATGCATCGCGTTCGCTTGGAAACGGACCGGAACCACCCGGTGTCAGTGATGCGGCCCATCTGCGCTCCTGGGCCCGGCCGCCCCAGCCCAGGCTCTGTGCCGCCGTGAACACAGCCGCCACACGTCGCCGGCAAGTGCCAGGAGACGCCCTGGGGGCTGCGGGCGCTACTCCGGGTTCTTTAATCGGGCAGGGCCACTCGGGGGCCAGCAGGCCTGATGGGGAGACGGAGGAGTCGTGGCTGGAGGAAGCTGGTCGGCGGGTAAGCCGGGTGACCAGGGATGCCCTTCGGAGCATTAACGCCCCTGTTCCTAAATGCTGTGCATCCAGTCTTATCACTCCTGCCGATAACTTGTATTTACTGAGTTATTTTTAAATAGCTGCCCCCCCCGCCCCCCGCCGCCGCACCATTTGACCATTATGAACAGCTCTGGGTTTGGAGTCAGGTGAGAGAAGGCAGGAATTTGCAACTGCACGTGTGTCCGGAGGAATCGGGGTCAAGCCGGCCCCCACCGGCACCAACCCCGTTCTCGGGGTCCGATCTACACGGGCCCAGGAAGGCGCGTTCAGAGTAGCGGTTTCCGGCTCCCTCCCGTCAGCCAGACTACTCAACACCACTCACACTTTCTGTGCTGAATTCTCTATATCTGTCTCTCCAAAGGACCATGCAAGCTCAGATAAAACAGAAAGGTGAGTTCCTCCTTTTTTTGGCGATTGCTTTTGAGTAATTCGGTGACACCCGGCACGCGCTGGAGAAGGGAGCACAGGACGGGGGAAGTGGCCAGAAGGACCGGGTCTTCTCCGGGCACTCGAGGGTCCGTTCTTTATCACAGCGACCAGGCGTGTACGCAACAGACAACCCTGGTGTTCCACACGCGGGTAGAGGATGCTTTCAGGTTCTGTGTTTGGGAAGAAAGTGTATCCCCTTTCCTTTTGACAGGTGTCTTTGCCCAGCACGGAACTCCAGGCTGACAAGTGCTTCTTTCACCACTCCCCGTCGCTCCAGCGTGTTTTGTTTCGATAAGCGCTTCGTTTTCATTCCCCTGTATGTCTTTTTCCCTGCTTTTCGTGTTTTCTCCTTATCTCTGGCTTTAAGCGGCTGGAGTATGACGGGCCTTTGAGTCGTTGCCTGAAGGACTCTTCCACTGTGGTTTGAGCTTCCTCGATGCGCAGGGTTAGAATTTCCATCGAATTTGGGAAATCTCGGGCCGCTGTTTGTTCAAGGACTTTTTACGTCCCTGGCCCCCTCTCCTCCTCTTCCTCGAGCCTCCCGGCTCCGTGAGCGGGAGGCTGCTTGGAGTCGTCCCACATTTTACTGTCGCTCTCGTCATTTTACTGCGCCTTTTACTGTGCTTTGTTTGGCGAGGGCACAGCCAGTTACTCAGAAAGAGCTGGATTGTTGGAGGCTTGCTTTCAGCCCCCCTCCACCCCCCCCCGGGCGGGACCAGAGCATCTTTGGTCTGGGGATGCTTTGGACCCAGGGTTTCCCGCTCCGGCTGGTGGGATCCCAGCCACTACCTGTCCGTCTGGGGCCAGCCCGGGGGATGGCTCTGCCTGCGCCCTCCAGGTGGTCCCTCCCTGGCCTCAGGGCACGTCCTCGCTCGCAGGTTCCCACGGGGACCCGCTGGAGACCCGGAGTGGGCGGAGCTCTGCAGACGTCCCGAGTTCGGTCGGTCGGTCGGTTGGGGTGACCGTCCCCTCCAGCTTCCCGGGGAGGTGGTGGTGGCCCTCCAGCCCCACAGCCGTCGAATCGACACCAGAGGTCAAAAACAGTTCCCTCCAACTTTCCAGAATTGTTACCCCAACCAAACCTTGGGAATATCTCAACACGTTTTAGATTCACGGTCCATTTACTTACACATACATGGAAGTGGGCACACCGCTTCCCTGGGCCTACGGACGGTTAACTCGGTCCCTGTTCATAAAAACACGAACACACGTTTACCCCTTTATACCTGTGACGCGACAGGGGTTGTCTCTCTGGAGCTTTCTCGGAGCTTCTAGGACCAGAGGCCACCGACCCCGGGGCCGCACGTTTTGCTGGAAACGTAGCCCACGCACCCGGGAAACTCGGGGCGCGTTCGCAAAGCCCCCCTCGTCCCCAGCATCAGCCTCGGGGCCCAACGCCCGCCCCAGCGGCGAACACGCACATCATCAGAGCTACTTCAGTGAACCTGGGTCAATGTGCCGCTCTCCCGGACACATTCTGAACCTGTCACGATTACAGCCCGGGGTGGGGGGGGTGGGGGTGGGCGTCGGCTTTTTGGCATTGTCTCGTCGAAGTCATTATCCTGAGAGCCAACTGTGCTGAACCCAGAGTTCAGTGAGTGCAGGGAGGCGGGGAAGCACAAGGGCTGGCGAGGGGAGGGCCCCGCCCGGGAGGGGCCTGGTTCCCGTTCCTGCCGCACCGACTCGGAGGGTCCCGGGTCTCCTGTGTCCACCCGCAGCGGTCTTTCCCCTGAACCTGCCCGAGGAACCTCGCAGTCATTGCGGCTGCGGGTGTTCCTGCTCACCCTTGGCCGGGATTTGGGCGTCGTGCCCCCGAGGACGCCGGGCAGTGCCTTCTCCAGGGGGGAGAATCCAGCCTCCGAGGGGGCCGGCGCCTTCCTCCGAGCCGCGTGTTTCCTGGGCGACGGGACCGGAGGCAGAGCGCGGCAGCTCTGGCCACGCGGCCCTCGCCCCACCGAGCTCCCGCGGGCCCCGGAGCCCTTGGGGGCCCCCGAACCCTAGGAAGCCGGGCGAGGGAAGGTGGGAGCGCGGTGGCCGCTCACAGTCCGTGCCGTCTCACGGTCTCACTGCGTCCGGGAACACTCGGGTCTCAGGACGCAACGCACTCGGCCTGCGTGGGGAACGAAGACCTGCGAGGGTGGGACCCATGCGCCGTGCCGAGGGAGGGGGGCCCAGCTGTGGGGGGGGGAGGTGGGCCGAGAGAGGCTTCACGCAGGGTCTGGTCAGCGACGGCGAAGGGGCTGGACTTCGTCTGAGAGCTGGGGGGACTCCTCGGGAGGCCCCGGCGAAGGCAGGTGACGCCCGACGCAGACTTATTTATTCTGTCGCCGCGAACACTGGGTCGGCCCGGCAGGACCAGAGGGGCCAGTGGGGAGGCTGCCACCACCTTCGTCTCCGACGGCGGGTGTGCCTGTGCAGGTAGCGGCAGGGACAGAGCACCCGAGAGCTGGTGGGAAGCTGGCTCCGAGCTGGACGAGAGGCGTGAGGGGGAGAGAGAGACGAGCATGGGGGGACGACCCCTGGAGGGGACAGGAGAGGACGTCCTGAGACGGGACGGCGCAGGACTGGGAGCGACTCTGGGGACAATCGAAAGCTCTGTTTTGGACGATGCAACGTGTCTTTATAACACCCAGGAGGGGACCGGTAGACTGATGTTCCGTGTTGGAAGCCGAGGCGCAGGGCCATTGGGGGTGGGCGTGAACTTCGGGAGGCGGGGGTCACGGTCACAGCCGGCGTCGGTGTCCCCGAGGCCGGGGCAGGGCGCCCTCCCAGCAGCTCTTCGAGGCCGGGGGACCCCCAGTGTCCGGCTCAGCACCAGGCCGAGCAGAAGGCTTCCCGGCCCAGCAGGCGCCCAGGTGGGAAACGGGCCCAGAAGCTGTGATACAGGCGAACGGGCCCCGGCGCCTCAGACCCCGACAGGCCACCCCCTTTAAACTCCCTGGGCACCCCGGACTCCCAGGGGCTCGCTTTGTTGAGGCAGGAGCTTCTAGGCCTGTGTTTACCCCTCTTCCTAAAGTCCCTTCGGCGGCCTTCGGGCGGCCTCTCCTCCCAGGAAAGCTTCCCTAGGTGACACCAAGGTGATGAACGGACGGCCTCTCCTGGTACCCGGCCCTGTGCTGCGGCCTCCCTTGGCAATGCCACCGACCCATCTCGCCCGGGGCCTCCCTCGGGCGGGACACACGCTGCGACCGGAACTGAGTCAACAGTTCTAGCGCCGCCGCCCGCAGTCCCGGGGCGAGTCCTCCCAGCAGCGATGGGTGGGGCCGTTCTGTGACTGCGGACACTCGTGTTCTGGGTTTTTTTCCCCTCCCCAGTTAGCACAGAAAGGGTGGCATCGGCTGTTTGTGAGTCCCGAACATTCCATCTGGACCCTTCTCAAAGCCGTGCGTCACTGCAAGCTGTGTCAACAGCAGCGGGCCGAGACTTCCACGTGACCAGGTGTTCAGCACGTAAACACGGCCGACGGTGGCGTTTCAGAAACCCCGGAGTAAAACCTTTACCGCCGGAGGCAAAAATAGCTCGAAAAGAGGACGGCGGGACAAATGAGGACAGCCAGGCTGCGCTGAGCGTATTTTTGTTGGATTCGCTCTGAGTTGTGTGAACCCGGCTCCAGCTCGGTCTTGAGGAAGAAAATCGAGCGGACACAGTTCGCCGAGTCAGCCCCACGCAGAAAGGTCTGCACATCGGACGGCGTTAACAGCTCTCCAGCCCTCTGTCTCGGGCGATCAGTTTAAACAGGGCGGAATGCGCAGCCCTTTAACCCCCCCCCCCCCCCCGAGCGGGGCACATAGAGGCTCCTCTGTTCCTTGTGGCGGGACTCGGGCCAACAGCAAAAACCTCCTCTTCTCCTGAGTAACGTCTACAGATATCACCCATAACACGATCTTCGCTTCGTCTCTGCTCTATCAGATGTGTGCTTCACGTCTCCCCAGCAAACTCGCGCTGACGTAACATGCTGGGGCGTGCGCTAAACCTGCTGCGGGGTCACACGGAGCAGACGGACGCGCTGATTTCCTGCCTCAAATTGTGTCGAGCACCATCTCTCTTCCTTAGTGTCCCAGCCTGGACACATCCTCAATACTATCCCTCCAGTTCAACCTTAAGTGCTCAGCGAAAAGACAGATGGGATTCTGCTGGAGACCAAAATGACTCTTTTTGGGCGAGAACGCCGGGGTTTCTGGCTCATCTGAAGCCACATTTGCCAGCTGGGCTTTGGAGTTGGTTCTTTCTTCCTTTTTTTTTTTTTCCCCTTTGCCTTGAAAATATTTCCTTCAGTTCCTTTTATTTCTAAATAAATATTAGGGCTGGGTTTTTAAATAAAGAGGCAATTATGAGCACATTAACATCTCTAGCAGACGGCAAAGATAGGGCTGGTCAGTCCCCCCCCCCCGAAGAGAGCGGCTGCTGGGCCCGCAGCCCCGGCCCCTGCAGCGAGAACCCCCTGGCCGACCAGCAAGGGGCATCAGCACCCCGTCCGTTCGGCGAGAGCTTTCAGGCAGGGCGTCGTCCTGCCGCTGCAGCCGCTGCAGCTGCTGCTACAGACCCAGAGGTGGGCTTTTGTCCCGGCCTTCTCAGCCCCCAGCTTCAAAGCCGAGGCGGAGGCGCTGGCTCGGCGGGGACTTGAAAGCGAGTCAGGGCGGATGAAATTCCCTTCCTGGCGCGGATTCTTGGCCGCCCGGGCCAGATGGCTTCCTGCAGACACTCACGCTCCGCCTGCTCTCGGGAGGCAGCGCTGGCCCTCGCTAATGACCCACAGCTGCCCCCGCCCACTCCCCGCTCCCCGCTCCCCGAAGCCGGGGAGCCCTGCCCAGGCGGGGGGGGGGCTGCCCCCGCCCCCACGCCGGCTTCTCAGGGAACCTGAGCCCCGGGGCGGGCTCCCCTCCAGGGCTCCAGCCTCCGCCAGTCCAGGCACACCCGCCGTGTCCCCCTGTCCCCGACTGTCCTGACGCACGTTCGGGGACGGACAGAAGGGAAGCAGTTCGGGCAGCCCCCCACCTCGTGGGCTCCATGCACGGCTGCACCTCGGGGAGGATCCGACGGGGGTGGTGCTGGGGGCGCCAGAGCCCCCTGTCGCCCAGCACGCAGAGGGCAGAGCGGGGATGAATGAGTCCCTTGTGCTCGAGGCCTGAGCTGCCTTCCTGGCTCGGCTGGGTCCTGCCTGTGGGTGGGCAAGGCCTCGTTGAGGGGGCCTGTGGGGGGAGGGAGACCGTGAAATGCAGCTGCGAGGCCGCCTGGCCCTGTGCTGGGAAACACACCTGTCTCGCCAGCTGGCTCACCTGCCCTGTGAGGTGCCCCCCCCGGCCCGTGCGTCCTCACCAGCGGGGTCCGGCTGGCACCAGCAGGGCTTTGGGTCCCACTGTGACGGCTCTCATTGCTGCTGTGTTCCATGTGGCCACGGTGAAATACACGATACACATGACATGTACAACAGATCATGTATGTAAATGACTGATTTCAAATGAGACACACATATTTATGTATACACATGTGAGACAGGCGAGTGTTTTATCATACTTTGCAAGGCACTTAGGTTAACCAATTATTTCATAAAGATACTCCATCTGTTAATAAATAGTCTCTCCGTTTGCAGGAACTAAACTGACTCTCGGGCGGTCCCCGCTCCCGGGTCCTTCAGCTCGGCCTCCTTCTGAATATTAAAGGAGAAAGTGTCAGCATCGCCGTCCCGTCCGCTACTGGGGTCGGACGCCCGGAGAGGACAGCGGGGTTAAGGGACGATGTTTACGTGAGGCGGGCCATGGCAGACGCCGACCGGAAGAGGTTGGGCTCATCGGGGGGCCTTCGGAGGTGGGGCTGTTTGGAAGAAAAGAATTTAGAATGGGGTTCTGAAGTGAAGTCTCAAACTGGACAGGAAAGCCCCCCGAAATCGCGCAGTCTAAGATGAATGCTCCCCCCCAGGCAAACCTCCCCTTCCCTCCTCCCCCCCGGGGGGGGGTGGGGAAGCGTAGCAACTATTTGGGGGTTCCTGGCCTCTTACAGGTTGTCTAAGGCCATTTTTTCTAAATTTAAAAAATTGCCCTAAGTTCTTAATCTTTCCTATCTAGTTGTTGTTGCCTTTGTTCATCAATCCTATCGTTGCATCAGTTAATCACGAAAAGACGCTAAGCGCGAGGAAATGGTGCGGGGTGGGGGGGGTCGGAAGGCGAGAGGCTTGAAATATCGCCCTGAGCCGGGCTGCCCCGAAACACGCCCGGTTAGTGCGGAATGACGGCAGCGGGCTGTTCCGGAGGGTCATCGTAATTAAAAACAGAGTGTTTGTCCAAGGTTCCAAGTGAATTCCTATGAACCCCAGAAGGTTCCGTTCAGTTCAGGAAAAGGTTAAGTTTGATGTTATTCTCGGAGTTAGCTTTCCAAGCCCTAATTACGATGATAGACATTAGTTTGCAAACTTGGAAAAGGTTCATTTACATGACAGAGCCAAGAGTCAACTGGTCTTGTTACCTTTCTTTTCATGTGGTTTTTCAAATGCTGACTTCAACACATGGATGCAGTGCAATACACGGATGATATATCCTAGAACTATACGCTTGAAACCTATGTAATTTCATTAACCACTGCCACTCTCATATGTTTAATTAGAAAAACAGAAATAAGCACTCACTGTGATGAGGAGTTTAAAGAAAGAAAGCGCTATATTGTTTTATTAACTTATAGCATTAATTGCATGGATCTGTACCGATTATTCCTTTACAGAACTCAACTCCTGACAAAGTGGAGAGTGTGGTCTTATCTGGGGATGCGATTTTCACTGAAAGCACTCTAATTGTGTGATGGTACCCAGCTCCCTTCGTGGGAGAAAGGCCGGCTCCTGGGAGGAACGTTCTGACATCACGACATGAAGGTCGTCGTCTGCGCTGGTCGCACGTGGGAACCACCGTCGTGTCCCTGGCCCGTCGCTGTCACACACCACGTGGCCACAGACCCTGGGAAAGGCTTTGACAAAGCCGGCTCGCCCGCCTGCTTGGCGTCTGCCCCGGCCCCGTCTGGTCTGCAAGGGGAGGGGACCCTCCGCAGCTTCTCCTCCCCCGCCCTCCTGTCCCTCCCCGTGCGGGGCTCACCGCAAGGAGGAAGGATCCCCTCTGCATTATTGATGAAATCGAGGGACGGGCCTGTTTACTTGCATAATTTCATCCGCGCCAAAACAGAGATTAATTTAAAGCGAGGGCGAGGCGGAAAATCTGTGCAAACATCTTGGTTTGCTCGTGTGGTTCCGCGCTGACAGCCCCCATTAATCTTGGAGGGGCTCACGCAGTGGGTGGGGGAGGTCCTGCTGGTACTTGGAGACGGACGTGAACGCCCCCATTCATCGCAGACCACCGGGAACCCGACCCCAGCCGCAGGCCTGCGGCTCAGCCCTCGAGGGGCCACATCGATCTTCTCAGCCGGCCTCTGGGGCGGCGGTAAGGGCGTCCACCTGGCGAGTCCCAAAGACTTCAGATTTCTCTCCTAACGCTTGCCTCTTTCCCTAAAAGTCTGAGCTTTCGGCGCTCCCCTGTCTCCGTGTCTCTGTTGTCTTGAACTTGACGCCTGAAATCCCGACTCCTTCCTGGACTCAAGGTCTGAACTTGGGCACGTTCCTCGGTCCCGCATCTGCAGCACAGACCCGCTGCAGCACAGACCTCCCAGTGCTGTGGGGGGTGGGGGGGCCAGGTGGGGTAGTGAATGTGAACTTGAGCACTGCTTGTCGCGTAGTAAGAACTTCGTGTTGGCTGCCTTGTTTTTGGAGGGACCTTCAGACCTATAGGGCCAGGTCGGCGTTGCCCCCGGGAGGAGGGAGGGGCCTCGGGCTGTGGGCGACACTGCCGCCACCGCTCAGTCCCGGGCGGGGCCCGGAACCCTGGGACAGCACTTCCGCTCACCCTGTCTGTGGCGGCTCCTCGTCACAGCCGCAGTCTGGCGTTTTCTGCAGTTCCCGCTCAACTCTGGAACTTGTGGTTTTTGTCTCAGCTGTTCTTAGCATCGTTCATTGTTTTGGCTATTCTCTTTGTCCCTATTTTTTCTAGTTTTTTTAAAATCATTTTCTTTCTTGGGGTTTAATTTCCTGATTGGTTAACATTGTGTATCGTGGAGGCTTTCGAGTGAGATGGGTTAGATTCGAACCCTGGTCCTGTCACTTTCAAGCCACCTGGGCTTGGATGGGCCTCTACTCTGTTTTGTTTTGTTTTTTTTTTTTTCATCTTTTTCTTCCTCAGTAACAACTTTCTCATCTGTCGTTGGGGGGCGCGGTGGGGGTGTCGGGTACAGTCACGACCTGGCTTTATAGTGAAGTTAAATGGAGCACCTGGCGTGTGGTCAGAAGGTAGCGCCCACACGGCAAGAGGGCAGCTGCCCGGCGGAGGGCGGTGATGCGGTGGGTGGCGGTGGGGGGGCTCCCGTTCCGCGACCCCTTTCCCTGGGAAGCGCACCAGGTGTGCGCGCCGCGGTGCGTGCCGCGGGCCGTCCGGAACCGTCCTCCTGCAGCGCTCCCGGTCGGCGGCAGCGTCGGCGCCCAGAGGCGGCGTCGATGCTGGGAGAAAGCACAGACGTGGTCGGTGCCGAGAGAAACCACAGAGGTGCTGCAGTTGCCAGTTCCCATCGCCCCGCCGCACCACGAGGAAGCGTCTCTCCTGGCTCCTGCCTCCCTTCGGCCACCGGCGGGGTCACCTGGACGTGCGGCCATGAGCCTCGGCTGCCCCCTGAGCTTCCCCTCCCTCTCGGGTACCAGCACCCACAGCGCGTCCAGGTGGAGAGGACGGGCCGGAACGAACGGGGGCAGCTGCCGGGGCATGACCCTGCCGCCCTGGCAGGGCCGTCTGGAATGGGGTTCAGGAGAATCAGTTACAACGTCCAGAGCCCTCACTCTGACAGAGGCAACCCTGGGATACACTCGTCCTCTCGCTCAGTCGGGGCCAGTGAACCCCTTTAGTTTGTTTTTGTGGGTCTCCCTGGCAGCGGATGTTTTCGAGACACAAACTGGAAGAGAGCGTGTGTGATGAACGTGTCCAAACCTCTGGGCTAGGTCCTGCGGGAGCCGGGGTCTGCGGCCCCGTCCCCCCGGGCACCGGCGGCACCGCTGGCAGACGGCTCACGGCGCGGGACCCTTCGGGCAGAACCCGGTCTGCAGGGGACGACGGGCTTTTCTAGTGCATACTCCGAGGGTGAGCGTCTGCCCAAGGCTCCACGGACGTGGGTTAGAGGTGTGGAGTAGCTTCGACTCTTGCATTGTCCGGCCGTGAGAAAAAGCACTGGTGATGTGGGAGCGGAAAGGCCCCGAGACCAGAATGTCCTGCCTCCACGCCGGCTCCCGGGTCACGGCCTCAGCCTCCTCCCGCCCCGACGGCAGCTCTCCGCCCGAGCACGGTGCTCGCCGGCACCGGCCCCTGGTTTTCCCGGTCAGCGCTCCTGGTCAGGCTCCCTCCGATCTATCCCGTCGTGTGTGATCGAACACACGCCATATGTGTCAATAGCCGATTCGTCCAAGGGCTCCGTAACTGCTCAGTGGAAGCCGGGATCGGGGGGCCGACTCTACTTCTAAGGGGTCCCCGGCTGTTCCCCACTGTTTGGTAGCACCCTGGCCATCGGCAGCCACAGAGGGTCCCCGACATTTCCCCTAAAACTTTGAGTGCAGGGTCAGAGTCTGCCCCTGGAAGATCCATGGGACCGTCACGGTGGCCTCCAGCAACTTCCAGTAAGCACCGTGGCCCTGGGTAAACGTTATCGGCCTTCAAAACAGCGAGTCTTGATATTCTGAATCTCTAAAATGCAGTCAGTTTGAAGTGTAACTTTCCCAAGCTTTAAACCTCAGACTTCTGGAAATGAACCAACTGAAATGACACCCCGTGAACCTAATTTTATCTGTTGAACGAAAGGAATGGGTGGCATTTTCACTTCTAGGGGAAAGATTTAAACCATTTAAAATTTTTATTTGCATTTAATTATCTTACAAACATACCAGGAGCCTCTGTCATGTGCGGAATTAATTTAAATTCTGAAAAGAGCAACACTATTTACCTTTTATCACCAGACTCTTACAATGATTAATTTAATTCTCGCGTATTTCCATTGCTATCAACTTGGAGGTCATACCAGTAAATGGAAGCGGCCATTGGTCAGAAACACTTAGCCTGTAGGGGAGGAGAGAGAACCCATAACCAAACATGGTTGGCAGTACCGGCTGGGTTACAGTGGAAGTCTCGGCTCCATGAGACTTTGGGGGAGAGCTGGTGAGGGACACCCGGGCAGAGGGACACCCCGCCTCCTGTGTGGCTCCTCTGGGCCAGTCCCCACGCCCCTGCCTCCCTGAGACCTGGTCGCCAGGGGCTGCGGAGGGCTGATCACATCCATATTTGGGAGGAGGGGCTAAGTGGTCCACTCAAGGGGCCAGTGGTCCACCCCTCCTGTTCCTAGAGCAGGGCCCAATAAGCAGTAGAAGGGCCATTTCCCCATTTCCCCATTCCCACGGGGCTCTCGGTGACCAGCCTGTAACATCTGGGGGGGACGAGAGCTCATCTCTGCCTGTAGCTACAGACTGTGCAGTAAGTAGAACCCAGACGTGCAGGGTGGCGGCGGAGACGTCTGGTGGCTGCACTGCCCCGCGGTGCCAGCGACCCCTGCGCCTCACGTGGGGACCCCAGAGGGGCAGGCCCAGAGTGGGAAGGGACCTGGGGGGCAGCCCTCTCTCCACCCCCGCGGAGGTTTCCGGGTGCTCGAGTGCTTGCGATAGCCTGGGAAAGCAGACCCGGGCGGGCGGAGACCTCAGCCTCCTGCGAGCGCGCGCTGATAATCCGACCCCTGGGGCGGCCCCGTGGCCGGTTCCTGCTCCCTCCCCCAGGCTCCGCCCCCGACGCGCACAGCCGGTTGGGGGCGCTGCCGACGCCTGGACCCTGGGGGAGAGTTTGACTTAGGCGATTTGGAGATGGGACCAGGTCCTGTTTCTTAAGTTAGGAATGTGGATGTGACGAAATGATTTGGAAACACCGCTCAATCTACCTAAATCATGCGGGCACAATCCCACATCTTGCTACCGCATTAAGGTATCTTTTAAGATTTACTCCTGGAGTGCGATGTTTTTGCTGATGATAACACGTCTGCCTGCCACACGGGCGCGGGGTCAGCGAGGGAACAGAAGCGGGAAACTGCCCCACTCCCCGGCGGCGCCTCTCTCTCCGTAAACCTTCTCGAGAGAGAACTTACGGGGGGGGGGGGTCGAAGGCCTCTTTCCACACCAAGCGAGTGGGCTTTTTTCCTTAAACAGCACATCTAGAAGCTTGAAATTGACATCTGGAGTCAGCGGTGAGCCACCCACCGCCTGCGACGTGTAGAGAGCTCCTTCTAAAGACGCACGCTGGACTCCGACGGCGCCTTTCCCGTCGCTGTGGGCAGCGGCTCTCAACGGGGCCGCCGCTTCTGTTCAAGCCGGCCGGCCGTTCAGAGAAAAGCTAGGGGCTTGTCGGAGGGTGGGAGGCGGGGAGGGCCCCAGGGCCGCTAGCAAGCCTCCTAAATATACGCTGTTATCCCAAACGGAGAAACGCTGGGCAATTACAGCCCCACCTTCCAGAAGAGGTATGTCATTCCTGCATGAGTAAGTATAGCCCCGCGCAAGTCCGGTTACAGAAGCCGTGTGTTCCGCAAACGTGCAATTTTCTGGCCACATCCGCGTCCCCGGGTTCCAGTTTTGGAATCTCTCTCTCAGTGTACTTTTTCCCTCTTGTCTCTCCTGCTAGGAAACACTGTGCGTCAACAAGGTAGACTCCGCATTAATGATTAGTGAAAAGAGAAAATCACGTGTAGCCACGCGGAGGGAACTCGGGGCGGGGGGGCTCCACGCTCTGCTCACGCAGAGCCCGGCCGCGGCTCGAGCTAGAAAATCGCGCGCGCCTCCTGGGTTGTCGACCGGCTTCTACCGAACGACAGCTTGATGGATTAAGAGCAAATGAATGAGAACCATATGGATACGTTTCCTTTGAAATACACCCAGGATTAAAAAGTTTAAGAAAAATAGCTCTTGGCAAGTACCGTTTTGTCGTTTTTCTCGCTGGAATGGAGATGTTTGAAAAATACTCTGAAGTGTGTTGTTGGCCCCGAATCTCTGAGGGGGCCGCATTTCCCGCCCCGGGGGCTGAGGCGACGATGTCAGACCCTCGGGAAGGTGAAGGTGACGGTCTCCTTCCAGGAGGAGTGTCTCCTTGACCGACGCGGGGGAGCCGCTGGCCCGGGGGGTCACCTCGGGTTCGAGCCCGCGCACCGGCCTGTCCCGAGCGCCCCGGAGGCCAGAAGCCCGGCTCCGGCCCTGCCCGCCCCCTCTCCCTCGTCTGGCCCCCCCGGAGCCTGCCGGGTGTTGTCCCAGCCCCTGCTGCCACACTCTGTTCCCACGCACACACTGCGCGTCTGCGTCTGCCTTCTGTGCACACATCGAAAAAGCAGGGGTGGGCCGGAGCCCCCAGGACCAAATTCTGCCCTCTCGGGGGCCACAGCGCCCCCTCTGGAGACTGTATATCCAGAGCAGAGGCCGGACACGCTGCTAAACGTTGGGAGCGGGGGACAGAAGAGCCCCCCCCCCACCGCCGACCAAACTTGGCCCGGGACGTTGAAGGTGCCGAGGCTGGAAAGCCCACTGCAGAGACCGAGCGCTGGCACCCGGGTCTCAGGGGAGCCCCCCGGCCCCCTGGGGGGTCTGCAGCGTGCCCCACAGAGTTCGGACCCCTGCAGTGCCGGATGGGTGAGGTCGCCGTGGGGGTGAAGCGTGCTGATCCCCGAGCCCACTGGGGGCACCACCCAGCAAGCACAGGGGGCATGCGCAGGACGAGTCGGCCATGGTCGCTACTTTAACTCAGGTGGCAGGGGCGGGCGGGGGCGTCTCACGCCGACCCCGAAGATGTGTGCGTCCCTTGAAGTCTGTCTTGAAATTTCCACACCCGTCTCTTCGTTTTCCTGAACCACGCACAGCCCCCTCACGCCCGTGCCGACCCACACTCGGAACACATTTCTGCCGTGACTAGCAAACTGCTGTGTTCGGCAGTGAGCGGTCATGCGGACAAACGGAAGAGAGGACCCAAGGCCGCTCCTGCAGACGAGGGCGGTTTCCCGACGCCGTGGACGACAGAGACCCGGACGGAACCGCACACCACATCGTTTTCCGGGGCGTCGGTAGGCGGTGCGTCCCGGTGGCCCTGCAGGAAATGCCACTTCCAGTGGGAATTTCCGGGGCGGTGGCATGGGGAGACAGGAACCAGTAAGCCCGATGCACCGGCGTGGCAACTATCTCTGCAGAATGCTAGCTGGGGTTTTCCAGCTGCTTGTGGTTAATCTCTTTCTCAAAACGGTGGTGGTTTTCATGCTTTTCACTTAGTGACGAGGGTGCCCGTGGGCGGGCCTTGCTGGACAACAAGGCATAGCCGGTTGCTGGAAATTGATTATTGTCCCCTCCCCTCCCCTCTCCTCTCCTCCCCTACCCTCCCCTCCCCTCCCCTCCCCTCCCTCCCCCTCCTCCCCCTCCCCTCCCTCCCCCTCCCTCCCCCTCCCTCCCCTGCCCTCCCCCTCCCCTCCTCCCCTCCCCTCCCTCCCCTCCCCCTCCCTAGCCCTCCCCTCCCCGTCCTTTCCTTTCGTAAAATAAAAAATTGGCAGTGATGAGGCACAGAGAGCCCCATTTTCTGTCGCCTCGTGCCACGTGCTAATCTGAGCTGTGATCCCAGGTCCTTGGTTCGAACCCCATCGTGGCCCCGTCTGCACTGAGCGTGGCAGGGACAGGCGAGGACCATGTCCTTGGGACATGGTTATCGATGGA
Organism: Phyllostomus hastatus; assembly: GCF_019186645.2. NCBI lineage: Eukaryota > Metazoa > Chordata > Mammalia > Chiroptera > Phyllostomidae > Phyllostomus > Phyllostomus hastatus. The sequence goes on along the minus strand of NW_025333607.1, from coordinate 22,360,943 downwards.
GTGTCTTCTGCTTCTCCCCCTCTCCGTGAGCCTCGGACCGGCTCCACCAAGGGTTTGGGGCCAGGAAGGGCTCCTGTGGAGATGTGGCTGGTGGCAGAAATGGTCAGGGTCCGAGAGCACCATCTGTGGCGAAAATCCACCAGGACGGTGGCCGGCCCCTTCCTCGCTCTGCTCGGCGACCAGGGGAGGGTACGTGGTACCTGCCTGAGCAGGACCCGCCGCAGAGCTGCGCCCGGGGCTCACGACTTGGCGTCAGCTGCCCATCATCACTGGATCGCTGGGGTCACCGCGGGCCCCCACCGCAGCCGGCAGAGGGTGCAGGAGTGAGGGCGACGCACACGGCCTTTGTTTAAAACGCCACCTGCCCATTGTCACGCTGATTTGGAAAAAAATTTCCTTTTCTGTTACGGAAGGATTGCTTAAAGAGTGTCAGTTTTTAAAAAATGACTAGCCTCTACATTCCACCGGCAGGGAAAATCAATTCCAACCCGAAACAAAAGCCAGCAACCGAATGCTTGGATGTGTCTAGAAAACACCCACGTGTAGCTTTTGGTGGCTGATCCGGTTTCATGTGAAAACCTAAGGAGCAAATGCCCTTCAAACGTCCTCCTCTCTTGGGAATGGAAGGAGTTTTTCTTGGGGCCCGGGGGGCTCTTAGCAGCGATTTGTGTGGCTCCTGCCTTTTGCACAGGACAGGGACGTTCTGGAAGGAGGGAGGTCTGTCTGTCCTCTCGGTGGGGGCCGCACCTTCGGGGGGTCTCCACTACGCTCACCAATACCTAAGCTCTGCCCTTTCTTCTGGCCATGATTTCGGCTCTAAAGTCGTAACCGTTGTTGCATAAATCTTCCCAAAATGTCTAGGCACACACGCAGCATTTCACTGAATTCTCACGAAGGTTGTTTTTCTCCCCACCTCCTGGGGCTCCGGGGGAGGGGGCGGGGAACCGCACACCTGTTCGGTGTAAACCAGGTCCCTTCCTGGCCCCCCTGGGGGCGGGGCTGCGGGGGAGGAAGGAGCCGCAGTGGAGGGCGCAGCTTGGCACCGACCCACCCCCAGATTCTGCAACGTCGCCCGGCGTCGTGGAGAGAGCGTGGACCGCCCTCACGAACCGGCACCTCGGCTGCAGGCAGCACCGCCATCCAGGAAAAACCAGCTCACCTCTCCGCTCCATCCTCCGATGCTTACACAACAGGAGTGGGGGGCGGGGGGCGGGCGGGGGAGCACAGACACAGCCGAGGCTGAACGCGCTCCGTCTTTACGAGGGTCCGGGTGCGAGCCGGTGCTCTGAGAAGGGCACTCGGAGCTGCTGTTCGGGGAGCCCCGGCTCACACCAGCTGGTCCCCAAGACACCCCTTGATCTCCCGGACGCCGCTGCCCACTGTAGCCGCGCAGCTCTTGGGGGCCCCACGTGTCACGCAGGGTGAGAAGCCCCCCCAGGGCGCAGCGCAGGGGCCGCCGGGTTGAGCACAGGCCTGCTTTCTCGGAGGCGTGAGAAGGAAGCTCCCCCGCGAGTCCCTCTAGACTTGGCCCAGCAGGAGCCGGCGCGGCGGAGCCGGGTGGTGGAGAGCGGAGCACTGTTTCAGGCCGTGGCGGCAGCGGCGGCGGCCACTGTGTGCGGACGGGCAGGTGGGAGAGGGTGCCAGCGGGCGAGGCCTGCCGAGCAGCGAGGAGTTCCCCCCGGTGCGTCCATTCTGCCGTGGGCCGTGCTTTCCGCCAGCGATCCCGGCGGTGCCGCCGTGCTCACCCGCAGGAACTCGACGGCCTCCCTGCCCGGCCTCTGGTGCGCGGCCGTTCACCCTCCGGTGGACGTGCGGGAGGCGACACCGACCTTCCCCTCAGGGTCACGTGGCCTGAGCTGGCGGGCAGGGAGGGGGTTCACAGCCAGGAGTTTACGTGAGCAGACTGTGCCTCATCCCCGTGGACACAAGGTACGTAACGAAATTTTAGAAACGGCAGATAATTCCCCGACGGAGCTGTTTGGAGCCGAGACCGGACAACCGAGCCCGAAAGCCATGGGGTCTGTGGTGCAGCACCCCCCCCCCCGCCCCCGTGCCGTGGGTGGAGGGAGAACCCCGCTCCTCTGGGTGGGCGATGCGGCCGCAGTGCCAACAGTGCGGAAGGCTGCGTCTTCTAAAGCTCACACACCCGCAGATGTGTCTGGAATACGTCGTGAGGGCCCGGCACCGCGCCAGCGGCGGGGACGCTCTGAACTTCCGGCAGTGTTGCCGTCTCTGGCGGGATGGACCGGGCGGAAGTGCGGAACGAGAGGAGGGGGGTCTGGGACCGCACGCCCGCAGACCCGGAGATCGGCGCTGGGGGGAGTCGGGCACAGCGGGGGCCCGGGGGCCCGGGGGCCCGGAGCGGTCAGGGGCGTGTCACACATAAGAGGACCGTGGGCAGCGAGAGGTCCCAAGGAGCGGGTGGTGTTTGGGGAACCGGGGGAAAGGGTAGGAGGGCCGGGAGCGCCCAGGGCAGGGCAGGGTCAGTCTGGGTGCAGTGGGGGTTCTCGCCGGCAACAGCAGGGACGGGAGTCTGAAGCCAGGCCTCGATGTGACTGTCATGACTGTCGTGGCTTTCGGTTGGGAAGGGGTGCATGCAGAGCCCCCCGCCCCCGCTGTGCGGGGGACCCCCGCGATGAGAAAGGTTCTCTCGGCCCTGTTAGCCCACAGCCACCTGCACACCAGGTCGAGGAGAGGAGAGAGAGCAGCGGGAAGGCCGGGCAGGGTCCTGGATCTGAACTTGGCTGGCGGCAGGGACGCATGCTGAGGAGCGTGTTAGCGTTTGCGACCCCCCGCCCGTGACCACGAGAGTGCCGTGGCGTCGCTGCCGCGAAGAGCAAGCCAGTCGTCTCCCTTTCCAACCGAGCCCCACGGGGCGCCTCCCTGCTCTTCCATGCGCTGGCGGCTCCTTCAAGAAGGCCCGCCCTTTGTGACGCGCACCCAGACTCCAGAGTCCCTCCCGGGATGAGCGCATCTCGCCGTGGCCGCCCGGGAGGGGCCTCGCTGCTCCTCTGCCGGACCTGAGACCAGAGCCCTTTGTGTTTCCCAGACGCTCCGGGCTTGGCGACCGGCTGGACCCGAGCTCTCTCGACGCCCCCAAGAAGTAACCGCACAGATCGTGGTGCCCACTTCACAGATGTGACCACCGAGGCACAGAGCAACGCTGGCCTGGGGCCCCCCGGTGGAGAACGGCCAGCGCACAGGTGGTCTGCTTCCGCAGGCACTCCCCGCCCCCGCCCACAAACCCCCCGTCACGGTCGCCTCCGGGCCCCGGGATTCATGAAGCGGTCACGTAGCACCACGTCCCTTGGTTTCCTCCATCGCCTGGATGAACCGGCCGTTCTACCCCCTCCACGAGAGAAGCAGGAGGCTGCGCATGCCAAGGGGGAGCTGGAAGCTGTCGTCTCGGGAACGCGAGTTCGCGCTCTCCCCAGGGTGGCCCGCGCTGCCCCCGAGAGCCCGTCTTCGTGGGCGCCAAACCACGCGAGCGAGTCCAGGAGAGGGGGGGCCCAGGGTGCCTCCCACGGGAGGGAGGCCCCCCCTGACACACACCCGGGCTGCTCCGAGCAAAGCCGCGGGTCGTGAAATGGGCCTCACCGCCTGGGGCCGCGTCGGGCTGCCCCCCGTCTGGGATGAGACGCAGACAGGCGTTTCCCCTGATGGATGAGGTAGCATTCACGAAGGCACTGGTGTCGCCGCCCACAGATTGATCACAGGAAAGCCCGCACGGGGCTGCGGGTGATCAAACAGTTCCCCTCCAAGATCCTGCTGGACAGTCCCTTGGGTTTCTCATTGGAGGATTAGGGTGCGGTTGCCTTGGCAACCGGTCTCTCCAGCCTTGCCATCAAAGCCCAAGTGTGATGTGACAAGATGCTCACACATGTACTGCGTGCGGAGCGAGGCTGCCGACTGTATACGGTTTCTGCCGGGCGCCGCCGAGAAGACGTTTGCTTGCCAAGAAAAAGGGACTCGTTCTGCTTCTGGAAAGGGGGGACCTGTCCAGCCCGCAGGCCCCTGTCCAGAAGCATCGTGTTTAGGTTCATTGTCCTCTAGGGCAACGAGACTATGTACCTGTCACCACCTTTACCCGCGGACGACAACGGGAGCACAGCTTCGTCCTTGGCTGCGCCCTTTAAGTCACCGCCAGGATTCCCACGTACTTGAATGCTAAGTGCACCCCTCGCGTCCCTGCCCGAGACAAGGTGTTCCCGGCTGCCTCTCAGGTGCCCACGTGCAGGGTTTTATGTGCGGCCGCTCACCTGTCTTTCCTCGGAAGGGCCGCGGTTCCTCCAGCAGGCTCCGAAGTATCCACACTCACAACCGCGCCCGGGGCTGCTGTCCTCCCCCACCTGCCGCCTGACCCCGGCCCCCTCCTTCCCTGCCGACAGTGCGGCCCCCTCCCCCCGTCCCGCCCGACACCCTCCTTCCTGGGAAACCGTCTCCAAGCCTCGGGCTGTTCCCGCGGCTCCTTTACCTTGGTTACCACATCAGATTTTTGTTGTTGTTGTTGCTGTTCAGATTAACCAACACACTGTCCTTTACCTGCTTAACCCACTATAAACGCACAACTCAGTTAACATCTCAGGACGGCACACATTGACTCTGCATGTGACAAATCAAAGCCAGACTTCAAGGAAACTCCGAGAACCGCAGACGTGAAGAATGTGTACTGAGCCTCCCTTTGGGGTCGGGGGGGGGCACCTATGGACGTGTGGCTCAACAGGCTCCGGCGAGTGACTTCGATTCTGCACGCGGCAGCCGGAGGGGCACACGCACAGTCCGGACCGTGCCCCTCCCGTAGTCTCCCCGCCCACGTGGGGGGTGACGGCTTCCCTGCGTCCCCCAGAGACTTCCGCGGGGGTTCCGGCCACCGTCTCCCGCACCACCGCCCCCCCCCCCCAGCGGGTGCCCGGCTCCTCCTCCCGCTGCCCTTCCCGCTGAACACACGAGCATCAGAGTGGTCGCCCCTGGGGCTCCCTCCACCCAGGAAGCTCTTGGTCCTTGGGGTGCCCTGCTTCCTCTCCCTTCACGTCCATCTCATCCACGAGGTATTTTGTTTCACAAGACCGTCCTTGACGACCTTCTCGAACAACGCTCTCCATCTCAAAATCCCGTCCTACTCCCCAGGGGAGGGCGACCTGAGATCAGGGCGGGTCCCTGCCGAAACACTGCACAGGCCGCAGAGTTCCCGGCCGGCGTGTGGAGCTTGCAGCATCTATCAAGCAGAAGAATCTAAAAGTAACAGAGGCCACAGTTTCAGAAGAACGCTAACAAATATGCAAAAAGAAACAACGTGAAAAACATATCGTGAAGGCCACCAGGCGGGAGACAATAGCAGGGAGTGTCGGATGGGCGGCCAGCGCGTGCTCTGTGAAAACAGTGCTTTCAACACGGGTCTGGAAAACGTTCACACGGCCCTTGAGTGGTTTCCCAAACGGTGATGTCGTGTGTGGGAACGGTTCTTGCCCTCCGAGAACTAGTTCTTCACATGGACGCATTGTAGCCGTGCCCGCAGCCCTCGCCCCCAGGCCCTGCCGTCCACCTGCTCTCCTACCGCGGCCCCGGGGCACGGCCAGCTGGCGCGCTGCGGGTCTTCACCCCGAAATGCCCCCGGCCTGTGAAATGCCCCCGACCTGTGAAATGCCCCCGACCTGCGGAATGCCCCCGGCCTGTGCAATGCCCCCGGCCTGTGCAATGCCCCCGGCCTGTGCAATGCCCCCGGCCTGTGCAATGCAGCGGGAACTGTGCGGCCCCTTCCCCAGACCCTCTGGCTCCTGCTGCCTCGTCCGGGGAGACCGAGCTCCCGGGCTTCCCCGTCCCACGCGGCCGACACAGACCACCAGTCCCTGGTCTTGGGCGTGGCTTCGGAGGTCTGCCTGCCCCTTCCTGCCCTGCGGGGTCCTCACGACGACTCTGCGGTTCGTACACGTGGCCCCTGACTCGGGACATTCCTCCGGGCACACTCACGCCCGGCGCGCTGCGTGGCCCTCCGCATCCCCCTGGCCCTCCATGGCGCAGGTGCACCAGAGCTGGTCCGGTTGAGCCCTCAGTGACAGACCGTGCCTCCCCAGCCCCGCCCCTCCCCTGCCGAGCTGAGCGCTGGCGGTCGGCCACACCCTCCGCGGCGTCCCTCCCGCACGTCCACCCCGGGCTTCAAGCGTCCTTGGCGACCCGCTCTGTCCCGCGAGCCCCTACTTGTCCTTGAAGACTCGCACATGCCTTTCCTCTGGAAGGGACCCCTTGCGAGTCCCCGGGGCTCGCCCGCGCCTCCCTGGCGCCGCCCAGGCTGTGTGCGCGCCTGTCCCTTTCACAGACGCGTCATGCACAGCCCCCTTGCGGTGCTGTCACTCTCAGCTGTCTCTCTCTGTGCTGTCTTATGTGTGTCCCTGCCCTTTAACCCCCCGAAGGCCTGTGATGCTGTTTTGATCATCTTTCTGTCCCTACTGTGTAGCCTGGTGATGCTCATTAAGCATCTGTGAAAACACAGAAGGAAGGGAGGAAGGAAGGGAGGGAAGGAAGGAGGGAAGGAAGGAAGGAAGGAAAGAAGAGAGGGAGGGAGGGAGGGAGGAAGGAAGGGGAGAGAGAGGAAGGGAGGGAAGGAGGAAGGGAGGGAGGAAGGGAGGGAAGAATGAAGGAAGCTTTATGACTTAGAAGGAGTTTCCAGAGCCAGACGCAGCCACCCCACGCTGTCAGGGCACTGTGGGTAGGCCACACACACCGTCACGCCTCCTGCGGACTTCTGTGTGCATAACAGTGGGGGTGAAAACGCTTCCTTTTTGTTTTTTAACCAAAAAGGAAGCACTGTTTAAGTTGTGTGTTGTAGACATGGTGTGTGTGTGTGTGTGTGTGAGAGAGAGAGGTGCACATCACACACTCAGTGAGAGAGAGAGGTGCACATCACTCAGTAAACAAGGGGATAACTCCGTGTAGCGTTAACATTGCACAGTCACCAAGTAGGTGCCCCCCCTAAAAAGCCTGTTAGATCCGCACAGAGAGAAAGGCCAGCGCACTCGTGACTCTGCTGACAGTGCTCGCGTCGCACGAACCCGTGTCCTGTCTCGCGAGTCTGAGATCCGAGGGGCGCAGCTCTGGCCCCGGGCTTTCCTCGGCAGACCCCGTGTGTCCTGCCGTCCTCCCCGTGTCCCTCCTCGGGAACGGCGTTTGCGTAGGTTTGTGTCCGGTTGGGGACGGAGCCCCGTTGCGTGCGTGTCGACTCAGCAGCGCGAGAAGGAAGAAAAGAACCGCCGAGCAGGTCCCGTTCCCTGGAGCGGGGTGTCCCAGGGTTAGCTGAACCCCGAGGCGTCCTTCACCTCGGACACCCGGGCGGGGGGCCGCTCCAAACCCTCACTCCTTGCGGAACGGGAAAGGGCTTCCTCCTGTCCTCGCTAAAGGTACTTTCCCTCAACTTTCACTAAAGCCTGTCCTCGCCGCGTCAGCCCAAGGCAACGAGTGAGCACCACTGTCCCCACGGAGGGTCCCGTGCACTTGAGTTTGAACCTCTGCGTCCTTTTCCCGCGGGGAGGTCACTCCCACCCACCCCCCGCACCCCCTTCCTTTCCAGGTACGGTTGGCTAGCTTTCACCGTCTTTCTTGCTCTATTTTTAAAATTTAATTTCATTTTGGGAAAAAAAGTGGACTCTTGGGTGCAGAGATGCACCCTCGAAATCCCGCCCCACGGACTTGGGAGACGGCCCTGGGGGGGCACCGGGGGGGTGTGGGGCAGAAACCGCGGCTCTGATGGCGGTGACAAAAACGCTTCCTCTCTGGCCGGCGTGCGCGTACGCAGGATCACACGTCACAGCTTTTCTAAGACTTGACTCCGGGGGCCACCTCTTCCACGCCCCAGACAGTCACTGGCACCCACGGGTGCTTCATGAATGTTAACACCACCAAGTGTCATAACGAGTGGGAAAGGAAACACTGATCTCGAAAAAAACCGGTGGTGGGTCCAGGTTGGAAGGTGTGATTCACTGTTTCCAAAGACAATCTCCTTTTATTCCAGACATAATCTTAAAGATTTCAGTTTTATCTGGTTCATTTTAAAATGATATAAAGACTACTCCTGGCCAGCTCCTTCAGGGCGGAGAGAAATCTCATTTCCAGATCAAACAGAACAGAGGGACGCGCCCCGGAGCTGCAGGCCAGCTCCTGGTGGAGGAGGGTCGAGCCGGCAGAATGAGGGCCAGACGGAGCCACGAAACCGGCCCCCCATTTCCGCACGGCACCGCACGTGCCTCCGCAGAAGGGGCTGCAGTACCAATCAGGGAGCAGGTGGGCGCAGGTCCCTGCGCCGGATCCTTGCGCCGCTCCTCCCCTTCCTGTGACCCGCACGCCCGCACCCGGGGCCGGCCCATCCCGGGTCCCGCATCGTGGGGAGGAAAACGGGCTGGACCCGATGTCCCGGAGGGAGCGGTGCAAGGGCGTCGCTGTGCAGGGCGGGTTTCATTCCCTGCGAGGCCAGGGACGGGGCGTGGAAGAGGTTCCCCAAATGTAGCCCGGTTCTATCGTGTTGAAATTAATGGATCTGAGAAATATATGTTTTTAAGATTTTTTAAAAGATTTTATTTTTTATTTATTTTTAGAGAGGGAAGGGAGGGAAAAAGAAAGAGAGAGAGAGAGAGAGAAACATCAATGTGCGGTTGCTGGGGGCCGTGGCCTGCAACCCAGGCATGTGCCCTGACTGGGAATCGAACCTGCGATGCTTCGGTTTACAGCCCACACTCAATCCACTGAGCTACGCCAGCCAGGGCTTGAGAAATATTTTTTATGTCTGAGAATTACTTACACACGGAGAGGGGAGGAACACGAGGCCCTAAGATCTGTCTTGCTGTGGCTGGGCGGAGCTGGGCTTGGGTGCAATAAGTGGTTGGCTTTAGGGTGTGTAGGCCACGTGGACTTTTCTGATAAAAAAAAAAGAGGGTGTGTCAATCAGGTGGCAGGTCTGACTGCGTTGACTCACACGCTGCCCCCTCGGAAATCCGCCTCACGGAAGGAGAAACTCAAGCTCCTCTTCTGCATGTGTCCAAGCGTTTCCTCGCCTGAGTGGGAGGTCGGCTAGACCCCGGATGGGTTCACTGAGAAAACAGAAAGAGTAACTGAGACTGTGCATCCGCAACTTTTGAGGAAGAACAGAGCAGGATGGGGATTCCATCAACCTCTTCACCATTGGATTTGGGGGAAAAGATGGGGAGAACGAATTCGAGGAAAGCATAACAAATAAGTAGAAAGGAGAGCACGTATTCATTTGTTCTTACCCACTTTACGCCGACAGGGAACGCAGGAGAATTTACACAGTGTGATGGAATGGGATAGACAATTCAAAATCCTAAAAAAAAAAAATCAGCCTCTCCCTTCCAAAATCGTGGATGTGAAGATATTTGAGCCATAGTTTTTTGTTTTATTTATTTATTTTTTTACAATTACAGTTGTTGCAGATACAAGACCAAAGGTTGGGTCAAGCAGACTCGAGACTGCACTTGAACTTCTCCGTGTCCAAGGCGCTCTCGGATGCTTCCGTTCTGGCCGGAGTGAGGTCAGATCACCGCCGCAGGAGGCCCCGAGCGGCGGGCGTCAAAGTGCGCTACGCACGCAGTGGACACTAACGGTCGCTGCCCCCTCGACCGGTCGGAGTCTGACGTGGAGGTGACCCACTCGTGTCCCAGACGGAGCCCGTGAGACCGGCCCTCGGTGGCGGGGCGGCCCCTGAGCCCCACGCAGGCACCAGGACCGAGCCCTGGAAGGACCCCCGACGCCCACGCTCTCCCTTTACCGTGCCCAAATCCTCCAGCGCCACCGTTTGAAGCTCAGCCCTTCGTTGTAAGATTTGGATTTTGTCTTGAGGCTGGGAGGCTGCACACCCGCGGAAAGCTGTTTCCCATCCTCTGTGGCCAGCGCTGGGGGCTGGGGGCTGTCCGGCCCTGAGCTTCTTCCGGTCGAGTAGCACCGACGGGGGGGCGGGGGGGGTCACCAAGACTGCAAGGGGGAGAGGAAGCGGGGAGCCCGCCGACCTGGGGCAGCCGCGAAGGAGCCAGCGCAGGAGAAACGAACGAGGTCGCGGAGGAATCTGGGCCGCCATCCCCTGGCACTCAGCGTTATCGTGAGCGGCAGACAGAGCGCTGGATCAATGGCGAAGCTCTGGGGGGGGGGGGGGCGCGAGCCCGGCTGATGCAGTGCCCCGCGGCTGGCTGGTGGCAGGGGGAGCTGTGCGCCCCAGGTGCGCCCACCGACCAGCCTCCCCAGGTGCCTGCGGGCGGGGGAAAGAAACGCGTTAGGGAGCATCAGAGCGCAATCCGCGCTGAGATGAGCGCAGCTACGCAATGATTTAGTCGAAGAATGGAAGAGGATGTTTAGTAGGTGAATGAAAATAAGATTATTGAAGCATGGAGGCAGAAGAAAAAGAGTTTTCTGTGAGAAGGGAGTACTTTTTTCATGTTGGTGATGGTCCTCCGCGAGGTCCTCAGGGTCCGGACAGACGGTTCACCCTGGATGCACGTGCACGCCCTCGGGCCTGGAGGTTTGGGGGGGCGGGGGGTGAGGACTGGGGTTCTGACCCGCCGCTGCGCCCCTCGACAGCTGCTATTGACCTTGGCCTGGCCGAGCTCCTGCGGCGCTCGTGACTGTCGGAGATCTATTTCCGCTGGAAAGGTTCCGGCACGCTCGTGTCTTTTCGGTGCTGCTTTGGGGAGAAGGCTCACGTGCCGCCGGGAGCGCGCACGCTCGGGACTGGGGAGCGTTCGCTGGGAAAGCGCGGGGTTCCTTTCGGAAACCGAGAAATGAAAGGCGCTGGCGTGCGCGCGGCCGCAGGGAGAGCGAGCGGGACTTCTGAGAACCGCCGGGTTGGGGAACTCGGTGACACGCCAGCGCCACGCCAGCGCCACGCCAGCGCCACTGCCGTCCTCGGCCGTGTCCTCGGGATGAATCGCGGAGCCGCGGACGGGCCGCGACCATGGACTCGAGCTCCGGCTCCCCGAGACCTAACTCTTCCTGAACGTCTCCAGTGGCCACACCACTTCATGGACATCTGTCCTGTACCTTCGGTGCTTAAATGCCGAGCTCCTCCTTCCTTTGCGGTAGGAAACCTCCTGCAAATGTACTTTATGGAGTGATTCATGAAGTCAGATTCAGTGGTTCATCCGAAGAAGTTACATGTCCACGGCTGGCTGCAAACACGCAGCAGGGAGAGTGGCGGGAGACCCGCCTCCTCCCGCCCACAGGTGCTCCTGCCGACAGGGGCCCCCCGGCTCTTCGGCCCTGGAACCAGGTCTTCATGGGCTTGGAACCGGGTTCGAAACCTGGAGGGGCCGCCTTTCCATTCTACCAACCAAACACGTCCAGCACGAGTGAGAACTGGGCACCTGCCGTCCCTCATTCTTCCTACGAAGATTCTAATCATTGGATCACACAGGCGGATGCTCGGGATGCTCTGAGCCTTTAGTTCGTTGTTTTGTTTTGTTTTGTTTGTTTGTTTTTTTGGAGAAAGAGAGAGAGGAGGCAAGGAGGGGAGGGAAACACTGACCTGTCGTTCCACTTACTGATGCGTTCACTGGTTGCTTCTCGTATGTGCCCTGATGGGGGATCGAACCCACAGCCTTGGGGTGTGGGGCGGGTGCTGCAACCAACTGAGCTTCCCGGCCAGGCTCCCGGAGTTGCTCGTTTGTGGAGGCAGAAGGTGCCCACGGCTGCGGGTCAGCCTTGCCAGCAGTGGCCGTGCCCCCCGCCCCTGGAGAGCGGGGCCCGTGGGAGCTGGCGCCATCCACACTGCCCGTCCCCACCTCCCGCCCCCGGTCCCACAGCCGGCGCTCGGAGGCAGCGGGCTGAGACTGCCCGCCCCGGGGCCCAAGGCTGTGGCAGCGGCTCGCAGCTCCAGTCTCCGGGGCTTTGATGTCGGCGGGAACCTGCTCCCTGCAGTTCCAAGGTGGCCGCGGGGCTGGGTGCAGGTGCAGGTGCAGGTGCAGGTGCAGGAGAAGTGCGTGTGTGTTCTCTCTGGACCGCTCTCGGACGGATTCCCAGGCTCGGGTGATAATCACACAGAACCGACAGCGGGACTCAGCACTGGGGGGAGGGGTGGCCTGCTTCTTCTTTTACCTTCCGCGGTCCTGGGTTAAGCCCCGGACCCCGGGGGGACGTGCGTGGAGTGATCTCGTCCCGGGTCCTTGGAAGGCATGGTGATGGGCTACACTCACGGCTCGGACTCGATGTGGTTCATCAGCAAGACGTCCGAATGCTTCTCAAGCCCTCATCTGACCCCACGCGTCGGCAGCCATAAATTCCGTGCCCGCGGGGCCGCGGACTGGAGAAGCGGACTTTCACAGCCCGGCGGGCTCCCGGCGCTGACAGATGTGAGGAGCCAAATATTTTCACACTTAAATAATGTATTTCTTTTTAGAAGTTGGTTTGGATCCTCGGAGTCAGCGGTTATATTTTAAGTTCTGATTCGCCCGTCTTTAGCAGACAATTGCCTAGAACGGCAACGATTCTCCCTGCGAGTGGTCTCGGACCAAAGACAGCCGGAGACAGAACTCCGTGTTTCCGTCAGCACCTGGTGCTGGTCCGGCCGCCGGCCCTGGGGCTCACCCGTGCTCAGCACCCTCTGCCCCGGCCCCAGCGGGGCAAGAATTCCGCCCCGTCCACAACACCCTGCCCAGGCGCGGAATTTAAATAAAAGCCCCCCTCCACCACCAGGAGAAACCGGGGGGGGGATAAAATCTCCCCCAAGAAATACAGTATGAGCATAGGCTGCCCTTGGAATTTAAGAAAGGAGACCGACGAACTTTTCTTTAAAAATAGTGTCATGGACCCAACCCGATACCACTCGGCTTCAACGGGGAAGTCACGGCTGGCCTTGTTTGCACGGTGCCAGCCCCCCCCACTCCCCCTTCCCCTTTCTCGGCCCCTCCCCCCTTCTCTCTCTCCCCACCACCCGCCTCCAGCCACCAGCAATGTGGTTTCTGTCTCTGTGAGCCTGGATTTTGTTTTTGTTCTTTTTTTTAAAAATATTTTATTTATTTATTTTTAGAGAGGGATGGGAGGGAGATAGAGAGAGTGAGAGAGAAACATCAATGTGCGGTTGCTGGGGGTTATGGCCTGCAACCCAGGCATATGCCCTGGCTGGGAATTGAACCTGGGACACTTTGGTTCCCAGCCCGCGCTCAATCCACTGAGCTACGCCAGCCAGGGCTTGTTTTTGTTCTTTTTTTAATATTTCGCTTGGAAGAGAGATCATGCCGTATTTGTGTTTCTCCGTCTGGCTAATTCGCTTGAAGTCCGAACATTGGGGTGGCAAATGGCAAGGTTTTATTCTTTTTTATGGCGGAATAAGATTCTGCTCTGTGTGCATGACCGCTGTCTCCGGGCAATAGGGATCAGGATACAATGTGTTAGTTCCAGCCGCCGTGACAAAGTACCACGGACTCGGACTCGCCAACAACAGCAACCTTGTTTCTCGTGGTTCTGGAGGCTGGAAGTCCGAGAGCAGGCTGCAGCGACCTAGGTCCGACCGGGGTCCCCCTTCCGAGTCCCAGGCGGCCGCCTTCTTGCCGTGTCTGCCCAAAGTGGGAAGCAGAGATGGGGGTTTTCCGGAGACTCACGGAAAGGCACGAATTCCACGCACGGGGGCTCCACCCTCCTGGCCGCCCCAACCCTGATTGCTCGCCAAGGGCTCCACCTCCTCGGGCTGCGGCGCTGGGGGCGGGGTTGCAGCGCGTTAGTGCTGGGGGACGCGGACGCTCAGCCCACGACGCGGTGAGCCAGGTTAAAATTAAACAGCCGCAGTGTCCAGAACAGCTCACGTGCCAGGACGTGCAAGGATCTGTATTTGGGGCAAGGAGGACCTTTCTGGCCTTAAGAAAAACATAAGAAAAGAAGCAGAAACATGAATGTGTCCGAGTGGAATAAACATATGTGCACGCGTGCGGAGCACACACGCCAACAGAACTCGACGTCCGTCTTCAGTGCGGAGGAACGTGGGTCGGCTTTCTGCTTTGCACCCCGACGACGAGAAGTAACGGGGACCTACGGAGCGCTCGCTGTGCGCTCCTCGGTGTTTCCGGAACGGCAGGCAATGTTCGCATCACCCCCGTTTTCCCGAGGAACGGCTGAGGTCCAGAGCGGAGAAAAGGGGTGGGGCAAGCAGCGCCCCTGCCCCCCTGCCCGCAGGGGTCACAGCCCCAGCACCCCAGCTCCACCCCCACCATGCAGACTGCCTGGGTTCACTCCCAGGACCGTAGTTGAGAGCCGTGCTCACGGACACGCGGCCAGGGGGCCCTGAGGGGGGCGGGGCCTCCTGACCCGGCGGACGAGTGATGCCTAATACGCTTTCAGCATCAGCGTGGGTGTGCTTTCGGTTTTAGCTGGTCTCTGGTGAGCGAGAGTCTTAGCCACACTTCGTCAGAGTCGGAATAGAAACATGTGTCCTTCCAGCATCTGTGCCGATGTTTCACTCGCTTATGGCTAAGGACAACGACGTGTGTGTCCTTGGAAATCTGAAGGTTAGGAGCCGAATTAGAATTTTGACTCAGTATTTCCTTTCGCATGTGGAGGAGGAGATCAACCTACCTTCCTACTGTTCATCGGCGACTACGAACTTCACCCTGGAAAACCATCTCAGAAAGTTTATTTCACCCGTTCGGTAGAGACGTTCGTGTGACCCCAGCTTTATCTCGTCAGGCTGGACGCGGTTGCCGTTGGAGACCCGAGCGGTCGGCGCCTCTGCCTTAGACGTTCTGCGGCACCTCGGCCTCCTTCCGAGTCCGGTTCCCAGGCGCCCTCTCCCCACTAGGAACAGCTGGGGGGGAAACAAAGTGCATTCGCCGCCGCCCTCTCTGCAGATCACCCCTTCCGGATAAAAGTTGACAGTGAGCATGAAGGAGCACGGCAGGCACAGTGGTGGAGGGTGGCACTCCAGAGAAGCATCGAAAATGAGCCGTGAACCCCAGTTTCCGACGCCAGTTCCCTCGGCTCAGCGCCAGGCTGCCCGGACCTGTGACCCGGCTCTCCCCTCTGGGCCGTCCGCGCGTCCGCTCTGAACTTCAGCTTCCCCCACTGAAAAGTGGGAATGGGAACATTATCTAACCCTGGCTGGCGTAGCTCACTGGATTGAGCGTGGGCTTTGAACCAAAGCGTCGCAGGTTCGATTCCCAGTCAGGGCACATGCCTGAGTTGCAGGCCATGACCCCCAGCAACCGCACATTGATGTTTCTCTCTCTCTCCCTTCCTTCCCTCTCTAAAAATAAATAAATAAATAAAAATCTTTTAAAAAAGAAAAGAAACATTATCTGCCCTACACATGAAGGACTATGGTAGGGTTTTGTAAGGGTTCCGTGAAAAACACTTAGCAAGGTGTAAAACACACATTACGTATTTTAAGTGCTAGATGTTGTTATCATTCCCATCATTGCTATATTTGATAGGGATTTACAGTGTGCTAGGTCATGCGTGAGATACTGCACTACCAAGATAAATGAATGAAATAAATCCTCTTCCTTGCTCGGGCTCAAAGGATCGTTAATTTTGAAAAAGCTTTGGGTCCCCCTGACAGTTTCCCACTGGACCAGAAATGTTACATAAGACGTAAGTGAGGAAGGAGCCTTGCAAGTGCGGCGGGACACCGATGTCAGGAATTAGACGGTGACGCTAAGAACAAGATGGGAGGCGAGGACACGAGTGTCGTTCTAGAACAAGAGACAGCGAGGAGGAGGAGGAGGAAATGACCTTGAGCCCTGGCGGCTGTGCCTCAGTGGGCTGAGCGCCAGCCTGCGAACCAAAGGGCCGCTGGTTTGATTCCCAGTCAGGGCACAGGCCTGGGTTGCGGGTTGGGTCCCCAGTAGGGGGCGTGAGAGAGGCAACCACACACTGAGGTTTCTCTCCCTCTCTTCCTCCCTCCCTCCCTTCCCCTCTCTTTAAAAATAAATAGATAAAATCTTTAAAACAAAAGAAAGAAAATGACTCGGGCAGTTGGCAGTGTGTTGTAGAAGGAAGGACCCTGGGGCTGAGCAGGTGTTGGGTATACAGAGAGGGGCAAGGGGCGGTGGGCAGCTGTTCGTATGGAGAAGGATGCAACACTCAGTGCGTCGTGCTGCAAGGACGAACTCTGCTGCGCGTGCTCACGGCTGTGCACCCGCGTCTGCCCCGCCCGTGCCGCAGGGAAAGAGAGACACTCCTGGGGGGGTGGCCGCGCCCGGGGCTGTGCTCTTAGGGACACCCACAAGCAGAGAAGGCGCAGGAGAAAAGTCAAAACGCAGCCTTCACCACGTGCAGTGCTCCCGTCTGTCAGCGTCTGAAGTTCCATTTCCAAGTGGCGCCGTGCGTGAAATAAAACTTTTTTTTCCCCTTATAAACAGTAGTGGTTGCAGTGATAACAAAAACACGACAAACATTTCTACTTCCATGAACCTTGAACTGGTGATATGCTGAGTGTTTCAGGACATGTGCCAATACGGATAGGCTTTTTTTTTTAGGACCAAGAAAATATTTCGAAGGATGGTGAAGCCTAGAAATAGCTATTATTTGCCATGGGCGCAGGCAGGGAGGGTTGAGAGGCCCTCTTTACAGTGGAGTGGAAAGTTTTACATTTGCTTCACAGCTGCGTTCCGCACAAGCAGCTACGCTTCTCTCCCGCGGGAATGAAACCGTTTCCAGCAGGAGAAAAAGGCATTCGGGGCAATGTGAATTGCTAATAAGTAAAATAAGCCAGTCCAATCCAATGCAGAGGAATCAGGTAAGAACGATCGGGGACATTGTTTCCACACGACAATTAGCTGCAGCGGCTGGGAGACGTTGAGTCCTGGGAGGGCGGGGTTTTCCCACCATGTGGGAGTTATTAATAAATCAGCATCACAGCTGACAGCCACTGAGTTAGTCTGAGGCCAGCTTCAAAGTCCAAGTGTTTGGAAATCTGTATTTATTTTAGTGTATCAAAGACAAAGGCTGAATATGGCATTTTTACATGGAACTATGTTCATATACTGATGTAAGAGCAATTAGCCAGCTATGGGATAAAGCTAAGCCAATTTTTTTTTTTGCTTAATGTTTTCCATTTTGTTCATTTATTAAAGGTAGATGAGGGAAAAAAACTCCAGATTACTGGGCAGCGCAAACGCCATCAAATGATCCTCGTGAGGTCACCTCGCGTTTAGTTTTCAGCTCACATTTTAGCACACCTGGAGACAGAGGTCGGGCTGGGTGACATTTTCCCAACCAAACTGCATGCAGTAGATAAGATGTATCTTCCCAACGGTGTCTTTAAAGCTCCAACTTGACACTCTCGCTACATTTAAACTGGTTGCTGCTGCACCTTGTGCTTGGAGGAAAATGGCGTGAACACAGGGGGTGTGCCGCCCTGCAGCCTGCGGACGAACGCACGTGTCCGTGACTCATGGGCGCCCCGCGTGCCAAGTCCGCACGGCGTTCCACAGCCAGGTGCGCCGGCAGCCCGCCCTGAAGCCTCCTTCTGGAGGTAAATTAAATGGGGGGGGGGACCAAAAACCCAAACCCAAACCCTTCAGTCAGTAATGCTTACACGGTGCAATTTCACGCCCTCACCAATGCATGCTCGTATCCGGTTCTTGTGGTTCCACAACGACCCTGGCTGGTTCTGACAGCCTCCTGGGCGGAAAGGGAGTTGGCAAAGTTCCTGTGTTCTAGTATCTCCTTGGAAGTTCAAGTTTCCCTCTTCCCTAGCCGTCCCCAGCTCTTTCCACCTGGTTGCCATCCCACTGACTTTTCTCAGGCTTCAGCGGGCACCGTGGGCAGACAGAGATGTGTTTTCAGGACACCGGGGCAGGCTGCCGGGGTGCGGCTCGGGGTGGCCTGGCGGTGGCCCCCTGCTGGTGTCAGGGGGAAGGGGTTCCTTCTCTGCTCCTGGCCCTGACGGCCGGTCACGTGGCTCACCTTTTCTGAGATGCTCCCCGTGGTGTGCAGGGTTCGGGCCAACGCCCAGATGTTAGAATCGGAGGACACGACGGACCAATGTGGGTTAGGAAGGCTTCTGGGTGCGGTGGGGGCACCGAGGCACCGAGCCGTGAGTTTCGTGAAAACGTCATCAAGTTGGTAGAAGGAGGTCTCCCAGGAGCCTTGAAAGAATGATTTGGCTGTTTGGGACAGAGGCCAAGACCTTGGTTTTTTTAAAACTCCCCAACCCCATTTTTTTTTTAGATGTTAGAAAACAGCATACACGAGAGAGTGAGTGGAGGAGGCCTTTCCAGGCAGTTTCCTTTAGGAAAAGCAGGACCGATGCGCAGCGGGGTGCAGAGGCCGCGGGCCTCGGAGGGGCCGCGGGGTGGGGGGGGGGTCCGCCTCCGGTGCGCGCGCCTGGGCGGGACTCCGGCCCGTCCTCAGCCTCCTCCTGCGCCTCGTTGTCTTGGTTCATGAGCGCGACCGTGGTGACTACACTCGCCATCTGTGGGCCTCGCGGGAGCGAGGGGGGGCTCGGGGCGCGTCTGTCGAGGGCTTTGAACTTCCCACAAGGAAGCCTTTGCGACTCCGTAAAGTACAGAGGAGCGTCCCGAGCTCTGTGTTCTCCGGCGCCGGCCTCAGTTTCTCGGGTGGCTCTCCGCCCGCCGCCGGGCACGGCTCTGCTCCCGCTGCGGGGGGCGGCCCCGGGAAAGCGGGGGGGGGGGCTGCTGCCGCCGCTCCCGAAGACGGTTTCGTTCCGGTCACGGGAACGAGATATCCTCCCTCCTGCGTCCTGTGCGTGTGGCCGCGCCCTGCAGGCGGGGAAGCCCGGTTGGGTGGCCCGAGAACCAACGCGGGGACCCTGCGCCCCGCATTCCCGAAGGAAACATCAGTAGGGAGACCGTCCTCTGGGGGGGCCCGCGTGGAGTGATGCGGGCCCCCTCCTGCTGCTGCAGCAGGAGAGCCCGCCTGCCACAGGGCAGCGTTGGAGCTTGTGAATATGTATTTTAAAGTATCTGCATTCCATCAGCCTCTCCTGCGTTCTGACACGTTGCTTTTCCTTGAAAGTGGAGCCGGAACTAATTTCTCGGCTGTCAAAATCACAGCGCGGATCTCTGAGGTCGCGGGTCCCCTTTGCGTTTGGTCCAGGGGACTTGGCAGGGGCTTGGTCTGGACCCCGCGCCCCTCAAACCAGCAGTGGTTGTGGGCACCCTGAGGGGAGCCAAGGCTGAGGGTCACGGTCAAGCCACAGCCGCGGGCCACTCCAGTCTAGCCTTGAGAAGCAGAAGAGAAACCTTAAAGCTCACGCGGTTTGATCTCTAGCCTTCGAGTCTCTTCGCAGTAAAAGGGGAAAGACGAGGCTCACAATTTGGGGGCGCAGCTGCGGAAGCAGGACACCACCACCCCTTTCTCGGCCCGCGCTCTCGCCGCGCGCGGGGACGCCGGCTGAACCGCTGCTCCAGCAACCTCACCGAATGTTCTCGTGCCAAGTGACTCTGGAGGGTTCGCAGGGGTCAGGGGTTGCGTCCAGATCCTCAGAGAAATTTGATTCTACCTTGCCAAAAGAGAATCCTCACACATCCATCATGAAATTTACACATCTTAACGTTTACTTAAACCATGATAGACCCCTGAGAATGTTACACACACACACGCACACACACATACACACACACAGCACACTTTGTTTAAGTGCAACCCTCAGACTGTGGTCTAGTTTTCACAGCTCTTTGAACACGCCTCACTGGTTACCTGTGGGAAGTTCAGAAACAGAACTGCCACTCTCTCCCCCACTGTCAGGGCAAACGGAGAAAACGGTCCCGGTGGGGTGACCCGCCCGGGGTGCAGGTGTGCGCGGCCCCCCCCCCCCGGGGGGACGGGAGCACCGGGGGCTGCTCACGGGCGGCCCCGTTCCAGCCTCCGTGTCCGTGTAGCGGAGCGGCCCCAGCTCCGCCGGTATCCTGTGTGTCTCAGCCTCCGCCGCGCCCCCGAGCTCATCGGCAGATGCCCACAGTTCCGCGGAAGGGAACAGAGAGAGGCCACGTGAGGTATTTTTGGGAGGAGGGGTTAAGTGCTAAAAAGTAGCAGAGGAAAAAAAATGACTCTCCCTTTCCATGGCAGAAAGAGCTCCAATACCCCATGGAACAGGCGACTGGGCCCCGGGGAGGAATCGCGGGCGGGTGGGCGGGCAGAGCCATCCCGGCCCTGACCTTGTGAAGGACCCTCGGAAAACGCCGGCGTTCACGAGCACTGCAGATGGTGTGATCCGGGCCAGCACCCAGGGACGGTCCCCCCCCCCCCCGTGCAGGTTCACGCGCAGTTTCCCTTGTTTCAGGTGGAACAGACAGTGGAACAAATCTAAATCGAGGCGCTCGGAGCGGGCAGTAACAGGTTTCAACACGAGAGCCTGGCAAATCTCACGGACGATGCATATCTTACAGGTTTATGCGACGGCGACACCGACTCTCCAAGGGCTAGCATCTGGACACCTGCAGGTTAACACTCAGTACACTCCCGGCTTCCAGGGGGCTGCCCGCGTTGGGCAGGCGCGCTCCCCACCCAGGGCACGAACCCCGGCCGCAGCCCCGCGGACCCACCGGCCACAGGCGTCTGGGGGAGGGACGGAGCAGGAGCACGGGCGGGAGGACTCCCGCGCACACACCGCCACCATCACAGCCTCCCCTTTCTCTCCGCGGGACCGTCGCCAGCCCCCCGGAACTGCGGAGCGGACACGCCGTGAACTCGCATGACCGGGAGAGGCGCGGCGCGGCCACTTGCGTGCACCTGGGGGTCTGTTCTTTCCCCTGGCGGTTCCAGACAGCGGGCCGCCGCGGGCCACACTTTCGGGTGTAGTGAGTTAAACGCTTCCCCAGCGCCCCGGCACAGGCGGTGAAAAAGTATCCCCGGCAAGAGGGAGTTCGCAGAGGAGACCTGCACCCACCGGCGTCAGAGAAGGTCAAGGTGCAGACGCGCAGCCCTGGTCTCACTTCTCGGACGGCTTTGCCGGTCGTGGGAGGAGGAGCTGGCCGACAGGGGCTTCTCTCGCACGGCTCTGGTGGCTCCGTGGCGCGGGCCTTCATCTCCCTGGGAGGGTTAGGACACAGCCCAGAGCGTTTCCCGTTTGCCGACGGGGCCTGCCTGTCCACCTCACGCCAGCTCCGCCGGATCCGTCCCCAACTCCCCCGCGTCCGTCCGTGTGTGCGGGTGCCCCTTCACTGAAATGCAGCGACAGCGCCGTAAACTTCCTCCCTTGTGCATCGAGAGGGATTTAAAATTCTACCGAAAAGTGAAAGATGCGTTCAAGTCACTGCGCCGTGCTGCAGGACGTCACCGGTGCTTTAGGGACCGCGCGGAAGCATACACGGAGATGGGGCTTCTCGTGAGCTGGGGGATGGGGCGTGGACGGTGGCGGTGGGAAAGGTGGGCCGGTAGGTAGCCCGGACGCGGGGCGAAGCACCGCGCTGGCGACCTCGGGCTGCGTGCGGGAGGTGCTCGGGCGTGCGCCCCGGCGGCGCGGCTGGGGGCACGGGAAGGCACAGCTGGGACGCACCCTCGGCGCCGCGCACTTCTGCGGGCGAGACCTGAGCAAGCACAGGCCCTGTCGGAGACGGCGGTCAAGGCCGAGGCTGGGAGGACGCGGCGGCCTGCCGGGCACACGGGTCACAGAGGTCCCGATAGCTCAGGCCGGCACGGAGGACGCTCGCCACCTGTCCCACCCTCTCCCGGGCTCCGTCCGCCGCTGGAGCGAACTGGGGTCTCCCTCCAGGGCCCCCTGCCCCTCGAGCCTGTCTTCCCGCCCCCCCCAGGCCCCGCCCTGGGAGCGCACCCGCATCCAAGCAGGGCCGGTGCGTGCGTCACGTTCCGATCGGACCCAGGTTCGGATCAGACGGGTTTCGCCTGCCGAAGTGCAGGAAGAGCGGGCACGGCCTCTGTCCGCTTCTCCTCCGTGCCGACCTCGGGACGTCGCAGCGCGGTGTCCAGAGCGGGAGCTCCGCAGGTCGGAGCTGGACGGATAAACGGACGAGCGGATGGAAAGACGGGAGCCCGGGGCCTGCATCGCGTTTCCGAAAGGTCGACTTCAACGTGGAACTCTGCAGCTAAAGGCCTGGAGGGCGGGAGAGGGAGCGCCTTCTGGGTTACAGGCAGACGGGAATCGCGCCGATTTCAGAGACGGGCGTGGACTGCGGGGGTCAGCGTGGGTACGAGGAAATATCTCACAAGACGTAGTTTACAGTTTCCAAGATCCTGTTCATCTTAAGCTGCAAAATGTGTACTAACACACTGAAGCTAGTTATTAAAGCATCTGTTTCGCAGACATACATTATGTAAGATAATCTTCTCTTCAAACTTTCTCAAAGCAGCACAGACCAAGGGAGCAACATTTAGACAACATTTAGAACCCTGAGTCTTTGCTTATGAACGCTCCGTTAAACTAAGTGCTTGGTGCTTACGATTAAGCTTTGAAATAGTATTTCAAAATTGTATTTAATAATTAGGTAATATGAACTAACTTTAATCAACAAAATTCTGAGCTAGTGATTTTTTTAATATATGAAAAAACCCTAAGATACAGTAATTGCATCTTAACTACTTTTGATAATCCGAGTATTGGTAGAGAGATACAGAAAAGTAAAGTAGGGCTATATATGATTTTATAACTTATTGTTTTAAAAAGACTTTATTTATTTATTTTTAGAGAGGGAAGGGAGGGAGAGAGAGAGAGAGAGAGAAACATCCATGTGCGGTTGCTGGGGGCCGTGGCCTGCAACCCAGGCATGTGCCCTGGCTGGGAATCGAACCTGCGACACTTTGGTTCGCAGCCCGCGCTCAATCCACCGAGTGTAACTTATTTTCGACAGGAGGAGTGAACGCCTTCCTGTGGCGTATTCTTGTGCATCTTGTAAATGCACACACAGCATTAACCCTCAGGTACGAACAGCAGAGTCTAAGTCAGAGGCTACAAGGCGCCGGTCAACGGAGGGTTTAGGGACCGGCTGGGTTCCTAACGCACACGCCCTCACTCTGCGCGTGGAGAAGCGAAGCTGGCAGTTCTGAGAAGGAGACTGAATGATGAAAACACTTTTGTTCAGAAGCACAGGTAGCCCACGGAAGCGGCCTCCCCCACTTCTCCGGACCACCAGGCTGAGACATCACAAGGTCCGCCGTTTCCCCCGAACGTGCCCGCCAGCGAGTGGGCAGCGCGAGCAGCTCTGGACCGACCACTGGAGCGGGACGAGCACACGCGAGCGGGCACACACACACACACACACACACACACACGCTTGAGTCTGACCCGGAAGGAGTACAAACCTCTACGACCAGAAAACACCAAGCTGCACCCCTCAAACCCGACCACTTCCGGTGCAATGTGGCCGCACCTCTCCCGTCTGGCAGATGCGCCCCGAACCATGACAAAGGGGGGACCTCGAGAACAGAACTCTCAGCACGCAAAGGCAGCAGCAGCAGGACACGGGAGAAATACACCCTCGTGGGTCCAACCATCGGAGTGCCTGCTGGCCTGGAGGTTAAACTTATTTGGTTAAAAAAAAAATAAGAACCTCTCGGAAGGGTAGTAACATTGCTTGGATAAAGAAAATTAAAATATCGGATAACAACAGCTTTTGCATAATGGAAAGATAGTAGTAGCCTTTTCTAAATGTCAGCTCTGTGGTATGTGGAGTCCTTTGGATTCCTTATGGTGGGACAACAACGCAGGCACCGTGAGCAGGACACTGGCAGGTGGGCTGCGGGGTGGGGGAGGGGGAGCAGAGCTCAGGACCCTTCCCCCCCCCCCGCCCCCGCCGCAGGCGGTGGGAGTCGACCCGCAGCAGGTGAGCTGGTGCAGCTCCTGTAGCAGCGACTCAAGGCGCTTACCCCAAAGCACAAGACTCCCCAGAGGCTGCTCTGTGTCCTGGTGGAATGTCTAGACCAGATCACAGGAGGCTGGGATTACATGAAAATACGGACAAAAAGGTACAAAGGACAAACAGCTAGGAAGGGCAAGGGACGCGTTTGTGATCGACTGAGCTCTGGGTCTGAGTGCCTCAAGGAGACAGGCGGGAATCTTGGTCCTTTCCTTTTCCGTCTGGACTGTGTCCATGTGTGATGGGGGAGGGGAGAATGTTAGACAGGAACCATGCTGATCAGGGCTGCGGGGGGGATGCTAACAGTGCTACACAGGAAGTGCCCTGCCACCTGTCTTTGCCTGTGCAACCGGAGATACGTTTTCAGCTCAATCAGCAAGGAATGCAGCCCGCCTAAAGGGAGTTTTGATTTATTCTAGGGTTGCCAGATGTCTGGCATTTTGAAAGGTTACAGAAAAATGAAAGGGAAATATACGGTCCATTCATTATTAAAAACATCCCTTCAGGGGCCAGTAGGGCACTCTGCATGGCATCTCGGCGTCTCTGGGTGACTTGTTCTGAGGAAACTTTGTTCAAGGAGGGACCTGCACCTGGGCCTTCACTCAAATCCACGGACTCTCGGTTTTTTGGAGAGTTCAGGTCACCGCTGCACGAACACACGGAAATGGTTCAGACGGGGTGCTGAGTGTCTGTGGTCTGTTTGCACACCGATGAGGTTCGTCCCCCCAACTCCCCTTTCTGTCTCTCACTGCCCCCAGACCCACCCCGAGACAGAGTGTTTTCTGGAAGCTTCGCTCCTCTCGCCCCGACCTGCCAGCGTCTTTGAGTTACTCAGCGGCTCCCCCAACCAACGCTCATACCACAGCGGAGCCAGCGGCATGCACCTTTAAATGCATTTTTAGATGCATTTAATGCATGGTATTTTTGGAGGCATCGGTCAATGCATCTAAAAATAAAGCATCCCTGGCCGTACTGAAGTGTTACTGAATGAGACTCCAAAGGCCACCGGCAGCACGTGCTACATTTGGTGCCCGTTCGCGGCTTCAGGAGATCGATGAGAATGTTGAAGAGAGGCGGCCTTTACACTGGACCTGAAGGTCACCAAGTCCAGGACGCAGCCGAGTCAGCAGTTTTTGTGAGTGTAAGCTGTTCCGCCCAGGCCTGGCTGGCCCACGCTGTTTTTCAAATATGGGGAGATGTAATAAAAGAGAAGCTTCCCTACAGATGCATCTTGAATTAGTCATGAGGGTCAGAAGGACTATCGCAGAATCTAATTTCCATTTATTTGCTAATTATCAAACACTGACGGACTAAGTCAGAAACAAAGTCCTAAATGGGCGCCAGGGACCGAAGCCACGAAACCATTAACTTTAAACCAGCCCCATCACAGACTCACAAAGTTTGTATGTTTCCAAACAAAATATTATGGACAATTATCACATGACAATGCAGCTCCAGTCCATGGTTGAAACACGGGGTTGTGGAATCTGGCTTTGGTCTTGAAGGTTGTTTTCATTGCATGGTTTTCAGAACGTCTTAAATGATTCAAGCCATCTTTCTCAAATGAAATCTTACGTAAGTCCGTCGTATAAAATGTCCATAAAAGCGGAGGTCTGGCTGAAGCAGGGAAGGGAGTCCAAACCCGGCGGAGGCCGGGACAAGGTCTTCGTGTGCCGACGGTAGTCACCGGGAAAGCTGGGAGCACAAGCGTGCGATGTTTGACTCCCGGTCCAGGCGTTCCTCCCCCCAGTAAATCGTCCTAAATGCGGAGCAGAAACCTGGCAATAGGCGGACCCAGTTGTTCAGGGCGAACGACTTCCTGGTGCCCGCCGGCCGCCACAGCGAAGGACCCGAGTCCGGGCGGGCGAGCGAGAGACGCACCGCCCCGCGATTGTGGAGGCTGGACGTGGGTGGGGAGGGGCCCACGGGGCTGGCTCCCCCTGAGGCCCCGCCCCTTGGCTGTGCACGCCCCGACCTGTGCGCGGCCGCCTTCTCCTCGTGGGCCCGTGTCCCGGTCTCCGGTTCCTGCAAGGACGCCAGTCGTACCGGATGGGGGCCCATCCGTATGCCCTGTTTGGCTTGAACGGCCTCTCAAAAGGCCCTATTGCCACGCACAGCCGCACTCTGAGGAGTGGGGTGGGGTTGGGGTGTCAACACGCACTTCTCTGGCGAGGCCGCGGTTCAGTCCCCACAGCCATGCCCCGCCCCGGGCTGGATGAGTTCACGCTTTCGGGAACCCAGGAGTAACCCCCACGGGGGGCTGGCCTGGTAGCTCGCCAGACCGGCGATTGCGCCCGACAGGCCGGTGGGAGGTGATCACTTGCGAGGGGGCCGCTGCTTCAGGCAGCAGGCGCGTGTGCAAACGTGTTTTACAGACACGCACGCGGTGCAGAGTCAGAGTGGGCTTGAAGTCGGCCTCATAGCCCCTCCTGGCAGCGAGCGCTTCCGCAGAAAGGACTGCGGCTCAGTCGGCTGGAGGTCGTCCCTGCAGCCGAAGGTTGCAGGTTCGATCCCCGGTCACGGCCCGTGCAGGAGGCAGTCGACCAGTGCTTTCCTCTCGCATCGATGTTTTCTCTCTCTCGCTCTCTCACGTCGAGGGCCCTGTCACGTCCTCGGGGGTCGCAGCGTGGCCACGGCGCTGCTCGCAGCCTGCGCGGCTCTCTGCGCCGCCGCAGCCTCGCGGGAGTCGGCAGCACCGACGTGCCGACCGCTGCCGCGGTCGTCACGGTGGCCCGTGAGTGTAAGGTGCTTGGTTTGCTCGTGTTTGCGTCGGTTGTCCACGGGGCGGTGATGGGCACGTGACCCTCCTCCCTCGGGTGGGTGGGTGCGGGCAGAGCCGAGGTTCCAACCGCCGAGCAGCTGCCCGCAGCCGAGACGTGAACAGCAGGCCCTGGTCCTTTGTGGTGCTGGGGTGCGCCGTCGCCGCGGAGACCCGAGTGTGTCCGCCTTCCCCTGCACCCTGTGCCGTGGCTGTCGGCCGCTCTAGGGCGACGGAAGGCCGCGCTGAGGTTCCCAAGTGCAGCCAAAGACGCCCCAGACGCAGAGGAAGGGCAGCGCGGCTCCTCGTCGAGAACCGGCCAGACTGCCGCCTCTTCTGGGCCCGACGGCAGCAGGGCAGGGGACACCCGGTGGCAGGCAGAGCTGCGGGTGGCAGAGGGCCCAGCGGGGGGGCCTGGGGGGGACGCGGACCCGGCCCGGGCTCCGCTCCAGGAGACCTTCCCGGTGCAGGGACACCGCTGTCCCCGGCCCCCAGGGCGTGGAGTCTGGGGTAGACCTACGCCTGGCCCGTAGGTGCCTCTGCAGGGCGGGCACAGCGCTGCACTGCGTCTGGTGAAGCCGTCCCTCCATCTCCGTCTCTGTGTCGTGCTCGGGGCTCCCTGGGTGGGGTCTCCCAACAGCCAGGACCACCCACACCGTCAGGGCCCCAAACGACGCAGCGCCCCGCACCAGGTTCCAACTGTGGGAGGGACCCAGGGCAGGGCAGGAGGCCCTAGGGACAGGGGGCGGGGCGAGTGGCTGCCTGGGGTGAGCAGGGGTGGGGCTGTCTCTCCTCCCGAGACACTCAGGTGGTCTCCACCCGGGAAAGTTTTCAGCTCAAGTGACTGACGTGCCAAAAAGTGGGCGGGCGCAGGAAGGGGGCGGGGAAGAGCGCTGTCAGACGGCGAGGGGGCCGCTCCCAGCTCCTTCCGCTCGGACTCATTTCCACTGCGAGTCCCTGGAAAGCTTGTTCCAGGGAGACGCAAACAACTTCGGGGGTTTCATGGACTCTGAAAATAACCTCACTGACAATTTGCTTTTTACGTTTGAAAAAAAGGGGGGGAGTTATTTTGTGTCCTTTGTTGGGTGTTATCTAAGGCAACTGAGGAATGTTTCCATACCTCCCAAACAGATTTCTATTTAAAAATTCGAGGCCGTCTTATATATAAATGATACTGCACAGCACATGCAAGGTTTTTGGGTTTTCACAGCTTGTTGGTGACCGCTTGTGTTTTGTTTTGCTGTTTTTGGCTTTTGTTGTTGTTTTTTCTGTGTTTGGTGTTTGCGGGGCTGCTAGAACACGACACGGGGGTTAGCATCGGCGAGTTGGGGCTTCAGAGCCTCCCACCCCAGCCCTGCTACTCACCCCTTTTGGCTTTGGGGCCCGTTGCTGTCTGCTCTCTGTGCCTCAGTTTCTCCTCTTTGCCCTTGTCTCCTTTGGACCCCCTCTCTCCTCGCAAACTCTAACTTCGTCTGGAGTCCGAGGCCTCGCCGTGGAGCACCCTTCACGGCCCCCCGTGTGGGGAGGGGCGTCGGGGCGCAGAGCAGGGGAGCGTCAGGGCGGCCGCAGAGACGTGCGGCTTCCAGCACCTGAGCGTGAGCCACCTGCCCGTTCTCGTTACCATGCCGACGGTTCATAAACAAACATGCAGCGCCCCGCAGGGGGGCCCTGGCGTGTCCTGTCTCGTCGGCAGCCCGCAGGGGGGGCGAGGGTAGCTGGCCCCGGGTCAAGAGCAGGCCCCCCCGCCCCGGGCTGATGGGCAGCTGCCAGGAAATGCCTCCCCGTCAGTCATGTTGCTGGGGTTTCCTGGGGTGGAGGGCGAGGGCCTCGTGGGGCCGGATCAGGAGATTTACGCGGTGCTCTGTGGTTCCACTTTGAAGTCTCCCACTCGAGTGACCGCTTGTCAAGTTAGAAAAGTAGGTGTGTGGTACATTTCAAAGAGTTTCCGGCGCGCGTGTGGAGCGAGCCCTACAGCGAGGGGCGGAAGCCGGGCAGTGGGCCAGGGGGTCCGAGGGGCCTGTGGCCCTGGGCGCCTCTCCTGGCGGCCAGGCGCTGCCCACACACACGAGACGCAGCCCCGGCCTACTCTGACTTTGCGTGTACTATCTGGTAAGAGAGACGCAACCACAGGGTATAAACCGTGGACATCAGCGGGGCTGACTTTAAAACATCCCTCGGCAAACGGAGCCGTCGGCACCAGGAGCGGACGCTGGAGCGGGAGCTGGGGTGTCTGAGAACCTGACGGCCCAGGCGCCTCCCGAGCCCCAGGAGGCGGCGGCAGGAGCTCCTTTCTGCCCAGAGCCCCTCGGGAGGCAGACAGGAAACATCAGGACGCTCAGAGGCCCTGTTCGGGACCCGGGGCCCTTCTGCCGAGGACGCGCAGAAAAGGAGCACAGCTGCCGGGAGAGGCCCGGGGGGTGACTCCAGGTGTCCGCCTCAGGTATCTCAGCGCAGACCTGTGTCCCAGGTGTCGCCAGAAGGGGGAGAAGGCGTCCAGTAAATGCCACGGAGGAGGCAGGGAGAAGGAAGGGGGAGGATGTGCACTGAGCCCCCCAACCCCGGCTCACTGTGCGTGAGCTTCCAGGCAGGACGTGGGTGTGTGAGCCCCCCCAGAGGGGGGTCCGCCCACCAGGCTGCTCTGCTGCCATCTGAACGCTTACACGTTGTCCTCACAAGGCGAAGGACAGCTCCCAAGCGAACCCGGCCTGCAGCTTTTCAGACAGCTGTGAGAAATCAGGCTGACTTCCGGGCTGTCGCCGGGGGCTGCAGGACCGAAGCCCACCGTGCTGGTTCCCGAGGGCCTCTGACCTGGGGGGTCGTCTCAGGGACACGCCAGGACTCCCGGGCCGTCCCTGAGCAGCGCCCCTGCCTCCATCCGGGCCACATGCGCGATGCACATTCCGCACCGAAACCCTTGACCGACAGAGCTGCGTTCTCTCCCCTCGGGCCATGCAGCGCGTCCTGACGCTGACCCAGGGCTGTGACTCGCGGCACGTACCCTGCGATGACCCTGCGATGACCCTGCGATGACTCTCGGCAGGGGTGAAGTGGGGTGGACCGGGAGCAGCAGAGGTAGCTGAGCTACTTCAGAAAACGCGCAGATTTTCCTCGTCGTTTCCCCTTCCCAGAGACTCCGAGGAAGAGGAAGGAGGCTCGGACGTCAGCCCCCCTCGTGTGCCTTCCGCTGTGGACCAGATGTCCACCCGAGTTTGTGCGGTGGCGGGGCTAGGGTGCCCCTGCGCGGTGACCATTCTGGAGGGGCCTCTGGACGGCGCGTCGTCCTTAGGTGTCACAGCGGCGCTTCTTCTCCAGGAGCAGCAACCACGGACGCGCCGCTCTCCCTCGTCAGTACTGCGCGTGCACGGTTTCTCCGGGGCTACGCTCCGGTCACGGCTCTCTGACTGTGGGTCCGGTCTGTCCCCATCTCCCTGTCCCTCTGCGCACCCCTGTGCGACCGGTCGCCTCCACACCCAGTTCCGTTGCCTTCGGCGTGGCCTCCGGTTCTGGGGCCGACTGGACTTCTTCCACTCCACAGCCCCCCGAGCCTCGCCGGCCCTCTATTCAGTCATGTGTGATGTGAGCTCTCGTGTCTCTCTCTCTGTTCTCCGGTAAAGATGGTTCCTTCGTTGAAGCGTCCCTTCGTTAAAAGCCGGCAGTCACAGGGCGCCACATCTGGGCTGGAGTGGGGCCGAGTCGCCCAGGTGAGTTGATGTTTCCCCGAAACACTCTGCACAGACGCCCTGCGCTAGTGGGCGTGCTGTCGCGACGAGGATGCCAGTCACCAGTTGCCTGGAGCTGGGGCCTCCCGGATCGCTGGAGCAGTTTCCACGGAGGAATGTTCAAGCTTCACGCAAAATCTGATGCAGGTTCGCTGCTGTGCTCGCTCAGTCATGTTGAATGCGACGACCACACAGTGCGAGTGCTCACTCAACGGCATCTACCGCCCCCGCTGACTAGTGCAGTGACATCGTCATCGTTCACACGTGTGCACTCCAGTCCACCCTCCTTGGCTGCCAGGTGACATCGATGCTGTGCAAACTGTTCTCCTTATATTGACAATGGCTGGACTTTGTCCGGACAGACCTCGTGTTATTGGGAAGGGCTGAGATTCAGCCAGAACGCCACAACCCTGCCAGGCGAGAGGAAGAGCTCGGGGAAAGGAGGGAGTCGGAGGTGGCCGGTGATACTCCTGCGTCACAGGCTGTCTTCACTCAGGACAGGGCGCGCTTCAGGGGACCCGCCAGGGAGTGCGCCTGCGCCGTGCGCTGGCACGGGTGCCGGGACCGCCTGGGACGGCAGGACGGAGCTCCTTCCGGACGCCCCGAGCCGCGGGTTGCAGGCCAGGCCCAGATCTGTCTAGTTCCCCCAGCGCCCCTCTTCCTCCGCGGAGTCACGTCCTTTCCCGCGTGCTCGGTCCCTTACCCCGTTTTTCTTCCCGTTTCCTCTTGTACTACTTTTCACGGGGCCCCAGAGCATGACCTGATCTTCCCTAACGAGCGGGAACGGTGGGCTGTCAAACGGGAGGCTCCATGACCAACGCACGCTCCTGCGCCTGCAGAGGTTGTTACCAGCGACGCGCGCACGTAGAGGCAGAAACGCGGCGCCGTCTCCCGCCCACGTGGCACCCGAGACCTCGGGGGGCGCCTCGGGACAGGCAGGCCCTGGCGTGGCCTGCGCCACCCTGGCTTCTGCGCCGCGCCTCTGCGAAACGCCCAGAGGCGCGCCCGGAAATAGGGTTTGGTGAAACCCACGTGGAAATCGGAGCCTCCTGGACATTTAAATCCATTCCCAGCTCTGCGCCTCTCTGGTCTGGGAGTTGCATGAGGTTCAAATGCGTTTGAAGGGGTCTTGGCCTTGACTCAGGAAATCCTTGTGCTCCAAGAAATTCCTCTGATTCGCCGCTCTCGCCCCCCAACTCCCCCGGAGCATTGCAAAGAAATACGGTTTTAGATAGAACAGACGCAACTAGGACACAGCATTGGCCCGGAGCGAACAAACGCACCCCTGAGAAGAGGAAGGGGTAAAGGCTCGATTTAAAAAGGCATGGAAAATAATATGCCTCATCGAAGTTTACTTATTGAAAATCTTTCGGAAAACAATCTCGTAAAGTCTAATTCTTGTACTACTTAAGGAAGGATTATAATTTTTTAAATTAAATATTGACTACGGTGAAACCCTACGTGAAAGTCGTACCCTTCTGCCCCCAACCCAGCTTCCATGGAAAATTAAATTTATTGTTCTCCCCAAGTCTATTATCACCTTTCATGTGTGTCCCCTTATACAACAAAACACTGGCTTCTACTAGATTTCTTGACTTTTCGAGTGAAACAGGCTTTCCACTGAGCCAAGTCCTCGAGGCGAGAAAACGAGAGTGAATCCCAGGAGCTTCCTCCCCCCAGTCGCGCCCAGCGGCGTCGCTGAATTGCCAGCCCTGTGGTCGCCCCGCCCCCCTGCCCCCCTGCCCCCCTGCGCCCCCCTGCCCGCGCAGAGCCTCCCGGGGTGTCGGGTGTTGCCATGGCGCCGAGGGCCGCCTCACAGCATCCTTCCGCCGCATCCTTCCGCCGCAGCCTCATCTCCGCGCTCAGCCGTCCACACTCACGAGTGCGCCCCGGCTGTGCACAGGCCTCTGCGTGCCCTGGGCTTTGCCCTCCTCCTCCCGGTAAGGACGCCCATCCGCCTTCCTCTTCGGCCATTACTGTGCATCGGCGTACCCTCCTCCAGCTGTCCTCCCGTGTCTGCTGAATAAGGCATGGGGAGGAAGGCTTAAAAAAAAAAAACGAGAGAGAGAGAGAGAGCTTTGGCAGGCCACGCAAGTCGTTAGCTGTGTTGAGGTCAGAAGGCAGAAGGACATTTCCGTACTGTGTGGTCGGCGTTGTCGTTCGGTCATCGGCACTGCGGGAGGATAAAAAATCTCCTTGTTCCAGTGTTATTACCTGTGATCACGGACATTCAGTTTCCCAACGCTTCTCCCATTCACAGGGTTATTTTTCTTAACAGAATTAAGTAAAGGAGATTTCCCCTCAAGAATTCTGTTGACTTACAATAAATAAGGACTTTGCAAAAGGGTTCAGTTCCTTTATTAAATTCAATCATTCGCTTCTAATTGTGTGTATGGGTAGATGCATAATGTGTGTACATAGGTAACAGCACT
The DNA here is from genome assembly GCF_019186645.2 of Phyllostomus hastatus. NCBI lineage: Eukaryota > Metazoa > Chordata > Mammalia > Chiroptera > Phyllostomidae > Phyllostomus > Phyllostomus hastatus. The sequence continues at coordinate 22,328,281 of NW_025333607.1, read as the reverse complement.
AACGATGGTGCCGTCTGACTTTAGACGATGCCTTGTTCCGCCGCAACAGCTCGCAGACAGGCGTCTCACACAAAACTGTTGCACGAGATACTAAAGGGCTGGAAAACTCGGGGCTGCTCAGTTCGTTCTCTGTGGCCGAGTGGCGTATTGCTCCCCGGTGTGAGAGGACCCCCAGCACAGCTGGTGGTTGGAGGGAGTGGTTTTTCCAAAATCACAACCTACTACGTGGCAGACCTGGGGATGGGAGGAATGGGAACTCTGTATCTGAGCAATCACAGTTTTACTGTTTTTGAAAATTCATTCAGTTTATCAGGGGAACCTCGCTTAACAAAAGCGTGCAGGTCTCAGGCGGACAGTTCTACAGCAGCTCATGGCTGTGTACCGTGGGTGAGTGAGAGGCTCCCAGGGGAACTCGGGCGAAGTCAGCGGCTCCCGGCATCGGGCCGACAGCTGCCTGCCTGCCTCACCGGCGAAGGGGAAAGGCTGACGACGTTCTCAGTCCGAAAACCAGGACTGCGTCTAGCAATTGAAGAAAATCGAAATTCATGTCCATTCTGCCGCTGTTCCTATTTCATCCAACTTGAGCTCATCGTCTTATCCTACTGTTGCTCCTTTGCACAAAAAGCACTTTAAAAACGTGTGCTGGCATCCCTGCAACTGAGTCTGCATAACGAACAACCCCACCACAACCGTCCATGACAACAGGAGTGTCTGCCGCCTCTGCTCTGGGCAGGCGGCGTGCTGGTGAGGGCGGCCCTCCCCGAGTGCAGTCGTGGAGAAAGACATTCCGAGCGTAAGTGCGGTGCAGAAGGGAGGGCGTCACGTTGGTCTTCCCCCCGGACACGTGCGCACAAACACACGCTCACTCCCAGACACGGACGTGCGTGTGCCAACGGGTGTTAATCACAACACGGGTGTCGCGTCTGTATTGTATCTACGACTGAGAAGACAAGAAAGGATGACGCAGTACCTTCCCAACGTGACAGCTATGTAAAAGATTCAGCGATGCTGTTTTAAACTATCTTTCATCGGCATAAATGAATGATAGAAAGTTAGAACTTTTCTTTAAAAGACGGCAGCAGGTTAGAAAAAGTGTTTCTGTGCCCCTTCCAAGCCCTTCGTTAAAACCAAGACAGCCGCCAGAACAGGGCAGCAAAGCCAGAGGCGCTGGGAAGACCCACTGTGGACCCAAAACTAAACCGAGTCCGTCCGGCGAACCTTAACACACAGATGCGGGGTGGGGGGTGCACCATGGACGCCGGCCAGCCTCGTGTGCGGGGGGAGGCCCAGACACAGTGGTGGGACTCCAGGTGGCCCCGTTTGCCCGAGAACCCCAAGATGCTGAGGAACGCTTCCTGCAGTCTAAGGGAACCAATAGGAAGACGGCAGCACTAAACTGGGAGGGGTTTGCAGGCTCACTCAGCGGCGGGGAGCCAGGGGACCACGGCAAATGGGGACGATGCTCGAAGGGGCCGGGTTGCGTGAACGCTGAGACTGGCCGAGTAAGACGCATGTGACATCCACATGCCTTCATGGTGCCCAGAGTCGTAAGGGCTATCGGCCACCTCTGGGACCGCGAGGTGTTCCAGCCCACCTGCAAACGGTCTGCTACATGTTCATGGAATTTCCTCTTTTCCCCTAGGCTGGTGTCTCGTGTGCCCGTGACTTCCCAAAGCAGGGATACAGGCCAAGCAGCTCGTGTCCCCGCAGTCCACTGCGTGTGCCGAGATAGCACCGCGGGGGCCCCGTGAGCACCCCCAGGAGCTTTCTGAGTGAGCGTCTCCAGAACCACCCCAGCCGTTTTCCAGTCCACTCTGGGAAACTCTTTGCCCAACAGCTGAAGGGATTGCGGAGTTAGGGACCAGCGTGTCACCGATTCCAAAAACTCCATCTCTGGACTTGCGGTCTGATGGCCGTTGTGCGTGACTGACCCAAGAAGACGTCCTTCTCTCTGTACTCCGACTCGTTTCCTGGTCTTCACATGTGACCCCGACTCCCCGTCTTAAAAGGCGATGAAACATAAACGCTCACACACACATAGCACTTGGCTCACGCCACGTAGACCTCTTGTCCTCCTTCCCTTTGTGTTAACACCAACCGCCGGCCCACGAAGTGCTTGGATTAAAGCCCGATTTCTCCATGCGCCTCTCACGGGCGGTCACTCCCTCACAAGGGCCCAGCACCTGCCTTCCAAACGCTCCCGTAGCCCATTCCTCCCTCCCAGCGTCTTTGCCTGCGCCCAGCACGTGAGCACAAGAAGAGGAGGCAGGCGTCTCCCAGAAAGGGGATCATCGCGGCACCAGCCACCTCGCTGAGTTGTGGGCCGTGTCCGCATCGTTACCTGTCCTGCGTGTCCGGGGAGGGCGGAGGTGGGAGCCCGGCCCTCGAGTCTCCACCTTGTTGGAGGTTATCACGCGGCGAGGGCTGTCTTACTGTCTGGGGTGGTTTAACTAAAATCGTAGCTCAGCTCAGGCAAATGGAAAAATAAAACAACCAATTCCTCCTAATAAGGCCTCCAGAGCTTGCATGTGAAAAGGAGTAATAAAACCAGGAAAATACAATTTAAAACTTCTTATAAGTGTATTCCTTGAAAATAGTTGCGGTGGTGTTATGTGTACGGATGCATATGGGTAGCAGGGCTTCCGTTATTCTTTTAGTGGATTTAGGTTGCATAGTTCATAAAATGTTTATTTCTTAAGTACTGTTTGTCTGAGTGATGACCCTGCTGACGTCACTCACTGAAAACTAAAGAGTGGGCACCATGGGGGCCTCACGGGAGAGAGGCAGAGCGTTTCTGGAGCTCACGTGGGCTGGCTCTGCCTGGAAGGCACAGGAGATTCTTTGGCGTGGGGGTCTCAGGTTTCAGAATGGGGGCGCGGCCGCTCTCCCCTGGAATGTTCCCTGTGTAGTCACTTGTGCATAGTTTTTACCCCACACCTCCTCCCAGCGTCCCCCCCCCCTCAGATTCCTGCAGGCTCGGGGGGCGGGGGGGGGGTTTGTCTGGGCCGGACTGGCCTGTCAGGTTCTGCCAGGAGGTCAGCCCCCAGACGCGAGGGCGCGCACAAAGGAATTTTTCACTTGTACGTGAGGGGCGGGGTCCAGCCCCGGGAGCAGCCGCTGCCTTTGTGTTTCCTCCCGGGCTGTTCTGCTTTCTTGCCCCGCCGCCCCCTGCCCAGGTCGGGCTTGTGGGCTACGAAACAGCAGCGATTCAGGCATCCTTGGTGCTGCGTGGTCCCCTCAGCTGGGAAAAGTGACCTTCCTGCAACTGGGAGGACAGGATGATGGCCGTCATGTCCCTCGTCACACACACAGGTGGTCACTGGGCCGGGACACACTTTTTAATCCCCGTAAACCAGGGAAGGCCGCAGGTCCTTCCGGTCAGCGGGCCCCTTCGTTCTAACTGGGAAGGCTAATTACTGCGGACTGTATTCAAATGCCTTGTCTCCGCTGCTTTTGTCCGAAAAGGGTCAGCCCGTGAAGGGCCGCCTTGGGGGCCGGCAGGCTGGAGAGGCCGGCCCCGGGGCATCCGATGTCTGACCCCGCCTGGCCCTCACCTCTCCTTAAAATCTGGTCTGTGCTCGCGGCCAAGACAGAGGCCCAGTTGCCGCGGGTCTCTCCCCCGGTCCCAGCTGCGAACACACGTACCCGTGGCCCTTCCTGTGAGACTCGGGGCGGGAACGGGCGTCTCCAGCTTCTCCGTGTGCGGGATGGAGCGCGGGCCTGGTTTACACGCCTGTTTGCTCAGAAAAACTCCACCACCACGCCCGCAGACTCCACACGTGAGAGGGAGCACCCCGTCCCCGCACGTGGACTGAAGCCCCTATTTACTGGAAGTAAGTCCTTACGGAGACGTGAAGGTGATGCCCGGTGATGCTCCGGACAGGAGACGGAGCACCTGGGGGACTGAGATACACACACGACGGTGGATCCGGTGTTAGTCACAGCGAAACTGATGTCGGGGTTCCGCCGGGAGCGGAGGAGGCCGGGCGAGCGCCTCCTGGCCATTTCACAAGATCTCGTGTTGCCCCTCTGGGGCAAATGTGATATCAGTCCCCTGAATTCCAGTCTCGCTTTTGCGGTCCGGCTCTGCGGTCCCCGTCTCTGTGCCCGCGCGGCTGTGAGCAAACGTATTTATGCGTGTGCGGGGCGGGGCACTGGGCAGCTCACGCCCGGTCAGCGCGCACGGGAGACCCCGCGGCGCAGCGTGGCGCGGCGCTGCTCCGAGAGATCGGAGGGCGGGCGGGCGGGCGGGCGGACTCCTTCCCGCCGCTGGGACCAGCTCCACTTCTTGGGGGAGGGGCTGGCTGGGCGGGGGCCAGCTCCTGCGGTGCGGTCTGCGTCTCCGGGGGCGCAGGGCTCGCGCTCGCTCATCGGGCACGTGGTGCACGTAACTCGCGGACCCGCTGCACCAGGTCGGGGGCTCCGTTTGGACCCTCGGTGCGATCGCTGGTGCCTGCTGCAGTCCGCGCTCTTTATTTTATCTCGTTACTGTTCACTGTCATCCAAGTGCAGCTGCCTCCGCCTTCCCCGCACCACTCCCCCACACCCAGCCCACGCCACCTCCCCCTCGATCCTGCCCCCCTTCGCTTTGTCCGTGTGTCCTTCCTGCACGTCCCTGCTTTGTCACCCCGTGACCCCCCCCAGCCCCCGCTCCCCTCTGGGTGCTGTCAGTTCTTTGTTTCGACGCCTCTGGTTGTAATTTGCTTGCGTGCGTGTTTTGTTGACGAGGCTCCGTGGGCGGCTGCATGCCACGAAGGGAAACTCGACCACCAACTTGGAGCCTGAAATCCAAGCTCTTTGGCGCCTCTGGGGGGGGCGGGGGATCCCCCCTCTGTGTGTGTGTGTGTGTGTGTGTGTGTGTGTGTGTGTCTCGTTCTCACGGGGAGTCCGGTTCAGGGACGGGCGGAGCGTTTCTCTGCCATCCCACCCGGCGGGTCACGACGTTTCGCGCAGCAGCCCCCAAATGTCCGCCTCGTGGCAGCACGCACACAGCGCGGACCGCTGGGAGCCGAGCTCGCTGCTGTATTGACATTTTCAGGTTCAAGTGCGGCAAACAGACTCCAGGTGAAGTTGTTTGTGGAGCAAACATGCCTCTTCAGCCTGCGATGCTTCTGCTCTGCTGACGCACCCGCAGACCGACACGGGAAACACTCGGAATGTCTCCCTGACAAGGGAAGCGAGTCGCTAAGGGTGTCTCCGGGTCGAGACTGTCTCTCTTTTCCCCGGGGCCTGTGCGGGGGGGGGGTCTATCCATCGGCATGCAACCGAGGATGGCATCTAGACGCGCCTACTTAATTTAAAATTATTGAAAGGCTTCAACATCGAGAGGGTCCCGGGATCGGTGTGGTGCGTGAGCCCTGCCCAGGGTAATTTTGAATTATTCAAGCTCTTCACCTTTCCAGAGTGCTTCACTTTGCGAGGAAGAGTTCTGGGCATGCATAATGCATAGGAATTTCAAGCTGCTGAAGATGCTCTTGGGAAAAAATCCACGAGCCTTTCCCGTGTAGGCGGACGGACATCTGGGCATGTGCAGACGCCGCGGATCAGGCTGATGTGGAACTGTCCAGTGTTTCCGCTTGTAAGCGGTTCCGGTTCCGAGAGCCGCCTAGATCGCTCGGCACGTGTTGGAATGATCAGAACCCGCCTGTGCCAAAACGCGGTGGGGGCGGGGGGAGACGAACCCCGGGGAAGAGGGTAACGCTCCAGGAATTCACGCAGCCCTCAGCCATCGGTACCAGACTCGAGGGGAGGACGCTCGGAGTTGGGGTTACCAACAAGCAGAGCCCAGCTGAGCCTGGGGCCCGACCCTCCCCCGCCAGCGAGCCGCCCCCCGGGGCACCCTCGGCGACGCTCGCCCCTCGAATGGCCCGTGTGTGTGCGTTTTCCCACGTCGTCCGTGTCTTTTCGGCCCGCGTTCTCTCGCAGGGCGCTCGGCGGTGGAAACGCACTTCACCGCGCATGCCTTGGCCCCCCCCCGCCCCCCGGGTCTCCGGGGCGCCTGCGGAGCCGCGGAGAACCTGGACGTGCACCGGGGGAGGGGGCGTGGCTCCGGGGCCACCCAGGTGTCTTCTCCCCTGGCTCTGCACCTGCTCTGCGCGTCTTCAGGATCCCGATCAGGGAACGCTCCTAAGTTTTCCAAACGAATTTAATCACATTTTCTCAGCGTCACGGCCTCGTCGACACTCAGAATCAGCGAGTGCTGCACACACCTTCCCAGGGCGTGCAGGCACCGTGGGGTCTGACCTCGGGCGCGGATCAGCGCTTCCCAGACCCCGTGATTTCACGGGCCGGCCAAGGAGAAATCCAAAAATGCCACTGAGCAGCAAGCGTCAACTTTGCCTTCGCCCAGGGCGACTTTTAAACAACAAAGAGACCAAAGAAAAAAAAAATACTACCGTCTTTTGTCGCCATGATGTGATAAGAGTGGAGATCAATCTGATGCCCCAGAAAAGAAACAACAGACGTAATTTTAGAACAAAGGCTCGCCTTTTACATTTAATACATTTAGCCTCACGAAAACTCACGCTGCTCCGCTCTGCGGCCTACTGAACGCTGGTTGCGCGTCACCCGGACCCGGAGGCGGTGCGTCCGCACCCACAGGTGGGAGCCCCGCCCGCCTGGGCCGACACTCCCCGCAAAGGCAGCACCGGGCCCTCCGACGCTCCGCACCTCGTGCCGCCACGCGAGGGCGGAGACGCCGCAGGGCAACCCGGTCCCCGGCTGCCTGTCCCAGCGCTGACTCTGGGCTCCGAGGTTTTTCCCAGACCTTCCCGGACGCAGTTTGCGTCCCGGGAAGCCGGTGCGGAGCCAAGGGCAAACCCACACGGTGAACGCCCCGCCTCCCGCGGGGTCCCACCCACCGGAGAGCAGGCCGAGGGGCCGTTCTGAGCGCGGGTGTCGCACAGGGCCACCTCCTACTGCGGACACCCTGGAGGGGCTGGCGGGCGGAGGACGCACTCGGTTCCCTGTGGGGGCGACAGGGCCCCGCGAGCGTCCTGCACCCGCGCAGAGGAACTCGAAGTCGCTGGAAACGAAGGCCTCTCGGTCCCCATGGGCCGCGGCGCGAGGCTCCCCCGCTCGGCGGCGTGGAGGTCGGCCGTGCGGTCTTTCTCACCCCGGAGCTGACGCTACGCAGAGCAGAACGAAAGTTGGAGAACTCCGTGGGGGACCGGACCTGAAAAGGCTGGAAAGCGGGTCCTGGGTGTGGAGGAGGAAGAGGGACAGGCGCGTGTCGCGGAAGGAGCCGCTGTCCGTCCATCCGTCCGTTCGTCCGTCCGTCGGTCGGGGAAGACGCAGAGCCCCTTTGGCTCATCGCTGTAGCGTCAGAGACCCCGAGCGCCCCGGCCCGCAGCGCATGCCCACTGAACCAAGCAGTGCGTCCGAAGGCAGCGGTTTTTGCTCCCTGAGTCCGGATGCAACATGCTGGTTCCGAGCGCCCTCCCCCGAAGTCCGCGGACACCATGGAGTTACCCTGTTTTGCCGCAGCAGTTACTCTCCACGGACACCGTTCGCCAGGCTGCGCGGAGGACAAAGGCCGCGGCACCCGGGGGACGGGTCGGGGCCTGTGCCTCCCCGCGGGGGCTGGGCTCTCCCGGGCCGGTGTCCCCGTCAGCCGGCTGCCTCCGGGCGGGGCGGCTCCACGGGCGGTCCAGGCTTTCTAGGGAGAAACACGCATTTAACCTGGAGCGGAGTGAACACACACACACACACACACACACACACAGGAACACTCGGTAACACACGGGCGGCCTGTCCCTGCTGCAAGCCGTCTTAGCGGTGGAGCCAGTGGCTGGCGTGGAAGGAGGAGGGAACCCCGCGGGAGGCTGGCAGGGGCAACCCCCTGAGCGACCCCTCCCGCGGGGCGACTCGGGAGGGCTTCTCCGCGAGGGGCCGTGGGCGCACGAGGTGCCAGCCCCTGAAAATAGCCCAGATTACAGGGCTCCGGACATCTGTTTCGTGTGCTTTTTATACCAAGGTTTTAATTAAGTGTATTCAGGGAACTTAGAGGGAAACCAAAGAAAACATGTCTACTTTTTTCCCATGACGTTGAGGGAATTAGTCAGGGTAGACAGTCGGGGGGAAGGGGACTGCTCTGCTCTGCTTTTTTTTCCTCAAGGAAATGGTTTGCTCTATATAAGAATCACCACTAAACCAAAATGAAAGGCTTATTCATTATGGCCCTAAATACTGATTATATCTCAGGCAAAATGAGACAGACCAGGTCTTTTTATCCACCCCAAAGTGAACGGCTATTTTTTTATACGTATAATCGTTTCAGTCAATAATCACACGCCTCCCCGGCAAACTGTATGCCCGCAGAGCCCAGGGCGGCAGGGCCGCTGCCGGGCGCCGCCGTGGTGCTGATGACGGGGGACCGGCGTGGGGCGGGCCGCGTGGCCCTCGTGGCCCAGGCGACGTGGGAACCCTGGTTTCCCGTGTGCACAGCTGAGCCGCCGAGCGGTGCGTCCCGTCTGCCGGGAACGCGACACCCGAGGGTGACTTGAGTAACAACAGCTCAAAAGTAACTGCTTGTTCGGTTCACAAGCATTTTGGGAGTGTCTGCCATGTGCCAGGAGGGCGGCTGACCACCCAAGACGTCCTCGCCGTGATTCAAACCCAGCGGCGGGGCTGCCCGGCTTGTCCCGGGGAGGGGGGGCGGGGGGCGGTGCCAGTCGGCACCCCGAGGTCGCCGAGAAGGCCTGCGGCGAAGGGACCGGCCGACCCGTGTAATCGGGCGTGGTTCCAGCGGACCGCGCGGGGCGGGCTCTCCCCGTGAAACCTGGCGCCGCCCTGCAGGACTCTGCTGACTGTGGAGGGTCCGAAGGTGGACGATGGGAGAGCCTCGCTCCCCGCGCCGCGGGCTGGAGAAGTCAGGGAACGGAGCCCGTAGTGACAGTGGCAGTTGCAGTCACACGGGCAAGAGATGCTGCAGGAAATACACACACACGTCTGAGCCTCCGGGACGGGCCCCCCGGGGGGTGAAGGCCACCCGGCCCCGCAAGGGGCGGAGTGGTCAGCAGAGCAGGGTCAGCGGGGACATTTGGGAAGAGGACGGCAAAGGGGGGCGTCTCTCGGGTGCACGCACGGCCTGCCGCCGTGCCCACGTGGTGGGCGGGCGGGCCCCGAGAGGGCGCTGGGCAGGAGGCAGATGCTCAGTCAGCCTTGGGCAACCATCCCGAAGGAGGCGGAGCTGGGGTTCCGGCGAGGGTCAGGCGGGGGCTCTGCAGACCCTCCCACGGCCCGGTCGGGCGTCCCAGGTCCCAGAGGAGACGCAGGGCGCTCTCATATTCGCGGCGTGGTCTCCTCTGTGTGTAAGTTCCCCTCCCTTCGCCAAACGTGGGTCCCCGGAGTCCCTGCCGCTCCGAGAAGCCCCTGGAAGGGGCGCCCCTCGGCCAGCTGACGCGTCGCCCCCCACCCCCCCGGACTCCGTGCTGTGTTCCGTGGTTCAGACGGAACCCTCGGCAGACCCTCAGCAGACCCTGGTCCCGGTTCTGTTCAGAAAACAGTCCTAGCGGGTGGGCTGGCACTAACTCTGAGTCCAGGAGCCCTCTGGACGCCGTGGGAGGAGGCCGGCTGTTCTTCCGTGAAACCGCCGGCGGGTTCGGAGGAGCCGTGAAGGGACCTGCACGCCGTCAGGGGTCGGACCGCTCGACCTCCCGCGTGTCCCCCGTGTCCCCCCTTACACTAGACCGGCGGTCACTCGGGGACCTGGTGGCCCGTGACGGCGTCTGCGTGCGTTCAAGTTTCACACTGCACCCCCTCCCGCCTCTCCTATTTTCCAGCCCTCCCCTCGTCTGATCACGGGCGTCCCCCGCTGCCTGAGACTCGGCTCGGCCCCTGCGTGTGCACCCCGCCGCACCCCCACGTCTCACCCGTGGGAGACACGCCCTTTCCCGAGCCACCCGCCCAGGCTCTTCCTCCTCTGGGGACGGGTCCCCTTCCCCGAATGAGCGGCAGGGGCCTCGCAGGTCACAGACAAGGACAACGGCCCAGGTGCTGTAGTCTCTGGGAGCCTGGCGAGGAAGGAACGTGTTCATGTGTTTGGAGCTGACCCAAATGACCTCATCGCCACGACAAGAAGGCAAACCTTCCACCCGAGGTTGCACCACCCAAGGTTGCATCACACGGGCTTCTTGCTGGCTCGGTGGAAGGTGCAGCGCTACAGAGTTTCCTTCGCGCAGCTGGGCTTCTCCGAGGTACCCCCCCCCCGCCCCCCACTCCTACCCCCCGCACTGAGGAACATGAAGGGCTTCCGTGCAGGCAGTTTCAGAGACACCCGAAGGATGTGATCACGCGGCCATGAACCCCCCGGATTTTCAGCGTGTTCTGTGTTTGGCAGAGGGGCAGCTGCCGCTGCGGATGTAAACCGAACCGAAAATGTAATCCCTCTTCCCTGAACTCTACTGTTTGTAGCAGAAAGGAATGCAGGGCTGTCTGGGGAGGTACAAAGGTCCTTTAGACGGTGCAAGGTCGCCCTCAGTTCCGAAGTGACATTTTGAAATATGCGATTAGAGACATGTCATTCTTTATATTTCTAATGGTTTAATATATCCCCCCCCTGCCCTGCACCTGCCGCCCAGGGCAGCCGGTTCCTGAGTGGGGGAGGGGGCTGGGGCAAGATGAGTGAGTTATGTTCCCTCCGCTTTGATAAGTCACCAGGCAGAGTTTCACCCTGATTTCCTCTCTCTCCTTCGACTATGTTCCGATTGTATGTAAACTTCTGGCAGCATCCTACAGCAGCACCCTGGAACCTCAGGATCCCCGAGATCCATGTAGGCATGGAAAAAAACCGAATTGTTTTTCAGTCCGTGGTCTGTCTTAAAAAAAAAAAAAAAAGGAAAAGAGGTGATCCGTTGATGGCGAGAATGCCCCAGAACTTTGTGGACGACGGGCTGGTGGACGGCAGGCAGCTACCCAGTTACCGAGAACAGGACTGTGGGAGGCCTGAGTGTGGCCGATACAGTGTCACCCGTGGGTCCGGCCCCTTCGAGGAATGCGCTCCGGTGTGTGCGTCCCCCGCGGTCGCTGCTCTGTGACGGCCCGTGACGGCGTGGCGCAGGGCGCGCGTGGCGGGAACTGGCGTGTTCCCACTGCGCTGTGTGCCAGACGTGACCTCTCCCCTGCATCGTCGTTCCTTCTGACGTTTCCCCAAATGTCAGCGTTCCCCCGCCGGGGCGATGAGCCCACCCTTCAGTGTTTCAGAGAATTCCAGCCTTGCTGCTCCTACTCGTGTGGGTTTGTCACCGCCCCCCCCCCCGTTGTGTTTGCCCTGGTCACCCAGTGTCCAGACTCCCTCCATCCGAGGAGACTGGAGGGCCCCATCGTGTGGGCCCAGGGTCTGCCGGCCGGCACACAGGGGCAGTCCGGTGCGTGTCCTGCCCTCACGGAGCACCCTTCGCCCAGCGGAGCCCCTGCCGTAGGCCGGACGCAGCTCTGAGAACCCGGGACCCGGGGTGGGGTGCTGCGTAGCGGCTCGCCCTTCCTGCGCAGCAGGCGCAGCTCCCAACACCGCGCCCCGCGGCCTCCTGTCCCACCTGAGCTGGGGCTGAGTAGACGCGATGCCGTCAGGACAAGACGTGCAGGGCCCCTCCTCTGAGCTCCCCGGCGGGTCGGGCTCTCGGGGGAGGAACGTGGGGAGACCACAAACCCCGGGGCCGGGCCCTGCTCGCTCTGCAGGTCCATGGAGCACCCCGCCCCAGAGAGACACACCGGCTGCAGGGAGACTTTGCGGGCCAGAGGCTGATGCTCTCGGGGGAAATCGTCCAGTGTTCTTGGGAGAAGGTAACCTCCGAGTTAGCCTTGCTGCGGAAAGAACTGGGCTGGGGGGGCGGGGGGTTGAGAGCCCGGAACGAGAGGGAGCGAAGTTGCGGCAGAAGGCTACCCTCGGCTGCGGGGGAGGGGGGGGGAGGTCAGGGGTCACTTCCGGGACAGCCCGTTCCCCTCAAGGCAGGGGCAGGGCCAAGGCCAAGAGCGAGCCCACCCCATCTCGGGCTGACACGTAGCCGTAGCCATGGTCATTCAAAGAGCTTCAGGGGGATTTCCTTGGACTTGGTGGTCTGCAAAAAGAATGGCTTGCATTCGGTTTAGTTACGTCAGTCCTTTTACCGCTCTCCGGCCGAATTCTCTCTTCCAGAGCCGGCCACTGCCCTGGCGGGGCCGCGCGCAGAAGCTTTTGTTCTGCAGTAATTTACGGAGCCACTGGCGGTGTGAGCGGGAAAGGAACTCTTTTTTCTTCGTGAGAGTCTGCCCGCGCCCCTCACGGGCCTGAGGAGAAAATGAAGCCTCGCGTCTGGGCTGTTTTAAGAGAGAAGTTAAAGGCGTTTTTCTGGCCAGTGTTCAAGGTCCTCTTCAACTGCTCCGCCAGAAGGGCCCCTGACCGCCTCTCTTTGTGGGGCTGAAACGGGGAAATGTGTATTTTCATTTAACATAAAAAATGGGCACACGGCGCAAAGTTTTTGTCCCAAGAAGCTCGAGTTACGAGCTTCCAGCCCGAGCTCCGTTTCAAGTTTTCATCCCTTTTCCTGTAAGACCACGGCACCATGCTCTGCAGGCCTGCACAGTGCGGGGCCGTCCTCCCGAGCCCTCGAGGTCACAGTACGCGTCATCTGGGCGTGACCCGCTCTTTGTCCTGAGACCGGGTCTTCGTGCACTTTCAACTCTTCGTCGTGTAAGCTGAACACGAACGGCACTCAGAGAAAACATCCGAGACGGCACATTCCAAGTTATTCGGGGGCTAGCTGCTCAGTTCTGGAAAGGTGTGAGCAGTGGTGCTTTGCTCGCGTGATTCTCACGCTGCTTCTTAGTGTCGTCCCGTAGACAGAGCATGAAGTGGAGCGGACCTAAATTTAAGCTCATTTTTAACTTGTGTGCAGGCCTGATCAGGAGCTTGAAAATAATCCAGCTGCTTCGTGGTACCTGCAGATGCGAAATAACCCATGCTCCCCCCCTCCCCCCGGTTACCTTAGGAAGCAGGAAAGCTGCGTAAATTGACCAGAGAAGGCAAACTCGAGTCTGTTTGTGTCACAGAATCCGGCTGATTTCCTGCGACCTGATAGGGGCATAATCCGGAATATGGGGGGGTGGGAGGTATGTCTCCGCATTCCAGTTAAATTTAATCCCAAACAAACGTCATCGGGCGGGCCGTCCGAGAGAAGGACCCCGGGAATGGGGAAAACCGTCACTCGGCGTTTACCTGGAGCCCAGCCCCCACACCCGCCCTGAGGAGTCACCTCCTCCGTCTCGGTCCCTTCAGGGTGATCCGAGGTCACTCACCTCGCAGGGCGGGGGGCCCCGTGGGAAATAACAGCTCAGGTTTGTAGATCACTCGAAGTCTTATAAATTAATTTTAGATACGTCCTCTCATCTGACTCTCAACTCTGGTTTGTATAGAACGTTTCCATGCTGTAAAGGCAAAAACCAAGAAAAAGAGAAGAGATATTTCCCTGTGGTGCCCAGCTCGTCAGAGAAGTGACAATACCATTTTTTGTTGTTGTTGTTTTTTGTTTTTAAATTGATTCTTTTTTTAAGATTTTATTTATTTATTTTTAGAAAGGGAAGGGAGGAAGAAAGAGAGAGAGAGAGAGAGAGAAATATCAGTATGCGGTTGCTGGGAGCCGTGGCCTGCAACCCAGGTATGTGGCCTGACTGGGAATCGAACCTGCGACACTTTGGTTCGAAGCCTGTGCTCAATCCACTGAGCTACGCCAGCCAGGGCAATACCGTTTTCGATAAAGCAAACTCCATCCTCTCCTCGGCTTTCAGTGATAACAAAAGTAACCCTTACCGGTGACTCAGGACACGCCGGGCACGTGGTGGTCATTCTGGTAAGATCCTTGGCGGTGGGATGACTGGTGTCCCCACCGAGCGCTGAGAAGTTTGGCCACTTGTCCAGGAAGTTCAGGGCTGGAGCTGGAACGCGCACTGGGGGGACAGGACGCAAAGCCCGCCCCTCGCGCCCTCCAGGGTGGGTTTCCCCGGGGACCGGGCTCTGAGGGATGGGGGAAGCACTTGCACACCCGAGCAACCGCGTGCGTTTCTCTTTGGAAGACGCCGTCTCTCTCAGGACGTTTTGGTGACAGTTTTTATCCCAGTGCGTCCCCCATGTGGTGACTGTTTCCTGGTTTTCATTTTCATTCCGGAGCGGGGCGGGCGCTGACAGATGACTTCCAGGCGCAGATTAGTTCAATTATAAACCGATTCTTCTCGTGTCTTGCGCCACCGGGCCGTGGCGGCTTTGAGTGTTACCCTTTTCCATTCTCTGTGCACCGCTACCCTGTGGCAGGCGTGAGTTCCCTCGCGGCCTTCCAGGCTGGCCTGGTTCTGCCCCGGGCCGTGGCGTTCTCTCGGAGAAGAATCTCGCTCAGAGGGAGTCGGGTCTGTGTCCGGCAGGGCGCGTGGCGGCCGGGTTTCCCGGGCACGCGGCGCAGGCGGCGGCTCCTGCCGAGACGCCCGTGGTCCTGGCCACCCCCGCGCCCACGACTCGCTCTCTGCCCCGTTTCTCCGCCCGCCCCCTTCGGCACAGGTCTCAGCCCTCGGGGGTGGCTGGGATCTCGCTCACCGTGGAATCCTACCAAAAATAAACAAATGTCCACGTCAGAGTCTCGTCCCTTAACAGGACGCAGGTGAAGCAGCTATGGAGGTGGTAAACAGAGCCCTTTAATGGTGCTGGGTGCTGTGGCACCCTAGCCCGGTCACCTGAGGGCGAGTCAGTCCTACAGACCCATTCCCAGCCTCGGCTGATGCGCTCACTGGTCAGGGTTTTACCGTGTGTGCGGAACGCCTGAATTTCGGTTAATTCTTTGAATATTCAAAAAAATTTCCTTCCCATCAGCTCAGCTATTGTCATCCTGGTACCAAAGGACCCACTCCGATGTCTTAGACAGAGATTGGTTACTCCTGTGATACACTTGTTACGTGCTGGTGTGTGTGTGTATATCTGCATATAAAGATATGTGGGTATATGTAACATGTATGCATACTTACAACAGAAACTGTAGCTGTAACAGTTTGGACACTAGAGAAAATAAGACGTCTTATTTTAGAACTTGGGGGTTAGGAGTTCATTTCCAAATGAGGCCAAATTCGCGAGTTGCAGCTAGAAGGCTCTCTGAGCCCCAGCCTCTCCTTGATGTGTCTTTTGTGGCCGGGACTCGAGTTTCAGCGCCCAGAGACGGTGACAGGTGCAGGAAGGCAGCGAAGCAAGAGGTGAAACGTGCCGGAACTTCTGGTAATGCCTGAACCCCACAGATGCCCCGGGTTCTGCGGACGCCGGTCCGAAAATCCTTCCCACGCTCTCCGGCAGCAGAGGAACTGGGCGGCGCGCGGCCTCATTAGGGAACAGATTGGACGGGTTTCCTGCTCCTGCTCCTGCTCCCGGCGCCGGCCTCCCCTCTGACGCTTTAGAGGTGTCTGCCTTCACACCCCCTCCTCCCCCGAGCAGAGCTATCGTGAGGCTGTCAGGTGCTGCCGACTGACCCACTTTAGAGGGTCCCAACTTGGGGTGTGAGGGGGGGAGAGAAAATCGGTTTTGTGAGTAAGAGGAGGAAGTCGAGTTACGCAAGATCACAGAAAGCTGTTAGTTCCCCTGTCGCGCTGACAGCCCGCGGCGGGGTCCTAAGGACCATCCGTCTGGGAAGTCGCGAGGCATGTTTTCCCAGCCGTGCACGCAGGGGGCCCACCAAGCTCGCCTCGGAAAAGGGTTCCGTCGCAGGGCGTCACGTGGGGGTGCCCCCGGGGCTTGATGCCACCCGAGCACGACCGGGACAAACACGAGGGTGAAGGGGTAGGCGGCACGCGGTCCCGCCGGAGGGGGCGCACCGAGTCACGCCTGCAAGTGTGTGGCGCGCGTCACGTTGGAACGCGGCTCCGACGCGCCCCGCGCTCGGCCGGGTGTGCGGCTGGCGAGGCTCAGCTCGGCTCTGGGTTCTTTGAGCGCCTTTCCCGGCCGTGACAGAAGCAATGACACGGAAGGATCAGCGGCTCAGGAATCTCCAGAGCGTAAGGCACAGATGTCCTTCTTTCTCGGGCAGCGTGGCTCCGTCTTAGTCCGTCCGGGCAGCTGTGACAGAAGACCGCCAGGTGGGCGGCTTGGAAGGAACCGGAGTGTGTTTGACAGTTCGTGAAGCGGCGGAGTCCAGGCCGTGGCGCGGGGAGGTTTGGTGGCCGTGAGAGCCCGCATCCTCCACCGGTGGCCGCTGTCTTCTCCCGGACCCTCACGGGGCGGACGCGGTGACACAGCCGTCTCGGGCGTCTTTCATTAGGGCACTGCCCCATTCACGAGGACCCCACGGTCACGCCCTGCCTAGCTCCCGGGGCCCCTCCTCTTGCCGCCGTCACCCTGGGGGGTACGATCTCACCAGATGAATTTCGGGGGGACGTGAACCCCCAGACCGGAGAAGCGGGGGACTCACTTGGACGAGTGTGACACTGGGGATGCACGGGGTACCACTTCCCAGGTTCAGTTACAAAGGGACAGACTGTGGCTCTCATCCTGGCGCCGTCTCTCACCTTCTCCGGGGACGTGCATCCAACCGCCCTGTTACAGGTGAGCGCCGTGGGGGGGGCTCCCAGTGACCGGGAGCTCCCACGTGCGTATTTGGTGGTCCCTGCCGTGCGCTGACTGGCGACTAACGCATCTGGCAGCTGGGGGACCCAGGGACCCTCCATCTTGTGATGTCGCCATAGCAACGGGAGGCTTTAAAATGGCCCTGAATGGAGACCCTGGAGAACGCACCCCCCCCCCCCCCCGGCCAGCTGACACGTGCCAGCTCTACTCGCAGTCCGCTGGCTGGAGCTCGTCCTGACTGCAGGCAGACACACGCTCCTCGGTTTGCCCTGCACGACGTCATGCGTGTCACTTTACTCCGGCACCGCCGCCCACCCTCTCTGTCGGATGGCAGGGTGGCCGGCAGAGACGGCGACACTGTCGTTTCTCCGCCCAGTAAATCGGGTTTCTCCACTTGCTTTTCGCTTTTCTGTGTTTTCCAGTGAAAACACAGGCCTCAGGAACAGGGCGAAGGGCAGCACCTTGCCCTTCCCTCTGGTTTCCAGCCAGACGCCCCGGAACCGTTGTCCTCTCCTCCCGTTGGACATGCATGCCCCCCCTCCCTGAGCGCCCCAGGCCTGGCGCCCCGCCGACCCAGTCTGACCAGGGCGGTCCTTACTGGCCGGCGTGTTTATTCCTTCCCACGCAGCTCGTCAGCGGAACGGCCTGCGTATTCCCCACCGTGCCTTACAGAAAGCCTAGCTGGTGACGATTTTTAAAAGTGTTTACTGCAGGTAGGAGGTGGATCAGAAGAAAATACTAGAATTTATCATTTATGTCTGCTGGAGACTCTGCGGAGTTAGACCGCACAAATCCTACATCCACGCCTCTGTGAGGTCGCCCCACTCTGGACCCCGGCCTCGACGTTCTGCGTGCGCACCACCGCGTCAGGGCCAGCGCTCGCTGGCTCACCGCGCGTTAGCACGCTTCGGGAGCGACTTCGGGCTCCCAGTGGCTCCCCCGCCTGCTGTGAGCTCAGAGGGCAGGGCTCGGAAAAACACGGCATGGCCCTCGTGGCCCTCGTGGCCCTCGGCGTGGTGCCGGGCCCATCGGCGCTGCTGCTGGTGCGCGCAGGTTCGTGGACGGAGCAGTATTGCGTGTGCGAGTCCCGGGCGAGCCGGCGCTGCTCTGGCGCGGAGGCCGGGCTCCTCACTGCAAACACCCAACACGGCGGACGCTCGGGAACATAAGGAGCATCTTTTAAAGTGGCAGGATGTGGCGACTGAACACTCTGTGAACAACAGTGTGGAACCGGAGTGCCCAAACCTACGTGTTCACCTGCAGTGCCGTTATCATTTAAACGAGGATGTTTCCTTCTCACGCGGGAATTCACAGCCAGTTCCCCCGGATACATGTGAGTGTCTCACCCCGGCGATTCAGGGCAGCGGTTTCCAACCGCCTTCCTCTCGTGGCGCACAGACACTAACGACTGAAGCTCCGTGGCGCACTAAAAATGTGCTTTTTCCCAATCTGACAAAAATAAGTATAATTTGGATTCACTCACACCAGACAGCTATTGTTGTGTTGGCTGTTGTCATTTTTTTTTTTTTGACAATCCAAGGGAAAAGGGGTCTGTGCCCCTGACTAAATAGTCGTCGGGTATCGCGGGTTTTGTGAATTCTTGCAGAGCGTGAGTTGGAAATCCCCGACCTGGAGTGCCCGTCGTCGAAAGTAACATGCAGTTTGGTGGAAAGACCAATGGGAAAGAGAAGTCGGAAAAGTCAGGGAGGGAGTCCCAGGTCCGCCAGCTGTGTAACCCGCGAGGCGCCGGCTGGGCTGTCTCTGCACCCGCTCGCCGGGGGCGCCGACACCGAGCGGCCGTTCGCTCACACGAAACGGGCGGCGAGGGCCACCCCCGCCGTCACGTCGCCGACTTGCGCTTCGATTTAAAGCAGATCATTCCAGCTCCCCCCGACCCAGACGAAATGGAACATTGTGTGATTTCTATCGGCTATCTCCCTCACTGGACTAGAGTCATATTCAACGAGTGAACGGTGCAGATTTTCCCGTAGACTCTGTGGGGGAAGAAGAGGGTTTTTATGAAGCTTTTTCTCTACGTGCGCTATATTTAAATGTTTTCCTCCCATTTTTGGAAAGACATTTTGGCAGAAGCCACCAAACCAAGAGGGCAGAGAAGCCACTGACAGAAAGGAGGGGGAAGGTTAAGGTTGAGAGCGGTCTTTTTCGTAGAAGTCAGGTAAAGCCGTCCATCCGTCTGGATACACGGCTCTCCTCCCAGAAGAACACGCATCCCTCAGTCTTTCGATCTCTGCTGTTCGGGCTGTGAGGTGCGGGCTGGCCGGGGTGAGGAGGGGAGGGCAGGGAGATGGAGGGAAACCACGAACAAGGGGCTGGTGTAAGGTTTGCACGCGGGCACCCAGCCCCGTGTCTGTGCGGGAGCGGCTCGCGGACTCACTCACCCGAGGGAGCCGTGCACAGCGGCGGGAGGCGGGGCCCTCAGCGGTTCTTGGCCCCGGAGCTGCCCAGGGGAAGCAGGCCCGGGGGGCAGAGCGCACTCCGCCTTCGCCCCAGGCGACCGTAGCCCCATCGGGGGGCTCACGGAAGTCTTCAAACACTAGCGTTTTCACTTCAATTCCCTGGAACCACAAATACAGGTTGCCAACAGTGTTTGACTCCATCTGGGGAAACGTGAAACTTTTAGACATCAGAATTGCTTTTGCTCTCGTCCTGCCTTTCCAAAAACGTTACCAGGAAGATTTGCGTTAAAGCCGATGGTCAGGGAGTGTCGGCAAAGGAGGAAAATTACAACAGGTGGCTGTTCACTTGGTTTGCTGCCTTTGCCCAGCGCGGCCACGTTGGATTCTGAACTTTGTGGTTAAGGCCACGAGATCACAGACTATTTGAAGCAATCGTCAGTGCTTGCTTGTTTCACATTGACTCACCTGACTTGGAAACGCGTGGGTGGGAGGAACCTCTGCTGCACCTTTCATCCTAGAGCACAGAGTAGAGAAAAGACCCGAGCCAGGCAAGAGACAGGCGTCTCTCGTGTAGACAGCAGGCGGTCCCCCGGAAGGGGACAGAACACCCACTCCAGCAAAGGGCTGGGGCAGCAAGGCTGACGCCCTGGCCCCAGGCGTGGCGGTGACGGCCAGGCGTAGCCAGAAGGATGTCCCGCCTAGATCCCCACACCCGCCCGTTGGCAGTTGCTCGAAGTTTCTGCAGCAGAGAGATGAACTTAACGTCACCAGCTCCGAGGAAGCCACAATGCCACTGCCTCTAGGGGAGGGAACAAGTGGTTTTGATACGTGTGAGATCAGGACCCACAAAAGGGCAGGGGTCGTCTGGAGGGTGCTCGTGACATTCGTTAGCTCGGGCCAGGTGTGTCGTTAATCCACCAACAGTTACTGACCACGTGGGGGGGGGCTGTGGTGGGAGTGACTCTCCTCACGTGCACCCTGCTGTCCCCCGGACTTCTCCAGTTGGATCGATTATTTCCTTCTTGGGCTACAGATGTGGTACCACACGCTCCCCCCAACACCTCTCCCCCCCGGGAACGTGCTTTCACGGTCGCCCGTTTCCCCCACGGGACTGGAGGCTCCACACGGTACCTGAGGCCGGCCAGCCCGCCCTTACTCGCCTAGGCCATGCCGGAGTGCCTCAGGATCCTGGCACGTAATCGGCATTCAATTCACGTTTATGCAATCAATGGGTGAGACTTGGTTATCCACCGTCTACGGTTGAGTGTTCACTCAGCTGCGGGACGTCAAATACCGTGGTACGGATTTTACGCGTGTTGCCGCTTTCACAGAGCCAAATGCGTGCTGCAGATTTCACGTCTGTTTCTTCTCGGGAAGGGGGCGTCATTGGTTCACAGGGGTAGAAATGGGGGCTTAAATGATTGGCCCCCAAACCGTGCCTCTCTCACATTGCTACGCTGAGATTGAGGCCCAGGTGAGTCTTGTTCCAAAGACCCGCGGCTTCCCAGCACGCTGCCAAGTCCACTGCCGCCTCGGTAACGCCACCAGAACGTTCTCAGGCGCTCGCAGGGACGCGGGAGGGAAGGTCAGGACAGTGGGCGCGCTGGCTCAGCAGACGGGGGTTCACGCTCTGCCGTCCCGCATTGTCCTGTCGCCAGTGTGACGCTCGGAGACGGCAAATGGTCTCGCGCCCCGATTTTGTCAGCCACCAGCCGGGTGAACTTGGGCAGACGCCCCTCAGGCCTGAGTCTCCAGTCCCCCCCCCCCCGCCCCGTTGCTTAAGAAAGAGGGTCGCCGTGGGCGGTCTGTGAGAGACAGGCCGATGGCGCGTTGTCGGCAGCCCGTGGCACAAGGCCAGCCCCCGGCGCGTGCACGGTCGCCCCACCGATGCAACCAGGTTTGAGAACTTGTGAAACACGTGTTATTGTGGGCCATTATGTCACTCAAAAAACACAGCTTTCAGGACCGACGTTCTGATGTCACTAAAATACAGGCAGAGGAAACAAACGTCCAAGAAAAGCACGCTTCCTTCTCTTCCGTCATTTTCCTAAGGCCCCCGCCGGCCCCGTGTGAGCTGTAGGAACGAAACAACGCTGATTTTTATTAAGATCACTTCCTGAAGGACACGGGATCGAGGACTCTGCACCTCCATGGTAATAGCAGCCATCCGGAGCTTCCTCCGGGAGCCGGGAGCCCTGGGAGGCTGGCCCTGGGCGACTCTGAAGGCCCCTCCGGGGGAGGCACCTGGCCTCAGGGCCCCGAGCCAAGCGTGTGACACGCCATCTGCCGCACCGACCAAAGGTCAGTGATGCCCAAGCCCCAGGAGAGCCTTTCACGGGGCGGACGGGGCTGAGAGACGCCTTGTGGAAGTGGCTAAAGGAGGAGGAAACCCCGAGGTCCAGGTACATGGAGGTCTAGGGGGCACGCCCACGGGACCCCGAGGGGGCGCAGAAACGCCGAGTGTCGGGGTGGGGGGCTGCATATGGAGACAGAGCTAAACGTCCCCGGCCTTCCTGACGTCGGGCACGCTGTCAGCGTTTCCCAGCCACGAGCGTCCTCCGCTTTGCTCCCTCCGGAATGCGAGAGCAACTCGGGAAGGAGAAGAACAAGGGGAGAAAGAGGGTGACTGGGAGAGAGGCGGGGGAGGCCGCGGCTCCCGGGAGACAGGCTCTGTCCTGCGTCCGTTTTCTTCTCGCGGTGACCCGGCCCAGACTCTCCGACAGAAGAGCAGGAGGTCACCGCGCCATCTGTGCCGGGGGCCCGGCGGGGCCGGGCAGGGCCTCCCGCCCCGGCAGCCCCTCAGGGGGGAGCCCCGCTTGGCACGGCGTCTGCACAGAAAGGCCGGCTCACACGGATGCCCGGTGCCAGCCCGCAGGCCCCACGCCCTGCGTGTGTTCTAGCAGACGCTGTGCTTGAGGGCAGCGGGAGGTTCGCGGCCAGGTGGAGCAGACGGACACACAGAGTCCGCCTGTGCTCGCCGCCCTCACGCACACGGCTGCGCCCGCGGCCAGCGCCCCCGCCGGAGGGTGCGTTTGCTGTGAACGGTGGGCCCGGGCCGGCCATCGTTGGCGTTAGGGGTCCCTCCGGTCGTGCACCCTGTGGGCCTGAACAGAGGCGTGATGATGACGACGGGTACCCGCTGTCGCTGTGCAGACAGCTTCACCATCTCTGCGCCCTCTGCGCCCCGCCTGCTCCCCTCCTGCTCACCGCGGAGACCTCCGACCTCTGTGCCGCCTCCGGAGTTTCGCCCGGTTCGGAATGTCCCAGAGCAGGACGCGCGCGGGGCGCAGCCTTTTCCCACGGGCTTCTGCACCTTAGGGTCCCCCCCCCGCCCCCGCCTTTCCTGCATTCACAGCTCCTTCCTTTCCAGTGCTGAAAAACCGCATTCCACGGCCCGGGCGGGCCGCTCCTTTGCTCGTTCCCCTGCCGAAGGGCATCTCGGCTGCCGAGACGCTTGGAGAGGCTATGAGGGACGCTGCCGTGAACACCCGTGTGCAGGTGTCAGCGTAGACATGGGATTTCGGGTTTTTTGGGGGGTAAGCACCAGGGAGCCCACATGCCCCGCCACGTGCTGAGGTCTGTTGAGCTTTGTGAGGAAGTGCCGCACCGTCCGCCGGGCGGCCGCGCCACGTCGCGTGCCCGCCAGCCCTGACCCGCGAGCCGGTCGCTCCACGCCCTCACCCGTGTCGGGAGGCGTCGGCCATCTGGATTTTGGTTGTTCCCACAGGTGCGGCATGGTCTCTCATCGCTGCTTCATCCTGCATCTTCCTAATGGCTTGCGGAGCGTCTTTCCTTAGGCTTGCTTGCTACCAGTATGCCTTCGATGAAGCTCTTCAGGTTGTTAACTTTTTAATGCTGAGCTTTGGGAGTTCTCAGTGCATTCTGGGTAACGGTCTTCCATCTGATGCGTCTCACAGATATCTTCTCTTGGCTGGTCTTCTTACTCTCCTGATCCCTCTTCTTTTGATGTCTAAGACAAATTGAAAAAAAGCATTTCTGTGCCCTCTTCACGGGTAAGACAAGGATCCCAAAATGCCGTGACCTGTAAAGGGCCTGAGCTGCCGGGGCGTCAGCTGCGTGGGCCGAGTGGAAAGTGCACGGGAAAGCACGTGTCTCCTCGTCAGCGATCCGCCCGAGGGCCCGTCGTCGTTGGCAGGACGGAGGAAGTCAGATCGTTTTCAGTGACGTTTCCCCAACGGCGTTACTTTGGTGCTCACGGGAATTCTATGAGAAATTCTTGGGCTAAAGTCTTTTGGAAAGGCATGGATTAAATCAGCAGTTCTCCACCGGGGTGACCTTGTTCACCAGGGAGCATGTGCCGAGGTCCAGAGGCACTGTGACTGGGGGCGGGGGGTGGTGGTGCCGGTAGCGGCACCGAGTGGCTGGAGGTCACATGTGCTCATGCATGTCTGGTGAGGAGGACAGCCGCCCCCGTCCCCCGGAGAGTGAATGGCCGGGCCCTGGACGCCAACACTGCCGAGGTCGTGAAATCCAGAATCAAATCAAACCCATTGTCTCACCCTCTCAGCCTTCACTCCGCTGGCGAGCGACAGTTTTCCGCGTGGCTGGGACGGGGGCGCCCCACGACGCCCCTGCTGGGCACACTCTTCCGGGAGCACCAGACCCACCGCATGGGCCCACAAGGTGTTCCCTCAAACCTGCTCCTTCCAACCCCTGGCAACGGAGGCTGAGGCACAGTCTAATTTCCGCCAGTGTTGACGGTTTCCCGATAATCTGAACTGTTTTCCACGGGGAGAGGGCTGCAGAAAGTGCGTCGCTTGCTCAAGTCAGAGAGACGCTTAGCACCTGCCCTGGTGATGGCAGGGGACTGCTCTACAGGACGCAATGGATGGGGACATAATTAGGGGGGACTGTCTCCTTCCCCTCGGCTCAGAAACGGCCTGGGCCGAGGGTGCGGGGCCGAAAGGGGGGCGATCTCCTGGCCTGATGCGGGCCTGTTTTCAGGGTCACCCGTATGGGACTTGTCCTTGCGTAAAATGGTGCTATCAAACAGACACAGCAAGTCTCCTCACGGTCTGTAAGTCCAGTTCGCAAAGAAGTTTTCTGGGGACCGAGGAGGCCTGCAGCGATGAAACTGCTGTTGCTGGACCCCCCGTTTCTTCTCTGAAGACCCAGCCGGTGGCCAGTCCGTAAAGAAGGGAGGGGCGGGGTTCATGTAAGACGGACCCTTGAGCAAGGTCTACGGGCAGCCCAGTCTCTCAGGCCCAGACGAACGGCCGGTGCCGGCGTCTTTTCAGCCCGCTTGCGCTGGTCTGCATTTGCGGGGGCTCCAGGGCGCGGCAGCGGGGGCGGGGGGAACAGGGGGAACAGGTGAGTCTCCGAAAGGCTAACAGATGCGTGGAGGAGACACGCACACACGGTGTCTGCCGTGTTCACATGAAGGGCGAAGCGTGACCTGGGGAGGAGACGTTCGGCTGGAAAGGGTCTCAGAGAAGGACACCGTTTGAGGTCCCCCCTGTATGTGGACTTGGGGAACCCGGAGCAAGGTGGGGACAAGGACACAGCGTGAGCCAAGGCCTCTGGGGACAGACTCCTGGGAGCACCTGTGCGTGTGGGGTGCCAGGTGCACACAGGGGCCTCCCACCGAAAGGCTGGCCGCGGTCACACCTCCTGCACGGGGTCTTGGCTGCTTCATGGCGTTCTTCCTGTGTCATTTCCCCATGTCTGGGCCTCCGTCATCACGACCATGGCCGCTATTCGTGAAGAGGGAAGGTGACCGGTCCACGGTGGGGGCCCGTTGGCATTGCCGGAGAAGACAGAAGGGGACCCCCGCTGCCGGGCTGTTCTCCGCCACCTACCTGTTTGGGTTATTCTTCAATAATTATTATTATTGTTATTAATTATTATTATTCTTCAATAATTCGGTGAGAACGGGTCCAACGTGGAAACCCCCCGTTTTCCTTGATTAAAGCTGTCCTTTTGTGTACAGTTAGCGTTATGTCTACATGGAATTTTCTCCTGTCGAAACTGTCCGTAAGAGACTCAAGGCGGACAGTCTTCCCCCTCCGGCGACGTGCAGCTCTGCCCCTGGTCGCGCGGGGCGGCCTCGGGCTGCAGTCCGCGTGGTCTTCGGAACGCACCCGGGCTCCGGTGGGAAGAGCAGCTTTGTCTGTGTCTCCGGGAGGGGACGGCGAGATGTCCAGCAGCCGGAAGGGATCGCACAGGCAAGGGGAGAGAGGCTCCAGCTGACAGCATATCAAAAGGAATGGTGTCTCTCTATCGGTGACGGGCAGCGGAGACTGTCATTGGGACCACGGGCTCAGCGGGACTCCGTCTGGAGGCGACGAGCAAAGTTACACGTGTGCCCACCTCTCCCCGCCTCACTTTCGTCCTGCACGGCCAAGGTCGGGGAATCTGGAACTTTCTAGTACAGAGCATGATGCTCTTTCTGCATACTGTGGCTTTGGGGCTTTTTTTCTAGTTTTGTTGAGATAATTGACATACAGCACTGCATCAGTTTAAAGCATAATGACTGCGTGTGTTGTGAAGTGGTCACCACGATACGTTTTGTCAACATTCTCCATCTCAAGTAGATCCAAAATCGCGTCCTTTTTCTCCTGAGGAGAACCTTCAGGGTCTGCTCTCCTAACGATCCTCTTGTCGACCGTCCAGCAGCGTGAACTGTTGTCACCGTGCGGTACTTACTTATCATGAAACTGCGAGTCTGTGCCTCTTGACCATCTGCCTCCAGTTTCCACCCCCTTCCCCTCCGGTAATCACAAATCTGGTCTTTCTTTTCCCTGTGAGTCTGGTGGTGTTGAATCCCCGCGTGAGGGAGACCGTGCAGCATTGTGACCTCTGTCACTTGGCATAAGCGCGCGGAAGGTCCGTTCGTGTCGTGAGCAGCGGGCCTGCCTTCGTTTCTACGGCGGCATCGCCTCCCCTCGCATCCGTGTGTCCGCATCGTCTTCGCCCGCGCGCGGGCGGTCCCGTTGTTCCCACGGCTCGGCCATCGGAGATGACGCCGCGAAGAGCGTGGGTCACGTGGCCGCCTCTCCCACGGGGCTTCCTCCCCCTTCAGAGACAGCCCCGGAGACAAGACCGCGGGGCCGGTGGCAGCTCTGTTTTTAACGTTTTTGAAAGAGCTTCGTACAGCTTCCCGCGGTGGCCGCGCCAATTCGAGGTTCCACCAACGGTGCACGAGAGTCGCATTTTCTCCACGTCCTCGCCAACACTCGTGTGTGTGTGTGTGTGCCTGCGTGTGCGTGCGTGTGTTTTGGAAAGAGCCTGGCTAACAGGCGCAGCTGCCGTGACAGTGAGAGAGAGAGGGAGGGACCGTGGGGGACACTTCTCTCGTGAGTCGGTTACAGACAGTGTTTGCCACAGACAGAATACGTGTGCACAGGTGCTAACTGTTTTCCCCCACAATAGTTCTGAAATTGTGGAACAGTATAATTTTCTGTGCTGGTCCGTCTCTCCACGCCAGCGTCTTCTGCCCCCACTTAATTCTGCGTTGTCCTGTTGCTGTATTTCAGCATCGCCAGAAATCACAGAGGTTTTAATATTTTGAATAGAAAAAAACTGAGCATTGATTTTACTTTTATTGGGAAAGCACTTCCATCCAGAATATTATTTTATTGAAAATGTAATAATTATTTGTTGCAAATTAAGTTATTTGTTGCCAAGAGAAAAAATCATTTCCCAAGGGAAAAATGATTCTTTTTAAACAGTACCCTTTTATTTTAGGTAATATCATTTCTGACCTTCTCAAAGCAAATTATCGATGAAGTAATCCCAGCCTCTGAAAGGCTGGTTGGAAAAGGTCTCACCAGCACTTTCACTCCAAACTAGTTTCTGCCCCCCTTTTGTTTTTGCTGGCGTGACGATTAAAGGGTAAAGTCACACTCACTGCACTGTTTAAGTTCGTGCGACCCCTGAGGCCGGACAACCGGCCCACCGAAGAGGAGCTTCCATTCTTCGACTCCCCAGGGGGACAGCCGAGCTGGACAGGCAGCAGAATGGTTACTGTTTTTCTCTCCTGGGCTTTGAGGGGCCGAGAAAGGAGAAGGCAGATGCGGAGGGCCAGGGGAGGGAAGCCACGGTGACCCCGGGGCACGGGGGGTCCCTGGCCGCGGGGACGGTGTGGCTAGACGAGGACAAAAGGGTGCAGGGGCCAGAGACACAGCTCTGTCCAGTGACACGGTCAGTCCCTCCCGCTCACATCTGAGTCAACGTTTTGGGACCACGAGGAGCTAATCAATATTTCATGTTCAATATTCAGCTCAGGTCAGAAAAAAAAGGCTCTCTTGTTTCTGGAGTATTAGCCCCAGGGGTCAGCAGATTATTGCTATTTTTTATTGTAGTTCAAGTTCGGGCATCTCCATTTTCCTGCCACCACTGTCCCCGGCCGTCCAAGTGGGTTTTATAGTTTCATAGCTACCAAATCTTACTAATAGGAATGGTGGGACTTGTACAACCAGTCACTGTAACAGTTTGCCCTTGTCTTCTGAGCCAGTAACAAACTCCGCACTCTGGGTGCACATATGTGGGCTTTGAGGGGCAGTGTGCACGTTGAGGGTGCCCTCAGCCACGACGTTAGGAAACCGAAAATGATGCCAGTGGCGACTGGCAGCCCTGTGATGGGAACAAGAGCAATCCCCGTGACCGACAGCCTCCACCAGAGACCACGGATCTGTTTAACACACTTCCCGAGGAAAGGGCTGGACTCCGTCTCTCTCAGGGCGAGCGGTCAGCAGAAATGCGTAGCTGGACAATGAAGCCTGGGGCTGGGGAACTTGGAGAATTTCAGCCTAAAACGTATCATTCCCGGGATTGCAAGGGTTCATAAAATAAAGGGGGTGTAGCCAAGTGGAAAAAGGACAAATATATAATTCATGAGGCAGCCCTTTCTAACATACCCTCCTGCTTTGGGCTCCTAAAAATAGACCAGTTAAGAGCAGCGTGGAATAACTTCCTGCAGGAAAAGGGGGGAGGTACATTTTATTTGAACGTGTCCCTGGTTTTTGCAGTGTAAGCAACGGAGGGACCTCCAGCCTGTTCTAGGGAAAGACAAGCAAAGCTGAGCGGAATGCGGTCAAAATGATTTTCTCTTCTTCGTGACCTTATTAACATCTCGCTGGAAGGCACTGCTAGCCGCTTTGCTTTCTGTGCATCTATGCAAATTATCGGGGTGGAAAGTGCCTTTACTGATAGACTTAAAACACACCTCAGAAGGATGCGTCTACTCGACTATTCCGGTTATTTTTGCAGACAGCGTGTTAAGAGATGGGATCTTCAACGGGGGGCGAAGGCAGGCGCCACCAGTGTGGAACCCAGGGAATGTGGTGACGCCACAAGGGACATAAGCCATCTCAGAAAAATGCCACTTTGAAAACGTGACACATCTCATAAGTAAATCCATTATCACCCTTCTCTAAAACTCCAGCCTTCTGATACATTTTAAGGCTGGATTTGTAAAGTGTAATAATTCAGAAGCACTAAATCTATATAGAGCTATCTCTTAAAAAGCATCTTTTGCACTAGCTTAGATCTATTTGTATCATTTAGAATACTCCCACTGCATGAACCTAAAAATATAGTGTAGTATTGGAAACTTGACCATCATTCTGAGGTTCAACAGCATAAAACACCTTATTTCCATTACACTCATCTGCAAATAATTGCATTAATGGGGCTGAATCTTGCAAGGTTCCTGATTTTGAGAAATACAAAACAAATGGGGCATTAGCATGACTACATTTCACTTAATTTTTTCACAGTACACTCTCCCTCGATATTTGTCTTACAAGACAGTTTAGTGTGTGTCGTGTATTAGCATGATTTATTCATGTTCACCCATCTTCTGAGACCTGCCGTCTTCACGAGGAACATTCCGACCTGCACCCGCAGCCGCGGGCTCCTGGCCGGCGGCTGCCTGTCGGCTCCGATTACTTCCGGTGGTCCGGCTCGTTCACTGACCTACTTTCTCCACGGCCGCTGCCCTCTCTAGGCGAAACCCAGAGGTTTATTTTTGTCCTGATGGGAGATGTTTTTTCTTGCCTGGGATGATTAATAATTTACCCAACAGACTTATGAGGCTGGCTTTTATTTCTGCAATATTTTTACATATTCATAATAAAATAACGCATTGTGTACATTTCTGTATTATTGAGACACATTGCTCATATCTGATATATATTTCAGAAGTTACACTTATTCTGAAAAGAATAAACATGACAATAAATGTATAAGTCGAAGCATTTTCAAAGTATAAAAAGCCCTGGCCTCACTCCAGGTGCCATTGGCCGTCTCTAAGGAAGGGCAAGCTGAAATCGGCCCCTGTGGACACGACAGTGTGGAGTCCTGCGAACCGCGGGGCTCGGTCTGTGGTTCTCTTCCATGCCATCCGACCGCTCGCAGCGTCACCGAGCCTCGCCGCGCAAAGCCCGTGGAATCCGTGGCGACATCCGCACCCGCTGTTGGAAATGGCAGGGCTGCGTCGCTGTGGGCGGCCGCGCGTTCTCGCCACCCCCGTCACTGGCACGGAGCCTGCCGGTGGCCAGCGGCCCCGGGGGCATCGCCCTCCGCGCTGTAGGTGCTCCGCAGTCTGTGCGCGGTCACGTGCGGAGAACGGACAGGAAGGAGCCCGGTCCTCGTTGTGTCGCCGAGAGGCCCGCCGTGGGCCCTTGCTGACCGTGTTAGAGCGTGCTGAGTGCGCGCCTAATGCCAACCCCACCGTCAACCCACGCAGCCGCGGGACTGGCCTGCGGCGGACTCACCCAGCCCCTCTCTCTCCTACCCGCGTCCTCAGGGCTCGCCCTTTGGTCAATGTCGCGGGACAGGGTCACCCGCACCCATGCTACTGCGGCCCCTCTCTCCCGAGGGCGGACTGCTGTGAGCCCCTCCCGCCGCCCACCGCGCCCCGTGTCGGCAGGTGGGGGCCGGAACGTCAGTAGGGGAACAAGAGCCCCTCCAGGGGATGGCGACCCCCCCATGTCTGTCCTCGGGCTTGCCGCAGTCGTGATGTTTGCGTGGCAGGCGAGCGTGGCTTCTGTGAAAGGCCACCTTCGAATCAGACGTGAAGCCGTTGGACCACGGTGACAGTTTCCTAACGAGAAGGGACAGGACGGGACTGGCCAGCCCCAGTGTGTCGTCTGCAATAAAACGCAGAGAGAAGAGCTCGTTGGGGCAAAAAGCTCTGACAGGGAATATATATGTATACGTGTGTGTGTGCATGTGTGTGTGTGTGTGTGTGTGTGTGTGTGTTTCTGAGGGGAAGCATGCGAGGGGCGGTGGATGACAAAGTGATTTACAGCTGAAAACTGCGGTGGTGTTCGCGGTGGAGGGAAATGAACTTCCAGGTTCACTATAAAAAGAAAAAAAAATTAACCCTCCTAAATACGCCTCTTTGGGCCCCTCGTTTATAATATAAACCCCGAAAGTCTGTACATAATGGGTAGATCCAGCAACAGGAAAGCGCTTCTATATTAAGTTTTCAGAGAGCAGATATGAAAAGACCGATGGTCAGACAGGCCGGAACCGGTTTAGGAAGCCCAGGGGGTCCCGGGGCCGCATTTAGTCGGACGTGGCCGGACGGACTGGACGGGTTCACCTGGTTGGGACCTGAACCCCGTGCCAGCGGCGGGACTCGCCGCACCAGCCGCCCTCGCCCGAGCTGGGGCTGGGGGGCCGGCCCGTCTCCCCCTGAGTAACCACGGAAATGTGTTCTGTTGGGGCCGCCGGGACGGCCCTCTTTCGCAAACACACACACACTCACACACACACACACACACACACACCCGCTGTGGACATGTTTGCTTCCTGAGGTCCCACCTGCTCCTACCGCTGAAGAATGTTCCAGAGCAGAGCCCGTTTCCACGGAAGGGGGAGGGTTGCAGCTCTGCCCTCCCCCCTCCAGCGTTACACGCTGCCTGGGAGTGTCGGTCATTTCCCCCGTCACCTTTTTATCTCCCTTCGGCCTTCCCCCCGCAGGACTGGGCACCACCACGGTCGGTGTTCGACGGGCGAAGGGCTTTTGTCCGCTCAAGTCTCTGCCCAACCAGACGCGGAGACACAGACCAACTCACCTTCAGTTAAGATGTTGGTTTCTGATTCCCACGTGGAGTTATTGTTCTTTAGACTCTTTTTAAAAAGATTTTATTTATTTATTTTTAGAGAGGGAAGGGAGGGAGAGAGAGAGAGAGACATCAATGTGCGGTTGCTGGGGGTCATGGCCTGCAACCCAGGCATGTGCCCTGACTGGGAATCGAACCTGCGACACTCTGGTTCGCAGCCCGCGCTCCATCCACTGAGCTACACCAGCCGGGGCCCAGTTCTTTAGACCCTTAACGTGGGTCCCGTTATATCTGACAGAAATCCCGTTTACTAGTCATTCATGGACATCAGGTTTTCAAATCTAATGAAGCCCAGTCTTTCCTAGGTCATTTGGTTTTCTACATATTCACTGTAACCTGACTCAGTCCAGACTATACCCAGCCAGAAAGACCGCCTCGTCTCTGTCACAAAACCCTGGTGAAGTGTTTGATTTGTAAAAATATATAGTTATTTGTTAGAGTTAAAAAACATCGATCTCAGAATCATTCACCACCACGTTGAAGATTTCCTCTTGCATTTTATTCCAGAAGCCTTATAGTTTTTGCTTTTAGAGTTCAGTGTATGATTCATTTCAGATTAATTTTTCATACGTTGCAGGGTAGTAGTCAAAGTTTATTTTTCCCTCATAAATATTCGGTTGCTCCTGCATGTTTGTTGAAGGAGAGAAGATGCTGAGCAGTGAGTACGGGAGAGCCTCTGTCAAAGCCAGTGGCCTCCCGCACGCAGGCCCACCTGCGGATGGGGTGAGTGGGCGTCGTTTTCTCATTGACTGTGTTTTCCCTCCTCGACGCTGCAACGCTGGCGAATTATAGTGACTTTCAGATGAGCCAGTCTGGCCCCCTGGGTGAATTCCACCTCATCATTACGCATTGTACTTCTTACGTTGCCGGTTTGTTCTGCAAATATTTGGTCCCGGTGTCCGGTGCCCCCGGCTGCAGCCGAGTGCGGTGGAGATGGTCCTTTGCTGGGGTTCCCACCCGAAACTCTGACCCCAAGACGCCAGGGCCGCAGCGTGGGGCTGTGTGGCCACTCCGTCTTGGGATCATTTGGGAGCAGTTGTCCTGCCTGGAGCAGCGTGGGTGCTGGGGGCGTGACTCTGCCGTAGCCAAGCCTGCGGTGCGGAGCGCTGGCCGCCAGAGGCAGCCAGAGGCAGGTGACACGCGGCTGGAGGGAGCGTGAGAGAAACATCGGAGACGTTTCCAGGGGCCGTGAAGAGCCCCTTAGTTCAAGTTCGAGAGCCCTGCGGGCGGCTGCTGGGAGGGCCGACGGGAAAGTGGAGGACATGCCCGGGGGGTCGGAGGGAAGAAAAGCCGGGGTCCACGGAGGGGGGCGATCAGCGGCACGGTTGCCCGGTGGCCACGAGGGAACTGGAAACCACATCTGAGGAGGGGGCGTTCCAGCTAAGGTTTCCGGGCAGAGTTCTCAAGGCGCCACCTGGCTCTTCCTTGCTGGGGGAGAAGAAAGGTTGGCTCAAGAATCAACTTTTAAACACAAAAGACCCAGGATTCCTGGGCTTTAAACAAATACTCTCCTTATGAGTATCCATGATTTTCAAATTAAGAAAGGGCTTCATAACAAAGGTCAAATCTGCGGCGGAGTGGGGAGAGCTTTCCTTTTTTTTTTTAAGTTATTTTTTAGAGAGGGAAGGGAGGGAGAGAGAAAGAGAAACATTAATGTGCGGTTGCTGGGGGCCATGGCCTGCAACCCAGGCATGTGCCCTGACTGGGAATCAAACCTGCGACACTTTGGTTTGCAGCCCGCGCTCCATCCACTGAGCTACGCCAGCCAGGGCTGGGAGAGCTTTCCTCACGCCCCCAGAAGGGTTTCAGGGTGTGTCTCCGTGCGGTGTTAGCAGCCAGGGCCTGTGCAGCAGGTGTCTTTTACAAATCTGGCGGTGCCCGGTGCGGTGACCCAGCCGTGAGAGGCACTGAAAGAAATTCCTCCTTTCCGAACTGCATCATTTGGTGTGCACTTGTCGGCCAGAGCGGCTCGGCCGTCGGCATCTGGACTTGAACTGCCCAGGAGGAGGGGCAGAGAGGGGCACGGCACTCCGCTGGCCCCCCTCACGGAATAATGGCGTCCCACACACGCACAGACAGAACACGCCCGAGGAGCGTCTTCCTCGTCCGTCCGTCGTTGTGGCCGTGTTGGTGCCGTGGCCTGGGGAGCGCGAACAGCTAACAAAGGCGAGGGGTGCTGGGCTCTGCGGGGACTTGCCGGTGGTTGGCTTTGGCTCTGCTAGAACCGGAGACAAAGAGTTAAAACAAACTTAGAATAGCATATTCAGTGGTGAAGAACTCAGCCAATATTTAGTTCGTGTCTTGCCTAAGTCAGGCTCAACACCACTCTGTTGGCTGAAGGACTCGGTTCTGTAACCCTTACTTCCAGGAGGGTAAGCTCCTGCCTCGGTACCCCCCAGCACCTGGTTCCCCCCCCGGGGTTTGCCCCCTGCGGGGCCGGATGCCCATGGTCAGGACGGCCACGGAGCGACTCCGCGTTTCCAGGGCCTCAGGAGACGGGGGAGGTGCACCCAGTCGCCGTGCATAATGGATGAATAAGTGAATTCGTGAGCTAATGAATGCACTTGTAAGCGAACAATGCAGACTGAGGGAAAGTCCACGGGAAATATCCACGCGTAAAAGACAAGCCCGGCGCTGCAGTCGATGACAGGAAGTGCATAGAGCATGGTTTAGACACTGGAGGGAGTGCAGGGGAGAGTAACCAAGGAGACATTCGGATGCAGGGAGCCGAGAACCCCGACCTGTGGTTCATCACCGAGATACATCCATTTGCCACCTGTGTAATTCTTCGGGTAATTTCCACCCCCCCGACGCTGCCGTCTGGAGCGGCAGCCCGCCGCACGGCCTGCGTCAGCCCTGACGACGGCCCCTGTCATCCCCACCCCTCACGTCATCCCAGCGTGGCCGCACCAGGTGACTCCCTCCCGCTTTGAAGAAATGCTTCTTTCCCTTTTGTGTCTCTTTACTGTTTGGGTCTCCCACATGCACAGCCTTCTGGGGTACGTGCGTGTGTGTGTGTGTGTGTGTGTGTGTGTGTGTGTGTGTGCAGGGAGGAGGTCTTTGTAAGGAAACCGAAGCCCAGAGCCAGCAATAGCGCTCACACCACTCACAACCAGAAACCCCCGCAGTGCTGGAAACCTGGAGGTTCCCCAGCCTTGGCCTGAGCTCCCGCACCCCACGGGGGCCTGACGAAAACCTCCCGGCGGCACGCCATGTGTAGGCGGGCTGCAACACGTTTACAATTGTGTGAACCGAGTGATAAACCTTCTCCGGCCGCAGGCTAGCGCACGAAGTGCCCAGTGACATAAAGCTTGTGGAAAGAAGTTCTGAATGACGTACGTACCACCTGCTGTTTCGTTATGTATGATAAAAACTTGTTAATGTTGCCTTGGCTGGTGTAGCTCTGGATTGAGCGCGGGCTGTGAACCAAAGCATCACAGGTTCGATTCCCAGTCAGGGTACATGCTTGGGTTGCAGGCCATGACCCCCAGCAACCGCACATTGATGTTTCTCTCTCTCTCTCTTTCTCCCTCCCTTCCTTCTCTAAAAATAAATAAATAAAATCTTTAAAAAACCCCAAAACTTGTTAATGTCAAAGATGAAACACATCTAGCAACGAAGTGTTCGTTTATTTCCTGATCCCCCTAACTGTGCAGAGAGGGACGATGCCTTTGCTCAGGGTCGGCCCGGCCGCTCCAACGAATGTGACAGACTCTCCGTGATACAACAATCGGAAAAGCTTTTGTTTACCAGTGAGTGTCAAATTGCACTGGGTAATCCACCTGTTTCCAGCACGACTTGCATTCAGGAGTGTCTTGTGATTTAGAAGGCGCACGTGGTCGCAGGACATTCATAACATGCTAGCCAGTTACCATCATTGCTTTCCAACTGCAGCCGACTGCAGACAATGAATCCTGGGGCGGAACATTCAGAGGCGTCTGGTGCCTACTCATATCCCCTGGTGCCTGAGAAAAGTCGGACGGAAGTAGCAGAAGTAGCAGAGCTGAGAGAGCTGGGCTGTGTAACCGCTAGGAAGATTCAATTGGGAAAGAGTGTCCCTCAGAGCAAGTCCCTGCGAGCGGAGGGCGGGGCGGGTGAGCAGGGCCACCTCTGCTGAGTGCGGTCACACTGACCCAATTCCGAACGCCTTGCGCGTTGACGGGGAAGGGAACGGAGTGAGAGTGTGACACCTGCGGAAAAGAAGCAAATCTAAGTGAATGTGAAACTCCACCTGCATCCTGTGGCTTCAAGTCCGCTCCCCGCCGAGGAGGTCTGCACAGTGACCCCGAAGTGTCCCCGCATTTCTGGACCGCAGTCCTGGCTGGGGCCGCCCGCTGCTCTGCAGTTTCTCAGGCCGGGTGTGCCCTGCATAAAGATAAAGTGCGTCGTTATGTCATATGGGCCTCAAGCTTGGGACGTCTCTTCTCCTGCGGCCCAAGATGTGGCAGGGATCAAAATAATAATGATAATGAATAGATTAAACTCCAGTGGTGCAGCCCGCACGGGATCAGGCTGGGGCGGGGGGGGCGGTCACTACTGCGTTTGTTGTCACGCACACTCTCCCCGTGACCGTGAAGACCACTTGGAAGATGCTCAGTGCACCTTTGCTGCTCGGTGTCTCAACGCCGTCCCGAGGAGGAGAGAGTTGTTTGCGATCGTGTCATCCTTTTCTCCTCTTTGCAACCCGCCCGTCTCTGTCCTGTGTCCTCATCGGCGCCTGACGGAAGTTGTCGGGTCGAGTGCCCAGCCCATGGGGACCATCGGGACCATCGGGACCATCGGGACCATCGGAGAGCGGTCTGTTTGCTGGACGCCCACAGGCTCAAGGACAGCGGGCAGCGCCCTTTTAAACTCTCAGTGTTCGTCACGGCCCCCCGGATGGCGGCAGGTGTCCTCTCCCCAGCCGGCCGGACGCCGACGAGGGGTGGGCACGGGGCGTTGAGATGGCGGTGGCGGGAAGGTGGGTGTCGTTTCCCCCTATCCCACGGGCCGACAAGGGCGAGGTCTTTGGTGACTCAGACTCCGAGAGGCCCGGGCATGCGCTTAGTGACAGCTATTTACTAGGAGGTGACTTCCTGCCGGGCGCTGGGGATGGATGACACAACAGTCCAGACGGGCAGGACGTGGGCCGTGCTGGGGCAGAAGGGGCGGATCAGACGCGAGCCCGCCTCGCCCCACAGCACCCTGAGCACGCAGCTGGGTGTCCGCCAAGAAGGCTGTTCCCTGCGCTTAAAGGGCCTCTGATCGTGGAAGGATTCCTTCCCTGCGGCGATCTGGAATCTCCAAAGCTTCCGTGCCTTGCTCTGAAGTAGAACTCAGTAGCCCGTAGAATAAACCCAGCTCTTCTCTGTGGGGGTTCATACGGCCACTGCCCCCTCCTTCTTCTCGGGCCAGACACGCCCCAGGTCCCCATCCCCCCCCCCGCCCCAACCCCCGGGACGTGGCCCCAGGCGTCCCCACCCTGGGGGCGGTCGTCTCGGTGTGCCACGCGGTTGGTGAGGGCCGGCTCCAGCCGCGGCGTGCGGCGCCCGGACCAGACTCGGGCGCGTGCGGCTGGCACAGAATCGAAGGGGACGGAGCCCACACGGCAGTCTCCCGTATTCCGCTCAGGCTAAGCCTGAGAACGCGTTACGTTGTTGAGGGTTTATTTCCCCTGTGTCGTCGTCGTTGAGGGCAGCGGTCTTCGCCACAGGGCTTTGGGCTGGGCCCTGTCTTCCCTCTGCCGCTCAGGAGCCGCCCCCTTTGCAGCGTGTGGTCTTTCCCTCCCGCATTTTCTGGTTGAGTTGCCCGTTGCTCTCCCTCGTCACGACCACCTTGACCCTGTCACTCGCTGCCCTCCTGCACGCCGACCCTCCCGGCTCAGTGCCCGCAGCTGCTGGGATGCAGGCTCCATCTCCTCATCCGCTCGTTAAACGCCGCCCAGGCCGTCTCCACCAGGCACTTCTGGGTCTCCGTCTTGAAGAATGAAAATGTGAGCGAAGAGAAACTGTCCCGGGGACATGGGATCCCCTACTGATGGGCGCCTGGGTGCTGGGACTGAAAGAAGGGGCGCGCTGTGGCTGCGAGGTGGGCTCGGGGCCCAGGGTCGGGGGGTGACCTCTGCAGAGTGACCCGGGGCCCCACCCAGCCCCGGACTCCATCGGTGTGCTCCCAGGCGCTGGAATTCCTGAGTTGACAGGTTTCCCCCGCCGTTGCCCCGCGGGCGGTTGGGGGCATTGATGTATTGAAAACGTCACCAGCGTCGCAGGCAAATGAGTTAGTTTTGCATTCCAGCCCCGGCCTTTGTAAACGAGACTTGGGACAAGTCTATTAGCCTTGCTGGGCGTCAGCCTCCCCGTGTGAAATATTAGCGTTTCATCGCTGAGCTCCTGGCTTTAAATTAAGATTGAATCAAGATAATAAATATAAAAACACCAGACACATAATAGGCACTCACCGAAGATTTTTTTTCTCCTTGAACCAGTCACAGACCCAAGAGGCGGGGCTGGGGTTCGACTGACGGCCAGCCTCTTCTGGAAAACAGGGAGTCGTGTCAGCGAGGCCCAGCATAGAAGGGACCGGAAATGGGGCCTCAGTCCAGGCTGAGGGGTTTTTTCACTATCATTACAACGATTGCTCCCCTAAGGTTTTGCCTCTGGAAGATAATAACTTCAAGAACCACTGAAGTCTGTAATACTGACATCAGACTGGGAGGGCGTGCCCGTTGTCATGGTTTTAGAGTCTTGTATCCAACACTTAAGATGCGGTGGTTACCAGGTTGTACCCTCTTGTTCTCTGTGGATTAAGTAAAAACAACAAAACTTATTGGAAAAGTACTGGTTGCTGCTACTCTTATTTCAAAACAGAGTTGAAGGTTTCTTTTACGCAATTTAATGCTCACGTCTCTGTAACTCTCATCTTCTCAAGAGTAATGGACAGTATTACAAAGGAAATGATCAGGGGAAGGGGGCAAGGGGGCTAAATGGTGATGGTGGAAAAAAATAGATTTTTTAAAAGATTAAATAAAAAAAGAGTAAAAAAATAAAGCAAATTATCTGAGCTTAATCTTGCAGTCTTCTTAGAAAAGTGTACATAGAGGCAGAAACTAAAAGCTTACCAACCTATATCCTCCAAATTACTCAGCTGAGTAGATTTGGTGTGCCAAGAATTTAATGAACTCTAACAAAATTTCCCAAATTGTTTATGACTAAAATATCTACAAGTTAACAAAACAAAATACTGCATTAAAGCAGGGATGATATGAAGAAGCAGAATTCAGTGAGATAAAGTAGCAGTTGTAATTCCCATCTCAGTGCTCGGTGAGTGATAAACGCTGAGTAGCTTTAGTTCTGCCCGAAATCCACCTTTGATTTCCTGAGTAAATAGCTAACATGCCAAGCAACTCCAGTGAGATAAATAACGCCTACCCTGATATTTTAGGGTAAGTATTAAGAAAATAACATCAAGTCGTTTTAAGAAAAGAATGCAGGTTATTGTTATGAAGATATACATTTTCTTTCAGAAGTATCATCCACTCAATTCTTGTTTGTACTTGAACGGTTTCCCATTCTGGCTGAGCGAGGTCGGTCCAGAAGGCGTCCAGCTGCATCATATGAAAAATGGAGACATTCACTGAAGAAGATCAGGATACAAGAAACACGGCACACAGGACAGTGACGCCTCAGTCCCCTCGAAAGCAGGCACGTTGGCACCTCACACAGCTCTCCCAGTCGCCATCAGCTGTCCCGTCGTATTTTCCTGAATCTCATCAATTGTCTGACATCTCTTCCTTTTCAAAGGTGATTTTAGTTTTGGGAAAACCCAGAAGTCACAGGTGCCCAGTGTGGGCTGGAGGGAGGCGGAGCCACCTGGGTGATTGGCTGTTTCGCCCAAGAATCTGCGTAAGACCCGATGCGTGAGTGGGTGCATTGTCGTGATGCAGCTGCCTGTCACCGGTTGCCCAGAGCCGCGGCCTTTTGAGTCATTCGAATAGTTTCCACGGAGGAATGTTCAGGCTGAACGCAAGATGTGATGCGGACCTGTTGCTGCATTTGCTCGGTTATTTTGTGTGTGTGACGGCCACACAGCACACATGCTCACTCAGTGGCACCTACTGCCCCCACCGACTGGTACAGTGGAGTCGTCATGGTTCACACATGCGCGTTCCAGTCCCCTCCCCTCGGCTGCCAGGTCACATCCATGTGGCATGAACCCATCTCGTCATATTAACCAGACAGACCTCCTTGTATATCAGTACACATTTATGGCAAAAACAATTTCAGAAAATAAAGAAGCAAATAGAAAGGACCCCCATAACCTGACCCACCTCTCAGAAATAAACTTTTAAACTTTAAAAACTCTTCTAGCCCTGGCTGGCATAGCTCAGTGGATTGAGCGCAGCCTGCGAACCAAAGTGTCCCAAGTTCGATTCCCAGTCAGGGCACATGCCTGGGTTGCAGGCCATGGCCCCCAGCAACCGCACATGGATGTTTCTCTCTCTCTCTCTCTTTCTCCCTCCCTTCCCTCTCTAAAAATAAATAAATAAAAATCTTTAAAAAACTGTTCTAGCAGATACCTACCCAGAACTCCCCCATTATAGCAGGAAAAAAACCACTAAAAAGGTTGGCTACCATTTTAGCTGGCGCCTTAGGGTGAAGAGAGGAATGCTGTCAGGAAAGGAGCCCACTTTTCACCGAGGAAAACCCCGTGAGGGTCTCGCATTGCCCTCGTCCTTCTCGTCTTGCCCTGCGTCTCCCAGATACTGTTTGGTACGGTATAGTTCCTGGCTAATATGAGTGAAAGTTTCAGTTAATCAACTAGATGGAAATATGTCAGGTGTACTTAGCTTTTCATTTGAACCAGTGAACACATGATGTTTAATTAAACATGTAAACTCCTGCCACAGCCTGAAGCGAGGGCGGGGCGGGCGCAATCTCTTGGCGTTGGAAGGAACTTCACATTCCCGCGTCGCACCTGCACTGTGTGAGCCCGTGTCCCTGGGACTTCCGTCCGGCTCCCTTTCCGGGGCATTTAAAGGAAAAACAACAGCAAAGACCTTCCGATTCTACTTTCCGCCTTAAAAGTCAAACTAAAGGACTAAAACTTTCATTGTTTTCAGTTATTTACATGACCGACATCTATAGTGCTACACTGTGGGTCTGAGGCATGGTTCACCAGGAGTACATTTGAGTTATATTCTAAAGGAGCTGGAGACCAGGTTTATGTGATTTCCTGGATATGTCATTTACAGATCAATGATTAAAACAATTGATTACCTTATAAATGGCCCAATTGAATTGATCAAATAGACGTTCTAGTCATTAAGGCAAAACTGTCAGATTAACTATTCAAGCCCGTATTGATGACTAAGTACTTAGCAGGGATATTGTTCAAAATTGCTGCTGCTTTAGCTACACATTGATCAAATCTACGTAACAAATGGACGCTGCCCAGAGCCATGTCTATTTGTGAGCACAGATCAATGAAGGCTAATCTAGCCGTTGTAGCTACCCACTTTAAAAAAACAGCACAAGAAGAAACACAGATATGTGGAAATAAATGCTTTTTGGTAATAGTGGCTTAATGACGGCCTTTATTGTTTCAGCACCAGGTGGTCATTTTCTGACATATGTAACGTGACGTGTTACCAACCTGTTAACAGTCACCAACCCCATGAGTAACTCTGTGGTTTACTTTACCTTTGGGTCTTTGCATGAATTTGCGCATATGGTTATACATTCCTTTTAATTTTTGAAAATGAACCAGTAAGTAACATCGAGTTGATTCGGTGTGTGCCTCGTGAGTTTTGCTGTTTTGAAAGCTGCAGTCACGCGGACACAAGACCCTCACTGGGTTATTCATAAACGACCCAAATGTAATTATTCACGCACATTTTTCTCATTTCATACTCACATAATTCAATTGGGATAGAATATAAAATGGCATTCTTCTCTATTATTTTATAGATTGAATCATGCCTCCCGAGCCAAGAACTGTGTGAGAAAATACGGGAGAAAAAGCAAGCCGTAATAACTTAGTTGGAAAGGCTCTTTGCGGTCACCCGGAGCGGGAGGCGCCCGTTCCGGGAAGAACGGGGACGAGGGCACGGAACGGACCTCGGGGCTCCGGGAACCGGCCCCTCCCCTGTCCCGCGCCTCCGTTTACAAGATTTCAAATGTCCCAGCCTCATGCCGTGACCATAATGAAATAGGTTTACAAGAAGCATTTGAAAGCGATATAAATAATTTGGAATGTTCTTTGCTACACTCTTTAAATCAAGTTTGTTATTTGGAATAAGCTTG
This sequence comes from Phyllostomus hastatus, assembly GCF_019186645.2. NCBI lineage: Eukaryota > Metazoa > Chordata > Mammalia > Chiroptera > Phyllostomidae > Phyllostomus > Phyllostomus hastatus. The sequence goes on along the minus strand of NW_025333607.1, from coordinate 22,286,925 downwards.
ATCCTTGAAAGCATAAAGTATCTTAGAAATGTTCAGGCTATCAAATACGTGTTTAAAGCGCTGTCTGTGGTAAGATGGATCTGTGATAACCCCCCTGAACATCGGCTGCGTGCGGCAGCGACCTCGGTTCCCCCTGGTGGAACCCACTCTGCAGCCGTGGGCGGTGGTGAAGGAGCCGCTGGACCTGAGCAGGCGCCTCGGGGCTCCCTCGACCTCTCACCTTTGGGTCATCACATTGGCCATCATAGCCAACCCCTCCGACGACCCTTGGTTCTGTGAGCAGAACCAACTCCACCTGCAGTGCCGCTGGGTGGGTGCGTGGTGACTCGTGGTCTTCGCTGCGCCTCCTGACCCAGGTCCCGCTGGCGGGAACCCGATGGCCGCTTCTCGGACCTCCCGACGCCAGGTCCTGGGTCGCCGTGAAGCTCCGGCCCGTGCAGAGCAGTTTAGGGAGGTGAAGGACATTTAAACGTCCCTAGGCTACAGCAGATGCAATTCAACAACAACTAAATAAGGCCAAGGAGTGAGTCCCTCTGCAAGTATTCTTAGCCTGGAAGTCGTGATCCACACACACACTTCAAGTCCAGGGCCGGGGCGCCCGGTTCATCGGGCGACACGGTTGCCTTGAGCCCCTTCTGGGGTGAGGGACGCCCCGGAGGTGCGGGTCCCAGCGAGACATCGGAGAGTGTAGGTCACCCCTGACTTTCGTGGCGGCGGTAAGGCCGTGTTTAAAAACCAGGTTTTCCAGAAAAGCTCGTGACATGTAGCATTTAAAATTTATAACAAATTGGAATAAAGTTCCAAAATTACAAGGACTTGCGAAAAGTGAACCAAGTGTTTTTCAAACGGATCAGTGGAGGATTCCGCTGAAGACCCAGCCCCTGACGTTGAGGAGCTAACCCCATGCCCACGGCGGGCAGACCGCCCTTGTTTCCCGCGTTGTTGACCGACTCACAGAAGCCTGCCTGGCAGTGACCAGTGTCACGAACTAAAACTCGGCACACAGCTCACTACGCCCTTCCAAAGCGGGCTTTTGTGGCTGTAACACTGCCCGGTGGGAAGCAGGATCACGAGTGTGGGTGTCTGCGCCGTTCACAAGGCGCTTCTATGAGCTTTTGCAGAAGTTGAACACAATACAGTGGTTTAAAGCCACAGGTATTTATTACTTGTTATGGTTCGGTGGGTTGGGGAGGCAGCCCTTCCGGACTGGGCCAGAGCGGCGGGTGCGGGATGGCCGCCTCCCCCGGTCTGGTGTCCGGTGAGTGGGCCGACCTGCGAGAGAGAGTGTCTCTCCACTTTGTGGGTTCTCTCCTGCCCCGGTGAGCATGCCAGGCCCTCGCACTCCGGCTGTTCCGCGTTTCAAAAGACCCGCGAGCGAGGGCTCCCATCGGAGTGCCAGCACCTTCCAAACCTCTGCTTTCATCGTCCCGCCTAGAAGCCCCGTCAGAGCAGGTGACACAGTGGACCCATGTCCCGAAGGGAGCGCTGCATGGCCCCGCGAGGAAAGGCACGGGGGCACCCACATGGACAGAGGGGGGAGCGGTGGTCGTTTTTACGGTCTGCCACGGCGCTCTTCGAATCTGCTTCCTGCAGCCCCGGATGCAGTTTCTTGCGCAAATGGGTTCAGGGCTCAAGTGAACCACACACAGCAGGCCACAGCCTGAGAGGGTGTGGGCCCGGCACCCGGAGACACCACCTCTGATGGTCCCGAGTACGTGGAAAACACTGAACAGGCTGGAGACCCGGCCTGAAATGACCTCTGTTGACGAATGCAGGGGAATCCTGTGCTTTGAGGGTTGTTAGCCTGTTCGGTAAGATCCTGACGTTCGCCTCGAGGGGATGGCTGAGGCTTTGTGGGGTGGGAGTCCCTGCAAACGGATTGGGCGGTGGGGGTGGGCGAGGCAGTGAGCGGGGCAGCCGTGGGCAGAAGGGGACCTGGGCTTGCACTGAGGCCGCCGCCGGGCCAGTCCGTCCCGCGGGATCTCAGAGCCGGAGGCCTTTCGGACGTGGTCCGCAGCACCTCCGTCACATTAGTCCTGCGGAGCACCAGTCCAGAGAGAGGTTACTGAATTTCGTCTGAGTAGTTTGTTCCGCCTCGAAGCGATTTGGGAAATGAGGAGTGAAGTGACTACCGTACCCCAGAACCTGGAGGTTTCAGGATGTCCGCACGTACTGATGAAACAGCTCTGAGACAGAAGTGGAGCACGAAATGTTGCTGAAATAACCTTCAAGTGTCTTGGATGTTTATGGACCCCCATCAGCCAGCTCCAGCAACCACACCCTGATTTCTGTCCGGGAAAACACGCCCCTTCCCACTCTCCGTCCGTCCATCCGTCCGTCCGTGTGGGTTTGGGGAAGGCCGCTCCGCCAGGAGCCGTGGGCGGAGTGTGGCGGCCAGACGCGAAACCAGTCAGTGGAATTTTCCCAGCCACAGGGATCGATTTGGAGATGGACATGTGAACCACTCGGAGATCGGATGACACAAATGTATTTTTACTGGGACTTACGCAAGAGCCCAGGACTCTCCGTGGGGAGGGGCCGAGGGGGCGGGAGCGGAGTTCCCGGCACCTTCTTTCTGTCGCCAAAGTCCAAGGAGCCGCCGGAGGGGACGGCGGCGCCACCACCGGCTCCTAGCGACAGAACCAGAATCTGAACTCCTAAAACCAGGTCACCCCCACCCCGGACATGTCAGCCTAGTGACATGTCTTAAACTTTCTGTTCGAGTAGGTTTGGATTCATATTTATTTCTGTCACTTAAAAACGAAATAGTCATCACTCACAGACCATAAATCCTTTTTTTTTCACAGTAATTTTGAAGAACTAATGTTTCACAGAACACTTTGGCAAAACCTAGAGAAAGCAGCAAAGTCGTTGCTACACAGACTGAAGCGCCTGGGTCCAAACCCCACTTTCAGTGCAAGTCACCTTGGAGCGTTATAGGCTTCCGACGATGCAGCAAAGGCGTAGCAAAGTGTAACTTGCCTGATGAGGGTTTTGTGCGGACGTCACGACGTAACACATGTACTGCAGTTCGAAAACGGACTCCCGCATAATAGGTTCTCAAATAGTTTAGAGAGCAACCTAAGTAGCAAAAATTAAAATCATGGATTTCTAGACATATTTTTAGTTGTTTTTTTAAATATTTATTTACGAGACAAAAAGACACCGGTGGCTTTTTACCCCCACATTGCTGACTTTACCACACTGGAAGACACTGAGACCCAGGACGGCGGGTCATCGGCTCAAGGTCAAGTTAGCTAGTGAGGAGCCAGGGGCGATTCTCCTCATCACCATCCGCAGGGCGCGCGCAGAGTTCTTGGGGTTTCAAAGCAAGGGGTGCTTATTAATGAGCCTCGTCGAGGTTCCCCTTTGCTTATTGTTTAGTGTTCAGTTTTTATAGGATTCACAGCGGCCCCCTTGGGAAAAGGAGCCGCCCCCACTGGGGATGGGGGTGAGCAGGCGGCAGGTACCCGGAATCATGTCCTCAACGCGTGTGAGCCCAAGCGCACGCGTGGGTCGGCCGGTGTCGCTCATCAACGCCGCGGTGGGTTCGGAAGCGCTAGGAATGCCCCGAGTGAGTGTGAGTAATGTCGACAAACAGGCTTTTACTTTTCAACTCAGGTGTCTCTGTTTTCATTTGCTTACAGGGCTCCGCATTTTTAGTTTTGTGTTTGGTCTGTTCTTTCCCCGTCTCGACGGAGAAGGCTGCAGACGTGTCTTTGTTGTTTTCGGCTCATTTGGAAGCTGGAATGCACTCTGTCTCGGGGCCTGCGAGCGAGGGTCTCGGGTTACTAGCCCAACAGCCGCCGCGGACAGTCTCCATCCATTAAAGCGCATCGATTCGTGAGAATCGGCCAGGGGTCACGGGAGAGGCCAGCAGGTGTCTGCTGTCCTGTGGAGAAAACGGAGAGTGAGCCATTGTTACAGCCCATGCAGCATGGGAGGAACGAGCGTTCTTACTCTGCTTGCTTTTCAGACAGCGGTTTTGGTTAAAGAGTTTCTGTGGCCACACAGTCAGGAGATCCCTCCTGTCGCCGAGATTGTCCGCAAGGTGCCCACGGAGCGAAGACTCCCGAGGCCCCCAGAGTCTCATTTCTCGCGTGGTCGGCTAGATTCCGAATAGATTAGTACGTTTGGTCTCTCAAAGCCACTCCGGGCAGGATGCAAATAGTAAATCTGTGTGTTTTTTTATTTGTAGAGAGGGAAGGGAGGGAGAAAGAGAGACAGAAACATCAATGTGTGGTTGCTGGGGGTCATGGCCTGCAACCCATGCATGTACCCTGACTGGGAATCGAACCTGCGACACTCTGGTTTGCAGCCCACGCTCAAATCCACTGAGCTATGCCAGCCAGGGCCCAATGAATCTAATTTTGAAAAGTAAAAGCAACGGCGAGAGTCTCAGGGTGCAGACTGAGAACAGTGACTCACGAAATTCACTTGTAAAAATGCCTTGAGCGCACTCTGGTTCCAGGCTGGTAACACGTGAACGGGTGAATCGCCCCATGAAAGGTTTTCAGGATTACAAAAACAAATAAACATCAAAGTAAACAGACCAGAACGTTATGCTCCAGTGAGTCTGGGCTTCATTGAACTTTTGCTTTAAACCTACTTAGAGCTGTTTGGAGCAAAGGGTGGGTTTCGCTTTGCAAACAGGCCACGGCTGTCTCTCAGAGGGACACTTTTGAATGAGTCATCTACCACGAGTCAGCTGATGAGTGGCATTTGCAAATAGGAAATCCATATGGATGCATAGAAATAACTTTTTATTCATCCCCACACGAGAACTACAAACACAAATGATTTCTCCACTGATGCCCATCCTCCGCTACTAATGTGTGATTTTCCTCAGGTAGCCTTTACAGAAGAATCCAGATTTTGGTTAATTGTTCGGAAGAAATCACGTAACAGATTAAAATGGTAGCCGTTTGGGCAATTGTATGAAACGCCGCAGAACAACAGTCCTATCCACTAGGCTTCGCCGCAGTCACAGCTTCCTGGTTGCCGTTTACCCTTGACCGCCGGTAAAACGTGCAACTTAACATTCGTATGTTATTGATGCTGATGGAAGTGGCTGTTTTTGTTCTGGTCTAGTGTTGAGTAGATCCAGCCCCCCCTCCCCCCAAAAGGCACCTCTCGCATGCACCCCACCAGGCCGCTCCCAGCTCTTAGCAGCTTCTGCACTGGGAGGCGGAGCCGGAAATGACGTCGTTTCCTTCCTGCGTCTGACGTTTGGAATCGTTTTGCCGACTCTTAGCTGTGTTACCATTGAAACACGGAGGTGCCCAGAATCTCCCGCCAATTTGCCTCCAGAGCCACGCCCCCCACCCCCTTAATCTCTTCCGCCTACCCCGCGGTGGAATCCTGTCCCGGGTCCTGAGACCGACACGTTGCCTGGGATCCTCTTCGGTCGTAAAAGTAGCTGCTTTATTTCAATCAAGCAAAGCCCCTCCCTTTTGCTCCGTGCGGGAATAGTCCGTGTCAAGTCCCCCAGTCCCTGCGATTTCCGCGGAGCCTTGGCGTGTTTGGGGAGGCGGAGACGAGGACGTGGCTACTGGGCTGAGAGCCTGTGCAGGCACTGGTCAGGGTGGGAGGAGGCGTCCCCACGGGTGGCAGTTGGGCTCGGTCACAGCGACAGCGGGGGGCGTGGTCGGACTCGCGCTGGGGACGGGAGAGGACGGGATGCTGCACGTGAGCTTGACGCGCGCGCGAAGCCATGTTTCAGGGAACGAGGAAGTGCGGCCGAGCTGCCAGCAGCGGACTCTGGCGACCCCGGGCCAGGCGGCGGAGCTCGCGCCTCGCGGACGCCTCGGGCCGGCTGCTTTCCGGGTCCTGCGCGCCTGCACTCTGCGCCTCGCGCCTTGGGGCGTCGGGAAGCGGAATTGTGCAGAAAGGGATGGAATCCCCCAACGTAACGCCACCCCCCGATATTTCATGTATCCGGACGGCACCGGGCAGTCCGTCTCCGCTGTAGAAAACACGCAGTATCGTATCTGTGCTCCGCTCGGGACGCTCAAGCTGGAAGGAGAAGCTTCTTCGTGAAAGTCACCTGCAGACGCTGCCCACGAGCCGTGTCTCCCGGCCCCCCATCTGGAAGTGCCCCTGTGTCCTTGGCTGTCCTTGGGCGAATTCACTGCAGAGTTCAGGCCGTGGAAACGGCTGCCTCTGTCATAGTGTCACTCCAAGTCTCCACTTCGTGTGCACTAGACCCTCTCTGTGGCAGCGAACGCTCCCTGGGCAAGCAGCACCCCCCCGACGTTCTGTGTCCCTGTGGAACTCGGCGTGCCTTTCAGACAGGACAGAGTCTCCCAAGCCCTCGCTGCCGGCGACTCCCATCCTTCCCCGGGGTGGGACCCAGGCGCGGGAGCCCAGGTCTTCCCCGGGCACCTCACACCTGCGCGGCAAGGGTCCGGGGGCCTGCAAACCACACGGTGTCCTCGTGTGCACCGGGGCATCGGGGTCTGGCCCCTGACGGGGAGGAGGAGGGGTTTCTGCAGCACCGATCATCCCGTCCCCACCGGCCTCCTGGGCCTGGGTGTCTGGGCGTTTCCCCGAGTGAATGCCGGGCGCGTGGGCCGTCGGTACCGAGACCTCGGTGGCAGCATTGCAGGCTTCCGTGGGGAGATTGGAAACGTTCCCCTTTCTGAAACCCACCCGTGTGCTGTTCGCCTTCCAGACAGAGCCGGGTGGCGGGCGGCCGGCAGTACTGGACAAGGTCTCAAGACAAACCCTTCCCCACAGCCGTCTTCCTCTAGCCCTGGCCTGCTTCTTTCAGGAATCGCACGAGCCTGTCCTTTGACAAAGGACCCCCACGCTCTGTGGAGAGTCCAGATTCGGTTCCCTTTTTTACACCCCTCCAAGCAGGAAGTGTGAGTTCCTTGGCCCTGCGCAGGCGGAGGGCACGTCTGTGCTCGGATACAGTCGGAGTCACTGGTTTCTTTCAGCTCTTTCTCCGTCTGCCGATGGGCGGTGCCCACCTCTGGCGGTGGGGGGGGGGAGGTCCTGTGAGGACTAACTGGGGTCCTGGAAGGGGTGTGCCTAGCACCCTGCTTAACAAAGAACAGAAGCTGAGAAAACACACGATACCTCTTCCCATTCTCTCCTTTCCGGGTGCTGATTTTGTAACTTTTAGAAGCTGGTTTTTTGCACACTAAGTGAGGTATTTAAGAATTACACATTTTTGGAGTAGATGAAACTTAGTGCAGGCCATCATTAAAATAAAAGTTATTGTTTCCCTCACTATCTGTTCTTTACATGAACTCTGTCAAATTTCTCCTCCCCTCCCAAGAGGGACTCCTGGACCAGCTGCATAGCCCTTCTTAGGCTGTTAGGTGTTGATGGCGGTGGGACCCCACGGTCCGGTCCCTGACCTAATTCTCCCGGCTGGCAGACCATGGGGTGTGACTGGGGACAGTGACCTGCGTCTTTGCCCCTGCCCCTCTGCGGCTTTCTTGTCCGCCTCCTCCACTGGCGGGGGCGCAGAATTCAGTCTAGAACATTTTAATTTTTTCCCTTCTATTGATCAGGCGGTGGCTCCCACTGCACAGCTTTATGAGAGCCAGCCTCTCTCCGGAGGGAGCTTTTTCATCACACTGTCCTCTTTGACGTGTGCTTCCTGGCGTCCCCACCGTGACAGCACGCTGCTGATATTAAAAATATGACTGAGAACCCACTGATAGGAATCAAAGCATTACATCCCCCCAAAAGGCACTCACAGTTTGTAAATAATGGCATTTTTGGGAAATGTCACTCGATGACAATATTTTCGTTCCTGTTTTGTTTTGAACAAGGACTTGTTACGAAAAAAAATAATCCATGTTTTATATTCCCAATGACAGGATATTACATGGTTTCATCCAGTACATCTTTGCATGTCTTGATTGACTTGTTTTATCTGAATCATGAGATCATGAAAATACAATAATAATCCTCCATCCAGTTTCTTTGATATTTCATCAAAACTAGTATCTGTCATCAGTCTGGGGCAGTGTTTGACTCTTTATCATGATGATATTTTTCTGTTTTTAAGGATACAGAAAATTTTGTCATCACGCCATGTGCTCAGACGTGCTGTTACTAACACTGGTGAGAACTGGCCGGCCCCGCCCTCCGGCCCCGCCCTCCAGCCGGGACCGGTGGTCCCTCCGGAGCACGCACTAGGCGTTTACCGTAGAGTCGGCCAGGAGGGACGATGTTATCCGAGAGGCGCTGATGCAAGTGTGGAACCAATCCGTGAACCACCAGACGGGGGCGTGGCCAGTGTCTCAGAGCCCGCCCCTCGCTCCTCCCCCCAACTCCGGTGATTACCAGGCTCCCCCCAGGGGTGACCCCCCTCAACTTCTAGAACCACAGCCTGTCTTTGAAGTTTATTAAAATGAAAGGAGATCGTATTTAGTTTGTTTTGCGTGGCTTCCTGTTTGACATCAGGCTCGGGAGATCGATAGCTATTTCTGCCTTGGGCTGTAGTCAGTTCCTTTTATTGATATCGAGGGGCACTGGCATTTTGCACATTCTAGCACAGGGGTTTGGAACACGTGTGTGCACTTCCATTGCGTGCATGCCTCAGAGCTGAACTGGTGGGTCCTACTGTGTGCGTGTATTCAGCGGTAGAGTTCACGGCCAAACGCCTTTCCTAAGAACTGGTGGGAATGTCTCTCTCCTGCCAGCATCTGGTACCGTCTTTTCGTCGACCTGCAAATAACACAGATGAGCACCTGTTTGTATTCGCTTGGAGAGTGGGTGTGTTTTTACATGAACTGATTAAGTGTTCTGCTTACTCTTTCACTAGGTTTTCCATTTTCCTGATCGGTTTTCAGTGTTCTTTACATAGCCTAAACAGGATTTTTTTTTTGTAGGGTAGATGTCTTGTAAATATCTTCCTTTTCTATTCTGTTAATGTCACCACTGGAGAAGCAGAAGTTATCAATTTATCTTTTTGAGGGTCAAGGGTGCTGTGTTTAGGAAAACTTGAACTTCTCAAGGTAGGGAGATGGTAGCCAACGTCTTCACCCAAAGCTGCTGGAGGTTCACCTCTCTCACTCAGAGTGTGGCCAGTTTTGATCGGCTTTTGTGGGCAGAGGTTAGGGAGTTTTTCTTTCTCTCAAATGAGTAATCAATTCATGTGACGCCGTTCATCGACCAGCTGTGTTTCTCCCCACACGGTCTGGGGGCTCCGGGGCAGGTCGGGTTGCCGCATGAACACACACGGGGAAGGTGATGCTGCGTCGCACAGACACAGCGTTGAAGAGACGTGAACAGTAGTTCCGTATTAACAAGTCCGCCTCACCCACCACCTAGCCGCAAGCATTGTCGACGACCCGTCACTTTTCACAGATGCCAGTACCTCCCACGTATTCCAGACAGCACACGGGTTCATCACTCAGAACTTCAGGATATCTGTCTAAAAGAGAAGGTCTCTTTTTCTAACATACTGTGACATGATTTTGTTATCACACCTAAAATCTTACGATTCCCTAATATAATAATACGTGCGTTCAATGTTTCTTTCTTGTCTTACAACATTTTGAAGAGTCTTTGTTCCCATTAGTGTTCAAACAAAACACATGTGTTGCGATTGGTGGATACACCCTGTAGCTTCTGTTAGTTTCCTTCCCTCTGTTTCAGGTTCGTTTTTCTCAGAGCGCATTTGTGGAAGAAACTGACTCCTTCATCCTGTAGAGGGGTCCACGGTTTGGATTTTGTGATTTTAAGCAGTGACTATTTCTTATTGAAACAAACATTTTTTAATTTATTGAATTTTTTCATAGTGCAACAAAGCAACCGTTACCCCCTCACCGGCAAGAGAAGAGTACCTTCTGAAATTTGCATGAATACTGTTTAATGCTTGTCTATTTTGGCACACAATTGGTCTAAATAAATGCCCTCAGTGGGTTGTTGTTTTTTTAAAGATTTTATTTATTTATTTTTAGAGAGGGAAGGGAGGGAGATAGAGAGAGAGAGAGAAACATCAATGTGCGGTTGCTGGGGGCCATGGCCTGCAACCCAGGTATGTGCCCTGACTGGGAATCGAACCTGCGAGGCTTTGGTTTGCAGCCCGAGCTCAATCCACTGAGCTACACCAGCCAGGGACCTCAGTGGGTTTTTATACAGTCGTCTCCCCGATCCACAGGGTCCCTTCCCGTGGTTTCCGTTACCCATGGTCTACCGTGGCCCAGAGATGTTTACCGGAAAACTACAGAAATAACAACTCCTGTGCGTTAAACTGCTCGCCATTTCTCGTAGGCTGATGAAATCTCGCGTCCCCTGCCCTGACCTGCCCATTAGCCACTCAGCAGCCCCCTGGCCATCAGTCCAATTGTCCTGGGGGAAGGGTGGGGCACACCATGTTTATGTAGCTTGTCTTACAGTCTGTTGTAATCGTTCTGTCTTATCACCGGTTACTGTTAACCTCCGCTGTGTCTGGTTGATAGAGGAGACGCGAGCACCGGCGTGTCTCTCACTGGCAAGAACCCTGGGTGCACGCAGGGCTGGGCACCGCCCGTGGGCCCAGGCGCCCACCAGGGATCTCGGAACACCTCCGCTGTGGACACGGGTGGGCAGCTGTACACAAAGACCGTTCGCCTGTGGCACGAGTGACGCTTGGGGGTGCGGGGGGAGCGTCCCTTTGTCGTGGGGCCGTCCTGTGCTTTGTGGGGTGAGTCGCTGCGACCCCGGCCTCTTCGCACAGCGGGCGGGGGCAGCCACCCCGGGAATGGACAGACCACCCTTCGCCGGTCACCCCACTGCCGTCACCCCTGCCGTCTCTTCGTCCCCTCCCCCCTCTGCGTCTGGTCACCCGGACTGGGGCCGGCCCTCGAGAACAAGCCCGAAGTCTGCATTGGTGAATTCGGGCCGCTGACGGTTGCCCTGCGGCCTTCGCGGGGCCGCGCAAGGACCCAGTGAAGTCACCCCGAAACAAAGCCCCTTGGTGGCCCCGCAAGTGCCGGCGAGATGTCAGACTGGTCGGCTCTTCCGTGACCCCTCTCGCCCCACCACGTCCAGCAGCGCCTCGCTCAGTGCGCAGCTGGTGACGCCTCCATTTCAAAACGAGCGTTTTGGGGTGGCCCTCACCGTTTTCCCACGAATTCCTCCTTCCCTCCTGACGCACAAGTAACCAACTTCTCCCCCGGACCTCGTTCCCACAGGCTCGGGTTACAGCCCGGGGCACTCTCCCCCGCTGCCCTGCCCCTGCCCGCAGCCCCCACGCTGCTCTGCCCCCCTCCCCGCTGCTGGCTGCTGCTTCCCACAGGCGGCCCCTCCTGCCCGGCTCCTTCCCCGCCCCCACCCCCTCCCCCTCCCCCTCCCCGAAACACACTCCCCGCATCTCCCTTCGTCCCTGTCTCTGCCTTCCTTTCTGTTCGATCCGGAGAACCCCTGAGCTCCCCGGGCAGGGCCCCCGCGGCTCCTCTGCTCCCACACTCCCTCCTCCCCCACGCCGTGTCCGAGAAGACACACTGAGGCCCCAGCTGAGGCAACAAGTACATTTTCTGCAGATAAATCAGGCACAGGTCCCGCCCCCGACAGCCCGGAGGAGAGGCAGAGGACAAAGTGCCTTCTGTGCCGGAGGTCAGGTGACTAGGACGCCTGGACAGTGTGTGCGTGCGGCTCACAGAGGGAGAGAAACCGTGTTTGCCTGGGGGCCCGTCAGGGCTGTCCAGGACGCGGCTGTTTCCATTTTGACGGAGAGGGACCTTTGCCCACCTGGGGGAGGGGGGAGGGAGGGGGGAGGGGGACTCCTGCCCGGCCGGACAGAGCCCCTTAAGGCGTGTGCCTCTTCTGCGGAGTTGCGTGCCTGGACTTTTGTCCCTGCGGGGGCTACTTGGTGGGTGTTTTAAAAAGCCATCCATCCCCTGTCACCTTCCGAGGGCTGACGTCTCCGGGAGAGTCTGGACTGTGTTTGCACTGCCCCCCTCCCTGGTGACGTGCCCACAGTTCCGACAGCCACGCTCACGGTTGCACGGCACCCCTCTGTCACCTCTAGAAAGAGCAACGCCCAGGCCACCTTCCCTGCCCCCAGAGAGTCAGCGTGCTGTCCTGGGCAGCGGAACTTCATTTTAAGAAAAGACGCCATGTGGAATTCCCTTTCACACCAGCCAAGGTCCATGGAGAGACCTCAGTCCCCGAGAGAGTGGAGACAGCTTTGTCCCCCACCCTGGCTGTCATCAGAAGACAGAACACGCCACAGCTTCTTCTGTGTCCTGCCACTCTTTCTCTCTGTCCTCTCCGCCCCCGGCCCGTCCTCCTCCATGTCTGCCCCTCCTGCCTCCCCTCCCGCTCCTCCCCCCTCCCCTCCCCTCCCACCCAGACACACCTGCCATCCCCCTGGCCGGATGTTCCCGGGCTGCCCACCCCCCGGCCCCGGGAGGAAGTGGGGCCCCAGGGGGAAGCACCCGGGAGCCCGCCCGCGTGACGGGCCTGAAATCACACCCAAGGCCTGTGCTTGTGTTTCGGTGACTTTCCAGTAGCGATCAGATGGCCTTTCGTCCCTGCGTTCAGGAGCCGGGACACTGCTTCCCTGGGAGGCGCGGCTCCTTCCGGGCCACTAGCCCTTCTCCCTGCTGCGGGCCACCGGCCGCCCCCGCGCCCCAGGGCCCGTCCCCTGCGGGGCTGCTGGAAGGCTCCCTCCCTGCTTGTCACAGGATCCCGAGGGCAACAAAGGGAGACTTTTCACCCCTCTGTGCATATAATTAGCACCCACAAGATGAAAGTTGGAAAATTTGTCAGAACCTAAAAATATTTTCGGTTGCTCTTCAACCACACTTCTCTTTTCTGTGTCTGAAGCACGGGGCGGGGGGGGGGCGCAGCTGGAAATAAAATACTGCATTAATTTACAGCAGAAACGTGCTGAGCCTCAGTACACGAGTACGTTCTACTCACAGACGTTATTTCTCAAACGAAATGTGTTAGGTCACCTACATGCCGGAACGCTTCAAAATAGTTGCCCTCACTTTTTTCCCCCACATCGCTCCCACACCGAAATAACTCACTGTGGGTTCATGTGGTCCACAGTAAGAGCCGATGTGTCCAGGGGCCGCTGCCGGCGGCGTCGGGGGTGGGAGACGCGGTCCAGATGCGAGGCATCCCAAAACCAGAGCCAAAATTATCTTGAAAACTACACATTCGGTGGGTTATTTTTAGCGCCGGCCAGGAGGAACGCCGGGGGCCGGCGCCCCCGGGAGCCGCTCTCGGTTTTCATGAGTCAGGCCTGTGGTCGCCAGCCGCGCTGGGGACAGAAAAAGCAGGGGACGGTAGTGTGTCCTGAAACAGCCTCTGTCACCCTGGTGTGTGTGGACAGAGGACCCCGCTTCCCCACGGGGACAGAAGTGCCACGGACGTGCCCTTCACCTCTGGGAGGAATTCGAACGGTGGTCCTAACCTCCCAGTCGAGTTCTCCAGGGCTTTTCCTGGGGGCTTGTCTAAATTCTCACGCGTTCAGTACAATTTCTGTCGCTACGCGCTACCTCCTTTTTGCAGGAGGAGATCGGAGCGTTTGGGGCTGAGTTGTGCGGAGCAGAATGCGGTGGGAACGGGGGTGGGGCCTCATGCCCGTATAAACATTTTACAAACAGTTCGGGGCGGGATGTGGAGTTGCTGGGTAGGCCTGGCCGCCTGGCCTCTGGCTTCCCCTCCCTCCCACGCGACGGTGCCGCCCGTCGGCCGGGGCTTCTGCGGCGGAACTGTGGCCGGGAGGGACTTCGGAGCGCGTGCAGGTTCTGTCCCCGGCGCGGCGACCGGTGACGGGGGGCGGGGGGAGGGGCCGGCTTCAGGGACGCTCCGCAGCTTCCTGGGGACGCGTCTCGGTCACGTGCCTGCCCCCTGCTCTGTGACACAGTCATTCCTCCCGACCGGCACCCAGCACGTGGATGGCTTTGGTTCCTCTCCTGCTGGGGTTTTTGTTGTTGTTTTTTTTTTTTTTTTAGGAAGAACAAGCTGAAGTCCAGAGTCCGTTTTACTTTTCCAAGGGTTTTAGTACGCGCGGTCAAAGGGCAAGGGAGGTAGCACCCGGGCCACCGAAATCTTGCGAGTTGTTTGTGTGCGTTCCCACACTCAGACTCCCTGTGTTTTCATTCCCGGGAGGTTGTCGGAGGGAGACACGTGACAGACCGAGTGTCACTCGCCACCACCGCCCTCGGGCAGGCGCTGACCTGTGCGCTGGGCCCAACGCCAGAGCCCGGGCGGGCGGCCGGGGCAGGAGGCGGCCGGCGACGGGGAGGTTCGACCGCGGCGCTGTGCAAGCCCGGAGGTTGAAGCGGCGGGAGCGTCGCTCAGACAGGCGCCCCGCGTGGAAGGCAGCCCCCCTTCATTCTGTGGGGATGCTGATTCGGAAGGAGCCCCGAGGAGCAGCAAGGGGCTAAGACGCCCTGTTTTCCGGGGACCCCGGGAGGCACGGAAACGCGAAGGAAACCTCCTCGCCGCGGCGCAGGCGGGACCACGGTCACAGGGGGGCGTCTCGGGTTTGAACGCGGAGGGCGTTGTCCCCGTGACGGCTCCTCGGGGCGGCCGACTCGGCGAAATGCATAATGCCTGCCTCTGGGTGTTTCCCGGGATGGTGCGGCGGGAAGAGCAGCTTTCGGTAACTCACAGGATCTTGGTCACCATGCCACACTCCCGGTATATTCCCCTGAGCAGGTGACATGGGGACACTCGTTTGCTGTGACGGCAAGGATGTGAGTGTCACGCCGCACTGGGACCTCAATAGTGTTGGTTGTTGCCTGTCTGGTCACGCAGTGTGGACACCCATGAAAAACATGCGGCGGGCTGGAATGGGAGTAAAAGGGAGAAAACTGTACTTGAACAATGATTAAAATTAAAAAAAAAATCCGACGACTTCCACAGGCGGTTCAGTGAAAGGAAGAGCTGCACCCCCTGCCCCCACCCCCCCGCGAGAGGAACGCGATAAACACCACATTCCTCTACAGCGTAGTAGTCTCCGAGGAAGGATTTGGAAACGTAGTTGTGACCCGTCACTTATCTGGGGGCGGGGGAGGGGGCCAGATCGGGCCCTTCCTGGAGAAGCTGTCATGGAGGGAAGCTGGGGGAATCGGCACTGGTCAGTGTCTGCTGCATCCGTACGTACAGGGGGGCCGTAATGACCCCCATCGGTCTTTCCCAACGTTCGCACGTCAAAACGGGGGTAGACACACTCAGTGTGCGTGCAAGGAGAACCTGTGGGGAGGACGGGACCGTCGGAAGTAGGAGGAAGGCTGATTATTGGAGTCCATCCTGACTTTCCAAGGAGCTGCCGATCAAGTCCACGACCTTCGAGTCTCGCCTAGAACCAACGCCCCAGCCTGCAGACTCAGCAGCACAGCGTGAGTGGCGGCCTTCCAAAGGCCCGGGCGAGCTGCCTGCCTCCAAGGGCGCCTATTGGAAACGATGTACCGGGAAACGAAGAAGCAGAAACACAGAAAGAGACGTCTCAGTTTTCCTAGAGTTAATATTGCTAATTATACCTACGATTAATTCTTCACACACTTTCACATGTCTGTGATCAGACATGAGACCCGACAGGCTTCCCTGACTCATTCCTGTCACATCCGCCCTGTGGGAATGCCTGACCCAGTCTGGAATCAAAAGTGCGTGGAAAGGGTTGCATCGTAAGCTCTCCACGCGCAGAGGTGGTTCTCGTCAGCTACGGCCGGCCGACGCGGGGGCCGGGAAGTGTGCCGACCGAGCCTCACGTTCGGTTACACCACCTCGCCAGCCGGAAGATTAGAGCGCGGGGGTCGCGGCCGCTGGCGCCGGCCCCGAAGGAAGTGTGTGCAGATGAACCACACCGAGATTAGCAGCTCGCACCCTTGATCGGCAGCCCAGCGCCCACTTTTATCTGCGTGGGCCGAGTGGCTGTTAGAAAACAGGTGGGCTTCTGCTTTTAATCAATGTCCAAACGCAGACACACAAAAAATGGCACAAACGTTTTAGAGATTATTTCCTGGCCTTTGACAGACAGATCAGAAGGGCAGGATGTCACTCACGTATCCAGCCAAGGACTGCTAAGTACCACTGAACAAGACAGTTTTCCTTGTGACCTTTGAGTGGCTTTAATGTGTTTTCCAGGGTCTCAGCAATAAACCCACACCTCAGATGGTAACATGTTTACGTGTGAGAGCTAGATGAACGTGGTCTAGGGTTTTGGCAACCCGGTACACGGAGCCATCACGTCAGTCTGGCGGAAAGTGGCAGAGCTGGGTGGGACCGTGCTGTCCCCGAGTAGAACTGAGAACGCGGCGGCTGAGAGGCGCGGTCCCCCACGGAACGCAGGCCAGAGAAACCAACGACTCGCTTTCCTGTTTGTAGAAACAATGACAGAGTCGGCAACAGACCAGCGTTAGAATTTCCTGTTTTTCTTTCAGACTGTTGACGGCTCCAGACACAGCTGCGACCGAGCTAGCCATTCCTGCATTCACACTCGGCCCGCTGAGCGCAGTCCGTGAACATTCGTTCCCCAGCCGCGGGCAGAGTGGAAAAGCGCTAACATTTCATTTCAAAAAGTGACTCGGGGCTTGCTACCTGTGTTTCGCGGTGGGCAGCTGGAGAAGTGTTAGGGCCAGTCGGCCACATGGCCGAGAGGGCGAAGAAGCAGCCGAGACCCCACTCTGGCCTGTGGGCCGGGTGTGTGGACACTGTGCTGTGTGTTTCGTGTCCCATCACGCCTACAGAATGCCCGTCGGTGTCTTCTTCCGGTGGGCAGGAGAGGAGGGCACCTGCTCTGGAGGTGACACCCAGGAGTCAGTCGCCCAGGTAGCTGACATTTGGTGTCCTGAGCACAGTCAGGGTCGGCCAGGCCGGCCGAGCGCGATGGGCGGTGGGTAGGCCGAGCGCGTTGGCTGCAGTTGTGACTTGGGTGTCTTTAACTCAGAGTGGGTGGCTCAGGAGCTCACCCCAGCGTGGGTCCAGGAGCATGCGCCGTCTCCACACTGCATCTCCAGGGCTGCTGCTTCCTCAGGGAGAAAGGTCACCTTCCTCCGGGTGAGTCTCTGCAGGAAGGGTCCCCCGGCCGGGGCTTGTCCGCTCCTTCTCGTGACGGCGTCCTTGGCAGAGAAGTTGTTAACTTTAATGAGGTCCAGTGTGAGTTACTTCTGTCACGGACCATGTCTTGGTGTTGTCTGTAAAGCCCTTACCATGTCCACGGTCACCTAGGCATCCCCCTATGTTATTTTCTCTTCAAGATTTTATTTTTTATTTATTTTTAGAGAGGGAAGGGAGGGAGAGAGAGAGAGAGAAACATCAATGTGCGGTTGCTGGGGGCAGTGGCCTGCAACCCAGGCATGTACCCTGGCTGGGAATCGAACCTGCGACTCTTCGGTTCACAGCCCGAGCTCCATCCACTGAGCTACGCCAGCCGGGGCAACCCTATGTTTTTTCTAGTTATCTAGTTTTGCATTTTTGCACGGAGGTCTACAGCGCATTTTGACTTAATTTTTGCGAGAGCTGTGGGGTCCACATTTAGCTTCTTTTTTTGGCACGTGGATGCCCAGCTGTTTCACCAGCGCTGGTGGGACAGACGGCAGGCTGGGCAACAGGAGGGTTGCCGTCGTCCGTGTGGACAATGATGCGGGGATTAACAACCGATAACATGGGAATCGAGCCCGTGTTTCACGGACACGCGTCTGCAAGCCCACCTCTGCCCCCCGCCCCCGCACACGCACATCGGACTCGCCCCCTGCCCACGGGCATGCCGATGGTCAGGACATTTGGGATTGATTTCACAACCTCCTGACCTTTACGTGCATCGCCATCATCCGACTGGATGATTTTAGGGGTTTCGGGGCCGGGATTGTCCGCGGTCCTGGCACAGCCGATCTGGACGCAGATTCCATCCCTGTGGGCGACTTCTCCAGGGAGAGCAGTTTGCATCAAGGAGAAAAACACCTGGCCAGACTCAAGGTCAACACTGGCTAACGGTCCTGGTGGCCTGTGGGAAGCCTAAGGCCAATTCCATGTGCTTCCCTAGCGACGGAGTTGCTGTCGTTACGCGAGCCGGCTCGCACACTCTCCCGGCGTCCAGACAGGCTTCTCAGGGTGGATCGGGAGGGAGCCCTTTCTCCGGAGGCTCACCTGCTTGTCCAGGCCGCCGCCCCCAGCGCGCTGGACGTGGGAGAGCAACGAGAAGGTACAACCCAGGAACGGGGCGGCTAGGGCAGACTGTAGTGCACGGATTGCCGTGAGGTCTAAGAAACCCGTCGCTCTTGGTCCAGACAGTTCAAGAAGAGCCGT
The DNA here is from genome assembly GCF_019186645.2 of Phyllostomus hastatus. Taxonomy (NCBI): domain Eukaryota; kingdom Metazoa; phylum Chordata; class Mammalia; order Chiroptera; family Phyllostomidae; genus Phyllostomus; species Phyllostomus hastatus. The sequence continues at coordinate 22,268,712 of NW_025333607.1, read as the reverse complement.
CGCCTCTCCGCCTGTTGGAGAAGCGTGGCGAGCAGTCTTGGCAGTTCCATTTCGGGACAACTCAGTGTTCTTTAATCTCTCTGTGTTGTAAAGATACCCGAGAGCACAGTGATAAAGCGAGCGAGTGGAGGTCTCAGGAGAACTTCTGGTTCTAAATAACAAACGAACGCTCGTTTTACAGTTTAGATGCCGCAGGGGACTGGCTCTGGGGTGAACACCCTCTGTCCGTTAGGGGGCGGCCCCGCCCCGGGTGCCGTGGCGGGGAAGCGGTCTGGCCACCGCGGGACGGACCGCAAGGAGAAGCCCCCCGGTGGGACCGCCGCGCACCCGCGGGTGTGACCGGACCCCGAGTCGGCGCTCAGCGGAGTCACGTTGCAGTCCAGAGACCGTCGTTGCCGAAATCCCCGTGTCCCTGTCTACCCTGCCTGTGCCCGCCCTGTGCCCGCCCCGTGCCCGCCCCGTGCCCGTGAAGCCGTTGTTGCTCTGGGTGGAAGTCGGAATTCCACAGCGACCAGCGTGGCTTCGGCGTCGGTGCGGCGGGTCAGAAGTGACGTCCCGAAAGGCGTGTGAGGCTCTTGGAGGACACTGCGGGCGACAGAGGTAGAGCCGTGTGGGGGTCGAGCCGCCTCTGCCGTCCTGCGCCTCGGCAACGTCGGGGGAACCGCGTCACCTCTCTGGGCACCCCGTCCCTGTCCGTAAAACTCGTGGCTGAACCTCGACCCCGTCCAGAATGGGGTTCCGACAGGCTGCGCTCGCTGCCCCAGACCTTATCGCCCTGATTTCGTGCCCCGATTTACACCCGTCTTTAATCTCAATGTACTTCGCTGCCCCTGCTTTGCTGTGAGTGCGCCTTTGTTTTCATTTCAGCCGTTGGCGACGCTGCTGCACGGAGCAGGGCCCAGCGCCCGTCACCTGGCTCTGGGCCGACAGCGGGTTAGGGTGTGACGCGCCCAGGCGGGTCCTTCGAACCCCCCCCCGGGGAGGTCGCGGTCGCGTGCCCACCACTCACTCGCACCCTTCCACCTGCAAGGACATCCCGAGAAACCCAGGGAGCGCTTCTCAGAAATCGGTGGGTGTCCTGGCGGCTGAGTTCAGGGTGCTGTCCCAGACGCTGCCCGACTCTGCCGCAGCTGGAACCCTGCGGAGTCTGGGGGTCCCGCTGCAGCGGACTGGAGACCATAACCCTGGTCGCACCCCACCTGCTCTGTATTTATTAACAGAGCACCTACTTATTCACAAGTTAAAGCGAATTGCCGTGGCACACCCTGCTGATGTTTGACCCACTGTGGCCGGTGAAGAACGGAAACAGGACCAGGAAAATAGAGTCCATACCCCAGTTTTCTATTTTGAAAATAACTAAAATGCAAACTTCAACAAGCCTCAAGAGAACACTGTGGGAACCATCCCCCTTGAGTCGTGTACCGAAAACGCGCATGACGCGGAGTGCAAGCTCTGTGTGTCCGTTTGCGGTGGGGACGGAGGCGCAGGCGGTGCGTGTGCGGGAACACTGGTGCAGGCGTGGGTGGCTGGGCCCGGGGGGAACCGCCCTGTCAGCCTGTCCTTGCTGCCCGGGCCGAGTGACAGCTGCTCTCTCTCCACTGGGCGCAGACATCCAGCTTCTGCAGGCCGCCGGCCTCTCTGTCAACGCCCCACTCGGGACAAATGCACTGGGACACGTCCTCGGGGCAGCTCCGCTGCTTGCTGGGCCCCCGCGCTGTGGTCTCAGACGTACCGCTTGGGTGAGCAAGATGTACAGGCCGGAGCAAAGGTGGGTTCACAGCAGTTCGTGGGAAAACGTCACCCTCACCGATAAACACTGACGCCAGGACACCGTGTGTCTCGAGCACTCGCAGTTGGGAGCCCACGTTGGCCCCAGCCCGTGTCGGCAGAGCCTCCTCTAGCGATCTGATCCGTAGCAGGGGCGTCGGAGATCAGTAGGCCCAGCCGTGTTTTCTAGCTTCAGGAGGAGCGTCCAGGGGTCTGAACTACTTGCTGCTCTGGAATGTTCTTCGTGTTGACAAATTGAAGTCTTCCAGAAGCGCAGCTGCACTTTATTTCAGCAAAAAAGTCCTGATTTTTATCACCTCAGAGAATCTCTGGCACGTTGGCAGTTGGGTGCGGCGCGTCTGTTCGTGTTCTAAGAGACAGGTCTTCGTGCGCTGGACTCTCCTCCTCCTTCCTCACGGATCACCGCGCGTCACTGTGTGCGTGCAGGGTGGGGGGAGGGCTCACTCTGAGCCACGTGGATTTCTAATCACCACACGTAAAGGTTTTCTTGTTTGGCTTCAACTGGGCGAAACCCACCTACTTCAAAATGTCTTGGAAACTCATAATAGAAGTGGAAGGAGAAAGGCTGTAGCAGCAGCAAAGACCACAGAAATCAATGCTTCTGTAATTCCCAGATTCATAAAAGATAATTCAAATAAAGTTTGCATTTTAAAAAGCAGCAGGTGAAAAATTAGCCTAAGGACTGTTTAAAATACTCTATAAAGAATTAAAATTAAAGTTCTATTACAGCCTAGGCCTGTGAATAATTTGTTTATTCAATTAGTAATTTTATTTTTAGATGAAAATTTGGGGGCATGTAGAAGGTGCCTTGTTTTACTAAAATACGACACTAAAATTCTTTAATTTCTTATAAAAATTTAAATTTATGTCCTCATGTTTGTCCATCCAATTTTATTTTCTACTCTTAGGTCTACATTTGCTCCTTAAAAATATCACAAATTTTCCATAAAACACACAATTTACAGACTAATTATGTTAACATTTTATTCAAGTTAGCCAATAGATAAGGAATAAATCAATTTTTATTCTTAAGAAAAAAGTAAAGAGTTATATTTTCCAAAACAGCATAACAGATAACTCTCTCCCTGTGACTCTGAGAGAGCAAAGGGTTTGTTTTCATTGCGGGTGTTATCTGCCGGGGCCCGACAGTTGCATATTTTTTTTAAAATGAGACTTGTGCATCCAAGTTCAAGTCCCAAGAGATACTATCAGTCTGAGCAGCCCAGCGAGCAAATATTTGTGGACTTCCTCGCCGGCGGAGAGCTGCAGAGGAAGGTGGAAGTGGTGAGAAACCGTTGAACCGGCGGTTGAGAAGGTAGGTCTTTGTGGTGCTGATGGGAAACAGTCGTTAGGGGGGGGCCGCCGCGCCGCACAGGAAGCGCAGAGGCTCTTGAAAGAACCGTGTCCAGCTGCGGCAGGAGATTTGACACAGATAACCCCTTAGAGCCGGAGGGAGTTGGTGCAGCTCCGCCGGCGGCGGGGAAGGGGGAGGTGCACGGGTGCAGGGAGCGAGGAGCCCGAGTGCTCGAAAGAGCTGCTCAGGGCGCGCCCCGCAGACTGAGAGCTGCGGGTCTTCCCAGAAAAGGCGTTTCACGTCAAGACCCACCCTCGGTCATTTTGAGAAACCAGAGGGGTGTCGCCGGAGGCGAAAAACAAAGTCCGCAAAACAAAACAACACGCCCATTTTGTAGTTCAGCCGTTACCGAATGCCTTCGAATGGAAACAGTGGTTATAAACCATAAAGCTGTTATTGTATAGCTGTTATGTTATGATATGTGTTTAAATGATAGATATTGAAAACGGAATGAATGCAGATATTTAGAAGAAGTGTTAAAAATAATAGCGTTGCTGTCTTTGTTCACTTACTGAGCATTGCTTTACTTTCACTTAATTGTTCTGGAAATTCTGCGAGCTTGGGACAACAGCCCACGCTCTCCCGATGAGCGGACAGACCCGGCGCGGCCAGTGCTCTTGACCGGCGTCACGGGACTCGGGGCTGGGACCTGGGGGGTGCAGAGCTTGTGTTGGTTAAACACGCGTGGCTATTTCCACAACACGTTTGGAGCCCAAATCAAAATCATTACATTCTGGCTTTGTTGAGTTCTCCCTTCTAGTTTTAGTTATTTTTTTCTTCCAGCATCTCACAGATGTCCTCCAGGCACGTGCCCGTATTTTACCCCCGGAGGAAGGTTTGGAGACGCTCTCCCGGAGAGGCAGGGCTGCCGCTGTCGTCCATCACTCTGATTTTGAATTTTGACTCTTGCATAATATTTTGACATACCAGAGTCATTTCATTTGAAACACTGGGAAACTAGACACGCTTCCACAATGTCACTGTGGCTGTAACTCAAATGCTCACTCGCATGTGATAATTATGTGTTTTCGCATGAAATGCGGGGAAAAGGAGCAGAAAGCAGAAAATCACCTGGAGAGTGGAAATTAAACTCTTCAGCAGCTTGATGCAGTGGCCTTTCACGCTGTTCTGTTCGTCCGGGTTGAAATATATTGGCAATTTGCTTAAGCAATTCGGGTCCCATTACCGGGGGACGGATCCCAAAGGCAGACACCCTGGTCCCTGACCTCGAACTTGAGGCCGTCCCCATGCACAGGGAGCTGTTGTGTGTTTCCTTTCCGTCTTCTTACCAGGTTCAGAGATTCCCTCTCGGAAGGTGCTCTGGTCCCACGAGAAAGCCGCCTTGCACCTGGCAGCCGGAGTCTAAGCAAACGGGCTGTGCACTGCCCCGTCCTTCCCCTGCGCCCCGGTCTCCTTCAGGGAGGGGCCCTGTGACCTGTACGCGTGCTGCCCACCGTGCCGCCTCTCGCGGGCAGGGGGCCCGGCTCCCCCGCGTCCGAGCCCCTCGCACTTCCCGTCACTCCCAGCCCCTTCCCGCGCACACGGGGAGTCAGTGCGCGGCCCTCTCCCCGCGCGGCTGTGTTTCCCCGCTCCGGGCTCTCGTGGAACTGGCGTCAGCTTAAAGGACGGTTTCCACTGCTCTCTCATCGACGTTTTATTTATTTATTTATTTATTTTATTTTAATCGTTGTTCAAGGACAGTTGTTCTCCCTTTTACTCCCATTCCAGCCCATCCACCCAACCCTCCCCACTTCCCTCCCATTTCCACCCTCCCCCTAGTTTCTGACCATGTGTCCTTTAAATTTGTTCCTGTAAACCCTTCCCACTGTCCCCTGAAATTCCCTCTTCTCTCCCCTCTGGTCACTGTCAGCCTGTCCTCTATTTCAGTGTCTCTGGTTATATTTTGCTTGTTTCTTTGTTTTGTTGATTAGGTTCCTGTTGAAGGTGAGATCATGTGGTATTTGTCCCTCACTGCCTGGCTTGTTTCACTCAGCATAATGCTCTCCAGGCCCATCCACGCTGTCAGGAAGGGTAGGAGCGCTTTCTTTCTCTCTGCTTCAGCGACGTTCTGTTGCGCTTGCCGACGCGTTTCCAGGAACACGTTTCAGTGTGTCGGACGAGCGTGACCCCGGCCCTTGTGCTGCTGTGCGAGGCTGACTCAGGGTGACCTGAGGCCGAGGCCGGCCCCAGAGTGATTGCAGAGCGGCCTCGGGGACAGACCTTTCTGCTGGAAACAGTGACGCAGCGACCACGGAATTCTCGTCCGGAACTTTCTGCCAGTCCCCAGCGGCACTGGCGTCTCTTCCTTCCTTTAACGTGGCTCTTCGGGGCTTTGAAATGTCGCTGACTCCCGGGATTGAAGCGTTAAAGGAGAGGGACCACGTGCACTGTCTAGCGCCCTCACCTCACAGCCGAGGGCAGTGCCACTCGGCCGGGACTGGCCAGGGGTCCTGCTGTCCCCCCGCTCCCCGTGCGCTGTGCTTCCTTAGTGTGGCCATCAGCGGGCTCGGCCAGCAAGGCGTGGGCGACAGGGGCTCAGGCCAGATTGACAATATGCGGTGACCACTGTTCACATGCCCTTCGAATGTCCAGATGTTCCTACTTCAGAGGAGAACTATGACATTAGTGAATTCGCCCAGGCCTGAGAGGTCACGGTTGGACACACCATCCCCGCCAGTCCACACACGCTCCTGTTGCGAAGGCACAAGCCTTGAACTGTGTTTGGGGGCGATCCCCCTCTTCTGGCCCCATGGGATCCGGCGGGCGACTGCTTCTGGAGTGAACCCCTCCACCCACTTGAGCAGAGCCAGCGTAAAGGACCAGGGGGACCGGGCACACGCAGCCGCATGTTCCTCCCAGCGAGCAGCGTTTCCGTGCTGCCCCTTTAAATGCAGCGCTTCGGGCCGGCCCGAGAGGAGCCGGCCGAGGGCCTCCCGTCCTGGGCATTGTGGTCCTCACGCGCCCTCAGACTTCTCCTCTGCAGGGCGCCCTCCCTCAGCCCGGCTCTCTTCTCCTCCACGAGGCCACCGGTTCCCCGCCTCTGAACCCCGGGCTCCTCGCTCCCCGAGTCCTGCCCTGAAGGGCCTGCCGTGCTTCGCACTCAGCCCCCACGAGCCGCAGCACTCACAGAGCACGAGCCGGGCCGCGCGTGCCGGGAAGGTTGGGGTTATTGCTAAAGTATGTAATTTGTTGAGTTAAAAAAAAAACAGTCCTGTAAATCCTCGTTGTTGGATCGGCCGACTGCAAGGTAAGTCTGGCAGCGGGGTGAGCACGCACCCGGCGCCCCAGAGACAGACGCTGGAGACCGACCGAAGTTCAGGCCCGAGCTCAGCCAGCCGCGCTCCCAGCCTCAGGATTCAAGGGATTTCATGAAGATTGCCGAGCATCCATCCGTCTTCTCACTTGTGAAAGGGAAGTTGTAGTGCGAACGTTGAAATAGTTTGACCAATGAAATAAGATTCGTGCAAGTCATCTATCAGATAAGGTATTCTATAAGATGTATGAGGCAAATCTATAAGATAAATGAATAATAGCTACCATGAGTAAGAATATGTATGTTTCTTTGTGCTCGCTTGTCTCGACAGACTAAAATTTATTTAAAATTGTTTTATTTTAAAATACCATGTTCAGAACATCTTAAATCTACCTCCCTTTTACGTTAAGGTTTACGTTAGTCAGGGTTTGCGTGCCATTTCATGGATGGGGTTACATTTCAAATACTGCTAAGTATTCGCATGACTTTAGTATACTATACAAAATTTTAATATTTGTAAAAAGGTATTTTTAATAAAACATTATTTTCAAAAATGTGATTTTTATTTCAAAATTTGGACTGCTATTTGTTCCTAATTTTTCCAAGCGTGAATAAATATGCCGTTCTCACTGAGAGAGGAACAAACTTTTACCTCCCGGTAGAGGCGGGCGCTGAGAACGGGCTGGGAGGGAACCCCCGTGCGGTCTGAGGTCGCCGTCCCTGGTTCCGGGGCTGCTCCATCCCCGAAGACACAAATGGTCGCAGCGTGACCAGGTCTCTGTCAGGACGTCGCCAGGCATGATTCTGACTGGCGAGGTTCAGTGTCGGCCGTGACCGAGTCCAGGACGTGTTTCCATGAGCGCCGCGATGACGCGGTCATTGCCGGTTTCGGTGATGCTGATGCTGCCTGGAAGATTCCGTGTTTTTAAACCACAGCGGCGAGAAGAAATTTGTGATGCGCTTCCTCTAAAGAGATGGCTGGCTGGGCTCAATTTTCACATGTCAGCCGAAGCCCTTCACATTTGAATTTTGGTGACACAGGAGGAGGGCAGAGAACTGGGCGAGACGTTTTGCCGAGCGGCCCTTGCTGTGGGCGCGAGTCGCGCGCCCGGGTGAAGCGGCCAGCGGCGGAAAGTCCCGCGAGGCTGCCGGGAACGTGGGGGTCGGCCACCGCCGCGAGAAGCGTGGGGACAGCAGGAGGAGCCACGCCGCAGCAGCTTGGGTCGTGGGTGAGTGGTTTCTGGGGGGAGAAGAAGGGCAGGGTGGGGAGAGAAGGATCCGAAAGAGCTATCTTCCTCATCGCCAAAACAATTAAAGAGGCATTGCAGCAAGATGGGGACGTCGTTCCCAGAGCGCCCCACGATGGCAGTGGGGCACGCCCTGAACGCTGGACCTCACCTAGATGGCGTTTCTGGGATGAGAGCGGGACTCCCGAGAGAGACCCGGGAGTGAGACCACGCTCGAGTTCGCCCCGTGGCCCGCTGCTGCGTCACCAGCTGTCACTCGGGCCAGCTCGGGGCGGGGGCCTGGGGAGCGTACGGTGAGTCCTCACAACAGAAGCAGAAGGTGAGGCCCAGGCCCCCAAGAACCATGCGGTCCTTCGGGAGAGCAGAGGTGGAAATAATGCGGGGAACCCGTAGGTACTCGGCCTGTGTGCGTTCTTCTTGGGGACGTTGTAGTCCGAGAGCAGTGTCCAAGGAGGTTGAACTCACGCACGTTTCACTCCGCACAGCGTCTGGGGAATAGTCCACCACGTTCGGTTAACTTTCCTACGCAGCTGCCCCCAGAAACCCTACTCACGTCTCAAGGGTTCCCGAAAGTCACCCCGATTTTCCGCTGTCGATGAAGTACTTTTGATAATCAAGGACATCCTAGAGATGAAGACTGAAAGGCACTCTTAAAGAGGCAGAGACGCTTCCTGGCAGGAGCTACAGGCGCTGCTGAGCGCTCGCGGGTTTGGGGAAGGACGGGAGAACGCGAGGGGGGCGGCCCCCGTGTGCCTGGGCGCGTGTTCGCGGTGACGATCCTCGTCCGTGCGGGGACTCGCCACATAGCGTGCGTCACCGCTGGTGCACGGTGTGAGTGAGTGTTCCAGCCGTCGGGGGCTGCGAAGGAGCACACACAACCACGCAAACGACGAAGGCTGTGTCTGGTGTTACTCCGCTTGCCAGTTCCGTCCTGTGGTTTCCCCGTGACGTTTGCATCAGTAAATATGTGTGCCTGTGTGCAAATACACCTGTCAAAGGAACATATATATACATTTTAGCTACAGTTCCCTCCAAAGACCTCGTAAACACTCTCGAGTTACACGGCACACGATGTCGACACAGAATCGTGTCCTTTAGTAGGGGGTGACAATCCAGAATCGAGGGTTGCCTGCCCACAGGGGCAGCAGCAGCTGCTCGCTGGCTGTTGAGCTGGGCTTGGGGCCCGCCGTCTCTCTCCTGGTCAGGCGTCTGCTGGTGCGTCCCGGTCATTGAGACGCAGTGGAACGTTGCTCGGACGTCCGACCGTCCAAACAGAATCACTGGCAGGAAATCTTAGGCCTCCGTGACTGGTAATACAGCAGTCTGTAATAATAGAATTAAAAATGAGACTCCACTAAGTTCGTACTCTTTGGACATTTCCCCCCAAATCTGCTTTCAAAACCAGAACGTGTAGGATGGACAGAGTCCTTGCGTCGTCGCTCTTGGGGTGACAGAGAGAGAGCTGAGGCTCAGGGTGCGGATTGGCTCAGAGTTCATTGCATCTGTGCGTGCGGTGTGTGCGTGTGCATACAGGTGTCTCCAGGGGTCAGCCGGAGAGGGCGGGGCCAGCCAGCCAGAGGAGCCTGGCTGCGCATCTCGTCTGCCCCTCAGTCCCAGGAGATGAGTCACCTGGAATCCTCCGTCCGCCCAGAGCGCTGTGTGTGGGGAGCCCCTTCCACGTTTCTCGTGTCCTCTCCCTGTCGGGGGCGCGGGGGGGGGGGAGCGGTGCTCTGTTTTCCTACTGAATTCATTTCCCCTAAATCTGTCTTTTTCATGCTGCTGCATCCTTTGTTGAGTGCCTACTGTGTGCACAGCGCTCTGCTAGGCGCTGCAGCCTCTGTCTCCCATCATATGCCTGAGCATCTGGGACAGAGCCTGACACCTAGTAAGGCTAAAGATTATTTATTGGAGAGAGTAGAAATCAGTAAGCAACGAGGCAGGACTTAGAAGGCACAGGCGCACCCTCTGCATTCTGAGGTATGTAATTGCACGGCCTGATGCGTCGGCTGGGAAAATGATTCCCGACCAACGGCCGGCCGGCCGTGAGCAGCTCTGCGTCTAGAGAGAACCGTGCGCACCTGCACCGGCCCTGCACTGTCACACCGGGACGGCGCGGAGCGAGAGGCTGGGCTTCCCGCGCTACCCTCAGCTCCGTCCTCGCCGGAAGTTTCTGTTGCTGCTGAGGGAGGGGGCAGAGACCCCGGCTCCGGGGGGACCAGGACAAGCGTTCATCGCTCCTGAATGCTGCACTGCCCGGAACCCGAGATGAGCACTCGCGGGTTTGCTTCTGGCTCCTCCCGCACTCCAGGGCAGGTCACTGGGGCACGAAGGGCTCTGCCGCCCTGCGGCCCGGGACCGGCTCCCCTGTGCACGTCTGCCCTGCGGCCTCCCTGTCCTCGGTGGGATCCCTCCACCGAGTGGGTGACGAGCCGGGACAGAGAGCAAGGAACATGGGAGTGTTGAGGTGACAGATCTGAAGGTGGGGTCCATCGGTGTCACTGCTGGCCGGGGGCCCTGCCCACCTTCGGGGTGCTGCAGAAAGGAGTCTGCCGAGAGCCCGGGAGAGGAGGGGACAGGGCCACTGAGCACCAGTGTCCTCTCCCACCGCGGGCGACATCCCAGTGGGACCTGTCCATTTGGGGGAGCGACCAAACCTTCCGGGTGCCCAGGAGGGCATTTAACACATGTCACTACTAGGCTGAGAAAGAAGATAGTAAGGAGAGAAGTAATGGACAGCCTGTTGGCAAACGAGGGCTGAACTCTTCTCCGCCCCAGGGACACAGCGGTGGCCCTGAGTCTTGGGAAGAGAGAAAGAGACCCAGAGAGTCTGCTAGAGGGAAGTTCTCCTCAGGCCCACAGCTACGGAAAATGACCTAAAGTGACTTGTAGTATGTGAGCATTTGTAATAGTCATACATATGAGCACGCGTGAGTGAGCACGCACCTCGGTTTATCTGTCTCTCTGCGTACCCACCCCCCCCCGGTACCCCCTCCCCGAAGTCACCCACTCTGGCGCCACTTAAGGAACAAGGGCGAAACAGGCACTTCCAGACGAGGAACCAGCGGCTGCGGAGGGAGCTCCCCCCATCCCCCACTCAGAAACAGCTCTGCACTCGCTTCCATTCCAGGGCAGGCGCCCCCCCCAACGTCTGGTATTTCTCCTGGAATCCCTTCCCCTTTTCTCTGCGCCAGGAAGAATGTGCCCCCCGGAGGCGTTCTCACGGGGGGGGCATGATGGCTGCAATGTCTCACCATCGCCTTCTCGGTGGTGAGGGCTCGAAATCTCAGAGGCGAGCAGGGTCACAGGGAGGTTTCGTGCGGACGGTCCGGTCTGGTGACTCTTCCTGTGCGCTGGGCGCGCCGTGGGGCAGCGGGGGTTCGAGGTGTGCGGGCTGTACGGGAAGTGTCCTGGAGCCTGGACGGTGGGGAGGGGGGAGTGGGGGGGAGAAGCATCTGCGCATCAACAGACCAGTGCTCGCCCCGCCCAGCGCCTCCCCGCCTTGACCGCCGGGCTTATCCTGGAAGTATATCCTTCATCTGCAGAAACCGCCCCTGGTGGCCTACTCTGACTCTCAGGATTCCTCCCTGTTGGCATCCAGGTCTTACTCGCGTTACAATGGGACCTGTAAACGTAATGAGACGTCTAATACCACCACCACCCCCCGAAAAAAACAATTGAAATAACCCTTGAAATTAGTTTGCAATGCATTTGCTTTCTTTTCCTTCGTGGAGTCATAGCAAATTTTAAGGTTTAACTGTAACAAAATTCAATGTGGAGGAAGAGGGCTATGCTGAGATGTGTTAGGTATTTGTGCGTGGTTTCAGGTGTTTGAGGTCAAGAGAGGCCACTAAGTAAAGATATTCTAGCAAAAAGTCAGACTTCTCGAAGGTCAAAGCTATTGCATTGTTTATCACCCTGTCGATGTGAAGTTATCTTACTGTAAAAATTGCAATGACATCTGTGCACTTTAACTATAGTATACATTTTAGCTTTATAACTTAAATGCAATATTATAATTTAATACCTAATTTAAATGTGTAAATAGCTTGAATGGCATAACAACTTACATAATATTAAATATAATAACTATTAGAAGAGCTGTTATGAATTTACCACATTTATACACTTATCAAATATTTATTGATACGCTATTGTGCTCCAAGTATTACACACTTATAATTTCTAAAATGACATATTAATCATTACAGTGTAATAGAGTTGTACTTTATAGTGTTCAGAGAATTTTTACAGCATCTCATTTGAGTTTCAGGGAAACCAAGTGAATTTCTTTAAAAACTTCTGGAACCAAAAACTATGATTCTTTCCTCTGGAGTATCAGGCTACCTCTCTTTTGAAAACCCCCAAATACCTGTAACATTTCATGTAAATCATCTTCCAACTAGACCACATTATTTCAGCCGTTTTTCCCATCGCCTGTCGAGACAATAAGAAGTTTTATAGATTTGAGAAAGGGCAAGACTAAATAAAATCACCCCCAGGAGCTGGGTTTAAGTTCATCACAAAATCCATCTTTCACTGGGTAGCACATGGTGTCGTAAAAATTTTATCCGGGGAAAAACAGATGAGAAAAATAGTTTCAAGTTCATGACTGGCGCGGCACCCACTGCGCGCAGGAGTGGGGAGAATGCTGTCCTCGAAAGCAGGTGGCCTGGACTCCAGTCCTCCCCCACGGGTCCACCGCGGTGATGGACAGGTCACTGCACCAGTTTCCACCTTTGTGACAAAGGTCATTTCCGTTCATCATGACAGTAGTGATGAGGATGGTGACAGACCAATAATTATGGGAAGCTTACTTCCTGAGGGTCCTTCGCCTTGATGCTCAAAATGTATCCCCTTTAATAAAACGTTTCATAGTGACGCTGAGGGTGCTCTGTCAGACACGTGTGTGAGTGCATTTCCACATACACAGGCCCAGCGCCCCTACGTTCAGAGGTGTAGTTTAAGGAAGCATTGGTGTCTGGGGTCTGAACGGGGAGAGGAAAAGACCCCGGCAGCCCACAATGTTTAGGACGGTAACAGAGCCGGAGGACTGACACCCCGACTTGGAGCCCCACTAAGAGCCACACCCGGCAGGAGGGTGGGGTGCCGGTGAGGACACCGACAGGCGAACCAGTGGAGCAGAGTGGGGGGCCGGGAAAGGGACGCTCGTGGACGGAGGCAGCCGGCCCTCAACAACGGAGCGAAGCCGCTCAGTGGGGCCGACGTGGCGCCGATGTCCGTGCCCACCTTCCCGGAACGCGTTTGCCCGCAGAGGGGGACGTCCGGTGGCCGAGTTCCCCGGTGTCACAGCACGCAGCCAAATGTCTCCTGAATGAGTGAGCGTGTTATCTGACCAGCTCGCTGGACGGGTGGTGCAGGAAGAGTCGGCAGGAAGAGGGACTCGGGCAGCAAGACCACTGCCTGCTTTTCCCTGTCCACGCCCACGGCAAGCCCCCGGGCTCCGGCCACTGCAGAGATCTGGGAACTCGGGGACGACCGGCCTCTGCTGGGATCCGAGCAGAGAGGACCCGGGCAGGGGAGCTGCAGCAGAAAACACTCACTGCCTGGTGGACAGGAGCATGAGGAATGAACTCCTAGGATGGCCCTGGTTTTCAGAAAAATAAAACAGAAATCCTTATTCCAGAGGAAGCGACGTATTAGCTGAACCGAGAAAGAGGGCGGGCTAGCAGAGAAATCACAGTGACGGTCTGTGAGGCCCGGTGCCGTGACTGTTTCAAATAACGAAGCAACCTGGATGGAGAGATGGCAACCGTGAGGGAAAAAAATAAGGAATTTAAGTCTAGATCCAGGAGATGCAATACACATGATAGAGTTTCCAGAAGGAAGGACAGAAAGGGGACAGGTATCAACGAAATTATATTAGAGACCTCTCCCGGCTTAAAGAAGCAAGTGTGCAGAAGAGAAGTTCTCTCGGAGCTCTGAGCAAAGTCGGTGCGTGTGGAAACACACCTGACGCACTCCCTAACATCCTTAAGTCAAAGAATTACAGATGCACGAGCCTGCAAGAAGAAACGAAAGTTACCCATGAGGGGGGAAAGTGCATTTGGCATTGTATTTCCTATCAGTAATAGTTGGAGCAGCTAGATGTTCTCAAGAATCCCACAATTACTCGAGATATTATTTATTTTAAAATATACAAGAATTTAGAAGGCGTATTTCCTAAATACTCTTCATGAAGAAAATACTTGAAAAAAGACTCTTTCTTACCAATCAAAACATTTCAATAGAGAGAGTGATGAAGGAGGAAGAAGAAGGCGGTGATTTATATACCTATGTATCCATCCATCCATCTGTCCATCCACTATCCAACCAACTACCATCCATCTAATCCATCCACCTATTCATCCATCCACTATCCAACCAAGTACCATCCATCCATCCATCCATCCATCTTTCCATCCATCCATCCATCCACCCCCCCACCCACCATCCAACCACCCACCGTCCATCCATGCATCCACCCATCCACTACTGTGTCTCTCTATCAGTCCATACCTTTACATCTGAGCTGATACAGGCCCCTGCAGCGAGCTTTAGTGCTAAATAAGGACTCTTGAAGCCGGAAGGACGCGCTGCAGGGAGTGGGAAGGCTCGGTGTCCCTCTTGCGAGGGTTGCCGCCCTCAGGAGCGCCGGGGGGAGGCCAGAGGACCCCCAGCGCTGTTCTGGGAGAGACGGCGTGTGTGTCGTCTCTGTCAAATGAGAGCAGAGTCCTGGGTGTCCGAGTTGGAGAGCAGGAAAAGGGATAAATATTTTAACACAGTGGGAAAATAGGATTCAAACACAGACTAGTGAAAGGGAAAAACAGGGAGTAGCCATTCGGCCAAATGAAGAAAAAATGAGAGAAAGGGAAGAAAGTAGGCAGCAGGCACTGGGCTGGAGCACGCTGATGATTTCCAGGTGGCGGCCGGCAGTCCCCGCCCGAGGTGGGCAGGTGGCCTGGCTGAGCGCAGACCCCGTGACGGCGCCCGCGGTGTTTACGGGTCGCGCCCGGAGCAACTGGCGGGAAGTCTGGGCGGGGAAGAGCGGCCCCCACATACGAAAACACGCAAACTGAAAAAGAAACCGGAGACTCCGTGTCATGAAAAGGTGTCATTTTGGCCCAAGGGCGGACGCGATCCTGGGAGGGGCCTCGCGGAGTGGCGGAAGCCGGCGCGCGCTGGGATCGTGCGGGCGGGTGGGACCGCGGGCGCCCGACTCCGGATCCGCGGGACGGGACTCCGGTACCTGGAACCAGGAAGGGCTGAGCAGAGCCAGCTCGGGTGGGCCAGGCCCCCCGGCCCACCGGGGCAGGAGCTGCAAGCGACTCGGAGAGAAATGTGTCAGGCAACAAAGTACGTTGTTTTCGCTCGCCTGCCCAGCGGCGTACAACCATGGAAATGAAAACAGGTTAGAAAAACGCTATTTACGCACGTCTGGTTGAAGCGTGCCCAAAGAAAATGTGCCATAAAAACCCAAGAAGGAAGACCATTCACCGGCATGGTGGGGGGGGGGGCGGTTCAGCCTCGGCCAGGCACAGCAGTGGGGCTGGCGGGCTCCCCGGTCCCTGGGATCCTGCCTCCCCCAGCCCAGGGACGCTGCCCTCACCCGACGCCCAGGGAAGCGTCCCTTCCAGAGCTCCCCCTGGAAGTGGATAGTGAAAACTGCCTTCTCTTCCCTGCATTTGTTGGGAGTCTCGGAAGGAGTGGAGCCTAATCTGATGAACTAATTATAGCTTGTCGTACTTACTTGTCTTCATTCTTACAAATAGTCAGAAGATGTAACGTGACCGCCCTCTCACCTGCGCGGAAAGTTAGCCCCTCCAAATGGGAGAGGCAGCTTCTATGCTTCTGTTCCTTCTCTGCTTTAAAGTCACCCAGATGGAAACAAAAGCACATCCATCCATTCGGTGAATTGCTTGATATAAGCCATAATACACTAATTGAATTTTGTTCTTAAAGAAGAAAACTGTGAAGATGTAAAATTAGAGGAAAAAAACACAAAATAACTTATTAGAGAAAGGGGAAGGGGGGGAGGACACCTTCTAGCCTGCCTCGTGCATGAGACAGTGTGTTTCTGTGAAAAGGGAGCAGATGTATTTACCGTTATGGGTAATTATTTAAGATACTATCAAAGTCTGTTCAATTGCCAGGTGTCCGAGACCAGTGATGGGAAGAAAGATGTACTCGTTACATTAACTCAACTGACTTTAATTATGAATTTTACTTGAAACCATCTAAAGTGATGTAAAAATCACGGCGTGGAAACAATGCCATTATACACCTGTATGTTTCTGAGATGCCCATTCCCTGCTGTGACTTTTAAGTGAAAGAGAAAAATAAAGCTCATTTTTAGCGGGAGAAAAAGGTGAAGTCTTATAGATGTACGTGGGACAGAAAGCGAAACTCAATCTAGGTCCTCGTCATGGCCACGCTGACCGTGAGCCTTCAGGGTGGTCGGGGCCGGGACACCAAGGGAGAAGGACTGCGCATGAAATGGTTACAATGCGTGCTGTGTGCTCACGAGGAGGGGCCCGGAGCTGGGGGCAGGGGTCCCCTCCTGAGAGGCGGCAGATGTGGGTTCCTCCTTCTCCTGCCACCGACGTGCCCATGGCCCTGGGTGAGCAAATCCATGTGACTGAGCCTCAGCGTTTTGACTGTGAAATGATAGGGTTGGGCTGGAGAAAAACTACGGGTTCTCTGCGGCCCCCCGGTAATTATGGTTGCAGGGCCGTGGCTAAGTAGAGACACCGCGCAGCCTTTAATTACCGGCCGGGGACGAGCGCTGCACCCATATGGAACCTTTTTAGCCGTCCCTTGTGCATCATGGGACAATAGCCTGTCATTTCAAAGAAAAACTCCCCAAAGCCTTTCTCATGCTTGCTATTCAAATCTGTTCCCCAAATAAACCGAGAGTCCATTCCCATCATTCACTACTAATAAGCAACACGTCTCCTTCTTGAATATTTTTCTCAACAAACAGTCTCTAAACATTTGATCAATGTCCGTCGAACCAGAGCAGGGAGTCCCACGCGCGAGCGTGAGTCTTCAGAAGCGGGTGTTTTCCGTCTCCGTTCCACTCCGCCCGTTTACCTGCAACCCCCGGAGACCCCTCGCTGCGTGCCAGACCCCCCAGGCTGAGTGGCCACCACCCTTTCAACTTCATGAGAAGCAGCAGAATTATTAGAGCTTATTAACAAAAATATAACAAAGTCCATCTGTCCTCTATTTCGGTCGTCTTCTCAGTAAAACCCTTTCATGTTTCCTTTGGCGGGAGGGGAGGGAGGGGAGCCAGAACCATGCGGTTCCTCTTCGCTGCAACAGACACTTTTCTAAAACAACAGAAGTCGCTCAGAGCTCTGCCCGGCCAGTGGGCGAGAGTCAGTTCATTGGGATCAGTCTTCCTTTCTGTAGCCACGACTCCCCATTTCCACCGAAGAAAGCTGTGGATGCTGCGTGAAGAGCGCGATGACCTTGCTTCTCCGGAGTATCCTGAAGCCCCGCCCACTCCCCCCCCCTTGGAGGCGGCCTGCGTGCCGCCGGCGGTGGGCGGTGGGTGGTGGGCCATGCGCAGTGGGCACACCGGCTCTCCAGCCGTCTCTCTCCTAAGTCAACATTTGCACACTGGCCCACACAGAGCAGCCCCGTCCGCGACTCAGGGAAGGAACCTGTCATTTCCTGTCTCAGAAGATTGTAAAATCCGTTCATTCTTGTAAAGTTTCTTCCCTTGACAGCTCCCGAGGTTCCATGAAAGCCCCTATTTTGTCTCATAAAATCAACCTTTTAAACGGCGACTCAGAGAGAATGCATTTCCGATCGTTTTGCGAGACAGAAGGCTCTTACAGAAGCATGGGAAATTCTGAATTTGAGATAATTCAAGTTTCTGGAGAAATGGGAATAATGTATTTTATAAAAGTATAAATTCTTAGTCATATTTCAAAACATTTAACAAGTACTATTTGCTTTTATCAAATAACAGTGATTGCCCATCAGTAAGTTAATTTTTAAAATGATGTTTATTTCCCACACCCCTGAAGTCACAAGAACCAGAGAGCGCTTGACTCTGCTTGCTTTCCTGAAAACGGCCTACGTGAGAAGCCGATAATCACACAGTTGGGTTGGTGAGTGCCTTTCGAAGTTTATTTTATGTACTTGCGTGTTATTTGGTACTCTTTTACATTTGCAATTAAACACAGCTTTTAAAAGGAAAATAACTTGAAAAGAAGTCGACAAGGTTATTTTTAAGTTCAAGTACATCGCTCCCACTGTGGAGTGGCCTGTTTTCTTCTAACAATCAAACCTTCATTTCTTTCCCATAAATGTTATTTTATAGATCTTAAAATATTTCCAAATGACATAAAGTATCGGTTTCAGATCAGATATCATGACTTACTGGCTCGAGGACCAGTGTCTGCCTTTGTCTCTCCATCTCGCTCTCCCTGCGCACAAATGCGTGTGTAACAGGCGCCAGTGAAACAGCTCCCACCTTTTCACTTCTTTCCACTCGCCAGTTCACAGGTTAATGTTGGGTAGGCATTATCTCATGTATTACTCAAAAGATCCTTATGAAATAGGTATTATGAATTCATTTCTGCCGATGGGGAAGTGGAAATTTGAGCAATTGCCAATGGCGACCACAGAAGAAGGAGCCCGCGGAACTTTCGGATCAGTGGTGACTGAGCGGGAGGCCCTCCTTACACCGGTGCTTCTTCGCTCCTCCCCTCACACACACACACCTGCTGTCTGCCGGCCGGCGAGTTTCCGGCTGCGTGTGACCGACAGCACGTGCGGACCCACCCACGCACAGATGGTAACAGCAAAGACAAAAATGAACCAGGGCCACATCGGGGTCAATGGCTGGAGGAGGACGGCCACTTTAGGGGGTGACTCACAGAGACGCTTCGGAGAAGCTGACATTTAAGCTGAGATTTGCATGTTGCAAAGGCAAGGAGCTCAGAAGATGAAGAAAGGGAGGCAGCTGGGAGCATAAGGCAGAGGAACTTCTTGAGATATTCTGGGATTTCAAAGGCCAGGACTGGAGCACCGTGACCTTGGCACCTGGACCGGGGGGCAGAACGATAGAAGGCCAGGTGAGAGAGGGGGAGGGACCAGGAACAGGATGCGGGTGACGCACCCTCGGAGTTGTGGGGGACACCGGGGTGTTGGGCGTCGGAGAATGGCGTCATCGGGATGCCCTTTTTAATGGATCCCTCCGACTGTTCTCCAGGAACACGCACCGTAGGAGGGGAAGGCAGATAAAAATGGAGAGTCCTGAGAACCACGGGTGAACACATCCACGTGCAGATTCGGAGATGACGACAGCACGCCGACTTCCAGATATTTACATTTTAAAGGGCACCCTCATTATCACGCTAACCCTGCAATGACGCCTTGCAGAAAAGCACCGCTTGGAGCTCCTGCTTTTAAAAAGCTCCCACTCAAGGACAAGCCGTAGAAAAATAGCACAGAAGACGCTCGCTGAGGATCTGAGCCCACAGCTTCATGGAAGCACCTCTACCGTCATGTAGGATTTAATGTGTTCTGTTAAATGCCACGTTGTGACTTTTTTTGACAATAGCATTTCACGTGCCGGAGGACGCAGACGTTAAAGTAATTTTACAAAACGGCAACAGAGATCCCAGCCGGTAAACACGCTGTGGACGTGGGTGGATTGCAGAGCGGTGTCCGAGTGCCAACACTAAGGCGCATACTAGAAGGAAGCGCGTTTGGGCGTCAATTTTTGTGAGGCTTTTATTCATTTTATCTACTCTAAAGATGTTTGGGATCCAGAATAACACTTCCAAATGTCGGATAGCAAAAGATCACTCCCCCCTAGTAAAACAAGCTGCCCGTAAATAACTTCTAGAACAATTTAGTATCTCTCGATACGCTGGCGCTTGCTGCTGTCACGGAGCTAGCCTGTGGGTGCGGAATGCAGGTTTGATCATCACGCATCTCGGTACAGGCAGACCAGCGCAGAGCGGCGGGAGGCGAACACAGAAATCAGAACTGGGAATCGGAGACTCAAATAAGGACCGGGCAGCAGCGCCCGGAAGGAGCCCCGCCCGCCCAGCGGGCGGCACCTTGCTGGTTCGTGACCTACCGCAGAAGTCTGAGGCCCCGCCCTGGCTGGTGTGGCTCCCCTGGGGGGCGCCGTCCGCAGCCGAAGGGTTGCGGGTTCGGTTCTGGTCAGGGCACACACCTGGAGGAGGGGTTGCATCCCAGTCCAGGGCGCATCTGGGAGGCAACCAATCGGTGCTTCTCTCTCTCCCCTCCCTTCTCTTTCTCTCCCTCTGAAAACAGTGAAAAAACGTCCTTGAGTGAGGGCAAAAAAAATAAATAAATAAGCCAGGTCACACCCTGCATGGCTTCCAACGCCACTCAGATTTTCAGTGAATAACTTACCTTTGGGGGAAGGGAAGTTGCTAAAGGAGTAATAATCGCTTGATCAGCTCTTGGGGCACTGGGAGTTTGGGTTCTGTGTTTGGAGACGTGGGATTGCCTGGTAAACAAAAGACGTGATTGACAGAACCAGCCCCGGGCGGGAGGGCGGGGATGGAACCAGGCTGGGGGTGGAGGGAAGAGCTGCAGAGACAGACAATGGGCCTCCTGCCTGCAGCTCTGGGGGGGGGACGGAGGGGAGAACACGCGATGGTGACAAAGAGGCACCGGAGGGGGAGCGGGGGCAGGTCGGAGAGGCCCACAGAGGCCACGCTGGGCTCCTGAGCCCCAGGGGAGCCCCCGGACTGCCGGGAAGGGCTGGATCCCAAGCCCCCCCACCCCAGTGCAGGCCCGAGCTGGGCTCTCAGTCTGAGTCCTGACGGAGGAAGTGCGGTTTCCAGGCTGCCCTCGAACGGGGAGTTGGGATCCCCAGGGCTCACGGCGGACGTCGGTGTCTGCTTGGGCTCCCCGCTCAGCCGAGACTTGCGGAGGCCCTGCCCTATGGCATATGGCAGAGTTTTTTCATGTTTATTTTACGGCCAGAAAAGTAATGTTTACCCTTTGTGCAAACCTAAGCAGAAGAAAAATGAGTAACATATCATTTGCCCCGGCCGGGTACCCGCAAGCCAAGGTTACGGGTTCATCCCGTGTCAGGGCACACGCAAGAAACAATGAATGAACACACCAGTCCACGGAGCAAAAAACCTCCCTCTCTCTCTCCTCTCTCCCCTCCCTTCCTCTCTCTAAAATCAATCCATTAGAAAAATACATGTGTCATTTCATCAGCATGTCCTGAGCCAGTACACGGGTTGGGCCCTGTCCTAAGGTCTGGCCCATAGTTACAAAGGCACATGACCCTTGCCCTATAAAACCTTGTCGTTCTGTGGGAGAAATTAAACTGTCCCCAAACTCCCCCTCATGGCCCTGATCCCTGGTCAACACGCAATCGTTTGCTGTATACTTTGCAAATCATTTTGCGGATTTGACATCGTTTGTACAGCTTTATCTCGCTCTGGTAGTGACATTATTCATCTTTGATCAGTGCAGTTAGGGTTGCTTCACACTCTATCACGGGACTAATTCGGGCATCTTCGACAAGGGTGGCGGAGGAGGGGGGGCGGGCCGGGGTGGCACACACGAGCCCCCTCTTTGCGGCCGTGCCCCCCAGCCGCTCAGTCAAACAGACGCCTTTACGGGCCGAGGCCCGCTCCCCGCTGCCGCCCGGCTCGGCCCAGACGCCCACCCGCGTGGGAGGAAGTTCCAAATACCGCTCATTCACCAGAGCGAATGTCCGTGAAAACCCGATTTTTCAGGAACACACACAGCCTGTCGAGAAGCGCTCATAATAAATACTGTTGTGAGATCAGGACGCCCCGGGTTAAGGAGGGAAGGGTAGAGCTCAGGAAGGGAGAGGGAGGGCGGTGGGGGGTGGGGGGTGCGGGGGCGGGGAGGCGGACAGGCGTTTTGGCTGCTCCGGAGGCTGGGGGGCCGGGGCGGGGGCTCGTTTCCTGCCGCTGCAGCCCGAGGCTGACTTACGTCTGAGTCTCTCCTTCCTGCCTGCGGGGCCGCTGGCGGCTTTACAGGGACCCCAGCTCAGACCCAGCCTGCCCCCCGTGTCTGTGGGGAACCGGGGTTTGCACACTGCGGGGGGAGCACGGAACACGGGTACAAAGTAACAGGGTTCTACAGATTGCTTTATTTTTGGTTCTCGTAAATCCTTCGTCCTGTAAATCCCTTCCGACTCCCATTGCTGTTTCTGGAGTCCCATCTGCAGAAACGAGGGCCCAGGGACGGGGGCTTCGGCGACCCGGCTCACGAGGTGACGGGGGAGGGTAAGAAGTAGCTCCAGTGCACGTCCCTCTGACTTCTGACCATGGCGGTGACAATGGCTGGAAGACCCGGGGTCGGGTAGTTGGGTCCCATCCATCCTCAAAATGCACAGGAAGGAGCGTTCTGGTGTCGGCTGCCCGTGAGGAGGCCCCTGCCAAAGGGTGGGCGTTTTCGTCCCCAAGTCTTTCCGGAAGGGACCTTAATGACGTTTCGGTCTGAGTGCCCCCTTTCTCCAGGGACCTCTCTGGACGTCTGCTGCGAGGCGGGCCTCAGGTGCGGAGACAAGGCCGTGTTTGCCCTCCCCTGACGCGCTCTTCACCTCCAGGCGTCGGCCCACAAACACTCTCTCGCCCGCCCGCTGCGCTTGGAGACTCGGGTCTCAGGGACAGCGGCTGCGAGAGGCTGTCTGGCGCAGCAGGTCCCTCCCTGCACCCTCCGTCCATCCAGCACCGGCGTGGGCTGGGCCCGGCCGGGCGTGGCTTCGGCGGGGGACAGCGAGGCATTTCGGGGAGCCTGGCGGGGACGTTAGGGTGGGCACCGCCGGAAAGGACGCCCAGCTGGGGCACGGCTCGGCCAGGGGGAGGGGCAGGGCTGCTGAGGGTGGAAACGCCCGCAAGCTTGCCCGACCTGGACGGACCGTGGGGGGAGCCTGGGCCCCGGCACGTGGCTCAGGTGGAGTGCGGCCTCTGAGTCGGTGCGCAGTGGGCGTCCGGGCGGGTTCTCGAGACAGGCGGCTCCGGCCCTGAGCCTGGCTCTCCCGCTGACCTGCTGCGTGGCACTGGGAAAGTCAGGCCCCCACTCGGACCCTCTGTCCTCTGACCTGTGAGCTGGGGCCACCAAAGTGCCAACCCTAGATGCCGACTGCATGACCCTCACCGAGGCACGCAAGCAGCTGAGGACACTGCCTGACCAGCCGGCCGCCCCTGTCCACGTTCTCTGCGTCCTCGGCACACAGTGAGTTTGCGGCCAGGGTGTCGGGAGAAAAACGAACCCCTCCGACTCTGGTGAAAGCAGACCCTGCGTATCCCTCATACTGTGGGGGACAGTTCATTCTTAAAGAAAAAATGATAATTCAACAAGATCCTCTTTAATAACACCAAGCGAATGGCAACCTCAGGAACAGAGTTTGCTTTAACTCGCGGAGGCAAGTAAACGGACGCACGTTTTAACATAACTGACCTGGACCCCGCCCCCTTTTCTAACAGAACACCACGCCCTAAACCCGAGGGCTCGGTTCTGCTGGGGAACTGCTTTACAGCCTGGCCATTTCTAGAAGTTTCCCCTGTTATTTCTGATGCCCCCAGAGCCCGCCCCTCCAACAAAGGGAGGGGACTTCTTTCAGAGAAGAGGCGGCGTCCACCGAGCGCGCGGCCAGGCTGCGATGGGGCCGAGGGAGTTTCTCTTCCAAGAATCGGTTCACGCTCCGCCCGTGGCAGGCAGAGCCGAAAGCTCCAAGGGCTTCGCTGAGTTTGGAAGCCACAGCACTCGAGTGGCTCTGAGTTGGACGGCGTAAACTAGAAGTGAACCAGAGTCGCGCATGAGAAGGGCATCTTCTGTTCCGGCAGCAGCTAGGGCAAGATGGTACCACCCTACGTTTCGGGACGCCGGGCCGAGGACCCCACACCGGTGAATCAAGGTCGGCCCGGAAAGCAGATGTGTTGATACTCCAGAAGGAAGAATTGCCCTCGGGGATTCCCTCCACGGCGTTTCCAGAGCGTCACGAAGTAGAAACGTGGAAATCCTAGTGGAATCGGGGGGATAAAAGTACAGCTGTGGCTCTGACGTGTACTCTGCCTGCGGCAACGCGTCCAGTGTGACTTTCCACGCCGCCGACAGCCGCCCACGTGCGGCGCCCGCTGACCGTGCGAGAACCGCGCCGCCCGCCCGGCCCCCCGTCTTCGGGAGGCAGCACGGGACCCTGGCGTGTGCGGTGCTGCCTCTTCCACGTTCTTGAGATTCTGCCCAGAGCGTTCGAGTCTTGAAAGGGAGCGTCGTGTCTTACCCGTAGACCGCGCCTTTGCTGCGGTCCTGACACTGCGTCCAGGTCCCCGGACGAAACCCGCGGACTTCCCTTGGCCGGGGCCGAGACTCCAGGCCGCGTCGGGGAAGGTCGAGTGGACGGCTCGCACACGCACGGCGCCCTTACATGACCGCGGCACCTCTGGGTGTAAGTGCAAATACGGTAATTTTCAACTTTACGGCACAGGAGAATATAAGACGCTGCGTTCCTTGAGTGCTTCCGGCAGGGGAAGGAGGGGCTTTAAACACGGTGGCCGTCCCGGGCTCCACCACCGCGCAAGCTACAAAGGCAAGTTCAACTGGAGTCGAGGGGAAGGCGAAAGAAAGCGCTGTGTTTTCTGAGAGGGAGAAAACGGCCAATGTCTAAAAATCACTTTCCGGTCTGACCCCCCTCTAAGAGGACTCAGTTGTTTCATGGTGCATTCCCCCCCCGCCACCCCCACTAGCACGGCCCGTCCCCCATCCCCCCAACGCTGGCACACCGGCGGAGACCCAGCGCGCCCGGGGCGGGCTACTGGGGCGAGAGCTTTGTCTGCTTAGCGTCCCCGTGGCCTGGTGCGTCGCCCATAGAAACTCAACGTTAACGCGATGACTCTTTTTCCAAATTAGATTACTTCCGTTGAGTTCCATTTCTGACTTGGACAGAGAACATTTCCACGGAAGTTCACATGGCATCAAAAAGGGTTAAATCCCCCCCCACCCCCCACCCCCTCGGAGGAAAGACCAGACCCTGAAACCGGTGCGGCCGGAGGCCAGAAAGATGCAGTTCGGTCTCACGTCACGGGAAAGCTGAAGCCGTGACTTTTCTGTCGCACGTCAACCCCCGTCCCAGAGGTAATTTGTCGCAAGGGTCGGTCAGCACGGACCCACGCGTGAGTCGGTTTGCGCCGTGAGTTGGAACTGGAGACGGGCCCGCGGCTCCGGCTCTCTCTGGCGATCGTCTCTCTCAGTGCACCCTTCCGTGTTTGAGCTGGGCACAGAGAACCCAAATTAAACCACACCGAGTAAGAGGAAGCCATGGCAGATAATTGTTTATTGCTTACCTTTGGGTGAAAACATTCCACTTTAGGATTTAGAAAGTATGGTGGTATTTTCCGTATCACAAGTCCCTTTTCCTTCTAAGGACTCAGAACACGCAGATAATCAAAGTGACGATAGTATGTCCAGAGACAAGTGACATTGATCTAACTGGAGAGGCATGAATTTATTTATGGCCATAGCTGGACTTTTGTGTATTCGGTGTATCAGTTGGGGCCCGTCGGGGGGCACACCACGTGCTGGTCTGAGCAGGAAACACTCACCGTGAGGACTTCCGGGCCACGGGAGGGTGGGAGGCGCGAGAGGCTCGCCGTGGGCCGGGAAGGGGCCCGAAAGCACACGGGAGCAGCAGGCAGGAGGGGCGGCCACTGCCCGTGGGCTGGAGAAGAGTGGGGACCCCGAGACACAGGGGACGGGCGGGGGACGGTGATGGCTCCTGTCCACTTCGAGACCCAGGGGCAGCAGGAGGACGGGTGTCGGGGCATGAGGTGTGCTGCGGGGCCGAGTGAGGGGCCTCACCTTCCTTCCCCGGCGCCCCCCGGGGCTGCCCCTGCCCCGCCCTCCTCTCCTCCTGCGTCGCTGGGGACCCCTCTTCACTCGGCTCTCCACTCTCTCCCTGGGGGCTCTCTGCCGCCCGTGGCCGTGGAGCCAGCGCAATGACACGGGAAATAACCGAGTGGGGTTTCCGAGAGTTTAAGAGAACGAATCTCCAATTTTCCCCACATCCAAGATGGAAATGAGCACGGTGGCCTCACTCGGAGCAAATTTGTTGAATAAGTACATGAAAACGTGTGCTGAGGAGACAACACAGTAAGTAAAAAACACATATTTAGAAGTAGGTAAATTTTGGGAACTGTGGCGCTTTGGGTCACCGGACATGGAAAGATGGGGCCCCAGGGGGATGAGCTGGGTCACTCGGGACGGGGGCTGGAACGTACCACGTACGCTTCTGGAGGGGGCTGATTTCCGCCTGGAGTCCTGTGCTCTGTTCGCCAGTCAGAAAGCAAAGATGAGACTTCAGATCTGTTGGGTCTCGAACTGCGTGCTGATGATCGTGCACTCTTCCTGGGCAAGATAAACTTTACCAAAACAGTGGTGTGAGCAAAAAAAAAAACAAAACATAGATACTAGAAATCTTTCTCTATTTTATTTTGTTAGAACCTTTATTTCTATTTTCTCTTCCATCAGTCTCCTGATTGCTCAGTAACATATGCACGGTGCTGCGGTCGCCGGCTTTCTGTGACGTCACACGGAAACGGACACTTTGCACCACGAGACTGAACGCTCACCTTTGCTCTCTCCCCCCTCTCAGTAACATTACATCGCAAGTCACAATGTCACAGTGTTCGCTTAAATTACACTCTGGTGTTCCCTTTCATTCCTCTGAAGATCACTGCTCTTTATGATCGTGAGTTGTTGGTTTTCTCTTAAACTCAAAAACATATTGGCTTGATTCTTCTCAAGAACGGGAAGCGGGGACGGTTTCTAATGGGAGTGACGGGGTGGAGGAGACGGCCCCTGTCTGCGAAGGCACCACGGCTGGGGCTGGGGCCGGAGCCGGGGCAGGTTGGCGTGCCCCACCCGGGGACCGGCGTCCTGGGCTCCACCCTCCCGGGATCCCGTCAGTGCGGTCTCTGCCGACGTCCCTCTCACTGATCTTCCCTCCTCCCCCGAACCCTCCTGACCCCAAACCTGGTCACTCACCGCTTGCCTCCCGAGCCCCACACACGGACTGATGAACCGCAGGAATCCTCGCCGCGGGCCCCTGACCCCGGCCCCTCCAGCTCCAACCAGACCACTGGGCCCCTTTCTAGTGGATGGCGGTCACACATCTCCATTCTGGGTGTGAACCACCGCTGTCGCATCTCGGAAGGGGACAGTCCTTTCACATCTCCAGTGGCCCCCACCCTGGTCTCTAGGCCTCTCGTCTCTTCTCCGCCTTACTCCGGCGGCTCCGCACCGGAGACCCCGGAGGCCCGGATCTGACGGGCGTTACTGTCCCACGTGCTCCGGCCGGCCTTCCAGGAGCGCTTGGACTAGCTGCGTCTTGGATGGCAGGATGTCCCTTACGCCGGACCAGGCCACAGAGAGCAGCAGCCTCTGTTCCTGCAGGCGGCAACCCGTGTCTTGTTCAGAGATGCCCTCCTGTGCACGGTGGACGCCCACTGACCAGGTGGCCGGGAGCTGCTCGCTGGCTGTCCCACAAACCACTCGCACCTTGTCGAGCGCATGTGCTGACTCCCGTGAACCGACGAGTCTTTCAGAGGTGGGAGGTGGGTTCACGGTGCCCCGACCACCCGGGCGCCGGCTGCTTCGTCCGTGAGAAGTCTGCGCCCAGCACACGGTGGTTCGGGGTTGCCAACGATCCGCAAAACTATTCTAAAACTACTTATTTTTAACAATTGATTCAGAAATAATCAGGAAAAGTCTAATTAAAATTTCCCAAATATGTTAGAATGAAAACCTAAGTACTTTTAAAAACTTCAGGGTCTTGTTGGTGCTATTTAGGGGCCTTTTCAGTCACAGGATGGCCAACTGCACGAGGCGGGGCGACGGGAGGGAGCGCGTCTATCCTGAAGCTTCAGATCCTTATATTTCAACGCTGGGATGATTGTTCTTAACCCTCATCCTTCCTGGTTCTGTTTTTCTAATTCTCCTGAAGTTTCTCTACGGTTCAGGAACGACAGTGATGTACAAATAAGGAAATTGGCTGGATTTCTTTTTCCTACTCACTCCTTCCTCTTCTCCTGCAGTGGCTTCCCCCTTGGCCAAATGAATCAACGCTCAGGTTGGAGCAGGAATTCTCCTCCGAATGGTGCACTTGGCCTTGTGATGACAGACATGTCAGTGAGTGGAAGCCCGGCGTTCTTCACTGCATTTGAAAACGGTTGTAGTGAGAGCCCAGTGGGCGCGCAGTGCGATGCGAATTTCAGGAGCACCACGGTGCTGTCCGACATCTGTGCGCCCGGCGGGGCGACCGCTGCCTGCGTACGTGTGGCGACCGCGCGTCCCCGCGCGGGGTTACTGGGACCGGTTGACGGTGTGCCTGCGCTGTGCCGGAGGTCTCGCTGGTCTGAACGCTGATCTGTACACGACGTGCCGCTTCCTGAGACTCTCTCTGCGACGCGAACGTGCCCATTCCAGGGGAGGAGAGAAGGTTTCACTCCTCTCACTTTAAAATCTTGTCTCTAAAACCAGCGGGAGCAAAGCCAGTGGTGGCAGGCCCGTGTGGGAAGGAGAAATTGAAGTGTGCTGGGACTGTGGCTTCCGAAAGTTAGGAGGTGATACGGACGTCTAGAGGGTACGGAACTCGGCCATTCCCGAAGCGAGTTCTACCGCCCTGCCGAGTAGGAATAAATTGGGGCAACGCTTTCGGAAATACCAGATGGCAAACTATTTAAGATGGAAACGCATTTGAATTCCAGACATTAAGGACTGAGTGGCCAGTAAACAATATCGATATCAACCATTGATCGGTGACCATTTAAAACATTTCTGCAACCAGGTCCCCTATTTTATGAACATCCGCACGGCGCACCATCTGCTGGCTCGTTTTAATTCATAAAAAGGCTGTATTTAAACCCAAACGCAAGTGGCAGAGTCAGAACAAAAGAGAGAGGGCAGGAGAATACACTGAATAAATTTCCGATATGACTTCCAAAGGCAGACACTATACAGGCTGTAATTTATTTTCAGCGCAGGACTCTGAAACACAGTAATTACGGGACATCTGCAGGGACCGCAGGGCTGCTAGTGGAGAACACTGATTGTCCCGTAGTATTTCCTGGCGCTCCCCAAGTGCGCCCCATTGCCGAGACTCCATTCACACTTCAGAGCCGCCATTAGCTGCTAATTCAAACAATCGAGAGAAAGACAACGAATAAATGACCTTTTAGCGCCGTCAGTGCGTTCTTGACACGGGGACCAGCCCTCCAAGGTCAAGCACATGCAAACAAGGGGAACGTTCCTGGCGCAAGCCCGAGGAGGTCCCTTCTCGGCGTTCTTAGGCAGCCGAGAAAACCCAGCCATCCTTTACGCTTTCCGTAAGAAAAATAAAAAGTTCTCTCTGTGATTAACAGAGACAATTCAGTCGTGGACAGTCGTGTGCACATTCAAACAGTTATTTCTCTCTTACTTCAACCTGTGAGAACGTTTAAGAATCACATCGATCCGGAGCCAGAAAAAACAGCCATGTCTCCCAGCCAAAGGGTGGGAGTCGCGCTGACGGCTCCTGAGGGGCCCCTCTCGCAAAATATGTTCAACCCCGTCTGCCAGGCGAACGCCCCCTCCTCCTTCCCGCCTCCCTGGTTCTCAAGAAATCTGAATTTGTAGAGAAATGCTGGACTCCTGGCCTTTCGTAGTGTGGAATGCATTAAGAGAAAAGCCATAAATAAGTGCTCGCATGTTCTCGTGAGAAAGGAAGCCGACACCTCGAACCGACCGTCTCGCCAGCGGAGGGGCGAGGCAGCCCACCCGTCTGGGGAGCGGAGCAGGGGAAGCCATGAGGGTCGCTGTGACCGTGACACGCTCCCTGTGCCTCTGGGATGTGGGGGCAGATTCTCTCTGGGGTGGTCCCGTCACCAACGCGGGAAGGAGGGACGAGGAGAAACGGGTTGGGCCGATGGCCGCCTGCCTGGTCAGGAGCGGGTGCGCATCTCCCTTGTCGGCGAGTCCCCAGCAAAGGGGTAAACATGCACAGTGAGTTCACACCGAGTCTCCCAGGGGAAAAGCAGTTCCCCGGGCAACGCGACGCCCTGGGGAACAGAGCCGCAAGGTTGTAGAATGACGAGGGTGCTCGTCCACCTAAAATAACGTTCGCCTGTGGCAGCCTCAGAGTCTCCTGCCCTTAAAGCTTTTTTCTCCTTAAGGATTTCAGTCCAGTTAAAAGGGATAATATGATTGTCGTACGCATTGTGTGCTGAGGAAGTCTCAGAAGGTAATCATGTTCCACTGTGTCCTATTCTTCCACCAACCCCGTGAAAGGCCAGCACATTTCAAACGTTTCTCTATCATGTTTTTTGTTCACATAAGAAAACCCCCAAAATGTGTTCTGTAAGTAATTCTTTGTACACCTTTAGTTCAAGTTTTTAATCTTAACTATTTCATCTTCACCCAAAATAAAATAGAATTCGCCCAAACCAACCTCACACCACCACGTGTTTTTTTTCTCCCTGCCAGCTCGCATGGCCCTCAGGGGCACTTTGCGCCGAAGCAGAGGAGCTTACGTTACAAGGCATGTCGTACTGCAGAGACAGAAGCCTCGGAGGCTGCAGGAGGGACGGTGACGAACCCAGTCTGCACGAAAGCGGGGGCTCAGGAGTCGGGGGTGGCGGGCTGAGGAAGAAGCCAGAGCGTTGGCTCCCCAGCGTTTGAGCGGGGCCCCGAAACGAAACAAAAAAATAAAAATAAATAAAAATAAAAGGAATGGTCCAATCAGCCTAAGATAACAACTTCCCACCGGGAGATTCCTGAGTCCTGAGAAGGTGCCGGGACCTCCGTGCACAGCTCTGCGTAGAACAGACCTGGGAAATAATGATCGATTACCTATAGACTGGACCCTCGCCAGGGGCTTCTCATGAACTAGGGTCCCTACGAAGACTTCGCTGTGCAGTTAGAGTGGCAAAGGAAGGACCTAACATAACCTGAGTTCCTGTACCACGGGGGGCGGGGGACCACCCTCTGTGCCACACGGGATGCATTAGCACCTGTGTCCTCAGACAGCCCTGCATGCAGCAGGGGGCTGCCCTGATGGCCACCCGGAACCTCCCAGGGCACAGAGCAGGGACCACGGGCTGTCCTCCAGGTCCCTGAGTCCACGGGGTGGCTCCGGGCGCACGGTTTCCCTGCACACACGCGCCCTCAGTCTGTGGCGCCGTGTGGTTGCCTCGAGCGAGGTTCCTCCCCTCTCGTGTGGCTCCACACTGGCACATACCACGTGTTCGTCCCCGTTGTCACCGTTCCCCAGAGGACACGCGTTGGTGCAGCGAAGCTGCGTGTTCTGGTTAAAACCAGGTGGTGAAGGGGGCTCACTGGCCTGAAATGTTATGCCAATGGCGGGTCCTGCTCTGAGTGGACAGCCCAGAATTGCCTTGGCTCCAAACATGGGCAGGATGTGGGCATGCTGGGGGGTCTGCTTCCCAAGTGACGGACAGCAGAGTCCAGGGCAGGTCAGATACAGGTGCCCGGAGAGCAAGGCGTGCGTGAGAGCGTGAGGGCGTGAGGGGCCCCTGAGGGGCAGGAGCCCCTGCTCCTCGTTTCCCCGGGATTACCGTCCGCTTGGGAGCCGCACCCCGTATCGGACTCACAGATTCTTGCCGTTTGACTTCCATTTGCTGTTGGCAAAACACGCATCTCCCCGCATAGCGAGAAGGACTCAGAAGAGATAACTGGATATCAGATACCCATCTCTTGCAAAACAGCCCTCCGACGCAAGGAGGGTCAGTTAACCAGGCTCGTGGTGACTACACCTCTGAAAATGCACAACGAGGAAAGGCCTGGGCAGAGCGGACACAAGCGCCGTGGAAACCCACGTCCAGCCAAACCCTTGTGCTCGGTTGCATGAACCGAGCTCCCGAAATACCTCGGGCCTGCTTAAGTGGGTGCTTTGAGGGCTGTGCGGCTCCTCGCCGCTTTGGGGACATTTAAACACATTCCCGCGCCGTTGGCTCGCCCTGATTTTATTAAAAGAAGAAACCCTAAGCGGGTTTATTTTCATATTTGCATAGTGAAAGTATCAATATCCATTTAAAGGTCAAGTCTGGATGTGCTTCTGCCCAGTTGAATGATACCCGTGTGCCAGGCATTCCACACCCCCCGCCTGTTTTCCGGCAGAGGAGCTAAAATCTCTAAGTTGTTCTGAGCTTGGACGTGGTTTGGAAACGACCTGAAGTTCAGTGCAGAGATTTTAGGGTGCGACTGTTTCAGGAAATAGATGAATGCATTGGCTCATGGCCTGTATTCCATTTTACCTGGAAAACTATCTGCCACGGGCCACGAGGCCTATTCTTTCTTCATGAATAGTTGTGTGACGTCTGGGTGTTCGTCGCAAGGACATGGAGACGGGGGTGAGGGGGCTCTTCCTTCCGGGGGAGGTCAAACCCCTGGGAGGAGCTTCAAAATCTTGTCCACTTTTTCCTCCTTGGATTTTTTAAAGAAATAAAATAAAACCGTTTAAGTGAAATCACATCTGCTCAGTTGCAGTGTTGATGGTCCCTGGGAGGAAGCCTGTGTTCTCCAGCTGACGTTCAGGCTCCAGTGCCGTGGGCCCCGTCCGCCTCTCCCGCACGTCAGTTCGGATGCTCCGCCCAGCCCGGGTGAGATCCTGCTTCCTGTTCTTTTTTTTTTTTTTTTTTTTTATAAAAGATCCCACGAACTCTGCATGGTGACAGGTTGTATCTGATTAGAAACATCTGGTGGGACTAAAGAGGTAGCCCGTGCAACACGACCCTTGTGTAATGTAGCCCACACAATTCTCTTTCAGTCACTGCCGCTGAAAAAATTAAAGTAAAAATAACATGCATCAAGGCTGATATCGGATAAGTGAGCCTATTTAAATAAGGAAGGGCTGTAGAGAAAACATGATTTCAAGCAAAATTGCCATTTTGTATCACAGGACCATTATTGCCAAGTATTCGACATTTGACCCAACCTCAGTGGTGCGTTATGACAAAAACAAACAAACAAACCCTCGTGAGATCATTTTACTAAACATTTACTTACAAAATGAAAACACACTTCCATCTGTTAATTATATTATTCAAGTAAGTCATCTGGAATTATTCAAATTGGGTAATTTTTTACAACCAGTAGGGTTGTTCTTTGATCCTGCATCTTGAACTACACCTGTAGGCATTTCATGATGCTTTTGAGGATGCTCATGATGCTTTTAAGTCTCACAAAGCTCATTCTCGAAGTGTGATCTGCTTGCATCATAGGGACCTCAGGTTTCTTTTTTTTTTTTAAGATTTTATTTATTTTTAGAGAGGGAAGGGAGGGGGAGAGAGAGAGAGAGAGAGAGAAACATCAATGTGCAGTCGCTGGGGGCTGTGGTCTGCAACCCAGGCATGTGCCCTGATTGGGAATCGAACCTGCGACACTTTGGTTCACAGCCCACGCTCAATCCACTGAGCTATGCCAGCCAGGGCGGGACCTCAGGTTTCTGTTCTCATCGGGGACCCACGGTGGTCAGGGGGCCGGAGCGCAGGCTGGGGTGGCCCCGGGCGCAGGGGCTGGCTGCTGGTGGTGTGGACGATGGCAAGCAGGCCCCGGTCAGTGCCCCCGGTCAGTGGGAGAGCACTGACCAGCAGGAAGAACTCCGCGGAGTCAGGGAGGCGCGCCCTGGGCTCCGGCGCCAGAGCAACCGATTCCTCTCTTTACCCCTACCGTGCAGTCTCGGGAACAATGGTCACTCACGTTAGGCCTGAGTCTTAGAGTAAAATCTGTCGGGAGGCTCTGCATCCAGAGGAAGTCGACGAGCATTTGCACAGGAGAAGCAAAGCCACCAGGGGGGCTGCCCGGGTCTCGGATGGGCTCCGGAGCCCCGTGGTCCGGGTGCCACGGAGAGAGCAGTGAACGCAGCGGGTCTGACAGAACAGCCCGGCGGAGAGAATGGCCTGGGTAACGGGGTGAGCGAGGGGCAGCCTCGCCTCGCAACGGAACCCCGCCACACGCAGACAGCGTGGATGTGCACCTCTTCGGGAAGAAAGCGTCTGAAAGCGATAATTACTTACAACTTCTCAAACAATGTCAGAATTATTCCCTACTTATAGCACATTGGCAGGGACACGTCTTACAAGCTATTATTGATGCAGAAATTCAGGAAGCACTGGGAAAAAAAAAAGCACCGCATTTTATCACGGGACAGATTTGCTCCCTGTGCTGGAGGGAAAGATTTGCTCACCCCGGAGTATTAAAGCATGCACAAAATTGCACAATGTGTGTGCACGTGCTTTACTTTTATTTTTCTGAAGTTACTCCTGGTTTGGTGTTTTGCACACTTACGTCCCTCTGTGTTTCCTGTGATAAATATCTGCTGAGTGGACACTCTATGCCAGCCCCGTGTCAAGTGCCAGGAGTGGAAAAACACTAGTGTCTGCTCCCGAGGAGCCTTCGCCGCGTCCAGCGGAGACAGATCACGGGCCTGCGTGGGGCCGCTCTGCGACGGGCTGGAGCCGCGGAGGGATTCCTGCACGAGGTGCCGCGGCCACACCAAGGGGCAACGATCCTGATCGGACGAGAGGGGAAGGACCTTCACAGCACACGGGGGAGAGCTTCCATGTGGGCATTGAGCAATGGAGAATGTTCTACGCGTCCTAGACAGTATTTCGGTGAAACAGAGCTGGGCGGTTCTTCACTCACTGGCGTTGTGCTCAGGATGGAGCCCCCGAGGCTGGGAGCTGCTGCTCAGAGCCGCGCGGGAAGGCCAAGGGCAGGCGAATCCAGGGAGCTGGGTCCCCGGGCTCCCGGACCTGCCTCTTCACTCGGGACTCTGTCCCCAAACCTGTGTCCCTCCTCTCACGTCCCACCCCCCGTGTCCAACTCAGGCCCCTTAACGTAAGTTCATTATTGAACAGGAAAATACTTAAAAATCTCTATTTACAGGTGGCGATGTTTAAAGCCAAAATCTAGAAGGGACAGTCTTTCGTATGTTCTTCCAAGATACCCCATCTATTTACTTCACGCCCGAGAAACTGCGATATTGTTTGTCTGGACACTGTTTACTTTGGCACAGGGAGCGGCACCAGACAGCCGGCCTCCTCTGGGCTGCCAGAAACCCTCCCCGACCGCTGTTCTTTATCACTGGACACATTCCTCGAAACCCACACCCACGGGACGCCTGCGTCCTACAACCCGGCAGCTTTGGATCGGGCCTTCTGCCATTTGCACAGATGGGCAGAAGCGTAAGTCGCCCAAGTGCCACAGGTGCGCCCCGATCCGGAAAGTTCGGGGTGGGAGTCTCCGCTTAATCGCCCCCGTGGCTGTCCGGGCCAAGGTTCACGGTCCCGGCTTACGGAGCGGAGCTGGGTTCAGGTCTCCCCTCGGCGGCCGGACACTGACGTTCAAATCCCTCTGCTCCCTGCGGGTCTCTTTGTGGGGAGTCCTGTCTGTTTGTTGTCAACTCCCTAGAACACTGCCCTCGGGGCGTTTGCAGACCTCCACACATTTCAAGCAGACGCTGGTCTTCAGACACGCTGCCCCTCAAGGCCAGCGGACAGCGACCTGGGCGCCGGGCGTGGCCCGTGGCCGTGCCCAGCTGGCGGGGAGAAGGAGCGGGACGTCAAGGTCATGGAGATGTAGTATTTGTCCCGGAACAAACAGACACCGCTGCCGGCTGGACTCGGAAGTTTACGAGCCAGTGGACCGCGCCGGCGATCAAGTGTGCGCGTCAGGTTTCATTTCGCAGATTCACAGCACGGAGCGCCAGGGCTCTGCCCGTTGTTTGGGCCATTTGAAATCGTGGCGTTAGTCTGGCCACATGGTGATCGGGTGGCAGTTATTAGCCGCTCGTTGGCTAGCTGGGACAGTGGCATGAACCGCCGCATGCAGGCCGGCCGGGGTGAGCTGCAAAGATGGTCCTTCCTGAGCGCACCACCGCCGCTGGCTCCTCAGAAAGCCAGCGGGCGAACTCGAGTTCCGTGTGCCCAATTTCATTGCTACTGCGAGTCCATTCAGCCTGCTCACCACGTGCGGATACGGTCACTGGCATCAGTGGGTGCGCCTCGTGCCCACCCCCGGGGAATACACACTCCTGCCGTTGGAAGGCCCGCTGGGACGCTCGTGGGGGTCACAGAAACGGTCAGATCTTCCAAGGGCTCCTCTCGGCTGGCATGAAGTGGGGTTTTTGTTTTCTCCTTTTAATCATTAATGGAAAACGGTTTAACCTTTTAACGATTCTTCTGACACGGAGCACATCAGAACACCTGCTCCCCGCCCCCTTCGTTCTGGCACATTGATTAGGCTGAAACATTCGTCTTAACGTTTGAAGTGTTGGGGGTCCGATGGGAAAGGAGACTGAGTGTCTTTTATGTTGGGAGTTTTGTGCACATTGAAACAAAAGGGAGAAATCATGACTACTTTCCGCAGACCTACCGTACAGCCAGGACAGTCACCACGCTGACTGATTTTCCCTTCAGGGAGGTGAGGTGGCGGGGTGGGGGGGCACCGCCATGTCCTTGTCTTCTGCTGAGGGCAAAAGTCATCACTCAACTCCCCCATTTGTCCCCCAGCTTGAAAAATAGTGTGTGGGGGGTGCCTGTCAGCTCCGGGGGAATATAAATTATATTTACTGATATTTCTTCCCACCCTCCTTCCCAATGAGACCTCCCTAGGGTTGCTATGTGAGGGCAGTGGCCGTGGCAATGCAAACAGAAACCCTTGTTTGCCCTTGAACTCCCCACGACCCACCTCGGAGCCCCTCCTGAACAGGTGGGAATGTAAGTGGTTTGGAACCAGACACAGACGGGGCCTCGACGATCTAGATTTTTCATGCTCAGCCCACGTCTTCACAAGCATGTGCACACGTGGGGGTCTTCTCCCCCTGGGCGGGCGGGGTGCAGCGTGGGAGGAAGGTTTCAGTTTTTCAGTCTCTTTGTCTCCGGCCCCGTCGGGAGAGGACACTGGAAGGAAGCAGTTGCTACCTTCGCTTTTCTGTTGGCGTGTCTGCCCCGACGCCGCCCTGCGTGGGCTGCGGGCTGGGTCTCCGAGCCGGACGGGCCCTCCAGGAACCAGCGCTTCCTCGCAGAGGAAGAAACTTGTGGGCAGTGTGCAAATACGCCCACCGACGCTCATCACGTGCGTGTGTGCACAGCGCCAATTTCTGAATGCGTTGTTCCCCTCGCGCCGACGCCGAAGTTCAGAGAGTCTCACCGTGCCGGGATGTAAAGTCTACCCGGGCGTTCTCTGCGGCTCAGTAAGTTTACTTCTCTGGGCATGAAAACATAAGGAGGATAGGAGTTCCGACCAAGCTTCAAATCGGATTAAAGAAACTTCGGGGAGTTTCTTCGTCCATTTGGAGCCGAGCTGATGATCTCTCCGTGTGGGGAAGTCAGCCCCGGGGGTAAGCCGGGGAACCTCCCACGGCCATCACCTCGCTAGACCGTGCGAACGCCGTGCAGTAGTTTACGACAGGGTTCCAGGGCATGACCTTCTGCTGGTTACTTCCCAGACAAGGGAGGAAGGAAAGGCCTGTGAGATTCGGGATAAAACAGAAAAGGGGAACGCGGTCACTGTGAACTCCCTCCGCTTCCAGATGAGCTCTGCGGGCTTGTGGACGGCCACGGTTTCTAGCCGCCGAGCCGAGACACGGCTCCGACGCCCACGTGCGAAGTTGCTCCTGCGTGATGCCTCATCAGGGAAAGGGGGGGCTTTCTGGGGGGGGGCTTTTAAAAGTCATCCTCTCACAGCTCAGAGCCCTCACGTCTCCAGCACCACGGAAACGCCACGCCCCATCATTTTGCTTTAATCACAACGTTGAGCTGGGAACGAAAACCTCCGTCCTGGCTGGGGAGCTGCTTTTGTTTCTCTGTCTCCCCTCTGCCGACGACAGCCCCGGACGGCTCACGTTAGCGTGCAGCACAGGACGGTTATCATCTGGACGCCCAAGCAGCGGATCTTCGATGCCAACGCCGATGAGGGGCTCACCACGTACGCGTGTGAATCTCACCTGTGCGCAGATGAGGGGGACTTCATCTCCCGCGTCGCTGCTGTCGACGTGTCCTGTGTGTCGCGTGGACCCGCCTCGAGGAAAAACACCGACGCCTCTCTTCAAGCGGGCGCTTGTGTTCGAAAGGTCCAGATTCGGGAAGCACCACGATGGCCTTGGGGGTCTGTGGCCGTGAGAACAGGTGGGCACAGCTTCAGCAATCCATTTTTAATAAGTGCATCTTGAAAGTAAACACGAATAAATTAGCTTGAGTCTCCTGTGCTTCCCACGCACTCGGCGTCTCTGCTTTAATGAGGCCCTTCGAACCGAGCTCCAAGCACAGAGCGCGCCCGCCTCTCCGGTGGGTGCCGCGGTCTCCGCCCGGTGGCGGGCAGCGAACGGGCCCTTTCCCTGAGAATCTGGTATAACTTGAGGGCGAACTTGCAGCATTCATAAATTAGGAAGTGTCTTAAACTTCATATAACATAAACTGTAGCTATATAGCTGCGTGTGCGCGCGTGTGTGCGTGTGTGTGCAGTGATGCAGCTACAGCCTCAAACCGGAAAGCTGACTTTAAAATCACGCTGAGAGTCAGCCAGACTTCTGTGTCCCCTCCTCACTTCCAGCTCTGCTCAGCACCACACGGCTGTCTGCCCCCTCCTGGGTGACCTTGGGGGCCGAGGACACCCCACATCCCGTGTGACCACTCCCCAGCCTTCGTGGAAACTTGCACGATGATACGTGTGCATGGACACACCCGGCGCGTGTCTGCACACTTGCCATTGAACCTTCACCGGCACAGTTTTAAAGGGTAGAAAAAAATACTCCCCGAAGTTTGGATTCAAAGCAGAGATGGCTTCAAGCGTGAACCCTCCTTTTCCTGTCCGTGGGAAACTCCCGTGTACCAGACACGTCAGCCGCAGAGAGAACCGCCCATGGTGCCGGATTCCGTCTTCTCTCATGGGAGCCGGGGGTGGGGGCGACACGCCTTCCCAGCAGTGGCCGGCCCCCGAGACGCCTGGCTCTGTTCCTCCCGGGTCTGACAGAATGCTGGGGTGACGCCCTTTCCTGAGCTGCGCGACCCTCGCCACCTCCGCGCGAGGGGAGCGTGCGTTCCCGGCGTCACAGCGGAGGGAGCTCGGGCTGGAGACTCTTCACGCTGTGCGGACGTGAGCAGCACCTGGGGGGCGTCTCGGAAAGCCGCGCCAGGTGGCCCGGTTTCGAAGCACCTGTTCGGTCCTCTTTATCATGATGCCCTCTCTGTACGTCCTGGGTTCGAATCCCCAGCCTCGCCCGTGGCGATTCTCCAGACCATCCTCCTGTGTGGTCTGCACTCTCGTGAGTCACTGTTCACTCTGCACGCAGTGACCGGCCGCCCGCTCCGTGGGGGGCGGGACCGGTTCTCCCGGGCCGACGAACACCCGTGCTGCGTGATTCTCCCGGAAAGAAAACAGTCAGCCTCGTGTTTAAAGGCCACACGTTGGTGCCCTCCCACGTGTTCTGAAACACGGCGATGAAAGAGAATGGGTGTGAGCTGAGCACACGG
The DNA here is from genome assembly GCF_019186645.2 of Phyllostomus hastatus. Lineage (NCBI taxonomy): Eukaryota > Metazoa > Chordata > Mammalia > Chiroptera > Phyllostomidae > Phyllostomus > Phyllostomus hastatus. Next base: position 22,229,559 of record NW_025333607.1, on the reverse strand, counting down.
AGTATTGGTGGCAGGTTCTGAAAAGAGTACATTTCACTTTCTTAGGTCGTCTGATTGAGATGCAATAGATCACAGTCGTATCCGATATTTCAGCCGTAAGAAGGGGTGTACTGCTGTCCTTAGGAAGGGTGTTGTTTTTCTAATAGAATGATCCTTTACGGTTTTATTAGGAGATTATTTACAGAAGTGAATCTTCTTTTCTTTTCTCTGCTAATGAAGTGCTTTCAGAAAGAAGTGTCTCCAGTTCAGGTGAGATGGACGAGGACCTTGGGCGCAGTCTGGTGAACTGTTCGTCGTAACTCGTAGTCACTTAATTTTCCGAGGAATTATCTCATGAATTTTGAAATTGGGCAGGGGCTACGGAACTCGGCCACGTCTGTGGCCCCACGGTGAATGGGCACATTGTGCGGATGTTACATGGGGCCCGAGGAGCCCGCGGCGCCCCTCCGCCCACGGTTCTCCGTGTTTAATTCCGACGGGTGCCCGCTTCCCCTCCGGGTTGAGTCGGACCCTGGATCCCGTTTCAGCAAAGGAAGCAGGCACGTCTCCGGGGACGGGAGAGAAGCCCCTTTCGAAACTGCTGCAGGTGCCTGCCGCGGTGACGGGTCCCCCGGTGGCCCTCCCAGAATGACTGATGGGCCGCGGTGGCCCGGACCTACCAGGTGAGCTGCTGCTGACAGAGTTGGAGAGGGGGGACTCAGGCGGCTGTGACTGCAGCTGTCGGCCGGAGGACGCCTGGACTGGGCAGCGGTGGCAGGACAGGGACACCAGAGTCAGGCCCCGGCCCCCGCGGCTGCTTGGACCCCGGAAGCGGAGTCTGGTCATCGCTGCGCCACTCCCACGGACACCCCACAAACCAGAGACTTGACCCCAATATGTCAAAATCCTCCCCACCACCTTGGTCTTCCGCCTTCCCTGAAGCTAATTCTGGCATCTCCACACACTGCCGACAGGAAGGGGCCACAGACCTCGGTCCGTGACCTTCAGCCTCTGGGTGCGTCCAGTTCCAAAGTCGTCCGCGCGCTCCCTCCCACGCTCGTCCACGTGAGCGCGTCCTACCAGGACTCGGTGCGCCCGGCCGAGCGGCTGTACCGATGACACCTGTGGCATTTCAACACTCAAAGCCTCCAACAGCGGGCCAGGGACAAAAGGGGCTCTGGGCACAAAACATGGGTTGAAGATACCACAAAAATGAAAGCAAAACAGAGAAGAAAACGGCAGAGCCGGTCCTCCCCCTACTTGGAGCTGCCCATCAGGCGTGGTAAGACGTGAAAAGTCACCACAATCGAACCAGCTGACAAAGGGGCCACCCGTCCAGACCGTCCGGGGGGTCGTCGCGGATCACGGGCCCCACGACGTGCTGCAAGTCGGTCGAGCATCTCGAACTTCGCACGTGACCAGGAGGACTCGTGGCCGTGAAGGCGGACACGGGCTGCCCGTGGTGCCTGGCCATGGCTTCGAGTGTCCTGCGTCCGGGGCCAGGGGCCCAGTGCAGACGCAGCATCGGCGGCTGCCCGGTCGCCGAGGGCCCAGGGTCGCAGCGCCCCCGCTGCGGTTAGGTGGGTCCCTAATGGGGAGGTGGGAAGGGGACGGAGCGCCTGCTACACGCCCCCCCGCGGCGCTGCTGCCGAGGGCTGCGGGCACCCCGGGCGCCGCCTCCGTGTTTCCGCCCTTTCTGCCTGCGGCCCTTCCCCGCGGCTCACGCTGGCTGTTCTCCTTCCACGTGTCTCCTCCGACTGCACGCCTTTTGCATACAACACTTCTCTCGGCTTCCCTGTCTGGGTCGTGCCACCGCCAGGCCGCCGAACCCCAGCCCAGCCCTGGAACGAAGTTTCCTGGGAACCGGCGGACGCCCGGACTCGGGAGGGGCCAGGGGGAGACACCACGGAGACACCACCCAGCGCGCAGGCGCGTGCTCGTTTCATGGCCTTGCTCCGCCCCTCCCCCCCCAACTTGGCAGTCCCCCCGCCACCTCCCCCACCCCCCACCGACGTTGGGATTGTACAGATACGCGCGACTCACAAGGCACTTGGTTCTGGTCGTCGTTTGTTAGATTGGCCACATTCAAACTTTCTAGTAGGAATGTTTCTGATTCACATCCAAGCTCGGATACACGTGGCTAATGAAGAAGAACCACCTCTCCGAGCTGGAGATCAAGTCACAGGGTGGTCTGTGACCATCAGGGCCTCAGGCCACTGGGAGCTTGGTCCGAGGGTTTGGGGGCGAAGAGAGAACAGAGAGAACGAGAGGGCCTGACCCGGTCCCGCCCAGGTGTCCCCTGCCCCCTCCATGGGTCTGCACCCCCATCTGTCTCGTGTTTCCCTGCGGAGGAAGCACCCCCCCCCGTCACTCTGAGCCTCGGGCATTCAGGGCGCGCCCGCCGCTGCCCCACCCACATTCCCTCTCCAGAAGGACGCAGCACAGCGTACACAGCAGCGGAGCTCCGTGTATGCCTAGACGGGTTTAGTGAGTTTACAAACGAAGCCAAACGTTAATCTAGGCCCTCCTTGACTCCCTCTTAAGTTAGCCAGGCACAGAAATAGCACAGCCCTTGAACGCTGAGTCAATTTTATGTTTTATATTTTACCTGAGCAATAAATGGAACATTTGTGTTCTACGCACACATACATCTATATTTACCTAAATAGAAAGATGATTCATATTTGCCTTGTTGCGTAATGAAACAGGCTGTTAAAATTCATTCATCTTATCTAAAAATGTACTCGAGGGCCTGCTCTGAGCACTTCACCTGGGGTTACATCAGGAGCAAAACCCGGCACCGTCTCTGCCGTGATGAACCTCAGGGTCCACAGTGGGGGCAGAAATGAATTAATTATTCATTAATAGGTGAGACGACAGAACGCCTGAGTGCGACAAGTGCTCTCACAGCGCTGTCAAAGCGTCCTTGATCCGGGTTCAGCGTCCTCGGTGGCGGGTTCTCAGCACGAAAGAGTGTTATAATTTGATGCCGTTTGGGGAATATAAGTTCCTATTAGTTATTCTATGTCCTTTTACGAGATTTCTGTTGTGTTACCAGTAAAATCTACAAGCCCCGAGTACTTTTTCCAAATATACCCAGCAGAACTATCGATGCAGTGAACCTGTTGTCTCCCTGCATGTCTTGATATTAAAGATGAACTTGACGCAGTCTTGAAGCCCCGAGCCTAAGGCAGCGCTCCGCGGCAGTGTGAAGCAGATCCCACAAGTCCGGGCTGTTGTTGCACCGGTCGGTTAGCGTTCTAAATGTGATAAGTACATAAATTATACAATATAATTTATGCCAATTATAACAATACTTTATTGCCCCGAATGAGCTGGTTCAAGGGTAGCTAGCTCCAGCTATTTCCGTGGCATCTGCGGGGAGGGCGGGGTGCGGAGTAACCCCCGCAGAGCTGAGCGCCCCAGCTGGCCCAGCGACCGTGGGGACAGCGAGCTCCCCGTCTCCTTCCTGAGCTGGAGGCAGACGCACCGGGACCTTCACCACCTGCCCGCGCTCCCTGCTCTGTCTCTCCTTGGGCATGGCACTTAATTTCCTGTTTCTTATCCTTCACAGTGTTTCCACACCAACTTCACTTGGGCTTCCATCCTCTGTAATTTTGCTTATCACTGCTTTACCATCACATCGATGGCGTGTCTCCATATTTCTGTCCGTGTCTTGGAAAACACTGGGGCAGCACACTGTGTCTCAACAGGACACAGGGAAACGTGGACTGTGGGTTTGATGGAAACTGCGGGCAGGGGACCGGGCAGGAGACAGCGGTTCTGAGAAAGGCCCCTGGAGACCTGTCTCGGGGCCCCCGTGCTCTGGGGCAGGAGCCCACTGCGCATGGGCGGGGCAGGAAACGCAAGGTCTGCGGAAGGGCAGCCCGCAAGGAGCCGTGAGCCGCGCAGAGACCCCGGGGCGCGGGGAGAGGGGAGAGGGCCGGCGGCCACCGTGGAGAGCAGGCGCTGACAGAGCACGTCACCGTCACCGAGGGCGGGAAGAGCTGTGCGGTTAACACAGTTCATTTATTTGTGACCCGAGGGGTGGGGTCGCACGGTTCTCCTAAACCTGGAAGATTTTTGTGAGTCGCTCACCCCCTTCGACCCTGGAGAGCCTCTACGCGACCGCTCTGCACAGGCCGACCCCAGCCAGGCGGTGCGCGGGCGCAGTCTGTCTGTCCCGTCCCCCCACCCCCTGGGTTACAGTCCCCGGGCCCCGCCCTGCAGGCCGGCCCTGTGTCTCCCTCCGTCCCGGCTGAAATAAACCCACTCCGGGGTCCCGCCAGCACCCGTGGCGAGCAGAACACCGCCACGGGGCTGCCGTCGAAGCTGACCGTGCGCCCTTCCCCATTGCTTAGAGCCAAGTCTGGCTGAGGGTGAAGTCGAGTCTTCGGGTTCGTTTTTTTTTTTTCTGTATCCGATCAGTAAGTTTCTGGTATCTCCGCTGAACGGAGTGTGGTCCGCCTTGAACTCGACCAAGCCGGCACACCCTTCCGAGGGCTCCCTGCCGGCGCCAGCCTCCCTCCCTCGCTGATCAGCGAGGCTGCCGGGGCTGTGCGCGTCCCGGGAAGCGGCGCAGCTCGCGCTTCCCGCGGGGCTGGGGTGGGGGGGCCCGGCCCGCCGCTGCCCGGGCGCCAGCCTCCACCCGCGCGGCCGCTCTCTGGTGTCCGGAGCCCTGGCGTGCCACCGCCCCCAGAGCCACACAAACCGGCGGCTGTAAAAGGCAGCCCTGCTCTTCCCACTGTTTTATGGGCTTTGTCTGGGCACTGAGGCGGATGCCGTCGCCGCGGCCAAATTCACGGTCTGGTGCGACGTTTATAGCTTCCTCTTTCTGGTTGAGTATGTGACCTTGTCGCTGTGAAGCATTTCTGGAGCCGTTATTTATCGTTATATAAACAATACAATCACTGTTTCTGGGGGGGGGTCCCCCTCATGGTTTATTTCCCCCAGGGCGAAAAACAATCGAACCCTGAGTGAAAGTGCACCCACAGTCTCCGCTCCGAAGGCACAGTGTGTGTGGCCAGCAGGGCAGGCTTCCAAAGTAAGCAGCTCGCCCCTGGGGCCCGCTCCTTCGTGCGTCTCCATTTTGTCCGAAACTCCACAATCTGGCTTCCCAGCCCCGCGTGGCTGCGGCTCCGGAGAAGCCGGCCTTCTTCCAGCCCTGTGCCGCATCGCGGCCTCACCCGGGGCCCCAGGGGGCCCAGCGCCAGCCGCTGCCCCCTCGCCCGTGCAGGGGCTGCCCCCCCGCCTCTGGGCCGCAGCACCTGCCCCTGGACACTGCCCTGGCCAGCGGCACCCCCGACCCCTCCCGACGCAGGGCAGCCTGAGCTCGCTCCCTCTGTGAGGGCACGGCACGTGTCAGTCACCTGCTGTCCGCCTTCGGCCGCGCACACGCAGGGTAGTGCCCCGCAGGTAAAACCACGGCTTACGTGAGGCGGGGACATGAGGAAGAAGCGGAATGAAATGGGAAAAGGAGGGTTAGCCTCCTTGAGATCTTAACATAACTACCACAAAAGTCGCTTTTAAAAATTCCAGTAGAGTTCACTGAACTTCTGCTTCCTCCCGAGTCCTGGACGTGTTTCTGTGTTGCTTCTGGAGCAGATCCCAGGGGGCCCGGCCCACCACCCTGGCGGGGGCTGAGCGCCACGCCGGTCACTGTGATGGTCACTCCGTCTGGCGTGGCCCCGGAACAAGGCCCCCTCTGCCTTGCGTAGGGCCCCGGGGGGCTGACCTCCACGGACGCACCACAGGCTGCCCGGCTGGCTGCCCCCGGTGGGTTTTGGCCGACGGGGCTCCCGGGTGGGAGACCTCGGACAGCAGGAGGCAGAGGCCGGGGCTTCAGAAACCTCGTGGGCTCCTTAATTCTGCGCACACCCTTCGCCGGGGCCTCCCGGGCAAACTGAGCTGCGTCTGCCTCCAGCCAAGGTCGTGAACAAGGTCGCGAATGAGGCACCACGGTTCTGGTCTGCTCACCGGTGTGCGGTTCAGCCCGTGCTCACAAAGGCAGTGTGAGCCGTTCCTTGTGCTTGTTTAACACTGAAGTGCATTATTCGTCATTCATCTCTTTGCTCCTGAGATGGGAGCGGATGTTAGCTCGATTAATTTATTTGTGACTGGAGGAACTATGGTAATAATTTATAGCTCTTCCCCCCCAAAATCATGACACCTCTCTTGGGACGAGCGGAAACGTGGATGACTCTTTTTTACTTTTGTTCAAAATAGTAAATCATGACTTTTGCACGTATCTTTCGAAGCTTAAGTAATGCTTCCTCAGTGACTTCTCCTGTGGTGTGGACACAACACGCTTTCCAGTCAGATTCCTTCGGTTAATATTGCTGGTGTCGGCCTCGCCCCCGCGGCGCCCTGGGGACGCCCCAGTTCTCGCCCTTGGAGGGGTTCGCGGCCCGAGGGGCAGGCGCACGTGCGGCGAGCGGGCCCGGAGCCGCAAACGCGTGATTACTGACTCAGGTGGGAAAGAGAGAGAACAGGCCGGGCTGAGGGGAGAAGAGAGGAAGACCGTTTTAAAAAAAAGGAGGATGCTTGGTTAGCGCCCCGTGGGAAGGAGACACACACGCCGAAAACCGGGGGAGGAACCGGGCCTCCCTCTGGAGTCGGGCAGGCGCGGCCTGTGCGAGGAGAACCGGGAAAACCGGGGCCGTGGGGTTGCAGGGCGTCTGGGATCCGGGAGGCTGGCCGGCCGGGGAGACGGAGGGACAGAGAGCCAGGGGCCGAACAGGAGCAGCCCTCGAAGCCACGGGCTTTGTGGCAAGCACACGAAGAGGGCCCCGGGGGCGCTTCATGAGGACAACGGCACGAGCCGGTTTACGCTGAGGTGACGAGCTTGAGCGCTTTGTGAGGGGCGTCACGGAGCCAAACAGGTGTGCCCACTGGGAGGGCAGAGGGGACGATGGAGTGTCGGGGGTCAGGGCTGGGGCGGGGCACTGATGCCCGCTCTGGAGACTGTCGACTCCCACGCCCTCGGTGGCTTCAGTAGGGAGAGCACTGTTACCACCTCATCTCTGGGGTCCGGCGGTGACTGTGACCTTGAGCTGATCTCCTGGGCACAGTGTGCTTCCAGCCAGCCAGGGGGGCGGGGGGGCTGGCTGAAGGGTCGGAGTCTCGGGAGCCATACATGGGGGGGCGGTCAGATGTCACCATTTCCTACCGTGTGCCTCCAAGGACAGTCTGTCACTGACTTCTGCGCTGTGTCCCGGCTGCCCCTAGAGTTGTCCCTCCCTGCCACCGAGTCTGTGCCCGCCCCCGGGCATGCCCACGCCAGCGACCACACTTAATTTCAGCCTAGTCTCCCCACCCCTCCAACCTGTGCCGTCTTGCCACGCCCCGTCCTAAGGGTTAGAATTCCTGCATCCGTTCAGGAGTGTCTGGGGACGGGGGCTCAGCTCCCTCGCTGGAATTTTGGGCACATTCTGTGTCCCTTCCCCTGGCTGCCCCCCTGCAGGAAAGATGCATGTTAACCCGGTCTGCCTGCCTCTTGACAGTTCCGCCTCCATTCCCCTCTCTTTCCCTCCACACACTCCTCCGCGTCCTTTGCTTTCGGCTCTGACGCCGCGTAAACGGCTCTGACGCCGCGTAAGCACAGAGAATTCTCCGTCGGTTCCCTCCAGCCGAGATGACTCCAAGCGCCAGACTCGTCCTCACTTGACGGAGTCTCGTACACGCCTCCGACACATCTGAAACTCCACGTTCATGTCCGCGCTCCCCCCGGTCGCCCACTGAAGCCCCCCAGCCGGCCCGTCCCTGGATTTTCTCTCTCTGAAAGCGGCGCCAGGGCAAGCCCGGCCGTCCCGCTGGTGGGTCCCGAGGGCTCTTCGCCTCCTGACCCACCGGCGACAAACGGGGAGACTCTTGCGACTGCGTTGTCAGATATCATTCTGCGTTGTCTAGAATCGACCCGTTTTTCCCTGTCTCATCATCTTCGTTGCATTTTGCTTTGGCTTGCTTCCCCCCACCGGGAGCTGGAGGAGACAGAGCCACCGGGGGTGCAGCCTCCGGACAGGGCCCCCCATGCACCCCCTGCACCCCGAGGGAGGCACAGTTACGAGCGGCCCTCTCCTGTGGCGGATTCCAAGTTCACGCCGAGCTACGACCAGTTCAGAGGGAAGGAGGGGGAGGGGCACCCTCGCGGCTCAACCTTGAGGCCCGCATCCTGGGGTCCCCTGAACGTGGAAACGTTTTCACACTGCTGTTGCTTCGTGAGAATGTCCAGTTCTGCCAGAAACAGCGTCAAACCCCAGCACCAACGGCCTTGTAACTGTGGCATGTAATCCTCGCACTCCTCCCCTGCCCCTCGCCAGAGGGGAAGGAGATAAAGGCAAGTCTGTCCATGGCCCCTGCCTGTCTGTGGGAAGCGACCCGAATCTCTGCGCGAACAGCCCGGGGCCAGACGACGCACAAACGCAGGGCAAACCCGCAGAGGCGCCGCCCCTCCTCCTGGACCTGCCGAGTCACAATGCAGATGCAGTCCGTTTAAAACCTTGCCGTCGAAGCTAAATCACTGTGAGTAAAAATTTAAGGAACAAATGATATTTGGTTTAAAAGTGGGCCAACCGGAGTATTTTCGGGAGAGAGGAGGAACTGGCGGGAGTTTAAACAAGAAGAACCACAGGAGCTTTGTCGCCTGCTGACGCAGCCTGGGAAGGTTTTGGGGAGTGGGGGTGCCTTTGCTGTTCTAAAACAGGAGGGGTACTTATCTAACCTCTGCTTCAACTCCCAGCAGCCGGGTGGTCCTGGCTTTTACAGCCCTCTCATTTGCAAACACCTCAGATTACCAGGAAACCTATCACTCTTTGCGCCCCAATAATTTGGAGGGTGATCTGTCCTCCAGAAACGTGTTGGGATCTAACAATTTTTCAGTGTGATCTCTTTTGAGAAAATGTCTTACTCTACGTCCTAATGGACAACTTTCCCCCAAAAACCGAAGTCCTCCAGCTTCTTTTCGATCACTTCTCGTGTGCCTCCCCTCACCTCTGCTCGGCCTCCTCCGGGCGTTTATTCTGGCCCGGGGTCAGGAGTTCCCAGCCGCTCTGCACGTCTGCGGGATCCAGGCCCGTTTCATTATTGACCCTCCCCCCAAATCTGCTCGACTCCCTGCCTTAATTCGTATGGAAGCGTGTCCACCTGCTGTCAGCTTCCCCCAAGTTTCCGGAGTCACTTTGGGAAGTTCTCGCAATGCCTTCGCCCGTAATTCTTCTGACCATCAAATTTTGAGTGTGTTTAAACCAAGAAGAGCTTCCTTATTTTTGCCACACTACACTGTGGGTTCCTTTAACGATACTGACCAGTCCCGTCCGGGTGGAAGAGGAACCTGGCGGACGAGCCCCTGAAAGCGTGCCCGCGCAAGGACAAAGCAGCCCAGCCAAGCCCTGCCGCCCCTCTGCTATCAGCTGCCTCCACCCTGCTGAGGTCTAAAATACCCAGACAATCTCTTTGGGTCTAACTAGCCCTGCTTCTTGTAATCCTCACCCCCAGGACATGTTTATTGGTTTTGGAGAGAGAGGAAGAGAAAAAGACAGAGACAGAGAGAGGAAGAGAAACGTGGGTGTGAGAGAGAAGCATCCATCGGTTGCCCCCCGTACGCACCCGGACTGGGGATCGAACCCACAACCTTCTGGTGCACAGGACAATGCTCCAACCCACTGAGCCACCCGCCACTGGGGCTCACGTGCCCAACCTTTGGGACAGGAGGGTGCTGGAGTCCTCCCAGTAGAGGTGCGGTGGACCTGACATTGTTTCCTCTCCGGAAACGGTGCCTCACTTCCCGCAAGGCAAAGCTGGGATCTAAGTAGTTGCATCCGTCTCGGCACGGCCTCGACTGTGTGCCGTCAACCGAGACAGAGGGGAGGCCGTGAAGCACACGCTAACCTGTACTTCATGGCCCCCTCCCATCCTCTGCGTCACGGGGAGCTGGGCTTCCTTTTCCGACATGGCCCCGGGGTGGGGTGGGGCGGGGGCGGGCAGGCTCCTGGGGATGTGTCCCAGGCGCTGGTCGGCGATGCTCCATAGGGAACGGAACCCTCCCGTCTTCTCGGCGCAGCTCCCACCTGATGGAGTTTCAACAGCTTTTCCTTTTCTCTGTCCCCTGCTCATTACGGAGCAGACGTTACGAGGGCTAACAGGGTCATCCATTAGCTGAATGAGACCCGATTATGGGAAAACCAGCGCGGCCCCCCTGGGCACGCCGACAGCCCCGCTCGGGTGACCACGCGGGCACACGTTCAGAAGCATGAAAATGTTTGTGTTTTCCCAAAGTAATGTAATGCGTGGATGCCAGCGGAACTGCGATGAGAGGCCCCGTTCACTCAGCCACAGGTGCCAAGGGACGAGGGTTCCTAGAAAAAAATCCTTGCCACCAAAAAGTCATTTTATAACAGACACCTGCTGTAGGAGTGCACAGTGAGGAAACATGTAATTGTCTGAAAGCACTCGAAAGATGGTTCTTGGCTTTCCCCCTATATTTAAATTATCCTTCAATTTAAGTTACTGGTACGAGTATTACAGGAAAGCTATGGTCTCATACAAATTCTTGGACAACCTGAATGGATACATTTTGGATCTAAAAATCATACCTTATCCTGGGTAACTAATTCCCAACACCTCAGTGGACAGGGATACACCCAGAAGCATACAGACACAAACATGCACCCACTGCTGGAACCAGAAACCCGGCATTCCTTATATTTCAGTCTGAGATGTAATACATGTGGAATGTCCTATTTCAGTTGTAACCTTTCTGAAGTAAAATATTACTTGAAAAAAAATCTCGAGATGTAAGTTGAGCTTCACAAAACACCACTGGAATCCTTTTTATATATTTGACATGCATGAACCTTCCCCCAAAGTTTCATATTCCAACGAATAAGCCAATGGCAAGTAGATATTTACTGGAAATGAAAAAAATAAGTTCATTTTCAGTTTTGTTACAGATCATACCACCATAAATAATACCAAGAAGTCTCATAAAACCTGCCTCGAGATTATTTTATTGCGCACGTTGTTTTACAAGGACGCTGGAAAGCATTGGGTTGCAGCCCCAAGCCTGCTGGAGGCACCCAGCGTGATAAGGGAATGCCGGGCCAGAGCCACAAAAGCGCTGCAGTGAGGCGTCTTTTCAAACAGACCCCCCGGAAAACAGCCGCGCGGCCAGGCGCGTTCCAGGCATTCCTGAGAAACAGGACACTGCGGCCCGCGGGACCCAGGGCTCCAGGCCCTTCCAGTGCCGGTCAGAGGAGATAAAGACATTAAGTCCAAACAAACACCGAGGCGGGCCAGCGATCTGGAAACCCAGTTCTCGCCGAACAACTTTGCAGGAAGCAGGCCTTTGCTGGGCAGGACGTTCGGGGGGGGGGTTTTGGCGGACCCCGGGGGGCGGGGGGAGCAGACACGGGCTTGGCCATTCGGTTCGGCGGGACCGTCCCTGGGAGCCTCCTGCCGGGGCGCCCCCGCATCTGCCCTCTGGGCTGAAACTAAACGTGAACAGCGGGAGAGCGTTCCAGTCTGCTTCTCATTAGGGCAGCTCGATGGTGCTCAGACAGAAGTGGTCTCTGTCGGGCAGTGCCCTCACCCGGGCCCCGGGCCTCCCCCGGCCCGGGGTCACGTACGTCATCCATCACCTTTCCGAGGTTGGATTCAAGACCCGGGGGTGCAGGGCTGGGGGCAGTAACCCTGGCCTTCCTGCCTTCATTGTCCTTGTGGTGTTTCCCAACTCCAATGTCTGGGGGAGAAAGGTCCGTTTCAGCTTTTGAACTCTTGCTGTAAAAGCCAGATACGGGGATCATGGCCTCCCGTCCTTCGAGAAGATGGTTTCCCCATTCTTTCTGGCTGTGGATGAGTCTAGTCCCCAAGCTCTTTTTCTGATCTCTGCCTTTTGTTACTGCGATGGACTGAACCTATAAACACTTCCTCAGTGTCTCTCTGGGTTTGCAGAACAGCCCCACACGGGGCTGTGTGTTGGGACGGGGCATCACCCTTACTCTCTTCCAAAGCTTTGGGTCTCCCTGCCACCCCTGCAGGGGTGGCCTTCCAAGGTGTCCATTTCCACTGGACAGTCTCGGGTGGACTTCCGGTTCCCAGCTCAGCGTGGGAGCTGCTTGGACGTCTCCGCTCCACCCTCACACCACGTGAAACGCCGGACAGGCTGGACAATGGGCACCTGTTCTTGGGTGCAGACGGACAAACTGTGGGCCCCGAGTTGGGAGACACAGGGAGACACAGGGGGTCAGAGCTTCCAGGGGCAGCGGCTTGCCGGCAGAACCCACCCATGGGAGCCAGAGTGGGGTGAGGGAATCCTGAATGATCATCCAAAGGTTCTGTGAGACTTAACAACTCGGGGGGGGGGGTGGCATCATGGGGGCCCCACCGTGTGTGACATTTAACTCCTGGAGCTCCGCCAGGCTCGCCCTCCCCTCGTCACACCATCCTGAAGGCCCCCTTACAGGCTGCCCGCTTCGAAAACTCACCGCAAAAGGCAAAAACACACACTTCCAGGAGACAGAGCAAACATCAGAATCAGATAGGGCAGAAACGCTGGAATTTTCAGACCAGGACTTTAAAACAACAATCGTTAACATTCCAGGGGCTCCCAAGGGCAAAGCGGACAGCAGGCGGGGGCAGATGGCCACCGCGAGCCCAGGGCTGCAGACCCGGGAGGGGACCGAGGAGGAGCAGTGTCAGAGGCCGGCACCCCCGAACTGGACCCGGAGACGCCTCTGCAGGGCCCGTGGGTGGACTGGGCACAGCTGAGGGGCACTCCCTGAGCTCGGACATAGTGCCACAGAATCCTCAAAAACTGAGAAGCAAAGAGGAAAAACACCCAATTAAAAAAAAAAACAGAACAGAATATCCATGAATTGTGGGACAACCACAACAGGTAACTCACAGGTAATGCACATACCAGCAAGGGGAGAAAGGGAGACAAGAACAAAAGAAAGATTTGAAACAGTTACGACTAAGAATTTCTCCCAAATTAATATCAGGCACCAAATCACAGTTTCAGGGAGCTTGGAGGATGCATTGAAAACAAAACAAAATAAAAAGCAAAAGAAAAAACCTGCCCCCTCCCCAAAAAAAAACCTGCACTTTGGCATGTCATTTTCAAATTACAGAAAATCAAAGACAGAGAAAAAACTCCTGAAAGGAACCAGAGGGAAAATACATCTTCCATGTTGAGGAGCAAAACTAAGAATTGCATGTAACTTCCCAGAAACCTAGCGAGCCAGTAAGACCCTTGTCGCGTGGGGAGGACAGGCCCGGCAGCCCAGAGCTCCGCGCCCCGAGGAACAGCCCTTCGAAAGTGAGGGGAACCAGAGACGGGCAGAAATGGGGGGAATGTGTGTCTGGTGGTGCTGCCGCGCAAGAAACGCTGGAGGAAATTCCAACATTTACGCCCTGTGGCCTCTCCTCTCCTCCTGCTGTTGGTGTCCCCTCCCCCCTTTTCTCCAGAGCGGCTCTCGCTCCCCAACTCCCCGACTCGGGGTCCCTCGTGGTCCTCCTGTCATTTTCTAGGGCGTCTGCCAGATTCTCTAGTGTCTTTCCCACTGTGTGGCTCCAGGTCCCCGCCCTCCTCCTCCGCCGCCTCCTCTGCTGGGATACACCAGAGCCAGGCGGTCCTGCTGCTCCCTGTCTTGCTGACCCACCCGGCTGCCCTGATAATCCTGCCTTATCTCCTTCCGCCCCACGTCGCACGGAGCTGGATGCCGAGCAGAGGTTAATGGCCGTTTCTGTCCCGGGTTTTTCCTGCCCCGGCCGCGTTATCTGGCCTTCCCGCCGCCTGACTCAGAGGACAGGCCGAGACACACACTCCCCAAGGCCATATTTACTCATCAGAGCACAAGGACGAATTCCAGCGCCGGGGCAGCGCACGCAGCACACAGTGCAAACAGCCCGGTGGGCCCCGCGGCGGCGGTGGGAGGCCCGCCGGCCCAGGCCAGCTGCGGGGCCCTTTGATCTTCAGCGATCAGTTTAACCAGTTCTGGGGCCCTTTCGTCCGCCCTTCACACACCCAGTGTCCGGTCAGGCCGCAGTGCCTGGGAACTCTCCACCTGAAGGCTGCTAAACAGAAGTCGAGTTTTCCAAGGGGTAAAGGGGCTGAGGTTTGTCCAAGTAAAACGGGAAATCTATGCACAAGCAGCGTCGACCCCCCAGCCGCTCACCCCGACGTAAAGGCGGACTGCACCACTTTAATCCTCCTGGTGCCACCACAGCCACTGCCCTGAAAATAAATGAATACACTTGATTTGAATGTCTTACTTTTTTACTCAAAGCTCCAAGCCTTTCATGTATAAACCATTATAGCCTTTTCTGTCTTCTTTTAGACCATTTTCATCTAAAAATACCCCTTCCGCGAAGCCTTCTTTAAACCTGCCTAGAAACCAGTCACTCCTTCCTGTGCGAGGCCTCCTCAGAAAACCGTGCGACATAAGGACACGGCGTTTCCTTCCTCGGTGGGTTTGTCATTTAACTCTCTCTGCAGAGCGCTGCTGGAATCTTTTTCGATGGCAAATGGGTAATTTCTCGTAAAGTCAAGTAACTTGACGTTGGAAAATCTGAACAGACGCCGCCGCAGCGAGCAGGTTTGCAGCAATCTGCTTGGGGAGCCTGTGCACAAGGGAGAAATCTCTGAGGGTCGCAGCTGACGCCCGCTGGAAGGGTGGGCGCGAGCCCCTGCGCGCCCCTGCGCCCTCCCCGCTCCCCGGTGACGTCACCGCAGCGGCGTCAGCAGGGTTGCGTCACCGAAACCAGCAGATGCTGCGCACTGGGGCTCCCTCCCGGCCCCCCCCCCCCCCGGCCCCACTCCCGGAGTCACGCACACCTCGAAAAACATCCCTGCTTACAAGCCCACCCCACGTGCGCTTCTGGTTTGTGATCACGCCTCCTCGGTCAGCCTCGTCACCAGACTGGCAGCCGGAGCCCCAGGTTTTGTAAAGAGCAGGTCTTCGTTGGCGTCGTGGCGCCCTGCACGGCGGCGGCGGCCCACTTTGCGGGGTGGTCGCCACGACCTCCTGACGAGTTCAGCTCGACCACAGATTCGATGTGATTGATGAAATGACTCTTAATTTTAGAATCAGTATTTTACACCTTTCTTCTGGGAGAAGAGTGTGTAAAAAGTCAAATGATGGTGTACACCAAAGGTACACGTTACTGATCAGAATAAAGGAATGGTTTGGATCAATTAGGAACTGTAATATAGCGCTCCTGTTATCCTCCACTTGTTTTCATTCCTCCTTAACGCCACAGAGCTTAGTCCGGAGACGAATAGAGGTCACTCATGTGCCTGTCTCATGGCCGCTGTAAGTGACAAATTGCCACAGACTTAGTGACTCAAAATAGGCATTCTGTCAGAGTTCCGGAGGCCAGAGTCCTAAATCATCGTCGCTGGGCCAGGATCAAAGGGCCAGCCGGGGCCTCACCCCCCCAGAGGCTCCGCCGGGGAGCCCCCTCTCCTCCAGCCCCGGGGGGGGGCTGCTGCCCCGTGTCAGCCGGTCTCTGCCCCCGTCTCCCCTCCGCTTCCCTTCTGCGCGGGGCAGGTGTCCCGGCCTCGGGGCCTTTGCCGGTCCCCCTCGAATCAGCTCAAGACACCCCGTCTGAAGACACTGCATCACGCGGGTTACCTTCGAAGGTCACCGCCACAGGATGGAGGGAGTAGAGTTCAGTGTCAGCCCACTTCTACCACCCCATCGCCTTGAGAAAAATTAAATCCTTGCGAAAGTCGGTCCCAAGGAAGCCGAGGTGTTTCGGCCGTTTCTCGGAGGTGCGCGCCCAGGTCCCCGGTGCTGCCGCGCGTTGGCGGAGCACGCCGGGCGGCTGACGGAAAACCGGGAGAGGGCCGTCTTGCTGACACCCATGGGCGATGCTGGTTATGCTTCAATGTCAGCTCTCGCATTTCTCCTTTTCGTGTTTCTGTGTAAAAAATGTCTTGTCTTTTCCTTCCATAAGTGCCGTGCATAATACCCTGTCCACTTTTAAGTCAGGTTATTTATTCATGAAGAAACATATTTCAACACTCACCTTGTGGTAGGTGCGTGTTTAGTCCTTACCTGAAGATTGCATGACAGGTGTTACCAACTGCGTATTTTTTTAAGTTGCAATATGCATAGATCAAATGGACTCGCCTACATCCCTTACAATCACGGCTTGAAGCAGCACACGCCCACCGGGAATGTTTTCTGCTGAATGCCAGGCACGTCCTCATGCTTTATTCTCTTCTTGGGAGAGTAAGGATGCGCACACCTCAGAGACGCACACACCGCCCCCCGCGCAGTGGGTCCGACGGGCCCGCGCGGACTCACGACTCACGTCCCCTGCCCCGGCCCGGGCTGCGTGCTCGGTCACGGACACAGCAGCGTGTCCCTGGAGAAAGTCCTCACGCGATACACGGTGCGGGGAGTGGGCGCCCGAAGTCAGATGCGGTTTTCTGTTGAGCCCAGGACACCCGTGAGAGCGGACACGTCTTCGACCTTGCTGCGTGTGTTCACGCCACGTGACCAGGCGTGGGCAGCCTCCCGGTACACGGTGACAGCTCGTAGAAAAACGGAAGCACGTAAAGACCTGTGATATGTGGTTGGGGACGCCTGTGCCTACGTGTGTGGGGTTTTTTAAGACAACAGTTTCCCTTGAGGGAGTGAGAGGAGGCTGTAATGAGAAGGGTCGCCAGCTTTTCAGGGGCTCAGGAAGGGGGTGAGGAGGAAGCAGAGGACGGCCTGGCGGGTGTGTGTTTGGGGGTGCGGCTGGCCTGACTGCTGGGGGGGCGGGGTGGGCAGCTACAGAGAGAGAGAGAGAGAGAGAGAGAGAGAGAGCGAGCAGGGGTGGCACCAGGCAGCCGCACGGCCGCACCAGAGACAAGCCCGGGCGCTGGAGAGCCTGAGGGTCGGCACACACAGGACTCCGTGCGCTGCGGCGGGGGTGGGGGCCCCCGGGACGGTCTTCGGGGAGGAGGGCGACGCGTGGAACTAGTCGGTAATCCGCACACAGAAAGAGTCTAAAGAGGCCCGATCCAATGAAATTGGGGACTGAGAAAAACATTTCCTCCGAAACACAGTGTAATGGAAAATTGTGACAGTCTCCGTGTAAATAGCATGACGAGGAAAAGGCCGCGGAACATCGATCTGATGCCTCAGTCAGCGGGAGAAAGCCTGCGACCTGCATTATCTCTGCTCTACTTCCCCCCGCGGAGGGCCGTGCCGCTGCGCGCCCCTCCCGGGCGCAGGCTCGCGCTTCCGCGGGGAGCGCTTGCGTGCGAGCGGCCGCCTTGGACAGCACGACTCACGGCGCCTCAAGGAGATCTCAGCACTTTTAGGAGTCCCTCTAAATACCCCTTCATAGGCTGTGGGTTAGAATATCACGAATAAAAAAGTGACTAAAATTAAACGCAGACCAGCGGAGGGTAACCGCCGCCGCCATCATCTGCTGGAGACGCAGGGCCGCCGGAGAAACTGCCCCCCCCACCCCCCGCGCGCACACAAGTGTGTAAATTGCAATCTGACCCCATTGTGGAAATCTCAATCGTCATGCGAAACGTCGAAAGGGCCCATTTAAAATAATTATGTTGACTCTCAGTTGCGCATTCCAATGACAGGCTCGGGTCACGGGCTGGGGATGCGAGCGGTGCGCGGGCCGTGCAACCGAGATGGGAGCCGAGGTCAGAGGGCGAGCCTGGTGGTAGTTTTTTTAGGTGCACCTAGGAAAAATCTACCTCTGTAAATTAAGAGGACTAATCACAAAAGCAAGCAAACAAAGAGAAACTGTGTATTCATTCCTACATAGTTACCAAGAGCAGAGATAAAATTAGCCTTTATTACAATGAAAACTTGGAATTCTTTTAGGGTAAGAAAAAGAAAGTCATTCCCCATTGAAATGAAGCAAATGCCTTATTTGGTCAAAGCAGCGTGCATAATTTAATTAGAGGTCCTACGATTCTGGAAAACGGCATGAAAGGGCAGCTCAGATGTATTAATTTACCAGCCCAGAGTTGCAGAGACATCCCAGCAAAGAGATGAGCGTCTTGACACACACTCCGTGACGCCAGCAGGCCTGCTCACGGGGACAGGGGTCCTAGCGCATTCCTCCTCCCCTCGGACAGCAGAGCAGATCGGAGCGGGAAGGGGGGGGCTGTCAAAGCTGGGGGGCAGGGGCTGAAAACCTCACCCCCGCATCCCAGTGGGACTTGGTCTGCCACGATCTGGACCTGCTGCCGGCACGGAGGACATGCCTTCTGGCGCTGAGGGCAGAGGCAGAAAAGCCCTTGTAATTGAAATTCGTTGGGCGGATGAGAAGCTGGCCCTCACTCCTGCTTTCATGAATACAATAAGCAAATCAGAAACGTGATATCTTGCTATTTCTAAAACGCTGCCTGTTTGGGGGAAGCCTTCCATTCGGCGTTGGAAGGGAGACTCCGAGGTGCGTTCCCCCTCTCCCTCGGGAGCGGACGCGACTCCAGTTCAGGGAGAGCACCCACGGAGGGCGCATGATGTGGACGGACTAGGAACGTTGATAACAAGCTCCCCCAGAGAACTGCAGCGGGATCGTGGAGTTGCCTCGCCCCAGAGAACACCGAACGGCCAACAGACACGGCCCCGAGAGCCGCCTGCCGCGCGCGGTCTCGGCGGCCCGAGGACGCGCGCTAACGTGGCCGGGCGTTCGCGGGGCCCGTCCTGGTGTGCGCGCAGCCGCCCCTCTCCTGGCCGACGCTTCTGCTGCGTATCCCGCAGCCTGAAACTGTCAGGCCTCCCTCGCAAACCTTCCTTTGTAAATTATTAATCCACTTTAATTTAAAATTTCATGTTACTGAGGGAGACTGCGTGGGAGGAGGCCATCTTCCGTGGGGTAAGATCTAATTCGAGACAGCGCTAATGCGAAGCCTTCGGGTATTAACTTTCTTTAAGGAAAGCATGAAATAATTTCTTTCATCCAAGACAAAATGTGGACGGCAGATGCTTTTCAAAGGGTTTAATTAATTATCTCAGCTTTAGACCACCCAAGCGCTGGAAGTGGCGTTGGGAGGGGACGCGGAGCTGCAGCTCAGAAGCGCTGTGAGCTCTGCTGGGCCCGACAATTTTCCTAATGGGAGGCCTCCGCGGCCAGCGCGCCGGGCCTGGAGGGGCCACGTGCTCTGGGGGGCAGAGGCCCGGGCTGCGCGGGGCGCTCGGTAATCCCTGCGCCTTCCCTGTTTTCTCTTCTCGGGTCAACACGACCCTTTCTGAGAGTGAATTGCCTTGAAGGGGCTTTGCCTCCGTGAAATAAAGTCTCCAGTCGTCTTCATGGCCTGGAGAACAGTTTGGAAGCTAAGTGAGGAAACACAGAAGCCTCTGTCAGAAGACGGCCCAGGAAGAGCAAAAGAATGTTCAGCAGAAGTTTCCGTGCACATGTATGACTCTCCAGACAGGGTGAGAAGTGCTCTGACCTCGACATGGCGTGATGCCACAGCCACCCGGATGCTCGGTGTGTGCCGAGGGGGCTGGAGCAGCTTCCGTTCATCACAGGTGTGGCATCGGGAGAAATACCACTGCGAGAACCAGAACGCAGTAGAGAGTCACGTGGTAAGATTATTTCGTGATCCTCCAGTGGGATTCTTTCACTAAAACGTTTCTCTCCAGGTGGTCATTGCCTGGAATTTTCACCACCGGACAACCAGATGGACACACGTATCCGCATCAGTGCTGTCGGGCAGACCACCACCGCTGGGAAGTGCTCTCTACCGAGATCGGCCCAGCAGAGTGCTGAGCAGACACTTCAGAAAAACCGTAGGTTATTTTCAAACTCTCTTTGGCATGGGAACAAAGCAAAAATACGTTATATATCTGAGCCAAGAAAATAAAATAAAAACGCGGAGCCGAGCGAAAGCCGGCTGGAGTTCACGCTGCAGATGGAAGAGGAAGGCCCAGGCTCGGAGAGGCACGGGCGGCGGCAGAGTCGGGGGGACGGGCCGTGGGGTCGCCCAGCGGAGCGTCTGCAGAGTCTGTTTTGCTCTGCGTGGCCTCTCAGCGCATCAGATAAGCATCCTCGTGACCCTGGAGTTGGGCAAGTGCCTGCGACACCTCATGCTGTCAGGTGACAGCAAGGTATGATGACGGGGCCTGGAGGCTGAGGGTAAGAGTCTGTGGTAGACGAAAAGCAGGAACAGGTCCTGGGGCGGTGGTGGGGGTGGGGGGGTGGGGTGAGACTGACTCATTGCAGATGACCAGGGAAGCCGACCGGGTGGTTGCCCTCACGTTCTGTCCTAATCTACTGCTTCTGAGCGGCCTCCATGTCGGCGGCGCCGCCAGGGAGAGGGTTCGAGAGACGGACAGAGTCGGAGACCCTGCCTACCCCCCCCTCCCCCCGCAGAGCCAGTCTCTGCCTTTGAACAAAGTGCGGGCGATGCAGGTGTTTCCCACCCACGTTAGTGCTGGAAGAGCGTTGCTGTTTGGTATGTAGACATAAACACTCAAAGGATGTACTGGTCAGTGAAATTAGGACTCTAATAAAATTATCTAGCCCAGATCGATAGAACTGTGTTATTTTAATTTGGGGCTGACTAATAGTGGTACTTCGTTTTGGTAAATTTAATTCTCAATATTCGAGTCTCTGTCCACATAGGTTCACGCTGTCTACACAGATGATCCCCCATGATTGGAAGAAAACAGAACACATGTTTTTGCCTTTCATCAACTAAGGCATTGGAAATTGGGAGATTTAAGACAATAGTAGCTCAATTATTTTTTTCCCCTTTTTCACATAGAAAATGAAAACCAAAATAGTGAGTTTTTTACTTTCTTCTCCATAAATCATATGCATACTTGGAAAATCCTTTATGCTGAAATGTTTAACTTTTACTTACTTGTAGGAAATGTGGTCTGCATACTCAAGACAGGAAAATAAACCAAGAAAAACCTAAAGCACTTTGGTTACTTAAATGTAAAAACCTAACTTCATAAAAAGGTTTGTCTCTTACAGAGTTCAAAAAAAAAAAAAAACAAAAAACAAAACCCAAAGAGAGAGACCTCTTTAGCATGTTTGGCTCAGCTTCCAGAGGTCTGACCGCACGCCCTGATCTGTGCCCATTACAGCCTCAGCGCAGGCGAGACACTTCCTGCGCAGATAGCACCCGTGTTCATCTGATTCCAATTTTCCCACCCAAGTCTCAGACCACCCATGGCACACAAGCCAAATTACTACCAAGAGCTAAGTTTATAATGTGAAAAGCAGACATTTCCATGTGTCCTTCCTTTCAGAATTCAAGATCAAGGCCAAGTCAGGAGTCTTAACATCATTCAATGAATCGCGTGCCTCGCGCGATTACGTGCCCAAGTCACAGAACTCAGCGTTGCCACTGCCTCTGCAGTCCTGCGCGTTGGGAGCCGGCGACACAGTGCTGCCCCTGAGTTGTGCTGTGCCTTTGTCAAACCCTATGATTTCCCATATGCCACTGTCCCTATACGTGGCAAAGGGGGCAATGAGTCTTTTTCCACCTTCCTCATCGTGTTCTCATAAATACCCAGAGATACGCGTGGGCGCTGGGGAGCGTTGAGATGCGTCAAATCCTGTAGAAACACAAGGGATTGTTACTGGCAAGTCTGTTTTCTTAAAGACATTTTAGTGTTTATATGATGCGGTACGTGTCCCGGGCTTATTTAATAACTCGCCGTTCGGGGAGTCCGATGCTGCGCGCAGAAAGGTTCTTCTTGAAGAGGCGCTTCTGCAGGAGGTTGGAAGCAGCCACACCCTCCTCGTGTTTATTTGCCGCCCCTCTCAGCGGCATCGCTTTCTCCCAGGCTGGGTTTCCCCGTGTTGTTTTACAGACGTGGCGTGGCCTACGTGTACAGTGATTATAGGGTCCACGTCATGCGTGGTCCCGTCCCAGACCCTCACGCCACCCCGCCCTCACTCATGCTCCCCCGGAGCGGCTGTCCGCCCCGCCCCACAGGCCCCGTTCCCGGGCAGCGCCCCGCGCAGCTGCGCCACCTCTGTCTCTCTCACAGCGCCTTTCCGCTGCACCCCGTCCACGTGGAGCTACGTTTAGAGACTCAGGCACCGTGGTGTTCCAGTTGCCTGCGGTACTCGGCACAGCGGCCCGAGACATGGGCGTGTGGCCCGGGAGCAGCAGGCCGAGTACCGACTGGGGGGCGGGGGCGGGCCATAGGCTGGATCCCCTGGATGTGCGAAGTGCCCTCAGTGTTGTTCGTGCAGGAACCGAATCGCCAGAGGACACTTCTCAGGACACACTTCTCGGGACACAGTCCCGTCGCGACCCTGACGGCAGGCGGCCGGGAGGCTGACGCAAACAGAGTGGAAGGGAACCGGAGGACTCCAGGCATGCCACCGCCGTGGTGTGTTTATGCTTTAAGTGCTCGCTGCTCTGTGGAGCGCACGCGTGGTGGGCGTGAGCAGCGTGCAGAGCCAGAGTGCCCGAGAGCTGAGTGCAGTGGTGCACGGGAGAGGCTGGTGGTTTGGACGCGCACGGCAGCGGAGGGCCTGGCCAGAGGCGAACGCTTTCAAGGTCCATTTTGCAGATAAGCTCCCCGCCGCATTCGCTTGTGGGTGGGGTAGGAGGGTGTGGCGGCCTCAGCCTCGGTCTCTGCTGGCACGTCTGTGCCCATGGTGACCTTTCCGGACGCCCCTGCCGCCCCCCTTCTGGGTCTCCGCCGTGCTCCAGCTCTTGGCCGAGTCTCCGTTTGCATCCGTCACTGAGCCGAGGTGAGCCACGGCTCTCCAATTTCCAGGTCTTCATCATCTGCGCTGAAGCCGGGTATTTCTTCTGGGGCTGCCTGCGTCTTCTCGGTGTTGAGAAGCAGCCCTGCCCCAGCCCTTCCCGCCTTCGCTTTCGTCAGAATCATTTCAGACCGCCGCTGCCTTCCACCAGGGAGACACGGTCATGTGCACATCTGAGGTTGCTGGGGGAGCTGAGCACCAAGCAGTGAGAGAAAGGAAAGAATAAAAAAAAGGCAAGGACTACACATGTGCTTCTGATTCCCCCAGGACTTGCCTGACCTGCCCCGGCTCGCCCTCCCTGCAGTGACGCCCACAGTGGTCAGACCGCTGGAGGGTGGAAGGAAGGAAGGCTCCTCTGCTTTGCACAAGGTTGGCCGCAGGGGGAAGGGGCGGGGGCGCCCAGGCAGCTCCCTGAGGGCCGCCTGTGCTCCCAGGCCTGACACGGAGCGGTTGGTGCCATCTGGGGAAGAGCCCGAGCTTGTGTGTCCGCCGATGGGTGGTTTCCAGCCTCAGCCGGTGAGAGGACCTGTTAGCCCCAAACGAGCATGCCGGGGGACCCCCAAAATACGGGTCTTTGGCTGTCCCTCTAACTAACGCCTGTTTACTGTCCAATGTGGGTCACTCCGTGGTGTGATCTGGGTCTGAACCAAACACGCTTACACAACTAGAGTGATATTCTCATTTAGGCTGAACTATTCCAATGTGTTACACCAGAAAAAAAAACCCCAAACACAAATCCTAACTCCACACCACGGTGAGAACCCATATGGAGTGTAAAGAGGGAGAGAGTTGGTTTGAACAATTGCCACCAGCTCCCAGAGAGCTGGGGCTACGAACCGCGTTGGCCCTCTGCATCGGGGCTCACGGGAGAGCAGACCCAGCAGCCGTGGGGCGGCCGGGCCGGGTGATGGAGGGTGCTCCCTCACCTGGCACGCACAGCAGGAAGGCAGCTGCGGGAGACTCGCATTACCGTTTGGGAAGCGCCCGCGCTGGTGAAAGACGGGGGCGTGAGATCAGTGCCGCCCGGATTCACGTTAGGCTCTGCTGTAACAGCACAGGGTCCACGCCTGTGGGTGCCTCCAGGAAATGGAAGCAATCGAACCGAGTGCAGGGGTGGTTGTGATGGTCACAGCCAGCTCCCGGTAGGCGTGCAGGAGAGGGCCAACGACCTCGCAGTTCGACACCCCCTCCGTCGGTTTTGGGTCGCGGAGTTAACTTTAGTAACTGTGGAGACGTGCTGGTGAGCACAGTTTCACTCGACAGAGCCTGAGGGCTCCCTTTTGACCCGGGGAGGGCGGGGCTGATGACCACCGAGGTGATTTACGCCTCTAACCCTTCCACGTGGCCAGAGACGGTTCGGACTCAAGTGAATAAAATAATCTGGAAATCACTGAAACAATACCTCCTGGCTGCCAGTTCTACGGACATTCTGCATTTCCCAACGAGATAAACTAAGAATGACTTTGGGAAACCTGTATTTCCTCTCGATCTCTTCTTAGCTGAAGCCCTTGCTTTGATTTATTTGATATCGCTGCCTTTTAATATTCTCCCACTATTTTCCCCCTGCCTTTCCCAAAATGTAATTGCTACTGGAAAAAGTTAATGCCGTTTCTAGTGTCACTAGTGAACCATTTCGTCTGCTGGGTTACAACTGAAATAAAGCTTCCTCAAACATCAACATCGGAGCTGAACGTGCATCCTTCAGGAAAGAATTTCCTTTGTGCCTGAAAACGTGACCGAGTCCCTCCGAGGAATGGGAGGGGAGTTTCCTTCGTGTCGCCTACAAAGTTAACCAGGGAAGGGGAAAAAAAACAAAACCCAAACCCACAACTGTGTCTTTTTTTCTGAGAGGCAAACGGGGGGAAATCACAGTCCAAATGCAGGGCCGAGGGGATAGGAAGGGGGGGAAAAGCCTCGAAAAGGCTCAGCCCCAGCCTCCTCCCCCACCGCCGCCACCGTCTCGGTGCGGGGTGGCTGCCCGCCCCTCCCGAGCCGAGTCTGAGCCTGCGAAAGCCTCCAGTCATTCTTCCACACAGAAAGGACAAACGAGCCCGAGGGGCGGGCCTCCGTGCTTTCAGTTTCAACTCCTCTCCAATGGGGGGCGAGGGCTGCGGGCCCGAGCTGGGCGGCGGGCCAATGGGCGCGCGGCGTGGGCCCCACGTGACGCGCCGCCCCTGCCTTTCACACGGGCGGCGAGCTGGTCCGATTCAGAACTGCGGATAGTACGGCCCTCGCGGGAGCGGGCGCCGGAGCGCCGGGGCCGCGTCCCCGGGCCCGGGCCGGGCCGCGCGCTCTCCCCCCTTCCTCCCGCCCCGAGCGGGGCTCTGCACCTGCGGCGGCCGCCGTCTGGCTCCAGCCCCCGCGCTGCCCCCGGGGGCGAGGGGCCCGCGCCGAGACCATCTGGAAACGGTGAGTGCGCCTCCCCCTCCGTCCAGCGCACTGGCTCCGGCAGTTTGAGGCCCTCCGCACCCGACACGGGTGGGGGGGGGGTGGCGGGTTCGAGGCGCCCCTTTTCTGCGCGGGGCTGGGAGGGCGTTCCGGCGGCGGGGACACCTCCGGGGCACAATTGTTGCTTCCTGCGGGCGGAGACGGAGAATGGGAAGGAAAGTCGGGCCCCGCGCGCGTAGCCGCGGGAGCCTCCGTCCCGGCACGGCGCCCGGCGGCGTGCGGCTTTGTTCGCCAGGAGAGGCGAGGGCGCACACGCACGCCCGCCCTCCGCGCCCCTGCGCCCCTGCGCTCCCGCCGTCCGGGCCGCTCTGCCCTGGCCCCTGGGAGGATAAAAGGCAAACTTCGCGGACGCCACTGGCCAGAGCCCCCTCGAGGGCTCCCCCGCCATCTGACAGTTCTTGTAATTAGCGACGAAAGACGGCCGCGGCACTTGGGGCAAAGAGCTCTTAAATGCAGAACAATGGCTTCAAGCCAGGGCCTCCTTTTAATTTATTTTTTTTAACCACCACTTGGCCCTTCGTAGTAAGCGATGGACGCAGAACTGGTTTCGGCGTCTTTGCCCACAAAATGTACACTCAGGCCCTGGCCGAAGTGCAGGGCAGGTCCCCGAGGGCCAGCGTGGGGACCGGAGGGAGAAGGCAGCTTCCGTCTCGGGACCCAGCCTTCCATGTAGAAAGGCTTTTTTTTTTTTTTTTTTGAAATTCCTAATAGGGTGGAGTGAGGATGTGGGGGTGGGGAGGAAGCATGCGGAAGCTCCTGCACAGAAGAATGCTGGAAGGAGAGAATAATTCGGGATCTCTGCGTACAAGCAGGCGAAAGGTTAGCCTCCAAGTTACAGTCTCGGTAAGATTTTTCGGTGGAGTTTCAAACAAGCAACCTCCAAAGCAGGTTTTTTTTTTTTTTTTTAATTTATAAAATATTTGGAAACCAATGGGGTGGGGGCAGGCGCGGCACTGCTTCCCTCTTACGCCCAGCTAGCGTGATCTAGCCGTGTTTGTGCCTTTACTCCCGGAATCGGCCGCAGCCTGTGAAAGTTATCGGCTAAGTCTGGTGAGGAATTAAAAGGCGGATCAGATGGACGTGATTTTGACTGATGAAGGTTTTGGACAACAAAGTTCCGAGAGAAAGAGAGTTGGCGAGGAGCTGTTGCCCTCCTCGTTTTTAAAAGGAGAATATTAACTCCATCAATTATTGAAAGGAATTATTTGCAGGCTCCAGACATAACTAATTATGGCTTCGTGAGCTCCGCCAGAGCAGAGCCTGTGTACTCTAATTATAAAAGTCCAAGACGTTAGGGTTCTTTTTTTTTTTTCTCTTAAAGAGGACCCGGACACACATTTGCACATAATCTTTGTGAAATACACCATTTTTTTTTTCTTTGTCTGCTCTCACGTTATCCCCACCCCACCCCTGGCCACCCCCCTCCCCCCGCATGCGGGGGGACACCTGAAGGCAGGACGTAATGACCCGCAGAGCTCCAGCCAGCCTGGCCTCCGGCCAGGTCCCCCGCCCCCGCCCCCCGCCCCGCAGCCAGCAGCCTGCACGCAGTGCCCGCCCAGCCCTCGCCCCTGCTCCCTGCTCGGTGCAGAGGGGCTGGGAGCCCGACTTCGGCTGCGGAAAGATTAAAGACAATATCCCCTTTCTCTTACCCCAGACAGCCTGGCCACTTAACCCTTTCATGGCCCTGAAAAGCGAGACTCCTTCCCCGCTCCAGGGCGGCTCTCAGGGGACCCTGTGCCTCCCTGGGCAGGGCAGCTCAGCTCGGCGGCACGGACCCACCACCCCAGGCACCGCAGGCTCTGCGGTGTGTGTGCCTGCGAGCCGGAGCCTCGGAGCCTCGGAGCCTCGGAGCCTCGTCGTCTTGTGCGGGGAGGCGCGTTCTTGGTGAACTTGAGCTGCCTGAAAATCTGGAACAAGTCAAAGATCTGTGGCAAGATTTTTGCAAACCTTGCAGAAGGTTGTGCTATTTCTGATGGTGCTGTTCTTGAAGCAACCCCCCCTTCACACACACACACACACACACACACAGGAGACACACTCAGCCAGGCAACCCTATCACGGTATCGCAGAGAAACCAGGTTTGCTGGTGATGTCACCAGAACGCTTCTCCTTTGTGGGCGCCGCTTGCAACCCCCTTCTCGCCAGGGTCTGTTGGGTGCGCGCCCAAAGGAACCTCACGGGGCTGTGGGGCCACCCGACCCCCGCAGGAAGGGACTGTTTTGTTTGTGGCGCCCTCTTTCCTGAAGATGCGTTCGCGGGGCAGTGTGGGCATGTTTTTCAAGATGTGCCTCGTCGGCAGAGTTTGCTGGTTCTAGGAACCCTCATTAACATGCAGGTGGAAGATGGGAGGGGGGCTGAATTTCAATGGCACGCATGGGGTGCGGGAATGGTGAGCACTTTTGAAATCACTTGGATAAAAAATGCTCCAGGACGGACGACGGGTGTGAGGACTTGGTGATTCTCACTTACCATTTAAATTTTTGCAGCCGTGAAAGCTTTTTGACTATTAACTGCTGCTGAAGGAGAGGTTATATACAAACGATTTAAAAGTAATGCTGGCTGCATGGACTCTGTCTCCATGGTGGCTGGGCTACAATGGTACCTGCTGGGATAGCGTTTGGATTTATTTTCAGGTCTGTTCTGTGGGTCTTGGAACGAGACAGTTCTCTACAAAACAAGTGTTCACATTTTAAGAAATGTAGATTTAAGGACATTATTTTATTTTACTTAAATAGAAAAAGTTTAGTAATTTTACCAAAACATATTGCTATGTCTGAGGTGTAAATATAAAACAACTATGCATACGTAATGTCTCTTAACTACCAAGTTTCAATGTATAAATAAATTAATCTTCACGCAGAAAGGATCACTGGGTAACTTACCAGTTCTCACACACCAAGTATCTGATACATTGTTTTCCCCCTATTGCGATTTGTGCCAATACTTCTTTCTTGCATATTTACAAAGGGATTAATTTTGAAAGGATTACGGGGCACGCAGATAGCAACAGCACAATTTTTACTGCACGTTGTAATGAGATTAATTTTGCGATTGTTTTCAAACAAGCGAAGAATGTTTTGTTCTCTCTTTTTTTTTTTTTTTTTTTGCTGCTGTGTTCCTATTGTTGAGAAGAGTCTAGAGCTTCAAGAACGGACACATTTTGTCCTTGGGGGGGAAACAGGCCACACAAGTTAGGCGACATTCTCGGGGGGTGAGATGGCCGTGTGGACGGACAAGTAAGTTGGAGAAACCCTGGGGCCTGGCGCCATGTGCTCACAAACAGCCCTCTCCTCCTCGAGTGGCGCTCTGGCCCGGGGGCGGGTTACGCAATTGTTTCATCAGAGATCAAAAACGAGGGAAGAGCTGGGCTTCAGTTTCACCTACTTTCCGAAAACACGCCGCGCGCTGCCCACTGGGCACACTGGTTACTCAAAGGGCATCTTTCAAGGAAAACAAGCTCTCGGACCTGACCGAAACGGTCCAGCGACGTAACGCCGCTCGGAACAAATGGTTTCTCAGAGCCCCACGAGGAAGAACAATTTGCTACAGTCCAGGCCCTTCTGCCCACACAATAGTAACGATTTATTGGAAATGGCAGAACAAACAAAGTAAATACACACAAAAACAGCCAGTGATGTGTTCCGTCAGGGGCCTATCAAGATTCTTGTGTTTCATATGTTAGAATACTCTTCGTCCAATTATTTATTTATCCGAAGACTTTAGTTAAAACTACACTCTTGCTCAGCCTGCGTTAATAGTCACATACCCTTGTACTTGGGTGTAGTGTGTGCAGTAGGTACGCATGTGTACTTGAATATAGCCGCATGGACAAAGTAATCGTTGGTATTGTATTATGACCGGAGTTTTTTTAAATGCTCTGGAGTTAGGATATGAGCACATTTCAGCACAATGACATTTGGGAGCCGCCGTCGACTAGCTGCGTGTCTGCCCGAGGTGGGCCCTGTTCAGATGCTGGCTAGATTCACGTAGGCACGATGTAATCACTACAAGTGCCTCGAATCAGAAAAAAAAATTGAATCCTATCAAAAGACACGACTCTTAATTTGGCACCGAGTGTAAAATGTTCGTTTCATTAAAATCTCTTTCTTACCAGGATGAAGCTGATTTCTAAAAGTAAACTCACACGCCCATTTTCTCTTTGTGGAAAGAGAGATTAGGGTTTCTCAACACTTAGCCTGTGGGCACAGGGCCTGAAATTACTTTGAGTGCGGTAGGTTCTTCCACGCTGAGCGGGGGTGGGGGCCCCCCCGGCCCCGATGAGAAAAGGCCGTGAGCTGGTTTGGTCGCTTCCTGCTTCCAGTGGTCGTCTCCCGAGTCACGCGCGTCCGTGGAAACTGTCAGGTTATTCTCACGGTTCCCGGAGGCCCGGGGCCCTGGGGGTGCCAGGAAGCACACGGGTTTGAGCAGCAGTGGGACCTTCAGCCGGGTTCCCGTGGGCTCCTGCATCCCAGAGCGGGGGTGGGCTGCGCATTGCATATTTGGAGGTTAAAAAAGAAACATTTAGACTATTTCCCCTTCAGCGGATTTGGGGCCCATCTTTTTCGATTCCAGCCTGCAGTTCGGCTGAAACAACTTCTCTGCACAGCTCCAAGTGGCCACGTGCGCCTTTCTTATTTAGATGAGACGCTTCCTTTCAATAACATCTTTCTTCTTGACCTGCTTAAAAATTCCAGCGAATGAAATCAGCCCAGGATTTTCAATGCTAATTGGCCGTGTGCAGGGGGGCGGGGCGGGGGGGGCGAGCTCAGTGGCCGCATTGTGAAGCTGGCGGCTCCGGTGGTGACCCTGTGTGCTTCCCCTGCTGGCCAACCTAAGCTCATGGACTGCAGTTCATTTGTGTTAATATTAATAGAGCTGCAAGAGTGATCCCCCCATGCAAACTATTTGAGTTGGCTGTTTCTCCCATGTATAATCACAAGTAATCAAAAAAAAAAGAAAAAGAAAGAAAAAAGTCACACACTTCTACCACCTCTCAACTAGATAGTAAGCAAATCATTGGCTAAAAGTGCATGAACATATTGGCATCGTGATTGAATCGGGACAAAAGCCTGATGATGCCACATTTAGTTTCCTTGTCACTTGAATAAATCATTTTTGGAATATACACACACACACACTTTTACATACACCATGAAAACAGCCACTACCTAAAATTCTTGGTCCATTGCTTGTATAGTCGTTATATAAACAAAAATGTTTCTGACTGGGGGTTTTATTTGGACTCGGATTAGTGAAAAATGTCAAGGGTTTGAGGTGATAAACACGGCAGCTTAGCAAGTGGTCCCTGCAGTGCAACGGGCCTGCGCCTTTTTAGCTGTTTTCTCTTTCCCACAAGTTCTTGACTCAGATAATCTCCCCCTTGTTTGTTATTGCAGAAACTGGAAAGATGTTCTCTTTTTAAACATTTCACTTCAGAAGCGTAAAACCGAGAGATGAAAACAAGTTACTTACCCTTCTGATACTGATATTATTTTCACTGATCAAGACAGAAACCCGCACGGAAGCTGCCTGTTTTAAAAATGTGTAACAGATAAGAAGAAACTTTGAGTTGTGTGTCAGCGTCGTGGATCCGGGTGGGTCTCCCAGCGGCCCTGCCTCGGGGTGGGATTCTTTGCTACCCGCCCCCCCCCCTTCCCGGCTCAGGAAAACCTGCTGGTCGGCACACACGGGGCGGCTCACCAAAGGCCACGCTGGTGCAAATGCTTGAGAAAGGCATCCCGTGGCCAGGGTCGACGAGGGTGTCTCTGCACCCCAACTGCACAAAATTAACATGTGATGGCTCGGTCACCACCTCATGATGATACGAAGTCAGTTCTTTAAGAGCCTTGTAAAATTCAACTTTCTGACTCGGTCATATATATGTACATATGTGCGTGTACACACACACACACGTGCCAATTATGTTACCAAAATAGAAGAGGTCTCCTCGTGCCATTAAGAAGGTGTGGCGAACACACCTCATATTTGATTATTTCCCCCCTGATTTATGAGTGACACAAATCCACTAGAAAAGTGGATCCGAGGCCCTGATTTGGTCTTGTTCTACTGCCTCAAATGCACAAAACAGATTTCTCAAAGAAATCAAAGTATAAACAGAAAACCTAAGCATAATACCGAGTCTCAGGTATTCATTCAGGTACACATATTTTTAGCTTGGTTTTACTCTTGTAGCAACAGATATTAATTAGCAAAGAATCTAGCCCTGGGCGTAGGAGGTGACGGGTCATGGGGTCTCAGGGAAAATGACAGAAGTTGTATTGGCCTTGCGATTGCAGCTGAGATGTTCGCAAACACACGGGCACAAACGGGAGAGAACTCTGAGCTTCTCCAGTTTTCCCTGCCTTGCATCTTGGTTCTCTAGGACCACAGACCATCCCAGATACTGAGGGGGTTGTGATGTTTTGGTCCGTCTGGGGTCCCACTGGCGAGTTGCTGTGTCTCCCTGTTTATCCTGGTCCCTTGGGTGGCCAGCGCTGTGGGGTGGGCTCCGCAGCTGTGTGCGGTGCCCGCCCCTCCCGCACCCCCCTCCTGCCCCATGGGGCTGGCGTGATCAGTGGGAGACGGGGCCCCTGACACCTGCAGGCCCCCAGCCCCTTCCCCAGGACACCCTGTGTCTGTCCCCCAGCCCCTTCCGAAGGGATCTGCCCCTCGAGGCATCCCACCCCGGGCGCTGAGGGCGCTGGGTTCTCAGCCGTGGCCGCTTGCGTGGGGCGTCACCTCGCCTTAAGTGTGCAGCTTTCACAGTCGGGGCTGCATTTTCCCCAAGTTCTGTATTTTTAGACCGAGAAGGAGGTGGCGCTGACGGAGCAGACATGCAGCCTGGGGGTGAGGGGCGGGCGGTGTCCTGCAGCCTGGGGACGGGGCAGTGAGCTCACACGGGGCCAGGCTGGGCCGGGCCGGGCTGGACAGCTCCCCCTGGCGCCTGCGGACGGGGGCCACCTCGGGTGGGGCCTGGGGGAGGCCGACTCGGCCGACTTCCTGCAGGGGAATGGCTGTGTAAAGGGCCTGACCTCTCTGTCTGGAGCTGCTGGCCCAGAGGGGAAGACAACCACAAGTACCCGAACAGACGGCGTCCGTGAGAGTACGAGAGGGTGGACGGTATCGGAGGGAGGACGTGTCAGAACACTGATCACGGACGTCGTGTGCACACGCGTGGGTTGTCTGGAAGCCTGCTGGAGTAACTTCAGTGCGGGGGCGGGGCGGGGGGGAAGCGAGGTGGGAACAGAGGTCCCCTTCAAGGCCTTAAGTGCTGAAGTGAGCTGCTTGGGAACATTCGTGGACGAGACAGAGCTCCCTGGTGGGGACAGTCGCCTGGTGGCCCTGCCACCACTGGTCCCCTGTCGGGGTGTTACTCAGGGTGTGTTGGGAAGAAATGAGAGCCTCGGCCCCTTTCCCAAGTGCCTCTTGCCCTGGAAGGACTGGAAGGTTCCATCTGGCCGCGGGCACTGGGGGGAGGCGGAGGGCAGCAAGGGGTTAATGTTTCAAACCTCTGTGAGGAGGGGCGGGCTGGGGGGAAGAAGATAAAAACCAAGGCAAAGGCTAAGCTGCTGGTGATTTGGTTGCATTTGTGGATGATCCACCTCTTGAAAAGGAGAAGTCAGGGCTGGGAGGTGCTGCGGCAGGGGGTCATCGGGACCCTTCTCCGAGTCTCCAGGCCGGGCAGTCGATGCTTCTTAAGGCCCCCCTTTGACCTCTGCTCCCCGCTGACACCCCCCCCCCCACCATTCCAGGGGCAGCACTTCTGCAAATGCTGTGGCTTCACCGGACTCTGGGAAGGGACAGAGGCCGCTGGGCTGCACACCAGCCGGCAGAGAGGGTGCCCGCATTTGCAGAAAGTTAGGATCCGGAAACTTCCATCCACGTCCTTTTATAATAATTAATGAACGGTGGAGGCAGTTCGGGTTAGAACTGGGGCTGTCCGAGAGCAAATTACATTGAAACAGCCGCGCAAGGCGGCTGCTGTGAGCAACCTTCGCGGGAGTGTTTACGGTGGTGATTTCTGTCTAAACAAATTCTCTTTGACGTGAATTTACAAAAGCGTATTCGGTGATTTTTTTCCGAGTTTTCACAGACACACTCTTAGTAAGATACACATGAGTTTCTCATGTTCTAGCTTTCAAAATTAATTTTACTTTAAAAATTGCATTAACTAAGAGAAGAAAACACAAAGTGCTCTAGTGTTTTACCCTGAAATGTAGTAAAACTTTGATTTTATCTTTCTGCTGAATGCTTTCTTCAGCAGTTCTCTAAATTACATAAATTGGCTTGTTTTAAACACACATATTTTTGAACTCTGAAGAAAGTGAAATCTCTAACTTGGGAGGGAAATAAGGGCTTTAAAATTTCAACAAAGGGCTCATATGTAAATGTGTCCTTTCAGCTACAATAAAAAGTAGGAAATATTATTTTCAACTTACAAATATTTCAAACCACACCAAAAAAGAGGTGTATTTGTCCTGCTCCCGTTTAACCTCCTTGGTGGCAGAAATCAAGAAAACAGACCCCCTCCGTCCCTCTTACTAAAATCCTTTGGAATCCTTTTGAATGTTACCTGTGTTCACATGAACGGAGGATCGGTGATATGGTTCAATCATTACACTGTAACATTCTCTCCATGGCTCCCCTTGTATCGGTTTCATAAGTGAGCTCGTGCTACAGGTAGCTGCGTGCCTGCACGTTAATTTTCGTATCTTGTACTCTCCTGGTATCTTGGGAGGATGCGTCTTCTAAAATGTTCCAAGAAGCCAGAGACGCCCCCTTTGGCTGGACGCGCTGAGAAGGTGCCAGGGGTATCCCAGGTGAAGGATTAGCGAGCGCCGACAGTGGGGCCCGCCTTTGCCTCGTCTCGTGGGCTCAGATTGCTTTCGAAAAGGAGCAGATGCGTGTCTGAAACGGCGGCCTGAGACCCGGAGCCGTGCGTGGATGCGGTCTCGCGGTGGGTGTGCGTCAGCCGCGCGGCCGTGCGTGGTGGCCACAGGGACCCGAGGGCAGCAGAGCAGCAGCCGGCGTGGGCACCTCGCTGCCCTGTGTTACCGTAAACACCGTCTGTGGAGAGAAAACTCTCACTGTCCCCCCACGCCCCTCGCCCATCTTTCGGGTAGCGATACATGAAGAGGTGCCCGCCGGCCGTCGAAAACCGAGTCGAGGTCTTGGTGCCTCTGTAAAGGGGAAAGGTGCCACCAGGGTCCCTAGATCAGGTGCCTGAGACTGCTCACCGCCGGAGCTGTTCCCAGCCCACGTTCGTGGGCTAGAGGTTATTTCAGGAGTGGACGCTAGGTCACCCCCAGGAAGCGCCTGCTCCAGGCGACATCCCGGCGGACGTGGTCGGAAGGTGCAGACAGACAGACAGGTGTGCAGGGCCCTCCTCTCCAGGTTCACGCCCGAGTAGCCTGCGCCCTCCATCAGCGCGGCATCTGATCTCTTGTGTTAGGTGCAAGTAAAGCTGATTCCGTGGCCGTGACCGCACCGTGTCCTGAAAGACTGTTTGGATGCAACCTCTAGATCTGATTTCTCCTCTCAGGGCCGTGCACAGCATCGTCCGTGCAGAGACATCGCACTTTCATCCCACAACGAGTCGAGGGGCGTGGAAAGCCGGTCTTGCACAGACACAAGACACGTGAACTTGGCCGCCGCACGTTCCCGGGCTTCCCCCTGGCCGCCGCCGCTGCCCTCACTGCCACGGGCCGTGCCGCTCCCCAGATGACCTGAGGTTGACGCATCCGTGTCCCACGATGGTCCCACCGCAGGTAAGCACCGTGCTGGGTAAGGAGCGAGAAGACGGGGGGCTCAGTCCCTGGGGGACACTGTTGGACCTCGGGGTCCCTGCCAGCAGTTTAGGGTTCAGGGCTGCTGGGCCTCCCGGGTCTTGGGACACACCTCCCCGGGGTGCACTGCAATTGAGAGGAGTCGTGGGTCCACGCTCCCTGAGATCTCAGAGCAGCCCCGTGTACACACACGGCGGTCCGTCCCGGGGACCCGTGGTCACGCTGATGCCGATTCCAGACGAGTCCTTTCCAGGATTGCGTTTTCACCTTGCAAATAAATTCCTCTGTCTGTGAACCTCGATTCCACGGGCGCCCGCCAGAGCGTGTTTCCCAGGTGAGTCTGACTTCCTGCCGGGGTGTCTTCAGAGGGTGGCGCAGGCTGCAGGAGGACGTGGCTCACCGGGCAGTGCGGTGCGCGTCCCCGACGAGCCAGGCGAGGTCAGGGGACGGCGCGCGGTCGCGTCTCTGCAGAGGCCCCCTCTGACTCGGGTGTTCTGGGCAAACGCTGTGACAGCCTGGGGCCACCGGGCGCCCAGCACAAAGGGGATTCACCGCGGGACAGACCTGACCGGCCACTGCTTCGGCCGTGTGACTGGCTCGGGGGTTTCCCAAGTGCTGATTGGGACGTGAATGCCACCAGTCACAAAACAGACGTCCCAGGGATGTGACCAGGGCGATTCGATTCTCTTGCGAGGGAACACCGCACTATTTTCGTGATAGGGAAGTTGACCCCGGAGAGACTGCTGAGGAATCTTGCCCGAGTTTCTACCCTGAATCTTAGCAATGCAAATTTACTCAGGTGTCTGCTTTATGAGCCACCTAGATACACCATAAATTCTCTCGCTAATTCAGGCTGCGCCTTAGGTTTAAGCTAGTTCGTAATGGCCGTGTATGTGTACTGAACACCCACAGAGAGTGCGTATATGCACTGAACATACTGTTTCAAATGTCAGAAGCAGAGATAATGCTAAAAATCCAAAAATCAAGAGTACAGCCTGGTAATAGGCATCCAGGAAGGAATAATAAATAGAAAATGAATTTCTAAAGACGCACTTTCTATATGAAGTTATAATGACGTTGAGATTTTTTCCTACTAAAGTCTGCACAAAAGATTTAATTTCTTTTAAGAAATTGTAATCAAAAGCTATTCAGATCATGTCAATAAAGCAGACAATTAGAAACTAATTTCCTAAACTTATTTGTCCACCAAAATTATCTCTGCCTCTAGAATACTGTATAAACAAAGAATGGATGCAAATTAAACTGCTTTCGTCGGTATCCCCAGCTCACAGAAACCCAGCTTTCAAAATAGCTGTAACATGAAGTAGAAGAAATGTCTGTAATTTTCTCCATCCTTCTTTTAAAAATATATCATTTTGTTCAAATAGTCATACAAGCCTACCCACAAGATGGGGGAAAGGAAGGAGAAGAATAACAAGATGGCACAGCAGATCCTATGGAATCTAGAAAGCAGTCTCTTAACTGAAAATGTGAAATCGTTTCATGACAATCACGTGGACTTTCAGAAATAGTTTCAGGTTTGGGCGTTGTCTGTCCTTGTGGGAAGCTGCGATACATTGTACACAGGCCCCAGTCACTACAGGGATATTATTCACCGTGACATCTGGCCTTGGTGGAAAGAACTTTCATTCCTAAGTGCTGTCGAGGTTAAATTGAATTTATGCATCTGAATTTTCATGACGATTTTTCTTTTCAATGGGATGATAAACTCGGGGTGAACAGACCAAGCAAACAGCAAAGCCTCAATAAAATGCACAAAATAAAACTCACCAACGTTTTTTATGATCAAAATGAAAGTCCTTTTAATTTAGGACATTTATTTATTAAGCATCACACCTCCGAGCTCCAGGGTTCGATCACCCAGTCAGTGAAATCGTAGTGTTTTCAAGCAGAACAGGGCCTTCCCGCTCACCAGCAGATAGAGAAACTGAGGCAGCCCGCAAGGAGAGCCCAGCGGTCCGAATCCCCGGGGTCAGTTATCCAGAATGACACGGCGGGATTCTTTCCAACGCTCTTTACAAATGATGGGATAAAGGGGGAAGGACAGAGATCAAAGCGCAGTGGAGCCTTTGGTTAATCACATTAGTTCTGATAAAAGTCCAGCTCCAGATAAAACAGAGAGCCCACTTGTTTTAATAAGGGACATCAAACCTCCTGCGGGAGCTCTTAACCCCTCTGGTATGCAGCTTCCTCCCGGGTCCGCCTCCTGCCGCCAGGGGCGTTTTTACTGAGTGCGTCCTACCACCAAAGCCCAGGCGGTGCACCAGCATCTGATCCGCAGACATCCAAGTCCGATGGCCCACGTCCCCTCTTCTCCCTGTTTTTGGGGACGAGGGAACCTAGGAAGGAGCAGGGTGGCTAAGTAGCAGATTCAGGGGAGCCCTGACACCTGTGGGGCGGGGCCAGTATTTGGACCCGAAGGCCAGCCTCACCCTCGGTGCACGGAATGGCGGTTCTTCTGTTATCGAGCTGAGTTACGGGGTGAAATGGGCGGGGAAAACGGACATGCAGTGAAGCGTTTTAAGAACGTCAGACAGCGTTAATTTCAGAAAAGATGCTGCGTTCGTGTGAAGATGAAGACACAAGCAGGCAGAAACCCATTTGTTTCCTTATTTATTTAAACTTTCTGTGCGCTGAACTCTCGAGAAAGTCACCATAGTCAGGTCTGGCCACGTGGATAACGCACCTTCGTTTCCGCTCCAGTTGTGTTTCTTCTTCGAAATCAGCTTGTCCCCAGTCACCGTTGCTTGTGACTCATCACTTTCCTCTTTTTAGCTCCTTTCCACAAT
Source organism: Phyllostomus hastatus (assembly GCF_019186645.2). Classification (NCBI taxonomy): domain Eukaryota; kingdom Metazoa; phylum Chordata; class Mammalia; order Chiroptera; family Phyllostomidae; genus Phyllostomus; species Phyllostomus hastatus. The sequence goes on along the minus strand of NW_025333607.1, from coordinate 22,191,833 downwards.
CAGCGCATTGTATTCTGCTCTTCCATCTAAGCTGGAGTCAGGCCTGCAGAAGTATATCTGCAGTGGTTGCCAGTTTCTAAAGTAATCTCACTGCATTTTCATAAATGCAGTGCACGGGGCTGAGAGAGAATTTGACGAGTAGCAGAGAAGTCCAGGCTGTAATGGCCTCCATGCTAATGAATGCAGCGCCCAATTAGCCTCGAGCAAGGGACAAAGTTGCATCTAAGAGGTTCTCTAACTTACAATGTAACTCTTCCCTAATCCCTCTGAGTGTATATTGAAGGCCACCCCTGAGGAGGACATTGGACATTAACCTAGTCTGTGTTCTCAGGGTTTAGAGAGAACTCTGTGGACAGACCATCGTAACCTTGGACCCGAGTCTTTGCAGAATTACAACTACGTGCCTAGCAGCCCTCCGGTCCTGCCCCTCTCCGCTTCCCCCGGACATGACCCCCCGTGTCTGTTCACAACTGAGATCTGTTCCAGTTGGAGCCCTGGCTGTGCTCACGAGACCCCCTCGTGATTCTTGAAACAACTGGGCGTTTCTAGATGTGAAACTCTTGACTCAAACCAACGTCTTTCTTGGAGAAGAAGTGTTAAGTCATTGCCAGAAAAATTTCTTGTTGGTTCTCAGTTTTCTACAAAAAAAAAAAAAGTTCTTGCTTTTATGTCAGGTAGTGAAACTTGCTACAGAAACTCATCTATTCCACAAACAACAGAAGGCTTTTGTATCTTTCAACTGCTACACAGGAAGGAATTCCCACTGCATATGTGTGTTTCATTCACTTGAAAACACCGTGGAAGGTGTTCGCTACTTAAACACATGCATCTACCATGTGTAGAGTGCAGTCTCCGCTCCTACGGCACAAACTTTTGTTGAAGGTCAAGAGCAACATAATAGCTAGTGGCCGGAAGCTATTGTGGCAGCTTCCTGTCTGCAGGATCGCTCTAAAACCTGAGAAAGTTTACAATAAATGTGAAATTGACCTCTAACATCATGTTGGCCGTCCTGAAGAAGGTCTCCTATTTATCAGAAAAAGTTTTAGCCCTAAAAAATAAGTTCTTGGATCCGTCTTTCAGATGCTACTTGCACAGTTACTGTTAAAACCACTAAAGAAACTTTTATTAGGAAGTTTTTATAGTTGACTATTCATAGTTTGTACCCAGTTTTCTGTCCATTCTTCACAGACATGTGATTTTGGAATCATTCAGCAAAACATTCATGGGTTATCATAGATTTTTTTTTGTGCCACATATAAAGAGTAAAGTTCAACTAACACAGCGTCTCTGAGGAGTAGAAAGAAAAAGAGAGGCACAGTTCCTGGCCAAGGTGAGATGCGTTCTCTTCACTGAGTTCTTGTTTATTCTAAACACCGGGGCTGCGTGGGAAGGAGGTATCGAAACTTGAGAAAAACTCTTGCTCCACCCTGGGGGTGTTGGTTCATAATTAAGTTGACTCAGAATGAAATAAAATTTAAATTGCTCAAAGTAATTAGCTTTTATTTTTTTTTATCAAAGTAGAGGCTGAAGATAAAAATAAAACTAACTCTATCTGGGTGAAGAAAATTTTATGCTAAACATCTTAAATTTGAGGATAGCCACTTACAAAACATTCACAATGCAAAGTGAGCAGAAATTTCAAGGAATTACATTTTCAAAATTGCCCTTACTCAGTCATTTTCAAGGATGATGGGTCTTCACAGTGAAGACCAGAGAAGCAGAGGGTGGGCGAAAGCGGTTTAGAGTGGTGAGTCCATGAAGCACAGGGTTTATTCTTGTGTTATTATTTATGTATTAATTATCGTATTATTTACTATTATGCATAACCTACTTTTGCCCACCCCTGTAAATATACTAAACTCTCAGAATTCTAAAAGTAAACACTGGATTATGTTCAGTGTCGCTTTGGGATAACGTTTTCTCTTTGATTCCTGAAGTATTTAAAAACGGGAACCCAAGCATTAACCATACAGGTCAGTTCATTTTCAGAAGGAGACGCACCTGCGCTCACGTTGCTTGTTCGCTGGAACCCCAAGCACTTGCGCCCCGGGAACTGCCGCGGGTGGGGGGGACTGGGACGTGGGGGCGAGCCAGGTTCTCTGGGGTCGTGGGGCACGTGTGTGTCCAGAGAGGGACACGCACCCGCTGCTGCAGGAGGAAAGCCTCTGCCGGCCCGCAGGCACTGGGGGTGGGGGGCCCGGATACCTTTCAGAGAGGCCCCGCATCTGCTGCGCCCCGGGGCCGTCTCCGAGAGTGGGGGTGGCGCCCACCTGGAGCAGGTGAGGGTGCGCGCTGACCACGGGCTCCGTCGGGGGCAACTCGGCCCGGCGTTTGCTCCCAGCACGCAGGCTCGTGGCGGGCCTGTGCTGTGCTTGCCGCTCCGGAGCACCCTGGCACGTAATCTTTTCCCCGGACCCGAGGACCGGGGCGCAGTGGCCTCCAGATTCAGTTCAGGGGAGTGGGCTGGGTGGGGCGCCCAGAGGCCTGAAGGTCGGGGCAGGCGGAGACACGGGCTCCCCCACACCGGGACTCCGGAAGGACCTGGAGTCCCGCGGTGACAGTAGCCCATGGCACCATTGGGGTTGGAGCCGTCCGTCCCGTTTAACCCAAGTGAGTTCTTGCCACTTGCCCCCTTGGAAACGGGGCTTGTGTTTCTTGGACGCTTTCTTTCTCTCACATTAACCCCTCCGCTCAGCGACAGCCCGGTCACAGCCTGTCTGGTCCTTCCTCTGTGCAGGGAAATGGGAGGGGCTTTTTTTGGGGCGTGGGCTGGTCCACAACGAACCCGAGTGGTGTGTGAGCCAGGGGGTGGAACCACATTTGCTAGAAATTGCCAGGAGTGAGCGCCCTCGTGGGGGTGGGCCCGGGAGGGGGCCCGCCGGGGGAGACAGCTGCTGGGAACGCCTCTCTAGGGGGAACAGCGCTGCGCGGGGGGGCCCTCCGGAAGCTCCGCGGGGGCCACGGGGGGGCGCCGGCGGGGGGGTCAGCGTGGAGCTGGCCAGGTGTTCCGGAGCAGAGCGTGTCCCCGCGCGATCCCACGGCCCCAGGTGCGCGGTGCTGCTCCCTCAGACACGCGGCGGGGGTCACCAGGGGCCGCCCTGCGACCTTCGAGCTCTGCTCACACTTTCCTGGAAGCGGCATTTCGGTGTAGGTGGGGTTCGGCTCCGATGCCTCCTTGATGCTAATGGGGAGTGCGCGACCCGCTTCCTGCTCGCCCCGCCCCCCCCCCGAGCTGAGACCCGGGTCTTCAGGGCCCACCCCCAAAGGGCGTGGGCTGCGGCCTGTCCTCTAGTCCAGGCCTGTGTCCCTGCGCCCCCTAGGAGGACCGGAGTCCAGAGTTCCTGTTCCCTCGCTGTCGTGTTTGCTGGGTGACCGTGAGAGTCTGGAGCGGAGCCAGGTTTCATCCGCGGAGATGGGGAACGAGGGGGGAGCTGTGTTTTGCTCTTGGGTTTCGTGGTTTTTCTCACTGGGGGGACACACCACCTCTGAATGAATGGGGAGGCTTGGAAAGAAAGCACCTGTAACGCAGCACCTGGGAAGCCGCCCCCTCCTCCCGCACCCCTCCTCGGGGGCCTGCACGCCAGGAGGAGTTAGTTAGCGGTTCGCAGTGGCTGCGGACGTCAGCCCCGCCGAACGGCACCGTCTCGGTGCTAAAACTTAGGGAAATGGTTAAAGCCGTTGCCCTGTGTTTGGTCAGATTCATGTCCCCTAACAGAGCAAAGGAAGGCATCGCGATGCAGGTGTTTCCCATCAAAAGTCCTAATCTGTATTCATTTGATTTATTATCCTAATTTGGCAGCCGATTACCGTGTGAGCGCAGAGAAAATGAAGTGTCAGCGCAGCCGACCAAGGAATTGATTCGGGTGGTGTAGAGAGGAAATAAGACGTGTCCCGTCAGGCCCCGGGTTGCACGTGGCTCTGAGTCGCAATTAAGAAAGAAAATGGCGTATCGTAATAATATGAAGCGTGGGTAAAGTGTGTTGGTAATACTCCGTTTTCACGCGGAAGACAGGTGTCTGTGCGGTGGGTGGTTCGGGTTCTCAAGGCGTTCGGTAAATCGCTCCCTCCCCCCCGCTCAAGTCCTGGAATCAGACGAGACGTCGGGCAGGTGGGGACCACGTCGCCTGCCTTGACTGCTGTCGCTGCGGGTCATTTCGGGGGGTGGGGCTCGCACCTCCGAGCACAAGGGCCGTGTGGCGGCGTGGGGAAGGTGGGCCAGGACTGCGCGGACGGTGCAGGCAGAGCAGTTGGGGGGAGCGGGGGGGGGCGGGGGGGAGAAGAGAACGAGAGGCCCAGGGAGGAAACAGACACACCGAGAGAGAGACGAACAGGGAGGCCAGGGAGGCCAGCCTGCACGCCCACGGTTTCCTTCCAGACCCCCCGGCGGAGTGCCTGCCCGTGGTGGGAGGAGCGAGGCGGCTAAGAGGGTCGCACCCGTAGAATCACTGCACGGAGGAGTCTCGGGTAGCAGCAAGTTCTCTCCACGAGGACATGCGTAAAAGTCAGTAGAATATAAAGCAGATAAAACAGTGAAAGACAGCTTTACAGTAATAAAAAAAATCCCATCTTTGATTCTTTAAGTAAATATTCACAGAGAGAGCTAACAAATCACCTACCCAGACGTGGCAGTGTGGGGAGAGCTCCCCACAGAGAAGAGTCATGAGCGAAGGCTGGTGTGATTGCTAGAAATTTCCATGGGGAGCCGTGGTGAAGCGCTCAGGGAGGGGGGCACCCCAGGCGCATGCCGTCGCTCCCCAGGACTTGGGGCAGGGTTCGGAACTGTAAAGGGCAGGGAAGTCGACCCTGCCCCCTAGCAGCCCTGCCCACCTTCCGTCCACCCCTCTGCCAACCGCCCAGCACTGGTTTCGCCATCGAATTAAGCGTGTCCTTTACGATAAAGGATTCCATTCAGCACGTCCACAAAGGCCCCTCTGAACTGCCTCACTATCATTGATACTCACTAACATAAATACATAACAAATGTCTCGGAAAAATGCTTGGTTGTACGAAGAATCCTCTTGCCCGAGAGTCATCCTATTCTGCCAACACTGAAAAGTCCTGCATTACAACCTCAAGAGGGAAGCTATCTGTAGCCAACTCATCCCGCGAGGTGGAGTTTGTTCATTTTTTTTGCAGAAGGTAGAAACAGTTTCGCCCACCAGGTGGATGGGGGCGGGTCTCCTCTGCCCTCCGCCTCCCGGGCAGGCACGCGGCCAAAGCAGCCTTCAGAAGTGCCCCTTTCGGGGGGTGGGGGGGCGGCTGCCCGGGGAGGATCCGTTCCCACCTGCGGGAGTAGTGCCAGTGCCCCGGGGAGGCCGGCCCACCTGGCAGGTCTCTGCCGGCCTTGCTCTGAGATGAGAGGCGGTGGGTGAGGGTGTACCGAGGAGTTATAACACACCGAGGGGCTGGGCGGTGTTCAGAGAGACATTTTTTAATTAAATCTATGGGATTGACATTGAGTAATTGGATTACATAGGTTTCAAATGTGCATTCCTGCGGGACGTGATCTGTGTATGGCTCGGCACGCCCACCACCCAAAGTCAGGTCTTCCGTCACGGTGTGTTTGACCCCTTCGCTCCTTACGGACCCCGTGCCCTCCGGCAGCTCCACACTGTTGCCTGTCTGTGCGCTGCAGCTCTGCGTCCCACCTGAAGGAGTGGACCGTGGCTCTTAACTCCTTCCCTCATAGCATGGTATTCTCAAGGTCCCTCCACGTTGTCACAAAGAGCAGTGCTTCCGCTTTTCTTACGGCCGAGTCGTGTTCCATCGACGTTTTAAGACTTTCCACCTTCCTGTGTCGGTCGGGGTGCTCCATGGAAACGATCGGCACTGTGTGTGTGTGTGTGTGTGTGTGTGTGTGTGTGTGTGTGTAGAGAGGGAGAGATCGAGAGAAAGACAAGTATTTGTTTTCAGGAGTGGGCTGTGCAGGGTGGCACACCTCTGGCTGTAGAAGTAAAAATCTGATCCTCTCAACACATTTAAAATGTAGCCAAATGTGAGTGGCACAGGTCCTAATTAAACGGACTATAAAGATTTTAACATTTATGCAACTTTTCTCCTTTCTTTTCCTGCCAAGGCTCAAAGCTAGTGCCTGGATGTAGCTACTACTTATGGAATATCCTAATCCACCATGGTTATTGAGAATTTATTTCTTAAGCTGCACAATTAGAGAAAGAGGAGAAAGCTCTTATTTTTCCCACGCGCGTGACCAGGTGTGCGTGCACATGCACCGACAGGGAGGCCACGTGCGCGCCAGTGTGTGCCTGTGCGGACGGCTGAAGTGTGTAAACAGGGGGAGCCCGAGGCCCCCCATCATCCCGGGAACCTATTGTTCTGCCGTCCGCACACCTCCCGGGGTTGCCTGCGCCGTTTCCTGCCATTGAGCCTATTCCCCACCCTCCCCGCTCTTCGCGGAATGCCTCAGTGGAGCCCAACCTGAATGCCGCCTTCTCCCCGGCGCCGCCCCCGTCCGCTCCCGCCGGACCCCTCGCCCCTCTCGTAGCCCCGCTCCGGCCCTTGGGTGACTGGCTCTCCCCTGCAGAAGAGCAGTCCCTGAAGGCGGGCCCCCCGCCCAGCACACGGGCTCGGCCCCGCAGGTGGGAAGCACGCACGCGTCTGCCGGAACGTGGAACGAGCAGGTCGAGACTCAGAAAACCCTGCCCAAGTCCGAGAGCCCGTCCTAGGGTGGAAAAATGCTTTAGCAATTCTGGAAGCGCGAAGTGTTTGCTGTCCACATCGTAATAATCAAACGGCCCCATTTTTTTTTTTTTCCAAAAAAACTCGGGAACTGAGGGAGAGCGGATAGGAGTTGTTTGATTTTATTGCATAAACTGCATTTCCTCTCTTTCCTGTGACTTAACGAATCTGTGCCCTCTCCACGGCCCCTGTCGAAGACCCTGATTGCTTTTGTAGATCGTAACGTGAACTAGGTGCAGATGCTAGTCATTAAAGAGCACAGAGAAAGAGCTCATCAGGAAGAACCCTCGAGAAACAGGAGTGACGTGCACCAGACATACCCTTCCGGGGCGGGGCGGGGCGGGGCGAGGGCTGCGGGGCGCGGGGGTGGGCGGAACCCACGCGGTTTTGTGCTCCTGCACCGCGGAGACCGACTGCCGTCCGGTCTTGTATTCACACCCGTGTGCCGAGCTCCGCCGCCTGGAGTCCGGCGCCCCGAGGAGACGGTGGTCAACAGACAGGTCCCCTGGCCACAGTGAGCACACGGAACCCGGCGGGGGCAAGGAGGTCAACGAGGGCGTTTTCTACAAAGTGATCAGGGAGGGCCTCTAGGAGAAGGCCGTACGTGAGCAGAGCCTTAAGTGGAAGGGAGGCCGGAGCAACATAAATGCTCGAACAAGGACTCTCCGGGCCAGGCGCAGCACGTGCCAGTGGCCTGGGGTACGAAGGTGGTAGCGGGTGCCTGGGGAAGGGTAAGAGCCCGTGAAGGTTGGAGCCGAGTGAACGAGGGGTCGGTGGCAGGGGAAAGTCCCGTGTTGCCTGAGGGGGCAGTTAGCTTCATAAAAAAGTCATCAGCGGCCTCTATTCAGAAGATCAGTGTGGGGGTTTTTAGCAATCCTTTGAATTTCTGGGCCTCAGGCAATAATGCAGTAGTTCACATTTGGGCAATTTAAGAAGCGCACAGTTGGAGGAATCCCTACATCCCCTTAGTGATAGGTTCTGTGCTGCCTTCTTCTTCATATATGTTTAAAATGTAAATGTTATTAAAAGCCTACCTGGAGATAACCTTTTAACAACATTCCTGAAGGTAAAAAATGTAAGTTTATTCTCAGCCCTGACTGGGCAGGTACCTACGCACCCTGAAAGTTTGGAGAAATTTCTGACTCACCTCTGCATGCATTCACTGGAAGACGCGAGCCGGCCGGCGAGCGGGTTTTATGGTGACGATGCCGCTGCGTTCGGGGACCTCAGTTCTGAGGAACGCCTCCCCTTTCTGTCCCCGGGTGACCGTTTATTCTGGGGGACTCCGAGCTGCTGTTCCATCAGAGTGCGAGCGTGCGGTGCAAATGTCCGTATTCTAATCAGGAAGCGGGGACCTTGGCCTTCCGAAGTGCCCCCCTCGAGTGTCCGAGAGGCCCTTTCTCCCCCCGAGAATCTTGTCTGCATGTTTCCACCGGCCACACCTGACTTCGTGCACATTCAGCCTCTCGAGTCGAGTGTTCGTGTCTTCCCCGTCCCCTTCCCCTGGAAGTCCAAAGGGAATTCCGTGCATTTTGTGCATCTCTAGGGGTGGTCCCTGAAACACCTGACATCTTGGCCAGGACGTAGGGGGGATAGCAGAAAACCGGCCGGAGCTCCTGCCTGCCGAAGCCCCGACTCCTGCGGGGGTCTGCAGGCAGGCCCAGGGGTCTGAGGGGTGCACGCCAGTGGCCTCGAGAGGCTACAGAGCCGCTTTCTGGGGCTCCCCCACCTAGCGTGTTCTCCAAGGAGGAAAAGAACAATTTGTCGAGTGTCCAAAGAGCATTTTCTGCCTTTTCTTCTGTCTCATCGAAGAGGAGTTCTGTCACTTCTGTGACGGTATTTGCCCCTCTGCGCCGTGCTAATTCTTGAGGCCTGGGAGGGTGCAGGTGGAAGGGACTGGGACACAGGAACGTCACCTGTTTTCCAGCCGGGCTGTTTGTTCAGTGCACCTGGGCTGGAGGAAGCCACGCGAAAACAGGGAAAGGAGGAGGCTCTGCTTGCGTGGTGCCAAGAGCTTCATTTCACCAAGGGCCTTCAGGGGGGTCCGCTGCGTCCGGGGAGGGCAGCACCGTCGCTGGGCAGATGGTTCCGGCGCCGCCTCCAACGGAGCCTTTAAGCTCCCTTGCAGACGTCAAGGGGGACCTCTCTGGTCTGGGAAGAGGCTGTGAGGGTGCGAGTGGTTTCGCTGTAGGCCCAGGGGTTTATCGTGTCAGGGTGACTGGTGCCCAGCCCCACCGTTTCGGAAACTGGATTCGGGGGAAGGCAGCTTAGACCCTGACTGCATGTCTGAGATGTTTCCAAGATGATGTAAGAGTAGAAATTGGCGTGTACTGTCCTTTGTGTCTCCCATTTAGCACTGTTTGTTCCATTTTCAGCAAATACGCTAAATATTGGGAGGGAGTGTGATGAAATGGCCCTTTGGTAGTTCTGTTAGGTTCCTGGGTCCAAAGTTTTCTAACCCATTCACACACACACACACACACACACACACACACTGCTCCTTAAAACCACAAATATTTACGTTTATGAAACTAATAATTAGTATTAGAAATATTTTTTTACAGAGCTTCAAGACTATAACCAAATAATTCTGCTTGAAATTATACATGGAAATATAGTAACAATGTAAAAAATAGGGAAGTTCTCCATTTATAATGTTTTGACAATAAATTTTATAATCTGCACAGTTAGCTTAGTAAGAGCCAATTATTAGAAAAAGAGTTTGCTGTATTACGTATAATTAAAATTGTGTATTATGGTGGAGGAAAAATAAACATGGAATGGTTGTGCTTAACAACCATTCTAAAAGGAAGAATTTTTATTATATGAAATTGTAATTTAAACTCACAGAAAGTTGGCTAGATTACTGTTTATTGACATAGAATTTACAAGAAAAACTGCAAAACATACCCCTGAAAGGGAAAATCTGAGGTTTTCCCGTTTAACGAGTCTTTCCCCCAGAGACGTTGACGGCAGTGGGCGCCCTCCCTACCCTGTGAAATGCGGGGGCCAGGGAAGACAGGGCCTTAACCAAAACCTTATAAAGGGCGTGAGCTCCGCATACAGGACACCCACCCAGCTCCCAGGAGACACCCCCTGAGGGGGCGAGGGGGCGACAGGGGCGGGCTGAGCTGGTTGGGGTGCCGTTTTCTGTGCACAGTCTGACGTGCCTGTTCTCCCACTTGAGTGACAGCGGGCTGACACCTCCCGGGAGGGTGGGCCCCGGGCAGCCTGGACACGTGCAGCGGGACCTCCCCGGCGCCTAAAGGTCGCGCGCGTGCACGTGGCCCTGGTTTTCTTTCAGGGAGAGTTCACGTCCCGAGTTTGGAAAGTTTCAATAACCCTTTTATCTGGAAGCAAGTAAAATCCAACCTTGTCCGTGGAGCGTACTGCATAGCTTTTCTGAGCGGCCCGTGAGCAAATTCGGTTTCTTTTTAAAAAGTCGGGAATTCTTTTAAGCAACATCATTAACGTGTTTTATTTAAACTGAAAATATTACTTGTACTTAAAAACGGCTTTATTCTTAAATATTTATAGGTTTGGTAAAGCAGAACTAAATCAGCTGCTGAATAAATTAGGGATAAAACACACTCCCCCTGTTAGACCACCCAAACAAACTCCTGCTTTTACTTTCTAAAATGAAAATTTATAAGCATAATTTCCCTTCTAGCAAAGTAAATGGGATTTCTTTTGAAGGTGGAAGTGGTGGGAAAGGAAGAAGAATATTAATTGCCTGGCAGTAATAGTTCACTATTTCGCTCTTACTGGAGGCAAAAAAAAGTTTTTAAGATTTTATTTATTTCTTTTTAGAGAGAGGGTAAATGAGGGAGAAAGAGAGGGAAAGAAACATCAGTGTGTGGTTGCCTCTCACCTGCCCCCTACTGGGGACTTGGCCCACAACCCAGGCCTGTGTCCTGACTGGGAATCGAACCTGCAACCCTTTGGTTCACAGGCCCACGCCCAATCTACTGAGCTGCACTAGCCAAAGCTGAAGGCAAAAAAATTTTTTTAAAGATGACTTTTACATCTTAGGCACGATCTGTTGTTTACAGCAGAAGAGTCCGCATCCCTGACGTTCGCAGACCACGCCCCTGTCCACCCTGACCTATACTTAAACACTGTGAATAAAATCTTAATTGTCGCTTCCACGCCAGCGCCGTCCCAACCACCACTTACTGGAGCGTGGGGGCGCACACCCCGCCCTTTCATCCCCACGGCCCCGCCGCCAGCACGTTATTAACACAATAACACGTTCCCGTGGCTCTGAGGTGTGTCGCAGGGGGAAGGGGCGGTGTTTGGGAGGATCCACCAAGACTGAGACGCGCTGACTGCAGCGCACAGGACGCGGGACTCCCGAGATCCGCGGGGACCCACGTGGGGCTGGAAGGGCGCCCCTGCTTCCAGGAGCAGGGACTGGTCTGAGAGCTGTGTCTGAGGGTGACCACGAGGCGTGAGGCAGGCAGGTGGGGGTGGGCAGGGTTTGGAACTGGGAGTCCCGTATGGGAGACTCAGCTGGGGCTGGACCCTCGCTCGCCTCCAAGCGGACCCCAGGGGGCGCTGGAGGGGCAGGGGGCAGGAGGCAGGAAGAACGCTCCAGCTTCCACTCCTGTTCGCGCACTTTATTTCTCTGAAGTGCCCATTCGAGAATATTTACGAAGGACTAAATAGACAGGTGGATACATACTTCATAAAGATAAAAGATAAAAAAGACACACACACAAATAAAGTAAAAGGCGAAAGTCAGGAAATCGACTTCCAGTTTCCCCTGAGGGGGGTTCTCTGAAAGGCACATAGAAGCCGGAAAACAGGATGACAACGAAACTCCCAGCACCCGTGGACGTGACGGCGAAATGCCCACACGGCCCACACGCCGCTTCGCCCAGCAGATGTGGCGCTCACCAAATCGACACAGGCCGACCTGGGACTTGGCTTTTCATGTTTTCACTCTCTGGTCAAAACATGGGCCCATGCCCGGTGTTCTCCTGAGGTTCGCAGGTACAGTTTTTTTTGCTTTTTGGTTCAGATCTCATTTTTAAGACAGGAATCTCCGTGCACACAGGCCACCGGATGAAGTGCTCACGCCGCAGCCCGCCCACCAACCCCCCGCCCAGGGCGCACAACCGCGGCTCCGGGAGGGGCCGGCACCCCGGCGGGGGCAGGTGGTTCCATGCAGCAGAAGCAGTTCCGGGGGTGGCCCCGGGAGCATCGTTCCACTGCACCGGCCGCCGGTGGGATCCGCAGGGTCTTTACGACCAACCCCTTTAAGAGCAACTTCAAAGAGCGTGAGGATCTGCCTGTGAAAAGGGTTATTTTTAAATTGGTTGCTCTTCCTTGTTTCCATAAACACTTAGGTTTAACACTTAAACATCTATAGTTTATACGTAAAAGTCTTCCAAGAATCTTTACCTAAAAGTTTTAGAAAAATAGTTTATATTTTCCAAAGCATCAGTTTGGAAATGGTGTAATTGCGGTGTTAGTTGCTGGGCTTTTCTTCCCGCGAGATCTAACAAAGGAGGGCTGCGGCGACTTTTTTTTTCTTTTTTTTGTAATTTAGGATTCATTAACTTGTCTTTTTAATTTTTTGAAGCAAACACCGCTCTGAATGATCGGTATGACCCTAATAATCACCGTATGAGGCGCACCCTCGCCTCCGCAGAAGCCCGGATCCGCACACTTGAAACCGCAGCCCTGGAAGTTCTTACGTGCTTCCCTTGCTTCTCTAAAAACTCACTAAAATCGTACACCTTGACGTCTTACTTTCACTTGTGATTAACAAGCCTCACTCCGAAATGTTTTCCATAAAATTTCTTAAAACTTATTTGGTAGGCTCCAAATTCCCCAACAAATATAAGGTTCTGGAGCTGGAGTGTTTCATGCTCACATTTCTTCATGGAAGTGTGTACAAACAGAAAGCAGTAAATGCGCTTTTAATCGAACCTAATCAGCTCTGAGTATAACCCCTCTGCCTTCAGTTGTGTCTACTGCAGATTTAGCTAAAAAAAAAGATAAATTTGCATTTCAGCAACTAAGTCAGTCGTGTGGATAGACAGGACCTGACAGAAGTCAGGGCTGCTTGAGTGTGGCTGGTGGGGCAATCATACGAAGGTAATAATTATAGTTTTAATTTGAGCACCTAAGATGTCACGTGGTATGCTTGAGTGTGACATTCTGATGTTACGGAATGACATACTTGTGATTTTGTAATAAGAGTGTATAATAAAAAGGGGGGCGCTATTTGTGCCACAGCCTGCGTATTAGGTGCAACCAAAACCCTCTGGCCCTGACTCCCAGCTCCCACCGCCCTCCTCTCTGGTCCGGCGTTAAGACGTCACTTCCTAGGAGCTGTCTCGGCCCCGGCCCCGGGAGACAGTTTAGGTTTCTGGTCGGGGCCCTGGAATCGGCTAACGCCGCCCCCCCTCCCGTTGCGACCCCGGGGCGTCGCAAAGCAAAGGCACGCCCTCCCATCGCCCCCACCCCCACTCGCCTGCTCCTCCCACAAAACCGGAAACATTTTGCATTCATCTTCCTTTGACGTAGTAAGTATTTTTCACGTAAAGGATCAAGACATGCATGCCTAAAACTTAACTTCATGTCAAGCAGCACACTGTAAAAATGCTCCGAAGTCAGACTGAGCTCCGTGTGTCCAGGAAAGAGGGAAACTGCGCCGCAGCTCAGCCTGCTGCGCAGGGCTGGGGGTTGGACCGGCCCCTCCTGGTGCCACAGCGGGGTGAAGGCTCCGGCCCTCTCGGGAGCTCGGTCTGGGGCTGTAAGCACAGCGGGGTGAGCCGCCCCGCGATCCTGTGTGTCTAATTAGTGACTGGCATGCAATGTGCTTCCCCCACCCCTAAAGCAACAACATGTGCGCACCAAGGGCATCCTCTCTGGCCCTCCAGTTCAAGTGTGCGGCCAGGGCAGCCTTCAGAAATCTCATAACAATCTTCTAATAAAGAAGAGATCGTCCTGTTTCATGTTCGCTTGGCTGCCTGGAAAAGCTCTACCCCAGGAACTAAGGGTTTTCTGCCTAAATGTCTGAAGCGCACCAACGGCCCGAGATCAAATTCACGGAGTGCGCCGGCGGGAGAGACGACTGCGTTCTGCAAGCGTGTGTTTACGTGGTCGGAGTCACCTCCAAGTGTGAAGGGAGTGACCGCTTTCCGTGGCGTTCTGTGTGAGCTGCCTGCGGACTTGGGGACCGGGCCCCTTTGCGGGTACATGGGCAGTGTCGCCGGGCCCACTCCCACGTGTGTGTGTGTGTGTGTGTGTGTGTGTGTGTTTTCAGTTTCAGTTGTCAGCAAGTGTCTGTTTACCCCACTTCCTGTTATTGATTATGGGAAACAGGTTTTCTTGAAATACATTCGAGGTTCTTTTAAGTCACCCAGACACTTCAAGGCAAAGATACTGATGAACCCTTTGTGTGTATACGAAGCCGGAAACCGAGTTAAAATACATTGTTGTCGCGCATAGCTTACAACTTCTTATCTCTCACAGCAGAAAAGAAAATTAAAAAGGCAGAAATAAACAAAACAAAACAAAACAGCCACTTCTTTTCCTGTTCCTAGACATGGAGATAACAGAGTTGGAGACTTTCTTCATTGGACGCAACAGTGAAGGGACCGATGGCGGTATCAGTTTTGAACTCTCTCGTAGCTCAGAACAATGTCTCCAACACCAAGGCAGTGAGACAGATTCTAACGTGAAGGTCACGCTAAAGAGACAGAAACGGCGGCCCGGTACTGGCGTGTCACAGAGCTCTTCCTACAGAGAGGTCTGGTCAGCTCGTCTGGCTCCGTCTTTGAAATGGCAGCAAACGTACTCGCATGCATTAAAATCAGGAAGGAGCCAGAACATCTGGAAGTTTTAGAAGGAAACCAAAATAGTTTTGTGTGTGTGTGGGGGGGGGTGCTCCAGATTAAAAAATGCAGATGTTGAATTGGGCTGTCAGTTAGGTTACAAGGAAATGAGGGCAGAAAGAACCAGAAGCCGCCGGTGGAAAATTAAACTAGCTGCATGGGCCTGGGCCAGGCCGAGAGCCATGGAGCCCGTAACATGATACGGCGAGGGGCTTTCTGCCCCGAGATCTGGAAATGTCACCATGTGCAATTTTGTAAATGAGCCATTTCCAAAGAGTCTTTTTCATTAGAGCACAGTAAAAGTTTCTCCGACTCCCCCCTCTCTCCGCGGTCATTAGCATGGGGCAGGCCTCGGAGTCCGGCTTTCATCCGTGAAAACCCCCCTCCCTCCCTCCGGGCCCCTCTCTGAGACCCCCGAACACTGCTGAGTGGCCGGGAATGACAGGCACAGAAAAGCTGGGGAGGGCCTGCCAGGCACCCCACCCCCACCCCGTGCCTCGACAGTCCCGGCTCTGCCAGGACTTGCCGGAAAGCAGCGCCCGGAGACAAAGACACAAAGATCCCCTTTTTCTCCGGGAAAATAGATTGCATGTGTACGACACCCGCGAGGAGAGCTGTGAGCCGACACACATGTGTGATGCGGGGGGCGGGGCTGCGAGTTTCAAGGAGACTGAAATTGCATCTGATTGCATCAAAGCCTAACAAATGTTGTTGAACCTAAAAGTCTTTTCAGCCTGCAAAAAGACATTCAGTGGCAAGATATTTTTTTCTTAGGCACATGGTTAAAAAGATCTTGAGCTCAGCAGAGAGACGTTGTTGCATGGAAATGAACCTGGGCTCCCTTCACAGGGTCTGCAGAATAAAGGGAGGAAGCTAAAAAGGAACCCTACTGAATCAAAGGATTCAGCAAGATGATATTACATCCTTGCGAGTGTGTTTCCCATAAAAAGACGCCCCTCCCAGCAAGCAGCCCCGGGCTGTCGTTGCTGGAGAGGCAGCGAGGGTTTATTAGAGACGCAGACCTCAGCACCTCCGCCCTGCCGAGCGGGCGGGTTGCAGCTTGTGAGCCCTGGGCCCTCGGCTGCCACGGCCCCTTCTGGCATCTCTCAGGGGGGGCCCGTCTGCTCGGCCTCCTCCGCACCAGGCCGGGCGAGTGGGTGCAAAGGCAGGCCCGGGGACAAAGGAGAGCCATCGCTCACCCCAGGAGGGCGGCCTGCCCTCGCCGCCTGAACTCACACAGGCCAGGACGGCTTTCGGAGATGAAAGGCAAATGTGTGGGGAAGGAAAAAAGGAGGAAAAGGGTTTGGTCATTAAGGCACAACAGAGCCACAAGCAGTGGGCTTGGAGGAGGGAGGAAGCTCGGAATACTCACTTACAGTCATCTTTTTTATGCAAGGGATGGGGCTTCTCCCGGCTGCCCCCTGAGATTGCCGTGCGCCTGTATTTCTTTAATTTCATCCAGATGTGGCGCAGATTCCGATGGTTGTGAGGAGGGACTTGTGAACGGCAGAATTCTGTCGAAGTGTTCGGTGGACGGCGTGATGGCGTCCGGTGGCCTCAGCCCCGGGCACCGAGGGCTCAGGCGAAACCTTCAGTCAGTCCTCCGTCCCTTCCCGCCCTGCCCAGGCAACGGTGCCGTTCTGAGTGCGCAGGCTCAAGGCTTCTAGAAGAATTGGAATGGGCTTACTGCACGCCGGGAAGTGCTAGATCATTAACACTTTAAATGGAGTTCGTGTAGCCGTCCAGCTTTATAGGCTGAGAAATGGCCCTGGGACTATTTTAATTAAAAAAACTTACAACAAATCTTTTTTTTTTTTTAATTAAGAACACAGGTTTGGACTCTAGTACTGCCTTTCAAGCTCCTGAGATTCTTAAACTTCTGTAGCCAAAGGGCGTATCAGAGGGGGGACAGAAGCTGGTGGATGACACAGTAGTGGTCCACCAGTGCGAGGCGACAGGGGACGGGGAGACTCAGGCGAACCCCAGGACCACTCAGGAGTTCTGCACAAACTCCTCGTTGCCACCCCAGCATCCCCGCCAGGGTCCGGTCTGGCCACCCTTCCCAGGCTGCTCCCGACACCACCCGGCATTTTAAACAAGAGATCCCAGTCTTTGTTAGTAAATCTGGCATGTCCTCCGTGGCATTTAAAACAATCTACGTGTAGCTTTGCTACACGTATTCATCTATTTGCTATCGGAAGGGGGCGTGGCCAAGCGCCCGTGGAGAAGTTTGGGGACCTTGTGTTGCACGCCTTTGCGAGTCTCTGGGCCTCGGTTTCCCCATCTGAAATGAGTGTTGCCAGTCCTAGGAAGTTCTTGAGCGTTGGTCTACAGAAGCGCTGTTGCCTCCAGCACGCGAGCGGGCCGCGCGCGGAAGGAGGGGGTAAAACTCGGGCGGGGCGGCGGGCGGGGCGGCGTTCTGCGGCTTCCAACTGCAACGCGGCGCTCGCTCGGGGCGGCGGCCGAGAGCGTGAGGGAGCCCCTCCCCCTCCCGGGGAAAGTCGCCTGTAGGAGTCCGTTCAGCACCGCGTGGTCGTCACCGCGCCGGCCGGCTGGTCGTGTTCTTGGGACCTTGCCAAACTGTCTCGACATTCTGCACCACCAAGGCTGAGCCCCTGGGACTCTGCATTTCTTCAAGTACACCTGACCCATATTTATTTATATTAACCCTTTTTCTAAACAGTGTCTCTGACGGCATTTTTTAAGCAAAATTCCAGGATTCTCCAATTCATTAGTAAAGAGGAAAGAAACACATCCGCTTGCCTTCATTTAGCCTAATGGAAAGGGAGACACGTTTTTTAATCCCATTCAAGACTTTCTTCTTGAAAATTCAACCATTATCACGGACTAGGAAAATGATGCAAAGATAGCGTGGTATAATTCAGATTAATTAGTCTCTTTAGAGAAATGATAAAAAAAGCAAAGCAAATACACTTAATGTGTTTGGCAATGAAATCTAGCATTATTTAACAAATGCACAAATGAGATTGAATAACTTCAGACCTTTTCCCCTGTGGGAGATGCATCCAAGTGAACACTGGTTCTTACACTCAACGACGCAGCCAGCGGTTTGTTTCGCCTTCTCCTCGGGCCCTGGCGGTGGCTTTGCAGGACCTGTCTAGTGTGGGGTGCACCCAAACAGTGTTTCCTGGGGCCACAGTAGTAGCCCTGGAAAGGAGGACATTCGGGACATGAAAAGTTGGCAGACCTCTATGAATGGGGAGCATCGGACAACATTTCCATAAGAGGCTAAAAATCAGTTTTGGCTAATTGACTGACTTTTGGATAAAAATCAATTTTGGCTAATTGATTGACTTTTGGATAAAAATCGATGTTAACCTCTATGAATGGCTAATTTGCTTAGAGTGGCCTGAGTTTCACGTAATACCTCCTTTTCTGCCCCCCCACTCCCGACAGGGATATTGGCAAGATCGCCGGCCAGTACGTCAAGGAACCAGAAGGTGATTTGATCTGCACCTCTGACGACGGTCCCGCAAACGCTGGAGAGAGAGAGAGGGCTCGTCTCCGTAGAGGAGCTCGCTGCGCCTGCGACGTGGGCTGGGCTCAGGTGCGTGGGTCCCCCCCCCGTCCCGCTGAGACGCGTGGCTCCCTCCGTGCAGGCCCCCGCCCCGCCCCGGCCGCCTTCCTTTTCCTTTTCCTTTTCCTTTTCCTTTTCCTTTCCGCGGAGTGCTGGCCGGGCACGTAAATGCACTTTGGGGACCCCTGGGAGCCGGGGCCATTACAATACGCACTTCAGTGCCGCCGAGCGCGGCGCCGTGTCAGAAAGGGGCTCTCGTCCTCGCTCCCTTTAAACACGCGAGTAGTGGATACACAGAAGTGAACCGAGGAGCAGCTGGGCGGGTGTGGGAGGAAGGCCTGCGGGAAGCGACGGCTTTTCGGGACACGCGTGACAGTCGCCGTTGCGAGAAGCTGCCCCGTGTGTCCTCTGTGTCCCTCCCTGTCCCGGCAGGGCGTTTTTCCCCATCGAGAGCTTCCAGGGGTGGCTTCTGCTTCCTTCTGCATGCAGAGTTGGGGGGGGGGTGGTCCCCCAACGCTGCACTCGTGTTTTTTAAAGAGCGAAAAAAAAAAGACAACCTAAAAAAACAAAAAAACACAGCTTTGCTGAGTGGTCAGACAGACTGGAACTGGGGGATTATAGGTATGAGGGGAAATGAAGGGTTGGAAGCTGTAATTTCTCTTCCTGCGGCGGCAGCTGCGGCTGGAGTCGGGCGGCGGAAGGTGTGGCCGCCCCGCGGCGTCTGGGGAGAAGGTCCCTCAGACTGTACCAGGGGACCAGACCGCTGTCCTCGGCCCGCAGCCCAGATTTCCAGAAGGAGTCTCAGCCCGGAATGATTTCAGAGAAGGGATGCCCCCGTGGGAGTCGGAAAGCCCCAGGTGTGGACGGGGTGACTTGTAGGACAAATCACAGCGACAGAAGCACCAGTGAAATGATGAGGCGTGGGCGCCTGTCCGGCTTCCATCATGTTCACTATGGTCCGGGGCCTTTCCTGTAGTTCCACGAAAGTGAACAGAGCCACCGAGCTGACAGAGAGCAGAGGGGTTCTGTAGTACGGCTCTCATCAAAACGATGCGGGGGAAGCCCACAAAATAACCTGTTGTGAGTCTTTCTGCCTGTTTGTGCAGGCTTTCAGCCTTGCCTGTGCTTAGGCAGAGAAAATACTCCCCCAGAAACTGGTTGGGGATGTTTGAGAAGAGATACAATCACTAAAATATATATGCGATGCCACGTAACCGCCATTTAATTGAGGTGCCTAGGTCAGCGTTTCTCAGCAGGTGCGTGTGGACACTTGGGACCTGGTCATTCGGGTGTGGCAGGCTTCCTGAGTGTCGTGCGGCTTTTCTCAGCATCCTCAGCCTGCCTCCACTCACCACTGCCTGTAGCATCCCTCCCCTCCCCCACACCGCTGCCGCCCCCGACGCCGCCCCTGGGTGAGAAGCCCTTGTCACGCGGGGTTTTGTATTCTGCATAAAGGACTCCTGTGTGAGCTGGAGAGCAGCTCCGTGATGCAGATGTTTCTGCAGGAAACACACACTCTGTGGAGATCCCTCACCTAAAATGTTCTACGTTGCACTGAACTACACAAATTTCAAGGGACATCAGGCTTCGTATTTGTGCCGTGTGTGGAAACGTGTGCCGTAGACCAGGTCAGTGAAGGCGGAAGGTGTTAGTTAGCTCCTGAGCGGACAGGAACGGCTTTCCTGCAGGCCGTCGTTAAATATGTTGGCCTGCTTTCGGAGGGAGCGTTCGCAGCAGGGAACAAATACGACCCGATGAGGCGATTTTTTATGGGACTCATTATGGAGCTCGAGATTAGCTCCGGTGCTTCCCACAGACGCCGGCGTTACCTGTGCACGGCAGCACTGCCCTTCGGGGACAGTCCACGAACCACCAGGGGCGGAGGACAGCAGTCTGCAGAGAACCCGGGCCGTCCGCCTGCGGACCGGCTGAAAACCATGCATCCCAAATACGGGCTGTCCACTATGGTTTTTAAACACAACAAGGAGATACTAGAGAAGATATTTAGTTGCCGTGTTTGGAATGGTGTGTGTGTGTGTGTGTGTGTGTGAGAATACATCGGAAGGAAGGGAAAACACAGTAGGCACAAGGGAGTCTGGGAGGCAGGAGAAACCCTTGGAATCCAGGAATGAAGGAATTTCAACACTTGGACCCTAGGAAAAATAGACCACATTATTCTTCTACCTGTGAATGTTGTTAAAGCCAAAGCAAGCTTAAGACTTCTAACAGAAAAAAAAGCTGCGTGAAAGATTCCGATGCGTTCGTTAAATCGTGCAGGTTTTCTGTTTGGGTACGCCGTGGTAAACGCCCCGGGAGTGTGGATGGGCGCACCGTGGTAAACGCCCCGGGAGTGTGGATGGGTGCACCGTGGTAAACGCCCCGGGAGCGTGGATGGGTGCACCGTGGTAAACGCCCCGGGAGCGTGGATGGGTGCACCGTGGTAAACGCCCTGGGAGTGTGGATGGGTGCACTGTGGTAAACGCCCCGGGAGTGTGGATGGGCGCACCGTGGTAAACGCCCCGGGAGCGTGGATGGGTGCACCGTGGTAAACGCCCCGGGAGCGTGGATGGGCGCACCGTGGTAAACGCCCTGGGAGTGTGGCCGGACACCCAGTGAGGACCTGGGAAGCCGGAGCCCGCCTCCCCCGTTAGAAAAACGCCCGTGTGCCATTTTCCCGAACTGTCAATATTTTGTTCACACTGTTTGAGTCATCCTGTGTCCACCTGCCAGGGAAGAAATTAATCATCCTGCCTCTTTGAGGCCCCCTCCCGAGGTGTGCAGTAGCTCTTGTCCTGATAGATTTTCTAGCTTTTAAAAGTGCCGCGGAGCCCTACCAATTCAGTACTTGAACTTCGGTGAGGAGGTCCTGTGGACTGTAAGATGCCAGTAGACTACAGGACATCTAATAGATCGAAGAGATCACTCAGGGTTCAGAACATATGTACGTATCTTCAGAGGTCTTCAAGGCTGTCACCTGTGGCCACGGGGCCACGCACTGGACATCTCCCGGTGGCACCGTGGGTGCAGATGACGGTGCGGCAGGTACTCTCTGGGGCTGTGCCGTCGGGAGTTCCTCAGTCGGATTTAACAAGACAGGCGTAACGTTCTTGTCCTGACTCCAGAATCCGCCAGAACGAGGGAGACGAGGCTCAGGAGTCGCCCACGGGGACCTGTGGCTGTTGAGCGGTCCCCCGTCGGCCCGGCCTGAGTCAGTCACAGTGGCCTGCGCTGCTGCCGGAGCCCAGGACGGCCCGGCGTCGGGGCGGGGCGGGGTTTCCGAGGTGAAGGGGGGGAGACCCCCATCTCTGGGGTTGGCGGGGTGGACCCGGGACCCGGGACTGAGCGTTTCTCAGACACCATCCTTGTCCGTGGGTGAACCCAGCCTCCCCCTGCGCTGCTCACCTACAAAGAACAGGAAACCGATGTCCCAGGCGCAGCAGCAAGTAATTGAAACCCTCGGGAAAGCAGGGGATCGTCCGTTGGGTCTTTTCAGTTGGTCTCAGTCCCCCGTGCGTACACGTGTCCTGGTTCTGCCCGTGAAACACGCCCACGTCACGTCGTCTGGAAAACTCCCCTACAGAAGGCGGCACCTTGATCCCAGCCTGGGCAGACAGGCTTGGAGAGGCTTTGATCCCTTGTTGACTTTCGGTAACGGTGGGGATGTTGACAGAGAAGCTCTTCTCGGTTTGATACGGGGAAGTCAGCCTCCTGTTCCCTCTTCTCAGACACTAATAAGCAAAGACAGCCTCACGGAGAGCTGCCGCTTAATAAACCTGTGTCTCAACATTATCTCCTTTTTGAGACGGACACGCTGTGGCTCTGGAGCCCTCAGAGATAAACCTCATCATCTGGTTCTTGTCTTGGCAAGACCAGCTTTAGCTGATGACACATCTCACCCCTCGCAGATGCTCTGAGAGTCCAACAAGGCTGTCTCCTACACACCTCAGTGCTTGGGGCCATCCCTTCCCACGCGGGCAGCGTCCCACCTCCACACCCTCCCCACCACGACCTCCCGTCCCCGTGTGCGTCCCCGAAGCGCAGGCGTCAGTGCTGGAGCCACAGAGTTCCACAGGGAGGGTAATCTTGTGATAACAAAATTGTATCCTTTCCTTCCTGCCTGCAATGACCTCACTATCCTTGTGGTCCTGACTTCCTGGGAGGCTTTGTCACAGTAGCAGCCGTTCCTACGGCAGGAAGTTAGCTCCACACTCCTAAGGGCCCTCATTGTCTGCATCTTTCTCTGGCAGCTCCGGAAGCTGGGATGTTGGAGAACACGCCACCGGGGACCCACCCTGTTTCAGACCTGGACGCAGAAGTGTAACTTGTCACAGTGGGAACCACTTGCAGGTATTGCCCTCGATGACACCCCTCCGTGCCTTGCGGACGTAGTCCCAGTTTCCCCGTGTGGAGTGGAGAGTGTGTCCTTTGAGCATCCCACCAGATTCTGCTCCTACCCATGGCTCTCTCCGTGGCTGATTTATGATTCTGTCTCTTCTCATTTCCTCGAGTGCTCGTCGTGCAAGAAGCCGCCCCCAGAGAGTGCCCCAGAGATAGGCTCCTCCCTAAATACTTGGAAGAGAATTGATTAAGTTAGAGACAGACTCTCTGTGTACGGTGAGAGCTGTGTGCTCTGGGCTGGCTCACACAGTGCCCCTGTATCAGATTTTCAGATACCTATGGATTTGCCAAAAATCAAGGGCTGTCCACAAGACCTGCAGAATCATTCTGTTTGAGCAAAACCAACTGTATGCAGGGCTCCCTCAATGCCCAGAACAGTTTTCTGTTTTTGAGCTGATACCATCTATATATCGTTAATTCGGGATGCTTTTATTCATTGAAAAGGGCATGGCAATGGGATTAATCTGTCTTTAAAGTGGCTACAGATACTTATTATCTTCATCATAAGAGCACGGGTGCTTTTTTACTCATCAAATGAAGAATGACGGGAATTTTCCCAACACCCTACAATTACCTTATTAATCAGGATTATTACCAGCGAGTCTGAGCTGGCTGGCTGCAGGCCGGGGTGTGAGGGGCGCGCGAGTCAGCATGCGCCTCTGCGAAAACGCAGCGACGTGACTTTTGTTTAGTTGACAAATGTCCTGGCGATTTCCTCCTTCTCACACGAGTTCCAAAATGGATTAGCGTTCCCCGTTACGTATTTTTATTTGCCTTCACTGCCGACTTAATTCAGTCTCTCTCTCATGATTTCTTCTGGAATTTTACGCCCCTGGAGGTTAAAGCTCCCATAATTTGATGGTTGATTTTTTTAAAAGATTTATTTATTTATTTTTAGAGAGGGAAGGGAGGGAGATAGAGAGAAACATTAATGTGCGGTTGCTGGGGGTCATGGCCTGCAACCCAGGCATGTGCCCTGACTGGGAATCGAACCTGCGACACTTTGGTTTGCAGCCCGTGCGCTCAGTCCACTGAGCTACACCAGCCAGGGCTGTGATGGTTGATTTTAAATAATTACGTGGGCCCTCCATTCCAGTGCCTGTGGCCTCTGGTATCTTCTCCTGATGAGAAGTGGTTTGACTCTGTTCTGCACGTGTCCTCGATGCCGCTGACCCTGCCTGTCCACGCCCATTGTGTCGGGGTCACTGAACTGTCCCTGTGATGGCTGGCGGATGTTGTGACACCCCAGTGCACGCCGAGTGTTTATAAAGCGACATTGGCTTGCACAGTCTTCTGCTTGCTTACCTTCCTTGCTCCAGAAGGTCTTGTTAGGAAATGAGCCTCGGGCTGACCCTTGTAACCATCAGCAAGTACGGATTCCAGAAAAATGTCGACGCGAATTTTTTAAAAACCAATTTTGAAAGCAGACACAAGATACCCAGTGTCTTGTCCACGACTGTCCTTCGCCGCCAAGGACACACCCCTCACCTTTCTCGGCGTGTTCGCTGTCGCTCCCTTGTCATCGTTGGCGCCCTGGGTCACGGGAAATTCCGCATCCATCTCGGGCTGTCCCCGGACTTTTGTAGATAGATCAATTCTTTCTAGGGCCCATAGCAGAGTTTTGGTTTGTTCTTTTTGTATCCTGGCATTTTTACACATCTTTTCTGTTTTGCAGAGGTTTGGGCGAAATGCCGTCTCGGACTCCTCGCTGCCCAGGAATCCACCCGCAGAAGGGAGGCGCCGCACCCGCCGCCAGGTGGGGGCTGGCGTCACGTGACCCGGTCCCGCGCTGGGGAGGCGCTGCGATGCCGGAGACGCACTCGCCGCCCGCCGCAGGTGGGTGACTCGCTCGCCGGGAGCCTCCCCTGGGGTGCCCACCTGGCAGGAAGCCTTTCCACTTGGTGCCGAGCACTCGGCCACGTGGAACCGGCTTCCGTCCGGGGGCCGCGGGTTTGCGTGTTGATGGGCGTTTGCGGAAATGTCCGAGGCGATTGGGTGGTTTTCCTTCGATTTGTTCCAGAAATTGTACCAACTAAGCTTTTAAATTTTTTCATTCACTTTTAAAATCACTGCCCCCGTTCTGGAGAATTCCCAGTCGGAAAGAGGACTTTCAGGAAGGCGTGACGCGTGATATGATAAAATATACCGAGGCAGAAGGGGGGAACGGAGGCAGCGAGGTTCGCAGGAGACACTTTCCTTTGTTCACGCCCAACTCCAGTCGTTTCTTGCCGAGGTTCCCCCGCCCCCGGGCATGGGTTTGACAGAGGGAAGGTGTCATTTTGGGCCATGAGACAGGCTGCTTTCAATCATCCCCGAACTCCACCTAGAAGACAAACTGGAGGTCGTTCTGAAGTGTGACGAGATTAAAGAGATGCATAGAAATGATATTTGTAATAATAGAGGCAGTCTTGGCAAAAATAGTCCTCACGTAGTGTCTACTTTTTAAAAAAAAGATGGTTTCTCGTTTCTAATATAAGAAAAGAATCAAACTATAAATGCTTAAGACCCGAGGTTCACTGTAACCTGGAGATAACGCTGGCATTCCGGGGTCCAGAAACAAGGTGCCCTGTGCGCTTCCGACAACAATGTCGGCGGGTCCCCTGGCACGAGCTACCGAGACCACGGCAGGGCCAGGGCTCCGCCCTCCGTCTGCTTTCAGAGACCGAGACGCAGCGAACCTGCTGGGAAACCTCCCTCGGCGTAGCTTCCTCTGAACGGGTGACACGCACCTTGGAAACCCCAACTTAACCCCCCGAGTGCTCCCGCGGCACCCGAGTTCCAGTAACCGAGAGTCACGCTCGGGACGCGGTCACTGCGATTGTGCACGTCGCCGTGGCACGTGCCTCCTTACAGATGGTGAGCTGCCACGCTTCCTCCCGGGTCAGACACGCGTGTGTGCGTGTGTGTGTGTGCTGCCGAGTCTCAGAAACAAAACGTGACCCCGTTCTCCATGGAAAAGATGTACACAAAGAGAAGAGAACGACAGTGTTCTGCATTTGTAAGCTACAGGCGCTGCTGGGCGGCCCACACGGAGACATTGCAAGTTCGTGTCTCATCGCTTTGAACCCACATGGGGGTATTCGGGGCGCAGTGTTGGAGCACCACGCAGCCGTAAAGTGACCTAAAATAACGATGGGGGGAAACTCCGCTCTGCTGATACAGGGCACTTTGCTTTTAATGTGGTGTTAGCGAAGTGATTTAGATGGAAACTGAAATCCGTCCCAGCTGAAGGCAGAAGCACAAAGACGTTTCCTTCTGGACAGCAGGCTCAGCGTGGCAAGATCAAAGGAACGATTGTATCTGCGTTGCAGCTACAGACCCAGAAAGTTTTACAGTATCCCTGTCTCCACGCCCGGGCTTACGTGTCTCCGGTGGCATTTAAATTACAGCCTTGGGTAGCCAGGCAGTCCAAACACCGCGTCATCTGCGGGGACACCCTGTTATAATCTGTCAGGGCGTCTCATTTCGCCCTCTTGCCTCCGGGGCTTGTCCTTGTTGCTGTCTTCTGCTGGAAAAATCGAGCAAATTATCTGTCAGACCTGCTTTAGGAGTTGGCCTAAGCAAGCTGGGGGGGGGGGCATGTTTTGGTTTATGTTCACTTAATTAATTTTACTAGTTCATAGATTTCCCCCCTTTTTCTGCAGTGTCCCCTCCACATTTTGTTTGTTTGATTTTAAGATTGTCGTCTTACTCATATGTGACGTGATGATGGTGTATTATAGACACATATTCAATGGTGGTCAGCAATTAGAGAATTACAGGCGAAATATTTTTCTCTCAGTGAAGTGGTTTATGTTAAACTGATGTATAATAGAGGGATTATTATACATAAATGAACATTGTTCTCTGAATCCTTCTATAGCACACAATATCGATTGTGTTTCAAATGTCACCAGGGAGAAAAGTTTACAATTGAAGACCTGCTTTTAAAAGAATGTTTATTATAATGCCTTAACGATAAAAACCTCCTAAAAATTAACACTTAAAATGCTCCTGCAGATATAAAAGTGAGTTCCATTCTTCCAGGAGTAGTGGGCATTTTCTCAAATAGACATAGGCAGAAACATGTAATCAGTTATTTTATACCTTCATATACTACCCAGTGGTTTTTTTTTACATATATAGTTACTAAAAAAGCAAAACGTGTTTTGTCTGGGAGCATGGGTTAGAGTAGTAACTGATAGATGTCATGTTTTCATGCTCCAAAAATACAGCATGAGACTTCACGTATTTTCCAGTAGATTTAAATAATTTGAAAATCTGATGAGTTTTTAAATCATGCCAAGATTGAGATGCAAGAGGCTTGTTGAGAACAAGTGACTTTAACAGGCCCTTGGGACGCATTTGAGTTTATTTTTTAATTAAGACGACGCTGCTCCGGCTGAGGCAGCGGGGAGCGTGTGTCACTAGGAGGTGTGCGCTTCGGGACGAGACAGCCACTGCGAACACGCCGTTGCTCAGTTTCCAGGCGCTGTGGCCGGCCTTTGTTCCTAGCGTTTTTGGCAGGAAGGTCCCACCGCCCACGGGCTGCCCGTGGCGTAGAAGCGAAGGGCTCGGCAGACGGGCAGGAGGTTTGGGGACCACACTCTGTCCCCGGAGACGCCCGGGCCCTTTAAGAGCTTCCCTCACCCGGGGAGCGGCCGGAGGTGCTTGCGTGGCGTGGGTGAGAGTGAACGCACCCCCTTTCCACAGAACGAGGACCAGGGGTCGCCACACTGAGTTCGCATTTGAGAGAAAGTCGCGACCGGTGGAATCTGATGTGGCTCAGCGGGGCCCTACGCCGCAGTATTTTGACTTGAAGTATCTGTTTTCCTTGTATTGGAAGCAAGAAAACACAAACGAGAGAGAGAGAGATTGATTGGTTGGTCTGGGGGCAAAAGACTGGAATAGATTGAAGACCCTCCCTGTGGGGGAGCCAGCTGGTGTCATGCCCGCCCCCTCCCCTGCCCAGAGCCCAGCCGACAGGCGCGGATTGTGCTGGGCATCTGTTCTTCGGTGAACACCAAGGGTCAGAGGCGGCGGTACGGACACCCGGCACCCAGCCCCCGCCGAGGACCGGAACAGGGAGACGCGCTGCCGCTCCCCGCCCTCCCTCCCCGCCGCAGACGCCCCCACGACCCAGGCCGCCCCCTGGGTGTGCCAGGTGAGACCCTTCACCGACGTGGGAGCTGCCTGCCCGCACACCCACCCGGGCCTGCCCTGAACGGTGCCCCTCGCCGGGGGGGGGGGGGTGCCGCGTGACCCACGCACGCTCTCACCGTGGCCCTGCCGCTGGCCGGAGCTGCCTCGGCAGTACGTTCCTGTCGGGGGGTGGGAGGGGGGGTACTTTTGCTCCTTGGACCTTGGCAGAAACGGTTTTCTGCGTGGCCCCACTGGAACTAGCTTTTCTCACTCAGCGTTGTGTTTCTGCGCGTGGTCGACGTTGCTGCGTGTGGTTCTACGTGTAGTTCCTTCACTGCTCCGTGACCTTGCGCGGTGTGTGTGTGTATCCTCATTTTATTTTGGCGAGCTCTTCCTCGACCTTTGGGTGGGTGGTTGCCTCCTTTGCGGTCACTCAAGCTGCTGCTCTCAAGCTCCTTGGGGGGGGGGTGCCTTCTGGGACCCACAGGCCAGAAACACCCCAAGGGGTTCCTAGAATGGGAACTTCTGAGCCTCAGCGTCTGAGGCTGGCGTAAGGGCAGTTACCAGAACAGGAGTTTCTGAGTCTGCATCTCCGTGGCGGCGCCAAGGGCAGTTCCACGCAAGGCGAGACGTAGAGGCTCCGCTGAGGGACCGGAAGGACTGTCGGGCCGTGCAGGCCTTTCTGTTTGGAGACCCGGGGCGGTCTGCACGCCACATCCGCACGCGTGCTGCCCTCGAGCACCGTGAGTGGGTCCCCGGGCGGTGCTGTAAAACGCCGGCCTCGCTGAATCGGTCGTCCCTTCTCTCCAAACCCGTTAGACACAAGGGGGAGCGAGGCCAGAAACCCTTTTGGCCACCTCAGTACGGACGGCACGCGTTTATTGTAAACGTGGGAGACGGGGGTGCAAATCGGGGTGTCCGGCCACGGCAAAGAACGACCGGTTTTACTCCCACACCCCGTCCGGGTTCTTGGGGTTTTCAGAGCAGATGGCAGGGCGGCGGCTCACACCCACCGGTGTGAGGGGCTGGTGTGCGTAGGCCGGCTGGACTGCAGAGTCCGCCGGAGGGGCCGGGCCGGGGGAGGCGAAGGGGGTGCCTGAGGAGGCCGAGTGCTTTCTCCCTGGCACGCTCCGTCCGTTTTCTTCGGGGTCATTTCCACTCGTCGTTCTCACGGACGAGGATTGCTCAGTGCTTCTCAGAATACGTTCAGGGACTGAATGGTTGGAGAAGAGAGACTTAAAATGGAAGAGGACGGAGGAATTATCTAGCCCACCCTTTGCTCTTTGCAGCTGGGGAAACTGAGGCACGGAGAGGGAGGCGAACGGCATGGCCGGTCTCTCCAGCAGGGATCCCATGTGCCTGCCGGCAGATGGTTCTAGACCTAACCCTGGGAGGTGCACCCCCTGCCCCAGACTGCACTTAAACTTGTGACTAGCAGGAGGTCGTCCAGAGTAGTTCCTGCCTCTGCTCCGTGTCGTGGTCCTCCCGGATTCCCAGCCCCGCCTCTGGCCACGTGTTCTCCCCTTCGCAGGGGGCGGGCACCCCGAGAGCAGCAAAGGACACGGGCCGGGGCCCAGGGCTTCTTGGCTGTTGCTGTCGCTTAGAACTCACATCCGCCACACACGCCCGCCCCCGGGGTCACTGTGCCCCGGTGTGCTCGCCGGTGAACTGGAGATCACCGACACATTGCTCCACGCGAACGTGCGTGGCCCGAGCCCCTTGCTCGGGGCCCTGGGGGTTTCCCGGTGAGCCGGGCGGGTCAGGAGCTCCGCGCCAGTGCAGGTTCCATCCCCAGCCGCAGGGGCCGATGGCCAGCCCGGGGGCTTCGGTGGCCTTCCTCTTCCTCCCGAAAGAGCCCCGGGTGCAGCCTGAGGTGCGAACATCCACATAGGCTGCTGGGACAGGCGGGCTTGTCCGCCCTCCCCACAGCCCCGGGGCCAGCTGCCCGCGCTGCGTGGGCCCTGAGTTCGGGCTGCCCCCCTGCCTCCCCCTCTGTTCGGTCGGCGTGCTGCGGGCCCCTGAACTTTGGCGGGGCCTGGACTCACCCCCTCGCAGACGGCCACGCCGCCAACGACGGCACTGTCCCACTCCCGGCTGCCCCTCGGCTTCCGTGGGGACAGCAGGCCCTCTGTCCCTGACTCACGGGCTGAGTCCTCCTGGAGGGGGGCATGCCTGGGCAGGGGGGACACGCAGCCCCAAGGCAGGTGACAGCCCCGTCACCCGAGAGCGTCCCCGGAGGACACAGGCCCCTCGCAGTAATCCCTGGAAGACACAAACCCTTCCCCCCTCCATGCCTTCGGGTCACAGCTGCCATTGCAAACCCCAGAGCCACGTGGCGGGCGGGGGGTGTCCTCACCGGCCCCCACCCAGGCAGGGCCCGGCCGCTGTCTCCCAGAGACCTCTCCCTGCATGACCGCTCCGTTTCGGGGGGGCGGAGGACTGTTTTCAGCTTGGGTTGCTACTGCCCAGTTACACAGGGAAAAAGGGCATTCCCTCTGGCCGTTCCCAGTCCTTTCCCCCTTCTTCAGATGATGGTGCAGGGAAATGGCTCACGGTGAAGGGTGTGTACACACACACACACACACACACACACACAGAAACCGTGGGGACCCCCTAGTTCTCGGGTTCTGGGAAACCCGTTCCCCGAGTGCTCTAGTGGGGGGGTCGTGGAGCAACAGCTCACACGTGGTCATGCCCATGGATTCTTCCGGTCACCGTGGGCGGGGCCCAGGTCTGCCTCCCGCGGGGACGGAGCAGCCTCTGCCCAGGACGGCTGACCCCGAGACAGGCCTGCGCGCACTGCCGCCGGGCTTGGGGAGATCTGTGTCTCGTTTCTGTTTTCGGGTGGTGGTTGTTGTTGTTGTTTTCATTTTCCTGGACTTTCTACTTCCCACGCTCCATTTTCCTGTGCACCTGGAGTGGGTTTGCGTTGAAGAATCCGTCGGTCCGTCTGTTGGCTGGGGAGGACGGAAGGCAGGAAGGGGGACCCTAAAGAGCAAAATCCAAGCCAGTGTCGTAATGGCTAGTGGCCCTGACTATCTGTGTGAATCATAAATGTTGGCAAAAGCCTCTCGCAGCATAGTGGGAAGCATGTCTCATGTGCATCCAGTAGGGCTGAAGCTTTTTTACAGTTTTAGGGAGAAAACGGTAACAAAGATACAGTTTTCCAGCTTTTTGCAGCTGTCGCTGGAATGATGGGGAGCTGCATGGAGACAGTACAGTGGGGCGGGGTTGGGGGGGCTGGGTGTTGCTGCAGATAGCGTTTGTCCCTGTTTCCAAGTTTTGATCTGTCCTCCTTAATTTCAAATATGGGAAAGGAACTTAGCTGCCCCGGGAGCGGGGGGTGGTGATGTGTCCAGAGGTTTCAGAACTATATAAAAGTTTTATTTATTGCAAAAATAGCAGGCATTCGACTCCGTGTCCTGGGGGAAAATAACAAAGGAAGGACCCATTAAGCCTCCCTGCTCCTCAAGGGAAACACAAACGGAGGTTTATGCGTTCTGACATTTTGAGATCAAGTGTGTTCGCCGGTGGCTTTGGGGATGGGGGGGGGAAGGGCCGGCTGGAGAGCACTGCTGTCCGGGGGGCGCCAGCGCGTGACACTGATTGGAGGGGACGGCCGAGTGCTGGGTTCTCAGATGCATTTAAAAGAGAGAGAGATAAAAACAACAACAGCAAAAAAACCCGACCAGAATAGGGTAAATTATGTCACTAAGTAGTGTAAAACTGTAGGTATTACCTTTTGACTGAAACAGCATGAACAGTAAACTCGTGAGATGGACCGAAAGTCACACAAGGGCTGGAGCAAGGATGATGGTTTTGAAAGTTGGGACGAGAGGGTTCAGCTTGACCGTGAACTTGACTGAGCACTTCAAGGAGGAAGTGAGCCCAGAAAGGACCCTGATTAGGAACTGGCTGCGGCCTTGTCTCTGTGTGCTCACGAGAACATAAGGAAACTCACTTAAATTTTGGAAGTATCCGTTTCCTCTTCTAGGAGATAAAGTGATTCACTTACACTAGGTGAATTAAAAAAATCTGAGGAACTGGAAATTTAGGTGCCAATCTATTTTGATAGGAAATATAACCTTAGGATATGCTTTATAATAATGGAAATAGAATGACTCTGAACAATTGGTCAGCATTTTTTAATCATTAATTTAGGAGTTACTTCTTAAGATTCCATTTTACAAGAATGTATGTTTAAGCTCTTAGCCGAATGGGAAATAATTCAGATTTATACTCACTTTCCGTCAATAATCTATAACCAAAGAAGCAGAACAGATCAATTTAAAGTAAAACATATGCCCTATTTGCTATCAGTTCCTCATTTGATACTCTCTAAAACTAAACCGTAGACCGTCATAACTTTGAATTTCATGAAGGAAAACAAAGAGAAGGCGATTTCAGTTTCTTCGCCACTTTTTAAGGCAAAACCGCCACGACACGGTGCCCTGGTCGTGTAGACGCCTTCCCTTCCCCTCCCTCCCGCTGTGTCTTCCCTGCCGCTCTGTGGAGTCTGAAGCAACTCCAGTCCCAGGAGCTTCGGATGGATGGACATGCTCTTCCCCGCATCGGGGGCTCTGGAGGGCCGTGGCTGACTTAGCTAGGGAGGCGGGGTGGGGCTCACTCCTTCCCGATCCAGCAGATGGTTTCTGCTTAGGAACTTGAACTTCAGATTCCAGAAGACTCTTCTCGCGTTTCCAAGGTCTCGCACCGACTCCCTGCACAGACTCTGCCGGCAGACGGTGAAACCGTCGAGCCGGGGCATGAACGCCACCTCCTCCTTCGGCCTGATCCCGTAGAAGCAAGGAACCCGGCTCCGGGACCTTCCACGACACGGGAACCGGGAGTGGGCGGGACGTGCACGAGAGCAGGGCAGCAAGCGCCTAAACGCAGATGGTCTGTCTACCTCCGCTCAAGGGTTTCGTCAGAGGGAACCGCTCTGGCGCAGCCTGAGTAACCAACCGTCTTAGGCGGTTTCGAGAGCAGACCTCGGAACAAATGTGGGCTCCGTCTGCCGCCCCCTCCCTCCCACGGGTGCCCACGAACTGCCCTGGAGAAATGCCGCGTTATGGAAAAACACACTATTTACAAGTATATAAATACGCTGAAATTTAGGAGACATCTGTTTTGTGTTTCTCAGTATGCCGTGCATATTTTTATTTCATTATTCCTCCTAAAGGATTCCAGACTCGTGATAATGGATGTCCCTCCACATTTAAAAGTTTACTGTCCATTCCGGTAAGATACCTTTAATAACCACAGAGGTTCGCAGAAGTTGCGCTTCCAACATGAGACTGATTTCAACGGACATAAAGAGTTCTATTTAAAAGCAGAGGGGAAACGGGGTCCCTTCTACCTTGGGGCGCTGCCCAGCCAGGAAAGGAAAGCTGATTGGTCGATACCGCCGGTCTCCCGGAGACATCTTTAAACTGTTTCGTACTAGGGTTTAATAACAGAGAAATGATAACATGTGTCTGGAATGCCCGTGAGGGTCTCCGGTAGAGCTTGGGAATGCGTGAGTGCTCGTTGAAATACTGCCCGGAGCCGGTCTTGTTTATCGGGGCTGCAGCCTTGCGGTGTGGGCCCACAGGGCTCCGTGTTACTGTGATTGCCCTTACACCAGCGAACCTGAGCACAACGGAGCGCCGTTCAGGTGATCTTACAGAGCGGGGCGCTGTTCCGAACTGAGAGCGTGAAGGGGACTTTTTGAAAATGAATGTTTAGCTCAAACAACTCCAGTGAGCAAACTGTTTTTGTTGCCCCCAAAACCACTAAAAAAAGAATGGAGGAGTTTTCTTTGCCCAGTTATTGCCAGAAAATAAAAGCCGAAAATAGCCTGAAGCATCAAGTATTTTTACAGCCCTCCGTCCAGAAGGACCAAGCCCCCCCAGCCCCGGAACCCTCCTAACGGGAAGTCCGCCTCCCCTGGGGGGAGGGGGGAGGGCAGCGTCTCACCGACTTGCTCCGGTGAGTTTGGAACCATCTGAACATGGTCAGCCTTCCAGGTGACTACTGTGAGGCAGTTTGTTGCTGTGGGGTCGGAATTCCTTGTCTGGAGCGATAAGCAGGAATTCACCGTTGCGTGAAGAGTTGCCGTCTGGGGCCTTGTGTGTTGAGTGCAGATGACATAGTGCAAACTGGCCTCTGGAGAGGGACGGCTGTGCCGAACTATGACACACGCGTGGGAACGGGACAGTGAAATAGTCCCCGACGTTTTGGACATGGAGGTGGTGGGAAAAGAAGGCTCGGGAATGCATTAACTTACCGTGTTTCTGTGTCAGGTCTGCGAGGTGCCTCTCCCCGTGTGACGTGTTCCTGCCGCCTGGGAGGGCGACCGCCTGCCGAGACTGAGCATCCAGCCGCCGGGGGCGCCCGCGTGGAAGTCCGCAGCCCTCGCACGGCTCCCCAGAAAGCCAGGTAAATAGCAGAGAGGGGGCACAGGCTGTGTCTCGATG
This sequence comes from Phyllostomus hastatus, assembly GCF_019186645.2. Taxonomy (NCBI): domain Eukaryota; kingdom Metazoa; phylum Chordata; class Mammalia; order Chiroptera; family Phyllostomidae; genus Phyllostomus; species Phyllostomus hastatus. Next base: position 22,157,772 of record NW_025333607.1, on the reverse strand, counting down.
GGCAGCTGGATGCAGGCGTGCACCAGAGATTTCGGGAAAGGCGGTGCGCCTTTCGGACCCCTGCTGCCTCCAGGGAAAGAGGGAGGCTCTCCGCCCAGAGAGGAACCGGAAACCGTTCCCGGCCCCGGGGACCCACTGTCCCGTGGGAGCAGTAGACTGAGAAGGAGGCACCCGGGCAGAGTTCTCGTTCTTAAAAATGAGCTGCTGCAGCCTCTCTGTTTGCTTCCAAAGGACATGGCGCAGGGTGGGCGACCCAGCGCGGGAGCTGGGCCCTGTCCCCTCTGGGTGCACGGGTCCTCTTTCAGTTACACGTCCCCCCGGGAGCTGGGCCGTGTCTCCCCTGGGTGCACGGGTCCTCTCTCAGTTGCACGCCCCCCGTCTGCCTTGTGTTAAAGCCCAACAGGGTCGATCGGGCGGCCCGGAGGTCCCAGAGTACATGTTCTATATCGTCTTACGTGCAAGTTTGGAAAACATAAGCTAATGATTTCACAACCCAAAGGGTGTTAAAAATAGAAGCTCAAAGCTACTGGTAATGGGGCACGTGGGCCGCGGCCACCGCCCGGCTGTTGTAAGCAACGCCGCCGTGAACGTGGGGCCGCCCGAGTTCTTTTGAATCCGTGTGTCCGGGTTCTCCAGGTGAATCCCCAGGAGCGGAATCACTGGCTCCATTTTTCCTTTTTCTTTCTTGAGGAAACTCCATACTGCTTTCCCCAGGGGCTTCACCGATCTGCATTCGCACCCGCGCTCGTGCGTGGGTTTATCGATGGTGGGCATTCTGACAGGTGTGCGGTGATACCTCATCGTGGTCTTATTTTGCATTTCTCTGACGGCTAGTGACGTTACACATCTTTTCAAAGAGTCTTCATACCTACATGCCATGGAGTATCACTTGGCCACAAAAATAACTAAATCTTACCATTGCCGCAGCATGGACGGGCCCACGGGGTCTTATGCCAAGGGAAATAAGCCGGACAAAGACCAACACCGAATGATCTCACCGGCATGCGGGATCTAAAGAACAAAACAAACAAGCAAACGAGGGGGACAGACTGACAGCTGTCTCGGGGGGGGGTTTGGGGGGCTGTGTGGGCAAGAGGAGTGGGGCTGAGAAGGGTCGACGGTGGTCACAGCGCGGCCACCGGGCCACGGAGGTCCTCTCAGGGGACAGAGTCGGTAGTATCCTGAGCTCTCTGTGTGGGGCCACGTGGGCACAGAAATGTGGGGGGGGACCATTTTGTCAAGTATACGATCGTCTAGCGGCTGGGCTGCACGCACGCAACTAAACTAATACAGAATCATGTAGTTTATAAACTGTGATTGGAAAGGAGAATTGGAAAAGGAAAGGGAAGCAGCCCAAGACCGAAGAGGTGACAGATGTGCGGAGGGGTGCTCCCTCTCTCTCCCCGCCCACCGCCCTCTTCCCCTCCCCCGCCCGCCCTCCTCTCTCTCTCTCTATATGTATTTCTGCGTGACTTTTTTGGAAGAGAAACAGTCACAAAGGGCACAACGAGGTGTTTAAAGCCCCTGAAGTGTTTGGATTATTGCTGCACATTTCACAAGGAACGCCCGTAGGTCGGCACGAACACAGAGTAGCCGTTCGGTGAAGGAAGTCTTTGTTTTTCTCTCCTCAATTGTGATTTCAGTGAATCGAGTTGCCCCGTGGTCCTATTGTTCAAGGAACAAGCGGACCCATTAATACTGCATGGAGGAAAACGCACGTGACCTGCTACCTCAGTTGTGCTGAGTTTGGGCCTGTGTGTTTGCTGGAATGAGGGATGAAGGAAATGCTGATTGAGCCCTACATGGAATCATCCTCTTTGATTAAGGAAATGAAAAGTAGGAAGGAAAACTTTGAAAAAAAATCACAGACTCCCAGGTGTGGTAAAGGTCATTAATCAAGGTTCAGAATCAACGCATAAATTCTTGAAACAATCCACACACGCCACACGGTGCGGGTTTGATGGAGACTGCATGCCGAAGCATTCACTTCCCTGAGATGTGCTGAGTGCTGTGATCCGGACCTGGAGGGGCCCCTTGACTGTTTTGTCTGGGACCCCCATCTCAGCCCACAGTTTCCTGCGGGGAGCGCGGGGTAGGGGGAACCGAGGCCCCGCCCCGCCCACTCTGGGCGAGGCTCCTGATTGGCCACGCCCACTTTTAGATTACACCCACTTCCAGGTCAGTCCTCCCAGTGGGGCCTGGGAACTCGGTATCAGAGAGCCTTAGCAGCTTCCCTCTCCTCCAGCAATAGTGTTTGATATGCGAGGAAAGCCGGGAGGGAGGAGCAGCTGCGTCCTCAGAACAAATGGGCACATCGTGCCGCCCTCACCTGGTTTGAACCGTCTCTGCGGACTAGAAACCCGGAACGTTACCGTACCTACCTCACTCTCCTAAGTTCTTTTCTGAAATTCCTACAGGTGGGGCTTTGGAACACACTCGTCATTTGCTATTTCGCATCCTTCCTCCTCCATCCTGATCATGCAAACATTCGTTTTATTACCGAGTCAGTATTCACGAACAGCTCGGGGGAAATAAAATTGTATTATATGCATTGTTTCACACAGGTTGATGCAAAACACATTCCGCCCTGTCGACCGAACGAACAGATGCTTGTATAATTTATGAGGCCAGGAATACACATTCACAACATCTCCCCAAAATAGCAAGGCATGCAAATGACATCATTAGTGGGGAATGAAGTCGGAAAGCTGGGGAGAGCTGGGCTGGAGACTGAATTTTGAATGGAGGGTTGAAAGTTTGAAAGATGTTGTCAGTATTCTAAAAGTACGGCCAGGACACTCGGCCTGTCATGGCGTGTGATGCAATCATAAAGTCAGAGCCGATGGTTTCACGTGGAAATTAGAGGAACCCTAGCCCTGTTTCTCCGTGATGCATTTCTGGTCTCCCCCCCTGACAAATTTTAAGGTCTGTGTAAGCAAGAGTTCTACCATCATTTTAAAGACAAATATATTTTTTTCTGAGGAAAAGAAATGCCTATTTTCTGTTATGCACGTGTTACTGCTAATTGCCCAAGGTTCATTTCCGTGGTTAATCACCACGGCAGAAGGATGCCGGCTGCGGCCCCGACGGGGCAGCCGCGCTGCGGGTTGATTCTGAAACTGTTTTGACTCTCCGCCCGCGAGACCGTCCGTCCTTCTCCCGAGGAGGGACTGATCCGGCGTTCCTGCGAAGTCTCAGATCGCGGAGGCTGCATTTCTTCCCTAAAAATAAACCCTGCTGACCGCGGCTGGCACGGCTTCTACCAGTCACCGTGGCAGCACTGGTGACAGAGTGGCTTTTCAGTAGAAAAATGTGCTTTTTGTTGGTTTTTGTTTTTTTAAACCCAGCTCCAACCAGGACTTGAATTTTTCATTATATTTTCCTCAGTCCAAACTTCATGCTATCCTTGGGGCCTTTTCTATTCAAAAAGGTTCTTTTCTTTAAAAAAAAAAGACTTGTAAATTGGTTCTTTAAATGATTATTTATAAAGGAGTAGTTTTGAAAGACTGATATAATTTAACTTCAATATAAGCTCCGTGGGCTTTGGGGAAGATGTAGTAATGTATATATTTTCTTTTCTTTTTCCTTCAGGAAGAAGTCTAAATCCGAAAGCAAAGGAACACCGAACTATTTTTCTGGTAGACAAACCCTCGCAACATTAAAAAAAAATCTGGAGAGTTGATGGATGTGTAAGAACGCGATGATACACTAGTCTCATTCTGTGCCGAGCCAGTGGCGTGGTGTTTGCTTTAAAAGATAACTTAGGGCATGAGCTCAGGGACGAGAAACGGTTTTGACAGGGGATCAGACGGAGCCGTCCCGAGCCCGCCAGAGTCCCCAAGGCTGCGTTGCTGCTTTAGGTAATGGGGGAGGGGGGCTCCGGAGCTCGGGGGGTGGGGAGCCATTGCACCTTTTGAGTAGAGACACCACACCTGACCCCCAGAGAGCTGCCCGCCCACCCGCCAGTCAGTCAGCCAGCCCACCCGCCAGGTAAGAGAGGGCACGGCCGGCCGCCGGACTCCCTGGGGACATGATGATGCTGCGTTTCTTTCTTTCTTGGTTTAAGATATATTTCTAGGCACTTCGGAAAAGAAATCTAACTTTGCCTAGATTCGAGACCTAAGTCTCTCCGTTACATAATGGGTTTCATGCTGTCCGTGGCAGAATACGCATTATGGAGGATTCAGGGGAAAGATGAACGAGTGTCCGTGGGGGGTGGTTTTAGGACCCGCATGTCATGCGGGAGATTGAGGACGGGCGAGGGGGCGGAACCCGGCCAGCGAGCGGCGCTCCCGTCCGCGGACTCGGCCCGCTGCTGCTGCGTTGAGCTGTTGGCTTGGCGCGGCCCGGGAGAACAGCGCCTTGGAAACTGCTGCGAATCTCCCACACGGAAACCTTCGCCCACTGGGTGGTCCCAGTTCGTTCGGATGCGCTCTGGAGAACCAAAGTGTCCACTCAGCTTGTGATACAGTAAATCGCGGATACACGAAGGACAGTAAGATACGCGAACACTACCGGTGGTGCCAGGATCTTCCTAAAAGCGACCTTCGTGTTGGACCTGCAAAGTTTCTTAAAAAAAAAAAAAGCAAACAAAACAAAACCCTCCTCCATTAGAATAAACTCTTACGTATTGGGGGCACTGTACAGTTTTTCAACAAACAGTACACGCATGCCGATGTCCAAGAACAAACCCCGCCAAGATGGCTAGAATGTAGATTTCCAAATCTTTCCAGAAAATACAATTTCCTTGTAAAATCGTAAGGGCTCAGTCTGTGCCAGTTGGACTGATTTGTTTGCGAAAAATACTTCCAAATCCCTCACAGTCTCTCTGGGAATATATATGGTGTGGATTTTAGGTCTAAATCCAGTTAATGCGCATATTAAAAACCAGCCAGTTTTCCCCCATTGCCAAATTGTCCAAAGGTTGTGCTGGGAATGTTTTCCCTCCAAAGCGAGCCCAGAGACCTTGCCCAAAGTGCGTTGCGCACCACTGTTGCCACGGTGTTTCGGGGAAGGGCACCCCTCACTGCGCCCAGGAGCGAGGCTGTGGGTGCCCACGAAGACGTGGCTCAGGGCCCCGCCCCTGGGGACGGTTGCCCCAGAGCGGGCAGGTCTGGCGCCCGCGGCCGGGCCCTCTGGCCCCGCCTGCTCGGGGAAGGGCACGCCCCCCTGTCACCTCAGTTGTCCGCACGGCTGCGCAGGGTCTGTCCTTGCCACCGCCTACTCTTCCTGCTGGAGTGGCGAGTCCCCACGTTCACCGTGACCACGCCCCAGCATGGGCCTTTGCGACAGGCAGGGTAGCCGCATCATCTGTAGGGGCACGGGCTGGCGCTGGAACATTCCAAGAGAGTCTGCGTCACGAGCAGCGGGAGAAACCGTTCGAGAAGGTAGAAACGGACACCAAAACGGGGTCTTGGGACCCCGCACACCGGTCACCTTTCCTAAGGCAGCTACTTTTCGTGACTCATTTCCACCAACACTAAACAGCGCAGGTTAAACTACAGATGCGCGGCTCTGGCCACCCCTAAAACGTTCGCACTGACCGGAGCGAAGGGTCCCCTCCAGCTGAGCCCCTTTCGCCGGGCCACGCCCGCGCCCATGCGCTCCGTGTAGGTCCAGGCGCCCGGCGGAGGGAGGGGCTGGAGGCGGCGCGCAGATGCCCCAGCTCATACACCTGCCCCGCGGAGGCCGTCACTTAGAGTAAACACGTGTCGTCAGCAGACGACATCGTGCCGGAAACCGCTTCCGCGGCCCCGCGGCCTGTCACGCGGCACGCGCCCCAGGTCCCCTTGCGCCCGCGCCAGGCCGCGTTAGCTTGGCGGCGCTTTCGCGCATCCTGTGACCCTCGCTCAAGGCGGAGAAACCGCGTGGGTTTGTTTATGATCTCCAAACCCTGAGCCACGCCGAAATGCGGCCCGAGCTCCGCGGCCGAGGGAGGAGAAATCAAAGCCGAAACGCGTCTGGATGGGGCGCGCGTCGCTCGCGTCCTCCTGGCACGCCCCTCCGAAGCAAAGGGCGGGGCGAGGGAGGTCTCTATCCCTAAACGGCCTCTGGCTGGCGGCCCTTCTCATTCCAGGGAAGCTCTGCGGCAAGCGAGACCGCCGCCATCGACTTAGAACCCTGGAGCCCGGGCCGGTCCCTAAAAACGGCCCCGCCCGCGTCCTCGCGGCAAGCGGGACCGCTCGGCGCGGGGCAGTCGCCGCGCTCGCCGAGACCCACGGCTCGCGGCCCGGGAGTCGGTCGGGAACGCCGAGGCGGAAGTCGGAGATCGGGATGCGGAGAAGCGCGCACACGGATGGGCAGGACCCGAGCCGACCCGGCCGGGAGAAGGACTCCTGTAGGCGGAACACGCGTGTTTGAGAACACGGGGCCCTGCAGTTGCCTCTGCTCCCTGCCCCCGGAGCCCGGGAGTGCGTGGAGCCCGAGCCCGCAGGACGCGTTTCCGTTACGGAAAATGGTTCAACTGCCCATTGACGAGCTGTTACCTGCCACAAACGACACCTGTGCGAAGCGCACCCCGAGTCCGGTCCCAGGAGAGACGGGGCTGAGCCGCTGTACCGGCTGCTGCGACCTCACGCGTCCGGGACATGGAATGTGACGTCCTGTTGTCCTAAGTGAACCCCTTCATGTGCGAGAACTTTCAGTTCGTTGCGTTCTGCAAAGGACCTCTAGGGAAGCATTTGGGGGGACAAATCGGAGCCCGGCTCTGCGGTGCCCTCCCGCTTGGCCTGTTAGGAGGCCAAATGCCTACTTTGTGTTGATGCAAATACACAGTTGAGGGTCTCATCACCGCGTACCGGTCCTGCCAGAGCTCGCAGCTGCAGCGGGCGGTGGGCGGTGGGCGGTGGGCGGGCGCGACCGGAAGCGGCGGCGCGCCGACCCGACACTCCCCCGGTGGGCAGGACGCCGGCCAGGCGCGAGGCGCCCTCCGCGGTCCTCGGTCTGGGGTGACACCCCCCCAGCAGCGGCGCCGCAGTGCCCACGGAGAAGGGGGCCTTCTAAAGAGTTTTATTCAGCGGGGGAGAAAAACTGCTTCGTTCAAAAGACTTAAACGCAGCAAAATGCAGATGAATCTACATTCCCAACTTGTCACCGCACTCCATACGGATGCGCAGTAGACCCCTAAAGCGTCTTTCCCTTAAAAAAAAAAAATCAGGTTCCATGTAAACGGTGTCTAGAAAGCATTAAAAATTAGTGACTTTAAAATATTCTGAATGCTCAAGGCTTACATACTTTTCACAGCACTTGAAAAAAGTATTTTGATAAGTGACACGTTTTGTTTTTTTATGCCATAGATGTTTATTTAGTAATATCGTTTTTTAACATTTTTTATTGTTCACGAGTACAGTTTTCTGCCTTTCCCCCCACCCCAGCCCTGTCCGCCTCCCTCCCCTCTCCCCCCCCACCTTGTTAGTGTCCACGTGTCCTTATAGTTGTTCCTGCAAACCCTTCACCCTTTCCCTGTAACCCCCTCCCCTCTGGTCACTGTCAGCCTGTTCTCAGTTTCAGTGTCTTTGGCTATACTTTGCTTGTTTCTTTGTTTTGTTGATTAGGTTCCTGTTGAGTGTAGCAATATTATTCACGGTGACTGTTACAAACATTTTACAAAGCCAGCTACTGAAGATTCTGGTTAATTAACGTTAAAGACAATTTTTGGTTGTGTTTCTTAGCAATATACTTGATTCCGTGTTTTGAAAAGAAAAAAATTATTGTTTCTATTTTGATACTTCTTTCTTAAATAATTTCTAGATTGTAACTGAAAACACATTAAAAATCATATATTTTATTATTATACAGATATAAAAAATGTTCTGAACGAATGTTAGAATGCGTGACCTGTGAGGGTGAAAGTGTCCCTTCTACATCGAGGACAGTTGCTGGCACAGATGACGGTCACCTTCAGGTTAGGGTCCCGAGTGGCTGTGGGTGGCCTGACCGCAGCCAGTTCTGACCGCATTGCATGCCGGTCATGTATGAGAGGGAGGCCTCCTGTCTTGGTTTGGGGACATCGGAAGTGACTTGTTTAGGATCCATGATAGGAAGTTATTGCAGGTGGTCTAAAAATGTATTCAACCGAGTTGGCAATGATTTAACACGCAAACAGATCACGAAGCACTCTGGGAGAAAGGGGATGGGCAAAGCATGGGGGGAGGGCGTGCAGGGGCGTTCGTATCCGAAACAGCGGGGCACCGTGGCTGTGTCGCACTCAGAGATGGCTTTTGCCTTTCGGAGCACCCGCGGCGTCTCTGTGCCCTGTGAGCTAAGAAAAATGTGTCCAGCTGGTCCTTCACGTACTGTCTTTCAGGAGATTCTAAATAAGAATACTTAGGAAATTGTTCTCACTCTGTAACCTTCTATGAGAGAGAAATATCAAGCACTGGAGGGTAACACTGACTCACATTCGTTTGATTTTAGGAAATCTAAGAAAATTCTGTTTAATTGGTAGGCTCTAAATACTTCATGTTCACCTACTCTAAGCATAGCAACATTTAAATGATCAGATACTGTTTTGATTGGGTACCTCCAGCTACTCGGAAGAACACATTCTCTCTGTCATTAACCATGAGATAATTCCATCTCTGGAACTAAGCCAAGGGAAGTTTTTTTTTTTTTTTTTTAGTTCAATGAAACAGACCTACTTCCCCCACAATGTGACAGGGAGGTTTGCCAAACTCTTGGTTGGAGGAATCATGCTTCTCCATTCGTACGCTTTTCGAAATGGCTTAAAATGCACAAAAAACACAGCCGAAAGTACTGTTGTTTGTCCCTAACCCGCTCCCGGCACTTGCAGAGACGGTGCAGGCGGCAGAACTCCGAGAACGAGGTTGCTTCGGTGAACATTCAACGCTGTCGGTGAGTTTGGAATTAAAGTCAAAACCATCGACCGTTGATTGTACCCTGTGGCTAACCATCAGCTACGGCACCAGCCCGGAGCGCGCCGGGCCGGGCCGTCCCTCCCTGAGCCGAGAGGGTGTTTGTCTGAAGGCCACAATCAACATTCATTGCTGTCGGTGGGTTGAACTCTGTGGACAAGCTCGCTGAACAATGAATGCCACTGTGGCCCCGCTCTTGCTTCCGGCCCCTCCGCCCGGCTCCCAGCCACACGCCCGCCGTCCGGACGCCGCACCTTAGCCGGCCTCTAGTCTTCCAGGCTCATGGGTTCCCTCTGTGGCGTGGGTTTGAGGTGCTAGGGTGAGCAGGCAGGCATGATAGTTCTCTCCATGTCTGTGTGTTATAGAGAAGCTTTGAAAAAAAGGCTAATGATGCTTTGTGCATAGAGTCTGTGTGGAATCTATCACACACACGTTTAACCTTCCGTTTAACCTTCCTAAACTTCGGTTTTCTCACCCCTGCAGCTGGCGTCACATTCCCTACTTGATACTGTTGTTTTGAGGATACGGGAAACAATTCAAACTTGACCATGATGCCTGACACTCTGTAGCTACTTAGCAGTGGTAGTGAAGGTTGTCCTGCCTGGGCTCGGCTCCTGGGATGTGAAAGTTACTGTGTCTCTTTAACTCGCTGCAGGGATGTTGGTCGGTGTTTTCTTCTTTTGTTCGCTTTTTCTTTGTTTTGTTTCAAACTGACCAGAGATGCCTACAGTCCCAGAAGACTCCAGGTCTGGGTTCACAAAAGGAATCACACCCCGAATTATACTTAGCTGTTGTTCAGTTGCAGAAAGAAACACAGGTACGTAGGGTTGGTATTTCCTTGGGTAAACTTGCACAGGGATGTAGACACAGCCCTCTGGGGTCCTCCCAAGGGGCCGCCGGGGAAGGACAGCTGTTTCAGGGATGCGGGCGGAGGGCGGCCGGGCTGCCTTCACGGCAGGGACGGGCCAACGGCCCCAAACCATCCCACCCCGTTTACGTCCACAAACTGAACAGTTAGCCTTTACTGGTTAACTCTTTCTACGAGAAGGAAGAATGGTATGTCCTTTCCAAAACAACAACTCGGTCCGAATTCACTTTCCCCGGGAGCACAGTGAGACACAAAGACACGGTCTGGGGACAAAGTCCGCCCTCCCGGACTCCCCGTTTAGAAGGACAGCTGTGTGACTTCAGTGACGTGAATGAAACCTGTCCTTTGTGATCAGGGACAGCCCTCTGAAGACGGGAGCGTGGCCCAGCCCTGAGAGCGACACCCAAAGCACGGCTCAGGCTCAGCGGGCCTGCCGAGTGGCTGGGCCCCGAGCGCGTGTGTCCGCTCGGCCAGGGCGCCTCCGACCCCTGACCCCTGCAACAGAACTTCCCGCCAGGCGCTCTGAGTCCGAGTTGAGTCTTATTTCAAATGCAGGCTTGCTGTTCGTGCTGTTTTTCTCGTTTTCTTTTTAGAGACCTACATGCACTGCGGTGGGTTTTATTTCTAGCCTAACTTTTACTTATATATGTTTACCATGTAGGAATTCAACGACTATATTTGCTCCCATCTCCTGGACCCTTAATGGTAAGACTGACCATCCTTGCGCGAAGCCGTGAGAAGAGAAGGAACGAGAGCAAGACCCCCGGCCGCGGCCAGTTTACAGTGCCGTCCGTGACGAGACGCACTGCAGCGTCGGAGGTGTGGGAACGCAGAAAAGAGGCATCTCGGAGTCGGCGGCGCACGGCGTCTGTTCTCGGAACTCTGCCGGCGATGGGTCGCCGCCGTATGGTGAACAATGGATGCAGGTAACCCCAAACAGGTAACACACGTCAGAGGGGAATGCTGGAAAGGTTTGGGGGTGACTTAAATTCTTGTCCCTGCCAGAGACCACAGCAGGCAGGCGCGGTTTGAACTTCAGGAGCATTGGAAAGATGTTCAGGGGTGACTTGGGCTGTCAGTAAGTTTTGTCTTAGATGCTGGCTTGGAAATCTAACCTTAAGGTAAGAAAAATTCCTCATGATAAGCAGATTTTCCTTATTCCCTAAGATTGTAAATTATGGTCAGTAAGAACGGCTCCATGCATTTAGCAGCCAAATATGTGTTTTCACTAATCATTTCTCTTACTTTCCACGGAGCCATGGACAGTCCAGCAGCGTAACTGTCCTGGATCGTAATCACCACGGAGCCCAGGTCACTCCCCGTCCCGGGGACAAGGTCACTCGCTCCTCCCCCTCTCTCTAGGAAAGCAGACTGTGAGTGCTTTCAGAGTCCTTTCAACCTGCCCTTCCACTTGCAGGTTTTCCTGAAAAATCCACGCCAGGTAATGAGACTGAAAGACACCACGCTGCTCCCCGGCCGGGAGTCTCTACGCCCTGGACAGGCAGCGGGGACCACGTGCGTGGAGCCCCAGCGAGGGCGCCAAGTGACACGGAGCCGTTTCCAAGATGCCCGGCCTCCGTGTCTGCGTGTGCTACCAAGACTCCCTCTCCGAGCGCAACGCACAGAACCCGGCGAAGGATGAGCGGCCCCATGAAAACGCGTGGGGCTTGCAGCCGGGACAGGTCTCTGCTCCGAGTGCCAGCGCTGCTTGTGGAGAGCCAAGGCCAGTAACTCAATGGCCACTAGTGACGTGCGTGGCTTTGCAGGTGACAATAATAAGAGCGAGCGGATCTCAGGCTTTGGCGCTCCAGAAGGGCACGTCTGCGCCCCGGACAGCACCCAGCACCGCGCGGCTGGCCCAGTGCACGGCCGGTGATGCCAGAAGCCGGGGGGAGGGGGGGGGTGGAGGTGGGGGATGGAGTTCACAATGCATCCTTTCTCGGTTTGGAATACAAACTAATAAAATGAAAAGCTGTTTAGTCTTCCATTCGACAAGTATGCATCGGGCGCCTGTTTGTTTCTTTACTGGGATTCCACTAAGTGCCGGGGGCACCGTGCGAGCGCGTCCCGGCCTCCCGGGAACGTGGAGTCCGGCGGCGGAGGAAGACGTTCATCACGCAGTTGCGTAATCAGAGGGGGGAAAAGGCTAGAGGACGAAAGAGAAACCACCAGAACTTCAAAAATGACAAAAACAATCAAAAGGAGTCTTATCAGCTTGAAAGGCCAGCGGGTACACACCAGTGAACAAATTCGCTAAGCCGGCCCCCAGCGGGGACGAGAGACAGGTGTCTAGTGCTAGACAGGGGCGTCCTTGGGGGTGCGCCCTGTAGGGACAGAAAAGTAGCTCTGGGTGAGACAATCGGGGCGTCCCAGTCCTACCCACGGGTGGGTGAAACTCAGTCTATTGGTCCGCAGAGGGTCTGGTGGTTGCATCCAGGAAGAGTCGGGTGCACCGAAGTCATTCGAAGTTCAAGGTCTGTGTGAGCCTTGGCTGGGGAGAGCTGGTGGAGGAGGTCAGTTTTGACACCGTCTAGGCGAGCATGGCTGCGTGAGTGAGGAGGACATTCCTCCAGCGCCTGCCGCGGCCTTTCTCCCCAGAAGGCCCAGGGCGTGTGCCCGGGTCCAGCAGGCCACTCTCCGGGGCACGTGCGGAGCCCTGGCTGCCCATCGGCTTCCCGCTGGCAGGGTGGCGAGAGGGAGGTGGCCCGGGAGTTTGCCAGCTGTCAGAGCCCACCGGGTCCCCCACGGCAGGGTCCCTTCCCCCACTGGCTTTACTGTCACAGCCAGGAGCCCTCTGCTCAGGGAGCGTTATGACCTGGGAGCTGCCGGGACACACCTGTCCCAGGGCTGCAAACAGAGCCGGGCTCGGAGTGACTCATAATGTACCCAAATTCCAACAAAGTCTCTGGACAGGACCCTGGTGGGATCAGTCCTCACAGGCCAATCAACAATCACAACCTGATTGGCTAAGAGTCAGAGCCCTGTGAATCCATGACCGCTGATTGGCTAAGGAGTCAGAGTCCTGTGAATCCATGACCGCTGATTGGCCAGGGGACAGAGTCCTAGAACTCCACGACTGCTAATTGGCTAGGGAGCAGAGCCCCGGAACTCCATGACATGCTGATTGGCTAGAGGGCACAGCCCTGGAACTCCAGGACTGCTGATTGGCTAGAGGCAGAGTCCTGGAACTCCAGGACTGCTGATTGGCTAGAGGCAGAGTCCTGAAACTCCAGGACTGCTGATTGGCTAGGGGGCACACAGCCCTGGAACTCCAGGACTGCTGATTGGCTAGGGGGCAGAGTCCTGGAACTCCAGGACCGCTCTACTGAAATCCCACCACTGGGAGCACGGGAAGGGCCATTGTCCAGAAGAGAGGCGGGAGGAGGTGCTGTCGGGTCCCTGCAGACACAGGAAACATCCCCGTCGCCGTGGAAGGCAGTGGACTCTCGGGACATCAGCAGAGCGGTTTACAGGTTGTGTTTCGGCACGTGCCCCTCACAGGTAGCAGGGATGCTCCTTCGGATGGTGCAGGAGGCTTGAGGTCAGCCAAGGCAGACCTGGGTTCAGTCCCCATCCCCTTACGGAGCCTGCGTTTCCCAGCGCTTGGCTCAGGTGAAGGCTCTTCTCGGTGTGAGGGCAGGTGCGTGCAGAGAAGGGGAGTTCTGAGCCGTCCCCCTGCAAACGGGGCGTGAGCTCTCCCACACGTTTCTGCAATGAGCTGCGAGGTCACGGGGAGGCCCGGAGGGAAGGAGAGAGGAAGAGGGAAGGAGGCCCGGACCCGAGAGAGTGTGGGTGCCCGTGTGTGTGCTGCTGGGCCTGGGGAATGCCAGAGAGAGCGCCGAGTCCCACGGCGGAGAGGACCACCGTCCTTAGAAGGAAGGACCCCAGCACACAGGGGGTGTGTGCCACACCCCCACCCCTGTCACACACACACACACACACACACACACACACAGTGGTGAGGTGTCAGCCTCTAGAGCTCCCGTGTCAGCTTCCAGTTCCAGCAAACTCGTGCAAGCTCTTTGCGCTCTGCTGGGCGGCAGGCGGCGCTGGCGCTGACCCCCTGGGGGTGCGGTGAAGTTAAATACGGGCTGTCTGAAACGGGCTAGCCTGTAGGGAGGCTCGAACAGTACTGTTGATCACCGTTAGAGGGGTCCGAAGCCCTCGGAAGCAGCGTGGGAAACCGGAAGGGAGGGAGTGTGAGTCCGAGAGGCTCCTGGGGCGGCGTTTGCGCCCAGGTTCCGTTCCCGGCCAGAGCCTGTGACTGTGAGGTCGGTGGGGGCCCTCCAGGGCCCAGGGCTTTGCATGCAGGCCAGGAGGTGGGGCCTTGAGGATTTTTCTACATGTGTGTGTGGGGGGCGCAATGCTTTATTAGACTCTATAAAGTCATGGTTCCCTGTAAATGAGAAACTCTCTCCCCCGAGGTTACTCAATAGCTACTTTCAACTAAGACCCAAACATGGCTGTTACTGAGTCAGTCAGTGAGAACTTCGCTTAGTTCCTTCCCCACTTCTCAAACTCTGTTCTTAAAAGTGCGTCTTCATTGACTTTAAGCAGAATCATCAGTAAACCACTCTCAAGACATGATTTTAAAGAATGTCAACAGTACAGATGTGCTCACATTAAGAATTGCCAATAAGCCATTCCCAAAAATCCATGAATTGCTCTCGCTTTTCTGGCCCGAAGTCGGCCTAAGCTTCCTGTGCCGCGGACAAGGAGGGGCTTTCCCCCCGGAACTCGGGTTGGCGGCCTTCGTCACAACTCTAACAAGGGCGGCTTGCAGCCTTAGTTTGCAGGGCCTGGAGGGAGCCACCCGGGTTCAAGGTCAAGCAGTCGGTTGTACATGCCGTTTCTACTAATTATTAAGTTTTTATTAAAGTGCCGTGACCTTTAAGATTGTATGAGTTTCAGAGGTACAACCTTTAGGTATCTTACGAAGTGGTCGCCGTGCTAAGTGTAGTCGCCATCTGTCACTGTGCAGGTCGTCACGCTGTTATTAGCTGTATTTCCACGTCACACACTGCATCCCGGTGACTGATTTGTTTTATAACGAGAGGCTCGTCCCCCTGATTCCCCTTCACCTGTTCCGTCCACCCCCCACCCCTCCCCTCGGGCAACACCCGTTTGCTTTCTGTGCCTGGGAGTCTCTTTCTGTTGTGCTTTGCTCTGTGATACTTGCACATAAACCACTTTCTGGTTACAGAGCTGCCGCTTTCCGGTGGGAAGTACAAGAGCCACCGTTTGGACCCCTTCACTGCCTGGACCGAGAGTCCCCTGGGTCAGGACAGCGTTGAGCCACCGAGTCCCCTCCTCCTGCCACCTCTCGGTTTCTTATTCTGACAAAACAAATGCAAGAAGGACTTCCATGTGCCCCGCTGAGTCTCCAGGCTGGGGTGGAATCGGGTGGAAACAGACCCCAGGCCCAGTGCGAAGGGACAGAGAAAGCACTGTGGCCTGCTAGACAGTGGGGTTGTCTACCTTCCCGTGCGGTTACCCACATAACCCCAGTACAGGTTTGAGGTCCCCAAGTCCAAACGCAGGCGTGCCGCAGAGCACGACGGGAACTGAGAGCCCCCGTGTGAGAGGGACGTCCCCTGTGGGACCACGCGGGGCTGGAGTCCACCGTGCCGACCGAGCCAGGAACACCCTGTCGGCTGGACCGGGCTGCTGTGCGCATCGGCCCGGAGACCCCCAGAGAGCCGCCTGCGTGTCACGCCCGATGAACCGCGGAGCAGCCCGGGAGAGCTTCTCAGACCTGGGCGTCCGGCTGTGGGGGTCGGGGAATGCCAGACACGAGCACCGGCAGCTCTGGTTAGCGGTCTGCAGCGCTGAGCTGCCTTGTGGGCCGGTTACTGGGCAGAGGAAGCAAGAGACACTAAGGTGACTTTAGTCCGTGTGTCCAAGGATTTTTCTTGCTCTTTAGATTCTTCCCCTCCCCCCCCCCCCACACACACTTTCTGGTCAGCATCCCTTCTTGCAGTTTCTCCTCCGTTAAGTGTTCCGTCTTGTGCGGGCACCTTTCACTGGCTCGCTCCCGCTGCTGCTCCTCGCACCAATACCCTCATCTCCCTCCCCGTCCTTGGCTTTCCCTGCTGAGCCCCCGCCTTCAGCCGATCGTCATCCTTCAGCAGACGCTTCCTGGGAACAGATATTCACAGTGAAGCCCGAGAAATACGGGGACTGCTGCAGACAATAGCTGCAAACCAAACGTACTGTTAAGTGGCCACTACATCCGGGGCATTTCCTCCGCTCCTGGAAACGCACCCACCATGGGGTGGGCGCCTCCCCACTCATGCTGTCAATCAAACGCCGGTGTGGAGGTGGTGAACGCCCTGCAAGGGCGAGGCTGTGCTGGGTGAGGGTTTTGGCTGGTGACACCGAGAGGCAACGGAGGCCGCCCAGGGGAAGGCTGACGGAGGGGGAAGTCCAGACAAAGAGGACGGCGGAGGGAAGCCCCGGGTGGCAGAGAGGACAGCACGTCTGCAGGGCTGAGCGGAGCCAGGGGCGGCCGCTCAGAAGTGGGAAGGGAGACAAAACCGTCAGGGAGGAGTTTCATGACCTCGGACCATGGCGACCACTTGGAGACTCGGCCCCGGGTCCGGGAGAGACTGGTGGCTTATCCGGACGCGATGGGAACTCCGTCTTCCAGAGATGAGAGGGTAGGTCGGGATGGACCGGAAGGGGCAAGAGTCCCTGCCGTTAGGAGGTGACTTCCCACGTCCGCAGGAGAAATGGTGGCAGCAATGACAGCCAGGCAGGCGGGTGGGTGCAAGAGCGAGGGACAGAGGCTCCGGCTCCCAGAGGCGGGCGCTGCAGGCTCAGACTCCAGCCGGGTCTGGAAAGGTCCGCGTCGCCCAGCCCTGGAGGCTCCGGAAGGCCAGGGTGGGAAGGCTGTGCTGTTGGGAACCGCCCTGCCTGGTATCAGAAGCCGTAACCCCCGCCAGGGCTGAGGCTGAGGGAACGACCTTGGACCATAAGCCACCAAGGAGACAGGCTTATCTCCCTGGTGAGATCACTGCTTCTGCTCTTTTTACTTCACCCTGCCTGGCCCCTAGTGCTTGGCCGGTTAGCCAATGACGGGTAAGAGTCCCCAAAGAGGGAACGATCTAAGACAGGCACGATCACGTGGGAGGCCCCCAAGGAAGGACTTTGGGAGCTACAGCAAAAGGGGGTGATGGACCCTCGCCCCTCGGCTTTGACAAAGCCTGAGTCCTCATTGTCTGGAAGAAAATCTCCTAATCTCTTGGCTGCCTTACTTCCCTCACTCCACCTAAGCCTGAAACAATGACAGAGGGTGGTGCAGCCCTGTGCTGGAAAGGGCGGGTTCCCTGGGTGATCAGGCCTAAGAAAGAATGTGTAAAATCCTGTGAAAGCTGCTTTGTTTAGAATGCTCTCAATGAAATTATAAGGGTCCAAGGAAGAAGTAAGTTTGTTCCTTAAAGTTTTTACAGCTCTTTGACCCTGACTCAAAATAGGCCCTCGGGGTTCCTTGTTATTTGATCCTTACTTCCCGGCAATGAGTAATGAGATTTACCTGAATTCCTGTGTAAACGAACCCAATAAAAGCCATTGAGGAAAAGGCCCTTCTCCTTCGAGAGATCGGCCACCTTTCCTCCCCAAGCAGACCATGTGCTGGTAGACTGATTCCCATCCTTGGCGGACGGGGGGCTCGGCGGACGAAGCTCCCCCACACTGTGCCTCTTAGGACGGGTGGGTGGGGTCCCGGGCGGGCTGGGCCTCCTCCCCAGGCTGACGGCGTGCTGCGGGAGGGGAGAGCACGTGGCTTATAATGTCCGCGCCCCAGGCTGCCGAGTGTAAGCTTTTGCTGGCTTGGGCGTGTTTCCGTCTGCCTGGCCTCTCCCAATACTGCGCTCCGATAAAACGGAGCGAGCCTTGGGCAGCAAGACGCAGTCTGTGCTACGTGTGAGATTGGAGCCCTATCCTCACCAGGCGCTGCCTGGGGACAGGCCGCAGCAGCCACGTCCTTGAAGGACAACTGAAGGTCAGGGACAGAGGCAGAGGCAGCCTCTGGAAAATTCAGAAATTCCTATTTTTACCGCCAGCTGGACTCGGGCGAGAAGGCAGTGGGAGGGGGGAGGCTGGGCAGGGCGGTTTCCCCACAGAGAGAGCTCGGGTGTCCTGGCCACAGACTCCCAGTGAACCCGTGGGTGGGGGTGGGGGGTCTCACGGTTTTCTCGGTGGTGGGGGTGCTGCTGTTTTGGTCCAGCCCCAACCCCACCTCTGAGTTCCAGTCTCGTGTATCTGGCAGTCTGCAGACCCCCTCTGGGAGGTGTGATGCACCTGTCGTCACGCCCAAGTCTGAGCTCTGACGTCTGCGGTCCGGGGGAGGCTCCGGGAACGGCGCCACCCCCCACCCAGTTTCTGCAGCTGGGATCGTGGGCGTCGGGTACGGGCCTGCTCACCTACCACATCGAATCTTCCTCCTCTTGTTTCTTTTTTTGTGAAACAGTCCTGTGCTTCCCTACCGCCCCCGGCCCACTCCCTGCTTCTTGCTATCCTCCACCTGTGCGCTGGGGCTTGGTTCTGTTTTTAGATTCCACATAAAAGAGACATCGTACAGTATTCTCTTTCTGTCTGACTCACTGCACACAATATCCTTGAGGTCCAACTACGTTGTTGCAAATGGAAAGACTTCATTTTTTTTTAAAGATTTTATTTATTTATTTATTTATTTATTTTTAGAGAGGGAAGAGAGGGAGAAAGAGAGAGAGAGAGAAACATCAATGTGCGGTTGCTGGGGGCCGTGGCCTGCAACCCAGGCATGTACCCTGACTGGGAATTGAACCTGTGACGCTTTGGTTCACAGCCCGCACTCAATCGACTGAGCTACGCCAGCCAGGTAGACTTCATTCTTTTCACGGCTGAAAATTATTTCATTGCTTATCTATAGCACTTCTTTTTTTATCCACTCATTCGTCAATAGGTTGCTTTCATTTCCTGGCTGCTGCAAGTAATGCTGTAATGAATCTGGGGTGGAGCTCTTCAAATTAGAGGACTTTCTGGTTTGGTGTTGTGTTTGTTGTTTTTCAGATAAATACCCAGAAATGGAATGGCTGGATCACATGGTCATTTCTATTTTTAGTTTTTTTGAGGACCTTCCAAACTGTTTTTTTTTTTTTTAGTAGTTGCACCAGTTTACGTTCTTATGAACGTTGCAAAAGGTTCCTTTTTTTCCCTTTTCTCACCAACACTTGGTATTTGTTGCCTTTTTGATGAGTCATGCTAGCAGCTGCGAGGTGTTAGCTCGCTGTGGTTTTAATTTGCATTTCCCTGGTACTTAACAGATGCCTAGCGCCCTTTCATGCACCGGCTGGCCGGCTGTGTGGTCTTCGGGAGAATGCTTGCTCAGATCTTCTGCCCGTTTGTATTTTTATCGTCTGGGAGTCTTTTGCTGTTGTGCTGAATGAGTTCGTTGTTTTAGGTATGAGCCTATTGTCGGGCATACGATTTGCAATTATTTTCTTCCGTGCGGTAGGTTGCCATTCATTTTGCTCACGTTTTCCTTCACGGGGCAGAAGGTTTTCCGTTTGGTGCAGTTGCCTTTTGAGTTAGTTTTTGTGTTTATGGTGTGGGAAGGCGGTCTGGGTTCTCTCGTCTGCCTGTGGCTGCCTGGGTTTCGTAGCGCCCCTTGTCGGAGAGACTGTCTTCGCCCCATCGTACGTTCTTGGTTTTTCCCCATACGTGAATTGACCATATGCTTGTGGGCTGTTTCTGTTCTGTTTCACCGCTCTGTGTGTTATGCGGGTACCAGCCTGTTTGTGTGACTGCATCTTTGTAACATGGTTTAAAGCTGGGGACCCTGATGCCTCCAGGTTGTTCTTCTTCCTCCCAGTTACTGTTGCCAGTCGGGATCGCTGGTGATCCCATACAAATTTTAGGGTTCTTTGTTTTAGTTCAGTGAAAAATACCTTCAAATTTTGATATGTATTGCATCGAATCTATACACTGCTTTGGGTAGCATGGACATTTTACTAACATTAACTTTTCTAGTTATTTATTTGTGTCTTCTTTCATTTCTTTCATTAGTATCTTATAGTTTTCAATATAAAAGTCTTTCATCTCCTTAGTTAAATTTATTCCTAGATATTTTATTATTTTTAATGTAATAGTACATGGGATTGTTTCAAGCTCCCTTTCTGATGGTGAATCATCAGTGTGAAGAGATGCACTCGATGTTTATGTATTAACTTTTGTATCCTGTAAATTTACTAAATGTGTTTATTCTAAAAGTATTTTGGTGCAGTCTTTAGAGTTTTTATTATATGTAATATGATATCATCTGAAAGTAGTTGTACTTCTTCCTTTCCAATTCAGATGCCTTTTGTTTCCTTTCCGTTTCTCGTTGCTCTGGTCGGGACCCCCGAGGCCACGCTGGATACAGCGGTGAGAGTGGGCGTCCTTGTGTCACTTCCAGTCTCCGAGGACAGGCCTCCAGCGTGTCACCGCCGAGTGTGACGTTGGCAGTGGCCTTGTCGTACACGGCCTTCGTTGTTACGTTGAGGTGTGAGCCCTTTATGCCCACTTTTTTGAGTTTTTATCATGAATGGCTATTGAGTTTCGTCGGATGCGTCGTCTCCACTTCCTGAGACGATCACATCATCTTTGTCCCTTCCCTTTGTTACTGGGATACGTGGTCTGACTGACCTGCAGACGCCAGACCATCCTCGCACCCTGGAATGAGTCCCACTTGACCACGGCACACGGTCCTTGTACTATATTGTTCAGTTCCGTTTGCTGGTCCTTTGTTGAGGATTTTCACACCCGTGTTTATCAGAAATGGTGGCCTGTAATTTTCTTTTTTTGTGTGTGGGGTCCTTATCTGGCTCTGGTGTCAGGGTGAGGCCGGCCTCGTAAAAAGGGTTTGGAAGAGTCCCTCCCACCCCCCTATGTTTGGGAAGAGTTTGAGAGGATTGGTATTCGCTCGTTTCTGCAAGTCTGGTAAAATTCACCAGGGAAGCCATCTGGTCCTGGGTTTTGTTCATCGGGAGGTTTTTGATCTCTGGCTTTGATTCTCTGGAAGGAGGCACCGTGTGTAAGGGCCGTCCCGTGCCATTGGACGAGGAAGGAAGGCGAAGGGAAGAGCTGAGGCACAGTGGTGTCAACACGTTTGCTGTGCCAGCCCGAGGGTGACGCCTGGTTTTCCCAAGAAGCTGGGGGGCAGCCCCCCCCACCCCCGGGCACTGAGCTGCCTGTGTCTCTCTGTGGCAGAGGAACCCCCGTGCGGGGAGGTTTGTGTGATCACAGGCACACCCGTCTGCTGGGACGCAGCTCCCCGGCCCCACCCAGCGGGGGTAGGTGTCTCCCCGTCGTTCCTGGAAACAGACCGGGAAGCTCTCATCCTGTTTCCTGAACACCACGTGCCTGTCTTCCTGCTGTGTCTGTGACACACATGAGTCACTTTCCAAATGTTCAAAAGGCAGAAGTATTGTGTCACAGCTCACTGCAATCTCATGCAATTCCTTGAAGGGGCCGGAGCTCCTAATGGGAACCGTGCTGGGCCAGGAGCCCCATGTTCCCCTGGTCGGCGCTGTCCCTCCCCCGGGGCAGGAGCTGGGACCAGCCGGCGCGGGCGTCGGGGCAGCCGTGTGCTGGCCTGTGTGGAAGGAGGACCTCGGATTCGGTGCTGTCCAGTCACGTTTCTGTGGCTTTCTGCCAGGGGTGCGGACCCCCATTCACCTCCGCTGGATGCGCTCGGGGCTGCAAAGACACCTGCACGGTGGCCCTTGCTTGGTCCAGCGCGGTGCCCAGAAGGGAACCGAGAGGGAGAGAGCAAGCCGTGGGGGAGGGGCTGCGTGCAGGCTGGGCAAAGAGTGGAGTCATGACCTTCCAGCCTCGTGGCCCCGAGTCTCGTGGGGACGTGGGGACGTCTCACACCGGGCATGTTTGCTGCCGTCACACGGGCGGCGCGGCCGAACCAACAGAAACGTATTTGCTCCCAACTCCGGAGGCTAGACGTCCGACGTCGAGGGGTCGGCCACGGTGGCGCGTCCTGAGGCCCCTGCTCCGTGGCTTGTGGATGCCGCCTTCTCCTCGTGCGCTCACGGGGCCCTTCCTCTGTGCGTGTCTGGGCCCCGCTGTCCTTTCCCCGTAAGGACCCCGGTCCGGCTGGGTGGGGACGTGGCCTAAGGGCCTCACGTGAAACATGACCACCTCTTAAAGGGCCCCGTGTCCGAACACAGGCACCTTCGGAGGTCCCGGGGGCTAGGGCCTCAACAGGTGAGTTTGGGGGGACTCAGCACCTGGCACCAGTCCCTCAGGTTAGGGCCACATGCGGAACCAGACTCCCTTGAGTCGGCAGAATCACTGCTTTTCCCCAAAAACGTGCCTCACCCAAGTAGCTGGGGCATGGGCGTGCAAACCCTCGGTGTAACTAGCACTGACAGAAGTGTCCTCTCTTTTTTTCCCCTTTAAAGATGAGAGACAGAAAACATGGGATTAGAAATACAAGAAAATCAAGGTCGAAATCTAAAAAGGTAGGAGGAAGAAACCATAAAATGGAAGGAAGTGAGAGAGGCAGGAGAGAGGCAAGGAATGCATCCTGCGCGGTAAGACGGATTTTTAAGGGCGGCCCCGCCCAGCGCCCAGAACAAGGTGGTGAGGTGTCAGCAGTCTCGGAAGTGGGGGAAAAGGGAACTCTGGCCAAAACGTTTTCAGTCTTTTTCTACAGTTAATTCAAAACCCCACTTGTCACTTTAGAATCCCAGCTCAATAACTTTTTTTTTATTTGTGAAGATCTAGGTGTGAAGGAACTGATGACAGTTACTGTTTTTAGATCTTAGATACAGAAAACGAGGACGGAACGGATTCGGGACGTGGGGACCTGCTTTGGGGCGGTCTCCACCCGGGGCGGCGGCCGCCCGTCCCAGCCACGACCGGCGGCCGGAACCTCGAGCTGGAAGGCCGGCCAGGCGGCAGGGCCGCCCACGGCTGCGGCATTGACCTGGGGACCTGAAAACCACCGTCTCCGCGGTGGTGCCCCGCCCGCCGCGTCTCACTGAACCACTCACGTCCCGTCAAACCGTGTCTGTTTGACTCCCAGAAAACAAAGCAAGCTTGAGTTTAATCTTGGCATATCTAAGCCACTCAACAACCCATGTATCTTTAGGTAAAAAAATAAAATAAAATAAAAAAGGGCCCAGCCAGAGCTGTGAGTAGAAACACGTGTTCCAGGCTGTGTCGGGAACGGTTGGTCTTTCTGGGCGAACATGGAAATGTGAGTATAATGCACCGAACACGGGTGTGGCTGATGAATCACCACGTGCCGAAACCGCCACCGGAGTCCGCTGCGGGGGGGACACCTGTGGGACCCTGAGCATCAGGACAACGGTCCGTCGGGAGAGTCGAGAACCCATGGGACGCCCGAGGGCCGGAGCCCAGGTGAGTGCTTCTGATGCGTGACCGCCCCGTACCTGCCGGGAGGGGCCTCGGCAGCGCTGCCCAGGAGTCAGAACACCCCGCACGCCCACCGCGGGGCTGGAGCCCGGGGCGCTGCGTGGACACGTGTGTGTTTGCACGAACCTCGGACTTGGCAGTTTGCCCCGGCGTGGCTCCGGGCCCGCGGGGACCATCCTCAGCCACTGCTGCAGGGACGCGGGGCGCCGTGACGAAGCGCCACCCACCCCAAAGAGGAAAACCTCGCCGGCAGGTCTTCTTCCTCCTGCGACCGGTTGGGCGGTCCGCCAAGGAGCCCCTCCCGGGTGGGTGCTCGGAGCGGGGAGCTGATAGGACAGGCCGGGGCGTGACAGACACTCGTCCGCTGCAGTGACTTCCGGCCCCACAAGGGGTGGAACTCGGCCCTGTAACTGCCCTGTGAACTGAGTATTGTCACCGTCCCCACTTCAAACCAGAACGGGGAGGTTCACAGACTTCCCACAGGCGGCGCACTCAGAGAGGGGGGGACCTCAGCCTTGCACTCGCACGCCGGCCTGTCGGACATCGGCGTTTCAGGAGCGACCGCCAGGCTCTGCGGCAATCTGGGGCACGGACTCCCGGCGAACGGGGACCTTGGCCCCCGAGGGAGGACACCGGGGTGAGACTGGGGAATGCCCTGCCTGTCCCACTCCCCCTACACGCACGCTGAGCAGGACAAAGGGAGGTGCTTTCGTGGGAGAGACAGCAGCAGGGCCGGCTCCGCGCGGGCACCTGTCCATGTGCACGAAGAGTCGGGGCTGGGGGAGCCCGGGTTCGAACGCGGGCCCTGCCTCCCGCGCCCTGCGGAGGCCGAGAGACAGTCGATGTGTCTCCGAGCTCCAGCTCCTCCACTACTGACGGACGGTAACGGCGGAATCTGTCTCTCCCTCAGAACAACAAGACGACTTCTCACTCATCTTCTCGGCATCAGAGAAGTGACACGAACAGGTGCACGTGGTTAAACCCATTGGACAGGTCGGAGAAGGAGGACGAGGCGGACCGGATTCGGCTCAGCTCCCCCTGAGCTCCGTGCCGGGCAGCCTTTCCCGCCTCGACCGGGCAGCTGGCCACGCGGCATGTTTTCTCAGTTTGGAGGAACTTCGAGGGGCCGTTGGGTGACGGTAAGTTCAACGGGGAAGTTCATGCATGGGCCGGGGGCCCTGGGACAAGGAAGCGGCAGTTGGGGGGTGGGAGCTATGGCAGTCTCTCCTGCAGCCGACCTCACGGCCACCCAAGATCCGGCCGCCCGCGGTTCTGACTCCTCGGAAGGTTCCGGATTCTCCCATCGACACTGCTCCGGGGGAGCAGAGCCCAGCTGTGAGAGCGGCGCACTAACTGGGCGTGGCCGGTCGTCTCGTGCTCGGAGTCACGCCGACCTACTGAGTTCAGGAGAGGACGCCCGTCACACTGTGCGCCAGTGGGTCTTGGTTAACCCCCGAAACTCGCCAAGAGTCCTCGGAGTGTAGGTATGGGTGAGAGAACCCAGCTCCATGTCAAAGTCTGGGGCGGGGGGGAGGAAGATGCTGCGACTTCCTCTGTATTCTACCTGGTAGTGTAGTGTGCCCAGCTCTCCCTGCACACCTGGCTCTGCTCAGGAGTGTCAGGTCGGCACTGTCCAGAGCAACCGGGTCGGCCTCGCTTCCTCCCGGGTTCGCAAGCTACTGCTAACCCTTGGGTGGAAACGGCTTGCCGTCCAAAAACCCTGCGTGGGGCGGGGGGTCATCTTGGTTCCGTCCGTCCCAGTCAAGCTTCTGCTCTTCTGAAATCTGAAGCAGAGCTGCGGGTTTCTGGGCTTGTCCTTCAGCTGCACCTGCGGTGTGGACGGCTGACTTCGTCTTGACGCCGAACAGGTGACCGAGTAAATGCCAGACCCAGCCCGGACACACGCCCTTCCACGAGACGCACCGTTCGTTCTAAGGCCTGCTCTTCGCCGTCCGCGGGCTCGGTGACCTGGCGGTGGGACCGAAGGGTGACTCCAGCGGAGCCCAGGATTCCCTCGGGGGCGTTTCACGGCAGCTGGGTGTCCTGCTCCCGCGGGGTCTGTAGACGTGAAGCAGTTTTGTTTCTGAAGAAGCCAGCCTCCCAGGAGGGCTTTATCTTGGTGCGTTTGCGTTTGTTTTTGTGCCCCGTCCTCGCTATCTTGATGCTCAGAGGCCACTCTCAGCCGTCGTTCCGGGCAGACGAGGGGCCGTCGTGCCCGTGCTGGACCGGAGAAGAGACACGTGCACCCAGCCCCGCACTGCTTGCTGAGATGGGGCGGTCCAGGCCCTCTGACTTCCACGAGGGGTGAGAGGGGGACTCCCACGGGGCCGGGCTTTTCCGGGAGGTGCGGGTGGTGGCGCTTCCCGATACCGCACGTAACAGCCGACAGCCTCCGTGTTCACACGCCCGCTCGCGGCAGCCTGGGGTCCTGCCAGCCGCTGGGACCACCCGGTCGCCCCTTGACACAGAAGGTAACCTGAATAAACGACACAAGACAACACTTGAAGGTGCCGGACAGCAGCAAGCAGAAAGGGACCGTCCTTGAGAGAAGGAAGCACACAAAATGAGCCTGTGTTCGCCTCCGGTCTCTGCCCGGAGGGGGACACTCCAGCCCGCAGTGGCCGGAGCTGGAGCCCAAGCGGAGGCGTTGGTCCATCCCGGCCAAGGAGCCGGGAGTGGAGTCTGCGCCGTGGAGGCCGCCGGGATTTCTGGGGCTGAGATGTCAGGAAGGAGGAGATGACCAGGTCGAGAGGCCCCTGAGTCTTCGTGGGCTCCCTCTGGGGTTCCCACGACACCCCTGGGTGGCCTGAGAGCTGCTCCGCAGACCCCCGGGCCAGGACGCCCACGTCCCCAGTGTGGTAAGGCGCTGAACGCAGGGCTGGGGGACGCGGCCTTTCCCGCCCCGCCACAGGCAGCAAGCCTCGCTGAGCACACGGGCGGGCGCTCCGCTGGGCCTTTGGAACAAACGTCCCTCAAGGTCAAAGACCAAACCCCAGAGTGAGGGCCGAAACCCAGAACACAGCCCAAACCCAGGGCGTCAGCCCGCACGGCCCGTCACCTAAATTCCCGCCGTTCTTGTCGTCCTGCACGCACTTCCTCACTGTGGCTTCCCCGGGGGGATGGCCCGGCTCCTGTGACTTGCACGGGGACAAGGGGGAGTGTGTGTTGGCAAACAAAATGTGTGAAGTAGGTAAATATATAAAACATGCATAACATAGAAGTACCTCCATCTAAACACAACATAAGAGATATGTAAACATATCTATCTATCTATCTATCCATAGATGGATAGCTTCCTGGTATTTGTCTTCTCCTCGTCCACTTATTCCCTATCTGCCCACAAAACCCCCAAAGCAAATTCCCGAGCCAGCATCCCAGACTCCACCTCGAACACGGTCAGTCCAGGGGCCCCGTTCCCAAGGTGGACGACAGGAGAACTCCAGCTGTGGCCGACAGCCAGGGCCAGCGACCGACCGTGAGCAGGTCGAGCACCGTTTGCTGCGGGAACATGCCCGGCCCTGGCACTTGGTAGGACGGTGCCCCCCCCACCCCCGCCCCCCCTGGCCCTGGCCAGGAAACAGCCCACCTGGTCCCCCGAGTCTGCAGTTACGAAAGCAGACACGGAACCCCACCTTCCAGCGCTCTGCCCACTTTGCAACAACCCAAGCAGGTTGGCATTTTGAACTGACTGGCATCCTCTGAGCCGTCAGAGGACGTTTGGGAAGCAGGTGGGTGCAGCCGTTCATGGTTTGTGGGTAGATTCTCGACGCGCTCGGACAAACACAGAATGGGGTGACTCACGCTCTGCTCTGGGAGGGGCGGAAGCACGTCCCAAACGCCAGGTCACACCCTTCCCCCCCGGACGTGTTCAGAGCAGATGATCTGACCATTCTACAGATGGGAAAACTGAAATTAGTTTTGCACCTGGTAATAAAACCCGTGTTTCTCAGACCCTGCCCAGAACCCAGGCTTCCAGGAAGGCAGCTGCTTGAATCTAGATTTTCAAAAGAGCTGGTTTCCGCTGGAGGCTTACATGCGTCTGCTGCTGGAGGATTTCACAAAGGGCCAAGGGCCCTTCACGGACGAGCCTCATTCTGGCCCCCCTATCAAGTGGGGTTTGCTGTAATGTAGGGTACAGTTTGAGAAAAATTGGCGTTTATTAATGTTTTATTTAGTGCAGTGATAAGAGTTGAGTTGGGACATCCCTTAAAATGATATAAAATATGGGGATACATTTCCAATAATAAAAGAATAATAAGAACTAAAACCACATAGAACTCAGATGAATTATAAGCATTATTGCAAAAAAATCAGTTTGTTTACTTAATAATGGCATGCCCCTAAATGTATCCAACTTTTATAATCTGGCGGTTTTTACTGAGATCTGCAGATGATAAGTTTAAAAATTGAAAAATCAAAAAATTCTTCTGAAAATTGAAGTTGATTAACCAGCGCTCAAAATGCAGCACATGCCCGGACCAGGTCGCAGCTGCTTTCCCGCCAACGCTGGGCCCCGCTCCGAGGG
Source organism: Phyllostomus hastatus (assembly GCF_019186645.2). Classification (NCBI taxonomy): domain Eukaryota; kingdom Metazoa; phylum Chordata; class Mammalia; order Chiroptera; family Phyllostomidae; genus Phyllostomus; species Phyllostomus hastatus. The sequence continues at coordinate 22,130,093 of NW_025333607.1, read as the reverse complement.
GGAGGGGGGCCCTCTGAGCGCCTTCTCCGACCCGGCGCCCCGTGGGGGCCACGCCTGCTCTGGGACACTTGTCGGTGAAGATGGCACTGTTGGCGACCGTTGCTGCTTTTACCCTGAGGGCATCGGACCCTGCACTGCCCATGCCCAGGTGTCCGGGCAGGGCCTGGGGGCTTCCCAAGGCTGTGGAGATTGTCGCAGACGGCCCCTCGGTCCCGCAGACGGGAGGGACGCCAGGTGCGATGCTGAGGACACAGCGGTGACGTAGAAATCACAGGGGGCCCGGGGACACTGACGCGGGGCAGCGAGAAGACCCGTCCCCCCCACCACCCAGGCGTGTGGACTGGATAGGATTTTGTATCCGTTTGTTTCTGGTTTCCCCAAAGTCGCTTGAATCCATGTGTTTACGGCAAAGGCCAAAAAAAAGTTGCTTTGATGTCACCAGTCTTACCTGCCGACCTTGACAAGCAGCCAGCCCTGCTGGGGGCCCTCCAGATGGGGCGCTTGGGGGACACGGGGGAGGCGACTCTGGCCCGGGGACATTTACACCGCGAGTGCTGACTCTGTGAGGACCATTCCAGGGTTTCATCTGGGCCGGAGGACACTCAGGTAACCCCAAAAGTCTCCAAAGACCCTTGGGCTGTGAATTAGCTTCTGTGTGGGTGAGGGGACCCCTTGCAGACAGAGGTGAGAAGCCACCAACCCTGGTGTCTTCGTTCCCTAGCAACGCGCCCTGGCAACAGAGGACCCTGAGTTTTGCGCCGGCAGCTGGAAACCAGCCCTGGGCTGGGAGCTGCCCCCCCCACACCCCCTCCTTGTGAGAGGGTTCGGCTCCCCTCCCCTCCCCTCCCCCGGCGCTGTGACTGATCCGTCCCTTGGGTGGGGCTGTTCTTTCTCTGCTTGGCCTTTGAAGAGATACCGTTCTGTATGTATTGGCTTGTGAAATCATTCTAATTCCCACAGCAAACTAAACTGTGCTGAATACCTCGCTGGCCAAGACCAGATCAGCCTCCGCCCAACGAAAACACGCGGGCCCCGGGCCGCGCGTGTGCGGCCCCGCCTGCTGTTCCCGGGGCTGCCCTTGCCGGACAGAGCCAGCTGGCGGCTTGCCTTTCAGCGATGCAGGTTTTGTCCACAGAGTCCCGGGTCACTCGGGCACCCCGAGAAGTCACTGCCTCACGCACGCCCCGTGTGGAGCGGGAACGATGTTGCGGCTTCCCGCCCGCCGGGGGCCCCCGGGCGAGGGGCACCGCGTGGGTGCGCAGCACTCGGCACGGGACCGGGCCTCGCACTTCCGCGGGGGCTTCACCTGGGGCCGACGGGCGCCTCTCCCACCCGGGCTGCGCGGCCGGTGGCAGCGCCAGGCTCCTGGGGGGGGGATCCCTGACCCCGAGTCTTCTATCAGGCTCCGCCCGGCTCGGCCGACAGAGTTCCAGATCCCTCCGGAGGCCCCGCGGGTTGTGCTGACTGATCACCTTCCAGGCCCCGCGCGCACGCTGAGTATCGGTGTGTCAAGTCCCCGGGCCCAAGTGCTCTCCGGAGCCCCGCGCAGCTGGGAAGGCGGCGGTTCTGTCAGGCGTGTGAGGTCTCTTGCCTGGCCCGGGTTCCTCCCCCCTGCAGACCCGCTGGACCAGGGGCCCCCGGGACGGCTGCAGGGCCGTCCTGGCGGCCGCCCTGTTATCCGAAGGGAGTCCCAGGAAACGGAATGAAGGGCGGAGGAACGCCACCGAGGCACGCGGCTTTGAAAGTTCAAAGCGAGTTTGGCACAAGGCACCTATGTCTTTAAAAATGTCCCTACTTGTGGGGGGAGGGGCTAAGGACATGTTAAGAAAACCATGAACACGGAAAACCGGAGTTACTTAGAAATACAGGTTGTAATGAACACACAGTTTGCCCTGGGGCAACTTCGGGCATCTGGAAACTCTCCAGCTGAATGTCCCTGTGTCTGTGCTCTTGGAACCTAACGGTATTCACATGACGTATGTCCCTGGGCTGTCACTCGCAAGCCCCTAACATTCCTCCACACCCAAACTACACCACGTGCTAAGCTTGCTTCCGGGAACTGAAAGGGATTCCTGACCGCAAAGACCAGGGGGCCGAGTGCAAAGACCGTGGGGCCGAGTGCAGAGACCAGGGGCCGAGTGCAGAGACCAGGGGGCCGAGTGCAGAGACCTTGGGGCCGAGTGCAGAGACCAGCGGGGCCGTGCGCAGAGACGACCAGGGGGCCGAGTGCAGAGACCAGGGGCCGAGTGCAGAGACCAGCGGGGGCCGAGTGCAGAGACCAGGGGGCCGAGTGCAGAGACCACCAGGGGCCGAGTGCAGAGACCAGGGGGCCGAGTGCAGAGACCAGGGGGCCGAGTGCAGAAATCACCAGGGGCCGAGTGCAGAAATCACCAGGGGCCGAGTGCAGAAATCACCAGGGGCCGAGTGCAGAGACCACCAGGGGCCGAGTGCAGAGACCAGGGGTCGAGTGCAGAGAGCAGCGGGGCCGAGTGCAGAGACCGTGGGGCGGTGTGCAGAGACCACCAGGGGCCGAGTGCAGAGACCAGGGGCCGAGTGCAGAGACCAGCGGGGCCGTGCGCAGAGACGACCAGGGGGCCGAGTGCAGAGACCGTGGGGCGGTGTGCAGAGACCACCAGGGGCCGAGTGCAGAGACCACCAGGGGCCGAGTGCAGAGACCAGGGGGCCGAGTGCAGAGACCAGGGGCCGAGTGCAGAGACCAGGGGGCCGAGTGCAGAGACCACCAGGGGCCGAGTGCAGAGACCAGGGGGCCGAGTGCAGAGACCAGGGGCCGAGTGCAGAGACCAGGGGGCCGAGTGCAGAAATCACCAGGGGCCGAGTGCAGAGACCAGGGGCCGAGTGCAGAGACCAGGGGCCGAGTGCAGAGACCACCAGGGGCCGAGTGCAGAGACCAGGGGCCGAGTGCAGAGACCAGTGGGGCCGAGTGCAGAGACCACCAGGGGCCGAGTGCAGAGACCACCAGGGGCCGAGTGCAGAGACCAGGGGGCCGAGTGCAGAGACCACCAGGGGCCGAGTGCAGAGACCAGGGGCCGAGTGCAGAGACCACCAGGGGCCGAGTGCAGAGACCAGGGGGCCGAGTGCAGAGACCAGGGGCCGAGTGCAGAGACCAGGGGCCGAGTGCAGAGACCGTGGGGCCGAGTGCAGAGACCAACGGGGCCGAGTGCAGAGACCAGGATGATGGACAGCAGGTGTGCACAAAGAGCCACGTGCAGCCGAAGGATGACTAAGCACCTACTAAGCACCTACAGGAAGGGAGTCGCGGTCCAGCGCCACCGCCTGGGAAAGCACGAGGCTCCGCCCAGGTGGGGGAGGTGTGGTCTCAGCCTACCAGCCCCCCTGCCCCGTCCTCGAATCAGAGAGCGAGGTTTCCCCTGTGCTTTCCCGACTCAGTCTCCTCCTATTGACGTGCTGGGCGTGGGGCGGGGGGACCTCGGTTTGGGCCCCCAACCCAGGAGGGAACAATTTTATTAAAAAAAGGACTCAACAAAACTCTCCCTCCTCCAAGATGCATTTTGCCCGGTATTTGTTTTGGAGACGGAGGGCGCCGCACATATTTCTCTTGTTTTGTTAAAATTATTTCTGCTCAACCATAAAAAGAGAGAGGACAAGAAAAGTAAGAAAACAGGTGGAAAACGGGGGGAAAAAGAAAGCTCATTTAAAAACATTCATGGACGGGAGGGAAATGTGAAGGGCCCTGCCTTTAATGCTCCGCATCTGCCTTTGAAAACACGTCAATCACATGATCACTAACAGCTGTTGCAGTCGAGTTCATCAGCCGCGATTTCCGAAGGGCGGGGGGCCCGCTGGCGCGGCGGATGGAAAGTTAGCGCTCCAGGCGCGCCAGCCCCGCACTGGCGACCCGGTCAGAATTTGGGGAGACGGAACCTTGCCCGGCCCCGTAAACCCTCTCCGTGCACTGGGTGCCGTGCTCCGAGCGGCACAAACGGTCCCACATGGCGGGGAGCCTGACAAACAACGCGGGTCGGCCGTGGACTTGGGCCGACGCGGGTCGCGTGACGAGAAGTGTGTTGAACAGAAAGTCTCCGCGTCCGTAACGAGTCAGGAAAACCCCAAAGCGCCGCTCAGTTTAATCACCGGGCAGAAGGGGCCCCAGGCTGGGGGCACGTGTACCCCCCCACACGTGATTGGAAATCAATAACCCGTGTGGGAGTGAATGCATCGGGGATCGAGGCGATTCTGAGCAGATTGGAGAAGAGCTCACTCCTGTTTTGAATTAACTTGAAGCTTTCTTGGAGACAAGTGGCCACGCCTGTGCCGTTCACCTTTTCACGCTAAGAGCTAATGGCGACACGTGACAACTTCGTGCCCTGAAGGAAGGCTTCGTGTTCCAAATTAAGGGCGAAGCGGGCTTCCTTCCCGCCTAGAGTGTTCCTTCACTCAGCAACCATTTGCTGCCTGTGCTGGTCACGGAGACTCACGGTGTCCAGTAGGATTGGAAGAAAATTGTGTGTGTAGTCCTCTCTGGCAAAATAACCCCGTGGATTCTACCCCAGGGGCATGCGTGATGCCCCCTGGCCCCCCAGCACCCTGTCCATTGAGACCTCGGTGGCGACAATGTCCCCACGAGATGGCTAAAACGCCCTCTGAGGACAAATTCCTGGCCAGACAGAAGCCCCCTTAGATGACCAAACCAGCCAACGTGTCTTTCCCTTTGTTTATTATTAATAAAAGGCCTAGCATAATTATAGACATAAATATTTCCTGGTACTTAATTTTTTTCCCCTGAGAACCGGGAGGGCTCATAAAGGGTAGCTTTGCAACACCGGAGAGGGTTGAGCCACCGGTCTGCGAGGGTCCCCGAGAACACACTTTTATTGTTGCTGCTGTCCTCGCCTCGATCACCCCGCGTTCGCGCCCTCCCAGAGCGCTTCCCTGCACTGAGCGTCAGCACCGCGGAGCACAGGGAAACATTCTAGTTTTCTGCCGCCCCGCTCGTAAAATACATTAACAGGCAAAAATAGAAATCAAAGCCATCTCGTTTTTATGTGAAATTACAGAGCACACGCTTGAAAAACAAGTTTTCCTGTGAGTCTAGAGGCAGACCGAAATCCTGAGGGCTATAAAAAAAAGAGGGTTCAGCGGGGAAGCTGGATTTTTAAGCTAATGAATGCAACTCTATTTTTGATACTATGCTGTGTGTTTATATAAAATAGAGGAGCGTTTTAGGCCAATTAGTGGCTTGCAAAGCCTATACTTTTTCCAGCCAAGGGCCAAGCTCGGCGAACTTGAGACGTTCAGGGAGACAAGCGTTGGCAGGGACCCTGCGGCTGGCTGGGTTCGAGGCAACAAAGCTTTAGCATAAATTAGTTTTTATTTGTTAAAAGAGAAAACAAATTCTGTTTGTTTTTGTAATACGGTTTGTTAGTTCTTTTAATTCGGGGGAACACGGGGGCACACCGGCCCTCCCTGGAGGGGGAGGCTCAGGCCCTGGGTCAACACCGCCCCCGTCTCCCCAGTCCATCTCGGGCGGTGGCCGGGGGCCGTGGGCCGTGGGCCGTGAGCGGCCGGTTCCGCCGGGACCTCAGCTGACCCGGAGGGCCAGCCAGGCCGTGGCCGCTGTGGGAGCCCCACAGGGTGACTCAGACCGTCCCGGGGAGCTCTGGCCCGCCCCCCCCGCCCCCCCCCGCCCCCATTCCATCTTGACATGGCTGCCCTGGACGAGGAGACCCACGTCTACGGGATGCCGCTGCTCTGGCGGAACCTCCCGCCCCTGGGTTTGCAGATAAAGGCCAGAGCGGACACAGAGACAGAGTCTGCCCGGCCGCGGCGGGTTCCTGCCACGCCTGCCCAGCCCGAGGCCCACGTGGAAGGCTCTTCCCCCCGAACTGTGCAGCCAGCAGCCCCTTGGTGTGCCTGGCAGCTGCGCGGGGGGTGGGGGGGGCACAGGAAGGGAGGGGCTGGGAAAAACACGCGTGAAAACCATTATGCAATCGCTCCAAGTGCGTGTCCTCGATGCCCGTGCAGGCCCTAATGGCTGCCTCCAGGGGCGCAGTGGATGCTGGGACGCCCACGAGGAGCCGTCCCCGCCGGCCCTGAGGTTACAGCGAGCCTCGCCTGGCCTTGTGGCCTTGAGGGTGGGGACCGGTGGACCGGACAGGAAGCGAGGCCCCTGGAGGGCCAGAGGAGGGGGCCCGGTCAGGGTGGCCCCCCTCCTGAGACCCCTGGGTGGCTTTGCGTAGTGAACTCAGGGGACTCCCGTCGGTGCTGGTGTCTGTGTCCTCAAAGCACAGTGACAGGAAGCGCGACTGGACAGCCAGCGTCGGAGGGTGGGGACGCTGAGTCTGGGGTGGGCCTTCCTCCCTCCGGTCTGGAGCCGTCTGGGGGCTGGGAGTGTGAGGCTGAGTGTCGGGGTGACTCAGAGACCCGGGGGGCGCAGCGCAGGGAGGGGCGTGTCTGGCGGTTGCGCTAAGGCCTGACGCCCAGCCCGCTGCCCGGCAGCTGCTGCGGGCGCCAGCGTCTACGACTTCACAGACGGGGCCACGCGGCCGGCCTCTGAGGGGCTTCACCTGCTGAGTTCTCGTCGCGCATCAGTCACTGCCGGGCCATTTTACGCAGCTTCCCAGGTAACCTGGGACAAGCACCTGGGAGGTCCGAGAGTCGTGCCACGGTCAAGGTCAAGCTCCACGGGCCGCCTCCTCTCCATGTAGGGTTGAGTGAGGAAAGAGGGAGGGCTGCGCCCGGGGCTCGGGCACGTGCCTTGAATCAGTGGTAAGTGGGACGTACTCATCCCAGCCGGAGAGGTGAACCGGCGAAGTCAGAACAGCCCGGTGCGCCCCGGCGGGCGGAGGTCAGTGGGTGGAGCGCCGGTCTGCGGCTGGATTCCCAGTCGGGGCAGGTGCCTGGGTTGCAGGCCAGGTCCCCGGCAGGGGGCGCACGAGAGGCAACCGCACATGGATGCTTCTCTCCCTCTCTTTCTCCTTCCCTTCCCCTCTCCCTAAAAATGAATAAAACCTTAAAAAAAAAAAAAAGCTCAGTGGCTTCCGCCGAATCGTAGGCCCTCACTGGCAGAGCGAGACGCAGGGCCCGGGGCAGGGTCCCCACCCGGGGGCGCGCCTGCTTCCACCGGGGCGGGGCAGGCAGCCCCTCCCCCAGCTGCAGGAGCGGGTTCTGCGGCTCTCCGAGGGCAGGCGGGGGCCCGGCGCTGAAGGACACGGCCTTGCCCTTCTAAGAGGGGGTGTTTGTATCGTCCGAGGCATCTTCAGCGCGCAGCCAAGGGCCTCTCCAGCCCCCGGCCCTGCCCGCCGCTGGTGCCCGGACCCAGCCCGCCGCTGGTGCCCGGACCCAGCCGCTGCGAGCTCCAGCCACGTGACCTCGCCTCCCTTCTGTCTATGGGGTTTCTCAGCCAAGAGGAAAACCAATAGGTGTCACATTGCAAGTAGAAAGCATCCAAGAAGCTGCCTGTTCCAACGCGAGGCCCTGCCAAAGAACCTTAAATAAACCTGGGGGAGGAAAGGCGTCGGATCCCACTCTGCGCGGGGCTGTGTCGCTGGTGAGAGGAACCCACAGAACCCGGCGTCATCTCGCTAATTGGTCCGGGTTCTCAAAGCAGGCGAGAACAATCGGCTTTGTTTCCCTTCTGAGTCTCTTTGTGGAGTTGTTTTTTTTTGGGGGGGTGGGGGGGGGGTGGGGGGGGGGAGCTAGTCAATGCACTACTTAGGGGAGAGGAAAACATTGTATGTGCAGCGTGGAGTATATTTTTAGCCGCAGCAGAGAGGTGAGGCCCAGCAGTGTCTCCAAGCACCGGTGGGCGGACACAGCGGTCGTGGGTCAGAGACGAAGGATGCCTTGGGTACGAGAGAGAAGGAAGTCAATAAAAGCGCTAATCAAATGCTTAAGGGGTTTGGCCTTTTAAAAAAATCTACTGTGTCTACACAATGTTTTCTGAAGGGAATAAGACACTTTTACTCTCCTTTATATATAATAATAATATAATATAATATAATATAATATAATATAATATAATATAATATAATATAATATAATAAATATAATATAATACAAATGCCTGCCCTGACTAGTGTGGCTCCGTGGGTTGTCCTGCAGACCAAAAGGTCACCAGATGGATTCCCAGTCAGGGCACGTGCCTAAGTTCTGGGCCTGGTCCCCAGGAGGGGGCGCACAAGAGGCAACGGATCAGCGTTTCCCTCCCTCCCTTTCGCCCTCTCTTCCTCGTCTCCAGAAATAAAAATCTTTACACAGACGGGGTAGAATCCCCTCCTGGTTTCCGTGCCCGGATGACTCACGCCAGCTGGCGGGTTTCTCCACCACGAGGTGCTGAGAAACAAATGCCTCCCGGGAGGCAGGGGGCGGGAGGCAGGAGCCCTTGCACCCCCAGAGCCCCCACTGGAGAGAGGGTGTCCCCAGAGCCCCCTCTAGAGAGAGGAGGGCCCCCCATATCCCCCACAGAGAGAGGGGGTCCCCAGAGCCCCCACTAGAGAGAGGAGGGCCCCCCAGAGCCCCCACTAGAGAGAGGGGGTCCCCAGAGCCCCCACTAGAGAGAGGAGGGCCCCCCAGAGCCCCCACAGAGAGAGGGGGGCCCCCCAGAGCCCCCACTAGAGAGAGGGGGGCGAGAGGCGGTGGCAGGTCCTGGCTCCCAGACCCTGAAACGGGGGCGGTGCGGCCAGGAGGAGCCCAGCACTTGACATTTACCTTCCAGCAGAAGTTGTTTTCTCGGAAGGACATTCGCTCGGGGGAGAGAGCAGAACTCTGTATGCATGTATTCAAATGCCCCAGGGGCCGCTGTGGGAGAAACCTGGGTGAAGGTCAAGGCAGATGCCGAGACTCTCCGGAAACCCGGGAAAAGGTCAGGGGCCGTCCGTCCGGGAAGAAAGGGGGTCAGGTGGGCCCAAGGGAGATGCTGCCGGCAGGCGGGCGTTCAGGACCGGAGCCAGCCCAAGCAGGGGGGCGGGCGGGAGCGGGTGTGTGCCCGTGGGGGTGTTCGGGGTGCCGTCCAGGGTGTGGGCGACAGCCACCTGGGTGGGCCACAGCCAAGGGCCAGGAGAGCTCCCGGAGCCTTCCACCTTCCACGACGGGGCGGACACGTTGCAGACACACCTGCGGTGGGAGGGGCACAGCCCCAGCTGTGACAGCGGGCGGCTCCGAGTGAAGGTCACAAGTAGCACATCGAGGAAAACTCAGCGCCGATAAAAGAACGTCCCTCTCTGGGGACAGCGGCAGGTGGCAAAGGAGAAAATGCAGGTGTTTAGAAAGCAAGGCCATGTCGCCCCTTGGCACGAAGCCGTGGGGGTGGGGGTGGAGAGAAAGGTCTCCCTCTTGGGGTGCGCTCCTCCGGGGGGCAGGTTCCTGCAGCCCCGTGGAGAGGCCGTGGGCTCTAAAACACGGAGCTGCACCGTCGTCGGGGTCCACAAACCAGAGAGGCCGCGGGTGGGCAGCGGCGAGTCCGAAGCCAGTGCAGGTGCTCGGGACGATGCTCTGCGGACCGCAAACGCTTGCCCACGTGCCCGAGGAGCCCCCTTCTCTCGTGTAAGGTAGTGCCTGCCTTCCTCGTGAGCACGGGCTCATGGAAGTGTCGGCTAAAAGGCTCAGTGGCAGCAGGTAGTACACGAAGGTGTTAACCACACGCGAGGGGTTTGCCGCCTCAGGGCGTCCCGTTCAAGACTGAGACGTGGCCCTCCTCGCGTAGTTTCATTTACCGGGAGCCGGTAAAGGGGGGGGGGGCTTCACCTCCAAAGCTCTGCCTCCGGGAAGACAGGTTTAGCCTTGGCTTCCATACGCTGTCCGCCCACCCCACCCCGACTTCTCCCTCGCAGTCGGCCGCACTTGCCTGTCCTGCTTCCCGTCATGCCTATCGCGCTGCAGCTGCATCTGCAAAACACTGCTACATTGTAGCACTCAGCAGGAACAGCGTTTAGTGAGAAAGCCCGGACCTGGAGGCCCTCGCCCTCCCCAACAGAAAAGTTGCAGTTCTTACCCGAGGTCTCTAATCACCGCAAATACCAGCTTCCCAGTCCTCATGGCTTCAGAACACGGCGAGGGCCGTGGGGACCGATGTCCAGGGACATCGGGAAGGCGTCAGCTCACCAGGCCCGGCCTCAGGGATGGTTTGAGATCTCCCGAGGTCGTCATCCCCCGGAGTCAGACGGGAACACAGCAAAGTGGGCGAACATAAACAACCATCACAGTGAAACCGAAAGCCCCGGGAAGAGCTGTACAGGGAAACGGAGCCCCACAGGGGCTCACGTGATGTTTCAAGTGCAAAGCACAATGAAGCAAAAGAAGTCGTTTTCTCAGGCAGAAGGGGAGACACGGTCCTCCTCCATGCCTTCTTCTTCTTCTTCACTCCAGCATGGAGAACCCACAGAGGAGGAGTGTGGGTGAACGGGGTGCGGGGGGGGGGAGGAGGGGGGAAGACCCCAGCAGACCACCGGCAGTGGCGTCAAACAACGGACACGGGCCTGCAGAATGCCGTGCAGATGCGAGTGTCCGGGCTGCCGGTGCCTGTCAGGCCTGCGCCGTCTCTTAAAATAACTGAACTTGCTCTGGCTGGCGTAGCTCAGTGGATTGAGCACAGGCTGCGAACCAAAGTGTCGCAGGTTCGATTCCCAGTCAGGGCACATGCCTGGGTTGCAGGCCACGGCCCCCAGCAACCGCACATTGATGTTTCTCTCGCTCTCTCTCTTTTTCCCTCCCTTCCCTCTCTAAAAATAAAATAAAATCTTTAAAAAAATAAAAAAATTTAAAAAATTTAAAAAATCACTGAGCTTGAGTGCCTGTGTAGGGAGAGGGGGTGCCTCCCCCGTTTCGGGAGCGGCCCACCCGCCGTTGCAGCAGCCTCTTTCACTCACGGTCGTTGTTTTCCCGGCCTCTGAAGGTGCGTGGGTTTGCCAGCGCCGGCTCCGGAGCGGTTCCGGGAAGACCTGAAAGCCAGCATTTTTAGAAGCAGAACCTCTGAAGATGGTCCTCCCGGCACGCTGGAGTCCGAGGGAAGGAATGTACGAAAACAAGCCCACAGCTTGTAAATGCAGAAATTATCCCTGGTGAGGGACTTCCTGACAGCCACTGTAACAGTTTCAGGATTTCTATAAAAGCGTACGGCGCACCCAGATTTAGGCACACACGGTTTTTAAAACGTGTATTTCCTCAGCCATCTTTGTTAAACGTCCGTCTCGTGTGCCATCGGATTCCGTCCCTGGGTTCTCCTCCACTCTTGCCTCAAAAGCTATCCAAAGAGCGTGTTGAAGTTCAAGACTTGAGCTTGCATGTCTGATAAATAAGGGATTGCTTTGACGGAAGAGACCTTTGATTGAGGGTCTTCCAAGGAGCCCGAAACGTACTGTACCAATAGGCCGCGGTGGATGTATTTCTGCATCTGTTAGATACGTAACCATTTGCAACATTGTTCTCGTTTGGGGCAAAGAAAACACAACCCAAGCCGGAGCTGCCTGCACGTTGCTGGCTGGGAAGGAGCCCCGTGCCGTGTGGGGTGGGTAGTGGAGGAGGGGGCTCACGTATGGAGGCCGGGACCCCCAAAGGCCCTCACAGCCGGGGTGCCTGCTGTCAGGGACAGAAGTGCATTTCTGTCAGGAGTCAATGCCAATAGACCGCTTTGAGATGATGGTCCAGGAAAGTAAGCATTTTCCCCCAGAAAGAATGATTGATTTATCCTGGCAGAACCATTCTTAGTGAGTGCGCATAAAATACCAGCATGCACGTGAAAATCTGTAGTGCAAGCGCCTATAAATAGACCACATACTTTATTGACATAACAGGCGTATAAGTTGTTACCTTTGGAAGCACCGCCTCTATTTGGGTAAATCATTGCAAAGGGTTTAGCGCCACCTGGTGGTGGTCGCTCCGCATTCTACAACAAGGTACGTTTATGCAAAAAATACTTCAGGATAACACAATTATCCCAGAGAAAAGAGTAGTTGTTCCCATAAAATTTATATTCTGTTACTTAATAAAATATAAGCACAAATTGGTTAAATGAAAACCTACACTTCCTCAAGTTTGTTTTTATTCAGCACTCATTCAGCAAGGAAATATATATTTTGGATGAAAAAAGCATCCTGGGCTGAAGATCTAGTGTTCACACACTTTTTTTCTTTTGCCCAGAGCTATTTATTCCTATAGAATTAACTTTACAACATGTTTTAAAAGTTACTAAGTTGGTCTTATTCAAAGAAAGAAGTTGGAGTTAAAGTTAATGAGAATGTATTAATATAATGAGAAATTCCAAGTTTATATAAAAACAAAGTCCAACTTCAAACACTGAATATTTATATTTGGTTCCACTGGTAAGTGCACATTCCATTTAGAGTAATAAAAAAGTGTAAGTTAATTGGATAACGTATTTGTCTGCATTTCTCTCCTTAGCATACTATCCCCCCTGAATTCACTTATCTTGTGTGTAAAGCTTACATGCTGAGCAGATCTTATAAAACTTATTTAGAACTTTAACAAACGTGCACACAAAATACCTAGTTCTCATAAGCGAGGGACGGAGCAGCCACTCGGGCTGCCATAGAATCGGGGAGACATTTCCCAGGGGGCACCCCGGGGCTCCCTCACTTCCTCCGACGTTTGGCAGCACCCTTTAAACTCGAAGAATTTTGACTCCTCTTCCAAGACTTTTTCATAGTTTGTGAAGAAATTGTTCATCAAGCGAGTGTATAAGCAAGGCCTGGGGTTTCCACATTGCATGGAAGCCCCATGTGACGCGACTAAAAATGAAGATCCTGAGAATAAAGAAAGAATTGTGTGCACTATATTTTCGAGGGAATCAGTCAATGTAAGATTAAAAAAAAAAAAAAAGACTCTTGGAGAGAAGACCACACAGACAATGAGCTAAAAGCCAGCAGAGTGGCTATAAGAAAAGTAGGGGATTTGGAGGTTCAGCACAAAAAGTAAGAAAATTGCCCCCCCCGCCCCACACCCCGAACACACATTGCAGGATGGACTTGGGGAAAGAGAAAGGAAAGAGATGCACACATCACATTCCTTCGGGGAGGAACCTTGTGTCTTTGTCCAGAAGCCAGTAGGTGAAGATTCTGTTCCCGGCCCTTCCTGGCGGGACCCCGAACGGGGACCCACCTATGCAGGTCCCCGGGGGGCTGATAAAGCGGAGTGGCAAGTTCATTCTCAGGGCCGAGGCTCGGGGCTGGCTAAGCTCTCCAGGGCACCTCGTCCCGGCCAGCAAAGCAGGCCCCTGCATCCACAGGATGTGGCCACGCCTGGCGATGACATCCTTTCTGGCCCTGAGCCATTCAGCCGCTGCTCACGGCCCCTCCCGCCCACGGCACCCACCCCTCCTTCGTGGGTGTCACAGTTGGCACCCGGTTTTGCACTGGGCACCTCGGTCATCTTGGTCCCTAGAAGCCGGCTGGGCTTGTGACATCAGCAGTTCGGGTACTGAGAGACGTGAGGGTCTCTCGAAGGCTAAGCCAGTGACGGTTCGCGTTGTCCCCAGTAATTCCCATGTCAAAGACGGGCGCAGCAAATAATGTGTGTGTGACTGTGTAGCTGTTTCCGGAGGGTGGATCTCGAGAGGTGAGGTTTCCAGGTGAAAGTGGACGTGTGAACTCAGGAACTGTGGTCGCATGGCCCGTGTGTGGTAACTTTGCACTGGCCCGGTCGTCCCAGAAGCCCCTGTTTGCCCCTCAGCCCTGACCATGGGTGTGGACAAGCTTTGGGGTGTCTCCCTTCCACTGGTAACGCCTCCCACCCACGGGGGTCAAAGTTGTGTTTCCCTGCAGGGATGGAGCTGAGCGGCCGTCTGGGATTTGGGGCCTTGCGTGGTTCTCAGTTCCTGGATGGATGCTCTATTCCTTTGACCGTTTTCGATTGGATTTGGGGCAGTTTGTTGTTTTTTCATTGGTCCTTTCCCGTGTTGCTTGTTGTTATGTAGTAAGAACGGACCAGTTTTGCAAAAGCAATAGTTGCTCTGAAAAACGTGAAGACTCCGGATGAAGGGTTTGGCCGGACACGGCGTAAGAAAACCTCTTAAGGGACGAGGGCGGAAACCTGTGTCCGTGTAGGGAGGGGCGTGTGGGCTTGGACGCCTCAAAGGGGGTTCGGGCGGTGGGTTGAGTGTGCGTGGCCACGGCTCTGGGTGCAAGTAGCAGCGATGGAGATGCCTCAAGGGGGACGGATAGACCGTGAAGGAGGTCCATTCAGAGTGGGAACATAGTCCGGTCACCAGACCGAGGTTCTGCATCATGTTCAGGGTCAGGTTCGGAAGGGGCGCAGGCACTGCGGGGCTGCCCGACCCGGAGGTCCACGGCCCACTGGGGACTCGCGGCTGCTGCTCGCAGGAATGAAGGAAGGAGCCAGCGCAGCCTTTAAAGGAAAAGACGGTTCCTCAGGGAAGAGGTGGGACAGTGAGTGGGCCCCTCCAGGGCAGGCAGCCCCGCCTTGGGGGGTTCACTTCGTCACGGGGGCTCCTTAAACCGAGGGGCGGGCACTCAGTCAATCACCAAGGCGAGGGACGCTCCGGAGGTTTCCAGGAAGGGGCGGAGACTTCTCGGAAGAGCCCTGTGGGCCTTACACCGGCCTCCTTATCGGGAAGGCCTGGGTCCTGTCCCAGGTGTGCGGGTGCTGCTCAGCCTGCCAAGGCCTTGCGGTGGGCGCACAGTGCGGCTGGGGGTCCGCAGGGCGAGGTCCGCCCCCGGGCCGGGCGGAGCTGGGCTTGCACTGGCTCTACCGCATCGCTCGGCCGGGGGTCGGCCTTACCTGACAGTCCCCGCAGCCCCTGGGGGTCCCAGGTGCTGTGCCACCTACCTCGTCTCGGAGTCAGCCAGCAGGGACCCCGCTGGAAGAGCGGGAGCAGCTCGGAGCGGGGAGCTGCAGCCCCACGGTAGGGACGGGGGTGGGGCGACGTGGCGGACGCGGCGGCGCGCTGGCCCCGGGGCGGGGCCGGGCGCACAGGTGTGTGAGGTCGGGCACCGGGGCGGACGGGAAGCAGGTGCGGGGCAGAGGCGCGTCCTCCGCGGGGTGACTGGGGAGTCCAGGCCATACCCGGTCCTGGTTCTGTTGTTTTCATTTCCTTTGGTGGAAATTAATGTCAACACGTCTTTCGCTTACAACAGTGTCCACTGCTGCATACATCACAGAGCACACATGTCCGATAATATTCCCGGGAAGATATCTTACGGGTAAATCTCCACCGAATTACATGAAATAATGAATAGCCGACCAAGTGTGTTATCTTGCAATGCTAGATAAAATTAATCCCTCCCTTTCAATTGCGTACAATATAAGGTTGGTTTTATTGAATTTCATTTGTTCTCCGAATGACCACAGAGCCTCGATGTAGAGTACACTCGGAAAATCTGCAGGGAGAGACGGGGTGAGCTTTATTAATTTCACTAACTCTGTTGCTTTGACTGATTTTGACCTTTCTTAACTTCCTGCATTTAAATTGCGAACCAATATTTTGCTACCTCTTGCAAGAAGAGTTTATTTCCCAGCGACTCGCATCAAAGAGAAATTTGACTTCCATGATTTAATGCTACTTTCAACAAAGAGGAAACTGCCAGAGTGTGTTTTATTTACAAAAATAACTTGTTTCATTTAAGAAGTCGTTTTCCAAAACCCCGGCCGACTGCAAGCCCAGAGGAGAAAGGTCGGATTCTCGTTGGGGGTGGGGGAGGCCCCCAGATGTCCCCACCCTGAGAGGTTCGGGCTGCAGTTCGGCCGCATTAAATCGCCGATCCACATTGCCTCCCGGAGTTCTCGTGACTCCGGCTGCGGGACGCTCTCCTTGCCCGTGGAGCTGAGTGTGGCCCTTCATACGGCCCTTGTATGAGAGGGTCCATAGTTATTTCGGGTTACTTAACGTTCCAAGATGGTATGGGGAATAAAGCCAAGAAGCTTCTGGGAGGAAGAATGATCGATTATTAAAGACGTGTCGCTTAATCAGCGTGTACCTCAGTAAGGAAAGAGCAGTGTAGGCCCAAAAGAACACGTTTTTAAAAGATGCTGCAAAAATACTCATTGAGAATACGTAGAGTGTTTGCGTAAAGAGCTACCTGCTCGGAGCTGTTACCTGCCGCAATGCATGAGGCATGATGGGAGATTTGATGGCCAAGTCCATCTTGCCTCAATAAATGTTAGCTATTAAAATAATAATTAGGCTTTTGTTTATAAATAAGGATACAGGATGCACAGCCTTTGATGGCGTTAGCATTGAACCAAGAAAATGTAAGAGTAACATAAAGAGGTTTCAGGGAATGATTATAGAAAATGGACCCTTGGCGGAATCTTTTCACTTGAGAGAGGAAACGAAAAATCCCAATGTTGAATGTCTCTTTGAAGAACTTTCGGATTGTTCTAGTGCTAAACTGTGTATCAGAGGATGAAAGCCAGCCTTTCATGCTCGTCTCAACAGGCACTCTTTGCCTTTGAAGTTGTGCATCTGATGGTGCGTCTGGAGAAATGCGGCATCCAGCCAGGCCAACCTCAGCCACTTGGCCTGGCTGAGACAGTAACTGATACAGTGCTGAGACATTTTGTGACAAATCTCCAGTATAAATTAAAATGAAACTCAATCCTAGTTAGCTATAAGCAATAACAAACCTCTTAGTCAATGTTTTCAGAGGAAAAAAACAAATTGGTATGAAAACTTCACTGTATGGAGTTCTAAGGACAAGCTTACGCTTTTAAAATGATCACCGCAAAGATGTTCAGCTAATCACATCGTGCAGCTTTATCATGGCAAAGAAACAGTAAAATGTATCTCTCTTTTCTGCAAATATGTACTTGGAAAAGATATTTGGTTTAAAATGAACACTTGTACAAACACTAACTGTTTTCTTACTGTGTCCTACACACACAAAAGAAATGAATGGGTTGGGACCTGAATTATGAGAACACTAAATGCATCTTTTAGTCCTAATGAACTCTGGTATCAAAACCAAAATAACCTTTAAAAGAATCATAACATGGTCCGTTTCTGCCCAACAAATAGACAATGGAATGCAAGCTTTATCTCTGAAACAGGCCAGGCTCTATTAAGTTGGAACTTTTTGCTTCATTTTCCCAGCTAGGTCCTGGGATTACGACGGCAGTGCCAGACTTTAGAAAATGTATCTTTTGTTGTCTCGCGACAGATTACCTAGGAACGCAACTGACAGTGACAGACGTGGGCCTGTGGTTTACATATTGTTTTCTCTTTGAAGATGAAGACCGTAGGCATGTGATTCCATGATCTCGTGCAGTGGACCCCATTGATTAATACTGACTGGTTCTGATTAGTAGGTACTTGCTCAGCATTAACACGCCTTCGGTCCCACGGCTGTTCCTCCCTCAACCACAACTGCTCTGCAGAAAAGAAACATTTCCCCAGCCTGCTTCCACACGACCAGAAATCACCACGGCTACGGACGTGCTGTAACCTTCGTGTCTTCCGGAGCAGACAGACTCCGGAGGAAACCCCCCAGCGGGGACGCGCGGCCCCCACGTGCGGCAAAAGTCACCTGCAGCTGAAATCCTCTGAATAAAATCTTCATTGCAGATTATTCAACACTTAGAACGGTCACATTTTGTATCTCCAAGCAGCTCACAGATAACAGAGACACACACACACTCTAGTCTGCTGAGCATGAGAACGATACATTTTAACGACACTGCCCAGTGAATGGCGGCTGGCCCCGTTTTCGGCGGGAGAAACTGAGGCACGGAGCTGGAACGGCTGACGAGAGACACAAAAACTTACTCCCTCTGGTGTTCTTCAGCTCGTAACTGATGGTTCCCAACCCCCCTCTTCTCAGGAAAGAGATGGTGAGGAAACACCATAAATGAGAAGCTTGCCTCCAAAGTGTATGCTCACAAGGCACTAAGCCATAATGTAAGGACTAATTGCTAATTTTGTATGTATAATAAAGACTTAGAAAGATGAACACCAGATGAAGGTGAGTTGAAGGACAAGCAATAGCTGGTGTATGGTTAAAACAGACATTTAAAATGGGCCAGGAACCTAATATAAGACCGTGTCAAATGTAATAAAAATTTCCCCAGGATTCATAAAACTGGGAGAGTGAAGACACGGAAAACCGAACCGGAAAGCAGGGTGGCTAGCGTGCGAGCTGACGCACAACTCAGTAAGTTTTCTGTAGTTTTTGAAAAATAACAATGTCCTTGAATTTTTCCTAGAAACTAAACAATTATTAAACTATATTTCTTTACAATTGAGACCTGTACAATTGTTCTATTAATGTTAATTGTATAAAATTTATACTTTATTATGTACTTATATAGTTCACTTATGAACACATAACACACTATTCTATGGACAAGAGAAGACAGTGGTTGAATTTTGTTACGGTTATTGGTACCGGTTCCTGGGAAAAGTGGTCTAGGCATTTGAAATATTCAAAGTGAGAGCACTTCAGAGAACCTTTAACATGGAGAATACACACATGGAAAATCTTATGTCCCGTATCAATGTTTTATTCCATGAAAAGAGCTGTATTCAGTTTCACATGTAAATATTTAGCACACATACATTTGCACGATTCTATTTTTATTCTATGGATTTAATATAGGCTGCACTTGTTTAAAGATGTTTATTTAAATTCAGTCCTAACAAACACATAATTTCGGGTCAGAAGTACCAAGCAATGAATGTCGCATATCGTACAAAGAATAACTCCGGATGCGAAATGTAAACACCACGTAAAGATACCAAGATAGGCCGGCTTGAAATTTTTAAATTAGATTAAATAAGCTTGAAAGGAGACTGCACTAAATGCTAACATATGGAATATAAGGTTTCCAAACGTCAATTTGGCTGGCTCTCTTGAAGGAACTGCACACGCACTGACTACTTCCTGCCTGTCTCCCGCGGTGGACCCGTGCCCGGGGAGCTGTGTGCGGCTGGAGCAGGGAGGACCCCTGGCGGTGGGTCCCCGAAATGCGCACGGCCGACCTCCACAGCCCACACGCGATTCGTGATTTCAGGAAATAGATGCCTCAAGCGCATGCTTCCAGTAAAAACATTTCCTTGTTCTTCTTCTCAAAAAAGAAAGAAACCCAAACAAAAAGGCAAAGGTTTTCAAGAGCTCTTAGACTCACTTGAAATCCGCATCCCCCCTCGGTCAGGGGCACACCCAAACCCACGTGGAAAGGTTACAAAGTTATTTTTTGCTGAGTGATAGGCAAACTTTTAAAAAAAGCATGAGGCTGTACAAAAGGGTCTTAAATATTTTCCACAGTAAAAAAAAAAAACAACAGAGGCTTGCCCGAAAAGTTGTCCCCCCTTCACCTGGTTAACCCGCTGTATGGGGGCCCTACTTGTAGAAAAACAGAAATGACATTTCATGGAAGGTTCTGAGCTGCCCCCACCGCGGCCGTTCCTATGTGCTCTGGGTCATGGCTGGACTCGCCGGGCCGTTGGCGGAAGGTTCTGGCTCCTCGGGGCCCCTGGCGGGTTTGGGGCCCCCCTCCTCTGGGCCCCCGTCCTGGCTCTTCTCTGGGGTGCCCAGCGCACACACGGAATTAGCCTCCTGTTTGGTTTGGTCCACCTCGTTATCAAACTCAATCTTATCTTCTTGGCTGGCGTGCTTCTTCACTTGCCTGGTCTGGGCCGGGTAGGTGCTGGCGATGATGTCGTACAGGAACTGGTACTGCTCCTGGGGGAGGAGAGAAGCGAGAATTCGGTGTGTGTGTGTGGCGGGGGGTGCCCCTGGGGTTTGACGGCCGACGAGAAGGAGTGGGAA
This sequence comes from Phyllostomus hastatus, assembly GCF_019186645.2. Lineage (NCBI taxonomy): Eukaryota > Metazoa > Chordata > Mammalia > Chiroptera > Phyllostomidae > Phyllostomus > Phyllostomus hastatus. Next base: position 22,110,378 of record NW_025333607.1, on the reverse strand, counting down.
CGCGCTGGGCACTCATGGAACACTTGGGTCCCAGAAACCCGGTCTTCCATGTGTTCACAGACGCGACATCCCAAGTGGCTCCCTGTCTCGACAGTGTGGAGTGGGGCTGCAGGGGGCTCCTCAAACTGTAGCCGGGAACCTCACCATACGGGCCGCTCCATTTCACTCCCAGGCCGGCTGGCCCGGGATGCCAAGTTTTGCACCTAATCTCTTGGCTAGCACCCACACGTGACCTAGCATCAGAGCCCCCTCCTCCAGGAAGCCCGCCCTGATGCCCACAGGTTAAATAGTGACCTCATTCAGGTGCTTCTTATCCCGTCTCTGCCATGTCGCTCACCACACTGTGGAACTAGTATCTGCCTTTCCTCTACCCTAAACCGGGGTCTCTCAACGGCAGGAGGACATAGTAGGCCCTCAGCACACTCGGACAATCGACACACACGAGCTCTGTGTCAAACAATTAAACGCTGCATGTATTTGCGGGAGCGGGTTAGTTTGCTAATTAATTAATGACCAGTCACGAGTTAATTCCCAGACGGTCATCTGTGGTCACCACCACTTATCGAGGGCACATGCAGACGGAGCACGAAAATGCCGCACGGACCACCCTCTCTGTCCTCACGCCTCTGTGCCACGTGGCTGAGCAGGCACCCCTCCCGCCCCCCGACAGAGGAGCGGAGCCCCTTTCCCCGCCCCCGAGTCTGAGCTGGCCTGGGCTCTCGTCTGGTAAGTTCAATGTAGAGGGAGACAGGTCAGGCGGGGCCCGAGCCTGGGGGCCCGGAGAGGTCTGCTTCCTCGCTGCCGTTCTTCTGGAGACGCACAAACGGACAGAAGAGGAAAGGAGGGAGCCCCGGCTGGTGCGGCTCAGTGGCCCAAGCACCGGCCTGCAAAGCAAAGGGTCGCCAGTTCGATTCCCAGTCAGGGCACAGGCCTGGGTTGCGGGCCAGGTTTCCAGTAGGGGGGCCCTGCAGAGGCAGGCAACCACACATTGATGATTCTCTCCTTCTCTCTCTCCCCCTTGCCCTCTCCCTAAAAATAAATACTTTCTTTTTTAAAAAAAGAAGGAGGGGGGTGAGATTCACGAGCATTTAAACAAATCGTCTTCCTGCTCAGGCACGACAACGAGTCGGCGAACTCTAATTGGGTCTCCTACACGGACAACCGTTCAACGTGAACCCGCGTGCACAGTGGGAGAAAAGACAGAAGAGGAACAGAGGAGAAGAAACTGTCGAACCAGCCCCACAACACGTGCCGAAAGCAGAGGGGAGACGGACTTACAAACGTGGGCACCATCGCCGGCCGGGCTTTGCGCAGGGACTTGACCACCTGGAACACGTCTACCACGTCTTCCGTCTCCGCGCTTTCCAGGAGGTTCAGCAGAGCACAGAACACCCCGGTCTGCTGGGACCCGTCTCTGCAACGGGGACACGCGGGTGTTAAAGGTAGCTCCGCAGATCATAGAGAGCAAGGACAGTAGACCACACATGGAAAAGGAGATAGAATGTATTCTTCACCACATGCTTCCTGTGTTATTTTATCCTAATCTCTCAAGAACCTAACATTTATGCTAAGTGCATTTTGGGGGAAAATAGAATCATCCCACAGTTCAAAACCTATTTGTCTTAGGCTGAAAAATACACTTTCGTTCTGTTTGGTACTTTTCAGAGTATCATGCATTTTTATTGACATCTGAAGTTGTCGGGGTGAATAGGATGGTGCCGGTTTGATGGGTGAGGACGCCAAGTCTCTGGGGACATAAAGTCACAGCCAGACACGGACGCGGCCAGAAGCACTGGAGCTGGCATTTTGTCGGTGACCAGACCCCATGCCTTCTCCTCCTCTCTCTGCCTCTCTACTGCTTTTCACCAGCGTGTACACCTCCGAGTCCGCAGAAAGACGTATCTGTGGGATGACTCATCACAAAGAGGGCAACAAAGTGATTTGCGCACCCGTAAGAGGTATGTTCCGTGATTCTAAAGATCTCCCTCTAAGACTTTACTACTGGCAGCGTTATTTATTACTGCACACAACTCAGGAGCATGTCCCTGGTGTTCGGCCACATCCTGGGACAAACACGCTGTTTTGAACCCTAAACTGCGCTCCTCCAGCTTCCGCTCCGTAGCCACGTCACCTTGGAAACGCAAATAAATGGCAAGAAGGGTCTCTAAGGGCTCAATTCTAGACTATGCCATTCTAATCACAATACGGAGGCTTTCTGAGGAATTCAGAGAGCACTGCACTGGGTCCTGGATCCACATGTCCCGTTTCCTGTGCTACCTTCATGGAAACGTTTTCCAGTGTGCCCCCTCCTTTCGTCCAGAATCCCTTCTCTGAGGTGGGTACGTGGGCCTCGGCGGCAGACGAAAGCTAAGGGTCTGCGTGGCTCATGAGCGCGAGGGAGAACCATTTATTGCCAAAATCTTTGCCTCACGGGTCAGTTTAGAAAATCAGCTGGTGGCTTTCAAATGGAAGCCACGGAGAATTACGACTTCAGTCAATACGCATCCCATGTTCGCTGAAGACAAAGCCCTCGGTCCTCGGGGTTCTGTGGGCGCCTCTCAGGGGGCTGGTGCGCATCAGCCTACACCAGGCATCCCGCCCACCTGCCTGTTCACAGGTCCCTCCCTCCGGCCATTCACTCGTTCCGGACAGGCGGCCCTCCGGGGTCAGCGTTGGGGAGGCGCCAGGGACTCGGCGGCGACGTTACACTGGCACTAAGGGAGTCACAGCCTAGAATGGCTGCACCGTGATCTAATCACGGCTACTAAGAATATCTCTATGATAGTTACGCGGTCGGACGTAACAGAGTTGCCGACGGACTCCCTGCTAGCAGGCTCTTCCCGGGCCGGGCCCCTCGCCCGCCGGGATGAGTAGAGGGAACGGGAAGCTGAGAGGGGGACGCGCCTTTCGGGGGCGCCCACCCGCCCGCCCGCCCGCCTGCCGCACCCACCTGCAGTGCACCAGCAGGGGCACGTTCTTGTGGTGTCTGTGCCCGTCGGCCGGGCCCCTCGTGAGCAGCTTCTGCTTCAGGGCCTGGATCATGGACACCAGCTCCTTGGGCTCTGCCGGCAGCTCGGCTGGCCTCCAGTGCCGGAACTGGTACTGGTACACGGTCTGCGGCTCTTTCCGCTGCAACGGGGGGGACACGGGCTCGGGTGAGGGCCAGCCCAGCAGACCCCCAGGTGGGTAGCCACATTTTCTCCACAGGTTCTGGGGCTTAAATCATTCAAACATTTCATTCTGCAGGTATGGCTCTGTAGCCATACCACTCTATACACTCAAAACACTCTACAGGCAGTGGCTTTGCTTTCGTGGACTAATCTATGTCGGCTTTTACGCCGGAGTGCTTACGCCCAAGAGACACGCCCCGGAGGCTGTCCTGGTCGGTACCTTGGAGTGTCTCAGCTCGAAGATGCGGAGGGTGTACGCGGAAGACTGGGCGGTGTCTTTCAGGTGGACCTCCACGTCTCCGTGCGTCTGCTTGCCTTCTCCCCAGTACTGGGCACAGGCCTCCTGGACGAGAGAGCACAGGACGCGGCGTGTCCACGCGAGCATTCGCTGCCCCGCCCCCTCTGCCCTATCATCGCATGGAGATTGCCAACTGCGCTCCAGAACTGCGGGCTGCCCGTGAGACTCTGACATCTGTTTCAAGTCTGAGGATATTCATTTGATACATCGGGTGTTTCCTCGTGAGGATCGAGGGAACCTGGGAATGACCAAGGGGACCAGGACACCCTGGGAGCAGCCCTGTCACCTCTGTGGAGGGACTTTGAGACTCCTTCCTCCCGCCCACACCCTGCTGCCACCTCTCCGCAGTTCACAGACTGAGCCGCCGGGGGCCGTGGCCCTGCGACAGCTTCGGCCTCACTGCCCCTCCCGCGGCCCCTGAGGGAAGTCCTGTATCTTTGCAGCTCTGTCCCTGCAGCTGGGGGACCGGCCCCACTGGTGGCTCCGCAGAAGCCGGCTGAGCATCTGTCTAAAGGACCGGCCTGGAGAGCAGGTGAGTCCCAAGGGTGTGTCCTGCCTGCAGACGGGCCTCCACCAACTACTGCCCGCAGCGGCTGCGCACGCCAGGCATTCCTGCCCGCACCCCGTTCTGTCCCCCAGCCTTGCCCACTGAGATGGAGGAGGAGATGGCTGCAAATATAAACATGCATGTCTTTTTGAAAAAAAAGGAAAAAAAATCAAGGTAAAAAAATAACTTTGTATGTCCAGGGTAGGGGACCAGGAAAAAAAAAAAAAAGAGAAAGAGGAGGCATATGATAGAATCACATGCTCTGTGCAAACAGGCGGGGCAATTTTGGTGACTCGGGAGGAGGGAGACAGTCCAGGGCGCATCGTGGGCATTGGGCAGAAGATCAAGTCAGATCTTAGATTCACCGCCAACTGTGGAAGTTTATGCCAGTAAGTCCACCAATGGGGACACCAGGAAGGCAGAGTAAGGCCACGCTGGGGAGAGAGGGGCCGGGAGGAGACTGGGGTGTCGGTCGGTCTGGACGGGGGGTGCAGGTGCACGTGGGGTGTTGGGGTTCTGTCGGCCAGCCTGCTCGTCTGGAGTGGGGAGTGGAGCGGAGTGGGGAGCACAGAAAATGAGAACACGGCAGGAAAGTGGAGAGCTAGATGCAGGCCGGATCACAGAGCGTCTTAAATGGTAGACTGAAGAGTGTGGTTTTTGCGTTGAAGGAAACAAGGAGGATGGGGCTGCTGCTTGTCAGTTCAGCGGGGCGACCCTGGCTGGCCCGCCTCAGATGCTCTGGGGGCGGCCGGCGGGACTGGGGTCTCCGCACACAGACGCGATGCTGGGAGCCACCTCATGGATGGCGGAGGGTCCCAACCAACACGTGAAACTGTACGGTGGGGGCGGGGGGGGGGGCACCGGGACTTGGGTGCAGCAACCAAGTGCGTCACCCACAGGTGGAGAGCGGTATTTTACGACAGACAGGTGAAAATAAAAGAGTGTCCAACGTGCCCACCTGGCCTCCGTTGTCCAGGTCTGTCAGCATCACGATAACCTTGACTTTCCTCTGGAGGACCATCTGCCAGAAGTCCCCGGTGGTCTCCTTCAGCGGCCCCTGGGCGGCAATCATCACCTCCGGCTTCCAGTAGCTCTTCAGAGACAAAAAGTGGCTCTCGTCACCACCGCCACCCGGGCAGAGCGGCGGGTGCTGACAGCACCATCTGGGAATGCGGCCGCTTAATGGCGGTGTGTTCCCACAAAAACACGGGGACTCTGAGGCCTGAGAAACAAGGGGGTATCTGTACAGAACATCCTTGTCTAGTTGGTGGGGATGCTTGGCCAGTGCTGGAAAGTCTCGTTGAAAACATGTCTTCCAAAACTACCAAGTTATCCCTTCCAAAAACGTCTTATTTTGTAGAAAGGTGAATAGGATTGAAAAAGGCAACTGCATTCGCCTTTCAAATTGTCCTCATCATGCTTCTACTTTGTTGCTGTCTATACATTCTTATGACAGCTCATCATTACATTAATGTTTTGTGAATGTGTGTTTTGGGAAAATCTGCAAAGGAAATAAGGCCATGCTAGTGTATACCTACCATGTATGTGAAAATGTTTGTTGAGTGACTAAAGGTTTCTCGTTTGAACTTTCAGTCTATCGAAAAACAAGGGCATGTGGCACAGGCTCACCCGATAGCTCAGATCATCTGAATTAAAAGTTTGTAAATGCACAAACACTCAAATCTGGATTCACTCACAACTTGGATATGTGAGTAAATAGAAACATTTTCAAACACCTGTATTTTGCTCAAATGTTATTTTTTCAAATTAATATGATTATAGTTGTCTGCGTCCTAAACAGCAACTAATAGCATTGTCTTATTTTGCATCAACCTGGTGGATTTCATTTAAATACCTTTGTCTTTCAGTTAGTTAAAGTATAGCATTCAAAACTGAAACCTATATCATTTTACTAACCAACGTCACCCCAATAAATTCAATAAAAAGAATTAACTTTAAAGAAGAAAAAAGAACCGAAACTTCCAAGTCTGTCAGCACGCGGTCACGGCCACGCTCCTCATTCTGCTGTAAAATCACTGGAGCGCGGCCCCGGCGGCCCCGGGGGCAGTTTGCCAGCTGGGCCCGGGCTCTGGGGGCGGGGATGGGGACAGGGATGGGGACGGGGACGCGCACGCACCGTCACGAAGGAGGCGTTTATGTATCCGCTGTTCTCGTCGGTGTCGCTGTCGTCGTCCGAGGACTCGTCGGACTCCTGCTCGCTCTCCTTGCTGAAGTCCAGCTCGTGCCTGAGCTGCACTCGGTTGAAGTCATCTGCACGGAGCGAGTGAAGCAGCAGTGAGCGCCCCTCCAGCGCGCACCGCCCCTCCAGCGCGCACCGCCCCTCCAGCGCGCACCGCCCCTCCAGCGCGCACCGCCCCTCCAGCGCGCACCGCCCCTCCAGCGCGCACCGCCCCTCCAGCGCGCACCGCCCCTCCAGCGCGCACCGCCCGGCCCCGTTGCCACGTGGCAACCAGGGAGCGCCCTGGAGGTGACGTCACGTCACTGCATTGATTGACAGGGCAGGAGTCCCGGGCAGCTCTGCGCTTGCAGGTGAGCCGGTCGCCCCAGAGAAGGCTCAGAAGGAGGAGGGCCCGGGAGCGGTCCGGAAGCGCGCGTGGGACATGCTTTAAAGTATTAAACGACAAAGAGGTGTCGTAACTCTCCATGAGAGTATCCGGTCTTTGATGCCTATGCGTTAGCGTTCCCGGGAATATTAGCATTCTGCTCCATATAAACTAAAAAATACGTGTATGTTAATAACATACATCGCTGAGGTAAGAACTTATTTTCCTATTGCATTCTATTAACGTTTAAGTAACATCTTAATGAAACCAGTATCTCCAAGGAATTATTAATAAAAACATGTAGTCCACAATTCTTCAGTACCTCAATTTGTAAAATGTAATGGCCTGATCGAATGAGCTCATTCGCTACATGACTGTCGATTTCATATTTTAAACTGCCGTGGAGAGTATTTCGTAAAGGATTCTCCAGAAATGAGCTAGGTCAGCGTGCACTGACCCGATTTATCTGGCTGTCTAGTCTGTTAGCCGGGGTTTGTGCAGGAGAACTTTAGTGTGCCCATCGGGATGCAAGGACAGCTATCCTGGGTGTGGGTCTGTGACTCGCTCACACGGTGGGCAGAGTTTGAGTCCTGAACGCTGCGTGTGCTCTGGTCCGTGGAACGGAACGGTGGGCAGGCCGCAGAGACCTTGCCGCCCGCTTTCACCCCCCTGAGATGAGGAGGGGGAGGGAAGCCTGAAAGGGAATGGAAGTGTGTGGCCCCTGCTGTGCGTCTACGGCCTGGCCCGGAGAGAAGACTGGGACCGGGGGAGGCCGGGACGGACTCGCGGAGAGGACCGGGCCTCCTTCTCCCCCGGCGCCGGAGGGGCCCCTCTCCCACGGCCCTGTCCTGAAATGAGTGGTAGGAAGAAAACACGGAGGACAGTCTGTCCTCCCACGTCCTCCGTAGTGTCTGGGTCAAAGCATTGGCTTTAACCTGGTTCTAAATAGTCCACCGACGGCTCCCTACACCAACCCAACGCCGGAAACTGGCTTCCAGATCGCCTGTGTCTTCCGTGAAACAAATCCACAAGAGCCCGAGGTGATCGGACACAACAAAAATAAGATAAAATGAACCACCTACATGGAATGACGGAAGAGATCCTGTTTTTGCTCTTGTTCTCCTCCTGTTTTCCAGTGTGCTGCGTCCTCCAGCCGCGGTACGTGGGGAGTCTCTGGGGGGAGAACAAGGAGAATGGGGGACACCTTCACACATGCGTGTACTGGCTCCAAGCTTTGCTGGGGGGGCCCTCCAGAAATGTTGTTTTTCGTCAAGTTTTAGGAAATGTACATACATTCCCCGTCGTTCACAATTTTGAAGTTTGACTCTGAATTGTCTCGTTTAGTTGCTCCAGCATTTAGTACTTTTGACACGGTAAGTGTGAACTAAATACACACGATTATAAGACAGAACCGCACGTCCTCCCTGTGCTGAATGGGGTTGACTTGTCAACTGAAAGAGCAAGAAGCCCCCAGGGAGACCCCCGAGGACAAGGCCGCCCTGCCCTCCCCTCCCCTGCAGGGCAGGTCCACGGGGTTGCGTGGCCCGTGATCAGAGCACCCCTGACCCTGGGCCCCCCTCGGAGCCACAGCCTTCAACGATCCCGCATCTGATTAAATGCATGTTCCTGGTGGGTGAACCTCTCTGAATGGACCCACTGGGGAACCCAGAAGAGTTCGGGAAACTGGACGTCACAGGTGAAGGGGAAGTTACAAGACGTGTGTTTGGAGAAGTGGGCCATTCGGAGACGGCCGCGCCAGCCCTCTGGGATCTCAGGGAGCTGCGTCGTGCGGCGGCTTTCAGAGCAATCGCCCCGTGAATAGGCCGGGACACACGTCTTTCTCCCTGTTCCTGTCTTCAGCTCCAGCCAGCCCACTTCCGAAGGAGCCACAAAACCCTCTAAGGACTTCCTTTGCAAACCAGAACCAGGTGCGTTTTTAGGGCTGGACGCCACGCTGCCCTTGGCGGGCCGGCGTGGTGGCTCTCTGCCGTGACTGCTAACCTTCATCTCCAACCCGCTTAATGGGCAATGGTTAAAACTTTGGCCATAGAAGCAGACGTCTCCGTGTAAGCAAGCCTATGAAACAGCCGTGTGATCCCCACGGCCCCGGGAAACTGCACGCAGTGACCGGCGTCTGTAAGCGCTGCCGTCACCGCCGTCGCTGTGGTACCTGGAACTCGGCCTCCAGCGGAGAAGGCTCACTGGGCGGGTCCCGCTTCTTCAGGTTGGACAGGTACTGGTGCAGCTCGGCCAGGCTCACCTCCGTCTCCCCGAACTGGTTGTACTCCACCAAGGCCTGGTGGATCAGGATGTACTGCGCCTGCGGTTTCAGGGAAAACACGGGCGGTTAACCGAGAGCTTACAGTCGTGACAGTCACGTTTGAACAAAGTACTTAGTCCCGTCATTTTGCTCACATTGGGACGACGTACGGAAGAGAGTTATCTCTACTGGTTAAAGGTTCGGAGAGGTGGTTCTCATAGTTCTTAGGAATGTGAGCGAGTTTCACCTCCAACTTTCTTTCCAGAAAAAAAAAATAGCTTGCTAATTTTAAAAAATATAATTAAAAAATTAGATAATTAAAAAACTATGTGTCTGTTATGTCCTCCAGTGACTATGCTGAGGTCACCAAGTCAAATCACTAACAGAACACTAATAACTTTCACATCTTGGAGAGTAACAAGGAAGTTTATATTCCACGGAACACATTTTTAGAAGTTTTCTAAAACTTGGTAAAACAGAGAAATTTATTTTTTTAAAATGCAGTACGCCAAACTCAGAAACCCCAAACTTTATCGTATTTAAATCCAGCATTTTAAAATAGGAGACACATTTCTGATCAAGTTCAAGCCTCTGGTTCCCTGAGTTTGGCTGTACCATTCAATTCTGTATGTTTTTCCACAAGAAATAATTTCTTTTTCTCCTCTGGTGAACAAGCAGTTTTTATACTTCTACACCGATAGCTACGTGTCTGTAAGCATTGTGCATTTTTGTGTGTTTCCTCAAAAATTACACTGGTTGCATCCTCCTGTTTTACCGGGGACTTGATGCACTCTCTGTGTTCATCTGAGTCCTCACCACACGCGCGGTGACCTAGGTTACTCCTCGCAACGCCGGCGTGGCGGGTTCCCAGCGCGTCCACGTGGCCGCGTTTTGCGTGTCCATTTGTCAACCAACAGGCATCTCGGGTGTCTCCAGTGTCTTTGCTACCCTAACGCCGTGGAATGCAGTGGGCACCCCAGTGTGTGTTCCTTGCTGTGCACCTGGTAAGTGCTTCTCTTGGGGATCTCCAGTGCACGTGGGCTTGAGGGGCCAAGGGTGGACGTTGTCACTAAAAGCCACCACTTAACAATGACTGGCTCCCTGCATGTGCCGGGCACCTGTCTAAGTGCCCTACTCGGGTCACCTTTCGCCCTACCTCTGTCGGGTGAACCCCGCCACTACCCCCACGGCACAGATGCCTTCACTGAGGAGCGGATGCATGACAACTTTTAAAAGGAGGCGCAGGACTGGGAATCGGGCGCCAGGTCAGAACACTGGAGGCTGATTCCAGAGAGCAAGCTCTTCACCACGGTACCGCTCTGTGCCCTTAGTTTTCGCTTCACGAGATGCTGCCAAATGGATTTTCAGTATTTTTATCCTTTTCCTAATATGGTATGGGGAGGTGGTGTTACACTGGTAAAAATATATTTTTTCAGTCATCCTCCTTCTACCGTACGCTCAGCCACGAATGCATATGCTTCTAGGGTCGGAGCTTAGCGCATGCGTTAGCTGTCAGGAGTTAAAACGAAAACGATTTCCCCCCACTGGTTGAGACTGAGACGAGTCTGGGTTTCCTTGACGACCCCCGCTCCCACCCCCAGAAACCCAAGCCAGGGAGCCGAAGCGAGAGCGGCGAGCGCGAACGGACCTCCACTTGCACCATGAGGCACCGCTGCCGCCGCAGCTTGACCACGTAGCCGTACACGTCCACCTTGTTCTCGGCCTCCAGGCCCTCCAGCATGGCGTCGATGCCGATGTAGGTGCCGGTGCGCCCCACGCCCGCGCTGGGAATGGAAGCACGGCAGCAAGTCAGGTCATGGCCATGGTCACGGTCATGGTTATGGTCACGGCCATGGTCATGGTCATGGAGGGACCAGGTGTGGAAAAGCCAACACGGAGGGCGGGGGCAGAGCAGAGGAGAGAGGATGAGTTTCTCCGCGCAGACCGCCCCCAGTGCAGCCGCTGCCCGTGGGAGGCCCCGCCCTCCCCCTCCCCCGAGGGCCAGGGCCCGAGGCCGGCAGCTGCGCCCTCACCTGCAGTGCACCACAATGGGGCCGCTGAAGAAGTTGCTGAAGGCGTTCACCCTCCTCCGCAGCTTGAGCAGCAGGTGGGGGTCCTCGGGCACGCCGTGGTCTGGCCAGCTGGTGAACTGGATGTGAGTGACCTCCCTGCCCGCCGTCTTCTCTTTTTTCTAGTCAAGAGATCACATGACCTTTCCTTTTGGTCTGTTCTTTCTCCGAAACTGACTACCCGACACAAATAAGAGGAAGGGGCGACCCGCGCGAATAACTCCCCCTGCACGTTTTTTCGGCGGCGGCTACATCTTCTTCTCTGATGAACAGCGGTCACCACGGTGTCGTGCGTGACTGGCACGCACCGGCCAGTGGGCAGCGACTTACCAGGAAGCCAAGTGGGGTACGTGAGTGCCGCTGAGACCGCTAGGAACTTTCCTGCCACCACGCCAAACACACACACACACACACACACGCACATGCAGGGACACACAGGGACACGGGGCCGGGGGATGGGCATGACAAGAGACGGCCCTTCTCACGGCCGACGGAAATACTTCTGCCCGGCGGGCCAGCGCGCAGGACGCCTGTCCCGTGCAGGAAGCCTGGCAAACAGTGGGGTTCAACTCTGTTTCCGGGGCCCCCTCATCTTAGAAATGTCAACCGTGGGCAGAGAACTGGGGACAGTCGGCCCAGATTACAGCTCAGGTTGGTCCCTGTTCCAAGGATCCGCGAGGAGACGCGGAATTCGCGGTTCTCTGACCAGGTGGGAAGGGGACCACCTGCGTTCCCATAATGGACGGAACCACAGAACTTGGCTGGTTGCACTTTTCTCGCAGGAAGTAAGTGGACCAAGAATGGGGACGTCCGACTGGTCAAGGCAACCAGACTGGCATTGACCTCTACACGTCCCCCGTGTCTACGTGGGGCCCTACGCTGGGCCCTCATGACTTGTCCAGCCACGAGCCACTGGTGGGATTCTCCCACAGCTGTTGTGAGTGTGACGATTACTGAGACCACAGAAACCTGGGGAGACCCTGGGGTAAATACACAATTCATGTTTTTTTTTGTTTGTTTGTTTTTTGTTTTTAATTGCAGAAGATATATCTGGACCACAAGGAAATACCATTTAGATTACTGAAACCCCTTCTTCAATAAGTGACATTTAGAGAAAATTTCAACCTGGTCTGGAAAGACCTCTATTTTTAAGGTTGATTTAGATATTCTTCACATACCATAACTCATTCCTTTAAAGTGGAAACTTTTTAAATTATATTGATAGAGTTGTAAAATCATCACCGCTACCTAATGACAGGGTATTTCCCACTGTCCCCAACAACAACAAAAAAACCTCACTGCTTAGCTGTCATCCGAAAAGTCTGCTTGGACCCACCCCCTCGGTCCCAAGCAATCGCTGACCAGCTTTCTGTCTACAAATCTGCCTGCCCGGGACCTTCCGTAGTGGAAGCACACACATGTGCAGAGACCTCCACTTTTAATTACTCGGTAAGGACACACCGGTAGTTTTCCGAATTAAACATTGCATTTCTCCTGCACAGAACTTTGTGCTTTTTGCAGTAATCTCTAGTCGTGCCTTATGTACAGACATTCTCCCCATATTGGCAATAAGCCCACTGGGAACAGAGACCATTGTATCACTCGGAAAGTCAACCATCGATTTGGCACATTTCATGAGCCCTGCCTGGTCCCTCCTGAGTCAGCGCCATAAACAGCTCTGACGTGACTCGAACCAACCCTCCTTTCACCGGAGACTTATCTTGACCCTGCTGGCTCTTGATATTCTTCCCACCCGCCGTTTCCTCCTGCAGGCCATAAAAAACCACGTCTCCCAAGTACAGCCTGACTTCTCACCCTGCACCCCCATCACTGCGCTTCTGGGCAGAGAGCACGCACACTCAGGCGGGGCAGGGAGACACACTCACGTTGGTGATGCTGAACTTCTGGATGATGTAATCCGGGCAGGTTTTGTGCTCATTGATCCTCACCAGGACGTCGCCGTACTCCCGGGCACCGTCGCCCATGGACGGCCAGTACTCTGCACACTTGTTCTGTCGTTTAAAAAGCCACCAGTGATTCCAGCTTCCCGCTTAACCATACACGCTTCTCACGCATTCTTTACACGAAAATATTCGGATAGAAGCTAAGTCACGGACATTCTCCAAACACTCGTCTGTTCTTTCTTAAGTCCATGCACGCCTTAAGATAGGAGCCGGAGGCAGCTTCCATGTGCCAGACCAGGGCCCAAGGTCTAGCTTCCTGCTGCTTCTTGGTGGGGGGGGGGTTCTGCCTGGGTTGGCTGTCAATGAGGGGGGCACGCTCGGCGGCCAGCAAAATGATGCGGCGGCCGGCGGCTCCTTCTGTGCTGGGCTGTGGGGAGGCTTTCCTTCTGCCTAGAGTCACGTTGCAGGAGCGACCACCCCTCCGCCCGAGGTCAGGTCGGTTTCCAGTATTCACAAGCACTTGTGACATCGGCTCATAGGGACGTGCTGAGCCCGCCCTGACCCGTGTGGCTCAGCGAGTTGGGTGTCATCCTGCATAGCGAAACATCACCAGTTCGACTCCCAGTCCGGGCGCCGGCCTGGGCTGTGGGTTTGGTCCCCAGTCCGGTGGGGACAAGAAGCACTGGTCGACGTTTCTGACCAATGTTTCTGTCTTGCATCAGTGTTTCTCTCCCTCTCTTTCTCTGTCCTTTCCCCTCTCTCTATGAATATATAAATAAATTTTTTAAAAAGAGAAATGTGCTGAACTAACAACAGTACCGTAAAGACATAGGAATCAAATTTTTAAGTCCAGCAGGGATGTTTAACCTTCATTCACATGCGCATGTAGGTATACGTGTGGAGATTTTATTTCCGTGCATGCACGAAAAATGCCAGCCGCGTGTCATGCTGACTGGAACAGGGAGCCGTCTCTCCTGGTCGTCAAGCACACGTACCCCGCTTTCGGGAGTGCACCCCGGCACTGTCCTTCCCCAACCCCAGCTTCCGCTCTGGGAGTCTCCCAGGCCCTTACCCTGTTCCCTTCCTCGCAGCGGGTGACCATGACGATCACCGTGGCTTTCTGCTCCCAGATCATCCTCCAGAAATCGCCAACCGTCTCGTCCCGGGGACCTGGGAGGTGAAGCAGGGCCAACTCAGAAATCTCTCTTTTCTAAAAGGCTGTGAAATGAGGTTTCGAAAGGACCCTGAGCAGCCCGAGAGGTTACCTTGTGCGGCGATGTACTTCCTGGGTTCTTTGAAACCCTGTTCAAAACACACACAAAGGAACACGTCACTCACGGAACACGCGGGGACTCCTGTGCTGCCGTCGGGAGCGCAAGGCAGTCACCCCAGAGCCACTCCCTCTCGGCCGTGGGCTTCCCCGGGCATTTGCAATCACAGGTGGGGGGGGGATTGAGGGACACACAAGCAGGCATTTGACCGCGCTAAACAGGTCAGGTGGCGTTTCCAAACCATCCTCAGGGCTCCATGGGTCTTGGCTCTGCACCCGGAATGATTTGGGAAAGCCAGGCTTGCTTCCTGGCGGCGGCGGCATAGCAGTTCACAGGAGTGGACCTGCACCGCCTGCCACGACTCAGGCCTCCTGACCAGACGGGTCGTGCCTTTGGGGACTTTTACTCCATTTCTTTTAACAAGTCATCCTGGGCTCACAGGTCTACCTAGACTCCAATCCAGAGACGTGATGCAATGACGCTCCTCTCATCACCTGCAAAGGTCTGCTCTCCCCTCTCCTGCTACCGAGGGGGAAAGGGGTGCAGAGGCAGTCTTGATCCTGGGCTAATTCCTTCCAAATTACCTGAAATTCCTTCAGTCCCCCTCACTAGTCAGGGAGGCCCTTCAGAGAGATGAACTCTGACACAAGATGAAACCCACAAGATGGAGGCGTAGGTGGACACACTGCGCCTCCTCGCACGACCAAAAGAAGGACAACAACATGTTTAGAAACAAAAAGCAACCAGAACTACCAGAAAAGCGAGCTGTATGGAAGTCCGACAACCCAGGAGTTAAAGAAGCATTCATCCAGACCGGAAGGAGGGGCGGAGACGGACCACGGTGGCGGTTGGAGGACCGGGATGCGCGAGGTGGCGGCTGGTGGACCAGGCGAGGTGGCGGCCGGCAGAGCGGGTGACCCCACACTCACGTGCAGACAAGCTGAGAGGAACAACTGGGGAGTGGACAGACCTCACAACCCGGGGGAAATAAAGCCTCAAACCACCGACTGAAAACACCTGTGGGGGTTGCAGCGGCAGCAGGAGGAACTCCCAGCCTCCCAGGAGAATTCATTGAAGAGACCCACAGGGTCCTAGAACATACACAAGCCCACCCACCCGGGAATCAGCACCAGAAGGGCCCAGTTTGCTTGGGGGAAGTGGGGGAAGTGTCTGAAATCTGGCAGAGAGCAGAGCAAGCAGCACTGTTCCCTCTCGGACCCCTTCCCCACAGATGACGTCACAACACAGCGACATGGGTGCCCCGCCCTGGTCAACACCTAAGGCTCCGCCCCTTACTACGTAACAGGTGCGCCAAGCCAAAAAAAAGTACGGCCCAAATGAAAGAACAAATCAAAGCTCTGGAAAAAATACAACTACTTGATGAACAGCTAGCCAACCTATCAGATGCACAGTTCAAAACACTAGTAATCAGGATGCTCACAGAAATGGTTGAGTATGGTTGCAAGATAGAGGAAAAATGAAGGCTATGAAAAGTGAAATAAAGGAAAAGGTACAGGGAACCAACAGTGATGGGAAGGAAACTGGGACTCAAATCAACGGTTTGGACCAGAAGGAAGAAAGAAACATCCAACCACAACAGAATGAAGAAACAAGAATTCAAAACAAAACAAAACAAAATAAACAAACAAATGAGGAGAGGCTTAGGAACCTATGGAACAACTTTAAGCATTCCAATATCTGAGTCATAGGGGTGCCGGAAGGAGAAGAGGAAGAGCAAGAAATTGAAAACTTATTTTATGATGAAGGAGAACTTCCCCGATCTGGCAAAGGAAATAGACTTGCAGGAAGTCCAGGAAGTTCAGAGAGTCCCAAAGAAATTGGACCCAAGGAAGCACACACCAAGGCACATCATACTTACATTTGCCAAGATGGAAGAGAAGGAGAGAATCTTAAAAGCAGCAAGAGATAAGGAGATAGTTACCTACAAAGGAGTTCCCATAAGACTATCGGCCGATTTCTCAAAAGAAACCTTGCAGGCAAGAAGGTACTGGAAAGAAGTATTCCAAGTCATGAAAGGCAAGGATCTACATCCAAGATGACTCTATCCAGCAAAGCTATCATTTAGAATGGAAAAGCAGATAAAGTGCTTCCCAGATAAGGTCAAATTAAAGGAGTTCATCATTCCCAAACCCTTATTATATGAGATGTTAAAGGGACTTACCTAAGAAAAAGAAGAAGATAAAAAATATGAACAGTAAAATGACAACAAACTCACAACTATCAACAACCAAACCTAAAAAAAACAAAAACAAACTAAGCAAACAACTAGAACAGGAACAGAACCACAGAAATGGAGATCACCTGGAGGGTTCTCACTGGGGGAGTGGGAGAGAGAGAGAGGGGGAGAAGGTACAGGGAGTAAGCGGCATAATTGGTAGGAAGAAAATAGACAGGGAGAGGGTAAGAATAGTATAGGAAATGGAGAAGCCAAAGAACTTATATGCACGACCCACGGACATGAACTATGGGGGCGGGGAATGCCGGAGGGAGAGGGGGTTACAGGGTGGAGGGGAATAAAGGGGGGAAATGGGACAACTGTAATAGCATAACCAATAAAATATATTAAAAAAAAGAAAGAAAAAGGACGACACCCAGTCACACAGGCCACAAAAATGTCACGATCAATCTCAGTCACTTCCTGAACTTCGCCTGACACAGCGCAATTCCGACATTCACTCATTCACCAGGCGGCTACTGGGGGGCTGCGGCGTGCCAGCGTGCAAAACCGGGCAGGGGCACGCGGCTCTGCTGCAGAAACGTAAGTGTGAGCAATAGCACAACCACCGCATATATATTTGAATAGAAAATAGAGCGTTTTTTTTCCCCCAGAGACTAAATTCTTGTGAAAATAAAAAGTCACAGGGAGCATAATTCCGCTGACACCTTTGTTTTGGACCTCTGGCTGCCGGAGCCGGGAAAGAAGACATTTCTGTTGTTTTTAGCTGCCTGCGTCATGCCTGTGCGGCTTGCCCTGGGAAACCAGTGCACTGCTGGAGTTACCAAATACGTCCTCGTCATTTGACCGTTTCATCTGCTCCACTAAAAGTTTGTATAGTCAAGGAGGTCAAAACAAACAAACAGAAAAAAAAAGCCCTAATTTGAATTCCTTTTTCTTTAAGAAAAGTGACTCTTCATAATGATATTATGTACAGGGTCCGGCACAAATAATGTTCCCTTTTATTACCAAATCTTTTATTAGAAAACCATAAGTATGATATTCTACAACATAACAATATCACACTCAAGCACACCACGTGGCATTTTAGGTGAAAGGTTTAAATTAAAACCATAAATGATTACACCCACGTCATACCCTACCAACCGCACTCAAGCAGGTGTTACTTCTGCCGGACCCTGTATATTCAGCGTTGGAGGTTTTAGGTATGTTACACTCCAGAAAGGCGTGAATGTTATGTTAACATTTTTGGGTAAAGCAGGGAAGGATGAATCTGAGAGTTTTCATGTCCACGGAGAAAGGAACTCGGGCTGGGTGGGTACGAGACCGGCTGGTGGAGGAAGGCGCGGGCGGAATGGTGGGTGGGTGGGTGGAAGAAACATTCTTTCCAGTGTCTCTATAAATGAATTCTGCGTAAACATGTGCGGGGCGTGTAATGTATTGCTCCTCTAACAGATATGCGGTAAGCCCCCTTTTTAGCTACTTGGGTGAATCCCCACGCACGGGGCTTGTGTTTGAACGGCTGGAGTGAGCGGGCGGTGTGGGTCCGGAGGGCGTCCAGGACCCCCGGTGCCAGGTCCTGGATGCGCCGTGGGGTGGGGCCAGGCAGCGGGGGGCCCCAGTCCCAGCTCAGGCCTTTCCCCCTCGAACCAGGACGGGAAGACTGAACACCCAGCGCGCCCCCCCACCCCCCGCCCTGCCCACCCGTACAATGACAGAGCACACAGGTGGCGCCGACGTGCGCTCCGGTGAGAAGCCCCTGCCTAGGCCATCCAGTCTAACACCCCAGGCCCCCGGAGTGTTTTGCTTCTTAGTGTCACTTTGTTTGCAGAGAAAAATCTTGTGCCACGCGCAGCACCGACAGCAAGTAATAAGAAACTCTTCTCGCAAATATTAGTGATTTTGCTGTTGGGAGCAGAGGCATCACGGGCGTACTTCCCACCGTCCCTAGCGACATCTCTAAGGCCTTGCCACGACCAGGAGGGGCGGAGTGCCAGTGCCGGAGCTGTGCGGCGGCCCCGCCGCGGGCACCCTACTCACGTCGATGTAGCTGGCGTTGATGTAGTTGGACCCCAGGTCTCCGTTTACTTCCGACAGCTCCACGCGGTTGTAGTCATCTGTGCGCGGGAAGGGAAGGACAGTGAGTGCGACCGCGGACCCCCACGCAGCCTGCCCACGCGGAGACCCCGCTCTCGGGGGGTGGGGGAGGGGCTTACAGGGAAGGATGTCCACGTAGCGGTTCTTGTTCTGGTTACAGGACTTCCGGGCCTCCTTGATAGGGAACTTGCTGAACACCCGAGGGATGCTCTGGAAGACACAAGGACACCCGGGGTCACAGCGGGCTCCGGGGAGCAGCGTCAGCCTCACCGGCGGCGGTGGGGACGGGCAGGCTGTAACCTGCCTCTTTGATGCTGACAGACAAGTTGCGTGCGGCCACTGAAATGAACGTGGAGGAATGAGGCAAAACACACTAAAAAAAAGAGAATAAATTCCGCACTTGGAGAATAAATCCTCCGGGACAGGGAATGTAGTGTGCATTGTTCTGTCACTTCGAAAGTCATTCAGAAACACCGTTCTATTGCAACCACCACCTATGGTGTCGGATGGGTGCTAGATTGATCGGGGTGATCGCTGGGTAAGTTCCACAACTGTCTGATCAAGGCGCCGGACGCCTAAAAATAATACATGATTGTACATCGACTGCACTTTAAGTATAAAAGAGGAAGAACAAACAAACAAAAACGCATAGACACGGACAGCAGTGTGGTAGTTACCAGAAGGGAGGGGGTGGGGAGCAGTTAAGGGTGAAGAGGTCAAATATCTGGTGATGGAAGGAGACTTGATCTTGGGCGGTCAACACAGTGCAATCTACAGATGATGTAACATAGGACTGTCCCCTCGAAACCCATGTAATCTCACGAACCAGTGTCACCCCAATACATTTCATAAATATATATATATATAAAACCCAAAGACTAAAAACAAAACGCAGAGTTGGATGATGACTGAGACTCCCAGGACAAAACCAGCCAAGCAGGTTTTGTGACGCGACCTCGTAACGCGTCTGAGCACAGTGAAACATCACTGTGGAACACCGACCCGCGTCCTGCGGGTCTCTCCTCTGGTCTGTCCGTTTCTGCTACGGCGATCTGCTTGGACGACGTCGCGATATTGCGTGTGATGTATTATAAAGGCAAGTTTCCGGTGGGTATCTGGATCGTTGAGTGACCTTCCCCCTTGCGTACCGAGAAGAGCACCCACCTGGAACTCAGCCAGGAAAAGTCTTCCTTCATCCGCGATCTTTCTCTTGTACGTTTCCAGCAAAACGTCGGCGTGGATGGGGTCCACGTTCATCAGCTGTTTCTCATCATCTTTAAGCAGATTAAAGAGTCAAGGCCAGTGTTACACCTGTCTTTCAGAGGTTCACTCTCCTGTCACTACATTTACACCTTGGGTTTACTCCTCGCCGATCAAATAAGTACATTTAAGCTTTGTCTCAGTATCAACAGAGGCAGTCCAAGTTAGATAAAAAGTGTGGAATTCTTGTTTTAAATGAATGGGTTCAACTGGGGGGGGTGGCGTAATTCATCGGTTAAAAAATAGGCATACTTACCCCTTTCAACGAGTTCCTGTTGTTCATCTAAATTGCTGTGAAAATAAGAAATGTAAGTTTCTAGTCTTAAACATGGAATTCAGTTGGCATTTAACTCATAGTTGATAAGTATATTATAGGAAGGAGGAGATGGAGGCAGGGAGGTTAATGAGAGGAGAGGAGAGAACAGGAGGGAAGGGGAGTGGAGGGGAAGGGGAAGTAGGGGGGAGGGGAAGTGGGGGGAAAAGGAAGTGAAGGGGAAGGGGAGTGGAGGGGAAGGAGAAGTGGGGGGAGGGGGAGGGGAGGGGGAGGGGAGCGGAGGGGGCATGGAGGAAGGAAGAAAGAAGAACGGGGGAGATGACGGAGGAGGAGGCCAGTAAAGTGTAAAGGAAAAGTGAGCGAGGAAGAAAACCTAGGGCTGTCTGTTAGTCTCAGACAAGTGACTAAATTATTTTATTTTAAAACTCCTGTTTTTTTTTTTTCCCCTCCCTGGCTGGCGTAGCTCAGTGGATTGAGCGCAGGCTGCGAACCAAAGCATCGCAGGTTCGATTCCCAGTCAGGGCACATGCCTGGGTTGCAGGCCACGGCCCCCAGCAACCGCACGTTGATGTCTCTATCTCTCTCTCTTTCTCCCTCCCTTCCCTCCCTAAACATAAATAAAATCTAAAAAAAATTTAAAAAAAGAAATTCAAGAAAATAAAAAAACCACAAAACTCCTGTTTTTCATGAAGCATAACTGTCCCTGGACAAGAGACTACATACACTCCCCTACGTAGTTTCTCCTTCCCTTTGCCATCGTCACTCCGGGAGCCCTCTGACCCACTCTGCAGGGCAGACGCACGCCCTCGTCACTGGCTGTTACTGCGAGAAGCCCCTACCGTGATCCGTGAATGTAGAAGATGCTGATATTTAACGTAACCCGATAAGGCCACGCTGAAAACCTTTGACCCACGGTTCCATGATGGCCTAGACTCCGTGTGGCCTTGGCCTCCCCGCCCCTGTCCTGGTTCCGCCCCCGCCTCACGGGTCGGTGCCCTCATTGCTACCACTGTCATCGTTACCGTTGTGTTTCTTTGGAAGTCAGCGCTTACCTGGATCTCTTCTTGTGCAGGTCATAGATTTTGTAGAGGACAATGAGCAGGGCCACTGTGGTCACGAGAATCAGGAACACCAGGAACCCGATCAGTGCTTTAGAATTATCTAGAAATGAAAATAGCACAGGAACAGAGATGATGATGTCCTAGGCTTAGCTGGGTCTTTGGAATAATCGGTCACCTTGAAAGTCTGTAACACATCGAGATTTCCACTTATTTTGCAGTTTTCAAAAAAAAACCCAACAACATACGCGGCAGAGGGGGAGGCGGGGCGAGAACCCCGGAGCAGAGACAGGCCCCGCATGCCCAGGTGACAGCAGGACTGCTGGCGGGACTGGGACCCGGGGAGCGCAAGGGTCGGTTTGGGGGTCCTGGAGAACATTGTGAGGGCCACACTGTTTTGAGCCGAAGGTGCAGCCCCCGTAGGATGTGGAGCCGAGGAGAGAGAGACTCTGACTCGTGCATCGTGCAGACATCGGTGAGTGCTCGTCGTGAGTCCCACGGTCCAGGCAGACTCTGGCGGGTCCAGCCCAGACCCGGAGCTCTGCCATCGGGGGAGGCAGCCCCACGCCACGGCCGCCGTCCGGACCTGGTGGGCCGAGTGTGCAGCAGGCTGTGGGGGGGGGGGGGAAGGGGAGGAACTCGGAGTGCATTTGAGAACACGAGGAAAGGATCAGACGTCGGAGGGAAGGGGCCGAGGAGGAAGTCAGAAAGGCCACTTGGGAACGAATGCTCTTGCCAGAAATCTTCTGAGAACACGTCTGGCACCGGACATAAATTTGAGTCTTGGACCAAGAGTGGCTACGTAATATATAAGCCCGAAGAACTCATCAGATGGAGAGGAAGGGAATCCCAAGACTGTGGCGCCCCGAGACTCGGCCATGTCACACAGCTGGAGGGAAGGAGGGAACCAGCCAAGGACGCTAACACGGACAGCGCGTGCCCGGGGAAACCAGCTCCAAAGGAAGAATTTCTAGGAGGAACCAATAGTCAGTGATGACCAAGGTGCCGATGGGTCAAGGTCGATGAGCCCCGGGAACTGCCCCTGTGTTTCACTGGAAGGGAGGGCCTTGTGGAGCTGGACCGGAGCCGTTTTCGTGGGGTCCTTGGGCCCGAGCGCAAACAGACAAGGAAGAACCAGAGAGCGCCGAATTCTGGACCGCGTTCAAGGGCGCTCCTGCTGGCTCCGCGGGCCGGGAAGCACACCCGTGACTCGTCCTGCTCGGTCTATGGCCCCCAAGTGTGGGCACCGCCGCTACAAATTGTTTACGTGATTGGAAGAACTCGAGGGCACTCTTTTTATCGTAAGGGCTTATACAATATTTACATGAGCGTACGGTCAAAGGTGTGTGGCTGAATTCGGCATCTAACACGGGGAGCTTTTCTGTTCTGCGTCTGGGCCACCGTAGCCAAATTTCTGCGTGAGACCCAGTGCAGCAGTCGGCAAAGATAAGCTGCTTTTGTATCTTCCCTCTTGGGCGAACGAGGCATCTGTGACGGCTGTGAGCACGTGTGAGACAGGGAAGGGAGTGGCCGGGAGAGGGACAGACGGAGAGCTCTCCGTAGTCTGATTTTATTCGCCACGCCGCCAGGGTGGGAGCTCTACGAACAGAGACCTGAGAGTCTCCTGCCCCCACCAGCTCAGCCCAGCTGGCCACGCCCACAGCCCCAGCATCCCCGAGGGTGGAGGGCAGAGCGAAGGAAACCGGGGAACGCGTGGTGGGCTGTGAGGCTGTTCTGCAGGGGGTGGGGGTGGGGCACCGTTATTCTCATGATGATGACGACGGCATTTGATGTGATTTTTTTCCCTGCATGCACACTTATTTTGCTTGAAATACTTTTAATGTTATTGGCACAAAATTAAGTAGCAGTCTTATTACGAGGCGATACTGATCCTCGTCTAGTTAGGCAACCCAGGGGCAGAGGAGTGTCCAGCACCTGCTTCTGCCCCGGGGACTGGTGAGGGACCGAACGGGGTAGAATAGGTCACAGTCTCCAAACTACAGGGAACAAACCCTCTTTGTGACGAACATGACCAAGGTCACAGACGCAATCATCATTTAATAGTCAATCCTCTCAGGACTAATTTCATGAAACTGACAATCTTTCAATCATTGAATTTCCTGGTTTGCATTTAAGATGCTGTATTTTAATATGATGCTCATCTACACTTTTTTCCAGATAACGTAGACTTTTAGGTTTATAAAATGTGTGTCATTTAAACCTTTAACGATTGGACGTGGCGTGAACATAAAATACTCAAGCTGTGTGTGTGTGTTCACATATTTTTAAAAACGAACTTAGTAAACAGCGAAGCAATCACTTACATGATGTTGATGCAGTAACAGAGTCTGAGGGTCCTTGAAATTCCCCGTTGTACAAAAAGACCTGTTTCAGCGACAAAAGGGAAGCTCGTTTTCTCGCGTGAATTTACGTGCTATAATGTAACATACACATTTCCCATTCAACCACTTCATTGTCATCAAAAATATGCTGTCAACCTTCGATTTCAAGTGGAAACTTGAAGGCCCTGTCAGTATGTTTTACCGGTTATTGTCTAGAAGAAAATGCTCAACAGTGAAAAACAGATGGAGAAATCTTTGCCCATTCAGCAATGATGTTCTATCAAGAAGAATAAAGAGTCGGAAGGAATAAAATCCAGCACTTCAAAACATTCATTATTTAACGTTAAATTCCCTATTAATAGGCTAATTAATGTTCACACACTTTATTTTCAGAGTGAACATCTACCATTGAGTGTTAACGAGAGTGACGCATGAAAGGCGCGTGAAAGTCCTCCAGTGGTGCACGGTAAGGTGCCAGTCGCCATGTTGCTCTCCGTGGGAGAGTGAGGCTGCCGGAATGGCAGCGGCTAGGTCCCATGCTCTCAGTGACCCGGGGCAAAATCTGCGGTGGGGACGCCACCAGCTTCGGTGCCGCATCTCGTGAGATCGGACACGAGCGCGGCAAACCCGTGTAGGTGTGCGGGGAAACTGACAAGAGGGAGAAAGTGGTCAGAGTGGCAACCCCCCCCCCCCGCAAAAAAAATCCCAAAAACCAAAACAAAAACCACCACCCAAATTGAAGGAAAAATAAATTTAGTGAAAAAAGTTAAGTGAATCATGTCTTTAAAGAGATTGATGA
Organism: Phyllostomus hastatus; assembly: GCF_019186645.2. NCBI lineage: Eukaryota > Metazoa > Chordata > Mammalia > Chiroptera > Phyllostomidae > Phyllostomus > Phyllostomus hastatus. The sequence goes on along the minus strand of NW_025333607.1, from coordinate 22,086,268 downwards.
CAAATAAAAAAATTTTGCAGACGTATTGATCTGGAAAATATATATCTAAGCATTTACCCTATGGAGGATTGTCATTTCTCCAGGAGCCACAGAATATTCAGGTACATGTATCATATAAAGAACTGTAAAAAACACTTTAGAAATTCCAAAAGGCAGCAGTTGTAAAAAAAAAATCAAGCACCAGAAATATAGAAACACTGTCTTTAAAAGACAGGTATGTTAAAACTCTTTCAAATTGCAATTCTAAACTCTTTAGAAATTATCAGTAAGAGCACTTCAATAATCTACTCATCGTATAATTGTGCCAGTCATTGAGAAATTAGCGATAAGTCATATAGACATGGGATACAGTCAAAATTTTATAAAAGCATTAACTTTAGTTAATTAACAAAAGAGAAATACATGGCTGAAAAACTACCAGAAGAACATAAAAACAAACCTACGGAAAAGGAAAGTAATGAAGTCACAGCACTAAAAACACTTTCCTAGTTCACGAGCCAGCGGTTGTAATGGTGAAAAAAGCCAAAAGGACAGCCCCCCATGAAGGTGTGAGTGGGGGGGCGGAGACTGAAGTGGACATAAAACATAAAACCATGGGCGGCGTCTGCTGTGAAGAACAAAAGTCTTGGAGAGAGTCTTGGAGACAAAAGTCTTGGAGAATAATTATCTCCACATTTGAATTTTAGGACTGCATTCTAATAGGATGTTTACCTATAATTTTTCAGAATAACTTAACCTTATTCAACAGACGGGAAAGGAAAATTCTGGAGAGAGAGAAGAACATTACATGTTGATGATATCATATATTAATCATCTGTGATAGGTTGATCATCTAAAGGCAATATACTGGTATATTACTGAAGGTCAAAAATATTCTGACAGGCCTGGCTGCTGTAGCTCAGTGGACTGAGCGCCAGCCTGTGAACCAAAGGGTCACCAGTTCGATTCCCAGTCAGGGCACATGCCTGGGTTGCGGGCCAGGTCCCCAGTGGGCAATCACACATTGATGCTTCTCTCCTTCTCTTTCCCCTTCCCTTCTCCTCTCTCTAAAAATAAATTTTAAAAATCTTCAAAAAAAAAAAAAGAAATTTACCTTTAAAAAATATTCTGGCAAAATATTTGCTTTAAAGTCCTGTTTTTACTGCAGTGGGGAAAAGGTTGCAGTCCAACTTTTAAGACTTTTACAGGACTCCAGTGAGCACAGAAATTATCATCTCACCTCAAAGGTGTATTGTGTTGAGTAGCTAAGATCGTCCACGGAGAATGAGCAGACATCCTTCTGAGAAGACGATGTAGCCTCAGCACCCTGTGCGGTCTTGACCAACAGCTTGTAGATTGTGTCGGGGCCGTTGATGTGGTTGGGTCTGCTACAAGTCACCTGCATACTGTTATCTGCCTTCGGCTTGGCCTTCAGGTCCTGGACCTTGCCTGGGCCTGCCGAAAGGAAGCAGGGTCGGTCAGTCACGTGATAAACGTGATCTGTGCCTGCGGGACGCTGTGTGTTTACAACACACACGCTCTTAGGTGTTCGTTAGCGGGTGCGGAGGAGAAAGTTCCAGCAGGACCTTCCGTGAGAAAACTGGAACAAAATGTCGAGGACTAAACCCCCTCTTTGTTCAGGGACCATTGGCCCCTGAGTTGCACTGGGAGCCTCCAGCGCGCCGCCCGCCAGGAAGAAGCGCAGAACAGCAGGACCGAGGGGGCGGGCATGGGGGGGGTGCGGGGCGCCCAGCGCGCTGCCCCCGGCCTTGTCTCCCGGACCCTCGGCAGCCGCCGCAGCTCCGCCCCGTGTGGCGGGACGCCAAGGGGGATCCAGCAGCGGGACGGAAGCCCCACGCCTGCGGCCCTGGGCGTTCTCAACCCAAACCTCAAGGCCATTAAGGACATTTTAGGTCCGGCCTCGAGTAGGACGAGCTGTCTTCACACCAGCGAGGGCCTCCGAGGCGCCCCTGCGGGCTTGCCCATGGCGCCGCCTGTCGCCGGGCCTCCTGGGCCTGACGTGCCCCTGCGAGCAGGTCGGGCCTGGGGCCTGGAAATGCCGGAGACGCCGGGCAGGTGGGGGAGAGCCCCAGGTGGGCGGGGCGACGCAAAGGCAGGAAAATGCTAACAAGACGTTTCTGTTGGAAGGGGCATTGGGTCAGGGACGCAGAGGCCGGCGAGGGAAGGCTTTGTGGGCCAGGTGGCATCGGGCGTCTGACCAGTGGCACTCTGGACACCACGGACCGCAGGGGACCACGCCTCCCTGATCCCCGTGGGTCAGGGCCCCGTGCCTGACGTCGCGTGTGTGGTGCCAGCCCCTGCGCCCTTGTGCTCCGCTTTTATAAAGCTTACGATTAGAACTGGAGCACACAGAGGACCCAGGGCACGTGTTTAGGTCATTGTTCTTCAAAAACTCCGAACCCGAGACGTGAACAAATGGGCCAGACCCAGGCATCCCCCGAGGGGAGCACGAGGACAGAGACACCGTGTGCTACCCACTCTCCTGCTTGCTTCGTGCCGTTCTTGGAAGAAAGGAAGCATTGGGGCGTATGACTTACGTGCTGCTTTTGTTTGAAAACTATGGGTCCTGGGAGGTCCCAAACGCGTCTTGTTTTCCCCGGCAGAGGCATACAGGGTTACACAGTACTTTGTATAAGGGTCCAGGGGTTCCAAAGAAGTATTGTTTGAGTTTCGATCCAGTTCACGGCAGGCGCCACCTCAGGGAGGAAAAGAAAACATTTATTAAGTCATTACAAGTCAAGAGGACCACACCCTTAGTTCGGCGTCGGCACGACATCATTTCTAGCCAGCTGCAAGCCCAGTGGCCGAGAAAATGTGTGCAAATATACCCTTGGCGTTCAGAAGTCCATGCCAGGGCCGGCGATTACCTTGAACCAGTTCCACTGCTATACGCCGAGTCCCAGGTTCAAATATCCCGGCTGCATGAACTCAATTTGGTAAATAAACCATTTAGTGAGTCGAGGCACTTTGCTTAAGACGGTGTTTCCTTCCTGGGGGAACAGCTCTCAGTGGGTATTATGGAAGTCTTGACTTGCGATGGTTCAGAAAGATGATGTTTTTTAAGCGAACCTTTTTCTAATGCTCAACCTCCAAACTCGGCCCCTCGATGCTAGCTAGCTACCGTGGGGGTTCTAGATGCATGGTCCATCCGACCACCAATAACCAGGTCTGCTCGACAGTAATTCATGGCGTCTGAGAAATGGAGGGGAAGTTCGGGCTGGCAGCAGAGTGGGAGGGGCCTCTTCCTGAAGACGCGTGAGGCTGGACAGGTGGAGGGGTGACAAAAAACCTCCACGAAAGCAAGGACGATTTTGGGTTGAGGGATGAGCCCCAGTGAGACAGTGGGCTCTGGCTGGGGAGTCGCGTGCGTGGCAGGACTTGTCTCACGGTGTCCGAACACGCAGGCAGAAGAGTCAGCATTGGCGAGGATGAGAAATCACTAGCCACTGACTATTTCCGAGTAGTCCAGTGGCCTCAAGGCAGAAGGGTTAAAGGACAATTCGAGTGGCACCCTGCTACCAGACAGCAGTTAGAGTGACAATAGCATTAACACCACCCGCCCTGACGGGTGGGACTCAGGGGGTTGAGCGTTGCCCCACAAACCGAAAGGCCGCCGGTTCAGTTCCCGGTCAGAGCACATACCTGGTTTACACATCTGACCCATCGTGGTCGTTCCGGGGGTTTTGTTCTCTGTGCTGCACTTGTCTCCTCCTTTTGAAAAATAAATAAATAAACTCTCTTTGGAAAGGTTAACCCAGTCACGACAAAAATGGCGCACAGGTCCCTGCACCTGCCAGGCACTGTTTTCAGTGGCGGAAAGGAGCCCCCAGGCCATCGTCGCATCTGATTCAAAAGACGAGAAAAGTGGCCACGGGGACACCGAGCCAGGGATGTGCTGCCCCAGCCGTCCTGTGGCGTCTCCGGGCCACTCTGGGAGAAGGAGACTTGTCCCGGGCCCCACATCGAGCCCACAAACGCTAACAAAGCCTGACGAGCCGGAGACGGGTCGGAGCACCTCATGCCAGCGGCGTCCGCCAACACAGACAAGCACAGAAGTCCTCACGTGATCGCCCTCCTTACGTGGCGGCCCTTTTGATAATCTTTATCAATTGTCGAGCAGGACCCAAATTTGGGATCACTGATACAGAAAATGCACATATCTAAGTAATACAACTTAGTATAAAACTTAGTGCTAAAACTAGGTCATGTTTTAAGTAAAGGCACGCTTTTGTGCTGGGCCCATAGGGCGTGTGGGCCGCGGGCTGGCCACCCCTGCCTTCGGCCCTCTGTGTGTGACCCCCCAGGCAGGAAGAACAAAGCCGGACGGGACCTCCAGGCCCACTGCGTGTACTGTCTGGTGTGGACAAGGGACAAGGGACAAGGGTCTGCAGTGGGGCTGAGCTTTCTCTTAGCGCTGGGCACCGGTCCTGCCGGCCATGCCCATGGACCTGCAGACACTCTACAGAAAAGATCTGGTCTGCCATGTGCACGTTCCTTGTCTCAGTGACTTAGCCACGGTCTCCGTGTCACCGTGGGCTGCTAGACAGAGAGAGGACGTGTCTGCTCTTGCCTCGTTGAGGTTCTGTTTCTCAGAAATCCCCGAAGCTGCAGCTCATGGACTGAACGCCCACCAGGCAGGATCGAAATGAATTGTGCTTATGTGGTTCCACGAAGCTCTTATCCCAGCCCGTTCGACAGCCGGTGTTTCGTGGGGGTCGAGGCTTGGAAGGGGTTTGTTCGTGGGCCCGAATACTGAGCCCAAAGCAGCGTTACTCATTCCCACACTATTTGGAGGACACCGTTGTCTTTCTCCAGCCCTTCAGAGTAAAGATGGGAACTAAGACAGACCAAGAAAGACAAGCGGTGTTGGGGGCGTCCTGGGCTTCAGTCGCGCTGGGGCCGGCGAGGTCACGGTGATCGGACGGGGGTCTGGAACCCGGCTCACAGGGGGCAGGTCGCCACGGCCGTGCCGAGGGCGCCGGGCTCACCGCCTCAGTCCCCGCGTCCAGCCCTTCCCGATTCCTGGTCCCTCTTTCCGGACACGGAACTACCCGCGGTGCAAATTACCTGGTTCACAACAGAGGAGAAAACCACGGAAGAAAGTTGAAGGCGGTGTCCAGGTGACCTCTGCTTTCCTCTCATGTGCGGCAAAGGTCAGGCTGTGCGGCTGTCCCGGGACTGCCGAGAGAAGAGAAAGACGTGAGAATCAGGACATGGGGAAAACACTCTTCACGCTGCAAGCGGGCCCAGGGACAGCCCTATGTTACCGAATGCTGGATTGATAATGACCTCGTAGAAAAGACGCCTGGCCACAGTAAATCTGCTTTTGAGGTCATGTAACAGGGTCACCGTGACCAGGGACAGTCCGCTGGCGCACGGACAATCTGGGGACCCTGCTTTCTTCCCTGCCCGTCACGGCCCAGCCACCTGGGGTTGCTGGAGTTCCCTGTGCCCGCCGAGAGCGCTGTCACCGGCAGGACCGATGGCGGGTCCCACAGCCATTGTGTGAAGTGTCCCTTCTCCGAGTTTCCAGGGACCCGCCGTGAAGAAGGCAGGGCGCGCTCGCACGGCCCGCTCGGAGCCTGGGTCCCTGCGGGTCGGCACCTACGCACCCCGGCAGGGTCCCCGTCACCCTCCAGGCAGACAGTGCTCGCGTCACCCCAGTCAGGGGGGTCCCCCAGGCACCCTCGGGCCTGCTTTCTGTCCCTGCGGACCCGGTCTGTCTCCTCGCCCATTTCACACGGACAAAGCCAGGGCAGGCGCTGCTGGGGCCCGGCACGCGGCACTGCACACGCGGGTGGGTGCGAGAGCTGACCGCCCGGGGACGCGGCTGGGCCCCCTCATTCGTGAGCGGCGGTCCACGGCGGCGAGGGCGCGCGCCCGCCCCCCCGCCCCCGACCTCTTCGCTCTCCGCTGCGGGACGCGGCTCTGCCCCCAGGCCTCTGCCGTGGTGAAGGGAGCCGCCGTGCGCACGCGTGCAGAGGTCCTCGCGGGGGCACGAGCTCCCCTCCCCCGCACACCCCTGCGGTGGCGGCGCTGGGTCCTCACCTCGTCACCGGCAGGATGCTCGGTCGGTTTAGCGTTAGCCAGTCTGGCGAGCACGTGAGGCCTTCATGGCCTCGCTGTCTGGAGCTGCACCCCCCAGCCGCCCCCACGATGACGTGGGGCGTCCTTCCCAAGCCCTTACTGGCCGTGCACCTGTCTTGTGTGTGTGTGTGTGTGTGTGTGTGTGTGTGTGAGAAGCACAGGTTCAGAACGCTTGCCCATTTTTAACTGAGGCGCTCAGGTCTCATTGTGCAGTTGAAAGAAGTCTCTGGGTTTTGGAAAAATGCTCTTAGTTTAAATAAATTAATTGTGGCTCTTTTTTCACAACACATGGCTCTATCCCTTATTTCCTTAATGGCTGCATTCAAAGAGTGAGGATGCTCCATTCTGATGATGCACAATCAGTGTAATTTTTACAGTTATTCTTGCTTTCTGCGCCAAGAAACGTCTGCTACGCTCAAGGAGCAAAAACACCTCTCTCGTGTCTTCATCTGGACATTTTATGGTTTTAGCCTTAGCTGAGGTCTGCAGTCCACCCTGAGTGAACTTCTGTGTTTGCTGAGGGCCGGCGCTCGGGAAAAGCAGAGCTGGCCGGGTGCGGCGGGGGGCACCGCGACCCGCATCCGCCTGCGGCGCGCGGACCGCACGGCCGCCGACACCCGGCCGGGGCTGTCGGTTCCGACGGGCCGCCTGAGCGAGGCGACACGAGTGTGTTTCCGAATCCCTTTTTCCAAACTGCAACGTCAATTTCTGTGATGCCCCCAGAGTCATAACCATATAAAAAGAAAAAAGTTTTTATGTGTATATGTAAGTGCCATACTCACTTTTAGGTTTAGTTCGAATAGTCTGAGTTTGTTCAGTAATGTGATAGTTGTCAAAGAACACTTGTGAACTGCAATTATAATCTTGATCAGGTTGGAGGCCTTTTGCTTCAATTCTGGCCATTTTTGAAATTTCAGTATCTGAAAGAAATAAATATTGCATATGAATGTCTTAATACAATAAATCACATAACTTCCTTTTCAGATTTCACGTTTAAAATTACTATCTATTAGATTGCAAACCTGTGCAAATGGCAAAAATGATGAATGAAAGGTCCTGAAAACTATTATCACAGCACATTATTTTAGCACACTCGACTTTAAGGAGAGTCCCAGGAATTATGGTGGATCTTGAGAACGTGTCTCGTGTGACCGACGGGGCGAGCCCATGCTCCGTGTCCGGAACTGAGACCGCACCGGAGGGAGCTGTCACCCAACAGCCAGCGGCCTCAGGTCACACTGTGTCATCGCCGGTCCGGGCCTCGCTCACCTCACGCTCACACCCCAGCTGGACGTACTCACCCCTGGGGGGGGGTGTCTGCCCGTCTCCCCAAATACGGCCTCGCCCATGGCTTTGTGCAAAGGGAGGGAGGTCCCACCTCAATCAATTCAAGTAAAACGGGGGGTTAAAGAGCACCCAATCAGTGATCATTAAACAGACACGCCAGCTCAGGCACGGCCCCTCACTCATGTAAACCCAGGCTCGCGCTGGGAGACGCTCTTCTCCCAGCTCACGCGCATCTGCGCGGTCTCCGGGGTTTGTGCACTCTGCGGGGCGCGGGCTGACCGAGTGGCCTCTGGCGTCGTGCGGCCGCGCGCGCGCTCCCCTTGCCCTCCCCTGCTGGCGCGTCACCCCTTCTTTCCGACGCTCCTCGCTGGCCACCTTCCACGGTGCCTTGCGGGGGGGCGGGGGGCGGCTGCACCCGAACGGACTTCTGCTATTTCAGAAGGTTTTTGTTTTTTTTTTGGCAGGGGGGAGGATTTATCTGTTTTATAAATTCGAGTGCTGTGGAGCACGCAGTGATCTGACTCCAGACATACCAGAGACAGAGAGAGGGAGAAACAGAGAGAGAGGGAGAGAGAGAGGGAGAGAGAGAGAGGAGGAAGAGGAGGAGGAGGAGGAGAGGAAGAAGAGAGAGAGAAGGAAGGAAGGAAGGGAGGGAGGAAGGAAGGAAGGGAGGGTGGGAGGAAGGAAGGAAGGGAGGGAGGGAGGGAGGGAGGGAGGAAGGAAGGAAGGGAGGGAGGGAGGGAGGAAGGAAGGAAGGGAGGGGAGGGAGGGAGGGAAGGAAGGAAGGAAGGGAGGGAGGGAGGGAGGGAGGGAGGGAGGGAGGAAGGAAGGAAGGAAGGGAGGAAGGGAGGAAAGGAGGGAGGGAGGAAAGGGGGAAGGAAGGAAGGAAGGGAGGGAGGGAGGAAGGGGGGAAGGAAGATAACTTCCCATCACAGAAATTCGGATCAATGCTATATTCTTACCACATTGATGTCTGTACCGAAGTTTGCTTTTGTCACAAGTGAAGGTTCCCTTAGGTGTCCAAATTAAACAAATAGAAATGTCTGCATCATCCTGTTTTGTACAGGTTTCCAACTCAAAATGGCCAGGGCCTGTCCAGGAGAAGACACGGAAACAGGTGATGAGCATTTCACACTGCGCGCCCTGGGTTCAGCTCTAGTCCCTGAGAGTCTGTTCCTGCCGTAGAAATCCTGCTCAAGACAAGCGTTAAGATTGCTTGCGAAAAACTCCAAACTCGGGGTTTTGTGTTTCTTGATTATTGTTTCTTCTTCTTTTTTTTTAACATCACACATTTTGGTGACATTTTATTTCAAACGTGTGCTACTTTTAAAAAACCGAGTCCGACCGAAGGTCTGGATGAAACTGCGTTTTTGCACATTTCAGAAACCCTCGGTCCGTGGTATTTTCCTGTTTCTATCCTCACTTTCTGCTGTTCGCCCTTCGGTTTTTCGCTGAATGGTTATCACACAGAGTGCGGGGCTTCCTCTGGGGGAATGCCTTTTTAAAAAGTTGTTACTTTCTGTTTTTTTAACGGGTGACTTATCTCAGTAATCTTAAGAGCAAGTGAAGAAGTGAAAGAACGTTTTCCCAGAAAACCGCTGGGCTCAGCCTCCTCCCACGCTCAGTAATTGACCGACAATCGCGAAGGGGGACAGGACGTGAGAGACTCCACCCGCACGCGGAGGTGGTCCCCCCCGCCCTTTTGCAGACGTGTCGCAGGGCAGGTGGGGGCGGGGGGCGCTCAGACCCCACTCTCAGCAGAGGCCGAGCCAGCGACACCTCCGGAAGGCCCCCCTGGGACACCGGCTCTCCTTGTCCGTGTCAGAGTAGTTTTGTTCTCGCCACAAGCATCAAGTCCTTGACGCTGCCATCTCCCCCCGGCGTATTTCCAGACACACCCGAGCCTGAAAGGCTAAATATGCACACGGACGTATTTGGTGGCGTGGATGAAGGAGAGAAGCGAGCTCTCGGGGATGAGCCCTCCGTTGGAGTGGATCTGCGGGAACGCAGAGGGCTCTCGGGGCTGCTCACCTCCGCTGGGGGCGGGGACCAGACGGCCGCCCCCTCTGGTCCTGCCAGCTTCCTCCCCTCAGCCCGGCCCTGTCACCTGGTGACCCCGGGTGCCCTGGGAGGCGGCACGCGGGACAAGGAGCCGTTTTAGTTGATATACAAGTAGCCATCGATTTATACTTACCTGGGGGGACGTGTAATGTGAGTTTTTTTGCACCGGTGCATGACTGACCCTCTATGTCAACATCACGAGTCGTACATTCCTCCAGGTCAGCGATCTCACCGTTTGCACATGAGTTAGGGGTACATGTCACATTTCCATTGACGTTCAGTTGTGCCTTATATTTATTAGTCTTATTGTCATAGTGATAAGTCACAGAGATGTCTGCAAACTCTTGCTCTGAAAGCAGAGAAAACAGGGAGGGTTATTTTTATTTTTCAGAACAAAATAAACCTACATTTAATGCACACTCCTTACCACATGCTTCCAAAAATATCAGATCGTCCACGAAACATCACCAGGAACACGGAAACAGGAGGAACACGGCAAGGAAGGGACAGAAGGAACACGCCCCCCCACCGCCCCCCAGCAAGCCTCTTCCCTAACCGCCTCCACTGCTTCACCGAAGACCCCCGCTGGCGAGTGCAGCCCGGAAGGGTCTTGGACGGGTGTCCGTCTTCCTGTCCGGACCGGACAGGCCAGGAGAGCAAAGGCCAGCCCGCCGGGCTCCTCGCTCTCGAACCAGGTGCTCGTCCGACACTGGTCACTGGGGGTGGGGGGCCACTCGTCCCGGATGAACTGGCGACTGAGCGGACAGTGCGTCCGACACGTTTATTTTTGCTTTCCGGTTCCCTTTGCATTCTAAATTGTCGTTCCCCGTCTTCCGTTCCTCCCAACTCGGGGGACACGAACTACGTAGGGACCCCAGGCCTCGTCCTTCCCGGACTTGCGTGCAACTATGGAGAATCCACCCTCCCTGGAGAATGCCGGCTCACCCCGCATTGTCGCCTTTACTGGACCACACTCTGGCGACCGGGGCAACAGCGCCTTTCAACCAACACTAACTTATTCGCTCACTCATTAATGCGGCGAAAGTGAGTGAGTCCTTCGCATTACGTTCAAGTCGCTGCCCAAACCGCTAGGAATACGAATGTTTGCTCTCTAACCAGCTGGAGCGTGACCTGGAGACACAGGGATGGAAGCTGCGGAAGACACGGAGACACCCAAGACGGGGTGTGCACGAAGCCACGTGAAAGCGGACGCAGAGAGAGACCGGTTCAGGCGGGAGGAACAGGAGAGTCTTCCCCAGGAGGTGACCGAGTCCGCACTTTATTTACGTATATCACAAGTACCCGAGCGACATAGGTTAGTAGAATTATGTGGTTTCCGGTGTACGGTTCTACGACAGCCTCGTGCGCTCCTGGGGAGACTGTCAACTGGCGTGGCCAGGAAGGAAAACACCGTTGGGCGGGGGTGCTCAGAAAATTAAGGATGGAGCTAGCACATGACCCAGCCACTGCCCTGCTGGGTATGTACGCCCCCAAGTTGGAAAACATTTAGTCGCAAAGATGTATGCGCCCCGGTGTTCCTGGCCACAGGGAGGCCCCCGGGCGCCCTCACGCAGGCTGTGTGAAGGTGCCGTGTGTCCGCACCGCGGAGCACCGCCCGGCCCCAGGAAAGGCGGAGACGCTGCCGTGGGCGGCACCGCGTGCGGGTGGCCCTTGAGACCGTCGCGCTAAGGGAATGAGTCAGAGAACCCGGAGAGGTGTGTTACCCGTCACTCGGGGGTGGGGTACAGAGCTGAAAGCAGAGACTGATCGGATCGCGTTTTAAAATCCGACCAGAATGCAGAAACATGGGTGGGGCTCCCCCGTGGGGGGGGGCTGTATGTGGAGCGTCTCCGTGTTCCTGAAGTGGGGGGTGGAGGGGGAGGGGAGGGGGAGGGGGAGGACGCCCCCGGGGTCCCCGGGCGTGAAAGGTCGCGTGCGTCACGCGAACCCAGGGCGGCTGCTCTGCACGCTAAGGCGCAGGGTTCCCCCGAGACGGGGATAGCAGACGGACAGTTGGAAACTGGGGGGCTTGGCCCAGGCCCCGGAGAGGGACTCGGCTTCCACTGGGAACAGGGGGACACACAAGGTGTTCTCGGGCACCTGCTTGGAGCCAACTGGGTGAGACAGACACAGGGACGGACACAGGGACGGACACAGGGACGGACACAGAGACACAGGCTTGGGTTTTCTTCCCGAGAATCCTGTGGGCACCACCCAGGTCCTGTCCGCGCCCTCCCGCCCGCTCCCACCCTGTCCCACAAACACCCAAAGGCAAGGCTTCCCCGAAGTTGATTAGCGCGTGACCGTCAGTCCTGGGGGGACAGCGGTGACATCAAAGTCCCTGCGCCCTCCCCCCCCCCCGCCCCCAGGAGGAGGACGCGGGCTCCTGAGATTTGGAAGTGGCCGCAGGTGAGAACTGGAGCTGGTGCGCGGAGCCCGCTGGGGCCTCGGAAGCCTGACCCGAGGAAGGGAACCATGAAAGCGCCCTCCGGAAGCGCCATCGGCTGCCGCCCGGGGGGCACACTCACCGCAGGAAGGCAGAGGTGGAGTTGTTGGAGCTGTAACAGAGAGAAAAAATCCGTGTTAGAATCTCTGTGCCCCAGTGATTTTGGGGCAGGGGGCCACGTGGGGACTCTCGGGTCAGGGTTGGCAGGCCACACAGCGCCGGCAGTGCCGGGACAGCGCGCCGGGCAAAGGGGCTGCTTCGAGGGGATGCTCTTGTGTCGCATTCACCCGGTCGCCACGGTGGCGAGAAAAACAACAAGACCTTTGGGGGCTCACGTCTGACGGTGGCTGGCGACACACAGTCGAGAACAGTGTCCAGGCCCTGGACCCCCGACTTGTCTCAGACTACAGCTTAAATCGTTACGATCTCGGGTGGCCGGCCTTTGGCGTCTCTGGGCCGCACGGGGAGGAGAAGGTTGTGCTGGGCCGCCCGTTAAATGTGTCGTGGCACGTGACCGCAAAGAAAATCTCGTGGTGTGTTGAGTCAACGTGCCAGTTTGCGTGGGTCATCCTGGGCTGCGGGACGGGCGCCCTGCCAGCCTCCACAGTTCCGTGGACACGTTTGTGTGAAAACGCAGAAAACAGGCATCTCTCTTTTGGCCTTTGGGAACTCTCTCAACAATTGCTCTCTCCAGAAACGGAGAGGGGGCTTGTGTGGGCGTCAGATTTCACAGGGCGGGGTGGAAACCGGGGGAACTCGGCTACTCCGGACTCTGAGCGGCAGGCCCTGGGAGAGGAGGGTGGTCTCCCAGGCTGGGCCCTGGCGGCCACCGGCGGGCACCCCGACAGCGGGCCCGTCTGTACCCCAGAGGCCCTGCCTCGGCCCTCGGCTCACGCTGGATGGCTGGGCCCCACGCTTTGGCTGCTCGTCACCTGGACTGCGGCGTCCTGGGTGGCATTGCTCGTTTTCACACCAAGACCCAGCCCCGCTCTGAGAGAAAGAGGCCCGGGTCTATGGGGACACCGCTGCCCAGGTTTTTCATGAAGTCACAGCCCCTGGGGCAGGCCACCGGGGGGACGCCGTAGGCTATCACACCACATACACCCCAGACAGGTGGGCATTGTTCCCGGCCGCCACCCGCTGGCCCCCGCCCGCCCCCAGGACTGCACCCCTCGACAGAACGTCTCCAAGAAAGGACCCTCTGGGCGCGAGCGCGTCCCAGGCGCGTGCCGGTGCGGTGACTGCGTGACTGGGGGTGAGGCTGTCACCTAGGGCTGCAGTGGTGAGTGTGAGGTTGTTTGCTGCAGAGCTCTGAGTGGGTGGTGGTGTAAGGGTGGTGCCCGGATCTGCAAGGAAACGAACAGAAGAAGGAACGTTAACGCGTGTGCGGTGGGCACAGGCGGCGGGGAGGGGGGCGCTTGGGCAGAGAGAGCGGGCTGGCCGCTTCTTTGCCGGGGGACCGACAGGCAAAGACGCCTGTCTTATTTTCAGAATAAGCTCGTGTCTCGAAGGTTTATCCCCACGAGGGTCTTTAAGACAACGGGGGGCTGCATAACGTGAACTAAACCTTGTGCAAGCTGGCAGCCACGGAAGGGCACGTGCCCTGGTGTGACCCTTCCCTGGTGTGTGCGCTTCCTCAGCTCCCTCCCGTCTCTCCCTCACACCCCTCCCTACTGGGACTGCCGGCGGGAAGGCCGGCTACTCTCCCGTACCCTCCATGCCACGCCAGACTTTTTGTGTCTTCAGTCCTCACCACGGCCCGGTAAAAGGAGCATCACTGTACCCACTTTACAGGAGGGAAAACTGATCCCCAGGAAGTACCAGTCCCGTGTGCCAAAGTCGGCTACTTCCTGGTCCCCTTTCTCCAAAGGGGGGGACGAGGCTGGATTTGGCCCCAGGGCTCCATCCACTCTTATAGTCGGAAGAAGAAGACAAAACGTGCCCAGAAAGAGCTCCCTGGCGCGTTTCTCTCCCCCGAATGCACAGCAACACACACGCAGGTGCCGAGTGTGCCCGCAGCCGCCCACAGGTTCGCTGTGGCCACATGGAGCGGCCGAGCTCGGCTTTCGGATTGCCTTCTCTTTCCCGTCACCCAGCCCCCCGCCCCCCCCAACGCTGGCCCGACCTGAGGAGTTGGAGGTGCTGTTGGAGGTGCGTGTGGGTGAGGCAGCCGAGCTGCTGAGTGCATGGAAGGCGCTGGAGGGGGTCATCTCTGTCGGGGTCCCTGCAATAAGAAAGGTGGTCAGTTCTGCCCCTCGGCCCTGTCACATGGGGGGGCAGGACAGGGGCCAGACAGCGGGTTACTGAGACGCAGCCGAGCAGCAGATGACCCGTCCCTCCCGTCACACCCCGGGATCTGCGTCCTGCCCGATGTTGGGGCGCAGCGAGGTGGACCTTTCGACACCCGAAAAGTTCACAAGGCTTCGCCGTGGGAGCCCGAATGCTAAATGCTCGGGACCTGGGGGGCGGCTGGGACAGCCCGCAGAACCCCAGTTGCGGCCGAGGGACAGACGGGGGGGGCGGGGGGCTGGCCTGCGGGTGTGGACAGCCCAGGGGCAGGAACAGCGTTCCGGGTGTCACAGGCTGTGTCAGGCCGACACAGGAGGAAGCGCGACACCCCGCAAGCTGAGGGCCTGGTGCGGGGTGCGCCCCCCTCTGGGGAGGGTCCCCTGGCGCGGCTGCGTAGTTCTGCTTTCCCCAAAACGGGGCGGAGCCCGCTCCTGCCCGCGCAGCCGCGGAGCGCCAGGCCTCTCCCGTCCCATGGACGGTTACCATTCTGCCCTCGCTCCGCGGGCGCCCCTGGCCGGAAACGCCAAACTGGCTCGGAACCAGAGGGGGTCCCTGGCACCCCGACATCACGACCCTCCCTTCCCAGTCGTAGGAGAGCCCACCGGGGCAGAACGAGGGGCCGCAGAGGCTGCGTGTCGTGTGCGGCTGGGGCTTTCGGAGGTCCAGTGTCAGAGCGCCCGCCCCACGCCCGCCCGGTCGCCCAGAAGTCCAGCAGGGGCGGCCAGTGGGCGCCCACCGGGCCGTGGTCACGGCCGAAGCCGAAGGACTGCAAGCCGGCCCCTGCGTGAGGTTGTCAGGCTGCTGCACTGCGGCTGGCGCGGTCACCGTCCCCAGCTCCCCGATATCTGCAGCCCGACTGCCCCCGTGTGTCCGCGGAAGGACCCGGCTGCCCGGTCTGAAAACGGCAGCCACGCTCAAGCCGGGGGTGGGGGGCTCCTGCGGCCACTGCCTCACATTCGCCGCAG
Source organism: Phyllostomus hastatus (assembly GCF_019186645.2). NCBI lineage: Eukaryota > Metazoa > Chordata > Mammalia > Chiroptera > Phyllostomidae > Phyllostomus > Phyllostomus hastatus. Next base: position 22,071,133 of record NW_025333607.1, on the reverse strand, counting down.
GGACACCCCCCACTAGGACGCGAAAGGCACCTCCCGCAGTTTTGAGTTGGGGTCCCGGCGCTGCTGCCTCCAGAGGCCACTCCAGCGGCTCGGGGAACGGAAGGAGCAGAGGAGGAGCAGCGCGGCCGGCAGGTCCTCAGAAGGGGGGACCCCGGCGGGCCGGGGCGGGAGAGAGAAAGGCTCTGCGTCCGTGCAGAAGCGGATTTAGACGCAGAACTGACCCCCGGCGCAGTTTTCAAACCGGCTGCGTGTGTTCCCAGCCTTTCGGCCTTTGCTTTTCCCAGGAGACCCCGGTCCCCGTGCCACTCGGAGACCACCCCCCCAAGCCCCCTGACACCCACCGTCCCTCCCCTGGTGGGGGGGATCCCCAGGAAGGCGGAGGCGGGCGTTTTCCATGTAATTGGGCTCATCCGCCCTCACAGGTTCTAACGGGCGGCGTTAGCCCCTGGGAGGGCTCCTTCGTCCGGGCAGAGCGGAGGGACGGGTCTGCGGGACCACCAGCCCCACCCGCGGGTCCCCTCCGGTCCTTTTCCGGCTCCTTCCCTGCCACAGTTTCCGGATCTGCCAGTTTGCTGAAAGCTCCAGTCTGTGCGTTTTTACTGCCGCTGCCGTGGAAACAGCAACGAGGCTGGGCAGGGCGACCGGCTCTTTTCCGGCCCTAAAGTTGGCAGGTCGCCCGGGATGAGGTTTTACGCGGAGGGAACAGGTTGGCGACTTCCAAGGAGCCCTCGTTCTGTCCGACGTGCGTCCCCCCCCCCCCCAGTGTGATTCTGGCGCGGCGCGGGCTGCCCTGTGGACGCCCCATGCGCCTTTGCCCCTCGGGCACTGGGGTCCCGGGCGCGTCCCCGTGGCTGAGCCGGCTTGTAACCCGACAGGCTTGCCTGCGCTTCAGGGCGCAAAGGGGCACCGCGCCGCGGCGTAGACACTGACTTGGAAGTCAAGGGAGGGGCCGTGTCGCCCGGTTTTTATGAACTCGAAGCTGCTCCGCTCAGAGCACCCCGAGGCTCCAGGGGGCGGGGGTCTCCTTCCTTTCGCCGCCTCGTCCTTGACGAAAGCAGCTCAGTCTCCCAGCGATCGCAGAAGTCGCCTGCGCTTCGCTGCCTGGTTTTCCGGAAGGAGGTCTTAGAGGAAAGGCCTGCTTCCGAAGGTGGGTCTTTATTCTAGAAAACCCTCTCCTGCACAGACACGCGGCCCGGATGAAGAGAAACGCAGAGACGGCCCCGAATGACTGCGTCTCGCTCGCTCCCGCCGTTTCCCCGTGTCTCACAGTTCGCCCCCTCACCGCTTCCTCGCCGGGACGGGCCTCCGGGGCGTGGTCCCGCGGGCTGGCTGACTATGAAGGCCCCATCCATCCATCCATCCACCCACCCACCGAACAGGGGGTCCTTCACCCTCCTGGGTTCACCCCTCGCCCCATCCCGAGCACCCTGGCGGTTTTCACGCATCTGCACACACGCACAACCCCGCACACCTGCTGTCTCCGAGCCACCGGCGGCCGGGGTGAGTGAGGGCGGGGGAGCCGCGCTGGGTGCCCGCGAGCCGGGTCCGGCAGCGGGTGTCTGGGGGTCTGTGGACGGTGTCCGGGGTGCTGACGTGGCATCTGAGGCAAGAAAGCGACATCATTTCATCAGCGTGTCCCCACTGCGGTCGGAGAAGTTAAACACTGCGGGGGCGGGGGCGGTCACCAGGGGCCAGCCGCTATGACCACCTACCAGACCTGAACTGACCCACTCTGTGAGAACGTGTGTCTGCCCAGCTTTGATTAATTCACTTAATTTAAAAAAACTAATGCAAATATCCCTGGGGGAGGACCCCAAATAACAAAGCTAGATTATTAATCGTCACTGTATGAAAAAAGATGAACGGTCTCCAATAATTTTCTGGCGTGGAGGATCTGGAACGGAACGAGGGGGACTCTGCTTTGGGGGCCAGCCCAGGGGCGCAGGGCTGGGGGCGGAGCCTGAGCAGGGCATTGCGGCTGCGGAAAACCCAAGTGAGCACGGACCAGGGGCCGTGCAGCCCGGGCACACCCGGGGGCCCCGGAGAGCCCCCCGCCTGCCTCCTGGATCGTACCCGTGGGGGGTTCCCTCCCATCCTTCCTGCCTGCCCCCAACAAGGCGTGCCCCTCTGAGTCTGACCGGCCACTGCTCCATGGACACCTGGGTTCCCTGCCTTTGGGAGACTTTAACACAACCGCGTGCTGGGGTGCTGACACAGGGTGCAGTTAAAGAAACACCGTTCCGGGAACTTTAGGACGAAAACAACCACAGGACAAGCTCCCGTCTCCCCGTTCCGGGGGCCGGGGGCGCCGACCTGTCACACCGGGCCCACTGGCACTGCCCCGAGGGGGCGTCTCCGTGGAGGAGCCCCCGGCAGTAAGAGGTGTCTCGGCCTCTGGGGAGCCACTGTCCGGCTCCGAGGTGCTTGCGGGTGAGGGTGGCGTGGTGCGGGCGGGTGAGCGGGCGGCTGGAGGCTGGGTGCCTTCGGGCGTGGTCGGTCCTGCGGCATTCGTGGGGGACAGAGGAGGAGAAAGTGAGTGCGTGCCTCGCGCCCTGTGGGAAAGAAGGTCCCCCCCGTCCTCGGGCTGGGTCTGTCACCCGTACACACACACACACACACGTCTGTGCGCACGCACCGTCCAGCTGTGGTGCCTGGTGTACACGCGCGCGCGTGTGTGTGTGTGTGTGTGTGTGTAAACGCTCGCACATCTGTGCCCGTGCACGTGCATGAATAGATGCCTACAGAAGCAGGGGTGGGGTAATGCACACTCAGGTAGGAAGCCAGCTGCTGGGCAGTGGCTCAAGAGAACGCACCGGCTAGTGGGGTTAAAACAGCCGCTCCCCGCCGCCTGGCTGGCCGGGCACTGCATTCCCGGCTGCCCGGGGCCGTGGGGGTCAGAAGGACGAGGCACAGGGCGGGAGGCCCGTGGAAAGACACGGGAAAAGGGTGACCCACGAGGAAAAGAACAGAAAAAGACGGAGTCGAACAGGGAGTGCTAGGAGGGCAAGCTTTGCGAGAGGAAGAGATGAAAGACCGAAGCCGACATACACACTAATTTTTTTAAATAAATCAAACTCAGAGAAAGCAAAGACTGGGTGAAAGACCAGCAAACAGAATTCGCAAACAGGTGTAATACAAATGACCCAAGTCTCCAGAAAAAAGTGCATTTTGGGGGAACCAAGGGCACCCCACTGAGGTCCAGGAGACACAGTGTCCGGGCTCAGTTCTTGGAGAGAAGACGGCGTGTGCGTGGTGTGGGGACAGGCGTGTGCGTGGCTCGAATAATGTGAGAATCCCAGGTCCTGCGGGGCCCGCACCACAGGTTCACGCCTTGTTTTCGTGTGGGTGCTCGCCCAGTGAGTGCATTTCCGTATAATAGAAATGGGGGAAGACCCCCCACATTTTTTTTAAAACCCAAAAAAGTGCACTGTGATCTGTGGGCCCTGGGATTACAGAAGTGTAAGGTTTCTACATTTTCTCTGTGTCACATGTTTACTGCCACGAATAGCGAATTCACAGTTTTCAACGTTTAATGCGCCAGAAGGGGACTGTGCCGTTGGAGTACTTTAGGCGAGTCAGCTCGACAAGTTTGGGTGAAAGGAAATGGCCTCAATTGGGGAGACAGAGTGGGAGGAGCCAGCAAAATGCACGGACGCGGTAAGACAGGAAGGAATTAAGAACTGGACTGGAGAGATCACTGAAGAGGAAATTAAGAATATGCAAACGGAAATGGCAGACAGAAGTCCTAGCTTCGTTCACTCATGTCAAAGATGAAGCGAAATCAGTCTCTACTAGATTCAGATAAAAACCTTCCTAACTGAACTGCTAGGGTTGTCATGAAATACTGCAGACCGCTGGGTGGTCACAGAAATCCGGAGTGACAGTCCAGTCGTTACGTGCCATTCCCCCAAGAAGACGTCCAGTCCCTGCGGTCCCACAGCCTGATCACGCACAGCCCATGTGTCTCCCGGGGAGCGTTCGCCCGCAGCCCCTGCTGCCCACTCGGCCGACGCACAGGGGGGCAGCCGCTTCCCTCCCGGCTCTGGTGCAAAACCTTCCGCCCGACCTCGGCCCCTTCTCCCCCGCCCTGCCCGGCCGGGAGAGAGGGCAGAGAGGGAGCGGAGAAAAGGCAGCGGGGAGAGTAGGCGAGAGAACTGAGGCTGGGAAAGGAGGGGCGGAGGGCCTTCAGATCCAGTGCAGTGACTCTCTCTCCGCTTCGTGGAGTGGGCCAGTGACTCATGTGTTGCTCTAGGTTAAACCACCCTCATCGTTGGCAGGGTCTGAGGGGCCATTTCCGCTTCTCCCTTTATTTCCCAGCCCCTCTCCCTGGCCAGACGTGGGTGACAGAGACCAGAAGGAGAACCACTTCAAGTGCCTGCCGCACGCCACCGGGCTGCACTATTTGGGTGAGCAGCATCCCCGAGGGCGACTTCTAGCCGAAGACAGTCCGTCCGGGTGGGTGGGGAAAAGCTACCCAGGAGCCCGGTGCCCTCGCACGCCTCTCAGGCTTGGTGCCGATTCCCTAGTTCCTCCAGCGAGAAGTCAGGCGCTTCTTCTGTCGCCAAGTCTGCCTCACCCTGCACCCCTGCACCCCTCCTCTGGAGGTGCTTCTGGTTTCCGGGGGGAGACACTTCTCACTTGCATTTGGGGCCCCGGCTTTAACTTACCTGGGCTCACCGTTTGGAGGCTCGTGATGACAAGGCCAGGGCAGAGGTCACGGCCGCTGTCTCAGTGAAGCGGTGAGTCGTCCAGCATTTGAGACGTTCCCTCCCAGCCACCCATCCCCGCCCCTCCTGCAAGAACCGCCCGTTTCTGTGGTTGGGGTGAGCTCGCCCCACCGCACACGGTGCAGGTGCCAAGCGGCACGTGAGTGGCCTAAACCCACTACGCGGTGCTGGGCATCCGGGGCTTCCCTCGATTGGTGAAACTTCTCCGCCCCATCACAGAAGCACAGAGTTCTAACACCAGATCTTTTCAAAAAAATAAAGGAGTGTGCTTCTTACGCAGAGCCCGGACTGCTTCGTTACTGTTTGCATGGTTCTCTGGCCCCACGGTGCGGAATGAGCTTTCACTCATTACAGCGAGCTTTCCTTTAATAACCCAGCCCTCACGGCCTTTCCGGTGGGCCTGGTTGGACCGGGCGGCGTGGGTGCTGATTGTATCAGGATGGTCTTTGGGCTCTACTCCCTCTCTGAGCTCCACTGCCAGCCACGTTCCTACTTCCTTAATCAATTTATTGATTAGGAAATCAATAAGACATTTTCAATAGCAGTAACATTTAAGTGGCAGCATTTATTTTTTAACTAAATGCAACCTAATATTTCTCTCTTACTTTGCATGTAACATGTATAAATGTGTTTCCAGCATCTATGTTGTTTAGATTTAATGTGTCACAGGAGTAGGACACTTGGTAAGACTACACCCAGGTGTGGCAGTAGAATTTGGGAATAATTATCACAAAATATCCAAATAGTCTCAAAGCTTTCCCCCTGAAGGAATATATGTTTTACAAATGGTTATGTTTAAACTTCTCTCTAATCTCTCAAATAATTCCTTAACCTGTTTTTTTAAAAAATATGGTTTTGTGATCTAACTTGAATCGATTTATTTGCAATGTTAAAATGTACAGAGATTGGGATCTGTTGTGTGATTTACTGTACAGGTAAAGAAAAGCTATCCTTCATGCACAATAACATACTTACAGATAATAATATGTCCAGGTGGTTATCTAACATTATCTCTTAGAAGGAGACACAGTAAGGACAACGGAACATTCTAGTCATGGAAGTTGGTCCTCACAGAGTAATTTCATTAGATAGTAACAAACATTCTATCAACAATAATCATAAACTTTGCAACAAAGAATAAAATAAGTAAAATGCAAATAGTAATTCTTACCAGAAGTAGTGAGATCAGTTTTATTTCCTGAAAAAAAAAGGAAAACAGACACCTCTTAGAAAGTTTCACGTTTCACCCATGCGTATACAAACATGAGTCATGTACATGTCATTCCTGTTGGTTAACGTTCACCAAGTGACACTTTCCAGTGCCTTTCACCCCACGAAACTACCTTCCTTCTCTCAGTGCTAGGTTCACACAGCCTAAACGTGTCAGAACTACGCTATCGGTTTTCGAATTCTCGGGTAAAATGGGAAAAAGAATAGGACAAAGGAGAGCTACTGGGATTCCGTTCGAGCCTGCAAAGGACTTTGGAAAGTTTTCCCAGACGCATCACGGGTTTTTTAGGTAATGGTTGTTTATTGAGCTACTGCTGTGTGCTAGACAGGATGCCGCATTGCAGCCATGGAACGTGACCAGGACAGAGCAGTTCCCTGCCCCAGATAAGCTCGGGTTGGTGTGACATGCAGACTAAAAAACTAAAAAACGCCGTGGAGGAGCTGAGACAGCAGGCCAGTGACAAGCAGGCTGACTTTCCCTGGGCGACGGAGGCCGCAGGAACGTGGAGGAAAAATCTGACAGTGGATTGATTCGGTGGCGGAGAAAGGCGGACGGTTACGTGGCTCTGCCAGCAAATCCACAGGCCACGGTGCTCCGTGGCTCTGATTTATTGCCACCAAAATATGTGCGGAGCATTCTCTGAAAAGGAATTAGAGGCCGTCGTGTGTTTATTAGGGAAACGAGAAAGAGGATGCTGGGACCGTCAGGACGCTCTCTCTTTTTTGACGATGGAACTGTGAATGGCAAAGGGGCCAGCAGTGTCTCCGGCCAGCGGGCTGTTCCCTGGCCCGCGGGGGTCAGGGCCTCGGAGACACGCACCTCACTCTGACCGGTCCCCCAGCAATGCCTTTCTTCCTAAAGGAAGTACAAGGACACACGCCACACGGTGCTATTTTAATCTCAGTTTTGAAAAGGAGACCAAAACGGACTAGGCAATTTCTAAAGATTTCTCTTTTTCTAAAGACTGATCAAACGACGGTGTATTATTACACCCTTGGCTAGTATTTTCTCTCTTAAGCATCGCAGCAACCCCGAGAAGCTGAGAGAAGCAGGGTGTCCGGCCACGTTCGCAAGGCTGGCATGGGCTCGCCCAGGCTCGACCTTGAGCCTGTCGGGCTCTGCAGGCCACGCCCCGAACCCTCTGCCTCCCGCCTTCCTCCTCCTCACAGCCCGCGCTCTCCAGCAGAGCTAGCCCCGGTTTTAGGTTCCATGGAGATTCGTGTTTGTTAAAAAAACCTCGCAAGCTAAGTAAAAGCCATCTTAGACGGAACTGGACTACAGCGTGAGTGACTTAGAGCGTGAGGACAAACTGCACCTCCCCACAGGTATTCAGGTCAAATCCCACACAGATGGCACAGACAGCCAGGGGAAATCCAGAGGGTGTTGGTTTAAGTTAGTGCAGAATCCTGTTTTGACAGGCAAGTTGAGCTGCGGTGATGTCCAGCTCACAGGCCTCTGGTTTAGCCGGCAGGAGGCTTTGGAGCTTGGGACCCGACTGAGCTCTCTCTCCCTCTGTCTCTGTCTGCCTGGTCTTCACTGCCACCCCCTCACCCACGCCTGTGGCACCTCCGTGCTTCTGTCTGTGTCTGTGTTACTGGTCTCGTCACGACTCCATGTCCAGCACTCCTCCGAGTCCCTTCACCTTTAACGCAACAAAGTGCAGCACCCGGGGAAGTCACCGTGACGGGGAGCGATGAGTCCCTGTTACTTCCCTTTCTCGTGTGCTCACACTCACGTCCCACACAGGCTACCCAGGTGGAATGGGCACGTTTTGCACTGGTCCGTCTCGGACCCCGAATCTGAATTTCCGCACGGAGCGACTGTCAGGCTGTACTACAGCACTGCAGCTCATCTTACGTGTTATTTCAGTTTCTTTACAGAATAAACCACACCCGAACAGCCTTTTGTCTCTTGGAAAGAAGACCCCACCCCTTCAGTATCACCATTTGGACTCGGAGTAAAACTTAAATGGCGTGTCCTTCCTCACAGTCGAAGACTGTTCATCAGCAGACGTCCGAGTCCCCGGAACACTTGGAGTCGACCTCATACATCGCACGAGAATTGCTAGGCACTCCAAAATCATGGAAGCACTCTACAGTAATTTCTTTTACATGCAAGCCACCCCCAGCGTGAAGGCAGGATCCCTAAGAAAATATTCAGGGGCCAGAGCAACAGATCTTGGAGCAACAGTTTCATCCCATGAGCCGTATCCATTCGACTGCACAATCTCTTAATTTCAGTTATTTTTTAAATATAGAAAAATTGACCGCAAATCTCAAATCAGAAACATGAGTAGGTGTATTGTAGTAAAGACAAGGTATCCCTATTTCTAAAAGCTCGAACTGCATTTTTAAACTCTCTCTTACATTCTATAGTCACACCAAACAAGCCTAATAAAAATGGAGCACAGGAATATACTTAGTCCTTTTATATATTATCCTTTGACTCTACTCTTTTGAGAAACACGTATGTCTATATAATTTTTCAATGTTAGTATCTGGGTTTTCATTTAGACAAAAGTGTTTCTACAAATTTTCCAGTAGGTGGCGCCAGAGCACCAAAAATCTGCCCGCCGCCGTTAGGCAGAGCTCCTACAACTCCAGAGAATCAACCAGTGGAATTGACCTTGGACAGTAAACGGGTTAAGACTCAGAGAACAGAGCCCTCGATCTTCGAAGCTGCATTATTCTAAGTCCCGTATCGGTCCTGAATTTGCCTCTCCCAATACGTTCCTTTACAACTCAGAATGTTTCCGTGACCCCACTTCCAAGTTCCCTTGAAGCCACACCCCCGAGTCCCCATCAGAGGTTTCAGCAACAGCTAGGAGCCAGTTGAGTGAGAATGGCGTTTGGGAAGATGCCCCTGGGCTGTAAGTACCACCTTCCCGCCCTCCTCTCCCCACACCGCCCCCCGCCCCGCCCCAAGGAGCGGAGTGCCCTTTCCACAGGGATTTACACTGGTCTGCTTGACGACTCCCACAAAAGCACGAGGTCGGAAGGGCGAAATGAAACAGACGGAACACGCGCTCACTCTCGGCATCTCTTACAACAAACGGGAAGAGCAAATGGAGACAAAAACGAAGGGCCAGCTGAACCGCCGGGTCGGCCCGGTTTTCCTCGCTGAGGGAGGCTCCGTAGCAATGCACACAGAAGTACACGGCCCCGCCTCTCCTCACCCCGCCGGGACCCCGGCCGGCGGCCCACGGACGGTGCGCCCAGGCAGGCGCACCCAGCGAGCGAGCATTCGTGGAGCGAGCCCCGTGCGAGCGGCAAGTTCTCGCCCGTCTGGGTCTCAGAGGGCCGGGGGACCGTCTTCCCTCCCCTCCCTCCTCCAGCTCCCCGGGAAATCCATGAGCACCGCGCCCTGGAGCCACCCCTTATCTCGTGGCAGACGCAGGGTGCAAGCCCGCGGCTCACCCGGGATTCTGCACTTAATGGAGGAGTGGGCGGTGATCTTTTCTCTTTTACGGGGAATGGCTCGGGGGCTGAGGAGCTCGGTGCTTTGCACGGTCGACTCGCCGAGGGGGAGGAGTTCAATGTGAGGCAGTGTGTGCCTGCTAATACGTTTCTCACTCTTTTTTCACGTGAGCACATCAGCTGCATTGCTACTACTCCTGGAGCCCGATGGGTGAGCCATTGCCGCTTTCCTGCGGAAGATCACGTCAGGCCTTTCTCCACGCAGGGAACACAGGGGTTAACACACATGGCTATGTAGCTGCTTTGAAAGACTCCGCGAACTTACATGCACTCCAGTGGGGCTGCGATCTCCGAGCCCACCCCTCGCCACAGAATCCCAGCCTGCCTTCCTGGGGTCTTCACTCCTAGACGCTAAGGGGCTCCCGAGAAGCCCCAGACCAAAGCCTCAGACGAGGCAGAGGCCCAGAGAACCGGAAGGGGAGCGGGAGAAGTGGAGAGCACGCAGGGGCAGGAGAAACCCCGAGACCACCAGCAGCCCACGTTCTCCGAAACGAGGCCGGTGCGTCCACGAACAAGGAGTTGGGAAAAGCAGCGTTTCAAGGCTGAGAGAAGAAGCCCAGAGGTCCTACCGGAAATCTTGGGGGAATAAGGAAGAAAAAGAAGGAGGAACGGCACAGCAGCGAATACCACTTGAAGGCGACGACACATCCTCCGATGCTCGGGTTTGCTTCTGGGGAGCGGGAGCCCCGGCGGGAGCCGCCGGGGACAAAGGACGGGCTTTTCGTCACGGACTTCATCGCGCTGTTAAAGCGTTCGGCGCGCATTTGGGTAAAAACGCAAGTCAGAAAGGCGTCGGTGCTGGAAACGGAGGACACAAGGGGCAAAGGTCCAGGGGTTCTGGGGCAAAATAGAATCAGGGGGGTTGTTATTTTTAAGTACAGTAATGACATCTAGCAGCTGCCCAAGGAGTTTCCCCATGTGCCACAGCCTGCTGTTCACGTGTGAGCGCAGACATGTACATGCATGTGAGTCCAGACGTGTATGCACACCTCTGCACCTAGGCCTGTGTTTATATGTATTTTTATATTGGGCTTAAAATGCTGTGTCGCCCCGTGCAGCCACGCTGGTTAGCTACACAAGCAACAGAAGCATTACTAAAGACTAGACGGCCCTTTCTGCAAGACTGATCACTTTTTTGCCTCATTGTCCATCTTCAAACAGGCATCTCTAAGTGGGGGGGAGCCATGAGAGGGTCACAGAACAAGCGGCAAAGACACCCCCTCAGGCAGACTCTGTGAAAACATTTCCCGGGAGAGGGGGATTCTCCTAAGGAGTCTTTTTGTTTCTCATGAAAATGTCTCTTTTCATTTATCTAAACCCTGGGGTAAAGACCTAACTTAGCAAACGTACACTGGGCAGCAAAAACGTTTTAGTTCTATCCATCCCTTAGCAAATGCATGTCGCTGTAGCTCTCTGCTTCCTCCGGGGTGTGGAGCCAGCTCATCGCCGGGAAGCACAGGCCCCCGGGAGAAAGGTCCCCTTAGCGCCCCCGGTGCCGTGCGTGACGCTGGCTGCTCATAACCTGCTGCCGCGTGGGGGGCACCACGCTGAGTGATTCTCCGCACGACTCCCTCTCTCTGATCATTACAGGGGCCCTGCGAAGCAGACGGCGTTGTCCTCTTGTACAGACGAAGGCTCGAGAGTAAACAAATCCAAACAAAACTAGGGAGCTCACGGCAAAAAGGTCTCGGTTTCAGAGACACTGATCTGTCCCGGCAAAGCCCCAGGGGACACTGAGCCATCAGAGAGCTGGCAATGAGTGACAGGTCATGTAACAGCCATCAAAGTGGCTGTCGGAGGAAGTCACACATTAACATTCATCTTTTAAAAGTGTAAACTGCTGAACAATGACTATAAACCGGCTAGAGTCTTGTTGCTTAAGAGGGGGCAGGGGTGGGGGAGGTGTAACGTGAACAGGCCCCAGACCACCATGGCATGAACTTGGCCTTCAGAACTCGTCCCCAAACCCTCAAGGAGGGAGAAATTGGACGTGCTTGAAAACGGTCTACTCCTGTGCAAACAGGAAAAAGCTTGTAGCTTGTCGGAGAGGCGGCGTGAGGAAGTGAGTGGGCGAAGTGGAGTCCCGGGTGGGGAAGAGGCGGCCGGAGGGACAGGGAGGGGGCGCCTTTCGGTGGTCCTGCAGCCGGTTACTTAGTGCAGCATCCACAGAGACTTCTCCCGACGACCCGGGAGGGACGTCTGGATGACGTCCTGAGTGTGTGTGTGTGTGTGTGTGTGTGTGTGTGAACTGAGTGCAAGGCAATGAGAACTAAACAGACAGTAAACGCTGGGTTGTGGGGAGTCCACCGACCCGACAAGAGTCCCATCAAACATCCCCAAGGCTGGAATAAGGCTGGTGGAGACCCTGCCGACTTCTGCTCACTTCCCCTCGACGACGACGACGACGCCGTCTCTGCGCACAAACACTTGTTTGCTCTCAGCGCTGTTCCGGGAACCCAGGCCCAGCGGGAGAGGTGCAGCGTGACTCAGAAGGCTGTGACCTGGGCCGGTTCCCACCAGCCTGCTGGGTGCACAGCTCCGAGCTCCTGCACGGCCTCGAGGCCTGTGGTTTCTCCTCCACGCCGCGCTTCTGCGTTTCTGCTTCTGGGTCTTTATAGCAAAGGAAGAGGCGTGGCCCCTGCGGTTAGGCTCAGAAGTGCTTCCAAGTGGTGCAACAGGTTGCCATGGCACCAGCTGAACCAGCCCTACTGGGGGCTGTGGGGGGCAGCCCCAGTTTCTCCAGGTTAGGTCGACGCCGTCTGTAGTAGGCTGTTCTGTGTGGCGTGGGCCCAGCTCCCACTCGGAGATGCACAGGACCCACGCCCACGGATAGGTTCTCCCGTGGGGAATCAGGTCTGCAACGTATCTAGGCTGCTGTGAGTCTTGCTTTTTGCTAAAACTCCCTCACCCTGAATTGAGGGCATTTACTGCAAAGCAACTTCCTAAAAACCATGCTAAACCTTCCAAGGATGAGTGTAACCAGTTCAACTACTTTTGCCTTTTCATTGGCAAATACCCCTCTTCTGTGATGTGATTAGCAGCACTGGCTCCTTTGTTTTCTGTAAAAGTAACCACCTAAAGCGAGCCTGTGCACAGTAAATGAGGACCTTCCTGTCATGTGCCCAGTAAGACAGTACAAGCTCACTGGAGCGAGGGCTGAGGTTTTTGCTCCCCTTGAGAGAAAAGCTATGCTGTCCTTTTCCTCCACCGGACTTGGTAATCCGTGTGAATTTGTCTCATTTTCATCCATAATGATGTGGACCCCCTGAGCCGGGGTCCGCATCAGCCGCTGAACAGCCACCCCCCCCAAAATGCATGTCAAAGATAAGGTTGAGGAGGATTAGCTTTGTTCCAGAAACTGTTCCTTTCGAAAAGCCTTGGCCGAAGCGATTTTCAGGAGGGAAAAAAAGTGGAAGCCAGTCTTATCCTCAGTAGCACAGCCAGCAGCCCTCTCCTGGGCTGGCACGGACATGGGATGGATAAATTACATAACGAACCTTGGAGAAAATAGATGACAAAGGACAAGGCGGAGTGAGCGTGCTCACTTTGAAGTTGGGTCCTCATTTCTTCGGCCTCGAGACTGTAAGATGGCCAAGCAGCCATGGTGAAGACACCTCCTGTTTGCGAGGAGCTCCTTTATCATCCCATCTGCGTACCGTGCTGCTGCCGCCGCCGCCACACACCACATCCGACCCTGCGCAAGCCAGCGTCCTGGGCTTGGGGAGCCGAGTGACTTCCTCAGTGTCACGCTGGCAGGGTCACAGAGACAGTGTCTCCACAGGCATGGAGGGTCATTTTGCCCTGGGACCTGGCACGCTGCAGCCCTGGGTGGTGACGATTTTCCGTGCTGAGCCTGTCTACACATTGCCTTATGTGTTCACTAAAAATAATTGTCTCAGCCCTGGCTGGCGTAGCTCAGTGGGTTGAGCAAGGGCTGTGAACCAAAGTGTCGCAGGTTCGATTCCCAGTCAGGGCACATGCCTGGGTTGCAGGCCATAGCCCCCAGCAACTGCACATGGATGTTTCTCTCTCTCTCTCTCTTTCTCCCTCCCTTCCCTCTCTAAAAATAAATAAATAAAATCTTTAAAAAATTAAAAAAATAAAAAAGAACTCCCTTTAAAAAAATAATTGTCTCGTGGTGGAGACAATATCAGACACCCATAAGTCAGAAGTCCTGGAAAAGGTTAGGAGGTAACGTTTTACTTAACGGCTTTGGTAGAATTCATATGGCGTCAGTTTTTCATGTCTTTTTGTGTCAGAATAGTTTTTCTCTATCCTGAGTTAAAAAAAATGCACACATACATGCTTTGTTTAGAATCCTCATATCTCTATGGGACAAGTAGTATTATTACTCTTCATTTTATAAATGAGGAAATGAAGACAATGACAGTTTAAATAAATTGCTCGGATACAGAATAGGTCAGTATTGGGTTGGCCAAAAACTCTGTTCTGTTTTTTTGGCAAAATAAAAGACACGTTTTTCATTTTCGCCAATAACTGCGCTGATTTGGATAATTTGTTGGCTTTCTCCTGCGTGAAATAACATGGACTGTTCTCAGTTAGTGTCTTGATTTGATGGCTCTCAACTTCAACGGGTCCACCCGACCTCTGAGCACCATCCAGCGAGAAATTCCCGCCACGGAACTTCGAGAACCACTTCTGACACATTTGATCAGCCACAGTGCCTTCTCCACGCCCGGCACAAATCTTGTTTTGTGTTTCAGTTGTGTTTTTACCTTTCTTGTAATAATAAAGCATAATATGTTGAAAATCTTGCTTGTTTTCTTTCATCTTCAGTGTTAAAATGGCTACTGCACAAAAGTTCACCAATGTTGATAAGCTTTTTTTAAATGCACACTGACACGACAGCGGTCACAACATCGTCTAACACAATTGTGTCAGATGAAGCTAAAGACAACTAAGCACCAGTGGAGCCTTTGTGTGGAAAAAAGCAAAGGAACTTTTTGGGCAACCCAGGACAAGAGCAACGACGCAATCCCAGGTCTACCAGATGCCCAAGCCCCTGCATTTCCCACCAATCCCACAGCGCCACCTTCTGGGAGTGAGGATTCACGTCACATCGTTCTCGCAAGCTCAAGTCCCCGGTCCTCGAACACTCGGCATCTGGGGCCTGTGCGTCTTTCCCGGTATGCGCCTCGCCGCGGGCGTCTAAGCTCGGATCCTGGCCCCTCCCACCTCCGCTCCCTCCGGGTCTGAAACGGCAGCCTCCACGTCTGGGCCGCGTGCGCGCCGGACTCGGCCGGCAGCCCTCCCGAACGTGCCGTGCGTCTTTTCCACCGAGGTTTTCATTGGAGGCTTCGACGTCTTTGCTGCTGTTACGGAGAGCCCTCCACAGTCCGCTGGGGCCTGCCTTTCCGATAGCATGAGCAGCGCGCTTGGAGGGAATCGCTCATTTCACATTTGGCCCCGACGCCTCTGCCGTGACACCCAGTAAGGTTTCTGAGTGTGTCCCCGCTCCCTTTTTCCCTTTGCCATTCTCCTCTCTCCCTCCTCTTATTAATGGCCCTGGATGACAGCCATCCTCCAGGCTCTGTTCAAATGCCAGCGGCGTGACCCTGTTCCTGCAGTCCCCAGGCTGTCGGGGCACTCAGGCAGGCAGAATGACAGCCAGGGCCGCTGCCGACAGGGCCACAGCAGGCGAGTCGGCTTATCTCTTCAGTAATAATCAGTTCCCTTTTTACATGGGAGGGGGGGTGACCAGGTAAGATCCCAGCCTTTGGAAGCAGCACGCAGGGCTCTGAACCGCTACCCTGCCACTGCAGCTGTGTGTCCTTGGAGAAGTGCCTTACCCTCTCTGATCATCAGTTCCTTTCCAGTGAATCCAGACTGTCTACTCAGGGCGCGGTTGTGGACAGTAAATAGCACAGTGCTTGTGGAGCACTTCGCAAGTGAGCGCTGAGAACCGCCTGTCCGGGAACCCGGTGGGTGGCAGTAAACGTGTCACCACCAAGGTGACATTTACCTTGTGAACTCTGCTTCTGAAAGGCACTGGTGGTCCAGAGACCCTCATACCCTACCGCGTAGGTGGTGGGTGGGAGATAAAGGAGTCTCTGGTGCCTGGGTCCTAGTGTCTGTCCCTGTGGTCACATGGCAACAAAACTCAGAGCAATGTTCTCTTGAAACTCCCCATCAGACGCGGCGTGTGCAAACTCTCATTTCCTGAGATGGCATTGCACTTCCTGTTGACACGCTCACCGCGTCCACACTTTCACATGCGTCTATATTCACGTCGTTTGCAAGGAACAGCAAGGTGCAAAGCCATCGCCCCAAGGGGCTGGCTCAGCCGACCAGGCCCTCGAGCAGGTTGCCTGACCCCTGCATGTCTTTGGGGTGGGGACAGGCCAGTCCTCCTGCTGTTCCTGCGGGGTGACCTGAGGGTGGGCTGCAGCGACCCCTGCAGAGTGTTTCCCAGGCTGCAGAGCCCCAAATTGTTCACTCTTAACCCTTAACCCTTCACTGTTAACCCTTCTGCCTCGCCTGCCTGCGGCCCCTGGTGGCCGCAACTTCACACCCAGCTCGGGGATCTGGTGAGAATTTAAACTATCTCTCGACGTCCTCGGGGCCGAGTCATCTGTTCATGCCGTCGGCACACAGAATCTCATTTCGTGTTTAATTACGAGTCCGACGAGGGTCCCCAGGCCCCTCCGCCCCACGAATGCAGGACTCTTGTGTAGTTCCCACGTCGCCCAGTGTGTGCCGGGCCAGCGGGAGAGGAAGCGAGTGCCCTGCCCAGATTCCGGGGTTCAGGCGGCCCCTCCGCTCGAACAGGCCGCCACATTTGAATGCTGGAGTTTGTCATGTTCCTGCCACCCTTCCTCTCGTCCCTGGGGGTCTCTGAAGAAACCTTACCAAGGGCAAGGCTTAGGGTGACAGTCGAGACACCAGCCCTCAAAAACACCTGACTTCTCAGAGACCTGTTGTCTGTGAGTCTGTCTCTGTGCCAATAGTGTTGGCTGCCGCCTCCGGGGGTCCGAGCCCCAGGCCCCCTCGCAGACGAGGCCCGTGTCACGCGGTCTGGAGGGCCAGCCTCCGGCCCACCATCTGGAAACCTGCGCAGAAGCCCCTCACCGACCGACCCACGGAGACCTACCACCTGCTTCAGAAATCACTCAGCCCTGGCTGGCATAGCTCAGTGGATTGAGCGTGGGCTGTGAACCAAAGCGTCCCAGGTTCGATTCCCAGTCAGGCCACATGCCTGGGTTGCAGGCCACGGCCCCCAGCAACCGCACATTGATGTTTCTCTCTCTCTCTCTTTCTCCCTCCCTTCCCTCTCTAAAAATAAATAAAAAATAAAATCTTAAAAAAAAAAAAGAAATCACTCATTGCCGGCCCACTATGTGAACCATTCCTTGGACTCACTGTCAACCTTCAGGGGCAGTTTCAGGGTGCTGCAGCCGCCGCCGCCTGTGTTTGGGGAACAGGCCTTGATTTTGGTTTGGGATGGGAGTACTATTCTCACGCGGGCACAGCTCTGCTGGAGCAGGGCCTCTCCCATTCTGCAGTCACCCTCTGAATGGAGCCAGCAGTGACCACGGAAACGGCACACCCCGTGCGGCCGCAGGGATGCAGCCGCTGGCCCGAGAACTAAAGGTCAAAGCTAAGGACAGGGCGACCCGATTTCCTGCGGTGGCGGCGACGGAACCTCTCCGCAGGAGAGGGGCCCGGGTCTCCTCATGGTCGACCCGTTCACGTGTGTTCGCAACGGGCACCTGAGTCACAGACACGGGAGGACATTTCTCGTCCGCGAAGGACGTGCTGGCTGCTTTCGTGGCCGGGACGCAGAGCCGCAGTGGGACGTGACCAGCAGAAAGACGGCAGTGGGTGGGGAGTCTCTCTAAGGCCACCTGTGACCCCGAGTACCTGGGGAGGGGACTGTACCCGGGACGTTCACAGAGGGGAGGTCAAGGCCAGGTAGAGAGGGGGCGGCACTGGGCTCCCCGCAGCGCCGAGTGGAAAAGATATAATTATTGGCCTCCGGTCTCCGAGCGGCGGCGTCACCATGAAAATAAAGGACGGCCTGTCTGTGGCCGCATGGTACATGTCTGGGTCCTAAAACAACCACGAGCTGGTTTGAGTAATAAAACTCCTCTGAAAATTACTGATGATTCGCATCTGTGTTCCAGAAAGGGCGTCTGAGCTCGATGGGCACTTGGGACGCGCCCAGCTTTGAAGACATTCGACGTACGAAACGCTGACCAGTCCCCCTCGAGCGTCCTGACCGGGAGGCACAAGGGGAGACGGAAAACCTGTCGCAGGTCCGAGGGGACCAAGGACACACGACGACTGAGTCCGACACGGGAGCTCGGGGCAGACCCTGCCGCGGAGAGCGACGCCGGAGGACAAGCCGGCGACGCCCCGACGGTCCCGTCCTGGTGGGGACGGACGCAAGTGGTGCCATCAGCGTCTGCTGCAGGGGACGCCGAGAGGCGGGGGACAGAGAGGGTCCTGATGACTTCTCTGTCCTCGGTTGGCCTGAAATCATTCCAGATTAAAGGCTATTTTTTAAATGCGTATTTACAGTTCAGGGAGGATGAAGGAACTTTCCTTTCACTTTCAGTTCCCCAAGAGACCGTGTCCCTGCCCTCCCCTGGCGCGGGGCTGAGAACGGACTCTCGTCTTTCTGCCCCGCCAGCGAGGCCGGGGCGGTGGGACCACGCCCCTGCGGCGGAAAGTACCCGGACGAGGTCTTGGCAGGCTTTTGAGACCAAGTCGCTGCTCTTTCCTCACCCACTAAATAGCTTTAAACCCCCTTGACTCGGGAGACAGCCTGTCCGATGCTACAGAGACACCGTCCGTGCCCTCGGGGAATCGCACAGCCCGGCTGTGGTGGCCATGGGTGCACGGTGCCATCGGCGGGTCTGTGGGCCTGGGGACCAGGTGACGGATGCACAGTTGCCATCTGGACGCTGCGGAAGTCATCGTCCCGATTGGGCAGAGACGGCTTCCAACACTCTCCTTCCCGAGGGGAGCTGAGCTACAGGGGAGGCAGGCCCAGGGCTGTGGACGCAGAGAAGGCGAGCCCCCCCACCCCCACTATGGGAAACTATAGAAGAGTTCCTGAAAAAAGGAACATCTTGGTGCCCACAAGGACACCCAGAGTCAGGCAGGCAGACGAGCCTTGCAGAGACGGGGGACAGGGCGGCCAGAGCTGAGAACCCAGGGGACGCTGCTCCTCGCGGCTGGGAAGCAAGTGCCAGGTCGGCAGGGGTAGAGGGTTTCTGGCTCGGGCGACTGCGTGGAAGCTGATGGGATGCGAGCGAGAGCACCAGGCCGGCTCAGGGAGGAGAGGATGAGCCCAGCGTTGGTGATGCTGGGGGAAGCTGGCTGTCAGACCCCAGGGGGTGCTGGGGGGAGGCGCCCAGGGTGCAGCCGGACAAGGAGATGCAGGGCTGGGGAAGAGACGTAGGTGCTGCCAACTCCGAGAAGACCAGCTGAGCAATGGGGTGAGTGACGCCTCCCCACCCCACCCCCAGAAAGACCCAACAGGGACATGGGAGGGGCAGGCAGAGAGACTGGAGCCAGAACCAGGACTGCGATCAGCACGACCACCCAGAGAAGGTCGTTTCCTGTGTCGCGAAAACTCGGGCAGGAGAGGCCCCCGAAGAGGAGGAAGTCGTCAGCAAGGACAAGTGTTTCCCAGGCGTGAAGCAGAGGAGGGAGGCGCCGGGTTTGGTCCGTGGGGCTGAGCTGTTCAGAAACTGGGAGCAGCTCGGGGAGTGTTTACGCAGGAAGTCTCAGGGGCTGCTGGGAGAAGAAGCCAGCAGGCAGGAGGCTGTGAAGTGAGGGCCAAGTGAGGACATGCAGATTCTGAGGTTGCAAACACAGTTTCAAGTCTGTGGAGGAGAAGAAAGAGCTGGGGAAGCTACGAGAGGCACTTGGCAGGGAGAGGAGATGTTCATTTGTTTAACTGCGCTGTCATTAAAATTGCTTCCCTCAAAAATGTGCTTTGACGATAATACTTACAAATTCTTCGGAATCTATGAAAAGAAAGCTCTAGATTTAAAAAACCGTATTTTCTGGAGGGTATTGTATACTAAATTCATTAGAAATTTTTTCAAGTTTTTTTTAAGCTTTTTTTCTCTTTGAATTACTGGATGTGCCCAAAGCTATCTTGGGTTCCTTCTTCTGTGTTTTGGTATTTCTTTTTCTTACCAATAGTTTATCCCCCAAATGATCAGGTTTCGTATTTAGAAAGTTGAATATAATTTTTATATATAATGGGGCCATATAACTGTTGTATAATAAATTATTATGAAAATGTTGCCGTGGTGAGTTTGGCTTCCAGCATCTTTCCTTAATAACGCTAAGAAAACTCGACAATAGAAACACCGGTAGTCAGTATTTAAGGTTCAGTCCGTCCTGTGGGCCCTTCCCACTGGAGGCCAGGGCCCGCGCCACTGGTGACCTAATTTGCATGTGCTGAATGCAGCCCAAAGGTGTCCTGTCTTTATCACTGCCCAAACTCCTAAGATCCGTAAACAAGTGGATTCAAATCAGAAGCTAATAATACCTTGAGGCTTCCTTTAGCATAAGAATGAGCGCTTGTTTCACAGTTCTGAATCAAGACACAACAGGAAAGAAATGCAAGAGGAACGTGGTGTTTCTTTCCTGAGGTCCTCGGAGAGATGCCAGTGGGATGTCTGATTTAAACCCATTCCCTTAGCCGGTGCAATTTTGAGGAGGAAAAGTGGCGAAGAGGAAGGTATCGTTCGGAAATATCGATTCTATTATCCACTGGAATTCATAGCTCAGATGCTAGGCTACTGTTAGTTGAGTTAAAGGGCAACCTGATCGGTAAAAATTTCCCAACTACGTCTCTTTGTACAAGAAACAGGGTTTTCATGTGCTCGGGGGAGAGAAGGGTTGGGAAGCGGATTAGACCCAGTCCCTGCCTCTAACAGCTCAGCAAGTCCAGGCTTGACCGGACCCTGGGTGTCCAGACCCACAGCCTGTAGCAGCGGATGCTCAGCAAAGGTTCAAAGGTGGTAGGGAAATCACATGGAAACTTGAAAACGAAGCAAAGTATTTTAAAAGGAATATTTAACTTGTAAATCCAATTGTATAATTTCTTTGAAGGCGCACAATTTCTAATTCATAATTTAAGAAAACGTCTTGATCAAGCCATTCAACGATCTTTCCAGTCCTTGCATCAATAAAGGCTTTAGGTAGACGTTCTAAGCCATCAGATGATTTCTTAGCCAATCCGAAGAGTTGGCATCTTTTCTAAGCACACGATCGCTTCTAGTTAGTGTAGAAACGAGTGTGGGACCTTCTGTCCAGAAACACACACGCACCCCCACACACAATCTTCATCTGTGAAACAGAGCAACTCCCTAACTGTTGGCTAATTGTTGCATTAAAGGGTGAAGGTCGTGAAGGTTTTCTCAACAATCTAGTTTTATGGGTCCACCGCGGAGGAGGCAGCGGCGGCGGGCGGGGTCCAGGAAGTGCCCGCGAGGAGCCTGAGCGCCGGAAAAGGGAAGTGCTGGGGTGCAGGTGGGCGGGTGCGCCCCCAAGAGCTGACTGACAGCCGACCGGCCGGCGGCCACCGTGAGCGTGACCAGACACAGCCTCTCGGGGGGACTCGGGGCCGGCAAGAACAGTGTGATACATCAGTCACTTCTAAAATCTACCCCGATTTGAATTCCAAAAACAAGTTTGATCGGTTTCTGTGGTTCCTCTGCAGCCATTTAGCTACCTCCTTGTCATTTCTGCCCGATGTGTTTGTTGTGGGCACAGAAGTCGCTCCTTCGGAACAAGTGCCATTAGAGGCTGAATCACATAAAATGGTGACTTTTGTATCAGTGCCACCTGTCCCAGCCTTGAGGTCACACGTCACCTCCCGTGCACGCGGAAACACCTTCTAGCTCAGTGCCCCGCGGCCCTCAGCTGGTCTTCTGCTTGCAGCACAGGCTTTGCTCAAACCTCTCATGTCCCTGAAACATGTGTCTGCTCTCCAAAGGACGCCAACTCTTCCACGGAGAGAAATGCATCCCCGGCTCCGAAAGGCAGAAGGCTCTTCCGGCGCCTCCTGGAGTCCGAAACCTCTGTGACCCCCCTGTCTACCTCCCCCTCCAGCCCCTTCCCCCTCTGGGTCTCCTCTGCTTCTGCCTCTTGCTCTCATGCAGCCTCCTCGCCTCATCTGAAGGGTTTCTGGATTCCCCCTGAGCACATTTCAGCGGCTGTACTACTACTCTCTTCCCCTTTTAAACTTCCTGACACGGGACCCCCAAAGCCTTATCGCCCACTCCCACTGCGACCTTGATCACTAGTCTTTCCTCCCGGCCATGCAGTGAGAACTGCTACCCTTATTTGGCGTTTCCTTGCCAAATGCAAGGGCCGCCTTGTAAGTCCCCAGACCCCGTACTTCCTTTTTCTAGGTCTTGTTTGCTCCTGGCCAAGCTAGAGCCCTCTGCAGAAGTGCAAGTTCGCTCCTCAGCTGCCCCAATGCCTCCTGCTCCTCCTGCGTGTTATTTCCTCCCGCCCTCCTCCGCTTCATGAGGTGTTGGTGGTCTTTCACACCCTAGGTCAGATGAGGCCATTTTCTATTGCCACCTCACTCAGTGTGTGTGTGTGCACGCGTGTGTGTACATAAAGTGAATCCCACTGGGTTTCACCTTTGACCTGAACACCCGGATGCTCTTCCCACAGATTCCCGTGGGGCGGACTTGCCGCCCGTGATCTTGGTCCAACGTCTCTCCCGGAACGCCACCCCGACCCTCTGTCAACCGCCTCCCACAGTTCCGACAGCACGTGGGGACTCCGCCTTCCGCATCAGGGTCAGCCACCCGCCCGAGCCCCGTGCGGTCCTCTGGCATCCCCTCACTCACTCCGCGACCTCCCGGGATGCCGGCCCCTCGCGCTCCCCTGCCTGCTTTCATTACAGCGTTCCCTCACTCCGTGGACTGCCCCCGTGTCTGCGATACCGCGGCTACGCATCCGAGTCTCAGGAGTTGAATTCTAGCAATGATCCGAGTATTTCTCTGGATGGCCCAGCTTTCATCGATATGTTTTTTCCTGCATCTCTGCGGCGTGCTGTGGATTGCAGGTTTCTTACATGGGCACGCGCCTCGCTCCACAAACAGAGAAGACATGTTTCCAGGGCAGGGGCCCCGACTTTTTCTTTGCTGGGCTCTCCCCGGCGCAGAGCTCACCCGCTGGCAGTGAGTGAGGGTTCAATGGCAGCTAGGGTGTGCGGACAAATGCCGGATGAATGAGCGAGTGAATATGAGTGGTGGGTGTCCCTACCCTTTGCTGTCCATCAACAATGCCACCGCGGCCAAACCTCGGCTTTCCACACTCACTCGGCCACAGAAGCTGGCATCTTACAGCACCACGTCCTAGGAGACGGACCTATTCCCATCGGAGGCTGGCTGCCTGCTTTCCTTTGACCTTCGTACGCTGGGAAACCTCTCAGATAAAATGACCTCACATGGATTCAATCACGTGAAGTGACGGCCAGCTACAGCGACTGCCAGACACCACCAACACTCAGAAGCTGTCTGTAATCCCGTTCATCCTTGTCTAACTTGACGAGAGAGGCCGGAAAGCTAGAATCTTTTCTCGTTCTCAGAGCCTCCCTCCCACTCCCTACAGCCATGAGTGGGTCCCAGGACATATTTCCGGCCAACGAGTATAGACAAAGTCTATGTGGAAGGTTTGCAGCCCAAATGAAAAAGGTCACAAGGAAAAGAAATCTCCTGCCACTTAGCCCTTCCTTTTCTTCTTGCCGGGTTACAGATGAAAGGAGTGGGCACAGAGCAGCCACTAAGAGACGTGAGGCAGCAAGTGTGACCACAGCCAGAGCCCAGGACAGGAGGGAGGGGGAGACTCCTGGAGGGGGTCGTGCTGCTGGCACCATCCTTGTGCGTCCGAGTTCCTCCAGGGCTCCGGTGCGCAGCTGCCCTGGATTCGAACCGCTAGGAATCACATTCTACTCTGTCTGCCCCCCGAGCACGGAGCTGGCTGGCACAGGGACCTCACGGGGGGATTCCTGAAGCTGGTAATCATCTGTATTCAAGCAAGAGTGTCTGTGACTTACAAAGACAAATGAAGATGAACCTGCCATTTAAAACAGAATATCCATGCTCGAAGCACCCGTGGGCCACCTTAGAGCTCGTGGCATGAGTACTTTGCTCGTGGACTGTTTCTGCCCTTGACCTCGGCGCCTGGTGTGACCCAGGCTGTGCTGTGCTCTGCTCACCACCACCTCTGCTCCGACCCTCCACACTCGGAGAGCCGCTCAGTTGATGGGTGAACAGGCCCTTGGGTTCCACAAATGCTTCCGTCATTTCCATGTCTCGGTAAGACAGGCCAGTCTCACAAACAGTTTCCAAAACAAATGGCCCCGACAAGGTCTGTTAAACCCAGAGGGTTTGTTTTGGGGGCCAGTGGGACCACCAGAAGGATGGTCCCTTGCCCCTGTCCTCCCCTTCCTACACAGGCAGAGACACGCACTATTCCAGACACACACGTGCTCGTGTGCGCCGCACTGCCCACAGCCCACGTCACACCTTCAGATGGGGCACTCCGTGAGCGGCCCTCTGCAGGCAGGGACACGCCCACGCCAGTAGAAACTGTGCACACGGGTGAGCCTCCTTCCGGGCGAGACCCACACGCCTTCAGAGTCTCACTTTATCCTCCGGGCGCCGATCAGATTTATCTGCCAGCCCTTCAGCGCGTGGCCAGTTGTGCCCCTCGGTCTGTGCCAGGGTCCCTGTCGCCAGGCACTGCCCGGAGCGTGCGGGAGGGTTCTGCTCTGTTTAGCGGTGGGGGCTGAGGAAGCCAGAGGGAGGTGGGCTGGGTCCCGAGCTGATCTGTCTTCGGGGACACCTGTGAGCCGGGGGAGACCAGGAGGGGATACTGCTCTAGCTACTGCACTCCCTCCAGGCCGGACCCCGGCTCGGGCCGCCGCGGGGTCTGTCCTCACGGCAGGTGGTCCCTCCCGTCTGTGTCTGGGCCGCCCTGGGCCGCGGCGTGGGCTGCAGCCCGCTCCCACTCCTCGCACGCCTGGCTAGACCCCTGTGGCCCATTTTGGTGTCAAAACACGCTCATCCAAACTACAGTGAGTGGCGAACTGCAGGCCCTCAGGAAACATCATTCAGATGACGCATCCCGCTGCTCTCGGAGGCTGCTCTCGGAGGCTGCGGGAAACGCATCGCCCTGGTACGGGCTCCGGCCCCACGCAGCCTCGTGAGACCCTCTCCAAACCGGGAGACCCGGACTCCTCGTGGAAGGCCCCGGGACAGCCACCTCGAGGGGATCGAGGGAGCGGTTCCCCTTCTCGTCTTGTCGTGACCCACGACTGCTGGGCCTCGCCGCGTCCAAAGGAAAGCGCTGACCAAGCGTTCGCTCAGCGTCGGCAGCTGTGAGCGACACCGGGGCAGGTGGGAACGCGTCCTGGACCCCGGCGCGGCAGCCCTTGGGGCCACGCGGCCTCACTGGGGAGCTCTGCGCCCCTCCCCCAACAGCCTGTCCCAGAGCCGGGACGCACACACGAGCCCATGGTACACCTCGGGCCCACGACGGCGGCAGCAGCCGCCGGCGTCTCTGCGTGGCCAGTTTCCAAACGTCCAGGGGTGTTCCCTGACCACGAAAGCCTGCTCCGCTCGACTTGGTCAGCAAGGAGCTGGACTGTGAGGAATTGTCGGCTGACAAGGCTGAAAAGGGGAGTTGTCTTCTACGGGGCCGCCGTCTACACCGGCCCCGCGGGGCAGGGTGGGGCGGCTGTAGGGAAGGGCGGGGAGACCACACCCCAGCGGACTCTGTTTCCGGATGGATGCTGGGTGGGGGGGGCGCTGGGCTCTGCTCCACACACTGCATCTGTGCCCCCCTCGCGTCCGCCCGGCCGTCCCCTGGGCTCCCCGCGCCTCCCGGCCACCGCGGCGGGCACGCACACTGCCGTTTCGGACGAGTGTTTTCCCATCCCCGACGACTTCCCCCTCAGAAGCAGGAAGGCCATTGTTCCCTTTTTCTCACAGCTGGCCGCAGAGGCCGTGTGACGGGAACAGGACGGAGGCCCGCGCCCCCAGCGCCGTTGTCCTCGGCCCGACGTCTTATAGAAAACCCTGGGGCTCGCGGGGACCCACGAAGACGCACCCTACAGGACAGTCCCCCCGTCCCGTCGGGGCGGGTGCACTGTTGCTGCTGCACACGCCGTGCTGAGACGACCGGCAGGCGCGGCGGGGAGTGAGGGGTAGCTCCGAGAATTCTCGCTGCTGTTGTCACTAAGAAAAATCCTTCCCTCTGTTTTCTGCCGTCCCGTTGGGAAATGGGCCCTGCGACCTTACGCATAACGACATAGTAACAAAGGAGCACGGGCAGAGCCACGGTAAGAGCTGCCAGCAGCGGCTCGTCCTCTCGGCACGCCAGGCATCTGCCCTGCGGCACCTGACAGGCAGACGCTCCAGTGCTCGCGGGGTACAGAGCAGGCCGTGCAGGCACAGAGAGGCCGAGCAACATCCCCAAAGACACACAGGAGGGGCCGGGGCTGGGACTCGAATCCGGGAAGTTTCCTGATGAAAGGCAACCGTCTCAACCGGTCACAGAAGTACCTGGTAGTTCATACTACCTATCGAGGTCGCGGAGACAGTTCTGGATTCAGAGGGAGGCCACAGGTGGCTAATGCCCAGGTGAGGTCTTATCTGTTCCAGGGTGTCCAACCTTTCGGCACCCCTGGGCCACACTGGAGGAAGAAGGGCTGTCTTGGGCCGCACCTTCAACACACCAACACTAACAAAAACCGATGAGCAGTATAAAGGTTTTAAGCAAACTTTACATTTTTGTGTCGGGCCGCATTCAGGGCCACTCCGGGCCGGGTGCGTCTTTCGGAACGCGGGTGGGCCACCCCGTGTGTCAGACTAGCTGCTGACCCGAGTCCCCTCCCCTGTTCCCCGAAGTCCGCCGGTCCCCCGGTCATTCAGGCTCGGGGTGCCGCCACACGCCCACCCCTGCCCTTCCATGCTTCACGGGAAGGGGAGGCCTATTTCATGAGATGAAGGGAATTTGCCCCGAAAGGGCTCCTCAGAACTCTGCTGTTCAGAGACAGAGAAGAAGCTCCAGGCCGTTATTATTTAGCTGCAGCAAGGCGCAGAGGGAGCGGGTGTGCTCCTCGGCGGGGCTCGGGTCTGGGGATTCGGGCGTGCACAGGGGAGGGAGCGCCGTTCAGCCCCGCCCGCCCGCCGGGGCTTTGTGTCTCCCTTCTGCGGGACGGGGAGCGCAGGCTCGGGGGTGCCCGGCGTGGGCCCCGCGCAGGGACCTGGGATGAGGGCCCAGACGCTCCGCTGGCGAGTGGCTGGAGCTCTGGCTGGGGACCATGGGAAATGAGCCCCGGCTCCTGTGACCGTACAAGGGACACGGGGCAACCGTACAAGTTACAGCAGGTCACAGGAGGCCCCGCAGGGTCCAGCACGTGGGCTCGACCTGAAGTCCACGCAGCTAGGGAAGAGACCCTGGTTCTCACGAGTCCCCTGGAAACGTCTCGGTGACAGTGACAGAGGCAGGCGTGTTGAAGGGACAGAGACACAGAGATGTCTGTCTGTGAGGGTGTCTGAGAACAGGGCCAGGTGGACCTGGTCAGGGCAAGCAAAGTCGCCGGTGAGTTCAGAGGTGAAAAAGGCGGGTGAGTCCAGGATACAGAGAGGGCGACGTTCTAAGACTTTTAGTTTTCCTAACTACCTTCTCCTTTCTTCTCTTTCTCCGTTTGTCCTCTCCCAGTCCTCTCACGGCCACCAGATACACTACTCCCATTTATGGCATTCTGGTTTAAAATGTATATTGACATTGCTGTGTATACCAACGTGCAAACTTGTTTATGCTTTTATGTATTCATCTAACCACCCAGCTCCTAGACAATTCCTCGTCAGAAATGAGTCCCAATATCTCTATTCTTTCTAAATCTTTTTAAAAATATGTGGTTACTTTTCATAAAAACATGTATGCACATTAACATATATATGGGGTCCATTATTATTATTAAAGTAACAGTTAGTGCATATTTTTCAGCCTCAGCCCTAACTTCCGCTGTAGAAGCTGGAGCTCTCCCTCCCATGAGGAAAGGCTCTGCGGGCCCACGGTTCTGCTGACGGAGGGAGTCCTGCTCTGCTCAAGGATGCGGACGGAGCAGCGTTGGGGCAGCTCTGGGAGCCGCGGTCTCAGCCGCCCTGCATGAGATTCTGAAACCGCAAATTTGTAACGATGTGAGCCGTTCCCCACCCAGCGAGGCTGTCCTTTGCAGAGGGCGGTCTTCGGAAAACATTCACGCAGGGGGGCCGTGTGTGACGGGGCGGGGGGTGTGCACTGGTGTCGACGGCCTCCAAGTGCTTCCTCAAGCCCGATGGTGCAATTCCCTGCGGAGGGAGTCCCAAGGGGGCCCTCCCGAGGCCTCCGAGAAAGTGATCAGAGGCGTGTGGTCAGGGCGAGGCCCCGAGCGGAGGGTGCCCCGCGCAGCGGCCCTGCTGAGCAGGAGGCTGCTCGGGTGCACCGCCCACGTCACCCCCATTTCCTACGGGGACCTCTTCCTGGGGGGACGGAGACGGGCTTCCGGGGTGACCTCACGAGCCTCCTCCGAACAGTCCAGAAGCTCACAGTTCAGAGCTTTTCAGAGAAAAAAACAGGTGGCAGCAGCCTGACAGGCTCCTCTGCTAGGCCCACGTCACGGGCGACACAGCTGACCCCTCGCCCCGGCCGGCCCGTTCGGACGGACCCGCAGGCCCCTGCTCCTCTCCTCTGCAGCGCAACTTCTCACCGGCACTCGGGCCGCTGCCTGGAGGGCCGGGACAAGCATGTGGACGCTGCTCCCCGGACAGACGCGAGGGCCCGTCGGCAGATGAGAAAAAAAAAAAAACCATGACAAAAATCAAATGAAAGGCAACCCAGAGAAGCTGAGAAACAGCACGCGCACCTATGGAACGGACGCGCATCTGGAAGCAAGGGGGAAGAAGTGATTTCCGCTCCGTTGCGTGCCTGTGAAAGGAAACGCGAGAACACTGCCAGGCGGAGCTCAGGCGGGGAGCCTTTCTCCAAAGGCCGTTTGCTGGTGGGCAGAGAAAGCCTTCAGATGCTCCTGGTTTCCGCCGCAGAAATCCCAGGCCTGCGACTCTAACAGGAGCGGCCACTCCGCTGCGGACCAGCGGGGGAGAAGATGGGGAGAAACACCGAAGTGTGAGAGAAGCAGCGGTCGGTGGCCTCTCGTGCGCGCCCTGACCGGGGACCGAACTCACAACCCAGGCATGCACGTGACCGGGGATCGAACTGGCGACCTTTCAGTCCGCAGCACGATGCCCCCAACCCACCGAGCCACACCGGTCAGCACAAAATATTCTTTTCTGATTGGAAACTTCTGAACTCGTTCCACAGAAGAGTTAAGGAAACTGTCCTTTTGGACTCAACCCATTTGCTCATCAGACACTCCTTGACCTTTTCCTCAGACCCCCCCCTTGTGTCCTCAGAACAAGCGCTGTCCCTTTGTTTCCCCCCGGCGTGGGGGCTGCACACGGAGCCCCCCACGGGGAGGAGCCGCCGTTTCGGACTGCTGCTTTGTCACTGCTCCCGGGCACACAATGACACTTGCACACGTGCTGAGTGTGACAGCCCCAGGACATGCAGGTCCTGTGCGTGTATAATCACCAAGCAAACGTGCACTGTGACGTAGCACGTGTCTCCTGGTGACGGGCAAGAGGACAGGCCAGGGTCAAAATCCAGAGAAGCTGGCGCACCTTTCTTGGTAGCGGAGGACTCGGGGGGACGCAGCCTTAGGCCAGGGGTCTCGCTGGTCCGCCTGGAGGAAACAGGCTCTCCCGTCTCCGAGAGTGTGCCTATTACCTGGAAGAACCTGGTCTTTCATGGTAAGTGCATCGAGAAACCTGTTTGAAAATGTCCTTTTGAGAAACCTGGGAAGAAGGTGCTTTTTCTCGGCTGCCACCCCAAGCAGACCTGGCCACACGCTTCTGGAAGGTGGACCATGCTGCCCCTTCAACATAACCTTCAAAGGGCTGGAGCCAGAACAGGCCTTTTCTTCCAAACACTTACCCCAGAGAAAAGGAGGGAGAGCAGGATTTCTTCAAGAGCTATCAACAAAAGCAGCCAGACAACCGTGCTGCTGAATTTTAAGGCTGTGCAGGGGCCCGAAGGGTCGTGATTTTCCGGAAACTAGCAGGTGAAGAGCAGAAGAGAAATTCCACTGCGTCTTGTTGTATAGGTGTGTGTGCGTGTGTGTGTGCGCGCGTGAGAGAGAGACAGAGAGTTTCCATCTATCGCCCTAGGCCACACACCCCGAAGGAGTGTTAACCACCCTAGCGGGGGTGAGAAGGACAGGAAAGGGCGGAAGAGGCGTAAAAACTCGTTCCCTGAAGAAGCTTTCTCGTCTCCCAGGCGGGGCCCGCATTCCGCCCTCCCCCTGAGATCATCTCAAGGAAGTACAAAAAGGAAAAAAAAAAAGGACAACATTTTCTCAGAATGTTTCCCAACTTCTGCTTCTGTTACTGTCAGAACCCGGAAGCAGCAAGGCAGTGAAAAATGAATACATCATTTTTTTTTAAATGACAATTGAATTTTTTCACCCACAACACTTAGTATACTTCATTCAGGTATGTTTGGGATTTTCGGTGAGTATCTATAGTGAATCTACTTTTGTTTAACACGAAAACCTAGTTCTCGACAGCCTTTAGCTTAGCTCGGGGGAAACCACCACTGTTGGACTCCGATACAAACAGGATGTGATCGGGCATATAAAGGTGGCATTGCTTTAATAGAAATGAATCTGAAGCCCCGGTGATCTCGTGACAGTGTTCGCTGTCAGAACAGCTTCTTTTCTCCAAGAACATTTATGTTGTCTGCTGGTGAACTCTGAAAAACTCGGTTTTCTGAAAGATTCCTCATCAGGACGGTGATTGGGAGAAAGGCCCCGCTAATGCGCTGCGCCCCGGTCACCAAACACTGTGGCTGGCGGCCCCAGGTCCGCCTAGCAGGGAAGATAAATCACCGAGTGCACTCTGCCCACTGGATGCTGGGGGGCGCGCCTCTCGGGAGCGGGCTCAGGGTGGGCGGAAGGGGGGCTGCCTGCACGAGAAGCAGATCTCCCAGGCTCAGCAGAAAGGGTTTTCCCAGCTGAAGTGCATCTCTCTGTCTAGTGAGCACACTGTCACCCCCCCACAAGAAAAGTCTGCTTACTTCAACCAGTTCTAGTCACAGGATGTGGCCGCTTCCATTTTTATCTCCGCCGGGCGGCACACAGCCCAGCTCCCCGAGCGCTCAGCTTCCACTATACAGCGACCGGACTCGCCCCCGGAGCCCCTCCTTGTCGTCCCCCCCCCCCCCCCCCACCTCCTGGAGGGCGTTGCTCGTGAACCGCGGGGCAGCCAACTTCCTCGGGGAACCGTGGTCACGCCGAGACCCCGGTGACCCCGTGGTGTGCGGCCCAGTGCACCCGCAGCTCTCGGGCCTGGCATCGGGTGCCACGCGAGTGTCCGATGGCCCTGCGCCCACAGTAGCCTGTCACCTTCTACTGGGGGTGCCTGGACCCCAGGGCGAAAGAGGAGGGTGCAGGAGGAAAAGAAAGCCTCTGAGATCTTTCAACCTAAAAGCATGTTACTAAGTGTCTCTTTCTTCCACGTGCAAAGAGTGAAAATACACCTGTGGCCCTCTTGAACTGTGAAACACTTGGTGTGTGTTCTAGTAAAACCTCAGAACGACTGCCCCACACGGAGGAGACGGGGTTAGGAAGCAACTTGCCTGGTGGGGGAGTCGGGCAAGTTTGCGGGGAAGCCCCGCGCATCGAGAATTGGGGGCCAGATTGTTGTGGTGCGTTTGGGGCGACCGGCAAACACACAGGCGGTTCTCACCTGGAAAATGTGTGTGTGCCAACCCAGTGACTGGATTTTTAGACAGCTTTGTCGAGGCTTCTGGGGCCCTTCTGGCATTTCATAGCTGTCTCATTGCTGCTGCAAAACCCTCACCGGTGCACTTTCTGATGCTTTGCCCGAAGTTTCTCATTGTTGTAGGATGTCCCCTTTAGTCACTGTACAGGGTCACCCAAGAGGCTTCACGCTGAGTGACATGGGGTGAGCGCCTTCTGAAGAGGGGTCCCAGAGTCCCCCCTGCGAGGTCTAGGATGGCCCAGCGCGACTGCGGACTGGGTCCTTTAGGGAACAATTCAGCTGCCCCAGCAGCCCCTGAGGAAGGTGGTGAGGGCTGACAGGTTCACCCTGAAGGGACGTCTGGCCGTACCTGGAGGCAGTTTGGGTTGTTGTGGGAGAGGGGCAGAGGGAGGGAGGGGTGCTACCATGTGTAGTTCGTAAAGGCCAAGGACACTGCTGGACATCTTACAATGCACAGGACAGCCAGTCACCCAGCCGAGCACGTGACCCAGGCTGAGGCGGATGAAACGGACGGAGCCACTGGTGTCCCTGAAAAAGGGACCGAGGCTTGAAGAGGGCAACTTACCCAATACCACACACACCTCAGACCCCAAGTCTCGGGAAGAGGGATTGGGGGAGAGTTAGGGCACAAAACTCGCCCTGCAATGTCTAATCTGAAACTCATACATTGGACGAAGGGGCGGTGAGTACCTGTGCTACACTGAAGGAATTCTTCACCAAATCCCCTTGCTTTGGGTAAAACAGAGAGCAAGGCATTATTAGGTATTTTTGCATCTCAGTTTGTCCATTTGTAAAATGGATGAGTTAAAATGGATGATTTCTAAGGCCTCTTTTCCCTCTAAAATTGTATTACCGTAAGGGCAATGCTGCTTCCATTATAGTGGTCTCCAGATTCCCAGATTCCTTTTCTGTCTTTGTCAACCCCTTCCCTGGGCAGCCTAACCCAAACAGAAGTAGGAAATGTTACCACCGACTCAGAAAGCCCGGTGTCTTCAGCAGCACCCGACTTCCAGAAAACGGTGAAGGACAGAACAGAATGCGGGATCTAAGAACAACGTGACAGGCATGAAGGGCTGCTGCTCACGGTCTACCGTTCCCGTGGGAGAGGGCGGCCCTTGCCTGGCCGGTGGGCAGGCTCACTCCCTTGGACCGTGTGCGTGCCAGGTAAAAACTATGAAAACTCGAGAAAACCAGCCGTGCACACAGCTACCTGTCGTTACTGAATTGATTGAATTCTTGTGGCAGACACAACCCCGTGACCTATTTCTTGACATAGAAGTTTCCCAAAGCATTCATTCATCTGTGCTTCATACTTAGGGAGTTTAATATTGTAGACAAGAAAAAGTGATCAGTGATTATAATGACCACTTCAACACTCATGTACTTAGAGTGACAGAGGAACCACCGTTGCTTGTTATTTGCCGCACGTTTCAGACGGAAGATTCTGTAGATTAACCACCACAGCTGTACAACAGGACGATAGATAAAAAGAGAAAATGTAACGAGTACTTGTAACCTTTGTGCATAAATTTTGCAGGTACCATTTAACCCTTAGGTCCTAATTTTAAATCCCCTTTCATTATAAAATGAAAGAATGAAATTTTAGACATCAGATTACTTGATTGCACTACCTAAATGTTTTTCAATCGGAAGAAATTAAGCTATCATTTTATTATTTTTTTAACACAAAAGGAATTTTAATCTGACCCATGTGCCATCATTATGTTAACCTCTGGACACTTGAACAACATTTTGATGGCTCTTAAATCAATTAACATGATAAAAGAAAACATCTGTGGTCCTCCTACTTTTTAGAGAGGCTCTCAAAATTGCTTTAAAGGGGAGCTTAAAATGTACTTAATGAAAAAGGCTCCTGAAAATTCCATAATTCATTGTGTGTTAAAACAGTAGATATTAAAATCATGTCGATTTTACTAACACACAGGACGCACGTGAATCTGTTAGAGAGGATTATTAGGAAAGTCAGCGGAAGGAAACGTTTTCGCGTCGTCCATCAAATCCAGACTCCCAGGCCGTAAAACAGGCTTAAAGTGAAAGGCGGGTTATGGCGTCGGACACCCGGAATGTGTCACTTCAGAGGAAATCCACGGACAAGGGAGGCCAAGAGAGATTTTTCAATGAATTATGCTGCACTTCTGTTTCAAAGGAATTACACTAATTATTTTCTAAGTTAACTATGGAGTGGGGTAATGGATGGCTTACGGTATGAGGCACAGGATTTTTATTTTTTTTCCTGAAACATCATTAGGTAAATCATTTGATTTAAACTATAAAGGCTACTACTCTTTAGCAAACATAGAGAAGTGGTAAGCATTTTTAATAACGTGATAAAACTTTGTGGATTGCATTGTTTCCCCCCCCCCCCCCTTAGTCTTTCCACTCTTTAGCAAATGCACATGGCTACAGACTCATTTAATTATCAACTGGACGTCCTCATTGGCGGGGGTTGACCGTCCCATGTGTCCGCACTGAGGTTTATAGATTAATAGAGGAACCATTTCTTCTTTGTTTCAATCAAGATTTCAACTTTGATTCCAACTCTTAGAGTGAGAAACCAAAAAAGAGGCTCATCATACTAGTAGGAACAGAACCAACTTCCTTCATGGTTTCTAAACCCTAAGCAATGCAGCGCTTTCACATTCATTTTCTACAACCATCCTCTCCTTAGAAATACAAATGTTAACATTGACATTAAGAGAAGGCATTCCATTCAGAGTAACCCAAAAAAGTCACTTGGGGTTCTCCGAGCATCATGCATATTTTTTTTTCCCTCTTTGAAGACTGACTGGTTGAGATAGACGGGAAAAACACAGGTAGGTAAGTCGGTGTTGACTGATGTTATCTTTAGCGTTCCAGAGCTCCCAAAAAATGGGACAGGAGGAGACTGGCACCAAGTCTGCACATAAGGCCTGGGGGAGTGATGTTTTAATCGCTCGCACTTCCGGTCTCCCAAGGGCCCACCCGTCCCACTTCGGGAACACGCTGAGGTGAGGTCCCGCAGCTCCGACGCCCTGGCCATTCCCGGCCCGTCTCTCACCCGCCCCTTCCAGCCGCCCTCGACTTCCTGCCACAGGCAGGCGCCTCATTTCAAAGGCCGTGGCGGCTTTCTGCTGTGGGTCACCCCGCACCGACCCTTCATCTCCTCCGCGTGACAACCTCCCTCTCCCGAGCCTGGGGTTGCACCCGTGGGTGCCAACGGTCTCATGTCCTCCGGTGCCCCGACGGCCCCTCACCTCCAAGTGACGCGACCCTTCTGTGATTGAGAAGGATGCGTCTGTCCTTCATTCAACTGTGTTCATGGAACACGGGGCAAAACCGTGACATTCGCCTGCGTGACTGAGTGACCCGAACTGGAAATGGACCTGCTGGGTTCGTCCACAGGGGTTTTGTCTCCCGAGGACCGCCACGCCGCTAGATTTTTCTGCATTGCAGCTGATTCTGCGTCCTGGCTCACCGAGCACACGCCCACCTGAGTGGTCGTCTGGCTCCCTCTCCCCAAGACACTGCTGGCAGCGGTCGGTCCCTACACTGACCCCCCCCCCGCCCGGAGCTGACGCGGGTGTTCTTGCATGGCCGCCGTGCAGCCGGATGAAGATGAAGCAGGGCAGGAAGAGAAAGCGGAGGGACTTTCTCCCGGGCTGGGCTTTTCAACATGATCCCAGTTGCCAAAAATCAAAGCAAACTGCCGAGACCACCAGCGTGCCCATTTTTCAACGTCGGCGAAATGCCGTCCCACGGAATTACCTATCAGTGGTGTTCAGATTACTCATCCTTTTGAATGTGCCGTAGTTCTGTTTTCCTCTCTCACATCCAGTGACCAAGCATCGTCTGAGCCTTTACTTAATACCCGGAAGAATTAGAACCCAAAGGGACAAGGACACTGGAGACACAGGGGAGGGGGAACACCTGGGAAGGCACCAGGCGCTCGGGACGCGCCCCAGGGCCCTGCCCTCCCCTCGCTCCCTCCTTCTCAATGCTGGTACTCAAAACGAGAGCAAGGAAAATTAAACTGAACCAGTGCCTTTTAGGAGATGAGAACCGGTACCTTTTATGAGAAATGTCGGGAAGCAAATGAACAAGTTCACTTGTGGTCAAGTACAGGCTAGACTTCATAATGGCTGGTCTGCTCAGGTTAACTGAGACCACGCTCGTATAAAACGTCGAGAACAGGTGCCCGGCACTGTTTTCCTTATTAGCTAACGATTGCTCTTATTAAATAACTACCACAAAAACAAGTTGCTCTGAATATATATCTCTTTTAAGACAACCTGCTATGCCTGAAATTAAAATTTTATGTCCATATGTTTCTGAAAGAACAAATCTCTATTTGTATGCTGTGTCAGCAACCAGGCTACGAAGCCTGACCTAACAGAGGCCCAAGTGA
The DNA here is from genome assembly GCF_019186645.2 of Phyllostomus hastatus. Taxonomy (NCBI): domain Eukaryota; kingdom Metazoa; phylum Chordata; class Mammalia; order Chiroptera; family Phyllostomidae; genus Phyllostomus; species Phyllostomus hastatus. Next base: position 22,035,398 of record NW_025333607.1, on the reverse strand, counting down.
TAACCAATTATTTTTCAAATTTCTGAAAGAAGTGAAAGATATAAAGTTTGATTCAGAACTACGCCTTTCATGTCACTCGCCACAAACTTCCCCACTTGCCCAAGTCTTGGCAGGCCAGTAGCATTTTATCATGTTTTCCCAACATCATCAAAACAGAACAGGCCCCACAAAGGGGAGTCTGGGGAGCCTGACCTCTGGCAGGCATTTCTCGTGAAATTCCCCATGATGCGTCTCTCAGTATGTCCTACGCGGCTTTCTAAAACCAAATTCTCTGGTCGTGCCTCTCTCTTTTTAATAGCTAAGCCAGTGAGATACATATGATACTCAATTTTTCCCAATGTTGTTATAAAATTTTTCACACTCACTTTGCTGACAATGTTAAACTGGGATCTTTGACAGTAATGAGTGCATCCACATCAGCCTTTCAAGGGGAGATGTGCATTTTGATTTTTTTATAGAATTTACTGGATTCTCATTACACGTCAGCAAGCATGCTGGCTCTGTAAGGTCATCAGATCTTTTCTTTCCAACATCCCAAGCAAAATATTTTCCTCCTCCTCTTCCTCTCAGACTCCCTTTCCTCACTTTATTTTCCTGCCTTTCCTTCCAGTCCCTGCAAATGTGGCCTGTGCCCGGGCTCAGGACGAGTCCTCAGTACTTGTCCATCTCAGCGGGTTCCCACCCTGTCATGCTCGGTGCCCTGGCTTTAAGTTCCCTCTGCAAACGGCAACTGGCAGATTTGTGGTTCCAGTGATTTCTAGACCTCTCTAGCTGGGTGTTGCATGAGAATTTAAGCATCAAGAGGGACAAAGTGCAACCCTTGGCTGCCTGGCCCTACCTGGGGGGGTTTCTGTCCCAGCTGCTCCTCGGGAAGCAGGTCCTTCACCTCCTGTCCTTCCCATCGAGTCCTTCCTACCTCCTGTCCACCCAGCCCTGTCCCTGCTCCCGAGTGACGCTGTGCTTTCCCTCCACCTGCACCCCAGTCTCCCTGCCCCTAGCCCAGCGGGCTCCCAGCGGCTCTCTCTGACTCACTCCCGAAGTAGTCTCCTCACAGCAGCCAAGTGAATCACTTTAGCACAGAAATAAAATTAGGCCCTCTTCTGCTTAAAAATTCCAAGTGGCTGCTTCCCATCCTACTTCGGGCGACATGCAAACTCTTGGCACGTCCATCAGGGCCCCGCAGGCCCTGCCCCCTCTGCTGGGCCTCCAGCTTCCCCGCCCACACGAGACGCAGCCTCTGCCCACTGCCTGCAGACACCTGCCTCCTCACGGTGCCTGGAGCCCGCCAATTTTTTTTTTGCCTTTTTTTTTTCTGAGGGGCCTTTGCACCTGCCAGTTCCTGTTCACACAAATCTTGACATCTTGTCAGCCAACGGATGGCTTAATGACACTTCTCCTAAGGGGCCTTCCTGGGACACTCTGTTTAAAGGGCCACTGACCGCTCCCCCCAAATCTGGCCTGGCCCCAGCCTGTCCCTACCCCATCACACGGTTTTGTTTCACAGCCCTTATCGGGACCTGAAATTCTCTTACTTATTTAGGTAGCTTTTTGTTTGTTTCCTTTCTTGCTAAGAGGTCAGCCTCCCGCAAGTTGGCGCCTTTGCTGTTTTGTTCACCACGCGTCTGCACTTCGCATAGCTCCTGGCACACAGTCGGAGCTCTGTCCACAGCAGCTGAAGCAACGAGCGGCATCATCTCAGGAGCTCCTGCTGGGATGCCCACAGCACAGAAAAGGAACCCGAGGCTCTGAAAGGTGAGCCCCCCGGGTTTCGTCACGGGCAAGCCCAGGACAGGGTCCAGGCAAGGGGTGGAAGGTGAACGCTGAGGTCATTTAAAAGCAGAGCTCGCCTGCGCCCAGCGTTGCAAGCACTGTCTCTTCAGAGGACTTTCATCAATCGCCCGACCCTCTTCATTTGCTTATCCACTCCCCCCCCCTCACTTCCTCCCACGGCCAAAATCGGAACTGATACCTTCTGCTCTGTCATCCGGCCTCAGCCATGGCGCACCCTGACCACACCTGAAGTATCAATAAGCGAGCTCAGAGTGTGCAAACACGTGATCGCTGGAAGGAGAGAGGCTTCGTGTCTGAGAAGTAAGTGATGACCCTCGCCGAGAAGACAGAAGGGGATTTGGAAACCGACGTGGAAGAAGTGGAAATAGAATACGGGGCCTAAATCGCCCCGTCGGCCACCCACATTCCCCATAGTAACCAAACGGTGAACGGATGTTTTCTCTCGTGGCCCTTAGGGTGTCGCCGGCTGGTTCTGGGGTGCCCACCCTGAAGACGGCTCCCACCCGACTCTGGGTACCGGGTACCCGGTCTCCTCACTTTCTGGAACAGGACGAGAGCCTCGTGAGATTTTTTTCACGATCAAAGCGCTCAGAAAAGGTCAAATTACTTCCCTTGCACTCAAAAAGAAAAAATCCAGACACTTTGATAAAGTAGTCAATGCCTTTCACTTTATGTAATATCAAACACCAGTGAGGTGGGGGGAAATCCAGTCCTTCCATCATGGCGCTCAGCTCGAGGCCCGCTCAGTGCTGGCCGCGTCGGCGCCTTCTCCCGGGGACAGGGACGTGCCACCTTGCGTTACTAAGGCGGCAGCAGCGGTCGCAGCCAAAGCAAGCGCGTCTCAGAAGAGACACAGGGTCGTAGCTTAGATCTCGCTATAGGAGTAGAAGCAGCTCAGGGCACTGAGCTTCGCCGACGCGGCTAATTCAGGCGGAGGGGGCCGAGCATCCGTTTCGCACGAGTGACCTCGGACAAAGTGCTCACTGCCCTTCTGTCTCGGTGTTAGGTGCCCACTGGCGGGAGGCCATGTCCTCAGCACCCTGGTCATGAAGGGGGCGGCTAAGCAGGCCGAGGAACCCAGTGGGGGAAGCCGATAGACCCAGTGTGACATCTCAGTCCCCCGTGTCCCCTTCCTATCAGCTGGCGACCTTGGAACACGATGGTGAAAGATCACCGAAAATATCAAGGATTTATTTGTGGTGTGTGTGTGTGTGTGTGTGTGTGTGCACTTGACCATTTCTCTCCCAGTACACCTTTTATTTTCAGTTTAAATCACAAAAACCAACTGAAACAAATGGGGACTCCTGGCTGGCTCCTCCTCCCGGCGACCAGCCCTGGTGACCGAGGGACACCGCACGGGGGCCCTCCCCAGCACCCTTCACCGGCCTTCCCTGCAGACCGCCCCCCCCCCCCGCCCCGGTGCTGGCGGGGGGCGGGGCGCTGCCTGGAGCTGACCCTCCGCTGGCATCGAGAGTGTGAGAGTAAAAACCAGACACACGGAGGTCAGGAGGACAGCACGGCCAACCGTTTGGAGACAGAAACACATCCTAGTTTTAGGAAACCGAAAGTTAACAACGAGACAGCGTAATTACGTCGCAAAGGAGTCGCAGATACAATGGGGGCCATCTGGAGGGGCTGGATGAGACCTGGGTGCCGTGTAACAGCGTGTGTCTTTCCCAAATTCAAAGACCGAGGTAGGGTGGTCTGACCCCTTGGTTTGGCCCCACACACCCCTGTACATTGAGAACGTTTTAAACTTACTATGTTGATTCTTCTCGCTGCTTTTTTTGCCCCACCATTTAGCAAGAAGATGGCACAGGTGTGTAGGCTCGCTAGAGCAACACACGAATGAGTAAGAATCAAAACGCGACCATTCCAGACCACACAGCAGTCCGGCCAGGGTTCTTAAAGTGCCCCCTGGCTGGGAAAGAACCAGAGCTCTCAGAATCTCAAAATGAACCTTATTAACAGCTCTCCATTGCAAAACAAGTGTGCCAAGGCACACATCAACACCTACGTGTGAGAACAGCCAGTGCTGCCCAAGCTAAAGTTCGACAAAAATAACAAAATCACACAAATCGCTTTCTATGTAACATTCAAAAGCAAAAGAAAAAGAAAACTAGCAGTGGCTAACACAGCACACAAGCAACATCGTTTCTGATGAAATAGAAGAATTAAAAGCTTTTCGGAACACTGAGATCCGTAGCGTGGGCTAGGTAAAATTACCCTTCTGAAGGTCGTAACCACGAGGGAAAATTGCCAGAGGCACAAGCTATGATCAGAAAAATGACGTGGGTAAAAATCCATTCATAAACTTAATAGTAATTATAAAAAATAAATGAAAATTGATTTTGTTGAACATTCGTTCAGGAAAATAAAAATAAAAATGGAAAAACTTGGTCATGATCTAATCAGGCTCTACATAAAAAATACTCAGGGAATTAAATTGGCTTCATAGATTTTTTTTTTTCTGCGAACCCTATCCTCAAGGAAAACTCATAAATGTTGGTACAGTCTAATTAAACATGTATTTTCATAAAGGCCAAGTCGAAACTTTTGGGACCAGGATGACGGGACCGGCGCCTTCTGCCCCGCGGAGGAAGCCGCCGAGGGAGGCGTGGGCAGCAGGAACGCGACCTTTTGCAGAGACTGCGTCTCGTCTCCAGCAGGGAAGAAGCGCCGCAGAGCTAGGCGCCACGGGAGATGTTAAGGTCCCTCTGAGTTTGGGCCTTCGGTAAAGAACCTAAGGAGAATATCGACAATCTCACTGGCTCTCTTTCTGGAAGTGCGTCGGCCGAAGACAGTAGGAGCCAACGTGGAAGATGCCCACACATTTCACTCCCGCGGACGTCACGTGTAGTTACGGGTAGTTATGTGTAGTTAACTTCATGTATCCTTATGCTTGTTCTGGCTGAACGAGCAGGGCAGCTCTGATTCTTTGTGTTTCCTAGTTTCTGTGGCGGGTCCCGAACACCCGGCCCTCTGCTTCAAGGTGCCATTCCCGGGAGTCCAGACGGGCCGAAGTCAGGAGCACACAGATGTGTGAAAGAGGAATGCATGGGAGAGAGTTCAGGCAACAGTCAGACAGTTTCCGATGTAAATACTGGTGATGGGCATGTGAACACAGCCCAGTAGTTGCCATGTTTCGGTCCACGTCGCAGTGAAATCAGCCACGCCGCATTGCTAAATGAGTAGCCTGCAATATTCCATTTTTCCCTTTGACCTTCCTCAAAGAGTACTGCCTTTGTGGATACGAGGTCAGAGCACCAGTCCTTGATAACAGGCAACCAGGATGGCTCTCTGCTGCTAACAGCTCTTTAGACTGGATGGAAATTCAGCTTAAACTGCGATCCAGTTACATGTTCATTCTGTTTTTCTCTGTGCAAATATCCCCGTAACCATATGACGGGACACGGCCTGGAAAGATGCACCTTTCTCTGCACCGAGGTGGCTTACCTGCGCGTGGTCTGTGTGCCCAGCCTCACCTGGACTAGCCTCGTGCCCCCGCCCCGCCCACCCAGTGCACCCACCTGACCGCACAGGTCTGCTGGGGAGCGAGGCAGACTGGAATCCATCATCACATCATCTGGGGGGGGCGGGGCCCCGACCCTCCACAACACACACTTCCCGCGGGCAACATGGCGGGCGCCGCACCCCTCATCTGTGCGTGGAAACATCCCACCGCACGGTGCCCCGCGCCTGGAGCAGGGGCACCCGCAGGGCGGCCCCCGGCACCGCGGTCTGGTCTCCTGCGCGAGGAGTGTCTCCCCCCAACCCTCCCTGACTCGCCCTGCCCCTCCGGCTGTGCACAACAAACACGACCCACCGCCGAAACGCCAACCTTGGGGACAACATTCGCGAACGACGGATTTTCAAGAAGTCAGGAAATCTTTGCAGATAAAATGTAAACTCGGAGACAGAAGAAGAAATAGCGGGGGGGGGGGGCGGCGGGGAGGCCGGGGAGAGCCTGGAAAAGTGTGCGTCTGAAACAATTTCGGTGGCGCAGCCTCACTGCTCCTGGGTGAAGGACGCCCAGGGAAGGGGGTAAGACATGTGCAAGTTCAGGGGCACTGTCTCGGGGCGATGTCTCGGGGCCAAGGAGGTAAAAGGGAACCCGAGAGAGGAAACAGAATTTGCTCAGAGCCTCGGCAGGCCTTGGGCAAGTGGGCCGGTGTGGAAACGGCCGATGCTGGCGCGGCTGCTTCCCTTGGCCCGAAGAGAACGCCGAAGGGACCCTGCCCAGCTCCGGCCCCACGCCCCGCCGGCCCGCGAGCTCCGTCGCTCTGGCCCGGAGCTCAGAGCGCAGCCCGAAGGCGGCGCAAAGGTGTCGGATGCCTCGCCCCCTTCCGTCTCCCAGCTTTGAGCTGGGAGTGTGGGACGGAGTGACCGAGGCTCCAGACGAACCCAGAGCCTGTGCCCACACCCCAGGTGGCAGCCAGGAGGGCCTGAATGGAGGGGCCGGCAGCAGAGACGAAGAAGGGGAAGATCGCAGGGAGCACTGAAAACGGAAATCACAGAATTTGGGGAGCAGTTCCATGTATTTCAGATTTTTTTTTTTGCAAATCAAACTGAGATTAAATTTAGAAAAGAAGCTAGGTTCCATACCTCAGAGGTGTGTCTGCAGAGAATCAAAACCTTTAGTAAGTATTGATAAGAGGCTCTGAGTGCAGAAAATACAAAGAAAAACGGCCAAGAACAGAAGCCCCCAGAACTCTAATTTTTCAAAGTAGACAAAAATGGGGAACCAGTCGACAGAGGATAGACTGATAGAGAATATACATGAAACTACATAAAATAAAATACATAAATACAAGTACAAATAAAATACAAAAGCTACATAAAATATGCATACATTTATTTCTATATCAGCATATACTTATAATATAGAGCCAGCATATATAAGTCACTCATTCGGCCCCGCCCAAGCTGACCCCCCACCGACCCTGACCTCAGGGACGCAGAACAACAGAGGAAACAGAAGAAAGGCCCCAGCGCACCTGATCTCTCCTCTAACAAAACGCACCTCAAACGCTAGCAATGATAAGGCTCCCAGGCAGGTTCTTCTTATGAAAACACTTTGAAAAACTCCATAAATAATCACCGAGCCCCGAATCCCCACACTGCAGCGCATCTAGAACCTCACAGGACTGCCTATCAAATTGAATGTATCCTTCGCGCAGACCCCCTGAGCGGCGCAAGGCACAGTACATGTTTGCAACATGAGGAGTTTCCTTTCAGGGTGGACGGAAAAATGAAGAGCGGGGTCCAGGAAACGGATCCGGGCTGTTATGACTCAGAGCGCTCACACGCGGGGCCGCGTTCTCAAAACCATCGCTGCCCCTGGCGGTTCCCCAGAACTTCTGAGCAAAGTTTTGGTTTCCAGTTTTCACGGTGCAGAGGCTCAGGGCAAAGAGACGGCCGACTTGTGTGTAGAACTCTAGCCCCCAGGGCTGCCTCCGACACAGCTTTACGTGGTTGTGCTCAGAGGTGAGACAACGTGTGAACTGTGCCCCTGTTCCTCCCCACTCACGTTTCCCTATGTGCGCTCCTGTTTCTTTGGGTCTTCAGAGTTTGCAGTGTAAGTCTGATACCTGCAACACCTACCTAATAGTCCCTACAGACACAAAGCTCAGGTGTGACACTTTACAACAGAACATAATCCAGTGCATTGGTCGCTCACAAAGAAAAGCACATAATTTAAAGCATGAGTAGCTTCCCAAGTGATACATCGAATCACAAAATGTCTCTCGGATACTAAAAGCCCAATAAGCAGGACTGCAGGCACCCACGGCCGCATGGACGCAGGCATCTCCAGCCCTGCGTTTCAGGAAGACTGCCGTCCACCTCCTTCAGAAAAAGGTTCGCTCACAGTGCTTCCGTGAGCGACTGAAGTTCAAGCTGGTCTTTCAAAACAAATCTGTGCTTTATCTATTCATTTATTTCTAGTGTGAGTTATTCAGCAGAATGAATATCAAGGTTTTTAGGTCATCTTATACTTTTATTTTGATTACAAATTTAAAGATGTTTCTTATGGTAAAAATCCCTAATAGACTGGATTGAAATTCGTACGGTGATTTGCTCTGTCGCCAACAACATATCTCTGCATTCCTTGGCGCCCTTTGGGGAGTGCTTTGCAACTGTTCTTGGATGCCAATTTTTCATGGAAATTCGCTCTGATTTATGATAATACACATATTATCACCCTATTAAGCTTACTATTCTTTTAAAAAAATATAATGGAATTTATTGCAGTGACACTGGTTAATAAAATTATCCAGGTCCCAGGCGTACAATTCTACAACGCATCATCTCTATATTGTACCGTGTGTTCGCCAGCCCGAGTCCTGTCCCCTTCCATCACCACTCACCCCCTCCCCCACCCGCCGGCCTCCCTTCCCCCGCAGTCACCATGCTATCGTCGGTGTCTGCAAGGTTTTTTTCTTTGTGTAATCCCTTGGGTTATGATAAGCAACTCTATAAGGACGGCAACTAATAAACATTTTTCTGTGCTAAGAGGGAATGCTGTCCCTGTATAAAATCACTTCGACCTATGTTTGCAGCGCAAAGACACACACACTCTCACACACGGCTTTCTGTGTCCTGGGCCGCGCAGGGTGTGAACCGACAACATCACACGCTCAGGGGCTGGCCACGGCCCTGCCTTTTGGAGGAGAGGAGAGGGCAGTGGCGGAGAGACAAAGCAAACTATGTGTTCCAGAGTGGCACCGACCAGCAAGATTTTAAAAAATAATTATCTCCTTTTTTTCACTTACTTGATATTTCTACAAAAACCGTATTTCACGGCCATTTCAATAATAAAAAAACAGCTTTAGAGACTACATCACAAGGAGTAACATTAAATATCAATTTGCTTTGCTGTGTGTAACAACCAACCAGAATGTACCCCGCACTGAAGCTGTTGGAACCAGGTCCACTCACTGCACCGGCAGGGCGGTGAGCCCTCACACCTAAGTCCGGGCCGCAGGCCGGGCGAGCCACGCTCCCTGCAGAGCAGAGCAGAGCAGAGCAGAGCAGAGCACAGCGTGGGCCTGGTGGCTGAGACGCCGTGCTTCCACTCACCGGGGCCTCACATCGCTCTGCCCATCATCGCCCAGGAAGGGCGGTGGCCCTCAGAGTTGCCAAAGCACGCAAGCATGAAAACTACCAGGAGAAAGCCAGAAACTTGATTTAAAATACAATTTGTGGCGAGGAGATGCAAAACGTTCATATCTTACGAAGTAGCCAGGTGTATTACTTTAAACTATCATGTAACTACATAGTCAACAAAGCGTTGTTACTCTTAATCAAAATTTGAGGAAGCAACCCTGCCGGCCCCAGAAGGAAGGGTAGCTGCGTGCAACCAAAGGCACACGGTAACTTTTTAAAAATTCACGTTTGGTTCAAAGGATAAAAATTCACTTGTGTGGCCATTAACATGTCTTTAGACTTAACACCCGCTTACGCCCCTGGACCCTGAAGGGTTAAGTCACTACTGCTTTTGTAATGCCCTCCGAGAGTTTGTAAACAAAGAGGGAAACAGGCAAGTTTTCCTCTTAAATGGCGATTTTCTCCCCACGCACCACTGGCCTTTCTCGGTAGAAGCAGTGAGTTGCGTCTCAAAGGAAACCAGTTGGAGCCAGCACAACTCTGACCACCCCACCCCCCACCGCCACTTCTGGTCCCCGACCCGAAACTTAGGTCTGTGCCTCTTTCGGACCACCGCCCCTGCAGCAGGAAAGGCTCGGCGAGGACGCCGTGACCCGGGCACCTACCTTCCCCGAGCCCGCCCAGGCCCAGCAGCAGGCAGGCGGTCGCCAGGACTTTCAGCCACAGGTACACGGTCATGTCTGCAGGTCGGCCGGGCCCTTCGGAAACAGCATGCGTCCCTCTGAAAAGGCAAAAGAAGGGTTATCTCGGCGGCCGCTCCTCGCCCTGAAGCCGAAGGAAAGGAGTGAGACCAGCACTGACACTCCTCACTGATGCGTTATCACGCGGGGAGCGGCTTCCTCCTCTGCTGCCCGGAGCGGAGGCCGCTGGCTGGCTCACCCGTGATGTCAGATTCGGTTTTACTGACTTCTCCAAAAGCACGGGGCGCCCTCCTCTCTGCAGGAAGTCGAGAGAGCCGTTCAAAGTCACAGCAGATGCACCACACTTCCTTAATTCGAGTCCCCAGGCCCGGCGAGCGGGCCTGCTCCTATTGAAAGTCCCTGGTCCAGTCGCTGGCCGGCGGCAGCAGGCCTATACTTATTGGAAGATGTTTTTTTCTTCCCTTTAGGGAAGGTGTTTTTAAGTATCCCAATATTCACGGTGTATTGTGATACCCTCACAATAGGCACCACTGTTTCAAGTACCACATCCCCCCGCAAATAACCAACAGTTTTCTCACCCAACAGAGGATTAGACAGAGGCGGCACGGGCAGGTGATGGCGAAGTGATTACCTAATCGGACGGGGAGAAAAGACCCAGGTAAACAGCTACGTGTCTGGTTAGTCTGGGAAACCAGTAACCGCGGTTGGGACCAGGGCACTCAGAACCCAGCCGTGCGGCAGGTGGAACAGTCAAACCATTTCCTACGCGGAAGCCCCCAGGGGGCCTCACGGGCGGTCCCAGGGCTGCCACCAGAGCCCCCCTGGGCTACGCAACGCCCCCCCCAGAGGAGTCGTGCCTCTCGATGCTGTTGACGAGGGAGGGACTCGCGGCCAAAGTCAAGATCCGTCTCTTACAAAAGTTCACCTTTTCTTCTTGTCCCCCAGCAGTGCTTCCCCACCATTCCCACTACGAGACGCAAGTTAATGCAACGCTCTTCCCGCGCCTGCGGGCCTCTCAGCAAGTCCCCGGGGGCGCGCGCGGGCGAAGAGGCGCCATGCGCCCAGCCGAGCGTGCAGCACACGGCATCGTCCTGGGCGCCAAACCGCCATGCTCACGCGGCTCCCGCGGGACCCAGGCCGGCAGGGAGCCCCCTCCCCAGGTCCGCAGCGCTGCTGTGGGGTTCTCGGATTTAAGTGAACACGTCTTTTCATATTCACGAGTGTATTCGTTCTCTCTGCCTCTGGCTGCTGGCACCCACACGCCCGCTTGGTGCAAACAGAAATACCCCACCTCTGAAATTCTGGATAATGACATTGTAATGAGATTTTTGCTGTGTGTGATCGTGACTATCAGCACTGAGGACCATGCCTAGCATTTTTTAAAAGGTTTTATTTATTTATTTTTAGAGAGGGAAGGGAAGGGGGGAGAGAGAGAGAGAGAGAGAGAGAGAGAGAGAGAGAGAGAAACATCAATGTGTGGTTGCTGGGGGTCATGGCCTGCACCCAGGCACGTGCCCTGACTGGGAATCGAACCTGCGATGCTTTGGTTCACATCCCGCGCCCAATCCACTGAGCTTCGCCAGCCAGGGCCATACCTAGCATTTTAATCGCATGACCCAATCTGTACAGCGGTGTTTGGGGTACACACCGTCATTGCCCCTCATCTTCTGGAGGAAGCTCCAAGGGGCCAGGTGCTGGGTCCAAGGTCGCCCAGGTGGGTGCAGGCAGGTCACGCTTTGAACAACATGGAAGTTTCATCTCACGTCCCTTCCTTGTCTACCTGACACCCTTCATGTTCCCCCTTCCTTTCCCCAGTCTTTCACTATCTTTCTTACAGTTTCCAGTCTCTCAAAGACAGTACGTTTGCTCCATTAAAATCACGTGGGTCTCTTTTTGCACATGTATTTTTAAATAAAATAGCCCTAAGTGTGAGCCCTACTTTCCAGTAGGGAGGCCTATTGAAAAATGTGTCAAAAGTCATGGTATTAAGTATAGTTTATCCTTAAACAACACAAAGGTTAGGGGCACGGATCCCCGACACAGTCAAAAATTTAAGTATAACTTCTGACTCACCAAAACCTTGCCCACAGTCATCCCTCAGTATCCACGGGAGACTGGTTCCAAGACCCCCACGGACACCGAGATCTGTGCATGCTTAAGTCTCTTCTACAAAATTGTTCTTCAGAACAATGCATGAACAGTTACCACCTAACCCCCCACCCACAGATTCCCAACGCCAGACAGAGAATCCAGTTTTCCATCCGTGGTTGGTTGAATCCATTCATTTGAAACCCAAGAATGCAGAGGACCAACTGTGTATTTATTGAAAAAAAAATCTGCGTATTAGTGGACAGTGGACTCTCGTAGTTGAAACCCATGGTGTCCGAGGGTCCACTTTAGCCCGACCACCTATTTCCCGAACTGCGTGCGCAGCGGAGAACCACGGGGGCCAGCTCTGGACGTCCTCAAGCAAACACGTGTGTTCTGCGAGCTTGCCGTTCCGGCAGCCTGTCTGGCCGGGGGAGGTGCGCGACCTCCGGTCTTTTAAAAGGGGGTTCAGTCTATCAAACAGACTCTGCAACGAGCTCTAGCCTTAAAGAGACACTTAACAGGGCCTTTGAAGAGCATGGCTTTGAGGAACCAGTGAGAACTTAGGAGATTCAATTCCATTTGGGTGGGGAGGCAGAGAGAGTCCACCCAACAAATACAGAGATTAATTATCAACACATGAGCTGGGTTGTGAGTTGTGTTTTAATGAGTTAAAGTTGGGATCGGTGTCTACAGGGAGTGTGGGACTTTGGTAGCAAAATCTGTGTTGCGTTTCCATAGTGGCCCAAACCAACAGAGGCCAATCCAGAGAGACATCGGCGGGGAAGTGTGTGGGCAGTCCAGCTGCTCTGGAACAGAGGCGGGGATAAGCCAGATGTGCGTGTCCCTAAGGCGCTTCTGTCGGCAGGGAGGCCCGAAGGAAGGTCCTGGCAGCTCGCTGGGGCACAGAGCACAGGTCCCCTTCGAGAGCGGGCAGCTCTCCCCTGGACACCCCGGCAGGAGCAGCTGGCCTTCCACGGGGCATCCGAGGAGACCTCCATGTCACCACATCTGGGCCGAGCATCGGGCCCTGAGCACACAGCGGACAAACACTCCTACAGAGGCAGAAGTATCTGCTCACCAGCAAGTCAACAGACGGCAAGCGTGGGCGAGGACGTGGAGAAAAGGGAAGCCCGGTGCACTGCTGGTGGGAATGCAAATTGGTGCAACCGCTGCGGAAAACAGCCTGGAGGTTCCTCAAAAACCTAAACATAGAACTGCCTGTGGCCCAGTGATTCTGCTCCTGGGCGCACATGTCCAAGGAAACCCAAACACCAGCTCAGAAGAGCGCAGGCGCCCCTGTGTTCACCGCAGCATTACTGACAGCGGGCAGGTCTGGAAGGAGCCCAAGTGCCCGCTGATAGACAACTGGGCCCAGAAGCTGCGGTGCACTCACAAAACGGAACACTACTGGGCCATGAAAAAGAGTGAAATCGTGCCCATTGCAACACCTTGGGTGGGCCTAGATGGTGTCATGTTCAGTGAAATAAGTCAGACAGGAAAGGCAAACACCATATGATTTCACTTACATGTAGAATCAAAAAGACCAAAAAAAGCCCAAATGAAAGAGAGAGTCGTGGGCACTGGGGACAGACTGACAGCTGTCAGAGGGGAGGAGGGTTTGGGGGGCTTTGGTGGGGGAAAGGCAGTAAGAAGTACAAACTGGCATTACAAAACAGCCGCATGATGTAAGGTACAGCAGAGGGATTATCGTTAATAAGATGTCACGACTCTGTGTAGAGTCTGGCGGACACTGGAAATATCGGGGGGCCGTTTTGTGAAGGAAAGGGCTGTCTAACCACGAGGCCGTCCACCTGACACTAATACAGAATAATACCAAGTGTCAAGTCTAACTGACGTTGCTTTTTAATAAAAATAAAACACAATAAACAAAAATACTGAGGCTGGGAAACGACCAGGAAGTGACGTCAGAGTTTGCATGGCGTAAGCTGAGTCGTGGAAACAGGATGTATCTAAAACGCCATCTCAAGTTGGATCGACAAAACTGCAAAATCATCACAGCTCGTTAACAGGTTTTTAACAGCTGTAGTATGTCACGTTAAACTGTACTCCACGCCGTCATCCCTTTCCAGGGGTTTCAGTGCCACAGAGCAGAAGTGGCTACATGAAGGCGGACACAGGTTCCCTGGGGCTAACTGCAGGGGCAGGTGCCATTCCATCCTCCCTTCAACAAACAGTCATCCCTGCATGCGAGACCTGAGACGGGTCGAGCCTCCCCCCGGGGAGCGAAGCCGGACGCATGCCCGGCCCTGGTGGGGCCCGCACTTCAGGGGAGGTGACAGCAGGGAATTGGCTCATCGCCGGACGAGTCAGGCACCCAGGAAGGGCTTGATGCTGTGACGGCAGCGAGTGCAGGGGACGTGACCCATCGCACCACGGCCGGAGGTGTTCGCCTGAAATGAAAGGCAGCAGCGCAGCCAGGCCGGGACACACAGTGGCCGCCCCGGGGGCGCGGGGCAGAGGGGGGCCCGCCGGGCACCGGGAGCCAGCTCGCCGGAGGCAGGCGGTGCCCCCGAGGCGGAGGGTGCCGGGCCTGGAAGCCTGCCACACACACAGGTGTCACAGGGACAGGTCGGGCCCCTCCGCGCACAGTGTGACCCATCAATCCCATCCCCGGTAACAAGAAAGCCTGGGCGTAGAAACGAAGACAAAGAGGGCGCTTCCGAGGAAGCTCACGGCCGGACTCTGCTGGGCCTCGTGCCCGCGAACAGCTTCGCTTCCCCCGAGGAGGCCCCGGGGGCCACGGACGCCCTCGAAGCCTTGCCCTTGACTCTGTGCGGCCCTGGCGTCCCGCTGGCCAGACCTCGCGCTGCCACGAAGTTCTCTGTCCCGCTGCCACGTGACTTCTCAACGGCATTAAATACACTTAACTGCTCCTCCTCCAGCCCTTTTCTTTGTCGGGTTTCAGAACACCGTCGCCGACGGACTCGCCTTGACCTTGGCGTGTCCTCGGCAGCTGCCGTGTTGGGTCCTCCCCTCTGCCTGACTTCGAGGGCGGGCCCACCGCACAGCTTGGTCCCAGGTCCACTTCTCTCCTCCAGGGCGGGTCCCTCTGTGCCGGCGGGTCCCTCTGTGCCGGCGGGTCCTGGACCTCTCTCCCCCGTCAGCTCTGCAGCCCGGGACTCGGGAGGCGCGTCTGCCCCTCGGCAGGAAGCGGCAGTCCCGACCCCCTTAAACTGCCCTAACGCCCCTCTTCCTCCGGCCTGTGAATGCAGCGGCGTCTGTCCGGCCCAGCCGGAGAGCCAGGCTTTACTTTTTGTTTCTCCTTCTCCATCACAGCTACATTCAATCTGCCGACGCGGGCCCTTCCTTGCGTCTCCGCCGTGTCGCCGTGCCTCATGTCGAGTTGTGTGACTTGGGACCAGGCCTCCATCACGCCGGTGCAGCCTTCGGACTGTCCTCCCAGCTCCCGTGTCGTCCCCCCCGCCCCCCGCATTCCCTCCGCAGGGCCACCGACCTCGCCCTCCCTGAGCACAGTCGGATGGGGGAGGCCCTCGCCACCCTCCATCATTTCCCGCTTGGCGCGCTGAGAAACACCCGGTCCCTGCGCACATTCCCAGCGCATCTCACGCCACACCACTCGCACTAGACTCGGCCTCACCGGCCTTTGTGTTCTCGGAAATGCCAGGTGCCTTCCCACTCAAGGCTTTGCCCTTCGTGGTGCCCAGAATTTCCTCCCACTCCACCCCCACCGCCCACCTGACGGGGCTTCCTTTAATAGGGAAACGCTTAAGTGTCACTTTCTCAGTGACCTTTCCCCGATCGTCCCACTTGAAAGAGGCTCCTCCGTGGCCTTTTCCACGTCAGGATTATGTTTGTGTTCTCCGGCTGGAGGGACACATTTGTGTGTCGCTCTCTACCGCCCCCACTGGGACTTCACCTTGGCTCCCGCACGGTGCCTGGTGAAGTTCAAGGGGGCTCAGGACAGGGGTTGCCGTGCAAGCCGTTTGGGTGAATGGATGGATGGATGCATGGATGGATGAGTCCCGCACACGAGGCCTGGGTGTGGCCGGCACACGCTGGGAGCGGGCCGGTGCAGAGGCGGCGGAGCGCTCGGGGAGCCCGTGCCGCGGGACAGGCCAGGGGTGCCGGCTGCAGAGCGTTCGCCTGCTAAACAAGAGAGAAGACTCCCTCACGCCGGTGGCGACAACACTGGACACGCGTTCCCGCGGGCGGACACACATCGGAAGGGCACCAAGGAGGGAGGGCGGCGGCATCTCGCTCGTCCGACCTGAGAGGACCTTCCTGCGTCTTGCCGTGTTGCCTTTTAAAAATGTAGACGTTAAGCAAGGACATCAGGGCGACTTGGCAACCCTGCCCCTCTGCCTCTGTGTCCGTTGCAAAGCCAGACAAAAATAAGGCTCACTGACGCGTCCGCAGGCTGCCTCGGGGGGAGGGTGCTGCTCCGAGCACCCGGACCTCGCCCCTCTGCCTCGGGCACCCTGGGTCTAGTGGCGACTCAGTGTCTCTGCTGCGGAACTAATCCTCCCACCGTCGCACTGCTGGGAACATCACGTGCAACCAGCACGCCGCTAACGGCGTGAACACGCTCGGTCGTGATCACAGGCACGCTCAGTGGAACGGGCACCCTACTCCTCCTTGTGGCCCTCCCCGAAAGAGGAGCTGGGCAAGCCTGAAACTGTAATTTGGAAGAGTATCTGCACTCCCACCATGTGCGCTGCGGCACTATTTATGGTAGCCGAGACGGGGGGGCAGCCCCAGTGCCCGTCAGCAGAGGGGTCTCGTCCCCCCCGGCCCCTTCCTGCAGCACCGACGTCACAGGGCGCCCACGTCCGTGCCCCGCCGGCAGTTCCGAGGCCCCCGAGGAACTGGGGTGACGGCACGGTCGTCCAAGGCCCACTTCTTCTCCTAGGAGCCGGTGCCCGGGCTGGACCAACACCAGGGCGCTGCGTGGCTCTGCGCTCTGAGAGGAAGGGCGGGAAAGCAGGAGCCATTCCGAGCGCACGCGTGACTTCTGGGACGCCGGGCTCCCTCGGGGACACGTGGGAGTCACGCGTGCGGGAGGCACACGCGTGATCTCCGGTGGCGGCGTTTCTTCCTCTGACTCTTCCCTGTTTCACTCCGTTCGATGCAGCCGCCGTGGGCCGCGTCCTGAGAGGCCGCCGGGGCACCCGCGGAACAATCGGAATTCTCACGGGGCAGCCGGACGCGGGGGCCTCGCAGGCGGAGGCTCGGGGGGGGGGCGGGGGACCGGCGGGACCCGGGAGAGGAGAAGGCAGCTCTCCGTCTGTCTCCCCGGAACGTGGCTCTGCTCCTGCGTTTCCCACGCGGATCCTGTTGTGCGCATGGACGCCTCAGTCTGCCTCGCTGCGGTCCGGTGTCCAAGCGTTGCCACTCGAGGCCCTGACCTTCCACCACGCTTTCCCCCGAGGTGTCCTTACTGGTGCCCCTGGATGGAAACGCCACAGGCCCCCGCGGGTTCCAGCATCCAGCCCTGCTCTCTGGCCTCAGCCCAAACCTTCCCTCTGTGCCCCGCTGCCTGTCGCCTGCAGCGACGAGGCCCTTGGGTGACCCTCCGGCAGCCCCGTGGAAGCCGAACTCTCGACTTTCTCGCCCCTAACCCGTCCTCCTGCCCCAGCGGACTCCCCACCTTCATCGGGGGCCACCCCCTGCCCGGAAGTTGCTCGAACTGGAAGTCATCTTGGATCTGCCCTTCCCCCCCCGCCCCCCCCATCCTCATCTGGAGCTGCCACGCCCGACGGAGAAGCAAAGTCTCTCAATTCCATGTCCAGACTGTGTCCCGGTTTCATCGCCTTCCCACGCCCACCACTGACTGCCAGGTCTGCACGGCCCCCTCCCGGCACAGCCCCTCACCTGCGTCTCACCTTCCTCTCTTGCTCTGCTCTGAGCCCTTGACAGCTTCCTAAAAGGAACCTAAGTCTGTGCCAGGTCCTTACATACGATCTGTTCAAAGGGTCCGTTTGCAATCCAAACAAAGCCCGAACTGCTTCTCAGAGCCCACAGGCCCCGTGAGCTGCAGCCCCGGCAGGTTCTCGCACCCGATGCCGTGGACTGTCCACGCCGTGCTCCTCCCGCGCATGGCTGGACCCCTCCTTGGCCGCCACACAGGCTGCTGACCAGAGTGACTGTCCCTCTTTCCCCCCGCGTCTCACTCCCAGGTCCTCCCCATCACTCCGTCATGGCTGAACTAGCAGAACGGCCTTCCCTGGCCGTCCTGTCTGAGGAAGAGCCTAACTCGGGCCTCTCCTTCCCCACAATGCCTTCCCCCTTTCCCTGGAACATTCTCGATGCCTGTGGTACCTGCCGTGGCCCGCGTGCTTACTGCCCTCTCATCTGCCTTCCCTGCTTGAGTGGGGGGCGAGGGGCCAGCTGCTGGCAACTGCCAGTGACTCACCGGTGTGAGGGGTGGGCGGTACCTCGTCTTCTAGAAGGTGCCATGTCTGTCGGCAAGAAACAGAATGATCACGTACATGAACAAGTAGATGAGTAAATAAATACATTAAGACGTAAAGTTCTTTCTCCCATGTGATGGCATTTTAACACAAGAATAGTTTTGTTATTGTAGACAGAGGAACAGCATAACCTATACACACTTTTTTTCATCAGCGTTCCTTCCTAAATGCTTGACTGCTGCCACGAAGTTCTGAGACCTTGTGAAAAGTCACTTTGTTATCTACATACAGTAGCGCCAGTTTTTGGCAGGTTTTACCAACATACAATGGTGGATACTACGGTACAGAATTAGAATCTGAACTAAGTGAAATGATACATCAAGCATCTGGCGTAACGTCTGGCACATGGAAAGGACCCAAGAAGTGTCAGCTCCTCAGAGAACACAGCCTGTGACCCAGGCGGTGACCCCAGGACCAGAAGACCTTCTCCCACTTCCCGCTGCCCTGCTCTGTGACCACCTGGCCAACCCCCCTTTTTTTTTCCGAATTGAAAAAAATCCTCCGCCTTTTCTTGCCTACAAAATTGTCTCACACATTAACTTCCTCAGCGAATGACAGCGCCATCCATCATTGTCGCCACTGGAAAAAGTTGTAGATCACTTCTTACCGAACCTTAGTAGCGGCAGAGGGGAAAGCATCAAAATGCTGTTTCCAAAGAAGATTCTGGTCCAGTTTCCAGCACCGTTCAACCTGTCGTGTGCAGCCGCCTTTAAGCACGAGGCTTGAACACCCGCGAGCCCATCTTCCCCGACCTCCTGTGTGGCCACCTAAGGACCGCGGGCAAGTTCATGAGCATCACTGAGCCGGAGGGACCTGCGTCATCCCTCTCCAGGGCACCTGCGATTTGAGTCAATGAGCTTGGCTTTCACCTGTGATCAGGTGGTTCGGACAGACTATTAGGGGCTTTGGACCTTTGTTACTTTTGAAGGAGGCATTACGTTTTGGGGAAGTGGTCCGAAGAAGCTGCCCACACACTTCCCAGTCTGCTCACGGGCCCAGCACGGCACCGAGACTTCGTCCTCCAGTCCGAGCACCTGGAAGGGTCCCAAGCTGATAAAATTCCATTTCATTGTGATTTCTCGCAAACTAGGAAAGCAAGGGGACTGCTGTTTAATCCCCAAAACCTCTTCATTAAAAAGGAATCAATTCTCTTAGCTTGGAAACACCTGGATGAATAATAAATACATTATATGGTAGGATCAGAAACAAGAAGTTTTCAAGTTTTATTAGAATGGTGTCAGTGCCCTAAGAGCTATTCCAATTCTAAAGCCCCCCACCCCTGGTTCTACACGTGACCCTTGTTTCCCAACGAAAGGAGAAAGTTAAATAAAACTGGCCTTTTCCTTTTTAAGTTCTACATTAAGGTGAAGAGATCGCCTGGACAATTGTGAAACCGCTCACGGGCCTGGGGGGAAACCACTCACCACGGACCCCCTGCCCTCCCCTCGTTGGGAGCGAGGCTGCAGGCCCAGTGTGAGAGGAGATCACAGACCCGCACTTCCTCCGCCAGGATGTGGTCGGCAGGCCAGGCCTTCAGGAGACGGCCTCCAGCCCCGGCTGGCGTGGTTCCGTGGATTGCCCACCTGCCAGCCAAAAGGGCACCGGGTCGACCCCCACTCAGGGCGCAGGCCTGGGCGGTGGGCCAGGTCCCCAGTGAGGGGGCGTGCAGCTGATTGTTGTATCTCTCACACACGGATGTTTCTCTCCCTCTCTTTCTCCCTCCCTTCCCCTCTCTCTAAAAATAAATAAATAAAATCTTAACCCTGGCTGGCGTAGCTCAGTGGATTGAGTGCGGGCTGTGAAACCAAAGGGTCGCAGGTTCGATTCCCAGTCAGGGTACATGCCTGGAGTGCAGGCCACGGCCCCCAGCAACCACACATTGATATTTCTCTCCCTTTCTTTCTCCCTCCCTTTCCCTCTCTCTAAAAATAAATAAATAAAATCTGAAAGAAAGAAAGAAAGAGAGAAAGAAAGGAATGGCCTCTTGAACACTTGCTCCTGGTGCCCAGAGCCACATGTCAAAATCATTTGAAGGAGTGGCTGGCGCATTTTTTCTGAAAAGGGACAGAGAGTAAATATGCTAGGTTTTGCGGGATATTCAGAGCGTGGACAGTGTTTAACCAACTAGGTGTGCCAATGTTCCCATAAGGCTTTGTGTATGGCTGCAACTTTGAGCTTCACCGGAGTTTCAGACCTCACGGGCATCACTCTTCTTTAGGTGCTTTTTAACCGTTAACGAGTTTGCAAAACTTTCTGAGCTCACGCCGTACAACGGGAGGCCGAGGGCTGGATTCGGCAGACGGGTAGTCCAGCCCTCGATCGTTCAAGTTCTCAGACGAGTCACCTGCCGAGGCCCCAGGGCAGAGTGCACCACGTGACTGGGGCCGGCCCAAGTTCTTGGTCGCCGGCACGCGAAATGTGATAATAATATAAGTTTTAAGCCCTGGTGTGGGGGCACAGTTTGTCAGGCAGCAATAGGCGACTGAAATAATGTAATGAACACGACAGGGAAAAGCTACATTTAATTTTTTTGAAAACTCGGGCACTGTCTCACAAACGCCCTCTCCCCGTGGGCCCCCCGAATCAACCAACAACTGTGTCTGTCCTGGTCAAAGCAACTACTTTTCTTGGTCCCATTATGAACACGAGCGGCGTTCCCCCTTCCGAGGCATGGGGGAGGGCACGAGCGACACCAAAATGGGACGGGAGGGGAGGTTTCTGGCTCCGACTTTAGACACCAGGCAGCGGCTGAAGCCCCGGACTCCCCAAGTCTGGATGCGTAGGGAGAGCGGGTGCCGTTGCTGCGCCCGCCCCTGACCCGTGGTTTCTGCCGCCTCCTTCCCCTTCCGTCCGTCCTCCCCCTGGGCTCCTCCTGAGCCCTCGGCCCCCTCCTCGCTCGGGCCTGGGCTCGGGGAAGCTGCCCTCGGGGGCGGGGGGGGGCACGTGGCCCCGGCCTACGTCCATCCGGGCAGAGCCCTCCCTGCCCCCCAGGCCAGAGAAATGGGTTCCACGGCGGGTGCTCGACCCGGTCCGAGTCAGCTGGGCCAGGCAGCTTTAGCTGGCATTTCTGGGGAAGATCTCTCTCTCCCTCTCTCTCTTTCTCTCCTTCTTTTCTTTTTTTCCTGCAGGACTGAAATTGAGGCAATAAACTCGGCTGGAGTTTGAGCCGCTCTTGCCGCCAAAGCAATTCTACATCTAAAGCCCGAACCGCTGGAATGCAGCCACGGGGTGCGGGGTGGGGGTGGATGGGGGGTGGCGCTGAACGCTGTGGGAACAGGCTGCTGTCGGCGCTCAGTCTGGCGGCAGCCCGCCCAGTGCCCCCCGCCTGGCGCCCGGCCACGGTCTCGCTCCCGCTGGCCAACGACGTGTGACCTCTTTGCTGGCGTCACGTGAAGTCCAGCCCTGAGTCTGAGTCACCCCCACCATACGGGGGGCTGCGGCGAGGCACCCGGCAGCGCACGCTTCAACACGTGTTTTCGGGGTGATGTCCAGCGCGGGCGCCGGCGACCAGACGGGGGACACCCACAGAGGTGGGGGGAGCCCGCCCCGCCGGCAGCTCGCCACGCAGCAGCGTGACGCAGATGCGTGGACCAGGGACTGAGACGCGGTACGGAGGGCGCCGTGTCCCGGGGGCCCAGAGGAGGAGGTGATCGGCTACGCCTGAGTGGCCCCCGAGGGGCCGCTGGGCCGGGTGGCGTTGGCGGGGTGGCAAGTAGGTCCCCCGGAGGTTCCCCCCAAACCACCTTGTCGGATGGAGGCGGGCAGGCGCTTCCGTTTTGCAGCCCCGCAGTGCGGAGGGGGCATTTGGAGACATGGGCGCCCTCGGGCCCGTGTGGCCTTGCACGGCACCCCACCGGGGTGGAGTCCGGCCTGCGGGCTGCGTCCTGGGAGCACTGTGCCCCCTGGAGGGACAGGGTGAGAGCCATTCCGGGAGGCCGTTCCGTGCGCAGCGTAGGGAGGGCTTGCCGGAGCGGGGGGGGTGGGGGGGGTGGGGACGGCAGGCAGTCGTGACCCCACGGTGGAGGCCAGGACTGTAGGGAGGGCCCGGAGGCCGGCGGGGGGGCCGGGAGCAGAAGACGCTAAAGTCGCAGCCCCCTCGGGACAGTCGGGACTCTCGGTAGGAGGGGGTGGCACAAACGCCCCGGGGCTTGTCGCTGGGGTGCGTTCTCACCCAGTTCCTGCTGCTCCTGCTCCCTGTCTTAGGGTGCTTCCTCTCCCTCCTTCCCTGCCAACCCCCGTTTGCATTTTCCCTCAAGAAACAAGGAGCATGGAGAAAGATGAACACGCCGAATGGGAACAGGCCTCCAGATGCAGAGAACGAGCCGATGGTTGCCCTAGGGAAGGTGGTGGGAGGGTGGGGGAAAAAAAGGTAATACATTTAGAAGAAGAGTAATAAAGAGAACACACAACTTGGTGACATCTCATTTTTTTTAATGTCCTCTCCTCCCTGCCGTGCCCACTGAGGCACCTTGGGGCTGATCTGTTCTCATTCTCTCCCTCTGCCTCCCCCCCTCCTCCCGCGCCTCCAGGCACTCAGTAGGTGCTTAGCAACTAAACTCCCCGGGGAGGGGCGTGGCTTTGTGCTGAAGCCCCCAGAGCCAGGGTGCAGAAGGGCCGGGTCCCCTGCAGCGCTGCCCACGTGGTCCCCCACCGCAGCCTGTAGGAAGTGGCACCTCGGGGGAGAGGCAGGCGAACAGCGAAAGGGGGAGGGCCCGCGGTTGCGCTTCACAGCCCCTGCGCTGCCTCTGATGTGGGCGGAGAGGGGCTCAGCCCCCAACGCTCCGCTGGTTCCCCTCCCTCCCCACGGGGCCACAGCTGCAGAGCCTGAGCTCTGGGCCCGGGCCCTGGGGAGCTACGGTGGGGGTGGGGGGGGGCGAGGGCTGTGGCTGCCAGTCCAGAGCCCGAAACCCCGAGCGTGGGGCGTCCGTAACAAGGAGAGTGGCCCTCCGTGTCACTGTGGAATGCCTTCCTGACCCACAGCTCGGGGCGCCTGGGAGCGGGTGCCCCTCCTTTCTGATGAAGAAAGACCTTGCACTCGGCAGAGCAAGGTGACACCGGAAGGCGCTCACAGGAAGTTCGTGGTTCCCCTTTGAACAAGCCCAGCTTGCAGCCCAGCCCCCCGGCCGCCGTGCCTGAGTGCACGCGTGTCCACAGACGTGTGTACACAGAGGTGTGCACACACGGATGCCCAGAAGCTTGTCTTCCAGGAGGAAAACAGCGACCGTCTCCGAGGGTTAGAGAGGCAGGCGACATGCGCTTCTTCGTGCATGTTCCTCTCCCTTGGCGTTTATAAGGAGGGTTGTATCGCTTTAAGACCCAGAAGTCTGACACAGCGAAGGCATGACCCACGGACTCCCGCCCTGCCCTGGAAGACACGCGTGAACTCGGTGGCCAGAAACGTCCGTGTGTGTACCGTCTACAGGACTGATAAGAACGTTCTCCGGAAAAACGCGCAGCTATAAGCTCTTTTTACCCTGTCCTTACACCCTTCTCTCTTTCCCACTTAGAATCGTCCTGGAGCGTGTGGTTTTTATTTTAAAGAATTTGAAATTCTAGATAACTGCCCCCTGCACTGTCTTTTCCTCTGCGTCTAGGGAAAGAATTATTCACAGACCGGAGGCAGGCCCACCCGTAAGAAACGTCGGGCTGTTGCAGTTTCGATGAAAACCGCTCGCTGCTCCTGTAAAGTGTCAAGAGCAAGGAAGCCTACTGTTGTCACCTGAGAGCGGTCTTTGACCTTGTCCCGCACCTCACGGGAGAGCGGATGGGTGACCTGCTCCTGTGTCACTTCCACGCGGGGGGAAACGATTGGGAAGTGGAGTAGACTCAGCACCCCCCGTTACGACCTGCGCGTCCTGCTCTGTGGCGTTCCCCACGGCGGCCCCGCGTCTTCCTCTCCCCCGACATCCCCCGCCAGGTTTGTGCGACGCCCACCGTGGCTGGACTCGGACCCCACTTACGAGGCAGTGCAGTTGCGTGAATGGAGGCTTGTTCACAGGAGAAGGGAAGAGCTGAGTCGTGAGAGGACGGCGGTGACGTCGCCTGCCTCCTTCCTCGGGCATGGGCACGTGCTCCGCGCCACGCACGCGACCGTGCGCAGGGCCGCTCACACGCAGGACGGTGAAATGACGCAGCGACCAGTGCCTGTCTTCCCGGTGGGTCTCACCCCCTTTCTGAGCAAGCGGCTCTCGGGAGAGCATCGGAAGGACCCCTTCACGGTGACACGGGGGCGTGGGGGGGAGTGGGGAGTCCTCAGCGCATACCCAGAGATCTGGAATCCCGTGGTACCGCTGCTGTGGGTTAGCTGGGCGGTTCCCACAGACCCTTTCGCGTGCCCGGGCGTCGGTCTCCTGACTGTCAGCATGTTTTCCCTGGAAGAGGTGGAGGCAGATATTAGCACCTTGGCTTCTGAGTTCAGAAATGCAGGTGAACTTAGGCTGACGTGGACGCCTCGGGGCCCCCCCGGCTGACGCCGCCCCCGCCCCCAGGCCCCAGGAAGGGTCTGCCAGGTCTTACCCTTTCGTGAGAAGGACAAAGGGGCGGGGGTGTCTCTGGGGTCCTCTGGATGGAGAGGACGCACCAGCCCGAAAAGCTTTCGTGTCCTGCCGTGAAAGCAAAGGGAGAGCAGGGGGCAAGGAGAGGTGGGAGACGAGGGGAATTTACGGGGGCGGGGGAGGTGCACCAGGTAAGGCTTTCGTGAGCAAGGAGGCGTTTTCCAACAATAGCTACTGTACTTTCTTTTCTTTTTTTTAAATGAGTTAAGTATTTTTTTAAGATTTTATTTATTTATTTTTGGAGAGGGAAGGGAGGGAGAAAGAGAGAGAGAGAGAAACATCAATGTGGGGTTGCTGGGGGCCGTGGCCTGCAACCCAGGCATGTGCCCTGACTGGGAATCGAACCTGCGATGCTTTGGTTCTCAGCCCACGAGCTACTATAATTTCGTAGGGGAAAAATATATTTTTTAAAAAATGTCTGCCCAGTAGTAGACAATGGCGTCACCCAGGTGACCCGAATCCCCGGCACCCGACCGACAAGGCTTCCAGGAAACAGCTCCCTGGGCAGTGGCTTTTGTGCCACACGGCGTGTCTTACACGTGTCAGTGCCGCCAGCTGGACAGTCACAGCGCGACCGTCAGAACAGCGCAATCTGTGGAAAACAGCGCGTTTTTGGAAGTGGCCAGTTTTAGGAGATTAAATGAGGAAAGCCCAGGTGATTATTCTTGCTGTTTTTAAACACTAAGAGAATTTTGGCAAAAGTGCACCGATCACCCCATACGGGCGATTTGTTCGTGTTATCGCAACTAAATTAGCCTATGTGGCAGAAGATAATGACAGCCCTTCCCCAAACTTCCTCATTTCTGAGAGACTCTGAATTATAACTGCAACAACACCCGCTGGGCACAGCCCCCGTGGGCCGGGGGTGGGGACGCAGAAGGAGCCGCCCGCCGGTAGGAGCGGACTCGGGTGGTCCGGTCCTGCGCACACAGCTCCGGCACGAGCAGGAACCTCCCTCCGGGCTGCGGGAGTGGTGAAGGGTCTCGAGGCGGAGAGGTCCTCCCTCGTGCGGGCCCAGGTTTCCCTGGAAGCAGGAGAGAGAGCAGGAGTCAGACCCAGGGACCCAGAGAGGGCCACTGAGACTCGGGAGCGCGTCTGGACAGGGACCCGGGCTGGCTGTCTGCGGCCCCCCGCCCCCTCCCCAGGCCTCCAACTCTTCGTTCCCAGAGACCCGTGGGGTGGTCGAGGTTGGCTAGAACTTTGCCCCTGGTCTTTCCTTCGCCGGAAAGACACTGAGTAAAAATACAGCGTGTTACAGACAAAACCGCAGACCCAACATGGAGTCACTTGCGCTAAAGCCCCAAACACCAACCCTGAGTGTGACACCTGACCTGGTTCCGGCTCCCAGCGCTCCCAGAAACGTCACCTTGGTCCCCCCGTCTGGAGCGTCCTGTTTGATCCCCGCTGAGGTCACGGGCCCACGGGTGGAACCTCTCCGTTCCCCGGAGAGAGAGGAAGCACTTTGCAGGATGAGGCTCCTTGTCAAGGAGGTATCCTCGTCCAAAAACAGTCTTTCCTGGAGCCGGGCCTGGCCAGAAGCGGAGGAAGAGGACGAAGCAGCGGGAGCCGCCAGGACCGGCGGCGGGAGCACACCGGCGCGGCCGGAGCGAGGCCAAGGAAGAGAAGCGGCCAGAGAGGAAGTCAGGGAGGCCGAGGCCAAGTCTTGGGGCCTCCGGTGCTGGGCCGGGGACCTTGGCTTGGACCGGTGTTCAGACTGGTAGTGAACGCCATCGGAGAGTGTCCTGGGAGGGGCCGCGAGGGGCCAGACGGGTGGGCAGCGACGGCCCGGGCTCCTGTCCCAGCGAGGGGCCAGCTTCCAGCCCTCTGGCCTTCCGGCCCCAGAGACTGACTTGGGCAAATTGACCTTCGGAGAGTCGGTCAAGGAATGGCCGAGAAAGTGAACTACTACTCTGATCAGAGGAGGTAAGAGCATCGTTAGTCTCAGTTCCAAAACCTTATTGAATTACATTTTACTGTGGCGTATTAAAAAAATAAAAATTTAAAAAATTTAAAAACTAAAAATAATCTTGTTCTTCTTTTGAGTCAGTAGCTCTCTCCCCACCCTTCTGCCTGTAAACCCTCCCGGTCTGCACCCCCCCACCCCCCCGGGCCCTTCCAGCTGCCGGCCGGGCTGCTGCTGGACCTATGAGTCGCTTAATAAAGCCAATTAGATCTTCGCATTTAATCAGTTGAGTTTTGGTCTTTAACAAATGCATCTTAAAAGGCTTTCATAGCCAAGTCCATCAATAAAAGCAATATTAAAAATAGCACTTCAAAACAACAACACAAATCCCCACTCTTCTACATAAAGGGAAATATGCATTGGACGAAATGTTTCTTTTCACGAAACCGGGCCTCCTGGGCCATTCCTGAGGTTTGTGACCCACGTTCCATGTTCTTCACGTCCTGTCCTGCTCAGCAGACACACTTCTGCAGCATGGGTCGCGTAGACGGATGGCCTTAAAGGAGCCCTTCCGTGTTCACGGAAAGGGCTGTCACGTGTTCCGTGTGGCACGTGTGTTGGTTTGACAGACACAAGGATTTCAGACACCGTCTCAGGCACCGCTTTGCTTCCACCTGCAAGAGTCGAAGTTGCTCAGAGAGAGCCTCTCCCGTGAGCACGGGGGCTGCGTTTACAGGGTGTAACAGGAGCTGTTTTGGGGAGCTTGCTCGATTTGGCAGGGGAAAAAGCGGCCCTTGCTTACTGTAGCACGTCCAAAGGTAAAAGAAAATGTAACCCCTACAGGTAAGGAAAGGCGGAAAGGTCGGGGAGTGACGTAACGTGCGGGTTCCGAACGCCGTGCCCTCGGAGCGGGCCGACCCGCTCGGCGGCGGCGGCAGAGCCCCTCCCCTGACTGCCCGGGAACGCAGCCACGGAGGCCGGGCTCCGGGTTTTACGGGCTCACGACCTTCCTGGCGGCCCAAGAAAGCAGTGCGCGAAGCTGACCTCGCAATGATTCACGGCATACGTTTTCCGAAGTGGTTTTCAAACCTGTCATTTTTCTACACTTCATCTCGAGATGTGAAAAAACAGGCGGATGAGCCAAAAGACAGCAGCAGCAGGAACTCGGGATAGTCCGTTGTCCGTTTAAATCAGCTTCTATTCTTTTCGGTTTTGCTCTGACGCTCCTGAAGGGATGCCCGTCTAGCCACTCGGAAGCACGTGCGATGTCTAACCTTCACGCAATAACGTGACGTGAAAGGGACCAAAACTCACGGCGCTGACGTGACCGTCACCACCGCCTCATCTGGCTCACCAGCCTGACTCACCGGTTCAGGAGCTCCTGTGGTCACTGGGTTTGCGTGCTGCCGCGGCTGGTACACGAGGGGCTCCTTCACTACTCATCCCTTTGATACCCTTAAACCGACTTTCCATTTTGGACAGAGAGGTGCCCTTGAAAGGCTGTGCCTGCGGAGGTGGAAGTCGGAGACAGTGCTCAACTCCTTGCATGTTCACGATCTGTAACAGAATGACCTTTGAAAGGTCTGGAACGTTGGAAGCAAAGTCTTCTGACTCCCAGTGTTACTACGCAGCCCCGTGAAGTAGCTGGGCCACCGACGGGCAGACTCCTACCCCGTAAGGGGCCAACGCTGAGCTCCACTAAGTTCTGACATCAGGTGAGTCCGGGGTGGGGGGGCGTCTGGGGCCCAGCCCTGCGGACCTCTGTGAGGGGGGGTCGTTCACCCTTTGGTGTGGGGTCTGTCCTGAGCACGGCGGCATCCCGGGCCCTTCTCAGAGGGTGCCCCGAGTCTGGTGTGACTCGGACAGAGAAGGTAACATTTCTCCCCATTAAAACTCCTGGGTTGGGCGTCAGGACCTTTTTTCATCAGCAGATCACGGCAGAAACAGTGCCGTGCCCACCTAGCACGGGTTTAGAGCCATTCTGATCTCGGTCCAGGACGGCTTCGCTCCCTTCTCCGCCCCGCTGTCCCCAGAAGAGGGATGTCACGTGATCGGGGCAGGGGCGGAGCGGCTGGGCCTCACCATCTGAAGGAACCGTGCGGGGAGGGCACAGGCAGGGACTGGCGTGGGGTCCTGTGGCCCCTGGAAAACCTCCACCTCGTGCACACACGCACACACACACACACACCCACGCAGCCATGGGTAGCTTCTCGGAGGAAGACGGATCAGTGATCCAAACTGACTGGCAACAACACAGAGCGTTGACTCTGGTCCCTGCCACTCTCCTGGGTGCGTCAGGGTCAGGACTGAGTGCTCCCTGGGTGGGGGGTAGGGGGTGGGGAGTGGGGAGGGGGGCCCCCACGCAGGCCCCGTCCCCCCCGGCCGGCCGCCACTTGTCATCCAGACGTGGGCTTGCCAAGCCAGGCCCTCCGGGAGAGACGTCGCCCTGGGCAGCTCCTTCCAGAAACTTTAACGAGCGCAGCCTCCGCGGCCCCAGCCGCTCCCTGCTGAGATGCTGACCGGGGGCTGCAGATTCGGGAGCGGCTTTATAGCCCCACCGCCTGGTTTCAATTTAGTCACCTGGAAGACCCGTGTTCCTCGCACTTGCCCACGGCCCACCGCCTCCCATCCCCGGGCGCCCCTCCCCCAGCCCCAGAGGAAGTTTCTCTTGTAAAGAGCGGAGTCCGGCGGGCGAACTAATGAGCTCCACGCTGCTTGACGGGCAGGTTTGGGGCTTTTCTCCTCCAAAAGGCACTTGGTGGTGTGCACGCCACCCAAGTGACCACCATATCCCTTCCCCGGCCACCTCCATCAAATTCTCTCCTATTCATCACAGGGGGTCACTCTGAGTGGTGTGGAATCTGGATTTGACTGTCAAAACTTTAGATACCCCCCGCCCCAAAGAAAAGACTGACTCTTAGGATTAGCTTTTTCCACAGAAATTTCACCTCCCGATGGCTGCAGAGAGGAGATTTTGTTCAACTTAATACAGGTTTTCTCAGTATTGACGTGCCGGTCGGCTGATTGTTTGCTGTGGGTCTGTCCCGAGCACCGGGACATTCAGCGGGACCCCGGGCCTCGACCCACCGGGCGGGAAGAGCAACCCTGTCCCCACCCCCAGTGCGACAGCAAAAATGCCCCCAGACGCTGCCGGCTCCCTGCATCTCGATGGGCGGGGGCACTGTTGTCCCTTGGGGCCAACACTGACTCCGACTACGGTACTTGTCCTTGGCTGCGTGCTGCACCTCTGGGTGGTCAGACAGTTACTGCCAGCCACAGTCAGAGCCACAAAACCACACAGCCTTTCTTTTTCCCCAGAAGGAAAATGCTTACAGACTTTATTTCTAAATGTTTCCAAATATTTTGGTATGAAACTGAAAGAAACTCATTCGGTAGGAAGTCATGGTTTCTCATTTTTGTGTGTGAGTAGTCGTTTCAGTGAGAAGATAAGCTATGGGGGTTTTTTCATAGCCAGTGGGAACGTGCCTGTTCTCTCTGGCGGGTATGCACTCCCTGCACGTAACCCCCCCATTTTTTCTGGTCGAGTCCGGGGCCTCCTCGCTGCATGGTGGTCATGGGGAGGCGGGGCCAGGAGATAGGGTGACTTCCTGTCAATCGTCACCTGTGGTTGAATAGCAGGGAACCGAGTGACTTCGGATTTTAGTGATGAAATATTGCCGAGGCAACAGCTGACAGATGATACTGCCTGGAATTCTCCAAAGTCACATGAATTAATGTGGTCTTCACACCATTAGGACACAGGGCACATCTTACAAATATTTTAAATTGCATTTAATTTTACAAAATGGTATAGATGTCAGTGCAACAATTTCTGACTTGATGCAAGTTGCATTAAAAATTTAAATAGAACTTACCTGTTACACTTTGTGAGTGTCATCCTGGACACACAAACTTGAAACAAGGGCCGTTTCCGGTGGTCCGTAAGAGAAACTGTGGTAGAGAGAACAGGGGTTGATAGGCAGGAACAAATGGAATCATCAGCAAAAAGGAAAAAAAAAAAGGAAAAATAAAGCACCAAAGGAAAGAGTGACATGTTCCTCGTGACGAGTTCGAGTACGCCCACCACACGTCCCGCAGAGAGGGCGTGGTCCATCAGCGTGCATCCCTCCGTCTCCAGGACGGTAACCATGGCAAACTCACCACGGGGATGCTAAGGGGTGCTGAGGGAGGGCGTCCGCACAGGTGACCACAGGTGGCCGTGAAAGCGTATAGCCGAGTGAAATGTCTGTTTTTACGGTATGGTCGAATAACTTGAAAAGCACCAGGGTATACTCAGTTGGAAGTTTTTGGAGGTCAGGAATTGAGCCTAGTGAGGGGTCATAAAAAACTAGACATTCTTGCGCAGGAATTAACATTCGAATGAGTATCAGGTGGCAAAGGAGACCCCTGGCAAGCGTCTAGATACCCGTTCGGCCGGTCCGGCGAGGCTCCACCCTCTGCCTCCGCCATCCGTTCCGCGGCGGCTCGGAGGCTTGACCTTGGCCCAGCGAAGTCTCACGCGGGGTTTGCCCTCGTTAGCGAACCTCCCAGACCTGGGCTCCTGGCTTTGGATCGTTAACCCTGGAGCTGGTCGCGTCCCAGGCACTGGCGGCTGTGTCTCCAACCACGGCCCGGTACCCCGGCGGTGAACCCGGAGAACCCCCATCTGGCTTAACGATGCGGTTTTGTGTTCTACGTGGGCCCGCATCGTTCCGCCCTTCCTCGCTGGGCCCGATCAAACGTGAGCGACGTGCCACTTCTGGGTGGCATTCCTGAGCAGCCGGCGTCGGGTTCGTGGGGCCGCCTTTTGCCGCCACGTGGTCCTGGAGGCAGACCCGGAGCTGAGCTCTGCGTCGCTGCTTCCGCGGGGGAGGGGCGAGAGAGCGCCCCCCTGCGGCCCCCGGAGCAGGAGCCCGAAACAGAGCTGCGTGCTGCAAAGTCTCTGCAAAGCTGAGGCTGCTGGCTTGCGCTGCGCGTTCTGCGCATTCCAGACAAATCCGCGTTCACGGACGCTCTTCGCTAATTAAAGAGCTGGGAAATCCGGGTCAGTGCCGGCCATCCCGGGCGTGATCAGCGGGGAGCCCCTCCGTGAACTCACGGTGTCCAGTAGTGCAGGGGGTCTGCCAAGGCCAGCCGAAGGGGCCGTGTCGGAGCCGCATTCTGGGAGTATTTGAACGCGAGGACACCATGAAGCGGGTGTTACGAGGCTCCGCCAGAGAAAGAACCAATAGGGTGGGGGGGGGGCAGACCAGAGCCGGCTTCCAACTGCCTTTTGCTTTAAAATCAAGTGGAATGTGGATAACGTTTTATCTTTTCCTGTAATACACTATGCAACACTGCTATTTAACATCTAATTTCACCATTTCTTCTATCAATTAAACCTATTTCCTCTTATCGCCACTTGGAAACAGTGACCCACAACTCTGAACACAAGGATGGTTGCTCAGTCATTTCTTTAGGCAATAGCTTTGCTATTTTTAACTCGGTAGAAGAGAGTGTATTCCATCCACTCTTTCTCTCTCTGATTAATCAGCCTATGTTTTAAAAATAAGTCATGCATTTGTAAAGTAACAGAATTCTTAAAAAACTAATCATTTTACTTTACCTTTGGGGATAAAGAGTAAACCAACAAATTCAAAAATATTAGATGGAGGAAGGAATGGATGACGTAGGCCCCTTCAAGGAGCTCCGGAGCCTCGGAGAGCTGGAGACGAGAGTGGTCTGGGCGCCGCTGGGTGTGGACAGAGGGCGGCGACCTGCGCAGGGTCCTCCCCGTGGGGCAGCGCGGCGGCGGCCACCTCCAGTTACACGTTTCCTTTACCTGAGGGAAGGTAGAGATGAACAGTTTTAAGACAAATAAAAACCGTTTTTAGCAGTTTGATGAGGCCATATTTTATAAGCAAACTAAGGATACTTAAGAAAATATTTCAGGAGCCTAAATTGACTCCTGGATGCCATCGTTCTATGGAAGAGGCGTGGGGTAGAAACCATATCTACACTCAGAACAACGCATACACTGGTTTTTTAGGTCTGGCTGAAGGCCCTGAGTTTTCTAAATTAATTACTCATTGATGCTTTGGTGACTGGGGTGGATGCTGAAGAAAGGGGGAGACATTGGACACGGCTCCGGAGTCACTCCTCCTGGACCGCGGTCCTCGGAGCAAAGTGCCCGCGGGCCTGGATGCCCTCAGGCCCTGCAGGCGACCTCCTGGGTCACCAGGGCTTCCCTGGACGACGGACCTGTGCACTCCACTTGCAACGTGAGTCACTGATAAATTTCCACTAGCTTGGTGGTGACCAAAACCACCCAGAGAAAATGAAAAGAAAGAAAAAAGAAGGGAAAAGAAAGCAAAGGCCCAAACAAACAATGCACATAACAAACTTCCTATTTTTTGTGCTCTTTCTGAGACCATGAACCCCTCCCAGGATCATGCCCGCTCTCTCCCTCGGCCCAGTCCTGTCCGATTCTAAGGGACGAAATGGCGACACCAGTGCCAATTATGCTGGCCTTGTCATGGACAGTCTAGTCCCAGCACCCCGTCCACCTACAACACTCATCTTTGAAGTCTCAGCTTCCTTGTTGCTTCTTCTGTGGAAGCATCCATTACAACCTAGAACATTTTACGCAACACTCTCTCGTCGGTCATCACCACGATGTTTCAAACACTGCCTTCGCAGCTGGAGTATGAGCTCTACAAGGCAAGACACACACCTTACTTATTTCCTAGGGCCCAGTGCGTCAAACGGGCCAGCTCAACACTGATACATGTCTGACAAATTCAGGGAGGGAAGGAAGGCAGGAAGGAAAGAAGGAAGAAAGGAAGGACAGGAAGAAGGGAGGAAGGAATGAAGGAGAGAAGGCAGGCAGGCAGGAAGGAAGGGGAGAGAAAAGGGTTAATTAAGTTAATGAGTAAATGAACACATGACATTCAGAGGTGACATGGGATGTGTCATGAGTCCTCATCGGCTGCAGAAAGAATCGAACACATTGCTCGTTTAATGTCCCCTGTTAGGCGAGCAGCCGACCCCGCCCGGAGCCTGCACGGAGGGAAAGCCTGGGAGTGTGGCGTCGGAGCCAGAAGTGTAGGCGGCAATAAAAAGTCTGCTCTAAATCAAAGCGAGGCAGATCATTAAAATAGAGCTGTCAATTCAAAGAGCCTGAGCAGAAAGTCAGAGCCCTGGAATGGCAACGAGGAACGGGAGATGAAAGAGGAGAAGCAGAACGAGAGAAATCCCGAAGGCAGGAAGAGCCATTACTGGCAGCCCTGCCAACGCCGGTAATGGCCTTGGCCTTCCACGCCGGCTGCGCGGCGGATTCCGGAATAGGAGGCCTGGATTCCAGGGTGGGCCCCGGGGCTTACCGGACCCCTTGCTTTCAGGGCAACACTTCCTCGGGCGTGACCCAGGGACGGTGGTACTGCCCGCCTCGCAGGGTCGGGGTGAGGGGGAGAGAAGACGTGGCTGCAAAGGATTTAGCTCGGCTCCTCGCACAGCGCTCTCGTGATGGGGAGGTCCGCTCTCAGCCTGGGCAGCTGAGATGAAGTGAAGATTTTAAACAGAGGGCGGGGGCCTGCGTGGGGCGGCGGTATTTGTCCGTTTGTTTAGGCCCGTCCTGGTTTATGCTCGTTGTCTTGGTATCTTATTTGGTTCGTGCGTTCTTTCACTGCTGTAGACACTTTGAAAGAACAAAATGTGTTAGGATGTCTTTAGGGTGTCAGGAGAGGGCATTTCAATGAAATATGAAATAAAAGCTACAAATGATAGAGAGAAAAGATGGTATACTGGACTTTGTCAGGATTAAAAAATTCTGAACAAAAGACAAACATCCCCCCCAAATGGAAAATTGCACTGGGAATCAAGAAAATGTGGACAGAATGTAATGACGATTTTGCTACCCTAATAGCACAGAGGTGGTTTGCAGAAAAAAACCCAGGGACCAATCAGGAAGGCAGAGGACTTAAATTAGGCAGCATGGTCTTTGGTTGCCGTGACAAAATAGAAATCCACAGCAAAAAAAAAACACACAAACAAACAAACTAGAGAATACCCCAATTTTTAGGAGTTAGATAATATATTTCTAACTATAGAGGGTGGGGCAAAAGGAGGTTTACAGT
Source organism: Phyllostomus hastatus (assembly GCF_019186645.2). Lineage (NCBI taxonomy): Eukaryota > Metazoa > Chordata > Mammalia > Chiroptera > Phyllostomidae > Phyllostomus > Phyllostomus hastatus. The sequence continues at coordinate 22,000,685 of NW_025333607.1, read as the reverse complement.
TGTTCATCTGGAAAATAATACAATAATTAATAAATAATAATACAAAAAGTCTGGATTTCCCACACTCACAACTGTAAACTTACTTTTGCCTCACCCTGTATATATTCAAATAATTAAATAAAATATAGATGATATCAATGAGAATTAAAGTATGGTATATCAAAACATTGGGAAGTATCTAAAGCTATGCTTGAAGGAAAATTTATAACATTAATGAATACGTTAGGAAAGAAGAAAGCCTAAAAAGCAATGAATAATTTTCATTGATCTAAGAATCCACTTTAAGAGGCTTGAAAAAGAAGAGCGAATTAAACCCAAAGTTTAAAAAGGGAACTAATAAATATAACAGCAGAAAGAAACGAAATGAAAATGCATTGGAGAACAAATTAACACATCCAAGTGCGGTTTCTTTAAAAAAGGCTTATCAAAGTGACAAACCTGTGTTGGCTGACAAATTTTTCAAAAGGTAAAAATAACTAAAACCCAGAACGAAACAGACCTATCACTGCAGATGTTCATCCCAGGCATTTACACTCTGAGACAAAGCAATTCGCCATATTAGTGCCATAAATGACAAATACGTGCCATTATTTCAATAGATACAGACAAGCATTGAGTAAAAGTCAACATCTATTCAATACCAGTCTTCCTGAACTGGGAATAAAAAGGAATTTCATTAATCTGATTTTAAAGACACAGAGCAAGGCCTGTATTTCACGGGGAGACCTTAAAAGCTTTCCTCCTTGGATCCCAAAAGAGACAAGGATGCTGTATTATTTTCCCACACCAGAGTAAGAAAATCAGAATCTCATTTAGGTTGAAAAAAAAAGGCAAGAATCTGAACCTGCTGTCTGTCTGGGGCTGGAGGGGGCAGAGAGAGAGAGAGAGAGAGAGGAAAAGGCAGGAGGTGATTAAATCTCTCTCACCCTTTTTTATTTTTCCTCTTTGAAAAAAAAAAACAACCTATGAAAAGACATTTAAAAGACAGAAGCACGGAAGCCGGCGCAAAGGCTGGGGCTGCTGGGGCAAGCAGAGGGCGGACTGGGCGGAAAGCCGGCCTGCGCCCGCGACCTCCGCCACCTCCAGGGACGCAGGGAGACGAAGCACTTCCGGACGGAGGAGTAGGTCTGGGCCACACCCTTGTGCTCTGCACTTTGCTTCCATTTCAATTTGTGTGATGGTGCAAAGAGCGCTCCTAAATCCCGGTACAAATTAGGTCATGTGCTGTTCACTGCATCAGAAGGAGCCGTTGTCTCTTTTGATGAGGGTGGAAAATGATCCAAGGAAAGAAACCAAATGGCTCAAGATGATTCTAAGTTCTTTCAGAGCCTCCCCCAATGAAAACCAGCTGCTTCTGTGCCTCACCGCCCTAACAGACCGACAGTCAGCTGCACTCTCAATTTCATACAAATATTAAATTTCTATGGAAATAAACAGCAATAAGCTAAAGAAGCTGAAAAAGCCTAACACTCAGTGAAAACGCAGAAAGCGATCTTTTCCACGATCATCACCCAGGTAGGGCAATAACCGTTAACAAACCTGCCCACATCACCTACATTTAACGTCTGGATTTTAAGTAAGCGAGATGAATGCTGCTGTTCATTGTAGATCGTACACGTTGACACGGTAAGCAATTTCCCCCCGAGTCACTGTGGAAAAAGAACCACACACAGGGACCCCACTGCAGAATTGCACGTGGGGTTCCTCGTGTCTGCCTGTGCTCCCTCCCTACTGGTGTTCAACTGGTCGGTCGCTTAAAAATAGCATCAGAATTGGTACACGGTCCAAACAGCCAGCGCATCGCGTTTTTCATCTGGTGATGCTGGTATCGTGTTGACGCAGTCAGAAATCCTTAGCAAAACCAAGGGCTCCTAGCTGTCACAGGTGTTAGTGGTACAGACCATGCAGTTCTGGACGCAATCACAGATGGGCCTTTAACCTCGAACTGTGTAAAAAGTAAAATAAATCACCGAAGCCACCCACGTGGTGGCTGAGTTACAACAGGGCATCGAGAACTGAACCCCGCCCACCCGTCCGCTCCTCTCACGACCGGAAACTGCTGGTTGTTAAAGTGTTTTTCCTGGGGGAAGCCAGCGAAGGTACGCTGACATCATGCAGGTGACAGCCCGAACCCCCTGTTCATTCCCCGGACTTTCTGGAGCCAAATTTTGCGTGGCCAATCAACACAGAGCCACACAGCTGTTTGCAAACGTCCTGCCCCAGGGACTGGCTCTCGGCCACCGAACAGGGTGGCACCAAAGAAGCTGACAGTGGAGAAAGGGGGGAGTATTTTTGGCCCCCCACCCCCGGAGTCTGTGTATTTGTATATGTCGCTATACAACCAGTAGTTTCAAGGAAAGCTGTACACCCAGATTTCCCAAATCAGAACTCTTAGAAAATGGTCTAGAGGGGACAATTTCTGCACAAAACTCTCCCTTCATATCTTCAGTCTCCTCCCATGTCCATCCAACCCTTAAACAACCAGAGACCCAGACAGTGACTGATTAAATGTTAAACGTTTCCTGTGCTGGTTTACATGTTTATTGTATTCTGTAATTTGGGGATTCTGTGCAGCCTCATAAATTAGCGGCAGGTGTGGTGTCTCCAGCAGAAGGGGATGCAGTTTTGGGGCATTAACATTCGAGGAAACCAAAAGTGATTAAAATGAAGATAAGTTCCAAAGAACTCAAGTACGTGATTCCTGAGCTCAGCCTCTGGAGCTCACGACCTTGCCACGTGTCTGCAGTTCACGCCCTCCCCATGATGCAGTGGTCTTGCTATTGCACAACAATTTTTCAGGAAATTAATCAGAACAGGTTGTTCAGACTTTTTGGTGATAGAAGAAAAAAAAATTACCATAAAGTCCATTATGAGAAGCAATAGGAAGTGGAGGCTCGTGTATGGTTATTGCATTTGGAGATGATTTCATAAAACAGAAAGCCAGCGTGTTGAGAATTCTGTCCCTTGTAAATAATCTTCCATTAATAATAGAAAATTTCCTGTCTTTTTCTGTTCCGTAGAATGAAATTCCTCAGGAATGCAATCAAAATATGCACCGATGTTTCTCATATTGCCATTTTGATCCTTGGACTGCGGCGCAGGTCTCTGGAGGGCTGAGCAGGTGTGTCCAGGGGTCAAATGACATGGAGCTTTCTCTTTCCTTGTTGCCTGTGTTCGTTCGGACACACATGCGTTGATTAAGTCTTTCTCTCTGGGGAACAGTGTATCCCCCCAGCATGGGTCACGAGCGCCACCGTTTTCCGCAGGAGGCCCATTGGTCATTGGGACAGGCAGCGCAGCCTGCAGTGAGGTATCCAGGAGCTTCAGGGAGAGCTTCCTTCCATGTAGCTGGTGAAACACCCTCGAACCCATGCAGACGTCTCGGATGACCTTGGAGCTGGGACCCTGCTCGGCGAACTTGGCTGCAGACAGGAGTCGGCGCCCCTTGTCCCACCTGCAGACGGGCAGGGGGTGGCTCCAGGGGGGCCCTGGCTTCCGCCGACAGTGCGGCCCAGCCTGTTGCTTCTGCGGTTGGGTGGGTGCAGCCCCTCCCAGACGCTGGGGGCGCAACAAGGCTGCGGGCGTCTCAGGGTGAACAGCGGGCATTTTCTGGGGTGTCTGCTTTCCTCGAGAGAAGGGGAGACGGCGGAGAGTCAGATAATTTATAGAATATTGACCGGCAAGCTGTTGAGAAAGGTCATAGTGAAGCGACAGGTAATGGAGCAAAGCGCTCAATCTGCACAGGTTTTGAGATGGTTTTGTGGTAAATTTTGGAGACTTGATAGAAATACCATGCTTCCACGGGACACGTTCGGCCACAGACTCCCAGGGCATCTGGGGTGGCAGCGCCTTCCCCTCTCAGAACCGTGTTGGTGGCCAGTATGAGGCACACACGAGCCAGGGGGAATCTCACAGAGCCTCAGTTTCCCCCGCCCCAGGGTTGCTGAAAGCATACACAAAACAGCTGAAATACTGTCACCAACCACCATCACAGGGATGTTCTAAAAGAATCAAATATGGCAATGTAGCTGGAAGACCTCTGTGAGCTGGAGAAGAGGGGGAAAGTAGAGTTTTTTCATTTATGTGTTCTTTCATCGAGAGGGTATTTATTGAGCACTTACTATGTGACGAAACCCTACGGGCTAAAAGAAAAGAGAGACGAATGTGTCCATCATTTCTGCGTGGGGCATGCAGACCAATGAGAGATGTTTTCATTGAGTTCAGTGAGATCTGACGGAATTGCTGACGGTCAAGGGCAGACACAGGAGACAGCTCAGGACACAGATTTCTGGGCAGCGGGTCACCGAGAGGCCCGGGGTAGGAGCCCCTCCCACTTGTCCTGGGACGCTCTGTTGGAGGAGCCGGCTCCGCGGCCAGTTGTCCCCCAGCAACGTTTCTGTTGGGATGGGAAGGCAGTGTCACTGTTTGAGGTTTCAGCCCTTCCCCAGCAACTACTTACCACAAGGGCTCTGGATGCATGAGCAAAGAGGTGGCTTTATGCGAGGTTCGGGGCATCTGAAGAGGATGCAGGGGGCTCGCTGGGAGACAGCACGTGCCGCACCGAGTGCCCGGGAGGACGGAGGCCGGCCCGAGGGAGGTCCGAGAGCACATGGGCTGGGTGGACGGGGCACACGGGGCTGGGCGGACGGGGCCGTCCTGTGAGAACGGAGCTGCGCGGTGCCCGGGGGGACAGGCGCCCCGCCGGGCGGGAAGCGCATTGCCCAGGCCTGTCCAACCGTCTGTCTGCTCAGAAGGGCTTGCGACAGGGCGCTGATCGCGCTCACGGCAGGCGACAGAACCCTAGGCCGGTTTTGTTTTATTTTCCAATTTTCCCTCATGGGCCCTGCGCTGCTTTCCCGATGGAGAGAAAACTAAAAACCGAAATACGGGGGTGACGCCAAACAGGCGATTAACACCCATCACCCCCAGGCCCGCGTGCCCGTGACAGAGGGACAGGGGGCTCCGTGGAGGGAGGAGTCACAGGCTGGTTCCCCGAGGACCGGCGGGCACCGCCCCCCCACCACCCCGAGGCCGGAAACACGCCCCAGAGCTCACACACACACGGCGGGGAACTCACACACACACACACACACAGCGGGGAACTCACTCGGCTCTTCCCTCTTCTGAACGGGACAGGAAGCCCTGGGCCGCGCCAGCCCAGCAGGCCACGCCCGGGGCCGGGGTGGCTCTGCGCACTCCCGTGGGGCTGGGGGCGGTCCCGCCTGGGCCCTCGGGTGTCACGGGGAAGGCTCTGGCACAGGTCACCGCCTCAGGAAGACTAACTTCAGCCAAGAAACTTCCCCGTTGGGTCACCCGAGGCCGCCCTCCCGCCTCCACCTCTGCATGGAGAATCTCCACTTGCAGTGAAACACAGCGACAGAGAGAAGTGCAGTCGTCCCGCCCTGCAGCTGTGGGTGGGGACAGACGGGTGGCCCTCTACCCAGCAGCATCCCTGGAGTCTCTGCGGAAGTTACCCAGGCCGCTACCCGGCCGGGGGAAGGTCGTCCCCCACAGCCCACCCTCCTGCAGCTCAGACTATCACTCCCCACGCGCCCGGTTCAGTGTCCACCCCAGCACGGCACGCGAGACCGGCGGAAACAGAGTCCTAACTTAAATTCCCCTCAAACAGGCAGTGAGGGGTACCCCCCAGGCCCCTCCCACTTGGTCATTCGCACGGAGGACTGTGTTTCAGCCCCTTCCCCTGGTCGGACCCTGGCTCCGCGGAGTCCCGCCCCTCGGTGGCTGGTGAGTCCGCATTGTTCCCTCGCAGCTGCGGGTCCCAAGGTCACGGTCAGGTCGGGCGGGGCAGATCTGATGCTGGAGGGAGTGGGATCGCCTCTGATTCCTGCTCAGACGTCAGAACGTCTTCTCCTTCTCACGTGGCTTTGGAGCCGCTTTGCTGACCTCTCCCGCTTTAATTCCAGGTGGCCAGCCCGGTGCATTCTGGGAAACGCAGTGCACACGGCTCAAAACGCACCCGCACCCCTAGAGGGGACCGAGACTGCGTGTGCGGGGGTCCCATGAGCGGAGGGGGTGTCGGCGTGACCCGGGCGCCAGTCCCGACCTGAGTCAGGCAGCGCTGTGGTCACATTCCTCGAGGGCCAGCGTGTAGCTGGATCAGGTTTAGGAGACGACTCATTTGAGCCCTCATTTCCTTAATGAAGAAGGGGTCATAGTCACCGAGGGCGGTGGTTTTGGGGTTCTCACGGGCGCACGGCCCCCCCCCCCCAGCACGGTGGCGGGCGGTGAGGGCGGCACTTTGGTCGGTCCCTCTGTGAGCGCGGTCTCACCTGTGAGATGCCGGCCGGAGCGTTAGCGCACCTTCAGCCCAGGTTAGCAGGGACAACCTCAAGGCTGCGAGTGTTTGGGAGAGAGACACTGTCCTAGGGGTTCAGATGGCAGAGGTGGAGGGTGCTCCAGCATCCCGGTCCCCCCAGAATTCCTTGGGAGTAAGCGGAGGCCCACTGAGGGCAGATTTAAATACCCAGTGTGTCCCGGAATCAACCTGACTTTCTCGGATGAAAAAGGCCCTTCGTGGGCCCAGCCTGGAACTGAACTTCAGGGGGAAAGCCTTACAAATAAGAAGAAAGGAAAAGAAAGAAAGAAAGAGAGAGGAGAGAGAGGGATGGAGAGAGAGAAGTAGCTGAATTCCTTGAAAGAGAGAAAAACCTCATTGTGTTAATGTTCACCTTACAACACTCCGTAATCCAATGAAACCATTAACCTCTAGAGACACAAATCTCTGCAACACAGCTAATTAATTCGCTGCTTAATTTAGGCTTTAATACTCTTTCAAGGTTATCACACTGAAAACTGTCTAATTGAGCCGAGGCGTCCGCCCCTGCCTTTGATCCTGTTTTTTTCATGGAACATGCTCTGCGACCATTTCTTTCTCCCACTTTTCCTTTCCCGAAACGAAGGACTGACACTTCCACGGAGAAAGTGCTAGCAGAGCTGGCCCCCGGGCTGACTCCCGTGCACACAGAAGCCGGGAGGACACGGGAGACCACCGTAAGGGAGGGCGGCCACGCCTCCTGGGGGTGCGCTGCTTCTTCTGCCTTCCAGCTTCAGGGCACGACTCGCACCTCCTAGGACTTGTCTCTGAGTCTGGGCGTGCTGAGCTTTCCACATCGGGTGCTGAGGGCTTTCACAGGCCCCCATGGGCCTCCTTGTCCCCACCGAGGTGACGGTTAAGAGAGGAGAGGCACAGAAGAGGGACAAAGAACGCAGGTCATTCCGCCACCCAGCCCAGACGTTGCGAAGGACCCAGGGTTGTGAAAGCGAAACCACCCACGGGTGGACCACCGGCAGGAAGCACCGGGGCAGAGGCCGCCTTTATGACACAGGCCGCCTTCCTTCACGCACCCGGGCTCTGAGGAGCAGCGGCAGCCCGAAGGAAGGGCCGAGAGGAAGTCCCCAGAGTGTTCCGTGGCCAGGTCTGATGATCGTCATTTCAGGAAGAGGCGTCGGGAAGCTGTTTGGATTCCGGTGAGGATGCATGGGAAGCCCGGGGCTGACGAGAGAATTCTGAAGCCAGGGCTTGAACCCCGAGTTGGCCCCAAGCCCACGCTGCTCTCAGGAACCCCTAGACTTCGGGTTGGGGGACGGCTCACCTACACCCCAGCCTTCTACCTTAGACGGGTGTTGACTCAGCCATAAGAGCAGCCCCAGCCACCAGCCCCAGCCACCAGCCTCCTGGGATGGAAGACAGGGCACCGAGGACAGGTACTTTACCTGAAGCCTCCAGAACTCTCGGTAACCACAGCGACCTATTCGCTGGTGTGCCCTTGGCCCCTGGAGCAGAGCCCACCACGCAATGCTAGGTACCCGCTGAATGAGTAAAGTGCGCACTTTGTGAGAGGCACCTCGCTACGTTGTCTACATCGCTGCATTTCGTTCACGGGCTTCCAGGCGCCCTGGGGGGCCCCAGGTGTTACTCTCCCCGTTTTAAATATGAGGAGGTAAGCACCGGGAGGGCTCCCCAACCTGCCCAAGCTAGAGACGGGGCTGTCTGGTTCTGAAACTCCTCCAGCCACGCCCGGTTCTGGGACGGTGGAGACGCGGAGACTTGGGCTCCCGTCCCTCGAGGTCCGGAGAGGCCCATGGGTGAGTGGGACCCACGCAGAGGGCTGACAGCGTCCGAGAGAGGTGAGCGCAGGGAGCTGCGGCACGCCACAGAAGGGCAGCATGGCCCCCTTCCTCCGAAAGCGCCCGGCAGGGGACGCGAACCAAGACGGCCCCAGGCTGGCGGCGGTCTGCTTGCCGGGGGCTCCGGCGGAGGCTCGGCGGGGACGGTCCCCTGCTGTTGTCTGCCTTCAGGGGCCACTGCCTCCGTCCCATCCGTCGTGGCCAGTTGTGGCCAACACCCACTCACCCCCTTTCCAGCTTAAACACTCTGGGGGGGCGGGCGGTTTCTTCAAGGGGTAAACACGGTGTTAAAATTCCCTGTCCTCGGATATTTCACTTTCTGATCTTTTGAGCATTTTTGCTGTTTTTTTTCATGTTAGATCGTGCAGACAGAGGTGGGAATCAGTCCCCTAACGAGGCCCTGGGACAGCAGCACCGATCCCACAAGGGAGGACTTCTCCTGCGGTGCCACGGCTGCGAACCCGCCCGGGGTCACGTGGCCCGATGCCGGCTTGCGCAAGCAGCTCTTGAACAACACATCATGCCCTGATGTTCCTTAGATTGCGCCGGGGGCGTCCTTCTCCTCCCCCTTCCTTTTTCTCATCGCAGCTTCTGGACTTTCCCTGCCTTCGAAACTGGGTACTTGGTCTGGGTTTTAGCTTCACGTCTAAGCAGTTTAAACATAACGTGGCAGAGGGGACTAGCAGAGGCCAACACACACACACACACACACACACACACACACGCGCACTCGCGGTAGATTCTCATTAAACGAGTCACTGGTGCCGATGGTGTTTCTTGTGTACAGTCAACACTCATCTGTTTACACCAAAACGCCTCCCGCCCCTTTGGGTTTGTCGCTAAACAGGGGTGCTTCAGGGGAGTTTGCGTTTTTAAAGGATTGTGAGACTCTTTGGAAAAATAAACGAATTATCGTGATTCCGGCTACCAGCAAAATACGTTAGTTGCTTTTGTGGCGATGACTGTTGGCTGGAAATTCAGAAACACATCCCTGTTTAACTCTTCTCTTAGGGTTTAACTCTGATGTGTAACTGTACCTCACTGGAACTCTCCAACTAGGAAAGAGAGAAAGAAAGGGAGAAAGAGAGAAAGAAGGAGGGAGGGAGGGAGGGAGGGAGAAGGAAGGACGGAAGGAAGGAAGGACAGAAGGAAGGAAGGAAGGATGGAAGGACGGAAGGACGGAAGGACGGAAGGAAGGAAGGACTGAAGGACGGAAGGAAGGATGGAAGGAAGGAAGGATGGAAGGAAGGATGGAAGGAAGGAAGGACGGAAGGAAGGAAGGACGGAAGGAAGGACGGAAGGACGGAAGGAAGGAAGGACGGAAGGACGGAAGGACGGAAGGACGGAAGGAAGGAAGGACTGAAGGACGGAAGGAAGGATGGAAGGAAGGAAGGATGGAAGGAAGGATGGAAGGAAGGAAGGACGGAAGGAAGGAAGGACGGAAGGAAGGACGGAAGGACGGAAGGAAGGAAGGACGGAAGGACAGAAGGACGGAAGGACGGAAGGAAGGAAGGAAGGACGGAAGGAAGGAAGGACGGAAGGAAGGACGGAAGGAAGGAAGGACGGACGGAAGGACGGAAGGAAGGAAGGACGGAAGGACGGAAGGAAGGACGGACGGAAGGCAGGCTGTAACAGAAGCACCCTGTAACTGTCAGCACCTTTGTGTGTAATTTGGGTGCTGCTCACACAGCAACAGGGACTGGTACAGCTGGCAGATGAGGGTGAAGACAGACGGACAGACGGGCAGATAGGATAGATGGACAGATGATCGTGGCTGAAGTTTCTATATCCAAGATATTCTCTGAGTGCTTTCCATGCATCGTTTCATCTTCCCAACTGGGTTCACTTTGAAGTTGGGGAGTCAGAGACGGAAAGAGGTCAGCTGACTCCCCTAGGGATGCAGGGCACTCAAGTGGCAGCATTAGACTCGAGAGCAGTGCTGTGCAAGCAACTGTGTCCAGAGCCACGCATCCTCTGAACTTCCCCTGCCCTCCCTCTGTCCCAACGGTCACCATACTGTTGTTCACTTGCTCTCCCACACCAGGAACCCCGGTGGCGCTGGGCTTCCTAACAGTCACCTTCAAAACAGTGAAGAGGAGGATTCCATGAACTCTCACACATTTTATTTCACCCACTATATCCAAAATACGATTTCAACATGCAGTCAATACAAAATAATTCACATGCTATGTGTACGTTTCTTGCCCACACCGAGTTTCCGAAATCTGGCGTGGACACGTGTGTGCATCCCGTCCCACCGTGGACCAGGCAGCCACGGGTCACGACCTCGGCCGGCAGCCGGGGCGAGTGGCCACCACCTGGCACAAGGCGGGTCCACAGTCCGGGCACTCTTCTTTGATGGCCCACATCGCTCAGTGTCGGGCTTTAAGATGACGCCCCTCTCCGACGGGGTCAGCGGGTCTAACCTACACACGTGTCTCGGTTCTAAATAACGACGCAGGCGTGCCGTCTGGGCTGACGTCAGAAGGACCCGAGAGCCCAAGCTGAGACGCTCTGCCTGCGTCAGAGGACCCTGTGTCACGCCGGAAAGCTCAGCCCCTTGGCCGCTTCCCTCTGCCCTGCCCCATGCCCCCTTCTCTGGGCCGCTCTGCAATGGCAGCCCCTCGTGCCCCACTCCTGACCACTCCCTCCGCTTGGGGGTCTAGCCCCCTGCTGCCCGGGACTGTCTTCCCGCTGACCCGTCTGACGCGGAGATCTCCCTGAGCTTTGGGTGGTTCTCGCAGGCTCCGCAGTATCTCCGGTCACTCTGTTGTACCAATGCTCGACTACGTCCACTGCGGGCGGCCGCTTCTCTCATCAAGGGAAGATGGCGCCTTTGGAGCCGAAGTCGCGGGACCGAGCACGTCCCAGCACCCAGAAAGGGGGCCTGGGGACAGGACCGGCCCCCCGCCCCCACCCCGGGCAGAGGCTGCGTGAGGCAACCCTTCCTCTAGGTCTGGCTCCCGGTGCTGCCCCTGGCACCTCGCCTCCCTCTTGCTGAGGTTCCCCGGGTCACCGGTGGGTGGCTGTTCCTTCTTTCCCTCTCCCAGATACCCACAAAGGAGGAACTAGGTCAAAGGAGCATTTGGGGCAGTCTAGAAGGTTTTAGAAATCTCATCAAGGAGCAGCCTGGGGGAAGGGTGACGGAAAAGAGGAACAGCGACCCCGCCTGCTCCCCAGCCCTGAGCCTCTAGTGAAAGAGGCTATGGGAGTGTGGTGTGCAGAGCAGTCTCGGTTCTCTGTGAGACGGGCTGGGAAACACCCTCTGCTCCCCAGTCTGGTGACGGCCCGAGTCCCCCAGGGGCCAGTTGTGCCCCAGCGGGCACATGGGGCCCCAGGGGCAGCCTCCTCAAGGTGGTGCCAGCCCTGGGGCGCCTCGACCCCATTGCCCTGAAGGTGTCACCACAGAGGCCCCCCCCACCCATGCTCCGTCTCAGGCTCCCGCCCTGCTCTCTCTGGCGGGGTGCTAGTGGGCAGGAGAGGGGCGCCCCAGCAGCTGCCCAGGGTGCCAGCGGCGGCTGCAGGAAGGTTCGGACACGCTGACCCTCTCCAACCACCCGCTGCTGAGCGCAAGAACCCAGCTCGCCTGCAGGGTGCTCAGCCTCCCCCTGCCAGTCCCAGAATGATCTCCTCCTGAACCCCCTAACGGGGGGCTGGAATGTGACTCAGACGCATGTGGAGACTTAGAGGAGGTGTTAAGGCCCGGTGGTCCCAGCCCGACCTTTCCGGAGTCCCACGGCCCGCACTCTCCGCAGCCCAGTGCCCTCGTCTCTGAAACCCGCAAACCCGTGCTTGCCCCGCCCCGTTCACGGCGTGCCGGTGGGAGTCAAAGGAGGGCACGCTCATGAGAGTGCTAGCACCGTGTCGAGTGCGATGTGCATGTGAGCACAGCATCCAGGGCTACGTGTTACCACCAGTGTCCCGTGAGTGCATGGCCACCGCTGCCGCCCAGACTAGGTGGGCGCCAGGAGCTCTGAGATGCGTACAGGGCTCAGGGCGGCTGCTCTGCCGTGCACAGCCCCGGGGCGGGGGTGCCGACTCCCCAGAACCCGTCACCCCAAGCCTGAGCTAAAACCTGTCAAATAAAAATTGCACTTCTATGCCACTTATTTTCCCTTGGTGGGAAAAGTCCGTGGGAATGTCTCAAGAGACATCTACTACACTGACATTAAACTCGAAGTCGGAAAATTAACGATGGACCTGCCTTATGACCCAGCGGTTCCAGTTCCGGGAATACATCCAAAGGCACCCGAAACTCTGATGGGAAAGTTTGCGAAGAGTATATGCCCCCTTATGTTCGTTGCGGCATTATTTACAGGCACCAAGATCTGGGCGCAGCCCAGTGCCCAGCGCTAGGTGAGTGGGTAAAAGGCCGTGGCACATTCCCACGGTGGGACACTACTCCGCCGTCACAGAGAAGGCGGTGTTCCCTGTGCGACAGCAGGGCCGGGCCGGAGGATGTTGTACTGAGTGGAGGAAGCCATCAGAGAAAGACGAGGACGGCACGATCCCACTTACACGTGGGATCTAATGAACAAAATAAACTTACACACAACGTAGGCCCGGACGCACAGACACGGAAGACGGGCCGACAGCTGTCAGAGCGGAGGGGCACTGGGGGCTGCGCGAACAAGGCAGGGGGGTTCAGCGAGGGGAAATGCACAGAGAGACGACAGGATGGTGACACCGGAGGGAAGGGGGCGGGGCGGGCAGGAGAGGGTGAGGCGGCATCCGTGGTGACAGAGGGGGCCCTGATCCGGGTGGCGGACGCACGGTACACCATATAGGTGATGTGTTCTGGAATGACACACCTGAAACCTGTGTAATTAATTATATTAACCACGTCACCTGAGAAATTTTAAAAAGAAGAAATTCTAAAAAATTTTTTAAAAACCCCAAAAATTGTACTCTGCACGACCGGCTGCTCCGTGGATCTTCCCAGAACCAAGCGAGTCCCACGGCCCGTGCTATGCTGTCAGAGTGAAAGGGACACAGAACAGGGCCGACCTTCCAGGCGACCGGGGACACTGCCCAGTGTCCCCGAGAGCCATAACCGCTGTGCACCCAGAGTCCCTTTCCTCCCGCCCCTCTGGTCCACGCCCCTCCGGTCCACGCCGGTGGCTCCGACCACGCCAGGCTTCAGGGGGCAGGAGTCCGTGTACACGGTTTGTTCTAAACAAGCACATCCGAGCAAACCACACTTCTCGGCGCACTAAGGGTTTTTGTGCATAAATGACTCTATAAGCGGTGAGCAGACCCCAGGGCGACTGGCACGGGGACTTACTGCGGCCACCGTTATCTCCTCCGCCGCCACCGCCCGACAGCTGGCACTGGTAACCACGGTGTACGAGGAACGTCCTACGTGACCGTCCTTGCGAAAGGCCCCTGCCCTGCCTCGCCTCCGACGCCGTAACTACGGCAGGCGAAGGTGGCAGTGACTTCAGGGGACCCGGAACAATATGGTTTGAGCTGGTCTCCTCAGTCACACTCCATTTTCTCTCGCTTATTGCTTGCACGCATCTGTGTATCACACATGTCACATACGGGCGAGGCGCCAACTGACTGTAGGCCTCTGGTCAACAGCGCGCTGCGAGCAGTTGAGTTTGGGGCGTTGACAGTCACACGCAGACGCTTGCCTGAGTGGGGGGCAGTGCCCTCAACCCCGTGTTGCTCACGGGTCCACCGCACCGCCATTCAAAGAAGAGTCAAGAGAAAAGCAACACTCGGGGGGCGGTACACGGCTAGAAAACGGGGCAGTGGAAACCTCAGCCCAGCGGGGGCCCCGTGATGCCGCGACGGACCACCAGGTTTTGTCGTGGTTCCCTGATAAAACCTTCCAGAAAAATGGCTCTCAGGGCCAGCAGGCCCGCCGGGGTCACGTGGCCCACGGCCCTGGTTAGAGCGGTCTCGGGCCTGGAAGCTCGGGGTCGCTGGGACTGCACCCTCAACTGAGCTGACGCCGACCAAGGAAGGAGCTGGAGCTTCTGGAGGTCTCCCTGCGGAGCGGCGCGAAGCACAGGGACTCAGTCCCCCGGTCAGTGTGGTGTGAACACGTGGGGGTTGAGCAGGCACGGCGTTCACCGGCACAGCCGGAATGCTGATCTGCACGACCACCCCCGAGGAAAGGAGCCTGGACGCCGTGGTGTTGAAACGGGGGGAAGAGACCGGCGCAGAGGGGAAGTGGCAGTGCCCGCACTTCCCGGTGTGTGTGAAAGTCCGGCGGGTCCCACGCTCTCCGGGGCGAGGATCTCCGCGTTACCCGAAGGCTCGTCATCATCACCAGCATCCACCACGTGACCTGCGCTTTTCACACTTGACCCACTTTAACCTTCAGGTGCACCCCACACTCAGGTGCCGTTCCACCCACAGCGCCTGGCAGCTGAGGCCGCGGCGCTCGCCCAAGGCCACCCCGCTCCCAGGGACAGGAGTCTGGCCCCAGGCTCAGGGTCCTCGCGGCCCAGGACGGAGCCGCGCTGCACCCTCACACGGCGGGAGTCACCAGGGAGTGGCCGCAGATAGAAACGAGAAGTAGTGTGAAGAGCGACTCCTGGGCAACTCCAGAGTGTACACGAAGAGAAAACGGGAAGGAACCCAGAAGCAGAGGGGCGGGAGCCACTAGACAGGGGAGGGGAGTCGAGAATGGTGGCGTCCTTCGAGGTAGGTGACAGGAGTAGACAGGCCACCTGGCAGGCCCCGTGGGGCGCTGAGAACCATCTTCCATCCTTTTGGATAAACACCCACATCCGTAGTTCAGGGGACCCTACTGCTCCAAGATGTCACAGAACGGGGAGCAGAGGGGCCTGAGCAATTCCACAACCACCTCGGGACAACGGCCCAGGACGAGAACTACCCAGACGTGCCCCGGACCCATCCCGAGGGGCAGCGTCACCTGCACCAGGGACGGGTGTTTAACACGCTGCAGAAGAGACACGGAGCCGAGACCCCGAGTGGCAGCGTCCTGTCACTGTCGTGGAAATAATGAGGAAATACCGCAGTTCACAGGGCATCTGTTGTCCCCCGTACGGAGCAGTATCTCTCCGCCACTCGGACCTGCGCCTGTGGGTGGCCCCTGTACCTTCTGTCACAGCGGGTCCTCTGAGGCCCCACGTGGAAGGCAGGGAGGGATGGGGAGCCTTGCTCGGCGGCCACCGGTGACCACGGCGTGGTGCCTGGAACTGTGTGTCGGGCGGGTAACTGAGTGTCAGGTTTCACAGGCCCCGGGCACAGACAGGAGGCAGACGTGGCGCTCTCCAGGAAAGCGAAACTGGAAGGTGGAAGGTCTGCCGGACCCACCCAGGAGCAGACAGTGGGGGGCTCTGTCTGGGACGCAACGCTGAGTAAGGTCTCCAGAGCTAGGGCTGTCTTCTCTCAGCTCTAAGCAACGGCCGTCCTCAATGAAAATATTTTCACCTCCACTGCCCTTTCCTCACAATAATTGCTAAACACACACTTGCTCCTTCGAGGGAAGAAGTCCCGCTCCCCCAAACCACAGTCTGAAACACGGCAGAGTCCCCGCTGAAGCTTCTCACAGGGAGTAGAGTTTGTTCGTTGTACACTTTGTCTGAAAGTGTCGTCGTAAGTTTTCAAAAAAAATGCTCAGTGTCCCCGTGTGCAGAGCCTTGCTCCAGAGACTCCTGCAAACGCAGCGCCACCTCAGCCCTCAGAGGGCTCACGGCGCATGAGTGACAGAGAGTACGTGGGGCTCGGGACATGCCCCCCCGATGTACCGGTGTGCACAGGGAGTTAGAAGGTGATCGGTGGAGGAGAATCAGTGAGGTAGAGGAGGGTCTAGAAAATTCCATCCTTGAGAGCAGTCACCATTTTCCAGGCAGGAGGAGGAAGGTTTTTGGTGTTGGAGAGAAAAGAAACAGTATGGTGACCATTGGGACAGAGAGAGGGGAGGAGAAATTCCGAGGATGCCAGGCAGGAATAAGGAAGTCACATCCCTGCACCTAGTGACGCAGGTAACAAAGCAGAGAATAGATGTGATCGGCACGGTAAAACGCCTGAAAGCTCCAGGCCTTCGGGAAGCCAGGGATCACCGTCCCGTTCGTTACTGTTCAGATTCAAGGGCTAAACCCGTGCGGGCAAAAGAGGAAGAACCGTGGGGCGTGCTGAACCATGCAGCGGTGATGACGGCATGAACGAGAAGAGGAAGTCTGAGGAGAAACGAAACTTCAAAAGAGAGAAACCAAAAAAGTATACAGTGAGCACTGACTGAATGTATAATTATAGCTATTCAAAACATCCAACGTTACATTTTTTCTTAAGAACAAGCAAAAGTCAGAGGTGTGTCTGTATAATCCTTCACCACTCAACGCTTGGGCCCTCTTCCGAAGGGCACCGGTTTTGTTTTTAGGATTTGTCCTTTTTAGTAACGTTGTTTTTTTGGATTTTGCAGTAATCAACAAGAAATCTGAAAGTATTTGGAAGAGAGAATCAAAGAGCAGGGACCTGAATGCATGCTACATCGACTCTGGCACTTCCGTTTTTTACAGTTGCTGTGAGTGACAGGTCCGTGGCTCCACCTCATCTGACAAACCAAACCCTCGTCCTCCGGGGAATTTTTATCAGACTGCGCAACTGCATACTCAATCTATCACTGGAAATTATCATTACTAATCATGACAACATCGTATGGTGATAAATACTGGTTAATCGTGTGTCTTACATACTGACACAGAAATGATCAACATTAACACCATCAAAATAGAAACCAAAATGACTTATGCCACTCCCATGAAGGACAAGTGTCATGTGGTTTCATTTCTAGGCAGTAGGAAAACCTCTTTGATTAAATAAATCAAGGTAAATCTCTTTTAAAAGAGATATTAAAGCCCTGGCTGGCGTAGCTCAGTGGATTGAGCATGGGCTGCAAACCGAAGCATCGCAGGTTCGATTCCCAGTCAGGGCACATGCCTGGGTTGCAGGCCATGGCCCCCAGCAACCGCACATTGATGTTTCTCTCTCTCTCTCTCTCTCTCTCTCCCTCCCTTTCCTCTCTAAAAATAAATAAATATTTTAAAAAGGGGATATTAATATTAATCTTAATATTAACCTCTGTCTTAACATTAATAGGAAAGTGGGAGGTCTCAGAGGAAATACGGCTGAAATCGCCCACCTCTGGTAAGCTCTCAGCAAGCTGCGGACACCTGGACGCAGCCCACCCACACCCTACGTTAGTGACTGACGACCGCTCACTGAGCGCCTGCCCCCGCACTCCCGTCCCGGAACCACGCTCCCCCTGACTCAGCCGCCCTCTCCGGTTCAAGGCCGAGCCCCACTCAGAGCCATGCACACGGGAGGTGCCCTGGGAGTACTGCTGGTACGAGATTACAGCAAGTACCGCTCACCGATCTCCACTTCCCCACTCACAGACATCACGGTGCTGTCCGTCCTCTGCGTTAGTGAAAAAGTACGAACCCAGGCCCTAGACGGGCTGAACTTGAACTTGAAGAACCTCCCCCTGACTTACCTGCACTTCAGCTCTTACGAGTTAAAATGTGTATTTGCCAAGAGTCTGTTCCACGTGTCTATTCCAGTTGTACGGATTGTTGTGATGATGCAGTAAAAATGGAATATTATCAACTGATTCAGTGGTCATGAACAAAGATAGGAAAGATGCTCCATTGAGGGGAAAGGAAGGCTGCTCCTCTCGGAGAGATTTGCTCAAGGTCACGTGCACGTCACGTGACACCGGGCCAGGCTATCGGACAGCTCCGTGATCGGACAGCCAACTGTTAGGGGAAATCATCATGAAAGTCTCTAAAAGTGCAGCTGTCAGATTGCTTTATAACTGTCTTCATATCTGCACGGTGATTTAGAGAAACTGAAGCTCGTTTCTACGGCGGAGGCGATACTAGGGGAGGGGTTTAGGAAAGCGATAATCCAGGAAAATCTGACCTGCAGATCATTTCGGGAAAGAAATGTCTTGGCCGTAAATCAAAAGATTAGCTTCTCATTTCAAATAAAAATTTTAGATATGTATAAATAGTGTTTGATCATTCTCCACGGTGACCCACTTTCTTATTTGTCTACTCAGATCAAATCAAATTGGGTAAGATGGACTTGTTTCCCCGTCCTGTCCTAGGGCAGCACTGAAGGCAAGCACGGAGTCCCGTGAAGTGCATGTTCAGAGGGTTTTAGTTCAACCTCACAACCTACAGTTATGAGCTCCCTTACTGCTGCCTTGGCCAGCATGCTCCAGTCTCCCTGGGGCCCGTGTACACAGCGTGCTCCGAGAGCTGGGCCGTGCCCGAATCTGTTCATTCCTGCTGCCCGAGCTCCGGAGAGAAAGGGGAATCGCTCCTCGGCTGGTCTGCACAAGGCCGGGTAATCTCCTTCCTAGCAGATAGTAAGCAAAGTTGTCCCAGTCATTACTGAACCACCAGAAACAAAGAGAAAGCCCTATGGCTAGAACCACACGGACTAAGAACAAAGAAAGACCTTGGAACCTGGAAGAAAAGTTCGGTGAGCAGGTCACTATTTGTTGAAAGGAGAGGGAAGACACTTCATCATATTTAATAAATAGACTCAGCACTCCAGGACAAAAGGTCCTTGTTTCCTATAGAAGAACTGATGTTCCCAGAATTGAGAGGTTCTCGGCTTCCTTGCACTGACTTAACCTGAATGTCTGGATTCTACCCTTGGGCTGTCCTTGGGGCCCAGCTGTCTGGTCTACCAGGCTGTTTGGGCATGAACAGCTGTGTGCAGAACGCACTGTTGACACCACAAACTGACGTGCGTGGTGGTTCCTGCAAGGATAAACAGAGCTGTCCCTTCCCCCGGGCTCACAGAGCCACTTGACTTGACGGGCACGGCCATGACCAGCCAGTCCCAGGGCATCCACCAGCTCCTTCAGGCAGAAAAAAGAGCCAAGGACAAGCTGGAGGAGGCCAAGAAGAGTGAGTGCCCTGCTGTGTGGCTGTGAGGGACTCTGTCACCCAAAGGACGGGGTGGTGGGCGGGCGGTGGGGACAGCATGGGCCCCAGCAGCGTGCTCAGTTCCAACCGGGTTTTGAGTCTCTCCCTGCCAGACTGCAGCCAGTCCTGTCTTCCCCGTTGTGCAATGGGAACATAGGTCTCTAACGCAGATCCTTCCGAGGGGCTGGGAAAGGATCGTGGACGTGGAAGTCACTGAGACAGGGGCTTGCCCCGTCCCTGCCACTTCCCTAACGCTCTGCAGCTCAGTGTGGCAATGGTGTGACCGGACTGAGAGGCAGACTGTGTCCAGGCTGGAGCCACGGGCTGGTGAGGGAACGAGGGTATGTCACTGACGCGCGGTTGGCGTCCGCGCCTGCTTCTGTGGGACAGTGTGGTCCATGCCCCCTCTCGTCCTGTTCTGGGGGGCTCGGAACCGCTAAGGTTTTAAAGTACTTCCATTTGGTTCTCACTTTCTGTGTATTTAGTCGTGCACCTGTGTCCTGACTCTCAGAACTTTCTCCAAAAGCTTCAGCCCCTTCCTATTCCCTTTGACCTTCACAGCAACGGTACGAATCAGGAATTACCATTGTTCCCATTGCATGGGTGTAGAAACCGAGAGGCCATCGTTTGCAAAAAGTCATAATGTTTTTAAGAAATAGAAAACACTGTGCCAGGCACCGTGCTCAGTGCGCGTCTTATCTAACCGTCCCGAGAACCGTTTTTCACAAAAGGGGGAGGGGTGCCGACAGAAATTATGCAGGCCACCCACGTCCACACAGAGGGTCCACGCTAGAGGCGGGGTCCACATGAGGCCTGATTTCCAAGCCAAGGTCGTGCCGACCACACTACCGGAAACGCACATCGTCTCTGTGCTGAGTAATCTGACGTCACGGACCTGCAGCTCGAACTCAGGCTGCTCGGGCCAGTGCCTACCTTCGTCCCACTGTCCCCCTTCGTCTTTCTGCTTAATCCCACTTGCGCCCAAGGTCCACCGTCCCCCTCCTGCTTAGAGTCAAGGTCCTGCAAGGCAGAGGCCACGGGTAAAGCTGGGGCTCACGTCACTCTTCCTGTGAGTGTGGGGGCAGGAGCAGCAGGGAGCGAGGCACCCCTTCAGCCCAACGGGGCGGGGACCTCAGGCCAACAGTTTTCCTTTCCAAAGGCAAAAGGATTTGGGGGAGCACTCAGCCATCTGGTCGCCAACCACAAAAGGGAACAGTCCCTTGCAGGGGAGGGGAGGGGCTGTGCTCAGAGGGGAGAGGAAGGAGAAAGATATAAGGGAGACGAACTTGGCATACTTCACAATTTCTTTTGCTACAAGGAACATGCAAATGATTGCAAAATGGCAGAGTGCAGAGCACTTCCACAGAAAACAGGGCTGGCCAGCACCTGCTGGTGACTCAGGGGACAAAACTCCCTCGCTGTGCATTCAAATGTCCCCGACCGCAGTCAGAACATCCAGCACAGAAGGACTTATTTTAGGGCGCGATCGTGATGTCACCTTTGCTTGTCGTGGAAGAGAGGGAATGACAACCTGTGTCACTGGGACCCTGTAGGCAATCGATGAGCACATATGTTATCAATATCATTGTAGGATTCCAGTGATTTTGACTGATCACGTCTTCTTTTTCAGTCGTTTGAGCAGAAAAGTTCTGCGAGTCATGTAAGTCAGTGGGAGGTGGGAACCACCCTGAACAGCCCAGCCTCAGGTTCAAGGACAAAAGCCACACAGCTCTTCCTGTCTTCAGGGTCAGAAAATGCCTTGTGTTATTTGTATACGGATGTTTCTTGTATCTGCCAGTGACTTGAGAGTCCTTGGGTACCGATTTCTCAGTCTCCGCTGATGGATATGCAAGCAAATATTCAACCAGTCAGAGAAATACCCAGGCCTAGAAAACATTTTGGAAACTATTTTGACTTTACACAACTAACCTCTGCACTCAGTGTTCCGGGGAACGCCAGTCTGTCCTCTTTGCCTCGTAAAACACAGGCTTAGAGGACAGTTGTCCCCGGGTGGAGGCTGCTATCTTAGGCAGCCATCAGCCAGTGGGAGTTTGTAGTGTCAACTCCACTGGCCACACCCACCACGCAAGGTCTTCATCCTTCTAAGGCAAAGCGAGCATTCCTTTTCGTGCCTGGGATCTTGCAGCATCTCTCCTATTTCGCTAGTTTTAATCTCCTTCGTTCACTTTATTTAACATGTATTTGCGGGCTGCCTACCCCCAAGCCACGATGGTGTAGATGCTCCTGGACAGGTGTAGCTGCTTCCTGGGAGGATCCCCGGTGAGACAGGTGCATCAGTGAGCCTGAAGGGAGGGGAGGGATGACGTGGTGGGAGGTTCAGGCCACCTCCGCTTTCATAAACGCCCATGCTTCTCTGCATTTGTTTTTCCGGTAAAGGGATTCATTTGCAATCTGACCTACATGAAGGCCAAATAGGGACTCAGCGTGAAGACCCTTGCATCACGACCGTGAACACCACTTAGAAGGCCTACGATCACTTTCTCGTTCTGGAATGCATTTATCCCAAAGCCTCCCAGGAGCCTGCCTACATGGAGTACTCGCTGGAGTGGACTCCTAAATATACAGTCAAAGAAGGCAGAGAGAGAGGGAGCGAGGGAGAGGGAGAGGGAGGGAGAAGGAGAGAGAGCGAAAACAGAGCAATTCACACGCTGATCATTTTAGAACAATACAAGGTTAATGAGGTGGCAGTGTTTCTGTATTATGCTGCAAAAGCATTAATGCATTCCATTACGGCGCACTGCCTCAGATCCCTGAGAAGCTGTTACATAACACAGTGTATGGTGTAAATGTTTGGCCCTAAGGGGCACCGACCTGACGCTCCGGGAACTCTCCTGGAGGCTGGGGGTCTGTGGGAGTGGAATGGGCTGCCCCTTGCCCTCTGGGCGGTCACCAGCTGCTGAGACGGTCTGGGGGTGGGTGCCTGTACGTAGGAGCAGACAGCAAGCAGGCTGGAAAGGCCGGGATGTGAGGTCGCAGTGCACAAAAAGCATTGGCTTTTTTTTTTATGTTTCTTTATATGAACTTCTGTTTCTTTGCATACGTTATTTAGCATCTCCGAGCTTCAATCTTTCCTTTTTGTAAAATGAAAGTATAGCTAAGATGTCTCAAGGATTGGAAAACTGTACCTAAGATAGTAAAATACAGGCTACAGAGTTATTTTTTACTATACCAAACATATACTTATATATTGCTATAAGTAGAACAGAACAATCTAGTATTTTTTTTTTAAACAACTGCCACAAGTTCTGAGTCAACTTTTCCTGTAATTGGAGGGAGCTGGAGAGCTGATTAAAATAGCTGAGATATTTGCTTCCATTCACTGACTACGGAATAAATTACATTTATTAGTTAAGACACTCACACAGACTTTTATGTGCAAAAGAGCCCTCCTGTCTGGTTGACTTTAGATGAAAACACAGCAGGTTGGCACGATTTTCAGTTCTCTTACTTGCAGCGAGCACCGATTGCCTAAAGAGTGGTTCATTAACCCAAACCTAAAGGTGGGTGTGTCGGTCCCGGACAGGTGACGTTTCCGCCGCAGAGCCGTGTGGGTTCGGAGCGGCCCCGGACTTCCGGTTTGGATGTTGCCCTGCGTCTTCGGTCAGGATTTGATCAGAAGTCCAGGGTCCCCTCCGCAGGAGAAACACAGAGCCCGGTTCCCCCGAAATCCGCGAGACCGCACTGCTAGCGACGCCCCGGTGGGAGAGCGCGCTCCCGCGCAGTTACAGCCCCAGCAAACCCCGCCGGCCCCACAGCGCCGCCCTGGCGGCGGCGTCCCCAGGCGCTCCAATGCGCGCCACGCAGCATCGCACAGAGAGCCCGTGCTGTACCTGCCCCACACGGGCACGCAGCCTCTCCCGCAAGTAAACAACCCGTCCCCTCTGCCGGCTGCAGGGCAGAGCGCTTCTGCTCAGCACAAACCCGCAAGTTGCATCGCGGGCTGCAGAGGGAAGGACCGGGTGAGCGAGGCGCATGCTCAGTCTGCAGCCTGAGCACACCCAACCGGCAGGCGCGTTCCAGGCGCGCTCTGAAAGCAGGCGAGTCCCCCAGTCGTCTCCTGAGCACGGCCTTCTATGAGGGGCTCTGGACTTAGCCTTCGGTGCAAAATGAATACGCAGGACAATGTTTCCACTTTTATCGCACCGAGACCTCACATGGGCTCTTACAGTAACGTGGATGAGCTTTGCCGGTCTCTAAAGGTGCCAGCCACGTGTACTTCTTAAAATCCGCTAATTGCCTAGTTGTCCCCAAATACGCAGATATTCTGAATTATTGAAGCTAGCCCCTTGATTTAATAAGCTCTTCGCTGTGCACGTGGATGTTTTGGTCCAGGAAGACACGACGTGGAATAAACTAATAAAACAGAAGCGGTTCTATTAGGCCTTCCCGGCCCTGCGCTGAGTGTTTTGTGGGCCCGTAAATCCTTCCTCTTTTCTTTATGGTGCCCAGACTAATGGGCTCCTCCGGGGTATATTGGACTGCCATTGCTTCGAGTGGGTCACATTAAAATAATAACCACATTTTCATCTACACATACCGTCCGGTTATATGCAACCAGGAGCCACAGAAAGCGCCTTATGATATTTTTTAATAAGGAAAGTGCAAGTCAAGGAGAATTAAAGACCCAAAAAGCAGATTCATGAAATAACATCAGTTTGGGTCGGCACTGGGACTCGGTAACAGTCTCGGGCGCCAGACGGGAGGTTCGTTTTCCTGGCGGCATTTGCCTTTTCCGATGTTTGTAGAACAAGAGCAAAACGGGGCGTTCTCCGCACGAGGCTGGTGTTGTGCTGACATTAACGACCCCCAGCAAGGTGCCGTGGGTTTGTGTGTTGTGCCATCGGGGCTGGAGCAGAACGGAGACGGTTCTCAGGAGCAGCTGAGAACCTCCGAAGACGCCCGGGTGGCCCCGTCCTCATGGCCAGTGAGGCTGTGCTGGCCGGTGAGGCCTCCGTGCGGACACCTGCTCTCAGCTGGCGCTCGGGTGCCTGGCTTTGCCTGCGGCACTCAGCTGGCAGGTTCTCTCTCTGTCACCGAGTGACTGTGTTGGATTGCGAGGGTTGCCGGCACAGGTCACCGCAAACCGGGGCCTCCAAACCAGACGTCCAGACGCGCGGCGCCGGCGGGGCTGGTGCCGCCCGGAGCCCCGGAGGAGCGAGCACCGTGCTCTCTTCCAGCTTCTGGCAGGGCCCGCGGTCCTCGGCGTGGAGCCGCATCGCGCTGTCCTCTGCCTCCGCGATCGCGTCACCTGCTTCCCCGTGAGCCCGCTCTGGGTCCCCACAGCTTTCTCACCCCATGGGCGAGCGTGTCCCCCCAGGTGGGGCCCTCAGCCCTCTCTCCTGCTCCTTCCGCTCACTCCCCCTCGACTTCAGTCCCACCCATTGCTGTGACCCACGCCCAGGGGACACGTCTGCAAATCTTTGCTGCCACCCGGACCCTTCTCCGGGATCCCGGACCGGTCTGTCCAGCCGCCTTCTGAACACCGGCCCCTGGGCGCCCTCGAGAGAGTGACAAACGCTTCTGTGCTGACTGACAATCGGGGGGCTTCCCCTCAGACTCACACTTCACCTGCTGCCTTGTTTCCTGGCCCCAGGCCCCAGCAAAGGCACCTATTTTCCTAATAATGGGTACAAGTTACTGAATATTCTTTGTCAAGCACCTCGGATACATTTTTCCTAATCCTCCCAGTGACTTCTTGCAGTAATTCCATCTGGTTGACAGCTGAGAAAGCTCGGGCTCAGGAACCCTGACTCGCCCCAGGTTGCGTAGCTCCTCCTGTCTCTCTGTAGCAGGGACTAACTTTGATCTGTCCGAAATGGTCCATGAAACTCCGTCTTCCTCTTCAGAAGAAGGTTCCACGACCAACCCAAGCCACGGGGCGCAGTTCTCTGTGCTTCACGGGCGTGCGGGCGCCGTGGGACGCATCGCCCTTGGCCTCTCCTAACCGAGACGCCAGGGAGAGTCCGTCTTCGAGCATTTCCCTCGGTCTCCCACGGAGTCCAGCGTTACCCTGCTCCAAACTGACTTTTTAACACTTTCCCCACAAATCACCCGAAAAATCGATCCGAACGTTCTCCTCTCCTTTCAGTTTCCTCCCACAGAACATCCTGGGGGACAGGTCCCTGTGATGGCTGGCGGAATGCAGGACGCATCCCCCCGGATCTCAGGCCACGTGTCTGCAAATGGATGGTTTTGTTAAGGGGCACCCACTCACAAAGAGTCCCCGGACGTAGCTCAGGATCCTCTTGCCTCCTCGCCCATACCCAAATCAGACCCTCCATCCCCACTGTTTCCCGGCCGGCAAACCCGGCCGTTCAGTGCAGTGGCCCCCTGCTCAGAAACCACTCCCCAGTTCTGCACCGCTGCGCGTTTACATGTCTGACTTCCTCTGTTACCGTAAGGCGTGCCCACTGGGGAGGAGGGGGGGCGGAGATGCCCGAGAGTTTCAGAAGTTTCCTTAACGGCGGTGAGTTTTAAAGGTCACAGAGCAAACAGAACCAAGACAGGTTCGTGTTCCACTGCTTTCATGGCCGATGTTGTGCATTCCTCACAGCTTCAGGCACTGTAAGGTTTTTCTCTTGGAAGCTGTGGCAGCAGGCACGTGGTGGCCACATGCTCTGTTCCGTGTCAGGCGGAGGCAGGGCCGTGTCGTGGGTGCTTCTGTGTCCTCGGCTCCCAGCCCGGGCAGCGTGCACAGCGGGCGCTCGGGAAACACCGAAGAGGGACGGCGGGTGGGTGAGCGAACCGGTCCCCAGCGGCCACCTCCGCTTGTGAACTACGATGCACGAGACACGTGCAGTTCCTAGACCAGAAAGCAGAGCGTTTGGCCCAATGTGGGCACTTTGGGACCGAATATTTGACTGTCACACGTGAACTCTGATCCCACGGGGCCATCCCTACGTGTGACGCAGAAAGAAGATTAGGGGCTCCGTTCGGTTTTCATGCTTAACAAGAAAGGCCTAACTTCAAAATCTGGAAATCCTCATCCACCCACAGCGCCGCAAACTCGAGGCTGACATGCGACGCGTAGATGTGACTCGGACGTGTGCTTCGCCTCCAGGGGAGCAGCCGGCTGGGGGCCCCGTTTCTCCCTCTGGATTATCACCGCAGTCCCTCCCCCGCCGAGGCAGCGCTGAGCCCGGCCAGGAAACCGCTGGCCAGCAGCGGGGTCCCGGTGACTCTCCTGTTTAATGGAATGAGACCCAGCGGGTGACCGGTGCCAGGATAGGAAGGGGGGGTCGCAGACCCTCGGACCCCGTCGCTGAGGAGTGGGGCTAATATTCGGCTTCCACGTGGAGCGCCTGGGGGTGGGGTAGGGGGGCTGCAGCATTTTCTGTCACTATTATTTTCCTTTGTATGGGCTGGAGTCTGGACTTCGGAAGCAAAGTTTTACATATTACGGAATTAAGGTGCAGAGGAATGCTGTTTGCTGGGACTTATCTTATAAAATAGTCACAGATCCTACAACCCATTACCACTGAGGAAATGTCACTGCATCTTAAATGTATCTTTGTCCTAATGTAATGACAAGCAGTGGTGAGAACGTGGGCTGGGATCAAGGGATCGTGTTTCCTATCGACACTTCATCTGGTTCTCCTGCGAGTGAAACAGCATGTGTCTGGTTGCCACGGAAGGGCTAGACCGGCAGAGAATAAAGGATCCTACGGACGCAAGGGGGTAACGAGCCTTGGCGAGGAAGGAGAAAGATCTGTTGATGCTCCTTCAGCCTCCAGCACCAGGAGGACACCAATTTTCACCAGACTCTGGGTTTTAAAGGGAATACAGACGGGTAGGTGTCTGCTCTGGAGGAGGCCTACAGACTGCCATTCAAAGCTGATGCACATTAAGAGCCACATTTCAACATATAACTCGATGAGTCCTCAGTCCGTGTATTATAGGGTGATTAGCACGGCAAATTTAAAAACTCTCTAGACACGAATGCTACAAATGTTCTTGAAAGCAAAGACATATGAAAACATGCACCTATGTAACAGATAAAAACTTGGGTTAAGATTTTCTTTCATGCTACTTCATCAGAAAACAGTTACTTAGTCCGAAGTCTACACACTGTAACCAAGCTTTGCTAAAAATGCTCCACAAAAGCTTAGGAGACACTGTCGGAGAAGAGACACTGTGTTGAATGGGCAAAACAAGGGAGGCATTGAACTGAAACAGAAAGACAGTAGATGAGAGGAAAAAGCATGTTAATACGGTTCAGAGTTGCTTTAAAGTTTTAATGATCAGAAAGCATTAGTACCTAACCCCCTGAAGGTGGAGGGGGGGGTGCACAGCAGCAGTTAATACCAGTCTGTCACGCCCCGCCCCCACTTCCTCAGGTTGTCAGAAATCAGTCCTGTGCGTCGCTAATGACCCCACAACGCAGTGTCTGTCCGGCCTCCATCTGCACCGCCTGCACCCTGGCTGAGGGCTTACACCTCCTCTCTTAATCAAAGCAAGGAGCGCTACCTCCCCAAACTCCCACCCATTAAAAACAATCGGGTTTACAACCACTTTCAAGTCCCCCTCAGAGAAAGCTACCAGAAAAAAGAAGAAAAAAAAAGATTGACTTTGATGTGCCGTGGGGCTTAATCAGACAGGCTAGAGTCGCGGAATGGCAAGAAAAAAAAATCCCCATAAAATGCTCTTAAAAACGGGAAGCGGGTTTGATAGAGTGTGAGCAGCGTGGCCGAGGGGCGCTGGCCCGCCGCCAGCCCCAAATAGGATCCAGTTGGCGAGGACCGAAGGGCTCCTGGCGGCGAACCAGGACAGAAAATTGGACCCGATGATGTCTTTCCGAGGAAGTGACAGCGGAAATCTGTTCTCTGGCCGTTGCCACTGTCGGCAGAGGGGCGGACGCGACGTCTAAACACGGAAGGGTGAGTGACCGTGGTCCCTCCCACGGTCTCCAGAATCCAACTGAGAAAGATAAGGAGTTTCTCAATATCGTTGTTCTGTGCGGTTGGCTGTGCTAAAAAACAATCACCAAAAAATAATGCTGACTTCACTTTGTACGTTTAAAAATCAAGCTTGACCTGGCTGGCGTAACTCAGTGGATTGAGCACGGGCTGCGAACCAAAGTGTCGCAGGTTCAATTCCCAGCCAGGGCACATGCCTGGGTTGCAGGCCATAACCCCCAGCAACCGCACATTGATATCTCTCTCTCTCTCTCTCTCTCTCTCTCTCTATCTCCCTCCCTTCCCTCTCTAAAAAAAATAAATAAATAAATACAATCTTTATAAAAATCAAGCTTGAAATCCCATGTGTACGAAAAAGAAACATCATTCCGTCTGTGCCCCTGTTAACTTTTCAGGGAAAGCAAAGCGGATAAAGCAAGCGAAGGACGAGGCGATGGTGGAGATCGACCAGTACCGGATGCAGAAGGACAAGGAGTTTCGGATGAAACAGTCGAAGGTGAGTGAGAGGGTCAGCACCGATGTCCAGGCGATGCAGAGCACAGGGCACGCTGTAACACGGCAGTCACACCGGAGGGAGCGGCCCCACTCAGCCGAGGCTGAGCAACAGGCTGAATCTTCACCACTGACAAATGGGTGGCTTTTCATTTTGATTTTTCATTTTCCATTTCGAGGCTTTTTGATTTGCCATCGAAAGTGAGAGTCAGTAATGATTATTTCAGACACAGTAAGTACATATGAAAAATGATCTTCTCAAACACAAAATCAAAGGGGTTGCTTCAAGTGTGATTCCAGGCTACAGACTATTGACTAAAGCACACTTTTTGTAAGAAAAAAAACTTCAGAAAACATATTTTTGGCTATTAGTGTTTACAAGTGGAATCGATAATTAGTATTCTACAACGTTGGGTTAACTTTCCTTGAGTGGATTCAAGATACGCAAACTACCAAAGTGGATATTGTTGCACATTTCCCTATGACTGGCTTTCCAAATGGCCTGGGTCACTCAACGAAATTTTCCTCCGACTATAAAGGAATGCTCTTCCCCACACTAGCATTTTGAAAGTGCCTGCAGTTTACAATAAAAAATAAGCGCATGAAACTGTCAGACCTGACGTCTTCCTTTCCAGTTGCACATGGACTAAAAGAAATGATTCGATCTCATGTGCCGTAACTAGAGTTTATATGATACTTTCTCGCGGCCTCAGTAAAAGGTCAAAGAAAGGTCCGTTCCAAAGCCCGACTTTGCAAGATGCACTGCGAGCCGTTTGAAGGGTCCCTCTGTTTACAACTTCGATTTTAGTGGGAATAGGTGTGGGTTTGTGCCGGAACAGGTACTTTGCATCCCAGGTTAGGAAATATTTTTCCAATGGGCTGTTCTTAAAAGAAAGAGTTCTTTCTAGGATAAAGTGGGCCACTTGACAAAAAAAGAAATTCTTTTTTCTATCAGTATTTGTACAGAGGAATCTTAAGCCCATCCACGCGTACACGGCCCACCACAGCTGGCCCTTGCCTGCTCTCTCACCTGTCGGCAGGAGGTCATTTCATGTCCTTACCCTTTGCCATACACTGATGATCTTTTTTAAAAGTTGGTGTGGGAAAAAGCATGTCCTTACACTTTCATGAAAGAGTTCCTGAATGAACCCAGCCAGTGGAAAAGAAAATCGTATGGAAACAGAAGACTTTTCAGTCATCTGCAACAATGTCTGCTTTGGTCTTTTGTAACATCTTATGCGCCGTGTCTCTACTTGGTCTGTTCCCATCCCATCTGTCTTCCTGTCCTTCCTCCAAAGGCCTGAACAGGCCCCAGCCACAGGACCTTTGCACACGCCGCCTCTGCCCCTTGGAGTCCTCTTTCCTTCTAAACCCATTGATCTTCCTCTCAACTCGGTTCGATTCCTAGCTCCTCATCCTCAGCACCTCACCTAAACGTGCGTGTGTTGTTGAAAAGGAACCGAGTCCTCCATGAGAGCACAGCATTTATCACTGTTCCGTATACGAAAGACTGACAATTTCTGTTGATTTTCCAGTTTTCCTTCTGGACTGTAAGCGCCAAAAAGGCAGGCCCTTGGCTTGGAGCATTCTCCGTTTTCCTCGGCGTCGGCAGAGTGTCGGCCGGGAGGAAGCACACAGTAGATACTCACTAAAAAATGAAAAACTACACATTTCTTTTCCGCCTTCGTCTCTCCTACTGAGCCCTGTACTCACACGACAGTCGGGACCGAGGACGTCACCACCCCCAGCGCCCACCAGCTGCAGCATCTCGTGGGGGACACGTCTGACGCAGGTGCTCACTCTTGTCCAATAGTAACAAAACTGGCCTCAATTTTAGAAAGGGGTTGCGTGACATCTCGAGACAGTGTGTCTGCAGAAGAATGTCCTAAGATGTAAATCTGATCTGAGATCCTCGTTCCCGGCCTGGGAGAACAATGAACGCTCCTCGCTGCCGGCCTGGCTGCAGCCCTAAGCCGGTCCTACAGCGCGTCCATCAGAAGCTCGCGGAGGGAGCTCCGCGCACTGCGGCTGGATGCCTCCGCGTCCGGTGGTCAGACTGCGGGTGCCCAGCGCCCTCCCTGGCCGCGACCTCCGTGTGTCGGGGCCCCTGCTGCTAAGCTCCATCTCATCGTCATTGACCCACGGGGCTGGTGGGCCTGGGGGCGACGCCGGAAGCCACGTTTCCGCCGGTCACAGGTGCTGCGCCTGGACGTTGCTGTTCTTGCTCCTTTTCAGCTCTGGTTATTGCGTGTTTTGTTGAGTCCCCCGACACGCCGATGGAATCAGGTATCCCAGCGCGGGCCGCAGGTCGGAGGATATTTTGGGTCAAAGATTCACTCATCTCTCGCGTACCAGGTCTGCCTGACGCAGGGAAGGCAGAACATCGCTAAAGAGAAATCCGGACTCGGGTGGGAAAACGAAATCTGGTGTCGATGCAGTGAAAGTTAGGTGAACCTAAGCAGGCCTGACAGTGGTCTCCCTGGGGATGCTGAAGATTTCTTGTATCTTTGTGTTTTCTGAATTTATGTCATGGGTGCACCTGGTTTCACCCGAACACCCCTGCCTGGAGAATGCGAAATGGTGCGTGGGACCCAAGCCTCTGCCTTCCCTCAAACCGGGACGTTTGAACAACTGACGAGGAAACGCGGGGGCCAGGGGAAGGCTTCCCGGCACCGCCAGCCCGTCCGTACGGTGGAGAGCTCCCCGCACCAGCCTCGGCATCTGGAGATTTGAAAACAAACACGGAAAAGTCCTTTCCTGGCCCCCTTGGGCCAAACATACCATTACCCGCCACCCAATTATCAGCTTCTCCTTTATTTCTGGTCCCAAACGTTCAGGCTGTGGGCTTCTGCCAACCGGAGCACCAGATGCAGGTGACGCGTTCTCAGTGACACCTGGAGACCCGCTCCTCCCGCTCCGTGTGACACACGGGTGCTGAGCACCCACTGTGGGCCCCCAGAGCACCGCCTGAGCACCCCAGGCGGTGCGGGGGGGGCCCGTGGAGCCTGCAGTCACTCATCTCCTCTCTCCTGTGGCCGAAGCCACACTACCCACGGGCACAAGGGTCCGGAACGCCACCCCAGGAAGGGCACCCCCAATGGGGCACACGGCGGGCGCTGCCAGGAAGCGCCGTGGAAAGGCACAGCTGTGCATCGGCTAAACTCAGAAACGACACTCGGTTTAACTGTGCAAGATGAGACATAACATGACAGGCTGCTTACAAGGGCGCCCCCGTGTGGGCTGACCCTGCGAACGGATGATGAAAATTCAAATGTGCCAGCAACGCAGGCAGAAGTCACAATTTTCCCGACCACGGGCCGGTCCCTCGCCCGGGGCTGAGCTTCCATGCTGAGCGCCGTCTCCGCAGTGAATACCTTCAGAGAAGAACCACGTTGTCCTAACGCAGCGTGTTGACGCTGTGACGAGCACCGGCAGCTGGCATCTGCCACCCCGGACCTGCTCCGTCAGAACCTGGGGCCGCTTCCCCTGTGGCTGCCGAGTGCTGGCAATGCCGCCCAGCCCGATGAAGACGTCCTGTCACTGAAAACCACGCGCTCGGTCACAGAGACTCAGTGTGACGCGTGTATAAGAATGCAGTGGTTTCCGGGCTGATGTGTGAGGAGCTGTATCTCCTCGGATGATTGTCTTTGCCTGGGAAGCCTCTAGTTCCTGGGATAGAAACAGAAAACAACTTGAACCCCACAGTCTTTCTCGCACTGGATTTCAGGCCGAGGACCCGGAGGGCTGATGTGGTTCTGGAATTAACTTACTCGAGTTCTACAGCCCGGAAGCGGGTGGCAGGCAGGAGCGGGTCTCTTGGGTTAAACTCCATGCGCGCCTCCCCCAAACACTCACGGCAGAAAGACGGCAGCACCCCAAAAAGTAACTGCGTCACCTGAACCAGCCATGTTGAAGGAAGGCCAAGTTCACGCGGGAGGCAAATCCGAAGTGGGCCGTTAGTCCTGGCAAAGAACAACTTTGCAGAGGGCTTCCCCGCAGAATCCTCTGAAAGGCGCAACTCCCCCGGTTTTACGAACAATGGGGAGACACAAAGACTGAGCGGAAACTGTTGCAAACACACAGAAACGTGGAGGAACCCCTTCCCAGCAGGGGGCGAAGGCTGCGAGCTGACCGTCATCTGGACTGTCGGGGGGGTCCCCTTAGCAGTAACAGCAGCGGCCTGCTAAGACCGGCCCCCCTTTTCAGGAAAGTGTACCCCTCCCCCCCCGAGACTGGTGATCTTCTCCGTGTTCCGAGAAGAGTCTGGAAAAGAAACACATACTGTGTACACCAGAGAACAGTCGTAGAGATGGGAGGAAAAATACTGTCTGCCTGTCGAACCACGCCGGGTTGACAGGACGTGTCGCGTGGTGAGCTCTGCTTTCTGTTGGCAGGTGCTGGGCTCCCAGAGCAGCACCTCGGAGGAGATGGAGGAGCAGACGCTGGAGGCGATCAGGGGCCTGCAGGGAAGCTACGGCAAGTGCGCGGAGAGCGTGCTCACCCAGGTCCTGAGCATGGTGTGTGACGTGAAGCCCGAAATCCACGCCAACTACAGAGCTGCCGACTGAAGGTGCGGCCCGCTGCCCCCCGGAGTTGCCGGGGCACGCGCCCTGTTGCTTGTGGCGGCGGCGGCGTGTTGCCATTGAGAAGTTTGGGAGGTAAATCTTCCATGGGCTGGACATTCACAGATGTCAGTGAGCCGTAACGCACACACCAGCACTGACTTCGTTTAAAAGCAAACACACAAAAAGTTGTCACCTCTCTTCTGGGGACCGGCACGGGCTTGTCGCTGAACGTGGGGGAAGTCAAGAAAGAAAGCAGAGAAATATATTTTTTGACACTTGACAAAACCATGGGGCTGAGTACGTTTTGTGGGTGTGAGGTGTTTTTTTAAATGTTTACTGCTCTTTACCAAGTTAGAAAAATGTGTTCTTGGCTGTAGCTGCTCAGAGATCATTTTTAAAGGAGGGTATAACCACAACTCTCAGGCAGATAGAAAGCGAGCAGATGTCGAAGATTGTGTTTAACTCATTAATCCCTGAGAAAACCAGGAAGATGCTACCACCAGCTCAAAGAAGCGCGCTAAGCACTCCATAGACAGACAGAGAGAGGATGGGTGAATGGATGGATGGATGGATGGGGGACAGATTAGGACGGAAGGAAGGAGCAAGGCTTTTCATGTTCTGGAGATGACCCTCCCACGCCAGCTTTCCCCGTCACTGAAAGGAGGACTGTTTTTGCACACGCACTTTTCTTAAAACGTGTTTTCTGTTCACACAGGTCTTCCCCCAGCAACGGAACAACCCGAGGACGTGAGGGCCCTGCCCTCCCCCCGTCTGGACCCTGTGCCTGACCAGAAACCCCTCTGTGGACCGCCTGCTCATCCCGATGGCACCTGAACACACAGCCAGGCCCTCCACAGAAATGCGGATGGGCCCTGGCTGGTGTGGCTCAGTGGTTAGAGTTCCGGCCTGAGAACCAAAGGGTCGCCGGTTCAATTCCCAGCCAGGGCACATGCCTGGGTTTCGAGCCAGGTTCTCCAGTAGGGGGCACTCGAGAGGCAACCACACATTGATGTTTCTGTCTCTCTCTTTCTCCCTTCCTTCTCCTCTCTCTAAAAAATAAATAAATAAAATCTCTAAAAATAAAAAAGAAATGCAGAGGGATGAACAGGTTTCAGGGGTTTTTCCCCCTCTATGTTAGCGCCCAAATGTGATCAGGAAGTGCCCACAGTGAGCCGACACCACCGCTTTCTCCGTGGACAGCACATGCAAAGGGACCCCAGGTGTCACTTCAGTGTACGGTGGGGGGCGCCTTGAGGGCATGGGGTCCCTGTGCCCTCAAATCAGACCCCTGTTAGGACACTGCGACCAGAAAGCTCCTGCGCTGGGCCGGCTGTGAACAAGGTGACAGAGCACCGAAGGGGACCGTCCCCACAGCTGGGCCGTCTGCATGCCTCCCCCAGAACCGTCGGGTACCCTGGCCCTGAGCGCCTTCCTAACTAACGCCTGTGTCCTCCCTCCCTCATGCAAGCCCAAGAGGGCGGTGTGGCCGCAGAGCTGGCGCACGCAACCATGGCCACGCACTTGCACGGAGATGCTGGAGTGTGCCCTGGCCCTGAGTGTGAGGTGTGGGCGAGTTTACAGCATGCACGGCGTCAGTGTTGCTGTGGCTGAGAAGCAGCTGCGGCCAGAGGAGCTGGGCTGAGGGGGCGGGAAGGGTCTGGGAGGGTGGCGAGGTGGGGAGGGGGGCTGTCACTGTGAGTCACTCCGCAGCAGGTACACATGGGCCGTGATGGATGTCTCGCCTGCAAAGACAACCGTTTGTTTCTCTTGGCGAAGAAGCACGCCAAGGAACAGAAGGTGGACGGGATCTGTTATTTTATCATGTTCGCACGTTCACCGGAAACGCAGCTACCACTGTTGACTTGTTACCATTCTCGTTAACGCGTCATCCATAGGAATGCACGGGCTCCCCAGACACGCCGGCCCCTACGGCATTCCCACAGAGCCCCCCGC
Organism: Phyllostomus hastatus; assembly: GCF_019186645.2. Taxonomy (NCBI): domain Eukaryota; kingdom Metazoa; phylum Chordata; class Mammalia; order Chiroptera; family Phyllostomidae; genus Phyllostomus; species Phyllostomus hastatus. The sequence continues at coordinate 21,965,669 of NW_025333607.1, read as the reverse complement.
GAACCCGAGGGCCTCGCCGACCTCCCGAAGAGCTGTCCCCTGGTGAATTCAGTTTGCCGTCACTGTTCAGAAAGACGCTTTCCTCTGAACAAATGTAGACGCATCCAAACACCCCAAATACGACCATTGCACCGAGCGCCCCGCTGATTTCAGTCCACACCGCAAGCAGGTCCCCACGGCGGCAAGGCCGGGTCTGGCAGAGGTGGGCAGAGCTGGGACTTTGTGGGTGGAAACCGGGATAAGCCGCCACCTCTAAAAGGACTGTCACAGGGGCCTGTGGCCACAGGGACAGGAAGGAGAAGCCCCAGGCCCTGGACGGACAGGACCCCGCAGCGCTGCTCTCCCGGAGAGACAGCGCTGCGCGCCGACGCCAGCGGGCGTAGAGATCAGCCCCCCCCCCCCCCAACTCGTTAGCGGGGAGGAAGCCGGGGCAACAGCGTGAGCGGCGGCAGCAGGAGAATGAAAGGACACCAAGGCGGGTTATCGCGACCAGAGGCTCTTCCCCTCGCCCACAGTTCCTTTTCTGTCCCTTCCCTCCGGCGAACCCGACTCGTGTTTCCAGGCCGAGCTCAAAGCTTTGTCTGATGTTTGAAGGCTCTCCCAGCCAGCCTCGGAAAAGAGGCTCTTGGCCCCCGCCGGTCCCCCACCCCCGTGGTCGTCACGACTCTACTATGACACTTCCCGTGTCCAGTGGCACTCGGTCACACGTGTCCCCCCGTGGACTCTGGCTCCTCAGGGGCAGAACGCAGGGCTTGCCACATGGTATCACTTAGGGACTAATTAACGAGTTCAACATCCGAGGTCATCGGTCGTTCGTGATGGCAGGAGAGCGGCTTCTCCTGAAGTTGGCAGCAGGAGTTTAGCGGGATTCGGACTTAAAACATGTCTTGGGATTCCCTGTGGGTCCGCCAGAAAGACAGACGCCCCAGACCAGGAGGCTGGTTAGGAGCTGGGCTGGTGAAAGTGGGGGCTGGGGGGCGCCCCCCCCAGGGGCAGAGAGCAAGGTGCAGGTGCAGGGAGGAACACGCCCTGGCCGGCGCCTGCTGGACAGACACACAGACTCGGCCTGGCCCCGGGTTCCTGGTGGACGGTTTGCGGCCCCTCACTCACGCTCACAGCGCTCGCCCTTTGCGGGGACCCGGGCTCAGTGGAGGTCACACCCGTGGAACTCTGTGACTTCCGGGTCGTCTCTGCGTCCCACTGCCACAGCCATCAGCCCCCCTCCCACCCGAACCCCAACCCCAGGCTCAGTCCGCCCCCTCTCTCTCCGCCGCCGCGCACCCACCCCCCCCCAGGGGCACTGGGCGACCAGGGCAGGCAGCCCGGGGTCCGGGAGGGTGGGCGGGCGCCTGAGATGCCCTCAGAGGCCCACGCATGCGGCATTCCACCACGCGAGTGCGCGGCTGGTCTCTGCCCTGGCCTGGGATAACCTGCGGCACTGCACACGGTCGCCCGCTCTCTCAGGAGCGCTCATTTCTCTGCACGTGTCGCCAGCCGCACGCCTCTCTGGAGTACGGCTGGGGCCGGGGAGATTGTTCGTGCCCCAGCGTGCGGCACCCACTCGTGAGGTTCCTCTCACCCCCGCCCGTGCCCGCCAGTCCTCTCGGTTACGCCACGGAGAAGCGGGGACACCGCGTTGGAACGCGGCCTCCTCCAGAACGTGGGCTGGGGGACACCGCCCACAGAGACGTCAGCTCGGCGGGTCTGCTGTGCGTCCCCGCGTGGCCCGATGCGGGAGACCGCGCCGGAGAGACGCACGCCGTCTGCCGGACGTGCACGCTGGGCGTGAGGACACACACAGGCCGGGCGTGGGCGTGCAGGCACGAGATACTCCGTGCCAACGGCAACCAGAGGGCGCGGGGAGGCGGCCGCACTTACATCGGGCCGGATAGACTTTAGGTCAGCTCTGTGACAAGGGACAAAGAGGACACTATATGATGACAAATGAGCCAGTGTGCCAGGAAGACATGGTGATGATAAATACGCGTGCCCCCAGCGTCAGAGCGCCCCGTGCAGGGAGCGGACACGGACGCAGTGCGGGGGAGAAGGAAGCAGCAGACCAGAGCCTGCAGATCTCTGCACCCCGTTTCCCAGGGTGCCCGGAGCACCCAGAAAGACCCGCAAGAAAACAGAGGGCTGGGGCAATGCCATGCAGAGACCGAGCGGATGTAAGGGCACGGGCGGAACCTTCCGCCCCCGGCGGCAGAGCGACACTCCTCTCCAGCGCACGCAGAACGCCCGTCCTGCTGACTCCGTGTGTCTGTCTGAACACGTGGGGTGCACCCCGGCCGGCCGAGAGACCTGCCGGGAACGTCCCACTGGCAAGCCGGCGAAGAGCCCGGGCCAGGGCCGCCTGACCTCAGCCGTCTGAGGCAGGGGTTCCACGAGACCTTGCCCGAGCTCACCGTCTGCAAGCCTCTCGGGGGTGGGTCTCCCGCCTGTCCTCGCCCCCCGCATGCGTGTATCCGGAAAGCGCCGAGTCCCTGGCCCAGTCCCTCGCAGACACCCAGGGTCCCCTTCCCCTCTGGCTCTCTCCTGTGGTGCCCTTTTCCATCAGCACCATGAGCCCTGCCCTTTCCCGGTCATTCTTCTGCACGAGTGCCCTGCTGCCGCTGGTCTCAGCAACTGGCGGACAGAGTGAACTCGACCCCTCGTCTTTCTGAACGCCGGATCCCACTGCATTATAAAGCAATTGTACGCGTGTCCTAGTCAGGTCTCCTGCCGGGCGTGTGGCCTGTCTTCTAAGACACGCCATCAGCTCTCGGGGGGCCACCAAAACATCCCCCCTCCCCCACCGCACCACACAGAACGACAGTAGGAGCCAGACGCCGAGAAAGGCACAGGGAAAGGGGCTTTAGAAACGAAAAAGCTATCTCACTGCGGTTTTACGTTTCGACTGTCAAGGGAAATTCCGTGCTGTCGGGTTTACCTCCTTTTCTGCCCCGCGGGACTGAGCCTGCACCGCTCCTAGCCTCTGGGTGGGGAGGCGGCGTGCTCCCCCGGGGCTCCAGCTGCCCGTGTCCCTGCGCCTTCTACCCCCCTCCGCTCGCCTCGCACGGTGGAGGGTCCCACTCATCAAGCCCCACCCAGCGCCTTGAATCACAGCTCCATTCCTCCCCTGTGACGGCTTTAACTGTGCGCCAGGTGACTCCACTAGCCAAGTGCTGCTTCAGCCGTGTCTGTTCCTTTGTGGGCATTCATTTGAGCATTACACTCGCGCCCGAGTATTCCCTGTGTGCCCTTAAGAGCGTGGGGGGCCTCCTGCGCGCATCTCCCCGTTTGCTGCAGGAGCGCTGCCCTGGACTCGGGGAGCTCTCCGTCTCTCCGTCTCTCCTTCGCGCACAGCTCGCACCAGGCGGCCTGGCTCTCGCCCTTGCAGAGCCGGAATCTGAAGGCATGGCTCTGGATTCCAGGACCCGGCGCCCGTCCCACTGGGCAGCGTCAGACCCGAGCGCCCCCCCGCCCCGAAAGTGAGTCTGGGGCTCAGGGAGCTCCTCCCAGGGGGCTGCCCGAGGCTCCCGGAGGACGAGCGCCATCTCTGCTCTGCTCTGCGGCCCACCCCCCGCGTGCCAGCCAGGCCAGGCCGCCCCGTGTGGACAGACACGATGAGCCCCCGCAGCGGGCTCCTCTGGGAAGCACAGCAAGACGGAGTTACCCAACCAGCGGGCCTCCCGGGAGGGTGAGTGCAGGGCGACACCCGAGGAAGGGGAGCAGGTCGGGCAGGGTGACCTCGGGAGTGAGAGACTCCATTCCCGTCCACTCTGACCAAGAGTCCTCTCCCACTTTCAGTGGCGGGCACTCCCTCGGCGTCAGCTGGCCGTTTCCCCGTCGGCGCCGGGCCCCCAGGTACAGGTACGTGCTGTGAAAGCAGGTGTGTGGGGCTGGGGCCCAGCCCGTGTGGGGGACAGGCCCCGCCTTGTGCCCCAGAACACACCCACTGGGTCACACGGAGGCTTCGGGGGGCCGGGCAGGGGGGGGTGACAGGAAGTCTGTCCACTCCAGCAGACACGTGCCTCTCCCTGCGGACGCCTTCCTCCAGAGGCCGGTGCCTTGCAGAGCTGCTCCCCAGAGACCTGCGCCCTTCTTTCTTTTTACAGATTTTATCTATTTATTTTTGGAGAGAAGGGAAAGGAAGGAGAAAGAGAGGGAGAGAAACATCAATGCGTGGTTGCTTTTTGTGCGCCCCCTATTGGGAACCTGGCCCGCAACCCAGGCATGTGCCCTGACTGGGAATCGAACCGGCGTCCCTTTGGTTCACAGCCCGCGCTCAGTCCACTGAGCCACACCAGCCAGGGCTTGTTTCCTTATTGTAGGTTCTGTGCAGGGCAAATCAACTCATGATTTCTCAGTGTTTATTTTTTGAAGACAATTTTTTTAAAAAAAAACTTCTTTCCCCAACCTCCCTCAAAACACCCCCAGGAACCTGCCCAGCGGAATGGCCTGGAACAACGCTCGTTCTCTGGAAGCCGGCAGGGGAGGCCGCAGGGGAGGCCCCCAGCCCCCCCAAGTCTGAGCCGCTGCAGGGACACGCAGAGCCTGGCACACTAGGGGCACCGGGCGGGTTACAGCGATACGCGTCATTGTTCCCGGGCGAAGTTCTTGGCCAAGGGCGAGGTGCACTGAAGTCGGCCGGCCTCAGCGGCCAGCACGCACCTCCCCCGGCCAGCATTGCCCGCGGGAGCTGAGAGGCAGCCCGGCTGCTTACCAATGAGCCGTGAGGAGCCGCTAATGCAGGTGGACAGAGCCATAAATATTTTAGCATTTTGGCATGTTTTTCATCCGCAGTGACATAACACCGCAGTGGCAAAGAGTCCCCCCCAGGACGGGTAGTTAGGAAGAGGTGGGGACTGTTAGAATTCGAGGGACAATGAGATCTGTGGGCCGAGTACATTTGAGGGCTCATCTGCAGGAGCTGATGCAAAGCACTAGTTACAAGTAGGCACATTTCAAAACATCTATGCTTCCTGAGTATTTTTCACTGTGGAACAGTTATAAAACATAACTGCTTCGCTGGCAATGTTAAAGCAAAAAGTGAGTTCTCCCAAACGAGCCAGAACGGATGAGAAAAAGTCGAACCACCACAAAAACACCATGGTTGCATGTGATTAGCTGCAATTAATACGATGATCTCCATATGGTAACAATCTCCCTATTGAGTTTTCATCCCTTCTGTACATCAGCAATTTGTATCAAGTGTTTGATAATGATTACTGGTCTATGTGGGGAGGGGTCACCGAAATCGGATTGTTTATAATGTTCGTGAGCGATCGTGGTTCCAGCCTTCCGCCAGCGGGACCGGAAGGGCCACGCGGCCGTGAACGAAATGCCGCGAAGATTTCACAGCTCGGCCCCCCTGCACCCCCAGAGCTGCCCTCTCTTGCCACCGTCCAGGACACTTACTCCTTCCTCCCCGCCCCTCCCCATCTGGCATGGCCTCTCCCGACTGCCCCTCCCCAGCTGGCAGGCCCCCACGGGGAAAGGCACTCAGGCGCAGGGAGCTGCGGCGGGGCCGGGGACCGAGGGTCCCAGGTCTGGACGCCACCCCCCTGCTCACACAGGGGCCGAGGCTGCTTCACGCTGCTTCAGGGAGATGAGGTCACATGGACAAGCGCTCTGAAACAGCTCCACGTTTCAACTCCGCAGAACCCACGGATACATGCCGCGTGGTGCGCCCTGACCAAACTATCTCCATGTCAGGAGCCTGCGTGCCATGCTTGTTGCCCTCCTGATTTTATTTTATTTTATTTTATTTTATTTTATTTTACTTTATTTTATTTTATTTTATTTTATTTTATGTTTTAAAGATTTTATTTATTTTTAGAGAGGGAAAAGAGGGAGAAAGAAGGGGAGAGAGAAACATTAATGTGCAGTTGCTGGGGGCCGTGGCCTGCAACCCAGGCATGTGCCCTGACTGGGAATCAAACCTGCGACACTTTGGTTCGCAGCCCGCGCTCAATCCACTGAGCTATGCCAGCCAGGGCCCATTTTATTTTATTTTTAAGAAGATTTTATTTATTTATTTTAGAGAGAAGGGAAGGGAGGGAGAAAGAGAGAAACATCAGTGGGTGGTTGCCTCTCACACGCCCCCTACTGGGGACCTGGCCGGAAACCCAGGCATGTGCCCTGACTGGGGATTGAACCGGTGACCCTTTGGTTTGCAGGCCGGCGCTCAACCCACTGAGCCACGCCAGCCAGGGCTGCCCTTCTCATTTTAAATGAGGTCCTGAACCGTGGCCCCATTTTCGAGGGCGTGGGAAGGCCCCGAGCAGGAACCAGGGGTGAAAAGAGGGGGTGCTGGTGTACTCGAACTGCAGACACGAAACTCCTCCTTGTGCACGTTGTCGTGTGTCTGCCCAGGGGACATTCTCCTCTCTGCACTCCGTCCCTGACACACTCGGAGAACACAGGCTTTCTCTGAAGTACACGGGGCCGAGTACCGCCTGTCCTTGGGTCCCCCCTGTTTTCATTCACCCTCTTCGGGTGGGAAGAGACCTAGTTTATCGAAAGCTGGGGTTTCCACCTTCATCGTGCCGCCGCTTGGTCTTATTTGTGGGTTCATTTCACGCGAATCCTCGAAAAAGAAAAGGGGCGTGCGTTTCTGCTGATGGTTGGGGTTCTTTTCAAGCTGGACTTGCACGGAAGATTTCTCACACCTGTGACTGCGAGGACCTGTCACCGCCCGAACAATGGGACCGCTAAACCCGAACCCGAAAAGGCAGCGCGGCCTCAGCCAAGCGACAGGCTGGGGCAGAGCAGGGAGGTGCCGCACCCACAGCCAACACCGGGCGAGCAATCGCTCCAGTCGCGCCGGTCACCGTGTTGAGCACTAGGTGGCGCTGCGAACTCGCTGAACTTGGAACCCAAGCCGCCGGGCCAGCATTTCAAAGAGAAAAAAAGATGAGCATTTTCCCGAACGGATTTGATAGCCTGACACCTATTCTCAGGGAAATGCATTTATATGATGTAACCGTTATTTCATTAAGCTTCCATGGGGGAAAAAGAGCATTCTCTTTTGGCAAGGAAAATGTGACTGTTTCGACAAACACAAACCAGTCCAATCACCACTCAAAGTCTAGGCAGGGAATAAAAAAGTTAGACGCGCTGGTTGGCTGACTTGTCTGTTTTCCGACTGACAAATATTTTCTTGACGACGTGACACAGTCCAATCCGCCTGCTTTGTGTGTAGCCATAACAGGCTGCAAATTTTCTGTTACAAAGTGCACCGTGTGGGCGAGACTCCTTTCCTGCCGGCTTTGTAGTCCGGCCGGCGGGCTCCGGCGGGCTGAGTTCGTTAGGGCATCCGCTAATGAGGCCAAGGTCGCGCGGGTTCTGCTCTGGCCCGGGGCTGCGTTCCGCTCACAGAGCCAGAGGCGGTTCCTCGTCTAAACCGAGACCTTGACTCTGACCAGCCCTCTCAGAGACGCCCGGTCTTGAAAAGATTCCTGCACCCAGAAATCTACACCATCACGGGCGGAAGATAAAAACAACTCAGAGTGTCCACCCTGTTGACGGCGGGTCGGCCATGTCATTTTTCTCGAAAGAAGAAGGCTTCTGGCATCAGCTCCGTTAGCTGGCGGAGCCGCGTTTCTTGTCTGTTGATTCGAGTTCACTGTTCAGAGCCCAGGCTGTGCCAGGCAGGGAGCCGGATACCGAGGGACACAGAGGACGTGGCCATCTCGTTACAGAGACACACAGGAAAGTGAACATTCGCTAAGCCAGCAAATACCATCGCGGGGCCGACATAAGCCGCCGAGGAAGCGAAGGGGAAGTCCAACTTCCAGGGAACCGCTGCAGCCCGATCTCCCAGGACGGACCGGCCTTCCGCTGCGGACGGGGGGCCAGGGCACCCCGGGGCCCCCGGGGAAGGACACGCGTGAAGACCGGGCGGTGTTTGGGGCAGAGGCGTGTGTGGTTTGGGCACCAGCGCGTTTCCTGGGACCAGGATCTGGGGGTCTGCATTGAATCGGACAAGTCGTGCACATTCTAAAAAATGTGTGCACAGAGGAAGTACCCGTGAGTCTTCTTTAACATGAACAAACAATTGAATAAATAAGTAAACGGGGCGATGAAACAAATCTCCTTCTAGGAAAATCCCAAGTCACTTTTCAGGTACTCCCTGCCTCAAGGAGGGGGGCGTCGCTCCTCCCCCCTCTGTGCGGCTTCAGCACGGCGACCTCCTTCCGAACAGCACAGGAAAGAGGGGACAGCAGAGTCACCTCACCACGGGGAGACCTGGCCAGCACACCTGGGTCAGGTGGTCAAGGTCAATGTGAACAGCACCTGATGCTGATGGTGCTTGGTCACCGTGGCCTTCCTCCCCAAACCCTCCGATCTAACTCGGATCTCAGACAAATGCCACTTGAGAGACAATGTGCAAAGTATCTGACCAGTCCTCCTCAAAACTGTCACAGTTACCAAAGCAAGGAAATGGTCACCGCAAAGAAAGCGTAAGGAGACATGACAGCTAAGCAATATCACCGAAGGGAAATATTAATAAAGTATGGACTCGACTTAATAGCATAACAGTGTGGGTTCATCAGCAGCGGGAAGTGCGTCACACTGTCACATGATGTCCACAATAGGGGACACTGGGTGCAGGGCATGTGAGGACTCTGCACAATCTCTGCCACTTCCCTGTAACATAAAGCTATGCTAAAAGGACATGCTTTCCAATCGGAATCATAAATTATCCTTTGGAGCAAAACTAATGTGTTATTTTTTTATAAAAACATTTTGTAAACGTGGTAACATTCTCTTCCTCAGTTACCTTCTGAAAAGGAAGGAAGGAAGAAAGGAAGGAAGGGAGGGAGGGAGGGGGAAAGGAGGAAGGGGAAAGCAAGAAAGGAAGGGAGGGAGGGGGGAGGGAGGGAGGAAGGGAGGGAGGGAGGGAGGGAGGAAGGGAGGGAGGGAAATTGACCAGGAGTCTGGCTTCAAAAACGCCTACACATCGTAAGTGCCATTGAACACCCACACGACTCAATACAGTGACAATAAAATGCCTGGGGAAGAGAGCCATTGTCAAGTTCGTGGTCAGTGGACAGAGAGGTGTGTAGACACACACACTCTTTACCTCGGAGTGTAGACTGTGGTCCTCCGGGTTCCGCTTTGGTGGAATGACTCAAAGCTCCCGGTAGAACCCATGTGAGACATTTAAGTTCTCTGAAGTCACCTTCCAACATAAGCAACTGGGGGACACCACCTGAGGTCATTACCGCAGATGCCTGCCACTGGGGGCCCACCCAAGAATGATGGGGGCACGTAATAAGGACACAGCAGTCAGCTTGGAGAGTTTCCCATGGGCAAACTGTCAGATGACTTGGGCACCAAAACGTGACAGAATCGATCATTCCACCCCCGGAATAAAACAGCAAACTGCACACTCACACCGATACTAATTAACCAAATGGAAAGATTGTTGAGGAACAGGATATACACGGTCTCGGATTTCTGCCCCACAAAATCCTCTTTAGTAGCGAAGGGAAGAGCATGGCGTGCGTCCCTGGGGAGACGTCTGAAAGCTCCGCTCTGTCCAGGTGATCGAAGGTGATGTCACCATCCCTGAGAGGGGCTGCCCCTGTGCGCCCCAGGGAGGACGCAGGGAGGACAGCTCAGCGTCGTTTCTGTTCCGTCCCCCCCCGAAGATGCAGAGGTCAAATGAAGTCAACGCAGAGGCCAGTATATGTTATGCTCAGTCCCCCCACACGTGACCCATCTCCCGCCCAAGCCATCGGACCCGGGGGCGTGCCCGAGATCCTCCCGTGACCAGCAGCGGGGCACATGTGTACCTGTGGGTACTCGCGACGATTTCCTTACGATGTGGATTTTCTGGAACAAAAAAGTGTGTATTCGTAGAATCTTGCTACTCATTAAAAATGCCCTCTAGCTGCGTCGTGGGCACTCTCACGCTTCCCGGCCACTGCGAGGGTCTGTCCCCCAGCTTTTCACGCCTGAGCTACTACGAGTGTTCAAGTGTCCTTAATTGCTAATTTTTTTTTGTTAAAACGATCACACTTTCGTGAGAGCGAGCATTTTAAAACATATTCACTGAATCCTGGTATTCTTCTTTCATGAATCATCTGGAACCTCCCTAAGCATTCTTTGGGAACCGTCTCTCTTGAGAATGTCCCTTCATTTCCCGAGCTTCCTCACCCTGACCAGAGCCTGTCTTCGGGCGCTGTAGTTCTTGTACCTCGACGTGTCACCTCACCGTCCGGGTGACCATCCCTGTCCCCGAGGAGCCTGTGGGGTGGGGACGGGGACAACAGAGACGTGAAGACTGTGACGCAGAATAAAAGGCGTCTGTCAGACACGTGTACACGTTGGTGTGGGGGTGTCCCCGGAGACGGCACTCCCTGGGGGTCGGCAAAGGCCTTGGAGAGCAAACTGACTTTGAGCTGCACTTGGAGGGAAACGAAAGCCCCCCAGGAGGACTGTGACCAGAGCGACCCGCGGTCACCCACGGGACTCCCCGGAAGGGAAGGACACATTCTGGAATCGCAGGAGTCTGGCGTGGCTGGACTTCGGGATGCATGCCTGGTCCAACACACTCACACATGTATGAACATGTATGTACGTGTGTGTGTAGTTTATGTATTTAGAACTTTCCACTTTCGGAACCATATACATTTCCATATAGAAATGTGAGGTGGCCACATCTCATTTTATTTATCAAACACTGTATAAAAATGATTAACTGAAAGGAAACATCCTCTTTTCGGATTTCCACTAAAGCAAACATTTTCAAGTGAGTTGCTCATTTTTACTGATCAGCCGAAGCCTTATGGTCGGGGCCATTCCCTCGAGGTCCTTGGCACCAGTCCGTCCGTCCTTCCGTATTTCTAAGGTGTCTGAGGCGTTACCGTGTGCGAGCAAGCGATCTGTACATTCCGAGTCACTCTGCATTGCTTGTAACGCGCACGTGTGAGATTCTTACGGGTCCGTCGCCAGCCCACTGGCATTAAGGAACAGTTACGGGTCCGTCGCCAGCCCACTGATATTAAGGAACAGTTCTCAGAATGAAACCATAAGTGGCCTCTTCACTGCTGGCAAGGATCTGACACAGGAACAAAAAAAATTCTGCAGGTGGAAGTCACTGTTTCGTGGCCGCACGTACACGGGATTTTAGTTTTAGTCAAACGCGAAGGTGTGTTCTTACACACAGAGCTCAAGCACCTCTCCTCGCGTGTGCTCCTTACCTCCCTACTCCCGAGCGTGTGTGAAACACACCCGTTCCAGTGCCGCACTATATGGCTGTGCGTTCACGAACGTACTTTCACTAAATCCGATGAGAGCCCAGTATAAAAGCGTCAAATCACCAGTTAAAGAGACTCACCTGACTGCCCGTCCTGCGCTAGCCGTCCAGGGCTCACCCGTCCTGGGAATGGAATCGGGGGCGGAGCCTGACGGCTCCAGCCACCCGCTGAGCAGGTACAGGGGCAAACTCCACACGGGCGATGGACAGTTACATGACAGCACAGAGGTCGGGTCATAACTGCGGCAGCTCCTCGTGGTCTGAAACAAAGCGATACAGGGCTAACGGCCGCGTGGGCTGCAGCACCACGATGCATTCAAATCTCCCAGAACGACCTTGGAAGGTGTCTTCTCCTTAATTTCCAGAAAACAAAGCCACTGGGATGGGACTCGTCACCATCTACTAAACCTCTGTCCCCACCCTGTAGAAGCCATTCCATCTACCTACTGTGTCTTGTTCCTTGTCTCCACAGCGATTCCCATGCACGACGACAGTGAAGTCCCCAGTGTCCTTGGACACACACACCCTGCCACGTTGCTCACCGTCGCTGACCACGCAACTGAGTGAGCCGTTCTGGCTGAGTCGGCAGCTTCTCCACTGATTCGGATGGTTGGATTGCTTGCAAGCGTCAGTCCGCTGGAGGGGACTCGGGTGCGGTCCTCTGAACTCTGCCCCCGGGGGCCCACCGACGGCCACACCGCCGCACTCGCTGAGCCCTGCCGGCCGCCTGGCCCGGGCCCGCCAGGTCAGGAGGCCGAGGGGAGCTCTGGGTGTCCGTGTCGCATGCCGCCGCTGCCGGAGGTCATTCCCACGTCCTCCTGCCTCCTGCGACCCCAGCCTTGGCATCCGTGCTCACAGTGACACCCAGGTTCATTTTCACATCCAGGTTAACGTTGTACCGAGAGAAGAAGATCGTAATAACACTGTGATTTGAAAATGAAGAATCTTGAAGAAATCTTAGAGCGATAATGGCATTCGGGAGAAATGTTACCAGTTGTAGAGTAGGAGACCTTCAACCCACAGATAACATTTATTTTCCCTCTGAACGGCATCATTCCATATTATCTGTGGTGCACTGGGTAGCGTTCAGAGTTCTACAACATCACCCGGCGTAGCCTAAATAGACACACTGTTAGAAAATAAATAATAAAAACTGCCAGTTCCATTTCTGCACATTCCTGTATTTTGTCATTCATCTGTAAGCAAAAGTACCAAGAGCATAAAGCAGAACCAGACACTAAATATCCTCTTAATAACATGGGTGCCGTGGCACAGAAGTCACAAACAACACGCCGACGGCCGGGCAGCCATGAGTGCCGGTTTCTGAGTCCCCGAGGTCAGTGACGTCCCACTGGACGGAAACGTCAGAGAAGTCGTCACTCTCGGTGTCCTCAGATATTTTACAAGATGGCTCATCTTCTGTTGGAAAACCACAAAGAAAGGAAAAGTCCTTCCGTCTCTGAAGCAGTGCCCGTCTCCTGCCGGAAAGACTGTTATCGACCGAACCGCTCATCTCGCCCCACCACTAACCCCGAGGGTGTGTCCGGGCCAGGTTTGCGGTGGGATGGGATTGGGGAGAATTCTCCTACAGATCCACGTGGAAGGGTTTTTTGTTTTGGGGTTTTTTTAGACAAGTAACAAGTGTCAGAATTGAGATAGCTGGGCCTTCCGCCCATGCGCCGGTGTATTTGGTGATGGTTGCGCTGTGCAAGGAGTGAACGTTAGCAGCTCGCTCAGCTGCAGCCCCTTGAGCTGGGCACGGCCTCACCCCCTGGATCCCTGGTCCCCTGGCCTCCTGGGACCCGGCGCATCCCGTGATGATGATCCCCAGCAAGGGCAGGCCTCCCCGGCTGGCCCGGAAGGTTGGGGTGTGGCTCCGCTCTGCTCACGCACCAGGAGATTCCGGAAAGCACTCCGACGTGCGAGCATCCCTGTGGCTGCGCGGAGCGGGAACAATCTCCGTTGGTCCCGCTGAGAAGCGCCCCAGTGACGCTGAACTTGGACGAACTACGTCATCAGTCACTGCGACCATGATACAGTGCCTCACCTCTAGCCTCTCCCACTGTTCACTTTCCTCTTTTTTAGTAGAGATTTTCGAGTTTCATTTTTGTGGTATTTGGGGACTCCCCGCAGGCCATATTCAACCTCGAAGGGGAGCTGCCGTGCCCCAGACGGAATCGCTGGCCTCAGCCGGCAGGGCACAGGGGAGGGGACAGGAACGCCCCTTCGCCTCGTTACTGAGGACCAGACGGGGTCCCGGGGCGTGACGGATGGGAGTAAGTGCAGACCCCGAGTGACCACAGCACACACGCACGCACGTCCGGGTCCTCCTGTGGTTCTGCGTTAGCAGGTGCTTCCAACAAACGTGTCCTGGGGAGAGACCGAAAAATGTGCATTCTGAGTGTTGTACGGCAAACACACTATCTTAAGTACTTAGACAGGATAGCTTTGTAATTTCGTCAGATTTTTCTTTGGTGGAGCTTGGTTAATTTCATTCCTACTGTCCTAACTTCCTTCACAACGTTTCTGTGCAGCCACCCTGCACTTTTTCCTCAAATGAAAACAGCGCAGTAGAACCCAGTAGACACATAAATCTGGGTTCAGAAGACCGAGGGCGTCCTCCCAGAAGCTTCTGTTTGGGGCGTTTGAACAAAGAAGACCTCAAGAGGAGCCGGAAACATCAAACATATTCACCTGCTCGTTCAGGAAGCAAGTTTGCCATGCCGCACACTGACCTATTTTGTCATAAAAATCTGTTAGAGTGACTCAGTTTTTTAATTAAAAAATGGAAGACGGTTATTTATTGTGTTAATAAGTCGATGAACACTTCACGTTAAGGGCAGGGACGTTGAAATAAGACCGACCTGGGTGTGAGCCTTGGCCCGGCCATCCCTAGTCACGCCGTTTGCAGCAAGCACAGAACTAGGGAGCTCCCGGCTGCTCTGCACCGCAGTTTCCTCTCTGAGTCCATACGGCAGCTACTTCCTGGGGTCGCTCCCAATATTGAGTGAGATGCTCCATGAAAGGAAGTGGCACAGATTTGGACTTGGGTACGTGCTTGGTGGCGGGGCCTCGGGGGCCCCGTGCCAGCCCCCGCCCCACCCCGGGAAGGTTCCTTCAGGCAATGATTCTGCCTGGGGCCTCGATGCCATGTGACAGCGCTCAGCTGCAGTTCTGCGGTTCTCTGTGGAATGACCACCCCCATTGTCCTTGTCCCCTACGACTGCCCCCCGGCCACCGTCTCGGGGCTCCAGCCAGCATGGCAAACCAGCACGCGGGTTCTCGGCATTACCCGAGGTGTTGAATGTTCACCCGGGGCCATTGGGTTCTGCATGATCCAGCCTTTCGCACCTAAAACTCCCCAACAGTTCCCGGAAAAGCAGTCGGGAACCAGTGAGGAACTCACGCGAGTTGTTACTGGATGGGCCGGTACTTACGGCCAGCTACGACCGTCACTGTCTCCTTCTGAATGAGCAGGGCTGTGTCTGGCCAGGCGTGGTTCCTGGGTAGGCCTGGCCGAGTCGCCCAAGGGGTGGGTAGGCGACCTCTGCCACTGAGCGGCCCCAGAGATCCAAGCAGAACAAAGCACAGCGTGCCACGGAACAGGCGCCCTGGCGTCCACAACCCTAAGGGTCAAGGCTGCGGTTCTCAGGAACCCCTGCAGGTACTGACCAGAAGCCCTCTGGGGTTGTTCAGAGGCACACACTTGACCCCTCTGAAAAACGGGGAAGACCGGAGCAGCCCTTGATGGGAGTTGGGGACAGGAGAGGGCAGAGCTGAGACAAGCAGCGAGAACGGAAGCAAAGGGCGGGTGACTCACTGGCCACACAGCAGAACGCGGCACAGCCTGGGGCGCTGCAGGGCTCGGTCCCTCCCACCCAGCGGAGGCCTCGACGCATGAGTCACCGGAAGAGACAGAGTGAACGCGGCAACGTGATATTTATTCACATGCACTTGGACTCCAAAAATCTCTTCCTTTTTCCGCTCCTTGCCCCAAAAACATTTCCGGAAAAGATTTGAGGAGGCTTGAAGAAACAGGTTTAAAAAAAATGCATGTGAAGAAAGTTTCAAGCAAAGTGTTAGAAAATGAGCACAGCAGAACCGAAATACGTAAGTTTTAAGGGCAGCGGAAAGGACAGTCACGCAGACCCGGGACGCACGTGAGTCACAGCTGTGCAAAGCCCTGGCCAGGCTCCGGGGGCAGACCGGTCCCGTGAAGACGCTCTGCAGGAGCGAACTCAGCCACGGCCCTTCGCCGGATTCCCCTCGAACTCAGCGTCCGGCACTGGGGCTGCTAGTCAACATTACAGGTGCTACTGCTCATGTCTAACAGAAAGGTTAAACCCTACCCACTTGGTCCAACAAAAACAGCGAAAGCCATTGTTAGAAGGCGAGAAAGAGCCTTTATACACACCCATTCTCCTTCTCTCCCTCTCTCCCTCTCTCCCTCTCTCCCTCTCTCCCTCTCCCCCTCTCTCTCTCTCTCCCTCTCTCTCCCTCCCTCTCTCTCTCCCTCCCTCTCTCCCTCTCTCTCTCTCCCTCTCTCTCTTTCTCTCTCGGTAAACAGGATGCTGCAAAACCAGAGAATGTTTAGTAATAATTGTCATTCAGACTCATAGGCCATGGTCAGTTTCTTTGTACCAGAAGTCAATTTTTATGTTTATGCAACTTTCTTTAGAGCAGAAGAGAAAGAGTTAATGGCGTAGGGAAGGGCTGGTCCCCTTGCCTCATTCCTTTCCCATGAACAAGGCAGATTTGATCAGATGTGACTTCACTTCCCAGGTGGGACAAGGTGTGGTGCATGGCCCATGTGACACGCTTTTACTATGGCTTTTTTTTTTGTACTTCCTGAAACCTATCCAAATGATCCTAGGAGAACATTTCACAACATCTAACTTATTTCTTGCCTGACTGTATGTGGCTTCTTGAATGGTACAGTGATATATACAGGGGTCTTATTGTAACAGGCTGCAGCCAAGAGGGGGGCCCCAAATAGGGATTTGGAATGGGGTCCAGAACTCAAGGTGTCTAGGAAATATTAGAAAGATATAAAGGATGTCCTCACCCCTTCCCCCGACAGGTGTGGGCTGGGGGAAGGGACACACGGAGCAGGAACATGCAGAGCTGTTTTGTACAGCAGCAGCTTTGCAGCTGACCTCTGGCGTGGTCATTTAACATATCTATAACCTTTAACTGGTTGCATGGATATGTTAAACAGCTGTGGCCATGCTCTGAGCGGGGGGGATGGAAGTGACTTCCACTCAAGATGTAACTGGGAGGCAGCTCCCCCTGGTTACAGCGCCTACATGACAGCTTGGAGATGATTGGCTCCACACGACAGGGCCATGCCTGCCCAGACTCACTATGGCAGCCCAGGGAAGCTGGAAGGATATGGGAGTGCTGGCAGGTGTAGCCGATAGTAGGAGGAGTCGGAAATGGGGCTGCAGGGGGAGATTGGTGCAGAGATTTAAACCCAGATGTGGCAGCCATTGAAGGGAGAACCACGTGGTCTTGGCAGAGTGGAGACCCCCGCAGCTTTGCAGAGGAGAACCACGAACCACGGGGCTGGATCCTGGCCAGGGACAGAGTTGAAGGTGCCGGGCGCCTGAATCTACTTCTTTTCCTGAGATGCGGTGCCCACACTAGGGCAGAGGGAGAAGGAAGGACTGTGTGTGTCTGTGGGCATCTTAAAGGACTGTGATATTTTAATGAAGACATCAGGTCACTACTTTACATCTGTATATCTTTAAATAAACATTTCCCTTCCTTCTCACGAATCTCTGGCATTGAGAGACGTCTTTCCTCTGGCGGCAGACAAGCGAACCTAGTGGGGGGTCCTTTTGGTAACAGTGTATCGCACCCCCCTTGGCCCTGTTCTGTAACAGTTTTTGGTGACCCAGATGGGACAATATTGCCTGTGGCAGACCGACCTACTGACCCCTCAGGTGCGGGAGAGTGAGACGTCGGAGTTTTCCCCGTCTCGAGAGTCTCTCTGCGCTCCTCCTGAGGGCACCGGCCGCCTGTCACACCTGGAGAGGTGGAAAGGAAACGAAACGGGGAGGGGGCAGAGACATGAAAGTGTTCTGGTTGGAAACTGGTTTCTGAACACCGTTTTGGAACAATGGAGCTGTGGGTGATGGTTGGTTAGCGGGCTGCTCCCAGGTGGCCCCTGTCTGCTCACTCACAGTTTCGGGGAGCCCAGGGGGCACTAAGGGAACCTGCACTCAGGTGTGGGGAGGAAGCAAACCCCTGGGCTCTGTGAGCCGAGCCTGCATGCATGGTGGGGATCGGACAGCAAGCCATGGGGGTGCACTGCCATTTTGGCTAAAATGGGGGATGAGCCATGTGAGTGCGCTCCCCCCTCTCCCACCGTGGAGGGTGGGTCATGCATGGGCACCGCCATCTTGGATGACTCAGCGTGCATGGGCGCCGCCATCTTGGATGACTCAGCGTGCATGGGCACTGCCATCTTGGAACTGGGCAAGGTGGTGGCTAAGGGCTCTCTTCAGATCATGGGCTGTGTGCTGCTGCTGTGTGGGCACTGCACCAGTGAGGTTCTCTGTGCAACTGGTTCTGATGGGGAGGGCTCTGGTTCTGAAGGTCATGAGCTGCGGTCCAAGGGTGACCATCTGATTTATAGGGTGTTTGCAAGGTCTGAGCTTCAGAAAGCTGCAGGATGTCCCTGCGACTCTAGGGACTTTGAGTGGAAGGTGCCTGCAGTGCCGGGGACTTTCGGCTGCCCCATGCTGAGTCTAAGTACAGTCCTTCCCAGTGTGGGAAAGGAACCAGGGTTAAAAGAGAATGATGGTTAAATCTGGAATGGGTAAAAACATGTATAAAGGTTGTGAAAGTTCTAAACCTGCAGGAAAGAAAACCTCAACTACTTGTTTTCTAGTTTCATGGGAAAGAAGCACGTTTTTCCCATTGGTCCTGTTTCTGATCAGAAACCCTCTGTACCTGTAAGACCGAGGAAAGGTCCCTGTAAGACCGAGGAAAGGTCCCTGTAACTGGTCGGGGAGCATGCCTTTGCCACTCCGGACCCAGGAAGGGTCATTTGGGCTGGTGAGTGCTTCAGCCAGAGGCAAAGGGGCATGTCTCTGCCAAGAGACCGGATCTGAAGGGGCATGTCTCTGCGAGGCACCAATGACGCACTGGTGCAAGAGAATGCCCCTACCTGTGCATTGTTGTCGAACTCTGTGTTTCAGATTTTGCTCTGTATCTGCTCTGAAAAGGAAATTGAGGATTCCAGGGAAGGTTGAAACTTCATATTCTGTAGGAAAGTGAACAAGGAAAAAGATTTTCCTTCACACTTTGTGTTTTTCTCCCCACCTGATCCCTCCAGAATTTGGCATTCTGAAGGAGTGAGTGATGACGTAAGGTTTCTTTGCATAAATCCAATAAGACCAGTCGTGAATAGTGGTTTTGTTCACCAAGACTTTGACTGGAATGTCACACCTGAGGGAGGCATGTATGGGTTCTGGTCGTCACCAGAAAGCCCTGAGGAACTGGGATTGACTTGCGAAGATAGTGTAAGCCCACAAGAAAGAGCCTGGTACCTTGGTTGGTTGTGCAGTTCATGGCAGTCTTTCCAGGGAAGGAACGAAGGTTGCTTTCCTGAAAGATGGCCAAAGAGGAACCTGTAGGCACAATGGAAGCCTCAAGGATGTGAGTGAAACAACTGGTACAGGCGAAGCCAGATGGCAGATGTGTGGCTCTGCTTCTGTGCCCCAAGGGGTGGACTGAAATGTCAATCTAAAGGTTCCCTGTGTGAGTTCCAGCAAAGTAGACTCAAGGATCATAAGTGATCCAGGCTGCTCTTGGTGTGTTTATGCAAACGAATAGGCAAAATTAAAAGCGGGACTTAAAGTAGTCCCTTCAATGACAATGAGGGTGATCTTAAGGAGAAAAATTGTGGTTCAAGAAAAATTGCAATGCTCAGTATTGGACATCAGAATAGCCCAGCTAACTGTCTTGAAAGTCGGTTTTCATTTGAAAGTTGAAACTGGGTTTGTAATATCACCAAAGATGTACAATTTACAGGTGTAAAGGACCCGTCAAATTGCCATTGTTAAATGTCATTGCAGGAAGGACCTCGCAACTGAATGTCTTCCCAAAAGACAGTCTCACAGGCACAGAGACTGGTTTGGGGATTGTTGTGTGATTTAACCTGTGTGTTCTTCTGTTTTCATAGGACGTATGCCTATGACTTCATTGCCTGAGTGATTGATTGCCATATAGGCCTCACTTAAGGAGCCCATCTTCATCATCGCCCCCTGAGACTCAACAGTTTGGCTGAACTGAGTGGTTGGGTTGGTGAAGGGTTTGGGCGGTCTGTGGGCTTCACTTTAGAACTGATTTTCCCTTTTCTGTCTTGATGGCTTGGACAGAAAGGGACCAAATATCTGAAAGGAGGAAATCCTAATATATTCCCCTCAGGCCGAGTGAAGTATAATGGGCCACAGGAGTTTTGGATAGGTGTGGCATGCCTTGTACACCTTCCTCTAGATAAGCCATTCTTTACCTAAGTCCCTGCCTTCATCATTTTGTGGTTATGATTTAATTGTGCCTTCCAACTCTTTCCAAATCTGTCACCTCCAGAGTATGACCAGGATGCCAACGGTCCAGCAATACCAGCCTTTGGACACCAAGCCCGAGACTTCCTGGTGACCCCTTCTCCCGGTCTCAGCGCAAAGGCCACCGCCTCAGGAGGCCTTCCCTGACACTCCCTCCCCCCCCCCCAACTTACAGACACTGCGCCTGCCCTCTGGGGCTCACGCCCGAGACCCTGAAGAGAGGTGGCTTTCAGGCTGGGGCTCGCGTGGTGGTGGGGAGGGAGGAGCCCGCAGCCGGGGTCCCAGCGGAGCGCAGGAAAACTGTGTTCAAGTCCCGGCTCTTCTACTCAATGACTTTGCGACCTTGGGAACACTGCCTGCCCTTCTGGAACCAGGTTTCCCCAGGTGTGTGTGAGAAGCATCACACTTTGTAAGGACGGGCTGTGAGCGTCACGCAGCCGCGCGGACCTGGGCTGACCTGGGGCCACTCGGGGCCAGTTTCCCCGGCGTCTCCGTTCCCACCAGCCGGGCTCTGTGCGCGGGCGGCCTGAGTGCGGCGCGAGGGCCTCTGGGAAGGACGGGCGAACAGTCCATCCCGCACGGCCGGGCCCCTGGAGAGCAACGCTCCCCGTGACCCCGACACAGGCGTCAGAGTTGCCACACCCAGCGCAACGTGGGGACTGAGCCACACCCAACAGGAGCGGAAAAGCTGGGGGTGCGCACGTGCCTGGCTGGGCCGTCCGGCATTTAAAACTTTTGTGCGTAGGTGGGAATACTCAGTTCCCATAGGAACGTGCCCATTCGTTTATTCGTTCAACAAACATGCGTGCAGGGACCGGTCATGGACGCGCACCCTTTAGATACTGTGTCATAATGGGGGTCAGGACAAGTGCCTCTGACCTCTGACCTCTGAGGGTCGTCTTAGAAGGAGCCCGTCTTGGAGTCCAGTAACCTCGGCCCTATTGCCGAGCGCCTGCCCTTTGCTCCACGGGCCTGATGGCAGTCAGGGGAACCGGCTCGTCTTCCCAGCGCGGCCGTCACCCACTGTGCTGTCTGGGGCTGGGACCGCCCGTCTGGGCCCCGTCTTCCCGCCCGCCCGCGGTCCCTGGTCCCTTAGGCAAGCTCTCTGCGGCTCCGGCCACTGCGGCTTCACGGCCACGCACAACCCTGCCGTTAGCGTATAAAAAAATCTGAGGTCGGAGAGCTTGCAGTTAGGAACGACTCCACTCCGTCATACTGATTTTGCTGTCCTGTTACGTTTATTTTATTTATTGTCTTATTTATTTGCAACCATCTGTGTGCTGCATCCACATTTAAAACCAAGCCGAAGAGAAGATGAAACCTGTTCAAGACACAAGTCTCGCAGTTTTTATCTTTCATTATCAGTGGTGGTCTAAGGTGTCACCCACCAAGCCTTCCGTCCTGTGTTAACTTGTCTGAATGCCAGCGTCTGTGTCCGGGGAACATGGCAACGCCAAGCACTTCCTTATTCTCCCAAACGTGAGCACGCAGCATTCCCGCGAGGTCGGCTCTCCGGTTCCGACAGCTCCTCCGTGGGAAGAAAGGACTCCTCCCCCCCTACCCGCCCCCCCCCCACACACACCTGCTGTCCCCGCGCCAGGCGCCAGCCGTGCGCGCTGGCCTCCCAGACCAGGCGTGGTTGCGGAGCTCAGATGCTCCTGCCGCCCCGAGGCCACGGCCCTGCGCGTGCTGCGCTCCTTCTCTTCTGGCTGCGGGAGGAATCGTTCTTCGGTGTGAACGTGGTCTCCAGGTTGCCCACGGAGAACGCCTGGAGAACTGGGAGCACACGGCAGCAGATGGGACGGCTCCCCGCGCCCCTCCTCCGCTCCCTTTGTCAGGCCGCTCCCCGGCTCCCACGCAGGCCCGTCCTGTGGGAGGGACCGCCCTTCGCAGCCTCGCCAGCTCAGTCCAGGTGCCTCGTTAGCATTCCTCGGGGCCGGCCCCGGGGTGCCGCGTAACCATGGAGAGCCGCGCGCCCCCGCAGGGGGTCTGACCGCGGGCGCGCGTGTCCAGTGCGGCTTCCGCATCACAAATGAGAAAGTCACGAAGAAAAAGCCTCGCATTCAGGCTGTCTGCTGCGCGCCGCGGTCGCCCTGCTGTAGGGGACAGAGGTCGTGCGTCGTGTGCTGGGCACCCTGGGGCCGTTTCCCGAGGGACAGAGCGAAAGCAGGAGCGTGAGGACCAGTGCGTGTGCCCCCATCCTGCCCCCCAAGAACCGACACCCTAAAGCAGAACACAGAAGGGCTTTCAAAGAGCCTGTGCTCCGGAAGTCCGTTTAGATGGTGGCCACCATCATTTCCCTCCGAACCTGGAAAACCAACGTCGCGTTTACTAACACGAGGGCCTTTGTGTCAGGGAGACGGTACTAGGATGAGAACCTTGCACTAACCCTGCACTTAATGCCCAGTAACACCTATTTGCTCACGGTCGGTTGCTGATGATAATAAGTGCAATGGCAAAATTAAAAGGTGTCAATAACCTATTTCAACCCCAGGAAATATCGGAAAGAGCCCGCGAGTAAACAAATATTGGCTCTGACCTTGACAATTGGCATCAGCAGGCAGTGAGCCACCCTCCCCCCGGAGTGCGCGCTGGAAGTAGGGCCAGGGCGGTGGTTTAGCTACCGCTGCTGCAGCTCGG
The DNA here is from genome assembly GCF_019186645.2 of Phyllostomus hastatus. NCBI lineage: Eukaryota > Metazoa > Chordata > Mammalia > Chiroptera > Phyllostomidae > Phyllostomus > Phyllostomus hastatus. Next base: position 21,943,205 of record NW_025333607.1, on the reverse strand, counting down.
TGCCCCGCACTCAGAGAAAAGAAAAAATGGGCCAAAATTTTGTAATGTTCCAAGGGTGCGTCCGAATAATTATTCTATCCAAAAATAGGTAAGTACATAATGTGGATAATCCAAGCCGGTTTTAATTGTCCCCCGAATAAACTGCTCTATTCCCTTTTGGTTCATCTTGGAAAAATATTTTCTTTTCACAGGCCTCTCTCCCTTTCCTATTTTTACCCCGAAGCGGGGTCGTTGTAAAAACGCTCCGAGCTGTTATTTCTGGCCGACCGAAGGCCAGCAAAGCGCTGGCTGGCCTGCGGAGGGCCCAGGCGGGTGAGTCTCCCAGGCTCCCCGCAGCTCCGGCTCCGGGAGCGGGCAGGGGTGGGGACCGCCTCCCAGGGAGTTCTCCAACGACCGGCTCAGAGGAACTCCTGCTGCGAGAAGAGTTTGCTGAAAGACAGAGTGATAACATCAGCTGTCCATTTCGTAATCACACTTTTCTTTAGTTCCCATTTCAGACATGCGGAGGTTTTCCTCTAAGGCGTGGGCTGGACACAGGAACAGACTTCAGTCCCCAAACGCTGTCCCCGACGGCGCGCGGTCCGCGGTCCCCCGAGCCGTCTCGGGTCCTCCACGTGTTGGAACGCACGTGCTCTCGCAACAAGCGTAATTCCTCATCTTCCACACTTTCCACAAGCATTTTCCAGGGAACAGACTCCCCTCCCCCACTTTCATAAATCCGGCCCCGATTTCCCTTGCTGATCACTGTTGATTTTAATTTGAAACTACGAACAAAGATTATGCCCCCCAGGTCTCAAAAGTTTCCTCACTTTTCTGAGATGCTCCTACCCCCAGTCGATTTCCGCTGCAAGAGCAGGAACCTTTCTCACTGAGCAGGGCCAGGGGCAGCTCGCTGTAAAGCGCTGTGGGGTGGAGGGCGCTGTCCGCGCGCCCCCGCGGGGGCGGGCAGCTGCTGCTCCCTGGCCCGCCGCCTCTGCTGGCTCCCGCCTCCGTGCCCGACACCGATCAGCTCCCTCGGCGGGGGACCGGGTCCGCGGGGATGCTGGCCGGGACGGAGCATGGTGCCCACTTTAAAGCGGGCCCATCCACCACCGACCGACAGCCTATCATAGGATGTGCATCTGAAATACTAGCCGAGCCCCTGACCATTTCGAAGAGTTTTCAGAAACGAACGTTAAGTCGTCGGATGTTTGGGACGGTGCTGCTCCGTTCCAGGCATGACGACGCCCAAGGGTCATCGTCTCGGCTCCCCGGGCCCCCGGGCCGTGGTTTCCCGCGGGCCGAGGAAGGACAGACGGCGCGGCCCGAATCCCCCGGCGACACGCGTGTACTGCCGCGGAAGCCAGGCCCGACGGTGCGCCACTCTGGGCCGCGGGCGGAGCAAGCCTGGTCTCAGGGTTCCGCGTCGGCGCACCTCACCACGGTCTGTCCCCTCCCTGGGAGAGAGGGGAGGGCGGCCCGCCGTCGCGGCTTTGAGAACCTGCTGCCCGGGAGGCCCGCGGTCAGAGTCTCCCAGACTTTGCCCCGACGACTCCCTAGGGTCCCAGAGAGTCGGAGGTGACGCCGGCTCCTCGCAAGGGTGAAGAATGGGGCCCGAGGGTTCTCGGACGCCCACTCATGGTTTCAGGGCAAGAGTGGAGCGGAAACTCCAGGTTGGAGATTCCCTGGTGCGCAAGCACCTCCAAGGCCAGCCCCACCCCCCAGGCCTTCTGGGCAGCTGCCACACAGACCCGCCCGGAGCTGCCTCGGGACACCGGCCCCGGCCCAGAGGCCGTGGCTCCCCTCAAGGCCACTAATCGAGGATGCTGAATGCTTGCCCTGAGCAGACATGGCGACGTCACTCCTCAGCATTTATCAAAACCGGGACGTGCTTCTGCTTTGATATTCACCCAGCATTTTCCATCCCTTCACCAAAAAACTGGCCTTGTGGGAGGACAGGCAGCGCCTTCCTGAGCCTCTGAGATGCTGCTACTTTAGCTACCTCCACATCACTGAACATAGTCTTTTTTAAGTAAATTTAAAAATTACAATTAGCAAGAGGTCTCTTAAGAAAAGTGGGCTTTTACATTTCAGAACAAGTGCCAAAAAATAGTGTGTTTGAAAAATAACGGAATTTCCCTAAGCACATATATTTGTCCTGCTTTTCTTTGTTTTTCCCATTTTCATTGGCCTGTATCTGTCACAACGTTTCAGAGCAGACTGGGACCTGGCACTCCGTTTCCGGTCACAGATCCTCACTCCGAGTCCCTCTCCAGCGGCTTTACCGCGCTTCCAGGCCGGGCTCAGGACTCTGCCACTCTACAATACTTGTGCTTGGAAACAAGTCCCGTGGACCGTGGCCCCCATCAGGTTGGTTCAGCTGAGCACGCTCATTTCCGGAGGCCGCGCAGGCAGTGGGAAACCACAGGGGGTGGGAGTTTGAAGAGCAGGTCGGGGTGGGGGGGGGCGGACACAGTTGTTTTAACCAGGTTTGTGCACCTCAGAACGCTCCGGCGACAAAAGACTCGGTGTCCCGCGGGATCCGCTTGAGAGCCAGCCTCTTTAGAATGTGTGAGGGATGAAGTAACACTCACCGGGCAGACAGGGTTTCCTTCCCAAGTGTGCATGCTGTGAGCGAACTTCGGGGTCCGAGACAGAGCTGGGTGTGCCGTCCTACTTTCCTGTCGGCTTCCTCCAGCAAAACAGGGTTTTGTTTGCCGGACATAGGGCCCTGTTTGGTTTAGAGAAGTAAGATGCTAGTTCTTTGTCTCCGTTCAGCTGAGACAATTAGGTCAGAAAACCCACCACGTGAAAATGAAGACCACACCGCTTCCATTCCGTGTGGGAAATAATCCATTACATTGTTATTTAAGGAGATTTTTTTCCTACTAAAACCCTTTCTTGTTACATTTTTACCGGCTGTCATTTCACCTGCACGTCTACGGAGGTTGGCCAGCCCTGCCATGCTGGCTAAGGACAGGATGCTACCTGCTGATTTCAGCAGGTGAATCCACACCTAGAAACTATTGAACCGCCATCAGACAGAGTGGCCATGTGGTTCTGTGCTGGCTGCGACCCTCAAGGACCTCCCGAAAGAAAGTCAAAGTGGAAGCAGAAGGAATGGAGGCGGGGAAGCTAGGCCTAATGCTAATGATTATAGGAGAAAAGGTTGGAAAAAAACTGTATTTACATTTCAAAGAGACTCGTAAAGAACATAAGCTCTTTGGAAATAATCTAATTATTATAGTATTTCGATTACAGCATGAAAGTATATGCTTGAAAGCCAGTGAGTGGTGATTTCTAGAATTTTCTCCCTGACCCCCTATGCAGAGCCCCACTCTGCAAAAGCATGCTTCCCTACAGCTCGGGCGCCCCTTTCTAGGGTGTTTCATGACAGCACATTTAGAACATCCGAAGTGCTTTCCCATTTAGAAAAACACTTGGCTTTGCTATATAGACGCCAAGGGGGACAGTAGGAAGAGCCGGATGGGGAGATAGGAGGCAAAAGCAAGTGCAAATCGAGCTTCGACATAATAAAAACCAGGGCCTCCCTGCGGGGAAGGGAGGGAAGCAGTCGCCGCTGCACCGAGGGAGCTCGGGAACAGGTGAGACTGTCAACCACAGTTGCCATGGAGAAAACCTTGGGCAAAAGTCCCAGCATTGGAGGGAAGCCTCTGTGTAGGGACCTCTCCTACCCTAGGGTGGTGCGGGAGTTAAAATATTCACGTATGGATGGATGGATGGACGGACAGATAGACAAACAGGCACAGATACAGGTAGACTAAAACAACATTTCAAAAGCAAATGCTGGTTTCTATATCCTATTGGGATTAAATCAGATGCTTCTTCTGATTTAAAAACCAATGTTTTTAATAAAGTAAATTGCCTGCAACCCTAAAGAACCCAAAGCTATAAAGAATAGTACCAGGATCCCTTAAAAAGAACAAAAAAAAAAAGGAGAAAGAAGCAGCGAAGGAAATGGAGAAATAGAGAGGGAGAGAAAAAGGGGAGGAAGGTTAAAGTGTCAGAACAACTCCCTTGTGAGGACATCTGAGTAAATGAGTAAATGGTGTTCAGGTGCCATTGGTTCAGGCCAGAGTAAGGCGAGCATAAAGCCCACGTCGTTTTTCAGGCCGAATTCTGCAAAAACAGCGTCTTCCTGCCCCTCGGGAGTTACGTTTCATAAGCACCTGGGCTCCTAGTTTCCAAGGGCGGCGGCTGAGAAACTGCCATCTTTCCCAGGACTTTGTCCAATGTGCCAGGTTTTTAAAAAGTCAAAATTTCCATGCAGTTGCCAGCAGTCTATAGACTTGCAGGTTATCCAAAAAAAAAAAAAATCTTGTTCACAAAGCCTACTAAAAATATCTCCTATGAAAGCATTGAGATCTTTGGAAAAGATTTGTTACCCCTAAACCTCAAATGTGTGTGGTCTATAGTAAATGTAATAAACCACACAGGTTTCAATTTTTTTAAGGTAGATTTTTTAAAAAAGCACCTGTCAACTTCCATATGAATTTGCTGTCCTAGAAGATAAAATATATCAGAGAGAAAAAGGGCATTCTGAAAATACCTGTATGGGTGGTTATAGAAAACATCACGGATTAAATAAAACACTACCTTAAGTATTTCTATTTTTACATAATCTAACTCTTCTGACTTTCTAGGTCATTGTGAAAATCAAGTAATAAACAAAGGAAAACATGAATATTATCAGTAATAATGTTTTAGTGAACTGTGTAACTAATGTCCTCCAAAGTGAACACGTTTGAGGAAAATTCACAAGAGAATTGGTTTCTGTTTCAACCGTATTGCCAGCACAAGATTTAGGTAGAGATCTTTGTTTCGACAGTGAATAATTAACCTCCTTCAAGACTAAAGAGACCGTTAAAAAATAATAAAGCAAAACCCGAGGAAAGGATTGCTTCCCTGGAAGAAGAGACGTTTGAAGGACAAGTTCATCTTTCCGGGAAAGCTGTTACAAATGAAAGGCAGCCTGCTGCCCTGCCAGTCCACCAAAGCTAGAAAAGATGACTCTGTCACCTGTGATGCACAGAAGCAAGCAGCAAAATTAAAAACAGCCACGAACGTGCTAACGGTGTCAGAAGTTACCGGGCTGAAGATGGAGGCGGGACGCAGGGTTTCCATTTTCCCCAAACGTTAGACACGGGGAGACCGCAAAGAGTTACCTCTGTCGCTCTGCGTCAAGGGCCAGAAGACAATTTATTCACACTGTAGTTGCTGTTCTACCTGTCTAACCTTTAGTTTGAGTATGTTCCTTCAAAGAGTAAATACTTCTGGAAACAAATAATGGTTTCCCATTAAGAGGAGTCACGTTGCGCAGTCAGCACACTGATCAAGTCTGCCAGCTCAACCGCAAGCCTACTGGCCTCCCCGGGGCCGTCACCCCTGGCTGACGCTCTGCGTCACAGTCAGACGGAGCACCCCGACTTTGCTGCGGCTTCTCCCCTCTCCAACCTCAGCTAACGGGGAGGTGCTAAGTCGGGACCTCTAGTCTCTACTTGTGTGGCCTCCCGAACTTTGCACGCGACTGGGTACAATTCACTTTACAGCTTTCAATGGACACTAGGACATTTATAAAGATATCTTCACTCGTCCATTTAATACAGCACAGGGAGCTGAGCTTGAGAATAAAGACCGTCTACACAGCATACCGTCTGCATGAACAGGACTCGACCACCCCACGGCCCGCATGGATGTCACGTGACCACTGCAGGAACTGCTCGCTCGGAAAGCAAAGTTGCAAATAACGTCATTGCCCGTTTCAAAAGCTTTCTAAAAGATTCATCCACTTTTCCCTAGAAAGCATCAAGTGACAGTTTACACTCTCAAACTCTTTTTTAAAATTTTATTTTAATTATTGTTCAAGTACAATTTTCTATCTTTTACTCCCATCCCAGCCCACCCACCCAGCCCTCCCCTACCCCCTCCCATTACCACCCTCCCCCCAGCTTTTGTCCATGTGTCCTTTAAATTTGTTCCTGTAAACCCTTCCCACTCTCCCCTGAAATTCCCTCCTCTCGCCCCTCTGAACATTGTCAGTCCCCTGTTTCAGTGTCTGTGGTTATATTTTGCTTGTTTCTTTGTTTTGTTGTTTAGGTTCCTGTTAGAGGTGAGATCATATGGTATTTGTCTTTCACTGCCTGGCTTGTTTCGCTCAGCATAATGCTCTCCAGGCCCATCCACGCTGTTGCAAAGGGTCGGAGCTCCTTCTTGCTTTCTGCTGCATAGAATTCCATCGTGTGAATGTACCACAGTTTTCTGATCCACTCATTTACTGATGGACACCTGGGTTGCTTCCAGCACTCGGCTATTGTAAATTGTGCTGCTATGAACACTGGGGTGCAAAGGTTCTTTTGAATCATTGTTTCAGGGTTCTTGGGATATAGTCCCAGCAGTGGAATTGCTGGGTCAAAAGGCAGGTCCATTTTTAGTTTTCTGAGGAAATTCCATACTGGTTTCCACAGTGGTTGTACCATATACTCCTAAACTCTTTAAACCCTTGCCTCGACATCCTTGCCTGGCTATGACTACCAATTACAAGCTACTACATCCCGGCCCCCTACACAGCTCCGCCCACAAAGACCAACCTTGAACCAGAGCAACATCTCAACACATGTCCCCGTTTTCCTTCCCCTCCGAGTCGGTACTGATGCTCCGCTCTGTCCAGGGAGTGGCCTCTCTCATGGAGGGAAGGATCAATTCAGCTGGAAAAGATCGAACTCTCGGGGGTGATCACAGATCAGACGAGGTACCGGATGCCAGGCGCCCAGAAGCAGGCCGGCACGCGTCAGCTGCTCAGTGCATTGCAGCAGGTCTTCTGTCTGCGCTCACGTCATCCATCAGAGGGTTAACGAGACTAAGTGGGTGGAGTTTTAGGGATGGTAGGAGACTCCCCAGTTTGAGGGAAATCTGTCCATCCACACTCTTTCTGTTTCGGTGTTCACTGAATTGTGGATTTAGGTGACGACACTATCGTGTAGTCCGTATGTCTTCAGCCCGTCTGCCGACCAGCCAGAACACGCTAGCTAGGGCACTTTGCTCTTCTTGAGGGTAACAGCTCTGACTTTAACGGGAGATGTGGCTTCTGTGGCAGGCTTTGTCCTTGATCTGTTGTTTGCCTTCACCTTGGAAGCAGCCCGCCAACACTGGTCTGTACTGTTTGCCACGCTTCCGACAGTGCGGGGGGGGGGGGGGGGGGGGGACACACAGGAAGTCAGGGGCACAGGATCAGAGTCACCGGGGGGTGGGGAGTGGGGGTCTTTCTGGAGCAATGGAGGCAGAAAGGCACACTTCACAGACGTGACTCTGTCGCAAGCATTGGAGGTGGCGTTCAGCACGTCCCTTTTCTCTTTTCCAAAATCTGCAGTTGGGAGAGAGACACCCGACGCGCACCCCTCGGAGTTCTCATGCTGCTAATAAGCTCGTCCAAGGGCCCAAAGACGCGAGACCGCCGGCCCAACCCGCCGTCTTCGCAGGCACCGGGCCGGCCTGCGGCTGGGCTGTGGGAGCGAGCGGCTGCTCCCCAGGTTCTCGTGACATTCACGCAGTCACCGACACGCATTCCCTTCAGGCTGCATCCCCAAAAGGGACTCAGAGAGAAAACCACAGGAAAAAATATGCAAACCGTCCCGGGAAGGTCCTGACGCCTGCTGGAGGCAGGTGAGCGACTCGTGCAGACCTGCGGTCTCTGTCGTGCGTCCCCACACCATGTGGTGGCATTTCCACTGGGTGTCACGGCGGCGACGATGACCCGCATATTTCCATTTCATTATTCAGGCCACCGCTGAAGCGCAGCCCAAGCTGAATATCGTTTCTGGCCTTAAGAAAAAGAAACTATTTTCTTTCCACAGCACAGTCCTCTCTAGAGTAGCTGAATGGAAATTATGCTGTCTATTCCTAATGCTTTTCAGAATACACTGTAGCTATGAGCAGGACTCCCTGAACCCACGAGAACCGACCGATCTCCGAGAGTGGAAATGTTATAAGAATATCACGGAGACTAGAAACACGTTTTTTCACCCAATCCCATGGCCATTAAAATTAGGGAAATGAGTCCTTTTGTTTGTAAATTATTCAAAGCTTTAAATTTGAAACACAACATGAGGTTATGGGATTCGGTTTTTATTTACCCAAGGAGGAAGGAAGTTCTCTTGTCTGAACCATAACGAACACTTTTTATTTCTCTCCAGATTTTTTTTTCTTGAGGTTGCTTAATGAGCGGAACTTCTCTCTTCCTTACCAATGGTTTCCCGTCTCCACGGAGGGAAGGGCAAGGCAGAGAGGGAGAAGCCGGGAGAACAGGGAATAGAGGGGAGGGGAAGATGCCCAAGGTACAGCTCTTACTAATAAAGAGGCTTTGACTATGGCGGTGACACAGAATTCAAGTGACAGTGCGGAACAAAGTCCCCCGTTCCTGCCACAGTGGGGCAGCTGAGGATGGCGAGGATTCTCTTACCGCCGCCTTGGAGGACAGCCGTCACCACTCAGTGCAGCTTCGGAAGTGAGCGCAGCTCAGCTCCCTTCTCCTGCCTCATTTGTTTCAGTAAAACCCTAACGGGAGAGTGATTGAATCTGAGCGCCAGGTAGGAAAACGCAGAACAGTGGGGGTGCCTTAGGACACCCTTCCTACCCGACGTGCCTTAGGACAAGCACATTGTCCTTAAACATTTAAATTGCTTCTAATTGTGCATTACAGAATGTTCGAAGAGATAGAAATAAAATGGAAAATAAGATCCCCCTAGTTTTCAATGCTTTTACTGCAACAGGAATAAAAGACTGAATCCAATTACTCTAGTATTAAATTCTAAGTCCAGAAATAGGAATCATCGACATTAACTTTTTAACTTTTAAAAAAGGAGATACATTGTGTAAGCTTATTTACCTTTAAACTTAAATAAGCTTTGCCAACTTAGGGAGTTACAGGTTAATTAATTAAACCTACACAGGTGTAGAAGAGTGCATTTGAGTCGGGCACATGGGAAATATTGCAGATTTTATGCTGATGGAATTTGATTAATTAAAGTGCTGCTCTAATTCCACCTGTGACCATACAAACAAAATGAATAGTAGCAGTAAGTATTGCCATCCGTTCACACAGAGGGAATGAACGGACATTTCGAAGACACGTACAGAAGCGCTCACAGCCTTCCTAAAGCCACGAGCAGCCTTTTGAAATTGTGTCTGTTTAGCTAGACACTCAGAAGAGACTCAGGATCGGAGGAATAAACCAGGTGTCCCAAACTGCTCTTCTGGCACCATTCACGATCATTTTTAACCTCCATAATGTATGTCTGCTCTTCACCACCGGCTCCGTTCAGCAGACAACCGTTGGCGACCAACTCAGTTGTCTCAGGAAGGCCTGGCCTGAACCATTTCTAGCGCCGTCTGTCCTGGAGCAGACTGAGACTCGGGCTGACAGCCGAGGCGGAAAGCAGGTCCAGCTTCCCCGGGGACTAGAGCGGTGTGTCCGGGGGGCCCCCCGCACCCCGCCCCCCGCCGCCGCGGTTCACCCCTGCGCACTGGTCTCCCCGGCTGACTCCCACCTGGGGGCGTGATGGGGAGTTTCCAAAACACTGGGTCCCGCAGAGGCAGGTCTGGGGCAGGGGGTGGGGGGACAGTGTGCCTCCTCTTCACGGCACTCGGCACGGGGACGGTTTCATACGTGTAGGCGAACGTTTTCTGCAGCGTGTTTCCCCAAGTAAGATTTGGGCTCCGTGAGGGCAAGGGCTGTCTCTATTCTCTCTGTGTACGGACCAGACCGGGCACATGGCACTGATCTGGTGCGCAGCAGAGTCAGGAAAAGTGCACTGGGAGGGAGGGAGGGGGGCAGGGGGGAGAGGGAGGGGGCTAGGGGGAGAAAGGATCTCGCACGCCCCTTGTCATCTTCTCAGAGACCACCACGGGGACATCCTTCCAGTCCCAGAGCTCCTCGCCGTTGGGTTCTTCTTTCTCTGGGTCTCGGCCTCCTCGCCTTGGCAAAACCTGCGTTAGAAAGTCCCGTGTGTCCCTGCCACTCCAGCAGGCTCTGCTGCCCCTTCCTCCTGCCCCGCTGCGGGGGACAGCCCTCCCCCCCACACCCCCGGGCCTCCCAGCCCACGTGGCCATGGCCGAGAAGAGAAAAAGGCTGCCGCCTCTGCAGACGGAAAGCTCACCCCTTTCCTGTACCGGTCGGGACGGGCCTCAAGTCTGCCGTGCACGGACGGAGCAAGGTGGGGGCAGGTTCAGTTTCCTCGGCACCTCGGCTGCCAGGCTCTTCTGCCAGCGGCGCTCTTGTTGGGCGGCACCCCGCGGGGCCTTCTGGGAGGCGGAGGGCCAGGGCAGCGGCGGAGGCTGTGGCCCGCGCTTCGCACGGCTAATGGCTCTCCGGAGCCTGGGCCGGGCACCAGGGTGCGAATGCAGCCGTCTTTCTCTTCCATGGCTTCTCCTCCTGTCCGTCAGCTCTGACACTTCTGCAGCTGAGCTTTGAACCTCCCAGCTGGGCCGAGGCCAGCAGCAGGGAAAGGAGAATTTGCTGAGAAAGGGACCCCGTCCCTGTGAAAGACTCGGCTTGGATTTACGCCCTGAGGTTGCAGCTGACTTGACAAAGGGACCGGAAGCCAGCGGCCTGGACACCAGCGGCCTGGACACCAGCAGGCAGGCCCCGCGCCTTTCGGAGAGAACTGTTCCCACTGTTTCTGTCCTTCTGCATCCTGGGCTTTGAAGCGAGAGTCTGTGTCCTCCCACTGCCCGTGGGAGACTGCCTTCTGCTGCCAGCGGTGAGCTGGGACAGCTGGGTGGTGAGACAGACACGAGACCAGGAGGGGAAGACTGCAACCACGGGAGCTCCTGACGAGGCCGGGCTGCGTGTCACAGCGTGGCCCGCCATCGTGGACCGTCGCCAAGGGTGGGGACGGCCGAAGCAGCACTCTCTCGGGCGCCGTGTCTACAAGCAGCCCACTTTTGCCACTCAAGTGTGTGTTTGTTTGGTTGGAGCGTTCGATTCTAATTATTAAGCCGTGAGTTTGGGGAAGTTTAGCTTCAATTCAAAGGCTTCCCTGTCTCACCCAGACACTTCTGGGCACGGGGCTACCTCCAAGACAGGGCGCCCCTTTCTCTCTGGAAACCCCCAGGAAAGGTTCTTACCAAACCCTCTTTAGCCACGGCTTCCAGAAGTTGGGGCCTTTCCCCCCACCCCCCATCTTACGCTGTGAAAGGATACGCTTTCCCCAGATAAGACCCACTTCCCCCGGCAGCGGAGGGGCTGCTGCCAGGCCAGAGGAGCTCGGACCAACAGCTGAAAACCAGCATTCCCGGCCCCGAGCGCCTGGGGCCCGAGATGAAAGGGAACACAGTGTTGCTTATTAAAATGGGTTCATTGGCCTAATAAAGAGAGGAGGGGACAGAATGAGAAGGAGAATTATCCCTGTTTAATGTGTCCACACAGACCCTGCAGGGGCGCGGAGTGTATAAAAATTCTTAGGGGAATTAAAACGCAGGAGTACCGGCGACGTGGCGTCTCCTGCCTCCACCCACGGGCCAGAGCCCCCGGAATTCCATGCACAGCACTAACCCACAGAGCATCCACTTGAGGGGATCGGTGACACACCGTCGGTGTCACCGTAGTGTGTCACTGTGCATCGGACGTTTCCAAACGCAGCAGTGGAACAGCCTTGTCGGGAATGCACGCACCCTTACGCTGCACCCCTGCTCTCCGGAGTGGGCTTTGCCTGTTTTTCAGTGTAAAAAACCGGAGTCTCAGGAAAAAGTCCTGTACCACAGTGAAGGACTAGTGAGTACTGGGACCAAGGTCCGAGTACAGTCCCAAGTAGTTTTAACCACTTGTGTGAACAATATCTGAAAGCTTAGGGTACCAGGGGGAGAAATGGGATGGCCGAGATGCACGTCCTCTGATCGCTTCTCCGTGATGGTGATGGGAAAGTCAATGACATCCTTTTCAGGTGAACAAACTGTGGAGTCCTTCCGTTAACAAATGACCAGGCGTGTGTGTGTGTGTTGAACACCCACAGCGCGCAAACTCCTAGTCCGGGTTTCAAAATTGCATGAAGAGGAAGGACAAGATGTGCTCGCCTTTGGCAGGCGTACAGACCAGCGAGTGGTTTAGAACTTGAACACACCGAAGAGGAACTAACTGTGCAGCAAGTAGAGTCACCGAAGGCACATTGACAGGGGGTCCAGTGGCGTGTCGGGAGGTATTCCTCCCGTGAGGCTGCCAAGGAAAAGTCTCGTGTGGCGGAAGGAATCGGAGTGGGGTTTTGAACCAGAGCAGGGCATCCACCAGGAGGTGCTTTACCTCCCCCCGGGGGAAGGCCACCCCACAGCTCAGCCAGTTGAAACAGTAGTGACCACCGAAGGAGCTCGGTGATTCGGCGGGTCGCCTGGGCGCACTTACAAGGCTCTTCCGCTCCCTGTCACGTCGTCCGCTGGAGCCACTTACGTGGTTGCGCTCGGCTGACCCACGGGCTGGGCTGGAAAATCCAAGGTGGCTTTCCTCCCGTGCCGCGGAGCCGCTCACGGGCCGTCCCCACAGGGCGGCCTGGGCCCCCTCATGGTCTGGTGGCCTCGCGACTCTCTCCTCATCCTCTCCGAGAACAAGGCACCGAAAGCTGCCGGTCTGCTTCGAGGCGAGAGTCCCGGACCTGCCACAGCCTTGCTCCTGCCACACCTTGCGGCCGTAGACGGTCACAAGGCTGTCTCAGGTCCCACGGGGAGGAAACAGAGTCTACTCCTTCAAGGCTGGAGTAGGCGAGAGGAAAGGATAGATAGTGGCTATGTTGATTTGGAGGGTGCCATCTTAAGAGAAAGGGAAGAGGACAATATATATATTGACCCATTATACATTTGATCTGTACAATGAAAACCATTTTTAAATTTCACTTTTAAGAGGTTTCCCGTGCGCCCAGCAGGATGCTAGCCGTGGTGTGTGAGGGGCAGCTGCTACCTGGCACTGGAGCTCTGTGGGTTTCACAGCCCGTGGTGTCTTTCACATCGGCTCCTAGTCCCCGACGGGTGCAGCCTAAACAGAACTCACAATCGAGCCTTCGAGACTCAAGCGGGATCAAGAACAGAATGAAGACTGTGACTCGCGCGCGCGAGGGTTATAGGCGAGTAGGAGTGGCCGCGGTGTTCAGAATGCTGCACAGGCCCGGGAGCAGGTTTTAGTCCGAAGGTCAGAACTCTCCTTTGAGGTTCAGCCGCCTTCCTGCCGAGTTACCTTAGCTCAGGTGGCATCCGCACCCCAGTGCGGCCACCTACCCATCGTCAGGAAGATGCGTCTGTGGTGGCACCTCGAGATTATCAGCTGAGTGGACAGAATGGTGTCCCCCGTGGCCTGTCCTGGGGTCACCAATTCCCTGTAAATGGCCGTCATTCATATGCGTGCTATCGGGGTCTTAAGGAGAACCAATAATACTATCACCATTTCCCCAGTTTCCTAAGTTGGATGGTAGACAAAAGGCGTAGTGCATTTTGTCATGCACTTTAACAAAGCTAATGAAGACATCAGCTTTTGGGGGGATGGAAACTAAGTCAGAAGATGCGGCTTAGCTCCGCGGGGACCCCGGGCTTGCCTCTCCCAGGTGCGGGGTCTGCCCCCTGCAAAGGGTCTGCCTGGAAGGTCAGACGGGATGGACCAGCAGCTGCAGCCGAGGAAGGCGGGCTCCGGAAGGAGAGAGGCAGGCGTGGCTGAGGGACAGTGCTGGCTGCCCCTCCCAAATTTGCAGATCAACTCACCCTGATGTTCATAGCAGCACAATTTACAATAGCCAAGTGCTGGAAGCAACCTAGATGCCCATCAGTCAATGAATGGATCAAAAAACTGTGGTACATTTACACAATGGAATTCTATGCAGCAGAGAGAAAGAAGGCGCTCCTACCCTTCGCAACAGCGTGGATGGAGCTGGAGAGCATTATGCTAAGCGAAACAAGCCAGGCAGTGAAAGACAAATACCATAGGATCTCACCTTTAACAGGAACCTAATCAACAAAACAAAGAAACAAGCAAAATATAACCAAAGACACTAAAACAGGGGACAGACTGACAATGTTCAGAGGGGCGAGAGGAGGGAATTTCAGGGGAGAATGGGAAGGGTTTACAGGAACAAATTTAAAGGACACATGGACAAAAGCTGGAGGGGTGGAAATGGGAGGGGGTAGGGGAGGGTTGGGTGGGTGGGCTGGGATGGGAGTAAAAGGGAGAAAACTGTACTTGAACAATGATTAAAATTTAAAAAAATAAAATAAATTTTAAAAATTAAAAAACTCACTCTTCTCCAGGGAGGAGGGAGCTCGCAGGCAGAGCGAAAGGCCAGGGGTACTCAGAAAACTTCCTCCTCAGAGAAGTCTGGTTAGTGGAGACAGCCTGTCCCCATGGACGGTCCCCTTTAGTCACCACGCCGTGTCGGCGTCTTAGCAATACGCCCGCGTCTCGACCAGCCAGAATCGAGGAGGTGCTTCCTGGGGCCCTTACTGTCCACACTTCGCTCTCCTTCATCGCTTTTGTGAGTCCGGAAACATCTCCAGGAGCTTTAAATTCAGGGAGAGAACCGAACACACGCACACACATATCATGTGAAAATTAAAGACCGAGAAGCGTGAACGAAGAGCATCACTGTGGTCGGCCCTCTGTCTGCACAGAACCGGGGGCGACCCCCACGGCGGCGCCCGGGCCCGCCCACCCAGGGTCGGCCAGGTGGGGAGGAAGCCGTGCTTTTAGGCAAGTACCTCTGGTTGGAACAACAACCAATGATAATAATAGATTTTCTCTCACATCCTGGGATAGCAAACATGGCTTCAGAACCAAACAGAATATTGCCAAGTTTGTACGCTTCGGGGAGATGGCAACACATGTTCTACAAGAGCCGATGGTGGGCGTTTATCCACCCACCCAGCCAGCGGGGTCTCGGAGACTGGCAGCATCCAGCCCCCCACTGCCCAGTGGAGTGGGCGGTGCTGAGAAGCCCCGACATCACCCCCACTGGCTGCGGGACTTGGGGGGGCCCCTTCCTCCCGCCCCGGTCCCCGCGCCCCAGCGAGCCTGAGTGCTGGGCACGCGGCAGGCCGGGCGCAGGCCCTGCGTTTCCGAGCCCGGCGGCCGGCCGGCAGGTGGGGGCCGGAGGAGCCGGTGTCAGGAAATCAGCAGCTGCTCGTACATCACGCCGGTCATTAGCGGGGGATCTTTCTGGACCTTTGCCCGGCGCACCTTGCTGTGGCGGCAGGAGACGGGCCATAAAACCCTCCGCCCTGTCAGCCGTTGTCACTTAGGCGAGAATTTATCAGGGCCCCCGTGCCCTCTGACTGCAGTATTATGAATAATGAATGAAGCTTTATGCGACACCGAAGCATTAATAAGACACGATGGCTGGGGGCGGCGCGCGCCCCTCAGACAGGGCCGCTCCCTGGGCCGGCGCCGCCGCAGCTGGGGGCCCCCGGCCGGCCTGGGCCGCATCTGGGCCCGGAGGGGGTCCGGCTGCAAGGACGCGCCTGTCCCCGTCCCCCGCGGGTGGGAGTGAAGGGCCGGGAACGGAGCCGTGGGTCCACGCCAGTGGAAGTGGAGGACGCAGGCGGCAGGGGCCTTTGTAAAACACTGCAGTGCGTCGGGGCCACCATCTCTTCTAGGGCCCTCCCCCGCCCCGAGCCAGAGTCCGGTGTGGGGACATCAGCCTGGTGGGGCAGCTTCAGGAGAGGCACGTGCTGGGCAGGAGTGAGGGGTTTGGGGCTCGAAGAGGTGGGCCTGGCCCCTTCGCTAGGTGGGGCTGCAGCCTGCGTGGGGCCCACAGACACAAGGGCGGGATGAAGAGCGGAGTGGGGGGAGGGCTGGGACCTGCCGGCAGGGACGCCAGGTTCAGACACGTCCGCAGGGAAGTCGCTCCCCACGGCTGCAGGGCCCCACCCGCCCTGCCGGGGAGCCCACGTGACAACCAGGACGCTCCCTGTGCTTCCCTCCGGGGTCCCCAAGTTGTACGGAAAACCCAAGGCCACCCGAGTGTCTGTCTCGGGAAAACACGGTGGGATGGAGCGATGTAAAGAACGTTCTCTGCCCCTTTGATTTTCCACCTACGCTGGGCCAGCAGGCGCACACTTTCTGTCGCTGTAAACATCACGGACATACAACGCGCGTCAGCAGGGACCGCGTGCGAGGCCGCAGAAATCCGACTGCTGACCTAAACGCGCAGGGAGCAGCGCAGGAGGACCACTCCCCTTCGTAGTCACGGTGGGTTCCGGAACCTCGCATGGGCCCGAGGGAGGGCGTGGCGCAGGGGACTTCGTGGGTTTTGTCTCACGGTTTTGTGTTTGATTTCTTCCAGGGACCGCGCCGTAGTTTTATAACAAAGGCCAATACAAGATGCCCTTGGTTCCCCACGCCCCACGGTGGCATCTTAGGCGTTGGGATGGTGAGAGAGCGGCTTGGGGTTGGCGTGCCCCCAGAGAGCCTGGCCCAGGGAATGAGGAGACGGGTTGGCGGAGGAGCGTCCCTGGCTGAGGAACAGAAGTGGACGAGGGACTGGCCCCACCCTACGTCTTCCGCAGGCTGTGCATCCCTTCCCACTAAGTGTTGTCAGAGCACGCGGCCCCTCCTGTCCCAAGGCGAGTGAGGAGCCACTGGTGCGACTACCGGTTTGTGCCTGAGCAAAGGGGCCGCGAGAGAGGAAGTGTGGCCGTGTCAGCAGCGGTGCGTCTGCAGCCTGCTGGAGCCCCCCGCACGCAGCAGGCGCAGCGGAGGTCCTGTGGGAGGAAGGAGCAGAGCAAACCGGTGGGTGGGTGGACAGACGGACGGACAGGGAGTGCCAGAGAGCTGTCATCCGGAGAGACGAGTTCTGTCCAAGGAGCTCATTAACCCACGTTTCTGGATATTCGGCACGAGCGGTGATCTTGAAACAGCTGGGTGAAAAGTCATGCTTAAGGACATTTAGGAATCACCCAGAAGTAAGCCAACCGCACCGGTAACAAGAAAACCCTGCTTGTATGACCACAGAAAATTTTAAAAATTAAATGGATCATAATTCAGGCACATGTTGATGGAAAGGCATAAATGCATTTCAATGTAAACATATTAAATAAAATGTGTTAAGACTGTGGTGAAAGCAGTTTAGCTCTTTAATGGAATTTACATCTAAAACTAAAGAATTAATTTCGTAACAATGAAGGGCTGAAAATATTCGGGGATCTTGCTATGCATTAGAGAAAGAGAGCTATTTCCAACAGATTAAATCATAGCCTTCCATTTGCAGAAGAATTAATTTCAATATTTATAGAGCGACACAGTCCTTACTGGATGCTTGTTATTTAAGTTGAAATTCATCTTTATTTTTCAACACTTGAAGTTGATTTAACGAAAGATGGTTTCTCAAAGGTGCTCAAATATGTTAATTTTAAATAAAACATTGCTTCTGGAATAAATATGTAATTAGCCTTTCTATCCTTACTAAACATGCATACTGCATTATTTACTTGAACAGAGGGAGTGACTTCAACCTCTCCATGTTATTACCTAATTAGGGGGTTTCTTCAAATGAGCTTCAGGTTCTCAGGCCAAAAAATGTCTGGCTTTTCCTGCCAATATATAATCAAACTGTAGACAGTCCAATAAAATTGTGGCTAAAACCTCATATTAAATATACTGAAAACACAGAGGAGATGCCAGTTAGGTTTGAGGCTAATGAGAATTTGGTAAACATTACATCAACTAACTTTACTAGCAAAAGACTCACCCAATCTCGCATAAATCACAAGGTGAGAAAGCAAAAATCAACCTCTTCTCAAAAGCATAAAT
The DNA here is from genome assembly GCF_019186645.2 of Phyllostomus hastatus. Classification (NCBI taxonomy): domain Eukaryota; kingdom Metazoa; phylum Chordata; class Mammalia; order Chiroptera; family Phyllostomidae; genus Phyllostomus; species Phyllostomus hastatus. Next base: position 21,925,438 of record NW_025333607.1, on the reverse strand, counting down.
ATCAGGTCAGCCTAAAGCATTTAAATTAATTGTAGGTTGGAGTCTTACTTTTAGAATTATATTCTAATCATATTAATGTAGTCAGTCACTTTCTTTACCTCCTTCTAAAGTTACAGAATTTCTTTTAAGCATCGAGGATTGGATTATCCATTTATTTTTGTAATAGTAGATTTTATAATACCAGCCCAAAGATTTCTTTGTGGATAAATAGTCATTTATCTTTATATGGAGGGGGGGCTTCCTTCAAAAAACACATTCCCCTTTCAACTTATAGTTATAGAGGGTTACCAAATTTTGCAAGAACTGACCCCAAAAAATCAGTTTGGGGTCTTTTAATTTATCTTTTTAAAAATCAGATCAAAAGCTTATTTTCGTGGGCCACGAAGGCCAAAGCTCACAAGAATGAAAATCCACGAAGTGGGTCCCCTAGCTTTTGTGTGTGAAACAAAACCCACCCGTTTCCACTAAGAGCAGACACTATAAGCCCCAGGCTCACCACAGCACGGCACGGCAGACAGTCCATGCAGGCTGCTGTCGCCGCTGGGTCAAACACGCCCCGAGGTCTTTTCACCCTAAACTCACTCGGGCCCAGCTGCTGACCCAAGAACGCCGTGCGCGAGGGACCACTCTGCGCGGGACGCGGGTCTGCCGCGCCCTGACACGTCCCTCTGGCTCATGACACACGAACTTGGTACGGGAAAAGGTGGACACCTTAAAGCAATGGGAAAACTGAGAGAAAACACGCTGCGTGTCCGGTTTATTGGCCACGCAGCCATGAATACCATCTCCGGCTCCGACTCTAACTCCTAGCAGCAGTGACTAAAATCTGCCCAGTTAGCCCTCAGGAGGACAGATTCTCCAAGGACGAAGAAAAAGTCTTCCTCAAGTCTTCGTCAAGTGCGCACTAAGGGACATTGGCCACAATGTCCTATGTTTTCAACATTCTCAATGAAAGTCAATGTCATTGGTGCCGAAGTGCCATTCAGTGGAAGGGTGCTGCCCAAGGTCAAGTTCTGGTCGTCTGAGCTGTAGCGTAGTGATGAACTGCACTGATTCTGGGCGAATTTGCCACTCCCACCCATCAGTAGGGTGCACGCGCTGTAGGCCAGCCGCCCCACCTCCCAACCAGACGTCTTAAGGATGGAAAAGAGACACCTCGGGGGTTTGACCCCTTCGCCGAGACCTGCAGTGCGGGGATCCCTCCGCCAGCCAAGAGGAAACCCATGAGTGCTGGCCATCGAAGGGCGGGAACTGTACCGTTTACCACGTCACCGCGCCACGTGCACAGAAGCAGATTTTACCACGGGTGATGGCGTGGCCCCGGGGAAGTCCGCCCACTACGCTTCGAATCCACAGGGAAGCACCTTCCACTCCCCCCCATTGCCCGAGGACCTCCCGACCCAGCTCCCTCTGCACAGTGCTCGTCACAAAACCGTTCATCAACTCAAACTTTTTCATGGCCCCGGAACGGGTGTGGGCCCGAGTTCTGAAACCACGTTCCACCCAGGTCCTTAGAAGGAGTTGCACCCTCTCTTTGGAACAGCCTATCAATGGTAACCTGCCTCTTCATCAAAATGTCCAAGGTACCCTTCCTGGTGGCAGGAGCTGGGCTGTAAGGAGCAAGTCAAGTGGCGAACGGATCTGTCGCTCAATAACACGGAGGTGTCCTCGCGTGTTTTCAGACACGAACGCCGCTCCGCAGAGAACACTCGCGCTGGAAGAGACAGAGGGTGAGCACACCCTTCTCTGAGCCGATTACACGGCGCACATGAAAACGCACCCCTCCTGGCACTTTAGACACCAGGGTTCAGCATAGGTCCGAGTCTCACGGCGAAGCTACAAATCCCAGAAAACCGTCGCTCTCGAAGCCCCCGCAGGCGCCTGAGAGGGAACCGCTGAGCTGCCGCATGGGAAGGCGGGAGGCCGCCCGGGGGCAGGAGGGGGACACCACGCAGCGAGCCTGGCCGTGGTGACTCTCTAATCGCGGCGAATGCGTTCTGGGTTGGTAGGCCCTGCGCTACGGAACGCACTGCTGCGGCCATCGTTTGAAGGCGAGGTCATCACCGGGGAGCAGTGGGATGTTCCCGTTGTCTGTCTTTGCACAAGGAACCACCGCAAAACCCAGCGGTCCAGACCACAGCCGTCTATCTCACCCTCGCTCCAGCCGGACCCCAGGGATGCAACCGCGAACAGCGCACGGCCATTTCCTTCGAGACACCGGCGGTTCTGTGGCGACAGCAAAGGTTGAGGAACGACAGGAACACGGAGAGAGCAGGGCTGCCCCCCAGCCTCGGCAGGGCCGCGCTGTGAGATGCGGTTCCTAGAGGGACCGCGAGCAGGGCTTGAGCGGGAGGAGCAGGGCTTCACTGGGCGCACCGGCCCGCACCAAGTCGGGGAGGCAGGAGAGGAGTCAGAGCCCAGGGAGCAGAGTCGCTCGGTCTGGATGGTGAAGACGGTGCACGGGAAGCAGGCTGGCAGTGAGGCCAGAGATACAGGTAGGACTCCGTGCCGTCCTAAGAGAATGAACTTGAACCAGGGTATGCACAGATAAGGCACTGGGGACCAGAGGGGCACCCCCAAGCCACCCCCGTCCTGAAGGTCATGGCGGCTTTCTTCTCTGTCCTGAGCACCATCTCCTAGTATTGTCCCCACCCAGAGAGCAGCGCCACAGAGAGACAGACTATTAAATGCTCCTTAGTGCTAACCAGTATCACATGGCGACTACCCTTCAAAATCTCCTCCTCCTCCCTCCGAGTAGGAGGTGGTGGGGACACGATGGGTCTTCCTGCAGGGTGGCTGAGCATGGGAGGCAGGGGATAGGGTTGTTAATGTCGCACCTAGCACCAGCATGGGTGCCGTGGAGGTAGACAAGGGAAGAAGCAGTTAACATAGAGAGAAAGAAGGAAATGCAACATTCCTTCATGTCTAAGACAGAGAAACCAATTCCTTTGTTCTGCACAGGCAGGGAAAACACAGAGACAGTTGCCTAACACCCCAGCAGAACAAACACAATGCACGCGATAAGAGTTAGCTAAGTGGTAAGTAGGGAGGGCAGTTCACCAAGACCGCATTAAATACATGAATATAAGCCACACTCATTGCCCACGGAGTACGTCCCGGGCCCATGGGCAGACGCAAGCGATGGGGTGACGGATGAAGCAGTGACGATCCCGTGTTCTTGCTTCCCACCATTCTCCTCCCAGCGGGTGTTTGATGGAGCGCTCGCCCTCCATCGCCAAGACCCGACGTTCTTACTGATAAAGCGACAGAGGAAAAGGGCGCTTTTCCTCCCTGGGGACTTAAGAATGAACAACAAAGCTCCTCCCAACCTTGGCTCGGCTGAGATGCTGTAAGGGCTGGCATAGGGTCGTCACAGGGTTTTTCTCCTTTTCCGGAAGGCAACGAGTTCGTGGGAGAGAGGCGGAGACAAGGAAACGACCTTGTCTCCACCTTGTCTCCTCGTGTGGAATGACGCTGGGAAAGAGGGCTTCTCTTCTGCCCTCTTGTAAAACAAAAAAGAGAAATCTCTGACCGTCCCTGCAGACTTAAACCTGAAGCGGACCGCAGCAAGATGGCCCGGGAGGGCTGGAGCACTCTCCAGCAAACACTCTTCGGTGGACATTAAATGCCACAAAGGTTCTCAGTTCAAGGCGGCCACAGTTTCTCCTGCTTCGAGTGGAATGTGCGACTTAGTTTCAGTTTGCCCTCTGCTTGGGCCTCAGTCCCTAAGGTGGGCACAGCCCGCTGGGGAGACCTAGTGCCCGGCGGTTCAAGGTTGGCTTTGGGGTGGCATTCTAGAGAGTACCTTCCACTCCGAACTGTCCACGCGCCAGGACCCCGGGCGTGGCAGCTTCTATTTGGATGCTTTTTGGGAACAGACCTCGGGTATATGCTGTGCACTGGCTTGAGAAGCTGAGGTTCAGCATCAGTAGATGGGGTGTCCCTAAAAAGACCCCCACCCCACTCCTTGACATCCAAACCAACCTTTGGGGCTCAGAGGTGCCCCTCAGAATCCTTTTCAAGTCTCCCCTCGAAGCGTCTCGTCTTCGGCAGTTTACCCCCCTCTGCCTGGACGCAGTGACAGATGTGACCAGACATTAAATATTAATCAGCTACTCATTCGGGGGAGTCGGGGAACACAATGTGAACTTAATTACTCTGCGAAGATCAATTAAAATGAGACTCTCAAAAGACATTTTCTAAAATGCGCGTTTCGACTCCCACGCTCTTTAATCCGGCCAATTTAGCACAAGCCTCCGTGTGCGAGGCCAAGCTGCAGTCTGGGGCTCAGGTGGGTTTTTCCATTTAAGTCCCCTCCTCGTCTCCTTTTTTTTATTATTATTATTATTACGGCCAAATGCAACATGCTGTTTTAAGATTCTCTGGATTATAAACATTTATGTCCAACCCTCTTTTAAAATTATTTTCTTTCCCAAACTTTAAGAGGCTAGACCTCTTAAAAAGTTTAAAATTTCCTAAGTCTTAATTTAGGAGGAAGAGCAAAAAAACAGGTTCTCCTCTCCCACCTTCTGCATGTACAAATCCCAGGTTCTGTTTTCACAGAAGAACCTTTTTCCAAATTTATTTCCAGCGAGTTTTGTTTTCCTTGAGGGACCTTTGAAACACTATATTGCTACTTTTCATGTTTTTTATTTGCCCTGTGGAACAATAAAAGCTCAAAGGTTCATAAATATGCATTCTGTAAACGTGTTATGCTGACAAAGTGTTGTGCAGATAGCTGTTTTTGCCTTGGGGAGCGGAATGAGTGAGTTTACGGCATGCTTAAACAACCCAGGGAGGGGGACGGGGGGAAGCAGGGCAGAGGAAACGGGTACGGGGAGGAAGACAGCGAACTGGAAATCAGCAAGAAGGAGCAGGAAAAAGTCAGGGAAAATCGAAGAGCCGCAGTCACAGGGAGGGGAAGAGGGAGTCCACAGTGAAGGAAAAACGCAAACAAAAGTTAAAGAAAAAAGTGCAGTTTTATTTTTATAAACATTTTATAACACCAAGAAAGAGATCTATTTTTCTACCAAAGATCTGAGGTGGTGGTGGTTATTTTTTTTTTTCTCTCTCTCTCTTCAAATGACTGAGGCAGAGCAAACGGCGGTGTCTGTATTCCAGTCTGTGCCAGGCTTTTCTTAAAATAACACGCAAACGTGAGATTTTTGTCCTTATTAATCCTAATTCCCTCTGGGACGCGTCTGGTTCTGCATCATTCCACTCAAATTAGACCAGCCGCAGGGCCAGTGGTCGTCCACAGGCACGGGACAGGAGGACAAACTCGCTCTGGTGACAGCAGGGAAGCCCCTAAGCACACGGGGCTCGGTGACCGGCGTCACGGAGCAGAGGGTCCCGGTGCCTCCGCGCAAGCCTGCCAGGGGGGAGAAATGCCGGCCGGCCAACTCGATGTGCGCTTCCTTTCTCGTGAGAAAGTAACCGGGCGTCCTTTACCGCCGTAAAACAAAAATTTGTTTTACACCAAAAAACTATAAAAGTCAGAAAGAAAAGCAAACAAAATAACACTTGGACCTTAAAAAATAGTATCTAGGCCAGAGTAAACTCGCCGAGGGAGACGCTGACAAATCGCGGGGAGCGTGGGTAGTTCCAGGCCGTCGGTAATTATTACCAATTATTTTCCGCCACAGACATTTTTATTACTGCTCCGTGAAAACGCTGCAAAGTGCCAAGGACCCTGGACTTGGATGGAAGAAAATGAGTGGTTTATGTAAAATATGTTCACCCTCGGAGCTGGCTGTCGACCTCGCGTCTTTCTCCTCCGAGAATTTGTCAACCGCCGTTAATTAGACGGCTGGAAGCTCCCTCCCAGCGGGCCGCCTTGCCGGCGCTCCTCACGTCAAGCTCCCCCCGAACCCCGCTAGGGTGAAGTCCGGACGTGTCTCCCGGCCGCCACGGCAGTGATGCTTTCATCTGTGCTCCCACTCCGATCAGTGACCGCGGAGGGCCTGACATCACATTCTGCTGTTCTCCGAGGAGTTTGTCGTTGCACAACCGTGACCCGGTAAATACCGGAGGACCTGAGAAGTGCTGGGGCGGGGGGGAGGTGCGGGGGTGGGGGGTGGAGGGAGAGAGAGGGAGAGAGAGGGAGAGAGATCCAGAATGCAACCAGAAGTGACGGATTCTGCCGGGAGGGGACTCAGAGGAGCTGATAGGGGAACCGGGTGTTGGAGGTTCATCAGGCAGAGAAACGGGGCGGGGCTCTGAGCAGAGGCCCCGAGAGAGACCCAGAACGTGCTCAGTGAGCCGTTGGGGGCGGGGTGGGGGGCATCGGGCAGTTGGGTCATCTGTTCAGAAGGAGGGGGAGCGGAGGGGGTGGAGGGAGCCGTCTGGGAAGGGCCGACAAGGCGCGCCGCAGGCAGGCCCGCGACGCTGGGAAGGCCGGCCACCACGCACAGAGGGACACGCTCTCCGGGCGCAGCCCAGTTGGAACACGCACGTGACAATTACAATGAAAGATTCTCACAGCAAAGCGCGCCCTTTCCCCCCGTGAAACACCTGCTTTGACCCCTCTGCACCCTACTTCGCTCCGTGAGGGTCCGTGGTGGCCCCGAATCGGCTGTGACCTCAGTTCAAAAGGAAATTCGCTCCGGACAACGGGTTTTGGAGGGTGGCCTACACATGTGATCGGAGCCAGAGAGCCGGAGACGGAGGGAAGGCGGTCTGGCCAGGGGGCCGGCCGGAGGCGGGAAGGGCGGTCAGGGCGGCCCGGGGGGCCCGGGGGACGGTCGGGGCGGGAGATGCAGGGTGAGTGCGGCCAGCAGCGGGCTGCCCCCGCCGGCCGGGGAGGGGGGGTTCATCCCCAGGGAGGGCCTGGCGGTTTGCTGCTCTGCCGCTCTCGGGACGCAGCATCTGTGGTTTGTGTCTCCAAAGAGGAAAAGCAGTTCTTAAGATGACCGAAGGCCCCCTCGGCAAGGAAAATAACTGAGGATCACATCTTCCGGGACCAACTCAACACATCGTTCTGGGCAGATCCCCTGTGTGGGATCCGGGCTGTAACTGCGCACAGAAACTGGGGTGACGGGGCCGTGGATGGCGTGGGTTTTGACAAGTGGGATGAAGCCGTGGGGGGAGGGGCTCTGTCCCCCCTTTCCTCCCTGAAGGATCCCGCTCTCCCGTGTGGGGGCAGGGGCTCCCCTGAGAAACCGAGAGTGTGAGAACTCTGTCGCCCGATGTCCCCAGTCGGGTGCGGAGGGCGGACTTGGCCACCTGGGGGAGGCGGATGCCGCGCCTGCATCCGAGCCCCGGAGCGTGGGTGTGCGTGACCCTCACCAAACCGGACACCTTACCATAAGACAGCACAGAGAAAGACCGGCCCTGCCTCCACCCTGTCCACTGTTCCTGCCTGTTTCCCGGCTCACAGTCACAGGGGACGTGCAGTGGGGTCCCTTCCCTCGTCGCCTGAAACACGTCCACGGCGCAGCACGGCCTCCGGGCCCAATCGCCAGACGCCGGCGGCGTTTCGCAAGTTCCACTCACAACGCGTTCACAAAGTCTCCCCGCTTTCCCCAAACCGGGTTTTAGATTCCCGCATTTGTGCAGCTGCCCGTGTCCAGGGGAGGGAAGGAGCTGGAGGGGGAGAAACGCACGGGGACCCAGCTCAGGGGTCTCAGAGGGTCAGCTCTGGGCCTGGCGTTCAGGGACATGTCCTCGCCCGTCTGGGCAGTTCGGCCGACGCCCGAGTCCGTGCGCGCTGCGCGCGGTGGAAACGCGTCATTTTACCGCATCGTCCAGTCCGCGCGAGGGCTCAGACCGAACACAGGACCCCCTCGTCAGTCCCGCCGCCTCCTCCTCCCCCCTCTCCTCCTCAAGAAGCCAGTCCTTCCTCCACAGGCTCTGTTGCGCGGTCTTCGGCGTCTCTCCGGCTCATTCCGCTCCCACCCTGGAGCCCAAGGGACCGTCCCCACCGCATGAGCCTTTTATCACCATGTTTCCCCTCCTCTCCTGCTGTGATCTCATCCCCTTTACCTCTCTGACGCTTCCTGAAGGGGCCCAGCCTTCCCAGAGACTCCTTCAAGGATGACTTGAAAAGCCAGCGTCATGTGCCCCCCGAACACAGTCCCGGGGGTGGGGGGGAGACTCAGTCCAATCAGCTGTCAGTGGCTCGGAGCAACTCACAGTGGGCTCCCGGGCATTTCCTTTCTGGGTTCATCCATGTATTTGCTGGGCTTTGCACTGAGAGGTGGATTCCAAGACTTTCTCTTGATTCTAGGGCCAGTCCTGGATACGGAGATCGGAAGGAAACGTTACCAAATGGAGAAACTAAAGAACAGTGGTGTGTCACCCAGGGTTCCGTCAGCCAGGAATCTCTGCTAACGAGGGCGCCCGCCTTTCCAGCGCCACCGCCCGTCGCCACCACGACGGGTCCGGGCGTGCAGGCAAGGTCGTGATACGCCACACGGTGTCACAAAGACGCTCCGGCCCCCTGGGAGTTCCTTTTGCCTGCTTGCTGCGGGGAGAGCCTTACAGAACTTCATCACCCACACGGTCAGAAACTCGTGGGGAAAATCCAGAAACGTCAGCAACAGCAGCAGAACAACACACAGCGGAGCAGGCGTGCTGATTGGTGTACCGCTTCCTGTCGTCGTGGGTCAGACGGTTACGTTGGCGCGTGTTCTGCCTGAAACGCTGGGGGAAAGGCTTTCACTCCAAGGGTCTCTGTCCTGATGTCCCAACCTCAGCAGCTAGGTTCTCCACCCCCTCACCCAGCAGACCCTTAGGTTCGGGCTGCGTCCGCCTTGGCCACCTGTCCCCTCCCGCTGTGCCTTTGCCTGGGGCACCTTTGCCCCTGCTTCACGCCGCAGCCACCCCGAGGTCCCAGGGCAAAGGGACAGGCTCCTCCCCGGAGACCCCTCCCGAGGGGAGCGGCCCTGCTCATGCCTGGGTTCAGCCCCGCAAGGCTCAGCCCAGGTGTCTGGCCTCCGGACACGAGCACATTTCTGCGGTGAACGCCACCCAGTCTGCGGTCACGGGCCAAGGCAGCGACAAAGAAAGGAACCCAGCGTTAGAGACTTGTAAGTCTGCGGGACAAAAGTCCAGTGGGGGCAGGGGAGACAAGGGGGGCATATGTTCCCAAGGGAAGAGATGAGCCGCCCCGAGACCCACGTCCCTGATCGGGGACGGTCCGTCCCCCTCGCACCAGTAAGGGCCACCGCCCAGGACACACCGGCCGCTTGTGTCTCGGGCTGTGCTCTCCGGTGGGGTGGACACTGGCCTCGCGGGGCGCCCGGACGCCGGTGGGTGGCTGGTTTGAATGGAGACTCGCTGCCCGTGCAAGCTGCAGATCCCACAGTGCGGGGGGGGGACTCCTTATGGAAAAGAGGGCGAACGTCTCGGCTATTTTATACTGATTGCCTGGTGAAGCGGTATATTGACATAAAGATATTACTGAAATTAATTTTTCCTTTTTCCTTCCTCAGGTAGCTTCTAGGAACTTTAAAGTCCTCTTTGTGCCTGGAGAGACGCACTGACTCAAAGTGTCTCGGCTCTCAGCCCAGAACACAGAATCAACTGCTCTGTCCACACATCTGCCGACTGCCCGTGGCCCTGCCACGGCCCTTATGCAACCTGATAAAAATACCAAAATGTAAGAACCAAAAGAGGCTTGCTATTTCTAGGGAAGACGTGAAAATACCAGTTGCTAAAATAAATTACTATTAAATTAGGTGACAAATGGAAGAAATAAAGACAATTACAAAACGTGTCAAAGGCCACTTGACTGAGTTTCTTAGGTCAGCCTCTTCATTATTCCCGGTTGGCAGAGATGAAGACCAGGAGTCTATGCAATACGTGGTCGGTGTGACTGGGCGAGGCATGAACGCCAGTCTGCAAAACCTACGCAGCCACCCTGGCCAGGCAGCAGCCGGTTGCTGGATGAATGTGCTTTTACACATTTGATGAAAAATCAAAAATTCTGTGTTGCACATGCACCGATGTCATTTTTATGTTTCCCCACCTAAACTATTTTTTTTCACTAATTCATGACCAGTCCTAATTGGATTAAAGGACTTTGTGCTCTATTTTTCTTAATTAAGAACATGAGAGCAGACTAGCTTAAGGCACTTGGATCGAGGATGCCATCCAGCAGTGAACGGCGGGGGGGGGGGGGGGAGGGGGACAAAGCTCAGCCCCAAATCTCTGTGGACCTGGCGCCAAAGGCGCGTTCCGCAAAACCGCGCTATCTCCCAGACGGTGAAAAACACTTCAGGCCGTGATTTACAGTCGTATGGAAACAACTCTTTCATCCTAATTTCTCCAAAAACACGCTGATCTTTCCACAGTTAACTCACGAGAGCAGCATAAACCTAAGACCACATTTTCAACAGAGAGCCTTCAGTTGCTATATACAATTAAATTAGCCTTAAAAAAGAAAAAACCACCTTGGCCATTTGGCCTTTTTTTCCCTCCTCATTTAGCAACTGTAAAAAGTCAATACAGAGCGTAACTAGGCCCGACTATTGACCTCAGCCGATCGATACGGATGCTCGATGTTAGTCAGACACAGCTCAGTTGTCAGACTTGCACTTGGGGAGAAATGACTGTCTCGGTTCTTATTACTTATGCCGGGAACTCGCCGCGGTCTCCCGTGTAACCTCCCGAGAAATGGCCCTCGAACGCAGTGCCGACCCGAGGGAGCGCTCCGGCAGGACAGAGAGCGCGTCCCTGGTCCGAGGATCCGTCCTCGCTCCCCCTCTCCCCCCAGAGCCGCTGGCGCTGGGAGAGGCGGGCGCAGGCGGGGTGCCGCCCGGGCGTGCGCACTCCTCACGGAGCCCTGCCCTTCCTGCCCTCGTCGTTTCCCAAAACCCAGCGAAGACTTTCACTCCCAGAGCCGTCAGTCCCTGTCATCGTCAGCTGAGGAGACTAGGGAAACTGCTGAGATGGACCAAGGGAGACGCACCGCGTCCTTTGGGTGGCGAGTCTCCGGGACGCAGGGAGATGGGCTCTCCTCTTCCACAGACCCCGCGGAGGAGGGGTGTGGCCCTAGTCCGCGTCCCTGACTCGGACACACGGGTCTGCCCGTGGGGGCCCACATGCACACGGCGTCAGGGAACCCCCTCCAGGAGGTGTCCCTGCACGTGGCCAACCTGTCACACACACTCAGGGTGGTGGTGGACAGAGGGTCACGGGAGAAAACTGTGTGCGATGCGGTGACCCCTCTGTGAAATCACGAAGCTCACCATGGTGCACTTTGAAGGAGAAGAGAGGCAAGTCTGGGAAGGCATCCATGGGGGGCAGAAAATGGGGGTTCTGGGGTCGCCTCTGCTCCCTTAGTCCTGGACAACAGCGGCTCACCCTTCGCCCGCCACCACCCTGGAGCTGCAGGTACGCCCGACGCTCACTAGCGGCCTAAGGACAGTGCGGGAGGAGGCACAGATGCGTGAACGAATGAGTGAGCGAACAAGTGGACAGAAACAAAAAGAAGAAAAAGGAAACCCGAGAGTCTGGCATTCGTGCCGGAGGCTCTGACCGCCCCCCCTGGGTGTTTATGGGCCTGGGGAAGCGGGGGGCGTGCTCAGGGCTATGGGCTGAAAAGAGGATTTCTGGGCAGCGGGGGGCACTCCGTACGGATCAGATCTCGGAGAAGGTGTGGGAAGGCCGTGCCGGAGCAGAACACCAGTGTTACGGTTGCTGGAACACAGGCGAAGGGAATGGCCCCGTAGGGGCGGGGGCGGGGGCCTGAACGGAGGCCTGACCCGCACTCCCTAAGAGGCACCCGGACCCCACCGGCTGCGGGTCTGGGTGTTCCGGGGACGGAAGGGTCTGGCACGGCTGGGTTTCCCGCTGGCGGGCGTGGCCAGGCAGTGGTTCCCGGGACGGACAGAAAAAAGCTAACAGGAGGACCAGATTCCTACGGGGACATCGTGTTTGTCACCGTCCCTTTTGTAATGACACGTGCGTTTATGACGTTGTAGCTTCACCACGTCTCCCCTTTAGGTCCCTTTAAATCCCACAGCTGCCGCGCCGTCCAGGACGTAACGTGGGCTGGGGCTGGGGCAGGGGCCCGGCCTTCTCTAGAGAAGGAAGACGAGAGGGAGAGGGACACGGGTCGTGCAGGAGGAAGCCCAGCGTTCAGGGCAGACACGCCGGGTCTGCAAACAGAGTCACCTCCGGAGCCCCCACTGGAGTGGGAAGTCACGAAACCAGCGATCGATGCACAAATGCGGCGTTGGCTGCTGCGCTGCAGGGCGGACCCCAGAGCTCCGCCGAGTGCTTCCGGGCTGAAGGGCACGCTTTCTGCATGCTGAGTCACAGCGGCCCGACGCCTGTTGACGGGAGTGTCGGTAACTGAACTACATTATTCTGCCCTCATGTGAAAGCGCTCTGAAACCATTGCCGCAAACTAGAGACTGTTTCTTTGCACTCCCGCGCAGAGCACTGACAGTGTCGCCCGTAACACATTTATTCCGTCGGACCCCCAAGGACGAGACAGCTGCCAGTGTTCAGAAACGGCGCTTGGGCGCCGTGAGAGAAGTGAGTCCCCGAAATGAAGTTTCCAGGGTTCACAATGAGAGCACCATGCTGCATCCTGCATCCTGCATGGAAGCGACACCCCCCAGCTTGGCCGATTGCTACTTACCTGGGGCACTCAGCTCTAATCACGCGCCCCTTCCTCGTCCGCAAGGGCCGGGGTGAGGCCTGAAAGCCCCAGCACATCCCGGAGACACAGCAGAGAAGGAACACTCATGCAGGGAGGGAGGGGCACCCGCCGCCTGTGTTGATTTGAGGCATCGGCCATTCCTCCGGCACTCGGCTGGGTCTTTGCTACAGCTGCCTCGCTTCTGCCGGGGGAGGGGCGTCCTCTCCCCATTCCGTCCATTGTCAGGTTCATCAACCACCCGAGTGTCCCTTAATCAAAAGGAGAGTTCCTTGCTACCCTCGGACATCAAAGGAGCAGCTTTCTATGGCTAGGACGGAACCAAAGCTGCATCCTTTGAAGAACCTAAGGGGCAACATAGAAAAATCCTCCTGGGATACAAGTGACAAAGGCCACGGGCACGGTTCCCCGAGTATCCAGGGCGACCCGTCAAAAGGCCAAGAAAAACGCAGGCCTGTGCTCAGTGAGGACGGGTCTTCCTCTCGCCCATCCTCCTCCCGCACTTTCCCAGTGGCTGCTGCTGCCCCCTGGCCCTCCCCGGGAGCCTGGCAGGGCGGGGTGAAGAACGCCAGCCCCGAGGAGCAAGTCGGGGCGGGGGAGGCAGTGGTCCCGAAATGCTTTCGTTTCAATAAACCTTTTATGCCGAGGAGCCAGGCCAGGGTGGGCGACATGGGGTCACCGCCGAGCAAGAGCCAGGGACCACACGGACCGTGCGTGGTGCGGCTTCCCGCGAGGCCCCGCCTGCCCGTGGCCGGAATGCCAGTGGGAGAAAGTGGTTTAATTACTTGGTCCCAGACACCCAAGACTTGGGGGTTCAAAAGAGGCATTTATAAAGCCTTCAGAGAATTCAGGCCATTAGCACGCACCCCATTATTCAAGCGCTCCATCCCGTGAGACCGAATAATTATAAAATTCAAGTCAGAAATGACTCGACTCTTTTTTTTTTTTTTTAACACAGTGGCAGGCTGGCGGAGTCTCTTTTCCTTTCTTTTCAAGGTGGAAACCTGCCCACTTGAAAACAGAAGTTGTTAACGTGCTCCTTGACTTTAACATCTGGTACCATTTTCATCTTTTGCAAACTAGTAAAATGTTATAGTGGTTTTGACCGTGGGAGTTCAGTGCCAGGAGAAATTTTACCGGTACAAAGAGACTACAAAATGGGCTTCTGACTGGGCCGCAGGGTTTCTTAATCCTTATCTCAGCGCAGGAAAAAGGCGCAGCGGGGAGACCGCTCCTTGCCTGCGATTTCTCCGGGACCCGACTCAGGGAGGGTGGAATGGCCGAGAATGGGGTGCGGCGGCTCCCCTCTCCGCGCCAACGCCGAGCGAGCGAGCGGGAAGTCCGCCCTCGCTGGAACGTTCGGGGTGCGGGAAGGCCTTCGGGGTCCCGCGTCGCCCCGGGGTCGCTGTCCCCTCTCCTGCCCTCACGCCACCTCCCTTTGATGGGACCACACCGACCACTCCCAGACTCCGTTTTTTCAAGCAACTGTACCTTGTATCGCTGCGTGATGTCCAACGGGGAACCTATCGAATAGGCACAGCCAAATGGGCTGTGGAGGAGTGTCGACCCTCTGGGACACCCCGCCCCCCCCAGGTAGAGCCGCCCCTGAGTTCTGGTGGGGCCCCGCCTTTGCTAGAAGATGAGACCAGCAGGGCGCCCTCGCCGGAAGGGGGTGCTGGTGGGGGGAAGCCCGTCCAGTTCCGGCACTCGGACGTTCCGGAGACGGGCTCAAGTCCTGCAAACGCTCCGAGCCCCCACTTTCGCTCCCGTAGGACTGGGGCACGAAGATGCGAGGACTCGGGTCAGGGATGGGAAGCACGCGCTCCAGAGCGCACAGAACCGGGGCCCTCCACGCCGGCTGCCGTTCCGGGGCTCTCCTGCGGGGGGCGCTGTGCGGAGCGCAGAGGGAGGGGAGCTGTGGCGCAGTGTCGGCCTCTTACCAAGGCTTCTGAGCGGAAGGAAGCCAGGAGCCTCCGCGCGCGCACACACGACGAGTTCGTGTTTGACCACAGCTATTTCACACCGGAGCGAAACACGGGTCTACGCGTTTTCCCGAAGCCTCTGTATGCAATTAATCAGCAAGGAATTGGAAGCACAGATTACTTCTCCGAGGGCATGGGCGGTGCTCCATAAAGGCGCCCGTTCCAAGGGCCTGGCTGGCGCTGATCTGTCTGTGGTGTCAGGGAAACGACTTGGAGGTCGGAAAGGGAATTAGCGCCTTTTCAAAAGCAAACAAAACGAAAATCATTCAAAATCTCGGGTGAGGAAAAAGTAGTGTTACCACCACCCCGTGGTCAGTGCAGTGCTCACAAGAAATCAGGGAGCTTCTCTGCACAGGGCTTACGCACGAAGAACATTACTTGTTTTCTTGTTATTAAAAGGGCATCCTGGCCCGTGAGTCTGGAAACTCTGTGATGTGCCTGCCACGTGCTAGGGACGTTCCGGGCTCTGTCTCCCCGAATCCTCTCAACTCTGCCAAGAAACGGAGGCTTTGAAGGTGGATAGTTCGTGCCAATCGTGGGGTCGTTTCCATGCCTACAGGAGGCGCTGCCCTTCCTCCAGCACAGGTGTTGTGGCCGGCATCCTTCAGCGTGGGAACCGTCCACCCCCACAGGCCCAGTGAAAAGAAACCCGCCCGCTCAGGTGTTTGCCAACGTGCTATTGACCTCGGTCAGACCACTGCGGTCCGTTCTCACCCGCAGAGTAACAAGAACCAGACCCTAAACGTGATGTAAGGACATAAATCACGCCCCCCCGGTCCGTCCCGGTCCCGCGTGCCTGACGTGACTTCACCGTAGAAGGGGGTGGGGGCGCTTCTTGTTCTGCGTGCACCACGGATCTGTCCTCGGCTTCTGCAATTCCCGACAGCCAGGCTCTGGGCCCGGGGCTGGGCGCCAAGGCTGCGGAAAGGTGGAGGCAACCAAGTGAGCACCCATCGCTCCTCAGACCGCTCACTTCGGGGTCGTCCTCTAAATGCCCCTCGCTCACAACCCACCAACGAAGTAGAACACAGCCTGCTCTCCCTTGAAAGTAAACACTCAAAATATATTTTTAAAGATTTTATTTATTTATTTTTAGATAGGGAAGGGAGGGAGAAAGAGAGAGAGAAACATCAATGTGCGGTTGCTGGGGGCTGTGGCCTGCAACCCAGGCATGTGCCCTGACTGGGAATCGAACCTACGACACTAAAATATCTTTAAATGTGCCCAACAGTAATCGGTACTTTCTGTTTCACCATATCGGGATGCTCGCAGATTTCCATCATCACGTGACTGTGATAAATGGGGCAGTTTTGTTGACCACTGTTGCCGACATCTACACGTTTTTGGAAACGAATAAACGTTACCCTCAAAACTTCTTTTTTCGTCTGCTGATGCCAGCTGCAGAGAATAAAAGATGCTTAAGTCAGGAAGCGTGTTTCGACTTGCCCGAGGGAGGGAGGGAGGGAGGGAGGGAAGACAAGGAGTGAGCTTGGCCACCGTGCGGCGGAAGGGCGGAGCATGTGCTCTGGGCGCGTCCGTGAAAAGAATGAATAACGATCGTCCCTGTGATCGGGAGGAGGCAGACATGAGGGGAACGGAAAGCTTTCCCACGGAAAGGTCCATGTGTACCATAACTCATCAACTCCTCTCGTCTCAGCCCTAGTGAATTTTTCAGGCAGAAGTCCACTTTAAATAAGCTTGCACCCAAGTGTGAATACGTATCCATTAGTAGTCGTCACCAGCTGCACTTCCCCGAGGGTGCACGTACGCCGTCGGCGGTCACCTAACCTGCCCCCGCAGCGGGCCTGCTTTCAAGCCCCGGAGAGCTTTGTCGGAGGGGTGACAGCTCCCCGTGGGGAGGGGACAGGAGACTTCCTTCTCAAGCGCGTTCCCTGGGGCACGCAAACCTCCAGAGTAAAGCCCCTGCCTCAGGGAGGGGTGAGGGGAAGCTGGGGAGGGTTTCCCACCGCAGCCGGGAGCCCCCCTGCGGTCCTCCCTGGAAGCCATCGGCGGGTGAGCGGCGGGCGAGGCCACTCTCGCTGACTCTCGGGCTTTCGTGAGATGCCACGTGGGTGCCCGGGGTGTCACCGAGTTCTGCGATGACAGACCGTGTCTAGTCACAGCCCAGGACACCGCTGCGGCATTTGTCCTCTTGGGGATGAAGAACTGGAAAGTGGCAGAGCATGAGGTGTCTTCTCCGCCGTCTGCTCCAAACCGGCAGCTTCCAGTTCTTTTGCGTGCAGTTTCCTCGACGACTTAAAGATGGAGCTGCCTCAGGACCCCGCGACTCCACTCCTGGGGACTGACCCGAAGACACCCGGAACACTACCCCAAAGAATATGTGTCCCTCTAGGTACACTGCAGTGTCGCTCACCATCTCCAGGACCTGGAAGCAGCCCGGGGGCCCGGCAGGAGACGAGGGAATGAAAGAAGCGGTGGTACATTCCCACGGTGGAGTACTACTCGGCCGTGAAAAAGGAAGGACACCTTACCTTTTGTGACAGCGTGGATGGGCCTGGAGAGTATTATGCGAAGTGAAATGACCGGTCAGAGAAAGACAAATACCACGTGATCCCACTTGTGTGTGGGATCTAATGAACGAAATGGACTAACAAACAACATAGACGCAGATGCACAGACACGGAGGACAGACGGGCAGTGGTCAGGGGGGAGGGGCTGGGGGCAGGTGGAAAGGGGAAGGGTCTAAGCAGAGGAAAGACTCACAGGGAGACAGTGAAGGGGGGAAGGGAGGTGGGGAGGGCAACTGGGGGCTCAATGGGGCGCAAGGAGACGTGACTTGGGGTGGCGAACACACAGTACAACCTACAGATGATGTGGTATCGAATTGTACCCCCGAAACCTGGATAATTTTATTAGCCGATGTCACCACGATACATTCAAGATAAATTAAGAAAAGGGGGGAAAGAAATGGGCTTATAACTTGCCAAGTACATTGACATTTTGTTGCTCTTATGTTTAAGACCAAGCACCTTTTAGATAGGTATTTGTATACGAATCTGAGACCTATTTTTTTTAATCTGAAAGCAATAAAAGGAAATCTGAAATTCCTGGTGAGGATGCAGGCACGAAGCTGCACCAATGCTCCCTGCACTGAGACCAGCTCCCTGGACAGAGGCCTTGGCCTTTGTTAAGTTCCTCACGTTGCAGTGGCCTATTTTTAAAAAGAAAATTTAAACTTGGTGAAAATCTAAACTGAAAAAACTTGTGGGCTCTCAAGGGTCACCCCAGCACCCCCCCCCGCGCCCCAGCCACTGTGCGGTTTAGTTGCGTGTCGGCCTATTTCATGGTGCGATCTCTCTTCCAGCAGGTGGCAGTCAAGAGTCTTGTTCTAAGTCCATCAGTAGATGATAACCACGGCTGATGGACGAGGACGAAACATACCTGTCTGGAGGACAGGTGTGTTATTCTGGTTTGCACGCGCGTGTTCGCTGGGCCCGTGGTCATGCTGAGCTGCACCAGCGGTGACAGAACTCTCACCTAACACTCAGATGCAAAGTCAACCCTGCGGGCCAGGTGACGGGCAAAGCTCCCTGGAACGGGGCCGTTCTCGGCCCAGAACAAGCTGGAGGGGAAGGGGACACTCCCAGGAGGCAACACGGTGTTTCTCCAGGGAGAACCTTGTTGCGTCCCTGGGGAGGGAGCATTTTGGGGTTTTTTTGGGTCGAGTTAACACAACTCTCGGAAAAGAACTCATCTGTTAAACTCGAATGGTCAGTAGCTCTGAACCCAATCTCTCCCTGAATATTAAAGTTATTTGAGACAATAGTGTAACTGTGATATCGATCTGGACCTGCTGTTGCTTTAGCTTAAAACTCGAGTCTTTCTTTCCACTCCTGTGTGAACGTGTGCCCCCTGTCTGCACGCATGCAGGACCAGTATCAGTAGACGTGTGGTGCGGGAACCCAGGCTGGTCCGTGGTAAAGTGCACGGTGGGTGGTCGGATACAAGCCGGTGTCTGTGTGCGGAGGCAATGGTGTCCGCCCTGGGTGGGCGGGAGTTAAGCTCGGAGGCCGGCATCAGCAGGGAGCCTGGGGCGCTGGGGCTCGGACAGCGGAGAGCTTCGAGGACACTACCTCCCGGGAACAGGACTGGAGTGACGTTGCAGGATGTAAGGGGTCAGACGCCAGCCTCCATGGAAACCCCGCCCACCAACGTGCCAGCCCGGTGGTTCCGTTAACCGCAAGGTTACCACAAGGGGCTCCCGTATTTTAGCCGCAGAAAACATCCACCTATTCGATGGAGCCTTGGCTGGCCTGGAGCTCTTGGCCGATGGGACCAGAGAGGCTCCTTGCATACTGAGAAGCACTGTCATCCACATTACACATGGCTGACAGGAGAGCATCCTCTTATTGGGTCATTTCCCTGCGGTCTTAAAAAATCTGAGAATGGTACAAATTAGACAGTTTGTACTTAATTTTCATCTTTGACTGAAAGAAAACTTGAAAAGCTTAAAGGTCTATTTGCCACTGATTCTGTCTGCCAGTCGATAAGATCAACTTTTGGGGGGGAACTCTCTCTTCTCTCCCTACTCTTTTCGGGTGCTACACCACGCAGAATCCTTAACCATCAAAAATACACACATTTCCCTGAACAATCCTCCCCTCCCCTTGTTATAGTCTCATTGTGCACACAGGGTGCATTTTTGTTACTGTCTTTTTAGGATGCGTTTGGTGTGCGTGTGTGTGTGTGTGTGTGTGTGTGTGTGTGTGTGTGCGCGCGCTGAGGTTGTCCAGAGGGTGATTTTATTTGCTTTCCTTGAGTTTTAGGTTTGAAAGCAACCAAGTTAGCCAGATGTGAGATTTCACGGAGTTGGCTGACTTTCTTGTTACGAATAAGTGTCTTCTCCCTCCAAAGACTGCTGCCCAGTAAATTAAGTCATCCAACGTGAAAGAACCTCAGGCTTGCTTGGCTCCTGGATGTTCGGCAGCGGAAGGGGCAGTGGAGGTGGAAGTCCGTGTGGAGGACAGGGGAGGGGCGAGGATGAAACAGGGTGGGGGGGCAACCGAGGAGAGCAGGGGGACAGACGCCTGTGAGGCTGGGTCGGCAGAGCGTCCGAGGCGGATGGGGCTGGGTCCCCTCTCCTCAGAGCACCAGGGAGCGACTCCAGGGACGGCCGGGGGGCGGGGGGTGCAGAGAAGAGGAGGAGACGCACCTCCTCTGCTGGCTGGCGGTTCCTGGACACGGTTTTGCTCATCTGGCCGCCGAACCTACTTGAGACAGAGGGGAGTGTCAGAGGGAGATGGGGGGGGGGAGGGGAGGTGCGGCTGGGTGGCAGCCACATGCCTTAAGGCGGGCGGGTGAGGTGAGTGTTGCGTGTGTTGAGGGGACGACGAGGACGGCGTCCTGGTCTTGCAGGAGTGCGGCCCGAGAGCACCGCCCACGCAGCAGGGGCCTGTGAGCTGTCCCAGGGGGCAGAGACAGGGCAGGGAAGCGGACAGCTGGGGTCCGAGCTCCAGGGCTGCAAAGTCGGGACCCTGGGGACAGCCAGTCCGGGGATGTGTGTCACCAGAATCACCTCTTCCGTGACGCCCAGGAAACCAGCTCCCATTGTCTGAACGGGGGCGGAACGCTCTACCAGCGTCATCATGGGTTTTTGGGTTTTTTGCTTGTTGTCACGTCTACAAAAGGAGGGGACCGCACCCGAAAGGCCTTGAGATCACCACCTCCGTCCACTGCCGTGTCCTCGGGCCACGCGTCCCCTCGGGTTGAGCAGCACTGGGACTCAGCTGAGAGGGAGTGGAGCCGGGGACACATTTAGTTTGGGGTCAGGGGGACAGATTCACGCGGGCTGCAGTCCCTTCTGTGTATAGAGCACCGCCGGCCCCGCCCCCCCTTTAGAAATAACTTTCAGAGCCATGCCTCCCCCCCCCACCCCCGCACTAGGAGCCACACCCTCTGACACTGTGAAATGAAGACACAAAGGGACAGAGGTGGCGGCGGCCCGCCACACCCCTCCATCCCCGCTGTGGAGAGGGGGCGGGCAGCTCAAGAGTTCGCAGTGTTTGAAACTGGAAGCTCGACACCGGGGTTTTCTTCCAAATCTTGTAGCTCAAATTTGAAGAAAAATAAGTAGACAGCTACCCTAAAAAATTTCCTCCACATCACTAAAAAATAATTCATGAGACAGAGGAAAACTTGACTATCAATAACTTTTAAAGATAAGGAACTATTTCAAAAACAGTTATTGAGCTGAGTATTTTCTACAGAAAATGAAACTTCGAAAGTGTCACCTGAAGACGTTACAAGTAGTAAGAGACAAGAAAAAAAGGGGGGGCAGGAAAAGACAATGCGGCACAGGAGGGGGAGCAGCTAGTGGCAAACGCACCAGGCTGTTTCCTGAGATCTATCGTGTCTGCGGTCTTCCTCGCCTTCTGCATTGTCACAATTCATTGTGATTGTTCACTTGGATTGTTTCCTTTCTTATCTCATTTTGCAATTTTATTTTGTGCTTTTTTAAGGGGCCCCACTCAGCCCAGAACCCCGGGGGCCGGTCCCGGGGAAGCGGCATGGCCGCTCGGCGTCCGAGGACAGATGCGGCTCGGAGACCGCCCGCCCGTGAGTCGGCCCCGCCGCCGACCTGTACCCGCCCCCCCAACCCCGCCCCGTGACTCACCCTGCAGCCCGGGGCTCAGGCAGGCGGTGAGCACTGCTGGCTGTGCCAGGAGGCTCAGATGGCGGCCCCACATGATGACTTTGAAGTCTCGTCTGAGTCATCACTTGCTGCTCTGGGGACGACGGTAACTGTCACCTCCCCGACCTGAACGGTACAGTCACCTCAGCAGCGGCTGTGATGTGCCTGCTTCCGTGCCCTTCCTACGGCGGCTCACCGACTGTCCCCGAGACCAATGCAGGGACTTCACGTGGAGGTGGTCCCCAAAATAACCCACAGGAAGGAATCAGCCAGCGATCTGTCACCTGCACGACTTTTCTCGAAAACAAGTTTCTAGCTTCACCCTTGATATAATGGGGACTGTGCAACGTGGCGTGTGTGGGCCTCGTGACCGAAGTGTGAAACACGTATTTTTTACCCCGTTTTACAGACAAAGGAGCCGAGGCTCAGAGGGGTGAGTCCAGCTAAAACGCTCTGGGGAGCGGGGACAGAGCCAAGCCCCGCCTGTGCGAGGCCGGACCCAAGGTGCGCCCCTCCCGCCCTGCGAGGAACCTGCGGCGGGTGAGCAGGGGCTCTGCACCCCCACGAGGAGGGAGGGCTCGCCCTTCCCGGGGCCGGTCCCGCTGCTCCAGGGCTCCCAACCGCGGGCGTTTCACTCCAACTTCCCGCTGAGCCTGTTGCTAAACCCACAGCATTCCACGGGCACCTCCAGCGTGGCACAGCGAGACGATGTACGTAAATTATTTTAAAGGCCTAATAGATCTCCAAGGACGCCCTCATAGATTAAGTGTCAGAAATGAAATATTGCGTTTCAGCTCCGAGGGCCTCTTGGAGTGGACGCGCGGGCCGTAATTGAGGCTCCTGAAAGGCGCGATTTATGGCCCTGCGTTCCAGAGGCCAGCCGTTTCTGGGAACCGCTTAATGAACCGCGTGGCTGGGCCGCGAGAGTGGACCCTGCTCCCCACCCTGTCACCCGACGACAACGCCCCAAACACTCAGACTCCGTTTGTGGAAGGTGAAGGGTTTACAGCCGTGAGCTTGTCTGCTGCCAAACTGTCCGTGCTTCGGAGACTTTGGGGAACCACGGATCTCATCTCTCCAAGGGTTCCTCAGGGCCCCGCTGGCACCATGTGACAAGGACGGGCTGACCGGGGTCTCGGGTCGTGTGGCACCTCAGGCGTAGCTGGGGGGAAGAATCCAGGGAGAACCGGGGTCCATCCCAACCTCCCCCCACCCCACAGCGAGGCCACGGGGGGAGGACGCCTGTCTGCTCGCCTTCTCCGTGTTCGGAAACCCACGGGCGGAGGCCCGGGGGCTCGGGGCGGCGGGGGCTGTGAGCTGCCCTGTCCGGTGGGGTCTGCTTGCGGTGCGTCCCCTGGGGCCCCGTGCTGGTGCCCCGCCCCGGCGCCCTCCGCGGCTTCTCAGTCCTCGGAGCCTTCGGAAACGCATCCGGTCCCTCCTCCGGTGCTTACCGCAGCCTGGTCGACGGTCACTTCCAAACCCCCTTCCCAGGCCGGCTCCTGCAGCTGGGGGCGGGGCTGGGGCACAGGGCTTCTCCTCACAGAGCTGCCCTGTTCCTGCGGACCCCCCTTGGCCGAGAGCAGGGTGGCTTGGCCACGTGGGCGGGGTGTCACGGTAGCCTGACGTGGGCTGCCGGGACGTGGGTGAGGCAGACTCCTGACTCTTGGGGATCGCTGCCCCCTCCCCCCGAGATTCCAGGCCCCCAGGGATCCCCGCGGCTCCCCTCCGGACCTGGGCAGGGAGCCCGCCAGCAGTGCTCTCTGTTGTCCCATGTTGTCGGGTTATTCGACCGGAGAAACTATCCTTTTTTGATCATTGCTGAGTACCCTGCCAGCTGGCGGCCACCAGAGGCAAAGGGCAGTTACTTCTTGGACAACGAACCTTTTCTTCCCTGCAGGTTATGCTGTGAGCCCGAGTCTCACTTCCCTTTCTGATCGGAAAATTGTAACATCTGCCCCTCCGTTTCAGTGTCGGCTGCTAGACCGCAGGCTTCCTCCTTGTGCTTCAGCCCGCACTGCGGGGCGCTGCTGCGGAGCGTTGGCTATTAGCATATTCCTTTTCGAAACTGAACATTATTCTAGAACACACAACTCCTCCCAGGAAATTGGAGCCCTGGCTTCTGCCTAGGTATTCATCGTTTAGCATCAACCGAGGGACACCGAGAAGGGGCATCCGGGGCTCCGTGTGGCCCCTGCCGGGACCAGGGGGACGTGCGGCCCACCGGGGCTTCAGGCGACGCGGCGGGAGAGACCTTCCTCCTTCCAGCCGCAAGAGCAGGGGAGTCACTGCCAGGGGCTGCGGCAGGCGGGGCCTGAGCCCCCGGGACACAGGTGACTCGGGTCTCAGAGCAGGTCCATCAGGACGCAAACGGATGGCGCTTCTGCTGAGCTGGGAAGACAAACATGGAGGCAACTACGTTTTATTTAACTTTTTTTTTTTTCCGGCTGGAGATTAGTATTCTCAACCACACCGTGTCTCTTTGCAGAAACGCATCCTTACTCGTGCGGGGATGAGTTAGGGAGGGGCAGGGTGTTTCTGGATGGTGGACTTGGAGAAGTGAGCCTGCTCTCTGACCTTAACAGAGGGAGGACCTTTTTTTAAATGATTTTTAAAAAGATTTTATTTATTTATTTTGAGAGGGAAGGGAGGGAGAAAGAGAGAGAGAGAAACATCAATGTGCGGTTGCTGGGGGCCATGGCCTGCAACCCAGGCATGTGCCCTGACTGGGAATCGAACCTGCGATGCTTTGGTTCGCAGCCCGAGCTCAATCCACTGAGCTACGCCAGCCGGGGCCCCGAAGGACCATCTTCTACGAGGACGCCCGTCCCACATCCCTCTGTGGAGAGAGCTCGCGCTGAGCATCTCTACAGACATCGCCTGCATGTGGTGTTCAGCTTGGTTCCAACTCCCACCGTCTCCCTGGCCTCGTGAGGGTGTCTCAGCCTCCACGCCCCTGGCATGGGGGGTGCAGAGCCCGGGGAGGGCCGCCCTGTGCCCCGGAAGGTTTAGCAGCATCTCCGGCCTTGACCTGCCCGGTGACAGGACACCTGCTCCCCACTCAGCCCAACTCCAGGCTTGGACAGTCACAAGTGTCCCCAGATGCGGCCAGTGTCCTCTCGGGGCGAAGTCTCCTCCTCTGAGAAACGCCAGCCCAAGTGATGAGGAGTGATTCGTGCAACGAAGAAAACGGGAAAACCTCTGGAGGCACGAAAGCTCCTTGCAATAATCCACAGCCGTGCGCCCCATCGCTGACTCGGTGATGAAAACGGTGTCCGTCCACGGGGCCCCGTGGGTCCTCGGGGGTCCTCCTCGGGGCCAGCCTTGTCACGCGGTGCCACTCGCAGAGCACAGTCGCGTGCTGCGTCGGTCACAAGGTCACACAGCCTCACAGCCGGGATCGAAGTGGGACTCTGAAACCACTGGCCGTGTCTAGCAGAATCATGTCATTCTGCTGGTCGGGCTTCCAAACCATTTCACAGACTGCCACAGACGACACTTGAACACGAGGAAACCTTAACGGTCTCCGTGTACAGAAAATCATTCCCTGTTACGTACACTATCCAGGATGAGGGCTTTAAACATCTGCAAACGGCAGATGCAGAGAGACTTAGAACGCTGCCGAGTTTAACCTCTTGTCCTAAAAGAGTCGGCTGCCCGAATCACCCGGGGCTCCGGGGGCGCGACGCCAGGAAACCTGTGGGACATGCAGCCGGGGCAGAGCAGCCGGGGCGGCGGCAGTGGGGACAACTGTGACTGAACAACAGCATGAAAATAAAAACAAAAACAAAAAACACACATACAATTCAGTTTCCATTTTTATAAGTTTACCTACCGAAGCCCCGTGCCCAGGAGAGGACAGGGTGAACCTCTGTGGCCCGGGAACAGGGATTCCCGGCCAATACCATTGCCATCCCTTGCGGAGCCACATCCGCTTTGGGGTTTACTTCCAGTGCTGAAGGGAAGGGTTTGGGGCCGGGCGTGCTGTGCTGGGCGTTTGAAGAGCAGGAGTATCAGAGGCCCTTCCGAGTCTTGGCAAGTGGAGTAACTTATCCTGAGAATGCAAAGTGCCTTCACACAACACCTGGAATGAGTTTCGTCTCTAAAGACACGCGAGGAGTCCGCTCCGCTGTGCCTGGGGCGGCGCAGAGGGATTCACAGCCGGCACCTGTGAGCCCCAAAGGGGAACCCCCAGGCGGAGGGGAGCAGGTCTGCTCAGCAGGAGGGAGACAGAGAGAGTGGACAGCTGGGGTGAGCGGGGGAGCCGGCCCTTCCCAAACCCTGCGCCCCAGACCCACCGCAGTGAGAGCCGGGCCCAGATGCGTCCTTTCCGAGTCTCCCGGGAGCGAACGCTTGGGGGGAATGGCTTTTATTGGGAGTTTTATTAGAAGAAATCCACACCCTGGACGGATGGCTTAGCAGAGATTCAGGTTAAATAAAAATCTCCCCCCTTCGCCGCCACACACATAAAAGGGGCGCAGCTTCGTGTAACGAGGTGGGTCAGTTTTAAACCTGATCATTTTACGCCCCTGGCGGGAGACGCCGCACCCGGCGTTTCTAAGGCGACCGCTCCCGCTTCCAGAGAGGAAATACCTCCGAAGTCCTCATTTCTAAGTCGCCCTGTGAATTCTTGGCTTCAGCTACGGAAAGACTGGACCTTAGAGTACCACGTGCGCGCGCACACACACACACGCACTCGTGCACGTGTGTGTACGTGAATACACGGCCATGGGCACGGGCGCGCATGCACAGTGCGCGCGCGCGCACACAGGCCGCCTGTTCGTTCCGCCCTTACGAAAGCGCAATCCGGCTTTCCAAGCCCGGGGACAGGCTGGTAATTGAAGTCACACTGCTCTCAGCCTGTCCACACGCGGGGCGCGCGGGGCGTTTCCTGCGATTGGCTGTCCCCGGAGAGAAGCGCAGGGCCGAGCAGGACCGAGTGCGGCCGCGCGCACCTGAGCCCCGCGCCGGATCGATGCTGGGGCCAGCGGGGCTCTCGTTAATGAGGCTGCGCGGCCGCTGCAGTGCGCAGGGCCGGTGCCCGCGCGGAGGCCCTGCGATCCACTGGAAGACAAAATAATTGCTCCATGTGGTGGCACAAAGACATCAATGGGGTTTTGTGCCCCTGACAGCCAGCTTTACATCCTTACCCGGGAGAGCGCCTCGCGCGCACGGCGCACGGCGCGCACGGCGCCAGGTGTGCGGGGAAGAGGTTGTGCTCAGCAGGCTGGTTCACCGGACTCCGGGGTTTGCGGTCCCGGGAACTGGCGCCCGCCCCAAAGCTGCCCCCGGTCCAGGGACGGTTGTACCCATCTGCTTTTCTGTGAAATCCACACAAGCAGGGAAAACCCCAAATGTGATTTACACTGGCTGGATGCCGCGATTCCTCACTATTACGGGGGAGACTCGGAAGGGCGCCTCCCAAAGCTGCGTCCGCACACACCTGAGGGTTAAAGGGGAAGTGGAGGGGACCCCGTGCTGGAATTTTCTCCAGTTTCCTTGAACGTCCTTTGTACCAGCTGCTAAACGATGAGGCAGTGTTCCCGGGCGTCACTAGGATTTAAACGGTGGCACACTCTCTCTGGGCTACGAACACAGCACGGCCCGCAGTGAGGAATCCAGACCCTGTTCCGGATTGTTACACCTCAGCTCACCCCGGATCGGGTGACAAGGGCACTGTGCTCGTTTCTCGGCCTTGGGGCGGCGAGCCCACCCTTCCCCAGGTGCCTGACCTTGGTCCCTAACACGGGCCGCGGGCCTGGAAACAGCACCGGCGTGGTGACGAGCAGGACAGCGGACTCTCGCACTGCGCCCACGGTCTGAGGGGCGGGGCCCGAACGCCAGGGGCCGGCCGCCCGCGTCCGAGTCAGGAGTCAGGAAAGCCGCTGCTGCTCTTCGACGTGAGCCGCCTCCCCCGACTTGGTCCGCGTCTCAGCCTTCTCCCCGCGGTCCCCGGGTTTTCTCGTCTTCCTCACGTTTTTCTCATCCATTCATTTCCCACAAAAATGTTACTTTTATCCCATTTCCAGGCTGTGACCTTTTGGAGGTTCCTCTGCCTAATCTTGTCTAAAAGGGGGGTCATGTGGCCCTGGCTGGCGTAGCTCAGTGGATTGAGCTCGGGCTGCGAACCAAAGTGTCGCAGGTTCGATTCCCAGCCAGGGCACATATCTGGGTTGTGGGCCACGGCTCCCAGCAACCGCACATTGATGCTTCTCTTTCTTCCTCCCTTCCCTCTCTAAAAAAATAAATAAAATCTTTTAAAAAATAAAATAAAATGGGGGTCATGTGAACAATTATCATATTGAAGTCGTTACGACAACGGACAAAAGCAAACAGAGGGGACGTGTCCCAGCAGCGGGCCAGGCGCACAGAGCGCCCCAGTGACGACAACTCGAGTGGAACCACGCGCCATGTTCTGTCCCCTGAGCACCAGGGACGGAGGGTGCCCGGGTGTGGGAGGAGCCCCTTCCTGGGCTTTCTCCTTCATCTGCCCGCCGCCTCCCCGCCCCCCGCCCCGGGGCACCTCTGGGCCACTCCTCCATCCAGCCCCAGCACACCCCCGGGGCCGCCCTCCCGCCCCTCTGCTCCTGCGGAGGGTCCTCGCCGGCGAACCACAGCCAAGAGGGGGACAGGGACGGATGACGCAGCTGTCTGCACCCACCTGAGTCTCACCTCCTTAGCGCGTTTCTGGGTTTCCTCGGATGAGTCCCTGGAGTTGACAGGTGACAGCGTGAGACTTGGAGCAGAACTGGAAAGAAACCCGACTCCCGGGGACCCTGGGGGGGCCCTGTGTCCTGCTCCGTGGGGGCGGCGCCCTCACCCTCCCGGGGACAAACTCACGCAGGCAGCGCGTTCACGCAGCGAGTGCTTCCCCCGGGCACTTCCTGTCACCTCGCCCCGGTGCCCCGCCGAACACTGAGGGTGCAGCGGGGTCACAACAGCGACCCTGCTCTCGGGGAGCCGAGAGCTTCGCACGGGGAGCGGACACTGACTGCGGGCAGGATGGACACGGAAGGACGACAGCGACTCGGGTGGGGAAGAGACAGGGTGTGCCGGGCGAGCGTGTCCGAGCGTGTCCGGGCGTGTCCAGGCGTGTCCGAGCAGGGCAGGCCGGGTCAGGAGAAGCTGCCCGAGGCGGGCCTAGCATTGGCTTCCTGTTAGGTTCATGCTGGAAAACGAATTTTGTTTTTTCTGGACCCAGAACTCCCACGACCACTGAAACGGAGAACTGTCTTCCAAGCACTCAACTGACTTCACTGTCATTCAGAAACGCTTTGTGCAAACAGCCTGTGGCTTCACACACACATGCACACTCGCGTGCACACACATGCGCACACACACACACACATGCACACACACGCACACAGGTCTAGGAAAGGGAGCA
Organism: Phyllostomus hastatus; assembly: GCF_019186645.2. Classification (NCBI taxonomy): domain Eukaryota; kingdom Metazoa; phylum Chordata; class Mammalia; order Chiroptera; family Phyllostomidae; genus Phyllostomus; species Phyllostomus hastatus. The sequence continues at coordinate 21,896,813 of NW_025333607.1, read as the reverse complement.
GGTCGTCCTTCTGATGACTGAGGTGTCCAGGCCTCCACCTCAGGCCGTCGAGGGTATAAGAGTATATGTACTCGATAGAGAACACCATAAATGTTAACCCACGACAGACGTTCCCGAGGTGGCATTAACCAGCCAGACCCGGCTCTCAGAAGCTTCCAGGGCTTCACTGGCCCAACCATCCGTTTACGAAAAAGCATCCCGTGCTTCTGTGGGACCCAGGTGACCTGCAGCCCGCCTCAGGCTACCCTGCCAACGTGGGTCCCGAGCAGCGCCCAGGCCCTCCCCTGGCCTGGGCACTGCCCCCCCCTTCTCCACCCCCCCCCCCCCCCGCCCACAGCGGCCTCTCCATGGAGAACTGCATCAACTCGGAACCACCTGCCCGAGGAGCCAAGCCACAGCTTCCCAGCCGACAGCGGACGGCATGAGAGGGGCAGAGCGGGCACGCGGGGCAGACTCCTGCGGTGGGACCCCGTGCCCCCGAGCCCGGGCTCTCAGCGCTCTCTCTCCTCACTCCGGCCCTTGCCGAGACGACGGGCTTTGTGCAGGGGAAGGAAAGCGGTAGGTGCCCCGAGTGGCCATTTCTGCGGGAGACGGGAGCGGGTGGCAAACTGGGGCCCAGACAGGACTGACGGCTGGTGGGGAAGACTCAGGTGGTAGCCGGAAGAGGTAGGGGCTCCAGTTCCGCAGGAAAAGTGGGCTTCCGATGACCTGCGGGTGGCGAGAAGCAGCGAGTGAAGATGAAACTGAAGTGAGCGGGGAGGGGTCCCGGGGGAGGGTCCCGGCGGCGGCAGGTGGGACGGGCTCCCGGAAGCAACTCACCCACCACCGCACAGTGTTTGCTGAGTGTCCCCATGCGCAGTCTTGAGCAAAACGTCCGTGTGCGTGGATTGAAAACCACATCAGGAATAAGCACATCTATACATACATGAATCTAGAAATGCAAAGTGATGGCAGGAAAAAGACTTTCTCTTTCTCTTTCTTTAAAAAAAAAGATTTATTTATTTTTAGAGAGGGAAGGGATGCAGAGAGGGAGAGACACCAATGTGTGGTTGCCTCTCGCGTGCCCCCTACTGGGGACCTGGCCTGCAACCGAGGCACGTGCCCCGACTGGGAATCGAACCCGTGACCATTTGATTCTCGGGCCTGCACTAAGCCACTGCGCTACGCCAGCCAGGGCCAGAATTCACATGTCTTGAAAACCAGACGCTGCAACAACGCGGCGAAGGTTTCGGATGTATGTTTCACGGCGTTCTGCCTCAGTGAGGTCATCAGTGGATTTTAACGTCGTTGCCTCAGGTTGGTGGGGACTGCACCCGCGCCCATTAACAGTGCACGTCAGCATATGGGCCTGTGCTGACTTTCCTAATTCACATACTCTTGAAACAAGATTTATGACTATCCCAGCGTCATCTTGTGCCTGAAACTGACCAGCCCTTGGCCACCAGATCCTCCAGGAAGAGCCCCCCCCCCGCCCCCATGGAGCAGGGCACGCCCCCAGCCCGGCCAGCCCCGCCCACTCAGGGGGCGGAGCCCATGGAGCTCTTTCCACCCCAGCGTTTGGTGCGTGCGTGCGTGCTGTGTGTGTGTGTGTGTGTGTGTGTGTGTGTGTGCGCATGATGAGAACCCTCGTGGGTTCTGTGAAAAGCACTTCCGACCGGTCTGCAATGGGGTTAGCAGCACATTGCAGTGATGGAGATTCACATGTTGCCTAAATCTTAGACTTTTTATAACTCCAGAGAACGCTTCACAGCCCAAGACAGAGGGCAACGCGTGGGAGAGCGCAGGGGCCTGGGCCAGCGCCTGGTCCCCTGGGTTTTGATGCGGATGGGAGGACCCACGCCGGGGCGAGTCAGAACCCACTGCCGGCCTGGGCAGCTCTGGCTCTCCCGCGCCTCCGGGATAATGGGGTCGCGGCCACGAACGAGACAGTTTCTCAGAGTGGGGTGTCCAGTGAATGAAGAACGGTGGACTTCAGGGGAAAAAAATCACAGACACGTAAACATTTTATTGTGCTTATTTTTTAATTTTGTTTTATTAGGATATTATACAAGTTTCAAAGCTAACATCAGAGTTTGCTTAGCGTGTGTATCTAAAGCATAACAAAATAAAAGTATCTCACAAAAGACCACGTTACAGTACTATTGAAACACGGGGCGTGGGACAGGTATGCATGTGCGGGTTACAGACACAATACATTCATCTCGAGGGGAGAAACATCTAGTAGGAGTAAAGCTCCGGTTAAAATAAATACCATGTCAATGTGAACAGCGACACCTGAGGCGCGCTGACGCTGCTGAGGCGTCCTGAGCCAGGCCGCCGTGCGGAGCGGGGAGGCCTTCGGGAAGCGGCCGCGGGGTCTCGCGGAGCCCACAGCCACTGCGCACTGGACGGGGCACTGGACTGGACGGGGCGCCCTCCGCGCACCACCACCCCAGACCTTAGCTTACGGGACAACGTCCCCCGCCGCTCCCCCTGGGGGCCTGGTACCGGTGCCCAGATAAGGTGTAGAATCAAGTGTACCTTTCATCCCACTATTTCTCAAATCAATCCAGACGTCTCACTTAATCCACACAAAATTCACTTGTGAACAGAAATCTATAAAGGCAACATTTTACATGTGATTATAAAAATTAGCACTTCTAATCATCTCCATAATTCTTTGAAATGATCCCATTCAAAATTAAAGTTAGTTTCTTACACAGTGGTTCCTCCAGGAAAGAATAAGGGCACTTAGACTGAAAAGAAGGGAGAAGGGCCGGAACAAGAAGTCTGCCCACGCAGCACGCCCCCCCCCCTCCCGGCAGGGTCCCTGACACGGAGAGCCGGAGCCTTCGCTCACACGGCGCCACGAGGGGCGGGGCCCTCACGCGTGACGCAGACCCACAGCATCTGTAGCATCGCAGGAGAAAGGGGGCATTTGTCCCGAGTGAAGGGCATTCATCTCCATCAGCCGCGCACCGTGAAAACGCACGAGGCACGGCGGGCCCCAGAGAAATGCCTCTCGGCCTCGCTCTGGAAACCAAGCTGCGGGTGGGCCGTGTGAGTGTGACTTGTCCTCAGCCCCCAGGGCCTGGGACAACACCCGGCAGGCTGAGGGGGCCGGCAGGGGGTCCTCCCGGGATAAATCGCCCTCGAGGCACATGACCAACAGAAACACCAAGACTGATTGCATTTGGGGAAAGGGAGAGTTTATACTTTTTTTGCCCTCTATACATTTGCAAAGTTTATAAATGACTTGAATGTATTCAAATTATTGCAAGAAAAATACTTACACGGAAGAAACGAGCCCGGCGGTGACGCGGGCCAGAGGCAGGTGTCGTTGGAAGGCTAGGTCCCCACGCTGGCCGGCTCATCCGCCCCAGGTGGCACGGCGTCCTTCAACGGGTGGCCACCTGGCCCCGGCCTCGCAGCGCTGGAAGGAACTGGGGACCCCCACCTGAGGGCACGCAGAGAAAAGACAACTCCACCCCCTTCACGGGGCTCCGGCCACTTCCGTGCCCTCAACGCACGGTCACCACCTCTGTCTGTCACCTTCCTGCCTGAACTCGGCACTCTGCTTCAACGCTTCCCGGCAGAACCGGCCGTCTCCCAAAAACTCTGCCTGTGGGGACGGCCAGTTCCGTTTCTTCACACAAAATCCAGAACTGCAGCCTTGTCGGCAGGACCCAAGCCGATTCAGCGCTCACCGGCGCAGGCCGCACCACGCACACCCTCCCTCCCTCCCTCCCTCCCTCTCCGACCCGACAGTGCACGGGCGCACCGGGCGGTCCCCGTTCTCAGAAGTTTAGGAAAAATGTTTCCAATCCAGGAAGAGTGTTCAAACACCAAAGACATTTTAAGGGTATTGTGTTGTCAGAGAATCTGAAATATTCACGGATAAAATGCACATACAATATAAATAAGAGAGTAGCTTGCGGAATATAAAAAAAAATTTCTCAAGGGGACCAATCAGAACTTCACTAAAACCTATGAATGAAAACATACGCTTAAACTATAGTGTACATCTCTGAGTGGGGCTTTTAAATTTGCAAAGAAATGGAAATATAGTACTGCAAGATCATTTAAAGGATATTTTCCAAATGTACAAACAATAATAAACACACAGAAAAGCCTTGGGCAATGTGCAACTTTCAAAATTACCGTCACGACAGCCAAACAAATCCTTAACCACTTTTTATGCGGATTCATTTATACCGTTTCCATGCAGAGAGCGCATCAAAGATACGAAGACAAAACAAAACAAAGTGAAAAACTCTTCAGTGTCTGACTCACATTCTGTCCCCCAATGTGTTCACATTTAAGAGTTGCATTTTCAATGTATGAGCTAAGAATTTTCAATGTTTCTCCAATAGTTCGTGTTGACGTTTACCTTAAGAATTATTTAAATGCTACGATGCTAAGAACTAAAACACATACTTCAACTTTCAAAAATAAAATAGTCACCCAAGTTCACAATCGTGTTCCTGTCCACTGCCCGAGGAGGACTGAGAGGCCCGCGGTCCCCAGCCCCGGCGCCGCGCGGGCGGGCTGGGTCTGTCCTGGCGGTCTCCCCCGGGGTCTCTCCCGCCGCGCGCCGCCTGCGGCCAGCCCCAGGGTCCATGCGAACACAACCCACCAGCGCGCACTCCGCGTCGGCGCCCGGACCCCGCTCCCCCGAGAGCCGCTGCGCTGCTCTCGCTCTGCCAGCACGCAATCCGCTCTCTCCAAAGTCACTTGGGTTTTGCAGGAAGGCGACTTACACGGGGACAGAATGAAGCTTGGATGAAAACTGGTTAAGGATTCGAAGCACGCGAGTGCCGGCGCGTCGGCGCCGGCACCCGGACGGAGGCGGGGGCGCGGCCTGCACGGAAACACTTGGGTGGTCTCGGCGTCGCTCCCCCGGGCGCTCAGCTGCTCGAGGTGCAGGCGTGCATCCTCTTGGCGACGTCGTACACGTAGGTGACGTCCGGCCGCTTCTCCGGGTCCGGGTTGATGCACGTGTTCACCAGCTGCCGGAGCTGCGGACACAGAGCGCGGGCGCTTAGTGGGCGTGCGTGGGCCCGGGGCGGCTCCCACTCCGGGGGGGCGGCTCCCTCTCGGGGGGGGGGGGCGGCTCCCACTCCCGGGGGAAGGGCACGCCCTGGCCGAATATTCACGCGCCCAGAAGTACGCGCGACCACTGCCGGAGACCACGCAGTCGCTGGAACGTTCTAAGGGGCGTATTCGTTGGCGAGCATGCGTGGCCAGAGGAAATGCACCCATTCCGACAACGCGGACGCGCCTGGAGGGCATCGTGCTAGGCGAAGCCAGTCAGAGACAGGGAAAGTCAAGAACCACCTGACTGCACTCACGGGTGGGCTGTACAACCGAAATGGACAGACGAACGAAAAGCGAAAACAGGAAAAACCTCACAGACACAGACCACATTAAGGCGGTCACCAGAGGGAAGGGGGCCGGGGAGGCACAGCTGGAGGGGACCAAATGCTCGGCGGCGGCAGGCGGCCTGACTCTGGGTGGCGGGCACCCACTGCCCACACAGCCCTGGCTCTCGGGACTGTGAAACCCACACAGTCTAATCAACCAGGGTCTCCCCAGCAAATTTCATTGTTTCAAAAGAGGTCTTTTCCACAATCAGGAGCCAGATTTTTTTTTCCGCCTTATAAGTACGTCTTTAGGAATAATTTAGATCTTTTGAAAATTTGCATTAACTCTTTCTGGCCAGTACAGTAGCATGTTCTACATTATTGAATTACTATGGTTTCTTCACAGTCATCAACTTCTACCCTCTAGAGGAAACTGGAGTGCGGACAAAACCTGTGGGGTGGTCTGTGCACGGCGCGGTGGAATGGCGAGGTGCACCCCCAGAGGTGAGTGTGCTGGGGGGGGGGCAGGGTCTGGCCCAGCACCAGGGCGAGGAGGCGGAGACCAGGCTGCCAAGGGTCTGAATAGGCAAAAGGCCTTTACAAAACCAGGGAAGAAAAAGCTGCTTAATTCAGATGCTGGAAGGAAATTTAAAAGGCAACACAGAAACATTTAAATGAGAAAAAGCATACAAAGTAAAAATAAGATGAATTATTTATAACACGTCCAAAGCATTACAGAATCATGAGGCATGTGGAAATGAATGACTATTGGTTGTCAATAAAGTGGAACACACTAATATATTGTGATCTGTGTATTTCTAAAGAAATATCGAAGCACAGAGGTGGGCACCCAAACCGTGACAAAGAAGAGAGTGTTAACAGTCGCTGTCGGGGCGGTGACCCAATTGCCACCGAGTTCAATCACGTGCAGGTGGTGGCGGTGGGCTCCTTGTGCGTTACAGCTGCAGGTCGCTGACACCGCGGCTCCCCACGGGATAACGCAGGCCGCGGCGTGGGCGCTGGTGTTCCTCACCCCCATCTTCCGTCCTCCGAGACCAATTACTGCACCGGCCCCCCAGACCTGCCCCGTCCCCACCCAGCCTAGGACACGTGTGGGCACCCCCAGTGGGTCTAGGGGACACAGGCACACCGTATTCCAGCGCTGTGGGTGTTTGTTTACACAGAGTGATTCGCGTCTCCGGCCTGTGCACCGCAGTGTCCCAGTGACGGGCTGGGGGACCAGGGGGAGGGGAGGGAAGCAACCTCAGGCGGGTGTGAGGGACGTAATGTCTGTGTCACCGCTGAGGACCCGCCCGCGTCCTCGGGAAACCCGGGGCAAGTCCACGGGAGTCACGTGGCTCTACAGGGCCCCATGGGACACAGGACGCAGGGCCTGGCGCCGGACTCCTGTCTTCAAGGAGCAAGTCCCCAGCGTCACCGCAGAAGCATAACCGGACCAAGGGCCTGCTGAACTGTCTTTTTTAAACAAACAGGGGACATTGAAAGCTTAAACACCAAATCTTATGTGGCAACTTGAAGTGCGGGGGCGGACCGGCCTCACAAACAGTGAGAACAGGACCCTTCCTAAACCGTTTCAGGGAAGAGCAGAACGCTGTCCACGTGTCTGAGGAAACGCACAACCCTGAGATGATTCTAGAAGCGGCACGGTTATGTGCTGCACGCTGTACTAGTGTACATGCCCTTCCACGTCTCTAAGTCGAGTGTTCTCGCGCCCTGAGCACTGGTCACGGAGCGGTCAGCACCTCAAAACATCGGTGAGCGACATCCCCTCCCAGCACAGGCCGTGCCCGGTGCGGGGGTCGCCCCTGTAAGTGGTCCCGGGACGGGGACGAGGAGCGGCCTTCCAGCGGCAACTCAGAAAACACCGGCCGGTGGCGGCAACCCCGGGGATTGCTCCAGTTTCACTGAAATCGGAGACTCCGGGAACTGTAAGGCAGAGCCCTTTAGACCGCTCAGACGAATAAAAAAGCTTTATAGACCGAGTCTAACTTCAGAATATACAAACAAACCCATACCTGATACTTTTCCTCTTGTTTTTTTTTCTTATTTACCCAAAGTTACTCTTTTATGAGCTAACGCGAGGGTCACGTGTTTTCGCGGACTTTTCAGCTTTGTTAAAAGGCTTCTTGGGGCACAGGCTGAACTCCAATAGCAATGACTCGTGCATGTCCGGTGGAAAGTCGGTCGTCATTTGCAAAGCTCTCATGTAGTGTTTCCCTTCCCTTAAGGGAAAGACAGGGATGGCACCGGCCCGGCAAACTTGAACATTCTCGTTGCTCTGTCCCGCCGGCAGACGTGCGCGCGCAGCCTGAGAGGTAAGACCAGCCCCCACCCGCCCTTCCGTGCCCGTCCTGCCCGGTCACTGTCCCCCAGCCCCGGTCACAGCGCGCAGAGGCCGGGTCTGCACCGCCCCGCCGCCCCAGGTCCCTATTTGCCCCGGGAAGGTGGGCGTGAGGCCCTACCCCGTCTCTCCAACAGGAGCGCCCCCTCCTGGACTAAAGGAAACGGTGCGTTCCGGAGCTGACAATTCAGTACTCCGGTTTTATGGGAACCCCGCGGATTTACACTGTGAATCGCCCTGCAGACACCCGAAATCGGTTTAGTCGAATGAAAAGTCAGATTATTTCTCTGGTGTTCACACGGAGCCCGGCAGAGAGCCAGCGCGGTGCTTCTCCACCCGTGGGGACCAGAGTGAGCCGGGGCTCTCCGGCGCGGGGGGCACCTCCCCAGGCCCGGGGCGGCGGAGGGGACCCTCCGCTCCTGGTCTCCCCTCCTACAGCCGCCGGATGGAAAGCGCAGGCATGTGGCATCGTCTCAGGGAGGGAAAAACACCGGCAGTGGAGGTTGAAGCACCGGGAGGGGGACTTGAGAAGAGGAAGCCGCGTCCGTGAAGACAGTGCGTCACGACCCACTGGCGGTCCCGGCAGGTCTGCAGGGGCGGGTTGGGGTGGGGAGGGGGTCACAGGGCCTGACCCCGGTCCGGCTGCAACGCTGACACCCAGTGACCCAGTCCTCTGATCAGAAGTTCGGTTTAAGAACTTTATACTTCCCTCTGCACTGTTTCTTATGTTTTGCTGCATTAAAAAATTAAGTTCAGCGTGGAGTCTCCAACGGGCCGAGCTAAGAGCCTGCTCTGCAAAGGATGCCGGAGACAGCAGCGGGGACCCGCGGCACCGAGTCTGTCTGAGTTTTTTCTGTATCGTGAATTCTGCGTAATGACTTCGCAGCGTCCCCTACTCAGGGAGAGAAAATACTTATCCGCACACCCGCACTCCGAAGCTCTCGATCTGCGAACGCTCTGCGGAACCGGAACCGGAACCCCGAGCAGGCTGCAGTAACGCCGGGCCGCCCGCCCGCCCCTCCTCGCTCCGGGGAGACTCGCTTCCAGCGTCACCCGGACGGACGCCGCCGCGGCATCCCGTCTCGCCCGTCTCACCGGCGCAACAACAGACTCTACCCACGGCAGGAACCATGCTCTTCCTGGGATTTTTGGAAGGGACACCAGACAGCACGCTTTGCTTGGTATCTCCTCCACGAACCGGCCACGCCACGGGGCGGGGAGTGAAAGTGGAAGTGGTTTTGCTTTCCCAACCCCGAGACCTTCCGCCCGGCCCGGCTTTGATACCTGCCCCTGGGCTGCGGGCCGCAGCGCCGACTTCACACCGGCTGCAGCTGCGGGGGAGGGACCCCGCGGGCAGGCGCGCCTCCACCGGCGGCCGGGAGCGCGGCGTCATTAAAATCCCGCCGAAGGTCACCATGGAAACCGCCTGCTGAGGCCTCGCCGCGCGCTCCGCATCTCCTAATCAGCCACCATGTGAAATGCAAATGCAGACAGTCTGAAAATTAGTCGGGAAGAAGAGGGGCCGACGACGCGGCTCCGTGAAATATTCATGCGCCTCGTGGAAGGGGGAAGACGGCATGAGTGACACAACAAAGCGGGGGCCCTGACACCCCGCGATCACTCCGCGGGCCCGCGCACGCCCTCCTGCGCTCCGGGCCGAGGGCTCGGAGGCTGCTTTTGTGAAATGCCGTATTTATACGCCATGCCCGAAATAGTAATTAAATGGCTCACAGAATGGCCCGGGCATCGGATACAGACAGCCCTTCCAAGTGGTCGCCCCTGCCCGGCGAGGGTGCACCCTGACTCCCCCCACACAGCGCCCCCCTGGAATGAGAAGCAGGCATCACTGGTCAGCAGCCGCAAGACCACCAGAAAACAGGCACGTGTAACATTCCAGGGCCCCAAACGCTCTCCGTGGTAGAAACTCTTCAGAGATGTTTATTTTCCAAGTTACACCGACTCCGTTTTCCTGACGGACGACTAAAACCGAGGGCCAATCATTTCAAAACAGAGAGAGGGACGCCAGACTGCCTAATGAGTGAGCACGGTAACTGCTGTACATTTTCCCTGCGCCCCTCCCCATTCTCCGGGGGCAACACCGAACGCCGTCCCTTGAGAAGGTGAGACCCGCTGGCCCCCAGCGGTGACTTCTCCGGGGGCCGGCTGGCAGGCTTCCCGCAAGGGGTTCTGTGAGCCCCAGCTGGCCGGGGACCTGCTGCTCGCTAGAGCCTCCCAACTGGTGACGTCAGGGCGGAACTGGTGACGTCAGCGCGGAACTGGTAAAAAGTCAGGACGGAACTGGTAAAGTCAGGAAGTATTAGGCTAAAATGGGGGGATTCTGGGTGGAGCCAAAACAGTTTGTCTCAACGGGTCTCCAAAGCAAGTGAGGATGCAGACTCAGATCTTAGGACGGGAGGTCTTCTGAAATGTCCCCCCCACCCCAGCCACTGCTCAGCACGGGCCCCGGGGAACCCGCGCACACAGCGGAGACACGATGGGCACGGGCACGGCCAGGGGAGGGAGGGTCGGGCTGAGAGCGTAAGGCTGGGGACAGGCGGCTAAGACGCCCGTTCAGATTTCTGAAAAACACGAACCGGAGAGCGCTGCCAGAAGAGAAAGTTCTGGCCGCCCTGCCTGCCATCCTGAGACGGGGAGCAGGGAGCGGGAGGAGCTGCCCCTGCGCGGGGCCCGCCGGCCCCTGCACCGCACAGCCCGGGCCTGAGCCACTCGGGGCCGACTCCGCCCGGGCGTGTCCGGTGGCCCCAGGAGGCGCCGAGTCCGCCCCACGGCGGGGCGGTGTCCACTCCATACACGCACCGCAGAGTGGACTGGAACCACGCGTCTCCCAGGGAGCGGCGGCAGAGAAGACCGCCACTCCTGCCGCCTGGCCTCGCAGCCGTATGCATTCCGGGACACGGGTACTTCCCACACCGCGCACTGCTGGCCAGGGCCGCCGGGGGCGCGCGGACGGGGCACCACTTACCTCCTCCGAATAGTGGTCTGAGGGGAGCGGGGGGTAGTCGCACTGCTCGATCTTCTTGCACAGCGAGTACAGGTTCATCTTGTCGCCGTAGAAGGGGCTCTGCAACGCCGCCATCTGCAAAACACCCCGACGACACGGCACGGTGAGAGGGTGGCTCCGGAGGCGGCCGCATCAAGAGGTCACATGCGCAGAAAAGAGCCACAAACGCTTCCCAGAAAGTGAGCCGGACGCTCTTGATTTTTGACACCATCAACCCTCGATTTTTACGCACACCCCCTTTCTGGTCATTCTCTAGTAACTTCTAAAAATCTCACTTCAATGTTTGGTGGCTTTGTTCAACATTTAAAACTCCCTAAAAGGGAGAAGTGATGAACAGTAGTTATGTGTACACACACGCAACATAAAATAGTATTGCGGAAAAACAACATAAAGTAGTTTAAAATCCTCTGCACCTGCAACGCCATGAAAGCCACGAGTGTTATCTCATGACTAAACAGACACTGGTGGTTTACATCGAGCAGGTGATGGCCAAAAAATAACGAAACCCAAACCGAAGTGAAAGCAGAAGTGCCATCCAGCAGGGGTTCGAGGAAGACCACAGACAGGGTTCTCTCCTCCCGCGTAACAGCTGCGGCAGAAAGACAAACCCCTCCGTCGGAACTAGCAACTGATCTCGAGCAGGTTGCAAGGACTTCGAGCTTTTTTCCTCTTTTGATAACGTCTCAAAAACGCACTAAACGTGCTCAAAAGCGCCGCGAGTCAGACGCTACCTCAAGGCATCCAAATGAGATTTCTGATGCAGGAGAAAAAAAAATGGCTCGAAGAATGAACAACTTTAAAAAAGACATGGAATTTCAATGTGATTCCGGGCAAGGTTCCAACCTGACGCTGCAGGTGCAAGCAAGGGCCGCGGCGAGCAGGGCTACAAACTAAAAATCGATCGGAAACGTGCGCGCCCCGCTCGCAGCCCCCTCCCCCCTGCCCCCCCCCCAAGCCGCGGCGCGGGGTGTCCGCGGAGCGGCGGGCGCCCCGCAACCAGTCACCCTTCCCCGCGCGCGCTAATAAGTTTGATGGGGGAGGGCGGCGTGCGCACCCCCCAGACAGGCGGCGAGTGTGTGGAACACGCCGGCCCGGGCCGCGCTGCTCAGCGGGCGTCAGCGGGGACAGGACAGCTGAAAATGGCTCTCATCTGTCCGCGGGCGCCCGCGGCTTAACCCCTTCGGAGCCGCAGCCGCGGCCCCACGGAGAGCCGCCTCGGGAGGAGCTGCCCCACGCGAAGAGGAGAGAGTGGACACCTGAGTGTCCCCAAACGCGGAAGACACTCCCTCGGAGAGGACATTTCTAAGGGAGGCCCTCCGGTCATAATCACATTTTGGGTTTTCTGTTCAAAATGCAAGGTCACGTAGTGGCAAACCAGACTAGGACAGAATGGGGGGGGGCGGGGGTCAACTGCCCCGTCCCTGAGGCTGAGCACCCCAGGTGAGTGCCCCCAGCTCACCACCTGGGGCCCGGGGCCCATCACAGGACTTCTGTCTCAATCCTGCAGTGCTTAAAAAAAATAAAAATAAAAAAAAAAACCCACAGCGAAACCCAGCCTGTCCCCTAAGGAGTTAAACGGGAACGGTCTATTTTCATGCATCTCCTGCTTTGACAGATGAAAAATGTCAACTGTCCTGTTTTTATTTTCCAGCTTTTGCACTATTCATCTGGTTCATTAGTGCAGCGCGGCGCTGCCCTGACAGCTGCTCGGCCGCGCGCCCGGCAGCTGAATTTTTCAGGCTAATTTGATCCTCCGCGCGGAGCGGGCGGCGGGATGATTGACTTGCCCCTGACCTCCGGGGTCCGGCGGCGCTGATTAGTATTCCGGGGGCGTCGGCGGGCCGGGGGCCCGCTGTCTGTCTGCGGGGCTGGCGGCAGCTCCCTCTTTCTCTGAACGGTAAGCCACCAACCTACAACCGTGCCCGGGCGCGGCCGCTGCGCCGAACAATGAAGGGGGTGTGTAGAACCGGCTTTCCCGTGTAAAGGGCCGTGTCGCGGAGGCACCGCGTCTCCGTGTAATTAGTAAAGTCTACTTTGTTGCATATCAATTAAAACGGCACTGCTGGGGTTGTGTTTTTTTTTTTTTTGAGGTTTCAGGAACATTTGAAAGTCTAATTTTCCGAGTTTCCAATACATTTTCAAAAACAGGCTTCCGACGCCTTCATTGTAAATTCTCAGCGCGACGGTGTGGAGTACCCGGGTGCTCTCAGGGCCGGTGTTTTAAGGCTCAGTGACTGGGCGTTTCTAGTAACACGGTATCATTAAAACCCAAATGGACGCAGACACAACGTAAACGCAAATTAAACCTTTGGAAAAATTCTAGTTCTTCCCAAGGACCTGCATGCGGGATTTGAGAAAATGCACCAAGATGAACTCTAATGCTAACGTGATAAGTTCCTGAACTCAAAACCACGCACAGCGCAGAAGCTCGTGGCCGCGGGAGGGTCCAAAGAGGCAGTGCCCGCTCTGGTGGCCACCTTCAGTGCGGGGGTCCGGGGGGGGCACGGCCGCGGGCAGGCACATTCGGACACGAAGGGTCACTGCAGTTTTGACGCGAGAGCCTGCTGGCCCTCAAAGCATTATGCAAACTTCACCAAAGACACTTGCAGCGTCCACCAAACCGTTCCATGGCTAAATTTAATCCCACAAGAGGAATTCCACGTGGCTGTTTATTTTAGGTGTTTGGAGGGAAAGTGTTGCTTTGGTAATACTGGACTACGGCCCAAAGGGATCTACGATGACTGAACAGGAATAAAGTGTTTTAAAATGTATAGTGCCTTTTAAACATCATAGTAACTTAACAGGATCAATTCAGTTCTTGTTAACACTGTGCAAAATTACTGACAGAATATAGTGAGCATGAATCTCTTATAATCTCACGTGCACACACAAACGTATTTGTTATATCACCAACTCATGATTTTTCATAATAAAAATGATCCTACAGGTATAATTTAAGCACATTTAAAAATCCTTTCTTTTTAAATAATCATTAGTCACTGTAGTAGGAAGAACAAAATAAATAATCTCAAAATAAATAGTCTCTTCAGATTTGGAAACATGGAACTGCAATCAATAAACTGATAATTAAAGACCATGGCATGCATTAAAAAAAATAAACACAACAGTTTCTCAGGGTCCATGCCCAAGCACGTGTGAGCCCTGGGGAAGGGGACCTCGCTCTGTGTTCCCTTCAGGAGGCCGAGAAACACGACCGAGAGCGGGAAATGATGCATTGGTTTCTATGTATCCACTTGGACTTCCCTTGTGCGCATTAAAGTAGGAAGATGACTCCATGGACTATTTCCCTTCCCTTTACTTTACTAAAAGGGTTATTCGAATGCAGGCTAATTTTAAATTAACGCCTTTAACTCAAAGCCTGTAACCCCAGGAGGATCGCCCTTCAGTAAGAGGACAGAGTCACTGGCTTAAGAAGCCCCCACCTGCCGACAGTCCGCGCAGGGGCGGGGCCGACCCGGGCACCGCGGCAGTGTCTGCCGGGGGACCCGCCTCCGTGACCCCGTGCCCCTTCGCCACCTCCGCGGCAGCAGAGCCGGGGGGAGCACTGCACCGAGCTGGAGCCGCACAAACTGTTACTCGGGGAAGTGAAACAAAGTGACAACCTAGAAGCGGGCTGGCTTGTGAGCTAGGCTTAAAGCCCAACTGCTCCACGTGAGAGGGGGGAAAAGGTGGCGACAGAGACCGTTCCCGAACTTCACGGTTTAAACCGTTCCACTGCACCTCCTGCAGTGCACGGGGGTCGCACGTTTGTTCACAGATGCTCAGATGCACACTTTCATAGGTGAGATGTGCTGGAAAACAGCACGTGAACGTTAAAAAAGTTTAAAAAGAAAATTCCCATCAACAGAGAAACAATCAAAAATACATTAGAGAAAGTAAACGTGCAAGAACGTGTAGTTCATTAAATTCTCCCATAAAAGCGGTGACTGAGGGAGAGCATTAACTCTTCACGACGATTAAAACCCTAACGACCGGCCACGGCCAGGAACAACCAGCGCGCACGCGCGCACACTGTTTAAGAACAGGGGCGGCGGGCGCGGCCCGGAGACCCGCTGCGGCGCGGGCGCTCTGCGGCAGGCAGGACCTACCTCGTACAGGAGACAGCCGAGGGACCAGATGTCCGACTTGAAGTTGTAGCCGTTCTCGTGGATTCTCTCGGGAGACATGTAGTACGGCGTCCCCACTGCCGAGGGAGACAAGAGGGGCACAGGCGTGAAGGCGCAGCCGGGGCGGGGCGCTACGCCCAAAATCCTGGGCTAAGAACGTCAGCGAGAGCACTCATCGCACCCAGAACCCTGTTTCTGAGAACACGCGGAAGGTCTGCGTTTCCTCTCCGCGCCCTGCCCCTCGCACCGCCCCCGGACCCCCGCTCTGCACCCACAGGGGCCGGGTGCGTTCGGCTTCAGTGACCTCTGCCTCTTCACCGGTCCGCGGAGGATCCAGGGAACAGCAGTGAACCGGGAAGGGGCATTCTAACAGGGAAACCTGGGTGCGCGGTTCACAGGGACTTCATTTCCTTCCTTTAAAAAATTTCAGGCTGGCACGCCCCAAACAAGCACGATACTGTAATCCTTCCTTTAAATATTGGCATGTAACAATGGTGTGCACGCAGGTAGAGTACGCATCCATGAGTCACGCTCGTTAACTGTTACAGAAACATCTCAGAACTCGTGGCCGCTCTCATACGAGAAACTATGTAACCATTAACCTTCCCTACCTCACTCACTCCTGCTTTAGACAGGATGTAACAGACGATCGGACATCCAAGGGTTCCAAAATAATGCATGTGAGAGGTTACCGAAATCTCTGAAAAACAATGTCAGTGGTTGCCACCACTGAGACCTTTTTAGAGACAGGATACTCTAGGTAATTTTTGGGTTTGTTTGTTTTGATGTGTCAATACCTTTTCCCTATGCACATTCAAGATAAAGCTAACAATAAATGTTAATAAATATTTACTAAACATTTAAAAATAAACAAAGGCATATACATTCTATTTTGTAGGGTAAAACTATTTATGGCTTTCAACGTGAAAATATTAAATTGCAACCTCAGAGGCCTATTGCACCATTATTATGAGCCTAAGGCGCTTTTTTGCCAAAAAGAAAAATCAAGGTTTGAGAACAGTATTTGAGGATCTAAGTTGCCTGAAGCAGGAGCTACCCAAACACACTGCTACCATGGAGGAAAGGAAATTCCCCTCTTTCTGTTCCTTTCCAGCAACACCCAGGCATTTTCTGCAGACCCTAGTAAGACCGTGGCTCACCAGGCGGGGCCGTGGCGTCTGGCGAGAGGCAGCGAGGACAGACCCGGCTCCCCTTACGATCCAAGCCCGCACCGCAGAGGCGGGAGTCAATTTTCCAAAATTAGAATGAAGTGACAGCCTCATGACTGAGTGTGGAAACGACACCATGTTCAAGGCGACAGTGTCACGAACCGCTATTCACAGGGAATGTGATCTGGGCGGGAGTCCGCTTCCCCTAAAGCCCCGCGCCGCGGTCGGATCTCGGGCGAGGACGACCAGGGAAGGAACAGGCGAACGGGGGCAGCGGGAGCTTACACAGAATGCGGGCTCTTTGGCAGCGGCACAAAGGAGACGACCTTGAAGACATAAGTCCCTGAATGGCAGCATGTGCTTTGAGGACAGACACGTACATTCGACACTTCCCGTCTGGGTCAGAAACGTCAAGAAACTGCGAAACTGCTGGGTGTGGAGAGTCTGCCCCGGTCCTGGGTGAAACGGAGGGGGGCTCTCTGGCTCTGGGGTTCCAGCACCCCCCCCCCTCCCCGAGTCTGCGTGAGCGCCGAGGGCTGTGGACAGGGACACTCGGTCTGGACAGGGACGCCCCTCTGCGCGCCGGCAGGGCCGCGGGGAGCTGGGCTAGGAAAGGCCGTTCCCAGGCTCCGGGGTTCAGGACAGGGCGCAGGTGGCTGGCCGCTGCTGCTCCTGCGTCTTAGACAAACACTTGTGACAGCCGAGAGGTCACCATTGGAGACGAGCTTCTTCCCAGAGCAACTGTGCAATTCCCGAGAGGGTGAGAGCTGGAGACACTGTGGAGAGCGGCCCGCAGTGCGGACTGAGCACGCGCGTCCTCGGCGGCTCCGGACCCCGCTGCGGGCGGAAGGATGCGCCTCGCAGAAGGGTGGGCGGGTGTGGGGAAGCCGCCGCGTGAGCACGGGTGGCAGCGGGCACGCCAAGTGCAGCCGCGTGGACGCCAGTTCAAGCGCGCTCCCTTTCCAAGATGACATCAGAGGATGTCTCCCACTGGGACACGTGTGGGCAGCGTGAGCTCGGGAGGCTCGGGTGGGAGAACCCTGATGCCGGTCGGAGGGGGCGGTGCGCTCACTTGGCCGCCCGGTCACCGAGCCAGGGGACAGCGTGCTGCGCCGGGAACGGCGGAGAGCGGTTACTCCTTCGCCGACGATAGACGACGGCAATGACAAAGACCACAGAACCCCCCGAGGGGGTTCCAGCGTTGGTGAGCACAGGGGCCGGCCCAGGGCATTCTCGCTGCCTTTAAAAGTCAGTTCGGTTTTCAGCGCGTGGAAGCACAGACGGTAACTAAGATCCCAAAGGTGTGTGCGCAGAGAAAACGCTCCGTGTCCCCGCTCCGGGGGGCACTGCGGAGGCCGGCAGAAGGCCCGCCGCGCTGGAACGTCCCCACTGTCCCGCTGTCCCCACTGTCCCGCTGTCCCCACTGTCCCGCTCCCGCCCGGCTTCCCGTTCCACCGGAGGCCGTGGTCCGACAGGAAACGCGTCGTCGTTCGTCGTGGGTGCGGTGATTGTGGCTTCGGTGGAAACACATCCGCCGTGACAGCAGGTGACGCCCCGCCCCGCCCCGCCCCCAGCCACTCAGACCCACCTTCGGAGTCTGCAGGCCACGCGGGAGGGTACAGGGTCAGACCGTGTAGCAGATTAATTTCTCTAATGAGGTTTTTTTTAAATTCACTTTTTTCTCCCTCTCTACTCCAGTTTGTGATGGAGTAGCCTCTCGGAAGCAGGACTGGTACTAAGAGGAGAAGCCCCTTAAGAATTAAATAAACTTTCTTATTTAATAAAAAAAAACCTAATAATAAACTAGCAGGAATGATAGAAAAGGAGTGGTTTATAAAATTTATATTTTCTTAAGTGTGGTATTTTCTTCCTTAAAAAACAAATGTACTTTACAAGGCACTAAAGGGGTTAACCCAACGAGAGGGTGTAACATTGGTAAATATTTATGAACCCCACAGATACACAGACATAAAGCACATATTAACAGAAAGAAGGAGAAAATGGACAGCAGTACAGCAACAGTGAGGGACTTGAACACCCACTTACAGCAGCGGGTGGATCACTCAGACAGAAGATCAATAAGGAGACGGTGGCCTCAGACAACGCGGCAGGCCAGATGGACATGGCTGACACGCGCGAACATTCCATCCGAAAGCAACGGAGCACACGTCCTTTTCAAGCGCGTGCAGAACGTTCTCCAGGGCGGACCGTGTGCTGGGACACACCCCCGTTCTCAGTGACTTTGCAAGGACAGAAGTCATAGCGAGCATCTTTACTGAACAGAATGATATAAAACTAGAAATCAATGACAAGGAGAAGCCTGGGAATAACAAGTGGAGACTCAGCAATATGCTATTAACAACCAATAGATCAATCAACAAAGATATCAAAGAGGAAATCAAAATACACCTTGAGACAAATGCAAATAAAAGCTCAACATTCCCAAATCTGTAGTAAGCAGCAGAAGCAGCGAGAGGGTGTTTGGGGTGCTACGGCCTAGCCCAAGACACAAGAGTAATCTCAAATAAACACTCTAACTTCACATCTAGAGCAACTGGAAAGAGAAGAGTAAACAAAGCCCAAGTTAGAAGAAAGGAAATTATAAAGATCAAAGAGAAAATAAATTCAGTAGAGACAAAAAGTAGAAATCATCAATGAAGACAGAAGCTGGTTCTTTGGAAAGAAAAGCAAAACGGATGAACCTTTAGCCGGACGTGTCAGAGAAAAACAGAAAAGGCCAAAATGAGTAAAACCAGAAATGAAACAGGGGAAGTTACAACCGATACCGCAGAAACACGAAGTTGTGAGGGAAAGACTATAAACAATTAATTATTCACCAACAAACAGGACAATTGAACAGAAATAACCCAATTCCTAGAAACACACAATCTTCTA
The DNA here is from genome assembly GCF_019186645.2 of Phyllostomus hastatus. Lineage (NCBI taxonomy): Eukaryota > Metazoa > Chordata > Mammalia > Chiroptera > Phyllostomidae > Phyllostomus > Phyllostomus hastatus. Next base: position 21,877,896 of record NW_025333607.1, on the reverse strand, counting down.
AGACTAGCTCACGAAGGGACAGCAAATCTGAACAGACTGACCATCAGTAACAAAATTAAGTCGGCAATCAAAAATCTCCCAACAACTAAGAGAGCAAGTCCAGATGGCTTCACGGGTGAATTCTAATGCATATTTAAAGAGGATTTTGGTGTCCTCCAAATTATCCTGAAAAATTAAAGATAAACGTATACTTCCAAACTCACTCTATTGGGCCAGCGTTACCCAGACACCAAAACCAAAGGCATGAAAAGGCATCCATCCATCCACACAGGCCCCGACTCCTGGAAGAACACAGCTGCACAAATCTTCAACAAAATGTTAAATTCACCAAATTCAAAAATACACTTAAAAAATCAAAACTATGACAAAGTGGGATTTATTCCAGGGCTGCAAGGATGTCTTAATGTCCACAAATCAATCAACTGGATATGCCACATTAGCAAAACAAAAGATAAAAATCAAGTAATCGTTGTAATAAGCAAAAAAAAAAATCATTTGAAAAAACTTAATACCAATTTATGGCAAAACTCTCAACAAAGTAGGTATAAAGGAAAAACAGCTCAGCACAACAAAGGCCGTCATGTATCACAAACCCACAGCTGAGATTACAACCGTAAGAAGCTGCCAGCTCTCCCTCTGAGACCAGAAATGAGACAAGGATGCCCACGTTTGCCACTTTTATTCATAGTATTGAAGTCCTAGCCACAGCAATCAGACAAGAAAAAAAAAAAAAAGACATCCAAATTGGAAAGGAAGAAGTAAGACTGTCACTTACTGCAGATGACATAATATTGTATATAGAAAACCCTAATGATTCCACCAAAAAGTTACCGGAACTAATGCATGAATTCATTAAATTTGCAGAATATAAAGTTAATATACAGACATCTATTGTATTTCTATATACTAGTAACTAAATATCACATTTAAATAGATGGACCAAAGACTTGAATGCAAGACCTGAGACCAAAATCTCCTAGAAGAAAATGCAGGCTACGAGCTTGTTGGCATTGGTCTTAGCAACATTTTACGGATCTGCCTCCTCCAGCAAGGGCAACAAAAGCAAAAATAAACAAATGGGACTATGTCAAACGGAAAAGATTTTGCACAGGAAAGGAAACTGTCAACAAAAAGAAAAGGTAATCTACTGAAAGGGAAAAGGTATTTACAAATGCTTTATCGGATAAAGAGTTATTATCCAAAACAGATAAAGAACTCATAAAAATAAATTCAGGGAAAAACAATCACATTAAAAAAATGGGCAGGGGACCGGAACAGACATTTTTCCAAAGAGGATGTACAGACACCAACAGGCCACGAGGAGATGCCCAGGATCACCAGTTCCCAGGGAGACGAAAACCAAAACCACCAGGTGGTACCTGCCGTACTGAACTTTGCCCTTTCTATCGTGTCGTCTATCAACCTTATAAATGTGACAGGTGCTCTGTGTATGTCTCCATCTTCAAATTCTATGATGAGAACACATCTGTCCCTTGCATCAAGCTTCTAGTCTTGGTAGGTGGCTCTCAGATTCCTTGACCATGACCCCCAGCAACACTGAGACCCCATGGGAAGACACGCTGCCCCTGAGCAAAGGTTTCAGGGACCGAGTTTGCTGTCGCACCTGCAGTGCCTTCTGAGAGCGTCTGCTCCATCATATTTTATTTCCCCGAAACTAATGCCGGTTGCAGCGTGCGAAATGGATTTCACAACTCGTCAGTGGGCTACAACCCGCATGGGAAACAGCGCTGAGCGTTTACAGGACTCTCGTGCTGCCCCATTCACTGAAGCACAGAATCCTGGAACCCACGGGGCTGTTCTCCCGCCCCAAACATGACGCAACTGTGGACTGAGGGGGAGGGGCCGGGAAGTAGAGAGACGGTGACTCAGCGAATGGGGGGGAGCCGGGGGGAGCCGAGGGACAGGTGAAGGCCTCTGAGTTTTTGGGTTTTGAGGATTTGAACATGGTTTGAACATCCATCAGCATAAGGTTTAGTGTTTCTGATGTTTAACCCTACATTCAGAAACTTTTTATTTAAAAAATCGCTGTTGAAAACTGGGAACATGGCCACCTGCACAGAATGACACTCTGTGCTGAATCTTACCACAGAGAACGTGAGAGAACAGGTTTTACTGTGTGTTGATTTGTGGTCACGGAATCAAGTAACAGACATAACAGATGCAAAGTACATAGACAATTCAAAACCTCAAAGACTTGCTAGTCTCCTGAGGATTGGTACATACAAAAAATTTTGGAAGTGTGTGTTCCTATTAATGAATCAAGATCAGTGGAAAGAGCACCCTTTATTTGGTGTTTGAACTGTATTTAAAAAAAAAACAAACAGAGTACAAATGCATAATTATTACAAGACGCTCCTTACCTTTTGGAACCAAATTCCTAAAAATATCTTTACAAAGTTAAATAAAATTCGGTTCCAGGATAAACTTCATTTAAAGCAAACTTATTCATAATTTTATTTATAAACTACATACGGATTTGGTTTATTTGTAGTTTCACTAAAATTTAGACCTGCTCTACGGATAAATCGTGCCCTAAAGAGGTTATCCTCAGTAAAATAAAATGTAAAAAAACATGCAATATGATCTATTGTCCTACCATATTTTCTGTAAGCAAGATTCATTAGTGTAGGTGGTCACGGTTTCAATTACGTTTTGGAACCAGCTCTTAAAAGCAGTCTTCCACACTCGCCCTCTCACACACACGCCAGTAACAGACGAGGGTTACGAGGCTTCAGAAGTACAAACCGGAGTCAGCTGTCAGCAAACGTGAGTCGCGGGCGGGCTTCTACCCTCACTTGACCCACAGTCCTTGCAGGCAGAGGGCCCTCCCTGACCTTTCTCTAGTGTCACCGTGCGCAAAGGCAAGGCAGACCTGCGGGGCGTGTGAAGACCGGCTCTGCTCGCCAGCATTTTCCCGGACAAGAGCCGGCGGAGTCCCAGCGCCCCTGACACCCGGTGCCCGAGCGGCTTTCCGCCCAGGGATTCGGGGTGGCGCGCTGGCCCGTGATTGGCGGGCGCGCGCGCTGCGCCCGCGGGAGGGGGTGACTCCCCCCCGCCCCGAGGAGCCCCCACCCCACCCCACCGGCCCCCTCACCCAGAGAGTGCGCCGCGGTGGTCTTGGAGCTGAAGAAGCGGCCCAGGCCCAGGTCCCCGAGCTTCACCACGCCCGTGGCCGTGATGAACACGTTCGCCGGCTTGATGTCTGCGCGCGGGGAAGCCGTCGGGGAAAGAGGGGGTCAGTTTGGCCATTCTCAAGGACTGAAAACCGCTTTTCACGGCGGAATTTAAAGTAAAGCACAGCCTGAAAATAAGTCTGCTTGAATTCCGAAGCAATTACGTTACTTCGCGTGATTTTTATCTCTCTCGGTGTTTCTGCGCTCTCCGTCCTCTGAGAGACGAACAATCATGAACGCAGCACGTGAACACCACGACTTAGTTCCTTTCACGTGTTTGTTTCCCGTTGCCAGGGAAACTCTGGGGGTACTCAAAGAACAAAACAAATTTGTGTCTTTTTCACATCAACGTCAAATAGAATATCTTACTAAGTATTAATGTATAGATATATTTACATGAAACAGAAAAATCATAACTCTATAGACATATAATTTATGTAGACAGCCTTAGAAATCTTAGATGCTCAAATAAATAGTAAGTAAATTAAATAACATTTTTCATGCCCCCAAATCAAGAGGTGAGTTCCTCAGTGATGTAACCTTCACATTATGCCCAACAATTCGACTAATAACCACGAATATATTGAAGGCTGATGCTGAGAATTAAAGATCTAAGTAGCCATAATATACAGTTTATTTAGCTAAAAAAGAAAACCAAAAAATAAAACAAACTTCCTTACGCTTTCCTGCGTCTGCTTTTCTTCCTTTACCTACCAAATCCCTAAGACGCTCAGAAGAGTCGAGCAAAAACATAACTAATTCTTGTTCTTATCGGAAACCAAGGAGGGCTGGACTCCTAGGCTCATCATCCTAGTGGGGCTGTGACTCGGGGGCCGGCCGCGGGAGCGCTCACCTCTGTGCATGACCCGGCGGGAGTGCATGTGCTCCAGCGCGCTGCACAGCTGCACGAAGTACTTCCACACGGTCCTCTCCGGGATCAGCCGCTTCTGCTTCTTAAAGTGCTGTTGGAAAACGGAAAACAGACGTATAAGCACTACAATTCCTTTCGACTAGACTCTGACGTGCAAAAGTTCGTCAGTCAGAAAAACACCTACTTTATCTCCCTATAACCAACCAAAGGGTCACTGGCTCTCCAGGGAACAATGATCCCAGGACTTTCACCAGACTTCACAGCTCGACTTCTCCCACTTGTACGGAAAGCGAGCACAGGCCAAAGATCACGGTCTCTGCGATGTCCGACTATTCCAAAACATTAACACCTACGTAAGGTCGTCTCTTCTCCTAAGAGGAGGACGTCGAATTTCACGGGGGGAAGAGCCAGAATAAAACATGCTAGAAACCTGAAGGTATGTGTGTTGCTTAAAAGACAATTCTTCTGCTGACAGAGGTTTCACTACAGAATTCCTTCTAAATCAACAGTAAAGTCTCCCTGGTGACCTGAAATATCACTTAACTTATTAAGCATTTAAAGGATTTAAGTAAAAAACCTTCGCACATATTTCTGTTGCACGTGGCAAGTCAAACCTGCAGTCGGCTCTGAGAGGATGAAACGGGACCTCAGGGGTGGAAGAAGCCACAGGCGGCCGGGCAGACGCCCAGCGCCCTCCGGCAGCGAGGGGGAGGGGCCGCCGCCCGGGGCGAACTGCCAACCAGCAGTGCGAGAAAGTCCACTTTCTATATTTATTCTAATTCTACACTTTAGAGTTTACTCATAGTATACGTCCCCTGGACGCGCCCGGGCCCCCGGCTCCTGCGTCCTGGACCCCACACCCGCCGAGGAGCACGCCTGGCCCGTCGCGCCGCACCCGTCAGGAATGTGCCGCCGCAGTCCGGACAGAAGCGCAAAGGCGGCGAGTGTGCGCCTGGGGCCCAGGCGCGCTGAAGCACAGGAGAGACGCGATCACGAGGCAGCGAGACCAGGGACGTCGCGAGGACCGGGGCCAGGCGGCTGCCGGTGTCCGCCCCTTCCCTGTGTGGGGCCCGAGGACAGATGTGACGATGGGCCTTTCATTCGGTGTGAGGAAAGGTTCCCGCTTGGGAGTGCCGTCACATCTGTGTTAGACGTGCCACTGACAGCAGCCACGGCCACCTGGTACAGCCGACCTGACTGTGAGGCTGCGCGGGACGGGCTGCAGGACTGGCCTTGAACCCGCCGTGCCCTGGCCGGGCCTCGGCCTCCCCGCGGCCTGAGGCCGAGAGTCTGGAGACGGCCGAGGCGGTGCCGCCGCCGCCGCCTCTGAGCGCGGCTCTAGGGCTCCACGGCCCCCGCTGCAACTAGAGCACATTTTCTCACCCAAAAGTTGTGGTACTTTATAGGAATAGCCTACCCTTCAAATCTCCGGTTAACGAGAACAAAGGAAGCAATAATAATAATAACGATGGTTAGGCCTTCGAGGCCCCCACAGGCCCGGGTAACACGACACGTGGCCTCCACGGAGAAGACAGGCGAGTCAGAGGTCTTTGTCCTTTGTCGTAAATTTGGGCTCAGGTCAGACCTCTGCCAGCAGAAGGGATGTCACTTTCCCAGCAAACACCCCTCCGTCATCCCAGTGCAGTTTGGAGACGACATTTTGCGGCGGTCACTTCAAAGGATTCGGTGCGCGGAGGCTGGGTGACCGAGAAGACAGGGTGTTGCTGAAGGCGAGGCTGACTGACAGCTGCTAGTGTGACATCGGTGGACTGTTCCTCTTTCTACGGAAACCCGTGTTCTCACCACCCTGAAAGGCACAGATATTGGCTCCACGCCATCTTGGGAATTACATAAACACGTAGAACAGTCCCGTCTCAGTCAGAACTTTGGTAAGCGACCCTCATCTGCAGCGCGTGAGAATTTGCCGAGTCGGGACTCCGGGTGAGGTCCGTGTATCTGAGCTCGCTCTGCAAGGCCCGAGGCCGGGCGGGGCTGCAGCCGCGAGCTGTGGATCACGCTCGTCGCGGGCGTCTGCTTCGACCCGAGGCTGTGACGAAACATTCCCACCCGAGCCCTGTGAGTCCGGAAAACCCACCCAGCGCTCAGCTGCCTCCGCACTACAGTTCGTACCAGATTTATCGACGGAATCTCTCCGCTCTCTGATCGTGCGGGGTATTACCAGAAACTGAACAGATATCCCGTCCTCCGACAGAGAGTGCGGAACAGGTGAAGCATTTTCTGGGCGATGAAGCCTTCGAAAAACAGAACCTTCCATTATTTAGCCAACAAAGAGAATTTTAAGTTCCTATAACGTCACAAAGTTCTCCCCCTAAAAACGCTGTCTTTTGAACACCGGGACGTTACTAGCAAGGAAACAAAGTATTTTCAAAGTCGATAAGAGCATACGAGCACAGCCGTTACTGCAAGGCGGGGCACCGCCTGCTGCCGCACGGACAGTGCTAAGAAGCTTCCGTGCCCCTAAAACCGGGAGAGCCGGCGCGTGGACACGCCGACGACCTTCCCCTCCCGCATCCGAGCACCGGAGCCGCGCGCACGGGTCCGCGACCGCGCGTCCTCTCGTCCGGTTACACCCGGCCGCAGGGGGCCGCCGGGAAGACACTTCACACCCCTGGCCAGGAGACCGCGGCGGCGGGGCAGCACTGAGAAGAGCAGCGAGACGTGGGCAGAGACCCACGCGGGAGGGGAGCCGGAGCGTCCCACCTCCCCCGTCTCCGCCGCCAGCCCGCCGCCCGGGCGCGCCCCCTCAGTCTGGGCCCGCCGTGGGCCAGCACCGGCCTCAAACGCCCGGGGCAGGCAGCTCCCGGAGAACCGTCTCCCGCTTCTCCCAGGTAAGCGCCGCCGCAAACCTGTGCGCCACCTTCCTGTGCTGCTCGCGGAGCGACCATGGTCACCAAGGTCACCAGAGTGCGCCAGCCGCAAGTCACCGAAATCCTGTCGCTCCGCGCCGCTTCACCGCCCAGCTGCTCTAGGAGTGGAGAAGCCCTGCGCGACATCTGTCAGCAACGCTGCAGGCTCCGTGGGACACACGCGCCGCACGCAGACGTCGGTCCGTGTGGGCTCTCACACGGCGGGGGGGGGGGGCACACGTGGGTGTCACGTACGGGGACCCCACGTGCACAGCGCGGGGCCGCCTTCAGCTTCGCAGCGGAGCTGGCAGACAAGGGAACAGACCGCCTTCGGCAGCCCTGGCCCCTCCCACGCTCCGCGCCAGGGGCTGGGAGGGGGAGGGGGAGCGGGTGCCAGGTGAGCTGCAGTCACCGAGTGGACAGGTGGCGCTCTGCTGGGAAGAGCTCCTGGCTCTACGGAGCCCGAAGGTCAAGAGGGCAAGAGACGTTTGATTTCCGGCACAGCCTCTAAGGCTGCATAAACGCAAATGAAACTGCGTCTGCAGGTGTAAGAAACCCCCCACCGAGAAGATGAACGGGATGTGTAAGTTACAACATGTTGCTCTTTCAGCTAATGTATCAAAGCTCATGGAAAGCAGAGTCCTCACACCTCACCCCGAAACTCCCCGGTCTGGGTGTGAAGTCCCCTCCCGTGGAGTGTGCGCCGCGCTGGCGGTGAGCAGGCAGAACGAGTGAGGGCCCTTGCACTGCGGCACCGTGCGCGGCCGGAAAGGACGCCGCAGAGGGAATGGGGTCCCCGAACCAGCTGCTCCCCGGTCTCCCAGGAGCGAGGCTGGTGCGGGCAGGCCGAAGCCAACCCCGGCTCACGTGTGTCTGAGGCTGGCCTCTCCCCGCCTCCTCGCCAGGTCTGCGTCCCCAGACGAGTCCCTCCACGTGGCCAGGGCGGACCCGGCGGCCCTGGGGAAGAACTCCACAAAACCGGGCGGACACCGGCCGGCCCGACCTGACGGGGGGCGTCGTGCGGAGGGCGGAGCGCACGCACACCGCGACTGGGTGGGCGCAGGGAAGCCCGTCTGGCGCGAGGCTGTCCCCCTGCAGAGTCCGGACCCCGGTGATGAAGAAGTACCCGACGACAGGTCCTGGGCTTCCTTGCCTGTCAAGGCCCATCTGGGAACAGTTTCCTCCGACCGCAGCCGCGGGTTCTCCTCGTCACTAATTAGAGAAATACCGAGCGTTTCAACCATACATCGCTTAATTATGTTTGTCAGCCTGGTCTAAACCAATTAATTATTCACTGGGAAGATCTCTGATGCGAGGCTGTCCGCGGGTTTGCTGCCGGACACCCGACGAGGAGCTGCGTCTGCGCTTCTGTCTTCTCCCCAGTTGGGCCGGAGACGGGAGACAGGGGGCGGCGCCGCTGTGATGGTCTGCAGCGCGCCTCGCTACAGAGGAATGAACGGATCACGTCCTTACGTCTCCGGCACCTGCCGCTGCCCTGCCCGCGGCCTCAGGTCCCGGCACGTTCCTTCAGAGGAGAAGTTCGTGTGAATTTCCTCCTCCTGGAGTCCACTTTACGAAGGCCAGCGCGCAGCACACACACCGGAAAGCAGTGACGGAAGTTCCCAGGGCTGCCTGGGGAGGGGAGGCCCCCCTCTCAGCCGGCGGTGCTCTCTCTGCACCTCGGTGGCTCCCGTGAGCGCGGGGCGGGGACCGCCATGGGGCCCTGGGGCCGAGAAGTGTGCCAGGCGTAAAACCGTGCACTCGCACGCACACACCAGCCCCTTGGTGTGCGGCACGGCCATCAGCCCGGCCCCGCCCTGGAAACGGGCCAGCAGAGCAGACGAGGTCCCCGGACTCCGCCGAGCTGCGAGTCAGGTGGGGACAGTGCCGTCCAGGCACCATCAGACACGGAACACGACGATCCCGCCGCCTGGCTGCGTGACTGTGTGGGTCTTGAGGCTTGGCCTGAGAGGGTGACGTCTGTATGGGGAACTGAGTGACGCAGACCAGACTGTGTCACCCACAGGCAGCCCTGGGGGGGGGGGGGCTCAGGGCAGACCCCTGCACGCAGGAGGCCCAGCCGCCCCAGGACCTGGGAGGAGGGGGAGGGGGGCTGGCGCACAGGAGGCGGCAGGGCCAGGACCCGGGCTCTCACGGGGGGCTCTCTCGAGGGAGGACCGCGACACCTGCCCGGAGGCCTGGCCCGCTGCCTCGGCAAACAGGCGGTGCTCAGCATGAGATGCGGACCCTCCACAGGCTCGAACCACGCTGCCCCGAGGGAGGCCGGAAGAAGGGTCTCACCGATTGTCTGCGGGGGAGCCGCGTCAGAATTCCACCGACGCACGTCAGGGTGCTCTGGAAGCTTGGGACTTGAGAATCAAGTCTTTTATCTTAGAGGTTTCCCAATTAGTCTTTTACATGATAGGTCCCTTCAAAGCTTGGTCAGAGGCCCCCGGGGTCGTTGAAGAGTGCGGTTACCAATGCCACGTGGGCTGGGCCCTACTCGTCACCACGCCCAGAATCCTGCAGTTCTGAACCCGTCTCACTGCCTCCCCGGGGTCGGCTGCTGAAAGCTCCCCCCGCCACCCCATGGCATCCACGGAGGGCGAGACCCACTCAAAGAAGGAGCTGGGCTCACTGCCACCCCCATGGACGCGCAACCCCGGGCACAGCCCTCTCCTCTCCTCTCCCGCTGGCCTGAGCAGCGCTTCTGCAGAGGGCGGAGGCGAGGTTCCTGTGAGGCAATCAGCCCTGCAAGTTTGCTTGGGCGGCGAAGGGACAGGCGCGTCCCCCGCAGCTCCCGGGAGCAGGTCTCACCTGGGAGCAGGTCTCACCTGTGCGTGTGGAGCAGGGGCAGCGAGGGAAGAAAACTGGCCTGGACCAGAGCAGGGCTGCGCGACAGTGTAAGCCCCCCGTTCACCGGTCGGCGGGGGGCAAGATGCACAGCCAAGGCCGTCTGCTGCTTCTCTGAGGGTCCGGCAGGGTTCGCCCCCTTCCTCCCCCCGAGAATTAGCTCTTGTTTCTGACGGGCTCGGCACACAAGTTTGGTTTTACTCGTCTCTCCCGTGTGTCTCATAGCTGCTTGGTGACACCTCACCTCTGTGTATTTGCATTTCTTTTAAAAATTAGGACCATAGTTCGGGGTGTGTGTGTGTGTGTGTGTGTGTGTGCGCGTGTGCGTGTGTGTTTTTCCTGGCTATTACCCCGCACAGACACTTTGTCGGTGGCCGGCTGCGCCCGCGGTGGGAAGTCCCTAGACCGGAAAGTCAGAAAACCCATCGCAGAAGTGAGTCACACTCCCCGTGGGACCTGACAGTCAGCCTGATGGCATTCTGTGATAACGAGAGTAGTAGCTTCCTTTTCTGCGGCGCTGCCACCGTTCACAAAGCAGCTCGAGGCCGTCTCCGCCCTGCAGGTGAGGACACTGCGCCTGGCACAAGGGATGCGGTGGAGTGGCGGAGTGCTGAGTGGCTGCCTCCGAGCTCCCCGGGAGGGCAGGGCCCCGCCGCCGCAGGGAGGCGGCCAGCACCCGGCTCAGGAACCCTGGGAGGCTGTGGAACAGGAGGCAGGTGGCAGGTTCTCATCTGATCTTCAAAGGCGTCCTGTGATGCAAGTCTTTCAGGGCCACGAAAGGAAAACAGGAGAGTTTGGCATGAGCCAGACCCAGTTTCCAGCGCCAGCTCCTCTGCTAACCAGCGACGGCACTCGAGTTCTCGCAGTGAGTGTCGGATCTGCCCCTCGGAACCCGTGCACGCTGACCGGGCTGGTGCACAGGCGGCGCCCAGCGCTGTCTTTAAATGCCCCACAGGGCGATTCCACATGGCAGAGACTGTCCCTCATGCCCCGGGACCTGCCGAGGGACCAATGTGCCAGCAGACAACGGCCAGACCATGTACAAAACAGTTCTGAGCCGCCGCCTCCAGCAACCTGACCAGGGCGCTCCAGCCTGCCACCCCCAGCAAACAGCCGGGATGCCGGCCTGCTGCATCCAGCCGGGGCGGGGGGTGGGGGGAGACAGACAGCGGGCTCCAGGGACAGCCCGGGAAGCGAACCAGTACCTTTACCAACAATCAGCCCCGCACGGCCAGGACTTCCTCAATAACTGACCGTTCTTCTCATTTTCACCCCTGCTTCCAACTCGGGACCGACTGGAGAAAGCGGAACGTGCGTCTGCAGCATCCAACCCCAGGAGAAGCCCAGCTTCCACTCCGAGCAACCACAGACACCCAGAGCGCACCCGCACCTCCTCTGTTCCACCGCAAAGGGGCCCCGCTCCTCTGCCTGCCCGTGACTCTGCCCAGGCGCTAGTGACAGGGGCTGACCTCCTTGCTCCGGGAAGCTCAGAATCAATAAACACCTTCGTTGAGTCAGTCACTTGGCTGGTTTTCTGTGACGTCCACACTGTTCAGCTCATCTTCCAGCCCAAATGCAGGTGACGCGTCCCAGCCTCCCTTGCAGCTACATGCCCGGGACCGAGTTCTCGCCGGCGGGGTAGAGCTAACGGTGCTGAGCGCCAGCCTCAGCGGTGGGCCTGAGACACAGCCAGCAGGGCCCTCTGTCCCTTCGCGCTGGGACGGTGGCTTGCTGCGCTGTGAACAGGCTCGGTGTCTGAGAATCCGACAGACCAGAGGGGCCGTGTCGGCCCCAGAACTCTATGCCACAAGAAATACGCGCAGGAGCAGCAGCACAGCAGTGACCCCACTCGCACACGCCATCTCCCTGTGAGGCACTGCCCAAGCTCTCACTGGGCTTCAGCTCGTTAATCAACGGGAGAGCAGCTTCTGTTGCTAGTCTGGCTTTCGGAAAACCAGGCGCCCAGGAGTACGTTGCTGGAGGACGCGCCGTGCTTCGGCTGCTGTCGCCTGGGGGTTTCTATGACTCGTGGCTCAGCTGAAGCCCAACTTACACGATTGTCGAGGAAAAAAGTAACCGTAAAGTGGTCGCATCAGGGTTTGATGTGCAAGACCCAAACACGTTCGTCTCCGAGGACGCGCCCCCAGGAACGGGGGGCTGCTGGGCGGTCTCTCCCCGCCCCGCCCCGCCCCGCCCGGGGTCCGGGGCCAGAGGAACGAGGCCGGTCCACTTGGAGAGGCCCAGCTGCCGAGTGCCGCGTCGGCGCACAGAAGGCAAGTCTCTCGGTCGATTTCCAAGCCGGTTTCAGAGCGTCGGCACGTCCAGGGTGCCCGGCGTGGACTTGGCCGGGCACGGCAGCGCCATCATGACGGCCGTTCCCGCCCCTGCCTACCACTGGCCGCCTGGCCGCCCGCCGGGGCGAGGAGCCGCGCCAAGGCCTCCATTTGGAGAGTCTGCCAGCCGGCCTGTGTGTCCCGTGGACGGTCCTGTTGGAAACAGTGCGCCCGCAGCTCGGTTTTTCACTTTATTTTAGACCTTACCTTTATCATCCTGGACAGATCGCCAGCGTCTGCTAACTCCAAGACTATGTTTAACTCGTTATCTTCGATGAACGATGCATAATATTTAATCACATTTGGGTGGTTGAGTTGCTACGGAGAAAGAACAAGGCATAAAAAAGTTTTCTCATGGCAAATTCTCAAGAGTTTCATAACTTAAGAATAAGTTTAGTTACTGGTTTCACTTTTCAGCTATAGAAATCAATAGGATAGTGCATTTTTCTTTCATCTTGTGAGTTTTAAAACAACTCTTCTAAGTTTTGAAAGTAAAACTAGGTATCAATTTTATTTTCATATCCTTTATGAGAAGGCCTATAGTAACTCATGGACTTAAAATCTTTTAAAGTGTTGCTATGCCCAATAAACATATCTGTATACGCATATGAATGGATGACATAACCAAATCCTCGATTGCTAAAAACCGCAACTAGTCCTTCAAGGTGAGAACTGTCCTTCCGGGTCACTGGACGGTAGACACAGTTTTCCTTTTCCCTTCCATTTCGGTGTCAGAGCTGACCCGAGTATAACTGCATCCAGTGGTTAAAAGTTACAACCAACCAAATAACAACTGTAACAACTAGCATCTGTGATATTGCACCCAAATGCTGCTTTTACACCAGAAAACCTGAACTTATCCCATGGGGCTGATTCACAAAATTGCACTAAGAAAAATTTCACCAAATAGAAATATATGAATCACTTCATCTACAATTAGGAACTTTTTGTACGGTCTTTTTTTCAATCTTTAAACAAGCTAACACAGGACAAATAGTTTCTCAAAGAAAGTTATTCAAAAGTTACTCCAGAAGAGTGTGTCCACGAGTTTCTTCTCCACTTTCCACTTGGAAAGAGGAGGCCCCCCCACACAGTTTACATGTATTGTTAAGTAGTTCCTCATGTCCTAGGAAGTGACTCCACCTGACAGAACAGTCTGGAAGCACAGGTCATCCCCATCTCGCTTGTATCGTTCTGGACCGGTCTGATTCATTCGAGGCCCAAACAAACGTGGGTGGCAGACAGGACACCCAGGTCATCTCCAAAGTTAAGAATGCAAGTCACAGCACCCTCGACAGGCATGTCCCCGGAACAAAGGCAGGACAGAGCTGACACTTCGGTCATGTTCTGTGAGTGGGCGACACACCGAAAAGCTCGTTCTGACACCCTCCTACCCCACCCTTTCTAAGCCCGGAAAGAGACACAGAAACATCGTGAAGAACACGGGGGCCCCTGGGACCAGCCCACCTTCTCAGCGCCTCACACCTTGAGTTAAAACCAATGTGCACGTATGTTGCCACTCAGCCTTTGGCATCTGCCTGGGATGGTCAAGAGAACAGTTCCTGCAATGTTTCATGCCCATTCTATCTATTCCCAGTTTGAAATGGGGGTGTGGGGGGGGGGTGCCAATCCTACCAAATGTTCCAATGACATTATTTTATAGTGATCCCCAGAGGGGACTGTGTTTCTCAGCAGGCTGAGATCCAAACTCGGGCAGGTACTTGCGGTCAGAGCGGCACAGCCGTATCAAAGCCCCTTCGCTTGTGAGCACACCACTTCAACAAGTGCCCGTCATCAACACATCCAGCCGCGTCCCAAAGAGCCGACGGCGGGCTGGCGCTTACCTTCAGGAGGTCGATCTCCTTGATGCAGTCGGCGCGGGCTTTGGCGTCCATCAGGTCGAATATCTGAAAGAGAACGCAGAGTTACCCGGTGGAGCGACGGCCTACGGCTCCCGCTGCGTGCGCACCCGTTGTGACATTTACATCCGACCGCGTACACGCTGAACAGTTTCCCTTCCGATCAGCCTGCGGGAGCTGCGGCGGCCTGTGGGCCTTGGATGTGACGTGGCCACTAGGGCCTCCAGTCCGCCCTCCGCGGGCAATCGGTGGTGAACGTGGGAAAAGAGAACGGCTCGATGTTTCAGGCCTTAAGTTCAAACGGGAAGAACAACAATTAACAGACACTCGAACAACTATTACACGCTAAACGGACTACCCCGTTTCATTCTCATTTACTCCCCGGGGGCATATTAGTGTTCCCACTTCACGGACGAAGAAGAGCAGGTTTGGGAAGCCAGAGAGACTGAGAGAAGGTCTCACAGCGACCCAGCAGTGCGGCCAGAGCCCATTCTCGGAGTCGCCCAGCGGCGGCCGCAGCTCTGCACCATCGACCCGTGGGGTGGAAGCACGTCGTCTGCCGCGCCTCGTGCCCACGTTCCTGCCGGGCACCGCCTGTCCGCGGGGCAGAAGCGGGCCCTTTGGAGGCGGCGGCGACGGTGACGCAGCCCTCCCCTTTCCGAGGACGAGGCAGACAGACTCAGGACGCCTAAGCAGACGTGTCTGTGGGAGTGACAGACACTTCGTGGGGCGGGACAAGCAGGAGCACGTGCCCGGGAAGACGGCCTGGGGAGGAACGATGGAGAAAAAGGCTGAGGAACACTGGTCTGATGTGAAACACAACAGATAACACCATCGAGGCAGAGTTAGTGCCTCTGACAACAACAGGGACCTCTCCGTGTTCTCAGAATAGAAAATCACCATAAACACAAAGCCACACCCTGAACGTTGAAGTCTGCGTGAGTCAACACCACGAGCTGAACAAAACCCTAGGTACCTAATAACACGACCTGAGTAACATTTGTAAACATTTGTGGTCATCAGCTCCGTGCAGTCCTCCCATGGCGACAGCCGGGCGGGGGCAGTGCACCGCTGGGCTCTCCGCGTCGGACCCGGGGGCCGCGGTGAGGACTGGGCTCAGAGAGGAGGACAGACCCTCGGGGCCAGAGCACCGCCCGCCACAGAACCGGGACCGAACCGCGGTTGGTCCAGCCCAGGGTCGGTGCTTTCTCCACCCGCCAGGCTGCCAAAAGTCCCGCGTACACAGCCAGCCACGGAGCTCCGCAGAGCACACGCGTGCCGGGCAGGTTGGGGACCCAGGAAAGGGATCCCACGGGGGCAGGGAGGGGTGAGGCGAGGCTGGGCCGCCAGCGGCCCCGGGAAAGCCCAGGCAGACGGCGGGCGGGGCCCAGGCGGGGCTGCGAGAGGCGGCGCCTGCCCGCTCACCTTCCCCAGGTCCTCACACCCACGCGGTGCCCCCGCGCCCTCCCTCCAAGAACACTGGTGAAAACACACAGAACGCTGGAGCACGAGTGGGCCCGCACACTCCCTTCCCTGGGCGGCTTCGGCGCGGGCTCGCTTCCCCCCGTTTCCCGAACAAACACGCGTCTTCCACGCGGTGAGAACAGCAGCCTTCCGTGAAACTGTGCGCGCCTCCTTCCCCGGCGTCACGCAGCAAACCCGGCATCCTGTCTCCACCGCTGCCCACCCCCTTTTACGGGGCTGTTTCCAGCGAGAACGTCAAACGTCAGGCTTGCTTTTCACGTCTGGTGGGAGACAGCGCAGTGCCGCCGCGTGTGAGGACTCGGGAGGGAGACGGGCTCGCGGAGAGACCGGGGACCTGGTGGCCTGGAGGCCTCCCCCACTCAAGTCCACAGACCGGGAACGGGCTTCTCTTTCCTCCGTCTGCGCCAACGCCGCCGTGGCCCTGCTGGCCGCTGTGACTTCAGAACGGAACGGAGAGGCGAGGAGAAGAGGAGGGAAGGAAGGACGGCGAGCGGCGAGCGCCGTCGGGAAGCTCACGTGCAACATCGGTGAGAATACCGTTCTGCGGCCATGGAGCCCCCGCGAGTACCGGTCGGGCGGAGGAGGCCCTCTCGGAGGTGCCGCCGGCAGGCGCAGCCCGGACAGCCGCCCGCAGTGCAGCCGGGACAGCGGCAAGGAGGACGCGGGAGGACACGCCTCCGCGCCCGGCCCCCCTCGGTCGGCGCGGCTGCGCTCTGCCCGCGAGGGATTAACCCAATGGGGGCCGCCTGCTCTTGCCGTGCTCGCACCCTTCGCAGAGCCGCTCTGACCCCCAGCTCGTGCCGAGACGCGGCGGGGAAACGGGCGAGGAAGCGAGCGCGCAGCCCCGCGGCGGCAGGTGCGGGCAGGTGCAGCAGGCGCTGCCCGGGCCAGGTGGGGGCGGGCCTTCCCCCGGGATCCACCGAGGCAGCGGCGTGTGAGACGCCTCGCAACGCGTTCTCACCGAGTCAAGTCAGAACCTCACCGCTGGAAGCAGTGGGCCCGCCATTCCACCGAGACAAGCCGCTCGTTTCCCTACATTCTCCAAGTGATGCCAGGAGACGCTGGCACTACAGAACACGCTGACAACAGTAACGAGTACTGACGTAAACACAGCACTGTGGGCTGGGTGTTAGCCACAGGGAAAACGCACGCACGCCCAGACTGCCTACACTTGAGCGATACCCGGGCGGCAAGAGGAATCACTCACTGATCTTGCCAAATCAGGGGCAGCGACGCTGTTCCCGGGAGCCAGGCGCCGCCCGGGGCAGAGGCGGCTTCCAAGCACCGCGGGGAAGCACAGAATTCTAAACGCCGTCGTCCTAGGCCTTGGAGGAATTCCTGGAAACCTCCTGTTCCCAGCACACAGGGAAGGGGCAGTTCTGGTCCCAGGGATCACACTGAGAAGTCACGAGCCTGGAGACGTGGACAGGTCTAACCTCCCAGGAATCGAGCCTTCCCGCTGGAAAAAAAACTCCGGAACAAAAGCCCGCGGGCGTGCGAGAGATGTGTGTGAGGTCTCGCAGGCCCCAACACCCAGGCGGGCCGCGCTGCGCGGGGGGCACGACTCTCGGGCTCAACTTAACCTGCTTTAGGATTGCAAGTCAGCGTTTCACCAGGGGAGGAGTCAGGCCTCAGACGCCGAGAGAACAAGCGCTGCTGGGACACTGAAGGCAGAACTGAGTTCTGAACCAAACACATGTACGAATGCATTTAACTGGAACGTCGGAAGTACCCTATCTTTCTTTTTTGCTTAGCCAGCAAGTCGAGGCAAAATAAAAACTGAACCTTTAGATTAAATAGTCCCTAGATATAAATTCAAAGCTGTCTCATTTCATAAGCAAAAAAAAAAAAAATGGCAACACATACAGGGGAAAAAAGAATCTGGATTTTGCAAAAATATTTTTCATAAAATATTTACGAGCTCGTCTTCAGAAGTCATCTTTCTCAGCTCTACCGAAGTTTCTTTCCGTTTTGAGGTTTATTTTATCCTTAGGAAGAGCACTATTTAGACAAGTTCTGGCTGATGGGCACACTCCGAACCATGTACAAGTCTTCTTCCATAAAGGGTCTTCTTCCGTCACCTTAGATTCGGCCCCAACCACGATCGACCGGGGCTGAAAGGGCGACACCGGGCCGCTGTGAGAGGCACGGGGGCCTTAGGGGACGAGGCGGGGACGTCCTCAGGAGGCCGGTGTCAGTCAGTCCGCTGGAAGAGAGACCTGCAGCGACGTGCGGGAAGCACGTGGAAACACCCCCGCCCCCCCCCCGGGGTCCGACGAGGCCTGTACGTCTCGCTTCATGCGAATCTCACACAAAGGGAACCACAGCCAGGCGGCCCCAGGCTGACAGCTTTCTGGAGCCCGAGGAACCAGCAGGACAGCCTGTCCCCAGAGGAGTCCGGTGGCGGTCTCAGCCGCCCCCTTCTGACCTCAGCCCTGGGTCGTGCCTCTCCCACCCCCACGTGCCTGCCCCTGGGGCCATGGCCTCGCACCCACACCTCTGAACCACGCACCGGCCACCAGGCCCGCTCCTCCCTGTGGACGCGGCGGGTCCCTCGGTGGCGGTCTGGACCTGGGCGCCGCGGCCTCGCTCAGGACTACACACACACACACACACGGAAAACCCTCGTGCATACGGTGCCCTCTGACCCCACGGGCTGGTGTGGCAGAGGGCCCTGCTCCGGGGGCCCCTCCGTGCTGAAAAGCCTCTCGGAAGGGCCGCGGGACATCCCTCCGCGGTTCCGGTTTACGGGAGCTGGGAGCCCCGGGAGCCCAGGCGGGCCTTGCACCGGGTCGGGGACTCCTGCTCAGGGACAGCGGGAGCCGGGAGTGGGCACGGGGGCGCAGGAGACGCAACCGGTCCTAAATGACCACCACGAGGGATGGACGCCCCAAAGGCAGTGGGACGAGGGGCAGCCCCTGGAGGGCACAGGAAGGGGAGACCGCAGCAGTGGGGGGAGCGGCGAGCACTATCGCCGGGCACAGGGCTGGGCACAGGGGTGGCCACAGCTTCGCGCGGCTGCGGGCACTGAGGCGGCGGAGACTGGCGGGCAGGGCAGCTGGGCTGAGCGGGAGGGGCGGGCGGCCGTGGGGAAGTCTCCCTGGAGGCACGAGAGAAGGGTGTCACCCAGGGCGCGGGCAGGTGAGGACGGCGGGTCAGGGCAGCTGTGCCATCGAGAAACGCATCGGAGAGTGGAGGGGACACCGTCTGACAGGGGGGACCATTTCTGCCGGGCACAGGTGCATGCGGGCAGTGGCTGGGGCCTGGGAACATTTAGCTTCCACCGGGGACACCAGCATCAGCTTTGAGAGAAGGAAGCAGGTCCCACAGGTGCCTGCCGAGGAGAGAGAGCGGGTCGCTGAGCAAAGCGGGGCGTCCACGGTGACGTTTGGGCAGCAGCACCTCATCTGGGAGAGGCGGGCGACACTGGGGGCGGCCAACGGCCCTCGGAGGCAGAAAGACCAGTGCCGCAGACACGAGGGCGAGAGACATCAGACTCTCCGGCCAGGACCATGAGGGCCAGTGAGCCCCGGGCAGGCAGCGGGGTGGGGCGGGTCCCGGGTCCAGGCGGGGTGCAGTGACAGGAGCCGGGAAGACCCGAGTCCGCCCAGAGTGTCCGACCCAGAGTGGGGCTGGTTCCAGAACGACGCCATGCAGCACGGAGGTTCCAGGCTGGACAGCAGGCTTCTCCTCCGTCCACTTCGTCCACTGCAGTTTCTTCAGTCCGTGGCCAGTGTGCCCTTGGGTTCAGCTCCCGCCCCACTCTGACCTCGACGTCCCTTCATTAACGCAGGTGGTCCCTTCCGGGGGTCTCCTCGCCCATGGAGGTGCCCAGAGCTGCGCAGCTCCAGCCAGCACGTGGCACCCACCTGCACGTCCCCCCGAGGGGCGTGCTGACACCCCTGTGTTGGCCCCGTAAAACTCAGCACTGCAGACGCTGTCTGGGGGGGATCACCGTGGTCTCTGCTGAGTCGGGGGCACAGAACCACCGCGTCTGGGAGCCCAGAGGCAGCAGCGGAACTGGAACGCCCTGTCCGCCGCGCACCAGCCCCACGGCAGCCTGCCCGTACCGCGTACACTCGCTGCTCTTTCCCAGGATTCCCAGGGTAAGACAGTCACGGCCCCGTCAGCCAGGACAGACTTCTCTGTTGATTGTCAACCATTCACGCAGCAGGAGGTTTACAAGGGTTTGTAAAAGTGAAATCGTCTTACCTGCACTTTTTTTAAAGCTACTGGTACTCCATCCAAGAGACAGGACGCTCTATAAACTTCACTAAATTGCCCTCGACCAATTTTCTTTTCTATCCGAAAGTTGGCTAGTGTATTGTAGCCCATGTCCGGTCGTAAGGCCTTCTGCAATTAAGAAAAGTCAGAGAAGTTTTCAGTCACACGGGGTACACAATCGAGAACACGTTTCCCATAAGCGGGTGAGCCCTGCAGTGGCGGGACTCAGGAGCCCCCGACTCCCTCCCCAGCCAGCCTCTGTCCCCACCCCGCAGGCAGGCACAGCCGGGGCCGCACACACGGTCCTGATGAAGAGCCAAAATAACCGACAGGCCAAATACAGAAACACACATTGTGTCCCATAGAAAGGGCTAGAAAGAAAAGCCTCCCAAGGAAGGAGCACAGGAAGAGGCAGGAGGAGGAAGATTCCGGCATCTTAGACGGGAGCTCTCTCTAGCAGCGGTCCACAAACACGCCCGTGTGATCTAGCACTTCCCTGACGACCCTCGTCCTGCTCCACGCATCTCTGAGCGCAAGTGGAGTCCACTAACACGTGTCCCCGCTCGGCCCGACCCGCCAGGAGCACACGAAAGCCCGGGGCTTCCCGGCGGCCTGGGACTCGCGCGCAGGGCCCTCCCGGAGGCAGGGCGGGGGCTCACCCCCACAGTGGCGGCGGTTTCTGTGAAAACACTTCATGTTTTCAAAGCAGTTGTGGGCCTGCAGCCCAGCTGAGAGGCAGGGACAGAGATCCCCCAGGGGCCCCCGGGCTCCGCCCACACGCCCAGCCCCCAGCGCCAGTGTCCCCCACCAGAGGGTACGTTTGCCGCAGCTCAGAACCTGCGCTGGCCGCCGCCCCCACGCAGGGTCCACGGCCGACCTCAGGGTTTGCTCCTGGTGCGGCACGCTTGCGCTCTGGACAGAGGCAGAGCGGCGTGCGCCCACTGCAGTGCATTCCACGGAACGTGTTCGCTGCCTAAGACCCTCGGCGCCCATCGGGTCAGCCCTCCCTCCCGCCGGCCCTGGCAGCCGCCGATCGGCTCCCTGCCGCCCTCCGACTCTCTGGGGAATGTTTGTGGTTCTAAAGGGTCTCCAGCGTCTGAGAAGTCGACCCCCCTCCTCCCCCGGATCAACACCGACCACCACGGTTTCTCCAGGTGACGACGCGTCACCAGTCCCAACAGGGAGATAGATACAGCTTCGTCGTCGGGGGCCCCGTCCCCGGGTCCCCACGCTGGAAACGGGGCCGGGAATGCCATCTCCTGTCGGCACGGTGACTGACAAACATCGGCGCGCACCGCTAAGGCCGTGTGACAGCCACACGCTGGGAGCAGAGGCTCGCTAATGTGTTCTGGCATGCAGGCCTGTAATCGCACATTTACATATGCAATGACCTACATTTGCATGTCAGATCACACGCTGTCTGGGTTGATGGAGACCGGGCACCTCCCTGCGCCCGGCGGCCGGCGTGCGGAGCCAGGGCCAGAGGGCGGTATTTTTGGCGGCGGAGGGACGAACTGCCACGGAGGATCAGGCCGACGTGGCCTGAGCACTAGACACTTCATTAGGCGCAATCTGTTGAACAGTGGGCAGCGAACGAGAACTTCACAGCCCATTTGCAGCACCTCCCCCCTCCCCGGCCTCGCTCCAGAGGGGGGGCGGCTGACTGACAGCCCGTCTCATCTGCTCCCGTGTCCTGTCACCCGGGGAGGACGCGCAGCGCTGACATGAGAAGGATCCTGGCTGCACGTCTCCCGCCGCCCCCGGTCTCCCTGCCGCGCGGCAGTTTCTGCAGAAGCCAGCGTGCGCAGCACGGGCCCCTCGGGGACTCCGTCAGACGTCAGACGGGTAGGCACAGCACCGGCCTCGGTGACGACCGCCGAGGCTGCGCCCGGGGCCGCCCGCACCCTGGCGGGCTCCGTGCCACCGCAGGGAGCACCGTGTTAGGTGCTTCAGACAGAAGGGTGGTGCCGTCCACAAATGCCCACCCACGTGCAGAACTGTTTGTAGGAAGGGCCACACTCTTTGTTGCATGACGTCCAACCCCCCTCACATATCCTTAGTTTCACAGTGGAGTTTTACTGGGGAATAAAATAACTCAGCAAAATGGTACGATTCAAATCAGATTGAGTCACAAGCCGGAAAAGACCCAGAAGTGCCTTGTCTGTCCTCCCGACCCGGTGTGCACGCCGGGGGGGGGGGGGCTCAGCCACCCCAGCCCCCCAGTGACCGGCTGCTGCTCCGAGCGGCACAAGGCGGCTCCTGAGTCTCATGGGTCGCCTGAAGGATCCTCAGCGTTTACGAAAGGAAAGCCTGCGGCTCGGTTCCTCACACAATGAAGACGAGGATGACCGCCCAGTGACGGGGGCTTCTGAGTCGCCTGTGCACCTGGCCTGGGGCCCCGCCCCCCAGCCACTCCTTCTGTCTCCCCGGTGCACCCCAGGCACCGCCGAGGCCTCGCCCTGCATGGTCCAAGGCCCTGCAGACCTGAACAGCCGGGCTCTTCACGCATAGCCAGCCTGTGCTTGCCTTCCAGAGCCACTGTGGGCCCTGCTGAGGGGCCTCGTGCGGCCCCCGGGGCAGCTCCCACAGCTCCCGCCCTGCGTGCACAGTGACCAGCAGCCGCCACACGGCTCTCCACACAGCCGCACAGGCGCCAGGGCCGGGCCAGGTCCCGGGCCTCACTGGGTGTCATCATCCGTTTACACACATGTGTTTCGCCCCCTCCACAGTCCCGCAGAGGCAGAAACAGAGACTTTGGTATTTGCACAGAGCGGCCTGAGGGCAGGCAGCCTGCCGCGGAGAGGACGATGCACACGCTGGGAACACGAGTGCAGGCGGACGCCCTCACACACGCGACGGCCCTGCAGAGCGTGACTGCTGGCGGCTCCCCCCGGAATCTGGGGGGAGCAGGCAGAGGGGTGGAAAGAGCTTCAGGCCTGCAAAGAAAGGCCACTGCCTCTGCGTCCAGCAGTGCCCGGCAGGCGGAACAGAACCCCCTTCAAGCCCCGGTGTCCACAGAGACTGCACTAACGCCCCCGTCCCTGTGAGCACGTGCTCTGGTCGGTCTGGCTCTTCATAGCCCGCCCGAGGCCGGGCTCCGAGAAAGAGTCCACAGCGCCCCCGTGAGGCCCAGCAGGGAAGGCACAGCTCGGGAGTTGACGCCCAGGCCCCTCCCAGGTCGCACCGGCCCCCCAGCCTTGTGTCCTGCTTCTGCGGACCTGGCACACGCCTCCCGGGGGACTGGAGTCTGGGTGAGGTGGGCGGGGGAGGGGCGGGGGGGAGCACTGACCACAGAGCCAGGCCTGGGCATGTTTGCAGCGAGCACCCAGTTGACTCTGCCTCCCCAGGCCACAGGGCCGCCCGTCCCCCGACTCGCTCTCCCACCGGGCTCCTGTGTGCGCGGGCTGCTGGGTGTCCGTGTCCGCGAGTGTTCGGGTGAGAATTCTTGAGTCGAGGCCTCAGCTTCCTTGTCCGGTGCCTCCTTCTCTGGGCCACCTAGAGATCTCCTCCGTCCACTGCTCCATTTCCCCTGAGCCAGTGGGCTCCGCCTCCGACTGGGACCCCCGTTTCCAGGGGGCGCGGCTCCCCGACCCAGGAGCGAAGACAGCTGTGTCCCATCCCTCGAGCAGGGGCCCTGGGGTGGCAGTGCAGTGCCCCTAGCTACAGCCCCTTCTGCCCAAAGTCCCGTGAGCAGTCACGGGGGGGCGGGGGGGCACTGAAGGGAAAACCAGGCTGAGTGGCGGCTGGGGTGTCTGCCTGGCACACGCCCAGAGAGCTGACGGTCACAGGCAGATGGGAGGACGTCAGCCCGATGCCCAGCCACCCCGGGAGTGTGAGAGCGCTGGCTCCCGGGGACGCCGGCTGGGGCAGCACGCAGCGTCCACCACGGCGGGGCGGCCGAGCGCGGCCGGCGCAGCCCGCGGTGCCGTTTCAGACACGCCTGCCTGGGGGTGGGGTCTCCAACGCGACTGATGAGCAGGGACGCCACGCGCCTGCGTGCTGGTCTTCACTTCGGCTTTGCTTCGTGATGTACGCAAAGGGCATAGCGTCCAATCTGGTTTGGGGAGCATTTACACTCCATTTGGTGGTAAATTACTATGTTCAGTCTCTGTGGAGATCCGAATCTACACACTAACAGGTCATACCAGGAAGGCATCTTGGAGTCTCAGAAGCAAAATAAATGCTGGAAATCACACCAGACGACTGGGAAATCAACCCCCAGCGTGGACGCTGCTTTGCGTCACAACCCGAGTGCCCCGGGCTCTTCCCAGCAGAGCCCCTGGCGCTCCGAGTGCGCCCTCGTCCCCCCACACGTCCCCCCGCACGTGCCCCCGCACTGGGCCCCTCGAAGGGCCTGGGGAACGGCCTGCCCTCTCCCTGCAGCCGTGCTCGCCACGCCTGCGCAAGAACAACCTTCTCTCTAAAATAAAATTCACCCTGCCATGCCACCGGCTCTTCTTCTCGCAGGCGCGGGCTCTTGACACAACAACACGCTGGACCAAACTAATTAATTCACTCTAAACCTGAATCCAAGGACATTTACTAGGCAGTGAGATGATTCAGGATAACATCAAGATGATGACTCTCTCTGGGGAAATTAAAGAGTCACATCATGGACTCCACAGACTCCTCTGAGAGGAAATTATGTCCCCGTAATTCCTAGAGGCATTGTTATCAGTGGTCCGATACGCAAGCCCGTGTTAATTGTGATATTCCGTCATTAACAAGGTTTTCATCGTTACCGCAATCCTCCCTTCCTAAGGACTTCCATGTGGCCAATTATGCAAACGAGTAAATTACTCTGTATTTTATATTAGCGTTTTTGAGTCTCTCCGAAATTTAAAAGTAACAAAATCTCAACATATCCTTTGAGTTTATTTGTCTAGAAAGCTCATCCTATGGTCTTAGAAAAGATACTACTCCTCTCCAAACTACACAAACTAGAATGCACTTTTGAAAGTATCGAACACGACTCTGTCGTACGGTACTTTTTCAAAACCTCACTGTAAACCAAGAGCCAGCCACACGCGCAAACACGCCACGAGCGTTAACACGGTCTGATGATTCACGCTTCTTCCCACCTGGAACGTCGTCTCCCGAAAACTGCTTGGGACGCCTCGGAAGTAGCCTGCTCCTCACGATACGAAGCACCGGAGAGCTACACCAGTTTGAGCATCGTGCCGTTGATCACTATTAACTGGCTTTTAACAAGCAGAACAGGAAACCCACTACCGCACAAGAAGAATGAGTGACCAAGTATAACCAATTATCTAGTTAGACATGTGTGAGTCCCTGGTATTTGTATCATTTAATCACCACTAGTTGTACTGCTCAGCATCGTAAGGACTGTGTCCCGATCACACAACCAAAAACACTGATTACCTTTCCCAGCGTGTCGTGAGCTGTCAATTAACAGCAAAGACGCCGTCTCTCCCACGAGCGCCCCCGGCTGTACCTGTACCCGGTGCATCAGATACGGAGAGAAAAGCCCCTTACTGAGAAGCACAGGGCGAGACGGAGAAATAGGGGCAAAAGTTCTCCGGAGAACATTCACTCAGTCCACAAACATTAACTGGGGGGTGGAGGGGGCATTAAACACACACACACACACATCATGTGAACACGGACCACACGCGAACACACCGCAGTGGCCGCCGTCCTTCCTTCTGCACATCCCCCCGGCTCCGCGGGAAAGCGGGCGGAGGGTCATCTCCCGGGCACTGAAGGGCGAGCCGGCTGAGCAGGCGACAGTCAGCTGACCCTGAAGGGCCCGGGGAAGGAGCGGGGGGAGGAGCTGAGAGAGCGGCCCGGAGGGAGGCGTGGCCCGGTGTGGTGGGGGACCAGCACAGGGAGGCCGGCTGGGGCCGGGATCCTGTGAGCCGTGATCGCACACACGGCTCGTACGACATCGGCGCCCGGGCCACGTTCCCACGGAGCTCGGGGGATGAGGGAGTGGCAGTGGACGCGGGGCTGGACCAGGCGCCGGGACCACGTGGCCTGCGTGGGGCAGTGCTGGGGGGCCGGCAAAACGAAGGCTGCGGCCGGGGTGGGGCCGGCAGCCAGCAGTGGGTGGGGGACAGTGGCCACAACCCTGCTGGCGGGCAACCTCGGCCGCCACCACCCTCCGCAGGGCCAGCACGCTGCGCCCAGCAGCCACCAAAAGCTCCCGGTCAGCTCTGGGGGTGGAGACGCTGTTCTCCTCCCGAGTCGGAGAGGAAGGCGAGGCCCGCGGCCTTCAGCCAGGCACCCCACTCACACGCGTGTGCATGCGGGGGCCACACTCGCCCGGCCGTCGGACAGGCCCCGTCCGAGCGTGGAGTGCAGGCTCTGAGCATCCCTCCGCACAGCTGCCTGGGAACTGACCCGGGGACCGAGCGCTGGGGGCACCGGGGGTTGGACAGGGGTGGGAGGAGGCACCGCTGGTGTGCCTCTCAGTGAGGGTGTGGGGCGGGGCGTGGGGGGACGAAGGACAGACACGCCTTCCGGGCGCTCTGCAGTGCAGGCCGTGGAGGGGCGGGCCCGCAGGGGCAGGAGGCCCGCCGGCTGACAGGCTTGCGTGTGCCCTGAGCATGGCAGCAGTGACGGCACCGCCTCTGGCTACGGGCGGGCCCGCACAGCGGAGGGAGCGCAGGGGGCAGGGGGCAGGGGGCGGAGAGAGCTGGCCCGTGACCATAGTGTGGCTCGTTCATCGGGTGAGAAACAAAGACAGATTAGGGGAGCTGGACACCCATGGGGGGGTGTGTCTGGGAAGTCCTTTCCTGATTGCTTCCGTGCTTAGAGCGAAACAGGAAGCAGCAAGGGTCGGGATTGGGGGAGAAAGGTCTGGGGGTTCAGGGGAAAACAAGGTGAGCAGGCGGGGCAGGGGAAGGGCGGGGTGGGGAGGGACAACAGTCCTGCTCGTGAATTAAACCAGAGCGTGGACCCTCCGTCCCCACAACAGCCGCCGCTCACTCGCCGAAGCAAACTGTTCGCAGGAGAGCACCGCGTCTGAGTTTCCGTGGAGACCCCCAGAACGGAAGCCCTGCGTCGACGATGCTCTGAGGCATCGGTGTCTCATGTCATCGGCGAGCCTCATGTCATGAAGAAAGTAGTTCTGCAAGACCAGCAGCGAGGGGGGAGGTCACAGCGTTCTCACGTCCAGAGTCTCACCCCTCAACGCAGGCCTCTGGGAGGCAGCAGCCCGACCTTGCTGCAGGGCCACCCACATTGTCCCTCCGGGCTCCCTCCCCCGGGGTGTGGGACCCACCAGCTGTCACTGGAGCTGAAGGAAGCAGCCACCCACCTCACCCCCGGGCTGGGGGGCTCTGAGACTGCAGGGTCCTTGAACCTTCCAGCAGTGGGGCGTGGGGGGCAGGAGTGGCCGTGTTCCTGCCCTGGGGTCCGGCTGCCTCCCTCTGTCTCGGGCAGCCGAAGTGCTACCCTAGACACCTTCAGACCCCAAATAATCAATAATCAGAGCGCAAGCCGGGTCATCACTCCTCCCTCCGATCGCTCCCTCGCAGGGGGTCTCAGAACCGCCCTGGTCTCAATCCTCCCCCATCCCGTTTCCCGCGACGGGAAGAACGCGAGCACACCGCAGCCCTGGTCACTCAGCGACTGTAAAGCAAACACCGCGTGACGTTTGCTGGAAACTTCCGCTGCCCGGAATCGGCCTCAGTCAAGAGTAAATATTTTTACTATTTCTCTGCCACCATCTTTTTACAGTTTGCATTTTTTAAAAAACTGAAATAAACCCACGAGCCCGTACACGAGGGTCCTAAAGAGATGAGAACACGCAGGAGAAACATCCAAAACGCCCTGTCGCCCTCGAGGCCTCGGTGGAAGGACCCCAAGGAAAGGAGGAGGGGGGCGGGGCGGGGAGGGAGGGAAGAAAAGCCGGCGGGAGAAAATTACCCCTCGGCCCAAGAAGCGGCAGCAATGCAAAAAAATAACAATGATAATAAACACACGCACATCCCGCGGCCCCGCACGCTGGACCCTGAACTCCCGCTGTGCTGAGGACGCACCCCGCGGCGGGCGCCAGGGGGCGGAGCACCCGTCCCAGAACGAGGGAGGGGGGACGCGCGGCGCGTGCGCGTCGCTCCGCACGGTCGGTCCACGGCACGCAGGCCGCGACGCCCTTGGTGTTCGGTGGGTGTCCACGCCGACGGCAGCGGCGCGGCGCGGCCCGAGTCGCCGGCTGGCCGCGCGTGGCCACATCACACTGTGAGCGGCCAGGGGTGTGGGGCAAAACCAAGGAGGGGCAGGGCTGTGCCCCTCAGCCCGTGGAAACAGCCCCACCGAAGGCCGACACGTTCGTCGGAGACTTCGTGAGCACGGGGACTCTGCGCCCGGTCAGGCCGCCTCTCTCTCTCACCGCCTCGCACCCCCGTGTGGATCGTACCCCACCCCCCAATGTGGAGGCCGGGAGCTGCCCCCGCCCCGCACCGCCCCCAGTGGCCGGCGCCAGGTCCACGCACAGGAGCAGCAGCAGCGGCAGCAGGGGCGGGAGGA
This sequence comes from Phyllostomus hastatus, assembly GCF_019186645.2. NCBI lineage: Eukaryota > Metazoa > Chordata > Mammalia > Chiroptera > Phyllostomidae > Phyllostomus > Phyllostomus hastatus. The sequence continues at coordinate 21,849,717 of NW_025333607.1, read as the reverse complement.
GGGGCAGCGTGGGAAGGGAGGCCAGCCAGGTGGACACGCCCGGCCGCCCCCACCGGCTCACCGGCGGGGGCGAACATGAAAGGGCCTGGCTCTTCTCCTTGGCAGCTCCGGACTGCTGCAAACTGTGAATCTCAGAACTGTAACACGCGTGACCTCGTTTTCAGAGGTGTTTCTTTTGCGGTCTTTGCTGGTAACGATGTTATAACAGGAAATGAGAGCTTGTGTCTGTGTGTATAAACTGGCCCCGAGCCCTGGTTGTGTCTAGCAGGCGCTGCGTCCTGCAATCTTGGTAATTCATGACGGTAACACGAGACAGAGAGCGCAGACTCGAGAACCCCAGCGAGCATCCTGAGGTCAGAGCTGCTGCAGGGTCTGTCTCCGAGTGAGTCCCGAGGACCAGGCGGGGACCCCAGGAAGCCGGGCGGGACCGAGTCCATGCGGGCGAGCTGCCCCCTGCTCGTGTGCCCGGGACTGGCTGGCTCGGGGACATTTCCGGCGGGGCCCTGCCCCACGCAGCGGGGGCAGCACTCCACAGGGCCCGCGCCTGGGTGCACAGGGCCCCTCCCCCGGCAGCAGGGCAGGTGAGCGGTCCCAGGAAAGGATGCCACGGTCCCGGAAATGCCAGGAGGGACACAGGAGGCCCGTGCCCTCCGGCTTCCAAGAAAGGTAGTGCGTGTGAAAATGGGGGGGGCGGGGGCCTTCCGGGGAGAAGGGATTCTGGACAGAGGCCGTCCTTTGGAGGACGGCAGGGTTCCTGAAATCGGAGAAGGCAGGGGTGGGGCTGGTGCGCGAGGAACGAAGTCGCAGAGGCCAGTTGCAGAGCCAAGGCCGTTGTCCGCGGGCGAGTGGGCGGTATTCCCGCCACCACACCCCACGGACACAGGTCCCAGAGCTGTCAGTAGATGGCCTTGTACGAGCAGAGAGAGGGGGTCCCCTGGTCGGGACGGGGTGCAGGATGCTGCGCCCGGCCTCCCCCTCCTCCCCTCCCCCTCCCGAGGGAGAGGCCAGCACGTGGGTGCGGCAGGGGCTTCTCCCACGTCTCCCAAACCCGCGTGAGCACGGAGCTCGGCTGAAAGACCTAGCAACCCTCACACGACCCCAGGATGACCCGGTAAGCGACGCCGAGACGGGTCGAGCAGCGCAGACTTTGTGGGGGGGATCTGCCGCACGAGGGCGCCCACTCGGGATGCCACGGAGCCCCAGCTGCGCCGGGTGGAGGGCACACGCCCGGGCCGTCGTGAGCGTCAAGGGCGTGTGCACGTCTTCCACCGAAGCGCTCTCACCTCCTCTGCGCTACAGGAGACCAAGCAGCGGCCCAGCAGGGGAGGCACCACACCGGCCAGAGCGCGCGAGGTGGCGCTGCCGGAAGGCGTCTGGGGACGACGCAGGGTCCCCCGCCGAAGCGGACACGGGCACACACTCCACGGGCACCCCCACGGCCTGGGCCCCGCCGCCTCTGCGGGTTCCTCTCCCTACCCTCCACATCTTTCAAGGTCACGCCACTGAGGTTAAAAGCTAAAGCTGGGCCCTGGCTGGCGCAGCTCAGTGGATTGAGCGCGGGCTGTGAACCAAAGTGTCGCAGGTTCGATTCCCAGCCAGGGTACATGCCTGGGTTGCAGGCCATGGCCCCCAGCAACCGCACATTGATGTTTCTCTCTCTCTTTCTCTTTCTCCCTCCCTTCCCTCTCTGAAAATAAATAAATAAAAACTTTAAAAAGAATAGTTTAAAAAAAAAGCTAAAGCTGCAACTTTGCTTCCACTCCTGCGCGTGAGAACACAGCACTCTGAAATACGCTCTGAAGGGGTAACCACTCCCACTAAAACCTGGGCACCCCTGAGAAGCAGACAGGCCACCGGGTCCCCAGACGGAGCGGGGACGTCACGTGGTGAACGCGGAGACAGACGTGTGCTCGCGCCGGCCCCGCGGGAACACCTCACCTGCGGCTGGAACTGCGGGACGGGCGGCCCCGGCATGCCTTGCGGCTGCTCATCCATCGTCCGAGGCCACGGGCACCTCACAGACCTGCAGAAACGCAAAGTGGAGATTTAAGTGGCGGCGTCGTCACCAGCTCACATGGCTCACCATCCAGGAACACCGCGAAGGGAGCCCCCGCCGGGCCGGCCCTGGGCTCCGCCCGGCTAACCCCGGCCCCACGCAGGACACAGACACTGGGCTGCAAAGGCAGCACGGCGGCTGCACCCCCCACGCTGCTCCCACGCTGTCCCCCGTGGGCCTGAGCTCTGCACAGCTGGGTGCCAGAGGGCCAACACTGGCCCCCGCTCCGATGGGGTTGGCTGACGGGGAAGCGAGAAGGCACTGTCACTTCATCACTCTCCTTGCCACGTGTGACGAAACCACCCCGGACGTGGGTCCTCCGTGTCGCACGTGTTTCCTTCCGCCCGTGTCCCTCTACGACCCTCCCAGCGGCGGCTCCCACTGACTGAGGACGAGACCTCCATCATTTTAATGGGGTCCAACACCTCTGCGTGTCGCGGAAGAACCCCCTCGCCACCCCGAGCTCCACGGGCTCCTGCCCTGGGCTTCTGTGCGTGGCCCTGCGTGTTCAGGCCCCCAGTCCGCCCGGCAGGCAGCGGCGCCCACCGCACACCTGCGGAGCGAGGGGGACGTGACCGGCCGGGGACGAGAGCACGGACGCCCGGGCTCCGGCTGGCCAGGCTGTTTGCCAGCACGGGTGACTGAGCAGGTGTGGGCGGTGGTGACGGAACTGGGGCGGGGGGGTGAAGGGTGGAACCCGGTGGGTGTCGGCAGGGCCAGCAGCAGGAGGAGAACGACCCGGCGGCACCTCGCGTGTGCGCGGCGGCCGACACCTGCCGCGGGACCCCTGCTGGAGAGGCCTCGTGCCCCCGCCCGCGGCTCCTCCTTAGCGGGAGCTTCTGGCTGCGTTTGGCACGGTGCCCTGAGGCGCACCCCCCGAACTATTCAAGAGCGCCCCATGTTTTGACGTATATTCACCAGTTCAGCACGCGGTGAAGTAAAACAATCTTCCCCTGTTCTGGGGTACAGCCACATAATTTGCAAAAAAAAAAATGACACTATGTAATGAGGAATCCGAATTTCAGACATAAAAGCTAACTCAATGAAAAAGTTCGTTTTAAGAAACTATCAGTGGGCTACATTTTTAATATTCACATGGTCCTGGTAAAGATTTATGAGTTAAAACACAGTACTCCGTATATATTATAAATTATATAACAAACACTACAGTCCTCCTGACACTGTGGCGGATGACCATCTTACTCTGAGGACTGAAGTAGCGTTCCACCGTCACACCCGTACACACCTGTCACCTTTCCTGCTTCCCATACTTTAATGTACTTATAACATTTCTAAAGCTCAGATCGTTATAACCAAGTTAAATCATGCTGTACACTTTTTCCTAATTATTTGAACCACAGGTTAATGGATTCAGCATAGCCAACATATTAATCAAATTAAGAAAATGTCTTCACTTTGTCCAGTATCCTCTGTGATACCAAACTTTAAAATTTCTACAGAAACTGACTTAAAATAAACCAACATACATTTTCAAAACACTAATCTAATTCTTTATCAATTATAAGAGTACTAAAACATATAATAGAGTAAAAAAAGATGAGGCTTAAATATATATTTGAAAGAAAAGCATTTGATGCATTTTATTTGTGACCCTATTTTTTTAAGTGTATAATATATATACACATATGTACACATATATACACATACACACACATAACTATTAGATAGAAAACGTGTTAAAATAACAGTTAATATCAAAGAATACTTAGCTAAAGCATTCTTTCCCTCATGTTGCAACAGAAATTTCTTGCCTGAAGACACAAAGGTCGATCTTACAGCCTTTCAGATGCAGCTTGTCACTGACAACTCAGGGTAACTCCGACTTAACGAGCAAAGGGTAGGCAGAGATTCTATTCGTCTGGAAGTACCCTCTGCTTGCAAACGTGTATTTTAATACTTCCATCGTGCTGTACAGTTTCTCTATAGATTCTTGGCCCAACATGGAATCTTAACTATGAAGCTGTGTACACACCAGTCTGAAGAGAGATTTCAGATGAACAGTTTTAGAAGTTTTTCTTTTCTGGGTGTTTTTAGAGTTCTAAAGAGTTGAAGTACACTTACTTCAACTTAAGTAAGTTCACACTTACTTAATAGTTTCCTTTTCTCGAAATGGGGTTGCCCTTCAATCATCAAGGTTATTCACAAAACCTCGAGTTACATATAATATCTAAAGTCTATGAAGAAAATTAATGTTGTATTTTACTGATCAAAACAGCTACACCGTATGAACCGCAATAGAGAGGACTGGCCGCATCGTAACAGCACCGGTGCCCTCGTCCGAAAGAAAGTCACGGGCTGAGCCCCACGTACGTGCAGCACCTGAAAGCTGCAAAAGGCCACCACGGAAATCTGAAGGTGACTGATACTTGGCAAGCTCCGCACTCAACGCCAGGACTAAATATTTGTCTTGGCCCCGAACTCGCCATTCAGCAGGACTGCTGCTGGCCTCACCCTCCCGTCTCCCTTTAACGGATGGACTGAGTCACGCAGCGCTTTTTCCCATCGTTCAGCGAGGAGGATTTCCACATCAGACGGGACAAAGGGAGCGAAGCGGAGGCGCCGGCACCAACAGTCCGTTCACGCACGTCTGTCCTCTGAGTCATGTTTCAGGGCGGCGCACATTGCGATCAGGTCTCCGGAGAGAGTGACTTATGCTTCTGGGGCGCCCGAGCACCCCGCTGGCAGCGAACACCATGGAGGCAGCCTGGTGCCCAGCCCCGCTCCCCACAGGCCCCCCTGCACTGGCAGGGGCCGGCCCTGCGGGCGGGGGGCCGGCCCTGCGGGCGGGGGCTGGGGAAGGACGCGAGCTGCCCCCACAGCTGCTGGGGGTGGGGGATGGGGGGGAGGGTACGCATGTGTCCAAGGGCCGCAGCCGGCGGGAACAGGTTCCCACCCACCACGTGCGGAACAATTTAAGACTAACACTATGATCCATTAAATAAAATAAAACCCATGAGTCATAAAGATATAAATCAATAACGAGAGGAAAAGGGAGAAACTCTTCCTTAGAAGATAGTGTCATCCTATAAAGAAAAAATGTGACGGAATTAAACATCCACTCTTTGGCAGTCTTCGGGGAAACACCTGATCCAGGTAAGACTCGCGGATGCATGTTCACTAGTGGACCAAGTTGTATCCAGGTTGTATATTTGCACACACACACAACTCATTTCTTAATGACAAGGGAAGAGACGATCCCACAGCGGAGAACCCCGCAGACCTCCCCTCAGCCAGAACGTCAAGTCGCACAGGCGTCTCTCGCCTCCAAACACGAGCCCCTGGGAAGAAAACACTCGTGGGCTGTTCTTGCCCACACGGCGAACACGGAGGAGCCCGGCCCTGGGGCCTCCCCGCACCCACTGTGTGGAGTGTGGGCGCACCGGCTTCCCGGGTGGGGCAGGGACGACCCAGGCCCCCCTGACATTCACACACACACACACAGCGGCGAGTTCTCACGTCATCTGGGTCCCCACGTCTGGGAGTGGGGTTGCTGAGGAGCGCTGGTGTCCACTAAGCCAAGGTGCAGGGGAGACAGGCCAGTGCCAGCAGCGTGGCAAGGAGGCCAGCACGACGCGCCCCTTCCTGCGGTCTCTGGGGACCTCCTCCCTCGCGCGCTCATTGTCCCCGCTCCCCCGAGACCACCGCATGAGACCGAACGCCCGGTGTGCCTCCCGGGTCTGTGTCCTCGTCCAGCCGTCACGTGAGGAGGAGGAGGAGGAGTGAGGGAGAGCATTCCCGATGAGACGATGGTGCATGGACGCAGACCTCGCCTGCCCCTGGCCATCCGTGGGCCAGCGCGGGTCTGACATAGAACAGCTCGTCGGGTGCGGGAAGAATGGGAATGCGCCACTTTCGCTGGGGAACCAAGCCCATTATTAGACCAGCGTTCACGAACTCCTACCTCTATTCCTACAGAAGGAGCATGGTTGTCGACTAGCCACAGGAATGGAATATTGGGAGAAGCACAGCACGGAGAACCAAAGGAACCTTTAAACTGTTCGGTAGGAGCGTCACTGACATGGGATAACGTACATGAAATTTTTTTTCAGGACACTGAAATGAAGGAAAGCTCCCAACACCCTTTGGACTAACCCTTGTGGGACCTGCCGCTGTACTGCAGGCGTGTTCTCAGAAACTCGGACCCCTCCCCGTTCGGGCGACCCTGAGAAAGGAGGACCCCGCACGGAAGGCAGAGCCCCCTCCAGCCCCCCAGCATCCCAGCAGTTGTGCGCACCTCTCTGCAGAGCAACAACAAAAGGGTGATCACAGCTAATGGTTCGATTTCGGTCCTTGCTGACACCTGCTGCTTCCACTTCCCTTCCTCCGTCATGAACACTTATCTGCTAAGAGTTTTAGGTGCAAAGGCTTTGTATCTGCAGCACGTGAAACAGGATCCTTAGGCTGATCGAGGGGGCAGAGACCCGAACCCCACGTGAGCACACGTCAGCCAGCTAATCGGCCCCCATACCTGCGGACCCGCCGAAACCGGTCCCTACTACAATCGGTGCCCGGCGCGTTTACTTAACACAGACTTTCTGTTAGTTACATTTTTTAACTTAAACTGCAAACGCCAGCAGGGCTTGTTATTAAAACCAAAGAAAAAATGCCAAAAAAATGGAAATCTCTAAAAATACTATCTAGGGAATTTTGTTTGTTTGTTTTTGCAAACTCAAAAACCTATACTGCACTTGTAAACTAAGACAGTGATATATGGCCCTGACTGAGTCCCCAAAATCCCACTCCCCCCTTTCTGCTAAACCCACACTGTGGACCCGCACAGGAGACAGCAACGTCCCCACCACAGAAACTCGTGCGCCTCCCGGACACTCAAGCAACAGAGTCGTCGCCTGCTGGTCGGCCGCTCTGCGGCTCGGCCATTTCGGGGAGCGTGAGGACCCGCCTCCTCCGGGGATCAGGGGAAGACACCGGGAGCAGGTCCAGGTGAGTGAGAAAGGAACTCAAAGTACACCCCTTCTTTTAAAGGCTGAAGAGTTCTTTTTTTCTCCTCTTCATTTTACAGAACCTTCTTCCAGAAACCGGCCGCACGGGCAACCGATGCTCCAGGAGACCCAAGCCCCAGGCTCGCGGCAGCCCTCGGGGAGGGAGCAGGAACCGGACGTTCCGACCCCACATCCCATCACAGCTCCTGACTCAGAGCGGATGGAACGGACCACCCGTCTCAGCGACTTTCCGCCGGGGGCCCCAAGAGTTTTTAGGACCCGCGACACCTGACTACTGAGCCGGGGGCACTGTCTGCTTTCTCCTCAGGTTGTCAGACGAAGAAACGCCAGCAGCCGGCACAACAGCAGCCGTCTGGTGTGAATGAGTCAAAGTGACGCCTGCTCTGCTCGTCAGATCGGCAAAAGGTACGTTCTTGGGCGTGTCGCGGAATTTCAGAGATTAGTCTGTGTGTGCCAAGAGATGAGAGAGCTTGAAAACCGCTGCTCTATTGCACCCCCTTTGATTTTATAAAACAATTCCAACCACAAACATCAACTGACTTTAGAAAGTATTGGTGGTGGGAACTAATGGTTATAAATGTCCTGTGAGGGTTCATAAAAAAAACTTCATATTAAATAGTTCTTTTTACTCTAAAAGCACTTGTAACTCAAACACGTCAATTCTAGTCTTAAAAGAAGAAGTGGCGGGAAGGCCTTTCCCCACAAATTTGTGTTTCTTTTTTTTTCCCCAGTCATCCCACCCCTGACCCCGGAGTCCTTGAGGACAGGGGTGCCGGGGCCGGCTCGGTGGCAGCCGGCGGAGCCCCGTGGGGCCCCGCTGCCACCTGCTCCGGGCCCAGAAGGAGCACCTCCCCCGGGAATGCATCTCCGCACCGGACTGCGGATGGACAGCAGCCAGGTGCTGGCTCCTGACGGGCAGGCGTCCCCAGCGTGGGATCGGGGCGGCCCCCTGGGCTGCGGCCCCTTCCAGGCCCTGACAACACCTCCGGCGGCTCGGACGCTCGGCCGTGTTGATGGATGCGTGGACGGCTCAGTCCTAAGCCAGGGCAACCCGCGGGGACTCGGGCGCTGCCAAGGCCGCGTCTGGGTTATTTCTGGCTTGGGAGCAGACGTGGCCGAAGTACCTCTGACTCTTTAGGTGCAGCCAAAAGGAGTCAGCAGATGGTGGCCCCGGGTGAATGACTGTCACAGCCTGTCCTCACATGTGCGGTGGCAGCCTGCTGCTAACCTCGACTGCAGTGTTCTCGGTTGGGGGGGGGCCCCGTACGCCTGCTGAACAGAGGGCTCCCCGTTCCCAGGGCTCGGACCTGGAGGTGATGCCTCCGACCGACCTTCACAGGTGCGACCTTTGAACCAGAGCTTGCGTGAGACCCTCCAGTGTTTCTGGCTTGGTGCCCCACCCCCACTGCTCCCTGGGCACCCACAGGCCCCCCCTCAGGAGCCCTGAGTGTTGCCTGTGTCACCGCCACCCCCCCAGCGGACTCTCGACAGGGCGGCGCGCCAGAAAGAAGAAAGGGGAGTGGAAAGCCATTTAAAGGTGGAGCAAGGACAACAGGAGAGGAGAGATGGCGGTCTGAGCGCCGCTGGCACCGCAGAACATTGACGGGGGGCGTGCTCCGTGGGCGAGGCAGCGACCGCGACTTCGCTGTCCGGGGCCCACGGCAGGCATTCCGGGCTCCTCGGCCACGCGGTCCATCGCGGCCACGCATCTCTGCAGTGGCCCGGCGGCCGCGCACGGGATAGGAAAGGTGGAGGCTGCGTCCCCACAAAGCTTCCTCCCCACCAACAGGCCGCGGCCGCACGCGGGCCCAGGCCGGAGTCTGCCAGCCTTGACCTCAGCCACCTCCGTCACGTCGCGGTCCGGGGAGACCTGGGACCTGAGAAGCAGTTTCTAGGCCCGGGTCAGGCCTGTACACCCTCTCTTGCCCATTCCCACTCTGTGTTAAACTGAATTAAATTGTTGTAACTGGTTGGACCTAAAAGAATACACATTTTTTGAAACGTAAAATGTGCCTTCATCATAAAAGCCCTTAACCTTGATCTGAACGTTTGGAGAGGCCTGTAAGCGGGCCACGAGATGTCTGTTCCCAGGCTGAAAACCTGTATACAGTTGTCCCCTGGAAAGAATTTTCAGCCGGAAGTGATAAACACCCAAAGGAGGATGAACGGTGGACAGCGTGACCTGACGCCAGCTGGATGGCTGTGTCCCGCTCGGCGTTGGCTGAGCGAACGGGAGGTGAGCCCCCCCAGCCCCGCTTTGCCGCCGCGGACCTAAAACCAGGGGCTGAAAGGAGCTCCGGGGGCCGCTCCAGAGTGAAGACACGCAGCAGGTGTCTGAGCCTCGGCTCCGCTGGGTGACCGCACAGGTGTCCGGGTCATCGCCGTCCACTCTCTGCGCCGTGACCCAGAACCGTGGCAGAGTGTGGCGTCCGGAAGGTCGTCCGGAGAGCCGTCGGGTCCCTGCCGCCCAGCCCGCCGCCCTCCAGCGCCTTCCCCCGCGCCGTTCCTCTTGGTGGGATCCGCTCCTCTCGTTGTCCCCGTCTGCAGGACGAAGTCCGCGCGCCCCAGCCTGCAGGCGCGGGCCCCTGCTCATCCCGAGATGCAGCGAGGTCCTCCTCTGAGGACGAGACGGCAGCAGTGCGCCCCGCCCCTCCTCCCACGGGAGAGCCCACCCGCCGCCGACTGCAGAGGCCTCGGGACGCAGCTGCAGTGAGGCAGCCGCAGGAAGCCGGCACGGTCTCGGGGCTCAGGCCAGCCGCGCCGCCCCGGTGGCCGCTTCTCGGAGGGGGGTGACGGGGTCGGCCTCTCCTCCTCCAGGCAGTGCTTTGGCGGCAGAAAGAGGGTGAGTCAGAGCCTTGTGTCGTACCATTTTTGCCAAACTGGCCCATTTTCGGGCTTCGGGAATCCCAATTTCACCGGCCACTGTGGCCCCCTCCAACGCCAAGCCCGTGGTGACACGGACACTCTGGAGACACGGACGGCCTTCCTCGAGTGGCTAAGGACACGCTCCGTCACTGACTGGCACAACACGCCAAGCACACGGCTGACCTCCCCCAAAACCGAGTACACGCTCCTGGGTCTGTCTTCTTTACTGAAGACGGTGCAACACCCTACGATTCCTGCTTACGTGACTCCTCTCATCCCAGCGGCACGGGAGCGACCCTGTGCTCCAGGGCGGCGGGGACACTCCACGAAGGAGGCCATGGCCCGGGCGACGCCCTCAGCTGCCCAGCCCGCCGTCCCAGACAGGCGTGTCTCGGGCGTCACCGAGGGGCCAGCCGTGGGCCAGCCGTGGGCCAGAGGCACGCCGGGGGTGCACTGGGTGTGTCGGCTCCTGGGCTGTCTCTCGGTCTCCCCACCACAACTCGGCCCCAGAAGACGTGTGGGTTTCCGCCCCTCGCTTATTCCCACCTTTACTTTCAGTGAAGGACGAGGCAAGCACTAATTTACTTAATAAGCCCGAACATTTGTTTTCTCAAGAAAACAAACTAATGTCCTCTGACCAAAAATACTCTAGGTGGGTTCCCGTGCGACTCTTCAATGAGCAAAGGCCACACACCACTTGACGATCTTCCTGGAAGATGATACTTATCAGAGGTCATTACGGGGTCATAACAGCAAATATATATATACATATACATATGTATATGTGTGTGTGTGTGTGTATGTGTGTATGTGTGAATATGTGTGTGTGTGTGTGTGTGTATGTATGAGCTATGTCTAAAGGGTGGAACTGTGCTAAGTAACAGTGAGAGGACGACCCCAGCCCGGACTCCCCACCGCCCAGCACACGCGGTCAGGAGCCCACCGCCTTCCCGGCGCCGGGGGAGAGGCCGCGTCCTCCAGCGGACGGCGGTGAGGAAACCTCACCCCGGCCTCACTCCTCGTGTTTTCACCGGGCTCTGTGGCTGCGCCCGTGGGCGGCAGCGCACCCCCCTGAACACACCGCTTCCACGGAAGGGCAGCGACACGAAGGCTGATGGCGAATGGATCACGAACGGCCGCATCGCTGGCTCACTTTGCCTCGGAGGCGCAAAGGCGTCTCAGCGCTGTGTCCGTCCAAACCCCGCGCTGAACGTCACACTGTGGGCCCCAGAGGAGAAGGCGGGAGACCTGCAGGTGTCCCTGCTGCGGTGACTTTTACGGTTTCCAAAGCTGGTGTTTGCATGAACGCTTCCAGGAAAACGATACGGATGTGCTTCACTAACGTCTTAGAAAGTGTCCCCAGGTGTCTGCTCAAACCACCACAGCAGGGTGATGGGAAATCCCTCCCACGTCACAGGAGAGAGGACGCGGGCGAGAAGCCGCAGGACTTCCCCAGGACGGCACCAGGGAAAGGAGCAGAGCCCGGGCTTTCTGACGCCTCCAGAGCAGCAACAGGTGCGGCCTCTCTCCACGTGATCATACACACGCCACACACACACGAGCGCGCGCGCACGCGCCAAGGCCCGTGTAACTGCAGCGTCTTCCCGGTGGCGGGAAGGCTGCAGAAATCCGGGCGCAAACAACGCCCTCCAGCCCCGCGAAGCCACAGCCCGAGGCCGAGGGTCCGGGTGGAGAGGCGGACTTCAGGCCAGGGTAACCCTCTTCCCCCGTTTCCCTCAGGAGCACCCGTCGCGCCCCGCGGTGCACGGTCAAGGCGCACAGCGTGGCAGTCTGCTCCGCGCGTGGGGTGACACGGCCACCACAACGGGTCCCATCAGCCGTCTTCTCGGCCGGGTCCGGTGGGAGGGAGGGAGAGAAGGGGAGAAAGGGGGTGAGAACTGGGAGGGTCTGCTCCTAGCGACCCTGCGGCCCCTCCGGAGTGGAGGGCAGCGCCTCCCGGGCACCCCGGAGAACTCCCGGCTCACGGTCCCTGTCACGCCCTCGCGGCCACAGAAGTCACCGACCGCTGATCCCACGTCCTTGTCCCAGGCCCTCTGGGTCCTCGCTGCTGCTGGGACCCAGCAGCTGCTCTGCGTGACCCCCGGGACTCCCTCCCGACCCCACGCACTCACCGAACCACCTATCGCCAACGAGAATCGCATCACAGCCCCATCGAATGAACGGCCCTGTGAGGAACGGAACACGCTTTTCTCCGTCTCCCTCACACACCGCACGCCCCGGCCTGCGTGAACCGTTCACGCTTCCTCCAAAGGCCAGGCCGCACCGCGTGTGCGTGTGCCTGGGACGCCGGCCGTGCCACCTCGCCCCGGGCCGCGTGTTCCCTCGTCCAACTGGGAGAATCGGGGCGACCGGCCCACCTGGAACCGCCCACGGCAACGGTGGCCGTGGACAAAGACCTGAGACAAACAGCCGGGGCCGTCTTCCGAACCTGATTGTGAAAACATCCTGCGGAGCCCCTCGTGCTGAATAATTCATGGCGGGCTCTGTCGCGGCGACGCTGACGAGGCCCTGCGGAACGCAGGCTGGTGCTTGGAGATGCTTTCATCAGCGTGAATTATTTATCGTGAGGTCATTTGTTTAACAGCCTCTAGTCTGTTACAAGTACTTACGAACAACAAAAAAAAAATCACCAGAAAAAGACACTTCTCATTTAAATAAAATCAAGAAAAAAATCTAACGGGCTGAATGGACACACGACTTAGCATTTCATCCGTGTGGGAAGCGGCCCGTTCACGTGCCGTGCGCACCTGCTCCGCCACGGCCGCCGCGCGCTGACCGCCGCTGACCCTCCCAGCCCGCCTTCTGTCCGTCTGTACACGCTGCACAGCAAACCACCAGCGGCGGGAGGGGACCTCCTGCCCACCCATCGCCCCTCCGGACGCTGCTGAGAACTGGATGAGGTGCTGAGGCCCCGCACTCCCGGGTGGGGCAGCGCCCCCTGCCGCCCCGGCCACTGAGCCTTCCCTGACCCTCGGGCTGGGCCCCACCCCCCACCAATGGCCTCCGGATCTGGGCTGGTCACCCGACGGTCTATTTAGCAGGTAATTCGGTGAGGAGGACGCACGCGACGGCTAACACGGCGACTCAAGGGGTCACCGGAACTCTGCTGAAGTCGCCGCCTTCTCCTCCTTCTGCCCCTCCCCACGCCCCCACCCCCCAAAAAAGAAGGGCAGTGATAACCGACCTCTGAGCTTGCCTGGTCTCCTGTTCGCTGTGCGGATTTCCCGTGCAAACTGAAATCACGAGAAAATTAAGAACGGAGGGGGAAAAGCAAGTATGTTAAAGCCACCGACGGACTCCTAGTCACCCGTAACCGTCCCAGCTTTTCGTAAAAGTAGCTTTCACCCTGGATGGTGTAGCGTTAGTGGATGGAGCGTCTTCCTGCAAACCGAAAGGCCGCCAGTTCGATTCCCGGTCAGGGCACAGGCCTGGGTTGCGGGCCAGGTCCCAGCTGGGAGAGCGCGACAGGCAACCACACGTGGGTGTTTCTCTCCCTCTCTGTCTCCCTCCCTCCCCCTCTCTCTGAAAATAAGTAAATAAAGTCTTCTTTTAGAAAAGAGTTTTCAATGCACTTGCTTGTCAGGTAGATCACGGACACATTTTCCGTCATGAAATCTGCCTCCGGACCAACTAAGGTCAACGGCCGTCACACCCCTGACGCCGCGGAGCCGACCCAGCGTCGGGGCGCAGGACACGCAGCTCGCAGAGGCCGCCGCCGGGCACACGCCCGCCGAACGCGTGTCGCTCGCCCCGGGGCGGCCGCGTCCCGCCAGCACCGGCCGACCACACACCCCGCCCTTCGCACACTCGGGCGCGCGTGGAACAACGGCCCTGCCCGGGCACGCTCACCAGGGGAGGCCACCGCATCGTGGAGACGCTCTCCAGAGAACAGGGGTGATTACCCCACGTTAACAGTGGGGATCACAACCTGCCGTCACGTGATGCCGGTGACGCTGCCCAGGGCTTTACGGGGCAGACTGGAGAGGACTCACAGAAAACACCGGAGACCTAGCTGACAGCGACTGCGGCCTCCCAGACAGGGAAACGGAGTCAGGTCGCGGAAGCCCGCTGCGACGCTGTTCCAGGGCCTCAGTTCTGAGCCCAGAGGCGGCTCCCCCCCGGCTCCCTCGTCGGCCCGCGAGCAGGCGCCGTGTCCAGGGTCCGCAGGCACGGGCCCTTCGAGAGCAGTTTGTCTCTAACGATCATTACGGACTTTGGGACTTGTCTCCCAGCTCCCGGCCATCGGAACTGCGAAAAGAAGCTACGTAAAGTCCCTCTGTCTGGGAGCGAAGCCCGGACTCTGCGACCGCCTCCCACGGCGCGGACCCAACGGCGATCTTCCCTCAACTCACGACGAAGTACTTTTTGTTCAGAAGGGAATAACTGGGGGGAATAAAGAGGGAGAGATTGGGAAAACTGTACTAGCATAATCCATAAAAAATGCTTAAAGAAAGGGAGTAATTTCAGCGCCAAGCTAGTCATTTCCCCATGAAGCTCAGTCTGTGTTTTCTCACAAGGGGGACGTTGGGGCGTCTGAGTGGAGGTCATCCGGCAAACCTGGACAGTGAGCACCTTCGGGGGGCAGAGAGGCCGCCATCTCCCCCCCCGCCCCACATGGGGAGCGGGCCACGGACCTGACCGGGGAGCGGCCGGCCTCCGGGGACGGAGACGGAGAGGCTGCTCACGGGGGAGCTGAGTTCATAGGCTTCACAGCAGCCTTATCTGATGGCCCAGCCTGCGCCATCCTCCCGTCGGAATTCCAAGAACTCAGCTCCGTGTCCCTGCGGGTCCAGCCTGGAACTACTCACCCTACTTGTCTCTCCACGGACCCCACCCTCCTCCCCAGGCCCCCGGCTGCCACCCCTTCCTCCCCGGCCCCGGTCCCCCTGTCGCCGAACTCTGAGATCTCTCAGAGCCTGCAGTGCAGGCACCACGCCCAGACCCTGCCGCCAGGTCCCTGGGTGTCCCAACAGTGGCCGCCTACCGACCAGACCTTTACCGCTGTCCCACGCGAGGCCTCGCCCACACCACGTCCGTCCCCAGGCCGGGCAGGGGCCTGCGCCTGGCGTTCACCCCAGACTCGCCGGGCCAGCTGCTCCATCAAGTGTCGCGGACACTGTCTCGCGGCGGAGAGCCGCCCGGCCTCCCGCCCCCCGTCGTGGCAGAGAGGCGGTCACCTGCCGGCCCCGGAATAGCCGGTTCTGACGGGAACGGCATCCGAGGAAACCCGAGAGGCGCGGGACGTGATCCACACCTCCCGGAGGCCCCGTCCCGGGACGGGGGCTGATTCAGGCAGGCGCAGCTGCAGGCGGCTCGGGAGGCCCGGGGAGCCAGAGGAAAACGGCCTCATCCTTGCTGGGCAGAGTCTGAGCGGGGCCTTGAGGAACGAGGACGATCGTGACGCACTGAGACTGAACGGCCGAGGTGCGGGAACCACAGGCATGACAAGCGGTGGGGAAAGCACCAAGACGAACCAGGGGAGCCAGAAAGGGCACGACATTCATCAAACACCACGGCGATTGGTCGGGCGTCCCTGAAACACAGGGGAGGACAGAGGAATGGATCTGGACAGGCGGGTCAGGGTCGGGACGAAAGCGGAGCTACGAGAAGCGGGTGGGCCAGGCAGGACGGGGCAGTGGGGGCCACTTCCGTCACCCCGAGTTCCGCAGCCCCTCGGAACGGAGCTGCTTCCAGAAGCACAGGGCCAGATCTCTGTTTAGACTGCTCACTCGCTCGCTTCCCGCTACTACCGGCGGCCCCCAGACTCCTTTCTTCAACCCGCGGTGGGTGGGGCCCAGCGGGCAGAGCGAGGGCGGGGTGGGGGGGAGTGCTCAGGCAGCATGGCTCTCCTCGCAGCTGCTGGGATCCGGCACCCCACGCCCCTGTGCTCAGGCTCGCGTGCCTTCCCGGTGCCTTCCGGGTCCAGAGCAAGCGACCGGGCCTGCAGCTGACTTCAGCCTCCGAGGCCGAGCGGCTGCCTGCGCCATCTTCGGGGCAGCCCGTGCAGACGCCCCACCGAGGTCACGTGGAAGAAAACGGCCTGCGTGTCTTATTACTGCGGGAACACTGCCCCTCGGGGGGCCACAGCCCAAGGCGAGCCCTCCTGGCCCAGGCCGCCCGCCGGCGCGCCAGCAAAACCCCCGCCCCAACCAGACGCGCCCCTCTGAGCTGAGTTCCGTGGGGCTCCCTCGGCTCACGCTACGTCGCAGACCTTGTGGTGGACACTCGAAAAGACACCAGAATAAACCTGGGACTCGTCCAGGACTGTACAACCTTCTTTTCCGAGTGCTTCTTCACGTGGACGTATAGTCATAATTAATACTCCAAATGAATGAAAAAGTTAAAAAAAAAAACAAACGCACTGGCAGAAAGTGGTTCTGAAACCGCCAGGCAAGCGTCCCGGAAGACAAGCCCAACTCCCACGCACAGGCCCGTGCCTGCCGGCGAGGGGGCAGTCAGGAGGGACTCGGGGGCCGGCTGGTCATCGATGGACACAGGAAGGTCACGCAGGAGCAACCGGCACGCATCGCGACGTGACTGAACACCGTCCGCGCCGCCAGGTACACGAGACAGAAAAGCCGGGTGCCACCAGGCCCGGAGCCAGGGGGCTGCCGGCCCCTGGGGCGCGGGAGGCGGTGAGCTCTCCCAGCGGCTGCGAGAGCCCGCATTTGGTTAGGAGGCAACTGAGCCAACACTCAGCCGTGCTCTTGACCTTCACACGCTCGCAGTGGGCTCTGCTCACAAACGACTCATGCTTCTCCATCAAACGCATTTCAACGGGCCCGCAGCAGCGCCCTCGAGAACGCACAGCCGGCACGTGGCACTGCTGACAAGCGGCCAGGGGGCCGACCCGCGGGCCCGAGCGAGTGGGAACACTGCACACCCCGGCCAGAAAGGCTGGGGGGCCGGAATGGACACCACAAATAAACCCAGAATGCTCTAAGTCAAACCACGCGCAGTTTCACAGACCACGTGGCACTTTTCAGGTGGCCAGGGCAGCACCTGCGCCACTCGTTGGGAGTGTGGGTCCCGTCGCATCTCGGTGGCTCTCCAGGTCTGCCGGTGGAGACCGTCTGCGGTGCAGGGTCCCGGCGCCCGCACCCACCAGATCGGAGTCCCCGACGCGGTATTCTGCGGGCGGTACTGGGGGAAACACGAGAACAGGACACACGCTTTGCAAACACAGCCCATCCTGACAGAGGCAAATAGCTCACCCACATGTTCTTGAACGGCTCTACAAATTTTGCAAAAATTACTTTCACTGTACAAGCAATACAACTATTTTGGGGACTCGTGGAATAAATGGTTTAGGATTTCATTAAGTGCTGATCATTCTGCTTCATCAGTTCAAATCTTCACTGAGACAGGGAACACAGATCATAAACGAGAACCAACTCTGAATTTCAAGAGGGAGGCGTGGCTACCGAGGCACAGAAAACAGCCAGCCGTCCTCTCTGAATCCAGGAGGAGGAGAAATTAGAGGAGAAGCTGGGCAGTGGGCGTGCCACACACTCAGGCTCACGTGCCAGACGCCACGGGGCACGTGAGTCACACTCCACGGACCCAAGGGAGAAACGACGCGACGGCTGGCCCCTGCGTTCCAAGGTGTCCGACGTCACGAAACGTGCGTTTATGAAGAACTGACCGGACGAGCCCGTGGCCACCCACGGCCGTTCTGGCCTCTCCCGCCCTCTCCACCGCCTCTACTGAGGGGCCCTTCCCAGGACCGGCCCCCACCGCCGTCCCTCCTGCCCCTGCTCCGGCCCCATTCCACGGCGAGGGTGTGGCAGCACACCGCCGTGAGTCACTTCAGGGGCGACGGAGGTGCGTCAGCACCGGACTACGGGGCCCCCGAGCGTCTGCTGGTTTGGCCCGCGGCCCTAACGCGGGCAGTCGGGGGTGCGGCGCCGTCATGCGGTCAGCAGGGCTGCCGTGAGCGCGCACGGTGAACAGGGCGAGGGTTTGCTGATTCAGGGGGACTGGACGACGAGAACGCAAGGCCTCCTGCTGAGACTGTGAGTTCCTTCCCATAGAGCCCATCCATCAGTGAGCGTTCTCCGTGTATAATAAACACCTTGCAGTGCGCCTGTATCTGGTGAGCGACGGTTCACGCCCAGAAATCGACTGTTTGGAATGGGGACTTGCTATCTGCCTCCGATGGATGACCTGCCGTCCGGTTCTGGGTGTCTCCACGGCAGTGTGCAAACCTAGCACACCACTTAAAACAGGGGCCAGCAGTTGGGCGTGGCAGGCGATGGAGGCCCTGACCGCTGTGACTCGGCTGGGCGTCACCCGGCAAAGTGAAAGGTCACCGGTTCGATTCCCGGTCAGGGCATGTGCCGAGGCTGCGGGTTCGGTCCCCGTCCAGGCGCGTACAAGAGGCAGCTGGCCGATGTTCCTCCATCACAATGACGTTTCTCTCCCTCTCCCCTGCCCTCCCTTCCCTCACTCTCTCAAAAATAAAGGGAGGGGCGGTGGAAGATTCACAACGCCTTACATTTCAGAAGTATAATAATTTTTAATAAGCACATCTATTTCTTTCTCCCAATCATAATATAGTAAATATCACATGGCTACAACCATAACAAACATAAGAGAAATTTTCCAGGTAAATATGAGGCTGAGGAAAATATTCTAAGAATGAACGGGATCACAAGCACACTAGAAAGAATAGCTTTGATCTTGCCATTTCCTCATCAGTATTGAAGGGTCCTTTTGCAACTCCCATTGTTTGTGGTCTAAAATATCCCCCGTCCCCGCCAAACCTCTGGTTTTTCTTCTGCCCAAGGAACCGGGATGACTGCCTCTCCCTGTAACCCCACCAAAAAAATCACGGAAGCACTAACTCAGACGTGGGAACCAGTAACTCATGAACTTGGAACCCGCAGAGCGGAGGGGAAGCGGAGGAAGGGAAAGGAGCCCCTGCGGACACCGCGGGGCCCTGGCCGAGGGACGTGGGGAGGGTCACGGCGACAAGCATCCCCGAGGCCTAAGAACAGAGAAACAGGACAGGAAACCGACACGCCCGGAGCCTCCCGCCGCACTCGCACCGAGATGCTCCCATATGGCCCTCAGAGCGACCTCACCTGAGCCGAGGAAACCGGTCTGAGTGGAGCAGGGAGGTGGCAAACACGGGACAGGCGGAGAGGGCAGGGCTGCGGCCACGGGGTCAGAGGACCACCGGGGGGGGGGGTGCGCGCCCTGACCCGAGGCCCTCCCCACCCAGAGCGGCCCAGCGCAGTACTCTTTTTCTGTTTCAGTGGGAAAAGGGCCTTTCAAGAAAGGCTCAGTTGCTTTTTTGAAAAAAGAAAAATATCTGCCCAGCCCCTGTCCAGGCCAGACCACTCCCTCTGAAAGGAACAGTCGTGGCAGGAGGCTGACAGTGACGACCACTAACGACACACGCGTGTGTGGGGCGCTCTCAGTCGGCCCCGGGAAAAGAGACCTCTGACCCCGGACTCCACCCTGGTGCGGTGCGGCAGGAGTCGGGGAGGTGCACCTGCATCCCGCGTGGAAGGACGAGTGTGCGGTCGACTCCCCAGCCGCAAAGAACGGCGGGAAACCCGCACAAGGTGGAGGAGGCTGGAGGAGGTTCCTGCACTGACAAAGTCTCCGAGATGAAACACAAAGCATGAGGACCAGTGACTGCACACCCTTCCGAGGTGACTGGAGAAGGTGGAGAGACGGTCGTGAGGGCCTAAGGGACAGAACAGGCCACACAGCACCGCTGCGGGGGACCCTCACCAGTCCCAGCGCCGAGACCTGGAGTCGCGCTCAGATCTCCGGTGCTGTGCTCCAGACCACGGCCGGCCCTGCAGCCCCGCTGTGCTCCAGACCACGGCCGGCCCTGCAGCCTCGCTGCGTAAGGAGAGTCTCACCCGAACGCAGCGACACCAGTCCGTGTGCCTATTGCCCGCGGCTACAAGGCAGCAGCCAGGACAGAGACCACTTGGCTCACAGGCCAGAATTATTTGTCACCCGACCCTTCGGAGAGAAACATGGAAACCTCCTCCCACACAAAAGCAACCTGCAGTGAAAAACTCGCCCTACGAGACTTCTGATTATCAACAGAAGCCCAATGGCAAGCATTGTGGAAAGATCTATTTCCATTAAGTAACAGAAAGCACATACATTTCTAAATTTTATAGACCAATTAAATAAGTTCTGTTCATTTATACACTACTCTGATTGTCTCTGTATATAACTATTACAAATATCTTATTATAGAAGCTCATCATAAAAACTGTGTGTAGTATGACAGAGCTGTTCTGACAAAGGGTACAAAAAGTAGTGACCCTGCTCCAAATTTAGGTATGCTTCGTGACCACCTGTCCTCCTCTTCCCACTACTACTAAAAACCATGAAAAACAGCCTCTAAGTATTCTCTTTAGAATAAAAAAAAATACTTGAAGATATATAACACATAAGAATAATCCAACTATTAATCACCAAAAAAGGAGTCAGCAATTTAGAAGTTTCATAACTCTGAATGGATGGTCCTACATGTATGTGTAAGTTTAAAAACTATCTGCACATAAAATATATTTGATTCCAACTATAAAATGTTATTTACCCATGACCTATAAAAATAAGGGAGAGGGAATTAAACTGAAACATTTAGAAGTATGAAGAAACATTCATTGAAACTCCTGTTATATATTTAGAAATGCAGAGGAATTGTTGATAAAGTAATTCAGAGCAAACAGTAATCATACATGTCATTTCCAAGACACTCTCAAGCATCAGAATAAGTTTGCTATCATGTTTTATATACAGCGTATTAAAATGCCTACCGCGTTAACCTTGAGTAAATACTGGAAGGGACAAATATTTTAATTCTAACGACACCAGGAATGTGGACAGGGTGCTTCTTCCTGCAAACACAGCAACACTGCACATTTTTAAAATACCAAAACCTATTTTTTTTTAAATCAAAGGAAACAATACCTCAAAGGAATCTTGGAACGTATTATCTAGTTAAGCAACTTCTTTTCCGAAACTGCATTAAATAGTCACTCTTCAGATGCGCTGCATGGCAGTGGCCACATTACTAATACCACATGGATGTATTTTGAAACATCAGATCCGGTTCCTAGGAAAACGGTGTTTACTTCTAGATACACTGTAAACATCTCTAATGTTATCTCAAACCACATATTTAAGTGGGGAAAACTAAACACACGATAATTAAGAAGCGTGAACTGTTTGGCATAAATCCGAGCCCCAAACTGCCCACGGAGGGGAGGCCAGCAGGAGCACCAGCCGCACTGCACTCGGGTCCCTGCGCCTGCCACGCTGACCTCTGACCTCCGCTGCGCAGGCGGAGGACTCTGCCCGCCGCTCCCCACCGCGTCCACCAGGGAGGGACCCGCGTCAGCGGGACAGGGGACCCCATCACAGAACGGATCTGTCTGCGCCCGGGTTACTTCAACCGCGGGAAGACGCCCAGGTCCCCGGGGAAGCGCCCAACGATTGCGGGTCTGACCCTGCGGGATGACTCGAGGGGAAAACTAGGCCGGTCCCCTGGGCCACGTGTACTGGCGGGCCAGCCTGGCTCCCCGTGCACCGGGCGGTGCGGCCAACCTGCGGGACGGATCATGCTGCAGGGGCGAGAGGCTCCTCGCCCTCGCGCGCACGTTAAACTCCGCAGGCCTGCGGCGGGGCCCCGCGTCCCACCGCACAACGCCCGGCCGCCCACAGACTTCCCTCCCGCGGAACTCTCGCTCTCCCGGCCCAGCCCCGGCCGGAAGTACCGCCCCCCGGCGGGAACCCTCTGTCCTCGTCACTCATTGGCTGCGGAGGCCGTCAGTGCTGCGGCGGCGAAATCTCGGGCCCCGCACCTGGCAGGCTGCCGGGGCTTCCCCAGCTTGCGAGAGAAGTCAGCCAGCCCCCAGCCCCACCCTCCGGCACACACACAGCAGGGTCCTTCCCCTTTTATATCGCAGGCCCGTCTCCCACCGTCCCCACTGTTTCTGCACTTGGACTCCTCCTGGAGGCCAAGTTGTTAAGCTCCACCTCCTCTCCCCAACCCCAGCCAGCTCCTGGGCCAGGCCAGAGGATGCTGCGGTTTCAGCAGTGAACCAGTGTGGCCCAGATCTCCCCGAGGCCAGCAGAAGGTTCCTTCCCCGGCAGATGAAAGAACTTAAGTTTTACGTTAACTGTCTTCCGTGCACTGGCCTTCGCCACTGCTGCGGCCACGAATGAGTACCGAGCGTCCACTCGTCGGGAGTTGCCACAACAACGCATTACAGGGCCACTGGCCTCTCGTTATCGACTCCCCACTGCCAGGTTTATCGGGGCGTCCGTCCCCAACGCACCGCATCCTGCATCCTGCGTGAAAGCCCTGTGCTGCTCTTCCACCCACCCGCAGCAGCTCAGGCTCCTGCACGGGTTGATCCACGCACGTCCCGCACAACCCGACGACACGCCTCTGTCGCCTGCGCGGAGTGCGCACATTTCTTGAAACTCAGAATTCCTCGGGGGAGGAATTAGAAACAGCGGTTGTAATCATGATGAGTACACAACGCTCTACAAACGAGGGGCATCTGATTTTTTCCCCCAACTTCACCCTGAGGATCACTAGTCTCAAAGGAGAGGGAAAATCATTTCTGTAACACGTTCTGACTTTCGGTTCCGTCACCACCATTGCTCAAAGGTGGGGGCACCTCTTACTGTAAAATAGTCCATCGTTAGTGTTTGTCCCCAACAAGGACAACAGAAATGTGAGGACACGATTGATTTGTTGGATACCTTGTGCCCCAATGCCTACAGAGCACAGGAGAGGGGCGACCTCGCTGCAGCATCCGCAGGGCTGCATTCTGTTCCTGGCCCTGTCCTGGGCAACGCGATCCTCCCAGCTTTCTCCTCTTTCCTTCGGGCTCCCCTGCGTCTCTCCGGCTTCGGCCTCTATTTTCAGTTTCCTTCTTCCCCACTGCCACCGTCACCACCCACGCTGGCTAGGGCCTTGCCATCCCTGTCTCTGGCATTCCTCGCCCTAACGGAGTCCCACGAAACTCACTGTCCAACAGGCCGGTCATCCCGCGCTTCTCCAGCCACTGGGGAATCCCACCAGCTGCCCTCTGCCGCTGAACTTCACTCTGCCAAGTCTGGCTGCGGCGGAATCCTGACAGCTGGGCCTAGCCAATCAGCGACGCGGAAAATAACCGGAGCCGCCAATCAGCACCTGCCGAGGGGCGGGAGGCGGGACTTCACTCAAGTTCCTCGGGTCCTGAAACTGAAGACCTGTTGCCGCCACCGCCGCCGCCGCCGCCGCCGCCGCCACCGTGGGCGCGCAGTTTCTTAGTTACCGAGGCCACCGCGGCCGGAACTGGTGCCAGGCGCAAAGCCTCCGCCGGTGCCTGTCCACGAGCGGGACCAAGCCCCCGGCTCAACGCGGCGCGCCCCGCCCGGCCTCCCGGCTGCAGGCGCTGAGGACGCCAGCGCGGCCTGGACTCGCGTCCCCATCAGCCCCGCGCCCCCGACCCCACAACGACTCACCAGGAAGCCGGGAGTCGTCAGTTCTGCTGCCCGCGAGGGGCCTGGGGCTGGCGGGCAGGCGACCTGGCCAGGCAGCGCCGCGGAAAGGCCCGCAGGGCCGAGGACTGTGGCTGCGGGGCCTGAACCGAACGCCACCTCGCGACACGCTGCCCCAGCAGACGCTGCAGGCGCGGCCACCCACCCTCTCACGGCCCCGCACGTCCCGAGCGCGAGCCTAGCAGCAGCCCATCCTCCCGCAACTGCTGCTCCTGCTCGGGTGGACGCTGCTGTCAGGAGTGTAAACATCCCGGCATCCCCGAGGAGAGGGCGGGGCATCCCCGGCCACGCCCACCGCACCGAAAGCCACGCCCCCTTCCTCCCTCACCCTCCCCCAGCCCCAGGGCAGGCTGTAGGGTGGTCTCCGCTGCTTTCCCCACAGCGTCCTGCAGAGCAGAGGGTGCCCAGCGGTCTTACCCTGGAGCCAAGCCGCCCTCCTCCCAGCACGTCTCTGCTGCTGCCGTAGCCGCCGTCCGGCCTGGCGGTGCAGGGAGCATCGTTATTCCCCACCCCGCCCCAGCCTTGGGGCCATCTTGCCTCCCACTAGGGGCGGGGGTCTCCCTGCTTTTGCACAAGTTGTTTTTTGTCCACCTATATTTAAATGTCCCCACTTGCACACGGTGAACCAAATGGGTGACGACCCCTTTCTTCTGGGTCACAGTGCGGGGATCCATCCTCTCTTACTATGGGGTTTCAACCGCCTGTGCGCTGAGCGAGCCCGCGTTCAAGTCCCAACCGGGCGGGCAGTGGCTCTGGGGACGCGTCTGAGAGGTGAACGGCCCTGCTCGTACCTGCACTCCTAGCGGGGGTTGTGCAGAATACACACTATAACACACACACACACACACACATTGGTGTCCCAAAGCCCAGCACAGGAGCCGCCCACGGCGACGCTTTGCCTGCAGCCCCTTCCCAGCTTCAGTCACTCCCGGACAGGCACTAGCGGGGGAAACAGCCGGGAGGCAGAGCGTCGTCAACCACACCTGGACTTCTAATCTCAGCTCAGTGATTGTTAGCTCTGACCTGGCGGTAGGTCCTCTCACCTGTCTCAAGTATCAGTCCCTCCATCTGTGAGAGGAGAGCACAACAGTAATAAACGCCTGTCTCTGAGCCCCTGGCGAGGATTCCGTGAGATAATCACACAAAGTGTTTAATAAGCCCGAGAGCCCCGCCTGTAAGAAGTACTTATTACATAGTACGTATTTTGTGGTGCATAGGGTGCACATTTTCGCCCAAATTTTCTAGGGAAAAATAAGGATGTTCATTATACACGGGTATAATGATAATGTGTCATGGGTATGATAGCGGGCATAATAATCCCGTGTATAATGTGCAGAGAAACGTGGGTGCTCGTTAGACCCGGCAAAATGCAGTCGTTACTGCCCCGAGGTCTTGTCACTAGTCTGACTTGCCTACCAAAGGGATTCGAGCCACGGACGAGATTATAGCCCAGATACATCAAATGGTAAGGCTATGGAATGAAGACTTGGAAAGTTTATTTTTAGAAGGAAAATAGTTCAAGATCTCAAGAGGAGAGGTTGAGTCCAATCGCCCCAGAAGCATGACCCAAGGTGCTAGACACGGTTCTGAGGGCTGACGAGACACAAAGGCCCCATTCTCCTGGGGCTCCCACTGCAGTAGAAAGGTAAGAAGAAGAAGAAGAAGAAACCTATCCATAGGTGCTGTGTCAGGCGGTGATTCACACAAACCCGAGGCAGGGTAAGGAGACGTGGGGAGGCAGGACGTGATCTGGAGCAGGTTCACCTGCGTCTGAGCAGAGACCTAAAGGAAGGGAGACAATGAGCTCCCTGTGTGCCCAGCAGCAGAGCATTTACAGCAAACGCACGGAGCCTGCTGGGAGCAGGTGTGGCTTGTTTGAGGAATGACCGAGAGGACAGAGGTCGGTGTAGCTGAAATCCAGGGAACAAGGGGTGAGCACTAGCAGGTGACCTCAGAAGAGGGAGGGGGGTACACAGAGGGGACAAATGGAGGACCTTGTAGCTTTGAAAAGTTATTCTTAACGAAATGGTGAATCATAGCAGGAGTGACCGAGTAGGACTCGGGCTGGGGAGAGCACAGCTGTCCTGTGGGGAGTAGCCTAGGGTAGAAAGGGCTGGAACAGTGGGCTATTCTGATGGGTGGGTAAAAGAGACTGATGACCTGGACCCCTGTGCTGACAGCAGAGGGGAGGAGAAGGACTCCAGACAAGGCCCACACACTTGGCCAGGGGCCTGGACAGGGAGGGGAGCGGCAGGGAGGAGGAGCCGGCGACACTGGCATTTGAACCAGATCGCCTGTGAGGTGGCAGCACACCAAGACCAGCCGGTCACGCAGGAGCAGCACCACTGGGGTCGTTCACAGGCACCTCTGCAGGAAAAATAACCACGTATTCCCAGGGCGAAGACATTTCACGGTGATCCATGCGGCATTTCTCTTCTGGCCAACGTAGATAGACAGAGGATGGATAAAACAGCCCAGGTTCACTAACCTTCAGATTCCTCTCCGGACCAGGTATTTCCCTGGTGCAAGGAGAACACCCACTTGCTGAACACCAAGTGGTAGGCGACTGGATCCCCAGGAGCTCACTGCGCCCTAGGGGGCCACAGGCTTTGTCCAGGAAGCACCCTAACTAACAGCGGCATCCAGACGCGTCCTGTGCTTCACCTTGAGAGACCACGAAGTCCCAACCAAGTAGCAGGGCAGTGTTTTCAAAGCGGCGAAGACTGTCAGAGCTGAATCCGCTGAGCTTGCTCTCCGTGACGTCTTTGTCACCGGCGCAGTAGACAGGAATGCTGTCCCCAGCCTCTGGCCCCCCGCCTGGAGCAAGTGCTAGCGGAAAAACAGAAGCCCGGCCAAGGAAACTCCTCCGGCCCCGGGGACTGTGACCGCGGAGGCCGGCTCGCACTCTTCCCTGCTTGTCTCCCCACCTGGCTCGCCCCAAAAAGCTCGTCTGGATCCGCAAACGGCGTTCATTCCAGCTCTCTCCACGGGAGCGATTTAGTGTTTCACCTCCTTGCCAGGCAATGCGATACGCGCCACTCGCCACCAGATCCGCTTCGCTGTAAACGCTCCTTGATTATCGCGCTAAAAACCTGTCCGTTTACACCGAGCTGTCACATTGCGTTAATTCACACAGCTTTGCTGGGCCCCACGCATTTAAAAATTTAAAGAGGCATTGGTCGTGTTGATTATCAAAGCCCCTTTTTATCCAGAGGCCACCCCAGCCCAGGTTCGGCACGAAGGCAACTTCTCTGTAAGGGGAGACGCTTGCTGGAAACATTTTTTCCTGATGAAGGATGATGAGGTAACACGAAAAATAATTCTCCTTTGAAAAAGATGCTAACCACGGAGGGGAAGACCAGACTCAAACACAGCGCTGGCAACACGTGGGTTTAAAAAGCTACCGGGGATGTTGGCAGCCACCGCATCTGGCAGCTCCGCGGTGACGAGGCTTAGTCAAGCTGTTGAAATGTCTGGACAGAACCCGGCCAAGAGGAGGAAGTCAAAGTGCAGACGGCAGACGACCCGAGCGAGGTCACCTCTCTCTGCTGGGCCCCGGCTGTGGCCGCTGCCGCCGTGCCAGGAGATAAATCTTTCTCACGCTTTGAAAACGCCCGTGAAGAATATTCGAAAGCGGCGTTTTCACCTGAATGGCCCCACGCATTTCAGCGTCAACAGGTCAGGCAGAGGAGTTTTCAGTGAACACAATCAGGTCAGCCCCGGCTGGGTGGCTCAGCTGGTTAGAGCGTCATCCCGTACACCAAGAGGTCGCGGGTTCGATCCCAGTTGTGGAGTGTTTTGGAGGCAACCTATCATTGTTTCTCACATCGATGTTTCTCTCTCTAAAGTCAAACATTTCCACTCATGAGGATTAAACAAAAAGATTTAAAAATAAAAGGGCTTCCAGTCAAGATGGCAACATAGGCAGATATGGCTTGCCTCTTCGCACAACCACGTGGAAATTACAACTAAAATATAGAACAACCATCACTCAGGAACATCAGAAGTCGAATAGAAGTCTGACAACTACAGAATTAAAGAAACCACATCCATCCAGACTGGCAGGAGGGCTGCAGATGGGACGGGCTGGTCCCACGACCACACGGATAAAACTCTGGGAGGGGTATCTCAGGAGCAGGGAGTCCCAGCCCCACGCCAGACGCCCCAGCCCCAGATCCCAGTGCCAGGAAGTTAACTCCCCACGACTCCTGAACCAGCAGGGATTGAGTCGGTGGGGGGGGGCTGCTGGAGCGCTAAGCGGTTCCTCTTGGGGAACCCACACACGGACTCACCCACTCAGACTCGCTCCCTCTGAGCCCCAGCACCGGGGGGCAGCCTGGAGGGCACCGGTGGTGCACGGGGAAAGACCCAAGTGTCTGTCATCGGGGCAGGCAGAAGCCATTGTCTCTTTGCTGAGCCCTCCACCCATAGAGCCGGCAGGCTGGGGCTATACCTGAGACTCCAACGACCCAGAGATCCACAGAGGCTCCACCCCACCCAACTTATTGGCCCACACAAGCTGCTTTTCTGCAAAAATGGCTGGTCTTGGCTCCTCAATCCTCTCAAACAAGCAGCAGCTGGCCTCAATGAGCCCCGAGCCCAGAACTAGCAGCCTAGACTCACAGCTTGGCCTCACCTGGGAACCCCCAAGCCCAGCACAAGTAGCAGCCATCTCAGACTGCATTACAGCTCAGGCAGGGTGGCCCCAGGCAAAACATGGGTCTCGGCTGACCCTGGCCCCGCACCACCCAGAAGACTTCAGGGCCAGAGCACCCAGTGAACAGCTACAGGCCATGTCAGAGCACCACCACCCTGCCCCTGCACAGCTGATCCTTCTGCAAGGGTGGAGGTTGGTGGTCAGTGGTCACAGCCAGTCCTTGCAGCTGACTGGCCTGGGTAAACCCCTCCCATTGACCTGCCAACAGCAACCAAGGCTCAACTACAAGAGGAGGGTGTGCTCAGCCCACACAAAGGGTGCACCTCGAGTACCCCACTTAGGTGATAGGGGGGGCTGTGCCACTGGTCCCTGCAGGACACCTACTATAGTAGGCCACGCTACCAAGACACGGAGTCAAAGCAGCTCTACCTAATACACAGAAACAAACACACGGAGGCTGCCAAAACGAGAAGACAAAGAAACGTGGCCCAAATGAAAGAACAGACCAAAACTCCACAAAAAGAGCTAAACGAAGTGGAGATAAGCGATCTATCAGATGCAGAGCTCAAAACACTGGTTATCAGGATGCACGAGGAACTTAGTGAGGACCCCAACAGCATGAGAAAGATCTAGTCAGAAATAAAGGATTTACTAATTGAAATAAAGAACCATTTACAGGGAAACGACAGTGGAGTGGATGAAGCTGAGAATCAAGTCAATGGTGTGGAACACAAGGAACAGGAAAACAACCGCGCAGAACAACAAGAAGAAAAAAGACACTCTCTGACCGACACTCGATGAGGGGACTGTCCGTAAGAGTCGTCCGGAGGGCAGGATCCTGTGGATTCATAGGCCGTTCGAGGACCGGGGAAGGGGAGTCCCCGCTTCCCCGCCGGCGGATGGGACAACCCGCTCCCCGGAGGAACGGGGGAAACAAACTGTGGGATGTCACCCACGGAGACTAGAACCTGTCTTCACTGGGCAAATATTGTCACGATTGTGTGTGCGTCATTGTGTGACCTCTCACTCTGTAACCAGTAGGTTTATTTAACCTGTAGGGCCTTTAAATTGTTTATATAAAATATAACTATTTTACATAATTTTATTATTAAATAGTTGTTATTTTTGAGATGTAATGTTTAAAGTTATATAAATGTAAATACCTCAAAAGTTATTCTAAAGTATATTAATATATACACACACAATGTATTTTTTTTGGTAACCAAAGTATGCAGCTGTTTAAAATTCTGCCTTGTTTTTATTTCTCCTTTCCTTGCTCAAATGGAAAGACAATTATCACCTTTTTCTGAAGACAAGTAAATAATAAAAATATCACTAAATATTACTTGTTTATGTTGTAAACGAAGTGAAATTAACACTTCATCAGGTCTATATCCTTAACTCCTATCTAAGTATGTTTTGCTGTTTTACACAGGACGTTGGTAGAAATATCACAAGGTTCATTAGAGGTAATTGGGAAAAAATAAACATGAAAATGAATCGTGTCATGTCAACATTAGGTAGTTTTAATTTCCCGTATAAAATTTTAAAATACATTTCTGTCATCATTACAAAAGCAAACCTTTATCACCAGTGCCTCCCTGGCAATATTACGGGGATCATTCTGTCCTGAAACCTAGATACGCAGGAAGATCACAGGAAGTCAGAACAGTCCCATCACCTGAATGTTCACTGTGGATTGCTGAGCCCCTGAAGGCTAGAATCTACTTTCACCACTTTCAGAGTCTAATATTTTCATTCTTCCTATCATACTCTATGCGGTTTCCTATTTCAAGATCCTCTACAGTCCTATGGGTATAAACCAGACGAAAGTCAAGCCCCGTGCCCCCACCTGTTGAACACGCACGGACATCACCGGCTGCTGTAGGAAGAGGTGTGCGCACCTGGGGTGACCTCCCGGGCCCGTGAGGACGGTGACCTCCAGGAGCACTCGGGACACAGAAGGAAGATAGGGCCCAGAATCAACAGCAGGAAAGCCTCCCTCATCTGTCAGATCTCCCCCAGCACAATGTTTCAAGGGAACTGAGCCCATCCCTCTGGCCTGGTTTCAGCGTGAGCTGCCCAGAAGCAAGCAGGGGAGCCGAATCACGCAAGCTCACCTCCCAGCTGGCATCAACGACAACGAGCTTGCACGTCGGCCAGCGAGCGGCCCAGCTCCAGGAGTGCGCGGAAGTCAAGTACACTCTTGCCCCACGCTCGTCTCCCTCGGGACCCAGGCTCGCTCTGTGTTAGCATCATGCGTGACCTCCACGGTTTTAGTTTGGTTGGTTTTGTAGGTTTGAGGTTAAAGAGTGCTAGGGCACGTCGCTGCACTCATTGTCCAATCTGGATCCTGTCGTGAGTACGTGGGCTTTCGCTCCTTTGGTTCCTACGTGGTTTCTGCTCTCTGATTCCTCTGTCAAAGTATATGTGCTTCCGAAAAGGAGTTTCACATCAAGCCTACTCAACGAGCACCCTGTGGGGAGACAGTCTGCGGAGGGCAAGGGGCAAGATGCTCTGAGACGGGATACGAGGAGGGGACCCCCTTAAGACTGGGTAGTCTTGGGAGGCTTCCCTGAGGAGGTGACTTTTAAAGTGGGATCTGAAGGATAAAAAGGAGCCACCTTAGTGCAGCTACATCTGTTCCCCGCTCCCCTTCCGCCTGGGAGAAAAGAATGCATGGAGGAGCTTGAAGATCTGGGCTTACAAAGATGTCAACCCAGTGGCTGCACTGTTATCAACTTAGAAATAGTCCAATTACTGTTGAGGTCATGAATAAAGTTTTCATGCGTGAAAAAAGTGGGAAAGTTTCCCACCAAGGAAGTCTTAGAACTTTGCCAATGCTTCGGGAAGCATAGCAGTTATTCTTTTCGGCCCTTTTTCTTGATCTGATTCCTCTCTCCCTCCCCACCCCCCTTCCACAATCTTCCCTCCTCCCCTTCTCCCTCCTTCCCTTCTTCTTGCCTTCCCCAGACGCATGCAGGGTCTCCCACGCATTAGGACTCCGTGGCATTCTGTGAGTACGGTGCTGCATTGTCTCTCCGGTACTTTATTTAAAAACAGGGAATGTCTGTGAGGCTGAGGTGCACCCCACGTTCCTTCGCCAGAATCTGGAGCACTCTCCACATCTCAGACTCCTCGCTGCCGCGATGGGCTTCATGGTACCTAACGCAGGCCGTCGTTATGGGTACTGAGTGAGATGAAACACGACCCATGTTATTACACTAAGAAAGAAAATAGATACATTGGATTTCCCCAGTTTTAAAATCATGGCGGTTGTTGCACTTTTACTTTACAAAGTAGTTATGCACGGATTCATGTAATATTTAACAGTACTATATGGAGATGTGATTCTGTACAGTAAAATGCATGGAACTAATTGTGCAGATTGATGAATTTTGGCCTGCGTTACCCAAATACACCTTTCATCACCCCTTTTTAGTTGGTCCCCTTACCCCGGTTGACTTCTCTCTCCCAAAGTTTGTGTTGCGTGTGCTGTATTTTCTCATTAAATGCAAGCCGATACTTCTGTGCCTCTCCCCAGCAATCTGCACGAGTTCCAGGTGCCGCGCACCCAAGCCAGCGTTGGACGTTTTCAGTCGTTTTAATTGTGGCCCCTCTGATGGCTGTGTAGCAACATTCCACTCCGGTCTCAATGAACGATTTCTCTGTTCCTCAAGTTGTCATGCTTTATCCTTAAATGCATCCCATCCAATTATCCCATCAAAGTTATCACAACAGTGAGTTCTAATATTAGTTTTCCAAATTCTAAATTCAAGGTTGAAGATTGCACTTTAAACCATGTGCCCACACTTCCCCTGTAAGTATCCTTCGCATATTTCTACACAAGTATACCTTCTACAGATGTGCCGTTTCATGATAAGGTCTTCCTTCTGCGGAACACGTGTAACACGCTGTATCCCTGAAGAAAGAATTAGAACAATGATTAATTCTAGAACATCTTCCACCTTCTGCCTCCCCAAATTATTCCGATTTATCAATAATTCAAGAAAACTTCCTGGGCCGTGTAGTAGAAAGTTCAAAGCCAGCAGGGCATTAGCTTTAGACAAAGGAGCAAGATGACATTCGAGGCTGGGGAGTGACAGGCAGGCTCAGAGTTACTAGCGCGGTCCTCAGCCAATCCTTCTCTCCAGAGCGGAGGCTCAGGCGGTCCCCTTTCCCAGCCTCCGCACCGGGCACGCCAGGAGAGAGGCAAGGGGACCTTCGGCTTCGGAAATGATCTGATCGCACAGGGCAAAAACTCCTCAGAAACTTCTCCTCCTCCTTTTCTTCTTTTTTTTTCTTAAAACTGAATAACACTGCAAGTACTTTAAACAGGGAGACTCCAAATACCGTAGTAGAGTGATGAAAGTTTAAATGCCAGCAAACGTTTACGTGGTTAAAGAATTACTGTATATTTTATGTTGCCGCCAGCCAGACACACAGACCACTGCCAGTGTGTGTCGGGGGCCCCCCATACTTTAAAGTCCTCGCCGAGAGTTCTGCCCGATCCCAAATTTATCGATTTGTTTCAGTGACATAGATGTGGGCTTAGAGCAAAACACTGGGGGAAAAGACGTCATTTTCCAAGCTCTCCGTCCTGTTTTCTTCTACAATTCCCTGGCTACGCTTTGAATTACGGAATCGCCAAGAAAATGGCCAGAGAAGGGGAGGGCAGAGGAAGCAGAAAGAGGTGGGGAGGAAGAGGAGAACGGGAAGGAGGTGAGGATAACCCCGGAAAATCTGCTCTCACGCCCAAGGGTTCCGTCAGTGGAAGCGCTCATCCTTTCGCGGCGCAGAAGAAAGCAAACACCTCACCTGCAGAAGTCTCTCCTGTTAAAGAGGCTCCTTGGAGGACTCGCCGCGCGGGACGAAGTCTGCGGCGACCGAGGCCGCCAGCGCCCCCGGGCGGGAGGGCGTGGGGCAGCCTCTGTCGCGGGCATCCTCTGCTTCCCGCACGTCTCCGGGCGCCCACGCTCGTGTCGGCATCCCTGGGTGTCTTCGCCCGCCCCCCGCCCCCACTCGTCATCCACCTCTTCAGTCCAAGGATCAACGAAAGGTGTTCGTTTGCACAGGAAATGTTGACACTGCCCGTTTACAATGTTCACACACGTTTACTCACACAACTTCCCGAGTTCCGTCGGTGTGCTTTCCAGCGTGAGCGGCATAAGCAGGTAGGGGGTCGGTGTTTTACAGGGGCGGGCACAGAGGAGGCGATTTGCAAAGCTACTGCTTACCTTCGGGGACACTCAGCTGACTTGGCATCTGTCACGGGATGGACTGTGACCCCCACCGCCGTCCACCCCTTTCAAATGTTGACGCTTTGACCTCCAGGACCTCAGAATGTGACTGTTTGGAGACGGGGCCTGTACAAGGGTGATTACGTTCAAATACGTCTGTGAGCATGGGCCCTAATCCAACCCGACGGTGTCCTTGTAAGAGGAAATTTGGGCCCACAAAAAGAGACACCGGAGGAGGGGCTGTGTGAGGACACAGCACGACGGCGGCTGCCCACAAGCCAAGGACAGGGCCCTCAGAGGAAGCCAGCCCTGCCGGCTTCCCGGCCCGGGTGGCCCGGCCCGCAGAACCGCGAGGAGGCGCATTTCTGCGGCCGAGTGCATCTGGCCCGGGGCATTCAGTCACAGCAGCCCGAGCAAACGAACTCGCGCCTGAGACTGGAGCCGGAGGACGTAGGGATTCCCACAATCTTATTCAACCATTTTTTGGCCTGTTATACAGTAGCCCTTTTTAAAAAAAATAAGCAGATTCAGCTCCTTTTTGTTAGAGGAACCAGAATGGATGTGGTAGTTTAAGAATTAGTACAAAAATCTTTAGTGCTCGTTGATAAGATGCTGAGTAGAGTTTTGGAAAACGAATAAACGTGACTCTAAGCTTGCTTTCGTCTCAGAAGTCCAGGAGAGACACGGAGCTCTGGGAATCCCAGGGCACGGGACTTTGCCTCCTCGACGCTGCGGTGTTTTCTGAGCTATGCCCGATTTGCGGGGAAGGTGAGTTATTAAATTAGAGCTTCGCTGGTCTCTCACCTACATCTAGTAAAACTTTATCGTGAACTCCGATAGCTCTTTTCGATTTTCATAGCTTTCTCTGAATTTCTATTTGCACAACTAGCTGGCTGGGGTAGTTTCATCCATGAAAATGTGATACTTAGACAGAAAAGCCGTTTTGGAGCTCTGTGGAGATTTTAGATCTGCCTCAATAAAAATAATTAAAGTAATGAAGCTGGCATTGTGTCATGGACAAAAATGGAAATGACGCGAAGTCCTCCAAAAGGTTAAGGCCACATCCGGATGAGTATTAAGCATGAAGGATTCCACGAGGAGGAAATAAGTGCTTTCTCATGCCTCCCACCAAATTTTTGGTTCTTAATGTGAGTTTAGCAAAAACTTGAGTCAAATGCTATCATTCCCAGGGATTTTATGTGATTAGTTTTTCTACTCAGCCGTCACCGGAGGGTCTAGAGAACCACTCCCCTTGGGAACGTCTTTCCCCGTGGAGTCCGTTCCCCGGGGAGCAGGTGGCCGAAACCCAGGCTGTGTCGGAACCCTTCCTGAGGAGGGAGAGTAAATCACGTTGAAAGGGTCAGCGTGTGAAGATTTCCCTTTTAATATTTTCAAGAATTGCAGTCAGTCAAAATGGTCCAAGGGGCTAAATTAATTTTGCCCTTATTAAAATATGCCGTGCTCTTTTTCTTTCTTCACGGAACTCGGCGTCTTTTCCCCAGACCGATCCTCAGCCCCTCTTCCCGGTGACAGCCTTATCAGAGCCCATCAGACAGTGTCCCCCGAGGCAGGAGCTAACACAGCTCATTAATTTGGCAAGTAGGACAGATTGAAGAGTGATGTGGCTTCCTCATTCCCCGAATCACTCAGCTGCTACCCGCCGTCTTCGCTGAGCGGCGGGCTATAACCAGGCAACAGACATGCTCCAAAAAGTCACTCCAGAGCAGTTGGAAGCGACATGGTGGCGAGGGGACAGCATTATCACACATTTCTTATCAAGATGGCATTCCACCGAACAGGTAGGAGATCGGATTGCAGATTTCAGTGGAAGCGACACCATTAATGGCTATTATTATTGAAAGGAGGGGCTGGCGCCCACCAGGGAGATTTCTGGAGTCATCAGCTGAGTTTCGGTTTTGCGCATTTCTCCCCCACACACGTGCACGGCTTACAGACGCCCGGCCTATTTTTGAGTTGCCAGGAAAAAAAAAAAAGCTGTCTTGAGGATTTGACTAGTATGTCTTATAGAAATGTCTAGAAACGCACTTCCGACCCAGTATTTTGCCCATCCGGACTCCACAACATCCTTCTAGTGGTGATGTGTCAAACTCCTTTCACAGGAGAACACGGGTCATTACCCCTCGACTGGTAAGAATCTGCGGAGTCACCTGCCGGCATTTCAAAGGCGAACCGGTCAGCTCACGCAGCATCTGGACCCAGACTTGGGGCTCGCACCAGGCGAATTAAAGCACAGAACCCTAAAAATAACTGGGAGGCGAAGGAAGAGCCGAGAGACCTAAGAGGGGAGCACCCGCATATTCGTTCTTCACTTGAAATTTGTCATAATAAAAATAAAATTCAGCAAGGTGCTTTGTTCGAAGGGATATTAAAGTTAATTGCTCCTTACTTTCTCGTTCCAAGGAGCTTATCCGGGCACCTAGATAATAAAAGAGACAGAACTGCCCTTCTTGAGACAGAAAACAAACATAATTAAGTAGATTGTGTGTAGTGCGTTAGGAGGTGGTGGAGCCCTGGCAGAAGAGTCACGTGGTCACGCAGAAAGGCGCAGGGGGGCTGGCTGGCCTCCGGGGTGTGGGGGGCGGCTGTGCGGGCCCCGGCCAACGCTCCGGGTGGGGCAGGTGCCCAGGAGCCGGTCACTGGTGTCTGATGAGTGACGGCAGACCACAGCGGCGAGAGGGGGAGGGCGGGGGTGCGAGGAGATGAGGCCCCAGTGCGCAGGGGACAGCAGCAGGTCGCGAAGGGCCGGCAGGCTCTCCGAAGCCCTGGATGTCTGCTCTGAGTCATCTGCGGAGTCCTCTGTGAAGTCCTCACGCGGTCGCGAGCAGGGACATACCAGGACAGTTCTCACACCCTGAAAGGAATTCTCTGGCTGCTGGGCTGGGAGCCCTCTGAAGGGACAGAGAACGGAGCCGGGGGGCCAGCTGGGAAGCTATTTCAGTGGCGTGGGGCGCCGGCTGCCGCGGACGGGGCACAGGCATTAAGAAGGAGCCGTGCTCTGTGTGTATTTTGAAAACAGAGCGGACACAATGTCCTCGTGAGCAGGGATCGGGTTGTAAGAACAAGACAAATAAATGATAAGCAATAATTGCAGACTCTAAGTCATCGGGTTGTAAGAACAGGACAAATAAATGATAAAGCAACAATTGCAGACTCTCCAAGTCAGTCTTGCAGCTTTAAATAACACGCGTATACTCACATGTGTTGTCCCGCCGATGTAGGGGACAGCCCTCCTTCGCCCTAGCCGCATTTTTGACCGTCGCGTTTGGGAAAACAGCGTTGTGGCGACGCCTTCCTCTCCCCTGTAACCCTCGAATCCAGTCCCGTGTCCCCGGCACCTACAGCAGAACCATGTGACCTAGTTTCTGCCAATCAGCTGTATCTGTTCAAAGTCTAATTAGTACATGAACAACACAAGCAAATGTTGGGTCCCAACCTCTTGGGGGCGCTTCCCAGAGGGGACCTGAAGTCGGCCCCCACACACCAGGGGCAGGGAGTGGCTCCAGAGGAAGGTGGCTAGCTGGCAGATTGGTAGGTGGCAGCTCTGGTGGCAGCAAGGGGACTTATGAGGCTTATCTTGGGTGGCTGGGAGATGAGTAGGTCTCCACGCTGGCCCGACAGAATCTTAAAATTCTATATAGGGGACTTACGTGGGTTTAGTCACATCGCCAGGGCGTCTTATCTGGGGCCAGTCATGTCCCCAGTGCGGACAGTTCCAACCCCACGTCTCTATCCCAAGGCTGTGCCCTCGGAGCGGCTGCTGGGAACAGGGAAGGGAACGGGCGGGCACGTTCCAGAGCGCAGGGGAGGGGGAGGAGCCTGCGATGGCCCAGGTCCAGCTCACAGGTCACCCTCTGGGCACCTCTCCTTGATGACCTTCCCCAGCCGGGAAGAGGAACTGGCCCCTTTGGAGCTTCCCTCTGTGTGCTTGCACGTGTGTGTGTGCGTGTGTGTGTGTGTGTGTGTGGAGTGTGGCAGGGGACTCCCAGTGTTGTGTACCCAAGTTCCCTGGCACATAATTGTGCTTTGACGGGAAGCAGAGGCCAGTCCTTCTCATGTCCAGTGGGCAACGCCAAGGACTTTTGTCATTAGACCTGTCCTGTGACGAGCTTTGAGTACTTCCCTTGGAAACAGCCTTGAGCTTATTCTTTTAAAGCCCTTCGGAAGTGAAACTCTCGTTGCTCGATCCACAGTGCATTTCAATGGCTCCTCTTTGCCCAGCGAAGCCTATTCGAGTGCTTGTGGCCGGCACCGTGATGGACGTCCGCAGCTAGCGGCGTCCTCTCTGCATGGCCGTGTGGGAAGACGAGGCCCCTCTGCAGTTCGGTCTCCAGAGGCACCCATCGGAGCCACCCCTGTGCCCATTCTCTGTGTCCTCCCCCTTCTGTCTTTATGGCGGCAGCTGCCACCTTGTACTGATGAGCTCCACACTGACACTCACGCGTCCTGCCTCAATCTCTGCAGAACGGACTGGAGGCACCCCCAAATCAACAGGCACAAGATGGAACTCCTAACTGCCTCCTTGAATGCATCCCCCACCCTCCACAATCCTCAGTTACTCTCCCGCATCCCACCCACCGGACAGTCTTGCCCATGAACCCCACCGTACGCTTTGAGAATCCATGCAGCTGTTACTGCTGCTCTCACCCCGGCCCAGCCTCTGCCGCCTCCCGTCCAAACCCCCGCGCGAGCCCCCTCCTTAGCCTCTGCGTCCCCCGGCCCCCCTGCAACAGTCAGAGACACTGGTGACATCTTCAGGTCATCGGGGGGACTCTCCCAGCCCCAAACCCTTCTTCCTTTTCATTTACCTAAAGTTCAAACTTCTTTCCATGGAGCACCTTCAGATCACGCAGCTAACGCTTGGAAGAGCTACATTTAGTATTTTTAAAGCATGGCTTTAGCTAATTAAGGAGAAAATACATTGAAAGGGGCCAAGAGTGGCTACGAAAAGACGGGCAAGGTCTTGCCCACCCGGCCTCGCCGGTAACAGCCTGGCTGGACCGTGAACAGAGGGAGGGGAGGGCGGGAATGAGCAGGTCAAGGTGGGGGGGTTTCTTAAATGCTGTAATCGGACCACCGTGATGGAAACACCCACAGTCAAAGGCTAGAGGAAAGAAAACTGTAGAGCAGCATATATGACCTGGTCCCATCGTGGTATTAACTTTGAACCGAGAAGGAAATACACGTGAGTGTGGGCAGCCCCCACCCCCGTAAAGATAAATTCAATCTCAGATAAATGGCTGTTTCTGACTTGGATGTGCCCATCTAAAAGGTAACAAGCTCCGCTGACAAGATCAATGTGACAGGGTGAGAGTGTCGGACGTGACGTGTAAAACCACACAGTTGCAAGGACAGAGGAACGATTTCCGAAACTTCCCAACCCCCGAAAAATGCAGCTGCGCGCTTCTGAAAGGAAGCAATGTGACCGCGTCAGCAGTCCGGGTCCTTGGAGCTGTGAAGCGCTGGGATCCGCTCCTGGCGTTGCTTGGTGGCCTCGGCGCGGAGGGTCCCGGGCTCTGTAACAAGAAGGGACCTCCGAGGCCCCGTGCTCACTCCCTCCGTCTCCAGTGCATGCCTGGCCCGCAGTTCGGTCCTCCTAGGTGAGGAATCGCTCTTGACCTTGTGTCTGGTGAAATGCGTCACATCGCCCGACACAGAAGGGTCGTCTGATAAAATGTTAAATGAACTCTCCCCTACCCTGTCCTAGTCTGTAAACAAGAAAGCAAGCCGAGAGCTGGCGAGGCTGGCTGCACCGCACAGCTCGCCGAGAGGCCGGTGAACCAGGGAACAGGTACGTCTGACGTCATCCTTATACTAAAAAAATGTCCTTTGTTCATCTACAATTCCAGGGTAACTGCGCATTCATATTTTTATTTACTAAACCTGGTAACTGTCGTGGAAAACTCTTTGCCCAGCTGATATGTTGTTTTCGCTCTTTTAAACTTAGGGCGGACCGGGCGCCGGGGGCCGGAAGCGTCACTGTGTCTGCACTGGGTGGGTCCACGGTTGTGCTTGGAGTTCGATTCTGCTGACCAGGAGACGTCTTATTACCTTCCCTGTGTTTTCAAATATGTATATTTTCATAACTGTGTTTCTCTGCCTCTAATTAGAGTAGGAACCCATGTTTTAGAAAATGACAAGTGAGATGGAAGTTCATACTCACCATGCAAAAAAAAAAAAAACCCAAAACAAAACAGAGGACTACCTAATGTGACTGGCTGACCTTTCTGAATTATAAAAACATAAAATCATCTTAACAATATTTTACGAGACTTGGACTCCGCACCCAGCTAGTGACTAATTACCAGAAAATACCTGACCTAGGGGTGACCGTTATTATTGAAAGAGGCTTAAAATTCATAACGAAAATATTACATAATCAACGTTTTATGTGTTGAAATGCGAGAAGCTGAATGGTCATTAGCCAACAGACTCTGTCCGGGTTGTAGTTCTAGTCATTTTTTGTTTTAAAGTCATTTAAAGAGTCCTAGAGTAGCCAATTGGAAGGTGAGTTTTAATTCTCAACATTCCATCAGATTTACAATATCCCATAAACCTCAGGGCTACCAGCT
Organism: Phyllostomus hastatus; assembly: GCF_019186645.2. Classification (NCBI taxonomy): domain Eukaryota; kingdom Metazoa; phylum Chordata; class Mammalia; order Chiroptera; family Phyllostomidae; genus Phyllostomus; species Phyllostomus hastatus. The sequence goes on along the minus strand of NW_025333607.1, from coordinate 21,809,773 downwards.
TTCACTAGCTCGGCAAATCAGCCTGTCTACCTCGAGGCTGGAAACCAGGCCAAGAAGAGAGTGTGAAAAGAGGGCGACATGGTGTCTATTTTGTCCCCACTTTTGGCCGCGGAGCCCAGCCCGCCGTCCAAGCACGGACAGACTGGGCCGGGCTGACCCGTTGCGAGCCGTCCACCCCGGGGAATCTGACAGTGACGAGGGAGCCCTGATGTCTGGGGACTGTGGCTCCTCTGGTGGGGGGCCAACAGCTAAAGTCCCTGGTATTTAAAGCTTATCCCGACTGAGCCTTCTTGCCCTGTGAGCTCTCGCCGGAGATTCAGGAGATTTCTTCACTCAGAGCTACTTAGAGAGCGGGCGTGATTTATCGCCTGGAGCGTCCAGTGTACTCTTAAGAGAATAATTATTTGATGGAGACATTTAACCTCCTACATTTTGAGTCCACACCACCGCCTTGTAAGGCATGATGGATTTTAAGATGGCTTTGGCGAACAAAACCAGAAAGCAATATTAACTATACATAGAACATAATATGTAAAATATGTAATTATGAATCAGTATTAAATAAGGATATTAATTGTAAATTTATGTTAGTTTACAAATTTAAATTGCTCTAAAGATATTCAGATTTTTAGCATGCTAATTTATCTTTAAATTTATTATATTTAGTCTTTCACTCAACTAATATTTATTGAGTTTCTGTTTTTGCCAAGTGCTCTTTTAGCAAGACAGACAACAAACTTATACTCTAGTAACTAAAAAAGATATGTCTTAGGACTGAAGATATACAGTAACTTAAGTGAATTGGTTAAAATTAGTAGCCTTAATTGGGCCTTAGTGGACATAAAGATACTTCAGGAAATATTAAAGGAATATGACCCCCATTTGGAACTAGACAAACTTGGTCTTCACATATGAAGTATCTATCATTGGCACTGAATTTGAATAATATGTACACTTTTGGTTGGCTAATAAATGTGGCTACCTATCAACAACCATCGTTTTCATCATTTTAGCAAAATTGTGCTGTTGAGGGGTTCTGTCTGTCTGTTTGCCACTCAAAGAAACTGACTCTTTTTTTAAAAAAAAAAATCTGGACTGAGCCACCCGCATATAACGTCACATGGCAGCTCTCCACTGGAACCTGGAGACAGAATTAAAGCTGGCACCTTAGTCCTGGGTTAAAATCACTCAATACTGCCCTGGCTTGTCTTGGAATGATCTCAGCTAGCTTCCGCAGAAAGGGAAGTACACCGGAACCGTCAGCATGTGTAGATTCAGGCCCTTCACCATTATTATCACCTCTTCTATCAGCTTCTGGTTGCCTGCCAACTCCTCACTCAAAAGGACTCCCCAGGTCCCGGCTCCATCCGACGGGAAGCCCGAGTCCGTTTTCCCACAGTCGGCATCTGCAATCGCATCCGACGTGTTTCCGGCACCTGGAGAGAACGCCCGCTCCCTACAGCCACCGCGAACCATTGATTTAATTAAAATCTACAAGTCTAATGTTGTTACATCTGCTAAATGCATGAACTTCCATGTTAATTACCAAAATGTGAATGTTGCAGTGAGATAATGTTCCCTTCTGACAGCTCCTCTACGGTTTAATTATTTATTTTGTTGGGGAATACTCGCGGCCAACGGCGAGGAGCGCAGACTAGGAAGTCGGGCTAGAAAAATGAGACGGAGAAGCAGAGCTGTAAGGAGTGAACCTTGTGATCCAGATAAAAGCGGCTGAGTCATACTCAACATTCTTCGTCTTGCCCGTGAAGGAAACATGGCTTCCCCCTTATCTTCCATCTGATGTATTTTTAGAACACTTCCCCATTTTTCGCAGCTGGTTCACAGGGATGGTACTGGTATTCACGCCGGATCCCTCAGCTCTCAAGAGTTTATAAAACGACACATTCCTTTACTTACATAAATCATTGGAAAAGAAAGCTTCAGTTTAAGGGAGGGGGAAAAAAAACCCAGCGTCCTGTACTCTCTAGTTAAATCTTTATTTATTTTTTAAAACAGATTTATTTCAATAAGTTATCCAGTGTGCCTCTGAGCAAATACAAAATAACCAAAGGGATTCTGAAATGTCTACATGGGCCAGTGCGGTGCCATCAAAGCATGTCACACTTCACGAAGAGCTTTGTGCCCTCAAGTATTCATATTTAGGGACAGCATTTTCTTGTCATGGATGTGCTCACCGGATACGGTCTTTAAAATGGGTGAGTCTATGACCGTGAGCTAGTTTTCTAATGGGTTGCATCCTTCTAAAGCGGGGCAATATTTGGGGTGGAGCAAAACCTCAGTCCAGTTCCTAGGTTGCAGAGACGCTGCCTGTGCTTTTTAGCACTGGGTCCTCGGTGCCCAGAACTGGCCTGGTATGTGGTGGGCGCTCGATGTTTCGAGAGTCTGTTGAATGCCTCTTTACTTTTCTTCTTTGTGAAATATTATTGTGTACTACTTTTGTCTTTGGGGAGCTTTCTGTGTGATTGCAACATTTATTTAAGCGAGCATGTAACTCCGGGCTCGACCTGTCCCCGGTCACGGGCAGCCAGCCGGACAGAGGCAGAGGCCCCTCCTGCATGCCCGCCGTGCACTGGTGCTCCAACGAGGCTGGCCATTCGGGGAAGGGGCCACAGAATAAACTCCCTCCTGGATAGATTCGTTATAAAAATAGCAGGCACGCTAAATACCTAGAAGAATGAGGGATCCCAATTTTTCGGAAACTGCTAAGCCGTGCCCCCTGTGTTCAAGTGCTGCCCGAAGTCCGGGTGGGGGCCCCTGGCTCTGTCTGGGTCTCCAGACCTTCAGCTCACAGGCTCCGAGACACAGGGCTGGGCTGGAAGGCAGGGGCTGAAAAGACTAAAAGTCTTCTATGTACTTCCTTATGTTTGCGCATGTACTGTTGTAGATTTTAGAATGTTTCACATGCTGAAGCATCTGGACCGACAAGGGAAAAGGTGGAAAAGGGGTGGGGGGCTGCTAAGGTCAAGGAGAAAAGACCGCAGATGCACAAGCCACCAGGGCCTCACGGAGCTGGAACTGGGCCCGAAGCTTCCAGGATGACGAAGCAAATCTTTACTGCGATCGGTCACGTGGTTGTCACCGCGCAGAGAAAGCAGACAGATTCCCCAGAGGCCACAAAGCTGTTCCTAGTCCCTGCTGTGGCGTCAGAAGGTGTGGGTCACAGGCAGCCTTTTGTAAAGGGGCCGGGAGAAACGCAAGAGTGGATTCTCACACTCGGGTAAGAGCAAGAGAGGGCCAGCTCCAGGGGCTTGGGGTCCAGGGCCCACTAGGACGGGCGGCCCAGGACCGACACTGCCACCCCCTGCCACTGTGCACAGCGGCTGGGGGGGCCAGGGCACAGCCTGGAGGGAGGACCTTGGGTCGGGGTACGGCCGGGTGGAGGGAGAGCAAGCCCACAGGGACAAAACGGTTGAAAATTGGGGCAAGAAACAATAAGGAATAAGATGAATCCCTACCTTAAGTTTTTGGTGTTAAAAAATTAATACAACACCAGACTTAGAACAGTACCTGCCACATAGTAGGAGCTCAGGGAAAATTCGTTATTACTAATAATAATTCTAAAAATCTAGGCTACAGAGAGAGGGAAATGAAGCCAGGAGACAGCACTCGAGGAGAAAGAAGCAAAAGCAGGGGCCCCCTTCTAGAAAGACCAGTTGTAGTTGGAGTGATGGAGAGAATTCTCTGGAAAGACGGGAGATTCTGGTTAGAGGCTGCAGTTGCCAAGCTGTTAAACTGCACCGTGGGGCAGTTTTCCTTCACGAGAAGCAAGTTCCCAGCACGGCCGACCCCGACATTGAGCTCGCGGGAGAACCACTGGGGAGGGCTGGGGAAGCGTGCCCTCCCAGGCCTGTTCTCAGGACACGTGCTTCCGCCGAACGGGGCAGCCGGCCTCGGAACTCGTGTTCGGCCCATCCTGGTGCTCCTGGCCCCCAGCCACGCTCCGGGAACGCGGGCCTCGGCCCCAGCTCCGTCTGTGGGACGTGGGGCAGAAGAGACCGTAGCTGGAGATGAGGGGCCACGCCACCTAGAGCCCTGGCGGCGGGTGACTCACCCACTGGGCCACTGAGGTCATTCAGGATGGACACTAGATGGGGTGGAGTCGGGGACCGGGAGCCAGAGGGCAAAGTCACCGATGAGCGTGGGGGTGCAGAGCGGGGTGAAGGGCAACGGGCGCTCCACGACAGCCTCCGGGGGCAGGTAAGAGCTCTAGCCTCACGGCCACAGCCTCGCAGGGGCGGGAGTGTTCCCAAAAGACTAGAAAGCAAAGGCCTGGGAGAGCAAGCCGGTCGCTAAGAGGACGTGTACGGGATTGTTCCCAGGAGAAGGGAACGGGACACCTGCATTCGAGAAGCCTGCCGGTACAGCCGGGCCCGGGGGAGAAGTTCAAGGGCAGGATGCTTGCCGTGACGAAGCCCGGGATGTTGGACCGCTCTTAGGCCGGAGAGAAAGTTCCAGAGGGTGCCCTGGAAGGAGGAATTGAGGCAGGGGGACCTAGATTAGAGGAGAGGCAGCACAAAGCATTATGGGATTGAGGACTTGGCAGAGAAAAGTTGGCCAGAGCGGCCGACGTTTGGGGCAGAGACGGAGCAACAGGACGGGAGGCAGACAGTCACGTGGCCCTGGCGGACTCAAAGCAGCCACCGTCTTCCCCCCCCCCCCCCCCGCCGGCGCCTCGGGGTCGGGGACAGGCTTCAAAAACCAAAGATGGCCGACCACTTCTGAGCATCTTTTCTTCAATTCCCGTCTCATACGTTGTGTGCAGAGCTCCCAGTGACTCCTGGGACACACGAAATCCTCGACCGTTCTTTTTGTTAAGCAGTTAGGTCCAGACAACCGGCTGAGTGGCTGTGTCCTAACAACAGGTATTTGACGTTGAAAAGGTCATTTCCGTGTCGTTGCCCCTGACCGGTGGGACGTGCACGCCTGTGGGGAGCTGAGCGTGGCCTCGGACGTCGGCGCCCGACCTCACCCTCCCGCGCTCCCCTCCCCTCCCACGCCGGTTTCCCACAGTGCTCGGTTTTCATAGCAGAACTCGCCCAACACCGAGCTTTGCAGAGGCATGACATCATGCACAGAAGGGGAGCTCCGCCTGATGTTGAAACTGTTACGGACCTTGAGCTGGAGTTTCGTGCCGGAGCTGACAGAGGTGCCTGTGCTTGTCTTGGGATGTTTAAGTCTCACGCCACGTGGTGTCCCGGGGCACCTGGCGCACAGCTCGGGAACGGGGGTACTATGCTAAAGGATTTCAATGATGTTTGTACTGCAGGGAGCCGTCAGAGGGTTTCGGAGGAGGGAGCAGCGTTGTCTTGGACAAAGCGGTGTGGGGAAGAGATTGGAGGAACAGGGAGGCGAGTGCATAAGTGGTTCAAGTTCAGAAAATGCACTAAAGGTTGAAGCCAAGTACTGGCAGTGGCCACGGGGGACTTGGGAAAGTGGAGGGAAAAAACTATGGTGGTTTTATAACCTGGCGCCTCAGTTCTTTGACAATCTTCTCCTCAAAAAGCATGATGTCCATAGCCTCAAATCACGCGACCACTGGAGCGGTCAAACATGGTAGAAGTGACGGCGAGTGAGTTTTGGGGCCCGGGCCCTAAGAAGCGGACAGCCCCCACTTCCTGTCTTTGCTCTCGGACTCCCTTCCTGTCTCGTGGGTGGTCGTGCCTTGCACTGCGGGGGGAGCTGAGGGGCAGAGAGGCTCCCGTGGAGGAGAGGCTGGGTCTCTGGGCCCCAGCCCCCGAGAACTCGGCCACAGACGCCACCTCAGGGCGCCACCTCGGGGTGGACTGTCCAGCCCCCAGGCCCGTCGCCCCCGCTGACGCTGAACGGGGCAGAGACAGCGGCCCCCTCCACACCCAGCTCGTTACAGATCCACGAGCAACATAAACTCCTGAGAGGTGGGCTCTAAGCCACCAAGTTAGGGGGTGGCTTGTGACGCATCAACAGATACCCGACGCAAAACCCAGGATTTACATAAAACGCTGTATGTGCTGAGCGCTGAGAGAACTAACCAATTTGATCTTAACCGACCGTGCTAATATCCTCTTGAACTCGGGAGACACCTGGAGCCGGGAACACCTCCCCAAGGCCTTGTAACTCGCTGGCGGGGAACTAGACGCTGAGCAAGAGGAGGGTTGAAGGGGACGGAGCCATGGGTGGTGGCTGCCTGGGTGGCGGTGCTGCCGTTGCCTGACGATAAGTGTAAGAATGCAGGCAAGGATGGGAAATACAGGGAAAGTGTGAGTCAGCCTCTGTGTGTGCACCTGGGCCTTCACGGGAAGGAGCCCAAGAGCGTTGGGCTCCAGGAGTCTAGAGGTCAAGGAGAACTTGGAGCCAGAGAGAGAACCTTGGAAACTACTAGAACAGCCCTGACAATGAAAACCTTGGCCGTTGATGAAAGTGCGTAAGAAAAGAATGTCAATTTGGAGAATAAGATGAGGGCGATCCTCTCATTATGGCAATATTTGTTTAAGAGTGCAGCGAAAAGGGAGAAAAGAAAATGCAGAGAGGTGGGAGGAAAACTAATAAAAAACAAAATAATGAAATTCAAGGGATAAGGTGGTTTTTAAAAAGGAGAGACTGGCCAGTGCTTCCCAGTTCTCCAGAAAGGGCAAGTGGAATAAGTTCTGGCAAAGAGGAGGTGGCACTCACAACAGAGCGTTTACAGCGGGCGCTGAGGCTGGAAGGCGGGCCGCCGCGGGCCGAGGAGTGAATGAGAAGCAAGAACTTGGAAACGGTCAGGAGCGGCACATAAGATTTTTTTTTTGCTTGAAAATAACAGGCAAAATGACACAACCGCAATGACTTAGGTGAAAAGCTATCTGCTGGCTCCCGTAACGAGAACACCAAGTGTTTCTGTCCTTAGTCACCACCGGGCTCAGCAGCCGGATGATGTCACCCGGATCCTGTTTCTCCTTTCTTCCCTCCTCGGCGGCCCGGCCCCTGGTCTGGGGGTCAGCCTGCAGCCAGTGCAGCCCCAACACCTGGGTGTGTCCGGCGCGGAGCCCCAGCAACAGGGAACCTACTTTCTCAGGAACTCCAACGAGAGCCCGAAGCTGAGTCCCACTGGCTCTGACCGGCCTGAGCCGGGTCGCGCATCTGTCTCTGACCCCATCAGGGCTGCTGGTGTGAACCGGGCGACTGGGCGGATGAGGCTGAAATCCCCAGGAGGCGGGGCGGGGGGGCTGTTCCTGGGAGGGACATCAGACGCGACCCCCAGAAGGAAGAGGATGAAACACCAGCATCGGCAACAACAGTCGGTCACGACAGCGGGCAGGAACGGACGCCTGGGCAGTTCGGCTGCAGGCGCAAGAGGAGGGCGCTGGCGTGAGAGTGGGGCTGACCGTGACTTTCAGGAGGGACTGCTGAAGCAGAGAGGCTGGCACATCCGGGCAGGGGGAGACGGTGGAACAAACCAGAGGGACAAGGGGTCGGGGGGACCCAGAGAACAGGGAGTTGCAGAATGAGCTCTGAGCTGGCGGAGGGACCCCCCGCCCCCGCCCCGCCATCTGAGACCAGACGGCTGGGTACTGATGGAAATACACTTCTAGGTGGAGGGGCACCAAGTTCAGGACTAACGCCCGTGACCCCTGTTTTAGCTGTGAATCTGGAAGGAAGGCCAGGGGCAGAGGCTGAGAAGAAGGAGGTGGCCGGAGAAGAAGTGTGGTAGGTAGTGTCTGGGGGGTGGGACTGGACGCATTGGGACATGCAGGCAAATTGCTGGAGGATCACATGAAACCTTAAGAGAACAATTCGCAATTACGTTCTCTTTTCATCGAATGCCGTCAGAAATCTCAATGAATAAAACAGAACACAGACATCAGCTCACACCGCGGAAACTGGGGAAGAAAGAATGCTTACGGAGAGAGATGTTTGTATTCACTTACTGGCTCCCACGGGGATTGTTTCGGCGAGACACCTTGGGTGGGGAAATGATGAGTACGTTCCCTCGGGGTTCGGAGACCTCTGGTGTCCTCCAAGCGGGCGGGCCGGTCCACGGAAAACAAGGAGAATCATATTTTCTTGAAGAATGAGGCAGAAAATGAGGGGGGACACGAGGACCATGAAGACAGCCAAGTAAGAAAGGACCGCACTGTTTCTTATGTGATCTTCAAGTTCCGAGAGAAATTTCTGAGCCATGAAAATGACGGGTCGGTGTTTTTGTTCCACTTCAGTGCGCAGTATATTAGCGGAGGGCGGGGTTCCCAGGCTGGGGGGGTGCCAGCCGAGTCAGGCCGTGCTAGGACCCGGGAAGCCGGAGACTTGGTTCCCAGCTCTGCCCCCTCCCAGAGGGCACTCCAAGGGGGATGCGGCAGGCCCTGGGGGCGCGCCCCGGGCAGAGGGTCAGCTCCCCTCGGAATGTGCGCCGACCTGAGACCCGGGGATGTGTCTGGCCACCCTCTTACACGTCTTAAAACAACAGCAGGAGAAAGAAGTCACACGGGGAACACGGAAAACGAGTTTTATGTGCCACGGCATAGAACCATTTCGTTCACAGAAATTGTTATTGGGACTGGACTATGTTGGTCATGTTCAGCTCTTTGCTTTTCATTGAGACATACCTGGACTTCCCTGCCCCGCCCCCCGGACTGGGTGTGTCCTAGGCAACCAGGGCAGGAATAGTGGCTGTAACTATTGAGCAGACATTGCTTTGAGTTTCCAAACCACAAAGGAGCGATTATGTTGGTGTCAGATGGATAGATGACTGTTATAATTCCACGAGCGATTTTGTTCACTTGCAAAAAGTCATGGGATTCCGCCAATGCCCGTCCCAGCTCTGGACTTCGGGGAGTACAGGGTGTCATCCCCCCAACTCTGCACAGGGCTATTTTCTGCTCTGCACCCCTGTCTGGAGCAGGGGAGGGTGTGGGCTGCTCCTCACCACGCCTCGGGTGAGTGATGGGACCAGGGTCACTGAACTGAGAGACACCAACCCCTCGGGCTCGGGCTGCGGGACCCCTCACTCCGCTGCCTCCTCTGTTCACCACGTGGCCGTTGGTTACTGCCGTGCGTCAGGGGAGGGTGGCACGGGGCACTGGGGTCCGACTCCTCGTGCTGGCCCAGCTCCACAGCACCCCACCCCCCGCCTCCGCAAGAAACCCACGGGCTCCTCTTCTCACGAACCCATTGCTCAGGGAAGGGGTCCAGCCTGACCCACGTGTGTTGCCCTACGTCCACGCAGGCAGTACTCACTCGGCCCCCCACGCCCCTCAGGGGGCCGTCCGGCCATGCTCTGGCCACGCCGGCGCTGCGTCGAGTCCAGGTTGCAGAGAATCGCTAGACACCGCGAATGTCTGGCCAACAAAGACGCCCCCATCCCGCCGGACCTGTGCTCTGATCTTACACATCACCTGTGTCAGGGGTGGCGGCCACAGGCTGAGTGTCTGCGGCCCCTTTGGGAGACAGTGGGGGGGACGCAGGGCCTTGGGGCGGCCATTGGGGAGGGCAGAGCCTTGGTGGACAGGCAAGTGTCCTGACGAAATGGGCCTGAGAAGGGTCCCTCCGCCCCTTCTTCCTTGTGAGGTTACGGCAGCGGGGCAGCCGCCCAGGAAGGGGGCCCTCGCCAGCCACCTGCCCTGCAGCGCCTCGCCCCAGGGTGTCCCGGCCTCCAGGACTGTGAGCAACACGTTTCTGGAGACCACAGGCTCCCGTCCTCGGCATGAGGTCAGCGCAGCCTGAGGGGCTGAACACCGGTCCCCCCTTCCCACTAGACCCACGCCCTTGCCGCGTGACCTGGCCTCGTCCAGGCTGGGGTCTGCTCCCCTCCCCTCCTCTTGGCTCCGGCTCTGTCTGATCTGGGACTTGCTGTGACCGATAGGACCGGCAAGGTGAGGAGGCTAAAGTCCGGAGTCTGGGCCTTAAAGGGCCTCACGGTTTCTACCTTGTGCCCGCGGGACACTCCTGCAGGCCGCCAGGGCCCGGAGGTTTCCGGGACGAGAGACCCCTTGGGGAAGGGGCCCCAGGGTCGCACGCAGCTGAGGGCAGGAAATGGATGCAGCGGGGTGGCCGAGTCCAGGCAAAACCAGCCGCCCCACAGAACCGTGAGGAATGAGGGCGACTGTTTCAGGGAGCGTGTCGTGGGCACTAGGGAACTGTCAAGACCTCCAGGCAGATGTCGGGGTGTCCCGTTATCTCCTGAGTCCAAGAGAGACTCTTTCAGATGCTGGGAAGACCACGGGTAAGACGTTTCTGGATTCTTTTCTCATATCGTTGGGTCCTTGGATTTATTGGCCTTTTCTGAAAGCCACTTGCAAAGGTGCAATCAAATATTTCGCTCTTGGAAACATTTCAATTCTGCACTTTCTCCAAATGGGAAAAACGTGCACGACTGCGGACTGTGCTTCTTGGCAGCGGAAAGGCTTTTGGGAAAATGCACATAATGTCTGCGGGGCCGGGGAATGGTCCGGCCGGTCACCTCGGGCCCCGGGTCTGTGCGGCCCCCCCCCCTTCCCGGGGAGAGGGCCCAGACGAAGGTGGACTCTCTCAGACACAGTATGAGTTTGAGCTCGTTCGAGGACCGGTTCGCTTCATGCATCTGTCACGCAGAATACTGTTTAAAGAATAATTTTCGCCCTGGCTGGCACAGCTCAGTGGATTGAGCTCAGGCTGCAAACCAAAGCATTGCAGGTTCGATTCCCAGTCAGGGCACATGCCTGGGTTGCAGGCCACAGCCCCCAGCAACCGCACATTGATGGTTCTCTCTCTCTCTCTCTCTTTCTCCCTCCCTTCCCTCTCTAAAAATAAATAAATAAAATCCTAAAAAAAATTTCAGCATATATTCTAAAAAAAAAAAAGAATAATTTTCAAGAACAGAATAAGAGAGTGCAAGTTTTCAGGGACATCTTTCTCCTAACAGCGGGGCAGAAGGTGGCCTGGGCTTGCTCCTGGGCCTGGTTGAGTTGCGTAGAGTTGCTTACCCAGAACCAGCCTTCCAATGTCCAATTCGCTAAACCCAGGGCCTTTGGGACCACAGTTCCTGGAAGCAAATGGTTTTCAAACATCTCGTTCTATCATTGAGCCAAGTCCAGGCTCTGCAGAATATGAGTATTCTCAGAATTCAGCCACTGACCCGAAAGGCCATCGGTGTCAACCGTAGAATTCCTGAAAGTCCCCCGCATCGAGGTAATTTTTTGCACATTGCAACGTTACTGCCGTTCCCGGCAGTCCCCGCCCCCCGCCCCTGGGCCTTTCGGCTCTTAAAACTGTCTGGAAGCCAAGCCGTACTTTAGAAATTATTTTTACGGGGGAAAAATGAAAACACATTTCACTTTCCTTTCGGTGAGATGGGGCACCTTCCCGGGGCCCCCGCAGTTTGCCGGGGGACCAGCAGCAGGTCCCCCCACTTCTGCCTGGTCTCTTAGGTAGACAGAGAGACAAAGGTGAGAAGACGCTCATTCCCTCACCCAGAATTCTTCTCCAAAATTATCCAAAAGCTGGCCCTGGCGGCAACTGTGATGACCGGTCAGCACTCCACACGGGCCTCGGTGTCTGCACCGGAACCCTTCTGACCCACGCCTCCACCGGTTCCCCTCATCACCTACGGGGGGGGGGGGGGACGGCGGGCACTCGTCAGAATAAATTACCGTTCCTGGCAAGCGCCGGTGTCTCTTGCCCACTTAGGAACCAGAATGTGGCCTCGTAAAACAGTGCAGCCCGCCTATTATGACTTAATATAAGGCCAAAATAAGGACACTGTTTTATAGGCTCTTCGAGGGCGCGTACGTAGGGTTTTCACCTTGGAATGCGTCAGAGGAGATGACGTTTCTCCCGGCCACCAGGGGGCTGGTTCCGGTGACACCAGTCAGGGCACTGGGCGGGGAGCCCGACCTCTGGGTCGCCGGGGGGAATCACGCTGCAGGTTTTCTCTGAGCTCTGCCCCCCGCAAAATGAGAGGCTCACACACCTCCAGTGGGGGCCGGGAAATCACGGTTTGCACTCTTACAGCGTGATTCCTTCTGGGGCCCAGGAGCGGGGTTCGTGACGATTGACCCCCGATGTCAGAGGAGCCGCCAGGACCTTCGGCTCCGTGCGGCACAACACGGTGACGGCCCGGTCCTCAAGTCCTCGGAGCCCCTCCGAGCCTTGCTCTCGGGATGCTCTCAGGACGCTGTCGGGACGCTCACGGGGACCCTGGCTGCCCTGGTCCCGGGGCCATCTCGAACCCCTGACCCCTGCCTGGCCTCTCCACCACACGGTGCTGAGGTGACCAGAAAGGCGGGGCAGTTTGTAGGATCCCAAAGCGATGACGTTCAGGCAAAGACACGGGGTGGCGGATCCGTTTCTGCAGGTCAGGGCATGACTCTCCAGGCCACGCGTGGTGAGTCTCCATCACCGATGTCCTCAGGGTCAACAGGCCTCGGGGACACCTGGCTTATTCCAGGGACACTAAGGTGAGATGACAGGGAACCAGGAAACGTATCGATATTTTGAAATAATAAACGTCAGTTGCCATACCGATGGGTGTTCTGTAGATTTTTTCCCACTTAACGATGTTTACTGAAGACGCACACCACCTGAGTGGCCTGCCGTGCGCACGGGGCTCCTCCGGGGGGCGCTGTGTGCACAGAATGAGCCCCTCCTGTCCACGTAGAGTTGGGGTGTGACGTCATATCGGGTTCAGCTGTACATCACAGCGATTCGGTATTTACCCAACTTACAAAATGACCGCCACAGTGACCCCCATCTGCCACCGTACGAAGTAACAATATTATTGACCACGGTCCCTGTCCTGTGAGGGTGTCACTAGGGCTCCTGAACCACAGGCTCTATTTGCCGGACTTCTGAGCATCAGCCATGGTGACATGGGCATGGGAAGGTCAACCTTGCCAGAGCCGAGGAGACACCCTGCGACCCTGCGACCCTGCGACCCGGACTTACTCTGCAGACATCGCTTCGGTGACGGTCACAAAGAACCACCACAGAGGCCCAGCCGCATAGCCGGTTCGCTGCTGGGGAAACACAGTGGGAGGGAAGGATAAACCTGTTTTCTGTCGCGGCTCTAACAGGTCGCCTCAGCCTGGGGGCATTAACACAGCACGCGCTCATTATGTGACAGTTCTGGAGGTCAAAGCCAGCAGTGGGTCTCGCTGGACTACAGCAAGACGTGCATTCTTTCTGGAAGCTCCAGGAAAGAATCTGCTTCCCGGCCTTTTCTGATTTTTTGAGGCTGCCCACAGCCCTGAGCTCATGACCCCCTGCCCTCCTCTTCGTAGCCAGCGACGGCCAGTCCCCTCATTGTCCCTCTACATCATCACGCTGACACAAATCCCTCCTTCTCCCGCATTTAAGGGTTCTTGCGCCTGCGTCGGGCTCAGCTGGATAATCCAGGAAAACCTCTCTAGGTTAAGGTCAACTGATTGGCTATCTTCACTCCACCTGCAACCTCAATCCTCCATCACGCAACTTAACGTGGTCACAGGTTCCAGGGGCTGGCATCTGTGGCGACGGTGGCCGTGCCTAGCACACAGGTATCCGCGGCGACAGGCGGTCCGACGGCAGAACCGGGAGGTGGTTGGCACCAGAGCGCCTGGTCAGAGGCCTGGCGGGTTCTTCAGGTCTAGCGGCATGCGCTGGGGAAAGGGCCTAGGGCTCCAAAGCACTGGGCCCAGGATCAGAGTCGCACCAGCAGCAAGGCTGGGGGCACCGGATGACCTGAGTGGTCAGTAGGAATGAGGTCCCTGTCTCCTGACCACTCTTTGTGCCCGAGGCCCTGACGTGCGACCCGCCCCCAGGTGTGTGTGTGAAGGTCGAGTGAGGAGCCTCTGGCTTTCTCCTTCGGGGACGACCAGCTGCGGGGCTGAGTCACGGGGACAGGCTGCGGAAGGTTTCGGCAGCTGGCAGGGACGGTCGGAGGGTGGGCCAGCTTCTACACACACACACACACACACACACACACACACACACACCCCTCCCTGCTTCTCCTGCATCACCTCACATGCCGTTCAAATGGTCCCTCCAGCTGTTCGGTTCGCACTGGTCGAGGGCCCCAGGCATGGAAGCGGAGCTGCAGTCTGTCCAAACCGAAAGCAGACGTGCACTCGAATGGCCTGGAGACCAAAGCCTGTCTTGGGGCAGAGGTGATGGGGTGCTGGGCCACTTCGCTGCTGGGGTCTTTGGTGCTGTGCGCCACGGCCGCAGACTGGGGACCCCCGGCCAGCGGGGCGGCTGCCCAGAAGGCGATGGGCAGTTCCCAGGTCCCAGCCGGCGATGAGGACGGTCCCGGAGTATCCGAGGAGAGACAGGGTCCGAAGGGCCACCGCCCAACACAGTGCCACCGAGTTCCCTGCTCTCATACCGCCCCTGTCTTTGGGAGCAAAGGGCCAGGGGGCAGGGGAGCTGGGAGAAGGCGGGGAAGGGGCAGAATGTGCCTCAGGACATTTGCACTCGCCGCTCTGTGTCCTGAAGTTTATTTTTACCCCTTTCATGATTTCTAGTGAGGGCAGCCAAGGTCACACCGAAGACCGTCTCCTTAGAGCACGGACATGAACTTCTGTACCGTACAGACTAAGTATAACTGTCTATGCCATACACTCCATTCTTTTCCGCTTTAAAAATAATTAGTTAATTTTTGAAAACCCATCTACCCTGAGTCAAAAACACAGCCTAACGGGAACCAAGGCTTCTGACCTGGTGACCTCACAACCATCTTCTGGTTTTCCTCATATTTGCCGACCATAGGGCGGGGAGGATTTCAATGTGACGTGTTTACCTGCTTAAGGATCACCATAAACATACGGTGGTGTGTTCTGCTTTGAGATTGCAGGATAACATGCTATTCTTGAGTAAAATATATTATTTTCAATTTTCTTCAAGGCTCTTTTTCTGGACTTAAGAGACCACGAAACCTTTCCTTTGCGCACATTTTTAAGCTCCTTGGAGGTCGCTCACTGAAGTTACAGACGTTTATAATATCTTGATGAGCCAGGGAATCCTCGGTTTTAGAATCAAACTGTAAGTCCCCTCCAGCTCAAAAAAATTTTTGTTTTATTCCCCCTTCTAACAGGTCTGGCCTTTGGTTCTGAGCCCACACTGTGGGGCTGGGTGGGACGGATGGGTGAACTGGTGGCTTATGACCTAAGTCTCGAAAATTGAGACATGTGCTCAATCCGGCTGCCCACAGAAGGCACTCACAAATTCTCACGTAGGCTTTGATTCCCACAACCACGGGCTGCGTCACTCCTCTGCCCGGCGCCCGGGTGAGGGGACCGGGAATACGGGGCCCTCGGCAAGGCTTGCTATCGGAGATGTTCCCATCTCGCCTTCCGTGGAATCGCGCCAAGGGTCTCCTGGGTACGACCAGCGCAGGACGCACTTGGCAGGACCCCGATGTGGTAAGGAAACCCAGCAAGGGCCAGCCCCTCCCCGGCCCCGCCCAAGTGTACGAGAGACCCCTAGGTCCCTTTGCAATGCCAGGGAACACTGTGTGCATGTGTTTAGCACGTGTGAGGGTTTTTGTTTTTGTAAAAAAAACTGTCGCTTGCCTGGGGTGGTCCTGAACCCCTCAGGGAATATGGTAGGAAAGGTGCCGGGAGCTTCTGCCAGGCCGCGTCTTACGACCAGAAGGACGTGGTACAGAGAGTAGAGACTTGTCGTGCGGGGACACGGCGTCCCCGGTGTCACTGGCGGGTGCTGGCATTAGGAGGTGATGGGACTCCCCAAAGCACATCTGCAGGACGCTCCGGTTTCTTGGAGTTTCGTGGGGAGCGTCCGAGCAGCAGCGTGAGGAAAGGGGAGGCGGGAGCGTGGGGGACAGAACGGGACAGAAGGCTGGCGAGTGGTCTGGAGGCGGCAGGACCGCGTCTGTCTTGGGGCTGCAGTCAGTTTCCCTGGTGTGCCGCGGTTGAACAGGTGGGGAGGGGGAGTCAGAACAATCAGCCTGGACCAGAGCGGACCCCAAGTTCAGCCAAACGCTGTGAGGGACCTGATTTTTTTGTTGTTAAATCAGATCCTGAACCTGTTTCAGGATCCCCGCTGACAGCTCTGAGATCACTCTTTGTTGTCATAGATACGGAAGCAGCAAGCCAGAATTTCCCGGGATAATCACCACCCAGGCCCCAGCCTCCACAGGCCCCTCAAGCCCTCAGCCTGCGCCCAGGGCTGCGCGCTGGATGGGGGCTCAGCACGCACGTGCCGAATGGAATAACCACACGGGAAAAGTATGTGTCGCGGTCAAGTGTGTGTCAGCCCAAAAGCTGTATCTTAATAACGGTGGAGGAAAGCCATTGAGAACCGCCTCACGGCGGGTAGCGGCAGAGACGACCGTGTGCCTTTTCCCGACCGAGAAATCCCCGTTCCCACGTACGACGTGACCCGGTGCTACCGCGCGCTCACCACGACCGACGGCGAACCGTGCAGTCGGGGGGCACGAACCAGACCCGCTGCCCAGCACCGCTGAGCCTCCACCCTTCAGCTCAAATAATATTGTTGCTATGGGCCGTAAAGATTCATAATTCACCTTGAATACCTCAAATACAGAAATCAGTCCACATCTTGCCACCCACTCTTCTAATTACGCATTCTTCCAGGGCTACCGGTAATTTTGATTTACTGACGGGGAGCGTACGTTTTGTTTTCGTGACATTTAGCAGGAGTGGGCCGTTAATCAGCCTCCTGCTTTTCCTAAATCTGAAGATTCATGCCAAAAGAGTTTCGTAGAAACTCTTAATTACGGCCCAGCAGGGCTCTGCCTGTACCTAATGTTCTGAATAATAAATACTATAAGTGTGGGTATTAATTATTAAGTCCAGCTAGGAATCACAGCCTTCTTATGGCAAATAATAAAGATGATTGCCCATAATCATGTTTAACATCCACAGCGGGCCCCGAGCGTGAGAGAGCGTTCATTTGGGTGAAAATGGCCGAACATCACACGTCGCGACAAATAATTCTGAGACCTCGTCTGGCAGGAGGGACCACCGGCCAGTTAGAAGAGCCGGAAGCATCTCCTCCCGGGAATATAAATGTGCCTGACGATCTCTCGGGCCCTGCAGAGGAAGTCTCGTCCAACCCCACGATTTTACATTCCTGCCTTGTGGGGTGTGGGGTGGGTGAGGCCAGGACGGGGCAAGACGATGCAGCAACCTTGGCTCTGGGGTCGGACGACGGGTCCGTTGGATTCCGGCTCCAGGACTGGGCTTCCCGCTCGCTGTGCGGTCTGATGTTTCCTTCTCGTGCTTTTCGTAGTCCCACTCGGAGTGGTTCCTAGTTTTTGTTTAAAAATATAATAATCTACCTGGCTGGCGTAGCTCAGTGGATTGAGTGCAGGCTGGGAACCAAAGTGTCGCAGGTTCGATTCCCAGCCAGGGCACATGCCTGGGTTGCAGGCCACGGCCCCCAGCAACAGCACATTGATGTCTCTCTCTCTCTCTTTCTCCCTCCCTTCCCTCTCTAAAAATAAATAAATAAATCTTTAAAATATATATATATATATATATAATCTAATCTCATTAGAAAGATAGCTTTTTGGTTTCCATACAAAAGATATTTATTAAATACAGTGAAATGTGCCTAAAATTTTATGAACAGAGATATTCATTATAGCATTATTTATCGGAGACCATTAATTATCTAAAAATAAGGAACTTGTAGAATAAACTGTGATAAATCTATGTGATGAAATATCTTATAACTATTAAAATGACATTTACAAAGGCTTTTCATGATGAGAAAAGGGCTGAATAACTATGCAGTTTAGAAATAACATGTCGTGCTTTTGTGGGCAAAAGGAGAACATAAAATGTGATCCACTTTCAGTGATAGGAGAACAACAGAGCATCGTCCTCTGGGAAAAAGAAATGAGAAAATCATGCATACGGCATGATTTCACACAACTGAACAAGTTCATAAAGGAAGGGCCCAGAGGAAATAAGTGACCCTCCGTGTCCACAGTGCTTATCACTTACCGAAGAAATTACGGATGGCTATCAGTTTCCTTACCATACACTCACTTTTATGACCAGAACAAACACCCTTTTAAAATATTTCTCTTGGTTTTCTAGACACGTAATTCACCCCTACGTGATCAAGTTTAATCTTCTGAAGTAGCAATGGGTGGAACTCACCTGGACTTAAGACCAAACACAGGGAAGGCAACAGCCCTGGTTGTGGGTACAAAGGAGCACTCGGGGGCGTGGTTTGGAACTTGGTATTTATAAACTGAACAGTCAGAAGCATTTAATATCCACCATAGACCCAAAGTGATTTTTTTTAAGTTTCTTAACCAATTTATAGTTCATGTTTATATTAATTCTTTTTTCTAAAGATTTTATTTATTTATTTTTAGAAAGGGAAGGGAGGGAGAGAGAGAGAAACATCAATGTGAGGTTGCTGGGGGTCATGGCCTGCAACCCAGGCACGTGCCCTGACTGGGAATCGAACCTGCGATGCTTTGGTTCGCAGCCCGTGCTCCATCCACTGAGCTACGCCAGCCAGGGCTATATTAATTCTTAATGTTTGTGACTGAAAGTCTACTGGTTTACCCCGTGTCCCCCACCCAATACAACAGATGCGCTGGCAGAGTGAAGGGCACTCAGGTGATGAACGGCCTTGCTGTTAACTCAGTTCCGTGCGTGAGTCTCCGTTGGAGGAAGAGGCGTGATCGCCAGACGTCACCCCAGCACCTGTGTCAGTCAGCACACCTGCCTGAGGCCGTTTCCCAGGGAATGAGCGCACGGAATGTTGCCTCTGACAGGCCTTCTCCTCCCTCGCACTCCTCGCCTCTTCTGCAGAATGTTCCAGACAGTGCCTGCCCCGCCCATTTCTCGGAACTGCTTACGATTCAAGATTGCATCAAAAACCGTCATGAACAGAAAATAGAAAACAGGAGAACGTCTGTACGCACACACAGACCACGGTCACCGGAAAGGCCAGTGGAAGCCACGTGCCCGTTAAATGTCCCAGCCTCCCTGGTGGCTGCTGTGGACGCCCCCCAGTCCCCCGAGGCCACCCCGCTCTGAAGCCTTGGCCCCTCGAGATGCTCCCGGGCCCCCCGCAACACCCCCGGGACTCAACCAAGGGGAACTCAGTGCAAACCATCTGCCCGTCCCCTCAGCTGCCTCAGCCGCTGTGCCCCCCAAGCTTTATTCTGCACCTGGACACGTAGCCAAGGCCCCTAAAAAGTAACAACAAAAAAAACCATCTCCAACCCTCCTGTGGGGCCTGCCCAGTTTTTTCATTGTCTTTTCCTACGTCATCATCTATCTCCTGAGACAAACGTGTGAAGAAAAAATCGCTCTCTTCCGAAACTTGGGGCAAGTTGCAAAACCTGGCTGGGGCTCCCCCTAGTGACCAAGTGGATTCATTTCTTCTGAGATCAACATTATTTTTGTTCGCGTATTTGATGATCTCATCAAATGCAGGAGGTACGGAAAGTCCAGAATGGGAAACGTAGGCCCAGTTCCTCATTAAAGTATGATACAATGTCTATAAACATTCTCTCTGGAAACCCTGGTTCCAGGCAAAGCAACAGCACCCGTCCGGCGTGAAGGCACACGTCACCATGAACTCCAAACGTAACCCAAAAGGGATCTGAAGTACGGGTAGTTACGTGGATGGAGTCATACCTTCCAGAAGAGCAAAATTTTAAAATTAGTTCTCCCGACACCACTGCCGAGTAGATATTATTATCCATTATTTCCTTTACTTTGTGCTACTCATTTATGACTGTGGAGGACACTGAGGCTGGAAGAAGCGGCCGAGTTCATGATAACACAGCCCGTGCACGGCAGGCCTGGGGTTTGAACTCGGTCTGCCTGAACGCCTGCCGCTCCGCACTGCATTACCGCTCCCGCCTCCCCACCCTCTGCTCCCCCCGCCCCCCTGCCCTGACTCCGGCTTGGGAGGTTGGCCCAGACCTCATGCTTTGGTGCCCTTTTTCCTGTCCCAGAAATTCCTGTCCACCCTTTCAGCTCGTCCCTAGCCTGAGCTGCGTCCCGCGGCCCCTGGGCGCCCACGTCACGCAGCGGCGTGGGCAGTCCCAACACCCGTCAACAAGCGACTCAGATGACGTGTGAGCGCACGTGGTCTGCCCGCACCCCCACATCCCACACCCCTCAGCGCACGCCCCACACAGAGAGGGACCTCACGCAGGGTGGGCGGCCCACGGGTGACAGCCGGACAGACGCGTGACTGCCTGAAGGAGCAAAGGAGTGCACACATGCGCTGACCTCCCTCCAACGTGCTGCGCCCCCTCTGTGCCCAGCCCGAGCTCCTGACTCCTGTGTTCCTGGCACTCCGCTCCCGTCCTGGCTTCCCATGGGCCCTTGCTGCGGGCTCCTCCGGGCCTGGGCTGGCCCTGGGTACCACGCCTGCAGCTCCTGCCTCGGCGCTGGGAGGAAATACACCCTTTGTCACGCCACTGTCAGTGCCGCTGAACTCAGGGGGGATAAAGGAGGACGGGGCCCCCTCTCTAGCCACAGCTGTTCCCAAATAAAGTGCAGGAAAAGGCGTCCACCTTTCAACCCACCGCCTCCTGGGCCAACCCTCGCTCCACAGATGAAGAAAAATGCGACTGGAGGAAGACCCCCTCACTTAAAACCTGGAACACGCTACCGACTTTGTTTCACAGAGAAAAAAGGACCCAAGATGAGCCCTCCCTTTTCTCCAACTATATTTTTAAGACTCTTTCACAAATATGTAAAAGTTAGGAAACAATACCCTCGACGCAACGTAACATAGGAAGGCAACTTTTGATCCCACGAGCACACACGTTAATTAAAAACAAACGCTTCCTAGCATTTGCACCCCACGAAAAATACCTGGCCATTCTCCGCGTGCCGTACGCATGTTACCAACTGCCCGGAAACCACGGGCTGTGGTTTGCAGCAACGCTCAGGAAAAGCTGTTTCATTAGTTCAGTGACCCGGGAAAAGTACAGGTGGAGAAGCCCATCCCGGAGATGCTTGCGATGGCGGCTAATTACGGAGCACCGTGCCGCTGTGGGAGCACACGGATGCAGCCCGGACTGGCGCACCGCGTGATTAACATCCTTCTGAGAAGGGAGAGGTGGGGGGGGAGGGGCGGGCCGGCACGCTGGGTCAGACGAGTGATAAATCAGCCAGGGGAAACCGGGAGGAATTACCATAAGCTGGAAGCTCCCCTTCTACCACGGTGAGCGCAGAATAACGATGCCGTATTTGTAATTATAATGATGTCCTCTATAAATTATAGATCAATGCGGAAAATGGCACTTTTATATTTTTAAATAAGTGGAGACAGTATATCCACCGCAACACAATCAAAAGGGTGTGGGGGATGCGCCAGGGGGATCTGAAGACCCGGGATGCAGCTCTCTGTGTGATGAGTTCAAGGTGGGAATCGTTCCTGCCTTTTCGCACGACAGAGAACCGCTCTGTGTTCGGCTTCCTCACTGTCTAGAATAATTCATGCGCTCCTTTATCTCCGAGTGTCGGCCAGGGGCCCCCGCCGCAACACGGTGCTCCCCAGCGGAACAGCCGAGGCCCGGGGAAGGCCCCCGGGGCCGTCACGCACGACCAGGTAGCGCGATGACTTCACCCAGCAGCGCCTTACGGTCTCCAGGCTGCCTCTCGCCTCCCCCGCCAGGTTCTAACCTCCTGAAAACCGGGCCCTTTGGACTTGCGTTTCCAAGCACACCGCTGACCGCCCTCCAGGCACAGTGGGCATCTGGAGATCTGGAAGCGACTGTGGAGAGAGCCGGGCTTATTCTCAGAGGCAGAGCCAAAGAGGGTGGGAAGCTTCAGGCCGGATGAATATGAGGGAGATCAGGTAGCCTGATCCCAGGGCCAGCTCTGTTGCTGCAAAAATATACAGATTCCTGGGCACTGCCCTAGGCCCCCTGAAGCCACGTCTCTGCACCGAGGTGTAGGGTCCCTGCCTGTCACGTGGGTGCCAGGTGGCCCTCCCTGCCATCGAGAACAAGAACCACGGGCCTGTGCCTCACCTTTCCTGCCCTGGCCCGGGGTGCCATACATCACACCTCCTTGTCCGCTGTTTCCCAAAGGGCACACGGATTATTGATGTGCATCGTCACCTCTATGCGTTGTTTTTTTACCTTGAGAGCAATACAGGGTCTGGCACAAATGCCACCTTTTTTCACTGCAGAATCTTAAGCAGGTCACGCTGTAACGTCACAATACGGCAGTCAAGCACACCATAGGAACTTTCAAGGGAGATGTGCGAATTAGAGCTGTACATGATTACACCCCATCGGTACCCGGCCAACCACGCTCACGCAGGCCCTGCTTCCGCCCGACCCTGGGCGGCCGACACACTGTCATCGACACAGAGCCTCCCCGGCGGCTGCTGACCCGGGCAGCTCTCTGCACAGTCCACCCGTTTCCTCCTGAGCCCCGCCCGTCGTTCTGTCTGCTGCAGCCCTGACCTCGACCACCAAGGGAGGCAGGTGAAGAGCGCCCCGCGGTCGCGTGCAGAAGGGCTGGGGTTCGAGCCCTGGTCTCTGTGACATGCCCGCGCAGAGAGCAGCCTCTCCCCTGTGCCGAGCCACCTCTGGTCTGCTCACAGACGGCGGAGGAAAGGGAAGGACGTCCCTGGGAACACAAAACAGTGCCCAGCTCTTTCAGGAGCACGCGGTTAAAGTAACACTCGCCAGGCTGTGGCCTTTGTGTCCCCAGGATAGCTCGGCACGGACGCAGCTCCCGGCGTCTGATCCCCAGCAAGAACGGGACCGTTGTCAGTCCCCGGAAAAATCATGCCGCAGTAAGGAGAGGTCAACAAAGAGGTCAGATGCAGCTCACCTGTCTCGGGTGCTGCACAAGCTCAGGCGCTGCTGTCTTCCCTTCCCCAGGGGGCAGGGGACCGGCTGGCTGCCGGGCACGGTTGTCTAGGCCCAGCGTCCAGTGCGCATGAAGGCAATGCCTGCGAAGGGGCGTTGGTCACCCTACAGAATCGTTTTCTCCCCTGTGATTACAGTTTGATTGGCTCTAAAGATAAGCAATTTTTGTACTTACGACGGCAATAAATTAGAACCAGTGCCTCATTCTCATGCAGTAAATGTAGGTCACTCTACTTTGACCGAAAATGGAGTTGATTATCTAACATCCTAGCTGATCTAATGACTTGACTCAGCTGGGCTTCTAAACCAAGTGCAGTGTTTCATTTGGGAGCTGATGTCCTGGTTGGTAAACATCTCAGCTTTTTTAAAACTCTCTTGCTCCCTGGCTGGCATGGCTCAGTGGATTGAGCGCGGGCTACAAACCAAAGCATGGCAGGTTCGATTCCCAGTCAGGGCACATGCCTGGATTGCAGGCCATGGCCCCCAGCAACCGCACATTGATGTTTCTCTCTCTCCCTCTCTCTCTCCCTCCCTTCTCTCTCTAAAAATAAATAAATAAATAAATCTTAAAAAAAAATTCTCTCGCTGATGTGTGAGGGGACCTGGTAAACAGATGCTTCGAATTGCAGTTCATCCCATCCGCCTGCGCTGCACTGAGCTAGAATAGCATTTCTGAGTCCTCAGTTTAAATATACATGTAAATGAGCCATTATACTTCAAATCTCCATGTGAGAACCAATAGTCACCCACCCATAATGACTCACAAAGTATTATTGGATGAAAATTGGCACAATTATATAATGATCTAATAAGTATGGCAGTTGTTATTTGTCATTACGGAAAGTTCATCAAGACGAAATTGAACCACTACTGAGATTTAATAGCTTATCACACATAATTGTTTCAAAACATTACCAATGTTTAAGCAAAATACTAACCACTGTGCTATTTTTTCCCAGCTATTAGGAAAAAAATATATACATTTTCAAATTCTCAGGGTCAGAAAACCGGACGTGGAAATCCATCAGAGAGGTAAACTTACACAAAGGCACCACGCAGGCCTGAGGATCGATCCTTCACTCGCTCTCGCTTCACGACCCCAGAAGCAGGCGGGGGGCCCTCCCCGACACCGCAGCCAACAAGCCCCAGGAGGTGTCCCAGCCCCATTCTCCTGCTCACCTCAGAGCCACTGGCCAGTGGGATGAGATACTTGCTTGTCCGGGTTCACCTCCCGTCCAAGGTCAAGGCACCATGGCTGACAGCCTGGTGACGCTACACGGACATGGGGGGCGGTGGAGGCCCAAAAGGGAGGCTTGAAGGTGCTGGTACCAAAGCGTTCTGAAGACGGAACCACCCCCACCACCATGCACTTTCGTTGCTTCATGTTTTGTGAAGTCCGGACTTTGAGAACGTGCTCACGGAGGCTGAGAACCGGCCACCTCGGACACTGAGAAGCCCTCACGTGGGGAGTGACCAGCGCACAGCAGACAGGCGTCGGTGAAGGAAGCAGAGTGCAGGGTGAGAGGGTAAATACAGAAATTCTGCAACGTGAACAGGGAGAGGAACCACTTTCTTAAATATTACCTCTATCGGGCTACGTGCTCTGCCTGCCCCGAGGGAACACAGACCGACAGTTTACCCTGGAAGGCCACTGTCTTCCTTTCCGTATATTATCTGGAATTTGTAGCACGACATTTACTGTAGTGAGCGAGCATTTCCTTGTGGTTTGAGGTATTCTCAGTGAAAACCTTCTACCATCTCGACAAAGTCCTGAGACCTTGCGCACTGTTGAAGGAGATGCACCTGAACTTGGCGGGTCCCATCAGCAGTCACTGTTGGGTTATGGTGCCGGACCGGGGGCTGGCTCTCACAGAACAGTTCCGAAATAACATCTGAGCCTTTCTGGGTGTGCCGAGTTCCTCAGCGAAAACTACTGTTCGGTATTCTATTGCTGCCCTGCCCCTTCCTCCTTGGGAAACAGCTCATCAGTACTTCCAACACTGAAAATATCCCTTCGAATCTAGATTTCCAAGTGTACGGTAGGCCCAGAGACAGAGTAGGAGGAGGAAATGGACTGTGAGTCACCGCCGCAGTCCCCACGGTGTCATTAACTTATGGGATCTCGTGGGTGTCGCCACCTGCTCACCTGCTCAGTGCCCGCATCTCAGAGAGAATGACAGCATGACCCAGCAGGCGTTTAGGAAGTGCCTCCCGGGCGCCCCGTCAGCCGTCCAGCACACACAGTGCACCTCCTCTGCCCGAAGTGGTGTCACAACCTCGGGCAAACCCCTCCCCGCTTTGGGTCTCGGTGTGACCGTAGAGGATGGCTCCTAGGTAGACACTCTTCACTAGGACTTTCTGGCCACATCACAGCACGCTGTTCTCGGGGCCAAAAGACACAGACCATGGATGGGGAAATCATTTGAAAAGCATCATCTTTCACAGCCCAGCTTCCGTGATGACGCCAGAGGACTGCGGGAACTTAGATGTCATCGTTTGGGGCTGTCAGTCCTTGAAAAAAGCGTGTATTATCAGAAGCCCATGGACATCTGGACGTGATGGGGAACCCCGAGCAGGAACGGGGACAAAGGTGAAGCCCTGTGTAGTGGTCACACTGAAGCTGGACATTCAGATCCTCGACGTTAAATCAGGGACCGCGCCTCCCCCACCCACACCTCTCAAACGACGTTGTTACCATTATTAGAATTTATTAGCCTGGAAGAGTGGGCTTTCCACAAGTCTGCTCTGTCTCTCTCACCCAAAAATTGGTGTAACTAGTGCGAAGTAGTTGTTTGTCATCAGACCAGTTTTTTCTTTTCCAAGTTTAGAGGTTGTTTTGAAAACACTTGGAAGAAAGAAAGAAAGAGAGTCACGGGCGCTGAAGACAAGGTGACCTGTAGAGCCCTTCCCACGCCCGAGAGCCCCCGCAGAGCTGGGTGGGGTGGGAATGGCTGTCCACTGACCACGTTCCCCTGATCAGCGATGATGACGATGGTGGCTAACGATACTGACATGGGTACCGGCGGACCAGAGCGTGCTTTCTAACCACGGTGCATAGTGAACACAACTCACACGCAAATCACACACAAAAAGCATCACATTAGCAAGAGGTAAAGGTGGCTAGTGTCCTCGGATTCCGGTCACCTCCTTTTGTGTCCTGGGAGTCATTTTGAGGCCACTTTAGGGTTTCTTCATTTTTCCTAGTGAGGGTAAACCAGTTCACATTGACAAAAACCATTCATTCTTTTATCATGGGAGAAAAGAAAGAAGAAATGAGGGGAGATGGGAAAGAAGGAGGGGGGGAAGGGTAGCACTAGATTTTGAATGAAATCCTTTTACAAATGTCTGTTACATTCCACAGAGTATACATGTCTCATTTATGTTTGGATCCATACGTTGTATTTTTGGTCATTACACTGTGTTTCCTTGATTTCTATGAACATTTATTTAGTTACTTCTCAAATATGTTTGGGTCCTTTTCATATCAGCAAAGGAGGGAAATAATATTAAAATAATCATGGACTCTCAGAGCTGTGACGAGACGGCACTACTATCCCCATTTTCTAGATGAGCACACTGAAGCACCGAAAAGTTAGGGACTCTCCCCAAAAGACAAAAGAAACTCTCCACCGGAATGTGTGGACATTTAACCTCACCCCGGGGGACGGTCCCCTCCTACGGTACCGAAAACGCCTCTTTCTTAAGCATCCCCCCCCACACATCACTTTCAGGGTGGGCTCCACCTTGGGGGAGGAGGAGCTTTGCTCTAAGCAGGAGTTGAGATTTGTGATTGACTTCCCTCATGTTTTCATTGGTGTTTTGGTGGTGACACTGGTGAGTGCGATAGTGTGAACTTCACGTGTACAGTCCCACGACACGCGACGTGTCTGTTGCACTGGGCGCCCTCCGCCAGATGCCACATCTCCGTCTGTCGCCGTGTATTTGAGCCCCTTCGCCGCCCCCCCGCTGCCTCCCCCCTCCCGTCTGGTCCTCCCCACGCTGTGGCCTGTGTCTGGGAGCTTTTGTTGCTCCTGTTTGCTGGTTGGCTTCCTTCTGTGTTATGTCCCCCCGGCCGTGCACATCACTTTTTAAAATAAACACGAGCTCAAACTTACCAAACGACGCACTCGACAGAGACCAGGCCAGACCCCCGCCTGAAGCGAGCGCGCCACGGCGTGCCTTCATCCCCGCCTCCGCGTCTGCAGCCCGAGTCCCGTTCCAGGTGCCCCGTCGTTTCCAGTGCGCTCTCTCAGTGGGGACCAGGCGAGGCGGCGCCGGGCCGCACGGGGGACACGGGCTCCTGGCCGGGAAGCTGTGGTGTCCACCTCGCCGTGCGACCGACGGAGTCTCGGCGCCCGGCCCAGCGCCGAGGCGCACATGCGCACACGTGCGCGCTCTTCGCGCTGCGGACAGCGAGGTGCGCCCGCGTGGGGCGTCCGTACTGATGACACGGCAGAGTCGCGCTCCCTTGCCCTCCTTCGTCTCGGGAGCTTTTGTCTGTGGAGCTCGTGGGATGTTATGGTCTCCAACATACGAGCAGGTGTAAAACATAACATGGCCATCACAAGAACAACGGGCACGTATTGAGTGCTGACTCTGCACCACGCACAAGGGTGGATACGATGCCTCATGTAATGCATGCTTTAAACACCCCAGGAGATAGGGATCATGCTCTCATTTAAGCCTAGGAGATAGGGATTGCTATCTCCGTTTTCCCGTGGGAGAAACTGAGGCGTGGGCAGAGGAAATCTCTGGTCGCTGCTCACAGGGCCGCCCCATAAATGACCGGCCCAGGATTCTGCGCCAGGCCTGGTGGACCCCAAGGCCACCGATCACGTGGCTGAATTTCCTGCCCGTGATGTCAATTTGATCATGGACTTTGTAGGTTTCAACAGATTTCTCCGAGACGGCTCCTGTCCTGGAGAAGGAGAAGGAGACGAATTCTTCTTTATTCCACGGGGGCTCCACTTCAGGAGGCTGGGAGCGCAGAGAGGAGACAGGGCCGGAAAGGAGAAGCAGACCCCGGCTCTGAGGAGTCAGATGGTCAACGTCCGGACAGCTCGTGGTGGAGCCGCTGGCGTGGCCGCGTGCATGACAAAGGTATGGCTCCGCCTCCAGCATCTGAACCCAAGCGCTCTTTCCCGGAGCCGAGTGGGGCGGAGGATTATCCTGGGGGCTCTGTTCTGTTTTCTGCCTCACCTTGTTTATGTGCCGCCAGGGACGGGCCTCGTAATGTTTGATGGCTCTTTCCAGCATGCTCTCCACCCTGTGCGTGGAACGCCACTTCGTGGGAACCTGGGCCATTATGCAGGGATTTAGTTTGCGACTCTGGCTCCCCAGGATACCTGCCTGCCCGCTTCAGGGAAGCTGGGGGCGGAGGGCCCTTCCTGAGGCTTTGTTTTTGAGGATGGGGGACTCATTCTTGGGAATCGATTTTCTTCTCTTTGCTTTTTGACGGCTTTCCAACACGAAGAAATATTAGTTTTGTAATGAGGAAGGGACTACTTTTAAAATTTATTTTTTTTACTTAAGTATCGTTGGTATACAATATTATTTTAATTATATTAGTTTAATTCTAGTAATTATATGCCCCTGGGTAAACTCACCACAATATTATTGACTGTATTCCCCTTCGAAAGGGCTATTTTTAAGACATTTCAAATTACATTTCATTTATCATCTCTAAGCTCTCCTGGTATTTGTTACTTACATTTTACTCGTTTAAATAGCTGTGCAAATACTGGTGGGAGAGGAGGAAGACACGCTGTCAAAATATCTAAACATCAGATAGTTACTCAACGGAGAAAATGTATTTCTGAGGATTCATACGATGAACTGTGGGTGACAAAGGGGCCACACAGGAGCCCTGACAAGCTCAGGGGAGGCCTGCACGGGGACCTTACGAACTCAGGAGACTGAGCGGACCCACAGGACGGTCCAAAATTAAAAAGTTTCTAACCAAAAGCAGGTCATGGCAGGCAGTCGTGTCCTAGGCCAGAATCTTCCCTGACAAAAGTCATTCTTTCCCTGAACCGAACCCGGCTGCTGTCCCTTCGCACCTGTGACAACACGCCTTGGGGAAGTCGAGTTTCCTTTTCCGGACCCCGGAAGCACAGGCACCCGCGCCCAGAGCCCACGGAGCCCCTCACTACTGCTGCTGTGATGTTCACTGTCGGCTGTTAACTGCCCTCCACTCCCCGCGCCAAAGAAGCACGCACCTGTCGTTGTCCTCTGCACCCAGCCCCAGGGTCTCCCCGCCTTCCTGGGGCCCCACTCTGCTTCCTCCCGCCTCCCTAATCCATCGTGGGTGCGTTTCCCCGTACCCCACTTCCCTCTTCTGGTTGGATGGTAATGTACAAAATAAGGCGCAAACTGCCGTTTGCGGAGCATTTTCTCTGTGTGTTGAGGTTTTGCTGCCCGGCAATTGTCGTCAGTTTGGCTCAGATGACCCCGCAAAAATTCTTGCAGGCTTGGACGTTTCTCGCATCCACAAAACCGTGTGAAGGACGCGACAATTCTGGGGTACCCGGAGCTGTCGGGGGTCTCCAGAAAGGACCTGCTCTACCCACAGCCAGGCCGAGATGCCCGCGAACAGTGCGGCTGAAGGAAATGAATGACCGAATGACACGCGGGGATTCTAAAGTTATCTTTTCTCTAAAAACGGGGCTCAGATGACCTCTGCGGTCCGCCCCAACTTTAATATCCTGAGTTTACAAGTTGACATTCAAACTCAGCTTGGTTTTCGGGCTGAACGTCCTCACAAGGAAGCCACTTCTGAAAATATGCAGTTGCATGGCACTGATCCATTCTTGCCCAATATATTTTAATTTGTGAAATACCCGTCATTAGTTTTTTTGATATTTAAGAAACACTCTTTCAGGGAGAGATTTTGTCAAAAGGCATTGAAAAGTAAAGTGAAGGGATCACCTTCTGTCACTTCATTTTTAAAAAGCCACATTGGGAACCATCTAGAAAAGTAATTAAAGTGGCCCTGCACACCCAGGGACTTCCGTGAAGATGACACGTTAAAAAGATAATGGTCCTTCAGCCCGAGGTGACTATGGCCGCGACTCAAGGCTGAATAAAGAAAAATGACACATGCTTGAAACTTGAAGAAATAGCAAGAGACATAAAATAAAAGAAAAGGCTACTTTGTCCGACAGAGTAAAAATCCACGTTGTCTTTAAAGGAACTGTGCACCCTGGAAGTGAGGTACAGTCGTGCCACGCTTGACACAGAGCAGAGGCAAGGGGAGGCTGTCCCCTGGCACGGAACCCTGGCTGAGGGGGGGCTGCGAGGAGACGGAGGGGCGGAATGTCCAGGAAGACCCCGATGGCCCTTCTGAGACTCGGAACTGCTGGCCTTGTGGACTGACAAATACTCTGGCCATTTAAGTCAGACTTAGAATTAAACCCATCAAAACGCATAGTTCCTGCTGATCTCTCGGAACTCCAAAATTCCAGGGCACACCTCAACTTGGGCTCTGGAATTAAGGAGTAAAAGTAACCCAGTTAAAAAGACTTTAAAAAAACCGTTTAGCATATTTAATTAGTGTTATTGAATTGCAGACAGGATGAGGACATCCTGCAGCCGTATGGTACCAGAGACACACACACTCCGACACCTAATCGCGCCATTTGATTCCTGCAGACTTTGGGTCCAGGCAAGGTGGGCATCGTTTCTCCAATTTTCGAATGAGGTTGACGATGATCGTTCTGCCTGAACTGCTCTTGTGAAATGAGAAATGATTTGTGCCACAAATCTTATTCTACCTGTCATACTCGACTCGGCTTTGCAGACAGTACCTGTTGGCTGCGTATTTGCATATCTCAGATTTATAGCTCTCAGAAAGATAATTTTGAAGGCGGAAAGGAATGACGGCGTTCAAACACCAGCCAGTGTAAAATACTCTGGCGAGGTTTTGCCCAAAGACAGGCAAAGAATCACAAGGTTTGTTTACGTTACATGCTCAGTCGGCTTGAAAAATGGCCATGGACCTTCCTGTGCCCAGTCCCCCTTTGCTTTATGGGAAGAGGTCAGAGAGAGGAGGGAGTTCAAGGCATCACTCTTTGACGGCAGCACAGTACCAGGAGCGGCACTGAGCCCGCTCTTATTATTTCACCGACAATAAATTTAAGTGCTGGGCCGCTCCACGTGAAATGCGCATTTAACAGCACATTACCCCTTTTAAATCATCTGTTTATGACGGTTCTTTTCTTTCCCGGTACAGATAGTCACTGTAAAGGTAAACATTACTTTTCATAGCTCGGTCTTCCTTTGCCATTTTTCTTAGTCAAACCCCATCAAACGGGACAGACCGGCTTTTAGAAAAACATCGTTTTCGCGCGCCCGCTAAGTTAGCTTGTCGCTGCCAATGAACTCAAAGGATGACTTGAACGGTTGCGCCCACGGCCCAGGACGGATGGGCTTTCTCCAGGGTGCTCCGGGAGAGGAGCGCTTGGAACAGGCACGAGAGCTTGTTGCCGTAGCGAGACCTGATTGGGAATTCTTTGTTTTTCCAAGTGCTTGCCACAGAGGAGAATCATTTTCTCTGTTTGCAGAGAACGTGGAAACTCTCAAACCAAAACAGTGTTCTCTGGTGGGAAGGTGTTACACAAACCTGAAAAAAGAAAAATATTCCAAGTGTGTGTTCACATTACCAACAGTCTCTGTGGATCTCGGCACGAAAGTTGCTCTCCTTAAGCCACGCTTTTGTAAGCATTTGCAAAGACTTTTCATGTAAAGACGAGGATTCAGGAGTTTGAAAAGATGGGAAAGAGGGCACGGGAGAGAATCGCTGAAAAAGGAGAGAACCCGACAGGTACAAGACTCCCCTCGATGCTCAGCGACAGTTGACCTCCGTGTGTTCCCAACGGGATGTGTCTCAGACACACAGACACACGGACGAGTCTCCCGGTGTGACCACAACAGACACAGCATTGGAAGTGTTGACGAGTGTCGTGAGGTGCTTGGTCCCTCCGTGTCTGCAGGGCGGGGACATCCCGTTGCTCCGAAAACTGCCCGAGCAACTGCCCCCTCCGAGAGGCTGTCAGCCGTGAAAACACCCCCTTCTGTTTCTTGCTCCCACAGGTAACCAGGCCTGAGTTCCCTCGAACCGGCTTTGGGGGGAAAAACCGACTTTATGAGGCCGACACATCACAGAATGGAGCCCACATGATTACCCAGCATTTGAAGCGGGCACTCAGCACATTTTCACCAAACACACCTACTGAAAGAAACACATTTGAAAACAAGTTTACTGAAATAAATTCAGTGATGTGATTAATATTTACCAACTCAAAAAAAAATAAGCTTTTAAAAAACGTCAAGGGTGGGCTTTCAGCAAATACATGGCGTTTTTTGTCCCCTGTCACCTTTTGGGGGACCATGCCCCTCACTCCCCAGGATGGGCGCGGGGGTCCTCCGGTCTCAGGGCCCCAGCGACGAGGTCAGCACACGACCCAGGCTGACCGACGGGGATCCCGCCCTCCGCGGCCCCGAGATCCGTGCCGTGGGCGAGCTCCAGGTCCGAGGCAAGTCCACTGGCAGCCACGGCAGCGACTGCAGTCTGCAGAAGCCGGGGGTACCTTGGCTGCCACGTGGGAGGAGCCTTCTCGACCTCACGGCGAACGGAACAAAAGCGGGGCTGAGCAGCGGCCGGAGAGGCAGAGCAGGCGAGGCCCATCGTGAGGATAACACGGAGCCAGAGCGAAACACCTCGGGGACCACGCCAGAGGCCCCTCGTCCCGGCCAGACCCGAGCGCGGGCCGGGGCCCCACGCCCGCCCGTGACGGTCAGTCTCGGTAGCCCTCCCCTCTCTTTCCTTCTCTGTCTTCGCTGGAGCTCACGCGGCCGGCCCCGGGTGGGGGCTGGCAAGCTTCCTCTCCGGAGAACCGGAGCGCAGACAGGTTTCCCTCGGCTGTGCGTGCCCTGCGATCGCCATGGCAACCGCGCTCACCGCGGCATCACAGCAGCCACAGGCGTAACCGTGGTCCCCAAACAGCTCTCACTGTGGACACCAGTTTTGGATTTCACATAATGTTCCCGTGTCACGAGCTAGGATTTTTCTCTTGATGTTTTCTCAATTATTTTGAAAGGTAAAAGCCCGTTTTTAACTCAAGGGCCTCACAGGCTGTAGTTGGACCCATCTTGGACTAACATTCATTTTTTGGGGTGTCCATCAAATGTGGGTTCTCCTCCTTCCTTATGGCCACGACCCCCAGATTTTTTTAGAGATTCCCCCCCCTCCACCTATGTTCCCCATTCTATGCCATTCTGTTTGGGTGCCATGGGCAGCACCCTAAACTCCAGGGCTGGGTTTGATGGGATTAAGCCAATGAGACACTTGCCTCCCGCCGCCCAGGGCTGAGCCCGGAGTGGACCCACGATGGCATGTGACCCAGGGAGACGCGCAGAAACGTTTGCCAGGCCTTGGAGAGGACAGTGGGACACTGTCCGCTCTTCTTGTCCTACCCCCTCCCTACCTGCAGCCACCTGCTGGAGGTGCGCTCCCTTTCTGCAGCTGGTAACACAGGGAGGGGGGTTTGAGGGCCAGAACGGCTGCCTCCGTGAAAAAGAGAGGTGCAGAGGGGGGAAATGGGGGGAAATGGGGAACAGTGTTCAGGAACATGTATGAAGGACACATGGCCAAACCAAAGGGGGTGGGATCAAGGGTGGGAAGTGGGGATGGCTGGGGTGGGGGGAAATGGAGACAACTGTACCTGAGCAATAGTAAAAAAAAAGTAAAGAAAAGAAACAAAAAAAATAATCACGGGGTCGTAAAGCACAGCACAGGGAACCCGGTCAGTGACATTGTAATACCCAGGCAGGGGCCAGGCGGGCACTGGAAATATCGGCGCGATCACTTCGTAACTTGCATAAATATCTGATCGCTACTCTGTGAACCTGACATCAGTGTGATATTACATGTCAACTCTAATTGACAAATTAAAAATTATTTTTAGAAAAGGACGCCACAGTCTTTTTGGAGCTGATGGAGAAGAGCTGAGAGATGGCGTGAGGTGGCCCCCTGCCGAGGTTCGCCAGGCCCCTCTGAGGCCGCGCTCCCCACGGCTCCTCCGGGATGTGAGTGGGCGAACCTCTTTCTCTGCCGGGCCTCGTATCCCTGCACAGGGCACACTTTCTTCCAGGTTTCGGTGTCTTGGAATGAAAAGAATGCTGATGAAATGAAAGAAAAATCAGAGGGATTTAGTCCTTGCGGTCTTATCCCTATGAGAACACCTACCAAAGCGAGCCACTGTGTTCTAGAAACATCTGGAAACTGCACGCCCCTCCAGAACTCTCTCACCTTCGGACCACAGGCAGGTCATTCAAGCACCGGCCACCGTCCCGGACCTAAGTGACTCCCCTCCAGGGTAAATGACTCGCCGAATAACCGTCTGACCGGCCGACCTGCGGCGTATGAGAAGTTTTTATCCATCATAAAAAAGATGAACTAGACAAGTCACATAGAGAAGAATGTTTCTTGTACAGTCGTTTATAAGATCAAAAAAACAGCGAGAATACAGATGCACACGTCACGTCAGGATCACCATGGAGTATTGCACAGCAGGAAAGAATGATCGAGTGGCAGTGTGCGCACGTCAGAAGGCGATCAGAATACAGAGCCGAGTGGGAAAGAAGCATGTGAATAACAGTTGGTAGAGTCTGAAATCCTATAAAGTGAATGTAAAAATCTATGTGATTTAGCCCTGGCTGGTGTAGCTCAGTGGATTGAGCGCGGGCTGCGAACCAAAGCATCGTAGGTTCGATTCCCAGTCAGGGCACATGCCTGGGTTGCAGGCCATGGCCCCCAGCAACCGCACATTGATGTTTCTCTCTCTCTCTCTCTTTCTCCCTCCCTTCCCTCTCTAAAAATAAATAAACAAATAAAATCTAAAAAAACAATCTATGTGATTTATAGTATATAAATCATGTTTTGCACTATATTATTGGGGGGAAGTCTGTCCACTTTACAGGAGGTCCACAGGTCTTACCGCTAGTGATATTTTTCTTTGTGCTTACCCTTAATGTCTCATTTTTCTATAATAAAAATGTATTGCTTGCATAGTAGAGAATATTTTATGGGCGGGGGGGGGGGGTTGTACAGGGAGGGGTTAATTACCAAAGTCTACACAGCCGCAGAAAGCATTTTGAAACCTATTTTTCATGAGCAAAATCTCGATGACAAATACAAGCATCTTTCGATTTAAACATTTCTTTAAATGCTGCCCACATATAATCTTCTACTCCACCCACATAAAAAACTGGGTTCACAATGAGGGTAGCCTCTTTGTGTTTTGTTACTCCCCCAAAATGCAGCCGATCATGACGTCTGGAAAAGCAAGAATTAAGCAATAAAGTGCAAAAGATAATGTGGTTGTTGTGTGGTCGTGCACTCCAGAGGCATCAAAAATGTGATACATTGCTGCATACACTGATTTCCCCTGGGTGTAATTAAAATCTGAGAAGCGCGCCCCAGAACCACTGATATAAATAGTCCTCCTTGTAGGTAAATGAGCCTCCATTGTCATACGGGGACCTTCGCTGCGTTCAATTACGCCGCGCGCTAAAAACAGAACTGAGACGGATTCCGCGTGAAGGTCTGGGAACAATCGGAACAGCCTGGAAGATTAATTCTAATTCTAAAGCATAACTACACCAAATTAGTGAAAACCACTACAACAACAATTACTAGTATAATTACCAATATCACAATAACAATAACGGCAAAGACTTCAAAACACCTGTCAGGCCAGATAATCTATGTCCTAGGGGCCCAGACAATAAACCCACTAAATATGTAATTGTTTCAGCCCGAATGGGTTAACCAAGCAGAAACTAAATCTGAAATCTCAAGCCTATCAACCTGACTGGGATCTTAATTGGAACACAGTGTTTAAAAAAAAACAACACATCAAAACATAATAATCAGGGCAAAGTAAAAACTGGATATTTGATAGTAACAAATTTTTAGCTTTTATAGCTGGTGATGATGTTGTGGTTGTAGCTTCTAAAAAAGAGGCCTGACCACCATTAAGAGATGCTTTCAGAAGCAGTCAGGGATACAGGGGCGTGCATGGAACTTGCCTGGCAACAGGCCAGTGGGTGAGTGACTGCAGATGAAATGAGACCGGCTTCCCGCCCTACGCTGTCCAAGCAGCCTCCTGGGCACTTGCGGGCTCGTTATACCATTCTCCTAATTTTGCTGAATGACTGCAACTTTCCATCAGAAGTGATTTTAAGCACAATTTGCTTCAAAAAAGAGTGCCTACGTACTAGTCATCCTGCATTACTACTGTATGTTATAGGCAGCTTGGTGAAAGAAGCTCCAATAAGGTAAAGCTATTTTAAAATTTGAGCTTGTTTGGGAATGTATATAAATCTCATGCAATAACAATCATCGAAAACAAAAGTAAGTGAGTATAAACCATGCTGGGAGTGAGTCAGACTTAGAGATCCCAGAATCGAGATTGCCACTGAAATGGGCACAGGGGCGGGGGCAGGGAGAGCACCCTATGTGAACGGAATTGAGATAATTGCTGAAAACGTTAGATTACAAAATAAGTGAATTCCTTGCCAAGGACAAGCTCTGTTCAATAGGAGCCAGAGCAGCCGGCCACCAATGAAGTAGAAAGGACTCTACGGACGACATGAAATAAATAAACGGACCGGAGGGACAAGTGAGGAGACAGATGCGATTTCAGAGCGGACTGGGGGGACGGCCACACACCATGCCTTCTCTCTTGACACGGTCGCTGCGTCCCCAACCCCCGGCTTCTGTCCCCTGTTTCCGATGCCTGACGAGACCGAGTCCAGCCGCCTCCCCTCACCCGCGCGGTTCTGTTTCCCGCGGGCTCAGCTGCCGACAGTCGACTGTGGCCAGAAAACGTGACATGAAAATTTCCAGAAGGAAACAATGTGTACGTTTTAACTTGCACCGTTCTGACTAGCGGGATGAAACCTCACGCCATCCCGGACCGGACTCACCCCTTTGTCCGGGGTCAGTACCTCGTCTTCCCTGATGATTCATAATGCAAATTAGCATATTAAACTCCCGCGGTAAGCTGTGAAAACAAGTCGCTCCCTAAATCCTGTCTTCTTCTCGTTCCTGCTTTGTTGTCGCTACCTGTTCCTCTCTCTCCATTTATCTCAGTAACTCCGTTCGCGCTCAGCGGTTGTTCAGCACACGCCCTACCCTTTTGACACTTTGGGGTTAGTTTTACGCTCTTTTCAGATTTTACTTAAATCTAAAGCTTCTTCGAGGAGCCCCTTCACTTGGCGGGGTCGGGGAGGGACCCCGTCGAGGGAATTAGGCACGAAACTTCGGTGAATGAGCCCCTCATCTAAAATGATGAGAGCTGTAAAGTAACAGCACATGGAATCCCTTATGCGGTGTGATCGAAAACTCTGGAACTAACCAATTAGACCCGAGGCCGTGATAGCTGCAGGCAGCTCAGGAGAAACCATAGGCATAAAAGGCACTAACCTCATAGAGGTCCCGAAGACCCCAAAAGGAAGACTCGCCCCGAATGCGTTCAGCAGAATTCAGGCCAAAACGTCACCATTAAAACTAGCAGCGCTGCGAGGGGCGCTTGCTCCAGGGGCGGTGGGGCCCCGGAGGAAAGCAGGGGCGGCGTGATCCGCGGGCCTGCTCTTTCTCGGCTCTGCCCGGACCGCAGCCTCCTGACACAGTCAGGCCGCACCTCCCCGCCGTGCCGAGTGTCAGCCGCCCCGCCACCACGGCTCGCCCTGTCACTCCCCGGGCGCGTGACTCCGGCGACCCCGCTCTGTCCACACCTGCCCCAGAACTCCGGGACACCTACCGCAACGAGGCAGCCCCGTCAGAGCCATCACTTCCCACCGCCCCCCGCCGCTAATCAGAAGCCGTCGAGGCTTTTGCCGGCTCTCCTTTATTACTTCTGACTTGTGTCCTGCCTCCAGCCACGTTGTCCGCCCCTTCGGCCCTGAAAGACCCGATTCCCACAGCTTTTGTCCTGTGGGGCTCAGGAAGGGATGGGTACACGGATACACAAACACGAATAGATAAAGGGGGAGGTCATCGGGACCCTCGTTTCAGTCCATTCCTGGTACTTCCATCCAGTGGTAAGTCTGGGGCTTGATTTCAGATTTCCAGCCTCTCCAATCCCCCTTTGGTCCACTTCTCTAAAACCGTAAACACCCAAATGAGGAAATTAAAAAGCACACGCCTTACTCTCCCGTCCTTCGCCCCCACTGCCTGCTTTGACTCAGCCTCCAGTCACGTCAACGTAAAAGCGTCTTATTTCCACACGCTCTCTGTCTTGGGGTCCCCAGTCACCTCCTCTAATACATAATCAGCTTATTGTTTGGCAACATAAAAATGTTTTTTACTAGTATGAAACCCTCCTATTTATTTCCCAGAAAGGTGCGGGGGTTGTGGGGGGGGAGCTGTAGATGTTCAGTTCTGGGAGACGGAAGTCAGAGCCTGCTGAAATACCTAAATAAATCTATAAGTGGCTCATAAATAACGGGACAGGCCAACGAGCTCACTCAATTATACCAAAAAAAAATGACTGCTCAGTCCCCCATATTGTAACATTTGCGGTAAGAAGCATTTGAAGTTAAATATAAATTTAAGCTCCCTGACCGCCGCTCGGGGCTCCCAGAAAGGGCTGTCTGGAAAAGTGAGATTTTCCATGCTCCGCTGCCGCCTGACGGGAAACTCCGGGGAGAGCTGGGGAGAGCGCTCTGCAAGGACCAGTGATTTACGAGGGTAAAAAAAAAAACCCACAATTTTAATTTTATCAGAAAGAAATTATTTTAAGAATCCAGAGTTAATCCAAAATCGCCTAACGTAGGCATGGGAAAGTCCCTGCATGAAACGATTGCAGACTGAGGAAAGGAAACTTGAGGAACTTCATCCCACTCTGAGATCAAAACCCACGTTGGTGTGCGTGCACAGCGAGAGTGCCAGCGCCCTTCGGCAGCGTCTGACAGGTTCGCCAGAGCCTGTGGGCACACGGCCCCCGGCTACCAAACACTAAACTATATTTAGCCTGGCCTGAAGTGGCTTTGATTGTATTCCTCAGTCTCTGCCTGAAGCAGGTAGTGAGGAAGCCAGTGACATTGAAAGTGACTCTCGACATCTTGCTGGTGATCCGGAGTTTGTGGTAACAATGCATCTCCTGGCATTCCAGCTCCTGAGACTATCTCACCTCCTCCATGAAGTCTTCCCAGATTAGCCCCATCTAAGAGTTTACATGCCATCTTAGAAGTGTGGTGTTCCCCCTTTCCACTGCAGAACTCACAAGTCCCAGAGTCAAGTCTATTACTACGTTTATTTCTTCCCCAAACTCCCACCCTTGAAGAGTGAGTGATCTGGGTGGATTCCCACCGTGTCCATGTCCATCTGCCGCTCGGTGACCACAGACAGCGTCCTCACCTCTCTGTGCTGGTAGGTCCGAGTCGAACTGGAAGAATGAAACGGAAAGGGGGACAAGGTGTAACGATCTATTTAGACTGTGATTCTGGTTGTCTTCTAACACGTGAACCCCGTGCACAAGAAGATTCAAACTTAGCGTGTTACGTAGTGACTGAAAGTCATAAAAGGGTACATTTTTGTTTTCATTTTAAGGAAGACTTCATGAATGACTGGAGAAGTCAAGGAAAACGTGGTGAGTTTCATTAAGAGACAGGACATTCCCTCCGCACGGAGACGTCGAACGGAAGCTGAGTTACCCTGGCGGGAGCCCAGGCCCGGCCCGAGCGGGGGCCTGCGTGTGGTCTCCAGGGAGCTTCAGGCCCCAGCTCCCTCCTCTGCAGGCCTGCTCTCTGGTTCCCCGGGCCTTTTGCTCATTCATCTCAGACCTCTGGCACTCAGGCGACTGCCGGCACCCACAGTTCCTTTAAAGATGGGTTTAAACCCTCAACAGACTCATTGTCTTCTCTTCTCTTCTCTTCTCTAAGATGCTGTTTTACGCACACTCGAAAACCCCTCATCGGCCCGGGCCCTGCAGACGCTGGGCGGGGAAGTGTTCCTGGAAAGGGAAGTTCTCGGAAGACCACTGCACCAGGAAACCGAAATTTTTCCTAAGGCATTTGTTTCCAAAAATCAGTCAGACATGGCCGATTCCCGTGCCGGACGATAATGTGCCTCCGGAGAGAGAAATCCGGAGCCTTCCACCCCTCGGAGGGAATGGCACCCGGACTTGTCTCAGGACGTGACTTTCCGACACGGAAACAAGTGCATGTGACTCCCGAGCAGAGAGCGAGGAGCGAGCATGCTTGGGCATTTTCTCCGCGGGGTGCCGCTGACTCTAGCGCCTGTCCCCCAGGCCCGTCCCTCTGGTCTCCACCCACCGTCACTGGCGCCCATCTCTCTTCCCTGGCTTTTCCCCAGACGCACGCTACACAAAGCTGGAAGAGCAGGAAAGAGAGCGCGGCGGCGGACGCGGGGCCCTCGGGAGAGAGGTGCCCGTGCGAGCAAGCCGTTCAGCCGGGGGAGCTCTCCGGCCGCCCCCAGTGGGGCTTGCACCCAGTCAAATGTGCCCTTACTCAAAAACACAGACCACCATTTTTTCCCAGAAAACCTTCTGTGATAAAGGCCCCTTAGTTAGCCTCCAAGCCTCTGGCCCTCTTTTTAGTGCCTTTTTAAAAATTGTCTCCTTCGTGTACACATAGAATCGCGTAAGTGTTCTCTGTATCTCTGCCAGACCGGGCAAACTGGATGTCGTTTTGCCGTCAGGGCTTTGCTACGATTTTTTTTATTATTATTATTTCCACGTCTTGAGTTTCACGATGGGCCCCACCAGTCCCAGATGCCTTCCTTACACGTGGTCTCTCCACTTGAATGCGCGTCTCTGAACCAGATGCAAAGGTACGTCCCTAGGGACCTGCGAGTTGGCGCATCCGTCTGTGATGCCACAGACTGAGGCCACGTTTCCTAACTTCCGACGCGCTGCCGGGCGCCGGACGTCGCACGGCTTTGGCAGAGGCGTAATACTGGAGGGCAGAGACGGTTTTCGGGAAAGGAAGTCTGCGGTTCTCAGCGTTGCTTAAGCATGTGTGCAGGCCAGAGTGAAAATACGGCTTTACTCCGCCTCCACGCTAAAGAAAACTCCTGTTCCTGATTATGGCCTAATGGGTGGAAACGATTTTTTATAAACAGGTTTAAAATTTTTATTTTATTTTTTACAGAGGGCAAGGGTGGGTGGAAGAAAGAATATATGACTTTGTTAAGACAAAGAAAAAGGACATTATTATTATTATTATTATTACTGTTTCTATCTAACTGGGTCCTGGGCTTGATCATAAACTCTCTGGAGGAGAAAGATGCGACCATTCGACACAGTGGGCACACGCAGGAAGAGATATTTTAATGAGGAGAGCTCCTTGGGCTTCTTTAAAAAAAATTCCTCCTTCTTTTTTTTTTCCCCAGTGTCCAGAGCAGTCTCATGAAATAGAGCGTCTGTTTAAATAAAAATGATTTCAGAGCTGTCCCGTGAATTTCGATCTGCTTCTCACTAGCTCAAACCATGCTGAGTAAAATTTTGAGGACAGAAGCCTAAAGGTTTACATCTGACCCAAGGGTCCAAAGGCCGGGACGGTATAAAAACACAGAGAGGTCAGCTGAGTGCAGAAGAATACCTTTTCAGTGGAAATGACAGAATCTAAAGTTGGCATTTTCTGCACAAGGATGGTGACACACTTCCAGCTGTCACTCCGACTCCTCTCTCCCTCCCTTTCGGGGTCCGTTCCCAGCTCCCCTTCCACGGGTCCCTGCGGCTCCTTCTCCCCGGCGCCCCGGGGTGCACCGTTTTTCTACAGGACGCACACCCGCCACCCCGGGTCGCAGACACCCGCACCTTCGCCCGCTGTCAGAACCGCCCGTCTGAAACGCACACACGTCAGACCCCGGTCCCCCAAAGCTGCATTCGAGTGGCACCTTAAAATAAAAACAGCAGACACAGCCCGTGCTGGGGACTTCCGCTGAGTGGTAAAACGTTTGTGCGCCCACGGCCCGTGGAACCCGTGGCTTTGGGAAGGCCGTTTCTGGTCTCCCGGAGACTCAGATGTTCTTCATTCCTCTCCTCTCCGCACACGGCAGAGCCCGCCACGTTCCTTCGGACGCTGGGCTCCCCGGCAGGAGGAGAAAGCAGGCGCCTGGGGGGTCCGGGCTGCCTCCGAGACACGTTTCTTTCCTCCTACCCTCCACGGGCACACGGGGGGTTTTGGAGTTTTTCCCGCAACTCTGCTTTTATTCAGTTGCCTTGTGTCTTCTGTAAGGTTGTACACCGTTCCTCTCGACAAACCTGGGCCGTTTTCGTGGCTGTAGCTGAGCATCTGGAGCCAAAGGCTAGCTTCTTCAGAGACACGCAGGGCCCGTGTGGGCCCACGCAGAAGCAGGGCTGACCACACGTCCTCGGAGAGATTTCCAGCCACTCCCGGAGCCAGAGCCTCGGCCCCCCTCTGCCCGACGCACCGGTACCTCGCCTGGGGCCAGAGAACCATCGGAACACGGACCAGAAACTGTGAGACGCGAGTTTGACAGTTGTTAGGACACCCACCCTGAAAAGCACAGCGCTGTGTAATTCCCCGTGCCGGTCGCCGGGGACACCGAGAGTCCCGGTGCTCCAACGAGGACCTTTCTTGACATAGGTCTTTCCGTCGTGTCACGAGGCAAATGTCTGCAGGGAGCTGATGTTACATTTCTAAGTGGCTTAAAATACCAAAACAATCGTTTTTTCAAAGAATTGTTTCTCCATTTGGGAACACGGTCCAGGAGTCTTTTCTTGCAGGGTTCTCATGGCTACCAGACAGCACTCCTGTCCAAACCACGGCCGAGGCCGGAGGTGACTCACGAGAAACACCCGATGCCTTGTGCTGCAGGGAAGATTTTGCGGGAGTATAAATAACGCCCAGTGAAGCCCTATTCCAAAAAGTCCTTCCTGTTCGACGCTAGTTCACCTGGAGGTGACCGCACCCAAGTGTTTCTTGCAATTTTTCTGGGACAAGCTACTTAATTCCCAGGCCCTCGGTTTCTTCACCTGCAGGCCAGAGAAGAAGACCTACCTGGAGGATTCAGGAAGGAGACCCAATGGGACAGTCACAGGTGAAAAGCAGTGCCTGACACAATTACAGCACGCGTTAACGAACGGCGTTAGCACCACAGACTTCAATCAAAACCCCGTATGATTACGATGGTTTGGGTTAGACTTCCAAACGTCTGGGAGACGCGAGGGACTAATCCTACAGGACTCTATGCCAGGTCTCCCCGCTGACCCGTAGACTTCTTCATATCACCATTACAACTCCTATGTGAAATCGCCCACAACAAAAACAAAGCCATTTGTGCGAACCAAACCTCAAATCAGAGTGGTCTGGAATCGGCAGGGACGCCGTGGATGGACAGACCGCCAGGGATCCAGCTGGCGTCGCTGCCTCCGGCCGGCCCTCCAGGACCTGACCGTGCCCTGCACTGAGCACGCACCAGCCAGGGTGTCTCCGGAAAATGCTCCGGGAGGACGCCCGTGGGGACGGGGCTCTGGTGGGGAACAGGGGGGTTTACCCTCATTCCGGGCAGGGAGCTGGGTCCGACGGCCTTCAGACTTGGGCGATGGGCTGCGGATGGGGGGTCGGAAGGGTGGGCAAGGTCAACCGCAGGCCCTTCGGACCACGGCAAGGGGACACCACGCAGCTCCACGGACCCAGGGCGTTTCTCCCTGAGAGGGGCAGGTGGGCTGCGGGGTTGGGGCTGAGCAGCGTGGGACGCGGGGACCTAGGAGTTGGGGTGCCCCGCGGGCTGTGGCCAGGCAGCCACACACCTTCCGTCACACCGAACAGCCCAGCCTCACGAGGCAGCCCGTTTGGATGCCCGGTAAATAAATAAACAACGTAACGTGCTTTCCCAGCTGCCTGCTCTGCAGTCCTCC
Source organism: Phyllostomus hastatus (assembly GCF_019186645.2). Classification (NCBI taxonomy): domain Eukaryota; kingdom Metazoa; phylum Chordata; class Mammalia; order Chiroptera; family Phyllostomidae; genus Phyllostomus; species Phyllostomus hastatus. The sequence goes on along the minus strand of NW_025333607.1, from coordinate 21,766,075 downwards.
AAGGACGCCCTCGCTCACAGAGAAGACAGAGAACTTCTCCGCAGTTCTCCGTGCTGGCCCCGCACCCCGGTTGCCCCACCCATTTCTATTCCCGGTGGAGCACGGCAGCCGACAGCAAGCTCCAAGGGCATGCCACAGCCCTCGGATTCCAGCGCACGTCGCGGCGTATCCAACGACAAACCGCCGCTCTCGCCCCCTGTCCGTGTTCAGGTTGGACACGGTTTGCCTGGGTCCTGTGCGGGGTGGGGTGGGGCAGGGGCCGGGCGGGGGCGGGCAGGGCACGGATTCTGTGTCTCAGCACGCCGGGGCCCCAAACGTGGGTTCGTCCCCCCCACCGGGACTACAGGCTCCAGCCGCTCCGGAACACAGCCTCTGCCCGAAGTAGCCACGCAAAGGTCCCTTGTCCTCTCCAACCCTGACCCGTCGTCACCTGCGGGTAACACCCTCAGACTGCGCGACTGCCCCAGGCCCCACGCCGCACAACCGGTTCCCCAGGGGCTTTCTCGTCCAGCGGCAACCCCGTCTGACGCAATTGCATAGTTGACTGTACGTCGCGATTCCCTTCAACCCTGTTACCCCTTCCCCATTCCCAGCTGGCATTCCTCTGCAGAGCAGAGCGCCCTCAGCCCCTTAAAAACTCCCCCTGCCCTCACACACCCCTTTTATTCATGGTTACAATATATGTTCTCTTCTTTCTTTTTTTTTTTATGCTCCGATTGTTCCACGTTTGGCTCGCTGGATCCCCTTCAAGCTGGCCCCCACGTCCTTCCGGCACGCACCCGGCATTCTCGGGGTACACTCGCCCTGTGTGGAACCACAGACTACTCCGGGCCCGCCTGGCACTCCCTCCGGATCCGTGGAGTCGGCCACGCCCCCCACGACGGAGCCCTGAGTCCTTTAAGAGCCTGACAGGGTTTGGGAACCGGGACCTGCTACTGTGCTTACAGTGACGGCTTACGGTGACGGCTTACGGTGATGGCTTACAGTGACCACTGGAACTTCTCAAACACAGAGGAGGGGACGGGTTTACGTGGGCCGCCATCCCGCACAGCGTACATCTGAATACACTCGTGTGTCATGTGGACATCCTATGAAACGGATGCACCTGCAAAAACCATGGTGTGTTTCCAACGGCATTAGAATTTGGGGTTTCGCCCTGGCTGGCGTAGCTCAGTGGATTGAGCACGGGCTGCGAACCAAAGTGTCCCAGGTTCGATTCCCAGTCAGGGCACATGCCTGGGTTGCAGGCCATGGCCCCCAGCAACCGCACATTGATGTTTCTCTCTCTCTCTCTATCTCCCTCCCTTCCCTCTCTAAAAATAAATAAATAAAATCTTTTAAAAAAAAAGAATTTGGGGTTTCTTTCATCTGCAGGGTCTTCGACCACGCTTTAGGGTGAGGCGTCGGCAACCACGGGCCGAGACCCAGAGCAGACCTTGAATGAGCTCACTCTCCACCTGTACGAGCCTCGACCAGGTGCTAATTTGCTCTCCCAAATGGCGCGTTGGGAACCCTTTTGGATGACCAGATTATACAGAAATATAAAGCACCGATACAAAGGCCCAGAGAGGTGTGCGGCAGCAACCAGGTAAAAGGCATTTGGAAGTCAGCGCTGAATAGTTTCTCCCTGAGACTGGCAGGTGATAGATACCACCACGTGGGGGCCGAGCACCCCTCCCCCGCTGTCTGGGGGGCCCTCCGCCTGCCCCGCGCATGCGCGTGCGAGGGGCGGCCGCCCTGGCAGATGCGGGCGGTCCGCTGCGCGTCTCCCGACCGTCGCGGGGGTTTTCAAGCGCTCGTGACGGCTCTCTTTCGCTCGCCCGACTTATTTTTTTTTTTCCTTAACTTCCATCTAGTTCCAAGGAGGCGAATTAAATGGCTTTCTGGGGTTTTTTTTCCCCCTTCCTGAAAAAGCTGCAGTTCTCCGAGATGGCAGGCCGCCACTGGCAGCGGGCTGCTCTGCGTCTCTCCAGTGGATTTAGTCCGCGGCTGCTGGCCGGGGGCCGAAGGGGCCGTTTTGCAAGCAGCACTTGGGTTTTAGGAGCCAAGAGGGTCCTAAAATCTGAAGTGGCTCTGCTTTTACTGGGGGGAAAAGGTAAGTTTTTTTTAACCAGGGGAGAGTAGGTGTTTTCACTCGCTTCTCTCCCTCGCAGACCCTGTAGTGACGGAGACCATGCACCACAGAGCTTCGACCCGTTAGCGTGTGTTGGCACATCTACACGTTTTCCTGAAAACGCTGCCAGTGCATAAGCCGCTTTTCACGCGCCCATCGTCAGCCCGTACAGGGATGCTTCAAACACACATCTTTTATGATTCCGATGGCGTAAATGACATTTCACATGGACCTTCAGGAAGTCAGTAGAGCACCTCTTTCGTTAAACGCTTATAAGGGCCTTCGTGTGTCAGCCAACAAAATACACTTTATGGGTGTTATAAAAAAGCATTTTGTTTACCTAAGGGAAAGACAGCCCGCTAGGCTAACACAACATATTGTAAATCATGCTCCTGCTCTCATTTATCACCTGTAGTGCTGACGAACGTGGCCTCCTAGGGCTCCGGCACCTTAGGAGAGGAGGAGGGGAGTCTCCACTTCTTCCAAAGAAAACACAGGGATGGCCGATTCTAGGTCCGCACCCTGATGCCACGCTGCACTGGTTGACCCAGGAAGGAATTATTGAGCAAATACGTAATTTACAAATAACAAAGTCCAGTGAGTTTTCCTGGGCAAGTGAGGTATTCCTGGCTGTGTGGTTTCAGGCACGGCCGGGCCAGAGATCACTCAAAGTCAGAATGTCTCTCTGGGTTTCAGTGTTTCTTTTTGGAAACGTCCCTTTCTGACCATGCGAAAGTGGGACGGTGGAAAAGGCTGATTAAAAAATGGGTTCGTTGGAAATACAGCGCTGGAGATGGGCTCCCTGATACCCTGACCCAACGGGAGATAATGAGCTAAGAGTCAAATCTGCTAAGGCCAGCATGCTCCTTCTTTTCACCTGCGAACCTGACCTTCCCTTCTGAAGCTCGGGGGCAGGGCAGACGATCGGGAGCTGGCTCCGTCGGGAAAAGTCGTTTCAGGCTGTTCATGACGTCACTCTCTAACTCCGTCCTCCCATCTCCTCTTTGGGTGCTGACTTCAGTGGTCCCTACTGACCTCGCCCTTGCTCTGGGGAATCACAGCGCGTTCCAGGTACCGGCTTGCCTGTGGTGCTCCCTGGTCGACTGTATTACCCTGTTCTTGTTTGTGCCCCCACTACGTGCACAGAGCAGCGCGTGGTAGGTGGTGCTGGAACACAGTAGGGTGTGCATGGGCTGATTAAATGAATCCAGGACTGCATCCATTCATGGAAACCGCCCGACGCTCTGGGCTGCTCGTGGCAGAGTCAAAGGCAGAGTCAACCCCAGAATCATTCCACGACCTGAATCAAGGCGCCAGTTCAGGAGGTGCACGTCCAGGCCCAAACCTCTCTAGGAGGACGTGTTCCCAACGAGGGGCACACCACCCCCTCGAGGGGACAAAAACTGTTCCAGGTGGGCGTGAGAACTGTCCAGACATTACAGCGGTCTCCAGTCTTCCTGGGCGTGATTCCCCCCCAGTCTCACTCCAACAGGGACAGGTTAAAGGACGGCTGACCCTCGGACAGGACAGGCTGGAGCTGTGCCCACTTACACGTGGATGTTGTTCAGTGAACCCCTGTTTCCCATCTACGGTGGGGAGTCCATGCGGGCGGGGGTCGAGAGTGTGCCCGGGCCCACCCCTCTTTATGTAAAGGCACAGCAGCGTCCATGGATTTAGGGGACACGGTCAGTCTGGGGGGGACTCAGAAAAATTACACGTGGATTTTTGATTGCGTAGGAAGGGGCCCCTAACTACTGTGTTGTTCAATGATCAACTGTAATTTATGTTTAGATTTATCTAAATCCGTTTCATTAATTAAGTCAGATTCCCATTGAGCGTTGCTGATCTGACGTCAGTTGCACTCTGGCTGGATGAGGTCCCAAACTGAGGTCCGTGGTAAGAAAGAAAGAGTCAATTGCCCAGTTAAGGCACTCCCAGGCATCCGCCTTCAGTGAGGAGAGGTCCCACGTGTCGGTGTGGGTCTGTAGCCCACTCCTGCGTATTTTGCTGACGTCCTCGTCATGCCCACCGCAGCGCCATGGCGGGAGGCTGCAGACGCAGGAACCGAGCCCCGGTGAGTGGGCGAGACCAGGGCCAGAGGCCAGGGAGAAGGTGGGCCGCCCAGCGCTGGCCCAACGCGAGATTTGTGAGCTAACGAGGTGCCAGCAGGCAGGGATGTCCTGAGGCCAGCCCCAGGCAATGCCTTGGATTCTGTCCCGAAATAGAGCATTAGGGACCATGTTGTCACCAATGTCTTGACTTCAAGTGCCAACTCTACCAAGAAGTCGTGTTCCTACGCCTCTGTCCCCAGACCGGGCCATCGCGGGTCAAGACTGCTCTGGCGCCTCGGGTGAGTTCCCAAGGACTGCACCAGTTACGTAGCCTGGCTGCTCCTCCCGGCCTCCACGCCTGCTGGTCCTGCCTTCCTCCCCTTCAGCTGAGAGGCCAAAGCTCTCCTGGGCCGAAATAGCACGCGAGGCACCCCGGGTGACAGGGAAACGCAGGTCCCTTGCTCAGAAAGTATCAAGGACGCCAAGATGGGGACAGCGGAGCAGGAAGCCACAGCAGGGCCCTTCTCGGCGGGAGGCAGGGTGTGACTGCGCAGATGTGCCCACAACGAGGGCGCTGCTCGAATCTGCGAGGACACGGGGACGTGACGGTGGGAGCGGAGGGGGGACACCTAGGGGAAGAGATCACGGTGCACTCATTCGGGACTCTGGGCAAGACCGGTCACCTTCCTCCGCTGTCGTCCTCCACCGCCTCCCAGCACACCCAGTGCCGATGACGCTTCCAAACCCCCACGGCCCTCTGCTGCCTCCGACGTCCAAACTCCGCGCTCAGAGGCCCTTTGAAATGTGGCCCCTGCAGCCGCCTCCCCCGCGGGCTCCTGGAACAGGCCCTGTGTCTTCTCGTCTCCAGGTCCCTGCCTGATGGGACACTCCCATTCCCTGTCCCCCACCCGAGTCCCACGCGGGCTTTAGGACTCACCTGGCCCACCACTCCTCACTTCCTGCACAGCGGCGTGCCCTCCCCCTCCATGACCGTTTTTCCCTGGGAGAGCCTGCTAGCGGGCCAGCCCACCTGCCTCCACGGCACCTCCACGCCGGCTGTGTGTCTCTAACAGCAACCACCGGAGAGAGGCATGAAGGACTCAGTGTCGCTGTGTCCGGCCCCGAAGAGACCCACCGTGAGATGCCACTGTCCTCCTCACACACAGCACGAGGAGAATCTCAGAATGACGTCAGGTATCCCGCTGAAGCCCAGGACCAAGAGCTCACTGAGCAGAAACGGACATCCTCGGTGCCAGCCTAGACCCCGGCGCCACTGCGAACCCGCCCAGCTACAGTCACTTTTCCCTGGAAAGTGTGGCCCGCTGCCTCTCACAGGCCGACGGTGGGAAAGATCATATCGGCCATGCCTGGATGGCGATGCTCATCTCGGCGTATCGGTCTACACGGGTCATAAAACTCGGTTAATAAAGTAAGAGCTCTCCTTCGCCTCTGTGGTCTGCTCCTCCCCGGAAAACTTCTGGCAACTGACCCTCAGGAGATGCCTTCCAGCTGCTAAAGGAAAAGAAGGGGGAACCTAGCGTTCTGTTTTCAAAACGCAGTCCCAGGAACACCGCCCAACACGCGCTGCGTGCCTTCCAAGCGTCTGAAATCGAAGAGTGACAGAGAATCTCACAGTTTACTCCTTGGTGGAGGACGGTATTTCAAAACATGGACCGTTTTGCTGTGAAAAGCTTCTTGGCAAGATAAACAGAGGAGGCAAGGGGAGGGATGACTGGGAGAAGGAAAATGAGCTCCAAATTTCATTTCCAAAATCTATTAAATGAATACACATGCTCTTGGAGGAAAAGAGAGAGACGTTTCCCTCCCCACGTTCCTCTCCGAAACGAGGATGTGTAGAGTGGGGCGCCCCCCACCCCCACCCCCACCCAGAGCAATGTGTGACTGACTCCCCACGGACTCCCCGGGTTCACGGATTTGTCACCAGACGGGTCCTCACAGACACGGACACACAGCCAGCCGCTCGGGAAAGGGCTCCAGGTTACTGACGAAATTCAGAAATCTCCCCTAAAAATGCAAATTTTCTTTCTGTGTCTCATGTTCCTGGCATAGAAATACGTAGCAGAATATGTTCCATAATCCCTAAATATGTTACTAAATGTGATCAGATGTACCACAGATCTCGTCTGCTGCAATTTCCTCAAATATTTTGATGCGGAGTGAAATCGTTCTGTTTAAACACCCGCTTATTATGTTAGTGCAAACGTGTTCGAGGGGAGGGGAGGGGGCCAGGAGGCAGACCGCTGTGTGGGAGCGGAGGGCTCCCGGCGCTCCCACCCGCCGCCCGAAAGGCTCCTGGGCGGGGCGGAGCAGGGGCGTCTGGGCAAGAGGACCCCGGCCGACCCAGCAGCTCACTAGGACAAGCGAGCGGCAGCCCCCAGATCCTTCCGAGTCTCAGAAGAGGGGCTGCTCACCACGTCCACCCTCGGGGCGAACTGCACGTCTGCCCAGGTCCCATGGAAATCAGCCTGTGACAGGAAGTCTCCTCTCTCGGTCCCTCCTGGGCCGCCGCCCCCTCCCCCTGCCAAGGGCTTCGCAGAGAACTGGGGTTGGCCGCCCGGCTCCAGGGAGGAGCCTGGGTCAGGGGTTGTTCCCCAGGACCCTGCCTGTCCGTGTGGACCCCAGCGGCCCCCTCGAGACTCTCTCCCTCTGGGAGTTTAGACCCGTGAGAGAGGCCGGTCCGTCCCACGCTGGTCCGTGATTCCAGCTCACACACACACGGGCACCATGGTGCAGTTGTGTGGATCGCCTGGGAGCAGCAGCGACCCAACTGGAGGTGGGGGGGATGGCAGAGAAAGGGTGGGGGACAGAGAGAAGGAGAAAGGGGGGGGGGAGGAGGAGAGGAGGGGAAGGAGAGGAGCAAAGCAGAGGACAAGACTAGGCGGGGATGTGGGGAAGGGAGGGGAGGGGAGGGGAGGAAAGGGAGGGGAGGGGAGGGGAGGGGAGGGGGGAAGGGAGGGGAGGGGAGGGGAGGGGAGGGGAGCTGCTGCCCCCCCCACCCCCGCCAGCTCCCAGCATCATTCCACCCCGTCTCCAGCCCCTGGGACTGGTCCGCATGGATTTCCCCGGTCCCACTTCCCTCGGGCTGGCTTGAGTCCCGCAGCTTGGTCTGCAAAAGCTCTCTCCACCTTCCTGTCCGAGACCTCTGACCCTTTCCTGCGGCCGCCCCCCCACCCACAACCCCCACCCCCCCACACACACCATGGCGAACCTCCCCTCCTCACCCTGGCCAGTCAGAATATCGAAGCCGTCTCCTGCAGCAGTAAGTGAGGCGACTTTGAGATGACCGATCTTTGTTCTCCCTTCTCTCTTGAACTGGGGGCTTTGGGCCCCCTTTATTACAAAGCATGTTCTTTTCAAACCCACTTCCCTCTAATCAGAACCAGAAGCGCACAACCAGCGGACCGCGCAGCAGCCCGGCGGCGAGTGCGCCGTGAGAAGCCGCCGCTTCCCCTGCGCTTTGATTTCTGGTTAGCCGACCCCACGTGCTTCTTCCCGGCCTCGGAGAGAGAGAGAAGAAAGAAAGGGCCTTCTATCGGACTTGCCGTGCTTTTTAATGATCTCGCACACTGGCCCGCCAGAGAGCCCGAGGCACAGAAACCCTAACGAGCGCTCACAGTAACCGAGTTTCCCCCCAAAACAGACTTCCCCTGGGGAGCGCCTGAGCCAGCCGGTCACCGTGTGACAAGCCCCCACAAAGCCCGGGACGGGGACTCGGCCCCCGAGCAACCACCAGAAAATTCCACGGGGAACTCAAGCCCACGCAGACACTCGCCATCCGAGTGCATCCACAGTGGACTTTGGGGGCCTTGAACCTCACCTTTGTGTCAGAGCCGGCGCTCACGATTTTCCTGAGACCTCCTGCTCCCGTTACAAATGCACACACGAGGGTCACGCGGGTCTTTCTCTTTAATGCGCAGCAGTGACACGGTCCACTCAGTTCACCGTGAGGAATTTTCTGGTGGGCCTCCAACCATGAGAGGTCTCTCTGGCCTCCTTGGCCAGGCGAGGACCCTCGGCCAGGGGCCACTTTGCAGCAAACTTGAGCTGGAAATTGCCCGAGGTGAAGGTTATCAGCAGACCACACTGACCTGCCGTCCTCTCTCGGGCGCAAAGGGGGAAGAAAGTACGCAGGCTCTAAACTCAGTATGAGTGTTTCCCAAAGACTGGCCCCCTGATGGGACTGGAGAGCGGACCACGGACTCAGCCCAGAGCGGCATCTTCTCGTCCAAGCTGCTGGGGGGGTGAGTGTGAGGTGATGGGGGCCAGGCCCTCTTGGGCGCGCCCAGGCCCCTGGCGTTTCATCGGCAGCTTCCAGGACTCCACCCCCACGTCTCCTTCCCTGGCTCTCTCCGTGGGACAGACATGAATCGGGGTCAGAGCCACGGGGCACTCCTAGACGTGATTTAGAACCCACACTCACTAGTGGATGCTACCTGTTCGTCCAGGGCCTTCCTGTGGACGGGATCGTTATTCGGGTGCAAGCGCACGTGAGGCCCGCACCCTCCGGCTCCGCCCCCTCTCCCTCCAGCTCGCTTCTGCAGCTACCGGGGCTGCAGCGACCCTTCGCCAGCGTGGGGACCCTCCATCTGCTGGTCCTGCCACCTTTTCCAGCTCCCTCCGTGGCGCCATGTCACCACGCTTCTCCTCCGGTAACAGCCCGCTCAGGCAGCAGAACCCCTGTCCCAGGGCCCTTCCCCGGCCCGGCTCCACCTCCTGGCCTCCTCCCCGCCGGCACCTGCTCAGCTGATGGTGGCTGGAGACTGGCCAGTCTGTGTGCGAGGTCAGGCCAGAACCTCGAGGGGGCCCTTCCAGCTGGCCCTTCTGCCGTCACTCCCTCCCCACCCTCGGCCCCTTTCCTGGACGGCGGTTCCCTAGCTTCTGTTCATGCAGCCTGCAGCTCGTCCTCCCCTCTGTTCCCTCTCAGTGGGTCGCCTCCCCACCTCCCCCTACCCCCGCCTTTGCACTGAGGAAATGGAAGGAATCTGGGAGGTGGGAGATGTCCACCTTCTACCAGCCCCGGGAGTGGCCAGCCCTGCCCTGGGGGCCCTTGGCTCCAAAGCTCCCCGCTCTCGTCCCCTCCGTGCTGCCCGCCCCACCCGCAAACACACAGCCCGTCCTCCTCACCACAACGGGACTAGCCCACCGGCTTTTCTCGTGTGGCTGCCCTCCTCACTCTAAGGCTCCCCTCCTCTCACCACTACCTCCCTAATGTTCATGCTTCCTTCCCCTGCATGCTGGGCTCCAGCAAAACTAGCATCTGCTTGGCCCTGGCTGAGGAGGGCGGTTGGTTAGAGCACCATCCGATACCCCAGGTCACAGGCAAGAATCGATCAGTGAGTGAGCAGACACGTGGAAAAGTGAGCCCATGTCTCCCTCCCTCTTTCTTCCCTTTCTCTTTCTCTCTTCCCTCCTCTCTCACTAAAAGTCAGTGGATAAAAAAGGAGAAGAAGCCCTGGCTGGCGTAGCTCAGTGGATTGAGCTTGGGCTTCGAACCAAAGTGTCGCAGGTTCGATTCCCAGTCAGGGCACATGCCTGGGTTGCAGGCCATGACCCCCAGCAACCGCACATTGATGTTTCTCTCTCTCTCTCTCTTTCTCCTTCCATTCCCTCTCTAAAAATAAATAAATAAAATCTTTATTAAAAATCATTTTAAAAAAGGAGAAGAAATTAGCGTATTCTTTTACCTCGAGTCATGTGGTTTGCTTCCTGTCCTCTGCTCGGTGGCGCTCACGGCCCCTCCCACCTGCATTTGTCACCCTCCAGGGAAGCTCAACCCTCAGTCCTTCCCCCATTTCCTTTAAGACTCACCGTAAGTCCCATGAACTGTTTTTATGATCCTCTCAGCCTAAAGTGATCTTTCTTTTTCATAAACACCAACAACTCTCCATAAAACCGACAAAGTGGCCAGTCACACGTCCCTGTCGTAGACACGACGGTGGCATATTTTTCTCTCCCCGGCTTCCAGAATTTTTAAATTCTGTGTTCTTGCAACTCAGACTTCTCCTGTCTGCCCTGGCACCTGAATGAAACTGTGAATTCCTGGACAACAGTGGCCGAGCCACAGTGGAGTAATGAGCTCCCCCAGGCACCTCTCCTCCCGCTGCCATCGCCCCTGGAGCTGCAGCCTCAGCTCCGCCTTGGAACTTGTTAGAAATGTAAATTCTTGCCTGACCCCCAAGACCTTCCGAGCGAGAGATCCTGGAGGCCCCGCGCACTCTGTGCCTGAACAAGCCTCCGGGTTATTCGGATGCTCAAGTTCAAGAACCGGTGCCCTGGAGCATCTGAGGCAATGCCCGGGACAGCGGGCTGCTCAGTCAATAAATATTTATCAAGCGCCTCCTGCCCGCCCGGCACTGGGCTCGTACCCAGGGCAGGAGCCGAGCCGTCTCCGCCCTCCCAGGTGAGGAGCCGAGGCCGGGAGACAGGCGTTAATTAAGCGATCTCACCGATAAATATAAAGTGGCAGCTGTCATAGGTGGTACAGAGGAGGCGCTGGGAAACGCCAGAGTGGAGAATGGATCTTGTCTGAGGGGCGTGTCCGAGATGGTGCCACTGCAGTGGGACACCGGGGCTGAGTGTGTGTTGCGCGAACAGGTGCCTGGGGACAGAACCGTGTGCCCGGCCCAGGGACCAGCGTGTGCAAAGGCCTGCGAGGAGGGAGCTGCGGCCCGTGCGGCTGGACCGCCGGGAGTCCGCAGGGGCCCAAGGACACGCGGCTCTTCCGCCCACGTTAAAAACCGTGGTCTTGCCCCGGCTGGCGTATCTCAGTGGATTGAGCTCGGGCTGCGAACCAAAGCATCGCAGGTTCGATTCCCAGTCAGGGCACATGCCTGGGTTGCAGGCCATGGCCCCCAGCAACCGCACATTGATGTTTCTCTCTCTCTCTCTCTCTCTCTCTCTTTCTCCCTCCCTCCCTCTCTAAAAATAAATAAATAAAATCTAAACAAACAAACAAAAAAACCGTGGTCTTTTTTCTGAAACATCGGGAAGCGATGTAAGGAAGGCTTAAAGCAGGGGGGCCGGGAGGGCAGTTGGCATGGCAACACGGTTAAAATTAGGTCTGGCACAGGTCGCCCGGGAAGGAGGCTGGACGGAAGCAGCAGGGCCCGTGAAAGGGTCGCTCCATCGTCCAGAAACGGGAAGAAAGAAGCTTAAGCCGCAGGAGTGGCAGGCGGGCAGGTGGGTTTGGAAAATATATTGGAGGTAAAAATGGACCGAATATAATGATGGATTTGTATTAAAGATACAGAAAATTAAGCATTAGGAATGACTCCAGGGTTTGTGGTTGCACTGGGGGTAAAAGATGGTACCGTTCCTTAAAATTAAAAAAACAGTCAGGAGGTCAGCTGCCAGACGAGAGACAAGATGAATGGATGGTTGTTGAGTCAGGTCCTGACACAACGTTAGGGGCGGTGGGTCCTCGGAGGGAGGGATTTCAGCCGGGGGGTGAGCCCCCTCCACCGCGACAGGAGAGGGAGGCGGACCGTGGGCGTGGGCAGGTCGGCACGTGGTAGCAGCGGCCGACTCCGGTCCTCCCACGGGTCCTGTTTCCTACGAGATGAGCAGCTTCACCTGCTGGCGCAGAGCGGGCTCACGGCGGGGAGGCGTTCTGGAGGGGGGGCTGGTGTCCGAGGGTCGACCAGAGCCCGGCAGACCTGAAGAGCTGCCGACAGAGAGGAGAGGTTAATTCCATCGGAGAAATGCGTGGCTTGCTAGGGGTTCCTCGTGGGAACGCGTCACGACATCCTTCTGAGCCAATGCGTCCGGCAGAGCTCGGCTGTGGTGCCGTCGCAGCGGAAAAACACAGGAGGAAGCTCGTTCAGGGCAGCTCATCGAGGAAGCTCATCAAGGAAGCTCGCTGAATTCTTTTCATCCCACCGGGATGAAGAGGCGGAGCTTCCGGTACTCGCCCAAGTGTATAGATGACTGAATGAGTGAGTGAATGAACGAGGGAATGAATGGTGAGGGTGAAAGAATTCTGTTTCATACGTAGTTTGAACCGCGTTCCCAGGAAAGTCCTGGAGGGCAGCAGCCGCGGCCAGGCCCCATGCGCGTGAGTGTGCGGCGGAGGCACCTCCCCCTCCAGCCTTGCTTGCAGGCAGCCCCCTCCCAACTCTTCCACCAAGCTTGCTTAGGACTCCGCCTGTCACCTCACCCCTCCACCGGTTCCCCACCCCCAGGAGGCCGCACTGCAGGGGGCTGGACTCGAGCGCCGGGGCCCACCCTGGGGAAGGCTCCAGGGTCTCGTCACCACGGACGGACGACGGGGAATGCAAGGGCCTGCGTCACGCTGATGGCATCCATACAGCCACCGCGTCCCTTCCCATCCTGCCTGCAGTCCAGCGGGCTCGACACTGGCCTCCCCAGGTCTCAACAGCGTGATGTGTATCGTCACTCTGAGCAAGGGACAGATGGGGACACGGCCCCGGCACCGTTTTTGAAAAAGTAATCAGGGTGGGAGACTCCACAGGCCAGGAATCATCTGAAAATGCATCCGGGAGTTCCGCAAAGGGATCCTTGCAGGACATTCTGTCCCATCCGTGTGTCCATGGAGACATTTGGTCCCTGATGGCATTTTTTGTGGATGAATCCTGCAAGGCAAAAGTATAAAGAACTGTGATGGGCTAGGTGGACCCAGGGGCGTTCTTTAAGTGTGGACAGCCTGGACAGGACCGGCCAGCAGGAACCTCTGGCGTGGAAAGGCGTTGCATACGGCCCCACGCTGGCCCCGGTGACACTTCCCACGGGGAGACGGCAGCTGGGTCACACCATTCTGATAAATCCACACCGTGGCACACAGGCAGCCGCGACAAGCAGGAAATGATCTAACCAAGTGGAGAACGTGGTTACGCAGGAGATGCCGATAAAACGTTTATGAAAAGACGCGATGCGAAGTCGCAGCTTCCAGACGATCGTGGTGGCATGAAATGTGATGTCCCTGCAGGGTTGGTCCAGCAGAGGGGGTTCCTCCGGGCTTCCCCCTCTGAGCGATCACCCCGAGGGAGGGAGCAGCCACAGCCCACGGGCGGCTCACGCTGGGCCCCCCTTCGGCCCTCCCAGCTCCTTCTCCCCAAACTCATTCTCCCCAGCAGCCCGGGCCCGAGGGTCCTGACGAGGGATGCGTCCCAGACCCTCCCAGGGACCAGGGAGAGGGGTGAGGAGGAGTCCGGCAGGGGGTCCCCACTTCCTGCATCCCCACCTCAGCAGAGCAGATTTTCTCTCTCATGGGAGGCCGCTGGTCAGATTTCACTTGGCAGAAATGCGACAACATACACGACAAAGGCCCCTGCCACGGCCTCTGTCTGTGCAGGCGGGCTGCAGGGCCCGCGGGCAGCGTCTGCATTTTCTTCTCGCTCAATTGTGTCTCTAAGTTCGGGTCGGCATGCCAACCTCCTAGTACCTCTTCTGGGCTGACTGCCCAGCCGCTGTGGGTTCTGTCCCTCCCGGCTTTGTGCCGTCTGCAAGTGTCGTCAGCCTGACGGCTCTGTCCTCGGACCAGTCCAGAAATTAAAGTGTTGCAAGGGCCTCGTCCTTGAATAAGCCCCTGGACCCTTTCCACGGGGTATGTGAGCTCATTAATTAGTGCTCTTGGGGATGGACTGTTCAGGCCAGTTATCCATCTACGTGGATGTGTGTGTGTGTGTGTGTGTGTGTGTACATATTCAGACACATATATTCAGACATATATATATGTAGGGACTCTCCCACCTGGAGCCCAAACAGAGACCCAAACGATCGAGTCACATGTGGCAGAGCGACAGCGCTGGGGACAGCGGTGTCTCAGCAGTTAGTCGTCTGGGGACTTGTCTGAGCCTTTATTTCAACACCCATGCATCCTCCCTGCTAGCGACACCGACGCGTATTTGTCTAAAGGTCATATTTATTTTATTAATGTACAGACGGCCAATCGCCGGTCACCCTTCGTCTCAAAAAGTTCACGCTTCATCAGGACAATTAGCACAGATGCGGAGCAGGGAATTGGAGCCTGTTTTCCGGGGCGAAGAGCAGGAAAACCAGCCACCACGCTGGGGAAATCACGGGACGTGTAAAAACGCGTGAGCTCTGGCCTCTCCGGGAGAGAACGGCTTGGCGCTTCTCTTGAACACGGGGCTTCTTGGCCACCGCGACGCAGCTTCTGGCTGCTGTGTGGACCCCGAAAAGTCGGGTACCGGATTCTCATCGACGTGCACAATGCATGTTCACCCCGAGTCTGGATACCGATAAGGTGGTCCTGCGGAGCCAGGCAGACTTGGGGTGTCTCCGGTGGAGAAATGGGGGTGCTTTTTGCGCGTGAGGCCGGCCTGGCGAAAACACCGGGACGTCTGCTTCGGGCCGCACCAGCTGACTCCGGCCGAGACTCAGCCCCGAGGGACAGGCAAACAAGCCAACGGCGTCACGGCAAGACGCCTCTGTCCCACGTGTAGGCCGTCAGGACTCCTGGTGGTCACCGTGCCGTCGTCACCGAAGTCAGAGATCCTTTCAGACACGCTCCCCCAAACTGAGCGTGGGCAGGACCACGATAGAGAACGAACCAGAAGGTTCGGGGCGAGGAGAGCCCGCCCGTCCCCGCGCGGCCCCAGGACCGGCCCCTGGGACGCGCCCCACGTCAGAGAAGGGTCAGAGAAGGGCCGTCCCGTCGGGAGTTCCGCTCCATCACCTGCCGTGCGGCGCGGTCTGCAGCCACAGCGGTGAACGCCAGCAGGTGCCACTGGTCTCGGAGGGGGGTGTCAGACCTGAACACGCCAGGCGTGTCTCTCACCGGCCCCCTGGACGTCATGACGAGTGACGGCAGCCAACAGGACGCTCTCGGGGACAGCCTCGGCTTCCCCAGTAACGTCAGGTCCGTGTCTCCCTCGGTCTGTCCTGGCCACTCGCCCGTGAGACAGTCCCTGCTCCCCATGTCGGTTTCTCGCGTGCTTGCCGAAAATTCACGCTTTCTTTAGCGCCTTTAGAGAGACAACGGAAGTGGGACCCCTTTTCCCAAGAAAGGTGTGAGATTTGAGGGAGACGTGGGAAATAATTCATTGTATTGTGTTTGTAATAAGGGCTAATATTACTCATCCCAAGCTTGGGGACATAACGCAGGAGTCAGAAAAGAAGACATCAGTGATCACACGTGTTAATGAAGATGATTTTCATGGGGATACAATTAGAATAACTTAAAGAAATACTTCCCAGCCCAGGCTGTGTGGCTCAGTGGATTGAGCGCCAGCCTGAGAACCAAAGAGTTGCTGGTTTGATTCCCAGTTGGGGCACATGCCTGGGTTGCAGGCCAGGTGCCCAGTAGGGGGCGTGTGAGAGGCAACCACACATTGATGTTTCTCTCCCTCTCTTTCTCCCTCCCTCTCCGTCTCTCTGAAAATAAATAAAATCTTAAAAAAGAAGAAGAAATACTTTGGAGGTTTAAATTAATTACCATTTATTGAGTGCTTGTTATACCCCAGATACCACACTATTGAGTTCTAACATAATTATTATAAGTTTGTAAAAATAATAGGACTAGAAAAGAACTTGAAAAAATGTATATAGATACTACATGATGGTGTGGGAACTGTAGGAGATTTCTTTATTAGTACGTATGTAATTATTAATGAAGAAAATAGAATTTGTGAGATTTAGTCAGGTAAGTGTTGGAAACATGTTAAAATTAGAGAAGGTACTGTGTGCAAAAACACAAAAACAAAAAAACGTGGCATGGTTAGTGCTGGAAAAAAGTGAAAACAAAACTAGAAAAGTCAGACCAGCCACCTTACAGAGAGCCTGGACTGTCCGAAGAACTTAATCGTCTAATCATCACCTAGAATGCGAATCCGTTACTGGGCCTGAAAAGGAGGTGTAGTTGAAAGCGTCTATCAAGATGACCCTTGCAGCGTGCATGAGAAGGAACGGCTCAGGTGGATCAAAGCCCATGATCCTTTGCTTCTGCCGCACTTGTCACATGTGTTTGGGACACCCCCCCAAACCCCGAGCACCCCGCAAACTGTGCTAAGGACCTGGACACACCCCGAGGGGCCCACCCCCATAAACCAAAACTTGCCTTGAAGTAGATTTTATCTTTACAGTTCAAACAACACCTTAATTTTCTTCTACTGTGTATTGCATTTGTCTTAATAACAAATTAATATTTTTAAATGTTTAATTAATTTCTGTGAAATTAATGATACATACAGACGGTACCTGACTTAACGATGGTTCGACTTACGACGGTTTGGCTTACGACTTTTCAGCCTTGCTGCGCTGTGAAAGCAGCACACACCCACCCAGTGCAAACCGCACCTTCAGCTCTGCGTTTCGAGCTCTTCCGGGTTGCAGACGTGCAGTCTGGGGCCTGGGTCCCGGGGCCGGGCAGGAGGCTCCCAGTCACCCACGTGACAGCAGGACCGAGTGACTGAGTACAGGGTAGCCATGCATGCAGCGGATGTGCACGAGATGTGTTCCCTTCCGGTCGGACGTGACCTGAGAAAGTCCCCCCCAGCTGCTGCAGGGAAGTGACCAGGAGGCTCTTTTTCAGCCCCCACAGAGAAGGTTCGCCATCTTCCAGGTCATATGATGCTACATTAATTAGTAAGAACATTACTTCCTATAATTAAATACAATCTTTTTAAAAGTTCTGCCCTGGCTGGCGTAGCTCAGTGGATTGAGCGTGGGCTGCGAACCAAAGTGTCGCAGGTTCGATTCCCAGTCAGGGCACATGCCTGGGTTGCAGGCTATAACCCCCAGCAACCGCACATTGATGTTTCTCTCTCTCTTTCTTTCTCCCTCCCTTCCCTCTCTAAAAATAAAAATAAAGTCTAAAAATAAAAATTAAAAAAAAAAGTTCTGGCCATCGGGGGCACTCCTATGCGGGGTCAGGGCGTCGGGATGAGGGAAGCCGGAATCTGAAACACCTCTGCCCCTTCCTGCCCACAGAGGACCCCCCCAGTTAGGGTGAGGACAGTGGGGCGAGCCTGGCCCCCCAGTGCGTCTGAGGGGCCCATCGAAGCCACAGAACGAGGAAAGGGCCGACAGGGTTCGGTGCTGGAGACACGAAATGACTTTTAAAGCAGAAGGCAGTGGAGAAAGTGAGGACTCCTGTCCCAGGGACCAGGGGAAGCAATGTCATCAGCAGGAATGAAAAAAATTCAGATGGAAAGCTGGCTAACGAGCAAAACAAGCCCGATTCCACCTCCGCTGCACCTCACCTGCCAGAACGGGCAGGTGGGGCCTTCGCGGAGAAGCTGAACCTCGGAGAGAGAGTCAGACAGAACGCCCCATCCGCGCAGCCAGGGCACAGGGGCCGGTGCTGGGCCAGGAGGGGGGGGGGGGAGGTGCACTGTCAGCCTCTCACCGCTGGGGGACGGTGTTTCCCAGACACGTGAGCAATCGCAGGGTGAGGCCCCGAGCGAGGAAGAGCCAGAGCCGAAGTGAACAGAGACAGGGAACAGGCCTCCATCGGGGAGGGAAATGCGCACCTTCGGAAAGCGGTATCAGCCGTCAGCCGAGGGATGGGTGGGCGTGGCCCTGAGGAGGCGGGGCGTTCTGGGGGACCGGGAAGCGCTGCGGATGGGCGAAGCCGCAGCTGGGGACGTTTAAGGAAAATTCCACGTAGCCACAGCCGTCAGCGTCTCATAATAATGGCCACCTTTCTAAGTGGGATGCCAGTTGCCGTCACCATTCGGCAGAAATAAAGAAGAGATACTAGCGCCCTGGCTGGCGTAGCTCAGTGGATTGAGTTCAGGTTGTGAACCACAGTGTCGCAGGTTCGATTCCCAGTCAGGGCACATGCCTGGGTTGCAGGCTATGGCCCCCAGTAGGGGGTGCGCAAGAGGCAACCACACATTGATGTTTCTCTTCCTCTCTATTTCCCTCTCTTCCTTCTCTAAAAATAAATAAATAAAATCTTTTTTTTTAAAGAAGAGATACTAGCAATGACCACATGGCTGCAATGCCATTGTTTAAAAAAAAAGTACATCTAGAGAGACTAAACTGAAACTCCTGATATCCACCTTTTCCCAAGGAAGGCCCACCGTTTTCCTTGAGCTAGAAACAATACCCATTTGCCTGGGTGCTTTCTGTTTCCATTGCAAAAAATAAAAGGGGAAGTGGGGGCGGGGTTTGAACCCTTAGAACCAGACGGCCCGGTATGGCGCTTTCCAGCACACAGCAGGAAGCCATGAGTTTAGGTACAGCTGAGGGGAAACGAAAATAGAAACCAAGTCCGGGGTGCTGGTTTTTACTGGCGACACGGTCCAGCTCGAGGTGCTCTAGGAAATGGGAAAAACCAGCGCCGGTGCCCAGGGCTGCACAGTGCGGCCCCGGGGCCGGTAGGTGTTCAGGCCGCTGAAGTTGCAGCCGTGGGGGAACGTTTCTCCTGGTGAGCCCCGGAGTCGAGCTCCGTTACACAGGCTGCGCCTCCCGCCTCCCGCCGTGCGCGTGTGGGCGGCGGGGGGTACGTTCATACCGCGTGTTCACTAGTGAACTCGGGGCTGCCCGGCCGCCTTCACGGGCTAGCAGTGCAAACCGGCGTGACCTCTCCCGGCTGTGAGAGAACCTGTTTTTCTCATGTGCCTCCTTCAGTAGAAGTAAATGAAACTGTTCATTCCAGCAAAAGGTGCCCTTTCCGTTGTGGAGGGGGGGTGGTGGTCTGTTGAAAAGGAAGGACGAGTCCAATGTCGTTGAAGGAGAAGTTCCCCGCCCCACCCCCCACCCCCCCGCAGAGTAATTGCGGCACAAAGCAGAGTCACGGCTGAGCCCCGGGACGACGACGGACCCTGGGAAACCGGGGCCTCGCAGGGACACTCCTGGGAGGGAGCCCCAGGCCGGGCCCGGAAAGGCAGGCCTGTCCTGGTGGCTCCCACTGGGGGGACACGGCCATTGTTTTGCCTTTTAATTAAACGTCGTTTTAACAGTGATGAGCCTTCTTTGTTAAGACATATATTATTCCATGGGTGTTTCCTAGGAAGAAAGTATACACACACACACACACACACACACACACACACACACTGATTCATGTTGCTTAAACAGGAAACTGATAACGAACGACACGGAAATGCAAAGCTCTCTTTGTTATTAAAATATTCAGGAGACCGACCCACGCTAAGATAATCAAGCAACTCTGTAACTGTATTTATAAAACAAGCCGTCTCCGTTTTAATCACAGAAAAACACCACCAGTTAATTCTTTACATCATGCTATTTTGGAGGTTTTTATAGCCCCTTAAAATTCCTGTGGAACAGCATAGAGCTCTATCCAGTAAAATGCTACAAATAGTGTATGTAGCATAATTTTCCACTGTATTTTTTCCTCTGAAAAAGCACTCTGTTTGTAGAATTCAAGCAGCCGAGGCTGCCTGAAATCATGCAATACCTACGTGCTTTTCAAAAGTCGCATTTCATAAAGGGCATTTATTCTCCAGAATTAAAGTTTCCTGAATAGTAAATAGAGCTTTAAGTGATGCGAGCTGTCAGAGCCCCTGAATGTCAAGGTTAAAGCAGATGGTCCTTTGTGGGTTTTGCTGCTTCGGAGAAGGAGAGAAAGCCAAACAATTAAGTCAAACCAGCCTTACCTTAGACTTTCTTCATCTTTGTATATTTGTCATAAATAACCATTTAAATATCCCTCGAGGTTAATATTTTCTGGTTCAATGGGAAAGTACAGAAAAATTAATATATTCATACATAATACGAAGTAATCGAGACTGGAACGTCTTGTTTGTAGCAAAATTTTATTTTCAAATAACCATGAAAAGTATCCAGTTACTCTTCAGATTCATTTATAAGATCATGCAAGATGTAACATGAAGTTCCAAAAGAAAAAAATGTTCCTGACCATCCTAATAGCTGAGGAAAAAATACACAGAAATGCACACCCAGAACTTTCTACATATGGCTCATGCCTGGACCCTTATTCTTGCCCGGTTCCTGTTAGTTCAGCACGAGATACATGTCGTGCAAAGAAGCAAAACGGAATATTCCCAGGGAAGGAAAGCATGTCTTTAGGATGCATGATGAGTGTGCGTTTGCCATATTAATATTCACAGAGAAGTGTCGGAAGGCGTGATGGTAGATGGAAATGTCTATTTTTAGCGCAGCCAGGAAGAAGTTTAATTGTGGTTGTCTGGCCACTCGCATCACGGGTAGGCACCTCCTTGGGTGCCATGCACGGTTCCGAAGTTTGGTTTTTGCTATGCAAACAGGTAAAACGAAATGGAAATGTCCCCAGGGGGCAATCAAAAGAATGTAGTGACTTCGAATTATCATTTGTTTTAAAAATAAGGTCAATGGTACTATTGTTCTGAAAAACACAATTATAGGGGCTGAATAGGTATAATAAAAATGTTTCAGAATCAGTGACACCAACAGTTTTTTTTTAAATGTCCTATTTTTGAAACTGGCTGTAAAGCAAAGAGCTACGGTTTTACTTTAGAGGGTTTTTATTTATTTACATATTCAGAGTTGGTTCCCAATTACTAGAAACATGAAACAGATCCAGAAGGCCGACCCAGAGTTTGTACAAATGCACCGTCTCGGAGGGAATACATCGCCGTTTCTTCACTCAGGACTCGGTCCCAGCGCCCTCGTTTAACCCTGGTGTCTGCAGAGCGTGCCCTGTGACAGGTGCTGAATCACCTCGGGCTCACGAACTCTCTGCACGCAGAGCCAGCTTTGTGTGTAACCTAGCTGACGATTCAAGAGTCAAACTCCATACAAAACTGGGTGTTTCTTGTTATCTTTTATAACAAGGGGATTATCCACAGGCGTTTCCTTCAGAGCCGTGAGCCCACATTTCCATTCCGGAAGGTTCCCCTCTAACACCTTCCGCGTGACCCCCGCCAGCCCACCGCAGCAGAAAGGGAGATCATATTTCTACGTGGCTTCCAAAACGCTTTGACTCCAAAGAAAGGTTACTGTAAAAGAATGTGTCGTGGATTCTACTGGGGTTGTGTTCAATAACGCTATCTTTTTTGTTTTTTTAGGTGATGAAAAATCACCATGGTCTTAGAAGTGTTTACTTTGGGTGCCTGATCAGGGAGCTTTATCCTTATGTGAGGTATAATAAAGCCTGCCCACTCCGTAAGTCAGCATCAACATGGCTAATGCATGGTTCAGCATTAACAGAACCAAACAGACAGATACTCACACTAAAGCTTTTTCTGCCCAAGATCCACTTGCCAGAAGTTAGACTAGCCCAGGCACCGGGGAGGCAGAAGCTATGAAAACTTAGCGTCCTGATTCCCAACAAGAAATCCGCATCCTTCGTTTCTGAGCTAAAGAGCAAGTGTGTCACTGCCTGACTCACAGGCAGCTGGACTCCCTGGGGACAGGCCTTCGGCTCTGTCACCTGCTCTGTTCTCTTCCCACTCACCTAATTAGTGCTCCTTCCTTTCACTTTTTCGCCTGCTTCGAATTCGTAGTGGGTTTTTTTTTTTTTTTTTCAGATGTCTACTTCCCATTATGTTCTTTCCCTCTTTGGTCTCTTCCCACATGTCACACACGCCAGGCAAATACTTCAAGGTCTGAAAACCTGGGTGAGGTTCCAAAATATCTCTAAACAAAACTGCAGTAGGTGATGCAAAAGAGGAGCAATCCCCGCAGAACAGGGGTTCCAACAAACTAGCTGGAAATGGACGGGAAAATCTGTGTAAGTTGCTACAGCCACACAGAAGGTTTCAGAGAGGCGTGAAACATTCGGGTAACTGACAAAACCAGCATGCTTTGGGGTCACTCAGACCAGTGTACTTGTCATGGTGCATTATTTTTGTTTTTGTTTTTTTAAATCAGTGAGTTGTTTTGTTTGTTTTTTGTTTTTAGTATTCAGGAAGTGAAAGCATTTAAGAAAACATTCAAAATTCTGAGAATACATGTAAGTGAAATATTTAATGTCTGTCATTCATAAAAGTTACATCATTTACATAGGGTTCATTTGTATATAATAAAAATTTCATCATAATGAAAAATTTTCTGGAAAGTTATATGTTAACTTGCTTAACATATGCTTTGGATATACAGCTAAATAGGAATCGTTAAAAAATTCTTCAAATATTCCCTTTACAATGAAAAAAAAAACCTGATTCCTAAATATGTGTTTCTCTTTCAACGTGCTTGTCTGTAACATCACATTTGGTTTGAACTGTGCAAAGACTGGACCTTGCACAGTTCAGAGCATATCTGTATACGTCAGTAAATTTGCTCATTGCATAGCGAACACGTAAACTTACAGAAGGTCTGTAAATTTTACTCTAACACTCTAAAACGTTGCTGAAATTTTACGTGATAGTTTATTCTAAGGTTTATTTTTGTTGCAATTTAGGGAAGGGTTGTTCCTTTTTAACTTTTAATACATGTCAATTGATACAACAAGAAGTCATGGAAAGTTAAACCCCAAGTAAGTCCTTTTAGCCTGGACTACCAGAGTTGAACCTCATAATATCATTTCACTTTTCTCCTAAGTACAAATTAAAAATGCATTGTTCTGCCTCTCCGGCAGTGTTCAAAATTCATTTTCAACAGCGTGTATTTAACATAAAGTTAACTATGTTTGCATCAAATAAAATGTTTATTAATGAAAGCTATTTATCATACAAGAAACAGCAAAGAGAATTCGTCATACAGAGATGCACACTAGGAGTGACAGGTGGAAAAGTGCATGCAGAGATTTCCGTTGAAAAAGGGAAGGAATAAACAATAATACTAAAATTACTGGGCTTTGATCCCTACCCTCTCGCGTGAGTGGTAGCTTTTCTCTGGATTTACAATTGGAAAACGCCATGAACAGGTCGGGCTGGTACACATTGGCAAGCGAGTGAAATGCAGGTTGGGGACTATACAACCAGTATGCTTGACAAATGTGCGGATTTTTTTTTTCAGTAATAATTTGCTTCAAATATGGGGTGTGCGTGTTACTGCCAGGTTGCTCTGTTTGTACACGGTGTACCTCATTTTGTTTTAAACCACATCGGTTTAAGCCTCCGTTTGTGTTAGGAGCCATAAAGAACAGCATTGTTGTTAACACTCAGTAAATGACATTTAAGTCTTTCCTCTCGCTTGCTCTTTTTTTGTTTTGTTTTTGTTTTTTGTGGCTTTTTTTTTTGGCTCAATAGATTTTAGCATGTGTGATTCTGATAACCTAATATTGTCTTTGTCTTCACTGCTGTGGATTTCCGATCAAACTTTCCCCGTCTTTTAATACTTTAGGGAATTTTCAAACGTCGGGATGTTTGGCTGTAATGCCCCAAGATTTGTTCTCCCTGAAAAAAATCATAGTGACAATGTATTAACTCCAGAGCAACTTGGCTTTCAGGGGTCTGCAATTTCTATGTAGATTTACAAATACCCACTGGTGCTCAAGAGACCTAGCATTAAATCTTAATCATATTTAAGGCTTCTTTTCATGCAATTACTTTATCTGTTAGTTATCTCTCTCTCTCTCTCTCTCTCTTTTTTAAATTCTAAAAATTGGGCTGAGTCAAATCCATGGGGCATTACTTTTATTCTAAGAAAATATATTTAAAGGCAATTCTGAGTTGAACTACATTGCATATGCAATGGTGTGTACATTTAAAAGGAACCAGAAGTTTGGAAATCTCAAAACTATTTGTATGTTTGAATATTTAAAAAAATTGTCATACTATTTTAATAGCTTTTGAATACAGATATTGGAAAACACTAGTCCAGTTAGACCTTAAATAAAACTGCTGGGAAATAAAACTCCTTAGATTCAAAATGGTTTATTCACACAAATTTAATAGGATAAATCACAATTGTTTGGTCCATAAATATTTAGGGGAAATAGTTTCTATACAATGCATTTATCAATAAACAAAGAAACATGGACGATTTTGCTAGACCACTTACTGTACTAGAAACACGAAGCTCAATATATAAGATTATTGAATTTATCAACTATATTTGAAAGAGTGCGCACCGCTTTCTATGACATGTTGCCCCTCTAACAGGATACACCATAAAAAGAGTTTCAGAAATCAGAGGTAAAACAGTACAAAACTAGTGAGGTGTCAAAGGGCTTAAAACAGTTAATTTAACAGACAACACATATATCCTGATTTTTCACAAACTTACTTCCAAGTTATATCATAAGGCACATAGGAGAACTGAGTTATAATTAGTCTACTTAATAAAGTAGATCTATAGTACCATATATTGTTCTGTCAAAGAACAAAATTTATAAGCATCAACATTTTACCTGTAAAAGTGTATCAATAAGATCTCAGCCTTACCAGGGTTGTTTGGTCTGGTTAGTGGTAAATGCCCAAAGTGGAATAGAAATAGGAAAAGTCAAGATTTAAGCTCCATAGAAGATGATAACCACACTTGCTGAGTACACCACGGCAGTCACACCTTTCTTCTGTTACAGTGTTAACTTACCTTCCATCATACTTTTTTTTTAAAAAATAAGCTACTTTCTGTGCTAATTTTCTAAAGACCCTGAGCAAAAGTTACAATAATGCACTTTAATGTGGGCAGTGAATCGTCAATATGTAACCACGCACCTACACAGCCAGAGGACACCTTCAAAATCTATTAAATAGCCACTTCGACCACCAGAGGAGATTTGAGGGGTCCGAAAAGTGGAGAAAATGTGCAAAGTTATTCTTAACAATCCACTAAAGCAAGACATATATCTTGACTTCTTTTTTTTTTATTTCTTTATTATTTTTTTTTAGGAAATCCACAATCTAATTGTAATTTAACTACAACGGAAGCATGGAGATGAACATTCACCACTGCCCAGACCATTAAGATTTCCACTTAAATTAAAAGAAAAAAATGCTACTGTAAACTAGGAAATATATTCAGATCAGCATCCACGAGGCTTCTGAGTTTATCTACATTAAGACTGATGACTTCAAATCTCTAATGCCAGAAAAGTTTTATTTTTTTTCTGACCAATATATCATCCTGTGCCAATGGAAAATAAAAGCAAAACAAACAAAAAAAAACAAAACAAAGAATTCTCAGAGGCAGTATTCGTCTACTAAGTTTCTTTGTTAACATGATTCACGGAGCATGCCAGACACAATATCGTGGTACAGCTGAAGCCAATCCATAGAGCTATTAATTAAGTTAATTAAGTTACGCTGATTTTTTGACTTCTTAAAAAGTTATATTTTGCTTATTTCCACTTTCCCTGGGGGGGGAAATTAATTTAGAAAGAATGGTTTTACAACTACCATCTGTAGCTTTTGAAAGTTAAACGAGCACAGCATTTCAAGTTCTAGCTGGAATTTCAGGGATACGTGGGGAGTTTCAGTCTGTTCAGTGTTGTCCAAATGCCCGAGAAAGCCACTGACTGAGGCGAGTGTCGGACACGAAGGGGAAGTCCCCCTCCTGGAATAGAGGTCCACCCTAATTAATTCAAGTTCATTAACCCTTCATAGTTCAGCTGCCTCAGTTAGTGCTAGTCTTTCGTCATATTTCTGTCTCATTTGTAAGAAAAAGGAGCAACCAAAACATGTTTTTCAGTTTTAAATTTTTAAAACTGTAAAGTTTTCAAAATCCCCGAAGTATGCATACAATTGCAAGATTTAATAAAGAGCTGTGATTGACTATCTGATACTTTATTAACCTAATCTTTTAAGTGGGATTATGATTACCCAAAGACTGCTCTCTTTTTTTTTCCCCCTTTGGGATTCTGGAAATAAGTAACATACAATTGTAAGAGGCACTTAGAACGATTCAAAAACTCCCCTTACCGACTGAAAGATCTGATTTTTTTTAAATCCAAATACACTTTGTAGACAAAAAAATAAATAAATACACTTTGTAAAGGAGACAATACTGTAAACTCGTTCGCCAAGTGGCTGCGGATGCTACACACCAAGTGTCGTTTTTATTTCCCAAGTGTCTGTGGGTGGGGGGTGGGGGCGCGGGGTGGGGGATGGGAGGGAAGGTCTCGTAAATAATAAAATAATCATTAGAATAAGAAGAGGGGGAGGAGGAAGCGGTTTCAGGAAACCAATGTTAGAAAAGGCTCGTTAAGGTAGTCTGTGAGGGGCTCCCGGCCTCGCGGCCGTCCGTGTTAGAGGTCACGGCCGTCACTACGGGGAGAGTGGGGTTGGTCAGGTCGGTTAAAGTGGTCGCCGTGCCGGGCGGGGTGAGCGCGCCGCTGTCCGCGGGGGGCGGGGCTGGAAGCGACGGGCCATCCGCCTTATCGACACCCCCATTCTCCTGCCGCAAAAGGTTCCTTCTGAATTTGGCTCGTGCGTTTTGGAACCAAACCTGCAAACCAATCCCAACGGAGGTCTTTACCGATGTTTATGTTTAGACTTTGTTTTTCTCTGCCTCCCTTTCCTTTCTTTCTTTTTTTTTCTTTTTTTTTTTTTTGGTGTGGGAAGGATACAGGTTTCTCTTTTAAATACATCTTTTAAATATAATTGTTTCTTTTTCTTGGGACAGAGGGCCATTTTTCTCCCCCTCCCTCTCTCTCTCCCTCTCTTTCTTTCTCTTTTTTCTTCCTTTCTTTTTTCCAGGACAGACTCATCTAACACACACTGCAGATGCCCTGCCCGTGCCCCCCCCCCCCCCCAGCATTAACAAGAGCCACTGACTGGGGACAGATGGCACAGCACTGGAGACACCATGGAGATGGAGGCAGGGAGAGGAGGGGCAGGAGCTGCACCCTGCGCTGTCAAGCACTGTTTCCGGGGAAGGAGGAGGAGCGGGGTCCCAGGTCTCTCCAAGTACAATTCACTCCTCTGAAGCGGGCATCGCGGGGGCGGGTTTCAGGCTGTTCCTGGGTCTGGCACAGTGTGGGTGCTCTTGGCACAGGACATATTTCTGGGCCACGGGACCCCCAAATGCCCGCTGTGGTTGGCCTCTGAGACCTGGAGGGCCACCACAGGTGAGCCGATGCACCCCCCTGGCGTCTCAGTGGTGGGACAGTTCTATGCTGCTGCCTCTACAAAAGCAAGTGCACGGCCCATGTAGCCCCGGGGACTTGGTTTTTAAATGTGGTTCATTCAAAAGGGAAAACACCAATTGGTCGCTGAGGCCCTCACCCTACTGTGGCTTTGGGGGAGTTGGAAAAGAGGGTCGGCCTGAATGGGGGGTGAGCAGGCCAGCAGGTCCCCCACAAGTCTGTGCATGGAGTCCAACTCCTTAGCCTCCAATGCCACAGCCTGTGCGGATAACATCCCTGTGTCTGCAGACACTGAGCTGTGCGGGCTCCGGAGGACCCCTCTGTCCACCTCGGGGAGCACGTGGCTGCATTTTGAAGACCCTGGCTCTCTCTCCGGGCCCCTTCCCCGAGCCCCTGCGCAACCCCAGTACACCCTCCGGGACAGTCAACTCATGAGGAGCAGCCTGGGCAATACCTGCGTGGCTCCACAGGGGAGAGAACTACTCTCACGGGCCAGGGGGAGGGAGTGTATGCACAGCCAACGACGGAGCCTTCTTACCTGCAAGACCC
This sequence comes from Phyllostomus hastatus, assembly GCF_019186645.2. Lineage (NCBI taxonomy): Eukaryota > Metazoa > Chordata > Mammalia > Chiroptera > Phyllostomidae > Phyllostomus > Phyllostomus hastatus. The sequence goes on along the minus strand of NW_025333607.1, from coordinate 21,738,480 downwards.
TTTTGGTGAGGCCGGTCTTCTGGGCCAGCTGCTTGAGGTCCTTGGCGTCCGGGTTGTGGTTGATGGCGAAGTAAGATTTCATGGTCCGCAGCTGGTGGTGCTTGAACGAGGTGCGCATGCGCTTGGTCTTCTGGGAGGGCGGGTAGGGCTGCTGGTCTCGGTCCAGGTGGTCGGCCTCGTTCTCGTTGCAACCTGCGGTGGGCCCGGGAAACGAACGGGGGCTCAGTGGGGACGCCTGCCCCGGCGGGAGGGGGACGCCGTGACCACGAGCTACCGTGGGAGACACGGTCCACCCAGTGAGGACAGGTAGCCAGGCAGCGGGAAGAGGTCACCTGCCGGAGTCCGCCAAGCTGACCTGTTAAGGTGGCACAGCCAAAGTTTACGCCCTGGAAAAACATCGGGTAGACCTCCTCGTTTGCTTAAGGGTTGCTAGGGAAACCTGAGATGCATTAGTGCAGGAGTGAGAGAATTCTCCATGAACGAGAAGGAAACACTTGTTTTCCTAAGTGCTTGCGTGCACACGCCTTCCACACACACAGGCCCGAGAGACCCCACGCTCGGTCTTCGTCTGTGACGTGGCCCCCGCCCCCCGAAGGCAGGCTGTCTGTCTGTCTGCCTGTCTGTCTGTCTGCCCCGGGGCTGTGCAAGCAGCTCCCTTCAGCTCCCTCCAACGGGAGGGCCTCTCAGCAACCAGGCAGCCAAGGTGGGTTCCAGGTTCTAGCCTCCCCCGCTGCCCCCACAGCCTTCTCCATCGGGAAAGAGTTAGAAAGTGCCTGCAGGTGGGGGGGGGGGGGTTACACAATGCAACTGTGTAGATTTCTTACGTAATCCTAAGAATATTATTTTCGAGGGCTTTCTGGCTGCAACTGGTTCACGGGGAGGGCTGTGTCAGGCAGAACCCCGTCCTTCCTTGGAGTGCCTTTAATCGATCTTTCTGCAAGAGAGTGGGTCTAGACGTGTCTCCACGTGGCTCTTGCCTGAAGCGCTCCCCACGGCAGGCAGAGGGCAGACGCCGGGAGCTCATTGCCAGGCTCACGTCTTGGCCCCGCTGCTCTGGGTGTTTGTGAGTGGGACTCGCGCTGTGGCCCTGGCTGGCCTGGCACCAAGTGGGTGGCGTCCCCCCTCCCCGGGCACAGCCCTCCTCAGCACAGGGGGCAGAGCAGCCCAGCCTTTGAAACCAGCCAGAAAGTCATTATCCCCGGGACATGAAGCCGTGCATTTAAAAGGTCATTTCCAATAACCTACTGGCTCCACGCGGTAAACGCAATTACCACATGAAAACATCTTGCTAAATATTTACTGATTCTGCCAACCTCGCAACATATAAGACATGCCAGTTTCTCTTCCTGTAATCCTTAATTCAGGTACTTATCTGATGTATATTCACATCTGACCAGCCTGAATCTCTGGTGCGTTATAATAGAATATTTAAAATCAACCCGATCATGTTCTTGGGGGTGGGGTGGGGGGAAGGGAAAGAAACCTTAGTGCTGACGTGAGTGAGGCATCTCTTAGCATGAGCTCCTCTACTTTGTTTGGTAAAATAGTATCTGCCTGCTGTGCTCTGGTTAGAATTACTTTCTAAAAATTATTTTCAGGAACTCCGTATAGCTACAGCTACATCAGGAGGTCAGCTACTGTGCATTGCAGAATGTATTTAACAAGAGATTCTTGCTCATGTAATGAGGCTGGGCATGAACTAATGTCCCCTTTGTTTATATTCCCATAAGACACAGAAGTAGGAGGGCACCGTGGCAACAGAGAAGGTGAGTTCACCTTTGAGCCTTTTAAGTCAAGCACAGGACGAGAAGCCCCAAAAGCAAGCCATCAAGATTTTGTATCTCTGGTCATCAGTAAAATCATCCAAGACTATCAGGTTGGCAAAATCAAGCCAACCTGAGGTCGAATCTAAGCTAGGATGCCCACCTCCAAATGTTGGGCACGGACATTGTAAGCCCCGCCAGCGAGAATAACACGCCTGTAGAAAAGACAGAGAAGGTGCTTTGAATTTTAGCCTATCTCCACCCAGCGGGGATATGTCAGGTTCAAATATCCAACAGAATTGCACTTTCCTACCCTCCCATGGATGAAACTGCATCTTATGACCTGCCATAAAACCACACTTATCTCCACGTAACGGAGCCATATTTCACAACCAGATTATAAACGTTCCCACAACAAAATGGGCTGAGAGGCCCATGTTAGTCACTGCAGGCTGCCTCCAAGCTTTCCTTCCTCTCGTATATAACACGCCATGCTTCCTGAACAGCACGTGACATTGAACATTACCCTGAGGACAGGAGACTTAACTTGGGTTTGATAATGACCCTCGCCATCCTCTGCCCCAAAGTCATATGTCTTAGAAATGAGTTTGATTTCTAACCTAACTGCGTCCCCATTAGCCTTTAAAACGGAGTTTGTGAAAAATAATTATAGGAAGGCTTGATAAAACTGTGTCTCCAAGCACGCACTCTATTTCCATGATCGATGACTCTTTAATCAGCACAGAATCTCAGTTCATGAAACACCATAATGGGCCTTGTTTTCACCCAGAAGACAATTGGGCGTGTGAGGAGACGGTTAGCACTTTATCGAACAGAGAGGGCTCTGTGTGGTTTTTCTGGGCCTGCGTTATCGCTTGCATTACTCAACTTAATAGAGCCATCCATTCCATCCACCGAGTGACTCGGCGCAATATCCTAAATGACGTGCGTGGAAGTACAAACGCATTATGTAAACCTGTGTACCCCCTGGGCCCACTTCTAAAGCTATAGGGTTTCCCGCCCTGATTTACGAGATGAAATGATAACTCTCTCCAAACTGGCTTAAACAGAAGCCCTAAATACACAGCTGGCGTGGCCACGTTAACGAGAACGTCTAACTATTTTATTTTTGCAGTCGCTAATGAAACGGTCTCCTGCATGCCAGTGAGCTTCTGTTCCCCGGGCGGCGAGCCTTCTGAGAAGTAACTGACCCCGGAGAGACCACCAGGGGTCAGTGCGAGGCTAATGTAACCGCTACCGGGAGCTCCTGAAATCGGGAAGGGAGAAGAGAAACTAAGGAAAGGGAGACTTTGAGAAGTGCCACAGCTGTCGGCTCTCGGTTCGTGCTCAAGTGCCTAGTGACACAGGAGATGCCTAGCCTGGACCCACCCTTTTCACCCCGGGGAGGGTTTTACTTCAATCCAGCACTCCAAATAAACTCTCCATGCCTCTCTCCAAAATCTCTGCCTGTTTGCAGAGATAAAACTAAATTAGGAATACCCACAGTAAAAGGCATTTGCCTTATGTCAGGCACCAACTGGTCTTTGCCAATGTTCACGTCTTCTCTGGAAGGCCTCGGATCACAAACATACTCTGTGTACATGTTTTTTGCCAACACGTCAGTGTGTACAATCATACTCGGTACCAACGTTCCTCTTTCCAAGGCTGGTTTCCACTGCAGCAGAGAGGCCCCGTAGGGTCCGAGGGAAGCGGGAGGAAATGAGCGCGAACTGAGGGTGCATTTTACTTCCTGCCTTCCAGCGGGTTGAACGTGCTGAAGCACTTCTTCCACTGGTTTTGTAACACGCTGCCGTTAGACTCGTAAGCATTTTCTAACGTTGGGTGGATTCTCTAGCCGGCACCTTTAACCCTCTTTCTCTAGACTATTTTCGCCTGATAGTAGAGAAATACACACTATTTGCTGGTACCTCTGGGCAGGCCCAGCAAGGACGGTGGGTTGACTAAAAGGCATCTGGACTAGTCTCATAGCAGCTCCCTGGGAGCAGGGAGGCCTCAGCAACTTTTCCTCCTTCAGGGGCAAGGAAGCGCCAGCCTTCTTGAGAACCTCGTAGCAGCACTAATGTGCAAACAAAAGGCCAGAATGGGAGGGAATGTTCATCCTTTTAAAGAAATAAAATTTGCACTCGCTGGTTCTCAGCGCAGTAAAGGAGCAAAATCCGACTGTCCCCAGAGCTCCTTGGACGGATCTTTCCGGCTTAAAGGAAGGTCCGAAGCAAGATCAAGTGTAGCTCATGGGGTTAAATGAACAGGCGCAAAGCCAGGCCGGCATCCGCTGGACAAGAAATGTCCTTCGCCTTCCTGGACTTTGCGGAAGCCCAGGGATGTCCTGCTTCCCGAGGACTGCCGGTGGCGGGTGTGCACCCCCGCTCTCTCCCCCCCCACCCCCTCTAATTAGGGCACTAGGGCCTTGGTGAGTGGCTCCAGATTCCGATGTCATCTTATATTAATAAAGAATAATTACTGCCCTGCCTTGTCTCGCCCCGGGGACCACGCATCAAAGGAGGCCAAGCCTGGGCGCTGGGCAGAGTGGCCCCGGACCAAAGCCCTCGCCTGCGCACAGCGGGAAGGGCGCGAGGCCGCGATCCTCCGCCGGGGGTTGGTAAAACCCAGGGGCACCCGCCGCCCCGATACCCAGATACGAAACCGCCCCGGGTGGGGGCCTTGGCGAGCCGTGGGCCCTCTTCCCTTCGCCCGGCGACCCTGGCGCCAAACCCGAGAGACAACTGCAGCCGCGCTGGGCTCCCCACCTTGCTCTCCTGGGGGCGAAGCGCGCTGCCCAGACGGACCCGGCCCCTTCGATCAGTTCAGCCGAGGACCGAGCGGAGGGCTGGAGGGGATCCCGCGCACCCAGCGGGTCCAGCCCTGAACATTCGGGCTCCGCAGAGCAGGGCTCCTGGAGCCCACCCGCTCGCTCTGGTTACGTGACCTCGGGCAGACCACTTCTCTGGTCTGCAAGGGACAGTGTTGAGCCAGGACAGAGATCAGGTGTCCTGCCAGGCTCCTGGGGGCAGGGAGGGGACGCTATCAGGGTCTGAGTGTGCGCTGGGTGCCCACGCCTCTGGCTGGTGCCCAGGTGCCCCCAGGACCAGCGTGGGGTTGCCGCGGTGAGTCTCCAAGGCCCCCTCCGGCAGAGCGGTGCCCCTGGCCTGAGTCTCCTACCCACTGGGGTTCCCAGACCGGCTGGACCAGGGCCAGCCCTTAGGCTCCCCCAAGTTGACCCAGGGCTGCTGGAGCCCCCTTTTCCCGGGGTTGGGGCTCCCAGGAAGAGCTGCCGCCCTTCCGAGTTAGACTGACCTTCTCAGGCCTGTCACCACCCTCACCCTTCCCCGGGCGGGCGGGGGGTGTGGGCGGGGGTGTGGGCTGGCGACCCACACCAGGGAACGGGCGACCGGGAGACGTGGGCGCCGACGGCTGTGCCCTGAGCAGCAAGGAAGAGGGGCGCTCCATGCCCGGTGCCCACGTTGGAGTTTTAGAGAAAAAGGGGCATCGGCAGAGGACCAAAGGGCAGGCCCGCCAGCCCCTGCGACCCCCGGGGGCCTGACCCGAGGCCTCTCTCGGCCTCCCTGGGGCCTGGGTGTCCGGCTGGTTCACCGCCCGGGGCAGCGGCTGGCGGGCCGGGCCGAGGACCCGAGGACGGAGGGGCAGGCCGGCTCAGCAGCAGACACCGATTCCCACCCCCCACCCCCAGCAGCTTTTCCCCCAGGTGGGGGTTTGGTGCTTCCACCCTCTCGCCAACCGTTTCCCGACGGACGCGGGGCGGTGGGCACAGCCCCTGCCCTCTAGGCAGGCTGGGGCTGGGCTCTGAAGAGTTCTTCCTCTCCTCAGCACCAGGGACAACCTTCCCTGGGGTCTGTGCCGCGGCTCCCACGCAGGAATCGCCCTGGGGCTGCTTCGCCCCAGTGGGCGCCAGAAACTAGCAGGCCCGATAACTCACGGGCAGCCGGGGCTGGACTCCGCCTGTCCCCGGGGCCGGGGGGGGGGGGTCACTGCAGCCCCGTGGCCGGTCATTACAGTGTTTTTTCGCCGCCACCTAAACAAAGGTTTCTCTCCCTCCCTCCCCCTTCCCCTCGCTCTCTCCCTCTCCCTCCCATCCGCGAGAAAGGGGCAGCGGTGACAAGCGCCTGTTCGCAAAGCACCTCCTGCAACCAGCTCTTGGGCTGGAAGCAGCTGTGCGGGCACCCTCTCGGGCGCAGCGTGTAGGGGCGCAGGGCAGCGGCGGCGGGAAGAAGGACCCACCTGAGCTGTAATTGACGATGTCCACTCCCAGCGCCGGGCTCTTCCGCTTCCGGGGCCGCCCCTTCTGCACGGTGCCCGTGCCGTTGAAGTACGGCAGGGCCAAGCCGCCGCCCTTGGCCGCCAGCTCGGTGTAGCTCAGCGGCGCCGGGTACTCCCCTTGCAAGAGGGTCTCGAAGTGGGCGCGACAGTACACCAGGCTGTCCTTCATGCCGAAATGGTCGCCCGTGGTCAGGGTCTTGTTGCAGGTGGAGCAGGTGAAGCAGCTCAGGTGGTAGACGGAGTCTCGGGCGCGCATGACCATCTCGGAGGCGGAGATGCCAAGGTGGCAGCGGGCACATCTCTGCACAGAGAACCTTCTGGAAGGAAACGGTCGAGTCAGGGCGCTGGGTGAGACAAAGGCAGGGCCATCTCCCGTGCGTGACCGTGGGCAGCAGTGGCCCAGGCCTAAGGCCAGAGGGCTCCGGAGGGGAGGACAGGGCCCTCTTGGCCATTAATTTTATTTGCTTTTTGGCCTGATAAACAGGACAAAGGACCCTCACGTTAAAGTGAGAAGAATCAGGCAAAGGATCCTCCGTTTCCTTCTCTGTAAGGTGGGGATTGAGGGGAAAGAACTCTGCACCAGTTAACTCACAACCCTATGGAAAGAATACTAAATTGCAACGCAGGTAAAACCGGCTCGCCCATCGCTCGGCGTTCTGTGAGCGAGCGGCGGTCTTCCGTGCGGATGCGGGAGCGCGCGGGCCGCGCGCGGGCAGTCGCAGAAAACGGCCGTTTTGCAGAGGAAAGCGGATTCTCTCCCAACCGCCTCTCCCGCTCCGGCTGCGCGGAGCTGGGTCACCTGCTCCTCGCTCTCCTTCCCGATCTGCCCAGCAGCGTGCGGCGGGAAAGGACCGTTAAACAGAGTGCCGGGCAGTTCGGGGGGTCTGGCGGGCAGGTTCCCACCAGCGGGAAAGGGAACTGGGAACCCAGTGGCCTGGCTTTCGGCAGAGGCAATCCTGCCTTCTCGTGGTCCCTTGCCTGATCTCCCGCCACCCGCGCGAAAACGCAGCGCCCAGCGGCGGCTGCTGCTGCTGCATCCCGTTCGGGTCTGAGGCGCGGAGTTTGCCCAGTTCGCAGCAAACGGAAAAATTCCGCTTTCCTCTCGGAGACGGGCGACGCGTTCATTTCCCCGTCCGGGGTCCCCCGATCCCTCCAAAAGCTGCGGGCGGCCGCCGGAGCGCGCGGGATTCCCTGTGACCCCGGGTCCCGCTACCCTCCATCTTCACGGCCCGCGTTGGGGCTGCAGCTTGAAGGTGTGTGAGCCGACGTCCCTGGTCTCGGGACCGATAACCGTACCCCGAAGGGGCGAAAGGTGGGGAACCGAACGGAGGTGGGGGCCTCCCGGGTTCGAGCAGGGGGGCCCGCCAGGTGTTTGAGGACGTAGGGACCGGTGGGGTGGAAATACCTGTAGTAATCCTCCTTGCAGTAAATGCTGCCGTCCTTGGCGAAGCAGGTGAGCTCAGACTCGAGGGCCAGTTTGCATTCACAGCACTTCAGGCATCTCAGGTGCCACTGTTTGTCCACTGCCAGCAGGTAGTACCTGTCGGAGATCTTGCCCCCGCAGCCCGCGCACAGGGCGGGCTTCTCCGGGCTCAGCGGGGGCATGCCCTGCAAGGCAAGCACGGTGCAAGCTGAGGAGGGCGCGGGCCCCGGGCGAGCGGTCCCGGGGAATCGCCGGGCCCGGGCGCTCGGACGCCCGGCCAGGGGCAAGGGCCGCCGCGCCCAGGACGACGTCGGGGAAAACGCGTGCTAATTTTCCCTCGCGGCTCACCCCCTTTCTGCGCTGTTCGCGGAACCGCTGGCGGCCTCCGGGGACTAGTCTCCGAAGGACACGCCGGCCGCCCGGAACCTCTTTTTGAAAGGCCAAGGCGCGCACGGATTGTAGTTCGGTGGATGTCTCCGAACTCAAATCATCACAGGATTTTTTTTTTTAAAGTTAAAGTGTGGCTTTCCGCACACACAAAATAAAACCGCGGACGTTGTTGCTGAGGAGCGGAAAGGAGGTAGGAAGGAGCACCGACTGTTTCTGAGCAACCAGCATCACAGTCCCGTCTCTCCAAACCCCTTTCAGCGTGCAAAAGCGGGGAGGGGTGTTCCCAGCCGAGTTCACGGCTTGGCCCACACTGTCTGGAGGGGGTGCATGTGGCAGCCCTTGTGTCCCTAATTTTCTGGGATGTTGGTCTTCTTCCCAGTCAGGGCACGAAGGGCCCGTGGTTCGGTCCTGCCGCACCGCGCCCCTGAAACACACGTGCCCGGGGGACCTTTGTCCTGAAACCCTGCTCAGGGTCCAAACTCAGCTTCCCGCCTGCATCCCCCACCGAGGACGGAGAAACCTCACCTGGACCAGCCCAGCCCGTGGAAATGCAGAACTCGGCTTTTTGTTGTTGTTTTTTTTAAACAGGAGGGCCATGGAAGGCAGGAGAAAAATCTAATCTCTGGACATTTTCTCCTTCAAGCCCAGCAGAAATGGGCTGGAGTTTTCCCACAAAACTGGGGCGGATCTGGAAAAGTAGTTTCGGCCTTGACCCAGACCGGGGGCGCGCACTGAACGCGTGTTTTAAATGTAGAAACATCCGCCCACTCGAGTCCTTGGTGGACCGCGCATACCGCTGAGCGGCCCTGGGCCATGCACTAGTTTAGTCGGAGCTACAGTCCCCAGTACGGTGCCTAAGGACCGGCCGGCCGGCCTGTGGCCACTTCCTGAGTTTCGTAGCTTTTCCTCCCCGGTTCTTAAGTGGGAAGGGGCAGCTCATAGCTGATTCGTCGGTTTTCTTTCCAGAGCAGACATGCCTCTTACTGTTAGGAATAGTAGTGACCGCGATACTGGATCCCACCCTTGAAGGTTAGCGCGATCTCGGACTCGGGCTGAGGGCCCAGCTCCAACGGCTTTTCATTAGGCTTCCTTGCACAAGGCTCGCGCCCTGCCAGGGACCCGAGAGCAGTCCTTGCTCGTTAAAGGGGCCCAGCCTAGCTACCAGCGACCCCGAAAACCGCTGGGTTTGGAGGTGCCAGGCTCCGAATGTCTGGAGAAGTGGAGGTGGCCCCGTCATCTCTAGTCCACTCCCAAGATCTCGTCATCAGACCCGAAACTAGGGACACCCGGCTCCCGCGGGGCCCGGACGCCTGGGCCGCGCGTCGCCCGCCCGCAGCCCGCGCCCAGCTCGCGATTCGCGCCCAGCTCCTCTCCCGGGAGGCGCCCGGGAGCCTAGGGATCCGGAGACCCGAGTCTGAGGTCTGCAGACGAGGACGTCTCCATCCTCTCGCTCCCTCGTCCCCGCTCTCCCGGGAAGGGCTGCGGCGACGGTGTGGAGCGCGGGGTCTCAGCACTGGGGACGTTTCGAGGGAGACAGAGAGAGGCCGGCGCTGAGCCCCGCAGACAGGCTGACTTGAGAAAACCCACCCGCCAGCGTGGCGTGTTCTCCCCACGACCCGCCATCCTCCTCGGGCCGCCGGGAACAGGGGCTCCAGAGCGCGCCCAGCTCCGGCACCGCGCGGGGCCCTCCTTACCGCGTCGCGGCCGTTGAGCTGCGCGCCTTTGGCCAGGCGGGCCTCCGTCTTGGATCTGCGCTCCATCTCCTCCATGATGCCTTGGATGTGGCCCCCGGAGATCCCGTGGAAGAGCATGGCTGGGGGGCGGAAGGGACACGCGCTGTCTTCTGCTCGGCACCCCACTATTTCCATATACACGCACCCGGGGCTCTCAGCTCATCCGAGGGAGGGCGCGGCCGGGACCGCGGGGGCTGCGCGGCGGCGCGGGAGCGCAGGGGCGCTCGGGGGACCCAGGGCAGGGGGGAGAGAGGGGAGGAGAGAGAGCAGACAGCGTGGAAGATAGTCTGGCTGGAGAGGGGAAACGCGTGGGGGACAGGAACGAGCCAAGCCCCGGCGGCTCCCCGAGGAGATGCGCAGAAAACAAACACGGGCGGAGGGGGGACAGGAGGCGAATCTCGCGGCTCCGAGAGATCGAGTTACTAATGAGAAACAACTGCAGCGAGGGAGGACCGCAGAGCGCGGTGCGGAGAGAGAACAGTTCCGAGCACAAAGAGAGGGAAGAGAAGCGCGATCTCCGGCGGCCCCCGGCTGCTCGCTCGCAAGTTCCCAGCGCCTCTAGGTTGGGTTGGGACTGCTCCTGCCCGGGCTGCGTCCAATTTGTTAAGAGACTAAAGCCAGCCCATTTTTGATAATTTAGTAGGAGGAGTTCTCTCCCCGGAGCTGCCACGCAGTTTTATTCAGACAACAAAGACCTGTCATACTCCTCTCAACCCCCTGGTGATGGGCAAGCGGGGACAAACATTGGGGAGTGGGGGCGGGGGAGGCCGCGGGAGGGGGCAGCGACTTCCCCCAGCGCGCGCGCGTGCGCGCGCGCGCACACACCCCCTTCCAAGACTTCCCAGCAATCGCATCTGCAAGGAGCCCTGATTGTCCCCGCCCCGGCGCAGGAGGCAGAGGGCCCGCCTGTTAGGTCCAAGTTCAGGGTCCGACCCCCAGCTCAAAGCAAACAGCGTCAGCTCCAAACTTCGGGTTTCCTCGTGCGGAGTTTCTGGTCCTCAGCTTACGGGACCCGAAGACGTAAATCTTGGAGAGCCCTTCCCGCACTCTCCGACCCTCCTCCCTCCGCCCACTTCTCAAGAAGAAAGTCGCCTCACCTCCCCGAGGGGGCCTAACGGTACCGGCGGCTGGAACCGCGCTCCCTGCCCCGCAGTGAGGATCGGGCTAGGGCGAGGAGAGCCTATGGGTCCAGAGTGTGCTCTCGTCAAGAAGATTTTCTGTGAAGAATCAGTGTGGGGATGGGCGTGGAGTCGCGGGCACACGCATGCAACCGGCCCAGGCGTGATGCCTGACTCTCCGACCCAGCTTGGGTCCACGGGGCAGTGGCTGGGGAGTGGAGCGTCCTCTTCGAAACCTGTCAGTGTGGGCAGCGACTCAGGACTCCCGGGAGCCTGGGGCACGCCCTGCTGCCCGCTGTCCCCACTGCCCTGGCAGGAGAGGGGACTTGAGAAATGGGCCACGGGGGCATTTAGGAGGGGGTGGGGGGGTCGTCACTGTGGAGGAGGAGAAGGTGAGAGCCGACCCGGGCCACGGCAGACCCGCTCGTCACCGCTCGTCACCAGAGGCCAGGTTGCTCTGCCTCCCTCCGGCCCTGGCAGGGCCCCCCCGCCCCCCGGGCCCTGTTAAAACACGTCCACTGTCCTCGGCGACGGTCGATTCATTCAAACCACCAGAAGTCCCCTAGCGGCCCCACACTGGAGCAGCGGCAGGAAGCAGCCCAGCATGAACCAGAGGGGAGGAAGCGGACCTGCCCTGTGCCCCCCGCCCTCCCTCCCTCCCCTCTGCCTGCTGCTGTCCCACCGGTCCCCACAGCCATCCCGGGGAAAGAGGGCCATGTCCTCGCGAAGCCTGGGTGCCTCAGGGAGGCCCCTGGTGGCAGCAGACTCACTCCCCTCTGTGGGAGCGACAGGAAACTTCCACCCAATCTAGAAAGAGGGGGTGGGGGGGCGCTTAGAGGGAGAGGAGGGAGTGGGGGAAGAAGGAAGGAAGGGAGGAAGGGAGGAAGGAGGGAGGGAAGGGAGGAAGGAAGGGAGGGAGGAAGGAAGGGAGGAAGGGAGGAAGGAGGGAGGGAAGGGAGGAAGGAAGGATGGGAGGGAGGAAGGAAAGAAGGGAGGAAGGGAGGAAGGAGGGAGGGAAGGGAGGAAGGAAGGAAGGGAGGAAGGGAGGAAGGAGGGAGGGAAGGGAGGAAGGAAGGAAGGGAGGGAGGAAGGAAGGGAGGGAGGGAGGAAGGAAGGAAGGGAGGGAAGGGAGGAAGGAAGGATGGGAGGGAGGAAGGAAAGAAGGAAGGAAGGGAGGAAGGGAGGAAGGGAGGAAGGAAGGAAGGGAGGGGGGAGGAAGGAAGGAAGGGAGGAAGGAAGGGAGGGAGGGAGGAAGGAAGGAAGGAAGGGGGGGGAGGAAGGAAGAAAGGGAGGAAGGAAGGGAGGTATGGAGGAAGGAAGGAAGGGAGGGAAGGGAGGAAGGAAGGGAGGGAGGGAGGAAGGGAGGAAGGGAGGGAGGAAGGAGGGAGGGAAGGGAGGAAGGAAGGAAGGGGGGGAAGGAAGGGAGGGAGGGAGGAAGGAAGGGAGGGAGGGAGGAAGGGAGGAAGGGAGGGAGGAAGGAAGGGAGGGAGGGAGGAAGGAAGGAAGGGAGGAAGGAAGGGAGGGAGGGAGGAAGGAAGGAAGGGAGGGAGGGAGGGAGGAGGGAGAGAAGGGGAACCCCGGGGATGGCAGCCTGGCCCTCGTCCCGAAGCCCGGGTCTCCGAAGCTGCTGGAGTCGCCTCTTCCATAAACCCCCAGACCCGGCGCATCCCTTGCTCTTTTCTCGGGGTCAGAAATAACGTTATTCGCAGACGGGACGCCGTGGCCGTCGTGCCGGTGCCAGAACGCAGCTCATAAAACACAATTTCACACAAAAATGAAGCCAATCAAGGGGACTAAGCTGGAGACCTAGCCCCCTCGCCTTGGCAGCCCGAGCGGACAGCAGGGCAGCTATTTACTGTGAGTAATGTAATTAGCCCCTTTGGACGGAGATCAGTGAGCTTTGCAAACCCGCACACGCAGGCGGAGGGACCCACGCAGGGGCCGGGCGGCCCCCTTTCAGAGACAGCAGGTCCCATCACAAAGGGGCGATCGCCTCCCACAAGTCAGCGGCTAAGAGGGCTCAGACCCCCCCCCCCAGGAGGAGGAGGAGGAGGAGGAGAAGGAGGGGTTTCTGAGGAGCACAGCGGTCCATGAACCTGAGGGGGCTCCAAGGAGAGAGGGAAGATGGGACCCCCGTCCAGGGACTTGTTTTCCCTGGTTTCTGGGCTGCACTCTTGCTGCCTTGCCCTCCGCCCTCCCCTCCCAAATGGGGGGTGGGGGGGGTGGTGGTGGTTTGGAATTTGGTTTGGTTGTTCTTGGACTTTCGACTCTGCTCGGCCAAAGGAACAAAGAGTCTGAGAACACCAGCCTCTCCTCGCAAGAGATGAGTTTGGAGACTCCGCAAAGTGAAAGTTTAACCAAGAACTGCGGGGAAAGGCCGGAACTTTGTGGAGAGCGTCCAGGGCAGCCAGAGACACGAGTCCTGGGAGCCAGCCAGCCAGCCAGCAGCCACCCACCCCTCAGGCCCACACCTGTCTGCATTCACCCCGCAGGTGCTGAGCGGGCAGGGCTCCTCCTGCAACCAGTGTCCGGCTTGCATCCCGGCTGCGCCTGCTTCTGCTTATAAACGTCGGGTAACAAGCTCCTGCCCCCCCCCCCCCCCGGGATCTGCTACTTCCCATAAAGAAGCCGACTGCCAGGGTTCCTCCCTGTCAGCCAGTACAGGACGTTTGCTGAAAGCCAGGGGTGGGGCCGGGCTTCGGGACTTTGGGAGGTCCTTGTCAGTCGTTCGGAAACTGCAGCCCAGCCCCCTCCTACCGCTCTTTAAAGAGGAAGGGGGAGAGGGGGCCTCAAGAATTGGGTGTGTGACCTGGGGTGTCCTACCCTTTCAGTCTCCGAGCCCCAGAAAACGACCCAAGAGGGCCGGCCCCGCCTCACCACACCTCACTCTGCACGGACAGGGTGCACTTTATGGAGAACGTCTTTGTGGCTGTGACTTCTTTCGCTTTCCACGGAGTGACACCCCCCCCGCTCCTAGTAGTCGTCTGCCCCGCCCCCACAGCCTGCAAGACAGGGTCCCCTCTGTGGACCCAAAGCCTCACTCAGAGCAACGGGGCCCACCCTGGGCCGGGCTGCGCCCCCGCCCTGCCCGTGACACCGACCCACTCCCCTGGGCTCTGCCAGCCACACACCCGGCTACAGCTCGAGGCCGCACTCCCCTGCCCTGAGGGGGAGCTGGACTGAGGGTCGGGAGTTCAAGGTCCTGAATTCTCTGTCCGCCAGGACAAGGGTGGCAACCTCGGCCCCCGGCTGGGACCCAGACTCCCTGGAGGGAAGGACAGGGGGTGGAAGGCTTTCCCCACGGGCCGCAGACCTGCATCTCCGGGGAGCCTGAGCAGCCCAGGTCTTCTTAGATTTGAACTCTGGAGGCCAAGGTCCTGTGCCCCAGGTTTGCCCGTAAAGGGCAGGGGTCACCTTTCCTCCTGACCCCATTAAGCTGGTTGAGGAGGAGCCCCTTGGTCTGGAAGGTGCAGCCATTGAGGGTTTGCCGGCATCCCGCGAGTACCCCAGGGCCCAAGGTGTCAGTGTTGTTCTGGGCTTGGGAACCCGCACGGAGCGCGGCGCCACCCAGCCCTAGGCGCACGGCTGAGTCGAGTGGGCTGGGAGCTGATGGCCGGGAGGCGCCGGGCCTTTCTCCAGTTCGGTGGACTGAGGGACCCTTCTGTGCCAACCTTCCCCACCAGCGAGGGTGGCAGGTCCAGACCGGCGCAGCCGTACGGCGCGCCTCTGACAGTCTCACGATGAGAGACTCTTTCAGGGCCGGAGAGGAGCCGGCTGGGGCTCGGCTGCTTGGAGGAGGCGCGGCCCTCGCACCTCTCCCGGCCGCGGGCTCCGTGCGCTCCTTTCCTCGCGCGCTCTCCGCGCCCGCAAAGCCCCTCCGGCCGCCCGCTCCCGCCACGCCCCTTCCCTCCGGGGCCCGGGTTCTCCGGCCAGAGCTCGGCCGCCGAGCGCGGAGCAGCGCGCCTAGGCCGTCCGCAGCCCCTTTACCTGCCATTTCCGCGCCGCCCCGGGCCCCACCGGGCACATCCGCGCGGCGTCCGATGAACCGGCTGCGCGGGGGTCGGAGCGAACAAAAGCGAAGTGGGCGAAGCCCGTCTCTGGTGAGGACGCTGTCTTCCCTGTCCCCTCGCCCCTTCCTGGAAGGGTCCGAGCGCGGCCCTCACGCCGCCGACCACGCTCGGCTCGGGGCACCGAGACCTCCGCCCCCACCTCCGCCCCGCGGATCCTCAGAAATTCGGAAGGAAGACCGAAGCTGGGAGACCCCGGCCGAGACTGTGTTTGAGAGCCTACGCAGCGCGGGGTGATTTCTAAGACAAATACGCTCCCAGAGAAGGTGCGCACGCACACGCGGGTGCGCCCATACACACTCTCACACACGATGTGCACACCCGCCCAAGGGAAGGGGCAGAGAAAACGAGGAGGACCCGGGCACACCGCTCACCTGCCTCCAGCGTCGTGCCGTTCAGCATCCTCGGCGCCGAAGGGGCTGATGGCGCCCGGATGGTGCCCGAGCTACAGAGAGGAGCCGCGCGTCAGCCCCGCGGTGCGGGGGGTGGGGTGGGGGGCCCGCGCCTCCTCCCGCCTACGGGGTCAGCCGGACCGTTACCCGGGGCGGCCTCGGGTGCCCGCGGGTGCCGGGATGCTCGGGGCTTCCGGCCTGCCGTGCCCGCCCAGGGCAGAACACTGCCCCCGCCAGGCCCCCGCCCCCGCCATCGCGGTCTCACCTGGAAGTCAGAAGGTCCCGCCCGGAACCTGGGCGAGGGAGGTCGGGAGGCGGCGGCCGGAGGTGCTGGCCGGTCCCCGGGTCTCCCGAGGGCTCCTCTGTTAATCCAAATAAATACACCGCGTGAGCCGTTGGACGGGAATCTCTCTCTCTTTCTCTCTCATCCCTCACCTCTGGCCGGCAGCTCTCTCCACCTGTCTTTTATTTTCTGTTTATGCTTCCATCTCGAGAAGGGGAGGAGGTGGGGTGGGAAGAGGGACCCCCGGGCCGGCGCCCGGATAAGCTCTCCGAGTCCGAGTCCCGCCCTTCCAGCCTCTCAGTAATCCGGGGAGGTGTTAATGGAGGCCTCGCCGTTACAGAACCTCATAAAGCCCCAGCATCTTGAGGTTTGGGCGCCACAGGGGGCTGAGGTCCGGCGGCGCGCCCTGGGCTCGGCTCCCCAGCCGCCGTGGCCCTCCCCCGAGCTCCCACCTAGCAGATGCCACCGGCAGCCGAGCCTGCCTAGACGGCGAGGGGCGGTAGCTGGTGCGGGGAGCTGGGCCAAGCCGTTGATTGATCACCGCGCATTCCTGCCCCCCAGCCCCCGCCCCCCAGGTCCTTCATCACTCAGCGCTCCGGGCGGGGCGCGGAGGCCCAGCTCTTGAGGGTGCGTTTTGCGCTCGGCGGGGCGTTGACGGGGGTCTACGTGCTGGCCAAAAGCAAGGAGGTGGAGATGGCCATTAACTTTCGCGGGGGGCGTGGGGTGGGGCGGTAGACCGACTCAAACCCGGGGAGACGAGCCTGGGGGTGGGGAGCGTGGCGCGCAGACCGACTTACAGACCCTGGACCGGCGGAGGAGTCCGTCGTGTTCCCTGCTCTCGGGTGCCCGAGGGTCTGCGTCGCCCCAGCAGCCCCGGGCAACTCCGGCCACGGGAAGCGGTCGGAGAACCCGGGCCTCTGGCCGATGGTTTACCCACTCCCCGACCCAGCGCGCCCTCGCCGCGGGGGGTGGGGGCGCGGGATCACCGCGAGGCTCCCGCGCGGCTGTGGCAGGGGGTGTGAGCAGCGAGATTGGCAGCTTCAGGATGCGGCCCGGGTGACGATGCCACTGTCCCCGCCCGCCCCTCCCGGTGTCCCTACAGCGGCTCCTGCGCTGTGCGTTTGTCCGCCGCGCGGTGAGCTGGGGACGCCCGCGCGCCTGCGAGCCGCGCGCGGTAACAACACGGGGTGTGGGGCAGGTGGGGCTGGGCGGGGGCGGACCCACCTCTTTGCCGGCGACCAGCCCGGCTCGGCGGTTTAGGGCTGGCGAGGGGTTCTGCAGGAGCCACGGAGCCGAGCCCTCTGGCTTCCTCTTCCCGCCCCCAATCCCCCGTGCGGCTCGGGACCCAGACAGGGCGCCTCTCGCCATCCGACCCGATCACTTACTTGGCTTCACCAACCGATCTCACCAGCCAGCGAGTCCGCTAGTTCGTCTTCCAAGGCCCCCTCACCCCGACTCTCCCTCCCATCCCGGCCTCCCCAGCTTTTTCTCCCCTCGGTAACACCCCCCCCCTTTTCCCGCGTCTCGTCGGCCAGGGGGGCAACAAGCCTCCCGGGCTCTGTGGCTGTGGTCGCTGGCGAGGCCATGGGATGGGTGGATGGATGGCGACACCCACCCGAAAACGCTTGGGTGTTCTTATTCATCCCTGTCCAAAGCAGCTCTCCCTCCCTCTCTCCCCCCCCGCCCCCACTTTTGGGTGATGAACCATTTTAAGTATTTGGTAAACATCCATTCTACACACGCGCGGGCGCGCACGGGCGCGCACACTTCAGAATACAAATTTCGGGTGGGAAGATGAAGCCGTCACGAACCTCCCAATCCGCCTCCAGCCAGGACTCCGGGTTCACAGGCCTTGACCCCCGGAGTCTCAGGAAGAGGGCTCCGCGAGTCTGGCCGTTTGGGGTCTTGAGCTTAACCTTGAAACCGTTCGTGGGGACGCGGGTCTACCCTGCGCGGGGCGCTGCCGCGCAGGCTGGGCGTCCAGAGGGCCTGGGTAGGCTGGGCGTCCCAGGGACCCCCGACCCCTAACTGAAGAGCGGCGGGTCCTTTCACAGCCTTTTCTAGAAATCAGGGTGGCCACCGAGGTGTTTGGGGTGCTCACCACCCCCCCCCACCACACACCACCGCCACACACGTAAATATGCCTTGCTCTTTTTTCTGAGTGGAGGGGATAGTTTGGGCAGAAGTACCTTTTAACTGCTGCCAGGAAGCGAAAAAAAAAATTGCCCCGAGTTTTAAGCCCCCACCGTGGGCAGGTGCCCAGTCCCCACACGCACGCCTTTGCTCCCGTCTAGAGGCGGCGGCTTGGCTGGCGTTGGCTCGGCGTTGGGGTGGGCAGTTCGGGGGGACCTCTGGGCCGGCTAGGGAGAGCGAGGTCTCGGAGCGCCGCCAGGGAGGCAGCGAGCGGATTGCCGCCGGCCTGGCGCGGAGCCGCCGCCCCAGCCTCCTCCGGAGCTTGGCCCCGGCGCGGCGGGTGCCTGGCGGCGGGGCCGCGCGCGCGCGTGCGTGCGGAGCTAACCTCGCGGGCGCCTTGGGATGAGGGGGCTGCGGTGGAACAAAGCCCCGTGCGGGGCCCAGGGGGCCCCCGGGCCCCTCGTGTTCCAAATACATATGGTCTGGGAGTCCATAGCTTCACCGCAGGTGCGGGGGCGCTATTTTTCTTTTTTTTTTAATAACCTGGCTTTTCGAGGTGGGGGGGGGGGTGGCGTCTAATCCACCTGCTGGAAGACGCAGAGAGGGCAGCGCCCCTGCCCAGGAGGGGACCAGCCACTGCCGCAGGAGTCTCTCCCCACCCCCACCCCGTAAGCCCCACCGCGAGATCCCCCGGCTTCCTTGTGGTTTCTCGTGTTAGAAACAGTCTAGACATCGACCCCCTTGATTTATGGCGCCTGGCGGCAGGGGTCTCCAGAAACCTGGAAGCGGGGGCAGCTCCCCAGCCGGTCGGCACCGGGAAGCCTGTCTCTCCGGGCGCCCGCCTGCGCCTGGGTGCACACACGCCCAACAAGAAACCTGGATGTTCACTTTGCAATGTGCGGATGCAACGCAGCTCGCCCTCTTGCAGCGAGGCCCGTGTATGTGGTCATACCGTCGTGTTTACTGTGGGAGCCCCCCGCCCGCGCCAGCGCTGACGTGCGGTTCACAAGCATCCCCCCCAGAACCACAGAGAAGCGCAGACCCCGGCTCAGGCTCCTACGGCAGAAGCAGGAACCAGTAGGGCCGCCCCACCCCCACCCTCCCACCGAGACCGCGGCGGCCAGCAGCGGCTCCTCGGCCCTGCCGCCAGGAAAGCCTGAGGCTCTGCCCGCGGGAGTCCAGGCGGCCCCCACAAGGGTCCTCGGTGACGGGCGTCCGGACTCCCTGCCGCTCCGGCTCTGCTCCCCGCAGGAAGCGCTCTGGGGCAGAGCCTGCCAGGGGGCCGAGTCCCCCAAGTTATTTCCAGCTGCCAGGGGGTTTCTTCAAAACGCTGTCTCTCTTGGGTAGGCGGCTGCCTTTCAGAATGAACGCCCTGTCCCCTTTCTCATGTCTCCAGAAAGATGGGCTTTTTGGACTCTGGCTTTTTCTCTTCTCCCTCTTGGGACTGTGAAAGGCAGCAGCCCCCCCCCCCAAGCACCCCGCCCCCCACCCCAAAAACAGTTGTTCCTTGCCCCCCTGGGAATGGAAGAGAGATGGGCTCCCAGGAACCCACCACCCTTCCCCGGGGGGAAGGCGGCTGCAGCCTCCAGGATCACCACGTGGACCCCCCTCCTCCTGTCCGCCACCCCAGCCCTTCCGGAGAGGGCGACACGGGCCTCGGAGACCACACGGGCTCCCAGGACCGGCACCGGCAAACCCCGGGGCACCAGGAGGCCACGCTGGGGAGGCAGTGTCATGTCTGCCGCACCGTGCCACAGAAGCCACCGTCCGCGGGAAGAGGAAAACCTCACGGGGCTTCTGTTCACCTATTTTACGGTTCGCAAGCGCTCTCCTTCTGGGTCGCACACGGAAGAAGGCACACACCCTTTTGGCTCCTTGAGGTCCTTCCCGGGGCCACAGGCAGGGACCAAGACAGACCCCTGGGTGTTCGAGACCCTTCCAGATCCTCCTGGGGAAGAGGCCGAGGACCCACTCCGGGTCCAGCCAGCCTTCCGTGGGCAAGGACAGGCTGCCCGGGGGCCGGGTCCTCGGCAGGAAGCGGAGGAGGTGAGCGGAGGGAGGGCAGTCCCCAAAGAACAGTCCCTGAGGCCTGGCCCAGGCTGGAGACGATGGGGGGCCGGGTGGGGGGCTGGGGGTCTACCCAGCAGGGGCTGGGAGGGGTGTAGAGAGAGACTCGCCTGGGAGATGCACAGGGAACGGAGGAGTGAAACGTGGGGGGAGAAGAAAGCGCGCTTTAATCAAGGCGTCTTCAGTGGCCTGACCCCCGAGTGAGAGTGATTGAGTTTTCACTGAGAGAACAGATGGAAGATGAGCGCCGTTCTTGTCGCCGAAGGAACGGCACTTCCCGGCCACTCAGGTGCTGAGCGGCAGGGCACGCAGCTCAGGATATAAATAAAACGGCGCCTGTCTCCAAACGCTCCCGGCTGCCGGCCCCTCCCTCCGCGGGGCTGCCGGCCCCTCCCTCCGCGGGGCTGCCGACCCCGGGGGAAAAACAGCAGACAGTACGGAGGCTTCGGGAAAATTCAGGGGGGACCGGTGCCACCGGGTTCTAGTCTTTATTGAATGGAACATTCGCTATTTTCTTTCTTCAACATATGTGTCCGATAGTGAGGGAGGCAAAAAGAAAAATAACTATCAATACCCCAACGCGTGCTAGCTTTTTCATTGTATCGATGTCCTTTTCATAGATACCCTTACGATGGGCCTGGCGCTCAAGCACTGAGAGGCAGAGAACCGTTCTGGGTTGGGGTGCTGGTTTCTTTAAATAAGGTTTAATGCAGGAGAACAGAGATGACATTCTTGTCAAACGTAAAAATAGGAATTGAATTGCTTCTTCTTGGCTGGATCTTTGACGTTGACTTGGCCGTACGGACACTGCGGGAGAGATCAAACAAATCATCACTGAGTTACGTAGCGGTCATCTTGGAAAAGCGCAACGCTCCTCACCGTGGAGAGAAGGGGCGGCCAGGAAGGTCATAAAGGTCGTCCGATCTACCGGGTCCTGCAGGTGAACAGCAGAACAACGGGAACTCTGACAAACACTCCTCACGAGGGCCCACGAATCATTTCCTGAAAGCACCCTTCCAACTTCAAGATTCTACTCTGGATAACTCGCTCTTGGAAAATCCCCAAGTCCCCAGGGTATGCAAAACTCGTGTGCACTTCATCAGACGCAGAGAACGGTGCAGGCAGGGACATGCGCAGAAGTGAAGGTTTGATTTTTCAATGTTGGCTGCCGTTGGTGCGCGGACCTAGTGTGTGCTCCTTAGTCACAAAGCGGGTCCGTTACAGGAAAACCTTCTTGCTCCAAAACACCCAGTCCCGGAGGTCTGGGGACAGAGGGCGTCACCTGCACACAATCTCACCTCTGTAACAACTTCCCTGACCACAGCAGGCTTTCGGAAAGTTACCGTGGAGAATCCATTCCCATTTATGTTTCGCTCAGAACAGGGAAGGAGCAGTTAGTTTATCTGACTCCGTGCACATCCGAATCACTGAACTAGACATTTCAGGAAAGGGACAGTTGGGGATAGCGGGGGTCATGGCTGCAGGCAGAGGATGGCAGAGGTGGGGGAGAGAGAGGAGAAGGAGAAGGAGAGGGAGGAGGGGAAGGAGGAGAAAAGAGGAGGAAGAAGAGAGAGAGAAAGGAGGGAAGAAGGGGGGGGGAGAAAGAGGAACAAAGAAAGAAAATCCTTATCATTTAAATCCACCTCTCAACACTAGGCAGGTGTCCATTTATTGTCAATAACAAAGAGAAATGTTTTCTGGGACCTAGTTTGTAATATTCTGGCTCCCCTTTCCTGCCCTCTGTGGGCTCACCTGCTGAGCACGGCCCAGGTAAAACCCGCGACAAGTTTCCTTGTGAGAAAGAGCTCCCACGGACTGCACACCTCGGCACTTCAGGGACCTAAGTCACCGCGCACGTCACCAAAACCCCATTAAGTGGAAAGGTCCCGTGCCAGTCCTAAGGACTTCGTTGTCCCTGGCTAAAGGAGCTTGTGAAAAGTGCACTCCGGGTCTATTTAGCTTTTTTATTTGACCTGTTTTTCAAATAACAGGCATTTATAAAGGCACAGAGGCACTGCAAACTACTGGTGTAAGGCGAGAGTTTACTACTCACGTGTCTGCAGGCAGAGCCGCAGCACCAGCCCCTCCGCGCGTGCGCGAGCTGCGTCAGCACCACGTAGCCGGTGGCCGGGTCCAGGTAGCTGAGCTGGCCGGCCTGGAGAGTCACAAATAAGACAATTCACCCATCGCAACCTTCGTCATACCTTCCTCCTCCCACGTTCTACTCACAACAACATTCTGCAAAATTTTCTTTAAACAGTATGAAAGGTCTTGCCGGCAATTACGGAGGCCCGTGGCCGTGACCGAGGGCGCGCATTCCAACATTATGCGCAATCCAGCTTTAGGCGGCAGCAGGGGGAAATACACAGTCTGAGAAAACCCGAGACGTGGATGGGGAAACAAGAGGTCCTCTATGCCCAGTAAGGGCGCAGCCACGGCCTGGGTTTCCTTTGGTTCCCGGGCACCAAGTCGAACAACAGGTGATTTCGAAGACCTGAAGAGCTTAAGAGGCTGAAAGTGAACTTTCACTCAGAAGTCGCGCTTGCAATCGCAGTGATTCAAATATGTGGGAAGTGATTTAAACGCACAGAAAAGGCGCTAATCGAAACCAACAGTCTGCAGAAAAGTATTACCTCCACCATTATGGAACACTTTTCTTTGCCTCCGTGATGTGGGACCGCATTGAACAGTTTACACTATTTTCTTTTCCTTTTTCTAAGGGTGTCGTTAGTTCTGTTTTCAGCAAAAACTAAAGTATTGTTTTACCAGGTCAACACACACGGCTTCGTGAGTTTGCTGCCCGCCCCTCAGAAGCCGAGGACTCTGCCTGCACCCAAACATGGGTCTCCCGAGCTGCCCGAGCGTGTGCTGGGACGGCAAAGGAAACCACTCGACCTCTTCTTCAGATGTTGAGCACGCGGGCGATGTCTTTATCTCTAGCCTGGAGGTTTTCCTGGCAGAGGGACTTCCTCCCGTTTGTTCACAGAAGGCGCCTCTGCACCACTCACAGCAGCCTTCTCATTCAAACAGGCAGGGGACTTCCATTTCCGAGTGTGCTACCGAGTCCTTCTTCTGAGCGTCTTCCCACGGCTGAATGTGTTATTCTGGTTGAGGTTTTATCCAACGTGCTCCGTGGATGCAGTGTGGGACAGAAGGACAGGCAGAGTTCGAGTCTTCGTCTCCTCGAAGGCATCCCAGGAAAGCCCTGCCGGCGCAGCGGGGACCCAGCGAGCAAGCCTGAGACCCATCCCAGGGGCCTCCCCAATCCTCTGGGACCCCAGGAGCAGACGACAGGAAACCAGGGGCAGAACACGCTACTTGAAAATGACCCACGGTGGAGACCACACTTTATTGACAATGTCCGTGTTTGGAGACTTAGAAGAAAAACAGATAAACAGACAAAAAACATAGCAGACTCTGTTAGCAGCCTCCTTTCCACTCTGTATAACTCCCAGGTCTTCCCAGGGCCACCACCTGGGCCCCTGGCCGCCTCCCAGAGTGCTCCTGCGTGCCGCCTTTCTGCGTGGGCTGGGAAACTGGGAGCTTGTGGCTGCCCGCCCAAGCTCAATTTGTCTTCATGGGTGAGCCTCAGGTAGTGGGGACAGCAGAGACGGAACAAACGCACCCACAGGTTGACGGGAGCCAGATGCTCTGTGGGGCGGGCCTGCCCGGGGAGGAAGGGAAGGGAGGGACCCACCCGGAGCTGTGTGTGAAGGACCACTGGGAGGCAGGGCTTCAGGCTGCGGAAGGAGGAAAACAACCAGCTCCTTACTGGGTTTACTGTGGCCCCCCGGACAGTCAGCCTGTGACAAATGCTGAAACCCAGAAACCCCGAACCCCCGAGTGAGATAAAGCTTCGTTCCTGTCCCAGGCCGACTGAGCTGGCTTCCCATGCCACGGGCCTTTCCGCTGAAAAGAACACGTCTGTTCATATTTACCATATTTCTATGTGGAGCACAGGAAGGAGTCACACGTCCTTGTACAAAGAGTGGAAGGAAGATGAACCCAAGACAGCAGTCATTCCCTGAGGACGCCCTGTGGGGGTTTAACGCCTGATGGAGGAGGCAGGCAGGTGCTCAGGGCCTGCCGGCTCGAACGGCTGTCGTCTGCTCCTCGGGCTCGGGCCGCGCGGGTAACACCAGTCGTGCCGAGTACTGGCCCCGCGTGACGTATTAAACAGGTTATTACAGAACTTACTTGCTCTCTCGAGATAAAATATATATATATATGTATATAAACATGCTACCTTTAAACTCATATAGTCCGAGGTGTCAGAAGCGGGAGGGGAGACGCTAAGTTTTGATATTGATGCTAACAAGCAATTAATTGTCCAGTTCCCCCAAAGAGAAGAAAACAGCTCAAGCTCGTCCAGGAAGAACGTGAGTGCCCAGCAATAGTCTCCTTTGGGATCGTGCCCCTGAGAGCGGAGGGAAGGGACGAGAGGCTGGTGACAAAAATCAGGTAAATTAAAGAGGGGCTTGTTGGATTTTTCATTTCTAAACTCATGGGAGGGTGGGCGTCTGACTGATCAGGCGGATAAACGCACAACACGTTTTTTCCGGTGACTTCGCAGCTCCATCCACTCCTGCACGCCCGTGCCTCAACACAAACACCCACGCAGACACAAAGACACACATACACACATGCGGACACGAGCCACACATAACACACACACAGACACACGCACGCGTGATGATGGGTCCCACACGGCCGGAATTTAGCTCGGGCACCGATCAGAGACGACTCACACTCAGGACAAACGTTAACTCTTAGCCCGGGATCAGGGACCGGGACCAGTTTTCAAGCGAAGACAGGTGGGAAGCGTGCGTGTTGTCAGCAGCCAGGGGCCAGGTCACACGGGGTCCCCCAACCTCTCAGTGAGCCTGGGACGCGCAGGCGCACGGACCCCAGGGTCCCGAGGCCCGCCAGGACAAGTCTCATCGCGCAGGCGCATGGGCTCCGGGGGGGGGGGCGTCCAGGAGGGGCCTCACAGCGCAGGCGCACCAGCCACCGGGCGGGACGGGGGCGGGGGCTCACCGCGCAGGCGGCCGCGTGCAAGTCCGCGATCTGTCGCTCTGCCGCGGTTAACTCTTGACTCGCCGGGAGCCTCTCCGCCCCCACGGGCCCGTCCTGCGAGGGGGACCCGGCACCGCCGCGATCTCGCTCAGAAGCAAAGCAGAGGGTGACGCTGGGGTGCTGGTGGAACCTTGCTGTGACCCAGAGGGGCCGTGGCCAGGGGGCAGCGGGACGCTGACCCCCGAGCGCCGCACCCACCAGCGCCGGGATCTGCCTGGATGTCATGGCCGCCGCAGGCCGAGCCGCCCCGCCCTCGCGGAGTCCTGGCCCCGCCTTCCACTGCGCGGCAGCCCCGCCCCCGCCGAGCCGGCAGCCGCCGGACGCCGCACAGACCTGGTGGGCCGCGGGGGACGCGCATTTCCAGCCTCCGGGCCTGGATTCTCAGTCCTCCGTTTTTCTTCTGAGATGGCAAATGCACATTGAGCATGATCGCCACAACCGTCACTGTCGAGAGGAGCCGAGGTGTGCAGAAAGGGCCGGGGGACGCCAGGGTGACTGGTGCGAGAGACCACGTGGGAGGCCGGCCCCGCCTGCAATGAGGACCCTGCGTGCAATCAAACAGCGGAAAGAGGGCTGATTTCTGTCCTGAATTGGAAAGCTATCCTGACACCCTCAGAGTTTGAGGAAGAGGGCACAAGCCCGGGTGCTAGAATGGAATTAACACCTCTCTGCCCATCCACCCCAGCCCCCTGTCCCCACCCACTTTCTGCCTCTGCCTGGGTTTCAGGAACAGGGGTTTGGTTTTCTAGAACCGAGGGCTAGGGTGGATTTTTGACTAGCACCACCTCTCTGGACAGCTGCGTGTATTGTGCGACCTCGTCGTCACATTTGGAATTTCTTAGTGGGTCCTGATTGAAACAATCCTATTGGTCCATTTTAAATCTCAGAAGGGCAATAAATCGGAACCCTACTTTGCAAATCTGTTTCCTTTGTGTTGGCCTGACAGGTTACCAGCATCCAGAGACTGCTCAGTGATCGGAGAGTCGAGGACCTGGAAGGCTAAGGAGAGGCCCTTAGGGGAAGCGACGACGGAAAGGTGGGGCCCAGCTGGAGGTCAGCCAAAGCAAGAAGCTGCGCGATTAGAAAAGGGAATTCACCCTAAATCACGGGCGGGGGCGGGGCGGTGTTTCCAAACCAAACTCTCAAATAAAGGAAATGAGTCTGGAAGTTCGGACTGAGTTCTTAAAATTGAGGATGAGAACCTGTTAACAGATCATGAAATTGATGCAAAGGGGAGGCTGCCGCCTCCGCGGTGGAGCCGAACCCGCCCGGGGCTGCAGCCCGGGCTCATCCTTCCGTTTCCTGCCTGTGCTCTCGGAGGAGCTGGGTGTGGACGGGCGACACGCAAGAGGAGGCCGAGCCCCTCAGTCATTCCCCGGTGGACGGCAGCCTGCCTTCTGGTCCCACGCCCAGCCTCAGTGTCTGGGGTGGCCTGGGGCTTAAATCCAGTTACTTGCACTGCGCCGACCTGCCCGGAACTCCGTGCTGCCTTTAAAGCGATCCATCATCTCAGCCCGTCTCTTCAGCTCATCCCTCCGGCCCACACTGCGATGGTTTGACCTGTGCGAACGGCTTTACCCCATCACCTGCGTGCTGATGACGCCCACAGTGCTGCCTCAGGTGCGGCAGCGGTGGGAGCCACACACCTACCTGTGCATTAGCCTGCTGGACACAGACACTGAAAAACACCCCCACCTCACTGCGTCCACGAGGGACCTAATCTCGTCCCCTTTGAAATTGTACTTCCCTGTTTATTTTCTATTTTAAAGGTGTACCTTATTTGGAGTGATTCTTGGGGTGATCCTTACCTCCTTCCACGCCTCCCTACCCAGTCACCCAGTCCTTCCAGCTTTACTTATCCCTGTCACACACCTGTCCTCCCTTGCATCTGTCTTTGTTCTAGTTCAGTTCACAATCACTTCTTCTCCCAGGGCTGCAATGAGAACAAATGGCCCGCTGACATATACATGATTTGTGAATAATAAGTAATGCGGACTTTGTTTATGGACAAAAGTATCCCTCATCGCCTTGGAGGGGTGAAGTTATACTTCCCTTAAAGCCTCAGCCCATCTGCCACCGCCTCTGGGAAGCCCTCCCAGATTGCCCACTTTGCTCCCTGTTTCCCCGGCGCCCCCTGCAGGCTGCACTGGACGCAGGACGTCTATGCCCCCTCGATGCCCAAAGCCTGTGTCTGCACTTGCACTTTCCCAGTGTACAGTGTTATGTTCACGAGGGCTTTTTAACAGCCAGGTGGTGAGGCCTTTAAGCTGAGAGACTGTCTTAATTATCTTCGTATCTCTAGTGGCACAAATATGTAGGACACGCTGAAATGTTCGTTGCGATGGAGAAATGAATGAGTAACAGCAGCAAAAGCCCACATCTGAGTCGCATAGTGAAGAAATGATACAAACGCACCCCCCCCCCACCGTATCTTCAGGGTAAGAATCATAAGTAGTGGGCTTTAGCAGCACAGCCGTGGTTCTCGGGCTATTGTCCCGAGACACAGGCGCTAAGATAACCAGGGGAGCGATTTTATTTGCCAGTCTATTCCGTAAGTCCCCTCACACAGCCACTGAATGAACGGAAAGTGCAACGCGGGTTTGTGTTGGCAGTGACGTGCGGCCTTCTCGGCCCTGCACGAGCGTCCCGTCACCAGGCACACAGTGCCACAACAAACACCCACACTAATCACTTCCAGCCCTTTGGTTATGCCAGTATTCAAAGTGAAACCTACTCCTAAGTATATTCAGTACTAACGGTGTGATCCCCAGAAAGACCATTGCTAAAAAAAAAAAAACAGCAAGAAAGGAATTCCGTTTTTACCTTATTGCCATAGCTGGACGGGCACTGTGCTTTGAAAGTGAGGCGGGAGCTTGGGTGCTGTGGAGCCCCCCCTCCCCCGCCCCCGCCCCCTTGCACACCAGCGCTGCTGTGGAGAGACCTGGGTTAAGGCTGTAAACGCATCCGGCAACTCAGAGCGCTGTTCTTGCGCCGGCTCTGCCGCTGGCGGAGGGAGGGAGGGAGGGTGACCGCCGTTCCGTGACTACAGTGAAAGGCGCACTGAGTTCCAGGTCAAACATGCATGACTCTGACGTGTCGGGCTCATCAACGGAGCATGATGCATGTTAACATCTTCCCAGCGGCGGACACGCGCGCTGCGCCCCAGTGGTCCAGAGAGCGCACCCCGCCTGCTCGGTTTGCTGCGGGCGCAGCGTCCCGTGCAACGCGCAGCTCCACTGCAATGTCACCGTGTGCGTGGTCACGCTGGTACAGTTCTGTCAGGATGTCATCGGCACCGGGTGCTCTCTCCGTCCGATGACAGTGGCTGATGGCCCATTTCGGGTAGCGTTGTCACGAGCCACACCGGTTTGCGCTACAACGTAGGACAGTAATAGCGAAATCAGAGCGTCCTGGCCGGTCGGGCGCTGCACGGGAGCTCGGCTCTGTCCACACTGTGACTCTTAAACAGCGGCACGCGCGGAACCCAGGTGGGTAGTTCGTCCACCAGTCTAAGCCCCAAGGGGGCAGGAACATGCGCACTCGGCCTATTTTATTTCCCCGTGCAGAGCAGAGCCTGTCCCATAAACCAGTGAGTGAATAAATCCCAACGGCAGCACCACAGGTGGGCAGGGCACAGTCTTTGAAGGCGCACGGACTCGGAGCTGAGTGTTAACCCCTCCGCCTTCGCATTCCGCGCCGCTGGGACTCCCTCTCCCAGCCGGGCCTCGGCCTCTGCGGGCTGTGCGTGCGGCCTCGGGGCTGTGCGAGCCGCGTCGGATCTCATTTACTGTGAACATCAAATGAGATGCGGCCTGTGGACCATTTGGCGCAGAGCTAGGCTCCTCGGCGTGCCTGGGGTTGTCAGCGAACTTGGAAACCACTTTTGTGGTTTTAGTCGGGTTATTATTAGTCCTCAGCTGCCCAGTAGTTCGACTGCTCATTTTACCATCAAACCTTAATGGCGTGAGGCTTTGCTTGGCTGAATGACTACCAGTTCCCACCGGTAAATGACAAAACTTGCCAGATATGTGCACAATCCAACAGATTTTTCAGTTAGTTAAAGGAAAAATCTACATCAAGTAAAAAACCTTCCATACAGCAAAGGAAATAATAAACAAAATGAAAAAGTAACCTGCAGAACAGGAGAAGATATTTGCGCACCACATATTGGATAATGGGTTCAATACCCAAAATATATAAGAAATGAATACGACTCAAGAGAACCCCCCCAAAAAAAAACCCGATTAAAGAATGGACTTGAATAAACACTTTTAACAATCAAGACATAAAAATAGCCGACAGGTGCAGGAAAAGATGCTCAACATCACTAATCACAGGGAAATGCAAATCAGAACCACAATGAGACATTGCCTCACACCTGTGGGAACTGAACTGCTGGGAAAGCGACGAGGACAAGGGGGGAGGTGTGGAACAAAGGAAACACTCGCTGCGAATGACAGTGCGAACCGGTGCAGCAGCGGCGGCTGTGAAAAGCGGTGTGGAGTGTCCTCAGGGAACCGAGGACAGAACTTCCACAGGACCCAGCAACCCCACTCTGCGGGCACGCATCCAGAGGAGATGCAGCCGGGGTCCGGAAGAGACACCCAGAACCCCGTGGTCACCGCAGCCTGGTTCGCAAGAACCGAGACACGGGAACA
Organism: Phyllostomus hastatus; assembly: GCF_019186645.2. NCBI lineage: Eukaryota > Metazoa > Chordata > Mammalia > Chiroptera > Phyllostomidae > Phyllostomus > Phyllostomus hastatus. Next base: position 21,709,081 of record NW_025333607.1, on the reverse strand, counting down.
ACCCCAGTGCCGGCCGACGAGTGGGCCGTCTCGTTAACGTGGCCTGGATTTCAGGAGAGGACGTGATTTTAGTCCTCACTCCGAAAGTGCAGAGGGTAGAGGAAAAGTAAGAAAAAAACAGTCCTCTGACCCAAGGGATGGGAAACACACCCCGAATCACAGCGTTTTATCGGTAAAACAAACACACGTAGGGAGAGAAAGGCCGTGCATCGGAATATGGCAGCCAGTCACGGGTGGACACACCAGGCACTCATCAGGGGCGTGTTGACCCGCCCGATGTTGCCTTCCATTGGAATCCCCGCCGAATCCGTTCTCTTGTGATAAATGCGGGCATTTGGGTGGTTACAATGGATGCTCATTTTATCATCGTGCCGTCCACTATCTTTGGGGTCCTCCGACTGGAACACTGTTGACCTTGTCCCTTGGCCACCCTCTCCTTTGTCACCGTGCTCCTAAATGACTGAATCCGTGGGTACGCCAGGCACTCTCGCGTGGTTCTGTTAGCTCTTCCAAGGGTTATGTTAGCCTTTCCCATTAACGTTTGTGTCTATTTTTTAAAGATATTATTATTTATTTATTTATTTATTTTTAGACAGAGGGGAAGGGAGGGAGAAAGAGAGGGAGAGAAACATCCGTGTGTGGCTGCCTCTCATGCACCTCCTACTGGGGACCTGGCCCGCCATCCAGGCATGTGCCCTGACTGGGAATAGAACCAGCGACCTTTAGGTTTGCGGTCTGGCACTCCATCCACTGAGCCACACCAGCCAGGGATAATGTTCGTGTCTTAATGCTGGACACTCGGTCTCCCCTTTAAAGATGTTCGGTCCCATTTCCTGTGAAGACTCACAGTTGGCGGGACTCAGGGTCCGTAGTGAGTAACAGGTACTGGACGCCACCATTTCCTCTTGCCGTGGTGTGCGTCCTCCGGTCAAGTTCTCTGTTCTTTCCTAGGCTCCCATTGAACGCACTCTGGTTTCTAGAACTGAAGACCAGCAGAGAACTTCAGAGCTACTTTCAGCTATCTGTAGCACTTTCCTATGTAAGAGACTCCAGGCGAATTCACAGGAATAAGAGGCGGGAGGTGGTGAAGCAAGGCGGCAGGAAGAGACGCTGAGGTCTGCGTTGCACGAGCCTGCCTCTGGGGGGCAGTAGGGTGCAGGGCTTGAGGACGGCTTCCCGTGCACTTGAAGTCTACACCACCGCCTGCGGGCTGCCATCCGTGCCTCGGTTTATTCCGTGCCACCGGTAGCGCAGTCACTCCTTCCCCATCCGGTCCTTGCAAGGACTAAGTGAGTTGCTTCCTGCCAGGCACTTTTCACTGTGTCTGGCACAGATGAAATGTTGGATACAAGTTAGCTTGATTATTATGGAGTGGGCTGCCTGGTCCCGCAGGTTCCCCGCCATCAGAAGCGTTTAAGCAGAGGGAGAGTAACCCCTCGGTTGCGGTTTTACAGATAAGGTTTAAGCTGCGTCAACCCCTGAGATTTTCTGGTTCCAGCACTCGGTTCCTGGTGAACAGCAAGGTACCTTCCGTACCCGACAACGGCGGTGCCAACCTGTGCGGCACGCTCTCCCGGGTCCTACAACCACCTGTGACCACACCGCAGGACAAAGGACACCACCGCTTAGGTCCAGTCTACACGTCAGGTCCAGCGGGCCACCCAACTCCGGGCGCCGGAGACCTGGACAGACAGACTGTGAGCTCGGTTCAGGGAAGACACTAAGGAACGGCTCTTTGGGTGACTTAGACTCTCCTGTTGGGTGGCAGGCACCTAAAAGGGGCACCACATTGACCGTTGGCGAGACACGGATGGGAAAGTGAACGCAGCAATGTATCGGTAGGACACGTACAAGTCATAAACATTTTGAAAACAAATCTGGCAATGTCTATTATAAATTAAAATACACGTTCCCTTTGACTTATCAAGTGCCCTTAAAAAAGATTTTATTTATTTTTATTTTTAGAGAGAAGGGAAGGGAAAGAGGAAGAGAGGCAGAGAAACACCCATCGGTTGCCTTTCGTAGCCACCCTGACCGGGGACCGAACCTGAGACCAGGCCTGTGCCCTGACCAGGGACCGAACTGGCGACCTCTCTTTCACTTTGCAGGAGGACACCCACCCAACTGAAAGCCGCACCAGTCAGGGCCCAAGAGCACGTCTGAACAGCTTCTCTGCAGAAATACAAACATCGTTTTTAAAGGTCGCCTTAAAGGATCTTTATTGTAGCATTGACTGTGGTAGCCAAAAAATGCATATAATCTCATTGTCTGTCAACGGGACGATAGTTAAATATGGAACATTACGTGCCCGTTTCAAAGAACGGCCTAGATTTCCACTGTTGACCTGCGGGGCCTGTGGGGTGCTGTGCGGTGAGTACGGCAGGTTCTAGCGCGCTGTTCGCTGCGCCACCTATCGTTGGGACCCGCGAATGACAGAAACCTGCGAATAACGGCCTTTGACTGTTTTCGTGTCGGAGGGAACAGGTGAGGACGGACCCCTGCCAGACTCACGGCATTCGCTGCTTTGGGGCGGGGCTGGGTGGGGACCCGGGTCCTCCCCATGGCCGGTCAGTGCGATGGAAGTGTTTCCAACCAGGGAGGACTTAACGGCCACAAAAACGCCCTCACTTTCGGCCCAGTGCAAACTTCTCGAGAAAAACACGCCTGCTCGCCCTGCCGACCCTTACTCGCTCTCCCACCTCTTCCTCCGCCCCTCCTCCTCCCGCGTCTTTCTCATCTTCTATTTCCCCTCGAAGAACAGTGGTCTTTCTGTGGAAACGGGACCATACTGTAAGTGTTTAACTAGCCTGGGAGGGTATAAGGATGCCTCATTTTTTCTTCTTTTTCATCTCAAGCACAAAATATATGTTGCAAAAATTCCCTTTAGGCAGAATAATGGAGCCGCCCTCCTTGGGGACTCTGCCGTTTCCAGCGACAGGACCCCTCCCAAGACCCTCCTGCTCGGAGAGCATGCAGAAGCAATGTGCCTTGTCCTTCTCCGTATAAGTGGGACATCCAGTGGCTGCATCTTTTTTCTTACGGTAAGCAAGAATGGCTTTAAAAGAAAAAACAAAAATTTTTGACTCTGACTTTCTATGGACAAGGGCAGAAAAGAAATATATTAACTAGTCAAAATAAAGGGGCAAATCACGCCAAGATTTCCCTCATGTAGCCCTAACAATTAGCTATTAATCAACATTTGCACAGATAAGCCATTTGAAATTTCTCTTCCTAAAATGGTGTATTTTTAACGTTTGTAGTGAATTATGTGAACTATGTAGTTGAACAAATTTTATCTTTATTTGTGAAGAACTTGAGTCCTGGCTGAATTTTTTTAGGATTGCTATGGTCTTGCATTCGCTTTTCTTTTCTTGGAGTTCTATTTTATTTTTTAATACCTTAAAACCTTTCTTGCAGAGCATATGGGGCAAACACAAAAGCACAGAGAGGTATAGTGACACCCACGTCACTATGTGGACGCCCGGCCAGCACCCCGCTGCTCCAGCTCCCAGGTGCCCAGAACAGCTATCATGCCACCTACGGCTCATCTCCTCTGCCCACATTACTTTGTAACGAATGACAAATACCATAAATATTGTAATAGTCAAAACCTATGTCTAAAGGATATGATTGCTTTTGACTACAACCACAATACCGTTAATGCACCTAAAAGAGGAGGGTTTTTTTTTTTTAAAGCAGCAAACACAGAGTGACTGTTAGAATTTCTAATTGTCTCTTACAGGGCATGCATTTTCTTAGTTTCTAATCTTTAAGTTCTTCCTCAATATATACTTCCCCCTTTGAATTTTATTTGCTGAAGAAACTGGGTTGTTTTTACTTCTTTTTTTTTTTTAATGTTTGTAGGACTTCTACTTCTGGGTAGATACATCCTTACTCTTTGTTTTTTTTTTAATTTTTAAAAGATTTTGTTTATTTATTTTTAGAGAGGGGAAGGGAGGAGAAAGAGAGAGAATCAATGTGTGGTTGCTTCTCACATGGCCCCCACACTGTGGACCCCACTGGGGACCTGGCCTGCAACCCAAGTATGTGCCCTGACTGGGAATCGAACCTGTGATGCTTTGGTTCGCAGCCCGCACTCAACCCACTGAGTTATGCCATCCAGGACTGTTTTTATTTCTTATAAATTGGAAATTGGGTTCAGAGATTTGGCCAGATTTAGATTTTTTTCTTGCCTAGACACCTTCTGGGAGGGTTATGTTCCATGAGGAGGCACGGAATGTTCGGTTGCATTTCTTTCCGTGACGTCAGCCGCTGTTAGTGCTCACTATCCAGCTCCATCAATTTATGAGAGGTGGCGGAAGAGTGATATTCTTCTAACTGTAACATTCCTTCTTTGTTTACTGGAATAGTTCTCTAAATAGAAACTTCTGCTTATCTATCATTTCAGTGACCCAGTGTTACCTTCGAGTCAAAGTACCCCGTGCGGCCACAGGCCTGGGGAGGCTCCTGCACTGCCCACAGCAGACTCCGGATCTCAGAGAGCAGAACTCGGGTGTTTAATGCAAATCGGCGTCTTACACCAAGACGGAGGCAGACCTGCCAATCAGACGAAAGAAGCTGCTACACTTCCCCAAGACCGGGCCTCCTGTCCTACTTTGCTTAACTAAGTGGGGTCAAAGGACAAGAGAGCAGTGACGTCAGATCCTGGGCACCTTTTTTTTTTTTTGGTCTATATTGCAGGTGCTTTAATGAGTGAACTCTGGCTGCTTCTGTTAGCCTGGAAAGGGGATGGATAGAAGGGAGGGGAAAGGAAAGGAGGAAGAAAGGAAAAGTCGTGCGTGTGTGTGTGTGTGTGTGTGTGTGGACGGGTGTGCACACGCCGTCTGCTCCGGACACGTCTCAGCCACACGCCTCAGACGTTGAGACTGCTCAGCGACATGGTAGGGGCCTGAGATGCGGTGACCGCGAACACGGTAGAAGCCCCCTCCTCCCCGTGCAGGACGGGGCGTGTGGTGCCCGACCTCCGGTTCCACGTTCGCGGGGGAGCAGGGTCCGGGGTGGGAGCATGCGCGGCAGTGGGCTCGCTGTGGGTGCGCGGGAAGCGGGCCGGCTGGCTGCGGGGGGCTGGGGAGTGCAGTCCCCCACCTGCCGGGCCCGGGGGGGGGACAGGTGTCTGGCGCATCCCAGCAGCCTGAGCCGGGTCTCCCTGCTGATAACCCACCCTCCCTTGCGCTGAGGCGGGAGCGTGATGTTTACAATACAGTCGTCGCACATTTTACGGCTGCGGCACACTGAAATCCCTTCATGGTTAGGTCATGTTTCAAACTTCACAAAAGACAATGAAACGACACCCAGTTCGGTACAATAGATGTCAAGCCCCCTATGTAATAGACATTGTCTTGTTTTGTCCCTATTTTTCTTCCTCCTCGTCCTCCTAAGAAACATATTTCTGTAAAGTTTCAAACACGTAAAAGAAGAAACAGGCCTTCTTTCGTCTCCGCCTCCGCCACTCACCCCAGCGCCCCCGCCCCACTCCTGGGCGGAGGTCCCAGGCGGCCCACCACCTCCTCCGTGTGTTTCCCCGGCACCCGTCTCCAAAAGGTAAAAGTCATCACTAAATCCATGATGCTATCTCAGCTGAGTAATTAGTAGTCACTCCTCGACACCCTTGACCGTCCATTCAGTCGTCAGAGTGTCCTGGTTTCCATTCTGTCGGCACCAGAACCGACGTCCTGTCTGTGCCCTGCAGCCAGCTGGCCGTGCTCTTCACCAGCTTGGAGTCGGAGATCCCCCAGGTCCCTCTCGATCTTCTTCCTTGGAGCTTATTGGATGAAAACGCCGACACCGCGGATTTTGCTGATCACGTCCCAGCGGCTCCACTCAGCACATGAACTTGACCCCAGTTCCCCGGGAGTTGGGAGCTGGACCCAAACCTGCGAGCAGATCAAAGCCCTCTTCTTCCAGCGAGAACAGCGCGCAGGCGTCCTGAGCACTGCTGTCGGCGGCACGTGAGGCCGGGTGGTCTCGCTTTCTGGGCTGTTGCTCTGACGGACACCCTGTCCTTAAAGGAGACGGGTTGGAGGGGCAGCGGGAGTCTCATCCCAGCCCCAGATCCTGCCCGAAATCACCACCACCCCGAACTTGGCATCTCATTTTCATACATGTGTTCGCACCTCATTTGTATATGCCTATTCTTATAAACTAGATTTAAAGTGCACCCTGGCTGGTGTGGCTCAGTGGGTTGAGTGGTGGCCTGCGAACCAAAGGGTTGAGGGTTCAATTCCCAGTCCGGGTGCATGCCTGGTTTGCGGGCCAGGTCTCCAGTAGGGGGTGCTCGAGAGGCAACCACACATTGATGTTTCTCTCCCTCTCTTTCTCCCTCCCTTCCCCTCTCTCTAAACATAAATAAATAAAATCTTTAAAAAACTAAATAAAGTGCATTTGTATTTACATTTTTACACAATTACATCCCAACCACATGCATGTCTTCGCAGCTCTTTGTGAACTGTTCTCTACTGATATAGTATGGGAACTGTGTCCATTCTAGTCCTAACCGCTGCTTAACATCTCATCACAGGAACGGACCCCTGTCTGTCTGTCTGTCCGTGCGCGTGCTGATGGCAGCTGCTCGCCGCGCCTCCCCTGGTAGGAAGGGCCCCTCAGTGAACGGCCTTGCACCCGCGTCCTGGCACCCGCGTCCTGGCACCCGAGTCCTGGCACAGGTCCTGCGGGTCCCCAGGACAGGCACCAGAGGGGCCACCTCCGGTCCCTGCCGCTTCACGGAGCTGGCTTCCGCCGGCTCGGGACAGCCTCCCGTGACGTTTTCAAAAGGCTTTCAAACACAGACATTTTTAAAAGTTAAATTACAGAAACTTACCATCCAATAAATTATATGAAAAACCAGACTAATAAGTGCCCGAAGTTCACCCCTCACCAATTACTTTGCTATAATTTACCGGGCCCTCGCTGTGCTTCTCCAGTCAGTTCTGTGCGCCCCGGGGGTTATTTACACCCGTGTTATCTCCGGGGGGGGAGCTCGGGGGGCTGCTTATCTCCCCGCGGCTCCGCACCGAGCGGCACCGCGCCCGCAGCCCAAAGGCCGCCACGGGGGGGTGGTCACACCGCCGAAATCGGACGTGACTGCAAACCGGGGCTTAATTTATCCTCGGTTGATGGCCTTGACTTAAGAAAGTTGAGGGGAAATAGTGTTAATGAGGCAGAGCCATCTTAAAAGTGCACCAAGTCCACTGTCCTCGCACCGTGAGTGGCCCCCAAAGTGAGGGGATATCCTTCCAGCCTTCAATCGCTGTTGCCCAGTAACGTAAATGGTCTCACGGGAATTCCTGGAGTGTGAGGGACTGACCGACCGTTCAGGGAACGATGGAACAGTTTAGAGGCCTAACTCACACCACACTGAGAAACAGATCGGTCACGGATCAAAGATCTCAATGCACAAAGCAGTTTGTTTGTTTGTTTGTTTTCAGAAAACACACACACACACACACACCCAAAACACCCCAAAACCAAAACCATAAGAAGCCCCTTTGCGACGACAGGAGTCGCCGCCCGGATGCGTTTTCCAGAAAGGCCGACTGCTCAGCTCTGAGCAGCGTGGACAGCCGTCAGCCTCTGGCTGGCAGCTCTGCCTGGATCCCACCCAGGTTTCAGCCCGAGTCCACGCTGCACAGGCGGAGGCCGCCAGCCAGTGACTGATCCAGGTGGCGGCGATTCAAGGTGGAAGGCCCTGCCACCCGAGGTGGGGCTCCTCGGAGGGGCGTCTGGGCTCTGGCGCTCCCCGTGGGCTCCGCAGAGACGTTGTCAGACCTGCCTCGGGGTTGACAGTCCCCTGTCCAGACCCACTTTTCCTCCCTGTCTTTCTGAGGCCTGACGCCCCAGGGACACTGCGGGGTGCCCGGCTCTCTCCCCAGGTGCACCTCTTCCCGGGGACCGCCGGAGCCACTCTTTCCATCGTGACTCACACGGCGATTTTCCTTCGCTAGTTAAAACGTTCTGCGGTGTGACTCTGCCACATTTTTGTTGGGGTGACTGAGTATGTTATGGTACGGCCTGTGTCCAGCTCCCCTGAGTTGGGAATCCTGAACACTGAATTCAGACGAGGCTCTAAAAGCAAGCATTTGCTGGAATGGTCAGAGTGGCTGTCTTTGGCTGGCGGGGTATTGGCTGAAATTTCCCTGTGTGCTTCTGTGTGATTTTTCTTTGAGTGTGTTATAAGTTATAACAAACTTATTCTACTTCTGTATGAGTGAAGTAACAATAAGCATTACTGACCACGAGGTTGGTGGCAGTGCTGGGAGCTGGGCCGTCCACCCTCCTCGGGGAAGCAGGCACGTGGTGAGGACGCACACACACTTGCAGACCTTGCTCTGAGGCAGCAGGAGACTCGGGCACCAGTGCACTCGCCTCTGCTGCCGGGATGGGGCCACGAGCAAGAAGGGGGCAGGCGCCACTCGTTCAGGGGGTTCCGGTCAGCTGCCGGCTTTCTGCCTTAACTCCTTTCAGTCAAACCAGCCGCGTTGGAACGCTCTCTGTGTTTCCGTTTCAGGGCATGGCGTTGCTACATCCAGAAAACTTCCCTCTGGACTTACTGGTGGGTGGGCGGGGGGAGAAACCATCCATTTGGGGTGACACGGGGTGTCTCTCCCCTGATTTCAAGACGGGTCGCAGACGCGTCTGTTGTGTCAGTAGGGAAATTCCTCCTGGCGCTGGTCCGGTCCGCTGCGGCGCCCTGTGCACACAGGCGGTGTCCCCGCCGGCAGGGGACAGCGCAGGCGTGTGAGCAGGACCAGCAGCAGCGGTTTCCTCTACCACCCACAGTCGGGCTCTGAGATCCCCCCCCCCCCCCCCCCCCCGTCCCCCGCAGCGGGAAGACGAGCACCACGTGTCTAGAGCCAGGGGCGGGAAGGACTTCTCGGCCCTGCCTGGCAGTAAAACAAGACACAAATTTAAACAGCTACTTAGATTAATGCCGAGTGATGAATGTGCAGGAATGAAGAGGAAACGGCTGTGTTCGGAGGCCGCGAGAGAGGCTGGCCCCAAATCCCCTGTGACAGAGAGAAATATGTGTCTGATGGGGCTGGTGGCGCTAGACTAAACTCGGCGATAGTGATGATTTAGCAGCCGGCGTTGCAAAGTTTTTAGTCGTGTGTGTAAATTGTCACACCCCCGCACCCCCTGGGCCTGAGTTAGAAGAGACACCCTAACTCATCTCAGTCAACCTTCAAAAGGGGGCTGATCCGGAGCGGGGCTGCGGGGAGGACACAGGAAGGTTTGATGTGCAGCCTGTCAGGCCGCGGCCCCGGGGTGCAGTCTTTCCAGAGACGAGGACTCGCTCGCTGCTCCCCACGCAGACCCGTCCCGCCTCTGGCCAAGCCCCAGGAACCCGATGTATTCTCTCGGGCCCCAGAAGCGGAGAGAGAGCAGACAAAGGAGACACGTTTCTCAGGGTCAGTCGGAGGAAATGGGATAAAAATCTTGGCAGCCGTGGTTCAAAAGAAAGAGAAAAACAAACTCGGGAAGGCTGAGAAAATGATGCAATTTGTGTTTGGGCTAGTTTGGAATGTAAAGGGGGGAAGCCCGAGATGAGGCAACAATAAAACCATTTCACAGACACTCAGTGGAACCATTTAAGGTGGGGGGTGCCTTTTGCTGAAACTGCTGTGACCAGATATTTGGGGAAGAAAGCGGAGACTCAGTAGAGGTGCGTGTTGGCAGCAGCTTCTGCAGCGCAGGTCAGGGTTACAGGGGTGCACTCTCTTACCCCCCCACTCCCCCCCAAAGCTTGGAACCTCACATTTCACAGCCGAAGCCCCTGACCAGCCCAGAGCCCGCCCTTCGACCCTCCACACACCCCCACCTCCCCGACCTCGTGCCCCCACAGCAGGGGGCCATCTCCCGACCCCTCACTCAGCCAAACGGGTGTTTCTCGTCTGTTTTAAGAAACACCCTTTTCTCATCTTTATCTGAAAACTGAATATATCTCACGGCGATGGCCCAGCATTCCGTCATTGGCAATATTTCTTTCCTCTTCCTTGGTGGCAAGGAAAAGAATGGCCCCTTTTGTGGGAGGTTCGGTGAGGCAGCCCCGTGATGGAGACCGTCGGGGCACTGCTGGCTCCACTCTCAAGGGCTTCCTTGTACCAGCCCCTGGTGCGCGCCTTATACTCAGTGTTTGTGTTTAATGCGGCCGCCCTCGCAGCGTATGAGGACCAGCCTCCCGGTCCGCATTAGAAGGCAGACCAGGAGACCTCCGCTGGGAGAAGCAAGGCCTCCTGGAGGCAGGCCTCTCTGAATTCGAGCTGGACCCCTTCCTGCTGTGACATCTTCTTTCACGACCCGCCCAGCGGCCTCCTCTTATCCACAACGGCGGCGGCGGTGCGACGCTCACAGCAGCAGGCGCCGACACGGCATCTGCACACTCGGCGTGTGCACGCTTATTTAATACGGCGTCTGCACACTTGGCCTGTGCACGCTTATTTAATACAGCATCTGCACACTCGGCGTGTGCACACTTATTTAATACGGCATCTGCACACTTGGCCTGTGCACACTTATTTAATACGGCGTACCCGTCCTCACCATCATCACCGTTGCTGCCGGCAGGAACATTGTCACCCTGACCGCATGGCAGAGGGAGGCCTTGCAGCAGAGCCGTGCCCAGGGGCCCTCGGCTGGTCGGGGGCAGAGGCAGCGTGGACCCCGGCGCGCAGTGTGGCTGCAGAGTCTCGGCCAAGCCGTCTCGGCCCCACGGTGGGACTGACGGCGACTGCTGGCAGTGGGCACTCACGGCCCAGGGTCCACGGGCTTGGACCACGGTCCACTCACCTGTCCGCCGCCGGCAGGTCTGTTTCTACGGGAGGGCGTCCTTCCTTCCCCTCCCGCCCCGGGTGCCTCGGCGCAGAGCAGGCTTTTGGGAGGCGCAGGAGAAATGTGTGCGCTGCCCTACCCATTGGGGGATTTTGTTGGAGTGTCGGGATTTAGCCACATAAAGAATTAAATGATGGGGGTGCAGGGAGTGGAAGGAACCCATTTTGTACGTAACTCGATCTGTGCATTTTGCTTACGTGCAATAATCCTCGTAGCAATCCATTGTCCTTCTCGTTTTATAAACGAAGGTGCTGAGTGAGGGGAGACACAAAACAATGCGAACAAAGCCCCATCGGCGGTGACAGAACGGATCTGCGGGTGGCCGATGCACAAGGGGTGGCGGATGCACAAGGGGTGGCCGATGCACGAGGGGTGGCCGGAGCCGCAGCGGCCAGCGGAGGGGCGGGGCAGGAGAGGAAGGCGTGAGCAGGAGCAGGACAAGGGCCCCGCCCGTGGCTCACGGATGGGGCCAGAGCCAGAGCTGCAGGACCACGAGAAAAGCACGTGGGTACATGTGCCCGGGCTGAGGGCAGCGGCCCTGGAAGGAGAGGGAGCAGAGGTCGGCGAACATTTCGTTTCTCAGCACTCAGCTCTCAAAGACCCTCTGAAAAGTCGGGTGCTGCCTAGGAGTCTCCGTGGGAGGCCGTGGGAGGCCGCGGGAGGCTGCCAGGATCATAACAAACGACATGAAATGATTAGTTAGTGGCCACGAGACAGCACATCGTGACACTGCAGCTCGGAGAAACGGACACCCGGCCGTTAAAATTCAAAATCTGGCAAACCATACAGAAAACTGGGCCAAGCCTTTGTCACCACAAATCTCCTGCTTTCAGAAAACAGCCCAAGATCCGCACAGTCATGCCCGGGCGATGGCAGAGGCCAGCGTGTGATGTATTACTCGCCACCGAATGCGGCGGGTTTTGGAAGGGGGCTTGCCCAGGAGGACAGCGGTTTAGGGCGCAGGATGGGCCGCCCGTGCGGGCAGAAGGCACAGGGGTTCCTGGGAAGCGGCCTGTCCCCCCTGCACGGAGGAGAAGCAGAGGCCGGGAGGCCGGGGTCTCGCAGCTTGTCTCAATGCCCGTGTCAGCCTGAAGAACGCAGGTCACACCAGCCTCTCAGAGCTAAGACGATTTCATCTCTCTGCCTGCTCCCGCCCCCCAGCCCGTGGCACCCACGCCGCCCTCCTTGGCGGTCACCGGGGAGAGCCGCAGGGAGCAGACACGGAGATTTGGAACGGAGCGCCGTCGGAGCCACACAGCAGCTGGAGCAGACAGTCCCAGGGACATGCAGTTCTGGGAACACGGCCTCTGGTTTGGCGACGCCTGCAGTGAGGGAAGGAGATACTTCCGAAGCTCAACCCCAGACAGAGCGGTGGGGGTTTCTTCCCTCCAGACTCCTCCACAGCGTTGCTTTCCTCTGGGTGTTCGTCTCTGACTCCAGGGGCGAGACGTTTTAATGATGTTTCTTCCCTAGTGACTCTGATGGACTCTGTGCTGTGAAACAACATCGGACTTCACTTATGCTACTTAATAAAACGTTAAACTTTTTTTCTCACTACGGAGATTTTTGTTTTGAAGAAAGAATATTGTAAATGTATTTCTGTGGCATGCTTTAACATAAAAAAACATAATACACTTAGAATCAAGTAATGTGTACAGTCTAAACGTTTCTGTTTTTCAAGGGTAGGTTGGTATAGCAACTCAGACTAACCTGGAACCTCCTAAGTAGAAAAGTGAGGCAAGTGACAAGTGCAAACTTGCATTTTATTGACTCGATCCTTTGGGGTGCGTACGAGAGAAAACCTGAATAATTCCAGCTCTTTCTACAGCAGGGTGTCCGACCTTTTGGCATCTCTGGGCCACGCTGGAGGAAGAAGAGTTGTCTTGGCCAACACACGAAATACACAAACACTAATGAAAACCAATGAGCGAAAAACAGTTTTTTTAAAAGATTTTATTTATTTATTTTTAGAGAGGGAAGGAAGGGAGAAACAGAGAGAGAGAGAGAGAGAAACATCAGTGTGCGGTTGCTGGGGGTCATGGCCTGCAACCCAGGCAAGTGCCCTGACTGGGAATCGAACCTGTGACACTTTGGTTCACAGCCCGCGCTCAGTGCACTGAGCTACGCCAGCCAGGGCTAAAAAAAACAGGTTTTCAGTAAATGTATGATTGTGTGTGGGGCCGCGTTCGTAGCCGTCCTGGGCTGCACGCGGCCAGCGGGCTGCAGGTTGAGCTCCTGGCTCTCTCTCCCGCAGAAATCAGCGATTTCTCATCCACAGTCTAAAAGTGACTTGATTGTGACCTGGAGTGGGGACAAATGGATGGGATACAAGATCCGTTTCTCATGTTGTCTATGCAGGGATGTTGTTTCTTGCCTCCGTGTGTGTGTGTGTGTGTGTGTGTATTCTTGTGCCCTCTCACTGCACCTCTGAAAAGCAGGGGGTGAACCTCAGTGGCAATAACTTAAGACTGGGGACCCATCTTGGACTTAGAGACCCAGTTCCCTAACCGCTGAGGCTGGGTTTTTATTTCATGCTGTTTTGTTAACTCACTGACTCCGGCCCTGCTGACTGTGGGCCCAGCCCTGTCCTGGGGCCTGGGGCGGATGCTGGCTTCGAGAACGAACCCGGCACACACAGACCCACACATGGGCCCACACACGGGCCCTGCCCTCGGGAGGCGCACAGCCCGCGGGGGGCACAGTAGGAGGGTCATTGTGTCAGCACGAGCCGGCGAGGGAGCTGGGGTACACGTGTCGAGGGGGAATACCGGGGCAGAGGTCGGCTTCTCCCCGCAGCGGGGCCCCCTCTCGCTGCCGTGGGTCCTGAATGCTGGGCCTGCACGTCGAAGGGTCAGTAAATGGTGGCTGAGTCCGAACACGCGCTCTCTGGCTAATTGAGAAACTGGAAAGAAAAAAAAGCCAAAACTTAAGTTCTCCCGTTCCTGTTTTAGTCCTCGTGCCTATCAGAGAACTGAGAGCAATCTTTTTGTCAGAGGAAAAAAAAAGTTTCTTGCAACATATGCTTTACCTTGAGGACAGACAGAAAAAATATTTCAGGGACTCAAATGTAGTTTGTCTCTTGGTGTACATAAACTGTAATGAATTCATGCAATTTTTTCCTCTTTTTTCTCTTTCTTTCTTTCTTTCTTTCTTTCTTTCTTTCTTTCTTTCTTTCTTTCCTTTCTTCCTTTCTTTTTTGCATACCTCTTTGGTTTCTTACTCAAAACTTCAATTCTTTGGCTGAGATTTTTTTTTAAAAAAGAGTCTTGGCACATGAAGCAATGAGTCAAGTGCTATTGGGCAAGGGATTTAATTGAAATACATTTAATTCAATTTTGTGCACATTTTGATGTGGAAAAAAACAAAAGGCATCTGGCAGGATGACTGAATGGAGCTTTGTTTGGACACCGCACAGCCAGTCCGACAACTTTTTTTGCCCGGGGCCGGGCTGGAACGGGAAGTGACAGACGCCAGGGGCAGCCCAGGAGGCTCCCAGTGACACACCTGTCGACCTGCCTCTGTGAGTGACCACGCCGGCCCGCAGGTGAGGCAGTCATTGGCACAGTTCGGAGAGCTGGTGTTAGTGCAGTCATCTGGAAGGCCCAGAGACCAACACAGAAAAGGAGGAAGTGCCTTCCCTGGGGAAGTGGTGTTAGTCAGAAGCAGAGCCGGAAACGCAGTGGTCTGACTCTGGCTGGTTGTGGCTTCGGGGACAGCTCTGTGTGGCGGGGAGACGGCAGCATGAAGGGGTGGGGGCGGGGAGAGAGAAGAGCCCACGTGGAAAGAGAGGGAGAGACAAAGTTGGAAGAGAAACATTGGAGAAAGAGTGCCTCTTCCACATGAACTTCGAGCGGCTGACAGTGCTTTTGTAGAAATGTCAGTGAAAATACTAGCTTTGGGGGAGAGTTTGTTGTTTTTTTTTTTTAAAAATGCAAATGCAAATTCCGACCAACCTGAAGTTCAGAAGGTCAAAACCTGAAGGAACAGGTTAGTAGGATGGAAAGGAGAATCAAGATTCAAAAAAATGTGCCCTGGCTGGCGTAGCTCAGTGGATTGAGCGTGGGCTGCGAACCAAAGCATCGCAGGTTCGATTCCCAGTCAGGGCACATGCCTGGGTTGCAGGCCATGTCCCCCAGCAACCGCACATTGATGTTTCTCTCCCTCTCTTTCTCTCTCTCTCTCTCTCTTTCTCCCTCCCTTCCCTCTCTCTAAAAATAAATAAATAAAATCTTTAAAAAAAGATTCAAAAGAAGGTTACATATTGAAGAACCGTGTCCAAATGAAGAAGATAAAATGTGAAACTGATCAATTAAAATTCGGCATCTGGATTCCCAGGCCAGGGACTCGGGCCCTGCCGGTTCTGGCTTCCCCTGCAGCCCACGGCAAGGATGCCCACCAGCCTCTTTACTGCCTGGGCGACACCCGGGCGAGGAAGCTGGACCTGCGGGTGCACTGGCGACCCCTCGTCACCGCCCGAAATTCATTCAGGCCGGTGGGTTAGAGGGGAGGCCACATCACAGCGGGTGATTACTTCCCTGTGAGCTCAGCAACTACACCCTGACCTCCGACTTGGCCGTGAGACCCTGAGACAATTACTTCGCTTTTTTAAGTTTCAGTTCTCCTGCCTCAGAGGGCGGCCGGGAAGGTGCAAGGAGCTGGCTAACAGCTGACACGAGGCCGGGCCTCAGACTGCACGCGCCCGAGCTGGAATTCCGGCCCCCCGAACCGGGGCCCCTTTCACGCCGGGTGAGCCGCTCGCCTTATCCGCACCGTCTCCCCGCACGCGGCACGGGGCGGTTGCACGGCATCTACCTAAGTGTCGCCGGGAGACACTGAGTGCTAAGCGGGAGCACCAAGTGGTAAGATGCTAAGTGTCGCCAAGGGAAGACACGTGAGGTGCTCAGGGCCTGGCACCGAGGAAGCACCCAGCAAGCGGTAACCATTGTTCTCATGCAGTTGGTGAACCAGGGCTCACCGCCATCACGCACCCCCACTTTCCACGTTACTCCCATGAGCACCAGCTCCGGAGCCCCCGCGGGAGCCTCCCTGTCCCAGGACTGCTTCAGGGGCCCAGCTCTGCGCCTCCTTTCCGATTCGGACTCAGGCCTCCCGTGGCCTGGGACCCCTGCCACAAACCACGGTTCTCGCTCCGTCAGCCAGGCCACGGTTTTTTGTTTTCGTTTTTCGGGAGGCAGCCCAGTCACACTCGGAGGCTGATTTGGTCTTTGCCAGCGAGTTATTTAGCACAGTTTAGTTTGCTGTGGGAATTAGAATAATTTCACAAGCCAATACATACAGAACGGTATCTCTTCAAAAGCCAAACAGAGAAATAATAGCCCCAAACAAGGGACGGATCAGTCACAGCGCCGGGAGAGGGGAGGGGATGCCCAGATTTAACGGAGCCGAACCCTCTCACAAGGAGGTGGTGTGGGGGAGGCAGCGCCCCACCCAGAGCTGGTTTCCAGCTGCTGGCGCAAAAGTCAGGGTCCTCTGTTGCTAGGGCGCGTTGCTAGGGAACGAAGACACCAGGGTTGGTGGGGAGGCTGATGTGTGGTTTCCTCTGTGTGGTTTCTCACCTCTGTCTGCAAGGGGTCCCCTTGCCTAGACAGAAGCTAATTAACGCCCCAAAGGCCTTTGGAGAGTTTTAGGGGTTACCGGAGTGTCTTCTGGCCCAGATGAAACCCTTGGATGGTCCTCACAGACTCAGCACTCGCGGTGTAAGTGTCCCCGGGCCAGAGTCACCTCCCCCACGCCCCTGTGGGCCAGCGCCCCACCTGCAGGCCCGGCAGCTGCCGGCTGCTCTGCTCCTCGCGGTTGCAGATGCACTGCTGACGTCCCCCCCCACCCCCCCACGGCTCACTCACTTCCTACTGGGGCACAGCAGCCTGTTTTTCTCGGTCAAGGGCAAGTAGATTCAACTTCGTGCGCCCTCACAATGTCCTGGGAACCGAAAACCTGCACGTGGGTTTTCCTCCAACCCCCCGACCCGAGTACCCCCGGGAAAATGGTCACGTGTGGAGACACACAGCTCAGCTGGAGAAACTCGGTGGTGAGACTTGCGTGAGTGACTCACAGTGGAAGCTACGTGGGCACGGAGGTCCCTTATCAGAATTCTGGATTCTTCCATCTGCCCCTCACGCCACTGGCCAGCCTTCCTCCCCGGCCGTCTGCACAGGGAGGAGGGGCTATCATGGGTTCCCTCCCCCGCCCACTGTGGACTTTGGGGGTTGAGAGTCCCCTCCAGGAGGCTGCCGGAGGAGCTGGGTACTGACGGCCCTGGCCTTTCCCCTGTCCCCTCGCCGTGAGCCGCCGAGTCCCCTTGTGAAGGTCACTGCCCTCTCCAGTCTGTCTCCCCTGAGTCTGGATGAGTTGGTGTTCACCCTTTCGGGCCTAGAAGGGGCGGGGTTTTGCCGCCCCCCTTGTTCAACTGTTTTATCTTGTGACATTTACCGGAGCCCGGAAACTACGCTTCATCCGGCGTCTCCGGGTTTTCCTTTCGTCGGTGTTCCCGACGGCGGATGGTGTGAGGGGGACCCTGTCCCCAGGCCCTCCGCAGCGGTCCGCCGTCTGCGGGAGCTGTCTCTGCTGGCGAGAAAGGCCAGCGTCGCAGCCCCTTCCCGGGGCGGCTACCTCCGGTGATGTCCACATACCTAGTGCAAGTCCCTAGCCCCGCTGTCCGGACTCCGGGCACAGGTCCTTGAAGAGCCGGCGGCGTCCGAGGTCTCCCAGGGGGGCGGCGGGGCTGAGGGGTCTCTAGACTCCACTCCGGCCTCACCTCTGCCCTGGAGAAGGCTCCCGGACGAGCTCCCAGCACGCGGGTCCCCATCTCGGGGGACATCGCACAGAGTCGTGACTGCTCACAGCTGGGCCACGTCACTTCCCGCGACGGTGTTTTGTTTCACGGCCTTCGTCTTTCTCCCAGTGTGCACAGTGGTCTCACAGCTTTACCTCCGTCCTTTCTGCGCCAATCATCCCCCCAACCCAACCCTAAAAGGGACTCTCCTCCGGGCGTGGTCACCCACACTAGTTACTCGGTGAGACCGATGTCATCCGCGGACCCTCTGTTCCCTGCGCCCGCCGCCTGGCTGTCTTTGTCATTTCTGCTCGCCGTCACCCTGGACAGTCCTGTGCCCTTCCTCCCTCTGTCCCCCCTTCCTGGTTCCGCCCCTTCCCCTTGCTTGGCCGACTTCTTCATTTCAGTGGGCGCATGCTCTAGTAGCGTTCTGGAAAAGGGCGTACGAGGGGTGAACCCTTAAGGCCTCGCGTTTTGAAAATGTTTTTATTCTCTCCTCCCACCAGGCTGCTACTTTGGTTGTGCGTAGAATTTTAGATCGGGAATCACTTCCTTCGAGTTTTGAAGGCCTTTTATTCCCCCATTGTCTTCCAGTTTCCAAGGATACTGGGGGGAGGATGCTGTCCATTTTTTTTGTGATTTGGGTTCTTTTTTTTTGTTTGTTTCCTGGTCCCTGAAAGCTCTTGGGCTCTTTCCATTAAGCCTGGTGTCCCGAAGTGTCACAATAGTGTGACACGAGTCTCTTTCTGCTCCATGAATTGGGAGAGGCCTTTTCCGTGTTGAACCTCACGACCTTTTGTCCCAGAAAACTTCCTTTTACTGTCTCTTTGGTGGCATCGTCTCTCCACTTCTTTGCCCGCTCCTTGAGATCCTGGGTGTCCTGACTCATTATTCTAGTTTTCTGGTCCCCTTTCTCTGTCCATTTCTGGCTCTTTATGCTAATTAGAAATCTTTTTTTCCGACTTTTTCTTCCAGTCTTTCTGCTGGTTATTATTATTATTACTTTAAACAGTGAGACACTAACAACGCTGATTACGAATTCCATGTGCCCACGAGGAGCTTGTCCGCTGGTGGACTTGACCGTGAGGCCATGGTGTGGGCTCCAAGAGTCAGTGTCCGCAGTTCTTTTCTCTTGAACCTGTCAGTTCTGCTAGAGAAAACTCGTCCCTTTTCCTCCTTGGAGGTCGTGCACCCCGGCTGCTGGTGTCGGGGGGAAGGGAGCTGGCGAGGGCAGCACACCCGCTGTTTTTAATCCTCCCGTCCCTGCGGGGGTCTCTCCCCTGCCCCTGTCCCCAGCGCATCGGTTGTGCCTGACGCCCGTGAACCTGACGGCCCCTCTGGTTCATCTGCTCCGGAGAGGCAGCATGCCTTCTGTTTGGGGAGGTGGGCTTCCTTTGCTGCACAGGGAGGGGGAGCTCGGGGTTCAGATCTGCCCCTAAGAGACTCTCCAACGGTCCTCAGGCCCCCAGTCTGACCTGCAAGCTTCCGGAGGTGCCCACAGCCTCGAATTCCTTTGTCGGCCCGCCATGGTGTCTCGGGGATCGATCGGCACCTTTGGGACCCAGGTTCCCGCCGTCTCTGGACTGCAGAGTCCATTCCCTTCTCCCTGTGCAAGGAGACCTCTTCTTGTGGGGGCTGGCCTATCTTCTCCTGGGGGTGTGAGTGCGTGGCGCCCCCTCCCTCCCTGCAATCCTTGCCGTGGGTTCCACGGAGGGAGCGGAGGTCTGTGTCGGGGCCCTTTCTTCTCCGTTCGAACGACAGTGTCCCGCGTGTCCCCTTCTCGTCCTGGTTAAGCGAGAGGCGGAGGAGAAGTGCGGCGCCCTTCCTTCAGTGACGCACAGGGAGCGTTGCAGCGAGTACCTACCGTCCCTACCGAGCAGACGGGCCCTGAGCGTGAGCCACCGGGCTGGGGAGGCAGTGTAACGCCCAGGGAGCTCCTTGCTGCCCAGCAGGGCCGGAGGGGAGGGCAGGCCGGTGGGACGGACGGGGGACGGCAGGGTGGTCCCGATGAAGCGCGTGGGAGAGGAGGCCGCAGGAAGGGGAAGGACGCGGCTCAGAACAAGTGGCCGGAGAACTGGAATGTGAGTCAGCGCGCCAGCACGGTGGGTGTTCTCCCCCTCACTGCCCGTGAGAGCCCGCCCCTGTGCCAGGCCCAGAGGGGTCCAGGGAAGTGAGCCCACCAGGCCGTGCAGCCCCTGCTGGGGTGTGCTCGTTTGCAGGTCCAACTGTAAGCCCTTCGGCAGGATGGAGTTGGGTTACACTCTTACTCTGAAAGGACAAGAGGCCGTGCAACGTGTTTAAAAACACGGACGGCACCGGGGGCTAAGCGTCCCCTTCTGCTCCTTCAGACCACGTGTCCGCCTTCCTCCCTCGGTCGTGGGCCCCGGGGTTGCGGGGGTGGGGGGGACGGGCGAGGACAGGCCACACCAGCTCGGCCTCTGGCCCTCGGCTGTGCAGTGACTCCGACCACAGCAGCAGCCCCGGGACACCTCGGGAAGGGAGGCCAGAGAGAGCCCGGGCTGCTCCCCCCGGCTCCTCCCGGCAGCCTTTCCTCCAGCAGCCCCCCTCCTCCTGACCGACTCCTTTTCTGCAGCCAAAGGCGGCCGCTCCCCTCCAGGCACCAACTCCACGGGACACCCTCCTTACTGCCCACTCCCTTCTCCCCGCGTTGTGGGATCGGGGTCCCCGCCTGCTCTGTCATCCTACAGGGCGGCACAGCCACCAACTACGCCTGGACTTCCAGCCAGGTGCGTCGTGCTGACGCTCTGAGCACTTTTACCGACTTGCGCTGCCCTGGGTGCTGACGGGAGGGGTGCTGTTTCCTCGGGCTCCTGGGTGCCTCTGGGTCCGTGGCCGAAGGATCCGAGTCCCAGCCTGAGAATTGGGCGTCTCTCAGTGGCTGCTCTCACACCCGCACGCCCTGGAGCGGAACTGGCGGACGGGCCTGGCGTCTGCGGGCCGGCGCGGAGCGGCGGCGGCACAGCCGAGTGTCAGACTGACTGATGTGGCGAGCTGCAAGAAGAGGAAGTCCCTGCTCTTAAGGACGCGGCAAAGAGCTACGAGGAGGAAGTCTTCCCACCCGCGTCTGTGCTCGCCCCTTTCCGAGAGGCTCGGGGGGGAGGCTGCGCCCACATGCGTCCTCGTGAATTACGTAGCGGGGCCTGGGATGTTGACGGGAGGACAGTCAGGCGAAGGGCGGGTTGGCCAAAAACGTCGTTTGGTTTTTCCCGTTCGATGGCTCTGGTCGTGCTTTGTTGCCTTTAACTTCACTCAAAACAGTTTTGCTAGATTGTACTGTGACCGCTGTCATGTCAGCATGCATTGTATCTTTTTCTTGTTTTATTAGTTTATTTTTAGAGAGAGTGGAAGAGAGACAGAAAGAGAGGCAGAAGAACCTCACCGTGTGAGAGAAACATCAATGGGCTGCCTCTCAGCCCGCAGCCCGGGCAGGTGCCCCGACCGAGAGTCGAACCGGCGACCCTTCGGTTCACAGGCCGGTGCTCAGTCCACTGAGCCGCACCAGCCAGGGCTCAGTGTGCATGTTCAAAAAACTTACCACAATTGGTGGGTTCTTGTGTAGCCATTTTACTATTGAAAAGGGAAGAACAAATGCAACATTTTGGGCATATCATGCATTACTATGTTTCAAGTTAGGGGAAAAGGGCACTCAAAAGTATCCGTTGACTAGGTGAATGAATGAAATAGCTAGCCTGGGAAAACTGGGGGGGCGGGGGGGCGGGGCAGGAGAGTCTGGTAGGTGCAGAGCATTCTGGGAGAAACCTGCTGCTTGCCCCCCCCTCGCATTGTCAGAGTGATGCAGCGCTTTGCCAGGGACTCCTAGCCTAGGCCACTCGAACTGTTTCACGTAAACTGTCTTACTCAGTTAATATCAACGTTCGCTCAGTGTTTTCATTTCCTTTTTTACCTTTTTTTTATTCTTTCCATCATAATTTTATATATGGAGCCAAACATGTTTTCTCTATCAGAATCTTATGGAAACAATAAAGTTTTACGGACGAACCCATCCCGAAAACAGGCAAATCCAGACCTCCGGGCTTCTAGAATGACAACGACAGATGCTTCAACCATTTCCCCTTCTTTATCTGGGGGTGGTCCCCGCACGGCAGCAATCAATCAGTGAGCTTACCGAACACCAAGTGGCCCCCGAATCACGGGGTGTTGTTGACAGCCCCCCTCCCTCCCCGCCAAAGCCCACATCAGAGTTCTTGCCCTTGAGGTACTTCTAGCTGGACGTGCTTAAGGTATGACAGGCAAAAACAGCAAAGAGCAGTTAAATATTAAACATCTGGGAAGCAGCTAAAAGCCTCGTGGAAGCCCCAGCGGAGACCTTCCTGCGGACCGGAGCCGGCGGGAGGCGCTGGGATGAAGGCCGCAGGGTCTGGGCGGGTCACCGCCCCCCCCCCCCCCGGCGGGTAGGAGGGGAGGGGCTCCCAGGCCGCTGCGCCAGCAGGTCCAGGCCGCTGCGCCCAGCCGTGGGAGGGGCCCAGGAGCGCTCCTGTCTCCCGGGCTGTGGGGACAGTGCCAGCTGGCACCGCTGTGGGGAAGCCAGCCAAGGGTGTGTGCTCCGGACCTGGAACAGGTGTGCCGAGGATGGCTGGCGGGATCAGAGGTCGGCGGGGGGAAGCTGGGGGTCGGTCCCCTGTCTGAGACACGGGTGTCAAATTCGGAGTGCTGGCCAGGTGTTAGGAGCTTGGGGAATTCATTCCTGGACTTTGGCTTCTTCAGTCTGACTACTGGCTGGTTCGGTCTGAGCTTTGCCCGGTAAAATCCTGTGTGGCGGTGCTTAGGGTCCGGAAAGATCGGGGTTTGGGGCCCACTGGTGTCACTCTGGGGGAGTTATCTTCGAGTCCAACCGATGAGAGGAGGAAGAACCTAACCTCACGCTGTGGCTGTGAGGACGACACAAAAAAAAAACCATGTGTGATTTTCCTTTTTCCTTCTGTCCCTTTCTCTGCTCAGCCACAAGCAACAGCAGCCACAAAGACCACACAGCTCACCGCGCAAATGTGTGACATATTTTACCGTACGGGAGCGCGCCTGAAAATTACCCTGGGCGCGGCGGTAAGTGGAGGCTGACCCTTACTGTTCTGCCTCCTGAAAAGAAACAAGAAATAAGGGAGAAATCTACAGCCTGCAAACCACCGAATGAAACCCTCGCCTCCCAAGAGGCGTCCTGCGGCTCCCCCCATGTGTGTGCCACTGCGGCGTGGGTGACAGCCGTCCCTGAAGGTAGCAGCGCACGCCGTCTCAGATGCGAACTGTCACTCCTGGCCTCTCGTGACAACCCCCTCTTTCTCGGCCACAGTCTTTCTTCTCAAGCGTCCTGGCTGGTGCCGTCGGGCTGCTCCGGAACAGCAGGGACGCCGGGAATGGGGGCCTGCGAGGGCCGGGCCTGTGGGTGTCCGGGTTCCAAAGCAATGAAGTCTGGGAGACACGAGGGAATTCACGCGGCGCCCTTTGCCGAGAGGGTCGCCGGGCAACACTGTCGTGAGAGGTGATGTGGAGACAGTGAAACCTGCCCTGAGAGCCCTCTTGACATTTCATCCCTGCCTCATTTCATGCTGGGGCTTCGCACCCCTTCACGGAAAGGTGGGGGCAGCCACCGTGACATCGCCACGATGGAAGCAGTGCTACCCCCTCCCCTGGAGGACGTGAGCCTCATTCTCATGGGCCTTCCTATCCGGTAGCTTTGCACGTGGTGTTTCCAAACAACCAGCCACTTGAACTTGATTCTGTGCCCGACAAACCGACTGAATGCAGATGCTCAGTCCTGACAGACCAACTGGCACCTGCAAGAGAGTGACAGACTGCCCAGGGCAGAGGCCTGAGCTGGGGACTGAGCTGGGTCTACTTGGGGCATCCTGCGGGAGCGGACTGCAAGCGGGGGTGCCCGAGACGGGGGGGCGGGGGGCCTTCCGCCGCGTGTTCGCTGGACTTCCGGCCTGAGTTTGGGGTATGACGGGGTCCCTTGACAGTGACCCCACGGGGTGTGCAGACCCTGTCCGGCCTGGTGATGTGGCCAGGTCGCTCCCGCCAGGGGAGGTGGGCGGGGAACGCCCTCCTGCCAGCCCCTCCCTGGGGAGCGCCAGGACACAGCTCCGCTCTTCGCTTGGGGGAGCACGAGCGTGCTTTCCTCGCGGGCGTTCCAGACGCCTCGGTGCACACCGCCGGAGACATGGGACTCCACTTCCCGCTCTCACGGAGGGGCTCTGGGGCGGTGAACCCTTGCAGAAGGCGAGGAGCTGGAGCCCGAGGAGTCTAAGGGAAGGCCGGCCGCCAGCAGCTCTCGCAGGTGGGCTGCAGGCCCGGCGCCCAGACCTGCGCCGTCTGCCTGGTTGTTCTGAAATCGCCTGGGTTCATAGGACCGAGGGGACTCGGACTCCCCTGCAGCAACTGCGGCGCTGGCCACACCCGGGCCTGTGGGGGCACCGCAGCTCAGCCTTTGGAGGCCCAAAGTGGCTCTTCCGGTTCCTTCCTCAGCCCACCCCACCCCTCCCAGGGTCCCCTCCGGGCCTCACCCAGTGGCCCAACACCTGAGAGCTACAAGCACTTGAAATGTGAGAACGTCTTATCATCTCCACTGTGGCTGGCGACCGGACTGTTACTGCGTCTCCTGGGTTACGGCGGCGGTGGCGGCATCACCACGAAGGCCTTTCCCTAACCCTCGGCTTGGCTGCCATTCGTGGGTCCCCCCGGTGGCTCCCCACAGCAAGGAGAATGAAACACAGTCCCCCCCACGTCTGCAGAGACCCCCCCCCAGGCCGGCCCCTGCCTCTCCCTCCTGCAGCCCTGGCCCGCCACCCCGCTCTCCCCCAATGGGCCTCCACACGTGTCCCAGCCTCCGGGCCTTCATGTCACCTGTCCTCCAGGCCAGGGGGCTTCATGCCCTAGATCTTCACTCAGCGGCGGCCCGGTCTCTTCCCACCTGCAGGCCACGAGTCTGTGCCTCAGGGAGGCCTGTGGGCCCCGCCCCCCTCTCCCCTACCCACCACGCCCCCTCCTCGTTCTGCCTGGTTTCTGCTTGCCCCCCACTACGATCGGAGATCCTATGGCAGACACACTGTTGGGCCCCACTAGCTGGCTTACTGGGCTAGCCACCCTCCGCAGGGGCAGCGGCTGTGAGGTCTCCAGGGACAGAAACGACGGTAGTTTAGTCCAGGCAGGTGAGCTCCCCCAGAGCAGGGCCCGCCTTTACAACCAGCCAGGGAATCGGTACCGGGCGTTCCAGCCAGGTCAGTCTGGGGGCCGAGACACCCTGAGTCCTTGGGCAGAGGTGAGTGGGTGCAGGAGATGGCGAGGGAGCTCAACCCCAGGGGACAGCGTCACTGGGGGCTTTGCTCATTCGCAGGGAGAGGGAAAGGAGGAGACAGGACAGTGGCCGCTGAGCAGCAGGGGACAGTGGAGCCTGGCACTGGAGGAAGCAGCCCAGAGAGGCACATGGACGGACATGAGGGGGTTGGAAGCTCAGCTCAGGGGTCCAGCGACTAAGCCCATCACTAAGACGGTCGCCAGTTCAAGTGCATCCGGGCAGCTGCCCCCAGCACCCACTTCCTCCACCACGCTCCTTCCCCGTGGAGACAGCTGGTCCTCACGGGCCTCTTTTTTATTCCAGGCCCCCGTCTCGCATTAAGACTTGTCCTTTGACATAATTCCCCCTCATACACAATTTTAGTGTAAAGGGTTAAGCATTGTATGTTAATAGAGACTCACACCACAGAGATGTAAGCGAGCAACACGATACAGTGAACTGCCGAAGCAGCATAATGCAGGCTCTGTGTTGAGGGATCATAGAGAACCGCTCTTCGGTTTGGCCTTTTCATCCCTGAGAACCAGGAAACCCAGTTTCCAGACCTGGTTTTCCCTGAAGACCTGGCTGGCTTGACTGCACGCTGATCACACGTGGAAAGTTCCTTTCCTTCGACGATAGCCTTTGTTATCTGCAGAAGGAGCAGGCAGCAACGAGTCTTGGTTCCGTTTAGTTTTACGGAATGAGTCTTTTAGTTCGTTGTATAGAAATGCCTTTATTTATCCTGCTTGCACAAGGGACTTTTAAAGAAAGGATGACTACGCAAATATTTCATGCTATTGTAATTTGGATATGTAAACACGTCCATGAGGGAGATGACACATGATAATAAACAATTTTGAATTGAAACAGAGAGAGACAGAGAGACAGACAGGGAGGCAGAGAGAGAGAGAGAGAGAGAGAGAGAGAGAAGATACAGGCTTTATGAGAAAATGGCTTTTAAAACTGTGTCAGTAAGCCCTGACCAGTGTGGCTCGGTTGGTTAGGCATCATCCTTCAAAGCAAAAGGTCATGGGTTCAATTCCTGGGCAGGGCACATGCGTGGGATGTGGGCCAGTCCCAGGCTGGGGCATGTGTGAGAGGCAAACAATTGATGTTTCTTACTCACGTCGATGTTTCTCTCGCCTTCTTTCTCCCTCCCTTCTCCTCTCTCTAAAAAAAGAAAATAAATAAAATCTTACAAACATGTCTCAGTAGTATGTGGCAGGCTGAGCCCTGTTTCCCAGTGCCCCTGGCCTGCGGGAGAAAGTGCCTTCTCCCACGCGGGCACTCCCAGGACCGAGTGCCCTCGAACTTGGCTCCCTGCTTGGCCGTGGAAGGCACCTGCCCTACCTACCTAAAAACTGCATGTCACAGGGCTTCTGAGGGACCCAGCCACTGAAAAACAATCATAAGACGCCGGACAAGAATCGCAGCCATGCAAAGGCCCCATGCCAGTGTGGTCAGGCCTGTCTTTCTGGTATGTGCGTACGGGTGGGCGGCATGGAGTGACAACGTGAGTCAGCTGCTAGGACTTCTTGCCTCCTGCTTTCAGAGGCTGGACGTTGCGTGGCTGGCCGGCTTGCTGGGTCAGCTCTTTCTGACCCACAGCAGGCCACTTGATTGAAGCCTTCCTTCTCCTCCTACGAGTGGGCCTCTCCCCGTGGACCCCCGCACGCGGGACTTAAGAATTCATACCTCGTTGGAAGTCCTCCTGGGAAGCTCGCGGCCTGGGTGGCGTCCCTGGGGAATGAGGACCTGGCGGTGGGTGTTCCGGAGCAACCGGGGTGAGAATGCAGTGTGGCTACTAGGCACAGTGCACATCCGAGTGCCACGTGGTGTCACCTCACCCACGGGCCAGCCCAGAGGGAAGGGCAGGAGCAAGCCAGGTCGTGGGGTGCAGGAAGGGGCATCGGCCCACACGGTACAGGGGTTCCACTGAGTCAGACTCTGAGGCTGAGTCAGGGATCCAGAGGCCTCCTCCCACCCCAGCCACGCTCGGCGCTCTGGACGGGTGGACTCCGGTGGCTCAGGGGGAGAAGACCGGGGCTGCGCACGGGGAACCAAGATGGGCGGGGAGGACGGAGTCCTTTGCACAAAGGAAGCCCGTCCCCACTGCACTGAGACCCTGCCCGGACTCCTGGAGCTGCT
Organism: Phyllostomus hastatus; assembly: GCF_019186645.2. Taxonomy (NCBI): domain Eukaryota; kingdom Metazoa; phylum Chordata; class Mammalia; order Chiroptera; family Phyllostomidae; genus Phyllostomus; species Phyllostomus hastatus. Next base: position 21,681,986 of record NW_025333607.1, on the reverse strand, counting down.
CCGCCCTCCCCGAGGAGGTTCCCAGCAGAAGGGCCGTTCCCACCAGGCACACAGGTCTGCCAGGCCAGCAGCCAGGGTGGAGACCAGATGACGAGATGACAAGATGACGTCCCCGCGGTGGAAGCCCAGGAGAGGGCTCCGTCCTTACGGATTCTAACCCTGTCCTTATCTGGAACAGTGAGGCAAGGGGGAGGGGTCGAATACTGCGGAATTTCGGATCTCTGTTTAGGGCCTGAGGGCCTTCTGCCGAGGAATTCTGCCCGTGGAGCCGGTGTTCGACTGAGCTCGATCTGCTGCGAGTCGAGTTTTCCTTTTTCTCCCTGGAGCCGATCAGATCTGTAAGTGCGAGTCATGCTCTGTCCACTTAGCTTCTCGCACTTCAGGACGGCGGAGAAACGTGGTCTGAGGGTTTCTCCGTATCAGGATGGGGTGTGCTGGGAGGGGTTACTGCCGCAGTGGGACTGTGCAGGTGACATTAGCTGCCCCTGCGTGTCCCTCCAGCACATTCCGAGGTCGTTCCGGTTGGATGCGGTGACTCACGCTCCGGAGGGGGCTGAATGGGAGTGAGCAGAGTTGCCTCACCATGAAGACGGGCGTGTTTACGGGAGCACCTGGTAGGTGGGGTTAGGAGATTCCTTCTCAGGCGTGACGCCGGGCCACACACACACACACACACACACACACACACACACACACGCTCTGATTCTTGGGGCCCAAGCAAGGCCCCTCGAAGAATCTGGGAAGAAAATCGGGCTTGTCTGATCACAGCTGGTCGGTGATACTCCGCTTCTGACCTTTCTCTTCACTCCGGGGACTGTTTTAAGTTTTCCGATGTCTGGCAGGCTGGCGAACAGGGATGAAGGCAAAACAGCAGAAGCTGTTCAGAGGTAAGAGTAATTGATTCGAGAAGTTTGGGAAAGTCACCCGAAAAGGGGGTGGGGTGGGGCGAGGACAGGACATCCTGGCTGTGTTGTCTTCAAGAGTCTTGCTCTCTTTTCCACTAAGGGTTTAGCAGCAAAGGAAACATATCATTTCCTGCTTGAATTTGTAAATATTTGGATATATTCCAATTTGGTAATAAAGATGTTAAGAATGATTTCCGCCCTTTTGCCTCCAAGCTGGAGGACTTTTTTTCTTCTTGGAGCTGGCTTTCCGACGAACAGAGAACGCTCACTTTATAGCCGTGACAGGTGACAGCAGCTCAGAGGAGCACACCTTCAGGGAAGATTTTGCTCCGAAATCTTCTCCTCTGCCTTCTCCATTTTAAAAGTGTTCTATACCTCATTGTGAAGGACCTTTTACCTTTAGATTCAAATTCACGATATTGCTGCTAGGTGTTAAAAAAATAATATAATTGGAGAGTGTCCTTCTAAACCACACTACCTGGGCTGTTGCTAAAAGGCAGGTAGGCCCTGATGAAATATCTTCAAGGTAGCTTTCTAAAGCCTTCGTGAACTTTGACTTGTTAAATACCTCATATAAAGAATTTTCCTTCCATCACAAGCAAAGGTACTGTGACTATTAATGAATCTCACCTAAGGACAGTAATAGGCAACCCAGAGTTAGACGCCGGGAGGTGCCTGACTCGGGTGTGTGCTGACTGCAGCTCAGGGCAGGCGGCGTCTAAGCCCTCGCCGCTGCCCTGGCTGGGTTGGGGGGCGGGGGGCTCCGCTGGCTGCGTGCCTGCAGTCAAGAAAACCAAAGAAACCATTTAAAAAAAAACCCATCACCTACCTACTTCATCATGGAACTATAGAAAGCTAAAGACAAATGACAAATCTTGAAAGTTTTCAGACAGATTACATCTCAAGATGATTTAAAAAGTTCAGGCTTCCTTAGGGAGGCTGGAAGATGGTGTAAAAAGAGATCAAATACACACAGAAGGAATAATTGCCAGCCCAGAATTCTTCATCAGTGAAAACGTTTGTCCAGAATGAGGGGGAAACAGACACATTCTCGCTCAAACAGAAAATGAAACACGATGTCAGCGCCTCTAGCGTGTATTTTCAGCAGAAGGGAAGTGACCAGAGGACACCCACGACGAAAATGAGAGAGGAAAGCACAATAAGGGGTGGGCCTCTGGGTAAACCTAAACCAACACTGACTGCCCAAAACAACGTCATCAACAATGCATGGGGGCTTGGAAGGGTGTCCTAAAGGTCCCGGTGCTGTTTGGGAGAAGGCTGATGTATCGATTAACCACACTTGATCAGTTAAGATTTGCCTGTAAAATTTCCAGGATAGCCACCAGATGAATAGGGACAGAATACAACACTTCAGATAGAAAGGGGAAGAAGTAGAGTCATCAAAAAATCAATCAATTCTAAAGAAGGCAATGGTGAAAGAAAAAAAACCCCACAAATCGACAAAACCAATGGGAAGCACAACATTGCAAGGCAGAAATACATTCAAATTTATCAGCCATTATGGTACACTCGATGTTCTAAATACTTGATTAAGAGCCAAAGATTATCAGAGGAGAGTGAAAGTAAAAATTAACATTTGGCAGATAGATCTGAAACATAGTGTCTTAGAAAGTGTTAATGTAACAGGATGAAAAGAGATACTCAGCTAGGCAGATACCGATCAGAAGAAGCCTGTTTAAAAGCTAAAGCCTTCCTGGCCTTACAGTCCCAACATAATGATGCATTTACCAGGCAGACAGAACAATCACAGACTGGTTCGCATTTTGTAACACCGCCCCAGAGCATATAAAGCAAAAACGGACAGAATTATAAGTTGAGATAGACGAATCCACCGACGTAACCAGGAGATTTTAAACGCACCTCTCCCGTGAACTGAATTGCGCCAGCAACATCAGTGATAGAAAGGTGTCAACAACGCCATCACAGCACTTGGCCAGGACACCCTTTGAGAACACCTTACCTGCGGTCCTTTAGAAATACGCAACCAGTTGGAAAGCTCAAAACAGCTTCAAAGATGAACGACTTACAGACTTGGAGAGCGGCGCCAACCACGTTCTCCGACCACGGTGGCCCTGGTGGAGTGTCCCTGTCCTTTGTCAAGCAGGAAATAAGGACCCCCGAATCGGGATCTTCGGACGCCCCGGCCCCAGGTCTCAGGGTTGCCTGCTTCAGAGTTCGCATCAGCCGTGCCGCCGGTTCTGAGTGGGATCAGTGTCGCTACCATTGTACCGTTGGTTTAAATAACCACACCCCCGAGACGAGGGTGTGCAAAGTTCTCCGTCTGCATGTCCATCTCTTTTATCTGACTAGTGTCGGAATAGATAAATGAATCTCTTGCTTTTAAACTTGCTTAAAAGCTAGTTTTAAAAAAATTTGCTTGGTGTGTGCACATGCAGTATTTTCTCTTCATAGACTTAAAGCTGATTGGAAAAAAAAAAACAATTGTATAGTATGCAGGGGTATAACTGTTCCATCGAATGGGTGGGGAGACGTATGTAGGGATATTTCCATCTCACAAAGAAAAAGCACCTCGAGTCAGGCATCCCGGGTAGGGTTCCTTTTTTAGGGTTGACAGTTAATTATAATGAAAGGAGAAGTTCTAGGCATTTAGTAACACTTGGAGCAGAAGTGGTTTTTAGTTCACAGAATTTTTTTTTCAAGGTTTTGCAGTAGGGTAACTTCTTGGGGTAGAAACAAGGCTTTTATTTGGGGAAAAAATATTGCCTGTGGTACAGTCTGCTTAATTGTGAAACTGAAATCCACAGACTGAGTTCTGAAAAGGTCACAATGTGCAGCCCTCGCAGGCTGGGACAGCACGGTGCTCCGTGAGGCGGGCAGGTAATCGCTCCCGTTTCCCAAATGCAGGAACCGAGAAACCGAAGTGGAGAGTCTCAGCCAGGCCAAGCCCTGACACCCCAGGCCGCTAAAGCAGCAGCTTATTTCTGTCCTCGCCGTGTCCTGTCCTCGCGGAGGCCCGGGTCTGCGGCTTTGCCCTGTTCCCGGCCGCGTTGCCCGCGGGACGCCCACCCTCGGCGAGACCGTTTAAACCGGGCGTCACGGAGTTTCACTTGAGGCTCCCCTGCCTAGTTCTGAACTGAATTCCCGAGGCCCCTCGTTTGACGTGGAGGTGACACGATTTCACCTTTTTTCCGACCACATTCGGTTTCCTCTCCTCTTACCTTTTTGCAAGAATCAAAGGGGAAGCGCCCCTGTTGGGAGCCCACGGACCCGGCACGGAGGCCACGCGTCAGGGGTGGTCACTTCCTGGCAGAAGCTTCCAGAAGGTGTCTCTCTGCCCGTGCCCGGCCGTGCGCCGTCCCTGGAAGGTTCTTTATGAGACGTTTCCTCCAGGTCTTCCCCGAGGATCCTGCGGACGAGGCGGGGCAGAGGCAGGCCTGTGGGGCAGAGGTTGCCTGCGGTTGCCCCGGGGCTGGCTCGCTGCTGCCTCTCCCACTCTCTGGCGTGGGTCCAAGGGTCTGTCCCCTGCAGTTGTGACGCGTCCCGAGTCGGTGCACACACACCTGCCCCCCTCCCCCACCGCCCCCGCCCCCGCCCCCGCGCGCTAGACGGGCAGCCCCTCCCCCAGGCCTCTGGCCCCGGCGGGCTCCCGCGGGGTGGGGGGTGCCTTCCACGCCCCGTGCCCCCGTGTGTCCACAGCTCAGTCCTCGCGCGTGCTGCGTGTGCAGGAGCGTCTGCGACTCCGCAGTGGCCTATCTGGCAGGTGCTCGCGGGTGGACGTTGCGCGAACAGGAGGGGGCGGCCCTGGCTGTCACACCGCGGACCCCAGGCGCGGGCTGCGGGGGGCCTGGCTGCCGGGGCGGGTGGGGGGCGTGGGGGGGCGCAGCAATGACAGGAAACGCCCCCAACCGGCGCGCCCGGGGGCGGCCCGCGGCGCCGGGCCTCGGGGACCGCGCCCCGCGCGGACGCCGCAGCGGGCGGAGGCCGCGGGCCGGGGGCGGCGTTGGGGGGGCGCGGCGGAGGGCCGCGCGCGGTCAGGTGCCCAGGTGCGCCCGCCCGCCCCGCCCCGCCCCCGCCCTCGCCCCGCCCACTTCCTGGTCGGCGGCGGCGGCGGCGGCGGCGCAGGAACCGAGGCCCCGGGCGGCGGGGACACGGGCCGCGCCCGCATCTGTCACAGAGGCCGCGGCCGGGCGCGCGGGCGGGCGGGCGGCGACAGGGGCGCCTGAGCGCTGCCCCGCGCGACCCCCGAGCGCACGCGCGACATGAGACCATGGACAGCAGGACGCGGTGAGTGCGGCCCTAGGCCGCGGGCCTGGCCACGTCCCCGGCGAGCGCCGCCGTCGCGCCTGGGGCTGCGGAGTCCGGGCTGCGTCCGGGACCGAGCGGCAGGCGGGCGGGCGCCCCGGGGGCTCCGAGCGTGCCCCCTGCAGGGCCCCCCGCCACCGACTCCGGCGGCCCTGCGGGCGGGCGCCCCCGGGTCTGCGCGGGGCTCGCACACCCCATCCACTTAGATAGTATTTTCACGGGCTAGCGGCGCCTGCAGCCTGGTGTCCCCCCCCCCCGCCCCCCTTCGGGCCGTTCACGAGGTCCAGAGCGATTGGAATCAGTGGGGGTGCGGGGTGGGGGGTGGGGTTTGCTTCCTGCCTTCTTTCTTTCTCTCTCTTTTTAATCCTGAAATTTACTTGGCAAAGAATTCCTCCTTTCTTCCCTTCCCCTGTTTTCTTACTTCCCTCTGGAAGTTAAAGTAATGCATATCGTGTCTATGTGTATTACTGTGAAAGGCTTCTTAGCTTTCCCAGTGTCAGGTCCTTGGTATTTAATTTTTACACCTAAGAGACATACTAAGGAGTATTAGGGAAAGAGGAACATTCTGTAATGGAGAATGATTTTCCTGCAGTGTTTGACATCTCCAGGGAGGGGGGCAGGGGGGCGGGGTCCGTGGTTTGAAAAACCTTTGACATGAGTGTGCCTTTGACATGAGTGGATTATGAGGGAGGCAGTGACCTGTCCGATTGTTAGCACTGGGGCAAGTTAGTGGTGGGAGGGCTGAGGAAATGGGTAACTGCGAATTAATTTATATGGCCTGCCACTTCCTGTTTCTGGATTCTTGTCCTGTAATAAAATTTAAAAAGAGAACCAATGTTTATGCAGAAGCCCACAGCGGCGTTGGTGCTTGAAGGAAGTGTGTGTTAGCAACAGCCCCTGTGCAGAGGCACGAAGGGCTCCTTGCCAGGAGAAACGGACACACAGCTTGGGTCACGTGGACATAGTGGGGCCAGACTTTATCTTTTATCTTGGGCAGAAAGAGACGAAAACAGAGCTCTGGTTTTTTGTTTTTTTGTTTTTCTTTAAGCATCTCAATAGGTTTCAATTCACGGTTTGAAACCAAGCACATGACTAGGCTGAAAGTCTGAGCAGTCAGGGAAGGAGCTGAGGGCTCCTGATAGTTTCTGAAGGAGGCGGGGCAGCCGCGCTGTCCCGAGTGGGGAAACCCAACGTGGAGGCCGATGCCGCGTTTCCCCAGAGACCCCTGACGTCCAGCATAACACGAGGCTTTTTGTGTTGGCCTGGCTGTGCACAGTGGGCTGCCTGACACGTGCTGAGTTGAGTCATTGCATCCCAAGGAAAACAGGTGCAGAGCATCCCCCTTTAAGGAGCCTCGTAGAGGTTTCCTGGTCCTCTGGAAGGTGGCAGGTTACTCGCAGTTTCCGCGTGGACGGCGGGTCTTTGGAAGGAAGCCCCAGATCCTGCCGCCGGGCTCTGCGGGCAGGAAAGGTGGAGGCACGTAGGGACACTGGCTGTCGTTTCCGTGCAGTAAGATAAGGCCGGTGCTGTGCAGGGATACACCACTTAATTCTCCGTAAAGGACTTCCAGGCGTATCATTTAATTTAGAACCCTCTCAGGCACGCTGGGACGGGAACAAGACACTTTCTAGGGGAAAAAGCAGGCTCCAAGGCGCGATGCTTCGCCCCAAGCCTCTGGTCTCCCAAGCCTCCGCTGTCCTCAGTTGCTGAACTGGGGAGAAATGTTTATTTCTGCTGGGCTGCGGTCACATAGTTCTATGGCGTCTCCTGAGACAAGAGCACGTTTATTTTTAGCGTCATGAAGCTAGCGACTTTATAGAAATGCTCATGTGTGTCCTAGGAAATAAATGTAACGGAGTTCTTTCTCGTCCAGGGAAAACCCAGACAGAACCTTTGACTTGGTGCTGAACGTGAGATGCCACGCCTCTGAAGACGAAGGTACGTGTGCTTTGTCGGTTCCTCACGCGCCCGCGTCTGTCCGCACCGCTGTTCCCGTGGCGGAGGTCAGGGCTCGGCCCTGGGATTGCAGAAATCACGGGTGTCATCGTGGCACTTAATTTTCACGTGTGTGCTCTGCGTGCAATTTACAGCCCGGCCTTACCATTGGTTGCTCAAGTTTTGGTGGAAGGCCTCGCCTTTTCATTCTCTTTCATTCGTCTTCAGCAATTAGCTCATTTTTAAAAAAGAGTTTATTTATTTTCAGAGAGAGGGGAAGGGAAGGAGAAAGAAAGGGAGAGAAACATCAATGTGTGGTTGTCTCTCATGCGCCCCCTGCTGGGGACCTGGCTTGCAACCCAGGCCTGTGCCTGGACTGGGAATGGAACCAGTGACCCTTTGGTTCGCAGGCCCATGCTCAATCCACTGAGCCACGCCAGCCAGGGCATTTCTAGCTCATTTTTTAAAACATCAGTGCAAAGGCTCCGGCAGCGCAGTGAGAGCCACACCAGTTCCTTCGAGATGTTTCCAGTGCAGCCCCTTCTGCTGGCCTTCCATCACTTTTGCGGGGCGGGGGAGGGGGTGGCTGGTACACAGCCTGTGACGTCTTCTGGAAGGGTCTCAGCTGTCAGTTCTTCCTGAAAAGAAGAGGACACTTGGGTGGGTTTTGTCGGTCCTGCGTCTTCCTCTCAGTGCGTCGAGTGCGACCTGTGTCCACAGAGGTCGCGGGTGTCACTTCACTGGGTCATGTGCTCGGACCCTGGATCACGCGCTGATTGAGTGTGGGGCCTGTGGAAGTGACATGTCCATTCTCGGTGGAAAATCAGGTGGCACTTTTAGCTTCAGAAACTGACCAGCAATTATATGCTTTTTTAAAAAAAGCAATTACATGCTTTTAAGCAATTTGGAGCTGCTCACCTTAAAATAGAGGGGCCCGACCCAGCTGTGGCCGCGCAGGTGTGACTAATTTTAGGTGGGAAGTGACACACGTTCCTGGCTGCAGCAGGCCTGCCGGTGGCACTTCTGGCCTCTTGGCACCGTGGCAGTGAGCGGGCTGGACTCGGGCAAGAAGGGCAAGGCCAAGGGCAAGGAGTGGGTGCAGGCTGTAGGGAGCCTTTTCTGATTTCCAAGGTCCTGTCTGCACAAAGTTGGTCTGTTTACGCACCGGCGGGGCTTGCGACCTCCCGTGAAGGGTTTTGAGTGGCCCGCTCCTTCCTCGCTCCCTTTGCCCTTTTCCATCTTGGAGGACCTCGTCGGTCCAGTTTGCGTTGTCCGCCTGGGTCTTTTATTGTCTCCTGGCCCGTCCGCTGTTGATGCTGACATCACTGCGTACTAGAGACGTCTTCCTTTGTCCTGCAGCAGTGTACGCAGCCCGGTGGAGTCGAAATGCCGCAAATGGTTGAAACAAACGCGCTGGGACCCCCCCACGGCTGCAGCGCCTCCCCCCGCCCGGGTGCGCCCTCAACGAGGCCGGTTGGCAGCAAACCCCAAAGATTTTTTTAAAGGCGGAACAGAACCACGTAAAAAGCATTCAACAACTTTCCTGCTCTTGATTGTGATGAATTGTGTGAATGTGACTGATACTTAAGGGTCTGACAAGCTACAGTTTTTGGCCCTTTAAAAAGTAAATGCTACTGTATAACGGCACTTTTGTGTGAGAGCGAGAGTTTGGTGTTTCTAAATGGTTTTATTACTGCTTTTACTTGGGTAAATATTAAAGGGAGAATGCCCAGAAATGATTCAAGAGAGTTATTAGAACATTCCTGTTGAACTGTCCGTAAAACCTGTTTATTTAAATGAGTCTGATGTGTGCATCAGTTTGTTTAAAGGGATCTGGATGGTGTTCTCCTGCAGCCCTGCGGAACAGAGCGCGTCAGGTCGGACGCTTGAGGGTAGCCGTGTAAGATCTGTTCATACCACCAGGAAGCGTGCTAGCTCCTGGAAGAGGAAGTCTAGAAGTAGGTCCCCGAAGGTCCAGGCTCGTCCTGCCTCTCAGCCCCCCAGCTGCAGCGAGCTTGGGGAGGCTCAGCTGCCCACAGCTCCCTGCAGCTGTCAGAGAGGCTGGGTGTCCCCTGGACACGCCCTCTCCTCACCGCCAGGAAGTTCCTTCCCCGCAGCCTCCCGGGGACCCCAGCTGGACTGGGCCCGGCCACTGCTAGAATGATCACTGGGGGTGTCACTGCAGAGGGACGAGTGGCAAGAAGCCCCCAACCCCTGGCCAAGGATGGATGCTGGGGAACCAATGGAAATGCTGTTTGCTGTTCTCAGGATGCTGGGCTGTTTCTGGATGAGCTCTGATCCAGCAGGAAATACGATGCAGGGGTCGACTTGGTTTGTGCTAAGACCCGCAACATATTAGGACCCTTGCCTTGCTTCTCTTGTTCACTTTTTAGCAGAGATGCTCTAAATTCTCTCATTTATCCCGAAAAGCTTCAGCAACCGATGATCCCTAACTGTGAGTGATCGGTATTGGAATCAGGTGCTGAAATGTGACTGGGTGTAGCTGGCTCTTTCAAGCGACCATTGTCCTCTGATCTAGCTGGAGTTGCTTCAGGCGTCGTGTTGAATTTTGGGGAAACAGTGCTGGGGGACAGTTTCACCTAGGGCCCCCCAAATGTAAAAATAGCCCCGAGGGGACTGGCAGTCGCCCCCAGGGTGGCGGGAGGGCGTGTCTCTTGTTTGTGAGTAGAATTGGTTCTGGTGGTCTTAGGCTGGTGGGGACGTCTTTCCACGGACGTGTCCCTGGCTGGACAGCTTCCCCAGTCGCTTCTGCTCCAGCCGCCCCGGGAGGGGAGTGCCAGCATCCAGATCAAAATGCGCCTCCTGGGAGAGTTCCAGGCCCAGGGCCGCCTTCGCCTTCTCTTGGCCGCCTTTGTCCCGCCCCGGCGTCCGGGAAGTGCGGCCAGCGGGACCAGCGGCCCCTCCTCGGTTCCAACAACAGAACTGGCTGTCCCCGCGGTGCCCCGACTTTCCACCCAGTGATCCGGGACTTCCAAGAAGGGCCTTCTCCTCAACAGGAAGAGGGGAGATGCTTCCTCTTTGGGGTTCCCCGGGGCCAGGGCTCGGGCACTCCAGCAGCTTCCTCTCCTGTGTCTTGTCGGTGGCTTCTCTCAAGTCCCGGCGGCGGCGGCAGCAGCAGCAGCAGCAGCAGCAGCAGGCGTACACAGCACGTGGTGCCACGCACGGCTGGGGGATTCTACGTGGGCCGATCATGTGAGAGGCAGGGAAAGTCCGTCTTCATGTTGTGCGTGGAGACGCTGAGGCAGGGGAAGTGGAGGAGCGTGCCCAGAGTGGCCGGACTCCAGAGTCTGGATTGTCACCTGTTGCTTTTCAGTAGATTTAATCAATTTTTATTTTTATTTTATTTTTTTAAAGATTTTATTTATTTTTAGAGAGGGAAGGGAAGGAGAAAGAGAGAGAGAGACATCAATGTGCGGTTGCTGGGGGCCATGGCCTGCAACCCAGGCATGTGCCCTGACTGGGAATCGAACCTGTGACGCTTTGGTTCGCAGCCCATGCTCAGTCCACTGAGCTACGCCAGCCGGGGCTGATTTAATCAATTTTTACAAATCCATCGGTCTGCTGCCTCCCCTAACCTTGCACGCAGGCCGCCCTGGGATCCGCGGGGACACGTTGGCGGATCCGCTGTGTGGGGCAGTGTTCTTTTCAAAAAACGGGAATGAATGCAGCGTCTCCCCTGAAATTTGTGCGGTGAGTGTGACCCCACGTGAAAAGCGATGGGGCTCTTCCGCCGTGGTCATTGGGTCTGGCTCAGGCCCCCCCCCCCCCCCACCGCTCCTCCTTTCTCAGGGTTCACCTCTCCACAGTTAGTGACCGCACAGGTCGGCTTGTTGCTTCGTAGTTTTCAACACAAACCTGGCTTCCTTGTTCCCTCCTCTGTGGCTGGGATAATCTCTCTCAGGAACAAACCTGCCTTTGCTCCCACCTTCCGTGCGTGTCCATCCGCCCACCCGGCCCAGCATCAGAAAGAGCGTCCTCGTCCCTCGTCTCCGGCTCGTGTTAACAGTTTAACCGCCTCCTACTCTTCTCTCAAACCGGAGCCTCGGTCAGGGCCTGGGTGCCCGGTGCAGAAAGGAGTTTCTAGGACCCCTTGGCAACTGGTAACTTTTTGTCTGCAGGGACAGTGTTTGCATAGAGCCTGCCTGCGTGCCGCCCATCCCGCGCCCTTGCGGACCTGCCCAGTGCAGTGCCGTACGCGTACATCTGTGTGTCTGTTTGCCGGGCCTCCGGGACGCTCTGTGAGAGCGCGCCCCGACTCATTGGTTTGTCTCTCGAAGGAAGAGCGTAGCCCGGTGTCTGGCACGCGCCGTGGCTGTTTGCAGAGTGAGGAACAGACACTGGGCCCGTGTGCAGCGCCTGGCCGTCCAGCAAGTGCGCGTCCATCAGACCTGATGGCAGAGCGCGGCTGGTTGTGGAAGCCATGTCGAGAGTGTGTCGCTGTGACTGCCGCGGGGACAGTAGACATAGGTGACCACGTGTGTCTGGCACAGGGCAGCTTCGGCGTGGCCCCCGTGCTAGCCTTCCTATCCGGACTCTCATCTCTCCTCTCACGAGGTCTGCTGGGACAGCTGCTTCACACGCACGTGTTTGGGGGCCGCCTTAAAACGCGCCACGCACTACCCCCCACCCACCCACGCGTCCCACACCCCGAGAAACCCTGACATTTAGGAAGCAGAGCTTCAGGGAAGAGTCACACTTATAGTGAAGGGGTTGGGGACACTTTGCACACCGCCCAACGTGGGGAAGAAACAGTGAGGAAAGCACGGCCACCACGTTCTGGCGTCCGCTCCGTCGTCTGTGTTCAGGCTCCCCGTGAGCCCACGCGGCGTGCCGGGGCCCGTGTGAGGAACCCCCTGGAGGCGTCCACTCTGTGCCTTCGGTGGCTGGAGTGGACGGGTTTTGTCTTCTCATACTGGCCCTCTGGGGTCAGAGTTGATGTGGTTCTTCGGAACCACACCTTTGAGATGCGCTGTTTCTGTTTCATGCAGAAAACATTGACGTCCGGCCGTGCGTTTGTGCTTGGCTTTGGGCTTCACACTCTCCTTCACGCGGCGGCCTGCGCGTGTGCGAAGCAAAGCCAGTGTCGGGGTTCAGTGTCTGGGGGTGATCATTGCTCTGGCGGGGATGCTGCGGAGTCTGTGTTCTCCAGCAGCGTGATTGTGGCCTGTCTCGGTAGGAGCTTTTATCGGCCGCACGGACGTCGTTTCTGCTGCTTGGGTTCAAGGGGACTGCTGGGTGTTTCAAGTTAATGCCCCGCCCCCGCCCCGCCCCGCCCCTTACCGTGGAAGGTGTGCCGGCTGCTCTTTCTTCCGCGTCGCCCCGTGGCTCGGCGCTGCGGAGGGACCGCAGTGCCACCGGCTCGTTCTGGTGCTTCCTCGGAACTTCCTTATCTTCTTGATTTTCTTTTTTTTTCTTTTTTTAAATATTGTGCTATTTTTATTTTTATTTATTTTTTTAGATTTATTTTTAGAGAGGGAAGGTAGGGAGAAAGAGAGAGAGAAATATCAATGTGCGGTTGCTGGGGGCCGTGGCCTGCAACCCAGGTATGTGCCGTGACTGGGTATCGAACCTGCGACGCTTTGGTTTGCGGCCCACGCTCCATCCACTGAGCTGCACCAGCCAGGGCCTATGTTCTTGACTTTCAAGGTGACACGTTCATGATACAAGTTTGATCGTATTCTCCCGTTGGCAGAATTTTCTTGTGCTCAAGTGAGGTCCTCCCGCTCCTGGCCTCCAGGTGTTTAGCTTTGGTTTGCAGGTGGGGGGGGGCAGTGGTTTGCCTTTCGAACTCCTCCCTTTAGACGTGGCGTCTGTCTCGGCGTGGACGCGGGCGGCCACGGCGCACCCGGCAGCCCGGAGCAGCTCTTGTGCCCTGGAGGTGTGTTCTCACGTTCACCTTGCAGAAACTTCTTCCCTGCTCCGAGTCTCAGGCTTGTGCCTAAGCGATACGATGGGAACTGGGGCGTTTTTGGTTTCTTTTTTATTAGCGCCAGAAAGCCTTGCAGATAGCGCCGAGCCCCCTGAAATACTGTGGTGTTCCTGCACGGTTAGGTTGGTCATTTCCTGTACGTATTCTGGGCATAGTTAGACTCTGCGTTTGTGTCAATGAAGGATGAGTTGGTGGATTCCAGGCAGAAACTCAGTTCTCCCTCTGGAAAAGGTGTCCTCTTTCTCCACATCCCCGTGGCAGGTGGGCCGTGGGCCCCGCGGGGGGCCTGCCAGAGCCGCTCCTGAAGGGTCCTGAGGTTCTTAGGGGGCTGGTACCACTCGGGGCTTCAGGGCCCATTGCAGAGGGGAGCCAGAGGGTCGCCGAGCTGGAAGTTTCCTTCAGGAGTACCTAACGCCCGGCACGGGAGGGGTTCCCAGAGCCCCTATGCCCTCACCCTGCAGGGGCCATTGTCACCCATTGTCATCGCCGCCAAGCTGCTGGGAGATACTGCACACAGACTCTCACCGGGAAGGTGAAGACATTTGTCGAAGAACACGGGCTCACGACCCGTAGACACAGACAGCTGTGCGGGGCCGGCCCGAGGGGAGGAGGGGGGTGGGGTGGGGGGTGGGGGAGAGAGGTAGGCGAGGGGGGGGCATGGGGGCGCCTGCAAGAGTGCCGGCACTGACAGTAAAGCGAAAACAAATAACTGAAAAGACACGGCAACAGTTAAAAAGATTTTTTCCCCAGGAATGCCATGTGGCCGCCCTCCCAGCACCCTTGTGTGAGAGTCACCCCCGTTCTCACTGTTCTGCAAAGAGCAGTTCTTTTTTTTTCTTTTTCAGATCTTATTTATTTATTTTTAGAGAGGGAAGGAGAGGAGATAGAGAGAGAGAGAGAAACATCAATGTGCAGTTGCTGGGGGCCGTGGCCTGCAACCCAGGCATGTGCCCTGACTGGGAATCGAACCTGCGACACTTTGGTTCGCAGCCCGCGCTCCATCCACTGAGCTGCGCCAGGCAGGGCTGAAGAGCAGTTCTTTTAGGTGGGTGGGTGGTGTCGCTGGACGCAGTCGTCTGACTGAAGTTACTCCGAGTGCCACGTGGGCAGCTGGTAGACCCGGGGGAGCGAGCGGCTCGGCTTTAACGAAAGCCTTAGAGACGCGGGTTCTTCCACCAGGTGCCGCCGGCTCTGGGGGAGAAGCTGGCTGAGCCAAGGGCCGAATGAGCTCCGCCGCCTCCCGACTAGGTTTCATCGCCCCCCCACCCCCATCTGTATGGATCCTCTGCAATTTGTGACCAGCAGCTTTAATCAGTGTGTAAGCTCATTTCGAGTACTCTAATGTCATAAAGATGCTTGTGTGTGAGTTAATGAAATAAAAAGCCACAGCGTCAGAGGTACAGAGCCTGAGCGATTAATCTGTTTTCTCCTGTTAGGCTCCCAGTTGGATGTTTTGCAGAAACAGCGATAAAAGCAGCGCCTGTTCAGTATGTACAGTACGTCCGTTAGCATTCACAGCCTCAGCACTTTGCTGTAGTAAGAGGTGGGACTGGGATCCGAACCTGTTTCCCTGGTTCTAGAGCCTGACCCTTGGCCATGACTCCGCGCTGCCTTTAAAATGACCACCTCCTTCCAGCAGCACTGAAACGTTTCCCAGCAGCGTTAGAAGCCGCCCTTTCAGAACGTCCCCAGTTCCAGGCTTGACCCGCGTGGCGGTGGTGTTGTGTCCATCTTTATGGCCCGCGGAGGGGAGCCCACGGGGCACCATAGGGCACGTTCGTCCTTCGTCCCTTCAGGGGCGGCCTCTGCGCGCCCGCTGTGCACCAGGCACAGGGGAAGAGCAGCGGAGGGTGTGCTGGGAGAGGGAGCGTTTGTCCCGGCTGGTGGCCGTACTGGTGCGGGGGGGCAGGGGCAGGGCACACGGCGTGTGACACTGAGCATGAAGGGGGCCTTGAGCTCAGCTCTGTGCGTGGGGCCCAGGGGGCGAGGGGAGACGGCAGCGAGGACGGGCAGGGACAGTTCCCAGGGGATGGAGGGAGACACCACAAGACACCTTGTCAGTGCCTGGTTGGGTACCGGGTGGTCATCCTCTTCTCAAGTTCGGTGGAGCTTTACTTCACATTCAAAGTCTCGGGTGAAGAACCAAGAGTGAAGAGCGTCTTGCTTTCGGGGTAAACGTTCATATTTAATGGAGATGGCCAAGGAGCATTCTCTCTGCTCATGGTCCTTGGCAGAGGGCTGTGGGGGGTTGTTTTGTCCCCTCGGAGGGTAACACAGTGCCCGGCCAGGACAAGGGGTTCAGCGAGTGGGGGCTGGACGGGGGGAGGGGGGAGCGCCGCTTTTAAGGGTCCGAGATGGGATTTAGAGAAAGAGGGTGGGAGTCGCAGAGGGTATTGAGCACTTGATCAAGCATCCTGGTGAAGTTCCTCTTGTCGTTGACAGTTTACCAACTGCATTGCCCAGGGGACGTTTGGGAGAGGAGCCGAAAAAGGAGTTGCCGAGGACCGATGCATGCTTCTGGTGTGGGCCCGGGGGCAGCCGAGTCCTGGCGTGAACTTGGCCTCGTGCTAACTGCCGGATTGTAGGTTTTTAGGGGCAAGCACCTCTTTGGATCTCTCGTAGACTCTCAGAGGGTGTCATCCACGTGGGTGTGTTCCATGATCACTCAAGTTACATTCTGTTATTGAAGGCAAATTAATCAAGGGGTGTGCTGTGTTTCCAATACCTGCTTTAGATTTTTAACACACACTCCAAAGCTTGACTGTAAAGAGCTTTGAAAGGCTATAGATTCTTATCATCACAAGCAGTAGGTACTTTATTTTTTTTTAAACGTTTTAAACAGGACTGTTGATAAACCACAGACTCTGTAGCTTAGCCAGCAGAGCGAGTGGAGATCAGATAGGGCCCTTTCCTCTTTCACTTCCTCCCCTATCGTTTGAATCTGACGGCGAAGTGCGCAGCTATCAGTTCGGTGCATCTGAGGGTCCGCTGTGAGCGCAGGGGCGCCCGGACATGAGTCATTCCACGAACCGGTCGTCTCGGCTCCGCGGCGGGAGCGCGCCCCAACGCGGACGTGATCGGGGCTCAGCCCAAACATCCACGGGCGGCAGGCAGGCCTTTACACTGCTCACAGTCACGTCTAGACTTGCCGACTTGGGTGAGAGGTTATGGAAGTCACTTATGAACTCGTGCAGAAAACACTGGGTGAAATGAAACCAGTAAACATAGGTTCAGGTGTGGCTCATGAACACACTGGGTGCCGTGGGTCCCATGGGTTCCCGGGTCAGTGCGCTGGAGCTGCTTGTCGGCGGTTGAGTGTCTTCTGACTAAACCGGCACGGAAGTGGTCAGAGAAGCTTTAGTGTGTGCGTGTGTGTGTGCGTGTGCGTGTGTGCATGTGTGTGTGCGCGTGTGCGCACGAGTGTGACTCCAGTGTATTTTGGATCTGATGTGTAGAGGAGGAAGTTGTGGTAACTTTTGGGGTCTTGGTCATGGCCACTCTTTTACTTTCTGTTTGCCAATTTTAAGCCGTTAACGAGGTTCATTTATTTGATTTTTTAGAAAATAGCGTGCCATCTCTTTTTACTGTGTTGTCGTGACTGCGGTGGACACCGCTGTGTCTGCGAGTCTCGGTTTTGCCGCGGAGGGCGTGCCTTTGGCGGTGAGCGCCCGCAGCAGAAGCATCGCCGGCAGCGGCAGCACGGCTCCATCCAGACCGGGTCTCCGCTGGGCCTACTGTGTGCAGGCTTAGACGTGCACTAGGAGAAATAATAGTAAGCTGAGAATGACGTGCAAAAACACGAGTTTCCAATTTTTTAATGGTTACTGCAGGGCTGGGCAAACGTAGGTCTGCAGCTGTGAGGCTGTGAGACACACGGTTTATTCTCATATTGTGATCTGTTAATTATCATGTCACTTCCCGTGCGAACAGCTGCAAACCCACGCCTGCCCTCGCCTGTGCTGTGTGTAGCAGTGAGAGTGTTCACTCTAAAAAGTAGGAGCATTACAAGGGAATATCAGAGGAAAGTCACAATTTTTAATTTGTAAATATCTGTTACATAGAGTCTCATAGTCGGAGACCTAATAAATCCACAGTCTAATGTGCCGTATATCCCACTCTCCGAAATCTGGCCTTTGAGGTTGATGTTGCTGTCCGGCATTCTTTAGAAAGCCGTCATGAAATCCATGTGCTTACGGTTTCCTCGCTTTGGGAGCGTGGAAAATCTCTCGGCAATGTTTGCGACCCCTCTCCCTCAGGCGTTACCCAGACTGGCCCCGAGCGGTGTGTTTGTGTGGGGGGCGGGGGGGGGCGGGGGGGGGTGGAGAGGAGGCGGGGGTGGCCCTCACATCCGGTTTTCTCCCCTACCCCGGTGTCGCGTGCTGTCCCTCTCCCACCCGGGGTGTGTTCACAGCGGCAGTTCAGTCCCGGGGCTGCAGGCACCGAGCACGTCTGCCGTGTCTTCTGAATGGTCACAGTGACACTCAGCTGTGTTCATTGTGGCGTACAGTTCGTGTCTGTGTGGTGCTTTAATTTTCAGCGATTTGTATGATGTTTAACATATATGACAGGTTAAACATGTACAGGGACCGGCAGAAGTAAGGCCTGCTTGAATGTGGTTGTAATAATTCGGTAGGGTAGGGTAATAATAGGGGTGCAATAATGTATAGTTTTAATTTGAACATCTCACCTAACATGTCATATGGTGTGTTTGAGTGTGTGATATTGTGATGTTACAGAATTACGTGCTTATGACTCGGTAATAAAAGATTTTGTGATAAGAGAGGGGGCGGTATTTGTTCCAGACCCTGTGTAACTTATGTTTACTTTAAAACATAAACATGACTGGAATTTACCTTTTTGAGATACGGCCGAGTTTGCTTTGTCTGGAACGCGGTACTTGCCCGAGTGCTGCGTGAGGGGACTTGTCGATCCCGACTCGGGTTAAACCACGACGGTGGTTCTGCTGGTTTCTGCGCTGGCCGAGGGGACTGGCCGGGGCTCGGTGGTCCCCGGGGACGTCTTCCTCCCACACGGGAGGTCAGGCTGCGGGACCTTCTGCAGCCACGGGGAAGGCCAGAGGCCCCATGTCTGCTCCTGGGATCCGTCGCCAGCATGTGGGCCCAGCAGAGCCTCCTGCGTCGGCCGGCGTGGGGGCGTTAAATTTGGGAACTTGCAGCGTCGCCTCGTTTCGCTTCCACTTTTTGGTGTATTTGGTGCTGACTGGCTGTTTAACATGTTTATCGTCCTCTGAACGGTTGAGCTTCGTTCTTTACTTTTTAATTTTACTTTCCATTGCTCCTTTTTTCCTTATTACTTTTGTATTTATCTGGTTTCTAAAAAGTGTTTATTTCTTTTACTATCTAAAAATCATTTCATGAGACACTTTCTTTGGTTTAGAAAAAAGCTATGTGCTTATGTCTGCTTGGTAAAGCGACCGCCCGCTCCCTCGCCGGCGGGCGCCCAGCGGCCGTCCCTCTCGCTCACCAGGCGCGGGGCAGGGGCTTTCACGGGGGACTTGTCTCTCAGGGACTCGCTCCCAGCGCGTGGCGGGCAACACCTGAGTGCTTATTCTCTCTTGGGCCGAGGGACAGCTTATCATGGTTTCTCGAGGTAGTCTGGTCAACGGTCAGTTTTTTTTGAAAAATGGAAGTACTGACTAGTGTAAGCTCATTCTTTCCCCTCCGTATTCACAGGGTTCATTCACAACGTGCCCCCGCAGGAGCTGTGTTCCCGTATGGCAGCGTCTGGTGTTTTTCTCCTTTCATCGTCTTGGCGTCCTGTGCCACTGTGTGTTTAGTTGTGTTTTGCAGTTGACTCCCGTTGCTACAGTTCACTGTTTGGAAAGCTCTGTGGGTCCGAGAGCACAACCGTGTGACTTCAGAACTTGAAACCGTAAGGTGTGTTTTCCGGCGCGCCCGTGGTCTGCCCTGGGGAGTGTTCCGTGCGTGGGCGAACAGAGTGTGCACCCTGCCGTGGTTACTGTGTGGCCGTGCCGGTGCCAACGAAGCAAAGCCGGTCCCTGATGTTTTCCAAGTCTCCCACGTCCTCACTGAACCCTTCGGGTCTAAAGCTTTCAGTTGCTGGGAGAGAGGTGTTAACACCTCCAGCTACCATGGCGGGTTTGTTGGTTGTGCCCTTTTAGTCTGGCGAGTTCTTGTTTCGTGTGTTTGAAAGCTCTGTCATGAGATGCATGCACGGTTCTGCCTGTGTCTCCATTAGGAATGAACCCTTTTAACCTGTGGGATTTCTGTGCTTGTTTCTGCCGGGGGTGTTTGTCTTCCAGTTTACTTTGCAGAATGGAGCCTCTCTTTCTTACAGTTAGTGTGCACGTGAAATTTTTCCCGTTTTTTCTTTTTTTAAAAAATATTTTATTTATTTATTTTTAGAGAGGGAAAGGAGGGAGATAGAGAGAGAGAAACATCTATGTGCGGTTGCTGGGGGTCATGGCCTGCAACCCAGGCATGTACCCTGGCTGGGAATCGAACCTGTGACACTTTGGTTTGCAGCCTGCGCTCAATCCACTGAGCTACCCCAGCCAGGGCCCGTTTTTTCTTTTAAGCTATCTATATTTACATCTATATCTGTATGTGATATCTTTATATTGGGATTTTCTTTTTCTGTTCAGTCTGACAATTGCAGCCTTTAATCAGAGTGTTTAGTACGCTTACATTAAGTGTAATAATTGGTATGTTTAGTTTTTGAAAACAATAGCTTCGTTGAGGTCTAACTGATACGGTTAGGCCCAGACTATCGTGTAAAAACTCGTTAAGAATTTCAGATCGACACACTTTCATATGAGGCTGGTTCTACTGTAGACACCAGGGCGCAAACATTAGAGTCTACTTTAAATCCTGGCAAGAGTTTGGAACCGCTTCAATGATTATTTCCTTCGTGAGTGTGCGCGGATGTGTGAGGCCGGCATCAGTGCAGTTGTGCTGTGCGCGTGTTTGGGTCATGTCTACAGAGCCCCGGTCGGGCTGCGTTGGGAACATCGACTCTTTGGAACCCGGGCGCGATGATCGGCGCCGGTTCCCGCACTCGGGGCGAGGCGGCAGTCCCGGCCACTTCAGTCCGAGGGCTGTTTGGCCTGAGCTGCCGTTTCCGGCAGCCAGTGGCCCCGCACTTGACTTGAGAGAGGCTCAGTTAGCTCTGAGGCTCCACACACAGGCTAATGATTTACTCGCTTCATCCTTTTTTCTTTGTAGCCTGAGAGAAGGTCCGGAAAACAGAGCGTCTTTGTCAGGGAGAAAACACAGTCTTTATATGGGATGCTCTGACTGCTCCTCTTCTCAAAATACAGAGGGCTCTTTATCTTTGGGTCCGTCGGATTCACTTACCCACAGCGGTATCAGTTTCGGTTTTCCACTCCTTCCCTCAGAAACAGAGGGCGGGCCTTCGGGCAGGCGAGCCCCTGGTTCAGCTGGTTGCCTTGGAAGTCGTCACGGCCAGCAGCGTGACAAATGCTTATCTGTTTTGCAAAAGAGCCGTGCACTTGCAGACTTTTCTTCCGTCCATCGCCCCTGTCCTGGCTCCGCGGGACTCCAGGCCTCGGAGCACTGGTTTCTGGTTCTGCCGGGAGCAGTCACCAGTCGTGCCGCCTGGTGAGCATCGCTCGCCTCTCTCGCTCCGCTTCCTTTGGCTAAACAAAAGCTATGGGTCGACATTCCTGAAGCCCCTGGCGGTTTCAGCGTCCTGTTAAGTGAATTGGGTTTGGTTCTCCCACCAGGTGACCCACTCACCCGAGACAAGGATTTGACCTTTCTGGTGGTGGTTTTCTCAACGCACCTCGAGTGGGGCGTTGTCATGGAAATGTGCTTGCTACCTCAATTCTCAAACTTCAGCTCTTTAAGAATCAGTTTTGGGGTCTGGCTCATAGTTCTCTTTTTCCACACCCTTCTGCCCTCTCAAGTCATTCACATAAAAACTGGGAACGCCTCTGGGACCGATCGTGGTCCACGCGGTCTCGTTCAAGTCCCGCTTTCCACCTCCGCAAGCTTGTCCTCTGCCGGCCCCTCCTCTCAGCCTCTCAGCTGCAGCCAGCCCGGGCTCCCCGCTGCCCAGGACACATGGAAGACGCTCCCCCCAGCCTCTGCTCTGCTCCTTCATCCTGAAGCTCTTCCTCGTGGTGTCCAGACGGCCCATCCCTTCCCCTTGCTCCGCTGTTTGCTCACTCTCAGCCAGCCACTCCGCGACCTCGACACACCCAGGTTAGGTCCTGTGCCCAGCCCCCGGGCAGACACAGGTCCTGCGGGGCTCTCGTGACGGGCTTTGCGGAGACAAGGTGCATTTTCTGCCCTAGACTAAGTGAATGGAACCGTTAGCACATCACACATTCCGATTCAGAAGTAGAAGTCTGATTTAGATGCCGGAAGTGTGTGCACATCGCGGAGGGCGGAGTGGAGGCAGCCGCAGTCCCGGCTGCCTTTGGGCCGCTGTCCTGATCCTGTGTCAGGAGACGTGAGCCAGGACCCAGAGACACAGGAATAATCTGAGATTCCACACCTTGGAGTTTGAACTTTGAGCCCATTGGTGCCTCTGCACTCAGTCCGGACTCCAGCTTCAGCGCCTCCTTTGCCAAGCTGGGGTTGCCCTGTGCCTCCGGGAGGAGCAAGGCCCCCCTCCCCCGCCCCCCAGACAGCTGTTGAGTGTGAGCATGGATTCTCCCCACCCCCCTCGAGAGTAACTGTGATTCTTTTGTGAAGCGTGTTGGGCGTGGCCTCTAGAAGTTGTCGGACTAATCATCACTAAAGGTTTAAAAAAAAAAGACACATTTATATTTCTCCTAAAATTTGGGAAACTAATTAATATTGCGGTAGGAGCCATGCAACAGAAATGATTAATTTGGAATGCTCTGTACTGCGGTCGCAAGCCTATCTCATGAATCATTATCCATTTGTGGTCTTTTCAACTATTCCGATTGTTCTACAGTTCCTTTCAGTTTTTAAATTATTAATGTACTATGTTCTGGGCACTTTTGAAAAGAATAAAAAGATTATTATTTTTTTTAATACCAATAACATGAAAACATCTGTTTTCATGTATTCTCTTTCAGATTTCAGTGTGAGCTTCCTTAATGTGGCTGTAATCAAATGTAATACAATTTTTACTTAGTAAGTTTCAGTCTTGATTGCCGCACTAGAAGTGAATTATACGATAATTATATTTTAAAAACCGCAATCCTCCCCAAGCCATTGTAAATATTCACAGACTCACCTGTAACTTAACGTGCTTGAGACAATTCTTTTATTGCCGTGATATAACCAAATGTAAATTTATGTGATGTGTTTAATAATATGTACAGGCTTAAACATTTTTACAAATAATGTTTATATGTATGATTTGGTTCACATCCTATTGTACTTCCATTCCTAAATTTTAGTCGAGTACATGGCTTGTGGTTTACTGTTTCTCCTTTGTTCAACCCTTAAAAACCTGTCGGGTAAATAAACACCGTGAAATGTTAAACGATGCCTTTTCCGTGGGCGTGGGCGTCTCGCCAGCTCCTGCAGTGGTGAGTGCGGCGCTGAGACTTCCAGTGAGACTTGGCCGGCGCGAACACCCACTGGAATGCTGCTGTGGCCCCTCCGGCTGGGCCGGTTGCGAAAGGCAGGAGAGGGGCGTGTCCTCACTCAGCCGGCGCGTTGTCTCCGGGGGCGTGTGGAGCGGGGGCCGGGCCGGCGATGGGCTCTCGCTGGCCACCACGTGTGGATGGGCCGCCCGGATGGCCACAGGGCCACACCCTACCAGTTCTTCTCTTCTCTTCACGGTAACCAGTGGGAGCATCACCTACGGTCAACGGCAGACCATCCTCATCAGCTTCCCTGCAGAAACCTTGGTTCGCTTCCAGCCATTTAGCCGCCGGCATTTTCTCTGGGGTGGGGGGCAGGTGGCGACCCCACGGCCCCCTGGTGTCATTTCCGTGCGTGGGGAGCGGGCCAGCTCCCGGTCACAGAGGCTCCGTGCCCAGACCCCGGAGACAACGGCGTGGCTTCTGAGCTCTGCCGGAGGCGGAGGTGAGGCCCGCCGCTGCTGCACACCACCGTGCAAAGAGCTTCCTGGGAGAGCAAGGAAACGGTGCCTGGAGGTGAAGGGCCGGCAGGCTCACCTCTGCTCCTGAGAGAGAAAGCCAGTCGGGGAAAGTGCTGGGAGGGGCCGAGGGGGGAGGATCAGAGGACAGTCACCCGGCCTGGGCGTGCGGCTGTCGAACCAGGGCCGGCAGATGGCCGTCCGCCACGGGGCCTGGTGTTCTCACGGCCCACGCCCGCTCCAGAGGGGCCTTTTGACGTGATGCTCTGGAACACAGCTGTTCAGCTTCTTTGTCTGAAGGGCGAATCCTGCGGACCGTAGCGTAATGCAGGAAGCATTAGAAGTGTAATATTTCAGTGGGGGGCATTCTCCCTAGTTTAAGAAGCCTCACTGCAGATTTCTGCCATGTTCTGAACATTTCTTTCCTTGCTCCACGAGGACATGAGTCTGTCCTTCCCCCTTTCTTGGTGGTTCTCCCCAAATCCCTTACTTCATGCGAACACGTATCCTCACAGACAGGGAGACGGTGGGTAGGCCACGGCCCCGGTCCCTATGAAGACTCCCGTGCATCTGGTCTGTGGCGTTTTGGTGCCTGTTGTGCTCAAACGCGAATCTTGGGGTGGTCGCTGTTGTTAGCCAACTCCAGGGAGGAGCTGGTTGCAACACCCGTGTAAAAAGCACCTGGAAACATCTGTGCCCCAGTATTATCAACACTGGAGCTTTAGTTCCAGTCCAGTTAGCCCTGCTGGGAGTTAAGGTGATCTTCACTGAGTCGGCCACCTTCTCGGCCCTACCAACCTGGACTATTTGCTCCCCCTTCTCCCGTGATCAGGTGTCGGCTGGGATGACATTAAGGTCTCAGGCGTCTGGGCCCCTCGCTTGGCTGTGCTGAGCATGGGACTTCCTCCCGAAAATAACCATGCGCGAGAATACGGCCGCACAGCTGCTTGTGTTGTGTTTCGTGGGGCGCACGCCAAAGCTCGGTCTGCCGCGGCGTCATCTTTGAACCAGCTCAATGTTTCTCCGGCTGTTTGGTGACAACAGACGCTTTTCCCTGCAGCCACCCAGGTTCACGTTTGCCCCAACAGAACATGAGGAAAGAGGTAGAGAGGGTGAGAAAAAGAGCGTGTGTGGGCTAGAGAGTGGTCACCAGGTAAGGGATGGTCACCAGGTAAGGGGTGAATGCTGAGCAGGTAAGGGATGGTCACCAGGCATGGGTGGTCACCAGGTAAGGGGTGAATGATCAGCAGGTAAGGAATGGTCACCAGGTAAGGGATGGTCACCAGGTAAGGGATGAGTGATAAGCAGCTAAGGGATGTCTGGTTCCCAGGTATGGCTGGTCACCAGGTAAGGGGTGAATGATCAGCAGGTAAGGGAAGGTCGCCAGGTGAGAGGAGACAAGGCTGGAAAGCAGATGTTGAGCGGGAGCTGAGGGAAGGACAAAGGGGATGAAGCAGGTGCCATGGGCGAGTTAGGAACTGAGGCAGCTCGCCGCGTACTGCGCCGGGGTTTGAACTAGTGTGTAGCTGAAGCCCATAAATATAAACATCTGCTAGGAAGTACTCCTTAAGACAGAAGTGCAGAGGATGGCATTCTAAATCAAGTCTCCAGACCCAGGAAGGTCCTGGGTGAGGGGGACAGATTTATCGGAAAAGGAAGAAGAAGTAACAATAACTTACCATTTGGGCTAATGCAAAATCCTCCTTGTCATTCGCCACGACCACATTTCCACGTCTGCATCTCAGTGCTTTCTCTCTCTTGCCCTAGAACAATGACTAGTGATGGCATTTAGTCGTGATCGAAGGCTTTCTCTATGTTAGGCATGGTTGTAAGCGACCTACATATGTATGTTTGGAATCTACACTCATTCTAACAACACCCCGCAAGGCGGGTCCTACTTTTGTCACCGCTTTCCCACGGAGGAAGCCGGGGCACGCAGCTTTAAATGTTGTGGGAAAAAGGGACGCACAGCCGGTGAGTCGCGGAGCACGTCCTGTCTGCGCGAAGTCTGATTTCAGAATTCGGCCGCGCTGCCTCCTGACCGCCAGCCTGCGCTGCCGTGCAAACCCACCAAAGGCGCGATGACGTGGGGCCCACACTTCAGACGGCGCCCCCAGCTTCTCTGGCGTTTTGCTTCCTGAGTGCTTTTCGTGGGGTCCCCCGGACAGGCACCCGGGGCTCCTGCGCTTTGAGGGGAACCTGCTGTTAAAAATAGGGCGTTTTGGGTCTGTATCTTGTGGATTGCAAATTCATTTTTTCCCTTTCCACTTTGTCTTTCTTTTTTTCCCCTAATAGAGGTTTTCAGTTCATGATTTTTTTAATGTGTCATTCTGTGTGGTGTTCCAAAGGAAAGAATTGTCTTTCTGATTTCCTTATTCATCGGCTTTAACCCTTTGGCTGTCTGGCCTGGTGGTTATTTCTTCCAAGGGGTGACGTAAATACTCCAGAAGTTGCCGGAATAAAGTAGCATCCGCTATTCTACAAACTTCTGTGGTGGCTGATATCCTTGGAGATTTCGGTTCTTCGTGGAACTGCCACATGGTAATGTTACAGAGCAACAAGGGGGGCCAAGAGGGGCTTAAGGGCAATGTACTATTATCCCAAAAGGAACCCCCCAGGTCCGTTATGTCTGCCGCCAGAGGAAAGACGTCTCTCAATGCCAGAGATTCATGAAAAAAAGAAAAGGAAATGTTTAGTTAATGCTATACAAAACTTCAAGGAGGGACCTAATGTCTTCATCAAAATCCCAAAGTCCCTTAAAACACCCGCAAATACACACAGTCCTTCCTTCCTTCCCCCTTTGCCCAGTCTGGGGTACCGTGTCTCAGGGAAAGAAATAGAAGTCTGTGGCTCAGGCAGCCCCTGGTTCTTTCCGGTAATCCGTGCTCGGCTGGTCGGCCTCCCTTGGTTCCCGGCACCATCAGCTGTGTCGCCGGGACCTCTACTAAAGCTGGGTGGTGGTTCCCCCTTCTAAAGCTGCGGGGGTCCCCACTCTGCCAAAGCCGCATGGTTCTCGCTGCTCAATGGCTGCAGGAGTCTCCACTCTGCTGAAGGCTGAGTGGTTCTCCTCTCAATGGCTGCTGTGTCTGGGTTTAAATCCCCGCGCCAATCTTCCTCTGCAGCCCCATTTCCGACTCCTCCCACAATCAGTTACACCTGCCAGCACTCTCATATCCTTCCAGCTTTCCTGGGCTGCTATCCTGAGTCTGGGCAGGTGTGGCCCCATGGTGTGGAGCCAGTCTTCTCCAAGTTCTCACACAGGCACTGTAACTTGGGGGACCTGCCCCCCACTTATGTCTTGTTGAGAAGTTACTTCCTTTCTTCTGGCTCAGAGCATGGCCACAGCTATTTAACACATCTATGCAACCAGGTAAAGCTTATAGATATGTTAAATGACCATGCCAGAGGTCAGCTGCAAAGCTGTTGCTGTGCAAAACAGCTCTCAATGGCCCTGCTCCCTGTGTCCCTTCCCCCACCTCACACCTGTGTGTGTGTGAAGGAGTGAGGACTTCCTAATATTTCCTGAACACCTTGAGTTCTGGACCCCATTCCAAATCCCTATGGGGCCCCCCTCTTGGCTGCACCCTATGTATATGCTATTAGTGCATATATTTAATTACCCCATATTAATTAAGGGCATATATGTATAATAGTACATTATATTATGTACCACATGAATATTAAGCAAGGATATAGTATTAATGTATCAAAGACATTAAATTACACACTGACATTATAATTTAATCTATACATGCATATGTAGCAAGTAATAGGTAGTGATTGATCAACTGAGTACATACTATTTATTGGTCGTACATACACCATTAATCTACGTTAATCCTTGTCAATATGACTATCCACAACCAAAGGGTGTCCCTTGATCTACCTACCTCCGTGAAACCAGCAACCCGCCCAATCACTCCTTTCAGATATACACCCACTTTATAATCATATAAAGGACAACAGACGAAGGTCTCATCTTCTTGTAACTACTTCCTGCTGGACATGGACGTTGTCCTACCTACTGGTGGGTCAGGGGTGCCCTGAAAGGGCAAGCGGGGGGGCAATGCAGCATGGAGGGAGTCCTTCCTGTAAGGGGAAGAACCTTATAGAATCCCAGTCAGTTGGCTGTCACCAGGAAGTTGCAGGCTTGGTGTCCAAAGGCTGGCATTGCTGGACCATTGGCATCCTGGTCATACTCTGGAGGTGACAGATTTGGAAAGAGTTGGAAGGCACAATTAAATCATAATCACTAAATGACAAAGGCAGGGACTTAAGTAAAGAATGGCTTATCTGGAGGAAGGTGTACAAGGCATGCCACACCTATACAAAACCCTTGTGGCCCACTATACTTCACTTGGGCTGAGGGGACTATATTAGGATTTCCCTCCTTTCAGATTTCTGGCCCCTTTCTGTCCAAGCCATCAAGACAGAAAAGGGAAAATCAGTTCAAAAGTGAAGCCCACAGACTGCCTGAACTCTTCACCAACCCAACCACTCAGTTCAGCCAAACCATTGAGTTTCAGGAGGCGATGATGAAGATGGGCTCCTTAAGTGAGGCCTATATGGCAATCAATCACTCAGGCAATGAGGTCCTAGGCATACGCCCTATGAAAACAGGAGAACACACAGGTTAATTTACACAACAATCTCCAAACCAGTGTCAGTGCCTGTGAGACTGTCTTTTGGGAAGACATTTAGTTGCAAGGCCCTTCCTGCAATGACGTTTAGCAATGGCAATTTCACAGGTCCTCCATACCTGTAAATTATATATCTTTGGTGATATTACAAACCCAGTTTCAACTTTCAAATGAAAACAAACTTTCAAGACAGTTAGTTGCACCATTTCTGATGTTCAATACTGAGTATTGTATTTTCCTCAAACCGTAATTTTTCTCCTTAAGATCACCCTCATTGTCATTGAAGGGACTACTTTGAGTCCCACTTTTAATTTTGACTGTTTGTTTGCATAAACACACCAAGAGCAGCCTGGATCACTTATAATCTTTAAGTCTTCTTTGCTGGAACTCACACAGGGAACATTTAGATTGACTTCTTGGTCTGCCCCTCGGGGCACAGAAGCAGAGCCACACACCTGCCATCTGGCTTTGCCTGTATTAGTTGTTTCACTCAAATCCTTGAGGCTTCCATTGTGCCTACAGGTTCCTCTTTGGCCATCTTTCAGGAAAGCAACCTTCGTTCCTTCCCTGGAAAGACTGCCATGAACCGCACAACCAACCAAGGTACCAGGCTCTTTCTTGTGGGCTTACACTAGCTTTGCAAGTCAATCCCAGTTCCCCAGGGATTTCTGGTGATGACCAGAACCCATACATGCCTCCCTCAGGTGTGACATTCCAGTCAAAGTCTTGGTGAACAAAACCACTATTCACGACTGGTCTTACTGGTTTTATGCAAAGAAACCTTACGTCACCATTCACTCCTTCAGAATTCCAAATTCTGGAGGGATCAGGTGGGGTGAAAAACACAAAGCGTGAAGGAAAATCCTTTTCCTTCTGATATCCACTAGGCTTCTCAAAACTTTCCTACAGAGTGTGAAGTTTCAACCTTCCCTGGAATCCTCAATTGTCTTTTCAGAGCAGATACAGAGCAAAATCTGAAACACAGAGTTCCAGAACAATACACAGGTAGGGGCATTCTCTTGCACCAGTGCGTCATTGGTGCCTCGCAGAGACATGCCCCTTCAGATCCGGTCTCTTGGCAGAGACATGCCCCTTTGCCTCTGGCTGAAGCAATCACCAGCCCCGAATGACCCTTCCTGGGTCCCGAGTGGCAAAGGCATCCTCCCCAACCGGTTACAGGGACCTTTCCTAGGTCTTGCAGGTGACCTTTCCCAGGTCTCACAGATACAGAGGGTTTCTGATTAGAAACAAAACCAATGGGAGAAATTTGCTCTTTCCCCACAAAACCAGAAAATGAGTAGTTGAGGTTTCCTTTACTCCAGGTTTAAAACATTCACATCATTTATACGTAATTTTACCCATCCAGATTTAACCATCATTCTCTTTTCATCCTGGTTCCTTTCCCACACTGGGAAGGACTGTACTTAGACTCAGCATGGGGCAGCCGAAAGTCCCCGGCACTGCAGGCACCTTCCACTGGAAGTCCCTGGAGTCGCAGGGACCTCCTGCAGCTTTCTGAAGCTCAGACCCTGCAAACACCCTATATATCAGATGCTCACCCTTGGACCGCAGCTCATGACCTTCAGAACCAGAGCCCTCCCCATCAGAACCAGTTGCACAGAGAACCTGACTGGTGCAGTGCCCACACAGCAGCAGCACACAGCCCATGATCCGCAGAGAACCCTTATCCACCACCTTGCCCAGTTCCAAAATGGCGGCACCCATGCATGCTGAGTCGTCCAAGATGGCGGCACCCATGCACGCTGAGTCATCCAAGATGGCGGCACCCGTGCATGCTGAGTCATCCAAGATGGCGGCACCCATGCACGACCCACCCTCCACGGGGTGGGGGGATGGGGTGCTCCAGTGGCTCCTCCCCCATTTTACCCAAAATGGCAGCGCACCCCCATGGCTTGCTGTCCGATCCCCACCATGCATGCAGGCTCGGCTCACAGAGCCCAGGGGTTTGCTTCCTCCCCAAACCTGAGTGCAGGTTCCCTTAGTGCCCCCTGGGCTCACCGAAACTCTGAGTGAGCAGACAGGGGCCACCTGGGAGCAGCCCGCTAACCAACCATCACCCACAGCTCCATTGTTCCAAAACGGTGTTCAGAAACCAGTTTCCAACCAGAACACTTTCACGTCTCTGCCCCCTCCCCGTTTCGTTTCCTTTCCACCTCTCCAGGTGTGACAGGCGGCCGGTGCCCTCAGGAGGAGCGCAGAGAGACTCTCGAGACGGGGACAACCCCAAAGTTTCACTCTCCTGCACCTGAGGGGGTTGGTCTGCCACGGACAATTATTGTCCTACCAGAGTCGCCAAAAACTGTTACAGAACAACAAGGAGGGCCTGGAACGATACTCTTACCGAAAGGAAGCCCCCAGGTCCGTTATGTCCGCCACCAGAGGAAAGACGTCTCTCAATGCCAGATTCGTGAAAGGAAAGGAAATGTTTAGTTAATGCTATACAAACTTAAAGGAGTGACCTAATGTCTTCATCAAAATCCCAAAGTCCCTTAAAGCACCCACAAACACACACAGTCCTTCCTTTCCCCTGTGCCCAGTCTGGGGTACCGTGTCTCAGGGAAAGAAACTGAAGCCCGTGGCTCAGGCAGCTCCTGGTTCTTCCCAGTAATCCGTCCCGGCTGGTCGGCCTCCCTCGGTTCCCGGCACCATCAGCTGAGTCGCCGGGACCTCTGCTAAAGCTGGGTGGTGGTTCCCCCTTCTAAAGCTGTGGGGGTCCCCACCCTGGCGAAGCTGTGAGGTTCTCCCTCCACTGCCCCAGCCGCATGGTCCTCTCTGCACAATGGCCTTGGGAGTCTCCACTCTGCCAAAGCCGCGTGGTTCTCGCTGCTCAATGGCCACAGGAGTCTCCACTCTGCTAAAGACTGAGTGGTTCTCCTCTCAATGGCTGCCGTGTCTGGGTTTAAATCCCCGCGCCAATCCTCCTCTGCAGCCCCATTTCCCACTCCTCCCACAACTGGCTACACCTGCCAGCACTCATATCCTTCCAGCTTTCCTGGGCTGCCATGATGAGTCTGGGCAGGTGTGGCCCCATGGTGTGGAGCCAGTCGTCTCCAAACTCTCATGCAGGTGTTGTAACTTGGGGACCTGCCCCCCCAGTTATGTCTTGGTGGGGAAGTTACCTCCTTTCCCCTGGCTCAGAGCATGGCCACAGCTATTTAACATATCTATGTAACCAGTTAAAGGTTGTAGATGTGTTAAATGACCACACCAGAGGTTCACTACAAAGCTGTTGCTATGCAAAACAGCTCTCAATGGCCCTGCTCCGTGTGTCCCTTCCCCCAACCCATACCTGGGGGGGGGGTGGTGATGAGGACATCCTAATATTTCCTGGACACCTTGAGTTCTGGACCCCATTCCAAATCCCTATTTGGGTCCCCCTCTTGGCTGCACCCTGTTACAATAACAGCAACATCCATGAGGTCCTGCAAGCTGCTTTTTTTACAGCACTGTACTGTGTGCTGTTTTGACACTGTGTTTTCTTTTGAATTTAAGATTCAGACATCTCACAAACGTTAAAGTTCTATGTAGGGTATGCATACACCAATTGCGATGAAACAACCTGTATCTGACTTGCTTGAAGAAAAGTTCAGGAAACTGGATTGTTCGTACTGTCCACTCTCCTGTCATTTAAAATATTACTTCGGAGTCAACAGATTTAGGAGGGATTGTCCTGCATCCAGTGTGGTGCGCTTACGTGAACTTGGCTAGGCAAGAGCCCTCTTGATTCTAGAAGCCACCACACAGATACAGAACTTCCAAGCGCTGGGTTACTTCAAACATATGATCGGCTTTAAAGAATTTTTCCTCGTCTGATAGAAATTCGTTCACCATAACACAGAGGTTAAAAAATACCGGCCTCCGACACACCTTATTTGACTCACACAGTATTTATGAAATGTTTTGTTATTTTTTCCACTTAAAAATTACATCTTTTTTTTCCCCCATGAAAGTTCTGGCTTCTCTTGAAAAACGAAGGGTACCTGTCAACACGGGCCCGTGGCCCGCAAGGCTGCAGCTGAAGGCGGGCTGAGGCCTGGCCGCCGTCGGGGAGGGGCGTGGGGTCGGGCTGTGGCAGCTGGTGTCCCTGCTTTTCCCATTGTCTGCTGCGGGCTCTCCTCCTCAAACTACCTGTGTGCCTCTGGTCGCCCCGAACCTCCAAATGCCACTGCCCCCTTTCTGTGCGTAAGGAGGGAATGTGTTTGTGTAGTGGAGAAATAGAACTTGACTTTTTTCCTCAGATTTTTAATAAAAATTTTACTTATTTTTTAGCTTTACGCCACCTCGAAGCATCATGTGGCTGTGATATTTGGTTCATTAGTCTACCTTCCAATCCGAATTCATTAGACTTACGTTAGTGTAGCCCTGCTGCTTGTCAAAATTAGCAAGTTAAAATAAGCACATTCGTGAGATTTACTCGGAAGAGAGCTAGGACAGGGAAGAATTTCAGATGCACTGTGTATGCTCAGTGGGTGGAGAGAATGGAAAGTTCAGGAAAAAGAGGGAAAAGCTATTGTTTTTGCAGTGTACGTCAAGGCGACAAAGCACGGTGTGCGCCTGTAGGAATGTCGTTCCCGTGAAGAGACACACATGAGATGGTGAACTGGCAGCACGACTTTGTCGCGGGAGGGGGCTCAGACGGGAGGGGCGGGCTGCAGGCGGGCAGTCGGTGTGCAGTGCTGGAGTGGGGGGCTGCTGGCGGGTCTGGAGGGAGCGTGGAACCCGGGACGGCGCAGGAGGAACACGGGGTTTCAGGAAAGAGGCGTCGGACCCCGACTCCGTGCTGGGAGTTGGGAACCAGCGCGAGTTCTGTGAAAGGCCGGCGGCCGGGGGTGGGCAGAGCATCCACTCTGGAAGGTGGTGGGAAGTGCATTTGAACAGGTAGCCGGTAGCCAGGTCCGAAGCGCAGAGTTTTGTTACACTGACTAGTCTCCATAGACAGAGTGAGTTATTGCGTGAAAGTGAGAACGCTGTTGGAGGCGCAAAACACCCCCCTGGCCGGGAGGGCCGGGTGCAGAAGACCAGTGCGGGGCTGGGGGGGGGCGGCGGAGGTGGGTCGTGGGGCTCCAGCAGAGGTCGAGGGGGGGAGGGGGGGCAGGGATGGGAGCTCCGTCTCAAAGCAAGGACTGGCACGACGGGGAAGGTGGTTGGACCTGCAGGCTGATGCTGCCGTTTTCGGGGAGCTTGGGTCCTGGGTCCTGTTCACACCCGAGATGCATAGGGATCAGTTTCAGACGCGACTTGAAGGTGTTGGTGGGATGAAGTCGCTGGAAAAATGGGGCACGAGGTAGAACAGAGTTCTGCTTTATTGATGTTTTTTTTTTTGAGCAACTCTCTAAAAAGCCCGTGTTTCACCTGTGGCACTAGAGGATGTATTCTAATTCTGAGCCCAGTGTTTGAAACAGTATTTCAAACTTGAAACAGGCTGAAGGTTTTCAAAGGCTTGAGGAAAACGTCTCCGCTCAGAAGGAGTGAGGCCGCGACCCTCAGCCCGAGCCGCACACCAGCATCGCCCCCGGAGCTTTGGCGGCTCCCAGACGTCTCGCGTGGTCCGGGCTGCGGCCAGGGAGCCGCCCTCCTTGGGTCGTTGCGTGGAGGCTCCTTGGGTCGCTCTGACGACCGGAGAGGCTTGAGAACCGCTACATCCACACAGAGGAAATGGTTGTGATGAATAGGCAAGAGTTTTAGTAACAGTTTCTGAGGTTCTTTTTTTTTTTTATAAATTATCTGTGGGGGTTATCCATTTCCCCCCAGCTTTGCAACAAGAGAGAAAACACTTAAATTCTCTTAGAGAGATTTGGCTGGACGTTGGGAAGAGCTGTCCACCACTGACGGGACACTTCAGGAGGGAAGGCAGGAGACTCGGGGCAGTCCCTGTGGATGTAACTGCACAGTGTGTGAGGGGACCGACCCGTGTCGGCGGAGCCTGGAGCGGCATGACGTCCGGGGAGAGGACGCGAGGAGTGTCCGGACCCCTCTGGCCCGTGATCCACCGCGTGGTGGTCTCCGCCTCCAGGGGACGGCCACATCCCCTGCACCCCTCCTCCGTCCTCTCCGTGACAGGCGGCGCCGTGCAGCTGTGTCTGCGCCTGCGGTCCGTTGAGACGCCAGCCCCGTGGGCCCCACAGCTCGGTCCCTGCTTTCTGTTTCAGAGGCCCGGCCAAGTCTTTTTCAGTGCATCCCCAGCAGCTCGATAATTGTGTGCGTTAAGGAAAACGGGTGAAAATTAGTCTAGGACTTACTCATGTGCAAGCAAGTTCGGACTAACAGCTTTCTGCCCCTTCCAGGAAATGTTTCGTGCTGTCAGTGTCCCTGTTCTGTTGGCCACTCGTAACACTGACCTTGGAGGTGAGCGACAGGCGCTCCTCCCTTTAGTTCAAGGAAGTGCTGGGCGCCGTGAGCGGAGACTTTAGACGTAAAACACCTCCGTTCGGCCAGACACGGAGTGGAATGTCCGTTCACGTCTCCGCGTCTTCCACAGTCTGTCCAGAAGGACTTGAACATCTGTCTCTCGTCGCCGAGAACTGAAACGTGATGTCTGGGTTGATGCCCGTTTGCTTATTATTGGACTGTTTTGTGAATGACCTTCTTCATTTTTCCCGTGGCCGTTCTGAAGCTGTTGCCCAGAAGTCCTCGGACTTCTGTAGCTTGAGGAGGACAGGACGGCACATGGCCGTTGAGACTCCAGTGTCGGTGGCCTAGTGCCGCTGACCCGAGTGCCTTCCAGGCCTCTCTCCTTTGTCACAGTCCTTGTTCTTGGGCCGTTGCCGCGGCTCCCTCACCGAGACGCTAAGTGGGGTCAGGAGGCGGGCAAGGAAGGGCTTCCCATTACCTGGGTCAAAGGAGTCTGCAGAGTGAGAGCTCACTTGGTTTTTGTAAAACTCTGTCCCTTCCTTCCCCGCCTGTCCCCATGCCACCAAGAGCCAGGGGGCAGGGCGGGTGCACGCTTTGTCCCCCACAGTCTGTGGGGAGAGTTTCCATCCTGTTGCATTCTGACTCAGGAAGGTGGGTCGTCTTGCAGGTTTTATTCCGTCTGCTTCCTCCCCTTGGATTGACCCGCATCTTGTCCCTATATGGTCTGAATCCCAATAATAGATACGATCTAAGTTCATTTTCCAGGAATTGCAGTAGCTTTATCACTGGCTTCATTATATTTTCACGTTTCAGTTTACTTAGCACAGCAGCCAAGTGGCCCTGTTACGATACGCCGGAGCATGCCACTTTCCCGCTCAGACTCTCGTGTGGCTGACTGTCCTTTCCAGAGTACAGGCCAAGTTCCTTCTCCTGACTTTTGAGGCCTGGTCCCCCAGGGTCTCTCTGCTGCCATCCTGCCTTCTTGTTTTTGTTTAACACGGTGTTTCAGAGTGTTTTTTTCCTTATGAACAAATACATTCCCCCCCCCCCCAAGGCTTTATTCCTTTTTCAAGGCTGTATAGTATTTCACACAATAATAACTAGTAATAATAATAACAATAATGTCATTCCCATGTCCATACTAATGGGGATAGAGGTATTTCCAGGGCGTTGTTAGTTTCAAACAGTGCTTCAGTAAATATCGTTGCATGTATGCCTCTATCTGGGTATGTGGAATATATTATTTTTTGTATTTCACATTTTTCTCTGGGGGGGGGATTTTTTTTTTCTGATTCTATAGTCTAGAGGTTTCTTTAGCCAGGGTCTATTTTTGGTAAATCTCTTGTTTTGTTTTTCTAAAAATTTCTTTTTTTTTGGCCCACTTTCCTGTTTATACAGTTCTCAAAAGGCAAGCTTTTTTTCAAAGTTTCAAGTGTATTATTACACTGTCTTCTAGATTACATTGCTGCTATTGAGAAGTCTGTAGTCAATGTGCTATATATATATATACACACACGTTTATGTACAGACATGTACATACATACATATAGGTGTGTATGTATAGTGATTATATATATTTATCTGTTTTCCTCTATGATGCTTTTTACAGATATCTATGCCTTTTTGTATGCTGTAATTTCCTTATAATGCATCTACATGTGTCTTTGTTGAGATCTTGCTTGAGTATGATTTCTAATTCTGAAGATTCATGTTTTTCACTGCTTTTAGAAAATTTAATTACTTTTTCTTCTAATCTTATCTCCATTCTTCCCTTGTTTTGTATATCTAACTTTCTTAGGTCTGATCTTTTAGAACTTTAAATAGACTTATATTATCCCTCTAATCTCCATTGTTCTTAACCTCCTTTATGTTTCTCTCTTCTGTGTCTCTCTGTGCCCGATTCTGTTGGGTGTCTTTTCTGTCTGGTTCAGTCCACTATCCCTCTCTTCGATGGTATATAATCTGCTGTTTGCTCATCTACTGAGCTTTGGATTTCATAGACTATATATTCTTGAAGTTCTAGTTACTTTCACAATTTGTCTTTTAAAAATGAGTCTCACTGTTTGTGTTTTGAGTCCTTAGTTTATTCTCTAACCACTTTAAACATTCTTATTATGTATACTGCTTTAGATCATTTTAATATCTCCAGCCTTTGAGGGGAGGGGTTCTAGTTCTGCTGTTTGTTCGTGACGGCCGATGGAGTCTACACGGTCATTTTGAACGGTGAGCTCGTCGGGAACACCTGGGCTGTGTGTGTCTCCTTCTCCTGATCTCGCTTCTGTCGCTCACGTGCCAGAGGGTGCCCCTCTCCAGCATCAGAGTCCCATCCGAGGCTCTGCAGGAACGAGGGTACCCCAGTCACGGCGTGTCTCCCCGTGAGTTTATTTGGGCTTTGCACTGCATTTCTTCTATGTTTAATTTTACTGTACCTTGGAAGTATTCTGCACAAAGCAAGATGCATGGTTTAATATGGTTCCTTAATATTTTGTTTTTTAGTTGTATTTTAATTTTAAAATCAGTTTTCAGATGTTCTAGTAGTTTTTCTTGACGTAAGTCATACCGAGTCTCACTTTGGTAAGTCTGAGTCACTTTTATGGTCAGTACAGTTTATTCGTCAACTTTGGCTTGTTTCCCAGCAACTGAGATTCTCATATCCGAGAGAGATGAGAGTCTTCTCAACCTCCAACTGCATATCAGATGAGAGAAGCTTTGACCTGGCCCATTCTCCAGCTTGCAACTGTTTCTTTGTGCAAAATGGAAATCGCTTTAAGTTTTATAAATACGGTGGCACGTTTATGAGGTTCATAATTTTACATTTCTGAGGTTTCACGTTAATGCTCTGTTTCTTAGAGTGTCGCTGAGTTCAAAGAGTGAAGCGCTGCGAACACTGACTAGAAACACTCCTATTTATTTAATCACAGACTTGTGACAGAACAGACACAAACCGCAGTCTCAGGTGCTAGTGCGAGACTAACGCAGAGCGTGGCCTCTTGCCTGTCCTCCTTGGTGAGGGAACCATGAGAAAAGCTGTTGCTTTAGGACATGATGAGCAGCTCCCTGGACCAAAAGGCACTTCAGGTTTCATGTAAAAAGCCGTCTTTCTGTAAGCAGCCCAGGAACTTTTTCCTCCTGTGAGCTGGCGTAAACTCTCCTGTTGGCCTTTAGTGATTCGTATCTGAAAAACGTCAAAACACTGGCTGTCAGTTGTAAGTTTCTTGTCGTAGATTAATAGATTAATCAGATTGAACATCTGTGGTACGGCATTGTTTTCCCTTTTTTGTTGTCATTGATTTAAAAAAAACCCCTCTCATAAGGGCCCTTGGGACAGATGGCCCCTCCGTGTTGATGGTTCGATTGCCACGATCACCCACAGCTTCAGAGGAGTGCGAAGAAAAGAAATTGCTTTCTTTGTCAAGGTGTTTTCTATCCAATTCTCACCCATTAGCCCTGTTTGGCTAAGTTTGGGATTATTCTATATGTTTGGAATTACTCTATCAGGTGATTGATGAAGGTTTTCGCTTTATTATAATAGGTCTTGTTTAAAAGGAATAGAAGTAGCAAAATGACATATTAACCTGCTACCAGTTATATTTCCAAGTTATTTGAAGTTCCCTTCTCATTACCTTGGCTAGAATTCGCTTACATCTGAGCAGAAAGAGCTTCATTGTTTTGAGTTGGGATGTTAATTTTAGACAATTCTGGGGAGAATCACTTAGAAAGGCTAGACTTGTCCGCTGAATTGCTTTTATGGTTTTACAGTAGGAGTTGTTTGATTATCCAAATGATTCTCCCAGGGAAGATAACCACAGCGGGGTTATTGTGTCGGATACTTCTGCGCCACTGTCTGTGTATACTTTTTAATCATTTTTGGTGGTTATTCTATTCCAGTCGTCCCCCTTTCCCCCCGCCCCCCGCCCCACCCCTGCTCCCAGTCAGTCCCACACGGTTGGCCGTGTCTGTGGGTCGCTCACGCTTGTCCTTTGTCTGGTGCCTCCCCCTTCTCTCCACCACCGCCCCCTCCCCTGCTTGCACACGTTTCTGGGAGGCAAAACAAACTGACAAATGTCCCAAATTGCCTGCTTTTTATTCTAAGTATGTACATTATATACGGCAATGAGTGCAAGCATGACCTCTGCCACTTTTTTGCACCTGGATCTAAAATAAAACATCTTCAAAGAATGGTTTCATTTCCTTAAGGTTTTTGTATGTGTCAGCCCAACACCAGGAACAACTGTTCTAGGTCTAGCGTGAGAGAGCATTGATTTGAATCTTTGAGCAGTTAATATCCTCTTGTAGGTTTCCTCACCAAGAAATCTCCAACTCTTGCTCAGAGCAAGTCTGCGTACAGGCTTTAGGGCATTATTTACGAAGATCTGAACATTGGGTTAGCTGAAACTATCTTCCTGTGGGCCACAAGGGAAGTGTCCATACTTGTGAATATACCTAGAACTACCGTGCACCCAACGAACTATCAGATCAGAGCCCCACGAGGCAGAGCACGTGGAGCTCCCGTGCGGTGCGCCCCCGGTGCCACGGTGAGTCTCAGAAAGGGCGGCTGTCAGGGACGGGGGTGCCCGCGCAGGTCCGGGCCCGGCTGCAGTCCCCAGCCGCTCCAGACACGGGGTGCGCTATAGCCTCCCGAGTGTGGGGGCAGGGAGAGAACCTTTCAGGTCCTTCCTCGTTCAGAACCCCTGTGGTTCTCTCCATACACAGCGAGCCTTTTTTTTTTTTTTTTTAATTCCAAGGGAGAGGAAAAAAAACAGGTCTTAACTTATTTGTTACATTCACAGTCATCTCTCTGTTGTTCAAACGGGAACTAATTGCTTCAATTCTGTGAAAAAAGCATTGTAGCAAGGCACAAAAACAGAGCTAGAATCACAGTAGTGATACTCACGATTAGCGCAGAAGTGGTTTTGAGGACGTTTTGGTGACATTTTTCTTGCCGGGGGTCCGTCCCACCGTGACTCTCCTGGATGACATGTCTTGCTAGTCTTCTGAAGACATGCCTTTTTGCTAAATAAACTGTGTGTGTAATAAAGACCATTCTGAATTACTCTTTGTCAT
Source organism: Phyllostomus hastatus (assembly GCF_019186645.2). Lineage (NCBI taxonomy): Eukaryota > Metazoa > Chordata > Mammalia > Chiroptera > Phyllostomidae > Phyllostomus > Phyllostomus hastatus. The sequence goes on along the minus strand of NW_025333607.1, from coordinate 21,642,810 downwards.
ACTTTAGAGAGTATGCTTTTAGTCACGCAATATGAAGTTCTTTACCACGGGACATGTATGCTCACCCCCGAGGGACACACGGTCTCTGCTGCTGTTCTCCAAGTGTGGCCCTCAGGTCGCTAGCGGCAGCGGCACTTGGGAACTTGTTAAAAAAGCGGTTTCTCAGACCACCCTTGACCCCCTGATTCAGAAGCCCGGTGCGGGCGGGGGGCCCAGAGTCTGGCGTTGAACGGGCCCTCAAGGAAACTGGGTCACCAGCTGAAGTCTGAGGACTGCCGGAGGAGGCCTTTAAGAAGATGCTGAAACTGTGTGTTATTATCTGTATGTGGACTCTAAGATAGTTTGTACAAACACCTGGCTCTGTTTGATTACATTAGCAGTGAATCTGTTTTCGCTTTCGCGGCTGCTGGTCGTCGTGAAGGGGGTGAGGTCCCCCCGTGTCTGGTGGCGTCTCTGGGGCGGGTCAGTGGGGAGAGGAATATCGGGTTGGAATGGGAGGCGTCTCTCTCCGGGGCCGTCCGTCTGGGTTGGTGGGCCGTGTGCCCAGGGAAGGTGGCGGGGGCCGGGCTTTGGGTCTCCGGCTTCCCCTCGGCCCTCAGCGAGGGAATGAGTTTTTCCCTAAATACTTCTCTTGCCGTCAGACTGGTTCCCTAAATACTTCTCTTGCTGCCAGACTGGTTCCCTAAATACTTCTCTTGCTGCCAGACTGGTTCCCTAAATACTTCTCTTGCCGCCAGACTGGATGTAAAACTACAATAACTCATATGTTTGCAAACTATTCTGGCAAATCCAGCAAAAGTATGATTCTGCGCATGTGATATCAGCAAGATGGCAGCGTAGGAGACCCCCCCCCCCACACACACACAGATAAATGGTTAAAAGGATGCCCATGGATGGAAGTGGGCTGGGAGGGTGCTGGAACCCCCTGACGGAACTTGGGCAGCATGGTGGGGCCGGAGGAGGAAGACTAGCGTCATTTTTAATGCCCATCCTAACTCCCAAGCCAGCGTCACTCAGTGCCACGAGGGAGCGCCCCCACGAGAAGGAGTGCCCCTGCCAGGGAAGGAGCACTGGGATGAGTGACTGGCCTCCCCAGCCCTTTGGGACACCACACGAAGGTTCCGCTTTGGTGTCACCCCACCCAGAGACTGGCAGATGGCACAGCAGCGTGAGCCGAGACTGCACTGCCAACATCGTCACTACCGCTGCTCGCCCTGGACTTACACTGCTGCACCCAAAGGTGCTACTGAAGACCCTCTCAGCCCTTGCAGCCTCAGGGGATCCCCTGTAGCACTTGCAAAGGACCACACAGTTGTAGATGCTGTGGACCCCAATGACATGAGCTCATGACGTGAGCTGACAAGCCACCACACTGCCCGGACCTGGTGCCACCCGTGTCCCAGCACGCCGTGCCGTGCACTCTCTCGCATTGCCCCGCCTGCCGGGGAGAGTCTTCCCTCACAGAGGTCAGTCTGTGAGATCCGGGAGAAATGGCTGCTTGTCCAGATGCGCAGGCACCTCGTCAAGGCCACCTGACTCGTGAGGAATCAGGGACACACGACTTTATGAACAGAGTGCAGGTGACCTCCAGTGCCTGGTCCCAAAGACAGGGAGATCCAGGAACTGCCCGGGAGGGAAGAAGTTCAAGGTAATGGTTCTAATGATGCTTAGAGCACTACAAGAGAGCGTGGATAAGCAATGTAAATGTATTAGGGGAACAAGATAAGAGCACAATGAGAAGAGAGCGACCAAGAGACAGAAAACAAAATGGACCAGATGGAAATGTTGGAGCGGTAGGATGCAGGGGCTGAGCTGAAGAGTTGAATAGAGACCTTCGCGGTAGAGCATGCAGAAGAAGGAACCTGTGACCTCGGAGACGGATCCCTGGAGAACGATGAAGAAAAGCATGACAAGAACTGATAAAACCCTGCAGGTCTTATGACAAACATTCTGCATGACATTGGAGTCACAGGAGGAGAAGAGAGGGAGAAAGGGGTTGAAATCTTATTTAAAGAAGTAATTTCTAAGAGTTTTCTAAACGTGGGAAGAGATTTGGACATCCAGTTCATGAAGTTAATAGGTAACTTGGAAATTTTAATCCAAAATGACCTTCTTTAAGACCCATTATAATAAAACTATCTAAAATTAAAGACAGAGCCCTGGCTGGTGTGGCTCAGTGGATTGAGCGCCGACCTGTGAACCAAAGGGTCGCTGGTTCGATTCCCAGTCAGGGCACATGCCTGGGTTGTGGGCCAGGTCCCCAGTAGAGGGTGCTTGAGAGGCAACCACACATTAATGTTTTCTTCTCTCTCTTTCTTCCTCCCTTCCCCTCTCTCTAAAAATAAATTTTTAAAAAATCTGATATATATATATCAGCCTTAAAAAGGATAGCTTGCCATTTGTGCAACAACATGGATAGGCCTTGAGGACATTATTCTAAGTGAAATAAGTCAGACAGAAACAGACAAATTGTGTGTGGTCTCATTCATGAGGAATCAGAAACATTGACCTCAGAGAAACCCCTGGTGGCTGCCAGGGGCCGAGGGACTTGGGGAAATGGAGAGATGTCGGTCAGAGGGTGCCGGTTTTCAGTGACAGGACAAGTAAGTCCCAGGAACCCAATGTACAGCAGGGTGACTCTAGTTAATAGTATCAAATGTATCCTCAAAAGTTGCTGTGAAAGTCGGGCCTTCATGTTCTCACTACAACAACAAAACAGGAATAACCCATCGGCAATTATGGGAGGTAAAGGGCATGTTAGCTAACCTTAATATGGAAGACATTTTACCATATATACATTTATGAGATCATCACATTGCACACTTTAAACTCACACAGTGTTATATGTCAATTGTATCTCGATGACGCTGGAAAAAATGTAATTTTAACTGCAGTGATCTAATTCCTGGCTCTTTGATCCTTCCCCCCTAACAGCCTGTGTAGAAAATATTGATGAGCACAGGGTAAACTTGGGCGAACAGGTGAGACTCCCTTCTTCCCGATCTTCACGGCGAGAGGGAGGGAAGGATGGGGAGATAGAGAGGAGGGAAATTGGTTGCATCCTTTTTAATACCCACCTCTGATCACAGACAGAAAGTACTGTTATTCACAGACAAGACCAGACCTTGAGCTGCCTAATTTCATAATTACAGATGCTCCATTTCTTTATCTTGCCTTATTTCTCAGTCCTGCAGTCTTTAGACCTATGCAGTAGATTTTCTACTGAAAACACAGTGTTAAAGTGCACTAGCATGATTCGGTGTAACATTTGGTACTAATGGCTTTAACGGGGGGAGGGGGGAACCCACTTCCCTTTTCAGCAGCTTCAGATCAGCACATCATATCCATAGCCACTTTTCTGTTTGAATAATCTTTCCGTCACACAGGACTGACGGAAACCTCAGACCCTGACTAACCCTACCACTGTGTTCTTGCACCCAGGCAGCGGGCCGTGGATGGGGAAATACCACACTATGGCCATGAAATCCTAGGTTGGAGATCCACCTAATTGAATACTCAGCAGTGCCCGAAATGGTCATCTCCTTCCTTCTTAAGCCTCCAAGAACCCCTCTTAGCAGAGCGCCTTGCTCCTACTACGCAGAAAATAATTAGTGACTTTTACCCAAAACAGTTGCCTTTGTACCACTCAGCCGAAAACCTTGGATTCACAGCCCCTGTCCCCTGTTCTCTGTTCTGTAACGATGGGAAACACTCTTCAGCCTCTGTCCGAGGCTCCTGGTGATGGGGACCCAGCTCTTCATGCCGCCGTGGGGACAGCCTGCCCCTTCCCGTCTGGCTCTGCTGGCCCAGCGATCTTCATCGTCGTTTAAACACCTTCCAGCCCGTAGCCCTCTGCGAGAGGGAAGGAACACACACATGCAGCTTTATCTCTCTCCTTCCACCTCTGTGCTCTGGGCCGTGCGGACTTTCTTAGATGAGTCGCCTCCAGACACCCCGCCTCTCTCTTGTCCCAGTCACTCCTTAATCTTCTCCCATCTGCCCTCTACTTCTCTGCCTTACAGGCAGCTGCCTGTTCTGGCCAGAGCCTTGCTTAATGTTTTGCCACGTGTGCTGGAGAATTTTTTTAGACACACTTTCTTCCCCTGACTTTCACAGCACACACCTGGCTGTAGTTTTGCGCCTGGCTAGTTGACTTTTCTCATTTGGTCGGCATGGCCGTCTGCCTGAACGGTCTTTCCTGTGACGCCTCGGATACATTTCAGACTCTGTAGTCTGGCCAATGCCTCTCCAAGTTGATTCCTCGACATTCCCTCTCCTGCTCTGTGTTCTAGAGAGGTTGCTTTTTTTTTCAGTCGCTAAAATATTTGAAAAGCATTATTTTGAACTTCAGTAATAGAACAGAAGGGGCCAGCTCATGGCAAAAATGTTGGTCAGTTATTACTGAGCTCCAGAGTGAAAGACTTGAAGTGAGGCACCCTTGGGATGTATTTTTAAGGAGCAGCATGGAATTGTGGGAATAATGGCCCATAGGTGATTTTCTCAGGTACACCGAGTGATGTCGTCGGTCCACTGAGTCCTTTCCCTTGGAGTAGACTTCTAATCCTGTCGTATTGCTTGGGCTCGTCACTTCTATTGCCCTGGGCTTTCAAAGGCTCTTTCAGAAATTATAGTATCCATTGCACACTAGCCTTTTAAAGCACATTTGCATGGCTCAGAAGGTTGTATTTGGCAGAATTAAAAAATAAGTATTTGTGCAAAATATTTATTAATGCTAATTAACAGGACTTTTTTTTTACTATACTAAAGGAGAAGAGAGGTCTTACGAAAAGTAATGAAAATGAATACCCAGTGGGAATATTTATAAAACATTGATGTTTATATATGAGTAACTAGACATAATATATTACAAAAATTTCTCTGAAATGCCCTGAAAATATCAATTATATTTTAAGTAAGTTTGTTGCCTCATACCTACCAACTTATCTGTTATTTAAAAAAAAAGTTTTATAGAGTTGTAAATGTGGGATTTCGAATCTGAACTTTGATATAAAGCAAACATTATTGCAATATTAGGATTTTAAGTGGAAATTTAAGATCATATATTTGGTCCAGTCTTTGAGGGCTATAATATGTATAATTACACATTCACCACATTTATGTTTTATTTTTCAAATTATAACCAATATGTTAATGTAGTTAAATTTGAAAATTTATATTTTATAATCTTAAAAATTTAAGTATACCAAAAACTGTGTTGCTCAATGAAATAATGATTTTTAATAATCTGTTATTTGATTTCTTCTTATTCCAAAATTTATTAAGTCTTAAAAGATAAAACTATTTAATTTTGCTCCTCATCCACTCTAAGTGTTTAAAGGAAAACTTAAAAAGTATTTAAAAAGTAGATTTGACAGTTTTAAGGGTATTTTAATGACTGTTTCTGTAAAAGGTTTTTTTTTGTTTTTTGTTTTTTTGCCTCTGTTTAATGCCATGTATCAATTATTTACAGATCCGGTGGTTTTGTGGAAATTCCCAGAGGACTTTGGAGACCAGGTTGGGATCACACACTTTCTAAAAAGCTTTGAAAACGGGAGTGTTGTGGTTACTGCTCTGTCACTGCCGCCGCGGCTGCGCACCAGTTGCCCTGAGTGTTTTCTCTTGATCGACCCGGAAGAGAAAAGCCACACGTGAGAACACGCGTGGGAAGCCTGTTCCAGGCACCCGGTGCCTGCGCGACGAAGAAGCCCTTAGAATGCAGCCAACGGGAGCTGAGTGTTTGGTTTCAGCACCGTTCTACGCTCTTTCAGACCTGTCCCTGGAGTGCGTGTTTGGGGGCACTTAAGGTTCTGCCCCCCAGAAAGCCCTGGCCGTGCCCTGCCTTGCTGGGGGCCTCCCTCCCTCTGGTTCTCGCTCCTCAGGAGCAGGGGGACGGCGGCGGACGGGCGGTCGGTTCTCTCCCGGTACAGCGGTGGCGGAGGCCTTTGCCTCTGCAAACTGGACCGACCCATAGATGGGGAGCATTTCCTTATTTTACAGTGCTCCCCATCTATGGCTCTAGTTTCTTAAAAGAAAACGAGGGACTCCGGAATGCATTCATTCCACTGTGTTTTACAGTATGGTCTCATCCAGTTCCTTCAGCGTTTAGTGGGGCCAAACTGAGTAATTGTTTTGGCATGATGTTTATACGCATCGTGTCAACATAACTTAAACGTGTATATTATAGATTTTAAAATTTATATTAGGTTTACCATTTGGAAGTGAATTATATGCTATGTGGTTAAAAATACAAATCTAATTTTAAATAGAAATGAGCACTTTTCATGGAAAATGGTGAGCAGGTTCCTTTTAGCTGTCTGCAAAGAAATGGGTTAACACAATCCCTGTCACTGTGAAAATTATAAAATGATAAAGCTATAAACTTAACCATAAGTTCAATTCACAGATATAATGCACATACTTGTCATAATCCACAAAAATGAAAGCTGACAAAAGGCTGTGTTCAAAGCAGTTCATTCAGAAACCACTGTACAAACACGTGCCTGAGAATGGTGGGAGAATTAAGTTTCTTCAAGTGAAATCAGCACGTAAGACCAGGAAATTGCACCAACAACGCAGGCACTTGGGCACCTTGGGTCTCAGGTGGGTCTAGTGCAAGGCAAGACTGTTGTTTCACATAAGAAGATGGTTTGCACTCGTAATTTTTAGCCCTTCAGAGAAAGAATAGGTTTATAAATATCTCAAGGACATAACGGAAATCCCTGCAGTGAAGACATGGTTTGGACATAAGAAGCTTAATGGGAGTTGTCCCCAAGTCATGCCTTGTTAGGTCCAAGCCCTGCTGACTCAGTTTACCATTATTAAATACTGTTCTCCTCTTGGTCTTCCGAATCCTCTCTCACCCACTGCCCGAGAGCAAACCTCCCGCCCAGGTCTGTGTGTGTGGGCGTGTGGGTTCCAGCTCTCACACCGCCCCGAGAACCCCTCGGGGCCCAAAGCCCGGGCTCACAGAAGGGGGGCAGTGTGCTGGCCGAGCCCCCCTACAGCGGGTTCCTCGGGGAGGCCAGCTCCGCTGTTCCTCTTTGTGACCCATAGACTGGCGATAGGAATGTCTTAGTTGGGGCTGAATCGTTGCTTTGTTTTCCATGTTGGTGAGCTCAGTGGAACGTTAATAAGCCCTCACATACTCGGCAAAATACTGCAGCAATTAGCTGTGGAATGGTGGGGACCCTCATCACCCCCGGATTCCGGTGCGTAGCTGTCCTTCCTGACCTTTCGAAGGTCGGCGCTGACAGAAGCTGTGGATTCCTCTGTGTCTGATGACTTGACTCTGTGCCCAAAGAAACCAAACTTGACGTGGGAATCTGGCTGAGGGCCTTGAAGAAACCTTCTGCTGCGCGCTTCTTGGGGACTCTTCCGAGTGCGGCAGGTGGCCCCGTGCCCTCTGCGTGCTCCTCACTCTTAGGCCTCCTGCTTCCCGAGCTCACTGTCTGCGCCTCCCCAGCCAGCCTTTGCGCGGGACCGGGACTGCTGCCTCCGGGGTCCTAATTCTCACGGGCCTGTGTCTCTCGCTCTCACCGCGGGCGGAGTGCTGTGCGCACCGTTCGTGTTCGTGTCGTCTTCAGGGTCTCCCCCAGCAGGGATAGCACCGTCCAGAAGCTGCCCAGGAAGGAGCCCTGCCTCGGGGGGGCGGGTTTGTCCGTCTCGGAGCAGGAGCCAGAATGAACGGCCCAGCTCTGCGTTGCTTCTGCCTGCAGCGTCCGTCTGCATCCTGCTCTCTCGTGCGAGCGCTTCCAACGGTTATCGCGATGGTTTTTTCCTCAGTCTTTTTCATTTGAGAGCTGTGCATTGCTTCATGCAAAGAGAGGACATCAGTGCCCTCTGGTTTGGCCCCTGCGTAAGTGACTCCCCAGGGCTCAGCCACAGCGGGCGAGAAGGCCACACAGAGAAGGGCGTCTCGGAGAGACTGCCACTCCCGCTGCCTGCGTCGGTTCCTCCCGACACGGCTGGCAGCTCTCCCCACACCCGCAGCAGCCCCTCCAATCCGCCCAGGAGCCCGTGAGTCCGGGGACCCCCCGGATCTCCACTTTACAGAGCGGCGGAGCTCCGAGTACAGCTCCGACTTCCCGTGGCCGGCCGGAGCCGCACAGCTAGGGAGGAGCAGGCCGTGGGTCCGAGCCAGAGGCTGTGACTCCGGGGCCGGGGTCCAAAGAAAGACCTACTCCGACTCAAGACCCCCCACCGACGCCGTGAGCGTCAGGCTCAACCTTCTCCGCAGGCTCAGGCCCCTTGTTTCAGGTCCTTTGTTTACACCTTTAGCCTCCGATTCCTCCGCCCGCCTTTCTTCTCTATGAAAATGTGGCCGGTTTCCTAGTGCCCCTTCGGGCCCATTATCCACCATTCATTTACAATCTCTCTTTGAACGCACAGTCTCTCCGTCTGAAATGCTAATCTCCCTCGCGCCCTCGCCTCCGCCTGCCTTTCTGTCTTGGCCTAAAGGTCATTTCCTCCAAGAAGCCTTTTTTATGTCCCAGGTTTGGGCTGAATGGACCCCCTGGGAGTCCCCCCTCCCGCATTTTCTGTTTCCCACATTATGGCCTCCATCAGGTCCCCCGTCCCTTCACTGGCTGTTTGCCCGCCGGACTGCAGTCCCCGGGGCCGGGATTGAGGAGTCATTTGAAAAGAGGATAACATTTTGACTCTAGTGCAAATACGTATACGATTTTTATTTTTGTTGAAGTTTTTTTTTTAACTCATTCGTCGATGAGGGTACCTGTAAAATGTGACAGCCTGTCGGAAGGAGCGTTCAGAGTCCCACGACGCTGTAGACACATCAGACGGCCGGGACACACGTGCCGACGAAAGGGAGAGTGGCTTCTCCACACGGGGGGGTGGTGGGTGCAGGAGGAGGGAAGCCCACTGCCCCTCCCTCGGACCCCTCGGGGGCGGGCACACTCGCTCTGCTGCCCTGGGTCTGCAGCTCGGGCCCACGCGGCAGCTCCCAGGCCCCGGGAGGCGCAGAGCGCTCCGAGGACGGTGTTGGACGGTGGCCTCGCCCCGCTGGAGACAGCCAGTCCTCGCTGGGTCCATTTCTGTCTTCCCCGTCTTCCTTCGGGTCTTCTTCCTGCTCGTGCTCGTGCAACCATGATACAACATCAGAGAGAGATTCTAGGTCACGAAATGAGACACGTCCCACTAGCTCTGGCCTGCTTACTTACACAGGTGCAGAAGAGGGCTACTGTGCCCTATAACCTTCCGTCTCTGGAGCCACGGCCCGCAGAGCAATCATCATGTCTGCACAATAACGCCTCTCTGGGAGTGTCCTTGAGGGATTTCAGACGGGACTTTTAAAAAGCCCCCATTGTTGGTTGTCCTAAAGCTGGGAAACCAAGCCCGAGACACTAGCTTTGCCCAGGCTCTCCGTGTGCTGCCTCTGCCTCTGTAAGCGCTTCCCTCCCCCCCAAACCCGCGGGTGTCCCCAGTCCACGAGGTCGGGGGAGGGCCGCCGGGAGCCCCTGTGGGTGCGGCTGGGGCCCGTGGGCGGGGCCTCAGGCCGGGCTCCTGGGAGTCCTCCTGGTTTCCTGAGGAGGAGCTGGCGCTCCTGCCTTCAGAGTGCCTTGACGTGGCTCGCTCGTGAGACGAGGACCGTTCCCAGGTGCGACACCTGAAGTGAGGCCTTGGTTGGGTCGTCAGTCTGTCCAGTTACACCTGGTAAAAGGAAAGACACTTTTTAAAAAATTGGACTGATGCAAATGTATTTTCTTTGGATGATGTTTAAGGGATGTGGTCAGAATGAATCAAGCCTTTCATGGTTTGAAATTGAGGTCGATTGACAGCTGGACATTTACAGTTTTTCTTGTGTCAGTCATAAAGAAGGTCTAAGTTATTTTCAAGTAATTTATTAAACCTTAATTTCAAAATAAATGTTTAAACAAATTATGGATATGTGATCTTAAAAAGTGGTGGGGTTTTTTTTTTTTTTGCTTGTTTGGACTTGATTCTGTCATTTTTAACTACCAGTTGATCCGATCACACACAGAAAAAAATAATTTAATTGTATCCTATACCAACTGTTGTTTTTCCAAATGAAAGAATTCAATTTCTTAAACCAATTTTTGAGGTGTGGTGGTTGATTTTTCTTTCACTACCCCATGAGAATATACCTTATATAAAAACATGTTTCTAAGACAAGTTGATCTTTAATTTTTAGCGAAATAAAATTTTGAGAAATGATAATCTAAGAGTGATAATCATATCATGACTGCATACTTTGTTTCCTAGTCAAATATTTTATCAGTGATCTGTCTTAACAACTCTCAAATACCCATTCTTTCTTATCAGTTTGTTTTAGACACTCAGAGTGGTGTCTTTGTTCATTTTTGTGTCTACAAATGAAGAATCAGAATAAAACATTATAATTGCAAGCATGTGGAAAGTGTTTAAGAGTAGATGGACATTCTCATTATAATTATACTTTTCTCTCTATCCATCTTTGTGTAGATAAGATTTGTTTCTTTTGTAGATGCAGTATTAGGAAGCTTAGGGCAAAATGTGGTTATATTCTTATTTCGCCTGCCTGCTGTCTTATATTTACTACTTTGAAATTTAAAACTTTTATTGCAAACAGGGATATTTGAGAAAACAGTGATATTTTAGAAATTTTGCTTTTTTGGAAATTTTATTGGAAGACAGAACCGCATCGTCATGCAAACTCCTATTGAAAAGAATATTTTCACATGCATTTTAGAGCATGAAATTTAAAAGTCCCTAAAAAATTGACCTTATTTTTTTGGTGAAGGGTGACCAGGTTTTACTTTAACAGCTCTGAGAGGTGAGATTTTCATTGATTTTTATGGCAGTGAAATGATAACAGCTGATCCCCATCAATCTTGGGAGGCCTGGCATTACTCAGTAACCTGTAGAAATCAGTAATAATAGATGATGCCTAAATGTGGTTTTACAAAAACTTTTTTTATTGAGCTGTAAACATTTGACAAGTGTGGAATTTACTCCTATAAAGAGTTCTATATCTTTGAGAGAAAAAAGATAAAAAATAATTTTTCAAGGTGACAGGCTTTTATGACTGAGAAGCAATTTTTTTGCAAATCAAGAGAAAAAATATTAAATGTAATATTGGGGCATTAAAGTATCTCTGCCAGTTCCCAATGTTACATTTCAAAATATTTTTAATTTTTAGTTGAAAAAGAAGTTAAAATTAGTCAACTGTGAAACAAAAGATGGAAACAAGAAAAAGGTTTTCAGATGTTATGGATGGTAAAATCATAATCTTTAAAACATTGGCACAGAGTCGAGATTAAGTCCCACGAAATATCTTATTTCGAAATAATGTTCATTATTATGACTGTATTCAGCGTTAAAAATGCCTTCCAGGGAAATTTCTTCCTCGGAATAGGCGTTGAGCGAGGGTTGCGGGTCACCGGCACCGGGAACAACCAGGAACTGCCCCCTTACCTTTCCCTGTGGTTTTTCCCATCTCTCCCCCTTCCAGAGCATCATTCGTGGATCAGCCTTTTTAAAGTAACATTGCCGGGTTGTTTACTAATGCTTGGAATTAAAGCTCGAAATACGGTTGAGGAGAATATGTAGATAGGAAAGCACAGCACTGTTATCATTCTGAAGTTTAAAAAATGCCCTCCGTGAGCCGAGAATGTTGAGCTTGGCCAACATATGGAACCGGGGAGCCTCGTCCCCACCGCTCTTTTGTCATCTTGTGATTGTTGCCGGCTTAGCGGCTGCTGCGAGCCATCGTCCTGGACGTGGGGCTAGTCCGCCCTGGGGAGGAGAGGAGGAAACGGCAGTGTGGATTATGGAAATATGGATTGATCTAAAGAGAGACCCCTTGTAAAAGGACGGGGCTCAAAGGAAGGCCAGGAAAACCGATGAAAAGAGGATGGAATGGACGTGAAAGTGACCATGGGAAATCTCCCCTTTCATCTCCAGCTGCTGCGTTTGGAGAGAAGGGGCGCACTGGTGTGTTAAGGGAGAGCCCGAGGAGGCCAGATTAGCGGCATTATTTATTAGGTCGGTGTCCGTTTCCAGCGGGATAAAATATGTGCATTTGAACAGGCTCGGCATATGGGGGACTCTTTCAGTCTTAAAGCCACAACGTTAGGTATGAGGTACCATGGAAATATTTCAAGCAGCGTGTGCGACTTGATTAATTTTTAACCTTTAAACAGACGTAACTTAAAAATTAACTTCGCATTTGTTATATATTGAGTATTTTAACTAATCGTGATGGTGAACAGTGTCTTTGAAATGTGAATCATTTCTGTCACGTTTACAACTTAGTCATTCAGTTCCATGGTCACATGTTTATTCACGTGCATTTTTCTGGACAGGCGACAACGGTGCAGCTGCTCTTGGTAAACGCACCGAGCAGTGACGTGCGTCTTTATCCTCGGCCTGTTTGACCAGAAGTGACCGCAGTGCAGTGCCCAGTGGTCACGTGTGGGATGCGGGCATGGGTGCACGTGCATTTCATAGTTCTCGGCGTGCTTGTGTGCAGCGAAGGGATGATGAGCTCCTTGCCTGGTTCTGAAGTTCAGAAAAAGGTTGAGAAGGAGACAGCATGGCGCACGGAGCCGAGATGTCTGGGTGGAGGATCGCCGTTGGGGAGGGGAGGACGTTTTCAACGGTGCACGTGCCGGGGTCCTGGTGGGGACGCCTTCTGGGCAGCAGGGAGCCCCTGACTGGCGTTCAGGACAGGACGAGAGGTGGTTTCACACAGGAAGCAGCAGCTGGGCGGGGCTCCGAACCTCGCCCTGGCTGCAGAGCCAGACTTCTGTCCCTGTGTGCGGCAGGGGGATGAGCTCCATCCCCCCGGGGGAGCGGAGGCTGAAGCCAGCCCCTGGAGAACACCAGTGGAGAAGCAGGCATGTGGTAGCCCACAAAGAAGGGACGGAGTGGGGAGAGCTGGACATCTGGCAGGGCGGGGGCGGTGCTCATGAACAGGGGGCACTCCCCGGGAAACCTTGGCTTCCCGAGTCGGAACGGGTCATGGTCATTTGTAATCCCAAGTGTTGCACCTGAGACAGTCCCGAACCCACACGAGTTAACCGAGTGGGCGTGGTGTTGCACGCTGCGGAAAAGTGCGGCAGCACGGAGGCTGGGAACAGCCTGCTGGCCGCCGACCCGGGAAGCCACCGCGGACTGCGAGGACCCGCAGGAAGGTCCGTCTCACGTTCAAGGAAATTCTCAGTGAGAGGAGGGGCGGCCCCGCTCTGCCTTCCAGCCGACCACAGGCTGAGTCTGACTTTACAGATCCCCCTTGGCCTGCTTTCACAAAGAAGTCGCTCCTGATTGTGTGGGTACTCCCGATTTTCTGACTCCGTCTGTCCCGACAGAATAATGTATCGTAAGTAATAAACAGGAGGTGCGGGATAATTTTTTCAAGAGGATTATCAGATCTTCACGGAGGAAGTTCATCCATCACGGTGTGTGCGCACGGTTTTTCTCGGTCACTGAGTGACGCCCTCCGTGAGAGACTCGGGGAACTGTGTTTTCTCTCCAAGGTCCCTTGTGCCCCCGTGGACTGGGCTCAGTGAAGAAAACGTGTCGCTCTCTGGTGGGACCTGTTTGGTGGCTTTCTGTGTGAAAGGGCCAGTGTTTGCGGCTCAGCTGCGCCCAGAGAGAGAGGACCGACACCCAAATCGGCACCTTTATTTCTAACCTCGGCCCGACGCCAGAGGCGACGTCAGCGGGCAGTGTGAGCTCGTGTTTTATTCCCGGAGGTGGATGTGCCGTCACGGGTGGGGCAGAGAGGGCGTGTAAAATAATAGCTCACAGTGTTTCTCTTCGGGATTTCAAGAAACACTTCTTTTAAAAAACCACTCGTGACTTCACACTGAATTGCGGTTTGCCATATTAAAAATCGTGGGCATGTCCTTGTTTTAGAAAAGAAAAACCCTGTGTAATTTGACCTAACCTAAAAAAAAACATCAGAGTTCCTGGATCCTTGTCATAATAAACAAGGACGTTGTTTATTATGGTTGGCGGGTGGGTTTCTGGCCTCGGGACTTAACTTCAAGGGCCTGGAACTCCTGGGGGCAGGGAGACTCACGGGGGCGACTCCGTGTCACGCCGTCTCTTCTCCCCGCGTCTTCGTGTCCTGGCCAGGCTCGACCTCCGCTCCGAAGGGCTCATTGAGGGGTCTTCCCTCCTCGCATGTGGGCACAGTGCCCGCCCTGCAGAGACCAAGCGGGCGTTGGATGTAGGTATCTGCTGATTATATGTTGGGACCTGCATGTAAACACAGTTATACATATATATATACACACATACATCTACATACATATATATGTATGTATATATACACACACACGCACACACACATGGTGGAGAATAATTGTTAGAAGCTTCAGCCTGAGGTCAGATCCCGACTTGAACGTTTGCTGGCCGTGTGACATTGGACAAGTGACTTAGTCTCTTTGACCTTTATTTTTCGCCCCCACAAATAAAAGAAAGCTCGCAGCTGTTAAATCACAGTTGTTTGAACTGTCTACCCAGGCAAACTGATGCTGCTGGCGCTAAGTCTGTCTCATTTTACACGACCTCAGCGGACTTTGTCCAGGGCGCCGTGCCAGGCACGGGGTAGGCATTAGGGGAAACCCAGAGTTGAGGAAGGCCTCGGGGCGGAGGAGATTCATTTGTTGCAATCGGCCGTGCCCGCTGTAACAGCCAGGGCTTTCTGGTTCGCTACTACTTCGTGGATCTCTGGTTATCGGCTGGTGGCGTGGTGTGATGCGGATACCAGAAGTGGCTGAATACTCCACACCCTCTCTCTCGGCCCGCATCCCTAGGAAAATAAAGATGCGGTGTCTTTGTCCCTGTGTGAGACACACGAGTGGTTGCACACCTGGGGAGTATTATCACGAAGTTGCCCGTTGAGGGGAGTGTGAACAGTGGGAAGAATGACGCTGCTCGTCCACGAACGTTGAGGGTGACCCAGTCCGATGTCCCCTTGCTCCGTGTCTTCTTGCCAGGGCTGTCTCCTTCCTCGTCTTCTGGCTGAGTGCTGTCTCCCGAGCCCTGGGTGCTTATCTGGCCCCCTCCTGGCTACTCTGGTTTCCTCCCACATCTATCTTAATGCTGTGCCCTTCCCTGCCTTCCTGGTGCAGCTGTAACCGCCTTACTCTGGGCCACCACCACACCCCCGGTGACTGTGCGTCCCATCGGACTTCCCGGCCTTCCGCTGAACCCTTTCAAAGTCGCTGCTCCCCACCACAGCAGGGCGATCCGTCTGACATCCGACCCCAGTCATGCCCTCCCTCGCTTTAACCCCTGCAAAGCTTCCTTATTTCTCTTAGCGATGACCCCGAGTGATCATCCAAACTGAGATACTTGTTTACTTGTTTACTTATTTGCTTACTAACTTGTTTTTGACTGATAATTTGCACATGGTTCAATGCAGATTGTAAGTGCCCAAGGAAACGAGTTCTGACAGATGCATGCACCTGTGTAACCCCTATTCCGTTACAGATTCATACTCTTTCTCTCCAGAAAGTTCCCTCGGGCCAATCCCCGGTTACTCCCTGTGCCCTCTGCCCCTCCCCCACCGCCCCAGACTTCTGCCGTGCCGGGTTCCAGCACAGTAAAGTGTAACGATGGGTTTGTGGATGCCGAACCATCCTTGCATCCCTGGGATACATCCCACTGGGTCATGGTGTATGATCTTCTCACCTATTGAATTCAGTTCGCAAATGTGTTGTTGAGGATTTTTTGCGTCTGTGTTCATCAGGGACCATGGCCTGTAATTTTCTTTTTGTGGTGTCCTCGTCTGGCTTTGGTATTAGGATTGTGCTGGTCTCATAAAATGAGTTTGAAAGTATTTCCTATTCTTCATTTTTTTCTGGAAGAATTGGACAAAGGTACGTATTAAATCTCTGAATATTTGGTAGAATTCACCGGTGAAGCCATCTGGTCTTCGACTTGTGCTTGTTGGGATTTTTTTTTTTTATTACCGATTCAGTCTCCTTATGAGTAATTGGTCTGTTTGTATATTCTCTTTTTTAATGATTCAGTCTTGGAGGATTTTATGTTCCTAGGAATTTATCTGTTTTTTTTCTATGCTGTCCAATTTGTTGCAGTATAATTGTTCATAGTAACCCCTAATGATTTTTTTGTGTGTTTCTGTGGTATCAGTTGTAACTTTTATTATTTTGTTTCTGATTTTATTTACATGAGCTCTTTCTTTTTCTGATGAGTCTAGCTAGCTAAAGGTTCATCATCTTGTTTATCTTTTCAAAGAGCAGCTCTTATTCTCATTGATTTTTTCCTTTTGTTATATTAGTCTATTTTATTTATTTTTGCTCTGATTTTTATTATTTCCTTCTACAAATGTTGGACTTCATTTCTTCTTTTTCTAGTTTCTCTAGATATAAAGTTACATTGTTTACTGGAGATTTTTCTTGATCTTGAGGTAGACCTGTATGGCTGTGAACTTCCCTCTTAGAGCGGCTTTTGCTGCGTCCCATGGATTTTGGTCGCATTTCCATTTTTGTGTGTCTCTAGGTTTTTATTTTTTTTCCCTTTGATTTCTTCATTGACCCATTGGTGGCTCAGTAGCGTATTGTTTAATCCCCACATACTTGTTGTTTTTTCCACTTTCTTTTTGTAATTGATTTCTAGTTTAACATCATTGCGGTCAGAACCTTTTAAAAAACACCTGCCTATTGCGGGTCGCCACTCCAGGGGTGGGGTTTCCTGCGTGGCCGAGTCTCTGCCTCCCCCACCTGTCTCAAGGTCACCCCATCCTGTGCTGCGCGGGGCACTCAGCTCGTGTTCAGAGGGGGCTGTCTCAGGTGTAGCTGCACCTCGGGGGGTGTGAGAGCTGGTGAGTGCGCGTCGTCCCGGGCCCCCACCCTGGAACCCCCCATGCCTTTTCAATGCTTTTCTTGATCTGAAATTAGTGCGGGAAATGCACTGTGCCTTTGCTTGCCGAGTGAACCATCTAACTGTAAACACACGTATTGTGTGACGTCCTCCTGCCCTGGTTTTTCCACTGGCATCCCGTGTACCTACGGCGATGGTTGGTGGACGGCAGGGGTCTGAGACTGATGTGCGCACTACCCACGCCCTTGACCTTTGTATGCCAGTAACACAGTTCTTTTTATAGCACAGTATTTTGGCTTCGTGGCAGTTAATGATACTTCAATCTTCCAAGAGTAAAGCTTCATTTTTAATTTTTAATAGAGAAAAACAACTGGCTAAGAGTGAACAGTCTGAACAGTTTTAGGGTCGGAGTTCATGGTCTGGCAGTGGCTTTGCTAACTGAAGGAGGAAGGATGAAAGAGACATTTATTTCAAATAGATACATTCCGTAAAAGCGAAAACCAAGAGCGAGATGCCGCAGTGGGCTCAGTTTTCCTGACAGTTATTCTTTGGTTGTACGTTGAAAATATATTCTCTGAGTTCAATGAACTTCTTAAAAAAACACGAGAAGGTGATGTTTAAAGAGGCCACACGTGCAGTTGGCCACACTGCCGTGACTCCTGCTCTTACCACCTCGCGCCCCGAGTGGACCCCTCCTGCACCGCCCGCCGGGCCCCCGAGAGTTTGCCGGGGGCCCCTGGGCCTCCCGGGCGCCTCCTCGCACCGAGCCGCTCAGCGCCTGCTTCCTGGGAGAACAGCAAAGGCCGTCATTTGCTCTGTACAGCACAAGCGCATCGGATGGCTATGTAGCCTTAATTAATTCTCGCCTATTTCGGGAGGTGACATCCAAAATTCGGTGATTGTTTCTTAGAGACCTATGCCCTTTGTGAATGATACTAAAATGGACACGCACCCCTCCTTGTTACAAAATGATTCTGAAAGTGTTATTCAGGCGAGTTAAATGGGTGTTTCAGAACTGTCCACACACTGTTGCGGGATCTTCTCCTTGAGAACTTGGGTGTACATTTAGCTCATCGCTGGTTACACTTCTGTGAGGAGTCTTCAGAACGAAAACACGGACGCGCCACTCAGGCCCCCTGTGCGCCCGGGCTGGCGGACAGCGAGCGGGCCCGCAGGCCGACTCCCTCAGCCGGAGGCCGGGCCGGCTGGGGCAGCCCTGTCCCCGCCCGCGATGGCCAAGTTGGGTGGTCCTGTCCTCGCCCGCCGTGCGCTCCACAGCGGCCTGGACCTCCGGCTGGTTAGACGGAAGGGGGATGTCGGCGGCGGAGGGGTTCCCGGGAAGGGTTGCTCCCCGAAGGAAAGAGAGTCACAGAGGGAGATGCTGCTTCGACTGCACAGGGCGGGGACTTGTGTCCGAGTCTGGTGGCTCCTCCTGTGACCAGGAGGAGAGGGAGCTGAGGACACAGCCACCGACTCAGGACAGCGGAGCAGAGGGGCGGAGGAGACCGGAGTCCCCGAGGCGGGTGTCAAATTCACCGGTCCCCGAGCAAGCCCACCTTGTCCCATCTCGTCCCGAGAGGAGAACTGCGCCTTGAACCCACTCAGCACCCTGGCCTGCCGTGGTGTGGTCTGTCTGACTCCTCAGTTACAGGTGCCATTCCCACTAAGCTGGGGAGCCAGGGCCCCCTAGTGTATGCAGACTATGTGCTGTTTTGTATTTATTTTTAGGGAGAGGGGAAGGGAGGGAGAGAGGGAGAGAAACATCAGTGTGAGGCTGCCTTCTCGAGCACCCCCTACTGGGGACCTGGCCCGCAATCAGGCCTGTGCCCTGACTGGGAACTGAACCGGCGACCCTTTGGTTTGCAGGCCGACACTGAGCCCACCGAGCCACACCAGGCAGGGCTCAGGTGTGTTTTTAACAACCCTCCCAGTTGATTGTTATACTCCCCTCCCTTCTTCCTGATCCATTCCGCCCCCCCCTTTCCCCCCACTGAGACCCTCTGGAGCGAGAGAGTTATGGAATCGGAGTAACAGGATTCGACGGACGCCCGGTTGCATAGGGTAGATGACCTATCGCAGAGAGGGAGGGGCGTAGGCAGCCGCCCTGTCTCTGGCTTGGGTGTCTGGGCACACGGTGCACCATTCTGAGTGACAGGGACGGTCACTGAAAGGACTGTGTCAGTGCGGTCCAGCCCGCATGTCCGGGGAACGTCCAGGATCCGGTAACAGAAGGTAGTCAGGTGTGCAGTCCCGGAGTTCACAGGCGGATCGAAACCGGGAGGCCCAGAGGTGTGCTTGCCGGGGTGGGCCCCGGGGACCTCGCTGAGCGCGCCAGGCTGGCGCACGCACTGCGGGTGGCACAGAGGAGGGGGTGGGACCCGGGGGACCCCGGAGAAGGTCAGGGGTCCAGCGCTGGGCAGGGGCGGAGCCGCTGAGATGGAGGAAAAGCAGGACTGGTACCCACAATGACACATCTCTTTTCCGCTTCGGTTTTCCTCATGGAAGTTTCAGGACCGTTGCCGTCCTTGAACTATAATGAGGAAGCGAGCTTTACGTGTTTTAGCGTGTTTCCCCGATGGTCCGTCCGTTTGTAACGCTGAGCAGTCACCTCGTGGGGTGAAGGTTGACCACGCCACGCCAGCACTCGCAGTGCGCGGCCCTTTCTCTCCGAGGGCCACTGGTCAGAGTCCGTACCACGGAGGTGGGGCCGGGGGCGCAGTGTGAGAGTGTCACCCACCCCTCCCGGGCCCTTGCCTGGCGGCGGACGTTTTGTTTTCAGGAGGTGTGCAGGCAGGCGCGTGTCACTGCGCCTTCTGTTTGGCCGTTGGTAATTTATGCCCTACCTCTTCCCCTTTGATACTTTTATTTTTAACATTTGACATGTTTGTCAACGCGTTCTTCCTGTAAACAAATAAAACACCTTAGCAAATGAAGAAGACTTTGAAAACCCAAAGCGTGTTTCTTGGCTAGGAAAAGGAGGCATTTTCTGAAAGCCGAAGCCTGCGGAAACCCAGGGGAAAATGACGGGCGAAGGGTATTATCGCAAACCTTTTACATAATCTGTGGGTGCCAGCCTGGGGGCGTGTGTGTGTGTGTGTGTGTGTGTGAGAGAGAGAGAGAGAGAGAGAGAGAGAGGGAGAGAGAGAGAGGGAGAGAGAGAGATCAAAACACGGCACGGGACAACTTTCAAACGGCATCGTTGCTAAGAGGATCTCCCAGAACTAATTGCGTGTATCTTACTCCTCTCTCCGATTCTCTTTCTTTCTCTCTCTCCCCCCACTTTCTCCCTCCCCCCTTCTCTCTCTCCCTCCCCCCACCTTTTTTTTTTTTTGCCTCCTGCTGGCACAGCACCTGTAATTAAGGAGGCGCGCAGAGCCCTGGGGGCCAGGGCGGGCTCCCACCCACTGATCTGTGCAAACCCGGCTCCCACTGTTGGGGTGGGAGGGGGGGGCGGTGCGGGGGTGGGGGTGGGGGGAGCCGTGGGCCGCTGAGCAGCTTTGTCGCCGGCCTAAGCTGCGAGGGGACTTTTTTGTCCGCACTGTTTATACCCGAGTCTATAGACCTGCTGGCTGGCTGAATTTTAAAGAGCGCGGAGGTTTAAAGACTCGGCCCCCGAGGGGCGCGTCTGCCAGTTGGGAAGCGAGAGAGCGGAGGCTTTTGCAGAGCGGGAGCGTGTGTGTGTGTGTGTGTGTGTGTGTGTGTGTGTCGCCTGTGGAAGGAGGCGGGGGGGGGGGGGGGGGGGGGGGGGTGGGGGTTGGGGGGGGATGTGCGTGCGAGATGGAGCCGCCGAGGGGAAGCCGCCTTAATTTGTGGCTCGGAATGGATGTGAGACAGGTCGCTCCTTCCCGTGCGCTGGGAAGCAGGCAGCGCACGGTCCGGCTGCGTCTCTGCCGTCAGGGACACGGTGTGCAGGCCTGGCGGGCCCTCGCCGGGGCCGGGTCCGCAGGCGCAGCCCGTGCGTGCGGGCATGGCCTTGCGCCCGCAGCGCGAGATGAGGCCTGGGACGGCCCCCCTCCCCCCCTCCCCCCGGGCCGTCCTCCCTCGCAAAAGGGAGCGTTTTCAGTGTCAGCGATTTCCTTCGTTTCAAGGGTAGCCGCTCCTTTCATCACATTTAGCAACATACTGTCAGTGGTAAAACAGTTTTCCCAAATGTGGGGGCACCCTTTTCAGGGCCGGTGTGCCCGAGCAGACGCAGACGAGGCGCCCGGCCCTGGAGACGAAGGTTGCTGGTTTACTGGGTCCTGCGCTTGCTGCTCCCGGGACGCCGGGCTCTGGAAGCCTTGGGAGGCGTCGGGCCTGGAATGATGCCGCGTTTTGCTCTCGGTGGAAGCCTCGCTGCGGTCTAGGCCCGACACGAACGGGAGGGAGTCCACTTTAAAGGGCACAGCCCTCGGTTTCTCTGTAGGGTTTAGGTATTTCAGTGTTGGTGATTTCTCTGGGTGCAGGTTTTCTCGGTAAAGCGTTATCGGGTAAGGTATTTTTGGGGGGGGATGAAGGGGTGACTTCAACCTTAAGATATTAGCACTCATTTATTTTTTAACGGGGATAAACGGCTCATACATCTCCACTTTGTCCTGTAAAATTACCTGACTTTGAACTTGGATGACGTTAACGTCAACTCTAAGGTTTAATTTGAGGATCAGAGTTAATCTGAAGTTGTTTTTCATATGGAACAGAATAGGTCTTTTTCTATTTCTGGCCAAGTGGCTGACAATTATTTGCATTTTGTTGTAACGGCGACTACGTGTGTGATTTCTGAAAGGGTTAAAAATTATTTTAGAACGGCTGTAAAATCCCTGCGGGTTTCAGAATCAATAAGGTTATTTTCTGCGCTCAACGGAAACATCGACTTTTACAGGAGGCAGTTTTTAAATGAAAGCGCACAGCAGAGAAGCTGCTGCGCTGTGTCGAACGTCAAGGCTTGTTTCTGGAGGTCCGCGGAAGGGTTTCATCCGAGATCTCACTCCGAGTGTGCCGGGAGCCGAGTCCCTAAACGTGCTGCCTCAGCCGCAGAGCCTTTCTCTGAACCGTGTTCCTGCGGGGCGGCCCAGTGGTTCCGCCTCTCAGTAATTCATTCCGCCGCGAGCTGCGGCCCCTCCGCTCCGCCTGCATCTTAATTGAAACAACATTTCTATTTCTGAGCCAGGATCTGTCAGAAGTCCCCGTGGCTAGTCTGTGGGACCAGTAGCCTCCCCATATGGTGCGGCGCTTCTTGTAAAATCCATATGGCCTTGTTGAGGGGACCCCAGCGGGGAGGTGAAGGGTGTTAATACCCTTCAGGCCAGGCCCCTCCCCCCTGGGGCCTGCCGGCATTGTCCCCGCAATCTGCCAAGGCCTGCATTCATTCCTTCTTCATAATCAATTATTTTAGTCGTGGGCCTGGGCTGGTTTTCTTAAGAAACAACCCCCCCGCCCCGTTCCCTTTATCCCCTGGAAGATATCTCAAAAAGGGTGTAAGTGCATCTTTATAAATATTCTAAAGCCTTTCTTTTTTTTTCCAATGTGCCTTCCAGGAAGCACTGCAGAGTGTGCCGAAGTTCTGCTTCCCCTTCGACGTCGAAAGGTATGGCAAAGTCGTCACTAAATCGCCTTGCCCGTCTCAGCGAGAGCCGAGAAACCGCTGCAGGTTTTTGAGCGAAGTGAAACGCCCTTTCTCTGTATTGCCAGCAACAGCAACAGAAAGACCAGAGGCCCAGACCAAATAGCACGGGGGATGCCGCGGAGTTTGAAACCCTTGCATCTTTTGTTTTCTCCCCTGTGGCCGGTCAGGGCACGCCCTGAGGTTCTGCGTCTTCCTTCTGCGCGGCGGGGCCACAGGCCACGGCCGCGCCCGCGCAGAGGAAAGCGTGGTGCTGCGTCCCCGATCAGAGCCCTAGAGCCGCGCCTCGTGACGTGCGCAGTGTGCCTGCGTCTCCCTTCACCCTGATCGCAGAGACCCTCTGCGTGACACTGTAAACCCCGCGACTCGCAGCCCCCCCTCCCCGAGAACGGCTGCAGAGACGCAGGGCGGCTGCAGGGGACTCCGCGGCCGAGCTGAGCACCTCGGAGCACCTCGTTATGTCTGCGTGTTACTGAGAAGGGCCCGAGGGGCGGGGCGCTACCTGCGGGGGGCGGGACCTCACAGAGCGCCCCGCCCTTGGCGCGCCACGACGGACCACCCGTTCTTCACGGGATTCCCACACCCTGCTATCAGTGTTTTAAAGAACGTGGCAGAGGGGGATTCTGCAAGAAAATACGTATTTAGGAAAATAGTTCACTAAAGATTAGTAAAAAAAAACCTAGACTGTTACAGTATTGGCAATGCTATGCAGAATGATGGGCTAATGGCTCCCAGAATGAGTTTAGTCGGTAACTGCCTCATTTTACCTCCTTCTGGGGGCACCTGTGGTACCTGCCGAGGTCGCAGTTTTCAAATTCGTAGCGGAGGTGAGGGAAAGGAGGAGGAGCTGGGAGCCTTGGGCGCTGGGGGCACAGGAGGTACTGGAGGCTGTTCCTGAGGTTTGTGAGCATTCCTAAAAAGTGTCCATTTAAAAGCATATTTGTTAACTATTCCATGTTTCCTCGCAACTGAAAATAATGAGTAGGGTTGGCCCGCCAGTAGTAATTTACCCTTTTACATAATTCCTGTGGCTATTTCGGAGCCAGCATTTAGGTGTCACAGACATCTCATTTCAGGAAGAGGGAGCAGATGTCCCCTGATGGTTGTTTCACTTACGTGAAGTATGGTAGCCAGTAACAGGAAGTGTCCCCACGCGTCTTAAACTATAATCTATTTCCTGCACAATGGTTCGCCTCCCACCGTACCAGGCAGGCTGTCAGCTGCTGTGCTAGTGTGACACTGAGTTCAAAACGGTGACGATCTGGGTGGTAGGCTCTTGTTGCAGAAATTGCGTTCCTGTTTCGTACTGGGAAATGCGTTCTGGTTGGAGAGGTGGCTGTGGAAGAGGACACTGGAGAGGCCAGTGGTCCTCTGCACGGCATTTCACGGGGGTGCGGGGGGGCTCATGTCGACAGAAGGAGCAGCAGTTGGTGCGGGGGCCGCGCTGGGCTCCAAAGCAGCGTGGCTGGCTGTCTCCGCCGACCGAGAAGCTCAGGAAGGCGGGCCAGAATCGGCACTTCCGTCCTCACACCCCGTTTCCCAGTTCCGCAGTGGAATCGTTTTTGCAGAATTAGGAAATATTGATGAGTACTTTAGGCACATGAAAAGTTGACAGTGAAATGTTGTGCCGGATTGCTTGGCCTGGAAGGTGGTAACTTATTTTGATATTTGCCCCATGGTTCAGTTCAAGTTCACACATTTGACACTCATTTTGATTGTAGCACGGAGTTCTAGCTGTAGGAACCAACGAATTAGAAAGGAGAAGCCAATGCTACGTAGAAACGTATTCTCGCTTTTGCTTTTCTCAATGAAGATTCTTACGCAATCCTTTGTTTTTAAATATTGCTGTGTTCTAGAGTGTCTCAGAATCAGGTCGGACAACACTTCACCTTCGTGCTGACGGACATCGACGGCAAGCAGAGGTTCGGGTTCTGCAGGCTCACCTCCGGGGGCAGGACCTGCTTGTGCATCCTCAGGTGAGTGTCTGCAGGGGGCACGTGAAGTGGGCACCCGGCGCCTCCTCCACCTGTCTTTTGTGCCTTGGTGTGCTCGGGGCGCTTACAAATATGCTAAATTTTTCTTTTTCTTTTTTTTTTTTTGCTAAATCCAGATGAGTTGTAAAATAATTTTGTTTACTGTCTATATTTAGCATCCATTAGCTTTAAAGATTTACCAGTAACAGTAGAATTTTTCTTGAAAGTTGGCTTTTTGAAGGACTCATTTTGGGGGGTTTACTCCTGAAAAATTAAATATCTAGACAGGAGTTCAAATAACATATGTTTCACACAGTCTTTTTGCATTCAACAGGCGGCAAAAGTCTGAAATTAGTGAGTTCATTTCTATCCCTGACCCTGAACTTGGACCTCGGGAGGGGGCTCGCCGCTTCGCAGCAAAGGCTGCAGACGGCTGACTCGGGGCAGGAGTGTTTGGGGCATGCTGTTCGGCCAAACGTGGCGTGCGAAACGTTTTAGAAGCTGTTTCTGACCTTGTACATGTTAGTGGAATTTTACATAGACTCCTTGTCTCTAATTCCTTCTCCTGAATGGGAATACTTAGCAAAATGGAAGTGCTTCCCAAGAGCAGCAGGGAGCTGGACGGCAGCCGCGGGTTTCGGTGTGTCCTGCCGAGCCTGCGCGCTAGCCACCAGCTCCGACCGGCCCCACTGCTCGCCGCCGAGGTCCGAGTCCGAGGGTCGGGATGCCTGTGTTTCCTGTGTGAGCACCTGGCGCCGGAGCCCCTGGCCGTTGAGGAGGAAGGAGCCCAGAGCTTAGCTGCCCCCTAGCAAGTCCCGATGAATCAGGAATCCAGATTCTAGAACACATTCTATAGAAGTAGGACTCTGCACCCTTCTTGTAATTCGGATATTGGCCAAGCCAGATTCCGTGGAGAGGTTCATGGAAGAGGAAATGACACCGAGTCACTAAAACACTGCGAAGAGAGCCTTGGTGGAGAGCTGACGCCCTCAGAGCGTCTGCTGGAGCTGGGGACGCTCTTTCGGTCTTCATTCAGACTCACGTCCAACTGCCCTGCAAACAAGGGAATGTGGGTGCGCTCCCACTCCTCCTCCAGTCACAGCTTTGCGGTTGGGATGACAGTGGGGCTGAAAACGTGTGTTTTATCCCCGAGAGCACCGCGCTTCCGACGGGTTGATTCTCCTCGTTAGAAGCCCGTTGATGGGGCGCTGGGGGCTGGGAGTGGCCGGTGCCGGAGGGTGGGGAGAGCCCAACGCAAGGTGGCCGTTCAGGGTGAAAGTTCAAGGGCTGGAGTGGGAGGGGCGTCCACCCTCACTCGCTGTGCCTACACGGGGTTGTCCTCAGGGCGGGACCAAGGCTCTACGTGCCTCCTCATTTTTCTCTGGATTTTCACATCTTTTCATTGAAAAAAAATCACGTACAGAGGAGTTTCAAGACTAGGACAGTGAACTCACACAGGCGTCATCCAGGTTCTCCAGTGTAAACCCGCCGCTGTCTCCCCTCCCTCCCCATGCACACCCATGCACACACACACACACGTATGCGCAGTGTTCTGTTCCTTCCAGTTCTGAGCTAGAAAATCTGCACAAAATGCTTTGCCCCTACTGTCCCCATTCCTGGATGATACTCTTGTGAGAATGAAAAGTAACTTAAACTTACCTTAGAGACCCAAGCTAGAAAACTGGCACACGATTCTGTAAAAATAAGGGTGTTTTTTTTTCCTCCTGGATTTCATGTTGTTATGTACAGGGACTGGAAAGTAGATATATTTGATTTCTGTGTTTTGTTCACTTTTTAGAAGAAACATTAGGATTTTGGTTTACTTAATATGAACATCGATATTTAATTTTGAATGTTCAGCCACTGTTGTACCCTTTGGCTCTTTCCATGAACACGTCTGCCCTAGTTTAACGGGACTCCAAAAACATCCTTACACATAGTAGTTTAAATCCTACCATTGTTTGTATTTAGAATTGCTTTCATATGTTGGCAAAAATGCAAGAAATAACTTTTTTCCTAATTTGATGAGCATAATTTTACCACCATAAAATTGTCGCCAAGGGTCCAGAATGAACTACTCTAATAAGGACGACAGATTGATGGTCCGGGCCTTTGTAGTTGCCCCCCTGCCTCCCCCGCTTTTAACCCTGACCACACTTAAAGCCTTCACACTCTTCCTTTGGGCAAATCCCTTAGAAACAGAATGTTTCAATTTTACACATTTTGTGTCAATTTTCCAGGCAGAAAACAGCCTCTGGACTGCAGACGTCCCGCTACTACGGAAAGGGCAGCTTCCTTAGTTTTATTTGATTACCTGAGCGGGTTCCTGCTGGCCACTCAGACGCTCAGCGGCTACCTGACTCCGACAGGAGACATTTCCTTTCCTTTGTTTAACCTTTGGCTTCGCCATGTAAACGTTTTATCAGCTCTGCAGCGGGGCCCCAGTG
Organism: Phyllostomus hastatus; assembly: GCF_019186645.2. Classification (NCBI taxonomy): domain Eukaryota; kingdom Metazoa; phylum Chordata; class Mammalia; order Chiroptera; family Phyllostomidae; genus Phyllostomus; species Phyllostomus hastatus. Next base: position 21,615,979 of record NW_025333607.1, on the reverse strand, counting down.
GGGAGGGGGGGCGCTTCTCACTGCCGCAGACCGGCCTGTGCTTTTCCGTGGGCAGCTGCGGGCCCTCTGCCTCCTGTGTCTACAAAAAGTTCAAGACGTGAGCTTCTAACTAAACTCTGAAGGATCGCCTGCCTTTGGTTTAAGACATTTGGTCCTAATGTATTAGTTTTATATTGGTATATGTTTATAAGGCTGTGAGAGCCACAGTTATTCCCCATTAAAGAAATCACATTTTTTTGGTTTTAGAAGAACTGAAGTAAAATACCTTACTTACTCAGTTGATGTGTTGAATACATTTTTAACAAACTTTCTAGAATTTTTGTGATTGGTTATGAGAGACAGATTTTGACTGTCTTTGTGACTAAAATTTAGTGAAAAAATATTTTAACTGACTGATAATCAGCCTAAGTGCTTATCCATTAGTTAAAAATTACTTGTGTTGAGCATATATATATATATATATATATATTTAAATTATCTAAAAAACCACAAGAATAAAAGCAGAATAGTATTACTTATCCAAGTAAGGTGAGCTTATCTGAGTTATTATATTTATATGGTGTGTGTTTGTGTGTATTTATGTATATCTGCTATTTGGGTCACACATTTTTGTCTTTAAAGTTTCTCATGAATTATTTTTAAGGTATTTGCATTATTGACTAGTCTGTGTACTGAAGACCACTTTTTTTTGGTCCTATAAAAAGTGAGCAAGCCTTCTGTTGAGTAGCTGCTCCATGTCAGGGGTCAGGAGTTCGGTTACCTGCAGGGACCAGGTGGGGGACTCCAACGAGGCTGGCGGGGGGGTGTCCCGGCCACGGGACGCTGGGGAGGGTGTGCCACATTCAAAGACAGAGGCCGTCACACATTTCTTGCAAAGCGGAAACTGTGTGACCAGGAGGGTCAATTATCCTGCTTTTTAAAGTTCCAGATTTTTAAGGGAATTCTCTCAGATTCAGAAGTTGGCAACTCACTTAAGCGACAGCGAGGGTGTGGGGACCAAGCGAAATACACTCGCCCGTGGGCCAGAGGGTCTGCAGCAGCCAGTTCGCTCCCCGAGCTCCGCGCGCCGCCGTCCGTTTGCGGGGGAAGATGTCCCTGCGTCCTTGACATTGAGAGGAGAATGACTAGGTTGCAGGGTGGTTCCGCTCTGATCGGAGTGGTGTTGGGGTTAAAGACCAGGAAGGACACGGGCTCCCCGCAGGGGCTGGCTGTCCCCGAGAGCCACTGCAGGTTCTCGGACACCCGAGGCGTGCACCTGGGCCCGGTCCCTCCCCGTGGCGGTGCCCGCCGGGCGCCGGGCGGTGCCGCTGTGCGAGTTCGAGAGCAGTGCCCCACGGTGTCTCGTCAGCAAGGTACACAGAGCGAGACATGTTGGCTGGATCACAGGGAGCGCAGTGAGGCGTCTTCTCATTGGCTGAAGCACCATCCTCAGATTGTTGATAAATAGTTACGTTGGTTTGGGAGGGATCTCGTACTACTACGCTATTTATAATATTTATGCTTTTAAAAATAGGCTTTCTGTTATTTGTATTGACATTTATTTTGAAATTTACCAACCATTTTGTTTAAACGTCAGTTTCTAAAAAAACTGATTAAGTCCATAATCCTATTGTATTATGTACTCAGTTCAGCGGTATTCAAAAAATGATCGTATCTTTGTTTTAAAAGATTTTTAAAATTAGTGTTTGCGTCATATTCCGTGTTACTGCAGTGGTTAGTGTTGGTCCTGGGTTTGCTGGTGCTGTTCCTGTATCGTGGGCACCACGCGGGGTGGTGAGTTTGCATACCGCTGACAGTAAAACGGAAGTGAGTAACGGACACACTTGGTGACAGGGCTTTGCATTCTGGTCGTGCCGCGAGAGCCACAACCCGATGACACGAAGGTGTCGCTGTAACAGGCAAGGGGACAGAGGTTCGTCCTTGTCCGCCTCCGGGATCCGACTGCTGGGAACCGTGTGCATTTAATGTTCATTTTGCCATCTTGTTTCATGATGTTCAATAAGATGTGTACATTTGTAAGGTTTCTTGTTTCTTTTTTTTTTTACAGTTACCTGCCATGGTTTGAAGTGTATTACAAACTTCTGAACACTCTGGCAGATTACTTGGCTAAGGAACAGGTAAGCTGTGGTCCTCAGCCCCGCCCCCCTTTATTTTTTCCCTGAGGCCACATGCACAGGACATTCAATGACCATTTCAAACCCTTTCTGCATGTATGGGCTCTGTGGGCGCACTCGCGTTGTTCTGCAGCCGTCGGCCCCGCCCTCTCTCGAACTATTCCGTCTTCCCAAACTGAAACTCCGTCCCCATTAAACAGCCACGTCCCACGTCCCCTCCCCCGCAAGTCCCTGGGAACAGCCCCTGTAGTTGGTGTCTGTGCCAACAGGGCGGGTGACCCTCCTGGGAGCGGAATTGTCCATGCCTGCCCTTCCGAGACTGGCTTGTTTCACTGAGCACGTTTTCCAGGTCCACCCTGCCCCCCGCGCGGGTCCGAACTTCTGTCCTCTAAACCCCGAGCAGCAGCCGCTGTGCTGTGGGTCCGCGCCGCGTCTCGCTTCTCCGTTCCTCGCAGGTGACCACGTGGGCCGCTTCCTCTCCTGGGCGGTTGTGAACAGCGCCGCAGGGCACACGGGTGTGCACACACCTGTTTGAGTCCCTGCAGTCGGGTCCTTTGACAGTGTACTCAGAATGGCTGAGAAATATGGCGATTCCACGTTTAGTTCTTTTTTTGAAAAACTGTCAAAAAGTGTCATTTCCGGTGGTGGCGGCATCATGGGCCCCCATCAGCTGCAGTTTTCTGAGACGCGGGACGGGAGGGCCGCCGCCTGTGCTCTTTGTCGGAGGAAGGTCAGAGGTCCACAGCGCTGCTTCAGTGGCCGCCAGTAAACCTCTAGTTCTGATTTTTTTCATTTTCCATCCAGTGCCACTGGTTATTTAGACTGATATTTAGCTTTTACAGTTCACGTTATCCTCGCGCAGCCTGCAGTGGGCACGTGCAGGGGACTTGTAAAAGCTAAGCCTTTTCCGGAACTCACGTAGCCACAGGAGTTTTTTTTGTATACAGAATATCGGTATCATCCAGAATACTCTGTGGCATATTTTGCTGTTTAAATGGTAAAGAGATAAAGTCTTTATCATCTTCTTTCGAGGTCATTAGAAAGAGAATTTGAAGTAGGCAGATCTGAACTCGTGCTTTTGCAAGCATTTGTAGAGATCTGAATTGTTTGGATGGAACGTCACCAATCGTTTGGTGAACGGCGCCACAGTGCACACGGGTGTGCACACACCAGTCTGAGTGCCTGCAGTCAGGTCTTTTGACAGCGTACTCAGAATCGCGAGTTCTAAGTGTCCTTGTGAGAAGTCATGTGACTCATATCCAAGCCCATAAAATTAGGTGTTACTTTCCAGGAAGAGGTGCCTTCCCTGTGGTTTATTCTCCCGATGTAAACATTTTAGAAGAAAATAACTACGTATTTAAAAGCCACCTTCACAGATTTACTCCTGGATTTTTATGTGTAATTCAGAAACACGTGTGTGTGTGTACTTCCAGATGTGTTGTTGCTAACCAAATCCTGGGAAGTAGCTGTGGTACATAGTTTATTTAGTCCCCCTCTCTTTGGTGGGTCAAGTAGTGGCCGGTAGCTACTTAGAAACAAAATATTTAGGATAATCTCTGTGTTGGATGTTAGAATAATAGTCTTATTTAAATTATATTTATTCCTTAAAAAGTGGGATGAGTCTTTAAAATTAAAATAGGAAATGGAAGCTCTCATGTAATCTGATAAAGAGTTGTATTCCTATTTTATACAATTCCATTGTTCTTGGATCTAATGATTTAAATAATTTCTTTCTATAGATAACTGTATATTTTATAATAATGAAATTTTGTTAAATACCTAGTTATACCAAATATAAATATTGCCATTATTCTTTGGGGGTAAGAGATATGAATATCTTTTCCATATTCATTAGATTTAAATATTTGGATTTTAGGTATGTAAAACATTCCCATGGAGAGCGGTTATATAAAGCCAGCACAGTATGAGAAGGACAGTGCATGGCTTTACTAAGTAGTTTTAATTGTGCTTGCCTCACATACATTTTATTTATAAAATTTACTTTTTTTTTTTTACTGTAGGAAAATGACTTGAATGTAACTCTCAGAGCGCTCTATGACCACCCCGTGCCAAAAGCAAACAGCCCCGTCAATCTGAGTGTGGTAAGTGTTCAGTCCGTATTTGGCTTTCTGGGCTCCTGGCTGCTTCTCAGTTAAGAACACACGCACCCCCAGGACACTCTGAGGCGCCCCTGGTCCCGGGGAACCCACCGCTAGCATGGGCACCACTAGCCGATGCCATTGAGACTTCGGACACACTTCAGCTGTCCTAACGCGGTGTGTCGGGGGTGCGGTTTGGTGGTTCTCAAATCACAGGTGTTCTATTGTCCGCTGGAAGTAACCAGATGTGCAAGAATGTATTGGTTGTGAGGAGCACTGATTTCCAGGTGAGGTCTGTGCCTCGTGAGGAAATGCACACACACACACAAACCCCATCCCCCAGAAAAACATTCAGAGTGCTCCTCACGCAGTGAGAGGGAGAAGTACATAAGAAGAATCGGAAATATAGCCTGCAACACATTACTGACGACGTGATAGGAATTTCCGGTGAAAAGTTTCTCCTCCTTTCCCCATCCTTAAATGCTCATTCTGCTGTAACCAGCAAACACTGGAAATGCGACGGAAGTTTCCCGAAACCGGAAGCCTGGGGTGGTAGACTGTTCACTGTGGAGCTTTTACCAAGTTCCCCTGAAACTGAAGCTCCTCATTTTCTCTGCAGTTTGTCCCAGCTTCTTAGCCTCCGTCCACCTGTTCCTTTTCCCGTCTCACTTTTCCTACTTCCTAAACGGATTCCTTGCCCTGGTCACGCCTGCTCTGTCCCCCCCTTGGATGAATAGCACGCTTCTGCTCGTGTCCACCTTCCCTTGCTGCAGAGCCTCTCGGAGGACCGGCCGTCTTTAGGCCACAGTGGGCTCAGTCCCCATGTTTGTGGGACCTCCTCTTGTCCTAGCAGCTCCGAGTGGTTTCTCCTCCTCCCGTGATCTCTGCGCCTTTCTGTCTGCACCCTCTTCTCTTGCCTTCCGCCACAGTGGAACCACTTAGCCGCCCTCTGGAGGTGGGGGGCTGGAAAGCTAAGGGTAGTGTGGAATTTTGAGCCCCAATTTGAGTGCTCTCTGCAGGCATAGTTGTAGGCCTCCTTGGTCTGTGTAGAGGGCAGTGTGCGCAAGGCCAAGGTCTCCTTGCCCCAAAGACTTGGAGGACAGCGCGGTGAAGGGAACTCCGATCTGTCCTGGAGTGCAGCCAGAACGGAGCAAGGGCGAGGTTCGTGGGGACAAAGTAGGAAGGCCAAGGGAGAAGGTCAGGGAGAAGGAAGACAAGCTCTGGGCCTTCCACAAGCCCGTGTCTGTCTTCGGAAGCCGGGGGTGTACACGGGGGTCCTGGCGCTTTAGGAGAGGGTTGGGGAGACACGGCTGCCAAGATGGCAGAGGCGTGGGGAATATGAATGAGAAGTGAAGATGTATTCTCTTTTGAAATTTGAGGATTATGTATTTTTCCAGGACTACATAAGTATCTTACAAAAATACACTTTAAAAATATTGGATATTGAAACACCCTTTATTAATAAAAAACTGTAAATAATACACATCCAGTCCTCTCAAGATCTAAGACTAGATGAGTTTGGTTGGAGTCACGGTCACTAAGTATGTGATATTAGGCAGAGAGTGAATCTCTTCTGATGTTCCCTTTTCTCCATTTGAGAAATCCAGTGAGTTGAATTTTGAGAAAGTTGGTTGGGAAATTACGTGGAAATTATATATCTGTATATACCACGAAAAGCTATTCAAATGTGAGCTTCTAGTGTATTGAAGTTTCATTTCATATGGAGAAGATATTTTTTATTGTAGCAAAAATAATGTCATCAAAGAAATTTGAGTGACTGTGTTCTATTTCTGTGTATGACAGTTATTTTTATAATGGAAGGCTTTTTAAAAGCTTTTGACTAAGTAGTCTGTGCTAGCCTTCAGATCTTGTACACCGGTTCTCCATTCAGCACACGGTATCTTAAGTGTTGGTAAATTCAGCTGGTGAATAAAACATTGCCTTAACTTTGGGTAAAGTCCATTTAGTGATTTTATTTGATTTCAAAAACAGATTACTAGAGTCAGGAGCCCAGTCTTACGCTGTAACAGTGGCAAAAGTTGCAATTGAATCACTTATTTTTAACTACTTGGAGAGGTTTTTGTGTTTTGAGTTAGGAATTTTGTTCATCCTCAAGTAGAAATACATTTTCAACTCTGGAGAAACTGTGGGTTTTCTTACAACCTCTTATTTCATGAGTGTGCCGGCACATGGAGTTTTCAAGACTTGCCACTCTGAGCCCTAGAATATCACAGACATTTTATGAAAATGTAATATCTAGTGTAAACGATTATTTTGAAACTGTCTTTCCAAATCTGTAACTATCCACAGCATTCTCCACTAGAGTTGAGAATGAAAATACTTCCTTTAAAACTTTTCTAACATAAAATGAGCAGACCAGCATTTAAAATAACATCGTTAATGTCATCGAGTATTTCTGGTGGACAGCGTGGCCCTGTGGGTCTGTCTCAGATACACAGCGAACCGTGGTGCGAACTTCCCCCAGGAAAGTAAAATATTCATTTTCTCTCTCGCATATCGTAAGAACCAAGAGATATTTATTGCCAGTGAGCGGGCTCGGAGAGATCAGCCCTCCTTGGCTCCGGTGAGTCCAGGGGACGTCCGTTGGCTTCCACAAATCACTCCCCACCGCCCTGATCGCTGCTGCTTTCCCCGCATCTTTGAGATGCCCTCCAGTCCTCCGGGAGGCGGGGAGTGTGTCTCTCTTAAGGATGTGAATCATTCGGGCATATTTTCTGTTTATACTATCGTTAAAGCCTAGTGGTGCAGGCTGCAGAGCCATTGGAAAACCGTCCAAATACAGGAGCTGATAGAGACACCACCGAACCCGCATGGGTTCCTGCCGGCCCCAGGGACGTCCAGGGGCATTCAGAGCACGCGGCTTCCGTCACGTTTTCTCGTCACCAGGCCTCTAGGGACCTCGTGATCCATCTCCTATTGGTCCCCTGCCCTGGAAAACCGTCCCCCGTGGCCGTGCGAACTAGCCTCGCTCTGCCCAGCCCCGCCGTGCTCGATGTGGGCTGGACGGTCCCCACCTTTAATTCGGACACGGCGTTAAGTGCGTCCCTAGGAGACGAAGGCAGTCAGCTGACCCTGGAGATTACTATGAACAGAAAATACGACAACTGGGGTGATTGACTCATGCGCTGATTCGGGGTGGGCACATCGGGGTGGGGGGGGGCATGGAGGCAGGCGATGTCCGTGGACCGTTATGTCGCTTTGAATGTCACAGACGCTAATTCGTATTTCTTCGGTGGGTGAATGAAGGTCACATTCTGAAGTGAGTGCATGTGCTTTAAAGGAGTTTTAAATACTTAAAAATATGCTTTATGCTGTTTTCTAAATAATATGGTGGCTGATAATGTACAGGAGAAATTTGGTATGACTCAACATAGGACATCCTAATAGATTTTGATATATTCTTGGGTAAGCAGCTTTATTCTTCCAGTCTCACTAAACTAAGTGTGTAAAAACTATTAAATATATATAAATATATCTCTCTTTATATATATCTTGCAGTAATATACTTTTTGGTTTTTTTAAAGATTTTTAAAATTTATTTATTTTTAGAGAGGGAAGGGAGGGAGAAAGAGAGAGAGAGAGAGAGAGAGAAACATCAATGTGCAGTTGCTGGGGGCCATGGCCTGCAACCCAGGCATGTGCCCTGACTGGGAATTGAACCTGTGACACTTTGGTTTGCAGCCCGAGCTCAATCTACTGAGCTACGCCAGCCAGGGCTACTTTTTGTCTTGATAAACTTTTTCCCGGACTTTCATTTTGATTTTAAAATTAAATATTTTTAACCAACACTTAGTTCTTTATCTGAGAAAGTTACGGTTAAATCTCACATAAACCTGTCATCTCATTTAAAAGTCTCTCAAATCCAATGCGACCTGAGCATCAGCCCGTGGTATTTATCGACTGAGTTGATATTTTTCTTCTTTTTACCCCAAACTTTATGACGTCACCCTGCTTCCTTCCACGGTCTGTTCCGCGCACCAGCACTCCTGCTTCATCGCCCCTGACCTCACCGGACTCCCCACCATTCCCGAGAGTGTGAGTTGCCCGCTTTCTGTTCTCTTTGTATTATGGGTTCCTGCATGAGAAATAGAATACATACCGTAGTTTTCAGACTATAACATGCACCCATCCCCAAATTTGGGAGGGATAATGGTTGTTAATGCTGCTGTTGAGTTCTGTTTACATTTCCATCGGTGAACTATTATGTTCTTGATGTTATTAAATATTTTACCACATTTTTGCTTCAAAATTTTTTTTTCCAATTTTCCTCCTCTAAAACCTAGGTGCATCTTATAGTCCGAAAAATAGGGTAGTAACTAGATGTGTTTTTGAGAAAAAGCGAACAAGGAATAATGATATTATCTCTTCTCTTCTTTTTTTAAATATATTTTTGTATCCTCACCGAGGATATGCTTATTGATTTTAGAGAGAAAAGTGGGGGCAGGGAGGAAGGAGAGAAAGGTCGATCTGAGAGAGAGACACAGATCACTTGCCTCCCATATGCACCCCTAACCAGGGACCAAACATGCAACCTAGGCACATGCCCGGACCTGGAATCGAACCTGCAACCTTTTGGTGCACAAGCTGATGCTCCAACTCACTGAGCCCCCCAGCCAGGGCTCTCTCTCTCCTTTACGTACCTGCTACCTGACCCACTTCCGAGGACCTGGTGTGAGCACAAACCTTCCTGTCACTGGAGGGGGTAGTCCGGGAGGGCCGCGTGTGTCCACTAGGGTCAGGGGTCAGGGGTCAGGGGTTTCGCAGGGGATGGCTCTCCTGCTGGCGGGGAATGAACCCTGGCAATGGGAGCTGTTTTCACCCACATGGTCACTTGAGTGAGCTGACCACAGGATTTCAGATTCCTGCATACGTATCTCTGTGCACATCTCAGGTGTCCTGCACTCGAATTCTGGATTCGCAGTTAAGTGATAACATATTTTGTAAGGCTTGAAGAAATGATAAAAATTGCTAAGTTTTGCATTTTATTTAAGTCCTAATTGTAGCCCTACTGGGAATATTTTCAGTCTTTTAATATTCATTGCCAATTAATATTTGGTAGAAGAGTTTACATGGGTAAGTGCAAGTGACAAATATACTTTCGGATGCTGTATGAAAAGGAAATCAAAGAAATGACTGGATGGTCTCTCTTTTTCCAAATGAAAAGTTTTAGCCTTCCCGGTCATAGTTCACCTGGGCCTACAGTTTCGGCTTATGACCACACTTCCTCCACTCTCTTCCTTTCTTCACTGAGTTTCTATGTGCTTAGGTTTGAGCACAGAAACTTTTATTTATTTATTTATTTATTTATTTATTTATTTTTAGAGAGGGAAGGGAGGGGGAAAGAGAGAGAGAGAAACATCAATGTGTGGTTGCTGGGGGCCGTGGCCTGCAACCCAGGCATGTGCCCTGACTGGGAATCGAACCTGCGACACTTTGGTTCGCAGCCCACGCTCCATCCACTGAGCTACGCCAGCCAGGAGCACAGAAAGTTTTTTAAAAATAGGAAGGAGAGGATCCAAAAGTCAAGGTTAGTGTAGCTTATCCCAATTTTGTTATTCTGTGGGAAAAAGCATTAAAAGTTACAAGTCAAGGCGTCAGTCCACCCCCAGATTTTACTTGGTCGTGGTGGTACAGAGCGGGCCTGACCGGCGGACATAAACGAGGGCTTTCCCCAAATCAAGAGCCAAAGCGCTGCACTGTGAGCCCTCTCCCCCCCGCCCCTTGGGCGGCGTGCGCACGGCACACAGCACCGGGCAGTGCCTGGCCGGCCGAGTGACTGGCGGACAGAGAGGCGCTCAGACGTGTTTTCTGGAGCAGCGTGTAGTTGAATTTCCAGGAGTGCTGGTTCGAAAGACAGGTTCCTGGGGCCACACTCTGAAGGCGACAGGGCAGCAGGTCCCGGTGGGGGCCCGGGAAGCCGCTCCCTCGACAACTCCTTGGGGAGGGCGGGCGGCCAATGCCCGGTCCCCCGAGGCCCCTCGCAGACACGCTTTCCTGGGGTGGGACCGCGTGTCGGGTCCCGATAGAACGTCCCGTGCCCCGTGGGACAGCAGAACGGTAGTCAGTGTCATTATCTGGGTGGCTAACGGCAATCACAATAACGCCCTTGGCAAATGCCAGAAACGTTTCCCCCCCGAGCCGTAACGCGCCCCGTGGTTTTTCCGTGTGCAGAGGAACCTCACGGAGTACTTCGTGGCCGTGGACGCAAACAATATGCTGCAGCTGTACGCCAGCATGCTGCACGAGCGCCGCATCGTCGTCACCTGCAGCAAGCTAAGCACGGTGAGTGCCGCGGGCGTCCCCGCGCCCCGCCGGCGGGCGGGCGGGCGGGCGGGCGGCGGGCCTCTGCAGACGCGGAAACGTCCCCGGTGTGCTCGGGAGACAATGCGTCCCCACTTTTGTGATAAATGGCTTTAATCTGGCCCTTGAAGGACAAAAGTCTGATTTACGGACGCCCTTCTCAGATGCATTAAGTCGGGTTAATTATTTTTTCTTATCAGGAGATGAGAGTTGTTTTTTTTTTTTTCCCCCTTTTTCCTTTTTCACTCTCCAGAGTTCATTTTACTGCCTTCTGCCAATATAAAGCACTCTTAGGTGCTATTATGAGATCTTTATTATTCACTTGTGGCTTTTTCCACGGGCGCTCCTTGAAAGGAGCCCCGGCCTCGACAATAGCGCCCGTCCTCGCCAGGGGACCGGTGGGCCCCCCATTGTCGCCGAGTAGTGGTGTGGTGGGAGGTTCTATAGCCGCTCGGGCATGGAGGGGCTCTTCACGCTGACAATAACTTAAAAGTCAGAGGAGCATTTTTTCTTAATCATGCGTCTTCTGCCGCTCGCTAAAGTGTCCTTTGCGAGGTTGCCCTGGACACAGGAGAGGAGAGAGAATGGGACTTGCCTGGCCGGGGTCGGAGAGAACAGTGGCAAGTGCTCTGCCAGATTTCCCATTCTCTTTCCTGCTGTAGACTTTACGAGGTCTGACATTTTTGCTTGACTCAAAATCTTACATATAAATCTAAGTAGAGTTCAGACTAATAGATGAGATGTTTATTAAAAACCATTATTTAAGATGGTCTGAATGTGCGTTCTTACTCATTTGGCTAGCTGATAAAACTAAGATAATGTATGTGTGTTCTGCCGTAGAAATAAAAACTTCATTCTCTGAAACTTCAGGATGTTAGAGTAGGAGTTTCAGGATTTCTCTAGGATGTGGATTTAGTGTTTACCGACGAGAAAGGCCCCTTCGGAGAGGGCAGTGCTGACCCCAAGGCGAGGGAGCTCAGAGGAGACAGGCAATGTGAGACTGGGTCTTCCGGTTCCGATTTTGGCTCATTTCCATGACTCTACAATGGAAACGTTAACAATTCTGAGATTTTGAATTGCCAGGTTGATATGCTGGGTTTTCCCAAAAGTTGAAACGCTGCAGTGTTGATGACTGAGAAACACGCCCCGTGCACACGCAGAGCGGTGGGGGTGGAGCCGCGATGCCCAGCCGCGGGTAGCGGCCCGCGTTCGCTTCAGCGGGGCCGGGAACCCAGTCTGCGTCATCCGGTCCTCCTCATAAATTCGCTTTTCTGCCATTTTAAATTTACCATTTGAGGCAAAACCCATCTTCTTTCTCCTCCCTCTTCTCTTCAGCCTGGTCAGCTTTTAAATACGATCCTTTTCACGGTTATAAGGCATATTTTCCTGTGGCATCGTCCTGAAGACCAGAAATCGTACACGCTGTCTGGAGAGGTCGGGGAGCTAAATTCTTGCCAAAGGCAGGTCACGGAACAAGCGTTCGTTCTGCACCGCGTGGGGTGCGCTCTCCAGCCCCCGAGGACTCAGCAGCAAGCAAAGCCCAGTCAAGGGCTCCTAGCGCTTAGATTTAACGGATGAAGCAGGCGAAGAAGTGAATGAGCAAATGGTTTGTCCATCCTCCCGGGATTCCACGAGTGTGTGTGCGCGTGCAGGACGCAGGTGGGGGCAGGTTTCCGTGTTACGGGCGGTCTCCAGGGCCTCGCAGTGGGGCAGAGTCAGAAGAGGGGTGTGTGTGGGGGGCGCCAGGGGAGCGAGTGCGGAGTGCTGGGCGTAGGAAGACGTCCGCGGTAAGTCTGACGCGTGGTTCTGTAAGACAGTGGTCTTCCTCTCTGCTGTCATGTAGGAGCACCCCCACCGTCGGGGGGTCCTCTCCAACGCACCGTCTTCCCCCCCGGAAACTGGGAGAATGGCGTAGCACGAGTCAATCCCGCAGCGCTGCCGGGAAGCTCACGGATGCATTCACACACGTGCACACGTGTGTCTGTGCACATACACATGTATAGCACGCGCATCGCTGAAGTGCTGAGAATGGTGTCTGCCTAACATTCAAGGACTCTTCAGTGAGTACTGGCTGTGATTTTCCAATGGAGGAGGCAGACACTTCAGAGTGAAAAGCAGCGTGCCCTACCCTGCAACTGGATGTGGATTAAAACATAGGCTACTTTAATAGGGGCTTGGCGTCACTCAGGGAGCTGTCGCCTGTGTCTCCGTGAGCGTCTGGCAGCATTGGCTGGTGATGTCATCTCTCAGCTGCCAGCGTTGCTTTGCTTCGCCCCCCGGGGGCGGCGGCATGGATGACGGATGCGTAAATCAAGGTCACGTTCAGGATCTCCTTCCCCTTCTCATGTGGGGGAAGCTGCCGTGCCTGAGTCCATCTTGGAAAATGCCCAGATCTACATCTGCTACAAATGCTGCGCAGAGGACCAGCTAAGGTCAGAGAGTAGCACCACACATAAATCAGCAATAAACTATTTTTGGAAAGAATTTAGTGAAAACTCTGACACATTCGAGGAAAGGGTAATTAAAGTGTCAATGAACTGACTTGTAAGCTTTTTACTTTCTTATATTATTTACATGCCGTAAAGACTATAAGGTATGTAATCATTTTTAAATCTACAGCCAAAATTTTAATTATTTAAAATTAAAACACATATGCATTGAGCTGTGTTTACATGCGTTATTTTGGGGTAGTTTCAGGGACTCTGTTGGGGTGGGCTCTTTGCCAGTTGTAATTTCATCTGAATCATTTTTGCACCCCTGTTGCTTGCTGGGGGCAGCGGTGACGTGCGGTCAGAGAATCCGACCACGGGAGGATCCCGTTCTTTACACACGGTTTGTCGTCAAGATTGTAATTTTTAATTATCTTTCCCGTGACAAACTTTACAATGAAAAACTAGTTTTGAGATACGTTTGCCAAAGACCAGAGTGTTGTCATGTTACAACTTTCATGGGCTTTCTCCCCGCACCCTGAAGCGCAGCATTTTGCTGAGACCCAGGATTCTTTCTGCGTGCGTCTGAGTTCCAGCACTCCTGTGTTCATCCTGTTGATGAACTCATCACCGAGGGTGCACGGGGGGGGGGGCGCCCTGGGAGTCCTGAAGGAGGATGGGGGCTTCACGCAGGCTGGCGCATCCCGGCCCGAGCGGCAGGAGCCAGGCCCGGGTCTCCCGCACGCCGCGCAGGGAGACACCATCGCGTTACAAGGGTCTATCAGTCGCCTTGTTGCTGTTCTGGGGCCAGAAGTGGGGAAGATCGCTGTTTAGAGCCGTGTCATCCGCTCTCAGCTCAGTCGGGCGTGAAGTCTTGTCATCTGCCTCCGTAATTGCATCTCACCAGCCCCCTCCGACTCGTCAGCTGGGGCTGCGCACGCCGTCCCGGCGCCGGCGGCCAGCGCCTGACAGCAGCCCCCCGCCGCCCGTCAGAGACATGTTAACCGCTGGGGGTGGGGTGGGGGTCTCCGTGGCCTGTGGAGGCAGGGCACGCGCTGCGTCTCTCCGAAGCAGATGTCTGCGTGGTGGCTGCGTTTTGACCAACGTTTAGTTGGAAAATGCCACCCTCTCGAAGTCCATAAGCACGTTAGTTCCAGAGATTTGACTGTGCATGCAGGTTCTTTCTGGAACATTCAGAGCGAGCCGTAGGGCCCGAGCGGCGGAGCCGAGCTAATAAACTGGAATTTCTTCCTTTGTTCGAGCCACCCCCAGGCATCCAGGCCTGCGCTTTTCTCCGCGTCCCTCATTAATTCCATCAGGGGCGTAGGCAAAGGCAGTCTCGGTGATCCCCGGAAAATCGGCCATTAAAATGTAGATTTTACAGGTTTAGTTAGACCGAAGGGGGGGTCCGGAGGATTTTAGCCTCTCCATCTGGATTTTACACGTCCTGGACTTGTCCCTTCCCCATGTCACCTGTGTCAGCGTCGCAGCTGAGACCTGCAGCGTCTGTCTGCGGGTTACAGACCGCACAGCTGGGGAGGGGACAGAGGGGACCCAGGTCTGCTTCCGAGTCAGGGTCACCGGAGGGGGTCTCCCCCTCGTGTTTGGGAAGCTGCTGCCACGTGGTTCCGTTTAGCACTGTTATCAAGGCCTCTCCAGGAGAGAGACCCGAGGAACAGGTTTTAGGTTTTGCATTCTTCCCAAAGCCTGTAGCAACCAGGTACACGGGCTGAAACCGGAGCTGACAGCCCTCCGTACCGCTCCTCTGAGAGAAATATTTATATATATTTATATAGTTTTTAATATTTGTGCTTCAGTCCACTCCTCTCCTAAAAGGAAACAATTGGCTTTCAATTTAAAAACTAAGATTTTTAATGTAACTATGACAGAACTATCTAAGGACAGTGTGGTAAGCTGTCGTTCATCAGGGTCTGTAAGCTTTGTTCCCGCACCTACTCTGGTCTCCACAAGAACGACCTACGAGACTTGGGTTCACTCTGGTGTTTTCTGAACACAGAACGACTTCTGTGCTGAGTAATTATCCGCGTCAGATATAAGGAAGATGGTGTATGCTGTCTCTTTGTCTTTAGGAAAAGTACTGTTGAGAGCAGTGTGTTTTTTTAAAGGACCTTTTAGATTTGGTTTTCCCATAGTGCAGTTTTGTTTTCCAGCTGGGCAAGGTCTCCTCTTCTGAAGCGCTGTCTGGGTGAGGCCGCAGCCTAAGTCGCGGCGGTCACCACACCCAACACGTCCTGCGTGGCACTCGCAGGGTGAACATGGGTGGTTGTCCCTTCCCCCGTCAATCCCCCCACCTTAGTCCTATAGACCTAAGTCCCTTGCCCTTTCTTTGCTGAGCCCTTTTCACCACCCCACTGCCTCGTGTCGTGTCTCGGGTCAGGCAGTCCTCCTTTCCCACAAAGAGCATTTCCACGCCGTACGTGCTGCTGAAATCTGCATCCTCGCCACTTACACAAAACGATGGCGATGACGGAGTGGTCGTGGCCAAGAAGTACGTAGCGTGCAGTCACCGTTGCGGTAATTTCACCGCCACTCACTCTGCAGTGAGGGCGGGCGGTATCTGCTCTGGACCGCAGACCGTGAGATTGTGAGCCTCGGAGGGAGCACACTGTCCAGTGCCACGGGACCAGTAAGTGGCTTCACCGGGTCCCTTTGACATCACAGCACACGCTTTCAGTTCTGTGCAGCTTTGCCTTCTGCTGACCACCCTGCAAAACCGCAGGCATCTTTGCACGCCGCCCAGTGCAGCGTCCCCTCCCTTGGAAAGCTTCTAACCAGCCGTGCCGAAGTGGCCTTCCCCCTTGTCCTTGCACGTCCGGACAGCTTTCCTTCCTGATGCCTCCTTTGCCCCTTTCTCCCAGTTCTACTGCTCCTTCTAGTGCTAGCTCATGTCTTCCCTTGGGACCGCCGCTGTCCCGTCCTTTACATTCATTCCGCATATAATCGCCCAGCCCTTCGGAATCAGAAACAGCTACTGGTGACGACGCCCCGGCTGTAGAACTCCTTAACGAGCTGATGGACAACTCGTTACGAGCTGTCCGTCACCTGGCCTCCAGCGTCCCTTCCTGAGTTTTCCCACCGCTCCCCTGTCCACTCAGGTTTCTAGCCAGTGAACTCCTCAGGGTCAGGGTCGCCTCTGGTTCAGTCGGGACAGAAAACCCAGCCCTCAGGGCGCTGCTGATCCAGAGGTTTTTAGCAATGTTTTCTTTCCAAAGTCTGGCTTGCCTTACAGATGCCTAGTTTCTTTTAGTAATTCCAATTCTGTCTTTTCTCTCTGAAACTGCGGTTTAGAGCTATGGTGTGTTTGTGTGTGTGTATGTGTGTGTGTGTGTAAGAATAAATTTGTCTTTTAAATTGTGGATAACAAAAGTTTTTAAAAGAAGTTTTATTAGTTATGGTATGAAATAGGAAGTGTTCATTGGATACAGAGAAATGCCAGAGTGGACTTCTGTCTCTTTGACGAGTAACAATGTATCTCTTTGCCAGTCATCTTTTTAAAGAACCAAGGTTTCTTAAAAAATTCTGTTTATAAGTTAGAGGCTCATTTCCATGTAGACTTTGTCTTTAAAGAAAGATTTATGTCTAGCCATTTTCTGCTAAAGAATTTCAAGTTTTTAAAAAAGTCCACGACACAATGGTCATCCCTTGGGGGAAAGCGGTCGGTAACCATGAACTGACTCTTCTCAGACCCATGAGTGTCCGTTGCCGTGGGCTCTCGCTCAGGCTCCCCGGGAGCTCGGGCTTTCCTACAGTCCCGTAGAAACCCTGCTTTCTCCCCCAGAAGGGCATCCAGTTGCTCGCCCACTGAGTCACCCCTCGGTGGTGGAGCGCCCGGCTCACCCCAGACAGTGTTCTCCAGGCAACATACCGAGCTCACAGCCTCTGTGTCAGCCTGGGTCCCGTCAGCAGAGAGAAGAGACGCAGGAGAAAATACTTTATTAGGATATTATTCACAGTCTCCTAAGCATAGGAATTTCAAATCTTTGTATACAGTAAGGCGGCTGAAAGGAAAGGTTCTTAACCTGCCTGCCTGGGTTGGTGTCTCGGCCTTGCCACTTCCTAGTTGTATGGTCGTGGGCAACTGGTCTACCTTTGCCTCCGTGTCCCGATCCGTCTGTGGGAACAATGGTAATAGATTGAGTGCATCAGGTCCTCAGAACAGTGCCTGGCATGTCGTGGGCATTCTGTGAATGTTCGCTGTTGTCATCCTCAGTGGCCTCAGACCCGGCGGCCTGGGACGGGAAGTTCCAGGTGCCTTTATTCCGAGGCTGCATCCCCATGGCCAGCCTTTATTAGCAGGTGCATCTGCTCACTGCACGGGCCCCAGCCCTGTCTCTTCACATGGCTCCCTTGCACACCGACTCCGTAATTGCCGTGTGAGGGATGGGAGATCGACGTTCCCGGTACCTTTATCTCACACTGGCGGGCGCTTCGGCACTGTATCGGTTCGACACATTGAGTGTGCTCTGTGGAGCTATAGGTGCGGTTAGGTTTTCACGTGTCGTTGAACCCGTGAATGGTAAGGACTCTGTTTTTCCTTAAACCCTCCTCACTCCGGCGCTCCCGCACCCGCTCCGGGCTAGTCACGCCGCCCCCTGTGGCTCCGGGACGGTGTTCCCACCTCGGGACCTTGGAACGCGTCCTCATCAGTGGGATACTCTTCTCCCCAAGACCACAGCCGTGGGCTGCCCCGTCTCAGTCGGCTGTCAGTTCAGATGTCACTGCATCAGACCTGGTCCCTGATCCAGCCCCTCTCACCCCTGATTCTCTTCCGCTGCCTGAGGATTCTTCCTAGAGCTTACCTCCAACTGACGGAATACATAGTTTACCTGCTTGCCGTTTGCTCTGCCCACTAATACCAAAGCTCCGCGAACACAGGGCATCGTTCTGTTCAGCACACGTCACGCAGCCTGGCGGACACTGGTGACGGCATCCAGCAGTGGGCACTCAAAACTTCGGCTGGGTTAGGCAAGTAAACTGTTCTTTTTCCAGTTGCACGGTTAGCTAATGTGCTTCAAAGCCTTTAGAGCGGATCTCGAGGCCTGTTTCGAAGGTGGGTCTGAATTATAGTCAAGTTAACGTGTTCTGTTAACGACCCCTCGTCTCGTGGAGAACATAAAACGCTAGGACTGATCTGATCGGAGGGTAAAGAGGGTGGATCACTCAGATGCGGCCCTTTCGGGGCGAACACCAGGAAACGGACTCCCGGTGTCTTCGGCGGCGGGCCCACGTCTCGCAGTGTCCTGGTGGCACAGCCCCCCTGTCTGTGACCCACTTCGTTGTTCTTGTGTCACACAGCTTGTGGATAACTGTGTTTGGTTTCCTGGCAAGTTTATTTTTTCTTCATGGTAACCCTTTACCTCTAGCTGGACTCTTTCTGCTGTCACATATTTGCTGTAGTTGCATCTCCTCTGTCCTAATCACACGGTGGCTCCGTGCCGCTCGGTGGGGACGGGGCGTCTTCTTTGGGGCCCTTGTTCCTCCTTTGGAAGTCTCCGCGTGGGAGCCTCACAGTCAACAGACTGAATGTTCGCAAAAGCGAATTCCTTGTAGTTCCGCCGGAAATGGACATTTCCGCTGTGTTACTTTTAATTATTCATTCTAGCTGCTAAGGCTGAAACTGGATGGGTAGAGGTGGTCTTTTTACCTGTCCCTGTCACTCACCCTTAGATCCAAAAGTTTGCCAAATGGTGAAGGACTTCCTTCTTTCCTGGTAGACTGGGATGAGCGGAGGCAGCCCTCGGCGTGCGCTGACCGCTGCAGTGCCATCATGGGGCCGCCCTCTGCGAACCGTCAGGTTCACGAACTCACATTGTGCCTTGGCAGGGAGTCATGCGCGCGCTCCGTGCAGCTTGACCCCTGGGGCGGGGGAAAGTGTCCGTCCAGCAGCGGACAGAGTGCTTTGGGCTCTAGGTGCGCCCGAAAAACGACTTGCTCTCGTTACAACTCTTCGTCTTGAGAATGTGCTTTCCTCTCTTACACTGTTAATTATTTTTCTCAGCAATAAAAAGGGAACACTTTCCATTTTCTTTAAGGGTTAAAAGGAGTCGTTTTAATAGTCACCAGGGTAGCGATGGAGAAACTGAGCAAATGAGCCGCCTTCCAAAGCCGCCCGAGGGCCCTCAGCCCGCCTGGTCGCCCCGCAGTGGGGACAGAGCTCCTGCATGTTGGATGACGCCCCGTTTATACCCCGGACCGCCCCCCGGTCCTCGGGGGGTGTGACTCGGGCTGGACGACCCTCTAGCTCAGATACGTGAGATAAACAGGTCCCGGGTCCGTGGTTGTTAAACAGAAGTATTGGAATGCCTCCTAGTGGTATATCGTGTGTCCTAATTAAGGGATTTTAAAACCAATATTCACCGAGAGGACACTGTAGATAAACTATTAAAGCGTGTATGTGTGTGAAGTACTAAAACGCTTTAATGACAGCATTCTGAATAGAATAAAAATATATTATTTTACACATATGATTCATTAAAAATGTAACTGGAAAATAAATATATAATAGACAAAGATGAATATAATTGGAATCAAAATTTTTTATGTTTTTGGTTCAAAGTAGATTATTTTAATTGATTTTTAAAAATTAATTAGATTATTTTAATTGATTTCTTAAAATTAATTAAAAGAGCAAAAGAGCTGTACATCAGTACATTAAAAGAGGTGTACATCAGTACACCTCTTTAACGTAGATAATGTTGCTATTAAGATTGAGTTGAGAGGGAAAAGGGGAGGGGGAGGGGGGGCAAACGGGGACAGATGGTGACGGAAGGAGGCTGGACTCAGGGTGACGGACACACAGTACAGTGTACAGGCGACGTGTTATATATATAGAACTGTACCCAGAAACCTCCGTGGTTTCATTAACCAATGCCGCCCAAATCAATTCAATAATAGAAAAGATTAAATTACTTTGTATACATTTATTTTATATTGTTTGGATTACTACGTGTAAATTTTAATTTCTCATATAATAAAATAGAAATAATGGTTTTATAGAAAGTGTGTGGCTCATTTTCAGGTGGTTTTATTTTTGAATTCTGATTTTCTAGTTGAATAAAATGATTTAGTTAGTTACCTTGAAATGCAGACTATGGCAGAACTTTAAAATGATGATGAATACTGATTTAATTGTTGCATTCAACGCTAAAAAATGATTTTACACACAGAGAAATAGAATTTAAAACGTATGGAAAACCATACAGAAAGAGTTCTGGGGCGGGTCACTAGGAGGGAAGGAAAAAAAATGGCATCATTTTTGTGAGGCGTTAGAAACATTTCATTAACCGCTCGCCAAACACGGAACAATGAAAATGGCAGTTACCTCGAAAACGGCAGCACCGCCACGGCAGCTGCTGTGGCCTGAGGCCCGGCGACACCGGGCTCCCCCGAAATGAACAGTGTGACTGCGGAATGAGGATGTCGCCGGCTTCCCGCGGAGCAGCTGCCAAGTTCGGGCGGCCGGCTGGTCCCCACAGTGACACGCTCCGTGTCAGTGAGCAGAGTCCCCTGGTTCTGCGGCCCGCAGTCCGCACGCGGCCACAGAGCCAACTGCCGAGCGTCCCCCCGGTCCCCCGGCACTCCCGCCGCCCGCCCGCCCGCCCGCGGCCCCTGCTGTCGGACCGCGTTCCCTCCTCTGGCAGTCCGCCCTAACGATACCCCTCGGGGGCTCCCGCCTGCCCCTTCCCCGAGTCTAATTGCGTGCAGTCATCGCAGCGGCCGGGCTGGGCTGCGCGAACGGGGACGTGCCACCAGGTCAGCCACGAGGCTCGCCTGATGTTTCCGTTTCACTTTTCTCTGCGGCCTGAGTTTTGACTCCAAACACTGTGTCTCCACCCGGGAGGCCCGCGGAACTGCTCGAGCTGCTTACATGCCGTGGTTTTAAGAGGGGCTCCCCAAACCTAACGCTTGCAGACTCGTTGCACGCAGCAGCGTTAGTAAGGATCGTGGGGGGCGGGCCGCCGGATGGGTGGTCTGGGATTGCCGTTCATCTCGGAGCCGCCGCGGCGTTGGGAGGGTCCGCGGGCACTGACTGTCGTTGTCCTCTTCCAACCTGCAGCTGACCGCCTGCCTGCACGGATCGGCCGCCCTGCTCTTCCCCATGTTCTGGCAGCACATCTACATCCCCGTGCTGCCACCGCACCTGCTGGACTACTGCTGGTAAGCTCCCCTCGGGGCGGGCGCGGGGCCGGGCGGCGCGGGGCGCGGGCCGCTCCTCTGTAGGTTCCGTGAGCGTGCTGGGCCCCGTGTGCCCGAAATCGCCGGAACTTGCCTTGGAGAGCAGGAACAAACACCAAAAGCGCTTTTACTGAGTAGTTCTTTCCAGAGTCGGCCACAGTTCCTACGTGGCAGTCAGAGTTGTTGGGGTTCGGATAACTGAGCGTGTGCACAGAAGCAAGCGCCATCTTAGTCGTGGTTGGGAAAGGTGGATGGAAGTGACAGTGTCACTTACGGGACTCGGGGTCCCAGGGGTCGGCGTCTGTCTGCAGAGTCCGGGAGGGCAGACGGGCCCCCCTGCGCCCCTCCCTCAGTAGCTCACCCCGCACCAAACACCGCAAAGGGGCTGCCTCCAGTACAGGGATCCCCTGAGAGCAGTGTTGGGCGGGTCGGGAGTAATTCTGGAAAGCTTCCTGGCGATAGATGTAGCTCCCAACTGAATTCAGCTCCACCCCCGGAGCCCCCCCCGTCCCTCCCCTGGAAGAGTCTGTGGACTGGGAGTGACCGTAGACCTGGGCTGGGCTCCCAGACTGCAGCCTTGGCCTTGGTCTGGCCTGAGGGCCAGACGTCCCCTACCCTGTGCTGTCCGCTTCCGTGGGGAAGCTCACATCAGCCCCAGAAAGCTGATGAGTTCTCCCTCTGGACGGTGCAAGTGCACACACACACACACACACACACACACACAACCCCCGCACCAAAGGACAGGACACACGCACGCAGAAGGCCGTAATGTTGACCATAATGGGTTTTTTGATATCACAACTCATAATATTAAAAAAAAAACTCTTTTAGAAGCAAAGTATTTAACTTCTTTATTTCGTGAAAAGCAGACCACTCAAAGCATTTAAGGATTAAACAGACTTACGTTCACACCTAGGGGTATCTTGTGTTTAGTTTTTATGGCTAGCCCTCTTTGGAACAAGCGATTGTCATGACAGAATGTGTAGCTGGCCCCAGATCGACGACCTCACTATACTGGGTGTTCGCACAGCCTGGTGACACGGCCATGGGTGACCATGGGTGAACGTCCCATCCGTGTTAGCACGGAGGACGCGGTGAAGTAGCTTCTCCCTGTGACCCCACCGCCCGCCCCCGTCACTCGGCCCCGAGTCTTGGGAAGGAGAGAGGGTTTGGTCACAGTGTAGTGAGACTGTGACCTGGGAAACACCCAAGTCCAAGGGTAAAGCCGGGTCTGTAGTCAGGTCCTGCTGGTTTTCCCTTCAGGGTTCTTTTCCTCTGACCGGCGCATCCGGCGCACTCGCGTCCTTGGAGAGGGACTTCACCTCACTCACTTCGGCACATACAATCGGCCTCTGCTCACTGAGCAGTCAGCGCTCGCTTGTTTTACGTAATTTTCTGTTAAAGCATTTGAAAACATATTGATACGTAACTTAAAAATATACACATGTCAAGAACGAACACTTCAGATTATGAGGTTTAGAACGATATTTTATCGTATGCCGTGTTGGTGCCATTTAATTTTTCCGGTGACATGTTTTGACCTCTCGGGAGGTGACACCCCTCTGAGTTCCACGGGGGCTTTCTGACACAGCGTTATGCAGGAATCGCCCCACCCGTGCATTGCTCCACGCTCCCTCGTTCCAGAGGCGCCATCCGCCCCTTCCCGAGCCGCCGGCGGTGTTCTTCCCGCTGCTTCCACCGTGAGGAAGGAAGCCGGTTCTGTCGTTCAGGCACGGGCATTTCCTCGCCGGTCCCTAGCCTCTGCGGTAGGTGCCAGGACAAGTGCCAGCAGCCTCCGCGCCAGCCACCCTCCGGCCCTCCGGCCCGGAGAGCACGGTGGTGGAGATCACTGCCCCCTGAGCTCCTGTCCCGTCACCACGAGGGGCTCAGCCTCCAGTAGCAGGGTCGGCAGGGGAATGTATATATATATGTGTGTGTGTGTATATATATTTAGAAAGAGTCGCTTAAGGCCCAGCTCTCTTCCATTATCAGAAAATTCTATGGACTAAACTGTTCCCTGGGGAAAATGGTTTTCTCCTCTTTGTTTGCACCCTTGCAAGTGATCCTGGTCACATTGACCTGTACGCAGAAGGGCGAGGAATGTCAGAGGCCGTCGCTTCCATTCCGTGGGTTTGGGGTAAAGACATTTCTCAATTCCACTTTGGAAATGGAGCCAGGAAGGCCAGACAGCAGTAGATGCGGGTCTGCCCACTCTCCCAGGCGACTGGCACCTTCCGGATCCCGAGCTAGGCCCGGCTTCTGGAGGGGTTTTGGGGTTTGCACCTGGTGTCTCTGACGGCAGAGATGGTGACAGCCAGGAGGCCCCTCGTGGCCCTGGGTGAGTGTCGCATCGCGCCCAGGTCCTCGGGTGCAGGCTTGCCCTCCTGCTGGCTCCTGCACTCCTTCGCTCCTGCACTCGCACGTCGGACATTCGGGGAACCCCCGCTGTCCAGCCGTGAGCAGGCAGCGTAACGAAGAAGCCTTGGTTTCTGCCCCGGTGGGGTCCGCAGATGGGAAGGAGTTTACACACACATTAGCATGTGCACACACATGCAGGTTCGTCTCAGAGGTGCGTAAGGGGAACGCAGCTGGGACACCTAGGAGGAGGTGGCCCCCGTTGCCTGCCAGGATGGGGGAGGCTACTGGGCCCACGGGACACGGCCCGCATTTCCCCCAGCATCTAGCGCTAGGAGGGGAAAGGAGGAGTTGCCGTTTAATGGGCTTCAGTTGCACAAAGTGATGACGTTCTCAAGATCGGCTGAGCGACCCTGAGCCCCCAGGCAGCGATGTGGCATGGTGCACTCAGTTTGTGAAGAGGGCACACCTCGTGCTGTTCTGCAGCAGCACAGTGAAGGGGACTTGGGCGTGGCCGGTCTGCGAGGTGGGCGGACAGTCCCCCCCCCCCCCCCCGCTCTGAGCCCGTCCACACCCGGGCGTGGCACGACTTCACTCCCGGGAAGGTCGTACTCGTCCTTCCGGCTCAGGAAGGGTTGGTTCCCGGTGAGGTCAGTCTGTGTGTCTGCTGCTGCTGCTGCTCTCCGCCAGAGGGGCGGGTGTCGCTGGCTCCTAAGAGAATAGCCGCTGGAAACATCACGGGGAGCTACGCCGTTTTGACGGCCCCGCGTTCTCAGGCCGCCGGTGCGGTCCGCCGCATGCCTGGTCTCTGTGAGGAGACCCAACAGGGAGAAAGGGGCTGCTATGGAGTAATTATTTCTGAACGGAGATTAATTGCTGAAAGAGGAAGCAGTCATCACAGAGCCTTCTGTGTCCTCTCTTTGCAAAATAACGTCACGGAGAGAAAGACGCAGGACGGTTTTGCACGCGGATGGTGAAACCGCCGCCTTGCCAGGTCCCTTCCCCGACTCGTCAACGTCCTCGTCTCTTAGCCGGTGTCAGCTGGGGGCGAAGACTCCTTGGCACGAGATTTGGCTGGTTTGGTGTTAGGGTGCACTCAGTTCACTTTCCATGAGAAGGAAACCACTATTCAACAACATCTGTACTCTCCCAATCATCATAATTCTTTTAGGAAATGATGCTCTGGGTTAAAAACGTTTGCATGTCTGACATCTGTCTGCTGTGATTTTGTTACAAATCAGTGAGATAAGGACACCGAGGTACACCAGTTGATCCCGTAGAACACCTTTCCAGTCCCTTTATTGTCAGGTTCAAGGAGGCACTCGTCACTGCGTTTTTATTCTAGCTGAACAATTTCTATAAATTTATTGTTTCTATTCCAAGCGATAACTGGGAAGTGTCGCCCGTGTGACTCCAGCATTTTTGGATTTGGTCTTCTGAAGTCTGTTCCACTCACTGTTCATCCTCCAACATCTATAAAATGGATGCAATAGTAACTGTTTTTAAAAGGCTTCAATATTTTGATTAACGCTCCTTTTCTTACAACACGCTTGGAAATTTGAGGTCCCTCGGGCTCTCTGTATGACCCCAGAGGGTAAGACAAGCTAACCCTGGGCCGACAGGAAGGCTGCGCAGTGACTTTACTGATTTTATCCGTCTTTCGGTGCGGCAAGGGCCTGGCCCATTGCCAGATCTTGCCGTTGCCCACACTGCTTTGCGAAAGTTGCTGAGCCTGGTCGTGGGACACATACCATTGGTGACATGTATTTCATGTCTTCTGCGGAACCCCAGAAGGGATTCCAGACACGAGAACGTGAGCTAGGGGCTTCCCCAGCCTTCCCTTGGTTAAGCAAGAGGGGAAGCGTCCACAGCGTTTGTCCTGCTTCCTTTTGCAGGGAGCAGGTCTCTTAGGTCTGAAGGGTATCCAGGCCTGTCTATACACAGTTCTCCCCTTTCAGTCCAGCGAAGTGTCCAGAATACCAGATCTGTTGCAACAAAGCAGGAAGGGACCATTTGATCAAAGACAAGTGCAACTGGGCTTAGAATCTAGCACATAAGACATGACGGACAGGCCAGTGAGTAAGAAAGAACCTCGGCTGTTCTTACTGTTCGTGAGTTCCGGATGGGGAAGTTGCGGCTGGCCTCCCACACCCCTGGAACTGCCGAGGTGCCTCTGAAAACTGCATCTGTGGGGGTGCCCGCTGGTGTCATCGGGTCCTGGTGTCAGTGGTCAGGTGGACTTGCAGGACGCCACCGCTCTGTCCTGGTAAGGACGGTGATGTTTGGGAGACTGTGCAGGCCCTGATAAGAGAAAGAAGCTTATCTGTTTCCATTAGCAGAGAAGGTTGGCCCTCAGTGTAGCACCCAAACGTGTATCAAAGACATTTTAAAAAATGTCTTATGTTTTATTTTGAAATAGCTGTTTAGTGGCATATTTTTATCGCCTTTGTAGACATTCGTCCATTCTCATGGTTTCTTGTTAGACAGAATTTTAATCTTGAAATGTCACGTTGAATAATTTCCTTCTGCCTGTAGCGAGGAATGTTTGTGAAATTACTGGTAAGTCTGATCTGACGAGTCGCAAAGATTAGTTAGTGACTGTGCTCTCTGCTGGCGCGTGAGACCCACGAGGGGAGCAGCCCGCCTGCGTCGCCTGCATTGGGCCCAGGCCCCCGGGCCCGTGCACCTGGGGTGCTCTCGCCATTTGGGGCTGACTCAGTGAATTTTATTCTTAAACTTGTTTGAATATTTTTTAATTTATTAAAATTCTTTTATTACTAAAAGTGGAAGTGGGATAAGGGTGAATGTACGAAAGGTGGATTGAAAGACAAGGCCCAGGGGCAGACAGCACAGAAGCAGCGCGATGACGGTGTGGGAGGGGCTGCACACCTCAGCTCCCCAGGCGCAGTAGGTGCCGGCACATAGTAGGTCTCATGAGTCCTTGGTGCTGACTGACTCAAAAATTGGGTCAGGTGGTAGGCATGAAATAATGATATATTAGGAAAATCCTAGAAATAAGAACCAAATTGAATAAACAAAAAGGTGTGCAAAAGAAATGTGAGTTAATTTGATGATTATTAAGGATGGGAAGTTCCTATTTCTCACTTCCTAAACTTCATTGACAGTAGTCTTTTCCTCTGAAAATAATTTTCACAGATCACTTGCTAGGAGACACTGCACGAAGTCCTTAATTAGCAGCCGATGATTAAATGCATGGTCTGCTGTTTGAAGTAATATTCAGTATTTGATGTGATGTATAGGGAGAGGTTCAACACTGATTATGGCCTAGACCCTACTGTTCTTAATCATTAAAGTTTTCTAAGGCATTACATTTTGAGTTAATTATAAATGATTTTGTGATTTTTATATAAATCGACTTTTTAAAAAAAAGATTTTATTTATTTATTTTTTTAGAGAGGGAAGGGAGGGAGAAAGAGAGAGAGAGAAACATCAATGTATAGTTGCCGGGGGTCATGGCCTGCAACCCAGGCATGTGCCCTGACTGGGAATCGAACCTGCGACACTTTGGTTCGCAGCCCGCGCTCAATCCACTGAGCTACACCAGCCAGGGCTATATAAATCGACTTTAACTTGAATCTGTGAATGGCCTTTAAAATCAGATTCGAATTATATGTGTAGAATAACGTAAAGTACCTATAATGTGCTATGTTAGAACCGTGCATTTAATACATTTAATTTGTTAGGCATACAGAATTGTTTGGATCGTTGTTTCAGTTTTCATGAACTATGTGAATATATATGTATTTTTTTTTTAATTTAGCGCTCCAATGCCCTACCTGATCGGAATCCACTCCAGCCTCATAGAGGTGAGTACCTTTCAGGCATTCGATAGTGATCAATTCACTCACAAAACGGTAGTTTAAGCAGTTGCACTTTGAAAGACTATCAATTATCTGGTACAAAGCAGTGACTAATTTACACTTCCATGGTCATTTTTAAAAAGGTAACTTTGAAATAATTTGATTATCATTTATATACTGAATGGTCTTCTTCAATGGCATCAAGCCCATGAAGACAAATTCTGGTTGGTGGAAATTGTACGGTAAGTTTTAGATCCTGAAAACTAAAGTTCTGAATGGACCACATTCTTCGTGGCACTTGGGATTTTTATAGACACAGGAAAGTCAGAACTCGTGTCACTGGGAGTTGTAAAGGGAATGCTTATTCTGCGAACTTCATTTTATCAGTATGTTTTTAAAGAGGTGGTTTGCATGCACTGATCATGAAGTTTTTCATCGGAATATAGCTTTATATTATTTTTAATTTTCCACCTCCTTGGGGATTAGAAATGTGGCGGTTTTTCTGCACTGTCATCACGACATTCCACATTGGTTGTGGTCCCTGGAGTCATCACTGTAGTGAACCGCTTTGCACTTGGGATCAGTGAAATAGCCAGAGAGGACTTCTTACGAGGTCAGCATCTGGAGCAGTGCACCCAGGGCGTGGATCGTCACGGTCGCATGATGCCGGCTGATTTCAGTTTCACTCAATTTTGGGGGTTTTTTTTTTGCTGGTTGTGCATTTCAAACTTCCACCCGAGCTCTCACCTAAGTGAGTCAGATTCGGCTTCTCGTTGGCTGCTGTCACCGCACACCGTCAGCCATACAGGACAGCCGCTCTGTCGGTCAGGGAGTTCCTCGGGCCACGGTTTTGAGTTGTTTCACCTCTAGTAAAGAATCCATTTGGATGAGCTTCCATTGGAGGTTCAATTTGCTTTTCATATTGAAGTCCGGGCTGGATAACATTAGGACACTTTGTATTTTGTTACTTTTGGAAACCTTGGTCCTTAACCAGCAGGGAAGGGACAGAGTGATAAAAGGCGGCAGGAGCGCACAGTTATTAATCTGTCATTAGATGGTGGGACACCTGACCGGCAGCACATGCACCAGCGGTGTGACTGGTGCTCAGCCTAACGGTCCTTGGTTGGAATGGTTTGCAAAAGTGATCAGATTTGATTTTGGTATTAGTGTCCATGTCTTTTTTTTAAGATTTTATTTATTTATTTTTAGAGAGGGAAGGGAGGGAGAAAGAGAGAGAGACAGAAACATCAATGTGCGGTTGCTGGGGGCCATGGCCTGCAACCCAGGCATGTGCCCTGACTGGGAACCGAACCTGCGACACTTTGGTTCGCAGCCCGAGCTCAATCCACTGAGCTACGCCAGTTAGGGCATCCATGTCTTTTTTAAAGTAATGTATCTAACACAAGATGTAATTTTTACAACATATTTATATCTACAGATGAAAAATATTTAAAGTTGTTGATTATACCTGTTATATATATTTTTTGCATGGTTATTCTATATCAACTTTTAAAACAAATGATTCAGCTTTCCACAAGTATCCTAGAAAGGGATACATGTTTTAAATATTCAGTTAAAATGATCACATACTTAACGGACACCTATGGGGGGTGGAATAGTACTTTTTGAAAGGAGCAGTTTAAGAATCACTCACCCCTGAAAGGACTGTCTTGGAGAAGCAGTCTGTCTGTTGGAGCTTTACCTCGGCTGCCACCGTTAGAGGAGACCGCTGGGGCCGGGAGCGGGGAGTGCTGCGGGGGGGGCGGGGGGCGGTGGGGGGGGGGTGTTCAGGGCAGTCCTGGCCGCAGGCGGGTGCCCGGCAGCGCCTCCGGGACCTGCTCCGGGGCCGCGCCTGCCGCGGCTCCATGCTTACTGCGTCTGACTCCGCAGCCTTTCCCCTGAAATGCTGATCTTTTGTGCTTTTTAAACTTTGTATGTGGTATTATCATTAAAATGTAAATATATGTGTTTACATGTTTCACATACGAGACTGAAGTATTTTTAACTCTTTTGGTTATTTTTGGCTGCCATTCCAACTCATTTTTTTTTTAAAGGAAGAACCAGATAGTCTCCCATTTCCCGTCAGACAAGACAGTTTCAAGACTTCCAAACGTAATTGTTCAAAAGATGTGACAGTAATGCCCTTTTCAATCTTCCCTTTAATTATTTGTATGTAATCACGAGTGGAAGATGGCTCCCAATCTCTTTTTAAAATGCAAGCCTGCTCCCAAAACGCGGGTGAGGACCCTGCGCTCCGCCTGCGCACCAGACGCTCTAGACTTTGGGAGAGCGCGCAGCCGGGGCCGCGGCCTGCAGCGACCCGGGCCCCCCCACCTCGGGGGGCGGGGGGCGCTGCCGTGGGGCTGGGGCGGGCAGCTCCAGTGCAGAAAGGCCTCTAGACAAAATGTGGCCCCAACTCCACAAGACCACGTGGCCGCCGCGTCTGTGTCGCTGCCGGGCTGTGACGTTTGTGGCCTGTAGTCCCCGCCCCTGGAAGGGTCGTCTGCAGAGGACGGGAGACACGCCGACCACCTTCTGCACAAGACTTCCCATCTCTGTCCTCGGAGCATTTTCTATTTTTGAAGAAAAAGGAAAATTTTATTTTTATGTTTTCTTGCTCTTTTTCCATCTAAACAAGTATGACTT
Source organism: Phyllostomus hastatus (assembly GCF_019186645.2). Classification (NCBI taxonomy): domain Eukaryota; kingdom Metazoa; phylum Chordata; class Mammalia; order Chiroptera; family Phyllostomidae; genus Phyllostomus; species Phyllostomus hastatus. Next base: position 21,585,998 of record NW_025333607.1, on the reverse strand, counting down.
TTACGATCTAAATATAGGAGAGTGAGATCACTTTATGGGCTGTGTGGCTGTCCACTTCTATTTAGGAAGAACAACAGCTAAATCCTGGTTTGCAGGGAAAACAGATAAAACACTGACATTACTCCAACTTAAAAAAAGATTTAAATTACATGGTATTTTTTAAAATATAAAATTGTTCTCATTTTAGAGGTCTCAGTGTATTGATTTCTTAAAATGAATATATTTTCCATTGCCTTTAAAAATATTTATTGATGTATTTTTAGAGAGGGGAAAGGAGGGAGAAAGGGCAGGAGAGAAACATCAACATGTGGTTGCCTCTCAAGCACCCCCTACTGGGGACCTGGCCTGCAACCCAGGCCTGTGCCCTGATTGGAAATCGAACCAGCGACCCTTGGGTTCACAGGCTGGGGTTTATTCCATTGAGCCACACCAGCCAGGGTACATTTCCATTCTTATTGGGTGGTCCCTTGAACAAAATTTAATATCCAGCTATTGCCAGGTCTTTTAAAATTAAGAGCAGCTTTGAAAAAAGTATGTATTTCATGGTAACACTGATTTCCTTTATTCAGGGTTTATTGTTAGTGTCATCACAAAGCATTTTGGGGTCACATGGCCATTTTTCTAGGCTATTTTATTTTTTTAAAAATACATCAGTTTATAGATTAACTTTATAGTTTTTGTTAAAAGGACAACTTAAAATTGAAGATGTATATTTGCTTATAAAATAGGTTATTTTTGTAGTTTTGCTGTAATTTATAGATATCTACATATTTGTGTATATAAACCTTGTTTACATATATGTATAAACATGAAAGGGAAAGGAAATGAGTTCATTTATAAGTGTTAATTTCTTAAGAAGGGCCATGTTTTGAGTCTTACTTTAGAATTATTTTAATGTCTTTTACAAGGATTTTTAGCATCATACGCTGCCCCTGCCCCGTGAATCCATGTTCCACTTAGATATCATAGCTTTCTTAACACTAAAGACTACCACGTCCCTGGAAAATTTAAAATTCTACCTAATGTGCATAGATTTCAAATTCTAAATGAATCAGAGAAATTTTAGTCTTGCCCAACTTAAACCAAAAAATTGGCCAATTTAAAATTTAAGGTATTCAATAATTTCCAAAACAGCTATTATTCTAGAATGTCCCTTTAAAAACTATCATGCTGAAATTAATTGACCTACTGCTAGTTGACCCATACAATTACAGAATTCTGAGACGATGGATATATTTCACTAATGAGCACCTCATTTGCATTAGGGAATAATACTGTTTGCTATCATTTACATAAAACTATTAGTGGTATATAACTTAAGTATTCATAGTAGGTTAAATAGGAAACAAACTGTAAATATTTTAAGCATGAAAAATCTGATGAAATTCTAATTCACTACTATTTGTCCACATATTGACATAATTTGGCCAGGTGACTAAGCTGTCAAACAAATAAAGCAAATAAGTCAAATAGTTAATCTGATAGGCTATTAAATTTGACTCTTATGTTGAAACTTGTGTGATAAATATTACTAATAATGAACTACTTATTACTGCCTCTTCTGTCCTGTTTTCTTATTCGACTTCTAGCCACCATCCTAAACTTTTACCAAATTGAAATCGAAATATAGAGAAAAATATGGATTACTTTAAACTGTAGTTGGTCTATGTGAGATGTGCATTATGATTTATGCTAAAAATAGGCATAGAACTGGACACAAGTTCCATCATAGGGTTGAAATTCAGTTGCTCAAATTTAAAGAATATAAGTTTTTACAGTTCACTATAGCCATGCCTATTCTGTAAGTCTTTGTTGTAACCTCTCTTTGGTCGTTAAATTATACTCAGTGTCTCTAAACTAAAACAGCATTGAGATGAGCAAACATTTTATTTTAAGCCTTTTTACCCCATCTTTTTGAACGGTTGCATATGAACTATTTTTTTGTCACAAAGTTGTTTACATTCTTTTATAATGTAGGATTACCCTTTTTTTTCTTCTTCCCAGACTAATGCATTAAGATAATTTTCTCTACATTTCTAAGCTCACTAGGTTGTGGACAATGTACTAAGATGTTTATTTGTAATTGTGTTTTTTGAACAGAGAGTGAAAAATAAATCACTGGAGGATGTGGTTATGTTAAATGTTGACACAAACACTTTAGAATCACCATTTAATGACTTGATCAACCTCCCGAGTGACGTGGTAAGTCCGAAGGCTCTTTCCTGGTGAACATGGATGCATATGTATGTCTTCTCCCGGACCCTTGAATCGCCGAGAGCGATTCTGCCCACCGCGAAAGACGGGGATAAAGGGGCCGAGGGCGCGCGCGGACTCACCGTAGGGTCTGCGGGTCCCATTTTTACCTTTCGGCAGTGGAGGAGCCGGCGAGCCGGGCCTGATGCTCCTCATTGTGAAAGCAGGAGCGTAATTAAAAAGCTCGGTGCATTCATTAGGCAAGGCTCCTTTCAACCTGCGTCTCTTCATCTCATCTTAATCATTATATTACAAAGTAGGCATTTCTGTCTGCCTAGTGGCATGTCTTGCAAAAGAATGAGAGTTTTTGAAGGAAAGAGAAGGGAGCCAATTACCGGCTTGGCTTCCCCGCCACCTGCCAGCGCCATTCCTTTTAATTAATGATCTGATGGCGCTGGTCAATATAATAAGAAATGCTGGTACAGTTGGGGTCAGAAAATTCTGGCTTTGATCTCCCTCAACTTTCTGAAACATTTATTTGTTTTCTCTAAATTATTTCAGTTTTATTTTTAATCTTCTCTATCCCGCTGAGGGCCGCAAGAATGAAAACCTACACGGAGTGTCATTTGCCGTGGCGGAGCAAAGACTGCTTACTTAGAATTCTATTTGTAAATTAAACTGCAGGCCCAGTTTGTCATAAAAGACATCTGATCCTTTTGAAATGACGAAAACTGTCTTTTGTCTGTAAAGGCTGATAAATTAAGTGCCAGTTCTCGCCTGGTCTTTGATCTTGCAAAGGGGTGTGTGTGTGTGTGTGTGTGTGTGTGTGTGTGTGTGTCTGCAGCTTATAATAGGATATATTCTGTATTTCATGTGAAATGGTCTCCAAAAGTGCATTTTTTGGCCTTCATATTCCTGATAACAGGGCAAAAATACGGACTAGTCTTGTTTCTGTACATGTTTCAATGCTTGTTTAAAAATATCTTTCTAACATAGCTATAAGTTAAAATAACCCCCCTTTAAAAAATTATTCTTTTCAGGGATATTTGAAAGTTAAAAAAACCTCCACTCAAATTTGCAAGTCTCTAATATTGCAAGTACTTTGAAATCATTACTAAGGAGTTTGAAAAATGAAATTAAAAAATCTCAAACTCAAAAAATACACTAAAACTAAACTTGATTGTTTTTATGGCTACTGATGGGAAAATATGATTTTAAAGTTGAAATCAAGTTATTTATGCCCACAAATAACCTAAAATACTTGCTGACCTTGAAGCAAATTAAATTGAAGTGTTTTATCTCACTATAGTAAAATTCATGCTACGTACGAACAAATCCAAGCCCTGATCACTGAAGAATTGTATTATCTTTTTAGCTCATTATAACTAGATTGCCTCATTATAAAAATTTTGCAGAAGGTGCTAGAAATGATTAGAGTTATTCATTTGGAAACCCATCAAAGTATCCTTCATTGGAGAGAGGAGTAATTATGGAAATAAAGACCCAACTTTTAAGAATGTTTTCCTCCTGTGCTTGTGTTTGCTACTGTCAGTGCCTCTAAGGAGAAAGGGTTGTTTCCTTTTAAAGAGGAGGAAGAAAAATGGGAAAGAAGTCAGCTTTTCCAGTGCCAAACTGCAGCTTTTATAGTCTGCTTTAATGATAGCTCCTTCTTTCTTTGAGAAAAATTATCTCGAACAGTCACTCTTTTGATGGGCAATTCTTTTTGAATTCAGAGGTAGTGCTTTCCCAGTCGGATTGGTTTGCTGTTAACGTGCTTAGTTAAATATGTGAAGGAGTTCAACAATGCTCCCAGATACAAAAGCCTAAATGTATAAAATGGCACGAGGGAACATCGTCGTAGAGTAACAGTTGGCTGGACATCACTGGAAGGGGGAGAGAGACTCTCAGAGGGACCTCGGGGCGGAGACGGAGCCGCGAGGGTGCATCAGGTCCGGAGCCGGGGCTGGCACGTGGGAGGAAGGCCGAGCCGGAGCTGGCGCTCGGGTGGTGCGGAAACTGCTCACTGCAGCAGGAGATGTTGCTTTGCGTTCCAGTCCTCGTCCTAAAGATATTTTAGATGATTGTTCAATCGTCTCTCGTCACCAGTTTTCCAAAAGCCATCCCTTACACTCCTGTGGGAAATACGATCAAGTAGCCAGTCCCATTTTCTATCATTGTAGATGTTTCAAATGAGGCATGCTCAAAAATCACAAATGATCTTACTGAATTTGGGTGTGTGTATGTGTGAGAGAGAGAGATCTGAGTGAATAAAACATAGTGGAAGCCTGAAAAAAATATTTCTGTTGGGGTTGTTCGGTTATTTAGTAAATTAACTGGGACTGCAGCGGGGCCCCTAGAACCGGGGGTGGGGGGTGGGGGCCCCCCCCAGCAGGGGCGCCGCCCTTCCCGGCAGGCCGGGGGCTCCGCGCGCACGTGCACCCGATTACTGCGTCCGCCTGGCCAGCGGCCTCGGCTGCTCCCGGGTCAGCGGTCACAGTTGTCCCGAATTACTCGTCTTTCTTCCTGCGGACCCTCTGCTGCGCTGCACGCTGTAATCTTCTTAATGGCTTCATTCCAATATTCACACATAATATTGTGGATTTATTGACTGTTAGAAATACGACCCTGCCAGTAGCAGTTCCGCCGCTCGAGGAATTGAAAATTGGAAGAATAAATCAGGGCCCCGCGCTCAGGAGCCCTTTGTTTTCCGAGGAGGGGGGGAGCGCTCTTCCTGTCTTCTGACAAGAACGCTTGTTTTTTGATTCCATCATTTCACTCTAGATTTGGATCATTAGAAGAAAACGAAACCCCGGTTTTATTGGGAGTGATTTTAACGATATTGATTATTACATGGAATAACTTTTAAAAGCAGTCGATCCATTAAGATGTACTGTGGTAGTTTCTGTCTGTGAATACCTTGTGACTTTATTTTTTACTGGCCGTGCCAAATATAGAGATCTTCAAGCATGTGTAGTTTGAGTGTTTTGAAATAAAAAAGTACATTTTAGGGCTATAAACGATGTCAATTAAAGTTAGCGTTATTGTGTTATGTTTTTAAGGGAGGGGAAATAAACCCAGTTTGATTAAATGTAACATTTAAAATCTCAAACGCAGTCATTTTAATTTAAGAAAATACATTATTGAGAGCTCTCCTCATTCTAAATATATTCACAAATTTAGTTTCAATTATATGCTAATTTGAAATATTGTATTTCCAAGCTGTTATTGCTCATTTTAGTTTTTATCATCGACGTTTTTCAAGTAACTTGGACGACTGTTATTATTTCAGAAATAAATAGGACAACCCTACTTGTCGGGAAATTAAGCTAATCACTAATTATAGTGAGATTTAGGAAATCTGTCTTCCCGTGACTGTTCAGTTAAAACAGTTATAAACTAACTCTTACAGACGACAGAGGTTGGAACTGACATGTGAAAAGTTGCATGCATTTGAATATGCATCGCTAAGCAAGTGAATCTTGACCCCTCTTGTTTAACCCTCCTTGGGTCACTTTAACTCAGTAAATTGTAAGGAATCGTGTGCTCGGAGGCAGGTCAGCAGGCTTCTCCCCGTGTCGAAGGTGGAGGGCGGAGAGTGGACTGTCCACGCTCGGTGTGTCTGGTGCTGCCGTCCAGTGGGTGTCGCCCGCAGACCAGGCTGCAGCGCCGGACCCTGGCCTGTCTCGTGCAGGCGCGGCGGCAGCCAGCGCAGGGAGCGCCTCTCCCCAGACTTACCGCAGGAGCGCGCACCCTGTGTTCCTTGCGGGGAGGAAAGGCCGCGGCGACCTGCTGGACTGCAGTCAGGGCTTTCGTCTGTTTGAGTCGCTCGTTTTCATCTTGTCTGGAATAGCACTGGAAAACGGTACTTTATTTTCTGTTACGAGGGTGTGTCGGAAATAGCGTACACTGACGAGTTAATTGTGCAATTCAGTGCAAACCACAGTGTGTTCTGTGTAGGCTGGCTGACCGCATTCAGGATCCAGCATATGTAATCACTGCAACCCTGAAGAGACCTTGTTGTAAAATGGAGTCATTTGTATAAAATAAATACTGCTTATTTTTATAGTGAGGATTCCAAGGTCTCTTGAACAAATAGGTTAATGTTTTTATTGTGATATGCAAAAAGACACAGATTGTTCTGAATTACCAAAAATCATTAAAAGCCTAAAGAACTAGAGAAAAAAAAAACCCCAAAACTCTGATGCGAAATATAGTTTTAGACCTCTGCATTCAAGTGAATTAATTAATGTGGGATAAGTTTGGAAAAGAATTGGCTTTTTTTTTTCAGAGAACTTTTAAAATTAGCTTTAACAAAATTTAAGTACACGAACAAATTTAACTCTTGCAGGCAGCTCTACAGATAGTCAATAGGCATGCTTAATTCATTGGCTTTTTCCTCTAATCCAACATGAAGGTTCAATATGTTGAATTGTCATAACGCATGTTATAAAGAAAAAAAAAGGCCCCAGGGAACGTTCTATTGGTTCCAGGTTTGCGGCAGCTCCGCTGTGAGTCTCACTGTGTCCGCAGTGAGTGGAGCTCCCAGCGGTTTCCAGAGTGGCCAGGTGAGCAAGACGACAGTGTTGTGCAGGTCCCAGGGTAATTTAGAGAACAGTTTTTTGTTTTAGTTTACTAGCACAGACTGCAGGAGACAAACACAGCTTTCAGTTGCACCCTGGAGACCTGCAGCCATGCCCCGCCCCCGTGGCCCCGCAACCTCTAGAATCTGGGCACCCAGACGTGCGTGGCTGCCCAGCCACCGGCCGTGGAGCCTCTCTGTGTGACTAGCAGGCCATGGTCAGTGAGCACGTGGGGAAGCGGAATAGGATTGCGTTTCTTTTATCTTTTGTAATAGGAGTTGCTTTCCAAGTCCCGGTTTAGCTGAGTGTTCCGTCCTGGAGCGTTTTATGAGGGTGTTTTCACCCGACTTCCACAGCCTCGAAAGGAAGAACCTGGAGGCATGCTTCAGCCCCGCTTTGTGGGCCGTGAGAGCCCGATTGTGTCCCCGGGCTCCGGGAGCGGGGGCCACTCGGTGAGGGCGGCCCTGAGCCTCTGCGCCCGGCGCTGGGTGTCTGCGGAGACTGGCCCCTCTCTCCGGTCGTTCTACTCAGAGATGTGATTGTTGGTGAGAAGTTTTTGTTGTCGTTCATAAGTAAGGTATTAGAGATTGTGCCGTTTTCCCTGCTGTTTTCTTGGTGTGTAGGTTTTTAAACTTAAACGTTAAATACAAGAGGAAAACACAGTGACGCAGCATCTTAAATTCTGGGCTTCCAGCCACTGAGAAGATGGTCCTTCTTTTCTTCCAGCGGAGCAGAGACCGACCGTCTCTCTGCAGTGACCCGGCCCTAGTGTCCCCTTCACGCCCCTGCCCTGGCGCCTTGTTTACGTCCATTCATAGTTTCCTGCTCTCGGCGACATCGAGTGCGCACGAAGCCCTTGGCTGTCCCGTAGCTTTTCATTTCCAACTCAATTGCCTCGCTTTTCCGCTGATGTCTTTTATTTTTACCGTGTCATCTTAATAGTGTGCTTCTCTGTCTTACTGCGTGTATACGTGTGTGCATAGTATGCACATGTATGTATGTGTGTGTGTGTATGTGTGTATGTAGTATGTATAATCTCCACTTGTTTCTACTCCTTCACGTTCTTGGCTTTTCCGTACTTAAGAGACTCTGTGTGCGTGACCTGACGCGCTGTGTCACAATCGGTCCCCGAATCTTGCTGTGACACCACAATGACTTGGGGATGTTCCCGGGCCCCACAGACATCCTGTTCCATTCAACCAGAGCAGCTAGCAGAGAAGTGTGCCCGGGACGGGTTGTTAATTGGTTCCCTCGTTCTAGAGACAAATGTTCGTTGAGTGCCCACTGTGCGCCTGTGCCGTGCTCGGAGCTGAGCGAACGGGAAGACGCAGAGGCCGGTCTCCTGGAACTCAGCATCTGTCAGGCCGCGTGGCCACACCCAGTCACAGGGGATGTTGGGAAACAGTCGAGTTAGCCCCCCACCGGTCAAAACCTTCGGATTTTTATGACCAAAGAAAGGGAGGGGGGTGTAGGGGGACTCACAGCCCGCTCTGTCCTGGGTGAGCCGAAGGGAGGGAGAGTAACCCCAGCCAAGCCGCTGTGCCCTTCTTACTGGTCTGCGGACTCAGGTCCGCCTCCCGCAGCCCAGCCCCGTGGCCGTGGCCGTGTGCAAGTGTCTGTGCGGAACTGGCGCGAGTGACGGGGACGAGGAAGCCAAGCAGAGTGGGAGGAGAGGCCGGCCCCTTCGAGAAAGGGAGAGAAGTCCCGGTCGGCTGCGGTGGGCCGAAGAGAGGAGAGGCCTGTGCAGCCCCAAGGCAGGTCACGGGGCCAGGCAGGCGCGAGGCCACAGAAGACCTGTGGCCTCGTCAAGGACCTTGGGCGTCCCTGGATGTTCGCCCGAGACTTTCAGGGGAGGAGGAGTGAGATTCGCCTTGGCCTCTAGCGACATCGCCTTGGGGTCTGGGTCCCGAAGACCCCTGGGGAGCGGAAAGGAAGCAGGGACAGCGCTTAGGAGACCGGTTGCCGCCGGCCCGGTGAGAGATCGTAGGCGCTTGAACCTGACCGTGGCAGGAACGTAGGGAGAAGCGGGCGGACGTGGCCCCTCCCGGAGGTTCGCCGGCAGGGCTGATGTGCCGCGTGCGGGGGACGAGACGGCACAGTGTGGAAGAGGGCCCACGAGGCCACGTTTAGAGCCACGGGGCGCGTGGAAGTGACTTACGAGAGACCCTGGCACGGAGCTGGGCTCACGGCGGGAGGAGCGCGGTCCGGTCGGTCGTCTTACACTCTAAGACGCCTCGGAAGAGAAGCAAGTCGCAGACGACACCACGTTTGTTAGGGGCTGACGGGTCATTTACACACACACTCAGAAGCGAGGCAGCGATGCCCTCGGCGAGGGGATCATGTGCTTTTCATTTAGTAGAAGTGAAAGGTTACTGTTTTAATCCTTAAATGGAAGCTTGTTAGAACACTATATTAAGAAGGAACGGTTAATTTTGTTTCTTAAAAAAAAACAAACCGGAACGTTAGAAGGATTACAGGGATTTAATACGTGACTCCTAGGAGAACCAGAACCACACGTTTCATGGGAGAATAAAAGATTTTTTCACTTTCTAACTTTTTTTCCCTAAAGCAGATGGTTATTAGAAGCTTTGCCCTTTCCACACACGTGTGGTTTCTAGGCTACCGTCGAGTGACGCGAAGGAGGCTCTCACAAACCTCATCACAGGGCGAGTGCGGGTGGGTCGGTTCTCCAAATGCTATTTCTGAACCTTTATTTTTGAACCTTCTGTCCTGGAGGCTGACGTTTCTCTCTGTGGTCCTGAAGAGTTCAGTGAAAATTTCTGGACACGGGGGTTAATTTATTTATTTATTCTCACGAGAGCAGCGTCTGGACATCAAGCCAGAGAGAAACATGTGTCGCTTCTCCGAAAAATTCCGCGTGTGTCTGCCCCTCCTTCCACCCTCCCTGCCGGTGTCATGGCTCCGTTACTCGGACGCCGCGCACGAGGCTGGCGCTCAGTTCGTTTGTGCCTGTTGGTTCCGTTTGCTCGTGTAGTTCCCTCCTTGTCTTCATAGCCACTGTAGTGCTACGAGAGTGGGAGTGCAGCATCGGTGGCCATACTCTCCACGCGCAGCGGACTCCCAGCTGCAGTCCCCGGTGGGTGGCTGGCTGCCTGCCTGGGAGCCCGCGTCCTCCTTGTGGGAAAGGCGTTGAAATGCGTCATGAGAGCAGTCAGGTGCTGTTCACTTCTGAAATTCTCTTTGCTGCTTTTTTTTTGGTTTCGTTTTACTATAATACTGAATCGCACTCGGAAAGTATTTGCAGACTGAAAACTGTGATGAGATACAATGTCAGTTTTGAAGCAGCCGTCCGCCGCCGGTGATGGAGACTTGCGTGCGGTAAAAAGAGAAAAAAATCACACTTTGTCGTGAATACGTAATAGGGTTGTGCGATGATCGCCACCCGACTGAGGCCCCAAATGCTTTTCTGCATTCCGTTATATGGGCGCATGGACTTGAGGATTTCGTGGGAAGAGGTATACTAATTTTATAAACCGAGAAGTTTGGGAATTAAAGCAGAAAATGCCGTTTCCCAGACCAAGCCTTGAAACAGTGCACAGGGGACATCGCCCTTTTTTAACGGACAGCAACTGCTAAAAGCTAATTAGCACCACAAAGGGCCGATGGCAGCTGGTGATAATTTACCCTGCCCCAAGGCCAGGCGAACCGCCTGGTTGACAGTGTGGTTTTGTGTTAGAGTCGCATCCTTGTATCCACAACTGACTCTAAAAATCAATTTCACGTTTAAAGACCGTCTTCGAGCATTCTCTCGTGCGTTCGGGAACACTCCCTGGCCCGCGCTCTGGTCTCCGCAAACAGGGGCCCGCCCCCGCCTTCTGACAGGCGGGGCCCACCGAGCGCCAGTCCAGACAGACTCTCGTTCTGTGCGGCTGTAAGGGCCTCCGTGGTGTAGAAACAGGCAGAGGAAAAGCATGGCCCTGTTTCCTGCTGGAGAGGAGCCTTGAGTCTCTCAGAGCTGCCCGAAATCGGAACACCCACGGGGACGGGCCCTGGCCATAGAAAAGTCACGGGAGCCGCCCAGGCAGCTGGACACGTGCTAGTAGCCAGACGAAAACGTCAAAGGAAATGGGCAACGTCAATCATTTTAATACTCCGTTTTATCCAGCCCAGTCCATTTCAAATATTACTGGTTCGTCATGTCATCAAAGTGAGCATGACGAATGAGACTTTTTCACCTTTCCCGTGCCGAGTATGGAAAGTTGCATGCCGAGTGTGCGCTCACAGCGGACCCAGGTCGGGCCGGTCACACTGCAAGGGCTCGGGGGTTCCGCGGCCACCGTACTGGCCGCGGGGCTCTAGAGCCAGTTTTCCCCGTCTCTCCGGTTTTCTGCAGCAGTGGACTCGGCAAGGCACTCAGTGGCGGGAAGGGCCGGCGGCAGTGTGGTTAACACCCTGGGTCGGCGGTCCAGCCATCGGGGGCGGGGGGCTGCCCGCTCCGGAGAGCTTCGAGTTGCCAGCTCTCTCTGTGACCACGTGCATGATGACTGTCCTCCGAACCTTCATTCGTGCAGAACCAAACTGTTAGTTCCATGGTTCACAGAGAAAACCCTCTTCCAGGAATTTTCTTTAGCAAAGATATAAGGCGTGGCAGTTTTAAGTGTCTTTTTTTTTTTTTTAATTTTCTAAAGTAAAATTTTAGCATGACCCAGTCAGCCCTGGCCTGGGCGGCTCAGTTAGTTGCAGCGTCCTTCTGTACAGCAAAAGGTTGTGGGTTCAATCCCCGGTTGGGATGTGTTCGAAGGCAACCAATCTATGTTTCTCTCTTTCTCTCTCTCTTTCTTAAAAAAAGAAAAGAAAAGAAATGCCCTCAGGGGAGGATAAAAAAGTAAAATAACCCAATCACGAACACTTGGAAAGACTTCCATTACAAGCCTTTTTTGGAGGCAGTGATTAAACACACACGTGTATTATGTTCATTCCCATTGGCTTTTCTTAAAAGGCGTTTGAGACTCAGAAAAATAACATCATTATGAACCTCAGAATAAAGGGCGCGGAATCCGAGGGCTGGAGTTTGCACTCTTCTTCAGCTGTGTTTGTCGTCTGGCCGTGCGGGCTACCTGAAAATGTGCGTCTTCTGAGGTTAGATTTGAAGAGTCAGAAGTGCCTGTGAAACGGGTGCTGGTTTATGCACCTTTGTGGGCTAAGCGGATCAAGCTCTAAACTTGTATCTGAACCCGTGGAGCCTGGGTATAGACGGAAAAGATCGCAGCCTTTCGGGGAGGCCGCCACTGCGAGCCCTCTCTGCATCGCTGATGACCGCGGCGACGCAGCCGTTTTCTCAAAACCATGGTTATAATTGGACCCAATGGGGGTCTCTTCCTTTGATCGGATCAGAGAAACTGTGACTCCACACTGGAAATGTCACCCCTGCGAAAGGCTTGTCACCTGTAGAGCTGGCCTTTCCTCTGATGCCCACCCCTCACTTCACTCTTCATTAGCATTATTCAAAGCGTAGTTGTTAATTAGGTTGACACCTCAATTAGCATCATCATCAACAAGCGTAGTTAGGACCACTGGCATAAAGGAAGGAAAAACTTTCCTTCCTTGCAGGTACTCATATGTGCATATGTAAAGGGAAGGTGACAGTGTTTTGCTAGCTGGTAGTTTTGTAAGGATGCGAGCCCGCTCCGAGAAGGGAGCGGTCCCACCAGAATTTGTCTCGTCACGTGCCGTACGCACATGAAGTCGTCTCCCCCCGAAAAAAGGAGTAATTTGCCCGTGGTGTGATCATGCTGACACGTTCATCTGAGTAAGGGCTGTTCTTAAGTAATGTGCCTTTCTCAGCATCCACAGAACTTGAAATGGAAGGACGGAAATGTAGGAAAAATTATATCAACCCTAGGGGCCTTTTAAAATGATGCCAGTTCAGGGCCCGGACTGGTGGGGTTCAGGGGGTGGGGCATCGTCCCACAGAGTGAAAGGTCGCTGGTTCAGTTCCTGGTCCGGGCCCATGCGTGGGTTGTGGGCCTGGTCCCCGGTCGGGGCACGTGCCAGAGGCAACCAATCGACGTTTCTCTCACACATTGATGAGTCTCTCCCTCTTTTTCTCTCCTCCCCCTCTCTGGAAATAAATAACATCTTTAAAGGTCCCATTGTGCCAATTCCCAGATAATAGAAATTGGCATCATTTAAACCCGTTACTACTTTAATCTGATTACTGGTTCACAAGGCAGTGCCGTTGAACTCAAACCGCCCATGAGCTCAAACTTGACGGCACTGGGTTCACAGCCCGAGTTTGTCACTCACTAGCTCTCCAGCGGGGGCTCACTGATTCACATCGTTTAGGTCCTGTTTCTTCATTCGTAGTGGGGAGCACGCATGCTTTTCCTAGAGGACCCTGAAGAGCAAATGAGACAGTGCGTAACATTTGCATAACACAATTCTCTCCTCACCGTAGGTTCTCGATAACTTTTCCTCATTGCCCTCCTTTTATCTAATAATGGTCCGAACTATTCAGCAAGTGCCTGGAAAATTGCATATGCAAACGAGGCTTCCAAAAATAAAGTGAAATAGTAAAGTGGCCCTAGAGGATCTGTAACAAATAGCCTCGCAGCGCAGAAATGAACTAGAGCCACCCCCACCCGGTTTCATCTCAGAACAAGTAGATACAGGTCATAATTGCTAAAAAAAAAAAAAATCTGCCGAAAAGCGGCTCACAAGCAGTTTACTGTAAAATAATTAAAGCTTATTTATGTCAAGAGGCCTTGGGAGAAAAAGAGAGCATAAAGCGATTTGCATTAGCAGGTTTCCCGGGTTCCTGCCTTCGGTCCAATTAGCGGGCCAGCAGGTGCTCCTGTGGGTGAACAGACGCAGCTCTCTCTCGGGAGGAGGCTGGGTTCGGGGCGGACCCACAGCCCCGGCGGCTTGCCTGCCTGCCCACCGGGTTGGTGCCTTGCCGGGCCCATTTCTGAGGCGTTAATTTAACCGTTGCTCTCCGCCCTGCAGGTCTCGGCCCTCAAACACAAGCTGAAGAAGCAGTCCACGGCGACAGGGGACGGTGTGGCCCGGGCCTTCCTCCGGGCACAGGCTGCTCTGTTCGGGTCCTACCGGGACGCGCTGAGATACAAACCCGTAAGCCCGCTGTTTGCGTCTGCGTTTTGATGGTTCTCTGGAACGGGGCGGGCAAGTCCATCGTTGTAATGTCACACTGGAACAGGGTATCCTAAAGGTCTTTTAAGATCCAGAAATAGTGTGCTTTCGTAAAACAAAAACTTCACGTTCCATCTGCAGTTTCTCCACTTTCTGGGCTTTGTCCCTGTAGGAACCTCGAGTTGACATGGCCCACATTCTCGTGCATGTCACCCTATTTATCTTTCTAAAACTGGAAGACTTGCCTCTTAACCCACGAATGGTATCAACGCATTTCTAAAAAACCACCCAATCTTGTTAACGTCATTCGGGAATTAACCAGACAATGGGGTGTATTACATTAAAGAGTGTAGAAGTAAGTCCAAAATGAAAGTTTAAAAATATTGGATCTTGAAAATTCTGCAGTATTTGGGGATGTATTGTCTCCGTCATTTGTAACAGGCTCATCCATATAGCGTATATTCCTTGCTCATTTCACCATTTCTTTTTCATTTTAATATCCTGACACGGTTACTGTGGAGAATTGTCGCCAAGATTTGAGATTGTCCCAAAAGGTAGAAATCAAAATATGTTTGTGTCTCTCTCTGAATGATGGGTAAAGTGCGTTAGTCTGATTTCGTGGGGATCAGTTCAGTGCCCTTTTGTGCCCAGAGGAGTAAGCCGCAGTGGGTGGAGAACACGGACTCGGTAATGAGACCTGCAGTCCGTGGGGGGAAGAATTGCACCGATACCGCCCTGCACACCCCCACCCCCCAATTCCCCCGTCTCTCCGGACCTCCGCCTTCCTACTTATAAAACACCAGTTTTCACACCTGTCGACCTCCCGGGGCTGGCGTGGAAACCCCGCCATCAGCTGTGATGCCCCACACAAATGTGAACGGCTTATCCTTTTGCTGCACTGACCACGGACGCAGTAGCTCCCACCCAGCGGCGATGCTCGCGCCTCTGAGGCGTCGCTGGGCTGTTGGAAGGGGTCCCCGAGTGCACAGGCAGATGCGGCGTCAGCATCCCTGTCTAACTGGCAGGCTGACTGTCTCTGGAATACGTGTGTATTTTTTAGAGCATTGTAGGGCTCCCAGCACTGCACGTAGGGCACGCATCTCACACAGGGGGTCTTCAAACACCACATGGTTAGACGGTCCTGTTCTCGAAAAGGCTGGGACGCAGCCATCTGTCTCCGCCAGCACATGTTCACGGTCAGGTGGTTGAACTTCGGCGAGACAAACGTGAGCTTCCAAGACACAGGGACTAATTTGAGTCGTCAAGGCTTTAAAAAGAGAGATTGACTTCAGGTTCACAATACAGGAGGAAAAGTCAAAAGGATCGCTTTGCTTGAATCACGCCACATTTAAGTACTTCGGAATGGTTACAATCTCACGTTTCCTTTTCCTTCCTTAATTGAGGACAGGATTTCAATGACTTGGACTGTTTTTTAAAACATCTTGGAAGCCCATCTTCCCGGTGTCTGTGGGAAAATGTGTAATTTCATCGTAGGATGCCTTTCTGTGTACTGAGCACATCTTACTCTGAGTGTATCTGTTCATGTATCCTCACTTTCCTGTTTCTGTGTGATGTCTTCTTCCTCTCGCTGCCGGCTCCTTCTGGGAGTTGGGGACGGCGTGTTCATTCCGCACACTTGCTGCTGCCTCAGCCTTCGAACAGGAGCTGCATTTTGAAAGTATACCGAGTGTGTTTACACTGTTTCTTTTTTTCTCTACTTCTTATCAAAAGCAATAGTTGTTAAGGGAAATTATTTATTTCTTTGTTGTGCACAAAATATCATTTGCTGTTTCAGCCGTCACCTTTACAAATGACCCTGCATTCTAATTTATTAAAAATACATGTACTTTGTGTTATAAAACTCCTTATGGACTTTTATGCAATAGGCCCATGTCTCTGGCATACGTTTGTGACTGATGGGAAAGAAGACCCAAGCTTAGAAGTTACAGTTGTTTAAGGGTCTTGTGCCTTTGTGTACATGTATCTCAGTAGCGTCCTCCAGCGATGAGCGTACAATTGGAAAAGAAAAAAAATTGCTAATCAGCATTAACCGGCTATGACTTCTTTAACTAGGTACTGTTTTTCAGAGTTTCGTGGCCGTTCGCACACACAGAAAAACCTCGGTTTCCCTTTGGGGTGTCGGCAGCCTTGGCGAGAGGTCTGGGACCCACCCCTCCCGGGCCTCGGGGGGCCTCCCAGGGGACAGGCCACCTGTGACCCCCTTGGCTGTTTTCCTAAACGTGGACCTCAGTTCAGAGGGTCCTGCCCCAGGCTCCCAGGCCCGAGCTGCTCAGACGCCCGGCCCCTCACCGGCCGGCTCTTTCTCCGCCCCCAGCAGCGCTTCCGCCGTCTTCCTGGCCTTCCATGGCCGCCC
Organism: Phyllostomus hastatus; assembly: GCF_019186645.2. NCBI lineage: Eukaryota > Metazoa > Chordata > Mammalia > Chiroptera > Phyllostomidae > Phyllostomus > Phyllostomus hastatus. The sequence continues at coordinate 21,569,741 of NW_025333607.1, read as the reverse complement.
TTCCCCCCGCCCCCGACGCTGGGGCGCAGACGACCCCTTCTGTCTACGGACTGATCGCGAGTGTTTTCTTTTCTTTTTTTTTTAAAGGCTTGTTTTTTTAAAGATTTTATTTATTTATTTTTAATTTTTTAAAGATTTTATTTATTTTATTTTTAGAGAGGGAAGGGAGGGAGAAAGAGAGAGAGAGAGAAACTTCAATGTGCGGTTGCTGGGGGTCATGGCCTGCAACCCAGGCATGTACCCTGGCTGGGAATCGAACCTGCGACACTTTGGTTCGCAGCCCGAGCTCCATCCACTGAGCCACACCAGCCAGGGCTTTGCCCGTGTTTTCTTTAATTCACCTCTTCTCCCTTTTAGTATATCATTCATCATATTTCTTATCATCTTTACAGATGCTCATCATTAATTAATTCCTATTAAGACAATAACTGACCACTGGGTACCCAGTGGGCTCCAGGCATGGATAGGCCCGTTAGATAAACTCTTTCGCTTCATCTCTACAAGCCTTTAAAACATGACCTTTTCCATTTAAAACATGAGGAAAGTGGTGTTTATAGGGTTTAGATAACCTCTCTAGGGTCCCCAGCTAGCCGGGGCTGGGACGTGCACTGGGTCCTGGTCCCCCCCTCCCGCTCTGGCCCCCGGCCCGGGTGGGATGCACCTGCTCTCTCTGGCGTCCGCCGTGATGTCACTCACGCCCGGAGACCGAGTTCCTGGACGTACGTTTCTCCAGAGTGAAGGTGCGTGGGAGGCGTTCAGTGCACACTTACTTGCGGGAGACAACTCGTGAGACAGAGCCTCAGAGTGTTCTCAGAGGAGCGCAGGGTGCGGGCCCCTCCCAGCCAGTGCGCGGGTGAACCCGGGAAACCAGTCATGGTGGGTGGAGCATATTGCTGGGAGTGGTCCCGTCTTCTGGGCTCTGCACCCCTGGGGCCCCTCCTTCCTCTCCCCCAGCCTCGAGAGGGGCCAGGTGGTCGGGGAAAGCCGTAGGAGATGCAAATACTGTTTCTAAATGCAGAGACTAAACAGGTGGCCTACCTACCTGCTGCCGAAGAGCAACTCACCTTATGGATGAACCACCTAGAACGGGGGAGCGAGGGACCGCAGCGGGAAAGTGGCACCTTTCTCACGGTGGCGCCTCTTTTACCCTCTTCCCGAGACACAGGGTCACGGCCGACCGATCGGCTGTGCCGGCAACTGACCACAGAGACAAACACAAATCCTTAACGCCGTTGGCAAGCGATTTAGTTAAAAGAATGGATATTTTGCTCTTTGGGGGGGATCTTAGCCAGTAGTGAGGTGGCTACTTTTTTTTTAAAGATTTTTTATTATTTTTAGAGAGAGGAAGGGAGGGAGAAAGAGAGGGAGGGAAACATCAGTGTGTGGTTGCCTCTCACGTGGTCGCCACTGGGGACGTGGCCTGCAACCCAGGCATGTGCCCTGACTGGGAATCGAACCTGCGATGGTGTGGTTTGCAGCCCGCGCTCAATCCACTGAGCTACACCAGCCAGGGCTGCAAGGTGGCTACTTTTGAAGACTTCAGAAATGCGAGCTCAGACCGATGTGCTGGGTGAGGTGTGGAGATGAAAGTGCAGGCCCCGCCCAGCACCCGCCTGTCTGGGTTCGGGTCAGACCCTCCCTCGGGGACTGTGGTTGTGTGTGACTTCAGTGCGCTAGTTTTCTCAAGTGTAAAGAAATGAGGTAATAGTATTTGGGGGGGCAGTTAGAGGATATAGGTAAGGGACTTAGAACACAGCTGACTTATAGTCAGGGGTCTCTGTATTAGCTTCTCCGTGAAACATGACGTGTCAGAAGTAGAAAACTCGGTTAGGAAGTCCCTTCAACGCAACTAAAACAAAACACCCTTCTCTGCTCCCCTAAAGGAAAAGCACAGTCGTAAACCTGAGGTTACTTTGAATTGCGGGATGCGTGTGATTGTGAATACGCACAATTCAGACTGATGATGTTAAATCTCTGGAGAAGATTGGTTTTCACATTGAGGGCGTGGAACCGAGCGGTTTCCAGAGCCCAGGGGACCTTCGGTTGGGAAGCTACGGTGCAGGCTCGCCGGGCGGGGGTCTCTCTACCGGCCGGAACCCGGCCGTGCTGCGGGAGGGTCTGCCTGACTCCCGCCCGCCCGACGCCCTTGCGCTTGGTGCTGTGTCCGCACCGTGTCCATGGCCCTCCCCGCGCCTCTTCACGGACACTGGCTCGTCCCGAGTTTGCGCTGACACCCGGCATCCTCTGTTTCCCCCCAGGGCGAGCCCGTGACTTTCTGCGAGGACAGCTTCGTGAAGCACCGCTCGGGGCCCATGAAGCAGTTCCTGGAGACCGCGGTCAACCTCCAGCTGTTCAAGCAGGTGAGAGCGGCCTCCGGCGGGCGGCCCTGCTGGGGGCGAGGGCAGTGAGGAAGGGACAGAGGCGTCTCGGGCATTTGTGTCGCTTCTGCGTCACCTCTAAACCCCGAGGAATGTCTTGGATAGAGTTTCCGGAGTTCTGTTCTTTCTTTTGTAACTCTAGAGTTATCATGGCATGGAACTCCAAAAATATTGGGTAATAATAACATTGCTATTAAAAAATTCCTCGTGGGAAGTGCTAAGCTGGTGGTCTCCCCGAGAGGGAGGATCACGGGCAGTCAAAACAGCAACGTGACTGTTTTCGGTGAGGCGCCGTCGACGGGGCGGGGGTGGGGGGCGTGGGGGGGCCGCTGCAGTGCGGCAGATGCAGATGGTGAACAGACGATGTTTTTTACAGGACAGTCCCAGTGTACCCCACTTTGTAAAGTCAGCCATGAATGTGCAACTTTTTAAAGCTTTGCAGGAATTTTTATAGCCATACATAGAAATTCAGAGAAAAAAAATCAGTAAGCTTACGGTGTCTCGATTTTTGGCTCGGAAAAGGTCACCACCTCCAGCAGGAGGTGGACGCCGGAACTCGGGGAAGGTGCCGCCCCTGGTCTTCCACCCCAGGGTGTGGCCACGGTCTTAGCTTCCGTCTACACAAGTTAGGTCCTTAACTCTTGCTTTTCTTCCGTCCCATGTGAGAATTTTAAGTGTCAGCTTAGCTGCGTGCATTCAACATCCACTGAAGAGCCGCGGTGGGTCACCAGCTCCGCCCGGGGCCGTGACGCAGGCGTGAAGGGGGCCCTCATGTGCTGTGGCCGGGCATGCGGGCTGGTGCGGCCGCTTGTGGTGGAGTGGCGGTGTGGGGGGTTCCTCCGGACGTGAGCAGTGCGTCTGCCCTGTGACCCGGCGATTCCACCTCTGGGTGTATGTTTGAAGAAACCCGGAATTTTAATTTGAAAGAACATATGCACCCCCATGTTTATTGCAGCATTATTTACAATAGGCAAGATCTGGCAGCAACCCAGCTGCCCATCACTATATATGGTGAAATATATATATATATTATTCATATATATATATGAATGACACAATATTAGTACTCAGCCATGAAAAAGAAGGAAATCTTACCATTTGCAATGGCATGCATGGATCTAGAGGATATTGTGCGAAGTGAAATAAGTCAGTCAGAGAAGACAAATACCTCATGATTTCACTTATATGCGGAGTCTAAAGAACAGTATACCTTAACAAACCAGACAGAATGCACACCAGAGGACACTTGGGCGCCACCACTTAAATGTGCACATGTCTTGTGGCCTGGCGATTCCCCTCGAGGTTACGCACCCTGAAATCATTCGCGGAAATTGTGCATGATGGCAGCGCGCCGGTAGCGATCTTGGCTGTTCGTCGGAATGGAAATAAATGTACTTTTGTTGAAGTAAGTACACTTTTGTATCCGTGCAGTAGAACAGTTCACGGCAGGGAAAAGAGTGAGCTGCCGCAACACCACGGGAATGAAGGAAGGGAAGGAGCTAGTCCTCGGAGAGGTGATGTGATGAGTCCTTTCAGGCCACGCTCAACAGCAGGAACAGTGAAATAAGGGGTCATTTAGGGAGACATCCACGTGATGAAAGGGTGAAGGAAGAGGCACACAGGGGAAGCTGGGGGGACCGTGGTCTCTCCCGTGGGGAGCGTGGGGCACACAGGGCGGGCCCTCTAACGACGGGAACGTTCTGGCAGTCTGTCTTATTTTCGTGAAGGTATTAACTATGTAAGTCATTACGGTTTCAGTCATTCAAGCACTGCATGAAAAGCGCATGTTGAAACGCTGCCGGAGGGCCAGCAGCCGGCCGTGGGCTGTGTGGCGGGCGGCTTCCGAGCCTCCTCGAGCCTCCGGCTCTGCCTCCGTCACCTGGGTCAGCCCCAGAGGCCACGCAGCCGGCAGGAGCTCCCCGCGCTCGCATTCCGCGATACCGTGGAGTAAACAGACCGAGACGGAGGGGAGCGGGCCCCGCTGGCTGAACTCCTCTGCAGATAATGCACTTGGAAGGGGTCCCAGAGGCAGCTCCTTAAGTAGCTCCGCAGCTCTGACAGCCCCATCCCTCCTTCACTTTACGGGGGTTTAAGCCGTTCTCTTTAGGGCTCTTACCTGTGACCTGCACGGGGTCTGCAGGTGACGTCACGGGATTGTCCCTGTGCCGATTCCCTGCCTTGAGTCCTGTACGGTGGCCGTGCCAAATGTCAGCATGGTGGGGGGGGGGGCGACACTGGGTGAAGTTTAGTGGGAACTTTCTTCTGTATTTGCAACCTTTCTATAAATCTGAAACTATTTAAAGTTTAGCAGTTTGGATTCACCCTGTATCGACAACCTACACCCTTCTCGAGGTGTAGGCTCTGTAAAGACCCGGATCGCTTTTCAAGTGTCTTGTATCCGAGTAACCGACATGTCACAGGCACTTCACGTTGCGGGGCAGAGCACTGCGGTAAAAGCCGCCGAGTGGCTCCCCACTAGCAGGCACGGGCGTGAACATGCTTTGACAATTTGGGTCGATGACGGGCTTGTGAAACCGAGCACAGTGGAACCCACGGGGCGAACACCCAGAACCTGAAGGAGTGCAGGGGCGCGGGGTCTCCGACGGAGCGGGGTCTGTCGCCTGAAACCTGGAGCCACGTTGTGGTGCATGGTGTGGAGCGAGCGCCGGGCCCTCCGTGCTCTGCCGTGACCCACTTCCCCGGCCCAGTGGGACGGCGGACGAGAGCAGCGGGTCAGAAGCCAGGCATTTCCCTCTCATGGCCGCTGGGGATTTTGGAAGGTTTCAGAAAGCTTTTCACGTAAACAATACATTCTTATAAATTTTCGACATTTTCCTGTCACTATTTTTAGAGAAGAAACACATAGTTGGCTATTTATGGCACGTAATTTCCAGCCAAGCTCCACACACGCATGAGTCGTACGGATGACGCAGCAGGTCCAGAGTGCTGGGAGCCTCCTGCCCACGATGGCCGTGAGGGGCCGCCGCACCGGGCACATTTCACGACAAGAAAAGGGAGGGGAAGGGGAATGTGGGCCAGGGGGCTGTGGAGACGCGCTGGCAGCAGGAGGAATGAACACAGAGAGAGAGAGAGAGTCTGCACAAGGATGCACGTTTGCAAGCTGCCTTGTTGACCCATTTCAAGCAGCGCCCTCAGCTGTGTTTTTCTAAGTGCGGTCTCAGAGCGCCCGCACCAGATGCCCGCACCTCCATCTTTCATGGAGGAAATCCATGAAAGATGCATGTTCTTCAGGCTTCCCTTCCGAAGTTCCCATTCAGGGGTCTGGGATCAAACCCAGGAACCTACGTTATTAGTGAAATATCATAAGCGCACACGCACTCAAGTTTCAGAAACTCGCGTCTCGTCTCAGTACTCTTTATCCCGTCCCTCATGCATCCATCCGTCGAGTGTGAGTGCCCGCCGCACCCTGGGCCGTGTGCCTGGTGCTGGCGGACTCCGGACAGCCAAGCAGGAAAGGGCGTCTGCTTCTGTGAGCCTTTCCTTGTGGCGGGAGGGGACAGAGAGTCGATGAAATAAGGTGTGTAGCGTGTTCAGAGCTGAGTCGTGTGGGAAAGTAAGTAGAACAGGAGTGGGGACCCCCCCGGGGGGGGGGAGGCAGGAACTGGAAAGGCAGCTTAGATTTCAGGGAGGGGTGGCCCGGGCCACCGTCCTGTGGGGTGGCCGAGAGGACAGCAGAGACGAGGAGGACTCGGAGGGTGACCGCTGAGAAGAGACGGCCGCTCGGGCGGGTCGGTGGAAGGTACGGCGTGAGCTGGCCGGATTAGGGGTCCGTTCCGGTGCCAGGGTCACTGTATGACCTGAGACATGCGGGCTGAGGTGTGCGAGGCGCAGGGGCCAGAGGGTGCTCACCCCCAACCGGGGGGCGGGAGACGGGGGGCGGGGAGACGCAGAGCTCGGTGCTGGGCACGCGAGCTTGAGACGTCTGCGGGGCGCCCCGGCAGCGTCTGGGGTCGGCAGCTGGATGGGTGAGGCCGGGCGGACGCAGACTGGAGGAGACACGTGCTCGGGGGTCATGCGCATGTAGAGGGCGTTGGAAGCCGCCCGGCTGGGGAGCAAGGGAGACGACCAGGGGCGTGCGTCCAGATGCAAGGAACAGTTGGTCCAGGGGCTGGGGAGTGGCCGAGGGCAGCCGCAAAGGGAGCTGGGAAAGACGCGTGGCCAGGTGAGTGGGAGAGGACGCCGGACAGTGACCTGTCTCCGAGGCCAGGTGGAAAAAGGTCACCGCAGAGCCGGGGACGCACACTGCCCCGTGCTCGTGACAGTTCGTCACGACAAGGACTTGGCGTCCAGCCCTGGACCCTGCCGTGGGGACAGCTTTACGGAAAGGGGAGCGTGGAGGTGGGGCCAGCTGGAGCAGCAGGTGGGTCAGGAGCAGGGGCCTGTCTGGGGGCCGTGGGGAAGCGCCAGCTGGGACAGAAAACACTCGCAGGAGGAAGGAGGCCAGGGGACTCAGTCTTGGGGACAGCCCAGACACTAGGAGGGAAGGCGGAGTCTCTGGGAAGGACAGGGAGGGGACAGACAGTGAGGTACTTAGAGCAGTGGCGGGCCTGGCCTTTTCCTGGCTTGGGTTCCTCATTTCCGGTGAAGCGAGGCCCCGAGCTGAGATGGGGAGGGGGAGGCGGCGGCTCCTTGAAGGAGGGAGAAGGCAGGAAGCAGACGGGAGACAGGAGACGAATGGACTGACTGGGGAAGGAGCAGGGTCGTTCCTGCCTGTCGGGGCGCACACACTGCAGATCCCGCCACAGGTGAATCCGAGGGGGCGTGGCCAGCCTGGTGGACGGGCCCCCTTGGGCACCTGCTGGGCACCATGGTGGGGGGGGCCTCCTGAGCACCTGCTGCTCCCAGCTGTCCTGCGTGGTTGGTGCCGGCCCCCTTTCCTGACCCCCTTCTCCCAGAAACCTCGGGGCTCCCTCCCTCCCTCGCTGCTGGCAGGTCTGGGCCGGACCGCCCCACCCTGATGTTCCCACCACGACGTCCCCACTGGCCGCCCTCGCTGTTTAAACGTGAACGCTGCCCGCCCCCCGCCTCCCTCCCTCAGTCCCCGGCCACCTTCCTACACCGACCGCTCCTCACGCACTAAATAATCGGTGTTTTTGCTTGTTTCCTGCCATTGTCCTCCCCCCCCAACCCCAGATGGTGGAGCATCGTGAGGGCTCGGGTTTTTGTCTGTTTCTTTCATTGTTGTGTTTCGTCTCCTAGACAAGTGCCTGGCATATAGTAAACATTCAATTAAATATTTATGGAATGATCGAACTAATTAATTCTTTGGTCCCCTGGTCATGACGTTCAACAGACGCGATTCCGCGGACAATTGTTTAAAGTCTGCCTGTTAGCAGACCCTGGAAGGTGCTATTGTCCCGTTCGTGTTGTTTGAAACTATTAGCTGTAATAAGGAATCGCGCTGAATGGGCTGCTTCTGCCCTTCAGAGTGTCCTTCTGTTTGTTCATCGTCTCATGGGAGTGGGACTTAGTGTACTTAACGGTCCTGCGCCTGCCTCACCTTTGGGATGAAATAAAACTAACAATATATCTCTACTCCTTCACATACTTCATTCTCTTGATTTAAGCTCCATCCTGACCTAGCTTATTCCCACTTGTTACAACAGCCGTGTTTATATATAGCTACTAACCGAACACCTTGCATTTCGCAGGTGTCCATAAACATCTGACGACTTAATTTATTGTAACACGTTAATGTGGTTTTCACTAACCTGTCAAGGTTTACGGAGCATTTATAAGGTGAAATATTTGAAATGAGACAACTTTTTTTTTTCAGCCCAAAACGTTATATAGCATAGAAAGTTTAAAGAGCCCTAAATAAGGAATGTATTTTAAAAGTAAGTTTTTTTATTGTATTTAGGGTTTTTTTTAATTGCTAAAGATTTCTGATTCATTTAAAATGTATTTTTCTCTAGCTCTTAAGACGTGAATTTTATTAAATTCGTTATCTTTGTGTCCAAAAAGGGTGGCTGATAGGAGATAATTTTTTGCAACCTGGTGACCTTTCCTCCAGGCGGCAAGGGCGAGTGGCCGTGGCCTGTGCTACCACGTGTGCTGCTCCCGGGCCTCAGGTCGGTGCACGGAGGGGTGGGCGGTCCTCTTGCCCAGCTGGGCGAAGAATCGCCCCCTGGCCCTCTGTCCGCAGAACAACCTCTTTCGAGCTTTTTAAAAGAATCAAATATTTCACTATTGCCATGCTCAGAGCTTTGATTGGTTGGCCGCAATTAAAGATTTGTGTAACATGCGTCCAGACCACGGAACCCACTGGGACCCCGATGAACAGCGTGACTTGGGGGGTTTTGGATTAAACGCCGAGAATGCGCTGACTGGTGCGGAGGTAAAGCATGGCGAGAAGCACGCGATTTGTCTCTGAGGGAAGAAGACCCCCTCCCTACCGGCCCTCTGGCCGTGGGTTCAGGTTCATCCGCGGATCGGACCAGAGCAGAGTCTTCATTGTCTTGTACAGAGCTCTGTCCTCAAGTCCATTCTGCACGCTTTGTTGCATGGTTAAAGTATGTGTTTTATGCTTCATTGTGTTGTGAACACCGAAGTGATGAACACTCATTGTCATCGAACAGTATCGCTGACTGAGGGGCATTTAAAACAACCAGTGATGTCTTTAAATTGACTCAGTTTCCTACCAAGATGGTCATTTGGAAACACTGTGGAAAAGCTGGAGTGACATCAGTATTAGCCAGATCGAGCAGGGGGCAGTTTCGCTGTTTGACACTCTCTCTCCCGTGACCTGTCACCCCACTGTCAGGCTGGGTCACCAGACTGACAAAATCCAGTTCCTCCGAGTAATGGGGCGATGTAAGGGGACAGTGTTATTGACCTTTGGGGTTATATATATTCTGATTTAAATCCATTTTATTTATTCATACTTTATAACATTTTGGAGTCCGTACTATGGAATTATGCCCATGAATATTTTTGAGATGTCCAGCAATTTGTGTTTTGGTGAGATCACCTTGCAGGTTTGTTTTCAAGTTTTAACTTTCACTTTGGAAATGCAAAGCACACTGCGGAGATTAATGTGGGAACCACCGCCTTACAGCCCTCTCGAATCCCTCTGAAGACCCCTGCAGCCTGATGCCGGTGGCACTTGCGCTGTTATTGGCGGCGCTGTCCGCCATGCCTCGCCACGCCAAACCCGTTCTCCCGTTCTCCCCACACACGCACGTCCCCCCGTCAGGGGAGAGCCGCCGCGTCAAGGGGATCGCGCGGGTCACTGCGGGTCAGGCTCTGCAGGGCCAGGCACCCTGCAGAGTCGTGGCTTTTCCAACATGTAACAGTTTGTTAGTTCAGAATTATTCCTGCGCAACAGCAGCCGAAAGTGTTCTGTTCTGTTTTGCTTACTACGAAATGCCTGCAGGGTGTTTGTTGACCCACGGTCCACGGGCCACCTGTGGCCCGGGATGGCTGTGAATGCGGCCCAACACAAAATCGCACGTTTACTTACAGCGTGATTTCTGTGTGGGATTACGGGTCGCAGTGTGTTTGATGCGTGGCCCAAGACAACCCATCTTCTCCCAGTGCGGCCCAGAGGCACCAGAAAGCCTGGGCACCCACTCTGCTGCGTTCTCAGAGTGGTGTGTGACCGAGGACCAGCCCCACTCGGGGCGGGGGTGGGGAAGCTGTTCTGGAGTCAAAAGCAGACAGGAGTGGGGAGCCCGGCTACCTTCCGCGGCCCTCCCCTGACGCCCCCTCAGTTCTCCAGAGCGTCCATACTTGTGTGTGTGTATGTGTATTATGTGTGTGTGCGCGCACGGAGTCCTCCTTCGCCCTTAAAAGCAGACGTTCGCACTAAGTGTGCGTGCCGATAAGTGTGTCTGGTGGTCCCTGGCAGGGCCGTGCGCAGAGTCGGCGATAACACGGGGCAGCTCCCCGGGTGATTGATGCGTGCACCTCCCTCGCCGGCCGAGTAACCTGGGGCGCCCGCTCACCCTCCGAAACGCACCATCAGTAAATAGTTCGGGATTTATCTCTTCTTCGACTCGAACGGTTCCACTCTGAGTAAAACGGATGGATTATTTCCAGTAAACACAAAAATGAAAACCTTTTAAAAAGTCCCGTAGCCTTAATCTTTGAAAGTGAATTAAGTCCTTTAAAAGGATGTCTTCGCTTGTTCCAATCGTCAGGAATGTATTACTTTAAATTCATCATCCTGCCTCTCCTTATTTTTTTTCCCCCGAAATGATCCTTAGTCCATCAAATCGGATCCCTCTAGTGTGATTTATAGCTATGTTGAAAATGCGCACAAGTCAAATTTCGCAAGCATTTTAAACTGCTGTACTTACAAATTAACCACTCGTTCTGTGTAAGAAAAATGCCAACATTAGAAGCTACTACCTGTTCTCGGAGACGGAGTGAAATGAAGAACCTTCCACACCCTGTAACTGCCCGACTGGGAAACCTCAGCCCCGTCAGCCGGCGTGTGCACGGCGGCACCCCCTCCCCCACCACCCCGGCAGCAGGCGCCCAGCCGGGCACCCGCTCAGGCCGCTGGGCGTTTGGTCCCCAGGGAAACGGCGACGACGGTGGGGACCGTGGACTTTGTTGTTAACGCCCATCCCGTGCCTGCGGGGAGGGCGCTGCTCGCTCTTCCGCGTGGTGCTCACCGACCCCGTGAGCTGTGACCCTCTCCCTCCCACTCCGCCGTCTCCCAGCCGGCTGGTCGCCCTTGACCCCGAAGCCGACGGTGGCAGGGTCGTGACACAGGCCTGTCCTGCTGCGGACCCCACGGCCGTGGTCATTGTTCTCTCGGACAGTGCCTGCCGTCCGAGCACAGCAAGGGCATGGCAGTGGACGAGCTGTGCTCCCTGCCCGCAGAGAGGCCTGGTTTTTCCGGGAGCGGCTCATACAAAAAAACAAAACAAAACAACAACACAAAACCCGTGACTGTATCTTCCTAAGCTACGTCTTTATTTAAACCTGTCTCACCACGTTTGGTCAAATTATTTGATGGCAGTAAGAAGGTAGCTAAACCGCACCTGCACAGGAATGTGTTGGTTTGTTCGCCGGTTTCCCTTCGTTTGGGTCTGCAGGGGGTTTTGTCTCGGTGCCGCCTGGGGAGCCCTGGGTTGCCCGCCCAGCGCCCCTCAATTAACCAACTAACCATTTAACCTTTCACGTTGAAAGCTAGGGCAGAGTGTGAGGAGTTTTTTTTTAAGTCAAGCCACTTTGTTTTAATTCGGGTAGCATTTACATTTCCGGGGTGAAAAAGCTAGGGATAAATGCACATTTTACGTCCAGCCCCCAATCTTCGAGTCCAGCATCAAACATCTTTTGTGCGTTTCCTGGGTCGCTGTCTGCCCCTGATGTACGGAGGGGGGACCGGAAGGGGACTTGCCCTTGGCCTTCCTCACGGAGGGAGGACCTCAGGACGACGAGGGTCCTCACAATCCGGGCGATACAGATATAGATGCCACAGATGGAGGAAATGAGGAGTCATTTCCAAGTCTCAAGTGATACACACAGATATGAAATGTACCATTGGTCAGCAAAATGATCACCTCGCGATAATCTTCAAAATGCAATCTTACCCTCCCCCGCAGGGTTCTGCCTATTTAAATTTTTAAGTCACAGTTTGATCTTACGAGATCAACGCCCATGAACCTGCCTGACACTTTTGTGTTTCAGTTCATCGACGGCCGGCTGGCAAAGCTGAACTCCGGAAGGGGCTTCTCCGACGTCTTCGAGGAAGAGATCACGTCCGGCGGCTTCTGTGGCGGTAAGGCCGGCGTCCGGTGTGATTTTCCGTTTTGCAGAGAGCAGCTGTCTTGATTTTTGCGCCTGCGTCTGACGTGAGCCGTTTCGTAAGCAACCACCTTCTCCTAAACCTGTAGTGTGTTCGAGGCATGTTTTCGCCTCAGCAGGGCTGTCGGTGGACTTCGCCCGTGTCCATCACTCAAGGCCTCAGCGTGGCCTCGCGTGGGTGGGCGGTGGTTCGTTTGTCGAGCTCTCACTACCCCTGGGCGCGGTGGTTGCCCCGAAGTGCCGAGTCGCTGTCCCCCGGCCCCTCCTCCCGGCTCGCCCTCCCTGCTCGCAGGTCCCCGGGGTGGCTGCTGCTCGGGGGGGGGGGGCGGGGGGGGGCGGGCGCGGCAGCAGCGGGTGGCGGCTCCACCCAGCAAGACCGCTGCGAACGCACCTCAGCTTCTGCGTTGCCGAGCGAGTGGCTTCGGCGGAAGCCCTTACTTCTCCGCTCCGGGGGCCACGGCGGCGTCAGGAAGGGACAGCTTCCCACCCCTTGGGCGGAGCTGTCCTGGAAGTGGTCTGAGGGGGCGTGTTGTTTCGTGGGCGCCATCCCCCGTTTTTAGTCCAGCTCGTTCACTTCGATGTGGCTGAGCAGCTGCGTTGCTGGGGGTGCCAATGAGCGAACCGCGTCCTCCTTGTCCAGGCGACGAGTGACGCGGGACCCGCGGGACCCGACGCCGAGCTTGAGCCCTTGGCCTGGCTGTCCCTTCAGCCGGTGGAGCCCTTGGCCTGGCTGTCCCTTCAGCCGGTGTTTGCTGAGCGCTTGTGCGCACGAGCATTGTTCCCGGTAACGGGGGGAACCACACACGCAGAGACCCCCGACGCATTCGTCTCCACCTGGTGCAGCGGTCATTGTTCTGCTGCCTGTGGGTTTGCCTTGGGAACAAGAAATCCTTTAGTCCACGTACGAGTAAACAGGGGCTAGAATTGAGAAATAAAACACAAAAAGACAAATAGTACCCATCTACAGATTTCCTAGAATTTAATTTTATTCTTAAGATTGATTTTTCACCATGGAAATACAAAAGCCATTAAGGTCATTTGTTTGTTGAAAGAGGTACCGTGGCCCAAGCACATTGACCTTGGCCTGGTGGCGTTGCCCTTGGCCTGGCGGCCTTGCCCTTGGCCTGGTGGCCTTGACCTTGGCCTGGCGGAGGCACAGCGCGTCACTGAAGGAATGCAGTGTCGGGCAAGGACTCAGTTGACTTGACTCGGCAGGTGCCCAGCGTGGAGTGGTCCACCCCCTGCTGCTCACGGGTAGAAACTCAGCTTCAGTGGAACTTTCGTGTTAGAATAAGGCTTTTTTACTTTTCACCGCAGACAAGCAAAACGTTGTCAGCTCTCGGACAAATGGCTGGAGGCGCCGATGGGGGATTTACATAACTGCTGTCTCATTAGCTTTAGGACCCGTGGGGCCGGTGTCGTCCGCGGAATTGAAGATGACACCCTGTGACAGTCATGGGGTCGTGCTGTGATCCTTCTGTGCGGCTCCGTTCTGTCGTCCCACCCGCGGGTCCAGATGACCCTGCGACAGAGCGGTGGGGGTGGGGGGGGCTTCTCTGGAAGCTGGAGGAGTCACCACAGTCTTCGCACTGGGTCTTACTGTTCAAAAAGGATCGGAGAATATCGGTCACCAGCTGGCATGTGACTTAGAGTCCTCGTTGCCCGCGCAACTTAACGCCAACCGCTTTGTTTGTTCTTTCTGGAAACGAAAAAGGTTCCAAATTGTTGCCTTCATCTGGAGCCGGTGCTGATCCGACACGGCTCGCCAGGTGTTAACTCCAGCAGATACAGCGAGGGAGTACACGGAAAATTACACCTGGCTGGCACGTGCTATTTCTAATTACCAGAGTCCAGGCTGTCTTCGCGGAGATGTGAATAGATGACGCTTAGAAGAAAATGAAGCAGAATTTATGGGGATTTGAAATAAGAAAGATAGGTGATCTAACACAAATTGATGAGGCACTTACGAATGAAGATAGAGACACAGTTCCAGAAACGGTTTCCAGAGGTCAGCCCTGCCCTTCGTCACCCGCACGACGTCGGGACACAGAAGATGCACGTCTGTGGTCATGGCGGTGAACTGTCCTGCCCAGCAGTCACTCGCCACAACTGGGTCCTTTCTCTCGAGCTCACAGTGACAGTGATAATGACTGTTCACACTCGCTGGACATTGATACGGGCCAGGTGTCCCCTCAGTCCTTCACTCAAGGTCACGCACGGTGGGGCAGAGTCCAGCCTAAGGCGTCCCCAGCCTCAGAGCTGGCGTTAACAGTTTTCGTGACGTCCTTCTTGTGGTGAGCGAGCTTCCTCATCAGAAAACACTCCACAAGCAACAGCAGCGCCCAAGCCTTCGCCGCGCCCGCTGGGTAAAAGTACCATCCCTGCATCTCTGGGAGATCTGTTGGAGACTTTTCTTTTATACGTAAAGCCCTCAGAAAGGTCAGCGTAGGAGAAGTCACCATCTGCTAATGCGGAAGAAAAGATGATGTCCCTGCAAGTGAAAATAAGTAGGGGCTTTCAGAGAAGCGTCTCCGATGTGCCCTGTCTCCGTCACTGTGGTGGCCGCGTGTGAGCTGCTGTACCTGCTTCTGACGTGCGTGGTTGCGGTCAGACGAACGTGGCCGTGGGGAAGCGTCCTGACTCTCGGGGGCCTGGAAAAAGGCACCACGCAGGGCCGTCACAGGCGGTGCATCCGAACTCACAGTTCGGCCGGAACGGCGGGTGACAGCGCCTCGGTTGCACGTGGGTGTCCCGCATCTGTGCTCGCTGCCCCGCGAGTCCCTGTGGTCAGGGCTGTTCAAGAGATCCCACATTCCCCCTGACTCTGTCCACGGGACCCTTGTGGGGAGTCCTACCCTCGCGGGAAATGTGCAAAGGGAAGGGCAGCCGGAGAGGCGGAAAGGTCATAGACAAGGTCGCGTAGAGCAGGGTGCGACCCCAGTGTTGGTCTGTGCCGAAGCGCTGGAGCAGTGCGTAGGTGAGAACGTTTTTTTCTGTATTTTTAAAAAAATTCCTGGCTGGCGTAGCTCAGTGGATTGAGCGCAGGCTGCGAACCAGGCATCGCAGGTTCGATTCCCAGTCAGGGCACATGCCTGGGTTGCAGGCCATGACCCCCAGCAACCACACATTGATGTTTCTCTCTCTCTCTCTCTCTCTCCCTCCCTTCCCTCTCTAAAAATAAATAAATAAAATCTTTAAAAAAAAGTTAAACTTACCATCACCACATTACCCAACAAATCTGCCACTAAGTATATACTCAAGGAAAAAAAATGAAAGCAGGTGTTAAAACAAACAAACAAAAGTTTAAAATACAACTAGTCCGAAAGCCACTTGCAACGATCTAAGCTCCAAAAAGGAGAAGCGTTTCCCGCGCGGCGTTCCGTGGCGGTGCGCTGCCTGCTCTCCGCGAACGCCGCTTGTTTCCTCACTGGCTTTCCGGTGCACACTGTTACTTACTTAATTCTAGCTCTCCCTTTCTTGCTGGCTGAGGTGGTGAAGGAACTGGAGGGGTGGCAAGCGATCATCAGTTTCTGTTACTGTTTTGGCCTCAGAGAACACTGGAGACCAATTTACATTTGGGGGATGAGTGGCTGCAGATTACTGGGATTGAAACAAATGCATCTGAAGAGAAAGTCTCTGTGCACATGAGAGACGCGGTGCGTCCTCAAGGATGAGAACCCGACTTGTTGGACGAACAAGAACAATATTAAGGATTTTCTCAATGATGGTTTCATTCCCGTAATCCTGTCACATTAATGAAGGGCTCAGGGATTTGTTTTTTCTTTTCTTTTTTCTTTTCTTCTCTTCTCTGCTTTTCTCTTCTCTTCTCCTCTCCTCTCCCTCTCTCCTCTCCTCTCCTCTCCTCTCCTCTCCTCTCTTCTCCTTTCCTTTCCTTTCTTTTCTTCTCTTTTCTTTTTTTGGCATTCAAATTCATTTCTAAGAGAAAAACAGCCTCACAAAACATTTTCAAAGAGTGATGTGCTTGCCTCGGAAACTGTGTGCCGACGGGAACCTTCGGTCTTGAACGCCCTGGATTCGAGGAGACAAGTGCCCTTTCAACCTCTTTACAGCAGGGGCCGACTGAAGTTGTGCCTCCTGTGCTCCTGCGTCGTGGGCCGCTTGCTCAGGGGCCTCCTGTCTGCCCCCCCCCCGCCCCCGCACTGCGCCGTCCAGGTCCTGACCGGTGTTTCTCGCTCTAGCGGCCCCTCTCCGGCCTCGGCTCTGAGCGGCCGGCTCTCCCTGTCACGAGCTGCCGTGCGGGGATGCAGAGGGGCGCCCCCTGTGACGTCAGTGCCGCCCCGGGTCACTCAGCAGCCTGCAGGCGTGGCACCTCAGAGCGGAAGGACCGGGCCGGGGGTTTAAACACCTAGACTCGTGTCTTTGGGGCCTCGGGCAAGTAAGGGACGCCCTCCGCGCCTCGGGCTCCCCACTCGGCAAGTGACTGGTAACGATCACTAGTGTCCTGGGTGTGTCCCAGATGCGGCAGGTGCCACACTGAACACTGTAGCTGCCAGGGGACGGGCCTGTCCTCAAGTCACAGCTCCCCAGGACAGAGTGAACCGGATTCCCAGATCCACCCACTCCAAGGCCGCCCCCCTCTCCTGGGGTGACCCTGACCCTGCTTCTACTGATTTTAATCAAAAAGTACAACTTAAACGATGTAATGTAGACTTTCAAGAGAGAGAAGATGACCTGTTCTAGGGACTCTGTGTCCTGGGTCGGGTCTGCGTGGCCCTCAGGAGCTCGTTCTGTGAGCACTTAGACGACCAAGACGGCAGATGGCACCTAACGGAGTCTGTGGGCACAGGGCACAGCTTTGGATGGTTTGTGCGGCCTCGTCTTTTTCTTTTTTTGCCTTCTGACGTCATCTTAGTGACTAAATTATCATAGTTGGAGCGGGAGACGGTCACTGGCTCTGTTAGAACTGGTTTGTTCATTCCCAGCTTTCCTGGACCCACGATGCTCTCAGGCCAGAGCCGCATTCGCTCCACTTGTTGGGGTGATATCTTTCAGATTTGGGCTTCCAGCTAGAGAATATCTTCAAACGATGATTGCGGTGTAACGGCATTGAAATCAAGTTTGCTGTCAATTCATGTTAATATACAACACCCCCAGAAACTCTTTTATTTTTGTCCTCAAGGTTTTTGGCATTCCTAAATACGCTTTTAGTTTTTTCTTCCCCTAGTCACTTGATACATTGTTTTGAAATGAGCCTAATTGAGTAAAAGAGGCAAAACTTCTACAAAACAACATAGACATAGAACATTGAAAAATCAGTTTAAAAGACATGGGAATTTTGGCTTTCAACAGAGAGGTTATATTTTGCCCTCTGAAGATAATATTAAAAACGAAAGACAGTAGAATGCTTTAATATGTTAGCTTCACACTTGAGTCAGAAAGAGTGTCTGTCTGTGCTTAAAAATGGTCATTACTGTGTTCCCGAGAATTAGAGCAATTTATTATTCTTACAGCAGGCCATTCCTTCTTTCACAACATTGCGGAAAAATGCAGTTTGCTCACGGAAATCCCGTGAATCCTGGTTCCTGATAAATTTGGGTGCGTGGGTTTGTTCTCAGTCACAAGCTCCTGACATTTATTTTCGCGTTTCCCAGGGAGCCCGAGGTCCTACCAGCAGTGGGTGCACACGGTCAAGGTAAGGGGGCCTCTCCCAGTTTCTCCTCCCACTCTGCGGTCGGTGGGCTGTGTTCAGCAAAAGCATGCTGTTCGTTGGCAACGTTTTAAATGTTTGTGTGTTTTCTCACGTGTAGAAATTTTTGTTTCCCGCTTCTAGTTTGTTGGTATTCGTAAATATAATTCTAAAATGGCAAGCTTTTGTCCTGAACTAAGCGGCTTGTCTTGAAAAGTGAGAGCTCACTGCCGCCCCGTATGCTATTCCAAAGCAAGGGATTGGGCGGAACAGAACCGTCTGATGGGAGTTTTATCATGTCTGGCGACCTTTGTGTTAACATGATTTGTTAAACACAGAACTCTCTCGCGCAAATTAGGACATCATTGCCTAACATTAAAACAGTTGATACGCAGTTGCATTTTTTAATGAAGGTTTAAATACACTCTTATTACTGATCACACCGCCCAGGTCTGCCCAGACTGAGCTGAAGTGATTTTTAAAGGACGTATTAGGCTGATTAAAAAAATAGAGTAGAATGTTTACATTTCGTGTGAAACTACCATAGTGTGTAAAAGCTTTAAAAACACGACACAGGAAATAACGTCTGTGGGTCTTTGATGGGCATGAGACTAGAGTTCTCTGTCCACACTGTTAGTGACACCTTGTTCTCGGGGCGGTCTGGCCAGCGCGGGTGCAAACCAGTGTCTGTTCTCCCTTCGCAGAAAGGCGGCGCCCTGTTCAACTCAGCGATGACCAGAGCCACTCCCGCCGTCCGGACGGCGTATAAATTCGTGAGTTTTCACCTGATGTTTAAAAAGTCTGTGATAAAATGTTACTACATTTTCCTATTTTTCTTTTCGAGACAGTTCGTGGGGCTAGTGTTAGGGTTAGGTTTGTGAAGATGTCTTTAACTTTCACAGTGAAAGAGCACCTGGCTGCCGTGGGAAGAATCAAACTCACGCCGAATCACGTTGCTCAGGTTTTTATTCGAGATTCTGAGAAAGGCCACACAGCCAGGCGCCCTTTGTTGCATTCCTTGACCAGACACCCGAAGCTCTTCTTCGCGCCGAGAGAAGTTCTACTGTATTATTTTGCTAGATACATGTTTTCCTCCTTGCTTTCCCTCACACCTTCCATGCGAGCACAGAGATGAAACCTCATTTGGCATCAAACTGCCATCCCTCCCCTGAGGGGGGAGTTTCACTCTGAACAGTAGAAACGGGGACCGACCGGGCCCCCACGGACAACTGTTCCCTCTGCTCCCCGCGCGTGTTTCCTGTGCCCACGGGGACCACACGGCGACGCGGAGCCGAGGCACCTGCTCGCTCTCAGCTCCGGCAGCGACGGCAGAGCCAACAACACACGCTCGATTTGGCCGGCAGAGCTTCCGAGTCACCTTCTTTGTGGAGTCTGTGCATTTCACATGATCAGCCAAACCCGCGTGGCAGGCGCTTTGGGTAGAGAACACCCACGTGACGGTGAGCGTCCGCTGGGCACAGCGAACAGGGCGGAGGGACCCGAGCCCGTCTCCCAGGGAGTCCGGAGGAGGCCCGGGCAGGCAGCGAGGCGGCAGGCGTCCCAGAGAGCCGGCACCGGAGCTAACAGAACCACCGCTGATACGCACGGTTCAGCTCTGCGCACTGCGGAGCGTCGGGAAGAATCGGCGTGAATCAGGTGGATGTCGAAAGAACAGAGGACATTTACGTAAACTAGAACATAGTCCAAAGGGGTAGAACTTCAAGGAGATGGGAAAGGAATGTATATATTTTTTGGCGATTACTCACTTTTACCTAAACAAGTGTGCAGGGATTAACACAGGGCCCTTGAAGTAGATTCGGTGGCCTGACCAATAAGAGAGTGAACGTGAAAGTGCTTTCCCGACTCCAAAGAACTGTGGAGTTGCTATTTGGGGTTACCCGGCCGTGAGGCCGGCTCTGGCCGTGTGCGACATGTCTTCATTTTGCCCCGTGTGCAGCGAAGAAGTAGTTGTTCTGCTCCGTTGAAGACATTTCCCCAGCCGTGACCGCCGGCCCGGCTCTCGGCTGGGCTCGCAGGTATTGACAGTGCTGGAAAGGGAAAGACAGCAGAGCAAAGTCAAAAGTCGAGTTGAAGTTTTTCAAAAACAACCCGTGCATCGGGCGGCCCCCCATCTGGCCAATAGAAAGATCTCTGGGAAGCTGTGCAGAACGGAGGGAGTTCGTGGACGGAAGGGGACAGGGAGGCGGACACAGCAGACGACCTCCTGTGTCTTCACGGGGGGACGGCCCGGTCCCCTCATTGCCGCCCACCAGGAAGTCCCGGGCCAGCCGGCTTGAGACAGCATTCCTGGAAGAGGCTGGGCCTGCAGTCGGGTGGCGGGGGACGTCCTGTCGGTGACAAGTGCCTCCATTTCCGGCCTGGCATCCCCTTTATTAGCAACCGGGAAGAAGTCGGGCCCCCCCTCACGGAGCTCGGGGAGACGTGTGTTCACTCTTCCGGGCAGGGACCCGGGAAGGTGGGGCGCCTTGGGGTTGGAAGTCTCTCGTCTGCCCGACCCGAGGTTCCAGGCCTCTAGAGTGAGACTCTAGAATGAAAATAAGACTCTTCCTCGGTGAGGCCGAGATCCCGAGAACGTGCTTTTGAAAGCCGTCATTCGCCCTTGTCCTTGGAGAGGGGAAGAAGATGGAGTTAGGATTTCCCTCAACCGGGTTTGAGTCCCTGTTTGCAGATGCGATAATCACTGTACCAACCTCACAGACGGGGCTGCCAGGACAGTGTAATGCGATGACGCAGGCTGGCCCCCAGCACCCGGTCCGGTCCTGCGGAAGCAGGAAACGAGCACCGATTTCTGGCTGCTGTCACTCTGGCTGCTGCGCCGGACTTTCTAGCGGAACAAAGTCCGAGGCCCTTACGACGACCCCGTGGTCTTCCGCCGCACCTGCGGGGACCACGGCGGGACCTGCCGGACTCCACGCCGCGGCCAGACGCCCTGCGGAGGAACCCCAGGGCGGTCGCTGAATTGTTAAAGCCGTTTCACTTTTGCCAGAAAACTTGCACATGGCCCAAGCTGAGCATTAAGACAGCTCTGCGGACAGAAACTGTGGTTCATCAAGCCCAGGCAGGTGCCCAGTCGGCTGCCGCTGCGATGCGCCTTTCCTGCTTCCCCACCGTTGAGACACCATTGCAGGGGAAGGCTGCGCTAGTCACCTGGCCTAGTAATTTATACAGTGTTTATATAATTAGTAATTTACACAGTGTAGGCAGCAGCACGGGCTCCGCGTTCGCCCGTGTGTGGCGTGGGTGTGCCAGCGGAGGCAGTGCTTTCGCCAGCTCCTGTAGGGGTAACAGGTCGGGGGTGCGGAGTCCCCGAGAGTACAGTTCCCGGCGCAATCCGCTCTTTCCCTGGGGAGCGGGAACAGCTGACGGTTCTCCTCCAGCGAGGCCCGTGTCCGCGCCGGGTCGGCGGCGAGAGCAGCACCCTGGGCCCGACGCTGTGTTCTCTGCTCCGCAGGCGAAAAGCCAGGCGAAGCAGGGCATCCGGGAGGTGAAGAGCAAGCTGAAGCACAAGGTAAGGCGTGGCGTGCCCCGCCCTCCGCGCCCCGCCCCTCTGCGCCCCGCCCCACCCCGCCCTCCGCGCCCCGCCCCTCTCTGCGCCCCGCCCCGCCCCTCTGCGCCCCGCCCCTCTGCGCCCCGCCCCACCCCCGCCCTCCGCGCCCCGCCCCCACCCCGCCCTCCGCGCCCCGCCCCTCTGCACCCCCGCCCCGCCCCTCTGCGCCCCCCCTCTGCGCTCCACCCACCCCGCCCCTCTGCGCCCCGCCCCTCCGTGCCCCGCCCCGCTCAGCCCCGCCCCACTGGTCGGTGTTGTGCTCAGGTGGGTGGGTGGGGGGCATGCACTTGGGAGACCCCGGGAGAGGGGCGTTTCAGTGCCTCCGGGAGGGGGCGTCGGCCTGTGTCCAGGAATGTGTTTCCCACGCCAAGCCCCTGCACCACGCTCGCCCGTTCCGGGCGCGCCCCCCGGACACTCTCGCATTCGCTAAGTTCGTCGCAGAGCGACCGGGACCCTCCACGGGGCTTTAACAGGGGGCAGTTCCCACCAGGCCCACCGCCGTGGCGTCACTGTCGGACGCCCTGCTTCCGGCGGATGCTTTTTTTTTAAAAAAAAAATGATTTTCAGTGCAGAATTAAGCCATGCACACCATCATTTGGTTGTATAGGGCCTTTCCAATAGCAGCTGCTTTAAGCATGTTCTTACTTATTTTTTTTAATCCTCACCTGAGGACATGCTTATTGATTTGAGAGAGAGGAAGGGAGGGAGGGAGAGAGGGGGAGAGAAATCAATGTGAGACCAAAGCATCGATCAGCTGCCTCTCACTGGGCACCAGACCTGCAACCCAGGCACCAAGGCGTGTGCCCTGACCGGGAATCGAACCCTCGACCTTCCAGCTACGGCAGGACACGCCAGCCAACCGAGCCGCCCTGGCCAGGGTTAAACTAAGCAGGTTCTCATGTATAAACATTTGTGCTTGGGGCCATGTATTTGAATCTATGAATATTGCATGTGTATGAATATTTATGTGTGTGATTTGATTACATCACGTCTTGGCAAATTTTATCAGTTGTTTTGAAATTTTACCTCTGGAGAAAAAAAAATACTACTTGAACACTTCCATTGTAGTGGTAGAGAGTGAGTGATCTTCATAGGAATTTTACTTACATTATTCAAAATAGAGATTGTTTCGGAAATTACGAATTCATAACACAGAAAAACGTGGGAAAGCATTTTCTTCTAAACAGGTCCCTCAAGCGTCCGCCTGACGTGCTATTATTTGGTTATTTCCACCCGAACCGGCCGCTGCGCTGGTTGGTTAGAGAACCCCAGCGACCGTCCGAGCAGGGCTTTAAGCGAGTGCTCGTGTGTCCCCCAGGAAAGCGAGGACGGCTCCGGGACCGGCTCCGGCAGCATGCAGCACACGCCGGTGTACATCCCACATGGCGGCGAGAAGGCAGCGCACCCGGAGAAGCGCAGGCTCACCCAGGTAAAGCCCCGCCCCCACCCCCGCGGCTCCGGCCCTGAACGCCCGTCCTCCCCGGGGGCTCTCCCGGAACCGGCAGGCCCCGTCGCTGTCCTCCCGCGTTACACGCAGGCCTGCAGTCGCGGTGGAGGCGATGAGTGGGTCTCCGCTGGGCAGCCCGCAGGGCCGGGGACCAGGCGTCCCGGCAGCAGGTCCCCGGGGCTCCTGACATCCTCACAGGGCCCACGGTCCCGTTGGGGGGGGCGGCTCACCGCGGGGTCGCCCACAGGGATAAAGGGCGACTTGCAAACACAGGGGACTTCGACTGTTAGCATAATCTGTAGAAACTGGAGTACGAAGTTATAAATACCTGTCTTGTGCCCAAGATAGACATTTTACTTGCTATGAATGAATATTTAAAAACTCTGTGTGTGTGCTGATGCTTCTTAAAATACTGTCCTGAAGCAGGGAAGCGCTCACGTGTCCGACTGGGCATCGTGAGGGCATGTTTGAAGCTTGCGTTTACCGTGGGGAGTAGATTTTTACGGGAAGAAAAGTGTCCTCTTGCACCGGTCACTCCCAGTGTAAAAAGACTAAGGCCTGAACACATTAAGATGTTTAATGAAACACGTAAGCATTTCTGGGGATGGCTAGATGTGGTTAACGGCAGAATCTAGATGTCAGTAAGCACCTCGGAGACGTTAAGGTTTGTATGTTCATTTATGGCCTCCCTTTTTTTTTTCCCAGAATAGGCACCTTATAAAGAATCATAGAAGAAAAGGTTAAAATTCACTTCATTTAGGTCGAGGCAGGGAGGAAATGAGGGTAGGAAGACGCTAAGGCCCGTTCCCCTGACTCGTGGCCACAAAGGAGAGGGGAGCCCACTCCGATGAATCCTAAGGCACAAGACTTCTTTAGAAAGAGAGGTTCGGCAGTTGCACACGCGCTGGGGGCCCTGCCGGGGGTGGGGGGTACCTGGTAGGAGTGGGGTCACTCTCTGGGATCGAGAGGTCGCCTCTCTTCACGTGGTCTTTTCTCCACTGTCTGCGCCGCCTCTCCGGGCTTCCTCTCCTGGCTGCAGTCTGTGCTTTCACGCGGCACTCGAACTGCTGTTGAAACATGTAGAAGGCTGCCAGCCACACTGCCTGCGACTCCGCTCTTCCTTCTGGGAGGCTCGCTGAGCTCCGGTGGCTTCAGGGCCTCACAGTAGCGCCGGCTGCCGGGGGTTGGGTGGTGGGGGGACCGCACTGGGCCCCACCTTCCGCTGGGCTATCCCAGTGACTGGATTCCCCGAAAAGACCGGCCACGTGGTCCCGTCTGTTCCCGGAAGGCGAGATTCCGTAGGGACCTGCCGGCTTCGGTAATCCAGATGATTTTTGATGTTGTCGCCACTACTTGGCACGCCTGCTTCTGCAGGGTTGGAATAAGGCCCGAGGTCACGGGAGCAGCCTCGGGACGCAGGAGTGGGGGCCGCTCCTGGAGGAACGGGGAAGCTGTGGGGGTGGTGTGTGTGCATTTCATGATCAATTTAGAGTCTGCAGCCGTCCGCCAGTGCGGGCACCCTCGTCCCCACTGGGCCGACTTCTCGACGGGGAAGCGGAGGGGCTCGGACCTGCGCCTGCCTCCCTGCGGGTCATTAACGGGCAGTGGGGTTTGGACGGAGGGCGGACTCTCTGCTCTCTGCCCTTGGCCTTGGGGGCGGCCGGGAGGGGCAGTTAGAGACAAGGGTGTGCAGTTCACAGCCAGACCGACCGGGCTGTGACAAAGGTCATGGCATCGGGCACTGAGCATGCCCAGCACCCCGAGCCTCCCCTTCGGCCCGTGTGAGCTGGGGTAACGATGCTGGCGTCGCTCCCGGGAGGCGGCAGGTAGACCAGCGATGCACGAGCTCTCGAAGTGCCTGCCACACCCCGGCCGCTCACGCCGGCAGCTCTCCCTGCACACGCAGACGCACGCCACACGCCTCAGGCTTGCAGAGCCACGCAGCGCCTGGCTGCTTCTCTCTTGGCAGGTACCTCCCGGCTCACGGCAATCCTCTGGTCCCCAAAACAACGGGGACTCCAATGTTGTCTGTTTCCATTGAAGCAGGAGTGACTTTAAGATCCCAGCGCATGGTTTGAAAAGGAATATACAGCTCTCATCCCGAGAAATGTCTGGGTTTGTGAGACCCCGAGCATGTCACTTTATTGTCAGAAAAACTACCGAAATGCAGAGCGTGGATGTGACTCCCCCCATGTGCCTGTCCACGGGACAACTTGAGCTCAGCAACCTTAAGAGCTTTACGTGTTCTGTTTCCAGCCAGCCTCATGCAAATGCCATGCTTTACTTTCGTCTGTTTTGCAAAAGAAGTAAATGAGACTATGGTCCTTTACATGCCAGGAATGCGTCCGAGAGTGAGAAACACAAGTTTCCCAGCCTGAGTCCAATCTGCCGAAAAGACCGGATCTCAAAATCGCGCGTGGCTGGCGGGCTGTGCTCCACGGCTGAGCTTCTCTTTGGAATTGACAGTGCATCTCTGCCCACCAGCAAACAGTAGTAACGGGTGTGTCGGCCCGCTAATTAGTACGGCCATTTCCCGTTCTGCGGATGAGGCTTAAGTAAATGTCAGGGGTACAGCCAGAAGAGCGCCCAATTAGGCTTCCCGTGTGTACATCCGGGCCCCCTCCCTCTTTGTGGGAGAGGCAGCGGCAGCCGCCGGGCAGCCTAACAGGGCCCCGGGGAGCGCAGCCCGGGAGGCGCCGGGAACAGGGCCGGGGTCTGGGGAGAACCCAGGCTGCAGAGCGGCCCCCGCCTCGCCCGGACACTCACGCACCGTCTCTCTCCCTCCCGTTTTCTGTCCGAACAAACCACGGCCAGCTCTGTGAGCAGTGTTCAGACTGAGTCTGTCCTCTGCAGTGGGGTTTTGAGTGATTCGCTGGGAGAGATTGAGTGGCCTTCCGTAAGGATGCGAAGTCCCCTTAAATAACAGGTCAGGTGTCCCCGAGTCTGAAGATACCGCTCCATTTCTCATCGCGTCGGCCGCCGTCATTCTGATAACAATGTGCGTGCGTCTGCTTCCCGCACACACATCACACACACACAGCAGCCAGACCGGGGAGCTGCCGCAGCCCGGCCGGCCCCCACGGCAACACTAACAGATGGACGGCCCTAAGCAGCACAACACCGCGCCGATCTCTCGGCGGCGCGGGGCGGGCGAGAGCGCTTTGTTGTGGAGTCCGAGTGAAACCCTGGCACACAGCCCCCTTAACTCTTTCACGTCTGGGCTGGGCGCACTCCACTCAGATTTATTTTCCACGCATCCAGGTCAGATTGTGCCAAAGCTGCCTGGAAAATATGAATGAAAAGAGTATTTTTTTCCACACTTGGGAGACAGAAGTCAAGCCTTTCCCCCAACCACAGTGTTCACGAATAGGAATATGTTTAATCGTCATGTTTCCTGCTAGTGACACCAAGTACCATTAAACTCACGGCCATTTATTCTATTTTTAAGTGTATTCACATAGAGACTAATAGCTCGAGATGGGAATAGTTATCTCTGAATGCATAAACAGGGAGGATGTGCGCACCCTATGAAATATCACCCCCACGGTGTTTCGTTTTTTACCCATTATACCAGGCGATGGGTGCACTTCAAAGGAACCTTTGCTATCTCGTTGAGCCCCGTGCATTTATTGGTTTATAAATCATGCTAATGGATTGGTGGAACACAGCACAACAGCAGCAAGCTCGTTTTATAATTGATGAGTAACGTAACTTCATCCCGAAAGAATGCACTTAGAAGGTAGGTATCCTTTCTGGCCCGTGAAGACTTGCAAGTGAGGCATCTCAGAGCCACCTTCTGGTCTCACGGAGACCGGCAGAAACCCCTGTGTCACTATGAGCATGCTTTTAAAAATATAAGCCCTCACATGATGAGCTTCGTGTTTTAAAACGCTCCGGAGGAGATGAACTTTCTGGGAAACGAATGAGAAGAGACAAAAACGTGGACTCTCTCAGCGATCCCGCTCCAAAGCCTAGCACGCGGGGCCGTGGCCGGCGCTGGGTCTTTGCCGCGCACTTACTTTCCTTCGAGGGCGGTCAGCGGACTCCGGGAAGGAAACGGCTGTGATCCAAGATGGTGTTTCCTGCTCCGGCGACACCAGGGCCTTCAGGGAGCGGCCCACTTGGGCTCTTTGGGCCAACACGGTCCGTTGTACGGCGGCTTTGCGGGATTGGTCGAGAAGGAGATGGCGCAGTGATGGGGCGGCGGAGGGAAGCAGCCAGCCGCTCCTTGGGACGCAGAGAAAGGGACCGCGAATCTCCGGGAGCAAGCGCGAGGTGAGGGGGGGGGGCTGTGCACGGAGGCGGCGGCCCGGGTAGCTGGGAAGATGACTTCGGGTAGCTCGTGCAAAGTGATACAAACCAGTTTCACCCAAATCATCATAAGCAAACAAGCCCATTTTAAATTTTTTTTAGCGCTCTATTTAATTTGACTCAGAATGGGGAATACTATTATGGTCAAGCCAAAATGTTGAATTAAAGTGGGAAGGACATCTATTGGAAAGTTATACGTGATGGATGTTGCTCAACGTCTTAAGTGAATATGTTTCCACTTACAGATGCCCACAAAAACGCTGCCTGAGTGGAAACACACTTTCTCAGTCTCTGCCCGAATTTCGCTCTTCCCCGTGGTAGATACAGATTTAGTCTAATTTACACTAATGCCACTAATCTTTAAAATTCACCTTTTAAGCCCAGTTTCAAAACTATGGGTGCCATACTGATAACTTTGAAGGAAGTTATTTTTTTCTTTTTCTTTTGTTGAAATAATATTAATTTCCAACATGCCAAATACGGTTATAGTTCAGCCTGTGCGCCTCACCCCCTTCCCCCCAAATTCAGTTCCGGAGTACAAGGGCGCCCTCTAGCGGACACTGCACCCTACTTCTGCCTTTGAAAGGAGATCGCTACGCAAGACAAAATTCATAATGGTAGCGTTTACCTTTCAGGCCCGCCTTTTCCAGAAACACAATGGCGTGCACATCGAGTCACGAAATTGTCCGAGGACATTATTCTTTCAGAGGAAGAACCCAGAACCAACTCCTTTCCGTCGGTGGCCGGGACTTCCATTCTGAAGTGTTTAGCTCAGCTGAATAGCGTTCGCCGTATCAAAAAGATGTAACGGGAGACAATCTTACTTATGGGGACGTGTTCAGTGTACGTTAGGAGATGTTTTTAGGTTGAAATGTGCCTTTTCAGGGTTACGGTTTTACTCTTCAAATTCATTACCACAAATGGCTGTGTCAATTATTACAAAGCCTTGAAACAAAAACAGGCACTCTGTGTTTCCATTTAGCGAATATAATGGATGTTACCATTCCAGACTTTACATCCGCAGTCCCGTCACTACGGCTTGTCCACGCTATTTTCTGTTTTGTTTCACCTCGGGAGACTTTCCCCCCATCCCCGTTATCTCTTTAATTATTTTAGGGGCTCAGGGTGACATGGCAAACAGGTCTCTGTCCCAGTGTTTACGGACAAATTCTCATTCTTCTCCCAGACATCCTGGGGTATCGAAATGATGGTCTGCCTTCATGCTTTGTGCACGGAGCAGCTTTTAAGGTCGGTCAGAGAGCAGTGTTGCTGCGGATGAAAGGAAAAGCCCGTCTTTTCTTTGTAAAGTCGTCGCTGCCGCCGCCGCTGCCGCCGCCGCTCGGTCCCTGAAGACAGAGAAATTGCCAGGAGGATCAATAGACCCACAGCTGCCAGCACGTCCAGAGTCTCATTGCAGCTGGAGCTGGACCCGGGTGTCCTGCGCGTCGCCGCCGCGCCCGGCGCAGAGCAGAAGGATTAGAATAGCGTGTAAAGACTTTGAGTGAGCCTGTGCCCCTGCACCAATTTACGTTGTTTATTTTTTTAAATATATTTTATTGATTCTGCTATTACAGTTGTCCCGTTTCCCCCCTTCATCCCCTCCACCCTGCACACCCTCTCCCACCCGCATTCCCCCCCTTTAGGTCATGTCCATGTGTCATAAGTCCTTTAGCTTCCACATTTCCCATACCATTCTTGCCCTCCCCCTGTCTATTTTCTCCCTGCCATCTATGCTACTTATTCTCTGTACCTTTTCCCTCTCTTCTCCTCCCACTCCCCTGTTGCTACCCCTCCATGTGATCTCCATTTCTGTGGTTCTGTTCCTGTTCTAGTTGTTTGCTTAGGTTCTTTTGGTTTTGTTTTAGGTGTGGTTGTTAATAATTGTGACATCGTTTATTTTTTAACATTTAAGTGAAACACTGGTCTTTCCTCGCAAGTCTGTTTCCTCATTGCCTTTAGGAATGGCCTTGACATTGGTAAGATAACGCTTTTGAAACCAACATGCGATTGCACTTTCTGTGAAGGTTCTTGCTGTGTTCCCTGCAGATGCTATTCAAGCCTCTCTCACACACACTCACATTTATGGTTATTATACGGGGTCTGGCACAAATAACGCCTCTCTCTTATTACATAAAATCTTTAATTGCAAAATCACCAGCGTGTAATTCTGTATCAGAACAATATCACACTCGGGCACACCACGTGACATCGTAGGTGAAACCTTCAAACTGCTGTCCATCCCGTGCGAGACATTCACGTGCCACACTCAGCATTGTTACTTCTGCCGGACCCTGGGCGTATGGATGGGGTCATCGGAAGAATGGAATCTAGCCGTAATTATTTTCCACAGTCGATATTTGGCTCGTTAGTCATGCGCCCGTGGCAAACGTCGTGGGACCTGACTCTGCCTGTCAGTGCCGACTCTCTGTGGAGGGGCTGGTCCCCGCGGAATGCAGCTCCCTCCCGGCTGGAGAGGAGCCGCGGCCGCCTTTCTGAGATTACTGAGTCCTTTATCATCGCTGGGAAGGGAGTTGGCATTCTTCCTCGGCTTTTTGCATTCTAAATGGAAGTGGAGTTAGGAGCAAAGTGGATTAAAAGATAGGGTTCTCGGGCTCAAGGCCGTGCTAAGACAGGAATGTTCTGAAGAGGAAGCCCTGCCCTTCTCGGTGGCCGCGGGCAGCAGGGGTGCCCCGAGCGGCCGGGAGTGAAGTCGGGAATGCTCAGGAGGGGGGCGAGACCCGACGGCCTGGGGGACGTGGGCCGAGGGTCCTTGGATGGTTCTGGACCACTGCAGACTCATCTGACACTTAGCTTCAGATTGCTTCCAGTGGCTCTGACCCAACACCAGTCTTTCAGTCTTTGGAGACCAGTACCCACCTCTTGTCTCTTCGCCCCGCTGTTCGCCCTCACTGTCTGTCACTCCGGACCATTCTGTGACGACCGCCTGCTCTAAACACGAGGCTAAAGCTCGCCACTGCGAGAAAGCCTTTCTCAGGTCAGTGCTCAGACATCTGGGGACTTGTTTATCTGATGCGATTACAGTGACACGCATTCCTGACAGCTGGGTTCGAGTCCCCGCCCTGGGAGAACCGTCCGGTCTGGCCCGGGACGCTTTTCTTCATTAACCTTTCGGTTCCCTGCTTTGTAAAACGCAGACATGTTCACCAAAATTTGTCGTCGAGTAGCTATTTCAGGAAGTAAAGCCAATAAAACGTCTGGCCCACGGGCTGCAATCAGTGACTCCTGGGTGGGTCCCCCGACTCTGAGCTCCGGTCCCGCCGACGAAAATGATGCCATGCTTTTAAAGGTCTTTCCGGATCTCGGACCGCAGGCATTTTTGAGGCATCGTCATTATGATTCTGCATAGCAGAGTTTTTAAATCTATCCTTGTATCATTTCATGCAAATACTTTTTTTTTTTTGTACTAGCCTCAAAAAGGCGCACGCCCGGGGGTTTGCTTTAGACTTTGGGTCAAGTCACACGGGGGGCCCCTCAGTTACTCCAACTCTGAAGGGGGGGCAGTAGCGCGGGGGGGGCCGCTTTCAAAAAGTTATACGAGCATCTTCATCTTATGCAGTCTAAAAACTATGCTTGCCCATCCCTCTGCCTGGATCCTGTATTTCCCCCACCCCCAGCCCCCTTAGGAATTGAAAGCTGCCCAGCGGTTGGCCTTACTAGGGTGTGTGTGTGCCATCTAGTGACCGAAACGGGAACTGCGGGCGGAGCGGGCTCCTTTGGGGGCTCAAGTCTCACCGGCCACTGTCTCATCCCGTGAAGAGGAAGGAAACAGCTAACGTATCATAGCTAAGTCAGACGCTGAGTTTGACGGTTCTGTGGCTCGGGCCTTCTGCCCATATTAAAGAGTAACTTTATATGAAGGGGCAGAATGATAACTTCCTTATTTTACTTGGCTCATTCGCCAATGCAAGAATCAGCAAGATATAAAATACGGGCACTTGGGGGATGAGGGGTATAGAAATGCACATGCCGACAGGCGCCCAGACCATCGGTCAGTCCCACGGGCGCCCCGAAGACGGTGCTGCCGTCTGTTAAGGTTCCCTCAATACCGGGGGTCGCGAGGAACGCTGCTACGTACACTCCTGCGCCCCGTGGCCGGACGCTGTAGGAGGCTGGCTGTCATTACACAGGCAGTGTGGTTGGCGGCACAGGAAACAGCAGCCTTTCGCCGCCCTTTTGGTAAACCTCTTCGTGAACGTCCGTGGGAAAAGCCACGCACATCTCGAGTCACGGAAGTGAGAAGAGCTCCAGGAGCAGCAGGAGGCGGGCACAGAGTCGGGGGGGAGGGGAGCAGACGTCCCTGGGGCATCCACTCAGTTTCCAGGCATGTGGGTGGGGTCACGGCCCTTAATGGAACTCTGGAAAAATATTTACAGGTTTCGTTTTGTTTTGTTTTGTTTTGTTTTCTTGGAAAACCACTTTTTTTTCTTTGTCTCGGGTTTTTTTTCCCCCAGCTCATTGTCTGCTTGTAGCCCTATCTCTCCACCTGTTTCAGAGTCACCCTTCTAAGAAAAGCATCTGTCCCCAAACTTGGGCCTATGGCACCCACCCTGGTGCCTCTTCCAGGCAGCGGTCGTCTGTCACTCATGACAGGCGGGTGACGGGCGGGGGACGAACGGACGCGTGTACTGACTCTCGGAAACTTCTGGGCGTGCACTCAGCGCGCTGAGATTCCTGTCCGGACCTGAAGTGCAGCCTGTTTTTCCTGAACACACACAGCGCATGCACGGACCCCGCCCTGCTCATTAGCGTCACGCTGGGGCAGACGAGAGGGTCCACGGCCCTCCCCAGAATCGTCCATACCGGTGTCCGTATTCCTGTCTGTGTTGCGTGCGCTGAGGTGACTCCTCTCTTCGGCGGTCGTTTTCAGTTCAGCCTCTGCCTCGTGTGGCCGCAGGCTCCCGGTCACGCGGGGCCTGGGCCCTGCGACGCCCGGTGGAGAGGTGCTGGGAGGGACTCTGTGTCCCCACCCCGAAGGACACACACACGTCGTCTGTGGTCTGAGCTGACGTGCTAGCCACTGCCCAGAGACGCTTCTTTTTCCAGAAGGGTGACCAGGTCTGTTCGCCCCGAGTCGCATGTTCTGGGCGAGGTGGGAGCCACCCCTCATTTCCCCGGAGAGCCGTGCGCCTGGGTCCCGGGGCCCCCCGAGACGGACCATAGCGCTGTCGGGGTCACGCAAGCCGGGGGTGCTGTCGTTACACAAGCTGCCACTTCTCTCTGTCTCTCGGAGGTCGGTCACATCGACTGTAGGTCCCGCATCCCTAAGCCAGGGCCTGGGCGCTTGTGTGCGTGCAGGTTCGTCCAGCCCAGCGGAGTGTTTCCGGCTCATTACTCTGAGGTCGAATGCATGCTGAGACCAGCCACCCCCATTCCCTCCCTCCTTCCTGCCCAGCGTGTCAGGTTGCTGGGAAACATTCAGCCCCCCCCCCCCCCCCAACGCGGACTGCTCCTAAAAGTCTTCCCGGTCAACTCAAACGGCCCCCGCAGACGTTGGGAAAGAGACTGACGTCACTACGAACAACGATCCGTTGTCCTTCCTCCCCCAGACACGCGTGCGGAGGCCCCGGAAGAGCCTCGACGGCCCCGTGTTTGACGACGCGGACGCAGATGCAGACTCAGACCGCACCAGCAAGTCAGTACTGGGCCCCGGGGTCCTCCCGGGCGGGGCGGGGCGGCCTCCTGCAGGCCGGGTGGGAGGCAGAGGGCGGTCCAGCGCGTGCCCTGCCCGATCGGATTCCGCCGGTACCCGCCTTCGCCACGAGGGTCCGTGCTCCTGGCGGCGAATCTTGAGACGGGGCAGCACGCGGGACCTGACCTCTCTGGTCCTTGGGCAGCTGTCGGAACCGCAGAGCGTCTGAGACGCGGTGAAAGGGGAGTAGACCCGCCCCCCAAGTCAGAACCCTGCCCTCCCCGGAGGGGCGGGTGCAGTCTCAGGCACCGCGGGTGCACTGGCCATCCTGACCGACGAGGCCAGGTGCGGAGAGACCGAGGTCTCCAGTGCTGTGAGACAGCGGAAGCGTAATGCAGAGTGTTACAACAGGGGGAATTTTATTAGAAAGCAGGGGAATTAGTAACAGTGTATGTAACTTCTTAATTTTAAGGTACATGGTGATGGCAGACAGACGTTGTTTTTCTTTATTCAGTATATCTCTGAATACGGAAGGGCTGTGCGTTGTTCTCGAAGCCAGGCGAATCAGTAAAGGCAAGGAGGACCATACGAACACCTTGGAAGTGACCCTGAGCGTAGCGAGTGTTCCGAGGGCTCGGTCTCCTGGACCTGAGGCTAACGTCCCAGATCCCACGTCCCAGACCCCACGTCCCAGATCCCACAGGATCTGGCTGCCTGGAGGCCCCGCCTCTGCTTCCCCACGGATTCAGGCGCTGTGCGTGGACTTAGCGCCTGCTTGCGCGCAAAGCAGACAGGCGCCGTTTCCCGCAGTGAGCGGGAGGGACTGGGCCTCGCGCGACCCCGTCACCCTCTCCGTGCGGCTCCACGGAAATAGCGCTTCCACGGGAGCGGGGAGCGCTGCGCTGCGCGCGCGCGGCAGGTGCCATGGCGCGGCCCCCAGCGCGCATCTCGTGTCCCTCAGGCTGTCGTCCGAGGACGGCGAGGAAGCGCCCGCGGACTTCTACGAGAGCGACGACTCGGCGGAGACGGGCGTGCGCACGGCCTGCTCGGGGGAGATGGACCTGCTGGGGGAGATCCTGGACACGCTGAGCACGCACAGCTCCGACCAGGGGAAGCTGGCGGCCGCCAGGAGCCTGGACTTCTTCCGGTCCATGGACAACCTCGACTACAAGGCCGCGGTGAGTGCGCCCCCGCCGGCGGGCGGCGGGAACGCGCGCTTCCCCCGCTGCGGTCGCCTGACTCCCCCAGCACCCAGCACCCGGCCGGTTCTCTTAGTTTGTGGGAGTGTGTAACCGCTAACGGGAAGGTGCCAAGACTTCAGAACTATGCTAAAATTTAATCACTAGGAAGTATTTCTCATAACAAAATTCCGGGGCTTCCCCCTTCTATGTACCCGGTTCTGCTAGTGACGGTCGTTAGTTGGAATTTTTTTTTACCAAGCAGGAACCTTTCCTGACCATCTGATTCTAGAGGTGTCTTCTCCGCGGAATTTTTTAGACGTGGAATGGCCCCACTTTCCCCTCGATATCTCCTTGATCTTAAAAAATTTTTTTGTAAGGCGCCAGCGCAAGCAATTTTGTATTGTATTGCTTCAAAAGTTGTCGGCAATCCCGAACCGAGTGCTTCAAAAGCAGTGCAGGTGGAAATGTGATGGTCGGGAACTCCAGAGTTCCGTGTGGATTAGTACTCTAGTTGCCTGTGTGTGTTTTGTGGGCTTTTTTTTTTTTGGCAAATCCTTTTCGTTTTACTTTATTTCTAGCTTTATTGAAGAATAATTCACAAATGGTATTTACCAGAGGCATTTTACCTTGCGGCGGCCACAGTCAAGCTAATTAGCATGTCAGTCACCTAACATAGTTACCATTTCCTTTTCCTTTTTTTTTTCTTTTTTTGGAGGCCAGAGCAGTTCAGATTCACCCTGTTAGTGAATTCCAAGTGAGGTGGCGGTAACCGTAGCCACCACTGCCAGGTCTCCGGAAGTGGTTCCCGTGCGTGACTGACACTCGCTGCCCGTGGGCCGGCATCTCCCCATTTCTCCTGCACGCCGGTCCCCCCGCCCCCGCCCCTCGCCCCGGCAGCCACCATGTCACCCCCTGCTCCCAGGAGTCTCCCTTATTCCACGTGCGAGTCAGCCCCTGCAGCCCTGGGTGTGCGCGTCTGGCTTCTGGCACTTACTCCAGGTTTATCCGCCTTGTCGCCAAGGGCAGAGCTTTCCTCTTTTTACGGCTGAGTGATAGTCCATCGGGTGTCTGTGACACCCTTTCTTTGTCTGCTCGCGCACTGGGGACACGTAGGCCGCCTCTGTGGCCGCGCTCTCGAGAATCTGCCGCTGCACCTTCAAGGTGGCGGATCTGTTTCCTTCGGATCCACACCCAGAGGTGCAGGCCCTGCTGCGAACCAAAGCATCGCAGGTTCGATTCCCAGTCGGGGCACATGCCTGGGTTGCAGGCCACGGCCCCCAGCAACCACACATTGATGTTTCTCTCTCTCTCTCTTTCTCTCCCTCCCTTCCCTCTCTGAAAGTAAATAAATAAAATTAAAAAAAAAGAAGTGCAGTCTCTGCCTCCAAAGGCAGTCCCGTGTCGTGTTTCGAGGACCCCCCCCCCCGCACTGAGCCCCACTGTGGCTTCCCAAGCACCCCGCCACCCACGGGGCAGCAGGCTCCCTTGCAGCACGGCCCGCCCCCACTCTCGGGGTGGCCGGCCTGTCACAGGGGACCGTCGCAAGGGCGAGGGAGCCACATGGTCACATCTCATCCCTGGTCAGGAATCCACCCTCAGCTCTGTGTCCGCCCTGGAAGGAACTTCCCGTCCTGGCCTTGAAGAGGTTAATACTGATTTCAAGATGGGAAAAAAGTAATTGCTAAAGTAATGCTACAGTTTCATTGAAACTTTCTGAACGCGTTGTCTCCTCTTCCAGAACAAACCCAGCATCCCGAGCGAGAACAGCCTGGCCCTGCTCGACGGGGCGTCCGGGGACCAGACCCAGTGGCACCTGGGGCAGGACGACAGCGCCCTGCGCGGCAGACACCTGCCTCCATCCCCGAGGAAGCACGTCTCCTCCGGTGGCGCCAGAGAGTCGCTGCTCTTCCTGGCGGAGGACAGCAGGCACGGGCCGCCCCCCGAGGCCCCCGAGGGCTGTCGCGTGGCGGCAGGACCGGTGGTGCCCACTGCAGAACCGGACTCCCGGCGGGCTCCTCCCACCACATCGCCCACCGGGGAGGGGGAAGCGGAAGACACGGAAACACTACGCCGGAGCTCAGAGGACCTGCAGGTGCCCGGCCTCGGGCGACGCCCGTCCAGGTCCGTCCCTTGGGAGAAGGAAGGGAGCGAGGCCGAGGAGCCCGCGGAGGGCGCCGGACTGCGCCGTGAAGTCGTGCCTTTGAGCCGCACGAACTCCCCCTTCCGACAGGACTTGACCTGCTCGGAGGAGAACTCAAGTGGGAACCAAGCTTAAGGCGGCGGTGAAGAGTCCGCCCCTTGCATCCAAGCTCCTCGGGGGACGCGCTAGGGTTCCCTGTAGTAGGTACAGCGAACAGTTATTTGTGGGGACGACAACCCTGGCTGCCGTCCAACACCTCTCTTCCCCGGGAGCGAACGCAGGGATCTCGCGGGCACATACAGTGCCCACTGGTGTTTTAAGTGTGAGCCAGTTCCACTGTGCTCTTAAGTCGGGTACCGGGTGTGTGCGGACAGTGTCTGTCGGACGCAGGGTTGCGCAGTATTGGTGCTGAATGCCGTTCATTTCATTTCAACCGAGTGTGCGTCTGCCGCGGCCCGCCGCACGACCAGTCAGTCGCCCCAGACCGGTCCGGTTGAGCGCAAACTGGTCGAGATCTCAAAACTGGACAGAGCTCCCCTTGAAATGCTGAAACTCTTGACCCACTAACTGCCTTAATCTTATGCCTCTACTAAGCAAACTTAAGTAATTTATGGAGCTACTCGTGGACTCTCAAGGACCGGTGACCGTGTCCTGCAGGGCGGCGATGCCGTTCCCAGCCGCTGGATCAGGGACAGAGTTCGTTTCGCTGCTCCGTGAGGACGCTCTTGTGGGGCTGCCGCCCTGCGTTCCGGAAGCCCCCGCCTTCCCTCGGTGACCTGCGTGGTGACCGCGGGACGTTAAGGACGCCGGGTGCAGGGGGCTCGCGCCGTTTCCCCGCTCTCGCTGGAGCCCGCCCCCAGGAAGCCCAAGGCCACATAAACTGCCCCGATTTGCAACGAGAACAAAACAGAACGAAAACCCTGCGAGTCCTTTTCCCTCAACTGATAATGATCCAAGTTGCTTGTGTCATCTCAGAGTCACTTTGAAAGCGGTTGCCTCTGTATTTCGGGAGCTGCCGACTCACAGGAAGGCTGTGAGGAAAGCTCGGACAGTCCCCGCGCGCCCCGCCCTGCCCACGCCGTCCCCGGGCCGAGTCTCACGTCCGCGGGAGTCAGTACTGATGGTCCACGCTGCTTTCACGTTTCCTCAGTTTCCCCCTACCGTGCCGTCCGTTTGCTGTTCCAGGATCCCGTCCGGGAGCCCCCAGACTCCTGGGTGTCCCGTCTGCCTTGACCCCCCGCCCCCTCGGCTGTGACCGTCGCTCGGACTTGCCTTGCTCGTCGGCCTTGGCAGTTGGGAGGGTGCCGGTCAGAGAGGTGGCTGCAGGCCCGTCCGTGGTCACGGGTCTGATGGTTTTCTCACGGTCGCACTGGGACTGCGGGTCTCAGGAGGAGGGTCCCCCAGGGACAGTGAGTGTCACTCTCATCACGTCCCCCGAAGGGCACGACCCATCCACGCAATGCGTGACTGTGGATGTCGACCTTGATCCCTGGCTGAGGTCATGCTGGCAGGTTCCTCCGTCACAAAGTTCCTGTGCACCCCCCCCCCCAGCCCTGCACACTGTGGCCTCGAAGGAAGTTGTGGCGTGTCCTCTTCTCCAGGACGGAGGGTCCGCGTCACTCGCTTGCAGTTCGGCGAGGGACATTTGTCCCTTCGCCCTCAGATTCACCGTCAGGTTTGGGAATTCGTGGGAATTAACTGGGAATCGTGAGTCAGTGGTGTCGGGAGAGGCCAGATTGGCAAAGAACAAAACCCCAGTGAGGTTCTGGCTGGAGGGTACCAGCGCGCTCACTCCGATGCTCCGCGCGTCCCAGCCGTGACTGTTTTTAACTGTCACTTTAGAGAAGGCGTTCCAGACCCCACGCGAGCGAGCGAGGGCCCATCGGGACTGGCCTGTGACGTGCTCACTGAAGGAAGTTCGTTACCTCTCGGTTAGAAAAGTCTCAGAAGGGGCTCTGTTGGAAACAGTGCTTAAAAATATTTATTCAGGCCCATCTCAAAACACCTTAAAGAAAATGACATGGTTTTTCTGTTTTAACCTACATCCCAAATTCTAAAAGGATACGTTTTATTTAGGACAATTATTCATTCGTTTTTACAAAGGAAGACACGTCTTGCTTTCTGTGTAAGCATGAACTTTCTGTATGTGAAGGAGAAACGTGTGAGACTTTTTTTTTTTCACAGCACAGAAGAAAGACCGAAGGTCCCGGGCAGATTTTGTTTTTGTGTGCCCGTGACAGAATCCCATCTGGAAGGACATAACGGGAAAGTCCCTTTGTCAGAAGCGCTGTTTCCGACGGGGAGGGGCTGGGGGTGGTGTGGGTGCTGCTCCGCCGGCACACGCTCCCACCATGGCAAGGCCGAGCGCTCCGAGCCTGTTGGGTGGAGGGAGAGGGCGGTGAGCCAGGCCGGGTCCCACCTGGAACCCACAAAAGGTCCCTTTTCTGCGAGGCTCCTGTGACCTGTCACCGCCAGATCGAAGGTTCCCCAGTTCCCCTGCCGCTGGGATGTTCTTCCCGAAGACATCGCCCCTGTTCTGTCGCAGACTCGTGTGAAGGAGCCACACCTTTGGCTCTGGCACGTGGCGGCCTTCCCGCGGCCCTGGGCTGCCCCCGAGGCCCACCCTGGCGTCCACCCTTCACCCTCCGGGGTCCCGCCCCGGGCATTTCAGGCGGACGGAAGGGGAGCGGGTGGTTTGAGGGGCTGTTGCTGTGTAGAGGGAAAGTTCTGTTGCGTAGTGTACCCCAAAGTTTACCTCCCCCGGCGTGGTGTAGAGAGGTGCCCAACCATAGCGTGGCTACTCTTCTGGTTAAAAGGCAGTGACTCATTTATTTATTGGCTCCTTGTGCTGGTCACAGGCCAGGCACGGTCACCGGGGACGTGGGAAATGAAGTAACTGACGTGTTCCCGCTGCGAAGGAGCCCGTGAAGAGGAGAAGGAATTGCAAATATCAATAATAGTGATGATGATAATAATAATAATATAATAATAATAATAGATCCTGCTTAGACGTTATTAACCCAAGATTCTACTACCAAATCAGTCTTTTGAAGCTGCTTTATCTAAAACGAGCTCTAAGTTCAGAACCACAGTGCCATTTCCAAGCTCGTTAACTCCCTGTATGATTACTATATGAAGCATCTGTGATAATGCTGCTATCTAA
This sequence comes from Phyllostomus hastatus, assembly GCF_019186645.2. Taxonomy (NCBI): domain Eukaryota; kingdom Metazoa; phylum Chordata; class Mammalia; order Chiroptera; family Phyllostomidae; genus Phyllostomus; species Phyllostomus hastatus. The sequence continues at coordinate 21,530,476 of NW_025333607.1, read as the reverse complement.
GAAACTGGCTTGTCAAGGGGCAGACTCAGAGACAGACACCACGAGTCCTGTTTTGGGCGTCTCCGCCTGCACTTCCGTGCCGCCCCCAAACCAGGCCGCGCGGGGCTGGGAGCTGGGCTGGGGCAGAGCCCCTCTGGGACCCCCCGCCCCCGCCCCCTCCCTCGTGTGAAGCTACCAGGGGCTCCGGGACAGCAGCCCGGGATCTGCTGCCTTTGTCTGGCTAACAGCGTCCTCCAAGGCCGGCCCCCTCCCTTCGGAAGGAGAACTGGATGGGACGGTGCCGTCATTTCGTGCGGAGGCCCCGATGAGAGGACCCAGGATGCTGAGAGGGAGCGTTTCTCAATGAGGTGGAGGAGCAGACAGGAGAACACTGTGAATCTTCCCAACATGGGCAGAGCATCTTCCCCCTTCTCTAGAAGAGCTGGATTTTCAGGAAAACTATTTTCATGAATAAATTCCCCGACGCAAATTCCATTTTTGTTTAGCGTATGAGACTGGGGTTCTGGGCTGATACTTGGGAGCCCCAGTATACGTTGAGGAACGTCAAACGGATACCCAAGTCCGGCTTCTCCAAGACGCCTCACAGCGCCGGGCCGGTTCTCCCAGGCGCCGTCCGGACTTGCAGACCTTCCCGCCCGTCCCGCCCCGTCCAGCCCGGTCGCGTCTCGGTGTCTGTTCCTTCAGGTGTCTTTCAGGGGCAGAATGGTCTGCACCAAACCAGTTCGAGTTTTGGTTTGGTCAAGATAGGGAGTTATGCATATTTAGACAGAAGCATATTTTATTTGGAAAATAATAGGAATCTGTGCAATATTTTTTCCCGCGTAATGTAGTTCGGACGGAGACGCACATCTGCTTCTCCAGCAGACGCCTTAAGGTCATCACGCTTCTCAGTGTTTGCGTTGAACTGTATGTAGCAGCGTTCTAGGTGATTTTAGAGAGAAAAACAGTCTTTGTATTGTCGGCAGGAGAAATGTTTTTGTTTATTTAAAATGATTACGGAGACTGCATTGTAACTAACTGCCTCAGCAACAATAAATATGCAATAAGAAAATCCTGAACCTTAGACTAGTGTTAACAATATTGTTACTTTAGGGGAAATGTATGTATATAGGGCAGCAAGCTGGTTCTGTGTAACTAACCCCAAGTCTCACCAAGGTCAGGTGCGCGCCACAGACCGGAATAGCCTTTGGGATGAATCTTTGGTAGGATCGACACAGGGCATTGCCAACACCCTCGACCCTCTGTAAAGGAAGTTAGCTTTTGTATAATGTACAGTTTGTTTAACCTCATGGCTTCTGTAGCTCTCTACCGTTACGATACTTGAAGCAGGCAGAAAAGCACTGTGGGAAAGTCGGTAGCTCTGGATGCAATATGCAAACATACCAAAAAAAAGAAAAAATAGAACAAGGTACTGAGCTGTAATGATCACTGGATGCTTTATAACCGGAAAGCTAGGTGTTTTGTTTTGTTTTTTCAAACCAGTGTTCAGTCAAGTGAAGGAACTTCGAACTGTGCGATCGTGTGTCGTCTGTAGAATCACAAATGATTACCTCTTTGCTGTGAGAAACCTCGGAGGTTCTTCGTCTCTGTGCCGTTTGGGCTCTCGATGAGGACATCCGTTCCTGTCCCTCGGCAGGGGACATCGAGGGGCCTGAACAGACCCCCCGCCGGTGGGCGGCAGGGTGCAGCGTGGGAGCTCGGCGCGTGCGCGAAGTCAGCCTCCCGCGGGGCGGGGCCCCAGCTCCTCTCGTGGCCCCGAGAGCTGTGGGACGAGCAGGTGCCGGGCGCGGGGCTTCCCGAATCTGCTGGGACCAGTGCCCTGAGCAACGCCTAGGACGGCAGAGACGCGAAACGTGTGTGAAACCCACCGCTTGAAATGCCTCAATCTTTTACATGAAAGGTACGGGAGAGTTCCGCGTGGGCCTTCCCCAAAGTTCGCCCCTTTGGCTGTAAAGGGGCACCTGTGTGAAAGGTCCGAGCCTTCCCCTCGGCTCGGAGACGGGTGTCTGCCAAGCCCTCGCCGGCGCTGAGACCGGCTCCCTGGGCGCCTGCGTCCCCGAGTTTTCGGCAGAATCACTGCTGCGGCTGAGCGCTGCTGGGAGAACACTGTGGACGCCGGATTGCCTGGGGGGCTTCCTTTAAAATATGCAAAAGTCCCGTGAAGTGCCCAACAACGCAGTTGTGAAATAAAGTTGGTTGTGATCGACGCTCCGTGTGGTGGTGGCTCTTCTTCTACAGCTGGGCCGGTGTCCCCTGGGGTGGGTTCTCTAGGTGACCCATGGCGGGGCCTCCCCGTCTCCTCCTCAGCTTTGCGTCCCGGCCAAGGCAAGCCTGCAGTGTCCCCGGCGGGTCCGGTCAACTACCTCCTCAGGCTCTTACACTCATGAGGGGAACGGAGCATCTAACTGTGTCAGAACAGGACTAGTCCCCAAGTGCAGCAGCCGCACTGATGGCCGTCCTCTGGGAGCCGAGGGCGGGGAGGACACACGGTCAAGTGCGTGAGCAGAGCTCCCGGGACTGGAAGGGCGACCTTCTCATCCGGGAGCTGCGGGGGCCCGGGCTGGAAGGAAGGTCACACCCCTGTTGACACAAGCACGTTTGAGGCGGAAGGACAGAGTGGCCCCCGTGTGCGGGAGACAGAAGTGAAGAACCCGGGGTGGAGAGGTCAGCCGTTTTCCTGGGCGCGCGGAGGGGAGTGAGGCTCAGTTCCAGAAATTACAGCTTCCCTGCAACCCGCATCTGCTCAGTAGGGTCCCGCGGCCCCAGGCAGAATCCCTCCCTCCGCGGTCACCCCCTGGTTTCGTGACGGTCCGCTTACCTGCCCCCTTCCCCAGACCCAGCCTCGCCGGCAGCTCAAACAAACGCTTAGCGCGTGTCTGCTCCGAGCTGTTCTGTGGGGAATTGGGGGGACGGGGAAATCAGTAAACAGCGAATTTCCGTGTGCGCGTGTTACTGCGGTTTCCACGCCGGCACAACAGCCCGTCTACCCTCCCGTGACCTGTCCCCTCGAAAGCAGAACCTCGTTCTGGAAGGACGTGCAAGCCAGCATCCGGGAGGAAGCTAGCCCTGCCGTCCTTTCTGCGTGGATTGTGGGTAAGGTTCTTTCTCGGGTGACAGTATTATTATCATACGTACTTTTAAAAGATCCACGAACCAAAGGGTAATTTAAATAGTTGGCCACCGGCAAGTAGAGGTGACCCTTTGTCTTCCAGCACAATCTCTTTCTTTACGCACCGTTGCCGGCGAATGAGGTGCAGTGCTAGCTAGCCGCCGGGGCCCCTGTGTGCTGGGCATTTCACTCCGAGTAACGGACACAGGCGCCGGCACTGGGTTTGTTCAGGGATGGCTCTCCGCACCCGGGCCGTGGTCTGGAGCTGTCAGCCGGGCGGGAAAGAACGGAGGGGCGGTTCACAGTTCATCTGACTTGACATGACTTGAGACAGTCCCAGCCGGAGTTGACCCTTGGTGCCTTGTCAGGCAGGTCAAGGTGTCGTCTGCGTACAGGAGGTCAGCTGAAGGACGTGGCCCTGACATCAGACTTCCCGCCTCATGACTTGCCCCTTCTTCTGTGGTTTGTCTTGGGTGCCCCAGCTTGCACACCGAACATTGTTTTGTTTGTTTGTTTGGTTTTTAACTTTGTCACCGTGTTAAATGTCACCAGCCCAGTATTCCCCTAGTTGGTGTCTCCCTCCCCTCTCTCTTCCGTCCATTGCTTCCTCCCTCCATGCAAGACCACGTCTCTGGGGGTCTGCCGCCTCTTCCAGGAAGCGTCATTTCTGTGTCCCTGGTTCTGTTTTGCTCCCTTGTTTGTTGTGTTGATTGGGTTCCACTTATAGGTGAGATCGTATGGTATTTGTGTTTCACCGCCTGGCTTATTTCACTTAGCATAATGCATATTTTAATGTTCATTCACATACCACTTAACATGCTATATGCATTTAAAATAGAGGAGAGGATTGTAGCCAGATCTTTGGAGGAAAAAACTCTGTCAGTCGAAGGCCCAGCATTTTCTCCCCAGACGCACAGGTAACCTCGCACCCACCCCGCTGGGAGAGCACGCGCCTCGTTGGGGTTCTCCAGAGAGAGGCGCCATCTGATGCAGACTCAGCGAAAAGCGGTCGGAAGGGAAGAGCGTGGCCTTACAGATTTGAGACTCCAAGTTTCCCCTTTCATCTTGTTTTCTGTTGAGAGACGTATCGTGGCCTTAGCCCTGTGTAAAGGGCAAGGACTAACGTAATGCTTGGGATGCTTGAGTTAAAGACCCAGTTCCCAGGAAGGTTCTTCACACGCGCCTACAGGTAGGTCACTTCTGTCGTCGGCGGTGCCACAAAATGCAAACAATACCCAGGAAGGGGAGCGACCGCATCCCAACTTTCCCTTGTTGACGCTGGGCCACTTTGGAAGCACGGCCCCGCCAGGGGCCTCTTGCGTCCGTGACTGAGGGACACGGCCCACGCCTCGTCACAGGCGTGCAGCTAAAGCCCCTCACCCCTTGGTGGGAAGAGGGGGAAACGTGCTCCATTTCCCCCGTGGTTTCTGTGTAAAAAACCGCAGTTGCCACTCAAGGGCAAAGACGGTGTCCCCAGGTTGTGGAAAGTGGAGGCTGCGGATGACAGTCACGGGGGCTTTCCCTGGAAGACATCGTCCCTGGAAGGTAGTTCTACCGCGTGCGAGGCAGACATTACCGGCACTGAACACTGCTCTGTGTCGGCTGGTGGACTACGACGGATCAGCGGTGTGGGGTTGACCGTCCACGCAAGTCTTCCGGGCGGTCCCCGGCGTCCTTCCCGCGGTGCCGCTGCACCCCCAGGCGTGGGAGGAGACCTGCAGGGGGGTCAGACACGCGCTCGAGTCCGGCCGTCACGTCACAGGCCGTGGGCCTCCTAAGGAGGCCGGAGGCCCCTAGGTCGGCTGCTCCGCCGCCGACGCTGGCCTCGGGTGCTGCAGCCCCACTCGGGAGCTCTCCTTCCCTGCCGGCTCGGGCTCTCGGTGCCCTGGGTGGCCCTCCTGCGGGAGGCGACAAGGGACACAACAGCTGCCAGAAAGAGGACCGACAGCAAGGCTGCCGTCCCCGAGCCAGTGGCCGTGAAAACGGGCGTGGTCAAGCCATCGGCCACCTGCGAGGATGGAGATGATGGCGATGTGAGTGCCAGAGCGAAGGGCAAGGGCTGCGGCGGAGGAGCTGCTCTGGAGTGGCACCAAGGAGCGCCGGTGCCACTCAGCACGGCGCAGAGGCCGGGGCGGGGAGGGAAGTGGGGTTGGCCGCTCCCGGCTCGCGTGGCCGCGACCGCGGCCCTGGCACGGGGGGTCGAGTGTGGCCAAGGGCGGCGCGAACTACCTACTGCGGTGACCGGGCCTTCCTGCCCGGGACAGGGCTGTGTGTGCGGCAGTGAACGCAGGAGGCGAGCCCACAGGTGTGTTTCTGCGACACTTCCACGCAGACGCCGCACAGACAGAAGCACATTGTTTCCAACGCCCCCCCACCCCCTTTGCCGAGAGCCCTGGTTCAGGACGGAAAGGAGGGGGCGCCGCGGCCCTGTTCCAGAAGGGAGGCGAACTCAACTCCCGCGGGCGGTCCTCGTGGGAAACCTCTCCAGCCCGAGGACGCATGGAGACCTCCCCACCCCCTCCCAGCCTCGCGGGCTGTCCCCACCGTCCCCACGTGGGTCTGGACTCGCCGAGAGAGTGGAACGGCTGGACGCTGACCCGGACGTCCAGAAAGGGAAGCCGCGGCGGGGCGGGGCCTGGCGCTGGTTCGGTGTGGACCGCACGTGTGTGCGGAGCTGTGGGCGCCCCGAAACTGTGATTTACGTGCCCAGAAATGCCAAAGGCAGCACGCAGCTGCCCTTGGAGCTTCTTAACTGGTCTTCGGAGAAATATCCCTGCCAGAGAGAAAGCGCCAGTGGACTAGCTCACCTTCTCGGTGAGCGTTCAGACCCTGTCCACTTCCATATTTACCGTAAAAAAACTCTGGGTCGCAGCGACGCTGTCAGCCCGGTCCCGGGCACTCTGGGAGGAAAGCATAGAGAGTCCCCCCGCCCCCCCACTCAGTGCTCTTCGGGAAAAACAGTCGAGCGCAGCTGGAGGGTAGGTTCTCCGGCCACACTGTGCGGCCGCCCCTGGGAGTCGTGACATCTTTTATCCGAGAGACAGCTGTGGGCTGGGAAAAGTGAGAGGAGCCGTCGGCTTGGCCTTGAAAGGTCCCAAGCCCGGGACTCCAAAGGGCAGATGGAAGCCGACCAGCAGGAACTCTGGGTGTTCTCCAGGGGCCTTGCAGAGCGTGCATCCTCGTCCCTGATTGTCGACTCGCTCTGTCCAGCAAACTGTCACCTCTGGGGGTGGGTGGCTGTTCTCCTGCCTGAGCGTCTAGGGAGTGTCCATCCCCACGCAGAGGAGGGAGAGATCCCATGGCACACCCCTCCCTGCTTGCTGAAGGTTTCTGGACTCTCTGCGTTCAGACAGAGAATAGGCTAGAGGTGCCCCCTGCCCCCCCAGAGCCGCTGGGAGTTCCTGCGGTCCCATCAGAACCCAGCATTCCCCACGCACTGTGCCAGCCACTCCCTCTGTCTTTGAAAACGCAGAACGGGCTGCCTTACCTAGGAAGAAGAGAACAATGAGACCGTTTCTGTCCTCCGCACCAGGGTGTGCCTGCGGCAAAACACTCAGGGCTGGTGGCGGGGTCAGAGGAAGAGCGAAGCAGTCAACGCAGCAGACGTCTGGAGAGGATCCGGAGCCTTCCAGGTTTCTGAGGGGCTCGGCCCCGCTTTGCCCCATGAAGGGGGTGCAGAACCGAAGCTGCCACTCCGGGCGAGGCGGTCGAGGACCGAAGCTGACCGTCTCTGTCTCGGGCCTGGGAGAGGGTCTGTCTGCGGCTCAACCCCGGCGGGCGGTCAGTGTGGGGGTTAAAATAGGCTCCCGGGGACCACCAGGGGGGCGCGGGCGACTCCAGGTGCTCCTTAGAATGCGGCTTCATCCGTTCTGTGGAAACGGGCGCAGTCGGTCCGAGGGGGGAGTTCAAATGCATGGGGGGGGAGGCAAGCATATGTTTACAGCTGTTCGTACGGAAAATAACACAATTGAAATGAATCACAATGTAAGAATAAATCCTGTGCCTCGTGCACTCACAGCGGTAAACCTACTTTTGCCCCGCCCTGTGTGTGAGTCTCTACTCGGGTGTGTGTGTGTGTTACACAAGCAGTTAAGACCACTTTGTACTATTGTGAGAATGAGTGATTAAGGGAAAAATCAAAGAGGTTGTGGGATTTTTAAGGCCAACTATGATATTTACCTTCCCTCTGTATAGCTAAAGCAAAATGAGGACGTCTCTCTAACTTCCTGCCACAATTTTTTTTTTAAAGAGAGAGAGTCAGAGGAACAGCCCATGTTCCAGATCAAGCAGGGCGGTCCCGTGGCCCCTCTCGTCCCGAGTCCACCCTCCACGTGCTGGGTGGCAGCCCCTCCCCTGCACACCTGAGTCGTTGAAGCACCTTCCCCGTGAACTGCTGGGACTTTCCGTGGGAACATGGAACGCACCCCGCGTCACTCCGGGAAGCCGTCCCGGCCCTCCCGGAAGCGAAGACCAGAACTGGGGGGGCGATCCCGCGGCTGGTCCTCCGCCCCCCGGGGTCTCTCCGGCTCCGTGGGGCCTGCACCCCCTGTCGGGACCTCGAGGCTTCCTTGCCGCGCTCTCTTCCTGCTTCTGCCCCGCACCTCCTCTGCGGACCCGACACAGAGGGGGTTGGGGGTCTTTGTGCCCCGTCGCTGCCGCAGTCTGTAGAGCTTGGGAGGTGATCGGTAGGGAAGCCCGTTGCTTTTAAGCATGATTTCAAAGGCGAGAGAATTTCAGGAAACCAAAGTCCAGGGGGAATTTCAGGATTAAATGATACTAAAGTCCCCTGACGACTAACAAGTAAATGCAACTGTTTGTGTATCTTAGAATGACAAAACACATACGATAGGGCCACTGGGGGAAATCTAACCGTGGACAGTACATGGGACGATACGTTTCTTGACACTAGCATTGTGGTTTTGGAAGAAAGTCCTTCTTCTGGGGAGATACTTGCTGAAATATTTCCTGGTGAAGTGCTATAATGTCTGCAGCCTGCTGTCTAAAGATACAGCAGAAACTGTGTGTGCGGAGAGGTACACGAGGCAGCCAGCTGTCGGGAGGACCAGAGAAGCTGGGGGGAGAAGGGTGGATGTGTGTTCACTGGACTGGTTTTTGAAAATTTTTAGGCCTCAGTTCCCCTCACCGAGAAGCTAGAAAGGTAATTTTAAAGCGTGTTGTGATGAAAATAGTCCCTCTGGACTTCAAGTCTGCGGAGCCGGCCGCCCGGGCTGTCCCGTCCGCCCCGGCCGTCCCTTCCGCGGCGACTGTCCCGGGCCTCACCGAGCCCCGCATCCTCCATGCGGTCACCACCCAGGACGCTCACCCGCAGGACGGTCTTGTCCGCCCACCGGGGGCCAGGGCAGTCCCGGGCCACGTCCCACATCGGTTTCCTCACAGATCTGGGCCCAGCCCCGCCCGACAGCGCCGGGCACGCATGCAGTGGGTGTTCACGGACCTCCCCATGACCTGGTGTCTCCACTGTCCTTGACCTGCAAGCCACACCTCGGCGCTTTGTGCACTCGGATGCCTTTCTTCTTTCCAGCTTTCTTTTTTTTTTTAAGATTTTTATTTGTTAATTTTGGAAGGGAAGGGAGGGAGAAAGAGAGGGAGAGAAACGTCCATGTGTGGTTGTCTCTCGTGCGCCCCCTGCTGGGGACCTGGCCTGCAACCCAGGCATGTGCCCTGACTGGGATTCGAACTGGCGACCCTTTGGTTCACAGGCTGGTGCTCAGTCAGCCAGGGCTTTCCAGCTTTCCCTAGGGGGGCAAAGCTGCTGTTCATTTGCCCTCCCAGGATGGGGGAAAAAAGAGCCCCGATTCCTGGCATCCTTGTGGCTTATCACGTGTCCCTCTGGCAAAAGGCAGCCTCGCCTGGCCCACGGTATTTATCGCCCCCAAATCAAAACCAGTCGCCAAAGTAATGAAGGCCCATCGGTTTGCGCTGATTTAACCCGCGTCAGAAGAGCTCTAGGAGCACATGAGGGTAATTGAACCAGCCGACGGAAAGCCGTAAAAATGATCAAAAAGCCAATAGAGATGCTGAGAACACCGAGCTTATTTTACCGAGGATTTATGGCCAACTGATCCGAAAACTATTTGGGCCAAGTCTCCACGCACATGAGCCCCTTGGTTAGTCAGCAACGACACCAGCCTCTGCAACAACGGCCGCCTGTAATAAGGTCTCCCCGCACCCCAAACTTGCAGTGCACGCGGCATAATCTTCAGCAGTTGCGAGGCCGCACTAGACGCAACTTTGCACTGACCCACCGTTCGCTTGTTCCTCGGACCCCCGGCATCATCCCTCTGACACGCGTCCGTAACTGTTGAGGCATCAAACGGAGCTGAAGTGTCCAACGTCCCCCGCGTGGCAGCCGTGCCCGCCCCGGCTGTGTCCCCGGCAGCAGCGAGTGCCAGCTCGGTCACCAGGCTCCGCCACACGACGTCAGCTGTGCCCCGGCCCCAACTCCGGGGCTTGTATGTTACTGACTGGACTCGAATCCACTTCCCCACGTGCAGGTGATCAAGTGTGGCGTCCAGCCACCCGTGTAAAATCTGTGACCTTGACCTCTTGTCATTGCAGCCCTGGTTCATAGACGCAGTTGTGCCGCTGGCTCTGTTCTTGTTCTAAAAAGCAAACAGAGGTGGAAATGCTTTCTCCCAGCGTTGCACTGATGAAGGTCTCTACCCTGCATCTCCTCTGAAGTGACCTCAGAAGGAGCTATTTCTGTTGTCACTGGCGGGTGACGCCCAGGTGCCACATCAGCCTCGGGAAGATGGAAGACATGCGGGGCGCTGGAAAGAGCATCTGCTCGCAGTGCAACCTCCTGTCTTCCAAACGGCCCGAGGGCTGGGCCCGAGGGGAGGACCCCGCAAAGCGGGGGCTTCTCCAGCGCGCAGTGCACAGTGCTCACGCCTGCGAGTCTGGGGCGACTTAAAACACCGAGGATCTTGCAGCCGAGAGGCGGGGGGTGGGGGGGGGGTGGGGGGGGGGAGAGAGAGAGAGAGAGAGACACTCCTTCACGTGCGGAAGGTCCCCTGCTCAGCTAAGGCACTCCTTCAGAAGTCAGACTTCCAAGAGCCAAAGCTTGTTTGGCCAAAGGCTGTGGGTCTTAGAGTTGCTAAGATTAAAAACCAACAGTTTGACTTTGCTGGCCGTCCACCTAGGTGCCCAAAGACACAACTACGGGAAGGGCCACGTTTACCTGAGTCTTGAGGAGGACCGAGCACTCCGGGGAGGGTCCGAAACGAGTCGGACAGCACTTTTCCGCTAGTTTAAAGATACCGCGGGATGAGCGGAGCCCTGTCTAGGTGTGCATTTGGCCCAGACTTTAAGAAAGACTGTGGTTGAGACGGCAACTTTATACTTTTGTATCTCAAGGTCTATACATGCAGTAAGTACGACTTTCAAGTTATCTGCATCGTCTTTGAAAACAATACTTTAGGGGACCCTTGCCCGACAAAGGTCACGACTTAGCAGTGCCCAGAGCTGTGCTCCTTCCTTCCAAAGGCCTCACAGGACGAGTCACACGACGATTCCTCTTCTCCTGTTGCCAAGGTTTGGATAAAAACAGAGCCTCTGTTTCCTGCTCTGTGCAAGAAGAAGGGCGGTAATCAAGCTCAGGTGTTGGGTTGTATCTTAGTTCTGCAACTTGCTATTAGTATTCTCGAAGTGGGAGTGTTTTCCTGCGCAGTCTTTGTTGACGACTGTATTTTCTCGTAGGCTGTGCTGTATTGATACTTGAATTACAGTTGGCCGACCCTACGGGGGTTAGGGTGCCAACCCCCATGCCGCTGAAAGTCTGCGTGTCCTTTGGACTCCTTCAAAATTTAACTTCTAACAATGTACGGTTGAGCGGAAGCCCTAGCGATAACATAGACAGCGGGTTAACACAGACTTTGTATTTTTTACTGTATTCTTAGAATAAAAGAAGCCAGAGGAGAGAAAATGTCATTAAGGGAACCACAAGGAAAATACGTTTACAGTATTCACTGAAAAAAACCCACACCTGAGTGGGCCCGTGTGGTTCAGACCTGTGTTGTTTAAGGTCAGCTCTATGTGCATTCTTCTCTCCTGAGTTTCGAGGTACTTGCAAGAGACTGTTCCCCTTACTAACTTAAATGACCTGAAACACAGGGGCCTTGGTTTCCTAAACCCCCCAGGAGACTCAGGCCTGAGAAGCCAACTGGTCAACCGAGGCTCGCCAGCTCTGTGGCTCGCTGCAACTTTCCCACGCTCCCCCGCAGCACGCCCCACCCTCAGCCTTTAGAACCGTGTCCCCTGGGTCTGTAACTTTTCTGTTCCGTCACCACTCCGATGGCTTGTCCGCAGGGACAGGGCTGGGTCAGCAACCTCGGGGAGAAAACTGCCATCAGCCACCACCCCGAGAAGTTCCCCCCCGCCCCATTCTGTTTACAAGGGCGGATGCCAATTCCACCCGCAGCCAGAGAACTCGCGCAGCCCGGCGCCCCCGGTGTGCAGAGGAGACCGCGCCAGGTGCCACAGGGAGCCGTGTGCCAAGGGAGCCGCGTGGGAGCGGCTGCAGCGTGCAGAGGAGACGGCAGTCACTGCTCAGCTGCGCCCCGGACAGGCACCCCTCTCTCTGTGGCACCCAGGGGCGGGGGGGGGGATGCCACCTCCGTGTGGAAGGGCCCTCCCGCCATGGAGTGGTTCTGAGGGCGCGGTCCTCCTTGCAGTGGCTTCCTTGTTCTCTCCCATTAAAATGTCTCTGCTCCTATATTTTTAAGACTTCTCCTCACCTCAGGAACTTGGAATAAATACGTTATTTCTGCTACAGAAATGACAGCGAGGCCTTTGATGACGTGTGGCTTCTCACAAAGCGGTTGGTCTTCACCACCTCATTCGATTTCTGCGATAACACAGCCTGTGAAATACTCCGGGGCGAGGAGGGGGCACGGAGGGAGGAGGGAAAGGGAATTAAAATCTGGGGATCTGAGGGGTGCCCGGCACGTCACGCACCATCGTAACTTGAACTTCCCAACCGTCTAATGATGGAGGGATGATTGCCCTTATTTCAAAGAAGATTTAGGCATATTCTCTGTATCTAGGAGTCTTTTTCTGTTTTGTTTTGTTTTTAAGATTCCACATGGTAGTGAAATCATATGGTGTTTGTCTCTTTCTCGGACTCATTTCACTTGACACTCCGGGCCCACCCGTGTGGCCGCAGTGCCCAGATCTGATTCTTTGTCGTGGCCGAGTGGCGTTCCATTGTGCGCACAGGCCGCGGCTTCAGAGGACGAGGAACCCCAACAGCAGCTGTCTGTCTCTGTTTCGTACACTAGGGTTCCAAATAAAATGTCCTTTGAAAAGGAAATAAAATGAAGACGACTGAAGGAATTTGTCCAAAGTCCCACAGGTAATGAGCCGCCATTCGGCACCGAGATTGTCAGAGCGCGCTCAGCCGGGCGCAGACGCGCCTGAGGGACAGTCCTCTACAGGTGGGACCCCAAATGCATCCTCCGCTTGTACTGTGCTGGACACATTTACACCCCGAGGGGTGAACGGTCATGTCTATTTTGTGTTTCGCGTGTCTTGCTAGTGAAACAAGTGTTTCTAGAGCCAGCCACGCTTCCCGGCTTTTCCACGCCACCGACTGTGTTCTCAGGACCCAGCCTGCGGGGGTGAGCGTCAGTGCGGGGGCTGCCCGGTGCGCGGAGTGGGTTTGCAGGCTCCGGGAAGGCGCGTGGCACCAGCAGGCGCCTGGGAGGTAAGCCGCCTCCGTCCACAGCGCCTGCCAGACCCTGAGACACGGGGCGGGAGAGCAAAGGAAGAGACCCAGGGCTCACAACTTCCAGCCCTACGGTTTTGACCCCCCAGCGTGTCCATCAAGGAGTGAAACAACCGGACGGCACAGCAGACCTCACGGGGAGGTCACTCGCACGGCACGGCCACGCACTCCCCTCCGGTTTTAAGGTTTCAACACCGCCTTATCAGGTGATGACTAAGGAGTCGCTGCTCCCTCCCCCCCCCCCGCAGTGTCAGGAAGCGAGGTCTCGCGCCAGCAGCGCCCCGTTCGGGTGCCCGCTGGAACCGCAGGCACACGCACCGCTCCAGCTGCGCGTGCTGGCAGCCAAGCGGAGGAAGGGCTTTCGCTGGCTCCGGGCCGCCTGAGCTCAGCATATTCCTGGCGTTATCTGCTGAGGCGCAGATAATTGTACTTCTCATTAGCAGGTTTCCGAGTGTGTGTTTTACCCCATCAGCAGCTTCTTGAATCAACGCCTAGGCTGGGTCTGACGAACATCAGCACAACTGGGGTTGGAGGGGGGGTTCGAAATGTGTGCGGACTGAAACCCGAACGTCCACTCGCTGATTTCCAAGTGCAAGGAGCTCATCCTGTGGGAGTGGATGGCCACTGCGTGTCCCTTGGCCCCCACACACTGACTGGTCCCTTGGTCTCCGAGCAATCCAATCCAAGGTGTCCATAATCTTTCTAGACCACTGGGGAGCATTTAGGGGCAAACGAAAGAGGGTTTTCCTGTTTCACCCACTGCCCAAGGATTTCAGCTTTCCATGTGCACGGGAGAATTTGAAGAGGGGTTTTTACCCTCTTTCTGAGACACTACATTTCAAAAACCACCATACAGGAGCTCCTGCTCTCCTGTAGATGTAAAAAAAACGGCCTCCGCACTGTTTGCGTGAAAACATGCACACGGACCTCCCTGTGTACAAGCGTGTGAGGGTTACTGACGGTGCCGGTGGACGGTGGTGATCCCGGGGGTTCGAGAAGGCACCCGGGCCCCCCCGTTGCAAAGGCACCTTGCTACCTGTGCAATGTCTGGTGCACCAAGGCCATCCCACACGACCGCATAGAAGACCAAAGAAGACAGCACACCAGGAGTATAAAATGTCCTAGAGTCTTTTACGTACACTCTTGCCCTGGCTGGTGTAGCTCAGTGGATTGAGCACGGGCTGCAAACCAAAGTGTTGCAGGTTCGATTCCCAGTCAGGGCACATGCCTGGGTTGCAGGCCATGACCCCCAGCAACCGCACATTGATGTTTCTCTCTCTCTCTCTCTCTTTCTCCCTCCCTTCCCTCTCAAAAAATAAATAAATAAAATATTTTTTAAAAGTCCTAGAGTCTAACTACGTTTATTTATAAGAACCTACTTCTAGTTGGTGTAGCAAAAATTCAACGCAGCCCATTCTTGGCCGTGGCCTCCTGCGCTTTGTGGCGTCCTCTGTTTCTGTCTGAATCTGTGACTTCAAGGTCCAGACTTTTTTGTGTGTGGAAAGCTGTGTTCAAACAGGATATACCATCTTCTCCTCTCTGTCAGCTTCAGAGCTCATGACAGAGGGGCAGTGCTCAAGGTGTTTTGACGGGAACTGGTAAACCAGACGGCATAGTACGGCAGCGTCCTCGGTGGAAATGAGGAGCCGCCCCAGGACACCCAGGTGGTTCCCGCTCCACCTGCCCGGCGGAGAGGAAGGGCCTCTACCTCCTTCCGGACCCCTGTGACCTAAGAGATCACAGGAGCAGCTTGTGGTAGGATCTCAGTCTGGGTTTACCAGGATGAGTCAACTGGAGCATACGTTCCTTTTCTTAAAATAATTTTTAAAATGTGTTCGTTGGTTTTAAAGAGATACAGAGACAGGGGTGGGGCAGAGAGAAAGAGACATCAATGTGAGAGAGAAACATTGATCAGCTGCCTCCTGTACATGCCCCGACTGGAGACTGAACCCGCAACCTAGGTTACGTGCCCTGCCCAGGAGTCAAACCCACAGCCTTCTGGTGTACCGAGTGGTGCTCCCACCAACGGGGCCCCTGGCCAGCGCAACACATTCTTCAAAGAGGGTCGAACCCAGGATGGCGTCCTAGTTGTGTTCACCGTAGCCGGCAGCGCTGTGTAACACGGGACACAGCCTGACTCTCCCCCCACGGAATGCTCTGTTTGAACAGACACTTCCAAAGGAAGAGAATAATAAATGACTGTGTCAAGAAATACATTCTTAGGGAAACCTCTCATTCTTAAAAATCCCTTCCCCGTAACCCGGCCCAAGGTGTGCATGATCTAAAACCCCAGAGGTTCCTTTTTCCATCTTCACTTTGCCCAGAACATCAGCGGATGTTAGTCAGTCATTCAGCCGCTGCCTGCATCGCACTCTGTCACTCACCTAAAAACTGCCCACGGCCTTTCCAAATCCAGCCCTTAATAATTCTGCTCTTAGGAGGAATATGGCCAGGGACCCATAGGTACTAAGAGCCTTGGCTGTGTTTAATCCGAGAATCACAGACGCTTAGGAATACTCAGGTCCACCCATCTCTGCCCATCAGGGACAAGCATGTTTTACCATATTCATGACATGCCTGGCCACTTAGATTCTATTGGCCTGTTTCCTGGAGTGGGAATTTACTTTGGTACAAATTAATGTGTTAAGTAATTGAACGGTTCTGATGTTACATGGGCTTTCTGCTTATACTGCCTTCAAAGCTTTGTCCTGTAAATTCTACTCTTGTCTTATTTCTCTTCTCTGTATTAATATAAAACAAACCTACTTTTTCATTTTCATAACTGGTCAAACCGACGAAGGCAGTTTCATGGTTTCCTTGAGTCTGCTTTCTAGAGAAAATGTCCCCTGGACCTGCTATCGTTGCTAAACTGCCTCAGGGGAATTGAGACTTCGCACACGAAAGGGCGCTGCTTTATTTTCATCTCCCCCCCTCTGGACAGAACGGACAGCATGCTGGCCGATGAAACTGGGAAAGAAGTTTGTCCTCTTCTGGCTGAAAGAACCAGGGAGAAGGGTTCCGGTCCATCACGGCAGCTGGAAGATGAGGTGCAAATCCCAGAAAGGAGGTCGCCACAGAGGTGGAGCCTCAGATTCTGAAAATAGTTTCCGCTCAGATCTCTGATGCCCCCCCCCCGCCCCGAGCTGTGCTGCTGTGCGAGCTGCCTCCCGTGGCCCCCGCGGAGGATGAAAGAACTGAGGGGGCGGGCCCTCGGCCGGTCCCAGCAGGCACTATCTGGGCTGGGACTTTGATTTGGCTAACTGGCTGCCTGCTAAAACAAAATAATCAATACTTTTCCTTAAGACCAGAAAAGAATCCATAGTCTCCATCACATATAATTTACCTTGCCCAGGACACAATCCCAAATCACTAGACCCCCCACCCCTCCCCCCAAAATGAGACCTAGTCAAGAGAAAATTTAAGCAATGGGACCCACTGCAGTTGTAAGGCAGGTGTTAGAGGCAGCAGGCAGTGACTCTAAAGCAGCTATTCGGTGCCCATGTAACTGAAGGAAAATAAAAACGCAGGCTGGCAGAATCATGACTCATTTGACATTGCTACATCACTAGGAAAAAATCTTTATTTGTGTTATCAAATATCTCACGTTTCCTCACTTGGTAGCAAGTACGAGGTCTGTCTGGAGAATGTCCAGCCGTTGTTAATATAAGGAGAAGGGTTTGCACGACATCAATGCAACCTAGAGGCCAAGGAGAGGGGACTAGAATGTGCATGTGTGAACAATGGTGACTTCACTGTGCCAGTCGGTGGGGGCAGTAGATGCCATTGAGTGAGTGTGTGTACTGTGTGGTCGTCACATTCAAAATGACTGAGCGAGTGGAGCAACAAATCTGCGTGAAATTTTGCATTAAGCTTGAGCATTCCTCCACAGAAACTATTTGATTGATTCAGAAGGCCACAGCTATGGGTAACTGGTGATGGGCAGCTTTACCATGACAGTGCACCCACTCATGCATCGCATTTTGTGCAGAGTTTTTTGCTGAAACATCACATCACCCAGGTGACTCAGCCCCCTACAGCCCAGACTGGGCACCCTGTGACTTCTGGGTTCTCCCAAAACTAAAATCACCTTTGAAAGGGAAGAGATGTCAGACGATTGATGAGATTCAGGAAAATACGACGGGGCAGCTGATGGCGACTGGGAGAGCTGTGTGAGGTGCCAACGTGCCTGCTTTCGAGGGGACTGAGGTGTCACTGTCCTGTGTGCCGTGTTTCTTGTATCCTGATCTTCTTCAGTGAATGTCTCCATTTTTCATATTCTGTGGCTAGACACTTTCTGGACCGACCTCATATTCCAACAAAAACTTTCTTAAAAATAATTAGGACTAAATGAGTATTGGATCTCACCCAATGAATACTTTGCCCTGACATTTTCAAGCCAGGGCAGCTCCTAAAGACATAAACACTCTTGTAGTGATACTCGCTACCTACGGTTGTTGCAGTTGCTTTCTGGATTATTAGCCCAAACTGGTTTCCCTTTAAATAAACACACATGATGTCTCCTTTGGGAGGGTACACATACACTAACATATTTAGAATAAACAACATGCCGGGGAAGCAGTGAAAATATTAGCAAATAAAGGCATTTTCTAATTGCTATTTTATATATTCTCCTAAAATCAAGCAAGAATATAAATTTTTGTATATATCATTAACTTACTTTGTGGATCTGTCATCTCAGGCATTTATTTTAAAAATCATAATGCCAAGTATATTTTGATTATAATAAGTAGTCTGCTCTTTTTTTTCAGAAAGATAGTTGAAGAGGATAAATTTACTCTCAAATTTTAGAGAAATATGCCTTCAAGAAATTTGTGTTTTATAACATACATTTTTTTTGCTGTATACATAGGCAATGATATTTATCTTGCATTGCATAATAACACTCATTGCATTGCAAAATAAATGCATTGAAAGAAATTGAAATTAGTCCGCTTGATAGAAATGTCATAAGCTCATAAATTTATAAGCAATTAACATGTTATTACATTTGTATAGAAAATATTACAGGAAAAAGAAATGAAGAAATGATTTATCTGTCATTTTATTGGAGGAGTGAAGGTTTTATAAAATCATAAATTATACTGATGAGGCATAATTTGAGTGTTGATACTAATTACATCACAAAGTTTTCACCTGCCTTTTTAAGGGACTTCATGTAATTCCTTGTTTCCTCTTTATATACTTTTTTCTTTTCTTTTTTTTATTTTAATCATTGTTCAAGTACACTTTTCTCCCTTTTACTCTCAATCCAGCCCACTCACCCAACCCTCCCCACTTCCCTCCCATTACCACCCTCCCCCTAGTTTCCGTCCATGTGTCCTTTAAATTTGTTCCCATGAACCCTTCCCATTCTCCCCTGAAATTCCCTCCCCTCTCCCCTGTGGGCACTGTCAGCCTGTCCTCTATTTCAGTGTCTGTGGTTATATTTTGCTTGTTTCTTTGTTTTGTTGTTTAGGTTCCCATTAAAGGTGAGATCAAATGGTATTTGTCCCTCACTGCCTGGCTTGTTTCACTTAGCATAACGCTCTCCAGCCCCATCCACGCTGTCGCAAAGGGTAGGAGCGCCTTCTTTCTCTCTGCTGCATATAGACTTTTTTAACTTACCAGCAAACCAGCACCACTCCACCCGAAAAGCTACGCATGAAAACGTAGACGGACATAAACACAGTTTGATCAGCAGTTTGTAAATGGCCACACCGTGGGCAAAAGGGAACCGAAGAGCACAAATGACTTAGCGTCAGGGTGGATGCGGGCCGCTCACGCGTGGGAAGACACACGGAACGCGGCGAGGGAGGACACGGCCTCCCGCTGCGAGCGCGTGGGAGCGGCGAGAACGGGAACCCGTCCGCGCCCGGCGGTCGGCCACGGGGGTCTCCGGCTGCAGTAGGAAATGTCCTGCTGTGTGAAGCTGGAATAGGTACATACTTGATACACTCACAAAGTGCTTGTGATGTGCTTAAAACAGTCGTCGAATTTAGTTTAGTTTTCAAGGTTTTTGTGTGCGTGCGTGTGCATGTGTGTGTGTTGGTTGGTTGGTCGGTCGGTTTTTAGGGATCTGGAATGGGCGGAGGCCTGGGAGGCCCTGGCTTCTGTGCTCCGGGCGTGACCAGTCTCCCTGTGCCCCTGCGGCCCCCCGGGGGACTGGCGGCCCGCGCGCGGGACGGGGCCGGAAAGCAGCTGGAAGAGGTTCTGCCGCAGCGGCGGGGAGACACAGAAGGGGAGGCCGCGAAGGCCGGGCGGCAGAGGCGGCGGGACTGGCCCGGCGGTCCTGGCACTGGCCGCCGCGGAGGCAGGGGCCGGAGGCGGGCTCGCCGATGTCCTGCTCACACCTGGAAGAGGGACACGGACAGGGAGACCCGGGTCCCTGCCGAAGGGGTTGGCTGTGGAACGAGGGGCGAAGACGCTGTGCCTCGTCGTCCCCCTAGGACGGTACCTGGGCCGTCCCCGAGTCCCGAGTGAGGTGTGTGTACTTAATAACTGGGGGACATTTCCCCAAAGTCCCTTCACCAGTCTGGGGCTCATGGAAGTAATTCCACGCCTCCCCCCCACTCACACATGCGCACACACATTAATCAGAATGGAAAACGGGTTCAATATTTAGAAACCAAGAGAAAACTGGGCCATGAAGAAGCCAGCTTCTCCCTCTAGGGTTTTAGTTTCCTGCCCCCTGGTAAAAGACCCGTGTGTGGGGGGCGGGGGTGCACCAGGTGCCCCAAGACTGAGGCTGCGTTTCGCTGACCTGCAGGCCCCAGGGCACTCCGGTCCTCAGGCCGTCAGGGTGCTGGTGCGAGGCGCCCGTGGGCCAAGGCACAAAAAGGCTTGTGGAAAAGAGGAAAAATAAATTGATTGATGAGCTTGAATTATTATTCTCCTTTGGACTCCCATTTTTAACAAAAAGCAACAGTAGATAATTAGCAGGCTTTGGTCGCTCAACAAGCCTGTGACTCACAGCTCAGCATAACTTCTGACAGTTCAGGTGGAATGACTTTCAAAAGCGAAGTTTTCCAAAACAAATGGTACCCATTCTAAGGTCATCTGACACGTTCCTCTCGCCCTCTGCAGAGGAGCTGACTAATGCTGGGAATGGGAAGAAGGGCCCATTCCCCACCTCCCAAAGGTAACCCCTGCTTGCTCAGGCCACGGACGCAGCAGTAGGCTCACACGGGGAGGGGCTCAGCCCGGGGATGGGGCGCGGGGTCAAGGTAAAGAGGAGAAAGCGGTTTCTTCCCAGAAAAACAGCTCCTTATCCTGCTGGATGCCGAGCATAGCTGAGGCGTGTTCTTTGCCTTTTTTGGCTTCAGGCTTCTGGGCCGGAGGGAGACTCCCTGATTAGAAGGAGCAGAGCTGGACGAGCGGGGGGAGGCTGCCAAGCGCTGTGTGTGTGTCCTGGGTGGGCCGGGACGCTCGGGCCATCCATCATTTCAACCTGCCAAGATGACACTGTGAAGATGAAGGTTCAGCCAGACAGGAGGGGAGGCAATTTGTGAGGGGACAGCTCGTCAATGTTTTTGGACGTTATGCAAGTCACACGCCCCGGGCCCTGGGCGACTGCCCGGGGTCTCCTCCCCCTCTTCTCTAGCTGGACTTTCTCAGTGTCTTATCTGCGTTTCTTCTGCACGAAACAGTGCACTGGTCGTAAACATCATGGCTTATTTCACTAGGACTTGACTAATAGGCGGAAAGTCACAATAAATACACCCGGCGGCAGCGTGCAGAGGCTTAACGAATGGCGGTGAGGGGCTTTGAAGTTGTGGAGTCTTTGGGGCACGTTTGCTGTGTTAGAAACTTACTCTCGGCAGAGAAGTTTATCCAGATGAAAAGACTCCTGCAAGGGGAAGGAAGCGTTGAGCTTTCTTTTCTCGCTGAGTTTCCAATTAATAATTGAAACTCCAGACACGTTTTTGTAAACTGCACACATGTGGGAGGAGAGGGAAATGTTTCTTCTGAGTGGGGGCGATGTGGGAGTGGCCGAGAAACATAATGCAAGGCTGTGTGTGAGTTCTGTGCACCGTGCCACCCAGCGGAATCTGTGACACTGAGGCAGGAGGTGGCCAGCGCCCAAAGTTCGTTACAGTCCTTGGATTCAGGACAAGGGAATGGTTGCAGGATTTTGGTGACACAGGGATCGGAGGCCACCGAATGGTGTCGGGTTACTAATACGTGGCGTGATAGAAATCGGCACGGGGAAAGCAGGCTGCATCCTTCCTGCACGTAGACGGTGGACGGCCCCTGCCCCTCGGGGCCAACCACGGAATGACAGGACCAGCCTGGGGCTGAACGTTCAAGGGTAAAACGCAAGCGTGCCCTCGATTTCCTGCTATTTTGTAAACACGGCAAAGATACAGATCTTTGTGATGACAGAGGAATCGTGCGTTCCCATCACAAGCGGGGTTGTTTATTGAGACGCCTGGCCAGGTTGCCCCCGGCCCCTGGAGCTCTGGGACACAGAACTCGTTCCCACTCACGTGGAGGAATGACATGGAAACGTCCCTGTCGGCGCTTTCTCTAACTCCGCCCCTTCACTTTTCTTCCCGCTGCACTTTTCTTCGCCTTCGTCTTATGCCCAAACTAAGGAAAATGTACTTGTCTATATTGTACTTGTCAATGTGTGTCTATATAAAGTGTACAAACCAAAAAGTAAATTACTGTTACTAAAAATCGATGAAAAGACAGAGTTGGGTGAAAAAGGAAAACTTCAGATTAATCCACATTATAATGGTCCTGGAGTCAAAACACAAAAGCACACCACCATGATTTTATTAACGGCCCTTTGGGGGGAAATCCATTCAGGGCAAATCTCCCTGTGAAGTGTATTTGACAGTAGTTCATCCCGTTTGCCCGATGGAGGCGTGTGGGTGGGAGGCCACTGCATCCGCCCCTGGATGTGGTAGGAGACGCAGGAGCACTTTCCTGTCCTCACGGCTGCAAACAAAGACGGGCTCGCTCGTGCGTGCCGTGCGTCGGTGGGCGGGCCAAGACTGAAGGCAGCCGGGGCCGTTTGCAGCAAAGGTCTGGACTGACACCTGACTTGTCACATAACCGCGCAGCCTCAGGTACACAACTGCAAACTGGAAATAATGACAACTAAAGCTAACATCGGTCTAGGGCATGGTGCAATGGTCAACAAATGGTTGGGCGTTTGTTATCCATTTATCCGGTGTCTACGTCACCTAGAGCCCAGGTGCGTGCTCGGAGAACCTGATGAAAGCTGTGGAACGTGCAGCCTTTCCACCCTTGACCTCACCTTCAGCCAAATGCATCTGAAATGTTCGTCTCAAATTTTCAGCAAGTTGCAGGTCCTCGGAATCCATGGACTACCCCATAGTAACGATTCCTGCATCAGGCAAAGAGGAGTTGAAGGCTTTCCCCGGGAACGGCAGAGTCATACGGTCATGGTACACACTTGACCCTTGAACACCGGAGGGGTGGGGGGCACCAACCCCCCGCGCGTGGTTGAAATCCACGTGCAGCTTGTGACTCCCCCCAAAACCTGACTACAGTTGGCCCTTTGGGTCCAGGCATTTCCCGTCAAGGATTCAACCAACTGCGGATTGAAAACAACATTTCCAATCTGTTGACTGAACTCTTACCAATAACAGTGGATTAACATGTCTTTTGTATGCTATGTGCTATATATGTGTTCTTACAATGAAGTCAGCTAAAGAAAAGAAAATGTTACTAAGGAAATCATAAGGAAGAAAAGATACACTTACAGTATTTATTGAAAAAAAAAAGGTCTGCATGTAAGTGGACTGTGCAGTTCAAACCCATGGCACTCGTGGGTCAACTGCTCATACTTTGGAAGTTCTAGGTGATTCTATGGGGCACGCTGTTTGCTCTGTTTACTTTGTCCTCGACAGCAGCCACATCTGCGTCGTGTACTTGAATCGATGGGAAGCACGTGAATCCAGAAGTGCTGATAAGGAAGGAAAATCTCACATTTTGCATTTTTCAAAAGCCCATTCTCCTCTTTGGAATCTTGACTGAAGAAGTGTTCTCCCCTTCGACCTCCGCGGCCGTTTTTCTCCCTATTTATGGTTTGACTCTATCTGGACCTTCATTTTGGCACAGGTTTTTCTGTGGGAACTGGGATAAAAAAATCAGAGGAGAAGGACACTTGGAATCATCCCGCCGACCTTCGGCCCAGCTGCCTGCTCTGTCACGTGCGGATGACACTCACCAGTCCCCAGCGACACCTGGCCGGGGCACCCACCGCGGTCCCTCCGGCGCTCCGTGCAGTGGCCGCCATTGTAGCAAACGAGGGTCGCCTTCTCGTTCCCTCTGACTGCCGAGGGTGGTCTGCTGTGTCCACGGAGATAAAAGAAACAGCCCAGCTGTTCATCTTGTTCCCGTCGTCCAAGAACAAACACATGGTGGAAAAGTTGTTACACGGAGTGGCTGCCAAGCTCATTGAGGACTCCGGCTGGTCCAACAACAAATGCTTCATTGCACTGCTGGATGGGAGAGCCCCTCCTCCGTGAAGCTCTGGGGGGTGCTGTGACAAGAAACCTGCACATCTTCCGTTTCCCCAGTTTCCACTGGCGAGATCGGATCTGCGCCGTGGGAGGCGGTAGGCGCTGGCCGGGCTGCTGCTTTGCTGGTGAAGCAGCACAGACCACAGGGAAACCGCACCTCTTACAAAGGCCGGGCCAACAAGGGCCACGCTCTGCTGCCCAGGCCCTCGCGTGATTCCTGTTGGCTTTCGGGACCGAACTGCAGCTGCCTCACCGACTCTTGCTCCTCCCTGTCCAGCAGTTCATTGCTTCGCAGAACGCCAGCCAAACGCCAGCCGAACGCTGCCCAACAGGCCTGTGCCCAGCACTCAGCGGTGGCAACCTGAGAATTCAGAGTGAAGTCTAGCAAAGACGTGCATATTAATGAGTCCTCATAAAAGGCAGAACACATTGTTGAAAGCTAAGCAGAACTGTATCGCAAGATGAAATCCGGCGGTGTGAGCGGTCCTGATTGAGGAGGTGTGAAGGGTGGTGTTCAGATGGTATTGGATTCATAATTAATAGTCAGGAAGTGTAAGATGAATCGACTCTTCCATTGTGGCTACCATAGCCACTGCGGAGAAACTACACGATGGGAAGTGTGTCTCTTCCCATACGAGCTAATCAATGCCACTGGAAAATGAAAATATCATGAGCACTTTTCAAAGGAGCCAAAAATGTCAACCAGCTTTGAAGGAGGTCAATTAGCAATGCAAAGAGGAGGAAGCTCTGTGTACATCTGACATTTAACAGACAATTTTTGAATCTCATTAGAAGGGTACTTTTGAGAACTTTAATCTCTGAGAACTTGACTTTGATGAACTAGGCAGAAAAAAATACCGGAGAACTAGTGGCCGGGGCGTCAATGTTTATTTTACGTACCCGAAGTCCCCGTGGTGACACTATCAGTTCTGATCCCGAATGTGTTGGGCTTTTGAACAGGCACTTCCCCGGCTGGCCACTGAGCTGGCTGACTCATGAGAAGGGGCACCTTAGGGGACTGTCAACACTTAGCCCCAACACAGTGTCTTTTCCCTGTAGGCTGTGTACAGCAGCAGTACATGTCATGGAGATAATGCATCTTCTCGTGGCGATGGCGACACGGTGTGTCCGCCAGGAGGTTCGTCAAGTCAGGGTACCACTTCTGAGTCACCGTGATTCGTACAGGCTGCCTACGGCTCCGGGTGTTGGGACCCTAGTCCGGAGGTCTTACCTGTCAGTGAGGTCGCGCCCGCCTCCCCAGACGGACTCAGCTGTGCGGCGAATCCAGAAGCCACGCACGCGATGAGAGTGAGAATGGGTTTCGCTTAGGTGGAAATAGTGAGGTGGTGTGACTCAGCAGGAAAATGTTCACTTTCATTTCTGTTTATGCGACATGAAATAGAGGTGATGACTGCTTTGGGAGTTTAAGAAAAACTTGTGGGATAGTTTGAAGTGGGCAATAACATAGTAAATTGATGATATAGATATATAAGCAATATATAATAGTATGCAATTATAGATACACAAGTATGTATAAACATATGCATACATATATGTACATATATGTGTGTATATGTATATGCATATATCTAAATATACTTGCCCTCTGAAGTGGTTTTTATCTTACTGGTTCCCTCATAAACTAATGAGTTAGATACAGTCATCAAAACATGTTTATTTCTACTTGTCTGAGAATTGTGATTTCACCTTTTTGAAATGGTAACATAGTCTTTTGAGGATTATCCGAGACTTACCTGCCTGAAATGACCAAGGACACGGTGTCAGGGCCAGAGTCACGCTTCAACACCACAATTCGGCTTTTACTGTAAGCGCGCTTGTTTCCTGAGGCCGTAGGCTTTAGGTCACCAGACGTAGGCTTTAGGTCTCGAGACCTAGTCGAGCAGAGGTGCCCGAGAAAACACCTGCTTCCAGTATGATCAACACATGACCGCCTCCTGACAGACCAGCCCGGCAGGGGCGACCTGTCCAGCCACGACCGGACTGTGGTGGGAGTGTCCACGTTAGACCTGCTCGGCACAGCCTGTGTGTGTGCTGTGTGGGCTTAAGGGTGGAGTATGAGATACTACCGCACTTGAACTTGGGGGAGGAAATTTGGGGGCAGGAACTCTTCTTTTAACACCTGTAACCCACGTTTCAGGCAGCCACCCTCTTTGCTATCTAGGGACCTGCTAGAGCAGATGTCATTAACCCTAATTATTCCTGTAGGGGACAGAAGTCAAGGATTCGGTGGGCAAGTCCTCCCTGGGGATGACAGCCGGTAATAATGAGGCAGCTAAACAAAGGGAGAGGAGCCTTCCTTCTGGGGTCCCGGTGGGAGGACAGGCTCAGGAGACCGTGAAGTTCTGCAAAGCTGGGCAGTGAACTCACCGATATCTCTGTGGCCAGAGCAGTTCGTAACATGCTGCCGTGCAAGGTTATCTGTGTGTGCCCCCCCAGGAAAACTCTTGCAAAGTACGAAGATGAACCCTGACCTTCCAGACCGTGGATGGTAGAGCAGGAACAAAAGTTCGTGTGTTCCTGAGGGTTATACCCCGGGTAGATTGACCAGACCCACGTCAAGACGCGCACTGTGAGCTGGTGGCAGGTCCTTCGGTGTGGAGTAAGGCAAGCAGAGAAGCGGAACAGGGAGAGTGGGGGGGGGGGAGAGGGGAGGGGTAATGATAAATGGAGTCGTCAGGGAAGAACTCTCCAAGAAGGTAGCATCTGAGAAAAACCCAAAGAAAGAGATGTGAATGCGGAAATGCAAAAAAGAAATGGCGGAGGCCTGCATCAGTGGTAACAGTGAAGATGCTGAGAAGTGCTCAGATTTCGGAAATATTTTAAACGAGGAACCAGTCAACTGTTCTGGGGCACGTTCGTCTCCGAGGAGCTTGGCCCAAGCAACAAGAAGCACGGAGTTTCCATCTGTAGAGATGGGGAAGGAGAGAGGAGGAATGGCTTTTTCAGGGGAAGCCAGAGCCCACATTGAATTCAGGTGCCCTGCCAGCTGTCCGGTTGGAAGTGTCTCGTGAGCAGTCAGATACGGAGATTTAAGGAAGACGCTCTGGGATGGCTCTAATATTTTGTATCGGCCAGTGTATATATGGTACCTAAAGCCTTGGCATTGTACGAAATCACGAAGAGAAAAGAAGAGGTCCGTGAACTGAGCCCTTCAGCACTTGACCTCGGAAGCAAAGAGGAGAACACAGAGGAGACACAGAGGGACCGAGGCAGAGCGAGGCCCCATAACCTCTGCCAGTGAGCAAAGCGTTTGCAGGAAGAGGGTGTGGCCGTCTGTGTTGGCTGTGGCTGGGAGGTCAGCTAAGATGAGGACTGAAAATTGACTGTTGCTTTTGGCAATCCAGAAATTACTGACGAACCTGACCAGAGCATTGTCTAAAAGGTATTGCTCTCTTCCAGTTTTTACATCCCAGTCCTAACCTGACCACAGAGCCTACTGGACCATGCTTCGACGTCACCACGGGTAAGTCTGGGCAGATGGAAGGGGCATCGCTGAACTCCGCCAGAGTGAAATGTTCTCGGGCACCTCTGTGCGTCTGAAGAAGACCTGCCGTGTGAAAGGCTGCCCTTGCAGAGCGCGGACTTGATTCTGCACGGGAGCATTGCCTTTTGAACCTGCGTTCCGGCACCCCCTGTTCCAGGCAGCTCCAGGCAGCCCCAGGCAGCTCTCAGAGTGCACTGTCAGATGAAACAGCCGTTTGAAGAGGCGCGGGTCTCAGCGGGCACCGCAGCCCATTCCCGAGAGAGGAATGCTTCAGAGGAACCGGTGGCTGTTGAAGCTCCTGAGGTTTGAGAACATGCCCAGCAAAGCTCAACGTTGGGGCGGGCGGGGGGTCCCTGAGGGTTATCCCAGGAAGCCTGCAGCACTGCTTTGTGGGTCCAGATTAAACGACGGACAGAACACAGAGCTGTTTAGTATTCTCAGAAATTCGACTCTCCGGCAAGCCCATTGTTCTTCGGAAATCACAGGCAAGTCTCAGAGAGTGTGGCTTGCCACGTGATTTTAGAAGCACCCGAAGCCGCGGACGACTTGGCTTTGAACATGGATGGTCCTCGTGCGTGTTGTTGGTAAGTCCCCAAGAGGGACGGCAAATGTGATTAAAAATAGCTTCGACAAGTTGTAGTGACCCATGGCCCACACCAAGATGAAACCGATGGAGAATAAAAAACAGCCCCTTCAGTCTCGGACGTACCTCACTGTCTGGGGTGGGAAAAGCGGGGTTCTGAGGCGTGGGGAGCGAGAACAGCCCCGAGGGAGCCAGTCGCGGACTGCGGCCGTGGGGAGGCCACGGCAACGTCAGGCTGAAGAACGGAACCTTTCCCAGGAGGAGGGGAAGTCGAGTCCTGTGTCTCTCTGCGTGGTCAACAACAGCTAGGAGCCAGATAAATACATCTATTCCAAAGCAAGCGAGCAGCCGACGAAGTGTCTGAAGACTGGGTCACACGGGAAACAAGAAGAAAACGGGCATGTTTAGAGGGATGGAGGTGGGTGGTTTGGATGGCACAAGGTACTTCTCTTAAACCATTTAAGTGTTCCCAAGAAGAACAGGTGTAAGATTTACATTAGAACGTCTTCATGAGTTACGCTGCTGCGATGAGTGGGTGCTTTGGGTAATCGCATTTTACGTCAATATGAGGGGGTCGAACTTGGGGAAGTTTGGGGAGGATGGCGTGAGTGAGTTCTCCGTTCCCAGAGGTGTGTAAGCAGAGGTTTGGGCCTCCGCATTCCTCAGGGACAACAGTCTGAATAATTCAGTTGTGGGGCAAAGCGCCTTCTCTACCTAAGAAACTCATCCTAAGGGGAGAAGATTCTCGAAGTCTGGACGCACGACTGAAGATGAAAATGACGAACATCCCCTCTCTAGGGCAACAGGTGGGCGCCCCCTTTCTTGTGCGCACGGTCTCGGAAGCCCCAGGTGATGATGCACAGGCAGCACCAGAGAGGCGGACACCACTCACCCACAGTTCTGGGAACTAAGCTTTGAGGAAGACGTCTCAAAATCCCTTTGTTGAGATGCTTGAGATGGACTCGAAAGTCGTGCACGTCCCTGCGTCTTTCACGCTGGCCAGCCAACTATCAGGGCCCCTGTGCAGCACACGCAGCGCGCGCCGTAGTCATCGGGAAGCAGCGGGGGCAGGTCACGCGGTGGAGGAAGCTTGCCTCTGCACTTCTCAGCAGGTCCCCCCTCTTGAACGTCCGGGAGCAACAACGGAAAGATGCCATTTTCTCCTGACGCTTCAGAGCATCCTGTTTGCCATGGGAGACCTTCCCAGCAAACACCCTTCACAGACAGCAGCCAACACAGAATATTTTCATCTTGCCACTGTGCGAGGATGGGGAAAAATGGAATTTTCCTTAAACTTATAGTGGGAACTTTCCGAGAGAGAGAGAGAAACGATCTTCTAGAAGTCTCTCCTTATAACGATGTCCTTTGCAACCAAGGGTTTTGGTGGGGGTTAAACAGTTTCTAGCAGTGTGGGGACATAAATGGGGGAGGGGAACCGCTTCGGGAACTTGGTTTAAAACCGTCACGAATGACCAAGTTGGAGAAAACAAACTAAAGCAAACCAGGAGCCCGCTGGAGTGGCGTCTCCTGAAGCTAATTACCGGGACGGTCCGCGCGGCCGCGGCCAGGGCTGACCTCGTGGCCGCTGCCCTCGGAAGGCCGTCCACACGCATCCGCATCTGTTTGCTATTTTGCGGCTGTAGCATGAGTATTGCCTCGGGTCAATTACATTTTTCTTCAAAAAGTGAACATTGCCTCCGCGTCATTTCCCCTTTCCTCCTTGAAGAAGAAATCACCCAACAGCCTGCCAGGCCACGTGAAATATGGCACAGAGGCGGTCGGTGGCACGCCTTGTGTTGTCACACGGGCCCGAGCTGGGTAATGGATGTTGCGGTCGGCGGGGAGGCCCGTGCGCTCGGTTTCCAATAACTCTCAGCCATCGGTGCCCGGGACGGGCTGTAGGCGAAGACTGGTTTTGATTTTGCTTCGGCTGACGCAGCGGGGACTAGTCACCAGACGTCCTCCTCCAGGTCGCTCCCCAGTCCCGGGGTAAATTACAGTGCGACTTCAAAGCCGTCTGCTGCAATTACCTCGCAGACATTTTCAGTGCGGGATTCTAATAATAAAAAGAAACAGGTATGTATTGATCACTATCAACAGCAATCTTTGAAACGATGTTGGGAGTTAAGGACTGTGAAAGGCATCGCGAGCTGTGATTGGCTGGAGAAATTAGACCAGTTAGTGTGTGGCATCTGCCCAGTGTCACCGCTGCCACTTGCCATGTTTTCTTTCTTTCTTTCTTTCTTTTTCTAAAAGACATCGAGGTAGAATATCTGTTTTCTCTAATGAAACTTTGGGAAATAGACTTTTCAATAAAACTGCTGACTTTTAGAAGCACTAAACTCAAGCATGATTTGGGGGCGAGAACTGCATAGAAGGAAATGCAAGGAAATAAATATGTAGTAAGAACCTACTATGTCCAAGACAGAGTGCCGATTGTCGGCATTGACTAGTTTCTCAATAACCCAAAAGACTGTTTCTCTTTCAATAAGATTTGCAGTACGTTTCTGAGACACAGCACGCGGTAGAACTGCACCTGCACTTTGTGAACACCCAGCTGCAAACCCGTTTGGACTGGAGCTAGCGGCTTCTCTTTTGCTTCTCGGTATAAGTGAGCAAGCCCCGTGTCCTACGAATCCCCTCGGAATTAATTGTCGCTCGTCACCAGCCTCTTCTTCTAGGTCGTCAGTAGGCGGCCAGCTGCAGGAGTCCCCATGTGTCCTGTCAGGCAGAGGCAGGCTGGCCACCTTGGTCACCGTTCTGCTGGGACGCACAGTGCCCCCGGCTACCCGGCCTCCGCTTACCTCTCCGGCGGTCCCGGCCTCGGGAGGGCCTGTGGCAGTCACCCTGGCAGTCACCCCGGCAGCAGGGCCAGCTGGCACACCGGTCCCTCCCCGCACAGCCTGCCCTGACGACGAGGGAGGAGCCAGGCGCGCTGTGCTCCAGGGTAATGGCAGTAGAATCGATCCATCGATCCGGACGCCTCGGAGACAGCCCCCAGAGGCAGGCGTGGAGGGTACATTGTCGTCGTGGAGAGGGGCAACACCGTGGCTGGTCCTGTCCCCGGGTAAGCCACCCGCAGAGGCGTTCTGTAGAGCCCACACCGACTGATGATGACTCTGAAACGGAGAGGAAGCTGTCGTGACGCAGGCCTGCACGCGAGAACCGCCCAGGAGAGCCGGGGCCATGGCCTCCGCACACCCCACTCCCCGAGTGCCACTCGCCGTCCTTCCCGTTGCGGGAGGCGCACAGGAGCACCTTGGACGGAAGGCAAAGGAAGATACCTACTCGGGCCATTATCAGAATTCACTTAGTCAAATAACAAGAAGGAAGATCACACCTTTTAAGGGTGACGGTCATCGCTTTCGCAGAGAAGTTCAAGTGAACCAGCTGTTCCCCGAAGGGACCAGTGTAGAGCACTTTACAGCCCTCCCCTCTTCCCGTGTGCGGAGCCACTCGTATGCGAATATTTTTTCAAAACTAGATTTGAGCAGTGTTGGAGATATGCAGCAACTGGACAACATTGTCTTTCCAGACACTGTCTTCCGACCGGCTGCTCTGGGAGGCTGGGCAGAGACAGGGGTTGACACCGGTTTCCGAGACAGGTCGGATGGTCGAAGAGGGACATGCGCGTGTCTGTCCCAGCGACAGTCGGTGGGAAAGCACCCGACGTCTAGGGATGGCCGTGACTCCGGCAGTCAGGTTGGCGCGGGGGGTTTCTGCAGGGAGATAAAGTCAGACGGATTCCGTGGGGCCAGGCTGGGGAAGGCCTGGGAATTTACACGTTTCATTGTTTTGTTTCCTTTTTCCCCACTCGTCTGTCTGTTTACTTGTTTATCCCCTTATGTTCTGAAGGCAGTGGGGAAAACCGGGTAGGTGTTGGGTGGGAGGCCAACACGTTTTTCACAAAGATCAGCGTCACAGGCGTACGTGACAGGGAGAAGCGAGGAGAGGCCGGACAGAGGTGGACCAGCTGTGCAGGCAGTAACACTGCCCGCACCTGAGATGATTAGGGTCCCACGCTGCGTCCTTTTATTTATTCCTGGGCAGCACATAAGTGCCAACAGTAGTGCTCTCTTTACTATATTTTTTCTTACAATTTCTAAAGTGTGCACATTTGATGTTTCACAAGTAACTACCAATAATTTAATTATGCATTTCTGTTCAATGTAACTGGGGAAGCTAGTTTTAAATTTTACCATCATGGGGGGAAAAAAAAACAAAAAAAAAGAAAGAGGAGAGAAAGCGTGCATTTGGGCCTATAGTTTAACAAAGATAGACAGACTTGGGTAGTAAGAATAGAAAGGTAAGCCCTGGTTGGCGTAGCTCAGTGGATTGAATGCGGGCTGCGAACCAAAGTGTCGCAGGTTCAATTCCCAGTCAGGGCACATGCCTGGGTTGCAGGCCATGACCCCCAGCAACCGCACATGGATGTTTCTCTCTCTCTCTCTTTCTCCCTCCCTTCCCTCTCTAAAAAATAAATAAATAAAATCTTAAAAAAAAGAATAGAATGGTAAACAGCGGTTTATGCTTTTACTTTGCTTAAAACCAGTCCCATCGGTATTTCCCACACACAAGAGGCTCACGCACGTTTGTCTGATGAGCCCAGGACACTACGTGTGAGGGAAGACGGCAGCGTCCGTGACCGGCTGTTCGGCGTGTCGGCAGAAGCAAGCTCTGCTGTCAGAGGGATGACGGGACTGGGCCGTGTTTACGGGGTTACTGGGGTCGGTCTGTCTTCCTAATTGGGCACTTCAGTTGACAAGGAATTGGTTGTTTACACCCCAAATTTTTATAGTATGCGGCAGACTACTTGAAGCTTCCTGTTACTTTGTTTACGTGAAGTCAATTCATTTAATTGGCTAGAAACTGCCACTTCATTTTCTTTTTCTGAAATTCTTTCAGTTGAGCATCTGATTCCATGACAAGATTTATTTCACAGACAATCGTGATAGGGAAAAATTTCTGGTATCTGGGATATCCATATTTTCATCAGAATAAATTATATTCGTGAATAAAAAGGACACCAACTTTATGTTTAATATGAATCGTATGGCTATTAAAACGACTTTGGGTGTAATTCTCACTTTATTTAAAGTCATACTGAAATATCTGATAGGAGGGACTGTTTTTCCAAAAGCATATACAAATAAGGAAATTCTATCTTTCTCTATTTTAATCGACTTAGGTGTTTTCTTTATTTTACTAAATACGTACCCCCCCAAAAGTTAACTATAAAGACTGAGGGCTCAATTCATAAGCATTTCTTTCACTCATTACTTTGAGTGACTCTCTTACTCCAAAGAGTTAATTTTCATCCCATATTAATACCTGTTACAGCATTAATGTTAGCCGCTAAATAGAAATCCAAAAAACTCTGAAAATGCTGCCAACTCGCTTATAGCAGTAACAGGAAAGCGTCAGTTGCCGACGAGCGTGACCAGCAGAACAGTCAAACCCCGAGTCCTGACTCCAAACGTTCTCCTGTAAAAAAGGCGTCATCCCTCCAAGCACCCACCAGGCTGACGGCGGGAACTTCCCATGATTCTGTGCCTTTTCTAAAAGCATGGGCTTGTTTTTCAGTGCCGCCCCTTCCTCCCAGGCAGGACCGCGAGGACCTGCTTTTGCCTTATTCCCCCCCCGCCGCCCCCCGAGCTGGATCACAGGGGCCTAACCGAAGTCCCGTCTGTGCTGCTGCTGCCCCCAGAGCAGCGGCCTTCTCAGGTCCCCGCCCAAAGAGACACGCGGAGCCCCGCCTTTTCGGTACCCGACCCCGCACCCGGACGCTGTTACCCCAGGAGCACGAGTCCGGGGAAAACCCAAAGACTGACGGGCACGTTTGGCCAACTCCCACTGTGGGGAGTAAGAGAGCTTGGTTCTGTTTTTCTCCACAACCGTGGAAATGCTTTTAAAAATATGCATTTTCCACTTTGCTTCTGAATACAACACAGTAAAGAAATGCACAGCAAGTTCCCGTCTATGGGAAAGCGATGCAGGGAGTCGGAAGGGGAAGGAAGACAGACTCAGCGGCTGTCGTTTCCCCTCTCGGAGGCTGGGGCGGGAGCCGCCTGTGTGTGGCGCTGCCAGACCCCCGGGGGCCCTCGGTGGGGGAGCGCCCGCGCCCTGCCCACCTTGCGCCCAGCAGGGAGCTGGAGTAACTCACGAACATGAACGCGGATTAGGAGTCCGACGAAGCTGGCTTCATGCCCCAGCTTTGACACTTACTCGGCGACGGCAGCATGGGAGAGTACATCCTTTAAGGTGTAGTTGCTTTGTCCACAAAACTGACAGAGTAAAGCCCACTACACGGTTACTTCTCCGAGAACAAAATAAGATAACCATGATTGCTGGGGCACCGTAGTCATTCAAAACAGTTTCAGCAATGTTTCTTTCTGTGTGGAATGAATGCGTAGCCTCGGGTGCAAATTACTTGGACAAAAATACAGAAGGCACGCTCACCAAATATGTAGGGAACGTGGACTTGGCAAAGAAGACAGTTTTTCATGAGCTGAGAAGAGTTCACTCTTTTCAAATGATAATAACCCTAGTAACTACCAATAATTGTGATTAGTACAGTTCACACAGTGTATTATGTTTATGGTTTACTTTCTATGCATGACCCACGTTTATCTTTGAAATACGGGTCCACGGTGATATAGCCCCCACAGAAAACTGTGTCACCGTGATACTATCATGCACGTGGTACTATCATGCACGTGGTACATCATGCACGTGGTACATCATGCACGTGGTGCTATCATGCATGGTGCTTTCTAGGTACTATCATGCACGTGGCCCCCGGCAGCCACGGTGCATGATAGCACCTAGGGCAGTGGAAGCAGTAACTCCTCTCTAACGCTATATATTTTTTTGAATTCGGTTTTGAGCCCTTTAGGAAGAGTTACAAGGTGCACCTCCAGTAAGGAAAGCTGACAGAACAGCAAGTTTACTTGAAATCCTGCCGTCAGAGACATTCGGGAAGGAAACGACAAAGACCAGCCCGGGGAAAAGCAGATGGGAGGGCGCTTCAGCGGGGCCTCCACGTACGTAGCTCAAGTCCAGCCGTGAGTTTTGTCTGACTGGGTCCCTCCCGGGAAGATGGCACCCATCTGTGTTATTCTGCCTCTGCAGAATCCTCTGGCGGTCACTGCTGAGGACACAGCGTCGGCCGTCTTGGGAGGCAGGGTGAGCTGGTGCGGGAGGTGGGCGCACGGGAAGGGCGCCTTGCAGTGTGGATGTAACCGAGGAGATTTAGGAAAAGCCGGGTCAGCGAGTGCAGTGACCGCCTCGACTCCTCCGGCCCCCAGACGCGTGATTTCCAAGTGGAGAATATGCCGGAGGCACCATTTCCATGCAGGAAAACTCTAAATGGAGAATATCCCGAATATAACAAGCTCTAACGTCTTTGTAACTTTGTCCCAGTTTTTAAAAGACCCATGAAAAGGGGACAAGGGCTGCTATAAGAAGCAAATAAAACCATTTTTCAAAGAACGTGGCCCAGGTCCCGGTAGGTGATTACCCAGCACTGCTTGTCTGGCCATAATGTCCTGCCTCCTTTTTCTCGGGGGGACAGGTAGGGCTCATGGGATCTGCCATTTTTCTCTGTGTTTGCTATATTCCAGCTCCACTTCTGCAGAGGCCACTGTGAGCGACCTCCACTGTCCAGGGCACAGTCAAGAATTAAGGTACATCCCCAAAGTTTCTATGTTGAAAAATAGAGCGCAAAAGTTTTTTTTAAAAGATTTTATTTATTTATTTTTAGAGAGAGGGGAAGAGAGGGAGAAAGAGAAGGCAAGAGATGTTGGTGTGCGAGACACACATCAGTCAGGTGCCTCTCACACCCACCCCGGACCAGAACAGAGTCGTGACCCTGACACGCGCTGTGCCCTGACTGGGGATCGAACCGGCGGCCTTTCGCTTTGCAGGATGACGCCCAACCCACTGAGCCACACTGGTCAGGGCAAGATTACAAAGTTTAGTAACTCCTTCCTCAGGCTCTCACTTATCGTTTATGATGTTATATGCAATTAAAATAAGCTCGGTTATCGAGTGCCCCAGCCTGCAGTGGAATAGAATTCCCAAAAGAAAAGGGTAAGGAGGAGGGACCGTGTGTACTTTTGGCAACGAGAAATGGAAGCTGAGGGCTGGACGGTAATTTGAGTGGGTGGGAGCAACGCTGAGCCCCGCGTCTGAGCCAGGCCCCCTGGGAAGGGCTCCCTCTGTGCGGCCGCTGAATCATCCCGATAATGATGAAGGCTGCGTCAGTACCTTCCTTCCGCAGGTGGCGAACCTGAGCCGGCTGTGATCAGCACCCTCACGCCACTCCTGAAGGGAGGTGTTTTCCTGTTCTTCTATGACATACTACCTCCAAGGGAAATACTACAGCGAACTGGCACAACATAATGTAAAAGGTATAGCAGTGTGGAGATATAGAAAATAAGAGCACGTCAGTACCTCTACTGTGGTCTCGTTGCACAACAGCATAGGACAGACACCCCTCAGTTAATAAAAAGTCATCGATTAAATGCAAAATTGAATGCGACCCTTAACGCCTTTTTAGTGCGTTTCTTCCAGAAATGCAAGGAAGTGTGTAACATCTGTCTGAAATATCTTCATGCAAAGTGATGAAAAGAAAACCATTTTTTCCCACAAGAATTATAAAAGTGTGTTGCGTTAAGAGTCCTTTGAGGGGGCCCACTCCCAACTTGATAGTTGCAGGGGAGAAATGTGAGGTTGGCATCGGTGACTTACGCTCTGTTTACTGAGATTGTGTGCGTACACGGCGTACACCATGGATGGTCTCTTCCGTGGTCACGCCTCCGTCCCATTTTACTGTCCCACGATTTCAAAGTCGTGATTCTGGAGACTGTCCAGGCACTGTCCAGACCACACATTTGTTCAGAACCACACGGTCGCTCAGATATATATATAAAAAAAAAATCCAGAGCCCAGGGGAAGATTTGATTCAGTCTATTGTGTGAAAAGTATTCTGAGCTCTTCAGACGAAAGACAAAATAGCTACAAAAAAAAAAGCTTCGCGTTTCAGCTCTCCGTCCCACTTGAGTTTTGCACTTCAAAAGCCCCACTTTGAAGCCCGGTGGACGGAGGTAAGTGATTCCCAGAGATTTCGGGGACTAACGAGGAGAAAGCGCATTGCCACGCGGGCTCACTCTGCTGTTTCTGAAAAGTAATTTCAGACAAACTCAATCCCTCTCCAACGGGCCCGCCCTCATTGGCTTTGATCAGTAAATCATCGGAGCGGCTCTGCTCCTGCCTAGTCCTTTTTCCCCTCGTCCTGTCAAAAGTGCACGACGGAAGGCTGGAGTGAGGGTGCATTATGAAGATCCGCGTGGTTTGGGGTCAGAGGTGTGGCCGTTCCGTGTGGCGTTTTCTCTCTCCGCCGCGGTGGAGGTTGGCGTCACGCTCCTCCGTAGTCCCGACGGTCATTTCTCACCAGTGTATGGGATGTTTTCATCCTGCACAGCCACAAAAATAATGCCCAAGGAAGTGGCTGACCTGGTACGCCCCGTCCCTCAAGGCTCGCTACAATCTGGCTTTTATTTATTCCCCCAGAATTACGTCCTGCTGCCCAGGCCATAGGTGATCGGGAGAAAACATTTTATAGAATTAAAGTTAAAGCCCATGCAAAGCTCTCCCCCTCTCCCCACTGACTCAAAGCCCCAGTTTGGTTTTGGCGGGGGGTGGGGGCGGGGTTCAACGTGGCTGGTGCTTACCCCTGCGGAATACCTCCCTGGAGATTGTCACTCCTGCATCGCCCACCAACATCTGAGGCTGGTCTGTGTGGCACCCAGCGGGGACTGAAGTCTCCCGCCGCTGAGGGGGTGGGGACACACTCTGGGGTCTGCACTGCCAGGCGGTTCCATCATCGTGCGAGCAGCACAGTGTGCACCTGCACACACCTGGTGGTCTGGCGGCACCTGGGCTGCGCGGTGCAGCCGCCACTCCCAGGCTCCAGCCTACGGCAGGTCAGATCGTACTGAGTCCCGCGGGCCACGGTCGCACGAGGGCTCCTTGTGGGTCTCACCCTATCTCAATGTAATGTGAGAACAGGGGCAGTAGGAATGCGGCACAAAAGGTTTAAACGGGCGCACCTGCCTGGGACACTGACCACGAACGGAGCCCGCAGGACCCGAAGTGGCTCTGGGTGAGTCTCGAGTCGTGCGTGAACGTCAAGGCCGAGGGCGTGCACAGACGTCGCTGTAGCCTTTATCAGCACCGTGCGCCAGCCTCACCACCACCACGCAATGCGTTTCGCGACAACATTTTGACGGCTGTGCTGTCCCTAGGGGATAGGAATATTCTAATATTTTAGCTCCATTACCTCACGAGACCACCGTGCCGCCCATGCGGTTTGTTGCTGAGTGAAACGTCGCTTTTCGGCCCGTCGCCGCACCCCTGACTGTGTTGTGAGATGTGCTCGCGTGAGTGCCTCCCTCTGCCCTTACTCCCCAGTGCACTTGTTAGACCACGCACGGTGCCGCGTGCTGAAACTACACCGTATCATAGTGCGGTGCGATGTGTATGCACTTAGGAAGCGTGTGCAGCACTGTCACACGCTTCCGGAATTAAAACAAACACGCAGTCAGTCTTTTCTGCTTACAGGAAGAGTCTAGCGCGTTGGAAGACAACTCTAGTTTTCCTGCAAGAGCGCTGGACCTGGAATTCGTACATGTCTAAAACACGAATGAACGCCAGTCTCTTGAAAGTATATGACATGTTTTGTGATTTATTGTATTTTTTTCTGGGAGAGACTTTATAGGGGTGACTCGTTGATAGCAC
The DNA here is from genome assembly GCF_019186645.2 of Phyllostomus hastatus. Classification (NCBI taxonomy): domain Eukaryota; kingdom Metazoa; phylum Chordata; class Mammalia; order Chiroptera; family Phyllostomidae; genus Phyllostomus; species Phyllostomus hastatus. The sequence continues at coordinate 21,492,238 of NW_025333607.1, read as the reverse complement.
AGGCAGTGCTTGGTGGGGGTATGTGTCTAAGAATGCAGATTCCTGGGATACCGAAATCTGCTGATTCCGTAGCCCCGGGTTAGGCCCAGGTAGCTGCATTCTTACAAGCATCTCAGGTGACTCCGATAACGGTTCGCCTCAGGATGGTCTGAAATGTCAACAAGTTTTCGAAGAGTCGTTTTAATAAAGTTCAAGAAAGTCCGGAGGAAAGAAAACTCTGTTTAGAGATACAAATTTTATCTACCCATTTAAATGTATCAGTCGGGGGACCCAGGCTTTGGGTTTACATGTTAAACTGTCCCTAACCAACCGTGTTCAGAGCAAACACATCAGTTCGTGGAGGTTTCCTGTTAGAAGTCTGGACCTGCTTCACCAAAACATTCCCTTAAAATTACTGTGACCCCGAACTCCAAGCCTCTGCCATGCACCGGGCCACGCCACACACGTGCTGCCCACTAGCTGATTCCAGTGTTCTTCCTAAAACGAACAGAGCATGCTCAGTATGCAGCAAGGAGCTTCCTTTCCCATTTTATCTTTGCTCTGATCCGTATTTTTTCATTTCATTCTTAGTACATTCTTAAGGCTTGAAAAAATGTTGGTGTATTGTAGCTCTTTGTATCAGCCTAAAGCGACTTCCTGTATCAATCACATGTATCAATCACTAGCCTTCTCGATAGACCGGACGAGGAAGGAGAGGTGGGAGGGTCACGTGGGCCGGTGACCGCTGCAACAAAGCGTTTGCTACGCGGGGGTCACGTTAATTTCATCGCGGATCCTTCTGCGCTTCTGACGTTGCTCCTCTCCACGGGTCGAAAGCGATGTCTTCGCTCTCTCGGTTTTTCTGATTTGATTTTTCCTCCTGCACTGTCCCTACGGGCCTCGCTTCCTCTGGGTTGCGGACTCCATATCAGAACTTCTAACCCCCTCGGGAGGTCCTCGCACTCAAACGCAAAGGCAAGAGCCGCATTCACGCAGCGGACCCCCTGTCCGGGCTCAGTCCTCCGCGGCCCAGCTGGGAGGAAGGGGGCGCCTGGAGCCCGCCTCTCTACCCGGTCTTCGGCCGTGATTCGTTTCAGTCAAGGTCACTTCTCAGCGCCAGTTAAAGAAGAGAGAGTTTAGGCCAGCCGTGAGTGAGTGAGTGAGTGAGTGTGTGTGTGTGTGAGAATAGTGTGCCTGGAGCCCAAAGCGTCCACGTCAGCAGACAGGAGAGGAAGGGGGGCGGGGCACAGCAGAGATCTGGGCGTTCTCTACAGGTCAAAAGGAGGTTTTAGAGTCACGTCCTAACACTGTTACACAGTATTCCTCTCCTCCTCCAACTCGGCAGTCCGTTACTTTTTATACGTCTTTGGTGACTCTGATGTGATGATGTTCTAGGTGACTCACCACAGGCCTGTGCACCTAAGGGAGGAAGATATTTGGGGCTTATAAATAACTTGCTTCTCGCCTGCCTTTGCAGGCAGTCTCCGAGTTTCAGAGGCAACACGCATTCCTTGGGGTCAGAAGACCCCCCCTCCAGAAAGTTATGTCCCTCAACCGTCACGGCAAACAAGGCCGGAATGTGCCACGTTTGTTAGGTCACTTCCGCTGACGCGGTCAGAATAGTAATAACGTTGTCTCGGTTTTCTCCTGCTGCACATGGGCTAGTAATAACGTTGTTTCAGTTTTCTCCGGCTGCACGTGGGCTGGAGACGAGCTCCCGGTTCTGTCCAAAGTCTGGCTTCCCGTGGAAACAGTGGAAACGCGCTCCGGGCAGCCTGCTCAGCCCCCGAGGCCCAGCCCTTCTTCTCGCTGCAAGGTGGGGGACAGTCACCCCACCCCGGGGGGTGGGGGTCGGGGGGAGAGGAAACGGTGAAGACCAAGCCGCTCACGATGGCCGTCAGAGTCATTTGTTTCTCTAGTTGCCTTGGGAACCGGCCCAGCCCCGGAACACAGAGATGTATGTGGCTTGCCAGGGCCCGTGTAATCGGAGCACAGGCTAACACGTGTGTGCTCCTCCGGCATAAAACGGGGCTCTCGCGAGTGAACAGACATGTTCCCGGCGCAGCTGGAGAGGGAGAGATGGACAGCTCGCCCTGTCACCGCCCAGAAACCCTGTCCCGGCCTTGACAGTGACGTGGATGAGACAGAAATCAAAACGAGAGTCCTCGGACGGGAATCGCAGAAGGCAAATTAAACATGGAGGTTATTCAATTGTTTAATAAAATAAATGATAACCTATATGAATTATAGATGCAATTATAATATATACTTACATAAACATAATGTATAAAAGTATATAAGTATATATTATATTGTTATTAATTGGTGTAAAATAAATACTTTTATAATATCCATCATACATAGGTATTTTATATATATAATACCGCCCCCAAATTTATACATTTTATGGGAATTTTTAAAAAGGACGCCTAAGCACCATTTATGTCGAGTAAGATTTAAAAATTGGTCTTGAGACCATATTTATATTACAGTTCAGAAAGAAAAATATTTCAACAGAAGCACTCTTTATTCCTCTGTATTCGTTCACCCATCTTTATGTTGTTTTCTCAAAGCTTAGCTAACTGTACTTTGTAGAGGTGAGCAGTTTGGAAAAAATGAAGCAAAAGAACAGACCCGTGTGACCTCACCTTCGTAAAAATTCCATTCTTGTGAGTGGAAGTGGAGTTTATAAAGTCCCAGCACTGGAATAAGACGTCGTAACCCCGGGCTTTTAAATTCCGCGGGGGGAAACGTAATCCGTGCTCCGCACTGTGTGGGCAACGCACTTTCTGGTGAGAGTTTGGTTCTTTCAATCCTTTAAATCCTCACACCTTGGCTAGTAAAATAACAGCATTTCCCCCTCACTGGTTTCCCGTCTTAAATAAGGAGTTTTTACCCTTTGAAAAAACGACGACCCTTGGACAGCAGTTGGTGGTGCGGAGGGTACCTGGTGCGTTCATCCACATTTTACGAAAGAAAATTGGAAACAGCCCCACGTTTAACTGCCAACGTCAGCTACTGAGCGGCGGCTGCAGCTGCTGGCGGCTCGCTCGGCATTGCTGGGTCCTGCTCTTCACTGGGGGTGTTCACCCGGCACGTCCCAGAGCCTGGGACCCTGGGGCTGTGAACCGGGCGGCAGCAAGAAACAATAGTTGAAGCCCTGGCTGGCGTAGCTCAGTGGATGGAGCGCGGGCTGCGAACCAAAGCGCATGCCTGGGTTGCAGGCCACGGCCCCCAGCAACCGCACATGGATGTTTCTCTCTCTCTCTTTCTCTCTTTCTCCCTCCCTGCCCTCTCTAAAAATAAGTAAATAAAATCTTTAAAAAAAAAGAAACACTAGTTGGTGTTAGCTCCTGGGACTGCGGCTAAGGAGGGCGATAGAACACCCAACAGCACGCTGCTGCTGTCTTTTGTCCACTCCTGCGCCTCTTCCGCACGTGCTTTTCAATGTTGATCTATTTCCTAATCTGTGCTTTTAACTCCATAGGGGAAAGAAAAGTTTGTTTGACTTGAGGTGTATCCCTGATGACACTTCTGTGGCGACAGAGGGACTCAATGGAACTATCTGGTGTGTGTTTGGATGCTGCTGCAGAGTGTGCACATGTACACATTTACATGCACTTATTCCCCAGGGAGGGGCCTTCTCCCTGGGCGTTACTCCGTCAGGTGTCAAGTTCAAAGGCTACCCGCGTCTGTAATGCGAGTCCTCCCCGCGTGGCTACTGTGGTGGCAGCCCCAGAACGTGAAGTTCCCCCATCCTTTCCAATTTTCCTCCTTTCCAATTTCCCCTCCGGGGCCGCCTCCCCGGGCCACTGAGGGTCTGTCCGCGTCCCATCCAGTTACACGTCTTATATTTGATCCGGGGTATTTTCTTTAAAGTTGGATTCTGTCACAAGCGCCCTGTGGCCATATTGATTCACTTAAGCGAGGCTTTCGAGCACCGTTGTTGTTTCACATTCGGTGTCTTGTGAAAGTGCAGTTTCAGGAAAACAATCCGCCCCGCCTCCCTGCCCCTTGTATTCCTCGGGCCCTTTCTCCCGATGTGCAGCAGTGTTGCTGGCAGAGTGCGGAAGCCGAAAGTTCAGTAATGGTACCAGGAGAAATAATGATTAAACCCGCCCGGGAGAAGCCATCGTTGCCAGTGTCAGCGCGAAATGGGTTTGCTTCCATTTGGACTGTTTTAAAAAAATATATTGTGTAGACTCTTTCCAACCCAGCCACCTGCCGAGTTGGCGTTATTTTTTTACAAGGTGCTTAAGCCCAGAATTCTGTGCATTTTCTGTGTCATGCATTTGTTTACCGCTCAGAGTGTGTTCGAGGAGACAGGGCTGAAGTGTGGGAGTCACGGAAGACCGTCGTCCCCGGAGCCGTCTTCCGAGCCTCGTCCCAGTGGACCACCGCTGCGACCCCTCTCGCCTGCCGGTTTCCCCTCCGCCGCGCAGTCCCTCACAGAGGTCGCAGCTCGACCAAGATCTCGGGAACGATCTCCCTCACTTGCAAATGGAAAAATTATGTAGTATAACATGTCAAAACATAAAAGTAAAGAATGTACTTCGTATTAAATTTATGTGTCTAATGGTATGTGTGTGGTTTTGGGCTCTCTGCCTGGTCACCAGAGGAGAAAATCACAACCACGGGTGCAGAGAAAGCGTGGCGGGCCCTCGGGTGTTCGCCACACCGTCCTGGTGCCTCTGGTTGCCTGTGCTGAGGAGCTACGAGTGTCCGTGAGTGCCTGTCTGTCTCCCTGGGGTCCGGGTACCCCAAGATGCTGTGTCCTGTGCAGCCTTGAAACCCCTCCCCTGGCTTCATCCCTAGTTTCCCGTTGCTTCTGGCATGCATTCATTCCTCAGACTAAAATGTGCCTTCGCCCCCAGATGCCCAAGTTTCAACTGCAAACTCTGCAAGAAGACCCGCCCCCCCCATGACATGCAAACCTGGGCTTTACCCGACTTGAACTTGACTGGTGACCTTGATATCTATAAATGTCAGGAAGTAGCAGACTTGCTTCCTGACATTTCTCTTGATTCTTGTTTGCTCCGGCCACAGTCTGGCTCTCCGACACTTCTTAGAAAGCCGTCTGTACAGCAACGCACTTCTGGGAACTGGCTGCCTTCCTCTGCAATATACAAGAAGCCGCTGCTCGGTGTGCAAAACCCAAGAGTGGAATTTGTTACAAAGTTTCGGGACGCAACGCCGGGAAGCAGAGATGCCTGCTGGTCCGTGGAGTTATCGATGGTGCTCCCCTCGCTTGTTAACAGGAAACCAGAAGGCAACTACAAACATTTGTTTCCATTTGAACTTCTTCTGATGTAATCATCTTCCATTACAGTGACAACTTCACAGCGGAGTCTTGCTTCGCTTTTTTTATACTCTTTGAAATGATACCATTAAACAACTCTTCTGAAGGGATCTGAAGAAACCACATGAAATTTATGAGGCTCTGTCCAGCTGTAAACCCCTTGGCCTTCCATCAAAGTGGGGGTGAAATTAGCCAGTGGGACCCATAGTTATTATTAGAGGTGGACAGGCCAACAAGGCGAACGGTCCTGTAAGGGTTCTGTCCTGAGGAGACCGCACTACACACAAATTTGTTTTCACTCCAACGGCCTCTTCGGGGGATTTCAGAATGGGAGCTGTTTGATGCATCCTGCTTTTGAGAGCGGCCGGGATGCCTCTAATGCGCCGTGAAAGGAATTGCGTTTCTGTCTCTGGGTGAATTCCCCTGCTTGTTCTAATTGCAATTGGCTTGCAGTGCCTTGTACTGTGTGCTGTGAAGCTGCTTCTGCCCTCAGCTCTTGCCTGGGGAAATAGTTTCTGGGGAAAGGAGTCCAACAATCCCCAGGAATTAAAAGAAAACCATTTTTGCGCCCAAGTGTATAAATCCGCAAGGCCTAAGAGACTACGCTTCCGTAGCCTCAAGGTTAAGACCTCTACCCATCAGCAGATTCTCCAAGGCCCCAGGCTGGAAAACGATCGTTTTGACAGGAAGTAGGTTTCTGTAAAAAGACACGTGGCCGCCGAGAATTAAGGAGAGACGCTCCTGGGTTGTCCTTTCCACGAGAAGAAAGCGGGGAGGGGAGGAGATGTTTCCTTGAGCTCATTTTCTTCCTTTTCCCCGGCCGTGTTGAGAGGCACGTGACCTGTATAACCTGTGCTGAGGTGGGAGACACGATGGTGCGCTGCACGGGTGTATCGTGGCGGACTCCGGCGGAGGCGAGCATGCAGTCCCTTCCCCCGCAGGCGCGCTTTCGGGCGGGGCGGGCGCTTTCAGCGTCTCCGCTCTTAGCAGCCTTCGAGCACTCAGCACGGGCTAGTCAGCATGCACACTGGATCCCGTGAACTGATCCACTTTATGCCTCCACCTTTGGGTCCCTGCACCACCTGCGCTCAGTCCAGAAGGAGTGGAGGCTGGCCAGAAAGTGTGATAGTGCCAATAACACCAATAACAACGACGCTCTGTTTATAATAGTGTGTAATATTCTGTTGTAATATTAATAGCAATGTATTGGTACATTGTATGACTATTAATACTATTAGAATACACATTATTACAGTGCAACACATTCTGATAGATTATTATTGCTATTAGAAATAACCTGCTGAACTTGAAGCGTTGGGGTGATGGAGAAAAGGCGGAAGAAAGAAGAAAATCCTGAGAATTTGCTTGTTCCTTCCCAACGTGATCACCTACAACACACACAAATACTTCCCCGATAGAATGTCAAAGAAAATAACCAAGAGCCGTTTGAAGAAAGGACTCATTTACCTGTTTGCATTGTTAGAAAACATTGCCTTGGGAAACACGATCCTTGACTGCTTTTTTTCCCCCACTTAAATGACAACCTGGGACTCCGTAACACGGCTGATTCGACTCATTAACAAGAGCGGTGGGCGGGTTGGGTTGGGGGGGGCTGCCGCGACAGGGAGAAGAAAAGAGACCCGCGCCAGGTCTGCCAAGGCAGCATGTGAGAGGAAAGCGCCCTTTCTGGAACAAGCTCCCTGAATTAATGGGCTTAGTGGAGGCGCCGCCGGCCGCCGAGGGCGCATCCATCCCCTGCCCCGGAACCTCCGCGGCCGGCCGCCGAGAAAATCCTTCAAAGGTTCCCGCCAGGCTCTGAAGTCCGGAGCGAGTCCCGTTTCATTAAAAGTCTCTCCCTCTGTAATGAAGGAGATTAGTTTGACTCTGACATTTTCTGCCCGGAGACTCTCTCCCAGGGAGGCTGGGTCATGGACAGCCCGGGAGGGACGCCAGTCTCTCTCCAAGGCAGTGAGTGACTTCTGCACCCAGGGGTGCGGGGCGCACGAGCAGAAACGTGCAGATGCGGTCACTGCTGACCACGGTTATCCGGCAGCGCTGAGCAGTTCCCTGTGAGAGGCTTTGGGGAATGGTTTAGGTAAAACTGCTGTCAGGCCCTGCCCGACAGGGGCTGCATTTGGGTTCTCAGGTACCCCTTTCACAGCCAACGCTGAGGATGCCACAGGAAGCTCCCCACGTCTCCGGGGCCAGTGCGGGGTGATGAACGTCAAGCAAATGCAGCAGATTCATGTAAGGGGCTGCTTGTGTCTCAAGGTGATGGGTGCAAACTCAGATAGAAGGCATTAGGTGTTTTCTGCCCCAGCTTCTAATGCCAGATGGCAGGTGGCCGGGCGGGCAGGCGGGTCCCTTTTCAGGGACCAGCATGGCGGACCTGGGAATGTTCAGAGCGTGCAGGTCAGGGTTCGGGTCCCAGCTGGCCACGTGCTAGCTATGGGACCCTGGCAAATAAGCTACTGAGTGTGTCTGTGCCTTCATGTCCTCACTTGGGAAATCCAGATACTAGTAATGGTACCTCAGAGGGCTTCTGGGATGGGCCAACATGAAAACGGCATCCCACACAGAGAGCACGTCACTGTCGTAAGCCACTAGCATCCATCCTTTCAGGAGTCGGAAATCCAACGCTGTGTATCGAATCTCCCAGTTTTAAGTGCCAGTAACTCGTTTTTGTGTTTTGAAATGACTGGTCGGCTACGTAAACCACATCCAGGGCGACACTGCAGCCCGAAGCCCCCAGTGTGTGACGTCTCAGTTCATTGTATTTAAGTCTCGTAAGAAGCTCTCGTGACTCTCCTCGGGTTTTAAGATTCAGTAGCCATTGTTCACAATGACCTACTCCCTGATGTACTTCCTTTCTGTTTTGGAGAAAAAAAACAACTTTTGGTAGCTTGCACTAAAAGCCCAAGTTTTACTTCTGTTGAGAAAGCAGAGACTTGCTTTAGGCAGCAGCTCCTTGACTCAGCTGCCAGGGCCACACCTGGGCGCACTTGTGCATCGTCACGGACAGGTGTGTGCAAGAGGTGAGAACGGAGAAAGAAGGTGGGGGGTCCAGATGCGTCATATCTGGGGTTACCCGATGGTACAGAGAGATGAAGCTTAGAGAACCTTGGGGCAAGAAGTTGGTAGGGTCCCTTTTAGCTTTCCCAAGTATCTGCAATTTGAGCTCGGATGTGTGGAAACTCCACAGCTGCATAGACATCTCGTGCGTTCACTGCAAGAAGATTCGCAGGGTCCACCGGCCAGGGACGTGTGTGGGCTGGGGGAGGGAGGAGTCAGCCAGTGGAGTGTGGGGACCGCCTGGGGGGCTGAGGGTGCTCCAGATGGAACTTCGGGCCCATTCACACCCCGGAGTGAGTTCGGAACCAAGGTCCAGAATCCTGTGCGACGAGAACAGCAGACCCGCGAGCGTTAGTCCAGGAGCTGTTTCAGGGCAGTGGGTGACTTTCCGCTCCCGCTCTGGAAGAACTTGAACGGGACTCCCGTGGAATGGTGGGTCTGGGGCAGGCCTGCAGGCTGAGAGGTCAGTGAGTTTAAAAGAGCATCAGGGGAGCCCGCCCTTGTGGTCTCTCCCCATCCCCCCAGAACGCCAGCTGCACGGGCACAGTGTCGTCTGTTTAGTGTTCGTGCAGGCAACGCTGCCAGCCACGACGTCTGCTCTTCATAAACTGTTACAAAGGGGCTTGCGGTCTGTATTGCTTGTTCCTGTGCATCCGGGGACACACACACGTGATTTCTTTTCAACGCCAGCTCGGGTTTTGTCATCGTTTCTCTTTCGCAACTTCTGCTGGATATAAGCGAAAAACAGGTGCATTCGATGCCTAGAACAGGCCGCTTCGGACGCAGATGGTTCTTTGGAATAAGTGTCTGGTCATCGTAGCCTGGTCGCTGCGTTTCCTTCTGTGAGATTTCCTTCCCTGCTTGAAATGTCTGCCTGTCGCTCAGAGAAGTGAGACTTGCTCACCGCATTCATTCGCCCACACACTCACCCTCCACTTATCACGTGCTTCCATCGGTCGTCGGGGCTGCCCCGGCCGTGGCCTCTGGAAGCGGGAAGGAAATTGTGAGCCCGCAGCCCCCGCCCTCCGTGGAGAGACTGAGGACGGAAAGCACTTCCATTGGGCTTTCTCTGCTCCGGGAGCCGTGCTAGGCCTTTGGCATATACGGACTCATTCATTCCCTCCGACCCGCTCTGCCAGCGAGGTTACCATTGTTGTCACCCATAGTTTGTAAGTGAGGACTCAGAGGGACACAGAGAGTAGCTGCCTTCGCAGCCGGGCCCTCTGGCCCCACCGCCCCCACTTCCACCCCCAGCCCAGTTTCGCTTCTCTGTGTGTGAGACAGAGGAGACCCCAGCGTAGCCGGGCCCGCTGCGGGGGCTGGGAACCCACGCGCTGAGCCGCGGCTCTGCCGTCCTCAGAGGACCGGCGTCTGGGACGCGTGCAACGCATGTGCAGGGAGCCCTCTCCTCCCCGAGGCCCGTGAACCACTCGGCTCCCTCATGCGAGGGCGCAGAACTTGGAAAGCTCAGCCCTCTCGCGGCTTGGCACGTATCCTGCGTTGCCGACCAGTGTGTGCATTTCTGGAATTTTCCGCACGAGCTAGGCGGCGGTGGGGAGCTGTTCTAACTTAAGACGGCAGCAGGGCTCATTATTACTGTGGCCATGAGGGACGCGGCCGTCTGACAGCCGGGAGGCTGGTGCAGAACCTCCGCCGTTAGTCCCCTTCCCCAGGTCTCGGTGTGGCCGACTCAGTTCTGTACATTCCGGCCACAGAACGTATTACGGGACAAAAATAATTAATAGTAATTGTTGGTGAGGAAGCACTTTTAGTTACACACACTCAAATTAAACTGGTGTATGATGATCCCCGGAGAAGACCTTTGTAAGTCCCTACGGAAAATAGCAACTCATTCCGTGCACCTGGACACGGAGTTCTCTGTTTCGCTGTTTCCTCGGCCCGTGTGTCACGGCCTGAACTTGCCTGCGCAAGCGAGATGGAGCACATGGGCATGAGGTAGGCAGTCTGGGGGACTCCGGTGTACTCGCGGCCTCTTGTTTCCCTGGTACAGTAATTCCCTACACTCTGTGAGAAGGTCTCTTATCTCTCCAACGTGTGTTTCCCGAGTAGGGTAAAACACTCAAAGGCGGCAGAATGAGACACCCATTTAACGGAAGTCCACGGGAAGGTGCTAGCGAGGTGTTGCTTAAATGAAGAGCTGGGAGTAATTAATGGTCTCCCGGGATCTAAGCGTAATCACTCAAATGAGGGAGGTTGACCAGTGAATTGGGTGGTGAAAGGAAGTAGGTCTTTCACTGCGAACAGAGAGGATGTGCAGAATCTCCCGCTTTTCCTACCGCGTTTAGGAGCCTGATTTGCACCCCAAGATCCTCCCCAACAGGACGGGCCGGCGAGGACAGATGCGCCGGACACACCCCGCGGGCCGGCTCCTGTGCGTGTGGGCCCCGCTGCGCTGCCGTGTGCACTTTGAATCGGGGATGTGCTCCGACGCGGTGGATCAAAGTGCCTGAGAGCCAGCTGCGAGAATTCAAAGGCAAAAAGAAAAAAAAAAGAAAGAAAGAAAAAGAAAAAAGGCTTCAGATGATCTGGAAAATATCCCAGCTTCCCAGTGTTTTAATTTCTTGCAGCATTGTGCCTTTGGGGGCTTCTCAGAATTTAGCTGCGGCTGAAGTTAAGTGCTCAGCACGGTGCCGGCTTCTATCGTTGTTTTGTTTTTTTTCCCCCTAATGAATGCACAATCCGAAATTGGATTATCTTCCTTGGATTTTCCTACCTATTTGTCTAAGCTCCTCGAATCCTTGTGCTGGAACAAATTCACTGAGCATCTTCCTGCTTCTGGCGGGGGGCGGCGGGGGGATGCGGACAAGAGATACAGGGATGCTCTTAACCGCCAGATAAATCGAGCTACTCACGTGAAAGACCACAGCTGGGCGGCTGCTCCCAGCAATACTGTGACACGGGGCTCAGACAAGAAATATGGGGCCTTATTAAAATTTCAAGGACGAGGGAGACAGGCAAGATATAATGAATGGTACTGGAGTCTGGCCAGGTCAATGGTGTTAAAACTCACTCAAAGAAATAGATAAATCCGAGGCCCTGGCCTTTGTTTAACCTTCCATCCAAAAAAAAAAAAAAGGAGAGAGAGAGAGAGATTCTCCTGCGCCAAAACTTTTGATGATATTCTGGAATATCTGTTTAATAGGTGATTCAAACAGCATCCTGCCTTCCATTTAATCACCCTGGGTTCTGCGGACCCAGGTGTTAAACAGAAAAAAAAAGACAATTTTTATCTTTATTTGCCTTTTTCAACTTTATGAAATCACTGAAGCAAATTGCACATGAGAACACTTAAATCACAAAGTGAAATGGAAATCACACGTGGAAGAATATTCTTCATGACAACAAAGCACAAAACAAATGAAATCGTCATTCTACGGTTGAATCTGGGGTGCACAGTAACAAGAGTTTCATAGTTATCACCGGGGCAACATCTTTGTCAGCAAATCAAATTGTGTGAGCTTTAATAAGAGAAGATGTAAGATTTCACTCTTTGGCGAAAGTAACCCATAAATCTTTTGTCTCCTGAAACTTACTCTGACCTTCCACCCCAGACTTTATTGATAGTATTCCTAACTTGTAATAAAATATTCTATAACTGGGGAGAAGAAAACCCCCATCCTGGTGTTCGTTTAACATAGCCAATGAACCTGAAAAGCCATTTTTAAGGGTCTTCTAGATACTATGCTCACCGGTGACTAGAAAATAGAATTTCATTCTGCACACTTGTTCCTGCCTGGAAGCTGTCCCTTAGACCTCCCTCTCCCGCTGGCGTTTGTGCCTATTCCTAGAACTGGAAGGAATCGAAGGCATCACCCTGCTCACCTGACCGCCCGATCACGGTCCCCTCTCTCCTGCCCACGGACCAAGGAGCACCCTGCTTCTTTATAAAGACGAATGTCCCACCTGTAGATGCTTTAATTATTTGAAAGTCCCTCCTTTTATGAAGCTGAATTTTGTCTCTGCTACTGTCTACACTGGTTCTAATCTAATCATCTCCTTCAAAGGCAAGTAACATGCATCGAATCAGTATCCCAACTTGGGCCCTTGCTCAGTGTGCGTTCCGTTTATAGCAAAGGTACTGAGCTATAGATGTTTGACATGCCGCACACTTTTCTGTTTGTATGTTGTACTTCCGTAAAATGTTTACAAGAAACAAAAACTAAAAGAGGAAGAGGGACCACCACATCTGGGTGACTATGGTCTTTCAGTAGAAGGTAAACTGATTTTGAGGGGGACGCTTTTAAAGAAAACCCACTGGAGAAGGTAATGCATGTGCAGTGTTAGCAGTAGCGTGCCCGTGACCTTGCTTGTTGGGGTCAGACTACCAAGACGGGAGTTGAAAATGAGCCCGAAATTTTCAAAGCTGCATTTCAGTGGCATCGAAAGTGACTCTCTTTCCTCTTTGTCAGGAAAAGCTGACACAGAGTTTTGGACTGGAAAATTCTTCCCTTAAAGTTTTAATGAATTTTAAAGGAACCATTACAACAGAGAAAGAGAGGGTGGGGTGGGAGAAGGAGAAAGATGGGAATAAATCGGGCTAACCTAGATGTATAAAACAGCTCCATACCCACCTGGAAAAATTCAAACAGATCAGGTCAGATCTTGAGCTAGACTGTGAGTCACATTTGCATAAGATCTGACTTCCTTGTGGAGAGCACAGCATTGTGTTGGCTGGATTTTAAACATCTTCAACCACCGGCTAGTATTTAGGTCACTGTGTGATGCTTGGAAAGTACTGAGGTTTCCCATGTGCCAACAGGGGCCCGCCCACGCCCAGCCGGATTGTATTCTTTTATTGTTTCTTAAGTTCACACACTATGGGAGATGAAAAAACCAGAGACCTCAAAACGAAACAAAACAAAACAAAACAAAACAAAATATTGGCACGTGTCAACAAAACCTTGTGACCGCTCCTTGAGAAGCGAGCCGAGCCAGGGCGGTGCTCCCACAGCAGCTGACTGGTCAAGGTTACGTCCATCACCGACCAATGAGACGAAAGTGCTCGCTGGACGCCCGGACAACGGCGGAGGGAGACCAGGCGCAGAGCCTGGGCCGTTGTGCCTTGCGCCGTGACGTGGCTTGTTGCACCAGTAATTGCACCCCATTCCCGACAATAACTCCCACGGATTTGGCGAGACCCGTCAAAACAAGAGGTCGTGGGGTGATGGGAAAACATAGAAAGGGTTCTATCAAGTTTTAAAGGATTTCTCAGAAAAATGCAAGCTCTCACAATGCCCTTGAGGTTTTTCTTTGTGAATCTTTAAATTCTTGATAAGAACAAAGTTGGAACTGAGAAACGAGCCACGCTTGCGGATGGATTGAGAGCGTGACTGAAGAACGGAGACACGAACACGCCTGTCCGGTGCCTGCCCCGGCAGGCCGGGTGGGTGGGCGCGTGTCGGCACCGTTGAGACGGGGTGGGGGGTGATGTCTGTCATCACCCGGGTCTGAGGTTGTCACTTCTGTGTTTGTCCCTTTGTTAGCTGTAGCCCGATTTCATATTTTGGAATGCATGGAGGTGGAAAATAAAGATCTGTCATGTTTGAAAATCACTTTAGTCGTCTGAACGGAAAAGGTAAGGGAAGTTCAGGGGAGAGGCTGGAGCGGGAGAGAAATACTTTGACGTCAAACATCTCTGTCCAGTTTGAAGTCAAGAGAGTGCATGGCATTTCCCAGAAAATCCACGTCCGTGGAGAAGAGAAGGCGTCTGAAGACTGGGTCCAGAACTGAGCAATGAAGGGAGAAAAGACAGTTTTCTGTGTGTCTCTAATACCCGTTCAAGTTACCTAGGATCTAGGCTCTCAAACTTGGCATTGTAATTGATGGAGACAATTGCATCTGTAAGAACAATGAGCCTAAAACATAAAGTCAGCAAACAAACCAATTCTATTGCAAACGTCTCTGCGGCAGGAGCTATTGACTGTCCCAGATGCCTTTTGGCTTCATCAATACTGACACTTTCCTTGTCTCCCGTTTGGCCCTCTGTGGCCATTTCAGTGGGTCTCGGTAAGGTGATGGGATTTAAGTTTTCAGGATAAGGGAACACTTTTAGCCACAATGTGTTCAAAGGAGGGCCATCGGAGCATGGCAGCCCCCCAGGGGGCAGCCACTTCTGCCAGGTGGCTGTCCTGGGGGCGTTTCTGGCCAAGAACCTACTGTTGCTGCCTGGGGTTGGAAGGCAGGCTCCACAGCATCCCGAGCCCCCCCCACCCTACCCCACCCCCGCTGCACCCCCACTTCTTTGCATGCGAGAGCAGATGGGGGAAGCAGTATAAAATCCAGCCTCCGAGGCAACAATGGAACGTTCCAGAGAGCTGCGAGGCGGCTGCCCTTCCAGTCGGAGGCAGCGCTAATTGGAGCTGGTGAGTGCACGTGAGAACTGAAGATTGGACTTGGCTCACGAGACAGTTGGGAAAGTTGTTAAAGCTGTTATCGCTGCCACAGCTTGATAAACAGAAATAAGTCGTAAGCAGTGAAAACATCAGCCAACTGTTTGCAGTTTAGCTTGGCTGGTTAGAACAGGGTGCTTCGAGGGTAAGCACACGGGTCATGGGATCCTTTTCTGAGTTTTAGAAGAAGCATGGTCATTTGGGTTGACAAATGTTAACTTACCAAGTTGTTTGGATTCTTATAATTTCCGGCCAATTCTACCTGGCGTCCACAGCATCAACAGGTCCTCTGCACTGATGTGTCTCACTGTACCTTGTTTATGGCTCCCGTGTCACACCACCAGTTGCAGTATCACATTTCTAAGCATCCTTTTCCCTCCTGCTCCTTCAGCGTCCTCTGGGGAGAGAGCAGGTCTTTGCCTCATTATTTTCCGAGCCCAGAGCCCGGGGCCCCGAACTGGACAGCCGACACATGGTGCAAGGAGCAGCCAGCATTCCTTCGGGGAACGGTCAAGGATGGTCGTACAAAATACAGATAATTTACTGATTTTGGAATGCACGGCACCATGTTATTCAACTCCAGGCCTCCTCCCATCATGGATTTGTGGAGCTTACCACTCTGCTTATGTGACTACGTGGGTTTAAGTAAATGCACAGCCCTTTAAATCAAATGTTTATGCACCTTTTTTTTCATAGCTTTGCAGCTATGAGCACAAGGTTCTCATGAGAGTATGTGAAGCTATTTGGCCAAAGAAAAAAAATTAATGATTTTGGGGGAATTTGACAGTAGTAACCATTATCGCACTGGACGTGAGCTTCCAAGTATCCGTTCTAATCATTCAAGTACCTAAGTGGAGCTGCAGACTTTTCTCCACTGTCTCACGGAAGGAGACTGTGGGTTTCTCTGGGCCACGAGAACTTGCTCGGCCCGCTGGAGACGCCGGAAGCAGCCCCGGGCGCGAGCTGCTGTCCTGCAGGGGAACGTGGTTCCTCTCCCAGGGTCTTCTGCCTCCTCGTGCCCAGTTTTCGCCACTTCTCACTTTCCATGGCCTCGGCCCCTGATCTCCATCCTCGTGACCGTCCCCTCTGACTCTCAGTGAATTTTTGTTCTGGTCTAGTTCACTTCTAGTTATAAAAACTTAGAAAAATTAAGCTCTATATGCAACCCTTGTCAGCATGGAAGGTAACTATACACATAGTGAAGAGTCACAAAGACATTCTCAGTTGTAATTTAAAAAAATTTGAATAGTTTGTAGCCATACTTAAGATCTCTGATGCCTTCTTTGAATGGAGCTCTGTCATTATATGTATTATGCACAATTATCTCTTGTATCATGATGTAAATTTTATTTTAATCTAATGAGTGATAAAACTACAGATACATATATCTTGTAAAAAGTAAATTGTGTCATTTCTTTTTTTAACATTTTATTTATTTATTCTTAGAGAGAGGGGAAGGGAGGGAGAAAGAGGGAGAGAAACGTCAATGTGTGATTGCCTCTCGCACGCCCCCTACTGGGGACCTCGCCCACAACCAGGCTTGTGTCCTGACAGGGAATCGAACCAGCGCCCCTTTGGTTTGCAGGCCAGCACTCAATCCACGGAGCCACACCATACAGGGCACAAGCTGCCACTTCTGTCACCAGCAGAGACCAGTGGGAGCCCCCAGAGCACCAGACACACCAAGCAAACCAAAGAGCACTGTAAAGACTTGGAAAATGATGGATCCTGGGACCTGCATCCCACCAGAATCGGCTGGGACTTGTTTGCCGAACCCAACCAGCTGACGGACTTCGAAAATTTAAAACATATTTAATCAGGACTCCAATTGTCTTACCATAACATCCAAAAAAGTCCAGGACACAATTTAAAGACACCTGTCACACCGAGATCCAGGAAAACCACAACTCGAATGAGAAAAGAAAATGGACAAATGTCGACATGGAGTTGATCAGATGCTGGAGCCATCTAACAAGGATGGGAAAGTGGTCATCCTACAAGGGACTGAATGAGCAATGACAGAATCTCTTGATATGAAAGAAAAATAGAAAATATCAGCAAAGAAATAGATGTGACCAAAAAAAATCATGCAAGTAAAACATAACAATTACCTTGATGGGTTTGATCGCAGAGGCGAGAAAAAGAGGATGAAATGGGTGAATTTGAGGACAGATGAATGGAATTTACCCCATCTCATCAGCAGAGAAAAATAGACTGAAAAAAATGCATGAACAGACTGACAGTGACCAGAGCAGAGAGGGGAGGGAATTTCAGGGGAGAATGGGAAGGGTTTACAGGAACAAGTATAAAGGACACATGGACAAAAACTGGGGGGCGGGGGTGGAAATGGGAGGGAGGAAGAGGGGATGGGGATGGGTGGGTGGGCTGGAATAGGAGTCAAGGACAGAAAAATGTACTTGAACAATGGTTAAAATAAAATTTTAAAAAATCATGAAAGCCTCAGGATCCTGTGGAAAAATAGCCAAAGGCCCATAACTTGTGTCACCAAAGTCCAAGAAGTAGGGGGAAAAAAAAAGAAAAGGGAGAGCTGAAGGAGTATGAACAAAAACTCGGATGCAGACATCCCGAATTTGGCAAAAGTCATTCACCCAGTGATTTGAAAAGCTGAACGAAGCCCGAACAGGAAAAATGGCAAATACATGGGCATCGTACGTAAACTTCTGGAAACCGGAGACGGAGTTGAGGGCGCGGTGCCCGTGCGGGGTCCTCAGCCCACGACAGCTGACTTGTCTTCGGAGGCCGCGGCCGCCCAGGCGGTGGCGCTGCATTCCCCCAGCTCTGGCGCCGGAGGCGAGGGGCTGCCTCTCGGGAACCCCGTACTCGGCAGGACCACCCTCCGGGGAGAACGGGCAGCAAAGACTTTCTCGGGAGCAGGGCCGCACTGGCACCCGGGCGTCTCGCCTCCAAAACTATGGGAAAGAAACTTCTGTGGTTCGTTGTTTTTTTTTTTTAAAGAAGGAAATGAGAGCGACATAAGCCCAAAACGAACCAAGAGAAGGGTGTAGTGGTGAATGGGACTCGGGGACACTGAAAACAGACAACAATGGGGAAATCAGTGAAATAAAAATGCTGGTTCTTAACCAACAATCAATGGAATCGATAAACCTGGTGTTTGAAAAAACAGACAAAACTGAAAAGAGAGAAGATACAACTCACCCAAATCGGGACTGAAATGGAGAGATCAAGTGGATCCTGCACCGGGGGTGTCAAACTCACTTCACCGGGGGCCACGTCAGCCTTGCGGTTGCCCTCAGAGGGCCGCATGCCATTTCAGCTCCTTAGCAGTTAAGGAGCTGTCACAGTCACACAGCCCTAAAGTGACTCAGCCCTTCGAAGGCGACTGCGAGGCTGATGTGGCCCCCGGTGAACACGAGTGGGACGCCCCTCTGTGTACCCAGTACAGGAACAGTAAGGCAATGCTGTGAGTAGCATCATGCTAACAAATCTGACGGGAAAATCAGCGAGAACATCGGACATCTGAGCACCTTGATCACTCAATGGGATCTAACTGACGTATTAGGGCACTGCACCCCAAAACAGCAGAATACACAAGTTTTAGGGGGAAAAAAGAACCAGTCCCTGGAAATCCATGAACTACCAAAACTCACACAAGGAGAAACAGGTAATCCGAATAGTCCGATAATCATGACTGATTTTTTATCTGCTAGTTAAAAGGTCCAGAAAATGAAATCTCAATACGCGTTTGGTTACACCAGAAAGTAATTCCAAAATATTTAAAGAAGAATTAACACTAGTTTTATATAACCTCTGAAATGACGCTGTTCCTATTTTCAGGTATGTCATTGTCCGTGTAGAAAACCGCATGGACTGGACAAAGAGGAAGCTCTTGTGAGTTTCAGGATACAGCATTGACCGTATCAATGTGAGATCAGTCACGCTGCCGTGCATTAACCACGAATGTGCAGAAACGCAAACTGAGAACAGAACACTATTAACAGTCACTCCAAGGAAGATGAAATGCTTAGGTGCAACCTTAACGAAAATCGTCCAGGGTCTGTATGCTAAATTCACTCCCCAGTAAAACCAGAACAATAACGATAATAATTAGAAAATGGACAAAAGACATTTGCTGAAGAGGATGTAATGATGAAAACTAAGCACATGGGAAAAAGTCCAGTCTCATTAGCCATTAGGGAAATGCATATTCAAACCACAATGAGAGATCACTATACACCTGTCTATCAGAACGGCTAACATGAAGAAATGGTTAAAACAGCACGAAATGCTGGTGACAGTGCATAAAACCCGGATTCCTCTCGTATCGCCGGTGGGAATGTTTTGTAGCTGCCCCGGAGAACCGCTGGGCAGCCTGTCCGAAAACTGAACAGGCAACTTCCATACGATCCCGCTATTTCGCTCCTTGGCATTTATCCCAGGGAAATGAATCCTATAGTCACGAAAGCCGGTGCAAAAATGTTTATTGCAGCTTCATGCACGAGCCTGGAAGCAATCCCAGTGTTGTTCAGCGGGTGAGCAGTTAGTGGCCTGTGATACGTACACACCGTGGAATACTATTTAGCCATGAAAAAGGAACAAGATATTTATGGGAACAACCTGAAGGAATCTCCAAACAATTAAGCTGAGTGGACAAAGAAACCCCATCCCCCAATTGTATATGGTGTGGGATTCTACTTATATGTAATACTCTTTAACCCACAGAATTATGGAAAAGGAGAACAGATTAGATAAAATACATGTATCAACATGTTACCATAGGAGGAACAGGGTAAGTATACCTGGGCCTCCCTGTCTTACTTCTTATAACTGCCCGTAAATCTACTATTATTTTTTAAAGTTTCATTGAAAAAAAATAACAGCATATTCAGACATAAAAAATACACGCGAAAGGAGAACACATCTGGAGCATCTAGAGTTTCACCGCCAGTCTGCCAGCTCCCGCCTTTGCGCCGGGCTGGGCAGCTCTCACGGAACCCGTCTCCTCTCTGTGTGGGGCCCACACACAGCAGTTTAGATGTCCGTCTCTGCTGCAGGTAAGTGTGGTCATTGGCTAAACGTGGCCAATGGGAGGCCGTAGAAGAGACAGTCCCCGTTCTGAGGGCTGGGCCCAGAAAAGCCCGGACACCATGTTCTATTATCTCCTTACCTTTCCTCCTCTGAGGCTGCTGCCAAAGAACACCGTGAACTTGAAAGCCACGTTCTGGAGATGGAAAGAAGTGAGCCCGTGACCCAGAATCACCATTTCGAGGACAAGTGACCATGACAGCCTGATTTTGGGATTCACCCGAGTGAAAAACAAACGATTTCACTGCATCGTGAAGATTCAGGGCTGCAGGACCCCGCACCTCGGTCACACGTGGTGGTTCTTTGGAAATCAGATCCAGCACACCCTTCTGGAATGTTCCGCCACCTGTCCTGTTGGGAGCTGCAGATTCATTGGTCAACCGTGTCCTTTTGTCCGATGAGGCAATACTAGCCATGGTCTCCGACTTTGGTAGAATCTCCTCTTTAGGACCCTAAAGCTGATATTTAAAAAAGAACTCTATAACCCTCCCACCTTGTCCCAAGAAGGATTTAAAGTAGCTCACACACACACAAAATACATACATCAAGGCCACATAATTTAGAAAGAAATAGAAGAGAGACAGCCATGAGAAACAGAAACAGGAAATTTAAATAATCCGGGGGGTGGGGTGGGGGGAATGCATGAATATGTTCCAGAAAAAGCTCGGTGCTCACAGATCCCCAGCTTACCTAGCAGATTTCGACGAGATTGGGGAATACGTTGTAGTCCAAGATTTCTTTATGCTCTTTATCACGTATCAAGGTGTATTTGCATGCGTGTTATCGAGGGGGGGGAAGCAGGCGAGCTAGCGGCTGCGGAGGAAAGGTACCACCTGAGCGGATGCTGGCGGTGGGGAGGCGCTCCTCCCCCTCCTCCCCCTCCTCCCCCTCCGTGCTCGCGGAGGGGACAGCGCATGGAGCTACGGTCTTCTGACACCTGCCACGCCGCACACTGCCCTGACCCCAGGACGCTGAGGCTTCAAACCAGAACAGTAAAAGGAGGGCAATCTGAAGTGTAAGTAGGCCCCATTCTCTTCTTATTTCTCACGGACTTTCCTCGGAAGTCTTCAATAACAACTGAAATATTCCCCTCGGGCTTTAATCTATGGGGAACAAGATAAGGTCGACATCGGGCTTGTAATTAGCTTCGCGGTGGCGTGAGGCCGTTGTAGGTAAGCTGTTACTCGTGACCAAATACGGGAACTGTCTCCGAGCTCGGGGAGGCTTTCAGAGCCAGGGAGCGGACACAGCACGGCTGGTCTCGGGAACACAGTCCCGGGAACCTCCTCGGGGCTTTGGGGCGACAGTGCCGTCCGAACACTCTGTCACTCGCCCTGGACGGGTGGGCCAGCCTCAGCTACAGGATGATTGAAGAAGATGACGCGGAACTAGGTTTTTCTCAGCGTCAACACTTCCAACATTTTCCGTTTATACGATGAAGAATTTGAGGTGGGCTCCACTCCCCAGTGTAACAATATCCCCCGTTTCAGACACCTGGTCCATCCCTGTTTTTAGCATTTCCCTATGATTTTAGGAGTTCTGCTAGGTGAACCGGGGTATATAGTGCATGGCCACCAGGGGGACCCTTTGCGCCACGGCAACGGAGTTCACGCAGCACAGATTTAGCCCTACAACGGCCTTTGCTTACACGCATCATCCGCCCCTGAGCGCTGCGAAGCCCTGTCCCAGCCGCCGGGCCTCACCTGTGAATGCCCGCGGGCAGAGGCGGACGTAGCCGGGAGCCTGGGAGACGCAAACCCAGGAAGGCCGCCTGTCCAGGCCCAGCCGGGCACGCCCTCCCCACCTGACCCGCAGGGGTCGCTCGGGCACTCGCCAGTGTCCGTCTCACACTGGGCCCCGTGAACCCCGCAGGGGAAGGGCAGAGTCGATGCTGAGTCTGAGCCCCACAGCCGCCAGCGCGCGGGGACCCCCACTGAGCAGGCACCCGGGGACGTGGCTCCGTGCGTCCGCAGGGGAGCCTATGGGGAGGGGGCTTCCCTGGGAATCGGGAGTGACGGCCGTGGGCCGCCCTGGGATGCCACCAGCATCCTCCGCAAAGTGAGGACCAGGACCGGGAGGGGAATGGGACTCAGGGTAACCGGGGTCTAACCAAACGTTGTAGCTGAAGCCTCCGCTTCCTCCGACGTTGCAGTGGTTCCAATTCTCAGCAAGAATAATATGTAATAATACATATTTTCAAGAAAATAGCTAAAGAGTCAGCCGTATCCACATGGTCAACCCTAAATTCTTGTCTTAAAACTCAAAGGAAAGGTAATGGATTACATCCTAACACTCAGGGAGACGGAAAAAAGATATTTTGTATTTTGATAGATTTAGCTGGGTCACCTTATTAGGAACTAGAAGTAAAACATAAATGATTTAGTACTTCATAAAAAGTTAAATATTAAATATAAAATAAAGTACCTTACAGAACTATTTTGGTTTTATATGCACGTGCATCTGAAAAAATATATATAGTATATATCTAAAATATAATTTATACATTATAATGTAATAATATATAACATATATTTATATATTATATATATTTATATATTATACTGTGTAGGGGTGGAGCAAAAGTAGGTTTACAGTTGAGACTACACAAAACACATAGAGTTTGTTCTTGTATTATTATTTATTATTGTATAATTTTCTGTACGAACAACTGTAAACCTACTTCTGTCTTGCCCTGTATTTATATTTATATACATATATTTTTTTCTTTTTACTTTAAAGTCATTTAATGACTTCCTTTCCCACACTGAATGAAACTCAGAATCATGGGCCTAACGTGCCTTTTCTGACCTGGCCCCCGTCCCACCGCTACATTCCCGTCCCAGAATCTCGTCTGTCCCAGGGCCGTGGGGACACTGTCCCCTGTCCTAGAACACTGCCCTCCAAGGCTGTGATCGGCTGCTCTGGGCGTGCATTCCTCATCTTCCATTCCTTTCTTCGAATGACTTCCCTTGAGGGCAGCTCTGAGAAAGATCTTCTGGTTTCTCCTCGAGGTACCCCATTCTCTCCTCTCAGTGCTCCTATAACAATGTTTACTACGCGTTTATTTTTATGGGGGAGTTGCCTCCCCCAATAGACTCTGAGCTTCACAAAAGCAGGGACTTCGCTTCCTCATTCACCGCCCCAGTCCCGAGCAAGTGTGAGTAGAAGCACCTTTCACCCGTGACTGAGCGCGACTCAGGTAGCCTTAATGAACTACCTGGAGTATATTCCTCGCTTAGCAACTAAACTAGAGGATTGACTTTCAATGAGCAAATAATGAGAATATGATATGAGCGCTCATTTTGTGATTTTAATAAAAACCTGAATGGGATCGGATGTCGAATTATAACTGCACCATAAATTCTTGTGACTCGCCAGCAATAATACATTTGTGACACGTGACCCCTGGGGTCTTTCTCAACCATCTGAAGAAGAAACTTGGAGCTGGAAGGGGAAACGAAAAGCACATGTGAGATCAAGATCCCACAATCCTTTGGGGCGACCCTCCCGCCAAGAACCGTCCACTTCTTAAACTTGAATGTCTACTTTTTAAATACGTTTATTTCATATTTAAGGATACACAAGCATTCACTAAACCATGGTTTTCGCAAGTTTTTATAAACCGGCGCTTGCTCTGCTGCAGTGGACATAAGGAAGAAAGCTCCAAGCATTTTCAAGTTTCTTCCCGTTGGAAGTCTCAAGACTCCCACACGGGCCAGGGTAGGAAGTCATTTAGAACCTTCATAAATCCTGCTTTGCTTTCCGCTTCGCGCATTATCTGATTCCTACTGTGAGCCTTAGGAAGGCTCTGATTTATGGTGCTGCCATGCCTGTCCCCACTGCCGGGGCCGGTGGGGATTTTGCTCGCACTTCCCTTTACCCATGGATATAAATAGACTCCCTCAGTCAAGGCTGCAGTCAATAGGTTTAACGAGTGTTTCTGTAGAACTCTGTACAGAGAAACAATGTGAAACCGCCTCAGGTCCCCAGGGTTCTTACGGTTCTTTTTAAAACCAATCCAATCTTCTCTGGGGAAAGAGGAAAACTTTTAAGATAAGCACTTAAGGTGACTGGCACGTCTTGTAATTAATGAGTTTGGAAATGAGGACCCTACGCAGTTGTCGCAGCGGGTGCGGGCCGCTGAGTTCAGGAGCAGTCGTCCCGTATGCAATGGCACCATCTCCGTAGAAGCACAGTAGCTTGTGGCACTAAATCTTCTCTTCGTAAGCAACGGCGAGCACAGGGTACAAAGGCATTCTGCATTTTCCGTGTGGGCAAAGCGTCCACCCGTTCAGTGACCCAAGAGAGAAAGCCAGAAGCAGAACTGTCTCAAACCTGTGCCCCTGGCTTAGTCCCCACAGCACGCCGACCTCCCCCACGACTCTCGTGCTGCCCGCTCCCCAGCCCCTCGCGCAGCCTGGACCACAGCAAACACTCCGGGAAGTTGACTAGATACTGGACAATCCGGACGCTGGCCTCTGCAGATCCCATGGCCGACACAGTAGCCCCTCACTTATTCAGGGGAAAGACAGGAAGAATTTTTACTTTCTATTTGCTATAAGCAATTGGTTTCTAGTTTAAGCAAAAAAAAAAAAAAGGTGGAGGATATTTTGTCATTTACCAGGCCAGCAGTGACAAGTGTCATTGTCGGCACTGTCCTCACATGGAGCGTTATTGTGACAGGGTTTTGGCCAGCACAGGGCCATCAAGGTCTCACAGTGTGTCCCTGTGAAGCCGCCGCCGGCACAGACACAGCCGCGTCTGGAGAGGGAATGAGACGATCCCGTCAGCCCTCGGTCACGTTGAGACCAGATACCTTCATCTGATCCTGGCCCATGGAGCCGAGACCTAGGGCAGGTTTGTACTATCTGCTTCAAAACCCCGGGCGCTGTCCTCAACGCACCGGAACGCACGATGTGTTTCTGCATCGGTGTCTCGTGATCTCTTCAACTATGGCTTTAACATTTTTAGCTTTTCCCGCAATGTGACTTGGAAACCCTGACTGCTCACCTGTTTCCTCATCCATAAACTGAAGATGACGGGGCCCATGTCACAGTGTCGCTGTGACGATGAAACGTGCGTGCGAAGGGCCGGCACAGTGGAGCGTGAGAAACACTGAGCACGTCCCGACGGCGTAGGACCCCATAAAGCTGCCGGCGTTTGGGAAGGCAGCAGAGAATGTCGTTTATCACCGTGTCCCTCTTTTACGCGGGGAGCCCATTAGTAAGGTCCCTGATGGAAAATGAAACAGTAAATTATGAAAAAAGCAGGAAAAGCCCTCATTATGTGAGCGGGGACTTGTGCTCTCTTATTTTTAGATTGCAAGAATATTTCAGTCTTGCTAGTTCTAATCCTTCACTGATTGAGTAGGATTATCCGACAGACCCCAGCACAAATCCCGAGGGGACCGTGGTTGACTTCCTCGAGAGGAGGCTTTTCATTTCAGTGGGATTTGCTCAAGGACTTAGTTGTGTGGGAACTCGGGCTCGCACTTAAGTAGACTGAGGATCCGCGGGACGAGACACTTGTGAGCTGGTAAGGAGTTAGACTCGCACTCACCCTCGCTGTGTGCTCGCTCCTCACCAAACACAGGTATTAATATTTCACTGAGGAAACGGAAATACTAGCAAATGCAATAGGTGACTATAATTGCTATGCATATCGCTTGTTGGAAACCCTCTAAGCATTCCTCCATTAATTTGATGTAAAAAGCTTCCTAAAAGTCCACTCATGTAGATCATGAGAGACAGAGCCCTTAGCCAGCGCCAGCCGGAACCGCAGTTCATGGGATTGGAGACTCCACTGGCAAAGTCCTTTATTCTGCAAGAACCGTGTGTGTGTGTGTGTGTGTGTGTGGTTTGTGACTTTTCCATACCTCCGAGCAAATATGTTAATTTTCTTGTTGTGGGAAAAGGAAGTCAGCTGGTGTTAGTCACCCTGGTGATTATCTTCTCAAAGTACCGGCAGTACTAAGGGTAAGGGTGAAATAGGAAAATGAATCACGGCACACTCAGATAAGGAGACGAAAAGTAGAGAGGTGCGGACCTTGTTCTCCTGCATTTCCTTGGGGACCAAAGCTTTGTGTAGTCTCTGCCCTGATGCTGCCCGGAGCTTTCTGGACACGGCAACACTCGGTTCGGAGAGCCCCTGTATCCTCGGAAGCTTGTGTGGAAACTTCCAGGCTCTGCCGACCTGGTGGCCGGTTACCTGTCCCCAGGTAGATTTGTGCCGCTGGGATGATTTGGGGACAATAGACAGTGGGAGGCAAAACAGATGGGAATACGACGAAAAGTTACGCTTAATAGGTCGCCAAAGAGATGGGCAGCCACATCACTCCACTTCGAAATCATTTCACTCAGCATATTCACAACAGATGTGCCCTGTGCTTGCTGTTTTCCCTGTGAGCCTCACTCACTTCGAAATTCAGATTCGGGATAAACTCCATCTTATCTACTAAAAACAAAGGAACATTGGAGTCTAGTCCCCCTTTTGCAAAGGATCAACTGTGTGAATTTGTGGGAGTTCCCTGACTTCTCTGGACTTGAGGCCCCTTCTTGGAACGTGGGAACGGTAACGACCGTCTTGCCTTCCACGGAGACCACGTGGGACCCGACAAGACCCAGGGATGTGCTGACGCCGTTGAAAACGGTTATGCATTTGATAAGTCCATGCTTGTGGTTTCAGTATGAACAAGATTATTTAAAAAATATTGTGTATGAACTCAACTACCATTACCCAAAGTTATTATATGCATTGTAGTAAGGTATAATTTATTTGGGTTTTTGTTTGTTTGTTTGTTTGATTGTTACTGAAAAGGTAATAATAGAATCTACTTGGAGCAGAATCCCATGGCTACTTCTCACCACTCTGCAGTCTCAGTCGTAGTCACCCCATTCCCCAAACACCTGAATAGTCAAGATATAATTAATTCAATATCACCACCCTCTCAACACTGTTTATGTAAGATTCCTAAAGGATTTATTTGTCATCCCTCGATTCCGATGCTTGTTATTACACAAATACAACCTTAAATTCGAGTGTAGAGTAACCTCCAGCTTCGTTTTCACACCTTCCCTACCCACCACGGGTTTGTTTCATGGGATTGAAAAGGTGGCATTTTCCCATAATATTACCAGTTCCAAATGGAGTGACTTGGTAAATCCTTACTCTGAGTCAGCCGACCAAGGAAGGATGCATGTTTGTTGTTGCTGTTTTAGTAAAACCTGAATGTTACAACTTATCAGCAAAGTACAAAACAATCTAAACATTTTAAGTCGAGACCGTGAGCTCTCCAAATACTTCCTGGTCAGTGAGCTCTAAGCCCACCACCCAGGTGTCATGCCACCTGTTGCCCCCACCCACGCACAGCCCTCTGTGGAGACATGGCCGGCTGGCACACTCATCAATGTCAAGTTCACAGCGATCGCCTAGGAATCCGGGGGCGCAGTCACAGAAATAAGCCCCCTGGGCATCCTGACAAGTTGCATTGCAGGAGCAGGGCTGCGACCCGCATTCATCCGCTTCCAACTCACAGTCGGCACCTTTTTAAAAAGTCAACACGCACGTTGATGAGAACAGTTTCAGCCACGGGTTTCTGTTTGAGCTCTTGGGCCATGCTTCCTCTACCGAAGCTCTGGCAGATGCTACGTTACCCCCAAGTAATGTCCCTCCTTAACTGGAATTGGCATGGCCTTTGTGGCCGGCTGGTGGGAGGCGACACGGAGCAGAGCAGCTGTGGCACAGACCTGTTGTGTGCGACAGCCGGTGGCTGTTCAGTCGGTGGAAACAAGTCATTTTTCAAGCAGGTTCTTGTTAGCTGTGCTTTTGTTGGAAGCCTCAGAGGGACCGGACAGTGTTTGCAAACTGTTTTCCAACGCCAGCTTCAGTGTTGGTAGTGGGTCGAAGCTCGGACGCCAAACCAAATGACCCGGGCGGGGATCTTGGCACAGCTGCTTGGCTCCTGGGTGGGTGACTTCGGGCGAGGTCTTCTTAACCTTGGCTTATCTCGGCGTTCGTACCCCCCAAATGGAACTGATAGTGCAATCGCTTCATAGAATTGTTATTTTAAACGCCTACCGTATGCAGGGGCAGGGCAAGGTCATTCCACCTGTGTTCTCTTACTTCACCCCAGCACGTTCAAGGTGCACGGACTTGCGGGCGCCCGTAGCTAGCGAGTGACAGCGTTTTGACAGTTCTCCCAGTGCGGTTCTTTCCTCAACCCTCTTCTCTAGGGCGCCTTCGCTTATCTTAGGTAACGTCCTTTGGGATTTGAGTCTCCATTTGCTGGGAAGTATTAACATAGAAAGCCAAAGTGGTTTAAAACTGAACACTTTTCTAAATTTGATTTCGTAATGTAAGTACAATTTGTATGCTCGTCGGGTACACGCCCGGATTACTTCCTAATGCTTAAGAAACGCATCATAAAGCGGCAGGTTAGAAAGCATCCTCCGTTTACACGTTGTAACTCAGCTACTTTGGCTTCGAAGCGATTCTCAGGCGTGATGTGAGGATGTGTCTCAACAGCTTCGATAGGATTTCAGTGCAGACAACGATATCCTTGGGGGCGATTTACACATTTGTATTGCTCTCCATATTAACAACATCATTCTCAGGTAGCTCACCACCGCTACTGATACAGACTGGAGCGATTTGGTGTCTGTGGCGTGGTGCCAACACAGCCGGATGAGGAGTGATGAGCACAGTTACTCGTCCAGATGTCTTTGCGTTTCCAGATGCTCGGCTTCAGAGGTAAACCATCTGGGCAACTGCCTACGATTTTCACGTTTCATTTGGATATTTACTGCCACGTGCTTATAGCCGTTAAATATATTCCCTTAATCGACCTTCCAAAAAAAAAAAAACAGAATCTGATGTTACTGGAAACTTTTCTTTTATGCCTGGTGTTATTACACCCGGCACCATGCCCTTACGACTTCCTGTGGTGACAGAAACTGAATGTGGCTACAGCGAGGAGCACTTCTGGGCTGTTTCTCCAAGAAACAGAAACTTCCTCATCGTCCCACTCTTTTTCAACAATTCATCCAGGAGCTATGCCAGTAGTGAGATATCCATAAAGCCTAATTCGGAGTAACTCGTTTCAGAGCCTCCAAACGCTATGTTTGACAAGCACACTGCTTTTATTTGCTCTTTCCAAGAGATCAGGCAAGACGTGACTTCTTTCTTAACACCATCTTGACCTATCTTGCTCAGCCTGCTGGAAGCCCCCTGCTGATGATGCCTGAGCAACAGAACCTCACGGCGTCCCAGCCCCAGCAGGCTGCCATGCCAGGATCTGGGCATCAGAGGGCACCCGTGAGCCAGGGCGCAAAGCCTCTGCCCTGATGAAACCTCAGCTGCCCCAACCTGGATAGTTTGGTCCCCCACACCCTGCTAATTCCAGGACGAATCTAAGTGCTGAATATGGGAGGGCTCCACGTAAATCAGCAACACTGCGTTCTTAGTAGTTTAGGGAGCTTTCTAGCCAGCGACTAATTCGCGTCCAGACCATTTTTCCAGAGCCATTGGATGGGACATAGAACGTCACCTCCGCTTCTGCCACATCAAGGGAAGAGAGAGCCTGTGGGAGTCAAATGTTATCACATTTACCCAAATAATCTCGGGGACAAATACAAGTGTATCCTCCCATCTCATCGAGGCACACAGCGTCTCGTTCCTGCAAGGATCTGAGACGTATTCGTCCACCTCCGAGGCGCGTTGCGGGCCTTGGTACCCTGGCGCGCAGAAGCAGGAGTAGACCTCCACCCGGTCCTGGCACACCGCCCCCTGGCGGCAGGGGCTGGAAGCGCACTCGTCTCGGTCCAGCTGGCAGAGCTCCCCTGTGCAGCCAGCCGGGCAGAAGCACACCGGCTGCACCGGGTCCTCCTGGCAGGCGCCCCGGTGCTGGCAGGTGTTCAGGCCGCAGGAGCCGGGGGCGGCGTCGCAGGTCACCCCGCGATGCCCGGGGGGACATTCGCACACACAGCTGCATTCCCCTGGGACATTCACACAAGTGGCATTTCCTGGACAGGGCCCGGAGAAGCAAGGGCTGGTCACATCGTGACAGCCTCGGTCCAGGTTCACGTCGGTGTCTGAAGAGTGGCATGATTTCGGCAAAATCATGGCACGTAGAATTGTTTTGGCAAGATTTCGAGGGGCACCTGGTGTCATTTTTGTTGCAAAAGGAATCTACAAAAAATAAAAAATATGGGTGAAGCTGACCAATCAAGGGTTGAGGATAAAGTTAAAGATCTCTCTGCTCCTCACGCCGGCCCAAGCAAACTAGTGGAACCCGCAGCTGTCTGCATGCTCACGATGAGTGTTGTCGCTGGCGAGGGTTTCCACAAATATCTCCTGTGGAGTCTTCCTGGCACTCACCGGTGCTCGTCCGGTGGGAGGGAGAGAAGTTCACCTGTGCTCAGGTGTTATCGGGAGGGTGGGCCCCCCAGCAAACCTCCTCTGTTCCCTGGGGGAAATCTCAACCAATCGCTCTTTGCTTCAGGGGTTTGTTTTTCCAGATGCTGGGTTTCTCGTCACATTTTCAAACGTACAACTGGCTTCTCCTTGTTCCTGCCTTAGCTCCAATGCCACTTCCTAAGAAAAACTGTCTGAATTCCCTACATTCTTACTGTTTTGTTTCCTATGATATGTATACCATAGATTGTTTTGCTCTCTGTGATATATGTAGCATTTCTTTTGATACGTATACATGCACACACCCCCATACACAGACGGGAAGGAGAACTGGTATTTTCAGACCAATCCATGCAGGCTGCCAACTTGTTTTCTCGCGGTAAAGTGTGCCATCTGCTGGCCATTATGAGAAGTTCTAAAATAGTGGGTCTGACTTTCTTCTTTCTTTCCTTCTTTGTTAAGTGCAGCAGGGCCCTTCAAAGGCAAACGATGTGAGTCACTCCCACTGACGACAAGGGTGTGACCAGCTCAGGCCCAGGCAGGGAGGAGCCCTGAGGCCCTGCCACCCTCCCCCGACCCTTGCCAGCGACATCTCCCACTGGGCGTTGACAACACCAATTCGAAAATCTCTGTTCAAGAGGAAATAAAACATTATATATAGTTATTGTAAGCAATTCTTTTTGTGTTTGCTATTTTGGTATTGCCACTGCTAAAAATATATGTATAATAT
This sequence comes from Phyllostomus hastatus, assembly GCF_019186645.2. Lineage (NCBI taxonomy): Eukaryota > Metazoa > Chordata > Mammalia > Chiroptera > Phyllostomidae > Phyllostomus > Phyllostomus hastatus. The sequence goes on along the minus strand of NW_025333607.1, from coordinate 21,461,274 downwards.
TTTATATAAATATGCATATATATTTGCTGAGAAGTAAAAGCTAATTTGACCATTTTTAAAGATGAGTGTCCAAATAGTAAATGAATTTATTTTTTGAGTGTACGCATGTGTATATTTTCTAATAATTTGATTTGCTTGGCAAACAGCGATATTGGCCATTTGGCTCAGTTATCAGGTGGAGTTTGTTTATTCCAAGCAACGAAGCATCACATGGTGATCTCAGGGAAGAACACGTTAGTTTCCGCGAGACTGTTACAAACGGCATTTCTTCCCTTGTTCTTGATGATTTTTATACACTTCTCTATGGGACCAGTGGGTATTTCTTTGATTTAAAAATCATCCCTCATGAATCTGAAAATTTCGTCAAGTGTTTTTCCCTTACCGATAATTTGGGCAAGTTGCATTAGTCAATCACGGCTGTGCCACTCACAGCCTCAGTTTCCCCAGCTTAAAAAAAGGAGACAACAGCCCTGGCTGGTGTAGCACAGTGGATTGAGCACTGGCCTGTGAATCAAAAGGTTGTCAGTTCAATTCCTAGTCAGGGCATAGGCCTGGGTTGTGGGCCAGGTCCCCAGTAGGGGGCGTGCAAGAGGCAACCACACATGGATGTTTCTCACTCTCTCTTTCTCCTTCTCTTCTGCTCTTTCTAAAAATAAATAGTCTTTTTTTTTTAAGGAGACAACAGTAGAACCCACATCTTAGGGTTTCTGTACAGATTCAGTCACTAGATTTAAATGCTCGGCAGACCATGGTAACTGCGAAATAAATGTTAGTTCTTGCTGTTATAACAATAGAACATGCTTAGAGATAGCTTTGAGCTCTTAGTAGAAATTTTACAGGATCAGTACACAATGCAGCAATAACAATAACAAAAAAGTGCAAGTCACTAACACACTTGCACTGCAGGAATTTTATTTCAGGAAACGAAGCACAAACCCAAGTGTGCTCTTACGGAGCGATTCTACCGACACACTAATGCGACATGCCAGAGGCATTCCCCCCCGGGAAGCACCCAGGCTCACTCAGGACCAAGCGAAGATGAATGTGGGTTCGATTTAGGAGGGATCTGTTCTCTGGGGTTCATTTTTCACAAGAACATTTTTAATATCTCAGTACACAGAGTGCCATTTAAACTTTCGGCTCAGAGACAAATCTTATGAAGGGAAAATCGCGGCAGGGGGACTTAATTGAGCTGTGCAAGAAAAAGATACTCTTTATGCACAATTTACCGCCCTCGGTTCAACCATATGGCAGATCTGTTGACTCTTGACACATCGGTGAAGCACCCAAGAATTTCCATCAGAGTTTGGGTTTCAAACGGCAAATATTTGGGACCTTCCTTGTTTCAAATCAGAGCCATACGGCGCTGCATTTAGAATGAAATGGAAACTATAAACGATGCTACTGGAAATAGAGGAGAAATGTCCAGACCTAGGAATTTCCATGGATAAGAGGTAAGTGGCTGGTTGACTTTTCCGTAGCCTGGCTTTCTGCAGAGAATAAAAATTAATTCCAGGGCTGGGACCGGCACGGGGAGGAGGAACGGGATCAGGATGCCTCTGTCTTTATTCAGGACGCATCCGAAACGGTTCGCACGTGGTAGGTAGCCGGTAGAGGTTTGTTGAATAACGAATGCGTGAGCACGGAAACCTGAAATCTCATTTAAGCCTTGCTGTGAAGTTCTGCCTTTCGCCTCTTTTGATGAAAGCAAGCAGATCAGAGCAAATCGTGGGGTAAACCACTTGCTTTGATGGGAGCCCCATGGAGCGGTTAGGGCAGGAAGCGAACGGGCTCTCCCGGCCATTCCTCTGCTTTGCATTCCCGGGGCCTCTCACTGGGTCTTACCTGGTTGCTTCTGTGCACGTGGCCGTACATACTCAGTTGAGGCCAATTTCACGGAGCGGCAGGAGAGCGATTTCATGGAAAGACAAGTTTCCGTTTCAGTCCTGAGAGTTCCACCTGGGAGGTCTTAGAAAGATCGGTTTCCCCGTTTCTACAGGAGAGAGCACATAGCACTCCAGGCCGCGGACTTGGGAGCCCGGGTTCACATCTGGGCTCGGCTGCTTACTAGCTCTCTGAGCTCCGCTGAGATACTTCACTCTGCGCCCCGTTTCCGTTTCTGCCAGCGCGATACCTGCCCCGTGGGGTTGCCGTGGAGATTTGGCGAAAGTGCACAAATGCCTGACGGCACCCGGCGCAGAGCGCGCGCTGTCAGTCATCATTGTTGTTGTGACTGTTATCCTCGCCCGGGGAAAAGAGGTAACACACACACACTTCCTTGAAAAAATCTGGAAGACCTCCAGAGGTGTCTTCTGTTCTCAGGGCGTGGCCGTGAACTCTGGGACCTCATCTGCATGCCTCCCCCTCCCCAGACCTCAGCACGGGTCTGATTGGGTCAGGCCTTTGTCCGTCACTGGAGCTAGGGGGCGGGGCCAAGTGCATGCGGCCTGCTGACCTCAGGGGGATGGCATCCTTAGCACAGGACCGAATCGTGCAGATGGAGGAGGGCATTTTCACTAAATGTCCACCCTTGACAATGTTCGTGAGGGTCTATGTTCCTCTGACGTTAAATTCATTGGAAGCTAATTGGGCCTGCATCTCTGACCTTATTACAATCTGTGCATTAACGATGATGGACTCTTAGATGTTTTCAATGGAAAGAAAAGTAAAAGTGCCTTAACCCATTCCATAAAGCCGCCCTGTTTTTAAGTAACCGACGATGAACGGATGTAATTTCAGCCTCAATCGTGTTGTGCAGAGGGTTGTAGCTAGTCCATCCTTCTGTTTTCAAAGGGGGCTGTAAGTTCTCATGTTTTCTAGAATTGTCAGAATGTTAAGTAAGCCTATTATCTGCAATTAAGGGTAACCCTTAATCTTTGTTGCAAAGATTCAACAAAATTGCTAAAATCAGTAAAAGCAGCTCGGCAAATGTTAGCCTATTGCATGCCAAAATAATCTGGACAATCTAAGAATGGCAAAAAAATTAGAGTCGTCTAATTTTTCAATGTTATTCTTGAGATTATAAAAATTCCTTCGATGTGTTGGGTCCTTAGTGTCTGTCTCCTTTAATCCGCAGAGAAAAATTATGGGGTTGGAGGTTTTCTACCCATTTTCTAAGTAAGGAATCGAGGCACGGGAACATGAAGTAGCTCCCCTAATTTTATGCAGCTAATATGTAATAGACTAGGATGCCGCGAAGACTGCCAAACATTTATTTGAGAAAACCCAAATGAAGAGGGGGTAGAATCATTTAAAAAAAAAAAAAAAGAAAGAAACACACAGAAAGTATATAGACCGGCAGTTCCCAAACTGGATGGTTCGTGTGAGCCTCTGCATGAGAGCCAGGCGCTCGGGGTGAGCCCCGGGGCTGGACATCCGCTGGAGGCTCCCGGGGATGCGGGTGCTGATGCCGCTGGCCCGGGGACCGCGCCTGAACGCCGGCCCCTGCACCCGCCGCCGCGCCTCACCGAGGCGTTCGTGTGATGTTGCGCATGTGCCCCGTGCGTAAGGGGCGGTCTCCTCCTCAACAGTAAAGGTAAGAGAGAATCAGGGACCATTGACTTGAATATCGTACTTTTTTTTTTTTACCAACTATAACTGAAACACGATCGTTTAATGTGTAATTAGCATTGAAAATAAGTGAAATACGTGCCTCTTTTTCCAAACGAACTCTCTAAATCCCAGCACGCACGCTGCACCCTCAGCTCCTCCCTGTCCCGGCTGAGCCACGTTGCAGGCGCTCGAGAGCCACGCGTGACTAGTGGCTGCTCGGTCGACGGTGCAGAACGTGACCGTCTTCTCTCTTTTTGTCTGTGTGTGTGTGTGTGTGTGTGTGTGTGTGTGCAAGGAACGCAGGCCCAGAAAAGTAATGTGCGGCTGTAACTATGAGTAAGCTATCAGTCCTCCAAATTCACGGTACCTTGTTTTCCGACGCGCGTATAGTAATCGCCGTGACCCAGGCGTTTCAGAGCACCTTCCGACAACGTCCTCGTCAGCACGTGTGTCCCGGGAGTGCACACCCTTAGCGGCCGAGTGCGAGGCGCACTTTCTCTGTGCATCTCCCCCAGATCTTTGCTTTCCTGTGGCTCTGGCCCGAGCAGCCCCAGAAGTTAGCACTGTTACCACCCAGCCTCGGCTGGAGCCGTGCATTTGACCTAAACGATCCTGCGTTTCTCCCGAGGAGACGTGTACTCGCAATTAGCCAGTGACCTCCAAGTTCAGAAACTGTAATGGACACTCCCTCGGTGTGTCCGCGTAGATGCTCTCTGTCTGCCGTGCGGGTCACATGTTAATACTGCCGACCGTTGGCCTTGCTGGGTACTCGGCCTGTCCCCTCGGGGACTGATGGGTCCTGCGCCCGTTCCGGCTCAGCGCACTTGAACAGAGCGAGGGGGGGTGTTTCTGCCCCGTGGCCCTCAGCGCTGGCCCGGACTTGGGGAGCCCCCAGGTTACCGTGGTTACTGGGTAACTTGGACGCCGTCGTGAATATATTTCCTGTTCTCCTTATTCAGCTCACACCCCCTGGCAGGGCGGGCAGCGAGCACAATGCCATCGCGGCTGTGGTCTGGGTGCGGTTTGGGGGAGCCGGCACACGGCTCCCTGCGCGGGGCGCTCTGGCACACGCGGTCCGAACAGGGCCCGGCTGGGCGCGGACGCGCTTCGGCTGCTCTGCACAGCCCGGGGACGCCCCCGCGGGGGGGGGGGTGGATCTCCCAGGACCCCTGTGGGAACTCTGCCCCAGGAGGCACATGGCAAGTGCCTCTGAAATAAACTCTCGAAGTCTGGTTATGGAGCCCAAAGTGCCAGGGAAATCGGAGGCGGATGCCCCGCGGCCGCCAGCCTTCTGAGAGCTGAGAGCTGAGAAGGAGTATCTTCCAGTCGGGCGGGGCAGCTTCCCCGAGGAAGGACCGTGCTGCCGCAGGAAGCGCGGGGAAGCGAACTTGGCGAGGACACGCAAGACTTCATACCGTAGATGAAGCCACGCTTGCTCAGACGGGCCCGTGATCACCCCTTTTAAGAAGGCATGGCCGTGTCTTCGCACTTAAAATGCTCGGGGAGGGGGGAAGGTAGGTGGGGAAAGGATCATGAATGCAAGTAAATAATTCATCCCTCTCAAAGCAATAAGTTTAATAAGTGAATCGATATTTTGTTCCATAGCACAAGGTGATTTTACTTGATATGATAATTTAGTTTTCAAACATAAATCCCATATATTATTCATCAGTGTCCGTACCTCCGCCATCCAGCACAGAGCAGATAATCAATAATTCACCGTTGCACAGGCCAAGCTCACTGACTTCCCGTCTCCCTCCATTTAACTGATTGTGGGACTGCATTTAAGGTTCCTGTTTGTTTTTTCCTCTCGCAAAGTCCTGCCCAGCCTGGCACCCCCGACTCCGGCATCATTCAGCCGTCACGCATTTGTGCGTGGTGACCTGCCACCTCTCAGGGGATGCTCAGTGACACTTAGGGACGAAACAGCGGCCTCCCTTGGCTGTGCTCACGCTTGATACATTCAGAGCGACTTCCATGAACTCCCTGGTGTAACGCCTACTCCCCTGCAAGTCGGGCAGGAACACGACTAACGTGAGGGACGCGCGACAAAGGACAAGAACTCAGGCTCCGTTGGTTAGGGCGGAGAGGTCACCACCCACCAGGAGGGACCACAGTGTGTCCGGGCGGAAGTCTCACTGCTGGAACCACCTCGGGCGACCACCGGCGGGGGAGAGCCGGTAGAGGGGACCGTGAGGGAATACTGACTTCTGTCCACATCGGGCGGCACAGTGAGAGAAGGCGCCTTAAGGCCCCTTTGGTTTCCTGATGCGGAAGCCGAGTGGGGGATGCTCTCAATTATTTTCCGAGCTGGAGGAGCCTAAACTCCGATCCGCTAAAGCCAGGTCTTTGTAGAACAATCACATGTTTAATCTTTGAAACATGAAAGCGCTCTTTTCAAGGCTGCCGTCTAATCAGCCAGCGACGCTCCGGCCTCTACAAGGATGCGGAGCCCGCACTCTGAAAGGAGTTCCGAGAGCCCTGAAGACTCTGTTTACCTCGGGTCCATCTCTGAAGCCCCCTGTCACGTTGTTATAGAAACCACTGGCGCTGGAAATCTCCCCTCGTGATTATTGCTATAGTAACCACCCAAAGACAAGAAGCTACTTTTTCATCTGGCTGCCATCCTCCCCCACCTCCCTCCCCACCCATCCCCAAGGTAGTTTTGCTTCTAAATGCTTCTCTGTTGCTGGAAACAAAGGAGAAAAAAAAGAAGAGTAAATAAATTTAATGCGGGGGGGGGAAAGAACACACTACAAGCAATAAAAAGATCCAAGGTATTTCACGATGCTTTACAGAGAGGAGAAATGATAATTAGACCACCAAAGCAGCATTTATGTTGGTGACCAGATCTCTTTATTTCCATCTGTTCAGATGCAAAGTGAGTGATAAAAATTAGATGGCAAACACGACCATCCCTCATACTTTTTTAAGGCCACCATTCCACATTTCAGAGAATTTCCCAAAAGAGCGTGTGACTTTGCCTCCTGTTGTCTGTCCTAGGTTAGAGAAAATTAAATATATAAGCTAATTTTTGTGTAATAATTTCTTATAAGATGTTCTTAGCTTCTAATATGGTATCATGCTGTAATTCAGGTTTCATAACTATTGATTTAATCCATCTTTTCCCCCCACAAGCGTGTAATCAATTTTAAAATCCTTATCTAGTGTTAAACTTTGGCACTGCTTTGTGAAAAGGTGGTCTGCATACATTAAACCAGAGAGAATTCTCTCTGCACTTTCCTGCTTCAGACTTCCTCCTGTATTGGGTCGCCTTGCCTCTTAATAAGTAACAGATTTGTTAGTTGCGGTTTACGGTTTTTAAGAACCTCGAAATAATTTGGAATCAGAGTTTTTTGAAACAAAAAAAACTGAGCTGAGAAGGTGACACAGTGAAGATGATGATGGCAGTAATGTGTCGAACCTGTGTCAGCCCATGGAAGATCTTAGAAATATCTAGGGTTCCTTTTTAGACCCAAGCCTGAAGCAATGATGTATCGGGTAGGAAAAAACATTTTTGTTGCCCAGTCTTTTGAGTAATATTCAAGTACCTGAAGTCAGGATAAACATACATGAATCTTAACCTTAGTTCACCTCTGCAGTTGTCCTTTTAGGATGTCTAGTACAAGAAACCACTGTTTTCATTTCCAAGTGTATTATTTGAAAAAAAATAATAAGGTAGAGCACTCAAAGGAGTATTGGCCATTTTTAGGGTACCAGAGTACACCCCAAACCAACATAAAAATGCACCTCATCACTCAGCTAAGAGCAAGGTGCTTTGTACAAACTGAACGGCTCAACTCACTGCACCTGGACTCTATATTTAATTAAATACGCTTTTTAGAAAAGCCAGAGCAAATATATGGAGGGGGGAGCAAATATATGGAAGATGATTCAAATGATATTTTTTTTGCTTCAGCAGGCTGTCTTGGGGGATTTATATCTATGAAGTGTAATTGCACCCTGGGCGGGACAGGGGGCGTGCGAACAAGGAGCCACACCGGCCCGGAGCCGGGAGGTCCCAGTTGGCCCCCCGAGCACAGGCGTTCGGCCGGTGGTCACTCTGTGAGGCCCTGGGCTGGCCCCAGCGGACAGAGTTCTGACGGGACAGACTCAGGGTGGCCAGGGCTCCAGGCCCAGGGACTGTGCACAAAGGGTGGCTCGGGACGGAGGGGAAGGCGGACAAATCTCCAAGGCCCGGGAGAAGCCCCAGCGTGCTGGGGAAAGGGTGAATGGAGTCACGGGAAAAGGACCAGCTCCCTCAGGAGGGGAGGGACCGTGCTAGGGGCAGGGAGACTAATTCCGCTTCCCAGAATTTGGCAAAAAAGTCGGCCAATAGCTCTCTAAGGCTGTCTCCAGTCTGAAGTTCCCTAGAGACCACCGCTGAGCACTCCGGGACAAAACACCGATCGGCAGGTGAAAGAGTCCTTGCTTCTCCCAAATGGGCACCTGTGCCCGTAATCAGGAGGCATGCCCTCGTGGGCACCTTCCGGTCACGAATGCTCATTTCCAGCCAGCACGCGAACCACCGAGACGCACTGCCTCTTGGTAAAGGTTTTCCTTGGCTAGACTCACATCCACCGACTCAGACTCCTTAGATTGTAAGTGAGGGGTACCCTCGAGAAAAAAAAGAATGCTGTGGCAGAATCCTTAAGGCCTCATCAGATAGATGAGAACGCAGGAAAGTAGGCAGAGTCAAGACGAGAAGAATCTCACACTTTGACCAGGATGATACCACCCAGATGACCGAGTTTTAATCACTTCTTCCCCCTGCTGTCAGAGTCCAGGGACAGAGAATCAGAGCGGCCTGCCCAAGGCGGGCCAGGGGCCCCCGGTTTGCCCGGCGGTGCTGCCCGGAGGCACCGAGTGGAAAAGAACACCCGGCCTGCGTGAATTCAGGACCTGCCGTCCAACGAAGGGGAGATGATGGAGGGGCCGCGAGAAGCAGCTGCTCACTGCAAACAGAAAGAGAAAAATGCCGCCCTGGCCAGGTGGGTCAGGTGGTTGGGGACTTGACCGCCCGTCGGGGCACACACAGGAATCAACCGGTGAATGGAAGCGTGGACAAGTGGAACAACAAAGGCTGTTTCTCTCCCCCACCTCCTCTCTCTCTAAAGTCAATACATTAAAAAAAAAACCTGTCTGGGCTTAAAATATGTGATTTTAATTGATATTAATACAGTAACCTTTTTAATGTCACAGTATTTAAAAATGAAAACACCAGCATCTGTATCACTTATAATCATTACAGAATTCATAACTCTGTACACCCCGTCCTTACAGATTTTGTGTTGGCGGAAGCAGCCACTCCGGGTCGATTCCATTATTTGAGGTGCAGGTTCATGGGCAGGGGGATCCCCCAGAGTCCCAGAGCTGGCACCGCTTTTCTGCAACATGCAGACTCCCCTGGGCTTTCTGCAGACCACACCAACCGACTCGATGAGATGCCGGCTGCTCTCCGGGGAGTCGGCGGCGGCAGTGGCGTGTGGCGACGGTCTGCTCACAGTTGATAAACGCCTCGGCGAAGACCATGTTCTCTCCGCCTCGCCTGTGGCTGCCACCCCCAGGGAACTGCCTCACTGTCACTGATGAGTGCCCGCCGGGTGCCACCTTGTCAGAGCGAATGAAAGTCTTGGGATTGGAATTCTGTGCCTTCTCACTAATGAACCTTCTAATTGTGAGGTCTGTCTGTACCGATCCCCCTGCTGTGAACTGCCCAGTGGCCTTGAAAACTTAGGTAAGTGGGAAATTGTACCACTGGGTTTATTTTTTTTTCTTGCATTGTGCCTTTGACATTTAGTTTTGGGCTTGCTTGTTTATGACTCTTCAGATTGAGAATGGGTCAATGTTAGGACAGGGATGGCCTTGGTTATAAGCATCCAACATGCAAATGGAAGTTACAAAGACACAAAAACATGTATGATCAAAAGGAGAAATAGTTTTTGGAAGCATTCAAGCTTCTTGGGGAACATTTGGTCAGTAGAACAAAACTGCGCCCTGGCCGGGTAGCTCAGTGGGTTAGAGCATCGTCCTGATTTGCCGAGGTTGTGGGTTTGATCCCCGGTCAGGGCACGCACAGGGGTCAACCAGTGAATTCGTACGTAAGTGAAACAACAAATCGGTGTTTCTCTCTCTCTCTTTCTTCTCCCTCCTTCCTTCCTTTCCTCTCTTTCTCTAGAAACCAATGGATAAGTGTTTTTTAAAAAGAAAAATATTTAATGTTGTTTGTGCCAGGCTTTGCTGGAAAATCATTTAACTGGAAAAAGGGTTTGTACTAACAAGACCTTTAAAAGGCTGACTTTGAGGTCAATGGTTAAGCAGAAGTTATTCAGTGTAACCCGAGGAGCTCTAAAGCGTTTGCAGTTTGACTACCCGAGGATTCACCTGTGGTCGCTCCGGAGCAGTGACACGTTCCGGTACGTCTGAGACACTGTCACTCGTAACACGCGTGACCACTTCATACCTGCCACTAAGAGAGAAAAAAGGGGTGCCAATTACACTATGACCAGTCACACTAGAGAGGTTGAAATGTGGAAAACGTACTTCTTAGAATGGGAGAAATAAGGATTTATGGTAATTTTTGTGAAAAACAGGAACACCGGGTAACAGGAGTGCAGAAAACCTTCCCCGGGACCGTCATCCCTCCTGCCCGACATTCCAGCCAAACCTGTGCTCACCGGGGCCTGAGGCCGAGTAGAAGCTTCCTGAACTTACTCGTTTCCTTCCTTTTCGTTTGACCGAGGAGGCGACCACTCACGTCTGTTAGTAGAAGGCCGACCACTCATTCCATTCAGTGACCCGGACGGCGGCCGACTGCTGCGGAGGACCAGGCAGTAAGCGCGCTCGGCGTGGCAAACCCCGCGGTCTCCAGTGCAACGACCAGCCTTGGCCACGGCGGCACAACAGCAGCCGGGGACAATGCAAACTTTGTCAGAGAACTCTCATGTGCCACAAAATTTTATTTCTCTTTGGCTCTTTTCCCAATCACTTAAGAATCTGAAGATATGCTGGGGGCCTCTTCCAGGGAAACGGAGTGGGTGTACTTTTCACTGCTCCTTCTGCCAACGGGAGACCGTGGGCACGATGTATAAAGCAAATGAAGAGAGACTGAGTGGCAGACTCGGGGCTCAAAAACGGACACTTTAAAGTGCTCCCCCTCCCTTTTTTGCCTTATATGTCCCAGACCGAGGGCTGAAGGAGCCAGCAATGCCGAAATATGAACAGATGCTGACAAGAAAAAACACAGAAGTCTGCTCTTTCAGCCAAAGGACCAGAGAAGAGGCAACCTAGCAAGACACAAAACTTTTAAGCAATAACTACCCAGCACCCGCCAAACACCAGAGAAAAAACTGCGGCCCACCTCTCCACAGTCCAGCGAAGGCCCCGTGGAGAGCAAGGACGCCCGGCCCGCCAGGCAGCAAAACGTCCCCCCGGTTCTCCTGCTCGGGGAGGTCAGAGAGGCTGAGTAGGGAGCCAGGACTTGCACCCACTGGGTGCTAACCGGGCCCTTCCAGTGCCAATGTGGGGGCCGAGTGGGGACCCTGGGCTTCCAACCACGTTCAGCAGGTGCAGAGCCCTCCCCTCCCTGGGGGGGGTTGTCATAGGGACATGTGCCCCACCCAGTGGCCATGAGGCCACCCCCATGCTGTGGTGTCAGTGGTGGCCCATGGAAAGCTAATCAGTATAGAATTCTGCCCGACACCTAGCTGATGTTCAACAAATATTGTTATTATAATTCATATTGCATTAGCATTATATGTACGGCACACATCACCTAATAGCCTTCATACTCTGTAACAGGCATATGATAAAAGCAAATATTTTTCACTTAAATGTGTATGTTAGTTTTATGATTATTAGATTTACATTTAACTTCAGACCATCCATTATTATGGTGTGTACAGGCGAATAAAAGGAAAGCGATTTGTATTTTTACAGAAAATTTTAAGTGAATGCATAGACTGCTGACGAAAACAAATACAAATACAATTCAGGGTGGGACAAAAGTAGGTTTACAGTTTTCAGAATGTGAAACAATTTATACTTGCATTGTTATTTATTAATTGTTGTATTATTTACCATTCTGACATCTATAAACCTAATTTTGCCTCACCCTGTATTATTGATTATAGGGAAGTCTGTATTTCTCTTCATTATGATTGGGATACTTTCTTATGGCATTAACAATTAAGAAAGTCATAAATAGTATCCAAAAAGGAGAATAAAAGAATATGTTCAGCTTATAAATCACTTGTTCCTAATTCAATGACAAGTTCCTTGCAGAATAGGCCCAGGTTCCTGTTAGTGAAATTTCGTTAATATTCAGCATCCTACATTAGTATCGTGGAAATAATCATCCCTTTGTTATTATTTATAAAGTGCTCTCATTAAAGGAGCAGTGGAAATCTTGATACTGACAAATTGCACCCTCCAGTGGAAAAAATATTCATAAAAATTTAGGGTGTGTCTGCATTGTAGGTTTGCTATATTCAAATGTGCTTTTCCCTAAGAATTTTTAAATATAATTTTAAGACCTGCAACATACATCTGTCACTGTGCATTCCTTCTGGGCCCCCAGGAAGTTGCTCTGAGTTTGAGTGTATTATGTAAATGTGATGTTAAATGTTGGAAAAATAAAAGAGCTTTAAAATTCTTTAAAATTTAATTGAAAAATGAAATTGGACCACATGCACATGCATAAAGTTGACTATTTTCTAAAAAAAAATCCTTGACTGCGTATTTATTTTAGAAATATTTTAGGTAGATTATACCATATCATCAGGCAAATGTCCCATTCTACTTCAAAATGTGTGATTTTCTTCAAGGTAAAAAATATGAATTACTGTTGGTGAAATTACATTTCAGGGAGAAGGGGAAGACTGGACACATTTGTTCCTGTTCATCACTCGGGTCTAGGAAGCACAAACATGGACGTTCACCAGATGTGAAGAGCAGCATGTGCTGAAGATCAGTCTGGTTCCCACGTGAACTCATTCCGCAGCATCTGAGCCATTTCTGTGGTTGACGCCCATAGACATGGGCGTCTTCTCCTGTTTCTTGGAATCAATGGCATTATCAAAACCAGGCCTGGGCACCTCCTAAAACTGAGGTCATTTTCTTACCTTTCATCTCTCCTTGAAATTCCTCCCTCCTTGGCTTTTCTCTCTACTGCAGCACAGCCTTAAAAAATCTCCATTTCCCTAATTCTTTCCTTGCCTTCACCTCTCACACCCCAAGCAAACGGAAGCCTCACAATCCACTTGTAACCTGGAGTCAGCCTCCGCATTCAGGCTTTAGGGAAGTGTGTTCTCACCCATCCTGAACACCTTCCTCACCCCAGGTCAATGTTTTGATGTTTCTGGTCCCAGATTTTATCTCTACTTCTTCTACATCCCATATTCACTTCTTTTTTAATGTATAAGTATTTCTACTTTTTAAAGAAGATTTTATTTCTTTCCAGAGAGAGGGGAAGAGGAGGAGGTGAGAGACATCAATGTGTGGCTGCCCCTCCAGCGCCCCCTACTTCCCACAACCCAGGCATGTGCCCTGACTGGGAATCCAACCCAGACCCTTGAGTTCGCAGCCTGCACTCAATCCACTGAGCTAAACCAGCCAGGTCTACTTTATTTCTACTTAGTTGTCATTGTTCTTGTGTCTGTGTGACATTCTTTTTTAAAATGACTTTATTTAGGATTGTCATGCAATACTGAGCATGCAGTTTCATTTGATCAGTGGTGACCTATGTATGCATCCAGTATGGAAAACACTGCAATCAAAATGAACAAAATTTTTCTTGTGTCCTTTTTAACTATCACATGGAAGGGCAGATATTTATCAATTTTATGAGCCTGTTAAAATAAGTACCCAGGCCAGCAATATCAGCATCACCTGGGACTCCGTCAGACATGCAAAATCTTAGGCACTGGCTCCAAAAGTTGTCCTTGTGGGTTCTCCTTTCCTTTTGGCTTCTCTTCCTGGCCTACCAACTTACATTATACTTGCATGTACCTTTCCCCATGTTTTCTGTGCCCGGTAAGAAGCTAAAGAATTTCAGGAGCAACCGCGTTAGCCGTTTGACTCAGAAAAACAAGGGAACTCCGTCCACCCGGGTTCCTCCAGTGCAGTGTTTGGGGACCCGCTTCGCGGGCGGCTGCATGGAGGATCACAGCCTCTGAACGCAGCGCCTCAACGCCCGCCGGTGCCGCCCGCTTCCATTCCCCGGGCAGCCAGGCTCCCGGTGCGGTTTCCACGGGCTCAGTACCCGCGGGCCACCAGACCACGGCGAAAACCCGGGTGCACGGACCTCGCGCGTCGCTAGGCGCCCCGCGCGGGGCTGGAGGGCTCCCGGAGCCTGCGCACTCCCTGGCGCGCGCACATGCGCAGTGGCCGGCGCCGGGCCGCGCGCCCGGCTCCGGGCGGCGGGGCGGCGGCGCGCGCGGCTGACGTGTGCGGTGGGGCCCGCGCCGAGGGAGGGGGGCTGAACCCGGAAGTGGGCCGGCGCCGGAGAGAGCGCGCCCGGAGTGGAGCTCAGCGGCCGCGAGCCAGCGGGGGAGCCCTGGGTTCCCGGTAATGGATCCGTGGGGCGTTTGCCCAGGGACCCCGCGGTGGCAAGGGGAGCGGGCGGGCCGCGGGCGAGTGCCGTCTCCGCCGGGGCTGGGCCTGCAGAGGCGCTGGTGCTGGCGGGGGTCGTCTCTCCGGTTGACCCCACCGTCCTGCGCGGCGCCCTCCCTGGGGTCGTCTTCGCCGGGTGGTGTGGCCCGAGGGGCGCTCTCCGTCCACGAAGTCGTGCGCCTTGCACGCCCTGGGAAAGCATGTTAGCGGAGAGACTTGCAGGTCGCAGCCGCGAAGGCCTTATTGTCGCCAGCCCCGCGCCCCTTGTCCACCTGCACCCGCGGTGGTCGGCGGGCGCCCCTCCCGGTCCTGCCCTCCTTTCCCCGCACTCTGTGCGTGCGTCCTGCCCCAGAGGTGCGCTCGGGCTTCCCGGACGATTCTTTTGTTGGTAGCTGTTTTTTTTTAGCCCCCAGCGCGGCCCTCCGCGCTCTCCGCCCTGAAATCGCAGCCACGAACGAGTGGAAGCCGTGACTTTCTCATCATGTCCTTACGATTTAGAAAAGATTGGCGGGTGGCGTGCAGGATTTAGGGAGGTGGCTTTGCCGTGGAGCTAGCTGTCTAACGCGGTTCCTACTCTCTTGCAGCCATGAAACCCTGGGGCACGCCCCTCCAGAAGCTGTTAACCAAGACAATCTAGTGTTTTGTTTGTTTTTTCCTTGATACACCCCTTAAGGCACTTATGAAGTTTCCTGTTCTGAAGCTGCTGTACTGCAATGAAGAAAAGGAGAAAGGTTGCTTCCAGTCTTGACGAGAAGATCCACCTGGGCTATCACAAAGATTCTTCGGGAGGACATGTGGCAGGGGCGTGCGACCCGCTAACCTACACCCATTGCACCGAGAGACCGGCTGCCGCCGAAGCTCTGCACCGTTACCAGGACCTTCCCCCGTCCCCAGATCAGAGGAAGCTTTTGAGCTCTCTGCAGTACAATAAGAATTTGCTCAAGTATTTAAATGATGATAGGCAGAAGCAGCCGTCTTTCTGTGACTTACTTATCATAGTCGAAGGGAAGGAATTCAGCGCACATAAGGTGGTTGTCGCCGTTGGGAGCAGCTATTTCCACGCATGTTTGAGCAAAAACCCAAGCACGGATGTGGTCACTCTGGACCACGTGACACACTCGGTTTTTCAGCACTTGCTCGAATTTCTTTACACATCGGAATTTTTTGTGTACAAGTATGAAATACCTCTTGTTTTAGAGGCAGCAAAATTCCTGGACATTATCGACGCCGTGAAGTTGCTCAACAACGAGAGCGTTGCGCCGTTCCAGTCTGAGCTAGCCGAAAAGTCATCGCCTGGAGAAACCCTAAGCGAGCTGACCGCAAGACTATCCACTGATCATCAGTGTAAATTCTGCAGCAGACACTTTTGTTATAAGAAGTCCTTAGAGAATCATTTGGCTAAAACCCATAGGTCCCTTTTGTTAGGGAAACAACATGGGTTAAAGATGCTGGAGAGAAGTTTTTCCGCCAGGAGATCCAAGAGGAACCGCAAGTGCCCCGTGAAGTTCGACGACAGCAGTGACGAGGAGGAGCAAGACAGTGCCGACGGGTCCGACACTTTGAATCCGGAAAATTTCGACCAGGAGAAGTCGGACAGAAACGATTCTGAGGATGCCGGCAGTGACTATAACGCCGAGGAGGATGAGCTAGAGGAGGACATGTCGGAGGAGGACTCGGACTCGGAGGAGCAAAGCGAGAAAGAGCCGAACGACGCGGACGAGGAGCCGGAGGTCGGGGCAGCGGGGGCGAGCGTGCGCGAGGGCCTAAGGCCCGTGGTCCTGCAGCGCAGCAGCAAAAAGATCCTGCAGTGCCCGAAGTGCGACAAAACCTTTGACCGCATAGGTGAGAAAAGAGCGCTGTCCTGTCTCTGGTCACTTTCTTTTTAGGGCTGTTTTAAAGGTGATGATTAAAAACTGAGCTTGGAAAGTAAATTTTACAATGAATTCTTGACGAGGGCGGGTCGTTGATTTTTAATACACAATTTATCCCGTTAGTGTAAATTCGTTGTGATTTCAGGAGTTAATTGAAGTGTGGATATCTGTCTTTATTTTGTCTTCCTTGTGTCCCGACGGGACAGATCATCAGTTCCTATATTTGGTATGGGAAACGCCAGAGTATCCGTTATGCTGAATACAGTGGTTCGAATGAGATGCTAATTTAATTTCATAGATAAGTGCTATTTTTGAGTCATTGTAGAGAATTGAATTAGGCTGTATTAAATTTAATAATTTGTATACCATTTCCCCTTGAACTTACAGTCACATTTCCAGTGTCTAGTACTGTTTAGAACCAGGATGCTTCAGAATACACGAATATATAGTTGAGAACAAAACTGTACTGGATGTAATTTAATTTTGTAGGTACAGCCTTTTAGAAAGTGCCTAATTAGTAGGTCCTTTGATATTTTATTAATGAATAAATTAACTTTTCCCTTATTAGAAAAGTTTACATAGGAAATATGGTCTATCAGCATAAGTTAAAAACATGTCAGCGGGTATTTAAGTTCAAGAGATCTAATATTTGCTAGTAAAATGATTTTTGGAGGTCTTTATGAACTGTTCCAGTGTGAACTTTTAAATTGCAACAATTACCCTATTTCTCTATAAATCAAAGTTAGGAAATTGTAGACTGTACCACATGTGGTGATGAAAGGAACAGGTGGGCGTGGTCTGGCCTTGCGCACTTACTGACTCCGTCTGCTGTGTGCCCGGGTGTCTTGCCGTGTTGAGTTGCTTATGTTACTGGTGCAGGTGGAAGTTAGCTTTATAAGGTGTCGGCGGTCACTGCCTCTCAAAGTATGTGACAGCATACTCGGTGGCCTAACAGCAGTGACCTCATTTTGCTTTTATTATGCCTCCGAATAGTTTTCTTGCCAAACCAGACTGCTTTTGGCACCCCAGTTTAATAACTTATTACTGTTTTGCTGGGTGGCTCTGTACGGACATGAATAATAGGACTTTTCTTGCATAACTGATTCAGAAGAACACTTAAACTTGTTCAGCGTGGGCTGGGTAGATGCTCTTGCAGAGCTCTGAACACACGTTGTGCAGGGTGTAGAGAAGAGAACAACTTTTTGGGCTGAGATACACCAGCATTCCATCTTTCCGGTAGGTTCTCTTAGGTTTTGTGTTCTGAGCACATGCTTCCCGTCCTCTGCCTTCGTTCGACCCACTGCAGCTGGGGATGAGTTCACAGGTGGCGCTGTGGCCCAGCACACGGGTCTCAGAGACGCCTTAGGAGAGGCGTGTGTGTGCAGGTGGGACCCGGGAAGCCGTGCGTGGTAGTTCACGGTCGCTGTTCACTCGGTCAGGTTCTCAGCAAAGAGACACCTGTTGATGTTCCTGAACCTGGCATTTCCTGAAATAATGTTATCACAGGGCATTTTGGGGTACTTCTTTTAATGTCCCAGGAAACTAGACTTCTTTGCACATAATTGGGAAAATACTGTTCAAGATGAAGTTCCTGATAAACTAGGAGGAAAGCCTTTTGCAGCTTTTTCTTTCAATACATTGATTTTTTTTTTTTTTTTTGAGTGTGAGGAACGGGGGAGAGGGAGAAGGAGGGAAAGGGAGAGAGAGAGAACACTGGTTTGTCGCTCTGCTTGTTTATGCTTTCCTTGGTGGCTTCTGGCCTGTGCCCTGGCCGGGGGTTGGGCCGAGGCCTGGGTGTACTGGGAAGACCTCTAACCAGCTGAGCTACCGGCCAGGGCCTTTTGCAGCTTTTTAGACCAAGGGCAGCCCAGGTAACTGTGGGAACCATTAGGTCCCAGTATGGGCTTATTTCCAGTCCACCCTTCTGAATGTGTTTTACATTACTTCTCTTTTACTCACCACTCCCCGCCTCTTGCTTCGCCTCACTGGGGCCGCGGACTGGCCCTCTGTTCTGGGAGAGAGGTTGGGGTTGGGATCATATCATGGTGGTTAGAAAAGCAGGAGTGGGGGGACGTCCCGCCGCCTGTGTTTTCGCATCCAGGTCTCGGGCCTGTCTGTCCTTTGTTTTCTCTGAGTGGGGCGGGACGGTGCGCCTGGCACCTTCTCCGGGGGCTGTTCTGAGGGCTGAAGGGGCCGTCCTCGTGAACCGCTTAGAACGCGTGAGGGTTAGAGGGTGCCCCAGGAGCGCCAGCTGCGCGCACGTTCATCAGTCTGGTGCAGTCCAGCGAGCGTCTCTGCCTCGCCGGCCAGTGTGAACGCGCTTTGACGAGTTCCCCCACGTTCCGTCCCCGCCCCCAGTGCTAGCCACACCGAGGAGCCGAGTCTGTGCACCCTGAGGACCTCCAGTTTGCAAACACGGATCTAAGTCATAATGTCGCTTACCTTTTCTTTTACAAAACTTGCTTGCTACTTGGGACGTCTGTGGAAGCTCCTTCCAGGTTTTACCTGGAGACACGCAAGAGCTCCTGTCCCCACTGAAGTGCAGGTTAAAGCTCAGCCCTCGAACACAGCAGGGGGGTGTGGGGACCCGGGTTTTCCAGGAAAGATGTATTCTGAGCAGTGAACTCAAGACAATAAGGCTCTGAGGTTTATCAAAGTTGTAAGTTTAGGGAAGTGATTTTTTAGGTGTGGGTGTGTGCCTGTGTATTATTAATTAGGCTATTAATCATGAGGGTTTTTTTTTTCCTTTCCACTGTCAGATTTCGATCACTCTGGTGAATGTGCTGAATTTAATTGCACACTCTCTCTTTTTATAGGGAAATATGAGAGCCACACACGTGTTCACACAGGTGAGAAGCCCTTTGAGTGTGATATTTGTCGCCAGCGCTATTCGACAAAGTCTAACCTAACTGTTCACAGAAAGAAGCACAGTAATGAAACAGACTTTCATAAGAAGGAGCACAAGTGCCCTTATTGTAATAAACTTCACGCAAGCAAGAAGACCTTAGCCAAGCATGTTAAGAGGCAAGTATTATCTTGCTTCCGTAACGGACTTGATCGTGCCTTCGGGGCTCCACGCGCACAGCGAGCTGAGGACGGCCGGCCGGCCGGGCTCGTGTGCGGCGCCTCCACCGCTTCCGGTTTGCAGGCCTCGGATCGCTGGGGGCGCAGGGGTCGGCCAGTGCGCTCGCGGGTGTCGCTAGTGCCAGCGAGAGGGAGTGCCTGGCGTTGAAACGGGCCCGCGGCCCGTGCCGCAGAAACTGACGGCGGTCCTGTGTTCTGTCCTGGGTTTCGGCGAGTCCGCTCTCAAGGCAGTGCGGTCTTGGAACGCTAGGAAACTTATTCCCCGGGCTCAGCTGGGCCTTCGGTGGATGAAATAAAAATTTGTGAAAGGGTATTCAGTATGGTTTGCATGTTTAACTCTAAGAAATTAAATTTACTGAAACCTGGCCTAAAAAAAAAACTGAAGTGAATTCCCTTGAAGACGATCTGTGAATAGTTAGGTCCGTGCGTGTATTTAAAACGCGTCCAGACTTTTCTCGGACGCTCTCTGCATAACCCGAGGCGTATCCATTTGTTTGTTGAGACGGCACTGATGCGCCCCCCCTTTCCAGTGCGCGTGCGCGTCTCTCTGTGTGATAAAGGAATCTCTCTGGGTCTTGTCGTCACTGTCCTCAGATTCTACAGAACATTGACTTGACTAATGTAACCTTTTTAAATAATCTTTTTATTTTTCTTTTCCAGATTTCATCCTGAAAATGCACAAGAATTTATTTCCATTAAGAAGACTAAGAGTGAAAGTTGGAAATGTGATGTAATAGCCTTTAATTTGCAATAGAAAACCAGACCAAGTGTAGCGGTGCCTCCTGGGAAAGCCATGAGATTTCCAAGTCACAGAACGTGGCTTGGCTCCCTTGCGGGCCTTTCCTTCATGCAGTGACGCCCTCGCATCTTGATAAGTGAAGGCCCGTGTGGGCGAGTTTTTAGATGACGCCCAGATGAGCCGGGACCCCAGCTTTAGTTTAATGCAATCGCCCCGCCGTGTATTCGAGGTTGTGCGCGCACTGTGACGTCAGGGCGGTACAGGCCAGTCTGTTGTTGCAGTTTCTCCTCCATTTCCGATGACCTGCTGCTACCTAACAAACCGCCTCCAGTCCCAGTGGCCTTCAGTAATCGGTTATTGTATCTCACCATCTCATGGGTGGTGAATACAAACTCAGGGCTGGGCTGTGCTGGGTGATTCTTCCGTCTCACACGGTGTCAGCTGAGGTCACCTGGTCGTGTGCAGCTGTGGGTGGGCTGACCTGGTGTGGCTTCCCAAGCGGCTTCGCTCCCTTGGCCGACAGACCGCGGGGAGCCCGGTGAGGACGGGTGAGGACGGGTGGCCGGGGCCCGGGGTCTCCTCCGCTTCAGTCACGTGACGGGCGGCGGCTCGCGCTTCCTGCTGGCGCGCCCGCCGGGGCCCAGGAAGCCTCTGCGAAAGCCACGGAGCTTTTCAGCTGCTCTGAGCCTGTGGGTTGGTTCCTCGTCGTGAGCTTCGCACTTTAATGTCTAATTCTGGCTCCCACGTTGTGTGCACGTTCTTTCAGATTTGCAAGAAGTCCTTCACGCGGAGACCCCACTTGGAGGAGCACATGATTCTGCACTCGCAAGACAAGCCGTTCAAGTGCACCTACTGCGAAGAGCATTTCAAGTCACGGTTCGCGCGGCTCAAGCACCAGGAAAAGTTCCACCTGGGTAAGCGCCGCAGTGTCTGAACGCACTCACGGCCCTCGGCCGCTGCACAGCTGCGGCGGAGCCCGCTCCCGTCCGACCCGCGGGGAGAAGGTGTCACATAGGTTGGGGGTCTCGGGGCGGGGGGTTGGTTTCCGCAACTGCTGCAGTTCCTGGAGACGAGGACATACGTCTGTTTGCTGATTTATCGTTTCGGTGGCCCGTGTGTCCTGCACCGTAGACTGCGTTTCTTCCCCATTGATGGTTGGACGGCTTCGCGAGTGCTTGGGAGATGGCTTTTTTTGTCGGGGAAATGCTCGTTTTTCAGGGGGTACAGTAAAACTTAGTCTCCCTGGAATTCAGTGTCCCGTTGGATGAATTCTGCCCCCAGTGCCTGTGGCCACGTGGGGACTCGTGGTCTGGATGGCGGTGCAGCCAGGCGCGGTGACTGCCGACCGGTGACCCCGGTGATGAGTGACTGCCACGCTGACCAGGGGCCTTCCCTGGCCACGTGCCTGAGGACAGCGTGGGCACGAGCGTGTGCTCCGTGCTCGTGAGGCTCGGCAGGGGGAGTGAACCCACACAGCAGAGAGGGAAAGTGTAGAGACAGTGCAGTGCTGTGCAACAGGTCAAACCACATGAGTTAAATTTAATGAAGAGAGTACAGAGTCGCGGACACGAGGGCCATCTGACTTTCCCCAGTCACTGGGGAAACTCTAAAACCGCCCAGAAGCCACACTCATTTTGCAGAGGACGCACTAGCACGTTTGGGTGGGAGCTGCTGGGTGGAGGAGGCGGAGGAGGGGCATTTCCTGGCAGGTCACCTCGCACAGCGCGGGAACGCGGCACCGATGACCGCCTGCTGCAGGGTTGGGGAGCGGAGAAGAGACTCCTCCCGTGGGAGGTGGGGGAGGGAGGGGCTCAGTGAGCGCACGTGCAGACACCCGCAACCGGCGCCCCTGGAGGTCCTCTCCCCGTCTGTCCGGGGTGTGTGACGGGTGCGGGTTCTCTGCAGGGCGTGGCCTCCGAGCGGCTCCGCCCACCGACAGGCTTCCGGATTCCAAACGTGCTCAAACGCCGTTTCTTCCCATCGTGCTGCTGTAACGAGTTCTTCATTAACTGATCCGCGAACTCCCTTTTCGGTTTACTTTTCCACATCCTGAGACATCTTCCAAATGCACAGCTTCCTTGAACAATACGCTTTCAAACCCGGAACTCTCTTCACTTTCCCAAAGTTTTTCATTGCTTCCGTATTCCAGGCATTCAGCGTGTAACATTCGTGACGTTCTCCCGTCTGATCTCCGTCTAGGAACTGGCGCTCCAATCTGTGGACTCGTTAGTTCATTAGCGTTTTTTGTGTTAGATGCCTGCGCTGGACTCGGCTCTAGGGACTCGGACGTGATCGCCGATCTGCCTTCTAGGGACCGACGGGAAGAGAGAACTCCGGATAAACGGCTGTGTTGTGCGATTGCACGTGCACTCACGAGAGCAGGCACACACCCGTCACACACTCGACAGGAGAAAGACCCCCGCTCGTAGTCGCCGTGCCTTCCTGGTGCGCCCCCCTCCAGTCTGTTCCCACAAAACCCTTCATTTCTGCAGCTTCCGGTCACCAGACGTGTGGGCTTCCTCCCCGCGACAGGCAGCGCGTCTCCGATGGCACCTGGGTGTCCTGCAGCTTAGCTCACTGGTTGGAGGCAGGGACAGACCCCACCCACCGGTCAAGGGCTCAGTCCTGCAAGCACACCCCCCCCGCCCCCCACCCTCGGTGCCAGTCCCAAGCAGCGGGTCCCCGGGCGACCCACAGCCTCTCTTTCCAGGTACCAGTGAAGGGGGACTTGGAACTGACTCTCTCACCCTCATGTGCACACTGTTCTTTCCTCTTCAGGTCCTTTCCCGTGCGACATATGCGGGCGCCAGTTCAATGACACCGGGAATTTGAAACGCCACATAGAATGTACCCACGGCGGCAAGAGAAAGTGGACTTGCTTCATCTGTGGGAAGTCAGTGCGGGAGAGGTGAGGAGCCGTCCCGTTCCCAGACCCGGGACAGCGCTGGCACTGCCGGTGGCAGTGACAAAGGCGGCGCGCGGGGTCAGAGCAGTGCACGGCGCAGGCACATGAACTGTGCCTTAATTTGAAATGGGAAGGTAAAAGAAGAAATTATATAAAACGTCACAGAAGACGCTATGAAGTCAGGATTCGTGGGTTTAGGTGAATGTAACGTAGATACCGTTTTGTCTCTGCCTGAAGTCACACTAGAGATACATTAAAGCTACTCGTTTATTTATTTACCCTAAAGACAGTAAGCTGCAGGGACAGGGCGAAGGGAAAGGGAGCGAGAACACAGCAGGCTGGAAGCCCGTGGGTCCGTGATAACCGACTCAGAGACCTAAGGAAACCGAGTCCGAGGTGGCGCTGTAGACGAGGGGAGGCTCGTTTTTGTCCCCCGGAGCCAGAGCCAGGGTGGAGGCGAGGCGGAGAGAGGAGCCCAGCAGCAGAAACAGCTCGAGAGTTCAGATCGCGCTTCTCTCCCGTCCCCCGCAGGGGCCCCTGTGTGGGTGCCGCCCTTTCCCAGAGCCGCGGGTGTGGGCACGCGTCCTGACGGTTGCCCCGGACCCGGTCCCTGCTGACCTCGTGGACTATAGATTTTATCTTCCAGGCAGAAGATTAGAAAACACTTTCCCGGGAATCTGAGCAACCAACGGGCAAACGTGTTCCCTCCTGAATAGGCCACCCAGACCGCCGGCCGTGAGGCAGCGGCGTCCACGCCCACCCACACCCACCCATGCCGTGGGCCTCCCTCCCCAGCTCTCGCCCCGGCACACTTCGTGGGCCTGCAGCGGAGGGCCTGCAGCGGAGGGCCGCCAGGCGCAGAAGGGGACGTCGAACCTGGAGGACAGACCTCAACGCAAACAGAGAAACTAGCAACACCGAGGGAAGCAGATTCTGCAGGAAAGGGAACTTGCAGGACAAGAAGTAAACAGTTGTTATTGATGCTCCCAGCTGAAGATGCAGCAGCCACTAAACAAGAACAGGATGTTGCACAGAAGTCACCGACCTCATAGCTCAGGGCTCCCAGGGACGCAGAGCGTGACGGAAGCAGGACAGACATGACGGAAGGGCCGAAGGACCAGGTGGAGGCAGCCCCCCGACACGCAGACAAAAAGGTGCAGGAACGTGACATAAAGTGTGGGACTTCAGCTGACTGGGCAGGAGGTCAAGAAACAAAGAACAGAGAAAATGGATTAAAAAAATCGTCGAAATCATTCAAGACGATGTCCCAGGACTGAAGGCCGTGAGCTGCCAGATGGCAGTGATTCACCAGGAGCCCCGGACAGCACCCGCAGAGAATTCATCAGGAGCCCCGGACAGCACCCGCAGAGAATTCATCAGGAGCCCCGGACAGCACCCGCAGAGAGCCCTGCCTGAGGCGCACCGCCGGCCCCCCGGGGCACTGCGGGCGAGAGGCGCCTCTGTTTCTGTCTCGGGAGAAAGCAACCGAGCCCCGAGATAAGAATCAGACTACTTGGGCTTTTCCCTGCAGCTGTACTTTCAGAACTCTGAAGGGAAAAAGTTCCCAAACTAGAATCCTGTCTTTAGGCAAACGAACCATCAAGTGTGAGGGTGATAAAGACATCTTTCATGACGTCAGGAAACCAGCCTCACTGAACCGTTCGTTCCCTGGAGGCAGCTAGGGCCGTGCTCCCCCAGAAGGAGAAGCCAGACTGAAGACAGAGGCTCCTGGAAATGGGGACCCTTACGCAGGAGCGAGGCGGGGCGGTCCGGCGGGGTGGGCGGTGAGGGTCCCACCACGTCGGAGGCCTCGCCTTGGTGTGCGGTGGGCCTTCGGTCCTCACCACCGGTGACCCGTGCCACGCTGCAGACCGCCACTGCGAAGGTCCCTGCCGTTGCCTCTTAACTGGGGAGCAGAAGGTCTGACGCAGAGCCGCCCTGTGACGTTGTTTTCAGCTGACGAGAACGTGCAGCAGGACCAGGACGCCGCCCTCCCGGCTGTGTGGGGCGCGGAGCCGGCGGCCGACCGCAGGGACGGTGCCGCACGGCAGGCCGGCCTCGGGACTCACCCGCGTGACCGGCCCTATGCCCGCTGAGCAGCAGCTCCTCGTCCCCTCGCTGACCCCGGTCCTCACCTGTCCCCCGCTTCTGCGCAGCCCCTGCGAGCTAATGCGGTCCCCCCCCTTTCCTGCCCTGCTGCTCCACTCAGCCGGGCACGCTGGTCTTGTTCACAGACCCTCTGTCGTCGGCGTGTGAGGCCCAGGGGTGGTGGCGGCCAGTGTAGCGGCCGCGTGCCGGGGCAGCCCGCCTGCGTTGCTCGTGTGTCTGCCACACTGCCGGTGCCTGGGCGCCCCGCTCGGGGCGGGGGGGGGGTGCTCCTCCCGGGGCGCGCTCCCTTCCCAGGGCTTGTTGGCCCTCGGCCCACTGACCTGCGGGGGTGGGCTCTTGCGGACCTCAGGGGAGCCATCGCCCACTTGGATGGGGGGCCCTGTGCATGTTATCTTGTGGGCCCCTCGTCTAGAAACGGCGGTGCGGGTGGGCGTCTGCCCGCTACTCAGTGTCCCAGAGACGCACGCTGTGTTGTCAGTGCCGCACACCACGCAGGGAGCAGGACAAAGGGGGGGGTGCGTGCCACGGGGTTACTTCCGACGGAGGGGGGTGGGGAGGCTGGGGTTGGGGTGCGTGTGCAGCTACCCCAAGCTGTAGCGGCCTGTGCCTGATGTTTTTAAAACAGTATGTGTAACTTACACTCTTCAGTATATTTAAGTTGCATAAATAAGAAATTGGAAATGCCACTTCCTCAAAATAACAGGGATATGATGGCAGAATAGGGAAATCAACACGCTGTGTTTATATGAAAATGCGTATTTGCAGGTTAATAAGTTATTAAGGTTATTTTATGCATCATAAACTCCCTTCTGCCAAAACCAAAAAGCGAACCAACCCAAAGCCATCACAACCTTTCCGTGCTTTCACTTTAATGCTGAATGGGTGGGGGTCTAGTAATATTGAATAGGTGGGGGTCTGGGAGTGCTTTCCGGGCGTTTCCCACAGTGCGGGGTGCCCCTGCAGACTCCCCGGGGAGGTGCTGGTGCGCCCGCTGACCCGGCCACCCCCTGGCAGGCAGCTGCCTTCCCTTCAGCGCGGCCTGCATGCTCAGCACACCCTGGACCCACCTGGGGAGGGGAGCCAGCGGCAGCCGGAGTCCGCCAGGGCCGGGCCTGTGGCCTCGTGCCTTCTTCCCCCGATGGCGCTGTGCGCCCTCCACCTGGGGGGAGTCTCTGGGCGTCACACGGAACTGCTGGGCGGGCTGGGGATGCGTGTGGACCGGCCGGGGCCACACCGCGGCCCACCTGGGACCAGGGCGGGGGGACGGAGGGGCGGAGTGACTGTGGTCGTGTGCGTTCCCTTCTCACGGCGACTGGGCTCAGGAGGGAGCATCTGGTCGCCGGAACACCTTCCCAGCGAGCTTTCTGGAAATGTGTGTTTACTCTACACTGAACAGTCGTTTGTTTCATTGCATTTTTTTTTTTTAACACAGAACCACTCTGAAGGAGCATCTGAGGATCCACAGTGGAGAGAAGCCTCATCTCTGTAGCATTTGTGGGCAAAGTTTTCGTCATGGAAGCTCGTACAGGTAGGTCGGGGCGATTTTTTCTTTATATTAAGGAAGGTAGAATTCTGCCTTCCTTTTCATTCTACGTTTTTTATTCGTGGTTTGGTTGTTTGTTGAATTAAAACATTTCCTAGCATTTACAATAAGCAAAGTTGTGCAAAAAAACTTTGTAGACTTCTCCCTTACACATTTTAATACTCTCTTCATTGTGGAGTATAAAATATTGTTAAATATTTCCTCGCCACCAAAGTGGCTGTGTGCCTTACTGTCTAAATTATTGTCATTTAACAGTTTATGTCATTACTTTTCTTTGAATCAGATTTATTATAATTCTAGTGTTCTGGACTTAGTGTATTTCCTCGTTCTCTATTGTCACAGAGTAGTTTGGTATGAAAATATGGCAAAATGGAAAACTTCAGGATTCTCAGTTTTCGAAAGTCTTTGTTGGTTTAAACTTATGTAATTATTTTTATAACTGAATCCCTGACCACATTTAGAGTTTCTTAAAAGTGTCTTTCTGAGTAAATAGGAAGGGATTATGTGTGAGATATATGTACAGCTTACCTTTTATTAACGGTGCTGAAGAATTTCAGTCTTAACCCTTTGCTGTGCATCCGCTCCTTTGTGAGCTACTTCTGTTTGAGCTGAAGCAGAGGACTTCCCCTTACGTGTGGTTCGGTCAGCTGAGCGGTTTTAGTTACAGCAGAGCTGCGTGCGGGGCGGATCGAACGGGGAAGCCGTTCGTTCCCCTGGGACAGACAGACATGATGGAGGGCTGCGAGGATGATCGGCACCTTTTACTGTGTGTCCTCGGGTGGCTGTGGAATGAGCCGCATTCCGTCTGGCTGAATGCGGAGGACGGCAGTACAGTGTGATTGTCAGACAGTGGGCGAGTTCTAGGGGCACGGAACTCCCAGCTGCCGGCTCAGACGTGAGCCGTCGGTCACCCAGCAGGGCCCCTTCCGTTCCTTCTGTGTTCTGGTTCCTTCTGGATTCCCGCCCGCCAGGCAGAGGGACTGGCCGTTTGGCAGGTTCAGTGACGGGGAGGAGGGTGGAACAGGTGGGAAGGAGTGTGGCCCAGAGTCCAGTGAGCCGGGGCAGGGGTAGCAGTGCTTCTTGAAAGAGGGGAGCGGAGCAGGAGGCCTGGAGCCCAGCAGTGCGGGCCAGGCTGACAGGAGAGACCCCTGCCCCTCCCGCTCTCGAGTGGGAGTGGGGCCAGGCTCCCTCCCCTCCCACCCCCGCCCTCAGTCTTCCCCTCCTCTTCCGGCAGGCTGCACCTCCGGGTCCATCACGATGACAAGCGGTACGAGTGTGACGAGTGTGGGAAGACCTTCATCCGTCACGACCACCTCACGAAGCACAAGAAGATCCACTCAGGTAGGGCCCACTGTGCTGTGTGCGCGCGGCCCGAGTTCTGGGCACTGGGGTGGGCTGGCCAGCCCGGGGGCTGCTGTTCTGACCACATGCTTTAGGAGTGTCTGAAAGGGGCGTGATTTTATGGCTTGTTTTTCTTCACTGTCATTTTACCCATCTGGTGGCCTTTTCTGACTACAAACCATATTTTAAAATTGTTTTAATGAAAACGCTCAAAATTGGCATTTTGCCTATACAGGGACATTTGTAGCAGTTGCTGCTGACAGCCCCCGAAGGGGGAGGTGCCAGCCGTTCTGACTGAGGCTGAAGGAAGTTAGCAAAGCTTACACGTCTCAAGACACATGATTGTCATTGGGCATTAAAGTTTATGTCACAGTGAAGTTTTGAAACCAGTCTTTGGAAAAGAGGGCCTGGATCACCGGGGTCAATTCCAATCTCTTTCCTGCACGCACAGTTTTTATGTCCTGGGGGTTGCTCTCCACCTTCCTCTCCGGCGGATGCCCAGGCAGGGTTAAAGAGGACAGGGTTAAAAAGAGCCGGCGCGGGGAGCCTGGTGGAGCCGCGACCACGACTGTCACTGCAAACGCAAGTGCTGCCTGGGCAGCCTGCGGTCGTCTCGGTCGGAAATGGCTCCCGCGAGGCTGGCTGGGTCGGGATGGTAAAGGTCTCGGTGACTTTTCCCACTGGAGGGAAAAGTCAATAAGTGCAATAAGAGCAATAAGATACTCTAAGATGCTCTAAGATACTTAGAGCCCCGGACCCTGCTCCTCAGCCCCTTAGAGCAATAAGATACTCTAAGATGCTCTAAGATACTTAGAGCCCCGGACCCTGCTCCTCAGCCCCTTTGGGTCACCACACCATCGGTTTTACGTTACAGTTCAAATAGGTTACATGAACCACAGAAATTAGAATGAGAAAAAATGGAAGTTCTTATTTATTTTTTAAAAATAAGATACTTATTGCACATTTCCATTTCTAGGTGGAGAATTCTAAATTTCCCATTCTAGAGGCCACAGGGTTAGATTGCACGCTGGGATTAAGTTGAGAAAGGACTTTTGAAGGGCAGGTCTTTGCTACTGAGTGTAAGAAATTGGCCTCATCTAGAATTTCGCTGCATGTCTGTATTTTGGCTCACTGTGCATGTAAGCAGTCCCCACAGACGAACAGTCTTTTAAACATAAAGTACAAAGATCGGAAAGTGTTCAGGTCCGTTTCATAAACAGTAAGACAGCCTCAGCTGGATTCCGTGTGTGGTCCTTGAAGGTGTTTGATGTCCAGACGTGTATCTCCCCCCCCGCCCCCCCCCCCGAGCCCCGAGTCCTGGAGCAGTGCCATCCTTCCTGCTCTGTGACACTGGAAGGCAAGGGGCGCAGTCTGCCGCAGAGGACCGTGCCCCTGAACTTGAGCGCGGGCCCCTGGGGGCGGTGTCTGAGTGCGGAGGGGAGGCCCAGAGCCCGGAACCGAGGGTGGCCTGCCGCTCCCGGGGTCCGCCTCCCCGTGTTCTCCTCCTGTTGGTCACCGGTGTCGGGGGGAAGGAAACTGCGATGCCCGTTATAACCCGGACATTTGGGTCTCCAAGGTGAAAAGGCGCACCAGTGTGAAGAGTGCGGGAAGTGCTTTGGCCGCAGGGACCACCTCACCGTGCACTACAAGAGCGTGCACCTGGGAGAGAAGGTGTGGCAGAAGTAAGTGGAGAGGCGCAGGCTGTCCTCGGGGCCGCGTGGGCTGCGTCTGGGCTGGGGGGTGTTACCCCATCTCACGGTTCACTTCGCCTGTGTAGGGACAGGCCGGTCACTCAGCTCTCTCCTCTCTCGCTACCGTAGCTTCTCTGCAGACCCCAAGGAACTGAGAACGCAGTTCCTGCCTGTTTTCAGTCGTTCAGAGGCGAGGAGGTGACCGGAAGGACGAACGTAAACTCTCGGCATTCTTTGGGGAGTTCATTTGTTCAGTTGCCGTGGATCCTGGAGTATATAAACACACTGCCTGTGTATGATACTTAATGAGACAGCAGTTATCGGAAGTGTTTATAGTCACATAAGCTTTTGAAATGGTGTTTTATTTGAAGGAGGCACGCACTGTCCTGAACAGCAACTGTTCGATGCAAGCTAGGTGTCTGAGTGTGACTGAGTTGCCGGGGGTGAAACATGGAATGAGCTCATGCTCTTGACTAGGTGTGTTTGGAGCGAGAGCTCAGTAATGGGTGGGGACTCCGTTCACCAGCCGCGGAGCGCGGTCCGCACAGCAGCGCTCCCCGCATTCTCGCGCAGAGACTGCGGGCTGATGGGGGGCCCGCGGGCAGCGCTGACTCCCACGCGATGATTGATGATTTGCACGTTCGCGTGTGGCTTCGTGCTCCCTGCACCGATTCCGTTCAGTGATGCACTCAGTGTCGTCACTGTAGTCGCGTGCCCCTTAGGTGGCAGCCGTGCCTCGGAGGGCGGGGACAGGACAGCGCCCACAAGGCTTGTCGAGGAGGGGACGGGGCTGGAGCTCACTGCCAAAGGGCGGGGACAGGCTCAGGCGTCACCTCCTCCAGAGAGCCCCGGACCCTGCTCCTCAGCCCCTTTGGGTCACCACACCATCGGTTTTACGTTACAGTTCAAATAGGTTACATGAACCACAGAAATTAGAATGAGAAAAAATGGAAGTTCTTATTTATTTTTTAAAATAAGATACTCATCACATGCTAACATAAATAGTAGTTATGTGAAAAGTAAGTACTTTACAAAACAGAACAGCCATTAAAAAAGAGTGGTATTGTTCTACATTTTTGTCAATCTCTTCAGTGGCTGCATTGCCACATTTGGTCACGTGTCGTTTTGGCTGACGTGAACGGAGACAGTGCAGCCTCACTCAGACACGTGGCTGGTAGGAAGAGGAGTATCGGGGGAGCCCTTCTCTCGGGTACTTGTGGGTGCCTCTCCTGGCCGCTGCCCTACAGCTAGACAAGTGCCGCCTTTGCCACGGGAAGAAGCAGCACGGCGGAATCTGAAACAAGAGGCACGAAGTCTCCCTACCCCGTTACGTTTAACCTCTTGGTCAGCTGGCACTTTGGACGGTGCTCTGCCTGCCCAGAACACCGCGGCGCCGTGCACGTTCATCGGGAAACTGGGGGTTCCCTGAGGTCCGCGGGTTTTCCAGACGTCAGCGTGTTTCGCAGGACAGATCGCTGACCACACCTGCGAACCCCACCTCCGCGTCTGCGGTAGAGGGGCTCGGGACAGGGGCAGGTGCACGGCTTCCAAAATTCTCACGGCGGCCGGAGAGCTCAGGTCCCGTCACTAACACGAACCGTCCGTTTTTCCCCTTGAAGTGATGGGCTCACTTCATTTAGTTTTTGGGAAAACGTCTGCCAAATTCTCTAGTGCGCACCTGTGGTTTGCCCTTAACTCTTTCAAGGGAGATGGTTTGTATTCCATGCAAAACGGGGCTGCCTGAGCTCCCAACTCCGGCTCAGCGGTGCTGCCCTCGGGGACGTCGGTGTCCTTTGATTGCGGAGGGTCACTTGTTAAACTCATGCTGAAAAAGTCAAACCTTTTTGTTTTCTTAGATACAAAGCAACCTTTCATCAATGTGATGTTTGTAAGAAGATTTTTAAAGGCAAGTCCAGTCTGGAAATGCATTTTCGGACACATTCAGGTAAAACTGAATGGGCAGTTTATGTATATTTTGGTGTAATTATTCAGGAGTAAAATATGAGCCTTTAAACTTTGTTGCTAGTGAAATAGTTTTGGTTTTTCCCCATTAAGATACTCACTCCCCGGGGGAAAGTCGGTGGCGTGAAGGAGCAATGTCCTGGTCTTCCCTTCTCTGTCACATGAGCTCCGGTCCTGTGCGCACCGTTCCGCACAGTTCGAGAAAACTTTTTCCGTTGGGAACTTGCTCAGCTCTTAGCTCTCATTTTCCTCTTTGCTTGTTTATGGGTCCTCTGTGTGTGCCTCTCTGAAGACATGTGTTTTCTTCTCCTTTAAAAGAGAAATGCAAATATGGCCTCATCGTCTGGGTTGCCAAGTTACCCCTGCACAGTTTTCCTCTGGGCCACTTGTCACTCGGAGGTAGTTAGAGTAGGACGATTTGCTTCTGCTGCTTTCCAGAAATTGCCATTTTCTAAATCCTGTTTCCCCCCCGTGGTTACGCTGCTGAAATTTGAAATGTAGACTGTGTGGGATTCTTCCCTCTGTGTGTCCATGGTGGATATCTCGTGTAAATGAAGTTTTACACAGTTTCTAATGCTTTTCTTTCTTTTTTTGAAAAATTCATTTATGCATTTATACCTTTGTTTTGTATTTAGTTTGCATTTTGTCAAACTGCTGTTCTGGGGGAGAAAAATAATCGCTTTCATCAATACCAGAACGAGAAATAAGTAGATCTGGGCCATTTCAGTGGCCAAGAATCACAGTGAAGAATTTATCACTGGTGCAGTGCTGCTGTGAAAACCAAGTTCCGCCTCTCTCCAAACGCGGAAGTCCTGATTTGGGGGAACTTGGAGGTTCTAGTGAGAATAAGGGCAAGCCGGGTGGCCACAGCGGAGGTCTACCCAGTGCGTCCCGGTGAGGTCAGCCCCCAGGGCACCGTCCCGGGTGGGGCGGAAGCGGGGCTCACAGCCGAGACCTCCCCCGAGGCCTGGCTGCCCAGCGGCACGGCCAGGACCCGAGGTGCAGCGGCCGCTCCGCTCACCAGCCTGCAGTTTCGCGCTGGCACACACCGTGCCTGCTGTTGCTAGTTCTTAGCAGAATTCACATGGAAAGTTTGCTGTTTAAAATCACTGTCTCACCAAGCGCGTGTATTTTGCACTTAATGCCCTTGTCGTTCACGCAGGTGAAAAACCGTACAAGTGTCAAATTTGCAATCAGTCTTTTAGAATTAAGAAAACCTTGACGAAGCACTTGGTCATTCACTCGGACGCCCGGCCCTTCACCTGCCAGCACTGCACCGCCACCTTCAAGCGGAAGGACAAGCTGAAGTACCACACGGACCACGTGCACGGCATCAAGGCTGCGGACGAGCCCCTGGGCGCCGAGGACAAGCTCGGGTCCCCGCCGGCCGAGTGCCCGGTGGACAACAAGCTCTTCCGAGCGGAGGCGAAGCCCTACCCGGACGGGCCCAAAGGGTACCCGGCGGAGGCCAAGGCGATGCTGCCGCATGTGCCCGCGGAGGTGTGCGTGCCGGTGACGCTGGTGCCCGTGCAGATGCCCGAGCCCCCGGGGGACCTGGGGCGGCACGCCGCCACCCTGCCGGCGCCCGCGCACGACCTCATGTCGCCGTCGCCACAGCCACAGCCCGCAGACTTCCCGCGGGCAGCCGACCTAGCTTTCCTGGAAAAGTACACGCTGACGCCGCAGCCCGCCACCCTGGTTCACCCCGTGCGCCCCGAGCAGATGCTGGACCCCAGGGAGCAGTCCTACCTGGGGACGCTGCTGGGGCTCGACAGCGCGCCCGCCGTCCAGAGCCTCCCCAGCGAGGAGCACCGCCCGTGAGGCCGCTCGGCTCGTGGGGGCCGGAGGGGGCGGCGGGGGCGCGGGGGCTCGGGGGCGGCGGGCGCCCGCGCAGGCGCACGTTCATTCTCTCGCTCCCGAGTACTGAGAACGGCTCAGCTCCAGAAAAATGCGTCTCCGTTTACTGAGCGTAGGAATATGGGGACGCGTGTTGAGGTATATTTGAAGTGAACATTTTTGTGATTTTAAAAGATTATTTAGTGCCAATTTTAAATAGTATCTCAAGTTTTTAAAAATTATTAGCTGTTGACATTATGTTCTTTTAATCATCAGTGGAAATTTTACTTTTCTGTAGTCTTACTCCTCTCTTCTCCCTTCCCTATCTTCCAGAAAAGTTTAAGGACCATGTAGGTGGCAGGAAAATCCATGCAAGTTTACTGATAACTGACGCTGATCCTAACCTGAGAGTCATTATTACTGCCTCCAGATTTTAAATAATTGATATTTTGAATTTGACTTTATAAGAAAGTCTTGGGTATTTCTGTGTTGTTTCGTTATCTGGCCATAATTTCAGGTTATCATTATCCTTTGGTCTTTTGAGAAAGGCAAAGCCAGAAAGCTACCTGATGTAAGAGCAGCTTGTTCAGTGAGATGTAGAATTGAAATAGTTATCCAAATTATTGGTTATGAGTAAGAAATGCAAGTTATTATGAATAAGAAATCATTCATACTAATTACAATTACTGTGAATAAGAAATCATTCATACTAATTATGGATCGGAAATGCAGATATAAGTCTAGGCATTAAATTACACAAGTTGGTAATGCGTTCAAAACAAAATATGACGGTGACCGTCCAAGCTAAGTTCACCTTTATGTTTTGACGCCGATTCCACATTGACGATGCGTCTTCATCTCAGTAAGGGGGGCCTCACATTGACGCTACGTCTTCAGGTCAGTAAGGGAAGCAAACGAGATCTAATTAACGAGATTTGATGGAGCTTCCTGGCTCCATGGCCCTGGGCCCCCCGAGACTTGGGGAGGCAGAACCGAGGGGCCGCACACCAGTTGCTGGGAGAGGTGCCAAGCCAGCCAGAACGCTTGTGTCGGACTTCACTCCACGGGGTTCACTTTAACGAGAGGGAACCACTGTGTGGACACAGATTTACATGTAATCCAGATTTATCTTTGTTTTTCACATAGGCCTGCTTTCTCATTATCCTTGTTTTTTTGTATGAGACAAAAGTTGAGCACTTGGCGAAAGGAAATGGCAGTTACAGCAAAACCTAACTGGTTAAAATAAAGTGAGGAAATAGTCAAATGCTAGGTCATTATAAAATACCTTTAAAGATGTGCACTTTCCATATCTTCAAGTCAATTTGAACTTCAGCCAGGACAGTGTTTCCTAGGAGAGCTGCTTGGAGGACTGGAATGGGCAGGGTCGATTTTTCTTAGCATGTCGTTTGTATGTCAGTTACTGGAAAATAGCAATTTTGAGAGTTTTCTTTTTCCGTTTTGTTTACACTCCTGTTAAGCACTTTTGTGTGTGTGTGTGTGTGTGTGTGTGTGTAAACTGTAAAGTCTCACCTAGGCCTTGTGAAAAAAATCACAAATAAAATAATGGAGTTTTAGTGAATAAAATTCAACCCCTGGCCAGGGAGGCGGGTTCGCCGAAGCCCGGAGGAGACGCAGGCACTTCACAGCGGCATCGTGCCCTGGGGGCAGGGGGGGGGGGGCAGAGGACAGGTGTGAGGGTGGAGGCGCCCAACCCAAGGAGCTCTTGTAAATAGTGGGGCGAGCCTGGGTCTGCCTCGCTCATTAAGATTTGGGTATAATCATCCTAGGACCAGTAGCTGTAATGAGTGTATTCATATTTTTGAAATGTTCCTTCTCTTGTGGAAATGTTCTATTTGGGGTACTTACATGATTGAACTTGATTATGAGGTACTGTTAGTCTGCTAGTCTTTTAAATTGACTTTCAAACGGCCTCTCTTGACGACTTTTATCATAAAGAACAACAAGGCTTTTAGCTGAGAAACCTGCTGTTGCGGAAAGAAATAGCCGACAGTGCCGCCTGCCTGACACAAGCGCCCGGGGGAGACCTCGGACCCGCAGAAAGGCGGACGGAGCACGCGTGCGTGTCCGTGGCGCTCTTCAGGACTGGGAGCAGGAAAAGAGGTGTCGCATTTTCATGTTGAAAGGAACACTTTGGTTTTTGAAGGTATTTACTTTAGGGTTCTTTTCATAATAATCTCCTAATGCTTTAAGTGTACGATTTGATCGTGGGGATTGGTTTACAGCAGACAATGTTTCTAGAATGCATCTCTTCTTGAAAGGGAAATGCCAGTGTATGTAGTTGCTGGGGGTGACGGGTGACTTCAACTGGAAAAGTTACCTCACCTAAACCTCGTCGGGATCTGGAGCAGCGCAAACGCGCCCTGCCCCCACCCTAGAGATAAAGAGTCTGAGCTGAAGGACGCAGCGAGGAGGCTCACAGCGTAGTACGTGGCGGCTGCTAGTTTCTAGGAGGGAGACGTGGAGTTCTTGAGGGTGCCCCAGGCGCCCCGCCCTGCCTTTTCTCGAGTGCTCGTCAGCAGGCTGGGAGGCCAGCAGGCTGGGAGGCCAGCAGGCTGGGGGGTCAGCAGGCTGGGGGGTCAGCAGGCTGGGAGGCCAGCAGGCTGGGGGGTCAGCAGGCTGGGGGGCCAGCAGGCTGGGGGGCCAGCAGGCTGGGAGGCCAGCAGGCTGGGGGGTCAGCAGGCTGGGGGGTCAGCAGGCTGGGGGGCCAGCAGGCTGGGGGGTCAGCAGGCTGGGGGGCGAGAGTGCGGTTCTCACGAAGAGCGAGCGAGGCTTAGGGGGCGAGCAGACAAACCTCTGCTGCCTCTCATTTCCAAATTAGATTTTAAGAAACTTTAAAGTTGTAAAAACCTCATGGATTTGGGCAAACTGAATGTATATAAGTTTTTGAAGTTGGCACAAAAATAGGAAATGAGGCCTACTCTTTTCAGTTAACC
The DNA here is from genome assembly GCF_019186645.2 of Phyllostomus hastatus. Lineage (NCBI taxonomy): Eukaryota > Metazoa > Chordata > Mammalia > Chiroptera > Phyllostomidae > Phyllostomus > Phyllostomus hastatus. The sequence goes on along the minus strand of NW_025333607.1, from coordinate 21,425,076 downwards.
TTCTCTGTAGCGTTCGGGAGTTTTTTGGACAAACGTTCCATTAACTCTCAAATTCATTAATTCTGTATCTGTACTTAGATTTTGAATCTTGCAACTAAGTTTAGCCTCATTCAGAATATTTTATGAGCATAATTTATTGTCTTAAATTAATTTTTAGCTGATAGCAGTTAGCACTTAATATGAAAGGTGAATAATTTATTAAGTGTAGAAATTTGTTAACCTAATCGGTTTTTACTTAAATGCACCAAAGATTATAGTAGGTATTAAAATAGTTAAAAAGAATTTAAATTCTTTGTTGTTTGAATAAATATTTGTCCAAAGAAGCACAGTTGAAGTCCTAGGCTTACGAATTTAAAAAAAATTGTTAGTCTGAATACTTAGAATTAAATGTTTGTGTTGAAAACACTCTGGGAATAGTCGCACTGACAAATTACAAGTAAGAATACTCAGTTTTCCTCAGTTTAATTAATTGAATGTTATCTTTTCAGTGGACACTATTAAATGCAAAATAATAAGCTTATTTTTTACACTACACTATTAAAATCATTTGCCTTAGAATTTTTTTTTACAACAAGTTGAAGTTATTTTTGTAAGAAACCCTGCCTATATTTTGCAGCCTAAAATACCATTTGAAGTTCGGGTTTGTTCTTCATGCCAGCAAGAGCTAGCCATCTCTGAAGGTGGCGATCTTCGCGTGCTTTTAAGTAGTTCAGGTCATTGCTAGGAGAGGAGGAGCAGCAAAGCTAGGGCTTCAAACTGGTGCTGTGTTCAGTGACTTCCTTTTAAGTGACGTCAGGCCATGAACTAGGTACACTACTAATCTTCTGTCGACTTTCAAAGTGTCCAAGTGTCATAGTGGAGTGACTATAAACTGTTAGTTAAGGGCTAATACGTAATTAAATGTCATGCATTGTTTTTCATTCTGTAATTGCAGACACATTAAAGAGACAGCTGAACTGGTACATTTGTAAGTTTGCGTTTCCTTCGATCATTCTGTCATCCCCTCCGTGAGAAGTCGGGCTCGGAGCGTTGCTCGTGCACCGGGCGTCTTTTCCAGCCTGAAAGCTCTCTGCCTTTTCACTGTGCGGGAGTTGCTTCCTTCCAGGGGACTCTGCTGGCCAGACCTCGCCAGTTAACCGATGAGCTTGACTTTGTCCTTGTTATGGGTCTAACATCCACGCTATGTCCCCTGCTGGTCAGAAAGCACTTTTTTTTTAGGTTGCTTTATGCTTATGTAGGAAAATAGGCACTAAGTACTTGTGTGAATATTTGTTTTTTGTGTTTGATGTCTGTTTTGGCCCTTATAGTCACTGTGAAGCCACTTCCTGGCCTGTCTCTACACGCTTCTTGGAGGAACCTAACAAATAAAACGAAATGAGTTGTGTGCCTGCCTCTCTGTCTCCTCCCCCCACCGGCCGTTTAAAAGTAACCGCAGCTCTGCCCCGAACTGCTCCTGACGCCAGTTTGCCGAAAACCGAACAGGAGCTGATGGTTTGCGTGAGTTTCCCCTGAAGAGCCGCAGCGTCCCAACCAACGTGCGACCTGAGTTGGTCAACTCAGGAACAGCCAGGACTTTTAAAGTCACGTGAGGATTCTCGAAGACTCAGTGCCACATCGAAAATGAGGGGAAAGTAAAAGAAACAAGTCACGTTTCTAAAACTTTAAAGAGGATGATGGTAAATGGTACTTGCTATTGGAGTGAATGATGGGTAACGTGAGAATAATTTTCACATTGTTTTAACAGTGTTTAAGCCCACTCTTGCTTAGGTTCTCCACTTTCTTTTGCGCATTCCTCTTGGTACAGCCTGTAGGGTTTTTTTGGGGATCACCTTATTTCCTCCAAAGTTATTTCTACTTAAAGATCCTTTTTTCCTGGAATATTGGCATGCTCTCTGCACTTCCTTTTTGAAGTAGCATGAAAAAGGAAAAATAGGATTAGGTGGTGTGGAAGATGAGAGAAGGTTTTGGTAGATTAAACACCTTTTTTGTTTGTTTGTTTACCTTCCATGTGTCAACCTGCTTGTGTATTGATTGGTCTCAAGCCTATGACTATTGGAAAATCCCCAAAGAATTTAAATTTAGCCTCTGCAGCCATTACATAAACAGAAATGAAGAATTATAGTCACAGAATAGAGGTTATACAGATATGGACATACTTTTTTTTTTTTTTTCCAAATTCTTAGGTAAAGAAGTATTTTCAGTGCTTGCATTACCGTTGGAATTCTAGAACATTTCTTGAATGAAGCGCATGCACCCTTCTCATGGTTACTTAGCCTCTTTGCTTGGTGTTCCTGCTTGCACTAATGTTGGTCTGCATACTGTTGTATAATTACAGAACTTTCTTATGCCTGTAGGTAGAACTGTTACAGTTGGTGGGCGGGGCTGCCAGGAGGTGATTACAGAGGTGGACATTGAGCTGCTCCGTGTGGCAGTCAATGTTCCGATGAAGGGGATCTACAATGTACATTAAAGAGAAGATGCTTTTAAACTTTTTAAACTTAGTTTCAGTCTTAAATCATACATTTTGTTTCTAATCATTAGGGACACGTGTCAAAGCATTACAAAGAAAAATCTAAAATATCAAAACTCGTTATTTCGTCAACTGTGTATAAAGTCATCCTGTCAGTTTTATAGATACTTCGGCTGTCTTGTGTTTCTTAAGTACCAATGTCTTTATAGAAAAATTCATTCTCTGTGAAGACTAGGGAGTGTATTGTATATTGAACTAGTTCTTTCTGTTATTTTGATATTTAAAAATAAATATAAAGTCTTCTGGTCCTCGTAAAGCACATCTAGGTTTTGTTGAACACACTTTCACAGCGTGGGGTGCAGAACTCTGCATGGCGGGCACAGGGACCGAACCAGTGGAATGCCAGAGCTTCTGGGGCACATTTATGTACAGATTGTTTCTCATAAGCTCGATATTATTCTGAAGTATTTTGCATATTGAATGTATTAACCATTAAATGATTTAATGGTTTTAAGTGGCTAATATAAATTTAAATACTAATAGTGACTCGTAAACAAAACACACTACACTCTGTTGAACTGAGACAAATATGTCTGTGATGGAAGCTTATGAGGGCTTGTATTTGCAATGTTAAATTGGTCAATGATCACGGTATGAAATAATGTAAATTGTTTTTGAAAGTTACAATTCATATTAACATTTTTTCTTCAAGAAACCACGTAGTAGCATTCTCATTGTACGTCAATGTCAACGGATTAAAAAGAAACCCTCTGTAATGATTTTTTTAAAACATTGTTCTCCTAACAGGATTTGACTTAAGGCCACAGTGGGTGTTAGTGAATGTAATTTACTTTCCCATCTTCCTCATTGTTTTTCCTCTCGGGTTTTATTCCCCCTACGGATGCTGTGTAGTCATGCCCACATCGCGTGTAGTTTTAAAGTTTCCTGCTGTGTTCAGGGGCGGGTGGTCTACGCGGAGGGCGAGAGGAGAGCCAAACCACCTGGGTAGGGATCCTGGCTCTGCCTCTTCACCGCCCCAAGGCTCATCTCTAAAATACAGGCGATGGGTGCCGCCTCTCAGGCTTGAGATACACATGGCAAGGGCTGCAGTCAGTACTAGTGGGTACCTACAATTAAAATAAGATCAAGGAGTTATTTGTCCAGGGACTGCCTGTCAACACCATCAGCTGTGAATTATTGTGAATCTCAGGTTGCATCTAGTTTCTGCTCCCAGGATCTCTAGGTAAGAGCCAGCAAACACAATGCAATGTACTGATGATGAATCATAGAATCGTGCCCTTGAAACCTGTATATTATTAACCAATGTCACCCCAATACATGAAAAAAAGAACATGCAAACTTACTGCCCTCTGCTGTGGTCACTCACGGAAATAATCACGTTCACACAAACTATACATTTAATTGTTTTTTTCCCCTGCCCATTGGGCCCAGGAACCGCGAAAGGAGAGCTAAGGAATATAATTCTTGGTGGGGTACATTGGAAGGGAGCATGGCTGAAATCATTATTTGCCTCCTTAACGGTTTTACCTAAGGCTGCCCCTGGCACCTTCATTATGGAAATGGTGTAACTCTTTTCCCCTCGACACCTCTTTTCAAATCCAAAAGGCGGGGTTCAATTCTAAGCCACGAGTGTCGCAAAGACCCCGCCTAGGTTTTCGGCTCCGGCTCCGCAGACAGCCAGAGGCCACCGAGCAATCATTTAAATGAAGCGCTGCCGTCTCATTGGCCCGGCGCTGCTGCTCACCGATTGGCCCTCAAACAGGTTCAGGGGCGTGGCTGCTCACTGATCGGCTCTGTGCAGGCGTGGGGCGGTGCTGCGAGTGTCCATTGGTGGAGGAGGGAAGTTTAAGTTGCGGTAGGGCCCATACCTGAGACACCCCTGTTGTGGCGAGTTTGTGGGGTCGTTTCGTTTTTTCTGGGGTGCGGACGACTGGGAGAAGGAGAGGTGACTTCGCTGCGGAGCCGGCTGCGGCCGTCGGACTGCCATGACGACGCGGCGAGGCTGCCGGGACGCGAGTCCCCCGGAGCGGAAGTCGCCGGCGGGACTGCGGGGGTCCCCGCCGGTCCTGACCCTCAGCCACTTCTGCCCCAAGCCGTTTCTGTGCTTCGGGGACGTGCGCCTGGGCGCCTCGAAGACGCTGCCGCTGGCTCTGCTCAACCCCAACGCCGAGGCGGCCGCCGTGACGCTGCCGCGCTGTCCCGCCGCCGCCCAGGGCTTCGGGGTCCGGCCGCGCGCCTTGGAGCTGCAGGTGGGTGTGCGCGCGCCGCGCGCGGTCGCGTCTCCCTGTCACCCCTCCACCCTGCCGGGGGTGGGAACCGGGGAGGTACGGGCCGGAGGGAAAACTACGGACGCGGGGTAGGGACCTCAGAGGATGAAGCCAGGTCCTTTCGTCCACTCTGGGGACGTCCCGGTCCCCAGTCTCTGGGCTCCGGGAGGGAGCGGTGGGCAGGGGCCGCTGGCTAGCGCGCGTGCGCAGAGCATCCTTCGGAGCATCTCAGAAGCCAGTTCCAAAAGCGTTTTCGTCGACTTAGGCGTCGTGGGACTTTGCAGTTCTAAAGGAATAGACCGCGCCTTTCATGCGCCACCCCCTTTCTCTGTGTGTTTTTAATGACGCTCTGGGGCGTACCCTCGTTGGATCATCTTTTTATTGCCTCCTATCAGTCATCCTAAATGCATATAAATGCATTTCAGTGGCCGTGGCAGTCGGGGAAGCTGGGCCCACCGAGACTCCGGGGCGCTGCTTGTCCGGGTGAGATAGCTTTGTTTGGGCGGAGTGTCCCTACCGGAGACACAGAAGCACCGCTTTCGGGTTCTTGTCCACAAGCATGTGCGGTGTTGCTTTCGTGTAGTTTTCACGGTGAACGGGTCCGATGTAATTTTATCGGTGGTGTTTGCAAGAATTCCCCGGTGGCTCCTCCGCACCGCGTTGGCCAGTGTTTTGGTCCTTGTCACCAGAACCAGAGCAGGTCACTGCTCCTCTTGGCCGCTGGCCTTTCCGTTTGCAAGAACCCGAGAAAGTATGAAAATACAGCCGAATGTCACCAGTATGAGGCCTGGCTACCAGGGGCTCTGAGCTCCGCTCTAAGCCCAGGTCACCGGCCTGAGCTTCAACAGTGTCCCCCTCCTCCCCATTTCTCTCCAGGGCACAATGATTCCTTTTGTGATGTGGAATGAAAAAAGGTTTTTGGTTTGTTTGTTTAGAATTCACTGTTTTGTAGAGAAAGCATTCACTGTCCTTATTTCCTAAAACCAGCTGTTCTTGATGGTTGATAGTTTCCCCTTTAAATCAAACTTTGTCGTCCTCCCCCCACCACCCCTTAGAAAATGCACAGACACAGAGTTTGTTCTGCCCTGTGAGGGTTTCGGGCTGTGGGTGTAGCTGTCAAAGTCTGAACTCTGGAGAAGGACTGCCTGGGTTTTGCCTACTCACAGTTTGACTTAAATACATAAAGCTTTCTGGCCCGTGGTTACCCTGCCTCTATGGTCTGGCAAATGTGACCGTTGCAGTGCTGCGTCCTGGGCATGTAGGCATGTGAGGACGGGGTGGGGAGTGTTCTCGGGGACTCCTGAGACTGACCCTGGAACACAAGTGCTCAACGAACACTGGTGCTCATGATGATGTGGTCACAGAAGTTTGTGGGCAGAAGGAATTTAAGCTGATTCTTTTCATGTTTTTTTGATGAAAGTCTTCATAATGAAAATTCTTTTCTATTTGAACTGGAAGCACTATACATATTCTCAAAAACTAGAAATATGTGATTAAAATTTAAGCAACCACTGATAACTAAAAATGATTTGGAGACTGTTCTATTGCTTTACTTACAATGAAGATTTTATTACAATTTCATCTTGTTGTGAACCTTGTTATTACTAGTAGCTTTTTTCCTTATGATCAAGTGAGATATGTGAGGGAAGTTATTGGACTTAAATGTTATTATGGTGTAGAGTGTTGACAACTAACAATCATTAGTCCTATGCCATAGTCTAAGTTGTATATAATATGTTTCGGTTACTATGCACCATCTACTGTTAGAAGTAATTTTAAAATTTTCTTTTGATTACAGCCAAAAGAAAAAAATGTTATTTCTGTGACCTGGACACCAGTAAAAGAAGGCCGAGTAAGAGAGATTCTGACATTTCATGTCAATGGCATTGTGAAGCATGAAGTGGTATTATTAGGGAATGCAGAAGAGCCAAAAAAGAAAAAGGTAACCAGTTTTCACTATTCTGTGATGTACTCCAAGAAAAGAATATGTAAGAATTACTTTGCTAACACTCTTGAAGTGAGCCACATACATAAAGCTTCTTCCTAAAGGCTATCTTCAATGGCCACCAACTTAATTTGTGTTTTTGCTTATTTTTACAGAGGAGTCTTTGGGATACCATCAATAAGAAAAAAGTTTCGGCCCCTTCAAATCGTAAGAGGAGGATTTCAAATATTCAAAATGTTAATCAAACGTTTAGTGTTTCCCAAAAAGTGGACAGAGTTAGGAGCCCACTGCAGGCTTGTGAAAACCTGGGCAGGACAGAAGGCTGTTCTCCAGCAGAAAACAGTTCTTTGGTCCTCGAAGAGAGTAAAATACCCATCTCACCGATCAGCCCCACTTTTAAAGGGCACCGTGGGGAGCCCTGCTTGCCCCTGTGTGTCCGTCGGTCCACCACCTACACGTCTCTTCATGCCCCTGAGAATGGGGGGCTGTGGAAATTAGAAGAGGCCAACATTTCCAAAGATTTTAATGAGAAAGTCCTAACTGAAACTTCCTTTAGCTCCGTAAACAGCAACGGCCAAGTTGAAGAGGGCAGTCCACTTAGTCTCACCCCGAACTGTCCTCCCACTTTGAACGTCACACAGAGCCATGGGAGTTTTCTAAGTCCAGATTCTTTTCTAAAGAATAGCCACGCAGCTGGTCATGAACTACACTTAGTGCCATGTGTCTCGCCGGGCACATTTCTGAAAGACAACGCAAGGCCCGTGCATTTGGAATCCAAAACTGGGCAGGAAGTGTACCGGACAATTCTGAGTCCAGATTCTTTCCTAAAGGACAATTATGGGCTAAGTCAGGGGGTGGGGTCGGAACCAGTGACTCTAGTTCTGTCCCCAAGTCGGTTTGTGAAAGAAGATATAACACATAGATCTCTCTCTCAACCAATGTGTCAATTATCACCATTACTAAACGGAAATTCTCAGGCCTCAGCGTCTCCTCAAGTTCAGAAAAAAAATGAAGTTTTACTGTATATTCCTGAATGCCAGGGTTCAAACTCTCCAGAAACTATTTTTGAAGAACCTAAATCTTCAGAAATGAACCCAAATTGTGACAGTTTGACAAAACGCAATCAGCCTCAACTTTCTGCAGTTCAGGGTATTTCTGGTCATAGCCACAACACGCAGCTCAAGAGACGCCCAATCCTTTCTGCGACTGTTACTAAGCTGAAGCCCACTGGTACCAGAGAAAACAAAACCCAGACCCGCCAGCCGAAGGCGAGGAGGTGTCTCCGCAGTGTAGAAGGTGGAGGTGAAAAAGTAACTGATAATGTAAAGGAGGAAGATGCTTTTCATTCTTATCTCCCAGTTATAGATTCAGTAGTAAGTGGCTCTGCGAGTTGCAAAAAAGGGATAGATCCTTCCTCAAAGGCAGCGTCGGCTGCTCGCAAAAGAAGGAGCGAGGGAAACCAGGAGGAGGCGTGCGTGCCGGTCAGGGCTGCAGATGACGCCGAGGCACTGGCGACCCAAAGGATCCCTTTTTCTCCCTGGGAGCCTACAACATCAGCTGCTAAAAAGACAAGAAGGGTGATCACACCTGTCTGCAAACAGAGCAGCGGCAGAGAGAAGCTCCACCCGAGGAAGAGAACTGGTGAGTTGTCTGCAGAGCTTGAGTGACAGTGACCTTGTAAAGGGCGTGTTTCCTGTTTCCTGGTTCACAGGTTTGCTGCCGGGGCTCTTGAATTAGGGTGCACTCCTCAGTCCCCCACTTGCTTAGTGGGGGGCCGCGTGGGGCGTGGGGCTGGGTTCTGGAACAGTTGTGATCTTGTTCGTATTTAAGTTTTGATGTTTTGTTTGTCATGACTTTTGATTTTTTAAAATTATGGCATTCAAACACTTACCTTCACTACTGAGTGTTTGAGACACTCAGAGTTTTGGACCCAGGGAAGTCCTTCCCTCGTCTCAGGTTCGTCTCCTTAGTCAAGGTCCAGGTGGGAAGGCCCAGCTAAGTGCCTGGCCCCCTTAATACCGTCCGAGGCAACGCAGGAGAGGCCTCTGCCTCTCGCTCACTGTGCGGGTCTGAACACTCCAGCCGCACTCCAGCTCCGCTTGCTCTGTGCCTGAACTCTGTGGTTGGTCTCCAGAGTCACGACCTCTAACCTCAAGGAAGCCCTGAGCCCCTGTTGGCTGTATTTTCCTGGTTTATTGACCGGATCGCTTTGCTGCAGACTCTCTGCACCTTGCCTTCTTCCTCCAGGAGCCTCTGACACCGCCTTTGCCTCCTTTCTGACGGAGACTGTCGGTCGTACTGTTCAAATGACGCTCTGCTCTGTCTCCTGCTTCTGTTCCACCGAGGTTCTCACCACGGCTACCTCCGCCGCTGCAGAGCGCCCTTCAGCCCTGCGCCTCCGGCCTTGCCCCTTCACTCCCCGCTCTTCCCGTTTCCCGGGATGCTGGGCGCCCGGAGCTCCCGCCGTGGGTGTGATGGACCCGCCGAGTCACACTGTCCTGCCCGGTGTTGGTGCCGAGAGGATGTGATTGTGGGAGCCCCAACTGGAACTTTAAAGCAGTTTGTTCAGGGAACTTACTTCATTTTGTAATGCTGTTATTCTGCTTTTTAATTTATTTTAGATTCTTTGGCACACAAAACCCCTAATTCTAAAACAAACAGGAGGACAAAACGCGTTGTTCCGGTGGCACAGACTACTCTGACCTTGATAAAACCCTTGAAAACAGGCAAGTGTCCGTTGTCGTGACCGTCTTTGAAAACCCAACACACAGTGAAGCAGTGACTGTGTTTCCGGCGGAAATGAGCTGGAATTTTTCTTGAACAAAAGGCTGGAAGAACTGTGGCGTCTGCGTTCACGCAGCAGTCGGGGTGCATTCTCAGACTTGCAGGAAACTCACTGGGACTTGGGGTTTTTAAATAACCGGGAGGTGCTGCCTTACTTTCCCCTTTTTCTTTTTGTTTTGTTTTGTTTGAAAAAAATCACTTTGGCTTTTGATGGTATTTTTTCCCATGACCACTTACCCCCTTTATCCGTTCTTCCACCCCCCACCCCTGCGGTCACCCACTGTTCCCACGTCCACGAGTCCTTTCTCTCGTTTGCCCGATCTCTTTTTACTTTGGTTCCGTTTCATGCCCCAAATGCCTCCCTCTCTTTCTGGCGAGTCCTGGGGAAGGGGGTGTTGTTGAGAGCCCCTGCTGGGAAAAGTGGTCTCTTGCTGTATGCTATGTAGCAGTTTCGAGGGGACTTGCTCACGCGGTGACCTGGCTGCGTCCTCAGGCATTCCTCGGCACCCGATGCCGTTCGCTGCGAGGAACATGTTTTACGACGAGCGCTGGAAGGAGAAGCAGCAGCAGGGGTTCACGTGGTGGCTGAACTTCGTGCTGACTCCCGACGACCTCACTGTGAAGACCAGCGTCTCCGAAGGTAGACCCCACGGTCCTGTCTCCGTTGAAGAATGCCCTCGTTCGGGCAGAGAGGGCTTAACGTGAAGTTTTCCTTTTTAATTGCACACATTTTATTCCAGTTGATGGCACGGTTCGCCAGTCTGTTGACATGTATGCTAAGAATTGTGTTGGTGAGAATGTTCAGGGGACTCTGGACTGAACATCCCACACTTTGCGTCTTCTTCTCACTTTGCACTCGCTCACATCAGCCAGAGCGGTTCCCAGGTGAATGATCTCAATGCTGATCCGGTCCGAGTTGCAGTGACACGGGGCTGCTAAGGAAGTCGGCTCAGAGTCATGCATGCTGGCCGGGCGTCCCGTCCCGGAGGAGAAATTTTTGTGGCGTGGCCTCTTCGCCCGGGCGCGTTGTCTCCGCCCTCTTCTTCTGTTTTTCTGCTTCCACCGGGCTCCTTAGTCCCGACCCTGGCAGGCGGGCGCGAGAACCATGCGTGCTCCAAACCCTGCTGCTGTAGGGCGGGTTCCGCGCACCTCGGTGTTCGTCCTGGGGGCCTCCTGTGGGAACCACGGAGACACGCTGTCCACCGACGTCCGCAGGGTTTCTCCTGGAAGGGAGCGAAGCTGAGCTTCGCTGCTGTCCCGTGGAGGTGGCAGGGGTTGGCCCAGCAACTCGGGAAGAGGGAAAGGCCCTGCAGGCAGACCCATCGGGCGGCCCCTGGGCTCCGAGGCCACTCCCTCCCTGTCCTCTAGCTGCAGCGTGAGCCTGAGCGCAGCCTGTCGTTTTGCTCCCCTTCTTGAGAGCGAGTGTGCGCGACAGAAATTCCAGCCGCACTGCAAAACTTAATTGATTGAGCAAGTCGCGTTCCCCCGGAGCTTCCCTGTTTGATTTTTGAAGGGGGTGCAGGCAGAGGAGCCCCTCAGGGGGCTCTTTCACTGGTCTGGGCTCCAGGTGACGATGTGTGGGCGGGGCGCTGGTGGCCGCGGCTGGGAGGAGTGGCCGGGCAGGGGCCCCTTCCCCAGGGAGAAGCCACAGGCTGTGGCGATAGAGTGGCCTCAGGGGCCGAGCCGGTGGCGACGCCGTATTCCCAGACGGAGCAGCAGAGAGCCAGCGAGGCAGGGGCCTGGAGTAGGTTCTGCCCCGGCGTCTCCAAGGGCATTCATCGCTGGACTTGAGGGTGTGTGTGCCCACTGCTTAACCAGAGCGTGTTTCTTTTGTTTTCGCCCAGTAAACGCCGCGGCTCTGCTCCTGGGGGCGGAGAGCCAGCATAAACTGAGCGTGCCCCGGGCCCCCACAAAGGACGAGATGTCGCTCAGGGCTTACACGGCCCGGTGCCGGCTGAACAGGTTACGCCGCGCCGCGTGCCGCCTGTTTACGTCGGAACCGATGGTGCGGGCCATCAGGAAGCTGGAGGTGGAAATCGAAGCCAGGCGGCTGGCCGTTCGCAGAGACAGGCACCTCTGGAAGGATGTGGGTGAGGAGACTGTGCACAGCTGTGGCTCTTTCTTTACACACGCGGAGATTTTGTGTTTTGGAGTTGAAGGCTGTGCCGCGTACCGTGTCACATACTTGAATGTCATCCGTTTGAGTGGAAGTATAGTTCACTTAGATGAACTTATTTCATATGAGTGATTATCCTTCGTCCCCCCTGGTTTCTCTGCACGGAACTTTGTTTCCTGTGGCTGATTTTTCCTGCTTCCCCCCGCGTTGCAGGAGAACGGCAGAAGGTTCTGAGCTGGCTGCTGTCGTACAACCCTTTGTGGCTGCGGATCGGCCTCGAGGTACGTGCCCCTGTCAGCTCAAGCTGACAAAAACAAGCCTTCATTGAAAGTGCCCGCTGTGTTTTGCTGGTGTGCTTTCGTATTTGTTTAGGCATCCACCTTCGTCGTGCGGGAGACCCTACTCTTCAGTTTATTGCAGGTTTTGGAACAGACCAGTCTTTGGGACCGAAAGGAATCTAATAATCGGGCTTTCCTTTATCAGGGAATTGAGGGCTAGAGAGGGCACATGCTAAGTAAGCCCATCGATGTCACATAAGTTGACAGTGTGCTTGCTAGGATTTGTTTAGTCTCACGGTAACTGAACTGAAATTCAGCTCGGTCTCTCACTTCTCAGTGAGACGCCTGAGAGCCATCGCGTGTCACACCGCCATGGAACCTCGGCCCCGAGGGACCTCCCCATGTGCCGGAGCTCTCGGCGGCAGAGGGAGAAAGGGGGGCAGCTGGAAAGGTTAATTGCTTTAAAAGTCATAATAAACACATGATGGTGTTAAACTAATTTCTTATTTGATTCATTCATTGTAAACAGGTCTGTACTTCTCAGATTATGGCCTTCGGTGATTTACAGATGGTTTTAAACTTATCTGTTAGAAAGTTGACCATATTTTGGTTTCTATTTCATCTTCAGGATACACTTAGTGGGATAGTTACAATTTAATTTGACAACATGTGTACATTGGGGAGTTCTTTAACTTAAAGGAAAAGGGATTAAAATACAAATATTACCAGTCAGCAGATTTTAAAGAGTTCATCCTAGCCCCAAGCTTTTGACGTCTCCACTGTGAGGTGTGCATACTGGACACACTCACAGGTGCACCAGACGCGCGCGCCTGGTTTGAGGAGGGCACCAGGCAGACACCCGGGCCCTCCCCTGCCGTGTGCGAGGCGCCACGTGGCCAGGCCTCGGAAGACCGCCGCCTGCCTTCCCGTGGCGGCCCTTCGCCTCTCCGAGAGCAGCCGGTCCTGACTCCGGCCCCGACCCCCTTCCAGACGGTGTTCGGGGAACTCATAGCTCTGGAAGACAACAGCGACGTCACGGGGATGGCCGTGTTCGTTCTGGGCCGCCTGCTGTGGAACCCGGACATAGCCGCCGAGTACAGACACCCCTCTGTCCCTCACCTGTACCGGGACGGTGAGCAGTCCTGCCCCACCCCGGGCGGGGAAACGGCTCCTTCCCAGTCTTCCCGTCTCTGTGTGCGTCTCTGTGTGCGTCTCTGCCCGCCAGAGACACCAGCGTAGGGAGGGTCCTCTCCCCACTCCGCCCCGCCCGTCCTCCCTGCTGCAGTCCCCATGATTCCTCCACCCCCCCAGTTATCTTTGCCTGTCCGTCGTCTCTCCCCGCCGTGGCCCTGTGTGGGCTGTGGCCGTGGGCCGTCGCCCTGTGGGGATGGTGTTTGCTTTGTGTCGATGCTGCCTGCAGCCCCGGGGAAGGCGCCTGCCCGTCGCAGGTGCTCACGGAGGACTGGGTCAGGGAGGTGAGCCGAGGCCCCCGAGGCCCGCGTGCCTCCCCTCCCGCTGGACTGGGCGCCCCACCGGAACCCGCCTCGCGGCGCCGCTGTGCCGCAGGGGTCCAGTCTCGGGGAGCACCGCGAGGGGCGCGTGGTGTGCCGTGCCGGCCGCTGTCCCTTCCTCCGCTAGCGCGTTGCTGTCCGTCTTAGGTGGGCCGGGCCATCACACGTGGACTGGCTCTGCTTTCTTGTGCTTTCTTCAAGGCCACGAAGAGGCTTTGTCTCAGTTCACACTGAAAAAGCTGCTGCTGCTGGTTTGTTTCCTGGATTACGCTAAAGTCTCCAGACTCATCGATCATGACCCCTGTCTGTTCTGCAAAGACGCCGAGTTCAAGGTGCGGGGTCCACTTCGTACCTTGTGCTGAGCAGTTCACACTCCGGACTTCCGCTGGCTGTCACTGCACGTGTTTCCTCTGTGGGGAAGCTCGTTTCTCTAGGCCCAGTGCTCGGAGGGGACGGGAGGCGCGCCCCGCGAGCCCGCCCCGGGCTGCAGCGCTCCCCCGGCCCGGGGCCCTTGCTGCACGCTGGGGACGAGCAGACCGCTTCCGGGGAGTCAGTTTCTGGGGGGCATTTCTGTCCTAATTTCCTGGGTTAGCAAATGAGCGCTGGGTTTTAAGTGTGGAGTTCATCGGAGCAGACTTTGATAAGGCTTGCAAGCACAGAATGATTTAAAGGACCCTGTTCTGTAAGCCACAGGAGGCTATCGGACCGTGACGCCCGTGCCGTGTTTCTCCGCAGGCGAGCAAAGACCTCCTGCTGGCGTTTTCCCGAGACTTCCTGAGCGGCGAGGGCGACCTTTCCCGCCACCTCGGCTGGCTGGGGCTCCCCGTCAGCCACGTCCAGACGCCGTTCGACGAGTTTGACTTTGCCGTCACTAACCTCGCCGTGGACCTGCAGTGCGGGGTGCGCCTTGTGTGAGTACCAGACACAGGATCGTTTCCCTCGGGAGCGGACTGGACTTTTCTGGGGAACTTTTGGTCTGTAGTTACACAGTCTCTCTTGCTCTTTCACGTGCCGGAATGCGTTTAGGGTTGGGAACCTGGAGCACATTCTGCAGCACTGCTGGGAAAGTGGTGTCGGTTTCGGGGCCCCGACCCCTGTGTCCTGTGCACAGGGCTGTCCCTGCCTGCACGGGCCGAGGGTGTGTTCCCGGGTGTGTGTGTGTGTGTCCCATTGTGCTTTCTCCCCACGGCTCCTGGACCTCAGCCCTGGGCCCACTGTGAGCGCCGGCTGTGCCTGCTGGCGGCAGAGTGGCAGGGCGGCAGGGCTGGCCGGGACTCAGAGTCTTTCTGACCCGGGGCTCTGAGCTGGGGGGTTTACGTGGGCGAGAACCGTATTTACATGGATCTTATCTCCGTGTACGTTATACCTAACGAGGTCGTCTGGAAACCCCTTCCCTGTCTGTCAGGCGAGCGGTGGAGCTGCTCACGCAGAACTGGGACCTCTCCAAGAGACTCCGGGTCCCTGCAATCAGCCGCCTGCAGAAGCTGCACAACGTGGAGCTGGCCCTGCAGGCCCTGCGGGCCCGAGGCGTGCAGCTGCAGGACGAGCATGGTGCGCACGGGCCAGGCCTCATCCCCCGCGGAGGCGCCCACCCGCCCGCACCGCGCTGACCGCCGGTCTTCTCCTTGCAGGGAGTGCGATCCTGGCCAAGGATATCGTGGACAGGCACCGAGAAAAAACCCTCGCGCTGCTTTGGAAAATTGCGTTGGCTTTCCAGGTATTGTATGTTCAGTGCATTTTTGTCAATTTGCTGAGTAAGGACCAACAGTAATAACTTTGCTTACCAGGCGTTACTTTGTCCCAGGAACTGTGATAATTGCTTTACACTTGTTTCGGTTCACACTTCACCGCCCCCGCCCCTCCAAGGTGGGCGTTACCGCACCGCACGGGTGAGGAGACTGAAGGGACAGGTCGCATCACGGGCGGGAAACGGAGACGAGACGGGGACCCGGCCCCGAGTGGCCTGGGGTCCGGGGCCCAACCGCTGCCCCTCCCGTCACTTCCCTGTGGGCTCGTCTGCCTCAAAACAATACACGGCCGTGGCTTCTGCGGCGTGAAAGCAGCGTATCAGAGGGCTTGGGATCTGCTCGCAGGACAGAAATGTGTATTCATTTTGTGTTGCAGGTGGACATTTCTCTTAATCTACATCAGCTAAGGGAAGAAATCGACTTTCTAAGGCACACGTGGCGCCTGAAGAAGACGGCGTCCACGCTCTCGAGCCGCCAGGACGCCGGCCGCGGCGCGCGGGCGGACCCGAGGCCGGGCGGGCCCTCCGCGCCGCAGAGCGGGAGCGAGAGCGTCGGGCTGCTGCTGGAGTGGGCGGACGCCGTGTGCGCCTTCTACCGCAAGAACGTAAGCGCCGCCGCCGCCCGCGTGTCTGCCCCGGGTGTCCCGTGACCCTCGGCGGACGTCCTTAGTGTCGGCGCGTGGATCCCGCTTCGTGTTTCCCAAGCGACGGTGTGTGGTCATTTCGGGTGTCCCTAAGAGAGACACATGCCCTCGCTGGGGATCCAGCAGCACAGCCGTGCACAGAACCGGGGGTCGGATCTCGGGGTGAAGGTGACGGTGAAGGCAGGGAAACCCGCCCGCAGAAAGGGGGCGGAGAGAGCCTGACCAGGGGCAGGGGGACGAGGGGGGCAGAGTCTGAGCTGAGGCGTGAAATGCGCCTGCGAGCTGACACACGCCAGTCGGGCGTCTGGTGAGGAAACAGAACGCGGAAGCCGACACGGAGTGCGTGTGACTGCGTGCGGTGAGCGGTTATACCTCCCACCAGCACCGGTGGGGAGCTTGGGAAGTACATGGGTGGCCTTCTGGGTTTGACTTAAGAGCCAGAGGCCGCTGAGGGCCCTGGGGAGACTCTGTCCCAGCCTTTCTCTGGACCCCCGGGGCTGCTGGCCATCCTTGGCGCGCAGACGGTGTCCCCACCTCGGCCTCTGTCCTCGAGAGGCCCCTCTCTCCACGGGCCTGTCTCTGTGTCTCCCCCCTTTGCTTGTGAGGAGGCCAAAGTCCACCCTGGGGTCAAAGTCCACCCTGCTCCAGTGTGAGCCCCCCCGATTGACTACATCTGCAGTGAGCCTCAGTCTGCCCGTGTCACACCCTGGGGCTCTGGAGGGATGTGAATCTGGGACGGACCGGTCTGACCCAGCAGAGCAGCGTGGTCCGCATCCGTCTGTGTTTGGGGGCGTTGACCGCCCGCAGCTGGGAGCAGCGCTGCGACTGCGCCACTCACTGCACTGGGCGGCGGGCGCGGGCGGCGGGCGGCTCTCCACCATTCGGAGGAAGTGCGACTGCAGAGCCGTTCGTGTCTCTGCTCCCCCCCCCAACGCAGCTGACCCCTCCCGGCCGTCCCCACCAGGTGGAGAATTTCACCGTGTCCTTCTCAGACGGCCGTGTGCTGTGCTACCTGGTCCACCACTACCACCCTGGCTACCTGCCTTTCGACGCCATCTGCCAGCGGACCACTCAGACGGTGGAGTGCGCGCAGACGGGCTCGGTGGTCCTGAACTCGTCCTCTGAGTCCGAGGAGAGCTGCCTGGACGCGCTCCTCGAAGCGCCTGACCCTCGCGGTGGGTCCCCTCTGTGGGTCGGGTCTCAGGCTTCGGCTGCGCCAGGCCCGAGTCCTGCCCAGAGCCCTCTGGTCTCCCTCCCTTGCACAGCAGAAGGCGCGGCAGAAGTGCACCGGGAGCTCCTGGAGAACGAGAAGAAGAACTTCCGGCTGGTCGGGGCTGCCGTCCGGGACCTGGGGGGCGTGCCCGCCATGCTGCGCCACGAGGACATGTCCAACACCATCCCGGACGAGAAGGTTCGCAGAGGGCGTTCCTCCGGGGGCGGCGGCCGGCTCCCCCGCCTGTCGCTCCTCTGACTCCGCGCTTCGTGTCCTCAGGTGGTCATCACCTTCCTGTCGTTTCTCTGCGCGAGGCTCCTGGATCTCCGCAGGGAAACCAGGGCTGCGCGGCTCATCCAGACGGCGTGGAGGGAGCACAAGCTGAGGTCAGACCGGCGCCGCCACCAGGTGCGTCGGGACGGGGACGGCGGTGCGGACTGGAGGCCTCGGCCTGCCCCTCGGCGGGGGCTCGGCGGGGTTTGCGCTGTGCCCACGCTGGGGGTTCCCACGACCTTGTGGGCTTTGAGCTGGGGGCGGCCGAGCCTGCCTCACCCCTGACGCTGCCTTCACTCGCGGTGTCCTGCCGCCCCGCCCCGCCGGCCGCTGGCCCGCCTCCGCCCGCCGCGGGTGGGTGGGGGGGCTTGCCCCGTGTAAGTCTGGGGCAGTGCGCTGGGGCGCCTGGCCCGGCGCTGCTCCTTCCTCCTGGACCGGGAATTCTAGGAAACGCCGGTCAGAATGCTTTGGGTTTTTTTTTTAAGGATGGAATCTGCTTTTTTTCCCATAGATTGTTTTTTATTCCCCCCGGTTGACCGGATATTAACTGCAGAGGTTTCTTAGCTTTTTCGCTGGTGCGATTTCTTTGCTTGCTTTGTGTCTGTGGCCCGAGTAGTGGAGGCCCCCTTTCACGAAGACCACGGCTTCTCCCCTTCCTCCCGAGGACCGCGCTCCCGTCACGCAATCCCAGTGTGACGTGGTCGCACGTGCCCCTCTGTGATTCGGAGCGTGAAGCCGCAGCCCCCCGTAGAGGCTGACTGTGTCCCGAACGGCGGGGACCTGGGCCGCTGAGCACGGCTGAGTGACAGTCGGGCTCCGGGCTGGTCCCCGCGCCCAGCCCACCCTGGCCTGGCGGGCCATCCTGGGTGGGGACGGGAAAGGCTGTCCCACACGCAGTGAGTTCCGGGGGGGTGTTTTATTTCCAGGGTCAGTTCGATTAATCTTTCATGGGTGAGTTTCTTACAAACAGTAATTCCGGGTCTCGAGTGAGGGTTTAACCTTTTTCTTCTCTCTCTTAGGAGAGAGACAGAGCCGCGAGAATCATCCAGTCAGCTGCAGCCCATTTTCTGGCCAAGCGATGGCTGCAGAAGGCGGCCGGCGCGGCCCGGGTCATCCAGAAGCACTGGCGGAGGGTCTTACGGCAGAGAGAGCTGCTGATGCTCAAAAAGGCAGAGCTGGAGAAGATTCGGAATGAATCGGCGCTGGCTATCCAGGTAGAGTCTGCTGGGATTTCTGCAGTTAGGAAGTTTTCAGGGCATTGGGAGGAAGAAGGCAAAATGTGATAAAGTTTAAATTGTTGTAGTTTAGGTTTCTGCATTTTATCTGGTACTCAGCTCTAGCAAATGCTTAGGGAGCACCGGAGCTCTTGCTTCCAGCATGTGTCATCAGTTTGACGCAAACTCGCATAAAAATGAAAGAGGAACAAGCAGATACTCAGTGCCTCCCTCCTACCCGTGCGACTCCGCGGTGCTTGGCACGAGGCTCCGACAGAGCGACACGCCTGCTGTTCTCCGAAGGGGCGAACGGCCTGCCTGGCCAGGGCCGCGCTCGCCGCCTGTCTGGGGAGCTTTCCGGCCTCTCCTCCGTGGCCCGTGGGCCCGTCCTTCTGCGCGGCGCGCCCTGAGCCGCCAGGCGCCGCCTCCTGCCTGCCCTGCGGACCCGGGAGCTGTTCTCCCAGGGCACACGCGAGTTTCCCCTCCAGCCCGCGTGGAGGGCACGGAATGGCAACAGCACTTACACTGCGGCCGTGGCAGGCCTACGCTAGTTTCCCAGTAGAAAAGTATTTACCGTGCTTACTTTACATGGTGGGCATTCCTCACATCTGTGTGTTAGCTTCTGGCGTTACCGTAGATCCTGTTTTGGTCACACCAGAGAGGTGTGTGCAGTTCACGTTGGCCCCGTGTGAATGCCATGGGTCCCGTGGTGGACGGTGCTGCTGTTGGCGAGGACACGCCGGACTGTCTTCCCAGGAGGCTGCGCCGTGTTCAAGACACAGACGTTTCTCTCTTCCCGCGTCTCTTCGGAATTCTGCTGTTTAACCACGTAGCCTCGCTTTCTGATTGTGGGAGAAGGAAGCAGTTTTAGCTCTCACGAAAATGACGGCTGAGAGCGGCCTGGCTGCCTGGGTGCTGGAGTCCCTGTGCTCACGTGGTCGGGCCGCGTTGTGACAGCACGGGCTGCCGCCCCCAGACGGTCTGCAGCCGTCGCAGGCCGGCTGTAGGACTCGGAGAGACGCTCCTCCTGGAGACTGCTTCGCATCAGTCAGTGGGCAGAGAACATTGCGGCAGCTTCCTTGTGACTCTTCTCGCGTGTGACGTTGTTCTGATGTAGACTGGCTTGTATTCCTTGAGTCTCTGGAAGACAAACGCAACAGAAACATTAGGATTGAGACCAGGATTTCTGAATTGGTGATAGCTATAGCATTGCAGAAACTAGACTACAAACAAAAGAGGCAAACTTTTTAAAAAATATATTGCTTTTTAATTTAATGTATTTTTAAGCAGAATGTTTAAAAATTGTGCATTCAAATGTGTTAAGCATACAAAGGTGTGTCTTTTACTTGGTGTTCCTTATTTCTTGCAGAAACATTGGAGAAGGTATTCCACTAGGAAGAAGTTTCTGAAACTGAAACATTACTCAATCATCCTGCAGTCCCGGATAAGAACGAAAATGGCTGTGGCTTCCTACAAACGGTGCGTGTGGGCGGCCGTCACCATCCAGCGCCGGTGGCGTGCGTGCGTCCGCGGAAGACGGGACCGGCAGAGGTATCGGACGCTCCGGGCCTCTTGCCTCGTGATCCAAGCCGCGTTCAGGAGATGGCGGCACCGCAGGACGCGCCTGCGGACGGAAGCTGCGGTCAGACTGCAGCGGGCCTTCAGGCGGTGGCGCGCCGGGAAGCGCGCGGAGGAGGAGAAGTCCGCTACCCTCATCCAGTCGTGGTTCAGGATGCACAGGGAGCGGCGGAGATACTCTCGCACCCGATCTTGCGTGCTCACCATTCAGGCCGCGTTTCGGCGCTTTCAAGCCCAGAGGGTGTATCAAAGGCAGAGGGAGGCCGTCCGGACCATCCAGACCCGCTGGCGCGCGCACCTGCAGGCAAAGGTGGCGCGCACCCAGTACCTGCGGAAACTGGCCGCGGCCGTCCGCATCCAGGCTGCATTCCGGGCGGCGCGTGCCCGGCGCCTGCGCAGACGGGACGGGGCTGCCCGAGTGCTCCAGTCGCACTGGAGGACGAGACAGGAGAGGCTGCGGTTCCTGGCCCTCAGGAGAACGGCCGTCACGCTGCAGGCGCACGTGAGAAAGCATCAGCAGTCGCAGAGGTACAGGAAGGTGCGGCAAGCCGCCCTCGTCATTCAGACGCGTTTCCGAGCGCACATCGCCGCCCGGACAGCCCAGGCGTCCTACCAGAGGACACGTTCCGCCACGATTGTCCTGCAGGCTGCGTGCAGGGCGTGGCGAGCCAGGAAGACGGTCCGTCACGCCCTCACCTGTGTCGTAAGGATTCAGTCGTGTTATCGAGGTCACGTCTGCAGAAGACGCTTCCTGAGCCTGAGGCACGCCACGGTGAAGTTCCAGTCCATTGTCAGGATGCGACAGGCCCGTGCACGGTTCCTGCAGCTGAGGGCGGCCGCGGTGTTTGTCCAGCGGAGGTACCGGTTCCTGCAAGCGGCCGCGCGCCGGCGAGAGGAGCTCAGGCGGGTGCTGCAGGCCTGTGTCAGGCTGCAGGCCTGGGCTCGCGGGCACCTGGTGCGGCGGCAGGCGCGGCTGCAGAGGGCGGCGGCCACTTCCCTGCAGGCCCACTTCAGGATGAGGACGGCGCGGCGGAGCTTCCTGAGGATGCGCCGGGCGGCGCTTGTCGTCCAGAGGTGCTTCCGTGCGCACCGGGCCCGGCTCCGGCTCCGGCAGCGGGAGGCGCTGCGTGCGCAGAGCGCCGCCACCTGCCTGCAGGCTGCGTTCAGAGGCCACCGCGTGCGCCGACTCCTGCGCCGGCGGGCCCTGGCCGCGCTGACCATCCAGAGTGCCCTCCGGGGCCACAGGGAGCGGGCGAACTACCGGCGCGTGCTGCAGTCCGCCGTCCGGATCCAGAGGTGGTACAGGGCCAGCCGCGCTGCCCGGGCTCTCCGGACTCAGTTTCTGGAGAGGCGGGCCGCGGCGCTCACCCTCCAGGCCGCTTACCGGGGCTGGCGCGTTCGCGAGCAGGTCCGCAGGGAACGCCGGGCGGCCGTGGCCGTTCAGGCTGCCTTTCGACGGGCCCGGGCCCAACGGCGTTTTCAACAGCTGAAGGCCGCTGCGCTGGCCCTCCAGAGGCGTCGCAGGGCGCAGGCCGCTGGCCGGGCGCCGCGCCGGGACTATCTGCGTCTGCGACAGGCGGCGCTGGCCCTGCAGGCGGCGTGGAGGGGCCGTGCAGCGCGGAGGCAGGTCCGGAGGCAGCACCAGTGTGCCGTGCTCATCCAGTCCTGCTACCGCATGCACGCGCAGCGCCGCAGGTGGGTGGCCACGAGAAAGGCCGCCCGCCTGATTCAGACGTGGTACCGGGCCTGCTGCTGGGCCAGGAGGCAGCGGCTGTCGTATCTGAAGACCCGGGCCGCCGTCCTGGTGCTGCAGTCGGCCTACCGCCGGCTGCGGGAGAGGAGGAGGAGAGCAGAGGAGCGCAGTGGGGCCGCGAGCACCATCCAGGCCGGGTACAGAGCCTACAGAGCCAGGAGGCGCCGGGCCGCAGCTGTCGCCATTCAGAGGTGGTACCGCAGTGCCCGAGTCGCACACCGCCAGCGCGAGGCGTACCTTCGTTTAAGGAAGGCGGCGACCAGAATCCAAGCCGTTTACAGGGGCAGGAGAGTCAGGAGACATGTTCGACGGATGCACGCGGCAGCCACCTTCATCAAAGCCACGTTCCAGACGCACCTGTTGACCACGAGGTACTGCAAAATGAGAGCAGCGGCTGTCGTCATCCAAGTCCGATACAGGGCCTACCGCCGAGGCAGAGCCCAGCGTGCACAGTACTTGGCGGTTCTGCAAGCCGTGGGCATTCTCCAGGCGAGTTTCCGGGGAGCGCGGGTTCGGTGGCGCCTCAGAAAGATGCAGGCTGCCGCGGTGGTCGTGCAGTCGCACTACCGGAGGCACCGGGAGCAGGCGCGCTTCAGGAAGGTGAAGGCGGCCACGGAAGCTGTGCAGCGCCGGTTCCGGGCTCTGAAGGCGGGGAAGGAACAGTTGCGAAGGTACAGGCGGCTGAGGCGCGCCGCGGTCCTCCTCCAGGCTGTGTTCCGGGGCGCGAGGGCCAGGAGGCGTGTCAAAGCCATGCACGCGGCCGCAGCTCTCTTTCAGCGGAGATTCAGGGCTCTGAGGGCGAGAAGGAGGTTCCTCTCTCTCCGGAGAGCTGCTCTTTGCGTCCAGAGGAGGTACCGCGCCAGAGTTCTCGCGAGGCATCACTTGGCGTTTCTGCGGTTACAGCAGGCCGTGATCACGATCCAGTCGGCGGTGAGAGGGTGGGCGGTGAGGAAGAGGCTGCGAGAGATGAGCAGGGCCGCCACGGTCATCCAGGCCACGTTCAGGATGCACCGAGCGCAGGCGAGCTACCAGGCCCTGAGACACGCCGCGGTCCTGGTGCAGCGGCGTTACCGGGCGTGCAGAGCCGCGAAGCTGCAGAGAGAGAGGTTCGTCCGCCAGAGGCGGTCTGCGGTGGCCGTTCAGGCCGCCTACAGGGGGCTGAGAGCGAGACGGCTGCTGCAGGAAGCGCACAGAGCTGCCGTCCTCGAACAGGGCACATGCGGGACGCACGGGCAGCCTGTTTTCTGCCATGAGGGTCAGTGGGCCACACAGGCGATGCAAGAGAAACACGGGGCAACTAGAGGGAAGGCTCTTGCGCCGAGTGCGCCGGCGGAAGCCGGAGCCCGTGTTCAGGTGGGTTCCCCGGACTTGGCCGTGGGGAAGCAGGGTCAGGAGCAACAGCTGGCTGCCACCGCTGTTGAGAAGCACTTCAGAGACTTCCGAGGGAGGAAGCGTCACCTGCGCTTGAGAGCGGCCGTGGCTTGCGTCCACAGGAAACACAGAGCGATCGCTGCGGCACGTACTCTGGCAGCCCTCCGCCTCCCGGCTTCTCACGGAGACGCTCGGGAGCAGGGGGGCACCTCGGGCAGGCCCCCGGCAGCCCCACCCGTTCAGCCCGCCTGCAGCACGCACGGGGCCCACGCTGCCCGCTCAGCACAGGGAGGCGCGGCGGCTGCGGTGCAGAGTCCCTGCAGGCCGCGTGCCCGAGGGACAGCAGGGAGGAGGGGTTCTTCAGCGGTCCAGACGTCTGCTCCAGCTGCTCGGGCTGCACTTAGGAGCATCCTGGCTCGGCTTGAACTGGAAGACACCGCCGAGGAAGACCTGGCAGCCACCGCTGACCGGCCTGCCTCCCGCTGCGGCCTGGCTGAGACGGGACAGGAAGCTGCCCGGAGCTCGGCGGGGGGGCCTCCCGTGTGCTCTGAGGCTCTGGTTGCTGGTTCTCGGCCCGCGGCGGGTCGCTCTCGAGGCAGGGCTGCGGTGGCCGTTCCCACTGCTCTTCACACAATGGCCACGGGGACCCGGGACTGGGAGCTGTGGGCTGCCCGGCGAATTCAGCCCTTCCTGCGAGCGGCTGCGTGTCGGAGAAGGTTCGTCCGGCAGAGACGGGCTGCGGTCACCCTGCAGCTGTCCTTCCGGGCGCGGCGGGCCAGAAGACAGCTCTCGCGGTGGCGGAGGGCGGCGGCGGTCTGTCCGACGTGCCTGCGAGCCTGTCCGTCCGCAGGACGTCAGGGACGGGCGTGTGTACGGGCCGGGAGCAGCGCTGTCACTGTTCAAGCCAGAACGAGAGGGCGTCTGCAGACACGGAGGTCTCAGAAAGTTAAAGCGAGCGCCTTAAACATGCAGGTACTTACTGAAATGTAGACCACCTTAATATTTAAGAGTTAATTGCTAACTTATGTCCTTTTACATTGAGCTTGTGCAGAAGTAATATTAGCTGACTGCTGTTTTCCCTCCTCTAGATCCCAGGCGAGAGAGCCAGCGTTCGGCTGCTTCGCTTCGCCGCGGCTGCGCACCACCACCTGAGCGCGCTCAGGATCCAGAGAGCCTACCGACGTCACCTGGCCGTGGAGAAAGCCAGACGTCGTCTTCGTGCGGCCATCCGCATTCAGGTGAGCTGCTCCCTTGCAGGGAAACTGCGGCATGTGACTGACTGGGCTATGAGTTTCCGGTGTTCGGTAAGTAATTCCCAGGCACACCCTGCGAGGCCGCACAGCACCCGGCCTGCTGCCGCCAGGCTGTGGGTGGTCGGGTGGGCTGGGGAGAGGTGGGTGGGCTGCGACCCGGGAGCGGGGCTGTGGCTCACTCCCTGGGGGAGGCGCTCGTTCCCGCACCTGCCGGCGCAGCCAGGGGGCGCCGCTGTGCACCCTCGCCAGCACCTGGTGGGGGGGGCGCGGTTCTTGTTTTGGGTTTCCATTCTTATCTGTGTGTTGTGTGTTTTTCTTAATGTGTTTTTTAATGTGTACTTTGCCCATTTTATGTTGGGTATCGTCACTTCTGCTTTATTAGGGTTCTCTATATGTTCCTGCATATGAGTCCTGTTTGTACGTGTTAACATATTCACACATAAAACACCCAGCGAAGACGTGTATCGCAGAAAGATACGTGCAGCGTGAAGTGACTCACAGAACTCGTGGGAGGAAGGGCTACGCAGGGTGGAGTCGGACGCACCCACGGTCCGGCACAGCCCGGAGGGTCAGCGCGGGGGCGGGGAGTGACGCCCCCGAAAAGGGCTGACTGGCGGTTCCGGTGTGTGATTAGAAATGAACGGTTCTGTTTCATTAGGTACGTGTGTATACACGCATTTATTAACTTCTTAAAAACTAAAGTCAAGTCTTCATACGTTTCAAACAGAGATGGTTTCGAACCAGATTACAGCTGAGGAGGCAGATGCGGAAATGTCACAGCGTCGCAAACGTAAACCGCGAAGCGGAAGACCGCCAGAGGCGGCACCGGGCGGCGTCGCTGATCCAGAGGGCCGTGCGCCGCTTCCTCCGCCGCAGAGAGCTGGAGAGGGTCAGGAACGGGGTCGTTCAGATGCAGGTGACCGGGACTGTTGTCAGTCGAGTCCAAGACCGCGGTCAGCAGTTCACTTACAGGAAACCTGACATTTTGAGAGCAGTCACACGCATTTTGAAAACCTGAGATTGGCCGAGAGAATCAGTCATCAGTACTCAGCTACCACAAGTTCATTGCTGCAGCCCTTTTTAATTTTTTCAGAGTTCCTGGAGGAAATTTATGTTTGAGAGATGAAAAGCACATTAGCAGTTTGAATAGAGGTTAAATATTTGGTCAAGGAATGAACTTCACTTTATGTGCAGGAATATGAATGCATTTCCTCTTAGGAAGTTGATTTGGCTCGTCCTTAGCAGCTGGGATGGGGTGTTAGGTGCGCAGGGCCTGCTCACATCGCACACGTTTGGCGAGCACATTGCCTTCGGGGACACACACGAGGACAGGAGCTCCCAGCGTTGTGGGCTGCAGGCTCTCAATCGCGGTGTCTGGCCTCGCAGGCGCTGTGGAGGGGCTACTCTTGGCGGAAGAAGAACGACTGTGCCAAGATTAGAGCCGTGCGCAGAAGCCTCCAGGCGGTGAACGCGGAGGCCCGGGAAGAGAACCGGCTGTCCCGGAGAGCCGCCCTCGCGCTCCACGGCCTGCTGACCTACAGGCACCTGTCGGCGGTCCTCGAGGCTCTGAAGCACCTGGGTCAGTTGCCGCGTCCCCGCCGTGCCCGGGGGAGGCGGCAGATGCGCGTTTCGCAGACTGCGCGGCGCGTGCTCGGCGCCACCGTGCTCGCGAGGGCTCGCGCTGTGGCTGCGCGCTCACCGCTGCGCCTTGCCTTGCAGAGGCCGTCACCAGGCTGTCCCCGCTCTGCTGCGAGAGCGTGGCCGGGAGCGGGGGCGTCGCGAAGGTGCTGGCCCTGATCCGGAGCTGCAACCGCAGCGTCCCCTGCATGGACGTCGTCAGCTACGCCGTGCAGGTCCTGCTCAACGTGGCCAAGGTGGGTTTCTGCCCTGCCGTGGCACCTCCGCGGGCCCAGAAGTCTCGCTCGGCGGACGGGGTTTCTCTCTGCTCGTCCCTAGAACTCGGGTCCCAAGTTAACATTCCTTTACTCCCAGGAGTCTCGGGGGCAGGGAGAGGTGTTGAACCTGCTAGCATGATGCTGAAGAAACACTGATATTTGATGGTTTGTTTTTTCTGTCTTTGTAGTGCTACTAACAGCGATTAGTAGCTCCGATTGAGGACTTATTTATTGAGAACTACCTCTAAGGCACTTCATAGCGTTATTCCCATTTGAATGAGAAGGAACAATTCTGACATAAGTCCCTTAGCGGGGGGGCGCCAGTGTGTCGAGCTCTGGAGCTGGACTCGGACCCCTGTCCGTGTGCTGCTGGACTGGGGCTTTTCTCCACGCACTGCACCGAACTGGGGACCCTCCTGTGTGCACGTGCGGCAGCGTGTGACGAGATACGGCTGTGACGTCGTCGCCCCAGGCACCGAACTCGGGCGCAGGCAGCCGAGGGTGAGCAGGTGGCGGGCTTGCCGTCCGCGCCCAGCCCCTCAGCCACACTCCGAGCCCTTCGCCCTGTACTCTCGCAGGGAGGAGGGCAGGTTAGGGTCCCAAACTCCGATGCCAACTGCCCGGGTTCGAACCCCAGCTCCGCAGCTTTCTCTGAGCCTCTCTGCGCCCCGCCTGCCGTTGGGTGTGGGGTGGGTGTGGCGACGTCCCTGCCTCAGGGCTGTTGGGAGGATGTGGTGCGTCAGGGTGTGGCGTGTGGACGTGCCACACGCGTGTGAACTGTCCATCTGGCCTGGCTGTTACTTCGGCCTCCCTGTCATCAGCTTCGCTTCTTTCCGCGCCCGTTGCAGAAAGGGCAATGGAGCCATTAAGCACTGAGGCACGGAACGAGCACCCCAGACTCACCGCTGGGCGGCGCGCTCCCTGCGCAGCCCCTCCCCCGCCCCGGCAGCGGCGGCCGCAGGGCGGCCCACAGACGAGCCTGAGTCTCGGTCGCGCCTGCGGCGACCCGGCGGAGACAGGGCGTCTGCATCCCGAGAGGCGCTCACTGCAGGCTTGTCTCTGCTGACTCCGGGGCTTCGCTGTCGGAGGTCGGGACTTGATGCATTGTCTGTGGAAGCTTCACGTGGGTAGGGAAGGGAAAAGTGACAGCGCAGGTGCGCCCGTGAATCCCGGGAGGTGCCGTGAATCCCATGAGGTGGGTTCAGAGTTGGCGGGGACACCCAGAAGTCCTTCTCCCGAGTCGTCTGCTCTTGCTGCCGAGGATCCGAAAGCTCGGCTCTAGGAAGATGTATTTTTTTTGGTCGGGTTGTCCCTAAGAATGCCTGTGACTGTCGTAACTTCCCGTCTCGTCGTGTCCCCTTCAAGTACGAGAAGACGATGCCAGCCGTCTACAGGGCGGAGGCTTGTGTGGACACGCTGCTGGAGCTTCTGCAGGTGTACCGGGAGAAGCCTGGCGACAAGGTCGCGGACAAGAGCAGAAGCATCTTCAGCAGAACTTGCTGTCTGTTAGTGGTCTTACTGCAGGCCACGGGCCGCGCCTCCGTGAGTCCCACTGCGCGCGCGGGTTTACCTCTCACGGCCCTGCGGCTGCCGGTGCGGGTGCGTTCCGGAGGGCGCGTCGGGGGTGGGGGCTGGGAGCAGAGGGGCCCGCGCAGGGAGGCGGTGGTCCAGGCGGCAGCTGTGCCCGGCCCAGGGCCGCGTCCCCGGCAGCTCTGAAGACGGGAGTCCACTGGCCCGGTGCCTGAGTGTGCTGGGCGTTGACTCTCACACTTGCCTTTCTATTCGGTGTTAAGTGTGCAGTGTTTGAACACGTGCCTTCCTTACAATTGTCGTACAAATGAGCTTATACTGCAAGCCAGCCTGACTTCTGGACTTGGCGAGCTTGGGCTTCGACTGTTAAAAGCTCTCAAGTTTACTGCACAGCGTTGATTTATTAGGGTTGACCGTGGTAGCACAGACGGAGTGTCGCGTTTGCTCCGCACTAGTGTCGGTCAGCGTGTCTTTCTCTTTCAGGATGTCTGGGACAGGCCCAGAGTTGTGGACTGTGTGCACAGCATCTACAGACTCACGGCCCGTAAACACGGGGTGAACAGAGAAAGAACACCTTGTGGACACAATAAGAATGCTTCGAGAAGCACTCCCGGAGCACCTGTGAGAAGCAGGGCAGTTCCCAGGTGAGCGGCAGGTGTGCCGTGGGTTCGCGTCGCTGTCCGTCGGCGCGTTCGGCGGACCTCAGCCGACAGGCGGCCACGAACTGCGTGTGGCGTCTGAGGATGGGACGGCGGAGGACCAGGAGGAGAAGCTGCTGCACCTGAGGGGGAGAAGCTGCGTAAAGAGCGCAGCGAGGGCTGGCGCTGTGGACAGTCGGGTCAGCCTGCGGGTGTGCACGGGGGTCAGTAGGTTCAGGAAGCGCCCTGGGGAGGAGAATTCAGAGAAACGGGAGTCCCCAGCTGAGTCTCAAGGTGACCCCCATCCCCCCCGAGGTCAGACGGGGCAGAGCCAGCCAGGAGCTGCGGGGACCGGCTAATCGGGAGGAGGACGTTCCGAGGACAGTGGCGTCTCCCTCGGGGGGCGG
Organism: Phyllostomus hastatus; assembly: GCF_019186645.2. Lineage (NCBI taxonomy): Eukaryota > Metazoa > Chordata > Mammalia > Chiroptera > Phyllostomidae > Phyllostomus > Phyllostomus hastatus. Next base: position 21,396,168 of record NW_025333607.1, on the reverse strand, counting down.
ATGCTGCTGGGAGGTCGCTTAGGTGGAGGGGGAGCCGGAGGGGGCCGGCAGGGCGGGTCCCTGCTGCGGCGGGGCAGGCGCAGGTGGGTGTGGCTGACAGAACAGAGGGTCCTGGGTTTCCTGTGACACCGAAGAAGGCAGATGTCCCCGGTCGCCCAGTGCCGGGGAGCCGCTCCGGGCCCTGTCCTCCTCACCCGGGGCTGTGCGGGCGGCTTCCTGTCCCTTGTCCTCGTCACGGTGCAGCGGTCGCCAGGGGCCAGAGCACGGGTGATCGGCCTGCACCGGGCCGGCGGTGCCAGGCTCGCCCCGAAGTGCGGACAGGACGTTCCGGTTGACCTGGTAGCTGGGAGGGGTGGGAGTCAGCGGCGTTAGCGAAGGGGATGAGTTGCTGGGCCTGGTGCCAGGGAAGCGTGGGCTCAGGGGCAGCCAGGTCTTAGTGCAGGCCCAAGGGCGAAGGAGACTCTTCCGAGAGAAGAGCCTGAGTGACGCAAGACCTTTACCGTTTTCGCAGGCTCCAGCCGGACTGGGTTTTGGGCCGGGACAACGGCATGGCAGAAATCACAGCCCCCCTGCAGGCCATTCAGATGGTGATGGACACGCTGGGCGTCCCCTGCTAGCGAGGGGGCAGGCGCAGGCCTTCCCGCGCCCGGCGCAAGGACTCGTGGAGCTGGGTTCTGGATTCGGGGTAGAACTTCTAAAATCTGCTTTGTTTTAAAATTAAAAAATAAATGTACCACATAAACTCCGTTTCCATGTTTGTGTTTCATTAACAGCTTTGTGCACGCAAGAAACTAATGTTCCTAAAATGATTGAAATGTCGGTGTCCGTTGTCTTAGAAGAACATTATGTTAGTTTGAACACTGTCCTGCCCCTAAAGGCAACGGGACCCTTTATAGCTCTGTCTTGTGGATGAATGGAGGTGTTTTCCTGGCACAAGGGTCGGAAATTTAAGGTTGTGCCAACTCACAGCGCTAGGAGGATAAAATACTCCCAGAAAGGCTGACCGGCCGCATCCCCATCTGTTTCTGTGACTGCCTGGGCCATCCGGACAGGCAGCCGACCAGCCACCGCCCCCCACCCCACCCCCTGGGAGGCCAAGCGCTGCAGCCCCTCCCTTCGAACCCGCCGGGGTTCCCCTGTGACCGGGGAAGGCCAGGGCACCGTGTAGAACGGGAACCTGTCCTCTGGTCGCGTGCCCCGGCCCTGAGATGCCTCCGCGTGGAAACCAACCGGCGTTCCATACTTTCGGGTCGCAGTTACCAGCCCTGAGCCCGGGCGCTTCCGGGCGGCCCGGTTCCGGCGGCTGTGTGAGACCCGACGGGATCTGAAGTCTGTCTGTAAAGGAACAGAAGCCCAAAAAATCTGTAGCGTGAAGTCAGTAGCGGCTACAAGTGGAGAGACCATGTAACTGCTCCATTTTTAATACGCTTTTAGAGTAAGGACTATGCCTAACTGGTCTGAAATCGCCTGCAGTGTTGTCACCAGGGGGCACAGGTAACCAGGTTCCTGGGGATTGGGGTAAAGAACTGAACCGAACACCCAGAGTTCATAGCAGGGAACATGGGAGCAGGCCAGCTCCAAGCAGAGATGGGCCTCATGGGCTGGAGGGACTCTATTCTTAGAGGGCGGATCCTTCCTGGCTAGCTTTGGTGGGCTTTTACTGCACATGTACGAGCAGTTGTGTTACTTTAAAGCTACTGTGCACGTGGTCTCCCGTGATTTTCCCTGATTGGCTGCCAGGGAAGAGGGGGTCCCACAATGTTATCTAATTGACCCTCCCTTCTTCTGGGGTCCCCCTGTACTAGGTTCACCTTTCCTGTCACCAGAGAATTAATTATATGGATCTCCATGTCAGAGACTGGTGAAAAGGAAAGGAATTACTTATTCAAGCCATACAGACTTAAGAGTAATGACTTAATGTCTTCATCAAAATCCCAAAGTCCCTTAAAACACCCACAAACACGCACAGTCCTTCCCCCTTTGCCCAGTCTGGGGTGCTGTATTGTCACAGGTGGGCACAGGTTCTTAGTGATCGGGACACAGAATTGAACCGAACACCCAGAGTTCATAGAAGAGAACACGGGAGCAGGCCAACTCCAAGCAGAGATGGACCTCATGGGCTGGAGGGACTCTATTATAGGGCAGATCCTTCCTGGCTAGTTTTGGCGGGCTTTTACTGAGCATGTACAAGTAATTTCATTAAAGCTACTGTCATGTGGTTTCCCATGATCCTCCCCGATTGGCCACCAGGAAAGAGGGTCCCACAATGCTACGGAATTAATCCCCGTTTCTCCTGGGGTCCCCCTGTACTAGGTTCACCTTTCCCTAAGCCAGAGAATTATAGCTCTCCATGCTAGAGATTGGTGAAAAAGAAAAGTTATTTATTCAAGTTATACGGACTAAAAGAATGACTAAATGTCTTTGTCAAAATCCCAAAGTCCCTTGAAACACCCACAAACACACACAGTCCTTCCTCCCCGCCTTTGCCCAGTCTGGGGTACCGTATCTCAGGAGAAGACATAGAAGTCCGTGGCTCAGGCAGCTCGCGGTTTTTCCCAGTAATTTGTGCTCAGCCGGCAGGCCTTCCTTAGTTCCCAGCACCATTGGTGTGTTGCCAGGATCTCCAGCTAAAGCCACGTGGTGACTCTTCTCATGGCTGCGGGGAGGGGGGTGATCCCCCTTTCTGGGAGAAGCAGCAGCAGCAGCAGCAGCACCGAGAGGGCCAGCGCGGAGCACATCGTGTCCTGGCCAGAGCAGGTGGCTGCGAGGTGGGCTGAGCCCGAGCGGTGAGAGCACGGCGCAGTGTGCAGAGGCCTGGCAGTGGCTGCAGTGGCCGGGCAGTGACCCGGTGCTCCCGAGTCACTTACTTGGGGGCCCCTTCTCGCGGCCGCCGCGGCTGCAGAGCCGGCCGGGGCTCGGAGCCAGGCAGTAGAGGAGCCGCAGGCGGCTGCATCACGGACGGTGTCTGCACGGCTGCGGGAGTCCCCACTCTGCTAAAGCTGCACGGTTCTCTCCTCAGTGGCCGCGGTCCTCCCTGCACTGCCACAGCTGCACGGTTCTCCCTTCAATGGCTGCCGAGCCCGAGTTTAAATCCCCGCACCAATCTTCCTCTGCAGCCCCATTTCTGACTCCTCCCACACTCAGCTTCACATGCCAGAACTCTCAAAGCCTTCCAGCTTTACTGGGCTGCCATTGTGGGTCCGGGCAGGTGCGGCCCCATGTCATGGAGCCAATCATCTCCAAGTTCTCACGCAGGTACAGGCGCTGTAACCAGGGGGAGTTGCCTCCCAGGCTCCGTCCGTAACCAGGGAAAGTTACTTCCATTCCCCTGGCTCAGAGCTTGGCCAGAGCTATTTAACATATCTGTGTAACCAGCCAAAGGCCCTAGATATGTTAAAAGACCACGCCAGAGGGCAGCTGCAAGGCTGTTGCTATGGGAAACAGCTCTCAACGGCCCTGCTCCCGGTGTCCCTTCCCTCAACCCACACCTGGGGGGTGGGGGTGAGGACATCTTAAAATCACCTGGACACCTTGAGTTCTGGACCCCATGCCAAATATCTGTTTGGGGCCCCTTTGGCTGCACCCTCCTACAGTATCTCAGGAAAACAGAAGTCCATGGCTCAGGCAGCCGCCGGTTCTTCCCAGCAATCCGTCTCGGCTGGTCGGCCTCCCTGGGTTCCCGGCTCCGTCAGCTGTGTCGCCGGGATCTCCAGTTCTTATTCCGAAACCCCATGGCACCTTCTCACGGCCCACACGCAAGAATCGTTCTTCCAGGCAAGGTCTCTCCTGCTGCCTAAGCCAAAGGGAGCACCCCACAGCCATGGGGCGCTCACTCTCGCCAGAGCTGCGGGGTTTCCCACTCTGGCAAAGCCGTAGTTCTCTGTTGGCAAAGCCGCGTGGCAGTTCTCTGCTAAAGCTGCGTGATTCTCTCTGCCGCATGGTGATTCTCCCTCACATGGCCGCGGGGGTCCCCACTCTGCCAAAAGCTCATGGTTCTCTCCTCCATGGCTGCCACGCCTGGGTTTAAATCCCCACGTCAATCCTCTGCAGCCCCATTTCCGGGTCCTCCCACAATCGGCTACACCTGCCAGCATTCCTGCATTCTTCCAGCTTTTCTGGGCTGCCATAGTGGGTCTGGGCAGGTGTGGCCCCATGGTGTGGAGCCAATCATCTCCAAGCTCTCACGCAGGTGCTGTAACCAGGGGGAGTTGCCTCCCAGTTACATCCTGGGTGGAAGTCACTCCCATCCCCCTGGCTCAGACCATGGCCACAGCTATTTAACGTATCCATGAAACCAGTTGAAAGTTATAGACATGTTAATGACCATGACTGAGGTTAGCTGCAAAGCTGTTGCTATGCAGAACAGTTCTCAATGGCCCTGCTCCCTGTGTCCCAGCCCCCAACTCAGACCTGGGGGGGGGGTGGTGAGTGGGGGCGGTGGGCAGTGAGGACATCCCATATTTTTTTAATATTTCCTGGACACCCTGAGCTCTGGACCCCATTCCAAATCCCTATTTGGGGGCCCCTGCCTGCACCCTGTTACGAATCCACTGAGCCACAGCAGCCAGGGCCATCAAAGCCTATTTGGTATGGAGAATATCTCCCCTAATTTTACGTGCTAAACACACAGCAGGATTCTCAGCCTTCCTAAGAGCTGAAAGGCTGTGCCTCCGTGCGTGGGGCGGTGGCTGGCAGGGCTGGGCCAGAAGTTAATCGAGCCTTTTACTGTAGAAGCAGCTGTTTGCTACAGTGGTCACGTGACACTAAAGAAGCATTCTAAGGTAACTGGAAGCTGGTTTTATTGTAGGTGAGTTTTTTGAGAGCGAAGTTAGGTGGGTTTCAACTTAGCTGCCTTCTTAACTGTAATAACCCGAATTTCCAGTAGGTGTCCTTCTGCTCCCGGCGCTGTCTTCAGTTTAGTGTAAAACATGCAAACGCAGAATATCGCAGAGCTCTGATTTTGCAAACAAAGCCCATGCTTTTACATACTTGGAAATTTTTATCCACAGATCCCTCATTCAGCTTGTTATCTATTTACACCATAGTTTGGCTTCCTCTCGAGAGGAAAAAATTCAGTGCAGTCCGTATTCTAAATTGTCAATTTTTTCTCCATCGATGGGTTTTTTTTTCAAGATTTATTCTCTCTAGAACTTATAATATTTGTTCTTAGCAATGAAAGCCTGGTATTTTAAGAACACACAATACAAAATACTATCATTTAGCTTGCTTGTTGCTATTTGCTAAGGGTCCTAATTAGCCCACTTTTAATTTTGTACGGTTCGCCCAGTCATTGATTATTGGCGCCATGAAGATGAGGTAGGCAGAGGAGGGGAATTCCAGGAAGCAGGCAGGCAAGGCCCGATGGGCCATTTCCGAACAGGAAGACTGCAGGGGGGGAGGGGGCGCACTCCACGCTCGAGAGTGTCCCGCGGCCGGTGTAGGAGAAGTTTGGGCCGAGGTCGTGACTGGAGCAAGTGCTGAACACAGAATTGATGAGTACACCTGAAAGATACATGGGAGTCCGGCATGGAAGAAGAGTGGACATTCAGATCAGTGGCGATAAAAAATGATTACTTGATAAATAATTGGAGCAGCATGCACCTCCGGGGACAAATGAGCTGTGGACTTCAGTGACACCGCTCACAAAGGTTTATTTTATAGTCATCAGTTCCACAATTCAACCAGAGAAGTACTATAAGAAACGAGGTGGTATTTTAAAATACAACTTTGGGGTGATTTTAGCTAGCACACATCCAAAAATCTTGAAGATTAATTAACTTGCAAAACCTACCATAACAAACTTACAACATAAGTTGCACACCAGGAAAAAAATAATGCAACTAACAATCACACACCCATTACATTTTCCTGAATATATAAAAACTTCCTGCAAGTCTATGAGAGAAAACCAACTGGTCAGCAGAAAAAGAAAGCCAGACCATGCACAGAAATAAAGCTAAAATGCCTTTCAAATCCATGTAAAACTCTGCAGTCTCACTTGTGCGAGAAATGTAAATGATGCTGAGATGATGTTTGTACTCATCACATTGCAAACTCGAAGTGCCAGGACTGTGGGGAAACATCCCCTTGGGTTACCGAGAGAGTTAATTGGTGTAATTCCCACTGCAAACGTTTAGCAGTATTTCTCTGTGTTATAAATGCACATTAAGTTCTGGGATTTATTCTACTTGCTATCCACACATGCAAGAAGACATGTACAGGATTAGATGTTGCAGCCATTTTAGCACCTTTACTATCCAGCAGTCATGAACTTGATTTAATTTATATGTCCATATGCTGGAAGATGTTCCTGATCAGGAAAGGAGGAAGCCCTTTACATACTGCTATGGAGCTACGCAGTGTGTGCTGTTACTCAGAAAAGCAACGAGCGAGAAGGTGCGGCTCTGCTTGTGTGTGCCGGGGCGGCTCTGAGGAAGCGCAGCCGGTGCGGAGGGCGTTCTGTGCCTTCTGGGGAGTGGGACTGGGTGGCCGGGAGACAGCTGAGTGACGGCAACTTTTTACTTTATGCTTTTTGGCATTTGTACCAAGTAAATAGATGGATTCAGAAAAATAAATGAACACTTAAAATTGTGTTGCTTACCTTTGCTCTTACCTGAAGGAAAAGATTTTTCCAGACATAATTTTTGAAAAGTTAAATATACTTGCTCATTTTGTAACGGGAAAAGACACGGGTGTTTGGGCTGCCTGTCACTGTGAAATCCAATAAGCAATGACAGAGATTGAATCTTTTATGGGCGCTTTATTCAGATGGCTGGCGATCTGAGAAGATGGCGGGTTCATACCCTAACAAACCATCTTCCCTTCTCTTTCCCGGCCAGATCTTTTATCAGGGGGTGGGGGAGGACAAACAAGGTGCGGTGAGGGCTTTGAGATTCAGAAGCTGCAACATTCCTGCCCTCCGCAGTTAGCTGTTCCCAAGGCGGGTGGTCATCTGTCTCTCCCTGGAACACAAAGGCCTGGATGCCTCCAACAGGTCCCCAGGCGGCAATCTCCAGCCAGTGCCCCAGGAGGTCGGCTGTTTTTCCCAGGAGCCAGGACGGGCCTTATCTGCAGTTGCTGAAACAAAAGCTCAACATACACATTACTTGCTAGACTTACAACTTTTTACCTTAAGCTAAAATTTTTTCAAGTCTCAAGTCCCCTATCAATTTCATTAGTTTTCTAGATGCAATATACATTGTATAGCTACTAAAATTAGTAAGTGGTAGTAAGTTTGAATGATTAAACAGTTAGATATTTAATTTTGATGCCTCTTTATATATTTAACTTCTTAAAAAATGACTTTCTTTGAACCCTGGCTCTAATATTTCCTAGTTTTGTGACCTTTGCAACCAGCCTCGTCAACATCAGCACTGCATGGCTTTGAAAATGCTGGAGCGATAACAAGGATGAGGTACTTGTTCTCACGGCACCATGGATAAGTCCCAAACATTATGTCGAGTGACGGTAGACTCAGGCCAATGAGCGCTTGTGTATTTCCAAGTTCATAAGGCCCTAGAACGGACAGGTGATATGATTGGGGAAATTGGAACCCAGGGTGCCAAGAGGGGAGTGGAGAGAAGGGTTACACCTCGGAAGGAGCACACGGAATTTTCTGGGTTGACAGTAATTGGTAGGGGGTTGAGGTCCACGGCCGTGTGCATTGTTCAAGACGCATAGAAGGTACGCTGAAAAAGCTGTGCATTTCTGCCCTGGCTGGTGTAGCTCAGTGGGTTGAGCATGGGCCTATGAACCAAAGGGTTGCTAGTTCGAACCAAAGAGTTGCCATGCCTGGCTTGAGGGCTAGGTCCCCAGTAGGGGGCACGTGAGAGGCAACCACACATTGATGTTTCTCTCCTTTTTCTCCTTCTCTTTCCCTGTTTCTAAAAATAAATAAGTAAAATCTTAAAAAAACCCCAAAACTTAAAAAAGCTGTGCATTTCTTTGTACATTTCATTTCCAAACAATAATCTGTAAAAAATACTGAATTTGAGTTAGTGATATGCTTGCTTAAGCATTTAGAGGGGCACGCACAGATAACTGCAACTGACTTTAAAAAGCATCCAAACAAGTGGATGGAGAGGTGGCTCAATATGTGATTTAAAAGTGGAAGGTGTTGAGCCCTGGCTGGCGTAGCTCAGTGGAGTGAGCGTGGGCTGCGAACCAAAGCATCGCAGGTTCGATTCCCAGTCAGAGTATATGCCTGGGTTGCAGGCCATGTCCCCAGTGGGGACCACGTGAGAACCTACCACACATTGATGTTTCTCTCCCTCCCTTCCCCTCTCTAAAAGTAAATAAATAAAATCTTTTAAAAAAAGTGGAAGGTGTTCAGAGTAGACTCCAGGTGATACAAGCATTCTGGGTCCTGGGACCTGAAGATCCACAGCCCACTGTGGATTCCTGGCTTCGAACAGGAAAGAATTAAAAACCTAACTAACCAGCATGGAGTTTAAAGGAAAAGATGGTTCATCAGGGAAGCAGTAGGGCAGAGAGTGGGCTCCTCCACCGGCAGGCAGCCGCTCCTTAGAGGGGTTCACTTCATCACTGGGGCTCATTAAACTGAGGGGTGGGGCACTCAATCACTCACTAAGGGGAGGGACGCTCCGGATGTTTCCAGGAAGGGGGCGGAGACTTCTCGGAAGAGCCCTGTGGGCCATGTGGTGTCATTACATGGGCTTCTGTTTCCTACCACAGGGGTGTGGGGCGGGTGTCATTTAGGATGCTTATGTTTCTCAATGAGTGTGAAATGAGGCCTGGGAAGTGATTTTCAACCACCGGGCCGGAAGAATTTGTAAAACATGCAACACCTGACTCTTTAGTCATGGGCACTGACCTCTCTTCCCTTAGATTGTCAAATTAAAAAATGACAACAGCCAGCACAATGACAGCTGTCTGGTGTGAATGCCAGGTCATAGGCAGGTCAAATATGCAGGTCATAGGTAGAGTGGCCTCACGTCAGTCATGTTGTCGCATGTCAAGGTTGTGTCCGATGGGTTGGTTCTGGGTACCACAAATCCTAACGCACAAGGATAGGCACCTGCTTTTTTACAGCCACTCTGGAGCACAAAGGGTAGATAATTACTATTATTATTTTTTTGTGGATTAATCAAAATTATACCTATTTTCTGTCAAATCAGCAAAAAGTATTTTTTTGGTGTGCTGCAGAATTTTGGTCATTTGTGTATGTGCACCATGAGATGGACAGGCTGGCCATGGCTGGGCTAGGGGCTCCTGCAGGGTGAGGTCAGCCGCCTGTTGTTGGCTCCAGCTGGTGCCTGCTGGGTCTAAGCCCTAAATCTCTTTGGGGTTGCTCCTCCTATCTCTCCCATAGTCCTTGTAGCCCTTATTCGTTGCAGCAATTTCTCTGCATGCCCTATCTCACTGGTGGAGGTGACCGACCATTTTAGAATGAAAAAATTCATTGAAAATGAGCAGGGGCCATATTATCCTCCTAAACGGGAAGTCACCTGAATGTCCATGAAGAGTCACAGAAACAGGGAACCTGTGGCGCAGGAACAGAAGGAAATAGCACTCAGAGAAAGGGATGGCTCTCACGGGCAAGAGCTCACTCGTAGATGAACCAGTGAGACCCATCTATGCTGCCAGAAGGCAAGACAGTGTTCCCGGGTGGCTGCCGGCGGTGGCTTGGAGGGAAGCGCTGGGCTGTCTTCCTCCTGCCTCCTGTTGTGGGTGCTGGTTTCACCGAAGGTTCGCTGGGAGAACCCACTGACCTGTGACCTTACGGTATGTGCACTTTTCTCCAAATGGGCCGTGCTTTTCAAAAAGTTACAGAATTGAAATTATGCTAGCTCTCGCCTGACAGCATTATCATTTTGTGGCTTAAATTAAAACCCATCAGAACACATCAGACTGCCAGGGGAGGCCATTTTCATCTAGTTTTTCACTTCTCTCTACACGAGAGGTGAACGTGGCTTTGGTGCCTGGTGGGCACCCAGGACACGGATGATATATCATCGCACCTGCCACTGAACAAACACAAAGTCTCTGGAATTAGCTGTTATGGTCAGTAACATTGTTCTCTCGTTGCGATGATCTCGTTAAGATGACCAAGGTCATTTTCCTCTGAAATCAGTGTGACTGAGACAACGCTGTATTTTAACCATTGTTCATTATCTCCTGTCCCGAAGTTCTCCTTTCCATTTGATCAAAGGCGGTAGAGAGAGAAGTCAGCAGTGAACTTTACTCTGGAGTTCTCATAGGGGATCCAGGCGAAAGTTTACCCAGTTTGTTACCCTGAGTTAATCATTTGTGCTGCTGCTCTCGTTGTCTGTATGGGTTACCTCGGTCTCGCTGGATTCTGGCGTGAGAAGTGCTGTCAGTGAACTTAGTTCCGTTATTTCAGTATTGCTTAAAAATATTTCGGCTGAACTTGTTTCCCAGAGACTTAGATGGATGTTGTAAATAATTAACTTTTTCTTGCAGAGAAGTATTATGTACTTAATGAGGAGTCCCTAGGGCTTTCAAATTGTTAAAAATCTTTGTTAAGCGCACCATTGAAGATGAGGTCAAAAGACTTCGCTTTTATTATCATATTAATCATCTCAGGAGAACTCTATGCAGAAGGTAAAATTAATTTTTCATATTCTTTATTCTCTCAAAATTATCCAAGGAAATTCTAATATTCATTTAACTTGAGCTTTTAATATAGGCTTTCATTTTTCTGTATCAGTTTTATAAAAAGCATACTTCTCATAAATATAATTTGTTCTAATTTTTAGATAAATTGTGTTCCTTTGGGAAAAAACTAGTGAACTATTCTTACAGCAACAGAACTTAGAAAGACGGAAGAAGACCCCAAACCCTTGGCATCCCCAGGATTTAGGGCTCAGGAGGACAAGATCCAAGTATTTTAAAGGGGCTCAGCCTCACAGGGCGGCCACTCAGCCGCAGCACGCTGCCTCCACGACCACGCCACATCGTGATCCGTTCCTAGCGCTGCAGAGCTTGGAGAAAGCTAGTTCTCTGTCCATAAAGTGAGAGTGGAATGTGGGAAATGTGTAAAAGCAAGAGCCATAAAGGGGCAGAAAAGTTTTTGGCTCTTGAAACTGATTTTCATCCTGATTCACTCACTGATTGAAGTCACTAAATAGAGATTAGCAGGAGGACCCTGCTAACAAGGACACGCGTGAGAGGGAAGGGGCTCTGTTAACAGTCCCGTGGGACAGCAGCTGTGAGTGAGGACTGCTGAGACAAACCAGTCGCTGTGGACTCCGTATCGGTAGGCAATCTTTACTGGCGGTGGCCTAGTGTGAGGTTAGTGTGGGGGAGGTGCCGTGGCGAGCGGACGCGTTAGTAGGCTGCAGAGATAAGAAACTCGCCAGGTGATTCCCTGTCGGACAGTCTGAGGGGGCCAAGGAGGAAAGCCCAGCGTCGGGACTTTTCTAAAGTAAACCCCGGAGGGAATTTGCCGAAATAAAACATCCAAACACATTATCATTGCTTTCGGTTGAATAGTTTGCTACACATTTTCTATGAAAAAGAGGGCCTGCAATTAAAATTATGTAAGTGCAATCATTAGGACACATCCTGTTTTTATACATTTAATTGCACAATAAGATAGCATTTCCATGAATGTTTCCCTTTGGCTTTATTTTTCTGTCTGAATCAGGATAGAAAAGCCAGCTGATAGGGTTGCCTATTAGATATACCATGAAAACACTGCAATATCCCAGCATGTTCTAATTATTCCATGGTTAAAGTCTTCTTTTGCACAAACGAAAGACATATGCCACCTGAAGATAGAGACCATGACCTCCTGTTCCCACTCCGATCCCAGGTTCACGTGCATGAAGCTGAGCTTCACCTGTCCTGACCTCGGCTGGCCCGGGGCCACTCACGGCTGTTGAGGTGCGGCTGGCCCACACTGGGCTGTGCTCTCTCTGTCAAGACTCACAGCCACACAGACTTAGTCAGGAAAAAAAAAAAAAAAGAATGAGACATATTTTTAACACACAGGGGCAAATGAAGCCTATTATTGAAGTTAACTTTGACTGTCCTTTTATAATGTGGCTTCTAGCAACCCTCCAATGACATGCGTGATGCCTCTAGTAGAAAGCGCTGCCTTATGGAGCTAGGGCTCTCCTCCGTGGGCAGCGGCCCCCCCACTTTCCATCTGCCCGTGTGTCGGGGGTCGGGGCTGCTTGCCGCTGACGTCCGACGGGAAGGGACGGTCACAGAGCTACTTCAAACCTGAGGTCCTCGAAATAAGTCCTAGTCCCCGTGTCTGCAAACGCTCTGAAGTGCACGTCTTGTTGCTGGGCCACCGAGTTCATGGTCTCAGGTCCGTTCTTTGGCTTCCAGCTTGATTCTTTTCTCATTCCAGAGAAGCCCTGCGGTCTTCCTCGTGTGAAAAATGGGAGGATCGCCTTATATTACTATACTTTTGAAAGTTTCTACTTTCCAATGAGCGTAAACCAAAAAGTGTCATTTTCCTGCTTGGCGGGCCACACCACGCTCTCGGGGAAGCAAGAGGAGAAAACGGTGTGCACGGCCGAGGGCTGGTCCCCGGAGCCCTGGTGCTTCAGTAAGTCCCCGCCGCGCGCCCACCTGCCTCTCTGTAGTCCCTCCGGCCATACACGTAAGGGGCTAGTACGAGGGTGAGTCCTTTCGGTAGGTAACAGCGGAAGGACCGGTCCACTGTCTTTTTCCCTCCAAATGAAGGCATACTCTGAAATAACGTTTTCCTTAAAATATTATTTTTTAATTTGCTCATAATTCCCTGTGAAGAAAATCGAAATAATTACTGAAATTGGTAAGCATCACATTGCAAGGAACAGAGATGCAATTGAGTCCCTTTAAGGACTAACGCGAAACCGGCCGAGGGCTGACGTGTGCAGAGTTACTCAAAGATCCAGGAGGTAGGAACGCGCTTTCGTTAATGATGTTAGAAGTCCTCAAACACCGTGGGCTTCAAAGAGTGGGAAGTAAATCCAAAAGATCCCTTTTTATTTGCCATTAACCTATGTTCTAAAAGTAGACGTGGCAGAGGGAGGAATGGGGGTATGAGCTAAAGAATGATACCGTCAAACTGAATCCGTTTTTAAATAAATTTGACGCAGAATATGTAGGTTATTTCCAAAACTAAATGAAATCAAGGATGGTAGCGTGAACATTTTTTCTCCTTAAAATTCCAAGAATAACATCATACTTCTGCCTCCATTTTGCGAGTGAGGAGAAGACAAGCTTAATCTCGTCAAGTTAAGCCAAGGACAATTTTCTCCCGTAGAGAAATGCACGAAGCCTGACCTGACACACGGGCACATCCCCGAGGCAAAACTGCTGTACACGGTGCAGGAGGGCATGCGTTACCGTTGTAACTCGGGGTACAAGACCCCGGGGGGCCGGGACGAAGAGGTCGTGCACTGTCTCGCCGAGGGGTGGTCTTCTCCGCCGGCCTGTAGGAAGGAGCAGGGTAAGTGCTTAACCATCATCTGCCGAACCTGATGAGAAGAGCTTATGTGGCTACTATTTTCATGTATGGATGGGTGTTTTTATTGAACGTAATCAGGTTTTCATATTGTCTGCAAGCGTAGGGGGTTATCCCATTGTTTTTCTCAAATGCCAGATGTCTCCTTTATGTGAGGTGCTCAACTCCCACAACACACCTACTCCAGTTGTTCTCATTTGACACTAATAACAAAGAGGTTGCAGTGCAGCCCTGGCTGGTGTGGCTCAGCGGACTGAGCGCCGGCCTGCGAGCCAAAAGGTCGCTGGTAGGACCCCCAGTCAGGGCACGTGCCTGGGTTGGGGGCCAGGTCCCCAGGGTTGGGGGTGCGTGAGAGGCAATCGATCCATGTATCTCACGCTTTGCTGTTTCTCTCCCTCTCTTTCTCTCTCCCTTCCCGTCTCTGTAAAAATAAATAAATAAATAAAATCTAAAAAAGTTGAAGTGGAATAAAAGGAAAATACCTTCATACACCTGTGTCTTGCAAGTTACTATTTCCTCTTCCAGAGAAGACACCGAGACAACGTCCATTGGTTTATATTGTAGACTAATCTCAGATGTACTTAAAGTGATGCAATAATGCAGATGAGCACACTTTGGTAGTGTGCTGTAAGTTGTTTAAATTACACAAATCCACAAACGGTGCATGATCAAAAATTGCTGAGCCTTCTGTTGAACTTGGCTTTCGGTCAAACGCACTAGACTCGAACTGCCAGCAGAGAACTCGGGTGCAGCTAGGGTGCAAGGCGCGTGAGGAAAAAGGGGAACGGAGAGGCAAAGCGACCTTGGACTCCTCCCCATTTTCTCCAAGGCTGGATTCCGCCGTATATTCTCAAGATTCAGTGACAATTCATCGGGAGACTTGTTTTTGCTATTCCGAGGTCAGTGACGAAGTCCATGACAAAAACGCCTGTCCTTTCTGTCAGAGACATGCGTGGCCCCGGACTTGCACCACGGGAATTATTCCACGGCGCAGAAGAGGTTCCGCGTGAAGGACCGAGTGCGGTACCAGTGCGACCCCGGCTACTTCACCGCCGGGGGCGGGACCTCGGAGGAGGCCGAGTGTCACTCATCTGGGTGGTCCCTCCCACCGAAATGCGCCAGTAGGTTCTGGTCTGCAACGCTCACTGTCCCTCTGCAAGTGTCCTCTCGGGCAGCCGTGTGTATAAGTTCTGACGCTAATTATGTTCAATTTCATTCTTTTTTTTTTTTTTGCTGCTGCTTTTAATTATGTTGACAGTAGGCTTTCATCCTTAAAACCTGTCTCATAGGAAAGAAATCCTTTTACTCAAGTAATTAAATTAAAATTGGCCTAATGATATTTAATAAATATATGAATTGACAAGCTTTTATTTTATATAATAAAATATGGTGAATTTTGACATTTCTATTCCAGATATGACATATAAGTGGTGGGTGAATCCTATTCTAGCAGGAAAAATAACACTTCTTTGTGTTTTCATTTGTCTTTTTGTATTTTTAGAATTAAACTGCCCTTCTTTAAGATCAATAGAAAACAGTTATTTTCACCCTGTCAAGCAAGCTTATGAAGAAGGAGATGTAGTTCAGTTTTTCTGCAACGAAAATTATTACCTAAGTGGCTCTGATCTAATTCAGTGCTATAACTTCGGCTGGTACCCCGAATCTCCTGTATGTGAAGGTAAAGTTTAAAATTTCACGCATACAAATACAATATCCTGTCTTTTTTCTCTTTTTTTAAATAAAATACTTCTATACTTTATTTTTTTAAGTTCCAGTTATATTTTCAGTTACTGTTTACATTTAATATTATTCTGCATGCATTTGAATGGTACGGAGGAGTGGTCAGACAATCGTGTACTTTCTGTAGCGGCCCCCCCGGTATCTCCAGGCCCCGCCCGGCACCACACACAGCTGTGCTCCACTTCTATGAAAACCATGAGCTAACCGGCTCTACTTCCATGAAAAAAATGTCTTTGATGGCATCGAATTCTTCTCCTCAGTGCTGTTTTTTAATAAATAAATACTGTCTTTTACATCAGGGCTATTTTCAGAAATCTTTAATCCAGTTAATCTAAAGACATCTTAAGTTTTGCATGAGATCGCAGAACGGATATGCAGTTTAACCTCATTTTTAAAGGAAAGCTCCTTTATAAAGTTTACGCCCCTGGTTGTAATGAATCCATTGTCCGGATAGGGAAGCACTAGACGTGTTTATCCCGAGCCGGCAGCCTTGCGGGGACCTGTCTTGCCTGGCCACCCCCTTCCTGGCGTGAAAGGCCCCGGCCCTCCAAATGGGTCAGCGTGTCCAGGAGTGCTTGCATTTCCTCTGGTCATTGGCGGGTAGAGGGAGGGCCCCCTGTCGTAGCCTGGATAGTGCCTCCCCGCCCGCCCAGCCCTACCTGCACAAGACCGTCACACTGACGGAGCAGAGGGACAGTGGAGCCAGAGGCTGGAGTCACAGGGGGGAGGGGTCATGAGCCAGGGATGCAGGTGACCTTCAGAGGCTCCAAAGGGCCAAGACGCACAGCTTCCCCCAAAACCCCCAGAAAGAACAGGCCTCTCCTGACACCCACTTTTAGCCCCTGGAGGCTGAGCCTGGACTTTGGTTTCTAGAACTATTGAAAAGTAAACTTGTCATTGTAAGCCACTGCATTGTGGTAATGTGCCGCAGCAGCTGTAGGAAATTAATAGAGTCAGTATTTTATAAATTTAAGGACAGATTTTAATTCAGAGAGACACAGGCTCAAGAATACATCCTTCACTTAACTAATGGTTTGCTTGCTTTATGAGTTTTCATTTCTCTGGAATGTGGGAGGTGCTCCATTCCCCACTTAGGAAGCTTACTGTAGGGCCAGACAAGACTGTGGGTGTGAAATGCCAAGACTGTGGGTGCAGTTTCACAGGCTTCTGTTGGGGCGAAGCCACGTCGTCACCACCTTGGCAGCTTACAGCGCACCCTTGGGTCCTTGGGCAGCCTCGGGGCTCAGGACTCAGGCCACAGCTCGGCCGGCTCCTCTGCCTCCGCGTCTACCAGAGCGGCGGTCAGGTGTGTTGGGGGGGCTGCGGTCTCCTGTGAGGCTCAACTGGGGAAGACCTGGCCTCCCCGCTCCCGGGGATGCTGGGGGCGCCCAGGGCTTTGCGGGCTGCTGAGCGGAGGGCGTGAGTCTCCTGCTGGCTGCGTGGGGGGGGGGGGAAGCCGTCCCTCCGCCCTGGCCCCCCAGAAGCTCATGGGGGGGGGTGAGGCAGCTTGCTTCTCTCAGCAAGAAGGACTTGATGCTGTAAAATCTTGCATCCGCAGCACATCCATCCATCCCATCCCCTGCGCTGTGCTCTGTGGGTTCGAAGCCAGCCTCCCTTCCCGCTCCCGGGGACCAGTGGGCCGCGGGGGGCTCGACCTTGGGGATGGAGGCCTGAGGCTGGGCCCCTGCCCTGGCTCCTGTGGCGCTGCGCACAGCGCGCGCGCCCAGTAAATCTTAGGCATCGCTTCTTCTGGTAACCCGATGGCTGCAAAGGCGGGTATTTCTCCCTCAGGGAGAAGGAGCCGCTGCCCTCCTCCACCGCTGCCTCCCAACTCCAAGATGCCGACCTACTCGGCCACGTACCACCACGGAGAAGCCGTGCGCATCGAGTGCGACCCGGACTTCGAGATTCGGGGGTCGGACCAGATTCGCTGTCACAGCGGGACCTGGACGGAACCTCCCAAATGCGTTGGTTAGCGACAGCTCCCCCAGCCCTCCCCACAATGACGCCGCCCCGTGTCGCTAAGGGTCCCTTCTCTGGAAATTGTGCCTTTTCAGAAGTGACGGAGAAGGCAGCTTGTGGGCAGCCGCCCCTGGTGGAGAACGGCGCGGCAAACCTCCGCTCCGGGGTGTATTACAGTGGGGACACAGTGGCGTACGGCTGCCAAAGTGGTTACGACCTCCGTGGACCGAAAGAAATCACCTGTACCCGTGGGAACTGGACACGCCCCCCCGAGTGTGTGGGTATGTGTGCTGCATTGGCATGGATGTAGAGGATCGTGTAAAAATTCCTGTTCCTTTTCTTTCACCCGCACCCTAAGGGCAAGAGACCGCAGCAGAGGGGAGTTGGAATCTGCCGTTTGTCTGTGTGTGTCTATCGGCAGCATGGCAGCCAGTGCAAGGGACTGGGGAACTTACAAAAACAACAACCCAACAATTTTGAATGTACATTAGGCCTGACGCTCTGATCTGCCCTGTTTGACACCACCGCCCAGGAGATTTAAATGACAGCATGTCAGTGTCGCTGGGCTTCATTAAGGAGGTGAACAAGGACATGAAGGATGGAGGGACTGGCCATGACCTTGATCTGCTTCCTCTCCCGTTGTGTCCTACGTTGGGTGTCCAACCTTTTGGCGTCTCTGGGCCACACTGGAAGAAGAAGAGTTACCTTGGGCCACACACTAAATACACAAACACTAACGAACACTGATGAGCAAAAACAAAGGTTCTAAGTAAATTTACGATTTTGTGTTGGGCCGCGTTCAGAGCCATGCCAGGCTGCATGTGGCCCGCGGGCTGCAGACGGGACAGCCCTGCTAGGACCCAGCCCTCTGCTCCTGACCCTGGGGCAGCCCTGCTGATCGTGCTTATGCACCTGGCCCTTCGGAGCCTCTGACCCCTGAGACGGGTCCCTGGTCTCCTGTTGTGCTGAAGGGCACAACCCGGGTGCGCCACCACCCCTGGGTGCCCCCTCCTGCTCTCCCTTTTGTTTCTCCATCGGGTCCCGGGGAGGCCTCCATGAGCACGTGCACCAAGGGCATTTACTGCATAAAAGAAAAGCTATTAGAGATGGTGGAGAAGTTAGCAGAGTTAGCGGAAGACTCGAAAGAGAACAGGGGATAGAAATTTTGGTCCCTGGGTTGACTGCCAGTGGAGCCGAAGGAGACTGAGGAGAAAATGAACGTGGGTGATGACCAGGGACGTATTTAGACTCGCCCCCGATCATCGGGTTAAAGGGCACTGCTTACCTTTCCACACATTCTAAGAATATGTATATCATGGTTCTTCCACAAGCCAGAAAAGTGGAAAATATTCATCCTCGATCTAAGGCAAGACATTTGCTGCTCGGTCTCGCTTAGGACATTTGAAAAATGGAGGGGCAGAATCACATTTCTGGTTTCCCGTGAATTTAGAAAGCAGGTGTCGAAATTAGATGGTTCAACCATTGGTGCACTGTTGTGTGGGGAACTGTATTATTTCATCTCAGTCACAGGAGTTTCCAAATAACCTTTTGTCTCAGCAAACAGGGAGACGTGTAAGCCTCCGCCTGACATCCTACACGGGGCTGTTGTCGGCAGGTTGCTGGTGAGCTACGCAGCGGGCTCCTCGGTGGAGTACAAGTGCCACCAGTACTACTTACTGAAGGGGGAAGGAAGGTCTCGGTGTCAGCACGGCCAGTGGTCCGCCCCGCCTGTTTGCTTAGGTAAGACGCACCGAATGTTCTTCAGAAGCTTTCCCCAGCTTTACGGAGACGACTGACGTATAACCTTGCGTCAGAGTGAGGGGTACCGGCCTGAGGATGTGATGCACTTACAGAGCCTTGAGAAAGGACCACAGTCAGGTGACTTTACAGAGCTGACATTCACCTAATTCCCATTTTTGGTTGTTATTATTTTTTAAGATTTTATTTTAGACAGAGGGGAAGGGAGGGAGAAAGAGAAGGAGAGAAACATCAATGTGTGGTTTGTCCACACATTGTGTGTCCCCCACTGGACACTTGACCTGGAACTCCGGCATGTGCCCTGACTGGGAATGGAACCAGCGACCCTTTGGTTCCCCAGCCAGTGCTCAATGCACTGAGCCACACCAGCCAGGACTGTTGTTATTTCTGATGAGAGCGTTTAATGTCTACTCACTTGGTAGCTGTCAGGTATGTGAATAGTGCTGTGAACTGTGGTCACCACACTGCACATCAGACCCTAGAACGTACTTCCCTTAGAACTTGTCTATTTTCTTTTACCATTATGTCCGTATTTTTATGTGATTTTCATACAATGATTTGTACATGGACATAATGATTTTGTGTAAGTTTTGTCACCTGGTTCCCCTTATCATTTCTCTAAGCAGACAATCTCCAATAGCTTAGGGTCTAGGACTATATTTGTTCTTACTCACTACTTTTAAAAATTGTGGTAAAAGATGAACAAAAAAGTTTATTATTTTAATGACTTTTAAGGGTGCATTTCAGTGGTATTAAGTGTATTTATGTTTTCGAGACTAGCTACTTTTTGGGTTGCCTTTCTGAAATGTCTTACGAGTGTAGAACTCAATGTCTCTGCTTGCATGGTACTCAGGATGTCATTTGGAGAGACCCTAATCAATCTAATTCACTCTTCAAAACATTATTTATTTTTTAGAGGGAGGGGAAGTGAGGGAGGAAGAGAGAAACAACAATGTGTTGCTTTTCACATGCCCCCAGTCAGGGACCTGGCCCGATAGCCAGGCACGTGCCGTGACCTGGAACCAAACCTGCAACCCTCCACTGTGCAGGCTGGCACTCAGTCCATGAGCCACACCAGCCAGGGCTCTACTTCATTCTTTAGTATGGCATATTATTATTGGTTTCTTTGCTACCACTTCTTTGCTTGAATGGTTGGTCACCTTTTTTATACTTTGCTGAGCAAATAAAAATGTATTTGTAGTGACTGTAAATACATTTTGCGTTGGGATGGGGTGTAGCTGGTGGTAATGTTTCCAGCAGAGAACTGGGGCAGCTTTCTAAATGAGTGCCTCACTTTTGAGAAAACATTAAGAAAATAACCTTCACCTGTCCTTTTCAGCTTAGAGTTTTGCCTCATTTTATAACTTTGCTAGTCAGGGTGACATTTAAAAGTGTTGTGACCAGTCACTACAGTTGCAATTAACTTGGGCCATTGTGACTTCTACTGATAGTAATGATAAGTTCTCTGTAAGTTCAAATTGTCATTCCATTAAAAATATTAGCTCTGTAGACCACAAAAGCAAGGGAATATAATATTGCAATAACTACATATGGCGTCAGATGGTTACTAGACTTAGCAGGTGGTCACTGGGTAAGGTACATCAATGTCTAATCACTATGGTGTACACCTGAGACTAAGATAGTATTGCATGGCATCTGTACTGCAAACACTGTTTTAAATTCTAAAAAACAAAGTCAGTCATTACAATTCAGGATATCATGAAGATGGTAGGGAGTGTATAAGCCCATCTGATAGTAATGAGAAGTAAGTGTTCCATTCTGTATGTGTTGGAGGAGGGCGAACTGTGATGAATGTGGAATATCCAGTGTCGCTGTCGGTGCTTGTCCTTGTCTCTATTTTGGGACTGTATCACTTTTGCAGCTGCCAGGTGAGCGAAGGGCTGAAAGGAGCGTCGTGTCTTGCAGAGCCGTGCACCGTGAGCGAGGAGGACATGGAGAGCAACCACATGGAGGTGAAGTGGAAGTACGCGGGGAAGGTCTTACACGGAGACCTGATCGATTTTGTGTGCAAGGAGGGCTTCGACCTGTCTCCATCCACCCCGCTGTCTGCATTGTCCGTGCAGTGCGACAGGGGGCACGTGGAGTACCCCCGATGCGTGAGAAAAGGTAAAACAGCAGTGCCTGCCACAGGTCCTCGAGGGGCCAAGGTCGCCCCTTGGATCCCAAAGCAATTCGCCACCTTCACCTTCGGATCTATAAAACCGGGAATGGTCTGGTCAATTTCCAGTCAACCCAAACACTTAATTAGGGAGACTATGCTGACCTCATTTAATTTCAATCAGTCGCGATTATAAAGGGAGAAGTCAAGAAGTTGGATAAATGCCATCAGACTAGGGGAGGAGTGTCCTCTCAGGAGGGGCTTGGTGTGAAGGGACAGATTGCGTGTGCTCCTTGGACCTAAAACTCTGACTTGTGAGAAGGAAAAAGGAAGAGAATATATAAAGGGTGGCTTCAGGGGGAATTGCATACATTCACTTTCAGCTAGGTAGAAAGACAAAAATGAAATCAAGATGGTCAAGTCTTGGCTAGTTTTAAATGTATATTTAAATAGTATAATATGAGATTCTAACAGCAACAGTCAATTTTATACTATGAAGTCATTGCAGAAATGCTCCTGATATCTAAAACTTATTTGAGAACCAGCTTCTACATGATTCTCCATGAAATATTTCATTGTCTTTCTGTAGCAATTGCAAGAGCACTGGACACTGATTATAGCATCTCCTTGTGCGTATTTTTGCAGAGTCTAAAGGAACATGTGCATCTCCTCCACTGATTGCAAATGGAGACATTGTTCATGCAAAATCCGAACCCTATGAAAACGGCTCCTTGGTGGAATACAGGTGTTTGCAGTACTATTTCCTACAAGGGTCTAAAGAGTCCTACTGTTTAGAAGGAGTGTGGACTGCACCGCCCTCCTGTTTAGGTATGTGCTACTCTTTATGTCTCTATTTAATAAGACAAAATGACCTTCTTCCACTTTCTGTTTTCTTTGAGTTGTTCCAACAGTAATATAATGCTTAACATCTTGCATTTGTATTTTTTTGTTAGAAGGCTTATTTCACCACTAGTTTCTATTCTTGCCTTGGTGATTTTCAACCAGTGTGCCACATGAATTTCTAAAACACGCAATACCTGACTGTTTATTCTGGGGCACTCACCTTTTTTCCCTTATGTTGTCAAATAAAAAAGTGACAACAGCCAACATAAAAACAGCCATCATTGTGAGCAAATCAAAATTACACTTACGTTTTTGTCAGATTGGCAAAATATGTATAGTACATAGTGTGGTGTGCTGCAGAATTTTAGTAATCAGTGTATGTGTGCCATGAGATTAAAAAGAAAGGTTGAGAACTACTGCTCTAGATCATACATAATTGTAGCCCAGCTGGCTCGAACCAATCCTTGCTAGGTACACGCCATCCATGAGGTCGGTGGTGGTGGGCTGTGGGATGATCAGATCAGGGAGCCGTTGTGGTCAGGATAAAGATGTCAGTGATTAGCACTCAGAGTGACTGGTGCTGTAATAGGAAGATGACCATGATGCAGAAACACAGGTAGGCGTGGCCACCTCCATCTAGAAGGATGAGGCAAGTCACCACCGTCTATCAGTGAGGCCCATGGTGGAGGAGCACAGAGGAAAATGGCGCGGGTTTTCCGCGAGCACTGAACAGGTCTTCTGACGTCAACAGTGACTGTCTACCTTCCCTGGCCTGCTGATGCCCAGGGGTTTTAAGGTTATGGTGAGGAGTGAACACAGTACTTCCTGGTAGTACCAACACGTATCGAGATAAACTCTCTCCTTTTCTTCTTCAGAGCCCTGCAGACTATCTTTTACTGAGATGCAATCTAACAATTTGCTCCTGAAGTGGAGTTTCGACAACAGACCGTGGATTATCCATGGCGAGCACGTGGAGTTTGTGTGCCGAGGAGGCAGTTTCCTGCCCCAGTCGTCTGGGTCGGAGTCTGCGCTGAGAGTGGTCTGTGACAGAGGGCAGCTGCACTATCCCAGATGCGTCCTAAGAGAAAGGTAACAACGACGGCTTGGTTTGGGGCGTGCTGTGCGTCGGGGGAGTCATCGTGTTGTAAATTTCAGAAATACTAGGTTGTGCGACACTTGCCCTTTTTGGTCATTATACAGGAAAACAATAATTTCCTTAATTTTTTTAAAAGCAAGCAAGCTCCTAGAAGTATGAATGAATTCAACATGCTTTCTGAGTTGTCTGAACTCAAAGCACTGTATGCCTTGTGATACACATGCCCTTTGGCAATTTGATAAATAAATCGATTTGTATGTGCAATAGTTATTAATTTATTTATTTTATTTTAAAATACATTTTATTGATTATGCTATTCCATTTGTCCCATTTCCCCCTTCATTCCCCCCCACCCTGCACACCCTCTCCCACCCACATTCCCCCCCTTTAGTTCATGTCCATGTGTCATAAGTCCTTTAGCTTCCACATTTCCCATACTATTCTTGTCCTCCCCCTGTCTATTTTCTACCTACCATCTATGCTACTTATTCTCTGTACCCTTCCCCCTCTCTTCTCCTCCCACTCCCCTGTTGCTAACCCTCTATGTGATCTCCATTTCTGTGGTTCTGTTCCTGTTCTAGCTGTTTGCTTAGTTTTTTTTGTTTTTGTTTTAGGTGTGGTTATTAATAATTGTGAGTTTGCTGTCATTTTACTGTACATATTTTTATCTTCTTTTTCATAGATAAGTTCCTTTAACATTTCATATAATAAGGGCTTGGCGATGATGAACTCCTTTCACTTGACCTTATGTGACAAGCACTTTATCTGCCCTTCCATTCTAAATGAAAGCTTTGCTGGATAGAGCAATCTGGGATGCAGGTCCTTGCCTTTCATGACTTGGAATACTTCCTTCCAGCCCCTTCTTGCCTGCAAGATCTCTTTTGAGAAATCAGCTGACAGTCTGATGGGAACTCCTTTGTAGGTGACTGTCTCCTTATCTCTTGCTGTTTCCAGGATTCTCTCTTTCATTTTAATCTTGGCTAATGTAATTATGATGTGCTTTGGTGTATTCCTCGTCGGGTCCAACTTCTTTGGGACTCTTTGAGCTTCCTGGACTTCCTGGAAGTCTATCTCCTTTGTCAAACTGGGGAAGTTCTCCCTTATTATTTGTTCAGATAACTTTTCCACTTGTTGCTCTTCCTCTTCCCCTTCTGGTACCCCTATAATTCGGATGCTGGAACGTTTAAAGATGTCCTGGAGGTTCCTAAGCATCTCCTCATTTCTTAGAATTCTTGTTTTTTCCTTCTTTTCTGTTTGGTTGTTTCTTTCTTCCTTCAGGTCCACTCCATTGATTTGAGTCCCAGTTTTCTTCCCATCACTATTGTTTCCCTGTGCATTTTCCTTCATTTCACTTAGCATAGCCTCATTTTTTCATCTAATTTGCATCCAAATTCAACCAATTTTGTGAGCATCCTGATCACCAGTGCTTGGAACTGTGCATGTGATAGGTTGTCTATCTCTTGGTCGCTTAGTTGTATTTGTTCTGGAGGTTTGATCTGTTCTTCCATTCGGGCCATTTTTTTTTGTCTTGTCTCACCTGTTACATATGAGGGGCGGAGCCCTAGGTGTTCTTCTGGGTGGGGCAACCCAGTCGCTGGGTTGTGATGCGGTATGTGGGGGCGGTGTCCGAGAGGGAACAATGGTGTTTGCTCAGCTCTCTGTCAGATTTCAGTCCCCTCTGCCCCTTTCCCCAAGCAAACTGGGCCCTTCTGGTACTGATTCCCAGGTGGGTGGGCTTGTGTATGTTCTAGGACCCCGTGGCTCTCTCCAATGCACTCTCCTGTGAGGTTGGGAGTCTCTCTCTGTGCCTCTAACCCCACAGGTGTTTTCAATTCGTGCCCCGAGGTTCTATTTCCCGCCACTGGGACCCTGGGCTGTGGGGTCCATCTTGCTCCACAGTTTTGCCTGGTCATCTGCTTGCAAATGTGGGACTGCCCGGGCTGCCTTGTGCGCAGTGGCCTGCTTCATAGTAGCCACCTCGCTGGGTCCCCCTACTTCCATCTTGCGTGCCCAGTGCCACCAATTTTTTTTCTTTTAAATTTTATTTTAATCATTGTTCAAGTACAGTTTTCTGTCCTTTGCTCCCATCCCAGCCCACCACCCATCGCTCCCCACCTCCCTCCCATTTCCATCACCCCTAGTTTTTGTTCATGTGTCCTTTATATTTGTCCCTATAAACCCTTCCCACTCTCCCCTGAAATTCCCATGAGATTCTCTACATTCTCTTCCACCACCTTTTTTGCCATGACTCCTCTCTGCCTGTCTGCCTGAATCCACCCCTCCTATGGGTCGGGATGAATGTGTCTATTTTAACTCCTTGGTTATTGGACTTCCATACAATTTGATTTTTCTGTCAGTTCTGCTTGCTATTTTGTTTCTAAATTGTTATTGTCCTTATGCTGGTTGTGCAAGGAGGCACAGTGTGTCTACTTATGTCTCTACCTTGGCCAGAAGTCCATAAAAATAATTAAAATTATGGTATTTATTATCAGGAACAAATTTCTACATGCAAATTTAACATCACTTACCAGAGTTTTCTTATATGAAAAAGTAAAAAATGTATTTTCAACTTCTTGACAAATGTAAAATCACCTGTTTTTTTAAAAAATATTAAAATAATACAATAAAATAATGTGTGTAAAAGTTTTAGTTTTAATTGTGGTAAAACTCAAAAGAGAAAAATGTTATATGTCATTTAACTGTTTTAGTGCATCTTGGATTTCTAATTTTTAAGAGAAAAGTAAGTAAATAACTTAGAAATGTGGAATAAAAAACAGTGTTAATGTAGTAAATGATATTAAGCTTATTAAAAGGAATTGGTGGCCTAATTTTTTCAAGTGTGGTTTTATGCTTTAGAAGTACCTAGTCAAAAATAACAACTAATTCTATGAAATATCAAAGGGCTAATACTGTAATAAATATAAACAGAAATGATGCTTATTTCAAAACTTTCTCTCTCTTTTTCCCCTGTCCTCCACCACCCCCATCCAGTTCACGGTTTTATCATCAAGAAGCCTTAAGGACATAAACTGAGTGGCAGAAAGAAGAATTGTATGTCAACACATCATGAAATCCCTTGAGAAACATAATTTTTAGGAGAAAAATACTGGACTAGAAACCTTTCAGTTTTCACTTACCTGCAGGTTCAAATCTATATCATTTATGATGAACATTTTCTTCACCTGGAAATAAAAACTAAAACAAGTCTTTGGATTTGTAGTTTGTCTTCTGTTATATTGTTTTTTTAAAGATTTTATTTATATATTTTTAGAGAGGGAAGGGAGGAAGAAGGAGAGAGAGAGAAACATCAATGTGGGGTTGCTGGGGGTCATGGCCTGCAACCCAGGCATGTGCCCTGACTGGGAATCGAACCTGCGACACTTTGGTTCCCAGCCCGTGCTCAATCCACTGAGCTACGCCAGCCAAGGCATTGTCTTCTGTCATATTGTTGATCGACGCATCAAAATTATTGTCTTCTATTGTCCATTTACTCCCATTATTTTTAATTCAATCTTCAAGTCAATATTTAAAAAACACAAATACCCTAATGATAAGAAACTCTGCCTTGTATTAGAATGTTTTCTTCAGTGAAGAAGAGACTTGTTGACAGTCACTGGTTGAATGAGACGCTGGAGTGCTTTGTGAAGAGAAACGGTGACTGTAATAACAGGAGACTGATCTGACAGAGGCCATGGAAGAGAACTTGGGACAGTGACGTCCTCATCTGAACCAGCTCCGGTGGTCACTCACACCGGGGGTGGCGCAGAGCCGGCACCCAGGAGCTGGAAGGAAGAGAGATTTAGGACGTGAAGTCATCAGGAAGGTGATGGATTAGACACGGAGTAGGAGCCAGGGAGCCAGGGAAAAGCCTTCAGGAGGCCCGCTTGGTCTCTGGCTTGACCTAGTGGACAGGGGGCCGTCTCGGCGGGACAGGATGCAGTGGAGGAGGAAGCACTGTGACCGAATGGTGAGAAGATGCAGATGTTTGAGTCAAAAATGTAGTTGCCAAGCAACAAGATGAAGGGAGCAGTTGATTCTCATGGTTGATGCTGTGATGCATCACCAAGATTTCTTTCAGAAACAACTTCCTCCCGCAGTGGCTGGGAGTTCAAAATGATCAGCTCCCTCGGGGGTACTACCTACTTCAGGGGGGCCCGTATGGGTGAGTGGTCAGCAGCAGTTTTAAAGAGAAGGCCCCTCGCGCCAGCTTAGACTAACTCTAAAGGGCCGTCCCAGCTTCGGAGCTCTCCATAAAGTTAGCCGACACCACCGTTAGAAACTCATTTGCAGTTCAGCTTGTCCATCCTGCCCCCTTATTTCCCTCCCACTGGGGTGGATCCGAAAAGTAGTCCCCAAACACCCTCTTGGCTGCAGATTTCCATCTGATAGCCCGCTTCTCTGGGAACCCAAGCTGTGGCAGCCATATAAGCCGGGCAATCAGAGGAGAGCGCTGGCTGGGGCCTGGGTGAAAAAGTTGAAGTGATTCCGAAGTACAGGTTGGAAGTTACAAAATAGTCACGGGGAAGTAAAGTGCAGAGTGGGAAACATAGTCAATGGTATTGTGATGACCACCCAGACAGTGCCAGGTGGGTGCTGGAAATATCGGGGCACACTTTGTAAAATGTACGATTGTCTAACCACTATGCTGTACGTTTGCAGCTAGCACAAAATAATATTGAATGGAAACTGAAATTTAAATTTCTTTTTAAATTAGAAAACTGATAAAAAGGAACAGAGCGCAGAGCATAATTCGGAGTCGTCGGTTGGGAGATGTCTATCAGAACAAAGGTAGCACACAGGTTAGAAGCAGGCCTCCCTCGGAGCTCTGAGAGGCTCCGTGGTTTAGTGACTGGTGGTAGGGAAGCCGGCAATGTCACTGAGGGACCTGACAAGGAGGTGGAGCTGGTCCAGGTGAGACTGCCCATATTCCCCATCACCTTTGAAGGAACAGCATCATCACCTGGCAATTGAGGCTGGAGCAGGTTGAGGAATAAAAATATAAGGCACAAAGAAAAAGAGACCCTGGTGTCCTGAGTTTGTCACTAAGTATCAGGGTGGAGGGACAGAGGTAGGCAGCCTGGTGGGGGGACAGTGATGAAGGAGGTCTTTTTGCATAAAGCAGGGGAACACTGAGCATCTTCACAGGAAGTGGGAGGGGTCAGGGAGGACAGGTGGAAGATACAGAGGGTGTTGCAAATGCATCACAGATGGTTCTGATGGAGTGGAATAGAAATGGGACTCAAGGTGGAAGTAGAGAAAGACCATTTGTGGTGGGAGGAGGGACTGGGACTGGGTCCGAAACCAGGTGATTCATGACTTACAGCTTCTTCCCTCCTCTGTGAAGGGAAAAGGCATTTGTTGAGAATGAGGAAGGATATGTGGGGAGGGAAGTTAAGGGTCTGAAAAGACCAGAGAAGGTCTGGAAAAGTCGTCTGGAGAGGGAGCGAGGCGAGAGCGGGCGGAGGGGTTGTTGGACAAAGAAGCGCATCCACCCCACGGACTGGTGGGACTACTCATGTAACACATGAGTACACATGCAAAGAAGTAGAAAATATGAGCTGTATTCAGGAGAAAGGCTATCAAAAATACAAACCTAAAGACAAGCAATATGCTAAAATGAGTAAGAACAATGTCACTTTAAAATGACTGTGAAATATAAGTTAAAGACTCTACAGGAAAGATACATACGATTTGTAAAGACTTACGGAGTTTAAGAATAGAGGTATATGTTTCTAACAAAGAACAAAATGTGAATGAAGACGATATATATTTCTATCCTTAAATCTGTTAAAACACAATGTAGGGTTTAAAGCCAATGTGTAAGAAAAACAATATAAAAGAAAATATACGTTGGCAAGGTTCTGACATTTTACATGAAGTAGCAAAAAATACATTATCTGTTGGGTCTGTGATAGGTGAAAGATGTATATACAAGACCTAGATAATCTACTAAAATGATAAATAATAACCAAAAAATGATATAAAATGACATGCTAAAAGCATGAGACTAATGTAGAATAATGCAGGGAAGGATTTCAAAGAATATAAACAAGTAGCTGGGACAGATTAGAAGTGCTTGGTAAATGGTGTAAGTAAATCCATCAATATTAGTTACTGATATTAAATTAAAATTAACTAGGTCAATGAAAAACAAGATTAAGTAGAGGTGGATAAGAATGTTTTCCAAAGAAATAATTTAGATGTGAAAGCACATGCTGAATGCAAAACGTAGAAAAATATAAACATTGTATGAACTACTGTGTGAAAATTGAGTGGTTATGGTAATATTAGATCAATAAAACTCAAGAGAGTTACCTGAAAAGAAGGAATGACACTTTTAAGCAAAGAGTAAAATACAATTTTATAATTTAGAAAAATTTAAGATTTCCACAAAAATAGGGCTCCTAGAACTAATACACAAAAGTAGTTCTTTTACATTAGAGAAAAAGAATTAGAAAATTAAAAATTAAAAAGAACATTATCATTTATAAAGATTCTTTTTAAAAATCCTAAAATATTGAGAAACAAATTGGACAAAATATTCATAAGCTCTTTACACTGGAAATTGTAAAACATTACTGAAAAAAAGTTAAAGACAAAGAAAAAGTCCATGACATTTACAGATGGGAAGCCTTACTATCATTAAGATGTCAATTCTCCCTAATTCATTATGCTTTAAATATGACCCAAGTAAAGTTCTCTTATTTGACCAAAAATAATGGTCAGCACGAATCAAAACTTCG
The DNA here is from genome assembly GCF_019186645.2 of Phyllostomus hastatus. Classification (NCBI taxonomy): domain Eukaryota; kingdom Metazoa; phylum Chordata; class Mammalia; order Chiroptera; family Phyllostomidae; genus Phyllostomus; species Phyllostomus hastatus. The sequence goes on along the minus strand of NW_025333607.1, from coordinate 21,366,460 downwards.
CGTAGAAATGGCCAGAACAGTCTTGAAAGAGAGCAAAATGGAGCGTTTTTAATCCTCAGGATCTTGACTGAGAATACGGATTGTCTGTCTGTCACCGTGCGGAAGTGTCACAGCATCGAACACCTAGAATATTTTTGTGCGTATTTACTCTAAATGAACATATTTTGTTGTTCGAAGATGATACATGTTCAATACAGAAGACTGGGGGGAATACGGGACTGAACCCCAACTCCTACCCCCGTTGTCTCTACCTCCAACAGAGGTGTGGTAAGTGTGTCATTGCATGTCCTGCTGGTCTCTGCTCTGTAAACACGTGGTCATGGTTCACAGCATGTCATAAAAACATGTGAATGTGTGCATACTGATGCTGCGTTTTCATCAGGGCGTGTGCCACTGCGCGCAGTCATGCCCTGAATTGGAGCCCGCCTGCTCCGTGTGGCGTGTCTGAGAGCTTGCGTGCCCTGGGGGGACAGGCTGCAGAAGATCACGCCTGTCACCATCTCTGGTGAGTGTTTCGCTAGGACAGTAATAGCCGCAGAGATATTCTTGCCAACACAGGTGTGACATAGTTTGGTTTTTATGTGTTTGTGAAGTGATTACATTTTGAAGATAGAGACAAGCATTTTTTCCCATTTCCCATTGTTTTCCTCTGCAACAAGAGTCTCAAATGGCCTCAGAAGTTCCAGACAAAGTGTTGGGAAAGTTACTGGAGTGGTTGGGTGCAAGTGGGCCATAAAGGGGTGGCTTCTGATTTCTCACCACAGATGTTTGATGAACAGAACACACAGCATGGTGGTTTGCCACATTTTAATGAGATCCCTTTCAGAGTGATTCATTGGTCTTTCACATTATAATGGTATCAACATAAATTCTGATTATGAAGAGAAATGAGATATAATACACTTGAAAAATAGAGAATTGGATTAATATAAAATACTCTAAATGAATACGTGTATTTCAATTTTCAGACTGCAACATAACCATCGTTTCATTCACAAGTGGGATACGTCAGTTTTCCTGCCCGACACGTTACCCGGAATGCGGAAGGTGGTGACTTTGCACGATACCCAGGTCGGCAGGTGAACTCAACAGTATCGTCTGATTCCAAATAAAGTTTTTTGTCCTGTCTCCATCTCAACTGTATGTTATGCTTTCCCATCATTTCTTCTGATGTTACACATGCCTCTAAAGGTAAAAACAAGAAATGTAAAACATTAAGTGGTATACAAATTCTCAGTAGAGAAGTTTACACTGTCATGTAGAATCTTCTACACTGATCCAGGAACTCATTCTCAGAACCTTTTTCAATATGATTCATTGAAAAGCCATCCTGTAGATGTAAGTCATTTCAAACAATTCATGATGTAAACATGAGGTACTCTGTGTGATAACTAAACGTTAAATCAAAGTTCATAATACCAGTTATCATGTGTAGAGTTTCCATAAAAGAATCTTTGTTGGTCTTCCTGCTTAAGAATTTGTCATATGTTATTCACTCACGCATCACTATGAGAGAGTCAAGCATTCATCAGAATAGTGGTAACCCATGAAAGTTCTGGTATAAAGAGCAGAACATCACACTCTCTACACAGATTTCCCAGGACCCATGGGAACGGCAACGCACTTACCTAAACATTTGGGTGGTTCTGACCACTCTCCGTCACGACATGTTAGGATCCTGTTTCCCTGAAGTTTATAGTAGGCCTGGCATTTGTACTGCACTGAGTCTCCTGGAGCGTAGATGGCTGATGGGAATGTGGTGATGTCCCCATTGTCGATGGTTGGAGGGCGCCCACATTTTCTTCTAGAACCTACAGATATTACTTGATTTATTAAGAGACAAATCCATTGTATGGAAAACAGAGGAATGTAAAAATGGAGTACAATGTATAATATGAAGTCTTGTGTGAGTCTGAGGAAAGGATTCGATGGAGACAATCTAATCAGGCAGAGTGAGAAGCACAATGCTTTGCAGTTTCCCATGGATGTCTCGGTGGAGCTCGTGTGAACCAGAAGGACAGATGTGTGCTGCGTCCTATTCCGGTGCAGCACTGTTTACGTAATGACAGCACTGGGCAGACATAGTTCATGGCCACGGAAGGTTCCTTGTGCTCTCACCGATCATGCTGCAGTATCCTTTGGGCTCTAGGCATTTCATTTTCATTTGCATAAAAAAACCCTCCTTGCACAATTTTAAGAAACAAATTGGCAGAAGGTTAACTTCCTGGTTTGGAAGGATGGATTGGAAGCACGACTTCCTGCACTCCCTCTCCTGAGTCCAACTACAGCTCCCGGACAAGTTATATAAGCAATTATAAGACTGCAAATGGCCCTGACTGATGTGGCTCTGTTGGTTGGCCGTCATCCCGCAGTGCAAAAGGTTAGCGGTTCGATTCCGGGTCAGGGCACCTGCTTGCATGGCCTGTTCTGTCCCTGGTTGGAGACAACCTGTAGGCGTTGCTCTCCCACGTCCATGTCTCTCTCCCTCTTGTTCTCCCTCCTTTCCCCTCTCTCTACAAAATATAGTTTAAAAAATTATGCAAAGAAGTGCACAATAAACATGACGTAATGACAATATAACGAATGTTGATTAGATGATAAATGACAACCAAATTTCCCGCTAGAGTGGGAAGACACACAACGATGGGGACTGATCTCCGGAGGTGCTCCCTGCGCTTCAGGGAGCCGACTCTCTGGGTTCCCTTCTTCCAATGTAGCTACTGTTTTGTGTTCAGGCAAAAGCATAAGGAACTCCAACTCTGCTTTCCCTCCAGTATACGCCCAGTTTCCATATGGTTCCTTAATGAAGTGTTTTTCCATATTATAAAACATATCCTGGAAACAGAGATTTCACAGGTAGAGTTCTGACAGTGTGGATATTATCGATATTTTTGTGCTAGTTTTTAATGGTATGCATTTAATTTGGTCATTGTCAAGTAGATTTGTTTGCAGGCCAGGTGATTTCACAACTGTGATATTTCAACTATCACTCTGTATAAAATTTAATTTTATTGTCATGGTACCTCAACCGATTTTGCATAATTTCATTGTACACTGTCAGTTCATGTTGCTGAAACATGTAAGTGCCTTGCAACCATTTTCACTGTGTTCCTCATGAGCGTTCTCTAATTTTTCCTACATTTAATTTGTGGGAGGAGGCAAAATAATTTCCCAGTGATTATTATCCAGAGATTGGCACATCTGCTTAGACAGAATTGGAACCCTGAAACTACAGCCACTTCTCTATAAACTAAAAAAGAAGACAGGACCCTGGAGGACAGCATTTTACTTGCCGGTACGACTGCACGTCGGGGGCGTGGACCAGCCCCTTTCTCCACACGTGATGCTGCTCTGATTAAGGGGGAGGCTGTAGCCCTCATCACAGACAACTGGCACCGTGTCGCCTTCCTGATGGGTTTGTCCTGAAGATGCAGACCGACCACGTTCCACCCAAGGGAAGAAGCACTGTCCTGAAAGCCCAAGAGATGATTTCTATGCATTTCACACTGAGAAAGGTGTCACGTTTTGCAAACTTCACACACAAATAAAGTGCCAAAATTACTGTCTTAAAAAATGAGTTCATGCACGTTACCACTAATATGTAATGTCATTAATCATTGCTTAGGTATGAAATCATTTTTCCATTTGTGAAATTCCTTCAGATATCAAGAGAGTGATTGCGTTTTTTTCTCATTTGACTGACCAAGTTGCTTCCTGGAGGAGGAGGAGAGGACTCTCATTTCCTTTGTCTACCTGCCTCTTTAGTTCTTCCCTCTCCTAATTCTGCTTTCTTCGTGTCTCTGACCTCGCTGAGAAAGTAAGGCAGATGTAACTCGCAAAGATGCGACTACTGAAAAACACAAAAGGAAAATAGTAAAATCTACTTAAAAGATGAACAAAAAAAACAAATGAGCAAAATAGAACCAGAGGCATAGAAATAAGGAACAATCTGACAGTGAGTGAGGAGAGGGGAAGGGGGAGGGGGTAATGGAGGCGGGAAGGGGAGGGTGTAGTGAAGAAACTGGTACAAAGGACCGGGGACACAGAGGACAGGGTGGGGAGAGCCTGAGGAAGTGGGGGGATGGGCCAGGCAGGGAGAGTAATGGGGGGAAGAACTAGAGCAACTGTAATGGAAAAACAGTAAAAAATATAAAAACTAAAGACAACAAATATAAATAAAAATAAAAGCTTTACAAAAGCGCTTTCTGAATATCCAAAAGAGCAGCTCATTTTGAACAAGCATTACACGTAAAAACGGAACTGTGCTGAGAAAAATCTGTGTTCCTACACTTACCAAGTCAGGGTGTTTAAATTCAATATAAGCAGTTGTAATTACCGATCACCAATATTTGAAATGAAAAAAAAAACAAACCCTGGAGATATTCCACCAAGCGTGTATCTTACTTTTTGCTGATTCTGTGCCTGAAGAAAAACGGATCACACCTTTGCTGGCCCCTCTGGCCCCTGGCTTTGTCATTGTCTGCACCCCGGGGTCCCTCCCAGCCGCCCCTCCCCGTCTTGCCCCCCTGGCGGAATGTGCTGAGAAAATCCTGTGGACCAGGATTTTCCAGGCGGTCTGCCTGTTTACGCACTGAGACACCTGGGTGTTGGCGACCAGCCGTCCTCCGTGCAGGTTATTCGAGTCCAGAGCGACTGCGAAGGAGACGCAAAGCTGCGGTCGCAGGAGTAGTAGAAGTACCTCCCCGCGGCGACGGGGAAGGTCTGCTTGTATCTGTGCTCCTCATAAATGCTCCCGTGCTTTATTTCTGGAAAGTCACAAGTTCTCCCTGCAGAAAAAAACAATGGCATGCCACCTGAATGCATGATTCTTCTCAATCTGCATAATCCCGCGGGTACATTTATTGTTCTGTTGATCCCACTTTATCTGCTTGTGTTCCTGGTTGGAGAATAGGGACCATCTGTATGAAGAGTTCGAAGGGACTGGAGGACGTTGCGATGTTTAAGGTTCAAGTCCCTCAGAAGTATTTCCAAGATTAAAATTGGTCACACGGGAAAATGCAAATGCTGAGGGGGAGGATGCCAGGGGCTGAACCCAGTAACCCTGCCAGAGCTGAGGTGTCCCCTCTGCGGGGACGGTAGGACTGTCCCTAGTCCTCGGGTCACTTCCTGCTCTGCGTCCTCCTGTGTCTCCTGCACGCAGGCCCTCGGAAATCTGGGCCCAGTCCAGGCAACGATTTCTGTGACACATACGTGTGAGCTCAGTTTCGTATACGGATACGTGTGCATATGACTCAGTGGGACACTTTCAATGAAGCCGTGAAGAGAATTTGAATATAAAATGCTCATCAAGTGGAAAACATCAGCAACGCCACTACCACCAAGGTAGAATTACTGAGTTCTGATGAGTGTCCCCTGAAAACATGTATGTAGGCACAGAAACATTCTGGAGTGGGAACTGGAAACACGGTGTCTGATTAGCACTGTCCACTTAGGAAAATGTGTATGTGTCGTTGCACGCGCTCACTACGGCTGCCGTACACAGCACCACGGGATGGCGGCTTTAACCGCAGACATTGGTTCTTTTCACAGCTCTAGACAGTAACAGTCCAGAATGAAGGCATCAGCAGGGCTGGTGCCTCTCTCCTCGGTGTGTCCATGGGCGTCACGCTAATGTCTTCACACGGTCCCCGTCCATGAGTCTGTGGCCCGTGTCCACCAGTGGGCACACACCAGTCTGGTTGGATTGGGGCCCACGGTGGCGACCTGGGGTAGCTCAGGGACCTCTTTGCAGAGCTGACCTCTGCGCACAGCTGCACTCTGAGGTCTGAGGAGTCTGGGCCTCACTACTCCTGTTCTGGAGGGAGAGGACTGAGCCCCGCCCACAAGACACACAAAGGTGTTTCTCAGATTGTCTCTCCCCTCAGCCGAGATTCCTTTCTCCTGGAAAACAGGGCTGCAACCCAGCCTGCTACAGGGTGTGGAGTGCAAAGGTCACTGAGAAACAGTCACTAACAGAAATTGTGTTACATGGGATAGAGGCTTGGTTGCATGGTTGTTTTTTTTTGGGGGGGTGGGGAGAAGGTGGTAGAGAAGGAAATTGCTCCAATAGCAGCTGAAAAAGCAGGCAAAGCCCAGCAGGCAGCAAACTATTTGAATGAATCCCTCTCGCAGACGAAGGGATACAACTGAGAGATTCACAGTCTATTTCTAGACGGTGGCATGAACGGTCCTGAGGCACGTTAGGGGTTTTACTGACAGGAACTCAGGAACGTATTTGGTTTTAAAGGAAAGTAAAAGACTTTGAAAAGATATAATCATGGAGGATTTAGGAAGACGGTAGAGGAAGGAGAAAAACATAATTTTGTCAATAAAATCTTAAAGTTTCTATACATGCAATAAATGCTACTTGAACTAAAACACAAAATAAATTGCTTTCTAATGAAATGAATGTAAAGAAACTACCAATTATGTTGTTATAAGATATAATTTCTTAATATCTGGATTCCATATTAGAGATAATACAGACAATATTTTGCTATAAAAATGAGAACAAATCAGTGAAGAATAGAGATAATGCTATGAAAAGAATTTAGTGATTTACTCAATAGTTACCAGAGAACTCAGAAGTGTAATAAAAATTTATTGTAATTCTATTGGAAATTAAGAGTACATTTTACTTTTTGTTGAAATAAATATTTGTTTTTCCCAGCTGTCAGTTTTGTTGCAATATTAAATTGATTGCAATGCCAATTACTTTTATAGGTTTTTTAAGGTATAATAGAAATTGTAAATTGCATTTATTTGAATGATGATGTAATGAGTTTTCACATATGATTCTATAAGACATTCACCATAGGTAAGATGATGAGAATTCCACTGTTCCCAGAGGCTTGCTAAAGTTGAATGAACCCATTCAAATAATCTCTGTAAGGGCTTTTGAGAGTCCTTTTGCTGTGAAATGTAGGAAATAAAGTTAGTCATAATTTATTTTATTTTCCCTGGATGAGCATATGATAATCTTCCTGTAAGTTGTTCTCTGTTGTGAAGTCACAATACATAGTATTCCTATGAATAAATTCATTAAACCCAGAGACACAAGCAAGTAGGAATGACAAGACGTTGCAGGTTGGAGGGAGCTGAGTGTGCAGCTCTGTGTCCAGCTTACCTTGTGCATGAGCCCAGGAGGCCCACAAGGTGACAATGACACTGGCCAGGGACAGGAGCATGTTGGGCATCCCCAGACGATGTATTAACATGAATATCCCAGCCGTGCTCCGTGGGGTGTGAGTCTGCCTCATGAGCGGTTGTTAGTGTGAGCCTGAATTTCAGGGCACTGCCAGGAAACTAGTTTGTTGGGTTCACTTAATATCAAATTTCAGAGAGTTTTGCAAGATCTGTAAATTTCTGTTGAAAATTTCCCAATCTCTTCCAACTTCCTTTCCCCATTGTCCTTGCACAATATGCCTCAGTGATATTAACACACCTGCTCCAAAAGTGACACAAAACACTAATTTTTAAATTAAACAATTCTAGAAATGGCCGAGGTTCTTTCTTCACCCAGAGACGGAGTGGGAATAACTCCGAGTCCACGTCCCTGTAACTGTCCCTTGTCCTGTATGTGTCCTCACCCAGCCTCAGTCCTTCGGGTCTGTGAGCACCAACCCATGTGTCTGGACCCCACTCCAGCCTCTGTACCTTCTTGTCCATTGAAAAGCACCGCTTTTTTGGAAACCCTTAATACACTGTGGTGGATTGTGGTCGGCAGGATCCCTGTGTGTTGTGGCTGCTCGTGAACAAATACACAAGGACAACGAAAGTCCTGTGGAGAAAAAGGGACAGCATGGCCACTCTCTGAGAGAGACAGAGAGAGGGCAAGAGGGCCAGAGGCCTCCAGTCCCTGTCTGGACAGGCTTTTTTTGCTTTTCTGGGGACATTACATTGAGGATGGTCCTCATTTACTATGCACAGGTTCGCTGCAGGTGATTACCTTTTACAGACAACAAAGGACAGAATGTTGCTAATTACTTCAAAGAGAAGGATATTGCAGACCAAAGGGAAAAGTGGTCAAACCGGTCACACTTCATACTTGGGAAATTTAGCTCAGAATTTAGGAAGTGACAGTAAGCACTTGCTGCCTCAATTCAGGGTGAGGAAGTTTTAGCAAAAGCGTCTCATAGCAGTCTAGGTACAATGCAGGCCTGGTTCTGCATGAGAAAACTTCTCTGTGGGCGTGGTCCTGCGTTCCACTCACTCCCCACTGGTTTTTCACATGGAGGCTGAGCTACATTTCCACGCCACGCAAAACAGTTCCCTACAATGCACCACACTGCAGAGTGCAAGAGTTTCAGTGCATCCTGGGCATTGAGATATTCGTAACTGATTCCCTTTGAGGTGCCTTGTCATGTCAGGTGCACTACATTCAGAGGCTTACAGTAGAAACATGGGAGGTGTGAAGTCTAGCCCTGAGTGAACTGGAGACTGGTTACGAGACAGGGCTTTAATTTGACGGGAAGGTCAATGGTTTTTCATATGCCTTCACTATAAGCATGGAGAAAATGAAAGTTCAGTTCCTACATTTACTTTGCATTAAGTAAACTGTTCCATAATCAGGTAGTATAAGATTTGCAGCTTCAAAATAAGGTGTTGCTTTTGACAAATAGAAGAGCAACTGCCCGACACTGTGACACAGTCTCAACCACACGCAGGGGAACAGGAGGAAGGATGGATCTGTGTCACCCTCACAAACTCCTTCCCTGGTCCAGGGCCCCCTGCTGACAGCAGCAAGGGGACAGAGTGACAGGCCTCTTCTCACTCACTGCTTTACCATCTAACGTTTTCATTGTGTTAGCTCACCCAGTAAATCTGAAGCTCACATGTGTTCACTGTTAAACCTCCAATCCAAGATGCACAAAGCCACACTGTCATCCATACTGAGTTCATTAATCTCTAGGCAACTAGTCCAGTCCTTGAAATAGTGAATAATGATTGTCTTGGTACAAGTGTAAATAATGACACAGTTTATTTTACCACCTTTGGGAGAAGATTAGGCTGAAAGCTCGGACTACTGTATTGTATTGATTTCCCTAAAATAAGGTAGGAAAGAGCAGGAAATGACAGAAAATCTTTAGCAAGCGTTGAGGCAGTGTGGGTGGCTGGTGGAAGAGCCTTCATTCACATCTGGGAAACTGCACTGTCCCTTCCCCACATACGGCTTTAAATGACTGCTCTGATGTCACTGCACTGTGTCCTGGTTTACACGAAAACTGAATGATATCTCCTCTTTTTACGTAGTGTGTCTTGTCCCCTTTCGTTTTAAACTGTATGTTATTTTCATTCAGGATTTCTTCAGATATGACACAGGGATCTGAAAGTAGAAAAGGAATAAAAACAATGAATAATCTTTGTTTTTGTGGACTAATGATGCTTCAACTCAGTGAATAGTTGAGGACAACACAAGATGATCATGTAATCTCAATGGTAATATATTGATGTTTGTATGTTTTCTGTTATGTCCACAATGTGGAAAGAGAACTAAAGAAAATCACAAGCTTTCTAATAAAGAATCTACCATTAAAATACACTTACCCACAGAAATGTACATAAATCATCTCTATATCTGTCTATCTACCCGATGATCCATTACACCTTATCTATCTATCTATCTATCTATCTATCCATCTATCTATCTACCTGTCCTTTATCATCTTCTACTTGCTCAAGGTCAAGACAGGCTGCAGAGCGGCACAGTTATACACATAGTGTGGATTTGAATTTCAACTTGTTGTGATCAAATTTCTCTACCTTTCTATATCCCTGTGTCTTCTTGCATAAAATCTGTATATTTCCATTTTTGAAATGTTTTGTGACATCAGAGTTTCTAGTTCATTGCTACTGCAATGTGACTGCAAGCAGAATTTCATATGTTACAATATTGTTGTAGATCTTGTCTCTTTTCTGTAAACAAGCTGCTACTGCATTGTAGAAATTAGTACATGTGAGTAACTTTAACTTTCTTCTGTTGAGTGTGCTGGGGAGGTGTTGGAGAATAAGATTATATAGCTTTCAGGGGTGCGATTCTCTGCCACATCATCTGGTGTCCACCTTCCTAAGTCAAATCTTTTCCTGTCACCAGGTAGTTGAACCCCTTTCCCTTTGTACCCCCCCTTGTCCTATCCCTCTAGAACCACTATACTGTTGTCTGTTCACTAGTTTCTGTTTGTTGTTTTTCTAGTTTGTTCATCCATTTCTTTCAGTTTTATGTCCCATGTATGAGTGAAACCATGGTGTTTATGTCCTTTTCTGTCTGACATTTCACTCGCATGATATTCTCAATGTCCCTCCAGGTTGTCACAAATGTCAGTGTTTCATCTTATAGCTGCGAGGTATTCCATTGACACGTGTACGCATCTTTATCCAATCATATACCAAAGTTTGAACACACCGTGGGCTCCTCTGTCTCTTCTGTTCACACAGTGTTTTGCATTCTAGTTCCACCATCACTGACATTGGTGAGGCCTTAGAAATAGCTCCAATTATGTTCCCACACATCCCATTAACTCTTACATGATGAAGATTCATAAAAATTCACATCACTTGGGATATGCATAGGTTTTCAAAGTCTAATAAACATTCTCATGCATGTTAATAACCAAAAGTATGTACTATATGAGGTCTACAACCTCCAAACATCCATTCCAGGAATTTCCTTTCTGCTTTTCTATTGAACTTTTCTTTACTTTTACTGAGTTTTAGTCAGAGAGGGAGGGAGGAATAGAGGGGAGAGAGAAATTTCATCAGTGGCCCCCTGCACACATCTGGGGACATATATGACCTGACTTGGATACAACACTTGAAATTTCCAATCAGTGACTCAGAATACAGGCTGACTTCTCTGTCACAGAATTGCTTTTGTGTCCTCAGATGACGATAACTGGTTCCCATTCTCAGTGTTTGGAGAAAGGAATGCCTGTGCTGTGAATCACATCTTAGACTTGTCATTCAAAGGTGAGGTTGAGAATTTATCTTGGAATTTCAACACCTTTTTTCCCCTAAACTCTAGTTGGGAGCTATTTCTAGATGACTCTGACTTGTGGGTGTGCAGTCAATCTCCAGTGCTGCCACTTCCAGGGTCAGGAGCACTGATGTTGCTACAAATCCCATAGAAGGGGACACATACACGGGATTTCCATTACATGTGGAATCTAATGAAGAAAATAAACTAAAAAGTGGAGACAGACTCTTGGATATAGAGAACAGACTGAGAGCTGTCAGAGGGGAGGTGGTTGGGGGCTGAGTAGACTCATGGACATGGACCACAGGATGTTAATTTCCAGAGAGAAGAGAGGTGAGGTGAGCTGGAACAGGGTAAAAGGAGGATGAATGGTAAATGGATGGTGGATGACTCAAGGTTGTGAATACAATGTAATCTACAGATGATGTATCATAGAATTGTATACCTGAAACCTGTAATAATTTTATTAACCAACTCACCCCAATAAAAGCATTAAAAAAGGCAAAAAAATCAGCATGTCTGAACCTTCCTGTTTTAATGAAACTTTGTCATTGTTTACTTGGTAATTTTCCTAGCATCTGGCCTTACAAGTGAGTGTTAGAATGTCCAACCTCCGTCAGGACAGCTGTCTGAGAACACAGTCTAGAGTACCCCTGCAGGAGTGCTGGAGTATGTATGAGCACTGAAACATTACTATATTTTTCTCAGGATCCGGAAGAATATGGAGAGCTTACCTAGACATTTTGGGGGTTCGGACCACTTAGCATTACTGCAGGTTACATATTTAGGACCCTGAAGTTCATAGTAGGCCTGACATTGGTATTCAACTCTTGACCCCGGAGGGTAGGCAGCCAGTGGGACGGAGGTGATGTCTCCATTGCCAACAGCTGGAGGAGGCCCGCACTTTTCTGCAGATTCTAAAAAATAGCATTTTCAATGTTAGGAAAAATTCGTAGTTTTATTGGAGGCTATGTAAATAAAGCTCTACAGGAACTCTGAAGTCCTGCACTGTAAGCCTGTGACTTAAAAGTGTGGTTGATAATTTCCCTCAAATGAACACTGTTTCAACAGACTTTTCATGACGAGGGAAACACTGGAATGAAAGAACTTACTGAAGCAGCTTGGCAAGTGTGACCAGCCGTCCTCCCCACACACCATGGTGCCTGAGGTGCGTCCATCTCTGGTTTCGTACCCATACAGGCACTGGTAGTCCAGCGTGTCATTAGGCCTAAAAGCTTTTCCAGTGATGATGGCTGTTGCATTCTCAAACAGTGGCATGTCACAATGTTCTAGAGGGAAGAAGAGTGGACAGTTGCATGTCTAAGGCCATACCATGGATAATGCAGCAAGGAGACCTTCTTCTGGGGGAAATCACCATGACCCTAAGTGTGTGTGACTCCAGTGGAGTATGACTTGAACATGCTCTGACACCCAGCGTCACTCTGTGCAGGAGCACCTACCGCAGATCTCCCTGTGCATCGCTTTCCCGTCACTCAAAGCCTGTAAACATACAGTGGGAACATTTGGTCACTTCTGTTTTTTACCTGCATGTCACTGGCTGTTACTGAATTACCTTATCATAATGATATGATATTGCCATTTTCAGGACGATGAAATTCTTAATGTCCGAGGTAATGTACGTGTTTACATACGAGACTTACTGAGAGATACTAGGGGTGCGTATCTTAGAGTAAAACCGAAGAGGTCAGGTACACAGTCCATGTGTATGCATAGAGTGCACCCTCTCATCCTCATGATTGCTATAACAGAAAATCAATCAAGATTGAGTATAACAATCCATAGCAAAGGGTCCTGTTTTTCACTAAAGAGAGTCCATGACAAGCACAGAAATGGAAAACAATATTTTATAATGTAAGAATGAATATCAGGCAAATCAGCCAGTTTGCCAGGTGACATTGAGATAATAAACTTTAGAGTTGTATTTGGTATTTTTCACTTAGGACACTGTTTAGGATGCTTATCTAACTCGAATCTAATAACATGTATAATTATCATTGCCAATGTCATGCTGTGTGGAAAAGGAATGGATGGGAACTTTGGTATCAGTGGAATTTTGGATATGAAATTGTACAGGAATAACTGTTAAATTTAACATGTGGTTGGTCCTACAATATCTGAGCGGGGAGAAAGGACCTGGGTCAGTGGTACTGAGGTTTGTCACACAGAGAGGTTTCCTCTGTCCTTCCCCATGCCCTCGTGGGAATAAGGAAAATCTCAGCACGTGTGAGATTGTGGGTGTCACAGAGGGTTAGTACATTAAGACTCTGAGCAAGAGATCAGGTAGAAGGGGTTGGTCACTTTAAAATATGAGGAAGGGGATGAGAAGAGTGTGCCAGGTGACAACACAGTAGGTGTTGTCAGTATGCCCATCAAGCTCCCTAAGGAGTCCCTCCCCCATGGGCTTGCTGTACAAGAGTCACAATGAATGAATGGAAAGAGATGGATGACACCCTTCCCTGGTAGCAACCCCTCTACACACAGAAGTGTGTGTCAGCCCCCCGTGTTAACTGCTGTCTCCAATATTTACCTATCTTCTCACCCCTCTAGTGTTGGTGCATTTTTACATACAGCAGTCCCCTCCACAACGTGCACATGCTGACAGAGAATGGGTGGGAGTCATTTATTCACTATGCAAATGGGCTGAGAGGGCTGTCACCTTGCCTTAGTGGATATCTGCATATCACCATCCCCTTGTCTCTCTTGCACAGTGACCGAGTTTTGTTCCTACCTACGTGTAGGTGTCTCTGGAAAAGGACCGACTGCCCAGCCTTCCCTGAGCTTGTGGCTGTGGAACTCAGACGTGGTCTCCATCAGAGAAGGAAAGGTTTCAGACTGAGAGGAGCACTAACCTCCCCTGGAGGTCAGCTGGAACATTTCTTCCCCACCCCCCCATGTCTCTAGCCTCCTCCTTGCTTCCAAAAAACCAACCCAAAGTCCTGAGGCCACTGTCCTTTGGTGACCATGGAATGGAGAACCACAAGTTGGTGAGAAGAGACTAGGGAGAAGCCTGGACCCAAAGAACACAGGGCCAACTTTGCTTTTGAACTTCTAACCTTAGTAGTTTAATTTGGGGAAATAAGCCTTTGCAGTTTAAATCCCAGGGAATTGATCAGTCTGTAAATACATTAAACAGATTCCTACTGAGTCTCCTCCCATGCCATCTAACATCAGATGGAGATCTTGTCACTCCCACAGATTCCTCCTACACATCCTCTCGTCCCCATTTCTACACATGCCCCTGGAGTACCGTCGTCCCACTGTCTGGACTGTCCTATCAGGGACTGTGGGCCATTCCTGGGGAGCAGCCTCAGAGCAGCTTCCCATCAGTGCAGACTCGGCCCTTCCCCCACGGGAACCTCCCAGGGCTCTCCCTGCAGGTCTGCTCCTTTTCACTCAGGGCTTCCCGGTTGGACTTGAACCACTTTTCCTCCTCTCCGCTCTGTTTGCACTGCACTGGCCATCAGTGGTCCTCAAATACACAGAATTCCTTCCTTGCTTAAGTCATTTCACTCGAACATCATCTCTCTCTGAAAGTTGATTTATAATACAATGTCCATAAAATGGATTTTCTATAGTTCAAAGAACATCCACGAAACAACTTACAGATTCCTGTCAACTTAATATGTGAAAGCCAGTCATAACTGCCATGAGAGAGTCCAAATTTATTACATCCTAGGACTAATACATGTATATTATATGTAAAATGTTTGTGATATGTATATGACTTTGGGCAGTGTATTTATTTATAATTTCAACTTATTTTAAATTCCTTTTCAATGAACAAATTAGCATGCTTTCAATGTAAATACTAAAGTGGCTTTAATCTGTTTAACTTAACATTTAGTGACTTTCATAAGGTATAGTCCTATTGTTATTTAACTCAGTAAAGTAACATAATTTACTCCTGATGAAAAATTAAAAACTATTTAGACACAATTAGAATGGAAACATGTTTATGTCTTCAAGACAAAGAAGACTTAATGCATCAGCTTAAGGTTTGGTACATAAAGCTTTCTGCAGAGATATGTGTGGGTTCCAGAAAGTCACAGATTGGTCCCCAGAGCGGTTTACTTACTGAGGCAAGAGAGAGAAGAGGACCAGCCATTCTCTGTACATGTGAGCATGCTCTGGGGGCTTCCATGGCTGTAACCAGGATTGCAGAGGGGTTCCACAGTTTCACCCTGTAAATATGTCTTTCCATTGCTTGCAGAGTGTCCATGCTCCAAATTATTGACCACACATTTTCCTGAGAATGGGAAAATGATCATAAAAACAACCCCATCAATTTGGTCAAAGGAATACATTAAAATGTATCTTTAGGATATTTAAGTGAGAATGATTAGCATCCCCTAAGACGTAGTTGAAGAAAAACTAAAGCCTCTACCAACAGTGTTTTAAAAAGCAAAGTCAATATTAAATAGGATTTATCTGTAGTTTTCACAATTAGAATATGTATAAATGTCATAGATATTCTTGTAGAGTCCATTTTTCTGTCTCATACTTTTAATGAAAAACCTCCAAGAAAACAAACAAGCTACATTGGTTGTCCTGCTCTCAGAACTCAGCCCTCCATCTTATCTTGGTCACACAGCTCCATCATTCTGCCTGGTGTGATTCCCCTCCTCTCTGAAGGGTCCCCACGGGCACAGGGAGGAAGAGGTTTACTTACGGACACATGGCTCTTTAGGAGTCCATCCCTCTGGTGTACAAGTGATATGGCCCCAGTAGTCTTTTGTAGGCGGCAAATAGTTTTCATCGCAGGAGTAGTAAAACCACTTTTCCAGAGGAGCGGGGAAGTGTGATCTGTATAAGACTTCCGCATAGAGGACTCCATGCTTTATGTCTGGAAACTCACATGGGTTAACTTGAAATAAAAACAAACAAAAACAATATAAGTCATGTTTTCCTGTAATAGAATCTACTGAGTGATAAATGGTTTCCTTGATGAATTATGTTTTTAACATAGTTGCACTCATTGCATTAGGGTTTCTAGGACAAGGAAGGTTGTAAACTCAGATGATGTAAAGAACACGCGTTTCTGGTCATTTCACGACATGTGCACACTCGGAGTCCGTCTGTTGTGCACCTGCAACAACACAGTGCTTCCTCTCAGTTCTGTCTAGGTGAGCACATGGACACTCTCCTCGTGGTGGTCATGCTCACTGAGGTCTGTGTCACGGTGATGCCAGCATCCTCTCTAAGGGCATCACACTGTCACATTCATGTGGACATTTGTCCTGAACTGACACTGAAGTCATTGACCTCCTATTAGCATTATTTTGTTTTTCACTCATGGAGTGTCCAGCTGCACCATGGACGCCTCTTCAGGGAACTGATACGTGAGCAAGAGGAACTTGAGGGTGGAGGCAGAAAGCTCTTGGAAGGAAGCCAAAGAAACATCCCCAGAAGTAAATGCCCTGCTGAACTGAGTGGCACTTTGTGACATGTGATGGTGTCAGAAAATCAACTTCGTCTGCAACATTGCTCCCAGAGAGAAGGAGCCCACTGCCCCCACCTTTGAGTGTGGGGTGGACTTAGGGACCATCTTCTAAAGGTACAAATGGTCAAGGTGACAATGTGTGAGCACATCATAAAGTACGTGGAGTTGTCCTTCTTGTGTCTCAGATCACTCACCCTGGGGACATTAGTGCCACTCAGGCTCCTATGGAGACTCCAGGTGTTAAGGCCCTGAAGTCCCTGCACCACCAGGGAGGTGCCCACTTGGAAGCAGGTCCCAGCTGCACCCAGCCCTCAGCCCACACTCTGGGCCAGTGTCCCAGTGCCGCCCAGAGAGTGAGGGGGAACTAGGGGGCTGAACCTCTCCCCAGGGCTGACCCTGTGACCCTGAGTCAGGAGAGAGCAGTTTTTCTCAGTCAGTATTTATTGGAAATTTGTACAAAGGAATAAATACCTAATATGCTTGTTTTTATACAATATGAGCCTTATCCAATGTTTCAGTTTGGTTGCTACAAGCATATCAGTTACAGAAATAATTAGACATACATGCACATATTTAATATTGAATAGCAAAACTTAAAAGTTCCTCAGTTATAATATATGACTCTATCCTTTTTATAATTGGCTACTTTGAAAAGCAGAGAATGTTATAAAATCCTCTGCTTTCCGTTCTCCATAGTCAATGATGGTGACTTCTTATGTCCCCAATTTTATGTTTAATAGAAGTAATTTCAGAATTAGGAAGCAGATAATGATTTGAATGGAACTTACGGCTACATCTGGGAGGAGGTGCCCAGCCTTCTTCAGTGCACTTTGTTGTATTTCCGTGGGAGGAGTGGTAAAGGCCATTGTCACAGCTGTATGTGATTACATCTTCCAGTCTGTATTTGGTCCTGAGAGGTGCGTAGACACCATTGGCAATAGCTGGAGGATCACAGGTTGTTTCTGAAAAGAGAAAGGACAGGTGGATAATGCAGAAATCACTGTCCAGGAAAAGAGTCAAGTCCATGAGAACAGAGCAAATGTCATGACTCCCCCAGACAATTTGGGATCATCTAGCTTTCCTGTCACCCATTTCCCAGTCAAATTTTCATGAGCATATTCACACGACTCTCTAATATCTGTGCAGAGGCTTTCAGCCTGTAGAACACAGAAGACAGAAAACTATTTATTTTATTTGCCCTGGAGATGAATATATGACAATCTTCCTATAAGATACTCTCTGCTGTGAAGTCACAATACTCACTGTTCCAATGAGTAGGTTCATTAAACCCAGAGACACAAGCAAGTAGGAATGACAAGAAGTTGCAGGTGGGAGGGAGCTGAGTGTGCAGCTCTGTGTGCAGCTTACCTTGTCCATAAGTCCAGGAGACCCACAAGGTGACAATGACATTGACCAGGGACAGCAGCATGTTGGGCATCCCCGACGGTGTATCAACACGAATAATCCAGCCGTGCTCTGTGCGTTGTGACTCTGCCTCATGAGAAGTTGGTAGTGTGAGCCTGAATTTAAGGGCACTACCAGGATGCCAGTTTGTTGAGGTCACTTAGTGAAAATCAAAGTTCAGAGAGTTTTGCAAGATCTGTACATTTTTGTTTATGATTTCACAATTATTTCTTGATTACATTTTCTCATTGTTCTTATGAACAATAAGAACAATATTCTATGGAATAGAATTCCATATTCCATGGAATATTGACACAGAGGCAAAAAAGGCAATATGAACCACAAGGTTTTAAAATAAACAACTCTTGAAAAGGGCGAGGTTCTTTCTCCACCCAGAGGTGGAGTGGGAATAACTCTGAGTCCACATCCTTGTAATTGTTCCTTGTCCTGTATGTGTCCTCACCCAGCCTCAGTGCTTAGGGTCTGTGAGTACCAACCCATGTATCTGGACCCACTCCAGCCTGTGTAACTTCTTGTCCATAGAAAAGCACTGATTTTTTTGTGAACCTTTAATAGACCACATCAGAGAGTGCAAGAGTTTCTGTGCATCCTGGGCACTGAGACATTGGTAACCAATGTGCTTTGAGGTACCTTGTCATTTAAGGTACACTACATTCAGAGGCTTACAGTAGAAAATTAGGGAAGAATGAAGTCTCACCCTGAGAAGTAGTTTGACTAATATACTTCTGCTCAACTGTAATTTGGAGACTGGTTTTAAGACACTGCTTTCTATTTGGTGGGGACTTTAAATGTTTTTTAAATGCTTTCACAATAAGCATCGAGAAAATAAAAATTCAGTTCCTTTATTAAGTTAGCATCAGGTATATTGTTCCATGACTGGCTAGTATAAGATTTGCAGCTTCAAAATAAGGTGTTGCTTTTGTCAAATAGAAGAGCAACTGCCCGACACTGTGACACAGTTCCAACCTCACTCAGGGGAGCAGGACGAAGGATGGATCTTTGTCACCCTCACAAACTCCTTTCCTGGTCCAGGGACCCCCTGCTGACAGCAGCAAGGGGACAGAGTGACACGCCTGTTCTCACTCACTGTTTTACCATCTAACGTTTTCATTGTGTTGGCTCCCCCAGTAAATCCTAAGCTCACATGTGTTCAGTGTTAAACCTCCAATCCAAGATGCACAAAGCCACACTATCATCCATACTGAGTTCAATAATCTCTAGGCAACTAGTCCAGCCCTCAAAATGGTGAATAATGATTGTCTTGGTACAAGTGTAAACAATGACACAGTTTATTTTACCACCTTTGGGAGAAGATTAGGCTGAAAGCTCAGACTAATGTATTGTATTGATTTCCCTGAAATAAGGTAGAAAAGAGCAAGAAATGACAGAAAATTTTTAGCAGGCATTGAGGCAGTGTGGGTGGCTGGTGGAAACGCGTTCATTCACATCTGGGAAACTGCATTGTCCCTTCCCAACACACGGCTTTAAATGACTGCCCTGATGTCACTGCACTGTGTCCCGGTTTACACGAAAACTCAATGGTATCCCCTCTTTTTACGTAGTGTGTCTTGTCCTTTTGCCCTTTAAATTGTATGTTATTTTCATTCAGGATTTCTTCAGATATGATACAGGGATCTGAAAGTAGACAAGGAAATAAAAACAATAAATAATCTTTCCTTTTGTGGACAATGAGGCTTCAACCCAGTGAATAGCTGAGGACAACATAAGATGATCATGTAATCTCAATGGTAATATATTGATGTTTGTATGTTCCTGTTATGCCCACAATGTGGAAAGAGAACTAAAGAAAATCACTATCTGGGGTGCTAAGATGCTGTCGGAGTAGGAAGGAGCAGATTTGGCTTCCCTCTGCTCAGGGGAGAAATTCCTGACCGATCTATGGAGTAGAGAAGCAATCAACCAACATACTTCAGCATATGTGAAAATAAGGTACCAAGGATTGTGGCGGAACCGAAAAGCTGGACCTTAAGAAGAGTGCTGCAACAAGGTAGGGCCCCGGGGACCAGCGTGTGGTCCGTGGGCTGCAGCCCCAGGCCCAGGGCCCACTGCTGTGTTTGCCACAGACTCCTTGGGAGAGAGCCGGGACAACTGCTCCCTCCCCAGCCAAACAAGGTCTGAGCGGCACTGGGAGGAATCCAGGTGCTAGCAAACACACAAGGGCTGTGAGCACCTTTGGAGGCTGTGGACACCGGAGAGCCTGGGTCGAGCAGCAGGCCGGGACCCCCACAGTCACTGGTCTGGCTAGAGAGTTTGGTGGCAGGAGAAGCTGGGCCACTGTGGGGAGTGGCAGGCTTGAACAGGAGGAATTTCTCAAGAGGAAGGAGTGAATAGACAGACACTGTTTGGGGAATTCTCCTAAAGTGATCAGTTGCTCCAGCCTCCCTGCCACCCAACTGTGGGTGCAAGGGCGTGCGGGCGCACATGCAGGGAGAGCATCCCCTTACCCCAGTCCACAGCAGTAACCCTGGGGAAAGACCTGATTCCCACACCCGGGGCGCAAGGCTGAGGAGCCAGTGCAAGCTCCACAGGCCGAGGAAGAAAAGCCATACCAATCACCCCTCAGCCTGCAGCCTGCTGCAGCCAGCAAGAGCAGAAAATCCAGTTTGGCCACTTTGAAACCAAGAGACTTTTTAATTTGATTCTATTTTTTTTAACAATTTTTAATTCTTTAATTTTTATTGTTTTTATTCTCTTTTGATTTCTTTTTCCTCTTTTTCCTGATTTCTTGCTTTATTCCTTCCTCCTTCCTTTCCTCCAATTTTATCTCTTCTTCCTTCCTTCCTTCATCTGCCTTTTCTATTTTTACTTTTTAAAATTTTTTCTAAATACTTACAAGTGAGACAAAATCCTGGATCTGTGAAAAGACCAAAGTTGAACCAAAGAAGGAGCACCACAACAGCTGGGACAGTGAGATAAATTTCACTCTGCTATTACAGAGAACCTGCAAGTTATTGCATATTTGTATTATTTTTATTTTTCCAGTATTCCCACATCTTTTTTTAATAGTATTTTTGTATCCTTCTTCTTTTTGTATAGTCTGCTTTGCTAGGCTGGATATATTGTATGATCTGA
Organism: Phyllostomus hastatus; assembly: GCF_019186645.2. Lineage (NCBI taxonomy): Eukaryota > Metazoa > Chordata > Mammalia > Chiroptera > Phyllostomidae > Phyllostomus > Phyllostomus hastatus. The sequence goes on along the minus strand of NW_025333607.1, from coordinate 21,345,509 downwards.
CAGCTTTCCCCTGATATCTCTTTCCATACTGTATTGCTAATCTACTGTCCTGTAACTCACCTGTGTCCCATTAGCACACTACTCGAGGTTCTGTACTCCCTATTCTTGTTACCTAGATCTCATAGATTCCATCATATGATTGTTGCCATAATATTATTGTAAATAACTGCTGTTCCATGCAATTGTAATTACTTCACAACACTCCTCCCCCACCCAGATTTTAGCCCATTTCAAAGTTTCCTGAACTCTATTACTGTAGTGGTTAACTCTATTCTCTCACACACTCCACCTATTTACTATCATTTACTTTCACCTTCCCTCAGAATCTGACCTCCCGCAACCTCCCTGCTTTATAGATCCAACTCACAATCCTTCCTTCCCCAACAAGAGTCTTATGTTCTTTCCATCCTTTCTAAAAATCAGCAGGCTGGGTGGAAGATCACGGTTAACACTATACATAGTCAAAGGATCTCCTATCTCTTCCCTACTTGCTACTACTGTAAATATCATAGAATTCTCTGTTCCTGTCTTAAATCATTTTGCCTTCCCCCTCCAAATGATGACAAAAATGAATAGGTAGATGTGGTGAACACCAGGATACTCACTGGAAGAGGAAACCCAACAACAAAGGAACCACTAACAGATAATAACAGAAGAAGGTGAAGGAGGGAGTAATAACCACACAAACCTCAATCCAGGACCTATCTGGAAATACAACTAAACAGTAGAGACAGTACCCAATACAAACAACTGAACAAGAGCAAGAGAGAATTCTTTAAACCTTATACACATGGAAGAACCAGCTTCAACATAACCTGCCCTCACCAGCACAACAAAATACAGGAGGTGGTGGACAGAGTGACCCTCATTTAACCAGCTGGTGGGAAGGAACCACCAAAGAAAGACTCAACAACAATCAAAACCCAAAGGCAAACACAAAGCCAACTTAAATGACAGCCCAAGACCAGTGAGCTTGGGACATCAAGGAAACTGCACCACGGAAACTCACTGCTATTCTAACACAGAAGTTCACACCACAAACCCAAGGAGCCAGAACAGATCAATTTAAGAAGCTGAGGCTAACAAGAAGAGTCTCACAAACAATGGGAAGATAAAGAAACAATCTCCAAATGAAAGGAAAGGAGGAAGCCTCAGAAAGAATGCTAAATGAAATAGAGACAATTCAACTATCAGATATTGAGTTCAAAGCAATGATTGTCAGGAAGCTCAATGAGCTCACAATGAGCTACCAGAAACTACAGGGAAGCTATAATGAACTCACTGAAAACTATGTCAGCATGAAAAAGGGAATAGAAATTCTCAACAAGGGCCAAGAGGAAATGAAGAATTTCTGAACTGAAGAACACAGTAGGAGGATTGAAAAGCAGGATCGATGGAGCAAAAGATCAGATCAGTGAGCTAAAGGACAAAGTACAAGAAAACACCCAGAAAGAGCAAGAAAAGGAAAAGAAGCTCAGAAAGAATGAAGAGGGATTAAGAGAAATGCAAGACAATATGAAACGTAATAATAATGTCTGTATAATAGGGATACCAGAAGGAGAAGAAGAAGACCAAGGGATAGAAAACCTATTTGAAAAAGTAATGATGGAAAACTTCCCTAATTTGATGAGAGAAAAAGTCACACAAATCCAGGAGACACAGAGAGTCCCAATCAAGAGGAACCCAAAGAGACCCACCTCAAGACACATTATAATTAAAATGGCAAAATTTCAAGACAAAGAGAAAATCTTAAAAGCAGCAAGGGAGAAACAGGAAGTAACATACAAGGGAGCCCCAATAAGGCTAATAGCTGACTTCTCAATAGAAACACTCCAAGCCAGAAGAGAATGGCAAGAAATATTCCAAGTAATGAGAACCAGAGGTCTGCAACCAAGGCTACTTTACCCAGCAAGGCTCTCAATCAAGATAGAAGGCCAAAAAAGAAGCTTCTCTGACAAAAGAAGTCTAAAAGAATACACCTCCACTAAACCAGCTCTGCAAGAGATGCTAAAGGGACTGCTTTAAGGAAAGAAAGGAAAAGAGAGAGTGAGAGAGGAACACACGTACATAAAAGGCAATGAATAAGTACCTATCAATAATAACCTTAAACATAAATGGATTAAATGCTCCAATCAAAAGACATAGAATAGCTGATTGGATAAGAAAACATGAACCACACATATGCTGCCTACAAGAGACCCACCTCAGGATAAAAGACCTGCACAGACTAAAAGTGAAGGGCTGGAAACAAGTTTTCCAAGCAAATGGACAGGAAAAAAAAAAGTCAGGGTAGCAATACTCATATCTGACAAAATAGACTTCCAAAAAAGGACCATAAAGAGAGACTCAGAAGGCCATTTCATAATACTCAAGGGAAGAATCCACCAAGAAGACATAAATATTGTAAATATATATGCACCCAACATAGGAGCACCCAAATACATAAAGAAAATCTTAGAGGACTTGAAGAAAGATATTGACAGCAACACAATTATTGTGGGGGATTTTAACACCCCACTATAAAAAATGGACAGATCTTCCAAACAAAATATCAGCAAAGATATTGTGGCATTGAACAATACCCTAGATTAAATGGGCTTTACTGATGTACACAGAACCCTCCATCCCAAAGAAGCTAAATACATATTCTTTTCAAATGTACATGGAACATTTTCAAAGATTGACCACATGATAGACACAAAACAAGCCTCAACAATTTCAAAAAAATTGAAATCATACCAAGCACTTTCTCGGATCACAAGGGACTAAAGCTAGAAACCAACCCCAAGGGAAAAAACCCCAAACACTCAAAATCATGGAGATTAAATAGAATGCTATTAAACAATGAATGAGTCAAGAATGATATTAAGGAAGAAATCAAAAGGTTTCTGGAAACAAATGAAAATGAACTCACAACAACCCAAAACATATGGGACACAGCCAAGGCAGTCCTGAGAGGGAAGGTCATAGCGATACAGGCCCACCTAAAAAAAGTTAGAAACATTCCAAACAAACAACCTAACCCTATGTCTACAAGAACTTGAGGAACAACACAAAGACAGCCCAGAGCAAGCAGAAGGAAGGAAATAACCAAGATCAGAGCAGAATTAAATGACATAGAGACTAAACGCACAATTCTAAGGATCAATGAATCCAAGAGCTGGTTCTTTGAAAAGATAAACAAAATCAACAAGCCTTTAAGAAGACTCATCAAGAAAAAAAGAGAGAAAACTCAAACAAACACAATAAAAAATGAAAGAGGAGAGATTACAACAGATACCTCAGAAATGCAAAGGATTGTAAGAAATTACTATGAAGAACTGTATGCCAAGAAATTTGAAAACCTAGATGAAATGGACAAATTTCTAGAAAAATATAATCGTTCAAAACTCAATGGAAAAGAAGCAGAAAGCCTGAACAAACCAATAACAGCAAAAGAAATGGAAGCAGTAATCAAAAACTACCAACACACAAAAGCCCTGGACCAGATGGTTTCACAGGAGAATTCTACAAAGCATTTAAGGAAGAACTAACCCCTATCCTTCACAGACTATTTCAAAAAATCCAAAAAGATGGAAGACTCCCAAACTCTTTTTATGAGGCCAACATCATCCTAATTCCAAAACCAGATAAAGACACAACAAAGAAAGAAAACTTCAGGCCAATAGCACTGATGAACATAGACGCTAAAATCCTCGACAAAAATACTGGCAAACCGAATCCAACAGTACATTAAAAAGATCATACACCATGACCAAGTGGGATTCATTCCAGGGATGCAAGGATGGTACAATATTCGCAAATCAGTAAATGTAATACATCACATAAACAAAAGCAAAGACAAAAACCACATGATCATATCAATAGATGCAGAAAAAGCATTTGATAAGGTGCAGTACCCATTTATGATAAAAACACTCAGCAAAGTGGGAATAGAGGGAGCATTCCTCAACATAATAAAGGTCATATATGAGAGACCTACAGCCAACATCATACTCAATGGGCAAAAATTAAAATCTTTTCCAGTAAGATCAGGAACAAGACAAGGCTGTTCACTTTCACCACTTCTATTCAATATAGTACTGGAAGTTTTAGCCACAGTGATCAGACAAGAAAAAGAAATAAAAGGCATCCAAATGAGAAAGGAGGAAATAAAACTCTCACTGTTTGCAGATGACATGAGAGTGTACATCGAAAATCCTATAGACTCCACCAAAAAACTGCTTGACCTAATAAATGAATTTGGCAAAACAGCGGGATACAAAGTCAATATCCCGAAATCAAAGGCATTTCTGTACACCAACAATGAAACAGCAGAAGCAGAAATAAAAAAAATCCCATTTGAAATAGCAAAAAGAAAAATAAAATACCTAAGAATAAACCTAACCAAAGAGGTAAAAGACCTGTATTCAGAAAACTACATAACACTGAAGAAAGAAATCAAGGAAGACACAAACAAATGGAAACATATACCGTGTTCATGGATTGGAAGAATTAATATCATCAAAATGTCCATACTACCCAAAGCAATTTACACATTCAATGCAATTCCTATTAAAGTACCAATGGCTTATTTCACAGACATAGAACAAACAATTCAAATTTTTATATGGAACCATAAACAACCTCGAATAGCTGCTGCAATTTTGAGAAAGAAGAGTAAAGTAGGAGGGCTCACAATACCTGACACTAAACTATACTACAAGGCCACTGTAATCAAAACAGCCTGGTACTGGCATAAAAACAGGCACATGGACCAATGGAACAGAACAGAGAGCCCAGAAATAAACCCAAGTCTCCACAGTCAATTAATATTTGACAAAGGAAGCAGCAACATAAAATGGAATAAAAATAGCCTCTTCAACAAAGGTGTTGGGAGAACTGGACAGCTACCTGCAAAAAAATGAAACTTGAGCACCAACTTACACCTTATACAAAAATAAATTCAAGGTGGATACAAGACTTAAATATAAACTGTGACACCATTAAAGTCCTAGAAGAGAACATAGGTAGGAAAATCTCAGATTATTTCACGCAGAAACTTTTTTACTGACATGTGTCCTAGAGCAAGGGACATAAAGGAAAGAATAAACAAACAGGACCTCATCAAAATAAAAAGCTTTTGCACAGGTAAAGAAAACAGTATCAAAATAAAAAGAGAATCAACTGTATGGGAAAACATATTTGCCAATGATACCTCAGACAAGGGTTTAATCTCCAAAATATAGAAAGAACTTACAAGACTGCACTCTAAGAAGACAAGGAATCCAATTAAAAAATGGGCAAAAAACTTGAACAGACACTTCTCCAAGGAGGACATCCAGAGGATCCAAAGACACATGAAACAATGTTCAATATTGCTAGCTATCAGAGAGATGCAAATTAAAACCACAATGAGATACCACTTCACACCAGTCAGAATGGCCATCATAAACAAAGCAACAAACAACAAGTGTTGGAGAGGTTGTGGAGAAAAGGGGACCCTAGTGCACTGCTGGTGGGACTGCAGACTTGTACAACCACTGTGGAAAGCAGTATGGAATTTCCTCAGAAAACTAAAAATGGATCTGCCTTTTGACCCTGCAATTCCACTGCTGAAACTATATCCTAAGAACACTAAACCCCAACCCAAAAGAACCTTTGCACCCCGATGTTCATAGCAGCACAATTTACAATAGCTAGGTGCTGGAAGCAACCTAGATGCCCATCAGTAAATGAGTGGATCAAAAAACTATGGTACATTTACACAATGGAATTCTATGCAGCAGAAAGAAAGAAGGAGCTCCTACCCTTTGCAACAGCTTGGATGGAACTGGAGAGCATTATGCTAAGTAAAATAAACCAGGCACTGAAAGACAAATACCATATGATCTCACCTTTGACAGGACCCTAAACAACAAAACAAAGAAACAAGCAAAATATAACCAAAGACTCTGAAATAGAGGACAGGCTGATAGTGACCAGAGGGGAGAGGGGAGGAAATTTCAGGGAAGAATGGGAAGGGTTTACAGGAACAAATTTAAAGGACACAGGGACAAAAACTAGGGCGGGGGGGAGGGTGGAAATGGGAGGGAGATGGGGAGGGATGGGTGGGTGGGCTGGAATGGGAGTAAAGGACAGAAAACTGTACTTGAACAATGATTAAAATAAAATTAAAAAAAAGAAAATCACAATCTTTCTAGTAAGGAATCTACCATTAAAATACACTTACATACACAAATGTACTTAAATCATCTTTACATCTGTCCATCCACCCAATGATTCACTACACCTTATCTATCTATCTATCTATCTATCTATCTATCTATCTATCTATCCATCTATCTATCTGTCATTTATCATCTTCTACTTTCTCAAGGTCAAGACAGGCTGCAGAGAGGCATAGATATACACATAGTGTGGATTTGAATTCCAACTTGTTTTGATCACATTTCTCTACCTTACTATATCCCTGTGTCCTCTGGTGTAAAATCAGTATATTTCCTCTTTTGAAATGTTTTGCGACATCAGAGTTTCTAGTTCATTACTACTGCAATGTGACTGCAAGCAGTATTTCATATGTTACAATATTGTTGTAGACCTTGTCTCTTTTCTGTAAACAAGCTGCTACTGCATTGTAGAAATTATTACATGTGAGTAATTTTAACTTTCTTCTGTTGAGTGTGCTGGGGAGGTGTTGGAGAATAAGATTATATAGCTTTCAGGGGTGCGATTCTCTGTCACATCATCTGGTGTCCACCATCCTAAGTCAAATCTTTTTCTGTCACCAGGTAGTTGAACCCCTTTCCCTTTGTACCCCCCCCTTGTCCTATCCCTCTAGAACCACTATACTGTTGTCTGTTCACTAGTTTCTGTTTGTTGTTGTTCTTGTTTGTTCATCCATTTCTTTTAGTTTTATGTCCCATGTATGAGTGAAACCGTGTGGTTCATGTACTTTTCTGTCTGACATTTCACTCACATGATATTCTCAATGTCCATCCAGGTTGTCACAAATGTCAGTGTTTCACCTTATAGCTGAGAGGTAGTCCATTGACACATGTACTGCATGTTTATCCAATCATATACCAAAGTTTGAACACACCGTGGCCTCCTCTGTCTCTTCTGTTCAGCCCAGTGTGTTGCATTCTAGTTCCACCATCACTGACATTGGTGAGGCCTTAGAAATAGCTCCAATTATGTTCCCCACACATCCCATTAACTCTTACATGATGAAGATTCATAAAAATTCACATCACTTGGGATATGCATAGGTTTTCAAAGTCTAATAAACATTCTCATGCATGTTAATAACCAAAAGTATGTACTATATGAGGTCTACAACCTCCAAACATCCATTCCAGGAATTTCCTTTCTGCTTTTCTATTGAACTTTTCTTTACTTTTACTGAGTTTTAGTCAGAGAGGGAGGGAGGAATAGAGGGGAGAGAGAAATTTCATCAGTGGCCCCCTGCACACATCTGGGGACATATATGACCTGACTGGGATACAACACTTGAAATTTCCAATCAGTGACTCAGAATACAGGCTGACTTCTCTGTCACAGAATTGCTTTTGTGTCCTCAGATGACGATTCCCATGTCAGTGGTTCCCATTGTCAGTGTTTGGAGAAGGGAATGTCTGTGCTGTGAATCACGTCTTAGACTTCATTCAAAGGTGAGATTGAGAATTTATCTTGGAATTTCAACACTTTTTTCCCCCATAAACTCTAGTTTGGAGCTATTTCTAGATGACTCTGATTTGTGGGTGTGCAGTTGATCTCCAGTGCTGCCACTTCCAGGGTCAGGAGCACCGATGTTGCTACAAATCCCATAGAAGGGGATACATACACAGGATTTCTGTTACATGTGGAATCTAATGAAGAAAATAAACTAAAAAAGTGGAGACAGACTCTTGGATACAGAGAAAAGACTGAGAGCTGTCAGAGGGGAGGTGGTTGGGGGCTGGGTAGACTCCTGGACATGGACCACTGTATGGTAATTTCCAGGGGGAAGAGGGGTGAGAGGAGGTAGAACAAGGTAAAAGGAGGATGAATGGTGATGGATGGAGGTTGACTCAAGGTGGTGAGCACAATGTAATCTACAGGTGATGTATCATAGTATTGTATACCTGAAACCTGTATAATTTTATTAATCAAGTCACCCCAGTAAAAACATTAAAAAAGGGAAACATCAGCATGTCTGAACCTTCCTGTTTTAATGAATCTTTGTCATTGTTTACTTAGGAATTTTCCCAACATCTGGCCTTACAAGTGAGTGTTAGAATGTCCAGCCTCCGGCAGGACAGCTGTCTGAGAACACAGTCTAGAGTACCCCTGCAGGAGTGCTAGACTATGTATGAGCACTGAAACATTCCTATAATTTTCTCAGGATTCAGAAGAATATAGAGAACTTACAGAGACATCTTGGAGGTTTGGACCACTTAGCATCACTGCAGGTTACATATTTAGGACCCTGAAGTTCAAAGTAGGCCAAGCATTGGTATTCAACTGTTGACCCTGGAGGGTAGGCTGCCAGTGGGATGGAGGTGATGTCTCCATTGCTAACAGCTGGAGGACGACCGCACTTTTCTGCAGATTCTAAAAAATAGCATTTTGAATGTTAGGATAAATTTGTAGTTTTATTGGAGGCTATGTAAATAAAGCTCTATAGAAACTCTGAAGTCCTGCACTGTAAGCCTGTGACTTAAAAGTGTGGTAGATAATTTCCCTCAAATGAACACTATGTTTAAACAGACTTTTCATGACAAGGGAAAGACCGGAATGAAAGAACTTACTGAAGCAGCTTGGCAAGTGTGACCAGCCGTCCTCCCCACACACCATGGTGCCTGAGGTGTGTCCATCTCTGGTTTCGTACCCATCCAGGCACTGGTAGTCCAGCGTGTCATTAGGCCTAAATGCTTTTCCAGTGATGATGGCTGTGGCATTCTCAAACAGTGGCATGTCACAATGTTCTAGAGGGAAGAAGAGTTGACAGTTGTATGTGTAAGGCCATACCATGGATAATGCAGCAAGGAGACCTTCTTCTGGGGGAAATCACCGTGACCCTGAGTGTGTGTGATTCCAGTGGAGTATGACTTGAACATGCTCTGACACCCAGCGTCACTCTGTGCAGGAGCACCTACCGCAGATCTCCCTGTGCATCGCTTTCCTGTCACTCAAAGCCTGTAAACATACAGTGGGAACATTTGGTCACTTCTGTTTTTTACCTGCATGTCACTGGCTGTTACTGAATTACCTTATCATAATGATATATTACCATTTTCAGGATGACGACATTTGTAATGTCAGAGGTAATGTACGTGTTTACATACTAGACTTATTGAGAGATACTAGGTTTGCGTATCTTAAAGTAAAACCGCAGAGGTCAGGTACACAGTCCATGTGTATACATAGTGCACCCTCTCGTCCTCATGATTGCTATAAGAGAAAATCAATCAAGATTGAGTATAACAATCCGTAGCAAAGGGTCCTGTTTTTCACTAAAGAGAGTCCATGACAAGCACAGAAATGGAAAACAATATTTTATAATGTAAGAATTAATATTATGCAAATCAGCCAGTTTGCCAGGTGACATTGAGATAATAAACTTTTGAGTTGTATTTGGTATTTTTCACTTAGGACACTGTTTGGGAGGCTTATCTAACTCGAATCTAATAACATGTATTAGTTATCATTGCCAATGTCATGCTGTGTGGAAAAGGAATGGATGGGAACTTTGGTATCAGTGGAATTTTGGATATGAAATTGTACAGGAATAACTGTTAAATTTAAGATGTGGTTGGTCCTAGAATGTCTGAGGGGGGAGAAAGGACCTGGGTCAGTGGTACTGAGGTTTGTCACACAGAGAGGTTTCCTCTGTCCTTCCCCGTGCCCTCATGGGAATAAGGAGAACCTCAGCACGTGTGAGACTGTGGGTGTCACAGAGGGTTAGTATGTTAAAACTCTGAGCAAAAGATCAAGTATAAGGGGTTGGTCACTTGGAAATACGAGGAAGGGGATGAGAAGAGTGTGCCAGGTGACAACACAGTACGTGTTGCCAGCACCCCCATCAAGCTCCCTAAGGAGTCCCTCCCCCATGGGCTTGCTGTGACAAGAGTCACATTGAATGAATGGAAAGAGATGGATGACACCCTTCCCCGATAGCAACCCCTCTACACACAGAAGTGTGTGTCAGCCCCCCGTGTTAAATGCTGTCACCCATATTTACCTATCTTTTCACCCCTCTGGTGTTGGTGCATTGTTACATACAGCAGTCCCCTCCACGACGTGCACATGCTGACAGAGAATGGGTGGGACCCCCTTATTCACTATGCAAACAGGCTAGGAGGGCTGTCACCTTGCCTTAGTGGATATCAGCATATCACCGCCCCCTTGTCTCTCTTGCACAGTGACCAGGTCTTGTTCCCACCTACTGTAGGTGTCTCTGGAGAAGGACCGACTGCCCTGCCTTCCCTGAGCTTGTGGCTGTGGAACTCAGACGTGGTCTCCATCAGAGAAGGAAAGGTTTCAGACTGAGAGGGGCACTAACCTCCCCTGGAGGTCAGCTGGAACTTTCCTTCCCCACCCCCCCATGTCTCTAGCCTCCTCCTTGCTGCCGAAAAACCAACCCAAAGTCCCGAGGCCACTGCACTTTGGTGACCATGGAATGGAGAACCACAAGTTGGTGAGAAGAGACTAGGGAGAAGCCTGGACCCAAAGAACACAGGGCCAACTTTGCTTTTGAACTTCTTCCCTGAGTAGCTTAATTTGGGGAAATAAGCCTCTGCAGTTAAAATCCCAGGGATTTGATCATTCTGTACATACTTTAAACAGATTCCTACTGAGTCTCCTCCCATGCCATCTAACATCAGATGGAGATCTTGTCACTCCCACAGATTCCTCCCACACATCCTCTCGTCCCCATTTCTACTCACGCCCCTGGAGTACCGTTGTCCCACTGCCTGGACTGTCCTATCAGGGACTGTGGTCCATTCCTGGGGAGCAGCCTCAGAGCAGCTTCCCATCAGTGCAGACGCGGCCCTTCCCCCACGGGAACCTCCCAGGGCTCTCCCTGCAGGTCTGTTCCTTTTCACTCAGGGCTTCCCGGTTGGACTTGAACCACTTTTCCTCCTCCCCGCTCTGTTTGTGCTGCACTGGCCATCAGCGGTCCTCAAATACACAGAATTCCTTCCTCGCTTAGTCATTTCACTTGAACATCATCTCTCTCTGCAAATTGTTTTATAGTACAATGTCCATAAAATTAATTTTCTATGTTTCAAACAACATCCATGGATCAACTTATGGATTCCTGCCAACTTAAAATGTGAAAGCCAGTCAAAACTGCCATGAGAGAGTCCAAATTTGTTACATCCTAGGACTAATACAGGTATATTATATGTAAAATGTTTGTGATATGTATATGACTTTGTGCAGTGTACTTATTTATAATCTCAACTTATTTTAAATTCCTTTTTAATGAACCAATTAGCATGCGTTCAATATAAATATTAAAGTGACTTTAATCTGTTTAACTTAACAACATTTAGTGATTTACATAAGGTATAGTCCTACTGTTGTTTAACTCAGTAAAGTAACATAATCTACTCCTGATCAAAAATTAAAAACTATTTAGACACAATTAGAGTGGAAACATGTTTATGTCTTCAAGACAAAGAAGACTTAATGCATTAGCTTAAGATTTGGTGTATAAAGCTTTCCCCAGAGATATGTCTGGGTGTCAGAAAGTCACAGATTGGTCCTCAGAGCGGTTTACTTACTGAGGCAAGAGAGAGATGACGACCAGCCGTTCTCTGTACATGTGAGCATGCTCTGGGGGCTTCCATGGCTGTAACCAGGGTTGCAGAGGAGTTGCACAGTTTCACCCTGTAAATATGTCTTTCCATTGCTTGCAGAATGTCCATGCTCCAAATTATTGACAACACATTTTCCTGAGAATGGGAAAATGATCATGAAACCAACCCATGAATTTGGTTATAGGAATACATTGACCAAAGAAATGTATCTTTAGGATATTTAAGTGAGAATAATTAGCATCCTCTAAGAAATAGTTTAAGGAAAACTAAAGCCTCTACCAACAGTGTTTTAAAAAGCAAAGTCAATATTAAATAGGATTTATCTGTAGTTTTCACAATTAGAATATGTATAAATGTCATATTCTCGTAGTGTCTATTTTCTGTCTCATGTTTTTAATGAAAAACCTCCAAAAAAACAAACAAGCTGCATGGGTCGTCCTGCTCTCAGAACTCAGCCCTCCACCTTATCTTGGTCATACAGCTCCATCGTTCTCCCTGGTGTGATTCCCCTCCTCTCCGAAGGGTCCCCACGGGCACAGGGAGGAAGAGGTTTACTCACGGACACACTGCACTTTAGGCGTCCATCCCTCTGGTGTGCAAGTGATGTAACCCCAGTAGGCTTTTGAAGGCGGCAAATAGTTGTCATCGCAGGAGTAGTAAAACCACTGTTTCAGAGGAGCGGGGAAGTATGATCTGTATGTGCTTTCTGCATAGAGGACTCCATGCTTTATGTCTGGAAATTCACATGGGTTAACTTGAAATAAAAACAAACAAAAACAGTATAAATCATGTTTTTCTGTAATAGAATCTACTGAGACATAAATGTTTTCCGTGATGAATTATGTTATTGACATAGTTGCACTCATTGCATTAGGGTTTGTAGGACAACAAAGGTTGTAAACTCAGATAATGTAAAGAACACTTGTTTCTGGTCATTTCACAACATGTGCACACTCGGACTCTGTCTGTTGTACACCTGAAACAACACAGTGCTGCCTGTCAGTTCTGTCTAGGTGAGCACACAGACATTCTCCTGGTGGTGGTCACGCTCACTGAGCTCTGTGTCACTGTGATGCCAGCATCCTCTCTAAGGGCATCACACTGTCACATTCATGTGGACATTTGTCCTGAACTGACACTGAGGCCATTGACCTCCTATTAGCATTATTTTGTTTTTCACTCATGGAGTGTCCAGCTGCAGCGTGGATGCCTCTACAGCGACCTGATATGTGAGCAAGAGGAACGTGAAGGTGGGGGCAGAAAGCTCCTGGAAAGAGGCCAAAGAAACCTCCCCAGAATAAATGCCCTGCTGTACTGAGTGGCACTTTGTGACATGTGATGGTGTCAGAAAATCAACTATATCTTCGACTCTCCTCCCTGAGAGAAGGAGCCCTCTGCCCCCACCTTTGAATGTGCGCTGGACTTAAGGACTGTCTTCTAAAGGTAGGAATGGCTCAGAAGACAATGTGTGAGCAAGTCATAGATCACATGGAAGTGTCCTCTTTGTGTCTCAGATCACTCACCCTGTGGACAGTTAGTGCCATTGAGGCCCCTACAGAGACGCCAGATATTAAGGCCCTGAGGCCCCTGCACCACCAGGGAGGTGCCCACTAGGAAGCAGGTCCCAGCTGCACCCAGCCTTCAGCCCACACTCTGGGCCAGTGTCCCAGTGCCGCCCAGAGAGTGACTGGGAAGTAGGGGGCTGGACCTCTCCCCAGGGCTGACCCTGTGACCCTGAATCAGGGGAGAGGGATTGTTCTCAGTCAGTATTCATGGGAAATGTTTACAAAGGAATAAATAACTAATATACTTTTTTTTAGACAATATGAGCCTTAGCCAATGTTTTAGTTTGGGTACTACAAATGTATCACTTACAGAAATAATTAGACATACATGCACATATTTAATGTTGAATAGCAAAACTTAAAAGTTTTTTAGTTATAATATATCACTCTACCCTTTTTATAATTGGCTGTTTTGAAAAACAGAGAATGTTATAAAATCCTCTGCTTTCCATTCTGTGTAGTCAATGATGGTGACTTTTTATGTCCCCATTTTTATGTTTAAGAGAAGTAATTTCAGAATTAGGAAGCAGATAATGATTTGAATGGAACTTACGGCTACATCTGGGAGGAGGTGCCCAGCCTCCTTCAGTGCACTTTGTTGTATTTCCGTGGGAGGAGGGATAAAGGCCATTGTCACAGCTGTAGGTGATTACATCTTCCAGTCTGTATTTGGTCCTGAGAGGTGCGTAGACACCATTGGCAATAGCTGGAGGGTCACAGGTTGTTTCTGAAAAGAGAAAGGACAGGTGGATAATGCAGAAATCACTGTCCAGGAAAAGAGTCAAGTCCATGAGAACAGAGCAAATGTCATGACTCCCCCAGACAATTTGGGATCATCTAGCTTTCCTGTCACCCATTTCCCAGTCAAATTTTCATGAGCATATTCACACAACTCTCTAATATCTGTGCAGAGGCTTTCAGCCTGTAGAACACAGAAGACAGAAAACTATTTATTTTATTTGCCCTGGAGATGAATATATGACAATCTTCCTACAAGATACTCTCTACTGTGAAGTCACAATACTCACTGTTCCAATGAGTAGGTTCATTAAACCCAGAGACACAAGCAAGTAGGAATGACAAGAAGTTGCAGGTGGGAGGGAGCTGAGTGTGCAGCTCTGTGTGCAGCTTACCTTGTCCATGAGCCCAGGAGACCCACAAGGTGACAATGACACTGACCAGGGACAGCAGCATGTTGGGCATCCCCGACGGTGTATCAACACAAATATCCCAGCCGTGCTCCGTGGGGTGTGAGTCTGCCTCGTGAGAGGTTGTTAGTGTGAGCCTGAATTTAAAGGCACTAGCAGGAAGCTGGTTTGTTGAGGTCACTTAGTGAAAATCAAAGTTCAGAGAGTTTTGCAAGATCTGTACATTTTTGTTAATGATTTCACAATCATTGCTTGACTACCTTTTCTCATTGTTCTTATGAAACTTTTCTTAGGAATATTGACACAGAGGCAAAAAAGGCGATATGAACCACAATGTTTTAAAATAAACAACCCTTGAAAAGGGCAAGTTTCTTTCTCCACCCAGAGACAGAGTGGAAATAACTTGAGTCCACATCCCTGTCACTGTCCCTTGTCCTGTATGTGTCCTCACCCAGCCTCAGTGTTTAGGGTCTGTGAGTACCAACCCATGTATCTGGACCTTCTCCAGCCTCTGTGCCTTCTTGTCCATAGAAAAGCACCGATTTTTTTGTGAACTTTTAATAGACCACATCACAGAGTGCAAGAGTTTCCGTGCATCCTGGGCATTGAGATGTTGGTAACTAATGTGCTTTGAGGTACCTTGTCATTTATAGTGCTTCACATTCAGAGGCTTACAATAGAAAAATGGGAGGTATGAAGTCTAGCCCTGAGAGGTAGTTTGACTAACATACTTGTGCTCAATTGTAATTTGAAGACTGATTTTAAGACAGTGCTTTCTATTTGATGGGGACTTAAATGTTTTTTAAGTGCTTTCACAATAAGCATCGAGAAAATAAAAATTCAGTTCCTATATTAACTTGGCATGAGTTATATTGTTCCGTGACTAGCTAGTATAAGATGTGCAGCTTTCATATAAGGTGTTGCTTGTGTCAAATAGACGAGCAACTGCCCGACACTGTGACACAGTTCCCACCACACACAGGGGAACAGGACGAAGGATGGATCTGTGTCACCCTCACAAACTCCTTCCCTGATCCAGGGACCCCCTGCTGATAGCAGCAAGGGGAGAGAGTGACAGGCCTGTTCTCACTCACTGCTTTACCATCTAACGTTTTCATTGTGTTAGCTCCCCCAGTAAATCCGAAGCTCACATGTGTTCAGTGTTAAACCTCCAATCCAAGATGCATAAAGCCACACTCTTATCCATACTGAGTTCAATAATCTGTAGGCAGTAGCCCTGGCTGGTGTGGGTCAGTGAATTCAGCACTGGCCTGTGAACCAAAGAGTCAGTGGTTTGATCCTCAGTCAGGCCACATGCCTGGGTTGTCCCCACTTTGGGGGTGTGTAAGAGGCAGCGCACTTCTGTGCTTCTGTCCTTCTTTTTCTCCCCTGCTTTCCCTCTATCTAAAATAAATAAAATAAAATCTTTTAAATAATGTCTATGCAAGTAGTCCTATCCCTGGAATGGTGAATAATGCTTTTCTCAGTAAAGTCTAAATGATGACATAGTTTATTTTATTACCTTTGTGAGAAGATTAGGTTGAAAGTTCAGACTACTGTATTGTACTGATTTCCCTGCAATAAGATAGAAAAGAGCAGGAAATGTCTGGATATTTTTAAGAAGTGATGAGCAAGAACAGGCAACAGGTGGAAGCTCCTTCATTCACATCTGGGCAACTGCACTGTCCCTTCCCGACACATGGCTTCAAGTGACTGCACTGAAGTCACTGCACTGTGTCCCAGTTTACACGTAAATTCTATGATATCCCTTGTTTTTGCGTAGTGTGTCTTGTCCTCTTTCCCTTTCAACCGTATGTTATTTTCATTCAGGGTTTCTTCAGATATGACACAGGGATCTGAAAGTAGACAAATAAATAAAAACAATGAATGACCTTTGCTTTTGTGGACTAAGAAAGCTCTCAGCTAATGACTAGTTGAGGACAACATGAGATGATGATGTAGTCTCAATGGCTAATATTTATTAACGTGGGCTAAGTGCTATCCTTGGCACTTCCTGTGGTATCCTCCAGCTCCTTCATGGGGCAGCTACTGCTAGTCACACACTAGGAAACTGAGGCAAGGGCAGTTCAGTCATACTGTCCAAGGTCACGGGGCATAGCAGGGGGCAGATGTGTGTGGACCCTGGCACCTGAGTCTGGAGCCTTGACCTCTGTCTCTGGTGTGCATGGCACCCACCCCTGTGAGCTCATGTCCAGGGGAGGTATGTGAACCTGCTCTACATGGTCATGGCTTTCACTCTCTGTTTCCTATTCAGCTGGCAGTGACTACAAATGCTCCAAGTTCATTCACACTCTGCTAAGTTCAATCAATGTCTATTTTTCTCTTATGCCCACAATGTGGAAAGAGAACTATAAAAAACCACAAACTTTCTAATAAACAATCATCTATTAAGATACACTTATATGTTCTATATATATATAAATAATCTTTATATCTGTACATCTATCTACCCACCCACCCAATAATCCACTATATTCTTTCTCTTTCTTTCTTTCTTTCTTTCTTTCTTTCTTTCTTTCTTTCTTTCTTTCTTTCTTTCTTTCTTTCTTTCTTTCTTTCTTTCTTTCTTTCTTTCTTTCTTTCTTTCTTTCTTTCTCTATCCATGAATCTGATCTTTTTCATTCTCTGTGGTCAGGACAGGCTGCAGAGAATCCTTACCTGCCAGCAGGAATCCTTACCAAATCTGCCAACTTAATATGAGAAAGCCAGTTATAACTTTATATTAGAGTCCTAATTCACAACATCATAGCACTAATGCATAAAATTATATGTGAAATGTTCGTGAACTGTGTGTGTGTATATATATGCACCAACGGGAAGTCAGCTTATTTTTAAAATATAAGGTATATTTTAATTTCTTTCAATGAATACATTTAGCATCATTTCAATGTAAACACTAAACTAACATGACTCTAACCTTTGTTTTATTTAACATCATTAGTGATATTCATGAAGTATAGTTCTGCTGTTACTTAATTCAATAAAATGACATAATCTATTGTTTTTTAATATGTTTAAAGTGCTTAGACACAATTAGAGTGGAATTGTATTTATGTCTTTAAGACAAATAAGCCTTGATACACTCAGCTTGAGATTTCATACATAAAACTTTCCACAGAGATAAGTCTTGCACACAGAAAGTCATAAACAGATTGTATCTCAGAGGAGCTTTCTTTCTGATGCATTTGTGAGGAGGGGACCAACCATCTCCATACACATCATTGTGGTTGGGAAGGCTTAATCAGGATGGCAGGTAACTCTCACAGACTGACCCTGTAAATATGTTTGTTCATCAGGTGGGGAATGTCCATGCTCCAAATAATTGAAAACACATTTTCCTAAGAATGATAAAATGATAATGAAAAACCCCACTGGTTGATCAAAATGATAAATTAAAAATTATCTTTATGATATATAAATTAGAATGCATAAGCATCCAAAAGTGACTCATAGAGTCAAGTAAAGCTGCCACTAAATGATTTTAAAAAGAAATTGACAGTGAATATAATTTATCTGTAGATCACAATTAGAATATATAAAAATGACATAGGTATTCTGTAGAGCCCATTTTTGTCTCTCATGTTTTCATGTTTTTGATGAAGAACATCCCACAAAACAAGGATTGGTCTTTCTGCTCATAGAACTCTCCCCTTAACCTATGTTTGTCATGCAGGCTTAATTGTCCTCACTTGTTTAGTTCCCCTCCTCTCCAAAGTGTCCCCATGGGCACAGGGAGGAAGAGGATTACTTACTGAGGCAGGGAACTTTAGGAGACCACCCTCTGGTGTGCAAGTGATCATAGCCCAGTTTAGTTGTGTGAGAGGAGTCACATAGTAATCCTCACAGGCATAGTAATACCATTGTCCCACAGGAGTGGGGAAATGTTTTCTGTATATGTCTTCCCTATAGAGGACTCCATGTTTTATTTCTGGAAATTCACAAAACTCAACTTGCAGTGGAGATAAACAAAAAAACCAGCATAAATTATGTTTTCCTCTAATAGAATCTACTGAGAGATAAATGGTTTCCCAGATGAATTATATTATTAACATAGTTGCACTCATTGCATTAGGGTTTGTAGGACAACAAAGGTTGTAAACTCAGATGATGTAAAGAACACTTGTTTCTGGTCATTTCACGACATGTGCACACTCGGACTCTGTCTGTTGTACACCTGAAACAACACAGTGCTGCCTGTCAGTTCTGTCTAGGTGAGCACACAGACACTCTCCTCGTGGTGGTCATGCTCACTGAGGTCTGTGTCACAGTGATGCCAGCATCCTCTCCAAGGGCATCACACTGTCACATTCATGTGGACATTTGTCCTGAACTGACACTGAGGCCATTGACCTCCCATTAGCATTATTTTGTTTTTCACTCATGGAGTGTCCAGCTGCAGCGTGGACGCCTCTTCAGGGAACTGATACGTGAGCAAGAGGAACGTGAAAATCAAGGCAGAAAGCTCTTGGAAAGAGGCCAAAGAAACCTCCCCAGAAATAAATGCCCTGCTGAACTGAGTGGCACTTTGTGACATGTGATGGTGTCAGAAAATCAACTATGTCTCCCACTCTCCTCCTTCAGAGAAGGAGCCCACTGCCCCACCTTTGAATGTGGGCTGGACCTAGGAACCATCTTCTAAAGGTAGGAATGGCTCAGAAGACAATGTGTGAGCAGGTCATAGATGACATGGAGGTGTCCTCTTTGTGTCTCAGATCACTCACCCTGGGGACATTAGTGCCTCTGAGGCTCCTACAGAGATGCCAGATATTAAGGCCCTGATGCCCCTGCACCACCAGGGAGGTGCCCACTTGGGAGCAGGTCCCAGCTGCACCCAGCCTTCAGCTCACACTCTGGGCCAGTGTCCCAGTGCTGCCCAGAGAGTGACCGGAAACTAGGAGGCTGGACCTCTCCCCAGGGCTGACCTTGTGACCCTGAGTCAGGAGAGGGTGGTTCTTCTCAGTCAGAATGTTATGGGGAAGTTTTTACAAAGAAATACATGACTAACATACTTGTTAGATAAGACTAGTCTTAGCCAAAGTTTTAGTTCTGATACTTGAAATAAATTATTTAGAGATATAAACACATGCACATATTTAACATTGAAGAGTACAAATTAAAAGAGTTTTCAATTACAATTGTAAGATTTCATCTTACTGAGATTCAGCCACTTTGAAAAGCAATGGATGAAATGAAATCCTCTGCTTCGCATTCTCAGCAAGTCAGGGAGGGAGACTTACTACATCCTTATCTTTACATTTAAGAAAAATAATTTCAGAATTAGGAAAACAGGTCATGATTTGAATGGAACTTACAGATGCATCTGGGAGAAGGTGCTCAGCCTTCATCAGTGCATCTTGTCTCATTCCTTCAGGAGGAGGGATAAAAGCCATTGTCACAGCAGTGCGTGATTACATCTTCCAGCCTGTATTTGGTCCTGAGAGGTGCGTACAGACCATTGGCAATAGCTGGAGGATCACAGGTTGTTTCTGAAAAGAGAAAGGACAGGTGGATAATGCAGAAATCACTGCCCGGGAAAAGAGTCAAGTCTGTAAGAGCAGAGCAAGTGTTATAAGACTCCTGAAGACAATTTGTGATCAACTAGCTTTTCTGTCACCCATTTTCCAGTCAAGTTTTCATGAGCATATTCCCATGACTCTCTAATATCTGTGGAGATGCATTCAGATTGTGGAACTGAAAGGACAGAAAGCTATTTTATTTTCACCTGAGATGAATATACATTAATCTTCCTACAAGATATTCTCTTTTGTGATGTCACAATACACACTATTGCTATGAGTCAATTCACTAAACCCAGATACACAAGCAAGTAGGAACCACAAGAAGTTTCAGGTTGGAGAAAGCTAAGCATGCAGCTCTGTGCCCAGCTTACCTTGTCCACGAGCCTGGGAGGCCCACAAGGTGACAATGACACTGATCAGGGACAGCAGCATGTTGGGCAACCCCAACAGTATATTAACACGAATATCCCAGCCGTGCTCCGTGGGGTTTGACTCTGCCTTGTGAGCCGTTGGTAGTGTGAGCCTGAATTTAAGGGCACTACCAGGATGCTTTGCAAAATCTGTAAATTTTTGTTAATGGTTTCACAATCATTTCTTGACTTTATTTTCTCATTGTTCTTGTGTAACTTTTCTTAGAAATAGTAACACACCTGATCCAACAGCGATATGGAACACTAATTAAGATTAAACAACTTTTGAATTGGGCGAGGTTCTTTCTCCAGCAATAGGTGGAGTGTGAATAAGTCCGAGTCCATGTCCCAATAACTGTCCCTTGTCCTGTATGTGTCCTCACCCAGCCTCAGTCCTTAGGGTCTGTGAGCGACAATCCGTGTATCTGGACACCCAGTTCTGGCCTCTGTACCTTGTCATCCATAGAAAAGCACTGATTTTTTGTAAACCCTTAATACACCACACCACAGAGTGCAAGAGTTTTGGTGCATCCTGGGCATTGAGATATTTGTAACTAATGTGCTTTGAGGTATCTGGTCATTTAAGGTGTACTCTATTCAGAGGCTTACAATAAAGAATGGGGATTATGAAGCCTAGCCCTAAGTAAATTGGAGACTGGTTATTAGACAGAGCTCTTCAATTTGATAGAAACTTTGTTTTTTATGTGCTTTGAGAATAAGTTATGAGAAAATAAAAATTCAGTTCCTATATTAACTTTGCATTAAGGAAACTGTTCCGTAATCAGGTAGTATAAGATTTGCAGCTTCCAAATAAGGTGTTGCTTTTGCAAATAGAAGAGCAACTGCCCGACACTGTGACACAGTTCTGACCACACACAGGGGAGCAGGACGAAGGATGGATCTGTGTCACCCTCACAAACTCCTTCCCTGGTCCAGGGCCCCCCTGCTGACAGCAGCAAGGGGACAGAGTGACAGGCCTGTTCTCACTCACTGCTTTACCATCTAACGTTTTCATTGTGTTGGCTCCCCCAGTAAATCCTAAGCTCACATGTGTTCAGTGTTAAACCTCCAATCCAAGATGCACAAAGCCACACTGTCATCCATACTGAGTTCAATAGTCTCCAGGCAACTAGTCCAGTCCTTGAAATGGTGAATAATGATTGTCTTGGTACAAGTGTAAATGATGACATAGTTTATTTTACCACATTTGGGAGAAGATCAGTTTCAAAGTTCAAACTACTGTATTGTACTGATTTCCCTACAATAAGATAGAAAAGAGCAGGAAATGTCTGGATATTTTTAAGAAGTGATGAGCAAGTACGGGCAGCACGTCAAGCTCCTTCATTCACATCTGGCAACTGCACTGTCCCTTCCCAACACACGGCTCCAAGTGACTGCCCTGATGTCACCGCACTGTGTCCCGGTTTACACATAAACTCAGTGATATCCCCTGTTTCTGTGTAGTGTGTCTTGTCCTCTTTCCCTTTCAACCGTATGTTATTTTCATTCAGGATTTCTTCAGATATGACACAGGGATCTGAAAGTAGACAAATAAATAAAAACAATGAATAATCTTTCTTTCTGTGGACAATGAAGCTTCCACCCAGTGAATAGTTGAGGACAACATAAGATGATCATGTAATCTCAATGGTAATATATTGATGTTTGTATTTTTCTGTTATGCCCACCATGTGGAAAGAGACCTAAAAAAACACAATATTTGTAATAAAGAATCTACTTAAATATTAAAATACACTTACCCACACAAATGTATATAAATCATCTTTATATCCGTCCATCCACCCAATGATTCAATTACACCTTATCTATCTATCTATCTATCTAGCTATCTATCTATCTGTCATTTATCATCTTCTACTTGCTCAATGTCAAGACTGGCTGCAGAGAGGCACAGATATACACATAGTGTGGATTTGAATCCCAACTTGTTTTGATCAAATTTCTCTACCTTTCTATATCCCTGTGTCCTCTTGTGTAAAATCATTATAAATATTTCTTTTTTTGGAGTGTTTTGTGACATCAGAGTTTCTAGTTTATTGCTATTGCAATGTGACTGCAAACAGAATTTCATATGTTACAATATTATTGTAGACATTGTCTCTTTCTGTAAACAAGCTGCTACTGCATTATAGAAATTATTACATGTGAGTAATTTTAACTTTCTTCTGTTGAGTGTGCTGGGGAGGTGTTGGAGAATAAGAATATATAGCTTTCAGGGGTGCGATTCTCTGCCACATCATAGGGTGTCCACCTTCCTAAGTCAAGTCTTTTTCTGTCACCAGATAGTTGAACCCCTTTCCCTTTGTACCCCCCATGTCCTTTCCCTCTAGAACCACTATACTGTTGTCTGTTCACTAGTTTCTGTTTGTTGTTGTTCTAGTTTGTTCATCCATTTCTTTCATTTTTATGTCCCATGTATGAGTGAAACCGTGTGGTTCATGTCCTTTTCTGTCTGACATTTCACTCACATGATATTCTCAATGTCCATCCAGGTTGTCACAAATGTCAGTGTTTCATCTTATAGCCGAGAGGTATTCCATTGACACGTGTACTGCATCTTTATCCAATCATATACCAAAGTTTGAACACACCGTGGGCTCCTCTGTCTCTTCTGTTCACCCCCAGTGTGTTGCATTCTAGTTCCACCATCACTGACATTGGTGAGGCCTTAGAAATAGCTCCAATTATGTCCCCACACATCCCATTAACTCTTACATGATGAAGCTTCATAAAAACTCACATCACTTGGGATATTCATAGGTTTTCAAAGTCCAACAAACATTCTCATGTATGTTAATAACCAAAAGTATGTACTATATGAGGTCTACATACCTCCAAACATCCATTCCAGGAATTCCCTTTCTGCTTTTCTATTGAACTTTTCTTTACATTTACTGAGTTTTAGTAAGAGAGGGATGGAGGAATAGAGGGGAGAGAGAAATTTCATCAGTGGCCCCCTGCACACATCTGGGGACATATATGACCTGACTGGGATTCAACACTTGAAATCTCCAATCAGTGACTCAGAATGCAGTCTGACCTCTCTGTCACAGAATTGCTTTTGTGTCCTCAGATGACGATAACTGGTTCCCATTCTCAGTGTTTGGAGAAGGGAATGCCTGTGCTATGAATCACATATTAGACTTGTCATTCAAAGGTGAGGCTGGGAATTTATCTTGGAATTTCAACACCTTTTTTTCCCCTAAACTCTAGTTTGGAGCTATTTCTAGATGACTCTGACTTGTGGGTGTGCAGTCGATCTCCAGTGCTGCCACTTCCAGGGTCAGGAGCACCGATGTTGCTACAAATCCCATAGAAGGGGACACATACACGGGATTTCCGTTACATGTGGAATCTAATGAAGAAAATAAACTAAAAAGTGGAGACAGACTCTTGGATACAGAGAACAGACTGAGAGCTGTCAGAGGGGAGGTGGTTGGGGGCTGAGTAGACTCATGGACATGGACCACAGGATGGTAATTTCCAGAGGGAAGAGGGGTGAGGGGAGCTGGAACAGGGTAAAAGGAGGATGAATGGTAAATGGATGGTGGATGACTCAAGGTTGTGAATACAATGTAATCTACAGATGATGTATCATAGAATTGTACACCTGAAACCTGTATAATTTTATTAACCAACTCACCCCAATAAAAGCATTAAAAAAGGCAAATAAAAAATCAGCATGTCTGAACCTTCCTGTTTTAATGAAACTTTGTCATTGTTTACTTAGGAATTTTCCCAGCATCTGGCCTTACAAGTGAGTGTTAGAATGTCCAACCTCCGGCAGGACAGCTGTCTGAGAACACAGTCTAGAGTAGCACTGCAGGAGTGCTGGAGTATGTATGAGCACTGAAACATTACTATATTTTTTTCCGGATCTGGAAGAATATGGAAAGCTTACCTAGACATTTTGGTGGTTCGGACCACTTAGCATCACTGCAGGTTACATATTTAGGACCCTGAAGTTCATAGTAGGCCTGGCATTGGTATTCAACTCTTGACCCCGGAGGGTAGGCAGTCAGTGGGAAGGAGGTGATGTCTCCATTGCTAACAGCTGGAGGACGACCGCACTTTTCTGCAGATTCTAAAAAATAGCATTTTCAATGTTGAGGAGAAATTCTAGTTTTATTGCAGACTATGCAAATGAAGCTCCATAGGAACTCTGAAGACTGTCCTGCATTGTAAACCTGTGGCTTTAAAGTGTGGTGCATAATTTCCACTCAAACGAGCACTGTGTTTAAACAGACTTTTCAACTCTTTGCAAAGGAAGCACTGGAAATGAAATACTTACTGAAGCAGCTTGGCAAGCCCGACCAGCCATCCTTTCCACACACCATGGTGCCTGAGGTGTGTCCATCTCGGGTTTCGTACCCATCCAGGCACTGGTAGTCCAGCGTGTCATTGGGCTTAAATGCTTTTCCAGTGATGATGGCTGTGGCATTCTCAAACAGTGGCATGTCACAATGTTCTAGAGGGAAGAAGAGTGGACAGTTGCATGTCTAAGGCCACACCATGGATAATGCAGCAAGGAGACCCTCTACTGCCAGAAATCACCATGACCCTAAGTGGGTGTGACACCAGTGAAAGTATCACTTGGAACACTCTCTGACACTCAGCGTCACTTTGTGCAGAGCACCCTACCACACATCTTCCTGTGCATTGCTTTCCTGTCACTCAAAGCCTCTAAATAAATGTATAGAAGAAACATCCAGTCACATCAATTTTTACCTGCATGTTGCTGGCTGTTACTGAGTTACAGTAACGTAGTATGATGATGTTATCATTTTAAGGCCAATGAGTTTGTGAACATAAGAGGCAATGCATCTATTTATGTACCAGACATTCTTAGAATGTGTATGTTAAAGTTGTAGTCCTTGGATAAACAATCCATGTATTTACGTAGTGCACCGTCTCATCCACATGATTGCTATAATAGAAAACTCATTGAAATTGAGTATAAAAATGAATTGCAAAGGTACAGGATTTCATTAAAGAAAGGCCATGACAAGCAAAGAAATGGAAAACAGTGTTTTAAAAATGTTAGATTGATATCTTACAAGTCAACTAACTCATTAGTTGGTGTTGAGATAATAAACTTTATTATTGTGTTCAGAAATTTTTACTCAGGATAAAGTTTATGAGATATACCTTATCTAAGTTGTGTTGAATAATTTGTATTAGTGGTTTTTGCTAATTTTATGCTATGGCAAAAGTAATTGGATGGGAATATTGGTATGAGAAAAGTTTTGGATGTAAAACCATACATTGGTAACTGTTAAATTTAACATGCAGGTGGTCCTACAATGTTTGAGCGGGGAGAAAGGACCTGGGTCAGTGGTACTGAGGTTTGTCACACAGAGAGGTTTCCTCTGTCCTTCCCCGTGTCCTCATGGTAATAAGGAAAAGCTCAGCATGTGTGAGACTGTGGGTGTCACAGAGGGTTAGTAGGTTAAGACTCTGAGGAAGGGATCAGGTAGAAGGGGTTGATCACTTTAAAATATGAGGAAGGGAATGAGAAGAGTGCGTCAGGTGACAACACAGTTCGTGTTGCCAGTATGCCCATCAAGCTCCCTAAGGAGTCCCTCCCCCATGGGCTTGCTGTGACAAGAGTCACACTGAATGAATGGAAAGAGATGGATGACACCCTTCCCCATTAGCAACCACTCTACACACAGAAGTGTGTGTCAGCCCCGCGTGTTAAATGCTATCACCAATATTTACCTATCTTTTTACTCTTCTAGTGTTGGTGCATTTTTACATACAGCAGTCCCCTCCACGACATGCACATGCTGACAGAGAATGGGTGGGACCCCTTATTAACTATGCAAACGGGCTAGGAGGGCTGTCACCTTGGCTTAGTGGATATATGCATATCACCATCCCCTTGTCTCTCTTGCACAGTGACCAGGTCTTGTTCCCACCTACTGTAGGTGTCTCTGGAGAAGGACCAACTGCCCAGCCTTCCCTGAGCTTGTGGCTGTGAAACTGAGATGTGATCTCTGCCATATAAGGAAATGTTTTCTTTTTAAGTTTTTTTAAATTGTTGTTCAAATACAGTTGTCCCCATTTTCGCCCACGTATCTCCCTTGCCCTACCCCCCATCCCACATTCAACCCTCCTTTCCCTGTTCTCTTTTTCCCACGGGTCCTTTATACATGTTCCTTGACTTGACCCTTTCCCTTCTCTCCCCCTTTTCCCCCCCGACTCCCCACCCCCTCTGGTCCTTGTCAGTTTGACTGAGAGGAGCACTAGCCTCCCCTGGAGGACAGCTGGAATATTCCATCTCTGCCCTCCCAGTGTCTATAGCCTCCTTGTCCACTGTCCTTTGGTGACCATGGAATGGAGAACCACAAGTTGGTGAGAAGAGACTAGGGAGAAGTCTGGACCCAAATAACACAGGGCCAACTTTGCTTTTGAACTTTTCACCTTAGTAGTTTAATTTGGGGAAATAAGCCTTAGCAGTTAAAATCCCAGGGATTTGATCATTGTGTAAATACATTAAACAGATTCCTACTGAGTCTCCTCCCATGCTGTCTAACATCAGATGGAGATCTTGTCACTCCCACAGATTCCACCTACACATCCTCTCGTCCCCATTTCTACTCACACCCCTGGAGTACCGTAGTCCCACTGCCTGGACTGTCCTATCAGGGACTGTGGGCCATTCCTGGGGAGCAGCCTCAGAGCAGCTTCCCATCAGTGCAGACTCGGCCCTTCCCCCACGGGAACCTCCCAGGGCTCTCCCTGCAGGTCTGCTCCTTTTCACTCAGGGCTTCCCGGTTGGACTTGAACCACTTTTCCTCCTTCCCGCTCTGTTTGTGCTGCACTGGCCATCAGCGGTCCTCAAATACACAGAATTCCTTCCTCGCTTAAGTCATTTCACTTGAACATCATCTCTCTCTGAAAGTCATTCTTCCATTGTCATGGGGACTCCTCATATTTTGAACTCTTATCTGTTAGCTTCTCTGCTGGGTCTTCCTGCACAACGCCCACACATGAGCGATGGTCTGTTGTGACTCCTCTCATGTCCCAAACAGCATCACTCACACTCACTGATTACCTTGTCCTTATTGTTTTCTTTCAGTTAATCTCCTTAAATTTTGTTGCATAATGTTTAGTTTTTCTTGTATATAGTTTTATTTTTTAATAACTATAAATGTGCTTAGTCTACCATACTTTTGAGGGAATTAATGATAAGTATTTAAAGCCCATCTTTTAGGTCCCCTGGCTGCTCCTCAGACAGGGCTCACTAGTTACTGAGTTCCCACCCACATTCAGTGATCACAGCTTCTCTGTAGACATAGAGGACTCCAGTTGAAGTTCAGCTCTGGTTTCTCATGATTTATAATATAATTTCCATTAAATTTGCTAAATTTTAAACAACACCCACAAAAACAACTTAGAGGCTCCTGTCAGCTTAAAGTGTGAAAGTCAGTTACAACTTCATATTAAAGTTCTAATTAATAGCATCATAGCACTAAAATATAATTTATATATGAAATGGTTGTGAGAGATACATATTTGGCAATGGGCAATCAGTGTATTTATCTTTAATTCAGTTGTATGTTAATTTTAATTTTTTTCTTCAATGAACACATTGAGTATGATTTTAACGTAAATAGTAAAGTGACTTTCACCTCTGTTTTACTTAAAATTATTTAGTGACTTTCATCAAGTATAGTTCTACTGTTACTTAATAAATGAAGTAACCTAATCCATTTGTTATTATCAATTTAAAACTATTTGGACACAAGTAGAATGAAAAGGTATTTATGTCTTTGTTTTAAGAAAGAGAAAACTTGATACATTCCCTTTGAAATCTGGTAAAGAAAACTCTCAGAGAAGTAAGTCTGGGTCTCATAAAATCACAGATTGGTTCTTCTTTTTTCATTCTGTATTTTTTCTCAAGGAGGTCTCATCATTTCTGTGGTGATAATCTCAAACACAGATCTCCTGGCTAGACCTAATTGTCCAACTCTGCAGTTTACAATCCAGTTTTGATTTTCCCCGGGCAGCTCAGCGATCATGTGCCCAGGTCAAGTTGAGATGTTCCTTTCAAAGTACTCTTTCTACTGCCTGCAGCACCTTCCCAAGAGCCATCTCTACTTACCTGCTTACTTATGAAAACAACTGAAAATAAACACAAGAGTCCTTTGATGATTATCCTGTCTGACACCCAACATTCAGGAACATTACCTGTGTTTTCCACCACCAAAGATAACCCAAAGCTGTCCTCTGCTCTGCGTCTCCTCAGCCATCACTCTGCCCCATCCCCACCCAACATTCTCCCACATTGTGAGTAGAATCCCTGACAATATTTCCCAAATATTGTTTTGTTTTTAAAGCTTGGCAAACACTGGTCCCTGCAGGGTGAATACTCTGCATTGCTCAGTTGCCCACAGATTGCAGTTCTATTTCTAACCCTGGAAAACAGACAGCTGACTGGCAAACCTGAAGGAGATTCACGTAACAGTCCACAGAACTACTGAGAATTAGAAAATAAAGAGCCCCCCTAGGGATCTGCAGAAATTAACTCTCAAGCAGAGTGGTGGGTGTGAACACAAACTTGGGAGAAAAATTGCTGAGGAAGTTGTAGGGAAATGTAAATTTGGTGATGAGTGCCTGGTTTTATATAATGTAAAAGCTTGTATTCAGAGTGAGAGCACAGTTACACTTTCATCACAGATCTGTGATGTGCTCGGACTACAGGGCATGTCAGTGCACTGGGTTGGATGGGATATTGTCTTTAGACATCAAAACCCCTGTCCTCCCTATTTGCATTAAATCAGAAGGAGACACCTCAGTGTTATTCACTGTGCATTAAAAGTAATTCCACATAATCCAAATTTGGTAAAAATAAAACATTTTAAATGATTTTTATTATGATAATCCTTAAAAGTGACTTACCGTGACAGGCGGGTGTATCAGACCAGCCACTGTGACCACACACTATGAAGCCTGTGGTGCGTCCGTCTCTGTTTTTATATCCATCCTGGCACTCATAGTCCAACCTGTCATTGACCTTAAACCATGTGCTGCCAGTTCTGGCTCTGGCATTCTCAAACACTGGCATATCACAAGATTCTAATGCACAATGGAATTGAAGAGTTCATGTCCAGTAGCATTTAACAGACACTCTAAAGGGGTAAGTCCCATCCCAAGGAAACACATCACATAAGAGCAATCTCAGAATACCAGTGATAAGCCACTGTCCTGATATTGTTACTCAGGATGAAAACAGGTGTTTCTACAAAGCAGTTTTACCATCACTTAAATCATCTGAACAATTTAAGGACGTTTTTCTCAGTGCCATTGCACTCACACATTTATTCCACCCTAGCAGGAAACTAGACCCTAACAGATGTGCTGGACTTTGGTTCTGGCAAAGCAGAGTAGCATTTGGTGAATGGAGGTAGGAGCCAAACTCAGTAGCAGTTGAGCCATCAATGCCAGACATGAAGTTAATTGGTTCAATGAAAAGATTAATTTTCAACAGTGAGAGTGATGTTTAAACATTCTATAGAAATCTACTTTAGAATTTACTAACTTTAAAAATCCACATGCTCATTTAGCTTTGTTCAAATATCCCCTTAATGACTGGATATTCTTATATACTTATTATGATTGAATGTAGAAATAGTTCCAAATTTATAACTAGTATAAGAAATTAAATTGTTGAACAAGTAGTCTTCATTTTTACTAATACCTTACTGGAGTGATGTTAATATAGGTTTAAACAGCTTTCCTTAAACTTTAAAGCATATTAGGTAGCCAGTTAATTTAAAGATTTAAAAAATAAAGAAAAGTATAACAATAAAAATAATGGAGACATTTTTTTCTTTCCTAATAATTACAACACAATAAGAGTGTTGTAATGGATAACTAATCACAATTTAATATAGTATTAGTTTGATATAAAGGTAACTTTCATCATTTTTTTTCTTTCACTAGTTCCCATTGTAAGTACAGAGACTGAAAAAAATGAAAAGATAAAAATGGATATTTTAAATATCCACTTTATGTGAATGAAAAAATATAAGTACATGTCTGTGGGATAAATACTATAAAATGAGAAAACTGTTCTTAGAATATTCTCATAAACATCGAGGAGGCAACAAGCATTTCTTATTCTCCACTGACTCGATGTTGATGTATGTTTTTTAAAAAAATATAAGTTTTATTCACCTGGCTGGCGTAGCTCAGTGGATTGAGTGCGAGCTGCGAACCAGGCATTGCAGGTTCAATTCCCAGTCAGGGCACATGCCTGGGTTGCAGGACATGGCCCCCAGCAACCGCACAGTGATGTTTCTCTCTCTCTCCTTCTCCCTCCCTTCCCTCTCTAAAAATAAATAAATAAATAAATAAAAAGTATAAATATAAATTTTATTCAGAAGAGGGCCTGCTCTGCTGTATCAGATATAAATTACACAGGTGACACTATTCTACAATTATGCACTGTGAACACATGTTTTCATTTAAACACATAACTTTTATGTCTAGGAATGAACATGTACCCAGACATAAAAGTTTGACCCCCTGAAAACAGGCCCAGGCCAAGGCCTCATCTAGAAATGAATGAGTGACACTGGAATACACAGAAGGTCCCTCACCAGTTTGTGAATCACAGGAAGTTTTTTGGAGGGAAATCCTTGAACTGAAAGATGATCTTATAGCTACCTTCTAGTAATCAATTTTAAAAGGTGAAAACTTACATATACATTTCAAAAACTTTTTATTTATATTTTCAGATGGAACCACCTCAGCTTCTGCCAGCCCAAGGAAAGGAAATCAGGTAAAGTAACCATTTCTGCCACAGGCATCGGGGCAATAACTCAACATCGTGAATGACTTACTAATGCACCTGGGGCGAGTGGACCATCCACGCTGCAGACACGTGATCGTTCCTGATGTCTGACCATCTTCTGTTAAGTAACCTTGTTTGCACTTGTATTGTGTTTCTGTATGTAAGGGGTATTTCAGTTCAGATTCAGAAAAAAATCCATTCTCAATTTCTATATCCGACTTTAAACATGTGACTAAATGGGAGAGAGCAGGAGGGAAAGGTAAGCATAGGGTCCATAAACATGATCATTAGGGTTCTAACAATATATACAACAAAAACAACAAAAAATGAGGCTTCTGTTGTAAATGAAAATCTGGAAAATCCTAATCATTCAAGGTGTGGTGTCAGAGACTATAAGCTACAAGCTTCCAAAAATATATATCAAGATATTGTCATCGTTATTAAATAAAGAAACAAGTGCTGGCGAGGTTGGTGAGAAAAGGGAGCCCTAGTGCACTGTTGGTGGGAATGCAGACTGGTGCAGCCACTGTGGAAAACTGTGGAGTTTCCTCAAGAAACTAAAGATGGAACTGACTTTCGATCAAGTGATCCCTCTGCTGGGACCATACCCTAAGAATCGTGAATCACCAATTCAAATAACCTGTGTAACACAATGTTCACAGTGGGGTTATTTACAATAGCCAAATGCTAGAAAGGGCCTAAGTGCCCATCAGTAAATGAGTAGATCAAAAAACTGTGGTACATTTACACAATGGAATGTTACCCAGCAGAAAGAAAGAAGGAGCTCCTACCATTTGCACAGCATGGATGGAAGTGGAGAGCATTATGCTAAGTGAAATAAAACAGGAGGTGAATGACTAACACCATATGATCTCAGCTGTAAGTGCAAGCTAATCAACACAGAAAACAAAAGAGAAAATAGAATCAGAGACATGGACATAAGGAAGAAAGTGACAGTGACCAGAGGGGTGGGGGAGGGGTATAACAGGGGGAATAAGGGTAGAGGAAAAGCAAAAAAACAGGAATAGAGGACTCATGGGCATAGAAAATAAGGGGGTGGGGTTGACTGTGGGAGTTGGGGGGTTGGGTTGAGCAAGGCGGGGGAACTATAACTGAGCAACAGTAAATTTTTTAAAAAGTATTAAAACCAGATCTTAGAACTAAGTAAGGCTTAAAATATTCAGATTGCCTTATAAGAAATTACTGATGGCCAGAGGAAGGGGGGGCTGGTTGGCATTGGGCAAAGGGGGAGATGGGGACATCTGTAATAGTATCACCAATAAAAATGAAAATAAAAATAAATGTAAAAAAATAAATTATTAGGATGTGTCTGTGCACTGCATGTGGAGTGCTACAGCACGCCAGAGTGCTCTTAGAACGCGTCCATTCCCAGGATGCATTTCAATTATCGCTGAGACAGAAGAGTCACACGTTCTCGCCTCATGCAGAACCAAGGTCCCTAAATGAGGGGACGGACATGCTAATGACCATGACGTGGTGGTCACATCTTCCCGTGTGCACGTGTCAATATAACAAGCTTCCACATGTGCCATTTCCATTAACACTGAACACAGAAAAACAAGTTTGAAAGAATAACAATATTGGCAGACAAAAATGGAAAACAAACACTACAGAAAATGTACAGAATTAAAAGGTGGTTCTTGGGAGAAATTTAATAAAATGAAGAAATGCACAGTAGGAACACAGAAGAGAGTTCCAGCCCCGCACGGTGAAGAAACTGAACCAACCCTGTGAAAACAACCCTGTGAGCTGTGCACACGCGCCCAGCACCTGGCTCTGACTGCTGAGAGAGAAGGAGAATGCTGTGGGCTCTCTTCTCACAGTGGCCTTTCATTGGGGCGGGGGTGCAAATTCTCCGGATTACAACAAGGAAGAAAACACTCAAGCCGAAGACATCAGTCACACTGAACAGAAGGACAAACCCGGCGTTCTCAAACAGGCTGACATCACTGAACTTGGAGTGTAGAGAACCCAGTGGGAAGAGCTACAGAGGGAGAGAGCCCCACACACCTGCAGGCTGAACACATCACGCCTCAGAGCAGGGCAGAGCCCCGCCACAATGGGCAGGGAGTAACCCCTCCAGGAAGAACCAGCAGGAAACCATCAGTTCAAAGATTCCCAGGGCACCCTCCTCAACACTGGGAGATTTTCACATTGGATCAGTCAAATTGGAAAGACATCTTTAAACACTACTCATTTAAGCCCTGGCTGGCGTAGTTCAGTGGATTGAGCTCGGGCTGCGAACCAAAGTTTCACAGGTTCGATTCCCAGTTAGGGCACATGCCTAGGTTGTAGGCCACGGCCCCCAGCAACCACACATTGAAGTTTCTCTCTCTCTCTCTCTCTCTTTCTCCCTCCCTTCCCTCTCTAAAATAAATAAATAAAATCTTTAAAAAATAAATAAAAACTACTCATTTATAAGAGTGGCCAGAAGAGGCCTTCTTCATCCACATTCCCAATGAACTGGTCCTAGTGGGCAGGGTGCCAAACCAGCTTTATCAGTTTAGAAACGAGCCTTGAGTGGGTCAAGTCAACCTGAACAACAGAACCAAGTACAAAACCACTGAGCCTGGAGGTCTCGGACCCCAAACCTCCACCAGGTGCAGGACTGGGGAGGCGCTAACTCAGGGAGAGGAAGCTGTTGCTCCCAGGCCCTTCCATGCACCCAGTCCTGGGTCTCTGTGCCCCTGGGGCGGGGGGGGACCTGTCTGCCAGAGTCCGGACTCTCACCAAGCTGCCCTCATCCAGTGTCATGGCCAAAATCCATGCCATTGTGGGGAGACAATAGGAACAGCTAACATGCCATCCTGCTCTCCACTCTGTATTTAATTAGATGTTTCCTCTCTGAGGTCTTTGGGTGGTTTTCTAAATTAATGTCTACTAACAGGTGTCTTTATCATGCTATTGATATGTCAAGAAACTGGCATTTCCACTTATACACACTTGAAAAAGTAAAACCAAGAAAGTCCTTTGGCAAAATAAGAAGCTGATAAAAACATTCTTCCACAGTAATTACAGGTAAGTCTTAGAAGATCAAAAACAGCTTGGATGTCAGGCCCATTTTCTTACCGACACGGATGCATTTGGGAGGAGGGGACCAGCCATTCTCCGTACACGTCAATGTGGTCTGCTGGTTTGGGAGACTGTAACCAGGATCGCAGGTGACTTTAGCAGACTGACCCTGTAAATACTTTTGTCCATACCTCGGATATTTTCCATTCTCCAAATAATTGAAAATACATTTTCCTAAGAGTGATAGAAGGATAATGAAAAAACCCCACCAATTTGGTCAAAATAATAAGTTAAAATTTATCCTCATATTTAAATTAGAAGGCATAGCATCTAAAAATAACATCTAGAATAAGAAATACTAAAGCTGCTACCAAATATTTTTTAAAATATAATATTAAATATAATTATCTGCAGTTTACTATTATAATATGTACAAATGATATAGGTATACTTGCAGAGTCTATTTTTATCTCTCATGTATTGAATGAAGAACCTCTCATAAAACAAACAACCTGCATGGGTCTTCCTGGTGACAGAACTCAGCCCCTCCCCCTTATGCTGGTCACACAGCTCCATCGTTCTCCCTGGTGTGATTCCCCTCCTCTCCGAAGTGTCCCCACGGCACAGGGAGGAAAGGGTTTACTTACGGAGGCAGGGAATGTCAGGCGACCATCCGTCTGTTGTACAAGTAATTATGTCCCAGTCGTCCCGTGTAGGCGGCGCATAGTTGCCATCACAGTAGTAGTAAAAATATTGTCCCACAGCAGCTGGGAAGTATCGTTCAGATCTGCTTCCCCAGGATAGGTACCCATGCTTTATTTCTGGATATTCACATGGCTTAACTTGCAATAAAAACAAACAAAAAAACAACATAAATTATGTTTTCCTTTAATTGAATTTACTGAGAGATAAATGGTTTCCTTGATGAATTATATTATTAACATAATTATATCCATTGCATTAGGGTTTCTAGCACAAGAAAGGTTGTAAACTCAGATGATGTAAAGAACACGT
The DNA here is from genome assembly GCF_019186645.2 of Phyllostomus hastatus. NCBI lineage: Eukaryota > Metazoa > Chordata > Mammalia > Chiroptera > Phyllostomidae > Phyllostomus > Phyllostomus hastatus. Next base: position 21,310,185 of record NW_025333607.1, on the reverse strand, counting down.
GTTTCTGGTCATTTCACGACATGTGCACACTCGGAGTCCGTCTGTGGTGCACCTGCAACAACACAGAGCTGCCTGTCAGTTCTGTCTAGGTGAGCACACAGACACCATCCTCGTGGTGTTCACGCTCACTGAGGTCTGTGTCACTGTGATGCCAGCATCCTCTCTAAGGGCATCACACTGTCACATTCATGTGGACATTTGTCCTGAACTGACACTGAGGCCATTGACCTCCTGTTAGCATCATTTCATGTTTCACTCATGGAGTGTCCAGCTGCAGCGTGGATGCCTCTACAGGGACCTGATACGTGAGCAAGAGGAACATGAAGGTGGAGGAAGAAAGCTCTTGGAAGGAGGCCAAAGAAACCTCCCAGAAATAAATGCCCTGCTGAACTGAGTGGCACTTTGTGACATGTGATGGTGTCAGAAAACCAACTATGTCTCTAACACTCCTCCCTGAGAGAAGGAGCCCACTGCCCCCACCTTTGAGTGTGGGTGGACTTAAGGACCCTCTTCTAAAGGGTATAAACAGCTCGGGTGACAATGTGTGAGCAGGTCATAGACTGCATGGAGGTATTCTTGTGTCTCAGATCACTTGCTCTGGGGACATTAGTGCCACTGAGGGTCCCTATGGAGACACCAGGTGTTAAGCCCCTGAGGCCCCTGCGCCACCAGGGAGGTGCCCACTTGGGAGCAGGTCCAGCTGCACCCAGACCTCAGCCCACACTCTGGGCCAGTGTCCCGGTGCCGCCCAGACAGTGAGAACTGGGGGACTGGACCTCTCCCCAGTGCTGACCCTGTGACCCTGAGTCAAGAGAGGGTGGTTGTTCTCAGTCAGTAATATTTGGGGTAAATTGGTTACACAGCAATAAATTACTAACATACTCGATGGTGAATGGTAGCATTCTTACCCAATGTTTTAATTCCCATATTAGAATATTAGTGAGAGAAACGCATATTCGTACCCACACATATTTAACCCTGAGTACCAAAGATTAGAAGGGTTTCATTAAAAAATATGTCATTTTGAACTTCATTTGAAGTGTTTACATTGAAAAGCCAAGCATGCCTCTGCATGCCCTGCTTTACACTCTCAGTAAGGCAAGCCGGGGGCCCATTCGGTCCCCATTGCACTGGTGTTCACCAGAAGTCAGTGCGGAATTAGGATCCGGTCCCGGTGTGCTCGGAACTTACAGCTGCACCTTGGAGGAGGATGCCAGCCGATATCGGTGCATTCTGACGTGCTGCCTCGGGCTGAGTGATAAAAGCCGCTTTTACACTGGTACGTGAGTCTATGCCCAAGTCTGTATGAGGTCCTGTCGGGAATGTAGTGGCTGTTGGCAATAGTTGGAGGATCACATGTCACTTCTGAAAAGAAAAAGGACAGGTGGCTAATGCAGAAATCGCTGTCGAGGAAAAGTCAAGTCCATGAGAATAGAGTGAATGTCATTTGTTTTGCCCTTATCATAGAGCAAAACGGCATTAAAGTGAGTACAGACCCGGACCTCCCCCACATCGCTCACCCCCCCTCACCTGCTCACCTCAAGTGTTTGTGCCCCTGCGCTCTTCGATCCTCTTCCCCCAAGGCCATCGCGTCCATGGTGCTGTTCTGTGCGTGGCCATGAACTCATAATACACGACACTTCACCTACACTTTCCTCTTCCCCAAACCTCCTTGGCTTCCGAAGTTCTGATAAGAACTGTGCACAAATATCCTGAGTCTCTTCCTTGATTTGAATGCAGCCGTGAAATGGATGTGGCAGTGATATGTTTCCTTCTAGGAAGGATGCTTTCAAAGCCTTTGGGTGAACTTTTGCCTGCTCTTCCCCACAGCAGCAGTGATTACAGAAGGGCAAGGAAAGACTGGGTCTCTATCTCCTGATTCTTACAATTAATAGCGCAAGCAGAGTCCCTTTCCGCCTTACATGGGAAGCCAGCATGGTGAGGAAATGAAGTTTACTTTGTTAGGCTGGTGGAATCTGGGAGTATAGTTTTCTCACTGTAACAGGATAACCTAGTCCAGGGTTTGGGAGACCTTTCACATGAAGGGCCAGGTGAAAGTCTCTGCTGGCCGGTCCGCTCTGCCTTTGGACTGCAGAAGCTGCCACAAACTGCCGTGAGCAGATGCACGTGGCTGTGTTGTACGGAAACTTGGTTTACGAAATGGGGACAGGCGGGATCAGACCTGGGATTTATCTCCCTTGACCTAGTCTACCCTAACTGACGAAGCTGCTTCCCTTGGTCCTTCTCATCAACCTTTTGCTATATTGCAACAATAGATCAACTTGCAATATCCCTTTTGTGATAGACTGCTATGCCTTTTTTCTTCAATTCAATTAATTTAGTTTTCCAGCTCTATGGGGGAACAATTGACAAGTATCATTGTACGTACTGACAGCGTAGGACATGATTTCATATAAATATGCACTGAGGAATGCTGACCAACATCGAGACAATTAATCAGTGGCTTTTAACTGCTGTAGAAAGGCTATATTACCGTTCACATTGCTGCCATGTTCCATTTCGGACGCAAAGCCTGCGGTGGGCATTCAGTACTGCCTGAACCCAGTTATATGACCCTAACTTACTTCTTATTCTCTTTCCCACGGTAAGTGACCGATAGTCTCCTCATTTCACTCAAGTCCCCTACACAGTTGCTCTTTCATTGCTACTTGGTGAGGCTTGCCTTCCCAGAAAGCTTCCCGACGACCAGCTACAGGTCCCCTAGAGCTCCTGAAAGTTTCTTTAACATTAGCTGCGTCTGTTCTGAACTTAAGCCTTTTCCTATTTTCATATTCAAGCAAGCTTCTGAAAACTTTTATTTTCCCACAGGTCACAAACCGTTGCTTATCCCTCCACCTCTCTGACTCTGTCAGCCACTTCCTCTTGGATGGGTGCTCAGGCTTCCGCAGTTTTAAACTCCTTCTTTCCGCCCTTTGCCCAAGTTGAGCTAATGTGTGATCTTTCTCCTCTGCTTCACAACCAAGATCCTTCAAGTGCCCTTTTACAATTGCTGCCTCCACTTTGTTCAACCTCCCATTTGTTTTGCAGCCCACAGCCCTGTGGCTTCTGGCATCTCCCCTGAGCTGGCCCTGCTCTGACAGAAGTCACCAAAGGCCTCCACTTCCCAGATCTGCCAACTCTTGTACTCCACATATTGCAGAGACTGGTGTAGAATGTGGGCTCCTTAATTATTTGTTGCACTGAATAGATAAAAACCCTTTGCAGCCCTGGCTGGTGTAGCTCAGTGGATTGAGCGCAGGCTGTGAACCAAAGCATCACAGGTTCGATTCCCAGTCACGGCACATGCCTGGGTTGTGGGCCACGGCCCCCAGCAACTGCACATTGATGTCTTTCTCTCTCTCTTTCTCCCTCCCTTCCCTCTCTAAAAATAAATAAATTTTAAAAAATTAAAAAAAACCCTTTGCAGAACTTCACACGGCTCATCACCGGCTTCTCAACGTTCTCCAGTGCCTTGCTTTCTTCCATCGTCCTAGCTCTTGTTATCTTGGCATGAACAGCTGCATTTTGTTTAATTTAGTCTACTTAAGTTAGTCCACTTATAGCTGCCCCTCCTCCTCTGCTCTCCCGAATTCTGGGTCCTGCCTTCTCAGGTCCCTTCTCCTTCCACCTTCCTCCCTGCGCTCCAAGCTGCCAACACAATGGCCTGCCAGGTCTTCACTCAGCCACGCTTAGTCCTGCCACGTCTGCTGTCATGCCCTGTGTGTTCCCTCAACGGTTCTCCACTGGGTCCTCCCACTGGTCCTCATCACGGCCCAGAAGCATCATCTGTAAAGACCCTATAGATGTGTGCGAACACATAGTTATGGTTCTACCTGAGTATTTACCCTGGACTTTGTTGGCTTTCTCTTCATATTCTCTGTGTGATTCAAGACACTTCCACGATCAAAAGCTACTACCATTTATGCTAATGCTAACAACTTCTCCCACGAGACTCTAATCCGTATTTCCAGCTGCAGCTTCACACCAGACAGGTTCATGCATATAACCAAAGGCATATCCAACCTATTACGTGTCCAACTAAAATCATCATTCTTCTTTCCGTATTTTAATTTGTGACACAGGACCCCATGACAGAAGCCTGAAGTGGACCCCCAGTTTCTGTCTCCCATCAACTCCAATAGTTAGTCAGACACTAAAGGTGTAAATATTGCTTATATATCTCCCCTCTCCATGCCGTACTTCTGCTGTGTGCCCTCAGCTCCTACGGTTATTGTAGTAGTCTTTCTATTGGACCTAAATTTATACTCCATTCCACCAGAGTAAGCTTTATGTCCCTGTTGCTAACATGGCATAATTAGTTGAGGTACTTACATACATTAGCAATGATCGTATTAAAAATAATAGAAAACATATATGACCACCTAAACACTAGTGTTAAGTAAAATATGTCTTCAGTGTTGGATGTTGACACTATCCTCAAATGAAGCTTAAATATGTTAACTTTTTCTCTCACTTGAATGTGCTAGGTCCTTCGTGTTTTCACATTCCCACTGCAGCCCAGTCGATATGTCTTAGTTTTCACTTCCTGATATGGCTAAACTTAACACCAAGGCTTGCAGTCAAAAGCTACGATATTAAAAAATAAATCACAGTGTCACTAAGAGCAAAACAAAATAAGATTGGGAGAATTTTGTTGAGTTAATTAAGAATAGAAGAACTTTTGGTGATTGCTTTCAAGCAGTGGGCATATATCCCTTAAAAATTTTTAATTCTCTACTCTTATAATCTCCACTAAAATAAATGGTGCTATGAAAACATCACCAGGGCAGGTGCCTCTCTCCAAAATACTAATATCTGAGACTGTCCAAATGTGTGAGGTCGCACGTTTCTGCTGTTAGAAACAGTCATTAAGATTTGAAATAATAATAATTCAATATTGGCAGCCTCTGCTGTCAGTCAGTAGAAAATCCAGTTTGCATAGGAGTGGAAGAGTTTGGATCGAGAGTGCTTTCTATTTAGCAGGTCTTGGTACTTTTAATTATTCTTGTCCATGAGTTGCTGTCAGAGACTGTCCCCTACTGGGGACAGAGACTGAAGCTTTGATAAATTTCCCCCAAATAAACCCCCTGACACATACAAATCACAAACCGGATGAAAGAAAATTCAAGGGGTTTATGCTATATTATTTTACCTCAAAATTTCTGGTGTTATCTAGTTTCAAATGTCTTAGAGATTTAAGGCAAATCTATGTACTTTTGGAGTTCTTCCTTGTCAGCAGATACCTTTGCACGTAGCAGGAAAAGGAGGAGTGTTGGTGGCGGAGAGTTAGCCAAGGCACAGAGTGCAGGGCGTGAAAACAGTGGACGGAGCCCACGGCAGAGGATGCCGACAGGAAGCATGACGTTACCTCTGCAGAAGGGGCGCGGCACCCACCCAGACTGGGTGCACACGGCCTCCGCTCTTTCGCCGTAGCTGTAGCCCGGGTAGCATTTGTACTGAAGCCTTTCATTCTCCCTGTACGTGGTCTTCGGGGATGCCGGCTCTCCGTTCGGAATTTCTGGTCTTTGGCAGGAAATTCCTAAATAGAAGGGATTACATTCCAAAACGTTTGTGATATATTTTAAAGGGGCTGTGTCCAAGACATGGTTACACGAAGACATAAATTCTGTTTCCAGTCAGTAGGGCAGGCAACCAAATAAAAGTTCTGTGTTGACTTGAATGCTTGCTGAACTTACCTGTTCCTCTTAATGTTCGTTTCTGAAAGACGTTAAAATTCTGATTACAGTTATGTTGCTAATTTTATTTGGTCTGAGGATAAGTTAGTTTTGTTGAAATAAATAGTGGCAATCACACTCATCATATGAAATTGATGCATATAAAATTGAATATAGCTATGAAGTTATTCTGATAAGCATTGCCACTGAGTAACCAGCAAAACCACATATTTCCCAGTTACCCATTATAGAGTAATTATTGACAGAACTATTAACTATGGATTTTGACAAATAAATTAATTGATCTCATTGTCATTATAGCTCCAAAAAGTTACTGACCTTCCACTTGGGTGGTTTCGCCATCCACCTCCTCGCAAATACTTTTCCCCTGGCATTATGGCCACAAGAACTAATTCCCCAGTTTCTATTCTCTCACCTTCACAACTGCTTTTCCCTAATGACCCTTTTTTTTCTTGTCACTTCATTGATTCACTTAAAATCCTTCAATGATTCTCAATTCAGCCTGAAAGTCCGATTGATTCTTCAGCACAGTGTAGAATTCTTCAGCAGCTCAGAACCTTGTGCCAGCCCATCTTCTTTGGTCCCACAGTGTTATTCCCTGCTTGTGTCTTTCACCCGGGCCTGGGGGCAATGGGGGACCAGGAAGCTTCGTTCTGCTGGGTACATTTGGCCACTTCTTCTGCATGAGCTTCTCTCGACTGGTACGGGTTTCCCCCCTTAACTTCCTCACCAAGTTCCTGTTCTCCCTTTGAGACTTACAAGAGGCATTAATCATCCCAGGCAGGGCTCACTGACCATGGAAATTTACTCGTGAGAAGTGCACCCCCTCCATAAGCCTCTAGAGTACACAGTATTTGCTACACTGAAGAGAAATATTTATCATTTCTGACTTGAAGAATTAGTTTTGTTAGAAAAGGTTTTTGGGAAGAGGCATGTTTTCCTCTGCATCTGTATGTAGGATAGACTAAACTAAGAAAGTATAAACCATTTGGAGATTTTAGATAATGTTAGCATATAAATATGGCAAAAATTTCCGCCAGAGAAATGTTGGTAGAACAAAAGTATGAGACTTCAAATCAATTGACCAAAATGTTTCTTGATGAAAGCCAAAATCATCCTAGTGGTCATGATGTGTGGGTCAGTAGTTTATAATGAAATTTGTCAATTGCAATTGACATGCAATATTAGATTAGTTTTATGCACACAACATAGTGATTTGACATTTCTCTAATACGAAGTGTTCACCCTGTTAAGTCCAGCACCCACCTGGCGCCTTACATGTATGACAATTTACTGGCTTATACTCTCTGTGCTGTACCTTAAAGAATCCTTGTCTGAAAGTTTACTCTAGAACTCGATTTTAAAGGCAAAGGAATATTTAACGGATTCCATTCAGTTCGGCAATATTTATAACAGGCACAGCCCAAATAAAAAAATAGCCACTTCTTAGAAGGGTTATTTCAAAACAATGTCATCATGACGCATCACTGGAAATAAATAATAAATCTTTGGCTTTCCAGTGTCAGGAAAGCCAGTTCTGTAGGCCAATATCAGAACTTGTAGCAGAAAGGCTTACCACTCTTTTAAGCCGTAAGAGCCAAGTACAATTTAATCAGGGATAGGAGCGTAGACTTCAGTGTTAGATCACCTGGGTTTGGATATTAGCTCGACTCTACGTGCAGGGCAGCCGTGCAGGTGAGATTTAACTTCCCGATGCCGCAGTTCCCTCAATAAGACAGAGGTGGCAGTGGCGCATGGGGCATGGGGATCACTCTGACTGTGCAAGGAAATGACACATACAAGGAACTCAGAGGAATGCCTAGGAAGTAGGAAGTGTTCAATAAATGCTACTTATTAGCAGCATCGTTTAGATTCGTTAGGAGGCATGGTGGTTTGAAATGTATATTTTCATGAGGAAACCCCAAATCATTCACATAATCAAATGAACAGCAGGTGTAGCTTACCCACGCAACCTGGTTTTTCTCCACTCCAAAGACCATTTTCTGAGCAATGTATTTCTTTAGGGCCAGAAAGCATGAAGCCTGGATTACATTCAAACTTGATCACCTGTCCAAAAGAGTATTCCTCGTCTGGGTTGAACGCACCACTGACAACTCTCCCATTCTCTGGGGCTGCCACTGGCAAACACTTAACGACTGAAAAAATAAATAGAACATTTTATAATAGAAGTTAGAAACTTTATCATGAAAAATATGCATAGATACATATATAATTATAAGGTCAGCAAGATAAGATTGGACGAAATAAATGTGGGTTGTATGTATTTTTGTTTGTTTGTTTTTAAAGCATTCAACATGCCTGTTTGCTGGAGATCAAGCCTGCTAAGGAAAAAATAAATATTGAATTTATCTTTGCAACTTTTCTATGGAAATGGGCAAAGAAAACTACCACTCTGACTACTGACAAGTGCTTCTTAAATAATTGAGAAATGGGAGACTGAAATACAAAATTTCCACTTCAGTCTCACACTCATTAACACTATATTCCTAAAGGTGTAACAGCAAACTTTTTTTTACTGTATTTACTTCAATAGGGAAGTAGGTTTAAAATTCCCTTCGACTTCCACGTCAGCGTTCAAAATAATTTGGGTGCTTCTTTAGATGTTACGGAATATTTCCCACTACCTCTTAGGTTATGGCGTTGAAGCTTCACTGCACAGGGAGGTGACCCGGGACGCTTGTTAAAATGGACGGGTGATGGCTATGTCCCTGCCCATCGCTCCACGGATGTCCCTTCAGGACGTCTTTAGCAACCCAAAAGTTCGGGTTTTGACTCGCGCCCCAGGTGGTTTCCCACGCAGATGCTCTCTAGAGCACGGGTCTCCGCTATTTTGCGTGACCACACTTCTCTGCTCCTTCCTCCCTTTTCTCTCCCCCTCCCCCTCCCCCTTCCCTCTGCATCTCTCTCTCTCCACTCCTCACCACGGGACAGGGAAACCCTGTTCTGGCTGGTCCCGTTCATCTCCACCGTGAGCAGGTGTTGGGATTACTAGCTCAGATTCTGGCAACGACAGGATCGGCACCTTCCCGTTCTTACTGTCTGCTTTCTGGGTCAGGGGGAGAGGGCAGAGCCCTCTCTTACTCCCCTTGTCTTCCCAGAGGGACTTGAGTCCCCAGGAGGGAACCCTCCCTGGGCAGGTGGGAAGGGTGAGAGGCCTCAGGCCGGCTCTCCACTCCAGCTGCTGCGCCCGGGATCCTGCACGCGGGCGCTTTGGGGGTGAGGGCATCATTACTCAAGCTGAGATTCTGCTCTTCAGGTTAAAGGCCTGATATCTGGGTTCTTTCTAGAGCTTAGAACCCAAAAGGAAGGAAAAACAAGTTTCTTAGGTTTCCTAAGCTCTAATACTTTAAATATTAGATCAGATGAGACTGTATTCATATTTGGTTATTGAAACACAAAATAGTGCAGTAGTTAAAAGGTTGGCTATACACTCTATATACTATGTTTGAAACCATAAAAATAATTTGAGTAAGAAATATTGTTTTTGGTATTTAGGGTAGATGTACCCATTCCAGCAAATGTATTCGCAACAATCACGTGGGCAATGCTTTGTGATATAAATGTATTTTTTCAGTGTATACTTTCACTTTTAAAATGCCTGTTTTGTGCTTTACAATAAATGATATGAAACCCCCTGTGTCAAAAAAAAAGAGAAATATTTGATTACAGATGTTAAGGATGCTTTATTGTAAGACGCTGCAAACAATCTGAGGTGTTTTCAGGATTTTTATCTACCTTCACATAGAGGAACGTCGTTGGTCCATCCATCTGCTTCGCATTCCCGGAAATTAATCTCACCTATCATTTGGTACCTGAAAGCCAAAAGTAACAGGGCTGTGAGCGGATGTGTGTTTATGTGCGGCTTTAAATTTGATAACATTCTGCATGTCCGACCTCCATTTCAGGGAAAGTTAAGAGCATATACGTTTTCTTCTTTCTCTCTGTTTTTATCTCTTGCATGTCTTTTTTATCTGTCTTAATTTTTTTTTCTTTCTTAAGAAACACCCACAAATGCTCAGGGAGACAGCCTGGGAATAATCTTACTCCTTGGTCAATGGCACAGATTCACTGTTTCATGCACAAATTGCTGTTGGTTTTTCTCTGAGTCAGTTAATTCACTGCACCTAATGATGTAATAAGCTCCACGGGAGCTGTCACCCAAAAGAAAAACCATAAAGTGACAGTAACCAGCAGACAACCCGATGGTCCGCCTCCGTCAGCTTTCTCCTGCCCTCCAAGACGGTGACGTCTCCTGGTCACTTCGGGACTTTTACACAGTCAAGGACAGTGCCCGCGAAAACTCCTTAGTGTGGGACGTGTTTTCAGCACTTGTCCCCATCCCCATCCTTGACATTCTTTCTGGGGCGTGGCCGTGGAGCCCAGTCTGCTTACAGAACCCGTGCAACGTCGAATTTATCTAATTAGTGCGACTCGTCAAGCCTGCCCGTAAAATCTGAGGTTCTCTACGTGGAGGGAAGTTCCTTCAGGTGGCTGCAGATTGAGCCGTCGCGTCGACAGGTCTCGGATCCAGGCAAAGCCTCCTTCTCAAAATTACAGTGGACAGCTGTGAGCCCAACGCCGGTGTCCCCAGAATAAACAATGGGAAGGCACTTTGACAACCACAAGAGAGACAGTGCTGGAAAGGGCCTTTGAAAATCTTCTCAGTAATTCGACATAGACAAATGTTTCCTCCATCTGCAAATAAGGGTATACGGTTCTGCCCATTGCACAAGTAAAACAAATAAACTTGAGCCCTGGCTGGCGTAGCTCAGTGGATTGAGCTCGGGCTGCGAACTAAAGTGTCGCAGGTTCCATTCCCAGTCAGAGCACATGCCTGGGTTGCAGGCCATGACCCCCAGCAACCACACATTGATGTTTCTCTCTCTCTCTCTCTTTCTCCCTCCCTTCCCTCTCTAAAAATAAATAAATAAAATCTTAAAAAAACATGCAATAACTCTTGACTATTTAAAAAACAATAACAACAACAAAAAATAAATAAACTTCCTCAAAATATACTTTCTCCTTCTTTGATTCTTATTGGTCTGTTCCTAGTTCTCTCAGGGAAGGAAATACTTCAATGAATTAAATGCAAAGTACAGAACTTGCAGTCAAGCATCTGAGCCTCCGGAGGGAGCAAAGGCGTTGGTCATTGAAGGCTCTCTTCTGTTCTCTGCCCAGTGGAAGCAGGTTTCCTGGTGAACACTTTCCACCTACACCAGAGACCCATCCATTCCCCCAACGCTCCTTCAGCAATTGCACACAGCTCGACACAAAACTTTCCGGGGCCTGTATGCGTGGAGGGGAGGGAAAGAGAGAAAGACTGTCCCTGCGTGGGCTGGTGGGGTGGGGGATGGGCAAGGGCTCCTATTTCTGCAACCCCAGCCAGGCAAAACACCAGAACTTTTGCAGGGTGCTTCCTTAACACTTCCTACCTGTAAGATGGTGAAACGGGGGTAACCACACCCAATCTCCTCCTAAGTGGCTTGCATCAAGCTAAATAAGGATTCAGCAAAGAGTGGGTGAGGGCGACAAGGGGTCCGAGGTCAAGTTTACTGGCAGAAACCATGGGTGTGATACACCCCCCTGCCATTAGATATCATAACTGAGTCAAAAGGCTTACACGCCCTTACATAAGCCAAACAACATCTCAAGTAAAATTTAAAAACGGCATACAATACTTCCTTTTGTTGACCTTGCGTGACCCAAGAACTCCTTTTCGCTGACAAGTATCTGGTGCTGTGGGAGTCCCCCCCTGGGTGAGAAGACTGTTACTTTCCTGGGGCCTGTCACTGAGGAGGCCCCCCTGCTCACCCAGGAGGACGGGGGCGCAGGTGAGCGGGACAGAGCCAGCCGCGGAGGCAAGCAGGCCGCTGTCTCTCTGCCCGCTCTGAACCCTGCTGGGTGCTGAGCGCAGGGGCCTTGACGTCTGCGAGCGTTCACTCCTGTGGCCAGGCCGGAGCTGGGACCCGGACAGACCGAACGAGCCTGGACCGGAGGGGCACTTCGGAGGTGAAGAGTGGAGGCAGTGCGTGGGGGGGTGCAGCCCACGGGTCTTCTTCTGGGCATGCGTGGCACGGCCAGCGGCGATGACTGAAGGCTGAGCTGGAAACTAGCAGTGTCTTTGAGAAACGCTCTCGCGCAGTGAGCAAGGAGGGACTAAATCACGAGGTCTAACCCTTAGCGGGTGTCCTCGGAGTCCCCGGGACCTCAGGGCCTCCCCCGCCGACCCTATGGTGCGCCCAGTATGTTTCTGCCTTTATCAGTGAGGGGATGGGAGTGAAGTGGCATTTTGGAAAGTGCAACGGTTTATTGAGTGGTGCAGTTCTGGAATGCGGGTTTGCTCCAAAGCCGAAGCGTCAGGAAGTCCATGGGGAGAGAATAACAAGATGCCGTTTGTAGTCTCTTGACGCTATTTATATTGATGCGAGGACCCTGGTTTCCCCATGTGTGAAGCGTTCTTCGAAACCAGTTTTCGGCCCGGCTGATAACGGGGGAGAGTGGGGGCTGGGGAGGCGAGCCCGTGTGCAAACCCAGTGTGGGCCCGGAGTCAATGATGAGAAACACAGCGGCATTTGGGGGCCCACACGATAAGAATACTTTACAGACCGTGGGACCTTACAGAATAGTTATTATTTCAGTGTAAAAGTCTTGCTTCTCCCACATTTTATAAGATTTTACCAAAATAGGTAGCAGGTCACATAACTTTTCACCATTTCCTCTGTGCCGGACCCACGGCACCCCCAGAATATCCTCCTGCACATCACAGAATGCGCTGAGGACTCGTCGGCATGAACCGCTGTTTATACTCCTACTGTTTTCCCAGCCACCTCCCTGACAGAGTAATTACAATTCACTGTAATTTTTCAATGTTGAGGAGATAACATGGTATCCAGATATAATCATTTTCATTATTTAATTTTAATTTGGGGAGTTACGTGCATGCTACCTATAAAAAGGCTCACAGAAAAATATTCTCAGCTTAAAATATAAATTAGGACAGTTCTGATTTATCAGATCAGGGGTGAATTACCTCAATCACAGACATCGTTTTATATTGACTACTTACCCCTCATCGCACGTATACACCACCTTGGCCCCGTATTCAAATTTGTCTCCTGTTACAAGGTCGAATGAGCCAAAGGGCGTGTCTCCGGGGTGTCCACAGGGCTTTTCTGGAACAAAGAAAAGGCTACGATAGCAGCACGTCGCGCAGGAAACGCATTGTACATGGAGAGGTCGGGGCGAGGATGTTTGATATTATGTTCGAGGACAGAATTGAAGCCATGGAAAATCGAAAAATGGCAAAGTCATTATTTGAGAATTGAACTTATCTGTAGGTTTCGTTTTTGAGTTTTGGAGGATTACCACTCCCTTTTTAAAAATAAGTGCTAGTGTTGTGTTTTGTATTGAAATGGTAACTCTGATATAATTCATCTCATATTGCTATAGGAGTAAACATTCAGTATTTTGGCAACTAAAAGTTTTTGTAAATTAAAAAAAAAGCATTGTTGGGACTATATCCTAAGGATCCTGAAACACCAATCCAAAAGAACCTATGCATCCCAATGTTCGTAGTAGCACAATTTACAATAGCCAAGTGCTGGAAGCAACCCAGGTGCCCGTCAGTAAATGAGTGGATCAAAAAACTGTGGTACATTTACACGATGGAATTCTATGCAGCAGAGAGAAAGAAGGAGCTCCGACCCTTTGCAACAGCGTGGATGGAGCTGGAGAGCATTATGCTAAGTGAAATAGGCCAGGCAGTGAGGGACAAATACATTATGATCTCACCTTTAACTGGAACATAATCAACAAAAGAAAAAAGTGAGCAACATATAACCAGAGACATTGAAATTAAGAACAACCTAACAATAGCCAGGGGGGAGGGGAAAGGGGACAGAATGGGGAGAAGGGTTTTCAGGAACTACTATAAAGGACACATGGACCAAACCAAGGGGCAGGGTGGAAGCAAGGGAGGGAGGGGGGTTTGGCTAGGGTGGGGGGGAGTGGTGGGGCAAAAATGCAGACAACTGTAATTGAGCAACAATAAAATACAAAATAATACAAATAAAGAATAAAAAAGCATGGATCACTCACTCTGGCATATTTTTGCTGGGTTGAGGTCCACCCATTGCCCTTCCCTGCACTGCACTGTAATCACGCCGTATGTCCTGAACCCAGGCCGGCACTTGTATGTGGCCTTAGTGCCCTCTTCATAGCTCTGTTCAGACCAGGAGCCCTGCAGAATTTCCCTCTCTTTCTTCGGAGGAGGTGTCACACAGTCTGCAGACGATGGAAGCAGAACGAGGGCTTCAAGTAATTGTTTACGCTCAGGTTATTTTTGCTTTGAAAAATATCTACATGGTTAGAGGTCCAGCCAGATCTTACATGCATATAGACTTACACAAATGGAATCTGCATAAATTTGTAAGAACAGTTCTGGAGTAGAATGGTACTTTACTATATTGTTTTAACTGATGCATTGCAGTTGGAAAGTATTTGCTGGGCACTAATCTAAGCTGTGAAGAAAAAACAATGAATAAGAAGAGACAATGTGTCTGCTCTAGTAAGGAAGTGAGTTATTAAACAAGTAGTCAGAGAGATGCAGATAGATGAATTTTCTTTAAAAATATAAAGCATGTGTGAGATGACACAAAAATATATGGAAACATTTCAAGTAAGATAGAACAGGATGGAACAGGGCCATCAATTTTGGTAAGAGTGATAAAATTCTGGCAAAACTGATCGTGATATAAAAAAGAAAGCACCAATAACCATGACGTCGAATCAGAAAGGGATTCCTTTAGAAATCTTGTAAACATCAAAAAGATTTTAACAGCCGTGGCTGGTGTGGCTCAGTGGATTGAGGGTCGGCCTGTGAACCAAAGGGTTACAGGTTTGATTCCCAGGCAGGGTACAGGCCTGGGTTGTGGGCCAGGTCCCCAGTAGGGGGCGTGTGAGAGGCGACCACACATTGATGTTTCACTCCCTCTCTCTCTCCTTCTCTCCCCCTTCTCTAAAAATCTCACAATAAAAATATTTTAACAGAATACTGATGAAATAGATGAATTCCTAGAAAAAAAATGACTTAAAACTGACTCAAAGGGATTCTAACACCTCAAGAGTTCTAGAACCAAAAAGTAGAAAGAAAACTCCAGCACCCATTTATAGAACTGGTTGCATTTATCCGCTTTTATAAAGCATACAAGGAGAAATAACCTAGTTATTAAAACTTGACAAGGGTAGTTGAAAAAATAAAAGAAGATAATGATAGTAAAGGACTTGAACCTGCATTTTACCAAAGAGAAGAAACCCAAGAGGTCCATAAACGTATGAAAAATTGCTCCCGCTGAAAATTAAAACCATAACATGACTGGTGAATATTTGAGAAGTCTCAAAGTAATCCGACCGCTTGGAAAGAACGTGGGCCCCAGGGCTAGAGGGCGGGGAGGGAAACCGGCGTCGCTGACGCAGAGAAGGGCCCGGCGGCTCCGAGCGCAGCTGTTCATCCCTGGGGGGTTCCATCTCTCGGAGGGCATCCTCACGCGCCATGGAACCGATTTCAAGCCTGGGAACGCATAGCCACGTGATTTTCTTAACAATCAAAAATGGAGACAGCTCCCACGTCCATCAGCAGTCGGGCGCATAGAAATGTGCGGCACACACGTGTCATAGAGTGATACACCGGTACGACAAAACGACGTGGAAAGAAAAAAAAACAATGATCACATGAAGAGACAGAAAGGTACAACAACTACTACAGGGTTATTTAATCTCCATGAAATTCAAGAACAGACATATATATCAGGAATGAGTACATAAGCTCTGAAACTATTACAGAAGAGCAAAAGTGTGATTACCATTAAGTAGTAAGATAACGTTTTCTTCCAGGAGGACGGTAGGGGCATTAATCTAAAGGAAACCTACAGGTTATGTGGAACATTCTACTTCTTGACTGGATGCCTATACTGAATTCTACGACAGTACAATTGTATTTTATTTATGCATGCAATATATTTTACAATGAACATTGACTTAGCAGAATCTGCATGTACAGCATGATTCTTATTTTGCAAAAATTAGTTAACTAAATGATATATAAAGAGAACACAGAAAATTAACAAAGAAGCTCATGCCCACTACGATTATTGTCCATATTTTAAATATTTCCTACTACTTAATTTACATATAACTACTCCTGGTGTTAGAATGATTACATTAGTAAACCCCCAACACATTACTTTAAAAAATGGCGCATATAAAGACACACAGTTATCAGCACACATATTTATTGGTATTTTTTTCATTCCTAGACTCCTTTCCTGACTTGGTTGCAAAACCACAGCTTAACTTCCTATTCTAGAATTTTTTTTTTTAAAGGCAAGGGAGAAATACAATCCACTGAGCTGGGTCTCATCACAGAACATGTGCATCATTAAAACATTTTGCAACATTTCATAGAAGAGAAAGCTCCATGTGAAACTACATTTTAATGCAATAAATACTATTTGTGTAGGATTCCATAGGCACTAATTTTCCTCTGAAGTTTTTGCATGTTTTTAGCATATTTATGTCAGGGAACTTGGTAATAAATGATTCCAAAGCCCAGTTTTGATTTTTACAAGTTAAGTAAATATACTTTCTGCCACTAGATGGTGGTCATACCCTGCCACAAAACCACACACACAGCCCGCCCCCTCTGGCCTGCCAAAGCAAGTTTTTCTTTTCTTTTTTGCAACTTTAATGTTCCTGTTGGTTTTTAGATGAAAATTTTCTGTTTAATTACAGGCTCATGAGAGTGTTTTTCACTTTCAATATTCAGACCCGCTTCATGGCATTCAGATTATTAGTGAAATAAGTAAGTTAAATTTCAAATGTAGATGCCAATATTGTGAGTAGAGAACAATTTTCCACGAACATAGTAAGATTTTGATAAATCTTGGTTCCCATTCTGTTCCTAAGCTAATGCAAGGAAAAGGCAATACAGTTTTTTATCACTTCATTTCTGTGATTTAAATTATCGTCACTAATACAGTAATCTTACTAAAAGAGGAACCCAGACACTGAAACGTTCAGCCCACGTGCTGGCCCGAGGTGACATGTCTTCCTGCTGGTTATTCCCAGACTTAACCTCTAATTCTTGACTTTTACAATTTAGTTCATTGTTCTTAACAACCAGAGATAGGAGACAAAGACACATATCTCCCATAATCCTCCCTTCAGCTTTTTTTTTTCAGTGTTTACCCTGTGTTCTAGAGTCAACATTGACTCCTGTTCCCTATCGGTCCAGAGCTCCCAAGTTCATTACTCCTTTCACTTCCAATAGTACTCGAAGCTCTGTGCTTCTCTCATGGCCTTTCAATGGCATCTCTTGACCCTGTAAGAAAAGATATGTCACCTCTGCTCTGTCTGTGATCTTTCCACGGTCTCGGCGCTGATGACCCTCATCCGTCACCTTCGTGGTGGGACACTCTCACCACCGACTTCTGATGGTTGGCTTTGTCTCATCCTTGGCTGTCTTTAAATATGATTTTTTTTCACAACATAGCTCATGATTCATACTTATTTTTATGTTTGCTAGAATTTCACCCATTCTCCCATCCACACGTAGATTCCCTGAGGATAAGGACCCCTCTGCCCTGTTTTTTATAGTGGAGAGATTTTTCACTAATATTCAACTCTCCTAATATCAAACGCACCTCCTGTCTGCTTCTGGTCTACTCTTTAATACTTTGAGTATTATCAACTCATGTCATGCCAAAATATTTACAGAATGATTCACTAAATTGTGTTATAACAATAATTAAACCTATCTTATGACACGTCTTTTATTGGCCTGCATTGACAAATAGCTAACTGTTCAAGCTCATTCTCAAAAAGTTTCAATTAGAAAAAGAGTTATGGGCACCTATGCACACTAACCACATTCACTTGAATTAAATGAAAGGAAACTATTTTCAAAAGTACGGAAGCATTTTTTGAGGTAGGATTAATCTGAAAGCTATTATTATTATTTTTGAATAGCCATCACATTTCTCAAGTTCTAAGTTAATGAGTAAACTAAGCTTTCTTAGGTCTAAGTATTTACTTGGATTTAAACAATGAGTACTTCACCTTGTGTTTACACAGTCCATTAAATGCTAATTCATTTCTTTCTTTGTAAAACACTACCTGGGTGAACTGTTTATTCACTTGGTCTGACTTTCTAATTTAAAGTTATTCAGTCTATAAATAAAGAGTATGAATAGATTTGGCTATTAGACTAGAATAGAATTCATTTTACTTTAATTTGAAATATAAAATATAAATATTTTTTTTATATTTTTAATATTATTATTTTTATAAATAACATAAAATTTTGGTCAAAGTTAAGAAACAAATATATGATGTTTTAATCAGTATTTACCTAATTTTTTACTTTCAAATTTTAAAGGGGTATTATTGACATGCAAACACAGAGGTAATTACTTGTTTTCAATGTCTATATGTATATATATAAACTATTGTTTGAAAAGTATCCTTAATCAAATTACATAAATCATAATAAAGTTATACACTTGAGAAAACCTAATCAAATTTGTACCACATTGCTTTGGTAAACTAAAGTGGGTCTCTGTTCAATTAATCTATTTTTCTAAAATTATTTTGGGAAAAAATAGCAGATTCTACTTTTTAAATAGCCTAATTCTAAACTTAATAAATATTAAAATATATTATAAAGCAAAACTAAAAATGTAAAAACAGATAAAATGGAAATAGCAAAAATAAATATTTTATATTAAATTTCCTTCCTATCTTCTCATTTGTATACATGCATATTACTTATATATGCATGTATATGACCTGATCCAACTCATTTTTCAAAATAAGAGATATTCAGGTTATTTTACAAATAATAGAATAATTAAAAGTAATTTGGGAGGTAATATAACTAAGTACTCATGTAAATAAAATATTACCTACAATGAAGTTTTTTAAATAAACTCCAGGGAAAGCAGAAAAAGACTATGCTGCATTTAATAAGCATTTGAAGAAGTGAATTTATATTTTACAAATTTAAACAGGTGACTATACAATTTCTTTTAAAAATGTTAATCGTGAAAAAGAGCGTAACAGTTTCTTATCGCAGCCCGGACACACTCCCCTCTCTCGGTTGCGCCCCTTACCACCCCGCTCCCCAGACGCTGCCGCCCCCCTCTCTCTCCTTCCAGTTCGGGGTTTTTGCCTTCCCTATACACCTCCTTTGTTTACCTCCATCGCGATACTTTATATGATAAAATACAACATGTCGATTAAACGCAATAATCATTCCTTTTGTTTTCCCCACTAAGTGACCACCTTTTGGAAAGTGCTCGTCAGTCAGGGAGCACAGTGCTTAGCAGTTAATCTGGAAATGATCATTGAATGAATGAATGAATGAATGAGTATGAAACCAGCTCGGAGCCTTTCCGATGTAGCTGTAGGTTATGGACAACCGTAGATGGAAGCAAATGTAAAGATGATAGGGGAGGTGACAGCATTGAAACATAGTTGCATGGACTCAAAAAACTGTAACATCTATAACCCACTGTCCAGTCCCGTCCACGTCCCCTTAAGTTTGAATTTATGTTGCACTTTCTAAAGTCATAAATCAATTTCGCTTAAAAATACCTTTGGGAACCTTTGAAGGAACATTTTTTATAATCTCCTTTCAATCTATTATATTTCTAGTTAACAAGTTTTATGAGAAACTTGGCTCCCTCCATTAAAATGTCCAAACAGATAAAAGTACCCTGTCAAATCTTGTATTCTCCTTTCCCTTTATTATTTTTGGTGGGTTTTTTTTCCTGTTTCATTACTTTCTCTGAGCCATTTTTATGTTGCCTTATCATTTTAAGCTAAAATGTAACAATTTTTTCCTCATTACATCACGTCCTTCTCATGCACTGTGTCCTGAGACCAGTTACAGTTGTTAAGAAATGGGTCAAGTGCACACGAGTGAAGAGAACACAGGACGGATTGGCTGGCAGAACATCACAGCCGGGCAGGTGGGGGAGGGGGTGTGGGGTGAGGAGGAGGAGGCCAAGCTGGAAAGAAGGAAAGTGGTGAAGGCGGTGGGACGATCAGGGTTTGACCAAATAAACATGGATCCACTTAGACTCTGGCTCCAGCCCTGATGATCAAAGGCCAATAGTGAAGAATCTCTAACATCCTGGGCTTCAATTTCTATCTGGGAACTTGCTGCTAGGTGAGAATAATTTTAGCAATACTGAAGCCATTCAGTTCTAGTTTACCATCTTCTGCAAGCACGTGCGGGGCAGATGCATTCCCAGGACATACCTACCCTTAAAATAACAAGGCTTGCTTTGGCACGCCCCCACCCCGTCTCCAACGATGTCCTGGACCACTGCACCCGTTGGGTCTAGGCTGCCTGGAAATACCCCATCTTCCAGAGTTGCTTAGTCTGGGTCTCATCCTGCTTGTCACCCATTTCTACCTCCCCCCACCGAAATTGTTGCAGAAAAGTTATCCACTTGTAATAATTCACAACAAACTAATTTAGTTTCAGAACTGTTTTGCAAGCAAGGAATAAAATGGTCATTCTGTAGTCACGGAAAATTCACATCATTTCCCTCTACTTGCTGGTGCATTATGGGTACATTTGTCAAAGCCATGGCACTAACTTGAGTGTTGTTCAAACAGCTGCACTTCACCTGTTAGGAATTAGACAGATGCACAGTCATCCTCACTGCGACATATGTAAGGACCAGCTCACCAGCAGAGACTGATGTCACACTTAAACACACATTGATGGAATATGTCATCTGAAATTGATGACATCAGCAAAGAATTGAAACTCCTTCAATTTTTATCACTAACACTTTGTTGAATCAAGTCCTGACACTTCAAATTGCACTTTGTCATCACTTAAACAGTTTATTAAGCTTGGCACGATTCTTGAGTTTTAGACATGAGCTAGAAATAAAACAAATCTCTACACGACAAAAGATGTCTCCACAAAACCTCAACCAACAACAAGTAAATGGCGTAACCCTAAAAGTATTCCTACTAAAAAAAGACAGAATGCATGTAAAGAAAAAGTTTTCTAAGATTAGTAACACTGACATTGTTCTGAACTTATTGACTGTTTGTCAATAAGTAATATTTTACTTTTAAACATTACTTGTCATATCGATGTGTGCAGGGAAATAACTGTATATCTAGTTTAAAGAGGAGCTGGTATGAAGTTTACAAGCTGAAAGTCACACAGGAGTATGTTAGAATGTATAACTAAAAAAAGCTCTTTCTCAAAAAGTATTAAACACGTTGGAATAAACTGAAATAAATTACTACAGGATATAAGTAAAAAAAATATGTGCCTTTATTTTCTAGTGAGAGACCCGCGGGGAGAGAGGCTTGTGCGTGCTCTTTGCTGACAACGTTCCTCGGGGGTCAGGGGCTGGCACGGGGGGGCACCCCACTCACACTCTGCTGCCTTAGAGAAGACTTTTGAGAATTTATGAATGATAAGTAACTCATTTAATTTTAAAGTGTCAATCCTCTACCTATCACACAATTAACTATCATGAACGAGGAAAGCAAATTTCCTGCAAGAAGAAACTTATTAATCTATTGAGAAATGGCGATAGAATTACACTTAATTATGAATCCAGAAACTGTCCCACTGATGCCGGAAAAAAACTGCCGGCACTCACACTCACTGCACCTAAGGCGCATCCTGTCAGAACATTATCTTACATGCAACCACAGGGAAAAAAAACCCTTTCCACAAGCTCTATCACAGAGGTCACATTTTTATTTTTTTCAAACTTATATAATGTTTTTACCCTAATGATTCAAGTAATACACATCTACAAGCCTTTTAAAGCCATGACAATATCAGTTCTAAATGATCAATGAATATTTCTTGAGAAAGAGTCAATATCTATTCCTGAAATGAATCCAGTCATTATATGATTTGAAGGATTTTATTGTCTAATTTGTGTTCAGGTTCTGTAAACGTTCACATGCAGTTAAATACTTTGACATAAAGCCATTTTAGGAAAAATTCTAAGCAACAAATTAGAGTAAAGTAGATTACATTTTACTGTCATAAAGTAAATTATATTTTATGACAGTTACAAGGGAAGTGATTATACGTATTATACATATTATAATGTTCAAAAGTATTTTAAAATATTTTCTGGAATCTTATGTCACATAGAATTATGAAAAACAATCAGAATGGCATTCAAATAAGCTTCGCATAGGATTTAAACTTCTCACCATCAAAGCCACTCAAACGCTGAGCTACAGAGCAGTAAAAAAATCCACATTTTCTAGACCACATTTTTATTACCACTGTGAAAAGCACATTAACAAATGCCTGATAATAGAGTTAGAGAAAAAAAAACACAAAGCCTTTCATTTTTCACTCTTACCTTGCGCTACACAGCCCGTCCATAACACGAGCCACAGGGTCTTTGCTGGGAATCTCATTTTGAGGGATCTTTCAGGGGTACATTTAGTGGCTGACAATGCTCACACTCTCTCGGGTTCTCCTCTGTGAAGAAAAGTTGTGATTAGTGCAGGAAAGTACTTGCTCCAGAAGGAAGTTGAAACGTAGGTCAGGAAACAAAGACATGACCAAAGGCCCCTCCCATCAGAAACATTTGCAAAGTTAGGGAAAAAAAAATCCACCACAAGCCCCAGCAGCCCAGAGCTTGCAGACAGTCTCACAGCGCGCCCACTGCATGCCAGTGCTGTGGCCGGCGGCTCTGGGTTTGCTTTTATAAACTAGGCGAGCTCTCTGCTGGAGCCTGCCCGGGTTCTGGGAGTGGGCAGAGCAGTAACTCCCGGTGACCTCTGGGTTCAGAGACCCTCTGCTTACACAAACCCCTGTCAGGCCCACAGTGCAGACGCCCCAGCAGATCAAGTGCAGAAGCTCTTTTAAAAATCCTTTAGAGAACCCGAGGGCAGACAGCCCTTCCACGGTGGAGACCCAGATGGCCTGGGTCAACATTGCCAAGAATGCAAAGCTGGCTGATCTGGGGCACCTGCTTTTCCGGCAATTTATGCAGTTGATCTTGTGTGCCAAGCAACAAGTTCGCTCTCACGAGGTATAAGGGGTTTTAGTAACTCCAAAAGCACAAAACGGGAAGGCTGGCTTTTTAAAACTTTGTATTGAGACTATGCAGAAAGAGAAGAGCAAATATTCAGCAAATGCTTGCTGAATACTAAGAAGGTGAAGACACCGAACAGCACCCCCTCGCAGGAACCCCCAGTCCCCCCATCCCGCCAGGCCCTCCCCCTCCACCCCCAACACAGGTGCCCTCTGGACCCATCTCAAAGACCATGGGATTTGGTTGGCCAGTTTTGGATTGATTCTTTTGTGTTTAGATTCTTCCACTAAAAATTTTGTTTAGTTCAACCACACTTTTGTGCATAGTTACACAGATCATTAATTTTTATAGCTGTGTCCAGTACTTGAATATGCCACATTTTATTTATCTTTGTGCCTGTGAATGGGCATCTGAGTAGATTCCAGTTTGGACTGCTTATATTATTCAAAGTTGTAAAAAATTAGCATTTCGCACTTTTAAAATCAGAAGTCAGTGACATCTACACCGAGTGACAAATAACTGTCCAGAGCAACCCGCACACAGCACAGGAGTGTGGAGCAAGAAGTCACTTCCTCCCAAGGCTTGATTAGGGATGATCTCGTGAATATTTCATCATTAAATTGTAGTGTAAGGGAAGCGTGCACCTGAGTAAAGACTCTAAGGTATAGAGGAAAATGCAGAATGTTTCAGAATTAACCAGGCACTGGAGCACTGGTGTTGCATGGGGAAGTTGCAGAAGAAGTAAGAAGGGTTTTGCACGAGGAGTGGTTTGAATCTCAGATTTAAAAAGCTGTACATCATTTTATAGACGATATGTAACCTAGGTGGATTTAATCAAGGAGAAGGACTGTAGGAAGCTCAGTGTCGTGTCGGAGTGGCTGTGGCAGTTGCATTGGAGCGGAGGGAGAGGGAAGGCCTTGGAAGAACATGCAGCGAACGAGCAGATTCCTGAAGGAATTCCCGACTCACCAACGGCTGGAAGCTAAATGGAAAGACAAAGGCAAGACCGAGGAAGGAGTCGGGCTGATGCAATGTAGCCTCGGGAGTTCTCATTGGAACAGGCCCAGGCGAGGACCAGAAAGTGCCCCCAGTGGGTGTGATGACCTTGTAGAAATTGAGAAGATGCCCTAACTGCTGGAGCGTAAGCTGCCTCTGCTCCATCACGCTGCCACCAGTCCGCTGGCGTCAGACAGCCCCGGGCAGGCGGGGGACTCAACCGAGAACTCCAGGAGAGAACCCACTTAGTTTGCCTTTGCTCAGGGATATTCTGCGATCACGATTGTCAGTAACTTGGTGACGGTGGCCCTCCGAGTGTAAGACTGGCTCCTAGCAATATGCCTGTCACCCCTGTGCCCGCCCAGCCAGGGGGGCACCGTGACACCAAGGTGCAGGCTGAAGACATAGCACACACGTGTGAGTGTGCTCGGCAGTGCCTGGCCCAGAGCTAGACGGGCGTTGAAGAGGAAAGAAGTGTGTAAGAGCGTGGGACGATCATCACACACGTCGCAATTTAAGCAGATGATTGCATTCTCCTGGGCGCCTGGTAAGGACGGAAGTGTGCTCCGCCCCGCCTGCGGGCTGCGTTGACGTGGGCGAGGCTGCCGCAGCACCTAACGTCTCTACAATGACATCCAGGGCAACCTAGTGCGCAGGACCTCAGCCCAAAGAGTGTTTAGAAATATCGATCGCAGCTCAGAGACTCTTCTAAGGCCCTGAAATCTGGTACTTCATTATGTCAGGAAAATTTCACAGAGTTTTTCCAAAACTGGCCAACAACCCTAAGAATTTATAGGACGGTACAAATCATGACTTATGAACCCTTCCAGCATTTCAGTAGCAAGTAACAGGTTTAAATCACACACGCAAAGAAAAGACTGACTTACTTTCCTGCTTTCTCCATACAGGAAATACTAGAAAACGGTGTCATGTGAAGAGACAGTCCACGGAGCATGCGGCCAACAATGTAAAGTAAGGGCGTCACAGTGTGCGAGACAGTTATTACACAGATGAGGTTATTTCTGGTTTTCATCATGTCTACAGTGTTTGTAAATGTGCTAACTCTGTGATTAGCAATAATTCATTTCTAATTTTATGTTCCTTCTTTGATTTCTAATTTCAAGCCAATATTTGCTTTCAGTCCTAATTTTTGTTCTCCGTCTGTGTTCCCCTGTGGGCAGTCCACCAACATTGCGTGTTCCATGCAAGGAAACTGGATCTGTCTTGAGTATGGTGCAGTATAAAAAGTGACGGGCAACAGCGAAGGTCTCTCTGCACTGTGACATCTAGAACACCGCAAGGACCCTTATGTCGTCCCAAAGGCGCCTGTTTGCAGGACAGCGCTTGGTGCCTTACTGTTTCCTGACACTAATCACGACAGGACAGTCTTTGTTGTTGGGTCGCTGTAGGCCATGGGCAGCTCTGGCTTCTGAGCCCTTATTTGTAAGGGCGGCCATGAACAACTTACTCTTGTTTAACTTTAAATTAACTCCATTAAACGTCCAGTTCTTCTACATCTGGTCAAGACAGAACCTAGAGCACTGCCATCTTTCCTCCTCGGTCACGTGGAAAACCACATATGGGGAACCCAACGTAGCACGGACTGTGGTGACGGTCTACCCGTGTCCGTCCTCACCTATGTGGAGAAGCCCCACCATTGCAGGGCTCCCGTTCTTCCTTCCCAGGAGGTGACTGCCTTGCTTTCTTCCCAAGGGGCACCGCGGCTCTGCTGGCATAGCCTAATTGAATCATGCTTAAGAAAGAAAAGAACAGCATCTCTGCATTTTCTTTAATTCTATTTGGGAGGAAATGAGGACACAAGGGCCTCCATTCGTATTTATTGCACTTATTTTATTAGGTGCTTTTCTACAACTAGATTGCAGGCTCTTCGAGTAATTCAACCTCTTAAAGGAAAAGAAGGAGAAAACCTGCCATCTCCTTGGAACTTCCTCAGTACTGCCGGAGCACCTTCGGAGAACTCGAGGGGCCTGGGCAGAGGAAGAGCCCCTCCCTGCCCCATGCCTGCAGGCCCCCTTTCCCTGGTCCCCGCACATCCATCCCAGAACCCCCACACGACCTAGCTGTACGTTTCTGAGACTTTCAAGCCTCTATTTGGACGCCGTGAGCAAAGTCCCTTGTTTGCCTCGGTGCCGAGATTGCTTCACACTCACCCTGACCTAGCAGCTGCGGCTGATTGATGATTAACTTTTATGTGCCAGGTGCTGTATCAAATGCACTAGCCACTCTAATTCTCCCCTAAACCTTGCAAGCTGGTTCCATGGTTCCCTTTCACTCAAGTGACTGAGTGACCTACTTAAGAGTCGAACCCACGTTGCCTGGTTTTACGGTTGGTCGTGTCACCCCTTGGCTCCCTGCCCCCCCCCCTTCTGACTCTAAACGTGCGTTACTCCCACACTTTGGCCCCAGTTTTGGTTCTGAACAGAGAAAAACTCTTCGAGTTGGCCAATGAGATTAACACGTGCCCCATGCCATCCCACCCCGAATTTTATATAGCAATCAGCCTGGACTTCTGATAATAGAGACGTGAACACCTGAACTCTAGGGGATAATATGCCTCCTTTTCCTCTGCCCCTGGAAGCGGTGAATCTTTCCATCTCTTTGACACGTGTAAACACCGCAGGAGACACCTAAGACTTTGTCCCCAGAGACTGAGGGAAAAATAAGGTGGGGGTGGGGGGTGGGTAAGAGGCTTTTGTAAGAATACAGCCTGCTGTCTAGAAGCTGCCTTGCCCCAAATCTGGTCCAAATCCTGCATAAGATTGTCAAGGGCAAATATACAAATGTTAAAAGTTTTCTCCCCAAACACCAGGGGAAAGTTTTGGCCACGGGAGCGGGCCTCTGACTCATGGCCGAAGTCTGGGAGCCAAGCTGAGGGGTCCTTTCCGTGTCCGCAGTCTATGCATCTCCGTGGACATTACACCGTGCACTTGTGATGCTCTTCTGCCTCCCAAGGATATCGCCTAAGTTGCTTCGTGAGAAAGTTCCCTTCAGTTGGTTTACAATTAGCTTTAATATTAATAGCATATTTAGGTAAAACTGAAACTCAATTCTCTCTCATTTGCTGATAGGACAGAGTTTTCTTGGATACCTGGTCCGTTCTTGATAGGATTGTGAAAGGTTTGTTTAGGTTTTACGTAATCTGTCTAGGAAACGATGATTCTGTGTTTTATGAAAATGATTTCCTGTAGTTCCCATTTTCGTTATCGGGGCTTACATTGCTTGAGGAAACGGATTCTTCTCCATTACAAGGGCTAATTTTTTTTACAACTATATAACACCCTGATTTGCCGTTGATTTCTTTAATAGTGACTTTGTTTGGTTCAATGAGTAACTAAATATTGTCTCACCACGACCTATGAACCTTTTTAATCGAGTGTTTTATCCCTTTTGACATTTACTACAAACTTCCCCAGAATGAAATTTTACATAAGTCTTGTTGAACTAATCCTTGAACTAATTCTGGGATTTTTAGGAGAGTCCCTGAAACATCTCAAAAGATGTACTCTCTCTTTTTTTATTAGAGCTATTAAATTAATTAGGCTTATTTGATATGTTAAACTACATGGGAAGCATTGTCAAATAAGAAGTGATACTAAACCTTTCTTTAGGTTATCTTGTATAACTATATTATTTTATTACTTATTAAATATGTTATGATACTAAATTATTGATATATTATTAGCACAGTTATTAACACAAGTGTCCTGCAAAAGTGCTTCATCTTCAAGGACTTCTGTGGAAAGACTCTGACAAGTGCAGGCTTCTGGTAACCGAGCTCGACCTGCCTTTGTGTGGTGGGGGCAATAAGGGAGGGACCTGCCAAGGGCTTCCCCAAGGCCACCGGCACAGCCCAGAGTCTGTCACGGGTGGTAGCCCAGACCTGTCCCCCTTCCCCACGTCAGTGCAACGGGCCCATCACCTGGGGGACATGCTGTTGGCGTGTGAACTCCTGCCTCTGCCACAGGTCCCTGCGGGCTTTGCCGGAACATCCGTGAGCGAGCAGGTGGATGGTGAACCCAGAGGAAATTCAAGGCCTGGGCCCTGCTGCGCCAGGCAGTGTTGGGAGTCATGTGGTTGGCAAGATGCATGTTTTCCAGACGCTATGATTGGGAGGGTGCAAGCTGACCTAACCCCCCAAACGAGATAGAGATGCAAGGCTCTGCAGGGCCTTTGGGGTTTGGGAGGACTGTGTTGCCCACCTGGCACAGCGCCTTGGTCCCTTAATACCTCCTGGTAAAGATGGGACACGGGGGGGACAGGGCATCAGACACTTGGGAGAAGGCAAGCGACTGGGGACACACCTTGGAGCCCTGGACGTGTGCCAAGCAGGGCTACCGTGTGAGTTACATGTGTCCCTGACCCCGGAAGACACGGGCTGGGCACAGGGACTAAACAACAGAAGGGGGAAGTGCTCCTAGGAGTTCGGTTCCAGAAAGCACTCCTAGGATTCTAGGGAAAAAACAGAGACAGACTTCTTATGTCCCCTCTTGGCGCAGTAGCTCCTAGCAGACACAGAGCAAGGGATCTGGCGAGTTGTATCCAATGCGCTACAGCTGCTGCCTAAAGGTCCCACGAGTCACTTCAAGTCCTGCCTCACTGCCCACGGCAGGGGCCGTGCACACACGTTCCGTGGAAACCACGAAGGCGGTCCGGCTGTGTGCCTCCCCCGCCCTCCTTTCGCTCCTTCCGGATTTCCTTGGGCTCAAACTTTACTCTATGGGTCTAACGTTTACATTCAATTTTAAAACTAATTTTTCCATTTTCTTCAAATCTTAGGTCTGAATCTAAGTGGATTTCCTGTTTTTTTCCACCACCAGTGTCTTCTGGCTGTGACTTCTCTGTCACCAAGGTCCGAATTTTGACTCATCTTTGTTTTTCTTTTCCCCTTGCATTTCATAACCAAATTTTTCAGACAGCCCCTTGGACTCTGCCTTGATTTATTGCATATTCATGAATTTATTTCCTTTATGCTAAAATGTCAACTTGACTGAGTATCAACAGTCTTGAGTCATGCTTCTTTTTTTATGAGGACTTTATAAATATTATTTTACTCATTTTTAGCATGCTAACGTGCCCTAGTTGAATGCTATTCATATTTTTCTCTCTTGCAAGATTTTTCCCCTGGATGCCATAGGATACTTTTTAACCAAGTTAAATCTAACTTTATTAAGCTTTTTAGTTTACAAAATAAGATATGCTATTTTAATGTCATGGAGTGCAGAGAGATAGAAAATGGCAACATACCTTATATTGTCCACTTATCTCATCTACCTGAGCTTGTTTTTCCATTCTATTTAAAAATATAAACATTTATTGAGTTATAACGTAGATACAAAATGTGCAACTCATATGTCTAAGGAGAATTGATTTTATAAATGCGAACACACCAATGTCAGTGGCGTGTGGATGATGAAAACAATCTGGTCAGCATTCCAGAAGCTTCCTCATGCTCCCCACAGGACAGCCATTATCCTGATTCTAATGGCCAAATGATTTTTGCCTATTTTTTCACATTTTTTATTGTTGTTCAAGCACAGCTGTCTCCATTTTTGTCTATTTTTAAAAAACACAGAAAACAAAGAAGTTCTTTGGTAAATAAAATTTTTCATAGACCCAAAGAAGAGTGAAAGGGAACTTTAAGTGTATATATCTTTTTAATAAAAGCATTTGTTTCCTGATAGTGGAACATTAATTGAAAAGAGGCATGTGTATTTTTAACAATCACATTTCAATTCAGTTTTGTGAGCAATGGGAAAGCAGCCTGAATTCCCACACCTGCAGGTATCGACTGGACTTCTGTGGGAACGCTGTCAGCATCTTGAACCATGGCCATGCATTTCATAATACATTCCGTTCTTTACCTTAGGCTAGTGATTACAAGCCTACTTAGCAAGGTCTTTTCAGGAAAAACGTTTTATTCAAGTATTAGAAACAAATGAGCATGAATCCTAACCACGTAGGACCCAGAAACCAGGGTCAAGATCATTAAATGGCGAATTCCTAGCGCACTAAAGTCCTTCCTCACTCACCTGACTTGTAAAACCAGGGTGTGAGACACCACGTGAGGATGTCACACACTGTCTACTCTGTTGTGTCTTTCCTCAGCTTATAATTGGGAGAGTTATCCTCATCCTGCTGGGTAACTGCACTTGCTTTTTTTCCTGTTATTGTATCATATTCTATTGTGTGACTAAATCACAACTTATTCATTCATTCAACTGCTAATGGGCATTGGGCTGTTTTTTGACCATTACGAAGTGTGTTGCTATGGGAATTTTTTATAACTGTTATGTGTTTTTTGGCGCACATGAACTTCAGTGTTTGAAGTATGTACTTAGGAATGAAACTGTTGGATTGCAGGGTATGCGTGTGTTCAGATTTAGTGCATGCTGCAAAGAGCCGCCTGAAATAGTTATACCAATACCCATGCCTGTCAGCGGGAAGGGAGAGACCTCGTTCTCCAAATCCTTCCCGACTCTCCGTGTGGTCTGATTTTTCACTTTAGCTATTTTTTTGTGGGTTTGGAGTGATATTGCACTATAGTCCAAGGTCACTTATTTAACAGTTTTATACTATTCAACAGCTTTTTATTCAAACACATATACAAAGACATACAGATTTTTTCCCCATTCTCTCCCCATTTTTATTCAACCTTTAACACACACAGGATTATATATCACCTGCATGAGGAATTACTCTAGGTGAAGCGTGCCCCTGCTTGGCAAACAGGACATTATCTTCGCAGAATTCTTCATCCATTTTAAACGCACGGGTCCTCCTCACATGTCGCGCGTGTCTGGCGAGCAGGGAGCCTGCAGCGCTGTCCCTCGAGGCCCTGTGTCTCTGCCCTATTTGGCCGTGGCTGGTTTGTCTTCATCGGGCGATGACTAGCTCTCTCCCAGAGGACGGCGGGGTGTGCGCTCACCCCCTTCTTGCCTGCCTCCTGGGAGTAAGTGAGATGTGGTCTCTGCAGCCCCCCATTCGGGTTTCCCGCTCACCAGTCTTGCGTGAGAACACCTGCATCCGCTCACACCGTCGTGGGAGTGACGCACCTTTGCTCCACCCCAGAACGTCCGCGCTCCCTCTGCTCGCCTGCCGTTTTGACCACAATGTATATTGTTTACAGTTTACTTTCGACTTTATTTTGTATTGCTTGTAGGTGTATACGGCTCGGTGGTTGGACAATAGTATGCCTTCCACAGTGTTTCCCTTGACACTTCCAGTACCCGGCTGGCACTGCGCACGGTCATCGCAGTCAGTGCTGACGGTTCCCCAGGCTGCACTGTGCACCCTGTGGCGGGTCTGTACCTGCCCACGGGCACCTCTGAGTCCCGGCCCCTCTCTCGCTCAAGTTTCTATGTGGAGGTTGTGATCTGGGCTGGGACTGCCTCCTCGCCCTGTTGAAAATGTGGCAGTCTCTATTTTTTATATCTCGTTCTCGTTCCAGCTGGCATTACAGAGGAAAATAGATAAAAATACAGAAGCAAAGGATGCCTCATTCACGGAAACTGGGTAAAACTTTGGTCAGTGAGCTATTTTCTAATTGCTTACCTCTTAAAGCCTGTCGTTATAAAATGTTACATTTTTCTATGGCATCAGGTGGTCTGATGCCTTGTAATGGGGGTGCAGTTACTGCGGAATGTAAAATTTGGGGCCCCAGCGTGGAGTGTGGACCCCTGCCAGGGATTTCAACACCAGCATCCAAACAGCAGTGCGCTTGCTGAGAGACAGAACGTGAAGCTGTTCGTCTCATGAGGACATGACTCTGGTGGTGCGCCAAGAAAGACATTATTTATAGCACCGCGGAGGAGATGGCTGTTGGTGGCATAAATATATTTATTAGTTCGTAGCTTTTTCAAGTACGAGTGGTAGAAATTCAGTTCAAACCATCTTAAGGAAAAAGAGAACTTACTGATTCCTACAAGTGTTTCTGCAAAGTGCCGCCCAATTCCTAGTCTTTCACGAGGACACGCGTTCTCCCCTGGTTAGAAACCACAGCAGAAAGAGTGACGCACAAAAGATCCTCCTTTCTCACCGTCTGTAATGTTGGACCCAACTTGGACCAAATGCCCACGCAGGGGTGCAGGAATGGATGCTGGAACCCCAGCACAATCGACTGAAAGGTGTGGCAGGACTTTTAGATGCAAGAACAAGATGTTAAGTCTAATATAATTAACTGGGACGTCCTATCTCAACATCCTGATGGCTGTGCAATCTCAGAAAAGGCTCTGCATTTCTACTTTAAACATGGGCAGGGGCTCTGAAGGCTCTTGTTTTCCAAAGGATTGGAAGAAAGAACAACTGATGAGACTGAGCTATTTCTGTGATCTTTATTCTTTAGATACAGATTGGAAAACGAAGGACTCTGGGTATTTTCCCCGGAGCTCCAAGCTTTGCTGGCAATCCTGGATTGGAAGGTGCTCTCTTATTTCTGCTGGAAGTGGGTGATCTCACCCCGTGAGTGAAATCACGGGGAGGGATATCAAAGGCAGGACAATTAAATGCAGAGGAACTAAGTTCTTCAGGGATCCTCACCTTCCCATATCAAGTTGCCCTGCCTCTGAATTTTTCCATACATTAGATAACACATTTTTTGAAGTTCTTACAGAATACTCGATGAGGTATTCTGTGACTAGTCACCAAGGCCATCCTAAGTTACACACCGAGACATTTGGACTCAGCCTTTTCTGAGTGTCAAAATCTCCCTTTCTGAGAATTGCCAGCCTGCTAATGCGGGCATGTCACAGTCACCTCCATATTCTTGCTGCCCCTCTTCCTGCCTCTGGCCAGGTCTAGTCCTCAGAAGCTCCGCCCAGCATCAGCCTCCGTATTTCACTCGATTTGACCTGTTCCCTTGCTCCTTCTTCCGGCTTTGGTAGTACCTCTAACAAGGACCTCTCTGTTAGTATGGGGTCACGGCTGGGCAGCTCTACTTCCTCTCCACTTCCATTCATTCCTGCTCATGAGCCCTCACACGACTCTAGAACAAATGGCCCAGTGTCTAGCTTTCCCTTGAACTTGGAATTAGTCCATCACCTGAGCTGATCTTCTGCAAGAGATTTTAGCAGTAAAGGAAAAATGAGGGAAAAGGGACAATCAGTGGGAAATTAAAAAATGAAACTGTTT
The DNA here is from genome assembly GCF_019186645.2 of Phyllostomus hastatus. Lineage (NCBI taxonomy): Eukaryota > Metazoa > Chordata > Mammalia > Chiroptera > Phyllostomidae > Phyllostomus > Phyllostomus hastatus. Next base: position 21,277,223 of record NW_025333607.1, on the reverse strand, counting down.
ATTTTGTTGACTATCTCAGTCCCCTTGGACCTGTATTCCGGTGTAAACTCTGGGTGCATTATTTTTGAAGACGTGCCTGAACCTGAACAAAACAGGTACATCATGGAGAAATCATGACCTTAGAGAATTTGGTAGCTAACGTCTATGAAAACGACCTATTAATGATTCCAGAAATTAGTGGAAAAATTCCCTTATGGCTGTCAGGTCATTAATGTTGAATGGCATTGAGCTTTTCTGTACCACCCTGAGCAACTCGATGATTCTCCCGGGGTTTGAATCCAAGTAAGCTCGGGGGTGGCGGGCATATTTCCGTGTCCTCCATCTGGGCAAACGCCTCATCAAAAATGCCAGCCCTCCTGTGCTTACACATCATGCATTGGCACTTCTGCAAACCAGCCAGTGTTTTTCAATGCATTTTGTAGTGCTATCTGAGTAGGAAGGAAGTGGTGGGGTACCTTCTTAATTACTGACTTGGCCCTGACACTTCCAGACTGCTTTTTGCCATATTCGTGTTTTCTGCAGCCTTCACGTTCACGGGGACGCAGTGTAAAAACTGCATTACTCATTTAGCTCTGCAGCACATGTTGGGTTTGGTACATCGGGACTCAATATGGTGCTTCGTTCTTTCTTTTTTTTTTCTTTTGCTTTGAATGTGAGTATAATTCAAGATGTTTGTTTTAATTTTAAATGCCTGCATGATCTGGCTCCTACCTGGAGAATATTTAAAATAGTTTTTGGATTATCTGTATTTATTATTTCCATGGGAGTTCAGAAGAATCATTGAGCACCCAGGGTTTATTTTTCTTTTTGACTTTAGTACATTTATTTGCTTCAATTTCTTTGAGGGTGCATACTACAGTTTATCTCTTAAAAGGTAACCAAAGCTGCTCAGCTGGTTGTGTGAAATTTGAAAAGTCTAATTTAATTCATTAGTTGCTAAACAACAAACACCTGTTTATATTAAGAAACAGACTTCTTAAAATGTGCATGCCCGCAGTTTGAAAAATACATGGAACAACAATGTGAAACTTGTGGTGAACACCATTAAAAATATTTAGATGCATTAGTGTATTTGATCCTCGAAAAACAAGTGCTGTCATTGTTCCGCCTGCTGGAGAGCGAACCTAAGACAGTCGGATGCCCAGACATGCTGGCCCAGGGTCAGGCCCGAACTCCTAGCAGTCCACATGCAGAGCTTTGCACTCGACCGCCAAAGAATATTGCTTCTCGGGTAGCAGCACGGGTGGGCTGGGGGCACTGGGACCAGGTGAGGGGTGGCAAAAGGCAAGGGTTTTAGGTCAAATCATGCCCACTTCTGAAATTCAGAGCCTATCAGATAAAATAACCAGAAAAGATTTTCTAAGATTATTTCTGTGTTTGTGTGTGTTTGTAAAAAATGGGATACAACTTTTGTACTTCGTGGGGTGGAATGGTTTAGGGGGGAAGAGGTAGCTTTCACACGGAAATGAGATGCATGGTGACTCACTCCTTTCAAATAGCAGGTGTGCGTGCTGGACACAGTAGTCCCGTCTCGGGGGCGGAAGCACGGCGCCATCACCCACAACACAGCCCCTGTTAGATGGCAGCCTCTCCGATAACGTGTCTCTTGCTTGAACGGTGTATCTTATTTTCTCTGATTTTGTTCTTTTCCTGAAGGCTAAATTCAGAAAGTTCAACTGAGGCAAAACCGTGGCGGCTTATGACCATGTTTAATAATTTCTTCTCCTTTCTCAGTCCCTACATAGGAACATAGGAATACTCACCATCTTGTCAGTAGTATCAGTGTCTGTATTTTTCCGTTTTACTCTAGTTTTTATATGACATCAGAAAAATTTATGTCTGATACTCAAAGTTTTAATAACTTATGCCTTCAAACTGCACAAATCAAGATCACGAGGGACACAAAACTACCATTTAATACCTGGAGTGATGTGCTATTTGAAAAGAATTGAAAACCCAAGTTTGGTATATACAGGTAATATCGTTAATATTTACAACATCACACCATAGGTAATGAAAATATGTGAATGGCAAGGATCTTATGTTTCTACACACACCACTGATCTCAATGTATCTAACATAATTCTGTATGAGAAATGTGTGAGATTTTTCGAATTTCCTTAATGTGTTGTTACGCGCTATGTTTATACCATGTTACTATTTGCAATGAAAACTGTCAGCTTATAGCCTTGGGACATTGCCTCATAATGAGGAAGATTGGACTTTCATATCATTCATACTGAAAGGGCTACTGAGTAATTTATTTTAGCTCTCTGTCGCCTCTGTTGAATCATCTGCAAAGAGAGAGAAATATTTATCCTATTAATATAACATATTGCCACATTATTAAACAAATGAGTCTGTCCTGGACAGGCAGTGACCGCCTGTGATGAGTTGTTGATGTATTACAGCAATAATACAGCAATCATGCAGAAATCACCTCAAGTTTTCCCCCCGGGAAATTAAATTTGTACATCGGAGGAATCAATACAAGTTAATGACAATATTTCATGCAAGTAAAACCACCTCAATGGCTACGACCACACCCTACATATGTTTTCTGTCCGGCAAGCACTACTCTGCCTCTCGAATCAAACCGCGCACGAGAGGGCTGTGTGACCTCCACACGAGGCCGTCACGGATGCTCTGGGAATCTGCACCTCTGACTAACGCACGACACGGCCATGTCATGCCTGCACACATACACTTAAGAACCTTGTCTCTATGTCCAATGCCTTGTCCCCATACTGGAACTGAGAAAGCTAGGGAAGTTTTTGAACAAATTGTTTTTCTTTCCTCCACCTCTCCTTGCTTCCCTTTCCTGTTTCCCATCACTGGGCAGACTTTGTTTTCGAGTCCCTGCTCTGCACCGGCTGCTGTTCTGCGGGCTCCCGTCTACAACACGCTGGGCTCAGAGCTTAGGAGGAGAGGCAGAGCAAGGAAAAGGCAAAGAGATTAGCATGATCCAGGAGATGGCAAGGACTACCTTTAAAAGCTAATTAACATGGGTGCTACAATGGTTTCCTGTGATGGACAGTGGCTGGGTGACATGTCTCTGTTGGGTGCTCAGGACAGTCTTCTCTGCTGAAGGAAGTGATGAGAAGGCCCTGGGGGAGGGAGAGAGGAGACTTCTGGGAAAACACACAGGTGATGGGCGGTCCCGCAGGTGGAAAAGCAGGGAACCGAGGCTGGAGCCCAGCACATCTGTAGGAGAGGGGTGGGACGATTTTATAACTCCATTTTACCATTCAGCTTACCAATCGAAGAACATAAGCGTGCACTAGATGTTGACCATAAACTTGCTTTCTCAGCTGTTCTGTGAAGAGTGTACACTTCGGACTGAGAAAACTGAGGTGTTGAATCTTGCCTGAGCACCCTGTAGCGGGGTGGTATCATCCGAACCTAAGTTTTTCATCTTTCAAATTTGGACGTTACTTTTCAAAATTATGGCAAGTCTCCTGGCATAGTATCTGGCACATGCTGGTCCCTCACTCTGCTGCTATGAATATTCAAACACCTGTATGTTCTCATGTTGGAAGAGTGACAGTTATTCCATCCACTCACGCAGCTTCCCAGGAGCTCACCGGACTGCGGTCGCTCGCGCACCAGTTGACGAAGACCGTAAACAAGAAAAAGGGCGCTTGTCATCCTGCTTTAGCAGGTTGGACGAGGGTCAGGGCACAGGGGTGCCCTGTCTAAGGTATCAATGAGCAGGATTTGGGACACCGGCAACCAGAGGATGGGACGATCCAAGATAATACTGGAGCTTTCCAAGCCTTCTGGAGATTTCCCTCACTGATACATGTGTTTTGTGGGTAGAACAATAACATGGAGGCAATTCCTGGGTTACTGGAAGAGGACAGGCTTCAGAGTTGTTGAGTGACAGTTTGGCACCGAAGGATTCTCTCATTGCCTCTGTGCACTCCCTCTCAAAGTGCAGTCAAGGTGCAGAGAGTGAGAAGCAGGTAAATGCAGAGATGAGCCACCATGAAGAGCAGCGCTGAGCTGCGCATCCGGAGGGAGCGAGGAGCAGAGGGAAGAGGCGAGGAGGAACACGGCAGAGGAGGACACTGCTATTGACAAAGTGGACCTGCCTCTGGACAGGTTTCCACTGCCAGGCGAGCGTCCTGGTTTCTCTGCTCAGGCCGGCACTATTTGCAGGACGCCGGGAAGCGCTAGATGTGCGGCTCGCTTGCCTGCACTGCTGCAAAATCCATCAGTCTCCGGCGCATGGTCTTCTGCTCTACTACTTACCTGGGCCTTTCTGGGGGATTTGTGAAAAGAATGTGATATTCTACTGTTTCACTTTTTCTTTTTACTGTATCCTCCTTTCACTGTTGATGAAATAAAAATGGCTTTGCTCATGCAGCTAGACACGGTAAGAAAATAGGGCAGGTTTTGTTACCTTTTTCTGCCTGTGGATAGATGCTGAGGGGGGCCTGAAGAATGCCACTCAGAGGGGTGCGAGACTATAATGGGCAGAACTAAGTTTAAAATTGTTTCGAAAAACCGATTGTCATGTTACAGCGGAATGAAAGCTTTCACGCACACGGAGAGAACAAGAGTCTATGAAATAGGATATTAAAAGAGCACAGTGGAAAAAGAAAACCAAGATTTAAAAAACGGAAAGAGGAAAGTACATTTTAACAGCAGGAAGTGGCTTGGAAAAAAAAAGCATAAAAGTGTAGTGCAGAAGGACAGGCGGGAGAGCTGAAAGTCAAGTAATGACAAAAATTAAAAAATCTGTCTTCAGAAAGTTGAAAAATATATAAAGGTAAGCAAAAGGTTCTTCCGATTATAAATTTGTTTCAATGCTTTGAAGATCACTAGATTTTAACAATGGCAGGATAGTATTTCTCATGTTGCATTATTTCTTTAATGGTTTAGATTTCTAAGTGTAAAATTTTCCATGCGGACAGCGATTTTAAGCCACACGGAAGTCAGTGCATCATTCACGCAGAAGGACCCACGTGGCTTGGCCTGTTCAGGTACTTTGTACCATTTGTATCCTATGGGCTGAGCAGGCTTTTACTTATTTCTTCATTTTTTTCTTTGTTACCTGGACTCTTGAAGTGAAATAATTACGATGGCCACGAAAGTGAAAAATAACGGTACACTGCCTTTTTTTTATATGTAAAACGTGACGTGGCCTCCCCTCCTACTTTGTGTATCTCGGTGCCCAGCACTCAACAGCGAGGTTTTTTAACTGCCTTGCTTCTGCGTCTTTTGCTGATACAGAAACATATGAAAGCAGATGGTCATAATACAAATAAAACTGTTAAGTTTTCACCTGGAACATTTAAAAGGTGAACTTCATAGCACTATCTTAACAAACAGAATGCAAGGGCCCAAATATAAACGTGCTGTTTTGTCTTTTCCTTTCCGTGCACCATCAGCGTGGTGATGGAGCTGCCTCATTTGGCAAAGCGATTCCATACGGTCACGGAAAAGAAACGTAAACACATACACAACTCTGGAGCTACAGTACATGTGAAAAAGTAATAACGTCCTAGGTATAAAAGCTTCTAATGCGTCTCCACAAAATGAAGAAAAATGCAATCAATCGTTCACACGGCAGGCCGGATGCAATAGCGCAATGAGAAAACACACGGGGTCAGAGGGGTCCGAGGAAGAAGGCACCAGCACTAGCCTGGACCACCCAGGAAACCGAGTGGAGGTTACAGCATCTGAGCAGGAGGAGCAGGTGGGATTTGAAGACAGAGACGTAGGGTGCGGACTACTTATTGCATTCCCGCTGTGACGCTGCAGGTTCACTTACTCATCCTGTTTTAACTAATAGCGCCTTGTTGCTGATGTCTTCTTGTAGTTCCGATTTTCTCTATAAACCCCCACTGAATGACCTCACTAAGGTTAATCACATCAAGTTCACTGTCTTCTGGATAAACCAAACAGTTTTTCAAATTACGTTGCCCGTGCTATTCAGCTCGCTCATGCTTTCTTCCCTCCTCTGAAACGGTGAGCAAACGAACAGGGGGCTTTGCTCATTTTCAGTCTCTCTTCAGCCCTCCAAGAATACCTGCATCCGAGGCATCCCCAAATCCCTTTAAAAGTGGTCTGATCACTGAGTCTCGTACTGTATCACTTCATCAGCAAGCGGGTTCCTCCGGGCACACTAGGGGATTCCGAAGGGCGTGGGCCATGTTCAGGGTTCCCCATACCGTTGCCTGGGATGCATTCGCTGTCTGTATAGAGCCCGATCAGTTCTCGGTGCAAATGGAACTAGGGCTCCTGCATCCACAGCAAGGTTGCAAGGGAAGCAGACGTTGATGCTGGAAAACCAGCTCTCCAGTTACCTCCTTACTCTGGCTGGGTGGACCACGCCTGGGAGCTTCCCCAGGGCTGGGGGGTGGCACCTGCGAGCCCCCAGCACCGGGAGGAGCCCCAACAGTCCTGGACCAGTATCTGGTCCTCGAGGTTTCAGGGAGCAACCCTGGTCCTCCTTCACATGTGTCCCTTCTGCGGCCGGAGAAGTGCCTTCCTTCCTTTCCAGGATCAGGGAAACACCTCCCATTCTTGCAGATGGCAAGAGAAAAAGAAAAGGGACTTTCCTGGGGCTGGAGCGGGGATTCCCTCCGCAGGGGCGCGCGTGTTGCAGCCCGCCCACCCAGCTGCAGGCGCGCAAAGCCCAAGGGCTTGGGAGCACCTTGGACACTCCCAGCGTCCTGTGTCCCCCTCCCACGGAGGGTCTGGAGCCCGCAAATCCGCAAATTAAGCGTGCCCTCATTGGTCATCCCCAAGGCCCCTCCGTGCGTCACCATGTTATGCAAATGAGGGGGCGTCTCATTGCCACGAAGGTGCGTGCAGGGAGCCTGGGCGGTTTCGGGGACCCAGGCTGGGGTCCCGCGCCTGGTGCGCCTGCTGCCTTTCCGGGAAGCGCTCCGGCGTCACGTGGCGCACGCTCCCACCGAATCCCCTCTTTCCAGGCACCGCGCCCCCCGCCCAAGTTACTTTTGCATTCCCGCCTCCCCCGAGTCCTGGGGAACCAGAGGCGGTGCCGAGCCCGGGGGCGGTTCCTTGGCAGCGGAGATTCTGGTCGGAGCCAGACTTTTGCTCCTGGGCTGGGTTTGCATCATCCCCATCACTCTCCGGAGGGAGAGAGGAGCCAGCCCCCTGCAGCCGGGGCTTCCGGCTCCGAGCAGACCCTCCCCCTCCGCGCCCCTTCCCCCTGCTGCCCCCCTCCAGGCCCCGCGTCTCAGTCGCCCCCTCCCGCGGCTCCGCAACCTTCGCCGCCTGCCTCCCTCCTCTCCTGCGCTGGCCTGTGTCCCCTACCCCCGGAGGAGGGATGGTTGATTTGGAGAGCGAAGTCCCCCCTCTGCCTCCCAGGTACAGGTTTCGGGATTTGCTGCTAGGGGACCAAGGATGGCAGAATGACGACAGGTGAGTGATGCGGGGCAGGGTGGTTCCCTCAGTACGGCTGGGGCGGAGACAGGTGGGGACCTGCGGGGCGGGCGGGAGGGGAGGGGAGGCCGCTGGAGCCGGGGAGGGGGAGCCAGCAAAAGGCACGCTGGTCTGTCTCTCCATTTTGACTCCATGGAAACATTGTCACAGACGAGCAACTCCTTCCCTCTCCACCTTCCTGTCCCCGCGGCGGATTTATTGCCTTTCTGTGATGCTCATTCTTGTCCGCGTGCGTTTCCCTAGGGTGTGTGTGAGGCTGGTATCCCAGGCGGAAAAACCCAAATGGCACGCAATCCCGGCGCCCGTTCTCCTTCCCCCCCTCCGGTGCTGGTGATCGCGTTCGCAGATGCGCGCAGGTCGGCGCGGGGAGCCCAGGAGAGACTTAAATCTCCTGCACCCGCGTAGTCAGCCCGCGTTGTCCTGAGCAGGCGTGACCTGCCACCAGGTGTGTGATGCTTTGTAAACATTGAGAGTTGCAGGTGGACGGTCGGTTTAAATATGTAACAGGTGGTTCCTGAACATGACAGCCTTTGCCATGGAAAGGACTCACTTCGGCCGGCAGCTGTGACTGTTATTAATGATAGTGATCATGGTGTTTGCAGAGAATGATCCATCCTTCTCACAACTGAGGTATTTTTAACCTCAATAGCCTACAGCCTGTATGTCACAAAATTAAGATAAGTGTCAAAACTGGAATAGTCATTCTTAGCAAAATATTGCTCATGTGAATTTTCTACAGCATCACTGCTTTGCCTGAACTTCTGAAATTCCTCCGGCTAGCTCGGTCTCATGGTTAAAAAAAGCACATTTTCTGTTTCATTGAATGTGGTATTTTCTGGAATGGTCCTTTCATGTAGCACATGCCACATGTCCTTGTTGTGAAATAATATGCGAGCTAGGCTCTCCATCCAGTTGAAATGTTTCCGTGAAGTTCACTTTGATATTGACGTTGTAATTTAATTACAGAAAAGATCCATTATTGGTCCGATTCAAAAACCTCTTCACTCACCCCTGGGAGGTCCCTTCCTTCTTTCCCTCATCACTTCAGCTCCAATACCAACTCCTGTCCCTACACACGCAGGATTACATCCCGTGCATCAGTGCCTGATTCTTGTTTGGTGTCCTGTCAGTGGTTCAAAGGGATACAGGTGTTTTGCAGAGGACAGGAGTTCAGCTCCATCTCTTCTTTTTAGGCAAAGACGTGTGCGTGTGTGTGTGTGTGTGTGTGTGTGTGTTGGTTTAGGCTTAAAACAATGGATACCAATTTACCAGGAGTCTTGAGAAGTAAGGAGTGCTGGTTGAAAGAAGAAGGGAAAGAAAAGAATACTTGAACACACAGGCATTGCTAGTGGACATGGACATACGTTGTATCAGCCTGGTTAAATGGCTTCTCAAGTGCAGTGCTCCAGATGACTGGCCCTGGCTTTGTTACCTGAGGACCTCAGGTTCATCATGTAGAACAGAAATCTTCTCTTCTGTGTAGAAAGGTGAGGGGGGGGGCTCAGTACACACAGAGGAGTTGGTGCTGGGGGCATTGTTTGATTTTTAACGTTGTAGCCAAGACATTATTACTTGTGCAGTTGCTGTCAACTTTCTGAGGACCCTGCAGATACGTGTCAGTACTGAGAACTGTGGTCGGCTGGATGCTGCCTACAAGAGTCGCTGCTGTTTTGAAAAAAAAAAGTTTTATACATTTATTTATAATGTCTATTTCAATAAAGATTATGTTAGCCCAACTTTATCTTAAAGATTGGCCATGTTTACTGTTAAAAATGACGTGTTAAACATTTTAAGTTGCTCATCTATTCTTAAAGATTAGACTAATTTTGTGGCTTTATGAAAACTTAATATTCAGTTTTGGTCCATTTGTTGTCCATCTTTGAAGACAAGAGGCTTTGATGGTAGGGGACCAGGACCTTTGTTTATTTCTTCACTCACTGAGTGACTTTGGGCAAGTCATTCAGTCAAATAGATTCAGAAATCATAGTTCTGTAAGGTTCAAGGCTATCAGCTAGTTAGCACTAAGTACTGGCTGCTACTATGTGTTAATTATGCTACGTGTTTTATACTTATATCTATATTCGTATCTATATATATCTACACACACGTGTGTGTGTAATATAAATATATGTATGTTAACTTATGCTATATGTTATCTCAGTCTTCAACACTCTCTGAATAGTGGGTTGTTATTTTAAGGAGTAGGACATTCACTTTCTCAGAAATCAAATGCTTCTCTTTGCAACATGTCTTATAAATGTAAAGATGGCACTCCAGCTCAGTTCTTTGCCACTCAGATTCCTCAAGAAGCTCTGAAGTTCTTCCACTGAATGGATTGGAATGGATAAAGATCACTTGTCTGCATTGAGTGAGCATGGTTTAGTTGCTCATTAAATGCTGACTCCCTTCTTCTGAGTTGCAGTTTGCAATTCTCGCTTAGTTTTCTCCAGGATCCGAAACTGACAGGCGGTCAGTGAAGCCGTCCCTTTCGTCTGCCCTGCGGACACGGTGCCTCTTCGCACTCAAGTCCGAGGGGCCACGCGAGACTGCTCCGCTCTCTTCACGGCCTCCACCCCCAGAGTCGAGGAGGGAGCCCCCTTTTCTGGAGGAACAGGCAGACAGGGTCCACCCACAGGTGCCTGGGGTGCTCTGCCCATGTTCTCTAGGCTGTTTTCTAGACACCCTGACTGTGTTCTTCTTCCCCTGGCCTTGGGGTGCACCACCCAGCAGGCAGGGTTGTGAGAGGAGCTTCCTGTCTCCTGGGCTGGCATGACTCCGAGGAGCGTTCTGCCCGGGTCCTGTGGGGCCGAGCTCCGCCTGCCCACATGGTAACTCGCTGATATTGTAAACTTTCTTGGCTTCCTTCCCGTCATCCCCCTATTGGTGTTTTCTGGATCATTTCCCAAAGACACTTACCCACCTGTCCTCACAAGATGTGCTCCTGGGAGAATCCGAACCGAGGTGGCGTGGTCTCCAGAGTCACGTCTGGAGATGACGGTGGAAGAGACGCCAGGGGAGCAGCCCTCTCTCCCTTGCTTTCCACGTTAAGGATTTTCCAGGCAGCCCCAGTGGGGCATGGGTGGCTGGCATGGGAAATGGGGGAGGCCTCTGAGGGATGTGGGAGGGGTGCTGGTGAAGAGCAACCCTCGGTGGCTTCTCAGGACACAGGAAGTGTGTGCGCCACACCCGAGACCCTTTGCGAACCGACCTTGCAGAGGTAGTTCACTGAGGTTTCATTTGTACCACCTCTTGGCAGGGAAGCACCCACACATCCTGTACAGGTACGGGTACAGTCACGTGGTGCATAATAACATTTCGGCCAACTACAGTCTGCATGCCTGCTGTGGCCCCGTGAGGTTATAACGGAGTGGAAGAATCCTTTCACCCAGGGGCGCTGTAGCCGTCAGAACGCCCCAGCACAGCGCGTGTCTCCCGTGTTTACGGGGACGCTGGCGTAAACGCACCCACTGCGCTGCGCGGGGTGTGGGGAGAGCAGCACACCTGCCACCAGGTGCAGCCTGTGATGCTTGACTGTTACTGGCGTGTGTATTTGCTACCCTTGCTTTTGATCGTTATTTCAGGGGGTCCCCCTTTCTACCTGAAACCGTTGGCTGTGAAGGTCTGCGGGGGTCTGCCAGCAGTGGCCTCCTGTATCTCGGGTGTGCGGAGTCCCTACAGGGCGTCAGTTTCCCCGGGGCTTGGCGGGGTCTCACGCTGTGTGTGCAGTGACCTGCCGCGGGGGCGTGCGGCCCAGGAGCACCAGGCTGTGTCGTACAGCCTAGGCGTGCAGCAGGCTAGACCCCCTAGGTTTGTGTAAGCTCACTCTGGGATGTTCACACGAGAAAATCACCCGATGACGCATTCCTCAGAGTGTGTATCCTTTGTGAAGTGGGCGTGGCTATATATAATGTAAATGTATGAAATACAGCACGCATATGTAGTATATGCATAAGGTATTTGTCAGTGCCATCCCTACCGAATTACCTCCCCTTCATGTGCGTTCTCAGATCTGTTTCTGCTGTAGGACAAGGGAACAGGCTTACTGTCCAGGTCACTTAGCACACGAGTGACGTCAGTTCAGGGGCCCATGGAATAAACTCAAGAGTTGCTAAATGACAACAATGCTTATTATGCCTTAGAGATGTCTGCTGTATATATGATGCAAGTGTATGTCTTTGGTATCCTGAATAACACACAGAAATCTAATTCAAATGGTTCGCACGGTATTTCCTTAATGGTCCTTTATCCCTTCAGCTAATATCGAGCGTACGCTGCATTGCAGGCCTTACTGAGTTAGGTTCTGGGAAAAGCTATAAGAAAGACTATGAGACAGTGTTTGTTCAGGAAGTGTTCCCACAGGTAATTACAGGTGCATATCTGCCCAGAATATTGATGGTATTTTGTTACGGGGATGGCTTTGCAAAATTTCCATTTTAAAACTGTCCGAAAGATCATGCGCTATTGTAAATCGGATAATGAGTGTTTGCTTGAAATACATTAGCGATGGATCAAGGTATTCACTATATTTTGAATGTAACGTTTAAAACAGTTGGTCCCTCCAAAGCTGCTCCGCGGTCGACGCCGACGGACCAGAGGCTGAACGGAACTGGGTGTCTAGGGAAGCCGAGCTACAAGACGGAGAATCACTGCCGTGTGGGACTCCCACGAGCCCGACCTCCGGGTGCCCACAGGGTGACAGCGGTCTGTTTCAATCTTTCTAAGGTTCATAAGACCACAAAGGTTTAGAATATTCCCCTGAAGCCCAAGATGGCAGCTGCCAGGCTTGAGATGCCTTCAGACAGAGCAAAGCCTTTCACGTCCGCCATGGAGCCTGGGACATTTTCAAGTTTGGAGCACGATGCACTTGATGTGGCTGAATTATCACGACGGTGGATAAATTGCTGTTAATGGACAGTTCTCGGCGGCAGCCGTGTAGAAGCAGGCCATTTACTTAATTAACACCATTTTAGTTTTCAAGTATGTGTTCAGTTGTTTCAACCCCACTGATTTCAAACACATCTTTCATATTTTATACGTTGTGTTTAGAAGCAATGCGAGCAAGTCACCTAATGCGTTGCAGTAACTGAAAACACAACAGGGTTTGAACAGAGTACAATCCAATCAATGAATGGTTTAAGGGGTATTTATAAAATAGGGGACATGTTTAGATAATTTTTGGAGTGTGTGTAATTTTAGATTTCTTACAATTCAGTGATATTACTTTATAAAATTAAATTGGAGGAATAGGTTTTGGATTGGCAGATGACACATTCATATAATTTACTGATTTTATCACTCTTAATAAATTACATATTGTTTTCAAAAGTAGCCACTTAATGTAAATAACTTATTTTAAGTTTTAAATTCAAGTCAGAAGAGAATGAAGTGTTATATTTACTGTTTAATTATATCATAAATTCAACCATGCATATACAATATTTAGAAAAAAAGATTTGAGCATTTATTGTTACAGGGAGAATCCAGAAAAGCTGTGTTTCTTAGTGCTAGATATTATATTAAAGAAAATCTCCACAAATAAGACAAAAAATTACCTACTTTTGAAGTATGTAATAGTTATCAAGAATTCAAATTTTAGTATCTAATGTAAAAATATCTTGACTGGCTCTGATAAATAAAACTGAAATATAGCTTTTCAAGTTACTTAAGAGTTTGCTTTTAAAGTTCAATTCCATTTACTCATTCTCATAGATCCACTTTCTGAATATGGTTATGCATTAGCAGAAGCTCTTCTGTGAATAAAACACTTTTAACTTTTCCGAGTCCCTCTACATATAATATGTCTTGGGTCAGGGAGGTTGGAATGTAGCAATTTAATTTTCCACATACGGTATTTGACATTTTAAATTGAACTTTCTACTAAACAGTTTTTCCATAGCAGCTTCGAGTAGCCTTGAGGATGGGTACAAAAACCCCTTTCCACGTGGGTGTCCCAGGAAATGATTTCAGCTAACTCGTTTTATTAAAATCAGCATCCTTTCTCTCTTCCCTCTTACTAATGTGATTCAACTTCTACAAAAATAGATTTGAAACTCGGGGCGAGAAGCAATACAAAGGGAGGCTGAACCCTCATAGCTCGGTCTTCGTGGTCGGCGCAAGGCACAACTAGCCTACCAGTGTGCTGAGTCAAACGTGCACCTGTAGCCAGGCCACGATTTTCTCTCTTTGCTGTAGTTAATGGTGAATGTGATGTTTTTATTGGCTTTTTCAAATCATGGGCTTGTTTATTACAATGTTTTATATGTTCATTAATCATTTTGTCATCGATGGGTCATTAGTTTTTATTAGTGTATTTATGAGTTATCAGTGTTGACTGCTGTTGTCTAAGTTACCTTTAGTAAATGAAGCAAAAGGCAATATTTTTTCCACAGTGAAATTTACCCAGTCGCTTTATCTATTTATAGTTTGAAATTAAACTGATATGGCCTTTTCTGTGGAATATTTATCGCATACCTTCAATCAAGGTGTTTTTTAACTAATGCTTTCCCTGAGTATTAAATTGCCAATTAAAAATTTCTCTATAAAAGTAAGCAAAACAATAGGCAATGATCTAGAGAGACAGTTACTTTTAGTCTTTGACAATCCTGTACCAGACAGAGGATCTTTTTTATGGACCATGGAAAAAGCCAATTATTTTGTTCTCAAGGACCTCAATCATCAGACAACAATCAGGTTGCAATTTATGACAACGGGATGGGAGGAAAGAACTACCTAGGGAACACTGACAAAAATCTCATCTTCGGTACAAATCCAAAGTGGTTAGCGGGGGCTGCACAGTATGGAATACACGTGAAGGCAGGGGCGGGGGGCCCTTCTCGCGTGGACTTGCCCCGGTCAGGGAGACTGGTCAGCAGGGCCCGAAACTCTTTTCTGGTACAAGGGGTAGTGTCATGTAAGGTTCTTAAAAAAATTGTTTTTTTTTTAAGATTTTATTTATTTATTTTTAGAGAGGGAAGGGAGGGAGATAGAGAGAGAGAGAAACATCAATGTGCAGTTGCTGGGGGTCATGGCCTGCAACCCAGGCATGTGCCCTGACTGGGAATTGAACCAGCGACACTTTGGTTCACAGCCCGTGCTCAATCCACTGAGCTACGCCAGCCAGGGCAGGTTCTTAAAATTGTAAGCAAATGACCAAACTTTATAAACAAACAAATGATAAAGACTGAATCTAGGTACATATTTTACTCTTCCAGTTAAATAAAATATAAAATACTGTCAATCTATCCAACATTTGATAGTATCCATATTAAATATTTATCCCTAATATCCATTTATAATATCTATTTATAGGTATTATAGATATTTATAGATATTATAGATATTATTTTAATATCTATTTATAAATCATGATGATTGGGCTTCATTCTAACTCACAGAGACACCAAGAAGTTTGCCACATGCTATGACCGTGAGCTTGACTTTCTCAGCTGAACCTCACTGTCAGTTTTCCATTGCCCGAAACAGTCATGAGTCCTTATATCTTCCCCAATACCCTGTGTTACCTCGCTGTTGTTTTCTTTTTTTTTAAGATTTTATTTATTTATTTTTAGAGAGGGAAGGGAGGGAGAAAGAGAGAGAGAGAGAAACATCAATGTGCGGTTGCTGGGGGTCATGGCCTGCAACCCAGGCATGTGCCCTGACTGGGAATCAAACCTGCGACATTTTGGTTCGCAGCCCGAGCTCAATTCACTGAGCTACACCAGCCAGGGCCGCTGTTGTTTTCTTAGTTGCGCACTCGTGTGCCTCAGAACAGGTGCCATGCTGCCTTGTAAGCCCCGCAGGCCGCCGCCTCCGACCATCCTCCACTTTAAAGCTTTGTTCGTGGCATCTGGCCTCCTAATGCGGCCCGGCATCTGGGTGACCCTGAGCCTCGGAAATGTTTGATTGCTTGCGGTCGGTACACAAATAAAAAACCCAGGCTCCTTGAAGGCAAGAGAACACGGTGAAAATGTCATTGGCTCCTTCGTATCTGACTATCTGGGAGCAGAAGAAAGGATTGGAAATTTCTGACCCCGACTCCTCAGTAATTAGATACAGCTGGAAGAAGCTGTGAACCAGAATCTAAGACGTAAGTGCAATTTGAAGGGAAGAAGAACCACCGCACAGACTTGGACAAATAAATCTCCCGTGTCAACCAGTTCAGAGGACCAGCCGTGCGAGATTTATCTGTCTCCTCCGGCAGGAAGCGGAGGCGGGTTCAGAGTTGGGGAGTGGAGGGTTAGATCGGAGGCTGCAAAGCCCTTGTCGCCGGCAAGGAACAGGGGTGACACGGCCCTGGTTTGGGGGAGAAGAGGACCCACATAAAAGTGAGACCGCAGACAGTAAGAGTTTTCTCCAGAATGTTGTCTTGGATTGATCATATTTATCTGCATTTTTTTTTTTTTACAAATGGAAGCATTGCAAGAAAATGGAAACGAACCCAGACTGTCAAGCCTGGCTGGTGTTTAAGGGACAGTGGCTGGCAGCAAGTCCCCCAGTCTTCGCCCCCTTGTGTGCAGAGTCCCACCAGGGACCGTCTTTGGAACCACGCTATGGTGCCCTCAACACCCCAGCGATTACGCCACGACTTTCCAGAGAGTCCGCCCACTCTGCGTGTGCATTCCTTGAACTCAGAGTTGCATAGTTTCCAATTTTCACACTACGTAAATATGGGTAAGAAATGGATGCTGTATAGAAAGCCCCAAAACAGTGCATGTAGGAGATAAAGTCTTTGGCTCTGGCTGGTGTGGCTCAGTGGCTTGAGCACCAGCCTGTGAACCTGGAGGTCCCCGGTTCGATGACTGGTCTAGGGCACAGGCCTGGGTTGTAGGCTGGGCCCCATTTGGGGGCACGTGAGAAGCAACCACACATTGATGTTTCTCGCCCTCTCTTTCTCCCTCCCTTTCCCTCTCTAAAAATAAATAAGATATTTTAAATTTTAAAAAAAGATTTCATTTATTTATTTTTAGAGAGGGAAGGGAGGGAGAGAGAGAGAGAGAGGGAGAGAGAGAGAGAGAGAGAGAGAGAGAGAAACATCAATATGCGGTTGCTGGGGGTTATAGCCTGCAACCCAGGCATGTACCCTGGCTGGGAATCGAACCTATGACACTTTGGTTCGCAGCCCGAGCTCAATTAAAATTTTTATTTAAAAAGCAGTAAAGGGTTCCTTGCTCTCGGCTTTCCAGCGCTGGACTTGGTGCAGCATCACGGCGGTGAATTGTGATGAGCAGGCACACTGAGCCCATCTTGTAAATCAGCGTGTTGATGAGGACAAAGGCGGATTTCCGCATTTCAACCCCCTGGAGCCCCCCATGGGAACCCCTGTGGACTGTCCACGCATTGCGAACAGCCAGGTGTTAACCAGGGGACCCGACGTGTGGGTTCGTAATGGACAGCCCGCTGGCCCAGGTCTGTCACAGCGGAATGCCTGGTGGTCTCCCAGGATGTAGGGTCATCCGTGAGCTGGACGAGCACCACTGAGAGTGATGGCAACGACTTGAGTGGCTGTCACACTGTGTGGTGAGGACATAGGCTGTTTTACCTATTTCTACGGAACATGGGACTATACACAAGACAAGGTGAAAGCGGATGATGATACTGCGTATAGTACTTTTCTTAAAGCCAAAGAACATTCACCAAGAGCTTAATGCATGCGGTACATCGATCCAGGCACGTGACGTGTATTGTTTCATTTTGTCTGCATGCCAGCTCTGAGGAATTCTGTTATTTCTCCTTTGACAGATGAATGACCCGAGTTACAGAAATAGGTAACTTGTTCCAAGTTACGTAATTAAATAGGTAGACCCAGAATCAATGGTTGTGCCTACCACCTGCATTCACACCACAGACGAACGGGTTTGGATGCTGTTCAAGAAAACAAGGAACGGAAGGCCGCCTGGTGGGAGTGCTTGTGGAGCTAGGGAAGTCGCAGGGCCTCTGCCTCCCTCTCGGCCGGCGTGACAGTGACAACTTGAAGGGACCGGCGTGGAGTTTTGGAGTTGGTAATATTTTGGGGGGAGAAAATGATTTTTCTCCTCTAGATGTAGAGCATTGTTCTTCTGACACTTTGGAGTGAGTGGATTGAAACAGGAAATTAGTAAAACAACTAAAGCAGAGATTTTTTCTCCCTACCTATCTACCTGTGTATCTCTGTATCTGTCTATGTATCTCTGTATCGACCTACCTACCTACCTACCTACCTACACCAGAGCATATATGGAATCAAACGATCCTTATATAAGATCCTACAAGTAACTTACCAAGATTCTTAAAGTGAAGCTTTGGCCAGGGTCATCCGTCCCACTACCTCTTGGCCACTATAGGGAACACACGACAAGTATCTTTCTTTCGATATGACTGGTTTTTCCCCTCGTGTTTCTTAGTAAAACTTCGGGGATTCCTACATATTTTTGCCTAAGGTGTTTGAACCTGTGTGAAATTCTTTTTTCTCAGCTATGGGACTGGTGCTAATGAAAACTATCTTGGAGAGAGAGTACGAGATATAAAGGTGTTAATGTGAAGTAACTTGACTGAGGGTTTCCCACTTAGCCCTGCCCGTTCGTATGTTTGCCCTGTTGCAAAGAAGGTTTGCAGTGGTTCACATAAATGCGCATGACAGCATGACATGAAGACATAAGTAGCAAACTTAGCAGAATAAAAGGTACCTGGGGGGCAGGGACCACATGAGGTGTAGAGATGGCAGCACCCACTGTGGAGTCCACGAGCTCCTCCAGAGTCACCCGAGTGGGCCACGGAGTGAGCCGGAGCAAAGAAGACTCAGCCAGTCGCAAAGGTGAGAAAGAAACTGGTCATTCAGGAGAAATTCGGCCTTCCTTGGCAATCAATTGGAAAGGACACCGCTGCCACAGACCAACCATTTGCATACAATGTGTCCGCCCACCGTCCCATCATAAGTCACGGCACGTTTCCGCAGACATTTGTGACCAACGCTGCCCGGTGCTGAGATAACTGGAAAGAATTGTTCACTTCAGGGAGACCCACGGGACACGCACAGTGTACTGCAGAGTATCTCAAACAAAAAGGGCATGCCTGAGGGTACTGACGGATTAGGACCTTCATGTAACCTTCCTTGAAAAATTATGTAGGTGACTTTGACTACCCATCAATAATGAAAACGTGTAGAGTCTGAGTCTGTCGTGAACCTGACGTGTAAATACAGCCCACGGAGGCCAAGACAGCTGTGTCTTTGTGCACGACCTACGGGATCTAACCCAACACACGCTTCCCCGTGGGCGAGCTCACCTCCTCGCTGGCACCGGGTGAACCCACTGACTTTCTTTCCCCACGGATGCCGACAGTAAACATCGCACAATTTAACCGTATGTAAAGACCGTAAGCTTCCTAGATTTAATTATTTATGTAGCCCTGTATACTTCTATATACATGGTGATACGTTCAATGCATTAAGCGTGATGTTATTGCAGACTTCTGGTTGCTAAGTAATTGATATCAGACAAATAGCCTCAAACAAGAACATCTTTTCAAATCACCTGCCACCACCGATACCACCAGAATCCTCCCACATTCTCCACTTTAAAACTTGATGGTAGTTTTGTACTGCTTTATTCAGCTTGCTTTCCTAATTTTGTAAAAAAGATTTTATTTATTTATTTATTGTTAGAGAGGGGAAGGGAGGGAGAGAAACGTCAACGTGTGAGAGAAATATGGATCAGTTAGCTCTCACATGCTCCCAACTGGAGACCTGGCCCCAACCCAGGCATGTACCCTGACTGGGGATCGAACCTGCGACTTTTCGGTTTGCAGGCCGGCACTCAGTCCACTGAGCCACACCAGCTACTAGTGAGTTTGGGATCACTCTGTATTCTACTTCAGTAGGATGTCACTTCTTGCTGAAAGCACTGCCGCGCTCGCTAGCGTGCCTCGGTGCCCCAAGCCTGTCCCACACATCCCATCTGTAATAACCCCCATGGCCGACCCACGCTGCGCTCGCCCTACGCACTTTCATTGTCGTCTCACAAACGTGGCTCTCTCATGCACTGCGCATGCTTTCAAACCCACGCAATGTCACTGGGGCTCACCAGGTGACACTGAAACTGCCTAGCTCAGTCTTCAATGCTGCTCACTAATTGGCTCCTTCCTTGATTCCACCTAAACCACTTTTTGGAATGTAATCACCCCTGCCCTCACATGCTGATACCCGCTTCATAGCCTTGCCTTGTATTAATGATATCACGATGAGAGGGTGTCACGTGGCCGTCCCCTCCCTGTCACCCTCTCCTTCATGGCTGGGCCCCAAACTGGACACAGAGCCAGGGTGACTAATGAAACCTTTGAAATCACTCAGGCTGTTCCATACATTCTCTTACTGTTATGTTGTATAATCGCGTCCTTTTATGTAGAATGTAAGCTACTCCAGGGAAAAAGCCACGTCTTCGATGCGTTTCGAATCCTCCTACATTTTTTAATACAAGTGGTTTGGACAGAGCCTCCAGGACTTTTAATTCTGTAATATAAAGAATACATTTGGAAAGTAAACAAGAAGTCCCAGCTATGAGTATATATATATATATATGTACATATATATATATATACACGTACACATACAAGATTATGACAAAAATAATGGGTCACTTCAATTTGAGACCTTTTCTCCCATGGAAAAACAACGTCATTTTTTAAAGCTCATTCCAGCCCCAGTTACGGTGGTTCCAGTATTTTGACTTGGAAATGCCCTGCCCACATCCCCTTCAACAGCCACGTGAGCTTTCCTTGGGGCGTGGCCGAGCCGCGTGTGCATCGGTCCACAACCCGGGCCGTGACGGTTCCGATGACTCAGAGTCGGTTCTGAAGTCTACACAGGCAGCCGCTCCGGGAAAGCCATCAGCTGCTGGCCGGCCAGCAGCGCCCCGGCCGAGGGACGCGTGGGGGTCTCGCGAGACACCCTCCCCACCCAGCTCGGGCACCGACAGGCGGCGGTCGCCGCGCTGATGTCATTGGACCAACGGAAGGAATTACATTTTTTTGTCTCAATTCCCGTAAAATTGTTTTCTTAATGAGGAGCAGGGTAGAATGTCTAATTTGGCAGTGTTTAGGATAAATAGAATGATTTTCTCCAGGAATAAATAATATGTAAAATGTATCAATGACTGTCATTGACACGTGTTCCAAAGTCTTTGACTAGAAGGAGGCATGTTATTCTGAGACATGTGCATTCCTGTTATTGTTCTGTGTACCAGGTCAGAGCTTCACCTGTGTGTTTTGGTTGCAATGAGTGCCCACGTTTGGTTTAACTTCACTCTGAAGTACTAGGAAGAAGTTTGTAACACATCTTGGTGCGTTTGCAGCGTATTACCACCTGACAGGTAGGGGAGAGAGAGACTGTAGTCACTTTCGGACATAGATAATTAAACGCGTGCTTAAAAAGGCTAATTAAAATGTTTGCTGTAACATTGCTCTGACTTGCCAGTGCTATTCTTCCTACCACATCATCCAAGCAATGTCTCCTTTCATTCGACCCTATACCACAGGGAGGGGAAGCCTCTCTGGGCACCCCAAGTCTTCTTGGGATTGAACTTACTCCTGCTACCAAAGGAGGGAGGATGTGGTACGGGAGGAACTTCACTGATACGGCGGACACTGTCCCTGAGCTTACGTTGTGTTGGAGACCTAGATGTACACAGTCACTCATGTAAGTTAGAACATGGTACAAGGCACAGAACTACGGGGAGAGGTGTTGGAAAATACTCCTTGGGGAATTCTAGAAAGACAGAAATTTGACATTGTGGGATTCATGTGTTAGAACTAAAGTGGTAATGGCTGGCACAGGGTGTAGTCCACAGGGCAAGATTGAGGGGGGAAGCAGGAAAGAGGCTAAATTAGAAATGGCATTGGATACAGAGGCATTCATTAGTAATGGATATTAGTAGTTGCTGGGGTGGAGAACTTATATTGCCAAGTGCAGGAGTTTGATTACTGTTGTCCTGCGGACTGTGGGGAACTATTTGAAGAATAAGGAGGTCATGTGACTAGGGGAGTCACGTGATTAAGGTTGTAGCATTAGTGGGATTATTTCAGAACTCTGTGCAGTAGTCTGGAAGATGGAGTGAGGAAATTCATTAAGCTAAAAAATATTAACATAAAATCAACAGGTGTCCCCTCCCTGCAAAGGAAGAAAAGAAAAAAGATTCATTCCGCTATTTTAATGAGCTATAAGAGGTGGAGCAGTGATAGTGAAAATGGCAACAAAAAGTCCAATAAAAAACCTGGGCAATATCATTAACGAACTTGAGGCTGGACGGGGGGAAGAATGCCGACCGGTATCGTACAGTGAGAGGACACAGGAAAGGAGGACCACTCTGTGTCACTGTTTGTCATGGTCTTTGAATGCAATTCCACATGACCCACTTGGTACAAATTCTAGGGTGCGAATTTCTGGTTTCTCATTAATATGCCTTGCAAAACATCCAAAAAAGGTGCTACTTTTTTTTGCATACTCATTTTTGCTATAGATGAAATTGAATTCCATCCCATTTTTCTCTGGAATGAATTCGTTGGGAGCATGTCAGGATGTCACAATGAGGCAAACTGAGCAGTCTTCGTTTTCTAGTGGACGCTTATTTTATTTTTCATCATGTTCTACTTAACTGGGCCACTGGATAGTCCAAAAGCAACTATCAGAGCTGGTGCTACATGCTCTATGGGTTATTTGTGGTGCTTTAAAAAAAAACAAATTAAAATGGTAGATTAGAATCGCAGCGAAAAGTAAAAACACTTTCTCTATTGAACACTTACGTAAACATGTGTCTACAAATTACTGTAATTAAAGCCTCCAGAGCTAAATTTGAAGCATCCACCTAAATTAGGGCTCAGAGATGAAAACGTGATACTTAGCAATCTTAAGAATGACAGAGAATGTTAATAAATGATACTACTTGGTGACTTGTGGCATTATGCATGTAATTACATAATTGTGAGGGAAAGGTCATACGCTTTCAAAGTCAATGTAGTCTAGTGTATGGGGGCATGCACTCAACAGGGACTCCTGTTGCTTGGTTTGCTGCCCTTCGGCATTGAAACGACACAGCCTTGGGCAGCTCTGCAGTCTCTCTAGTTGTCCGTGCTCTCATCTGCAGAGTGAGCACGACAGTCTTACCGCCCTTGGGAAGTGAGTTCACCTTCTGAGGTCTTTAGCTCTGTTCTGGCTAATAATTACTGCTAAATAAAGAGTAGTTGTTTTTGTTGTTATTTTATGAGTAGTATGTTAGAAATTTTAGGCTATCTAGCCAATCTTCAGAAGTCACCCATCCATACATTATTTGACTTTTGGTTGTGATTTAGAAAAATGATTTTTGAAAACACATTTGAATATATGATAGGCCAGTTCTTAAAGTTTCAGCTGAATTTTTCCCTGCCTAGAGTATTCTTAGTTATTTCTTTGTTTTTCCACCCTTCCCCCTCTCCTCTTTGGAAACCACCCTTTTTGGTCTCTGTATCTATGGGTCTGTTTGTTTCTTTGTTTTGAGACCCCACAAATAAGGGAAATCACATGGTATTTGTCTTTCTCTGATTTATTTCACTTAGCATCATCCAGTAGCTTTGAGAAAAGTAGTATCTTGATAGCAAATTTACTGCTGTTTTTGTTTCATAAGCCCTGAATCTATTTTAACAGTTTTATGGTGATTGTGCTTTAGAGAGTCAAGCTCCAGGATAAAGGATTCTTTTATTATTTACAGAAAACAAGACTTGTGTTCTCCTAGGAACACTGTTAAATACTGCAGCTGAGATCGAGAGAAGAACTCGTGAAGAATATGTTGTTTCTCATAGTAAGATATCGTGGAAGAAATGGTACATTGTACCACCTAGGGCTTTAACATAGCTTTTCCTCCATTTTAATTTTAGTGTATGTTTCTCCCTACTTGTCTTACCGATGACTTATGTTTCACAAGAGAAAAGGCAGCTGGATGTTGGTTCTACCAAGAGCGGGCTAAGAAGGTGACACAGGGTCAAGTCCGTTACCGTCACTCATGGTAACAGAAAAGAATGCTGGTGCACTTGAGTGTTTTCCCCCCAGCAACAAGGGAAGTCTAGATTGTTAGTGCACAGGCATCAAAGTATCTAAGCCCCCACATGGTTAAATTCTTATAACAATATTGCTCATAGTTTTAATATTTTAAATCAGTGGTTTGAAAATTCCATGGCGCTTTAAATCAACTTACAAAGTAGAAAATCCAGGAGCAAGAAGAGAATTGAAGGCTTGATTAATCTCCTCCTTCTATAATGAAGAATTCAGTAGAGTTGAGATTTATGTGCACTTAAAACAGGTATCTCTGGATTTACGTGTATTTAGATATTATTGAAAAAGATGACATCATTCTGAATATACTAAAGATATGAAGATAAATTGGTGCATGCACCTATTTAAAGTAGTGCAGAAAGGTCCCATTATCTAGAACTAAAAGAGGTATTATCAGTGTTTATTCTCCCTATCAAAATATTATCGGCAGATATAAACACTGAAGTAGCTGAAAGTATGAAGTGCATCACAACTCTAAGTTCTCAACCTCTAGATAAGCTATTCTGTTCTTAGTCTGTGAACTACTAAGACAATGTCCAGGGAATTGAATTGACAAATCAAATGAATGAGTGAATGAAAGACTTTTTGTTTTTATTAAAAAAAAGAAAATAATTGTTCTAAAATAATTTCATTCCTTTTGTTGTTCTGCTGTTCACAATTTATCAAATTCATTTTGTCATCATTATAGGAGCGTTATTTTGAATTAGCTTCCTCTTGGCCGTAGTAAGTCCTCCGTTATTTCCGGTAAATTGGCCAATCCATCGCATTCACTTGAGCAAGCACCATGACAAAGGAAATTTGTTAGCATCCATTGTTAAAATAAAGGTGCTTGGTCTGAGTAATCAAAATAGAGATCAGATGTACACACAGGAAATTTGTAAAGGCCTTTAAGTTCCTTTTATGTCCGATTGTCCTCATACTCGGAAATGACAAATCTTGGCAAATGCTGAGTGCTCCGCCTCTTGAGCTGAGTTCTCCCCAGGGCCTAGGTACAGTGGGACAGCCCCTGTGCCCAGAGTTTACCTTGGCTCAACACCACTCCCCCTCGCAAGAACAAAGCACGAAACAGAAGATACTGTGGGTCTTGTCTGGGGCACAAAGCAGACTCACTAGTGTGAGACTGGGTAATAAATTATATATAAACTCCACTTGTACTTGGACAGAACTTTATCCAAAATTTCACTGGGGCTCTTGAAGCCAATTAATTTTACTCTGAGTCCCAAGGTCCCTGTCTGGCAAAGCCTATTAATTTTCTATTAAAATAAATCTTGACTTAAAAAATGAACAGGATTCTTTTCTCTTGACAATATTTCTAATCACTGCAATGTTTAATCATAAAATTGTCTGCGAATATGTTCATTCATCTGTCCTCTCTGCTAACCCGCCTTTCTCCTGAGCCTTCTGGAATTCCTGCACCACCGTAAATACATTTCCCTAAACCCTTAGTTTTTCTCAAAGAGAGTTGCCTCCATTTGCTTCTTTTAATAGGAACCCAGCTGCAACTTTAGCATCTTCTCCGCAAACACGGCTCATTTCTCACACACCCGTACTTCGGCCCCCGTCCACGGGCTGAGGGCGTGGTGCTGTTCCGACGAACCATCCACCGTTACGTCTCTGTGTTTTTGATGTATGATTTTTCCTTGTCACTGTGTTCCGTCAGCGTTTGGAGGATTCATTCATGGAGGGCAGGGGTGCAAACGTGCATTCTCTCCCCTTATGTCCGATTCTGCTGTAACCCTTTGCGTGTCCTTGACCGTAGTGAATGACCTGGTCAAAGCCCTGCCTCGGTAGTTCCTAGAGTTTGCTGACTCTGGTGTCCAGCTGCCTTGAGCATCCTCTTGTAAGCCTGGGCCTTTGCCGGCCCACGGTCCCTTCACTGCTGCTGGCCCAGCCTGAAGGGCCCACTCCCTGGCGGCCGGTCCCCCTGCCCGTCCACACCCTCCCTAAGAGTGCGCTGACGCAGTTCTACGTGGGCGTTTCTGTTTCTCCATGTCCTGCCTCCACGTCTCTCCCATTCATATTTGGCCTGTTTTGCCTCTTATTTTCTCTTTTCTCTCCTGCACTTTCTTTTGTCTTACTGCTCTGCAGAGCCTCCCACTAAAGTTTCTGATCATCTGGAGCATGTCAACTCCAATGAACAATGGTCTCTGCTTCTCCTTTTTCTAGAAACTTCCGCCTCTAGATTTCTAGGACATCCTTCTCCTTTACTTCACGTCCTCATTTTTCTTAGTTTTTCTTTACAGATTTCCCTTCTTTTATTTCCTCCGAAAAGTTATATTTCATGCAGGGTTTCTCTTTGGTATTTTCCTCTTTACATTGCTTACCTCATTCTAGTTTACTTATTCAGATTTCAATAATTTGAGTGATATATTGATGATGTGCAAATCTGTTTGACACATTCCTTTATCCAGAACTCTGAAGTTATACACCCATCTTCCCACGGAATGACGGTGCCTAGCTGTCCAGCAGATACATCTCAATCTAGAATGCCCACGCTTAATTCAATCATCTCTGTAAAACTTTTCAAAGTTTAAAATACCGTGCAAATTTAAGGAAAGGAGTGGAGGGAAGCCTGCCGGGAATCAAGGAACCGGGACTCTGCGGCTCAGATCTCTGCGGCTGCCTCTCGAGCACTTCCTCCGGCACTAAGAAGTCGGGGTGGAAATCTGCTTACGGACTTGACCTTCTTAATAGACCATTTATATAATATTCCTTTTTACCGGACATTCTTCTAAGTACTCTGTTTCTCCCATGGGAGGTATTATAGTGTTCTGTTTTATAGATGAAGACGCTGAGATGTAGGGAGTTAAGTGACCGACCAGTGGCAGCAAAGCTGGACAATGGCAGAGGCAGGAACTCAGACCCCATGGGTGACCGCCAGGCTGTGCTGGAAGATAACAGGAACATGTAGGAAGGGATGCACGGGCGACTAGGGGTCTTTGGTTTCTTTCCTCCAAATCTAGTGTTGATAAATAAATACATCAGTAGATGCTAAAGAAACACCTGTTGATTTTGAAATACACAATGCATCTTTTTAAGGGAAGCTTTCCTGAAGGACTGGTGTTGTTATTGGTTCTCCCACAGAGTTTTCTGATGAGAAGGACTTAATTTCTCTGAAGTGTGAAAATGAAGACATTTGTAATACCCACTGTTCCACTGTCACCTGTCTGCTCACATGTACAACTGGTGTCATTTAAATAAGAGACCAACAAAATGGAATGCTTTGCTTTCAAAACACAGTGAAACGTGATAGAAGAAAATAAATTGGGCGGTTTTATAAAAGCCGGCATTTAGGAAATACTTTTTGGATTAATTGAAGGTAGTTTGTGTTTGAGCGGAGCTTCTTTGTCCATTCAGAAAAATGTTTGTAAGTGAACGAAAGCACATTTCTTCTCACCTGAAATACCCACCCCCTGCCCCCCGCCCCCTACCCCGCCTCGGCCTGCCTCTCCCTGGGATTCTGATGGAGTATTGATGGAATGGCTCTGGTCCTGTTTCTGCAGCTTGGTCAGAAGTAAAGGCTGTAAGACAGATGGTGGCTTTTAACTGATGACTACTGTGCATTCCCAAAGAGCTCCATATCTTTCTCAAATTGAAAATCCATTCAAATTCCTGCAATATCACTGCTGTGTCTCCTTGATAAATAGCTTAATACTCTGAATCTCAGTGTCTTCTTTGTATGATGGTAGTAAAGCCAAGAACACTAGCTTTTGAATCAGATTTACCTGTGTTTATATTGCTCTTTTTTATACCTACTAGCCTTGAGTTAATTAATCTTGGGAACTTTCATTCTTCCCATTGTAAAATGAGAATAATCATAATGGTTTTGTGCTTTGATATTAAGATTCATTAAAAAGATTTATATAAAAGGCCCTAAAGCACTGCCTGGCACCTCATGTCACTCAGCCACTGTGATGCATTATAATAAATGTTGTGATAAAATTTGCACATAAAGGGAGCTATTTGGACCAGAATAAGCTTGTCAAAGTATCCAATCAGAGTAAATAATAGAAATTACCAAAGGCAATTTCTTAATTCTGTAGTACTCAAATAGAGCACTTTAGGGTTATATAGCAAATACAGGGTTTTATAGAACCCTGCCCCTTGAGGTGCTGTGGTTCTATAGAAGCTCTATAAAAAGTCTTTACTATCCTATAAAGAAGTGTGTTTGGAAATAGAAGAGTCGAGGAATAGCTCTTATGTTCATGGATCACGTGACTTGAACTCTTGGGGCTGTCCTGATCCCAGTTTTCTGCTCCCAGTGTTGCACTAGGGTTATGTTACATCGTGACTTGGGGGGGGGGGCTGGGTGAAGGGCGCACAGACATCCCTGAACATTTCTGTGCCCTCCTGTGAGTTTAAAATTATCTCAAAAGAAAAGATTTTTTTAAAAGAAACCAGTAAACTCAAAAACATTCCAATACTTGGAGGCTGAATAACAGGTGATTTAATAATGAATGGGTTCACAATGAGATCAAGGAAGAAATCAAAAAGTATCCAGAGACAAATGAAAATGAACTCACAAAAGCCCAAAACCTATGGGGCACAGTGAAGGCAGTTCTGAGAGGGAAGTTCAGAGCAACACAGGTCTACCTAAAGAAAAGAGAAAAATCTCAAGTGAGCCACCTAACCCTATCTCTAAAAGAGCTAGAGGAACAACAACAAACAAAGCCAAAAGAAAGCGGAAGGAAGGAAATAATCAAGAGCAGAGCAGAACTAAATGACACAGAGACTAAAAAGCAATTCAAAGGACCAATGAATCCAGCAGCTGGTTCTTTGTAAAGATACACAAAATTGACAAACCATTAACCAGACTCATCAAGAAAAAAATACAGAGAGGACCCAAATAAATAAATCAGAAATGAAAGAGGAGAAGTAACAACTGATACCACAGAAAGACAAAGAATTGTAAGACATTACTATGAACAACTATAGGACAAGAAATTGGACAACCTGGGCAGAATGGATACATTTATAGCAATGTACAATCTTCCAAAACTGAACCAGGAAGAAGCAAAAAACCTGAATGGACCAATAACAGCTAGCTAAAAAGCAGTAATCAAAAAACCACTGACACATAAAAGCCCTGGACCTGATGGCTTCGTGGGCAAATTTTACCAAATATTCAAAGAAGAACTAAAACCAATCCTTCACAAACAATTCCAGAAAAAGGAGAGGGAAGACTCCCGAACTCTTTTTATAAGACCACTATTATCCTAATCCCCAAACCAGGTAAAGACACAACAAAGAAAGGAAATTACAGGCCATTATCTCTATGAACATAGATGCAAAAATCATCAACAAAATACTAGCAATCTGGATCCAACAGTACATTAAAAAGATCATCCACCATGATCAAGTGGGATTTATTCCAGGGATACAAGGCTGGTACAATATTCACAACTCAGTAAGTGTGATACATCACAGAAACAAAATGAAAGACCAAAATCATTTGCTATGTCAATAGGTGAAGATCGAGCGTTTGATAAGGTGCAGCACCCATTTGGGATAAAAGCACTCAGCAAAGTGGGAATAGAGAGAGCATCCCTCAACATAATAAAGGCCATTTACGAGAAACCTACCACCAACGTCAAACTCAATGCGCACAAACTAAAAGCATTTCTCTGAAGATCAGGAACAGGACAAGGCTGTCTGCTTTCACTACTCTTATTCAGCCCAGTACCGGAAGTTCTAGCCGCAGCCATCAGACAGGAAGAAATAAAAGGCATCCAAATTGGAAAAGAGGAAGTAAAACTGTAATTATTTGCAGTTGATATGGAACCATATAGGTTTTACCAAAAAAACTACTCAACCTAGTAAGTGACTTCAGCAAAGTAGCAGGATACAAGGGCAATATTCAGAAATTGATGACATTTTGGTGCACTGACAATGAACTACCAGAGAGAGAAACCAAGAAAAAAAATCCCATTTGCTATACCGATAACAACAACAAGGAAACCTAAGGATAAACTTAACTAAGGAGATAAAAGACCTGTACTTGAACAATTATAGAACAGTGAAGAAAGAAATTGAGGAAGATACACATAAATGGAAGCATATACCCTGTTCATAGATTTAAAGAATTAACATCATTAAAGTGTTCATACTACCCAAAGCCATCTATAGATTCAACACAGTGTCTATTAAAACACCAATGGCATATTTCACAGATCTGCATCAAATACTTCTAAAATTTATATGGAACCAAAAAAGACCCCAAATGGCCAGAGTAATCTTGAGAAAGAAGAACAAAGTTGGAGGGATCGCAATATACTACATTGTGACATTGGTGCCAAAACGCCAATTCTGAAGAACCTGTGCACCCCAATGTTCATAGCAGTGTTATTTACAGGAGCCAAGTGCTGGAAACAGCCTAAGTGCCCATCAGTAAATGAGTGGATCAAGAAACGATGACACCTTTACACAATGGAATTCTATGCAGCAGAAAGAAAGAAGAAGGAATTCCTACCCTTTGCAACAGCATGGAGGGAACTGGAGAGCATTACGCTAAGGGAAATAAGCCAGTCAGTGAAAGACAAGTATCATATGATCTCACTTACAAGAGGAATCTAATGAGCAAAATAAACTAATGAACAAATCAGAACCAGGGCCATGGAAACGGGGAACACACTGACAGCGCCCAGAAGGGGAGGGGGAGGGGAGGATGGCGGGAAGAAGGGGAAGGGACTCCTCAAAGGGCAGGTGTGAATGACGCCTGGATGTGAATGCCTGGGTGCGGGTGGCCTGTGGGAGCCGGGTGGGGCTGGGCGGCGGGGGGCAAAGCGGGGAAATTGGGACAACTGTAATAGGATAAAGAAGAATAAAATTTAAAAAAAAAGAAACCAGTAAACATAAATGAAATAACCGCTTCCAGGGGGGAGAAAGATCTCACATTTCCTCCATTAAGCACCGCAAATTGTCAGATGTAATTACCAAGTCTTACCGATATTTCAGCCCATTTTCTGAGGTGGCGCATTCGGTTGCCTCTCCCCCACTCCCTCTCACCTCCCTCCTTTCACTCATCAATTATTCAGTGTTCAAAACACTTGGAAAGATGCTGGCTAAACAGCTGGAAGAAAATACGAGTATCATGTATCGCATCTTTAATCTGACTTTGAGTTCTACAGAGTGACTCCTCAATTTAAGATCCTTTGACCAGGGCTGATTAGAAATCGAAACTGTCTTTCAGTAACTTGAAAAAAAAAAGATAATTGCACAACTACATAGTGCTGGACTGTAATCAGATACAAAGCAATGTTTCTGCTCATTCACCCCTCCCCGCAAAAAAAGTTGATTTCAGTTGATTTCAGACTCGAGTCCTCCAAGCAGTCAAACACACACGGACAAATATGTTTAGGAATTACAGTGTGTACTTTCATACAATTCTAAGTGTATCAGAAGACTTTCTCTCTTTTCATTGTGTCTTGATTTTTTTCTTAAAACTTAAAACTAGTCCTCTTTGTCACTTTTTTAATGAAGACTGTTAAGGTCGTTCTTTAAGTTAAATGCCGTGGGCCAAGGACCTGTGAGGGAGGAGCCATTCCTTTCTACTCTGTGCATTAAGGATGCTTTGGTCAGGTTCTGGCTTGTGTTCCTTGTAGAAGTTAAACGCCAACATCAACGTGTTGAAAATTTTGAGAAGGCAAGGCCTGCTAGGGTGCCAGGAGCTCAGACACACAGTTCCTGGAGATTTCTTTTTCCTCCTGGTTTAAGTGTGTTGTTCCTTCATTTTTCCCTACCCCTGGGACGTGAGAGCACCTTTCATGCATAACCCCATTTAAGTATGTGGAGTCGAATTTAAAGTTTTCTGGGAAGCAAGAGAGTGAGCAGGCATCAGCAGCCACTGAAAGATGACATGCCACACGTTCTCGTTCTTAAAGTCTTGGGTGGCACCTCCTGCTGGTGGCTCTCACCTGTCCCCTGCTCCTCCTCAGCGAGGGGCTCTCTTCCTGTTTCATCAGGCTTTCTGGAAAGCCTGCCTGCGCCTATCCAGGTGCCTCATGACACTCAGTCAAATAAAAGAGCTTTTAAATAGTAATATCCACTCTCATTAGAAAGCATTTGCATTCCATGGCAAGGATGGCTTCCAAATCAGAAATGGCGATGGTGACTTAACATTTGTTCGCAAGGTAGCGAAACATTTACTTTT
Organism: Phyllostomus hastatus; assembly: GCF_019186645.2. Classification (NCBI taxonomy): domain Eukaryota; kingdom Metazoa; phylum Chordata; class Mammalia; order Chiroptera; family Phyllostomidae; genus Phyllostomus; species Phyllostomus hastatus. Next base: position 21,245,604 of record NW_025333607.1, on the reverse strand, counting down.
CTCCCCTGGACACACCTCCCTCAGGTTTCTCTGGCTGGCTTCATGACCCCCTCTCTCCTGTCCCCCCAGCAGGCCAATGTGAAGACACTCTGGGCCCCTGTCGTGTGTCCCAGATGCTGGTGAGGCCCTTGTCCCCTCGTCCCCTCGTTCCGGTCACTAGGTTGTCGCATCAGCTTGCACCACCCCAGCCTGGCTCCTCCGGGCCTGGGGGCTCAGGCAGAGTTAGCTCTGCGCGGGCAGAGGTCCCGAAGGCCCTGCCGAGTCTGTTTTAGCTCCGAAACTTGAGCTGGCAGCCTTTGGGCCCAGAGGCTGAGAGCACTCGGCAGGGTGTCTGCCACAGCCACGCGGCCTCCTGGCTTGTTTTACGGTCAAGACTGGTGGTCATCCTGCAGTCCACCAGGGGAGGGGATGGAGAAATGATCAGCAGGTGCTCGTCCGCCGGCTCTCTCCCTCAGCAGACGGGAGCCTTACATCGGCAAGGGGACGGCAGTGTCCGTCGGACCGTTTCGTCCGTGGCGCTGGACTGCACTGTCGCTCAGGCCCTGCTTCTCATTTTTCTTATCTGCTGTAGGCAAGTCTAACGGACGACAGTCAGGGGCAGCTTTGTAGCACGGACACCCATCACCAAAAATGCCGTTTCTGCCACTACCATGTTGACATGTCTGCTCTGTCTGCCCCCTCCCCAGCATACATCACCCCTCCAGAAACACACCTCACCCCAGGTTGGATGGACCCCCTCCACGAAAGGGGGTTCTGCATCTCTGGGGCAAGAAAGATGATACCAGATCTCTGCAAGCGTGGGTGCCTGGATTTGTACCATTTAAACGCTTATTTTCTAGCTCTTAGGCCACGACTGACCTATTGATCAGTTATCTGGTTTATAGACCCGGATTCCATGATGGAGACAAATGAACCAGCACGGTGAATAACCGGGTACCCAGACTTTCTTCAAGGATACTTTGGTGTTGAAAAGCTAGGTGAACTCCAGCCTCTTGGGCACCAAAAATTCCACATCAAGCTCCTTGTCTTATCGATTCCTACATTCCTCCAGGTTTCTGTCTGAGCCGAGGCTCCACGCTACTCCATGTTGGAATGTTCTCCAACAACGGCCATTTCGCCCCTCACTCTTTCCCCTTCTCAAATGAGTATCTGCAGCAGGGAGAGCCTGGGAAATCCTTCGGGTCTTTCTGGATGCTGCTGCCCAGTTCTCCCAGCAGATCCTGTGAATGCGAACACGCGAGGTGCTTTCCACGGTGGAGCCTGTTGTCCCCTCGTCTGTCTCACAGCCACGGCCTGGCCATCTGTCGGTAGAGACACCGGATCTCACAGCACAGATTATTTCAGCTGATCTGTCTTCGGGGACCCCCGGGCGCCCACTCGCACTGCCGCAAGGGTTGAGGTCAGGCCTGGGGAACACGCAGGCAGACAGGGCTGCCCCCTGGAGCGAGCTTCCCGGTGCGGAGGGGGACAGAGTCACATGGCAGTTTGTTGAATGGGCCCCATGGGACCGGTGGGGAAGGGAGAGACTGGGAGGCCGAGCTGCCTGCCTGTGGAACTGGACTTGGCCTTCTCGGCACTCCCTGGAGAGGACTGAATGCTCGATGCGAGCAATCAACAAAATAAGACGCAGCCGGTTCTTTCTGGGGCACCTCCGGGAGGAGCTTCCCGGGGTTCAGTGGTCCGGGTCCAGGAGCGAGCCAGACCTGTGCCGTTTCTGAAGAGGACGGTGGTTCTCACCCCAGGAGGATGCATTCTGGCTTCAAAATCCTCAGCATCCTTGTTTCGCTTTTCCTCCAAGAGCTCATCCCCTGTTGCTCCATGCAGCACCCTGATCTGCCACGGACTATCTGTGCGCCACTCCATCTGCCACCCCCGTGAGCGCGCAGTGCGCCCGCCCGCGCCCGGAGAGACTGCTCCAGCGTCCGCTCCTCCAAGCTCCGCACCTTCCCGTGCCCTGGCTCGGGTCGGGGTTTTACCGCCGCCAGGGGACCCGAAGGTGTTGAGACGAGGCTCCCACAAGCAGATCCAATTCTCCAACCCACCAACATCTTCCGGTTCCTCTCTTCCTAGTGCAAAATGGTTTGTCTGATCATTTTCCAGCCAGGCTTCTGCAGCTTCAGTCAAAGTGATGCGATGAAAACGAGTTGTACATACAAATCTGCCAAAACAACGATTTCACAGAATTTGAACACAAAATCCAGAAATTCCTCAAAGTGAGATTCTTATTTTTATGATCACTGTACTTTTTTTACCCTGAGAACAGGCTATCCTGGTGTTCTTTTTTCCTTATTTTTTTCTCTTTTTAGTGTAGTGACGTGCCATGTTGAATCTCCCAGCCTGCCATTACGTGGAGCCCTTTCCCGGAGAGGGTGTCTCTGTCCCGGCTCGGCTGTGCCAGGCCCTGCAGGGCCACCCGGCCAGAACTCCCTCTACAAGAAGCACAGGGCTCCTGGTCCTTCAGTGACTTTGGAGACGATCGGCTGTACGTTCCAGTCTCTCTCCCTGTCCCCGCCCACGCCCATATTGTCTGTCGTCTGCCTTGTCATCAGACCAGAGTCATGAGTTTATTTTTAACAGAAGTTTCTAGCAGCGGAGGAAATCACAGCCTTTGAATTCTCTCCCCGGTCGATTAGGGTGAACATGAACTCCAGCTGCTGAAGTCTGACGGGGGAAGTGGGCCCCCAGGTCTGCGTTCCCTCCCTCCACTGGGGGGGGGGGCAACACCGCTTCCCTGCCGTCCATCTCCGGAATTAACAGAAGGGGTTCAGGGGCTCTTTGGGGTCTCTCTGCGGGGGCTGAACTTTTCAGTGTGTTTAGCTGTAAGTAGCTCTACCAGTAAACTTATAAAGACATCTATAAAGTTTAATTGGGATATGGAAAATGGAGACTTACATGTGAAAGTATAGCTTTATCCTAATGTGGCCACTAAATATCGGGTAAATCTGTAGCTTTATTACAATTCTAGTAGCTGACTTATAAGCAATGTGATCATACAGTTAGAGGGGATGTTTGAGTTCGGTTTGGACAGCTAATGAGGTTTTCTTTTTTTTTTTAATATTTTGTTTATTTTTAGAGAGGGAAGGGAGGGAGGGAGAGAGAGAGAGAGAGAGAGAGGGAGAGAGAGAGAGAGAGAGAAACATCAATGTGCGGTTACTGGGGGCCATGGCCTGCAACCCAGGCATGTGCCCTGACTGGGAGTTGAACCTGCGACACTTTGGTTCGCAGCCCGCGCTCCATCCACTGAGCTACGCCAGCTGGGGCATGGACAGCTAAGGAGGTTTTCAAGAGGTCGTCACACTGTGGAAAGGCTCTCCAGGTCATGTCAACAGGGAGTTACGTCCGAGGACCGGTACAGCCTCATGAGGACGTTTGTGTTGAATGACAGGATCAGTGAGAGATACGACTGGACTGGCTGAATTATGCTGCACCTCTTCTAAACTGAGTTGCTGACATTTCATGTCATAATTAGTGTTCAGCCAGTCAAGGTTTTGATTGAAAAGGATATTGATTAATAACTGTCTTAACCGCATGTTATACAGACCTTGTGTTTAAGTTGTCCTTACGTGTTTATGCATTTTAGTACCTATTTTTGTTTATGCACCTCGTGTATTTATTCATTATTTACATAGTATAGTGTCTCAAACATTTCAAGTCTGGACTGAAAACCTAGCAATATTTCTATCTTGGCTTTAACGATATCCTGAAACAGCGCCCAGCGCTCAATCCCATGCGCTGTTTTTGCACGCCCTGTACTTCCCTCCTGGCGGGCACTCACCCTCAGGGAGTGTCTTCCGAGGCGCTCCTCTCCCGCGTGTCGTTAACTACGTGACGACAGACAGTTTCCTTCTTATCGCCAGGGAGGTGGCCTCTCGGCAGCTATTTGCCAGTTGGTCCTAAGCATGATGAAACCATAGAAACTGTGTGTTTGGTTCATTCCAGAACTACAGGTAAGCTTCCATGCTGATTCCATAATGTTTCTCCTTTCCCCTCGTCCCTGGCCCCATAGCCCACCTTTCTGTCACCGCACGGCTGGCCGTGACACGGCCTCATCAGACACTGACGTCCTGCCCTGTCCCGTTTGATGCCTTGCACACGGCTGCCACCCTCCGTTCACAGACGTCGCTTTGGGCAGGCCATTTCTCGCCGAGACGCCTTCCACCGTGCAGCCCCGTGTCTCTGCTGGGGCCCAAAGGACAGAGTCGAAACTGCACTTAACACGGGAAGACCACCAATTCTGAAGCCAAATGTTCTCTGAAATCGCTCAGGCTGCCCGCTCAGGCCACTCCGCCCTTCCTAGTTGCTACTTTTCCCTGCTTGGAAGGTCGTTTTCGCATTATTTGGACCTGATGAAATGTGACCTGGAGACAGCGGCCCAGTTCCTCTGAGCACTGAAGGATCTTCAGTGACCCCCTGACCTCAACGCTCTTCTCCTTCACCGCCTGCTTATTTCTGTTGTACTTGGCTCATACATGTTCATTGAGGTCTTAATTGCAGGTGGGCGGGACAAACTTGAAAATTATTGGCATAAAATGGTACGTTGTGACCCCCTGGGAGGTAGGTGGTGAGGAGACGTCCTGGGCCCCCATACAGCCAGGCAGAGGGGCCCCCTTCCCTGGGTGTTCCCGAGACAAACAATACCCAGTCCCCACACTCGGCAGCAGCTTCGTGGCACACAGGTCCTCCTGACTTTGCCTGGTCACTGGGGCCTCATCTGCATGAGCGAACTGACTTTATCTGCAGGAAAAACAAACTTCTCGGGCCTTGATTACTGGAAGTAGTTTTGCAACTTCGGGCGGTGGAGTTGGCTGCTGTGCCGTTGCAGAGGCGGAGAGTGGGGTTTGGTCTCCCGTGATGTTTGTTTCTGTGGCGGAGAGGTGGCCCCTGGCCCACGAGAGGCGTGGCTGCTTTACAAAGGGACTTATATAATGTCAAAGGAAGAGAGTACTTACACATCAAACTTCCTAAAGTAACCGCTCAAGGAGAAAGGGGCTGGGTGGAGGCCTCTCTTTCCTTATTTCCCCAGGGAGAATTAAGTGCCTTACTTGTAACTTGCATTTGTCTTCAGGATGCCAGAAATGTCGGCGTGCTTTCCGTCCTTGAATAGAAAGCACAGATCTTAGGAGGGAGGGGGCAGTGCTGGCCGGTCCCTGCACCTGTCTCCAGCTCTGGCACCCTCTGGGCTCTGCCACCACACGTTTTCGGCTCCATTGCTCTTACTTACTTATTTATTCTTTGCAGAATACACAGCACAGTGTGTAACAAAGTCATTTCTGCTTTGCCACCCCCCTTTTCCCCGTTCAGCCTTGGCCAGACCCTCTGTATCTCAGCCCACACAGTTCTCTCACTAATAGTGTCTTTTGCATTAAATTTCAGGCTGCAGGAGCATAGATTTTCCTCGGGTCTGCTTTAGGCCAAGTTTATACTATGTTATCTTGATGCATAGGAAGTGCCTTGCTAATGTGTTTACAGGGATGGAAGGAAAAGAAAGAACATGGAAAAATTAAATTAGTAAAAAAGCAAAAGAGCATGTGGTTGTTACAGAACAGAAGGGGCCAAGGGCGATAGGTACACTGTCACCAAAAGGACCCCGTACTGGGCTTGCTGCTTTACAAGAAAGACAACTCTCAATGCCAGAGATTCGTGAAAAGGAAAGGAAATGTTTATTTAATGCTATATAGACTTAAAGTAGTGACCTAATGTCATCATCAAAATCCCAAAGTCCCTTGAAACACCCACAGACACACACAGTCCTTCCTTCCCCCTTTGCCCAGTCTGGGGTACCGTGTCTCAGGGAAAGAAACAGAAGTCCATGGCTCAGGCAGCCCCCAGTTCTTCCCAGTAATCCGTCTCGGCTGGTCGGCCTCCCTGGGTTCCCCGCACCATCAGCTGTGTCTCGGGGATCTCTGCTAAAGCCGGGTGCTGGTTCCCCCTTCTAAAGCTGTGGGGGTCCCCACCCTGGCAAAACTGCGTGGGTGGCTCTCCTCTCTATTGCCACAGCCGCATGGTTCTCTGCACTGCCACAGCCCCGTGGTCCTCTCTCTGCACTGCCACAGCCCCGTGGTCCTCTCTCTGCACTGCCACAGCCCCGTGGTCCTCTCTCTGCACTGCCACAGCCCCGTGGTCCTCTCTCTGCACTGCCACAGCCCCGTGGTCCTCTCTCTGCACTGCCACAGCCCCGTGGTCCTCTCTCTGCACTGCCACGCCCCGTGGTCCTCTCTCTGCACTGCCACAGCCCCGTGGTCCTCTCTCTGCACTGCCACAGCCGCGTGGTCCTCTCTCTGCACTGCCACAGCCCCGTGGTCCTCTCTCTGCACTGCCACAGCCCCGTGGTCCTCTCTCTGCACTGCCACAGCCCCGTGGTCCTCTCTCTGCACTGCCACAGCCCCGTGGTCCTCTCTCTGCACTGCCACAGCCCCGTGGTCCTCTCTCTGCACTGCCACAGCCCCGTGGTCCTCTCTGCACAATGGCTGCGGGAGTCCCCACTCTGCCAGAAGCGCGTGGTTCTCTCCTCTATTGCCATAGCCGCGTGGCTATCTCTGTACCGGCTGTGGTGCTCCCTCCGCCGCAACAGCCGTGTCTGGATTTAAATCCCCACGCCAATCCTCCTCTGCAGCCCCATTTCTGACTCCTCCCACAACTGGCTATGCCTGCCAGCACTCCCATATCCTTCCAGCTTTTCTGGGCTGCCATAGTGGGTCTGGGCACACGTGGCCCCATGTCATAGAGCCAATCATCTCCAAGCTCTCACGCAGGCTCTGTAACTAGGGGGAGTTGCCACCTAGTTACATCTTGGGGGGCAGTTACTTCCATCCTCCTAGCTCCATGCATGGCCACTGCTATTTAACATATCTGCGAAACCAGTTAACTGTTATAGATATGTTAAATGACCATGACTGAGGTTAGCTGCAAAGCTGTTGCTAGGCAAAGCAGCTCTCAATGGCCCTGCTTCCTGTGTCCCTTCCCCCAACCCACACCTGTGGGGGAGGGATAAGGACATCCTAATATTTCCTGGACACCTTGAGTTCTGGACCCCATTCCAAATCCATTTTTTGCGGGGAGGGTCCCCTCTTGGCTACACACTATTTCAGTGGAGTGTCAATCAAATATCTGAATGGAGGAAAAAAAAAGAGACTGTCCAAACAGTGTAAGAAAAGGAATGATAAATTTGATTCAAGTGTCCCGCATGCTCACACACACATCCACATATACAAATCAGAAGGCTGATAATGCATTTGAAAACCACAGCAATGAGTTCATTGCTGTATTCGAAAATGTCTCAGAGGATGTATTGCAAAGAATTGAACAAAACATCCAGAAGAGATGAAATCCAGATAAATACTAATCAGAGGGAAACAGTCACCAACACATTGAGAAATGCACCTTAAAATGAGATGCCACATTTAGTTGTGCTTTTTATAATTGAATGTGGAAGAGGATAGAGTAAAATAGGAACTGTCTCACATTGCCAGTGGGAATGTAAATTTGTACAGTGCTTTGCAAAATGAGTTGGCAATATTTGTCAAGAACCTTAAAATGTTCATACTCAGAACAAGTAAACCCACTTCTAGGAATCTACTCTGACACACAGTGAGAACTTTGCACAGAAAGATGCTTCCTAGTCACAGTGCATTTATAGTGGTGTAACTGGAAACAATCTAAATATTCAAAATTGGAAACTAGTTATTCCTTTATGGAATATGAATATTCAGGAGGTGAATTTCTGTGCAGACAGAAAATACAATGTCCTCAGGTAGTTTTTAACCATATGGGGAATGTTCTTTTGAATTTCTCCATACTTTCTGCTTATATATACATGGATATTTATAATATTAAATAACAGAACAATATTCTTCTTATTTACTATGGCTTTTATTAAAAGTAAGTAGATTGTACGTAAAAGAATTGTTGAGATTCTTTTTGGGGCTGAAGGCACTTGACCTTCAGGTGGTCTTACAAGGCTTTTGTTTGGGTGGGTTTTACTTGAGAGCGTTGGCGAATGTGCTTTTCCTAAGCACAGGCAGCCATTGCTCACCTACCTCTTTTTTATTTAGGTCTGGCATCTGTTTATGTGTACCTCATCTTTATTTCAAATAAACGTGCTTCTCAAAACTGCTTGCTTTCTGAAGAACAATGGTGTCACCTTTTCATAACACTGTACAAACCTGTGTATGAGTAAATTTTTTATAATACTAAAACATTTCAAAAAATGGCCTGTTTGAGTCAGGGTATATATTTCAGTTTTCTATATTATCACTAAATAAGTAAAAAAAATCAGTTTCAATTCCAAAAGAAAATACACCTTGACTATTACCTATCAGAGAAAGAGTAGATAGGACACTATCAGAAAAATTTTGGAAAACTATAATAAATGAATTGTGAGCTTATCATTTGACAGCATTTTTGTCTTGTAACACTTGGTTCACAGTCCATTTGTTTTTTTGGTTCTGTTTTTCCGGAAAAATCATTGACCAGGTTCCCAAAGACATTAGAGATTCTGGCAAATTACACGTTATTTGGCTTGTTAAACTGGCTGTGGAAGTATTAAACCTCCCATCCATTTTCCTACAGAAGCTCTGCAAGAGGGGAAAAAAAAGAAAGAGAAAAGGAAGCAAAGAAAGAGAACCCTGTCCTACTTTGTGATTTTCTTTGCCAATTGTGGACCCGAGATACATGTTAGCAGACAGAGCTGCTGGTTGCCGGTGGCAGGTGTAATTCCTGTGAACCGTTTCCATGCGGCCTCTGAGAGCGGCGTGCACCATTTCTTGAGTGGTGGAAAGGCTGAGGGATTCCTGCTACTGGAGAAAGTTCTTTCGTTTTATTACGTCGTGGTGTTCTCTGATCAGAAACAAAAATCAGCCACTTGCTCTGTGACGACATAGCTTGCAGTAGAGAGCGCTTTCTGGCAAGCATTTATTCGGCAGATGCTGGTTTGTGACGTTCTGGCGACAGCGGTGAGAACTGCTGCAGAGCTCTCCCTGTCAGAAGGTGCCACCTCTTATGTCTCACCACTTAATGATCTGGTGGCTTTTCTTAACAATTCTTTTTTTTTTAATATTAGTAAAGTTTATTCTTTTTTAAAAAATTATTTACTTATTTTTAGAGAGGGAAGGGAGGGAGAAAGAGAGAGAGAGAGAAACATCAATATGTGGTTGCTGGGGGCCGTGGCGTGCAACCCAGACATGTGCCCTGACTGGGAATCGAACCTGTGATGCTTTGGTTTGCAGCCTGAGCTCAACCCACTGAGCTACGCCAGCCAGGGCTAACAATTCTTAAAGGTGTTTTTGATGAAGGGGTTTGAGTTCCTTGCGAACAAATGATGCACCTTGAAAGAATAAATATTTGCTTTCCTTCCAAAGAATATAGATAACAGAAAAAACGGATTTATTAACCAACTTGGTCAAGTAAATTATCTTGTCTTGTTCACAGCTAAGACTTCCAAAGTATCGAAGTGTTTTCATCCTTCTTCCTTCCTTAGTGATTTGTCTGCATACTTCTAATGAGAAGTATGGAGACGAGATAGGGCTCTGATAAGCAGCATGGGATTCCTTTGCTGTTAATTAGTAAGTTCTCTGTGCATTCTGAGTCAGATTGGCTTTTATAAAAAATCAGTCCCCCATTTTTTTCCTACACGGAGATCATGTTCAGTCATAAACCTTGTGAGAGAAGAGGATCCACAGGGGCCGGGGAGGATTACATCTTCACGACTAATTGGCACCAGGCTGCGCACTACAGGTGACCCACGCAGTGGGCGAGTCGCTGGCTTATAATGTTCCTCAGCGATGGTGTTGGAGGATGTTTACTATGTTTTTGAGTATTGTTTTCTCAAGATTATGATAAAAATGCAAATACTATTGGAATTATGAAAAAATGAGACTGCCATCTTTGTTTTTCTAAAAAAGAATGGTTTGGCTCTTTCTAAACCATTGTAGAATGAAAAAATGAAAAAAACCTGTAAAATTAAAAAAAACTCATCATGTTGATGATAAAATGACTCATTTTTATTTTTTAAAACACTGGAGACTATCATTTTTAGAATTAAGAGGATGGTCCCTGCATTTCCCATTGGCATAAAAGTATGTATTTTGTTTCCCCCCCCTTGAAAGAATCCTTGGTAGACAAAGCTAGGAAGAACTGCAGAACCAGCAAGAGTTTGAGGGCTGCGGTATTTATAAGTATTTCCGACACGGCACAAGCTGACACTACGTTTAATATCGTGCAACAGTTCCAAAAGGACCCCAAGCAGGGCAGGAGGGGAGTGCAAGCTGCTCCTCATTTCCATGCAGGGGTGGGGTGTGAATGAGGACCACGGCTACACGCCTTGGGGGGGGATTACGGTCCTGGGGGAGTGACCACACGGTTACTGCGGGTGCCACGGCCGCCTTCGTGCCTGGCACCAGTGGAGCCCGCAGTGGGCAATGCTCTTTAATCAACGTAGTTGGGAAAGAACGCTCGTGTTGATCATGACCCAGAATGCCACTGAGACTGTGAGAATCCAAAGGAAAACTCATAGAAGAATCGTCTGGGGTCAAAGGGTGGCCTTGACCTGAACGGAGTGGGTCCCCACCACCCACACTGACTGCAGGTACTGGGTGCGCCTCTTTCATGGACTATTTAGAAGACGTCTGTCTGAGGAGTAGAAGAAATTAGCTTTTAAAGGAACGCTCCTGTTTTGACTTTTATGTGATCCTACATGGTGTGTCCCTAGCGTACAGAAATGCAGTCACCAGGACTTAAAAGAAACCGCGACGTGGTCAGTCTGTGTGTGTAGTTCCTCCCTCCACTTCAGGATCCCCCTTCTTTTAAACAGTCTCCCGCCCCCCACTCCGAACACTCTCGGAAGCCCACACCTACCTGTCATGTACTGCCTCTCCCGTTCCCTTTAGTTCTACTCTCCTTATAATTCTAAATGTCGAATTTATGTTGTGCTCCTCAGACCAAAGCCTAGCATCTCTTATTGCCCAGCGCACTTGTGTTACAGTCTAATAAAATGATTCAACAGAAGTTATGGACTTGAGAAGGATCGAATGATCTCAGAGGGTGTCGGAGCCCATGAGGGAGTCCCCATCCATCTCTGAGCAGTCAGGCCTGGGGCGCGTGGCCTCTGAGCTGTCCCCATCCTCCCGGGGGCTAGGCTGAGCCTGCCTCCTTCTCCCGTGACCCCCCAGGGGCGGTGCTGTAAAAAGACACACTACACAAACCGGTACAATTTCTGCACATAATCTGAAGTCATGAATCACAGCTCCAAGAGTGTAATGAGTTTCTTGGATTTAGAAAACAGTCTCACCAGGAACAGAATCTTCCTATGCCATGTTCGAATTCTCCATGCTGTCTCCCTGAGTTCACGGTCAGCTGTCCCTCCCCTTCCCAGGATGACGTTTATCCCTTCCCCTGTCCCCTCAGCGTTTGGGTCAGAGAACGGAAGTGCCCACCGGAGGAAACAGGGTCCCACTAGAACTAAGCAGAAAGGGGACTGGACTAGATGCGAGACAAAGTGTGAGCTGTTTTCTGTTTGCGGGCTGATTCATTTCAGCCTGTGCCAGGGGTCTGTGCTTATTTTTCTGTGCTTATTTCTGTGCTTATTTTTCTGCCTGGGGACCTGGATAAAAAGTACACATGGTCTGCATTTAAATCCCACTGCTGACCTGTGTGTCAACATAAGACATAACTTAGAACGACTGTAAGGCCAAGGTTACACTCTTGACTTTGATCATCTTTTATGGTAACTGCATATCTAACAGAAATGACTTACACGTCATATAAAAATCCCTGTGTTTTTTTTTTTCTGACAGACTGGTCACAAAATGTGCCAATTAAAATAACCAGTCTTCACGCTGTGTTTTTTCCTGCAAATGACCTTTGAGCAAAACATGAAAGGAATGCAGACTATCCAAATGCTTGAGTTTCCAAATGAGTGAGCCAGGATCTTTGAGTTTAACTTTTTCTCTCACCCCTGCTGAGAAAGTGTGCACGTCTTGAAGTTCCATGTACTTGAGCTACACTTTTTTTCCCTTGGCTGATAAGATGCATAAGGGAGTGGGAATGAACTTGAGACAAGCTGTTGATTTCTACTGAACACCCTAAAAGGGTCAGGTATCAGAAAAATTTTAAAAATTATGCAGCGATCAGCTAAAAATGTATTAGGATTTCAGTCAATTGATGTAAAATCATCCTGATGTCGGGCTTATAGGAAGCAAAGTGTGGTTGGGGTACATTTTATAATTGGTGTTGTGATATTTTGCTTCATCCCGAGAGTTACAGATATACATTTTTTTTAAGGGAGAGATTTAAGACCTCATTAGGGAAACATAAATTTACACAATTTCAGCAACAATATCGTTATCACACCTATGCTAGTGACATTCTTTCGTCCTCTTTGGGATGTTCTTATATAATTAGCAATAACATGTTATTATAAACAGGTGACCCTTTGAACCACATGGGATTGAACTGGATGATTCTACTTATGTGCAATTTTTTTATATACTACTGTATTTATGGGTTTCCTCTTCCTTATGATTTTCTTAATTACATTTTCTTTTCTGTAGCTTACTTTATGGTAACAACGCAGTATATAATGTACATAACATAGACCACATGTGTTAACTGACCCGATACTATCGGCAATGCTTCCGGTCAACAGGAAGCTATTAGTGAAGTTTTGGGGGAATCGAAAGTTACAGGTGGATTTTTGATTGTTTAAGAGTGGATGGCCCTAAACCACCACGTTATTTAAGGTTCAACTGGATCTTTTCTTGTTTGCTGAAAGCGGAGTTTAATTGAGCCTGACCTGGTTAGTTTGAGAAGCGGTGAATTAAACAGCAAGTTATAAAATACATAAGAAACCTTTGCAAGTAGGAGCGCTTAGGAGGAAACCTCGTGGGCCCTGAGGCCTGAACGTCTTAAGCAGAAACCCACGTTCAAGGGTCAGCCGTACAATACATGGATGCATTTCAATAATTGGCTTATGCGGTTCTCAGGCTTCAGTGTGCTACTTGTTCCGAACTTCGCATTTGGAGCCTGGCCCCCCGGTCCTCCATGTCTGCTCTTGAAGAACTCCTCCACACCTTGGGGTGCTAGTTGAGACATACAGGGCTTTTGCATATTGCCAGAAATTTGAAAGGATTTAATTTAAATTATAAATAGACCAGAGATGGAATTGTGGGGGTCTGTGGTTTGAGGCTTTAAATCACAATGCAATTTTATGTCATTTTACTAGGTCTTACCTCTTAGACTGTTCTCGCTCTCTAGTGGGGGCCTTGCATAATCACTCAGAATAATTCTGTTACTTTTCTCCCGTGAAATTTCCTACATAGTAGTTCACTTTGGAATGCTTAGAGTTGGTGTGTAAAAAAGTGGAGTCACAACTGATGTGAAAGTGAACTTCCAAAACTGCAAATGCCTTGGAAAAACAAACTAGAGAGTGTACCTTATCCGAGCATAAATCTAAAATGATGTTTTGTTTTTTGGTTTTTTAAAGATTTTTTATTTATTTATTTTTAGAGAGGGAAGGGAGGGAGAAAGAGAGAGAGAAACATCAATGTGCGGTTGCTGGGGGTCATGGCCTGCAACCCAGGCATGTGCCCTGACTGGGAATCGAACCTGTGACACTGGTTCGCAGCCCGCACTCAATCCACTGAGCTACGCCAGCCAGGTAAAACGATGTTTTAAAGAACTGGAGAAGCAGGTCTCCCCTAAGCGATCGGTATAGAAGCACAGTGCAAAGAGGAGTTTTTCCCTGTTTTTTATTAGTTATTACTGTTTTCCCAAATCCCCCTCATATCATCATTTTACAGCTTGTAAATGTTCTGCCTATTTAACGAGCAACTCCTTGAAAATCTTTAGACTACATTGCTTGCTGTGTGGCCTGGGTTATGAGAAATGTGGAATCTCTGGACCCGTTCAGACCTACAGAATCAGATCCTGCCTTTTAGGAGATTTTAGCATATTTTTACTTGTTTTAAAATTTGAGAAGCACTACCATAAAATACTTTTTTTTCCTTGGGCTTTACCATACTGGAGCTTACTTCTAATCTGTTACCTTATGACAATAATGAAGTGTCAATGACAATGTTTTAAAGTACAGTCGTGCTGCTTTTGTGCGCATTACGGGTGTCTACTTACGATATGAAAATAACACAGAGAAATACAAATAAGAAAACTCCCTCAACCACTCAGAAATTACATTATCACCATACAATAATTGTAGATCTCTAAATATACACACATAGGTGTAGGTTTATAAAGATGGATGCAGGGACGGATGGGCGGATGGGGAAAACTGAGACAGAATTATACTGAAGTGAAACCAGCTATATAAAGTATTTATAATAAAAGATATCAAGTTAATTTTTCTGAGTTTGAAATTTTTCAGAATTGGTAAAATAAGAAATTAAGTGAAATTAAAGATGTTGCTGAACTTGAGACGAGTGTTTCTTTACAAGGGGAGACGTTAGATTTCACAAGTCTTCCCAAGTGCAGTGACATCAGGAGATGGACGTGTCTCAAGCGGAGGCATCTGGTGTCTGTCCAATGAAAGACGAGGGAATAAATGTCATCGTGCGGCCTCACACTTCCGCCTCCCAGTGCTGCATCTTCAAAACAACTTTCTTCCACGTGGCGTTTGTCCCATATTCATATCCCACTCTCTAATCACAATCTCAACAGCTGTTTAAGCGTGTGTCTGTCTTTAGAGGTATAGTTATCTTTTTTTTAAAGATTTCATTTATTTATTTTTAGAGAGGGAAGGGAGGGAGAGAGAGAGAGAGAGAGAGAGAGAGAGAGAGAGAAACATCAATGTGCGGTTGCTGGGGGTCATGGTCTGCAACCCAGGCATGTACCCTGACTGGGAATCGAACCTTCGATGCTTTGGTTTGCAGCCTGCACTCAATCCACTCAGCTATGCCAGCCAGGGCTAAACCTGGACAATTTTTTAATGGTTGTTTTGGGGACCAGGGTTGGGGGAAACATCTCATAATTCATAGGACTTGTAGCTTCCGCACGAAGCTTTTCGCATGGCTGGAAAAAACGTAAATACAATCGAATGAAATGGTAGGTTTTCCGAAGCTGCCAGGCCTTTGAGAAGGCCACCGGGCTTCTTTGTTTCTTTTCTCATCTTCTCCTAGGAATGAGGATTATTTGTTTTTTTCTTCTCTCATCCAGGAAAACATTTTGTAAATTTTAGTTTGAGACCCAATCTTCTTATTTTTGTGTAGTCAGTCATTATCCCAAGTATTTTTCCCCCACCCACTCCTATCCCAGGAAAAACTACACAGCTCGGCCTCAGGGGTGGCGTCCTCAGGCCCATGAACCAGTCCGACTGCACGGAATGACACGGAAGGAGCCAGGCCCGGCGGTGGGGCCGACCACAAATCGGGAGGAAAAGGCTGTTCAGTGAGGACGTGGAATCGTATCAAAGAAAGCTGCCGAGTCCCCGAGTGTTTCCGACATCCGGAGTTCACGTCCTGACTGGAGACAGTGTAGGCGCATTTATTTCCAGCTGTGCAGGGGAAAACTCCCCAAGGGGGCCTTCGCGCTCTTCCCATGAGGTGCTGCTCGCATTAAGACACTTGTGTTACTTTTGGAGAAGAGTTATTAGAGGCTGGAATAAAATAAAAAAATACATATTTTTATTTTAAAAAGTGTCTCACACAGGTAACACATTCACAAGGATGAAAAGGTTAAAACGTGTAAACAGAAACGGAAGGAGTGGAATTAAAATATTCTAGTATCTCCTTCTCCACCCAGCTGGCATTTCGAAGGGCCAATCGATCAGTTTAGCTGGGCCTCTGTCTCTGGTATCAGCTTCAAGAAACAGTCTATTCATTTGGAAGCAAACACATACATGTGTGCAACTATATAAATGTATGCAAACATACACATATTGTTATTCTTTCTTCCCTTCATGGGAATGGTAGCTACTATATCGTCTGTTTTGCACACTTTTCAGTTGCAACACGTCTTGGGGAAGGTTTCACAACAGCACATCAAGTTTTCTCTTGTTATTAAAATCCGCACTGTGATTGCTTTTAGGGGCGTACCGTAACCTTGGGATGCAGGGACCTCCCTTGGAAATCTCGGCTGCCTTAGAGAGTCATCCATGTGACTCCCTGTGAGTAGTCTGAGTGTACGTGCAGTCTGTCCTGTTCGCCGCTGAGCTGCGCTCTGCAGTGTGGATGGAGCTCACCGTGGCTCACTGCTCACCCGCTGGGGGACATCCAGGCCTGTCCATTTCCGAGCTGTCACAAACAATGCGCTACGAACCTCTGGGTGCACGTTACTGTGTGGACATCAATTTTAGCTTCTCCGATGTAAATGCCTAAGAGTTGCTGGCTTCCATACTAGTTGCGTGTTTCGTTATTTATAGAAACAACGAAACTCTTTACAGGGGCTGGAGCATTTCTATTCATATCACCAATGAATGAACCAGTTTTCCACACAGCCTCCAGCATGTGGTGTTATAACGAACTTTATTATTTTGGCCATTTTGATAGGTGGGTAATGGGTCTAATTTTTAAATCATAAAATGTTACAAACTTCATTCAGTGGAACCATCCAGGAAATCACAGAAAATTGTGGCAGAACATTCATTTTTTTCCCACGGGAGATGATTCTTCAGAGATAAAAATAGTGAGTTAAAGGTTATACTGTATAAATTTTTATTCATTCTGTTTTGTCTGGGTACCTTTTCTCTACCATCATTCTCTTTTCTACTATATTTTTAACTTCAGAGATTTATCTTTAAGAGCAGTAAGATGGTGCTAAGTACGATTTTTTATTGCTATTTGTTCTGACAAAATTCACATTTCTGGGGTTGCACTGAGGGAGAGCTGACTTGTAACCCCTCACGAGAGGTAGACAAGACATTGTACCAGGACGGGACTTCAGCCTTCTGATTTCAGAACCTTCACAACTGCAGTGCGTTAAAATGTTAATTCTCTAAGATACTGCCAAGAAGCAGATGGGATAATTATCTACATATCAAATATAATTGTGCGGAAGCTACAAAGTAAATCATTAACCAAATTTCTTATGCATGAAGGCCAACTCTACTGAATACCCTGGAAGAATTATAATTCGGTAGCCTTTAGGACCACCACAGACGTATTTAAAAGTAATATTTTGCTTATAATTTGCTAAATAGTTTTATCATCTATTTATAACTTCACATTACATATCTTAGTGTTTATTAATGTTTTTCACTTTGCATTGAACATTTTCTGCTCCTTGATTTTTCTTTTTTAAGATTTTATTTATTTATTTTTAGAGGGGGAAGGGAGGGAGATAGAGAGAGAGAGAGAAACATCAATGTACGGTTGCTGGGAGTTATGGCCTGCAACCCAGGCATGTACCCTGGCTGGGAATCGAACCTGCAACACTTTGGTTTGCAGCCCGTGCCCAATCCACTGAGCTACACCATCCAGGCTGCTCCTTGATTTTTCCACCTGTTTTTTTTATAGTGGACTCTCACCTATAGTTCCTTGTTTTTGTTTTCGTGTTTTTCTCTTGGTAAAGGTCTTGCTGGCCTCTGTTATTCCTGGGCAGGGGCCACGCTAAACTCTGCACCAGTTAATTCCTTCTCGCAAATGTTTTCTTAACTCGTGTTTCATAAGACACGCACCAGCTGTTCCTTGGTATTCCTCCTTCTTCCGCAGAGCCTCTTGTTTACTGTCCTCGAGAGGAGACACGTCCCTGGTCCCTGCCGTCTGCTGCTGTTCCTCCGGGGCCCAGGCGACCACCTTCCCCGCGCCAGGCACTCAGCATGGCTCTGCGTTTTTGCTGAATGACAGAGGGAATGCAACAGTGGACTTGAAAATCCCTCCCTACTTCTACTACGTTCCCGGGACAAGTCTGTCCTCCTTCCTCCAGGAAGCTGCTCATTCCTAACTCCTGCCCCTTCGAAGGGGAGCAGGTTGGCGAGCTGGGAAGGGAGAAGGGACACTGTGGAAGGTGTTGAGGGTCTGACGTCCTCCCGTCACTTTCAGATGGTCCGGGCTCACAGCCCCATCTCCTTCACCCAGGGTTCTCTTTCTCGGGAAACCAGAGTTCTAGAGGAATGTCTCAGGCAGTGCTTTCCCTCAACTCAGAAATTTTATATCAAATGCCATAAGGTTATTGCATTTTTTGTCTTGAAATGACTTTGATGTCATTTGTAGCCATGTCTAAGGAAGCTTAAGGCACACTTTCTTTTTTAATTAAAAAAATTACAGTTGACATTCCACATTAGTTTGCATTAGTTTCAGGTGTACGCCATCGTAGTTAGATACTTGTGTACTTGACCAAATGGTCCTCCTGGTATTTCCAGTGCCCACGCGGTGCCGTACTTAGTTATAACATTAGTGACGTCATTCCCTGCGCCGCGCTTTACAGCCCTGTGGTTACCCTGTGGCCCCCAACCTGCGCTTCATAATCCCGTCCCCTCGCCACCCAGCCCCCGCATCCCCCAACCCTCTGGACGCCGTCGGTCTGTTCTGTGCGTCTGTGAGTCTCTTTCTGTCTTGTTCGTTTGTTTATTTTGTTCTCTAGATTCCACATCGGTGTGAAATCACGTGTTTTCTGCGTTTCTCTGACGGACTCGGGCAATGCCTATTTTCAAGTATGTCCCCAACTGGTAGTTACGTGTGGATGCTTTAATTGGTAATTTTGCAATTTCAGCCCGTTTCCTCTTGGACGCTGGGATGTTCAGAACATTTGATGGCACACCGACATTAGGGGACTTTTTCACAGTGGGAGCAGGAGAGGTGAAGTGTTTTGGGGTGAGGATTATAAAATGTTGAAGCACGCCTTTTTTTTTCTAAAGCCATTTATTTATTTTTCTTTCAACTGGATATGTTTCATGAAAGTGCATACTTCACTTCTAAAGCTGGAATCCTTTTAGTACATTTTTATGTTCATTTTTGACCTGGGTAGTGCTAGGACGATAAGAAGCTAGGAAGTTTCAAGAATAATCCATGTATGACGGTCAAATGGCCCATTGAAAATTGTCTTATAGTTTACTGATGCCTAATTTTAATGAGGCTTGAAAGATAAGTGGTCATAGACACTTCAGTTTAGAGTTCCCTGTGAACAGAATTACCTATTATTTTAGTACGTACAACACGCTTCTCCCGTAAGGTCATGGTGCCAGCAAACCCAAGGGCGTAGACATGTGTAACAACAATAAGCATAACTTTTAAAAAAAAGTTGGGGGCTCTTTATAAAGACTCCTAAGTAACTGTGAGTACGTCTCTCTAATACTTATTAGGGTGGTGTTCAGTTGTCGCTTTTCCCTGACATCATCGTGACCTGAGTCAGGTTTCCAAGTGACTTCCCGATGTCCCGGCGGCTACCAACTCCACTTGTAAATGAGTATTAATAAGACAAATGCTCTTGTAAGTAGGTAACAACTGAGAAACTGGAATTTTATCCTCCGTGATTTCAAAGATAAGGCCCAATCCTGTTGCGCGTGGGTCACCGGCCAGCAGTGACCACGGAACGCTGTGGATGGCTCGACAATACGCGAGAAAAAACAACACATGCACAGAGACAGACTAGTTTCTGTGGGGAAGTAGGGACGGAATGGCCACCCCCCCTAGTGGGGAGCGCGCTGATTTACCGTCCATACCTGCTTTTATTAGGCTCATTTTGCATAATAATTCAGGTAAAGTACAGTACTCATTAGGGGGAAGTAAGGAACTATAGAAAACAAAGAACTCTGCCGGTCTATTGAGTTGGGGTCAAAGAGCTGTAAGACTGAGGAACAAACTAACTTCCTCCTAAGACCCTTCTCATTCAACTGAGAGCATTTTAAACAAAGGAGGTTTCACAGTAATTTACATGTTCTTTCTTAGGCCTGATCACCCTGGGGAATCCGCACTTCTCAGTACCGAGCTGCACCACCCTGTCATTGTTTCAGGCTTAGATGGAGCAAGGGAACTAAGGCAACTGAGAGATAAGGAGATTTTCTTCCAGACGCTGAAAACTCAGACTTTGTCAGAGCCGAGGAGTGAGGGTCCATCACCCCCTTTTGCTGCAGCCCCCCAAGTCCTTCTTTTGGGGGGCCTCCCAAAGTGATCGTGCCTGGCTTAGGTCGTTCCCCCCGTGGGGAATCTTACCCGTCTTTGGCTAACCGACCAAGCTTTTTGGGGTTCAGCAGCAGAAGCAACATACCTGCCAGGGAGATAAGCTTTTGTCTCCTTGCTGGCTTACGGTTCCAAGGGCATTCCCTTAGCCTTAGCTAGGTGGGGGTTTCAGCCTCTGATACCAGTCAGGGCGGTTCCCAACACAATCCCAGAAGAAAACGAGAAAGCGATCAGTCATTAGGGGGCTAGTCGCAGTGGCCCTGCCTGGCTGCGCCCCCGTGAGCCCCTCCCTCACCTGGAATCTGGCGTCTGATGCTGTGCCGGCCTCCAGGGTCCTGCCCTTGAACCACCGGGGGCGCGCTCGCTCGGCGAGCTAAAGCCTGGCCGGGATGCCAACAATGACGTTGGGTAGTGACTTTGTTCACGTTACGTCATACACATGGGAAGGGATATAATCATCGGAACCATACTCTGACAACGAGATGCAGAGGACCAGAAGGAGAGAGAGAGGCGAGTGATTCGGGGAGGTCTGTAGGATGGAGTCTGGTCTCCGCGTCGCCGGCAGCCTGCCCCGGGAGAGTTACAAGGAGGTCCCTCCAGCTTTGGGAAGGCGGGTGGCTCGTCTGTGTTTGCATTCCCCTCACTGAGGGTGTGCACCCGGGAGAAACCGGTGCAGTTCTGCAACATGGCTTGCTTCCTCTTGCAGCGGGCTCTAACGTCTGTGTATAATAATACACTGATAAAAACAGGGAATCTTACTTTTATAGAGTTTGAATTTGATTTCTTTCATCTCTAGGCTTTATCCTTTAATCAAATGTCAACGCAAAAGTCTCCTATTCTTTTTTCTTTAATGTTGCTTTAAAACCTTTAAGGCTACGATGGAAGCTTTCTTTGAACGCCTTTCCCCCTATTTGATGCTAATTCAGTTTACAGGGTTTTCTTGGTTTTTCCCCATTTCTTTCTTATTCTTCATCTGAGGATAATCTCTGGACGTGGGCATTGCTACATCAGCTCAGATCATTAGTGTCCGAAGTCTAGCCGATGCTGTGTTAGTAACAATTCCGTGGCTTGCACAGATTTGCTGCCTCAAGCAGTGTTTCAGAATGAGAAACGCTAAGCGATGGGCCGAGCCCGCCCTGTGCTTTGAACACAGAGGTCATTTCCCTCCCAGTCTAGTAAAAAAATCAGCTCATTCCCTGGGACAGTACCTCCATGTATGATTTCCTCTCGGCATGAATGTACTGGAAATAATTCCCTATCAAAGGCACTCAGCAGTGAAATATGGACAGTCATCAGCTTGGGGAAGCAGTCTTTGCAAACAGTGCTGTTCTGAGATGGTCAAGTAAAAAAAAAGACAAAACGAAACAGAACATTCCTCCTCTACACCACCCCCGCCCCCCGCCATCCATCACCTTCCAAGCTGTTGCCCACCAAGTGCAGGGATATTGTGCCTTAATGACCCGAGTCCTGCATTGTCTCCAGACCGCGAATGAGAGCAAAGTTGTTGAAATGAACAAAATGACTTTTTGGAGGCGGACCATTGAGGAGGGGCCTTGGGCCAGGCAAGGTGGTGCCAGCGTGGAGGCCGCTGCTGCCTACCACCCACTCGATTTCTTTAATGTCTTGGGCTTCTCATTCATTGCCTGTATTCCAACTTCCACTTGAATGTTTCTGGCTGTGTTCGTTCATTTTCTGATTCTTCTGACTATAACAGAATAGATTCTTCTGTGCTAACAGAAGGCTATTTTTGTTTTATTCACTGTTTTGTATATGATGCCAAGTACCATTGAAGGCAGTAAAAAAAAAAAAAACCTCACTGAATGAATAAGTAAGTGCTTCTGTAACCAGGCCGAGGCTTTGCTTTTCACATGGGTTCATTTAAAGCATCGCTGGGTTTCTGGGAGGAAGCGAGTCAAGTCTCGTTCTGCAGGTGGGGAAACTGAGGACCCCGGGCGATGGGTGGGCTTGAAAAGCTCCCAAATGCGTTCTGGTCCCCAAGATGCCATCGGTGTATGCTAGGACAGGTGGTTTCTGCTTATAATTGCTTCCTTCTGGATCATCATATTTTTATTTCCGCGTGGTTCTTATACTTGTAAGACACAAGGACATTTCCACAGAGAAATCAGGACCATGATCTATTTCTGTGACCAAGGGGTACATTTCCTGTTATCCACGGAGCCCTGAGATGCCCAATGCTCGTGGAACGTTGGAGGACAGTCTCACTCAGCCATCTTTCTCACGGCCCTTCTGCCGACGTCCCTGGGACAACCTGCAGCCGTAGGAACGGTCAGGCGTAAACAGGACTTCAGTTGGCTGTGGTGTCCTTGCCGGTCACCTTAGGCACTAACTCACCAACACAAATTTAGTTCATTACATCATTTATACAGTCCTTGGTTTGCCCAGAAATAGGAATGAAATTATAGCATTGCCTGTGTTTGTTGACTATTTGAAAATTTCTTTTGGTTTGGAATTGCTACTTCTTTTCCTAAGAATGTGTATAATCTGAATGACCAAAATGTACATGAGTTGAGAAAGATGATATTTCTAGGATTATATGGAGACGAAATCAGTCAGAACCCTTCCATTTCATTGCAGTGCTTTCTAAGTTATACGGTTTTAAGCCTTGGTTTATAACAATGTGCTCAAAACTTGATTATTCATGAAAGCATATTAATAGAGTAGAGTACAATTCTACAAACATCTCTGAATGCATGCAAAAGTTCAAATACAGAGTGAAAGTAAGTGTTTTGGGCTCAGCCACAAGTAATCATTAAATAAGTTAAAAATATTACTACTGATAATTGGAGATTGCAATATATTCACAATTTTTCTACCTTTTTCCTTTTAAATTCCTTTATGAAATACTGGGCACATAGAATTCTGCTAGGTACGATGGAAATTGTAGGACGAAATAAGAAACATATGGTCTCAAGGATTATCTGTATCTTCCTTATCTCAACATTTCCCTTCTTTTGTTTAATAAGATTGTTCCAAGGTTGAGCTTGCTAATGTTAAAAGAGTTCCCGGATGTTCACTTTATAAATGAATTTAGCTGTTGAATGGTTCTGTTGATGTTGGTTCTGGAAACTCAAATGATGTCCAAACAGATTCCATGGAAATTGTACCAATCACTTACTTTTCTCTCTTGCTTGCCTGGCTTCCGCTGTGCTCATGATACTGCTCAGAGTTGGAGTGAGTTGTTCCTGGCAGCGTGTGCTGTTAGTTCAGACTCTGGTGTTTGGAAAAGATGTTTTATGGACTCAAGTTTTAAATCAGGATATAATTCCTGTTGATTCGTATTTATAATCACCGTGAAATGAATAAATCTGAACCTGTGATGAAACATCCCTTTCCTAAGCGGGAAAAAGACTAATGGAGACTTTGTTTACTGCAGTGTCCAGCAAAAGCAGTTAAATTACTCATTTGCATATCCTGACGGCTGCGCATAATCAGGGCAAGAAAGTGCATCCACAGATCAGCCTGCAAGGTACTGACTGCCCAGCATCACTTTAGGTAACGTCTGAATGCTGGGGACACGGCCTCTGCGCCCCCTTCATGCTGCCACAGCCCCTGATTCTAATCACATGAAATTGCTGAACCAAAGACGTCGCTGATTGTTTCACGGGGAGACGCTCTCTGCTGACCCACTGGAGCGCAACGATCACCAGGGCTGCTGAAATAATCACCGGGCTCCGGAGTGATTTCCGTTCCTTCCATAAACTTTCCGCAAATCTACCTTTCTCAGAGATAAGGGTGTGAGGCCTTCCTAACATGTCTATTTGCTCTGGGGGGAAGTTTCCCCATGCTTGTGGGGTCATGATGGCTACCATTGGAACACCGGGTCCGTATATGGGGGACCAAGGAAACATTAAGAAGCTTCTATATGTCAGTTTCTCTATTACTTATTTCATATGGATTCTCATTTCACCCTCATTAATATCAGGAACTTCAATATTTATCACCTAGAAGAAACTGAGTCTCAGGACAGTTAAATATCCTTGGTGCGTTCAAAGTCGCATAGCTGGTCAGCTTTGTAGTTGGATTGAAATGCAAGTCATGTAACTCTGAAGCTAGCCCTCTCCCCTCAGGGCTACAATCCTCAGATGCTTATCCGTCCTTCTGGGCACTGGTGGGGGTTCTACTCTGAGAACTGAGGATCTTTTTTTTAAAGATTTATTTATTTATATTTATTTTTGGAGAGGGAAGGGAGAGAGAAAGAGAGAGAGAGAGAGAAACATCAATGTGCGGTTGCTGGGGGCCATGGCCTGCAACCCAGGCATGTGCCCTGGCTGGGAATCGAACCTGCGATACTTCGGTTCGCAGCCCGCGCTCCATCCACTGAGCTACGCCAGCCAGGGCTGAGAACCGAGGATCTTTGCTTCGATGGGGCTGGCCGACCAGTGGGGGTCCAGCGCAGCTGAGTTGCAGAAGATGCCTCTGAAACCCTGGAGAGCAAAGCCCGTACCTCGTACGCGAAGAAATGCAATGAACAACCTTCACAGACTATTCAGAAGGAAAAAGTTACGAGAATGTTAGATGATATGGCTCTTGCTCCCCGGGTAGCAATGGAAGTCGAGGACTTATGTTCTATAAAGTCGTTGTTCACAGTCTCTATTTGGCCTTTATTTTTGTCCTTTCAGCTTCCTGTCTGAATTTAACAAACAACCCTGGGAGGCTGCTGGGAAGCCCAACTGGCTGAGCTGAGTAGCAAGTAGACGTTAGGACGAGGAGCTGTGGTTTCTGACTGTGAGGATGACGTGATCCCAGCATGACGTATTTTAAAATGGCCCGAGTTCCCAGAGAATGGCTGTTTGGGCCTCTGTAAATGACACCAGAAAGTGATTTGAATGGATAAGCATTTTAGGAAGAGAAATCATGGTTAAACCTCATGGTAGTGATGCTACTTGGTACAAAGGGTGTGTCTCATTTTGTTAGTGTTTTATTTTTCGTACACAAGTACTTATATGGTTATTATGGGGAAGGCAAAGAAACTGGTTAACAACGATCATCAGAAACTTGAAAAGAACAACATAATTTCAGCAATGTGAAGAGTCTGATGTGTAATATTTTGGATTTTTTTCTACTTTAAAATGTGTGAGCTTTACCCAAACTGGATCAAACCACGATAGTATCCAGTAACCTATTTTTGTCTGTTTGTTTTTTAATTGGTTTTCCACTTAACGGTGTATCATAAATAGCTTTCCAGCTTTATTTGTGATTGCATACTGTTCCCTGCTATTGATGTAGCAAAAAAAATATTTATCTGATTTTCTATTATGAGGCAATTTCACTGCTTTGCTTTTTCCTAATCAAAACATGATTTAAAAAGTGTTTACCTACTATTCTGGGCCACCATTGTCCTAACAATGACCAATATCATCCTAACACTTTTTGACTTTTAATGAGATTTGTACCTGTTCCATATTCCGGCAGTTTTATGAATTCATACACATGTAGCTCTTCTCTCTTGTGTTCTGTCGTCCCACATTTGTTGTGTCCCTCAGCATGTCAGCCGCTTCCCCGGGCACATGTGGACAGTTGTGCCCTCGTGGCGTTTTACACTGGGGACGCGCGCATATTTTCCTGCAGTGAACCCTGGCCGCTGGGGAGACGGTCACTCGTGTTTGCCTGGGTTGCACGGCACACGTGTGTTTGTCAAACATGGTTTCGGCGCTATGGACTTCTCTCAACATTGGCCTCTGGTTGTGTTTACCAGGGAAAAGGTTAGACATCATATTTTCTGAAACAAGCGATATGTTCTCTATTTTTGAACACCAGACATCCTAAGGCTACGTAAATATGAATAAAAGATTTCTTAGAAAGAAGCAGAGAGCGATCCTGTGACAACTTATTCACTATTAATGAATGCACAGTGCTCTGCAAAATAATCATGTTAGCCCGGACCCTGGCCTTCCTGCATCATCAACATTTCCTTAATAGTCTGTCAAGCAACGCCGAATCAAAGATAGCAGTGAAGAGGTTGGAACCGGCTGCTGGAGCAGGAACGCTGACATCCTATAAAGACTCCCCCAAGTCATGGCAAAAACCAAGGGGCACCCTTCCTGTGATCGTGCAACTGGATGAAAGGCGTTTGTGGCCGTAAACAAATGTCTTTCTCTCGAGCACACCCCTGAGCAGGAGGCCATAATGTCTCCCCAGCTGTTCCCTTGTGGACCCAGCTTTGCGCCTTTCCCGCGACTGCAGCCGCCAGTGTCCGACTCGGGAGCAAGGTACTGTAGGGTGGGAGGTGATGCCGAGGGGCTGGACTCATGAAAACAAGGCTCAGCCGCTTTTGTTGACGGGGACGAAGCTCTCCTTATTTGTTCTTTACTTATGTACCCATCCAAAACAGAGTGCTTTTAATAGTCGGCAGTTCTGATGAAGTGATATTGCGTGTGTTGAATATACTGAATGCAATGATCAATGAGAGATAGATGTGACTTGCAGGAAATTCTCTTTAGCCTTGGCCATATTCAATTCAGCCTTAGGATAATTGAGTATAGAAAGTACATATGCTCCCACTGTAAATCATTATCAAATTGCTTGGCTTCGCCCTAATGTTCTCTCTCTAAAATTATTGTTTAAATGCAAGTTATTTTGAATGTGTTGTGTTTCAACATTTGCTCTAAAAAGTCACTTGGTTATTTATTTTGAACGTTGTGGGGCTACCTCATGTCTGCCTCTCCCGGTGCTCGCCTGACTGCCAGTGCTCTCTCTCTGACTGTCCTGCTGGCCCCGCGCCTTCTCCTTCCACCAGTGCGTCCTGGGCATGGCTGCCAGCGCTGTGCAGGGGTCGTTACAAATGTGCTGCCACCCTCAGTCAGGGGGCGATCCTTCCTGATGAGCCAAGAAGGCGCTGACTAATTTTTAATACCGACAAGCAGTCGTGAGCCAACAAGAAGGACACTCCCATAAAAGCTAAATCTCTACTCCATGAATGATTTTATTTTTATATCAACACTCGGCACTGAGATGCTTCTTTAAGTGGACGAAGGTAAAAGAAAGTGTTTGGGTAATAACCCATAATGAGGAAAGGTTTACTGTGCTTCTTACTGGATCTTTCATCAACGAACACCTTTTTTTTTTTTTGGCTTGGGTGTGTTTGCTTGAATAGGAAGATGGTTACTTGAGCGAAGTGAGGTTAAGCATTTGTTTTTTTGCCATGGAAATGGTAGCTAAGGGTTTTCTCTTGTGCTCAGAGGCAAACGGAGGGTAATACAACTGGTGGTACCTAAGGACCATTCCTCAGCCTTCATTACTCGGGGCTATGCAGGGCTGTAAGTAACACTGGGAAGAAACAGTTTGTTCAAAGATATCCCGCATCATAATTCTAACGTTCCAGAAAAGATGATCCTGTATAAAATCTAAAGGACTGGTCTCCTATGGACTTATAATGATCGTGGCACTGTTTTCCAAAACAAATTGAAAAATTGGGTGAAAACGAGACAGAGTATTTTGATGCTTTTCATTTTTTAGCTGGAAGTGGTCATTCTCCTAAAGAACTGATTACGGAGACCGTCAGGCTAGTGGCCCAGGAGCTGTCATTCCATGAGGAGAGTTATCCTTCCCCCTCCTCAAGAACATGCTCAGCAGAGGCAGTTAATCAAAACTCACCGGAGGCTAAGGAGGTGGTAAGTTAAAAGTCAGGGAGAAATGGCCGGACAGATTTGGTACCTTGGGGAGAAACATGATCTAAAAATCAGACTTATGTTCACGTCCTGTTCTGTCACCTGTAGAAATGGAGGCACCTCTGTTCAAATCAACTGTCTGTTCATGGTGTCAGTTTCCCCCTAGAAATGAAATGTAGCCTTAAAGGATCTCTTGTGCAGATGAAGTTATGGCCCTTGGCGTCTTGTATTTGCACAGATGAATTCTAAGGAATGGGGGCATAAGTCTTGGAAATGCATTTGATTTCATTGCACGCTTGCCCTTCCATCAGCGCCCAGCTCCTCAACTCCCAGCTCCCTAGCAGGGCGACCGTAGGGCGCATGAGGGTCTCTCTGAGCCTCGCCAGTCTCACCTGTATAATGAGGACAATAACTCCTAGCTCTGATGATTTTTGTCACATTATATTTAAAAAAAAATACATGCCTAGCAAAGAGAAAGCATATATGAACACGGTATGATTGATCAGTAGAATACACGTGTTTTTGGAGATGAAAATGTCTATGGGTGATGAAGATATCATTTATGTTGCTCCTATTAGTCATTCGAGATCATATTTTCCTTTTATTTCACTTTTACCCATAATTGTCAACCTCCTGCTAAAGGACTTACCCATAATTAGGAGGAAGTGATGGAGGTAAGGAAAGGTTGCAGATATACAACTTACAAACTTGGCTTTTTAAATAGCTTCTCCCCTGCCAAATTGGACCCTTGCATGGAAACTGTTGAACCAGACGTACTAGGAAACCAGATTAGTTGTGACCTCTGCACAGGGCAGTGACAAATGAATCACACTCTCCGCGTGCACTGGCAACTTTGTGTCCACTAAATTATTGAGCTAATGAGAACTTTTCAAACGGCAACACTCCATCTGGTGTTTAAATGAGAGTACCTGAGCAACGAAGCCTGCATCTCAGATGCTACAACTCCGTGCCGCCCCGGAGAGCCACCTGCTGCCTCGTGAGTGCAGGAATCGTTCCCTGTTAATGCTCTCCCCCAGGAAAGACATTCAAGCAGCTTTTAAAGTGCTTGAAACCGTGAAGATAATGGCCTCATTTTCAGGAGGTTTCTCAGGTGATAACATCATGGATTCTATATCACTTTTTTTTTTTTTTGCTAGTCAAGTGTCATTATGTACACGTGAATAATCCTGAAGACATTTCAGGTCATTTTGCCCAACTTGGTGGTGCTCCCATGCGTGTCCCCGTGTGCGGCGTCAGCCTTGTTGGGGTCACACCCCAGGCTTTAGTAACGAAGGCAAAATGACCAGCTGTCCCAGAGACTACCTGGTCCGCCTGGCCCATTCAGACGAGTAAGCCATGGTTGGCCACTGCAAGAGGCCTTTTATTTCTTCACCAAGACCCTTTGAGGGATTTTCTTAGGGACAAAAGGAGACGCAGTTCCCACGCTCACAACTTTTGAGCCCAGCGAAGCGTTGCTGGCAGCTGCGGAGGGGCACGTGGCGGAACGTGCCCTCAGATAAACTCCTGAGGATGCTCCGAGTTCAGCGTTGGTGATGACGCATACCATCTGGTCCTTGGTGGCTTCCTGCCTATTTCAGTCTAGGTTTGCTCATCATTTCTGCCCAGCACTAAGCTAAGCTTTTTCTACCTTGCTCAAGGCGGGTATACCCTTTCAAACATGTAAATAGACCAAATTTCTAATTATTGAAGATTTTTTTTACTTTATAATTGAATTTATTGGGGTGGGATTGGTTAAGGAAATAATATGGATTTAATGATAACACCCTCTGTATATTAGATTGTGTGTTCACCACCCCGAGTCCCGAAAGTTATCTTTTTCCCTTTTTTTTAAAACTTGTCTGTGTTCTGCATCCTACGGAGGGCAGAGAACCAGTTATTTGATCTCTCAGGTCTTTTAGAAGGATACAAACCCTTAAACAGGTAACTGGACACATTGCAGTCAGCACTGGGGTAAAAGGAACTGAGTGCGCTGAAGCAAAAAGTACATGCCTGTCACCTAACGAAGACTCTGGTGAGGGAGAAGTTGCAGGGGCACCTGAAATGAGACTGGAAGGAAGCAGCGTGAGGTCTTCAAAGGAGGGCCGAAGAAATCTCGGTTGAGTTGGGTTGTTCATTCTTCTTAAGGTCCCGCTGAATGTTTTTATTTAAAAGTAGCAACCCCCGGATTTCAAAGCTCCGTAACTGGTACGATAACGAAGTCTGGTTGAGGAAATAAGGAGGAATTATGGTGTGACAGGGTGTTCGTACCATCCGCAGCCTCTCTCCCCAAATGAACAAATGTGTTTCTCCTTTTGGAGCAAGGTTATTTGGAAGTTCTGTTTCCCCGCGTGGATGCCAGATGGCAGCGGCCACAGATCGAGAGCCCCTGAATACTGATGGTTGTCAACTTCAGATGCTAATGGGACGTTGGAAGCAGCGGCCACCGAGTAATTTTTAACCCCAAACACATTAGCAAACATCCGCTGCACTCCAGGCACTGGGTGAGCGAGTGTCGGCAGAAAATGACGAATACCTTCGTAGTGGAGCTGGAGGTTTAATGGGGTTTTAAGAAACTGTGCAAGGCGAACTTGATTCTCCCTTAAAGCAATTCTTATTTATTTAGGGTTTTTTTTTAGAACTCTTTATGCCATAATTGGAATTGACGGGAGGGGTAGGCATGGGGAGACTTAGCAGGTATATACCTCCTTGTTAGACAGGTACAGTTAGGTGATGGGGAGAGGAACGTGGTTGTTCCTTCCTTTCCAACATTCCCCACTGCGTCGCTATACCTCACTCACAGGAGGGATCCGATCTGCCAGTTGCAGACACGTCTAATTAAAGGTCGTGCCTTAGAATAGAAGACTGCACAGCACAGGGCTTTGAAGGATGTGAAATATTGCACGGTAACTTTTGTAGACTGATACGTGGATAGAGCTTCCCTCCGGGTTCAATATTGGCGTTTATCATCCAAAGTTTTGTTTTGCTTTGCTTTGCTATATCTTGCCTTGAAAATACATTTTAAGTCCAAGGCAGATGAAATGTCTTTAGGTAAATCTGGCAAGCTGGTGTGGACAGAGCGTGGTCATTATGAGCATTTGTCTCCTTTTCTTTATTATTCGGCTAAAAAGATTTTTGCTGTTCAAAGACTCTAGAGAGTAATACTAGAGAAAGAGGATTCAGGTATAACGACGTGCCTTTTTTCCCTGAACCGCCAGAAGGATGGATTTGAAAATAGCTCAGATTGGGAGATTTCTGGGGAGAAGATCAGGTTCGGTGGTGCCGCACTGCCCGCTAGGCACCCTTCTTGTGGGAGAGCTGAGTTCCGCGGCTGACTACAGAGTCCGGGGAGACGGCTGGCTGACTATATGAACCGGGCAGTCTTGGGCATATAGGTGGCTTATGCCTGGAGTATCCCTGTAAAAGAAGACTGATCCTGAGACTAGGAGGGAATGAACCAGACCTGCCCAAAGATACGCAGAAGCAAACTTCAAGGTAAGGAAACCAAGAGAACCAGACACCTGCAGGTCAAGCAGAGACAGCGATTCAAGGATGAGGAAGTGACCAGCCATGCCTAATGCCTAACGTGGACCCAGGGTAAGTAAGGTGACCTATGAGACGTAAATTTCTGCTTCTGAAGTCACCCAGTCAACAGTATTTAATGACAGCCCTAAAACACGAAGACATCAAGTCTCACTGTGTTTGTTTCTTTTACTACCAATCAGGGCCACGGCCAACACGGCCAAGGGCACTCACCCTCTGCTTCTGGGATTTTCCTTCGTGCGTGTGATGGTGATGCTGTGTCTCAGGAACTCGGGTCCTTTGTGGGGGTTCCCTTTGACGGGTCTCCTGCTCGTCAGAGCACACACTCCCCAGCCCCCAAAACCGGCAGGCAGCATCAGGGCGAACAGCAGTTTTAATGCCAGCTTACTTCTCTGATTCCACATTTTATTGTCCTTTCTAGCTTCTGAGGACTTCTTATACTTTCCTACTGGCTATAGTTGCAGAATGTAGGTGTCCATGTGTGCTTGCATGTTTATGTACACACATGTATGCACATGCATGCATGTGTATGTATCTATGTATGTATGCATTTGATCTTTGGGGGCTTCTGCGTGTGTGAGTGAGTGATAAGAGTAGAGTTAAGAGGAAAAATGGAAACGATATTAACGCATCCGATCTCTTCTTTGAGGTGGTGGCTGTAAACCCACATAATTTATTAGAAGCCCACATGCTGCATATTCTTGTTACTCTTTATTGTGTACGGAAAAGAGTAAAAATGAGTTCATGTTCTATTATTTGCATTTGTTTTTGGCCTGACCCAGACCTGCCCCTACTCATGCATTTGGGCAGAGACATGAAGAGGCAAAAGCTCTTTGCAATTTAAGGATGCAAATATGTCCCTGTGTATTTGCTCTAGCGTTCTTTCCCTCTGCTTCCCCGGCTTAGGGCTGAGTTAAATTGGGTTGTTAGAGGGAATCGCTTTCAACAGAACGAGGAGGTACGGAGCACAGGTCCTGCAAGCGAGCACTGCCCCCGAGGCCGCGAGCTTTCCCACCGAGGAGCGGCTAGAATACAAAAGTACTCCTGGGCAGACTCAGAATGGGTTTCACCATGGAAACGGTGAGGCTGTTATTTCCAGCTACCTTCCAGCCCTGATTACCAGAATGACAGGAGCATAAACGCAGTTACTGAGGGGCTATCAGCATTATCGAGTGGTTAGCAGCCCGGAGCCCTCCCGCACTGCCATTCCAGCATGATATCCATGTCAAACACACACACACACAGACACGTGTGTCTACATGTGTATGTGTCATGAGTGTGGTGAGTGTATAAAGCTAGGTTCCCTTTCCAAAATGGACATGATTTCAGATTTTACTTTTAAAATGCAGAGAATGCTATTGAAGGTCATCAGCATTAATTTCTGCCTCCTTATAAGATGTAACAGACTCAGGACATGAGAAAGTGAGGCTGGAATAATGATGAAAGGGACTAGATGGGCAAACAGAAGTTGGGAAACGCGTGGGAGGGGCTGTCAGGTGCCGAAAGTGAGGTTTTGTGTGCGTGTCGTGAGCGCTGGGAGCCGGCTAGGCGCCCGGGGAGCACTGGAGCATGAACTGGTGAAACGATTTTTTTTCCAGATGAAAAATCGATTGGAGGCTTACTAATTAATTTATTTTTTACAAGGCTCCATTTAAATGTTTGCTCTGTGAAATAACTGAGTTACCGGAGGTTGGGAGTGAGTATTTGGAAATGGAAAGGAACCTGGTTCAGAGTCAACGGCCAAAGGGCAGGGCTAAGCAAACACTTCTCCGCAACCCCGTGCGGGTCTGCTGTTTGCGATGGTCTTTTGTAACATTTTACAGATAACCTAGGACTCTCCTAATAAGGAGGGGTCGACCTGATGAGGAGGTAAGAGGCAAGAAGCCATGGAAAGAGCAGGGCGTGCAGGCAGGTGTGGCCTTGTCTGAGATAAGGTGGTAACAAGTGACTCGCCCGAGGACTCTGTGACGGATGCTGCAGACTCAGAAAGCGGAGGGAGGGAGGGAATGGTGCTGTGGGACCCACAGGAGACTTTTGCCAGTGGTCTCTCTCTGTCCACGAAAAGTTCCGGAAGAGGGTGTCGGCAGAAGATTGGCATCCTGGGCCATTAGCCACTGAACAAAGCAAACTAGTTTCTGAAAGAAGAATGTATTGACAGCCTGGGTCAGAATTATTTTTCTGTGTTATAAAGTGGTAAGGCCTACTTTAAAATCACTGAATAAGAATTGTAAGAGTGAAGCAAGAAAATCGCATTTTAATAAGATGCTGCATGATTTTTGCAAGCAAATGAGAGGAAAATGAAAAAAAATTAATATTAAGGTAGATGATACTGTTAGGGGAAACTGATGATGATGAATCAAAAAAAATGTCCACAGTGTTCAGAATTGTTTTGGAGCACAGAAACATCTGGAGAGTTGTTTTTCAATTCATATTGGAAGATATTAGAATAATCTAAAGATGTTAGCTTAGATCAATCTTAGTTATGACCATAGAAGAAAAACTAAAAATATATAATGTGAATCCAGCAGCACATTACCTGACTAGTTGACTATTGCAAAAACTGTTTGTACCAGACACGGAAAAAGTAATTGTATAACAGAAAAACTGTTAAAACAATTCACCAAATCATTGTAAGAAAAAAACTCCAACAATGCATCATCATCAAGATGATGAGACAGATTCGAGAGAGGTTTCTGACAACAGTCAACATCCGCCCACTCCTGATAGGGTTTTTAGTAAAATATAAATATTTCTTGCAATGCCCAGGGCAACAGTTTAACTGCTAGGGCACAAGAGGCCTTCTTTTGCGAGAATGTGTTCCACGGCTGATACTTTCCTTCCAAAAGCACTAGTCAGTGTGGCAAGACAAGAACAATGAGATGTAAATAGAAATATTGGAGATTTTCAGACAGCATGATTGTCTGCCCAAACAAGCCTAGAAATAAACCTGAAAAAAAAAACCCCACCGCATATGAAGGAGTTCAACATGGTGGCCACTTAAAGTACCAAAAACAAATAAAAAAAAAACACGCTGGAACAAAACACTTGTACAGCAACCAAAATGATAAAATGCATAGAAATAGCATCACGAATAATATTTAGATCTACCCAAATGGGACAATAAAATGTTTTCACCCATATAAAATATCATTATTATACAAGAAAAATTGTCAAATGGAGAAAATGCCACCTAGTAATGATTGTAATACCACTTTATTTTCTATAAAATACAATATCATTTGCTATTATATTGGAGTAAATGTAATCAAATGGTCCAGAGTTTTATTCAGAGTATAAACATGAAAAAATTACATTTTAAGGACTGACGAGGGCAGACTTGCCAGAGTGTGTTACCTGAAACTGTGCAGTTCTGGGAAGGTGCAGAAAGGATACACTAAAGTCCCTACTGGGTGGAAGTATATTCAGATAAATGTCGATGAGAAGAGGGAGGGAGGAAGAGAGAAAAAGAAGAGGGAGCACATTCGTATCTATAAAAAGGAATCCTAAGAGGATATTTAAAGCCAATGAAAACCATCCACAGACTTGAGAAGAACAAGCAGCACGTGCTGGGCCACGCCCTGGGAACTGGAGGGCTGGGTGGTGCTGGAGGAAGCCCCGAGAGATCACACTAACGCCAACCGGCCTTGTTTCGGTAACAACTGCCTCCAGGTCAGCTAAAAGCAAGTGCCACTCTATAGATCATAAATCAGAAAACTAAAGGATATTCTTTTGCCCTTGATAGAAGACATGACTCAAAAAGTGTTTTGCTTTGTATTTCACTTTTTAGCATTAACTCTAAAAAGTATTTGTATCAATCCGTACTTCAATATCATCTATAATCCTAAGAGGGAAGGTAGATTTAGATGACTAGATTTATTGTTTTATTTCACATAATGTTATAACTGAAAGGGAATTTGGAATTTGTTTATTTATTGAGAGACCTCACGCCATGCAAAATTGTCTTCACCCTCAGGAATAAACACACACACGCACACACACACACAAGAGTCACCTGCAAACTGTGATAATTTTTTGGCAAGTTTGTAAGTGTCGGAGAGCTGTTTGCTTCACGTTGACGGCCACTCCAAAGTTGGGCCGCCACGCCCATAGTTCTCCTGTCTCTCTCCGGCTCGTCTGCACAACAGAGCGTCACATTATGAGTCACCTCACCTTCCTGATGACGGGCGCCTCGATATTTAAAGAAACCCATTCTGTTACTGCTGTCTCTTCCTAGGTAGGCTGTGGACAATCTCGTTTTAGTTCAGGATGCACCTGTGCTGTGCGCCCAGTGGACTCCAGCTACTAGGTGAAGATGGGATCCGTGTTTTCGTAAATTTGATAACTCAAGGAAGCAAACCTGCATGACCTTTGCCAACTTACCTCTGTAAGAGCCACGTGTCCTTTCGAATTTGCTGAGGCACCCAGAGCAAATTTGAACCCATTTAGCTTGCTGTCAGGATTACGGTCACTTTGTTGAAAACGAACTGCCCTTTTATCTGACGAACAAAGGAAGCGTGTCCGACGACGGGTTTCCGAGACACTGGTGGCGTTCTCTGCGCGGGGGTGTGTGCTCGGTGGTGTGTGTGAGTGTGCAGGACCGTGGATGAGTGGGGGGGGGGGTGTGTGCATGCCCGTAGTGTCCTGCTGGAAGATGCTGTGACTTTCAGGGTTTCTTTCTGGAGGAATTTACAAGGCCATCTTGATTTCTGCCCCTTTTTTCCACTTTAACATATGAAGTGAGTAAAACACAAAGGATGGAGCGCACACGAGAAAGGGATGAAGAGGGATGGCAAGTTTATGCCTGTCTTTAGGAACAGAGGTGAAGGGAGCGAGCTTTCAGGGCTTTTTGAAAGCGTAGCAGAGAAAACTTGGATTCCCGTTGATAATGAGAAGCCTTTTACTGTTACGGCGTAAGAGACAGCTTTAAAAATAGTCATGAAGATTTCTGACGGTACAGCACTGAATGTAGTAGTGAAATATTTCTTTAATACATGAGCATATTCATATGTTAATTTTTCTCCAGTTTTGTCTCCCATGGGTGCTCCTGCCAAAAAACCAAAACTAGAAAACTATCTAGTCTGTATGGGTAGCATTATCAAAGTTTTGTGATGTTAGGAAAAAATGAAATGAAATCTTTGTTTGTATAAACACTGAAATGTTTCTGTTAGCTGTTTTTTGCAGTCCTGACTTATAATACGTGTATTTGAGACGAAGAAAATTTTAAATGATGATTATTAACAAGTCACAAGACACTGAACACAGTTGTTCCTTTCACTCAATATTTGGGAAATATAATTATGCCATCACATGGAAGGAAGATTGAAAGAATTTAGGGGGGAAAGCGGATACATTTATTGAATAAATATTATTTTTGAGTGTTGATATCATTTTGTAGAGGGTTAAGTATATAATGTTCAGCATCGTGGTTGATTTGCCTGGTTCATATCTGTGGTGACTGTCACGTTCTATTGGAAATGAACTCTCCTCTCCTGACCCATGTCTGGGTCACTCGGAGTCTAAATAAATAAATAAGGAGGGGAAGGGTCCCGGGATGTGGCTGCCATACAGTCAAGGTGAGGTGAAAGGCTTGTTAGAAGTAAACGATCAGGCGAAGCCCCTTAAGATTTTGATACAGCGCATCTGGGGCGGTTCTGCTCAGACTGGACTTTTCAGGCATTCGGTTACTCCCCACGATGGGGAGCAAAACTGGGAAATGCTGACTCAAAAATTATTTGACAGACGCATATGAAAGGCTTTTGTATCACTGCTGGTTTGAATTACCTGTACCGCTCACTACACCCACTAGTACAGATAACTGAATGAACTGCCTGATGGCATTTGAACTGGGGTTGTGTTGGGTTGAAAAGTGACTGCTTCTTTCCGTAGCACTCCGCGTTTTACCCGGTCCTCATATATATTCTTTGTGATTGGGATTCACTTAAAGTCTAATGCAGATAGTTTTTAATTGTTCTTATGCGTTAGTTTTCCGTTTAATTAATTATGTTTTGTTTTCTGTTTGCAGGGTACAAGTTGAATTCTTTATGAATGAAAACACATTTAAAGAGAGACTAAAGTTATTTTTTATTAAAAACCAGAGATCAAGTAAGTCATTCATTTTATTCCCCTGTCTGCTTGCACATATATATGTATCCCCAACAATTCCCTTGCAATTCCTGCAAAATATTCTTTAAATAGAGCAGTACAATAAACAATCTTGTCTGCCAGGCAGTAGCATTTTAGAAAACTGTATAGACTTTGCCTCTGCTGGTGTTAAGGTCTCTTGACCTTAAAGGCGATTAAAGGCATTTGATTGTCCAGATCCCACGCTAGTAAGTAGGGTTCTGAGTGAGCCACCTGGACCAGGGAGGGGGTCGTCACAGCTTTTCTGTGGGGGCACCTTATTATGAGAAGGCTCTCATAATTCAGACTGACCCTAAGGGAGAGAACAATGGTCTGATTTCCTGGGGGCAGAGTTCAGTGTTGCCCAGAGGTGCGCGGTGACAGAGAACGGGGAGGGGACTAGCACCCTTTCCTGGAGAAGCTGGGCCGGGAAGTGCAGAGCTAAGCTCAGAGTTTAACACCCCCAGGGGTTCTTAGCATCGGACCAACTGGGGACAGCGTTGGGACTTCAAGAGGATATGCAATTGGCAGCCCCTGACCTAAACTTATTCAAGGTCCAGTGTCAAAGCATCCTTCTTGCCTCCCCATGACACCACGAAGTTTTGAAAGCCATGCACGATGGGGCATGATGCAGTTTTTCGGGTGGGCAGTGCTTAAAACGCCGACGGACGGTGGGGACGTCTATCCTATATCGGCGTCCACTTTGCCCTCTCTGACTGGGACCCCGATCCCCCTAGGGGCGGTCTTCACTAAGTGGGGGTCTCTGCGGGGTCCAAAGAGAGCAGCCTGGGTTGTGGGAAATGGTCCAAAGGCTGGTGGCAGGGGCCTGTTCAGTGTGTGAGGCTCACTGGCCAGGGGCGTGGTGGAGGGTGCGCTCCGGGAGCAGGCCAGC
Source organism: Phyllostomus hastatus (assembly GCF_019186645.2). Classification (NCBI taxonomy): domain Eukaryota; kingdom Metazoa; phylum Chordata; class Mammalia; order Chiroptera; family Phyllostomidae; genus Phyllostomus; species Phyllostomus hastatus. Next base: position 21,207,367 of record NW_025333607.1, on the reverse strand, counting down.
GCTCACGCACGCCGCTCCCCTCCGACCGTTTGGAATGTCCACGGGAACCTCGAGGACAGATATCACCCACAGGGGGCCACATCTTTTGAATAAAAGGTTTCCTTGATTTTTTAACACTAACAACCCTATCTCTCCAGGCCAGAAAAGATAAATGCATGATTTGGCTATTTCATTAGCAGCCAGCTTTGACTAAGCCGTCATTTGGGGAGGCAAGTTCTATAAAACCAGGACAATTTCATTAATAATTTAAAAGACTTTCTAAAGAAGCTAGCCCATAAAAGGCGCAGAGCATTGTAATAGCAAAGCTTAGGAAAAACTGCACGATTAATGAGCCCTAACCTTTTGCTGTTAAGAAATGTCACCTGAGGTGCACTCGCATGTAACGGGGTAAAAACTGGCACTTCATTTCCAGATTTTATTAACTAATAATTACAGGAAGACTGTTCTCTCAATTTTATTCATAATGCATGAATCAGAAGCTGCCTGATTGTTACAGGAAAGGTAATGCTTCTATTAATCAGACTTCGGGCATGTTTTGCTCATCTTAATTGCCCTTTTTCACCTTCATTAAGTATGACAGACTGCATAACGGTGACCCACACAGTTTCAAAAGGGACATCCATGACAATCTTACTCCCCACAAGAATACTGAGATTTCACTGGTTCATTAACCCAAAGGGAAAAGAAAACATCCACTGGTCAAATTCAAAATGCCTGTGTGTATTCTGTATTTCCCAGCATAGTCTATTATGATTTCTCCATAATTACACAGTTACTAATTAGAAGTATAATGTATAATTATAGACATGATTATAATTTCTCTATAATTAAAATCTGCAAGGTATGCGGAAGGTACGAGTTTTGTGACTTATGCTGTGAATGTGTAAGCAGCTAGATGTTCTAGCTGGCTAAGATTTACTTTCAAACTCATGGATATATAAAATGCTTAACCTTCTAAGCATTTCTGAAACAATGCTGAGGAGACACAGTTTTTGTGGCCTCTGGGTGCTCAACCCCAGACTCCCTCTCCACGTAGGTCTGCTCTCACGGGAGTCCACGCATTCCGTCAATCACGCTCTTTGTTTCAATATTCAGATCATTAAAATGCAGCGACCTAGAACTTCAGCGAATTTAGGCAATTGTGGCATTGTAGTTTCTAAATACAATTTAAGTGCTGTACTTAAAGTTGATATTTTTGACAAGTCTTTTTAAAAGTCTTTTGTGGACTAAATTCAAATGAAAATCAAATTTCTGTTGTTTGTTTAAAGGTCTCAGAATACGCCTGTTCAATTTTTCTCTCAAATTATTAAGCTGCTTATTATACATAATCCGAGTGCTATTAGAAAACCCTTCACAAGGAAATGAATGGTAAGGTACTTCTGTCTGACCCTCAATGATATTCTTTGATTGCTTTGAATTGCATTATAACTTTAAAGGATGTTATATAGAATTCATTTTTTTTCCTAAAGATGCTTTAGGTGTTTGTTGCAATTAAATCGAGCTGCCTTTCAGGTAATACACAGATATCACCTTTGCAAGTTCTTTTTAAACATCTCTGCTTATAGTCTGTATCTGTTCCTCTAATGCTAATACTGGACACCTACCTGTAACGTTTTTACTGCTAATCAAAATACCCCAAGTCACTGTGCAATGTGGGTCCGTCTCTGTAGACAGCCAGTAACTTTCTATTCTGCATTTACATGCATTGTTCTACTGTGAACCAGCTTTGTGAGTATTTTCGGCGACGCTCTAGCTGTTACTCTTGAAGAGAAACTCTTCAGCATCCATGGGGGCACGTGACTGTCAAGTTCAGAGTTAGTCTGTGTAGTTCTTTATCTTATTTGAGTGACATGGCTTCTGGATTTAACTTATTTTTTATTCATGATCCTGTTGCTTTTACTGATCACACAGTTATTGCATGGATGGGTTTGCCTGTTTATTCTCTGTTTTCGTTGGAAGCAGCAGAGCAGGCGACTGGGTGTACGGCGACTCGAATGATGTTGCTCTGATGACCACCTTGGGCCCCTGTCCAGCCCACTACGGTTAAAATGGTTTTCAAAGCAGAAAATAATGTCAATGGTTAACTTTGGTGCAATTATTTTTTCGTGGGGCAATCTGCCCTAAGAAAATTTGCAAAAAATTAAAGTAAACTGGAAACTGAGTACGTAACACGCGTTTACACGAATCGGTTCCCCTTCAGTTTGGTTAGACAGGGAAAAGGATCCTGTATTTATTAAAGACCCTGGGGATTTAAGCCAAAGATTCACATGTGAGATTCTGTTGTGTAATAATTTAAGTCATAATGCTTTAGAAAGTAATTTAATGAAAGAGCATTGTTACTTCACTGGGTCTTTAATGAATGCTCAGCCTGTACTTTCATTGCTCTGAAAAGGAACATTTTCTGCCCTCAGGGAATTTCCAGCCTGTACACAATTGTGGATGCTGGGGTTACTGCTTTTTCTGGCACTGGGCTACTTCTTTTATTTCCTTCAGTATATGTACTTTTGATCCTATTTTCCAGTTTTCTCATATGTGCCCTCAGTGCTAACCATTTTTGTATGTATTCAGAAGTATGTATATTTGCAAATATGTATCTATGGGCATACATATAATTTTTTTCACATTCAGTATTGTTTTGTGTTCGTTTCACGTGTGCCACATGGTGGTTGGCCAGTCCTGTGCTCTACAAAGTGGTCCCCCAATGTTTCCCCTACCCCCAAGGCCCCACACATGGAAATATTTTCACGCCTTTACAAAGGCTGCTTAACTCATCCATCACGTTCTAACTGCGTAGGCGGTTCCTCTGCTGGGCTGTCACTTCCACGGGCCACGTTCCGGTCGGCTTCTCGGGGCCCCTCCCACGGACCAGTGAGTCACAGCTCTGTCCTTCCTCAGACCCTGCTCCCCTGGCAGCCCCGTCCCCACAGCTGGCAGATGCCTGGGAGGCATCCTCACCTCGTTTCGCCTCTCGCTCTGCAGCACCTGCAGAGCCCTGAGCAAGTCCTGCTGTTTCTCCCTTTACCACGCAGCCTACCCTCACCGCGTGTCCCTTCTCGATGCCACCGCCCTGCACAGGCCGACCTGCCACCTGGATGACCACGGTCGTCCTCCTCACTAGTCCTGCCGCTTCTGTCTTTGCTGCCCCTGGTTTATTCGGAAGGTGGCAGCCAGGATTCCTTTAAAACGTAAGCCAGACCGTGGCATGGCTCTGCTCCAAATGCCACAGTGGCCACCATGACCTATAGGGACCCCCACTTTCCTGGGAACTTCACCTCCTGGCGTCACCCCCACCCCATTCTGCCGCCACACTGGCCTCCTCCCTGCCCCCGGGTCCTCAGCAGACACACAGCAGGCTCACAGCCTTCACGCCTGCTCTTGCTTCTGGAATCCTCTCCATGCGACACCACACGACCCACTCCCTCAGATCCTGACCCGGAGTCGGACTTTCGGGGAAGCCTTCCCAAACGTCCCGTTTGGAACTGGAGCGTCCTCACAAGGCTCCCTGGAATACGTGCTTCCTTTTCTGCATCGCCTTTCTGTTCTTTCCGTGTTGCACGTTTTTACGGGTTTCTTTTGTTCTCTGGGTGTTCCACGCGGGTCGAGACGGCTCTTCCACGAGGGCGCAGACCATTGTGTGAAGCCTCAGAGCCCAGCACGCGTGAGGCCCTCAGCAGTCACTTGTTAAGTGACGGAGGGACTTGCTGAGTCTGTGGAGGTCATCTGATGCGCCCCCCTCGCCCTGCCCAGGGCATTAGCAGGAGGAGCCTCGGGGGCCCACCTCTGCAGACAGACGCTGCTCTCTCCGCTGCCTCGGGGCCCTCACCCCGCAGTCTCCGTCTTCCGCCCCTGCCCCTGACTAGCGGTAGGACTCCTGGGCGTTAGAGGTAACAATTTCTTGGATAACTCCGAATCGGAAATGCTTACCCGCTGCCATGACTACAGCCCAGCTCCAGCGTGGGTCAGCGGGGGCTTCAGGTGTTCTGCCCGCACCCCCGAGGGCCTCGGTCACGTCACTCAGTGCACCGATGTGGGTTTCACTGCCACTGACCCTGGGGCAACACGGGAGGCATCCAGGGAAGCCACCCCTCACCCCTGCACAGTCGGAAATCTGAGTGTAACTTTGGACCCTCCCCAGTTGCCTACTGAAAGCCTGCTGTTGACCGGAACCCTTACTGAGGACGTGAACAGTTGACTAACACGTATTTCATATGTTATATGTGCTATATGCTATATTCTGACAACAGGGTAAGCTAGGGAAAAGTGATTTTACGAAAATCATAAGGAGGAGGAAATACATTTACAGTAATCGTTGGTACTATCGAACGAACAGGTGGACCCGGGCAGTTCGACCCTGTGCTACTCAGGGTGGACTGCCTTTACTTCCCTGCTCGCCCCGCACCCTCGCCGAGGACAAGGACCCCGTGGCTCTAACTTCCGGAGCTCCCGTACTTAGCACAGGACGCGGTGGCCCAGCGGGTGCGGCTGAGCTCATGGACTTATGTCAACAGCTTGCTGATAGCCTTGCACCACTGAGGTGATTACAGACCGCGGCCTGGAGACGCCACATTACAAATGCTTTCAAACACATGCCGGAACTGTTTTTTAAAACTTGCTGATTCATGCATAACCTGTACCTTTGAGAGACCGGAAAATCACAAACGGAGTCATGACCGATTCCTTAGAAGGGCAAAAGGGCTCTGGCGGGTGACGCAGACTAGAATAATGTTATTTGAAAGCATGTAGTGGAACAAAGTTTCCTACAATTAACTTCTATGCCATGCTACTAAGTATTTTGAGCCATAATTATAGAGGATATACATTTGAAAAATCAGATTACTGCAATTAGCAAACAACCGAAAGAACTCATGGCCCCATTTTGAATAAATGTTCTGTTTGGTTCCCCTTGTCCAGGCAGTCCTGGCTAATGAGAAACAGAAGTGGCCTTGACGGGCACAGGCTCCCTTTTAAAATAATGCGGCTAATTCAGCCAGGAGATTTATTTAATTAGCGCTGCTGCCGCAAGAACGCCAAGGCTGTTCTGTTCTGTTTTGCTTCATTTTTAAGTCCCTTCAGGAGTCCAAACTGATGGGCAAATGTTGCAAGTCTGAGCAAACTGAAGGACACGCAAAGAATTTTATTGTTCACATGTGAAGCTCAGCAAGTGACAGACTCTGGGAGTACACGCAGTTTGTGGTCAGTGATTTAGGGGTGCTAGCAAAGGACACTGCGCACTCAGCGTGTGGTGCGTGCGTTTCACTGAGACGAGCCGCCAGCTCTGCTCGCTGCCTCCTGCTGCTGATCACGCCTCACGCCGTGCCCAGACTCGCCCGTCCTGTCCGCTTCACAGCTGCTGCAGTGATGGGCGCTTTTAACAGCAAGGGACAGGCCTGAAGGGGTGAAGGCCGTGACTGTGCTCCTATTTCGTGGTATTTGGATTTGCACGTGACATCAGGGGCTGATGGAGCAGCACGTGACGTGCATTCCGGTGACACGCTCCAGTTAAAGATCGGGTAACAACTCTTACAGGAAGAAACACGATTTTGACAATATCTTTTAAATGTCTGGTCACCAACAGGAATGAATACCGTCACATGGACTGTTCACTTTTGTCATGTACATTAGTCACAGTGAAGATGAACGCAGCACCAAGCGCTTTGACGTATATAATCTCAAAAATCCAAAAGAAGTTTGTTTCTGTTTACTACTGCCTAACACTGGTGTTCCTAGTCAGTTTTCTAGACCCTTTCCTCTCTTCACACACACACACACACACACACACACACACACACACACCAGGGCAACTGCAACATCATGTATGTAAGCCACTTTCATTGTGCGGCTAGCTGTTGGCCTAAAGGGCCCTTGCAGTCGGCCTTCAGACACATGGAGAGCACGCAGAGAAGGGACACACGCTTCTTAATGCCACGGGCCGTTACTCTCGCTTGTGTTTCGGGCTCAGACCTCATGTGGGCACCCGTCACATCCAATACCTTGACCCAAAGCCTCAAGGATATATTCGAACAAAGGGAGAAAGGGAGAGTGAGTGTTGACGGACTGAGGCTACTGCCTCAGCCGATGTCTGATGGAAAGACCCCCGAGGATGCCCCCCGCCCAGCCGCGCACACTCAGTCCTTCATTGTCTCCCCAACACCTGGACAGGTCCTCGTCGGCCTGGTGTGGAGCCTACCCAGCGCTTCTGGAGAGGGTTCCGGTACTGAAAACCTCCCGAATGTATTGTGAAGAGTCTACTACGCTTCGGTATCTCAGTCGCTTTGGTGCGGGACTCGTCTTGAACTTTGCCTGTCCTGGACATGCGGGTCTAGGACCACGCCTGGTCCTCGGTTCTCAGTGTCTGGTGCCTGCAGGCGTGTTTCCTGGCTTCCCTCCCTGGTTTAGATCACACTTGTGTTAATAAGATACAAGCGCGCATTTGTTTTCTTCGGAAGGCTATCGACCTGAGTTCTCGAGTCTGTGACCCATGGGTCACCCCCCGAGGAACTCTGCCCCCACACACCGACCCTATCACCTCCACATGTTTATGCAACGTTTTATTCTTCTGGGGGTCACAATCACCCCCTGGCCTCCACCCCAGCTACCAAAGCTGATCGGACATTTCCAGCAGCCGTTTTCCTGCCCGTAGGCGAGGCCACAGGCACGCGTGCTGTGGAACGTGAGGAAGGCTCTGGCTCATGAACTGTCCCTACTTTGCTTCTGCTGAGACTTCCGTTGTTTGGTAGGCCTCTTCCTGTCGTGATAGCGAATCTTCAAACGTGAGTTGTAGCTGTGGGCCCAGCTACAATTCATTCACAATAACTGGATGAGATCAGTTTTGCTTTTATGTGTGCTTCTGTTTCATTTTTATGTTTATAATTTAAAAAGTGACATCTTTTATTATTTTAGAAATGGTTTATGATGATCACAATGGCAAGGAAAAGGAGGTAAAAACTATCTAAAATCTCAATGCATAAGAAAGCACGTTTTGATGACTGATCTCTTATGAGTTGTCTCTCTAAATGCACGGGTGTACAGAATACACTCACTCTGACATAGTTAGCATGATATTATAGACTTTGTCTTTATCATTGACTTTTGTCTCATTTGGGGTATTTTTACTGTTGATGATGATGAGGCTACTTTTGTCGTCTTGTTGGAGGGTGTTCAGGTAGATGCCAGTGCCTTTCCTGATATAAATAATGCTGCAATAAATATTCATGTGTAGGTTTCTTTCCTCTGAGTGCTTTTTGTCAACGGGAGTGAAGCTTCAGTGGAAATTATGGTCTGGCTGCCTGCCTGTTTCACTCCCCGTTTGTTCTGGACATTAACTAAAAATGTGCGGATCAGCCCTACACTGTTTTTCATGATAAATTTGATTTAGAAAGGGCAGCTCGGGCACTAGGTTTTTATTAGAATTTAGACATTTCCTCCTATGCGTTTATCCAATTTAGTGCTCGGTAAAGGGTGAAAAAAAGGACTTTCCACTGGAGATCTCACTTCACATTGAAATTTATATATTTGAGATTGTAGAAGTGTCTTTTTAAGGATTATGAAAGCTATTCTACATTACATAGCCTTGTCTAAAAAAAATATTTTCTCAAGGTCTTTTTTAAATTGAAATGCTGCATGCTATTTTAAGAACGATGAAAAGAACATCCCAGAGAAAATACTGTCAGTTTGATAAAACCAGCTTTTAGCAAATTCATGTTAACTCCCAGTTTCCCTCTGAAAGTGCTGACCAACTCATGCTCAGCAATTTATTTTTAATCTTTCAGACATTGGTGTAGACTTTTCTTATTATGTAGTCGTTTTTGTAGCATGCCATGTTTCTGTCTACGAAAACTGTATATAGCCTTTCGCTCTTCCATACCTAGGTTCGGTCTGGTCTCTGAAATGTCACCGACACTGTGATGTGGGTTTGGAAAGGACAGTGTTGCTGGGCTCATCGCCATGTATTTGCCTGTATGGGAACCGTCCATTTGTTTGTATTGATGTCTCGTCCACTGCACTCACGTACGCAGAAAGACATGGTCACTGAGAAAGACACACCTTCATTTTACGGAACTTGCAGTGTAGTGAGAAGACACCTAGTAAAGAAATGTACTTGCACATAAGTATCCAGTTACAACCGAGATGCCTGGAAGGGAAGTGCAGTGAGTGGCGTCACCTAGGACATCAGTTGACTGCTTCGATCGAGTGGAAACCTCAGAGAGGGTTTCCTTGAGGGAGGGTTGAGCAGAGAACTCGAGGCGAGTCAAGGGCTGAGATGGGAAGGAGAAGTCATGGTAGCATCAGTCTCAGAATGCCATGCTCAGAGTTTTGTTCCCAGGAGACGGAAGTCTTGGCTTTGGATGGCGGGTGCGTGGTGCAATATGCAGATGATGTGCCATAGAACTGCACACTTGAAGCCTGTATAATCTTATTAACCAATGTCGCCCCAATTGATTTAATTTAAGGAAGAGTTGCGGTCTTTATCTTAACCAAAATGCGATGTCAATACACAGTGAGGCGATGTGAGCAAAACGAATTGAGAAAGAATCGGTGTAGCTGTAAATTGGAGGGGAAATGTAGAAGACAAGGGAGTGTAGTGTCTCATTGGGAAGGCTTCTGCAAGAGTTCCGAAGAAATGCAGAAAGGGATGGTTTAGATCAAGGTGGCTGTGGGAATGGAGATGAACAAAGGCAGGTAAATTTGAGGACTAATGGGTTAGTTATTTACACAAATGCAGTGGAATTGGGTGCCATTTATTGGGATGTGGAAAACTGGGAGGACCAGGTTTTGGGGGGAAAGATCAGTGGTCTGGTTTGGAGCAAAGGAAGATGACAACTACTCAGGGAGATATGACATTCTGGAATTACCGGGTACTTCCATATACCAAGTAGTCTCTTTGAATAGTCCTTTTAAGTTCTATAACTCTATTTAAAACAAGAACTTTAAATAGAGTTTTATGGCTTTTTCTCATTGCTTGACATATTACCAGAAAGAAAATTATCGAAAGGTTTAAGAACATACTTCGTGTTTTGTGGAAGGGCTCTCATGCTTCCTAACGGGGGAGAGCGCGTGGGTTTTGTTGTGATTGTCGTGTTTGATTTTGTGTGTGTTTATTTGCATTCATGGGAAACATAATATAGTTATGTAAATGTTTTCCCAAATGCGGTGTGTGGCAGTGAATGGCCCCCACGTGAGCCGCTGCACGCCAAATAATTCAGATAAGGACAGGGCACAACAATGAACAGGGATAGCCAGTGAGACGGTGGGGATGTTATGCTGTTTTTGCAGAGCATCAGTAATTGTTGACACTGAAGGTGAAATGATCTTTAACAGACATCTAAGGACAGCCACCCCTTGTCCTGTGCAACATTCCATGCTATATCCTCCGTCACAGGTGTTGTGGTGGCATGCTAAGTATTTTCTATAAATCCAGATATGAAATATTAATGTGGTCTATAATCTGAGCTACTGACTTTATCTGGAGTATTAATGCTTTTGAATTTGTACTGCCACAATATTAACAGCTTTAAAATTAACAAAATCTTAAAGGTTTATAGAAGACCCTTAAGTGACTTTTCAATGGAGAATTTGATTAGTAGGTTTTGAGGATTTTGGACCCTTCTATAACCACTCTTTAAATAAAACTCCTTTATCTTTGCTTTTATTATTGATATGAGACCGAAAATGAAATTAAAAAGCCTATTTCATGGAACAGAACTATTATTCAAAAGAAAACTGAAAGGATATAACGTTTTTGTAATTTTAATTTGGATATTTTATTGTCTTCTCATGCTATTGTTATTTAAATATTTCCAACTTCAATCAAATGTTTAAATGAATGCATTTCCCACATTTAAAAAAAGTAACATCTGGTCTTTCTTTTCACAGGTCTCGTATCTTTTGGGTGAACCGGAGTCCGCCTTTGTGGGGCCTGCAGGTCACGTACAGTTTTGTTTATCCCTGCATTGGGGATGGATTCCTATTTCCTGGAGAAATACTGTGGGAGAGAAATGCTTGCTATTAAAAATGAGCTTGTCTTATTGCTTAATTAATCACGATGCACATTTTAGACAAACACGTTCACTGCTCTCTTCATGTTTGCTCGAGCCCTGCGTTCTGTCGTGAGAACTCGCGGTCAGAATTAGACTCAGGTCGCTGTCCAGGGCACGGAGAAAACCCAAGTCAGCCTGTGTTTTCAGCACCACTCATTCCTGTAACCAGCTTTCCAAATTCCAGTTACGCAATCCTTGAAAAATTAATCAAAAGTTCGTATCCAAGTGTCCTTGGTCTCTGGAACATGTGCGAATCTCAATAAATAATCAATAAATCAATAATCAAATGAACAGTTCATATTTCCAATAGCAAGAGCTTGCTACCGAGGCAGATAATTTGTAAATCAAATAAAAAGCGTGCCCTGGATTAGGAAGGCTGGAGGGAGGAGGGAGGCCACGGCGAGTCTGAGTCACTCTGTTGACGCACGCCCTGGAGTCCTCCCCTTCCTGTCCCCTCCCCTTCCTGGTGAACTTCACACCAGCAACCTTCGTGCAAGCTTCCGTCCTCACTTCTGTCTCCCTCCTCTGCATGCTTTTTATTTTCTGTCATCTTTCAACAGTAAAAATTATTCTAATAGAGGGACTTGGAATGACACGAAATGACTTTAAGCATCCCTGTTTATAAATAACCTTTAAAACACTTTGAAATCAACTGTTGGGTTCGTCTTTTAAAGTCAAGATGACTGTGAAGTCTGCGTTTTATAGGTGACAATGAATTCTTTCAATGATGTGTGTCTGGGATTATAATTATGAAGTCAGAGTTTTTACCATGTCTGGATATTTCATATTTTATTGAAGTCAAATTGCGTTTTACATTACTTTACACTGGCTTTCATTGCAGTGTCATGAACTTAAAAATAACTCTTTCACGTATTTCAGTGTGCACTGAAAATGCACTCTTTTCATCTCCAAATTATCCTCCAGGGAGGAGCGCATGTAAAATAAGTTAACATTTTTGCAAGGAGTTATATATGGTCCTGAAATACATGTTGATCTAGGCACATAGCTTTTGTCTCATACTGATGTTTTTAAATGATAATAGCACTTATTTCCAAATAGGAGTTTGAGTAATTCATGCTAAAAGCCTTGTAGAAGCCCTCTATCAAAGCGTCCCTCCAGGAAAAGGCAGGGATGATTCAGAGGCCTTGCGAAGAAGATTGAAGAGGTGTGAATTTTTTTATCATGACAACGTGCAGCTGATGTATGCACTTTTGAACACGTTTTATTTATATTCCCTTGCATTCACAAGTTTTTAAATTGTCCTTATGTTTCAAAATTCACCTCAACCAAAGTTTTCACTCCCATGGAGTCAAAATGTGAAACTCCAGGGAAATCTGTCTTTCTCCTGTAGGCTGTCCCGAACCTCAGAATCTGCCAGCAGATATATACTTGCTCTCTGAGTCACTTCTGGCCTGTGCTTGCTGATTTGGGTTCCATCCCTCTGCCCTAGAGGGCTGACAGGAACCTCTGGATCTCTCCTCCAGTTCCCCTTCCTGCTGCAGCCGCTGCCCCTGGTTAGGTCAGCAGTGGAACTGTACCTACAACAGGCAAGACAGAGAGAGGTGGAAGCTGTTCGGGGCAGGCAGGTCAAGCCCGTCCGGCTGCAAACGGGAAATTGGTTGTGAAGCTCATTCAAACACAAGCTGAAAGGCTGCTCAGGGGCTGACGTGGACCATTTTGTTAAGTGTTCAAAAGCCCGGCTCTTTCCTTCCGTGTGAGGCAGGCGATAGGGTGGACCACATCCAACCCAGGGTTCCTGTGCTTTTCTGCAGGGAACTGCCGCTTCTGGTGAATGCGCCTCAGACTCGGGCGGTGTTGCTGGCGGAGGGTGTTATTTGGGGGCGGGGGCAGAAAGCAGGGGTGTGAGGCCGTGAGGGATGCACACAGCAAAAACCTGTTCTTTCTGTATCACGCAAACTGCAGCCGGTCTGACTCTCCTAATCCCATAGTTTCATTAGGGATAATAAACCAGAAAAGATTTATTAAGGAGTATTAGAAATGGCCAAAGCTAAGCTGTAGTGCCGGGGACGACCTACAACCCACCTCCTGTATATGAGTTAATGTGCCTCGTAATACCTCCTATATCATATCTCACGTAAATATATCCAGATATATAATACACATATGCATACATTTATACATTCATTGACTTTATAAATTACCATAATCATGAATACATTATATTCTGTATAGTAGTATAATCATGGCTACATATTATTTTATTCTTATGATGTTTTCTCATAAAGTTAAAATTTGTATTTTAGGTTTTAGTGGCCTTGATAAGTCTGTTTGAAACGATCCTACTTGGTTATCTCAGTTATAAGGTAAGCTATTTTCATTAGAAATTTTCTGCTGACAGTCCACATTAAGAGCTTTTCCCCAGCCTTCCTGTCTTTATAATGCATACTCTGGGGATAAAGCAAGCCCTTCTTAAAGCACTTTAATTATTTTGAACCTCTCTAGTAGGTGATTTTAAAAAAGCTTAGTAACATAGTACTGTTCTCCTTGGTGGCTGGAACAGACTTGACTAACTCCTATGGGTTGAATTATCCGTTAGGTGCGTGCTCGTACGAGTCAAGCAAACGCGGTGGCCTGGCCCTTTCTCATTCTCAATCCCCATTCCCGATCCGTACAGAAAACACCGAGGGGACAAAAACATGCCTGCTAGGAACCGTTTTAAGGAATTCTTTTAGTTTTTGGCAGAGCTCTGCCTGGCGAACACAACCTAACCAGTGATTCCAGGACCTCTGTTTGGTAAAGAGCGCCTCGTGGTGCATGCTTTGCTTTGCTTTGCTTTGCTTTGCTTTTTCCCTGGGAGTTTATAGTCTGGAGGTGGGGCTGGGTTGGAAACACTGCACAGACTATGACAGAAGGCAGAGGAATAGGTGTTCTCAGTGAGGCCACGGGATGAAAAGGGAATCCTTGACTCATTCTGCGGAGCCCCGGCCCAATGATGTCACTGATGACAGGAGAGGAGACGGGACAATAGGGATTCATAGGATTAAGACAGGCATGAAGGAATGCACATATATAATCAAGAGAACGATAAATATTCAAGTGTGGCCAGAATATAGGGCATTTAGGGAAATATTGGTGCAAAAGGTTTGGGGTGATATTGTGAGCGCCTTGGACAGTAACGTGCACTGGGAATCGATGGAGGATGTTGCACGTGGGAGTTCTACAGTAGTAATTAAGTCTGAGGGCTATTCATTCAGAACTTCTGGGCCCCCGCAGCTCAGAGAGACATCACCCGGAAGGCCTTGCTGTGCTCCGTGAAGACACCGTTGCCGTAAAGGAAAACTGGGAGTTCGTGTTTGGCTGGGGGAAATGAACAGACGAACGGGATGCAAGATGAACTATGAACGTAGACACTGGAGAAATCAACTGGTGGTTGAAGGGAGTGAGTTCGTTAAGTGTGGAAAAATATCCAAGGGCGAAGCCAGGCTCATGTTGGTGGGGATGCTGGTGTCATCGTTGTTGGAAGTTGCTGGAAGAGGACCACAGCCATCAGGGAAGACGGAAGTGGACCAGAGGGAGAAAGTTACCAGAATGGGGGTCGCATTCAGCACTGATTTTCGGTTCACAGTTTCTGCATGTGCGTCACCCCATGCTCTGTTTTGGGGGGAACTCTCTATCTGGCAGACACCGATCTTCCTTTTTAAAACATAGGGGTTTGAAGACAACATTCCTTAGACGACTTTTGAATCCTAAATTTAGAGCAAGTTCAATCCCAAATGAAGCCCTCTCTCGGGTGCGTGTCCTGTTCCAGGGACCACAGGTTTGATTCTCCGGGGTCTGTACGTGGTTCCCAAAGAACAGGCCCCTTTGTCTTAAAACTGGCCTGCACATATTACAACAGCCAAGTGCTGGAAGCAACCTAGGTGCCCATCAGTAAATGAATGGATCAAGAACTATGGTACATTTACACAATGGAATTCTATGCAGCAGAAAGAGAAAAGGAGCTCCTACCCTTTGCGACAGTATGGATGGAGCTGGAGAGCATTATGCTGAGTGAAACAAGCCAGGCAGTGAAAGACAAATACCATATGATCTCACCTTTAACGGGAACCTAAACAACAAAACAAAGAAACAAGCAAAATATAACTAAAGACACTGAACTAGAGGACAGGCTGACAGTGTTCAGAGGGGAGAGGGGAGGGAATTTCAGGGGAAAAGGGGAAGGGTTTACAGGAACAAGTATAAAGGACACACAGATAAAAAACTAGGGGTGGGTGGAAATGGGAGGGAGGAGGGGAGGGCTGGGTGGGTGGGCTGGGATGGGAGTAAAAGATAGAAAATTGTACTGCAACAACAATTAAAATAAAATAAAAAAAACAAAAAAAAAACTGGTCCAACTGGGTGTTTTGGCTTGTTCACATCTCAGCCTTCTTTCTCCCCACGGGCTCCTTATATTTGATGTTTCGGGCACGGGTGTCAACATTACACCATCTCCCTGCGCGAGCCAAGCTAAGCGGGTCACTTGAGTGCTTCTCATTTAACTCGAGGAGCTGGCAGATGCCGCTTGGCCCCTGTAACGACTCCACACAGAGGAGCTGGTTCTCACTGCTTCCGTTTCTTCTACCTGCGCTTCCTGCCTTTTTTTTTAATATAGTCTGGAGAGAGAGACAAGCTAATGATAAAAACGCCTGTCACTGAATATTTTAGCACATGGACCATAGCCATTTGAGAACCGGGGGCAGGAATTTTCCATCACTGCAATGTTTTAAGCCTTTGGGACTGCCAGAAAATGAAGAATGAGTCTTAAGTTTTTAGGCAGTGTTTGAAAATAATTGGAAGTTACAGGGAACCAGACTGCAAACTGATTTCCTATTACACAGATGTCTTCATCGGAGATAAGCTGCTTTAGGAAGTTCTGAGTTGTGTTTCGCTGGACGTCAGTCAAGAAAGTTTCAGTGGCGAGGACTGTATATCAGGGTGGACTTCCTGGGCGTGTCCTCTCGGCCGCTGCGGGGGCCCTGGACCTGGTGTAAGGCTCTGATGTCGGCTTCTGGCAATTGTTCACAACTTGTTAATAAGAAGCCCTGCTTTTGCTTTTGCACCGGGCCCCTTGACTTGTGTAGCCAGCCCTGCTTGCGTGGGTTGGTAGGTTTGAGAATCCCCTTCGTTTATGTTTTCTCATCATCAAAACAATGTTACTATCGATGAGCTTTGTTAACACGTAGTGTGTTTGGGATCTATTTCATAAGCTTCGAGAAATGCCTGAGATTTTACTGCCTATATTTTCCTCTAAGGTTTTTTTTATGGTTTCATGACTTACATTTAAGTCTTTAATCTATTTGGAGTTTATTCTTGTGTATGGTGTAAGTTGGTGATCTAGTTTCATTTTTTTTTGCGTGTATCTGTCCAGTTTTCCCAACACCATTGTATGTGCTTGACTCCTTCATTAAATATTAATTGAGCATAAAGGCATTCATTTATTTCTGGGCTCTCTGTTCTGTTCCATTGACCTATGTGTCTGTTCTTCTGCCAGTGCCATGCTGTTTTGATTACTATGGCCATGTAGTATAGTTTGACATCAGGTAATGTGATACATCCAACTTTGTTTTTCTTTCTCAGTGTGAATATATTTACTATAGTAAACATTATAATTGTCACTTTTTATCAATTATACAAGTTTTGTTAGCCTGTTTTATTTTTACTGGTGAATTTTCTTTGATCAAATATGATATGATCACATGTTATGTGCAATAATCAAGGATTACTGTAACATTTGAATTGCTTCTTAAATTTACCATGAAGTTGAGAGGGCACGGTTACATTTAGAAAAATAATCTCTAAAAGTTATTGCTACGCCTTTATATGATAATTCAAAGAAATTATGAGTGCTGTCTTTTGCTCCCTTTAATGGGATTTGGTATAATTGACTTTTATTTTTATTCATTCTTTCCTGAAAGGGGAACATCTGGGAACAGATTTTACGGGTACCTTTCATCTTGGAAATAGTTAACGCGGTTCCCTTCGTTATCTCGGTAAGTCCTAAAATCATCTTTTAAAAATAATTTTGTCATTAGATTGCAGTGAAGTCTTTCAATACCAATGCTAATAAAAATATTTAACTCAAATAAATAAAGTTAGGTGTTGGTTAGAATCATAGTACTAAAAAATAAATAGTGAAATCTGTTGAGTAGCTAGATTGTGAAATTAAATGAACACTAATGAGATTCAGTACGATGGTAAAATGAGATGCGTCTTAGAAATGTATGGTCTAGTGGTGCCATTTAAACAAGTACCAATATTGTCTAAACAGACTAGAAATCGCTCCATTTCTTGTGTGTATTGTGGAATTAAAAAATACAGAAACCAGGTAGAACCACAAACTTGTAAACATGTCTCAGACTGAGAATACACTCATCTCTAGTTTAACCACAGGGTTTACTAGGTCCAATTCTCTCCTTAACAAGAAAGTTGCCAACAGCTAGACAGCCAGCAACTTGCTTCTTTATCAGGTCGATGGCTTACCAATTCCACGAAGCTTCTGTTCAATTGCATGCTTCCGCTACAAAATTTGGTTTTAATTTCTGTTTGATAGGGTTGTAATAATGTCTGTAGGGACTATGCTTTCCAACACTCTGAGTTTTATTTGGAAAACTATGAAAATAAGAAGATATTTAAAGCTGTTGCTCACTTCTGAGAATTATTTCAATATGAGTAATTTATCTAGAGAAGCGACTGGAATTAGATGAAGTGGCTAAGTAAATGTAATTCCAATTAACCATGGTTCCCCAATGTCACTTAAAATGTCTGGGTCCCGAGAGTGAGTGGTGCTATTAGGAAAGGGGGGGCTTTCTTTCTTTGTCCTACTCCCCCCCCCAAATTGCAAAGAAGAACGAGGCCGTGTCTACTCTAAACTGTCACAGCAAGAATTTAATGGTAGAATTAGCATAGTTATATCTGACATCCAGTGAGAGCTTATTATTTTCTTTCTGCTTCTACAATAATTTTCCAAAGAATTTTTCCGTAAGAATGAGACAGTGAATGAAAAGATCATATCTGCTCCTTGCATTTTATTAATAATAGGCATTAAATGTACTTGTCACATATTTTAAATTGTTATATTGTTTTTAATAAATTTTTCGGTTTTACATTTCTTTTAAATCTGCTGGATATGATTCCTTGCTTTGAGATAAAAGTGTAGTTTTGATTTATTTTTTTCAGATATTTTGGCCTTCCTTAAGGAATCTCTTTGTCCCAGTCTTTCTAAACTGCTGGCTTGCCAAACACGCCTTGGAAAATATGATTGTAAGTATGAAAGGGATATGCAGATGCAAAACTCTCCCTCCATCT
Source organism: Phyllostomus hastatus (assembly GCF_019186645.2). Lineage (NCBI taxonomy): Eukaryota > Metazoa > Chordata > Mammalia > Chiroptera > Phyllostomidae > Phyllostomus > Phyllostomus hastatus. The sequence goes on along the minus strand of NW_025333607.1, from coordinate 21,190,025 downwards.
TTTATTGTTTCTTGCTCTCCGTGTTCGGATTAACCAGAGAGAGAAAATGAGTCGGCGTCTGTGCCTCATTACTTTTTCATTCTATTTCCCCCCCATAAAATATAAATTCATACTGCTGGAATTTATTGGGTTCCAATTAAATATCTAACTGTTTTATTTTTAAGCTTCTTTTACATGAATATCGTATCTTAGTAAATAGCATCATTTAGACGTTTGTAGAAAGGAAAGAATTCTGGTGAAATGCCCTCAGATAATGACAGTGACACGTTGGAGAGACGTCTAAGCTAATGACCCTGTGTGACCGACCGGTCTGCCTGTGTCCTAATAGAGTGAAAACTTGCAAAATGCCCTTGCGGCCCAGTCACTGCCCTTTTCAGGTCCTATGAACCGGTGAACCAAAATGATTTAGATTTTCTAAATATGACCACTCCACAGCCAGCGGCTGCTTGGACTGGTCCCAGGAGTGAGTCATCTTCTGGAGACAGATAACCTCCCCAGACATGTAGCTGGACCCTTGGTTTTCAGGGTTCAGGAAGTCACAGAGTCAAACTTCCCAACTGTGCTGGGCCCACGTTTTGTAAAAATCTGTGGGGCTTTATAAGGCCCTGTAGAGGAGGTGGACGACCCTCAGTACAAGTCATCTTTTTAGATTTGGCTGGGCTGTGAATGGGGTATTTTCGGAGGGATAAACGGAATCAGGAAGCCAGGGATGCCGGTTTCAGAGTGTGCCCGAGGCTGGCCCTGCTTGGAAGGACTGGTTTATAACTCTGACCAGAATACGTTGACGGTAGGGCTCAGGGCTTACTTGGCAGTGAGATGTAAGACATTTGCTGCCTGGTCTTTTATTCTATAAACGTTAAAGTCAGTTCACTGTGTGCTAATCACTGATAGGATAGCCAAGCGAGTTTATTTCTTTATCTTCAGAAGAGAATAAAAGTGCCCACTCTTCAAGCTTGTTGTGAGAACTAAATAAAATTATAGATACATAAATAAATATGAATGTATGTACATATATCCATAAACATAGTAAAGGCTCAATATTATTCATGTTACTAAAAGGAAATGAAATATTTTTTTCTGGAGGTAGACTTGTTTTTCTTTTAAGTGGTTTTTCAACAGAAATTACGACACAAGTTTTGGCCAGAAGTGATATTTGGATAACATTTGAGAATTCATAGCGGATGAATGTTTCTAAACATCCATGTTAGCTGACCTCTGGAGTCTCATGGCAGTGCCTGGCCAGACGTGGGTGAATGTGGCCCGCGGGGCGGTCTGCAGAAACAGACCTGCCTTAACTCTTCAAAAAGAAAAAAAAAAAACATTTCACTAAATAGACATTGCCTAAATTGTTGATGAAAGAAATGCACCGGAAAAAAAATAAACCTCTGTGCTAAATTGAGTTGTTTGTTGCTGGAAAAAATAACCTAACCGAGGGAGAAGTGGTCAGTCCTGGAGAATAACAGGAAGGCTTTGCAGTACTAATTTAGGACCCATTTTCCATTGCGATATTTCTGGATTTTGCTTCTCATGCTCTCACTGGTTGCTCAATTTCTTTGGTTTTTCTGCTCATTAACACCTCTGTTAAAAGAAAGCAAGGGTTGAGAGGTGAAATTCTATTCACCTTAGTTTTCTGTTAATGTGGCAGTTCTGGTTAAATGTGTGGTGGAGGAAGAAACTGCTGGCTCTTTGGGATTTTATGTCGGTGAAGTTATCTCCCGTTCCATTGACTTGAAGACCTTTAACAGTTTATTATTTAAAAACTTGAGATGAACTGAAAACTAGAAAGGAAAAAATTATGAAAATCTACAAATCTATCACACTGAATACTAGTAATAATGTATATCTTGTATTTTATATTAACAGACATATCATACATTAAATTGTATTGTATGTTTAATTTTATAATTTGAATTTTTATCATATGCTAGTATGTAGTAAACAAGTTCTTATGTCATTAAATATTCCTCTTCAAATCAATTTAATGGATGTATCTAAATCTATTATATGGTTTGATCAATTTATTTAACTATTTTTGTATTGCATATTTTAGTTATTTTGATGGTAATGAGCATTCATTATTTCATATAGTAAATGTAATTTTGTAATGAAGATAAACAAATCATTATTGATTTCCATTTTTGATTATTTTCATGTAGTTAATTTTTTAAAATTATGTTATTGAGTAAATACTTAATAAATGAGTGAATGAACTACAAAGGACATACTTGTGAATTATGACCTGAATTCCCAAATTTCCATCAAGAATGATAATAAATTGCATGAGCAGTAATAAAAGTGAGAGCTCATATTTTTGCATCTTTAACAACAGTGGGTGTTACTATTTGTAATGTCTTTCAATTGCAAAGATAAAAACATAAATCTTGAATTCACAATTCTTTTAATAGTAATGAAATTGAACTTAAAAATATTTGCTCAATGGCTATTCAGCTTTTTTAATGATAAATTGTCTGGAGCAATTCCTGATTCAGGGAATAAGACTTGATAGCAGTTTGACCAAACTTTTACTTTCTCCCTAATGGAGTATATTATTTTCTGATCTTTTAAAATTGAAATTGGCCATGAAAGATTATGCTTCTAGAGGGCTTTGGGGGAGTCGGTTTCTGCAGATGTTTGTAAAGTGAATAACTAAAATTTGGTGCTTTTGTGGGCCTCCTACCCTATTGCCTTTGTAACAGGAATGTTTCGGTAAGATCTATTTTGACCCAGGCAAACATGAAACTGTGCTACCATATACATTTAAAGTATGTGTCCTGAGTAGGCACAAGATAGTTGAAATACAATACATAGTAATAATTGTAATGAACTCATGAATATGTAATACTTATCACAACTTAAAATATGTTTTTTTGTTTTATTTTAGAATGATCTACATAGAGCCATTCAGCGCACAGGGTCTGCAATGTTTAATCAAGTTTTGATTTTAATATCTACATTACTATGCCTTATCTTCACCTGGTAAGATTGCACAAATCAGTGTTTTTATTATGCTTTGTTGAACCATAGTTTTAAAAGTTCTTATAAGCCGTTTTAGTGAATAATCAGATAAAAATCAATTAATCATTCGATTAATGTTCACTATGAAATGGGCGGGGTCGCCTACGGAAATAGAAGTGACATCCTCCGGTCTTACAGAAGCAGCAAGGAGGCACTTCTATCGCGTGGTACTGGTATTCACAGCATCTCTGGCATTTCCCCAAATGCTGTGAACATCCGACGCACGCGTGTGCCCTGCGTGCCACAGACGCCACACACGGATTTCTCCTTCAAACCGCTGACGTGGGGGTGCCTGGCTTTTCTAGCCTTCGAAGCGGAAACGCCGTGAGAGAGCTGCCACTGCCCGTCACGGGGTCCGCCGGTGCCTTCTCTGGGTGACATGTTCGTGTGCACGCAGGCAGAAAGCGGGGCAGACCTCGAGGTGCTTGGCTACGGAAAACAGTTGTTTCTTCTTTTGGAAGGTCCCGCTTTGGCAATTAAAACGTAAACCACGTGAAATCGGGCACTGCCCGTATGGACTCATGCAGATCCGTAACTAGACAAATAATGTGAATACCCAAAAATGAGGTAGAATAATGTTCTGTTTTGTAGGAGTCTTACACATTACGTGTGGTTGTGCTCTGCCCTGGAGTTGACCTACTGAGAGATAAAAAGCTAATTAGGAAGTACTAAAGGAGGAGTGTACTCAGACACTCTTACAACTGAACGAGCTATGAGCAGAGCCATAGGTACACGTATTTAAACACATTCATGCCCCGTTCACAACTGGATATGGTCTGAGAAATTCGTCACTGGGTGATTTCACCACTGTGTGAATATCAGAATAATAATGAGTTATGCTATGATGTCAGCTAGGCTACGACATCACTAGACGATAGGTTACAAGATTACAATGGCCTGAAAAATTCCATTTGGTTTGCAGTTGACTAAATGTCATTATGTGGCATGTGATTGTCTCAATTTGGAAATAAGGTATGACAGCCTGTTTGCATCAGTATGCGGCTAATATGTCTATTAAATGGGCTTAAAATATATTTCATGGCATACTTTTATATTTAAAAACTAAACATTTTAGCATATTTTATGTCTTTAAACATAAAGTATCCCTCTGAAATTGTCACAATGCCATCTTATTAAATTTTTTTCCCTTCTCACAAATTGTTTTTTATTGCATACCGAGGAAATATCTAACTTCATAAGTGTGAAATACTAACAGTAGTGACCTTCCTTCCAATGTCACTAAAAATTCTTAATTTTAAGGTAAGGCAATTATTTGAATAATTTAGGAGATTTTTTCCATTTTACTTAAGGAAAACTACTTGAAATTAAAAATTTTATATACATGTACACGGGCCAGTATTTCCATTGCTGGAAAATTACAAAAAATAAAACAAATGATTTCTAAACAATGTGGGAAATCTGTTAAAGTAGAAATTACCATTATTTTTTTCTGCCTGACCCATAAATGAAGGATATCTCAGATATGTGTGTATGTTTTGTATGTATTTATCTATGTATATGTGTATATCTCATAGAATGTAAAATATATATGCACATACATATATGTAAATATATATACACACATATACAAATATATCTATATACACAGATATATTATATTTTGTGGTGATTACAGCCATAATTAACTGCTGTTATATCATAGAGCAAGGCTATCGAAGCTTTTGGAAATCGGAACTTTTTTTTTAAGATTTTATTTATTTATTTTTAGAGTGGAAAGGGAGGGAGATAGAGAGAGAGAGAAACATCAATGTGCGGTTGCTGGGGGTCATGGCCTGCAACCCAGGCATGTACCCTGGCTGGGAACCAAACCTGCAACACTTTGGTTCGCAGCCCACGCTCAATCCACTGAGCTACGCCAGCCAGGGCTGGAAATCGGAACTTTTAACATGTACATTGTTATTGAAGCCCCGAAAGCTCCGGGACTAATACTTGAAGCATCGGCAGCGTTGCTCACAAGTCCCACCATCTTACAATCACCTGCTTTGGAAAGCCAGGACTTAGTTTTGAAATGTCACGTCTCTCCATCGTTGTTAACATCACAAAGAACCATCATTAAGCATCTGTCTGCCGGAGACACGTGCTCAGTGCCCGGCCGGAATGCAAATGGAGCCCCCACCCCCCACCCCCCTTTGTGGGGAGTGCGCTCAGCATCGGTTTTCCTGCCATTGTGATGGAGCTGGATGGACCTCCCCACGTCTGCTTGTCGCACCCCTCCCGGTCGCCCGCACCCACTTCCCCGGCAGCTGTGACTCGGGATTCTGCCTGCGTCTCTGTGGCAAACAAGTAAACAGGCACGTGCGGGAAGGAAGTGCATGACTTTAGCCTAATTATTAACGTACTCTGAGCAATAATAAGTACTCTCATTCATAATGCACTGGGCGTTCTCAGGCGCTTGTTGGCTTATTTTGAGCCAACTTCACTTCAAACTTCAGTTTTTTACTTCAGTATGTCCATTTACGTATTTTTTATGTTATTTCACAGTTATTACATAAAGAAATCTATTAGGCTGATGGATAGTTCATGTTTTGGTCAAACATGAAACATTTAATCTACATTCTCAGTCTTGTTTCAGGAGAAAAGAAATGTATTCATTGATTTCTTTGAAAATGCAGCTTAGTTCAATGTTATTAGCGTGCTTAACTCAAGAGTATCTGGTATTTTTGGAGCACCTTTGATTGACAGTACTTGACCTCCAGAGGCATGGATTCTTCTAGTTACTGATTCAACTCGAGGGCAATAGCTGCATGGGAACTGGCCAGGGCAGGGGTGGGTGGTACCGTTTGCAAAAAGTATGAGAGCACGGTCTATTGGTGTTCCCACCATCATATTTGATTCTTAGTCTTGATTGGTCGCATGGGCTTGGCTCATGTTATAAATGAAGGACAGGAAGTCCACGTGTCTGAGCATCTGGCCCGACTGCCAGCTCCAGGGTACACTGGATGGGGCAGAAACCTGTTGTCCCAGCTCAGTTTTGCACAAGCGAGCAGCCAGGTTCGGGGCGGCTAATTGGCCAAGTGAGGCAAGTTTCATGTGAAAGGGAAGAGAATGTGGTCATGTAACCTATGTAAATAATAATGAGGTCATTGTTATTAGTATAAAAATCTAGGTAACTTGGTTTGGGGTTAAAGTTTTGTTTCCAACAAGCTGCTTTTGAAACACGACATCAAGTGTGTTGTTATTTTCACACATGCAGACCCTGAGGATGATGGCTAAGGTTCCAAGTGGTTACTACCGTCAGGCACATGTCAGAGCATGTAACCTGTATTAACTGATGGAATTTTCAACAGTCTAGAAAGTAAATTCTGTCATTATCCTCATTTCATAGGCACAAAATAGTAAAGGAATTTACAAAAAGGAACAGTTAAGCAGACCTGCCTTAAATGTTCATCTGTCTGCTCTGGGCTGTGGTAAAACTTCAGAAAGAAAGACTTTGCTTACGGGGGAATGAGAACCAGTCTAATATCTGTGGTCTCCTCTGAGCTAACACCTTGCTCACAAATTCCCGAGGAAAATTGATTTAGGACCCAAAACTTGATACAATGTAAAGCATTGGTGAATTAAGAGGGTCCCGTATAGTTGTTTTCAGAAATACAAGAACTTAGAAAGTATGCTGCCTACATCTTCCAGCGAAGTACTACAGAGGTAGGAATAAAAGGAAAAAGTGAAGGTTATATGTGCAGTGGGACACACAGCAGAACACATTGGCACTGACCTTGGGAAGCTGCTTTCACACCGCATTTTACCAGGAGTACGTACCGCTGCAGGCTTAGCCAGGCAGAAGTGGGGACCACGTTATCATACTCTACGGTGCAGACAACGAGCCAGGGGAGGTTCCCCGTGAAAAACGAGGGGGAAGGAGGGAGAAAAAGCCCGAGTCCTCGGCGCACACCCGCCAGGAACCGGGGACGTGGAATGGTCCCCACAGGAAGAGTTCTGAGCGAAGCGCTCGTCTGCACTAGTGTCCGGCCAGCCGCGTTGGCCGCGCCCGTGTGAAAACCCCTGACCCGAAACCCGCATGCGCAGAGGGTGCACCGCACAGGAGGTCTCATTCAGAAAATCAGGACGAAACCTAGCCAGTTAAGAAATGAAATTCAAGAAAAAGAAAGAAGACTTGGCGAAAGAGTTAAGAGATAAATCAGCTTTGTTGAAGCATCGGGCATGCACCCTCAGCTCCCAAAGAGACTGGGAAGTGTCCTAGTGGTGAAGACGACAGCTAACACGTATTGAAAGTTTGCCTTCTTTGTCAGGAAATTCCCTTTCTTTCCTTTCCCCTCTATTAAATTGTTTAACTTTGCACAACATTCTATGGCAGATATTATCATCTTCATTTTACAGACTAGAAGCTGAGGCACGGAAAGGCTAGACCAAAGGCAGCCGTAGTTTGTGTTATCCGAGGCTCCCAGGGCAGAGAAAGGAGAGCTCAGATGCGGACCCCGCTGCTGTCATTGACCCATTCTGGTGTCATGTACATTGTGTCCTGGGAGTCATTAACCTGGGCACATAAACTTAATAATCAAGCCAAAGAATCAAACAGAGTTATAATTTTCTCATCTGTCACAGTCGATTTTTAAGTTACTGTTTCGAGAATTATAATGTAAGAAAAGAGATTAAGATGGCAATTATTAAAAAATTTTTGTTTTTTCTCATATTTCTTCCTTTGAATTTTTTCATTGCTAAATTTTCACTCTGCTTCAGCCATCTGATCTAAATCCTGATTCTCTGCAGAAAAGTCTGCTCTTCACCGGTTATTTTGAAATAAAGAAAATGTGTGTCTGTGCATCGTGGGATGAGGGGCGGTCCCTCTTCGTGAGTCACTCAACTGCAGTATAAGTGGATGTCATTCAGATGAATAGCTTAGGACATGACTCACTAACCCTTGTTTTGCGTAGACACAAGGACAACGTCCAGAGGAACAAGAACTTTCTTCCAACAATAGAAATACAAGATGGATTATTACTTCAAACACTCAATTTCTCCCTCGACGGTGTGAAATCCCAACATCTCCAATTACCTTAAGTTCCATGGGATTGTTAGGCTTTAGGCAGACGCTCTACAGGAAATGAAAATGATGATTTGGAACAATTTAATTGGTATTCATTCACTAGGTACCCAAGTGCCAGGCGTGGGCTGATATGAATGCTCAGGTCTGAACTACAAGCATGAAGTCCAAGTGTCGGTTGCCTTCGGCACAGAATGCCATTACTAATTACATTTCCCAGGAACTGTGCACAGCAATGGGATTCCCAGGGAGCGCGTGGATATTTAAGGTTATTTATTTCTGCCATGTGACTTTTGCTCTGAAAACATTTTGTTGTACCGATTGACATTTACCAGGTGCTGAAAAAGTTGACAGTCTCAATATTTCCTTTCATTTAAAATAATGTTTTCCTTAGAAACCTTGCCAAAGCTTGGGAAGCTTGTATAACTAAGTATATTTTTAAGAGAGGCAAATATTCTGAAAAGCACAGGGTAAGTGATTAGTCATTAAGGTGCCTTTTATTATATATATATAGGCTCTATTTAAGTAAGCAACTCAGTTAAGACTTTTCAGTCATTTTAAAGAGGGCACAAGAGAGTCCGTATTTTAAAGCCTAATTAGAAGTTGATCAGATTTTGTTTTAGAATTACATAACACTGAAATTATTTTGTATGGATTTGTGTCCAAGATAACACTTAAGAATGTTTTGTAAAGAAGCCAACCTCACAGCAGGACTCAAATCCAACATTCTTCATGAAATCTTTCAAAGATAAACCACATTTCTCTAAGAAGAAAGTGAAGCTAACATCGATGAGCTAGCACTCTATAAACAATTCTTTGAATATGTGAGTGTGGACTTATCTAGTATAGCTTTCAGTGTCTACATCGCTGTTGTGGCTTTGAGCATTGTTTCTTTTATGACGCAGTCACTTATTACCAAGAAGCGTAGACGGCGTCGTCATGTGGTGGGTTGAGCTGGTTGCAGCTTGGGGCTGAGATAAGGCGCCAGCCTCGCGCTGCACCTGTTCAGCCCCTGGGAGCTTTGTCTCTGACAAGGGCGGGTGCCTTCAAGGACCTGGGGCCCACTTTCCAATTCGGATCGCTGCTAGGAGCCCAGGTCCCGGCTGCTGTGAACCGGGCCCTGGGCGGCCATGTCTCACCTGGCTGCTCTCTCACCTATTTCGGGGCAGGCTGTACACAGACTTGTGTGGCCTGCTGGCTCAGTTTTATAGCGATGCTTGAGGAATCTTTACTAAAAAGTGAGAGTGCTACAGTCAATGAAAACGATTCTCTATTCTGGTTCAACGTTTCATGTATCGTGTGCCTTTCACTCAGGTCGATCTTAACTCAGGTGTTTTACTTTTTGTCACTTGTTATGCGCTTCAGTTTCCACCTTAATGCTGGCCGTTGTCACACTGGAGTGACCGCAGAATCGCTGTATTCAGGAAACGTTAAGGTGTGCTTGCTCTGTGGCACAAGGGTGAAGTCATAAACTGGAATAGGACCCTGAGGTCCTAGTGTCCCGTCCCATTCCCGAGGCCCCTGATTGCACTTCACGTCATCTGCCGTGCCCTGCAGACTCGCTCAGGGCGTGGCCCCATGCTGTGCTCTCACCGCCACGAATGCTTTCAGAAAGAGAAGTGACATAGTTTTGGTGACGCATTGGACACCATGTGTGAGACAGGGGCACACGGAAGGGTGACCTCGCAACGTACTCCCCGGGAAGCTGACTGAATGGTGGTGCCGTGCACGAGGGAGGAGAGGGGGCCTGGGGAGAAATGCACGAGGGAACAGAAATGGGGTCCACAAGAGCCGAGACGCCGTTTAGAAACAGTGAGCTGTTGGGGGGCCCCTGGTGGACAGGAGCCCCGAGTTCGGGGGAGGGGTTGGCCCAGGCGGGTAAGCTGGGGGACACCAGCACCCGGATGGCCACCGAGGCGGGACCCAGAAGACAGCACCCTCCGGGCACGAACAGACTGGAACGTCTGAGTAAACGCTGAGCGAAAGCAGAGACCTTGACAGGCGAGTGAGACGCACTGTGCCCGATAAAGCACACAGTGTGTGCAGAGACGAGCACTTGATTCCCCTGCGTGTCCCCAGATGGGGGCAGTCGATACACAGAGTGAAAACCAGGGGCCGCTCAAGGAGAACCCGAGGACCAGGGGATGGCGGCAGAAGACGCTCATAGGGAACCACGTGACTAAGGGGAACCGGAGCACAAATGTGATTTTCCACTTCTCCAAACATAGCTCCTTCCCCGCCATCCAATCCAGATGGTTGTCTATTTTAGAGCGCAGTCAACGTCAGAGTTTTCATCGCACATGGTAATGATAAAAAAAGCATTTTTCTTACCATCAAGCGACCGAATCTGGGTAGAATTCATACGTCCTTTAAAAATTCCGCAACCTCTATTTCTTCTCCTTCAAAATTCCTCATTTCTTCATCCTGCCTTTTCCTTCCTGTCAATTCATCTTGGGTTACTTAACCCCCTAAATTTCACAGACTCTTCCGCACGTCAACTGACGTTTTGGGATCAGTGTGTTTGAGATTACGTGCCATTGTTATTCTCCCAGTTCCCTCTGAGCAAATTCTTTACAGTTATCTCATTGCCTTATAACTCACTCTCTTTCCTATCCACAATTGCTGCTAAAGCACTTCAAAGCATTCCGATGCATAGTAACATTGTCTACTTTCTCTCCACTCATTGCTGGAGCTGGTGTTCTCTCCTCACCCCATATCAACCTTCACCGACCTTTTGCTATGTAAATGTTGTACAGAATCTTTCTGATTATCCTTAATAATCCAGGTTCCTTTGGCCATTTAATACTCTCTTTATAGCTTCTGTCCATCCATTACCTTATATTTATTACACCTTCGTTACATCTTTCTGTGTAAGTTGAACATATTTACTCTTTAGGCTCCTGGTTTGCTAGCACATTGATCTTAAGGTGTTCTAACTATCTCATTGAATCCTGCCTATGCTGTCCCCCTAGCGTGCCTGCTGGGAGGGGTGACAGGCCAGGTTCAGTCCCCCGCTTTGTAGTGACCTCACGTGAGCAACTGCAGCCCTCACCCCCCTTTCCTTGTAGCTGACTATGTCCCCAGTGCTTTAGTGTTTCTCCCCAGGGTTTTGTGCTTTGTGTGTTGGCCTTTCTCTAAACTGTTCCTATTTTATAATTACAAATTCAAGCAGAACCCAGTGCTGAGAAATCACCAAGATCCAGATAATTTACATAAAAGCATTTGGTAAATTATAAAGTGCTATTCAAACATCAAGTCATATTTTTATTGCTGTAATTTAGGGGGCAGGTTTCTCCTAAAGCCAAAAAAAAGAGAAAATTGTTCCTCTTGGAAATTTTATTTCTTACAGAAGCATGCGTATATGTACAGCGGTTTGAGGGACTTTTGCTAAAAACGGAAAGGCACTGAATTTGAAGGATGCTTTGAGACTCTTCTGCTCCCCTGTACTAGCTGTTCTCTGTCTTGCCACAAGTATTTCAAACGTGTGCCCAAAGTTGTTGGAGGTTTACATTTCAGGCGGTTCGAGACAGGCTGCAGTACAGGGTTGATGCTACATGAGCCTTTTCCTACCTACAGCCTGCCTGGAAGGCACTGCAGGCCCATGTGTCGCTGGGAGAGGACAGCAGCTTGGGGCACTCGCTCTAGTTACTTAGTCCTGTGGGTCACCGGGCTGTGAGCGTGGGTTTGCCCTTGGTTCAGAGAAAGATTCAGAACACAGTGCTGGGCGAGCACCGTGCTCTCAGGGAGCCGGTTTCCTTCCTGGCTGATCTCTGTCCTCCGTGAGAACGCGCCTCCTTGCCAACTGCCCTCAGAGAAGGCTTCCCTTTTACTAGATCGCCACGAAGTTGGGGAGAAGTGATGAAAAGCTTTGTTTTATGCTGCGTGTTTCCCCTTAGGAGGAGAAGGGCCCTCGGTGGAGGTTTTGAGTCGTTCCTCCCTAAGCTCCACCCCCTGCGGAGGGCGGGGCGGGGCTAGATCTGTTCCCCTCCACTTGCCCTGGCGTCTCCCCAGCGGTGCCCCCAACGATGTCACTTGAGGACATTCATGACGGCTAACAGTGAGAATAATGGCTGTTCAGTGGGAATTTTGAGCTGAATGGCTCTCATCCTGAGCAAACAAGTAAAGGAAATAGCACCTTTATTGTATCGGCTGGATTCTAAATGGGCACACTTTGCTTAATTATTTTTCTCTTGCAAAAAAAAAAAATTCAGAATTAAAACATTCTTGAATGGTAATATATGCATCGCAATATAAATTCTTAGTTTAATCGCTTTGAGTATAAATAACGTGATACGGTAAAGCTCTCACAAAATTTTTACAAGTTGAAGCCACCGAAGCAAAGCGTGCCTTATGTAAATGTCAACGCGAACCACGTTTTCCAGCGAATTCCTGTGGCTCAGAGTGTGGCATTGACCCTCCTGAAACTGCTCTTTGAACAAATAGCATTGATCAGGAAAACAGCTGTGATTTCCAGTGAAAAAGTAGAATAACTATTTAGCCGGGAGAGTGTTCCGCGTATGTATTGATTTCTTGAAGAATAGTTTACAAGCAGTTGCACCCGCCACCATAGGAAGGTTAGTTCAAAGTTCCAGTGAAATAATCACATACTTCTCCAGAGTGTTCTTTCGCACACATAGTTATTCTTGTGTACTATAGACTCACGAGGACATATTTTACTCTGTAAAATAGATACGAGGTCATTTAGCCATCTCTTAGAAAGGAAAGAATTGTCAATTGGTTTTAAGTGGAGATCAAGTAAAAAGGCTACCATTATGACCAAGAATTTTCCATTGTTAAACATGGCATTTTGATATTACATTTGTGTTTATTTTCTAGTTTTTAAGTTCATTTTTTATTGAATTTTTCCATTGCCATTTACCCTCCTTATACCTGGTCCCCTGCTGTCGCTACATTTTTTAAATGTTAGATTCAAATAAATGATTATGTAAAAATAAGAAAGTAATTTTCACAGCTTACAATGAGAAGCAGCCTATTAAGCTCAATGTTCTCTTTTGTTCTGAAGGGCTCATTAAATTTGGACCATTTCAGGAAAAAATGAAATAAAGGTTCATTTTGTGCCTTGCTTGATTTCCAGAAACTGTCCACTGGAGACTGAATATTGGGGATTAGCTTTGCCACGTGGCATTCAGAAGAAAGACATTTGTGTGGGAACACGTTAAATGAATAAAATCAGCTTACATCAGCCAATATTTACTGGGTGTCACTTTACATTTTCCACGGACAAGCACATAAAAACCGAGCCCTCACCTACTAACTGCTCGATAGTGAAAAGAGAAATCCAATACTAAATCAAGCCTTTTCTGGAGAAAATTCGAATATATACAGATTTTATTTTGCTTTTCCCTACTCAACATAAACATACTGTTAAAGACATAAAGGGCATTAATGGTGTGTAAAGCTAATATTCGGTTGGCTGTGCACCTCACTGTTGACAACTGCATCGGAGAGGTTTAAACAAAGTCAAGAAAAAGGAACACTAGATCGCGGCAAGGCAAGACCTCACGACTGAGCACGGGGCTGGGGTCTGGATTTAGGAGCTGGGGGTGCCCCCTGCTCCCTCGCTCAGAGCTGCAGCTTCGCTCGGATGAGGGTCTGGGGCAGTGCCTACAGGTGGTTTGTCAGCCGGGGGGTCTGGTGCAGAGGCAGGCGGTGCCTGGGGCAGCAGCAACCACTCAGGGTGTCTGCAGACTCTTACTAACGAGCCCTGCACTACTCAATTTGATCGTGTCATTCGTTCTCCCGCCTGACATTTGTCGTTTGAGTCTGCAGTGTTCAGGAAAATACAAATTCCTGTACTGAAAGTAATCCACGATTTGCCCCTGGTGCTTCCCCTGCCCCATCTCCCTTCCCAGTCTTACGCTACAGGCCCGACGGCAGCCGTACGGAACTCGAGTCGTGTTTTCCACAGCTGAGCTTTTAATGCCAAGTTCTACTATATCTACTTTGTACCAGTAGAAGTTACTTTGTCCATGACTTGAATTTGAAGCTTCTCCTACTGAATACCTTTTTCAAAAAAGAAATCTAATGGTTAGGAGGAGAAAGTGCAAATGAAGAAGAAAGCAGAATAGATACTGTGCTTTGTTTGTTCATTGGCACGTTTTGGAAAGTTAAATCTTTAAAAGGGGGAGGGGAATATGGTGCTGAGATGTATTGACCTTATTCTACTATTCTGTTCCTGGGAATAAAGCGAGGGTTTACTTAGTAGGGATCTCTGATATCAGAGTAGGACTCAGAAAGTGAGTGTAAATTACTCCCAATATTAAATTCTGAAAACTTGATATAACAAATCATTCACATGTACATGAAGGTTATGAGCATGTGTGTGCCCACAGGTACCCTGCACACTACACATGCACACACACTTCATGGGTGCATGTGCACAGATACACACATATAGTCAGTTTGTGCATGCCTGTCCTCTTCTATAACATATTAAATGCCATCGTGTCTCAGTGATCGGTCCTTGCCCCTTTTACTTCACTTTATATTTTCCTCCCAGGAATATGTATTTCAGCCATCTTTTGTGTAAGCCCGTAAGTATTCCAGGAGGGCGTGGTGTACGTGTCCATGTACCTTGAGACCTAGGGATGGCTGACGGGCCTTGAAGGACCCCCCTCAGGGACCCTGTACCAGGCTGTCAGCAGCTCCAAGCGTCCATGCCTGCCTCTCAACCCTTACGCGGTAACACAAGGGAAATGAGAAATATTTCTGAGCTACGCGGTTGGCAAGAAAGTGCTGTTTGGTTATTTCCACTCTTGCACAATCAGAGGAGGAACGTGTGGTGAGCGCAGCAGCCTGACCCCTTAGAGACGTGGCCCCTTAGGTGTACAGGTCCGAGGACCCTGTGGTCTGATTCCACAGAACCGGGAACGGAACCTCCCCTTCCTACGTCAGCAGTTTTTCCTTGTGAGCAGTGGACCCTTGTTCGATGTGTGTGTCGTTAATGCGCAGAAAGACAGGACAGGAACCTTTTGATCTTACAGAACAGGGACTGATGAGCATTTTACGTGGAAGAATTTGGTCTAACAAGAGCTGATCTCACGGGAGACGGGTCAGGCCACAGCCTCCACTTTCTGTTTACGTTGCAGGTTAGAGGTGGACACCAAAAAGAACCTGGCAGTGTGATCACACACATTGTCTTAAAGCAGATTCTATGGCTTTAATTGCATCCTTTGTAGCCTTTAACTCTTCCTGTTCAAGAAGAGTTCATGTTCAAGATTTCCTGTGACATTTCCTGTTACAGTCCTCCGACTAAATATGTACAAAAACTAATTCATCATATGTCCTCCTTAAAGTGTCAGGTCTGGGAAACATCAACCATTGTCCTTTCTTTGGGCCAATGCCCCCGCCAAATTGGAACCATTCTTAATACCTGTCCTGTCACCCAATATGCAGTCGACACATTCCATGGATTTCATGTCCTAAATATCTCGCAACTCTGCCCACTCCCATCCCCCTCAGTTGCCACCTCGCTGGTCAAAACAATCACAACATCCTCAGAGCAAGTGCCGGGCAACTGGTATACCATGTTCGCGCTGGCTCCACGCCAAGCCATTTATGTCATGGCAACCAAAGTGACATTTGAGAAATATAAACACCATGTGTTACCACTTGCTTAATGTTCAAGATTTCCTGTATGTCATGGGACGTATACCAAACCTTTCAATGTGCTCTAAATTTCTGGCACCGTCAGGATTCTCGGCATCTCTCATTCTCGTCTCAGACTGCCGATTTTCTTCCTCTGCTCGGAAGTCCTCTATTAATTTTTTTTCCGATTTTCTCCATCATGCTGACCTCCCTGCTCCCTTCAATGCTCTGCCTCCCTCTCTGCAGAGTGAAGTCTGCCTCGTCCTTTTTATGTTCATGTGAGTATCACTTTTTCATTGTCCCTGACATACCCGACCCCGTTATCATAGGAAACCATAGCACTGGGGGGCTCTCCTTGTGTATTTATATAGATTTACTTCAGACATTTTCTATCCCTTCCTCTAGATTCTAAGACCCATCAAGGAAGCCATCTTGCCAGTTTCTTTAGGCCATTGCCCCCCAGTACCTAGTTCTGTGCCTGACATAGTGAACAAAAAATTCAAAACTTTTTCAAATGCCAATGATCTATAATAGAGCACAAGTAAAATTACAAGTATTATATCGAAGATTCAGAAGAGAAAAAAAACCCTAGCAGTTTTCCAAAGAAGCAAAAATAGTAAATAAAAATAATTAATTAATATGAATGTAAAGTGATTATATTATACATCTTTATTAACTGCCTTGTTCATGTTGCTTTGTTTTAAAATGATAGCAATAATTACAATACTTTTTATGGTGATTTTGGTCCTCATTTTTCTCAGTAATGGTTTAATTTCTTAATATTGGCATTTCCTCGAGCAAGAGTTTAAAGGAGAGAGCATCGTTCTGATTTTACTTGATTCCTGACTTCACCATGTTATGGCTTTTGATCGTAATCGTTTTGTCTCCTTATTTGACCTGGTTTCATCTATCTTGTTCATTTCTTTTATCTGACTGCCTTACTTTTTTTTTATTTGTCTACTTTCCCCCCCATTCACAGTGGAACATACATCTTGTGTTAAGACACAGTACACATTTCTTAGTGAATGGATATGGGCGACTATGCGTACATGCCCAGCGAGCACGTGTCCTGAGGAGGAGACAGAGCAAACCATGACGTGACTGTCAGTTCCATCCTTCCCACCAGGAACGACGGCGTCACGGAAAACTCGGCCCCCATCTGCGTGCATTATAATGGTCATGCCCACAGGCTGATGAGTCTATGAGAAATCTTCCAAGATGGTTGAGCAGATGTTTTTATTTTGTCTCAATCAATTAATGGTGAAAGGAGATGAAATGTAATCAATTAACTTAATGTCATTTTGCTAGAAGAAACATGTCCTGTAGGACTGGCAAGGGACAGTGTGGAGGCGCTTTCATTGGAGCACTGCAGAGGGGAAAGAACTCTTAATAGCACTTTGTCGATGATGCTTAGTCTTAGGTAGTTTCTCTCTCAGACTGTGGCGGAGCTTTATTCACTAGGTGAGGGAAAGAATGAAAAAGTGCATTTTAAAATCTGTCAGTTAAGATGGTAGCTCTTCTAAGTGGAAGGATGTTTTGTTAAAATGAGACAAAGGAAATACACTTCACTTTATATGTGGCCTTTTATTTCTAAGGATAATTTGAAGTTATATGCTTGGTGTGATATATTTATATCTATTATGGCTGTATGGATTTAGTGCAAAAGGGGCCATCATTCTTTAAAAATAAATGTTGTTATGATTTCTGCATGTGTTAGCATAGCTTCTTTAACTAAAATTATCTTTTGCGACATTTGACGGTATTCCAGTTAACAAGAAAAAAGTAGAATGAAACTTTTTAAAGTGAGATATCATTTGGAGTCTTCCGTTCCATATGGCACGCTCAGGGTGGTGGTCCCCATTTCAAATAATCACGGGGCCTATGGAGACGCTGTTCTCCTCCTCCAGCCCCTCGGGAGCAGGGAGAGGCTGCGGCTTTGGTGCTGCTCCAGTGCTCGGTGGGGCTGCTGTGGGGCTGCCGTGGGGCTGCCTTTACAAACGGCACTTTGTTCAATGTGTTCGAAGTTCGGATTTGCAGGGAGTCAGACTTGCAGGAAGTCAGTAAACACCGAAGTATGAGGAGCAAAGCATAATGATTCTTGTGAATCTGTGGGCAGAAGAGTAGGTCATTCCAAAATGCGTAGGTACGGGGTTTTTAAGCAGTATTAAATTGAGATGAAGGGTAGAGATGGCACTTTAAAATTTTATGTATTCGTCTCCCTTAAAAAAATAAATAAAACCTCAGGGCCTGACAGTTCCACTATTCAATTTCTTCAGGGGACAGTTAATCCAGGGCAGGGTGATCTCGGGCATGGGCAAAGGTAAAATGTGAGCCATGTCCTTTAATAATTAAACTAAACTGTGACTCTAACACACTCTGATGAGGGGCAAAATATGAGCTAACCTTCTCATTCAGTTCATAAAACCCTAATCCTCTGAGATACTTTTTCCAGACTAAGAATGTTGGCAGCTACGTTTGGTTAATCCTATAAAAATTCCACTCTCAGAGCTGTGATAAACACAAACTCGTTAACAATATCTGAAAAGTCTTTGCTAAATAAAATACGCTGAACTCAGAGTTGTGAAATGTACTTGATGGTGGAACTTTGCGTCTGGTTACCATCTCCTGCCAGATTGGCTTTTCAAGGCATGTGTATTGAGATGCAGCGCTATGGGCCAAGATCCCTTTAAAGAGATGGATATAAAAATCCCACAGCGATAAACTGCCAATAAAAATCAAAAGTGCATTTTCATTAAAAACAAAACAAATATTAAACAAGCAGGAAAAAACGTAACTAAATAGTAATTACCTCAAAGGTAGGTAGGAGTGTGTTGATTTATTAACTTCTCATTCACATATTTATTATTTGTCTTGTAATAAGTGCATGTTATTACTTTGGGGATTAAAAATATTGGAACTGTAACAAAATTGCCACCAAGTAGGGTTTACTCTCGAAGCGTAAGAATGCCTTATTATGGGTGTATGTATATTAATAAAATACTTCATCACATTGGATTGATTGTACATCGCTCACAGGAATGGTCGATTCAGCATATCCAAAAATGAAATAGTTCTTACCCCTCCCTACCATCAAAATTTTCCTAATATTCCTGACTTACGTCATTATTATTTGTTGGCTTCATGCCCTGGTATCCAGAGGTCATATGGGAGACCAACAAATAGTAACTGAAAACCAAATAAAACGTTACCCCTCTCCTGAGCCGTACCTGTTTCAAATGGTTCTACTTACATAGTCAGTCTCTTACCCTCATTGATTATATGAGGAGATTTGAAATTCCCAAGAACACGTCTCTATGTTTCTAGTGTACACTGCTGAGTATCAAGTTCTGAGTGTGCGTTCAAGGGCACATCTGACTACTGGGCGCCTTGTCCGCTGGTCTGCACGGTTTAACTGCACGCCCACACTGAGGGAGGAAGACCCGCCGAAGTGCCAGGCTATCAGATTCCTGAAGGATTCGTATTCTGTGACCGTAATCTTTAAGATAAACATTGTCACCATGGGCATTCAGGTAAAAGTGAATTACATTAAGGCAGAAATGGGTAAGTGAAATAGTTTTGAAAGTCCACTTTAAGCTCAGGATTGTGAAATAAGCCACAATTACACCAACAAACATAAGTATGTACATGGGAGGAATTCTGTGTCCCCAAAATGAACAGAATGTCTAAAAAAACAGATATATTTCATTGTAACTGTCATAGAATAAAAAAACCCGTGTTACATCAAATACCTGTTTAAATGATAAAATGAAGTATAAGTATATATGTAAAATAATATAAAAAGATAAATTCTATTGGTGTTTCATTCCCAAATATTACTATTTTAACATTTAAATCTTAGAATATTACTATATAATGGTATACTTAGTAGTTACCTACGTCAGTGAATTACATAATTATAAATACATGTATGTATGATATATGTATATGCAGTTTTTTATGTAATTACAAGGGAAATTCTTTCATTCAAGCAATCTCAGTGACAAGTAGCTCTTTTTATAACAAGTCACTGGCCCTATATTGACATTTTCCCCAACTGCCTTACCAAGAATTGGTTGTCAGTTTCGGGAAACGAGGACAGTGAACTTTCCCCAAAGGTCAGCTCATGTCATCAGGACTGGTCTTTGTGGAAAGTTCAAGATTACGGGTGCACATTGCAAATTGCCTAATACTCCTCTCTGCCCCCTCCACGCCTGTCCACGTCTCCATGGCAGCCGAGACTGGCGGGCCGGGCAGAAGCTCAGACAGGGTCGCGTGTGTCCATGAATACTCATGGACCCATGAATACTCATTCTCTTGCTGCTAACAACTATGACTAAATCCACAGGGAAGAGGACTGGACACACCGCTTCCTCCTAGTCCCCGAGTCCGTCGTCGGGTTGAAAACCAAGGCTTCGTCACCTTTTTGTGCAAATATGGGATGGATCCTTATGTCTGAATCACTTTTGTGCTTCGCTTTCTTTCCTGCAGGGCTGGAATATAAATAACAAAATTGCTGCTGGATTCGTGGAGTGTTATTATGTGTCTGGTGTTTCGCATCATAACCAAATGAAGTTAATAGTGCATTTAAATTTCTGTCGAGGGGCAGAAAGTTTAAAAAGCTTAAGAAATTATCTTAGTTAGCATTACTCAGGGTATATGTTAAGTGCTTGATTGTTAATTTGTGATGTTGTTACTGGAAGTATTATAAAGGCGAGGTCAAAATCGTTCACCGTAGGTGTAGGAGAGTGTCACACTCACGCATGGCCGACAGACAGCACCATGCTCGGCACTAATAAACCATAGGAAATGGATTTGCATGGATAAAGATGACTCGGGGGTGTCCAACCAGCAGCTCCATGGGCTGCATGCGGCCCAGGATGGCTATGAATGTGGCCCAACACAAAATCGTGAATTTACTTCGAACATTATGAGATGTTTTTGTGACTATGTGTCATATTTAATATGTGGCCCAAGGCAACTCTTCTTTCAGTGTGGCCCAGAGATGCCAAATGGCTGGACACCCCTGCATGATAGTAGGTTACTCATTTTTCATTGTGAAAAATATTTAAGGAAATTTGTTTAGTACCTTTTGATTTTACAGTGAACTTTTTTTCTCATTTGAAATTTACAGGTATTTTTACAGTGGAGGAATTATAAGATAGTTATATTTACCTGCTACTTTTCATTTCAGAGTCAATCACTAAAACTGAATCTGAGCAATTTTAGCCTATTAACTAAACAAAAAATTAAATAGAGGACATGGTGTGATACTGGTTAATTGTTTTCTGTTTTAAACTGCAGTACATCATTTAAAATGTTTAGACAGGGGATAGAGGACAATCAACAAAAATATTGTTACAATTAGATATCCACTAAAATCAAGCATTTAAAGTCAGCTTTTAAGAAATATGACTGCTCAGTCACAAAACAATATTAACTTTCATTAGTATAAAATTTAAAGATAACAGAATGCTTACGAATATCCACGGGCTATAATTATTTATTTTAAATTCTACCTTAGTAAATTCCTCTGCTACTTGCAAATCAGGATATCATTTAAATAGTCTAATGGAAAAGATGCATCTCTTTTAAAATAAGACAAAATGGGATATTTTGATTATGGATGTGCTGTATGTGAGCACATTCTTGGATTTAGTTTATCAGAAAATCTGTGCCCATCATTAAAATCACTCCTGGGTACAGACACAAAATGGTAATTAACTGGAATTCATCAGCTATGGGCTGGGGGAAGAGGCGGTTTTCATTTAATGGTGACTCTGAGGACATCTGTGAATGAAGTAAGATAGCAATCTATATTAAAATGGATTATAATCACAAAATAGCTTCAAGTCCTCATGTGGCGAGTTGCAGCATGCACAGTTCTAGGAAAAGTAGCTCATACATGAGAGAAATAATGTTTATGCACAAGGCAGATCAAGGGTGCCTCAGTGCCAAAACCATCCTAGCCTCAAGATTCTATAACAGGGCAGCAGTAACCTATGTATCTACCTATCCTGAAGGTATATGTTTCACTTCAAAATAAAACTATATCTGGTTAATGTAGAAAGAACTTAATAATTATGTTTTCCTGAGGGAGGATGAACAATGCAAGATCCCAACTATTCAATGTCTTTTATGACACGTGCCTCCACTTGCAAACGATCATAACGATGAGAAACGATGTGCCCACTTTTCGCCGTAATGCACGTTTGTGTCTGCAGCATCTGCGGGATCCAGCACCTGGAGCGAATAGGCAAGAAGCTGAACCTCTTCGACTCCCTGTATTTCTGCATCGTGACCTTTTCCACGGTGGGCTTTGGGGACGTCACTCCCGAGACATGGCCCTCCAAGCTCTTCGTGGTGGCTATGATCTGTGTCGCCCTCGTGGTCCTGCCCATTCAGGTAAACGTCGCCATGGTGACCATTCTAGCAATGGGGAGTCTTATAAAACCACATCTTCCATGTTGAATGAAAAACGTAGGATGGTATATTCATCTAATGTCGTACATGCTATTATTATATGTAGTCAATTTATTAAAATTTTCTCAGAAAAGAATTTTTACATCATTATTAGACACTGAGGGTTTTCCCCTTCACTCAAGTCATGGTTCACATCTCGTTTCAACTTTACAGATGTTTCTTTTGAAAATCGGGCATTTATCTATGGCAGGAGTGTAGGGTGATAGGGTTTTTTAATCATAAATGATAGATCAAGGAAAGAAACTTGCGAAGGGTTGAATCCTTTGACTCTTGTAATCATCTAAAAGCCAAACATCATAATGAGTAAAAGTTGATTGCATGTATTAGTCACTAAAATAAAGCCTGAAGAGAATATAGAACTGTTACGTAGCATTTGGGGAGCAGATAAGGGACTCGCAAAGGGACAGAGATATAAAATGAGACATAAGATAAGTCGCTACAATCTCTTGATTGTTCCTACAAAGGAGCTTTGGGCGTCCATGGGTGGGCCGGTTAGAAACAGGATGTGGCCAATACAAATCTAACTTGTACCGCCCATTGCAAACCTTGGCCACAGGCTCTCCCAACATACTTCGTGTATGTATAAAAGTGAACTTGCCACTGCTGACCAATCCTCCTGTCTCTCCTTCCAACACCCTCCCCGACACCCTCCACTGCCCTCACATACCAGCTACCCCACAACTGGGATGTGGCCCTCCGGGTTGTTGCCGTGAGGTTATCTGAATGCATGAGATATGGGGAGACCCTGACAGAGGAATGAGACTCTTTTCTTTGACTCGGCATGTGACATGCCATGGTTGCATGCTCTACTGGACGTGAAGCAGAGGCCCAAACCATAATGCCCTGTCGTGATATCACAGGAAAATCAGATGAATCTGTTTCCTTAGAGCCACAGGCAGCCTCTGGGGGGCACAGAGACCTCCATGGCATCACCAGATAGGGGCTGTTGAAGGCACCGGTCATCCGGGTCTTGATGAGCTCCACACGGAAGGAATTGAGCGCATCTCATAAACAAGGAATGGGTGGTGCTGGTTTTAACTTCCACAACCTGTGTTTTCCCTTCACATGTGAAAAATGTGTTCCAGTTTGAACAGCTGGCCTATCTGTGGATGGAGAGGCAAAAGTCGGGTGGGAATTACAGTCGACACAGAGCCCAAACGGAGAAGCACGTGGTTCTGTGTGTCAGCTCGCTGAAGATCGACTTACTCATGGACTTTCTGAACGAATTCTATGCTCATCCAAGACTGCAGGTACATTTCGTTATGCTGTGCATTACACCAGATCCTACCTGCTAACACATGGTCAATGTCAGTTTGAGAAAGTGGAGATGAAGAACTACAAATATAACCAGGAACATAGAAAAAATGCTGAGGGAATACACGGCATTTTAGTTTCCTTCTGTACCTTCACTAAAAGACAGGTGGAATTATGGTAATGCTACCAAGAAAAGTTTCTCTGAATTAAAATGATTGGCATTTTTCTCCCTGGGAGAATGCATAAATGATATCTTTATGAAACAGTGGAATTAAGCATAAAATATAATAAAACAATGCACAAATCATTTCAATATCATCTGCTCACTGGAACCTGTCAGTTTTGGCAAACGTTGCTGGTTCAGACATGGAAATCTGGAAGTTCTGTTCTTTCCTTTTGTTTCCTGGGGTATAACTAGGTCAACTTGATAGTAGCAATAAATAACCAAAAATGGGATAATAATAGTTGAATTAAAAACACGGGTTCAGAACAATCTCTTCGTTTGTCGATGCAGATCAAATGCTCACAATACTTCTTGTACTTGCCACAGGGATGGGCCAGTGTGAAGTAGGTGATGGTTGCTGCTTAAAGCACCAAGTTCAGCCCAAACAGGAAAGAGCTACTTGAATATCTTGTTTTTCTTCAATAAATTTACATCATAAAACTGGACAATCCCGAGATCAACATAGTACTGAGTATATCTAATTATCACTCCTTGAAATAGACTTTTTTCATCAATGCTTTGGAGAGCTTTTAAGTACAATTTTTATATGTAAAAATCTTATTTATAAGTGGTACCTAAATTATATAATACAGCCTTTTGTTTTCATATAAATTAACCTGGATTTTTTGGAGAAGCTCCATATGTAGTTGTTGGGTTTTTTATTTTCATATTAAGTAACTTCAGATTTTATTGTAATGTTAAATAACTTTCTTTATAACCTTGGAGGAAAATTCGGATCCCTGGTAACTTATTGAAATTATTCTAAAATCAATATGGAGAATTCTTGAAACTCTAAAGAAGTTCACTAGATATATTTTAGAGTGATACGTGACGACTGCTCACCAGAGAATTGTAATCCCTGTGGATCTCGGGTTGTGAACCATCTCCTTGAGAATAGTGCCATTACGTTTTCTCCAAAGGACCATTATTTTGAAATATTTGACCTCAAACTCTTTAATTACTTTGTCAGCATTATCAATATTTTGATAAACCCTTATCCATTCAGCTATCAGAAAACGTTCATTTTATCAGTGCATCATATTACCAAGTGAAGTAAATCGCCATCACAGTTTTTATTCTAAAAGTAAAAGTTTGAAGTATGAGTTTACACCTAAGCTTTCTAGCCCGACATGTTATGTGTATTTTAGAATTAGCCCGAAGAGGATCAAACCGGAGTGTGGCAGTGTGTGCTGACTGTAAGCACGAATCGCCTCCTCTTCATAGTACTAGTAAGACTGAAAAAGGTCAGGACGGAAGGAAGTACTGATTTAGGAGATGTACACATCTCAGTTACACTTATTAGAGTCTTGTCTTATTTATGTAGGTTTGGGTTATAGATGCAAACGTTTACTTATTAGGCAGACTTCACTTCTAGCTCGTCACCTTTCAGGACACGGTGTGACATTCCGCGTGCCTATTCAGGGTATACACCTGAGCCGGACTGATTTTCTTCCGCCGCCCTCTGTGCTCGCGCAGGACTACTACGTGGTGATCCTGTGTCCCACGGAGATGGACGTGCAGGCGCGAAGGGTGCTGCAGATCCCCATGTGGTCCCAGAGGGTCATCTACCTGCAGGGCTCAGCGCTGAAAGATCAGGACCTGCTGAGAGCCAAGTAGGTGCCCCCACCCCAACCATCGTCCCTGTGACGGTGCTCCGTATCATTTCCCTCCTCCCAATTTCCACCTTGTTCGGTGTCGCGGGGGCGGGCGCGCGGGAGTACTTTGGAATGCAGAGTTTTGCCTGAGTCCCAGTGCTGGTCAACAGGAAAGGTCAAAAATATGAAATCAGTGTGTTTGCTCCGGTTTCTCGGTGGGAAGGGGGTCAAAGATCGTACCCACATGCCACAGTGACTGTGGCGTGCGTGGATTGCTCTGGCTGTCGGCGATGAGCCAGAGACACCAGGGAGACAGGGTGTCTGCAAAACAACCTCCGTGGTTTCAGAGCCAGAGGAGATTCCTAGCAGAGGTGGCTTTGCTCGGTGTCTGCTGTTGCTTCTAAAGGCTTAAAAGGCTTTGTATTTACCCTGGAGTTGTAAGGATGTACAAGGAAACCACTTTTTACTGTAGGCGGATTGATGAGAACAAGGGTTAAGTTCCTGTGACATCTTATCAATATGGTCACAGAATGACTTTGAGTGAACCAGAATTATTCAAGGTCCCGCAGTATATGAAAATATATAACAAAAATCATCACATGACTTTCTTACTGTCATTACACACTACTGAGCTATAAAGCCAGGTTAACAGTGATCTTATTAGTAGTCAAAGACAGCCGTGATCTTGAACTCCAACTTTCGCTTCAGTGTCAGAAGACTCAGAGTTTTTAAGTTTCGTGGGCGTCCTGGGACTGAACCCTGAAACCCGGTTTTTCGGATGGCAGAGGGGGCGTTTCAGCATGCGATCATGTTGTCTTTCTGTCCGCTTCAGGATGGATGACGCCGAGGCCTGTTTCATCCTGAGCAGCCGCTGCGAGGTGGACCGGACGTCCTCCGTGAGTCTCCCGGGTCTCTCTGCCAGGGGTTGTTTCACCTCCGCGGAGCTCTTAACAATTCCGATTGTGTTTAGTCTTTCAGCGCTAAATCCTGGGGACAGTGAAATTTCCCTCAAAAGGAGCAAATGCCTTGAAACGATCTTTGCCATGTTGTAAGCTCAGTGGGCTCACGGACAGTATCGACAAAGGTGTTTTGAAGTAGTTTGTGCTCATCCGTGGGTTTTCTGTTGATCAGAGTAGAACCAGTCGTGTGTGTGTGCGAACGAGACCGTTTTGTACTTCATATACCCTGTGCCATGCGGTTTTGTTACACGATCTCGGTTTTCTCAAGTTACAGCCAAGGCGGCTGGCTCGGGGAGCCTGCATTAGAATCAGCTGAGAAATCACTAGAATCAGGCATTCGTGAAAACTCTGTTCAGAATACATGGGCTGGGGACCGAAATGCGTGTCCTTTAAAAACACCCCAGGCGGTTTTCAACCACATCTCCACTTGGTAATCTTCGGCTCACGTGGCCTTTATGATGTATATTTAAGCCTAAATTTCTGTAAGTGTTTAATTAAATTAAATGGTAGTTTATCAAATTATAAGTTCTTAACTTTATCCTTCCAATTTTATTAAGTGTAAGAAGTGCTTTGTCATTCTGGTGACTAGGCACTGCTAACTTGCGCTTCTATGGCAGTGCGTCTGGGGCCGTGTCTGGGGTCTGCAGACAGATGCGCCGTTGGCGATTTGCACAGTGACTGGGACACGGCAAAGCATGCCCGGGTCTTTCAGGACATGCAAGAGGCTCCCCTTTGACATTAATTTAGGACCGTTAGTCCTTAGCGTGGGGAGGTATTCTGTGGTCTTCAACCCCTGGCCTGAGCTTCCCAGTCACGTTTCCACAATTTTTTAACCTGTGTCACCGTCAACCTTGCGTTCCTCGAGCAGCGACTCCGTGTTAGGACACTTGCAGTCTTCCATTATCTATAACGTTTTCAAGTTACAAAGGAAGCACTAGGAAATACATGCTTCACATCTTTTGTTAAAAGATTTTATTTATCTGTTTTAGAGAGAGGGGAAGGGGAGAAGAAAGAGAGGGAGAGAAACATCAATATGTGGTTGCCTGTTCACACACCCCCTACTGGGGACCAGGCCTGCAACCCAGGCATGTGCCCGGACTAGGAATCGAACTGGCTTTGGTTCACAGTCCTGTGCTTAATCCCCTGAGCTACACCAGCCATGGCCTAACATCTTCTAGAGTACCCTTGACAATGAGGACCTGGGGACTCTCAGGTAGCCCGTGCATGCCATCACACCTGACACGCTGCTAGACGGACAGGGAGGGAGTGAAAAGATTCCGCCCAGGAGGACGGAGGAGGCGGTAGACGAGAAAACGCTAACGTAAGATCGGAAGCTGGAAAGCAGAGAGATGAGTGGTAACTGACTTCACAGACAGAAGGAAATTAAAATTCAAGTTGAGAAAGGAAAAAAATCCAAAAGGCAGCTTCTTGCCATGGAAGCTCAAAAGCCTCAGGAAATAGAGGCCCCAGAGGCCTTCTGGTAGGGCTGCATGTAGGGCTAAACACGTGAATGGGGATTATGAGTCTGTAAGAGAAACGGTCAGCATCTTTGAACCACAAGTTCATTGCGGGTCCCTGCCCCTGCCCTGGGGGAGGAGGCTTGCTATGGAGAATGTAACCCAGGAACACCCCTCCCTCCGAACCACAGGGATTAAAGAGCACCTTGTCTCACTGAGTGTGAGTGGCTTCTCCCACGGAACCCAGAACCCTAACAGCCAGACCCACAGCCAGACCCACACCCCTGCCGGCACAGGAGGGGGGTCTTCTCTGGGGAAAGGGTCCATCGAGAGAGAGAACGCCACATGGTCATGAGGGGTAACACGGGTCCATGTTGACATCAGGTCTGGCGTTCCTGAAGTGACGTGCAAGTGTAGGTAAGGTCCCACTCCGGTCCCAAACACCTTTTGAGTGCCTCCCTCCTCCCTGTGTTCAGGCAACAGGGCTCTCTAGACATTTAAGAAAACTTCTAACAGAATAAAATACAAAATGAAGCCGACAGCAAAGAGGAACTCAGAGGAAACACGAGCAAAACCGTATCATCCTGGCAACCATCAGAGTTTGGGTCGCCCTGAGCGGAGGGGCGAGGGGAAGGAGAAGGACCCGGGTCCTGGGAACTGAGTGAAGTCACAGGTCTGGACGGACAGAAAGGGTGAAGAAGAAAAACCGGTGTCACCCGAGTCACCAAGAGCACAGTCTGTCTGCTCCTTGGGCAAAGGCGGAGAGTCAACTGTGCCGCGTTCTCGTGAGTGAGGTCCCATAGAAGTGTCTGCAGCCCTTGGAGACACGGACTTTAGGGACTTTGTTACCAAACGGAGGCGGACTCCCGCTGCTGGGCAGGGGCTGGGGAGGCGCGGTGCTCCCATTAGGACTTACAGGCGTGCGTGACCCAGGGACAGGAGGATGGGGTAGGGATGGCCTGAGGGAGAGGCGGGTGCTGCTGGGTGGAGGAGGGCAACGGGGGAAAAATTGGGACAATGCCACAGCATAATCGATAACAAATAATTTTAGAAAGGAGAGAAGAAAAAAACATAGAACCCAGGAAAATGTTGCACTATGCTAAGTAGCTGCGGACATTAGCACAGAGGCCCCCATGCTGCTCGGTGACGGTGACGGTGACGGGTCTCCGCCGGGTCGGGTGTCGTGTCTTAGGAAGGGCCCGGCATCCTGGCTGCTGCCGCATCCTTTCCCCAGAGAAGCGGCTTCGAGGATCCCTGCCGCCCGCTCGCCCCTCCTGCCCCAGGGCCTGGCTGACACTCTACCAGGACAGTAGATCCAAAAGGGAATTAAAGTCATGAAACTCTGCTCTTTGATTCACCAAAGGCTAATAAGCTCATTATTTTTTTTTACAAAAATATAGGTCGTCTTGCTTTGTTTATATCTTCTTGCCGAGACGGCACTGTGGATGGGGGACACCCCAGTTTAGCCGTGCAGCGCCCGGCTGTGCAATACGCATTCCGTGACGTTTTGGTTTTACCGTTTCAGGACCACCAAACAATTTTGAGGGCGTGGGCCGTCAAAGATTTTGCTCCCAACTGTCCTTTGTACGTCCAGATATTGAAGCCTGAAAATAAATTTCATATCAAATTTGCTGGTAAGTTTAGTCTAAAATAAGATCCTTTGAATGTTCTCAAACTCCCGCTGTGACTGTGAGAATTGTGTCTGTGAAGGGAGTGGCAGCTTATTATATTCGTGTTTCTACCATCATCTGCTTGTTGTAAGAGAATTTATTCACATTAAAATGTGACGAGATAGTGATTTGGGGCGAATCTTACTTTGTCATGTGATTTGGTGATTTTAGCAATCGAAGTTACTGGATACTTAGTAAGCCTAAATCGATTAGCAGTGATAACTTGTGCATAATATAGACACAGGATTCGAGTGTTATATCCATTCATTTATACTTACATTTCCCCATAGATAAGACCTTGCTATAGATTATTTAACACACATATAAACTTATAATACAGTTCAGTAATATATTAGAGTATATTCAAGTATATTTAAGTGAATTTGATTTGGAGGGTAGATTTTGAAAATGATTCTAGAAAAAGACATATGAATCTTTTATAGAGACATGGTTTTTAAAATAATTATTCACATGAGATTATACTTTAAACGTTTAGAAACTGAAACAATAAAATGGTACCTTATTTTTTTCTTGAATGCTTCTGTAGGAACTAATTTTGATCAAGGCAGTAATATGCACTGTTAAAATTCTTGTATTATTATTTATTAATTATTATATTATTTTTTGAAATTTTTATTGAATTTATGGGGATGGCATTGGTTAATAAAACTATATAGGTCAGGTGTAAAATTCTACATCACATCATTTATACACTGTATGCGTCCTCCACCCTGTCACGTCTCCCTCCATCACCATTTATGCCCCCCATACCCTCGTCTATCTGCCCCGCCCCCCTCTTCCCCCCGGTCATCACCATACACGTGTCATCTACGAGTTTGGGTTTTTTGGAGGGTTAATTCCTTCACCTTTCTCACCCAGCTCCCAACCCCCTCCCCTCTAACAGCTGTCAGTCTGCTCTCCGTATCTATGAGTCTGTATCTTGTGTTTTCTATATTACAGTTCACCTGAATGGTCTAAAGCTTCAAAAGTCATTAAATGGAAATCAGTTTAACTATGCATTGTTAACATATTTTCTTCAAAAGAGGTGTTCACATATCTTCATATCTTAAAATGATTTGCCTTATATAATAGTTACATGAAAAATTATAAACGCTTTTAAATGCTAATAAGGAAACCATGAAATTATTGCTATTTAATTTGCTCTTTTATCCTTTAGCTTTGAGACTAATGGTGCCATTTTCCTAAAACTGTACAGCATACAATTTAAACCAAGGCTCTCAACTCTGGCTGCATTTTAGTATCTCTTTGGTAAATTGTTTTTAAAGTACTAATTTAGGGGATTCTGATTTAAATGGTTAGAGCTGATGCCAGCATTTCCTTAAACCTGTTTCCTAAACTGAAAATTAAAAATAACAGTACCTTCTTCGTAGAAGATTTTGTAAAATTAAAGTATTCCATCTATTACCTGTTATACAAGTAATTAGCCTTCAGGCAATGACTTTTTTTTTAACTAAAAGAACTTTATAACTAAGCTGCCTTATTATTATTATTATTTGGCTAAAGGGATGCTTTTGCAAATTTTCATCATGCTGATAATGCCCCCTTATGATAAGATTTTTAGGAAGGCAGTGATGACCTAGCATTAGGCCAGGCCCTAAAAATATGAATTTAAATCTGAAAGCCCCACTCAGGGTTTAGCCAGACACACCTGCATTCTCAGCCCTCTTCCCCCTCCTGGTAAATGGCTGCAATACACAAGATGTCTCTGTTCCATTGGCTGGGATTAGCAATAAGGATGAATTACAAAAGGTCTGCAACAAGTTAGGTGTTGCGTAAATACATACTGAATGTGGATCTTGAGACGACACCTGGTTCGGGGAGACAACTTTAATTTCAAATGTGTTAACGACTAAAACTCAGAGCAGACTTGGGTTTTCCTTCCCTTCCTTGGCAACCCCTTGATGGGCTCACAACAGATAGGTTAAAATCACTGAAACGGTTTCCTTTACAAACAGAAAATTCCGAAGACTCTTTGAGGTGATTCTCTTTCACATTCTTCTTTTGCCATTATGTTGACAAGCTCATTGAAATGAAGGGAATAGTTAAAAATTCTATCCCAAGAGTTTATCTTACTGTTTCTCACTTACAGTACCTGCTGAAGTTTCTTTTCTCCCAAACTACTTTGTGGTTGAGATTACATCTTGGAGGAACTCTTTATTGTATGAAGAAATGAAAGCACCTAATGTCATTAAAGTGCCATAAAAACAGTCCAGGGTGGTGTATGAAAATCCAAAAACAGTATCGTATATTTATACCTCAGCATGGGATTAAAAAGATTATGAAGTTTACCATTCAAAAGGCAGGGTTTCGAGCTGTCACTTAGTTTGTGGGGTGCACTGGTGAAATAAGGGGCACCGGTGGACCATGCTCCCTGTGCCTGCCCCACTGCCACGTGACTTGCCCCCCAGGGAGGTGGAGCTCCATTTTCCCAGACCTGAATATGGGCTGTCTTGTGACCGGCTTTGACCAATAGAATGAGATGGTAGTGATGTGGGACTTCAGAAGCTAATCCTCGGTGGACGGGGCAGCTCTACTTTCTCTTCCTTGGCTCTCTGCCCACTGACTGCGTGTAAAAAATCCTGATTTAGCCTTTCAAGGGTAAAACATCCCAGGAAAAGTGGGGGGCACTCTTCCCAGGCACCCTACTGCTCTAGCTCCCAACTAACCTGCCAGGCAACCCAAAGACCATGCTGACCACAGTATCTGGGGCAGTAAAGTGAGGGCGTTGAAGTCACTACATTTTGGAGTAATTTGTTACACAGCAGTAGATAACTGCTATTGTTTGTAATTATGCTTTTTGTCCTTGTATCCCCACAGGTATTAAACAGCATGACTCTAAGTTACCACAAGATATAAAATATGTTATTTCCAGTTATTTAAATGGCATTTTTAGTTCACTCTAAATTGTGGAACTTTTACCGTAACACTGATATATTTTTAAAACATAGATGAATGTTTTTAATAGGTAGAAAAGAGAAACTTCAAAATTTGACTTATTAGAAAGCAAAAATAATGTAGCAACCTAGCAACTATACTTTGTGCAAATCTACCATTCATATCATTTAAGGGTCCTGTTCTCCTGAGCAAAATGTAGACATTTATTAAAGTATTGAATCATCACACTGTCATTTGAATGAATGGCCATATAAATTATTATACTATTAATTATAATTGAAATGACCATCTATACCTGGATCACAGGGAAAAGGTCACATGGACATGCCTTCGGCAATAGAGAAGATACATTCCCCTTCCTTCCACCGAGATGGGAACGAGAGCTAGGAAGCCTAAAGACAGACAGAAAGAATAAAACCTTTAGTAAAATAATCATATAAGAAGAGATTTCTGCACATGAACCCATGTGCACAACACATCATAATGAGATTCCAGTAACAAAAAGCAAACTCAAATTGACTCAAAGAAAAACAAAGCATGCTTCCAGCAACTCGTCCTTCTTACAATAAATTTGTCCAAGTACACAGATTACTATTACAAGTTCTAGAAAAAGGCCATCAGTCAAAATCTTTGATCTGCTGTATATTAACTGCATATCTCAGACTTTCTAATCTCTCTAAGCCTGAGTTCTCCAAACTACAAAATGAAGATAGTAGGAGAAACTACCCCATAGGGTTGCAGATTCTCATAAGTTTATCAGCCATTAGTAACTGGTACCTACTGAACTGATGGTCATCATTGCTCTCAAATGCCCACTTTTCACTCTCCTAACAAATTTACATGATCTTTCTCTGCAGCAAAAGTAATTGAGGAATGCCTGTGATATTTTACAAACAACTCATTACAGACATTCAAAAAGCACGCAATTCTCAGCATGCCCATATTTTACAGAGAATAGAAAGAGAAAGATATCTCCCTAACTCATTTTAGGGGGCTAACACAAACTCAATATACAACTCGTCGAGGGTAACATGAGAAGTGATAATAAATAAATTTATTTAATTGATGCCCATTGTTGAAAAACTGATATAAATATATTCACAAAATGAACAAAGTAATGTATTTAAAAATAAATAACCAGCTTTAAACTATTCCAGAAATAGATCATCATGTTAAAGGAAAAACAAACATTATTAACATTTCAATGGATATAAAAAAAAGAATTTGAGAGAGAATTCAATACGCACTCACAATTAAAGGAAAATAACAAGAAAGAAAAAGTGTTAGAAAAGTATGACTAAAGAACTCCTTCAGCTCAGGCGGGTTATCTACGAAATAACTGCAGAAAAAGAGCGCCGATCATGTAAGGAAAGGCTCTCTCTACGGTTGGGTACGGACAAGGGTGCCTGCTGAAGCCCCTTTAACTCAGCATCTCCCTGGAAACCCGAAGAAGTGCAGTAAGGCTACACAAGTAGAGAAAAGAAACAAGCATTGGAAAGCGACAATGAAGTTGCCATTGTCCACACAGTAGATTCTCCGCTGCTGCCTATGGACCTTTCCCTTCGGGGAGCTGGTCCACGCGTCTGATTTCCACAATTAAATCTCTGCCCCAGTCCCCACCATGGCCCCAGTGCCCTGTCTCTCCCTGCACAGCCAGTGCCTCCTGTGAGGGTTCCAGTAGCTGTCTCAACGGGAAGATATCTAGAAATGGCTGGCTTTCCCTGACATTGAATCTGTTCCCCCCCCCCCCATTCTTCCCAACACCATCTACTTGGAACTCACGCCCCAAACCTAGGACTGGGTCTTCCATCTTCTGCATCCAATCCACCGAGTCCTATAGGTTGCATGCCCTGTGTACCCCAGGCTGACCCACTGACACAACCCGAGTCCACGCCAAGATCAAGTTTCACTTAGTGTTTCACACCACT
Organism: Phyllostomus hastatus; assembly: GCF_019186645.2. Taxonomy (NCBI): domain Eukaryota; kingdom Metazoa; phylum Chordata; class Mammalia; order Chiroptera; family Phyllostomidae; genus Phyllostomus; species Phyllostomus hastatus. The sequence continues at coordinate 21,155,900 of NW_025333607.1, read as the reverse complement.
CCCTCCCTTTCCCCTGGGTTCACACACAAGCCAGCACATTTGCGATAGCGTTTGCCACCCACCTGCTATGGGAGGCGCCCACGTGTTCGCCCCTCTGAGGTCCGCCTGGACTTGCTGGTTCCCTTGCTAGTGCATCGGCACCAGCGTTCTTGTGCATATCACTAAGTTATTTCGTTTTTTAAACTTTTATTGTATTTTTGACATTACCCTTTACTCCCCTTATACCTCCACCCCCAGCAATCACCACACTGTTTGTTGTGCATGTCCATGAGCCCTCTTTCCTTCCTGCTTGACCCCACCACCCCCTAACCTGCCACCACTGCTAGCTGTCAGCCTGCTCTCCATCTGTGAGTCTGCCCATTTCCCTTGTCAGTTCGGCTTGTTCGTTAGATTCCACATATGCGTGAAGTCATATGGTATCTGTCTTTCTCTGGCTGGCTTATTTCACTTAGCATAATGTTCTCTAGGTCCGTCCATACTGTTGTAAAGGGTAACATTTTCTTTTTTACAGCTGAGTAGTATTCCACAGCCCAAGTATCCAACAATAGAGGAGTGGATAAAACAACTATGGGTCATTTACACAACATCACTAGTTTAAAAAGATTCTTTCTATTGCCTTATTTTTGCCAGCCTCTGGAGATCAAAAGTTGAATAGTGGTGTAGCTTTGGTTATGTGAAATCTCTTTGCCAGTGAGAAATATTTTTACCAATGCACGTAGTGTTTACGAGGTGACAGCTGGGACTATAATGTAAGAAGAGGTGGCGGCAGGCTCCCACACTGTGGCTAACCTCGGACGGTGGTTTGACACCATCTTGCAGTCTTCGTCAACCTTGTGTGGGACTCGTAATTCTGGGAAAGGATTTCTGTGGTCGACTCTCTATCAGAAGTCACCTGGAAGGCAGATCATGCCTCCACTTTGTTGAGCCCTTCATAAATTGTCTCCATTTAGTTCCAAAACCATGAGGAAAAAGGCAAAACATCATAGTAGTTTCATTGTCAGACATGTTTTTGCAGTGCCAAATTTAATCAGAATAAAAACAGGCTCATATTTCTTTCTCAACTTTACATTCCAAAATTCATTAAAAAAAACTCAAAAAAGCTGCACATAATAAAGCAGAGAAGGAAAGATATGTCTTTTTAAAAATATTTTATTTATTTATTTTTTAGAGAGGGAAGGGAGAGAGAAAGAGAGAGAGAAACATCAATGTGTGGTTGCTGGGGGTCATGGCCTGCAACCCAGGCACGTGCCCTGACTTGGAATCGAACCTGCGATGCCTGGTTCGCAGCCCACGCTCAATCCACTGAGCTATGCCAGCCAGGGCTGAAAGATATGTCTTTACTAGGTGCTGGAGTCCGGCTCCAGCAGGTCCAGGGATTCCCAGTGGAGGGGTGCTGTCAGCGGAGGAATGACACGAGAGGTGTAGTTTCAAGCTCAACAGCCAGGCATCTCTGCTGGGCTCTTGAGTTCTTTATTTTTTATGCAGCTGGGTGTGTACATGTGGCATATGTGAAAGCAATCAAAATGAGGTTTTCAGGGCATATTTGCATTGTCATTGTTCTGCAGAAAATATGACACAGACATAATAGGAAGTAGCTGTCCATTGCATATTATTGTGCAAGCTTTTAGCTCCTAATCTTTGCAATTAATCAGTAACATGTTTTACCACTTTATGTAACACCTTAATTTCTGTTTTTTTCAAAGATTTTATTTATTTATTTCTAGAGAGGGAAGGGAGGGAGAAAGAGAGAGAGAGAGAGAGAGAAACATCAATGTGTGGTTGCTGGGGGCTGTGGCCTGCAACCCAGGCATGTGCCCTGACTGAAAATCGAACCTGCGATGCTTTGGTTCCCAGCCCACACCCAATCCACTGAGCTACACCAGCCAGGGCGAACACCTTAACTTCTTAAAGCTTAATTTAATTTTAATCTATATATTCTAAAGCTGCAAGCTGGGCACGTAGCTGCACGCGTAGCTGGGCACAGGATTGTTTTAGCTCACTGGCGAAGGCCATGCGGAAGGCTTTCGTGCTCAGTGTGGTTAGAGCCTGTCTCTCACTTCTCACTTCAGCGCCAGAGCCCTGCCATCCTGTGCAAGTAATAATCTTTGTGTTGCTCAGTCCATTCGGCTGCCTCCCGTTCACCTCGGTGTTGATGCATTTTTATTGTTTGTTTCCATATTTGACGTCTGACCTCTTTTGGCAACAAACACCATGGGGGCCCGGATCGCTTAAGTGCCTCATAGGAGAGGAGCGTATAATAATCTTTCCAATACCCATTTATATTTGCCCATCATGTCCCTTTATGACAGATTCCGGTACAGGGTGAAGGGGGGTCAGTGGGCCTAGGAGTCAGAGGTGGGACAGACCATGGATACTGCTACAATGCTGACCAAATGTGTTTTTTGAATCTCTCTCTTATCTCCGGCGCCCTGGTTCTAAGGAATTGTGTAATAAGGGTGGGTGTAGGGGCTTTTGTAGGGAGTAATCCTAGGAGTCTTTTCCATTCCCACTCTTTGAACTCTCCCACCCACTTAGGAGGACACCGTGGTGGGGAGTCACTCTCCAATGAGCTGTCATTTTCTTGCTTAGTTCCGAAGAACTGCATTTCTTCTGGGGAACTGCCGTCTGTCCCGGTCCCGTGGTAGATCACGTAGACCCTCGGCACGGGCAGTGATACAGTGATTAGGCAGAGGAGTGCTGGGTACTTTCCCTGCCGTGTCTGCTGTGCGGACGCACGGTTCCCCCTGTGACTGTGTCAGACTGCAGGGCTGGCCTGGCTCCTGCTTGAATGGACTTAACAAGAGGACTGTGGTCTCTCCAATGAGCTGAATTGAAAAGAAGTTTGCTGTTTGTCTCCTAGCCAAATGAAATTACTCAAAAAGTCAGAGGAAGGCGAATCCATGTAATGTGAGTAAATCAACTGCTATATTAGGTTAACAATCTATTCTCACCCTTCAAATAAAATGTTATATTGTCTGTGAATGTCCCATTCTCTTGGCTTTATCCACAAATTTTCTTTTCTACTCCTGGGTCCTCTGAAAATCTCCCACTTCATTTTAGCAGATGTTAAACTGGTAAATTGCCCCCACAAGTAGGAGGAAAGAATATAAAAATCAATTTGCAAATGAGTCTGAATTTTCCGTTAATTTTATTCCCATGCTTTGATTATTGTATGTCATAAGGAAGAGAATTTGAGTTGTAGTTCATGAATGAAAGGAAGAATAGGAAAGTGTTGACTGAGTTAAATACTTCCTAAATCACAACTAAAATATGCCAGGAAGAATGAATCATTCTGGAACAGTAGGAGTTAGTTTGGGGAATTAAAAAAAAATCTATTGCAGTAAAGTTAAAAGGGTAGGCAGGAGTAGAAACCTTTGAACATTAATCATTGACAATATTGTATAAACACATTTTTCTGATAGTGGACGGTTACCAGTATAAAAGAGTATTGTTTAAAACCCACACACACACACACATGCGTGTCTGCACACATACACACTTCCCAGAGAAAGGATTTACTGAAAAATGAAGGTCTTGTCTCACTTTAGCCACCATCTACTTTTTAACGTAACACCAGACATTCTAATGCCTCGATTTTTCCTACCCGAAAAAGAGAGTGGAAAAATATTTCCAAGCAATATAAATATTGGAAATGATCTTAGCTGTTTCTAAATAACATATGTGTGTGCAAGGCTTGACTTTCACCAAATGTTGAGGTGCGAGTTTTTCCTGCTGAATAATTTCTTCATTTCCCATGTAACGCCTACATCGACATCATTTTAAACCCCGTCCTTACAGCCTACTTAAGAACATCATGCTTTGAAATCCTATATTTTAAAGTTAAAGCATCAAAACTTTGAAAACCCTCCAATTTTAATTCTATCTTCCGTTAAAATATAGTTCTGTCAGTTTCGGGCATGCAACATAACGACTTGTATCTAACAGATACAGATACAGATCTCTGTGTCTATGTCTAGTATCGCATGATGTGCTCGCCGTAATAAGCCCAGTGACCATCTGCCGCTGGGCCAAGTTACTACGACATTACTGCCTATTTTCCACGTGCTGCCCATCGCATCCCCATCATGATCTTAAACCCGTGGCTTTTCAGTCTGTAAAGTCATTTCTTAACATCAGTGTTTTATAAAGAAGGTCAAGTATACCATTTTTCACCCCCATTTTCTCATTCAAACATTTTTATCGAGTCCTGCTGTGGGCGATTGGTGATTCCAGGCAGGAGGGGTGCAGGGATGAGGGAGATGGACTAGCAGTCAACCCAACAGCAAATTTCCTCTTTTTCTCTACGTCTCACCGTTTGCGAGTGAGCCAGTGTGCACGTGCGTCCTGACCGGAAACACCACCCCAGCCAAGCCGTTACCTCTGTAGCGCTTCCGTTGTAACCACCTAGTCCTCCCCCCGGCCCTGCTCCCCTCCATATGGGTCAAAACTCATGATACGAGCTAGGATCTGGTCTCGCTGGGTTTTGCTGGATGAGTTTAGTTGATCTGATAAAATTATAGGTAGTTATAGTTTTATAATTTAATATAATATCTCCATCCCGGGAGTAATTACTTTTGCATTTTAAAGGCCCTCTTCAAATACAAATTTTAGTTCCAAAAGAATGAACTCCTAACAGTAGGAGAGCCAGTAATTGCAGATGGCAAATATTATAATGCGTTTTCCTTGGGTAACATTGTCCCAAAGCATACTGCGTGGGAACCTAGTAACTTCATACTGCACACACAGGAACATGTGTGTGCATGTGTGTGTCCGTGTGACTGTGAATTAGGCTTCACTAAAGAACTGGGGTGCTGAGAAGTAATGAGGGTTTAATGGAAGTTTTCGGGGAAGGTATAACATTGTAACTCGGGAGAACACAGTGACTTCAGGGGGAATGTGCAGTGCGGTGGAGGGGACAGAAAGGAACCCCCCCCCACAGGGGCGGTTACTCAGGAGGCTGCAGGAGTTGCCGGGGCGACAGGTACCAGGAAAGAGACGGAAGCAGGGTGGTGGGAACAGGAACGCAGCGTGAGATCAGACTCCCCGGTGGCGGCTCCGGGCGTCCTGTGCACTGAACGCCAGCTGAGTTCGGGAGGCAGGGAGAGCGAGGAAGCGTTTTCCTGTTTATCTTCGCAGCTCTCACCCCTCGTCTGCTGTCTTCACCTGTATATGAATTCTGTTAGAGCAGTTAACCCATCTCTAATTGCCTAGATGTCCACTGAGCTCTAGAACATAATTATATATATAATATATATCATTCATATCATTGAGGTTTAATTATACGTATTTATTCAGTGAGGTGTAATAATATTTATATAGACACATACATATACATACATCTGTATCACTTAGAATAGAAGGTGAAGGATTGTTTGGTATTGTTACCATTTTATTATTAAGATGATTCAATCATTACATCATTAGCTCTCACGATATCAATAGCTGTCGTGAACTAGTGAGGAAAGAATAGTTTTGATTGGAACCTAAAAAAAGGAGACTTCTGAGTAAAATTATTTTTCATAAAATATTAAGACTGTTTTTCTGACATGTTTAAGAGGAAAGGAAAATAAAACTGTTTTGCTCTAGAATTCAGGAAACAATTCTCTTTTTGAGCATTTCATTAGTACGAAACATTTAAAAGCATTGCACCAGTACAATAAGACAAGAATTCAAACAGTTTGAAGAACAGAACAATGTTTTTTATACTCAATGTTGCTGAAGTGAAATAAATCTGCTTTACAGCGTATTTGGCCACTTTCACACTGGGTTGGACTCTGTATATGGAGCGGGCAGTCTCATATTTAGGCCTTGGGAAACCAAGTGGCTTGCGAAGGTTCACTGAAGTCTATTCGCAGCCATGTAGCGGCCGTGTGGGCCGCAACCCTAGAACAGGCAAAGGTGCCGATGCATGCATGTACGTGTTGGTGACACACATGCACACACATGCACTGCCCCCGATGAGTTGTTTTGATTCCAGCAATAGGATCAGAACAAAACTCGGTGCTTAGAGATGATCTTTTGTCCTCTAAGAAGAGGAAGCAGTTTTCACAGACATCAGCCTACTCACGCCCAGGAACCGTGTGATAAGAAAACAGTCTGTGAGACTTTTATAACACCATTTGTGCAGTTGGTCTCTATCACAGACTTGTCCTGGTATACTAAAAACAAAAATGATCAATTTTAAAATTTTACCCTGGTTTGAATTTCTGTTTAAAAGCTTTTTTTTCAAAGGATATTTGATTTCTGCAAATCAACCTGGATTGGTTGAGTACACTTTCCACTGCCGTTTATTGCCATCTGAAGGGCTGTTACCTAGCAACCACATTGCAGAAACTTCTAGTACTTTATATCAAACAGGAGCTCAGAAAACTCGGTGAGGCAGACTTTAAAAAAAATCTGACTTATTTAAGTGTAATTAACAATTTTATTTTTCATAAAGCCAAAAGGACTAGAAAATAGATTTGATTCATATCCATCTATGAATTTGTATCCTTAATTATACTTGCTTATTTTAAAAGCTCTTAAAAACAATAAAAAATGACAATAATAAAGAAACCAAGGACCTCACCCAATTCTGTTACTCTAACATTCTTATCTCTTAAGAACTGTTTCCTACCTTTCAGGTAGTTATAATTAATAGTATGATTTTTGATTTTACAGACACTTATTTGTGCTTATTGGACATACATGTGCATGCATGAACATACATGCAGAATGCAGCATCTCTATAAAACTGGGATCATGGTTCACTGGGTAACGATGGAGTTATATTGTTTGGCTACTCACATTATTAAAACATGTTCTTGGCATGTATTTCAGGAGAGTTTATACAAATATAAAGGCAGGGAGGGGGAGTGTGCGCCCACCCCGGCCCTCGGTGGGGACCCCCAGGGTAGCGGGCGCTGTGCCAGCCAGCAGCGGAGCAGAGGGGTCCTGGCCCTGATCGAAATAAGCAGAAACTGTAGCAGAGTGGGAAGATATGATGAAATGTCTATCATTCTTAAAGCGGAAATGCTTTCTTCAACAAGGAAAGGCCATTAGATGCCATAAAGGAAAAACGGGCAGATTGAATAGTTGCTAAGCAGCGTGGTCTTTGCAAATATAAGCCGGACTTTGACCACACGGGCCATTTTGCCAGCAAGGAAGAGAGTTTTGGGAAAGTGGTTTGTCTACAGCACAATAACCCAGCAGTTAAAACCCAGTTATGCGACCACATCTCACAGACAGGGAGGCTGAGAAATGTCATTTCCTCCTGGGTAGCCATACGCCCAGCTGAAATTTGGGGGGGAGGGGGTGCCCTGAAGCCTCTAGCACCCCAGGGAGAAGGAAGGACGGCTGTGGGTGACAGGCACTGGGTTTCCACCGCCACTCGAGTCTTTGTCCACCCCAGGAGCCTTGTACAATACTTTCCCTGCAGAGTAAGCTGCTTGTCCATTATGATGGAGAACACTTCCAAGTGACAGACGTCATCTGTTGCAGCCAGCTCCAAGTTCAGGCCGCCTGGGCGATGCAGACTCGGCCCCAGGGGTGCCCGAGTTTCTGGCCTGGTCTGGCGACAGACGCAGAAATAGAGCAGTTGTTTGCCTGCACCTCCAGCCCGTCTGCCCACACAGCAGGGCGCGAGGTCACTGTGAGGACATGCTGACTTTCGGGACAGGGAAGGAGGGGAGACCCCAGCAGTCCTGGGCCCACCGCAGTGACGGAATCCCGTGGGACACGAGTGGCAGAGACTGTCCCATAGATTCCTCGATCGGCCACCCGTCCTGCTCGTGGAGAATAACTCCTGTGTCTGTTCCTAAGCTCGGCCCCCGGGTCACCGTTCTTAGTGACCACAAAGAAACAGAAATTGGAGTAGATGACTTCCGGCCACTTCGACCAAAATTATGCTGGACCCTTTCTTTGATTTATGCAAATGAAGGTTATTATCTGGTTGAATAGTTTATCATATTCCTCTCCTTGTGTCAGTCATTCATATTGATTAAATTGGTATCTTTTTCGTGAAAAAGGTACCGCATTTACTTTTTCTCTAACAAGGAATTCCATGATTATGAGACACTAACTTCTCAACATGAGACAACGATTTTCAACCTAGCAGATCAAATGCCTCCTTTTTACACTAAATATTTTGTAATGCCTCCTTACTAACCTGCAGTGAAATTCAGATCATGTAGCCATCCATACAAATATACTTCATGTAATTAATATAATACCCTAATTATAATATGAAAAAGAAACCGAAGGGATGACGCATAGTAAAGAGGCACGTATTTCAATATGTAAATGCTCAGGTACGAATACCCAAGGGACACAATGAAAAGAGAGGTGCTTACTGACACTGGTAATATTAGTAATTAGACATCCTCAATTTGTATGAATGACTCACAGTGCTAAACAGCTGTGTTCTCTGATAATTCAGGGTTTACTAAATAGCTTCCACTGAACTGCAGAAAAAAAAGGCATCTGTGAAAATAAGAATGGTTACCTAAATTTTTTCAATCTCTCCTGCCTTCCAGTTCCTCCTGATCACTGTAGTGTCCCATCCAGTGACCCGTGTAACGCAACCCTCCCTCCGCCCTCCCCCCACACGGGCACACACAGTCACTGGGGGGAGGGGTGTGTCCCCGGGCTGAGCAGCTACACCTCCCTCCACTGTGGCCTCACCCTCCCAGCGATGTAATTTCTCATGGTTTTTCATTGTTGAGTTTCAATATGGACCCTGTGGTTACTTTTTTTCGCCATGAGGTAAATCAGATGGGATATTTTTAAACTGTCACACAAGCACGGCTTTTCTCACGGTCTCCGACGAGGAGGATTATGGTTTGTACATTCCAGGAAGGGACAGTTAATAGTTACACGTGGTATTGCGGATGTGGCAATCATATCTTCCAAATGCTCTGGTACAGTTTGGATTTTAAAACACTCTGTCTTATGTCATAAAAAATGCACACTAATTTCCGGTGAAGTGGTTTCTTCCATAGGTCCTCGGTCACAAGGCCTCTCTCCAGGGAGGGTTCGGTTGGGTACTCAGGATGGTTTTTCTTTAGTTTAGTCTATTCCAGTTAGGTCCTGGGAGGAGTACCGCTTCCACTCACTCCTCTGCCGTCTTGGGTTTCCCCTTGTGCACTAATTTCTTAGATCTGATTTATTGCCAAACCTACCTGCACCCACCCCCCGTGCAGAGGAGGCACAAGGAAATGAAACTCTTTGACAAAGCCGCCAGTTTTGTTGAAGGCGGAACTGGAGTTGGGTGCTCCTTCTCTGTCAATTCCTAACTCATGGTCTGCTACTCTCTTGTTTTAAATTTGATTTTTAAATTAGTTTACATTCAATATTATTTTGTTTTAGTTTGAGGTGTGCAGCATCATTGTCAGACAATCAAATACTTTACGAAGTGGTTTCCTAGTATTTCCAGCACCCGCCTGGCACTGTACGTAGTCCACACAGTATTCCTGAGTTTGTGTCCTGTGCTGTAGTAGCCTCTCTTAAGAAACAGTTTTCCTGGGGAAAAAATTACACGTGTAAAATAAGATCTTTAAAATAAGCGTATTTATGTGGTGATGTTTGTAATTTTATTCGTTGTTTTATTTTTCATATTATTTTAAACTATTACCATCCCAAGGTAAATTATTCTAATGTACCTATTTTATTTCAAATAGATCACGTGGTTTGTGAAGAAGAGTTTAAGTACGCCATGTTGGCTTTGAACTGTATATGCCCAGCCACATCTACGCTTATCACACTACTGGTCCATACCTCTAGAGGGCAGTAAGTACATCTTTTCTTTAAGATAGTGCATTTTAAATTATATGTACATATTATAAAAATAAGTGGAGCTGTGCGATTTAGAAATATAGCAAGCCGAGGTGTACAGCTAGACATGTACCTGTACTTGGATTTGTGTGTTAGCTTTGTCTGAAGCAGAGACAGTCAGGCAGGTACAGACCTGTTAACGGGGCCGAGACACAGAGAAACTCCACAGGGATTTGCTGTCTCTCCTAACTGATCTGGAGATCGCCTGTCCCAGCCCCAGCCCTAAGTGTCACTAGTCAGGCCCAGGGTTAAGGCATCGCCTCTCGGTTTGAGATGAGCACTTAGCAAATGAAGCGTTCAAGAACAGGGCGACGGCAGTCGCCAGTGTGGGACCTGAAAGCTAACTTTTTCTACTTCTGAGATACGTTTTTAGTCTTTCTGTCTTAAAGCTATCTATACACAATTGACTTCAAAATTAAAAAAAATTCCCAATGATCACAGAATGATAACAGAATCAGAGATACGATTAGCTAATGTCATGTAAGAAATCGCTTTTGTATGCATTTCAAGGGAGATGGGGGAAGGTCCCGTCATCGGAACACGTTGTTCTCACTGACGAGGCTTCAGTTTCGTGAAACACCGAGGCTGCTGCTGACGCGGGCGGCCACGGAAGATGTGGTCAGGGCGCACGCTCCCCCCTCCGCATTTGGAGGGGAGACACCGCGCATTTCCTACCGTGTCCTATTCTTCATTGCATTACAGACAAAAAGTTGATTTTCTAAGGAAACTTCACTGTGGTTTTGTGGTTCTGATTATTTAAATTAATTGATAGCTATTTAAGTGATGTGCCAAGTTGAATTTATCAAGGAAAAGGAAAATTCTTTCTTGGAACTTAGATGGGATAAATTGGTCATTGAAAATCAGTAAATGCCTTGCGGTATTTTTAAGCACTTTTTGCTCTTTCCTTGGATTACGCCTGTGCTCTATTGAGATAGTAAGAGTTTCTCAGAGGCAGGTTTACTCAAGTTTGGAATACAAATATTTCTATTCTGTACACTTACAAGCTCTTCTTATCTGTCGATGGGAAGAATAGAATAGGATCGAGGATGTAATTGTCTTTCATTGAAGAAAGTGTATGGATTGCGAATAAGTTGAATAAAAAACTGAAAATTCTTTTGACACCAATGAATTGAACACGCATGGAGCTCATCACACTGTACCTCTGTCACCGAGTCATACGACCTCCAAGATAAATCGTTTCACAACTACACGTCACAGAAGCGTGGTGTCCCCAGGACGACTTTCTTTAGAGCTGCTTCAGTGAGATGTAACTCACATACTCTACAATCCACCACTGAAGTGTAAAACTCAATGTTTTTTTTAACATAGCCCTAGAACTGTGCAGCCGTCACCACTGTCTAACTTGAGTATGTTCCCCACCCCATAAAGGAACGCTCTACTTTTTGGCAGCCTCTACCCTTCCCCCAACTCTTTTAGGCCCAGGCAACCACTGGTTTCCTCTGTCTGTAGATTTTTCCCACTTGGGACATTGTCTACTGCGTATAAATGGGGTCACACAATGTGTGGGGGGGGGTGTGGACCTGTTTCCTTCACTCAGCATACTGTTTCCAAGGCGTGTCCATTCGATAACATGCCCGAGTCCTTTGTTTCTCTTTATGACTAAATAATATTCCATTGTGTGATTACATGGCATTTTAGCTTTCTGTTTGTCAGAGGGTGGATACTGGGGTTGTTGCCAGGATTATAAGGTGCTCTCGCACACTTGACATGCGTGTGATGACTTTTACGTGGACCTTTGCGTGCATTTCCTTTGGGTGTAGATTAGGGGTGGAAGGGCTGGGACACGTGGGAACACTGTTTAGTCCTTTTTAGGAACTGCCAGGATTCTTCCCGAAGAGAGTGTGACCTTACGTGTCCGCACCAGCGATGCACTAAGGTTCCGATTCCTTTGCATCCTCAGTAGTGCTTGTTACTGTCCGGGCTTTTGACGCCACGGTCCTCGTGGACGAAAAGTGGTGTCTGCCTGTGGTTGGGGTCTGCGTTGCACTGACAGCTCATGACTTTGCGCATCTCTTTATGTGTTTCGTGGCAATTTGTGTATCTTCTTTGCAGAAAAGTCTATGCAGATCCTTTGCCCATTTTAAAATCGGGTTATTTGTCTCTGATTATTGAGTGTCAGAGTTTTTACGTATTTTAGGTACAAGTACCGTATCAGATATATACCATCACTGGAATATAGTTAACCCAACAGAAAAGCGCTTAATTTAATGTGTTTAGTGTATTTATGAAGAATATTGTTTGGCTAAAGGAATTTATATCATTTCCCATATTATGCTTTCGTTGAAGATAAAGTCAAGATTCACTTACTGAGAAAACAGGTTTGAAGTTTTGCCCTTGAGCCTCAGCTGGCGTTAGAAGGCTCACACAGGTTGATTTAATAATAAGAGAACAAACTAGACAAGACAAAGGAGAGAGATAAAGCAGTCAAGAACTGGAGGTCAAAGGTCAGCTCTTTTGGCGACAGCTGTCCCTCTGGTCACAGTGACGATGGAGCTCCTGACTCAGACCCAGTGTTGGACCGACCCACTCGGCCGCCACCGCCCACTCCGTAGTCACCTTCCTCTAGTGGAAACGGGGACACAGAGGGAAACCACAGGTTAACGATGAATTGCTTATCTCTGGGTTTTTATGTCAGAGGAGTATTAATGCTTTTTAAACAATTGTATTCCTTAAAAATACAACTTTGGAGTCTACTAATACAGTCAATACAGCTCCCAAGGCTGGTTAACATTCTTAGGATCTTATAATTTCTTTTTTTTTACACGTTTTTGTTTTTTCTTTTTTCTTTTTTTTTAAGATTTTATTTATTTATTTTTAGAGAGGGAAGGGAGGGAGAAAGAGAGAGAGAGAGAGAAACATCAATGTGCGGTTGCTGGGGGCCGTGGCCTGCAACCCAGGCATGTGCCCTGACTGGGAATCGAACCTGCAACGCTTTGGTTCGCAGCCTGTGCTCAATCCACTGAGCCACGCCAGCCAGGGCAGGATCTTATAGTTTCTATCCTATTATTGATTAATATTTCTGTCCCAGTTCTAGTTGGTCTGTAAGTCATAAAGGAACTTCGAGATGATTTCAAGTAACTGTGCTCCTTGGATTCACCGGGAGTTTGTCCTGCCCTCCAGCACTGCACAGCTTCTCCCTTCGTTGGCCTTATTACATGTGGAGGGTTCAGCGCTCTGGCTGTGGTATTTCTGATGGCTAATTAAAGTAGCATTTTGATTTATTGGACGATCTTGCTAGAACGATGAATGTAAGTTTACCGTTTGGATGGTAATTGCTGCAGGACAGTAACCACGGACCAGGGTAATCTGGGCAAAGAAATGCCTAATTATCAGTCTAGTTAATTAATAGACACAAGTGATTCAGCTTGATGACATTTCATCCTTAACAAATTTCATTTCCTTTTTATTTTCCTTTCAATTTACTTTCATAAGAACCTTTTCTTCATTAGTCCATCCAAAAGGTAATACCGTATTTTTCGGGCTATAAGATGCACCCCCCCCCCAAATTTGGGAGGAAATGCAGCGGCGACCCTGCTCGTGCCTTCTGTGACCCTGCTCCACCATAGCCCGCCCCCCGCCCCCCGCCCCCCACCCCACAGCAGGGCAGATGAGCTACATGTGGAGCATAAGACGAACACCCCCCCGCCTCCCAAATTTGGGGGGAGTACATCTTACAGTCTGAAAATACGGTATTTTTGGTCCCAGTGGTCATGGATAGGACAGAGAGAGAACTGAGGAGGAAAATATTGCCAAGTTAGAATTTACAGAACTTGGCCAGGGATACGATCTGAACGCAGTTCTCTTTGAATTGCTTTTGCCAACCATGAAGCCAATACGTTTCTTTCTCCCATTCACGTCTTATCGCTCCACCATTCAGAATCTCCAAAGATGCCCCATCTTAGAGGGACAGCGGGCAACCTTCCCCCAGCGGGGAACACAGAAAAGAGAAAAAAGAAACAAATATTCTCAAACACCAGTGTGGACGCCGGGGAACTAAAAGCTTGCTGTCGGGCAGAAAGGGGGATCGGGAGGAGGAAATGTTTGCTTTCTGACGCGGACGTGAGTGGTGGGGTTGCTGTGATCCTGGGCTCCTGGGCACAAGGGGGGGCATTCAGGTACAAATCCTGGGGGTTGGGAGGAAGGACGACTGAACACTTCCCCCCCGCACCCCCCAGCAATCATTACTTTTAGGAAAGGGTGGAAAAGAGGAAAACAAGTGCAGCGTGGCACTGTGGACTGTCGAGGAGTGAGGCGATGGAAGGGGACCCGGGTGGTCAACAAAGCAGAGGGGTGGGGACGGATGGAGCCCACGGAGGTCACTGGTTCCCAGGGAGTTCTGAGAAGACAGCTCCAGACAGTGGAGACATCCTCATCGTGAGGAAGGACGAGGACAGAGGACATGTCACGGAAGTGTCCTCGGTGTTTTCCACGAAGATAAGAAACACAGTGAACTCTCTGTTGCACAGAAAAGTTGAGAGAAGCTTTTCCTGTGACTGTTTTTTTCATGTGAGCCTGTATGCATTTCTCTATTTTTTTTTGTTTGCTTTTAAAGTTAGATTTGCGGGGTGAGCATCCGAGAGGAGGAGGAGAGAAGGGTGCGGTGAGACAGCGGGGGTGAGACTGGGGACCGCCGGCACCACCTGGTGTGTCCCACGGGCAGGAGGGGTGGCCGAGGGCTCGTGCGCAGCAATGTCGTTGGTCACAAAGCACAGTGTCGCACTAACTGAAAATACGTTCTGCCTCACACAGCAGGACTCAGTGGAGGGGTGGTAGCTATTTGACAGATCCAGGCCGGGGGACCCATGTTCGGAACAGGCCGTCTCGCTCCACAGCGTTATCAGGACACCTGGCCCTTCCCGTTTTCTCCGTCCGGCACCTTCCCCCGCAGACCAGCACCCTTCAGGTTCTCTCTGAACTCACTCGCGCCCTCCGCCTCGGGCCGTTCTCTTGCTCGGGTACGAAGGGACGGGGATAAGAAGGGGTGAGCTGAGAGTGTTGAAAACTTTCCGAACTAGAATATGGGCTTGATTCCAGTTCCGTCTGTTGGCAATGTAGATAATTTTCAATTAAAAATATATGAGTACATACACACACTTAGGTGCATACACATATATGCACATGACCACTTAGCATGGCAGGTCTGTCCTTTGTAAATAATCAGGTTATGCAGCGTAGGTAAGACAAGGCAAATGGAAGGATCGCATGTGGGGGTACACTGAGTCATGCAGAGAGCCGTGATCGCCCAAGTTTTATGTATGAAAAACCACGAAGGTCATTGTTATTTGGTAGAGGGAGAGCTGAAATCCAGTGCTGCGAACTTGACACAATTAAAATAACAAAGTATTACTAAGTACCTGTAGCATGATTGTTATTATTTTTGGCTAATTCTTTATATGTTATCTGTCAAAGAACCCAACCAAACATATTATTATAAAATATATGACTTTGAAGCTTCTCTCATCAACGTAGAAACTAAAGCCAGACCCTTTGGGGACTGCCCGGCCTACTCATAACTAAAATTCCCTGTTTGGTAGTGTTCATGCCGCGGAGGGAACTCATACGTTTGGGGAGGAAATGGGGCAGAGAGAAGTCACCCCAGTGGAGATGGAAGAGGATATAAGGGGGATAAATGGTAATGGGAAAAATACAATAAAAAGTCTTTAAATTAAAAAAGAAAAGAAATGGTTGGTCCCCCACCTGGGAAAGTCATCCACCAGCGAGCTGATTACATACCCTGTTTAACTCTCCGGCGCATCTGCAATAGTCATTTCATCCGCTTCTTTATTTATTTGCTTACCAATTATTCACTGAGCACTGAGGGTGTGACAGAGCCGTTCTAGGTGTTGTGGTTTCCACAAGGAAATCCACATAAAAAACTCCAAAATCGGGGAGACAGAAAATAAGCACACAAAAAATATGTAAGATATATACCGTCTCTGAGGCTGTCATTCAACAGAGAAAGTATAAGCTGGGGAAGACAGTGGGAAGTTCAAGATGAAATACCGAGTCCCACTTAAACGTTGGCATCAAGGAATCAGTGTCTCACCGATGACTTGGTCAAGTTGGCGTGGGAGCTGCACGGGTACTGAGACGTGAGCTTTCTGGGTGGCAGGGAAACAGACTCTCAGACGCACACACACCTGGCCGTGTGAGAGGCAGGTCAGGGCGGTCAGAGCAGAGGGACGGGCAAGAAAAGGCTCGGGTCTGAGAGGCAGCCTGGAGCCGGGTTGTCTAGGTCCTTCAGGTCAGTAGAAGGTTGCCCGCTGTCCCTCTAAGATGGGGCATCTTTGGAGATTCTGAATGGTGGAGCGATAAGACGTGAATGGGAGAAAGAAACGTATTGGCTTCATGGTTGGCAAAAACGATTCAAAGATTGTGTACATAATCTCAACCAGGGCACTTACATCTTGTCTGGGACAAGGGTCCGCTGTGGGAGACATGAGAAGTGCTCAGATTCTGATACATTCAAGGTGTTGGTGTCAGGACTTGTTGACTGACGGGAGAGGAAAGAACAGAAAGAGCGGGGTCTAGAACGATGGCAGGGTTTTGGATGGAGCAACCAGAAGGATACACTTGTCACTCACCACAATGAAAAGACCACAGGGCTTTTATTGGGGACACCATACGCTTAAGAGACTTATGACACTAGCACAGTTTCGTCCAGAATGGCGTCTGGAGGTGGGGGAGGACTCTCCAGTGAAGGCATACACTTGGCCTTGACAGCGTGTGACGGATTTGAAGACACGGAACTGGATAAAGACACCTTGCAGGATTATTTTGAGGACTCGGCATGCCATGCCAGACCACAGCAGGTACCCTCTGTTCGCCATCAGCTCTATTAACTGGTATCAGGGAGTCGGACTCTGTGTACATCATACTCATTTCTTAATTTGGCGTCAGACAGTTTGAGGTGGCAGGAGAGATGCTTCCAAGACAAGAGGACTTGGAGAACCACACATTGTATTTGTGACAAAGTGGAAAAGACTCAGCCCTTCTCACGGGTATTTTACATCTAAATCGGAATAGTTCAGAGGTCAGGCCAAAATATGGCGACCCTCATGATCAGAAAGGAATAAATGTTTGTCACTTTATTTGGATATTTTCTAGAACAATGATATGAACGAGCAGGTACATATCAGAATGTTTTTAAGGCACTAAAGAGTGAAGGTGTATGTCTTCACCAGAGGCAATCTTTAGAATCACTGTCTCAAGTATTGCAGAAATTAGTGTTAAATATATCTCAAACATGTGACTAAAGTACGTACAGTATCAGGCATTTTACTCTCAGGTGATGTATCACATTATCCCATCATAGAAGATTTTTATAGAGGGAAGTCAAATAGAATTATAGGAAGTATAAAAGTCAGTCTCCTTGAAAGATACAAGTTTTTAGAGGCCATTTGAAAGATTGTATGGAAGACCTGCATGATAAAAAGAATTCAGTAAGAGGAAATGATTAAACTCAGTAACAATTATTGTAAAATGCAGCAGAAGATGAGCATAAAGAAGGTAGGTGCCAAAGGAAATGATGTTTAAGTTATATAAATGTAAGCAAATAACAGTTTCTAAAAGATTCAGGTAATGATAGCACGTTATTACAATATGTTGAAATAACTTGACCAAAAAAGGGGACGCTTCAAATAGAAATCAGTTGGCAAATGATATAAATATCTACATTAAAAGATATAAGATAAAAAGATATGAGAACCCCAATGCCTCATTCCATGAGAACATGCTAGAAGTCAGGGGAAAGCTAAGTTGCTTTTATATTTTAGTATAATCAACTTTTAAGGGGTGCAATTTTGCAAATGTGTACCTTGGGGATGGTTATTTCATAAGAATCCCTTCATTAACTTACTGGGCAAGCATGTTATTTTCATCAATGGGATCTAGAAACTGTAGGTCTGGGCATTGTGGTAATGTTCTTTGTAAAATGAAAATTAACTTATCAACACTCATATTACTGTATTTTGCCATGCATGATGCACACTTTTTTGCCCAACTTTTTGAGGGAAAAATAAGGATGAGCATGATACATGGGTACTGCTAATTCTGTATCTATATAAATGCTTTAATTCTTTTATTTATGCTTATGCATTAAAGTGTAACTCTAGAAAGCAATAATGATATATGTATTCACAATAATACCCTGGAACATAACAATTGATTTCTAAATAACAAATAACAAAATAGATAAAACTAAATAAACTAAATAATACAAACTAAAACTAAACAAACTAAATAATAAATAACAAATAAATAAAAAAGTGAATTAAAAAATTAAAATGAAAGATTTTTCCCCTGAAAGTTCGGGCCCAAAACGTGGGTGCGCATTATGCACAGCAAAGTACAGGAAGTTTCATCCATTTTTTGTCAAAGTGATTGGTGTCTTTAGAAATACAAGAATATCTTCATTCCTGGTGTTTCCTTAGCTTGCAAAATCTATCATCCTCTCACCAAATGGTAGGCATTTGTAAAATCACAGAGAGATGGTCTCCTGTAACTTTCCATCATGAACAGGGTACTTGTGTAGATTTAAACTCAAGTGACGTTTGGGCTTTCTCCAGTACCTGCCTCCCCAGAGACCACCTGACAGTTTTATAAAATCTGCAACCACAGCGGGAACATATCAAGCCAGAACGCAGTGTCGTTATTTGTGTGAGTGGCATATAGACAGTGGTTCTGGTATTTCATACAGTTGTCCAATGTGTGTTCCCAGGCAGGATTCGTGGTGCTTTGGGATGGATAGTGGTACATTCTCTGAAAAATACAGTTGCATACTCAAGTAAGATTGGGGAATGCTAGTGAAACATTACATTTTTAATGGCTTTTGACTTTTACTTCTTTAGTTGAACTACTTCCACATTTAGAGAAAGTCACAAAAGTGGAAAATAGTCCCAAGAGCTCATTTGCACGCACCTGTGCCACGTAAATGCCTCCTGATATTCACATCTTACACGATCGCAGTGTAGTTATCAAAATAAGGAATCTATATTGATTCAGTGATTGGCCATATTAGAATTTTAGGAATTTCCCCCTTACGTTCCCTTTTCTCTTTTTTTTTTCTTTAAAGGTTTTTTTTAAAGATTTTTATTTATTAATTTTTAAAGAGGGAAGGGAGGGAGATAGAGAGAGAGAAACATCAATGTGTGGTTGCTGGGGGCTGTGGCCTGCAACCCAGGCATGTGCCCTGACTGGGAATCGAACCTGCGATGCTTTGGTTTGCAGCCCGTGCTCAATCCACTGAGCTACGCCAGCCAGGGCAGGTTCCCTTTTCTATTCCAGAATTCTCCCATGGCCTTTCCTCTGTGAGCCCACCTCCTTGAATCCCCTTGAATAACTTGATCAGGATTCTCTCATATTTTGAGAAATCTGGGCACCCTCTGCTTGGGAAGCTTCTCATAGCTCCTCATTCCTTATCAAATTAAATTCAAATATGACTGTTTTATTTAAGGGCTTCCCTGCTTTAGTCTTCATTTACTTTTATGTCCTTATCGCCCATGAGGCTCTTGTGTATATATAGCATGTTCTTCAAATAACAAGATCCTAAATATACTTTGTGGTTTCCGCCTCCTACATCTTATTTTAATGTTGTTCTCTCTGCCCTGAATTCATTTCTTCTGCCTTCTCAGAGGATTTTACTAAATCAGATATTTGGTAAAATATTCACCATGGTCCCCTCGAGAATATTTTAAGCTCTCCAGCTTAATGTGAGTTTTCCTTTCTATGAATTCACATAGAATTTTGTTACATTCTGCCAGAGCCTTTCCTTTTATGTGTTTATGTTATTCAATCTAGTCCGCTGTAACTTCATTCAAGGTAGAGAACACGTCTTAATCATTCTTACACCTTCTAGAATGTTTTTCACAGCCTGGATGCTCACTAAACATGACTTTTAAAAAAGACATAAAAGATGCACGAAGGACTCCTTGGGGCTCCTGGTCCAAAGCAGTTTGTGGTCGGCATGCCTTCATCCACTCTCCCTCATCGAGGTCCCCCAAAAGGACAACTCAAGAAATAAAACATCATATGCTTCCAACAGTGAAACAGAAGTGCAAGGGTGAGAGGCTGCAAGGAATCTGGAAGATGGAAAGTGGATAAAGGTGTGTTTTCTGAGGAAGCCCCAGTCCCAGGATATGTTTAGATGAAGCAGAATCTCTGGCTCACAAGGCAGTTCAATATTGAGTTTTTTGAGGTATCTCTTTACTGCTCTCCATGGTGGATGCACTCACCTGCGTTCCCACCGACACAAGAGAGAGTTCCCCTCCCTTTGCATCCTCGCCAGCACGTGATTGTTGCTGTATTGATGAGAGCCCCTCGGACAGGTGTGAGGCGATGTTAGGTAGCATGACCCGTCAACCAAGATGGCGCCAGAGTGGGTGGAAGCCACGCTAACCTCCTCCCAGGACCAAACAGGAATGCTAACTCCAGAAAATCTTAAAACTTGCAGAAAAGGAGGAGAATCTCAGAATCCTTAACTTCTGAGAAAAGGATTCATTTAACTAGTTTAATTGCAAAGAGATTTCCCGAGGCATATGGTTAACTCACAGAACAAGGGAGCCTCCTGTGTCTAGGCTAATCTCCCACACGCATTTCTGCCACCACACTGGCCAACTAGCCCTGTCATGGACCTTGACCTCTAAACACCCTAGATCCTCTGTATCTCTTCAGCCGCCCACTGCAACAAAAATGACTGTCCTTTTCCTGTCTGTTCCTCCTTTAGTGCACTTCCAAAACCAACTGCATTTCTGTGCAGTTGATGGGACTCAGGTCCCACATCGGCATCAAAGCTAAAAGCAAAGATCCCTACAAGTTGTGGTAAAGAGATGAAAAGTCCAGACCTGTTGGGTCTCAACAGGAGACTGGACTAGATTAAAAGCAACATAGGCAGTGGGGTGTGGCAAAGGAGGTGGCTGTTTTCTCTCCCAACTGGAAAGAAAAGGCAATCGTAAACTCCAAGAAAATAAAAAAGAAACTCTAATAAAGCAGATTAAAATATGACATAACACTGAACTAAGGCTGTCAGGAAGTAAAGAGCAAAGTTTTAAATTTTCTCTACATATTTTTCATTGTTCAGGCACCTATGGGAAGGTATATAGTTATAGTACTCCCAGTAACCCTTAAGTCAGGTGTGTTGCAATAATCATAGTAATGTGATCAACGCACACAAGTTTTCTACTTTTTTTCTCAGCTTTACTGAGATGTGATGTGAGTTTCATGTGTAAACCTGTTCTCTCTTTTTAATCTGAAGTCATTGACTTCCCTATAGCCAGTGAACAAAATACAAATATTTACCATTTCGACAATGTAAAAATAACCTCCCAGCCAACAACGCTTTGGAGTAAAAGCAGGGGGGAGAGGTGGGAGGGAGGAGCGCAGCCACTCTCCTGATCTTACACAGGAAAAATCGAGATTTTATGTCTGCAGTGGGTGGACCTGAGTGCTAAGTGTTATTTGAAGTTAAAGAGTAACTAGCTCGTCGGCAGATATGAACTTGCAACCTAGGAATGCTGAGAGCAGACAGGTTTTATCTGGCCACCAGCCTGGAGTCAGTGTGTCTCCTCCTTTTGAAGTGTTTTCTTTGACGCTGCCTTCCAGTGGCCGTGCAACACCCAGCTCCCACCGGCCTGCACACGTCCCTCTGTCGTCCCATCCGGCCTGACTCCCCCACTGCCCTTGCCAAGCCTGCCCTGGGGACCCTGGACTTGCGCTCCCAGAGAGGGATTCCAAAGAAATGTTTATAACAGCAATCTGATTGTACGCACAGCTCGGTGTCGGGAATCTCTCATAACTCAGAGAAGGAGGTTAACAGATAATGCCTACAATAATAGAGTAATTAAGTTAGATAACATATTATTAAGAGAAGCCTCAGAACTCTTTGAATTCAGCTCAGGATTTGGGAGCACTTAAGGAGGTGTTGAAATGTAAGCGATGAAGGAAGTAACGTGCTAGAAACAGCAGTAAGTGGGATGAAAATATTGTTGAAATTTGGCCATTCATTCATTCATTCATTCATTCCCTAAATCAGGATCTCACGTGTCCACACCGTGGGATGTACTGTGCGAGAGTTTAGGCGATGCCATGTGAACACATGATCTCTAAAGAGGAACATCTAACACAGGTCAGGACACCAGGTAAACACGGCTCATGTGTGCATTTGGAACGCACTGGGAATTCACCACCCTACATTGGTTTTCTTAGGAAAGTATCTTTCAGCGCTGGTCAGGTCAGTTTGCAGACCTTGGGAATCAATCAAAGGACAAAATGAAGGGACAGGAACGAGACAGACCAGTCACACCTAATTTCCAAAGGGCAAAAAAAAAAATCTTCAACTAATAAAATGTAAATAACAATGAGAAGAGCTTTGGAAACTTCTGTATTTGTAAGTACTAACCTTTTTGAGATGTAACTTTCCCGAAGACTTCTCTGGATATTTGAAAGTAAAGAGACAGCACAAAGAGGCTGAGCGAAAGACACTCAGTACATTATTCAGAGAGTGAGGGGACAGGGTACTTTAGCTTCAAGTTTTTACTAATGCTGAAAGCAGAACGCTAGAAAGCACCGGGATGTGCCTTGTCTAATGATAACGTTCAAGAGTCCAGAAGGCAGTTTCACTCTGATGAACGGATTTATTTTTTCACCCTACAGTTCAAAAAATAGATAAAAAAGATCTTTCCAGAATTTTATTGGTTATTTTTTTGCGTGTAAAAAGCAGGTAGCTCCCTGAAGTAAGGGACCCCTTCAGAAAGCCCCACACTGACATTTCCCGGGGACAGACCGGCTTGAAGGGTAGTGGGTACGGCCTCCTTCACGTGCATGCACACGGCCTGTCGGGTTTAACGCTCGAGCTCCATTCCAGTGCTCACTGAAGTGTGTCCCTTTCCAAAGTGTGATCCTGTTTTGCGGTCACTACTGACCATGCTTGGAACCCAGGGAATACTTGTCTGTTTCTACCCCACTGCATTTTTCTCATCCTGACGAAGGCGAACAGCTTTCCGGCTCCACCTAGCGGTAGAAAATTGATTCTCATCCTTTATACTTTAGTCTTCGGACTCAGATTTCTAGCTTTGCTCTCCGCAGACATAAAAGGCTGGGGAGGCCCTGCTGTGGAAGAGTGGGAATACGTATGTGCCCGAGCCACGCTCGCTGGTGCCTTATCACTTCTAGAGCTCATGAATGCTGTTCTCTCCAGATGATGATGCCTGTGGGTCAGTTCTGTCTGCACATGAGCAAGAATGCATGCTCCTCCAAAAACGTGGACTAGCTATTTGCTTTACAGCTTTACCCGGTTTAGAAGCTTCGGTAACATTCATGTGCTCTCTCCACCCCCCAAATTTCAACTCTGTTTCCAAGGACACAGCCTGACGTTTGTCAAAATCCTTTCTTTCACCAGCGGGAACTGTAGCTTCCCGATATTGATGGTAAAGGCAAGATTGCATCAGAATTGAACTATTTTACTTTTTTACTTTTTTAAAGATGTCATTTATTTATGTTTAGAGAGAAGGGAAGGGAGGGAGAGAGAGAGGGAGAGAAACATCCATGTGTGGTCGCCTCTCATGCATCCCCCACTGGGGAGCTGGCTTACAACCCAGGCATGTGTCCTCACTGGGAATCGAACCGGCAACCCTTTTGTTCACAGCCCACGCTCAATCCACTGAGCTACACCAGCCAGGGCATATTTTACTTTTTAAATGGAGTAAAAGTTTGAGACCACTGGGAGCTAATGCAGTTCATGCCTGTTCACGGAGAGGCGCCCTGAGGAAACCGGAACGGCCCCGGGACCAGGCGGGCGTTGGACTGGTGTCTGCCGGAGCAAGGGATGAGATACCGTGTGTCCGTCTTCATTGCATCTAGCCCTAAAGGTCACTTCTTTTAGACTCCTTACATCTACTTTTAACCAGTAAAATGAGAGAGTAAATGCATTTTGAACCTCCTTTAAAATGGGGTGTCAGTAAGGAAATTTTATCTAACTCTTCAAGTACAAATCTAAATGTCATCCTTTTCCTAAGGCAAATATTTCTACCCAGTTACATGCAAAGTCTTTTATTGCACAGAGAAGAATGGATCTTACACCAAAGGTTCTTGTCGCAGGTTCTCTTTAGTCCCACTGATGTGGGGACGATTTAGTTTGATGATAAAAAGAGGTGTGTAAAACCACCTCATCTGACAATCTGTGCCGATTTTGGTGCGTCTGAAATGATCGTTTACTGTACGCTTGACTACATTGTTTGGGGCTGAAGGGAACGGAACGGACTAGCCCAGATGCATCTGATCATTGACAGGCAGAGGTGTTTAAATCAACAACTACAACGTTATGAGACAGATGCACTCCCACTAACCATGGCTTTTGCAGCCTGGCCCACGGTGCTTCAGAATGCCGTGGTTTTATGCTTTTTGTAAAATGCAAACCATATCCTGTGACACACTGCTGACACAGGAAAGAGTGTGTAAGGTAGTAAGAGTTCAACTGGTTGCATCTGCAACAGAAAATTCCAGGTAAATCCTTCTTTTCTTCCTCTGGGAGAGAAGCAAACCTGCCTGGATTCGTTTACTGCATTCGAGGCCTGTGTTAAAGTGCATTTCTGCAAAGAGCAGGCCCGAGAACAGAGTCATCAGCGAAAGGTCCCGTCCCACTTGGCTGATTCTGAGGCACAGGAAACAGGTGTGTGAGTTAGTTTGCTCTCCGGCCATAAACACTCTCTCATTTGCCTGGAAGGGGTAATAATGGATTCATGGGGAACGTGCAACTTCCCTTTGGAAGAAGAAGGAAATGCAGTTTTCAAAATTGATTTATGCCTCATTCAAAAACTGGTGGGAACAAATGGTATTTCTGACCCGGGAACCATAAACAGAATAGAACAAACATACTTTGACTTTTTTTCTTTTCCAATACTTAAGTATATCGAGGAGGGACTTTTCGTGTTGTCCCGGGATGAAGGACTTGAGGCTAAACTGAGGAGAAAGGAGAGTCATGTGCCCCCTTTTCCTAATCCCCCCTCCTTTCTGCAGGGAGAGAAGATGGGGCCGCGGGAGAGGGCCACACAGGGGCTCTGCCCCTGCCCCAGACCCTCACGTCTGCAGGAAGTGGGACGGGCACCCCTTTCCCTGGCAGACGCCGGCTTGCGTCCCAGTGTTCAGCGAGCTCATGAACGTGAGGGAGGGAGAATCAGAGAGGGACGGCAGCACCGGAGAGCAGCATTCACCCCCATGCCTGGATTCCCTGCCCCACAGCTGATGGCTCAAAAAGATTTGAGCCATTTGTCTGGAACCCCAAGAAAGGAAACCCAAGAAGCTAGAGGATTCTCGGGAAACACGGCAGGGAGGATGAAAGAGATTTTCTGGGAGAATATGAAGAGGGCTGTCCCTCTCTCCCCACAGGAGATTTTTTCCACGTCTCTACCAACCAGCTCCCTGGAGGATGTGCGGGACCAGGTAGAACTATTTCAGAGAACGGGGGGCCCCGGGGGGCATAAGGCTGAGCTGGCAAGAGGGGAGTTCCGGACTGGATGGCTTTGTCACAGCTGGATGTGGTTCAAAAGAAACGAGATGTGTCCAGGACGCTGTTAAGGGACAGGGGTGGGAGCTCTGTCAGCGCGTGGTGGGCAGCGGCAAGGTCTCGGGGACAGGGACAGTGCAGTGTGGGACTTCTTTCCTCTAGTAGATAGTGTTCTTCCTGCCTCCTAAAGAAATTCTCTCTTGCTTTTTCTTGCACTTTCTCTTTCCTTATTTCAAATGTTGTCCTCACTAAGACATCTATCGGGGGTTTAAGACATAGAGAACTGTGGCATGAGCTTCCTTTCCCTCGAGGTTGCCATCAAAGTCCCCCCAAGGCTCTCGAGCCTAAGGAATCCGGCCCATGAATTCCAGGGCGTGACCCTCCATTCGGGGGAAATAGAGATTTCAATGAGATTTTTTTATGTATCAAGTGTACACTGTTATTTGGTACTTCATTATTTCTCCATGGAGTATTTTATTTCCATAGTCCTGCTTTTATTTTGTTTCATTTCCTACTAATATCTTCACAAACAGATGGGGCTGGCGATTGCTTTGAAAATAAAGGGGGACACGAACCCACCCAGGGGTGATTCATCGCCATTCCGTAGTCAGCAGGGAGAGCAGACACGTCACCAGGGTGTGGCAGGGGCAGACCAGACTGTGTCACCGCCGGCTCGGACTTCGAGTCGACCGCAAGGAGGTGCACGAGCCAGTTATTTCCCCTGCGCGCTCATTTCATCGGTGCAAACAAGTCTTCAAATTTCATTAAGTGGCTTTGCATAATCTTTACTGAGGTCCTCATTCTGTGCTTTTTGTTCCTGATGTCTTTTGTGTTTTTACAGCTGCCAAGGTTAAATTCCTTTCACGTTCATTAGTGCTTACGAAACTCAGTCATGCCTTCCCCCCCTCAATTCTAATGGCAAATTCATCCTCGTGAAAGTAATTGACCGAACCTAAAAAAATGACTCTGGTGAAGGAAAAAGATATTATATAATTAGAAGAGCCGAACATGTCGTAATTGAGCATGAAGAACACTGTTGGATTGTTCTGTGTTCATTAAACAAAACATTTATTAAGCACTCGCTGGTGTCAGAACAAATGTCGGGTCTCAGGGATGGCGGTAAACGAGACACGACTCCTTCCCTCACGGAGTGCGCTGCCTGCGAAGGATTAATGAGTACCGTTTGGCGCTGTAGTGTTACGGAACAAGGTCTAACGTCAAGAAGCCGAGGAAGTCGTGAGTAGCCCCAGGGTCAAAGAGTAGATCAGGCCTAGGAGACGAAGGAGCAGCGTTGGGCAAAGGCCTTGGTGTTCGAGTTTGCATTCAGGGAAATGACAGGCTGCCCCTGGCTGCAGCCAGGAGAGGTGGAAGGGGAGGGACCCAATGGCCTTTGAGAGACCGGTCTGAAAGCTTTGCAATGACAGGGGCGCTCCCTTCCAAGGCACCCCACCGCGTTCCCATTCCGGTGCCTAGAGTTAGATTCCCACATGGCTCTGGTACCCTCGTGTGACCGTGATGCGAGCCCGCGCTGCCTTTTGGATCTCAGAACAAACCCAGACGGATTACGAGCCTCCTCTCTTGAACTCCCAGCTCTTTACATGGATTCTGTCTTTGCCAAGTAGGCCCGCGCCAAGCGGTGACGTGGTGCATGACCAAGAATTTTATTTCTGTTTGCCAAAGGGAACATTGTCCCTGCTGGTAACAGCCTTTCTTAGCAAGTGGTCACCAGGCACAGCCAGATGCACTCGGTCATCCAGTGTTTTATTTTCCTGTTTCCCAAAAGAAGTGGTAACATCACAGAAAGGTAAAGGTTTTAAGAGCGTTACTGTTCGGCAGTTGGCAGGCGTGTTAAAAGAGGCCGTAAAACACAGCAACGGGGAGGACCCGAGAGCAGAGTCCCAGAGGAAGCTAACGTTTACGGAGAGATGACTGTCATCCGGCATCTGCCCGGCGATTTGTCTCCATTACCTCATTTTGTCCACCCCAGTGAGGCCGAGAGCGTTTTCTGCAGAAGCGGGAAAGAGTCACTGAGAAGTTCAGTAGCTCACAAGATTGCCGTTAGAATTCAGATCTATCAGACCCCAGGGCGTCCTCAGCATCCCGAAGAGGAAATGAAGAGAAATGAAATACATCTTGAAAATACAGGGTTTAAGAAAACTTATGCACACTTTGATAACATCGATAAGTATCTTATCTCCCTAGTAATCCTTTAGAGAAAACTCGAAGTTTAAAAAGGCTTTTGAAACCCTGTAGATGGTTGATGTGACTTGTTACCTGCGTAGGCCCACTCAGAATCCATGGAGATTATGAAGTATTTGGATTTTTATAGATTTATCCCCTTTCTTCCTGAATGTGTATTTCCCGTGCTTGCCAGAGTTCACAAGCTTTATTCGGCAAAAGTAATTGGAATTGTACAAAATGGGGGAAAGGGCTATTGGATATTTAGAACAAACTTTTCCTAGGTTGAATATTTTATAAGCAGACAGGTCCAGAATAAAAGAAACTGCACTTCCTGTTTAAATGTATTTTCTTAATACTTTTGGGATCCCTTTTGGAGACCCTGACTTGTACCACAAAGAAATAGTTTTTCTTCACAGCCGTACAGTTGGAAGAAAGCCACTAGCATGATATATAGATAGAAATTAAGAATATATTTTCTATGAGTCAAATGGCTGAGTTGACATGTACCCATTGATAATTTTTTTAAAAAGCAAACTCAGCTACAGCTGCCAAGCGGTCCCCATAAATGAGACAAAGCGGGCCACACTGTCGATTCTACAAAGCCAGGGTTGCGTTTGGCCGTGCGTGCCCACACAGACGCCAACAGAGACCAAAAGTCAATGCACGGTCAGAAGAGATGCTCTCATTTATGGGACTGTGGGAAACTCCTACTTTCTAGGAAGCTTCTCCAGGGTGCGGGTGTGCGCGTGTCTGTGGTACCCGCATTTGTAAGGGGCGCCCGCACCTGGGCCGCCACACAGACACTTCCAGCTGGGACGCCCGCTTCCCCGCGGCGGCAGCCGCCGTGTTGGACCCACATTCACCGATTTTCTCTGTGTGTTGTGTGTGTCCGTGCGTGTGTGTGTCCGTGTGCTGCAGGGAAGGCCAGCAGTCCCCGGAGCAGTGGCAGAAGACGTACGGCAGATGCTCTGGCAACGAAGTGTACCACATCACCTTGGAGGACAGTGCGTTCTTTGCGGAATACGAAGGAAAGAGTTTTACATATGCTTCTTTCCACGCACACAAAAAGTATGTGTCTGCTTCCAGGGTGGCGTGAAAATACGACTCCATCGGACCTTTTCAATGTGGTTTTCCAAAACACAAGTCGTGTTGGTCGGTGCTCATGAGTGGCAAATATTCTGAGGTTTCACGTCATTACTGAGACATTTGAACTTGGGCCTGGTGGGTGGTCCCCACAAGTTCAGACAACCAGGGATACAGTGTAATTCAGTAGAAATATTTACTTTAGTGACTTTTAAATTATCTTTGAAAGATTTTAATCCATTAAGAATTCACAATATATAAAAATGAATCTTTTTATAGATCTGAATTTTAAACTGTTGATTAAAAATTTAAACAAAGTAATAATGAAAGTTATAAAAACTAGACATTTTAAAAAACTTGTTTTGGCAAGGGAAATAGGTTAAAAAAAGATAGTTCCTTCTAATTCAAACATAGAACATTATTTTATTTTCTTTTTATAACATATTTACTTTAGAGATAAAAAAATTTTATCAGAATAATGTATTATCAGTATTATAAGTATATTAATATAACATTTTTAGGGTTTGTAATATATCTGGTATATTTCACTAATCCAATATCCAATGTACTCACTCCATGCTGAGCCTCAATATGATTTCATTTGTATATATACTGTTGATGTTTAAAAATATTTTAAAGCTTGACTTATTTATAATATTATAAGACATGTCAAAATATACATATTCAGGACATTTTGTTTTTGGAGCATAACCTGGAAAAGTAGAAATTTTTAGGTAATGTTTGTTACAGTCAGTGGTTGTTATTTCTCCTAATTAAGCTACGCACTTATTCAAGACTATTTGAAATGTGTTTTTCTAACATTTAGAGTAAACCAAACATGGTAGAAACAGAACAAAAATAAGTGTAAGGACCCCGATTCTTTCTCATACGATGTTGGGTAAGTTCCTTCCTCTCCATTAGGCTAACGGCTCTCAAACATTTTTAACTAAAGTAAGAAATACTGTTTTACCTTTTTTGACCAACGTAAGGTGTGAGTTTTATGATAAACTCCAGTACACACACACACACAAAATTTACTAACGTTTATTGCCCTTACTATATGGTATGCACTCTGATGTTTTCTATTCTCTTTTATTCTTCTTCATGTATGTACATAAATATATGTAATAACCAGCTAGATTGGTTTCTCAACACACTAAGGACCCAGTTTTCCTTAAAAAAACACGAGTCTTAAACTTTCAGGATACTTTCAAGCTTTAAAAGGCTCTGACTGGGGGCTTTACTTTTCACCTGCTTTTTAAGAGTTGAATTATTTTCTGACGTATGCAAACTTAAGAAAACAACACTCAGACCTTTGCTGAATTACAATCCTTAAACTCTTCTGTTGTCTTTTTTGTATTAAGGTTTGGTGTCTGCTTGATTGGTGTTAGGAGGGAGGATAATAAAAACATTTTACTGAATCCAGGTCCTCGATACATTATGAATGCCACAGACATTTGTTTTTACATCAATATAACCAAAGAAGAGAATTCGGCATTTAAGCAGCAAGACCAGCAGAAAAGAAGCAAGGCCTCTCGGTCGCTCTACCACGGACCCTCGCGGCTGCCTGTGCACAGCATCATTGCCAGCATGGGTGAGAGCAAACGCACTTGAAAAGGCTACTGGTTTCTTCCTAAAGATATGATAAATATACTTCAATTGTATGAAAAGTTCAAGGTCAAATTCAGAATACACGCTTTGGTGTAACTAAATATACAGAACATGGTTCTAAGCTGTTAAATTGGTAAACAAAAAAAATATTAAGCTCATTCAAAGCAGCCAACAATTGTTTTAGATTCCCTGTGAGGACCTAAGAACCTGCCGGGTCTGTACCCCATTCGTGGGGACTCCCCTCACACACCGGGGGGCTTTCCCAAGTATTCCTTGTTTTTCCCAGAACTCCCCTTCCATCCCTTATCTCGTTCTCACCATTCGACTTGGCTTCTCGGACACAGAAGTTAACTTATAAGAAAATCCAGACAAGTAACTTATAAGAAAATCCAGACAAATCTTCCCACCGAACTTCCTACAAACCTACACATAGAGTTTCTGTCACAAGAAAAATAAGTTCTTTCTTTTGACACATCTTAAGGCGTTTGCATATGCTACAGACCTGTCTCTCTTTACTTCACGGGACTTCACTCTTTACTTTTAATTCCTCCACATTATCTAACTTCACCCCCCCAACACACTGGCAAATTCCTCTCTCTCCCTCTCTCTCTCTCTCTCTCTTCATAATTCTACACACACACACACACACACACACACACACACACACATACTCTGGACCAACATCTTTGTAGATAGATTTCTCCAAACGGTTGTCTTCGGTTCCTGGCTTGAAATCTTACTGTTCCCTCTGGGGACCTTGGGAGTCAAAGAAAGAGAGTGAATAGATTGACAGACCGTAGACCTCCTTTAGGGAAGAAAGTGAAAGACATCTGTTGGTTGAAGGGGACTGAAAAGTAGTGGATGAATTGATTATACTTCCCTCCAGAAAGACGGCAGGTGATGGTGTCGGGGAAAGAGGCCGGACACAGGGGCGAGCAGCCGTTAAGGAGCCGTCACTAAATCGAGGCTATGACCCTGAGTGGGAAGGGCCTTAAGCGGTCTAGACTTGCTGTGCTTACTTCCCCGGGTTTCCCCGGGCCTCTGCGCTCACCATTGTCTGTCAGACCAGACGTCAGTTGTCGTGACTTCAGAGTTGCCTGTTGGCCACAGGGACAGGTTCCTTTGTCCTCCTGTCCCCAACCCCGCTGTCCTTTATCGCATCATTCTGCGCACTTTCTGTGTGGTATTTGTCATCGCCTAAAAGGACTCTTCTTATTTATTTGTCTACTTGCTTATTTTAAAGGTAGATCCATACATTTAGAAGCCTTGTCTGTCTTATTCCCAGCGGATGTCAAGTTCCTAGAATTGTACTTGTCACATAGTAGGTACTCCATAAATATTTGTCGTATAAATGTAAAATATGAATGGTCCTATGATAAAAAGTGGTTACAGATAAGAGAAAGATAAGTCACCAAAATGGAGGGAAGGATAATATAATGAGACATCCGAAAACTTGAAATACCCAGTAATTTGTTGATAATTTTATATAAATGTGTATTGAAACAAGGGATATTCTTTTACTGTAAATTCCTAAGCATTTCGGCATTTCACAGATCTTACATTTTGTGCTATAGAGCTAAACTCAGCAATAAACTTTTACACCAATACAGTATTTTTTGTCCAGGTGGACAAAAATGCCCACAGGAAAAAGATGTACGTAACCTTTGAGATGAAAGGGGAAACGAGCTTTCCTTGTCACACTGATGGCTTTTCATGTCACTTCGATCGTGAAATGACGGACACGTCACAACTGTGGCAGGCGCCCTGACGGCTTTTCCTGTCTCGTTGCGCCAGGTACCGTGGCTATAGACTTGCAGGACACAAGCTGCCGGTCGGCCAGCGGCCCTACCCTGGCCCTCCCCGCAGAAGGGGTCAAGGAGGTCAGAAGGCCCAGCATTGCGCCTGTTCTGGAGGTGGCAGACACGTCGTCCATCCAAACCTGTGATCTTCTCAGCGACCAGTCAGAAGACGAAACTGCGCCAGATGAAAAAATGTCCTCAAACTTAGAGTACGTTTGGACACTCTCAGATTTCCTGGGATCTGTGCTCGCCTTGGGAACCACTGTCACCCCAGAATGAACCCCAGAATCAGCCCTCTACATTTCCACATTCCTACCAGGCCAGCCTTCCGGCCAGGCAGTGGCGGTCTGGAGGACAAAGTAGCTAGGCCCTCAGATTTCCGATTCCTATTTACAGGGTAGGGGCAGAAGTAGGTTCACGGTGCTGAGTGCTTGAAACACAGTTTACTCTTGTATTAGCATTTATTAATGACTGTATTATATTCCATATGAACAACTGTAAACCCACTTTTGCCCCACCCTGGATATTTCCAGGCAGTTTTCTCTAACAGATCCTTTATCCTTAAAGAAGAAAGAACCTAAATCAGTATTTGCATGATAGAAGCTGCCTTTTGTAATTGTTGGTTTGCAGTAAGTTCTATTGTACCTTTTACCTTTAATTCACTTTCTCCCATGTCCGTGCTGAAGTTCAGTCAGCTACTCAGTGACCCGTGACAGAGGTTCCTCCATCACACACCCCTTCTTATCTCCGTGTGCAGCAGGTTTTGTGTAATTTGCAGCGATAACGTTTTGAATAGGTGAATAAATGCTCTTGTTCTCTTTGCTCAGCTTCCACAGCAAACAGTCGCGATGCACACTCCGTTACCCATGTTTAGCTTTCAGCAGAGTTTGTTCACTTGGCACATCCCCGAGTTATATTTCTCTTCCGTGAGCAAAGCGCGGCGGTCAGCAGGCTTGGCGGGGGAGTCGGAAACCATGGGTCTTGCGTCTCAGTCCCCCTTTCTGGGGCTTTGTGTGAGGGAATTCGATCTAACAGTCTGACCCTCGGTGTCTTCCCCTGCGCACTGAGCACGCTCGTACGCGTTGGCCCCTAGTGTCCACACGGAGACTGAGACCCCACAGAAAATGCGCTCGTGAGGATGCTTTCTGTGCAGAGCACGCATTCAGGGGGTGCCGGTTATTAGGGGGTGTCAGTAGTGGTGATGGCAACACCATTCAGACGCTTCTCCCAGTGTTTCTCATAAAGCAGGCAATCAGAGAATGCTGGATTAAACCGGGATTAACTAAAATGTAATGGAAACTTGGGAAAATCCTTCTTTAATTCTTCCCACTTTTTACAAATGTAGTACATGGAACTTTGCTGTAGCCACAGAACACAGTCCACTCTGAGAAATCAAAAGTGCTCCAATGTATTGATGAGATATTTGCTAGACACAAAGAGAGGTTTGACCCCCAGGGTATTGCCAGCAATGGTGTGGTGGGGTGTATGGAAATTTTTTCTTCGCGCAAAGCTCTGAAAGGATTAAGAGGTAGAGAGGTTCTATTTTTAGAAAACAAAAAAGAAGTGACAGTGAGAATTCTCAACTTTTAAATTTGCAAAATGTGCTCCTTTGAAAATAGTTTCAACTAGATTTGAATTTTTTTTATTAGAAGGTAAAGTTTTTGTCAAGAAAACAAGGAGAGCGTGTTCATATTGAACACAGGAATTTTGCCTCCAGGAAATTTCCTTTTATTTCTCAATTTTCATCCAAGCTGGTACTTTTTGACAGTCTCAGTCTGGAAATTAGCACAGCCAAAATGTGCCGGTGGCTCTTTTTCTAAGTCAGCAAACTGAATATCCTTGGCAGTATTTTAAGCACGATTCCAGCAAAACCTCTTTTGGGTGGGTGTTTAACTCAATAATTAATTCAATATTTACTCCTTGTCAGTAATGCACCCGTAACTAATGCATACTGATAGAGTGAATCATGATAATAGATTTTGCTTTAAATGTGTTCCGTGAAAATTAACATTACTATTTTTAAATCTATCTAAAGCTTTTAAACTGAAGATTGGCCACGTCCTTTTGTAAAGCACAGTAAATATTTCCAGCTTTTTGCACCACGTGGTCTTTGCCGCAGCTGCTCCCGTCTGACTGGAAGCGGGAGCACGTCTGGAGGAAGCCCCGTAAACGAAGGGCTTGTCTGTGTTCTGAAACAACTTGTAGATGCCGACGTTTGAATTTCACACACCATGTGATGTGTAGTAGTAGTCTTCCTTTGACGTTTTCCAACCACTGAAACATAGAAAAACCACGTGTAATTCACAGAACCAGGCGATGGGCCCTGGTCTGCCTCCCCCCATTCTAAATCCACTTCCTTATCGAAATGTAGCTACAACGTGAAGTCACCGTGTCTGGCTT
Source organism: Phyllostomus hastatus (assembly GCF_019186645.2). Classification (NCBI taxonomy): domain Eukaryota; kingdom Metazoa; phylum Chordata; class Mammalia; order Chiroptera; family Phyllostomidae; genus Phyllostomus; species Phyllostomus hastatus. The sequence continues at coordinate 21,121,499 of NW_025333607.1, read as the reverse complement.
TACCGACGTAGAGGGTCGTAGCTGTGACTCAGTCGTCCCGCTCTGCCCGTGCCGTTCAAGGTGACGCAGAATCTCGTATTGCTTTGCAGGTATGCTAAAGGCTACCCGCCCTACTCTCCCTACATAGGGAGTTCGCCCACGTTCTGCCATCTCCTTCATGAAAAAGTGCCATTTTGCTGCTTGAGACTAGACAAGGTAAGCATTTGCTACTGTTATTTCCTGCACATTTAAATTATGCTTTTTGGTGCTGGCTGGTGTGGCTCAGTGGATTAAGTGCTGGCCTGCAAACGAAAGGGACGAAGGTTTGATTCCCAGTCAGGACACAGGCCCGGGTGAGGGGCCAGGTCCCCAGTAGGGGGTGCTCGAGAGGCAACTACACGTTGATGTTTCTCTCCCTCTCTTTCTCCCTCCCTTTCCTCTCTCTAAAAATAAAATAAAATATTTTTAAAATTACTCTATTTTGTAATTGCATATAGTCAAATCAATTTTACAGCCTATTACATATGAAATAATTTTGTACACAGTAAACTAGGTTCGAACATATTATCTTTGCAAATGTAAGTGTAATACATAACACGGTGAGTTTTACCTTCATCGCGGCATTAAAGTTGTCCAGCTGCTTTATCTCTCTGTGAAATTACCCGATGACTCAGAGGTGCCTGGCTCTCAGACCTGCGGACTCTCATGTCCAGCGGCCACAAAATCCCTCCCTGTATTCTGTGCTGGAAATGTTCCAGGTTCTTTAATTATACTACCACTTTATGTATGGAAATGAAGTATGCCTTCAGCTTCATTTTTCCAGCCTCACTGAAGTATGATTGACAAGTAGAAGTTATATATATCTGCAGTATGTAATATGATGTTTTCATATATGTAAACATTGCGATCACTTTTAGATAGAGACACCTAGCGATGAGTTTACTTTACAGTAGAACATGGGCACACACATGTTGCTGATTCTTCCTCCCTCCACATTAGGAGGAAGAAGCACATTACATATTTGCAATTGATTTGTCTGATCATGCACATCATTGCCCAAAGCATGCTGGAAAGGTGAACATAGGAAAATGTAACTATTTTCAAATCTGTTAGGAGATAAAGAAGTTACTGGGTTAGATTAATTTTATATATCCATGTATCCTAATTTTTTTCCACCAAATTTTAGTGGGGTATGAACACCGCATTTCTTTGTTTCATTTTTCTTCTTTAGAGTTGTCAGCATAACTACTATGAAGATGCAAAAGCCTATGGATTCAAAAATAAACTAATTATAGTTGCAGCTGAAACGGCTGGAAACGGATTGTATAATTTTATTGTTCCTCTCAGGGCGTATTATAGACCAAAGAAAGAACTCAACCCCATCGTTCTGCTATTGGATAACCCGTAAGTATACTTACAAGTAAATAACACCAGCAAGATGAAGAGTGCTTAACATTATATCAAAAATAGTTTGTTTGCATTTGCTTATAATATTTTAAATCAGACACATTATGGCACGTGATGCATTTGGCGATGTATCCTGGGCTGCGGTACAAGTTCATCACTGAATGTGGTTGTATCTCACAAACACAACTTGAAGCATTGCTGGAATACCCTGAGCTTTTTGGTTGGAACTATTTTGCAAGTGGTCATCACTCCACACCAGTGGGCACACGCCACCAAAATAATTACAGTTATTTCCTCAGATTAATCAACTAGACTGGAAGGGCTCTGCCCCAACTGGGTGCTTCGCTGTCTTTCTAAAGAACCGTTAATTATCAGAAAGCACATTAATGGCCCGTTTTCCGTTGTGCCGTGAGTTATGATGGCTCTTTCACTGTTAGAAGGATACCTTTGCTAATGTAACACGAATCAGGAATGCTTTACCCTGCTCACTAACTTGGAAAATGTTGGGTTGATGTACTCTTGTGAAATTAGACGATGCCAGCATTTCAAAATCCTTGTGCAAATATAAATATAGGTCACTGAATGCTATTATCAAACGTACTGCATCCTAAAATTATAATATGCCTCTCTGTGACTGACAATTAGCAGCAGATGGCTGCTGGATCAGTACCACAGTTTAGGAGCCTCCAACTCTCCTTTTCCCTTCCAAAGTGATGCAAATTTCAGGATGAACTGAATGAGGCCAGAATCTGTTGCCTTGTCTCTGCCTTTAAAATGTATCAAATGAAGTTTCTCAAAACAGAGATATCTCCCCAATATGTAACAACTTCATGGTTTTGTCCATTCTGAACATACCAATATCGAGGTATTTACTGATGCATCCTTTTTTAGCATCACTGTTACATTGATGCTCGACTCTAAAAACTGAGCAGACTCCTAGAGACTTCAGTTTAATTATTCTCACGTATGATGACCCATGGCTCTTTGATACTACGTGGGCATCCCAGCACAGGTGAGGTCAGTGTAGGGCAGGTGACGGGGAACAGAAACTTGGACCTAACGTCAGGAGAAATAGAAGCTTACTCGTTTCATACGCATCTTGGGAGCGTTAGAGGTGGGTTGTGGGGTGGCCACGGCAACAGAGCGGTTGCAAAGCCCGCCAGGGCCCTTGACTGGATGCTGCTTTGGGGACTTCTCTGCTGGACAGTGCTAAGGGACTGGTGGAACTGTCACACAGAGATGCCCACTTAACTACGTGAAACCAAACGTGTCATTTTAGCTCCTTTTTGCTTAAGTTGAGCCACTCTCTTAGCGACAGGATTGGAGACAGGGGCACCTGCAAACCGACTGCCATGGGCCACCCCCTTCTGGTGTGGCCTGCACCAAAGGGGTTAACTCAGGCCCCAGAATGTGGAAGGAAGGCAGAAGGAGACTTGGAAAGGGAGAAGCGTTACTGTGCTTATGGCATCGCTGTGGTAAAGTGTACGAGCGGTCCTTCCCCCACTGCTGTGTGTATCTCCTGTCTGCATCCTGGACCCCGATTCAATGTGTGTTGGGGGTGGGAGTCCCCCTGCCTCCAATAAGCAATGCTGACTGGGGACGCCAGCGGGGGTCCTCCAATTCATCCCAGTCCCGATACCAGCTGCCCAGAGATAGCATCAGCTCTCACGGGGTAAGGGCTCAGTCCTATAAGAATGTCCCCCACCCCCTGCTTTAGAAGCCAACTGCAAATTGCAAGCCCAGGTCAATTCCAGAATTAGAACTTTCTAGGCCATTCATAGTTCCTTGTTCTTTTACCTATATGATATTATCTAACTTACAGGTTTTTGATAGATACAAAAAATACATGGTCAGTTCTTTTTAGAAACAAACATTGTGTTTTAGCTTTGGGTTACTTTGCATGAAAAATTTCCTTTGCTTCTCTAATGACTTAACATTTTACAGTCCAACCGTTCCCATGACACTGGCTGTTGGAGGATTTTTGTGGGGTCTGTTTTCTCCCAGAGGGTATAACTGCAGGCTGTAAAATTTACTAGCTTCTGAGTTCTTCCCGAAAGTGGTATCTAATATTTTTATTTGCTGTCCTCTGTCCCTTCAATCAAAAATGAGGAAGCAGAAACTAAACACCACCAAGTCATGTTCCAGGAAGGTTTATGGAATCCTTCTTCCAGGAAGGCGATCGGGTTGTTCTGCAGTGGCTAGTGCCTGGCAGCGTGCCCTACACCGCTGCTAAGAAATACCAAACAGAATGCTTATTTCTAAAAAGGTTTCCATGTTCTAAGAATTCGCACCCTAGTGATTGTCCACGATGCACGTATTAGTTAGCTTAGTGGGATTGGACTTTGTTTTAAATTCACGAGTATTGATGAAAATAATTTGCAGTACATGGCTATCTAGGAAATTTAGTTGAAAGACCGATTAATTCAATATAACAGAAAGAACAACCGATTTAAAATCCTGGTAAGTATGGGGTTTGAGTATATGAATTACATTTATAATATTCACACATAACATGTCAAAATATGTGTTCACCATGTTTTCGAATAGAAAGCCTTCCAGATCCCTTACGGCGATTAAATAAAATCAGCCTCACGGGAAAACGCCTCGCACTTGGCATTGGTTCCTTAGAGCCGGTCTGAGTTCGGACTGGTTGGCCCTCCACTTTGTTTGGTCTGTTGTTGTGCCGTGATGATTTCATGACGATTTCTACCCCGACCTTGAAGGTCACCTGGTCACCTGCTCGCAGCGTTTCAGGAGAAATGGGAAAGAGAGGGAAGAGCTTTGGACCATGTGACCCACAGCAAAGCAAAGTCGAAGGGCAAGGTCTAGGCATCTGTCCCTGATTTTTACAGCATCAGGGTTGCACTGGCCCTTTACCGAGTCAGTCTTCTTTCCCCAGAGAGAGTCCAGCAAACGCAGCTCTGCTGATCTCAGAAGTCACGGTCAAGGGTCTGGCAGGCCAGCGTTCTCCTTAAAGGCATCCTCGCTTCGGCCTCACACAGACAGGGGACCAGGTTTAAGTCCAGCCTCTCGACAGGCCTGTTGTCGCTCCCCGATTTTCTCTCTACACCCCAATTTTCTCATTAGGAAAATGAGTACAACATTTATCTTAACACTGGTGCAAAATTGGACTCATGAAAGTCAGCCAGGAAATGACAGGTCCCCTCCCTTCCACCACTCGAGACGTCGACACTGCCAGGGTTCTGACTGATGCGCGGGCTGGCGCATGCACCCCCGGTCAACGGGGAGAGGGAGATTTATCCCAAGTAGTGGAAATGTAACTACTCTTGTATTTTCAGGGAGGAAATAACCCACTTAACGGTGAAATTATGAAATGCTAACAAAATAAACTGTCTCGCTGCCTTCATTTCTTGAATTTGAAATAAAGAAATTAAGTTTATTATAGGAATTCGTAAAGTGGAAAAATAATGATCTTCGAGTTTTCAAATCCATGCAAATTCACAAACCTTTTCATTTCCTAGTAATAGCTAGCTAATTGATATTTGCGTGTGGTGGCAGTTTTTACAGTGAAAGGTTTTTGTGAGGACGTGATGCTCTCGGCTCATGAGGAGGAGGCCTCTTTCTTTAAAGATGAGGCGAGGTCACACTTTGACTAGTGCGGTGCACCTCTTATTTCTGTAACTCCCACCAATTATTTTATACTTGTTGAATTTTTATTTTTTATTACTAGTTAATTTCAGCACGTTTTGTTCAACAATGCGTATTGAGAAATTCAATAATTTCAAAGTTGAATTACTTTTACTTAGGCTTTTTACAATGCATATATTCCATGGGTACATACACCATATTTATTTATTGATCTGCTGATATATTAAGGGGTATAATTCTGTATCTTCTTTGAGAAAGCTGCTCTCAGTAGGCAGGCTAATTTAGTTTCTTTGGGTCAACCAAGAAAAAACTGACTCATTTCTCATTTTACAAGGCCTTCTCTGGCCCAATAATTTTTAAATTCACTGCCAAGACGTTTTAGTCATAGTTAAGAGTATCAATTCAGTACTTTTGTAGCATCATGCCATAATGTTTCTGATTTACAAAGCTGAAAACGTGTTTTTATAATTCCGAGGCCACTGTATTATTCATAACAAGCACAAGTGATACTTCCTAATTAATGTTAAGAGGAAAAGAGTACCTACATAGATCTTGTCAGCGGTATGTAGTTCTGGAAATGCCGACTAAGTCAGTCGCCCTCCTTTCCCTGGGAGTGCTGCCGCCATTGTGACACTGTGTTTCATTTTGTGACCCACCCGCCACCTAGGCCAGAAATACACTTTCTGGACGCAATCTGTTGGTTCCCAATGGTTTACTACATGGTGGGCTCTATCGACAAGTAGGTGACAGAGTCTGGCACGCGAACCAGTGTGTGTCCTGTGGCCCGCCCCGCGCTGTGCCCCGTGTTGCATGACCAGTGGAGTGGGCTGTTCTGGCTGTGCATACGTGCTGTCATCTGCATGTGTGATGTCATCTGCGTAGGTGATGTCATCTGCATACGTGATGTCATCTGCATGTGGTGCGTGTCGTTCCGTGTTGTAGCCATCTTGCACTCGAACTCCCTGAGCAGTGATCTGTGGTGGCATCACAGCAAATCTGGCTGCATGTCCATTTTCTCCGTTCTGTCCGGTTGCTAAAGCTGCTTCAGCTTTGTGTCGCCTGCAGCAATAGCGTTGCTACTTCTGGTGTCCGGCAGAGAGAAGTCTGCAGCTTCAGCATGGCGGTGCACCGCCGCCATGCCCCTAACTTCAGGGAACCTCCCACATAGTTCAGAAAAGCTCCTTTTAAGTCAGGGTTACAGAATGGGGCCTTTCCTTAGGAGCGAACTTTAAGAACACATCTCAGGGTCCATCATTTCCGAAAATGTGTTCATTAAAAGGTCAAATGTGTACGATGGTTTAGTATTAAAATACAGTTCCTTGATATGCGTGCACATGACATTATAGAGATGTAAGTACTAACAGATCATAAAACTAATATGCTTACAAAATAGGTTAACTTTTTATTTAAAAAAATGCCAGTCAGAGCCTTCAAAATAAACTGTTTAACTTTATCAGTTGAGCACTTTCATGCTTACGCTTCACCCTGCGGGTGTTGAAAAGACAAAGTTATTAATGGGACAGTGTTTCAGCTGTGGGTGCATCGAAGACCAAACAGAGAGATACATATTTAGCCTCCATTCTACATTAACATTTACATCGTCACTTGTCATAACAGTAACCAACTAACCGCAGTGCAGTTAGATCTGTAAACATGATATAAATTTATGAAAGAGAACTTAATCCACACTTAATCAGTAGGAATGTTCCTTTGAAATGATAGTATTCAATTAAAATTCATTAGGGAAACAGGATGTTTAAAAGACAAGAAAGGAACCTCCCCCCATCTTTGCTTATGTAAACTATGAAATGAATTCGCCCTCTGTACAAGTGTGCACGGCGAGGAGAAGACCCGAGAGCATCTAATTCCTGTTTAAAGGACGGACACCAGGTTGGTGATTGTTGAAGCAGGTCACTGGTAGGTACGTGAGGGTTCACTATTCTCTTTTGCTCCTGTTCAAAATTTTTCTTGAAAACCCCTTTGAATTCAAACACACTCCTTTACACGTTAACATTCACGTTGTAGTTCTCCCGGAAAGTCTTAGAGAAGGCCTGAAAGGGAAACAGGGCCAATTACAGATGCTCTGTAACTTTTTCCATCCCCGTTGACTTTTTTCTTGCGCTGCCATCTGGTGGCCAAACTGTGTAAAGCAGCCACGCTGAAGATTGTTGGTGGGTGGTGGAAGAAAAGGTGCTAGTTATAAGAATACACTGGCAGCCTAATAAAATAGGAAAATAGAATATAATGCACTATTAAATGGATTTAAATATAATAACTTAAAGTTAAAATGCAAAGAATAAAAATGTTGCCCCAGGGTTCAGATACGCCATTCCAATCGGTTAAAAATATTTTTGATAGACTTAAACTCAAATTTAGTATCAGTTACTAATCTCACTTGCCCAGATTATATGTGAACAACAACAGCCAGTAATCTGAGTATGGAATTAGCTGATACCTTAAGGGATTAGCGGCCCAGTACAGGTACTATCATGGAGGAATTTTGTCAAATTTCCATTTCATTGACCTACTGCTGATGCCATGGTCATCTTTCTCACCATAACGTCTACCTGTACATCTTTTTCTAGGCAAGCCTACCTTCCACACCTATCTTTCCCTTCTCCTGTATCTATAAGTATAATGGACAGATTTTTATTTTTTTATGGTGGAGTAAAGATGTGATGAGCTGAATTATCCAAAAGTGATTTAAAATGATAACAAGGTGGTCTGAAGGCACACGACTGAGGCAGTAATTTTTATGGCCCCGAAGGGACCATATCACATCCATTTCCCACCTACTTCTTTTTTTCTTTATGTATTTTAATAGACGTAAGAACAACTGCAACGAATTTTCTAGATAAACGGAACATCCAAGCGTTCCTCGGGGTTTCACCCAGTCCCCACACTGACTGGGCGGCCCTCCTCCCCACAGCACGTTCATTTGGAGTAGCGTTCTGTCTGCACAGTTTTAGCCACAACATCCCTGCCCCAGAACACTGTTCCCGACTCAGATGCAGTATTTTTTCCGGACTCCTCCTGGAGATCCGGGACTCTGAGCCTCGGTGATGCTCTCGCGCCTTCTAACAGAGTCAGAAACCCCGCCTCCTGCCTCCCGCCTCCCGCGGGAGGCAGACACACCCCTCCAGCCAATTCCATCCGCACTTGGAGGAGGCCTTCAGGCACCTGACTCCCAAGGAGTCAAGACTCTCAGAGGAACTACTGTTCTTCACGGGTTACACCTCCCGCCTCAAATCAGACGCTGTGGAAACCAGCCAGCCCGATTCTCCTCTGCCCTGGACCACCTCCACACCTAGAACGACGCCAGACTCCTTCAAGTTCACTCGCTTACCCGGTCCAGACCCACTTTTCCAGTTTGTGGGAGGCACAGGCAATGAGGGAGTGGTGTCCCTGTGTCTGCTCCGATCGTGACATTTCCTTGTCATTCAGTAGCAGGCGAACTTCTCAGAGACAGAGACTCTCACCATCCATAGGGACTCGTAGGCTAGGTTAGCACAGTCACTTAACGCAACCCGGGAAATCAGGTTATTCGGTCACTGGCTCAAAAACTTGAGGCTCCTGGCTGGCGTAGCTCAGTGGATTGAGCGCGGGCTGTGAACCAAAGCATCGCAGGTTCAATTCCCAGCCTGGGCACATGCCTCATTGCAGGCCACGGCCCCCAGCAACCATACATTGATGTTTCTCTCTCTCTCTCTTTCTCCCTCCCTTCCCTCTCTAAAAATAAACAAATAAAATCTTTAAAAAATAACTTAAGGCTAACTCAATGGTAGGCTTGAGTACCACTGATATTTATATGTTGTATATGTTCTTGGCAGGGAAGAGCCAGTCTGTAACACAGAGCTTTATAGAAAGAAATAATAGGAATTCTAAAATAAACATCACGGTTTTATATATCTTTGTAAGGTATGATCATCCCAATTCACATAAGCGTTCATCTCTACTCTTACCAAAAACACCTTAGGGATTAAAAAAAGGGCACATGTCTTGGAAATGGCATGTTAACTGTACAAACATAGTTCTAATATGTTGGTACCACCTTTTACTAAAATAATTAAAAGTATTATTAAATACATTCGCACTGACACAGTCGAGATCTAATAAAATATAAAGAGCTCCAGAAACACACATTATCTCCCATCGGTAGAGAGCCCTGTCCGATAACGCCCACTAACATCCGCCAGGGCACGGGTCAGTGAAAGCCACCAGTGAGGGCCCGGGGGACCGCGTGTCTGGGCACCACCCCCTCCAGCCCTGCGCTCTGCTGAGAGTGCCCTTTCCTCTGCCGGTTCCCCTCCAAGCCTGGACGACCTGCTGCGGTGCGGGGTGACGTTCGCGGCGAACATGGTGGTGGTGGACAAGGAGAGCACCATGAGCGCCGAGGAGGACTACATGGCCGACGCCAAGACCATCGTGAACGTGCAGACGCTGTTCAGGTACCGAAAGCCGTGCCAGCCCGGCCCGGCCCGGCCCGGCCCGGCCCCCTCCCCCAGCAGCAGGTGTAAGAGGGCACGTGGGGCACTTGCACTGACATGACCGCCATCCACTGGCTCCTAAAACACATGTTTATTCAGTGCCCGCTGGTTGACTGGTACTGCGTGAAGCTAAATATTTGACACCAGGTCAGTAAATCATTTTTAAAAATAAGTAGAACAATAAATCTGTTTCCGTGTGTAGTTTGGCCCGGACAAAGCCTAAAAAAAAAGCATGTTCGGCAGCCGTCATGACTCGTGGTGGACTCGGCGCGCTCTCACGGTGGATTGGTGCCGACCGTGGCCGGAGGTGCGCGCTCCCGTCCTGGCTAGCGCGGAGGGAAAGGTCGCAGGCGGTGAGGCCCCGCCTGACCTCACCCGCACCCTGTTCCCGTCTCTGGTCAGGAAGCTCGCCCCGGCCCGAGTTCCCGCCGCCATCACCTTTGGGTGACAGGGCGCGACCCTGTCCAGAGAAAAGTCCGTGCTCTGAGCCCAGTCAGAGTCCCCCGTAGATCAAGACACCTGTGCCACTTGAGATAATGCTCCTTGAAATCACTTGAAAATGCAAATATCTGAACTGCTGTTTCAGTTCCATGAGTTTGGCGGAAGTCTCAGTGAAATATCTGAGCTCCCAAATGGCAAAAGTCACTAAAAAACCATCTGAACTCTGTGGTCGGCTCCCCTGGCTTCCCCCTCGTAGCTTCATATTGTAGCAAAAGCCACATTGATGGTGATTACTCGTTTACAGTTGGAGCTCAGAATTCGGAAGACAGTCTGGATGTTCGTATGACCTTCAGCAAATTACTTCCCTCCTCTGGACCTCGATGTCTTAAGCACAGGTTGTTAGACACATAAAAATACCCATGCCTGGTGCTTCTCAATCACTCAGCAAATGTGAGCAGTGGTAATTATCAGCAGCACCCTGCCATCTGAGGTGCCAGCAGACTCTAACTCTTAAACATGCTTCTTAACCTTATGGAAATGGTTTCCCTCATTTGTATAAAATGCATGTGGAAAGTAGTTAACCCTTTTGCGGTGTCCATGCAAAGACAGGAAATCGGGTACACAAAGATTCCATCACGGCACCTGGAAAATCGACCCTGAACTTGTTGTATAAGAACCTTTTGCAGCAGCAGGAGAAGTACCCGCTGTAAAGTACTCTAATAAGGAGGGGTATTCAGAATGGAGGGAGCACACTGAGCTATATAAAATACTGCACTTACAGGCAGCATAGCGCACGCTTAAACCATGACAGATACAAGCAAGTCTTTTCTCTGTAGAAAATAAAAAAGGAAATTACAGCCTAGAAAATTAATTCAGAAGAATAAGATTTATAGCTGGTGAATAAAGTAAAATTATACTTTTAAAAAATGTCATGCTAGGCAGAAGCTAATTATAGTTTTAACCGGAAAGGATCCTAGGTCGTTCGAATTAAACATGCCATTTTAATTTTAACTTTCTGAGAGTTTTTTTCCCATTATAGTAACGTTGCTATGGATGGGACTTTTACTATACATTATCTGAATGAATTATTTTGAGTCCAAGATAATAACATATCCCCATCATACGGAGAGCTGTGAGGGCTCTAATTGACCATCTAAAACCAACTGACCGGCCGGAATAACTAAGGGCGGCTGCGCACGTGGTGACGGACCCGCAAAGGCCGCGGCCCCTGAGCGCCTGGCCGCGGGTCACGAAAGGATGAATGGTGACTGGATGAATAACTCTGGATCCCTTCGCTGTTAAGTTTTCTTGTCTTCAGCAAAACAGTTTAGAAAGTGTGCAGTTTTTTACGTGCACAGGCCCATCTCGGCTGAAGAGTTTCAATCAGAAATTTCAGAAGAACTGTTAGATGCCCAAATTAGACACTGGTGTTAGGGACTGGTCTCTATTAGAAACCTGTAGTCTTGGGGCACTGGGTCCAGGGAACCCTGGGTCCCCAAATCCACAGTGCTCCAGTATTTTCTATAAAGTGGCATCGAATTTGCACATGACCTGGGTCCCACCTCCCGTACACCTTCGGTTATCTCCAGACTACTGATGTCTCATACAACATACAGGCTAGGTGGCGATTACACTGTGTTGCTAAGGGAAGAAGGGGAAGAAAAAATAATATGTGTTCAGTACAGATGGCTGGTCTCAGAGTTCTCCCAGAAGTCTGTGGAACAAAGTACATAGTCTATTTTCCATCTTTATATTGGTTAGCATAACTAGGCATGTCAAATTTTTTTTACCAGATTAATTAATTCAGGCAGAGACTACTCCTTAGGTATCTGACACTTCTCCACAACCATACTCCCACCACTGAGTCAGACCGTAAGTCAACTGTAGACAAATTTCAAGTAGGTCAAACTAGATTATTTTTCGGTTATATTATTGCTTCAGTATGAGCTTTGTAACCCAAGGAAAAGAGATTGATTACATCATTTAATTTCTAAAGTGCTCTATATGCAAAAAGTATCTGGGTCATGCTAAGGCTCAGAAACAGATACACAGCATGAGCACATTAAAGATACTTAAAATACACCTATGAGACAACTCGAATTTTAAGTATGAAATGTTATACGTGGATATGAGTAATACATGAGAAATCTAAGAGCCACTGCGGTGAAATGTCTTATTCTTTAAGTCTTATTTAGTCTTATTCAAGTCTCACTTAGTTTCTCGGTTTTCAGTAGGTGGCAGGCTTAGCTAACACATCTGGTTCCTCGGTTTCGAGTAACCAAAGCTCCAGGTGTTCTCACGCGGAGCCGAGCAGGCGCACGCCACACGTTGTTGTCCCAATTCCAGCTCGCCCACCCCCGTCCGTGCCTGGCTGGGCCAGCCGTGTTGTCGCCCCTCTTCCTAAGACCTCGGATGTGTCTAGCCACAGGTGTGTATACTTCTGTTTGACGCCAGGTGTTAGAAAGGGATTATGTTATCCAAGCAATCACAAACTTATCCGGTTTGAAAAATGTATGTGAGAGACAAAAGCTGTATTTTTTTCAAAGAACAATTCCCAAAAGACAACATACATTTTCATGCGTCGGCAGCTCTGTCTTCCGCCCGAAAGTGCTTCTCTGGCCTCCTGTCTCAGCGGAGTCCCAGAGGTGTCCCACAGGCTCCGCATTCACTGGCATCATCACGCTACGTAACCTGTAAACATTCATTCAGCCACATTATCACCCCTAGAAAAACATGACAGTCCCGTAAACTGTGAGTTTTTGCAGTTTCCTCTAGGAGATTTTAGAGTCTAATTTAAAGGCAGGAATTTCACTTTGTACTTCTTTTTAGATCTTGCCGACCAGCGCTCCCTCTTCTGGTCACGTCTAACTGAGCTTGAACTTGGCACGGTGTTGCTCTCGGGGGTAATTGACAAGTTGTAGGGTAGAAGGGGTCCCCACATGGGGCTTCCACGTCCCGATTTTAGCTGACGCTTCCTTCATTAATTCTCACAGTGACACTGCTCTTTTAACACATTTCTGAAATAAATACTTCTGGAACTCCCAGGTGGTATGAGATTTGGCAGATGGATGCACTCTCTGGGTTCACCAGATAGAGAGGTGCCAGCCCCAAAATCAGTTGCTGTTTTCTTTCTCCCATCAGGCCACTCTTCTAATTTTTCAAAGGTCCCCCCCCAAAATTAACGTTCACTAAATTTGCTATCTTTGGGGACTTCTGAGTAAGAAGAGCTCCTGAAAGAATACAGATGGTATGGTACCGCTACACAAAGCAGTTAAACCATAGCATCCTCCTCATCAAGAGCTCACCTACAAAACCAAAAGCGCACGAAGAAGAATGGAGGAATTATTTGCTGTAACGAAGAGCTATTCATTAAAGAGGCAGGTGCACTAGCTGACAGGGACAGGGAGGAGTTGTCTTCCCAGCTGTCATGACCTAGCAGGCGAGCTCAGCTAGAGCGTGGATGACAGCAGCCGGCGTCCGGGGCCCAGACAGGGCGTAGCCAACCGCAGCATCAGACACGCGTGAGCCAGGGTGGGAGCCAACCACACGGACCTGCAGCAACTTTAAACTTCGTCTCCATTAGATTTGAGAGGAACTTTGTATAACAGTCCGGACTTCCAACTAGAGAGGACGAGGAGGAAAGGTAGGAGGAACGACCGTGCCCGTCAAGCAGAAACAGCAACGTGAGGAAAAGGGGAAGAGCTCCTGAAGGAGCGATGACAACACCTCTGAGAACCAGCACCCGAGGCTGAGCCCAGTCCGTCGCAAACAGCCTCGCTGAGCTTGCCCGCCCCTCCCAGGATCAGGGGCGGGAGTCTCCTCGGCCCGCCCAGGGCCCCGGCGCTGCTGCGGGCGCTGGTATCTGCACAAACACAATGATTCTTTAACGTTAGAAAGCGTTGTGTTGCTGATGCTCCCAGGTATTGCTGCGTACCCGGATCAAGAAATGCTATATTTGCTCTCGGAATGGACCGGAAGCTACATCTCACTGGCTGTTTCTTCCTGTGGATTTTATGAAACACCCGATACCACGGTTTTCAAAGGCTCTGATTAGATAAGACTCAAACATTTGTCCATGAAGTTGAACCAGGAGGGCAGGCAGTTTCGCGGGAAACTCAGGGTATTTGTAAGAGTTTTTCAGAGTCTTAACTGAGCTGGTGCCTGAGGCCCTGTGGAGGCAGACGGGAGGGTCAGGTAGACTGGGAAGGTCTGGCCCTGGGCTGGGGAACAGACCCTGCGGGTGTGCAGAGGCAGCGAGGCCCGCCCACCCCGGGGTAAGGGATGGTTCTGGCCAATCGTCACTGAGACCACAGAGGCAGAGCTGAGGAACAGCGTACACTCCCCGTATGTAGTGCTGGAGTTCAGAGACGGGGCTCCCCTTGTAGAGGTGCCATGGCCCCCGTGAGGCCCCTCGGTCCCTGTTCAGTCCCGTGGAAGCACCGCCACCTCCCTCCTGGGCGGAGCCTGGAACGAGAGCCAGGGGGCTGCGAAGCCGCCCGGGTGCGAGCCCCCCCGCCCCCCCCACTGGGTATTTCTGCCCTGTGCATTTCCATCAGTTCAAGTTCAAGGTACTGCTTCGGCCGCGTGGTGGGAGCTTTCAATGGCCAGAGCTGAGCTGAAAGGCGTCCTGCGTGGAGGACAGAGCTCAGCATCTCAGGAGGAGGCTGCCTCGGGGAGTCTCAAAGCGTGAGGGCCGGGAGAGCTACCGAGACACCAGCTGAAGATCATCAGATCAGCCTCAGCGGCCACCGCGAAAAGGCACTGGCGGTGGCATCGCCCGGTCCCCGTTTCCTGGGGCCGGGGGCGGGGTATATGTGTGAGTGTGTGAGTGTGTGTGTGTGTGTGTGTGTGTGTACGTGTGCGTGGGAAGTGAACGCGAAGCGAGCGCACACATGAAAATCCTCAGGCTCCTCTGGGAACAGCACTGACCTCGGCCTTCGTCTCATTTCATGACGATGAAATACGATTTCAGTTAAACCATTTCCCCTCCTCAGAAGCACACTGCAGCGAGCTTGGAGGTTTAGAGCTGCCCGCCGTGAGACTGGGCAGCCGCAGGAGAGCAGAGGTCCCCATCATGACCCGTGCGCTCATCGCGTACAATTTCTGCCAAAAGGCGCTATTAATCTCCTGCGTTTCCAGATCCATACTGGCCGCACGGCGACCTCGGGCATCCTGACCTCGGCTTTGGGGGTGGCTCTTCTATGCTGCTCAGGACTGTAGACAGAAGATGTGTCATAAAAGCCAAACTGTTGGGTTTATTTTTTTGTGTGTCATAGGGCTCACGTGTCGGTTCACAAGTTCTTTGGGAACCGGTGGCTCATTTTCCTGGCCTCGGGCGGGCCCGCGGGGGGAGGGGCAGGGCCTGCCGCGGCAGCTTCCTGCGGTGATGGACCAGCGTGGGGCATCACTCGCTCGGAAACGCAGGGGTTCGCGCCGCCCTGCATGCACGGCATCGTGGGCGTAAAGCACACGCCGTCTCGCCTTGCAGGTTGTTTTCCAGCCTCAGCATTATCACCGAGCTCACGCACCCCGCCAACATGCGGTTCATGCAGTTCCGAGCCAAAGACTGCTACTCCCTCGCCCTCTCCAAACTGGAAAAGGTAAGCCGGGTCTCGCTGTTGGGGCGTGGAAGAAATAACTCGGGGGTTGTCTACACGTAGAAAGAAATGCCGTGAGGTAGTAAAAATAAAAATGCTGCTTTGAATTCCTATCGGGGCCAAACTCTTCATGTGTAGATTTTTTTTTTAACGTGAATGAATGGAGTGGAACTATTTTTATCCCAAGTGAACATGCGGGAGACCCCGTGTCCCCTGCGTGGTCATCTTGTGCCACTGACACTTCTGGTAATGAAGCCACGCAGAGCGAAAAACGCGACAAGGAATAGTAAAATAGGAACGGGGATGACAATAACAGAAAAAAAACAGACATTTTCATCTCATTGCCCTCTGGACTTACTATTTTCCCTTGTTTGGGTGCACCTCCTAAAGTAGCCTTCCGCTCATGCTTACGGCACCACTGGCTGGGAGACTGCTTCCTTCACAAGTGCTTTTGAACTTCACCCCCTCCCCCAGTGCCGATGAAAGCCCGACTTGAGCAATCACAGGGTCATCACACACTGATGGCAGAAGTGAAGGAACAGCAATGTGAGGTTCACAGGGTGGTGCAATCAGAAAAGGAGATTTGGTCTCTGTCCCCGGCCCCGACACAGAGCTTCAAGGAACCCTGGGAACTTCCTGAGTGATGGGCGGGCCCTTTGTTGGCCAGACCTTTCCGTCTTACCTGATTTGATGCTAACGAGGCGGGTCCTGGAGGAGCCCGGAGGTAGTTCAGAGATAAGGCCGGTTCCCAGAGGAAAAGGCCCCACTTGCTTACAAGGTTGAAACTGTCAGCCCCTCATCACACCCCAGCTCCAAGGAGGAGCTTAATCGTATGGCTAATGGTCTCATTAACTATGCCTACATAATGAGACTTGGATGAAAAGCTCTGAAAAGCAAGACTGCAGATGGTCCTTCTTGGTGGACATAGTGACAGAAGAGGGGCATGCCAGAGGGACAGTCTTGTGCCTGGGGACCCTCTGCGCCTCCATGGACACACCTTCTCATCCGCTGTCCCTTCGAGTTCTTTACAATAAGATGGCCGTCCCGAGGTGCAGCACGGCCACCAGGTCTGTGAGCACTGCAGCAACCTCAGAGCCTGGCAGGGGTGTGGGAGGCCCCGGATGTGTAGCTGCGTGGACGGAGGTGCCGCTGGCTTGGAGGAGCGTCGGGAATCGGAGCAGTCTCGTGGGGCTGGGTCTCGTACCCTGTGGGGCTGGAGCCACGCCTGCGTAGTAGTGCCAGCGTGGGCCTGAATTCAGGACGTCCAGTTAATGTCAGAGCATTGATGTAGGGGCGCAAGTAGTCATGAGTGTAAACCATAGTGAACCAACATAGAGCAAAGGGATAAAAACAAACAAACAAACAAATGGAGAGAGCTTCTGGGAGAAATAAGCAAGAATATCAAAGCTGTTTTTAAATATATTCACTAGGCAAAATTTTACACATTCTCGATTTAAATTCAAGCCAATACATATTTACTGGGCACCATGAGCCGAATACCTTGGTGCAGGCTGGGAGTCCCACAGACGAAACGCACAGCATTTACGGTCTAACAGGCGACACAGATGCATACAAACCAACAAAAGCATGTGGTCTCACTTTGTTTTTCCCCTTTAACGGGCTGGACCGCTGTGTATTCATAATCTCAGGACGAGACCGGCTGAGTGGGGGTTCGGTGCTATCCCCCCACGCCGGATTTGATTCCTTAGGAAAATTCCTTACCTTGTTTTTAAGAAAACACTTATCTTTTTTCACATCGGCCCAGAAAGAATTTGAAGAGAATACTGATTAGTTTCTATTTCTTTTAAGTGTAGGGAAATATTGCCCAACCTAGTCTAAGGGAGTGACAAATGTAACTTATACGGACAACTATTTTCATGTGCAAATGTATCTGTTAGAAATAGAGTATCATGACTTTACACAGCAGTTCAAGCTGCCACTGACCACAGGTCTGTGTTCCCTTGGAATTCACCTGTTGAAACTTGACCCTTCACCCGCTGATAGGAGGAGGCGGGGCTTCAAGGAGGCCACCTGGCCTTGAGGGTGGGGCTCCCGGTGAATGGGAAGGATTCAGGATTTTGTAACAGGCACCCTGAGAGCTTCCTCGGCCCCTGCCCTGGCAGGCAGGTGAGGACACAGGGGGAAAGCAGGTGGCTGTGTATCCTTGAGGCATCTTTGTCGGTCTTTGGTGTCAAGGTAATGATGTTGTGATAAAGTGAGTCTGGAAGGGCTCTCTCCTTGTCAACACGTGGGACGATGCGTGAGGAGGTTTACCTGGGCAGGAAGGTGTGAACGCAGGCTGCTCACCCACGTGTCTCTCTCACACTTCTGCACAGAAAGAACGAGAGCGCGGTTCTAACTTGGCTTTCATGTTCCGACTGCCTTTCGCCGCCGGGAGGGTGTTCAGCATCAGCATGCTGGACACACTCCTCTACCAGGTGCGTGCCCTTTCTTCTTGCCTCTCTGAAACGAAATGTTTGCTTGCTATTCCGCTCAGGCTTTATTACATACATGGTAGATCTAGTGTTTCGCGTCCGAGCGGTTCACTTAAAACTGGCTCTGAAAGTGATTCAATATTTTATTGCATGTATTTAATGACATAAAATTTAATGAAACATTTTATAAGAAAATCTTGGTTTTTTTTTTAAGAATAAGCTAGGGAATGACTTATTGGCATTCTTCAGTGCCAGGGTCCTACAATGTTAACTGTGACATCTTAATGCATGTGCTATGTTGCCACCGTCATAGCACCAGCCTAAAAAAAAAAAAAGCTAAGAAAACTTACTACTTTTAAAAAACAGCCTTAATTATAATATGCCTTTTACTTAAATACAATAGATTGGTGCCAATAAACTGATAAACCAAGGATGTTTTAAATATCTGCTAACTATTGCCTACCTCAGTCAAATATAAGAAAGATTTTACAGGTGAGAACCATTTTGATTATTCTGGAAGGCCAAAGCTAACCTTGTCATTTTATTGTAGCTAAGAAGTTCACGGAGATGCTATTTTACTCAAATCTATTTTAATCTTTTTTTCTAACTCTCCCAGAAACTGAGCAGCGGTAACATTTCAAATCCTCTGATTGAAAAAATCAGACAATTCCTATCTCCATTATGAGAAAAAAGATATTCCTAGGGTGTTAAATGATTAGATGGCTTGAATCTCAAGTTCAGCATTGAAACATTTCGTTGTGCTGATTTACTGTTTGGCGACATGTTCCATGTGCCCTCTAGTGCATTGCTGGACGGAATGAACTAAGGCAAAGACAGCTGAAGGCTTTCTAGTGGCTAATGATGCCCCCGAGGGCTCCCCTACCAGTGTCACAGGTCTCGAACCATCAGCTTGTGCCAGCCGAGAGCAGGGACAGCCCAGCCCAGAGAACTAACACGCCCGTTTGCCCAGAAGTTTCCAGACACACTGTGTGGACCCTGCAGGCGGCCGGCTTCCCCCTCCGCCCCCCAAAGTTACCCCGCACATACTCTGGCCATGGAGAGCGGGTGGGAGGGGAGGACTGTTTCAAGAGCAATGCCGAAACAGAAGGATTTTTATCAGCTAAATGCGGGCATCCCTCTGCACCAGAGGTCTTCAGACCTTTCAGCCTCGGTAGCTCGCGGTGAAATAAAATCTTCTTGAGAACAGTCTAACATACAGGCTAACGTAGTACCTGCCCACTTACCTTCTCCTGACATCCCATGAGATCTTTTCAGGGTCCGACTTTCAGACAGGTAAAGAGTACCCACTCCTGGGTTAAAAGAAGATGCTGGAAATCATGTACAAAATTCCTAAACTTATATAATCCGCATTCTGGTATTCATGTCCCAGCCTCCAGGAGACTGACGCACCTCGAAACCTCGGCCACTTCCGAGGAAGGCCACTTCCTCGGCCTGAGCAAGGGGAATGGCTGTGGTTTCTTATGTCCCGCTCTAGGTGGAAGGGTGCAGCCTCGTGACAATGACTCTCGCTGAAATACATGAGTGATCAAGAAACAGTTTGGTAGATTTATTTACAAGGCATCATAACTTGTTGAAAGTCTTTGCTATGCAAAATAAGTAGATTATTCTATAAGGAAGGGGAAGGGAGGGCAAAAAAGATTAATGTGAGAAAGAAACGTTAATCATTTGCCTCTCACATGTATCCCCAACCAGCAACTGAACCTGCAACCCAGGCGCGTGCCCTGGCCAGGAGTCAAACCCTGGAATCGAACCAGGGACCGTTTGCTTTGCGGGAAGACACCCAGAACCAAGCCACACTGGGCAGGACACAGATTATTGTTGAAATTTGTCACATTTTAGCACTTGACGACCAAGCTGAGAGTATAATTTCACACAGTTTATTAAACAATTGTTGTTATGTTATGGTGCAATGCCCTCATTGCTTGGAAGTTTTTCCTTTCACCCACAGCTAAGAATTAACTGAAAATATTAGAAGGATCGTTAACACTCTAACTACTGCATAGCATTCTAGCACCATGTCAAAATATATCTTACATGTTTGCACATAAGCAGTCTGATGGTATTTAATGCTAAACTATTTATTAATACTTAGTTATCAAAATATTAGAAATTTATTGTAGTAGCACTGAGCTGAATCCAAAAAATGTGTAGTATTTTATTGCAAATTTTAGTTCTTTCAAGTTTTTATATATTCCCTGTTTTGTATCAACTCATTTGTTGTTATTAAAATCTAAAACTTTGTATTGTGTCTAATAGCATGCATGAAATTTTAGCATAACAAGATAGTCTAGAAAATATTTCTAAATACTCCCACATCTCCTTATGTTCAGCTTAACTGTACATGTGTATTTAGGATGCTCATAAGATCAAGTTTTATTTCCTGTTTTGTAGGGGCTTAATGATATGTTTCGAGAAACAACCTTTTAGCAATAGTACGAGGCTCACATGTGTGGCTGTTCTACACCTTTCACAATTTTGTTTGTGTTGCAGTCATTTGTGAAAGATTATATGATTTCTATCACCAGACTTCTGCTGGGATTGGACACTATCCCAGGATCGGGGTTCCTTTGTTCTGTAAGTTAATAATCTTTGGAATGAAAGATTATGCTGATAAATGGTCTGAAATCCAACTCTAATGGATATAGGCTTTCTCTTCTATATCATTTTTTCCCTAATATGCACTGAAAGCATAGCACTATCGATTTTTTTAATTTCTTATAAAACGTTAAATTAGCAATCCTGATAAGTAGCCATTCTGTAGAGAATACAGAACAGGTGTTTTTCTTTCTTGCTGGCCATTGAGACAGGCTGTGTCTGACCTAAGATACCCTACTGTGGACAAGAAGGAATCACATGGTTCAGCTGATCTGTAGTTGTTTTACAAAGGGGTACACTGCGTCCGAGAGGGTTTCATGAAGTGCCTCACCGGCAAGTCCAAGTTGAGGTCATCCAAGACGGACGAGTTATGTATGCCTCCCGTCCGTGTGTCCCGTGCCCACTCTGCTGACACCTTTCCCAATATGAGTGTTGTCCTCACTCCGAGGGGCGATTCCCTTTCGTACCAGAGTGCCCTTCGTACCTGAAGACTTTTAGCACCAGCAGACCCTGTCCACCACACTCCGGTAGTAGCCTCTAGTTATTACAACATTTAAGAAGTCTCCACGGGTTTTCCAACAGCTCCCAGTCCCTCGGCGGTGACCACTGTGTCCTGACACTGAACCAATCCAAGTCACACTGCCGCCAGTTGAGCAGGTGGCCCCTTAGGTTGGGAGAGCCGCAGGGATAAGACTGAGATGCGGTGCGTTAAATGAGTTTACTACCTGGATAGGCACTTAGGAAACAGCATGCCCAGATTTTGAAATATCAACAATTTCTACCTTTCAGAAGTGAAAACCGCTAGGGTTTTAGTTCTTGAGAAGAGGATATGTAAACAATGCCTGTGTGTTCCAGATAAAAATCACGGAGGACGACCTGTGGATCAGGACGTACGCCCGGCTCTACCAGAAGCTGTGCTCGTCCAGCGGAGACGTGCCCATCGGCATCTACAGGACCGAGTCGCAGAAGCTGACCACGTCTGAGGTTTGGGCCGACACAGTGTTCGGTGCTTGCGTTTAACCCGCTGGGAGGCCGCCATTCCCAGTCTCGGCCACTGATTTCTGACAAATGTCACAGAAACAAAAAGGATGCTGTCGGAGCAGATGGAGGGGGTTTTCCCATGCAAAATCTCCTCAAGTGTTTGTTCAGTAAACTGCGCCAGCATTTCTCAAAATGTTGTTGGCTGAGGGCCTGTTCTAGAGTTTGTGAATCTGAGGCTCCCAGGGTCTTGCGTAGGTGTAGGATTTTTCATTTCCAGGAGATTGTTGGGGAGCAAATTAATCGTGAGTGAACTTCTGATGCATAAGAAAGGTTGTTTTCCACCTTCCTAAGAGACTCCCCCTGTCCGCTGTTAGCGTTTGGAAGGGAGCAAAACCAGGCCAAACTGGTGAGCCGTGTAACAAACGTTTTTCAAAGTTCTGGTTGCAGACCACCCTGGGGCCCAGGAAAAACTCTTGTGGCAGTGCCAGCCCTTCCCGGAGGGACGCTCGGTGATTTGGGAAGCACACTAGAGAGACAGCAGCGGTGTAGGTAGAGTTTCTGATGCTGCATGCAGACCCAAACTTACCCATATTTTGATTTGGGCACATGATGTGGTTCTAAATAGTTTATAGTTAGTAAACCATCACATTTCAAACTAGACTCTTTAATAAGATACAGACTTTGAATAAATGCACTGCCCTATCTGTATCTGTAAAAGCGTTTCATATAAATGATGGTCTACATTCTTAACATATTTTTCTCTTTCAGATACCTCAAAATTACTTGAAAATTTAGTTACCACTTCTTTCTCCTTTGGTCTTACACAAAGTTACCTCAGCTATAAGCCTCTACTCAGTTATATGCATTTTAATAGTCCATGTGATGGTTAAACGCATTTGTGATCAAATCAATGAATCCTTGTACACACAGGAGCTTTCTAGGAAGAATAAAAGTAAGGGAGCTTTTCGTTTACTGTTAAAACCTAGAGTTTGACTTGAAATGGGTGGCATGGAAGCCAGCAGAAATAGTTGTGTTTGCCTGAGGTGCTTTGGGGTCTCCCTGTAGCTGCAGGATCCCGTTCACACTTCCTTCTGGCCACCTGCTGCTGAGCCTGAGTACGTCCCGCATTTACTATGGTCCCTGCGGTTCACACCCCCCCAGAAAGCAAGACCCAATTAGAGAAAACCAGGAATGAGTGACAGCAGACACACAGCAGGCAGTTAAACATGGGAGCATATGTGGTCAGATGTGCCTAGAATTTTAAGAATATTGGACCTCCCAAATCATTATCTGGTTAAAGTTGATGACAAGGGCCTTTTACACCTAAGCAATTAACCGTTTCATATTTGAACCTGGTGAAGTACCGAGAAGATTTCCATACTGCAGAGTATTGTCATGTTCAGACCTTATATGCAGGCTTTGTGAGTTTGAACAGAGTGAATTCTGATGTTGGTCAAGTTCATATTCGTGTCGGTTGTTTTGTTGTTTTAAGGGACTTTGTCTTATGTTGTTTAGGATGCAGATAGGGAGAGGATATTTGAGCTTTTGGGTTGCTATTGAGGAGCATTCAACTTTACACATTAGTCAATTCTTTCCATCACAAATAAAGATCACCTTAAGAAAATGTTTATAAATCTCCATATAAAAAACACTTATTGTTGGCAAGATAAAAGGAAACTGGGTTAAATAAACATACCATCTCCTATCTTCCTGTATTAAACTCATCTTTTGGCACATATATTTATATTTAAATTTTATATTCTGCCTATTATAAAAATTAGAATTTAAATAATTAAAGATAAAAGTAAGACCATCAAGCATTCAGAGAAATATATGGGGGCAGAGAAATTAATTTTACCCTACATCTAAAATGAACTGGCTGCCACAGGTGAGCTGGAATTCTACTTTATTTCAGTGGTAAATAAAGTGAAAATAGAACTCTTGCACTAAATAATAATTGTAGTCTAATGACATGCAAGGATACAAGTTCATCTTGAGAAAGAGTTGTTTTTCGGGTCACTATGGAAACAATGAGAATATTACATGTTTCTCATTTACGAGATTTATAAACCATGAGATACAGGTTCTAACTTCGGTCGGGGTTTTCCAGGATGCGAAAGAATCATTAGAATAAACATCCCTTCAGTCGAACTTCTATGTAAATAAAAAGAAGGGGGCAGTATTTAAATATCAATTCAGGAAAGACATTGGATTTTTTAATGGAAACTGGACCCATGTAAGAGGACAAGGGAGTCCCCCGGTTGGTAATGAGGGGACATCAGGGATAAAGAGCAACCTGGAGCAGATCGAAGGCTTCGGAGACATTTGTCCAGGAAGATGACATTTGTCATCTCCATGTTCGGACAGAGATGAGGCCATTGCCCAAGAGTGAGGGTGAACTATTGATAAATGCATACCTAAATAGTCAACTGGTGAAATGGTTATGACTCAAGGAATACAATTCTACCACCACCAACAAAAATCATACAGGAGTGAATGGCCCCCATGCTTCCTGTGGAGCTCATCTGTAAACTGTACTCAGTGATAGCACGCTCTGAATTTTGATCTAACCAAAGTTACACTTGAACAATTTTGAAATAAGGAGAGATGGAAAAGGTAGTGGGATAGGTGGAAAAGATGGTTAATTCCTCTTCTTCCAGAATAAGAAGAGAAAATCAATAATAGCTACCAACATATTATATAGAGTCAGAGCGATAAAAAACAACTATCCAACTAAAAAGGTAAACATAGATGCATCCTATGAGAGGAAAATAAAAGAGATTATTGGGTGAATTTCTAGAAAAATAGCATTCTCTATTTAAACAATATCTATAATTAATAAAAACAACAACTAAGATTCATAGCCATTAATAAGTCATATTAGACCCAATCATTGGTTGTTTCTGCAGTTTATACATTCAAGTGTTAAATTCTATGTTATTCTGCAAAGAATGTTCCCTCAGAGGCCAACATTTCATATATGTTGATTATAAAGATGGTAGGCCTTTCTTCCTTATTATTTCAGAGTTAAAAAATGCATTTCAAAGGCAGATGCAGGTTTTCATGTTATGCCATTTCCAGTTTGTCTCCCGTATCTTCCAATATTCTATGTAGAAAACAAAATTTTGTGAACTACATCACTGCTTTGTCTGTAGGAGTGGAAAACACACCGGATCGTATGGAAGACACCTTTGAGAAGACAAATGGTGATAAAGGATATTCATCATTAAAATTATACAATGTGTAGAAGACCTGGAACACGATCTCCGTGTTTTCTGGGGGGCTATGTGTGGGTGGGAGGAGGACAGAGAGTAAAGTGGGGGTGCAACAGTGACAGGGAAATCAGGCCAGGAAACGGGGACAGCCCCTCTGCCCTTTTTGTCCATGCCAGGGGAACTACCAACATCGATGGGTCTATTTTTTGTAAACATCATTCTCTTCTGGTTCTTCCACCCAGTACAGGATGGGGAAGGACTCATTTTCCTCTTGGTGGCAGAAAAGAACAGTATTTCTGTCCACAACCCTTTATCCACAATTCTGAAATCCAAAAAGCTCACCAAACTTATTTGGTGGCCAAACTTCACCTGAATTGTCCTGAGACTATGATGTTCCTTATTCCAGTGACTATCCACACTTTTCACTGAAGAAATAATCATTTTTATTATAAAATGCTACCCAAAACCCACTAAGGGTATAACTGACCATAAAGTATATAACACAGTACTATCTTTCCAACATCTGAAAAATTATGAATTAGTTAATGTTTCTATCAGGTTTTTTTTGGGGGGGTGAGAAAATATAGAACTGTGTTTTCCCTCAGTATTCCAGTGTACTGAAAATTGCATTTGCTTAAAGTGTCATATAATCAGTAAAAAATACACTATAAATTAGAAAGAGATTATTTTAAAGCACATGAAAGTACCAACCTTTGCACAACACATGCAATAAATCGGTGGCCTACTTCAGTCTGATTGTCGGTTGCCTTCAGAGGCAATAACTCCTGTACCTTTAAAAACGTGTTTATAATGCAGTGATCATGACGGCCCCACCTACCAATGATTATGCCTTTACTATTAAACTGGAACATAGAGTTTTATTACATTTGATTAATATATCAATAAAAGTTTACCTTCTATAAAATCAAATTATTAAGAATATTTTACTAAGGGTTAAAATGGAATGATTTTGAAACTCTCGCTGCCAATTTCCTGCTATCACTCACTCCAACGACATCCTGAGATAAAGCTTTAAGGAGCCTATAATCAAATGTCTATTGTGCATTTTTAATATTTGTAACAATAGTTAGAATGCGAGACAATGAGCTATACTTCAGTTACATTCTCTCTCCCAACACATAACTGAAAACTTCACTGCTACCCAATGAAATGTCTTAAAACTGAAGAATAAGATAGCATAATTTTTATAACTCTGAATAATTAGGGTTATGTGATAACTGAGCAGATCAGTTATCAGACTGTGTGGCCAGTGTGAAACCTCACAGTAGTGTTTGTGAGCTTAGTTCAACTTATACAGGAGGGAAAGACAAT
Organism: Phyllostomus hastatus; assembly: GCF_019186645.2. Lineage (NCBI taxonomy): Eukaryota > Metazoa > Chordata > Mammalia > Chiroptera > Phyllostomidae > Phyllostomus > Phyllostomus hastatus. The sequence continues at coordinate 21,095,400 of NW_025333607.1, read as the reverse complement.
CTTATTGTAATATCTGAGTTTTAAAATTTTTAACTTTATAAAACCATCTTAAGATCCACATTTAAAAATAGTACAGATATTAATGCCACAGTGATTATTGAATATCAATAATTATATCAAATATTTCCTTGTGAATATAGTAGTTTCATCACCTCTTATCAACTGTTTTATTTTATTCTATTTGCAATCGTTATTCTTTCTATCAAATCTTAGAAAGACAATTTTTAGCAGAAAAAACAAACAAAACCATAAATTGAAGCCAAAAAAAATCTAACAAGAACAACTTTCTAGTAAACTTTACATTTTATTAATTTTATAATTCCATTCAAAAGCCCTGTGATCAATAATCAAACGCAGAGGTCACACACGGCGCACGGCCATCTGTCAGAGTTCATCCTCACTGCGGCTGTTTCGTGGATTTGTCCAGTCATTGTCTAAGCTGCGCTTTGTTGTGTGTTTTTCCCTCCCTCTGTGTCAGTCTCAAGAAATAGCCCCACAAGTAAGTATTTTGTTTTCCTCCCTTCGATCAAATAGTCTGACGTGTGAATTCAGAGCTGTTAGAGGAAAAGAATGTTCAAGACTGAATTCAGCATTTCCCATTACAAAATAAGGCTTGAATTAAGCCAAAATATGATAAATGCTCTGTTTTCCAGGAAATGTACTTATATTTCCTTAATAGAATTACAGACTACTTTCACCGTTCGTCTTCAGATGCCGTGTACGCACCGATTCAGTCACACGTCTTCCTGAGTGGTGTCATCACCAGCTAGTGTCCCCAAGTGCGGTGTCTACTGTTAGTGCCATCAGAGAGCTGACGTGAAAATTTCATGCCTGCCATTGGATTTCATTACCTCTCGGTTAATTTGATTTTCCCGAATCCGCTCCCTTCATAGCACAGGCAGAGTAGCCACCATCTTCCTGAGTAGACTCACACGATGAAACATCTCTAATGGGTTGTTGATGCCTAACAGATATCAAGTCAAATTGTTTGTTGCTGGATTGGAAGGTAGAGTACAGGTACAGTCCTCTCCCACCTGCGGTTTTGTGTTTGATGCTTCCAGGTACCTGCAGCAAAACCACGGTCCAAAAACATGAAAGGAAAAGCCCAGAAATAAACAATACGTAAGGTTTCAATCGTGCGCATTCTGCGTAGCGTGGAGCAGCCTCACGCCGTCCCACGCTGGCCGGCCTGGGACATTGAGTCCCCTTTGTCCAGGGTGTCTGCTCTCACTTACACAGTGCGGTCAGATAGTGTCAGACAGAGAGAGCACAGTCACATCACTGTAATTACAGCACATTGTTAAAATCGTTCTGTTTTATTACTAGTTACTGCTAATCTCTTACTGTGTATGATCTATAGATTAAACTTAATCGTAGGTAAGTATGTATAGGAAAAAAAGCAGTATATGTAAGGTTCAGTCCTGTCTGTGGTTTCAGGCATCCACCCGGCCTCTAGGGTCGCCTCCCCCACGGATAAGGAGGGACCGGTCTATGTCCCGGCCATTTTTTATCGATACTCTTTCTGGCCTTGTTTCTGGTACAAGTCATGTATTCAGTCATTTTGCCTGGCCCCGTGAGGAGTGGACTTGGACCCGGGTGGTCTGAGTTTCAGTGGTGGCTTCTCCTCTTGTTAGTTGTGTGGACTTGGGCTTTTCTCAATGTGTAGTGGCATGGAGATTGAGTAGGGAGCATACTGTTGTCAGTTCACGCGTTACAGAAAGGAGGAATGGGCTAAGTGACTTTTTAGAGGAAGTGGCAAGTAATTAATTGTGTGCCAAGCGGATAGAGCAACACAGATCTTACTGCATTGTTATGCGCCGGCACCACTGGTGAGGGGCTGGCGCTGCTTCAGAAAGGGTTTGTCGGTCCGCTTACACTTATCAGTAAAATATAGGGAGCGTTCCTGGGACCTGGGTAAATGCCTTGTAATCTTAGTCCAATATAGATATGCTGACCAACCTCAAGTGCATTCTAATTCTCACACACACACACACACACACACACACACACGGAAGTGTGAGCTCATTTGTAATTTTCTTTCACTTTGTCTCATAAAAAATTCTACTTAATGTTATAATTCTTATGCATAATATTTTCTAGCTCTATTGATTCTTACCTTATTTCTGAGCCCGTGAAAGCATTTGTTACTTGCACGAGTCACTGTCTTTAACTTACTAAGAGTCTTGCGGGCACCCTGATGAGCAAGAAGCCACGTCAATGAAAGCAATCCCCGTGATTTCATTCAACGCCCTCGTCTGGGCTTCCTGCCCCCTCCCCTCCCTAAACTGCGAGGGGTCCTGCCGCGCTGTGCACAGTGGCTGCAGGGAGTGACTGAGCCTTCTGTCACAGGGGCTTGCTGAGTGGCTGCCGGAGTCTGCCTATCCGGGAACGGAGAGGAAGTTGTAAGGTTGAGCTAGGTCGTCTTCCCAAGGGAGGGGTGTTCTCTGAGCGACGGTCTCCTTGGATCAGCAGCACTGTTCTGTGTAAGGTGTTTACATAAGAATATGCATGCTCACACCTACCAAGTCATATCTCGTTGTACCTGACATCGGTCTTAGAAACTTTCTTCCTAGTGGCTCACGTGTCCCTAAGTGGCATGTGCGTTAGGACAGTGGTACTCACGTGTGAAAGAGAAGGATGTGTGTGTGTGGGGGGTGTGTGTGCAAGGTTTGGGCGTGGCGGGATGGCTGCTGTGCCCCTCTTTGTGGTGCCTGCACGTGCTCAGGCCTTTTCCTGGGGACCGCACGATGCTGGAGGCGAGGGGACGGCGGGCCCCCATGCTCGCCCTGAGCGGCGGCACAGGGTGTACACACACACACACACGCGCGTGAGTTTGAAATCTCTGCTTTTAGGTGATATGTTCCTGGAGTTCTGGAGAGTGGTTAGTAAGAATTGCGCCGGGAAGGTATCCGAACTGGCCCGGAGACTGTGACTTTGCTAGGGCAAACTGTTTGAAGACCTTTCTGCATGTGTTTAACCTGGCTGCGTGGTCGCTGGTCTTCTATTTAATCATCTTTTGTTTGTTTGTAAGTCAGTGTGGGAGTTTACAGCTATTCAGGTGCACAAGAATATTATACACACACACACACACACACACACAATACTTATGTATAATACATATTGTGAAAATCTAAACATACATACCCCAAAGGATATTTTATGTACAAAGAAAACACGTTCTTATACGTCATTATGTGTGGCCATAAAACACATTATGTAGTTAAGAAAAACCGCTGTTTCATTTCTTATAAACCGGAAGCTAACGATGCTGAGACCAGCTGACCTTGCTGATCTGACCCTCGGCCACGGGCCCACTGGTTGTCAGTAACAACCCAGAATGTCTTCTGTCGTCAGCCAGGTGGCACCACTTCAGCCCGTTATGATGATGCTAAAACTGTTCTGAAGGGAGAGATGAGTCCTGATTACCAACACTCGCTTTCAAGCTACTGGGTGAAGCGATTTCTTCTAGAATACCACTCTGCTCCCCAGGTCGCTCAGCAACCTGAGACACGAATGGAAATCTGAGCGAACCCTGGATGAACTCCTGTGTGCGCATGTGTCTGTGTCGTGCAGAAAAGAACCTTCCGTGTATTTTGTGAACCTGACACTTCCCGCGCTTCTGAAAAGAATGCAAGCAGATAGAGCTGGTTGAGGCATAGGAAACACTGTCTCCTTTATGCAGTTTTCAATTCCTTTTGTTGGGAAGAAGTACTCTGAGCCTTTCTTCAACCATATCAAATGTGATAGATATTTGGAAAAATCCTATAACCTTTACAAATGATGCTTTAAATCTACATGAAAATTGCGGCCACAGGTAATTCTCATTTCCTTATTCAACTGTGTCAGCGTGTTCCCAGGGCGTTTCCTGTAACATATGTCTCCGTCCGTTCCGGCTGCTGTAACAAGATGCCACAGGCCGGTGGCTCACAAACAAATGTATTGCTCAGAGTTCTGGAGGCTAGACGTCTGACCTCAGGGTGCTGCACTGGCAGGTAGGGACCCCCTTTCGGTCACAGACTTCCTGGAGCCCCACATGGCCAAAGGGGTCAGGGAGCCCTCTGGGGCCTGCCGCTCTTATAAGGCAATGCACCCCTTATGGGGCATCACCCCCCGACCTAACCATCTCCCAAAGACCCCACCTCCTAGCACATCATCTTTGGGGCGTTAGTACTTCAGCGTATGAATCTTGAAGGGACTGAGGTCAGATCACAGCAATGTGCAAATATCTTCTTTCATTCTCACGAACATGAAATCTTGTTTTTTTAAGTTAATAACGACATTAGGCTTTTGATAATAACAGCACAAAAAACAGGTCGACCCAGAGCCCTGCCATTGTCCATAGGAAGGGCAGAGAGGAGCTCACAGGGCTAGTACAGAGCAGTGAGTCTCCACTTGCACTCAAACCCACATTGTCTGCAGGCTCCCCGAGCTTGCCCCGGCCAGTGGGCACCTCCGAGGGGCTGCTCACAGCACCGTGGTCTCTGGTGAGACAGAGTCACGGACAGAGAAAACCGCACTGAGAAAATCCCTTCTCTGCCTGATTCATACCTGTTTTTTACCTTTTTAACTCATTATTTCTTTTCTCCCTTTTATGTTTTTTTTAAATGTACAAGATAATGAGCCATACTGTTAGCTACTATGTATTGAGCATTTGCAGAGACAGGGCACTACTGTATGCACGTGACATGGATGATGTCTTAGATCTCCTCAGCAAACCACTGTGGGCAAACATATACATTAGAATCACCCTGGTCTCAGTCAGATAAGGACATGGTGACACGCTTAGTGATTTTAACTTTGTGCCCAGGAGTACAGAGCAATCCCAGGTCTGCCTCACTGACGCCAGACTCTCGCTGCAGCCATGTTCTCACGCGGCCTCCGCGTGCCGGAAAAGCCCCGCGATAAAAGCACTTTCGTGGGCCCCCACATGACACCATTCCCACCAGAAGATGATGGCGGGTTCTAAACACAATAGAGCTACAACCAGATGATGACACGACAGCAGAAAAGTATATTTCTAAGCGGACCTTATGAAAACCCACGCACACACATGCACAGACATTGAGAACCAGGAACAAAATGCTTATTACCGATGTAACTGATATCGTAGGTCATTGTTCCCGCTGAATTATAGGACTGCTGTTACTATAGAAGGAGGTTGACAGTGGCAAATGTTTTCTTTACGCATTGCTGTGCTCTGTGAATGTCTATGAGGAACAAGATGGGCATTGTGCTCATCTTACATAGAGGTGAACCACTTTTGGTGCAGGGGCAGAGCTGGGGAGTACACACGATATCCTTCAAGTTTGTGAGTCTTAGCCCATCGAAGTTCCCTGTGCTTTTCACAACGTCGTACTGGAAGGGCCGAGAAAGGTTTGCAGACCTCACACTTGTAAAGCACGATCTGGCTGTTGTCGGTTTAGAGTTCTTATAGCGAACCCCCCAGCCCTCCTGATGCATTTTTTTTTTATTGTTAAAGTGAAATATACAAAAGGATGCCATTTGTTTTATTGAATTATTGACAAAAACGGCCTGGCGGTTTCTATGGGTTTTATGTATAAGTCGTCATATCTCCTGCTTTGGGGCATTCAAAGCAGTGGTACACGGGGTGCTTGCGATTGTCCAGCTAATATATACACTGGGCTCAGTGTATGTATTTGTTTATATGATAGGAACTGGGTTCAGGTTATGGATGTGTGCTTGACATGACTGGGGGAAAGCGCTCACAAAGACAAACAGTGTTTCATTCCCGACTTGGAAGAGAAGCACATCACCCCCCGAAAATATTAGTCTATGGTTTCATGACTTGCATTTTAAGTGACATTCTACAAGCGCAGTATGTTTAGCATCTGGTGTGGCAAGATTACTATTTCCACATCTTTGTAGGCCATCCAACTGTTACAGGGATTTACGACACAAAAGATCACATCAAATAAATTTAAGATGGTGAGGAAGAAAACTCTGCCCGGGCAAGTGTCTAGCTATGAATGAATTACTGTGTTTCCAGCGTTGCTGCAGAGCACAGATCCACTGACCCCCGAACAAAGACTGGCGTTCCATACTGACGGCGGACACTCACTGCTCGGGGTTTATGCGTTTCACTTGCACAGCAGAGGATGGTCAGTATACTGTCCAGTAGGTGGGACTGGAGGGAGTTAAGATTTACAGTGGTATCGACTGTTGCAAAAGCACGGTACTAAAAATGTTCGTACTGCCAACTTAAATTCCAATAGCTAAAATAAGGTTGCTAAAAATGTTAATGGAATTGTTCCCTTATCGTGAAGCTATGAAGGTTAAAGAACCTACTTTTGATATCACTCTGAAGCAGTGCTGTGTTGAAACAGAAAGGTAGACAAATATAGATGCTTTTATCGAATGGGAGTGTGACATGATTTCATAGCCTGCCACTGGGTATGGCAGGCATGGCACTGACCGAGCCTCCATAATTTATATTCACTTTTTAAAGGATTTCATTGGGTCTCCTCCTGACCTTACTCAAATTGGTCATTTGAAATCCCTTACGCTGAAAGCCAGCCACACGTGCGTGCGATAGCAGGAGCGAACACTCGCTTCCACGGAAGGGAGGGCGGGTGTGTGGATGCGGCCGCACGTGCCTTCCCGGTCAGGAGGCTGTTCGTTTGCACGCGCACGCTTTCAGGAAGGAAGACGTCCTGCTTTGACGCGATTGTGTTTCATGTGACTTTCTGGTATGAAAAGTGGCCATTTTAAAACAAGCAGCCTTTGGTTATTAACAGCCTATACTCAAGGAAGCGCTTCTGACTTACAAATCAGATTTCAGAGTGAAGAATCAAAATTGATTTTATGAGTTTGTTCATTGCTTTTTCCCTTCTATGCAGAACAGCCTGATTTAAGTTCGATTTGTGATTCTAGAAGGCATTCGTGAAATACTAATATTTAGAACTTATTTTCACTTGGAATACTCTGAACAGTTCCTGAAGTATGTTTTAATATTTTCATCAGAAAACATTTGACGTGGTGAATAATTAATGCATGAACTAAAAAGTGCTTTTTGTTTTTTTCTGGGTCATATGAGGAGGGAATGAAAACCTCACATTTTAAAAACTACATTGCAATGCCATTTTTAGAAAGAGCAATAACTTAAAAAACTTAAATGTCATTAATTCCCAAAATAAAAGTGTTACAATATTTCCTTAAATCTCATGTGAGACACATGCAGTATATTTATAAAAGTTCATTCTGTGGATGTGATTTGAATAAAATTATAAAATAGCTAGTTTTTTTTGTTTGTGGTTTCAAACAACTCTATGTTAACAATAATTTCAGAAAATAAATCTGACACTTAAAAATTAACACTACTCATAAAAACTTATATTGGAGTATGCAATATTTTATTGGAGGATGAGATATTTGATCTCATTTATACATATTTCCAAGAGAACATTTTTCTTTTTTTTTTAAACTAGAGTTACCTCTTTTTTTAAAGATTTTATTTATTTATTTTTAGAGAGGGAAAGGGAGGAAGAGAGAGAGAGAAACATCAGTGTGTGGTTGCCTCTAGGCGTGGCCCCCACTGTGGACCTGGCCTGCAACCCAGGCACGTGCCCTGACTGGGAATCGAACCTGCAACCCTTTGGTTCACAGCCCACGCTCAGTCCACTGAGCTACGCCAGCCAGGGCCGAGAACATTTTTCTAATAGCATTTTTAGTGATGGGAAATTCATACCAATGATTATGACCTTGCTCTTTCTGTGAGAGCTCTCATGAGCTAAGTGCTTCTACCAAGATATTAGCCCAAATATTAATAGAACGCGGGCTGAAATGCGTCCTAACCTGTCTAACCATCCGTGTGCATTTCCTTTCAAGTCTCAAATATCAATCAGTGTGGAGGAATGGGAGGACACCAAGGACTGCAAGGAGCAAGGCCTTCCCCGAGGCAACCACCGCAACTCCACCTGCAGCGACCAGGCGGACCACCCCCTGCTGAGGAGAAAGAGCATGCAGTGGGCCCGAAGACTGAGCCGCAAAGGTCCAAAACACTCTGGTAAAACAGCTGAGAAAATAACCCAGCAGCGACTGAACCTCTACAGGAGGTCAGAGAGACAAGAGCTTGCTGAACTTGTGAAAAGTAGAATGAGACACTTGGGTCTTTCTACAGTGGGCTATGGTATGCGCTCTCCAAGTCTTGTGTGATATGGGCTTGTGGTTTCGGGCCCTTAGTCGTTGTAGAGCTGGCTCTCTCTTAGCAGGTGCAGGATGGCGCTTTTGGTTCACGGGCCCGTTGGAAGGGGTAGGGCCGTGTCCTGAATCTCTTACAGAATATGATGATGATGATGATGATGACATTAAAGTGCTGCAAGTTTTCAGTATGTGCTTAGTTCTCTAGGCACTGTGACGAATGCCTTATGTAAATTATCTTCACTTTAATTTTCACAAAAACTCTCCCATTTTACACATAAGGAAACTAGGTCGAGCGACTTATTACTTAGCTTGTTATTAGCAGGGCGGAGGTTTATGTCCAGTCCTTCTGGCCCCAGTGTCTGTCGTATCTACACCCACACACCCACATGCATCCTATTCTCGGGCCTGGAATGAAATAAATTTGAGGCTTTGGCAAGTAATGGAATGTACCAGCCACAGATAAACCAAATGTTCCTGCAAAATGTGTTCAGGTTCTTGTTATCCAGAAACAAAGTCCTCAAAAGCTTTCATTTAAACTCAGATAGAGCTTGGTCTGTCTCGATCATTGTTAGCCCCCCCATGTTGACCTGTGATTGCAATATAGACCACTTGGCACAGCTTAAATAATGCAAGGATAATTTTAAAATACATCACTTATTACTGCATACATTGTATTAAAGAAGAAATTTAGTCCGCTCAGAAGAAACTCGAACGATGAGGTTTTTGTCTGGTTCTGTGTGTGCCCAGGTGAGCCAGAAGGTACGGTCAAGTCAGCGTCGGGCAGGCTAAGGACAGAAGAAAATGTGTTCCGTATTTTCCCATCTCATCTTTTTTATGAAAGCCTCAACCTGAAAACCATACATAGAGAAAGATTTTAATCATTGAATTAGAGTTTAGAAGAAGTTAGCTGTGTTTCTTTGAAGCAGAAGAAAAGGAAACACATTTGTTGACTCCTCCTCTTTCCCAGGAACTGTCAGGTGCTTTTGCGCATTTCCTCATTACTCCTCATGGCCCTGATGCAATTCATGCCCCACTTTACCCTTCAGGAATGTGAAGCTCAGAGGCTGAAGACCTCGACCAAAGACAGAGTTGAAATGTCTCAGGGTCAGGGTTCCATAATCCACAATTATACTGCACTTACTTAGATGTAGCACCAACTCATCCGTGCCCCATCATTTTGATGTGATCAAACAAGGTCTTACAATAAAAAAACAAATTAAAGGAAAACAATCACTTTTATTTAAAAATATTAATTGCTCTTGGCCGATTTATCAAGTATGATAGTATTTCTCATAGAACTATTGTCCTCTATTTATGTGCACTTTTGTTAGTTGTTATCCAGCCACTTTTTGTTCCTTTGAAAAGTGCTGGTCAGTGGTTGCTCACCAGGTGTGGCTGTGGGTCATGACCATCAGAGCCCCAGCCGGTCCCGTTAGCTGTGAGTGGGTCACAGCTGGGCTCTGTGGGACACAAAAATGCAGGAGCACATGAACTGGCTGCGGGGTAACTGTCAGGGAACTCATTACGTTTCTGCTCATCAAACTTCCATCCGGTACCTTGCATTTCGTTATTCCCCATAGTTTTTTTTTTAATATAGTTAATTTAATTCTCACACTAACTACTCTTATGAAAGGAAGGAAGGAAGGAAGGAAGCAAGGAAGCTCTCTACCCTTTTCCTCTCTGTCTTCTGGCTTTCTCTTTCTGTTCATTCTCTCAACCCATCCATCCACAGATCCATCAGTTCATTCTAAAGCCATGCCCTGTACATGTCTAATCTCATAAAGATGATAAAAAATGGGATTTGGAACCAAACACATCAAGGGCTCCAGGCTCTCTGTGTATTTCTCATTCACAAAAATGCATCTACCGTTCACAAGATACCACTGGGCTGCTCCAAGCACGGGAATAGAACAATGACCTATTCAAATGAGATCTCTGCGTGCACGGGATCTACATTTTAGTGCCGGCCAGGACAATCCTTGAACTATTTAAGGTCTCCAAGCCCTTTGATCATTTGACAAATGGCAATAGTAACACCTGTCTCATAGGTTCATTGTTTAGGATGAATATGACAGTGAGGGACACCGGGCTTAGCCCAGGACTGGCATTTAGTTAATTCCACAGACCTACCACGTATCTATTTAAGTACTATAAGTATGTCTGTGTTTTATCCATCAAAGGGGCTTTTTTTGCCCACTTCAAAAACAAAACACAGTTTTCTCCCTTGGGGGCAACATTGCCCCCACTGAGGATGCGTGCTCTACAACTGGTATTATTGTGCACGCGTGCCTTCCTTCCTGGAGGGAAAGGGAATGTCTTCCTCATCTCTTCATCTTCGCACCCCCCCAAAATTACACATTCCCTGAGCCACAGGCGCCCGGTCACTGCGCATTGACCGCGTGAACAAGTGGCGAGCTTACAGGTGAGAAAACTGGGTCTCAGACATGAGCGGTTTCCTTGGGTCATGGAGCTGAGAGTGCATTCGCATCAGTGCTTTCACTGGTGACGGGGGCTCAGTGTCTTTTTACCTTTTCACTAAGTCCCACATACTTTCTGCTTTCGTGACCGGATCTTGTTGTGCTCCACGGGTGAGAGGGGTTTTAAATACTTTATATAACCCACGGTGGCTGATTGAATCATGAGTGATAATCTGACTTTTTCTGGGCAGCTCTGGCCTGTTCTGGGGGAAGGAACGGATTATTTCTGACTTGTTGGACAGGGGTATGAGGGACAGGGGAGGGAAAAGGCAGAAGAAGGCTCAGAGGGCTCCAGGTTGAACGACTAAGTGCTGGTGGCACTTACTAAGCTTAGCAGAAGGCAAATCTGTCAGGGTGAAGACAATACGTTAATCCGAGTGCCTGGAAAAATTCTGAGGGTGCTGCTGTGTGAGCAGCTGGCTTTTGGCTGTCTGGTGCTTAAGAAAAAGAAAGGAGATGTTTATACAGACCTGAGAATCACCAGCACATAGATTTTAATTAAATCCATAGGAGTGAGTGAAACAACCCCAGATGAAAGATGATGGTTGAACTATGAGAGAGAAAAGAACTCTGAGAGAGAACTCTGAGGGCATTTGCTCGTATGTCTAGAATGTCAAGGAAAGAAGCATTTTCTTTTAAAAAGCAAGAGGCTGAAGTGTCTAGAACTAAATTACCCCCGAAATGTGCCATGATACAATCACACGCTATCAGCTGGTTGCGTGTTCTATCATAGTAATGAACCTTCACAGCCTCACAAGCCCAGGTGGGCCCTGAGGTGGTCAGAGTCCCCCCCCGCCCCCACATGGTTACTTTCAGCCATAAGCTGTTTTGTCTGTTACCCCAATGTGAGGTGACAGCCAGTGCAAGAGTCATCGTTCTTGTTTCATTTTTTAAAATTCTAATACAGAAAATTGCAAACATGAGCAAACATGGGCAGAACAGCAGGAGGAACCCACGCGGGGTCATTGTCACGCTCCAGCAGTGATCAGCCCTCGGCCTGGCTTGTTTCTCGTGAATCCCACCCACTTCCCTCCCTTCTCGTATCATTTTTTTCTTGTTAAATTCCAGACATCACATATTTTCGTATTTACCTCTATAGTTTACAGCCTAGTTATGAACATAGAGTCAAACTTACACTGAAGATTTTTTCTATAAACTACACTACAGTGTGAGTAATTAAGGTTTTCTCTATGTAAATAACTGACCTTAATCTTTAAACATCTACTGAAATGGCTCTCACACTCACTAAAAATTATTCTTTCTAACTATCAACATAATTTTAACGTTGAATCCATGGGAAGATGCGTGTTTTTAACAGTGGAAACTGACGAGCAAGTCTCGCTGGAGGGACTGCGGCTTCGGCACCAGCAGACTTTGACATGGATGGTTCTAAGTTTCATGCTCTTAGTAAAAGAAGAAACGCCAAGCAAGGAAAAAAAAAAGAAATTCTTTTACGGGAGAACAGGGACTATCAGTTAGAGATGGGCATTGTTTGAATCCATCAGAAAGCCTAATTTCTTTGTAAAATAAGTTTATAATTTGCCTGATATAATGGATAAATTAACTAAGAACTGTTTTTTTAAGCTGACATGGTTACTTAAATCCTTTATCATTTTCTTTCTTATGGGAAAAAATAAACAAATTTAATAAAAGAATGCTATTCCCACCCATATCTATAATAGATACCGTGATGGTGGTAATAGTAACACCATCAACTTCTACGTGAAGACTGTAATAAATCACTGATCATTTACATGTAACTTTTCAACAAAAAATTCCCCCAAATTCTAATCAACAAGTCAGGTACCTTTTTCTAGTACAAAGCTATTCACAAATTCATCTTACAACAAATTACCAGAAAGGGGAAAGCCACTGTAGCTAAATATTTCTTCTGAAGGCTTTTGCAGCCTTGGTGCTTAGGAGGAGCAATAGAAGTACCTGAGATTGCTCTGGTGACTTCGTCAACAATTTGTTTTTTCAAAAGAAATCGACCCCATATTTATATTGTGTTTTTAAAATATATAATTTACCTTTCCCCTACATAAATGAGCACAATAATATTGATATATGAATCAATATATTCCCAGTACAGATTCCTAGAAAATGGATGATTTTGTGCTGTTTCTATTTCTGAAACTAATACCTTCTCACAAGGAAGCAGTCAGAAACAGGAGATGTACATGGGTTTTATGCTATTCTCATTCTGTACAGAGAATTTTAAAAAGTAATCTTATGTGTTTTTTTGAGATTTTATTTTTTTATTTTTAGACAGAGGGGAAGGGAGGAAGGGAGGAGGAGAACAACAATGTGTGGTTGCCTCTTGTGCGCCCCCTACTGGGGACGTGGCAGGCAACCCAGGCATGTGTCCTGACTGGGAATTGAACCAGGGACCCTTTGGTCCGCAGGCCAGTGCTCAATCCACTACGTCACACCAGCCAGAGCTGTATTTAGGATGTTGATAGAAAAAAAACTTCAAAGGTTTTCTTAATAGATAAAGTAATGAAGCTTTCAAAGAGGGTAATTGCTGAGCTGATAATGATTTATATGAAATGAAAATGTTTGGCAATGAACTTTCCATATCTTCCTAAATTAAAACTATAAAGTTTTGTTTCAAAGAATTGTATCATACCCTTCCCAGAACATTAATTTTTCAATGATATCAATATTTTTACATAATTTACAACTATATCTAACTTAATTGCACTTAAATATACACAGATCTCACTTTACGGCTGGAAAGCCAAATGCTGTGTGTTGACGGATGTGTAAGAAAGTGTGGCCAATTTGAATAAAATAAAATATTCTTGTCATTGAGAAATAAAGTTAATTGGTTGAGTGAACTTTTTACTTTTAAGATTTTATGATGGGTTGAGTATAAGTAGTCAGAGGATGAGCTTTCTAAATGCATTAAAACCAGAACAAGCGTTCAGTTATGATGCCTGTTCACGCTCTGAATTGAAACGGCCAGGAAAAATAGAAATCAATAGTGTGCAGACAAGAGACAAAAGGAAACATATGGCTTTGTTCCCCGAGGGGAGGGAGACAGATGAGTTAAGCCTTTTGCTGACTACAAGCCAAGCAGGTGGGTCCCAAATAGGAAAGCATAATCTGTGCCAGCAGAAAAATCCATCAACAGAAACCGATCCTGAGAATAAGGACATTAATGTAGTTACTATAGTATTAACTCTATGTAGGAGGGTACGGGGCCACAGGAGCATGATGAAGTGAGGATGGAAACTGCAAAAGAACCAGAAGGAACCTAGGTTTCAGAATTCATAATGCAGAAGAATGATTATCGTAAGATAAATAATATGTTTAAAATCGCGTAGGAAGTTTGCAGTGGACTTAGAGATAAACCTATAACGACATCCACCGAACTTCTGTTCTGAGGACCGCATTACATAGCACAGTGCCTCTCAGGGAGACTGCTAACGAGGTTCATGAGGGACATGAAATCATCAGTGGGCAACAGAATTTCCAATTATTTGGATTATTGGGCTTTGTAGGAGAAATAAGCCCTGTGCGACTGAGAGTGTTTTCTTTGATGAGGTATGTCTTGTAGTGACTACAGAAAAATATGCCCTCACTCTGGTGCAGAACCAATTTTTTTTTAACTTGCTTTTTTCCATCAGCATTTAAATAGGCTGTGGTGTCTCGCATCCTAAAATATTCTCTCTGTGTCTCTCTCTCCTTCTCTCTCTGTCTCACTGTGTCATGCTCTGTACCTGTCCTTCCCGCCCCCCGAATTTCCACCATTGCCATCGCTCCAAGCCACCGCCATCTCTCACCTGGGCTTCTGCTCTCTTCCCTGCTGTCCCTGTGTTCAACCCTGAGGCCCCGAAGTTCACTTCCCTCAGAGCAGCCAAGGTGATGCATCCACCAGGAAGTCAGCCCGTGCCCAATCTACCAGCCTCGCAGCCTTGTGCTGGCTTCTCGTTGCTTTCAGAATGAAATTCAAATGTCCTGTGTCTACAGGTCCACAAAGGCCCACAGAGCCATAGGGGATCTGGTCCCAGCTTGCTCTCCAGCATTGCCTCCAGTGAACGGCCTCTTTGCTCGCCCCAGTCCACCCGCAGGGGCCTGAGCTCCACAGCTTAACTCAAACCCTCAGCCTTTGCCATTTGCCAAACTTCTTCTTTATCGTTCCATGCCGACACCTTCCCATCACAACACACGATGAGCATTTGTGAATTGCAGACTGGTTTCTGCCGCTACAGGAATCACAGGAAACCTGGATGCGACTCTCGGCAGGAGTCAGGTGCTGGTTCTGCACACTCCGCATTAACTTTCAATCACGCTGATTATGTGTTGATAATTGAATTTGCCCCATAACCTGGGGGACAGCACCACTGTCACCCCGGGTTGTAGGTGAGGAGACTGAGCAGGGGAGAGGAAAAGAGTGGAAATCCTCGCCCACAGCCTCAGTGGGAGTGACAGAAGCGCCACCATCTCCACGCAGACTCCATGGCTTCCGGGCTGTGTCCTTAGCGGAGCCTCTCGGGACGCCTCTGCATTTATTATTAAGATGTTTCTCCGATCACAAAATGCATCATGGACACACGTTTCACAATTATTATTTCATAAAATGTACCCAAATAGAAGTAAGATTTATTTTTTATCAAATTACAGACTTTTAAAAATGATCTGACAATACTTCCATAGGAAAATTTCAACAACTGAAAATGGAATGCCCATGTGTTTGAATCCAGGGTCAATGAGTTACTTTGTAATACGTAACAATAAGAGGATAATTTTCTTTCCTTCCTAATGTGATCTGTCTCCATGAAGCACCCTAAGGCGGATAATTTCCACATGAAGCTTTTAGCTGGGTAATTGCATGTGCTAATTCTAGAATCTCTTTTACATTTTTCAGTATCTTAGTACATTTATTTCATATTTTCACAAGAAGAGCAGTTCCATTAAATAATTATGTCAATGATAAAATGTTCATTTCAATGGAACGATTTCAACCATTTTGGCTTTGCCAGTGTCACAGATCATGTACTAAGACACTTCTCATCCACTCACCAGGATTCCTTCGTAGGAAACGAGTCTTGGTTCTGGTTCATGAGCCAAATTTTCCAGAACAAATTCATTGTATCTACTAGACATGTGATTATATTTTTGGTAAAAAGTCTTATTTAGTCCTTTAGTCCTTTATCCCTAACGGGTGCCTTTGCCTCCACCAGTGCCCATGGTTATGACAGGGTCTTAAAGATCCAGAAAAGCTACCATTTTTTTTCCTCTAGACATCACTAAAACATAAGGTAGGAAACACGAACAGAGGTGAAGACACAAGACATGTGGCTGCTGGAACTAGATGGGTGATGAGCTTCTGATGTCTGACCACCAGGACCTTTTAAAAGCTCGCCTCCCAGTCCTCCCACCCACAGTCACGAAGGGACAGCGGGACCCGTAGGTCTCCTGGGCGAGCAGCACGCACAGCACGGCCGGGATGCGCGCCGCAGCAAGGCGGATGTGGCCGAGGGAGAGGGGATGGCTTTGGACTCAGCCGCTTTTTAAAATTCCCGTTCACTTAACCCTGAGGAGCAGTCAGTGAGGGGTGGGGGAGGACAGAAGCCGAGAGTGATGAGGTCTCATCCTTGGTTACCCACCTCTTGATAGAAACCATATGTCATCTTTGGCTTGAGTTCGTTAGCAAAATGTTTGTTCCAGTCGCTGAAGTCCATGGAAAACTCACCATCTTCAGGATGATAGATGAACATGAGCAGAAAAACAATGATGGATGCACTAGTTCCATCTACTATTGTATAATGTTCAGTTATCTAGACAGTCTTTTTTTTTTATTAATCATTGTTCATATACAGTTTTCTCCTTTTTACTCCCAATAGACAGTCTTTACATTTGCAACAGGCCAACCAAGTCACCCACAGATGTTGACTTCATCCCAGAACCAAAAATAACTATAACATCACGTGTGTGATCAAGGAGAAAGTTTGGGCACAGATACTGAGAAGCTGTGGGTTACAGTGCTTTCCTCCTGATGCCACCACTCAACAGTGTTTGCTGTTTATATAAGAAAGTTCAGTAATGCCACCTTTGTATAAGAATTTGAGTTCTACACAGCCAAATGAGAAGAAGGTTTTCTAGCATTTCTGAGTATTATGTCCTGGTCTCCAGAAGGCACTGTTCATTTCTGTTCCTTTGTACGGAGTTGTGGGAATCCACGCAAGGGGAGGATTCCCCAAAGAGCATCCATAAACTGCTTTTTCATGTGGACAGGTGACCCTGGCTGTCTCCGTCAGGACAACATCCTCTGGGCTGGAACTGGGCCTTATCTGGGGCAGGCTCACGTCAAACACTCAATGGAATTCTCTCTCCACAGTTCGCCATCTACCCCTGGGCAAGAGTGGCAGGTTTAGCAAAGTAAAATAGAGCAGTCCCAGTTAAATATGGATGTCAGATAAACAATTAATTGTCTACTACAGATGTATCACGTGCAATATTTCAGACATATTTATGCTAAAAAATTATTAGCTTTTTCCTCTTGAATACAGATTTGCCTGCCAACCCTATTCCTATGGCAGAATACAATTCTTTGTATCAACCCTGGAGATATATGCAACCAAATATACCTCATTGAATGTTGATTGTTCTCTGCCCTAACAGATAATACTTTTGCTGGCCGACTTGTGGTGGGTTTAGTTCTACAGCAGTTACCTGCCCTATCAGATAAGGACTTTCATTATAGATTTTAAAAATAGGGCACATCTATGTATCCATTTGAAAGATAATGGAAACTATTGTTTTTCACATTGTCTTTCATGTGGCAGGCTTGTAGTTAGAGGCACACAGTAGTAGACATTATTTTATAAAAATAGCATACACTTGCCAGGGCGGGGAGTTTCCAAGGCCAGCTGCACTGACCTGTAAAAGGCCTTTGCTCTCACTGCATGCGGTTACGTGAGTACTGACCTGTCTGTGCGGGTATGAAACACGGGTTCAGATTTCTGGATCCAAACGCACAACTGAGCCCGTCTTTCAGGAGCCCGGCTTGCCCACCACCGAAGCGGCTAGGAGGGCACGACAGGTCCAGAGCGGGGATTTAAAATACCCTCAGAGCCTAAAAGCGCCGCCCTGGCGGGGTTGATGCTGTTGACATACATGTCCACCACGTGTCCACGCACCTTTGCGTTTATACCGTATCGCAGCCTCAGCAGCGGAGGCCGTCAGCTCCCCGAGCTGTGCTCGCTTCCTCGCCCGTGTCCCTGCACAATGCCACGTCAGCGCTCCGAACTGGGAGCCCGACGGTGCCTTCAGAGGGAATGGGCAAAGTTAAAGCGACACGGCCTTCTGCTTCACTGTGTACAGGGCCCGGCAGGTGGAACCCCCGCGTGAGTGTGGCCGGTAGCGTGATACTGCGGGTGCAATGATTCGTAGTTTTAATTTTAACATTTCACCTAAAAGGTCAGAGGGTGTGCTTGACTGTGATATTGTTCTGCTACAGAATCACATGCTTATGATCTTATAATAACAAATTTTAATAAAAAGGGGGCATTATCGATGTCAGACCCTGTATATATATTACATATATTTATATTGCTTCAGAGGAAAAACTAATTACTGGGTCGTATGCTTTCCTGGCAAATTACAGTTCAACTCTGTTCCACGGGATCCTTTGCATCCTGCAAAACCAATAGTGGGCTGTCTGTCACACCATCAAACACACTTAGGACCTTCAAGCTTTCTAGATGCCGTTTTGTTACGTTTTCTAAACACAGTGGCATTAGTGATTTTTCATGGGATTTCCTGGAAGCACATTCCTTCCTGGGATGGCCATCTTTACCCACAATCATGTTGCACCATTACTAAAGCCTCTGAAATCAAGTTAACATCTTGTTTAGCTATTTCCTTCACAGAAAAACTTTCTCAGTGTAAACGCGTCAAGGGTAGAATATAACTGCGGTTGTTCTGAACAGAACCAGATACTCTACTTGCATCACCTGTTGGAACAAAAATGGGTGCCTGCCAGGCGTCCCCCACGGCAGGAACTTGAAAAGAGTCGACTGCATACACGACCCTCCTGTGGGCAAGACTGTAGCAAGTCCCCATTGGCGGCTCTGTGTTTGCAAGATGAGATGCTCTATAATGAGCCTCGTAATTTCCTGTGAGAGCGTAACACGCTCGGCACGTCTTTGTCTTCCAGATGAAATGAATGACCACCAGAGCACCCTGTCCTACATCCTCATTAACCCGTCCCCGGACACCAGGCTGGAGCTGAACGACGTGGTGTAAGTGGACCTCACATCTATGTTTATCTTTAGAAGCCACCGATTTATGTTTCTTTTTAAAAGACTTTTACTTATTTATTTTTAGAGAGAGGGGAAGGGAAGGAGAAAGAGAAGGAGAGAAACATCCATGTGTGGTTGCCTCTCACACGCCCCCTCCTGGGGACCTGGCCCACAACCCAGGCCTGTGCCCCAACCGGGAATCGAACCAGCTACCCCTTGGTTCACAGGCCCATGCTCCATCCACTGAGCCATACCAGCCAGGGCCAATTTATATTTTTATATTTTTATCTCCACTGTTATAGCCCCTATGGTTCTTGTGATATAAATGTCCAAGTCTAATTTTGGTGCTCAGTCAATAAAGGCATGTTATGTATTTCGGCATGACATACTAGAAAACACTGCAGGATTGTCGAGGAGTAAAAGTAGGAAATGGCAGCATGAATTCTGTATTCTGTGGGCTGGTATATAGGTGCATTTGGGGAAATGAGAGAAAATATGCGGAATAATAAGAGAACAGCTTAAAGAACAACCTGAAATATCTTCCACTATCTAGTTCTATAGACACATGATTTTCTGCCATCCAAAGTAAAACAGGTCAAGGCTTATTAGGAAAAGGTCAAAGGTAGTCATTTGATTCATCAAAAACTAGGTCTTATGTACATACAATAATCCGTATTGTAGGCATTGAGATAACGAAGTTCTAGTGTAACTTGAGCAATCACAGGTATCATGAAAAAATGCCTATGTGACAAATAGCACCAAAAAATGCACCTTCAAAATTTACCTTATTAGACTCTTAGGTTTCATAGTGACAATGTTAGGGGAAGGAACTTGCACGGTCACGTAAGTGAATTTAGAGGAGAATGGGTTACACCCATGCCTTCTATGCTTTTCTAAGACATCACTCTCAAGAGTTCACTTTCAATGAAGAGGCACCATGCGTTTGGTTCAAAGAACCATACATCACCAGAGGACCGGGCGTTAAAAAGCAAAGCCCCCAGACACAGACATCTGGAGTAGGGACCCCAAGTGCCGGCATGAACTGGTTTTGTGTTTACTGACTGTTGCCGTTCCTGGCTTTGTGTCCTCTTCCAGGTACCTGATCCGGCCAGACCCGCTGTCCTACCTTCCCAACAGCGAGCCCAGCCGCGACAGCAGCCTCTGCCGCCCCGCCGCTCAGGACTCGCGCGAGGAGACGCAGCTTTGATGCTGCGAGCCTCCCGGACTCATTTTTTTTCCTACCAGGATCTTGCTTGAAAAAACTCTATTTCTTAGGGAAAAAAAAAAACGTGTCACTGGCATGAAATACACTAGATCGGAATCTAGTCAAATCTCTCATATTTTTTAAAAAATCTATTCTCTTAGAAGTATAGATTATTTTGAAATTTAATGTACTGCTTATTGGTATTCCTATGAATGTTTGAAAGACATCAGTGGAATGAACTTTGAAGCCTAAATTAAAACACACAATTTTAAACTGGATAGTTCATTGTTTGACAATAATTCAAACTGTATGAGGGCAGTTTTAAAATATCTTAAGGTTTTATGAAAGTAAAGCAAAAATCCAGCTATATTTGGTGCGTCACATTGGACATAGAAGATCGTTGCCCCTCTTAAAAATTAAATGTGTTACATTGTATTCTTTAAACTTGCTGTTTTATAATACCAAGCTCATCACAAACGTCTCATCTTCTCTACGCAGAGGTTAATGAACAAACATGTTGACTCACATTTTTGTAAGAATCCTAGTTTGCTTTAGCGCATAAATCTGTAAGTCATCTTAACCTGTTTTGGTTGCCTATTCATTCGACACCACATTTATTTTAGAATCTGAGATGCTCCAAGCATGTTTTGTTCAATGGGAGAAACCAAAACAAATAGAAAGAAATACTGAGAACCTGACCTTTTTGCTAACTGAATGCCTGGCCCTCGCTGTCTGCCAAGGAGAATATAATAAAAAGCCAATACGGAATGTTCTCTTAAAAGAATGCCTAACATCGGGAAAATACTTAAAACATGTTTGTTGACTTAAATTTAATCCAAGAATTACATCATTAGCTGAAATATGCAGTGATTTTCACTGGACTACCGAGCTTCAGCATTTCCCACCTGTCTACACAGAGTGTTTCATTTGAGAGTTAACTTCAAATTCGAAGAAGCAAAATTATACTTCTAATGGAATACGAAGACATTTGACACATTACAAGTCCTCTTTTCTGCCTTTAGTATTGAAATAACCATAACAAAAATGGTATGTTAAAATCTCGATTCAATGTTGAAAAATTATAGGAACTCTGTTTTTACATTGTGAGAAATAAGCAAATAATAAATAAGCATAGGGAGTTTTGCCATTGGAATTGAATATGAATCATGCAGAATTTGACAGCTATACATTAAATATCAACCGACCTTTAGTGACACCAGTGCTTTTGTCTGTATTTCTGTGCCCCTTTCAGACAGAGAAAATCACAGGAGTTGCCAGTTAGTTGGAATGTGTTAAGGCAGAGAGACATCAGTAAATTTAAAAAGCTATTTTTTATAATTAAAATAAGAAGTAAAGTTTTGTAATTTACTTCTAATGTTTCTATTTCCTTTACTTCTGAATTTGACATTGAGTTCGAGTGCAACAGAAAATAAGACATTTAAGACTAGGAAGAGACAGTTTATGTTTATTCTTCATAAATAAGCACATACATTGAATGGAAAATAGAAGCCTTAAGGAGAAGAACATAGAGGAAGAAACCCTGATAGTCCCCACACAACTTTATGGAAATAAAAATGTAGAACATAAAATGTGAAACTATAGATTATAGCCATTGCGTATTTAGACTTAGCGATTGAAACGCCTATTTGTTGTGTATGTGTGTGCGTGTGTTTTTTTTGTTTGTTTTTTGTTTTAGTACTTTGCCCTGCTCTCCTTTTGGAATGACAAAACCCCCGAGAATTTCCTCCACAACAGGGAGAGCCTACCTGTCACTGTCTTTCATCAGACAGGGAAGTCCAGCTTAGCAACAAGTCACCGAAAGCTGGGAGCATGCCTGGAAGCAAAGACGGGGCGTGTAGGTCTGTGTCCGTCACAGACACACGGGGAAGATATTGGACAAATAACACACACTGACAGGGAACTCACTCGCACTCCGGGCAGAATAAAAGTAAGGTACGCAGTGGAGAATCACAATGAGTGTTCTGGTCTCGGTTCATATTTGCACATCAATAGTCAAGTACGACGTTTCTTCGAGCTGCCGTTCCTTCGCTTCCTTACAGTTATTTTTAGGAATAAATATAAGAATTTATGAATCTTCTGTTTCCTCAGAAGATCTCGAGTCCAGTATTTTTGCATTATGACGGTTGGCAAGACTAGGGTTTTAAGTTACGATACGACTATATTTCCTATAAAACTAAAAGTTATGTTTCATAAATTTTACAATAGTTATTTTTGATCATGAACAGCAGTCCAAATGCACTACTTGACACAATGCGTATAGCTTGCCATAATAATGATAGTTTATTCGTCTTTCTGTTATTTAAAGAATAAAAATATGCTTATAAAAGCCTTTAAACAAATCGTTGCCTTTTTAAAAAACACACTTGTACATGAAAACATAAAGACAATACAGTCAATAATAGTCCTTGTAACCCTAGGGGAATTGGTTCTGTTTATTGTCTGTGTAACATTTTGCTACCAGTTATATTGAATTGCTTTAAAATAAATAATAAAACTATTTCTGATGATGAAAACTCTTGGAGCTTTGTGCCAACATGTTCATTGTTCAGGCAAATTATGTCTGGAAAGTATAAAACTCATCGTCCAGTTTGCTATTTCAAAACCCAAATAAAAACAAGGTGGTGTCATTGGAAAAGGCAGCTGTAAATAAACTGTTAGTGAGTCACTTCTTTTTTTTTTTATAAAAGAGCCACTCTGGCTCACTCTTGTTTTTTAAGATTTTTATTTATTTTTAGAGAGGGAAGGGAGGGAGATGGAGAGAGAAACATCAATGTGCGGTTGCTGGGGGTCATGGCCTGCAACCCAGGCATGTGCCCTGACTGGGAATTGAACCTGCGACACTTTGGTTCGCAGCCCGAGCTCAATCCACTGAGCTATGCCAGCCAGGAGTGAATCACTTCTTAATGAATAGGCTCTGAATAATTGCGTGGCCAGAAGGAGAGTGGGGGTCCAGACAGGAAAGGAGCAAAGGGAAGGAGGAAGAAGAAGAATTGAAAAGGAAGAGGAAGAAAAGAAAGGCGGTAGAAAGGAATGTAGTTCCCAGTGGAGAATTCGTTTTCACAAAACCAGGGACAAGGTCCCAGTACACTATAAAGACCAGAGAGCACTGGTCTGGGAACAGAAACGTAAGATTTAAGGTCAAAGGCAGACTCCTGGACCCAGGGAAGTGGCATAGATGCGTGCCCCCCTACTCCTCCTGCTGATACACAGCAACCGCCCGGCTAGTCTCGGCCCCAGGAGCACCAGGGGACTTGCCCAGACGGGCAGAAGGAGGAAGCTGGACAGTGGTGCTGGGACGTGACCAACAGCGTGGCGGTGACTGTGCTGGACTGCCCCCTTGCCCTCCATGCGGCTCGGTCTGGCTACTGGCGAACAGCAATGAGCGGAGACAGGAAAGTCCGGAGAGAAGACCGCCGGGTGACTCACACCCCGACACCGGGCTCCCGACACCCCCGCAGTGTGGGCACCTCTCCGGAGAGCGCCTCCTGGTTGACGTGGTCAGCATCCCTGGTGGCCGGCAGGCCCCTCCGCCCAGGGCCCAGCTCTGCCCCAGAGAAAGAACCAAAGCAGCTCGACTGCAGTTCCGTGAGCCGCGGCTGTGCCCTCTGGGTCCCCGGCTGTCTTCCTGGGCAGCCCGCTCAGCCCTGGAGGGGGGCCTGCCCCTCAGGCCTCCAGCAGCTCACCGTTCTCAAGTTCCCTTCACTTACCACTAACCCCTCTGTCGTTACGTCAGAGCTCCTTAATCATACCTCCTTAAGGTATGAAGCCCAGGTCCTACCTTATTACGTAATAAGATTACATTTGATTACTCATATCGTAAAATGTTTCAGCGAAAACAACGATCCCTCCTTCTGAGGATAAGTAAATAACAGCAATTGTAGATGTCTTGGGCCAACCAACTGACACACAATTTGACATTGAAAATGGAGTCTCTTCTGATCACTTTTTAATGAAAACTAAATTGTGATTTAGTGGTTTTTAATGTTTTTGGCAAAAAGCAGGCAGTGCAATGACTGCCATTTTCACTGGAAACCATGCTGCTAAAAGTAATTCAGGGTCTGTGCTTGATTTATTATCTCCAACTAAAAGAGCAAAATTCCTTATTTTGGAGAACTCAGCATCCTCCCGGTTAGTGAGGGCAAACCTCACGTCTCACTTTAGTGTGGTAAGATTCATCCTTGAACTTGGAACCAGGTAATCAGCTCCCTCCACGTGTCCCACAGATGTCACGGACTCAGAGCCCCGATTAGCAGCAAATCAACAGCTGTGGGATCACCTTGAACTGTAAGTATTTCAGGGCACATATTTTTATAAAAGAAATCTGCCTGTTGAAAAATCTCTACCTATGTACCCATAGGATGTTAGCATTGATTAGGTAGTATGAAAAGTTACAATCGCTTCATACATTGATTTTATATTAAGCTATTTTGAGGTCATGCTATTGTTTTCTTTAGGTTGCTGAGATGTTGCTGTCCTGTGTCATGCATAACTATTAAAAGTGAATTATTAAGCCTCTGAAAGAGAGAGCTTAATATTTGAAAAGCCACTATGAAAATATATTGATGAGATAATATAGTTTAATAAGTATTTGGACTTTCCAAGCAATTTTTCTATGTTAATAGAACCAGACTTCCCAGACACATTTCAATATTCCTCCACCCCCTCCTTCTGTTACCTTTTTATACAAAACAACTGCCAAAGCAATGACAAAAGTCATACAACGTTGAAGCAACTGAGTAAAGCCATTGAACATTTTTGCACCTTAGGAGATAATTTTCATCTGAGACCGAAATCAACTGTGTGTCTGTAATTCTTCCAATATCGACACAGAATCACCTGCAGGATACAGACGTCGGTCATGGGTGAAGGATTTGTTCTGCGGACACAGTACTGACCACTTTTCTAGACTTGTCTGTGTCATAATCGCCACATCCCGCATCCTGCCTGCAGTCATGCCACTCACCCTCATGACGGCAGTGCCTTGGCCCCAGACGCCCAGAAGCTACATGGGGGAGCAGTGGGGCCGAGGGGAGAGGTGGGTGGCCACCCGGCACCAGCTGCCCGACCCTGGAGTCAGGCAGTGTGTCTGTCAGCTTCTCCCCAGCCACGCCGAAGTCCCAGGGGGCTCCGCCGGAGGGAGCCAGGTGGGGAGTCAGCACTCACCGCAGCTTTCTGGCGGGGGCTTCGAGCAGCAGGGAACCCCTGGTGGCCTGCGTACCGGGGGGATGACTTCAGACAGGGAGGAGATGGAAGCAGTCTGGGCCACCTCAAAATGCTGACGCAGTGGTTGCATGTGGTCAGAAACTAGACGTGGTTGACGGGAAGACTCAGAAGCTCAGAAGCAAATCTCCGATGAGAATCATTAAACGTGCATTCAGGTGATGATGTCCACCGTTCACTGCGCCATCACACCGCCATCGGCTCACGGGGTGCAAACGCGAGGCTCTTCTTCCACACGAGACAGACGAGAGATGCTTGAACACCCCCGGGCAACCCCGAGGTCCCTCTTCGACTTTTCTCCTTCATCATTCCCAATTCACAGCCGTCAGCTTCTCAGTCCTACTATTCCTACCTTTGCAACGACTCTCAAAACCCTCTGCTCTCACCCCTGCTCGCCAGACCAGGGAACTCACGCGCCAGCCTAGACCTGGGCTGCTGCAATGACCTGGCCCTCATCCGTTCCTTTCTCTAAATTTTGATCAGAAAGTTTCTTCGAACGGTGCCGTCGATGCTGAGTCAAACCACCCAGAGGCCTCTGTCGTTACTCTCAGATGACACAGCACACTCCTCGGGCCTCCCGTTCACCATGCCTCACTCTCCTCACTGCTTTCAGTCTTTCAAACACGTCACAGGGTTTTTCTCGAGTGACTTGGGACCACCGGGACACAGCTCTGTGTGTCTTTCCTCTCTCTTGTCACTTCTTACATGTTATTGTGAGCTATGCTGACATTAAACACCTGTGCAGACATACACTGATCAGATCCCAGATGGTAACAGTCCCCCCACCCCCGCCCCGCTAGACGAAAGAAGCAGCAAAGAACAGGTTGACAACTGAACATAGACTGAATTAACCTCCTTTAAGAGACAGTCAGTCAGCACTCGGTGTGAAGGATAAAAAAAACCCAAAATACAAACAGGGAACAGACCTTGAAATGCAAAATCAGTCAGGGGAATGCCCTCACTGATAACAATTGTTACATTTAAAGGCTTAGCTTGGGAAGAAGCACAAGTGCAAACAATTTGGAAGAGACCTAATTTGGTTTACTTTTGGATTTGCTTTGTGATATCACCATCTTGTGGCCAAATGTAAAACAATTTTCCATTGCCGACTAATCAAGGCTGGGTTTGGTCAGCAGAAAGCTTTCTGTGAACAGTCCATGGTGTGGGACTACACAGCACCGTCCTTCCAAAACCTGGGTGTGTTATCCACTTTTTCCAACAGTTATTATTACCAAGAAAGATCTCATTGCACTCTCCAGGGCTAACTTAATACTTTAAGAACGAATACTTTTAAAAACAGAAGTGACATTTGTACAAAGAAAAAGTGATTTTTAAAAAAGATTTATTTATGTATTTTTAGAGAGGGAAGGGAGGGAGAAAGAAAGAGAGAGAAACATCAATGTGCGGTTGCTGGTGGCCGTGGCCTGCAACCCAGGCATGTGCCCTGACTGGGAATTGAACCTGTGATACTTTGGTTCGCAGCCCGCACTCAATCCACTGAGCTACACCAGCCAGGGCTAAGAAAAAGCTATTTATCATGTGTTATAATAAGAACTCATTTAAAATAAAACATATTTTTACCTATACACAACGGAATACTATGCAGCAGAGAGAAAGAAGGAGCTCCTACCCTTCACAACAGCATGGATGGAACTGGAAAGCACTACGCTAAGTGAAACAAGCCAGGCAGTGAAAGACAAATACCACATGATCTCACCTTTAACAGGAACCTAAACAACAAAACAAACAAGCAAAATAGAACCAGAGACATGGAAATGAAGAACAAATTGACAGTAACCAGAGGGGAGGGGGTAGGAGGATAACAGTGGAAGGAAGGGGAAGGGTCATCACGGAACATGTGCAAAGGACCCACGGACGTGGGCAACAGCGTGGGGCTTGACTGGGGGTGGGCGGAGTGGGGGAGAGCCACGGGGGAAAAATTGGGACAACCGTAACTGAACAACAAAAATACATAAATAAATAAATAAATAAGTGAATAAATAAATAATATTTCACCTATGAACTTATAAAATATTCTAGAAAATGTTTATTGAAATATACCATTAAACTTTTAAAACATGTTAGAATCTAATAGCTAGATAAGATAGCAATCTTTATTTTACAGGAAATTTATCGTAAGTATAAAAAGTGTAATAGGACAAACTCATCCACAGAGAGACAGTTGTGGTTTACTTAATATGACTGAATAATGCCCTCCTCAGTGAGATTTAAAATGGTCATCGAACATAGAAAAGCTTTACAAAATATGCTAATTAGTGTGCGCACGCGCGTGTGTGTGTGTGTGTGTGTGTGTGTGTGTGAGTGTGTGTGTGTAAACCCCAGAGCCACACAGCCTTGGGGGGTAGGTTTCCTGTCAGTATACCCTATTACGGCCAGATGTTCAAGTACTGATTTTCAGGCCAAGTCGAGCTACTCGAATGTCAGGTTACGCCAACTCAGACTCACCCTTGAACCTGGCTAAACACAGCACAATGCAAAGCACAGAGCGTTCCCCAGGAAAACACTCTCATCAGTTGCTGCTAAATCTGTCACATGTCCGCTCGCCTTGGGTTTAGGTTTGGGGGTTTAGGTTTGGGGGTAGTGCGTGGTGGGGGTGGGGGCCAACGCGGGCTTCTTTGCCCATAGACCCAGCTGGCCAGGGAGAGCAATTCAGCTGCGGCTCAGACTCCCACGCTGGATGCCCAGTTCTCTCCGCTCCCGTGAATTCCTTCCCCAACCAGTCCATCCTCCTCATGCCAGCCGGGAAATATCTCCTTTATGAGGTGCAGAGCACACCCCATCACGTTCAAGGGCAACAGATCCCTGTCCCCTGCAGACAAAGCTAAAAACCACCTAAAGGGCTGTGCGAGGTCACGATGATTCTACCCGCGCCTACCTCTGAAGGCTTCTCTTCTGTCACCTCCACTTTGCTCTTTCCGCTCAGTGTATGGAAACTGAAGTCCAGACCTTGAACTAGAGATCGTCTCCTCTTCATCGCTGTCTCCATCTTGCTAACTCTACTCGCTCTCCAAGTCTCCACGTGGTTGCGGGCCCCTTCTCGGCGCTCCCCAGGGAATGCGGCCCACGGTTAGCCACCCCACGTGCCCCGTCTGGTGCCCAGGGCACAGATGAAGGCATCGGTCAATGCTGCGAGGGCGTGTGTCTGATCTGTGCCTTCCCCACGGAGCTGGAGGCTCCGGGGAGGGGTAGGCAGGGGGAGAGCACGTCGATTGCTCATCTCCTTGTCTTAGAGTCAAATACACAGCTTAGGGGATATGTGCTATTTTGGGGCTAACTCCCAGGAGTTCTGCCTTGGGGTGTGACACCAAAGTCCCAACTGATGACACATCCGACTTTCCCGCTCCTCCCCCTGCGCAGACAATCCCCTGAGGGAACTCAGAAGGGATTAGCGGGGCAGAGCACGGGTCCGCCGCTCAGCCAAAGGGTATTATCATCATTTCATTTTAATTGCTCACCATCCATCACCATCTCTTAAAATTCACGCTCACTTTGTCTTCCCCTTCTTTGTCGCCCCCTTCGCTCGGAATGTACGATTCATTTCACTAACGCCGAGTCGTCAGTGTTTTATAAAGACAAGTCGAAACCGAGGTTTCCCCTTCGGGTTTCCTCTCAGAACACCGTCAAACAAATTTAAATCCAACATATGCGCCTCGGGAGCAGCATATTTTATTATTTTTCCAACACGTTAAGTTTGTCTTGTATCATGCTTAAATCCTCACCTCCTTAGTTTCTGTTTTAAAGTATTTTAGACATTTTCTGTACATTGTGTCAGTGGCGTCGGAGATGGAGCAAGATGCACGTCAGACTGCGTGCGGAGAGCGGCTGGGCCTGCTCTAGGGTTTGCTGTCCGAGATCCGAGGTCCGAGGTCCGAGCACCCACCGACACCAGGGCAAACCCGTCCTACCCGACGTGCCGGCCGCAGACGCAGACGGCCCCACACCCTGCGGCTTCCTGGTTCGCTCCGGGCAGCCCACATGGCTGTCCCTCCTAGCAGGAACCGCTCCTGTCGGTAGCATATATAAAGCAGGACAGTGCAGTTCAGGACAATAGGCGACTTTGCTTGGAGTGGATGAGGAAGAAGAAGAACAGAGGGTGACTCCCAACGCTGTACGTTCCTTCCATCCCGTGGTTGCTTCCCCCGCAATAATTATAAAATGCAGAAGTCATCAAGGGTTATGGGGAAAGGAAGATGAGTTGTGGATCTACTACAAATTAGAAAATGAAAGGACTTGAAAAATGTCTTTTGTTTTGAAGTCACAAAGGAACAGAAGTCCCAGGTCAACAGTAAGGAAGGCAGATTTTTGTTTTAGCTGCACAGTAATCATTATAAGGAAGCAGCTGGGGTCTGTTGGATAAATTAAGGCGCACACGGAGAGCATCTTTCGGCGGGGGTCCAGTCCGGAGGGATGGCAGACGTAAGACCTACTCTGCGCATTAGACAGGCTGTGTGCGGGCGGGGGGATGGGCAGAGAGGGGAAGCCCACGTGACCGGAACCGCAGAGCTCGGTGGGGGCTACATTCTCTGCAAGGACATTCGGCATCAGCTCTCTGGCAGGCCATCTACGCAATTTGTACGAATTCTATCCCGGCAAACCTACAGATGTGCAGAAACAGTTTCCTGAAGGTTTTTTAAATACATGAAATACAAGATTTCAAGTGTGTGGCTTATCTCATTCCATTATTCTTGCTGCCAGGTTCACTTTGTTCTGCAAAAAAATGGTGACATCTTGGGTTATCGGGTTGGTTTTTCCTCCGTGAATAACTCCAGCACTTCTCTGTGATGGGCAATCCAGATGATTACTTATGAGAGCCATCACGCTGTGGATGCATTTAGCTGTGTCAAAAATAAAACGCCCGTTGCCTCACAGTTCATGGTGTGTCCAGAAGGCTTAACGAGTTTCGTGTGTGTAATACATTTTGTCACTGGAAGTCACTTTCACAACTGCCTGTGCAAAAAGGTATTAGCTGGCGACCAATACTTCCTCACATTTGATTCCACCTGCGTGTTATTTGCCAGATTGTTTTGGAGACTAAGACACAGAAGAAATTTCTAGAATGCGGATGAGAATGGAACTTCACCCAACAGTATCCCCAGCTTCCACAGAACCGTCTAGAAGGCCGGGGCTCCTGCTCCCCCCTTCTTCACCTTATCGCCGCCTGGGGCAGGAAGATGGAAGTGTCACAGACACCTGTCAGTTTAATGCAGCCCACTTAATTCTCTGCCTGGAAGACTTAAGGAGAGGGTGCTGGAAAGCGGAGGAAAGCCAGCTCAGTGTTTGTGGGGAGTGAGGTGGAAATTCAGCCCTTGGGATGAGAAAAGGCTTCAGCCCCTCTGCAGATGTAGAAAATGCACTGTGTACAATCCAAGGGATAATCAGTTTAATTACCATGCCTATTAGCTCCTGGTGCTGTGGC
The DNA here is from genome assembly GCF_019186645.2 of Phyllostomus hastatus. Taxonomy (NCBI): domain Eukaryota; kingdom Metazoa; phylum Chordata; class Mammalia; order Chiroptera; family Phyllostomidae; genus Phyllostomus; species Phyllostomus hastatus. The sequence continues at coordinate 21,064,629 of NW_025333607.1, read as the reverse complement.
CAATTACCTCGAGCTTACTGGCTTATTAAAAGAACACAAATTTGTTATCTTAGGTCTGGAGGCCAGAGGTCCGGAATGAGTCTTCAGAGGCTGAAATTGGGGCGTGTGCCCTCGTCACAGTTCTGGGGGGATCGCCTCGCCCTTGCTATTGTCTGGGGGCTGCCTGCATGTCTGGTCGGCGGCCTTTCCCCCAAGTCCTTCAGTCCAGCTCCGGCTCCTTCCCACAGCCCCCCTTTCTCCCCCTCGGGAACACATCTGTGATGCCACAGAACCCACCCAGACAATTCCGGACAATCTCACTATCTTACGTTTAAATCGCATCTGCAAAGTCCCTGTTGCCATGTAAGGCGGCATCACCGCTGGTCCCCGGAATCACGATGGGGACATTTGGGGGCCACCATCCGGGCCACCACCCCAAGGGGCTGGCCTATTGATTTGTCACACATGTTCCGTGCAACTACCCAAACACTGTTGGATGCTGGCATCCCGGCAGCACCCCAGCTTCGGCCCCGAGGGCCCTCACAGGGAAGCCTGTTATGCCCAGCCCGGTGGGTAATTCAGCAGCTTCAGTGGATTGTGAGTGAACAGCTCAGTGCTGCAGGAGTGGCTTGAAGGGACAGTCACCCTGACCTACGGGGCTTGGGAAGGTTTGCTGGAGGCGGCCACCCTCAGGGAGGAGCTGGAGGAGGGATGGGAGGGGCCAGGTACCTTGTGTGTGGAACAAGGGATAAGAAAGAGAAGAGGAATTTAATCCCCTAAACTCACAGGTCTGTCTGGCCTTAGACCCAGCTGGACCCGCAACCTCACGCTCCTACCCTCATTTCCCTCCTGGACTCACTGACCCTCGAACCTGCTAAATCAACGGGTCACCATTGTAACCACGCCTTTGCACCCACACACAACTCCTTTATCTCCCTTCTGCATTTGTGCCAAATTCTGCCAAATCCACCGCCCACTGTTTTATTCCAACCCTACGACGTGTCTGCAGCTGCAGCCGTGGGGCTGGGCGAGCCAGGAGAGCAACACGCACGTCCACCGACTGGCAGCACTTGGAATCGTAACCCTGAATCGGAACTGGGCTCCTGAGGCCCCCGGGCAATCCTCACACTGTCCCCTCCCTCCTGCAGCACCCACCCCCGCCCCCACGGCCCCGGGCAACGGCTTCCTGCTCTCAGCTGCGATTCTCCCTTCAGCTCCCTGTGCCGAGGAAGACTCTGCAAAGAACGTCCCCAGTGGCCTTCCGCCACGTGCCCACACCTGCCACTCCTGGGGGCAGGGTCTCCGCTCTGCCTTCCGCTGTCACGGAACCCTGTTTGTACTTCCAAGACCCCATCTCCCCACCTCTGCGCCAATTCCCACGGTTATTAAAAATACCTTCCCTCCTAGGGACGAGAATCGTTTGAGCGACCCTGCTAACGTCCCCCTGCACTGAAAAGTGCTTTTTCTGTCTACTGAAGCACGCCCATTAGCAAACACGCCGTTGTCACTGCTCTTCTGTTAAAAATAAAAACGCTCTCCGGGTTTCAGGTCTGCTCCAGCTACTCACTCACGTCTCCACTCTCCCGCGAGTAACTCTCCTCGCGGAGACACTCGCGCGCCTTCCTGCCCTGCAAAGCTCTCCTGCACTTTTCCCAAAGAGGGTTTTACTCTCTAGACTCCAGTGAGACCGTTGATGTAAAACTACTACTAACAACGGCTCCCACTGTGTTACTCTCACGAGCTCAGCGTCCCAGGCACTTGATAAATATTCAGCAGCTTATACTACAGGCACCGCGGCCTGCTCGTCACTGGTAAGACGCCTTCACTGCCCGAGGGCACTGCCTCTGCATTCACCCATAATCTCCGTAATCTGAGTCCAAGACCAGTCAGGGGTCCTCATTGTCATTAACCGATCAGCAGGGTTTAAGCCATTGATTGCTTCTCTCCTTTCAAAGATCTGTTTTTCATTGGCTTTGGGACTCTGCTTTTCTCTGATCTCCCTCCCACCTCGCTGATTAGAGCTCTCAAGGGACAAACCATTAAAAACACCTGCCTCCTTGTCGCAAGGGTGAGACACTTAATTGTGCAGGAGGCAGACTGGTGAGCGAGTTCATGTCCCTCGATGTCCGAAGAGGGTAGGTTCACCGTGCCGGGGCGTGTGGAGCTGGCAGTGACGGACTGGTGGAACGGTGGGCGTTTCACAGACTACACAGGACATGGCACTGAGTGTCCTAACTCATCACCCACAGGACCTTCTCCCTTCCAGGGACTGGGCTGCAGGAAGGAATGGGGACAAAGGACTGGCAAGTCCCACGAGACTGGCCCTCTTGCGGTCCTTGAGCCTCCATCTTTCTGGACGGAGTAGATGTGGAAGGTCACTCGCTTCACTCCCTGCACGGAATCACTCACGGCAGCCTCCCACTTGACTTCGCCTCTGGAGCTTCCTCCTGTTGGTGCAACAGCCAGAAATGTGATGAAAAGAGTTCCGTGGAGCGTCTCACTATGCTTATGACTTTATTTATTGCCCACCTTCGCCATGAGTCATGTCAGCAGCAGCAGCGGCAGCAGCAGCAGCAGATGTATCTCTTACTCTACGTCCCTCCCAGCGCCTTGCATACACCGGGCGTGGAAGCCGTGGACGTGGGCGTGACCCAAAGCAGCCTCCTGGAGCTGCACAGGTGTGCGTGGGGCCACTGTACAACCCGGGGTGTGTGCATGCACGCGCCCCCCAGTCCGGAGGGACATGCAATGCACCCCCAATTTTGTCAGTCTAATTCTGTAACTCTGTGTCCAACTGAGGCTGCCAATCAAACTGGAGGGCTCATGATTTAATGATTCCCTTGTTGGGGGCCTTTGTTGTCTCTTCCTTTCCTTGGGGAAACTTTTAGGAGCATCCAGATTGCTTCTTGCCTTTCAAGGCTTAAGCTGCTGTGAAATAATAGTGACCAAATCACTTAAATGTATAATTGTTTTCCTTTGCAGTTACAGGAATGGCTTTATTACATGCACATAAATATTTGTATTTTATTCCTATTTCAGTGGATGGAAATGTAATTGATATTTTTAAAAGGGAAGCTTATTTCAGCTTGATGAAGAGCACACAGTAGAAGATTAAAAGAAGCTTTTGCATGATTTAAGACAGACAAATGGATTTCCAAACGCCGGTGCTGAGGGGCATCATGGGTAAAACCACCGTCCTGGAGAGTGACGTTTATGCGTCTCCCGCTCCCAGGTGGAGAAGCAGGAGAAGGAGGCGTCTGTCCCCGGGAAAACGTTGACAGATGGCAGATCACCGATCGTTTCCTCTCATAGTGCAGCAGGAGCTCCGCTGGACGTGCGGGCCAGAGGTTGTTAGTGCACCTGCCTTTCTCGGAGGCCGATACGGTGTGTGGCTGCGGTGGGCCAGGTTCCCGGCCGCCAAAGCGCAATAGGCCGATTATTCAGACGTGGAAGTAGATCGCTAAAGGTGGGATGTGAGCTGCAGGTTTTCCGTACGTGGCTGCTGTTATATGGAGGGTGTTCCCTTTTCTGACGAGTCTGTTGGATGTTTTCCTCAGCAAAGATGGTTGAATTTTGTCAAGTGCTTTTTCCACATCAATTGAGGTGATAATGTGGCTTTCGCTTTTCATTTTGTTAATGTGGCATTTTCCACCAGTTGACTTTTTTACCTTGAACTCTAGGTCTAGCCTTGCATTCTAGGTACGCATCTCACCTGGGCATGACAGATGATCCTTTTACTGTGCTGATGGGCTCAGTCTGCCCATGTCTGGTTCACAACTAAAGTGGTTCTGGCATAGGACTGCTGAGGACCACCTCCCTCACCACTCACATACATATTACTTCATTATAAGGGTAATCATATTCAATAAAAAGTCCAAGGAAGGTAGTATTGACTCCTATCTAAGATACTTCTAATAAACAAAAAGATACTAAACACTTCCATGGGGCTTTGTGCCTGAAGCACTGAGAAATGTGATTCGACTGAGTCTCACTGAGATGCGTGCGTTCAGGACGATGGAGGGGCTACAAGGTGTGTGGTGATCTGAGGATTTTATCTAACCTGAATGTGCCTGATTGGAGCTTCCTGTCCATTTCCACATATTCGTTACTATTAACAAAAACTTCTGGGGTGGCGTTTCCACACTAGATGCCAGCCACTCAGCACGTGTGTTTGTAATGTATTATCCAAGGTCACACGCGTTTCCTCCAGCGCGGTTCTCTCTTTGTTCCATGGGAGCCCTGTCACTCGTGTTGCTCTCATAAGTTCAAAGTTGAGCAGAATAAAAATGAGCAAGAATTCAAATTACTTTTTAGCATTCCCTCAAAGTTAACATTTCCCCTGATTTGATTCAGTGTTCTCTTTTCCTCTCTCTGTGTGTATACACGTGCATGTGCTTTCATCTGGAATACTTAAGAGTGCATTGCGGACTCAATGCTTGATCTCTAAATAATTTCACATGCATTTCCTAAAAGCAAGGGATTCTTTTATATTGCTTTAGTTCAATTCTCAAAACCCAAAAAGCAATATGGATTCAATATTAAGACTTAGCCTATAGACATTCACCTTGTGTAACTGCTCCATTAATTTCTTCAGGAAGAGAAAACTTCTGATTCCGGGTGCAGTTCAAATCGGGAGAGCATATAACTGTAACTCTTTTTACTCTTCTTTCCTCCAGGTCATGTCCGTAGTCTCTCTGTCTTTCATAAGTTGTTTTAAAAGATTTTATTTATTTTTTTAGAGAAGGAAGGGAAGGAGAAAGAGAGAGAGACAGAGAAACATCAATGTGCGGTTGCTGGGGGTTATGGCCTGTAACCCAGGCATGTGCCCTGACTGGGAATTGAACCTGCGACACTTTGGTTCACAGCCCGAGCTCCATCCAATGAGCTACGCCAGCCAGGGATACATAACTTTTTTTTAATGCTTACCACAGTGTTGCCTATAAATACATTGGCCATGGACATGGCACAGAATGTGACTTAGCTAAATGTGATCTTTGTTTTATTATTGACAGAAATGGTACTAAAATTTAGGAGAAAGAGCATCAGTTCTAGATGTTGGAAGTCTAGATGTCCTCATACCTGTGCTGACTTGGAAATCACTCCAAGACTTCAGAGATGTTAATTTTTGCCTCCTGGTAGCAGTCTTCACACTTATTTAATTCTTTTTAATAATAAAATACAATAACATCATTTCCCTGCTCTCAGGAGAGCTGTAAGGATAAAATTAAGCTAATATATAATATCGGTGTTAATTAAAATCACTACAGAAACAGGGGATTACTTTATGAATGGGTGGGTCACAAGGGAAGAAGCCACACTGATAAATCTCAGGGAGACGTTACCCCATTCCGTTCATTTCTCAGTAAGTGGAGGCGGGCGTCACACTGAAAAATGACCATGTGCCTGCCATAAAAATACAGGGCCATTCTTTGGGAGAAATAGACTAGTAAAATGTTGGAACTGTGACATCGGCTCACTTTATAATATTTCAGTTACGAAGGGCCTCTGCTTGGATGGCAAACGGTGAGCTGGTGCCTGGGGCTTTGGAGCTGGCTCATTTCTGCACACTCAGAACGCCTCGCGGGTCGGACAGCAGTGAGCCGGCTCCGTGGTGAATTCCACCTGCCTCTCCCACGTCCTCGGTGGCCACGTTTGCAGACCATTCCAAAGGTTTTATTCTTCTCTTTCCAGTCCAGGCTACTGCTTGTTCCTTTTCTGAGAGGACAGTATGTCTCTCACTTGAAAATGTGGGCGCTTGTTGCTATATTTACAGTTGATCTTTTTTTGAGAAGAATTATGAATCTCTCAAAGACCACACGTATCCTCGCAGTCTCTTTTCTGACTAAATCTGTGCCCACCCCTCTTGGTCTGCTTAAACTCTGCAGCCTCTGCTCTCCATGAGTCTCACATACACAACATGGGCCATCGCTTGTCGGGTCTTTTCTGCTCAGACCTGAAGTCCTTTCGGTCTATTCCCTGTTTTCTGTTTTGTCTCCCCGGCCACAACGGAAGGTCTCACATCTCTTGAAATCATGTGTAATGCCCCCTTGACTGGTATCCCTGCCTTCTTTGAGTTCTCCTTTGAAGTCACACAAATTATTCTAAAGCACAATTCAAATAATTTTATGATCTACGCCCTTTTATGAATCTTCACTAAATACCAAATCAGGTTTATTCCCAGACAGGCAGTTGGTGAAGCATCTAAAACACGGGCCCTGAAACTCTCTTTTCTGTGCTGAGTGAGTCTTTGAAACTCAGACCACCCCACTTCCTTTGTTTGTGCTGGCACGCCCCTGCGCTAACACGCAGAATGAGAGGGATTAGTGCAGGTTTCGCCTGGGTTACTGTGACAACGTGAGTCAAGTTACTTAAAACACCTAGAACACTCCTGATGCATTGGTGGTATTCAAATTAATGTGTTCTCCCCTCTGCCCCATATTATCCACATGATTGCCCATTTTCAAAATTCTCAGTGCCCTTCTGTGCACACGGCTCTTTCCATAGGATGTTCACTGGTTATTATGTTCTTCCCCCATTTTTTTCACCTGCAAAAATCTTAACTTTCCTTTGAGGGTCATCTCACACTCTAGCTGTGGCTTGCATTAGTTTTCAACTTCTTCCCCTGAGAGTGTTGGTTATTTCCTTTGAAACTCCGCAGCGTTCTGTCCTTTGCTGCTGGCATTTGGCACATCCTACCTTGCAGGATGTTGTTTGGATTTTTGTGGCTGAACTTCATTCCAGGTGGCTAGTCGGTTCGGGGACCGTGTACCCTAAGGCATACAGCAATTCCACATGCTGGAAACTCAATAAATATTTATGCGACAGATTGCATTGTGCAAAGATGGCTGCAACAATAGCTCCTGTCCCCTCTGCTCTTCTGCAGTGTAACACTGGCGATTCTCCTCCTAGATCTGGGCAGAAATTGTAACATTTTGGCTGAAAAAACAGGACTGAGGGACACGGTGCTCCCGACAGCTTTCACTGCTTGCCCTTGCCCGACAGAATGTTTGCCTTTTGGAGACCCGTCCCTGAACCTTCTTTTTCTCCCTGTGCTTCATTCTGTATAGTTTTTGTTGGTCTGTCTTGGTATATGTTGTTTTTCACCATCTACTTCCCAAAATCCCAGTGCCGATAATGAATACATTAAACTGCACAGGATACAATGTAGCAAATATTAAATGACCTTCAACTAAAGGGACGTCTGAGGTCTTAGAAACTGAAAATGCCAGGTCAAGTGAAACAGTGTGTGGTTGTTTCTGCTACTCATGTTTGGACTGTGTGTGCAATTGATGAAAAGAAACCGCTTTCTAAATCTCGTCCTGAGTCAAGATCAGAATAACATACTTTAAAGTCGATAGAGTATACTAAGAACTTTTAAGTAACTACTAAATTAGTGAAATTTTCATTTTAAAAAATAAACAGTTCAAAGGCATTTGCACGTTGGTGGGAAAATTATCTATGCTTATTTAATTAGCCCAACTTTGCACCGCATACCTTATTGATTTCTATTTATTTCAAGAGTCCACGTGAACGTCATGGACTTGCGATGTGCTTCAGATGCCACGAGAAAATTGAGTGTGAGGGATTTTAATGTGGGAAATATGGTGATAACACAGATGCAATCTGTATCCCTCGGTCACTTAGGACAGGCCTCAATTTGCCTTTGCATTCTTTAAGGAAAAAAAATTCAATTCCCTTATATCACTATTATGTATCACTGCTTATTACCTGTCACCATATAAACTTATTTCATGTGTATTCCATGCAATATATTTCATAGTACATATCAAGAAGAAAGAATGAAAAATCACTTCAGTGCTCTCCAATAATGACACTTGGAAAATGTCATAGTTCATAAGGAAATAATGAAAACTCCTATTTCAGAGCAGAGCACTCTGACCTTTTGCTGAGGGCCTGGTATGCATTTTTGAGCAGGCTCTGTAATGAAACTCGGAGGTCAAATTCTGGTTTCTAGTAAGTCATTGAAGGTTTCAAAGATCACCACTCTAGCAACCATTTCGTCTACAAGCAAGGCATTCCAGGGATAATATAAATGTAACATATTTATTTTTCAATTATCAATTTTCTTCTTAATGTTATTTTCGAAGCCAAAGATTTGCATGGTTTACTATTTCAGGTGCCTTTTCAGATACTGATGTTACACTGCTTGTCTATTCATCCTTGTGTTTTCTTCTTTGAGGTTTACAATGTCAGGTGGTGATGCTTAAGTCTTTAGCGCAGTTTCAGTTGATTTTTGTCTATTATGTGAGACAAGGGTGCAACTTCATCTTTTGCTGTGGATATCCAGTTTTGCCACCACCGTTTGTTGGAGAGGCCATCCTTTCCCCACGCATAATCTTGACACCCTTGTTGAAGATGAGTAGACCATATATGGGTGGGTTTATTTCCCAGGCCTCTGTTTAATTTCATTGGTCCATAAGTCTGTTTCATGCCAGTACCATACTGTTTTGATTACCGTGGCTTTGTAATATATTTTAAAACCAGAACATATACCATCTCCATATTTATTCTTCTTTATCAAATGGTTTTGGCTACTTGGGGGTCTTTTGTGGTTCCAAAAGGATTTTAAGAATTTTTATCTATTTCTACCATAAAAAAATGTCATTGGAATTTTAAGAGGGATTGCATGGAGTGTGTAGCCTCGAATGATATGGATGGTTTTAATAACGTTAATTTCCTGATCCATGAACACAAGATGTTGTCCCATTCATGTGTGTTCTTTAATAAATCCATAGCTTTTTATATGTCGATTATACTTCAATAATGTGATTTTTAAAAAGCAGGAGTATGTCTCATAGAGTGGGGAAGGGGGAACACATTACGAAGCCACACCAGGAAACTTTAGGGTGTGATGATCACATTCACGATTTTGATTGTGGTGATGGTTTCCCAGATGTATGGCTATATCAAATCTTAACAAATTCAACATTTTAAATGTTGAGTACACCTCAATACAGCTGGGATTTTTTTTAAAGCAAAAGTATTTAAAAGTCAATATTCAAAGGCACCTAAAGAAAATGAACTCGTTCTAGAATATTCACATTCCCTTCAAGCTTTCCCTCACCATTTCCTTCCACAGCATCTCGCTTTCCATGCACAACAGACCTCCTGGTGCCTGCATCTCTGTCGACACAATTCTTCCTAATGCAGACCTCACAGTCCACATGATGAATTATTAAGGGCACACTTTTGTTTTTGTTATCCTGAGAATACAGTGTTGCAAAAAGGCACAAAGAAACTCTCAGGAAATATTTAGGGAATCCTCCTATTTTATAATTCTTGTATTAATGGATAAAGAATTTAGGAAGGTTGGGGATTCATTTTTATAATATAACAGTATTTATCTTTTTATTCAATTAAATTTCAAAACAATTTCACAGGCGCCATTAAAATATTATTAGCAAGGGTTCTCTAACACCTGTGGACACCGGCATGGAATTTTAACTGCAGCTTTTGCAGGAGGCTTGACATTCTCGGGAAAGAAATCAGCTACACAAAGGCTCACAGGAGTAATACAAAACAGATAGTTGATATAATTGCTTAAAATTCTACTGTAGTGTACACATCTAATACTTGACGTCTCATGCATTGGCTATGGCAGGTTGGAAGTGTATTTCAAACACTTGGGACAGTTCTATTTTTCGGTCTTTGTTTCTCCCCTGCTCTTCAATAAAATACTATTTTAAGAAGTCATACAAGCCCAACACAGGGTGATGGGTAACCTAACCCATTTATCTGAAAGGACACTTTTCTAATAATGATTTTTCCGCCATCTGAAATGCCTCTTGCTGCACCTGATCCAGGACTAATCGATGGTAGCACCAGGCGAACTGCCGGGCACTCGTTTTTCGGTCAAAGGCAAAATGTTCTCCGTTCACAAATCCCCCATTTTTAAACGTGAGCAAGCACGTCTCCCTTCGTGGAGGCTGCCTGAGTGTCAAACCCCAGGGTCTAAGGTTCGCATGTGTGATGCAAGCAGAGGGAAATTCACCGTTTCTTTTCCTGTTACATCCCTTCCCTTTGAAATTTCTTTTTGTTTATTTTAAATCATGTTTACTATTATTTTGTTACAGTTATGTGCCCCCTCTGCCCACCCCACACAGCCCTGCCCCCACAGTTCCTTTTTTCCCTCCTCTTTTCTTCACATGTATATATTTTTCACATAAAACTGAAATTACTGGCATAGTTCAAGCAGTGCTATAATCCCGAGAGAAGGGAAGAAAAAGCCTGTGTTCTCTCTGTTAGAAAGGCAGTTTTCAATGGAACGGTGTTGCTGGGAGGTTTCACTGCAGAAGGTTCTGAGACAGCATTTGGCAGGGCGGCTGATGGGGGCCCGGAGGGACGCAGAAGCGTGCAGGTGTGGAAGTGACAGTGTCACTCGAGATGGGGCAGAGCAGTACCCTGTTACTACTCAGTCATGTTCTGTAGCAGATCCGTGCGTGTGGAATGAAAAGCCAGGGGAAACTGTATGGATTTAAAAGGCAACCATTTACAATAATGTGGTTATGGTCATTTGTTTTCATCAGATGCCCCCTCCCCACTAATTTCTCATACAAGTCTGAAACATTATTTAGAAACTGATAACATTCCAAATAAGACAAAAAACAGAGGACCTCACTCTTTCATGCCACACTTCTACTCTGGGCATGTCTTTTGTCTTAAAAAGTAAACCACCTTGGCATTCATCCGACACGTCCCTAAAATTCGGTAACAGTAAAGATCGAAGGGAAATCACCGTCACCTTGGTGACAGAATGAAAATGATTTTGTGTTCAGTGCCCAGAGCAGCAGGGCCTGGTGATGCAGGAAAACCGTAGCTCGGAGCACAGCCCCGCTCACAGCAGGGAAGCACCGGTCCCCTGTGACCGCGATGCACCCTCTTCCTGCTGGAGGCACGGTTTTAAGCCAGGATGGAGACGGGGGGTTGGGGGGGGCGCGTGAGGATGCGCCCCATCAAACTCTAGCATGGGAATCAGTGAAAGGGATTCTTTTCCCTGGGTGTTTGCTGTGCCCTGCACGGCCCCGCCCCCCTGCTTCCTATTGGCTGGTTGCGTGGCCACCCAGGCACCTGCTGGTCACCAGTGGGACGCGCTCTCCGCAGCTCTCTGTGCAAAGCCCCAGGGGCTCTTGTTCGCTTGTGCTCCTCTCTCTTCCAGGCCATCTCGTGAGATGTCCACAGAGCCACCGGGCTAGTTTCACTCCACTTCGTCCACGAGAGAGCAGCTCCCAGAAGCTCGGCGCCCTGTACAAGAACCAAACAGCTCGTGGCGTTGGCCAGGCCTTAAACCCGAGTCACATTATCCCGAGTCTCATGTTCTTTCTACCATGTTGCAGCTATGGTGGCAAATTTCGGAAGCCCATCAAAGGTGGCAGGTAATTCAAAAACGTTATCTTGATCCTCAAAGCAACCCTGAAGTCTAATTTTGGAATGCCTCTTCTTCAGATGCAAACCGCAGCTGCGGCAGATGAGATGGTTTACTGATGCGATCAGTGTGGTCAGAGGCGATGCCGGCGTCCCTCGGGCTGCAAGGGCTACATCGTGCCGTGTTTCCGTGGCAAGTGTGCGTGGGAGGACCCGGCTCTCATAAAACGGGAAGGACACCGCAGAACCCAGCGAGCAAGTCTGGGATTCCTTAATTAAACTTGCCTCGTGAACAGGGGCAAACACACGTTTGGGGGTGACGGGAATGTGTAGGGGCCCATGAAACAGGAATGTAATAATTACTAATTGGACGTTAACAGGTTGCTACTTGGTTTATTACTTCATATGCACCATAAAATTCCATGCAGACATTAAGTAATCAATGTTTAATAAGTAATCAAATGTATTACTCATAGTATAACTCAAGAAGGTTTTTCAGTAAAATGGATATTTTCAGTAAAAAAAAGGATAAAATGGATGTAAAGTGTAGCATAGGGGAAACATTCAATAATGTTTTAATAACTGTGTATGGTGCCAGGTGGGTACTGGACTTAACGGGGTGATCGTTTTGCAAGTTACAGAGATGCCTAATCATTATACTATACACCTGAAGTTAATAGAATCTTACACATCAAATGTAATGAAAAAGGGGAAGGAGAAGAGAAATAGCAAAAATGATTTTAGCTATGAGTGCACTTTTATGTTATTACACTAATTAACTTTAACTCCATACCTCATTCATTAATACGTTATTTCTAAAATGTGAAAAAAAGAGCAGAAAATGAAAAGAAAGAACTCCCCCCTCCAAAAAAAAAAAGAGAAAGAAAAGAAAATGTAACTAGCACTAAAATCCTGTTTGGCCACTAGATAGGGCTACTGTTCTCCACTGACACTGGATTTATGGTGTTTTTAGTGTTTTGGGTGCTTTATGGTGTTTTTTCCCTCCAATCTTCTTGGATCACTCCATCTGAGCTTTCACACATACACATATATGTTTACACGCATGCATTGTCATCTATATGTGATCCATACAGTTGTGAGTGTGTGTGAGAGCACCCTCCATTTTCCAGCTGAGAAACTGTCTATATCACACAGAGAAAGGCATCAGAATAACTCACTATATACTATTAAACTGGCTTTGGAAATTTTGTATGGCTGAGTCTTTTATTACTTCCTTTACCAGGCAATTGTTTTCTGCTCCCCTAAACATTCACCGAGCAACTTTTTAACTGAATATTCACCCTCAAACAAACCAGTCACGAACCCACAGAGAAGATCAAGAATGGTCAGGAAGGATTTCAAGGGCCCGAGTGGAAAGGCGACAGGGAGCTAGTGCAGGTTTCAGGGAGAAGAGAGACACGATCAGATTCGGATTTTAGAGTGATACCTGTGGACAGAGTATTGATGATGGGAAATCGGTGGGCTATTTTGATATCTAAGCAGAAGGGGAGTAGGGTACTGGTAATAGTGTGTCGACTGATTGACAGATGATAAAGAATTGCTGTATAAATGTTACTCAGAGCGCTATCACTTCCTAAATTGCATCAAAGAAGAGTCATCACCTTAGTCTCTAATGTAGCCAAACCACACCTTCCCCAGAGCATTTTCATATGCATTACATCAAAACAAGCGGAAAGCTCATTTATTTCTGTTTGTGCTACAATCCAACTTTGTTGCTGAATTCAGAATTCCCAATTTTTTTCCCTTGAGAATAACAATGATGTTCAAACAAAAAAATTGTTTTAACTAAAAGCAGACGGCAAAACACACTACCCCTCTCCAGCTTTGCAATAACCTGATTCTGGTGTGTGGCGTGTGTGGGAGGAAAGAAACCCCCTCCCCCGCTGGTTCTTCTGGTACAGTGGAACTGTTTAGAAACCCAACAGGCTGTGTGAAGGCTGTCGAGAGCCGATGTGTCTGGGGAGTTGGCGTGTTGTCGCGTGCAGACTTGTCGCGTGCAGACCTGTCGCGTGCAGACCTGTCGCGTGCAGACTTGGCTGGTCAGACGTCTCCACGACAGCGAGAGGTACCACGAGCGTGACCAAAGCGACCGTGGCTGACGTTGAGAAAGCCTCCAGGACGAGGTGTCTAGGGCGGACCCCCCACCCGACTCCCACCCCGCGTGATGGGCTGCCAGCATCAGCGGTTTCCGAAAACGAGGCAGTGTTTTACCGCAATTCTTCCTAAAGTTCTAATTAACCGCGTAATTAATGAGAAGCGCTGAGGAAACGTTTCAGCACTGTTAACCTACAGCAATTACCATGACAAGCGTGATTATTAAAGGTTTTATTTTTATTTAACCAGAGCAAACAATTTCTATGTTGCCATATTAAAATGATGTTACTCCCCGAATGCAATTTGTAAACTTCGCGGGCTTCTTTTCCACTAACTAGGCAGTTATTTTTCTCGAATGTCCTCTGTTTCTTCATTTTATAAGGCTCTGAGTTTCAGCCCTGGGCCCAACACTTTTCAGCAGAGTGACTTGAATGGAATGGGTCGGATTGAAAATCAGGACTAGCGCCGACCCAAGGTGAAGGTCAGGAACATGGAAGCCCTCCCAGAATGACCACTGGGTGGTGCCCGAACTTCCTGGAACATTTTTTCCTTTCATACTGAGTTTATGGATTTTTTTTTTTATTTTTCCTTATGGCCGTAGAAATTCCTCCTCCTAGCTGTGAGGTTTGAGGCCAATTACTTAACCTCCTTCGAGTTCTGTCCTGTACAGCGAGATCATGCCTGCCTGGGCAAGCTGTGAGGATTTGGGGATCAGTGTTAAGAGGGATGTTCTTAACCCCATTGAGTTAGAGTATTAACCGATTTTCTCACCCTGAGGACAAATGACGTGTGGACACCTCCTGTCAGGGCTCTAAAAAGTGGCCAAAGAGATCTTCTTGACTCCCCAACCCTTCTCTTCCTTCCAGCCCGTGGAAAGGACAACAGGAGGGCACCAGGTTCCAGTGGACACAGAATATTATATTAGTTTCTGATGTACGACAGAGCGATTCGGTAATTTCTTAAGTAAGTGTCGAATTGCTGTGCTGTGCATCTGAAACTACCACAATGTTGTACATCCACCACAATGGAAACATTGCAAACTCAGGATTTCTTTGCAAGCAGCTGCTCGTCTACTAGGGAGCCCTTCACCTAGACGTAGGAGACAGGAGGATAATGCTGATTCCCAGGTGCCAGACCCAAGACCACTTAGAGGATCCCTGCCCTCCTGTGACCGCCTGAGCCTGAGAGATCTACTCAGACGTTGACCTGTGTTCTTCAGCGTTTGGAAGGGAGGAGTCTGGTGCCACACTTGCACACGAGAGTGAAAAGTGAGATGCTGACCGGCGTTCCCCGGGCCTCCTGGGTAGGTGTCCAGGCTGCGCAGGACTCCAGTGGCTCTTCCGTAAACATCAGCACAAGGGGAGGGAGGCCACGGTCAAGGGCTCCTGTGAACTCACGCAGGGTCAGGTTCACCTCGGAATCACTCTGCCCAGGGGTTATGTGTGGGTGCAAGATGCGTGTTTTTGGAAAGAGGTGTTTCACCACTTTGTTTTCCTTCCCTTTAATGTCTCTTTATGGAGAAGCTATTTCTCTCTTTTGTAACAATGCAATAGAACATAAAAGAATCACTTCCACGTTTCTTCTGCACAGAGAGTTTTAGGTGAATGTTTAACTTCAAAGTTAAAATTACTGAGATGAATCAGATTGACACTTCATGTTAAGACAAAACTTCACCAAACCTCCATTTTTTAGATAAATGTTGATTCCTAATACAAAAAGGAGAACTTGAATTTGGTGCCGGATGACCCCCACACAGCAAAACCCGACTTTGTGAATCTCGGTGAGCCCGTGTTTTATTTTCTTAAAACTTGATCCATTGCACTAGTGTTTCTCAGGATCACTGCTGCTACGTGGGGCTTTGTGTGGCCCCGCACACAAATCGATCTGCCTTTTGACCCAGCAACCCCACTTCTGGGGATGTATCCGAAGGACCCCAAAACACTGATTCGAAAGCACATAAAGCACCCCTATGCTCACTGCAGCGTTATTGACAGTCACCATGATATGGAAGCAGCCCCAGTGTCCATCAGTGGATGAGTCGGTAGAACAACTATAGGACATCTACGCAATGGAATACCATTCAGCCATAAAAAAAGAAAAGTTGGCCCTGGCTGGCATAGCTCAGTGGATTGAGGGCGGGCTGCAAACCAAAGCATCGCAGGTTCGATTCCCAGTCAGGGCACATACCTGGGTTGCAGGCCACGGCCCCCAGCAACCGCACATTGATGTTTCTCTCTCTCTCTCTTTCTCCCTCCCTTCCCTCTCTAAAAATAAATAAAATCTTTAAAAAATAAATAAAGTCATCTAAAAAAAAAGGAAAGTTTACCCTTTGCGACACTATGGTTGGACCTGGAGAACACAACGCTAAGAGAAAGACAAATACCATACAATTTCACTCTTACGGGGAATCCAGTGAACAAACTGAAACAAAGAGGAAAATGGGGACAGACTCATAGACGGGGAGCAGGCTGACTGCTAGGAGCTGGGGGAGCCCAGGGGGCGGGGGCGCTGCGCAAAAAGGAAAAAGGACTCACGGACATGGACAACGAGGTGCTGATTGTTTGCGGGGGGGTGGCGGTGGCAGTGTAAGGTGACTCAATGGAAATGGAAAAATACAATAAAAATGAATCAATTTTCCTTTCCTTTTCCACTCTTCCATTCTTGATAGATGGCAAAAATGAGCCAGCCTTTAGAAGACAAATGCTTGTTACTTCAAAGAGAAAAAGCACTTGGAGTTAGGGATCATTTTGAGATACGTCTTTTATACCATTGGCTGTACAGTCATGGAGGATGGTTCAGTAAGAGCTTGTTGATTCAATGGTCTGTAAAATTTCATCAGCTCTCCACCTCATATTGATGTTCATATCTTGCCGAGATGATTCGCATAAGAAGACACGCACATGGTTTCCAGTCTCTTATTTCAGTTCTGAGCCAAGTGATGAAACGTTATGAATCTAATCTTATCACTAGTGTGATGGTAAATATTGGATATGAAATGAAAATTTTAATCTCATTAATTTTTCGAGATCACGATGTGTACAATAAAAATTGCTTTAATTAATCAAACTGTATTTCATCAAATGTAAAACACTCTTCATTCCAACTGTAGAAAGCTTATAGAGAAGAAAATGCCAGCTAAAGTTCATGTTGGTTATTCACACTTTTTTAAAACTAAATATCATTTATTTTAAAGTGAAAGATAAGAGAAGCTAACACTTCAAGAATTCCTGGCAGTTTTTACAAACTGTTTTCAAGACTTGTAAAGATCTTACAAGCAATTTCTTATCATCTCCATTTTATAAATAAGAAATCTAGTCCTGGCTGGTGCGGGTCAGTGGATTGAACCCTGGCCTGCGAACCAAAGAGTCACTGGTTTGATTCCCAGTCAGTGCACATGCCTGGGTTGTGGGCCAGGTCCCCAGTAGGGGGCGCATGAGAGACAACCACAACTGATGTTTCTCTCCCTCTCTTTCTCCCTCCCTTCCCCTCTAAATAAATAAATAGATAAAATCATTAAAAAAAATAAATCGAAGTCTCGTGGGTGAAATAATTTGCCCAAATCAAGCTCGTTTCAAATGATTTACCAAGAAGAAACTATTTGTTTTTCCCAGAGAGGGTGTGTGATTTTTCCACCATTAGTATGCACTCTTGACATTAAAGGGACTGCACGAGAATAAAGTTACAATCCCAGAGGCAGGGTCAGTCAATATCTCTGCGGACAAGAGAAAATGGACCTGGACGGCTGACTCACTGGGATGGCACGGATTCAGGCTGACGGTGCAGAGCGAGATGCCGCCGACGTCACTTCTGAGGAGGAGTCGGCGCAGAGCACAGAGGAGTTTCTCAGAAGGGACCCGAGGCCCACGGTCATGGCGGAACTGAACTTTAATGGCAAACAGTGCAGCCTTACCACCTCATCCCCCGTCCTACCAGAGCTCTCCTCGTCTACAGCTGATATCCAGAGACACGCGCTAAATTTCTGCGTCCTCCCCGCTGTCCCATATGGCCCGCGGTACCCCCCCCCACCCCCCGCAACGGAAGCAGGCGGATCACCATGTGCTGCTTCTATTTCTGATGCCCGGAGACCGCGCTCTCTCTGCCTGGCGGCATGATGCAGTGTGACTTGGTGACCTGTCACGACCTCATACACGGTTTCCTATCTACCATCACACCATGCCTGGTACAGCGTAACAGCCTTCTAAGTCGCTCTTGCCCCTGCACAATGTATTTCGGGTTATTATGTTTCCTCAGGTGTGTGGTGCTATTTATCATTTCCCTGAGTAGAATCTTATTATTTTATTTTCTTACTTATTTCTCAGTCGTCTCCCTCACTGGCATGGAGTAATCGAGTTGCACAACAGTCAGTAATTGAGCTCTCTGTGCGTGAAAGTGATGGATGGGGAAATTACTTTAATGCCTTCTCTGCTCGTTTAAATTACAGTAATTGGTCACTGAAGTTTGAAGTTGGAAATTTGGATGAAACCCCTACAAATGGATACATTGCCCAAATGGGGCCGTTTCTGTACAAGATGCTCTACCTCGCCCCTAGATGAATGTTCTAATTCTGCTATTTCCTTTCACTAAACACGTACTGACTCATCACCATGTGCCAAGAAGTCAGCTTACTGTTCCGAATTCAAGAATAAGCTGATAGTCACCTACAGAAAACCATGCTAATGAAAACAGAAACATTTAACTGAGTGGCACCAGGATTGGCTGTACGGAGAGAGATGTCTGGTTCTGTGAACACACGCAGCATCCGTGCGGTGGGGAGATTTGCCTTTCACATTCAAGAAAGGCTTCGCTGAAGCATCCATCGAGATCTGACATTTGAGAAAAGCGGAGGAACCGACCATGAGGGGTGGGAGGCGCTCCAGCAGCCCCGGGGGGCAGCAGACTGCAGGGGGCGCAGGGGAACCGCCACAGAAGATGGAGCTGTTCCCTGGGGGGTGCAAAGAGACACCGATGGGATTGGAAAAACAAAGCCTCCTGGGTCGGTGCAGACCAGCGCCTGGACCTGCGCGGGGGAGGCGGCTCCAGTGAGTGCAACGTGGTGGACGGGCTGTTGAACGTTTCAGGCTGTTATCCTAAAAGGGCCAGAAAGTCCTGGAAGTGCTTCAGTTATGGGGGTGGGGTTGGGGCGGCATATCATTAGATTTAACTTTAGAAATCGTCATTTGCCAATGGAATACAGAACAGGCTAGAAAGGGGCCAGAGCTGATAGAAGACTAGAAAGCAAGAGGAAGCGGTGACTTTGGGGACCGGGGCTACCCGGAAGCTGGAAGAGGCAAGGTGGGTCAGAGAGAGAGTTTGGAGGTAAAACTTGGTTATGGTTGTGCCAGTATTTGGTTGTGGTATGCCTGTTTAACCATACAAAATTGTAGTGGAAATGATACAGAACAAAAAAGAGGTATGACTGTATCAAAATATTACTCTTATAATGGAGTACACATAGTTAGGCTAATACTTACATCATACTTATTATTCCATTTACACATACTGGTTTACATAACCCTCACAACAATGCCATGAGAAAAATGCTAATGCAGGTGACTTCATAGATGGTTTTGAAGGCACAGCGAGTCCGATGTCTGACCACCAACAATGGCACCAGTGCAGCCAGTACTTGGTCAAGTCCTGATGCAAGTCCAGGCGATCGGTTTCCAGGTTCGGCGCTCCTTACCCCTGCGCTGCACGCCCCGTGTGGCTGGTCCGCGGCCTGGACACCTCCCTGCCTTCCCCACGCCATAAACAATCAGAGCATTTCCTGTGTCAAATGATTTACCAAGTCCTCTGGCTGCGATCACGACTGTGTGACACTCAGTTTTCTAGCTGTCGCTGAAATGAGCCCAAGACAGTATCTATACATCGGCCCTACACTTGCTTCACTTGGCTGGCTGGGTGGGACCCCCAAGTTCAAAAGCATAAATATGCCATGACACCTCCCCACACCTGCCCAAATAATAATTTTTGAAGTTGCAAGGTATAATAGGCAAAATATAATAGGCTTGATATTATGGGTTACTACATTCAAATCTTGGCCCAACTCTTGAAGACACATGTATTGGAGCCCTTCATACAGATAAATAATAGGTAGTAATGCTCTCTGCACAGCGGGCTTGTCGGAGTGGGAGCGGTTGAGGCTGTGTTGTGTCAGAGGCCATCTGGTGCACGCTAGGCGTGCAATATAAGTTGCTTCCTGAAGTTTCCTGGGGAATACGGAAGGAGAGATGCTACACTCATCACCTGTTCGGGTCCTCTACAACTCAGATGTCACTGGGCAGAAGTTCAATAGATGTCACCAGAATCAAACCTCAAGTCAAGAGAATCAGGGATGGAAATAACGGCAGAAAAAAATCCAAAGAAAGTGCAGGAAGAGCAACACGCAGAACAGGGCAGAAGAGAGGCAAGGAATGTGCAGCGTGCTGGAGTGGAGACCACTCACTCGCGGAAGCTCCATTCACGCCTTCATGCTGGCCACTCAGGACACTGGACACAAGATTTTCATCGAAAAGATGCTTTGCGTTATGATGTGATCTATTTATTTATTTAAAATAGAAAACTTTAATATGAAAAAATGGTCAGAAAGAAAAATGGTGCTTTAAGAATCCACAGACTAAAAGGTCATGCTCTAAATTTAAGCAACAAATTAGATCTAAAAGTAAACAACCGTGGTGAAAAATTCAGCATTACTGGATTCGATAGTCCTATATTGGTATCCTCAAATAAATGACCCAATGCCTTTGCTAGTTTTTTTGTAGGAAAATATAGGAAAGATCTTAGCAGGAGATAATAACATTTTTAATTGCCTCATCTCTGTATCTCTGCTAAAGATGGTCAATCTTTTAACATCAGGTTTAAAATGGACTTTTGCCTGTCTGTTTACCGGACACCAGTAATTTGCTATGGGATATAAAGAATATAATAAAAGCTGTGTCTGCAGGGAAAGAAATTCTCACAGGGTCACCTGCACAAGCCTGCTGTCCAAATGACATCCATGATATCTCTGAAATTGAACTGTTCATTTGCAATCTGAGATGTGCAGTTTCCACTAACTGAATAGAAAACCATGGAAAATTCTCAGCTACACAAAATGTCTGAATGGAATAAATGTACCAACTGAGAGTGAAAGAAATGACCCGTGTTCGCCTGTGCCGCAATACACAACAGCGCGAAAATAAGCAACTGTTCAGTTTGCTTAACAACGATTTCACATCGTTTGTTTGGCTGTGAATAAAGGTGAAAACGTGTATGTCATTCTCTCTGCAAAATGTAATATGGAAGTGGTCCCAATGTTTGAAGAGGTAAAGGATATATGATGTTAAAAATAATGATGCCTTTTGGCACGGGGGTCTGCATGGTTGTAGCTGTTCTATTCCCCAAATTGTCGAGGAAATGGGCTTTATTATAAAGGTCATACAATATGTACAATTGCATTAATGTGTACATGATATTTTGCGACTTCATGGGAAATTTATATTTGCTAGTAGGAACATCATGCTGATAGAAAACCCACAGGAATATGTATCAATTTGTGTCCTATCACATTCATTACATTTTCCAAACATCCAGATACGGGTATGGACATGAGTTTACATTCAGATGTAGACAAAAAGACATTTGTTCACTCGCAGATGATATCGGTGTTTCTGACTTTTTAACACAACAATAAGGTCCTGCTTCCATAAGCAAAAGTGGTGTGCAGTCATGGGGGCTGGGGTGATGGGAAGAGAGAAACGCATCATGTTAACTACATCATAGTCATCTGAGTCTTTACTGTCCTATGAATAGTGGTGGCATTTTCCACATAATTCTGTCTCATTGTGGCACTTTACCTGGTACAGAAGTTAACCCATTAACTTCTCCCATTTCTCTACTGTTGTCCTCATGACTTAGTAACTGAAGACACATTTGGAGTGAAATTTCTCTGGTAGGTCGTACTTTTCGATAAAGAATCTGAACAAGAAATTACTGAAACTCTAGGGGGAAAAGATGTGGATATAAATGTAAGGCTATAAAGCATGGTCTCAGAATCTCTTTCCCCAGCATAAGTGAAAAGAAAAAAAGGAATTTTTCTGATAAATACAACATAAGACGTGTGATTTTCCCCCACAAGTATCTCCTTGAGGTTTGCATAGCCTGTCATTATAACATTACTAAGACATCACTCTGGTTATACTACCAACTAAGAATGACTAGAGAGTCCATCAGAGATCGGAGTTTGAGGACAATGATAACGTTTTAAAGAGATTAACGGGAAGAGCCAAATGCCGCGATGGGAAATTAAAACACGAAGTTGTTCCACTATCAACGTGAACAGGGTACAGCTGTCACTGGCCGCGCTGGGCATCGCGGGCCAGGTGCAGGATAAGAGATGCGATGGTTGTGTTTGTCGGTTCGTCTGTCCCAGTTTCTTCATGTTTCTGTCTGTTCTGCGACTGAGGAATATCTTAGGAAGCCATCAGCCTTCCTTACCAACTGGAAGCTCAGCCACGACCTGATCAGGTCGTTTTCTATAGAGACAGTTGCGGGGGCACTGTTGCAAAATAATGTGGGAATGCAGCATTTGTAACTGTTGGGGGGGGGGGACTTGTGCCATAGGTGATGCCCAGGACCAGACAACACAGGCCACTGTGGGGTCAAAGGTGTCCCAGAAATACTGCCACGGCCCAAACCGCCTCGGGGAGCATCGGGGCAGGACACGAGCAGGGGTGAGAGGCTCCGAGACGGGGAAGGGTGCCGGAGACACGCATGGACAGTAAATGCTCCTCCCCTGCTCCTCCCCCTCCCTGCCCGCGGGCTCCCTCCCCACCCCCTCCGCCTCCCTCTTCCTTGTTTTCTAGTTCCTTTGTTCTTCTTGGGTCTCAGTGTGGGCTTCTGCTCGCCGAACACAGAATTTCAAAGACAATGTTTCCAAGAAATGAAACAATTTGACTTCATCTCCAGTGGCTCAAGCAAGCAGGTACTTGCCTATGGAAACTTAGATCCATTCATGCACTTAACAAATATTTATTAAGTCCCTTCCTAGGCGATTGGCACCATTCTGTGAACTGCATATATACTGTTACACCACGAGGGGTCTGCATCTCAACATGTAACAAACTAATTAGCTTTCGTTTATATGTTTATAACTTACTTTGATTATACATTACCTCGGAAAGTGCTAGCTTTCATCGAGTGTATAGTGTGCCCTGCTGTTACGCATTTTGGTAACATCTTGGCATACATTTTCTCCAGAGCTATGCAGCTCCAGCCTTATAAAAAGTTAAATAGAGAACTAAGTGAAATGTAAAACAATCTATGTAAGCAACAATTCTTAACGAGTTCATCTGCTACTAAGATTTCATACTGCACCGTGAAATGATTTAGAAAACATTCCGATGACACTTGATGCCCAAATATATCAGTTCATAATCTATTATAGATAATATTTTCCCTCCCAGAGGTCATTGGCAAAGACTGAAAATGCCAGGGACACATACTTCTTCCAGATGTGTGTGCTCCAAATCCTTTCAATTAAGCACCGTGATAATTTTTTAAAAATGCAACTCTCTATCATTCTGATGCAGTATATCTTGTCTCTTTTCTCCCAATGGCCATCTTGTAAACAAACGTATCCTTTTGTAGTGTAATCCCTGAGTATTCCCTCAAAATGTAATCCCGCAAAACATTAGAGCCCAGGAGATGAAACCGTGGCGGCGAGCGGAAGAAACGGCCCTCGCCCGCGGCTGCGAATTACGTCTAAGCAGAGCCGGCGTTCAATAACGATTTGCAGAATGAAGGGACAGAGTGTTTCACAAATATTAACCCTAAAACTCCGAAATCTTAATTTTGATGCGCTGATTTCAACTATTTCATTTTCATAACAATTCATGAACATCAAATGATACGTACTACTAAGCTTATGAAACAGAGCAGCTAGTCCGAAGGTAGAGGTTACATGGTAAAATTAGTGTTTTTTATAAAAATTGCCTTTGGATCCCATCTGCTGTTTCCCATCCACCCTGTTTTCCTCCTATTTTCTTCTCCCCAGAGGTCTGTGTCTTTTCTTTCCGGTTCTCTGTCCAGTCCGAAGCTTTGCCTATTGGAGACGTGGCAACCCTGCACTTCGCAACGCCCTCGGCACTCGGTGCGACCCAAAGTTACCATATTACCGTATTCCGTGGATTAGAAAGTAATCCACGTTACAGCTGCTCTCCACGACAGTCTGCGTGGTGGGAAGTTATTCAACAAAGGGCTCCCAGCAGAGAACACAGCGGATCCCGTCTAACTGCACGATCGACTGAGGGGCATCTGTATTTTAATGGAAAGACTGGGGTGGCTGGACCAGAAATACGGAACGTGTAGTTGTCTACACGGTATTTGGAGTAACGGTGGAGGTGATGAAAACGTGGACGAAGACCCAGGTGTGTAGACTACACCAGGTGTCGCAGATCGTCTGAGAATGCAGAACTGGCCGTGTGCTGGTCTAGCACAGTACTACCGAGAATGGAAATATAGATCTTCAGAATGTGCCCCGAGAAAACAGAATGTTCTGTAGCCATTCCAAGATAAATCATTAAAATAATGGGAAGATAAACACGAGAGCGGGCATCTTAGAACGGAAGTCTGATGGAAAAATCTTAATTAAAAAAATCGCCTATGCCAAGGAGAAATTGCTGCTGGGAATTACACCCACAGAGAGACTAATTTGTATATCCCACATTAAGAAGAGACATAATAATGGCTGAGCTTGTCAAAAAAGAAACATTTACTTGTATTTTCTTATCTGTTCCCTTTAATTCTGTTCCGCTAGAAGTGGTGGCAGTACTTTCGATTAATCACAGTTTTAATTGGTCTCCTTGGTGACCTGTTCCATATGTTTACCATTCGCTTAGTGAAATGTCTCTCTGAGTTTAATACAGTGCTTGAATGCTAATTTTCCACTTTCTTAATCTTTAATAGTGCCTTCTCCTTGTCAAACAAACAGCTGGAATCTACTTTTATCATTTCAGAAGCCTCCGTCCCTATTTCCCACACATTTTTTTTTTGTTTTTGCAGGATCATTCAAAAGACTTATCAAGAACAAGTAAGTGTACTATCAACATCCTTAACCTGGGTTTGACGCCGCAATAAGACTGCGACTTCTAAACACAATGTCTGAGCAGCTCCTCGAAGGTACACTCTACACCGGTCCGTTCGCTTTTGTGTCAGCCTTAGCGTTGTGACCAGACTAACACCACTCAGTGCGGGCATCCATTCAACTTAGTTCTGCGTCAAATATCATTTATTCTATTTTGATTGCATTGCAGGGTTGTTGTGTTGTTTTTTTTTTAGTAAAATCAAGTAAAACCCAACTTTAGGAATAGTTTGCCATTATGGTGGTTCTCATCTCTGTCGTCCTTCTGATTATCCGGGTGCATTACAGACGGTAGGCAAAGTACTGATTTGTACCATGAGTAACTCAAAAATAGCAAGGGTTTGGGCAACATGAATGTGAGCCAAGAAGCAGCACTGATGCCATGGTGATGTTCTAAATAAATGTCTGAGCCTCTGGTCACTTGAAATTAGGGGCAGGCATTTCAGTTTTACGCAGTGACTTCATGTCGTGAATTCACGTATTCAAGATGGTGGCGGATGTCTTGGTTGGAAGGTATACAGGATGGTACGTATATACTATGTGAAAATGTTTAAAATTCAGACTGTATTCACGCCACCCCAAATATCTTCCAGCCAAGGCACTGACTGCTCCCCTTAACTCCTGGAGACCGTCTGATAGTCCTGGCCGTCCTTCCTCAAACCCAGACACCGCCATTTCCTCGGTCATGGCCCTTGGGGACCGTTATTGTCACACAGGCATGCTGAAGAGATGTGGCACAGTGTGTTTTTATTTCAGATGCTAAGCAGGACTCGATCTGCTTTGCCGAAGAGCCTCAATGTCCCCGAGCTGTGCCCTCACCAACCTCCCTGCCGTGTTCTCAGCGTCTGAGGTGCAGACAGGCGGGCCGCCCCCACGTGCTCACAGTCAGTGTCCAGGCAGGTGCAAGGGAGACAGGCAGGCTATTTCTCAAAGGCACGTGCTTGGTATAAAATATCATACATTAGGCAAGGACTAAAGCAGGCGTATTTATAGATTGCACTGTGCTGGGGCCAGGTCAGAGCGAGCACACAGTGTGAGACGCAGGCCAGACCAGAGTTCACGCTGCAGGCACACGGGGGAAGAGCTCCACCCCGTTCTCAGCGAACAGGAGAGACGGCCGGTGATTCAATGTGTGTTCAGGTCCTCGCGCCAGGTAGGACTTTGGTTTTTGAGAAAGTACCTTATCATCTTTATAGCATTTTAAATAAAAGAATGGATGGAGATATTTTTTTACAGGAGGGCGCATTTTGAATGGTGACCCCTACATGGCTGCTTACTGTCAGGACATCTGCCACGCAGAGCACACGCGCCAGGGAGGTCGCCTGGGCAGAGACCAGATGAGGTCAGCTCCCTGAGGTCTGCACTTGGCCCATGATCTACAGACACATGAGCAGTTGTCAGCTGGAACTTGCCCATTTTAAAGCTGTTCAGTGGTGACTCGATCTCCCTAATAAAGTAGAGACTTCCCACTGCTAGCGCTGTTCAAGCACAGAGTCTTAGCTATGTTCCCGGGACCTCACCCCGGAGCTTTCTGTGTGAAGGGAAATGATTTTGCTCATTTGAAGAATCTTGGTTTCTATTATCTAAATTTCATCTACATAAATTGATGGGCATGTATGTTGTTATATTGAGTTTTTGTTTCTTTTCCTTAAATGTTTTCTCTTCTTTTGTTCTTTAATCTGAACACATCTAGAGTACGTTTCGGGGCGAGGCAAGGGGGAGAGAAGATATGATTTGCCCCAGAGGGACACCCCTTAGCCAGAGGAGGGAGAATCACCAGAGGAATCCCCTTCAGAAATGGTCAGAATTCTTGGATGGCGTTGAGCGTGCACGGAGGTAGGTGGATGGTCCTGGATGCTGGAACAGCGTTGCGAGATGGAGCGCCGGCTGAGAAGCAGAGAGGAGGGCGCGAAGAGAAGGGAACGGCCCAGGACAGCACCGAGCGCGGGTCGAGGTTTAGGGAACCAGACCGCAGAGTCTGCTGTGCCTGAGACAGAGTGTTGTCGTGTCAGCACGAGGGCCGCAATGGGCGCAGGGCCAGAAACAGGACACGCTCCGTGATTTTGATAAGTACTTGTTTTTCATTTTAATCAATGTTTTCCTTAGTGTCGTGTTGATGCTTTGCTGTGTGGTAGGATGCAATGAAACAGGTTCCTGTGCTGCATTTCTGCTAAAGTCCTTTAGGAATGCCTTCTCCCACCTGCTAAATTTAAAGCATGGTA
Organism: Phyllostomus hastatus; assembly: GCF_019186645.2. Taxonomy (NCBI): domain Eukaryota; kingdom Metazoa; phylum Chordata; class Mammalia; order Chiroptera; family Phyllostomidae; genus Phyllostomus; species Phyllostomus hastatus. The sequence goes on along the minus strand of NW_025333607.1, from coordinate 21,037,812 downwards.
TGACTTTAATAGAGATTCATATTATAATTATTTAGATTGTCAGTATATGACTTCTATCGGTACGACAAAAGATTGTTATGGCTTTATGAAGAGATAGAACACAGCTTTCTCATGCATTCTGAACTCATTAGTGTGTCCTACAAACTGCCTCATTTCTATGTCAATGGTTTGATTAAAGCAGTAAATTATATGTCCTTTATTCAGTAAGAAAGATGCTATGGTAAATATCATGCAACGGTGAAACATTAAAACTTAAAGAGTCCACAGATTTGCAGACAACTCTCCTATTTATGAGCTTTTTAAGAGCTAATTGGAATGTGTTGTCCCAGAAATACTGCAGAGAAAATGTTTCGAAGCATAACGACAACACACAGTAAAACCGGAACACTAAATTACATTAAACTACTTAAACGCCGGATGTTCACTCCAGGCCCAACTTCACAATTAGGGCACGACACAATCTCCCGACATGTTCCGAAACTAGGTCTTCCGCTTCTCAGTGGAAATATGGAAACCACGGTAAGTGGTCTTAAATAATGTGTTGAACAAAAGAGACATCCAAGAGGAAATTCGTACTGGGTCCTACTGTTCCGAATGGTCAACTAACCCAGACGTACGGCATGTTGTGATAAGTCCATGGGCCACGGTGGGTCAAAGTCAGACAAATATTCCAATATTATGCAACACAGAGACAAATATGAAATGCTCAGTGACTAGACTGAACGGAACCTTTGCCATATTGGTTCAACCACTCTCATCTGTCAATAACAATTTTTAAATTGCAGGTCACGGTAGGACAACGTGTCTCTGCTGTGACTAGAGTGACTCAGCTGTTTGGGCATCTTCCTGTAAAGTGAAGGTTGCAGGTTCGAATCCCGTCAGGGCACATGCGTGGGTTGTGGGTTCGGTCCCAGGTCAGGGCATGTACGAGTGGCGACCGATCGGTGTTTCTCTCTCACCTCAGCGTTTCCCTTTCTCTCTCCCCCCGTTCCCCTCTCTGTAACAATAAACAAAATCTGGAAAAAAAAATACATCTCCAAATCTTATCATTTCTTTAGATCCTTCCACATAATTTAATAACTACTTAAAATTCGTTGGGCTTTCTAATCCTTTATATTATTTTAGTGTCTATTCAAAGTAAAAGTAAAAAAAGAAACTAAAAGAATTTACTGATATTTGCATATAACAAAGGTACTATATACATAAATAATCAGGTAATTGTATTTTCCTCTTTTCCTTTAGTTGTTGTTCCTTATAAATCACATCCTGTAGCTGAATTAACATAGTGTATTGTATGCATATATGTACAGTGTCTACATAAATGTAACCTTTGAAATTATTGGATGCTTACTATTGTAGGCTAGAAGGCAGATGGACAGCAGTGGTCCGGACACACAAGTTACCTGGCCCTGGGGACCCACGACATCAAGACCCCCGTCACCGAGTGGGTCCAGATGCCGTCAGAGTGTTCCCTGGGATTGGGCGCAGCCGCCCTTTGGGAGTGTCCACCACCGTGCCGCACGTTTTAGTCACACGTGGGCAGGACAACGCACCCCATGATCTGTGTTCATACAAAACGACCTGTTTGTGTGGATTTCAACCGAGGGTTCTAACAAGGGACGCACGCGATAAACCGAACGATGTGGCACACGCTGTTTTTCCACCCAGTTATGGTTTCTGAAGACCCCAGAGAGGGACACGTGCAGGAACCAATCAGAGGGCTCCCGTCGGAGCGGGAGCGGCGGGGTGGCCGGCGGGTCACCAGCGCCCGCAAGGAGCCGGCTCGCTGGTGCCGGTGCGCTCGCGTGTGGCTGGCGGCGGCAGGCTCCCTGACGGGCGAGGCCCAGGCCCGGGTGTGCTCTGCCGCGGGACCCCGGAGGGCCACCGCCGGCAAGGTGGGACCTGGGGCCTTCACAGCGGAGGGACGCCCGGGTCCACGCCGGCCCTCCCTCGAAGACGCGGGATAAAACCTGCTGCACAGCCGGGGATGAGCCTTGAATGTAGCAAATGAGTCAGCGAGCTTGCTGTATCTTAAGGAGGCGTTAGCGTGAGTAAACCCCGTCTTGGGTGTGTGTGCCTGGGGCAGAGACGGAAGCCAAACAGACGATCCGACTCGGAAGCAGGTGCGGCCAAACGAGGAGAGCAGAGCAAGGTTTGGGTCCCGGGTAGAAATCATGTTAACTCAGAGCTCAGGCTTCGCTTAGAATTAAATACTAGCAATGAATACAAACATCCTTAAAGTCCGGATTATTAACATGAATTATAACAGTGAAACTAAAAGGAAATCTGAATATATCCCTCTATTCTGTCATTATTGGCTTTACACAGCAATGCTGAGAATCTGTAATTTTTCTTTTCTTTCATTGCTCCTTCCTCCCTCCCTTCCTTCCTTCCTTCCTTCTGTCCTTCCTTCCTTCCTTCCTTCCTTCCTTCCTTCTGTCCTTCCTTCCGTCCTTCCTTCCTTTTTTGTTTCTTTTCTTTATTTTAAAATCACTGGAGAAAAAAATTTCACATATTACTATTTCTATCTTAATATTTCACCCCTAGAAATCAGTGTGAACTGATTTTGTTGAAATTGATGAGCTTACTGCATCAATATTTTCCAGGATTTTTAGCCAAAAAAATTACCACATAAAACAGGGGTGTCCAACTCATGGCCTTCGGGCTGCACACAGCCCAGGATGGCTACAAATGCGGCCCAACACAAAATTGTAAATTTGTTTAAAAACTTACTTAAAAATTATGTGATTTTTTTTGTGCGTGATTACATGTCACAATGTATTTAATGTGTGGCCCATGACAACTCTTCTTCTTCCAATGTGGCCAAGCGATGCCAAAAGGTCGGACACCCTGCCATAAAAAGAATCACAGGCATGCATAACCACAAGGGCCAGAAATGGAAGCATTGATGAACATGAGCTTTATTATTGATGAGAAAACAATCAGATCTTTAGAGTGGAGATGGACAATTTGAAATTTCCCGATCATGTATCTTTATAAGTGTCTCTGGATTGGATTTGAATTTCTCTTTGTTACTTAAGAATCAGAGTACTCGCATACAATATTAGATCTGTATGGTTTCCGGAAACCCTTTCAACGACAGCAGCGGCTATAGGAGTGAACAGGATTTCTTGTTACTGTGTTCCTCCAACTCCCTTACCAAGGGACTCCAGGAGCTGTCCTTCTGAGTCCGGCGCTGAGTAAAAGGAGGTCCTTCCACAGGTGTCCAGGCTGCTGGGTGACAATCTGCCCTGACCCCTGGGCCGTGTGGACCAGGACATGTGAACATGCTTCAGGGGTCAATGGCGGGACACTGCGGCCTTGGGCAGACCATGCTCAACGAATCAGCACGCACTGCATTGCATTTTGGAGCAAAGCCCGCGGATAACTGCTCTCCTCTTGAGAAACAGCTCTTGCTTGGTGCTAGGCTTTAGCAGAGCCTGAAAACGTGACCATGATTTGACCTCCCGCTTCTCAAGGTCAGACCGGTGTTGCTCTGGGTCTGATGTTGGAGCTCAGTGCCCGCAGGAGGACAGGGGGTGGAGGAGGAGATGAACAGGTGACTATGATTTCTTAGTGGTTCTGCTTCTTTGGTTGAATGTACGCAGAAATATTTCGTCTGTATATGTATTCTGGAAGTGACTAGTGGCACATGCCTTCTTAGATGTAAAAAGGAAAGTGATGTAGCATCACCAATTTATCCTTAACTTTCTACACGATCCAGAACTGCATCAGGTCCTTTTCTCTGAAAGTCAGTAGTCTAATACCTGGAATGTGGCTTACAGTAGCAATAATTAAAGGAAAAAAGGGGCAAAACTTAAGAGTAAACAATAGAATACATGGGTTGGAAAATCCACAACAAAGCAGCCAGCTCCTGAGAAATTCAGTGAAGAAAAAGATGTTATTCTCTCTGAAATAGTAACAACTTCCCACCACAGAGAGGCGCTCTCGCCCTTGGTTCTTCAGGACAGCAAAGCACTAGAGTTCTAAAAGGCTGTGCCTAACATCTCAAACATAGGGCATTTTTGTTTAAGATAGTCTGCCATAGCATTAAAACCCATAATTCTATAGCCTTAAAAAAAACACAATGGTTTGCCTGTGATAGTCACCTGCCCCTACCCTGCATCATCATGGCAAAGGAGCAATAACGCCCCGATACGTGAAGTTCTCGATGCACTCTGTTTTAAAACAATACTTCACACGCACGCTGTGACGGTTTGGCATTATCACGGCGTCCTGCACACGTACCAACACTATCTATATCTGTCCTTTTGTTTTCTTCGGAAGCTCCTTGAAACATTTTTGCTTTGCGGCCACTTTTATTTTTTATGTTAAATAGTATTGCCTTCGGTAGGCCCGGGGTGAATCTGCAGGAAAGACTGACTGTTCAGAAGCAAGATTGTCCTCCTTCAGTTTGGTGGGCCGAGATGTTCGTCACAGAGGAGACGTGGCGACGTACTCAGACCTGAGCCTTTGGCTCCGGAGAGAACCACGGACTGAAAACCCCCGCCGTCCTCGCCTGCTCCGCGCCCAGCACTGTGGCACGGGGTCTGTGCCTTATTTCTTCTATTTGAAAAACTGAGATAACAGCAAAGGGGTACTGCCCAGGCGCAAGGTGTGCTGTTCAGATTTAACTACCGCGTTGTCCTCCGTGCGGGCTAGGAAACTGAGAAACCATATGGACTTAAAGGACAAAAGTCACAAGCACAAAACAAGGGGATGAAGACCTCGGTCCATAAAGCTACAATTATGAAAATAATTTATCTTTCCAATATAGGTCTCTGCACAGAGATAATTGCTGAAACAAAAGGCCAACAGATGCGCGTAACTGCTTCATAAGGAGCGCTTACGTTCTTAACTATATAACTTTAAAATGAAACTATAAAGCAAGACACGTTCCCCTCAGGGGTGTCTCCAGATTCCCTTAGAATCTGGAGGGGCCAATAGACACGGCCACGCATTCTTCGGTCCAACACTACTTTCCAGAAGGAGGGAACAGCTCGTAATCACCTCGGCGTGACGGTTTCTTTGGTAGTTGCAAACAAAGGGATAAAAATATCTCCAGCCCTGGGCAAGCAGAGTATTGATTGCAAATTGCCAGGCGTAAGGAAAAGGGATTTTTTCTCCCAAGTTTTAATATGAGCACTGACTTGTTTTATTTTTACAAACTAGAGGCCTTCTTCTATTAGCAATCTGAAGTTTTCGGAGGAGAAGTGCGTCATTCCTAATCCTCCAGATCGACTCTGTTTACTTTTTGTGAGTATTTGGCGGCTCCTTATTTTCCTGTTGGCCAATCCCTAAACATCGCGTTTCCTCTGGCCCGGAGTTGTAGTACGCATGCTAGCTGCGTGTTTCTTAAACTCAGAACGTTCGGAACTTCCTGACTTACTCCTTTTAGAGAAACAGAGAGCCAACAGGTCCTTTGTCACCGTCAATATTTCTTAATGGAACACACACACACACACACACACACACACTCACTTTATCTTTTACAAATTCCTGGAAAAGCTCGTTCCAGCTCTGTTGTCAGCTCTGCCTTATTTGTGCTTTTGTACACACAGCCCCCCTTCGGGAAACCTGAGTAACCCTTTGTTACGTAGGGACGCTACCCCTGGTGCGGATTTTAATTGCGGAGGCACATTGTGTAGGCTATATTAAATTTTATCTGATTGTTCACATTGCAGTCTCTTGTTTGAATCGTTTTCAGAGAAGACATGTGTCCATGTACAGTTCATCTGTTGCTGTCAGGTACCCCACATGTGACGGCATGCAGTCCATTCCGCTGTAATTATAACGTGTCTCATGTAACCCAAAATGCACTTTTCTACTGGTGACGGAGTTTCGGGTCCATCACAGATGAATAACGACATGAACGTCAGAGAGTGCGGTGAGAGTGAGACTCAATTTGCTTACAGAGGAGAGTGGGGGGGTGTCTCAGATGAGGAAACCTGACCGGTGATGGCGTCGGTCCCTGACAAGGTGGGGCAGCCTGGGGCGGCTCTGGCCTGACGCCTCCTGTGCACGTGTCCTCGGCTGCTGGGAAGCAGTAGGGGCCCCTGAGCAGCCCGCCCCGTCGCCTGGCGTCTCACGATCGCCGGGTCCTCCCCCGAGCTCTGCGACCGGGGCCGGTACCCCGAGGAGGCGCTGTGTCCGAGAACCCAAGCGTCACTGAGGACGGCACGAACCAACTCGAACTCGTCGGGGACCCTACAGCAAGCGTGATATTCGGTGCCGCTTCTTTTGTCCTAAAACCTGTTGACACAGGTTTTTCCTAGATTGTCGGCACATTCAGTGATTTCCTAGGGGGGTGGGTGTGATGAGCCAGGACAGGGGTGTCAACCCGTGGGAAGGCGGAGCGTCTGCGAGGGCAACACACGGTCAGGAACGCACAGAAATCACGACGTCACTCCTGCGCAGTCTGTCACCCTTTCTCCAGTCACACACCCTCGGGGGGACGCTCATGAGGCCCCTCACGACGGTCGTCTTAGAGACGGCCAGAGAGGGGCTGCGGCCCAGGGAAACCCTGCCCTGCGCGGGGCAGGTAGCGAGTGGCAGGTGTACGGGCTGCCGGGATTCAGCCAGTCAGCTGACACACCGTTAAACCTGGTGCCGCTGCTCGGCTTTCTGGCCCAGAGATCGGGTGTCAAGCCTGAGACGGGGAACCACTGCGGACGGGGTGCCCTAAAGCCCACCAGGCGGGCTGGACGGTGCCTCTGGTTTGCCGCACGCGCTGTATCTCTCTCGCTCTTCTCGCTCTCACGGGAAGGGAATCTCCCCGGAACCCACTAAAGTTGGGCAGCGGACGACTCATAACAAATAGCTACAATTTGTTTGAAGATGCTCCAGTCCAAAACATCTGAATGACATTCTCATGAAGGTTTGGGAAGGGATTTTTATTATCTTCCCCCCAGAATAGAGGTAGGGATTAAATTCTCTACGGCTCTACCTTGGCCGTTTGAAGATGCTGGTGGAGATACAGCAGGTAGGACAGCGTAAAGGCTGCTGAGATGTGTGGCCGCGTATAAGGCGAGCATTACATGGCCTCCAGATTAGCTGGAAACACCCGTGGGGTCAGCTCACCGAGGGGCGCACCTGCCATGCGCAATCTGTGTAACACCCCTTTCTTAGAGTTGACAGAGAGGCACAGAAAAAGAAATCTGGGGAACGGAAGATGGGACCGTGTCTATATTCTGAAAACAATACAGTTCAATGGTTCTACCCCCGAGCACAGAATCCCCAAGAAGGGAAAACTGTACGAACTGTTTACAGATGCGTTTGGAAATGCGGCTCACTGGGCTCGTTATTTCAGCACCCAGAATGCGGACTTGGCTGAGATGATAAATTATATGATTTTCTACATCAGGCCAAGGATTCTATACCATGAATCAAGAAAATTAATGAGATTGATCAAGCTATTAGTTTATTCAATTAGCACTGACATCATCCCAGCTGCTGATGGGGAAAGAAAAACAGTGTGCAATAGAAAATAGTTTGTAAAATATGCCTTCATCAGGATACTTGTTCAAAAATATTCTATCAAAAATGTACAGGTAGAGCAGCGTCACACAGGAGATTTGAACATTTCCAACTAATTAATAGCTGGTAAACATTGCATGTAAATCCGTGAGTGTAAAATGGGGAATTCTGAGATAAGGACAATGAGTGTACGACACATAAATAAAATGCCACACTATCCCTCCACACTTGCCATGTGATTTATTTTAATTATTGCCTCTCACATAAATGGCCGGAGTACCATCCATCACCACAGATAATATTTTCCGTAAGTCACCCAAACTAATTATAGTCAGTAATCTCCACTCCCCGAGACTAATCACTGCACCCCATTAAAAATCAATCTGTTGCGGGGTGTCACGCAGGTTTGTTGTGTGGTGATGTCTGATGCACCTCAAAAATCTAAGTTAATCACCTGAAAGTTCCTTCCATGGATGCATCCAACTGTCGCTCAACCTCTCTCCTGAAAGCAATGAAAACACGGGGCGCTCGTATCTCCGTTTCTGGGTTACGCAAACAATTCTGGGTGGAAAGACTGGGCCGCTGAAACTGCCGCTGTGCACACAACTTTTGGATGGGCACATCGACGGAGAGGAGCCAAACAGAGAATGACAGGGGGGTGCTGCAGGCAGGCCGGAAGGGGGCCGAGGGGCCCGCATCTCCACCGAGGGCCTCTTCTTCGCCACCCCCAGTGTGTGCCGTGGATTCCGGGACGGAGTCTACAGCGGGCTCAAGGGCAGCGAGGGTCCCCCGAGGGGTCGCTACCCCAAGTCCTTGGCTGACTCAGTTCGAAGATGATAGTTCACGCTCAGAGAATCTTCAAGAGGAGAAGACCCTCGACGTGCCGCAGTCCACTCGGGGGAGGGGCCAGAAGGGAAGTCGAGCAGCGAGTTCGGACTATCAGTTGCACAGTCAGGACCTGTCTTCTCGCTGTCTCACAGAAAGCCTTTTCCCCAAGTCACAAGGAACCACAAATAAGCACGGAATGTGCACAGTTATATTTACGTCTAAAACACATTTTCTCTACCTAAAAGAATAGTATATCTTTTTTTAGCGAGTGATGTTGGAACACCTGGACATCCACATAAACAATAAATGAATTTAGACACAGAACTTACACTTTTTTATAATAGCAACTTGCATTAAGAGAGGAAAGCATTGAAACATAAGAAAAAGAAACACAAAGTCGACAGTCTTAAAAGATACCTTACTTTATTGTCAAGAAACACCTGGCGACGGCACACCCTAAGGAGGAACTTCGGTGATGGGGTCTGCTTCAGGACGACTGCACGCTAACCAGAAAGACTGGTGTACTGGGAGGAGGAGTGTCCCCGCTGCACCCGCCCCAGTTCGCGTCCGCCCGGGCCTGGGAACACAATCACATCGGGAAACGGGGTTTTTGCAGCTGTGGTTAAGATGATGTCATGCTGAGCTGGTGTCCCCCTAAACGCGACGGCTGGTGACTCTATAAGAAGAGGGAAGCCTGCCTGTGCTCTTAAGGACTTCCGTTGAACGGAGGAGGCCCCCTCTCCCTACGGATCTGAACGTCATCCACGCCTTACAAAGCTCCCCCACCGCAGCATTCTCTAGAAGGCTCTGGGCACTAAAGCCAAGTCACTGTGTAACATCGACTGTCACAGGACACCTTGAGCTTTTACCGCAGAGCGTGGCTCGGTGAGATTTGTGCTTTGGAAAATAAAGAAATATGTTTGTGGAGGAGAAGCATCTGTGTGTGGTGGGGACACTGACGCATCAGTGAAGATCGGAGATGTTAGTGGCGCAGTGGGCTGTCCTGAGCGAGAGGACGATGTGGAAGGACGGAAGGACAGAGGCCGGCGAGGCGTGTGTCTGATGCAGGGACGAGGAAAAGGGAAGCGTGAAGGTGACTCTGTCCTCCTTCCACAAGTAGCTGGACTTGAACACGGAAGCTTGTCCCTTCCTTCACTTCAAAGCAAAGGGAAACGATTCCTTATTTCCAGTGATAATGACCCCACAGAAATCTTAGCCCGTAATGTTTATCTTCTTCCAAATAGCATTTTCTGAAGTCTTTCTATTTTAATTAGCTTATTTTTCTTTGTATTTTTTTTTACATAGGCCTCAAATCATCGTAAGGCACGATTGAAAACCGGCAGAGTGCCACCCTCTGTGCACAGCATTCTAGCTCCGAAGTGAGTTTTGCATATCTAAAACTGGTAAGATAATCACCCTGGCTGGCGTAGCTCAGTGGATTGAGCGCAGGCTGCGAACCAAAGCATCGCAGGTTCGATTCCCAGTCAGGCCACATGCCTGGGTTGCAGGCCACGGCCCCCAGCAACCGCACATTGATGTTTCTCTCTCTCTTTCTCCCTCCCTTCCCTGTATAAAAAATAAATAAAATCTTAAAAAAAAACTAGTAAGATACTCTTTGCTATTAGGGTGTGATCCGGTCCAGTTTCACAAGGGATGCTCTGTGTACGCAAGGTGAGAGGCTCCGATGTACCCGACAGCCCACTTTTCTCTTCCGAACCCGACAGTGAACTTGGCTTACAGCCCCTGCTATCCCTCGGCAACAAACGAGGGTAACATGCTGAAGAGGATGGCTCACTTTTGGCAATTTTTTTTTCTCTAGAGGGAAATTAAATGAATACTTTCGGCATGCCATTTTCTCATTCTGATCCCTTATCTCTTTAATAATGATGAAAGGAGAATTCCCATCCCCTGTCAGGCAAAATATAATTTAGCACATAATGATACCACCTCCTCAGCGTCATTAGGCTACTTGATAGAGAGTATGATTAATGCCCGGGCAGAGTCATTAGCGACGGAGGGTCTGTGCAACACAGTGGGAACACGGTCCTGCTCGCTCGTAAACGGGGTTGTGGTAACAGACTATTAGTCTGGGGGCAGTGAGTGGATCCACAGCCATAGGGCTGCCCTTGGTCTGGAGAAACAGGCGAGACCCCACTGGCAAGTTCAAAATGCTGTTACGCCAGGTGTACAGGAAACCCGGAGTCACCGTATGGGAAGTATATTATTTGTCAAATACTGTTATTTATTAAAACAGTTGTGATAAATACAGCCAACGATATAAAGCTAACTCTTAGAAGGTAGCTACAGGGGCATTAAACAAAGGTTGACAATTTAATCCTATGTTACTACGTAGGGGACTAGGGAATCATTATTTCTGGTTTAAAAACTGTAATCACGCGCACGCATTAGGAACAGAATTGTTATGGCTAAGGGCCTAGAGCTGGGAGGATAAAGCCGGTGACGGTCCGACGGAAAATCCACGCGGTGGGGGTGGGAACCACGCAGACAGACGCGGCATCCACCTCCTGAGCATTGCGGCCAGAAGCACCGTTTCCGCCCAAGGACACGGGGGCGGCGCGAAACTCTCGCTGACCGAACACCCCCCACACGTACCACTCCTACGTTCCTCGTCTTAGCCCTCCGATACCGTGGGCGGGGCGTCCATTTCTATCGCTGTTGCACAACAAGGATCAGAGTACGGTAAGGTTCTCATCGCCACGCCTGCTGCGGTGGGGTGACCTGGCGCCCACAGCTGCGGGCTGCTCGCTTCCAGAGCTCATGGAATTTCTGCCATTTCATTGTATTGATAAAGAAGGCCATTTTTTTTTTCAAAAAGGAAGCTATTGTGATAGGCAAAAATTGACTTTCTAGACATACTCCTCTAGCTGAAATCCACTTTAAAAAAAAAGATGATTTTACCTGCCTATAAAATTGCTTTTTGAAAAACTAGGTCTCCAATATTATGATTATGATATTTATTAATAATATTGTACATTTCAATTCTTTCTCTTTAAATAGGTCCATATGTAAATAATTATTAACAGCAATTTATGATATCATGCATAGAAAATGATAGCCCAGCACATTTTTAAATAAAAGGAAACTAAAAATATAGAAATAAAAAATATAGAAAAGATAATATAAATCCTCATTAATATCACAGAGCCAAAGAGAATAGTATTTGTTGTAACCTAATACTTCCTAAACTCCAAACCTATTTTCCAGATCATTTGGCCATTTCTAGCATAGATGTGCTGTGTCAAATTTGACTAGGTGGGAAGATTAATGTAACAGGATTCATAAGGTCTGTGTTTGGTGTCAGAAAACCCCTGATGACATGTCCCAGCTACATAACTGCAGGCAAGAAATTCATTTTATGCTTATTTTGCTCAACAGGAAGTCAAAAAGAATTTTTGCCCACATGGAAATTTTGCTGTACGGATCAAACTTATTGATTGAATAACATGTCAGCTGGATGATTAATTCGTTAAAAAAAGAAACGACTTGATGTCTGCCAGGGGCGAGACACCGTGCCGGCCCCAGGGGCTGCTGGGAAGTGAGAGCATCACCCCGCAGGGCGATGCAGAAGCACGTGCAGGCTTGCGCAGCTCATCGGGACCGCGCAGGGCCCGAGCGATTAGGCGGCGCTCTCTGGAGGAGCTCCTGAGCTAAATTTTAATTATTGACTAAAACGTAGGCAAAAATGCAGAGACAAACTGCAGCAAGGTGCACACGGGGAACTCTCCAGCCTGTCCCTGTGGTCTCCTCGAGCGTGAGAGGGGAGGTCGTGGTAGGTGCGGCACGGACAGAAGGCCTGTTTTGGAGTTACTTATACGGCACCTACCAAGGCCTTTAACATCGCCTGTTAGACTCACTCTGTAGTCTTATAAACAATAAGGAAATAATCAGAACTGTGGAAAAAGGTACAAAAATTAGTACCATAATTATGATGGTAATAAAACTTGGAGAAACACGCAAGTATCTTAAGTCATAGTATACAGGGGACATTGATATTATAGGGACACTAGAATGTTTTCAAGGAATATTTAGTGATCTCGGAAAGTGCTCACAACCTTAACTAAGATGGCAACAACAGATCATTCACATGTAGGAAGATGCCGATATTTCCAAAAATTACATGTCTATTTATGGATAGTGAAATTCTCATAAAGAGATGCATCAAAATGCTCGCTGTTCTGCGTGCCAGAACAAATTGCTCATCAAACACAATACTAACAGTGTGTTTTATGTCTGGTGACTGGGGTTGCAGAGGCTGACCTTTTCTTTTGGTCTCCTGTCTTATCAAAACCTCTACATTTTTTAAGAAAACCCTAGGTTAAAAATCAATACTAAAAATACACGTAAATAAAAACGAGACTACTGAATACAAAGTGTCTGAGGTTGCCTGCAGAGGAGTTATGAGTGCAAACCAGAAACAGCTACATAGTTTTTGGTGTCTTCCTTCAAGTCTAATAGGTTTAAAAACATCCAAATTATTAGATTAATATTAGGGCAACACAAAAGTGTTAAAAGATGAACATGAACAGCAGGCATTGTGGTAATGTTACTACAACCCAAAATACTGAAGCACTTTCTATAAATCAGGAAATCGCCTTTCTAAAACTTGCACATATAAAAATTCTACATTTAGCATTGGGATAGATAAGGTGAGAGGAAATTGTCTGCAGGTCAGTAGTCAAAGACAGAACGACGAGTAAAATAACTCAAGGAGTGATTTTTCCAGTTAAGGAATGATTTGGGGAATGTATGTTTGGCGAAAATGGCAGTTTTTTGGTCATTTAGGACTTGATTTAGAAGTTACCTTTTGGTACATTTGTGCTCAGCGGTTTAGCTATTTCTGTGATTATTTCATCACATTCCCAACCAATCTGTCACCGACCTTGCACACTGTGCCACCCTGAACAGTTTGGCTGGAGCTCGTCATGGGCATAACGTCATTTGAAGTTGTCTATCTCAAACCCGTTCCAGCTGTACCTACCAGCCTCAACACTGTAACACCCACTGCACACAAAACACAACAAACAATCAGAAAACACAAGACAGAGTAAGAAACAAAACCAAAAAGAAAGTCCCTTTACAACCTGCTAAGAAAAATAAATGCTAATTTAATGTAGCACTATTGTTCACAATTAGCAGACTCTGTATTCTATTACTCTTATCACAGACAGCATCCATTATAGAAAATACATAAAACATAGGGCCTGGCTGAGAATTCAAGTGCAGTGCTTTAAGCAGTGAGGGGAACCACTGCAAATGGGGTAGTTTATAGACCGTGGACTTATTAGCAAATTAGTTAAGAAGAGAAAGGTTTAGGTCTTCATTGAACTACACAGATCTGGGATTTGCTAGAATTTCTTAACTGTTCACTTGCATAAGAGCAAAGCAGTTTTCCTGTGGAAAATGAGGAGAGGCTCCAAGGGAAAAACCATATCTACCGCAGAAAAATTTTGACAAATAATTGGCTCTTTCCTCACCATTTCACTGTCATGCGTACACATTCACAGCTCACACTGAGCTGCAGGCTCCAGAAGGAAGAGACGGCTCCCCGGACCCACTGCCCGCCCCCCCCGCCCCGGAAAAAACAACTTCCCAGGCTATTTTGAGGCTGCTCCCTAGTTGGCATCAAGAAGCCACAGCGAAAGAGTGAGGCAGCCATGGGAGCCGTAGAAGGGAAGCCAGCGTAACACAAATCACTTCAGAAAACCCTGAAACCGTGGATGACATGTTGGCCCACAATTCTTTTAAACACGGAAACTGACGATAATACATTAGGACGTGTTGCTAATGCTGTCAAGAGCAAATCAGAGCGAGTAACAGAGGATTTTGAGAGCCAGGAGCTTTTGCTGCCCATTTCTAATCAAAGTCGGGAATGGTGCATCCACTTGCCAAACGTGGGCCACAGGTCGATCTAGAGAGAACTGCTTTTGACCCATTTTCTGTACCTACAAAAACATCAACTTATGTTCATTTATTGTTATTGCACTCCTGGAAAAACAAGAAACATCAGGATTTGCTATATTTGGTCTTAAAAGCTGCTTAAAATAAACTTTAAGCACGTTTGCTACTATGTAGTAATTTGATTTTCTTATTTTGCTATTTTTCCTCCACAAGGTGAATTTCTATAATCTCTGGATTTTTTTCCTTTCTTCCTAACAAGTCAACTTGCAGTCATTAATTATTTACAGACTTTCATTTTTAAAAGGTTTACACCAATCTGTGATTTTTGGAAATGTCTGTGTTCAAAATCCATAGGCATTAATTATTTTTATTGGCTCTTGAGATTGCTCCATCGTTTTTTTATCATTTTGAGTGGAGAATGCCCAGTTCCCCATTTATATTTAAAAGTTCAAGAGGTTTTTATACCTCCCTTGAAATTCTTGGCATATAAGACACCTACAAGGCAGACACAATATTAAGACCCAATATTAGGTAAAGGGGTTACAGGTAAAGGGCTGTTAGTTCCCTCGAGGAATTTGTAGTTTGGTAGGGTAGAGAATCAAGTAAGATTAAATGATGGAACTTTAATAATGAAAATATCTAATAATTTCAGAAATATGGACTATGTCCTATGCTACTACTGATTTTGTACAGTGAACACTATTCTTTGTGTAAAAATTACTCTGTTGGGCAGAGACACCTCCCTGAAGTGACAGACCCCGATACACTCAAGATGACTGACAGGGTCAGTATCCAATCATAAATTTTCTCACTTGGCATACTAAGAGGAATCTCCTTGTGTTCCCTGACATTATAATACAGTACACATGCTAAAAATTATGTAGCAGAGAAAAATGTAAAAAGTGAGCTTTTTAAAAAAATGTATTTTATTGATTATGCTATTACAGTTGTCCCATTACCTCCCTTCACTCCCCTCCACCCTGCTCACCCTCTCCCACCCACATTCCCCCCCTTTAGTTCATGTCCATGTGTCATAAGTTCTTTAGCTTCTACATTTCCCATACTGTTCTTGCCCTCCCCCTGTCTATTTTCTCCCTACCATCTATGCTACTTATTCTCTGTACCTTTTCCCTCTCTTCTCCTCCCACTCCCCTGTTGCTAACCCTCCATGTGATCTCCCTTTCTGTGGTTCTGTTCCTGTTCTAGTTATTTGCTTAGTTTGTTTTTGTTTTTGTTTTAGGTGTGGTTGTTAATAAATGTGAGTTTGCTGTCATTTTACTATACATGTTTTTTATCTTCTTTTTCTTAGATAAGTCCCTTTAACATTTCATAAAATAAGGGCTTGGTGATGACGAACTCCTTTAACTTGACCTTATCTGGGAAGCCCTTTATCTGCCCTTCCATTCTAAATGAAAGCTAGATAGAGCAATCTGGGATGTAGGTCCTTGTCTTTCATGACTTGGAATACTTCTTCCTAGCTCCTTCTTGCCTGCAAGGTCTCTTTTGAGAAATCAGCTGGCAGTCTGATGGGCACTCCTTTGTAGCTTTAAACATACTTTTCCTCTCCCTGTTTTCACACGTAAAGATGCCCAGGGGGATTCTACGCTTCAGCCCTTGCCACACTCCCCTGGCGCTGGCCGATCACTGACAAGGGTTCTCAGATGATGGACCGTCTTGTCACGTAGCAAATGCCACAGGACTCCTTCACGATCTGTACGGCGGGTAAGGCCAAGGAACCCCTAAGTCTTAGTACACCAAACACTGCATTAAGATGTCATGTCAAATAAGGCTAAAAGTTCTCCCCACCAGGAGGCATGAGATTGCCCACCTACATGTTGAATAGCACCCTCTCCTCCACAGAGAAGCCAACGAAATTCTCCGGGGATAGTTAGAGACATAGCCAATTTATAAAAACGACATCTACGCATCAGGTTCTGGTTTAGAAACAGGCCATCGCAGCTCTTGCCCCTTTCCCTACAGTGACACAGCTCTTTTTAGTCATTTCAAAGGTCACTTCGTGTATTGGACTACACACATTCACACGCTTGTCATTTATTTTTGAAGAGTGTCGTCTCTCTACACGGAGTGCCTGGCACAGTATATTTCTATTAGAAATTGGGTTTGTTTGGATGTAATAAAAATCTTGGACTCAAATTCTAGAAACAGAACCGACTTGAGATTCTGGCTCTGCGGGCTGAATTTCAGGTTTTTGCATTCAATTTGTTCAAAGTACATACGAAACAAAAATATTAAATTGTTCCACACTAAGGTCACAAATTATTGAGTCAAACTTTTACTTCACTCCGTCAACATTTTTTAAACTGAAAATTATTTAAGAATTCCTTGTGTATCCTACCTTTTGATATTTACAACTACAGAGACTAGTGGAACCAAATAATACATGAAAATGCTTAACAGAAAAGCCTCTTTCTGAATTTTTTATACACTCACCCTCCCTTGATTTACAAAGCCAGCAGCAGCAAATTCTGCCACAGGGGGGAATATAGCCTAGGACAAAAAAATGTCACAGATCATTTCTGAATTTAAAATTGGACATTTTATAGGTCCATAGTGAAAAGTTAGTCTTGAGAACAACTGTGCTTTGCAAAAGTCTGCTTTGGGGGGAAATAATACATATATACATATTTGTTAGGCTCGAAGTTGAGAGCTAGGAGGTCTCAGGCTGTAAGTGGTTGAGTGGGTCCCAAGGATGTTTTCCCGCGATGCTGGCCATCCTGGGTAGCCAGCGGCAGGCGGGAGGCGTGGCCTGTTCAATGGACTCGATAGTCCAGGCTGGGTGCTCCCGGGTGACTCCGGTCTGCACCTGCCTGTCTCCAGGAACCGAAACCCTTCGTAGAGAGTGATGGGGCTCCTTGGCTGTGTCTGGGAATTCCAGAGCCACAGAGCTTGTGCTGAATTTGTGGTTGGGACTGTCCCCAATGTCAGGCTATCTTTGAATCTTGATTACCTTTCCATGCTCAGCGTTAGTCGGTCAGCAGATTTATGCTTAAGACTAAACACGTAAAGCACGTAGTAGAAAGGTTTAGGGAGAACATGAGCCCCATTCAGACACTGATGCCATTACCCTGTGTCTGTTAGCTTAGTCTCCACTATGAGCTCGGGAGATAACTACCATGATCTCCATATGCCACAGGAGTAGGTTCAGAAAGACTTGGTGATTTTCCTACTATCTCTGAGCTCAAATCCCCATTTTTCTAAGCCAAAGCCCCATTATTCTTCGGTTAAGTCATAGTGCCTTAAAAATAAATGTAAAGGATCAAATACTCCTCAGGACGACTTACATAATAGCATAATTTATAATATCACACACCCTGGATCATTCAACCTAAAATGTCACTGAAATATCAAACTCGACTTAAGATGAAAAAGCGCACGGTTTTCTTTCCTTGCATTTGTTAATGATAAATATGAACTTTTTGAGCGGCGACTACCGAGCAATAAATTGTCGTAATCTCTCCCATTTGTTTCTCTGCTGACACGCTATGGAAATGAGTACCTAGGAGAAGCGTTTTGTTTATCCCTTTATTTAGCGTAACTTTAATGTTGCAGAACATTGTGAGCCGCACGCCCTTCTGCCAACAAATAATGAGTAATTACCTGGGACTGGGGTTCTCAATAAGACCCATACCAGCAAGCAGATGTCAGCCGGGTTTCGGTTCCAGGTTTTCGCCTGCAGGAAGTCATTACCAGATAAGTAGAAATTCAAGTCTGTTCCCTTGGTAGCAGAATCTCTCCCTTTCGGAGTTGTGCACGCAGCTTATTTTCGGACAGCGGCGGGGGCTCCCATCGGACAGCTGGTAGTCACTCTCGCGTTTATAGACTCGCCTTGTAAATCAGGCCCGGGCAGGCCGGGCAGTGGTCTTCTCTGTGCTTACTGTCAGGCGATGGAGGAAAAGCAGCTCTGAACAAAGCGGGCACGTCCCAAACACTCCCCCGCCTGGTCAGGGTCACCGTTCCATCTTGCCACGCCGCACTGTGGCCTGTTTGGGCACTCTTAATGACGCGCCGCCGTCTGGGGGTGTGGGGGGGGCAGTGTTCCGGTCCGGAGCCCGAGCCCTGACATTTGTGTTCCAGAACGGTTGATGCTGCGGAAGACGTCAGGACTGAAACCAGGTGCAGGCCGTTATGCTTACTATCTGCTGCTTTTCCTTTTGTCTTTCTCCCATGGCAGCTCCCTAATGATGCACAAGTTGCCTTTCCCCACTCACGAGCGGTGACCTCAGCGACCCAAGGAAGGTGTGCTTGCTGCCTAGTAAGAACGCATTATTCTCAGACTGAATGAGTTGAATGTCAGGTAATCTTCATCAGAGAGCTTTCTTCTCATTGACACATATTTTAAACCATGACAACGGACCATTCACAGAGTGATGGGCAACAAGTATGGGATGCCTGCGTATTCTCGAGAAGCAAATGACAATAAAGGAAAACATTTTGCTTCGGAGAAGATCAAAAAGTATGGAGGAATTCCATGGACAAAAGCCAGCTGGGCATCAAGGTTTCTAACTCTACGATGCCACGAAGGGCCCTTAGTAAACAGCGCACTTCTGCCTGCACCGGTGTGCGGTGCATGTAAATTATTCCTCTGAAGGCCTGGGGTGTGTCAGGCCCATTCTAGTATCCTTGGGTTACTCAGGTGATTAAAGCAAAAGTGCACTAACAAAATAACAATGCTCCCGCGTAGGTTATTTTAATGTATGTAATTTAGGACTCAACCTGAATGATAATAGAGTGCACGGCTCCAGTTGGCAATGTGTAAATCGGTAGGTAAATAACAGGTGCCATGAGGGAACCTGGACAAATAGCACTTTCCACTTTAAAAAGAAGAAGGAGGTTTAAGGGGATTCCTCTGTTAGCATCAGATCATTTGCCCGATGAGCTGTTACACCCTGTCTTTCTGGATGTGACAAATGAGACACGAGTTTCAGCAAAACCAGACTCAAATTTCAGCCGCTCCCTACTTTCGGGTTTATGAGAAAAGCCGGGTGGGGGATCTGTAAGACGGCGCAGTACCGCGGAGCCTCCGCTACAGGAACCGAGAGATCAGAGCTGTGGGTGTCAGCGGCTTTGATGCCCACGCCCCCCCCCCCAGAGCTGCCTCGGGGCGCACTCCGCGCCGCGGGGTGTCGTTTTCCCCTCGGCGTGAGCTGTGTCTGGGCGCAGAGCTGTGATAGATGAACGCGGCCTTCCTCCAGCGCTCCCTTCCTTGCTCGGGCGTGAGCAGCAGGTACCCGTGGGAAGCACATTTTTCTGCAGTCAGGCTTCCAGAGGAAGGCGCAGCCTCACCTGGTTTCAACCTTGGGACACCCCCAGCGGAAGACCCTGCCAGGCCACGCCCACCCCCTGGCCCCGAAAACCTGCAAGATGACAAGGGCGTGCTGTTCTCAGTGACCGCGTTTGTTGCGCTTGGCTACACAACACGAGGTAACTCACGGGAACCCCAAAGAACGGTGGTCTCAAACGAAACGATTGTTCGTTTAAGTCACGGTTCTGCACGTGGGCCGCCGTTTTCCGCCCTCCGGGACAGGTGTTCGGTCCGCGCTGACTGGCTGGGGCCTGTCGGCCGGCAGGTGAGCCGCTGTGGCTGCTTCACAAAGGCTCCGGCTGGGACCGGGGGACTAGCACAGCGGGCGGCTTGGTCCTCTCCTGGGGGGACAGGGTGCTCTGGACCTGCGCCCCACGTGGCAGGGGAGGCCTCTGTTCTGTAAGAGAGCCGACTCACCTGTGCCCGTGCTTTTCCCGTCTCTGTGGTATTGTTGCATCGACTGATGCTCCATCAGTCACAACTGGTCACTGGCCCATCCAGACCTAAGGACGGGGAAGGAGACTCCACCTCGTGAGAGAAGGAGCTGCAGCCGTGTGGTTACTACTTCTGCGGCCTGTCACTCAGGCGTCCCCCGCCCTCCTCTTCCTCTTCCTCTTCCTCTTCCAGCTCTAACCCGTGTCCTTGCAACCTGAACACAGTTGGTTTGCTTCCTTTCGATGAGATGCGCCCAGTACGAGGTACCAGTGTCTCCTCCCCTGGACTGCCTCAGTATCCCCATGACTGGTCCTTCCACCCTCGGTCCGCCCCTCCCCTGTCCTTTATTCCCTGCCCAGAAGCCAGGTGAGCTTATAGTGATTAATAATAACACTGGTACATAACTGGATGTACCTTGGGAAACTGTACACCAGATCACAGTTAAAAACTGTATTAATGGGAAAACAGTAGTAGCAAATATTGGTTCAAATGCACAAATACGATGGCCAGGCAGTTGCATAGATCTCCGAGAACCTATCACCCTTAGAGTTTTGTGAGTGTCCGCCCTGATGCGTGCCCAGGCCGTTCCAGCCGACGGACTTCAGGACCCGCCGCTTCCATCACTCAGGCTGCAGGGGTCCAGGGAAGAAGAGATGAAAGGGGGGGCCCGGCTGTACATATTTGCCGCCAGCTGTTTAAAGTGCAGAGGGGAAGGGCAGCGCAAAACCCCCTCCAGGAGAAGCAAGAGTGGAGACCACGGAGGCTTCCTGGGGATGAAAAGGGCAAGGACCCAGAGCAGGCAGGGTGGCGGCTGCCCCCGGCAACTTGGCTCGGACGCTCCTGCCTACCTGGTCACGGGCAGGACAGGAGTGAACCGTGTGTTTTTCTAGGTACAGTTGCAGCACGTGACGGAACATGGCAGGAGAGAACTCGGGCAATTATTCAGCCAAACAATACGAGGCCTAAAGCCTCAGGTCCCAGAGACTACTGGCCCTGCATTCTTTGCTCCTTGGAATATACCAAGCAATAAGAAATAAGCAATAAAAAGAACACAAACAATGATGGTAAAAAAAACGCACTTTAAGCTTCTAATGGGATGGATGCACATTTAAACATTTAAACATGGACTATCTGGTAAAATTTTTACCCCTGTAACTCTGAGGATTATTCTGCCTTTAAGCCAGAATATTCTGCTATTTGATGCCATTTTGATTTATCAGGTTTGGGGCATATCCAGAAAAATGCAAAACCAATTCAACTTTGTTACTTGGATTCTTCAAATGATGGATTACATATTTTCTCTCAACATTGACTTAATTAATTTAGTGGAGTTTAATTTTCGTCAAGCAATATTAAGCAACAATTGTATTTTAATGGCATATTGTGCTTTGAAATTCACTAAGTAATTTCAGACACATAATATCATCAACCCTTGCCATGACAATTTGAACTAAAGAGTGGTTGCTATTTCCTCTTGTAACAAAAAAATAAATTAAAAGTCAAGAGAGGTTAATTTACTTTGTGAAGGTCACATTGCAAGGGCAGGTGTAGGCCCTCAACTCAGGTTGTAACTTTGAGTGACAAGGGAAGCAGAAGATTTTTAACACATTGTTTTCTTAGAACTGTTTACTTAGAACCTTAAGTGTGTGTCCAGGGGAGGAGGGGCTCTAATGTGTTATTAAACATCTAAGTACCATCAGTACTGACAGTTGTTACATTTATAACAAATAACAAATGTATCATTGGGAGAATATAATGGCAGCTAATTTGGACTCATCTTTAGGTTACATTCAACATATTCACCACTTAGTAAACACCTTCTATGTGTCTAATTCTGTACTTGCCGAATCAACCAGGGGATCTAAAAACGTGCTCTACTGTAACAATAATTTGGAAAGCCAGAAGGAATTTAGTTTTCATTATCATTCTGCTGGTGCAGAATGCTAATAATAGCACAGAGAAACACTGCTTTTACATTAGCATAATTTTCTTCTTGATGCCACCATTATGGTTTACTTAAGGTGACAAATGACTACTGCCCACTGCCACACCTGCTACTGTTTCCATGGCAACAAACAACAGGATGCCAAGTGAGCTCCTAGAGAGGTTAATTTATATTTTCTGTGGTTGTGAGTGACGGGATTAGAGGAGGTTACCGATAGCTGAATTACTGAGACTGCTGTTTGCTAGAAATTATGCAAATAGGTATAAAAGTGAAGTTTGTGAAAAATGAAATTAGGCTAAACCTGAATTAGCCTCAGATTACTAATGTTATAACTCCAAGTGTAAATAAAACACTGGCATAATAACATCCAAATCTCAATGTAAATATTATTTTACTATGAAGCTCAAATAGGATGCTTGTTAGCATAACATGTTTACTGTAGCAGTATCATAATGGTATGGTTGTTGAGGTAATCTGAAACATATTAGCATCTACTGTTGCCTGATGGATGGTTTGAAAAGGATGCTATTTTATTTTATTTCCCTAAGAGCACTGCATACAGATATGCTAGGCTCATCTTAGATGCCAAATATTTTATTAGCCCTTTGGCATAAAACAGTGGAGAATCAGAACAAGAAAGCTGGGGTTTTAGTATGACTTTGGATACATGAAGCACAATTCAAAAAGAGAAATAGCTTTATAAGTAATACTTTTAAGGGCAGTAACGTATTTCAAGGGCTTCTGGAGTTTCTCTCATCTTCAAAGAGATTAATGAGAGCTTCAATGTTAGCTCCTCTTGCAAGGCCCGATTGCACCAGGCTTTTGCACCTGCTGTGATGAACCGGGTTTCTTTAATAAGAAGCATTTTAGGTTACCCTTTTTGCATTAAAAAAGAACATCCATTAGTGTTACACACGTATTGTTCTATATCATTTTTCAGTTCTCAAAGCTGGCATGATGAAAGAAGGTACTAGAGAAATATTCAAATTTTAGTTACTTCGTATGAATCACCCAAAATTTAGCAGTCAGTTTGACTCCTGTTGATGAGTTAAATAATTACACCTCTCAGGGAATGAAAAATGACTTTCTTCAAGTTTTCTTTCTCAACCAAAGGTAATGTTCCAAGCTATTGAATAACTCATGGAATTGGTAATGAGTTCTTTTATTATTTTCTCTCATTCTTAAGTTCAAAGCTATACTTTGATTTAAAATGGAGGTTTCTATATCTAGACCAGTGCATTTTTAACACGTAATTATTGTTTTCGACTGAAATTCCAGAGCACATATGTGCTGAAAAAAATTGTTCATGTAATATTAACCACAAAAGGCGACAAAAATGATCAAAACTGTGGAACGTCTTAAACACATGGTAAAGGAGAGTGCTCTCCACGTTTCTCCTTTATTTGATATTGCTACAATCAAGAGACCCACTAATATGCTTACAGGTAAGTACAGCTGTGGAAAATGATGGTGAGGGCAAGGAAGTAATTTGAACAAGATTGTAACAGAAAAACTGATCTCATGATTTAACCCCTAAGCTTATGCCATACCAAAGTGATTGTTGCTTGAGGGGTGCTGGTGCCTCTGCTGAAAATCAGTTGACCACAGATATAGTTTTATTGATAGACTCTTGATTCTATTCCATTTCTATGTATCTATCATCACACCAGTATCATCACTGCCTTAATTACCATGCTCTGTAATAAGACCTGAAACTAGAAATTGTGAGTCTTATCACTGTCTTTTCATTGTTCAAGATCTTTTTGGCTTTTTTGTATCCCCTGCCATTCAGTATGAATTTTAACATGTGCATGTCAATTTCTACAGAGGAGACAGCTAGGATTTTGATAGACCGTGTGTGAAATCTTTAGGCAAATGTGGTGAGCATTGCAATCTTATCTATATTAATAATTTTTGAAGTTTGTGAACACGAAATGCTTTTCCATTTATTTTTTAAAATTTTCTTTCAAGCCTGTTTTGTAGTTTTCAAAGTACATGTTTTCTACTTTTTTGACTAAATGTATTCTTTACTTTTTAGATGCTATTGTAAGTGGAAATTTTTAATTACACTTTTAGATTTTTCACTGCATGTATATAGAAATATAATTATTTTTATATTGATCTTGCATCTGCAAACTTGCTCCATTTGTTTAATAGTTTTAATAGTTTTTAGTGCATTCTTTAGGACTATCTACATGTAAGATTATGTTGCTCATGAATACAGATAGTTTTCATTCTTCCTTTCCTATGTAAATGAAATGCCTTTAATTCCTTTTCTTGACTGATTGCTATGGATAGAATTCCTAGTCCATGGTTGAACAGGAGTGGCTAGAGTGGATATCCTTGTCCTGTTTCTAATCTTCGGGGAAAAGCATCTGGCCATGTGCTTTCTCTGCGCTTACTCGGATGGTATAGAGTTGTCCTTCTATAGTTGTTTAACTTGTTAAATTGGTGACTTATACTAATTTAGCTCAATGACTATTGTGGAATGTATGACTATCTATGCATCTATCATCTTAAATAAGAATAGCTTGTTGCCATAGGGCTTGTTTGTAGATTTCCCACTTGGTACTATGCACCATTCTGTATTATCTACGTGATATCTGTGTTACAGCAATAGAAAACCTAAGAAACTCAATTAAGTATAAGAAGGGCTCTTCCTTTCCAACTTAAAAGACAGCATCTTAAAGCAATTCTAAGTTCTTTCATACAAGTTTTTTTTTAATTCAAGCACCTTAATAAAACTAGTTTGTAAAAATAAATGCCACCTGCAGCCTGTGTATTACACTCTCTGAAATGATTCATTTGTGGATAAATCAGTTGCTGCGGAATGTTTTCCACAAAGCCTGGCACAGCTGGTTTTTAGTTTATCTTTGAAACAAAGCCATCCCCTCTGGAGTGTTTTCATTCGGATGCTTAGATTTGTCATGTTGGCAAACAGTGTTTCCCTCCCTTTATGGGCAAAGAAACACATTATAAGAGTAACGCTGAACACATATAAATACACATTAAGTAACTTCCTCCCTATTTAATTGCTTCTTATCAGAGATAAATGAATTAATATTCAAAAATAAATGAGTGGACAAATACCCTTAATGAATAGAAGTGTGTGCTCATTTGGCTTAGCCCACGTCTAAATTCCAGGCCTTCACATAAACCCGTCTGCCCGGCTTCGAGGGGACACAGTTTCAGCTGCACTGTAACAAGTGCAGTGGTGCTCAGTAGGATGGGGGGTGGGAATGGACGTGACCAAAAGCAACGTTTCAAAGTATCTTAAGACATTTTTGGATCTGTAAAGTTTATGAGGGTTGAATTACATGAACTTCGATTGTCGACTGCCAAAGTATAAGAAATATCATGAAATGCATGCAAGATATAACATCACACATTTTATTTTTCACTTGGTTTTCCTATTAAAACTTTAGAGGATATTTATTCTAATGATTTAACTTCACAGACCTCACTGTTGTAGAGAAAAGTGTGTGTGTGTGTGCCTGTCCCCACGGAGGCACATAGGGCCGTGTGTGTGGATGTATGTGTATACAAGGAAGTAATACCTAAAAAGAAATAATCTTTTGAGATGGTCCATGCTTATTAAAAACATACAAGCCATATTTCTAAAGTAGGTTTTATTTCTTAATCCTAACATCCTTTCCCAAAT
The DNA here is from genome assembly GCF_019186645.2 of Phyllostomus hastatus. Lineage (NCBI taxonomy): Eukaryota > Metazoa > Chordata > Mammalia > Chiroptera > Phyllostomidae > Phyllostomus > Phyllostomus hastatus. The sequence continues at coordinate 21,012,225 of NW_025333607.1, read as the reverse complement.
TGTAAGTGACTTTCTGCCTATTTCAGAAAATGGATATATTGAAAAAAACATGTAATTGTTTTCATTACTATGATTTACATATTCCATTTTTCTTTAACACAGTAAGTTTTTAAAAATAATTTTTTGGTGTTCAGAAGCATCCTAGAAGTATAAGTGAGAGTAATCACAAATTACTTTATTTTCTATGGTTCTGTTAATGGCAGTATAAAGCAATGTAATATAGCCAGAAAAATAATATATGAAAATAGTCTATGCTTATTAGCCCTAAACTGGTTCATGGAAAAGTTAAGGTGAGATTGGAACTATTCTAGCATTTTTTCTGCAAGAAAAAAAATGTAAAAAATATGGAGCAATCATGAAGAGCTTAGACAAATCCCCACCATTCCTCTCTGGGAGATTTGATATCTTCGGATTCCTTTCTCTATAGCACTACACAAAATTGCCAGCACCAGGCAACTGGGAGGTGCCAAAAGAACTCAGTGATAATAAGGAGGCTTTCTCTGATCTCTGGAATACATGTGATTATTAATTTTGCATTTTATCTGCATAGATGGGAACATGTGAATAGTACCTACTTGATTGAATAGCTCAATTTCTGAATAAAATTTGTAATTGTTTTGAATTAGCCTGCACATTTTTATGCTTTTAACTGAAATTTAAGGCTGGGACTGTATGTGATTTCTTTTTTCATACAGAGCTTATCCAAAAGCCCCAGAAAGGTCAATCTCGTTGTTCCTCCAATAGTGGATATTTTAGTCAAGCTAGAGAACAGACTCCAGACACAACCATCGTATTTCAGCCGAGAATACTTCTTTAAAATCCACACCGTTTGCGTCCCTGTGAAGACCCCGTCTGCCCTAGACAAGCACCCAGGTCTAACCTGGAGGCCACACGGCCACACGCATCTCCTCATCGCCCGGTGTGAGTGTGAGAGGGAGACCTTCAGTGAGAAGAATGTTTTGTAACTTTGCTCTTTCAAAATGTGCATCTAACTGAATTTCCGCTGGCCCAGTGCCTGCATGGTAATGTAGCAAACACTGCTAATGAGGATTTTCTAAAATATGGGGCACATTTATGTTCCCTACACCCATGGAACGATGAAGCATATCTTTCCTTTGAGGAGAAGATCACAGTTTCACAAGCTCTCTGGCAAATATTATTTTCATTCAGCAACTGGAGAGTGGCTGCCAAAGGTATTATTATCACTTGTGACAATAATCTCTCTAGTCGGAAATGTATTTACATACATTTCAATTTGGTTTGAGGTACTCTCGTTTTTAAACATTTACAATATTATTGTTTGGGGTTTTTGTTGTTTGCACTTTCCAAAATTATGAATAGCATGCAATTAAAAACTGGTGATTTAATTTTTCTTTCAGAAATGGTAGAAGCGCTGCGATCTCTTTGGTATACAGAAAATGATGGAGAACAAAGGAGCAAATATGGAGCTAAGAAAACAAAAGGATAAGCAGACATTAACAGGAGTCTTCCTCTCTCAGCTTCCTGTCTGGGCTCTGGTTTATATAATTCATAGCTTTACTGTTTTTCTCTGTAAATACATGTCCACATAATTACCTTGCTTAGAAGTATCCAGGAACATAAGTATATAAATAAGTGATTATTTATTCAAACCTTACCATAATTTTTTCTATATTTTAAAATATTCTTATTTTTTTCTTTCATTGAGGAGATCTGTTTATTAAAGCAACAATATTTATAGGGGGCTTATTAGGTGCCAAGTTTAGTTTCAATTCTCAAAGAGCTTCAACAGTAGTATGTTTCAGTGTTCAGAAGAACAAACTGATTGCTATCGATTTACTGAGAGTATTCTTAAATGAAACTGGCTTTAAAACAATCATGGTTCATGGCGGTGAAGAATACAGTGTGGCCTACTGGTCTACCCCCGGTGGCTGGGAGGGCATTCTTTATTTGTGCCACGATGCCAGCAGTTCCACCCACCACGGCTCTGGGGTCATTAATGCACCTGACAACACAGCGGAAAAGGCAAATACTGTCATCACATTATGATGAAAATGGTTTTGACATCATGGGGGGCCTTTTAAGGGCTGGAGGACCTGCTGAGGGCTCCAGGTCCCATTTCAGGAATTTTAATGAGATAAATATGTGGAAGTAAGCTAGCGTTGTGAGAAGCATTAGGAATACTAAAAAAGGGGGTGGTTGGTGGTTTTGAACAGGGCGAGCTGGTTTGAGAATACTGAGAAGGGGATCTTCAAGCAAAGCCTGAAAGAGGATAAGACAGTGACCCCAACAGATACCCAGGGGACGAGCCCACAGAGCAGAAAGCACAGCTGATGCTAATGCCCTAGCCGTGTCTCAAGATCAGTCCAGAGGCGAGTGTGACGGGAATGGCGTGAACTATAGCCAAGAGGGCAGAAATGAAGCTGGAGGGACACCAAGGGGGTCAGATCCTACAAGGCTTCATAAGCCACAAAAGGGGGTTTTCTTTGACTCCTATGAGCTAAGGTCTGGAGGTGAGGAGTCGCATCACTCGATACAGGTTTTGAACACAGACAATATGAAGGCATGGGTAAACACACATCAGACGATTAGGAGACCATTACAGCAACCCCGCTGAGATTTCGTGAGGGCTTGGACCCAAACAGCAGCAGGTGGGGTCGGGAGGAGAAAGTGGATGAACTCTGAATGTGTTTGCAAGACAGAGCTGTCGGGATTTTCTAATGGATCGGATGGATGATGTGAGAAAAAGACTAGTCCGGAAAGACTGTGAAGGTTCATCCTTGAGCACATAAACGATGCTAATTCCTTTAATCACTACGGTAACCACTGAAAGTGGTTAAGTTTGGGGAAGAACAGTTCAGTTCCTATATGCTACACTTTTTGAGACATCTTTGAGATGTATAGCATTATACAGGTTGGATTGAGGGGTGAGTCCGTGCTGGAGATGAAAAGTGTTGGGAGGGGGGCCTCATCACGAGTCCAAGGGGTTGCCTGCAGACTGAGAAGGGAAGAGAAATAAGTACTTCGCCTTGGACCCTGCCAATATCGGGAAGCTTATGGAAGTATCAAAAATAGGTACACTCACCTTTTTTGTTTCACTTTTTAAGTACATTATTATTGTGAACAGTTTAAATTGTTTTCAATCGTCGGTAATAATAAACCCCATTCATCAGACCGGCCTTACTTCAGGCGTGGACACAGGTCTCCGGGGGGACGTGTCCGTGAACGAGAGGAAGAGCCATGTTGGGGGGAGTGTGGGTCACGGGAAGCAAACCGCGGTGGGCTGCCCCTCCCCATGAACTTCTAACGAGACGACTGGTCCTCTCCCGTGAATGCTGAGACCAGCCCTGGGGAATCGGGGGCGATTTGTTTTTGGTTTTGTTCTTTTTAACGTCAGCGCTCAAAGGGACCAGGTGTGCCGCAAGCAACAACGCGCCCAGGGTGCCAGCACGAGAGAGACGCGGCTTCTTCGGCGGGCGCGGCCCAGAGCCCCAGCCTTGGGTCATGGAGATAAAGCAGGCGAGGGAGGGTTTCCACACTAAGAAACACTTTTTAAAATGTGTCCTCTATCTCTCCACGTCAGACCCAATCCAGCTTCAGAGACAGCCGACACTGCAGCAGCTCGAAGAAAGCAATTTGGCACTATTTAAAGGCACATTATGTTGAATAGTTTTCTCCTGACCTGCTTTGCGCCCAACAGTCCAAATAGCCTTTCTGTCCTGCCACGGAATTTCCCGTTCTTCCTATTTAGCCGGGCTTTAGTATTTTTCACACGATGATTCTTATTTCCTTGATGCAACTATGTAATTACTTTTCAAAAGTAGCAACCCCGGGCCTGCCTCCCCATTTCTATTGAGTTAGTGTTCATTCTGGCAGCTCCTATAATTGCATCTCACAGAATTCGGGGACGCTGGCCAGAAAAGGAAAAGGGGGGCTTGTGCGGCGCCGTTCTGGTTCACACACGCCCTGGTCTCCCCAGAAAGGGTTCACAAGCCCAGCAGTGCTCTCCCTCTGAAGGCTTCCAAACTTCTGCAAAAGGAGGACGATCAAAAGCATTTTTTTAAAACTCCAGGCAAGACAAGTGGAAGGAAACGAAAGCATCAATGGGACAGAGCGCTCTCTATAATTACCCTTTCCAAGTTGGTTCATTTCCCCTACGTATCGCATATGTTTTCAATAGTATCATTCTGAATGTTCAATGTTATTCGTATTTACTGAAATAGACCATGCTGAAGAATTACACCTTATTATGGTAGAAGAAGCTTCTTTTGTTAAACTACTATGAATGCATATTTTTTAAATATGTGAAATATACAACAGAGAGTGATGGTGGAGGGAGTTACAAAGTCAAAGACTCTGGCAAGGTGAAGAGCTGGTACAGATAACAGAGGAAAACCACTTTCCCAGATAGTCATAAGGTCACCATTGGGATTGAAATAGTAGCTCAGCCATTTGATTCTCCTTATTAAAGGAATACGATCTTCGATTGCCATGAAATATTATGTGGCTACTTTGTATGAAGTTAGCATGAAAAATTCAAACACAAAAATGGAATATCTTCTACAATAAGACCATTAAGTTATAAGCTGTACCAAATGAGCGCACGTACAATTTTTCTTTATGATCTTGTTGACATGTAGTAGCTCAGGCATCTCTTCGTCCTCTGCAATAGTTACTTTTAGTCAAGATTTAGGACTACCCCTCTCAGGAGCTCTGTTTGCTAATTTCCTTGATACAGATTTTTTTATACAGCTATTTTATCATTACAAAAAAGACCCCAGACAATGTTCACCAAATAAACTCTAACCACTTAGTAAGCTTTCAATTAATGTTTGTTAAACAAAGACTGGATGAATGAGTTCGTGTCAGACGACTTTTGAGCAAATAGTGTACTGATCTAATTGGTGTTATCGAGACACTCAGGAATCACGAATCAGTGCACCTAGCAAATGCCCTGCAAGGTGCAGAAAGTCTTTGAAGGCAGGGCAAGACAGCCATTAAAAAAAAGACGATAATTTGGGTGAGGTCCCCTCCCTTTGGGGGACAGAAGGATCTATTGGGAGCATTACCTGTACTTCCTCAGTGGGATGGGAAGGCTCTGAGGCGGATTATTTCATGGGTGCAAACCAGAAAACTCCAGACTGACCAGTTAGGTCTATGTACCTGGGGAGGTTGTCACTACAACCAGATCAGGGATTACGTTTTGGTTTGGTGTCCAGGGTTGAGCCCAAGTAATTTCATTTAGGGCCTGATGCTGCTTTTTAACAATCTCTGGGTCACCCAAAACAGAAAAGAGAAAGGCCCAACGAAGTATTCATGCAACAACTGTTACGGCCCCAATCTGTGCCAGACGTTATTCTGGGTCGTAGATATAAGCGAGCTCGTGTCTCTCCCGGATGAAGTGCACATGCTACCCAAGGAAGTGGTCCCTTCATGGCCTGCTAATGAAAGTCAATAGGCTCCCCCAAAAAGTGTGAACAAGACCCTCTGGGGCCTAGGCTGAGGAGTGTTAAGTTTTGACATTCATTCTAAGGAAAATTGATATTGGAATGGCAATGTAAAAGCCAGGGGGCATGCTGGGGAGCCGTAAAAGTTGTACAGAGGAAGATACCACCTATGTAAAAGTCAGCACACTAAACAAATCGTCCGTTCAGCCCCAGCCCCATCTATGCTAGTGGCGGCAGGGTCATTGCTGGCCAAGCCATCCACGGTCACTTCTCCATACGAGACAGTGTCCTTCATACCGGCAACCTCCATCTATCACCTTCCAATGGCTGTTTGGGGGCCTATTTTCCTTGGTTCCTGTGACTGTAGGGAGCTCATCACAGCTGCTTTGGAAATAAGAAATAAGATTTCTCTCTTCTTGGTCCATTACATCAAAAATTGTGATGCTCAAATGCTGTTTTGGAAGCACTTGGACTAGCTCAAACGGTAATGGCTTCAAGTTTTCTTGGAATTTTTTTATACATCATCTGCTCAGAAATGAAATAATGCTTCCTAATGCAGTCCTCACTGGAGGCACAAGCAAGCACGTCACTAATGAGCATTTTCTTTAATGGCGTGCGTACTGTTTTAGCAAAAGAAGGCTCATTATTCCCTGGCAAATCTACCTTAATACACATTTTCATGGAATCATAAAGAACAATAATGATTTCAGCTATGCAGAAACACGTTCAATTAGGTTTCTCAACACAAATGGGACAATACGACAAAAACTCAGTGTACCAGTGGGTCTTCCTCTGTGGATACTGGATGTGTATAACTAATAAGGTCAAATTGTTTTAAATAAGTATTTTGAGGAGCACTGTTTGAGGTTCATCGTCATTTAAAGGTTTATTGTTATGTGTTGAGCGCAGCTCAAGTGGAAATTGTGTGATTATCAACTTAAAATAGTAATAAATATTAGCATAGGGATAAAGAAATCAAATAATCTGGCCCTGGCTGGCGTAGCTCAGTGGATTGAGCGCGGGCTGCGAACCAAAGTGTCACAGGTTCGATTCCCAGTCAGGGCACATGCCTGGGTTGCAGGCCATAATCCCCAGCAACCGCACATTGATGTTTCTCTCTCTCTCTCTCTCTCTCTCTCTCTCTCTCTCTCCCTCCCTCCCTCCCTTCCCTCCCTAAAAATAAATACATAAAATCTTTTAAAAAAGCTATCTTTATAAAAAAAAAAGAAATCAAATAATCTGTTGCAAATAGATTATCACCCATCCTCATTCTGAAGGAAACTTTCTAAAGATAACTACATGCAGAAAGAAAGAAGAGGGAGAGAACGGGTTTGTCTAGTATTTATATGTCACATGTGTATGCAGATAGATGAGAGGTATAGATGATACGTTAGATAAATCATAGATAAATGGATGGAGAGGTAAGAAAATAGGTGTGTATGCATGTATGTTTATTCTTTTCAAGGTGATGGGTATGCATTCTCAGTGATTTTCAAACAGAATGAAAGTCGAAGATACACTTAACGATTCCCTTTTGCTCAACCTGCTTTGCATACATCAGGGAAGGACGACGGCCGCAGGTGTTCTCACTGGCTTGCAGTCACACATCAGAAAGATGCTGAAAGGGGGCAAAGGCAGGAAGGCGTCGGTTCCATGTGAAATTCGGATCTGTTCGCTTCTTTTTGTGTCTGGAATTTTAGACGATCTTAGGAAGTGTTAAAATCACGTTAGAACAACAAAATGAAGAGCATAACAATTTGTGATATGGGAAGGGGAAGGTAAACGTTTAAAATCTTAAAAAACTTCAAGAGGAGAAATCAAAGTTATACATGTGACCGTGTACATATGTGTGACTAGGGCCCTAAGTGCTGGGAAATCCACCTACTAAGGCTGTGGAAGAAGTGACATGCCAACAGAGAGCACCCCTGTTTGATGGTTCTTAGCTGTTGTTATTTCCGTCCACGGTAAGAGTAAGTTCTTTCAGGAAATAATTACTTCTGACAAAAACAATTTCTTAAACCTTTAGAGAGAGATTTACATGGCATTTACATATCACATAATTTACACCAGCCTTAGGAACTAACATTACTCTGTTTGTGTCGCTCCAACTGCACACACTGCCGCAGCATAAACAATACTCTAAAGTGGGGAGACAGCATCGGTCCTTTGTGGCCCGAATTACCCACAGAATCACACCTCACCCACCCACTGAGGAAAAACGGGGTGGCATGCACACCCACAACACAACACACATTTTGTAAAATCGCGTTGCATAAATAAAAATAATACCTCTAGGTTTGAGGATTTCATATCAGGTTATACAATTCTTGTCTTCTGTACTAAAAGTCAAATTAAATGCAGTCAGCTGTCTCTATCTGCGGGTTCTGTATCCTCAGCTTCAACCAACAATGGATCAAAAATAGTTTTAGGAAGTCAGTTTCACGTTAGAAAGTACCCGACATGTACCATGTCGTTAGGCCACAGGCGGCAAACACCAGATTAGGCCACGGGCCGAACCCGGCCCTCCACCTTGTTTTACCCGGCCGGGCACCTTGTTTCTGCCCGGCGGCAGTGCTGAGCTCTCGCTTAACTGTTCAGGAGTAGTTACATGTATACAGTCCTAACGTTACATTCGGCCCTTTGAAGGCAACCACGAAGCTGATGTGGCCCCCCGTGACAATGAGTTTGACACCCCTGCATTAAGCCTATGATGGTTGTATCTGCTCTGAATGTGTACAGACGTTTTTGTCATTATTCCCTAAACAACACAGTATAGCAAGCACTTGCATGGAGTGTGCATTGTTTTAGGTGTTACACATAATCTAGGGATGATTTAAGCACACAGAAAGAAGCACAATTGCTGTTCCATTTCATGCAAGGGAGTTGTGCGTCTGTGGGTTTGGGGCGCACCTGGAATCCATCCCTTGGGGATGCCAAAGGACCCTGGAATTAGACTGAAACATGCGAAGTTCCTATTCTGTCAGCTCTAGCCTCACCCTCTTTATGTGTGACACCCTGAGTGAGCCCCAGTGCAAGGAGCTCACCTGTCTCGTCCAGGTGGACGGTGGGTCTCGGCACGTTACAGCAAATGAGGGATACTTGAAAAAACTGGGCTTTTTTGAGTGAAATTAGGGCACACAAAATTAAATGAGCCAACTTTCTACATGGGACCAGTGGATTCACTGATTTTGCAGTTATGGTCAAGAGTCCATTTCTCAGGTTACCGGATGCCAGGGTGCAGGAGAGACAGCGTCTCAACGCCCAGCAGACCCCACGGACCGTCGTGGCCCAGAACCACAGTCTTCAACTTTTTGAAAACAAACTCTCTGTTCCAGCACTGAGCAAACCACCACCGATCTGAGACTGGGGGTCTGCTGTGTCTGGTGATCCGACTGCCACAAGGAGCCGTTTGCTGCCGACCCTCCCTTCAAATATATTCTGAAATCAGTGAAAGTAAGATTTCAGCGCTTTGCCTTTTGCCTTTGATAAAAGGGTTAATACTCTTTCTCTACACATCATCCCACAGAGACAACGTTGGATGGTTCTGGCATTTCTGAGAGCAGGGTGTGTATCAGTGAGTGAAGAGCATGCGTGAATTTGGAGTCCAAATGTCCTGCGTCAAACCCCTGATGTCACTAGGCAGCATCCAGCAAGAGGTCCTACCCCCATGTTTGTGCGATGACACGGACCCACGCAAGGAGCTGCTGGCTGGGTCCCCGAGGCTGGGCCCGCCAGGACCCTGCACAAAATCATGCACCTAGCACTCAGCGTGCGAGCGGCAAATGACTTAAGTCCCACATTTAACCTCCGCAGTAACCCGGATGGACTGCTACATCAACACCCCACGTCGACCATTCCCCAGTAAAGCAAAACCCAAAACAGTAAACACGAAAGGTTTCTTATTACAGGTTTCCACAGATTCATTTGGGAGCAAATTATGCTTTAAACTGGGATGCTATATTATTTATAGACTTTTTTTGCAGTCCGACCAAGTAAGAATATCTACTTGTTTCCATGCAGGGATATTAATAGGTTTGTTTATGAGGTGTAACATACATAGCATGCAGCCTGTGTATTATATTACTTATAAATTTAAAAAAATATATATTCAAACATATGTCAGGCTTCAAGGGTTTGGGGTTATGGGTTGTGGGGCTCTACCCAAATCCTCCCACTCAGGTATCCCCAGAGCACGTCTCCTAGGGGAGTACAATTATGGGCGAAAGTAGCAGCTTATTCATTCTGCTTCAACAACGTTAGAAAGACAATAATTAATCACCACCAGCCCCACTGGCAGCCGTGGCAGAAGCAACTCTCACTCAAGTGCAAATAAAGGAGTGGGATCTCGGGATGGCCTACTGATCAACCAGGAGTGTGATTCACCTCATTTGCATTGTGTGTTTAGGACAACAGTCTTTCCAGAAAGATGGCCATGGGTCCCTCTCTTGCTTTCTCTCCTTTCCTGCAGGGGAGAATCAAGGAGCTGAGAAGCCCCAGACAGCTCAGAGGGGTGCAGCTTGGAGGGGTGCAGCACGGAGGGGTGAGGCAGGCACGGGAGGTTCGCCGGGTCTCCCTAGACACAGTTTGCTTTCTCCAGCAGCATGTGCTCTAGGTCTAAATGATACACCTGACCTTGTTGTGTCTGTATCAGGAACGCCCGGTTTTGTGGGTGATTAGAGTAAAATTTGTGTGTTTGTCATTATTTATTTTTGGAGAACTTGTACACCTCTCACTTTAAATATAACTGTGTTAGACATCAATGTCTTTAAAGGTATTTTGAAGAAGTAAACCCAATTTAAAATTGTAGATTAGTCATTACTTTATATGTTAACGTATTACTTTGATCTCTCAGGATTCCAGAAAGCACGACTATCTATTCTAGGATGCTGAAGTCTAAAATTACCAAATAAACAAAAGGTGCCACTGTCTTGAAGTGCACTGTATTTTCCAAGAAAGATATTTTCCTTCATAATGAGATTAGTTTCTATCTTCTGTTTTCTGTGTAAACTTCTGCACCTCCACGGAGATTTGCCTCATAATTCATTATGAAAGCACAAGCAAGCCTCACAAAGCATATTTACAACACCTGCGTCTGCCTCCCTACCCGTGTTTCCAGCTGCCGGCCTCTCCCAGGGAAATTCTATTTCCTGTTCTCCTCAGCACCCAGTCCAGTTCCCCGGATTTTCCCCCAATTCCCATGCCTTCTAGGCTTCTTAAGGAAATCATTCTTGGGATAATCTTCACCTAGAATTCGAAATTTCTCCTATTCCACTAGACCACTGCTACTGGAACAAGGAGAAAGAAGGAATATATTTCTTTTAAAATAATCAAAACAAACAAAAAGGCAGGCAGAAAACTCTTTACCTGACTCTGCTCTTATTTATCTCTCTATTTTTTTTATTTTTTTAAAGATTTTATTTATTTATTTTTTAGAGAGGGAAGGGAGGGAGAAAGAGAGAGAGAGAGAAACATCAATGTGCGGTTGCTGGGGGTCATGGCCTGCAACCCAGGCATGTGCCCTGACTGGGAATCAAACCTGTGACACTATCTCTCTATTTTTCCCTGTCACGGTGAACATGTTAGAAAACACATTCTCTCTGTTTGTCATCTCTGCTTCCTCATAAATTCTCTGGTCAGTCCCCCCCAGACCCCCCACCACCCGTCGGATCTCCAGCTCCTCATCCCACTGGGCCTGATGCCTAAGTCAGCATGGAGGTCTTGTTCAATGTTTTCTGATCTCAGTATTCAATGCAGTTCTTTCCTTTCTTGAAACGCAGGCTCTCCTTGCTACTGTTATTAGCCACTTCCCTGTAATTGGCTCCTTCTTCCCCCCATGCTGTTAATGCAGGAGTCCACAGGGCTCGGCTCTGGCTCCCCTCTGGCCTGTTTATAATGTGACCTACTTTTGGAACGTGAATGCCACCCGGGGGATGAAAACACCTGAACGCAGGCACATGGGTAGGACGTAGGTCTCTCAAATGTAATGCGCCCTCCAGACCTGTCATTGTAAACTTAATAAACTGCCTTGCGGTCTCCTTTAAACCTGCTGGGGGGGCTACAAGTGTCCCCCCTCGGTCATCTACTTTAAGTAAGCAGCGCCACTCTGCCAGCAAACCCTCAAACTTTAGAGGCACCCTTGGTTCTTTTCATTTTCTTAATCCCCGCATCCATTCCAATTGTAAGTGCTGTCACCTTTTTTGCCAAAATAAAACTGGCTTTGCCATCATCCTCCACTTCCAGTGACACCATGCCCATCCCAGCTGCCACTGTCTCTACTCTCCGAGGTGGGCTCCTCGCTCTGTGCTGAATTCGAATCGTCCTTCTGGCTAACCCTGAGCTCTGCGTCCGCCTTTGCGATGCGCCTGACTCCTGCTGCCTTCCGCAGGGCGAGGGTCTCCCGGGCAGAGGCAGGCCCCGAACTTCCTGACTACCCGCTCACGTTCTCTGCGGACCGGCTCCCTCGGCCCCTCCTGGGGCTGCATTTTCCTGGCATCTGCCGCTGTCTGAACACAGATTATGCATCCACACGCTTACTCCTTCATCATCTCTCTCTCTCCCCCGTAGAAGAAGTCTGTTCTCTGAAAACAAAGACTCCAGTTTAGTTCCTTCTGTCTCCCTGCTTTACAGACTGCAGTTTCTGGCACAAACTCAGTGTCCACTAAATATATTTTGCTGACGGAATAAATGCAGCTAAATTCATATTCCCTTCCAGCAGGCTTCAGCTAACTGTAATTCTCAGTTAATGTATAAAACAGATAAAATAAGTAATGCAGTATAGCATGATAATTACTTATGCGTTTCCTTCCATTTTCTCTACCATATTTACAATTTATTCACCTGTGTTCATTGCACTGATTAATGTACTTGTACTAGTAGACAAGGCCTCTATGGATGAATAAATTTCCCACCAGTTATCATAATTGGGAACTATAATTGGGTCATAAATATGATCATTTATGCAGAGATATGTATTTGGACAACATACCCCTAAACCAAAGCAGTAATGAGAGAAGATTGGAGGAGTCAATAAGTGAAATAAATGCATCATTTGCATACAACGTGAACGGCACCGTGTTGTTGGGTAATTAAAAACAAAAGAGACACTGTAACTCATGAATCAGACACATATCCGTGCCTTAATCTGTTAGTTAATTAATACAAACGGGGGACACTTTTAAACATGTATCAGAGGCCTTTAATCAAAGTCCCTCTAGATCACTGCCAGTGCCGTGGGAAAGGAAGCAATGACCTAAAGCGTGCTCATTAAACACCTTTCAGATCAAGATTATTCCCATTTTTTTTTAATGGGGAGGCTAACTGATCCGAAGGCAAGTGTCTCAGGTGACAGAGTGGGACTGTGACCTCGGGCCCACCCTCTCCCTCCCAGACACATCGCACGCGCCCTACGCCAATGGCCGGGAAACGTTCATCTACCGTCCGATACTCTATCGACCCAGAGTCATAAAATAACCACTGCTTTGAGTTACAATTTAACTAACACTTACAAATATTTTCCTCCTCATACAGCTAATCTTTCTTTTTGAAGGCGATTTCCTGACTCTTTTCATAATTTATTTCCTTTTGAAAAAATGATATTCAGAATTTGTCAGATCTTTAGAAGATACTTCACAAAATGGTCCAGTAAGATGGAACGCGCTGTATAAGCCTGATAGCATAGAAGACACGCTGAAATTTGTACACACATTATTGTTACATCCTGACCAGTTATTCGCCCATAGTTTTGGTCTTCGAGCAATATGTGCTTTCACAGGAATAATGACTTGAAGTTTAATGTAACATTCAGAACCACATTCTGGATTAGATTACTGGTTATAGTCGGTCAGGTACACACTGCAAAACCATTTCTGTTATCCACTGGGGCTCTTCTGCATCTCCCCAGAATAGAAGTGTGATTAGGTCATAGGAGATGTACATGGCAGCCATTCAGAGGTATTTCACAATGAAATGAAATTGGCTCTTCCTGACCACTTACACTGAACAGAGGAATTTCTAATGAACTACCCACACAATGGCAAACCTGTGATCACTCTCCTTTTCTGGGACACAAGACAATTCAAGAGGATAGAAAGAAATTGTCTCTTTTTTTTGAAAAATTGAACCTTCAGACAATTATTCTCTGAAAATTTAAGGTGTATTATTTCTGAAAACCAACTATCTAGAGCATATTTGTTTTCTTTTTTTTTTTAAAGATTTTATTTATTTATTTTTAGAGAGGCAGGGAGGGAGAGAGAGAGAGAGAGAGAGAGAGAGAGAGAGAGAGAGAGAGAGAGAGAGAGAGAAACATCAATGTGTGGTTGCTGGGGGTTATGGCCTGCAACCCAGAAATGTACCCTGGCTGGGAATCGAACCTGGGACACTTTGGTTCCCAGCCCGCACTCAATCCACTGAGCTACGCCAGCCAGGGCTGTTTTCTTAAAATATTGTGTTGAAATTAAATATGCATACAGAAAAGTGCATGAATCATGAAAGTACATTTAAATGATTTTTACACAATGAACATATAACTATGTAACCATCACCAGGTCAAGAAATGGAATATTCCAGAAACTCAGACGTAACTCTCATGCATCACTTTGACTTTTAAGCTACTATAGGAGCAATTTTCAACGTCCATGCTGCAAAAATGTTTTAAACATGCAGTACCTGACTATTTAGTCAGGGGCGCTGACCTTTTCTCCCTCAGTTTGTCCAAGAAAAAAATGGCAATAGCCAGTACACCAGCCATCTGGTGTGAATAAATCAAAATTATAACTCTTTGTTTGGTCGGATCAGGAAAATATAAAATGAATGTTTTGGTATGCTGCAGAATTTTAGTAATCAGTTTATGTGCACTATGAAATGAAAAAGGTTGAAAATTGCTACAATGTAGTATTTCTGATTGTTTTGAAATTTATATAAATCAAATCATGAAACACCTATTTCTTTGTGCCTGCGTTTGCTCCAAAATAAGTTTTAAAATCCATCCCTATCCTTGCTCGTAGTTGAGTACGTTGTGCCCGTCTCTGGCTTGAAGTGCCGACCAGGGTCTGCCCGGGAGCCTTGGATTCGGGAGAACTCCCCGCACAAAGCTCCCGGCAGCCCTTTCCACAGTCACACCAGACTCTGCAAACTGCCAAGGACCACAGCGAACCAGGCGTAAAGAGGCTGACGCTGGCGGCCACTGCGGTCGGTGACAAACCTAAAAGAGCACAGAAATTCCATAGCCCTTGTTGAGTCCCAGTTTCAAAAACCAGACCTCCTGGTGTCCCAGGGACAAAGCACATTTCCAGACAACTGGAAGTCAATTCTCTCTTCAAATATCAAAATGCAATGCTGCTGAACAGCTTTTTAAAAGTTAGATGAACAGCAATAATTGTGGAAGGGAAGAATCCAGGTCAAATCGGCCAAAGGTGAGATTCCTCAGCACTTTGAAATGGCCATCACAACATTTCCTGAGGAAGGAACTGGGGTCCCTTTGCACAAAGACATAAGAGCTCAGAGTTGCCGTCCTGGCCTCTTCTCTGCGGTCAGTGCTTGGTCCTCCCCCGGACCGTCACCTGCACCTTGCTCTCCTTCCCACGCTATCCTCTCATTTGTAGAAGATGGACTTCATAGCCCAGAAAATACTACTTATCAGGTAAGTTCTGGAAATTATCAGAGAAAGTTTTGTGTGTGTGTGTGTGTGTGTGTGTGTGTGCGTAGGTAGATAGATAGGTATAGATATACAATCTTCATTATGAGCTTAAAGCATTTCAGAAACACAGAAATCCACCCAAGCATACACATGACAAATTAATTTACTTTATATTTTTACTAAATTTCTTATGGATAATACGTTACTTTCCCAACATCATTTGGATCTTTTAAAAAATATATCTTGGCTCTATAGCACAAAGTTCAATTGATATGTTTTCAAAAGAACATTACCTATCTCAAAATGCAGATACTATTTTGAAAAAGTTAACTGTTATCAAAATGATAGATACTTATAGCTAAGGTAGGAAATGATGCTGAAAATATAATTTCCAAAAGCATCTCAGGGCAGAAACCCATGGCAGCTGTGATACAGAAAATTTTGCCTAGGAGAGGATGCAGAAGTCCAGGGAAAAATTAGCATTGTATGGGTTAGTTCTGTGTAACAACACGCATTGATATATCAGTGGCAGTTTCGGGAGGGTTAGCAATAACACGGTCACATAACGTGACCCTGAACTACACCAACTCAGTCATATACGTGGAACCAGAAAATCCAAGTACAGTAAGGGGCAAAGGACAGGCAATCTCTCCGAGGTGCCGATGAAAACAGCAGTCTAAGAAATCTATTTTTCTAATAAACCTTCAAGTTCAAGTCATATTTCGTACTCCCTGCATGAAGCTTTTTTAAAAAATTGTTAGTTTACTTTTTTATTATGCTCATAACATCTACATTTTGTACTATTGTGTAAACATGCTCTATCTCAGGACCGGCTTGCCAGACATAAGGGCTCCTTTAGCGATGACCTAATCTCCAGGCGAACAACGTTCTTTTTCTGTCTGCATCCCGGCAACTCACGCGGGCCCACGCATACTGAGGAAAGAAGAATTAAGCACGAGAGAACCAAGGAGTGAGACAGACGAACTGAAAATGGATATTTTTATGGCTTCTCTATGCAAACAGCTGCGGTGTTCAGTATGAATTAAGCTGTTAGGGGGAGGGCTTGGGGTTACATTGTTGACAGCAGAACCCACAAATTGTCCTAGGAAGAACCTTGTAATGGCACGAAGACCCAAATCCCTTGGGCTGGGGCCCTGTGAAACAGCAGTGTCATGAAAATGTCTCCCAAGTTAGATGCATTTAGATTAACCTTGGTTAGGGTTTTAAAGGTAAAACTGTTAAGTAACTTTTTAAAAGCCCCCAAATGCCAACAGACATACCACATAGCAGTTTGCAAATCGCTGAACAGATAACGTCCAAACATTTTTAGATGATGCCAGAGTTATGCCCTTATAAAATATAAATGTCCATACTGCAAAAAAAAAAAAAATCCCATTGTGTATTTATAATACCCTGAGATGAACAAGTTTTTAATGGGACCAATTTCTACAGTGAAAGAAGTTAATGATGGTTGCAATAGTGAGTTTGACAATTTTTGCGCTTACTGCTTCTCAATTTTAATTAGAACTGGATGGTTTCTGAATTTCTAATTATAAAACAAAATGAAATGTGACTTGACTTTCAGTGGTCAGCCTTTTGCAGCTCTTGAAATCATCTCTATCTGGGAAAAGAAAGTCAGGAGCCACGATAATGTAAAGCAAGCCTCCATGTTATCTGAGGCACAGGAGTCCCCGAGTTAATCAAGAGCGATTAGCTTGCCCCTCAGAAGTGTGGTGGTAAGACACACTTCAACTGAAGCATCATATTCTGGTAAAACGAAACTCTTCAATCTCCTTTAATAATGTATGGGATTTTTTTTTTTTTGCATCTCATCATGATAACGCACTTTATACTGACCTAATCAGACCTACAACGTAATGGCCTTTTGGAGGTAATAATCAAGGACCTGGTTTAGCTGAATTTTCTTAGGGCCACTGGTCTCCACGTTCCTCACAATCTATTCTGGATCTACCAGGGTCTCCTTTGCCTGGATGATCTCAGTACGTGATGGTTTGCTTGAGACAGTGCTCTCCTTTAAGGAACCTACAGATGTCCTGATTTGGAACCTGATGTTCATTAGGCGCAGCTGCATCTATGGTGGGTCACTTCTTTGATGGGGGTCACTGGGCGGGCAGATCCAAAGGGGGCAAAAATTAGGCCAGTATTTCCAATCTGCAGGACCTTTGGTCAGAGTTGCCTGTGAATTAAAACAGTGACATGTGGATTGAATGATAATTTCAGGATTTCTTTGCTTAGTCAAAAAATGTATATAAGGGCTGCGAACCAAAGTGTCGCAGGTTCAATTCCCAGTCAAGGTACATGCCTGGGTTGCAGGCCATAACCCCCAGCAACCGCACATGGATGTTTCTCTCTCTCTCTCTTTCTCCCTCCCTTCCCTCTCTAAAAATAAATAAATAAATAAATGAAATCTTTAAAAAAGAGAGATTTCTTCATAAAAAAAGAAAAGAAAATGTTAAAAAATGTGTATAAAAAATGTGGCTGAAAGGATGAATATCATGGTATTGGTCCAGACGTTTTTGTTGCCAAGGAGCTAAAGCGAGCTAACTTAAGGACAGCATGTTTCCAGTGCGGCCCAAAGGCAGCCGGAAAGTCCAGTGGCTCAAGACTTCTAACTGGTACATCAGTGTGTCACTCCACTACTGTATCCAACAAATAACTTTTTGATATTTGATATTTTTGACTTGAATCCTGGGGAAAAGTAACAACTAAGAAAATCAGGCCCCAATATTAATGAAATTATCTTAGCGTGGGTGAGTGTGGGGACACTGTCACTGTGGTTTGAGCAGATGGTGACATACAGACTCACGGCCGACCCAACGTTAGGTCACAGAATTACATCACTGACTTCGGTATGTTGTTTCATCCTCTGGATTGTAAGTCACTTTACAATCTAAATTTATTTTGAAGGATTTTCTTCTCAGGGACTCTTGGCACATTTTTGGCACATATACAAACAATGGCCATTTGTGAACTTGCATCAGAATCCTAGTTTTATTCATTTTTATTGGGAAGCATGGACTCAAGAAAAAATATGTAATGCTACTGGCTTAAAAGGGGCAAAAATGCATTCATTACTCTTTGATTAAATTCCTAATCAGTATTCATTTCCAGTTTCTTCCAAGTTACACTAGAACACAGCAAATAAAAAACAAATCACCAAGCCTGGCAATATTTAAAATGTGAATGTCACTTTCTAAATTCATTATGTTCTTTTCCCAAGGCAACAGACAGCTTCGTTTTCACGGCGAGAAAAATAGTACTTCCGAGGTCATTTCTATGCATTAGAGATTTTTAAATTTTCTAAAGACATTATTTCAGTTTGATCTAACACATGCTGATGGCAAAGACAGACAGACTCTTTACGGTATGCATGTTCTGCAACCAAACGGTTTTTCCTATATTATTCTCGTATCTGCCGGTGCATCTGATTATAGGAGAGTTCTTCCACTTTTATATGTTTCAGTCATGTAATAGATGACACAGACCTTCGGTTTGGAAATCTGCACCAACGTGTTCCCCCGAAGGAAGGTGCGCTGAGAACAAAGAACAATCTCTATTCCTTTCCTCTGCCGGAGACCTTTGTTAACAGTCAGACTGCCAGGTGTGTCCTGCAACTGAATTCAAGGACAGGTCCATGTTATCATGCTGCCTCTAAACCTTTTAAATCAAACCAAACTGATCTTTGGAGTTATATTTTTAATTTTAAAAAGTATATATTGAAATTCATGGCAAGAGTAAAAAGAAGAAACATTCATCCAGATCCTTTATACTTTATCTGAATCTGAAGAGACGAATCTTCAAATTGCTGGCGATGCTTCCCCAGACCTTCGTTTGAATGAAGACTTTTTAAAAAGCTAATTTAATTTATTATTCAACATTAATTCTGGAATATTTATCTTAAACCTCTTCTTCTTATACAATCTGCAGGGTTATAAATATATAATTGTTCTCCCCACCTAGTTTGACTTCAAAGCACTGTCCTTGACCTTTCCTTGATATGTAAAAAAAAAAAAGTAGTTAATAGAAGTAGTATTTTCACAGAGCGGTGACAAGATTAAGAAACCTGAGATCTGACTTCCAACAAACTTCTGGTGTTAGCGTGGGCAGCTAGCTATTAACACAGGAAAGAAGCAAAGGGAATCAGACATTATTAAGCCTAATACATTATGGAGCAGACTTAACCCCAGAGCGGGCGGGAAGGATGGTTACTGATCATTACCCAGGACTACCAGGGGAGAGGTTTAACAATAAAGGGCAAAGCCTCGGTTGGGTGCATGCGCAGTAGAGCCGAGGTGGTGTAGGAGAAGGCACTTCTACTATGAGGCTGCGCAGTAGGAACAAAGGTGCTGACTCTAAGGGGTGGAGCCTAGCCTGGAGAAAAGATCGGATTGGACGAGGGACACAGAATCCCAGAAGAGCAAGAAATGGATTGGTTGGGGAAGGACCCAGCACCAGCCCCGAAGGCCTGGGCAGTTGATTGGTTGGTTTGAAAGAGCGCCTGGTCCATCCCAAACCGGAGATAATACAGTCCAAGTTTGCCCCCAGACAAGTCGCGGCTCCCCGCCCCACTCAGGGACTCGCGTTCGCCCCAGTAGGAGGACCAGGCTGGACGAGGCGGAGCTGAGCCTGTGCAGTTCTGCGCATTCGCTCCAGTTGCAATCCGTCTTTTCCTCCCGTGTGTGGTCCCCGAGTGCTTTTCTCCCCACACTGCAAGGGGCCCAGTTCCACTGGCTACGCTAGCATTGAACATCGTCACGTTCTCGCCCTCACATAGATGCACCCAGTCAGTCTCACAGTTAGCCTAACGGAGGATATATTTTACCATGGCTCCCCTTTTATCGATTTTTTTTAAGGAATCAGGAATTTCTGCAAGGCCTTGCAGCTATTAAGTGTGAAGTGAAGGTTCTAGTCCGGCAACTCTGACTCCAGTGTGCAAGTGCTTAACCTTTATGCTATTAGGGATAAAATGTTACAACTGTATAATGTCCGCTGTAAAGTCTAGAGCAATTATTTCTTATGGGCTTTGGAGTGTCTTTCTCAACAAAGTACAAAATGAAGTACTAGGCTGGTGAAATTTCACCTTTTTTTTTTTAACTTAGTGGTGCTGTAATGCATCCCCCACACAGGTATATTCAGATTTTCTGGAAGCTCCAGCCATTAAGGCAGCGGGGGTCTGGCCATGTCTGTGTTCCAACTGGCGTTCGACTTACAATGGAAACATTCAGTGATCCTGCAAAGTGATCGAGTGACTTAGTGTTGAGGGGCCAGCAGTGACCCTTCCAAGGGCATGTGAAGACCTGGGGAGACCCAAACACATCCCGGAGGCGGGGGGGGGGCTCCCACCCTGTGAAAACTTGGATTGATATAGTACAAAAAAAAAAAGGAAAAAATGATGACTTTCTAGACACAACTAAATTCTTCCAGAGCGTGAGAACTAATCCCCGCCCTGACTAGCCGTGCTCCCCTCTCTGCAGAGCTTGCACACTTGAGCATCGCTGGACTTCGAAATGCTTCCCTCGAGACTGACAGATTCCAGTGTTCTCACGTTTAACCTACATGCTTTTAAATATAATTCACATTTTTTGTAAATGTGAGCTTCTATTTTTAGTCTTTTTTTTTTTTTGGCTTATAGCCTTTACCACTTTTCCCACCTGTGTAGATGACAGATCCGCTAGTGTGGATTGATGATAGTTTTCGATTACATTTCATTTATCTCTGGTAATTTATAATTGTCATGTGTGTTGCAGGTGCATCCTATTTGGTGATTTGTTTTTAAATCTTACATGATTTTTTTTAATTTTCCAAACTTCCAAAACTTATAAAGTCAAATACAACCTTCGTGAATATTTTAGTCCATTTGTGATTTGAAATGTATTTCTGATATTACAAATTTGTTTTAAAAAGATCTATATTTCTAATTTTTTTAAATTTCAGATACATTCTTTCTGAATTTTGCTTGGTGTATGGTATGGGGCATTTGTCTCAAGTAGTAGCCTCCTTGTAAATATATTTCTTACTTTTCCCAGCCCTCTGTGATGCACTACTTGGATAAAATAATCCGCATAATGGTTTTTCTATTTCATTGTAAATGTTCTTAGACCATACAAACTTTCAATGTCACACACATTTCGAACATTTTTATATATGTTCTCTTTTCCCGCGTATTCATGTGTACTTTGCCTTTTTCATCTTTACCTCCACCATCTAGGCTGGAACGCATTCATTTTCAAATCTTGTCTTTTGGTTAGCCCATAATTGTACTTAACACATACTTTCTATGAAAACAACAAATAAGGGCTGTTTCTGCCCCTAACTTCTAATGATGCTGGCGTGGGTAGAGGGTTCATAGGCAAGCCCGTGTGTTTAAGAACAGGGGGACTTCCGAGGAGTCCGGGGGCGCAGACAGCTTCTCCGAAGGGTGAACAACGTGAGACCGCAACACAGAAGCTACTGCCTTCCTGAAAAATAGATTTCTAGCAACACAACGGGATTCCATTTCACGTCTCAAGAAAAGGTATGCTGACACTTTGGTATGAAACACTTTGGAGGATAAAAAGAGGCACCATTAATAATTTCGCTTGTGTAACAGGCACGGACTGGAACAGGCCCAGGGATCCTCGGTGACAACGGATGAGCTCACCTCCACATTCTAACATTTGATGCCTGTCACTGGGAAAATGAACCGACCGTGGTTCACGGGACAACCTGCAGTCTCCGCACCCACGTGCGGCCAAAGCTAACATCTCAGTGTCCCACCGCTCACTACAGCAACCCAGAGAGCTTATATTTTATGGACAAGTATATTAAACAATTTAAATTGTACCAACAGAGAAGCAGAAAATGCACAAAGAGAACAGCCCAAAAGCAGTGCAATGTCTTAGGAATTATACATTTAAAAATCCATTTATTTCATAAACTCAGGGCCATCTGTAGATCAGTGAATCAACAGTATATTTTCCCATTTTTTTTTCAAACAGGTAAGTCATCAGCAACTCAAGCCGGACTAATCGTATTTAAAAGTTATTGTCAATGTATTGAAAAATAGATTGTAAACCCAACATTAGAAATAATTTGATTTTGCAAATAAGAATATAAATGAAAGACACTAGCTCTCTTATCAGTAGGGGTGGACTGATGCAGTTTTCGTCGCTAAAAGCGAGTAGCTTTTTTAATATTATGAAGTTTTTTGTCATCCTTAATCTGTTTATTTAAATTTGTGATTTAATGGCAGTCAAGTTTTTTCCAGCATGTTAATATAGAACATACCTTTTTCTACTGGTTTAACTCTACCTTGGAAATTAATACAAAATATTCATTAAATAACAATTTGGCACAATTAAAATCTGACAAGTGACGGAATGTTTTCAGAGGCTGAGTCACTTGAGCCGAACGGATTGCCCATCACGTGTTATGATTCCCTGCACGCACAGCACTCAGAGATGCCACGCGGATACTGTGAAATAGCGAGTTTACAAGGATGAACTTTTAACACGTTGCCTCTTGTGACATGAAAGTTCTAAAATTAAAACATTTAAAAATCATTAACAGTTGCACTGTTTTCCTATTCCCTCTCTTCTCAAAAAGACACTTCAATTATTTGCACTTCTGTGATGGATGGAAAAGCAGAGGGAAACTCAGGTGAAGGCCTTACGCGTTCTCCAAAGGGAGGCATTATTCAGCCATGAGGAATATTAAATCTTGATAAAGGGTCCAATTACAAATAGCTCCGTGCGCTCACTCAGAATCGTTTCCCCCATAATGAACTGCACCTCGCCATCAGAAAGGCTGAGTATAAATCATTGCGATTTGATAAAATGCAATCCGAGGAGCAGATTATTATTACTATTTGCCTTAGGTGTGCAATATAATGATTTTGATTTGTTTCAAGGCACACGGGGAGCGTAAATCATGAGTTTAAAGGAAGTTACTTTTTTGCTTATTTTTATTTTTACCTCTAAACGTCAAGGGTTTTCTAGAGCCAGTAGGTAACATAGTCCCACACAAGAGGCATTTTATTGTCTGAACAGTACATCCAAAAAAGTCTATCAAAGTTTATTTCGGTTAAAATGAAAGCACCCACACTCCACAGTGCAGTAATCTAATAATTTTATCCAATTATCCTGGTGTATCCAATTACACAAGGTTAAAACTCTGTGTGCTTAAAAATGTATTCACACCAACGACATTTCTGAAGGTGAAGTTCCCCGCCAAGGTCACCAAATTGCCTCCCACCGACTTTCAATAACCTAGACACAGGCAATCCCCAGCAGACGTCTTCTCGCGGCTCCGGCCTTGGCCTCGCACAGAAATGTCACATCTCTTGAGGGCGTCTTGACTGGCTGGGGCCTTATAGGACACTGCTTTCCTTCAAGAAAATAAGAAACCAAATTCTTCAGTTTCTGTTTGTTTGTTTCTTTCTTTGCTTCAAAGCAAACGTCAGGATCTCATTTGACAGGAGAGTTTAGGTTAGTTCTGGGCAGCCTGAGTCATCATTTTGTGTTCTTCACCGTCTTGGATGAAACACGTGCATTGATTTCATATTCCTTCTCTTGTTGCCTATTTCACACGCTTCGTGAACATGGGGACTTATGAAAAATTAGCTCTAAAGTACTTGTATGTGATTCGTGTTAAAAATATCAATGCTATTAAAATTGTAGCTCTTCAAACCAAGATGCCAAGTACAACATGACCTTTTTAAAAAATGTGGTTGGGTTTTTTTTTTTCATGTTATGTATTGGCCCAGTCTGCAGAAATGTCAGAAATACACGGTCAATGTCCGTTTTTATTTATCATCAGGAAAAGTCCCCAGATAGCAGCCTCTGGACCAGCCCTGTGTCTTTTGTCCAAATTCTACTATGTGAGCCCTTGATTCGTCCCCAGGGACCAAGTCCCTGGCTCATTCTTTCTGTTCTTTCTGGGGAGGACTGGCAACCCCTGGTGTTATGAATGTAGTTCAGCGTGACTCGTTTTTTTCCACCCAATGCTTTATTATAACATGCTTTATTGGCTGAATCCGAATCCTCCTATGCTCACTCTTGTAAGAAGCTGCATCATTCTCTTTCACAGCTGTGATCTTAATGATGGATGCCAATTGTTGCCGACCCACCACTGTGTTGATATATGGGCATGTTGATTCCCATATAATGTTGATACTCGTATATTGATATGTTGATAGACGGGTTGCCTACAGCCTCATGTACAACCCACCTCCCCCCACTCCTGTCTCCTGGGATATAAAACCCACTCCTCTACCTGGCCCTCCATGGACCACGGCGGGTCTTCCCTCCCCTGCCTGCACACTTTAGCCGGTGAGATCAGGATTTTGTGTCATATTCACACCCACCTTCCCAAGCGTGCAAGTTCTCTAGCGTGCAAACAGAGTGCTTGGAACCGAAGGGCCCCCACTCAGACATTCACTGTCCCTGGTGGGTTGGGTGGTCCCTGCTGTAATACTTCTGTTGGACTCTTTGCTTGTACAGAGCACAGCCCACCCTGTGTCTGAAGGTGCCTTCTCATCACCGGCTTCCTGGCTCGCAGAGATGGCTGTGCCCTATTTCCACGAGCGCTTTTGGAGTTCACGTGTCCCTGTGTAGGTCGTTCCTACGCCTGGAATATTCCCTTTCTGTAGAACACTCATCCTGGTAGGATAGTGATGTTTAAACAGAAAGGAGGTAAAAAAAGAATCTTTTGAGAAAGAGGAAAATCTATTATGACTGTATAAATGAGCTGAGTCCAAAACAATGTGTCATCGTGATTTCCTCAATTTGACTTTTATTCTGATGTCAGCTACTTATGGGCCTTTGTGCTACCACACTCTGGGTGGCTGAGGACAGATCTGTACTTTTCACTTATGTTTATATTTGCAGGGCCTCGCTCAGTGAATGAGCGCATTCACTACATCATATTCAGTAAAACTTATCACTCATTAGTCCTAAGAACAAATGCATACAATCAGATTTATGAACATTATCTTTGAATCATTAATTTCCTTTAATCCTCAAATCCTAGGTTGCACCAGCGATCTGGTAATTACGCTTTGTAAAACTAACATTCTGTACAACCACACTTAAAATAACTTGGTTCAAACAGACTTTTCCACCATGATTACGCCATCTTGCCTTTTCTCTAGTCTTCACGATTGTATGGTTAGTTGGATATTACACCCTTCACTGTGAACTTCTCTCCAAGTATTTTTTTTCCTGATTGGTTATTTAAATTTCTTAGATTTAGTTGCAGCCAACAACTTTTCCTATTTTCTATGATTTATTACTCTTGGGTTCTCTGATACATGACTTTCCCTGAGAGAATCTTCTTAACCATCAAATTCTAAATATGTACGTTATAACACATCTTTTTAAAATAAAGTTGGGGTGATAAATTTCTCAGCTCTTCCTAAAATAATATTCAAAACCTGCTCACATGATGTTAATTTGCAATTTGATTAATCACAACATTCTTATAAAAAAAGTACAACACCATTTCTCTAAATTGGATTTGTTTATCATTAAAATGAACTTCTATTAAAGAATGAAAGAGGGGGGAAGTGTGGCACACAGATTAGCAAATTCCAATGACTGCAGTCAGAAGTAAACATCAGTTTTCAACAGCCCTAGACAACGTCATCAAGGAAGTGTGGCTGGTCATGAAAAAGACCTTGAAACTCGCCTGCTGTCTGTTCTCAGTACTCAAGTAGCGAGGACCTTCCAGCCAGGGAGGTCCTCCCCTTCCCCGCCTGTGCCCCAGTCCCTCCTGTGCTGCTTATTGATCACCGGGGCTCTGCATCCTCAGTGCCCTGTGATGACCCCTGCTGCCCTGAAGGTCTCCTGAAGGTCAGCAGTGGGGGTCCCACCATCCTTCCCTGGGTCCTTCCTGAATGTCTTCTTTCATCCAGCACAGCTCACAATGTGAGAACACAAACCATACAGTTTCTTTACCATAGAATGTGATTCACACTTGTAGTATTTCAGCCCCTTTCCATGAAGAAGTAGGGAGTTCCTCTTGATTTCTGTGCTAATAGGTGTGAGGAGATGGTAACCAGGAGGCCTGCAAAAGAAGCTCACCTCTCTGACCCTTACCCAGTGTATCTTCTTTATATCCATCCCTGTGAGGGTCTGTCAGGTTAGGAATGACCCGACAGGCTCAGCGGCAATCTGTAAGACCCCACCTGTTTGCAGAAGCTCAGGCCCTGGCCCCTCGGCCACTGCCCAGAGGGTAGGTTTCAGAGGGACCCACTGAGGCGCGATGCAAACGGGAAGCTGGGGGGACATGGCATGGCTATAAATCACCGTCCATGCTGTGGCTCTGCCAGTGAGGTGGGGGCCTTTGGCTGGCACAGAACACGCACTGAAATAATAAAAGCACAAGGTTTGACAGGTCACCTTGAACTCGAAGTTGAAACTCACGTTGGGAGGAATCAGGATCTCAGGCTTGCTTATTACAATAGACTTTTGCATGTTTTCCTACAATTGTTCCTTCAAGGAAAGATGACGGAGTGCTGACCACACGCTAGGTTATTTATTGTGCGGAGCCCCGAGCACAACTAGACGTGAGAACTCCACTGCAGGCAGCAGAACTAGAGGTTTAACTGCGGTCACTTCGAATGAACACAGACCCTTGGAAAATTCAGAATAGGGGAGGCACGGCTACGCACGGCCACCTGGGAAAGCGATGCGGTATCATCCCTCCGACACTGGCGGCCCCTCTCACGCTGGAACCGTGTGGTCAGTAGATGGCGCTGTTTGCTTTATTAATAACCACCGGCCACTCCCTTGTAACAAGCCTCAACAATGGCTTATTTTGGACTATTTTCGAAGAATTCCAAAATTGCTTCTATGTAGCTTATTCACGAATCATTTTGATTGCCTCATGGGCAGACGGACGTGGAGTCGGGAGGACAGTGTTTACTGAGACCGGAGGAATGACGTCATGGGCCAGGCCTACGCTGGTCCAGCTTGTCCACCCAGAGCGCCTGTCGGCGCATCAGCTACTGAAAAGGCCGCCGCTAACCACGGGTTTCACCTCCGGCCCTCGCTCCCTTCACATCCTAATGGGGCGTGCACGGACAACGCCAACTAATTTTGGTGTGCACTGAAGCAAATGTCCCCAGGAAGGCGAAGCCGTGGAAATATAAAGCATCGGAACGGCTCGCCAGCGTGTACGGCTTCGTGATTACCAGGCGTTCTCGATGTGCGCACGGCAGCTGCCCCCTGTTTGTCCGCATAACCCACCTGGGCGTTAGGTCGGGAGGGAAAAATAATTAGTTTTTACTTCCATCTCGTTCGTGCAATAGCGAGCCTCACAGCAAGGTATTGAGAAGGGAGGAAAAGTCAACCTTTTTTGGAGTGCATGCGACCCACACACACTTTCTAGTACACTTGGCCAGGGGCTCCGGAAGCATCCGGGAACCTCCTGTAATTTTTTGCTGAATCTGTTTCCCCATGAGATTATAGGACCCACACATCAAGGGCTGACTTGCTTTGTATGCTGATGTCACAGGGCGGGCACCAAAGGGTGCACAATAGGTACTTGTTAAAGCAGTGAACCCGCGTCCACTGGGCTGGCTTATTTTATTATTTTGCCATCTTGCTACATACACAGGAGTCAATAAGGTCGCCTCTGATTGTGCTGACGGACACACTGCTAAGGTTTTATGCCAAGATTATTTTAAGTACTTCCTTTAAGGAACTAATGTGCTTCATGATCAAATTCATAAGGTCAACAAATGTACAATATTACCCTACCTAAATTAGAATGATATCATATGATTCTATATTACACTATCTTACATTAGTTATATTGTATTCTAGTTGTCTCATTTTGTATAATATTTACATATTTAAATTAGGTGAACTTTATCTTGCTCCCTGTTAGGACCTGAAGGTGAACACTGTTTTCGTTCCAATTCCTTGCAATTTTTCCCATTGCCCATGGAGGAGCCCAATTCAATGGTGAGATCTCCTGCCTAGATTTTAGTTCTCGACATTTCTTTTATTTCAAAATTTGTCTTTATAACTCCAATAGTCTGTGAGGATCTCCTATTCTTTACATCAGTCATAGCTGTATCATCTTTATTAGCCCAACTATACTTTTATTCTATCTACGTCAGATGTTGTATTTGCCACATTCGTTTTAGAGAGCATGTGCTTTCTGGAACACTGTTATTTCCCCTCAGAGACCCATCAGTCCAGGGGAAGGCCAGCTACAGTTAAGGATTTGAGACAATCTGAAGTTGAACTACAGTCACTAGGTGGCAAATGGAGGTTTAATTGACATGCAAAAAGTGCACATATTTACTGCAGAAAACTGATGAGTTTAGACATAGGTACACACCTGTGAAAGTCTCACCGCAATCAAGACCATGCGCACGCCCATCACCTCCGGAGGTTCCCTTGTGTCCTTTGTTGGGGGGAGGGGATGTAAGAACATTTATTTCAATAAAATGGCATCTACCCTCTGAACACATGTTTAAGTTCACATGCAGTATTGTTACAGAGCTGTGTTTTACGGCATAGCTCTGCATCCTTGGGAGAGGCTGGGCATGACCGACACAGTAACAGGTGCTGAGCCAGAAATACAGAACCCATGACTTCCGACTCCGAGACTGATGGTGCCTCGTGCACGACAGGTCCCCACAGTGCTCTGTGCTGCATCAGGGCCCACACATCAACGAGGGTTGATACTGAGTGTACTGCAAGGATGCTACCCAGAAATTAGGGGTTGATACCAGTTACTTGGAAAGTTAACTTGTTTTTTTTTTCAAGAATGCTATTTCCCAGAAGTATGCCATTTTCAGGATAGATATACATGTCTACTATTATGGGACCTTTTGAGCATGGACTGAATTCTGTAGATTTATAATCTACACAGCATAAAGCTGGCAATTCAGTAACCCTTTCTGTGGTGGATTGTTTTGAGGGCCCTAATTCTTACATTATAACTTCCCAGAGCATCCCACTGTGGTTGACCTTAACTTTGGGATCAGACGCATATCTTGCCTTGGCCAATGAGTGGGATGTTAGCGAATGTGACACAGGCTATTGCCATGCACTCTTTCTCAGTGATCTCAACCAGCACCTCGGTGAGCCCGACACGGACGTATGGGACCAAGTGACTGTTTGAATCCCTCAGCTCTGAAAATCCACTCACGACTGCCGATCCTCTGACAAGTGACTGGTCCCCGTGGAAACCAAACACGTCTTGCTGGAGTGCCTCTGACATTGGCTCCTTGTTCGTTCTGCAGCAATGCTGTATCGAGAGCAAACTACTACAGAACCAGACCCCTACAAGTAGAATCCAGCCAGAACAAAACCCCTCACCACTCGGGGGGAGGGGGGGGGATTAGGTAGTAATTAAAGGCTTAAAAATGGAAGAAAATTGTTACAGAAGCTTGAGACACTAGAAAGCAGCGAGACAACTATGATAGAGGATTGTAAACTGGTAGCCCATGTTCCAGACAGCCAAACATTTGGTATTGCAGTTGTTTTCAGCAATGAATTTTGGACTTGAGCTTAATTTTAGTCAAAATATTAAAGGCATGAGCTGGGTCCTTTGTGTGTAATAAATAGGGGAACTCGAAAAATAGCCGGTAGATTCCACAGCATTTAAAGGAAATATTCTGATTCTGATTGAAAAATAAAACTCATTGTGGCCTCCAGACTCTCCAGCCAAATAAAAGGTGTTTCAAATACATGAAAAGCCAGAGGCAGGATGAGATGCGGGGCATTGCAAGGAAGGCATGGCCGACATCGGACAGCACCAGTCAATGGTGCGGTCGTCAGCTCATTTCTCATGGCTTCTGGAGGCATTCAGGTCGGGCCAAACAGAGCTGCTCACGTGAAGAACAGGTTTCCCCAGGAGGCCCGTCTCCGAGCATCAGTCCGTCTGAAGAAACAGGCACCTCTCGAAACGTCTGTGGGCCTGGCTGTTTCCGTCTCAGATGCACCGATCTCGTAACGTTCCATTAAAAAGGCCACCAGACTCAACTCAAATTTACTGAGACTGATCGACGTATGAGATGGTTTCTGCAGCAAGAGGCATGCTGAGAAAATGGCTAGAGGAGAAAATTTTTACATGTTCTCTTTTAAAAAAAAGGCTTTGAAGGCGATTGAGAAGAAAGGGAGCCTAGAGTATGAGTTGAAAACTAGGAAGAAAGTTGGGGACTGGTCTGGGGAGCCTCTTTGGGGGACAAAAAGAAGCTCAGCCTCATGAAGAAACAGTCCCAGCCCGTGCTGTGCAGGGACCGCCGGCTCTGGCCCAGGGGACACTCAGAATGTGGGCTGACCGGTGCGCTCCACGGACCTGCCATTCCTTCCACTTCCACGCTCCCTGGTTTCCCACCGCTGAGCGTGGGCTCTACGGCAGGACACAGATCTTCTTCATTCCTCGTAGCTCCGGACCGGGGTGTGGGAGGGAGGATATAGGGACCTGGCCCTCGATGTAGAATTCAAATCCCAGGCATTGAGCCTGGTCCCAGGGTGGGATGGGACTGCTGGCGTTCCGGGGACTGCGGTTCCTACCAGCATCTTCACATGCTGTAAGGACGGGGGTACTCGCATCTGTGAAGGTGGACGGCCTCAGATGCCGCTGGTGTCCCCAGCTGTGTCTCCCTTCCTCTAGCTACTCATCTCGCCCTGTGCTCTGACGTGGTCCCCTACCGTGGTCACCTGACGTGTGCTGCCCCTGCCGCCCAGGGCTCAGGCGTGTCACGGGATTCGCCCAGGGGGCATTGCCAAGTAGGACGCACACAGAGGCTCACTCCTCCTCTGTGACTGGGACTCTCTCTGGTTCCCCTGCCACTGACACAAGAACACGCCAGGTCCAGCCAGACGGGAGGCGGAAGGAGCTAAACCATGTCACTCCAAGGAAGACTCCCCTAAGCCAGCTGGCGGCCTGCGGTCCCCAGGTAAGTGAGTGACCCCGGTCACATCAGCAGGCTCTCCTAGCTCGGACCCCACTAACCCTGTGTCCCTAAACAAAACATTTACTGCTCGCTGTCCCCGAGGTTTAGTGACTGCCAGCCATGCAACATTATTGTGGCAAAAACTATTGCATACACTAAGTTGCAAAAATGCTGACTTGTCATAAAGAAAATGAGGAAGCGTAATGGAAAAACTGAAACAATTGTATTAAAATCAGCATATATGTGTATTTGTTTCTAAATCACTGTTTTGTTCTACTGTGTGTGATGGCGAGGGCAAACCTGGCCTGCGTCCGCTAGGCTGTAGAACAGCCATGCCAATGACTTTGGACTTGTGATCACTGATGGATGCATGTAATTCTACCAAGTATGATTGGTACCCATACTTAATGGACTAAATATTCAAAATCTCATCCTGACCTAATTCTGTGCTCTCCTAGCTCTTTAATGGACCAGCACCTAATTCACAAAAATTGTATAGATTGACTGCCTCTGTATTCAAAATGAGTTAGATAACAAAGACGCACATTCATTTCTTTCTTTCAGTTACCCCAGTGAAAACCATGGCTACTGCCTCGGAGAAGTTCCTTCTCTGCTTTATGGAAAGTTTATCATAGCGTGAAAATATGTGTTGTTTATACAGTTCGAGAATGGACGACGGTCACTTTCACACACCATTTAGAAACGGTTCTCACCATTTGCATCCGGAGTTTATGCACGAAACACATACAGTTCCTGAAATGTATTTTCTCCTCCTTTCTTCTCCATAGGGGAAAAGGACTATAAATTTGCCATCTGCTCTAAGACTTTCTAGCCATAAAGACTGCCGTTAAAACTATGCTAATAGCTCAGTTCAGACAAGAATGATTCCTTAATTTTCATTTCTTATAGGGTAGGTTAATTAAATCCATTAAAGCCATTTTATCACTCCATAAGGCCACTCAGGTTCTAGTTCACTTCCACTTTACTTTCCAGAGTAAATTCTAGATATCTGTTATCTCATTCCTACAAAGCCTGGTTTTTGGGGTGGTATTCCTGCCTGGCTCACATATTGAACAGTTAAAGTAAGTTTTAAGTAGTTTATTTTACATAGGTAGGTTGCTACAAAGATTAAAATCATATTGATATTGAACAAAACCATACTAATTGAGGAAAATAAATAATCTAGGAGTCTGTTTATATCCAGTACCATGCTGGAAAAATTGATTTTGAAGCTGCTTAATCTTTATTGGGGCAGAACCCACAAAATGCACAAGCTACGACACCGCAAGCATGTTCTAGGGCACAGTTATAACGCCCTGTAGGAAAACGATGCGAGGCCTTCGTCTCCAGTGTCTAGTTAGTATTCAGTACAAAGTAGCAAGTTCATGGGTTCCGTTTAGAAAAAATGCTTTAGGGACATGGAAGAGGGGCAAAACGTGTTTGGGAGTGGCTCCCCAAGGGCGACTGGAGGAGCCCGGCTCCTGTGCGCGGGAGAAATCAGGGAAGGCTGGCGTGGCAGACCACAGAGGCGGTGATTCACCCACTGCTTCCCTCGCCCCTTGCGCGACTCCGAAGTTAATGAATAATTTGCTAGGATAGTCTAACATTTCCAACCAAAAGCTCAATCGTTGATTTAGTTGACAAGTATTTATGGATTGGCAACAAGGTGCCCGGGCATACACACACTCGCAGGCCAGACGCCCGGAGCGCGCGGCATGGGAAGAAAGAGCAGGGAGCAGGTGTCGCGCATGACCGAGGCTAGGACGCTGCGAGCATCAATCAGGTCCTATACAAGCGCTTAACAGGGGCGTCCACTCGAGTCCCGACATTTAAGAAAATTTCTCTATAAAGTGAGTATTTAAATTAAGGCAGGCCCATTCATATTGTCGCACGTGGGTTCTGTTTTCGTGAGAATTGACTTTCATAGGCAAAGAGGCCGATATATCTTCTTCTCCCCCCAAACTATATTTCTCCCCTTTGAAACTCTTTCATGCAACCAGCTAAGAGGCCTGACTTAATTAAAATACACAAGACACTTATATGGTTCTAACTTTAATTTCATGACAATTCCAAACTGGAGTGCTTTGAACACTTTAACAGCGGTTGACACATTTTATTTCAAACACAGAGAAACATTATTCCCAAATAGACTTTTTTCTTGGTGTCTATGGCTGCTACTAATTAAGTAGCTTTATTATTATTTTTTGAAATGTTGTTTGAGATGTTTTCTGCCTAATTATCTACCCAGCATATTCTATCAAAAACGCCAAAACTTTTTTTCCCAGTTTTTGAAAGCGCCGCACCCCATTTTCTGCACACAGGGAGAGGCATTCATGATTTTATATTAACCATGTTTTTGTATGTTGCTTTGACTTCCGTTCTTTCAAGGTCTGCCGCACGCACGTCATCATGCTGGAGTCCTTCCGCGCCGCGTCGACACGTCTTGCCGATGAATGGGCCTACTGCCTGCATCTTAGCGCGTTTCTTTTTATGAACACTGGCCCACGCAGAATGCCAAAGCCAGAATTCTACAATGGATTTATGATGTTATTAATTATTATTATTATATTTATACTTGAAGTATGCCATGATGGGTAAGTTGTAAGCGTAGCATTAAGGTACATGTTATGAAATGTCAAGCGTTTAACCCAGTGAGGTCTGACTTTAAATCAGCATTGCTGTAGAAAATGTGGATTGTTTCTTAATGCTTATAAGAAGAATTCCTAGTAAAGACTAACTGGGCCCTGGCTGGGGTGGCTCAGAGGGCTGAGGGCCGGCTAGTGGGCTGGGTCCCTTGTTGCGGGGGGTGCGAGGGCAGCTGATCTGATGTATCTCTCACACGCTGATGTTTCTCCACTTCTCTTCTCCCTTCCTTCTCCTCTCTCTAAAAATAAATAAATAAAACCTTAAAAAAAGACTAAATGGGAAATAAAAGCCACCAGGATTTTTTTTTAAATCCTCACTCAAGGATATGTTTATTGATTTTAGGGAAAGAGGGAGACAGAGATGAGGAGAGAGTGAGAGAGAGAGAGAGAGAGAGCACAACAGAGAGAGAGAGACAGAGAGACAGAGAGATACATTGATTGGTAGCTGGGAATCAAACCCTCGGACTTTTGGTGTCTAGGACAACACTCCAACCAGCTGAGCCACACTGGCCAGTGCAGGAGCCACTGAGCTTTTTAACCACCTTCAGCCCCGTCAAAATAAAATTCTGTTTGTTCCACAGATATTTTCACTGTTCAGGTCTGTGGCATTTCTGAGGTGTTTCACGGACACAGGATGGCAGGAAGTCCCTAGGTAGATCAGTCACATGGTCACAGCCCACTCCAACTGCAGGTGGACTTGTGGATACTTGTTTTACTGTCATGCTTTGTGAATTATCCAAGTTGCTGACATGTACAAAAAGTTACATAGCATTATTCAATTCTACGAATGTTTTCTGTTTGCTTTAAATTCTTCTCTGCCAACACATTTATCAAAATTCTATTTTATGCTTTGTAGAAAATTACCAGTAAATATTTGTCACCCATCTTCCTCTGGGCAACTTCGCTACTTATAATAGGTTATTGTTATTATTATCGACACCCTAATTTTGAGTGCACAAGCATTCTAAGAAATAATAGGGATTTTGGCAGTGGAATGTATGTCCCTATAACAGTCTTAAAAACTTTGTAATCTCAAATTTTTGGTAACAAATTTTAAAATGTTAAAATCTTAACATATTTCAAGTAGAATTTGAAAATATCTCTGGTTTAGTGTCAATTCTTTTATTTCTGTTGTTGTTCTGCCATTTTTAGATATAACTAATTTTGAGGTGTTCTTGGGTTCGATATACAGTATATATTTTTCAATTTTACATTTATATATTATATGCTAGTTTTCCAGCTAATCTGAATAATTACTACTGTCTCCATTTTTTGTCCAGAATGACAAAAACAACAATGCTTAGAATTTATGGGACATATAAAGGAAAGGAAACAACAGGTTACTATATTTTATGGAATTCATGTACAAATTTAGATTCTAAAGACATTCTTCTGAATATATCAGAATGTTTTTAAAAATTTAAAAAATATTTGTATTTAAGTTATCATCATAACATGTTTGTATAGTGATAAAACACACAGAATATGAAATGAAATGAAACAACAATGCTATTTTGATAGTGATTATATAAAAATTCAGCACCATAAAACAATACTTCCACATTCTGCAAACTACAGGCAAATTATATACTCAAGATCATCTATTTGAAGTCTAAATTCTTCTTCACAATTAAATATGAAATAATCAAAACTAAATTGCTGATATAGAAAATATATACATAATGTTGTTTTTCTCACATCTTAAAATTAATACAAATCTACATGAGAGACTAGAAAATTAATTACTAAAATTTACACCTCTAACACTTAGGAATTTTCCAATTTAAATTTGATTATTTGCTTATTTATAGGAAGTTTAGTTTCTTTTTGTGCCCTGTGAGCATTTAAATACTATGCTTTATCATTTCACAATAACCCTTATTCTGTAGTTCAATTAAAATGAGATGATACAGGGTACATTTCAAAGACTTTAAAAATCATAACATTTTATTCTTCTGAATTTGAACACCAAGTTTAAAAATATGCTGACATACCTTTTGAAGTAAGCAACTTTTGATTTATTAACACATATACATGTTTATACATATACAATAATATATATTTATATATTATTCTGGAAGACCTCAGTTACTGATGATCTGAATTACAATTTTCTTTATATCATATGGTAATGCAAATAAAACAGAATTTTTTTAATTTATTACTTTATTTCGGGACGAGGCAACCATTTCCCCACTGATGGGTTAGGTATCTTGTGAGGTGTTATTTGTGTGTGTGTGTGTCTGACTGTCAAGAACAATGCATAGTTTTATGCTGCCCTGTGTCGTACTAAAACGAAATTGTGACCTAAATACCATTGATGTAAATATGCTATTTTTTATACCTGAAATAGGACCAAGCTATTAATCGGCAATTTTCCATTCTGATTCTCAGTGTGAAAATCAAAGAACATCAAGGAACACACCATGCACTTGACATCATCTCAACGCTTGGAAAAGTATGAAAACGCAAATGTTCTGAGTAAACTGAACAATGCTATTGAATTACCAATATAAAATATTTTGTGTTTTTCAATGGAAAAATTTAGGATAGTTATTACAACCATAATCGAAATTAAACTCCCAAAGGTTGTTCAGTCTCTGTATTTGCAGTTCACGATAACAAAACCCACCATGTCATTAATGCTAACAGCTGGGGCGCTTTGGGTCTGCCTGATGGTGTTTTGTGTCTGTAAGTTTTTCTCCTCCAGTCAATCATAAATAACTGTGGGCGAGGGATTTATCTGTTTCCTTTATTTTCCTCAAAGCAACAGCACACAGAGCTTATCTGCAGAGCTATATACTTGCATAGGTGGTTTGATTTATTTTAGGGACAACTTAGAATTCTGTTCCTCTGAATAATTAATCTAGCTACTGGCTATTTCAATAATGTACACTGATTAAAATTTAGGTAGGGAATCAAAAAGTAAACTAATAAACATCTAGAATTCTCATGTGCTCTTAGCTTGTTAACCCACTGCATGCTTTGTCACACTTTCTGTGCCCCAGACACCTACGAATAACATCAAAACAATGAGAATCATTCATGTTTTGAGTAGCAAATGGGAACAATAGGTATCTTACTTTCTTTTATAAATTGGTTGGGTTCCTAATATAGGTATTGCTTTGCCCAAGGGAGCAAGTCATCAATGTAATGCAATCTATTGGTCTAGTATAGGGATAAGAAGACTCCTTTAGCACGAACAAATATTCAGCAACTGCATTCATTAGGTACGATTAGATACTGCTCTGGTAGTTGATGTTATGATCCGTGGAACCAGAAATAGGATTGACAGTCAAAATTGAAAGAAGAAGGAGAAGGAGGAAAAGAAAGGGAGAGAGGGAGAGGGGAGGAGGAGAAGGAGGAAGGAGGAAGGAAGAAGAAAGAAGAAGGAAGAAGAAGGAAAAAAAACCAAATAGAACAAAACAAAATAATCCTTCCTAGGCTTCCGCTATTATTTAAAACTGATGCTTTTGGGTGAGCTTTGGTTTCAAGATCATTAAAAATTCATAGATCTCTAAAGCTACTTGAGTTTATGAACATGAATTATATAGTAATAACATCACTGTTTCTTAACCATCCTTTGGCATTACGTGTTTTATTCTACATGAGCAGCCTAACATATAAAACATAAGATCGATGTTACAAACACAAAACTGTAACCACTGTGCGGGCTGTATTACATTTTACATTTTTTTTTAGAGTATGCAAACTAAGAACCTGTCTGATTCACTGTGAGTAAATTGGTCTAAACTTTATTTTTCTTCAGCTGTTTACACAATTAAGAGGATTTAAAATTGTAGTTTTTATCTCATTACCAAAGTTTCATTTGGAGAGGAGAAACTTTTTACCACTCCTCTAAAAAGTTGAAACGAGGGGCCATGTCTATACGAGTTACTACCAGAAATAAATGTTTATGACCCATCTTTATGGCAAGGCAAACATCGAACAGCTGAACATTTGCTCTTTCTCTCATCCTGAGAATAGCCCTCCTCCATTCTGAAGCCCTCACCTTCTCCCTCGGGTGGAGATGACATGTATACCTCCTCTCGCCTTTCTGTCTTTCTGTCTTAGAATAACTCTCCTAGACATGGGGTTCCCGTACACATATAATAAAATTTATTTTTCTCCAGTTAATCTGTGCCTTGTCAAATTGACTATGAGACCGGCTGAAAGAACATTTGTAGGGTAGACTAAACGATCTTCTTCCCCAACACCCTGTTTGTTTACATCTGTAGCTTGTCCTACACCAACGATCATTCAAGCAAACAGCCTTCCAAGCATAAAGGATTTCACACACATTTTAACACTGGAAAGGACAGTTGTTCAAGTCACCTTTTTAGCCAACCCTTGCTTGGAAGCATAACAAGGTTAGAAGTTTGGGCTGTGTGTAAAAAGTGAATAAAATTTGAAAAGGATTGCTTATATTTTCTGTTGAGCATACCAAAACATGTACATGAAACCTAAACCTTTTTCCAAGGCTCCAAGAGGTATCACTCGGAAGGTATAAATACTCAAAGCTTGAAATGTTATAAAGTTTTGCGGAATTTAATTTGTTAACATTTACATGGGGATGCAGTATCCATGGCTACACATACACACACATACATGAGGCTGAAGCATCCGTCTTCTCTGTGTGTTGCCCAATTTCAAGAGTTTCTCCACGTCTATAAGTCATCCGAACAAGAGATTCTGGAATCAACTGCTGCATAAATGCTTATGAAAAACCCAGGGGACTTTGATGGCCAGTTTACGTGTTCTTACACTGGGTAAATGTGGGTAACTAAGTCTCAACAGTTATCTACCAAAGACAGTGTGGTGAAACGGGAAGGGTATTATATACACAAGGAAAAATACCATTTTTTGCACGTGATTTAGAGGATTTGATTTTTCCTGTATTAGGTGGAGTGAACCTTTTTCAACGCACCCCTAATCCCGTCTTATGTATTCCTCAGCAGCTTTCAAATACAATGGCCATTCTTCTGAATTGCAATTTTACTGTTTCAATTTTTCTAAAACTGTTCTCCTTTAAGGTCAATGACCATCCAGCAGAATATTAATAACAAAGAATTTCACATGTCACTGTCTCCATTGACTTGCAAATGTAATCATTCAGTTCACTCTTGAACTTGGAGGATACAATGCATGGCACTGCGGACTAAAATTCTCATCAGGCAGTTGTGTGAAAAGCTTTTGCTGTTTCTAATTACTATTTCAAAGACAATGGGCGGGGCGGGGACAAAAAGTAGTTTTTCCTCTGCCCTTCCAGGTTCTTGGTTTAGACACTGTAATAAAAGGACAGGTTAATCAGAGAAAAAGGATCAGATGTAATGACATGTATACCTGCTGTGTAAGAGACACCCAGAAAAACTCTCCAAAAAGGCAGAAGCCATCTCTCTAAATTACATCCCTACCTAATGACAGAGGATGTTGGGGCTTGGGAATTAGTTATGGGAGTTTGTCAGGAAAGGCACAGTTAACATGGGTAGGATTGTCAAGTAGATTTAAGTCCTTCCCTTCTCAATTGATGAGAGCTTTTAAATTTTGATGATTGCCAGACGGGAGGGGAGTCGGAGGCTGGGTGAAAGAGGTAACGGAGAAGCACAAATAGGTGGTTATAAAATAGTCAGGGGTATGTAGAGTACAGTGCAGGGAATACAGTGAATCATACTGCAGTAACTATGTGTGGTGTCGGAGGAGCAGTCACTGAGTAAGTTACATCATGTGTGATCACTGTGTCAACTGCAATTAAAAATTTTTAAAAATAACTCGAAAAAAAAGTTTTTAGAGATTTGGTCATCCCCTCTTTCCGGCCCAGTGAGGAAGACAGGCTTACAAATGGAGAGTTCCTTTCAATGTACATTTTTCTTACCAAAGGGGTAACTTCCATTCGGCTGTCAGGGCTTTTCCTGTGTCTGCACTTTCTTTCAAACAAGGAACCTAAAATAATTCCTGTACCAAAGAGGCATTATTGGGGTGATAAATTCTATCCCGTTCTCACTACTGTTGAAAAACGCCCTATTTTGTATGCCAGATTAATCCTATTTTTCAACCAGAGAAGAAGAATCTATCTTTCTTTAACACAGAATTAAAGTTTGTTAAAGAATGAAAACTCAATCAAGTAAAATTAAGATCTAATTGACTTTATTGAATCATTTACTGAACAATGATTTCATTATTGTTCTTAATTTTTTTAAGATAAAATCCACTCCTACTCATCTATTAGTTAAGGGCATGGCCATCACTAATAAAACAAATACACCACTGGAGAAATATTTAAAACAATGCAATTTTGAGGTCTGTTCGACTTTGGAACTTTTGAGAAAAAGACAAAATCTAACTGGAAAATAAAGATACAAAAAATCAAACCCTATCAATACGTATTACCAAAGGGTGTTTTTCCTTCTTAGGCATTGCAGTGAGAAATGTGGTTTAGGTGAATGATAACAGAGGATTGTTGAGGAAAAGGAAGATTTTTATGTTTTTGTGTTTTGTTTTTTCATAAACTTCCACTGTCATGGGCTCAATTTGCCTCTCCAAAGCTTTCAAATGATGTCACGAACTTTAATTTAGGAGAAGCTGAAATTAGGGTTTGCTTGCAGCTCCATTCCAGAGGTATTTAAATGTCCTATTTCAACTGTTCTTTACAAAGCATGCCTGAATGGCACAGAAAAACATTAGTCGCATAATTATGTCTCTTTACATCCTAGCTCCACAGCTGCAATGTTGCTGTGAAACGATTCCCATCTCATAACGTGTGCTGGTGTTCAGTTACCTTCTTGTATGGTTTGCTTCTAGCTCTGAGTCATTCAGGGTTAAAAATTGTGGTTTATTTAGGTACAGCACTACAGGACATAATAACATCACTTTTAGTGCTTCAAATGTGAGTTTTAATAAAACGTTGTAGCAAGGCTGAATTTTCTGAAGTAGGCAGGCAATGTTCCTGATGCTAACTTTGCTATCTTGAAAGGTTAGGACCATTTAGAAGAACTGGCAGTTGTTCAAGACAAAAAAATATCATACATCTCCCTTAAAATGTAGTTTGGTACTTTGGGGGAAAAAAAGCATGTAGTTTCAAAGTCCGATACTGTTTTCCTAATGGAATTTATATTCTGGCAAGAGCAGAGCTACTGAGCTTCTTAGTTCTCCTGACTGGGTTAAAAGTAGAGAAAACATTAACAACGACAACCAAAAAAAGAAAAGAAAAAAACAAGAAAAAAACAAAAAACAGGATGTCCTGATGTTCACAGCGCAACTCAGTGAGGCAGACTGATGCCTCGGGTATAAATAGTCTGGTTTCCAGCCCCGGCAGTACCTCGGGGTTATGGACTGAGATAAGGTTATTCATTCTAGGTCTGCATGTAGTATTTGCACGTGCTTGGAGGAGTGTGACCTTCATGGGAATGGCAAACGTTTGCCCAATTCATGGGAGACTGACGTGCTGACCACATGACAAATGATTACTGCAGAGAGAGCAACGTAAAATAGCACCTCATCGTGGTGTAAGGACACAGAAGCCTGCGGGAGCGCGTGGCTACACCCACGTCTGTTATCCAGGACAGAGGCTCCCAGGAGGAACATCCCCACGGAGAGAATGAAGACGTCAGAGGCGAGTGATGGCGATTACATGACTGGCACAGGTGACCAGGGCTGTCCTAATGGCTGAGGCTGAGGTCCCCGAAAAACTTTCTTACTCTTTGAGTGTTACCGTGTGAAAGATCACTGCTCCCTTTCTGCTCACAGACTTCCTGCAGGCGGGGTCTGCGTAACACACTGAGAGCCAAACCGGGTTACCTGCGATCTTGCACGGGAGCTGGGTGTGTAGAAGGTGAGCAGAGGGGGAATTAAAAAAGCCACACACAAGGGCAGAAATGGACTTCCCCGTTCCCGCCGAAGCTCCCCCAGCCCCCCTATCCTGTTGAGTCCCGAGAGCGCTCCAGAGCTTTGCCAGCCAAGATTAAACACTGCGGGAGCGTAGGGAAGCGGTGGCCTCAGTGGTGAGTGATAGAGCCTTCTTAGCCCAGAGGTCAAAGCCAGGGTCTCTTTGGTGCTAAAACAAGACAATAGTATCATCTTTCTGTATCAGTCTGAGCGAGCTTGTTTATGGGTCAGTAAAAATGACTTTCAAATCTCATGACGTACAATCAAA
Organism: Phyllostomus hastatus; assembly: GCF_019186645.2. Taxonomy (NCBI): domain Eukaryota; kingdom Metazoa; phylum Chordata; class Mammalia; order Chiroptera; family Phyllostomidae; genus Phyllostomus; species Phyllostomus hastatus. Next base: position 20,970,452 of record NW_025333607.1, on the reverse strand, counting down.
ACAGCCCGCTTGTCACGCCTGTTCGAATTTTTCACGACTTCCCCGCATTGTTTTTGTCCTTAGGAATCACTGATTCCCTGGAGAGTAAGGGGAACTTTAACGAGGGGAAACTTCAATGCTGTTCAGGCTCTAGAGACCGCCACCCAGAAGTAACATAGCTCAGTGCTGCTCGAGTAAGACTGACCGAAGACACTCATCTTTCAGGACGCAACTTCAGCACCATTTCCTCTGCGAGGCGCCCTCACGTCCCCGAAGCACACAAGCTAACGTATCGCCCTGCCCACACGTTTCTCTCTCCCATAGTATCCCGTGACTTCCCTGCATGGTATTACCTGGAGTCTGATGACATCTTCACCTACGTTAATTGGTTTCACACTTGGCCTATCCCTCTATGCTTATCAGCATCTTGTGCCTACCATACATGTTTTTTTTTTTAACCAGGATATATTTAACCCCTACCTCAGGCCTGGCTTGTAATAAATGGCCAACTTACTTTTGTCAAGTTGAAAAGATGGTGAGTTACATTATTAATGCATTTATCTGAAATGTATCAGTTTGATGGAACAATATAATAATAAATAAAATTATATTCATTTATAATGTTACATGTCAATTTTAACTCAATAAAAAAAGAATATTGTGGGGAGGAGGGGAGGTATAAGGGGACTAAATGGTGATGGGTAAAAATGCAATAAAACATAAATAAATAGAATTTATTGGTTTACTAGATTATATGGCCAATGGCTGTAGCAAAGACTGGCCTTTCTCATCTGTAAATAAACCAGCATGCAGTTGATTATGATTTTTGAAGGGAAAGATGTTCCTGATTGTTTAGGGAGGCACTATAATATAGCCAATGTTCATTTGTCTCTTCTTTTTAGTAACAAAATCTTCATTGTATTCATGCATTCATCCATGTGCATGAGGGAACCACGAGTGTGTTTTTTGTTGTTGTTGTTCAGGCGTAAAGCCTGGCCGGTTCTAAGACAACAGTGTTCCCATTTCTTTGCCAGTGACTGGCTGAGGGGTTGAGCCCATGATCCACTTCTGGCCAATGACGTTTGCAGAGACATCTGCTGGCATTTTGGTCGGATTTTCCTCTTCTTTCCATGAGAGACAAAGGAAAACTAGTTCCCTTTCTGCCTCAGGGAATTCTTTTGTCTTGGCGTGACCTCAGCCATTCCGGTGACTCTGAAATGAACCAACTGATGATGAAATTGTCGTCCTGATGACAGCAGAAAGTAGAAAAGAGAAGCAATCTGCATTCTTGACACTATCTTGCTGCTACCAAGTTCCCCAACTCTGACGACACCTCGGTCCTGAACTTCTGTTACATGAAAATCAGCTGGAAAGAGTCTGTCTTATATCTTCAGGTTAAGAGTTTTGGAGTGTATTTCCAAAACAACAATGCATAATGTTCAGAACTTATACTAGGGGACGCTTTTTCAATACAATATTTAATATGCGTAATTATCTATGTCACTGCGGTCTGGAGCGTGTTCGTCGGATTGTGCATTAGTGCAGAATGGAAGCGTGCAGTTTAGCTGGACCGGGTGAAAATCCATGCAATTATCTACTGTTTTCCCATTAAAAAATCTTCCTCGTCAAACGCTGGCTGCCCAGCGACTTAATAGCTGTACCACAGCTGGAGCCGAAACCATCATCTGACACCGTGGGAGTCAAAATGTGTTATTGGATCAAACTTATGAACTCTGTTCCTCTCACGGCGACTTAGCTAAAATATTGAAGCTTTAATGAGTAATGTTGATAATAATTAGCATGCACATTTGTCTGCCATAAGATGTCTGCTTAATTTTCACGGCACATGGCATTAAAATAGATTGCTTTCATGTGCTTTTCCCTAGCCCTGCTGCTGGACCTGTGAAATTCTCAGTGATACCATTGGCTATACTTTTATATAAGTTAGAAATAATCATCATGGGTTTTTTTTTAAGATTTTGTTTCTTTATTTTCAGAGAGGGGAAGGGAGGAAGAAAGGGATAGAAACATCAATATGTTGTTACCTCTCTCTATCTGTTGCCAGTAGTGCCCCCTACTGGAGACTTGGCCCACAAGCCAGGCATCTGCCCTGACTGGGAATCGAACTGGTGACCCTTTGGTTTGCAGGCTGGCACTCAGTCCACTGAGTCACACAGCCAGGGCCATGGGTTCTTATTATAAGGTTTCATACACATGAGACACTCTTCTAAGGACTTTACATATATGAACTTAGTTCATCTTCCTAACAGTTTTGTGAAAAAGTGCTTTTATTATCTTTTCAGACATGAGCAGGTTAGGCACAGAGTGATGACCAGCTGTCCTGGGCCCCTCAGCTACTGGACGGTGGAGCCAACCAGTTTGAGTGCCCTTTTAGAGAGATTGAATCTTTTTTTAAAAGACTTTATTTATTTATTTATTTTTAGAGAGGGAAGGGAGGGAGGGAGAGAGAGAGAGAAACATCAATGTGCGGTTGCTGGGGGTCATGGCCTGCAACCCAGGCATGTGCCCTGACTGGGAATCGAACCTGCGACACTTTGGTTCGCAGCCCGCGCTCAATCCACTGAGCTAGGCCAGCCAGGTTGAGTGCCCTTTTAACCAATGTGTTGACATTTCCTTAGAAGACAGAGAGCACACTGATGCTAATTAAAAGTAAATATTTTAAGTGATTTTTTCCTATTAAATACACCTGTGGTTTGGTTAGTGTCTGAAGGGATATTTTTCTTGCATGGACTAAAATCATCCTTCCCACTAGTGCACAGATCTGTCTTATTAAATTGAACACATATTCATCTTTTTTAAGAGGCGTCATATAGTTTAGACTTACGAAATCTCCACAGTTGGAAATCTCCCTTATGCTGCATATGAGGAGTTTCTTTTCAGAAACAGTCACACACAGTGGAAACTAACTGTCCTTTCTGGAGTTATGGTTATTGTCTGGCCCATCTGCAGACATGAATTTTGGATTAAATTGTCAATGCGATTCCCTGTGTTCCTTTGCCGAGGCATCAGCGCCTCATTTAAAATCTATTTAAAAATGACGTTTTTGAACAAATTAACTATTTGAGTGATAGATAGTATGGCAAAAAGTATATCAAGTTTCAAGTTAAAAGATTCCTCTTTTCCAAAGGGAACGTTTCATCCAAGCTTGAAAATGTGGCGTGAGAAAGAGGAACGTTAAGGAATGACAGTATTGTCATCGCTCACGCCGGTGGATTGAAAATCATGAAGAAGCCATTTGGGAGAATTGATTAATGGCTAAATATTGGAATTAAGTAATTATGATCTTCAGTGTATCCTGGTATTTGGGAGGTTACATATACTTATGAATTAATGTTTTCCATCAATGTATCTTTCTCCTTACCCATCCTGCTCCTTCTGTGTCTGTTCCTTAGACATATAGGCTGTTAAGAGAAATAAATACAGGGTACAGAATGCCTAGAAGAAAACTAAAGGGTAAATTATAAAAGCTACATGGTCACCCTAGCTGGTGTGGCTCAGCGGACTGAGTGCGGGTCTATGAATCAAAGGGTCGCTGGTTTGATTCCCAGTCAGGGCAGATGCCTGGATTGTGGACCAGGTCCCCAGTAGGGGGCGCACCAGAAGCAACCACACATTGCTGTTTCCCTCTCTTTCTCCTTCCCTTCCCCTCTCTCTAAAAATAAATAAATAAAATATTTTTTAAAAAGAACTATATGGTCAATACTTAGGTTATAATACTTAGTTTGACATATTAATCCCTGACATGCTCATCTCTAAACTGTCATTAAAATATTACTGAAAACATTAAAAAAGCAAAGATACGCAAGTATGTGGTAGAACTGGGCTAAAGCTGATGGTCCCGCATTGGCAACTTGAGTCCATTGTCAGAGTACTATGACGGGGGACCACAATTACCATTACAGCCAACGCACCCTTCGGCCTTGCCGATCTGTCAGTCTGAGCGCCCACGAAGTTCGCAGGAGATTTTGGCACTTCCTGTCCCATCACTAAGAGATGTAAGCGCCTCATCCAAGCACACTGTAGGGAACCCTCCCTCCAGCACTTGGAGGGTTACGGATTTCTTGGGATGAGAAGACGGCGACGCCGTGCCGTGCCCGCATCACCGATGACTCAGGGTGACCAGTTTCCAGTGTGTCGCTGGGTGACGGTCATGGGTCAGAGGAGCAGGTTTTCAAAGCAGAAGGCGGTAGTTCTAGCACGGACTGCCGCACCCCAGGACAGCTGTCGTTTTCGTATCAAGTTTCCTCTCGGGCCAAGGGAAATTAAAACAGCGTCCGTTCTCCTAGAGCTATACTTTTCACAAACATTGTTGCTGTGGGACCTTTTCGAATCACCAAAAGAATACTTGCAATTTCTCAAAGTGAGACAGAAGTCCAGATTTTCATTTGGAATCCTCTGATTTCTCTGAGGCATAAACAAAACATCTTGGAGCCCAGCGTAGCCTGCGGGCTGTTAATTGTGATTTCCATGCCACATGCTGTTGCTTGTATATAAATTATAGATTAAAGGAAAGCTGTCTCTGATTCTGCAGACATTCCGAAGGAGCGTCTCACTTCTATATTTCTTTCCGGCATCAATTCCAGACCCCGCTCTTCATTTCTTTGGGGAAAGTTGTCTTCCTTCTTGCTAATTGGAATGAACTGTTCTCCTCGGCAGACTCATTTCTCAACCTTTGAGCTAAATCCACCCACTTTCCCCCCTCATAAATCTTATTTTATGAAGTATATCCTCTGTCCTCCGTACCTGCAGCCACCGTCTCCAGTGGACACGAGTGTGCACCGAATCCCTTCCGCAGCAGCAGCCCAGGGCTGCACTTTCTGTAACAATATTCTTTACGGCCCTGGCTGGCGCAGCTCAGTGGATTGAGCATGGGCTGTGAACCAAAGTGTTGCAGGTTCGATTCCCAGTCAGGGCACATGCCTGGGTTGCAGGCCATGAACCCCAGCAACCGCACATTGATGTTTCTCTCTCTCTCTTTCTCCCTCCCTTCCCTCTCTAAAAAAAATAATAAAAATAAAATAAAATCTTAAAAAAAGAACTTTAAAAAATATTCTTTATTTATTGTTCCATATTTTTCATTGCCCTTTAACTTTTTTTTTAAATTTCAGCTTTATTGTGGCATAATGGATATATAAATGCCCTTCAATTCTTATTAGCTGCATGGTGGTCTCTGTCACCAATACTCTTTCTAAACTATTCTGATAAACCTTCCCATAAACGCATCCACTGGGAAATCTAACAAAAACCTTTTATTCTGAAACAGATTTGGCTCCATCTAGCAATATTATTGATTGACCTGTTAACTTTTCAACCGTATTTTTAACACAGTACACAATAGATATATATTCATTGTAAAAAAAAATTAAAAATAAAAGCAAAAATAAGAAAAAAGACATTTGATTTCTCAATTGAAAAATAGCCATTCTTAAGCACAGTGTATGTATATATATAAAGTTTCTATATATGTGCATATCTAGCAAAGTAATATATATGTGTATGTATATATATATATCTTTGTGGTTATCTATATATGCAGAAATATCTTAATGTGCTGCCTCTTTCATAAAACTTTGAAATAACCCACCATCTATCATTTATATATAAGCAGCAGCACGTTTTATGGAGATCACAATTAAAGGCTGCAGGCTCCTCTCGGCTCACAAGTATTTTGTTTATTCTCAGACAACTGCACGGTTTTAAAGAGGCCAGAAAAAAAAAAGCCTCGTGATGGTGAAGTAGAATGACAAGAATAACAAAATGACAGGAACTGAAACAGAAATTTATAATAAGTGAAAAACTGAAAACATGTTTGAATTAATCAAAAGAAACATTTAAAAGGTTTTTAAAATCCACTTTCAAAGATAATAAATTTAAAAGACAAAAATACAGATGTTAGGAAATTAAAAGAGGGTACATTAATCAAATCTGAACCATAAGTTAAGATCAAAACTAACAATAGCCAATGATAAAACTTAAATAAAAATTACATCTAATATTTAGAAATATACATGCCTTCCTATAACAGCCTTTAAAGTATGAAAATAAGGCAAGGAATGCCTTATAAAATGTGACTCTGATAGTTATTCAAGAAATATTCAAATACCATTCTACTTTCCACATGCTATTCTTGGTTTCAAATGTTATATTCCAAATATCAGAATAATGTGATCGGCCAGTATCATCTGCAACTCAGTATTTTTTTAAAGATTTTATTTATTTTTAGAGAGAAGGGAAGGAAGGGAAAAAGAGAAGGAGAGAAACATCAGTGTGTGGTTGCCTCTCTTGCGCCCCCAACTGGGGACCTGGCCTGCAACCCAGACATGTGCCCTGACTGGGAATCAAACTGGTGACCCCTTGGTTCACAGGCTGTCACTCAATCCATGGAGCTACACCAGCCAGGGCGCAGTATTTTTTCTTTATGCTCTAAGAGTGCATGATGTTTGGGGCAGTGGATTAAGTGTGGTTCCCTGTGGCCTGTGCTTTTATTAGCTGTTAATTTCATTCACTATCATTTTCATAGGTCTACTTTTGAGAATGTAACATCATCTGTTTTCATTGGTTACTATATCTAAACACATTCTGTCATATCATCGCCCAGCCCTTCAAATTGGATGTTAAATATGTGGTATCGGTAATGACCAGAATACAGCAAGAAGTAGGACAACGTAGAATTTCCGAGCATAAACTCTCAGACAGCTGGTCTGGATTCCCATCTGAATGCTTCCAGGTACTCTGGGCAAGCCAATTTCCTAATCTGGAAAGCAGGAATCACAGAAATAGAATTGATCTCATATGGTGTTATGGAAGATCGCACGAATTAATATACGTAAAATATTTAGGGAAGTGACCAGAACCCAGAGGAACATGTAAGCACTAGCTACTGCTATCTCGAGAACTTCAATGGCACAGAGCAGTAGCATTTTTCTCTTTTATCCTGACATATTTCAGCCCTTGGAGTAGAGACCAACATATGGGCAGATGCTCAATGAGTTTGGTGGAGAACACGTGAGTTAATATGCCACAGAGACCTGGTACCCTGGTGCGGTGGCCTTTGTGCTGGCTAAGCTTTTGCTTGGTTGCTGTAAACCCCAGAATAATGTCCCGAGTTTCGGTAGCGTTGATTCCGGCAGCGTTTGCCATCTGGTTTGGTGTTTCCGAGGAGGGCGGGACCCTAGGGTTCCCTACCCCTTCCTTTTCAGCGACAACCCTGGTCTGCTTTTTATAAGCTAAACTTTATGGAAATACAGACACAGCCATCTGTTTAAATATTGGTGATGGCTGCTTTCAAACGACCACTTCAGAGCTGAGCGGTCGCAAAGAGACTTTACGGCCAGCGCGAGTAAAAGGTTTAAAAACTGGCCCTGGAAGCAAAGTGTGCAGACCTTGTTGCTAAATATTCTACATGCATAAACTGTTGCAAGATAAAGAGTGCCTTCCCTCTTCCTTTCTAGCCCATGTGGGATCGGGTTTTACAGTTTTCTCCCCTGGGTTGATGAAGAGCAGCAAAAAGCTGGACAGAAATACTGAGAGTGGCCACCTTGCCTTATCCCTACTCTTGGGATAGGTGCATTTCATTTTCATCCTCAGGTGTGATGTAAGCCATGTACCAAGAAATATGTCCTTTCTCTACTCCCTTGCCCTCCTTCACTGAAGCGTTTATACGTTTAAGTAAATGTTGAATATATTCAGCCATTCCTGTTTCAAATACGTCATTAGTCCTTTTCTCTTTGCCTGGAACCCAATTACATATTCTGTCAATACTTTTCTTTACTCTTTTTGCATTACTCTTTTTCCCGTTAATTAATGAATTAATGTAATGTTTAATTACATGTATTGGGGTGACAGTGATTTCACTCATATGTGGGATATAAACCTGAAAGCAAGAAATGAACAAACAAGAAAAACAAACAAATGTGGGCATTTTTCTGCAGCTTAGTGGAGTTTGGTTTCCAGCCTTTTCCACTTTATGTTTGATTCTGGTTTTAGTGCTGTGCGATCAATTCACTTTATCTTTTTCTGTAGTGCCTAACCTATTGTTAATCAAAATCAATGAATATTTTTTTCAGATTTTACATTTTAAATCTCTATTAGTTCTAGTTGTTTCTTATATATAGCTTTTCTACTTCTTCAACCATTTGCTGTTGTTTTTCAAGAATTCTTAAGCATATTTATAGTATAGACAGGTATAGAACTTAACCCCAGGGCTACGTTCTGAGAAAGGTGTCATTCGGTGATTTTTGTCATGTAAATGTCACCGCGCCACTTGGACCTACTGTGCGCCCAGACTATACAGTGCAGCCTATGGCTCCGAGCCTACAAACCTGTGCAACGTTACCATGCTGAGTACTGCAGACAGCTGGGCCACAGTGGTAATTATTTTTATATCTAAACTTAGAAGAGACAAGGTAAAAATGGCGCACCTGAGCGGGACGCTGACCGTGAATGGAGCCTGTAGGGTTGGCAGAGGCTCCGGGTGAGCCGGGAGTCAGCGGGGAGTGGCGTGAGGGTGCGGGCCACCACGGCACACGACGTGGACTCTATAAGGGCTGTTCACCGAGGCTACCCTGAGTCTGTAAAACACTTTTATCTCCTCAGTAATAAATCATCCTTAGCTTATGCTTCAGTCTGCAGACTTCAGTATCATTTGCATATTTAAGAGAAATAAGGCAAAGATAAATTACTTCTTTTGTTTTGCAAATAGCACATGCAATTGTGTTAACCAGGGTCCAGCAAACTTTTTTGTTAGTAAACACTAGAAAGTAAGTACTTTAGGCTTTGGAAGGCATGTGGTGTCTGTCGACTGCCTTACTCTGCCCTTGTAACAAGAATGCCTGTACTGACAATATGTAAAGTAATGTATTTGGTTGTTTTCCAGTCAAACCTGCAAAAATGGGTAGGCTTTCAGGCTATTTTTGGTCTATTCCTGGTATAAGAGTACTTGCAATATTTGTTTAGGTGAAAGAAAATTGTGCATATTTGATTATCGGTTATACCATAATGACATGTCAAATCCATTTTTATGTGAAATTCATAGAAACACATCATGTTAATTTAAAAATGTAAAGTTCTATTTCAGTGATACTATTACAAATATACTCACCTTTATCAATTCAAAAGTTAATAGGAATAATTGTACCAGTATGTACTTTCTATGGATTTAAACAAATAAACAGGTAAAAACCACTCAAAATATGCAAACTATGAAAGCACTAAATGTAAAACTTAAGAAATATATATATATATATATATATACTGGAAAACTAATTTCATATACAGAATAGAGTAAAAATAAATTTAAGACAAATTTAGAAATGTCTTTCTAGAGATTTTCACATCACCTTTAATTTTTGCAGACAGTTGCAAGATGGCCCTAAAATCATATTTGTTAGAAATGAGTTAGCACATCACACGAAATACCCAACCAACATATTGTAATATTTTGAGGAACTCAAATCATGTGTCTGAACTAAAACACCAACCCACATGTTAATAACTAGAAGGTCTCTTGAATTATTTATTTTTTCAAAGAGATTTATGATGCTGTGTAAAAATTAATGGGCCAGTTCTTTATTCGATCTGGGAAAAATTCTGTCTTCTAATTTACTGAAACAAATCAGACTCCTTGTGTCAAGCTGCTTTTAAAGAGAAGGGGGAAAAATGAAGCTGCATAAGTAATTTACTCATAGGATAAAAACCATCACTCCAGTTTAATGACTACCTATACGTGCTGTGAAATTTACACAAGCTGTCCACGTCGATCTGTAGAATAGAAGCTGGTGTAACGAACAGTATCTGTTTTACCAACATAAAAGCGAAGGCTCAGAAAACCTGTGTTCGCACTATGAGCAGAGTGACAATAAATTGTAGAGAGGATGTTCCCTAAGCTCTTCTTCTTGTTGTCCTTTGTGAGTTCTCCTCAAAGAAGGAGACTCTGTCTTCTAGCTAAATGTGACCTGAATTGAAAAATTCTGAAAAAGAAAATCAAATATGGGGGCGGGGAGTCAATCATTTGCTCTTCAAGTTTTCACGTCTACAGCAAAGTGAGGAACTGGCCGTTTCTAGCAATTCCTTTCATAAAGCAGCCTCGTTCATTTCAACCGAACGCGTTCAGCTGTGTACCCTCAGCACCGTGACTGAATCCTCCCCAAAGTCCTATGTCTTACACGTAGCACAGCAACGGCAGTGACGGCAATTTAGAGCTCCCAGCAGTTCTGAAAATTAAATGGGAAGGAAGGGGAACTACCTGTTATGTTAACATTCAGTGTGAAGATAATGCACGATCAGACTTTGCTCAAAATTCCTTAAGTCTTCCCTTGTGTTTGGTTTTCTACTCCGGCACACACAGCGAAACACAGAGTCTGAGGAGTTCACGATGACATTAATGATAAATGCAATAAACAACGGCTTTCTCATGAAGGAGACTTTATTCCGCCCAAAGTATTGTGATGGCAGCGTGTTGTCGGGAGATACTTCTCCAGGAGTCTCCCCCGTCTGCATATCTTAGGTCAGATCCCACTTTGGTCGATCTTTTCAAGGACACTAAAAAACAGATGAGGAAGTTAAAGATTCTCTCCCTCTGGTAGGCAGAGTTCAGAACTGTCTCTTGCGCAGAATGGTTAAGGTAAGGTCTCCACTTAAGACACAGCTGGGCAGGTGTGCTCTCAACCGCCACCCACGACTGGAGTTTCTAGCACTGAGCTTCCTGTCTTCCTCATTTGCTTCTTTCTCTGCTTTCTCTCTATCCCCCTCCCTCTCTCTTTGCTAAGTGACTGGTGTTTAACTAACTTATGTTTTCCATGCAAAGCATAACATTCCATTTATATTAATTTAAAGAAACTTATTATTCATTTATTATATTGTCATCAACTAGAAAGACACAAGGAAACCAAACTTCTGGGAATCACTTAAGTCAATGTGCCTCACTGCCAACAATTTCATTTATTTCCACAACCCTAGCAATGATGCAGTTGCAGACAATATTGATTTAAACCTACTGATTGGCCAGGAAAGTGCCTCTTTGACTTCCCTGGTATATGCTAAATGCACTTTTTTAGAGATTGCTTCCCCTAGAGTATTACAAAGTCTATCTTTCTCAAACCCAGTTTTATAAGAATAGGATAAATTCACAGAGAACAGATTCTCAGACTCAACAAAACACACATCAGAGGTTGTTTGGTCCAAGGAACCAGACAGCCTGGCTTTGAAATGTGGCTTCACAATTTTACTCAGTGTTTAACATTGAAAAGGTTATTTAACCTTCATTTTCGTCAACTCTGAAATGAAGGTAGTGACAGCACTTATTTATAGTACTGTGAAGTATTAAATAAGGGAACCTGTATACCAATATAGGGTGACTTATTCCTGCTCATCTGGCTCCCATCCCCCGGTTTCGGTAGTTCCTGCGCCGCACCTCTGGTACCATTCGCTGCGCCGTGGATTTTCATTTAGGCTACCTGCTTCTCACTGGCTTTCATGCTATTGCTATCTTATGCTTCCTGATTTTAAAAAATGTCTTTTTGACTATTCTCAAAGTAGACCTAATAGAAAATAGATTATCAATATTACACAAATTCTACAGTTTCTAAGCCAATGGACATATATATTGATTTCAGTACTTTTAGGTACTGTTATTACAAAGGAACCCAGTGGCTTGCCAAAGGTCACAGATTTGGACTGAAATCAGATACTTCTACTGCAAAGGACCAACGTGGGTCCCCATAAATTTCTGAAATAGCTTCTGAATCCTTGGTAGTTGATGGTGCCACTTTTTTTTGTGGTTAAATATATCTTGTGGTAATAAAACTGTTTTTTTAATTAAGAGCTGTTTAAAAATAACAACTGTTACATGGGGCATATATTCATGACTGTAACGTATCTTTTAAAATTTACAAATTGCTAAATAAATAATTTCTCATCTCTCCTTCTGGGTTGTTTCAAAGTTTATCTTCCCTAAGCTATTCCAATCAACCAAAGTGCCAATTCTATTTTAGCTTAGTTATTTAAATGCATTCGCTTAAAGACTGTAGAATTTGCATGATACTTATTATCTATTATCTACTAGGCTTATTTGGAGAATAGTCAAAGGGACTTTTTTAAAAATCAGGAAGCATAAGGTAGCAATAACACAAAAGCCAGCAAGAGGGAAGTAGCCTCAATGAAAACCCACTGCCAGTGAAGTGTAACGGAGGTGCACACCGGAAGCTACAGAAACCAGGGGACCTGCGTCAGGTGAGCCAGAATGAACGAAACAACCCAGAGCAGGTGATGTTATGGTACCGTATTTAACTTTAAATGATGGGAAAACAATATTTCCGTGCGGTCAGGGGCCTGACTGGCTGCATCATTCGTAACACTGGTCACTGGGCCAAAATCAAGGTCCCCACAGGATGGCGCTCCCTTTGGGGGCTTACAGGAGATCTGCGCCCATTCCTTTTCCAGCGTCTGGAGTCACCCTCCTTGCTCGGCGTGGCCCTGTCCTCTGTCTGCAGTGCACGTCATTTCACTCTCATTCCAGTGCATTCTGATCCCGTTGTCCAATCTCTCCGGTTCTGGCCCTCTGACTCCCTTGTATAAGGACTCTTGGGATTTATACTGGGTGCTCTGGGTTCATCCAAGATAATCTCCCTATGTCGGGGATCTTAATTACATCTGCAGAATCCCTTTGTGCCATTTCAGGTAAAAACATTCAGAAATTCTGGGGTTAGGCCGTGAGCATCATCGGGAACCACTGTTTCTGCCAAGCACGTAAGGTCACCACCCTTTTTCAGTTAAAGGAATATAAGCTAAACCATGGCGTCTATCAAAGTGAGACATTGAAGGAATAATATATATTTACTTGTTAGTCGCTATTGGTAGGAGTTTAGTAAAGGCTGAGTTCCACACAGCGTGGGAGACGCTGCCAAATGAAAAGACCACTGTGTGTATGTCAGACAGATAAGTTTCAGAGGCAGGAGAGCCCGGCCAAGATTAGCATTTGAGGCCATGCCAAGAGAAAGCTATAATTGGAAAATGAATTGATTCCTGCCACCCATCACTTACAAGACATCATCCGTTTCCTGGAAGGCACCAAGAAGCCGGGTAAGGGTTCCCTTCGCACATTCCTCACGTTTGACTGGCAGGAAGGCATTATACACTTGATGGCTCAATGTCAGAGATGGGGACATAAACATTAGTCATTGTCTTCTCTTTCTTTTCGGGGAGGGGGGAAGTCTTAGCTCGGTCAACTGTTAGGTTCTCTGGCAGTCACTGCACCTAAACAAAAATCTTTTTGGCTCTAACATCAAGAGAATATCTTTATAATTACCAACACTAACAATATTGGTCTCAAATGCTACAAATCACGAAGCATATTTGGCTGATACATAGATTAATTCTGGATGGTAATAATGTTAGCCTGTTATAATTATCATCCTTGGCAAGCGGTCTGCATACCTAAATGTTGGTGTCTACGTCACCTAGTGGGTGTACGGCACTTCCATGTGCCCCAAGGCACAGTGTGTGGTAAGAATAAAAATGTCACCTTCATTTCACTTACATTCAGTGTTACACTGTCAGTGCATTATTGCCTAAAATAGAAGTGCAAGTTAATTTTTTAAAGAAGTCATAAATTGAGCAAAGAAAAAGAAATGTTCTAGGCAAAAGTTTCCTTCCTCTGTGGAGATAATAAAAACTTACTTTGCTTCTTTTTAGAAAAAGAGTCCAGTGACTATGAAGATTAGTTAGCGATATTTTCACCTAAAAGAGAAACTTAACTTTCCTCTAAGTGTTTTTTTAAATAATTTCTTTGCTGTCAAGTATCAGCCCTTTGATAGGACTGAGAACACAGTAAAAACAATAGAAAAACAATGTGTTGAGGTTATTTTCCTTGGCCTGGTGTGTTCAAGTTAAGAAAGTTAACTGCTGAGCGCAGTGGTCCTCAAAGAGTTCACGCAGTGAGCAGCTGCCGGCTTTGGGGAAACATGTGTTTAAAAATACCTTCTGCTCCAGGTAATTTTGCCTTTACAGTCCAATACATTTCAGCTGCTCTCAAGGACAAAGCTCAAGAAATTAAGATGTTTCAATAGAAACTGCTCGTAATAGTCTGGTAGATGAAATTAGTGTTTGGCTGTGTCTACACAGAGCTAATAGATCAATCACGTTGATAATCTATTTAATTCTGTCAACAGAAAATTTATACTGATTTTCAGGTGCAGGATTCAAGTTTGATTTAATTGACCGATCATTCTGACAGTTTATAGAGACACAGCAAACTTTTTCATTTTCCTGAGTTCTCAATTTTGAATTTAAATTGAATTCGGATTCCAAGTTGGGGTGCCATCATTTTAAAGGAAGGGGATTAAAGACGACTCTTTTGCATAGAACTCAGAGAACACTAGCAATTTTTATCGTCAGTTTCGCTCCTGGTTGCCAACGTGTTCTGAGGATATACGTGGGGCTGGAACAGAGAGTCATGAATAAAAAATGCAACAGACTGAGGCAAAATTAACTGTCAGTACTTTATGATTACCCTTAGATTTCTTTTATTTTGAGAAAAGAATGCATCTTGACATCAAGGACATATTCTATATCAAAATCAAGTGTCTGTCAAATTTTATGCCTTATACCAAATGATAGTATATTTATGCTTTCATGGCTAGAGATTGTTTCATTTGTTAGAAAAGAACACTTTAGTTAATACATATTTTGCTCACAACATATAAAATAACCTGGTGTAACTGGCCCATATGTTTACATTCACCTTTATTTGTCATTTAGGGTTTGGGGTTTTGGTTCATTCCTTCTTTCAGGATGAGTTTCTATGGAGTAAATGCTGCACCTAATTTGAATAATTCCAAGTTATAACTATAACGGCAAAATTAATGTAACCAATTAAACAGGGGTGAGATTAAAGCTGGTTCATCCACTAGAAATAAGTACTACGTGTAGCTGGACACGTGTCACCTTCATTGTGACTTTTTGTCGTTGTGTAGTCCGATGTTGGCATGCCGATTTTGTGGAAGACTAAAGGGGAATTGAAAAACAGTGGGGAGATTGGGCCCATTGGGCGATGCATTGTGTTATTTTTACACTTTCAGTGAAAGCACTGAGTGCAGGTAGCAAGGAAGAAAACGAACTGTCAGGAGGTGGACACACGTGACGAACGAAGCTGAGGCCGGCTCTCGGCTGTGGGTGGGGCTTTTGACAGTATCAGTTCCCCCGCCGGAATCCCAGTTCTGCCGGGACTGTCGCCCGGGTGACAACAGGTCACACTCGTTCCCGGAACCGGCCTCGTTTGCCAGGCCCCCAGCATCATCACAGTTTCAGCGACTGCGCCGACTCAAACGAAGAGGTTAAAGCTCTCACGGGCTTTGGCTCCCACAAATGGATTATAAAAAAATAAACAGAATGGACAACTACACTCTTGGGTAAGCCCCTAATCTCAGATTTAGGCAGATCTTTTTTTGTGTGTGTGGGACAATGCCATTCTTATGGCCCATGGTTTTATCTATGGCATATGAACCATAAAGGCGAGTTATTTTGAAGTGATAAACACTGCTCAGGTCTTCCTAGCTATAACAATAAACATCCACGCTCATTCTACACGTCTCTGGCTAGATCCTGGGGCCCTCTTGCACGCCGCATCACTCTGGGACACAGCGGACCAGGCAGCTGCCACCTGGGCCCTGGAGGGCACTGCGGCCGAGGGACAGGTGGCTCTGAGGACGTCCTCAAGAAATCCAGCTCTCCAGCCCGGTGGGACAGACACACGCCTCCCACCGCTCACACCGGCTGAAACTCGTCCTGCAGTCACACCCAGGTACGAGAGGCTCAGCGAGTGGAGTCCTACTGTGCTCACAAAGGACAGACCCGTAGAAATGCCCGCTGAACAGCCCTGCTGGTTGCCAAATAAGCCAAAGAACACAGACCACGAAGTCTGGCATCTCTGTGTCCAAAATCACCTGGCTAAACTCAGAGCTTCGGCTTCATTATCGGCAAAATGAGGACAAGAACGTCACCCTTCAGAGTCACTACCGTAATTACACTTGGGTATTAAAATGATTTACTTCCATAGTGCATCAGATTTCAGTAAGTAAGGGTAATTAAAATCCCTGTGTAAATGTATAAAACCCTAAGGATCTTCTACATTATTCCACTTCTGGAATACCCTGCCCTAAGTAATCAACACATCAACACTTTTCTTTTTGGCTATAGAATTCACTGTGTTTCGGAGAATGTGACTTTAAAAAAATATGATAAAACTTGTTTAAAATATAAACAATCACTTCTTTAATCATATCCAATGGAAATTTAAATTTTCCTATGTTCAACTTTTTAAAAATATTTGGGTAGAATTCACATGTTATGAAGTGTAGTGTGTCACTTCATACCAGTGACACTCGTCACACCTTTTAAAAAATGCTGGGTCACTTGAGTGCTGCTCACCCCGACTTAAAATGCCCCCATAAATCAATTTCCCCGAAGAGCATGTCTTTCTCTGTAACACATGTGCATTTAACTTAGCTCTTTAAAACCAAGTTATGGCTCATGCACTTAATCTGTATATTTTCTACTGAATCCCTCCACATGTCCTAAATTTTAATCATTAGAACTGACTTCACTGTTTGACTGAATTATAACAATCTGATGTTGAAAATGAATCACCTATGTATAAAAGCAGGAGTAGTTTAACTTGATATTCATTTTTCAGTATCTTAATTTCATCCTCCAAAGAATGTGGTCTTTCCATAGTATAGTAACAGAGATATTAGGCTCTTGACATTAGATCCTTGAACATTGAACCTCACCGCCTTTGTTCGAGGGAAACTGTCCTCGTACTCAGGATGCGCCAGGGCGGCGTGAGCCTGGTTCACTCTCCGGATGGTCCTGGGAGCTGGGGAGGGTTGGGGGCGAGAGAGGAAGGGTCTGAGGGGACAGAGGCTGCGTCCTTGACCTGCCAGACAGCTGGTGTACAAAAGCTACGCCAGCTGCTCCCTGATCTGGAAAGAGAAGTCATAGCAGCAGCACTAATGGTGGGTGAACTAGAACTGCTATGGTTACTCTACTTACATAATGAAAGTATTGAAAAGGATGTTGGAAATGACCGTTTCAGTAGACAGCAGGCAGTGCCATGGGAATAGCACGTGTGTGTGTATGTGCAATCAGTGTCCCCTTTAATGTGACGGTGTGTTGGTGTTCAAAATACAGCCCCAAAATAGGCGAACTGAAAGTGCAGGGGAAGACAGACACTCAGAATGGGTTCTCTCGTTTCAGGAAATGGTCATGTTCTAAACTCACTCGCAGGTGCTCACTGTAACTTGAAGAAGGAAATCAAATCCCTTTCCTCAGGATGAGGTTAATGCACCTTTTCCTTGCGTGTCTGATTTTTTTTGCACCCTTATTCTTTCACAGCTTAACCCACAAAAATACCATCTAACTGCTGGGACCTTTTTTAGTTCCATGTCATGCATTTTCTAGCGTGAGTGTCACCAACTGTCCTCATCTAGTAGTGGAAAGGTTTTGATGGAGGTGAAACAGATTGAACTCCTGATGAAAGGAAAAGATGTTTTCAGGGTGACTGCAGACTAATCTGAAGCCACAGTTGGGGAGCAAGAGGGTCCCCTATTCTACCTGCCCTGAGCCCTTACAGCCAGACTAGTTGCTAAATAACAAAACTGACACCAGACTACATGGATGGGGGAAGGGACAATTTAATACATGCCCACAGGAGAGCCACAAAATAATGCTTAGATTTTAAAATGAGGCTAAAAGAAATCATTGCCTTAGGCGCCGTGTTATAGATGTTGGACAAAGAAACAATACAGGTGTGAGAAATTACAGGACAGAGAAGGTGCTTCTGGTTCCCAATAGTCCTCCTTGGGTCAAGTGCCCATTCTTAATCTTATGATTGTTAAAGGGAAAGGAATTATTAGTTTTCCCCAGAAGAATTATAATCTGACACCTGCAATTTGTCTCAGTGGATCGGGGGTGGTGGTGGATTGGAACGGGAGGGTCGCCTTCCCCAGGGTCAAGTGAGGCTGTCTGAACAAAACTAGGTCCCTGTTAGTAAGGGACGGGTGGGAACTGGGTGCAGAGACAACAGCCAATGGCGTTGGGCACACCTGGGAACTAACTACGCGCTGAGCCTAACACAGCCGAGACTACAGCTCCTTCATGGGAGGCACCCCTCTCCTTGTCGGGTGGAAAGTATACTGTAAGCGGGCTAAACAAAAGGAGTTATATAAAGACTCTAATAAATTCTTTTCTTCTCCATATTTTTCTCTTCATTCAATCCAGTATTTCCCTCCATTTTTTTCATGGCATGCTACTAAATTTTAAGAATTGATCTTCTGTTACAGAATCATTTACTTTTGAAAGCTATCTGATATACAAAGAAAAAAATAACTAATATGCTTTGGGCTTCCAGTTATTTTGTGATATTTTATTTCATGGTTCACTCTCCCTACTCCTTGAATTCTGTTCTTTCTCAGCATGAGTTTTGCAAGTGTCTTTTCAAGTTCAATGGCTATTTAGAACTGTCCCATGTTAGTGTACGTATGGATGGAGTTGAGGAACCAGAAGCTTAAAAACATTGTGAACTTGTTTAAGGAAGACAATCTGACATGATTGTATTTGTGCTGGCTTTTATGTTTGCCCGCAGGACAGAGCTTTACTGTCTCTGTGAATTCGTGTACACAGCAACGAAACAATGTGGTTTTGATTGGAGACAGGCTGAGGTCTTAGTTAACTTTTTAACACAAGGCACTGACATGCACATCCAAAATGTTCAGCCCTATCGATATTTAACATTCATTTCACTTCTGTATTATTTTAGTCTAGGAAGTAGAGTTATCTGTTAGCAAAATAGTGGAAAATTCCAATACAAATAGAATAAAATTATATGCATTACTGCAACATACTTGATAGGCATGGTTGCTATCTTAAAATTATTTAAAGATTAATCATAACATTATTTTATTGCCAAAGAAATTTAGTGGATAATAGATTATTTTGCTTTCCTAGAAAACGTTATATATAAATTAACCATATTTCTATATAGTGCAAACTCAGCATTATGTTATGTGCCTTATGAAATAAATGAAACCTAAATTGCTACATTTTGCAGAATCAGTATTTATAAAATGATATCCAGGGACTTTCATTTCTACACACCAAGCAAAATCTAATGTTAGCAATCCTGTAACTTAAAAACAGTTGATTTTGTGGCCTGGGAGATGAGCGTTCATGAAAATGTTAAGTAAGATACTTAGAACAAAAATAAGAAGATCCATTAAAAATGTGCAGTGCCTTGAGGACTGAGAAAGGCGTCTGCGTGGGTTTTCAGGGAGTCACCTTCCAGGACACACAACGTGCACCGAACCGTTCGCCAGCACCTGGCGGCGTGTTCCAACAGCGAGACCACATGGACCTCAGCGCCCAGAGATTTAAGCAGGGCGACAGGTCTGACCACTCCGCCCACTGGGCCACTCGACCTTTTATTCCGCTTCGCTGCGGCTGTAAGATTTGCCAGAAAAGCCGTCCTGGTTTTCCAGCAGAAATCACTTCTGCCAGGGGCACGCGGACGTCGGTGCTGAACTAGACACGGAGGCGGCGCCCGCCCCCCTGGGCTCGGCACGCGGTCAGAGGGCTGGCGGAGGGCGGGGAGACTCCAGCCGGGACGCCGTGGAGGTGGTTTCGGCAGCGCGGGCTCTGGCTCTTCCCTTATTCTCAAGCAATGCTCCTCCTTAAATGTTGCATTAGATTGAGGCTGGTCTGCACACCCGTAGAGATTCTGCGTAACTGAGCGTGTGCTGTCGCAATTGGTCAAGAAGTATTTCAGAAAGTGCGTCCCAAGTTGCAGCACAAACCCCGGCTATGGGAGGAGGGCGCATCTGACCATCGCCCGGCGTGGACAGACTCAGGCCCATCTTCAGGACTGTGTCATGTTGTGTAAACCGCCCTGTCCCCGGGGCCCTGGGCCCAGGCCCTCCCAGCGGCTCAACCCTGGGAGCTGCCAGCACTAACTAACTCTGCAGAGGCCTCCAAGGTCCCGACTCCTACGGCCGACATCCAGAGTCTTGGGCTCCTGCAAGCAATTCTGAACTCATATCTGAAGCTCCATTTTTCAGACTAGGGGACCAAGATCTCCCAGCAGTGGCCTAAGGGACCTGACGACACACCTCAGGCACGGGACGTTCACGCCTTGCAGTGCCAGCTTTGACCAGTGGGTGACTGGGGGCAGCGGAGTGTCAGCAGAGGACTGCCCACGCCACCCTCTGCTCTAACAAACAGACTGAGTTTTCCAAAGCGCACAGTTTCAACAGAGACTGCCCAGAGCCACCGCACGCAGCCCGGTGACCCAGCGCGGCCCTTCCCGAAGTCGCCGCCAGCGTCGGGACAGACGGCTGGTACGATTCCTTCCCATCCTGCCCCGTTTCACAGCACGCCTCCCCGCTCTGTCCTGCGCCCGCCCCGCTGGGCACTGCCACTCCAGGGTTTTCTCCGGTTCTGTTTTCTACAGAACGTGGGCCGAGACCCACGGAAACATACGTTCATGTCTATCTTAATACACAGACGCATTCTAATTTATGTGATTTCTTATAACTAGCATTCACAGTCTCAGTCAAAACTAGGAGTTGAGTCCTTGGAACTGTTATACTTCTTTTACACTATTACAAGAAAGCTCTCTTTAAATCATCTTCGTGATAAACTGACATTATATATGTGTGACAAACTGACAAACTAAATATTATCTATGTGACAATAGGCATGCATTCTCTGGTTTTACCTTGAGTCCAGACCATGCTGAATGGAACACGCTATGACTTACCACTGGGGAAAAATATCTAGCTCTTTAAACCTGGTTGAATAAATTGTATCGGCCCATCTGCATCTATACAGAGACTGTTTTATTGGTTCATACCACACACAAAGACACACGCATGGATACAACCAAATAGATTACAATAGCCTTTTATATCTGTGCTTTTCAAATAAGTAGCCATTCCACTGATGGCTCACAGCTTTTATAAAGCCCTTGTCCCTCACTGAGAAAAGTGACCTTTCATGTAAATATATTTTGAACCTTCTGCCACTCCAGTCTTGCATTAGCTAAAAGGAGTTACAAGTGTAATTCTCTGTCCTTGACCTTCATACGAGTTGAGAATTTTCAGCAAGATGAGTACTCTAATGTAAGTTTATCGTTATCACCATTATTATTATTCAAATGTGGTGTGACTGACAGGGCTGGTTCCCCAGTCATTTTTTTTTCAATCCCCGGTTCTCATTCTTGACCCAGAGGCGGAACTGTCATGCAAAGAGAGGTGGCTGAAAGCAGCACTTGCAATGGCAGTGCTCCCGCTGCCAGACCCCACAAAGCCCCTGGCTGCTTTGTTATTGGAGGGGCGTCTGTGGGGATTACACAGTGCTGCCTTCGCTTCAGGAAGGCTCTTCTGAATTTGTTATGAGACTTTTTGAACGTCTGTGACTTGGGTGTATTATTTATTTTCAGGAGAGTGGTGTCTCTGTACAGCAAAATAATTGCTGGAAAATGAACTCTCAACAATGTTGTTGAATGCAGTAATGGTGAACGGTATTTACCAACAAAATCCTGAAGTAACAGAGCCTTAGAACCCGAGGGTTCTTTTCCACAGCCTTTCAGTTTCTCACTGGTCGTCTCATCTTGCGGGTGCTTTCACGTGCCCAAGGAGGACACGCTCACGCCTGCCCATGCCTGCTCACACCTGCTCACACCTGCTCAAGGCCGCACAACAGCAGACACTCCTTTTGGGACGTGTGTAGACCGGGACTTGCCTATGTAATGGGAAGAAAGATACGAAGGAATCTCTCGTGTAAATGGGATGAAATCTCACCCATTCAGCCCAACGGGACAGACCACCTTAATCATCGGAAAGGTAGATTATTGTATAAACAAGAATTTCAGGCCTTTGCGGGACAGCCAGCAATCAAAGCTCATATACAAACACTGCGCTGTGGAGAGACCCCGCCACTCCTATTTAATGTGCAAATCAGGCCCATTTTTAAATTATAGTTAGTATGCTAATGGTTGCTTCTAATTTAATTGAAAAGAGATTGCGTCTTCACATAGAACATTTTGTCCCTCACATTTTGTTTACACTATTAATCTACTTGCCAAATAATTTTTAAAATAATGCAAAGATAAGCTCTCGTAGGGCACTTTTCTGAATCAGCAGAGAATCAATTTAAAGGTATGCATAATAATGTAAAATGTTATTAAGTTTCATGTATGGATTATGAGCCTGGTTTTAGGTGCTATTATTGATTAAATTTGTATGCTTAGTTTAATTATAATTTGTATACATTTGAGAGGTTTATTGTATAAATTAAGCAAAACAACATAGAAAGACTTCATAAAAGTTTTACGGTATCAAACCATGAAATTCTGAGATCAGATATTTGTTTGAATGTGTTTTTCCTTTTAGTGGAAATGTTTACAACCCCAGAAGATGAGGAACTCCACTATTTCAAAAAGCTCCTCAGAAATTAAATGCTATTATCATTTGCTCCTTTGTTACAATGAACTGCATTCATTGGCTGATGTGCATTATTTTAGCAGCTATTAATTGCATTTCTCATTGGAAAATACAATAAATTTTTATCGATAACTTCTTGTACTATGCTTAATCTTTCGTGCTGTGTTTTTTATTAGTTTGATTTTGTTTAATTTGCTTATCTTAAGACAATGTATATTGCTCTAGGATCTAAAGAAGAAATATGCTATGTTCCTTTTCTTTTCTTCTTTTAAAAAATCATTTCATTACAAGAAAATTAGCCAGAAAATTGCAGTTCCAAACACATCCTGTGTATGAACTCAGGGTTCATTTACCACTGCCTTTTTACAGTTAACTTGCAAAGAATGTTCCATCCACTAAACCCGGCCTTGACTGCCAACAATTAGAATGCACGGGTGTTTTCACTGTTTAATCATCCACAGACAGAGTGGGCTTTTGTTCCTGAAGTTAAATGGCATCTACCGTTTTGCTTCACAGAAACATTAAAATAATTTATTTTTGAGTTATTTCCGTCATCTACCCACAATATCCACTGCAAGCCACCACCGCAAAAACAAAAAACATGGCTGTTTTTTTAAAATGTCTTTTGTTTTACTATTATTATTAATTAAATTCATCCATCAGCTATTTTAGTTTCGGAATTTCTTTTCTAAATGTTTTCATGAATTCTTATTGCACCTATTATTATGTAACCAATTTTATTTACTTAAGATAATGTGATTGGTTTGATAGCATTACGTTAAGGGCCTGATCTTAATGAATGATGGGTATTTGAATTATGTCACCTACGCAAATTTTTGAGAATTTGACTAATGCTACAATTGGTACTATAAACATCTTCCATGATCATTTCCTGTAATGTACAGAATTCTTTCCTTTGACAATAGTTTTAAGAACAAAATTGGTGTATTATAGTGGAATTTATGTCCCGCTTTGTAGCGTAATCTTTCTTAATTGGATTTTTGACAAATTCATAAGTTATACAAACAGCTAATATTATAATCTTCATTTGCTTGACTGCAAATGAGTTAGAGAATTGTGGTACCATATTTTCACTAAACATGGTTAAGTCCAATGTCAAAGGTAAAATAAAAGAAATACATTTAACTAACATAAATATAACTTCTACCTAAAAAATCTTCTTGGTGCATTGACTTTTGATGGTGCTTATTTTAAAATTACACTTTTTTTCATTACATGTGGTTTTATATTTTCCTTCCTTTTTCTGAGTTGGTTTTGGAAACATAAGTTTTGCCTCTATTTTTGCTACTTATTGGCACAGTGAGATGTGAATCAAACTTATGATTTTATAAAGTCTCTATATTTGTGGTTGTGCCTAATTCATTTTTTTTATATTCTTTAATTGTTTACATCTGCTCCCTTTTTGCTTAGTTAGCTATTCCACAGGTTAGTTGTACAAATGTCGTTCAGATGTCCACAGCAGCTGTATTTATAACACCCACCTGGAAATAATGCAAATGTCCATCAACAGTTGGACAGATTAATGGACTCTGGTATATCTACACAATGGAGTATTTCTCAGCAATACAAAGAAACACACTACTCGTACAGGCAGCTGCAGGGGTTATCTGAAAGTACGGATGCTGAGTGAAAGAAATCAGGAAAACCAGAATACATACAGAATTATTTCATGAACATAGTATTCTAAAACAATGCCAACTGCTCTATCACGACCGAAAGCAGTACAGTAGCTCCCCAGAGACCAGACGGCGAGGAACGCAGGACAAAGGGGCGGAAGGACAGGTGTGGGGGACGGCTCCCTCCATCATGTAGACGGTGGCGACCACACGTCAGTCAAAACTCACCAGGTACAACTGTGCATATTTGGAACTTATTATTTATCAAATACACCTAGTAAACTGTAATAAAAGAGTGCCACAGGGAGAATAAGGAGCCCAGATAACACTTTTTCCCATTACATTGTTATCCAGGCGCAATGAAATGTGCTCTAGTTAAGTAAACTTGATGAACTGTGTCCTTGTTCACAATCGTCGGACCCCAGCAGAGCCCTTTCCTCTGAAAAAGATTCTGCTTCCCTGCGGCGCCGACCCCTGGGCCCCGGCATGCTCTGGCCTTCCTCACCACGTAACTTTGCAGTTTCATACTGTTTATATTTGACATCTTCTGTGTTTGCTCTCACTTGGCATACCGCTACGAAACCCACCCCTGTTGTTACACGCATTGGCATCACATTTATGTTTACTTCCGAGTGTTACTGCGTGGTATGGCTGTACTATAATGTGTTTATCCATTTACCACTTCTGGGCATGCGTGCTCGCATCTAAATCCTGGCCGTCACCCGTCCGCATCTTTGAACGGGCCTGCGATCTCGTTTCTCTAGGGTTAGACATCTAGATGTGGAACTGTGGGCTCCCACGGTGAGCACGTGCTCGCCGCGGTGGGATGGGGCCCACGCTGCTCCCCAGCGGGGAGGGGCCCTTTGCACTCGCCTCCGCGGTCTACAAAGCGGCCGGGGTCGTGTCACCCGCCAGGTCTTTAACCTCAACCTGCTGCTGGGTGTGCAGTGGTATCTCATGGTGGTGGCTCGCATTTCCCTCATAAATATTGATGCTGAGCACATTTCCTGCGCTTATTGGCCATACATGTCCATGCATGTTATTTTTAATATGAAAGTATGCGTTTAACTGGTATGATCATTTTTATTGAATCGATACTGTCATTATTGAGCTGTAAGACTTCTCCATATGTTCTAGATAGAAGCTCTTAGTCATATATGTTTTCAAACATTTCTCCAAGTGCCCTTGCCTTCTTCCCCTCTTAGTAATACTATTGCATTTCTTCCCTGAGTACGAGAGGATATTTCAAGGACAGGCCCCTGGGGCTGCAGTCGCTTCTAACGCCCAGCACTCACGTGGCCTTGACCCTGTGTGGCTACAGTACCAGAGCCGGACTCGAGGTCACAGCTGCGCTTGCAGGCAGCTCAGCACAGGAAAGATGCTTAAGGCTCAAAAGCTCAGAAGTGCGCCTGAGTCCCCACTCCCTGCCCGGGCGGGACGGGGAAATCAGATGCTCGTCCTCCTGCGTGGGTGAGTGGAGGCCGGCGAAGGGGGGAGACTTCCTCCCAGGCGGTGTTCTGGAGGGGACGCTGCCGGTTTCTCCCACGATCCCACTGCAGAGCAGGAGTAGCAGGGAGGGAGTCATCCGAATGTGCTGTCTGCTTCATTATTTGTGTTTCTTCGAAAAACAGATTAAGTGGAACTGCCTGGCGGTTTTAGATAAAGTGCTGATTATCACTTATCTTTCCGACCTGACCCTTTATTTGGGACATTACTGCCACCGGGCCTCCGAGGCCGTTTGTTTATTCTCTAAACCCCGGGAAGCCGGAGCCAATCTCACGGCTACTGTGCGGGAGCACCCTGCGGTTTCTGCTGAGATTAGTACGAGCCGCGTGTGCACACGTGTGTGTTACAAGTAACCGCCCCTCTTGAACCATTTTGTTTTCAGTTCTTCAACGCCTCAGACTCTTGGTGTACAAGAGTCCTAAATGGGAAAGTCGGACATCAAAGGCAGGTCTTTGGGTCTGTCGCTGGGTTTAAAGTGAGTCCTTGAGTTGGTTCAGATGAAAGTCCTGTGGGAGGCCGGTTAGCAGTGTTTTTGGAGTGTCCGTATTTTCGGAAGATTCTGATACATCCAACCTACTGCTGGCAATTGGATTATCGACTCTGACGGAGAACTCCTGAGCTTCAGCACCTCCCCAGAGTGGCAGGATGGAATGAGTGGGGTTGCCACTCGCCAAAAGGAGGTAGACAAGATTAGATACTTGAGAAAATGTATATATTTCTGGAGGTGCTCGTAATAATTTCGGTCAGCAAAGGAAATATAAACGAGTGGACTATAGGAGTGAGAGAAGAAAACTGAAAATGCACACTGCATTGAAACATAAGAGAGGAGAATTACAGGGAGAAAGAAAAGAGAAAGAAGGAGAGATGGGTGAAGTGGACAAAGACTGTGAATGACACAAAGTTGGATGTGAAACTCGGTTCGTCTCCGATGGCTCATGGAAGTGAAACCTCATGACAGAGCGGTTGTTACATGCAGATCGTTAAGTACGGAAGGGTGTTCTGAAAGAAATTAAAACTGTGATGTAAATAAGGAATCATAGTACTGCACCAGGGTTCCCCCTCTGGTAAAAACGTAAATAATTATTAGCTTGATGTTTCAGAAAAACTGACAGCTCTGAAATATTGCAAAGTAACACACTGCCATAAACAACAGGGGGCATATATGTTTTTGTGGTTGCCTTTGCTTTTACAGAGGAAGGCCACTTGCAAAATTTTCACCCGCGCTTTGCTCTGCACATAAACCGCCTCTTGACCTCGGGGAAACCTTCTCTTCCCCTGGCTCCTGGCTCCGCCCCCCTTCACATCCTCCCCACAAATACAGTCTAGGCTCTGCTCGGTCTGCTGACATTTGCATACATCGCCAACCTATAGCAGATGGCTGGGGATTCTAATCAAGGGATTTCGTGCAAATCAACAAAAAACTCTGGCCGGAATCTGTAGTTACTGAGGGGAAAAAAAACAACCCATCCAGAACCATATGCTCAGTAATCTGCCTGCTTTCCAATAGGAAGCCGGCACACCGTTTAATCGCCCCGTAATCCTTCACCGTGTCAGCAGCCCTGAGCTTCCTGCACCTACACGCAGGCCCCTTTGCGCCAGCAAACTGCTTAGGGTTTTAAATACAGTCTCAGAGCTCTTCCAGCTGCGGCTCAACGGGCCCCTGATGCGGGGACACGTGGACATGGTTTTAAAGGTTGAACTCTTCCATGGATTTAAGATAAATGAACCGCCATAACCATTGCTCACGAAGCATAAAATATGACATGATGTTTGTAATAAGCAAATGCATGATCAAAGTCAGGTTCGAAGGTGAGCTGAACTGTAGACAACTAGTTTTTCTTGTCATCAAGATGAGAGCTTGAATGCGTACATCCTAAGAGCCCAACAGCAGCTTTAAACTAATTTGACTTTCTCAGCAATACATTAAACTGCAGCTAAAATACATATCTATGATTATGGCTTAATTTGCATGTAAGGTAATGCAATTGGTATATGGCAATAAGACAGGGTGATTATACAGCGAATTGCATGTAATAGTCTATGTCTGTTGAAATAGCTCCAACGCCTTTATTTTTAAATGACCTTATACAGAGGTCAATTTCAAAGCACGTATGCATTACAACTCGCATCTGAACCTGTTTTTCCCCTGCATATCCTAACAGCAAAGCACAAATTGACTACACTGAATCAAAGGTACACACAAATTTCAATCTATACAGAATCTAAATTTGTAACTTTGACGCATTCCTAGAAATTGCATCACAATTTAGTTCTTGTAATGTGAGCGAGGCTTTCCCATAAAGGCAATTATAAATTTGCAGGAGTTTGCACTCCTCGCAAAGGCCTCTCTCTACAGCACACCATAGAGAGGATCGATGGCGTGCCCCTGAAGCAAAGGCGCAGCAACTACAGCTTCTGCAGGGAACCGGGACGGGGAACTCAGTACCAATTCCATGAGATGGACAAGCTTATATCAGAAACCTCACACGCAGCGTTGCCAACATACTTTTAACAGTTAGAGAGGAAAACCAACAGCCTTTTTTCAGAAATTTGATCTATTAGGGTATACATGGTATAATGAATATTAAAAATTCAGTTAATGTTTTTGTTCTACAAGGGTCCTTTATAAAATTACTTGTTTGCCAGTGCAAAAATGAATGCTGTTTAAGGAAGTTTGAACAGATTCCCATTGTCCTCTAAGTAAGTGCTCTGCTTGGAAGAAGTATTTGAAATCTTTCATTTGATCTTAAATTTGCTTCAAGTTTCTCTAAAGGTGTTCAATGAATATTTTAGAATTGGTCATACTTGCTTCACTCCCACCAAAATATTCATCAGTAAAGAAACATCCAACATATTTTGGCTCCAAATCCACCTTGTTGATTTAGTAAAATTTTTGTGAAGGTTACTATCAGAGCAAATATAGTTTTATGACTACTGCTACTGCCAAAGCAAATCTTAGATATTTCTTTTTACATGAATCTGTATTTATAGAGATACATGCTTATACTAAAGACATTATGAAGTTATTCAGAAGCTTTCAAGATATAATCTCCCTATACAAACATGTACACACACACACACACCATTTAAAAAGGGTATATTTTCTACCTTTCATCAACATGGTTGGAAAAAATAAAGTCCAGAAATTGAGAGGTGCTGATTAGGTATATCCGTATAGACAGAAAGAGAAGAAGTGTAGAGAGATAATTGCATATCTTTTACAGGCTGAGATTCACCATTTTCTCTTTTCCACCCTGACATGATGGCAGCAGTGGGCACTGGCTAAATATCTTCATAATGTCTCACTGTCTCCTTAAAGCAGAGAGAAGAATCATTAAATGTTAAAGAAAAACCTCTCACATGAAAGACCAAGAACAAGCCAACAGAAAGACAGAATGAACTCTGGGCAGCAGAGGATTTAACAAGGATATTTAACACTGGGTGGGGCAATGGGATTATTCATCCTGTCAGCCCTCCACAGGTCAAGTTCAAAAATACACAGGACAAGAAGATGGTGCTGAGAAAAGGAACAGTCAGAAAATGAGAAACATTATACACATCTGAGGTTTGGAAAATAAGCCTGTGTCCCCATGCACTGGAAGGGGTTCAGCGGCCCCCCCACACAAAAAAAAGTGTAAAAGTTCAGAGAAGTTCTATTTTAAAAATAGGGTGATTGCTGTTCAGGAAGCTCAATATCTGAATATAAGTGTTATAGCAGCCTGAGCCGAGACGACAAGTGATGAAGAAGACAGAGGAGTCTTATGCCGGACCACCGACCTGAAGTGTCAGCCGGGTTGCCTGAGGATGACTTCCCCTCCGGGGGCCCATGCTGCGCACACTTCATCAGGGATTTTCAAAGACACCTTTTAGGCTCGTCTTCTGAACGCAATCGCAAAGACTGTGCTTTTCCATTTTAGATTTTGTTAAAATGTGATCAATCAGTAACGTTCTTCTCTTTCCATGAATCCGGAAAGAGGTTTATAAACAGCTATTTTATTGCTCATTCTTGAGTTCATTTCCAACGTATTTTATCCTTTGAAAGAACTTATGCTACTTCACTCATTCCTAGGGTCCATGTTTAAGGTATGCCTTTTCCTTGGGTGTGACCACTTTCCCGAAGTAAACAGCACATTACGCGAAAACGCTTGCTGCAGCTTTCCAACTTTCGGCTAGAGAAATCAAAACAGCAGAAACAGGCCCATCGAGAAAGAACCCCGCATACACACCCGTCTGTCAGGAGACCTGACAGAATGGACGACAGGATCAGCAGCACACTGCCTATGGTTTGAGCACTCTCAGCTCTGTCGGTGCATACGGAAACCAAATTATTTTGTTCTCAAAAAAAAATAGCGGCCTCATGTTGAAAAGGGTGTACCATTCACTAAAAATCCGGGTTTGGCCCTCAGCTCTGCACAGAAAGCTTCTGGAAGGCGAAATGAGACTTCACAGCACTGACATTGTGTTCTATTCATGTTTAGCCATCGGATATAATTTTGTAAGAGGCCTAAAACCCTATTCTGAGAGCGATGATAATATTTAGGGAGCAAAAGAGAATTTATCTTCTCAATGAATGTTTGTCTAAAAGCAATCCTATTTGTAGAAGCTCTGTATCATGAGGCTTAGTCAGAAATCCTTATTATTACTGTTCCTTAGTCTTTACCAGGAACACTGTTGTTCATTATCGGTTGTATTTTGTGCAGCAGGGTTACCCCAGAGATGGATTTTTTCGAGGTGAGTTCATGTTTTCATCACGAATCAGACCTTTAACCATCTTCTTGGAAAATATAGCCATTATGGTATTAATAGTACTACTGCTAAGTTTTGTCATTCATAATGAATGCACTGAATTAAGCTTTCCAGAAAAAATAGCACATTCTCTCAGTTTGAGAAGAAAGGCAATTTCAAAACCGTCATGAAGTTTTAATAAAACTCTTGACGGTATTAAAATCTGAACCTTGAAAGTTGGTGAGATTCTTAAAGTAATACGCATCCTTCTTAACAACCACCTTGCGTCAAAATGAGTGTTTCCAGCAACTGCAAATGAGCTCATGTTCACAGCGCACGGATAAGTGGTGAATGAAAGGCATTCGCTGAAGGTCGGTGCTCAGTGAGGATGAGGAGGTGCTACCTGCCCCATCTGACAGCCAGCCGTCTTTTGTACCAACACCGCGGTGGGTTCTGCCGACCTCCTGCCACGAGCGGCCCGCATGGTGCAGCCCAAGCCCACCTGGGCACCCCTAGGACCTGAGGTGGAAGGTTTAGCTTCGGGGCCTGGGGTAAACTCGAATGTGGGATTGTTCACCAGGACCGTGGAAGCGCCCTTACTAAAACCCCCCTGAACGACCAGAGAGCCAAAGATGATCCATTTCCATCCCACAACGTACCTTTCAGAGTGCGTCCAGGGCTCCTGGTTCACGGCCAACAGGCCACTCCCTAAGGCTGGTCTGGTCCACTTTGCCCTAAAACTAATGATGTGCTCGCTTAGATTCGGTCCAGAGGTTGTTCACGTTACTTGAATTTTATTGTTGTGGCATAATCGATATTGTTCGTGCATTAGATATGAGTCGGAAAGAAATGTGTTTTAAGGATACAATACTTGAGAGCTTTACACATGTCAAAAAATGAGTTCCCAAAAGTATCCTTTTTCTTACTACATCTGTGTATGGCTACATAAAGTAGTGAAGGGAAGAAATATTTCTAAATCATTATCCCTTCAGAATACTTCACCAGAATTTTGAAGTTCTCACCTGACTTTAAAACTCCAAATTGGAAATCTGTCATTCAAGGGGGAAGGAACTCCCTGTCTGGGGCAGGCCCAGTCCCCGAAGTCTTCACTTAGCTCTATGTCAAACCTTCAGCAAAGCGAATGCTACTTATTTGCTTTAAATAAAATCAACTATTTAAAATATACACGTGTAACTTTCAAAGATTTATTGCTCAGCCACCTTTTAAATTAGAATCAGAGGGACTTTGCTTTATTTTATGGTTGCTTTAGTAAGACTTTGGAAGAGCTGTTATAGTACAATAAAAATAACACTGGATTAGGTGTGAAAAAAAACCTGTTGCCTTACTTCCCGTTAACCACGTTCCCTTTTAAAAATTAACGTTCCTTCTCTTTGAAACAATTCGATTGGATCAAACGATCCCCCAGGAATATTTATATCCAGTTAACATGGTAATTGGAAAATGTTCGATTCTTATTTCATTTGCACGTGAACAAACAATACTTTGGAGGTTGGCAACATTTTGGGGAACTAAAAGAATACGTTTGGAAAAATCTCTGGAATAGACCTGAGGCTTTCTAAACAGTAGGAGGTTTTGAAGAGTAAAAGGACTGTTACATCCAGGCTCAGGGGCCCTGATGGGTTGATTTTTATTTAATTTCTCTTCTGGCAAATACTGCGGTTGCAAAACAGTGTTATACGGCTGTTGTCATTCCCTGATGAACTATTAACAGAATTCAACTTCTGAGTAAACAAAATTGAAATGGCAACAGTTCATTTAAAACTAGAATTGCGTCTCTCCTGAAAATTAGTCTGAGTTGCCATTTCCCGAAGGATTTCCGCCGAATTTTAACTGTCGCTCTTCACGTCATGGGCATTCATTCAAACAAGTTAGAACCAGTAGGATCTTTGGCAGTTTGGGAAATTACGTAAGATGATCGATGAGCCTAGCCTTTATTGAGTAGTCCGGTTGTCTTTTTGTGACACTGGTCTTGCTAAAATGTGTTCTCTACAGACTGTAGAGTTCTCATGATCACTACTGTAACTTCATTGGCACCTTAAGGATCTGCATTATGACTGAAAGTGTTCACTCACACATTCATCCATCCATTCAATGAAAGTTGTTGAGCACATGTCATATATCCAGTTCTATTCTGGCCACTGTGGGCCGAGCAGTGAAGAAACAGGTGCAAATCCTTACCCATGTGCAGCTTGCATTGAGAGAGAAAGACAGAGACGGAGACGGAGACGGGGTGCTGGGGGGGGAGAGAGAGAGAGAGAGAGAGGGTTGTACCGCCCAGTTTAGACTGTAAAATAGGAACTGGCTTTGAAGCAGGAGAGGAAGCACAACGGTAGTGACGTTAATGAAAGCATCCACAAGTTGGAAGCAAGTGAAGACGGCCATTGCCAACAAATAGTCCCCGCGGGCGCGTGTGCAGCTGAGCCTGGACCGCAGTCTTCGGGGCTGCCGTATGCACTTTGAGGTTTGATCCGCAGGTGGTTCTCCCAAGACCAGCATCGTTTCCAATTTTTGTTTTTTGCATGAGACGTGAGTTCTCAGAAGACCGAGCATTTTGTTAAAGAGAACGTATAAATCCAATAATATGAAAAGCAGACTGTAACTGCAACTAGACGACATTAAGTTCTTATTAAGTAATCATGGAAGGCTACCATTATCATTTTATTTCATAGGATAAGGGGAACCAATATATTAAGGATCCTGCTTGAGCTGCCACAGCTGGGGCCTGCCTGCTGGAGACACGGTGTGTTGACTCTGCCCAGTGGGCCCACGGAGGCCCGGGCTGTAAACCCCCCGAGTTGACTGCCCCCCCCCCCAGGCCAGCTAGGACTCACCCGTGTTTCGAGGGAGCCCAGGCTATTTCCTTCCAACTCGGTTCTCAAAACTCGAGCAGGAACCAGGCACCTGGAGGAATGACTCCATACAGATCACTGAGCTCTATCCTCGGAAATTCCGATTTGGTTTGTGCAGGGGGTGACCCCATCATCAACACCTGCTATTTCTAACAAGCTCCCCTGGAGAGGCTGGTGCCAACCCCTCCGGTGTGAGAAACACATCTCGGGGACCTTGCCCTACTGCCGGGATAGTCACATGCCACACGGGGAACCCGCAAACAGCACTAGTTTATACAGTCTTTTGAAGGAGACTCTATTCCTATTGCCTCCTACACTCAAACAGAGGCCGCACATCTTTGAATGCATCATCGAAGTGATTTTCCTGACGGCCCCTTTGACAAAAGGCGCCTTTCCTGAAAGAGACAGGCGAAAGCCACAATGACAATTTCATAAGGCGTGAAAGCGCCCTGGCAGCAGGCAGCGGCTTCCGGGCGGAAAAGGGTGTCACACTCAATTAGCTCTCTGGGACCGGGATCCAAGGGGCCAGGTGGATGGCTGTAGTATGAACTCACGGTCTTCCCCTGGAGTTCAGAAGATGTATGATCCGGGCCACCGTGCTGGGGATGTCAGTGAGAAGGCGGAATGCAAAGAATGCGATGAAAAAGGGAGGGAGAATCAGCAGCCCCAGACCAGTATTTCTCAAGGCAATTTCCCCTTACCTGTCATTTGGTGATCTGATACACCAATTTCATGGCTATATTTTTCTCTGTACACTGGACTGATTATTCACCTTCTATCATTGCTTTGTTTTTCCATTTTCCTGCTAAAAATTACAGTCAAATTTATGTACTGCTCTTTAATATACTTTCAGGTTCCCATCACAGGATGATATTCTGCTAAATTTCCCACATAGTAATTTAGGTGGAGGATTTAATAGTGTTGCCAACAAAAGCTTCCTGACAATGCCCTTTTAAAGGAATATCTCCCAGTGTCTTCCAATTGCTATAATTTCTGCATTTTACCATCTTTCTTCCATTCTTTTTTCCTTTTGGCTTCTAAAACACAAATGTAGAACTACTTTTCCTAATATCTAGTTTACTGTACTGCTCTCAGGTAAAGTCAGAGCTAACACGTATCAGGGATGCGTCTGAAATGTAAGTCATGAGAATGTGCCTTCCAAATGCTCAGTTTAAAAGACCAGCCTTGCCCTGGCTGGCGTAGCTCAGTGGATTGAGCGCGGGCCGGGAACCAAAGCATCACAGGTTCGATTCCCAGTCAGGGCACATGCCTGGGTTGCAGGCCACGGCCCCCAGCAACCGCACATTGATGTCTCTCTCTCTCTCTCTCTCTCTCTCTCCCCCCCACCGTGTCTCTCCCCTTCCCTGCCCTCCCTAAAAAAATAAATAAATAAAATCTTAAAAAAAAAAGACCAGCCTCAAGCGTTCGTGTTCTCTAACGGCTCTGCAGATCACGGCGCCTTCTTCTGACGGCATTAAATGACCGAGGCCGCCTGCCCTGTCTACATCCCATTCCCATTCCCACCTCTCATTTCTCTGATTTAATTTGATTTTAACACATTTTCTTACTGAATGATTAGGTGATAATAACGCATAACTTCTCCAAGTTTAATTAGAAGAGGCTTTTTTTATTAATTAATAATCTAGCCATGAATCTTTTTTTTCAAAAAAGGAAAAATTACACTAATTTCAACAATTTCATGTTCCATGTGAAGAATTTCCCTTTATGGGTTCCATCCTCAATCTCTTTTCCACTGGAGAGAGTTATTTATGACATAAACCTGTACTTCAATGGATATATGAATATATAATTTTATGTTAAAAAGGTTGTTTAAATTTTGTCAAATTCCTTGGTTATTTAGCAGTTAAGCATGATATACATTTACTGTATTGTATTCCACAGGACGAATTCAATTTTTTAGTGTAAAACATTGATGCAATTTGAATAAGTCACATCACGCAAGTTAAAAGTACTAAACTATATACTCTCAAATTTTGGTTCTGCTCCTGACATCCCTGTTTGTCTCTCTGTTGAGTCTGTTCCAGGCCTTTCATAATCGTTTACACACACACCCATTCCTGTTAGTGTTTGCTTTGCTCTGGGTGGATCACACCAGATAGTGTGCACTGTTCTCCACTCGTTGCTTACACTTGAAACTCTGTCTGGTGGACATCTCTATGGGAGCACATCACGTAGCTTCCTCATTCTTCCCGGCGGTGATGGAGGGGTTTCATGGGCGTGATCCGATCCATGGAGCGCTAGTCATTATGGCTTCCGAAAATTTTTAGAAAAAAAATCTCCTAGGATTAATATTATAAATACATTATTTTTTCAAACTTTCAATTATATCTGTCAGAAGTTAACTAATTATAGCATTTCTACATTAAGAGCTATCCTTCAGTTTTGATGAGTTCTTAATGACTGCCTAATGAATTTTCAATTTCATTACCTCCAACATATGAAAATAACTTAGCAACAGTGTATAATCAAAGAATAAGTTGCATATATACATTTTATATAGAATTTATATATATTGTATATATAATTCCTTAATAAAGAGAAGTTTGAATTGAGATACCTATATCTCTGTCTACATTATTTTATTGTTTATATTATATAGGTTATATTGTAATATTATTTTATTTTAACTCCATAATTTTCTCATCCCACTAGCAAACCCAATTCGTCAGTTTTTCACAGACTCTTTGGAGTTGGGTTTCTTTTCAATGGAATGATGTCTTGATATAGTAAAGTAAGTTTTGACAGGAGAGGGATTACAAATCTAGCTTCGAAGATGAAGCAGACAAATTCTTTGACCAAAGGGAAGTGCTAATGCACAGGCGGAGATTATCGCTGTAACGAGTTTGGGGATATTTTCGAAACAAAGGTACAAGGAGGGAGCTGGTATCAATTCCTTGAAAAGCAGAAGAAAGCAGTACTAGGTATTCCTGCAACTCTCCAAAAAACGTCATTATATTACCGACAACATATGTGAAAAACAGGAGGTAATAATAAAGAAGAGTATAGCAGATGAAGAAATACTAGTATTATTTCTTATAATTTGCATCTCTTTAAGACTATGAGTTCTACTGAGAGCCATATTCTATCATTATTTTTATTGAAAGTATTGCAGAGAAAATGACTTAACATATTACTGGCATATCAAAAATAATTAAATTACAATTAGAGAAGAGGAAACATATTTTTCTTGTCAATAACAAATTAGGTGTTAATCTCATCCCCCTTGGGAAAAGAAAAGTGGTATGCTACATTTTACGACTCAGCTGATTTCAACTTCCAAAACCTTTTTTCTCAGAGTGCTGAAAATAGATTTTGTTCTATTTGTAATTCTCTCAATTTCCTCAGGTTTCTTCTAAGTTCCAGGGAGCTCATGAACCATAAAGTTTCCTGTTAGTTTTGGAACAGATCAAATATATTGTGAGTAATGGCATTTGCCTACAAAGATTTTCAGCAGATATCCAAAATACTTTGGATACATTGGTTTTAAAGCAGTACACCATTAAAATTAACTTCACCAGTTCATACTATATGTGTGGGCACATGTATGCTACCCTATTTTTTAATAGGGTTGTATTACCTTACTATTGGATAATGGTGGACTAGATCTGACTTTGGGAAATCTGACCATAAGCACGAGAAGCCAAAAAAAAAACATATATATATATATGGAAAAAAGATGATTCAAACTGGAGTTTAGGAAACACTCAGAAAATTACTAAGTGGAAAATGGATTTCTGCAAGTAAAAGCTCAGTATTCGTGGTGGGCACAAAGATAGTAAATCAGATACTTCAGTTACAAAAGTCGTCCGAGGCAACAGTAAAAGGTGAAGCAAGTACAGTGGGGAAAAAATGAGAAGACGTTCTTGCAAGGATCTGAGCTCCCCTGAGACTGGCAGCAGGCGGCGTGGAACCAGGAGTGAGGGCCACGCCCTGATGCGCACTCGTATCGCTAGCGTTGTGTCGGGTTTGTCTTACCCCGCGAAGAGGTGGTTTTTCTAAACAAGAGCTATCAGCAGAGGGACAGTGCAGACAGTAGTTTCAAGTAAGGAGAGAGCTGTTTCAGGTGACAGAAGAATCCAACGAGGACACCTGCCATGCCTAGCTAGTATCTTGCGTTGAGTTTCACTGCCACGGGTGTGGGGACCGGCTTTCCCATTCCGTCTCAGGGGTCAGTGCCCATCACTACCAAGGCGAAAAGCTGTAGGCATTGTAACGAGGCGTAAATGTGTGGAAATGGCAAGGCTGTGAAGGTGGCTGTGCAAGAGTTTAATTCCATTGGATGGCGCCGCCTGGGGCCGGAAGGCGTGCAAACCAGTGCGTGTGACGTGGGGGAGCGGAGAGGGGAATCGCGTTGCATGGGTTGTAAGCATCGCCTAGCAACGTGCACAGTAAGGAGTGTGGCATGAGTGTACAATGGATTTTACATTTTTTTCCATTCTGAGATGATTTTAACCTGTATGTGTATGTGTGTGTGTGTGTGTGTGTGTGCGCACGTGTGACAGAGAATCAGTTAGAATCCACTAAATACAGAATTTAATGCCGGGGTTATGGGTACTGGGCCCATCACTTATAACCACTCATATGGTAAGTTTATAGAAAAAGGAAATTTAATATATTTTATGACGTGTGCCCAAATATTGCTACCACACACTCACAACAGAATTCCTATGAGTTTGAGGGTAATTGGTGGTGTTTTTAGGCAGCCTGGTCAAAGGAAGCTGTTACTCTCGTCACCCAAGGATGTTTTCCCTTCTTTATACCATTTCGCTGATGCCCGGCTCCGGCCGCCCCCATCTGGTACGACATCCAGCTGTTTAGATGGGGGTCAGCGCACGTTTCTATCTCTCCTGCCTTATTAAGCGGAGGTTCTGAATGAATAGGGTATGTGTTCTAATGGAATTCTCCCCTGGGGCACATCCAGTCATTTTACACAATGACACACCAAGAAAGGCAATTTATGATGTGTGACTGACTCTAATGTGACTTTTCCATCATTTCATTTGTTTTCCATTAGTCAGAAAAAAAGACATACGAGCTACACAGAAATCTTTTTATTGTACTCCACAGGGGTTTTCAGGCATATTAGAATTCTGGTGAAACACAACGTTTTATGAAGCTTGTGAAAAAAATGGATTTTAAAACACATTTTTTTAATCTTCCAATCTCTATCGAGAATTTCTAAAATCTTCTAAAAGGAATTTTAAATTTTGAAAAAGTGCAAGTGCCTTATAAAATGGATTTTCAAAGACAAATGTTTGCTTAAAACTTTCATCAGCACTTGTAAACAAGCTTCCATTATTATAATTCAGGCTTCTGAAATCCTTTGTAATTCAAATATAAATCAAATTAATTCAAAACCAATGGCTCAAGTTGTGTAATTTAAGTCAATAAAGCCCTACTTTTAGTTATTTTATCTGTCCTCAGTCACAATATTTGGTGTGTCTATTTAGGTTTCTCAATAAATGATCAGCTCCAACATATACACATTGCGGTGGAGAAAATATTATTTATCATCATATATCATGTATTTATGCTATTTACCTAACATCTTCAGTCCAGCTGGGTTTTCTGCTTAGGATACACCCATCACTACTTCCCCTTTCTGCTCTCCGGCTGCACAGAATTTGGGGGGTTTTATTTTCATCGCATCCTTACTATGAGTCTCACTCCTCCCCCATCTGT
This sequence comes from Phyllostomus hastatus, assembly GCF_019186645.2. NCBI lineage: Eukaryota > Metazoa > Chordata > Mammalia > Chiroptera > Phyllostomidae > Phyllostomus > Phyllostomus hastatus. The sequence continues at coordinate 20,931,521 of NW_025333607.1, read as the reverse complement.
CCCTGTCCTCCCTCTCTCCTCTCCCCAGCTCATCCCTCCAAGGTGGCGCTGCCCCTGGTCTGGAACTCAGCCTGGCTGTGCAAGGAGGACTGTGTCACGCAACATAAGATAATCATATGGGTGGGACTGGAATGTAAAATAATGAGCTATTAAAAATAACAAGGTACTTTGGAGTTTACACTATACCCAGCATGCAAAGTCTGGTAACAGTAGCAGAACAACAGCGGAGAATGTCTAAATGGTTTTAAGAGATTGTACATTCCCTGCTATGCCCTGAAGTGGCAAAGCACCTGTGTGTGGTCTATCTTAAAAGTCAGTCAGTCAGGGTGTAATCACTAGTATAACTACTAAAGATGCTTTGAAAAATGAAGCTGAGAGGGAAGAATGATCTTTAAAATTTATCCTAAAGAAGGCAGGGAAGTAAGTACAGTACGAGGACTAAGAAATAAAATGGAATGAATAGAATAAGTACCCTTATGGTGACTTTATATTTAAATATACTGAAATAACTGTACATGGAACTAAATACTTCAGTTACAAATAAGAATTATCAAGCTGGATATTGAAAAAAGAAGTAAAACAAAAAGAAAGTAAAGACGATGTGATACGAATACGGCATGGTCACAGAACAGGGGGCCAATCAGAGACCCTGGCCACCAGGATGAATTCTAGGAATCTGAATCTGGGGTTATTTCAGTCGGGCCCAAAGATCTTTCTCTAATACATATATTTCCATGCTGGTTTTTGTTCATAATAGTTTGTAAATATTTTCTCTGAAAAGTTTTACATTTTGCCATACTTTCCCCCTAAGTTAGAGATGCAAGTTCTGTCCTTAATTGTTTTTAAAGTTTTCCTTTGAAGTCGTTGTTAATCCAAATGCAGTTGTAAGGAATAATGCAGATCCACGCACTTCTTACTAGTTTTCAACAACGGAAACATCTTAGAGACCCTGGTACCCCATTACCGCCTGGCACTGACCCTGGCGTAATGAAGACACAGAACTTCTCCATCAGGACCCAGACCCTGCCGGGTCCCCCTCGATAGCCACCCCCACTTCCATCTAATTCCCCCCACTGACACAGTTTCGTCATTCCAAGAAGGAACGCTATTCAAATGGAACCATTGGGGATGCGCGTTTCCCCTCCCCCACTCTGCATAACGCCCTCGGGCCGTGGGGGCAGTTTTGTGTATCAGTATTCCGTCTTGTTTCACTGCGGGGCAGTTAGAGTTCCACAGTCGGGTCGTTTCAGCACCACCCCTGGAAAGGACCTCTTGGTGATTCCTAGACTGGGACTGTTCTTTAAAAAGAAAAACAAAACGGTCAGGGCCAGTCACGGATGGGATTTGTGTGAAAACAGGTGATTGTAAGTCTTTGTTTCTTTGGGATAATTGCCCAGTTGGCAGCTGCTGGGCCATGGGCTGGGCCGTGAGTAGCTTCTCTGGAGAAACTGCGAAAATATTTGCTTTCTTTTAATAGTTCCACCAGCAGATTCGCAATGAGTCAGTCCCTGGGTGTTCCCACTAGTTTTTAATTTCTGACCATGTGTGTTTTGTTGATATTCTGCTCAGGGCAGTGAGATCCCCCTTTTTTAAAGTTTTGTTTTATTGACATGGTGGCTTTGACTCACATTGCCCAAATAGCTATTTTCCTGTGCTCATTTGCTATCTGTACATCCCATACATCAAAACAACATACATGGTACGCTGGCGTCTAAACCCTGTCGAGGTTATTCAAAAAGTAATATTCTTTGCAGTGCAATTCCTCATTTTTGTTAAAATATTAAAACATTTCATTTCTTTTTAATCCTCAATATCAAAGTCTACTTTTTTACACCGTTCAGAAAGTAGCTCGAAAGACATGTGAAATATGAAGCCGGGATATTCACAAGGACAACGAACCCAAATCAGTATGCGTCCTTTCGGCAACATCGCGCAGATAAATATGTAAAGACTCCAGACGCTTTTTGGCTGCGGAGAGCCTTGAGGGGCGCATGCAAATATGGCTTCTCCTGACCTTGATGTGACCTTCAGTTTTCTCTGCAAACGATCTAAGTAAGCGATCTATATAAATGTGCCTCTAATGCCCAAGTCAGTCCCCTCCTGTTTTATAGGAAGCATTGGAGAGAGAGAGAGAGAGAGAGAGAGGTTTCTCCACTTTATGTTTACTGTGGCCATGGTGACACTTGCTCCCATATGACTCAAGGACACATTTTCATACATTCTATTTGATACATTTCTTTCAGTTCCTTGACAGGCTCCCCTCTGGCTTTCCCTCTGTCTCAGTTGATTGGGAAGACAACGAGGGAACGTGGGCCGTAGGGGTCTCTGGGGGGCTACAGAGGAGGCGGGCACTGAGACACAGAGAATGCCATGAGCTGAGGCCGGGGCCACGGTATGAGGAGTTGACTGATGGCTTAGGCTGGTCTCTAAACTTTTGGAAAAAGGTTCCAAGCAAGAGTATAATTCACTTCGGAGCACGGCACGTGCTGTCCCAGTCTCCTACTTCACGCCTCCCAGTGGCTTTATATGGGTGTGTGATGGGGGTGTCCTCACAACCTCGTCCACGCAACACCTGCCCCAGAAGTCCTCGGAGGTGTTGACATAAATGGGAGTCTGCCATCATAGCTCACGGCAGGTGGATGACGATCTCTGAGCCTGAGCTCCAGAATGTCTCTGGTTTGCAGGATCCTTGACGACTTTCATGTGGTTGGAGAACTACCGGCTCACCAGCACGTTGGCACTAACCACCATTCGCCTGCTATTTGACTGCTACTTCCTCCTGACCCAGTTACGTAACCCATTTTCAAGTTCATGCCACTACAGAACTATAGCATTCTTCTAATAGGTTGAAAATACGTGATATGGTTTGTAAATATTTTTAAAGTAAAAAAAGGAAAGTGGGAAAAAGTAGTAAGAGTGAAAAAAAGTTAAGTTTTGACATCCTCATGTTAGATGTTAAATTAGTATGAGATATCTCCCAACAAGGACGCCCCCGTGTGCCCGGCAGGTCGCCCCCAGGATTACTGACACCCCCAGCCTCAGCACACAACAGCACTGCCAGCAGCCCCCAGGCACCGAGCCCTCCTGAGGACACTGTGGACCCCCAAAAGGGAGATTCACTTACTGGGAACCCCGAGAAAGCATTTTTTCTGCTGAGAGGGACTCCCCAGGGTCAACGGGGGGCCCAAATGCTACAAACACCGAGAGGCCAGCAGTCATCTGCTGACAAGGCATTCTCGCCTGCTCTGCACACTGGGAGGGGGGCCTCCGAACTCCCGGTTCCCACACTGTCACCTGCTCGCTCCTGCCACCTGAGTCAACTGTTACAAGGCAGTCAGCGGTTTGAACTGTCCACCAATGGTCTGGCCACCTGCCCTGTCCAATCAGAACTTCTCCATAGCAACCAATCAGAAAGTGTCATACGAACCAATCAGAAAACGCAAGACCAGCCAATCAGAAAGTGTAATAACACACAGTCAGAGCTGAGCAGTTCAGACCTGTCAGAACCATAAGAATTTGGGTATCCCAGTAACCTAAAACATACTTAATAAGGAACCGGCGCAAGAACTTTCTGCGTAGAAAAGAAAAAATGCACTCACCTTTGTCTCCGCGGAGCACGCGCGGTTCTTGCTGGAGGCTGTACAAACTGTTCGCCTGAACAGAGCCCTTCCCCCTCCCCTCTGGTCCTTTCAGAGCTGTTTGCAACGCCACTGCCCATTGATTCAGTCCACCGCACCCAGGCCACAGATACCAACCGCTGAGGACCCAGTCCACAAAATGAATCGCTTAGAGCTGATCTTCCACCCGACTGAGCTCTCCATGCCGGCCAGCACACACAATCCCCTGGACCATCACGCCCTAAACCCAGGGATCACAGCGTTCTGGTCAGATCATCACCCACCACGGCGGGGCCTGTAGAAATTCATCCACGCTCCCCTCGGGAATTGAAGGGTTATCAAAAGCAAGACCCTCTAATGACACCCACCACTTTGCTAAATTGTCCCCTGGGATTTTTCTGCTTTCTCTGAAATCGGGCTTTCTCCTCCACTGCCACCCCCTGTGGCGGGCAAGAGTCGAGTCAGCGAATGAATTGTGTGATATTCGTCGCATATTACTCACGCTTGCAGTCCTGGGTGAGGGTGGGAGTCACCTCCTCCAGTCACTTCCCGCGACACATGCTCCCTGGGGGGAAACAGAAGGTTTTAGAAGTTCGTCCCTCACAAGGGTGCACCTTCCTTCTGGGGGTGGGGGTGGGGGGCTGCAATGCACAGCACAGGGACTGCCATCTCTCTCTCTCTCTCTCTCTCTCTCTCTCCCCAGAGGTCACACTGCCATCACTGTTCATGACAGTAACCGCAGAGAGGACCTCTCCACACCTCTGGCTTCTCAGTCTTTCAGGTTCCTTACTTCCAAAGACTACGCCCTCTACCCACAGAAGGCCCCCACTCCTAGAGGGTTCCATGTAAAATCCTTGACGTCACGCTCTTATCAAAACCCATTAGCCCTGGCTGGCGTAGCTCAGTGGATTGAGCGCGGGCTGGGAACCAAAGTGTCCCAGGTTTGATTCCCAGCCAGGGTTCATTCCTGGGTTGCAGGCCATAACCCCCAGCAACCACACATTGATGTTTCTCTCTCTCTCTCTCTCTCTCTCTCTCTCTCTCTCTCTCTCTCCCCCCCTTCCCTCCCTAAAAATAAATAAATAAAATCTTTTTAAAAAAGTGTCACATGAAAAAAAAACATCATCCTCTTTTCCGTCTTCGACAATCACTATCAGGAAACACACAGAAATGCTGGGAGGAAAGGTCTACACCTACAATAAAAATGTCAATAGAAACATTTCTACTCATGAAATTGAAGCATAATGAATGATATTTTATAGATTGATACAACCATTTTTAAATTTTTTAGAAATGTATTCCAAATGTTTTTAAATGTGTCAATTTTGCCTTAGCAGAGAAATTACATATGCATTTATATACTTTATAGCATATGTGAATGATGCATTTATTGCTAAGGCTTTTAGTATGGTAAGCTTGCAATTATTCAAATGTATAAACATTGTTCACACAGTTATGTTTTCAAAGTTCTGGTTTTTCTCATTGGTAAGGATCGTTGAAGAAATGGGATCAAGAACCAAATGAATACTGCTGGAATTCTCGTGCTGGCCAAGGGGAACGAACAGGAACGAGATTCACTTTTCAACAGGAAATAAACAAAAAGCAGGAAAACATATGGAAAAAGGCATTTAAACGCTGGGCATCGGGCAGCAGGGACAAGAGACCCCTGAGAAAGAAAACTTGGCAAGTGAGACCTCCAGCCGCCTGCTTTTTGTCGAGAGTCCCCAGGATCTAACTTAGGGGAGGGGCGCCCAAGTGCAGCTCAAATTTGGGTTCCCTGAGCCTGGGGGACGGGAGCTCACAGTCAGGCAGACGGAAGCTGCAGAGTTAGCAGAACAGAGGAGCGATGAGGGGAGGGCTGGGGGAGAGAGCACCCCGAGATCCGAGAGGCTGGCCCTCCGACAGGGAGGGTGCGGTCTGCCGGTCAGCTGTGCGCGCGACGGAAAACCGCGAAGGGACAGTCTGAGAGGAGGAGAGGGAAGAGCCCACACAGGGTCGGGGCGGTACCTGCGCCCCCGCCCCCCCCCCCCGGGACTAGAAACACGCAGCAGCTCCTGGACTTCAAGGCCCGCCCCCCCCCCCCCGTCAGTATTAGGCAAGAACTGGCCCTAGGCCGAGCACTTCTCGGGAACTGCCTAACGAAGGTAGAATCACGACACGAAACGAGCAACCTGTTCCCGAGCACCTTGACTGTGAAAGGACGAAGCCCGAGAACACGGACCGGCACCACCAGCTGCGCCGTCTGTGCAAATGACCTTGGAGGGCCTGAGCGTCCGGCTGCTGCGTGCTCCTGGTTGAAGCTACAATGCACCCGAAGGTCAGTGGGCCCAGGAATTGTTGGGGCCATTGAAAACGACCGCAGGCACAGCTCACACTCATTTCATTGTTCCTGCATGGATGCTGGCACCGGTTTTGCTGAGAAAAGTTATAGAAGCCACTTAAGGAATGCATCATGCAGGAGGGGTTATTATGGAAGGCAGAAGCCAAAGGAAGCTCTCTGAGGGTTTAGAATTCTGCTACCAAACAAAAAAAATTTTTCTTTCAAAGAGATCACATTGATATGCTTGAGACGTGGGTATGATTATCCCCGTTACTTCCAGATTTAACTCCCAGGTTCGGCATATGGCAAAATCTAGGGAAATTTGATGAAATGCTAAAAACTAATTAGCGGTTGTCGCCCAAGCTTCTGTTCCCATCACAGTATTCCTACTGGGTCAAATTAATATGTTCTTGCTGGTTGCAGGCAGCAGCAGTAAGTTGAGCTGAAATAGTTTTTCTGTGATTTTCCACGTGGACAGCAAAAGTTACGTCATTTTTTAGTCGACTACTGGTTAGCCCTAAGTGATCAAAGTCAATCAATATGAAATAAATGAGCATGTCACAATCATCCTATAGCAAGAAAGGTTTAAGAATTGAAAGGACCTTTTGGATGCTTGAATCGTCCTGGAGTTATTTTTGTGCATGTTCTAGTTCTAAATATTTTATGTTCTTACCCAACACAGGGAGTTAAACCATCCTGAGAGTTATCACTCATGCCTATTGGTGTGAATGAATGCATTTGAAAACTAATGTAGCATGGTAGTAAATGCTCACAGCTTCAAAACACAGAGCCATCAAAAGTAATATTTTAAAAATATGAGTGTATCATAGGAAAGCCAAATTAATAGCTAGAATCATCCTCTTTTTGATCAGCAGAATGCTATATGGATAAATAAAGAGATGTGCTTGATTTAAAAAACTTGTAGATGGTTTCACTAATTTAAGAAACTAGCAGAGAGAACCTGAAATGATAGCATGTTCTTTATTTATTTCCATTTAGAATAGCAGCCTGCCATAAAAAATCTTAAATATTTTCTTTGTGAAAAATGAGATCACTTATAATCTTAAAGTAACATGGTGTTAATTATTTGGAATCTATTTCAAATAATTATTAATGATATTGGCACTATAAACTTTGAAAATGTTAAAGCAGTGCTCATCCCAGTCATTCCCGTTCATCTTTAAATGGGTTTTGATCTTTTCAATGTAACAACTTACACTCCGTCAGTAACTACTGTTCTTTGAGTACAAAACTGGTCAGCCCTTGGTGAACCTGACTGATTCAAGCTGTCCCATAGAGCCAATCTAAACTGCGTCAAGGCGGGAAGGAAACAGAAAAGTTACGCAGTTACTTCAACAGGGCAGTGTTGGAGACTCCTAGCGTATTCACAAGGGCGGGCTATATTTTTACCAAAGTCCTTCTAGAAGAGCTGATAATCAACTCATTTCTAATCACCACACTCTCCAAGGATTAAGGTATTCAAATAGTGCTTGTAAATACAGTATACTATTTATTAACTTTAAAAAGCTTCCAATTCTAAGATGTGCCATTATTTTATGTATGTCCCCAAAAGAAACCAGCCACCAATGAATCAATGTGACAATGCCTCATTACTGCTCACAGATGTCCTTTATTTGATGGTACCTATCGAACGTGGTCTTTTATTTGATGATTTAGTTCGGGTTTTCTGCAACAATAAAAGAAAACAGGCAAGCAGTAAATTAAACATTGCTAACGCATGCACAAAGTCCCTCTCTCCCAAATAACTTTTTGGCTGAGGGCTAGCTCTGGTACTTTGCTTGTAGACAGCATCTTTCTTTGTCATAAAAAGCAGTGGTGATGCCACTTTCATCAAGAAAGGGGCGTTTCTCCCTCGTCTTCAGCAGCCGCTAAAATATCACTGGGGTGTGTTTCGGCTCCAGACTGTCAGTCAAGCTCACGCTAACGTCACCCAACAACAATTTCCAGCAATTTTACAGAAGAGGGAGCAGTGCAGCGCACGCAGCAAAAAAACATGAAAGTCCCGAACATGTAAAATATGGCCGTCAGTGTCCTTTGTCACCAGACAGATGGTGTGTGGCCTTGAGACGAGAGCAGATGTCAAGGCGCACCGCAGCAGCAGCATGGTGAGCTGGGGGATGGAGAAGCGCCGGCCCAGTCCCCTTGCGAGTCAGGTTGGGCCTCCGCAGGTGAGGCTCTGCCCCCATTTCAGTGCTGCCGAGTCCAGAAACCACATGCCGCTTCTTCAGAATTGCTCACAGCTCGTTTCCAAACCTTGGAGCTATCCTCGAATCAATCATTCACATACAGTGACTTCCTGGGGGTGCTCATTGGTCTCCAACTGGGTGCACAGCCTCAGCTAATACCTCGGGGGGAATAATGAAGCATAACTATTTCCCCCCCTTTCCTTAACCCTGGAGCTGGGTTGTCAGACCTGCCCCCCAGTCCCTTTGGCATCGTTTGACACTATTTCCACAGTCTGATCAGATCTGCAACTCATGTCTTCCTTTCACATGATGGCGTAGTGTCTTTTTATTGAGATTGGCGGACATCAGTTTGGGTTTGTTCTTTGATCTCCACTTCTTGAGGTATCAATCATCTTTGTTGTTTCTTCATACCATAGGCGTTAAGGAAATTTAATAAGGTGCCATCAAAAATGTATTGGGGTTTTTCATAAGGGTAAGTGATGAAAATATAAATCACGTTACCAACATAGAGAGAATTCATTGCTTTTTAACCCAGTATCAAACTCTCATGAAACATAATTTTTCTGTCCCTCGCAGTTCTCCAATAAATTATTAAGCTAAGTAACACCAATCTTTTAGACGGCGTTCTGCCAGTTAAAGGGTTGCTCTCTGTCCCTGCTGCTTCGTGAGGACGAAGAGTCTACAGCTGAAGACATGTGCCCAGCTGGCCTGTTTTCAGTGTTGACACAGGACTCTGTGAGTCCAAGAATTCTAAATGCTCACTTCGCCTTCCAAAGATAATTCTCAAGATAAGAAGAAAGGCCCTATTTCTTTTTTTTTAAGATTTTATTTATCTTATGTTTAGAGAGGGAAGGGAGGGAGAAAGAAAGAGAGAGAGAAACATCAATGTGCAGTTGCTGGGGGTCATGGCCTGCAATCCAGGCATGTAACCCTGACTGGGAATCGAACCTGCGACACTTTGGTTCACAGCCTGCACTCAATCCACTGAGCTACGCCAGCCAGGGCTGAGAGACCCTATTTCATGTGATGTTTTCATGGCTTGAGTTGTATATTTTAAGCATTTAGGCACATGATATCTGGGCCTTTATTTTCATCCCTAGCCAAATCTCCGGGTGTTAGGGGCTGGCCTTATTTCAGACCTCAGTCCGTGCCAACGTCCATGAAAGAGACCCACGAATTTTCTTTTCTGCCGGTTTGATGGGTTTCTGTATTTCCAGATTATTTTAATAATCTGTTTTTCAAATTTCTATTCTATCTCCCCCTGGAAGTGTCCATCTCTTCTTTGGTAGAGGAATCATCTGGGATAAAGCTGTGGGTAAATAATGCATAAAAGTATTTTCATCTTTTTGTGCTCCCACTCACTCCTCTCCCCAGTCAGTCAAATGTACGCGTGCCGCTGTTTAAACACATAATTAGCACTATGTATTCATTCGGAGGGTCGCAGTTGTCACCTCCTAAAACTGAGGAGTGTCGTGAGCTCCTTCCTCCCCGCCCGCTCCCAGGGGCAGCTGCGTTCGTGTCTGTGACCCTCGTGTGGCAGCAGGAGACCACGGAGTGTCAGCTCAGAGACCCTGTTGCCTTTTAGGCTGTGATTTCTAACCAAATCCACTGGCATTTTCCCGAATAGATCTGAGTCTGGGGTGGTTAGAAAAGGCAATTATTCATGAGTTACTTGTATTTTCCTTTATGTAACAAACTGATAATGCAATCTGGGCATATAATAATATACCACCTACGATATTCTTTATGTCTTAGTAAGTGTCTCTGTTCCAGTTTGAGCTTCAAACATAACAAAATGTGTTTATTATTGGATGTTATCTTAAGGTCAACGCTTTTGTGAATCTCTGAGCTTACAGCTTTACTTCAATACTTTGGTGATCATTTAAAGTGAGTATACACCTTATCAATTCTTCTCTATCATTAAAATTTCTACCTCAGTTGACAGCATTCAAGAGGATGACCCAATTAGCAATGGCCACTTTGCAAGTTCTTATATTTGAGTTATCACGGCTCTCCCAAAATTTGCATAATACTATTTTTAAAACTACAGGGAATAAGATCACACACGTTGTGGTATAAAATGGAAAACCATAAGGAAGAAAATCATGTGTAATAAATGACTTCAGGCTGATTACATTAAGTTTAGATGGACAGTGAGTGGCCTTGTAACTTTTGTCCAGTAGGGCCCCTGGAAGGAAAAGATATAATCATCCAGGTGGGGTATCTGTTCCTAAATTCGGTGGGTCCTCCCCGATGCTGTCTCATTTATTTCCTGGGTTCCAGGTAGAAACATGTGGCATTTTTTAAAAAGGACCTTGTTTTGAAGGCATGCTGAATGTAAAGCAATACATGGAAGGCGACTATGGCTGTGATTTCTGATTCAATAGCACAGCCTCTGATGTTTCCCGGTAAAAACTGGTCAATGTCAACATGATGAATGCTGGAACATATTTTTAATCAATTAACCCCTGAGGTTCTAATTAGATTACTTCAGAGCACTCAGCAGTGAGAACTCTTGAATATATTATTTCGATGATGGAATGTCATTTCCCAAGACCAAGGTTTAGGAATGAACAGCCTTCCTTTGTTAATGGAAATCATTTTTGTTTACATGCTTTAAACTTTAAGTGACTGATGATCTTTTCTCCCCAGAACGTTGACTTGTTTGTCCAATTTTGAAAAAAAAAACGAATCGCACAAATACACTCATATTACTACCACATGTCAGGATTTTGTATCTTTCCTATGGGTAAAACAGTGAGCTAAAATTCCTGACATACCACAAGATAATTTTTCCCTCAATCTCCAATTTGAAATGAAATACAGATATCTTTCTTTCTCTTAGTTAACATATTTCTTACTGCACCATCATGAACAATTTAATTCTCCCTTATTTTAATTAAGAACAGAGTCAGAACAATCAATGTTGACTAAAAAACTTATAATTAATTTTCTTTTCTATTATGACTTTTCCAGTGGACAAAACATAATTTTGCATTGAATTTGGGAGATCCTATAATAGAATTTTCACATGAAAAGAACTTCATTTTTCTGTTTTATATCACATTATTACAGGCGCAAAACATTCCTTCTCTTTTAGCAATCCTATGGACTAATTAATTACTCCCTTTTTAATGCGGAAGAAAATGAGATTTAGGTAGAATATATGCCAGGACTATGATTCACACTTTGATATTTGCCCGTAGTCTACAGAAGTATTTCTTTTGCACAACCGCTGCCTTTGCAGCCTTGAAAGAGTCTTCAGGTTCTTCCTGGGGAATAGGAGTGGCTGGAGACGCCGTCCGTGCCTAGATGTGCTTCGCAGGAGAAAGACGTCGTCTTTCAGAACTAAGGAGGGGTTGGCTGTGGATATAGATGTCTGTAGATATATAGATATATCTATAAATACAGATATGTGCAGCTTTTCCTTCTCCAGCTGAAAAAGTTCCCTTTGAATCCAAGTTTGATGAGAATTTCCTTTCTTAAAATCATTCACGGATGTTGAATTTTGTCAAACCCTTCCTTCAACTGTTGCTCTTACCCTCTATGTTTTTTCCTATGGCTATAATCATACATGTTTGCTTGTATTCTCTGTTAGGACAATGGATGACATAGGTTGACTTTCAAATGTTGAACTACCTGTGAACTCCCACTCTAAATCCTCTGGATTGTAACGTGTTATTGTCTTTCTGTATTACTTCAAATGCTAGCGTTTTCTTGAGGATGTTTACATCTAGTGTAGTGGATAAGACTGGACTTTCAAAAATTATCCGTCCATGCGTCAGGGTATGCAGCCCTATGAGGTGAGATGAGAAGAGTTGCTTCTTCTTAAATTTTCGGAAAGACGTTTTTAACAAAATAGTTGTTCCTGAAATGCTGAGTATAATTCACTAGCGAAGCGACCTGGGCCGGACACTTCCATTGTCATTCCCAGAAAGGATTTGATTACAAAGCATAGCACCACTCAGACGTTTTGGGGGGTAGACTTCGGTAGTTGCGTCTTTCAAGGAGTTGATCCATTTCATCTAAGTTGTCAAAACTTGTCCATAGAATTCTCTGCAATATTCTTTCATTATCCATTTAATGTCTGTGGGGTCTGCAGTGATACTTCCTCTTTCAGTCTTGATGCAGGTGATTTGTGGTTTCTCGCCTTTACTTACCAGTCAAACTTACTGGAGATTTCATCAGTTCTACTGATGTTCACTGTCAAAGGAGGAGTCTTGGTTTTCATGTATTTTCCTCATTTTATTGTTTTCTAATCTTTATTATTTCTTGTTAATTTCTTAGTTTCTTGAATTGAGATCTTTCTTCTTTTTTAAGTAGAAGCTAAAAAAGCTAGAAGCTAGAAGTTAAAAAAATTAACTTTTTTAACTGTATTCCTCAGATTTAATATGGTGAACTTTTTATTTGCAATTAGATCAAATATTTTTTTTTATTTTTTCTTGGGAATCCTATTTTATTCACAGGCATTTCAGTAGAGTGTTTCTTGTTTTGAAAATAGTCTTAAATTTATCAGATATCCTTCTGCTATTTATTTCATATTTAATTCTCTTTTTTTTTCTGAGAACGTAGATTGAATAATTTCAATTCTTTTCATTGTAACGTCTTGTTTTCTGCCCCAGTGTGTGCTCTGTTTTGGTGGCGGGTTACACTGTTAAGTCAGGTGGGTAAACCCTTTCTTGTGCACCACAGTTTTATGTATTGTAGGGTGTCTAGCAACTGGGTCTTTGGCCACTGAATGCCACTGGTTTATAATTATTCATTCACCTGACTTTTGTGTCTTTGAATTCATTACTTTTTGTGACAAAATAAATGCAGGACAAAATTATTTGTCAGTAAATTGGTGTTATAATTCAGCAGTGCTCTCTCTCCCCCTCCCTCCCTCCCCCCTCCCTCCCTCCCTCCCTCTGTGTGTATACATGTGTATCTGGCTAGTACATGGGAACTATCTTCAATATTGGAAACTAAATTTTCTCCCATCAGACTCACCCGTAGTTGCAAAATTAATAACAACTGCACAAAATGAGAAAACAAAATCTTCCCTCCCTACATTTGTAACATTCACTGTGGATTCCTTAAAGAAAAAGAAACACTTTATAGTTTTCGTCTAAGGGAATGGGGCTTGAGGGAGTGTCTTCTGCTGGCTGGTGGCAGTCACACCGTGAAACACTCGGTCATCGCTTAGTAACGACAGCTTTTGGACCTTGGCTTAGTCCAGATGCACCGTGTCGTCCGGACCCACCAAGGTCCTGCTCATGGAAAGCGCTGCCCATTGTTTATAACGAGCGCAGTTTACCTGGGACCGGCGACACAGGAGAAATCCGCTGTACAAACATCCTTATTTCCCGAAGAGGATGGCGTGAAATCAATATTATCAACGGACTTAGAAAAAGCTGCCTTATTTTTCTGTCCAGTAAGTGGTCCTTCTATTTCCTTACCCTAATCTTGACTTGACAAGGACTTGAAAAGCCACAAATAATTCATCCCTCAGTCGAGTTCATCTTCATGTTTGTCGTATCGTCCTGGGAATCACAGAGTTGATAATAACTGATGGACAACGAGAGAGTTTTTTTAATTAAAAACGGTTATGTTATTGTATTAACTACAGAGAGTGAAACAAGAATAGGGCACTTGGGAACTGTGTAAGCTATTTTTAAAGAGTTCAGGTGAACTGCATACTCTCCCTCAACTTCTCTAATGAACCCAACAGCCCCCGTCAACATGCAATGCAATGTCAAGGTCTAACTCTGCTTTGCACTCCAATAAATGTGAGCACACTTCACAGAAGCCAATTAGTATTAACAGTGTTACCACTACTAGCAAATGTTTTCTTGAGGGCTAGCTTTGTGCTAGATACAATGCTTCATTACCTACGTTAATCTACTTTAATCTTCACAATCAAACATGAGTTGGAGCTATATCCAGCAAATGGGAAACCTGAAGACCTAGAAATTGGAAGCTAATCATATAAGTGCTCCGAATGCTTGCATTCTCTAACAATTCTAAAATCCCCCGGCCCCAGCGTGGAAGCTAGTCTAGCTGGGGGCGGGGTGGGGCAGTGAGGATGTGAGGACGGTGAACCAGAAGTGAGAACAGGGTGATCACGTCATGGAGTCAGCCAAGCAGGCTCCTTTACAGACCCATAAGGAGATGGATACACAGTCAGAGAGTAAAATTCCACCAGCACAGTCACTAAGAATTAAGGTGCGTGGACAACAGGCTGGGCAGAATCAGGAAGGACATCGCACATAGTGGTGAGCAGTGTGGGCTTTTCCCTGAGAGCACAGGGACTCCCTGAAGGATGTTAGGTGGACGAATAATATCTCATGATGCTGAAGGAAATGCTCTTGTTTTATGGCTGTTTTTTGTTGGAATGTATCAGAAGATCTTAAGAGTGGAAACAGAAAGAGCATTCATGAAATCGATTCTGTATTAAGGTGGTTGGACGGCCAAAGCCAGGGTTGGGGTCACAGGATCACGGCATCCTTTGTGGATTAATAGAAAGTCACATTTAAGACTCACTCCACAGTTCCTGGTTGGAAGATCTGTTCATTTTTGTTTGTCATGGCTTCAGTACCCCGAGGAAAACTGGTGGCTGGTGGGGGGCGTGATGAGAGTCTGAAAACTCTGGATGAAATCTGTCTCCGTCCCAACGTCTCCTCGTCTGCAGGACGCCGTGCTGTGGCCCCTTTCTGCATCCAGCTCCCTTGCAAACCTGCCCCCCCTCCAGGTCTTCACTGTATGGAAGCCCAGCTTTCCTTCACGTCCATCCCCCATCCTCGTCTCGTAATTCGGCGTAATACTATTCATCTTCTAGCCACGCACCCCTGTTTGCTAAGCTTCTCTATTTATAGACCAAAGAGTGCAGTGCTCATGTATCGTCCCATCTCTCACACCCCCATTTTGCCTCAGGGAACCTCAGGTAAGCGGAGATACACTAAATCATGTTTCCCACCTACCACAACCTCAGAAGGACTAGGGTTATTGTTCCAGGGACCGTTTGTTGCCTAGAATCTGTTGCCTAGAATCGGTGTCCTACAAGTAACGGAATTTGCAAGGACAGGATCAGTCTCAAAATTTAAATACTGTCTTTTCCTGGGAGGCGTCCTTTTTCCAGCAGAATGTCCAGGCGGAGTAGCCCAGCTTCACCTCGCCGGGCGGCTGAGCGGGCCCTGTGCACCGGCGCTCCGAATTAAGTGAGCCACGCAGTCCCTGGGTTCTCTGGCGGCCTTTTAACAGCGCCTTGAAAGCTTAATGAGCCTCGAGCATATTAATACCAGCTCAGAAGAAGTCCCAGGAATCCCCTCACACTCCTCACGCAATGCATTTTTTAAAGAGAGGACTCGTCTTGAGTGCACAGCCCTGCCTTCCTGTGAAAGGGTCTGCCTTGTTACAGGGAAGAGCCCTCTGCCCCCAGCCCCCGCCCCATGCTGCTGCAACACCACAGACACTGTTTTTCACGTGTCCTCAGCTGCCTGTTGACGAGCGTCGATTACAAAGTGTTTTAATTTCTTATCATGAAATAACGCTGCTGACGCTGAGCCTGCTTCTCCCACTATCCCCGTCACGACTTACCTGCGCCTCCACACGCTGGTACGGCCATCGCTTTAAACCGTTGGAAGCACTGGTTTGCAAGGACACATGCGCCCCTATGTTTATTGCGGCGTTGTTCCCGGCAGCCAACGGAAACAACCGGGGAGCCCTTGGGCAGATGATTGGATAAAGAAGACGGGGCACAGACACACAGTGGAATCCCCCTCAGCCACGAAAAGATGAAACACTGCCCTTGGCGACAACATGGATGGACCGCGAGACTATCGCGCCAAGCGAAATAAGTCAGAGAGAACAGGTTAAGAACGCTGTGATTTCACTCACACGTGGGACAGAAGATGAAAGCAGCAAATGAGCAAACGAGGAGAACAAGCAGACAAAAGCCAGGCCCAGACGACAGTGTGGTGGTGACCAGAAGCAAGGGGGTAGGGGCAGCAGAGGGTCAAGGGGTCCCATATCTGGTGACAGAGAACGATGTGACTTTGGGTGGTGGGTACACAGTGCAACGTACAGATAACGTATCCTAGAACTGTACCCTGGACACCCTCTATAACCTCTTTGTCCATTGCCACCCGACACATTTAATTTAAATAAACAAATAGATAAATGATGACCAGAAGCTGAGACAAACAGGTTACGTAGGACAAATATAAAGGATTACATAAAACTGGCAGACAGACTCTTTAAATCAGGAGAAAATCAGAAAAACCTGAAACAGAGATTTGCCTTTCACTTCAGCTCCTCATTCAAGTTGTGCATTGTTAGGACAAATACCAACAGGAAACCAGCTTGCTGCCCAGTTGAGAAATGCATTTAGCTTCTCTGATATGTGGTTTGGCCCACGGCCATCCTAGCTCTGTCTGTCGCCAGGGTGCCTGCTCTGTGTCAAAGGTCTGTCCCAGTTAAGTCAAGATGGGCTTTTACAAGGGGAGGGGTGGGGGCGGGGGAGAGGGAGGGAAGGATAAAAAGCTCTCTAAAATTGTCGGGGTCAGTAAAGAGAAAATTCTATTAAATATAATTGTTTCAAAATAATTATGTACCTTAATACGTATGTTCGCTTTGTTCTGGCTTCACAATTAAAAAAAAAAAGGCAGCTTCCTTAGGGTCTAGAAATCACGAAACACTGCCCTATATTTCACTTTGGGACAAGATACTTTTCTCTTTCAATTAAAAACAGTGTCACAGTCACCAAGTCCAGCAAAAACTGACAAACTAAAAGGACAACCTCATCTGCAGATTGTTAAAAGAGAATAATGAAAAATAATATAAACATCTTTGCCAACCCAAACACTAAAAGCTAGGAACGGAACGTATTACGTGTGAGCTAGGGACAGGGGGTGCTAGAGGTGTAAAGAAATAAAATATGCATTTCAAATAGCACCATCGAATAGACTGTTATTTAGAAATTACACAAATAAGCACATAAAGTAAGGATAAAGTAGGCAGGGGAATGACAATGTAGCTTCAGCGCATTGCTGGGGAGGGGGCCGGTTGCGACAGCGGACAATAATGTTCTATGCCGGGCAGGACACTTCTATATAATAAAGCATGTTGGTGGCCCAAACGCTTTCATTATCTCCACTGAGAAAGCTGCCACCGTGCTCTGAGGCTGGCGTATTTGCTGCGTGTACTTCTGCTGGTATTCGTGCACCGAGGTGAGCGCACTGGAAAACGGCTTCTCTGTCGCCATTTGTTCTCAGGGAAAGTTTCCCTTTCCTTTTCTGGTGCATCGGGTCCTCCCAGTGTCCGCTGGATAGTAAAGCTGTGTCTTTGAAGTTGCCATTGTGGTTGTCTCCACTTAAAAAAAAATGGGAAGTCTCTCTCTTTTTTTTTTTCTTTTGAGGGCTTTTTAACAAGACCCCTTTGGTATCCGAAGAGTATGAACAGGTTTCCGCCCAGTTGGATGAGAGCTAACTTAGGAAGGTTGTCACGGTCGTTGAATTAAATGAGTAATTCATTCAAGTAGTTCACAGGCCTCCTGGAAACATGAAGTAATTTCACTCCACTGTGATCTCTTCCCTCTGCAGGTTCTGCTTCAAAACTTCTTTTCAAAAACAGAAAACGTAAGTACTTAACTACCTTAGAATGTTGTATTAGTGATTTTAACCAAGTGACGTCTCAATTTAGATAGATGATAGATAGATAGATAGATACATACATACATACATTCATAGAAAGAGTGAGTAGGGCAGCATTAGCCTTGCTCAGTGGAAGGTGAAATTAGGGTTTATAAATCTGCCTTGAAATCTACACTGGACTGAGAAATAAGAGGATATTCAGGTTTCTAAGCCTCTCAGTCAATTCAGCAGCATTCAAAAAAGGAGGAAGAAAGTCTTCCTCGGAACAGATCTTGGGAATCAGTGGACCCTGCCTCGCACAGAGTTGGGCTGACGTCACCAAGCATGGAGTGACATCACACGAAAGGGTGGTCCACGTAAAGCCGACAGCTGGACCCCCTCTAAAACACGCTCCAGGAAAGAAAAGGCAGGAAAGCCGTCATTGCCCACAGTTGATTACCCAGCAGTAGACAGAGATTTTAGAGAACAGACATCAGAGGCAAAATGAATACGAAAACGTCTACCAGGAGAGTGGTGACAAGGGGAGGGGCATTTCAGAGGGTTCCAGTGGAAAGCGATTTCGTCCTCACACCTAGACGGACCTCCTTGCAATCAGAACGCCCACTGTTTTCAATATTCGGACATTGTTAGGGATTTAGCGGCAACTGATGTTAATCAGGAGATAGAATTCAGGCATTTTAATATTAGAAAATATCCAGATTATTACCATTATATGCTATTGAGTGTTAT
Organism: Phyllostomus hastatus; assembly: GCF_019186645.2. Lineage (NCBI taxonomy): Eukaryota > Metazoa > Chordata > Mammalia > Chiroptera > Phyllostomidae > Phyllostomus > Phyllostomus hastatus. The sequence continues at coordinate 20,913,019 of NW_025333607.1, read as the reverse complement.
ATGTGGAAAAGAAATAATTTATTTAAGATAATTTAATAATATTTAGGAAATTGTACCTAGGATAATTTATTATTTGAAGTTTATTTTAATTTACTAAGCATGCTGGATACTAAATATAGAAACACAAATTGCAAATCCAAAACCTTAATTTAGATTAAAAAAAACTAGAAATCATCATAAAAAAGTTTTGCTAGAAAAAAATACGGCAAGTCCTTGCTTTATAAAGTTTGAAGTCCCGAGGAAACCCTTTAATCACAAGGAATTTAGTCAGCTCCTTATTCATTACAGAGGCAATTACTTCTGTTCTGTTCAGGTTGTGCTGGACTGGTGTGAACTCAATAAATACAGCCAGAGAGAGAGCCCTCCACATCTTCATGAGGTATTTTCTTTCATTTATATTCTGAACACAAGGCATTAAAAGCACTCTGAGGGTTAGAGAGACAGGAAGATCACCCACCCTTACAGCAGAGGAGGCACTTGTATAGACGTGCACAAAACTCAATTCGAATATGTATCAAGTGATGCTTAAAAATACGTTAGGATTTACCATACCCAGCTGTGGGATCATTCGCTGTGAAGGGCATCTCGCCATGCTGTGAAGGGCCCGGGCTGAGATTTCTGCAAATGCATGCTGATATTTGGGTACATCCGGGGCAGTACTTTGTGGTGAGAATGGCATCCAGCAGCTTAATTACTAGACCATCTTATTTCACATGTCAGGACCCACGTCTGAATGTTGCGTGGGAAGCCTGAGTTTTGGGGGCCACTCTCACTCACTGACTCGGTCGACCCCCCAAGCTTGCTGACCAAGCAGGCGACTGTCCTTGTCTGGGTCCGGCCCTCAGGCCCTCCTCCGCTCACATTCCCCCTGCCCGCTGCCCCTCCTGCCCAGTGCTGAGCTCCCGGGAATGGATGGCAGGCACAGGAGTGGTCCTTTCCCAGTGGCACTCCAGACGGCAAACGTGACACCTGGTCACCTTTTCCCCTCAAGTTGCTAAGGTTTGACCTTTCATCTAGAATACTATAGCTTATCTGCACTTTCTGTTACTTCTTTGGGGATACTCTATCCTAAATATTTCCTTAACATACTTTCTTGTTCGTTTTCTAGCCCTGTGACCGACAGTCACTTAGAAAATCTTGTCCTCACCCGCTGATGTAAACAGCACTTTGCTTCTCTGGCACCCCCTACCTGTCAAGTTGTTCCATTGCACTTCCTTGCACTTGTAACCTGATCCTTTCATGTTTATTTGTATATTTTACACTAAGTGGCACACTCTGGGGTCTGAAAGCTGGAAGTGCATCATCATTACAGTATACCTACCCGCTGCCTGGGGCATTGCCAGCCTGCCAGCAGCAGTAAGTACTCGGCAAATATTTGCCAGATAACTAATAGTGGTCATTCAACACCTATCTGTCAGAGAAAAGAAAGAACTAAATAGAGGCCACAGGAAAGCATTGCTCTTGAGCTGCTCTAAGAAATTGCCTTTCGTTAGCTACTTTTCGTTGAGAACGGCATATATTTAAACTTAACTAGAAATAGTCTCTGCACAGAGCTAATTAATTCCACTTTTCATCTTGTTGGTTGCAGGAAAAGCATCTAAAACCTTGCCTTCATATTTTGTAGCAAGGTTCACTTATCATTGTTATCATTTTCCCAGGAAATCAAACTTCCAATAACACAGTGCTCACTCAGTTGGAAACATTCATTTTTACCGTATGACTCGGCAACACAGTTATGGAGCATATTTCTTATGAGTTGAAGAAAACAATAGTTTTAAGTTCTGTGTTAACCTGATAAAAGAGTCAACTGTAACATTGTGTTTTAGACCTCCATAAAACTAAATTATGATTGCTAAGTAAATAGCATTGTTTTTTTTTCATTTTATACAATATTATGTTCGTTTCAGGTATACAAAATAATGACTAGACACTTGCATATCTTTTGAAATTATTATCCCAGGAAATCCAGTGCCTGCCTGGCACCACAAATAGTTATTACAGCATCACTAACTATATTCCCTATGCTACGCTGTATAGTAAATACAATTTAAACAAATAAAAAAGCTATTGCTTCATATGAAATCTCAGGGAATTCTCCAGTCCTGTATCCACTTCGTACTTAATAATTCGAACCTCCCACTCGTCCTTCTGGGTGATCTACAGTCTCTTCCTATTTTGAGGGCAGATCATTAGCAACATAACCCCACCTCCGCCATTCATTCCCTTTTCCACGTAACGCAATCTATTACTGGCTTCTGTGGATTTGAACTTGGACGTCGTTGGGGGCCCACTATTCTGCCTATCGCTCCGACAGACCCAACAAGCTCAGCCCACTCCAAGCAGAGGAAGCTTGAGGAAAACCACGCGAAGGGGCATCACTATAAAATAACGCCTTTCCACGCTTCTGCTGTGTTTTGTTCCGCCTCTTCCACATTGTCCGAGTGTTTCCCTTTGAGGATATGTTTCCTCCAGGAAACAAAAAAGGGATGAGATCGGGGTGAGATTGGGTGACTAGGAGGGTGGGGCACGGGGTCACGTTGTTTTGGGTCAAAAATGGCTGAACACTCAGTGCGGTGTGGGCAGGTGCGCTCGTAAATCACTCATCATGAAGTAAGTGACTGTGTTGAAAGCCTTAAAAAAACCCACTGAAGCTGAACGCAGCCTCTCACAACAACGCCAGCTGGCACACTGATCCAGATGGGTTCCTAGAACATTCACCTAGAGCGGGGGAGCCTAGACTATAAGGGGCCCACCCTCCAGAGGACACTTCCAAGGTTTTTTTGGGGGGCGGGTGGGGTAGTTCCCTCTCATATAAGGCAGAGAACCCTGTAAATAATGTTGCTTCCAACCTGAGGGAAAAGAACAAGCAAACACATGACCTACAAACTCAGAACTTGACAGAGCGTTTCAGAGAGGTGACGTCATAGGACACATACCCCATCTTCACATTTCCGTTTGGTCCAAGCAAGGGAGGCAGTGGTTGGAGCGAACTGGAAGAAGTCACCGCAATTCCAGTGAGGTGGTGAAGTCAAGGCTGCACTGTCACGTGAGTTTGCAAAACCCGGGGTTCCAAACACAAGGCCAGGGTCCCAACACTCACAGGGCTCTTCCCTGCAGGTCGCCGCTGCATGGCCACGGGGACGCTGAAGAGCTCAGAGGCCCACAGAGCGCTGCCTCAGTGGCACAAATGCTCGGGGGGGACTAGTGGTTGCCAGACCTCAGGGACAAAGCCCCAGTATATATGCCTGTGACCTCGTCTCCTAACAAGTAAAAATCTTAAGCTGTGAAGACAGAAGGTGCAAATTCTCCATCTTTCTGAACCCAGGAGAAAGGAAAACATATTCACTGGTTCCAGGAGACGAGTATCGATCGACAAAGCTTGCCTGCTTCTGCAGGGTGCATCGCCAACCCTCTGCCATCCTGCGTCAAGTTGAGTTTCTGCTGAAACTTGGGGAAGAAAGGACATGCAACGCCTCTCCTGGGAAAGGAGAGCAAAGGATTTTGGGTAAATGGTTCTACAGGGAAACCCAGCAGGGGGGGTCTTTTGTCCCTGATGAGGGGCAGGAATCTCAGGCCCAAGACCAAACGGTCATAAGTTGTCACTAGACTCCACCTAAGACCATAGCTGTCTGGTGACAACAGAGAATACCCCCGTCCCCCCCACAAGCTTTGCACCAAGTAACAACACTCATCTACCCGGGAAGGGCTGGGGCGCAGCTGCGAGAGAGACCCGGCCTGGGGTGCAGGTGAGCAATCGTGGCTGAAACCTGAGCGACAGGGGTAAACGACATTGAGGGGCTCCTCGAGGTGGTCCCTGAGGGGCTGTTGGAACTGGACCGGGAACTCCAGCGGAAATGAAAGAAAGCCTTCAGGACGCCAGTGCCCACCCCCCACACCAGGCCAGCTGACCGTCAGAAGACGGGGCACCACGCGCTGAGCCAGGTAACTGTCGTGAGACGCCGTGCGAACCCGGCTCAGCTCCCAAGTACGCGGACACAGTCCTCGCCCAGCCCCCCAGAGAAAGGACCGCACGGCCAGGTGGCAGTGTCAGGGACCTCCGCCCAGGGCCCGTATGAAGTCTGACGGGTGAAAGCAGAGTATTATAAATAGGATATAAATACTGTGCTTGTTATTCAGTTAAAAATAGCACTCGTGATATGCACTTACACGCAGACTGGTGGCATAAGGCGCTCTGTTTGCGAGGAGGAGACAGTTAAGAATTCGCTGTATGAAATTACCCTCTAAGTGGAAGCTCCGGACGTAGCATTTTTTAGTTTTTCTATACATTAGATTTCACTGTTACAAGATACAACTCAATGTAGCTATTCCTGATAAACATAAAATGTGCACATATACTATATAGTAACATAACAATCAAATAAAAATGCACTTGGAAAGCTATGCCTGTGGATTATTCTGATGTTAGATTCTGCTTGATTAAGTAATTTGATTAGAGCTCAGATTGGAAAATCACTACCAATCGTACATTTTCCTTATTTTTGACAATTTAAAACAATGAAAACATTAATGTAAAAGGGAAATAACACTAAAATACTTGTATTTGTTGAGCAAGCAATCTTCCCGAGTTGCGAATCTAGCTGCTTGAGAAACTACAGTTCACAGCCATCTTCACTTTTTGCCCTTAAGATAATCTAGTTAAACTTGAAAAGCACACTTGAGTTATTAATGGAAATGAAGCAGGCAACCTTTTGGCTGGAGCGCTTGACAAAGGGCAGAATGGCCAGCCTTTATGGAAATTGAATCCTAAAATTAAATTCAAATGACACAGAAAAAGACTTGTTCAGCGCCTATATTAAGCGATACGGAGAGCAAGTGGGCCATTAAACCAATTAAATTTATTTTATCATGACCTTAATAACATAGCTGCACTTTCAAAGTGGGGCACGCTGTAAACATTTTGACAGCTGCGAACACACGCGTGTCTGTACGTGATTAGGAAAAAATGCACAACTCATCCACTCTAACGCTGTACTTTGATCTTCTTGGACAGATAAGGGTTAGTAAACAGTTCTCTGTAGACAGAGGATGTCTGAAGATAAAGCTAAGTTAATTTTTTTTATTCAATAAAAACACATTTATAAGGTCCTTTGCATCGGCATACAGGAATAAGTACACAGCGCCAATTATTTTTACTCTGTGCAAAGGAAAAGCAGAGAAGGGAAATATTAACTCCTTACTCGTCAGCTGTGTGCAGAGACTACATCGCCATAAATGTTTCGATCAAAAATAAAAATCTGTCTCAATCAGGAAAGTTCCTGTGTCCTTAAGGCCACAGCAGGTTGCGGTGGCCCTCGCAGCAAACAGTTCTCTCGCTGTGACGTCGCCGCCGCCAGACTGGCCCCCACGTGTGAACGGCCGTCTCCCGGGGGTGCCTAGGAAACCCCGGGACTCTGTCGCGCCCCAACACCGCTGTGCCCGAGCCATCACCGCTGTCTTCACCTGGGGCGCGGGCAGTCCTGCAGCGGCAGGATTCAGGCCGCGGATCAGCGCCCCCGACAGACGCGCTCCCTCCCTCCGTCTCTGCGGGTAAACTCGCCGGTTCGAGGGTTTCGCCAAAACCGAGCAGGAGCAGCCTGCCCTCAGGCCGCAGCACGGGGCGCACGGACGAAAGCTCCGATCGAACACGTACCTGCTCTGCAGTGAAGACTGTCATGTTGTCCACTCACAATATTTCAGCCCTTGAGACGTACTGAGTTAATGCCACCAATTGTTATTACTAAGTGCAGTGTCTTTACGTAGAACACAGTCGTGTAATATATAACCTTTGTGCAGGTATGGAATTCTGTACTAACCAGAAGTAGATTTGGCCATGGGTGAAAAAGTAAATAAAAGGTCAAATAAAAGCTTAAACTGATAAGGTTTAAGTCTCTCAATGAAAAACTCAGAGGCCGGGTGTCCAGGCCTGGTCCAGCACAAGTCACCAGAGACTTGGGTTTTTGTCACTTGCTGTTGTCCTGTCCCCAAGCTGTAACAGGTTTCTAGTTTCACGTTCGGTGTTATTTTTATCATTTTCTTGCCAGTATTCTGCTATTTCTGGGGTGTGAATGTCATTTTCTTCACTTCAGTCTTCATTTGTATAACTTTTATCCGTGTATTTTCCTGAAGTAATTTTTATTGACAAAGGAGGAAGCTAAAATTGTACCTGCTCTTTTCTTCTAGTTCCTAACAGTGCTATCGGGGATGAATCCAATTTCCTAGAAGTCATGCAGCCAGTGTCCCGGGTCCCAGAGAGCAGAACACCCAGGTGTTGCCCGGAGCAGCAGGCACCCAGCCACCAACCCGGGCGACTCTGCGGCCCGGGAAATGCAGAGCAGACAGACAGGACTGGACTTGACCCAGCTCGGGGCCTGTGCCTGCCTGCACGCCAGGTAACACACCGTGGGCACCCAGCCATGCTCAGTACAAATCCATCTCGTAGAGGCAAGCCTACACGTAGTTTTTGTAAACCTTAAAATATCTTCTCTAGTCTCATTCCCATGGCAACCCTAAAATAAAAAAATTGGCCAGAGGAAAGACGTCTAATGTTCAGCGTGCCAATAGGCCTCTCCCCGTCTATAGATAGTTCACTTTAGCTACATCACTAGTTGCCCTATTCTGTTCATTAAAAATGCTAAATCCAGCCCTGGCTGGCGTAGCTCAGTGGATGGAGCACGGGCTGCGAACCAAAGCATCACAGGTTCGATTCCCAGTCAGGGCACATGCCTGGGTTGCAGGTCACGGCCCTCAGCAACCACACATTGATGTTTCTCTCTCTCCCTCTTTCTCCCTCCCTTCCCTCTCTAAAAATAAATAAATCCAATCTTTTTTAAAAAATGCTAAATCCCCTAGATTTTACGGGTAGCTAGTGCCACAGTTCTCCATGGGGATGGAAACACCCCCTGTAGTAACGCTGGAAAACTTGGGTGTCCTTTCCTGGCTGCGATGGTGGGGGGCATTGCTGATAGTGAGCTGGCAAGGGCCAGGAGTTGAAGTCCTCGGCTTTCTGAAGTGCTCAGGCCAGGCACATGCCGTTACATACCACACAAGGACACTTTAGTCAATGCCAGACTGCATCTGTGACGGTCCCTTAGACTCTAATGGAGCTGACCCATGTCTGTTACCCACTGACGTCGCAGCCGTTGTGACCTCCCAGGGCGATGGCAGTGAGGGGCTCCCGGAGGTGGGTCCCAAGGGGCTGCTGGGACTGGAACGGGAGAGCACGTAGCTGAAGAAGAGGCGAGGAAAGTGAAACGGCAGGACAAGGAAAGGAAGAGCCCCTAAGGAAGTCCTCCCTGAAGGGCTAAGTGAAAGCTTGTGCCCCTCAATGAGTCTGAAAACACGGACCCCGGAGCACGAAGAGGTTTCCATCCATAGAGAGAGATGCTCAGGACGCAGCGTCTGCTCGTCAGCAACGTGATGTTCAGACACACGAGAACAGAGCAAAGCAAATGGCCGAGGATGCATCTCTGAAAAGGGGGTGCCCCTTCAAGAACAGCCTCAAGCAGGTCTTTCAGGAGATGTTCCAGAAGGCGGCCGTGTCACCGTGGCGCAACGTACCTGCGTTATTTTTAAATGCATGTACTTTTTACTGTTTTTGTTCCATTATCATTTTTACAACATACCTAACAATTCTGCGTGTGTGTTAGTTTAGTGAGACGTGATGAAATACTGTGTCCTGTAAGGGACCGAAGGTGGCACTGACATGAATCCTACAGTCAGGCTCCCTAAGATTTACCCCGGAATTCTATGACTTGTAGCTGATCGACCCGGCTTCTGCTTGGATTTTCTCAAACCAGAAAAGGAGGTTTGAAGTGGGAAAAACAATATATTCACAATTCCTAGCAGAAGCCTTGCAAAAAAATATATGATATCAATATTTCATTACCTAGGAATAAAAATGTTTAACCTTCATTATTTTTTTATTATTTTCTGATTCATTCTCCGAAATCTGTGAGTGGCAGGTTTGGAGAGGGGTTATGGAGGAAAAAAAGGGGGTGTGGAATGAAAGTAAGGAAAAGCTACAATATTATTCGAAAGTTTATAATGGATGTGCAGAAACCATGGATGAACTTGTTTTCAGTGTTCCAAGTAAATGACTTATAAAATAATTATAACAGCTGCATCATTAAAAAAAAGCTTTCTAAGATTATTTACCTACAATGATACCGTAACCAGAGGTAAAATGTAATAAAAAATGATCACTTATGGTTGTCTTAGGTTTGGGGAGGGTGGGTTCTTTTTTTTTTTTTCCTTTTTCTTTTCTTCTGTTGTTGTTGTAATAAACAGCCTCTGATACGCCCTCATCTCCGATTTTCTCAGGGTGTCGCGTCCAGGGAAGTCCTGGTGCTCTGCTCTAATGATAAGATGCCAGGAGTTCCTCCTCCGAATTGCAGTGAATTGTCTCCACGGGCTGTCTACCCGGCATCAGAGGAGCGCCCCCTACTGTTCACCAGAACATCAAAAGATGGCACCGTGAACGCAATTTATTTTCTTCCTGCTGTATTTGCCGCCCCTCAGGGAGGTGCAGCGCTTGTTGCTGCCTGCTTTCTCCTCATTTGTAGGGGCCAACACGGTGCCAGCATCTCAGGGAATGAGACCCTCCAAAACGCCCTGAGCGCTTGAGAGAATCTGAAATCAGATCTCTGGTGGAAACGCATACAAGTGGGAAGCATAAGATGTCTCCTTTGCCCTGGCTGGCGTAGCTCAGTGGATTGAGCACGGGCTGCGAACCAAAAGTGTCACAGGTTTGATTCCCAGTCAGGGTACATGCCTGGGTTGCAGGCCATGACCCCCAGCAACCGCACATTGATGTTTCTCCCCCCCCATCCCTTCCCTCTCTAAAAAAAAAAAAAAATTATAAAAAAAAAGATGTCTCCCTCTACTAGTGTGGAAAATGTGTGGGGAGAATCAGATGAGAGAGATTCGTTTGCTTAAAAAGCACACAAATGCCAAAAATCCATACTCTTTTTATATTCTACATAATAGGCAGTAACTACTTTTCTCCATGATTTTACTTTTGTTGTGAATTTTACAGTAATTGCACAAGTCAGCTAACATTAAATTAACAAGGGTAGAAGCAAAGTTGAACAATACAGAGTCACAATTTTTGTAGTGATTATTCACATTTTGCCAGTTCTGTTCATTTGTAATTTTTCAAAAGAAAATATTTGGAAAAAGGGACCTGTTCATAACCTGAGAGATGAACTTGTATGAGGCATTATTAGAAATTGTATTGCCTGAATTTTGTCCAAGAATCCGTTCCTGTATCCTGTGCAGTTTTTCTTCTGTCCTTAACTAACACAACACTACCTGTGGCTGTCACAGCACTTCTTAACATAACAAGAAACCAACAACCAAATAGTTCAGCTAATACTGCTTGAGTACTCTTTAGCTTGAAATACTCAACTTTAGGTGTGTAACTTTCTCCTGCTTCCAATTTACCATTTGTCCTAGTCCACTGTGTAACACATACTTTGAATATAAGCTGTTGTTACCAAAATCAGGGGGCTGATTATTATCATAGTTTTGTTAGGTGTATTTTGCAAACCCCATGAGACTATATAAATACGCCACATCATTAGCTGCAATAAAATGGAATAGATGTCGAAGTAAGGCTATTATGATTTCCTTAAAATTATGTAAGAGGATTGTAAGCCAATAAGAAGATAGAAATCTTTAATAATTTCACTTCAACTATAGTGATTGTTTATCGGTATTCAAACAAGCCATTACTCCAAATTCTCACTACTACATTTAATTTCATTATGTTCTTACTATTTACCTTTTAAGACTGGAAGCAGTATGTAGTCTATTTAAAATATTCAAGGAAATACAAGAACTTGCTATTTTAGGTTTGTTTGTTTTTTACAGTCACAAAAATCACCAACAGCTCAGTGGCTTACAAATGCAAATTATTTTCTTTGCTCATGGTGCATAAACAATATGGGTGCAACTTCAATCTTCTTCTGGTCTTCCCTGGATTTTTGGACTAACCTCTGCATGTCTGGCCATTCTGGAACTCAATTTGGAGGAGTACTGACTGTGTGTGTCGTCTTTCTACCAGAAGGTGGGAGCAAGAAGATCCACTACAGACGCACACTCAGGCCAGTCGCTCAGATCCAGCCAATGTCACGTCCTTTTACACCTCATTAGCCAAAGCATGTCAAATGTCTGCGAGTTCCAATTCAATGGCTGGAGAAAGTATACTACACCTACAGAGAGGCATGATAAGGAAAAAGAGGAAATAAAACCCTGTGAGCAAGTAATACAAATCGCTATGCTCTTCCTCCCATCCCGGTTTTGCCCTCCTATCTCTGTGCCTTCAAACTGCAGCCCTGGTGAGGGCAGGTTGTGTGACTATTAACATTTTATCCCTGGTGTCAAAACAAAAAACTCTCTCTTCAATGGAAAAATCTTGATCAACCAGTGTTTGTTTTTTTCACTTCATGTTATGGCATATCAATACCTCAGATACCTAATTCCAAGACAGGTAATAATTAACAGAAAGACGAAAAGGACTATCAATTCAAAAGTGAGAAATTATATGAGGTTATGAATATAAAACCCAATTCACCATGTATTTGGTTTAATAGCCTAAAACTTAACTTTTTAACACTAAGCTATGTATTTCTTGTTTAAAAACAAATGAAAAGACATTTAAACTGGAATTATGTTTTCTTAAAATATAATTTGGTAGGATAGACATTTGCACTGGGGTGGGGGGGGAGTGGTGGGGAGTAAACGCAGACAACTGTAATTGAACAACAATAAAATAATTTTTAAAAAATATTTTATTTATTTATTTTTAGAGAGGGAAAGGAGGGAGAAAGAGAGAGGGAGAGAAACATCAATGTGCGGTTGCTGGGGGCCATGGCCTGCAACCCAGGCATGTACCCTGACTGGGAATCGAACCTGCGACACTTTGGTTCGCAGCCCACACTCAATCCACTGAGCTACGCCAGCCAGGGCCAATAAAATAATTTTAAAAAGGGAGATTGACATGTGCCTAAATGCAAATCTGAAGTCAATCCAGCTGAAGGAAAGAAGAAGAAAAAGGAAGATTGCAGGCGGTTTCATCATGTCTTGTTACGTAAGCGAGCATCCCAACGAGGTAACAACGCGATGACCACTGTTTTCATATCGCGCATGACGCACAGCCTTAGTGTCAACACAGCAGCTGGACCTCAGAGGGGGTCCCTACCCACGCACAGGGTCTGGGATGGGCTGTGTCCACACGGGGCAGAGGGCAGGGGGACCCCGTGTTCTCTTACTTTAAATCGGTAGTCCGCTCAGTCTACCGTAGCCTACCCTCACTTCACAAGGTTGCAAGTTTTATTCCCAGCCTGGGCTAGGGAAACAAATTAATTTACTCTCTCACCATTGCAGAAAGGTATGTCCGATGATAACAGAGAGAATTTTCAAAAACAAATGATGAGGTCCACATTTAAAATATGAATGGTTAACTATAAATATTGCAGTTAGCTGTGAACTGAGATAAAACTTAAGTAGCTAAAGTAATGTTTAGAAATTGTGGACCAAGACGACCGACAAGGGGCATCTGTGGTTTCTCAACCTCTGAGTGCAGTCAAGTTCTTATGGCTCCAAAGGGCTCATAATTAATCCCAGCAGCTCTAAAAGGCGAGTCCCCCTCTGTACCCCTTTTTGACATAATGACAGAAGAAAAGATAAAATATTCACTCAGAGAGAATGCAAAGAGCAGAGAGATTTCTGGTGCAAGCACTTCCTTTACCTCACAGCTGGGAGCCCCCGGCCTCTCTAGCCCGAGGTGGTGTATGCTGTGTAGTTTTGTCCACATTCTGTTCTATTATTTTTTGTCTTTTGTTTTTCTTTTTTTATGATAAAAAAAATTATATTTAGAATTAGCCAGCTGGACTCAATTTAGTTCTCCTCAACTTTGTGGGCAACCTCCAAAGCCTCATTGCCAGGAGCTAGTGGACCATACCCCTTCCTCCTCCATCAGAGTTGTTCACGGAGTTGACCTTGGTGGGGTCAGGGTCAGAGAGCTTTGTCACAGCCTGCTGGCTTGGTGCTTGTTGGCACTGACATCTTGATGCACACAATAGTACATTGTGTTCTTGTGTCTCCTACGTGACGGACTCATTGGTCTGCGGAACTTGATGGAGGCATGTAGGTCAAGTTTATTTCTCCTGAAGGTGCTCTTCCAGGGCTATTTGGGCTGCCTGTGGAGCTGCGGTGCCTCAAGGACCTGGAAGGTGGAAGACACAGAAGCTTCCATTTTTACGTGGCCATGAACAACCGTCACCGCTGCCTTCTTGGCCTTCAATGCCTTTGCCTTGGCTTTAGCTTTGGGAGGGCCGGAGACTCCTTCTTCTTCAGATCGGCACCGTCTTTGTGAACAGCGTGTCCTGGTCTTAAATGGGCATGTTTATTATGATTATCCTGGAACCCCTCTATGTTTTTTCTGTTGTATTGTATTGGAGTTTGGCAAATGTAACAATTAGTCTAGAGACCACAGAAAGTCTAATTGGGGTTCCAATGACACGAAAGGACAAATAAATGTCATCTGGACAATAGAAACTCAGACAAAAAATGGACTCATATAATCATGTCTACATGTAAAAACTGAACTTTACTTTAGGTTGTCTTCTAGAGTCAAAGAGATGAACACGTTTTCAGTGTAATGAGCCATTAGTAGTTACATAAAGCAACGTGTTGTATTTTAAATAAGGCTTGATTGAGATGCAAAGGCAAGATCTGGGGACACAGTTATAATTTATAAAGAAGCTCCTAGTTAAAGATCGGTTCAGCTAAGATTTACTGTTGGTTGTAAGTGAAAGAGAATCCAATTAGAAGGGACTTAAAGATACCGGTATCTATGTGACTCATGAAATTAGAAGTCTCATCATGGGTGGGCAGGCCGATAGGACTGGTCCCGCCTTTGACCTTTGTCGCTAATTATCTAGGCGTCCGCTGTAATTTACTGCACAATTCTGCTCCTCAAAGCATCAAGGCCTCCGGCTTCTCCAGGCTTGGCATCTACAGCCCCAGAAAAAAATAAAATGAGGTTGTTCCAAAAGTAAAGAGCCTGTGCCAAACAGGTCCTATTTCAGATGATCTGCTCAAAGCTCCTCCTAATAACTTACACGCAGGTCGGCCAGAATCATGTCACAACATCCTATCTAGTTGCAAGAAGGATCTGGAAGATATTGCTAACTACAAAAATTAGAACAGAGACGCATGGCGTGTGTTTTGTTTTTTTGGTAAGAGGGAAGTTAAAAAATTAGTAGACTAGTCATAAGTGCCATAATTGCCTACTCAAAAGATGAAATCATAGCGTCAATTAATGCCAAAATACTCATACAAAGGATTATTCTTTACCATAATGAGAAAGCATCTAAATGATTGAAAAATCATTGCAAAATTATTCCTTGATGGACGTACACGTGGCAGATTATTCACTTAGGGACATGCTGTGCCTCCCCCTGGGGCCCGGAACCTCAGTGAGGGCTGCGACGTTTCGTGAGCCTGCTCTCCGGGCCCAGTGGGTTCCTGGGAGTTGGTACAGGGTGGGGCCCTGCTCTCCGGGCCCAGCGGGTTCCTGGGAGGTGGTGGAGGGTGGAACCGCCTCATCCAAACGGGTTGCCCAGACTGCCCGTCCTCCACAGTACAGTTCGGTCGTCCGCATCTGTGCCCCGCAACCGCCCAGGGGCATTTCCAAGGGATTTTCCAACTAACGCTGATGAAGCAAGCCTGACTGTCCCTGGGGACAGGAACCGTAAATGTGGGCAGGTTATATACACCCACATAAAAGAGAACCAGGTTGATATACAATGAGAGGCCAGAAAAAGCCATTTGTTCCTGAGACTCAGCTGCACAATCGGGTCGGATTGCTTTTGGTCGTTTAAACATTCTTTGTTTTCTCGTGTAACATTAAATTCTCTTTCTTGGCTGAACTCATTTCTTTGACTTTCTTAGATTTTGATCAGTAGATCGAGTCTTGATATTTGCCTGAGTTCATTTGGTTAATGGTTTGTACTGTTTTCTCAAACAAAGAGAACAATCAAGCACCCTCCTTATCTGAGATGGGCAAGAACAAGCCAAACCTTGCACGGGACTTGGCGCTAGAGTTATGCATGCTGTGTATTGCAGAGCAAGCAGCAGCGTGGTTGTGAGCGGGACCCGTTGAAATAAGCTAGGTCATGCTACAGGAACCAACAGTAAAAATTCTTAGGGGTTTATCCCATGAATGCTTTATCCTTTGTGTTCATCTCAGATTGAAACAAATTCTGCTCCACAATGGCTGGCGCTGAGGTCCAGGGTGAACCACCTTCATCTGTAACACCTGCAGGCCCATGGGAAGGGGAGACATGCGTGTGGCCATGGGCAACTCTGAACCCTCTGACCGCAAGTGGTTCACGTCGGCTGTTCTCAGAGTCCCTAACCAAGGCAAGTCAGAGGACCCCTCCGACATTCAAAAGGGCAGGGGATCAGGGGATGTTCTGGGCAACAACAGAGTATGCAGCAAGAACAGTCTGGAGGTCGCGCAGGTTCCACTCTGACTCCTGCAGACAAGTCAGTGGCCTCTCTCGGTGAACCACGTTCTTGTTGAAAAAGAAGACACAGCTCTAGCAGCCACTTCATAGAAGAGATGTGGAGATTCACTCGTGATAACTAGGAAACGCAAAGCACGTTCCCTGGCTCAAAGACATTAACTTGGTAAAAATAAAAACATCCTGGGATAAGGGATGCAAATTTTGATTCAAAACATGAACACGTGCCTTGGAGAGAAATGCCCCAGTGGGCTGTTGTCCCGATCCACCTTCCTGAAGTGAACCCGCTCCTCCAGGAGCAAACGGCCACACGCCTCTGTCCACAGTCAAGTGTTTGCCTGAGGCACGCACTGTCCCTTCTCAGCGATCTTAAATCTTTGCATTTATGTTCATGAGACACTTTGATTAACATTAAGAGTCGTTAGCTGCTCTTGAGATGGAACATAACACTGAATCACCCTTGTTCCCCCACAGAATGTAAACAATGAAAGCCCCAGCTGTTGCCCCGGCAGAGGCTGGCTCACGAAGGCCACACCACTGCAGCGCTGAGTCCTGGCAGAAAGTGCCCACTCGGGGACCCCGAGTCTCCGGAAGAGTGGTGCTGCTACTTCGGAGTTCACCTTTACTTCACCCTCTGAAAACACCTTTTTTTCCATAATTACCACTTGGGGAAGTTCCTTTATCCTTTTCTCTATACAAAGAGGTACTATGTTAAGTTTGTTTTACATGTATCCTCCGGAGAGTCAGTCTCCTCCCTGTTTACGGGATGTAGAGGTCCCTACAGCACAGCGCAGTCTCCCTGCAGCAGACCTGTAACCCCAGCTCTGTCTAAGAAGGACCTCAGGGCGCCCTGTCGCTCTGGCCCAAGAGGACGATTAACACCCCTTTCCTGCTGTAACAGACTGGCCCTCCCACTCAGGGACTGAATGGGGCTCAGAGTCTGCTCTGGCTCCCCGCCTCGGCTCCCCAGCTCCTCTGCTGGTTCCTGGGTGAAAGGGGCCCCATTTCCCTGTGTTGTGTGAAGAGAGAAGGCCTTAGTCTCAAATGCCGCTAGGGGTCGCTTGTTCAGCGTGGCCTGGCCAAAGAGAGTTGTCCTGGCCAATTGCTTTTCCCGATCCCTCGGCAGTATGCAAGGGTTTTTGGAGCAAGCCAGGTGATCTGCATCTTGTGGCCGACGACCTTCCAAATGTCACCACCACTTTATCAAAGTCGTAAATAAAAGATAACGTTTTTAGGTATCACATTTAATTGGGAAATGAAGTAGGAATCCATCCTGGACAACCTGCTATCATTCTGTGTTTCGTGAGTTTATGAATATTTATGTATTTGTGAATTTTCATGTTGGCCTTGAGATCATATGAGAGAGAACACTTATACCTTAATTGTTTTTAAAAATATAAAGAAAATTACTGCTTAGGATTATAGTTAAGGGGGTAACATCAAATAATAGTAAGTTCACATTTATAAAATCTTTGACAGATACAATGCATGTCTTTATTTTTAGGTCTTTGTTATGTAATTGAGGTTTTCTAGTATGTCTCGGCAAAGTACACGTGTAAAAACACTGTAACAACACTATAATTCAACAAGAAAACATTCTAAGAATTCAGATATATGCTTCATGAGAGTTAGACGTGAACTGTGCAGCTCACATACTTAATTTCATTGTTCTAGATGGGGTTGCTATACATGAAATTTGTGCAGAAAGGAAGCACATAGAAAGATGTACACAACATAGACTAGAATTGTATCCGGAACCCCATTCATTTATTTGTCTAATTGCATGAGAGGATCCTTAACATTCTCGCTTCTTAATTCTATGCAGAGTTGTCTTTAAATAACAGGATTTCACTTTTCTGGAGGCTGAAACTAGGGTCACCAGCAAAATAGCATTAGACATCAAGACAAGGCTGTCTAGGAGAACTGATGGAAAGATAGATTAGAAAAATACAGAAGGAAAAGAAGCAAAGATACGAAACCTAATATGAAAAGGGGAGAGAATAAATACATTTGCAAAGAGTACGTATTAGTACTACCTAATACGAAAATTGTTAAAGGTAACATTTGACCTGTCAATTAAGTCTGTATGAATAATAATGCTGTGAAGGGTGGCAATGACAGTCAAATGCTACCTAGAACATTAACATTATCTGATTCCCAATGACAGCAGGAGAGAGACAATGGCCAGTGCAGGGTGCCTTCAGAAATTTCACTCAGTGGGATCAGGGTGTGTTGTCAGGGCGCACTGCATTGCTGGCTGGAGATAAAGCATTTTAAAGTTCACGCTGGCATTTTTGGTAAGGTTCCTGGTGGTAGATAAGGCAAAGTATAACTGAATCCAGATAATGTATTTGCTTACTTTTCAGTCCATGTAAAGTGCTGGGCTCCTAGCCAGAGAACTTGGTAACTTCCTTGTGGTGGAAGGGGAGAGAATAAATACATTTGCAAAGAGTACTCTTTTTATTTGAACATAAAGGCAATTGCACAGAAAGCAATTTTGGATAAAATATGTAAAGTTTATTTTAATGGATGTAACAGTGAACTATTTAATTACTCTCATTAAATCACTGATTATGTATATCGCCTCATTTAACAAACATTTATGAAGCACCTGACAGAGACAAGAAACTGTCCTATGACCCACGGAATGTAGAACACAAATGACACAGAAGTATTCTATTAGGGTAGATCAAAAATAGATAGCTAACAAGACAAAAAATGATAAAATGTAGCAGATCGCCAAAGAGTGTCCCATGGTACACCCTTAAACATTCAATACAGGGAGAAAAAAAAGACATTAGTCATTTCTGGCTGAAAGCGATTTAATGCAGAGGCTTATATGCATGGCGTATGTGAATTCATCAATTTAAAGAAGGCAGAATATTGGTTGTACTTCGTGAGGACCCCCACGGACCCCCTAGCCCATGCTAAATTCATTTCCTGTAAGAAGCACGTACAGGAAAATTCAAATGACACAAAGCTGGAAAGGGAATAAAATGTGAACAGAAGAATGTAGGATACCTGGCTGATTAAAGATGCCTATGATCATGGGAAGTTTATAACCACTAATCGCACAGAAATTCTTCATTTTTAGACTGTCCCTGTCCCTCCTCCAGGACAGGGGGACCGGCACAGTCCAACGATGTTTGTACTCAAGAAGCCGGCCTGCCTTCCCAGGTATTTACCTTTACTGGTCAGACCTGGAGCGGCGCCGAGGTAGATACACTCAGGCACGTTCTTCGTGTTGTATCGTAACTCATTTTAACAGAGTACAAGCTCCACAGCCTTGGATCGGCACCCCATGCTCTCCAAGGAGCCGTGGAAAAATTTAAAGTTGGGGGTTGCAACGGAAAGCCCACCTGGGCTTTCTAACCACTCGATCACTGAAAGCGACACAAGGATGAAAGGAGGAAAAACTGCAGCTGTGTTGCACGTGGGTCACCGGCCAGCAGTGACCATGGAACGCTGTGGATGGCTCGACGATAAACACGCGAGAAAAAACAACACATGCACAGAGACAGACTAGTTTCTGTGGGGAAGTAGGGACAAAATGGCCACTCCCCCTAGTGGGGAGCGCACTGATTTACCGTCCATACCTGCTTTTATTGGGCTCATTCTGCATAATAATTCAGGTAAAGTACAATACTCATTAGGGGAAGTAAGGAACCATAGAAAACAAAGAACTCTGCCGGTCTATTGAGTTGGGGGTCAAAGAGCTGTAAGACTGAGGAACAAACTAACTTCCTCCTAAGACCCGTTCTCATTCAACTGAGAGCATTCTAAACAAAGAAGGTTTCACAGTAATTTACATGTTCTTTCTTAGGCCTGATCACCCGGGGAATCCGCACTTCTCAGTACCGAGCTGCACCACCCTGTCATTGTTTCAGGCTTAGGTGGAGCAAGGGAACTAAGGCAACCGGGAGACAAGGAGGTTTTTTCCCAGACGCTGAGAGAACTCAGGCTATGTCAAAGCCAAGGAGCGAGGGTCCATCACCCCCTTTTGCTGCAGCCCCCCAAGTCCTTCTTTTGGGGGGGCCTCCCAAAGTGATCGTGCCTGTCTTAGGTCGTTCCCCCCGTGGGGAATCTTACCCGTCTTTGGCTAACCGACCAAGCTTTTGGGGGTTCAGTCATGAATAAAGCAGCAGAAGCAGCATTCCTGCCAGGGAGATAGGCTTTTGTCTCCTTGCTGGCTTACAGTTCCAAGGGCGTTCCCTTAGCCTTAGCCTAGGCGGGGGTTTCAGCTTCTGATACCAGTCAGGGCGGTTCCCAACACAGCTGAGGGTGTTTGCTGGGTCAGTGCTCTTCAGAGTGTGCTGCGTGACTTCCTGCTGGTCCTCCAAGGGTCGGGTTGTCAATGACATCAGCACCGAGACGGAGGGTAACCCCTATACCTGTATCTGCAGCCACTTCACAGTGGCACATGGGACATGACTATCAGACGCCTGTAGAAGAACCACGTTTTAATTTGTAGTAGTTAAACCTTAGTTTGCTAGCTGTAGCTCAGAAGCATATAAAATCTGGTATTCATCTCTTCTGTGGAAAGACACTTCAAATTTAATTATAACTACACAAGAAACAGTATTGAAACCGAATCGAAGATGGAAGATGGATTTTGAAAATACAGCAACGCTTGCTTGCTTTTGCATGGAAGTTAAAAATGAATATCATAAGCTTGCTGAATGTGCCTTGAAATCTCTTCCGTTACCCACCAACACGCTTCCGAGAGACTGATGGTTTTAATATAAGTTACTAAAATAAACCGTAGCTATGGTACAGGTATACTTCTTTTTCTAGCAGTGTAGTTGTCTTCCGCTTAGCAGATTTGTTAAGAAGCAACATTTTTACATTCTTGAGTTACAGTTGTCAAACTACCTGCACACCTTGGACAAGACTGCACATTGATATTTTAAGTTTTAATGTGATAATGGGGCTCATCTGATGTGTGCAGGTAGCTGTTTGATTCAGGGAGTGTGAGTGTATTACCACAAGGGACAAGCAATATTAATTGTAAAAGCAATTATCTATATTAATATCCTGTATGCATAGTTTCCATAAAAATGTATAAAAATGTTCTTCTCATACGAACATCTGTCCTGAATATAAGTATGAAACAAAATATGACATTTCCTCTTGCATCTACTAAAAATAGAATTTGCATTTTCCATGTCTTTGTTGTCTGCATTTTATTTCCCTAGAATTTCTAGTTATTGCATTTTATAGACTTGTTTCTCCACGTTGAATCGGAGAGGCAGTCTCTGGTCCTTTACCACAGATAGTTTGGGAAGTTCTGAGGTTGGCGAGAAGTTTAAACATGAAATAGAATATTAAATCTAATAGAGTATCAGAGGAATGTAAGGAGGGAGAATCTTAATTGGTGACTTCACATTCAACTAACAAAAGAAAGGAAAAGTAAGATACGAAGTCCAATTTTCGAGGTGCTGCCATTGAGTTCATAGTGCGCCAACTGAACCTGCTAGGAAATTCTGAAGGGGAGCCAATCTGGGAGTGGGATGAGGGGCTACCAGTGCCATTCGCAGGTGATTTCAATTAAAATTGGAACAGATCTTCTCAGTTTTTACATTGTAGCTAAAATGTTTGGTAATAACTGAAACATCACGGCATCATTCCCTCCCCCGGGGTTACGTGGCACAGCGTCAGAAAGCGTCCCCTGCCCCAGGTGTTTCCTGGTTACCAGTGGCGTGAATACCCCTCCGTGTGCGTCCAAGGTTGAGGCTGCAGTCTGATTTCCAGCGCATTGTATCTAGAATCATTATGATCTCAAAATAACCAACGCTGTGTTGGGGTATCGCAATATTTTCACGGAGACAGATTTCTACCAACATGGTGATCCATTTGCAAGACCACGTGCCCACCTGCTGAATGCCAGCCGCTGGGAAGCTTCATCTCCGTGGCGATACTTGATGCATTGCGTGGATTTCAAATGATTTTTACTTCCCAGATGTACCTGGCTTGGTGAAATACTCAACAAACTAACAGGCAAATGAACATAGCTGTTACCATATTTAAGGAATGAAGACTGCAACCTGGTTTTACAGGGATATTCCCAACACTTTTGGCTAAGTAAATTGTATAAAATCTCCTTGATCATTTATTGAAAACTTTAAGACACCTTATTATCATCATATGTAGCATTGTACAGAAATCTATTTTGCATTTATTTGTGTGATTATTTCATGTGTATCTGTCTCCCCACCATAGTGCATGCCCCTGCATTTACTCATTTTTAGTGCCGGGCACACGGCCTGACCGAGATTAGGGGCTAAGTGCAATGTACGTGTATTATACGAATAAATAAGTGATGCATGTTATTAAACAAACACTCTGATGTTCGAGATAATACACCTATTAATTAGCTAGCCCCCTTCACTTGTTTTGGGGTCCCCATCAGTCTAGGATTTCTGACATGGTAAAAATGAAGTAGTGGTTGTTATTTTCCTTAGGTGCTTCTATTCAATGATACTCTCATTAATGGGACATTTATTTTCTTCGTGTTCAAAGATGAGATAACTGTCCTGGTCTCAGAAGAAAATGCACGTCAAATTGCCTTTTTTTTCATTCCAAAGCGACCTGCAGCCCAGCAGAGAAGGTCTCTCTCACCACGGCACGCCTCTGTCTCCCTGCAGCTGTCCCAGTGGCCCGCGGCTCTAACCGATCTCCTGGAACGGGCACGTTCAAGGCCACCTGTGTTTACCAACTCAGCGACTCCCGCTCTCCCGGATGTGCTTCGTCTCTTTGACGTGCAGTCGGCACGTTGGAAAAATACATGCTCTTTGGTCTCAAGCAGACAACCCCTTTGGGTATCAAATGATATTTGTCTTAGCGATATTTTTTCGGACTACGCTTCTCAGGCAACAGAAGCAATCTGGAGGTTTCCAGAGAAGGAGGGGTGGGGGCTGGGGAAAATAAGTGGAAGTTAGCAGGTAGAAACTTCCAATTGCACCATAAATTAGTCACAGGGCTATAGGCATAGCACAGGAACTCTAATCAATAATATTGTAATAAATTTGCATGGTGACAGATGGTACCTAGACTTACTGTGAGAATCATTTAATAATGATATATAAATTCAACATATAAATATCAAGCCAAAAAGGTAGCTAAAATGAACATTTCAGGAATAATAGTGTTTGCATGGGAATGTTTAACAAACAATACATGGACATTGGACTATGGAAACTGTGAAAAAGCATTTGAAATAATTCAAGGGATTGTTGACTAACAAATGTATTGAAGAGAAAGGGAGGGATAGATGAGGAGGGGGCTGGCAGCTCTGGGTGGAGGGCGGGGGTCTGGGGGTGGAGGGATGGAGCAAAGAAACAGTAAAAGAACTCAGGGACACAGGCAACAGTGTGGTGATTGCCAGGGATGGGGGTGGGTGGAGCTGAAAGAGGATATGGGGGGATATATGGTAATGAAAAAAGTAAAATAAAATAAAATGTGTTGTAGAATGCAAAAAAAGAAGAAAAAGAAAAGGACGTACACAGATGCTATCAGGATACGGCCATTTCCAGATTCAAAATGCAGCTACATTTGAGAAGTTAGCGCTGAGAGAGGTACAGTCCCACCTGCGAAAGGATCTCAGGCCTTCCCGCCCTTCCTCGCCCATAAAACAAGCCAAGCCACACGGCAGGGACTCGCATCTATTTCCAAGACCCAGTTAATATTTTAGGTTGGCCACCGAGTCCTCTGACTTGCTTCCATGGTAACCAGACACAATGGCAGACACATTGTCAGCCGACGTCACCCTTCCTCAAGCATTTTAAATATCTGGGACCCCAGAGGTCCTGTGTTGTAGGACGGACAGTGACCACAGACAACTGCGGCCACACCTGCCAATAACCGAACACCAAGTCGACAAAGGAGGAGGGAGCAGTAAACTGCTTACGTTCCTCCCTTTGCTCCCCAGAAGGTGACTTTCCCCTAGTTTCTGCTTAGCCAGAGCTTCAGAGGGAAAAAAAGAATCGTACACGCAGTAGAAGGAAAAAACTGCTGACCCGTGTGTTTACATAGGTGCCTCCTTTTGGCAAAGGTGAGTGGAGGGAAAGGACTATAAATAAAATTAGCTTTTTAAGAGGCACATTAGAAGTTGGATGCCATTGTGTAAATCCCCTGCTCCCTGAAAAAGAAAAGAAAAAAGACAGACAATAATGGATAAAGGTGATGGGTTCAAAGGTATTAACCTGAATTGGTGCCCAGTTTCACCGGCTTGCTGACTCGACTTGGCGTTTAACATTCCAGGGCAATAAATAACCTAAGCAAAACAAAAGTGATGTACATGGCTTTGCTCTTTTACAAAATGAACCATAAAGATATGTTTATTTCTGAAAAGTATCAGTTATTGAAATGTAAGCCGTACTTTAATGATGTAAAGAATTCCCATTGCATGTAAAAGTGAGTAATGTATTAACTGAATCATTCATCTAGGAAACACCCACAAAAGTCCAATTGCTCATCTGTTATAATTAAATAACTCCTTATACCTGAGATGTGATGCATTTCTGTGGTGTAAATCATTGTCCTCCCCTTTATTTATTTCTTCCATCCCACAGAAACCGGGACTCTCGGTAAATCTTACCTAGACCCGAGATGAAATAAAAGAGGCAAGAGCATCTTGGTGTGAACTGCAGAAGATAGGAGGGTGCTGAATTACTACCTGCCCCACTCCTCTTTTTTCCCAATCAGTAAATACCTGTTGGTTGTTAGGGTTGCAATATAATTCTGGGAAAAAATTCTCTAACTAGTCATCAGGTTAAAGTTATCTTTTTATATGAAGAAACTGAGGCAAAGAAAGAGTCTCCACCCTCCCTCCAGCTACAGACATTAGAGTCCAGAAGAACTACGGACAAGTGATTAAAAGACTGATTACGGTCATTTTCTCCAAACTCCCTGCAGTGAAAGTCTGAGGGGAATACGATGCACCGGTAGTAACAATGGTGTGCTCACCAACAGAGTATAGATTTGTGCTTTTTCATGCATCGACTACGCTGTTAGCCTTCAGCCCGAAGTCAAGTCAGCTTACATGTTACAATGGGTGGAGCGTACTTCTCACCATTTTCCTCTTACACTAGAGCGCGGGGGTGTTCTTCGATGTGACTGCATATTAGGGTTTAAAATCGTGGTCACTCCATCTGCATTCACGTGACCTCCCCTGGAGGCAGGGCAGCAATGGAACAGCGGACTCGACAGCCAGCATGCATCAGTCAGAACAAAATGAATCTGAGGAAGTCCTGGCAAACGACCCCCGAACATGCGCCCTACCAAGTGCAAGTCAACTAATTACACTGCTACCTGAACTTGGTGTCAGCCAGTCATGCCGATCATTTTAAAAATCTACAGTGAAAACATTTCTCAAACTGGCACTAACAATTCTTATGAAATCAGTAGTTGAACGAGTGTTATTCTTGCTTTTTTAGTTATATTTTATATCAAGGAACATCTATTTATTTTTGTTAAAGGATTAAATATAAGTGTTATTAAGAAGTGAGTATGAGTGGTTAGCAACTTATTCTTCTACAAAAACTTGCTCAGGGGCTATCGTGTCCAACAAGGTGTAGAGATGGATGCAACTCCTAGTGATGTACTCAGCGGGCACGCCAAATCTCTCCTGGTCAAAAAGGACCTGAACAACTGTCACCCCAATACCAGGGACAATGTCAGAAACGTCCTAAAGAAATCACGAATTTATCCTACACAGAATCAAGAACGGGAACCTTAGCTGATTGGGAGCCGGGGTCACGGTCATGAGGAAGAAAGCATTTTGTGCAGAACTTGAAGGGTACATGCAGAAAAGGCCACTGGCAGGAGAAAAGACTCTCAATGCGGTGGCAGCAGGTTATCTAATGCCAATAAAGGGGCCAACATGAACTTCACGAGTCCTAACGTTTTTTTTCTTCCTGTTCATAGAAAAATGAACAACTGAAAAACTGCAAGGAAGTGTCGGGCTGACCTGGGGTAATCACTCGTTTATAGAGATGAGTAAGTTTCCTTTCAGAGTGTTCAAGTGACTGTCCCTGGCTCATGGAACTCATTACTGCCAGAGCTAGGACTATAATGTAAGGCTGAATAGCGTCACGTGTACATGTATTTAAGGTAGAAATTAGGCATGTACTTAACCCTGGTTTTTTTGTATGTTCTCTGCTTGACATCCTCTTTGCCGGGAATCTTTCCATTATCGGTTCTGATAATGCTTACCCAGGGAAATCTTCCCATGACGTCCCCACCCCATTTCAAAGTCTTCTAGTGGCAGAGCCTCTTCTAGGTTTTCTTTGTGTCCAGCACTAAATTCCATCAATTTACTGTGACTCACCCTTCTCCACCTGCATGACTGCTATTTTTCTCTCTTTAGACTCTAAGCTTCTTGATGGCTAACTCTGACCTTTATTTGTTGATACCTCTAAACCCAGAAACATATTTATACACAACAGGCAGTCAATCAACATTTTTAATGCTGACAAAATTGCAAAATTATATGCTGACTTATATTGCTCTGTCATTGTCTCTAGTGTGCATCTTTCTAAATCTCAGAAACCAGATTATCTGCAATCTAAAAAAGGCTGCATTTCATATCACAGAACCAACAAGGCTGAATATATTCAAATAGACCTACTGATTAACTGGTGGAAAGAATATTTTTTAAAGATAAAACAAGCATGATCCTTATAAAATACATGATTCAATATATATTGCATTCACATTATATTCAATTAATGTGTTAAATAGTAGTGGCTATATTTTTCAAATAAGTAGTTGGATAATAAAGTAGAATTATTATTGAATATATTAAGTCTTACTTTTTCTCTTATGAAGTTAATGCCTCATAATAAAGCCTAATCTGACTATCTCTGGTTAAAATGAATTATTATATTCTGCTGTCTCTATTTTTAATCAATCTATAACTAATCGCCTTCATGAATAAACTAATGATGCTTCTCTAACTTTTAACTGTAGCACAGCAATCAATCTCTGGGAAATGTTATTCACAGTGAGTTGGCTGATTATCAAATGGAATTTCAAAACATGGTCATGGAGTCCATTAGTCCATAATATTACATTTTTATAGAACCCTGGACAATTCAAGTAATAGGCTTCAATAAGTATTTTTCTAACACATGGATGGTGTGCTTGGATGTTGTGTAGTGTAAAGGATCCCCAGGGAAATGCTGATTACAGCCACGGTGCCATGGGGGAAACAGAGCACGGTGCTACAGCCACTCAGGTGTCGCTGACATCACCAGGGCGAGGGGGCGGGCAAGTTCACGTGAGGCCTTGGCTACCACACTCTTAGTGTCCACTCTGTAAAATCAAGACCTAGACTCGAGGGAAGGTTTAATGAGTGTTCACTGAATAAACAGTCCTTTAAGGATGGACGACCTGGGTCTAGTTGATTAGCCTGCAACAAGGGCCGGGGAATGGGGAAATATGGTCAAATCAGAGTGACCCAGTGATTTTTCTTAGATGCAACAGAAGGCACACGAAAATCAAACAAAGAATAAAACCCCAGCTATAACAAATATGATTGTGTGATTGTGTATTTGGAAAACGTGGTGGGATTTCAGAAGTCTGGTTTGGGCGTGACAGACTTGCCTATACAGCAGGGTCACCATACCATCCATCAACCAAACTGGGAAACGTTTGGGATGAAACATGATACTACTTCTTTATGAGTAATTAATAATTTATTAGTAATTAGTAATAACTCTTGCCTCTGTAAGAGTTATTAACCTATACGTGGGTTTTATACCTAAACTATGTAACTAATACTTTTGATGAAATGTGTTACATGGATTAGAAATGAGAACATAAAGACACAGAGGTCACAGTGAAATTTCCAGCCTTTTAGCACGATGAGTGATTGAACCAAGGAGTTCTAAAAGACACCTGAGAAGAAAAGACAGATGAAAAAGCAAATGTCTAATAGATGGATTCAGCTACTTAGTGGAAGGTGTCAAGGAAAAAATAACGAGAAAGGACAAAAACAGTATTAATTCACATCATAAGCACACTTGCAAAACATGGCTCTGTTGTTTGACAGAGGTAATGGTTTAACCAACTCCTATATTATTTATATATTTGACCTGTATTTCAGAAAACTTTGCAAAGTGTATCTGTATTAGTATTACAAACTGCTGATGGAATATTTTTGTTCTGTGGTTTAACTCAGGGAGTTAAAGCAGTGTTTTCTAGAAGTAGACAGA
The DNA here is from genome assembly GCF_019186645.2 of Phyllostomus hastatus. Taxonomy (NCBI): domain Eukaryota; kingdom Metazoa; phylum Chordata; class Mammalia; order Chiroptera; family Phyllostomidae; genus Phyllostomus; species Phyllostomus hastatus. The sequence continues at coordinate 20,886,273 of NW_025333607.1, read as the reverse complement.
GACCGCTTTCTTTGATATTTCAAATTTTCTGAGGGAAAGAAAATCACTGCCTATGACTTTGAGTTAAAAAGTCCGAAACTATTCCATTGTCAAGGTATTTATTGATGAATTGGGTCTATTATATTGTAAAACCAGCCAATTTTCTTGTTCTTGTGGCTGTTTGCTCCAGAGCCAGGATGAGAAAATCAGCACCGTAGGCAACAATTTTTCTTCCCCTTATCATTCCACAAGGCAAGGCATATTTCCTTCTATTCTTCAAAGTTATGCTCTCTCCTCAACCACTCCCGAGAGTTCCTAAATCATGAAAAGCTACTCAACCGGCTTCCACTCTTTTGGGAAATTACATTCACATGAACTATAATTCTAATTCATTCCTAGTGAGACTAATATGCCAATGAACTTCTATTCTTAGGTGAACCATCTTTATGAAGACATTTTCAATGTCAAAAGAGAAATTTCAATTTTAGCCATCTTACATATAAAAGCAAGAATAAGCAATTACCTATACGGTATGCACAATGTGTATTTACAGCCATTAAGACAGTGTCAAAAATAGAGAAAATAATGTGTATTTGTTCAGTATCTTGAGATAGGCATAGTATTTATTTACTGAAAAGAAAGAGAGAATCCTTATAAGTGTGAAGAACAGATTTTACTGGTAAGAACATACAGTGGCAAAACAATAAGTTTAATTGTGAGTACAGATACTATATAATCACTTTTAAAGTGACAGACATTCCCACATATAAATGCCACCTTCAAAACTCAAATTAAGGGCAATTAGAGATATGTGCATGTGTGCTGATTTATAGTAGTTTCATCTATATTACTAACACTAATATCACTAATATTACTACATACACTCACATACAATCTTATTTAATTACAGAAGAATTATAGCCATCCTGTAATCCACTGCAAAGCATATAAAATAAACTTTGCAAAGGTTATAAATATTTAAGATTTATTTTCCTGAAGAAGTTTCTTTAATCTGCATGCTATTTATTCACAGACAGAATTTGTGTGTGTGTGTGTTCCCCAGCAGAGTTCTAGGCTATAGCACGATGCTTTTCACAATTCACAAGGATCCCATGAGGTCCAAAAGCATGATGTAGGTTAGCTCTATGTGCAGTTTTTTAATGTACGTGAGTCGATCCGATATAAACAGGAGGTTTAGCTGTTTCATTCCACTTCACGCCCATCTGTGTCCTGCTTTGGAGCAATGCACCAGCAGACCCTTCCGGGCACATCCAGTCTGGTCTCACTCGGTTGGTTCTCCTAATAAGATAAACAAGCCATTCTCTCCACGCGGAAGCCGGGCTCTGCCTCCCGCGACGCCTCCCGCGAAGAGCCGGAGAACCCACACGGGCACCCGCCCGCGCGCTTTCAAGGAGCGCTCTGCGGCGGGCACCCTTCCTCCAGACGGCTTTTCGCCGGTCCGCTCGGAGCTCGGACAGGCGGCCTGGCCCCGCTGAGACCCAACCAGCTAAAGTGGAAACAAAACCACACCTGCACTCTCCTCACTTCTCCCATTTTCTAAAAAAAAATTATAGTAATAATGCTTCAAAGACGTGCCCATATGCACAGTTTCTAACGACTTTGTTCACCTTTTTCTTTGTGCATCCCCACCCCCGACCATAGTTCTGGTCCACATCATTAATGGGGTCCGAACAATCTCTTCGCACCTGACGTGTCAAGAGATTTGGCAAAGTGTATCCTGTCTTCTGCTTGACATACTCTCATAAATATGGAGTGGTTTTTCTTTTCTATATACTTTTTTTTTTACCTAAGTGAATTCCTCTTGCAGCTGAGATGTGTCTCTTGAAGGCAGCATATGACTGGGTTTTGTTTTTCGATCCAATCTGCTCCTCTGTGCCTTTCTAAGCAAATCAATCCAGTCCTTTGGTTTCAAATATTATTGCATTTTGACAATTCCCAGATGTATAACTCCAGCCAGGATTCTGCTGTGAGATCTTACATGTTTTTAATGGATACTCTTGGGTGTCACTGAGTGCCCACAGAAAGGATTTAAAGTCAAACAGCTCACCTCTACCCACACTATACTCCTGCTTTCATAGAGGTGTTCCATGTCTTGTTAAGTAAGTCCACTCTCCAATTTTCTCAGGCCATTCATCTTATAGTCACTCTTGAAGTATTTCTCTCCTCACACCCTATGTAGTTCTTTACCAACTCTTGTTGGGGGGATGTATGACTTCTACCCAGAACCTGACCGCATCTCACTGGCTTCGCCTCTAGCACGCTGGTCCGATGCGCCACCTTCCATCACTACTGAAGTATTTCAGTAGACTCTTAACTGGTCACCGTCACCCTACCGCTGTTCTCCACCCCATACGGTACATTTTCACCCCAACAACAATCACATTATTTCTCTGCGCAAAATGCTGCACTGGTTTCACAGCTCAGGAAGAGTAAAATCTACGTACTTGTGATGGACTGAAACTCACCGTGGGATGGAGTAAGGAATCCAGCTCCTCACCAGTCTCGTCTCCTCACCCATGGTGCTCTAATCGCACTGTCTTACTTGCCCTTTTCCAACACTCTGAGCATGCTCCTCCTCAAGGCTTTCCCCACACGGAACATTTTCTCCGGAGAACCCAAGTGCCCCCACACCCTGCTTCTTCCTGTGCGCTAAGTCTCTGCTCCCGTGTGATCTTACCGGTGCCTCCTACATATCTGCAAAAAAAGGGGGAAAAAACGGTAGGGGAAAGGAAAGCCATAAAGGATATTGTGAACATGGAGTAAATGTGTTCTTGCACCTCTGTGTGCCTACCACACTGAAGCAGCTAGAAAACAGAACACGCCCATGTCGTGGCCACATTCTAAAGAGAGGAGCGGAAAGGACGACTTTTGTCGCATGTCTCCGTGTCCCAACACCAAAAGGCTGAGATATCATCTGAGCCATCTTAGGGCATGTGCTGCTCGTTGGTCCAGCCATTTCCGAGTTCTGAACCCCGGTCATGTGGTACCAACACGGAGGCGAGAACCCTCTCTTGGTAACACCGACACACTTCTGCAGGGGCTGTGGGATTTAGCTAGTGGTTAGATGAAAGGTTTGGGCTAACCAGAGATCCTAAAACCTATTTACTACCTCATTTCCAATTTCCCAATAATCTCTATGTTAAGTTCTGAGGAATAAAGACATCTAAACCGTATATACCCTTATCCAGTGACGGACAGGATGACGTTATACACTATTTCAACTCTTCTGGTTTATAATAGCATTATAAGATCATGAAATGTGAAAAACATTTGCCCAAATCTCTAACAGAACTCAGAGGGCCATTCAGGATAGCAGCCTGCTCGCCCCTTTCCCTTACTTTCCGTGCTTTTTAAAAGAGGGCTGCTACTTCTCAGATGAGTGGTATGATGAAGAAAGGATTCATCTAATTGTTGTAACTCTCATCAAGGTAAATTTATCTTGTTTATGTTAAAAATAGCTCAGTTTCAGTGTTATTCTGATGTGTGAAAACACAAGTTGTTAACAGAATTGAAGAAACAGTGCTATCGATCAGCACGTGGGCTTACATATCACTGCTTAGAGTAAGAAAGTATGGACTGATACAATTTTAAGAATTAAACGCTTTTGGAAATTACATATTTAGTTAGGGTGAGGTTTTTGTTTGTGTGTGGGAGGAGGGAGTGGGAGTAAATATGCCCTCTTTTTATAAGATCCCAGCAGCACCCCATCAGGAGTCCATGGTTCTTTCCTTCCGTCTACACAGTGCTGAATGGAACGGCTGGCTTCTGAATCCAGGGCCTTCAGGATTGTGCTGACTGAGAAATACGGCTGCAAGAGATGTCTCTGATACAATCGTATAGGTTGTTGGGTTAAAACATCACGGTTTATTACTGGGACACTCCCTTTGCCTTTCTCTATAGCTTCCCAGTGATCTGCTCCTTTGGGGAAGTGGGGGGGGGGGATTCTGGCTGAACTAGAAAAATTAGCTCTGCACAATCATGATATGACGATGCCTTTAAAACATGTCTGTGCCCTGGCTGACATAGCTCAGTGGATTGAGCGCAGGCTGCGAACCAAAGCATCGCAGGTTCTATTCCCAGCCAGGGTACATGCCTGGGTTGTAGGCCATGACCCCCAGCAACTGCACATTGATGTTTCTCTCTCTCTATCTCCCTCCCTTCCCTCTCTGAAAATAAATAAATAAAATCTTTTTAAAAAAACTTGTTTGTGTTGCTTTGTGTTTGTGATTTTTATGTGGGACAGGAATACCTCCCTAACCGAATGTGTTACTGGTAGGTAGAGTTGAGTTCTGTGGTTCCCCAGGACAGAAGCAGCGGCGCTGTGCCCTGCCTGTGGGAGTGGGAGGGGCCCCGTCCTGGAGCCAGAGGTCCGGGTTAGCCCTGAGGGGCTACGGGGCCTCTGCTTCCCCATCAGCAGCCCGTGGCAGGTAAAGGAACTATTCCATCATTGCTTTTCCATTCAATTCTGTTATTTTACAATCAGTATTTGGAATTGTGTAAAATGCCCTCGTTTTCAACCGCCTAGTTGAAATGAAATGACACTGTTAATCACTGCTGAGATAACAGGTCTGTTTTTGCAGAACTATGAGTTCCAGGACGACTTTGAGGAGCATGTCTGTAATCATGAAGAACGCCCGCGGGTACCGAGCCTCACCTCCCGTCTTCTCTGTCAACCACAAAACCTCCTGATGCGGCCGTCGATAGAGCTCCGTGCCCATCCATCATCCCCCGTGAGAGGCGACCGGCCGGCCCTCGGCCGTCTCAGCCAGCTCTCGCTACTTATTGATCAATGTATTCATAATTGTAATGTCATCAATTTCCCAAATGAAGGCACAGTTCCAAAATGGCAAGTGTGGACTTTTCGATAATCACCAAGGTCCTTTCTGCGGACCTGTGTCTTTCACTCACGCCGTTCGCCTTTTGCAGAGGGAGTTCTTCCCCCGCTGAGCTGGCCCAGGTCACCTGCGGCTCCTCCTCAGGTGAGTGCACCCCCGACAGCCTTTGGTTCCGTCAAACGGCCCCCCTCTCTCACTCCGTGTGCCCGTGGGCACGTGCCTGCTGGGTGACGCATTGCGTTTTCTTCTTAGCATAAGCAGCAACTTAAGGAAATTATAATTTTAGACAGTTCTCTTTCCCTGGTTGCTGAGTCTCTTCCCATAGTCATTCATAACACACATATTTCCAGCAGCACTATTTAGGGATCAACCCTTCCAACTTAAGAAAGTTCTTCTGATTATTCATTGGCAAAGTCTAAATTAAAGCATAGACAATGCTGTGATGTCATGGATGGACAGTGACCCACAGATGATTATATAAAGACAACATGTTTCTTGCTTGATGTGTGATTTTAATGGAGGTAATTTCAAATGTAAACTTCCGCTGGAGAAAATGTAACTTTTAAAAATGTGAATAGTATTGCCGCTCCAACTGAACTTTTATCACAAACACGCCTTTATTTTTAAATAAATACGACAAAGCTGGCATGAAATTAGTTGGCACGGTGTGAAATTACTTACTGCGGCCGAAGACCAAAGTCTCAGGTGACGGCCGCGGAACCTGTGTGTCTGGAAGGATGGCAATTTACGCCGCTCGCCTCCGCCGCATCTGGAGGTCGGCAGCTGGCTGCTACGTTCCCCTCATTTACTAGAGCGGTAAATACTGCAAGTGAAGAGATCAATTCACCGGAGGTCTACGGTTCAATAGGTTTAGCACCTCGTGTTGAAAGTAAAATGTGGAATAAATTAGAAAAACCTTTCCCACACTGCCTCAATAATAGGGAAAAAAAACCCACAGTGGAAAAAGTCACTAAATAAAGTATTTCTGATATAATTACACGATTGCTAATTAATCTAATCCTGATCTGCTTCAGGAAGCTATTGTGATGATATTAATGGTGTTTGTCCATGTAACAATCCCTGGACAAATGGCAAATCTAGTTTCAATATCAAACTACTCATCTTTAAAAAGAAATAAATTAATAGCATGTCCTCCTGATGGGACAGTACAGGAAAATAAATTAATGAATTTTCAGAGCATGTAGAAAGAACAAAAATAATAGATTTTAAAGAAAATCCAAATTTCAGGGGAGAATGGGTAGGGTTTACGGTTCAATAGGTTTATTTAAAACAAATTTAAAGGACACATGGACAAAAGCTAGGGGGATGGTGGTAATGGAGGGAAGTGGGGAGGGTTGGGTGGGTGGCCTGGAACAGGAGTAAAAGGGAGAAAACTGTACTTGAACAATGATTAAAATTAAAAAATAGAAAAAAAAATTAAAAAAGAAAAAAAAGAAAATGCAGAATTTTATATTAAGCTTTAGGTTCAGACATGCGTGTTGTTAACCCAGGACATACATAGCTAACAGTTTAGAATGCGGGCCCAATAATTTAAGGATTTGTTCCTTTTGTGGTATTCGCCACGAAGGACGATGGTTATGCAATGTGCTCTGGTCTCTAATCTTAAAAGGATCATTCAAAATCTTACATATACAGGACTACAGAGCTGTAATGTATATATAGTCTACAATCAAGTAGTTCTCAGATAAACCATTCTCACTCATGCTCGAGAGCACATACACTTTTTCATTTCAGATCGGACTTACTGAACTAAATTCTACCTTTAATGAACTTCATTGCTGTTTAGAGGAGGCTTTGACGGGTTCCACCCGAGTTGTACAGGCGCGTGGCCACCACCCACATCAAGATCTAGAGGGGCCTGTGGCCCCCCAGAATCCCTCTTGCCCCCTCTCGCTGCACCCTGCCTCCTCCTGCTGGCCTCCCCTGACGACGTCCGCAGGCCGCCCTTCTCTGGAGCGCCCTCTAAACGCTGCACGCAGTCGGCGGCGTATGTAGCCTCGTACGTCTACCTTCCCCCACTCCGGAGGTTCTTTTGAGATGAATGTACGTCGTGTCACGGGTCAGACATTTGATTCTCTTCTTGGTGTGTCCAGAAGAATTACATGAGCATTTCTCTAAGCTGCGATCCAATTTGAAGATTCAGGCATGATTTGATCCCTATTTGCTGCTCTTTTAAAGTCTTGAATATATTGTCACATGTGTTGGGAGGGGGTGGTCAAAGTAAGCTTGAGGGTTAAGCTGGGTGGATCCTTATTGGGTGTAAATAACAGCTTTGTAAGAAGCCTTCACTGGAACACGTAACATGTTGCTCTTGTTTTTTGTGCTTATTGTGTTCAACCTGGAACAAATAGTTCAGTCACCCCATATCATCTTCAAAATATAACACACACTTTCTCAGACTATGGATGGCATTGTATTCTATTTAAAATATCGAGGCCTTGACATCAAACCGATTAGCTACCTTCTAGACAAAAATATCCTTTGTTATTTCACGCTGTTCTACACTTTCAGGTGTTTGGTTTAAAATTCCAATTTACTACATTTAGTTTCAGGTTCTCTAAGGCATCATCTTGTTAACAAGAATTACTTTTTATGAAGCCCGGGCTGGCATAGCTCAGTGGGTAGAGTGCGGGCTGCGAACCAAAGTGTCCCAGGTTCGATTCCCAGCCAGGGTACATGCCTGGGTTGCAGGCCATAACCCCCAGCAACCGCACATTGATGTTTCTCTCTCTCTTTCTCTATCTCCCTCCCTTCCCTCTCTAAAAATAAATAAATAAATAAATAAATACAAAAATTATATTTAAAAAATTACTTTTTATGAAGGAAAAGAAACACTAATTTAAAAAAAGGACCCCCCCCAAAAAAACACCACAAAGGAAAAGAAACATGAAAAAAAACATAAATAGAAAACCCCTTAGATTGCAGCCCCCTTTATTATGATCTTTGGATCTCATCTACCACAGCGGGTTCATATATTACTTCGGCACTCATGTTCAGAATTCAGGTTTTGAGTTTTCACACAGAACGTCTCCACTTGGAGGTTTTCACCGCAAATGACGCATGAATAACACTCACTGCGTGTTTATGAATAACACTCACTGCGTGTTTTCCCAGAACCACATTCTTCTCGGGGCTTTCTAATTTCTTCTCACGATACTCATGCACCTCAATCACTGGGTTCCAAAATAACACTGCCTTTTCATTTTCTTGACCTTCCTTTATTTAGTCACTTGGTCCAGTTTTTTCCCCCAAAATTATTATCCATCTAGCCCTCCCTCCCTCAGGCCAGCCGTGCTCTGACTGTGCTGTGGCTCAGGCTGGCGCCGCCCCGCTTTGAACCACGGTCATCTCCCCCTCGGCCCTTCCCACTGCCCTTCATTCCGTTCTGCATGGTGTAGAGACGGCAATCTCATAAAACACCGATTTTTTGGTTCCCTACTTATGCTTACAAAATTTTACTGCCTGTATGAAATGTTATGATTCAAACTAGAGCAATTTGCTAATAGACTCTGAAAGCTGGTGGCTGGCTGTAAACAAGCCAGGACTCGGCACTGTGAAATCAGGTTTCGTGGCTGAGTGATAAGTAATGGCTGTAGCTTTAGCTGCGCTTGAACATGGAGGGCAGTGAAGAAAGCAAGTAATAAAAACATCAAATGCAATTTTTAGTCTTGGCCTATGGAACCAGGTTCTGAGGTTTTTAATAGTTATCCATCAAGCTTTTACACCAGAAGTCCCACTCAGGACGACAGAAGCCACACAGGCCACCAGCAAAGAGCCCAGGGAGTGGAACAGGGCCGTGGGTCCAGGACGACACCCGAGGAAGACACGCAGTGAGGAGGCAAATGGTGATGAGGGCGACAGTTCGTGAATGTTCCGAAGGTGAGTTTTGCTGACTGAGACTTGCTCTTAAATGCCACAAGTTATGGAACATGGAACACCTTTGCAACTCTCCTTGTGAGGCGCTCTGTTTGGCCTACATGGGGAGCAGCCCATCAGATTAATGACCAAAGTTTCAGATTGTAGATCGGCTTAACTCTCAGGCTTTAAAGGAGTGCTTTGTTTGTGGCAATGCCACGGCCTCATGAAGAACTAGGTTTCTGAGTCAGATTTCAAACTATTTGGTGCTGAAATCATTCATAACACTAAAAGTCCATGTAATATGTTCGGCCAGGGTATAAGAGTTAGTCCTAAATTCTTCCTACAAGGAAATGATCAAGTTCCGTTCAGTACTTAGACCACTGCTTTGCAAATATCAAGAACCTGTTTGAATGTTTAAGGTAATATGTGATGCTGTAATTAAACGTGTGGCATGACCTGTCCTCGTGCTAAATCTAAAACGATGTCTATTACAATAAAATTATTCGTACTGAACAAACCACTTTTTATTTTCTATCAGAATCCCTCTTCACGTGCAAAGTTTTTCTCTTGTTTTCTATTGACTTACAGATTTTGTGCTTTGAAGCTTATCTATCTGATAAAGCCATACCCAGGGGTTCCAGGTCAGAAAACTCTGTTTCTTCTCAAATGCATTAGAGTATTTTTATCTTTAATACTAAAACATTTAGCAGTGTTTATTATTATTGCACTTTTTAGTATGTTTTTTTTATCTACAAAGCTTACTTGTAAGTTCTTCAAAACAGAAACGCCATGTTTTTGGCCTCCATCTCTCTGATAATGTTTCTTGCAATCTGCAGGGAGTTGCTGAGCGAAAGGTTAATATTTCTGTGGCTGGTAGATTGATCCTTGCTCCAGTGCATTAAAGAGCAGTGCGTGTTTTAGCAAGAGGTTATTAATGCTTCTGTATGAGGAAAACTCTGGCCCTAAGAAATGTCGTGCATTGGCCACAGGGTACAGTGACTATAGTGGCAGAATGTAAATCAAAATACTTCAGTTCTAGCGTTACTGCTACCCATACACTGTGATAATTCACTTATTTTTGGCCACAAATCTCTTAGCCAAAAACTCAAAGATTATTTACTGATAGAAGATATATCACTCTATGATTAGATTATTCTATAGCTCTTTCAGCTCTTAAATGTCTTGGTTTTAAAAATTGCCTATTTAATTTGTAAATGCCCCAACTTTATCATCATTTTATTGCATGAACTTATTTATTATTTATGTTTAAATGAAGATTTATGCTTAATTATCTCAATTTATATGTATATATGTTATATGTGTTCTACATACAATTTTTCTCATTATAAATGTACAAAACCATATCAGTATTTACTATTCTTAAATTACTCATTTTATTATCCAAATAACCACAGAAGATTATGCTGTTCACTTAGATTTTTAATGAGTTCATTTAGATTATTAATGAGTACAATATGAGTTCCCCCAGTAATTCCTTAATCAGCTTTCATAGGGAAGTTCAGGCAAAAATAAATGTTATTAGTTAACACTAATCAAGTTAATTTCGGAAGCTGTGGGCTGCAGATCCTATCTTAAAGATTGTGTGCATTGTCCCAAATAAAAAGAAAGAATTAGTCTTTGAAGTAAATTATACCTCTAACGCAACCTACAAGAAAGCAAGCCATCATTGTAGGGAAGGATAGGTGTAATTTACTTCACGTGATCTGACGCAGGATAGGTATTCGGAGTGGCTACCAAAGGTGGCCTATTTTCCTAAGCTCCAAGTAAAATAACCACTGGCTGTTTATTGCTTTGCAGGATTCTAATCAGGGTTTACGCAAGCACACACATGCTTAACAAAGCCAAAGACAAGTAAAAACCCAGTAACTCCCTCTACCTAAGAAATCACTTATGGTTGATTTGTGGAGTTGAACATTTTTTAAACTTTTTTTTCCCCTTCTCACATTTCTGTCTTATGATATCACATTTGTGTTGATTGTCTCTTTCCAGCTAACAACTGTTCCCAATTTACTGTTACCCATGAATTTAATTAGTATGTAACTAAGCTTTACACAATGTGGATTGGTACAATAAATAAGGATGAAGTGGCAAGATAACTATTCTCTCTTTTTTAAGATTTTATTTACTTATTTTTTAGAGAGGGAAGGGAGGGAGAAAGAGAGAGAGAGAAACATCAATGTGCGGTTGCTGGGGGCCATGGCCTGCAACCCAGGCATGTGCCCTGACTGGGAATCGAACCTGTGATGCTTTGGTTCGCAGCCTGCGCTCAATCCACTGAGCTATGCCAGCCAAAGCTGCAAGATAACTATTCTAAAAAGGGCCTGAACATCATCCCAGTTCATTTAGAACTTTAAAAAGTGACTCGAGAGCTAAAATATGAACACTCATGAAATATCAGTTTTTATAAGTGGTCTAAATGCATGTAAATTATAAATCTGGCTCAATTGAGTGATAATTCAAGAAAGTGAAAATATCACTCAAAAATCATATGTTCAATTTTCAAAGGATTACTTTTCTTAATTATGGAAAGAATCTGAGGTAAAATCACATTTCAAAAACAACAACAATACATGACATGGTCAGAAATAAAATGCGTTTTAATCCAACAAGGATGTGTGATGTCTCAGAATTTGTCCCACTCTAGAAAAAAATCCTTGACACTCTGGGGTGGCAGCAGAAAGGGGCGAAATGGTGAGAGGCAGAGAGAACCCACATGATCTGTCCCGAACTTCTTAAACTTAGAAATATGGGTCAGGCATGTGTTCAGAATTTCAATCAAACTTGGCATTTTTAATGAAAGCAAATTAATTACATATGATGAGAAGTTTTTATGGAAAATCTGTGTAATTAAAACACTTGAAACAGGGTATTTATCTTACAAATAGCCCCTTCTTTTCACTATATTAGAGCCCCCTACCTCCACCCATAACCCAACAATTTTCCTCTTTAGCATAAAAGTAATTAATAAAAGAGAATACAGTAAAACAAAGAAGAGCCTGAAAAGTGTCCCCATTGTTATTACGTGGACTTATTTTCCAAACGTAAGGTGAAGCGCATTGAGAACTCAGGCGTCACTGAGAATTTCCAACGATCAGGGTGGGCAGCTGTCGTGGATGGGTTCTACGAGGACACTCCCTGCTACGATTTCTCTCTCAGAGCCCAAATCCTCAGTTAGCTGACCAACGCCTCCATCGGGGAAGCCACCCAGGGGTGCCTTCCACCCGTTCTGAGCTCCCTGCGCTGGTTATTTCTGAGACGGGTGCACACCAACCGCCTGTAACAAGGACTCACACATTGTCTGTCAGGTGGGCGGGCAGACCAAGGCCTGGGGAAGTGCTCTCAACTTTGAAGAACACTCTGACCCATAAACACACCGGCATCGAGCTTTTATTACTACTCCATGCTGTAGTTTTTATCTGATGCCAACACCTTCAAATAGCAAGCTGTGCATTAGGATTATTACCACTATTTAGGGAAGAGTTCTGATTATTCCGCCCCAAATAACAACTCCAAATGGTGGTAAATCACTCCTTGTGATTTACCAAATGTCATTGGGTTCCACAAAATAACGCACAGATATAAGTGCAGAGATTCGATTCTTCATGTCTAATTAGAAAACATCTCAGTTTTGCAAGATTATAAATGGTTTGTGGTTATCGAGAACAAATCATTCTAGTAAGAAAATAAGGATGTATAATTACGATAAAGCAAGTAATCACAGAAGTAAAATTGTGCCTCAGCAGAGAGCAATTTTAAGAAGTATGTCTAAGGCAACTAATCAATAGTACTGTCTGTTCTGTTTTTGAAGATTCTTACCCAATCTAGCCACTGCTAAAGGTCCAGATAAATATATCTTTGCTCTTTAACACGCCATTGATTATTCCTAGCACAGTTAATTATTAATTATCACTTCTAATTACTATCAATGTTACTCTAATAATCACTTGATTTCTGTGCTAAATTGTTTTTACTTAATTACATACCGCCTCACATAACTCTTTCTGAGTGGGATATTTATTTTTCTAACTGCACTGTGGTGAAGCCTACATACTTTTAATCAGACAATTGCGGGTTTCAACTCTGAATCACATACTTCCTTTGTCCATGACCTTCAATTACTTACCTTCTTTTGGTTTGAGTCTTCTCACGTGAAATCACTATGGCTCACATGGCGAAGATCGAATCCGGTCGCGCAGAAAGCACCCATTACTGTGCCATAAACATACAGCCACTCAGTTAAAAGTAGCAATTACTGTGAGGTTGCTAGTAAAGAAAACTTAATTCTAGACCCTATCCAACAATTGTTCCAGTGTGTCGTAGCATGGCATACATCCTAGAGAGGCTGCTGAGGGCAGTTGCCGTGTATTTTGTTTCTATTTATAGACAATCAGCTGCTAAAATAACCTGAGATCTGTCTGGACTTTAGAATGTCCGTATATCATCCTCAGAAGGGCCAGTCCATCTTCATTCCAATAATTTGATTTTGGCCTTCTGAATGGTAATAATAATAATAATAATAATAATAATAATGAAAGTTATGATGTGATAACTCATAACTATTATTTTAATTGTTAAAACTTCCTGAAGGTCATCTCATTGCATCTCTACAACATTATCCAGGTCATTGTTTTTCAGAAGAAAAAGGGAAGTTCTACATAAGTCCTGTGGCATGTGTTAAATTAAATGATCCACAAATCTAGTTCCAAGCCTACACCAAAGAACTCTGGTTCCTCCACATGCGGATGATTTAAAGAATGCATTAATAGGCTTTGCATACTAGTTCCTTCACATTGGAAATGCTGAAGTCTTCTAAAATTAGGCAAAATTCATCAGCCTACATCATCCATTCTTATCACTTTAACACCTGTGGTGACATCAAAAATCGATGTTGTTAGCTATCTGTCCCCTATTTTGTAATTTCAGACTTTATCTTATTTTGGGTTCTCCCCAAAAATCATATTCAGATTACCAAAAAAATATTTCAGTATCTCCTTATTTCAAGTTATATTTTACATGTAGTTGATGTAAACTAATGACTTCATTAACGTGTCAGTTTGTTAAAGACACATTAAATGAATAGCTATTATGTCCAAGGAAATATTATATGTCTGAAACATATTTGATCACAATAGGAAACGGCCTTAGTCTTAGAGATGTTACCACGTGGCCGGGGACAGCTCCGTGGCCGGGCCCTTCTCCCGAACACTGGAGAGATCCGTCCAGCTTCCACCCCACCGTCTCACTCCAGGTCCGTCTCCCAGCACTATTTGGCTGGACTTCCGCCATGGAGACTCGCTGCACACAGCCCCCCCTGCACACCATTCTGTCTGCAGGCCCCCAGGGGTCTTTTTCTTCAAATTAAAACTCAAATGTGTCTCATAACAAAGGATAATGTCCAAAGATACTTTACGATCTGGATCTAATCATATTAATGCCTGAAGCGATTATTAGACTTTTGATGAGAAATGACAAAGACATAAAAGTTGCCTTAATATAATGATAATATTGATAAGTTATAACTGTGATAGCAGCTGGCATTTATATAGTGCTCACTCTGTACAAGGCACTGTTCTCAGCACTTTTTAATGATTAATGTATTTAAACCTCCAAAGAGCTCTGGAAGTACACATTACTTTTATTATTAATAGTGGTGGTGGTGGTATTTGCATTTCGCAGAGGAGGAAAGGTGGGTGGGAAATATCATTCGTCTGGGTAAACGATCCGTAGTCCAGAAGACACGATGTGTTCTCCGTGGGTTGCTCAAGTTCCGCTTGCCTTAAATTCCCTCAAAAGCACATTGCGTGCACATTGATTGGCATGAGGGGTCCATGAAATATTGATAAGAAACACAGCTGTTGTGAAGTGTCAGAGAGAAGTGGCTCAGTCCTTCGGCGACCATTCTCGGGAGAGGTTTCCGGGGGCTCTCAGTGCTTGCTGACCTGGTGGGGGGAAGCTCAAGTCCCGACCTGCTGACCGGCGGTCTCTCACAAGGACATCCTGCCCTGCAGGTCTGCACACCTATCCACACCCATGCTCCTCCCCAGCAGAAGCAGCTGTCCAAAGCAGTCCCGGCGGACTCCAGTGCAGAGACTGGGCTGGACTGCTGGAGGCCAACCGCAGATTTCTGGCTGTTGGACCTTCCCGTTCCCACACATCACAGTCCTTCCTGCAGCCTCGTACTCAGCACACAGGCTTCCCCCAGCTCCTAGGAAGGCCCCCAGCCCCTGCAGACCCGCCGCGCCGTGCACTTAAATGCCCTGCTCTCCAACTGGAGTTCTGACTCCTCTTGCCTTAGACGAGCTTCAGCTATCTTAAGGACCCAGTACGCCTCTACTTACTTAGGCAATTCCTTCCCCATCTTCCCATAAAACTTTTTGTCTTTAACTAGTCACATCCTTTAACGCAATGGGTTGCAATGATTACTTCAGGTGTCTTAGGTGTCTTTTTCAACATCTAGAATAGGATCTCTGCAAGGCAAGTCATTTTCTAATTGATTTCAGTAGCTCGGATCTTAGGACAGCTCCTGGCAGATGCTAACTTGTCACTAAATATTTGGCTAGCTGTTTTGTTATGGATGATTTATTTAAGCATAATAGAGATCTGCCAGAAATTCTACTGCCATAAGCCAAAATATGATCCCATGGGTTCTGGTAAACATTTGGAGGATTCTTTTTTTAAGATTTTATTTATTTATTTATTTTTAGGCAGAGGGGAAGGGAGAGAAAAAGAGAGGGAGAGAAACATCAGTGTGTGGTTGCCTCTTGTGTGCCCCCTACGGGGGGACGTGGCCCAGAACCCAGGCCTGTGCCCTGACTGGGAATTGAACCAGCAACCCTTTGGTTCTCAGGCTGGCGCTCAGTCCACTGAGCAACACCAGCCAGGGCTGGAGAATTCTTAAACAAAATGCATTTCTTCCTATTTGATTATTGTGATAATAATGAATATTAGATAAAACAAAACTAAATTATTTTATGACTAATAAAAAAGAATGTCTTCAAATGTAGTATAAATTAACTACTCAAAAATTTCTTGTTCCATTGAAACTTGCTTGCAATTTTTAAATGTGTCTTAATAGGACAGTTGGATCGGCCTAAAATGGAGGAAGAGAATATTTAACAATGATGTGACCTCAATCAATTTCACTCCAGATGCAACAACGCCCACCATGCTAATATGATAGTTAGAGTTTTACAATATAAATATCCTTGGGGAATTAAAACTTGTTTAATGTCTCCTGTTACAAACCTATGGGCATATCCTATAACAAAGCCTGTCAGGAATATTTATTTTGTGTTTATTTTAATCAATATTTAATACTTATATCTATTTACTGTAATCAACCTCTTTTCCTGAAGTATTCCTCATTCCAGCCAGAAGGCAATGTAGCTGACAGGGGTTATCTTATCTATTTTAGGAATAGGAGAATTTAAAAAATTAATTCAACGGTGAAAGTTTCATCATGCAGAGAAGCACCTTTCCTGAAGCTGCAGAAACCAAGTAAAACAAGATCTGGTAAAGAAAAAGAAACGGAAAATAGAGGGAAGGGAGAGAGAGAGGAAGAGAGAGCAAAGGGAGAATGGAGGCGGAACTTCGTCCGGAAGGAAGTGGAAGAGTGACACAAGCTCCCCACGAAGCCATCAAGATTCCCCTTAGCTCTCTGCCACTTGGAGCAGAGGGAGCCCCTCTCTATTCACACTCGGTCTTCACGTGCTCACGGTGTGAGGACACAGCTAGATGGAAGACAGTGACCGCGGCGAGGGGGTGTCTGCTGTCCTGACTCATTACACCAGCAGCTCATGTGCAGGCGTTTGTGGGTAAAGCGGGACAGCCTACCTGAGCTTGAATGCAAGTCTCAGGTTCACGTGCGCTGCGTGCTGTGAACGGGGACCCTGGTGTGTGCCCTTGGACGGGGGCATCCTCTCGTGTGCATACCCCACGCAACGTCTGTGTGTATGACAGACATGTTAAGTTGCGGGCACCGAAAGTCGACGGAAGAACACTCCCACCCTAATTGTTTCCGTTTCCAGGGTGGGTCAAAGCCATATTATATGACGCCATCCTTACTGCATGCTCTTGTAGAGATTAGGTTCGTATTTAGTTCTTTACCTGCTGCCAGGGAGCCTCGCTGTTCTAGTTTATTTTCCTTGCATCTTATTTAATCATTACTTAAATATTGAACGAGTTGCTACTAGGCACTCAGTAGGTAGCAAAAAGGAAAACCTGTCTTCAGTTTGCCAAGTGGTGCAGAATGTCCTGACTGCCATGTCAAAGGTCGTTCTGTTAAGCAGGCAGAATAGTTGGCAGGTATTTAAATGTCACATGGGCCTTAGAACAGATCTCAGATTTTGGGGTAGTTTCCACAACGTTCAGGTTTTCTAACATCCCTGTCCTCAAACTGCTAAATCCAAGTGATGTCTCCAAAAAAAAAAAGTCCCAGTCAATTCCTGAAGTTTCCTGCCGAGACCCACTGCGCACGGGCACATCTGCCGTTCCTTCTGCAGAAACGGCGCCCGTTGCTTACATTCCGCAAATACATTGTACAAGGAAGGAAAATTCAGAGGCGTGTCTCTCTGTTCCCAATAAAAGTCAAAACAGGACGTTGCTACAGAACACGAGGGGACACCCCAGATAATTGGTGGCCACTGTGCACCCAAGCTGACTGCGTGTTTACGGTTTATTTTCATGAATCTTTCACTCTGCGTGGGTTCAGTTCAGTCTAGTTTGAAATCCGGGGCTATGTCGAAGTTTTAAGACAAAACCAATATAAGTCTCTGCAGGGGAGACAGTTTTCTAAATTACCCCTGGGCTCCCCTTACTCTCCCCCGCGCCCCTTCCTCCACTCACACAAAAATCCTTCACCCGAAAATAAAAAGCCCCTTTGATCTTCTGGGAATGAGTAGGCAACTTTGTGCAGGTGTGTTTCTATGGGAAGAATTTAGAATTATATGAGGATTTCTCTAACTGCTTGGCAGGGCACTAAGGTTTCTGTGTATCTTCATCTTTTCAAAGGACATCCGAGCCTTCCAGCATGGTTTTACACTCACTGGTCAGAACACTTCTACGATTTCACATGCAGTTACTTCTGTACAAGTGAGGAGTCGTATCCATAATCTAGGGATCCTTAGCAGAAATTTGGCATGTTGAATTTAAATTTATTTTCATAAATTAGATGATTATAAAATGCAAAATAGGTCATATGCTATTAATATTTTGCTTAACCTACATAGTAAGATGTTTAGAGATCAAGAGTAATTTCTGAGGGGAACTGACTCATCATTCCAAAAATGTAACTCATTAATAATGGAAATAAAATGTCATGATTTCATTAAAGGAAAGATGGGGTTTTTTTTGCACAACTGAAAAATAAAATTGATTTAATATATCCTCTTTCCCTTTTGCGATTCTAGTGGGAGAGGAATGTATTACGTTGTTTCACAGCAATATACCCACAAAATTACTTTCATGCAAGAAAGCAGAGTTATCATCTAAATAAATGAGATAATTTTCCTGCTGTTGCCTTCTGCTGGTGAACTATTTCACCTGCTCCTGGAGTTGTTCGGTAAAGCTTCATTGGCACAGAATAGAGGTATGAACTCAAATTTGATTTATGCTCAGGACAATCATTTTTTAATAAAACCATTTTATATCTTAGCAAGTATTTAATTACTTTCCAGTAATGAAGATAGCAATGTAGATTTTCATTTATTATGTTTAATTCAAGGTGTCATAGTAAAATTACTGAAGTTAAATTAAACACAATAATGTACCTTAATAATTTCCACAGTTCTAATTTCCTTAATTGATTTGCATGCTACACATCTAATGTAAACAATAAAACAAAATACTAAAACAATGCCTGAAATTACAGATTTTTAAAGTAAAAACTATTAAAAATCAAGTAGATCAAGTAGACATAAGCAAAAGTTATTCTAATAATTCTTTAAAAAATGTAAAAACGTTTGAACTTACTCTTTCTTTTTAAACATACATTGCCCCTAAAAAGAAATTCATGATGTGGCAATAGATACACGTTCAGCTGCAAAAAAAAGATAAGATGTTTTCCTTTTCCAATTTTTGTTTTCACTTGCAAGGACAAATTCTCTCCTACAGCACAGCGGCAAACGTGCAAGAAAGGTGATTCTCCCTCAGCTCCAGGGGCTACAGCTGCGTCAGCTGGGTCACTTAAGTCCAAGTACGCCTGTTTTGTCCCAGATGCAGACTGCACCCACGGCTACCTGAAATGTATCCAGCCTCACTGCCACAGCCCTGCCCTGAGGAACTAGACGGCACTTCTCCATGAGGCCTAGGGACCACATTTTAAGCACTGAAATCACCCAAAAATAAAAAAGCACAAAAAGGAAAAAAAATAGCAGTAAGCACACTAAAAAAAAAAAAAGTTATTCAGAGAGTAGGAGCTGAAACCCAACGTAGAACGCCATCTTGCTCACCGACAGCCACAGCTGGGGACGTGCACGGAGGGTCACTCAGTCTTGGCCCTTCTGTGTATGTTTGTGAAGAACCCTGCCGGTTATTCACAGCCGTGCCGGACTGCCGGTATTAATCTGGTTTTGCAAATAAATATCAGCGAGTACATGAATTTGCAAGGAGGTAATATGTGAATGATTAGGATCGACTGGTACTCTGTCAGGGCGTATTGGATCGAGGTCAATACACAATAGTCTAAGCCGCCCTTGTATGCAGGTAGTAAATGATAGGCAGGTAGGGAAACGACCTGGAAGAACCGATCTCCCAGAATGACTCCACCTGGCGCCGACGCCTCAGTAATCCAGCGGAGGACGAGCCCTGACTCGGGGTGTCCTCCTCTCCAGGCTCCGCTTCTGGGGGCAACGTTCATTGAGACGATAATGCCTGAACGTGTTTTGTCTGAGAACACGGCCCAGAAAGTACACGGCCAGCCACTGGCCTGGAACGGTCATCTCGGAGGCTCACCAGAAGGCTCCTTGCCCCACTACAAGTCGGCCAGCTTCCCCCGGGGCCCTGGGGAAAGTGACTGCCGATTTCCTCTCCTTAGCAGGACTCTCGGGCTCATTGCGAGTTGAGCATAAGAAGACCTGGCAGAGGAGCAAACCTCGCACCTTCACGAACGGGATGCTGCCTGAACGAGAACAGTCCGTGTCCTTCGATTCTTACTCGGAGAGGTCTGCCCGATTTCTCCTTGCACTCCAATGAAACGAAACCGGGCATCTCAGAATGGTAACCCTGAGTGTTTGTAGTTAAGAAAATCAGTGGAAGCTTCATTGGAATCATTGGTTTGGGGTTCGGTAATGAGATTTCAGATGCTAAATCAAGAGCATGAAATAATCCATAAAAACAATTAAGTTGGACTTTTAAGGAAAAATTAAAACTTCGAGGTGTCATATCGTATGCAGGTGGTTCTGGGAGGCTGGGCTGTTGCTCGGTCCCCACGGGTGTCACAGGGGGACACCTTTATTGCCGGCAGCGGGCCGTGGAAGTCCGGTCTGGCTGCTGTAGCTCTCTGACCACCCTCCACCGGTGGGTCGAGGAAGCCACGGAAGGGGCGTGGGGGTGAGCATTACAGCGTGTCCAGCATTGTTTTATTAAAGCAGAGCAGCTCTTGTCTGCCATTTCTGTCCCGCCAGGCTGCTCTGTTTTTGTGCCTTTAGCTAAACAGATAAAATAAAATAACAACAACAAGAAAATGCGCTTTGTTGGTGTTGTATTTAAAGCGGGCTTCCCATAAGCCCTCATACAGACGAGTGTCCTTTTTGTCATCCACTCTGACAGTCTGTCTCTTCACTGGGGTGTCTCAGAACATCCCTATTTAAGGTGCTTATTGGTTTAGTTGGATTAATGAATCGTGTTTGTGCTGTTCTCTGTTGACTGACAGAGGCTTCCTTTTCTGTCTTCTCCGGTTTTAATCCAGCACTTTACATGATTACATTTATCCTCTTTTTAGCATATCAATTGCTTCAGAGTTTGGGACGTTATTTTTCACTAATCTAAGGCCTCCTTCCAGTACAGTGTACCATTCATTATGTATAGCATTGATTTGTTATAACACAATGTTCCCAGTCCCTTCCTGTCATCCTGTGAGTCACTGATGTCACCTATTCCACTGTCCATGGGCTCAAATGACCAATTTTTGCTTCTGAAAATTTTAAAGAAAACCATTGCATTCAGAAGAATACAAACTTTTGTTCAACAGGAGTGTCATGTGACCCACGTTTTGGGAATGTTCCTCCAAAGTTCTCTGGAATTTCATCTGATAGATGCTCTGGGGGTGTTAGTGACCTGTGAGCAAATATTATTGTTTTAAGGATATTTTAGCTTGCAAATTCAGAATTCTTTTCAGTGGTTTACATTAGTAATCTCTGCTTTCACTTCTGCAGGGAATAGAGTCACTTTCACCACTAAATGGATTGGTCGATAATCGTTGCCCTGAGACACGAGAGCTTGACAACGTATTTAAGAACATGCTGAGTTCTTAGTCTTCACTGTAGCAGAGCAAATTATAATCCACAGTGAAAGCTGGCTCGGAGGAGGTTAGGCCTGAGGGCGATCCTGGTTGTTCCGCTGCCGAGCAGGCAGGAGAGAGGGCAGAGGAACAGGCATGCGGTCTGCCGGCCCCTCTACGCTGACTTTAACACAGGTCTACAAGTGCGATTTTTGGAAATCAAGCTCAAATTTGGTAGAGAGAATCGTGTGTGTCATCTGCAAAATTTTAGCTACATAATCATATATTTAATTCTGTGATGTATAAGCGACATTTACAAACACCCCCTTGGTTTCACCTTTGAAGTGTGTAATTTTGTGTTTAAAAATAGATAAGTATTTGAGAGAAATGAAAACAGAAGTCAATTTCATGATTGGAGAAACTATCCTAGAGGTATTATTTCCTCTGATTTTGCAAGAAATGCGCCGGCCGATTCCTCATTCCCTCCAGGCAATAAAGATCTCATTATCGGGACCACCTACAGATGGCATGATTGAAATTTTGAATCTGTGCATAATCACCTCATTATTTTGATCTTTTGATGCAAATCTCTAGATAATCATGGACATTACACTAAGAAAAAGCCTAGGAAGTTCAATTTTAGCCCTCAGTTACTCCCATTTCATATTTGTCCTACATAAATCTGAGATATTGCCAGTGTGCCTGCCTTCTATCAAGGACTAAAAATGTTCACTCGAAACTTTTTTGTGACTGAAAAATTATTTTGTTTTATGTGCTCTAGGAAGTTAGAGTTTAGGTAATACCATGGTTGGAAAATTTCAGTTTTAAATATGTGTTAGCTTTTTGACTGATTTAAAGTCTCAACTCTTTGCAGTGCTCATTATCTATGTTATTTTATCAATGTATAATTAGTTTGCAAATTAGGCTTTCCTTTCTTCTTGACCCTCTGGGAGGAGAACATCATTCAACATAGGAACTCAGCTTTATATTAAACAGCATTAATTAGTTCTATATTAAAAGAATTCAATTATCCCTGTTAACATGCCAAAGTACTATTTTAAATAAGGAAAATCTTGAAATATTAAAGGGTACCATTACTCACTCCTTGCATGTGTTTTAGTTTATTTGATTATTATAGGTAAATTGTGAAATTTGTATTTTAAAACTATTTTTGAATTACTATTAAAACACACAGATCCAATGTTATTGTGTTACAACATATTTTTTAAATTATCCATTAGATAGACTAAGCATATAACTATGACCACAGAGGTTACCTTACAAAATTAGTTATATTTCAATAAAGTTTAGCATCGTTTATAATAAAGTGTATATTATAGACCCAACATTAACAGTAAATCTTTTGTAATTATTAAAATAAAGTTAATAAAGGCCAAAATAAAATATGAAAGTCAAACATGTGATTATGTTACTTTAAGGTATACTGAAAGATCAAATGTAATTGGTAATTTCTTAAGGCCTTATTTTCAGGCACTTTTAGATTTAAAATAAAACCGAGAGGAAAGTGCCAAGATTTCCCATGTCCCCAACCTCCACCCATGCCCAGCCTCTTCCACCACCACCACCACTCACCAGAAGGGCACAGTTTATTTTTCCAAGCCAAGGATGAACCTACACTGACTCATTATAATCACCCGAAGTTCATGGTTCACTTCAGGGGTCACTCTTGGTGTTGTCCCTTCCCGATGCATCTGGACCAGTGTGTAGTGGCCTGTGCCCATCCTCTGGAAGTCCCCCTGGAAGTCCCTCTCCGCGCTGCCCATTCGTCTCCATCCCTGTTCCCCTCCCTCCCCGGGCTGGGCGACCACCACGGACCTTCTCACCGTCTCCGCAGCTTTGCCTTTTCCCGATGTCGTACAGTTGGAGTCACACAGGATGGCGCCAGCTCAGATCGGCTTCTTCCGCTGAGTCATATGAATTTGAGATTACTTTTCATGGCCTTTTTTTTTAGCTCTGACTAATATTTCTCTGAGTTGGCCTAATGAAGGACTTCAGGGCTGCCTCCAAGTTTGGGACTTTGATGCCTTGTAACTGATTTTAGCGGGAAACATCACATTGCTCCCCTTTAAGTGTGACGCTAACTGTAGATTTTTAAGTATATTATATTCTTTGGCAATTTGGAGAAGTTCCCTTCTATTCCTAGTTTCCAAAGAGTTTTTGTCATGAATAGTTGTTTGACTTTGTCAAATGCTTTTGTTGCATAGTTTGTTGGGAGCGCTTGATTTGTCTTTCTAGGCTGGTTGATAGAAACGAGGACACTGTTTCTGCAACCTCCCAGGAGCTCCACTGTGCCCTTGCTGGTTTCTGCCCACCGCACCTGTCCGTCTCTGACGGAGGGAGGCTGAAGTCTCCGACTATGAGTGTGGACTCACCTGCTTCTCCTTAAAGTTTGGTCAGTTCTGAGTCATGTGTTTTTTTGGTGCTCTGCTGCTAGGCACCTAATGTGAACATTTGCTGTCTCCTTGGAGGATTGACCTCTTTATCATTAAACTAATACCTAATACTAGTTTAAAGAAACCCCAATAAAGTCTTTAATGTCTATGTGAGGTGTGCGTGTCTCTATGTCTACACATGTCACTACATTTTTTTCCTCCATTTTCCACATGGTCTAAAATGTTCTTACAGAAGTATGTTGTTTATACATATTTCACTAAGTTTCCTATATGATTCAAAGAAAAATAAAAGGAAAGCCAGGTCATATCATTGAAATTGATTCTGGAAAAATGGAAGGCATTCATAACCTCCCATTTTTACTGAAACATGGGTCTGCTCAACATAACACAGAATCTCCATCGATTTTATTCTAGCTACAGTCTACGCCGAAGCCTTCGCTGACTAAAGTAGAGAGACAGGTACACTAGCAGAGGGTGGTGACATCGGAGGAATCCCACAGTTTGACACGTAAGGTCCCTATTTAGTTTTCTGACTCATCTCTCTAAGCTCATCCTCAGGGCGCCCCAACAAAATGCCCAAAATTCTTCTCAGATGACCCACTGAAAGAATATAGAATTTAAAATACATGATGTGCATGATTAAATAAATTCAAATGCAGAAGGAAAAAATGATAGGTAAAGCAATGTACTGCCGACCCACCCTAGTTTTGAGGTGAGACCAGATCCTACAGAAAGAGGTCAGTGCGTGACATCAGCTGGAATTTCAAAAAAGGCTGGTCCGCAGGTGACTTGAGTTATTGGAAGGCCCTTACAGGCAGAGAATGGAATCCAGCACACAGAGATATACTGCACAATAGGATTAAGTGGGCAAGAAAAGAAACTATCGCTAGAGAAAATGGAATGGGATCATTACTAGTGATTATGAAGGGAAATAATGAGGAAGCCAGTTTAACCAGAACACTAAGAAACATTACTTATTATCGGGGTGGGGGAGGACTTCAAACGGTCCCTTCTGTCTTCCTGAATTAATGTTGCTTATCTGTTACCTTGCAGTAGAAACTCAAAATGGTAATTATTCGAGGAGTGACAGCTAAGACGTAAAGGCCATTGTCTGCCGTGGTTCTAACATAATGTGCTCACTAGAGCTGCAGATAACGATAACCTTCTCCGCGGGACTTGCCGGAGAATTCCTGCACTTCTGCGTCTGAGCAGCTTCATGGAGCGGCAGCCTCGGACGATCATGGACAGAGTGGGACTCAGTGTGTTAGCCGCGTGTGGGATCTTATCCATCCCCTTTTCCGTTTACGTGAGAAAAAAGTTCCTGTTTTACTTTTGAGTTATCACTTTGAGATCCTTGGCGTAATTTTACTGAATGTTTCCTTGTAAGATAATACACATTAGAATGTAACATTCAGTGGCTGAGTACAGGAGGAAGTTACCTATGTAATAAAAAGAGGCATTTTGTCAACTGCATTTTTA
The DNA here is from genome assembly GCF_019186645.2 of Phyllostomus hastatus. Lineage (NCBI taxonomy): Eukaryota > Metazoa > Chordata > Mammalia > Chiroptera > Phyllostomidae > Phyllostomus > Phyllostomus hastatus. The sequence continues at coordinate 20,861,209 of NW_025333607.1, read as the reverse complement.
CAGTCACTTGAAATTTTTAATGCCTCTATCTTAGAATTATTTCAGGTGATTTTTTACTCTGTCTTCATGGATATTTTATGTTCTGAGCTAAACATGTGGTTATAACAAAAAGTACAAGGCTCTCCTTGTTATTGGAAGTAATGGGATTTTTGTCTCCCCAAATCTTTCGTGGGTTTCAGTTACAGAGGACTCCTTGGATAACTGATTTCTGCATCTCTGTATCAGGATCCGGGACATTTTTATATTAAATAGAAACACAGATTACTTAAAACTCTAATAACTGTAAAGCGATACTGGAGCGCAGCAGATTTTCCCAGTTATCTCTGGGCATCCGCGCCCTCTCCTTTCTCTGCCCCACGGACAGCATTTCATGAACGCTGATACTGTACGTGCTGCAAACTGGATGGCTTTGACCCGTCGCACTTTTATGTACGAGGATGTGTTCCCACATTGTTTCCTGCTCCATCATTTCCAAAGCTGTTAACTTCTGAACAAGGTAGCATTGTTTTAACTAAGAGAAACGAAACAACAAAAATGATCTTAAAAAATAAGTATGTTTTTTCTCTCACAAAAAGAGAAAATCTCCAGTGCTGACTGGGGCCACAGCTGCTCAGAGCCCCAGAAATTCCAGCTACAATGTTTAGAAATTCTAGTTTTTCTCCACCTTTCATTCCGCCACTGTCAACGTGGGCTTCGTACTAAATCTCCTCATAATTAGGAGGTACCTACTTAAGGAGACAGGTCCATCCTTTTCATGCACAATTTTTTAAGACTCTTTGTCTCAGCTCCTCCAGGCTGCTCTAACAAAATGCTTCAAGTCGGGCAGACTGTAAACAACAGAATTTGATTTCTCGGAGCTCTGAAGGCTGGGAAATCGAAGCTCAAGACTCGGGCAGGTTTAGTGTCCGAGGAGGGCCCACACTCTGGTTCGTAGGTGACATCTTTCCGCTTGTCCTCACGTGGCAGAAGGGGACAGGGACCTCCCCTGGGTTTTTTCAGTAAGGGCACCACCCTCATAACCTAATTACCCTCTGGAGGCTGCACAGCCTCCCCGTCCCCTCGGGGGCAGGCAGCGTCTCGGCAGCTGAGACTGGGGCACACAGACGTTCAGACCGGAGGAGCACCCCTAATGACTTTCGCACGAGGGAGCATTTCTGCATCTCGTTTCCCAGACGGGACGACGGGTCTGTGCCTGGACCAGTCTGTGTCTGTGTCGACGAGAGCATCACTAAAGGGTAGCACTGGGTCCACATTCTCCAATCGCTCAGTCAATCAATCAACCAACCAATCAGTCAATCAATCAACACATGCATGCTTCGTGCAAAATGAAACAAAAACAAAACGGCCAAGGTGCAGCCGATCATCGTCACTGACTTGGAATAACTGAGGTCCAACCAGGACAGGGGACCCTTCCACCATGGATTGGGATGGCTGGGTTTAGGGAATCAACTACAATGTTGGGTTTTGGTAAATTTCTTCATTTGTATACCTTCATAGCCTTGTGTCTCCATTCTTACAAATTTTCACATTATTTTGTATCTTTTCTAGTGAGAGCTATCTTTAACATTTTATTATGTAATTAGAGCAATCTACAAGTCCTTAATAATCATTGAATTATCAATATTTCTGGAATAATGCCAAGTAAAAAATCAAGTACTCAATAAGGATTTGTAGAAACAGTGAATGTATAACCAGAAATGATAAAAAGCCTATCATGATGGCATTAGCACATTTCTGATATTAGTGATCTCTCACAGTGACTGAGCTCCAAAATAATGGGAAAACTCAAATTTTAAAATATGTGTGTATATCTGTAATGTGTTTTGAGAGATCACTATATATATATCACTATATATATTTGGAAGTACTCCAAGTAGATGATTGGTATGTTTTCTTACTTAAGGTAAAACCTCAAAATGAATAAAATAAACTCGTTTTAAAACATTTCCCTGGAGTCCAAAGAAACATTTGTTTTCTGGAGATACATGTATTGCAAGGAGAGAGATTGAAGGGAATACGTAAGGAGCTTATACTGAAGAATAAGTAAATACACAGTCATATATTATACAAACAACTTTCAAAATAAAAGGATTGAGCTACCTAAAAATTTATATCTCCTACTAAAATTGGTTTCAGGACCAATGGATGTTTTAATACACGGGTATAAATCATTCGAATTTTCATCTTTTATAAGGAGCCTTATTTATTATTATAATTCAAGCCTATTTTAGCAGAAAATTCAATTCCTTGCATTTTACTGTGAATATTGACAATACAGACAAATTCCACTTACAATTTCAGCCAGTTCCCTATGTTCTCCTTAAAGGTGACAATTTTAGGAGATACGTTTTATCACCATACACCATGCTGGGATTAAGTACTCACAGGTGTTAAATCATAAGTACCTCAGGGGTATTTTTAAGTCACGGATAATAATAATTTTAATGAGTGATAAAAAATCTCACATTTTCAGCCATATAAAACCTAACCATTATTTCTTCAGTAATGTTCTATTAAAGAAATACATGTCAGAGTGTTACTTGCTAAAGAAACTATCCTCCCTGAATCTGAATGTAAAATAGAAGACTTTTGGAAAAAACATCCAAAATGTACACTGGATATTCACTTCTTTTGACTTTCTTGTTGGTTTTGGCATCGTTGGGAATATATCTTCCATAAAAGATACAATAAAATTTAGCTAGGGCAATACAAAGTTTCATTAACACAGGAGATCTGAACCTTAGAGGATCTAACGAAGCAATTGTCTTTAAAGACTAGGAACTCAGCTGTGCAAGTCATAGCAAAGGTATCATGGAAAAACTTACACATGTCTACATTTTCAGTTCTAATATTACATTCTTACAATTAAGTCCATTTATTCATATGTCATTTATATTCTGATTTTTACTCTAAGTACCTCTAAATAAATAACCTGTTTACAGGAAGATGAGATGAACATGAAGCAGAGAGCATTCTGTTTTCAAATACAAGCAAATGTTTACGGAGAAAGTGAGAGGTAGACGCAGCGAGCCGTCTGGGCTGCGTGGGCTCAGGGAGCAAGCCGCAGAAGGGCCCTTGGAGCTCGGAGCTCGGGAGAGAGCAAGGCAGGGAGAAGGCGCAGGGCCACGACCCGGGTCGGGGTGGGGGGAGACACAGGCGCGCTCCAGGGAGGAAAGACCGTGCAAACAGACAGGGAACATTTGGAACCTCGGACCTTTCACAACGGGCATGGTCTCCAGGAAAGCCAGCGTACAACAGGGCTCCCAAACCCACTGAATGTTCAGCAACATTCATTCCTAAATTGGGGCACGGCACAAAACTTCCTTTACATTTGTATGGACATTTGAAAGGAATCACTATATTTGTCCTTGAAAACTGTGTACTTTGTTTATACATTAGACATATAATAAAAAAATATATATCACTCTGGGAAAAAAACTAAGCAATGTAACTAAAGAAATGTTGATCTTTGAAGGCCCCCAAGATGATAATAAATAATAACAACAACAGAATAAAGTGTCTGTTCCAACCGCGTTAGATGGAGTACACACTTATTCTCACAATACCCTAGGTGCTAGATCCCACGAACAGTGCCCTTTGAGAGAAGGAAATTGAAACACAGTGTCTGTAATTGGGCCAGCACAGCATGGCCAGGAGTGAACTAGGGTTATAAACCAGGCAGTCTACCTGCCCTTTGCAAAGAAAACCACGCTTCCATGGTAGCATTGCAGATCCCACCTTATACCTCAAAGTAATTGTGCACTACTTACGAAAGATGAGTTCTGGTAAATAAAATAAAGGGAATTGTTATCTAATCTATTTATTTATTTAATATTCTAATGCACCTGATAGTATGCTCAGTACTGGGAATACAAGGATAAATACATTATAACATTGAATATACACATGCATGAGCTTACATATGGTAAAATACAGATATTAAAGACCTACTGACGATACATGACGTAGGAATCTAAATGACTGCATAAGCTAATTGTTGAGCAAGCTAATTATATCTCCACTGGAAAACATATGACAGAGCAAATGAACCTCGTCAGAAAATAGCTGTTTTTGCGCAGCACAATATTTGCTGTAGACGCGTTAATTCCAGTATTTTCACAGGCAATCGGTGACAAAGAGGAACTGTCCCCCAAAGATGTTTACGTGTTAATGTTATGTTCAATGGCTTTATTTTATTTTACTTTATTTTCCAAAGATTACATGCTAGTCTGTGAAAATATAGTTATTTTGCCACATTTCCTTTGATCCTCTGGAACTGGTAAATTTTCTTATTAGTTTATAGTAACTTTGTAGTAGATAGTTTCAGATTTTCTACTTATAATTATTCTTTCCAAGTTTTATGGTCTGTGGTTTGCATTCCCATACCATGTATAGGGGCTACACATCTAGTAAAATGTTGAAAAGACATAGTGAGATCAGATATTGTGATCTTAGGGGGAAATATCCAACATGTTACCATTAAGTGGTCTTATGTGTAGATTTAAAAATATACTCATTGAATCAAGAAAGTGCCCTTCTACTTCAATATTTCTGATCTACCTATTTTTACCATGAATAAGTATTGAATTTTGTCAATACTTTTTTTGCATCTACTCAGGTGATTAGATGTACCTTCTGCATGATTCTATTAATGTGCTTATTTACATTGATGTTTTCAAGGCTAAACCACGGCTGCTGTGTTACCATAAAGTGACTGAATTGTCAAAAACAACTCACACAAATCACAGATCATCCCCAACAGCAAACTTCAGGAAGCACACCAAGAATTCAAACAACACAGAAGCATCAGCTTCTTCCTGCAGAGGCCAGAACTCACCAGGAGGAGGTTCTGAGTGTTCCTTCCTCGCACAGCGGAAAGATCAAAGCATGGGCACTTAACCATGTGTCCGTAACATTACTGCTAGATAAAGGAGGGGGTTTTTAGCACTTTTTCTCCATCTGCTTGCTAACTTGCATTCTCCAGCTGGCCACATTCTATAAATCCTTACATCCTAGGTTTATTTACAATACAGGAGCCAGATAGACAAATCTTTTCTTGCCAAAATGCAATTATTTAAAAGAACTCTGGAGTATATTTTCATTTGTAAATGCTATTAGCTCATTTACAAGGAGGTCTGGTCGAATTCAGTTGCCGCCTGTTCAGTCCCCGAGTAGGAGGGAGTAGCACATAGCCCAACTGTTCGCTCTCCTTCCCGGCCGCCCTCTGAGCTTAGTCACTGTTTCCTTGCCAGAGAATGCCATGTATCTTTTCATAATTCATCCTAAAATGAATTTGCTGGAAATATTTCCTGCAAGACTTTATATAAAGAAGTCTGTATATACCTGAGTGACCCACAGGATCTGAACCATCTACTGGAAAAGGAGAATTGTTCTTGGTCATTTATTTTAGTCGTGGCTACATCCTTTCACAGGTCTTTCATATTTTTTATCTGCGGGATTATTTATTCCCCTTTTCTGCCACCGAGAAGTATTTGGATGTGGGGTCAAAAATAAGTATATGTTAAGACAAGTGTCAGCAGTTTTCTTCTAAAATTTAGAGTTCTTTTCTATTACAGTGAGATACCTATTTTTCAGGTGATCAAGACTGATGAAATTATAGGCTTCTGTGAACTAAAAATCAAGTATTGAGTGGAAGCTGGACGTCCAACCATCAATGTGATATTACTCACAGGTATATGTCACACCGATAACTCAGGCAAACACAGGAAACTACATCTCATTTCCAAGGTCAAACAGAGCTGAAGCGGTTGTCCTGTACAAAGGCAGGGGCCTAAGAGAGTTCCCTGGGGAAGCAAAGAACCCGATCATGTTCTGCAGTTTCCAAAAGGAGAAATCCTGAGAGATGTAGGGTCTGAGTTGTTACCACTTGCTTACTGCAACATGAGGAGTTAACACACACACACACACACACACACACACACATCCTTTTGTGATAAAATTCCTCAATGTTATGACAGGTGCATCTAAGAAACTTCTCTGCAGGTATCTTTCCATACTCTTGGGACACAGAGCACTCTCAGAGACAAAAAAAAAGAAGCGCTGGCCGGGTAGGTCAGGTGGTTGGAGCCTCATCCCCATATGCCGCAGTTGCGGGTTTAATATTCTGTCAGGGAACATGCAAGAATCAACCGATGAATGCATAAAGAAGTGAAACAAGCCCTGGCTGGCATAACTCAGTGGATTGAGTGTGGGCTGCAAACCAAAGCATCGCAGGTTCGATTCCCAGTCAGGGCACATGCCTGGGTTGCAGGCCATGGCCCCCAGCAACCGCACATTGATGTCTTTCTTTGTCTCTCTTTCTCCCTCCCTTCCCTCTCTAAAACTAAATAAATAAAATCTTTAAAAAATTAAAAAAGAAGTGAAACAATATATCAAAGTCTCTCTCTCCCTCTCTCAAGTAAGTAAATAAATACAAACACAAAAATCTAAAACCTTATTGATGACCTCAAAAACTAGAATTAAACTTGTAGGAATAAATGCACCATGAGTAATACAAAGAAAAGTAAATTATGAAAACCAAATAGGAGACACTCTGTGATGCCTGTTAAGCAAGATTAAAACGTGGAGATTAAAGGAACACGGCCCTGGAGAGTTAGCAAATCTAAGTGAGGCTGACCAGCTGAGGTCAGAAAGCAACGCGGAAGGTGAGTCCCTGAAATCAGGCTCTGGAATCGCGCTGAGGCGAGTGTGGATCCTGGTACCATCCTTACTAACTTTGTGACTCTGAGGAAGTTGCATAAAATGTGAACCACAGTTGCCGTGTCTTTATAAGCAGCTATAACACCGTATATTCACGCACAAGGATACGGCAAAGTGCTGTTTTGCAGAAAAATTATTTTAGCGACGTTAACACCCCTCCTCTGGCGACGCGCTGAGGTTTTATTGCCCCCTAGTCTGAACTGAGTAAATAAAGGGAACCGCACTCGATGCATGTGCCATAGGCTGCCCCACGTTGTGCATCCAGTTCAACCCTTCACTCAGCAATTTTGTATCGCTCTCCTGTTGAGGAAGTATCACTCCGCTAGGAGTTATTACTGCTCCCTTTTTGCACAGAGAGGATATTCTCCATGCACCTGAAAAACGGTTTGTTTTTGGCAAACTGCAAATGAAACACCTGCTTGCAAAATACATATGGGAAGGGTGTGCAATGGCCCATTTGCTGGCCGCACATTTTTCCTGGTGGATTTTTAGGTGTAATGAATGGGTAAAATGTGTCTTTTACATAAACGTAATGACTTTCCACAGCAGAAGCAGGCAGAAAAAATATGAGAGAACTGATCGTTTTAACACCTGTGTTTCTTTAATCCTAGCCAAAGCAACACCCTGGTATGTGTTTGCGAGCGAAAGCAAAAACACTGGTTCAGAGAAAATAAATGAAAATCTGCTTGGTTTCAAACTCCAAAAAAATGTGCAGCCAGTTTTGAATAATTAAAAATATCCCCTCAAGAGCACTCCATATATCCCAGGCAATACTCCTTGTTGAAATGTTTTCTTTTGTTTTCATTTATTCATGCTGGATGTTGCCTGTGTCCAAACTCATCAAACTGCTCACATTAAATATGTGCAGTTATTTGTAGATTAATTATACCTCAGTGAACTTGTTTAAAAGATTAAGGTAGTGCCTCTTGTAAAAGATAAGTACCTTCTTAAATTGTGAACACTTAATAACCAGTTTGACCAGGTGTGTCTGGTTCTAGTGCATGTGCTTTGTACAAGAAGTACCACAGTTCCCTGTAACTTTTTTTTTAAGATTTTTATTTTTAGAAAGAAGGGAAGGGGAAAAGAAACATCAATGTGTGGTTGCTTCTCACACCCCCCACACTGGGGACCCAGCCTGCAACCCAGGCATGTGCCCTGACTGGGAATCGAACCTGCGACGCTTTGGTTCACAGCCTGTGCTCAATCCACTGAGCTACGCCAGCCAGGGCTAGATTGACAATTCTTAATCAGGACACTGGAACAACAAAGTGTCTCATTAGTCACCACTCGCGGGAAATGGCACCCCTCCCATGAATCCCAAGCAGTAAACGGGACTGGGCCCCTCTAAGGAAAGACAGGCAAAAACGGCCGGTAGTCTCTGCACTTTTCCGATATTTTGGATCAGAGCCTGACTCACACTGAGGCCTTGCGTCTTTGTTCATTGTATCTTTCCTTCCCCATGACCACACGCCTCTGGCTGGGCTGGACTCGCAGCTCTTACGTCAGCACAGACCCTGGTGGCAGCTTGTGTTTGTGACTTTCTTCTAAACTTATACTTCCATTTGTAATCGTGTATCTTCTTTACATATCATCTCAAACAGAAGATGAGCCTTCTCGTTGAAAAGTCCAGTGCCGCCGTGCTGGCCGCAGGGTGGAACGCATACCTTGGAGGACCTTAGCCCAGGGTGCCGGCTGAACAGATTTACCAGCTGTGACCGTAAGTAAAACAATGGACCTTTTCCTTCCATTTTTTTTATCTATGAAATTAAAGATACATGTGTACCTCATTTGAGTTCTGGTGAACATTAATGAGATACTACATCTAAATAACTCATGAGAATGTATCTTCCTGTCTGGTACATAACGATGCTAATAAATGCTTGTCGTTGTTATTGGAATTAGAATATACACGCCTGGGTTTCACTGCATCCTTGAGTGATAGTAAACATGCGGAAAATGGGTAAAACTTAAACATTAAAACTTTTTCAGCTCACCTCTGTATAACTCGGAACAAACCTTCCTGTAGCAGGTAACATGGGCATCAGTTTTGAAAGAAAATCAGATGCATGGGAAGTCTTTCTGTATCAAACTGACACTGATGGGCTTTGTTGGTGAGCCACGTGGGCAGTCTCTGCCTTGTTCTTAAGGCTCGTTTCCCTAGGGTCACACACTGGATGGTAATAGTGACTGTGAGGGCCAGGCCCCCTGTGGGTTCTGAGGCTGTTTTCTTTTCGATAAACATCACACCAGTTCCCCTGGAATAGGAGACACTTAGCACCGCATCGTCCGCACTGGGCTTCCATAGTAACACACACACAGACGCGTGCGGCACGTGTCTGCTGCAAAAACACGACGAGGGCTGAGGATTCACAGACTGTGTTTTCCCCACTGTTATTTATATTGGTGAGGAGAAAGGTGTGGAACATCAGACGCTTCAGCATTTTCAGGGCTCTGTTGGCTTGAGACAGAACTGTCCTAACACGCCCAAATAAGAAGCACGCTAGTATCTTCTCTGACGAGATGAGATGTTGCCTGTGGCTAAAAGCGTAAGAAAGTAGGCAGGTGCCTAAAACAGTTTGGGGTGACAAATATATCTGAATATAGGTTTAAAAAGAAATGTAGTCATAAGATTTCTGGCAAGGGCACTTGCAATGCATTATAAAGATCACACTGTGGATGTAGGGAATGATAGCTAAGAGGTGGCAAGCCCATTCGCCAGCATTCAGGAAGTATCCTGTTAGGTCAGGTTATCTAGAATCTCCTCTCTCCCTGGTGGATTCTTTTAGAAACTCTTCAATCACCGGCCACACACCACCCCCAGCACTCACACAGCCCTGGCCCTCGGCTATAAATTCCTCCTCTTCCTTGGGGAGAGAAATCGGAGGTGAGGGCAATCTTCACATCCTTCTGCAAAACCCCAATACCTATGGTGACGGTCTCCATGAATAAAGCCAACCTTATCAGTTTAACAAATGTGGGGGGCTTCACCTGCAGATCCCCCCACCCCCCGAGGCCACCACAGATGAGAATAAGTCTACCAAGACATGATCTGCTTGGGGAAGAAAGGTGGCCAATCTCTCAAAGGAGAAGGGCCAGGAGCCTGTTTCTCAATGGGCTTTTATTGGGATCAATTTGCACAGGAACACAGGTAAAGTTCATCATTGTCAGGCAGTAAGGATCAAACAATAGCACACAAAGAACTCTGAGGGCCTATTCTGAGTCAGGGTCTGTTAGCTGAAGGGCTACAAAACTTTGGGAAACAAACTCATTTCCTGCTTGGACCCTTATCATTTAACTGACAGCATTCTTAGCAAAGCAGGTTTCACAGGATTTTATGTATTCTTTCTGAGGCCTGATTACCTGGGGAACCCACCCTTTCCAGCACAGGGCGACAACCAACTCTGGCATTATTTCAGGCTTAAGTCAGGCAGGGGAAGTAAGGCAGTCAAGAGATTAGAAAGCTTCTTGCAGACAGAAAGAGGACTCAGGCTTTGTCAAAGCCAAGGGGCGAAGGTTCACCACCCCCTTTTGTTATAGTCCCCTAAGTCCTTCCCTGGGGGTTCCCCATGATTGTGCCTGTCTTAGGTTGTTCCTCCCTTGAGGAATCTTACCTGTCATTGGCTAACCTATCAAGCATTGAGGGCCATGCAGGGTGAAGTAAAAGGAGCAGAGGTGGTGTCCCTGCCAGGGAGACAAGCTTTGTCTCCTTAGTGGCTTATGGTCCAAAGTTCACTCACTCAGCCTTAGCCATGAGGTGGTTACAGCTCCTGAAACTAGGCAGGGTGGTTCCGAACATCTCCCCCTTTTTTGTTTGTAAAATCAATTGTAATTGTTAAGCCTGTGAAACCTGCTAGTTGCTGTTTTTGCACGAGAAAACAACTTCCATATACATCATAAAGCGCACATAAGGATTAAGACAAGGAGGCACCCAAGGGATGCCATGACCCAAACTCGTAAATTTAGTCCATCAAACCAGTTTTTAGGGCTCAGCCGTGGTAGATTACGGTGGAGAGTCTGGAACACCTTTTGTTTAGTGAGGCGTTTGAGGTCACTGAACTGCTGGTGGAGCTCCAGCTGGAGCTGATCAGTTTGTTCTTTGGGATTAGTGGAGAACGCCCCCTGCAGGTGATGACAAATACCTGCCCAGGAATGCTGACTGGAATCCCACAGTAAAGGAGTAGCACATGCTTAGAGAAGTCTGGACCGGGGGAGTCCAGTGGAGCAGAGGTGGGTCGCAGCCAGGGAAGCCTTCTCTGTGATACGGCTTCGCCCTCTTCGCCGGCAGCTCCAGAGGTCCTTCTGGAGAGTAAACACAAGGACACCCTCTTCCCCAAGTTATTAGTTCAACGGGGCCTTCCCATCCCCCTTCCCCTAAAGGGTCTTTATACAAGACCAAAGGGTGTGGGCCTGCAGGCCTGTTTTGCACAAGGAGCTTGTCTATGGGTGACTTTAAATTATCATTAAAATTCAAAAAAATTATGTACATATTGCTAGCAATGGTTAAATTCCTAGGAGATGTTTCTTGGCTTCCCCTTTTTGTTGTTTAGTAATGTTTCAAAGGTTTGGTGAGCTCTTTCAATAACTGTTTGGCCCGTAGGGTTATAGGGGATACCTGTTTTATGTCAAATTCCCCATTTTTCTAAGTGGCTTGTGCAATATATCCAGGCCATTATCAGTCTTCATCTGTTGTGGATGGCCTAGGTGACTGAAGGCCTCAAGCCAATGAGCTCTAGTATTCTTTGCTGACTCTCCAGGGAGTGGCCTGTAGAACATTCGAGTAAGTGTCTGCTTGGAAAGACAGGCCCCCTGCTGTTTCTGCAAGCTGCAATGAGTTTGAGCAGGAAGTTAATTATGCTATTGTTCTCAGGACCTGGTAGCTCCTAGGTTTAGAGTCTGGAGTGTTTCAAAGACTTGGATGCTTATTATCCACTGGCCATCTACGACTTACTTGAACTTGTTACAACATATATCATCCACGTAGCATTCCAAAATAAGCGTAACAAGTCTTTTAAAACTTAAGCCTGATTAGATTGATACTATGAAATGAAGAGGGGGACAGTAACATCTGTTTGCCAAATTCCTTGAGGTTGCAACTCCTCTAGGGTTAATGCCAAAAGTAGGGGGTGCTTTTGAAAGCGCTTGACAATCTGGACATTCTCTAATAATTTGTTTTGCTTGGGCCCATGGAATATCAAATTGTGTACGTAGGGCCTGACCATTTAGGTGAAAAAAAACTGAAGAGACATTAACGCAGATTGAAAAGTATCTGTTAGGCTGACGAGGGCATCAGCCCGAGAATTACCCTCTGCCATAGGTCCGGGCAAGCCTGAAAGAGATCGGATATGGGTAACGAATGAGGGGTGCTTCCTCTTATCTAAAAGGCTTTGCAGGGTTAGAAACAGACTTAGTAACTGAGGCTCAGTGGACCCTTTTAACAGAGCCTGATCTATATGAAGGAGTGTATACACAGTACAACCAGAGTCACAGACTAAGTTAAGAGGCCCTCTGGGCCAAGGCTGGAGGGCAAGATTAGCCCCTGGAGTTTCTGCCCGCTGGGTGGAAGAGGGCCCCCAGAAAGAAAATGTTTCCACTCCTTCCCTTCTCTCCAGGTGACAGCAGCTTTCCCTGATTTTCCTGGACCGTCAGTAAAGATGGTTCCAGCTTTAGGAATAGGAGTGGCGCCGAATTTTTCCCCATATGGATATTAAGAGTGGGAAGGTTTTGGAGAAGTTTATCAGAAAGTAAGTGAATATTAAAACTACCTACAAAATCAGTGACTGCACACTGGAGTTCTGAAGACGATAAAGTTGTTGTAGATCCACTTGGGCGAGGGGAACATGTATGATAGCTGGGTCGTGGCCAAAAAGCTGAATCACTCTATCACGGCCTCTGATAATAACCTGATATACCGCAGTAATATAGCGGGCAATAGTGCGCTGGGGTTGACGGGATAAAAATAGCCATTCAGTCATTTCTAAATTAGGTGATAACTGTCCGATGAAGCCAGTAGGTGTCCCCCGTGTGGGGAAGCAAAAAAGTTTGACAGGTACTTGTCTGTTTACCCTAGGGAGCTCCCTGGGAGAAAGGCATTGGCTAACTAAATCTAATTCCTGTGTAGCCTGATCACGTAAGGATCTAGGAGGTCAGACTTAAATTTCAGAATTTAGGTCTGAATCCGGACTGTGGCCGCTAAGGAAAAGGCGGCAGGGTGATGTGTATTCCCCACTGAGTGAGGAGGTCCCGGCCCCAGATACTAAGTGGGGCGGGAAGGACGTAAGGGTGAATTTGTCCCACTTGCCCATCTGGACCAAAACATTTAAGGGTCCACACCCATTTGTGGGGCTGAGAAATGCCCCCTATCTTAGGTATAGAAATGCAAATAAAATAAAAATCCCTTTCTTGAAATTAAGCATGCTGGCGGCCTCCCAAAGCATGGGGGCTGCTGTCCCTTACCTCAGAGAGGGCCTGGCTGGAACTCCTCACCGTGACCTGCTGTCTGCGTCAGTTCTAAGTCTGCTGCCAGGCCCTGGCCAAGGCAAGGCGCCCCAAGAAACCGCAGCCCGGGGAAGGACCCAGTGGCTCAGGACGGCGCTCAGCGCTGGGTGCAGGGAAAGGTTGCTCCCATGTGCGCAGGGAGGAGGGGAGGGGAGGGGGACCAACTCTGCCCCCCCCTGCTGCTGCTGCTGCTGCTGCTGCCCACCCCCGCTGGAGAGACCCGGCCCCACCTATCCGTGAGTGCACTCTCGCCAGTGCTGGGCTGGGCTCACCAGACGCCCCGTGAAGCCCAGATAGCTGGGGTGACCCACGGGAAGGGCTGGCTGGTGTCCAGAGTCACGTCCGCTACCGTGCCATGGGCCCCTTCTCTGTTTGTCTAAGCTCTCTGCCCTGCTTTCTCCCATATTTCCAAATCTCAAGATCCCTTATGAGGGAGACCTGCAGCAGCCCTGAAAAGCTGCTGAATTAGCTTGAAACGTTGCTCTTGCTCCCCAGAGAGCCCGTTCCCCATGGTGGAGCATTTGCAGAAACCCTTAAAAAGAAATTCCTGAACAAATAAAAAAACCTTTTCTGAAATTCCTCCCGCTGCAGGTGTGGTGATTGCAAAACCGGTTTCAGTTTCACTCTCCCTGCGTCTGCCCCTCAAGTCCTGTTTCTTGTTACTGAGGAAAGTGCAGTGGGTCAAAAAGGTGCTGTTGGTGGAGGACAGCCAGGGAGAGGGGTACCGGATATTTTGGGCCGGTCCTCCCCACCATGGAATACCCTACGCCTCAATGAAGGCAGTGAACCCCTCCAAGGGGGGCTGCCCTGCCTCTGGAGCGGCCTTCTCTTGTCCTGCTGCTTCCCCGATGAACTCTCCATCACTGTCAACGCCACACTGGCTTGTCTTTGAAGTCCTTCCTGCGTGCAGCCAAGAACCCACAGTGGGCTCCGGACCTTTGGGTCCCTGGACTCCCGGAACGCCTGTATCAATTGTGGGCCAGACCTCTCCCAGGCCTAACTCAACACCGGGCACCTGTATTCAGAACTGGCTGTGAACCTAGGAACCGCTGGCATTGCTTAAACACAACTGTGACTGGTCAAAAAAAATGAAATTAGTAACTTCTCCTTGTTTTCTGGTCATAATAAAGTGTGTCATAAATAAATAAATAAAGCGTTTTAATGCTTTTCATTTTATGGATTTCTCATTTTATGGTGTTTAATATACATTTAAAGCCATATGTCTCTCCTGATTTGAAAGTCAGATGGAATGAGTTGAATTTCGAAAGGTTTTGGCATTTAGATTGTTATCTGCATTTAAATTAATGTGTTAATCACATTCATGAATCACATATGAAGAGATTTGCACAGAAGAGTCAATGTTAGTTTTGGAGAATAGACACATTATTATTGACATGAGAAGTGCACCTGAGACTATTTGTGAGAATTGCTTGTTGATGTGCAGACACAAATCATAAAAATAGCTCAAACTTAAATATCAAGGGATGAATAGACTAGTAGAAGAAAATAAAGAACTCAGAGACAAGCCCAAAAATACTTGTGTAACCTGTCTCACAAATATGTTATATTCATAAAGCACAAGTATTCAACTATTAACATGTATTTCAATCACGTGGGTGCTTGAGTTCAAAGGCTAGCCTCAGGTGTGGGTCCCCTGACTTGTCCATGGCACCCCAGTTTCACAAACAATACCACCGTTTATCTTTGATGCGTGCCGCTCTTAACTCAGTTTTTCTCTCGTCCCCCGAGAGGTTCACTTTATGAAGATTCTAACTGTATTGCAGTGGGAGGACACCAACACTACTTGCTCCTCCATCCTAGCGGGGACAGAAGTCCTGGCTGTAGGTCCTTGGTTCTCAGCTCTCCCTGCACCCAATTCCATCACGGGGGTGGGGGCCAGAAGGAATCCCAGGATGAGATTTCCAGCTTAGGTTTAAGGATTGAATTTCCAACAAGATACTGTTGGCTTCTTGTCACATTAAATTATGAATAGAAGTAATGAGTATAAGTAGGGCATAAATAGTATATTTACCATAATAATGTATTAGACTATGTAAACAAGTTAAAAATCATCAAAATACTTTTTAGATTCTAGTTGAAATATTTACAACTTGTTAAAAACCAGTAGGTATTGAGACAAAAAAACCACTGTCCTTTTCAACAACCCATGAGGGGGTAAGGCACCCCAAAAATTCCACTTAGATTCTTTTGCTTTTTTTCAAGTAACAGATCAGAAACACTCAAGATTTTATTAAGATGCCACTCTTACTCTCTGCACACATTACATATTATTACATTGTATGTTATATATATTATATATATCATTAAATTAATATAAATATTATATATCATTAAATTATGCATTAAAATTTGTCAGGGTTCTGTTGCTGTTGTTGAAAAGGAACTATTTGCCTGCATCTTATGTTTACATTTTTTTGTCATCTCCTTCCACACCTAACATATTCTTACTGCTAGTTTTCCTATTGTTCAAAAAGAGGTTGAATTTGGGACAATATTAGCTCTATTTTGTAGGGCTAAGGGTGCTTTTCCCAGAGGAAAACTTTCACATTGACTTATTTAACTTATGTACCTAATTCTGTTCTTTTATTTATTTTAAAACCACTTATTTTTAAAACGTAAGGATATATTTTGACTTTTAATACACATTGAAAGCTTCTAGCATTATACTCACATGTCTCTTTAAAATCTGAATGCGGGCTTCCCCTTGAAATTAAACTTCACACATTCCGTTTAGTTGGTTTATTCCTAAAAACTTTCCTTAAAAGTACTGCGTGTTTAATACTTTATTTTTTCACTCATTTACTTCTTGAGGCCCAACCTCTCCCTCGTGTCTTACGAATGAAAGATGAACCCGGGGTACCTCCCCACTCACTTAAATAACACCAGGTGGCATTTAAAGCGTATTAACATATACGTGCCATCTGTTCCAATTTAAATGTCACACATTAAGATTTCTAAATTTCCACATTTTAACATATTCTTTTTAATATCTTTTTCCTAGAATTTTCTTCATGTGCTTACCATTGCCTAGACACAGCACAGCAGATTCCTTCTTCCGGTCTGAGAGGCCATCTAAGTGAAAGCACGTGGTGAACAAGAGACAAGCGAGGGCAGGAGGGCAACGGGAAAGAGCAGAGATGGAGTCGGGCGGGCAGGACTCGAAGCTAAATCTTAGTTCTGTCCTTTATTTCTCTGTGACTGTGTGTGTGTATCCAAACTCCGATGTCTCCGATGTATCCAACTCTGAGCATATCTGGTACATTCCAATCCCTTAAACATCAGGTGAAGTTACCCTCTGCACGGTGTGTTTGCATAGGAGAAAACGAACAGCTGACTGGCAAGCTTGCTCTGAGGATGAACAGCTAATGACAGTGCACAGCGTTGGTGCTGCAAGCAATCTGAGTGTGTTACACGCATTAACTCTGTCCTCACAGCAACTCAATGAAAGAGACCATAGTTGTTATTCCATTTTATAGATGACAAAACCACCGCAGAGTGGGGTGACTGCCTCCCGTGACGAAGTCAGTGACGAAGGGGATTCCAGTCTCGACAGTCTGGGTCCTGGGTCCCGGCATCTCATTGTCCCTCCGGTTAATGAAGGTGACGTGAGGCAAGGACCAGGTCGGCGCTGGCAAGCTTTTCATTGTGTGGCTGCGAGCACTACTTATGTCACTCCTCGTGAAGAATAAACACATTAGATTCTACATTATAAAAATGGGAGTTTTGTAATAAGAATTTTACATTTACATTCCAAATATGACTTTACATGTGTTATAGCTTGGGTTGGCTTTTTCACCATCCTGTGCTTCTGATGTTGCCAGCTCAATGGCTATCTATCTATATATACACACACACATATTTACATATATATAAATATATACATATAGCTACATACAGATATATACTCAAGATATCTATCTATCTTGAGTTTATCAAAATTTCAAGTGGAAGGCTATTTTGTAGACGCAAAAACATAAAATTTAAAAGGAAGAAATTTTGCAAATGCAAACACAAGGTTCATTTTAGGCAAAAATCCTATCATAGACAGAATCACTCCTCTCCCATTTTTTCCTACTAAATATTTTGATATCTGCATGCTCCAACATTAAATTGATTTGTCTGCAAACCACATCCATCCTCCACATTTTGGTGATTGCTTTAAGTTAATTCAGTAATGTTACACAAATATATAGATTAGAAGACCATTGGTTTACAGATTCACCATTTAAGACACATATTGAAAATGTAAATTCTCAATCTTCACCACCAGAGTAATCTGATTCACGACAGTGATTATACCACTCTTATTTAATTATATGCAAAGCATGTAATCAACAACCCTCATTACTTGAAAATTTCAAATTACATATCTCAAAACATATTCTTTTCATAATTTGCGATTGTTTCAGTAGCGATATTGCCGAGTCTACCAATATATAAACAGCTGGTTTATTGGTGGGCCGCCACCCGGCAGGGAAGTGTCTTGTGTCCTCACTCAGCCCACCCTCCAGGGTCACAGAGGACGTCTGGCTGTTCCCCACAACTGCGCCTCTTTGCGATGTCTCAGCATCTGGCACCTCTCCTTTCAGCCAGTGTAACCGATCTTTCCAGATCGCCCTTCCTTCCTCTTATTTCAGAAACCACTCGAGCACATGAGGACGCCGGTACACTTACTGGGTCGCCCTTAACTTTCTCAATCTGGACCCGTGTTGTTATTTAAGTTGACATTCCCTTCCTTTATTTGGTTCCGTGGCAATTACCACCATCTTTATTTATATTTATGTGTGTGTGTGTGTGTGTGTGGTCTATATGTTCATATACACACACACACTCTCATATATGTATTTGGGTGAGTTAAAACTTCTAGTGATAAATAAAAATGTACACTAAACCTTAAATCATTTTTACGATACATGTATATAATCATGAAAATGTTTAAGGTCTTCAAACTGAAGGGCTCTGTGTGAGTTATCAGTACTTTTCTTGACAACTGAAATATTAAATCTCAAGCTATATCTTGTCAACTGACACATAAAAAGAAGAGTGCAGTGGACTTTGCTTATATGCTGATTTATGACAAGATATTTACATTCTATATGAAAACCAGCTTCATAATTCTCTGCCCTTATTGAGTGCAATATCAAGGAATATGAGTTCAAGAAGTAGCATACTGGTTTTCCTTTGTTTTTTGGCCTAATGTGCTTTTCTAAATGTCCACTTGCAAGATGATAAATTACAGGTGATATCCAACCACTGAAAATAGAACAGTTACAGGCTCTGATACAAATAAAAGCAGAGGAAACATAGATGACAGTGGGGGGGAAACTCATGCGGAAAAAACAAATTAGCTTTGAACCACTGAACCTCAAACGGTAGAACTCTGCCAGTTCCAGAGAGTCAGAGCAGTGGCGCATGCCAGCAGATGCGGACACAATCGGGCGGGCGCCGGGCTCTCATCCACGACCCGTGCAGCACGGAGCGAACGGCGCAGCAGATGCCGGCCTCTCTTCCTCCCGAGGACGAACACAAAGCACCAGTGTGCACCCAGCGTAGCAAGTCCAAGACAGGAGTGATTCGAGTATCTGGCTAGACCCTCCACAGCTCTTCTGTCATCTTCTCAGTTGAGGAATTCCACCCTTCTTTCCTTTGCTCTTATGAATGATGAATGCCTATTTTAGGCAAAGACAGAGGGAACAGTTCTTCCTCAAAATCAGAATATATATATATATATATATTCTCTCTATATAGAATATATAGTTTATATATATATAGAAAACAGTATATATATATATTCTGAGTTTTTATATATAGAATACATATATTTATATAGAGTTTCTATATATTTATACAATTCAATGCAATTGATGCAATTGCATTGATGTGATTAATTAAATATTTATTTATTTAATTGCATAAATTATTATTTAATTTAATTTATTTAATTATTTAATTGCTTCAATAGACAAAACACTAACCACCTGGAAATATTCTTTAATGAATGGTATCTCCTGCCATCTCATTCTCCCAACATGCAAATCCAGTAATTTTATATTTGGGTCTCCTAGAAGATGAAATCCTCTGGCATTTAGTCACAGGATGGTCTGTATTTTTTCCCTCAAATTCCTTTTCACTTCTGCACTTGTAAAATGTTTGAGATCATTTATTATTTGACAGTTTGTGTTAGGGCTACTTGAAGTGTATTTTTAGTCATCAAAAGATATTGGGGTCTTTGACCCAGTGATTAGAAATGTCCCGATCTCTAGTGACGAGGCTGACAAAATGATACACTGTTTACTGAGGAGCCGCGCTGCAGGAGCCTCACTTAGACGGGACGTACGGGAAAAGCAAACGGCTCCGTTTAACAGGTGAACCACTGGCCTGCCCGTCCCAGGCAATGAGGAAGACTGCGGTAAACCAGCTCACACCCCGCATTGTTGAGATGACCGTGAGCCAGCTGGGGTTTGACGTTTGCGATTGCTTCTGATGGACCGACGTTGTTTTAATTTCACTGGAATGTTACCCAGGATAAATCCTCAGCGGGAAGAAGAATGTCATTGCCGTGTCAGCTGCCTTTTGGCTGCGCGATATTTAAATTCGCTCTTGCGAGGAAGTTCAACGGAAAGCACCTGATGGCTTTCACTTTCTACTTTGTTCTTTCAAAAAACTTGGGATTCAAATATTTTTTTCTTCAAAGAGGTGTGTTGAAGTACTTTTTATCCTCACCTGGGGATTTTTTGAAATTGATTTTAGAGAGGGGGTGGCAGGGAGAGAGAGAGAGAGAGAAACATCGATTAGCCGCCTCCCGTATGCATCCAGACCAGGGAGGAAACCCGCAGCCTTCTGGGGACGATGCTCCAGGCCACGGTACCACTCAGCCAGGGCTGTGCCGGAGTATTTTAATAAACACCGCAGCGCTGTTGCAGTCAGCTCTAGACTCCCATTCGCCATGTCCATTTAAATTTATGTTCAGGTGTGTTTATGTTCTAGTCTTATTTCAGCCTCCAGACATAAGCCATGATTCTCCAAGTAATAACAGTTAAAAACTGGCCTGGAGTCACAATAAAATAGAAACTGCAAAACCCTGTGCCCTTTATCTTTAGGAAACATTAAAAATCTCTGACAATAAATCTGAGTGCCAGTATTGGATGGGTGCCATTTTGTTAACAATTGCACACCTGTGTGTTTAATCTAGGATTAAGGTAGCTCCGATTTCCTCTTTAAATATAATGTTTCCGATTGTCAGTGACTGACTCTAATTTTGGTCCCCAGCTCTTCTGAAACGCGCAAATGCTGCATGAAAAACGGCACGGGCTTTGCAGGGTTGCTTTGTCAGGACAGACCTCTGGTGCCCACTCATTCTCAGAGCTTCCAGCCCTGTATGAGCTCAGTAAGGTATGGAGCCTGTTCCCACTGCGACTCCAAACTTTGACATTCAAAAGGGGGACTTATAAATTAATACAGATAGCAAGATAACTGTGGTTATGAGTTAAATAACAAAACAATTATTTCTTGAAGACAAACCACACACCCTTGAGAAGAAGGTTTTAAGGATGTAAAAGAATTGTATTTCTGTGCTGCGATAATTTGGGATTGTACTCTGCTCACTATTCTCAGAATGTTTATATGTTTCTGAACTTATTCTACATGAAATGTCCCTAGTAGAATATTCACATTTAGTCAGTATTGGATAATGTCTTATATCACGAATGGGAAAGTCTGTTTGAAATTCTTCATGCATTTCTAGGTGGATTACTTTACTTTTTGCCTTCTTGACGAAAACTCAACCTGTAAAGGCAGCTAGTGTCTGCTTCGGCAGATTTAGGCCTCTGCACCTACTTCCTTTAAGTCACTGTCACCTAATTTGTGACGATAGTTTAATAAATAAAAAAAAAACTACATGGAAAATAGAGTGGAGTGCTTTCATCAGAAATGGTTTGAAGGACGGTATGAATAAATAATCGTGTTCTGACTCGGGACTAGCTAACAACTCAAGTGAATCCCGTAGAAATTATGAAATGATGTTCTTTAATGGAAGAAAAGAGGCCTGAAAAGAAAGAAGAGTAAATTTTAATCCTGTGCTTACTTGTAGACACTGCTTCCTTGACATTTTTTGACGTTACAGAAGATCACGCAATGTTAGCAAAAATGAAGTAAGAACTCAGTGCCTACAACATAGTAGGTTTTCACATCAGTGTCCCTTTTAAAATGATGGTTCTGTTGCACAAATTAGAGGGAAAGGTGTGGGCTCATCTTCTTTCCCCAACCTCTGCTCTGCTCACAAGGACTGCTCTCCCGCCATGGCCAAGGTCAGGCCCTCCTGCCTGAGGCAGTCACCCCGGCCCAACATCTGATGAAGAGCCCCAAGCTCTGGGTCCCCAGTGTCCCTCCCCAAGCACCTTGCTCAGTGCATTTGCAGTGTCAGAATGTCCCCACTTCAATACCACATAGTTTTACCTCTTTCTATTTTATCAAGCTAAAACACTAAATATGTACTAATAATATTGCCACTCCAAAGAGACCTAACAATAGTATGTACAGCATTTATGAAAATAAAATATATATTTAAGAAAGCACATAGGGAAAGCCCTAAGGGGAAAAAAACCCACAAATCACCAGGGCATATCTCTGGGAAGGAAGTGAAAATAATGAAGTAAAATGGAATTTCAATTTTTGTCTGAAATATTTATATTCTAAATTCTTAAGAACAGTTTTCTAATGAAAAGAAAATAAAGCAAATGCTATGCAAAATTGAGTGCCCTATAGATGAGAGCAATGCAAATGTTTAATTGTAAGATTGGAGGTATACATTAGAAAACTGGAAACACGCCAGGCCTATCTCCATGCCCACACAGGACAGCCACTTCTCTGCTCTTAAAGACAAAATCCAAAGGGTGGCTCTCTAGTGTTTTGCATTTCTTGTCTCTCAGCTATAAGAGTAGGTAACATTTCTAAACAAACCAAATTCAGTGAAAATAAACTACATCTGTTTCAATCTTTATATATTCTTTCCTCTTAGAAAGCAAAAACCAATATCAGAAGAACTTTAACAATCAAAAAGGCTGTGCAACTGAAAAAAAAAATAAAAATAAGACTCAAATAATGTTTCCAGGCTTTCAGACAAATAAAACCATTTCTTACCTACCACTGTGAACCTCCCAATTCCCAGGGATTTGAAGGGCTGCCATTAGGTAGTTTTTTTGCTTTTTTAGACAAGAGCTTCTGACATTTTTTTCTTGTTGGTATTATTGTTGTTCATTTAAAAACTATTGATTATTTTAAAGGCCTTTGCTTTATTACACCTGTGTGTTATTGATGAGTTCCCTGAAGAACGAAGCTTGGGAAAAGTCCTCTTGCAAAAGCCACACAATTTATTTCTGTGCATAGAATATTATAGCACTAAACATAACTCTGTTTTAAAGTCAATCATACAATCCTTGTCTTGAATAAAAAAAGCCTTATAGCTATAGATTGATATATCTGTTTATATATCTTAAGATAGGCAGGAATATCTACATATATATATCTATATCTATCTATCTATATATCTTCCTATTTCTATCTATACCTAAATCTGTGTTTATTTCTCTACATGTCCTGAAGAGGAAAATATCTTTAAATCCTATACCCAAACAGGTCTACCCACATATCTTCCCCAGGACTCTTATTTTGTGAATTTTTGATTGTGTGTTTTCCAAATTCCTGATCGTTCAACCAGACCATTGGCTGCATCTCACGAATTGATAGACTTGGCCACTTGGCAGCTCACCCTGTAGGCAAAAATGATGAAGTTTCAGTGGTTGAAGTTGTGCCCACTGGAGCGCTTCCCTTCACTCTGTCCTTTGGATGCCCCCACAAAGAGACTGCAGCGGTCCAGCTGCCAAATTTGAGGTTGTCCCTTCACATTCCACAGTACTTTTTCTACTGGACTCACGAAGGTCTCATGTCAGTCATGGGGTCTTTGGCATTGTAGCTACTTCCTCGTGCAACCTAATTGTGTGGTCTCTACATGCCCCATTGTGTCCACAGCATTTCCGCTTGATAGTGGAGTACCCAACTTTAGGCCGTGGCCGGCCAGGACATCCCACTCCTTGATGGGCAGCTCGGGCTGCAGAGAAACTTGGTGGCCTGGGATTAGGCATTTAGTCAGTAGCAAGCCAAAATCTGTTGTTCAAAAGGAAACTAGTTAGCCACAGAGGAAATCTGGGCTTTGCTCCAGAACTCTAAGCATCTGAGATAGGATTCACCTTTCGGGACCTGCCAATGGCCCCAGACAATGTCTCTGTCTGCCAGTGGTGCTTCACACACCGTTAGACCCGCTGCTGAACCGCGTGGCCTAGGTGCAGAGCTGTTTCCACCCACGGGGTTCCCCGGGGCTGCGGCCTTCCCTTTCTGACCACCTGCTGGCAGACCCTGAGCTCCAACCTGGACACGTTTATTCCTTTGCTGCTAATGAATACTGCCTTAATATGTGAGTAGCAGTAAGGTATTTAAAATGTTTCTGCACTTATTATTACATACGAGGGCTGTCCGGAAGGTATCCGGCTATGTAACATGAAAATTAGAGACCGTTATTGAAGAAGATGCAGGATACGAGAGACACTGCACACAGGACAATGAGGCCTCAGTCCCCTTCAAAGTAGACAACTTGGGACCTCACACTGTTCCAGCTGCCATCAGCTACCCTTGTCATACATTCCTGAATCTCGTCAATGGTCTGAACACTCTTCTTCTTTCAAAGGTGATTTTAGTTTTGGAAAAAGTCAGAAGTCACAGGGCACAAAACCTGGGCTGTAGTGGGGCTGAGTCACCTGGGTGACCTGATGTTTCGCCAAAAACTCTGCCCGAGATGTGATGTATGAGTAGGTGCGCTGTCATGGTGAAGCTGCCGATCACTAGTTGCCCATAGCTGCGGCCTCCTGAGTCATCCGAATAGTTGCCACGGAGGAATGTTCAATCTTCATGCAAAACTGGATGCTGATTTGCTGCTCTGCTCGCTCAGTCATTTTGAATGCGATGGCCACACAGTACCTACACTCATTCGCCAGGCGTCTACTGCCGCCACTGACTGGGACGGTGAAGCTGTCACTCATGCACGGGCGTTCCAGTCCACTCTCCTGGGCTGCCAGGCTGTTACATCAATGTCGTGCAAACCATTCTCATTATAGTAACGATGGCTGGACTTTTCCCAGACAGAACTTGCATTTATTTGTCCTTGTCCTCAGCAAGAGTGCTCCTAGAGCACAAAGAATGTTTCTTTTTAACGCATAACTTATCACCATCTAACGTTAATGCCTGGTGGAGAGCAGGCATGTGTGATACATTCATTGAATCCATATACTGATAGCCCGGTGACTTAGGTACAGACACACACACACACACACACACACACTCAAAATCATTCATGAGCACAGAGTCCTGAAGAAAGAAATCACAAAGTAATAAACTCGTTCAGTTTCTCCAAATGAAGTTCTATCAAGTGCTCTTTCTTTTTCTTTGGCCGAGTCCCTGAGGCATCCCATGTTTAAAATCCTACTTTATCTAGTTGTCGTTAGCCACACATAGTAAGTTGTACGTGGCTCCCACTTGCTCATTGAATTAAGGCCACCACAAGGTTATACATTAGCAGTTTCTTATGAACATATTTTAGATGATTAATATAATTAGTCTGAGTAATTATAGGATTGATGCATTCACAGATTGGTCTAATTAGCCTTTGAACAGACTGATGACTCAATTGAAGAGCTAATAAATTATTTGGCTGGTCTCCATATACCTTTTATACTTAGTTTGATTAATACCCAAGCTCTTGGCAAAGTAACTGGGCAAAGGGCTAAAACTTAGCCTATCAATTTTCGATAATCACATTGCCTTCATGAATATTTTTTTCTGCCTGACTACTTGGTTCTTTTTTGGTTTAATATATAATTTGTGATGCTTATGACAATGATCAGAATTGTCATTTATCTGCACACAAATCAGTACTATTAGAAGGCTTCTTTGAGACTATCTCTGTGTAATCAATGAGTAATTCTGGGAACTCTGGACATGCTGTATAAAAATGCATGAAATAAATAATAAACTCAGGCCTCTGTCATCTGACAATTTCCTACAGAGTTTCCTAACAAACATTTTTTTGCTTTTGAGTTCCTCCAAGTCTTCACTTTTACCTAATTCTATTTATAAGTAACATAACAAATACATGCCTGTTTCAAAGTTATTTGCATGTCTTTGTAAAGAAATCAAAATAAGAATGATGATAATAATAGTAATAGGAATATATGTGTAAAACTTGTGGTGTTATTTCTACTCCACAGAGTATAGCTACCTATGCCATATTTATATTCACATAATTAAACTTTAAAAATTTTAGCTAGAATATCTATGGAAATCTCCTTGACACTAAGTCTGTTCACTCTGATGAGCACTGTACTCAGCTCAGGGACCGAATGCAAGCTGTTGAAATGTGACCTTCTAATGACAAGGCAAGCACCAGTGTATGACGGCAGTTCTTACCCCAATTGTAGCACAGCTGTTTGTTCGTTCCCATAGCACTCGAAGCCCAACTAAAGTTGAACCTATTAGTAAGATGCACTCTCATAACAACTCATACAAGCTCTGTGAATAAGGCATTCAACGGTCAGGCTATGGAAGAATTAGAATTCATATACCGTGTTATCAGAAAGGAATTAATTTGATGCTAGAATACTATCTTTTCAATATAGGAGTAATTGTTAGTCATCCCATAGGACGTTTAATGGAATTCCCATTAGTAACTGAGTTAATAGACACGTTATCAACCAAAGCCTTAATTTTGCCCATCACACTGCATGAATTTGCCATGCACGTACGGACATCTAATTATCGATACAGACACAGATGGGTGGAGAGAGAGAGAGGTGTCACAGACGGCTCCCACTTGTCGCTGAGCACCGAGATGGAGGGCTCATCTCTGCTCCCCACTCTCTTCACCGACGTCTGTCTGCATTCTGGAAACCATTTTTTCTTTACGGCTTCCCGACTTCTCCCTTTCTCCAATTTTTCTGCAACGTCCCTTATTTAAGCAAAGCAATATTTTGCCTACTAGGCAGAAATATCATATTTGGGTGAATTTTATCACAATGTATCAGCATCACATCAAGTCTCCTCTTCATTTTTTTTTTACTCTTATCTGGAGAACTATATATTGAGGTATTTATTTTAATCCCCACAGGTACTAAATTACTAAACTCTCCCTTCTCATTTAGGTATCCAAATCTAGCTGCTAATTTATTAGCTTATCCCAAATTAAACCTAGTAATACATCTTTGAATCCATTTGTGAGCATGTGTATATCATGTTATATAAATTATGTATCTATTATGAAGTTAATTAAGCCATTCTAAACTGCAAACAAGAATAAGAAATGGGAAAAAGAGTAGGAGATTTAAAGGCCTCTCATTTGCATAGAAAGAAACATAAGAAATGGAGAGAAATCACTCCCACTCATAAAACACATAATGCGCTAATATTGGGCAATTGTCACTTGTCCCACTTTCCATCTGGGATTATCCATCCTGTTGTTTATTTTCACACTTCCCATCATTTTTGTCCTTATGAGTTTATGCATTAAAAAATTACATTATGGCCCTGGCTGGTGTAGCCCAGTGGATTGAGTGCCAGCCTGCGAACTGAAGTGTCGCTGGTTGGATTCCCAGTCAGGGCACGTGCCTGGGTTGCGGGCCAGGTCCCAGTGAGGGGTGGGGGCAGGTGAGAGGCAACCACACATTGATGTTTCTCTCCCTCTCTTCCCCTCTCTCTAAATATAAATAAATAAAATCTTAAAAAATTACATTGTGTTTATTACATTCACGTTTGAGGGTAAGCAGAACTAAATTCAAATATTTAATGTGCTAACTGTAAGTGGAAGTCCTACTTCCTCATTCGGATATGTATAAAAATATTTGACTACATCTTTCAGTGAGAGCATTTTCATAACCACTTTGTGGCCATTTCTTAAACCTCTTCTTTTTATAATCACATAAACCAACAAAAATAAAGCAAGTGCCGGAGAAGTCGGCTCTGCATGGCTCTCCCACCAAACTTCCCCAACAAAGTGAGGAGCTGTTATTCCGGAGTCTGCATGGCCAACGTTAGTTTCTGATGGCGAGGTAGCAGAATATGTCCTTTGTTTCTCGTAGACCGAGCTCTGCTGTGAGTAATGAAAAGCATGTTCATGGCCAAGTCAGCACAACTGACAGTGGAGTCAGAGCGTAAAGGAATTCATGCTCCATCCAGCCATCATTTTGATAAAGTGGATTTGCCTCCCAGAGACATGTAAATGTCTCGGTAAAATAGTACCCAGAAGCAGGCACTGAGTAGTCTAGTTTTTTATCAAATTTTGTTTCTTAAAATGAAGGTATTGTTTGACTACTAATTACAGGGTACAGTATTATACAAGAAAAAAATCAGGCTAAAAAGTTTTGTAACCAAGTTACTTAAATTTGAATATAAGTCTTAACTGCTAATGTGGCAATTTTACATTTTCTTTACAATGTTGAATGTCAAAGAATTGGCATTTTAATTAAACATATTTTATATATGTACTAGGTGCTGTAAATTGGTATAAGTTGAGCTAGATAAAATAAACTGTTATTAAGAAAATTATGAGAAAAACACATCTAAGGTTTTTATAGAGAAAACCCATCTATAAATGCGCCTGTGCAGTTCAAACCACGTAGTTCAAGCGTCAACTGTGTATACAGCTGAAATCAAGACCGGAAATTGGTCATGCACGTGTCAAAAGTACAAGGTGCTATTAACATTCCCTATTGTACGACATGTATAGTGCTGACCGGGGAGAGGAGGACCCTGAGAATCAGAGTAGCAATTTCGGCAGACTGCAACTAACCTGAGTTCAGGCCAGCTCCCCCAGGGGAGACCCCTTCTCCCCGCCCTGGGAGACTAGCAGGCTCTTGCTCAGGTCCCTAAAGCCTCCCCCAGAGGCATGCCTGGGCAAGGAGACGCCGACTGTTTGAGGACCCCTCCCCCTCTTTCCCTCTGGACTCACAGCCGCCACACGCCCCCGATGGACCCCAAGGTAAGGATCGGAAGGCCGACCGCGGAAGAGATAACATGCACACCGAAAAGCGTCTTGGTATTTGGTAAACTGAGCCTAAATTTGATGCATGTACGGGACCCACGGCTCCAGGTGACCTCACTCCACAAGGAGAGCCGCTGTCGTTCCTAATCTCGAAGAACTGGGTGGAGAAGGGAAGAGGGGTGAAACTGTGCGCGTAGACAGGATCGGAGGCTCTGCAGACTTCACTGGGCCATGGCACGGTTTTATTTCATTCTGTCTTAAATGCTTTCCGAGCAGTTTGCAAACCAGGAGGGCATCTCCATAGCAATGAGAACTATGCTTTTCATTGTGTTTGAAGAATGCATGTATTTTTTTAGTAGTATAAGATGCTGAGACTGCTTTTAATGTTGCAAATGGATTCTGTCCAACACTGGAAGGTTGAGATGTAGTGACGTAACTCTATTTTACTATTAGAACCAGAAATATGTAACTACAATATAAGTAATAACCTGAAATTTTAGATGGTTCCAATATTTTTAATAACAAAAAAATTACCCAATATTTTTTACAGACTTACTTTCTACATATTGCACTGGCCTAGTCTTATTTCTTTTAATTCTACACTATTTTTTTTATCATGGTGATTAAATAGTATATAAACTAATTTTTTCTTGGGTATAAAACCTACTGAAGATATAAATCATGTTCATTTTTTTTTAATTAAAAGGAAAGATAAAAAGCACATCTGGTAAAAAATAACAGCCTAAGGGAAGAAACCAGAGAATTATATCATGAACAGTAAAAATACCACCTGCTGCTGATTCCTGCCGCCTTTTCTGACAGTAGTTGCTCAGTGCACTGAAGAACCTGACACAACAGTCTATCTTACGTGCTCGACGACCTGGGTATCTTCAAATGTGTTAGTCCAACACAGTCACTAAAATTTTATTTATATAATTTTTTGATATATAATGTCTAGTTAATGCCATATAAGAATATATAAATACATTAGCCTGTTTGAAAATCTTAAATCTATGTATCATTAGTTTACCTAAATAGAGATGTGACTTTCACAATTACCCCAGTATTCATGAGTACTTCTTACGGTATTATTAAAATGTTTCCTTATAAGATCACAGGTGAGCACAGGCATTTGGTGAGGTTAGAGTTCACAGAACATTTCCTCAAGGTCTTAAAAGCTGCTGATGAGAGGCATTCGCCATTTTTATTCCTGAGAATAAATAATCTGTCTCCGTTCATATGGAGTCTATGCCCATAATAACTATCCCTGGACCCGTGAATCATGAAACATAAAAACAGAACATATGGTGACTTTTGCATTTTTTCTCCAGAGAGCTCACTGTAAAGTGTTGCAGAATTTGCCTTAAAATGGACAGAATTACCCATCCAGTTTTCATAAAGAAGAGAAAAAATCCCTTTTGTTTTTCAGTGTTGAAAGAGGAAAAGGTAAATTTGATTCTATTCATTTATATATATATATATATGTATATACATATATATATATATATCAATTTATATTTGGATAGCACTTTCCATTCTGCAAAGAACTTGAAATGCATGATCTCAGTTTTCAGTATAGCCGTGTCACTAGGTAAGATTCTCTTTAAAGATTAGTGAACACGACTCTAGCACTAGGCATTGCCTGAGGGTTCGATTCCACAAAGACAAACCTCAGTGTCCCTGTACATAGCTCACGGTTACATAAAATACTGACCCTAGTTACATGATTGGGAAGAATCATTGAACCTTGAGAGTAAAGAAATTTTCTTTTTATTTTATTTTAATCATTGTTCAAGTACAGTTTTCTCCCTTTTACTCCCATTCCAGCCCACCCACCCACCCAACCCTCCCCACTTCCCTCCCATTACCACCCTCCCCCCAGTTTCTGTCCGTGTGTCTTTTAAATTTGTTCCTGTAAACCCTTCCCATTCTCCCCTGAAATTCCCTCTTCTCTCCCCTCTGGTCACTGTCAGTCTGTCCCCTATTTCAGTGTCTGTGGTTATATTTTGCTTGTTTCTTTGTTTTGTTGTTTAGGTTCCTGTTAAGGGTGAGATCATATGGTATTTGTCTTTCACTGCCTGGCTTGTTTCACTTAGCATAATGCTTTCCAGCTCCATCCAGAGTGAAGAAATTTCATCCACTAATTTTATTACTGGAAACTATGTCTAAGGATCAGAAGAACAAACATGTTGATGATTTTTGTCTCTTGAAAGAACTTAATTATCTAGTAAAGGGAAAAAACAGACCCGTTCACAAATATCTACAGCGTGAGGTGAATTGCAGTAAGATGTGTGTTAGTTCATGTAATTTAAGATGTCACTTAAAATGTTGTTTTATGATTATCCAATGAAATGAAGAAGGTCTATCATCCCACATATAAGCCAAAGCGTGATTTTCAAACTTTTGAGCTTTTGCCAATGCGACACGGAGAAAAACGGCATAGCTGAACAGCAGTAATTTGTACTTTTCTTATTATAACTGAGTTTGATTTTTCTTTTCTTCCATCTAAAAGCCATTGACCTTTCCATGAACTGTGTATGTATATATTTTTGCCATTTTTCTCATTCCTCTACTTTGATTTCTAGGAGCTTTTAAATATATGAAAGAGTGATTTTATTGTTGGATATGTTTTGCATTTTTCTTCAGGTTTTCATTACTTTTATAGTTTATTTTGGTGTTGTGCTCATGTAGAAGTGTTTATATTTTATAAAGCGAGTTGTGACATTTTCTTTTACATTTTGAATCACATTTAGATCATTTCTGAATTGACTGCTTCAATCTAAGGTAATGCATAAATTCACTCACATTTTCTTCTAACGTTTATGTCATTTCACATTTAGATCTCTGATCACACTGGAGTGTTTTCCTGGTTTATTTTGTGAGCTATGAATACAATTTCCTTCCCTCCCTCCCTTCCTTCCTTCTTCCTTCCCGTATGCGGTTAAGGTGCCCAGCATAATGATCTGATCTGTATCATGAACTGATTACAGCAATACGTTTTGTGAGCACCCACCATTGCCTATACATACAAAAAGGTATTTTTATCTTTGTGAGGACAAGTCTTAGAATTTAGTCTCTATACAACTTGCATAGAGATCATGCCGCGGTGCTAACTACACATTTTTATACGGCATTAGTACATCAATGACCACAAACGAGAGCTTCTGGAGGAGTTTATATATAATAATTGCCGTATATAATAGCTATTCTTGTAATGAGACAGCATGAGGGGCTGGAAATAACAATCAGGCATGCCGATTTCTTCCATTGGCTCAAGACCCCCCCTCCCACCCCTGCTGGACACCAGGGACATCATGCACTGGACACATGTATAAGTAGCTGCATATAAATGGCTACTTATTCCTGAGTAGCAGGCATCTTGACCCAGACGAAGTTAAAGAATTGACTCAAATAGAAGGGTATATGCTATAAGGTATTAGGATGATAACTAAATCCAATAATGAGTGCCTGACATCACTGAATGCTCATTTTAAAATGTCCTATAAAATACAATTTGCTGGCTATGACAGTGTATCCAGAAGGTCTTGGTTCCAATGTCAAATGCAAACATTATTAGTTACTCTGTGACACTGTGCACAGCCGTGCTTCTGGGCATGAGGATTTCACTGTCACCCGCTCACAGAAGTGTTCTGACTTCTGTGCGTTGCCCTCACTACCTGTCAAGACGGCATCACTCTGGTTCACTGGGAAACGCTGGTGGCGAAAGGAGGTGAAAGCCCTTCTCTGCAGATGCATTTGGTCCCTGGTGCCCTGCAGGTGGAAGCTGACTACTGAGGGAGATGCCGGGGTCTGGGACCAGGTCCCCTCTGTGCACGTCAGTCCCTCCCTGGACAGCGGGCAGAGGCAGGGTGACCTGCTATGGCAGCTGGCATCTTGACAATTATGTAATGAAGCCCTTTGCCCTCAGTTCACATGGAGAATTGTTTTTGATGGGCTTTTCTAACCCCTGCCCCTTTCCGAGCACACCTCCCTCATTGATCAGGAAGCCTGTGCATCATCTTTCTCTCTCTGCTCTTTTATGGGTTCCCTCTCTCTCCCTCCCTCTCTCCCTCCCTCTCTCCCTCCCTCCCTCCCTCTCCCTCCCCCCTCTCTCTCCCTCCCTCTCCCTCCCTCTCTCTCCCTCCCTCTCTCCCTCCCTCCCTCTCTCCCTCCCTCTCTCCCTCCCTCTCTCCCTTCCCCTCTCTCTCCCTCCCTCTCTCCCTCCCTCTCTCCCTCCCTCCCTCCCTCTCCCTCCCTCCCTCTCTCTCCCTCCCTCTCTCCCTCCCTCTCTCCCTCCCTCCCCCTCTGTCTTAGGATCTGTACTGTGGACGTTTAATCTTTGACAATGCTTTTTTGGAGGCAATGTACCTTTATGGTTAGACTGGAAGTATCAGCGGCTAAGTGAAATATTAAAATAAGAGATTTCAAAGTATGAGACCCTACTTAATAAGTGATTGATATTTTACCTTTTTTTCTTCAGAAAAATGGCCCCCTTTTTCTCTTGCATTAGAAACTGTTTATAATAAAAATCTCTTTATCATCAGAACTTGTTCTGTTACTCCTGTGCCTTGGCAATCACATGGCTCTTATCATTGCACATGAACATATTTCTATCGCAAAAGTTTATCACAAATATTGTGTCTTTTTAATTCCTTGAATATCAGTTGCCCCTAATATGGTGAATTTCAGAGCTCATTTTGAATCGGGTGCTTCCGTAACAGTCTCTTACAGAGTAGAACTTGTTAAAATATTCAGTATGAGCCACACTCTTGGGGAAATTTTGTCTCCACTCGATTTTCAGGTGTTTCTCAAGATCACGTGCTCCCATTTTCCAATGGTTTTTCTATGTTTCTTTATCTCTGAAAGTACAGCCAAACTTAATTTGGTCAAGTAGTAGTTCATTCTTTAAATGCCATACTCTCATTATCAAGTTAATACATCTTACCAAATCTTTCAACAAAATATTTATTGTCTTTTTATAACTATTGCAAATTAAGTCATCAAGGAAATATTCCATAAAGATAAAACATGTTTTAGGCTTCAACTATCCAAATCTAAAATCCAACACAGTGAAATATGTTCGGTTTAAATCAAATTACTTTGTAGACTTTGACATTAAAGACATATGCTTGTTACAAGTTTTGCTGCAAAAATATTCTGTTATACATATTTTAACAGATTTGATTCCTTACTACCACTTTAATCAGAACCTATTGCACTGTTCTTATTGAACTGATAAAACTAAAACTTTTCAGGGATAACAAGCAAGAACCTATTCTGACTCTTTCATTATACATTTGTGCATTAAAACATTGAAATAACTTTACATAGTCTGAAAAATAATGTCCTCCTTTGTACAGACACCATGTCTTTTTGAAACATTCTGGCAGTGATACAACACATAATAGGTCCTAATATTAAACTTATACCATAAATAACACCTTTAGGTTAACTATTGTCATTAAGGAATATCGGATAGGTTGAAATAAAGTGCATAATATGGAAAAAATGTAGCACTTGGAAGTATCTGTCCTGGATTCGCAAGTCTAATTGCCTGATACGTATGTCCACGGGATGGGGTATAACTGTATTTACCTTAAAGGATGAAGCAAGAAAATATCAATAATGTGCTTCAGCCAGTGTCTGGAAATGCAAAGTTCTGAAGAATTTTGTGTCATTGCTTCTGCAAGGATACACCTCTGGCTTCCATTCCCAGCTCCGTGTACGACATTCCTGCCTTTCAAATCTGCGTGTTTTTATTACAAAAATGCAGTAATATTCTCTCGTTTATAATGAACAGGTAGCATTTGATTCCAGGGAAGCTGCGGCTCCCATCTTCCCTCCTGTCCCTTGAGGGTGCCTGGGTCCGCTGCCTCTGAGATTTCGTAGCGACAGAAACTTATCGTTGTGCTGGCTCTGTGCTGGGTGAGGGACTCAGGTCGGCCACCTCTGTCTTCCTCTCCAGGTGATCTGAACTTTGTCATCACGCACTCTAAACACAGCTCAGCTGTGGCCTGGCACCCCACCTCTTGCTCGGTCTCCCCGCTTCCTGGATGCTCTCTCCCAGTTTCTCCGCATTTCGACTCTTTTCTCGTCCTTTAAGACGAAGCTCACCCCTCCCTTCCAGAAAGCACGGTTCGTATTTCTTATCCGTCACCTCATGAAAGATCTGTTCTTGCCTTACTCCTCTGTGATCACTAACACTGTGTTCACTCAGATATGAACGTATCAAAAACTACGGAACCCACGTTCTTGCACGCACTATTTGCACAAATGTGGATACTACGCAATGGCTTCAGCTTCCTGTTAGCTCAGGGTATTTTTTACTTAGACATAATTATTGTTTTATGAATTCAATGAATAATCTATCACTTGAATTAGATCTAACTTCACTATGGTCCCAAGTCTTTTTACTGTTATGAATTCAATAGAGAAAGGCGTCTCTAGTCAATTCATGTGATTTATTTTCACAGAATTTAGGAAGTAGGAAAACATGTTGTCATTTTCTGTCTGGAAAGACTCATAAGTTTCCAAAAAGAAATGGTTTTGCATATGCATTTATTCACCTAACCAGAATGTTATTCTATAACCTGGTTGATTTTGACCTGCTGATCATAGAAAATGTGTCCAGAGAACTCTTCCAGCCACTCTTGGTTAGGTTCTCAGCAAGGGCTCACACAGGCAGCAGGTGTAGTTGCCTTGCCTGAGAGCCTTGTACAATGTATTGAAATTACCAATTTTCTTGGCTTGCTCGCTCACTGAACTATGAACGACTTGAACAGAAAGACCTGGCTTTGTTCACTACTGAATGTTTGACACAAATATACGCTCAATATTTGCTGAACAAATATCATTTTTATATTCAAAAATAAAATGCATCATGCCTTTTTAAATTCCATTCATTGATTCAGATATTTCCAGTGCAGGAAACGTGGGTGGTAATAAGGATTCAAAAAAATAATGTTACCTTAGCCCTGCATTCAACAGGCTCGCAGTCTCGGGCCGTCCGGCCCAGCTGTAGTGAATGGCTCGTCCTGGGTGACCTGTGGCTGCTCCTGCAATGTGCTCGCTCCAAACTGTCCGTTTCCTGGGATTCTCTAACCACGCTCTACGGTAAACCAGTAAATGATTTCAAACCCACTACTCAACAGGCATGGTATAGAAATTAAGAAACAGATTTAGGAAAATCAAGGATAAATGGCGGCAAAATATTGTGCTTCCCTTTGTTTATAACGCAGTTAATCTTGAGTGAATACTCTGGTGACATTTCATCCTGCTTGTCACTCTCTTTCACGCCTATAAGGCGTTCACTTGGATGATTTTTGTCGCTCCCTGCTGGGTTTCAAACTTCAATTAAGTGACAGCCATTCTATTTCCTATGAGAACTAGCTTAACCTCTTCAACTTTCCTCCACAATCCACGTCTCTGAGAGTAGGAACATATTGGCTGGAATAATTTTGCATCCCAGCAGGAGCAATTATACATTTTCTCCTGTGATTGATACGGCAGGCAAGCCCATTGGTGCGCAATAGCCTCTGCCTTGTAATTCCTTTAATTTCATTTATTTTAGCTGGGATGGGAGCCAGCCTTCTCTTGGCTCCAGCACAGTTGTTGATGGTTAGACAGTAGAGGCTTGTTTTTTTTTTCATTTTTCCCTCCTCTGTAGCTGTAGAATTTCCAGCTTGAACACCTTCATCTTTCTGAGGAACAACGATGAGTACAAAAGGCACAACTTATAAACCAGTAATGGGAAAATTAAAAATTGGACCGGGTTTGAATTTGATCATCTCTAACCAAACTTCTAGAGCTTTGATTTCATAAGAGGTCACTTCTTCTTTCATATCCAAAAAGCCTTTACCTCCCAAATTAGACAACCAGTTCACGTGACGTGTTGCCACCTCTCATTCCCAGAAGAGAGCTGGTATCACCGAAATATTAAATTCTTCTTGAGTCATAAATACTAGAGTCATGATGCAGTTACAGTGAAGACTCTAATAAGGTTTCTCCAACAGGAGTGCTGCCTCTTTGCTACCATTGATTCATTTTTGTGTTTCACCTAATGTGACATATATTTTCAATTATAGGAGCTCCTGACTATAGTTATAGTATTCAACCACACGGTTTCTATTATCACACTAACTAGGGAATTCAGTTAGTTCATTCAGCTAATAATCTAAACTCTTTTTTAAGTAAAATCAGAGCAGACTGTTCAAATCTAAATTAAAATTTTGAATATTGAAATTCCTTATTTATTATAATTAATGCTCTCATTTTCCAGATGCCTTTACCCGTAAATAAATCAAGATCACGGTGCGTGCGGCATGGTGTGAAAAAATGAAACACCAGATACACAGGCAGATGCCTTGGTTCCGCGTGTCCAGCCTGTGAGCAAACGTGCCCTCCGGCGATGTGTCCGCTCCCTCCGACCCCCCTCCCTAAAACACGAACAGTATCGACTTCGCAAAGCTGAGTCAGGATTGATTAAGCTTACATATGTAAAATATTTCACTCAGTTGTGGAACATACTAACATATAATATGCAATACTACTTAACACAATCTGAAATTAAATGTATATTCACTATCAATTCTCTCTCATTCTTCCCAATTCAAAGGTGGCCATCATCCAAATTAATGACGTGTGTGTGTGTGTGTGTGTGTGTGTGTGCGCAGTAGAACCTGCAATCACTTCTAGAACAGGAAAAAAGGTGTAGCATCAAACATTCAAGGCAACTAATACAGACTAAATAAATCCTTAGGAAAAGAGTTAAATCCAGAGATGTACAGTTTGAGGGTAGAGCTTCGATCTTTGCCTCGGAAAGAGTCAGTCTACCGCTGCCCAGACAGGTACAGTGGAGAGAAAGAGGCAGCCCAAGCAGCACAGGGCTTTGGAGAGGAGCGTGCAGCACAGACAGGGGGAGCGGTCTCTGAGGGTGGACGGCAGGGCACCCGCTGCCCCACGAAGGGCCTGCTCAGCACTGGGCTGGCGAGGGTCAAACAAGCCTGCCACCCAGGGCAGGGAATGCGGAGCTGCCGCATTACAGGGAATAGACACACAAAGTGCCCAGTGAAATCCGAATTTCAAATAAGAGACTTTTTTCTTGTATGTGTGTGCCCTACAAATACTTTTGGGACATATTTGTACTAAAGGAAGATACTTGTCGTGTATCTGAAATTCAAATGTAACTAGACAGACTGTATTTTATCTGGCTACCCTATGTTGCCAGAAAACTACAATATTATTCCCCAAGAAATGTAAAGTTCACCAGTTATTCTCAAGAATTATATAAATCAACAATTTATAGTTTATTTTGCATTTTCAGTCTTGATTTTATTTTGTGAGATAATGAATTTTATATCAATTTCCTCTTCCTCAAGATGCTTCCCCTAATTTATTTTCTAATGGTATAGATTGGATTGTCTTCAAAATTTTGTCTCATCACAGAATGTTATCTTGCATTTCAATCTATTTTTTAATCATGGGAAAAAATAAAGTGAAAGAACTAAATGTGAACCTTTGGTTACTAATTTTTCTGAAAAGATCTAGAAAGTCTGAGAAAACAAAATGAAAAGCTGTATATTCATATCGACATGATTTAATTTCCAGTGTTCGGATTGAAGACTGATAGTTCCATGTGATTCAGAGAAATTTCAAACCTACTTGTAAGAAGTAATCACAAACTATTTATACTCAAAAACATATGCAATGTGCAGAGCAATGCATTGCCGTTTCTCATCTTATTTTTAAGGGCTTTCGCATTCTGTTTCTTGAGATTGCATTCAGAACATTTCAGCTGCACCCTTTATTTTAAACAATCTTTCAGGTAATGACATGTTTGACTGTTTTGAACATTGGGCTTGACAATGAGCCTTCATATGCATTACCTGTCTGTCTGTACAGCGAGGGAATCTGCACATGCCTTCTGAGCATTATTGCTCAGATACAAATCTGAGACCACAAAACAATGCTTGTTTCCCATAATTCTATAATTCTCAAGTCCAGTACAAATTTTGTCTTCGTTCTGAATTGTGTGGATGTGTGCTAGGAAGTGTCCTGAAAGTTCAGGCACTTTTCAGTCATATTAAGGCCTTTTTTTGGAGAGCTTTTTCAAGCTCTTTTTTGGGCGTTGTCTCATTTCTTATATGTCCCTAGTAAATCAAATTTCCGGGGGTCACCCAGTGAGTCATGTTCCCCAATCAAATCAGCAACTCCAGGCTACCAGTTGCTAGGTAGCCCTCCTATCTGCTACCAGGGTCTCTGTAGTTACTGATGCTTTGGGTGTCGGCTTTACAGGTTTGGTTCCAAATATAGCCAGCCCAGTGGCAGTGAAGCTGCTGGTCTGGGGGTCTTATTAAGTGGTACTTGTGAGAAATTAATGAAACCAGGCCTGTGAATTATTCGGTATAACAGAGTACATATGAATAAGATTTTGATCATTGAATGTAACTCTTATTAAATATTGAATTTAAAGTAATTGTGAAGTAATTATTTTCTGATGTTCAGAGGAGAGCTATATGCAATTTTAATGAAACAACTGACTTATGCAAGTGATTTCCCTCAGTTTCCTATTTCGTCCAGCCTCTCTTCCGGCCCAGTCCATACCACCCGGCCACAGCAGAGCTGTTTAAACGGGTGACCGCGTGCCGGTGAACTGAGGGTTTGCGTTAAGTGTCAAACTTGCCACGTGTGTAAGTCCAGTTAGAGTCCAGCTGGAGCTCAATAAAACATTTGGAGTCCAAAAAAAATTAAAGAAACTAGGCAAGCAAAGGGCGCTGATTAAGGCAGAGAGCCCGAACAGGGTGATTAGAAGGCAAACAGGTGTAAAACCAGATGAAAGGGGTCGACTTCACACGGCCGACTATCAAAGCTCCGCGATGAACAGAGTGATTAACCAGGAGTCCGAGCTCATTTATTTCTCTCACTGACTCTCTCTACTTTGTACACAAGGACATCAGAGTCCTGGAGTCAATTATTTCCCCTAATTAAAATCAGAAATGCCAAGGTCATTCTCCATAAGAAACTCTGAAAGATCCGTCATAATTATTTAGAAATTAACCTTAGTTAATCAGGCCCTTAATGTATTGGATCTCATAAAATTGGGGTTATTCTCGATAACTTTTCAACACCTAGATACAGAAGCCAATGCATTTTTAAATAATTTACATCAGTGAAATGTTACTTACATAACACGAATATCCTAACTATAGAGTATGCTATAAAACCAATGATAGAGGTTAACAATACTGGACATATTTCTCTTTTCTTTATATTAAGATTTAAAAACCAGCTTAGGGACCTTGGAAAAAAATCAAATGCAATTTTAGACTATAGAACTTCTACAACCACAAAGTTTCAAAAGGAATTGCTGAGTAACTCCAGTGAGTCACAGAGTACAATGCATTTGATTATATTGTTCTTCAAAGAACTCAAAATTTTATTATAGCTTCAGAATGGTGTGTTCAATGTACTGCAACAAACATTTCACAGATGTCATGAATATTGATCTATGTAAGCTCATCTGTTAAGGATATGAGGAAATTTCTAATTTTATCTGTATATTAATGCTGTAAAACATAGTGGAATCATTAACATGCAGAAGGAAAAAGATACATACTTGAGAAGAAAAACTAAGGAAGTTTGATCCACACAATAAATTGGAGCATATTACTTTCAACGGATAGACTAACAGATGTTAAGTACAAATAAACTAAGTGTAAAGAACAGTAGATTAAAAATTTATATACATTCTGAAGTTTACTCCAGAAGAATAAGGTAAATAAATCAAACATGCAGAAAAATTAGCACATTTTTATTGTTGAAGAGATGTGACATAATTAAAGAGCTATACAGAAAATAACAAAATTTGAGTTTTACTGGCACTATTATTATACACTAAGTGGAAATTTATTGGGTCAACGCAAAGTAAGAATACATTTTTTAGATATTTTAAGTGAGTCACTGAAGCCTTTATTAACAATAATAGTAAAGTATTATAGTATTTTTAAATAAATGTATGTGGTAGACATGAATAAATGAACTTACAGAGACATCATTTAAAAGGAAGGTTAAAATAAATAGCTGACCTAAGCTAAACTGTAAAGGCTATTATGCAAACATTTTATAATAATAGTTCATATTTTTTAAAGATTTTATTTATTTATTTTTAGAGAGGGAAGGGAGAGAGAAAGAGAGAGAGAGAGAGAGAAAACATCAATGTGCGGT
The DNA here is from genome assembly GCF_019186645.2 of Phyllostomus hastatus. Lineage (NCBI taxonomy): Eukaryota > Metazoa > Chordata > Mammalia > Chiroptera > Phyllostomidae > Phyllostomus > Phyllostomus hastatus. The sequence goes on along the minus strand of NW_025333607.1, from coordinate 20,820,672 downwards.
TGCTGGGGGCCATGGCCTGCAACCCAGGCATGTGTCCTGACTGGGAATCGAACCTGCGACACCTTGGTTCGCAGCCCATGCTCAATCCACAGAGCTACGCCAGCCAGGGCAATAGTTCATATTTTTAAAATATTAAGAGAAAAACTATTCTGGAGGATCTCACTACCACGTCCAGTGACCAAGGCTGCTTCGGCATTTCCCTCAGCTAGAGCCAAGTTTGCCAGGCTCCCGGTGGCACCCAGGCCCCTGCTGTCCCTTGATGAGGACCAACTGCTGGACATTCTGAGATACGTGCCTTCCGGAGATTGTGTCGCTGTGAGAACATCACGGGGTGCGCTCACACACACCGGGACAGACGGCCTTCCGTGGAGCCCCACTGTCCTGCAGTCCCTCCAGAACGGAAATGTTCTGAGCTGCATGAGAGTGGACACCTTGTTCTTTTTTTCCTTTGTCCCTTTGAGGTATAAATATTTAAAAGGGCTCTGGCTTATCTTAAAATCCAAGAATGTCTTCCTTAAGGGTCTAGAAGCCGTTCCTTTGAAACTCAATCAAGGAGGACAGTGCCCCTGTCATCCTTGGGAGCAGCCTGGTAAACCAGCCAGTCTTGGGCCAGACCACTTTGACCCCTACTTGACTCTCACACCCCTTTTCCTTGGAGGGCTGACCACCATTCCACGCAGGGCCAGCTGTTCTTGTGGCATCTAGGTTCCCCGACGGAGTGACTGTGGTGAAAGGTATCTCTTCTGGACCCACCCAGGGTGGGTGAGCAGGTCTTAAAAGAGAAATGCACTTGAACATCCCTATGTCCCCAAACCTCTGGATCCCTGAGATTCCAGCATGCTCGAGGTCCCTGCTCCAGCCAGGCCACCAGCCAAGCGCACTGTGGGAGCCCTTGTTCATCCCTTGACCAACCACAGTAAACGCAGAATCTCTGCCTCGGGGCCCACATCAATAACTCGACCTGCCCCAACTCTGGCTGACGCCCCTGCGGGGCGGTGGTAACACGTCCTCCTCCACTGGCAAGGCGGGCCCGTCAGAATTCAGGGGTTCCCCGTGGCCAGCTTCAGCAGCAGTTTCCCCACACTCCCATCCCAACGTAAGGACCCCCTTCTTTCCCAGCTGATGCCCTCACCTTAACAGTAGACACCTTGTAAGATGGGGAGTTCAATTTACATAATGAAATACACTCACTAGCTTCTTCAAGTCTGTTTAGATTAGAAGGCCAGTTCCAGAAATCTCAGGACCAAGTCAGAAAATTCTTCCTTAAAATCCTGTTCCTCTACAACCATTCTTGGTACTTCGCTCCAACTGGGTGTCTCACTGGAATCTGCAAAAAGACTTCCTGTCATGAAGATTTGAGAAACTTAGTTTTCCTGTGTGCAAGGCCAATTAGCAAGCACATATGGCCTAAGTATGATTCATCCCCACCCCCCGCCAAAAACTCTCCCACTGTTTAATTCCACGAAGTTGAGTGCCCACAGTTTTGACAGTCTCACATCCACTGAGTAATTTTAGAATTAGGAAAATTATCCAGCTAATTAAAATAAAAAAGCTTCTTTCTCTAATTACCTGGTTAAACAAAGCAAAATCGCTAAGTTGAAGTATTCTAATAATTACTGTTGAATTTTTGCCATGAAAATCAAATAGTTGAGAGCTCCTTCATAATGTAAAATATAGATATATTTGTATAATAAAAGATCTAGTAAAAAAGACTATTTACTTAGTTTCATATTATTTTTATTCTTGAGCAATATTAATTTTGGCTAGGAGCTAATAATTTTCTGCAAGTAGCAATTTCACTTTTTTGGTAAAGAATAAAATAGTCGTTAAATGTAAAATATGTATTGTTGTCCCTCCCTGATAATTTCTTTTATTAACTTTACTGCAGGTTTCTTTCAAGTTATAAGGCAACATGACCAATGTATTATGATGTAATTATATTGGGTAAGCTAGTATACTTGGTCTTAATTTTCATAATTCACTCATTTCCAGATAATGGTGAACATTTCTTTGTATGATACATGAAAAATTAAAATTACTTGAAATATGATATATACTATAAAACCATACTACCTAACTACATGTGGCGAGCATGTCATAGGAATATGCCCTAAAAAAATGTTGATTCAAAAATGCCCAAAAAGATAGAAAAGGCATTTTGGAAGGTAAAAAAAAAAAAGTAAATGAGAAGACGAAAGTAATAGAAAAGTTAAAAATCAGCAGGTCTAAGAAAAAGTAAAACCCCACAGACATCATGCGGAACAGGAAATGAGATGGAATGCCTACGGCGATGCAGCGGAGATTAGTTCCTGTGCCCGTGTCACGTTTTCTCCAGTGACCATGACCTGCTGAACTCCAGGGAGAAATGCAACCCACGGGGAAGGCCGGGGACCTTACCGCCATGGCGTGTGCGTTACATTACTTTAAACAAGCACGTGTCCATTGCTCTAACTCCTTGTCTTCGAAGTAGATGTGCACAGTTTTAGAAAGTAGATAAAATGTAATACTCAAAGGAATGGGATAAATAATGAATGAAGTGAAATAGAACAAATGTATTTTTAATAGCCCTGAAAAAATAAATGTTAATTTGAAAAGATCCCTGTGTTATCGTTCAGGTCTGCGAGTGCGGAATGCATTAAATATCTTACACAGAAAACGTAAGCTGTCTTGTGAAGGTCAGAGCATTATATTTGTACAGCACATCCATCTCTGATTCCACTTTCCCATATTTCTAAGATTGCCTGTTTTTAACACGGTTAGAGAAGTATCACTAATACCAGAAATGAGCTAGCTTTTTCTATGCTAATTATTGCACATACTAATAAATAATCCCTTATTCCACGGTGTGGGTGTATAGTTTCCATAGCAATAGAAGTCAAATTCCAGCCCTTTGATGATTCAAAATCATTCAGCACAATTTTTTTTCTTGCCCAATTAACAACTATTAATTGGTGTTCCACACATCTTATGATTTATGCCTTTGTGTTCCACAGAAAGACAATTTAGTACTTCTAGCTGCCATCTCAATAACTATTCTGAATTTCCACAAACATTTTTAAATTATTAATGTATAAGAAAGAGTTTTTATTCTGTAATAGGTACTGTTATAATTTATAATACTTATAATGTTTTTCTTTACCTTAATGTGCTTTTTCTTTTTGGATGAATAATGATGAAGTTCAATGGCTTTATTTTCAGAGACAATATTGAAAGGATGTTTTGATGTAGATATTTCACAAAAACGCCTTTTATCAATTGAAATAAGCCATGTAACCTCCCTCTTTATCCACTTACATTTTTTCATATCGCTACTAGTTCATTTAGAAAAAATAAAATGTCACTCATTAGCAGGTAGGTAGGCCTTCCTTTATCACTGAAAAACGATGCTATCGAGATTCATTATTTTAGCACATCTAAAACAATCAAGCCAGGTTACCAATGAACATATTTTAATTAATCAACATATTTCAATTAAAAAATCTGTGTTGTGCACTATAATTCAATTATTGAAAAAAGTATCCTCATTGGTTAGAGGAAGGGTGTGGAGTAACACATAGGTAACCAATAACTAATGTTGACATGTGGGTAATTTTTTTTGCACATATATATATTTGTAGCTTCATGTAGCAAAATTGGTATTTTTTACACAAATATATGCAAGAGACAATCTATCCTCAGTATTGTCAATAGAATATAGATGCAGTTATACAAAATATGCAATTTTGCAGGACCAGGAGAAAACCCTGACGTGTTCATCACTGTCAGGGAGATTCCCACGCAGAGGGTGGTTAGCGGGCTCTGCGTACGGCGGTGTAAGATGTGGGCCCGCTTTTCCACGTTTGCATGCGGATATCCAATTTTCCCAACACTTCCTGTGGAAAAAAGTATCCTTTTCTGCTTCCCACTGTGTATTCTGATGCTTTGGTCAAAGTCCAGTTGACTGTGCATGTAAGTATAAGCATGTGTGTGTTGTACGGTGTGTGCGTGTCATAAAAGAATAAATATTCTGAGAATAATTACGTGTTCTCAACTGAGAAGTATCTATCTGGCCAAAGATCAGCCACGTGTGGGGCCTAAAATAAAGACATTTGGGGATGGGCAGCATCTCTGAAACTACACCCACAACCACTTTCCCGGGCAGTTGCGAAAGACTCTGCTTCATCGAGCCGAGAAGACAGACACCAGAGGCAGGAAACAGAGGGAGGGAGATGGGGATCCCGAGAGAACGTGGGTGAAGGGGACCAGGACGGCAGCCGGTCTGGGTCTATGGGGAAGGACAGGAACTCCAGAGCACGTCCCTGAGAAAAAACATAACCCGACGGACTCATTGGTTTCTTAGATTTTATGGAAAACATAATTTCGTGGGTTTCACATTTATATAGGGGAGTTTCCAAAAGTTAATAATAGGTACATACATAGGAAACTAAATGCAACAAAGAGAGAGGGAGAGAGGCTGTAGAGCTTACAGGGAAAATAGCTATAAAAAGAAACAGGAATCAAAGTCACAGCACAGTATTTGACCGAGAGTCACAATATTAACACAATGATGTCGGGACACATCCAGGTACTGGATGGAGGGATAGGATGCACAGGAGAGAGGAGAAAAGGAAAAGCAAGCCTAACAAAATAAAAAAACAGCTAATAACATATAAACATGTATAGATAAAGTAGTACAGTGTTTAGGTATATTGAAATAAAAAAAACAGATTAAACAACTTAATAAGTTGAAAGAAGTAGTCAAAGTACTCTAAGTCGTACAGCATCAACGGGAAACGTCCCTGCCCCATGGGCCCGCACTCCGCTCTCCCGCTTAGAGGTAACAACCCCTCCCGCACGTGCGTCTGCAGGCCGGTTCCTGCTTCGGTCCCAGCTCTGGTACCCGCGACACTGGTATCTCTCGTCACCAGAAAAATACGGATGGAGGCTACAGTGAGATGTTACCTGTTAGAGCAGCTCTTCGTAAAACACACACACAGGGTAAGTATCGCTGAGGATGCAGAGAACCTGGACGTTTTGCGCACTGCTGCTGGGAATGCAAAATGGCCCAGCAGAAAAAGGAAAGAAATACGGAGGCGCCTCAAGACCTAAAACTGAAACAATCAAATAATCCACTCATTCCGCATGTGGGAATTTAGCCAGGAGGACCGGAACCGGGGTCTCAAAGACACAGCAGCTCCGTGACGTTCGGGGGGCCATGTGCCCAACAGCCGAGGAACGGCCGCAAGGCCCACGGACGGATGAGCGCGTCAAGACAATGTGACACGAGCACCCCGTGAGATATTACTCAGCCTTGGAAAAGCAGGAAACCCTGCAACCTGCTCCGACGTGGATTACACTCGGAAAAACGTTCTGCGAACTGAAATGAGCCACGTCTCAGACGGATAACAGCTATGTGATTCGACTCATTTGGGGACACGGAACAGAGTCAAACTCTCAGGAGCAGAGACCAGAAAGGTGGTCGCCAAAGGCCGGGGGAGCGGGGAGGAGGAAATTGCTTATCCGCCAATGTAAAGTCTCAATTACGCAAGATGATAAATTCTAGAGATCAGCTGTGCATCATCGTGCTGCTAGTTACCAACACGGTACCCTTCTCTTACACATTTGTTAAGACGGTGGCAAATCTCATGTTGGGTTCTTACCCCAGTAAAGTGATGAAAACGGCGTTCGGGAAATGTGTTGAATTGACGATGATAAATTCCTTTGAAAAAGGAAGCTAATAAAACTGCTATTAAAAATATAAAAGCATTCTGCAAAAATAAATGGATATTTCGGTCTCATTTCCTTGAGAAGACGTGTGCAGGTTGAACTGTGATAGAGGCGACAGTAACATACATGTGCGCACATGCACACACATGTTGCCCCCCAAAACAGATAAAGTAAACCTATGATTAATCTCTAAGACGCCCAACTTGTGTTAGAAAATTATTTGTCTCACACATCCTGCAGACGACGGAACTTATTCTAAGCAAGTACCCCTCCACAGAGCGTGGGCACGTTTCATTTACAGGAAAGGTTAATTGCATCGCTCTGCTAGCATAACCCTCCTGTGAGTCCCATCCGGGGAGCACGCGGGGTGCCTGCGTACGTGGGGAGAGAGCAGATGCCCCCCAGCGCTGGCCCTAAGGCCCCCGTGCTCAGCCGAGCGACAAGAGACATTACGCAGCTCTGTGATGACTGCTCTCCGCGCCCCTGGAGTTTAATCCCTGGAGATCACGGGACAAAAACTCAATAATAAATGGATTTCTGGTGCTAGCGTCTAAACAAAAAGAGGAACATTATTGGCTTTCTTCTCCTTAACGGAAATGCGTAAAGCACCTGCAACCTAAACGTATTGTGATTATCCTGTGGGTCACTGACATCTTATTCTTTTCCATCAAATTACGAAGGTTCTGCTCTGTTCAAGATCTTTTCAATTCGAATCACATTTTGCTCTCCTTAGAGAGGAGTGTTGGGCAAAAATGTGGAATATTGGAGTGGATGTAATTTGGGATACTGGGTATTATATAGCTGTTTCTAGAATTTAAACACGCCATCGCTGCCTGATACGATACTTGCCTTCACTTAAAAGCCTGTGTATTGAGATTTCTTGCAGCTACTATTTTTTTTTTCTTGTCTACCAATTTCCCACATCAATTCTGGCAAGTGATGCACTACTGAAAAACTTGGGCTTTTTCACATAAATCCAATGTGTCTACTTAGAGATAGGAATAAAAATAAAGGTAAATAGCTCTTTCCCTGGACTATGAGTGTTTTCATTTTTATTGCAGTGATTCCTTAATTTGTCCACAGAAATTCAGGGTGTGAATAAGCTGACTGATGCTATTTTTATGGTCATATATTGAATGAAAGGAAGCGCCAGGGAGTGACAGAGTTCATTACTGTTGACATTTCTCTCGGGGAATGACATCTTCATTCATGAGCGCACCTTCAGAAAGTAGGTAAATGCACTTTTTCCTAGGTTATGAGATTTCTGTTTGCTAACTATTCCCACATTAGTTCCTTTTTTTGTGTCTCATGAAAACAGAAATAATTAAAATTTGATTCTAGAAAATCAGTATCTCTTTAGTGATACTTTAATAATCATATCAAGCACAAATAAAATATTCAAACCATATAGTCAATCTTCTTAATTTTAGACATCTGGTGGGTGTTTTGTGCTATCATATTGAGATTCCAATTTTCTTCTTTCAAATGTCACTGAGCATTTTCGCACTTGCTTACTTGCCATGCATCTCACTTCTGGGGTGAAGTATTTGTTCTAAACTTCCACCCCTTTTTGTATCGGGTTGTTTGCACTGTCATTAGTACGTCCTCACTGTTCGTTGTGTGGATGTTCCTTGACCCGGGATGGGGTTACGTCACTCCCAACCCACCACGAGTCGGCAGTTCCTCGGGCCTCCGCGAAGAGCAACATGCCCCCCCCACCCCATTATCTGCTCCTCAATTAAAGGCACTGAGCACGGCCAGCTTCCTTCGGTCACCCACTCATTTCCCGTGGGTCCCCTTTCCTCGTGGGCAGATCCGAGGACAAGACTGGCCCCTGGCCACTGAGCGATGGGACTTGGTGCTCACGACAGATGGCAAGCAGTAAGTTAGTGCTGAAGCTCAGCTCTGTCTTTAAAGTAGTTGGCTTCTTGCCCCCCACCGGGTCCCCCGCATGTGTACTCGTGGTGGGGGGGACGGACGACAGGAAGTGAAGGGCCACCCTGGGCACACGGGTGGAAGGCAGATGTGGAGAGTGTTCGTGTTCAAGTCCTGAAGCCCTCGTCTTCACAGTAACCATTGTTCACAGCAACCACTACTGTGTATAACGCACGTCGTATTCCTCACCACCTTTCCTATTGCTTACAATAAAAGTGGTGAAGAAAACACCCGTGGAATTCACTGGACCCAGCAGAGTTTTACTGGAAGGTGATGTATGAACGGAAGCCAGGCTTTATATTCAAAGATACCTTGGAAGCAATGAAGAGCTCAAAGCTGCACTTGAAAAGTATCACTAAAAAAAAAAGGCGGCAATTTTTGTAGCTTTTTATCTATCGTTGGTTATTAATCTCAATTTAAGGTCTTAATCAGAGGTGTATTTCAAGTAAATACAGTAAAGTTGTACTGTTTACATATTATTTTAATACAGTATTTTAGTTTTTTTAAATGTTTAGTTATTTGTTCTGATTAGTTTTTACTTTATCAGAAGGATTATAAAATTGAGGCCATTAAGAAACATCTTTTGATTAAAATGAACCAAACGCGTGAGAGCAGCAATGAATGAATTCAATTTGCAACTCACCCAAATGACTTTCATCAGGCGAAACCCCCTACATTTTCTCAAAGAAACAAGAAACAGAGCGGCAAACTTCTCACCTGTAACCCATTCCAAGATGCATGCATCTGACTGACTTCAGTGAGCCTGCATCACGACAGTGCACCATAACCAGACATTTCAAAACCGCTGTGGCATGTCCAGCTCTACACAACATGGATCAAGGAGGCACATTCTTCTTCTGTCAGGTCGTGACTTGGTTTCGTCTGAAGGAGGAACAAATTATTCAAAGTAGGTCTTCTGGATGCAACACACCCAGGCGCCGACGAAGAGGGAGTGGGCGGTAGGCGTCCCTTACCCCTACCAGGAGGAACTGAAACAGAGGAGCACCGTTTTCTAGGTGTTTGCCTGAGGCCAAACGATCCTTCAGATGACTTGGCTTACTTACTGTGCGTGAGCAAACTCTGTATCAGGGACCGCGAGAAATCTGGTCTCTGCTGGTCTCCGGAGCAGCCCGCTGAAGTCCATGTAATGGCCCCTTATGACGGATGCTCATTATTTCAGGAAGGATGGATGGTTTTTTTTTAAATTCTATATTGTGACCAGTAATGAGACAGATGACTGTACATTTGAGGGCAGACCTAAGACTATTTTTATGAGTTCTTAAATGACAATAGTTGAAGATAGTCAAAAGGAATTAAACGTATTAAAATGGATTTTTTGTGAACTTTGATGAAATACTATATCTAAATTTATGCTGAAATATACCAGGATTCCTGCATAATGTGTTCTTGGTGAGATAACCTCTGAGTTTGTAAAAATTCTCCTATTTTCTAAAGTGGAAATTTCATATAATTTTGCAACAGACATATCTTTGTTCTAGAAGTTAACCGTGGTTACCACATTCCTCTACTCATGAATAGTACCCCAAGTAAGTGACTAAAAATAATTACTGGTCATTTCAGGCTACCTTTCGCCAAAACATATTATTTACTGGGAAGAAAGGTCAATATATTTTCTGACATGTAGAATAGGAAGAATTTTAATCATTGTATTCTGGTCACAATAAAAGAGCAGCAAATCCAACTGATTTATTAACTCAGTTATCAGCTAACTTAGCTTTTAGATGATCCCATGAAATCCTGAAGAGGCTGCTTTTGTTCAAAATTGCTTTACTCGCGGAAGGAAGACCTAAAGCTAGATGCCACCCTCCTAACTCCTGGGCATTGTCACACCCGCATCTCCCGGAGCCCTGTTCTCCAAGCCACAGCCTGAGACAAAGTCTATCGCATTCTTCCGAGGCTCCTTAACCAGTACGCAAAGAAACAGGATAGAAAAAGATTTTAGATAGCTAAAATCAATGGGAAAACACATTGTTTTCTAAAATGTTAACTCTCCAACCAGAGGACCCCCGTGGATAATTGCTGCTTTAGCTTTTTATTGACTGTCACTTCAAGAAAATTGTAGTTTTATGTCTCTGCTATAAAAATAAACAAAAGTTCTGTCATCTAATCTAAACCTTTTATAGGTTTCAAACTATCAGACATTTATAACCTGAAGATGTAAATTTTACATAAAACTTCACGTTTAAAAATTTAACCGCTTAAACTTCTCAGATAAGACAATTATAATATAAATGATGTTGGAACAATAAGGATAAAGTCATAGTTTGAGCACATAAGCAAAAGACCTGGTAATATATTTATGAGGCATATGGTCAGTATAATGTGCTGTGCACCAAGCTCACAGAGGAAAGTGTAGATCAATAACATTGCACATATTTGTGGTCATCAACTGTTAAGGTGCCCCATTATTTTTATACAATTTAGAAAATCTTTCAGGTAAAATATGGTATACACTGCGAAGAACCCTGCCCACCTTACGAATGGCTTCTCTGCATCTCTCACTGTTGCAAATTTCTTTCATTTATTCCAGGACTTTCTCATGTATCTTGCTTCATTCTCGTCTCAGCACAAAACAGAACCCACCTCCATCCGCCTGTGAGTGTCCTCCTCCCTCAGTCACTACGAATGAAGCCCTTATCGGTTGCTCTTCATGAACAGGTAAATGGGGTGCTTATGGCCGGGGGAGGGCCGTGTAGGGGGATCAATGGCAATGGAAAAATACCGTAAACAAAAAAAAATGATTTAAAAAATGTAAAAAATGAGATCCTAGTCACCTTTCTAAAAATAAATGTTTGCTTCGAGTCTATCAAATTATGCTTCTCTGCTCTGCTTTCCTGACTTATGCAATCGCTTTTTATGATAATGCTGAACTAATCTGATCTCATTGAACTTAAATGGCAATTCGATTTAACATGTTGACAGACAGCCGTGCGAGTAATTGAATTGGAGCAAGGACAGTACAAACAGCTATGACCGAATTCACACGATTCACTTGATTTTCAAATATAAAACATAATGAGGCTAAAATACACAAACTGTCCGTCTCTGGCTACATGTCTCTCCCAGATGCTGACCCTCTCCGAAGCCCCGAGACAATCGGAACACCAGTGGCCACGCATCTGATGTGACCCCCAGAAGCAGAAAGTGGCTGGTGGAACCGCTCCCTACAAAACATCAGGCATCGGTTTAAGTATAAAACGTCCTAGTCAAAGAAAAAAATCAACTGTAAGGATAATACGTACGTTAACGGAGTGAACACGACCTATTTCATATACTTCTCCCTCAACACGCTTTGAGCTGCCTTTTGACTTGAGAAGTTTTAGACTGTTAAGGGCGGTGGCCCAGGAGGACGGGAACACCGCAGTGACAGAGACCGTGAGAGCTGCAGGAACCCCGACACACGGACATGGGAAAACCTCAGACAGCATCCAAGACAGCTGAGATCTAAGGGTCAACACAGCGCAGACACAGGAAACGCGGCGGGGCGAGCTGAGACATCTGTCGAGTGTCTGATAAACGAAGCAGAAGGTGAGAGCTCAGAAACTGTAGGGAGATAAGCAGAGCTTCTAGAAGCTCTCAGATGGGACGTCTATGTCTACAGGCGGAGATTGCAAGCAGGTTCCCGTGGCGTCTGGGCCCCTCAGGGATTCCCAACCGTGTTGCCAGACCGGCATCAGGTCTTACAATTTTGATCAATCCCATCAGCGTTCCTACTTGAACCTGCGGGAGTTCCTGTCCCCTCCTGCGGTGGGCGCCTCCTCCCCCAAGACACACTTGCCGCTTTCTGGATCTGAGTTCGTTAGACGCATTGCCAAGCGAGCGCCCAGATATTTTGTTCCTGTTGTTCAGGGACAAGGGAACTCTCTCCTGACTATCACATCCTAAGCTAAAGCAGAAGTTTCGTTTTGAACAGTCAATAACTACGGCAACCCAGAAACTATGCTTTGGAACTGCTTCCATTATCAAAAGCTTCAGATGTCCAATTAAAAACAATGTATGTTTTAAAGGACCCACGGACATGGAGAACAGGGTGCTGATGTGGGGGGAGAGGGCCTAAGGGGGTGAAATGGGAATGGAAAGATTATAATAAAGATTATATATTTAAAAATATAGTTTCATTTGAGGGAAGCCATATTTAAGCAGTACCAGAATTTGCATATATGTGTACAATAAAGGGTGAAACTAATTTTACTAAGTTTTTCAGCATACAACCTGCTAGTTCTATCTTTAGCCTTAGTGATACTGGATAAATAACAAAATTGAAATTTTGATAATAAATATATTAAATATCCAAAAATTCTCAGGGGATGGATTGAGTAGCAGAAAAGGCAGTAGTTCAATCTGTAGGTGGCAATAAACCCATGACGTGGAACACATGACAGAATAGTTAAAAATGAAAATGCAGCAGAGGAGCAGACACACACGATATCCCGTGATGTCCAAAGGGAGTCTCTGAGGGAGAGCGTCAGGAGAATAGGAGACAGACGGCATTCAAGGACATGATGTCAGGCAGTCACTCGACTTTGAAGCCATGAAGCAGCGATAAGACAAAGCGGGCGCCTAAACGTGAGCGCACCAGCCTATGCCGGGGTCACGAGTCCCTTTGACGCGATGTGGGCTCCAGAGCTGACCCCGAAGGACCAGTGTGCATTTTCCTGTCTGCATGTAATGTGACATTACAACGTGCTCTGTCTCCTACTCGGGTGCTGGCTACAGCTACCGGACATTCTATGGTTGCTCTGTTCTGTTTTGTTTTTGCTTTTTCAGAATGAGTAAAGGAACTCAGAACAGAAGAATCCAGGGGTCCTCATAACAGCCTCTTACCCTAGGGCTGGGCAGGAAGAACACCGAATGAGTCCAGGGTGTTTGGTTTAAAAAGGAGTGGAAGCAAGACGTGACAAAGATGGGAGAGTCAGCCTGAGAGAGCTCCCAAAGAGCCTAGAGGAATGCCAGCAAGAGAACACAACACGAAAGTACTGGCTTACAAACCCGAGAAACAACAACCGTGGTGGGGAGGACCCAGGCTCCCCTTGACCTCTGTGGCCTGGACGGTGAAGTGTCATGGCAAAATAAACAGAGAAAATGAAGGCTGGGAAACTTCAGATGACCCTAGGTTTTCCGTCTGATCACTGGAGCCCTTCAAGGTGGAGAGATTTCTCTCCAGCTGGGCGCAGACGCAGGACAGCGGCAGAAGAGGGAGGCAGGGGAGGGATTCCAGGCGTGAGAAGCCCCGCTCCACCGCGCTGGCAGGGAGACGGGAGCTAGGAGCTGGGGCATGCAGGTGGCTTCTGGAAGCAGAAAATGACTCCTGGCTGACTTCCAGCGAGCAAACCCAGTCCTACGGCCACCGACAACCCGAGGAAGCTGGGAAGTTGCTCTGGGAAGCAAGCAAGCCCTGGACACACCGTGTTTTCTCGTTGCGGACCTCTGCGCAGAGGAACCAGCTGAGCTGCAGTCTGCCCGGGCTCCTAACGCAGGGACACTGGGAGGCACGCAAGGGGCCGCGGGCTGAAGCTGCCAGACCTGTGCGATACTTTCCGGGCATCGGGAGGAAGCTCGTGCAGCAACCTTGAGTCCGTCTGACACACACACAGTGTAAAGGACACATTCTCCTCACAGGACAATTCCAGTAACACGTGCAGAAGGGGTAGGGGACACAGACAAATCACCATTAGAATTCCACAGTAATCACTGCTGTGGGCAAGACCAATGATGAGTGATCAAATCTGTGAACAAATATTTAAGGAAAAAGGTGTATTTTAATAGCTCAAAGTTTCTCTCCCTCAAGATACACTCATTTCTGTGATTTTAACATATGTTCGCACATTATTTAATAACCCTCTCACCAAGATGCAGAGCTGAAAATCCTTTCCTCTCAAGTATGGATTCTTAAATATTGTATTTCCATTTTTGTGCATTTAATATAATATACGGTAAAATATAATTAAATAAATGGGACAACGGATGCAGAGAGGATGGACAGAACATCAGAGAAGGTCCCAGACCAGCAGTCACTCCCAGGATTTGGAATCACTGAATCACTAAATAAATTGATCAAAAATGAATTCAAAGTCATCTTAAATTACATAGACCGGCCGTGGTTGAAGTAAGTAATTGATACATTATTACACAGCCTGACTCATGCTAAACGAGCATCAAAGGAAGGCAGGCAGTGATAAATGGACTGGAGATAAACACCCAGAGAAACTGAGTATCATGTCAAGGCTAAGGTAGGGGGTGGACAGACACAAACGTATGAAAATAACAAGTGTATGTGGCAGAAATCCAAAAAACCAAGCAAGTATGCACAACTGGTTATCAATCTAGAATAAAGAATAGCAGTAGCACACAAACAAGGAAATCGAAACTATTCAAATAAATGACTCTTAGGTTCAGAAGCCAATTTATTTTTCTTGGCCCTGGTAAATTTACCGCCACCTGAGGACTCAGCTTAGAAATCGCAGCGGGACTGATCTCTCAGGTGATGTTCTGGAAATCCTCAATAGTGAACTCGAGCATCGGTGGTGGCAGGGAGAAAGGGACGACACTGAATGATGGGGAGAGCCACCACCTGCTCACCGGGACAACAGAAAAGTGGATGGAGAAAGAATGTGATGGAATCACCTTCAGCCATTGAAACTGGTTGGTTGGTTCAATCATCACGCTAAAGGGAAATGAAAGGTAGTCACTCCTACCCAGGCTTTGGTAAAATGTCGCAAAGGTCAATTGTAAAATGTCGTGGAAGGCATGCCTGTGGAAAACGTTTATTTTAAATTGGGAACTTATTTCTACTTTGGCTGAAAGAGATCTCAAATATAAGATATTCTGACTATTAACAAGATATCCTTATTAATAATTTATTGAGCTGAGAGCTTACTGTATTATTCAGAAACTTGAGTCCTAGTTCAGCGGAGGAGCAAATTTTCAAGCCTGTATCGGGGAGTTGTGCGGGCGACTTACTAGGTTCACGGCCAATTAATAACCCCTGTGAGTCAGCTGGAGGCAGAGGTCACTTACTAATTTCTGAGCAAGTCCCTGAGAGGACAGTTAAGAAGAAAAATATTTAGTCAAGGCCAGATTTACAGTGTCTGACTCATCCAGTATCACACAGTGCGCACTAGTGAACTCACACTCACAATGGGGACGATCCAGCCAAGAAAGCACTAAGCGAACAGCTAAGTTTTTGACATCAGAGTTGATTTTCCTCAATTTGTTCATTAATATGTAAAGCTCAACAACTGAAAGGCTGGAACAGGATTATAGAACAAAGACACATCTACCATATAAGTTGATACTAAATAAATTGATACTAAATTTTAGGACAATTAAATAAATTGTAGGGTTTTTTTAAGCGAATGTTTTGAATTGTTTCACTGATTTTTTTTGAGAGAGAGAAACGTTGATTTGTTGTTCCACTTATTTATGCATTCATTGGTTGCTTCTTTGTTTAAGAAAGTTTTTTTTTAAGATTTTATTTTATTTTATTTTTAGACAGAGAGGAGGGAGGGAGAAAGAGAAAGAAACATCAATGTGTAGGTATCTTTCATGCGTCCTCTACTGGGGACCTGGCCCACAAACCAGACATGTGTCTTGACTGAGAATCGAACCAGTGACCCTTTGGTTCATTAGCCAGCTGTCAATCCACTGAGCCACACGCGTTAGGGCCATTGGTTGCTTCTTATATGTGCTCTGAGAGGGGACTGAGCCCACAACCTTGGTAGATCAGGATGATGCTGTAACCAACTGAGCTACCCAACCAGAGCCAAAATTTCTAGCTTTAATAATACCATTCTGGGCAGAGAATCATGATAAAGAATTAATTTCATTCAGGAAAACTCAAATAGTCAAAACTCTACCTTGATATTGCCAACACTTCTATGTGTATTAAATAGTTTCAAATGTATAGGTGTTTTTAAAGTTTTCTTTTTTAATTGTTATACTTGAGAATCATAAAGATCAAATAATCACACAATATTCCATTATACTTTACACTTTTACAGAGATTGTTGTTCTTGTATTGGAGAAGTTTGAGTATAAACACTGATCTAAGAAAGTTTTATATTTTTTACTTCAAAAAACTACAGAACATGCACCAGAATCCTCACATTTATCTCCGTCAACTCAAATTGACCCTCAGGTCAACTGGTCATAATAAAAATATGTTAATGAAAAATAAATAATTATCATGTTAGCAATCTGCTAGGCCTTTCGGTTAAATGCCTTTTTACATTTGGAATTTATACCTTTTGAGTTCCATGCATGGTTGGTTTGGTTAATTGATGTGGTGCCTGCCCCAGATTCCTGTTGACTTCTCTGCCCTGTGATGCAAATGACGGACAGTTCACGAAAAGAACATCGAGTCTTTGCCTAGTTGCCTTGAATACAAATAAGTCCAGAATGGAAGATTAAACCTTTGAGACAGAAAATGTATTTCTCATCACAGAACTTAGTCCCTTAGCACATTTTAGAGGTTAAAAAGTCAGCTCTAATGATGCACAAGTGAATTCGAAATTTATATTTTCATTAATTCAAAATTATACAGTATGACCAAGAGTTTCAATATAGAACACTAGATTATAATATATTCCTTTAAGTTAACTAAAAATGAAAAGTAGAAATATTAAAAAGATAGTGATTTACAAATGGGCCACTCAATATTTCACCTATTTTTTCCAGAAAATAATGTCAATATGAAATGTATCAGCCACAAGTGTACACCAAAAATAAAATTCAAGTTTTTTTAAAACTTTCTTAAATAGCAATTTGTTTTTAAACATTTAAATGAAACTATATAGAAAAAAAATTTAAATCCTGGATATAAAGACCCAACCAAAACGTGATATATTCTGCATAAAGAAATTACCGTGAGATTTTCCTATCAAAAAGTAGCGTTATCAAAGAGTAGCGTTCACTGTGACAGAATTCCTCTGTCCCAGGCTGGTAACGGAGGGCAGGGGAAGAACACCCGTGGGCAGGTGGCACCCAACTCCCCCTAGCTCAGGCAGCGGCCACGAGCCCCACTGAATTGTTAAGTACAAAACAACATGGGTCCAACTGAGGGCATTTTCCTTAGTGAATTTTTCACTTTTTTACGGCTTACTAACCCAAAATATTAATAACTTTTAGGAAGCACAACCTCATAAACTGCAAGTTCACGCAGGGACAAGCAACACATACGCTCAACGGTCGCCATAAAAAAAAAAAACAGTGGCGTACACTATTATCATATCAAAATTACATTTGTCATTGAGGGTATGAACAGTATTTGATAAATTAAAATCACATACCTCCATCTGCCGTCTTCCTGCTTTCTCTGATTGGCACAGTGTTATCTGGCTTCAAGGCAGGCCCGAGAGTACAATAGTTTCCCGCTGCATGTTCGGGAAACTCAGCTCTCCGAGAAACAAGCTCTCGCAAAGCTATCAGGGAATATCAGCCTCCTGGGACTTCTCTTTTCCTCAGGGTTTCAGCCATTGATGATAATCTACAAAGAGCACAATTTTTTAGAAAAAAGTTTTAAACTGAAGATAAGGAAAATCAAAGAACACCAGAGCCTGGGTGACCTCGGGGACTCGTGACTTCCTCTCCTGAAATCTCACTGAAATGAAAATCGAGCCCCGGGAAGTCTAAATTTCTTGCTTGGAGTAAAATATACAGGCATCAGCAATGTCAGGGAATGTCACCAAAACTCCAGAGTGCCCTTGGAACATTTGTTAAATGCATCCTCAGTGTCCAGAAAGAATGTCATATATACGCACATATACACATAAATACTGATGGCATTGTATATGTTTATTAATTTATATATGGAAATGAACCCATATCTCTGCCTTCTTGAGGACTTCCTTCTCCTGCTACAACTCGTGGAGCTAACAAGAGGCATGCTTACTTTCTCTAATGAAACAGAACATTAGCTATTGTCATTATATGAATTTAGGTGTTGTTTAAAAGTGTTTGGTCTCCAAACTCCTGGTTGCTTCAGTACATGGATACGTGGGAGTATAACCACGGAGAAAGAAACCCAGTATTCCGTGCCCGTCTCTGCAAAATGTGAAACGCCCCCTCTCCCTCGCCTGTGGGTGCAGCCTTGGCCTCTGGCGGAAATACAGAGGAAAACAGAGTTTCCAAGAAGGAAGCACCTGTCGTTCCCCTCACGGGGCTCCTCTTTGCCCCGAAGGCCTGAAATGAAGACTTCAGTTGCAGATTCATTTAAGTCACAGAGTCTTAATTCTAACTGACCGGTTTTTATAACTGCCTCATTCTGAAATGAGAAACGGAAGCTATTTTCCAAACTCAGCATAAACAGAATATACGGTTTTTCCTAAAGCACTCAATTCTGTGTCTGAAATGTGCATACGGATAGTGAAAGATCATGCCTGTGACTGTTTCCCTCACACAGGTCAAGTTAAAGAAAAACAGGTTTCCATTTGTGCTCTGTTTGGAGTGATTCACAGGTGATCAAATATTCAGTTCCAAAGATGTCCTTTTACTGGCCGGGGGGCTGGTGGGGAGCGTATGTTGTATCACGCGCCACCGTGAAAGCATTAGGTCAGCCCGCATCCCCAGGGAGTTCACTGAAATTCTAAGCAGAAAGGTCATCTTTCAGGTGTGGCTACTTCACATGCTTTAGCTGTGCTTTTATTTGCCTGACAGAAGATTTGCGAACATGCTCAGCAAAATGAATGGCTCTCCAATTATGGAATCCAGGGCTTGCTAAATAACCATATGGGTTATGAAAATGAGTTCTTTTTGTTGAGGTTAGTAGTGGAGATGAATTGTTCAAAATATTTAGAGATGCCTCTCACCCCCCGCCCCCGCCCATGAGCAGGCCTTCAGCACCTACAAGCTGTGTCGTATGTAACTTGAGGGAAGAAACCCACGGCTTCCTGCTATTTATTTCTGTGTCCAGGAATCGAACCTGCGTACGGGTGGCCTGCTATTGATTCTAAAGATAAAGGTAATTCCGCCTCTAGAACACTTTCCCTTTTTCTTAGAATAAGCCATACGAGTAAGTTTGGGTCAAAGCACATACAAGAACAAAGTAAGATTTAAAAACAAAACGATACAAAAAACAAAAGCCTGCAGAACAGAATGTCTGGCGTATATTGCGCCAGCTCGCTAGAAGACATGACCGTGTGCTCCATACACATCAGCACGGGTGGGGAGGACCCGGCGCTCGGCGTCCAGGCATCAGCATCTGGAAGAGACTGTGGGGAACATAACCCAGCACAGGCTACTCTTGTCATGCACTAACCTGACCCAGGCCGTTCCCGCAGAACCACCTCGAAGTCATACAAAGGGAGTCCCCTGTCCCGAGCTTCCTGAGTTATGGCATGAGTCACAGATTTTAGCATTTTTACAGGGAAGGCAGATGCTATGAATATGTTTATTATTCCCAGATTATTCCCCGCAGCCCTCTGTGACACAAGGACTGTATCCAGGAGACCTCTGCTTCTCTGTTCCGTGGGAGTCGCTACGCCAGCGAAACTTCCCAAGGCATCGCTGAGGTCACCACTGCACCATGTGAGACGGAGTGAGCAGGGAGCCATAAAATTGTATTTAATGGTCAGCTCGGGCCTGATCACTAAGCTGCTAACCCCGAGGCGGAAATCAGACAGAAATGAAGTCAATACCATCGACTCATGGCACACAGGACGCTCCTGCCCACACAGGTGTACCTGAGTCGCCACAGCCGGTGTGGGGATAGCAGGAGGCTGGGGTTAACCCCCTCAGTCCAAACCACATCCCCGCAGCGTAGGGGCCAACGGACTTCCCTTTCCTGATGGAAACAATGCTTCCATCTCAAGTGCAGGTCCGGAATGGCCACGTTTCCGGTTTATTTTAGTCTTTTTTTCCCTGCAATTTACAAGTATTTAGATTATAAAAATATTTACATAATTATGTTTTTCATTGGAGTCTTCAATAAAATATTTCCTTTTACACTATGGGCTTACATTGTTACCTGTAAGTAAAGTATGAAATATGGGGAAATTGTTCTTGAAAGTAAAACAAAAATTACAAATAAGTAGCAAATACTTTGACATTTATTCCAGCTTTATTGAAATGCATGCATCTACTTAAATAACAAGGAAAATTATTTCACCAAAAATGCATATAATTCTTTAATTCTCTCATGGCATTTCTAGAAACAGCACTGATTCTTT
The DNA here is from genome assembly GCF_019186645.2 of Phyllostomus hastatus. NCBI lineage: Eukaryota > Metazoa > Chordata > Mammalia > Chiroptera > Phyllostomidae > Phyllostomus > Phyllostomus hastatus. The sequence continues at coordinate 20,800,846 of NW_025333607.1, read as the reverse complement.
CTATGCTATTTCTTGTAAATTAATAAAATTATTCATGAAGTCCTATGTTACTGACAGATTCCCAACTTCACTTCATATGAAAATGTTCTTCCCACCTTGGCTGGCATAGCCCAGTGGATTGAACACGGGCTGGGAACCAAAGTGTCCCAGGTTTGATTCCCAGCCAGGGTACATTTCTGGGTTGCAGGCCATAACCCCCAGCAACCGCACATTGATGTTTCTCCTCTCTCTCTCTCTCTCTCTCTCTCTCCCCCTTCCCTCCCTAAAAATAAATAAATAAAATCTTTAAAAAAAAAAGAAAATGTTCTTCCCAAAACTTCCCCAAATGTTTATTTTTATTAAATACTGATAATATTCTTCATAAATCTTAGGAGAAGTGTTTAAAGTAATTAAGTAAAAAATGACCTCTAATATTGTCTTATTTACAATGAAAGTTCTTAGAAAACAAGTGTAATCTTCTCTACAGTTACTAATATGAGTTCAGCACTCTTTAATATTTATAAACCTAAGCTCCCAGCTACTTTGCATAATATATAAGAAAATGCAATTTAGGGCACATACTATTTCCTTATCTACTCATAGTTTTAGAATATATCATTAATTATTTATAATATAAAACATTAGCTGCTTTAATTCAGAATGAGTCTATAAATAGAAATTTTGAATTATAGAAACCTAAAGATTGGCATCTACTTGCAGGTATTAAAAGAAACTTAAACCAACTGCTGTTTGGTTTAAATGCACTAAGAAAGAGAAATATTCACACCCTGTCAGTATTCTGCTATCACTGCTTTATCACTTCTAATTTAAGGTTTGGATTCTTACGAAAACGAAAATGCGGAGATGAGTGGCACTTTAACCAGAGTGTTAAGCTCAGACTCCTCGCTGCGACAAAATATGCACATGAGGGTGAGTGCAGGCAGTAGCGATCGCATTAATCATTTTTGAAAGAGCAACAATAAGAACAAAACACCAAATTTATTCCCAGGATGGGCTAGAATACATAGCTGCTAAAATTCAAAATGCAGCCTCGAAGCTGTGACTATCACTGATGTCTGACAAAGTCTTGAAGAGCTGGAACAGTGCAATCCCGAGGCGCATCGGTAGGGAAATCCTGAGAGCTCTGGAAAACGATCCTTTTGTTGGAATGAAAAGGACAGGATGTGCGAGGAGACCAGAGGCAAGCTCATGCTGAGGATGGGTTTCCCGCTAAAAAGCCTTTGTGGGAGGCTCACCTACAACAGCTGGAAGAGGAGAGACCAGGACCCAAACTTCTCAACTAGGGGAAATAAAAGGAAAAAAGCAAGCATGGCAGCTGGTTCGGAACACAGGCTGCAGTCGCCTTTTCCAGAAGCAGCCTTCCTAGTAGAAGGGAAAGACAGCCAACTGAATCCTGAGCCCTGACACCCCACCTTCTGATCACCACTGCCCGGCTGGGGCCCTGCCCTCTGGGACACAGACTACGCGCCAAACTACAAACAGCCCAAGAGCATCCGGGGGTGACAATCAAAGAGAGGACCTTGCAGTCCCACTTCCCCATTCATGACTCCAGTACCTCCAGCGCTCGGTTGTGCTGGATTAGCAGTCCTGTTTCCTAGCACTGAACATTGGGGGCAGACGACATAGGACCAGAACACTGCCCGGAAGGTGAAAGGTGCAATTACTGCTTGGTCACGTTGGGCTCCCGGTATCTATAGGTAAAAAGGAGCTCGATTATTAGCTGCCGTATTTTTTTCTGAATTGCAGTATGGATCTAGGATTTTAAATATAAAATTAGGCAGAGGAATAGGTCTTGAGTCCAGTTGATTCCCTGGCGCTACCGCTTAGTTCAGCATGTGACAACCAATGGGCAATGACAGGAACTATCACCCAACGGAGGGAAGACCCCTCAGTGCTGAAATTCTGGGGCTCCCCACCAGCAAGCAACCCAAACCAGCCGAGTTACTGGTTGGAAGACAGGAGGATGCCATGACAGGTGGGTGAGAAACTCGAGGGTAATTATCAATCACCATGTCAGAACCCATCCGCCTCAGTGATTAACAGCGCAAATGCCTATCACTTTGTGTTCGCTTCCCAGCTTTCTCCACTTTCCCTCCTTTTACCCGTTCTCCCGCCCTGGGGGGATACCACACAGTAAGTACAGCGTCAGCACTAAGATTGTTTTAAGCTCCGTTTTCAAGGGAAGTCAGACAAAGACACTCCCTAAGAACAAAGCAATACTCACAGATGGCAGGCAGTTCCATGACTAAGCACAGACAATGAAATTCTATTTAGTGGCAATCCAACAGGCAGCAGGCCAGGCAACAAAGGCTTAATGTTTAACTACACGAATCATTATGTGGTTTCAACGTACGTCAGTGGTAGCCTTTATTTATTTTCTTACATGATCAACTTCTCCACTTTAAACGGTTTTACTTCAAACACGTTTGAGTCTGAGATTTTTCTTTAAATGTTCCATTTTAGACACAGAAATTCTACAGAATTAAAAGCACATCTAGGTGGCAAGCAAGTCAAAGGGTAATTAACATAGAACAGACACTGGACTCCCCTTTACAAAAGAAGTCACCTGGGGGTCATAAATGCTCTTTTAACTGTTGTTCAAGTTATGATAGACTTCATGATACGACCTCCAAAGACTTTATCTAAGGCCAAAAGGAATGGCTTGTGTGTGCATGCTTTTCTCCACGCTCAGCTTTTAAAAAGCCTATTTAAACTCTTTGTCGCCAAGATCTCTCGAGATTATAGCTCATTTAACAGCTGACAAGACCTTTCAAGTGAAACCACCTCACTGTAACACTCCATGAACCTCTATCTGTGTATGCCAATGAAATGTGCAACGGTTCCAGCAATTTTTAAATATTGAGTGTTACTGCTTTCTCATGCATTGGGAAGAGGGAGGTCAGAAAGTAGGGGAAGGATGAAAAGTGTAATCTAGGCTATTTTGGGAAAGAAAAATTATTGGGGAAAGACTATTTAAGGGGAAAAAGAGGTAACAACATTTGGAGACGATCATTTTAAAATATATTGAGAATGAGAAGGTTAGAAAATCATTGTCATCATATTCAGAAATTGGGATAAAGTTTTCACAAGAAATATGACAAAAATTGGACTCTCTCAGGGAAGAGAAGGAAAGAGGAGTTGAAATTAAATAACTTAAGAAATTCAACTGATTTTTTTTACCCTTATTTCACCTCTTTAATTTTTAAAAAAAATTTTAACGATTTTATTTATTTATGTTTTAGAGAGGGAAGGGAGGGAGAGAGAGAGAGAGAAACATCAATGTGCGGTTTCTGGGGGCATGGCCTGCAACCCAGGCGTGTGCCCTGACTGGGAATCGAACCTGCGACACTTTGGTTCCCAGCCTGCGCTCAATCCACTGAGCTACGCCAGCCAGGTCATCTCTTTAATTTTACTATTATTTTGTTACGGGCCACATCTACCACTGAGAGGGCACACACACACAGCCCTCTTCTCTTCCAGAAGTCGAGGAGAAGAGACTAGCGGTGAATAACCAATAGTAACAGCCACAACCAAGCCCCTCGAGATACATGCCCCCCAGCCACTCCCACTCTCCAGAGAGGGGTCCCTGCGACGTCCCTCCGGGTCCCCAGTGTGACTTAAATGGGACCGTGCACGATGTGCAGAGCCCTTGATGTCCTGCGGGTGAAGGCGGGCGAAGTCCTCAAACTCCTTGCTGCAGGAGCGCACATTGGGTGGCACCGGCTGTGACTTCCAGTGGGGACGGAAACCTGCGGGAGCGACGGCATTACCTGGAGAACCTGGGAGAAGGCTCTGGCGAGGCTCCCGCCTTGGAGCCGTGGGACCCCTAGCTGACAGCAGCGTCTCCTCCTTCAGGGATACTGGCCGGCGGGCTGCGCTGAAGTTTGCAGCTGCCACTGGAGCCACTTAAATTGGGGCCACTTATCTGCTGGAACCCCCACTAACCAGACCCAGGCAGCCTTCCCGAAGCCGGGACTTTGGGGGTTACAGGTGCCCAGCAGGCACCTGCCTCTCCCGACGCATCCTGGTTAACCTGCCGCTCTGATGCTCCGAGGCGCCGCCTGGAGGTTGTCCGCACGCGCAGCTCCTCCTCTGGCGAGCACCCGTGATGGGTCCCACCTGTTTTCTGTTTCTAGAGCGTTCCTGAGGCAAGGGAGAGAGGCACAGGTGGCTTCTGAACAGGCTGTGAGTGAGGACGGAGCTCAGGGTGACAGGAGTGTTGGCTGCCAGGTTTCTGCTGCTCGCCTGGGGCGGGTTGGGGTCGGTGCCTGGGCCGCAGAGCCCCCCGCTGGAGGAGGGGCCCTGCGCGGGCCCCGGGTCTCAGCAACCACCACAGAGGGTCTTTTTTTTTTTTTCAATTGAGGTGTAATTGACATCCAACGTTCTATTAAGTGCATGTAAACACCAGCATGAGTTGATGTTTGGGTGCAAAGTGGTCACGGCTGCACCGAGTCTGGTTCACATCCGTCGTCGTTACAGTTCTCCCAAGGGGAACTTTCCGGAGTCATTAACTGTGTCCCCCGCGCCACGCATGCCGCCCCCGGGGGTTCTCTCTTTTATCTCGGGAAGTTCGCACCTTTTGACCACCTTCAACCATCTTGCTCACCCTCATGCTGTTTCCCTGGCAACCACCGGTCTGTTCTCCGCATTTTATTTCATTTTTATTTTTAGATTCCACATAGAAGTGAAATCTCATGGTATCTGTCTTTCCCTGTCTGACTGCATTTAGCACAATGCCCTCAACATCCATCCATGTTGTCACAAATGGCAAGGTTTTATTTTTTATATGGATGAGTATGATTTCATTGTGTGTGTATGTGTGTGTGTATATATATATATATCATTTTTTTATTCATTTATCCAGTGATGGGTGAACAATTAGTTTGCCTCCATATTTTGGTTATTGTTAATAATGCTGCAATGAGCTAGATTAATTTTGAAATTTTTTGTTTTACATTCGGACCACAACTTGAAAACTTGAAACCCAAACATGTTCTTTAGTTCTACTCTGGTCATCTTTGCTAATGTAATCTAGGGCACATATTTATATGGCTGGCCCAGGCTCAGGGCAGGAACCCTGAGAATAAGTAAAATAAAAGTAACCCCTCCTACACACACACAGAATGAACACATTGACTCCTATGAAAAATACAAACTTAACACATGTGTATTGCAGGGAGGAGAAAGGGCAGCTGGCGAGAATCGCTCCGTTTTGAGATAATAGAAAAGGATTCTCCTGAGATATTTTGTCTTGGCTGATTAATTAGATCGAGTGAAAGCTTCTTTGTACCAGTTTTGGGGTTTCATGTGTGTTTGGGGGGCCACTCTGGAGATGTCACATTCTTTGAGTACCCGGCCGACTGGGTTTATCCCGCCTGCTTGATGCCCGGACAACTCAACAGCCAGGAGCGAACTGATGTTTGGATGCTGCGGGGGGGCAAGATCTCTCTCATAGGTGAGCTGGGGCCCACACGTCTCCGGCTACTGTTCATACCTGCACAGAGCTCTTCTACGAGGAGGGCTGGCAGAGACGGGCAGGGCCACGAGTTGGCGGGAAAGGCAGAACCCTGGTCCTTGCGGTGCGTTCCAGCGCCCACCCTGAACTGAGCCGAGCTGCAGCTGGGTTCTTCACTTAAAACGAAAGCACCCTGTGTCATACAGAACACAGGGGCATGGTCACAGACGTGCGGCAGGTGGCAGACAAAATAGATTACTAATTTGATTTGGGGAAGAGAGGGGATGGAGGATTGAGGCCCGGAACACTCTGAAGAAATACAGGGAAATTCAGCAGTTGGATGACTCTTCCTGGCAGCGGGAAGCTGCCACATAAAACGGCCTTTATGAAGGCAGACGCACAGTCAGAGCTCCGTGTCTCTCTCTGTTTGTGGACGGAAATCTGGAACAGGTTCCAGCCAAATCAGTATGTGACACAGAATTGCAAAAAGATTGATCTTTCCACTCCCACATAAAGTGACAGCAAAGTTGAATGTAAATCTTGGATGAGAACCGTGGATAAAAAGAGGACACGAAGAAAGGAAGAGTTTGATCTCTCTACCCTGTCCAATACTATCTGATGTGGGTACTAAGCACTTCAAATGTGCTCTGAGTGTATGAAACACACTAGAGTTCAAACACTATTTGTACAAACAATGTAAAACAGGTAGTAATAACTTTTGTACTGGTTACAGGTGGAAATGATACTATTTTGAATGTTAGATACATTAAAATACATCACTTAATTTGACCATTCCCTTTTATTCTTTTCAATACGACTGCGGAACAGTTCATATTTTACGTGCGGCTCCCATCTGTGGTCCCCATATTTCTACTATCCAACACTACTGCACGTTTTCCTAAAATTTGGTTTGAACAACATGGAACCGCATATCCTCTATTGGATGCCTCAATTTGTAATGACCGTCTCCTGATGTGCGAAAACTACCTCCCACTAAGTAGCTCATCATACTCATCCTAAATCTGAGGCTTTGTGGTGGGTTGGATTTGTGGCTTAATTTTCCCATTCAAGAGGCAGCTGCATTTCACTGTGCCAGCATATATTCCATTGGCACAGAATAATAGCAATTATTTCCAAAAGTATTAGTACAACCACATTGGATGTGAGAGTTGACTGTCAATGAGTTGATTTATTTCTCTTGCACTGCTGGGTTGGGATTGGAATGCTAGTCAATTCATGCACACCAAAACTGAATGAACAAGAAAGGTATAAGAAAGAATCATAACAAGGTCTTGAGATACAAAGAAAAGTAGGAAAACTTCGGTTCTTTGGAGATACCCTATTCTAGCTGGCTCTATAATGAAGGAAATTTCCAAGTTTTCAATGTTGCCCTCCATTCTTTTTTTATATCATATGGAATTAATGGGAAATATGTGGGAAAGTACATGTAATTATTCAAAAGTATCTCAGAAATTTTATATTCATACACAAATACATATAAATGATTATACTTATAAAATTAGTTATCAAAAATACACATATACTTCATAACTGGTAAAGGCATCCTGATTAAAAATGTTAGAATGTGAGACACGTGCTTTAATTTGGTATATCTTCTAGTTCGTGGGTCATCAGTTTTCATGTATTTTTGAAAATTCAAAGAGAGTGATGTCAGCAAGATGGCAGCGTGGGAATCCCTGCACCCTCCTTTTGCCCACAAAGACGTTTAAATTCATTTAGTGAAATAGGGGGAAATACTGGTCCATTTGCTTATTAAGATGCCCATTACCTTGCACGAGGCCAGATATACTATCCCAGGCACATAAGCCATCAAGACAATCCGCAGATGAATTAAAATTGTGTTATCACATGAAATTTAACACATGCCATGCCACATAGAAGTTTATTTTCTCAGTATTTATGTGACGGTCATTATAAAGTAGGCCTACAGAGACACAGGACATTCATTTTGGTGAGCCAGTCAAGGTATGTCATCTTAATTATTGAATTATTTAAAAAATCCATTTACCCTGGCTGGCATAGCTCAGTGGATTGAGCGTGGGCTGCGAACCAAAGCATTGCAGGTTCCATTCCCAGTCAGGGCACATGCTTGGGTTGCAGGCCACCAGCAACTGCACATGGATGTTTCTCTCTCTCTCTCTTTCTCCCTCCCTTCCCTCTCTAAAAATAAATAAATAAAATTTTTTTAAAAACCCACTTAGTCCCTGGTATGTCCAAGTCAACACAAATCTATAGAAGGAGGAGGGAGTCTGCACTAGGAATTTGCTTTTAAACAACAAACAGTTCAAATGGGTGGTTTCGGTGTTCATCCCGTGCGTGTCAACCATGGGGGAGGGGCGAGAAGCAGGCGGGAAGCGCCCTCTGCCCCGTGCTCTTCGGCGTGCAGAGGCCGGTGCTCCCCATTTCCAGGGTCGGGGGCGGCACCGGAGCAGCCCCCACAGTGCCGGGGACCTGGGCGCCGGCACCTGCGAGCGCGCTGTGCTCACTGTCCCCACGGCGGACTGGGAGTCGCCGAAGGCGAGCTCCGTGGAACTCCGGGCTCCGCTTCCTTGGGTTGGCGCCTTCCAAGTTTCACTGCAGGTTTGCTCGCGGCCGGTGCGTGGTGCTGTCCTGAGGTCCCCAGACTCTGAAGAGGCCGCCCTTCCCTCTGGAGCTCCCTTTGGCTCAACGGCACAATCCAACAAGACGGTTTGGAAAACAGTGGACATTTAGGGGGCCTTTTGATGCGGGTAGATTACTTTTCTGCCCAGTATATTGGCTGGGACCAGAGGGATGCACAATTAAACAACTGTGTCGGGAGCTGCGGGTGCTGCAGCGCACCCAGGACCTTTCGGGGCGGCCACAGTGCCGTCTCTTTGGTTGCCGTTGACATCCGCTGTTTCGTTTCCTCAGCTGCTGCTGCTGGTTTCTGTTCCTGTGCACGTGCGGGAAAGGCTCGGCAGAGCTGTGGTTACTGGGACTCTCGGAAGCTGAAGCCACAGACTGCTGGGCACAGGTCGAGCGCCTACACGCTGTTAGAACGTGCACCATCTGACTCCCAGACTCCTGCACTAGAACGAGTGGGTCACGGAGTGGGTTAGATTGACACCAGGTCACAGGCCTGCCGACCTCAAGAAGATTTTCTCGTGAGGAGGTGCACTGTTAAAAACCACACAACCCATCCCCAACAGCACATCCGCCCTAGGTATTCACGTGGCTCTGAGAGACCTGAGGCGGAGCTAAAGACATGGGGTCCCCGAGTTTTCAAAGAATTGCACACCACCTTCTAGTACCACCACTTACTTTATAGCTAAGAGCTTTGGTCCCAGAAGCTGTCACTATCCACCCCCAAACCTTACAAAGACATCCTAGAACTACAATGGGCATTATGGGCAATGCTCCGACTAGACAAGACTGTTCATTTTTAACCAGTGCACTTGAAGGCCGGGGCCCCCGGATCAAACAGCAGAATGGGATCCCTATTTTAAGGGGCATGCAGAAGTCTTCAAAAGGCTTCAGAATTCCAAAGTAGCTTTACTGAAAGACTTGTCGCAAAGGGCTAATGAATAGGAGACAAGAGGTACCTGAGTGCTCACGGTTTGTTGTTAATCCTGTCTAAACTGACTTTCCACTCGGAAGAGACTGCCAGACCACCTATTTTTTAGGAAGTTATTCAGATTTGTCAGCGTAATGCTGGAATGGGAACCTAATATGACAATTATGTAATTCTTGAAGTCAGCGAAGATTTCTAAAAGACTAAGTAAACATCAGAGGCACTGAACTATTTCTCCACAGCATCTGAGGATGAAAAGTAAGTACAATGTCATTAGTCTCCTGAAGCGTGAGTGTAAATGGGTTCCTTTCAGCTACAGTCTTCAAGGTGCATGTCTTCTAATTGGGTAGTTTATAATTAAAGTGCAATTATAACCTTTAAACTTACAGATATTTTACTGAGTGTCTGCCAGATTCAAGATTGTGAATCTTGTTCTGTGCGTGGAGCTAAGTCCTCTAAACCAGCCCTGGATTTGGCCTCCTCCGACCTTAGACTGTAGTAGAAGAGTTTGAAACCTCACTTGGCTAATGTATTTAACTTGTAAAAGTAACACAAATATCTCACAATTGTTTGGGAATATCAGGGGAAAAGTTCCTTTTAATAGACGATAAAAAATTGGAACATTTCTAAGTAAGCAGGTTTATATCTTGCTTTTTTTTGAAATACAAATAGAAGCTCATTTATCAAGTATTTCTGCTGGAAAAATAAATGATAGGTTTTTTAAAAATGTAGTGTCCACCGATAATAGAATAAACTAGAATCCAGACAAAAGTAGGAAACAGATAAAGGGAAAAAGCAAGCTGCAAAATCAGAGAAATAAATGAACCAATAATAGAATCTACTGAAAATACACCATACCTAGCCAAGGAGGTCGGCACATCCATTAATAATGATAATAATAATAATATCATCACATTTGGCTGAGTTATGAAAGCAAGTGTTGATTGGACAATCCTGGGGCAACGGCTGCAGCTACAATGCTGACCACAGTAATCAATCTGATATTGCAATTTTGTATCAGGCAAAGGAAAAAGGCACGTCAAGCAGTTGAATAGCCTCCTTTCATAAGCATGGGATTAGATCATGTACAACCGAAATAAATGGCTACATTTTGAAACTGGAGCTGTGTTACATAAATAGAGATGAGATTATCTGAAAAAAGTAATGAGATAGGCTTCCAGTTTGCAAACCAGTAGATAAACAGAACTGTATGAATTTACTACGTGCTAAGCAAGCACTAAATAACAGGTTTATATTCATGAATCCGTTGAATTGAATTGTTCAGCAGAGCCAAAATAAATGTTATTATATTTGCACCAACGTAGCGGCCAACACAATGCTATAAAGAGCTTACAGGAAACTGTTATTCATTCTTACTTCAAAGTAGTTTTAAGGTGGAGATTATTAGAATTGTGAGAGCAAAGAAAATAAAGACAACGATGACAGTTTTGTTTACAGAACGGAACTTTACAAGGTGATATTCCTAATTCTGAAAATAAAACTAAAAAAGGAAAAGAACCCTGAACATTCTGCGAAACTCTTTTCAGTCTGTATCAAATAAACAATAAAAATTACTGTGTTCTAAAGGATAGAAATGTATTAAAATCATATTATATTTACGTGTTCCCAATTTAGTGTTGTTGAAAAACAGAAGTGCACTTTAAAACATCAGTGTGTGGTTGGCTCTCATGGCCAGGGGACCCAGGCATGTGCCCTGACTGGGAATTGAACCCGCAACCCTTTGGTTCGCAGGCCAGAGCTCAATCCACTGAGCCCCACCAGCCAGGGAGATAGTTTTCTTTTTTAAGGTTCAACTGTCTCAATAATAGGAAAACTTAAATAAAACATGGGCTTAAGGGAAACCACCTTCCTTGAGTGGAGATGGTGTAACATTTTCGTTCAGCAGCGGCTGCCTGAGTGAATTGTTGGAAAATAGGCGATATTTCCAGAGAACGGTTGATAATAATCCAATTGGCAACTCCCCAATTTGATTTGCTGCCAGCAGCTTCATAAAAGGGAAGCTAAAGAAAACAAAAGCTTCAAGAATGGACTCCTTGAGACCCAGAAAACATGGCTACTCATTGAGGAGCTCGGGATGTTGCTGTGGATTTTTGTAAACAGCACCACCAGAGGCTGTTTAGAAGTCAGGAGGGTTTAAGATGCTGCCCTTATCCATGCAACGCCTGCTGTTTCTTGCCAGAAAGATGCCCGCATGCAGTGTTAGCTTCCATAATACCAACATGAGTGTTAACATAACTGTGGCTATCACAGTGATATCTAGGTTGATGCCTTATTTCAGATACGAGCGTTTCCAGAAGTAATATCACTGAAACCTCAGATAGTTTTGTGAAAGAAAATACTACGATTGCACATAGTTAGTAAGACACACGCACCAGTATGCGTGTGTACACAAATCATTAAACTTCATATTATCTGAATATATTTCCATAAAATATGAGCGAGCAACTATATTTCCAACAGGCTGTTTTCCTTTTCTCTATTTTTATGTAAAATGAGTGCATTAGACTTGTCTCGTGCACAGAACAGTTTCAGGACAGTGAGAAAGTACCAAATTTCAAAGGCCAACCTACGGGAGACCTAAAAAGGGGTAAAAGGAAAGTTGAAAGGTGCGGGTAGAGCAAAGAGGTGAGGACACCTAGAGGGCTATGACCCGTGTCCAAATTTGTGAAAGGTGCGCAGAATTGTTCTCCCTTCCTAACCGTGTGCTTCGTAAGAATACCTCTGCCCCAGGCTCAGTGGAAATAGGGCAGCCTTGCAAACTGGCCAGAATCTATGTGTCCCATATGGAACGGGAAGGCCATTAGCTTCTAGGTGAGATATGACACCCCCACACACACAAGGGACAGAACAATAGAGCACGGTCCCGGGTCCTAAAGCCGTATGCACACGGTTTTATGCCCCGCCGAGAATAACCGGAGTTGCAAGTGGAATCTAGAAGCCCGTGACATTGAGGAGCAGTGAGACGGTCGGCCAGGTGCGACCTAGTCTCACGCAGAAGTGTTCCAGGCCAGGCTGCGCGGAGGACTTCAGGGCTGGAAGAGCTCTTTCTCCCGCAGCTGTGTGCAGAGGGATCCGTGTGGTGTCCACGCAGGGGTGTCACCTGGCCAGTAGACACGGGCCAGGAGCCACAAGGCTACTACTGGTGATGAGCTTTTCATGTCTGCTGTGAACAGCCTTTTTGTGACAAAGGCCTCAGATTCCCTGTGGCACAAAAAGATCGAGAAGGATTCTTCAGTTCACCCCTCAAAGCAGTTTACTTTTGGACCGGTTCTGTGCTTCTCTTGGGTAAGAAAAAGGGGGGTGAAAATGGGGACAGATAAAGTCTCTCTCTATGTGTATCTATTCTCTCAGAGGCCATGGATTATAGGAATGATCATTGGCTTCTGTGGCCAGAGAAACAACATTTTATTTTTAGTCTGCCGTTGATAACAGTATGGCATTTCAAAAATTAACTTTCTCACCTTCAGTTTATCGGCAAAAAGAAGATATTACTTTCCTTATAATTTTGAAAATCAAATACCCAGCCTAGGTTCTGATACATAGTATTGAAAAATAGGTGGTAGCTCTTAGTATTATTAGATACTAAAATACAATAAATTTTTAAAATATGTATATAGCCCTGGCTGGCATGGCTCAGTGGACTGAGTGTTAGCCTGTGAACTGAGACATCACTGGTTCAATTCCCAGTCAGGGCACATGCCTGGGTTGCGGGCAAGGTCCCCAGTCGGGGGCATGTGAGAAACAATCACACATGGATGCTTCTCTCCCTTTCCTTCTCCCTCCCTTTCCCTCTCTCTAAAAATAAAAATCTTTAAAAAATATATGAATGCAATATGTTAGAAAATGGCAGTTTCATACCCATGCTCCTAGAATTATTTTCATCATGAAAAAGTCGTTGCCTCCTTCCAGGAGAAGAGACGAGGAAGTAGTTTCTGAAATAAGGTTTGCTGGGAAAACAGAGATCAGCCAGTGGTTTGCAGTTGATCGCAGACGAATCTGACGCGTGGCCGGGCCTACATGCAGTGAAGTGTGACCGCGTTGCTTCATTTCCCCCGGCATCAAAGGGGCTAGTGGAACCGCTTCTTTCAAGCCATTAACCAGGCAGCCTTGCAAGTGCGAGGTTACAGGGAGAGCAGAGTCTGACACACTGTTAGGCAGCTGCACTTCCTCTCGTTGCAAAAGACTCTATTTGTCGCTGGAAACGGCGCTTACGCGTTGATGGGTTTTAAACAGAGAGGCTGGAATATTTTACTATTTAAAAAAAGGCTCAGAAGCTGTGATGAATTTTCTGGGAAGTCATGATTTTAGGGCATGTTCACCTTTCATAGTAATCCTTATTTATCTTTCTCCTTTGAGGAGTCATATTCAAAAGTTCTAGACTAAAGAGGTGGTTAAGAAAATAAGATGCGTTCCTTACAATGTTAAATATCTATTTAATGTACTGTTACAGTTGCACTGTTAATTTACAAAAATATGCAAGCAAAAAAAGTCACAATATGGGGCTGATTGTTAGATTGCTCATCAATATGAGTTGCCGACTTGATCTTGATTTGGAAGATATTCGACTAGGTGTGCGCTTGATGACATTCTCCCTGATAAGACAGCCTGGAATTATCCAAATATGCTTTTAAGGATGCTTTGAAAGGTTACTAGCATTTTCTTTTATGATTGTATATGCCTTGAAATTTCTTCCGAATCGTAGCAACGTCCCCCCAGGAGGCCCTCTCTCCGCCAACCTGGCCATCCCAGCACCAGGAGGCAAGACCCCACTCGGGGAAGGGCTGTCTCCAGGACAGAGGCTGCAGACCCTTCCCTCCCTGCTGGGGCGTTAAATCCCCGGACACCACCGGAGACCAGTGACTCCTCTCCCATTCCTTTTTGCCTTCGGGGGGTGAGGCTGACTCCAGCTGTGATCCTGTGCCTGTCCCACCGTCTGATTTGGGAAGCACGTTAACACTTGTTTTCTGGTTTCTCAGGTCCATGAAGGAAGTCGCATTTTGCCCTGGGAAAGATTATAATCAGAGATTCCCCCCTACCTAGTTCAGGTGCTGATATTCAGATTGGGTTTTGTTCTTAGAGGAGGGGGCTCTGATGGGTTGAGAGTCTTAGACATTTTGGGACGAGTTGAATGCATTTTGCTAATGAGGCAGACATGAACCTTTAGGATCCATAATCCTAATGGATTAGACAGCTTCCCCTCTGAAAATGGAATTTATGCCCTAATTTTGGGCAGGGAGAGAAAGAACTCACAGAGGTGATTCAAGTAAGACTCTTAAAACGATCTTAGCCTGGATTACCCGTGTCAGCCCTGAATGCAGTCACAGACATCCTTTCAAAACGGAGAGAGCTGGCGTTTCCACTGCGCAGAGGAAAAGGAGATGGTAGGTGATGTGACCACGGGGTCAGGGACCCGAGGGACAGGGCCACAAGCTCAGGAGTTCCAGCAGCCACCAGGCAGGCAGGCGCCTGGGAGAAGCCGGTCTGGGGGTGTGGCCTGCCAACACCAGGACTTCAGGACAGTAGAACAAGTGTCCACCTCGGGCCTCCGGAGCAATGGGAGGATGAGTTTCTGTTGCTTTAGGCCCCCAGAGTCGTGATCATGCATTACAGCGCCCGCAGGAAGGGGTATGGGGCAAGGCCTGCCCGAATGCTCGGGTCCTGTCCCTGTGCCGCGACCTCTGGCAGTTGGAAGTGACGGGAATGACTACCCCATCAAGTTCGCCCCAGTTAGATACTCTTCCACTAAGACTTGGGCACAGGGACTAGAGAACTACCTTGAAATCTCTCCAGTACCCCATTTATCACGTGAACATAGAAACCAATATGTCATGAGTTTATCTATGAGGATTTCTGTACCTATTTCCTGATGAGATATTTAGATGAATTGTAATCCCCCGAGGGAGAAAGAGCTTGCCTTGTATTCAATAGTCTTAAACGAAAACAAGAATCCCTGTATTCGTAATAGGCTCTTTGAGAAGCTCAGGTACCCTTATTACATGTGTGGTACTCGGCCAGTAGGAGATGCAGATACACGATGGTCTTTCAACCTGGAACGAAATGTTACTGTAGTGTTGGGGTTGTCGCACCTTTTACCAGAAGCAGAACAGGACAGGTGTGCGGCAGTGTCCAGGGTTCATACTGGTGGTGTCCCAGGGCGAGGTGAGGAGCCCAGGACCCAACGGCAGCGGCGGCAATAAACTCAGCCCTGCTACCGCCTCGGACACCTGCGTTTCTTCCTGCTCGCTTCCCCAGTCTCGGGTGACGACTCCCACAACTTCCACCAAGAATACGATCTCTTTTCTGTAAATGTCCTTCTTCGTGCAGAGAGGAATAAGGGCTGAGACCGGAGACAGGAAAAGCCATACCGCACTCTCTGAACTATGTAGAAAAAAAAAGTGTGGTCATAGGAACTACCAGCTCATTTCGAGATGGAAAATAAAGACACAAGAGTCTCAAGAAGTTGCTTTTCCATCTTCTGATTCTAGTTCCTTTTTAAGGTACTTTGGCATTGAAGAGTTCTTATAAAAATACAGTACTCTTATTTGTGTTGGTTCCCATTACTGACATTTGAAGTGTACTAACCACAGTCGATCATAAATCTGAATTCGAAGTCACTGCCTTACATACTACACAACTTTATGAGATTCAGACTGAAGAATCTAAAGTATAAAGCATGAAACATTGAAGTTCACTTCCTTATTAATTTTAAGTACTAAAACATCTACAGTATATAAAGTCAGCAATTGCAATTACTTGCAATTATGTATGGGGTATCTTTTAAAAATCAAAATCTAAGCTCTTTACATCAGTTTCATTTTTAAAATCTTACAGGGCTACACTTTTAATTTTGAAATTGTTTGTAATTTTTAACTTTTTTGAGATATATCTCAAGTGATCCTTAATGAGAAGGTTGATTAAAATAGCATTACATTACAAATTATTAGACTCAGGTACATCTTTGCATGGTTTGGGAATAGATTTTGTTAAAATATCTTTCATTTCTTCAATATAGTTATTTGTTAATTGGACATCATATTCACATCTAATTAAGGATCTTATTTGGGATGAATATGTTTAGATAACAGCTCTATTTTAAAAAGATATTTTAAAAAGCTATATTTTAAAAGATATTTTAAACTATGCTATTGTTTTATAATCGTAAGTATTCCCAATTTGATTCGATAATTTTATTCTATATTAGAATTAGCAAAACCCTTGAAAATGAACAAGAATACAATTTATTTGAAATATTTCATAGATAACATACATATTTAGTTACTGAGTAACAGAAAAGTTTAAGTTACACAAACTTAAACATAGAAAAGAATTATTTGGATACCTAGTTTTGCTGGTAGGGTGTGTGTGTGTGTGTGTGTGTGTGTGTGTGTGTGTGTGTGTGTGTGTGTGTGTGTGTGTGTGAGATACATACAATAAAATACAGGTCGGGGCAGAAGTGTGTTTCCAGTTGTCCGTACAGAAAATAACACAATCACTAATAAATGATGATACAGGAATAAACCCTGTGTTTTGTGTACTCACACCCGTAACCCTACTTTGGTTCCACCCTGTGTAACAAAGGAAATGAAAGCTCTTTCTATGCACAAGATACATTTTTGACTTTGTACAAATCATTCAAGTTCACGAAAATGTAAAATATGAGATTAAAAAAGACCGGTTTGACTTGAATCGTGATGGAAAAGTCTCTGTACACGCAAGAACTGACAAGGCCACGGTCCCGCCGCCGGAGCGTGGCCCCCGCACCCAAGGGGCGGCTGCGCGTCTGGCCGTGATGGGCAGGAGCTAGGCCTTCACTCCCGCCACGAGCCGAGTGCGGCTGACGCCGGACATTTATTCCGACTGTGAGTTCTGTCACACACTAACACTGAGTGTATTTGCACAGGCCAGAGAGAACAGGTCTTAGTTTGGATATGTTTCTCTTTTTGACTTGGGGAAATATTCCTTAAGGCAACTTCAAGTACCATATAGATCATTTTTTTGTAAGCTCCATGGCGAAAACCTGGCAATAGTTACATTATTTAATCAAAGTGTATTTTTTCTGACACATTGGGTTTGATTGTCACCAGAGCAGGAGAAATTAGGTATTGATTTTATGACACGTTAAGATCCATGGATTAGTATATTATAGCCTTAAAAGTGTTGTTTTGTCAGAACAAAATTAAACCAAACAGAAAATTAAGTATAAAAGCATAACCATGAAAGAAGCTAATTAACATTCAACGTCTCCAAAAATAATAGTGATGTATCTGAGTCGGTAACATCAGTGTAGAGACTGTAACTTCCTCGCCCACTGAGTGATAAAGGTCACTCCCACCTACGTGATGGATGGATCACAAGGCACCACGGCCCCCGCCTTTGAGCGCACGCGGCCGGGCAGGGCCTGGGGCTGGGGGTGAGTCGACCCTTCTCAGTGGGGAAGTCACTGGACTCTTCAATCCGGTTCACGGTGTACGATCCACGTGCAGAGGATGAGGAGAGAACTAGGAGCAGAGTGTTTGTACTTTATTGAAATTCAGTCAGAACCAGCCAAACTAGATTTTGTAAAAGAACAGTGTTAAATGTACTCTCCACGCCCACCATCCAGAAAATATCAGAAAAGCATACAGGGTGAGGCGAAAAGGGGTTTACCGTTGTGAGTTCACGGAACACAAGAGTTTATTCTTGTGTTGTTATTTATTAATTTTATGGGGTTCTGTCCCACGCGAACAGCTGTAAGCCTGCTTTTGTTGCACCTTGCATGCTTAAGGCAACATTAGAGCTTACTTTTGTCTCTTTCGAACTCTGTCAGCGGGCAAGTCTGTGTAACAACACACCCTAAACCACTGTTTCAGACTCTTCTTTTAGAGTAGAACATTTACCTTTAACAGACACATATTTTCTTTTCCTTCCAATGTGATACATAGTTCCCTGTATAGTACACAGCTTTTGCTTTGACCCTATGTTGAATTCTGAATTCCTGTTTAAACAAATCTTACATGAACTTGTGCCATGTAAATAAGTACTCTTCAAAAACAAGTTCCATGACTGCGTAACATTCCATCGTTTAACAAATCCTATATTAATTAGTTGATTATACTTATCAATTAATTACTAGGTTTTCTTCATGTTTCTTTTCGACATAGTGATGTAATAAAAATTATATTTAATTTGCCCCTAAGACTTTTCTTTAAGGTTATATTTCTGGAACTAGATAGACTGAACAATTAATATACTTTAGGGTTTTTATAATACATTGTTTTCCTTACAAATCCTACCAATCTATACTTCCATCAGCAAATTATGAAACTATCTTTGAGGTTCATTTCCAACATTAACTTTCTGTTATTATAAAATCCATTCTTGTGGAACTGAACAATAATAACCTCTTAAAATAATAGGACACATAGTGACACTTAATATTAAGACATGTTACCATGTGTCTGTACGTGAAAAAATGTGAGACCGTTGTTTATGGATAAGATACAGGCGCTATCACCAGACAAACCTGGGAATGAGTCTCATCACCTCTAGTTCTCAGAGCTGTGGAACCTTGAATGCACTGGCTGACTCTTCTGTACCCCGAGCTCTTAGTTGTGATACCAATTATTCTAATCAATGTCATTAAATAATTGTCAGGATGAAATGGGAAAAGTGAGTGGCGCACAGTAAGGCCGAAATCCACGGAGGCTCAGCTCCCTGCTGCCTCTGCGAATTATTCAAAGGAAGCACAAAAGCGGTCTATAAAATTTATCAGCTTCTTTTGTGCAGAAGAAAATCAACCACGATTGATTTTTAAACGTTTCACTTGGTTGCTGTAGAGGGATGAAAATGTATCTTTCTAACCTGGTGAATCTTTTTTCTTTTTCCTTTCAATCCGGCAAGGGGGCCAAGCGGAGGGAGAGCTGCGAACGCTTTGAACGTTATAACAGCAATCTTGCTTTCTTTTTCCTCACGACGCCCGGGAACTACGTTCAAAATCATTTCTCAAGTCAATGCGTTTCCAACAGATGAATAGACTTTGATTCAGTGAACAATCACTAGGCCTGAATAATTATCCTGTGAGGGAGAATTGCATGTAGTTCAGACACTGTTTAAAAATCAAAGTTGTGTATTGATTTCAGGGGTCCTATTTTTTAACTCACTTGTTCCTCCCTGCTAATATCTACTCAATTGTTTCTCACAAGTAGAACTTTATTGCAAGAGAAACTTCCTCGAATTTCTACTAGAAGTAAAAATAAGGGAGACAGCAGTTTTTATAGCTGATACGCACAAGCGATTATAACTTGGCTACACTGGAGTTTGTGAGAAGATTTCTCTTCCATGCTGTTGACAGCAACAGTCATTCTTTTATTAAATGACAATTTATTGAGGTTCTGTTGTGTGGTTATATCAAGAGTAGAGCTGTGAAAAATAATGCATGTTTCCCGACATAAATTTGTCTATGCATTTGCTGAAAACACAATGAAAACAAAAATATAAAACTAAAAAGATACTTTCAGATGTTGATAAGTGCCATAAAAGAATTTAAAAAGCTTATGTGATGCAAAGTAACTCATGGGTTGGTCCGAAGTGAGGTCTCTAGCGCAGTGACATTTTAGGTGAGACTTGAAGGTAAAGAAACAGCCAGCTCATTAAAAAGAATGGGGGATTGCGGAAGGTCATGAAGTAGGATGAATTCGGTTTGGCCTAGAAAGGGAAATGAGACTAGCATGATTGGATAACAGGCAGCAAGAGGTGATGGTAGAGTGCAAGACCTGGAAGACACCAAGGTCAAAGTCATGTAGGAGTTAGCTGGCAACGTCAAGACTTACTATAAAGCTACCGTAATCAAGACAGTGTGGTATCGACCAATGTAACCCAAATGAATTCAATAAAAAATGAGAAAACATTAAGAAAGAAGAGACACACGATCAATGGAACATAACAAAGAGTCCAGAAGGGAGACCCCATTTGTAATCGAAGGGGGATCCCCCTCTCAATGTTTACCTTAGAACAAATAATTTACTGAAGTACATCTGGTCACTTTGTTGTACATTTCTAAAGCGCCGATAGACTCACAAGCAAAAAATAATAGATGACCACAGAGACAAATATGTATGCGATACATATGAAGTCACCGACCGATGTATTCGTTGACTTCTTCAACTTTAGACTCACTAACAATGATAAGGATAACTGTTGACGGAAGTCACTGAGTCTACCTCCTGCCGTAAGGAAGGGTGCCAAGTTGGCACGTGTGAAGGTGACTCAGAAGGTGAGTGTCACCAGTGCGCACGGCTGAGCTTCAGGTGCCGCGTGCTGGGGCTTTAGTAGGTCTTTGAAGGTGGGGATGCGATTGTAACTGGATAAAGTTTGCTGCTTGAGGACTGATGGACACGGCAAGGCGAGGGGCTTGAAAGTGGCTCTGGTTTATGCAAAAGTTTTTTATAATTCACTGGTGCGCCCACTCAAGGGGTCTACTGTCTGTTCACATCATCCACCCATTGCCCTGAGAAGCTGCTCATCTGAACAGCCAGATAAATGATCTTCAGGAAGTTCCTGAAACAAGAAAAAGAGTTATTTACTGGCTTGCAGTCAAATCCTCTTGGGCAAGAATTTCTTGGAGAAAAAATACTAGGGTCGTATTACATAAAGGCAGCTTAAATTCTCATCATAATCAAAATTGCAGAGAGATGGTTGCTTGACAAGTCAATATCATTAAATATTTCTATACACATCTGAAATCTTAGCTATATATATAATGTATAGTAACTAGTAAGTTCTAGAAATCTCAGTACACTTTTTATGTCTCAGTGCTTCTTAATGATCATACTTTATTCATAACAAATTAGAATCTGCAAACAAATATAATGGTTTTCCTGTTTTATAAGAGTAGCTTCCCCCCCCCCATTCTCTCTCTCCATTCCTTCTATGACACTAAGAATATGATGTCATAACCCATGTATGTGTCAACTGTTGACTCAGTAAAATACCACCCACTATGCAATATAATCTTCTAACATTAAATTTATTGACATAACATGGATGACATGAAGTAAGATTCTAGGGTGCAATGCTGTGGCCCATCACCTGCACACCGCACTGTGTGCCCGCCACCCAGACTCCTGTCTCCTTTTGTCACCGCACATGTGACACCTTCACCCTCCTCTCCCTGTCCTTACCTCAACCCCTTCTGGTCACCACCATACTGCTGTCTTTGTCTGTGAGTTTGTTTGTTTGTTTGTTTGACATCCCACATGTGAGTGAGAGCAGCCGGTCCCTGTCCTTTTCCCAGACAATATAATCTCCATACCCATGAGACATTTGTGAAACCCTTTTTTCTTCTAAGCAGATGTTATTTTCCCCTGAATGCAGAGTTCAGATGTTTAAGAGATTCCTCAATTCGCATTTGCAAGTAAATGGTGGACATGCATGTAGATGAGACAATTTCACGAAAATCGCTCAATGTCATAAGCAAATGCAAAGTGTATGCCCTTAACACAAAATCAATACTACAGAAATGTTTGTAAACGTGACTATGCATTAGAGCCTTTAATTTCTCGGGAATATTGAAAATATGTGTTTTTTATTGTCACAATTTTTTTTAAAAATGATCTAAAGGCCCTTAAATTTTTATTTTTGATGGCTGCTTTATTACTCTCAAGGTGTGCATATAGAGAGAAAATTTGTGTTGCAGACAGTTCTTTTTTTTCTTCATATATTTATGGCATATTGAGGCTTCCACGGATATTAAAGTCAAAACCCACAAGTACTCTACTTAGATATCATTCATATGCCATCTTTCTGTGGTTTTAAAACTCTTAGCCAAAGAGTGCAAACCAAAGAAAACAATGTGGACATTCTCTATTTCAAAATTTAACCCTAAGGTATCTCTTCCCATTGAAACCTTACAGTTTAAATCGGGTGGATCTTGCTGGTATTGTTTGGATTTGTTTTTGGAGGGCGTATGACTTTCGTGTGTTCCGTACAAAATGGTTTGCTGTCTCATGACCACAGTTCTAAAGCTACTGAGTTATAGGAAACCAAATGTCTGAGCAAAGCAAAATATCTGGTGCAGCTGAACTCTAAGAAAAAAAAAAACAAAGAACAAATGGAAAATGAAATGTATCGGCCGCCAGGTGGACCACACGTTTTGTGGTATCAGCATTCAAGTGAGAAACGTTCGTATGTCCTCCTCTTTATTATGTGACGTTCTGGAAAGCTGTCGCCCTGCCCGCCCCTCTTACAGGTGGTTCTTCGCTGTCCTATCCTTGTGAGGCCCTGGGCAGGGCAACCCGCTGACCCACGCCAGACCGCTGTCCCACACGCGCCGTGAAGTAGCAAGTGTGCATTTTTATGTCCCTAGGCTTGTGGCCCCAGTGATACAGAGGACTAGAGCACTACCGCACTTGACATCCTGTGTCGAGGAAGGAGTACAAATTCTCGGGGACGTGACCTTCTTGGAATAAATCCATTTTAAGCAAGTTGCTCAGCCACCTTCTAACCACATGGGTGGGACCCTGGGAGGTTCCTTCGACCAAGACATTAAGAATTAACCAGCCCTGGGACCCTGGGGACCTTCCAGAGCTCTGCCTCTATAGCTCTCTGGCGACATGGTCACCCCGCACTCGGGTTATTCCCTGATTTCAAGGGGAAGAATTGGCTTTTGAAGTGATCATGGAAACTTCATCTTCAGGGGTAAGGAAAGCATGCCTATCCTTTTTTAAAAATCTCTTCCAGTGCGTGCTACAGCCATTCACCCAGTCCCGGGAAGGAAAATCACAATTGGCAGCTACTCCCCTAATCACCACACTCCATTTACTCGCTTCTCCCAAGTGCTCCTGTCCCCCCCATCCACCCTGTCGTTTCTTTCTGTGTCGGCTTTCAGCCTGTCAATTAGCCAGGCTGCACCAGGTCTCCCCAGCGCCTCTTCACAAGTCAGTTTGGCCCACTAGAGAGATGCCAGGGAGACTGGGAAAGCAGAAACGGAGAAATGGAAAACGTCCGCTCGCATGCCCACGCGTAGGCAGGTCCATGCTGTGCCCGGTGCTCTCGGCCTGGACGTCCCGGCAGGTCTACAGCAGTCCCGCTCCTGTGGGCGGCAGCTGGTCAGTGGCTGCTCCAGCCCCCGGATCGCGTCCCCTAGCCCCCCTGAAGCTGCAGTCCGGGGCTGCAGCAACTCCCTCCCAGGGGCAGGGGCCTGGGCAGTGCACCCCCTTGTTCCTTCTGCCTGAAAGGAGGGCTGGCCGGTCCCGGGGGGGACTTGGGAAGGAGGAGGGGGTCCTGGGGAGAGGTGTGTGCACAGACCATTCGGAAGGGACAGTGAGCATGAGAGCATTATTCGTGTTGCATGCAAATGCCCGAGAAGAATGGATTAAACAAGATACGTCCTCCTCCAGCGGCCGAGTCAGACCTTCTCTAGCTCCCCTTTCCTGTCTCAGGGCCTCACAGGAGAACGGCCGCGCGGCAGGGATGCAGGGATACAGGGATGCAGGGACGCAGGGATGCAGGGATGCAGGGATACAGGGACGCAGGGATGCAGGGATGCAGGGATGCAGGGATGCAGGGACGCAGGGATGCAGGGATGCAGGGATGCAGGGATACAGGGAAGCAGGGATGCAGGGACGGGCGCGCTCTGCGGACTGAGCAGATGACTTCGGCTCTCCGAGGAGGCCCGCCCCGCAGCCACGCTCGGCGCTCAGGCCGCCGGCATCAGGGGACAGCACTGAGCTTCCCGCTGCTGCCCTTCTTGGCAGGCCCGGCCGGCTTGCTCGTGGAGAGCTGGTCATCGGAGACCACCTGTCGTGGAAGGACAGAACATCGTTTTCCCGGGAGCAGACGCTGACAAATCTGCTTACAGATTTGCCTTCGCTGCCCCGCGCCTTCCTTGAGCCCGGAATCTGCGGGCGTCCGGAGCCCCTTATTCCGTGTCCCGGTAGGACACGCAGTGGGAGCTCCCACCGAGGAACCGGCCTCCCGGCCAGTGAGGCCTGGCGGTGGGGCCCACAGTCTGGGAGGTCGCTGGCTTCCTGCATCCCCATCACCACCGAGGCGCGGTCCTCATGAAACGGTAGCAGGGCCCCTTTGATATTTCCCACCAGCCAAGCGGCGAGACCTGGCTGCCATAAAACCCCGTTCTCTGGGACGTTGTCCAGAATCAGGACCAGTGCTTTTCCCAGAGCCGGGACTCACGTGCCTGCGAGGCAGGAGTAGAGCCTGGAGTGCGGCTCTCAACACCACCCTTACCGATCCGGTCATCTCCAGTCTGTGGGTCTGAAGACCTCAGTCCCCCGGAGGGAGACAGTGCCACCAGGGGCTCCAGCCAGAGTCCCACGCGACGTGAAGACAGCACCTGCCGGACACGTTGGCCTTGACGGTGAACCTGCAGGCAAAGTGTGGACCACTGCACGGGACAGGGACTCAGCCAGACTAAGGAAATGGGGCGCCACTGCCCCCTGGAGGCCAGAAGCCGGGCTGCAGTTCCCAAGGTCCGTAAGGTGTCTCTAGACAATGCCGTGTCCTGTGACCGGAGACAGTGGAGAGCTGCGGCCACCCCACCCCAGGGGCACGTGACAACCCAGACTCTCCGGAAATACAGGTGTGGGTCAGCTCACGCGGCAGACACCCAGGGCCGCCGAGTGACTGGCAGAGGGCAGAGGAAACACACACTGCGTAGTCAGAGAAGAACGTCATTAATACCAACCATGACCATGTGTCCCTCGCAAAAACGAGGACTGTAGTAGAACATATTTACGTATGTACTCTAACCGCCTCCTTTCTTTCCTTCGACCAGTTCATTTACGCTGTGGATTTTAGGTACTTTTATAGCTCATATGTAAGGGATAGGCTATGGAAAGGGCAAGTGTATCTCAGCGAAGGGATGGCCACCTGCATGTCCCCTAAAGAGAGGGGGGGCGGTGTATTCTTCTGAGCAGTGAGTGGGGGTTACTGCGTTTCCAGCTACATGCAGCCAGGCCATGTCGCGTTAGCAGGGGCACACTTTTCCTGTTCTCTTTATTTGAAGAGTTCTCTTTGTTTTCCTGTTCTCTTTATTCAGTCCTGGTCAAAAGTAGTGGCTCCTGGTTCCAGGCTGACAAGTATGGACCATGGTGGCTTTGTATTTTGTCAAGTTAGCTAGTTCCCTTCCTCACGCGGCTCTGTGTGATGAAAGAATTGGCCAAAAAGGAGTTTGCGTGAGACACGGCTGCGGAAGCGAAGTAGCAGCATCCGTGTGTGCTGAAGGCCAGGTGCTATCATGGTTCCCACACACTGCCACTCGTCTGCTCCCTGAACTTGTGGTCTGGGGTCGCGGCCCTCTTCACAGGCCCATGGCTCCTGCCACGTCTCCTTCTCCGGCTCCTCCCAGATCGTGGGCCCCAGGGGCCGCTGCATGGTGCAGGTCGCCAGTTCCTTCACGGTCACCTGTACGTACCCCTGGAGTCGGAGATGGTGAGAGACAGACGCATATTCCAGTCTTTCTTTTCGTCTCCAGATTGTCCCCGGGAGCCCCAGTGTGTCCCACTCCCCCGCTTTGTCCGTCGACGGCTCTGCGTGGTCCCAGCCCAGCAGCAGATAGAGAAGCGAGGTCCTCACGTAGAGTGCGTAACCAAACCCCACGGTCACACAAGGAACACCGTGTGCCGTGCCCACTCCGCATCCCTCTCACTCTGCACGGGTTGGGTCCTTCAGTTAGACGCCAACGAATACCCTCAATCTCAACCTCTCTCACCATAAGAAAACATATTAATTCTCCAAATGTTGCTGGAAAGAATGCTTTCCCGGATGAGTCTCCATGATGCTGTAGTCACAGATGTTATGATCCTACTATTAAAATGATATTAAACATCCCTCTGGCTGCGGCATAGACAGATTTTACTACGCAGCCATCCTCTGCCCCCTGTTATCTAGACAACCCTTAAATACGACCTTCAAATATGATATGACACTTAAGTGGCTATATTTCCAACACGGAGTAATTTTAATAAATTCTGGGGAGTTGTGGTAACTCCTTTAGTGAACTCAATATGTTGAAATCTGTTTTCAATGGAAAACACTTTGAATTTTTTAACCTCGAATCAGAAAAATTATTTCAATCTCTTTTTCCATTGAAAACGTGCTCGATACAGCACATAGTGGCAGTCGCTTTAAAATCTGGGCTTGTACCAAATGCACGTTTTTCTCATGCTATCTAATACTAATTCCCCTGGCACGAAATTTTTTAAACCTGGAGTGAAAAAGGCCACCTGAGGACCTTAATAAACATACATTTTTTAGCCTTATCTCCCGAGAATTTCCTTTAGTACATATACCGGGGCCCTCAAAGTCTGTGTTACTGCCAACACCCAGGTGACTGACACAGTCTGTAGAGGCTGCTAAATCAAGCTGGTCATATTGAGTGAGATGCATGAAGTCTCTATTCTGTATTCACTACAGTAACGTGTAAACGCTCCATAAACACGGCATCTAAAGCTGAAAATAAAGGAGCCCATTGACTGTGGCGGTTTCTCTGAAACCTGGCCTCCATCCAATGCCCATTTTCCGTGATAAACAGAAATAAGAGGTGGTAAGAATACAATTTAAAGTAATAACTTTCTGGGATGAAGGGGGAAATAATAAAGACTGAAAAATGGCTTTCTCCTAATACCAGTAACAGTGCTTTATATTTTAGTTTTCAAACCACTTTCAGATACAATTTCTTTCGATACTCACAATTGAATAAGGCGAGGAATGGGATTTGTACTGCCCTTCCCCTCCCCCCAGGTGAAAAAGTGAAGTAACAACACAGATGCACTCCATGCCACCTGTGGGTTAGGGACGGAGCTGGTCACAACGCTGGGGAATTTCAAGGGACATTTGTGCAGAGATAGAGAGATGCGATTGGGTGGGGGGGTAGATGGAAACCTTTGCAAGTGAGGTAATCAGGTGTTACCCCCATTAGAGAAAGTTACTGAAAATAGTAAAAGTAATCCACCCATGCAGAGCTAAGCAGGATAATTTGATTTATATTTTAATAATAAAGAAGATAACTAGGAAACAAATTTATTTTCATAACCATTTTTATGTCATAGTTATGTTACTAAAGAGAAAATTTAAGTTGACAATAAATAGATTAGAGTTTGCATAAGTCGGTGATTTGAGATATAGTTCTGGTTATGATTTTTTGTGTCTCAGTATTCTGAGACTATAAAAGTGACTTTATACCTCCACCTATTTATTTTATAGTCACTCTTAATGACTTGTGCGAAAGTGCAGTGGGAAAATACCTTTACCAGTTTGAATGATGGGGATTAAAATATGCATAATGGAATGATAAATTAGAAAAAAAGTATTTATATTCTATAAATTTTCAAATATAGAAGACAATTTTTCAACATAACTGTTAGTTCTTGAATAAAATAGATTCCATAGGCTCATAATATATCTAAAACTGAAATAAATTTTAATATAAAGTGACTCCCTGTAATGGAGACACATAAACTTGTGTCCTTTTAGGACATAAATTTGAAATACAAAATTAATTAAGGAATCTATAACTCAAAATATTTTTACAAAACATCAGATAAAGTTTTTAAAATATTTTCATTAATATTTGAGCTCTTGGAAAACAAACACAAATTATGGTACTATACTATGGTATTGAACATAAAAATAAATGTGTTTTTTTAGTATCAATTAATGTTAAAATAATTCCCAAAACAGCCCTCAAATTCAATGTCCAGAGCTACACAATTTGAACTGTCATAAAAATAGCTCTATTGATTTTCTCACCCAATCAACAACAATTCAAGGCAAAAATAAGGCTCTGTAAAAATCTTTTAAATCATAAATGTCTCCTGTGATGCAATTAAAAACCTGCACGCATTACTGAATGATGTGTATTGTGCCATCAGGGATTCTGCAAATGGGTTAAACGTATCCAGTTTGTGTCAAGTGTGACTTCGCTGACCACGGAGCCCGAAGGTTCTAGATGCTGAGTTAGTAAAAACAGAAGTTCCTTTTGACCTCTGCCCCTTTCGGTCAGTTTGGTTGGCTGAGCTCATTTAACTAATAAATGAACGAGCTAGGATTTGAACTGTGGGTTTGTGGGTCCCGGCTCTGCGTGCTTTCCAGCACACCCCTGTACTTAACCAGAAGCTGGTATTCTCCCTACAAGGTGATAGTCAGCTTCTGAACCCCAAATCAGGGTGTTTGCCGGCACCACCCTGCCTGTTGCTGTAGCCAGGCCGTCATTTTCACTTGCAGTGTTGTTTTGTGTGGTCATCATCACATGTCACTAAATGGTTGTTGAGTCATTTTTTTCCACTACATTCTATTTCCTTGTGGTAAGTTATGTGTTCTTTACTTTTGTGTTCTCAGATGGTACCACCCTTTGTGGAATATAATAGTAAATCAATCAATTCTTGTGGAATTACTGAGTGGATAGAAAGGCAGAAATTATAGAAATGCACTGTATTTGGAAGAGGGTTTACGTCGATGACCACCCACGTGATTTAACCACTGGGAATGCTGCCATCTCTGTTTGCTGAAGACACTCACCCTGCCCCGCCTCTGGGGCCTGAGCCACGGGACTCCATACACCAGAAACCCCGGCCATTTCGGGGCAACTCAAATCAACAGGACCAAGTATAAGTTACCTTCCCTTTATAGTGTGGGGACGGTTTGGTCAACATGACGTTAGTCGTAAAATACTTGCTCTGAGGCCATAGAAAGACATTCTCCGGGGACCTACACGCATTTCCCCTTATTTACCTATGCCTACACTCTCTCTTCAGGATGTAAGCAGGTCACCCCCTTTTCTTAGGAGGCTTCTCTTGTCTAATTCGGCGCGGGATCTGTGGATCTGCCCTGGGATCCCTTGCACGTCTGTGTGTGTCCCCGCCACTGTCCCAGTGTTGTCCTGTGGCTGGTCTCCGGGGCTGTGAGCCCCAGGCAGTGGTGACTGCACAGGTCTGGGCCGCGCCAGTGAGCACAGGCAACAAATAATGGTCTGTTCAGGTATGTGGTTATTAAGCATCACATTTATACATATCAGCTTTATGTAAGAAAATAAGACAAGGATTCTTTGATAGCGAAAAGTTTTAAGAGCGAGTCTGCTGCCAGATTTGATCAGATTATTCAGTAGCATTCTAGGTCCTCATGTTATTTAAGCATGCTGCTTCTATTTATTTAAAACATGTCTTCCTGCCTAATTTAGCGCATTAAAAAGAAAAGAAAAATATGCACACATAGGGGGGTTTTAAAAAATAAAAGAAGAAAATAGTATTAAGGGGAAATATATGGTTATACCTGTAACAAGCTTTTCTTCTTGCAAGCAAGGACTCCCAAGGAAAAGGGGAACACATTTCTCAAAGGGGACCACTTTTCTTCCTATATACTGAATTCTGAGATAAATATCTTACTTGCAGCAGCATATAGAAAACACTGAGACATGCGTGATCAATGTTCTCGGCAGAAATGGAAATTACGGAGATATTTCTTGTGGCCACCTTTGCTTTAATTTAGAGTATAATATCCAGCACAGCTTGGCTAATGCAGAATTCCAGGATGCGCTGGATACTAGGTAATATTGAGATTTTCATCACCTTGTTCCCTAGATTCCATCTCTTTTGAGCACACAGAGATACCACATCAACAATTGTCCCCATTCTGTCACTAATCTTGCAATCTTTCCTCTTTGCCGAACCATAGATGTGCAGCTACAGATACATGAACTATAATCATGAAATAAAACAAACTAAAACTCAGTCCTCTGCCACCTCCAGATCCCCCTTCCGATAGCTCCCCAGTTGCTCACCTTCACAGCAAAACTCCTCCCAAGCATTTCTGTACGAATTCACTTTAGTTTCTCCATTTCTAACATCATCTCTCGGACCAGACCTGGTTAGACTTTGCTCTGTTCTCTGAGCAAACGTCAACACGTCCCTTCAGTCACAGCCCATCTGGATGCGGCCGGCTATCCCAGGTCAAGCCACAGGCCCCGCGTCCTGGCCCGCCAGCTGCAGGCACTGCGCTCCCGCCTGGGCTCTCAGGCCCCCTCCTTCCGCTGTTTCCCCAGCTCCACTGCAGCCCCTTCCGCGGTCCCTCCTCGGGGCCTCGCACTTCCAGCGCTATCTTGTTGGGGACGTGCTCTCTGACGTCTTCTCTTCCTCGCCTGTGCTGCTGTCCGTGAGCTGGGCCTCCTGGCGTTCGGTGCCATGAATGCCTGCAGCGTCCAAGCATTGCCGGTTCCAGGCACTGGGGCTTGTATCACATCCGAACTTCAGACGTACCAATCCAATTTCCAGCCGACTTCTCCACTTGGGTGGGTGATAAGAATCTTTGACCTCGTAACCCCCAAACAAACAAACAAACCAACATCCATCTGCTCCTATCTTAAAATATGTGTTTTAAACACCATCTTGTCTCGCTCCCTTTCCTGTCGTAAGAAATAGCAATTACACGCATCACGTGAGCCAGGCAAGGGCACTATAAGAATGAATAACCACGAGCTGATCTCTTTCATAATCTTAGATGCAAATATGCAGAAACAGTTAACAAATCAAATGAGGCGTTAGCGAGAAGGCAGATACCTCATACCCAAACGACTTTTATGCTGAGAAGTTGTATTTGTTTTAGCGCTTTGTAGCCATAAGATACAATTCAGCACATTAAGGAAACGAGGTAGAAAAATCCTGCAATCTTATCAATATAATAAGTATTTGCAAAGCTCATTGCTCATTTAGAAGAGAATGGAACTTAATGACTTAAGATTTTCTGCCAATCTCTACGGAATTGTGAAATATTGAAATTGCAGACAACAAAGGTCACTATCGCCACTTACATCCATCACAGTTCTGAAGGATCTAGCTCATAAAATGAGTCTAGAAACAGAAATAAAATCCATAATGATTAAAAAGGAAGAGATAATAAATGCCATTGTTTTTGGTTGAAATGATTGTGTATACAGGAATACAAAGGACACTACAGGAAAATTATTGGAATAAATAGGTGAATTTATTAAGTTTGTGGTACACATACAATATAAAAATCTATATGTTAGTGCCAATTAGAAGACATAAGTACCAAGGCCATTTATAATAGCATTAAAAGCACACATTTTGCATAGTAAATATTCAAAAAGATGTGTGAGAACCTAACTGTGAATGTCCAAACATCGTTATCATTGATTAAGAAAACTAACTAAATTAGAGATGCCAATTTCTCACATATTTATGTATTTTGCAACCTCGAATACAAATCCTCTTTAATTTCCTTGTCAAACTGATTAAAATTTTTGGCATTCCAGTCAAATTCACTGTCCCAGATAGCCCTCTGTGGTGCCATTTCCCTTTGTCAAGAGAAGTTGCTGTCACTGGAATATGACACTAAATGCCACCTGGAAGGGAAGTCAGAGTTTAACCCCGTGACCTGTTAGGTGTGTCATTCCCTCAGTCTTTGGTCATTCTGATGGCTCCTGGTTTGCAGAGGCTTGTGTTCATTAGGAGAAGTTTTTAAAAAGCCTCCAGAGAAAATGACACATACTCGTGTATGTGACATGAATGCTCATGCATTTCACAAGCGATTCACGATATGTAATGCTGGTGTGTAAACTCAGAAACACGCATGCTAGTTCCGTGCACTATATTAATCTCTTTTGTCTTAAATGTACATATGTATCAGAATTAATATGGTACAGGATTTTATTTACATGCATGAGAAGATTTTAACAGATTACAAACATTTTTGAAATAAAATCTTGTTTTTATATGCATTTGTAATAGAAATCATATTGATGTGTCTTTATTATGAAGTGTAGAAATTTATAAGACAATAAGTGCCATCAACTTAGATACATCTAGAAATATCGTATGGGCCCTGGTCACATTAAAAAGTCTAATGTTGCCATTCCAAACCAAATATGATTTTCTTCATCTTTAAAGATCTTCCTTAAATTCTTAAATGCTTAAATGCTTCAATTCTAGGTTCCAATGAATCTAATATGGATGAATCCTGTCTCCGTGTTCTGCTAGTCATTTGTCTATTTCTAGTTATATTTCTTTATCTTGGAGACTGTGGGTGTTAATTTACATAAGCATATTCTCCCAGTACTAGCACAATGTCTTATAGACAACACTAGTGGTGTAATGGCTGGATCAATTTGAGTGATCTGCACACTTTAAAAATAGGGATAATTTGCCACAGCATGGATGGACCCGGAGAACATTATGCTAAGAGAAATAAGCCAGTCAGAGAAAGACAAATACCATGAGATTTCACTTACGTGTAGAAGCTAATGAACAAACTGCACTAACAAGCAAAACAAAGACAGATTCATAGATAGAGAGCAGGCTGGCAGCTCTGGGTGGGGAGTAGGGTTGGGTGTGTAGGGATTAAGCAGAAAAGTAAAAGAACTCACGGGCAGGGGCAATAGTGTGGTAATTGTGGGGGGAGGGAGCGGGTGAAGGTGGAAGACTGAATAAGGGGGATTCATGGTAGTGGAAAAATACAAGAAGAATAAACTATCAAAACCAGGGAAAGTGGTTTAGAGTCTTACCTTTGCTTTAGGGAACCATACCACACCGATCTCGGTTAGAAAGGTGAGCTTTGCAGAAATGTGGTACAACACTGGACCCCACAGAAAGCCATCCTTGGAAAATAGTCTATGTAGCTCTTAATACAGGACACGGAGGTCAAATTCAGTGCGGTGTCTGTACGGGAATTTCGGTTGGAGGCTGTATAATGGCCCTCTCCTGTGAGTACATCAAGTTCCTGTTCACTATGATCTATTTGGCCAAGGGGGACTGTGACTCCTAAATGAAATTCTCAGCATGAATAGTAAAGGATTTTCCTTTCTGCAACAAATGGTGTCCCACAGCGATTACCCAAGTTCCCGCGATGGGCGATGCCAGCAAAGGGAGAGAGGGAAGCTTCCCTGGGAGCAAAGGAGGAAAACGGTAGTATGTCCTCATTGGTCATCAGCGTCCCACAAACCCCAGCCCTCCTCATCCAAGCTGGAGAAAGAAGAATCTGGAGGGTCAGTGCTAATCTGGCTACTACTCAATCTTCTTACACAGTAGCAGATATAAGCCAAAACTTGTACAAGATGTTTGTTTGCTAAGGATACATCAAAAAAGAGGCATAACACGGAGTAGATCGAAGAGAAATAACCGGATGCGAGGTAATAACAGGTCAACTGTAGTTTAATGCTTACTCTGGTTTGAGAAAAATGTTTATCAAGAAATTGTGGCATTCACAACATAACTCTTCATCTTTTGGATTATAATGTAATGCAGGCATTGCAAAGTCTTACAGACCACAGTGGCTCTTGATCTGCATAGAAATCTCTTTAAATGAGAGCTGACATTTTTATCAGCAGCAGATTGGGGAACTTATTGGCTATAAGCTACTTCTCATAAAGATACAATTAGATTGACTGGACTTTGTGCTTGTAATATTTTGTACATAGATAGAGGAATAATGCATAACAATAAGGTATTCCTAAATCCAATATTAAAACATAAATCAACTAAGTTATTGAATTAAAATTATTGCAGCAGCATTAAATTTGGATGCGTTTAGTCACATATCAAAAAGTTATTACAGTTAGGTAGCAAATGCATTTAAAAATAATCAGAAATTGGTTTGATGAATTCTTAGTTCAGAAGCCCATTTGGTGTGTAAATAGATCATACTATTTAAATTGGGTCATAGGAATTTTCACACATAATTAATGTTCGGGTATTACTAATTCTAATAATATGTTTAAAATTAGAGGTATTGATGCGAATGCCAACATGTCATCCTTTACGTGTTTCATTTTTCCTGTGTCTGTGATGTCGGTTTTGAGACCTGTGGCAACGTCCTGCTGTTTCGAAAGGCAGAACCATCACAAGTGACGCTACGCACTGTGTGCGTCACCTGGAGGCACGCGGCGGCCTCCTTGACCTTGGGCAGCTTATGGGAAAGGAGGACGCGCGTCCTGAGGAGCAGGCCAGGCTCTCAGCAAACGCTGGCTGTTTTTACTGTGGAAGAAAAGCAATGTGTGTGTGTGTGTGTGTGTGTGTGTGTGTGTGTGTGCATGTGATAGGTTTTGGAAGGAATACACGCAATGCGTGTGCCATTCATTTACAGAGCGCCGGTGCAAACGCACTGCGCGTGCGTGTCTTCTTAGCCCGGGACCTCTGACCTTGCAGCCCATCCGTGTTCAGCTTTCCAGCAGATCATTTAGAGGGGACTCAAGAGCTTCGTTGTTTCACTTAGGAAATGTCACAACCTCTCCATCTAGGGAGGGGGCGTTGTTTCTATTTTCTCCTGTCCTCAAAACTTATTTGGGACTCGGCGTGGTAAGGGTCGGTGGAGTGCGTAACTGTCCTGGCGTCTGGGTAAACACAATTTCTAAGTGTGCTTCCGCTGGGATGGCAGGCAAGCGACTCATTGTTTCCCCACGTGTTACGAAGCGGAACATTTTTCATATAAATATTGAACATGTAACACTAGGTACTCTGCATTGCTACAAATTATTTACATCCAAGAAACAACAACAATGCCAAATAAATCATAATAGAGACCATTGGAGGGGTTGGTGAGGAAGACAAATGTTACATAAAGGACTCCTAGTTTTAATTTAATTTACCCCCTGCCAGCAGTGCGAACTGTGCTTGGATTATGCTTACCCATTAGTAGGATTTATCTCTTTTCTCACTACACGGATTGATGTTCATAATACCTAATAAACTTCCCTGTTCTTTAAGCTTGATATTTAAGACATTGTTTAATGACTTTAGTAAATCTAGCATTTATCTACATTACTATTAAAATAGTAAAAGAAGATTTAGTTATTTAATTAGGAAAGATAAAACCAGCATACGTATTTAAAATTTATTTCAATTACTTGATTTTAAAATTTAACAAATACATTTTATTTTACCTTCATAAAACTATAGGCTACAGATGATGCTGTCATGATTTTCGGAATATAAATTTAAGGAAATAAAATCAGTATTCAGTTCATTCACTATTTTTATAGGCTAACATTTTGCTCACTTGAAAGTAATTCAACTGAAAGGAAATAATTATGCCCAAGACAATACCCCCCAAAATTATTAATCACATTAAAGGCTGTTCTTTAAAAATGTGGCTGTTGTCAGTGAAGCAATTATTCATCGCTCTGTTTCTTCGAATTTTGTATTCTACGTGGCTACTCATCAGTGCAGAGAGCAGTCTCTATGTTTACTCTATAATCAGAAAAGGAGCAAATAATGGGAAGAGAACCAGAAAATACTGGAAATACAAAATTAATCTAACACATGCCATCAGCTACTTCCCGATGGACTGCACAGTAGTCACCTGGGACACAGCTCTCCGTGACCCGGAATGACCTGCGATTCCCACGTGCTCGTTTTTCTCCAGTTACAACTAGCGTTTCCCTGCTTGTGCTTCTCCCTTACACGCGAAGTGCTCCTGCGTGGTCCGGGAGAAGTGTGGTGCCCGCACATCCCCGCAGGTGGAATGCCGTTAGAAAAAGCCTTTTGAGAAACGGCAGACTGGTGAATTGTTAGGTAAAATTGTTCATAAGAACTAAAAGTGGTCTATATGGTCAAAGCTGCATTGTGTGTATAAATAGTGAACATGCTAGTGTATATTTTCTGCATATGGTAAACATTACCATTCTGTTGATACCCCGATTGGACTTCATAGAAGATCAAAACACAACTTTGACATCAGAGAACTGAGAATGGGAAAAGACCATCTACTTTCACATCAGATAGAAGTGACGTCATGATGCTTCGGTGGGAATCTCAGCACACAAAACATCTAAGGGGCGCTGAGATGGATGCGAAGGTGACCCGAACCGCAGGCGTACCCCTGGGTGCCAACGAGGAAGTGGTGCGGTCAACCCCTCCGCCCGAGGGCAGGGAGTCCCGAGCGCAGCAGGGCGAGCTGAACACGCCGCCCCTTCTCGTGGTCGTCAGGCCGGCAGGACCGGGGGGGGGGTGGGGGGGGGGACGGTGCCGAGGAGAATGACTTCTGGAGACAGCAGCGGCAGAGGCAGTCGGCGGGACGCCGACCTCGCGTGAGTCACCCCTGGTGCAGTCCTCTACCGGCGCCCTCTCTGAGAAATCGCTCCATTCAAACAGAATTCTGAGGTTGCTGTGCAGTCTGTCATTGCAACTCTCTAGGCAGTGACAAATGCCACGCCCTCCAAAACATTTTTATCCCCCACCCCCATGTAGGAAGTCGCTGTCTTGTGGAGTAGGGCATGTGGAATATAGTCAGCCCATTCACATGCCATGGCCACCACCCAACATTTTTAATTTACCATTTCTCTATTTTTAACTGAGATACTAATTATATGCATGAAATAGTGAGATTTTAAATGTATTGTTCAGTTAGTTTTGACGAGGGCATACTCTCAGGTAGCAAAGACCCCAACCAAGATATCGAATGTACCAAAAAGAGGAGAAATACGTTGTTTCACATGCTGAGAGACACTTACATTAACCTGGATTTGGATTAGGATGCCCTTCCTGCCGCCGCAGTAGCCGAAGTAGGAGATGCCTACGTACGTAACATTAACCGATTCGTAATGTACAGAGAAGACGCAGCTCACGCATCTGAATCCCTAAGTCTCAGCCTCTCTGGGGAAATGCATGTCCTCTCAAGCCTACATTCTGCTCCACAGCCTAAAGAGAGTTTCAAATGACGCTGCCCTCCCCGGGGGTCTGCTAGGCTTAGTGTGCAAGCGTGGAGGAGAAACCGAGAGACGTTGGACTTGTGATGCACCTGTTGCCTGATGGCCTTAGCCGGAAAAATGAACTCGCTCACACACTACTCGGCCCAACCACCCGTCTCCGTGGGGCTGGAAAATGTCCAAAGTGCTGATGGCAACTTGATATGCAGATTAAGAATAATGGGCCTCAGGGAGTATACTCTTGGGGGAGGCAACCATTGAGCAAATAATGACACAAAGATATTCTTAACTATGTCGTAGTTTGCAGACACTTGCACAGATTGGAGTACAAGACAACATGGGGATGGAGTGTTTAATCCATCCTAAACTCTTGACTAGCAAACAGTAACTTCAAGATCTAGTATAATTCGTGTTAAGGTTATGGACAGGCCTCAAATGATGGAGGTCTCTGAAATCGCACGCAAGATCTTGTGAGTGTGGCATAAGCAACGCGCCCCCACCAGCGACCCTAGCCGATGGCTCTCAGCTACTGCCATACGGTCCTCTGACCCCCGAAGCCGGTGAGCCATACCCCACGGGAACGCCAAAGCTCTGTTTCCAACATCCTGCAGTTTCTAGCAGCCAGATGTTTGGAAGCATGAGGCCACATACATGCATGATTGACTAAATTTCGGTTTCATGTGGATGGTTTGACAGCAAGTACTCTTTGTAAAAAAAAAAAATGCAAATTAGCTCATTAGTTTGGAGAGAAAGCAATTAATGCTGGAATCTGACCAGGCATTAAGATTCAAAGGATGAAATGAGAATTAAAATCCTCCTACTTGAAACTGATATGTTTTGCTTTAGATTCTGCAAAGAGCATAAGCTAAGAGAGAAGAGAGAGCAGTGGGATTTAACTAAATACCCGCTTTCCCCAAACTTTATGTTAAATCTGAAGCACATACAGTGATATTAACAAATTAATACACACACTTTATTTTAGCCATAAAAGCTGTGTAATAACATGTAGAATTTGTAAGAGTACAGAGCAGAGAAAAAACCAGGTTCCACCGAGTTCTGTTTTCCACACCCCTTGTCATTGGCCAATGGGGAAATAAGTGCTCTATTAATTTACTTACCCACAAATATTTACCATTTGCTACTGGCCTGCTTTACAGATATCACTGTGCTAGAGAGGACAGTAAATGCAAAGAGAGGCAGGTTTCCTTCTAATTTTAGTAGCTAAAGATTCCCCCTGGTTATTTTTAATGTTATTTATACAGAACTTCTGTCTCACGAGAAGGGAGAGAGAACGTCGTGGGTCTGCTCACAATGCCTGCGAGAAAGTTCTTAAATACCAGCATCTCCCATTCTTTTCCTCAAAGATATAAATATATGTCCTGCAAATAAAATGTTACCATGTTCCAGTATTTACCCAAACTTAGCCTTTAAGTTTTGTTGGAGTTTTTCCATACAGCCACTTGATCGTTTTTGTTGTTTGGATTCTTCGGCTTGGCTTCACCGCCTAGCTCTCTGTTCCAGTGGAATCTGCCTTCTGTAGAACAGCAAAGATTTTCAAACAATAAAGTGCTCTTCGGATGCATGAGACTAAACTTCAGGGACTCTAAAATAGGTCAAACTCATAGAAAGAGAGAGCGGAGTGGTGGTTCCCAGGGACTGGGGTGTGGGGTGCAAACTTATAGTCAGATGAATTCGTTCTGGAGACCCAATGTGCAGCGTGGTGATTACAGACAGCAGCGCTGCGTTATAGCTTCCAAGGTGCTGAGGGATTAGATCTTAAAATGCTCTTATCACAGGAAAGAAATGACCATTATGACACAGAGCTATTAGCTAATGCTGCGGTGGTAGCCGTATTGCAATACAGGAAGTATCAAATCACGCAGGTACATGTGCACCTTGAACTTAACACAGTGTAATACTTCCGGTGCATCTCAATCCAAACTTAACGCTCTTTTCCCCGACAAAATAAAGCCAGCTCAACATAAGAACAGCAAATAATTGCTGCCAAGCTGAAATGTGGGAGGGACATTAGAGAAACTTAAAGTCCAATGTTCTGGAGTCAACTTAAAGTGCAAAAGTCACCTGCATGCTTAGCCTCTAGTCCAGACCCCCTGACCTTCTCTCGCTTCAGTCTTTTCCTCAGAAATTCCAGCTTCGTGCCTGCAATAGCAGGGCACCTGTGGATTATTTTAAAACCGATGCACACACGTGGGGGCCAAGACCAGCCCCAAGCAAAGTACAAGAAAACGCTGGTGTTTCTGGAGTCCCCTTTCCTTCCTCTCCACCTCCTCAGTTTTCCTGCTCTGCACCGTTCTACTCCTTAAACCTAAAACTAAACTGAAACTGAACACCCTCGCAGGTGTGCAACTTCCATCCCTGAATGGCAGGCAGCCCCGTATTTTCTTATTATTGAATATCTGTGTTAGAAGTCTACTGTTTTAGATTAATAAAAAATATATGATGCAAAATGCCTATTAACATTAACCTAGAATGAGCATTTAGGAGTTTGATCTAAAAAAAATAAAGTTAACTGAAGTTTGGGTTTTTTTCCCTGATTTTCAAGACATTCTGTCAACTCCAGGTCATGCATTGTATTGTGGTAAATGCAAATGCTTGTTCAGCACTGGGCGTGAAAGGTCAAAGCAATTTTCTCTCTGCTTCCACAAAATATTTTACTTCCAATAAATCCCTTGATTACTATTTCCCTTGAATAGATTTATTTCCTAAATTTCATTTTATGAAACTTTGCCCTTTCGAGTTTAACTGGCTCTTAGAAATTGCATCCTATGGCCTCTCCTGAAAACGCTAAATGTCAGGGAGGAAGGTGGCCGCCAGCGCCAACACTGTCACGGCCCCTGGGAGGTCCTGCTGCCCCCCGATCAGCACCCAGGCCTCCTTGTCCTCATCAGTTCAAATCGAACTCCCGGTGTTTCACCATTCTCTCACTAAACCCCCTGGACCGTGCTCTGTGCCCCTGGCGTGCATTGTATATGAGATATGTTCTTAAATGTTGAAGAAGTAGCGAGTCGCTTGATTTTGAGTGAGCATACTTGATATGGTAAATTTGTAATAAACTGCAGTAACTTAACACACATTTGTGATGTTTACTATTAAAGATTTCTAAGTAAACGCTTATAAACATCTGTTTCTCTGTGACGCCTTGTACGTGTGGAGACAAAGCATGTTAATTATTCAAGGAAGTGATTAATACAACCAGAAGAAGGAGTAAAAACTTATGGTCAGTAATATACAATACCCAACATGGTTGCGTCACTGTCCCCATTTAACCCATAAGTAAGTGGAGGCTTTTGCAGGGTACTTCCAAGGGTAAAGTCATAGTCTGTGTTAAAGTTTATAACCATCATCACCATGAAAGTGATGATAATGTTAGTTTTCGGTCAATGAACCTAGAACCAACTAACCAACAAAAATATAACTGAAAACGGAACAGAAAAGCAAGGACTGTCAGTGAGTGAGAATATAACTTCGCATGTTTAACTGATGAGTCTGCTTCGGGAAAAGCAGAAAGACGAAGCAGGGGTAATTTCTGCACAGCCCGTGAGTGCGTTAGCCCGCCACACGGTTACTCACCCTCCAGGCCCTGTAGAGAGCTCCCTTGCACTGGGTGTCCTGCTTTCCGTGATAAAGGACTTGAAATCAATTTTAAGGACTATGTTCTATTATCATTACCTTTCAATCAATCATAAATTCCTTTGGCATGTTTCAACACTACTTGCATAACCGTAGTTAAACTTACATAATTTTATGTATAATATTTTGCCATTAAATTGTCTTACGAATGAGAACAGAAATCTCATTCATGCTGTATCAATGAATATCTTTCCTTCTCTTCCTTCGCCTGATCCAGTCAAAACAATTGAAAAAATATAAAACGTGAATATTGAGGGGTAGGATGCAAACCAGAAAATGTGTTAGCAATGGAACAAAGCACTCAGCAGTCAATCTAAGACACAAAGTAGGCTGAGCCTGAAAACTGTATACAAGGACATCTTCCAAAGCAACACAGGAGAAATCAGGATGGCAGAATCTCACATTCCACAGCAGACTTTCTGGATGCCCGTACCACACGGGACTGAAAAATGCTGGAAAAGGAGTGGATGCGAGTCTTCAGCACTTCGCTACGTCACCCTGTAGTGACTGCTCCAGTTCCCGTCCTTGGGGTGGGTGACTTCCAGGTTGTGTGAAGACTGAACCCCTAAGAGAGGGTCCCCCAGGGGAAACTGTTGGTGTGGAGCATGTGCAGAAATGAAGCAGTGTCTTTGGTCATATGGGATCTCTTCAGTTCTTAAACCCGAAAGCAAGCTGCCATCTGTCCGAAAGGAAATACTGCCTGGTCCCATCCACTGCCGAGTGCTTTTCCCCAGCAGCTCCAGAACTGCCCTCAGTATCCAAGGACAGCATAAATACGCGTCCACTTGTCATTCCACAGACAGCACGTGTTTTCAAAAAACCCTGATGGCATTTACAGAAAGGAAAATGAGTTATAATACAAATAAAAACCATTCTAAAACCAAAAACGCATACCAGGTTGGACACAAAAACACACTTTCTGTTTCATATAATAGTAATCTTAAGGTTGAAAGCGTAGACAAATAATTTGCATTAAAATACCTAGGGTTCTCCTGGCCCCAGAGGTGCCTTTATGCAAAAGGAGAGAAGGCGCTCGTTTCTCGAGGTAAGGCGTTCACGTCGCTCTGTGCCAGGCGATGGCACTAGCCGAAGGAACATGAGACGAGCAGGACTGAATTGGTGTCCGCATCTCGGCAGTGTTCGCTGACCCGACGGTGTCCCCTTGGAAAGGAAAGAAGGGGCAAGAGGCAAAGGCAGAGAAGCCCTGAGTTTAGAATTCAAGGAGTAGCATAGTGTGTAAGTTCACCGAAAGAGCCACGCTTTAAAAGTGCAAGTTGTAACTGCCATACGCTTTGACAATGAGCCCGGGCTAGGAGTCTGGGGAAGGGGCACCCCCATGTGCTTGGTCCGTTCTGCCCAGGGAGCTGGTGGCGAGATTCCAGGCCTCTGACAAAGTCAGCCGGAGCAAGGAAATGTCATGAGTCGCCCAGAGAGTAGGGAGGACGAGAGGTGGCTGGGGTCAGCTCTGAGTGCCCATCACCAGCTGTTTGTGCCAGAGTGGGGTTATTGGGGGGAGAGGGGGGGTTGTCTCTTCCGGTCCAGCAATCTGCTGGAAGACCAGAACCTGTGCTTCCTCACAAGCTCTTGTGTCACGCAATGTCTAGGGTGTGAACAGCACACGTTTGGGTGACGAGTTACTCTGTAGAGCATCAACTTGAGCAACCACATACAGGCTCCCTGGGAGGACCCAACAGATGGGATTCGGGCAGTGCTGGAGCAGAACTCAGGGTGTAAATCGGTTCTCTGTATTTATATTCACGTCTACATCTATCTCCACATGGCTATATATGCATGTAAGCACACAGGTCTGAATATTAACAAATTCAATTTTTAACTGACGAAGTTAGAATACAGCGAAAATTAATTCAAAGACAGTAAATGGGAAAAGTTAAGAAAATACACTAATCAAAAGAAAAGCAAAGAAGAAATCGGTAGACGATAAAAAGGAAGACTGTTTTAAGTCCAATAAAGTGCAAATGTGACTAGGACGTACACTAAAAGATAATTGAATCTTAACATAAAGCATTAGAAATAAAAAGAGAGAGTACGCCGACAGATCCGGAGGTCACTGAGTGTAAGTAAATGTGTTCAGGTAAAAAGTAAAGAGTACGCGAGGTAATAACTTCCAATAAATCTTCCAAAAGCACTGAAGAAAGGGGTAGCTTTTTAATTTGTTGGTCCTTTTATTTTTTAATCAATATTCACTCCAAGAAACCATAGAGAAGCATTTTCTTTCTATTGTAATTTATAGATATGGAACAAAATTCTCCGCTTGCAAAAATATCAGAAAAAAATAATGAGGTGAAATAAAGTTTAGATTAAAACCTAAATTGAATTAGAAACAATTATATACCCAATTTTTTCCAATGAATAACTACTTTAAAGCAAGTTCACATTGTCAACTTTTAAATTAATGTACTTAAATATTAAGATATAAAAATCCTACAGCTTGCATAATCACATTTTTATAGAATCACAGTGCCAACATTGTCTCTGTGGAATGGAAGTAGATGCTGGAAGGGGAGTGTCTGCTCTCAGGCTGACACTGTTATCAGTGGCTCTGTGTTCGTCTTCTACTTTTACCCCCTCAATGCATTTGAAGAAATAGATGAAGAGGTTCTAGTTCGCCAAGGTCATGTAATTAGCCAACACCACACATGTATGAAATGGTCAACTTGGTGTCGAGTGCAAATTTGTATTTCTCTAAAGGCCGTGCTTCTTACCACATTATTTTTCATAACAGAAACAAGAAGAGAGAAGAGAGGTAGTGAGGGAGAGAGGGATTTAAGTACAATTATTAAATTATATTTAATTGTATTTAAATTATATATTTAGTAGCCCACAAATTAGTTTTTGCATCATAGGTATCTTTAAGTATATGGGAGAGTGACACGCGTTTAAGTGGCACTTAAACAGTTTCTGCGGCGCGTATTTTAGCTCATGAACGTGCATGCTGAGAGTCGTGTTTGCGGGGTCCGCCTTTGCTCGCAGGTCCGGCTACATCCCGTTACTCTTGCTGGGACCTGGGCGGTCTCAGTGTTGACGCCGTCGGACGAAGCGGCACCAACCATGCACCGCGCCTCCTCGTCGGACGGCGCCAGAGTTGCTCGAGGGTCAATAACAGGGGGACGAATGGCTGCGTGGTCAGCCGTATGCGACTCTCATTTTGTGAGATACTGCCAAGCTGACGTGAAAATGGTGTTGGCAGTCCTGCCCTGCCACTAGCCTGTGGCCATCTCCTTGCTCCCCCTGCTCAGCAGCAATCGGCATGATCAGACCCTGACTTGTCCCAGGGCTGGGGGGCACGGATTTGCCGACACGTGCGGATTTCTGCCACTTGCCATTTCAGCAAGACTCCTCACACACATCCTCTTTGGAGTTCTCCTCTCCCTGAGAAGCAAAGAGGAACCACTTTTAAGGTGGGCAAAGAAAGGGATGAAAGTTAAAAGGGGCCATCGTATGGACAGAAGACTTTCCCAGGGGCAGTTGTCTAAAGGAAGCCCAGCTCATAAACTTAAAGTGGAACTAGAACACCATCCAGCTGTCCAGGCGTGATTAGCTCCTGTCTGGGGAGAAGCTCCAGGGCGCTACCAGTGAACTGATAACACACACTTCTGTTGTCACCCAGGCCACCACTGACTAGGTGAGAATGAATGGGGAATGTCCCCACTTTTATGTAACTGGAGCACGTGCGTGCTCTCTCTGTGTGTATATACATGACATATATGCCATGCATGTGATATATATGGCACATGTGATGCATACGACGTGTAAGTCTGTTCCCAGTGACGGTTCACTCACATCCTAGAAACCAACGTGCATTGAACCTGAGTTGCTGAACAGGAAGAGCAAACCTACCGCGGGCAAGCAGACCACGCTGGTGCCAGCAGTTCCTACCG
This sequence comes from Phyllostomus hastatus, assembly GCF_019186645.2. Classification (NCBI taxonomy): domain Eukaryota; kingdom Metazoa; phylum Chordata; class Mammalia; order Chiroptera; family Phyllostomidae; genus Phyllostomus; species Phyllostomus hastatus. Next base: position 20,756,621 of record NW_025333607.1, on the reverse strand, counting down.
TCGTTATTTACAGTGTGTTTAACCGTTTTTACTTCTCGGAGATCATTAAGCCATCTGACATACCCATCCTATAGCAGTATATTTTCTTGAAATGCATATTTAATAAAGACTTGATTTTCTTTCCTACCTCATAAGCAGTTTTAATTCTATGCCAAGACATCTTAGTGTAAACAGTTTTTCCTACTGAAAATTACAAACATTAAGGGCTAATTAAAACATGTCTTATCTATATTAAACAGGTAGAAACATGCAACTACTGCTCAAACACAACTGTTTTCTATAAAATTCACTTGGGTTCTCAAAAAAAAGTATCCATTCCAGTGCACGCAAATTTTATTTTGAAACTTTTCTGAACTTTGTGGAAACGTCAACGACCATCGGCTCGCCAACATGGAGCCCCCACAATCTGTCTCACCGCAGCGCCGCAGCCCCCAACGCTCCCTGGCTCCGGGGTGCACGCGCTCGGAGTGCTGGGCGTCTGGCATGTGGTGATACGTAACCACGTATTTAACCACTTTGCCACTGAGAGATACATTGTTGAGAAACCATTTCTCTAATATTGGCTTTTTTTTTCATTTTGCTGTCTGTTAGAAGTTTCACTATACCTTTTAGATGGAAAATACTGCTGGTTTGTGTTTCTACAGCATACATAGGAGTTAGATGATCGACTTTGAATTTTTAGATTACACTACTAGATATTTGCGAGTAAAAATGATGAGACCTAACTTCATAAGAAATCTCAAATTGAAAATACGGAGCCTCTTAAAAAGCAATAGTAGAATACAAGTCAAAGATTAAGTATAGTTAAGGCAATTTGCCATTGTAAAGAAAAATATATTAGGCCTCTAGGAAGTTATGAATAGAATTAACTGTATTCATCAGAAGAGAACTATTCAAGAGTGGAGAATCTTTCTTATAGTTGATCAGATTCAAGTAAGCCCAGGTGGCTGAGTGTCAAAATTAAAAATCACAGCAAAAATAGGCTCCTCAACATAAGTGACCCATTGACAGTTTTAGAGCAACTAAACATGATAGTCAAGAGCTATCAATGCTTATTAAAATCTTCACTTTTGTCATAAAAGCACTGATTGTATCCCTGTTGATAGAATTATGCTAAGGGAATTGCATAAGCTTCATCCACACATGGGATGTTTCAGTCACTAAATGTTGCTGACAGTTACCTGTCAGTAGCTGGGTGTTTTGTCCAGGACACTATGGGGAATAAACTAAGCAACGGGGACTACTTTTCAGCAGAGAGACAAAAAGCTGTTAAATTACTCTTAAACTACGTCTTGAATCAAGTTAGTGTTGTTTTGGTGCAGAATTTTAATTAAGGGGATTTTATGAAATAATAATTTTGGTACACTGAGAGATTTTGACATTTCTCATTATTTTTCATTTGCGATGTTGCCCTAGAAATGCATTTCCAAACAGCTCTGGTGAGATTTGTGGATGGCTCTCAATTTGCTGATGAATAATCTTCTATTTTAAAGTGTGCATGTGCTGGGGGATTAAAAGAAAATTAAAGAAAAACAAGAATTTGACTTTAGTTTGTGGAAATGAAAATACCAGATTGTATTTGAGTGGCTGTAATGCAAACATCGGCATCATAATATCCTTCACACACACACACACACACACACACACACAAGCACACACACAGCTGCACTTTAACAATGACAACAAAAGAGGAAAATGGTTTGATACGAAGTCAAGTCACACGTATTGAAACCATGATGTTGACCACCTAAAAGAACAAAGTGGGTGCTTCTCAGAAACACCATCTCTTCGAAAAGGTTTCTATAGACATGTGAATATATGTGTTCATATACTTACTTGTTTATTTATTTAACAGATACCTCCCTCTCCTGGTAGATAACTTAAAATTTAAACCCTTGAAAACAGTTTGGCACCTTAGGATTCCACCCCCGTATTTCCTTTTAAACGTTTTGAGTTTGAGATAATTTTATACTTGCAAGAAGTTACAAAACAGTTATCGAGTTCCCAGGTTTCCTCCATCCAGCTTTGCCTATCGATTAAGTGCTGACATTCAGGGTCAAATGAACGATTTTGTTCTTTTCCTTTTGGAGAATTAAGCATGAATTAATAACAGTGATAATGTTTGTCTTCCAACGATTCCGGGAGGAGCTAACTGTCTCTGTCAGTTTATAGCAGTGCAGAGAACAGGGAATCGATTGGAAATTATAATTTCAGTGTCGAGTGCCTCTGTACAATTTTTATCGCGTTACTCTGATTCCTCTCACTGGGAATTGTTTGGCACAGCTCTTACTCATTGTCTTTCTTTTGTTGTCTAAAAAATGTCCCGAAGCACTACTACTCTGGGGACAGCAGCTGGCTGCCCGAAATGATTGTCTCGTACCCCCTTCCCCATGAGGGGGCCCAGCGGACAGCCTCTAAAACACAGGAGAAAAATCCAGTGTAGAAATCTGTCATTTGTTTAATATTGAATATATTTTTAAATCCTAATCCAGACCTAAATTTCCTTGCACAATATAATTTGTGGGAAGTAAGTTAAGCATTCCTCTGCACATCTTACCAAAACGTCAGTCACTAGCCCTGGCTGGCGTAGCTCAGTGGATTGAGGGCGGGCTGCGAACCAAAGTGTCCCAGGTTCGATTCCCAGTCAGGGTACATGCCTGGGTTGCAGGCCATGACCCCCAGCAACCACACATTGATGTTTCTCTCTCTCTCTCTCTTTCTCCCCCCTTCCGTCTCTAAAAATAAATAAATAAAATCTTTTTTAAAAAGTCAATCACTAATGCTGAAAAGTTAGATTTACTACTCACTCCAATGCTAACCATTTTTTCTTATTTTAACTTCAATTGAAAACATTTATGGACCATCATCTACATTTGGAAATGTAAAAGCAAGCAACAATAATTTTACCTATCAGGAGCTTATAATTAAATGGACTGCTTTGTCCCTGAAACATCTGTGTTTTATCATTACTGGGAACTACTTTGAAATGCCCTAAATAATTGGAAAGTGGTGGGAGTTATACTGTTTTCTTGAAGGAAAATCTATAAAATCAACACGTGGGTCGTAAGAAGAGGGGGCGTGGCAAAGTCAGCCTCCGCGATCGCAGTCTGATTAAGTTTGTTAACAAGGACATAAATGGGATGCAAAGATCCAATCAAGGACTGTCTAAGGTGGCAACACAGAATGAAAAGCTCTCCGCTGCGCAGGCTTCACCTGAGCTTGCGCTGTGACTGCTCTGGGCCGAGGTGCCCCGCGCACAGGGCCCCGCCCGGACCCTCCGCCGGCAGTCAGCTCCTCTCCCCGAGTGGATGCAGATGCGCACGACTCTCCCGTCTCCCTGGTTTCACCAGTGCACAACACGTTGAAAGGAAGGACAGTTCCTACACCGATTATTCCGATCTCGTCTGCGTCTTTATTTCTCCTTTCCTTTGAAGGCCAGATTTCCCAGATACGCAATATGCAGTTCTGGGGTGTTTTTTTTTTCTTTGCAACACTTTTTATTTGCTCCCGGGCTTTGTTGAGCATCAGGGCCAGATTCTAGCCTGGTTGGTCTTGCTACCAGTTTTCCTTCTCCTTTCTGCTCTGTCCTTAACAGCCTCCCCCGTCCCTACCTTCTCTTCCTGTGAAACGCATTACATCGCTCCCCGGTCCCCGAAAACCGCACACTGGCACCAGGTGTCTCTTTAAATTCCGCTGCAGCCTCAGCCTCCGCTCAGACAGGGGCCCTGAGCCTGTGGAAAGAGCGTGAACTTCAGGGGCAGACCGGTGTAGGAGCCGGGCCCTGCCGCACCCTGACAGCTTGCGCGATCTTTGCAGCAGGCACCAGCTCTTCCAGGCTGGAGTTTTCTCCTTTCTAAGCTGGAGACGAAAATGTTGCATCGAAACTTTGTCCAGAGAATTGAAGGAAGGTTTTTAGAAGACACGCTAGGTTGGGGTATTGGAACACGTTTATGGGTGGTTTGATTATTTTCCACACTGATATTAAAAAACCATAGCATTCAATCAAAGCATATGACTGTTTGGCGTCTTTCTCGGTGCAATTAGTCACCTGTGCTGTCGAAATTACTGCGATTTCGGGGTGTCCGACCTGCGGCCCAACACAAAACCGTAAATGTACTTAAAACATAATTATGAGATTTTTATGATCACGTGTCACAAAGTTTTTCACGTGTGGCCCAGGATAACCCTTCGTCCAGCGTGGCCCAGAGATGCCCCGTCTCTGCTGTGTTTGGCTCTGTTGGAGAGGAAACTAGCCAGGTAATTTCAACTTAATCATGCAAAATGCCACTGTAAAGGAAAGGTGCGACTTCGGTCTCCGCAGGCTGGTCACGGTCAAGGTGCACTTGGTCGGCATGCCTGATACCTGAATCAAAACCCAGCACGCCTTCCCAACCAGACATATCTATTGCTGCTTCGTTTCCGGCACCCCTGTCACTTCAGTTATTTAACCTCCTCTTCCTTCTGTGCATGCGAGGTCCACTTCCGTCACAGCCACAGGGGTCCCCACCTCCCAAAATTCATAAACTCTGTGACCCTGCCCCCTTATGCGGGTCTGGAACCAAGAGAACATGGTGGAAGTCATCTGCCACTTCCATGGTTCGGTCACTAAAGCGTGTGACTTTGGTCTCTCAAGCAGACTCTATATGGACTTCCCAGCTTGCAGCTTTGATGAAGCGAATTATCGCATCTCAGAGATTCTGTTAAAAGAAGCAGGGGTCCTCTAGCTAACAGCCAGGAGGGTATTCAATCCCTCTGTCCCCTCAACCCACAAGGACCTGAATGCTAGCAAGGACCATTAGGTGAGCTTAGAAGGGGGTCCTTCCTTGCCCAACACTTTGAACGAGACCGTGGGTCCTGGGCTGATCTGGGGGCCAGAATTGTGAGGGGCCTTGAAGCAGAGAATCCAGCTGAGCTACGCCCAGATCCCTGACCCACAGACATGGAGGTAAGAAATGTGCAATTTTTTTGCCCTGGCCAGTGCGGCTCAGTGCTTGGAGTGTCCTCCTGTAGCTGCGGGGTTGCGGGTTCAAAATTTAAAAGAACTCAACGTAAATAAAAGTGCCATAATAAATGAGTATAGCACAGCATTTGGGATTTTCATGATATAAGGAGAAACCATACCCATTGTCACTGTACCTGTTATTTTTTATTGTAAAATTAACATTCTCTAGAAAACAGAAACATATCAATTGTTTTTGAGCACCTGAAATGCCCATTTAAGTTTGAGGATATAGATATATGTGTATATAAATACACCTATATTTACACACACACGTGTGTAAATAGGTACACATGTACTTTCATATATAGAAATTTTAGGGTCATAAAAGTCTACAGTTTTATAGAAGCCAGGTAAATGGATTATTGGCTCTTTGCTAAGAAACAGTGCCGTAAACTTAGTCCCTATGAGACATATTTTATTTCCAATTTCCTTTGCCCTAGAAAACACACTGAAGTCCACTTAAAACCGAGTGGCTAGGTAACATGACAAACTAACAACTGTCCTGACTCAATTTTTAGTGTTGACATACCCAGTAGATAGCAATAACCTGTGATAGGGTCCCTAGAAGTGGGAGGTAAGCAGCAGTGGCGTCGTAGATGGGGTTACTGAGGAGTTTCCGGGCGCAGTGCAGGCACAGGCCTGTCTGCGACCCCGGCTTCCTCTCCCTTACGCCCCAGCCCGGCCGGCCACGCCTGCACACGGGGTCACCAGACGCCTACATTCCGGGTCTGCAGGGGAGCTCACATACCCCGAAATTTCGTCTTGCAGTCGCAAGTGAGGAATTAAATGGGCAATCAATTCCACCACTACGAAAATCGGGCGTTTGTATTTTTTTAAGTTGACAGATCTGGCCAACTGCAATGACCCAGTGCTCCATCAGATTGCTCCTTATTCCTCTAACTGGCGCTTCCTCTGCCAGCCACTCCCTGCTGAGTGTCAGGCGCGCAGGACCAGAGGACCAGCTGAATCGTTATTCGTCGTCCGTAGGCAGTTGGTTTTCTAACATCCCCTCTGCTTCGCTCGTCCCAGTGGGCCTCCCGGCCCCTCGGGCTTGCATCCATGATCAACAGTACAGCCCAAGAGTACGTGCTTATTGTAAGGAAGAAGAAGGCAAGGGTGTAAGGAAGTGTGTAAGTAAGAACGAGAGAAACGAAGGGAAAGACAGACAGGAAGGGAGGGAGGGGGAAAGAAAGTACGAGTGAGATGAAGAGCAAACGAGAATCAAGCCATCAAAATTCTTTATTTAGGTTCAAAAAACCCTACAACTGGCTTGATATCCTTCAAGCAGAATTTACGCTGTCCTCGATTAATGCTTGTTAATAATTTTCATTGATTGTTTACTATGACTTTGCCCTGCTTTTCCTGAGCATGCGCCCGTGTTGTCTGGACATCGGTGGAGAAACAGGACACAATGCCGTTGGGGGCAAATGTGCGAGACATTGGAAATCTGAAAGGAAAACTAGAGAGAAGAAAGACCTTAAGATGTTCTTGTGCACTTCATTCATTAAAGTAAATGCAATAAACGACAATAGCATAGCGTATCTCTCCTTTACATTTAGCCCTTGAAACAAATTTTAAACTATTTTAAGTTATTTGAACACAAATATGACTAAGAAAAACCCCCAGCTTATTTTTCAAGTAGATACTTTTACTTTGAGAATTACGATAATCTGACTTTTTTATGTTTCTGAAAACTTTCGCAAGTTGTTTAGTTTTGTTCCAGTGCTTAAAGACTGGTTCTGACTTGTATATTAACATATCAGAAGAATTCTTCAGCTATGATTTATGCCACTGGTCTTTAGAGCGTGTGTATCACTTTATATTCTCTGCTTAATATTTTATTTATTGGCATAACCATGAACCATTTGAGATACTTCCATGAAAGAAACAGAAATAATCATGTTACAGTGAAAGAGCAGAAAATGGTAAGTGTGAAGAGGAAAAGAAAGGCATAATGACCGTGTAATAAGCAGGAAAAGCCAAAGTTAATTGGGTCAGAAAATTTGGACATGCAGAGCCTGAGCAACTGGAAAATTCAGAGGTATTTACTGTCAGAGACAGTATCCCAGATTTTTGTTACATTCTTATTGAGCATGGGGTTCTGAAAAGAAAATGGGAGGTAATTTGAGATACTTATGAACTGTGGTCTCATCCTGCAAGTAAGATAATTAGTAATGTCTTTTATACAATATAAACAAAACTAAATAACAGTAAAATGTAACAGGCAGCAAAAGCTCATTGGAAAACAAAATGTTTCAGAAGGCTTTGGCGGTACTTAAAGAAGCACAGCAATTTAAAGCAAATGACGCAGGGAGTATTATCAAAGGGAAAATAACCATCTCATATTTATGCATGCGGCATAATGAACTGGAAAGCACAATAAGGCAAATACATTAGATTAGCATAATTTCATTTCACTATTCGAGTTTAGAAGTTCAAAATGGATTTTGATTCAAGTACCGCATGCTCCCTGGATTTGACACATTGTATTTTAAAACTAGGCTGGTGTTCAGATTTGGTATTTTCATTCCTTCCCGTGGATATTTGCCATGATCCGCAGTTGTGACTACTGCCTTTCATTTTTGCTATTATTGAAAAATTACTCATAAGTATATTTGTTCAAAGCAGACAATTAATAGATTTACTTTCATTACTTTTGAATAAAATTTGAATTTTATGACATCAAAAATACTGTTGGACTAGAATGTCCAACTTTTTATAAAATCATTGATCGGCGTAATCTTAACAATAGTAATAATAGCAAACATCTATTCCCAAGTATTCTTTGACCCAAGCCCTAAAAGAAAGACATAATTATTAATTCTTAAAATCGCATTCTCCCTTCATTCTTAGACTCTTGCCATAAATTATTTCAAAGGAGAAAAATGTATACCCATTTTTGCTTGCTAACAGGAAGCCCCGAAACTGGGCAAACCCTTTAGAATGGCCCTGTTTTTCAGTAAGGAGGCTGGCTGATGTTCTTACGCCCACAGCAAACAGTTTGTAAGACAGGGCTTCCCAGGACGAAGAATGGCATCTGATGAAATGGCTCTTTTTGGAGGTGGCATAAAGACGGATACAGTTCAAGGAGGTTTCCACAGAGAAACGTGACCTGAAGATACACTTTTAGATTTATAAATGTAGTAGTTGCTACTGCGTTTTAGGTGAATTCAGCCAGGAACAATTCACAGACTTGTAATACTCTGGTGAACATTAGCACCATATTTAAGCACAAAAAAAGACATGCGTGCATGGGAACGTAATTGTGAGATACTCATAGACAAAGAAAAAGGGGTTTTCGTTCTTTGGTTTATCAAATACCACAACTTTGACATTTAAATAAGAGTTATAAATGACTTTGATATTTCTTTAGTGAACCTCCAGTGATGTCTTATTGAATGTGTTTAAATTATAAAAATAAATGATAATAATATATACATAGCAATTTGAAATAAAAGTGCTTAGGAGTTATACTTCAGAAGAATCTTAAATATTTTATTTTTATACATTCCTGCAATCCCTTCTTTATAAGATAAAATAAATATTTTATTTTTTATAAATTCCTGTAATCCCTTCTTTATGAGCCAGTGCCCTTTAAAAAGCTGTTACTGGTATTCCACATATAGTTTATAAGCCTGAAAAGGGTTGCAAATGACCCAATATATTGCTAGTAAATGGAGGTAGTTGAATGAGAGAAATGCGTGTAAAACCTTTCAGAGGCTTTTCTTACATTTTAGTTGTAACAATGTCTTATGAATAAGATGTTCATTTACATTCATCTAATTTCTTATTGGTATCACAGTCATATAAAATAACTAAGCAAATAGAGACTAATAAAACCATTACTCCAATAAACCTACAAGGCAAATGAAAGTACAATTACTTTCATTGTAAACCCACATCACTCCCCAGGTGATACCACTAACTTCTGCCTTAAATATACTACCCTTGACACAGTTTCTCACGGTGGCTAAACAGGCAAGATAACACGAATAGACATTTTTACCTGTCTCATATCTTCACTTGAAATCCAGTGTACAGACTACGTAAGTGATAAGAGTAGGAATGGCAGTATCTTTGGAAGTCAGGCACTATTTTTATTTCATTTCATTTTGCGCTTTGGAAAGGAGACAGAGTCCAATTCCACGCGAGCACACCGTCCTGTCCCAGTTAACCCTTGAGACGCTCATCATGCAGGAACTCGTACTCGTTAGACCTTAACCCCATCCCCACCCGTAGGCAGAGTGGCGCGTGACCGTGAACTCTCAATCACTGGCCAGCCAGAGTCATCATCTTTAGATAATTTGAACTAAAAGACATAGAACCTACAAGCAGATACACTTGAACTGAAAGGTCCTTCACACTGAGGTTCAGACATGAGAGAAAAGCAGGCATATTAGCGGGACTGGGGACTGAGGGGACAAGGTGGCCGGTCACGAGGCCACTTGTTGAAAGAAAATGTTCTATAGGAAGGAAGGAAGGAAGGGAAGAAGGAAGGGAGGGAGGGAAAAGAGAGAGAGAAAGAAAGAAAGAGAGAGAGAGAGAGAGAGAGAGAGAGAGAGAAGGAAAGACAGAAAGAAAGAAGGAAAGAAAGAAAGAAAGAAAGAAAGAAAGAAAGAAAGAAAGAAAGAAAGAAAGAAAGAAAGAAAGAAAGAAAGAAAGAAAGAAAGAAAGAAAGAGAAAGAAAGAAAATGTTTTTGGTTCCTGATATCCTAATAATATTCGGTTTAGTTCCTTTTTGTTTCCCCTCAACTTTATGTCTCCTCTTCTTGTGTGGATTTTATTTTAACAAGTATTTATTTACATCAGTATCCGCCTGGACTCAAACTAATTTGACCAGTGTCCGTTCGTTGCAATGGCCAGGTTCTGTTCTGTATGGAGGCGCTGATGAAACTCTTAGAAGCTCAGACACGAACAAGGCTTCTCTCTCAAACCCTGGCAGTGCGTTTTGTATAACAAGCAGTTGGGAGCGAGACTGGGGACACTCAGAGTAAACAGCAGCAGGAGGGCTCCCGGGTGGCGGCGGCTGAGATGCTCTCCGTCTTTCCTGGATCCGTGTGAACACCCAGGTGTGGTAACGGGCTCCATTGACGCAACAAGATGCTCTTGGGGAGAAACGGGAAAAGATACACAGGCTGAGGCTCTGCATTACTTTTTCAACTGAATGTGAATCTACAATTATGTTAAAATTTAAAGTGTCACTTACAAATGTCTGTGAAAATAAAAATTTTGCGAATCACCTAAAATGAAATTAATCAGCACCTTTCTCAAGAATCTCCCCAGAAAAAGTCGGGTAATGTTGGAAAAATGCCTAAATTATTAATTATTGTATTAAAGTCACTATTTTAATTAGTTTCAAAGGTTTATTTAGCTAAAATAAACAAGCATTTCTAAGTAAATTCTTTTATTTTTATCTATGATTTATACTACTTTGAAATATAATTAGCAAATTGACCTTTTATGTTGCACAGTGCTCAGGGAAATGATGTGTTCTTTTATATCGTTAAGAGAAATTTGACCAAAAAAACACTAAAATATCCATTTTAGGTTTTTGCTTTTTAAAAATTGTGATATCAATGACATCTAACGTTCCATTAGTTTTAGTTGTACACATAAAGATTTGATACTCGCACATGTCGAAATGATCAAAACTAGTTTCGTTGGCATCTTGATACTCTTAACATGGATGTTCTCCACACGTATTCGATGCCCTTGATGAGTAAGTGTTCAGCCGTGCACGACCAGTTCACAGTGGCTTCCCCATGCCTGCATCTGGGATCGCTGCTGAAAACGCCAGTCATTTGGTTCCGGCGATAACATTTTCGGCAGATGTATTCAATTTGACATGCCGGATTGCTGCTTTTTTAAAAGGGTCGTAGTCATCAGAATGACTGTGCAGCTTCCACAGAAATAGCCTCCTTCTCTAGATCGTCCTTATATGATTAAATGTTTACTCGGTGCGACTAACCAACAGGAGCGGCAAATGTACAAACATCAGCATAAACACAACGTTAGTAATCACGTGCAGGGCTTTGCTGCTAGGAGAACTTTTTAAAAGTAGATGCAGTAACTCTGTTGCAATTATAAGTCCAAACTATGGAGAGGAGATAAGACGTCTGAATGGGTTTCTGTTTAGACAGCAGCTCACATCTAGTTCATCTGAAACATTCCTTCTTGTGCTTGCTCCTTGTCCTTTTCTGTAGTTGTTTTGATTAATGTGCACTGGGCAACTCGTGACATATTTCTTATTTTCTCTGTAATTTATTAATAATGCATTACGCTTGCTATTAGTATGTTTTACAATGAATCAGTATTTTTATGTTATTAAAAATCTCATTAAAGCAAAGGTATGGGGTGCCAAAATCTGAGAAGTCAACTTACCATTTTTTATTAGAAAGAAAAAGTAAGTAATGAACTGTTTCTGTGAGAACAATTATTCACCTAAAAACAAAGGTAAGGTGTCATTATTGGCCTAACCCTAGATTCCAATTTTTGTGTGTGTGCTAGAATAACCACTAAAAAAAGTTCAGCAAATATACACGTAGTTCACTGTTTCTTTTCGTTGATGTCTTCTCCAACCAGACTCTCTAAAACTGTTACCTAGCCTCACCAGTTTCCTTACCCTCTCAAGAAGTATGACCTGAGAGTGTTGGTATGTGAGAGAGGCATTTATTTGCATGTGTGTGCATTCGAATAGATAAAATAACATATATGGAATCAGTTAAGTAACTGTAGGTGAAGTAATATAATTAGTCAACTACTATTAAATCCTTAAAACGAACAAGGGAGATGTATAAGTACCCTCTTGGGACATTTAGTGTGTTCCTGCTTTCAATAACAAAAGCCATTCTCTAAAAAAATGGTACTTATGACATGATTTTATTCTTATCAGCAAAGCAAATGTACCTCTGTGAATTAGAGATTCTGATTGATTAAACACCAGGTGAAACATTTCGAAGTCGTGAGCACTCGGGTGAAATCAAAGTTAGGATACTTCTCCGTCCTCGGGGGTCACTGAGCCGGCAAAGGCACAGACAGGTTTTGCTGTGTCGCGACAGTTGAATCTTGCTGCAGGATGAAGCGGAAGTCTTTAAGCAAAGTCTGTTCACCCACACCGTGGGTCTTCCTATCTGCAGAATATGCAAATGCATAATGAACAGCCAGTTACCTCGTAATGCTTAAGCAGCAGTAACACTTGGCTTGATGGTAATAAATTAAAGTTATTTCCAATTTTAAGTAACATAACAATTGTGTTATTGTTCCTTGGAGGTGTGTTAAGTGTGCAAACATAGATTAAATGTTAAAATGCCCTTTACTCAGCAGTTAATATTGCAAGGTACTAGGACACCTTTTCAACCACTGATAGCAAGTTTTTCTACGAGGCTGTGCTTAATTTTAGAGGGCATTCCCATATTTCATAAACTGTTGCGCAAAAGGGTGTGCTCTGTAATGTGCTGGCTCAGTGTCCTGATTTTTTTTTATTTTTATTTTTTCACCTGGAGATGCCCTAATTTAGCAAAAGAGGGACTCACCTTCAGGTCCTGTTTTAATTGTATCCAGTCTCTCCGTTGTAACTCCCCTTCTTAAAGTATATAGAAATTATATAATGTATGTTATTTACAGGCTGCCGGGAATTTAGTCATTTTGAGCTGTTCCTCCAGTTGCCTTCGTTCCTTTCCAAGTCCGCCATTCCGGCGGTCCAGGACCCCTGTCTTCCCCCTTTGTCCGTCGTCTTTCCATCACACTCACTCGCAACGACGCACGACACATGCGCACAATGACAACAGCCGATACTAGGATCCTGAGCCGGGTGCCGGGAAACATCAGCCACGGAGGCAAGGCTGACCAGGGACACCAGCCTTTGGGGCCCCTTTGTTGCAATTTCTTACCTCCTTTCTGCCAGCTTCAAAACCAGCGGCTCTCCAGTCACTGCTGCCGACTCCAGCGTCTAAATCCAACTATCCTTGGGCACCGTCCCACACTCACGCCCCCGGCCAAAGCTCAGGTGCTGAGCGAGTACAAGGAATCCCAGATATAACTGACATTGCGCTGGCGATAAGAAATCACGCGATCGAAATGCATTGGAATAAAAAGCATGCCATACTTTAGAGTTGATATAATTGTTTGGATTTTAAGTTTGTAGTAAACGTTAATATGTGTTTTTATAATGTTGATAGGATATGCAGGTGACTCACTTCTGAATTTGTTTTTATATGAAGTTTAAGTACTTCTCATGAGAAGACATACTTTTTGAAGTTGAACGATTATGCACCATTAGTTTTCTTTCTGATTTAAAAACTATTTTTGCTACCACATATTAAGGAGAAATGTTGATGATAATTAGAATTAAAATATTTAGAAAGGTCTTAATTAACCCATGATGATTTCAGCACATTTTTATCTTTGTTACTTGAATTCTAAACTTGCTACAAATGTATTTACATGTTGCGAGAAATACTTCGTAGGTAGATAGAGGTGGTGGGTATATAACGCTGTTGATGAACTAGATGCCATGGGATTCTTTACTCTAAAAGCAACTCTTCTTCAATATAAATAAATGCATTGTAACCATGCCACTAGAAAAAATATATATATAATTATAAATAAATAAAACAGTGACTATTATAGTATTTGCATTTGCCTCAAATTATTAACAAAATTTATTGTACACCCTTCTATTTATATTTTATAAATACCCCCATAGATTATTGACAAAATATACCTCCGTTAGTGAATTCATGATTTTAAAAATATGTCATCATGTTATACAATTTAGGTAATAATGTAATATCTAATAGACTATATTTTTACACTATAAATTTCCCTACTTTGGTTAATTAGTCGAATTAAAATTTGCAGTGATCAAGCCAAACTTGGACATCAAGTAATACTGAAGGTCATTTCGTATTATTTCCGTCATTTGTAACTAACTAAGCCCTGTCGTAAGTAAAACAGACGTGTTGATTGTGAAGGCGGTGACAGCACCCCAACGATGACTGTGCGTCCTAAATCATCACGGTGGGTCAATTCCTTTGGGTTCATTGTCAACAAACCCTACAGCAACCCTGAAAGTGATTTTTGTCATTCTGTTTGCCAATGAGTAAACTGTGGTTTAGGTTATTCAGCTCAATTATATTGACCATGAAGCCTGGGCCGTTTTTACTGCGATGAAGCATTCACGGGCAGTATCTCCACTTCATTCCATGAGATTCTGCTCCTGAGAATGCCGTGCAAAGAGCACGGGCCCTAAATAAAACAAAAGAGTCCTGTCAGCCTGCGGCCCGTGACCACGATCGAACTTCAGGAAAGGTGTGTCTCCGTACACGTGACAGAGGGTCCCCCTGGTAGGTCACCGTGTCCCTCTGAAAATCACCGCGGAAACCACCTCCGCAGGTCACAGTCTCCGTGACCCTCTACGAATAAACACCTTTTTGTGGGCGGAGTTTTTTCCTTCTTGCAGATCTTTCAATGTAGCATGATCAGAAAGTACTCTCATATCCCTATACATCCATTGAATAAAATAATTTAACTTCGGCTATAGAAAAATAAACTTGGGAGGGAGGTGAACTTTTATCGAGAGCTGCATAGGTTATAGAGACCATTTCTGTGGGTGCACTGACATTCCTAGTTGATGGGAAGCCCACAGGAAGAGGAACCCAGGCAGTTGCTGGCAACATCTCCTTCTACCGATCTGTGCTCATTTCTCCGTTCGTGCTTTCCCCTCATTCCCTCACCCATCGGGTGGGAAAGAGAAAATGCTCCACAAAGTGAACAAAGAAACCGTACACAGATCCTGCCGCGAGCAATAGAGTTCTCGTCCAGTTTCCCCCACACAGCGCAACAGGCAACCACGGGCAACAGATAGTTACACGCTCTCAGCCCTTCTAGGGAAGCGGCACCCACAAAACGTGCAGATAGTCAACGAAGGTGATCAGAGTGCCAATGGAAGGGATTTCGGAAGTCCCCAGTACCTGCGTTTGAAACATCGGCTGTCCTGCAGAGTGCCCACCAGACCAGGGCTGGGATGCTGGGCCCTGGGGTCCAGGTGACCGGGGACCCCATCCAGAACTGATGAAACCTGGGCGGAACCCTGAGCCAAGAAGACCAGCTGGGTTCCCTGAAATGGGGTTTTGGCAGTGGGGTAAAGAAACTGGGTTGTTTGTGAAGAGTTAGGAGGGTGGATGATCGGGCTGCTGAGGGTGACCGGCAGGGGCCCCCCCTCACGGAGAGGACGGTGAAGCAGGCACAGAAGCGGGGTTGCGGCCCAAGGAGACAGGCAGGCACAAGAGAGACGGAGAGAACACGTTCCAAGTTCCCGCCGTACGTTTTGTGCTGAAATTTTGAGAGATTCTCATTCAGTTCTAGAACAATCTCTCCTGTTCAGTGTTCATGTGTGGTTGTGTTTTTTTTTTTAAATAAAGCAAAGCAAGTTAGAAATACACACTCAGGGAAATGCAATGTGAGCAGAGTCTTCAGTAAATCGTGTGAGAAAACTGTGTGGTTCCAGGTAAGACCTGGATGCCGTGCGAACAGGACCGCGCCGGATTCTGCTGCGGGGGGTTATCCGGTGCGCTGCGGCACACCATCCGCCTTCCAGATCTCGGCACCCTGGTAACTAGAGCGCAGCCACCTTGAGTTTGGCAACAAAACAAGGCAAAGGCTTTCTGGGCAACTTGCTCTTGAAGCGTGCGGCTTTTAGTGGCGAAAATACTTTTTTTAAAAAAGATTGTATTTATTTTTAGAGAAGGAAGGGAGGGAGATAGAGATAGATAGATAGATAGATAGATAGATAGATAGATAGATAGATAGATAGATACATCAATGTGCAGTTGCTGGGGGTCATGGCCTGCAACTCAGGCATGTGCCCTGACTGGGAATCGAACCTGCGACACTTTGGTTTGCAGCCCGAGCTCAATCCACTGAGCTACGCCAGCCAGGGCTGAAAATACTTTTATCTGTAAATAAAAAGCCGTAAACATTAGTCTGCTTCTCACTTTTCACCTACCCTCAGGAGCCAGCCTAAACCCCTGCAAAGTGAGGTGTTCATACACTTGTCCAGTTACTGCTCTTTAAACCTGGGACACGGACACAATTAGAAATAAAATGTACCTTTAAATTTTTATTCATGCTTATAAGAACTTGAAACAACCCTGTGGGAAGCTAGAATCATGGCTTATATGTCATATGAAACACTGTGCATTTGATTTAAGATTATTCTATCTCGTGTTAATGGTTTACACTTGTTTCAAGGGTCCATAGGGGCTCTGCTTGGGGAGCAGCACCCCGAACTTTGGGCTGTGAGCCCACAGCAGATCACTAACACGGCACCCCTACCCCAGCTCACTCTGCAGGGAACCCCAGCTCAGGCACACGCCCGTCGTCAAATTCGGGAATGTATTGCTCTGCTCGTAACCATAAGTCTGCAGAAATTGCTTTAAGGCAATGTTTCCTGATTTGATTACCCCCAAATTTTACAGTGCTGTGCACAAGTGTCTGGGAAATGATTGCATGCATTTGTCATCTCTGTTTTAGAAGTATTAGGTGTCTTTGAAGCATGTGAACCTTCTCCCTGAAAAATGACTTGAAGGTGCGGCCGGGGGCGATGCCGTGCTCAGATACAGTGATTCTGCCGAGATCCGTGCCGAAAACCAGTGCCTGGCTTTGAGGGACTCCGATTCCCTCTCTTCTCCCCAGTCTCACAGCTTCTGCATCGGTGTAAGACTTCATCAACTGAAGTGTGCAATTGCACACTACCTGGCTCAGCCTTTGGGAAGTTTCAAAGGCACCTTCACAGGCTCAAGGTCAGACTTCTAGTGAGTATAGAACATGGGTTTTTTTAAGAAAGCACTCGGCAGAGACTTTGTTACAAAGATGTTACAAAGGCAGACTTTGGAAACACCAATGGGAGGAATAGTCACTGAGGACTTTTAAACAGAAAAGTGCACTGACGTATATTCAGTTTCAGGGAGATTCCTCTGGATAGCCTGGAAATCGAATTATGAAATCACGAACACCAGATTAGATTAAATATTGCATAGATCATTATATTAACATTGTAACACTCCTTCAGGAGAATTTAATTTCAATGATGCTTTGTAATAGTAATCAAATCTATTCATGTTTAGGTTATTTTCCTCAGTCCCAGTTTTCCTTGCTTTTTCTTTTTGTTTTTTTTTCCCAGCTATTTGAAGAAATGTCCAGGTGAGGGTCAGGAGAGGTGGGCACGGGGTCTTAGAGGGTCCAGTTCAACTCAAATCATCATGTTCCAGGCTTCAGAGTCCCTAAGGGTCAGGGCAAAACCTGATGGAAAGGGTTTTAGTCTCGCCAACTTCTCGGGAGGCGCCTGGAGTGTATATATTTATTTCGCCAAACACCGAACAGCTCTTGACTCTACAATGTCGAGAGAAAGATGAGTAAGTATACACAAGTGACAGACAATTTTCCTTTCAATCTAATAGACTGAGAAACAGCCTCCGACAAACCTCCGTGGAAATAGGATGTGGGTGAAACCAGGCCCTCTCTCCTGAACGCGTTGTCGGGAAACACACGACTGAGCCTCTGTGTGTGCATGTTGGGAGGCGATACATTTTCCTCGGTAGCAATACTTTGTTACAGAGAAACTAAAAGGAGGGTAAAGATGTTCTTGTATGACGTGCTGGTTGAAGGTCTCATGGGGTCATCTGGGCAGTGACGAGCAGGAGGGAGGGAGGGAGCTATGCCCCAATTGGAGGCAAATAATCTAGAAGAAAAAAGGTAAAAGAAGGGAAAATAATTCAGGAAAGGTTCTCTATAAATTCTTTCCTCTGAACTGTTAAAAAATATGAATTTTCCAGATCCGGGAGAGACCCCAGGCATGGGCCCTCACTTCAGTCCCAACGGCGGTGGAAATGGTGGGGATATAGTTGCTTGTCATTTAAAATGGGGGGAAAAAGCAAGTATCTCCGTTATTTTTATTACTTTCTGGATAGTGTAAGCATTAGAAAAGTTGAAAAGGGGAAGTTTGAGTGCCTTCTGATGTTTGCCTTTTAATGATGTTTTTACAGAAATAATTTTTTAAATGTATTATTTGTCATTACATATAAACAATGAAAATATTATTAATTTACATGTGCAAATGTCAGGCTTTTTAAAAAAATTTTTCTCTGATATTCCATGTGTATTAGTTCAGCGGAGCTGCCGGAACATAGCACCACAGACTGAGGGGTTTAAATAGTAGACATTCATTTCCTCACAGTTCTGGAAGCTAGAAGTTCAAGGTCAAGCTGTAACCAGGGTTGGTTCCTTCCAAGACCAGTCTCCTTGGCTGTAGATGGTCATCTTCGCCCAAAGTCTCACTCACCCTGTGCATGCCTGTGCCCTAACCTCCCCTTCTTATAGGAACGCCAGCCACGTTTGATGAGGACCCACTCCCATCGCCGTGTCGTGCCCTAATTGCCTGTTTAGACACCCAGATTGCAAACGCAGTCACAGTTTGTGGTGTTGGGGGGTTAGGACTTCAATATGTGAATTTGGGGGGGCATGCAGGTCAGCTCATAACACCACAGTATGTTTCCGTAGCATATTTTCGTGTTATTTTTATCACATTTATTGGTGGGACCTTGGTTAACCCTTGGTATATTTCCATCTGCAGATTCAGATGGCTTTTCCTGAGCTCTAGAAAATGTTCTCAACCCATACAAAAATATTAGCTTCATTATTTCCAACACACATTTTATTTGATACAAATATGTGTGTGTGTAACTCCCCGCTGCCCGTTGAAATCTAAACTATTAACAGGAATGGAAAGTGTTCTATAATGATTTTGTGACATTCACATTATTTCACACACAATGGCTGCCCTCTGTGTATGTGTTTGCATGTGCATTATATACATGCATGCACACACATGTATACACATGTGTGCACATGTATACACATGCTTGTAAACTCTAATAGACAATAACAACACTAAGGAAAACGATGCCTATTTCATGAAAAGACGCTGAGTGTAGTTGTGTGTGTGCTTTTTGAGGCCTCTTTCTCTCCCAGAAGTGTGGATGGTACAGTGAATACAAAACACACTTTCGTATCAGTGAAAACCATCGTCTTCACCATTTCAAGGAGAAAACAAGCGTGACTGTCTTTAACTGTCTTCTGTTTGTTTGTTGACTTCCCCGTACCTAAAAACCTGCTCTCTCCTTAACACCCTCAAGGAAATCACACGGGACGCTGCAGGCAGTGGAGATGGGAACAGGACTGCTCAAGGGCAAGGTCAGTGTCATCCCTGGTCTCAGAGACCGTTTCTGTTAGTTACACGTCCCTGTGCGTAACCGTCTCCCCTCTGTTTATTTGAACAAAACTTTGCCAACTCCTGTACCTGAGCTTTGTTTACAGGGTGTTCTGTAAAGGTCGAATTATAGACTTTCAAATCATGCTTTTCACTTTCAGCAAAAAACATAGGAAGTTTCTGAATTAGTTGACCTTCCCAAATGCGGTTGTTCTGTCAAAATATTTAGAGAATTCTCTAGAAATAACTAAATACCTCTTCACTAAACAAGGAAAGATGTTGTAAGAAAGTTGAAGGATGATGAATAAAAGCTTCTCGTAGGACAGGACACGGGGACCGAGTTTCTAGGACAAAGAGAGAACCACGGCTGTTTTGTCTCTGGGCCTGCCCCGGGCGCTGTCCAGCCAGGGAGGGAAAGTTTACGGCAGTCAGCAGCCGAGAGTCCCCAAGTCCCCATTCTCTTTCTACTTCGTGTTTCCTCAGCGCTGCACCGTGCAGCTATTTGAACCCTGGAGTGACTGAACTTTAGAAACCTGGACTGCCTACGAAAAATGCAGGGCGAGCAAGTTCACACTGAGGATTTTCAAGGGAAAACTATCCAAGTGCTTCGTGCAACTAAAAGTCTGCCGATTTCTAACCTTCTCCGTTTGGTGTAATTTGATGAAACCATATGCAATTTGATTTCCTTGTCCCCGGGTGTAAAGGCGGATTTTTTGTATCCTTTCATCATAAAGCTCTGTGTCTGGGGCAGATGGGAGAAGCTGAGGCAGGGACGGGTGCACTCACCTGATGTGGCCAGTCACCTACACTCCCCCGATCCCATCCTCCCCGGAGACAGGGAGGCCGTGTTCAGGGACCAGCGGTTGGCAGGGCTGTCTGCCAACATGTTAACAGACAACACTAGTCCTCAAGTTGTCTTTGGTGCGTAATAGTTTTCATGCGGCCATTATTATTTCAAGAGCCAACGATGGTGGGGATTCGGAAGGACACTGCATGAAACATTCACAATCCACTGTGGAGTACTATGATGTCAGAATAGGCTCAGCAACTGAGGAGCTGTGTTCTCATGTATGGAGTTGATTTTTTTGTTTTGATTTGTCTTGTTTTGTTTTATTTTTTGAGGCTACGTAGCAGTTATTTCCAAGCCTAGCCCTTTCCCGTGGGGAGGTGAGAAGCAGGCTGAGTGATGAACGGCTCTGTCTGGGTGGTGGCGGACCTTCCCCAAGTCAGAGAAACAGATGAGGCGACCTCAGGAAATTTCTTCAGGTCTCAGTGTCCTAGGAAAGCAAATACATTACAAGAATATTGCAGCCAAATCTATAGCAAAAAAAAAATAAATAGCATTGTAAATACTCATTGTTGTCATGTTGTTTTGTACAAGGAAATGCTAAATTATTAGCTAATCTAATTTTCTCCTGGCTGAGAATCTTTTATTTGGCTTGGTTTAGATTCATGCACGCTATAGGGTGGAATGGCCAATAATATTTTTTCCAAATGAAAAAAGTCATACACCCTTTATCACAGAACTGCATCCCACCTTCCATTTTTCCCCCAGAGAGCAAGAAACCGCTGCACACCCTCCTGGCGCTGATCGGCCGCACACGCGGCAGATGCTGACCTAGTTCTCGCTGGCAGGCAGGAGTTAAAATGCAGCACCTCGCGCTGGGAATGTTGCTGAGGCCGCTGCTAAAAACCACCTAATATTTTAACACACCATATGCTACGTGCGAGTCAAGTAAATGTATGTTTAGAGAAAGAAAGGCCCTTGTTTTCCTATTTTTTCTTACTAAAGGGATTACACAGTTATGTGTAACAGCCTAGGCCTGCTCACTGAGAGGACGGGAATGAACCCAGAACTCTCAACGCCCGTCTGCAGCGTCAGTCTCCCGCCTCGCTCAGTCTGAGTCCCTTTCCCCATGTTCTCTGCTCCTCTCTCCTGCTGGTCTCTATGGTAGCGTTTCCCTGGGAAGATAAAAAAGAATGCAGGGAGCCCTGGCTGGCGCAGCTCAGTGGATTGAGCATGGGCTGCGAACCAAAGTGTCGCAGGTTCGATTCCCAGTCAGGGTGCATGCCTGGGTTGCAGGCCACGGCCCCCAGCAACTGCACATTGATGTTTCTCTCTCTCTTTCTCCCTCCCTTCCCTCTCTAAAAATAAATAAAATAAAATCTTTAAAAAAAAGGATACAGGGAATAATTTTGCCTTTTCACCTGGGAACAATAGGAAATTAAACATTTTGCATCTCTCTCTCTCTGTCATTTCTCTCTCTCTCTTTCACTGAATAAGCTTAAACGTTAAAGGGATTTTTGACCAACATCCTCCAAAATGTGTGACAATCTGCTTCTGATACTTGTGACTATCAAAATATATGGAGTGGAAATATATTTGCAAAAGCCATCAATCCATAGATAAGGAGTTCAATAACTGATGACAACAATGGAAATGAACACCCCCTCTGTGGCAGGAAGCCCAATACCCACAGCAGGGGGCACTCACAGCTCCGTGCAGTCCTAGGGGGTGGGTAGGGATCAGTTGGAGGAAACCTGTTTGAGATATCCGCTTGCCACTTCACTTGTCACCCCACTTTTGCGGGCCCACCCTGTAAGAAAAGACCAGAGCAGCGAACTGCTCCTTGGGCGTCTGGGAAGCCGGTTGCAGAGGGACAGGAGGTCCCAGCCGTCTCCTACCAAGAGCTCTTGCAAAAACCATCCGGTCCGAAGCATCATCACTTAGAAATGTGCCCCTGCCTTCCTCTTCCTGCGCCAGGAATACGGAACCTTGTCCTGATGAGCTCCTTCTCTCTCAGACCTCGGTTCCTTGAGTACTGTTCCCACGCATGATTCTTTTGTGTCTTAAAATGGACTTTTTCTTGTTATAATGTTTTTCAGTTATTCTTAGCTATCTTAGTAAACCAAATAAGGTTCTGCCCCACATGCAAAAAAAAAATGTCCACATCCCAATCGCAAAACCAGTAAATATTTTCCTTTATTGGAAAAATTACTTCCGTGTCTGTCATTATTTTAAGGATCCTGAGATGTGGAGACTGTCATGGGAGGGTTGATATTATGTAGATATATTCACATTTCCAAAACCAAAAAAAGGCAAAGTAGCAGATAATTTACTGAAAACTATACTATTCCTCTCACCCTACCGCTCCCAGGAAGAAAACTATTTGAAAAAAAATATGTAAAAAAACAACACATATGATGAGTCTCCTGCGTGTGAGGAGATTCGGGTTGTGAACAGAAGTGTAATGACTCCCACACCACAGTTAGGGGCAAGTGCTCTGAGGCTCCCAGGAGACCCGTGGGACTCTGGGCCTCCCCGTGTTCTCCGTGGGGAGGAGGGCGTGTGGGAAGAGCCACAGGTTTTAGTTTGTGTGTAAACGCAAAGGTTATTAAAAGCTGGTTGGTTACTAGAGTTGCTGATGTTAGTTGGCACGTGTTATCACTCACTCATGGCTGGAAGTGTTAATTCAGTGCTCTAGCGAGTCAGCCACAAACAAAGGAGTCGTTTAACATGGTAAATAACTTCTAATGCATGCCTACATAGAAAATACAATGAATTCCTAAAATTTGGGTGAATAGCATTTTGTTATCAATATCTTGTCTTTCTTACCTGGACGTGGTTGAGGTTAAGCTGTGTTGCTCTTAAACACTAATGTTTAACACATTTGTAGGATTGTTCTTAGGTATTAATTGGCTGGTGAAAAAAATTGCTGATTGTTCCGCCTCAGTTCTTCAATAAAATCTTAGGCTGGCCATTACTAAGAGGAAAGAGTTTTTTTTTTTTTTTAAGTATGCTCTTTTTTTTTAAGATTTTATTTATTTATTTTTAGAGAGGGAAGGGAGGGAGGGAGGGAGGGAGGGAGAGAGAGAGAGAGAGAGAGAAACATCAATGTGCGGTTGCTGAGGGTTATGGCCTGCAACCCAGGAATGTACCCTGGCTGGGAATCGAACCTGGGACACTGAGGAAAGAGTTTTTCAAATACTTATCTCAAGTTATGTCACTAGCGAATGACAGTGCTGGTAGGTAGGCACAGTTCTCGTCTTTGCGTTATAATACCTGTGTCTCAGGACTGGATTGAAGCGTTGACATGATATTATGTAAATGAATTTCCTGCAGCAGAAAGAACCGATGCATACAGAGCATTTGCAAAACCAAAGGCAAGTGCAGGAGCAAAGAGAGAGAGGAGAAGGCTTGACCCTGGCGGAGAGGCAGAAGCGCCCACCCCTTCCCGACGAGGCTGGCGTTTCAGGGGACGGGCAGAGGTCTGCGCGCGCTTCCTGAATGCCTGAAGACCAGCCCCTCTGCGGGCGGGTGTGCAAGCCTGTCAGAAGTCAGAGGAAAGCGAATCCTAGCTGAAGTTTGCCCTTTGGGGCTGATGCGAGTCACTCCGAGTAGCTAACAGCTTGGAAATATGAGAAGTATACAGAATATTTTAACCTTTTCACAGGCTAAAAATGATCTGTAGTGAGAACTTTGCTTTCACCATCTATCTTCACCTACAGAAGTGAAGATGGTGTAAAATTAAGCTGAATCCAAGGTATGCAGTGGAATGCACCCAAGGATAAGACTATGTATAGAAGACACATGCATGGGAAAGAAAAATCCTGAGTGGCAAAACACGTTATAAAAGGCATTTCTCCAGCCCTGGCTGGCATAGCTCAGTGGATTGAGCGCGGGCTGAGAACCAAAGCATTGCAGGTTCGATTCCCAGTCAGGGCACATACCAGGGGTGCAGGCCACGGCCCCCAGCAACCACACATTGATGTTTCTCTCTCTTTCTCCCTCCCTTCCCTCTCTAAAAATAAATAAATAAAATCTTTAAAAAATTCTCTTTAAAAAAGGCATTTCTCAGTTCACAGCATGAGAACAGCAATATATTGTTTGAGAAACTCCTTCAAGCAGCTCAAGAAGAGAAATGTGGGCATCTCCTTTTTATATTACTTAATTGTTGCATTAAAAATAAAAGTACCTTTCCCTAAATAAAAGTGAGGCCTATTCATTGCACAAGTTAGGGAAAACAGAAATGAGGAAAGAGGAAAGGAGCATTTGTTCATGTATTGTATTAAAACTTGCCAAAACGAAAATATCCTCTATGTTTTTTCTGGATTTTCTGAAGTCTCACTTGACCAAAGTGGGAGGTTGGAGAGAATATTTCAGGTTTTCACTAATTCCCTAATTCCACTAACCGCACCTGTGTTCACTCAGTCGCCCGTGTTTCTGTGCGTACCTGTGTGTGAAAGTGTGTGGACGTCTTTGTACGTCTATTTGCTTATTACTTCTGCGGAACACCTCTGGCTTTGTCCAGGTATTCGGAGCAGTGAGGGGCTTATTTTGTTGAATGCAGAAGTAAAGCCTGCCACACAACCACCTCTCTTTACTTGATACGAGTGAATAATAAATCATCTCAGTTGCCCACCTTATGTTAGCATTCTTCTGGAATCCTGATCTTCTCCACCTTGAGATTAAGTCCTACTTCACATTATTAACGATATTACATTTGTTACACGTTGACACCTACATTCATTCTGCTTCGCCGCATTGCATTTTTTTAATTGAATACGTATCTCCTAAATTAATCCGTGAAGTCTCAAATTAGTAGTCCCGTTTTTCCACCAATCGTGAACGCCTCAAACACAGGTAAAATGCTTGGTGGTCATTTTCACACAGAATGTTTATCAAGCACCTGTAAAATATAAGATACTACAAGGGATGCACCGGGTACAGGACGCAATCCTGGATTAAAGAGATCAGATGCGCACTTTTCAAACTCTGACCCAACCTCCTTGCACTCACGGCCGCCCCAGCCGGCGGCCGCCACTGGTCGGAAAGTGTCAAGGTGTGCGAAGATGTGTGGATGAACACCTAAGGCAGCATTCAGATTCCTGCTGACTGCTTGTAAAAATCCAGCACGCCTGGACATGTCCCCATGCGATTTTAAAGACCACCAAGCATTCCGAAATGACCGACTTCACCGAATGCGGAACGTGGCCTTGGACCGTGAAAGACTAAAATCGTTGGGCATCGTGGCAAATAACATCCTAGAAGCACCCTTGTCTTCCTCACTGTCTTTCAGTGAACCATCTGGATCTTCTTTAAAATGCCAGGAGGTCAGGTCTCCACGGAGTGGAGCCACAAAGCCGAAAGCCTAAACCGGGCTGAGGCGCACATGCCCCACCCCCCGACACCCCACCATGGGGTTAAAAGTGCGATGGATAGCAGGAGGAAGACGTCAGGAAGGACCAGGCGGGGCAGGGGATGGGAATCGGCGGTAGAGGCAGGGATAGCTCCAGGGACCACAGCGGGTCTCACGGCGCGTTAGTTAAATCCTAGGTGCTTCGGCCGCGCCCCGAGGAGGTGGGTGGTTGGCCTCGGGTTGGCTTTCCTCCCTGGGTTCCACCCAGAATTTCAGGCTCACCCGTGGGTCAAATGCTGTTCCCCCAGCCATTTGCCTGGACTCCATTCACCAGAGAGTGGCCTTCTGAGTTAAAGGCCACATTGACTTCTCTCTCCCCAGCAAATCTTCACGCAAGTTTATTCTCCCAAAAGTGTGCTGGGGGTGACATTGCATTAGCATTCATAATCACACCCGAAAGGATTACTCATTTAGTAGTTTGTTTACCTTGAAAATGTCTGTGCGTATGAGCCTCTTCAGGTTTGAGAGAAGAAAATGTGAGAAGGAAAAGGCAAAACCCTTTGCTTTAGATCAGCTCCTTCTCGGCAGAAAATCAAAAGTCAGCAGTCCCCCGTGGCAGACCAGCCTCGCCTTCTCCTGGTTTCCTGTAAGCTCCATAAAATGTCACCATACACTTGGCGTGACGGAACATTTTGTGCCATCATCACCGCAAAGGTTAAATATTGCAGAAATGAAAGTACTCATCAGAGTTCGGTTCGAATAACAGTCTCTTGAAGCCCTGTATCCCTCCGATTACAACGACACGGCCGTTAGGACCTTACATTCAACACCCCGGCGGGCGAAAAGTGACACGAAAAACAAAATATTCCTGAACAGCTCACAAGGTTCGGTTTACCTCTCGTCATCTCGTGGCCTTGTTTCCTGCCCTGTGCACGTTTCTGTCGCGGTTTGCTGTGTGTCTTCGTCCCCTTTGTCTGAGCGTCTGCGAGTCTTCGCCCGGCCTGTGGCTGCGATGCGTCGGTGTCCAGTGCCCTGTGCGCCCCACTGGGGTCAGTCACACCGCAATTCACTCCTTTATTGTAGCGTTGGGAGGCATTTGGGTTGTGTGCAACTTCTGGCAGTTCTAAGGGATGATGCTCAGAATATTCCTGTGCATGTTTTCTGGATGAGACACGCACTCCTGTTTCTAGAACCTACAGCTGGGGAGCGGAACCGTTAAACTGCGGAATATGCATACTGGCGGACCTCTGTAATCGCCAACTGGCTCTCCAAAACGTTTGTCTGGTCCGCGCGACACCCAGCAGGGACGAGAGCTCTGGTGAACCCCCATCCTCGCCAGCACTGAGGCTGCCCCGCTGAGATCAGCTCCCCAGTCTGTGAGGCGCAGCGCACAGCGGGACCCCGATTGGCTTTTGCCTGGTTACTAAAGAGGTCGAGTGCCTTTTCGTACACTTATTGGCCATTTTGGGGGTTCATTTTGTATAAAGTTCTTTGTTTTTTTGCACTGGACTTTTTTAACTCATTAATTTAAAGTCCTTTTTAATGTATTCCATACAGTTGCCAATCCTCAGTGTATTTTTTCACCACAACTCATGAGTCCCTAACTTTCATGTAGAGGCAACACGCCACTGTTTTCCTGTGGGTTAGTTCTTCTGTGTTTCCTCTTAGACCTCAGTCTCTTCCCTTTTCTCCTCAAGGGTGCACGTGCATTTGACCTTCACATTCAGGTCTCCAGTCTACCTGGCACGGATTCCCCATTAGTCCTATGACACACAGGTCCAGTTTTTTTTTTGGGGGGGTTGCCTTTTGTGAATAGCTAGATATATTCGCACTAATTATGAAAAAATGATGTCCCTCCCTACTGTCCGATGGCCACAGTGTCCACATCAAGCTTCGGGGTGCAGGTGAGTCTGTGTCCAGCCTGCCTCTCTGCCCCCTCCAGCCCGGGGTCAGCACCCGCAGTGGCCCCCCGAGTCCTGCCTGTAGTTCCCATCATGTGACGGCGCGTGTCCCCACCCCAGCCAGGTGCCTCTTATCGGAAGCACTCTGACTCTGGTTGAACCATTGCATTTCCATATAAATCAGTTAGAAAATGAAAATGATGCATTACTTGTATTTAAAAATAAAATATCTATGTACTGTGTACATCCAGCCGCCCTGTTAATTTCTTGCTAATGCTAATGATTATTCATTATTATTCATGCAGTTGTTTTGGATGCTTTTATGGATGCAATCATGTGACGTGGGATTAGTAAGAGTTTCTTTTCTATTTCTGGCTTTTTCATTTCTCACTAAGATTTTGAGTTTATTATGATGATATCTTTTCTTCAGCCAATAGAATATACGATGTGTTCCTGAATCTGTGTAGAGATTACGAAGAGCATTAGGCTGAATGTCTGGCTCCTGCCCATGAGCTGAGGGACACGAATCAGGGGTAGGGGTTAGCTGCTGCTCTGGCCACTGTCCACACTGCGCGTGTGCGAGTGAATGCCGCCGCCGCCCTAGCAGAGGAGGACTGATGTGTCTCTGTGGGTCGGCATTCTGGCTGGAGCCTGCAGAAGTCTTCAATCAGAGAAGGACGCCACAGACCTCTAGTTCATGGAACAAAGCTATGCTAAGAGTCATTCTTCTTGTGAAAAGCAGTCTCGGGTCCCCATGTAGGCGCAGCAGGACTCCGTAACAAGGCAAAGTGGTATACACGAGCGAGGTCTGGCCCCGCGTCCTACAGCCACCAGCACTGTGTGCACCCCTACGGGCCCAGGGAGAGCTTATATGAGCAGGCGGCTCAGGACGCCAAGTGCAGGCCTGATTCACAGCTGGCTCGGCCCGCTCGCTGGCTCCTGCTCCAGGCGACATGCTTCCTCGTTTCAGCTGCAAACCGCACGTGGGGCGCCGGTGAAGGCCCGTCCCTCGGGCGGACAGGACTTTGTATGGTATTATCTCGAAGAACACTTTCCCTGAAGAAAGAAGTACCCGAGGTACAAATCTGCAGTGACGCACAGGCAGTGGCTCAGCACGTGGCAAGAGGTTAGGGCGATTAAAAAAGAAGGTGGTCGGTTTCCTCATACGGGGGTCTTAGGTCGATCTGAATGCACAGAGGTGTGGGCATCAGGACCAAGGGAGAGAATACCCGTCCCCCTTGTGAACGCCCACCGAGGAGAAGAGACCCTCAGTAACCCCAGGGGCGAGCGCGCCCACCCTGGCCAGCCTTGCGCACGGATGCCCTCGCAATCGGCATCCGAGCAAGAGGCCCCAGAGACAGAGACCGTCCCTGGGTCACACAGCGCAGGCGTCACCTCGCCCGAGGTCAGATGATCACGGCCATCCACGGGGGGCAGGGTCTCGCAACCGCAGACGTGGCTGCTGCCCTCCGGCACCACGCCATCTCCCAGGGGGCTGGGGCGTCGCTCGTGGCCTGGCGGGACTTTGCGGACGGTTGACCTCCTTCTTTCCTAAATAGGCAACTCTTTCTCTTCACTCAGACGAAGATTGTGCTCAACATGGATTTGTCTTCTCTGGCCACAGCGTTTTTCTCAGCATTAGCGACTGTGGATTTACTGAATGTTTAATTCCCTGTTACGGTATCACGCACAACGTTGTTTCTGAATACACAATACATTTTACAATAACAACAATATTAGTATTGAGGGTGGAGCGATTACATCCAGGGCGTCTGTCTTACCATAGTTCTCTCAGCTACAATGAACTGCCTTCGTGTAAAGCTGAGCGGCCTTGTGAACACGTATTAACGGCATCTCCATAAGCTTTAAGTACCGTGTCCCCCAGGTGTGCCACACGGAGCACCTACTTGTATGCACTGGGGTGAGGGGTCATGCTGGGCACGGAAACACGGCCCTCGGGCAGTATTCAGCACTCTTTCTGCCAGGTCTGCAACACGTCTCTCTGGCGCTCAAGCTTTGTAAGCGGCATCTCCCAGTGTCCCACCAGCATCCTGGGTCGGAGGCATCGTTCACCTAGAAAAGAAAATGCTCTTTCCGTGGCATCACCATGCCATTGTGGATCCTTTTGCCATTGAACCAACAGGAAAAGAAGATGATCGCCGTACCCCGTGAGAGACTCGATCCTGATTACCAAGAAGAAGGAGGGAGGGAGGGGAGTGTTTTGAAAACAGAGGATCCTCACCTTAATTCTCCCCTCCTCCATAACCTGTGATCGTGGAAAAGGCAGATGGCTCAGGTGCTGAGTAATAAAAGTCCCGGGGCTGAGACGCTGGCCGCAGGAAAAGGCCACACGGAATAACAGGTGAGACGATAATATTACAAATACCAACTATCACCGCCCTGCGAACTGCAGTGCCGACTGCAGTGACTGAACAAACATGTTCTCCCTCTCTCTCCCGTACACCTGCATTTATACATGAATGCCTGGCGTTACATTTACGTCCCTGCGACTTTCTCCTCACGTGACGACTGTGAATATGTTCTTCTCTGCCTTATTGTGGATGTGCGCTCTGCTCTTTCCTTCCCCTGATGCTTCATGCACAGCGCACTTGTAGCTGTTGACTTACGAGGGGTTTTCCGACCAAATAGGCGGAGCACGGACATTACTCTGAGATGGGTGCGATCTCAGGGATGCCCCGGGCGTCCTGTCGGGCCCCGTCTCCCGGGGCAGATGGGCATTTATCATGCCCAGAAAGCTGGGAGCGGAACTCGAGGAGCCAAAGTGATTGGGCGTGAGGGATCTGTTGATTGACACGACCTTTGTTTTCTCTGGTCTTTCTGGGGTTAGAAGGATAAACATGGCATTTTTCAGACACAGAGCTCCAGTGCTGAATGTAAACGGAGTGATACATTTGCAAGTCGGAAGTGGGATGGAGCCACGTTTCTGGAGTGTTTTGGGCAAAGTCGCTGAGACAGACATGAGTATTAGCCGGAACCGCTTCCACCTCTTAGGGCCTAAGGCTCAGCCTCAGGTTCCAAGAAGATGCTGACTGCGGGTGCATCTCAAAGGGGCAGAAGCTGTTTTCTAGACTCCAGGTGACAGTAGTGGTGTCCTGTCTTCTTGCGCCTAGCTGCAGTGATGTAAGTTAAAGCCAAACACTGTGGACAGCCACAGGGCCTCACCTTCTCTGTGTCACCCCCAAACTGTGTGAGCTCCTACTTGGTATTTCTGTTCTGCACGGAATCTTGACTGATGTATGGATTTTTATTTATTATCATTGTTCCCTTGTTGTATGAAACATACACATGCATATCTACATATGCCCAGAACTTATTCTGAACCTGTGTGTACTATGTCATGCCCTGCATCTAATTTCTGTGCATACTGAGACCAGCAGAACCTTTCCTACAGGAGTCAGGAAAGCCTCGCCTAGGCCATAGTTACAAAACAGCCGTGACATCTATCTACCTCTGGCCAAGCTGCAGTCACAGGGAGGAGATTTGCTGCTCTGTCCCCTCCGACAGCCGCCACACAGGGCACAGCAGAGGCAGCCACTGGCCGTCAGGCAGGGAAGGAGAGTGACGGAGAAATGGGGAAAAGCAAATGCTGTTATTTCCCTGGTGGTGGCCTGAAGACTCTTCTAGGCTTGGGCCCAGCGGTCAGGCACGAGCACCCCAAGCAGAGCCAGAAAGCCTCCCTCACATGAGGGGACAGGGCGAGGAGTGCGGGCAGGACACGGGGCCAGGCAGAAGCGGCAGGAGAGGACCTCGGCTGGAGATTGCCGCGCAGGAGGGAACCCGAGACGGCTCCAGGCAGTCTCTGCAAGAGCTCTGTTGCGTATTGATCTGTGCGCGCGCGGGAGGAAACCGCCCCGGGGTGTGGGGAGAGCTACTGCGCACATTACAGGAAAAGCCCCCCTGGGGCCAACAAAGGACCAGAAATATCGCCTGTCATCACCGACCGTGTCGGAAAAACTCAGAACTCAAGGGGCGTGAGTATTCAAAAGGTCTTGCTTCAGTGGCGAAAAGAAACTCAGCCTGAACTGAATAAATGCTCTTCTGCCCCTGCCTAATACAATATTAAAACCAGAATGGAAAGAAAAAAAAAAAAAAAACACTTTCAACATGAAGTGACAAAGCTCAACAGTGTTTGTAGGAATAAAGCATTATCCGTCACCCAAGAAGGTAAATCACAGTGTCTGGTGTCTAATCGTGCTCAGCAGGCACGCAGCAACACATAAAAACGTGATCTATAGCGAGGGGAAAGAAAGCAATCCTCGATCATTGGGGAGTAGCCAATTAAAGCCGCAATGAACTGTCATCAGATCTCTTAAAATGTCAGAAATTAAAATGACTCGCCACAGCAAATGTTGCCAAGGATGCGGCACAATCCTTTCCAAGATAGAGAAAACCTACACGCTATTGGCCGGGCTGTAAAATGTAGCAAACACTTTGAAAAGAGTTTGTCAGATGTAAACACACGCCTACTCTATGAACCAATGAGCCATTATGAATCTCAAAATAATTACGTTGAATTAAATTATTACAGTGAGTGAAAAAAATCCAGGTAAAAGGAAGCACACTTTATGAGTTCATTTCTCTAGATGTTCTAGAAAAGGGGAACCCTCTCCAGTAACAGAAAGTAGATCCGTGTCTCCCTGGGGTTGGAGGGGGTCCTTGGGGGGAGAAGTTACAAAGGGACCGCGGGAACTCCGAAGAGTGGGGGTGCGCTCAAGAGCCTCCTGTGCTCCTGATGTTCCAGGAAAGCCGCGGTGGAGGCTGCGAGCGGACCGCCCCGCTGCCCTGCAGCAACCGCGGGCGTCCGCTGTGCCAGCTCCAGCTCAGGACTGGTCCACGAGAAGAGAAGCAGACTGACACAGGGCGCATGCTCGCGTGCTTGAGCATATCCCCAGTGCTCGTGCCGAGACCTGGGGGCTGGCCGAATCCCTCGTGGGGCCCTGGAGGATTCCAGATGGCGGAGGTTCCACCATATACAATGTTGAGTGTTATCAGAGTGGAGAGAAAATAATGCACAAAATAAGATATTTCGTCATGTTGTATAGGCCGAAACTAGTCATGGGCCAGAGCTCTAGCTTCAATGGCAAGAGAAACTGAGCGCCTGTGGACGGCGCTGGAACCCATCAAAGGCCTAATTCACCTTCTATCTCCTTACAAAAGGCACTCGAGCCCTTTGCGGGGCAATAATAATTCACACAGTCTGGTCAACAAGATCAAGGTCAAGTATATTTTGTGGATGCTCAGTAATCTCCTGACCATGGTGTCAGTCAGGGTAGTTTTATATTGGGGATGTGTCTTTTCTTCATCTGCAGAGTTCACAACTGAAGAGAGAAGTTAACCCGCCCGCTGGCGTATCCCATGTGCTTCTGCAGCCTGTGAGGAAGAACTCCAGACACAGGAGTTCCCGGTCGGGCGGTCACAGTCTCGTTTCGTCCAGAACGAGGGGCATTTCGGTGTGGTAGTTCATTCTGGGCTCTGACAGTACTGTTTATGAAACCTGATCCCTTATTCATTTGCCTCCTGTCATCTACAAATGTTATTAACCATCCCACACCCATTTTAGCATACATCCTACTGGCTATATTTATTTTATTTGACTCACATGTAGGTACATCTGATTCTCTGAGGCATTTGACCCAACTGAAATATATTTTCTTCCCAACTTTAAGTGTTCTGATATTCTGAGAAATCCTAATCAGAGGTTTTAGCGATGAGAACAGGGATGTAACTTTAATAAAATATTTGCCACAAGGCTGGTTTTTTAATTAGCCTCTGTTGATTTTATATTTTGCTGTTGAGGATGGAGGAGGAATGACCTCCTCTGACATTACAAGTCATTGGGTGTGTGGACTCTATTCCCTGCCATTCACGGTTCCAAACTGGCTATTATTTCCCTGAACTCATCTTTCCTTGTAATACATTGACAAGATATAAAAAAGCAATGAACCCATAAGACAAACACCTCTTCTCTGGCTTCTCTCCCCAAAGTCGCAAGCTAATCGCATACCCACTATAGCGGTCTAGTGGTTGTTGGTAGCACTTTTATGGACAGTTTTCAGCCTTTGGCTCTGGGTCTTTCCTATGCTCCTAAAGTGATACATGGAACAAGTGTCCTCCATAATGTCCTCGTACTGAGTTACTTCCCTTCCTGCCTCCTTTCCAAGTGGTGGCCTCGCCCGCCAGGCTACAACTCACATCCCCGGTTTTCCCAATGCCGTTTACCATGTGGTTATTTTCTTAGAATAGCCAAACTCTCTTAGTAAGAGTTGCACAGGGCATGGAAGGGGAGTGAGTGTCCGCCAACACACGAATGGCTGAAGAGACAGTATGCAAATTATGGAATATTACTTAGCCACAAAAAGAAAATCTTGTCGTTGGCAACAACGTGGATGAACTTTGAGTGTGTGGACTCGAAGTATGGTGGGACCCAAAGCATATGGTGGGATGAGCCAGAGAAAGACAAGTAAGTACTGTGTGATCTCACTCATGTGTGGAATCTGTCAAGGCCGAAGTCATCGAACCAAGGAGTGGAAGTGGTCGCCAGGGGCCTGGGCGTGGGGGAATGGGGAGGATGTCGGTCAAAGAGCACAAACTTCTAGCTATAAGGTGAATGATACAGCGGACAGCTCGGTGATCATGGCCAGCCACACTGTATTGGGTACTTGAAAGCTGCTAATTGAGTGTACTGATCTTAAGCGTTCTCAACACATACAAACAAGTAATTACGTGAGATCATAGACGTGTTAACTGACCTTATTGCGGTCATTGTTTCGCACTGTCTGTGCCCATCAAGTCATCGCATTGCATTGCTGAAGCTCACGCAACGCTGTGTATCAATTATATCTCGATAGCCAGAAGGAAAAGAAGTAACGAGTGCAAGTGGATGCTGGATTGTAGCGTGCAAAAGTGCGAGAACACCGTGTGGATACGCAGTGACAACATGAGGGCCTTTGTTCCTGGCTGAGCTAGAAAAGAAGGAAATGAAAGGGACCAGAAAGGAAGTACCGTCGTGTTTGCTGAAGACAGGATCCTATACGTAGAAAATCCTAAAGACTCCACTACAGAGGTAGCAGAACAAATACACAAATTCAGTAAAGTTGCTGGATACCAAATTAACACTTTCGAATACTGAATATGATGGGTCAAATTCAGGTTAAAGTGAATACGTTTTAGTGCCTCAGAGAAACTTTCATTTTGATTGGCATGAGGAAGGAGGGTCAGACTCGGACACGTTCCACATCTGCGGGCCGGCCCATCCTCTGCCTTGCCCGCCCCGTCGAGACCGAGCTGCTCCGTCCACAAGTCTCACGCCCGCAGTTGTGTGTCCTCTCTCGCCCATTTCCAGTGAGCTGACAATCTTGTGAATTCTTCCGCATGATCCCCTTCCTGCACCGCCTTTATGTTCATGAGTTCCAGAAATCATCAGTTAGGTACAGGGTTGTGCTGGATGAAAGGAAACTCCGACTGAGAAAAATGTGCTTATCAATTGTCCTGGACTCGAAACTGCATGTGCTCTTCCTTAGAACTTTCAGTCTGGTTCTCTCTAACCCTTTTTATCCTTCGATCTCTTTTTTCCTGATTCTATGTGCAAAACTCCAGACAGCCTTACTGATGTCACATGCACAGTTTCTAATAACCCAACCAGCCCAAACAGTCCACGGATCCAATGAGCAGAGGAACTGAATAGACAGTTTTCTGAAGAAGATACATAAACAGCCAACAAGCACAATTTGTGCTCAGTTATCACCAATCAAGTCGAAAATGAAGGTGAAAACCGTGAGGAGATTGCACTTCAGCACATTAGCGGGACCAGCGTCAGGAAGACAGGAGAGAACGCGGTGATGGCAATGGAGAAGGGGCCCTCTTTCCTAGTTGGAAGGAATTTAAATGTGCGCAGCCACAAAGGAAAAGCGTTTTCAGTTATCTTACTTAAGTGCTAATGGCAAGGAATCCAGAAGTCTGTGACAAAGAGAAGGGAAACATCGATCAAGAGTTTCCATATATTGAAGGTACTTATCTCCCGCATAATATAGCAGATGCTTGATATCTGAGTTTTAGCTAAATTTTAAAAATACAAAGATCCTACTGAATTTATTTTGTCTCCTGTGTAAATTGATGATAGATATGTAGACAGATGAATGGAAGGATAGATAATCCTTTATAAATATCTGAAATCAATATTTTGAAAGACATACTATCTGGTTTACCTTAATTACAGGCGACTCAGAACACTATCAAAAACATTTTACAGTTATTTTTTAGTAAATTTACAAATAATCTGTATATTTTTCTTTAAAAAGTGATGTAGATTTGTTAAAGAACATTGTGAACAGCAAACCAAGAATATACTGTATTATGGAAAGTGGAAAATATACTAAGAAAAGGTCTTCGCTTCCTTCCTTTTCTTCCATCAGCCCCCACCTGTGTCGGTGGCTGCAGGTAAATAAACACCCAGGACAAGCCGCTGGAGTGAGATTTGGATAATTAGGTCAGGGAGAACGAATGCATTTTAGATGGGACCCGAATGGCCCCAAAGAGTTAATGAGCCTGTTCTTCGCCATGAACCACATTCATTTGAAAGACACCCCTTCACAGATGAGGCATATGGCCAACTCTATCTGCACATTTGCCTCGCTGCTTAGCCATGCAAAATAAGTGACATTATGGGCCATGAGTGACCAACCATCTTGCCATATGGATGTAATTTTCTGAAAATAATCTATCTTTTCATGACTTTATGACACCAGTATCTTATTGGGGAATAATATATAAGATTGCTTTATGTAAAATTGTTTCTCTCCATTAAAGACACTTGGGGTAGTGTTTTAAAACTTCTTTTTAAATGAAGATAAATGAGATATTTTAAAATATGCCTTTCAATGAAATACATTTTGAAGTGAAGTTAAGTAGCATAACTGCCCTACTTTTTACATGAAAATTTCCATTAGGAGCTTTGTACAGTCAGGGGAGGATTTGGAGGATCATCGTGAGAGAGAACTCAATTGAGAATAGGATAATTCATATTTTCTTCCCCAAAGTATAATGTCGGTTTGAGGTATCTTTAAGACACTCGTGCTGAAGATGAGAAAACTCCTTTTAAATCAGTAGCTTTCTTATAAATTATTTTGTTTAATAGGTTGCATTAAACATCAAATAACTTAATGTCTAATATCATTTGGAAAAAGAAAACCTTGTTTTACTCGGAGAAGATCCCCAACCTGTTTCTTATGCACACCTGTGTGTGTCCACCGGCGCATGCGCACCTCCAGTCTTGCACACCTGTGCCGGCTGCTAGGCCTCTTCCCATTTGAACAGACGGCTCAAACTCGTCCAAGTAAATTATGCTGACTTCATTAAATGAAAAACCGGGGAGTGCTTTGTATTAGATACGGTTTGACTTGGAAGCTCAAACAATACTGTATGACTCGGCTTACCTTCCAGGATAGTTCTACCTCCCTCAGCCTCGGGCTCCCTGCAAATCCCATCAAATCCCATCTCGCCCTTGGCTGGCGCCGGCCTGAGTTGAGTGGAGTAACCCTAAACTCAGGGGGAGTCGGCCATCCCACGCGTGTTAGTAGGAAGGGAGAGAGTGAGCAGTCGTTCACAGGAAAATTGACATCCCGTTTCCAGAAACACAGTGAGTGCCTGTTGAGGTGAAGAATAGCGTTTCCACTCTTAGTGACGACGATCTAAACAACCTATGAATTGCCCCCCAGGCTAGCCCCCTTCTTGCTGGATATTTCATAGCTGCCTGGCAGAACCATTTGACAGGTGCGGAGCCTGGGGTCTGACCTCTCTTTGGGTGGCCTGGTGTCCCGCTGTTCCCCTACCTGCCCTGTACACAGTGCCGGCTGAGGCCTGGTTCTCTGTGATGTTTGAAGACTCACCGATAACAGGACATTGTTACTGTGCAGTTTTCCAACATGCAGGAAGGCGGAGAGGGAGGATAGAAGGACAGAAAGAAGAACCTACAACCAAAATAAAACAAACCGAAGTATTTTTCCTGTTTTCTTCTTAGCTTCCTGGCATAGGTAAGAAGAGAATATTTGTCTTTAAAATCTCTCAAAATGTTGGACAATAATGAACACTCTTTCATATTTGAGCTTCTTATTGGTGAAATCCCTATTTGTGTGGTTCTCTACAATATCTTTGTTTGATTTTTAATTTGAAAATATAGATATACTTTAATGTAAAAATTAACATGGTTTATTTCATATGAAATAATCTAGAATGTGAAAACCCAAACTGATAGAAGCTAGGTAATCATTACTTCCCATTTCTCATTCAGAATTACAGATTTTGACATTTGTAAAATATTAACATTATATTTTATCTTTCAAACACTGAAGCGCATATAAAATGAAGCAATTAAACTTTTTGCATTGATGCGAAACTCAGCTCTAAAATAAAACATAAATGTGGGCTCAATGCATAAGGACTTGAGAAAAATACCCATATGTTGATAAAATAAGGAACAATGCCTTCTATCACTTTTGCAGATTTAAATAGTTGGAAATAATATATTACTTGTCTGGTCTGCCAATATCCCCTCAAATCTTTAAATATTACAATGTACAAGACGCTACGCTAAGCCTTATACTGACATAAGTCCATTTAACCCTCCCAGCAAGCCTTTTTACTTTAAATATACAACCCAAGCTTAGGCTGTTTCATCAAGGTGTCTATTTTAGACATTTCAGAAATGAGATAAAAATGAAGTTACAACATCTAAGCCTTTCCCATAAATTATAACTTTATAGATGATTTATTAATTAGCAATATGTATACCCTTTATACTAATTTATGGGAAAATTTCTAACAAAATTGATGGCTGTTAGTAAAAATTATTATAGCAATGTGATTAATTTCATTCTTGCCTAACTTGAATTCTTAAATTAGAATGAACTCTGAAATAAGAACGATTTTAAAGAAGGTTTATTCAAACACTGAAAACATCCACGGAAATGTGAGGTAATAGTCTATGTATAACAAAAGACACGTCAGGATTCTAGCCACATCACACACCTTATGTAAAGAAAAACACACCTATTGTCTGCACAAAGGCTGTGATGAAATAAGTATGTTGAAGGAAGTTGGTCATGAATCTGTTTTTCTCACTTTCGATAATTCCACTACGTTGTTCCAAGGTTTGCTCTGGAAGTTGGGAACTATTCAAGTGGATAATTGAGTTTAGGGGAACTCAGATGATGGATGGAATCGGTGTTAATGAAAGCACTTGCCCGGGGCCCTTTGAGTGCCTCCGAGAGAAGACAGCGGCACCCCCAGAGCAGCCATCGCCGCTTTCTCCTAACGCCCTGCTCTAAAATGTAGAAAATAAACTCTTATTTATGTCCATTTCTAAAAATGACTCACAAGCTAGAGACTTTCTCTTTTTCATTCTCAAGTACACTGTAAACTGAACTACCTCCAGAAAAATTACTTTAAAAAAATTAGAGTGGACCACCTGAAAATCAAGGGACATTAAGATTTCTAGTTACGCTTTCAAGAGGCATTGCATTTTTTTATCTAATTTTAGAAACTTTGGAGGTTAGCCCTAACTCTCAAATATACTTAAACATTTTTATAAATAATGAAATTGAATTCTCTCCAAAACCAAAACAACATACTACATAAAAATGCTGAAAAAGGCTGATAAAGCAGTCTGCATGCGATGCATACTTGTGGTTCACTGACAGCTCATGTAAGTTTTCTATCAAATAATACTTTTTGTATTTACTAGAGATGAACTGTAGCTGGCTAGACTTGAAATTATTGGACGTAAAAAAAAACCAAAATGTTTATAGCTCAGCCAGTTCTTAGGCTGCGCCTCGGGGAGTTTGCCGAGAGGGACTGATGCCTGGTCTCCCAGCCTGTGACCCCCCAGGGCCGCTTAGAATTTGTTCCTAGTCTATGAACTACTGCACGTCTTTCAGTCAATTTACTCCTCCTTTAGTTGCTATTTTTCAGGAAACGGAAAAGAATGTTCACTGACATACTTCTTCCTTCACGTCTTGTCCATTTGGGGGCTATACTCTTTTTCCTGAAATGTTTAGTTGGTCCTTCTCTGCTTGGTTATGCCCTTTGACTCAACTAACCCAGGGGTCCGTATTTTCATTCAAAAAAAATAGCTCAGTGGTAAAGATTTTTGCATGCAACTTATTCATTCTTGTTCAAAGCATGTTTTGGACCCTCTTAGAAAATTCTAAGTCAAGCAATATTGCTATAAATATCACTACAACATGTAGAACAAACCAAAGATCTACAACAAAGTATGTTCATGACAATGAAACCAAACTAAGAAGAACTAATAGATACGAAGCCAGACTGTCCACAACGGAAAACCATACCCTGGCATAACCATAAGATCACTGTGAATAACCCATGAGAAACCACCCTTTCCAAAGAGGAGACCCACCTACCATGGGAGCTTATTTCAGCAGTAGGGGCCAGCCATCATTTGATTGGCAGGTGAACTGTCTATTAAAATATTGAACAGACATTGCCAGGAAATTATGGATCCAGCCATATTCTTTTACGAAGAGCAAATTTCAGTTTAAGTATTCATTTGGCTACCAGGAGGTTAAGCTTAATCATCAGCCAACATGTAAGTTAATGAGATTGCACTTTATTTTCCACTGGGAACAGAAAGGGGAAATATTTTGAGAATTTTTACCATTAACCCTGCTGAGGTCACAGCTGATCTGAGAGACACCGAGGAACTCTTTTCTTAAAGATATATTTAGTCACATCAATGTTGAAACTATGATGCCATTCAATGCAATAATATGCAAACGTGTAGCATATATTTTCAATAAAGGAAAAATCAATATACATTATCAGCTGACTCCATCTGAGTCTTATGTAGCACCACAGACTTTTTCCCAACTCTGAGCATAAATAAATGGAAATTCAGAGAGGGGCTAGCTCTAGGTAACCTCACCAATGCGGGAAGTAGGCATCGAGTGTAGGCCATCTAAGAATTCTGGGTTCTGGCACATTGCACAGTGTCAGATGTAGGCAAACATCGTAGACAATAGGGTGCCGCAGGCACAAGGAGGTGAGGCACAGCATAAGTAATAACAGGAAAATCAGTGCTTTGAAGACCATTTTTTACTTTTTACTTAGTATATCATTTTACCGAGGACAAAACTTGCTTCGATGCCTTGAATATTCTCATCAAATGTAGTTCTAATCAGCTGGTAGGATCAAAGGTTACTCTACCAGATCCCACGATGAACCAGCCCTGGTTTGGGGGGGGGGTGAGGAAGCATTAGGAAGGCATTTTAATCGTGGGCTCGATAAAAGGAAGGTCATCAAAGTACATTTATATTTGAACACTAAAAAGCCCTTCTTTGAAGCGCTTCCTGATGAGATTGTATTTAGTTAAATATTCTTCCAAAGTGCTTTGCCAGCTTTACATCCCAAAGGGGAGACAGGGTGGGGGCCAGCCGGCATGGGGTTCCTGAAAGCACAGAGGCCTATGCTCCTGTCAAGTTCAGAGTCTTCTACTTATTTTTTAGGTTCTGTCCGTTCTCTCTATGACAGCAATGATGCTTGATCTCTCCCTGGATATTTGCGGAATTATATGCCGTTGGAACCAAGCAAATGCGTCAGAAATGCATGTACTCGCCAGCACGCACATTCTCCTGTAATTGATTTGACTGGGAGACTCGAATTCATTGACTGGCCATAAAATAACCACTCGGCTAATTGAGTTACAGCTTACCTTCTAATGACTACTTCCTCCTCAGAGGAGTTGCACTTCATGCGGTAATGATCGGTGGGCTTCCTGCCGCAAACAGCCACATCGATTTTATTTTCACGTGGGTCTGCGTAAAGTGTTTCTGCAATTCTTTGCGTGCCTTTCCCTTTCACGGTATTTTCCATCAGCCTCGGGCTGCCACTTTGTGTCGTTGTCCAGAGATCCAGGCCTCACAGGTAACCTGGTCCCTGGAAGCGTCTTGAGCCTCTGCAGGAGCACGCCCAGTGCAGACCAGCAAGGTAGAGGATTTACTCGCCAGCCCCGCAGGAAAGCCTTTACGCTCTAACCCTGCAGAACGCCGGACTAGCCGAGACTCACGGTGGAAAGGAGGTTCTGAGCCTGACAACTCAAGTCCAAAGCCCTGGCTCAGTCCAGCACCCCCTTCCCCGGTTGTCCTGTGGACCCTAGGGGCCCTGCTCCTGTTCCCCAAATCTTCTCTCCTCTCAGGGAAGTGCTCTGGGCCCCCCGAGTTCCCTGTTCCTCTGCGGGGCCTCACACTCTCTCCTGCGGGATGGCGAGGCCAATAGGGCGCGACCTGCGTGTTTCCCGTATTCAGGGGTCCCTGTCCTACGTTGCCTTACGTCCAACACCTCACAACCTTTGTGGTGTTTTATCTGGTCTTCCCTTTCTTCCCTTGCTTTAAGCTGAAGGGTAAACCCGGTCTCTGTTTCTCCATCCTGGCTAAAAGCAGAATTTCGTTTGTCAGCTCTTAGCAAGAAAATTACAAAATCACAGGATAAATGCTAAAATAGGTACTGGGAAGACATATACACAAAGCAGGCCCAATAATTATATCAGACAGAAGAGACCTTAGGGAAAATATAATTATGGGTCATAGACAATGAAACAACATCAAGAGGATATAAGAAATGTTTGGTATAATTTTTTTGGTAGATGGATATAATTATGTACTCTCAAACTGAAGAAGAAAAAGAAGAGCAAACTATTCAGTAATGT
This sequence comes from Phyllostomus hastatus, assembly GCF_019186645.2. Lineage (NCBI taxonomy): Eukaryota > Metazoa > Chordata > Mammalia > Chiroptera > Phyllostomidae > Phyllostomus > Phyllostomus hastatus. Next base: position 20,714,575 of record NW_025333607.1, on the reverse strand, counting down.
TGTACTCTTTTGGTAACTGACAGATTATGTCCTTAGTAAAGATGTCATTATTAGACTTTATCTAATGAATATAGTGAAAATCAATGCACACAGAAAAATAAACATTCTTGTGTTTTAAGCACACCTGGAGTTTATCCAAAATTTGACCTCAGAAGTCTTAATATTATTATTGCTGGTGTCATGTTTTGCATTAGCTACAGGATCCGCTCTTTCATTTTCTTCATAGAAGTTTTAGTCTAATTAAGGATGTCCACAGGAGCGCATGAGGTTCCTTGGTCACGGATTCCGGCACAGAAATATCTGGGATCGGCAAGTCTCACAGCCCCTCTGATGTTGGTGTCAGCCACATAAACTAGCCACATCTCAGGCGAGTGTGGGTGCAGGCCACCCCCGCGAGCTCCCTGACACAGAGCCGGAATCGTTGTCATCGGCGACCTGGCCTCGGCGCGTCCTCGGCATCACCTTTGCTCGTGATGGCTTGGGACACCAGTGAAATTGTAAAGAAATGGTACCTTGGAATGGAGTCTCCCAAGTATCACTATACATGCACACTAGGTCCAGGCAACATCAGCTTTCCCAGAGCTGATTGCTCCTGAATCCTATTCCGATGAGCTGCGCACATTAGTTATGTAAATGTACACATATTTATATCAGCATAGTACATAGTGATATGAATGCATGTGTCAACATTAATAAATAATTTTGAAGCTCTTCAAATAGTATAATGAAGCTTTTTTAAAAATAGATATCCTTGAAATACAAATCACATTCTGAAAGGAAAAAACAAACAATAAACAAAAAGTGTGCGTGTGAAACAATCTCATTAAAATCTAGGCATTTTGAGGTGGCCTATTTTTTAAAAAATACCATCTCATGAAATGGGATTCAAGTGGCTTAACCAAAGGGTTGTTAAATGGTTATATTTTGTGAAAAAATATATTACCCCCAACAACACACACTATCGTCACTATGGAAAACAGTATGGAGGCGTCTCGAAATATTAAAATTGAACTACCATGTGATACACAGATTCTACATCTGGGTATATATTCAAAGAAAACAAAATCGCTGTCTCCCCCACTCCCCTGTTGATTGCAGCATTAATCACAATGCCCAAGGACATGGGACATGAAAACAACTTAAATATCAATCGACAGGAAAGTGGATATAGAAAATGTATATATGTGTGTGTACATATGTATACACATAAATACATGTGTGTGTCTATATGTGCTATGTGTGTACACACACATAAAATCAAATATGAAATATATTGGGCCATAAAAAGTGGAAACCCTGACATTTGTGACAATATGAGTGAACTTTGAAGGCATTATGCGAAGTGAAATAAGTCAGGCGAATTATATCCAATGTGTGATCTTACTTGTTTGTGAAATCCAGAAAGAAATGCAGAGAACCAGAGGACAGATCGGTATTTGCAGAAGAGGTGTGGGAGGGGGAGGGTAAGGAAAATGCACACAAGTGATAGAAAGCTGCAAATTTCTGATGATAAAATAAATAATTTCTGGAAATGTAATGTGCAGTATGGTGACCACAAGTCAATACTGTACTATGCATCTGATGGTTGCTAAGAGAGTAGATGTTAAAATTCTCATCACATAAAAATATGGTAACTACGTGGGGTGGTGGGCATTGACTGGACTTACTGTGGTGACCACTCTGCAATACACACATGTACCAAAAGATTATGTTGTACACCTGAAGCTAACACCATGTTACATATCAATAATATCTCAGTGAAACTGAAAAAATAATATACACATAGCAAATGTTAATTCATCATAACATCAAAATTAATTATTTTAATAATAGAAAGTCAAATATCCAGGAACTTCAATAGCAAGGTAAAACTATGAAACAAGTCAAAGGAAGAAAAAATAATTTAAAATATTTTCGAAGTGAGGAACATACCAATTATATAAAAAATAAGAAAGATTAAGTAAGTTAATGAGTTCAATTGTAGTGCATATACTGCGTGGGTGGTACTAAGGATTGCTAAGAATTGGAGATTCTTCAGAACATGAATAACTTTTGGAAGATATTAACAGCTAAAGTATTGAAGATATAAAAACATAAGTAGACATGTCAAAGGAAGATACATTTATCATGGTGTATCTTACATTTTCTCACGTGCCTAATCCATTTAGTGCTGATTGCTGTAAATGTGAAACATAGGAGAGGGACATTTTATTCCAGGTGAACCTGCAGAAAACCCTGAGCAGGGCCCCTTGCTGCACGTCCAGTTCCAAACGCCCGGATGTGATCACAGAGCGGATGGAGAGGTTAAAACAAGTCCGAAAAAGTATGCGGAGGGATTTTGCTTGTTTATATCTGTGAAGTTATATTCCGTAAAAAGTATTCACAACATTAAAAAGAATGAACTTACATTAAAGTAGAACATCATTTTCTTTTTCCATTTGAATCTGACTCTTTTCTAACTAGTGTTCTTCTGACTCCAGGTAACCAACCAGCATCATTTTACATGATTTATGTATTAGTTATGCCCTAAGGTAAGTTTTGCATAGGGTTTGAAATATAAGTACTCAGCTTCAACATTTTAGCATTTAAAAATGCAGCTTGATGTTTTTATTAGGTAGAAAGGGTAACTTTTCTGTACTATTTGCCTGAACTAAGAATACAATCATTTTTGGTGACAGTATACACTAACAGTTAAAATGGTTATGCATTTAACATGTAACTGTTCTGTTCCTAGAAATTTATTTTGCATTCTTTTTTTTAGTGTTTTAGTAATGGAGAAACAAAAGGTGAATCACGTCAAAGATGAAATAAAATTGTCAGATGGAGGTGCATCTACCTTTAAGATAAATTTATTCAAAAATTCACACAGCAGCCTCTTCATAACCTCCATAATACCTAAGTGCAAATAAAAATCTACAAAATATGGGTGAATTCTGATCAACCCTGAAAATTTTTATAGCATAACAAGTTAAATCGCTTTTTTGTTTGATGTTTCCTCATTATGCTTCCTTGGAATTACCCATCAGTCCCATGCACAGAGAGAGTTAAAATATGAGAAACTATTTATTACTTTTTTAAAAAGATTTATTTATTTATTTTTTAGAGAGGCAAGGGAGAGAGAGAGAGAGAGAAACATCAATGTGCGGTTGCTGGGGGTCATGGCCTGCAACCCAGGCATGTGCCCTGACTGGGAATCGAACCTGCGACACTTTGGTTCGCAGCCCGCGCTCAATCCACTGAGCTATGCCAGCCAGGGCCTATTTACTATTTTTTTAATGACTGTGCTGCAGATATTAAAGATCACCTTTTGGAGAGGAAAAGCAAAAGAGCAGATATAAATATTCAAAAACTGTTTAAAGTCTTAAATAAAGCTGTCAGTCATGCGGAACCTCTGCCGGAGCGTGACGCACACGCTGCACTGTTCTGGGTCAGTCCGTGTATCTGCTGGTCTTCCCCAGGCAGACTCTGTCCGTGGAGATAAGGGCTTCATATAACCCTCTCCCTCCACAGCATCCAAAATGATTCCCCAAAGAGTAGGCACTTGAAAAATGTTTTTATGTGAAAAAGCACTGATAAAATTGTCCTACAGATGATGGAATATATTCTATACCTTAGCATTTTTTAAGTTACGATTTATTGCTAGCTTATGATTGGATTTTACATAACAATAAAACTGAGAAGTACTAAACAAATCTCAGCCAGTTTCCTATAGCCCCAAATAGGAGCACGACCACTTTCCTTTCCTTGTCCCTCCTCGAAAAAGGCAAAACATTTAACAAAAACACCAAGACAGGGTGCAACATGCAAAATGTTCACATCTGAAATGTGGTGCCAAGTTTCTGTCATCTCGTTCCGTAAAGACTGTTCGCGTGGAAATCAGAACGGCCTCGTGGGTCCTGCACTCGGTGTGTCGTGGGCCCGGCTGCCCCTGTTCACCGGACATACCCTGTCAAGCCCGCCTGGATAATTAAAATCTGTCCATTGACTCTCCTGGGGCCTCTGATAGATGCCCCGGACGGTGAGCACAGACAGGATGGTGGTGTTTGCCTAGTTCATCATTTTGTAATCAAGGCCTTTCCTGTTGTCAGTGCTGGTCTTTATGTGTAAGAATACATATTTATTGAATGAGTAAATACGTGAATGTATCACAGAGGTCTCTCCAAGGAAAGGAGACATTGAAAAAACATTGTAGACTAGACCAATTTCCGGCCTTAGGGATTTGGTGAGTCATTGGACAAGAATTAGTGGCGGACCACTAACCATCCTGCCAGCCGAAGGCCGCGCGTTAATGACGAGCAGCCTGTGCCCAGCGCCACGTGGTCCACGGTTGAAGTGAGTGGGCGTGGCACTCATCCATGGCAAAGGCTCTTTTCCTTTATTCACAATAAAATACATCAGCGAGTCCTGTTTCTATTTCAGAGGCATAGGAAGTATGGACACAAATGTCCTGTAGTAATACACAAGTTGGAGAAATTTGTATAGAAATTAAATGGTCAGTACTCATTAGATTTATAATAATATTCCGTGAATTACATTACGCTACACTGGGCGCTTCCAGATAACAATATTTAAAACGTTGTGCACCACGCCCTCATTAGCTGATGGTCTAGTCCTCTCTAAATATCACACGCTGAACTTCCATTTAGGAAATCAAATTATCTAATGTGAATTTATTCAAACATGATTTTATCTATTTCATTCTTCAACCAAGAGAGTCATGTGACATCAAGTTATTAAGTCACCATTCAATATTAACATTCATAGAGAGAAGGGTCAAAGATCAGAAAAGTCTTGTTTCCAAAAAAGATTTCATTATTTTCCATCTAATTCAAAACTAATTCAGAAGAATATTAAAGTGACTTCATACTGACATAAAAAAAAAAACTGGTGTCCCAGTGACTAATCTCATAGATTTCTTCCCAAGTTTGACTATTTCTTCCGTCTTTCCCGTGGTCCTCTCTGCCCTGCTCCCTGGGGCTGGCGACCCTGGGGGGTGACCCTCTGCATGCCACCCCCTCCCACTCTCTACGCCTGCGTTCACTCCAGAAGGGAGTCTGCTCACACACAGTCCGCTTTGGTCAACATCCAAATCTGAATTTCCAGCTCAGTCAAGGTAGGGGGAAAAAGAGAAAACCTAGTTGCATGTATTAGGCATATGTAAAACCCTAATTACTATTTTTTCCTTGTTTGATTTTAACGTTTAATTATACATGATATAAATTACATTCGTTTTTGGTGCAAAATATTGTGATTCAACGTTTATACACCTTGCACAGCACACACCTCGATAAGTCCAGAAACCATCTGTCCATGTGCATAGTTATGACGATACTTTTGGCTGTCTTCCCTAGGTCGTACTTTATCACATCTCCGTGACTTATTTCACAACCAGAAGTCTGTGGTCCTTCATTCCTGCTCCTTTTCCGCTCATCCCTCTGCCCCACCGTCACCCCCTGAACCATCTACACCCCCACCCGGGTCTGTCCCTCCTCCCCCACCCGGCTTTGCGCCAGCGTCCGCCACATCTTCCTGCCAGAAATCTGAAGGTCATTAAGTTTCTTCTTTTCTCTTAAACCCATAGTTCTCAACCTTTATCACCTCTCCAAGGAGTATTTAAAATGTGTGAGAACACATTTAATTGTCACAGAGATATTACTGATTTTGAGGAGGCCAAAGCCATATAGCCTAAAATTCTATAATACACTTGGTAATAATGAAGAAAGGATTATTCCTCCAAAAATGTCAATATAACCTATTTTAAAAGCAAAGGGTTATTCCCAGTGTGTCCATCTAAAATTCTCCTTTTACTGCTGCAATATTTCTTCAATGTATTTCTTATTTTTGATCTCGAATACCCATTGCTGTTTCAATATCTCATAAGATCCTGGCCCCTCTGTTGCAATATTTTCTGAGATGTGGCGGGAATTAAACCCCTCATTTGTTTACCCAACAGTTTTGAAGGGCCTTGAACGTGCTGGACACTGTTCCAGACAATGAATAGAGTGCTGAATAAGCCACAGCCAGTTCTTTTAAGTAGCTTCGTTCTGGTCAAAGGAGATGGATGAGGATTGTCAGGGGAACTTGACTGTGCTGGTCTCTCAGAGACGAACCCGGGCACCGGCACCATTCACAAGTCTCCCCGTGGTTTGTGTTTGACGATCTGTGTTGCACAAGTTCAGTGTGGTCTGGTTTCCTACAACCTGTGATGTCCACAGTTAGCGAAGACCTTCCCACGCCATTCACCCAGTGACCCCAGGACACTTACACCCGCACTGCCAAGTTAGTTTCCTTATTGTTTAATTGTTTTAGTCATCATGGGTATTCCTGCATGTCTTGAAAACTAAAAACTCTTTATTTAAGAAGTTTCTTTTTCCATCCAGATTTTGAAATTACTGTTGATTTGAATCATGAGTTTTAATTAATATAGCCTGCAGTTTCTAGGGTAAGAATCCATACTATCAGCACACCATTAAGTTCTGTCAGCTAACGATTTTTTAGAATTTTGTATGAGTGTTTATAATTGATCTTTTTCATACTATTCTTTTCTCATGCTTATTAATCCATTTAATAATAATGATTATAAAATGAGTGGAGAAACTTTGATCATGTTATATTTCTCACCTATCTCTTAAAATACAGTGTATTTTCAGATCCTTAGAATTTTATTCACCATTTGGACCTAGAGTGTTTTTGCATAGGGACTTGCTTACATGCATTTCCGATTCGTGACTAGCCTATCACTCACGCAGTCTTGAGGGATGCAGCAGTGATACGTAGTTAGAGTTAAGGCTGATGTTCTAACCTGTGATCATGTGGATGAGTGAAGGTTTAAGTTAGTTGCTCCAAGGGGTAGAATTTCCCGGGATCGCAATGAAGTGTTAAATGCCCAAGTTTGCTGCTCCTGCCCCCACAGCAGCTATTCTGTTGCCAGTGAGTCCCCATGCCCTGTCCCCTTCTGACTGTCTGTACCCCCGGCTCTATTCACCAAATACAAGCTGTTAGAAAATGAACTGGGGACAAAAGACACCCCTTACTGAGGGTTCTTCACCCCAAGTGATTGCATCAGGTCCGTTGGTACAAATTTGGTGCTGTTCTTCCAGAAAATCTCCCCTGTTCCCCTGGGTTCAGGGTGCTCCTTCTCCCCACAGAGGCAGGACCCAGCCTTCAGTCTCCCTGCTGGCTTAGCCCTGCTTTCACTCTGCGTGTGTGAGTTCTGTCTTCCTTCTACTCTTCCCTACCTGGGGATGCAGCATGCCAACGTTATTGGTAAATTGTGCTTCAGGGGTTAATATTTTGCTGAGAAAGTGAGAGATTTGGGGTCTTCAGATGACTCCCTATACTTATTTTTAGTATGTGAGTTTTCTTTTAAATGCTCTGTAGTGTATATTTCTTGGAGAATTTTAGTTGAAAAGCAGTCTGAAAACTTACAGGGACCAACTTTCACGTAATTTGCTCACTCTCTGACTGGCAAGACCATAAATGCAATGGAAAGTAGACTGTCTCCCAGCGCATTTTCTGCTTCTGCTGGTGTCTGAGCGCACGCACACCCACCATGACAAGGATGCACATGCGCACATACAATCACATTCTCAGAAACTAAAAGGAGTAAAATAGCGGGAGAGCGCTGCATTTAATTATTCCCAAGGCTTTGTCCATAGACTCAAAAATCAATTAATTTAAATGACAAATACCACCTCATAACTTAATCTTTTTTCATTTAGAAGGGGGAGGGCTAACAAAGTGATTTGCATTTTATAACTGCTGTTTTCGGTTGTGCATTGCAAAAGTATCCAAAGCAACTCAAATTGTAGACAAAATATAAATTCAGTTTTTAAATGTGTGGACGCCTAGTAAGACATTCCACTCACAAGCTAACTTAGCTTTTAAAAAAATTAAGGTGTACACACAGAGAGGTAACATCAGAGCAACATATTATCTAATGGCCCAGCTCATCTGATTTCATCTTACTCTCTGGGCACAATTACGTCTGCACGGCCCAGTTCCTACGTTTTACGGCACACGGACCCGGTGGCAGAGCGGAGAATCACGGCCATTACTGCCATCGTCCCCGCCCGCGTGGGAACTTAATAGGCCAATCTTCCCTCTTGACGGCGCCTGCCTGGCCAGAGAAGATGAGGTAGTAGAGGGATTGGGTCACTTTAAAAGAGGCATTTGTGCAGAATGGGGAGCAAACTATCCATTGTGTCGTACTTAAAGGGAAATGGCACTTTTGCCTTTGGGCATCTTTGTAAGAGTAAGAACAAAGTTATGTTGAATGCCTTCTTGATTTCCTGCCACGAACACTGAATTCCACTCCCCATTAGAACAGAATAAATGGCATTGTATGTTGGTGTCAGTGCTATGATCATAGATAATGTCATGGAAAATAGAAACTGTAATCACGTTTAAGCTACTTTCCTGGATTGAATTTTTTCATATGAAGGTCATACAGCTGAAAAAGCACCGAGGAACTTCCACGGCACTAAATTGCAAAGACATAGAAAGATACCGAAGTTCCCCAACAGCACTTAGAACACACGCATCCTTGTCAATTAAGTTCTCGCTTCCTAAGTCAGTGAGGAAAACACGGGCTCTTTCCGAGAATCACGAAGTGTCATTAATGCTATCTACGTGTGTTGTTCTCCATACCTAGTGAGTAGGGAACTGAGAGCTTTTCCACATCTCCTGATCAGCCACAAAGTAATGTGGACTCCCTATGTGACATGTTTTTCTAGTGCTTTGTAATTCCGTTGGCTTCACTGAATTTCCTGTTGTCTCTGCTTTCTGGGGTTTTTTTAAATAACTAAATAGAATGTTGTACAATCTTTTAAGTATTTTCCTCCATTTAAATTAAACACTCTATTCATGGCTGGAATTATAAACATATATATCAGAAATTAAAGTAAGAGACACTAAATTGATAGAAAATGTTTTACAGTTAGAATCCTTCTGGTTTAGGATGGTTTCAGGTTAAATGTGAAAAACTCCACTAAGCATAAGACTAATTTAACTTTATGTGTAAGAAGTGAGGGTTTTTTTTTCTGATTCAGTAAGGTTATCCTTTGTCATAAAGCTAAAACATCCCAAAACAGAATTTTTAATCCCAAAATAATGAAGTTAACCTGAAGATAGTCCTGGACTGTTGGGCCCATTCCTATTTATATCGGGGGTGAAGTTGGGGTGAGCGGGTGATGTGTGTGTGTAGGTACTGCTGCTACGGTTTCGTAAGTATAGAAGGAATCATTTTATCTTTTTAAAAGTGTTGAATCTGCCCTGGCTGTCATAGCTCAGTGGATTGAGCGCGGGCTGCAAACCAGGCATCGCAGGTTCGATTCCCAGTCAGGGCACATGCCTAGGTTGCAGGCCATGACCCCTAGCAACCACACATTGATGTTTCTCTCTCTCTCTCTCTCCTTCTCCCTCCCCTCCCTCTCTAAAATTAAATAAATAAAATCTTAAAAAAGAAATTTCTAAAAAAAAAAGTGTTGAATCCCTTTCTGACAAGTGTAACCAGTCTACGAAGTCTGTGAGATATGCCCTTCCCTCAGCAGAGAGATTGGTTAACATTTGAAGTTACTAGTTTAACTAATCTAATACATTGAGAGAATGGGCAGGTACCAGGAGAATTTAAAAACTTAACCATTTGAAAGTGTTTTCTCACTATCCGTGAGAACTAAGTAGCATTTAGGGCTCTGGAAAAGGTGGGAATTTGCATCCCCATGTATGGCGGGGGTTCAGAAACACACGGGAGCCTTTGGTGGGGAGACATCAAAGGCTACGGTCTTGAAAGCCCCAGTAACAGGCTGCCGTCGTTACGGAAGGCTCGCCGTGACCCGGTGTCGAGAGCAACAAGGCTGAGGGAGTGGAAAGTGCGGGAAGAATGCGAGTGAACGTTCTCACGTCTCCTTTTCCTGTTTCAGAAAAGGAGGAATACAGTAAGGAATAGATATTGTGCTCTTAGCAAATCCTTAGCAGTGTAGAGCAGATTTGCCCTTAATTTCACATGCGAAGAGAAGTGATCTTCACACTGTCAAAATTCTTCCTTTCCTGCCAGGCACCAGTTTCAGAAGAAAGTTCATCCATCTCCATTTAAGGCTAAATCTGTGATCTTTATCCCGTTCCTCCTGTTCTCAGTTTGATCATGACCAATTGCTTATTCTCTCTTCCTTTTCTCTTTTGACTGTTGCCATTCAATAATGGAACCTTGGACCCAAGCTGTACACATGCCAAAGTCTCTCATGTTTCAAAGAAACCTTCCTTTGACTCGTCTTGGGAGCTGGATTCGGAATTTCTTTCATTTTCTGGCCTTCGTTGTTGGGCCCTGCAGCAGCGGGGCCTTCTTCTACCACAGAGGTTACCGCTCACACTGCCACACACTTTCTTTTTAATCCTGTGCGTCATTCCGTATGTGTACTTCACGATTTTTGCAAACTCTAGCAAATGGCTGGTTCATAGACATGACCCCACTATTAAAGTGGTTCTTAGGTACTTCTGTTAGACTTTGGAACTGAGCATGGAGGATTAATCCAGTAGCATTTTATCCCAGAACATTCCTTTATTTTTCTTCAGTATCATTCTCCCATTAGTCAATTTATAAATAAGCATATCTCATGAGCAGACCTAGGCCTAAGCCGTGTACCTTTCAAATGAAAGGCTCACAATCCGATGGGTCTTTCAGACTGACAGGTAGAAAATGAGGATTTCAGTTCTGCAGTCATGTATTTTATTAAAATGTACTTATGCCCACTTCTCCTTCTGTTACTGAAGCGTTCATTAACAAAATTATACAGTTAGGGGGCTTTCCAAAGCTTTAAAGCACTTTTAAAGTCAATTCAGTCAGAAATAAAGCCACGGGATCTTTTAAAGGCTTTGTAGAAGCAAGTCATAACTCACTCATTAATTAATTTGAATGCTTATACTTTTATTCCCAAGTTTAAATAAATTATTCTAATAATTAAATGAATTATTCTCTGTCTTATTTATTTATCCTTTCAAATTATTCTACTTGTCTGTCTTGTACAGATAAAAAATTATTAGGCATTATTTAACTCCCACTATTCTACTTGAAATATAAGCCATTCTTCAATGGAAAATTCAGAAATACATATATGTGTGTGTGTATTTCCCTTAAAATACATAGATATATATAAAAAAATATCTATATATGAGCATATATACGACACCAGGAAACACTAAATTTTATATTTGTATTTATATTTATATTTATATTTATATTTATGAGAATACAATGATTTAGGGAAGCTATCCAATAGCATTATTTTAGAATTAAAAAATGACGTAGTGAAAGAAGAAAATCCATCATTTTACTGGGTCATCTGAACATGTGTTTGTCATTTAGGAGCCTAATGACACTAAGCATCATGGGTGACGACAAACCGTTGAGAATTTGTTCCGAGTAACAGTGTGAATACATGCTGAAACATACTAATCACTGCGCCCATAACTTGGGCTTGAATAGGAACAGAGTTTCAATCATGTTTTATTGGGAAAGTCAGATTCAATAGGCTTATTCTCACTAATGCACAAAAAGATACAAGCGCTGTTAACTATTATTCCTAATCGATAGGAGTGACCAGAAAATATGCACATTGGGTGGCTAGGAGGAGCCCCAAGGAGGACGGCTCTGCATAAATTTGCAGGGTGAACCAGCAGGATTATGGAAAAAAATATTTCCGTTTTTAACCACAAGAGCAAGCAAAAGCGGTGCTCTGCAGAGATCAATCTCTAATTAGCACACTAAGGAGGAAGTCCTTTATTTTACTACGGAAACGTGGAAAATCTATGTAGACTTTTACCAAGAGAGACCTTTTCTGTATTACATACCCACAGTTCATTTTCCGAAACTCTTAAACCCCAAAAGTTCTGGGAGCAGCCGCAACGGTCTATTAGTGGAAAACTTGATATGAATTAGCATAAGGATATTCATGATCTTTATACATTTCAGTGTGATTACATAGATGCTCTGTTGAAAAAATATGTTAACATATGTTAATCTATGTTAATTTAGAGTTTTCTGCAAACCTGCTGGGACTGTAATATACTCCCTAAATGTATAAATGTGAAACTTTTTAACTAACCAAGACATTTCCCCTGAGAGGCTTCTGATGAGGCGCACCGGACACAAATACCAAGGAACACTAAATTATATACTCCGTCCATTTTTGCAATGGCTTATGTACTTAAAAGTAACTAAGTGCCTGTATAATAGAACAGTCAAGTGCACCGGACCTGGTGCATACATGAGCTGACGTGCAACACAAACCTCTCCGCCCCTGTTTACGCCACCAGTTGCCAGATGGCGCCGGTTTGTGGGAGGTCCTGACCAACTATTAATCAGGCTTCTTTTCACTCTGGGACAGGCCATGACGCTAACCGTAAATTAAATGTCTCCCCCTTCCTTCCACCCCTCTACCACTGCCTTCTCTCCCAGTCTCCCTCTGTCTCCATCCCAGTGCGGGGCAAGTCCCCCCTGTCTTTCAAGATTCGCCCTATCTTGTAAGCAGCTTAGGACTGTGTGGGCACAGGACTTACTGAGTGGGGAGGGTTCCAGTGCCGATCCATGTATCCAATGTAAGCAAACGTATCTGCTGTTCTCTTGAAGATAAATAGAGCAGGAGCTCCTGTTTTAGCGCCACAGTGGATCGCTGTGAGCACTTTGGCCTGGGACTGAGTTCTGGGGATGGGCCAAGTGCAAGAAGAGGGCGGGCAAGTCCACACCCCGCGCCTCAAATGGGCTGGCTCTGGCTTTGTCACCAGTGTGACTGTTCTTTGTGCTCTGTGCACACTCCTCACACACAGCTTCCATCGTAAACGTAGTAGGTGAGGCAAGCTTTGCTTCCAGTTCAACTCGGTGTGCTGCCACGGCATCTCCAAGACACTAGCCGCCTTCTTCCACTTTAGTCTCTGTCCCCGAACGTGTGTGGACGAGTTTGGGTGTGTTTAGGTTCTGTGAAGGTATACATACATTTGGCTGCATGCGCAGTTCCGGACCATTTTTATTTCCTTACAGTTATCATTATACTATTAGACATAATCTTTTTAAAAAATTTGAAGAGTGTTATGCCATATAGGTTATTTTTAAAGAGATTATTATAGTGATGAAAACTGTTCTATTGTATATGTTTTGATACATCAAGATAGTCTTTACTGTTAACAATAGAGTAATTTTTAATTGTTTCACTCCTTTTTACTTTTTGAAATTTCGTTGTTAGGAAAGAATTTGATCCTATCCAGTAGCATTTCATCTAGCAAATAAAATGATCATGTTCTCTAACACTTCACCAACTGACCATTTCTCCCTAAAATGACTTATGATCAGCCTGCCTCGGGCAACGCGACGCCTCGGAGTGTGGTTCTGCCCCAGCCGATCGCGAGTGACCGATGCGCTGCTAACCTGGGCCTGGGGACGCGCCCTCGCCGGATCTGAGGGAACAGACGCACAGCCAGAAAAGCTTAGAAACTGTGTAATCCACACTATCTTCATGACCTTTAGAAACAGAGCTTATGGATTCAACCATCACTTGATGACTTTTTCTGAAGTATTTGCAAGTGCGTGTGAAGTGCGTGTGAAGTGAGAACAGCACTCACATGAGTAGAGGAGTTTCCAAATTAAATTATGTCTATTTCCGTTGAAGAGGATTTTATTTAATAGGACTTTTATTTATTTTATTTATTTTCTTTTATTTCTTTTATTTATTTATTTATTTTATTTTATTTCTTTTATTTTTTTATTCTTTTATTTTGATATAATGACGAGTTCCCAGAATCTATCCTGTTCAAATATCACAGCCTCTTTAGAAAATATCATTACTTGTGGTAAATGCAAACGTCTTTAGAGGAAAAACACGCTCTGAATATATTTTTAAAAATCCTTTAAATCTGCATTTGCCAACTTTTCATTTTATTACGCCCATTGGAGGAAGGTAGGACACCAGGAAGATTTGTATCTGAAGGATTCGGTTTGCCGTACAGATTTTCCGGTTTCTGTTACGTTCGCAGACCGGAGCCAAGCCAAGTGTACACACGTAACCTGAAGGCGGAATTCAAAGACCCGTGCAGGCAGAAAGCCGCATGCATGCAAGTAACAGAAGGAAAGAAAACCTTGGAGTTTTCTCCACGGTTTTCTAAATGATCAATGAACAAAGAAGTCTTCTGCGTTGGCTAACTCAGTATGTTTAGCTACATCAAATAAACCTATTGTGAGCTTTCCACTTTCTCTTTAACACAAAAATACAAAGAGGAGATTTGCATAAAATTAATGTGTTTTTTTTTCAGAAACAGATTTGCTAGAAGTAATTCACTTTTACCATGATGTTTGAAAGATGAATCGACTAATAAATGACAGGAATGATGGAAGAAGACTCAACCCCCAAACTTTTTCCTTTTATACGTCAAATTCAGTGGTAGAATGGACTAAACAATATTTTTAAGCTACAGACTGTTTTTAGAAAACTGGTAGTGTGGTTTGGTAAATTTATTTACCAAATAAATTTGGTAACCGTGTCCGTTTAGAATTTGAATCAGGCTACCTGCTTTCTATTCAGTGCTTAGCACATCGGACACGGCATTTTGCGTCCTCATTTCACATTTTTATATGCAAAGCAAACATCGGGGACGGAGCGTGCACAGCACACGACAGAGCAGATTTGAAACGTGACGCGTGGAGCTGCGCCGTTAATTCTAACCGATGGTTTAGGCGAGGTGCAGCGGGGCGCTTGCACTTTCTACAGAAGATTAAATCATTTTCTGTATGTTTAACAGCAACTACATCAACGCAGGAGCTATTTTAGTCTCAATAAATAAGCAGATGTTAATATAAAAATAATCTTATTTTGAGGCCCACAGACCTGTTGAACAGCAAATTAGAGTACAATTATTATAACTCAGCCAGGATTTCCTAAGCTGTAGTAAGGAAATCAGTTATTAATTTGTCAAACACACACACACATACAGGACTTTCAAGAACTCAGATGAAATAATCACAAAATTTCATCAATAAACATAAACATTCAACTGTGATCCTGCCCGGGTTTCAAGCCTTCGTCCTCGGTGTGTTGTCCTAACCACGCACCTGTCATCCGTATTTATCCATATTTGCTCAGGTTGAAACGGTAACCACTGAATATAACAGGATAAAGTCTGACTCTATTTGTAAACAGCATTTCCGATGTGAAGGTCACTGTTCTCTTTGGAACAGTTGCAAAGCCAGTGCTGCTCTTGATTGCCATACAGAGAAAGCGAATTATTACCACCCTCATGGAAAACCTTATGCCAGTAGACATGATCTTGAGTGTCTTAAATCTGATGGTAGGTAAAAAGCTGCAAATATCTAATTCAAAAATACCATCAAATACTTTGTGTTTATTTAAGCATAGATAGGGGGAGATACTGTTTATATAGAATCTAAATTAGATTCATGTTAATAAGCATTTTATTAATTTTTATGTAGTTTGTGGTTCCAGATGGTTCAATTATTTTCTGGTACTTAAGCCAATGTGAAATTCAAGGGACATTTCAGGCCGTGGTCATTAACATACCCTGATAACCTCTAATAATCATTGCAACATTGTGCCATTTACAAAGATTGAGTTTACATGCATCATTAAGCAGATATTATATATGGCTGTTATTTTTCTTATTTGTTCAAAGTTAATCATACAGTAAATGATTTACTGGCTCACACACAAAATTAAGAATAACGATGTTTGGAGCATGTCAGTGTTTTTAACAGGAGGTAATTTTTTAGACAAAGGCAGTGCAGGTGCGTGCAGAGAAGCACAGGGGTGGGCGACCGGCTTTACTTCCTGCTGGGGAGCGGAAGTCAAGGATTGCGCCTCACTCTCAGTTGTGTCCCAGTCAGTCCCTGCTGTTGCCACTTAAAATCCTAAGGTTCAAAGGGATCTTAGGTCATTCACCTCATTCAGGTTATTTTTGCATATTCTTAAGTGATCAGAAGCCCACAGCTTCAAACATTTTTGGGAATGGTGACCCCAGTATCTGTTAAGGCAAATTATCTTCACTCCAGTTGCAAAATAAATACTCAAGTCTTTTGAGTTAATAAAATAATTAACAATCAGCAAGTGAATGCAGGAAAGAGGACATCTACAAAAGCCACAAATACCACGTTCCTTCAAAGATTTGTATCATTTTACCACATGTTTTATAAGTATTTCAAAGAAACACAGAGAGAAGGAAGTTAATACTCTACCTAGACCTATTGATCCTATCTGATAGAAAGTTGGGCCCACTAAATGGTTTTCTCCTAATGGAGTTAATGAACTTGAACAGGAGTTACCAAAGGTTGCAAGTACTTTCCAATCTTATCTTTAAGTGGATCATACTGATGCAATGAAATGATTACTGTTCAGATCATTTTTTGAAGAATCAACGAAGACTTTTCCTTTCCTCCATAGTTAAAAGAGTTAAGATCACTGAGCTAGCTAATTATTCTCTAAAACAACCTCGTAGGAACTGCACCACTCCAAAGGGTCACTGGGAGACAGAGCAGGTAGTCGCTGGGGACACGAGGGGACAGCACACACTCTGGCTGATGGAGGGGAGGGGAGGGGAGCGGATGTCCTGCCCGGCCACCATGGAAGGTTCCTGTTGCTCTGCCACCTGGGTGCTGGAGGCAGGACTAGTCCGAGAGGCCACCACTGCTACGTAACGACTGGCTCACCAGAGGCTGAGGATCACTCACTGCTGATGATTTAAGTACAACAGTTGCAACATTCCCATAATTAAAAACTAGAAGCAAAGCATTGATGTAGAATAGACCTACATGCCTATTGATTTAAGAAAATACAAATTAAGAGGGGTTTTATAGAGGACATTTATAGGGGTACAAAGTGGGGTGTGCGTGAGAGAGAGGGGGGAAAATCTAGAGAAGGCGACATAAGCAAAGGTTTAACATGAATCTTATCGAGTGGGCAGTCAACTCTGCGGGGCGTGAAACACTTGGAAAAATTAGACTAATGGCTTTTGTCATATGTCTTTCTGTACTACTTGAGCTGTTTTGACTTATTGTTTCATAAATCAAAACAATTCTTTTAAAGAAAGACTACCCCTGCATGCGCACAAGGAGGCAGGGGTGCACGCTAACGGCAATGTGATGTCGTGGGTGAGTTTGTGCACAGAGATTGTTAAGACTCAGCGATTGAGTGGCATTCCTTTAAACTGCAAATATGAATCTTTGGCGATTTGAATGCATGCCTATGTCTCGAGAAAATGAGGTAAATATCAGTGCTTTCTGGTTGCTATAAAGTAAAGTTTAAGTAAAAGTTCAACCACAGCTTTGTAGAGATAAGGCAGGGATCCTTACCCAAATCCATGTGACAGAGTCATTTAATTTAAAATTTAACATTATTATATTTTCATACATGGGGAATTAAAAGATTCAAAGAAATAACATTTTTCTTTCTCCCTCAAAAGCATAGCCGTGGCTTCCTATCCTGAAATTCTTGTCTTTTTCTGACATTTTATGCATCAGGGAAGTGTTAAAAAAGCATTTTTCCTTAAAGTCTAAACCACGATTTTCAAACTTGACAGGAATTATCTATATATATGCTGTTGTAATGTTGTGAAAATAAAGCTCACACAATTGTGATTCACACGCCCCTGAGTTGAGCGCAGTTCGTGCCCTGCCCTGTTGTACTGTGTCCTCGGAGACCACGGTGCGACGTGAAACCAAGGGCAAGCGGCAGAAACTTCTGTCCTCGGGGAAGAGCAGGACACCCGGACAGCAGAATGCCTCGAAGCCAGCAGGCCCGGGTCTGCACAAACTGGGGGTGTTCGGGGGAAGTAGGAGACGGAGCTCGTGCAGACAGAGCACCCCGGGACTGGAGGACCGACGCAGGGGTCCACTGGAGGTGGTGCCCAGACACCATGCCTGCTCCAGGGCTCTGACCACTGGGAATGGCCTCACCTGCAGGTTCCCGCTTGCTCCCAGAGACGGGTAGCACTCACATGTACGGCGTGAGCTCCCCTGTGCCCCCCAGTCTCCCCCTCAGTTGAGTCAGAGCCTGCTCTGCTCTTGTCCGGGGAGGGAGAGTCTTTCGTGCCACTCTGTGGCAGTTAAGAGCTGGCCTCCCTGCTACAGCCTGTTCTTCCCCTGCCTGCTCCAGGCGTCGGGGACCAGGCGTCCCACCCGGTGCCATGCCAAACTGAAGAAGGGCCGCCTGACCCCTACCGGGATCTGCGGGACCGGGGAAGAGAGGGACTCACGTCGCCTGGACCGCAGGTGGTGTCCGAAGTGACACCTCGCATTTACTGTCTGGACAAACGTTGTTGTCGGTGTGGGACACAGAGGCTTGAACTGTCATTGTCTTCACCGTGAAATGGTGACATGGCGTCATAAAACGGTAGCTTTGTCTGGAGACAGTACTATAGCGCCCTGGTATCAGTGAGCAAAACTCGACCCCGAATCTTGATTTCTACGTAGCATTCTTAACGAGACAAGGGCTCTTGGGTAATAGGGGCCACGTCAAAGCAGGAATGAGAAAAGCCCCAGATGAACAAGAAACATCGTGTTTGAACCGAAAGCAAGAAGGGGCCCAGTGGGGACATGTCCAAAGCACGAGCAAGTGCATCAGGAGTGCCTTCCGCTGGTCAGTCTGCGACACTTGGGAAATGAATAATAATAGTCATAGATTGTGACTCTTTGAGCAAAGAAAAGCCTCCATTGTTGGAGGAGGTCACCCAGAGGATGGGACCACTGGTGGGCCGGTGAGCTGGACCCCGGAATCAGCCCTGTCCCGTCCTTGGAAGGTATGTCCACCGGCTGTTCCCATACCCGTCGCCTGGGGACCATAAGGTGTTGAGACCTTCTGGACAGTATTTGCGAGGGAACCCGGTCAAGGCCTCTACATGAACTTCAGGGGAGGCGGGTGCAGAGATCCTTCATCTTGCATCGCCCAAGGTGACCCTCGTAGCTGAGTTCCCTTGCTTGCTAAACCGCCGCCTACGAATCTGGAGGGATGGGTCCCTGCCTTCTGAATACAGTGTCAGATTTCGCTGGGGGTCTCTCCAAGTTGCCACGGAACATCCATCATTCTACAGCCTATAATAAAAATTGTGATGGATGGTAGAACTCACAAGTTTCACGTGTGAAGATGTACAAAATATCACATAGACACAAATATCTCCCAATGAATTACCTATTCATCAGAAACGAGAACACAGTAACCTTCCAGCATAGACAACTACTGGCCACTACCTTCACAAGCCAGCAGAAACAAGTGTCACTGTTACTGGGACAAGCCACTGTCCCACACCTTCTGACAGGACGCACCCACTGTGAAGGACGTGTCGGGTCACTGATGTCCCTGAAAATGACACGGCCTGAATCTAATCTCTGCGCCATCCCAGATTGAGAGAGGCATTCTACAACATAACAGGCTTGTACTCTTCGGAAATGTCAAGATTAAGAAGCTCACAAATTGTGTGAGACATCACCACACGTTACAAGAGAAGGAAAAGAATCGACATCTGGATGAAATGCCTGGTGCTGGACTGGAACCAAATCTGGGGCAAACAGCAGCCCTGCAGCAAGCCCGTGGGAGCCCGGGCTGCGTGCCCGTGGGCGGGGCGCGGCGGGAACGGATGATGCCGCTTCCGTCTTTAACTAAAATAAGGACTCTCGATTCTGTCCTGACACGTGGGTATAGCGAAATGTTAAATAAAGCTGCAGAAGTAAATGAATAAAAAATGGGATAAGAAAACCAAGTTACAGCCACTCAATACAGAAGGAATGGTGTCTTTATACATTATAATGGGTGTTAAAACTAATAAGTTTTATGGGGAACGTAATTACATAAGTAGATAAGTATCTGTGTTCATCCATGCGCTTCGTGTGTATTCTCAGCTGTTTACATACATAAATATGTCTGTGAATGGACAAATACAGTTCGAGATAAGATACTTAGCTCAATGAGTTGTCTAGACTATTCTCTGAATATGCCAAATGCATATGTTTAAGATAATTGCACTTGATATGAGATGCTTACACATGCAGTCTTCAGTCTGTGCTGTTTTCTTCCGAACGAATCAAAATCCTGCCAGATTCGAGGCCTCCAGCTTGGGCTCGGTGTGAGTCACGCCAATCAGAAAGGCGATCTGGGAACTGTTGCTACTGTGACTAGAGAATTAATTTCACCGTTGAATAACTTAAACACGCTTATAGAGATAATTCCCCAATCTCAAAAGAAAATAAAACACAGCTATTTTCTCAAAGCTGGCAAGTTTATACTCGGAGACTACTTAGAGAAAAATGCAGCAGTGGACAAAGAGAAAAGGAAGAGCATGCAGCATTAAATATTGAAACGCACAGCATGCAGGCTACGGTTAACGTCTCCATCCAAAAAGATAGCTGATGGGAGGGAGAAATCGTTCAGGAAGAGTACTCTTCCAGATTACTGTAGGCAGGAAAGACCAACCCTATTCACATTGAGTTCTTTGAAAGAAAGTGGTTTTCCTATGTGCTTAATGTTTATAAATCTTTGTTTGCTTATAGGAATTGAGTTGAAAACGGTGTGGACATTCTAGCCTGGAATTTAAGCTTCGTAGGTAAATTCTTTAAATCAAATGACCCAATTTTTGTTCAATTTTTATTGTATATCTTCATTGTAATCTCAACATACACGTTTTTTTCCTGTTTCTACATGCCAAGCGACCACGTTAGTGGTGTGGGTGCAGCCGCGGTCTCCCAGGCCGCCGTCCAGGCTTTCTGGCCCCTGCACTTCTGTGGAGCTCAGGGCCTCCCTCCAAGCTCGGGGGCTCTGGGCAGAACTCGGTCCCTCGCTCTGCGGAACCCTGGGCCCGCGTCCGTGCTGGCTGGCGGCCAGGGCTGCCTGCTCGTCCTCACTTGTCACCTGCTCTTTCAGACGTAACAGCTTTCTTCTCCAAGCCCGGGGGACACGTCTCTGCAAGGATGAGCCCTCGTTTTAAGGGCTTGCTCAGCTGAGGACCACCCATAACCCCCTTTCGAGTCACTCAGAAACGACTGATTTAGCATCCCAGTCTCCTCTGAGAAGTCCCACCTGGTCACAGGTGCGACCCCTTCACAGGGCCACTCACGCTCATGCTCATGGGGAGGGGATTTTGCAAGGTTGTGCGCATCGCAGGTGGGAAGTGTGACCACCTTAGAATTCCGTTTAGCAAAACTATATGAGTGTCCTGAATAATAAATGATCGCCCACGTAGCAGTTTAAAGCAGCCTCCATTTATTCCCCTCCCGTTGGTTTAGGCCAGGGGTCTGGCGCGGCAGGGCCTAGCTCTCTGCAGCAAGATCAAAGGGGAGCCTGGGGCTGCGATGCCGTCCGGGCTCGCAGTTCTTTCCCACAGTCGCCAGGGGTTGGCAGGATTCAGCCGCACGTTGTTGCGGAGCTGAGGGCCTGTCTTTCTCTCTGGCCGAAAGCTGGGTCTGTCTCAGCTCCTAGGCAGAGGCTGCTGCCTGACGTTCTCTGCTGTTTGTTTGACTCTCTCCTGCCAGCTCGGCATCTTCCTCCTGCAGGAGCAGGACCAGAACCCCTCCCACTTCACACTGAATAGCTCTGACTTCCTGGGGGGGGTTGACTAATCAGGTCGGGCCCACCCAGAGGACCGCCCTTGGGTTAAAATCAACTGACTGGGAGACTGAATCACGCCGTCCAAGTCCCTTCTGCTGTCATATAGGGTGACATGATCACTGATCACATCGTATTCACACAGGTACACCAGGCGACGAGAATCTTAGCCATCTGATTCCCGGTGAGGTGACCAATTGGGGCAGATTTCTTCTGTTTTTAAATGACAGGTTTTCTAAGACATACCACAAATATATCAGCATTCCTAAATATGCGAACATATATAAAACATTAAATAATTATTTCCTGCTCCCTTTTTTTGTCTATATGTGCTATGGATAATAGTATCAGCTTAATCGTGATGTTAGAAAAGCTAAATATCACAGATGTAAAATCCCTATTATAATGTTTTTATATCATATTAATAAATAAAATGATTTTATTACTTCCAACAAATTATAATTTTCACCATTCTTTCATTATAAAAATGATATAGATATGTACATATGTATATTTATATGAACATACATATATGAAAGAAAGATTTATGTAAATATCTCCATTTTGCAGCTTGAATCTGTGCTGCTGTGCCACTGTGTGTTATTGGTTTACAGGGACATTTTAAAAATTGGTGATGCAAATACATACTAAAATTAATTGAAGCAGTTCTGTTTAATTTTAATTAAACTATTGTAATTCTACTTAGCTGTTATGACATGAGTAAGAGCTACACTTTCTCCTTTTGTATTAGGTTAAAGCAAACTGGAAAAACACAGATTTAATACTATATATTCTTCATTATTTAGTATTAGGATTTTAATACTAAAATGTCATCCGTTGTACTGGAAGTATATGCTACCAAGCCTAGATTTAATACTTGATCTAATTGTAGTATCCACTTGTCCCAGAAACGTAGCCTCTTTAAAATTTTTTGTTGTTATTCTATTAGAGCTGCCCCGTTTTTCCCCTTTGCCCTCCTCCACCCAGCCCGCTCCCCACTCCTACAGCCAATCCCCACACTGCTGTCCATGTTCATGGTCATTTATACTTGTTCTTTGACTAGTCCCTTCCCCTTCTTTCCACCACCATCCCCCTCTCCCTTCCCCTCTGGTCGCTGTCAGTCTGTTCCTTATTTCCAAGCCTCTGGGTCTATTTTGCTCATTAGTTTATTTTTGTTTAGTAGGTCCCTCTGATAGGTGAGATCATGTGGCATTTGTCTTCTACCTCCTGGCCTATTTCACTTAGCATAGTGCTCTCCAGTTCCATCCATGCTGTCATGAAGGGTAGGAGCTCCTTCCTCCTTTCTGCTGCGTAGTGTTCTATTGGGTAAATGTGCCACAGTGTTTTGATCCACCCATTTACTGATGGGCACTTAGGCTGTTTCCAGCACTTGGCTATTGTAAACAGCACTGCTGTGAACATTGGGGTGCGTACGTTCTTTTGAATTACTGTTTTAGTGTTCTTAGGGCATATTTCCAGCAGTGGGATTGCTGGGTTAAAGGGCAGTTTCACTTTTAGTTTTTTTGAGGAAATTCCACACTGTTTTCCACAATGGCTGCACCAGTCTGCATTCCCACCCACAGTGCACTAGGGCTCCCTTTTCCCCACAACCTCACCAGCACTTGTTGTCTGTTGGTTTATTGGTGAAAGCCATTCTGACGGGTGTGAGGTGACATCTCGTTGTGGTTTTAATTTGCATCTTTCTGACATTGAGCATCTTTTCATATGTCTCTGGGCCATCTGTGTGTCCTTCTTGGAGAAGTGTCTATTAAGGTCCTTTGCCCATTTTTAATTGGATTATTTATTTTCCTGGTGTTGAGTCACATGAGTTCTTTACATATTTTGGAGATCAAACCATTGAAATTGAAGCAGTAATAAGAAAATTCCTGGCACACGTAAGTCCCGGGCCAGATAGCTTCACAGGTGAATTTTGCCAAACATTTAAATAAGAACTGACTCCTATTCTTATCAAACTAGTCCACAAAAATTCAAGAAAAGGGAAGACTCCCAAACTCTTTTTACAAGGCTGGTATTATCCTAATCCCAAAAGCAAGTACAGACAAAACAAAGAAAGAAAATGACAGGCCAATATCTCTGATGAACACAGATGCTAAAACCCTCAGCAAAATATTGCAACCTGGATCCAGCAACACATTAGAAAGATCACACACCATGACCAACTTGGGCACATCCCAGGGATGCGGGGACAGTACAATATCCACAGATGAATAAATGTAATACACCACACAAACAAAATGAGGGACAAAAATCACATGATTATATCCACAGATGATGAAAAAGCATATGATACAATCCAGCGCCCATTTATGATTAAAAAACACTTAGCAAAATGGGAATAGAGGGAGCATTCCTTAACATAACAAAGGCCATATGTGAGCGACCTACAGCCAGAAACACAGGCTGAACCAACCAGTCTGGGATTTTCTGGTCACGCTCCAGTACGTGAATCTGTCCTGTGGGCCCTTTCCATCTCCCGTAAAAGAGAGAGACAATCTACATGAAAAAAATAAAATAAGTAAAAATAAAAAGCCAATTCTTCCTGTTCTTTTCCCCCAGAGAAAAGACATGCTGGCCCTTTTCCTGTGTTAACAGCTCCCTTCCCTACCCTTTTGCCTGTAAACGCCTTCGATCTTGTCCAAGTTCCCTGCAGTTGCTGAGTGAGACGCTGCCCAACTCGTGAATCACTTTAAAAAGCCAATTAGACCTTCAAATTTACTCGTTTGAATTTCGGTTTTGAACACTATTAAATTTTAATGTGAATCACAAGATTTTAAGCCAGAAGACACCTTGAGATAAGTAATACCAAACCCTCAATCACGGCCTTCTGAGGAATGCAGCGATCTCAGGGTTCCTGCTCTTGAGAACCAAACCCGGACTCTGGATGGGGTGGGGGGGGGGCGGTGCAGATGGGGTGCCGCAGGGACACAGCCCAGAGATGCAAAGCAAGATTTTCACCCCAGTCAGCTGACTCCCCCAGACAAGAAAGAATGCACCTGAAGCCAAGTGCCTGAAAGCAAGCCAGAGAGAAAAATAAAGTCGGTGAAAGAGACTCTAACAGCTCAAATTAATCATGGCGTCCGAGAGCTGGATGGTGATCACTCACAGAGCACGTGTTCAGGAAAAGGTTAACACGTCATTCCGGAAAGTCTGGTAAATGAATGCAAGGCCAACACCGTTGAAGGACGCACTGAGGGGCTTTTGGACCTGCCTTGTGCGGTGGTGGCTCTGGAGGCGGTGGAACCGGATGGGAAGGGGTCACTAGTTTTGTGTCGTCCCCTGAAGCCGCCCTGCACCCACGCGGGACTGCTGGGCTGGGCTGGGCTGCGAACTGCTCTCCACACGTTTTCTAGTGGCTGCTGTCCTCTTTGGGATGTTCAGAGGTTAGTGGTATTGATTCTTGAAAGTTACCGTTATTTCATTTCATACCCTTTCAGAAAGAAATGCCAGTATTTTCTCTTTTCTAGGACCCAATGGACAGTTATTTGCCTTTGTGGTAAAAGGGAATTCTTTTTTTTTTCCTTTTCATTGACTTGATTGGGGTGAGACTGATGGACAAAAGTATACAGGTTCCAGGTGCACACTTCGGTCGTACATCATGTGTACACTGCACTGTGTGCTGGCCGCCCCAGCCAAGTCTCCTTCCGTCACCATTCACCCCCCAGACCCTCTTCCCCCTGCCCCCAGGCCTCCCGCACCGCTCCATCACCACACTGTTGTCTCCGTCCATGAGTTCTTCCTCTTGTGTTTTTTTTTTTTTTGCTCAATCCCTCCACTACTTCCACCCAGCACCTCCCCCCACAGCTGCCAGCCTTCTGTCTCTCTCTGAGTCTGTTTCTACTTTGCTTGTTGGCGCAGTTTGTCCATCAGATTCCGCCTACGAGTGAGGTCATTTGGTACCTGTCTTCCCGTGACGGGCCGATGGAGAATGCTTACAAGGCAGACGGCTCTCTCGGTGCCGAAAGGCTGACATTCGCTCGTAAGTTTTATGCTGTTTCTTTTCATTGCTCTTGTTTCATGAGGACATGTTGACTCTGCCACTAAATTTTCCATCGTGGTAAGTTTCACAGTGATTCCACCCTCAGTTCCCTCATCTCTAAAAACAAATAACAATAAACACAGATGCAGTTGTCCTGAGCACCAAAGCCCCGTGAGCCTGACTCCGCCCTCTTCCGTTTTAACGTGGATCTCCACCGCTCACTCTCACGTTCTTCACCGAGAATAAAATGCCCCCGTTTTATCATTGGTTTCCTGTTTAACTGTCCCAGAATTGAGCAGTCTATTCTCAAGTATCTGTGTTATTTTTGTGCTACGTGGGAAAAACATAAGTTATTCACATCGTGATATACAGGTGTTGGGGGATTGTTCTGCAGCTTAGATCTGTAATATATTGTGGAACAGTAAGTCGGGCTTGGAAGAAAAGGCGCCTCGGGCTTCGAGTTGCTTTTGTGTAAAAATAAATGGGCAGGAAAGCTGTGCCTGAATGGAGAGTCCCAGCTTCCCCGTCCTCCTGCCATAAAGCAGGGAACAGTTCTATGTACGTTTCTGGCAAAAGACGGGCGCAGTCTCACCCCATCTTGCTCACACTTACCCCGCGCCGCCCAGGGAGCTGTTTGAAAGGGACACAGATACTTTTTATCCACTCTCTCTCGACATCAGTAAGGGGCATCATGGCAGCATGCTGTGTGAATTAGTTCAATCACTTTTGTGCTTGGAATTGTGACCAATCAAGTCTTGTCCCTTTCAGAAAGATCATGCTACCTGGTGTTTTTTCCATAGAGCCTAAATAGAGGGTGAGCCATTTACCAAATGACATCCAGTAGAAAGGACAGGTCGAAAGCAGAGGAAAATGAGAGTTCTTTTCCCTGCTCATGAAAATAAGGAAGAAAAGTGGATGGTCCTAAGGGGTAATGTTCAGAGCCTCGGGACCACAAGAGCAGGCAGGTAGGACAGCGGAAGCCACAGCGGCAGCCCAACGGGTGATGGGCATCAGTTCTGTCCTCTGGGGGTCACGTCTTCGTTAAGGGCTCAGTGTGAAACACATACTGTAGGGAGACTGCAGATAGGAAACTCAAATGCGTGTGCATACACACTTGTGAACGTGTGTGTGTCCCTTGGTTAGACAAAACACAAGCCCGTTCAAACAGTTCTGTGAGCATGCATTGCAGGTTGTCAAACAAGTGTTACTCACTTAAACATTTTATATTTAAGTATAGAGAGAGCTGATTAAATTATATTTATTCTCATTTTCAGTTTCTTAAAAATATCTCAGGGAATAGTACACTTGAGATTTTCCATGCAATGCATTTTTAATGAAAATCTATCACTCTTGTCATAAAACCCAAATGAACTTCATAAATGAAATGTATTTAAATTATTGCGGTGCCTGTGAATTAATCGTTACAACCAATAGTGAGGAAAGCAGGTCACACTCAGAGAGTAGTCGCCTGCCCTAAATTAGTAATGGGTGGTAATGATTCTCTGATTTCTTTTATCTGTCCTGCGTTTTCTTTCCAGAGGAAATGATGTGAACATTGACACTGTTTGTGGAGAAAACCTAAAGTTTTACTACTGTGCTGTAATACACCCAAGGGAGTGCTCACAGGTCAATTAAAATATTTATTCCCTGGGCTGTTACGAAATCACCTGCTCACAGGATGAGTATGCAGTAGCCTTAACTTATCTGTGTCATTGATAAAATGTGCTTTTGGTTCATGTAATTGATAAGAACTGGTGGGGCCAGGGAGGACCAAAAAACCCAATACAAATAAAATAATATAGATACATATATAATTCTCTTTGATTGGTATCTAATTTGATTGATTTCTGTACTTTTTATAATCTGTTATCTTTTGGGCATTTCAGTGATCTTTGGTGTTTTTATTTGGGGAAACTAAGCTTTCTGTCAAAGGTATAAAAAGTATATGAATGAATTCAACCTTTTTCATTCAAAATTTTTCATGCAGGGAGTGCCTTACTTTCTAATAACATCTTTTCTTACACATGTCATAAACATAGCAATACACGTTAAGACTACGGATGGAAAGAATCTGGTCTCTTTAAGGAACTGACCATCTGTTGAGGCTACAGGGGAAAGAGAGAAGGGATGACAGACACACAGCCTGAGTCTGGACCAGCCGGTCCAGATGCAAAGTGTACAGTTAATTCCCAGTGGAATGCACACCCGGTGAACACCAGAATATCGCCCGTGATTCTGCATGGAAAGTGGATTAGAAATAAAAACACTGATGTAAATGGTCACTAAGAAATGCATCGACAACTGCGGCGCAGCGCTGGGAGAAGCTGGGTGGCGGAGCGGACAGCGGATGCGGAAGGAAATGGAAGGAAGGGGTGGAGGCAGGTTTTGTGGTTCTAGTTCACAGCACTCGGTGACGAGTGCGTCAGCTGTGTGCGGAAAACATTGCATATAAATAATGGAATCGGGTAGTTTTAACTGAGCAACTGCAGGTATTGAGATATTTGCTGGGTTTGGAAAGAAGAAGAACTTAAGAGGTTGGTTAGTGGGGCAAGTACTGCAGAAACTCTGTGATGTCTGAGGCGAGCATTCAAGATGTTAGCAGATTTGTGTGGATAAAAATAAATACAGGTATAGACACAGATATACAGTGTCATAAGCTAGATCTATAAAATAGGACACTATTATTTCCATTTTGAAAATATCTCAGTGTCCAGCATTGCAAAGTATAGATATATTAAACCTCATTAAATATAAAAATGGCTGCTGATCAAAACACCATTAAAAACATGGAAGAAAAAAATAGCCACAACCAAGGACTTGTAGGCAGATATTTAAAGAATTATGAATCAGTATTCAAGTACAATGAACCCAATTTTAACCCGGAGTATGCAAAAGACACAGAGGAATTGTGGATGTGAATATGAAATAGTGCATTAATTGGAGTGTTCCTCACAAACTAAAACTTATTCTTACCTTAACAGCCCTCCATTGTGCCTGGTTGTTTTCCCAAGGAAAATAAGAACGCATGTCCACATAAAAAATATGCTGAGCTTTGAAGTGGTTTAAACACAAGATGAAACAATCCAAATGTCTGTGACTTTTCTGGTCCAATAAACTACGCTAAAGAGGGAATGTTATCCGTCAATAAAAAGAATGAATGAACGATTGGTACATTCAACAACAGAGATGATTCTCAAACGCGTTAAGTGAGAGACGCCAGGCTAGAACGAGACACTGTAAGATTCCATTCACAGGACATGCTTCAACAGGCAAAATTACTGGACCAAGAAATGCGTGGGTCATGGACAGTACGTGAGATCAGGGGAGGAGAAAGCAAAAAGCGTGAGGGAACTCCGTGGTATTCAAGACCATACACAGGATCCAACACGAATAATGCCCCCTTTTTATGACAAAATCTTTTATTACAAAATCATAAGCATGTCATTCTGTAACAGAACAACATCACACTCAAGCACACCACATGACATTTTAAGTGAAATGCTCAAATGAAAACTATAAATAATTACACCCATATTATTACCCTACCAATCATACTCAAGCAGGTATTACTTCTGCTGAACCCTGTATATCTCGGTAGCAGTAACCATTACTCAAATTTTGTCAAAATTCAGAGAACTAGACATAAATGATGGATTTTTTTAACCCAGTAAACCTGACTTAAAAAGTAATATATTCAGTGAAGCTCTGAATTTTATAAGAATATAAAAATGTTCTGTATGGAAATGCGAGAACATTTTAGTTCTTTATCACCGTGTTTTTCAGACCATAAGATGCACCTAGGTTTTAGAGGAAGAAAATAGGGAAAAAGTTGAAGCAAAATGTAAAATATTTA
The DNA here is from genome assembly GCF_019186645.2 of Phyllostomus hastatus. Taxonomy (NCBI): domain Eukaryota; kingdom Metazoa; phylum Chordata; class Mammalia; order Chiroptera; family Phyllostomidae; genus Phyllostomus; species Phyllostomus hastatus. The sequence goes on along the minus strand of NW_025333607.1, from coordinate 20,685,144 downwards.
ATAACACAAATAACATAATATTTCATGAATGTAAATGTAAATAGGACTCAACAGCAGCATTAACAACCATATTGCTCCCAAATTTGGGGGGGCAGGGCGAAAGTGCATCTTACAGTCCACAAAATGCAGTAAATTAAAATCCACCTGTATTTTTTCAGATTTTGTCTACAAGGTAACCAGAATATAATAATTCACACTGTTTTATATTAAACTCAAAAAGTGTTAAAATGTAGTCTGTGTAGTCATTATTCCCTTGATAACACAACTTTACCTTTTGAAGCTTAGCAGCAATAAAAAGTAATTTAAGGCATCAACGCAGGAGTCTTGCTCTTGAAAATTTCCTAGTGATCAAATTAATGAGAATCACATGTCTTGCACTTAAAAATGACAACTATGCAAATAGGGAAAAAGTGAAAGGAAATGAAAATGTAAATTCAATAACCTATTTTATGGGGCAACTAAAGTCAGTTGTGGTTTTGAATTCTGCACATGGTAGTTGATTGCAGATTGAACAATGGTATTAAAAACACATAGTTCTTACTTTCCTCCATATTTTATCCAATTATTATTGATATTGATTATTATTCTAACTAAGGCAATGTTTTCTAGAATGCAAGCATAAAGATTGATCTATATGGTTCCAAAGTGTGACTAAAAATGGACTAGTAATCCTGGTCATTTATTAAGTACTCAAACTTTATTAAATGTCTACCAATGTTAGGTAATGTGCTAGGCACTGATTTGAACTTGGTCTTAATTTTTAATCACTTATATTTTATTTAACCTACAAAATTTACGGCAACCCACAAAAACGCCAGTACATGATGTTAATGAAATAAAGTGTTCAACGCGGGACTGAACCAGGTACGGGGAAAACCAGGTATGGGGCGAACCTGTTCGGTACTCCAAGTAAATGCACGACACATTCATTCACTTGATGAAAACGCTTACTGCGAATTTACACATTTTCTTAACGCCTGCAAATTCAGCAGCTACTATACACATGGCATCTTCTAATTTACAAAAAGAGCCTAGCTGTGACAATGGGACAAAAGGAAAAGCGCTCATCTTCAGGTAACAGGAGCATTGCTAATACTGACACGCTGTTTGCCATCAAGTCATTGCTGTACCCAGTGGATCTTAACCCTAACGTCAAAGAAAAGTGCGGTCCCTGGATCGCCCACCTACTGCCCATTCTTGGCCCAAAAGCCACCTCCTGCTGACCTTCTGACCCTTGAATTACATAATAGTCTAAAAAAACATTATTGGAGGTCAGTGTTTAAATTTTGTTTCACCTTTTACCATTGTTAGCAGGGGTGGCAGTAGGATAGAACATAAATCTGAAGATATTCTAAACACGTGATAGGAAAGAACATAGCTGTTCATTATCCACAAGCCTGCACAAACCTCTTACACACAAAAATGGTACTTACGGTGAATTATATTTTCTTTCAATCAGTAACCAAGTTTGTGCTTGTGTGTGAATGTATACTATTTTAGTACTAGTTTGTGGGCTTCTATAATAATTAGAAAAGCTCTTATGTCAGGGATATTAATTTCATAATATACCCGAGACATTAAATACTCAATTAAAATGTCAGTTAAGAGACTTCATTTATGACCAACTGTCAACTTGTTCGTTTTTTTAGCACCATATGCCACGATCAGCATGACGTTATTTACTATTTATTGATTGTGCATTTTATCTTCTAAGCTTGTGAGCTAGAATTGCCTTCCTCCTAAGGGAGTTTAATTTCAATTATCTGAATGGTTGATCTGCCAGAAAGTATCTCCAGACAACTCTGACCTTCAAAACATGTTCGGAATTTTCTAGAAGGGTAGTCACATTCCTGAATGGTCAAATTGTTATTTGGGAGCCCAGCCCCCTGCATCTAAAATAAACTTGTACAACACTAGAAAGCGAGTTTATGTATTAGTCCCCACCAGCTAATAGCCAGCAATCAAATTTCTAATTTGCAATCAAGCATGTTTTCATCTAATCAATTCAATTACTTCCCAGACATTGACATTGCTGGCTGAAGTGTAACAAACAGCACAGACCGATGCTGGGCTAGTAACTTCATTTAAAATATTTAACACAAAATTTTTAAATTTCAAGGATCTAAAAACCTCGAGTGAGATGAACAAATATTTCCCTAATCAGCTTTACCAGGCAAATAAGTAGAATGTTTTAAAAATTATGAAGGATTATCTTTACCTAAGGAATCTTATATTTTTATATTGTACCCTTATCTTTTTATCAAGAAGAGGAATATATTTGCATTATATGTGGCTGGAGGGGCAGGTGGTGGGGGATATTTTCCGTGACTGGATAAAATAAACTCCCCTCGCTGTTCTTACCTCCTGCTCTCCGTTCCTATTTTAGTGTCATCGCCACTGGATGGTGAAAACTCTTTATTGAATATTCTCACCTTACCACTTAAGTACCTCCAAAGGAGTCATACTTACTTGTATATTTAAATAGCAAAGCTCTTACTTCACCAGAGTGGTGGGTATTAGTAAAAGATACACCATTGATCATTGAAAAGCTCATTGTTCATTTCTTACTTATTGTGCTTTTATTTTGACTTGGACAGAGTTCTGCCAGGATAGTAAGGGGGGTGGGGGGAGGCCTGTGGTGGAGCGGAGGGGGCAGAGAGGCATACAATTATAACTGAGCATATAATTATACAATTATAATTTGATAATCTGGAAAGATGCATTGTTCGAGCTGTCTGCCTACAAAAGTTGTACAAGAATATGCAAGACTAGGGATATTAATTATGATGGGTCAAATGTGCTTAGAAGACCTCCATCAAGCATTAAATTCATGCTCGATGTCTGGCAGCATTTTTTTACAAGATACACAGTGAGTCCCAAATGACAGTCACTATTTCTGTGAGTTATTCATATTCTAGATGATATGGGGCACCAATGCTCTGACATATGTTTGGGAGTATGATTCAAAACATTCCTTGGGGAAAAAAAAAAAACAGAAAATCTTATGTTAATTAAGTACTAGATAGATAGAGAGATACATATAATAGGTCACTTTAAACGCCCTAAAAATGTCTTATTTCTTTTCTCAGAGTGTTCCCAAGAGCCTCGTTTTCTTCTCCTTTTTTTGTTTAACATTAAAAAACAATTTGGACCTATTTTCTTTGAACTCGACATACTTATAAACGCTTGCATTTCAAAGAGGAAAAACAGGTTTTCCTTTACATTAAAAAGTTTTCACACTAGTTTTAATTGGCCATCAGTTGATCTTTGAAAGGGAAAACAACCATTATCATTGGATGTCCTATGTATCTGCAGCTTCTCCCGCTTATCCTGTTCCATGTCCTTGCTATTAGCGCAGGAAGAAGGTATTAGCGGTGCTTCTGCATCTGCTACATGCAGTAATAGTTTTAGTCAATTTGCATATTTTGGAGAGCTTTTGAAATACCGAACGATCTCGCTTATACGTGGTATCTAAGGAACAACATGAACTGACGAAATGGTCAGAGGCCCGGGGCTTGGAACAGACTGACAGCGGTCAAGGGCGTGGGGGCGGGGCACCGGATGAGGGAGGGTGAGGGGTTGAGCAGACAAATAGGAGCACGTAACACAGACTCAGGCGGCCGTGTGGTGACAGCCAGCGGGAAAGGGGGTGGAGGGTGGGTGCACAAAGGGGGGGGGTAAGTGGGGACGGAAAGAGACTTTGGTTTGGGGGATGGGCGCACGATGCAGTGTGCACGTGATGTTTCGTTGAGTCTTTCACTCAAAACCTGTGTGGTCTAGTGAGCCAGTGTCACCCCAATAAATTTAATGAAAATACCAATCAACACTTCAATAAAAATAGCAAGTGTGAGCAATCTACTGTGTTGAGGGTCTTCAAAATCTCTCTGAAAGACTCATGCTGAACTTGGTGGTGAATAATCCACACGCAAATCAAGTGAGAAGAAATCCAGTAGGTAATGTCTCCTTGGAAATGCACCTTAACATTCTGTAGACATTTGTGTTTCACAGCATGACAGTAACGTACCAGAAAACAAGGCTTCTCATGGAATCACTTACACAATCATTGGAGAAACAAAATATTGGTTCACATCCCAGTTCTTCCCCTTAAAATAACTGAACAAATCATTTTGAGAAAATAATTTAACTTGTTTAGTTCTTTCCTATAAAATAAAGGATAAAAAATACTGCCTCTCCGAATGAGAAATACAAAATAGTATTGATTATGGTTTAGACATAACATATGCAAAAAAACTAATGTGTTTTTGTTTATTGATCTTTGCTTTTAGTCAATATATTTTGTGGGGATTAAATAAAATGAAGGGCTAAAACATCACATTTCTAATTAAAGCAAGGTTTTCTAGAATGCAAACACAAAGATTGGCATTTATAGTTTCTATAATATAACTAAGAATAGACTTGTAACTCTGGCGATTCATTAAATAGTCAAAATTTACCAACTGTCCACCAATGTTAGGCTATGCGCTAGGCACAGATTTGAACTTGGTCTATTTTTTATTTGACCTACAAAATTTATGGTAACCTAGAAAACTGCCAGTACATGATGTTAATGAAATAAAATGTTCAGTGCAGGAATGAATCAGTAATGGGGCAAATCTGTTCTATACTCCAAGGAAATGCATGACACATTTATTCAGCTTGATGAAAATGCTTACTGTGAATTTACACATTTTTTTCAACATCTGCAAATTCAGCAGTTACTACATGACATCCTCTAATTTATAAAAAAAGTCTTGTCATAACAATGAGACAAAATGAGAAGTGTTCATCTTGAGGTTACAGTGCATTGTTAATAGTAAAATGTCATTGGAAGTCAACTAATTACCATATCCAGTGAATCCTGATCTTTTACTAAGATACTTTTACTATTCTCGATGTTGTAAAAACAACTTTAAGAGAAATGCATGTTTTGCTTTGCACTAAATCCTGCTTCTCTTAATAGCATAACCTGGTTTCTTCAAGAAAATAATATGTTTTGTGACATAGGTAAGGCATGATTTATTGCAAAACAATTCTATTATCACAGATTACCAGATGACCAGTATTCTAAAAGTTCTTTTAAATATACATCACTAAGTAAAATTATAAAACTAGTTTCAAAACATTTCTTTTTAAAATCACCTTCAAGTATTGAAGGGGCTTAGAAGGAAAAGGGTAGGTTTTGAAAAGCCTAATTGTTTTAACAATAATAGCATTTTAAAATGCATAGAGATTCCCTTCTGTATAATAGTGACCCAAGACATACAGATATTTTGTTATCCACCTGTTTTTCCACCACTTTCCACTGAATTTACACCTCATGGCCCGGTTAGAAGGTATCTCCCAACTCTCCCTGAACCCCATCTCCAAGACGACGCAGATCCCATGATTCCGTCTTTACTGACACGGAGTTCTCGCTGGTGTCAAATACACTCTGTCTCCCCCGCAGTCCCCACGGGGCCTGCCTTTCTCAGTGCGCGACCTCCTTCGGCCCCGTGAGTTCCTTTCTGTGCTATTTCTTGTTATTATTAGCATAAATTATATGCAGCGCTTTTCTAGGGTCTCACTAAAATTAAGTTGGTTAAATCACAGAGACAATTTGAGTTACACAGTGCGAAAACTGTTTATTAGTTTTTATAAATAATCTCTCCACGTTCTTTTATTAATATCCCTCTGCAACCCCCTAAACACTACAACTTTAATATTCCTGGCAAAAGTTTAATTAAAAATCATGTCCTTCGCTGAAAAATAACCAGTTGATTTTCTTGTTCGAACGGGTCTTGAAATCTCAGCCACTGTCTAGGCTGACCCCTGGCACGGCCAGTTTCCCGCGTGAAATCGCGTGAAATCGCGTGGTGTCTGGGAGCGTCGGAGAGCTCTCATACTCTGTCTGGGCAGAGTATCCTGTTGCATGAAAGCTGCCTCCCAGTGCAAGGGCTCCACACCACAGCCCTTCACGTCTGGGCTGGTGCCCTGCCCCTGTGCTCTGCTGTCCACGGGGCACATGGCCGGACCTGGGGAGCAGCGTCTCCCGGGTTTGGGGGCTGGCGAGCTTCAGGCTGGAGCGCCCACGTCCCCGCCCCCTGCCTCCCGGCCGGCAGCCTGCTGACCTGGGCCTGCGTACGCGGAGGCCGCAGGGCTCCGGCTGGGGAGAAGCAGCCGGCCAGGTCCCCTGAGGCCGGCACTCAAAACTGCAACAATGTCGCCTCTAATGCGCTCTGCTACGTCACAAGGCCAGCCTGAACAGAAGGGTCAGAGAAATGGACCCTACCTTTTGGCTGGAGAAAATGAAAGAACATATTGAAAAATTAATGCCACATACCACTATTGTACAAGGCTTACGCGCATAAAAACACCGCGCTGTCCACCTCAAATACGCACACATGGACACGCATGAAATTTTGCTGCCACGTTACCTCCCCAGGAGCAGATACAAAACAGTTCCAGCGCAGCCGCTACAGGGAGCAGCACGGAACTGCAGGGAAGTCACCAGGCCCACATCTCACTGAGTTTCAATGTAATGTTTACTTTCCAGATACTCGACAAATTACGGAAAGCCTCATGGCTTTACATTCTTCTATAGCATATCGCACAATTCTAATAGACTCAGGGATCTGTTCATGGAGAGGGACAAGCAAAGGCCCCACGGGCAGGAGCAAGTGTTTGTGTAAACACAGCAAAGGCAACACTCGGCTCAGACTCAGGGGTGACGGGAAGAGGCACTCAGTTCTCGCCTGGACTTTTCTTCTAACCCGTCTTCTCTGCTTTTTCCTTAGGTCGTTGCCATGACCATAGAGCACCCTTTACCATATGTCAGAGCCACACCTGCGGGGTGTCAGCAGCTCGTCACAGAGTGGACAGCCTTTCTTTGGCTACTTAGGGCATACAACCCCCTCCAGAACCACGATGTGGTCAGAGTGCGCACACATGGTTCCTGTGTACGGAATCATTCAGAAACGCTAGCTGAGTTCCTATCGCATCCACGGCAGCCTGGTGCTCGTTTGGCATAAAACAGCTCGTAAAATTCACACGATGCCTGCTCCGATTTATAACCTAGTGAGGCACAAAGACAACAGACACAGAAAATCAGCGTGTCCAGTTGTGACGGCACACAAAAAAATAACACAGCTGGAACAGGCACGAAGCACAGAGGCGAGACCTTACGCTTAGAACAGGAGGGTTGGTCGGGAAAGGCTCCCCTGGAAAGGTGACATTTCAGGGAGGGTGTGAGGGCGATCGCAGCCAGATGGGTCTTCATAGGGCGGGAGTGGGAAGGAATGGGGCCAGCCTTCCAAGGATGAGCAGCACCCCCGGAGTGTCCACTGGGCAGATTCTGACATAACAGGCTGACTGCACCGATGTGTATGGCTTCTCACTTCTCCCCCCTTTGCCGTCGCCATTTTTGGAATACCTTGACCACTTTTAATTCTTAAAATTGTGTTTAGTGTATGCAACAGAGGCGGGTTTTGCTTGTTTGCGTGTTGTGGTCTCTAAAACTTCGGAGAAAATACTTACCCCACGAATCGTTGTGACACAGCACTTAAAAACGTACCGCAAGTGATGCCCATTAGACCTGGGCTAGCGGTGGAATATGGGGAAAAGAGAGAAGAAGACCCCGAAGACACAACGCTGGTCAACAGCACTGAGAGGAGGAAGGGGTCAAATACAAGGGGACGGAAGGAGACCAGACTTTGGGTGGTGAGCACAATAGGGGAGCAGTCAGATACTGCAACACAAAGTTCTACAGCTGACACTTAGTGAAGAAAAAGAAGATCAAAACCCTGAACGGTAAAATGGCAGTAAAGACATAGCTATCAACAATTGAGTCTAAAAAACAAACTAAGGCAACAAGAAGAAGAAAGACCGAGTCCTGGATACAGAGAGCGTGTTGACGGGTGCCGGGTGGGAGGGGCTGTCAGGCAGTGGGTGAAGAGGAGGGGGACTGGGAAGAATGGATAGGTAGTTACAGAACAGCCCTGGGGATGCGAAGGGCAGCAGAGGACATGGGGAAGGCAAAGAGCTTAAGACACACGACCCATGGACATGAACAATGGGGGGGGTGCCTGAGGGAGGGGGGGGGTTGGGGGGAGGAGAGCCAAGAAGGAAAAATCAGGACAACTGTAACAGCATAATCAATAAAATATAATTTAAAAATAAAATACAAAAGAAATGCACCTGAAATTTAGATAATGTCACTGACCAATTTACCCCAATAAATTTAATAACAAAAACTAGAGGTTTGTTTTTTGCCAAATGAGAGAACATTTTATATTCATCTTTTCAAACAACCAACTTTCAGTTATGTTTAATCTCCATTTAGTTTCCATTTGTTAACTTTGTCTTTGAACTTTTTAATTTTCCTCTCCCTTCCCCCTGTGGACTGGTTTTGTTTATCTTTTTCTCGCTCCCTCCATCTGAGTTCAGCTCATTACTTCTCAGCCTTTCTTTTTAATGCTATGCACTTTTAAACATTTTGGTCTAATTTCTGTGTTAACTCTGCCTAATACATTCGTTTGTGGCATGCTATTTATATTCTCTCACTGTCTCATATGTGTTGTATGTTACTACGCAGCATGTACAGGGCGAGTCTTTTGTTACCCAGATGGGCCCTGGTGGGGGGAGTTGTACCAACCCCCAGCCTCGTCTCCAGTTTTATTTTTCGTTTCTAGCCTCTAGGGATTTTTTCTCATCTTCCTGCAAACGCATTTATGCATTTAAAACAATGCTTGTTATATTGTGCACAATACTATCTGGTGTTTTAGAGTAGAGGGTTCTTGAGGTCTGGGAGTTCGCCAAATGGCTGGAAATTAGAGAGTCCCACTCATCGTCACCCCACTCCTCCCTGGTCCCTTCCCCTCGATTCTAACAGAAAAACTCCGTGAGCAGCTCCTTAACTCACAGAGTTTTGTACTGAAATGCCCGCGTCATTTGCCACACTGATAATTCAGCCCTTCTTGAAGTAGTTTTCTTCTTTTTGTTTACAAAGCAGCACACTACCCGGATTTTACTTCTTCCTCTTGGTTTACTTCTTAGCGTTTTCCTTCCTTGTTTCCTTCTTCTCCTCTAGAATTTAATGTTTGCTGTTTGATACGACCTATTTCTAAACCTTTTTCTCTTTCGGTCTTGAAAGCTCTGTTTCTATAAAATTTACACATTTCCTGGGATTTAATCAGCAACCTAAATCTATACCATAAAAAAATCATCAAGTGGTAAACTTAGACAGCCCCCCGGCCATCTGGAACCTTCTATCAGTATATTCCATGGAGCTCCCAAATTTATCTTGTTTAAGGTGGAGTGGGTTATAACACCTAACTAGCACTTTTTCTGTTCTCGTTTTTTTCCTTCTCAGTAAAGTTCACTGCCAAACACCTGGGTAAGGAGGACAGATTTCTGCGTTTAGTGATCATAGATACGCTTAACATGAACGCACACCCACCCAAGACACCAAGAGAAAACAGACACATTGGAAACCAACATCTGTGAGAAGGTGTGGCAAAGGCCAGCAAGGCAGCAAGGAGTCCAGGCACGTAGAACTCGAAGACGGGAGGAAGCAGACCTTAGACACTCTCTCCCGTGAGGCCCTGGCCAGTTCCCCAGCTGGAGCGGAGGAGACGAGAAGAAGGGTGGCAGCCCAGCTGCAGGACACAGCTTGTCCAGCCCTTCACCGGGGACAGTGAACAAAACTGTCATTCAAAGACCAGCCAGTAGGAGGGTCACTGGCACACAACGCAGGCTTTCTGACGTCACTCCCAGAACTACTTCGGGGTCCACGACGGACCAGGGTCTCCGGACCTGGCCATGGAGGCAAGGATGGCAGGTGTCCCACCAGGTCCTGGTGTTCAGAGCCACCCCCTGACTACCTGCAGCTGGGCCGCGGTGAGAGGAGACCCAGGGCCACAGCGCCACCTGCTGCCAGGCACAGGTTGGCTGGCCCGTGTCCAGGGGCTCCGGACTTGGAGCGGAGAGGTCCGGCAGCCAGGTCCCTCGCTGTGTCAGGGTTCAAGGCTGGGACTGGGGGCTGTGAGCCTGTCCCTGGGGACACAGGCAGGAGTTCCTCCCCCCCGGACCCCAGAACCACGGTGAGCCACACATCAGGGCTCCGAAGTGTTTTCAGTACGTATTGACAGAAGTGAAGGGGGAGATAAACGGCGGCATAATCATAGGAGGGGAATTCAATAACCCGCTCTCAACGATGGAGAGATCACCCAGACAGGAAATCAATACGGAAACGGTGCATTTGACTGACACCGTAGACCAAATGGACCTCACAGGCTTATACCGAGCACGCCATCCAAAGGCCCAGAACAAACACTTCTCAAGGGCACGCACAGAGCCTTCTCTGTGGTTGGTTGTAGTTGGGGTCACAAAGCTAGTCTTAGTACATTTTAGAAGACTGAAATCACATCAAGCATCTTTCATTAGCACAATTCTATGGAAGTAGAAATCAATAGGAAAAAAAGGGAAATTGGAAAATTAGCCAATACGTGGCCATCTAATGCATCTAATGGCACACTCGCAAGCAACCACTGGGTCCCAGAGGTCCCCAGGGAAATCCGGGAGGGTCAGAGACGGAGCAACTGAACGCAGAGCGTGAGACCAGCAGGCGCGGCAACCCGCTCCAGGACGGGAGTGTACGGTGACGAAGGGCTGCCTTGAAAAAGAAGAAGGACCGGAGGTACCAGCCGGGCTCCCCGCCTGCAGGAAGTGGGAGATGGAACCAGCCCCGTGTCCCCAACTAACGTCCCACCGAACGCGATCCCTATCAAGTCCCCAGTGGCATTCTTCGCAGACACGGAAAAAAATATCCTAAAACGTGTATGAAACCCAGAAATAGCCCAAACAATCAGGAGCTGGAGGGGGGAGATGCTCCAAAGGGGAGATACTGATCTAACAGTATGAAATTTCAGTCATAAGACAATTGAGTTCTGGGACCCTAATTACAGCATGTTGACTGTCGTAATAATGCCATCTTTTATATCTACAATATGCTGAGAGAGTAGATACTGTGTTCTGATGGCAACACAAAAATAAATTAAAAAGTAGCAACGGGAGGTGATGGACATGTTAATTAACTTGGTTGTAGTAAGCGTTTCTAAGTGTCTGTGCAATGAAACCACCATGCTATGCATATTAAATGTGTCCAGCTTGACTTCGCAATCGTAGTTCAATACTACTATACAAAATAAATAAAAATAAAAAGGAAAAAATGAAAGGAAGTTCACTTGCCAAACTTGTTCATTAGTATCTATGCAAAATCCTAGAGAAATACTAACAACTGAATTCTGCAATGTGTAAAAATTATAGTATAACCAAGGTTGATTTATTCCAGGGAATTAAGGTCAGTGTAACAAAAAATAGAAACATGAAATATGCATTCACTAGGTGCAGGTTCATTAAAGTTCCATTTGTTTAAGAACTTAACCCCATTTCTATAAGAATTCTAACAAATTAGTATTAGAGAGAAATTGCGTAATCTGAAAAAAGTCATATATATAATTCAGCTTAATACTTAGTAGTGAGTTTTGGGATTAAATGTACTATAGGCACATCTATTTTGAGCAAGTAATCTGATTTGTAACTTTCAGTGTGTGAATTCCAAGTATATAGCTCAAGGTAAATTATTATTTGAGTCTTTTTTGGCCACACTTACTACAGTACAATGCTGGCACAGTGCAAAGATGCAAGGAGGCCGGATTACTCCACACATTGCCTTTAAAATGCAAATAATATTCAAGTTTGGCCAAGATTCTAGATTGTTAAAAAATGGCATAATAAAATATGGGCATATATTCCTAGGCATTATAAAATGATATAAAATTATAGTGCAATGTTTTAATTTAGTGAAACCTGTGTAAACGAAAGTCTCAGGAAGGTAAAGACTCCTCTGGCCGAATGTTTTTCTCTCTGATTTAACTTTATCCATTTATTTACTAAATGAATTTTGATTGCATACAATGTCGTAGCCCTGGGAGAGTGATGTAAGGGAGACATACAATCTCTCCTCTCACGGACCTATTATTCCTCTAAGGGAAAGAGATAGTCATCAAATAAATACACAAATAATTATTGAAATTATAACTGGTTGTCAACATGTAAAATTGTAACAACACCCCTTTGGTTAGGGGCATACCAAAAATCAATAGACCTTCTCTGAGGGTATTATACATTCAGCCTACATAAACATGCAGGGTCCTCTCTCTCGGGCACATGCATAGATATTACCTTTCGTTAATTGATGAGACACCAAAATACCTCTAAGTTTCTCAATTAGTAAAACACTTCTACTTTTCCATGTATTTTAGTTTTCAGGACAAAAAATAACGATGTCTAACAGACGGTAGGTGTGAAATAGTGAAAGCTTATTTAGTGAACTAGCTACAGCTACATATTTTATAAACATTTTATTTATTAAGATTCTTTTAAAAATGTATTTATTTATCATTTATAGGGAGGGGAAGGAGGCAGAAAGAGAAGGACAGAAACATCGACGTGAGAGAGAGAGACACTTTAAATGACTAAATATTTGTATAACTTAAAATACACTGAAAATAATTTGAGACAATAATTTGAGACAATGGCTGACTTAGCCCATATTTATAATAGAATTTCACAATGAAAAGTAAAGTACACAGTAATGACAAGCTTCACTAACTATATAGCATCTCCTTTTTTTCTGTTAGAATCAGAAACTTGATTGAAATGCTGACGTTTTAAACAGTCAGCCTAGGGTGTTTTATCACATATACCTGATGGAACTTTTCACCTTTAGGCATTAGGAAAGCACCAGGAAGGTCCCTTGACAATATCTGAATACATCTTGAAAAGAATCGCAAAAAATAATTAGAGCTAGGACTAATCCTAATTCCCCAAAAATGAGGAGCAAATAATCTGTAATTTCAGCAACCATAGTAGTAATAATCGTGGCCTGTGTAGCTTTCCTTTTTTTTCTTTTTTCTATTTTTTTGGCCTCCCTCACTTAGGTTCTTAAAATCTTCTTTCAGAGTCAAGAGACCAGGTTTTGAAATTTGCAGGGCTGGTGCTTGCTTAGCACGTCATCTTTTTGTGTGGAGTCCTCAGTTCAATGGAGTTTGTGTCCCCTTGGATAGTTTGTGATACACGCAGGTAAGAAACTGGTTACCTCCGAGTCAGCGTGTGATAAGTATTATTTAAATGAAACGCCAGTGTCTGGCTTGACTTTAATACAAACGTCCAAGCCTTGAGACTCCCTGAACATAGGGAGTCGCTTGTCGTAATAGGAGAGAACATTGTCAGTGGAATAAGCTCCATGAACTTTGATCCTGTCAAAGAAGAGGTATTGTAAGTTCCTCTCCGAGGGAAGGGTTACCTCCCCTGTGAGGCCTAACATGAAAATGAAGTCTTTGTAACAGAGTACCATAATCGCTCCTGCTTAACTTACGAACCAGGCCCCTGTGTTCAAATGGCAGCGTCAGGGTGTGACGCGTGACTCAACGTGGCACGGTCCCTGGGGCGATTTGACAATGGAGCAGGTTGAACGGGTTCCTGTAAATTACAACTATAAAATAACCAACACAATCATAGAGTTTAAAATTGACTTTTGATACTCTTAAATATTTAAATCCAATAACCTCTCCTCTCCTTAAAATTATTCATAGCTAGGAATAGAAGAAAACGGCATAGTTAACACGCGCAACTATCATAGAAATGTGCGGTCACATTTCATATTTCTACCGTGTTTGAGAGGGAGATTTTATTTTTAACCACTTTTCAAACACACTCGGAAAATGCTGAATGCTCTATTTCTCCTACAAATTCAGAATGATATTTTGTATGTTATCGTCTGAAAACTGGTGCACAGAGGAACGTGTGTGACTTTGTCGTGACTCCCTCCACGCCTCCTCCCAGGGCTCTGGGGACGACAGACGTGAGCACAGACCTGAGACTCAGCGTGCTTGCGGTGCTGCAGCAGCAGGGTGCTTCGTGGGGTTCTTAGTCGCTGGCACAGGCACCTCACTCCAGCCCCCACGCAACGGACCTGTCGGCTCGCAGGTGCGGCAAGATCCCAGCCTCTTCAGCGCTCTGAGAGCTTTCAAAGTGTGACGATACAGCAGGAGGGAATGGGGCGATGTTAACCAACGGGTACAAGCCACAGGCATCTAAGCAAAGATGCAGGACAACGTGGGTGCTTTCACGAGCGGGCGGCGCCTCGCCAGACTTTCCCTGCCCGCTTTCAGACTTTGTGCGTATGTGAGATCAGTCCCAGGACGTCTTAAGAACTATAATCAATTTAACAAAACGAGCAGTCCCATAAAAAAAAAAAAACCCAGCAGTCTAATTCTATGCTCTGTGGATAGAAGCCTTAAAGTGAAACAGGTGTCTCCCTATGAATCTGCAGGAAGCCAGAGTGAAAAAAAGTATTCTCCTGAGGGGGAGCAAGAAATTAAAAGATTGCAAAATACAGAGAAGGTGCAAACTACCTAACGGCATGGGCAGGCAGAAACCTGTTGGCTTTTCAAACAGGTTTCGGTGTTTTGGGTTGAATCAATGGGGAAAAGTATTCACTGTGACACCAGCACTTGCTAATCTTCAAAGAGAGAACCAGAGTTTTTTCAGCTACTAGTAAGAACACGATGTGGATAGTTAACCTCCACTTGTTACAAATGGCGTATCTCCTATTCCTTGCTCTGCAACTGTTCTAAATGAATATAAAGAATGCTTTACAGGGGAGCAAGCAGGGACGCAAAGCAGAAACAGTAGGTGTGCAGGGCACAACGTAATTGAAGTCCGTGAACCTTGGTCCCTAGAGGAATCGCACAGGCTTTGCACGAAAAAGGAATGCGCAGATGTACTGGAATTCTAAGAATTCAGGTTAACCTTGGTACAGTAGGATAAATAGAAGAATGTCGTTGAAACCAAGAGAATAAGTCTGTTGGTAGGCAGCCAGGGAGGACACTGGAGAAACATCGTCTAACTTGAGTGACTAAGTGAATGGCAGAGGTTGATGCCATCGGACTAGGGAAGGGGGAGGCTGGAGGTGGCTGTGAAGATTGGCAATTTGGTTTTGGAGATATCTTTGAAATCAGTTTTGGGAAAAGCTCCTGCAAAAAGATTGTCCTGTGACTGATCAGGTTTGAGGTTCCAAAGCTTCTGTACCGTAAGCATATTACATTTGGGGGGAAGGGGCATTTTCTATGGTGAAACCTAACGGAAGAGCAAGACCACACTTCCCAGCTCCCCCGCCCCGCCAGCGCCAAGGGGCAGCAGACGCCTCTCTGCACTGATCGTAGGTGATGTGGGCGAGACAGGACTTCCTGGGCAGGCCAGCGGCACGGCCCGATCTCAGGCCCCAGGGAGGCAATGGCAGGACCCCAGGCGGCGCGCCAGAGGGGAGGGGTCTGGGGAGCTGGCAAGAGCTTGCTAAGCAACGCTGAGACCTGCGGAAGGCAACTTGCGAGAAGCTAAGTCTGTAAGCTTTGGCTCTCTCATCAGGAGAAAGTATGTGATCGAACTCCTCACACGGCATGTATCTATCTAGAGGAATTCATTTTGGTAGGGTGAGTTATTAGTAATAAAATGTGAAAGAGGATTTTGAAAGGTAAAGGTTTTAACCGTCCACTTGAATGTGCATTTTTAGCTGTATAACAGAGGGGTGTGAAAAAGCGGGTTTACAGATATAACACAAATAAGTAATACGATAATGACTAAGTAACACCACAAGAACCAACTGCTTCATGTACTCACAGCCGTACACCCCTTTTGCCCCCTCCCGTATACGCTACTTCATTTGCCCTCAAAAGTTATTGTGTTCCTCTATTATCCTTATTTTACACCTAGTCGGAGATGAAGAACTCTCCTGGGAATGATTAGAATGTAGACTAATACGATTCTATTTACATTGCATTATATTTAAATTTAAAACACATGAGTATGTTGTTTAGCCTCCTTCATTTTTCACACCTTGATTTACTTATAAGATATAGTCTTATACTTAGATGATAAATTAAAATGTACATTCCATTCGTTATAGCTGGCTGTCTTTGTATTCTCCACAAGACATACTAAGTAGAAGACATCAAATATTTTTAAATTTCGAGTTCTACTTTTCTTTTTTTTGATTGGTTGAACTTAATTTTACTTTTTTATTGTTGTTTAAGTACAGTTGTCTCCATTTTCACCCTACCACATTCTCCTTTTCTATTTAGAGAATAAATAAATTGATAAGCCAATGTTTAATTAGTTCCTTCTATGTGTCAGGCTCCATGACTGCTTATGAGTAAGAATTGGCCCATGTTGATGAGAATGGCTTGATAACACTCCCATAATGAGAGCATCTACTTGGTTTGAAATGAAGATCAGGTACACTGTTTATTCCCTGGGTTTTTCTCCTTAAATTATACTTAATTGAACTCACTTAATTTAATATTTATTGTCAGGCTTGGTGCTGGTGAAAAATAGCAGTGAATGAAATAAACTTGTTGCTTACTCTTCCGGAGCATATAAAAAAGTAATGATGTGGGAAAGAAGTGTCTAAAGGAATATGTAAACTATCCAATCTGCATAAACATGGGAAGACTCTCATGGTAAATATATAAATTTTAAATCATCTTTTTGTAAAATGATGGGGGATTCTTCTGAATCAAAAAAAAATATTCACAAAATTCAGGCGATTGCTATTGCATAAACCTCCTGAAAAGTGCGGACACACTTCTGTCTTGAGGGTAACTTACAATTGGGTGAATCACTCCTTTATGTCTTGTAAAAGTTTCGACATAGGCCCAAGGTATTAAGCACATAGCTTTAATTACTGTCTGCTTATAACATACATCAGAGAAATAAGTGGACATTTTACTTGGTAAGTTCTCTAAAATCATACTTTATTAAAATAAATCTGATATATATATATATATATATATATATATATATATATATATCTCCAATTATTGGTTTTGGAAGTATTTTATATGTGCCATCTCCCTCAGCCCTCCCTCCTTTTACCCTTTGTTTGTGAGTTTCCTCCCACAGGGATCACCTGTCCTGGACTGTCCCAGGTAACGTAGGGAGGGAGGCTGGCTCGATACACCTATTTCTGTAGGTCCACTCATGTTTTTGTGTGTTCCGTGTTATCATCGGTATTTGTATCTGCCTCTACAGACTGGTACGTAGCCGAGCTCAAGCAGCCCATGCGGCTGGCTTGGAGCAGGGTGCTGGCACCCAGGCCAGCGGGCTCCAATAGGCTCCACCCCTTACCACCTCTGCCTCTGGGCGGGCAACAAAACCTCTCCACACTGCAGCTTTCTCACCTTAAAACAGAGACAATAAAAACAGCTGTGCCACAAGTCGTTATGAACCTTAAATGTGAAAAAACATGTACGTGTAAGTGTATTATGTATGTATGCATGTGTATATATATATACACATATATCTGTAAACAAGTATGTTTTGCATGTGTTAACAGCTTTGAAAGGTGCCTAGCGAAATGCATCACTTATGTAATCATTAACTACTCCTATTATTGTATCCTTCTAGCTACCCAACTATATTTTTTAAAAGATTTTATTTATTTATTTTTAGAGAGGGAAGGGAGGGAGATATATACAGAGAGAGAGAAATATCAATGTACGGTTGCTGGGGGCCGTGGCCTGCAACCCAGGCATGTACCCTGACTGGGAATTGAACCTGCGACACTTTGGTTCGCAGCCCGTGCTCAATCCACTGAGCTACGCCAGCCAGGGCTACCCAACTATATCCAACTTTATTCTACACCTCACTCGTTCTGATTTCCTTTGCTGGAATGCTAGCAAGTGGGGTGCGTGATGCATGACCGAGATGCAGGTCCCCTCCACGGAAGGGAGTGCGCGTGGGACCGCCGACCATCACTGCGGAAGTGGCTCTGAAATCTTCTGTTTCACCCGTGTCAGCACGCCCGGCCCCTAGCAACGTGCATCACGTCTGAGAAGCATTTGGGGGCAAATACGAACACAAAATATGCCTTCATAGCTACGACCCAACGCTTGCTCCTGAAAATGCTCTGACTTCCCACTCTCACTTTCTGAAAACACATAGCCATTGTCTGAGAGCGTCTTTGATGCTTGTGAACTAGAAAAATCCCCATTTAATACGAATGATTAATGACTGTCTTCGATAAAGTTCACCTCTGAAAAATGGAAAGATGCAGCAAGAGGGAGAGTATTAGGTTGTAGGGACTAATACGTTAATCACGAACAAGCATTTCACGCTTGCCCAGCCAGAATGCACGCGTGCATTAGCCAGAAATAAAAGAGTGAGTGAGTAACCCGATTCTCTGAAAGCGCCCGACTCTCTGGCGGGATTTCATCTTGGCAATTGTACCTAGAAGGCTCTTGCTGCTCCCTCTCCTATTTAAATCCAATTGTCTCATCTCATTTTCCAATGCCTGGTTTCAATTTT
This sequence comes from Phyllostomus hastatus, assembly GCF_019186645.2. NCBI lineage: Eukaryota > Metazoa > Chordata > Mammalia > Chiroptera > Phyllostomidae > Phyllostomus > Phyllostomus hastatus. The sequence continues at coordinate 20,666,742 of NW_025333607.1, read as the reverse complement.
TGGAGTAATTCATCTGTTCTTGACAACCACTTTAACCGCCTGGCTTCTGGGATCTTCCCCACCAGGGTATTAATGTGCCCTGGCTTAGCTGGCTGCCCAACCCCATCGCTCCAGGGTCGCCCAGGTACCTGCACGGAAGCCCAGAGCAGGCCCGAGGGTGCCGCAGAAAAGCGAACAGAACCCTGCCCCAGGGGAAATGCCCTTTGCCGCCACAAGGGGCACCGTGGAGGGCTCAGGCAACCAGGCTCAGTGAAAAGCTGGAGGGAGTCCGTGGGCTGGTGGTCCAGGGCCCTCTGCCCTGATAGTCCTCACACTACGTGGCTGCTGAGACCACAGATGTTGGGGTGTTTCATGGTGTAAAGAAAAGCACCATAGAGTTTCATTAACTCCAGACTCACCCATCCTTGATCTCCCTGCTTGCTGGTTGGCTCCCTTGTGAAATAAAACCTAAGTCAGCTCAGCTGTGTCTGAGAGATGGGTCTCACCAGCCCGGAAATCTGGACTCCCCTTGGAGCTCTGGTTTAATTCGGGCCCCTCTAGCCATGATGGGGGAGGTGGTTTAGTCTCATCTAAGGCAGTTATGACTCAGAAAAGATTTATATAGCATAGCGTAAGAAGCTGATGCTGTTGTATGTAAATGTCATTTCATTTCTCGGGTCTATTACGTTTAGATAACTTATTTAAATATTCTTCTCAACATCCTGGTGGGGGTGGGATCAATTTTTAAAACGAAGTCTTCTCAAGGAAGTTGTAATTTGCTGAAATTATCTGCCCAGTAAAACACACCAGACCACCATCTTACAGCGATTCTTGACCAGAGGAAGTTGCGTTTGAAAGGGTTTGAAATAGAATTCGTGTGGCGCTTACTCTTTGCCAGCGTGGGGACATGGAGCACACTGTGTCACGTCTCTGAACCTCGGCTTCCTCGGCTGCAAGTGGTGCTAAGAAAACTCAGCTCAAAAAGATGTTTAGAGATTAAATAATTTTATGTGTAAATCTCACTTAAAGTCTACCACGTAATAAATGTGGACTTAATGTCACATTCTTCACTCTTGGTCAGGGAAGGAATCTTCGGTGGCCTTCTGCCCGTGGACTTTGTTTCCAGCAGGCAGAAACGGGAGCTTTCGAACTCAAGACCCGTGTCTGCCTCACTCCGCTTCGGCCTTCCCAGCATGAGGTCACGCATGTGTGCGGCACCGAAAACATGTTCATGGAATGAGAAAATAAATAAATTGCCTGATGACGAGAGAGACGGTGTACTGGAGTCAGGTAAGCCAGAGAGGAAGGTTGTTAGAGAAAGAAGTGAACTTGTAACAGGGTGCAGCCGAGAGGGGAGCCCCAAATAGGGACTTGTAACAGGGTCCACACGAGCTTGGAGATGATTGGCTCCACACCACAGGGCCACACGCGCCCAGGATGCGGGCAGCTGTGGCCAATTGTAGGCGGGGCCAGAAATGGGGCTGCAGAGGAAGGTTGGCACTGGGATTTAAACGGAGGCACGGCAGCCATTGGGCATCTCTCTTTTGGGGACCAGGCATCTGTTTAGGACCACGCGGCTTTGGTGTCTTGATTGGGACCACTCGGCTTGGGTGAGAGTCAGGGCCACGAGGCTTTGAAAGTGCTGCCTCTTGCCACGTGGAGGGTGCCGGGAGGACTGTGTGCATTTGTGGGGATCTTTAGTTTGTGTTATTTCAAATGGATAATAAATTCCTTTCCTGTTCACTGATCTCTGGTATTAAGAGACATCTTTCCTCAGGTGGCAGGCAAAACGAACCCAGTAGGTAGGGAAGAACCCCTGGAGAAAAGGGGGGTCTTTTATATTGTTCAGCACCCCCCCGTCTGTTCTGTAACAAACTCACAGAGGGTAATAGAGAGCTAAGATGAAAAAACTGAAAGTGTGCGTATTTGGCTGACCTGGGGAGGCTCTCTCCTCTGCAGTGATCGTTTCTGTAAACCGGGAGACGCAACTTGGGCACATGTCTACTTCTAGGCGTAGCCAGGGGAACACTGGTTAGAACGCACACAGAGCACCCGTGACACAGACACCGCTCTGATACCGTTCTTGCTGGCGTCACTTCTTAGCTCCCATTTATCTCAGTCACTGACCAAACGAGTTTTATGCAGAGCTCTGAGTAAATATGAAATTTTAGGAAGAATTGGGAATCATAACATGAGTCACCCCCTTTTTCTCTCTCTCAGAAGTTGTTCTAAGCAATTAATAAACTTCCCTGTTGAACCACCCAAAACTTTTACTTTGGCAAATATGCAAAACCAATACTCAGTAGATGATTTTTGTATCCACAAAGGTTCAATACACATTAAATATAATTTTACAACTGTGACATGTATATGATAAAAACATGAAGAGTTAATAGTAGGATGTACTTTCTAAAAATATATCTGTAAAATCATCCTGGTGCGATACATCATCTGGCTACGGATTTAACTTCTGCAGTTTGAATATATAAACACCACAAAGCTAAAATCAATGTCCCTTTCATGTAATTAACACAAGTTAAATGCTCACTCAACTTTATGCCAATACCGTGAATTATGTTGTAAACAATTATGATGGTATTAAGTGTAATTAGTGTGCCTGTTTCTAAGAATACCTATTTCATACATGAGATTGGAAAATTTTAATCGTAACACTGAAAAGTAGGATGGAGATAACTTAATGTCGGATGCATAATGGTGTGAGTGCTTTAAGTAGGAACAATGGCATGTTCCTTATCGGGAAAATAAATTTCTGCTCAAGTGGAGCTATTCTCCCCCCCCACCCCCGCCCCGTATCCACCCCGCCGTGCTGAAGCTGGCAGCCAGGACCAGCGTAGACAGACCGTGTTTTAAAACTGCAATTTTTAATCTTGACATAATCAGGAAAAGAGTTTCTCTGGTGCCTGACTGCCCGCACTCCACAGCACATCACTCACGTCGGCGAGACGGACCTCGGGTGTCACTTGGACACCGAAGGGAAACAGTGTTCGCAGGAGCCCACGCCTCGCTCCCTCCGCGCCGAGCTGATCTCCGCCAGCACAGGCGCCGTGTGTGCGCTTCCTCTCGCTCCGCAAACCACTCCAGTTCCATTTTTTCTCTCTTTGGCGGACCTGATTTTAATAATACGAAACACGATTTTGTGACACAGATGTCTAAGTTCACCGTGTGTTCATCCTGAAAGGGCCTTATTAGTTATTACATAATCACCATAATATAATGACAATATGCCCTAACCCATCGCAATATAATCATCATTGTGGATTCTAATATTTTTATTTGTAATTCCAGGCTTTCTCTCTAGAATTTATTTGTTGTTATAAATACTAATGGACAAGACGGATAAGGAGGAACAAGAACATATTCTCAAAAACAACAACTTCCTCTACTTTTACTTGTTCCTCCACATTCTAATGCATGTGTTGTGGTTTGTTTCCTAGTCAGTTTCTCAGAGAAATGCAGAGTTGTAAATATATTTCCAAATATTTAATATATATATATATGGGTTTCAAATTACACTGAACACATGAAGTAAGTTGCATTGGGCCGTGAGGTAATCTAGGTTTTGTCTCTCACTTCTTATTGTAAGTGCATGTTAAACATTTTTACCCGGAACTGTCCATGCTGTTTACAGGTAGAATGACAGAGCCTAAGAGAATCATCCAGCTCAGAGATGATCAGATTGCTTTCGCCAAGATGTGCAAATATGCCACCCCCGCACAGACACAAATCTGTCAAACCTCGTTCTTTTAACTCTCTACTAGTACCGTTACTTGGATCAGAACAGAGAGAAATAGTCGTAGTCTACAAACAGTGATTGTTACTGAGTGTAACCGTCATGAGCGCCAACGCCCTGATGCCCATGTCATTTGAGGTCCACGTGACTCAGAGATCGAATAAGACGGATTTTCCAAAAGTAGAAAAGTGTTATTATTTTTGCCTCAAATATAAGAATTCAGATTTTATGTGCATTTCCCAAACGCTGTAGAACTGTGAAACATTGCCTAGTTCCATGCCATGAATTTTACTTTTCTTGAAATGTGTTTTGAAATTTCACCTGCTATCCATGCCTGAAAATGATTTCTCTTTCTGTGCTCTTGTAAACTAGAAAATATATATTATTCTGGACTAAACTTAGGCAAGAATGGAATAATTTTTAGGTTGCATGTACATCAAAACATTTTTCAAAACCATGCAGAATCACTGACACTGTGCAATATTGATTAACCTTCCTGCTTCCAGGCATCAGGGGTTTGGATGATCAATATTGATGCACTTGCTTAAATTTGATCTGCCTTTGACTGATATGCTTGGGTTAAGAATCGTACTTATTCAGGTACGCCTTGTTGTAAGGGCAGAGCGGTGTGTGAAAATCCATCACCCAATCCATTGATGTCATGATGTCTCATGACATCAATACCTGACTGCCCTGAGCATTGAGCTAGACATAGTGACACCTTTCCTACGAAGGACACTGCACCCCAAGGAGAAGTCTGTTTAAACATCTGTTACTAACTTGTTTACCACAGTTATACTATATACGTGCATTTGGGTTTTGTTTTCACTCATACCTATGTAAGATTAAGGTATGAGTTGTTACACTGTGGGAAATTGTGTCGGGAAGAGTACAGAGGAAACCCAAATCCTGAAGAAAGAGCTCTGGTTCTGTCTGCGGATGCAAATCTCTTTGTCATCACAGCCCTTCTGTTTAACATATCAATGCTGGACGACTGGGTGGGGATTGACTGTGGGAGCGAGGCAGGGCAGGGGAGAGCAAGCTTGGCGGGGGGAGGGGGGGCAGAATTGGGACAACTGGAAGAGAACAATAAAAAAATGAATCATTCTTTGTCATCCAGACCTGGTCAAGTCCCTTCTCTTACTGGCTCACCTGAACAGTGCTCATCACAGTAATAAATAAGTAAATAAATACCTAAATAAGAAATACACAAATGTTGGAGCCAATGACATGACCAGAGTCGCGGTTCACAGATGCACTCCCGGCAACGAACCTGAATTCAAGTCTCCGTGCGGACGGCCACCTGCTGGGCGTGTGAGCTTGGAAAACGCACTGGGACCCTAGTCACTGTAATAGCCGCTGGGAACGCCGTTCCTGGGATACACACTCAGTAAGTTTGGCTCGCTCGCCCTCCACTCCTCTTGCTAAATCGTGTTAGGTGCCATTTTTCTTAAAATAGCGTGGCATTAAACGTTTCCCCTGCATTTGCTCTTATTTGCCTGCCATATAAAACACGCTGGCGGGTTCTGCCTGTGTATGTCGAACAACTTGAAAGGTCTGCAAGCATTAACTTGTAGAGTGATTCCGCCCGGCACATAATTAGCTGTTCTCCGAAGGTCTAAGAACCTCGCAGAACCTTTACCACAACACAACATGCGTTTCGTTGTGCTTTGTTCTCTTCATCAGCTGCACGTCAAGTTCCCTGAAGCCATGTTTTTAATTCCTTGTTCTTATTCCCGCCGAATAAAATGTTGTTGGACACAAACTATGCAATCGATGCCTATGTGGAAGTCGAGCGATTTCTATTTTGTTATGGCGGGTGGACCTGCACGAGGCACCAGGAACGGGAATGACAGTACAGTCACCTTGGACCTAAGAGTTGCTAATTCAAAATGGGATGGCACTACTTCGCCAGGAATCATTGCGCTGAGAGAATAGGACCGGTGGCTCTTTTTATCTCACATAAAAATAGACTTTTACTCGGGATTCTGTCGGTGGTAATATATATAAGGAAGGAACTAAAATAAATGCGTCATTTTCTACCCATGGCAAATGGAACTTTATTCTCACTCTGGGCTCTGAGATTAGAATGACATTTTGTGACATTCAAAGGTCAGACACATTTGGCCGCTGATGTTATTTTAAACCCTCTATAAGGGTGCCTCCTTTAAAATTGGCTCACTTTGGCCCTAATCGAAATGCCCACTATTTTTCTAAAAGCAACTTCTGCTGCCGGCAGCAGGCACAAGCCACTCACCTTGGTCAGCACAGTGCAGCGATATTCAGCAGAACCCATCAGGCTGACAGGGCATTGTCAGAGCGCAGGAGTAGTGTCAATCCATTACACCTTCTGCTTGTGACGGGGCTCGAAGGATTGCAATGAATTTTTCACAAATCACACATTATATTGGAAACCTCCCGTAGTCTCAAGTCCAATTCAGAAGCTACTTCTTTCACGTACTCCAGGAAGAGTGTGTGTGTGTGTGTGTGTGTTTAAACTTACGCTTCTTTTCTCCTGAACAGAGAGAGCTGCTCCATTCGGTGCTAAATACTCACAAACTGTTTCACTGTGTTGGACTATTATCTATGCCCTTAAGATACGCTATGGGTGTCGGAGCTCTCGGGCGGAAACACCGTAGAATTGTGCTCTGCACACCTGTTCCAGTGCCGGCGTCCTTGGCTCCTGTGTGCATGCTGGCCCGTGACACAGTTGAGCTCTAATCTGTCCTGCAAGTCTGCGGCCATTACCACGAGCCCCTGGACTGGGCCTGCACAGTCTGTGCCCAGGCAAAAATTAAACCAGGCACATTTAAACAGACAAGGAAGATGTTTGCAGGGCTATTGCAACAGGAGATAGTCTCCAGAACGGAATCAAAACTCAACTCCCACTGGAACAAAAAAACAGAAAGTGAAGGGTTTAAGAGCTAGGATGATTAGGAGATCTTACTACACTGGCATTTGCTGACTGGCTTTACAGCCTCACTTCCCCCTCAAAAAAAAAAGCACTCTCTCTCAACTTCCTGGCTAGAGTTAATTCCACAGCCTGTAGCAAGGTGCCCCCTTCTACAGAAAGTAGGCTCAGAGCCTCACACAGAAACTGAGACTCCGGGGTTCCACCTTTCTGGATGATTGCATTTCAAAGGGAAGGCTCCCAGGTCCTTGAGAAAGACATTCCTGGGCTTTAAAACAGACAAGAGGCTTTTAAGGAAGATTTACACTTCAAAGGCACAGAGAAAGGACTTAGAACGACAAGCTGCCTAAAGTCAATGCTCTAAGAGGAGGGAAGCCGGGGACCTACACCCAGGGAGGAGCCTGTCTCAAGGTCCATCACGGGGGAAGGTTACTCGTGGTCATCACTGTTCGTGATTTTCTATATTGAACCAATCGATGCAGGCAAAATTCCCCTCTGTTTTCCTATTACTCCATGACTGAGTTTTTAAAATAAACTCTTTGATGTATCCAGCGGAATAACTTAGATTTAATGTGTGGAAGTGTCATTCCTCATCCAAATACTTCTTGTATCACAAGTCTACATTTTATATGTCATTGAGACTGCAGTTTCTATCTTTTCTTAATATGCATGCCCATGTCTGTGCCAGTCATAAAAACTGTGCATTGTAGCTTACTGGTATTTAAGACATCTTACTCTGCAGTACATTCTTCCCAGATTCCCAATATCTCTAGATTGTTTTATTCCATGCAGATTGACATAATCCAGACATTTCTGTCCCCTTCACACATGAACCTCACTTGGGGTTTTATATAAATGTTCCTTGTGTAAGGGTATGAATGAAGCCCTGGCTGGCACAGCTCAGTGGATTGAGCGCGGGCTGTGAACCAAAGTGTCGCAGGTTCGATTCCCAATCAGGGCACATGCCTGGGTTGCAGGCCACGGCCCCCAACAACCGCACATTGATGTTTCTCTCTCTCTCTTTCTCCCTCTCTTCTCTCTCTAAAAATAAATAAATAAAATCTTTTAAAAAAAGAGTATGAATGGAGAATTTAAGCCTTCCACTCAGGAATATGTTTGGAATATGAATTGTTTTCTTAAAATAGCCAAGATGTATAGGCCCTCTTTGTATTCTAGGTAACGTGTTACGTAGTTCTTCATATAGATTTTCACAAATCATAATATATTTATACGTTGAAATAGTCATTTGTCTTTCCTATTCGGGGATGCATCTACATCATACAGCTTACACTGATTATTTGGTCACTGTGCATATGGTATTTTTATCTCTGAAAAACAAAAGAGGAAGATGGGAAGCTCCAACCAAAACTTCCATAAATTATAACCGTGATCCAGAATAAACACTTGAACATCATTCACACTGTCAGCCAAACAGCTGCCGCGCTAATGAGGAAAGGAGAAATGGATGCACCGTGCATCTGTATCACTTTTTCTGATCATAACTCATTAGAGATTTCGTGTGTCGACACCAGAAGCTACTCCTCTCAGCTACGATGGATGCAGTTAAAACAAAATACTAACATGGGTTGTCTATAAATAAAAAGAGAGTGTTGTAGCGGGTTTTATTTATACGTGGCAAGGTGTTAGGGTATTTGCATATTGATGGGCTTCCTAAAATGCAGTTTAGTCCATTAGAGCGATGTCATTATGTGATCTTTTCATATTAGGAGGAACTGTTCGGACGCCACAGGTTCAGGGCGATTGGGTCACCACTGGCGAAGGCAGCACTCTGATGCCCCTGTCCTCGGAGTTGGAAGCCTACTTCACCTACTTTGTGAAGGAAAAAGCGGAGACTCTGGAGGCTTTGAAGAGGGCATAAGACAGACATTCAGTCTCCAAGATCACAAAATGAACTAGACAGGACTTGGGACCTGAGTGTCCTCCTGTGTGGCTGGAGGCATCTCTATGCCTCCCCTGTTCTGTACTCAGCGGGGTTGGAGAGCAGTGACCGCACTGGGGTGGGGGGGGGGTGTTGAATCCTGCACCCCCAAAATCATGGGCTGAGGTCACAATCCCAGGTATTGCAGAATGTGCCCTTCTGTGTCAACAGGGTCGCGGCAGGCGCCCTTAGCCAGGTGAGGCCGCAGTTCGCCCCTACTCCACTAGGACCCATGTTGGCACCAAGAGGGGAGACGAGCCCGCACGTGCCGGCAGAGGGCCATGCAGAGATGAAGGCGGAAATCGGGGTGAGGCAGCAAAAGTCAAGGAATTCGCAAAATCTCCAGTGGGCCCCAGAGGCTGGGGGAGAGGCGTGGGACGGGTTCCTCCTCCCGGCTTCCGGAAGCGCCCACCCTTGTCAACACCTTGATCTCCAATGTCCAGAGTCGACACGACACATTTTTGTTGTTCAAACCACCCAACTGAGGTGGCGGCTCTAGCAAACGAATACAAACGCCATCCTCAGGACTATGGACTCAAACAGGAAATAACTTCACTTCTGGGATACTCAGACTTTCTCAGGCTCCTCCCAGGACTAAGCCCACAATATTTTTGCCGTGTTATGAGACTGTTTTTGCATGGGATTAATGCTGGCTGGGAAACACCTTCACTTCTGAGGTTCAAAACGTTTGTCAAAGAGTTGGGAAAACGCTTTTAACCCCAAGGGTGATTAGCAAGAAGGGAAAATACCGTTGATGATGAAGAGGTAATTGCATCTTTAGATTTTTGGACCACTCTGTTCAGAATTTAGAATGCTAGTCCCATTAGGGAAGCTACCACAGTTAGCTCAATATCACAAAACCAGTGCGGAGAGGCGTCTGTGGCAATATTTATACTCACATGTTATATTTTCATTTTGCACATGCAAATATTAATCTATTATACAACAGTGACCTGCAAGTAGATAAGTCTCAATCCCAGGGTTTTGTAACCAGGATTTAAAAACTGCTCTGGTGACAAAACTTTCCCTAAATTTTTTAAACAAATACAACAGACCTTAGAAGCTTTAAGATTACACATAAATTAAGATCTGTATTTTTTGTAAGATTCTGAGGTTACATATGTGATTTGTCTCGTCGAGTGTAGCGTGCCAGTCAAAGGAATTCGAAAATTAATAACCAGTACATGTATTTTTAAAGCAATTTAAAATTAAAAACTGCCAGGATTATTGACTCTCACATCCCAACGTGTGTCGTGTAGTTTTTGGCAGTTTCTAGAATTTTACCCTTTTGACTTCCCGATCTTTTTGCCTGCCTGACATCTTCTGGAAAGATATCATGACATTTTTAAAGGCTGTTATCATGATAACCTTCTGAGCTGTTTAAAAGCCACGGTGTTAGCACTTCACAAAGTCTGCTTGTCAAAGGCAATTTAGGCAAGAGGAACATTTATGAAAATAAATTTGGAAACACAGAGTCACTCTAAATCACAGTTAGTATTTTTTTTTGCTTTGGCATTGTATAAACTTTTTCCTGGCGACCTCCAAAGTGTCGGCGTAGCTTCTGGATGAGCCTGGCTTAGCTGCTGTCCATGTGCTCTGTGGTGATGCGAGACTCGTCATTATGTGCTTTTGACCAACAGAGAAAGTCAAATAGTTCACTACAAAAAGTGACTATGAAATATTGATAATCATGCAGAGTGCTACGGAGCCCAACAGGAATACTACTTCTGTCCTAAACGTAAAACAGCTTTGTATTGCTTGGCCTCCAATATGTTGTTCATTTTATCGGTAGCTAACACTGTAAACTAAACAAGCTAAGCAAAATCCTCTCTCTCTTTTTAATCTAATTCTCACAAAAATGAATGTGTGCCTTTGTGCTTTGCACTGAAAAATTGGGCCCTTTGATTTCTGTAGGAAAACCAGTTACGTAGCGATAATTACACCACAGGCACTTGTCGTAGATGTAACAACAGTAAATGTGCCCCAGAGTGTTACCTTTTTAAGTCTCGGTGAAAATCCAATTTCCATTTTAATGAATATTTCTGCAAATACCATGTACGTCTGTCTTTCAATGTTAACATCAGTGCCGGTCCTACTCTGCGGGTGAATGAGTGTTTCATCTGCGTTATATCAATTCCGTCTGTATTGTATAGGTTGCCCTTTGTCTATGCAGGTAACTCCTTTAACCAGCCACCATCCGAGTGAGCACTTGTAGTTTTCTCCAGGTTTTGCCCCGAGCGATGCTAATGCACTCAACCAATTTCTTTGTGACGAACAGCAGACTGCCCTGAGATGGGAGAAAACGACGGCGCTCCTTGTGAGTTAGCCCCTGAGAAGCAAGGACATCGAAACCCTCGGTAAGCGCCGTGCGGCTGGGAGCCAGCTGTGTCTGACCATGGAGGTGAGGGTGTTTAACGCACGTCGTCATGTTCAAGCTGCACATAAAGTGAAACAAGCGAATAAGCAAAATCAATAGTCACTCCTGGTTGTTGGATAAGAATCCCTTTGAGATGTTTAATTGAATCTTACCTTTTTAAGAGTTTACTTCACAGAGTACATAGAAGTCCCTCAGACCAGTATTATTAGCTCTTGTCATTCTTCCTGTTCTGGAGGACCAGAGTATTAGAATAGGGGTTGATAATACACATTATATAACAAGGAAAAGCTTTGCTATGACATTCTCTATGTAAGAATTGTTTACTTCATCGCATTTATCCATGCGCCTCCATGTGGGGTAGACCCTGGGTTGTGGACGTTGCAGGACACAACCGAGCATGGGGAATGGCCAGTACAACTTATAAACAAAGCTACATTTCCAATAAACGTGCAGCTTTGTTCATAGAGTAAACATTTGTAACTACAGCCAGTCACTGTACTTGCTTACAGGCCAGTGAAAATTCCTAACGAGTTTTATTTCATAAGTAAATCAGCAACAACTACTACAATTGCTTGAAGTCAAGAGGGAGAAGAGTAAACTTATCCAATTGTTGATGTCAATGTTTTACTAGCAACTCTACTATATGTTCAGCACTCTTCTAGAAAGGGGGGTCATCTCAGTGGATGCAACGAAGCCCTGGCCTCATGAGCTGGCCTTCTGCTGTAACGCAATGTTCAAGTCAAGAAGTGACGCGAGACCAGGCAGTGACCAGTGGAGAGAGAGGAGAAAGGGAAAGAGCAGACGTGTCGGCGTTTCTCTTGTATGTTTGAAAGTTAATTTTCCTATGCCCTAGTTAGCTATATACTTTAGAGAACTTGAGATGTTATTCTTTCTAGAGGATTCTTATTTGACCTCAAAAGTTAAAACGTATTCTTTGGTGAAAATAAATATCTTATGCAACTTTAAATGAATTAATAATTTATACATTTTATTTTTTATCTTTCTGATAAACCACGAGCCAGCATTTATTGGGACATTTTAAAACTCCCTAGAAGAGCTCTCTGTGTTCCGGATTCTCCAAAGAGCACAGTGTTGGCTCCTTCTTCGTCCCCGGGGCATTGGAGGAGTGCTAATCTACAGAAACAAATTTCTTTTGAAGGTATCCTCCCCTCTTATTGGCACAAATGACGGAGATCTCTGAAGAGCCCGATACACTATTGCTATTCCATTTAGCCTCGCCATCGATCCCTCTTCAGGTCTATCTGTTTCTAAACTCCTGAGAAATCGACTTCAGGAACTACAAAGTGCACCTGTCTTCTTAGGCATTAGCAGTTTTTACTTGGATCCTGCCAGGGTCAGAGCTTCCCGATGCGGCGAGTTTTTGTTTGTAGAGGTCCCGTGCTTCTGCCGCACGTGTTTTAGGGGAGCGTAATCAAGGCTGTTTGATACACAACCTTCCTTGGATAAGCACCCGTCACACCGTATTCTGCAGCATGGTTCTAATGGAGGCGCCCGGACATTATTTTATCTGCCACACCCGAACACCAGCGTCTAAATATACAAAAAGAACAAACTTTTTTGTGTTTATTCATATCATGTTCAAATGGCAAGTCATGGTTTTGAAAATGTCAAGAAATATCTGACTTTTATGGAAATAATTGATCTATAGTAATATTTGGAATATAAGACATTGAAATATACATTTTTCTATTATTTGATTCATTTATACAGAATTTATATGTATCTGAACATATAACCTTCATGGTTTATTCCCCATTTAACAATTTACTAATAGTAAATTGTCTTCATTTTCTTTTAGTTGTATTTATAATATTAGAACATTTACTAAAACTGTTTAGTGCAGTACCTAAAATGAGGCTGCTTATATTATTTTCTCCATTTTAGTAGCTTTTAAAGAACCTTTTTTATAATATGTATCTTATGTATAAAGATAATATTTAGTCTATGAACCATTCATTTACATTTGAAACAGGTGTATTCTAGAAATAATAATTTAAAAACATATAAACAAGATAAATGTGTGTTGATATATATTTAAAAAGTCTGTAATGTATCTGTCTGTTTATCCATCTGTCTATCACCTGTTCTGACAACCAAGTGGTAGAACAGTGAGCTCTCTCGGAAGGGTTGCTGGGAGGAAAGGTAGATGATGCTACATTTTGAAACAAGCTCTCGAATGTGTCAAGAAAAAGCACATGGAATGCATGAAAGGTCTGGGTGATTACTATTCGCCAGGCTCCGTTGCCTTCCTTCCAGTAATGCGGGTGAAACCGTCAGTTAGAGGGCGGCCTAGTTCAAAGGCAGCACTGCATCAAAGCACCCTGCCAGAGCTCCGCGTCTGTGAAAGAAGGAAACAAACCTTTTGCACTTGGAATAATATCAGTTTGGCCCTAAACCTAAGGAGAGGAAAGATAATCCGGCTGGCTGAATCTGAGAGTTGTCTGTCCTCCCTCAGAGATTCAGTGTCAAGACCTGGGACATTAAAAGAAAACTCATTAATGAAACATTCATATAATCCTTATTGTAAAATGTCTTCAAATAGTAGATGGACTCCAGTTCTTCAGTTCTTTTCCTTTGTCACTTCCCTCAAACAGGAGATAGAATACCGTGACTTGGTTCACTTCATACCTCTGACGTGGTAGTGACAATATCATGTTACTACTTGTTGGGTTCAGCACTACGGCCATTGTCATTGCCATTTCAAGGCAAGGGGCCTTTCTGGGCTATGGCCTATTTATCAGCTGTCCTAAACCACCTGGACCCCATCCTGATAGGGGACTCAAGACTTGGAACATTTTAGCTTAAGGTAAAAAGTTGTAAGATTAGCAAGTCATGTGTATGTTAAGCTTTTGTTTCAGAAACTACAGATAAGGCCCATCCTGGCTCCCGGGAAAAGCAGCCGACCTCCTAGGGCACTGGCTAGAGATTACCGCCTGGGGACATGTTGGAGGCATCCAGGCCTTTTGTGTGACCCACCCCCCACCTTGGGAACAGCTAACTGCCCAGAACAGGAATGCTGCAGCTTCGCTCACCTAGTCCTCCCTGAATCTCAAAGCCCTCACTCCCTTATAAAAGATCTGGCCAGGAAAGAGAAGGGAAGATGGTTTGTTAGGGTATGAACCTGCCATCTTCTTGGATAGCCGGCCATCTGAACAAGACGCTCATAAAATATTCAATCTCTGTCATTGCTTATAGGATTTGGTAGTGACAGGCAGCCCGAACACCTGTGTCTTTTCCAGTTACAATCCTATGGAATGGGGTCACCCACCATGTGTTGTTCTGGCAGGAAATAGTGTCTATATTTTTGTTGATGACACTTGCTACATAGCTGATACTGAAATTTGTGTTCCCTTTTGTAAATAGCCACCATCACTTTGGTCATTGCCTTTGGTGGTAGAAATCATATATACAAGACAACGATGTCCAGCCCACACTCTTAAAAGGTGCCCCTTGAAAAGTATGGGTGATGGTTCTTTTAAAGCTAGAAATTGTAAGTCAGTAGTAGTTTCTGGGCCTAATCCTCCTACAGATTCTGGGTAGAAAAACCATTGCTGTTTCCTTGTTCTTCATCATACTGCCCTATGGCTGCCAGGACGGCGACCCTGCCATGTGTGTGGCTAATAAGAGCTTAGCACGGTCAGGAAAACCAAGACGGCACCTGGCAGTCTGTTAAGGGTCCAATGTTGCAGTGAAGCTCATTACAAATAACCACTGGCCACCCAGGAGCCCGAACATCCTAGACAGCTGTGCTCTGCGTTGCCTGCTATCTGACACCTTCATCCGAGAGTGCGGAGCTGGGGCACCGATTATTTAGCGCATCACGAATAACCCTTCACAAAGCTCTTGTAGAAAGTGCATGGGCCCCAGTCTGATTTTCACTCTTCAGTAGAGATGCAAGACCAGTTTGGGAGAATCTGGACTTTCTCACTAAACAGTCAAATGGATCAAGGAGTGATAGTTGGGTTCATTCAGAATATGACTCCAAAAATAAAATAAAGGGAAGGAGGGAGGGATGGGGGAGGGAGAGAGGGAGGGAGGGAGGGAGGAAAGAAGGAAGGGAGGGAGGAAGGAAGGGAGGGAGGGAGGGAAGAAGGAGGAAAGAAGGAAGGGAGGGAGGGAGGGAGGAAGGAAGGGAGAGAGGGAGGAAAAAGAAAGAAGTCAGCATACTTAGGTAATTTGTGTCTCCAACTGACTGTACCATCCAACACTAATTTTGTTGGGAAATACCGAAATATTCTCGGGCATTTTTCTCATGGAAGTACACTTTCACTAGCTCGGGGTCTGTAACAGTGATAAAATCCTGACGGATCTGTCAGGAAAACACACACTTCGGCAAAGGGGAGGTTTTCGTTGGGCGGGACTCTACTTTCTGAGGGAACACTCTCATTTATTGTTCTCTAACTCCACCTCCACCTGTCCGAGAACCTCCCTGGCCGCCTCTGACCTGGGGACAGAAGAGGGTGTTCTTGAGGGACGGATGGGTTTGAGGTCATGCTGGTATGACTATTGCCATTCAGGGGTTCGGTCCGCAAGTCTGCCTCCTCAAGAACTCTTGAGGGAAAGGCTTAAAATAGTGCCTCAAATAAGAAAAGCAATCAATGATTGATTCTCTATCAGCAGCAGCAAATGAAAGTCATAACTCCTAGGAAGTCGAAGGTGGAATAGTAAACTCTTTTCTATGTCTTATTATGTAGCATCTATCAATATTCTAAACAATGTTTAGAATATTTTTATTATTCAGTGTTTATATTTATTATATATTTAGATCATACTTTTTTGTTTCAAGCTGCAAGACATTTCCTGAAGCTACTTGACCTTTCAATTAAAAACAGAAACATTGTAACAGACCAGAAATGTGAACTGTGACATAAAACAATAAGTGTAGGAAAAGAAATCAAGCAAGTGCCACTTGAAACTACTCTGATTTGAAGACTATAATAGGTATCACAGAATTCTTGTCACTTTTTTGAAACTTTTGTTAAGAAGAGAATATAAAGATTTTGTACTTGTGGCAGGAACTTTGCCATTTACATCTGAGTTGCAAAAGGCAAAAACTGCACAAATTTCCTTGATACCACTGGGTAGGGAAAAAACATACTATAAACGAAGAATTAAACCGAGCTGTAAAATGAGACATACGATTTTAATTTGAAAAATGGTGCGCTGTTGTATTTGAAGGGTGGGTGTGTAAATCCCAGAAAACACTTGTGTGGTGTTCATAAAATTAGTTGTGTATGAAGTACATTAGGATTCTAATGTATTTGCTCTGTTTTTAATTGCTTGCGTGTTCCTTTGTGGTTTTTCATTATAGCTGTATTGCCGTTCAAGCAGCTAATTAACTTCTATTATTAGGTGCTTTCTCCACAAAAATACACTCTGTTTTATATTTAATTACTTTTTCCAAATCCCAGAGTCACAAGGCTTATAAGACGATCAGGCCAAATGAGTATCTCTCTAGTGGAAAGCATATAATTTACGGGGAGCAAATGCATATTTATTATTAAGACATTATCTTAATTATTAAAAATAAATAAAAATAAAAGCAGCTAAATTAAAAGAATATGTTAACATTGGATATAGCTTTCCTACCAAAAGTTATTTCAAGAGAAAAATAGCTACTTAGTGTATATCTAAAAATCACTTATGTCCTATAAATTCATCATGAACCATGAACTCTAAGAGTACGTTCAGCATAAAATATTCGATTTCATGCAAAATGCAATGCTTATTAATTCCATTTCATCAAATAATGATTATTGATACTGTAATAATAGTCCAGCCACTTAA
Source organism: Phyllostomus hastatus (assembly GCF_019186645.2). Lineage (NCBI taxonomy): Eukaryota > Metazoa > Chordata > Mammalia > Chiroptera > Phyllostomidae > Phyllostomus > Phyllostomus hastatus. Next base: position 20,649,977 of record NW_025333607.1, on the reverse strand, counting down.
AATCATAGACACCCCATGTGTGTCTGTGTTTGTATGCAACAGGTTATTTTGACATTAATTTTTAGTTACTAGGGAATAGTTTAGTAGCCCAACATGTTCTCCATTCAAGAGAACATTTGATACACAAAACCGTTCATATAATTGTACAGCGGACATTACCATCTTCCCAGAAAAGGAATCGATGTCCTGCTTCACAATATGAAAGTTGCATGACTTCATTACACCAGTATGTACTGTGTGTAACAATGCATTTCAAATTTATTTTACAACCACTTTCATGGAAGGCAGTTACATGATGCGATGTTGTATCCTTGATCAGAAGAACAGCCTGGGCTGGAGTGTGGAGACTTGTTTGAGGGGAACAGGTTGAACCGTGGGCGGAGGAAGGGAATCTTTGGGGGGACCAGCGGCGAGACGAGGAGTCAGTGTGTCAGCGGTAGATGTGCGCGTGGTGGAGAAACAAGCAAAGGCCAGATCCCAAAATATTTGGGAGGTGAAGCTGACTTGGTGTTGTATCCAGTACAGGAGGTGGAAGGGGAGGAGCACGGCGCCTGCTGCCCCCGAGAGATCCCAGCTGGGTGAGGGGGGGGCGGCCTGGCCGCTGGAGGGGCTCCGGGTTGTGCTGGAAGGACGCGTGCGCAGGGGGCGGGTCGGATCTACGGTCTGTATAACCGCGTTTCCAGCCCTGGCTGCCTGCGATCATCACACGGGAAGCTTTTCAAAACTACATCGAAGTGCTCTGATTCCATTTTTTTCTGGGGTAGACCCCACATGTCAACAATTTAGAGGTGACTTTGCTGGCAGTGAACTTCGAGACTCAGAGCCTAAGGTCATCCTAACGTAGAGGACTAGGTGTCGTAACCGTGTAAACGTTCATGCGTGCTGTGCGTGTGCCAAGATCCGTTTTAAAAAACCGCTGGAATAGTCAAGTGTGGAAAAGAGAAGACCCATGGGGAAGGTTTATCGTAATAAAAAATCCTTTCTCTAAATGGAACCATAAATATTTACCCAGAACTAGTTCTTCAAAATGTTTCCCTCCATTGGTGATGCCCAACTGTCGTTTCACAGAAGAGTATCTGTCGGAATGGAGAAAGGTCCTTCTCTTTGGGAACTAATATTTTATGTTTTAATTTCTAAATCTTGTTTTCTTTTTTTTAACATTTTTAAAAGATTTTTTATTTATTCACTTTTAGAGAGGGAAGGGAGGGAGACAGAGAGAGAGAGAGAGAGAGAGAAACATCAATGTGCAGGTTGCTGGGGGTTATGGCCTGCAACCCAGGCATGTGCCCTGGCTGGGAATCGAACCTACGACACTTTGGTTCGCAGCCCACGCTCAATCCACTGAGCTATGCCAGCCAGGGCCTAAATCTTCTTTTCTTATACATTTCTCATTCTTCTTTTTCTTTCTTCATTAACCCTTTGAATTATTTAAAAATGTTCTTATAGCCTTATCCTTTTCTATATTATTAATACATTCATAAATGGGCTATAATTTTATAATTTTCATAACTGAATTTCAGGTATTGTTTCTGGAAAGTCTTAATTTTACTCACACTGACTTTCATCAGATATTCTGCATTAAAAGAATACCATGGTGTTTGCTATCAATCCTAGCTGCAAAATAGTTTCTATATTTAATAAAATAAATAAGTCTAGTACTTTTCAGGCTTAGGATAAAATAATGTGTCTTCCCAAGTGAGTCGAATTACTAAGCTCACCAATTATCTGATTAAATTGAAAATAGGTTAATACTAGAGCAACTGGAAACCATAATTTCACTACGTAACCATCCACAATTTATGACTGTCAAATACATGAATGTCTCATGTCTATCATTCTTTAAAACCTCTGATATAATGTATAAATAGATAAAACCTATTAGAACATTATCCATGAATATGCATGTGTACACATGCATATCTACCAATAGTTAGGAGGAAACACAGCTTACTTCGAGTGCCATGTGTTGGACAGTGTACAGAGACCTGCTTTCCACAGCAGTGGGAAGTGACTGGGGCCAGCGATGGGAGACCCCGCCCTGGGCACTGCGGCTCTCCCCGGGAGCCTGCCGGGCACACGGGGCCTGCCGGTGCTCTCTCTGCCCGCGTGGGCTCAGAACTGACCAACAGAATTGTGCACTGCCATGATGTGACATCATCAACACCACCTTCAAGGACAATGATTCCTATTTTCCCATGCAAAAAGGATCCCAATTTTGGCATAAAAACAAAGATAGCTATTTGAAAAAAATAATCTTTCTGAAGTATGCAGAACGAAGCATTCCCAAGCTATTAGAATATTGAGGTTATGAACACATGCTAACACTTGTGAATCAAAATAGAACTCAACTGACAATTTTTGAAAAGTCTATGGGTCTTTTTTCTTGCTTGCCATTAATGCACTATGATGCAAAGTCATTGGCAATGCAAATGCTTCATCGTAAAATGAGAGATTAAATAAAAAATGCAGTGCGAACTTTTAAAACCATGTTTTAAGAAGAAACATCGCACTGTTATTTATGAGACAGCAAACAAAATATTCTCAGGAGCATCATTGTATATGGGGCTTCACAGGAGTGAAAGGCATAACTTCCCCCCCAGCATCTATGAGGCTAAATAAACAGAAGCTAGGATTCGACAGGGCTGGAGACTGCTGTGTGATGAGAATTGCAAATGGTTCCTTAGTCTATAACGGAGTCTATTGGAAAGAAGGAATAAGAGGTTTCCCGTTCAATTTCCACCTCCGACAGAAACCGAGCTTCTACAGATATGAAAATACGGTTGTTAGGCTTCACTCTGACAATCTCACGGGTTGCAGCTCTACAGCAGGGAGGGTGCAGAGCTGTCACAACATCGAACACTGCGTCTTCCACGACTCTGTTGACGTTGCTGAATGCCAGCCCCTGAGCGCTCACTCAGTCTGGCACCTGGTGCCACTCTACCCGCCCCGCCATCCATTTGTGATGTGCAGAATGCCACTCTGGCTTGGAAGAGTTCCTGGCCGCCAGCGTGCAAGGGCCTGACTTGGGGAGCTAGCAGACAATTTCCTACGAAGGAAAGAATCCCACCTGTCCCGTCAAGGGAATCAGTGGCATGGGTTCCCACGATAACGTTTAAGCTTTGCAGACGGAATTGAAGTCGTCAGCAACTTGTATCCACCGCTGTGGTTTACACAGATTGCCAAAGCTTAAAGGCTTCCCGAAGAGATCAGTGGTGATATTAACAGTGTGTAGTGAAACACGTCTATGTTTAGAATGTCGGAGAACTGTAGTTAACCGATCGTATGGAATGTAATTATTGAGAGGTTTGGAGAGCAGTTGGACATTTGGCGATTTTCTTTCTACTTGTCCGGTTTTTTCCCAATGTCTCCTTTCCTGCCTTCATTATTTTAAATGAATGTTCTTTGGTTTTCTATTTCTTCTACTGGCTAGTTTTCATTTTCCCCTACTAGGTGTTAGAACATGTGTTCCTAATTTATTCTAGTCTACCTAGAGTTCATTGTGTCCCCGTAATTTGAACTATAAGTCCCTTTTTAGAGTTCTTTTCCACTTACCCTCTGACACTGTGCTGTCTGTGTTATATGTGTCATATATACCTCTATCTGCAGAATATTAAATATATTATCATAGCATTTATTACAATCACTAAGTTTTTCAGAGGGTGTAATGATGATTCAAAACTAATAAGTAATTAGGGAAAAACAGATTAGAAAATAGAGGAATTAATTGATCCATATGGAAGAATGTTTAGATGCTCTTGACAATGTAAATTCTGATAATTTGTGGTTAATGTTTATAATTTATTGACTGATGGAGCATAAAATTATTAGAGTTCTACAAAATAATTAAAATGTTAATAACTTCGATATTACAAATATAGTCTTAAATCTAACAGAAGGTTGTGTGGGAAGGGTGAAAAAAGTTAAGTGTTTAATAAGGATGTTAACACATTTATCTCAAATGGAAGTGATTAGTGGCATTTGTTGAATTAAATCTGATAAGACATATAAATCCAGACAAGAGAAGAACTGTAAAGCTTTTGGTTTCTCAGAAGAGAAGAGAAACGGGAGCTGGAGACAAGTGTGTGTGTATGCACATATTTATTTATTTACTTATTTATTTACTTATTTTTATCATTTTAGTGAGTAATTAATAGATATCGCCTAAATTAGGAAAACAAAATAAAAGCATAAAAGATTGTGTTTCAGCCTTTGAGAAGTAACGCTGGTACACCTAAAAAGAACACAGACTAGAAGGGGTCGCCTTTAGCAGCGTCCCTGGGAGTGGGGAAGGCTTTGAGAGGGAGGTGGTTGTTTTCCATGTCTTCTTATAGTAAAAATCTACCACGTATTTGCACTAGATTTCTATTGCAACTGCAACATAGTAGGACAAATGTTGGGCCTTAAAACAATACGAACTTACTCTCTCAGACTTCGGTTGGCTAGAAGGCCGACATGTCTCGCCAGAGTAAGGCCGGGTGGACAGGGCTGCAGTCCTGCTGACGCCCCTGGAGCACCAGAGTCCGCCCCCTTCCAGCCTCTAGCATCTCCCCGCAAACTGGGCTCCTGGCCCCTCCTTCGTGTGCACAGCCAACAACGCCATGTCCCTCCGACCTTCTTCCTTAGCTGGGACTCCCTCTGACTCTCCCATTCGGCCTCGCTCTTCCCCTTGTAAGGACTTTCATGTTATCATGGATGTACTGGGGTAACTCAGGATAATCTTCTTCTTTTAAAGTCAGTTGCTTAGCAACCTTCATGGCCCCTTTCCCCACACTCCTAGGCATTAGGATGCGGCCATCTTTGAGAAGTCCTTTATCCTGCCCACCATAGTATTTGAACTTCAGGTGAATTTTAGAGTCATGATATTAAAACGATTTGCCTAATTAAGGATAAAGTCACCTGTAACTATTCTTAGCTTATCTTTAAGGACAGTCTGCTTCCAAATCATCTGTACGATGCACCTGAGTCCACACTCAGCTCTAATGATTTAACAAATATCCCAGATAATTTTAACACACAGCAAAGTCTGAAGCTTACTGGTTTAACCCATTGCAAAAGAGTTAAGAAGATGGTAGTGGCTAGGGATTGAAGAGGTGATAGGTCAGAAACCAAAGTGAATTATCTTTCCTTAACCAGGCAGCTCAGAATAAATAAGTCCAACAACTTAATCAGTACCGAGATAATATTTCCTGAAAGACTATAAATAGCAATTAATAAAGAGATTCAAACAGAAAGGACATACAAAGTCCCATACATGGTACATTATTTTAAAATTGTTTAACAGATGAATGTTGAATGATGAATGAGCCATTTCAAAAGTCAGAAATATAATAAACAAACAACAAATGTGTGGGGGGAAGCCTGAAGATTAGAGAAAGAGAAATCTGAATACACGGGGAAGTAATTGATCCCAGCATAAATTAGTAACAAGGTATTGGATTTGTTCTGAGAATTGGGTACTATTTTTTAACATTTATAGTATATAGTGTACATATTATATGTAGTAACTTAAGCTAGATAATTGGCATGACATATAAAATATGGGTTTGGATTGATAAAAAGGAACTGTTGACAATGTTAAACAGCGATATTCCTGGTGACTCTTTTGTTGTTCTTGCCAGAAAAGTCTGGCCACGGTGACTCCGCTAGTGAACAGGCATTAATCACCCGGTGGCTGACGCCAACATTGAAGGCAGAGTACAAGGGAGGAATTTCAAAATGGCTCAGAAGTGCCCCGAAACCTCAGGTTCTTCGAGGGGATGGAAAAGTTCATGAAGACACCAAGCAGAAAAGTAAAAACGCAACTTTAAAATGTGACTGAGTCTCAAAGGAAACGTGTTTCTTCATTTATCCTTCTGGGCCCCATGAGCTCGTGGGCTAATGGGCCCTCTCTATCTCGGGCGCAGAACTGATAAGGGCTTTGAGTTAGTGGCTCTGTGACCAGAGCTAATTTTTCCTCCTGGACTATTATCTGCCCAAGGCCCGAGATCGTATCACGTGTGCGTGCCTGTGCCCAACAGCAGGCCTGCTCAAACAGGTCTTCAGTTCGTGTGAGCGAGGCAGGAGCAGGGGGAGGGTGGCAGGGTGTCTCGCCCTTAAGAGCTTATTTCTCAAATTACTTCTTGAAAAGGATATAATTCCTGTTTGTGGTTGGTTTAGTTGCTACTTTCCCACCAGGGAATACTGTAAATGAAAGGAAGTCATATGTTAATAGTTTTATAAATGCAAAAGGAATATTTTCCTCATGAAATGTTGGCTTACAAAGCATTGAAAAACTTAACTCCACAAGCTCATTAAAGTTAATGTATTATTTTAATGGCTTAGACTCCTTTTAAGGAAGCCGGTATATTATGAAGTAGGATTAACGGAAAGAGGCTTAAACCTCTAAATATAAGTCCAGAGGCAAAAATCATAATGCTCGGGATTGAAGGCAGAGAACTGGAGTCCATTGCCCTAATAGTCTCTTGATAATATGATTTTCTTGCAATCAATGAAACACACTACACTCCCTGGGAATAATATTTCTCTTATATTTTAATATTTTTAAGGCTATAAAAGTACTCTTAAAAACAAAAGAGATTTATGTTGCATTTTTAATATATCCAAAGAAAATGACTTTCAACCATATAGTCTAGAGGACACATGTTATCATGTTATATCAGGAATTTAACCTCAAGATTCATCCAATGCTCTAAGTCAAAAATTAAATATGGATTGAAAGGCATTGTAGAGGTGTTAAGAAAGTATCTAGCCACACAGAGCGAGTTCAAGTGTGCTAGCTGGAGTAAATGACATCCAACAGACCGAAGACTTAAATGTAATGCTGAGCAAACCCTGTGACACCGACAAAGCATGTTACATTGGACTTTTGACAGAGGTCGGGGCAACTAGATGGAGGGAGAGGATGGGCTGAGACAGGCGATGCTCCCTAGTCCCAGGTGCCCCTCTTTGCAGGGGAGTCGGGTACTGGAACTGGGTTTGGCCAACGGTTTCAGTGAACAGACTCTGCTCTTTCCGAGAGATGTCCCTTCTGGCGTCAGGTGGCAGGAGCCGTGTGCCCTCTCTTCCCCCGCCTCTCTGGGAGGCGGATGTTTGGGGGGCGATGTAATCCTGGGGTGGGGCTAGGAACGAACTTTTCGTGAAAATCTCTCTTCCAAACACAGATGGGAGAACTTCAAGAAATAGCCTCAAACATTGCACGTACACCACAATCGAGGGGTGTGAATTCTCGTTACATATTGTTGGTTTCACCCTGGAAAATTACTCAGTGTAATTCTTCCCATTAATAAGGAAAAACATAAAGGAAAAACAATTATTTTAACATATGTAGAAAATACATTTGACTAAGTACAACATGCAAATCATGATTTTAAAAATAGCTTCTAACCACACCAGAAATAGAAAGGAGTTTTTCTCATCTAATTAGACTATGTGTAAAAACCTACTGCAATTCCTTTGCTCACTGTGAAATACTAAATTATTAAACTTGTTCACCAGAAGTAGAAAATGAAGCGATCATGCCCACGATCACAGCTTTATGTTTAGCATTGCAATGGAGGGTCTCGAGAGAGTAGCAGGCCAAGGAAAGACATAAACGTCATTAAAGTTGGGAAGGAAGACACATTCCTAGACCATCTAATTAGATGCCTAAAACCAATAAAAACAGGAAACTTAGAATAAATATGTGTCTTAGCAAAGTCATTGGACATAGAGCCAATAGAAAAAATAAGTATTTTTATAAATACTATCAATAAACAAACATAATGCCTTACTATTTACAATAAAATAAAAAATCAAAGTCTAGAAATCATATTAATAAATAATATATAAGATCTCCACATGGAGACATGAAGTGGGCTTATATAGATCAGGTTTTGGCAGAAAAAAATTCAAGTTTAATTTTCTCCCAATCCAGCTACAGACTCACTATAATCCAAATCCAAACCTAAGTTGGACTTTCTTTTTACCAAAAATGAAAAGTTTAATCTCAAATGTAGAGGAGATTTAAAAGAGCTAAAATAAAAAAAGGCAATCCTCAAGAGAACAGGAAAGACGGAGAGAGAGCAGCTGTAAGACCCGCGGTGGTGAAAAGCAACAGTAAAGAGACGCAATGGGACCAGCGCGGAGATGTCCACCCTGACCTGTGGGACACAGAGCGTGGAAGCTGAGAGACACGTAGGTGCCACCTGAGCGATGACAAACAGGAGGGGTGCAGGGGCGGAGCGGGGGACTGGGTGTGTGGGTGGGGAATGGTGTCATTTTCAGCACATGGCGCTGGGTCCACTGGATACGCATGAAAACCTGCGTATCGCCCCTGGCTCACACGGTGTCGGAGGGGCTGCTGGTCCCGAACTGAAAGCAAAGGGCATTGTCTTCGAGTGCCGTGCGCAGGGAAATACCTCTGACTTTGGAATATGCAACATGAAGTGGACAGGAAAGTGCTAGCAGGGTAAAAACAGGACAAATTAAATGACATTCAAATGAGGAATCTTAGATTTTCCAGGAAAATCCTAGCACATTATTCAACAAGGTACTTTTATCCTTCAAACTATAATGAATTTCTATAAATAAGAAAACAGCAGAGAGCTCTTTGGAAAAATGGACAAAATACTTGGAAAAAAGGGAACTTCACAACCTGATGGTATCCATGTGGGCAATAAGCCTATCAGTAGGTGTTGTTCCGGGAAGTAAAACAACGCAATGTCAGTCCACCGCACGCAGCCGCTGACAAAACGATGAACCGTGAGGTCTGCCTCTGCTGCAGAGGCTGGGACGGTGGCCGTCGGTAAGGAGCAGAGACTGGAGGGGGCTGTGGATGTCCTAGGGGAATGACCGGATTCGCTTGTGAAGTTGTTTTGGTCTGTCATCCTCACGACACATACCGCATTCCTCCCTTGCCATCAAAACCAAATTCCCGAAATAGCTGTAAGGGTTGTTTTGCTTTGTTTTTCTCTGCTTTGTTTGGGGGTTTTGAGCCTGGGGGGTCAGCTTCTGTCCCTCTTGCCCGATCCCACCTTTCTTTCCGTAGAGCGCTTCCCTGGAGAGAGCACACTGGGAACTCACTGTCTCACACCCCTCCATCTCTGTGTGTACCCCCAGAAAGCCGTTCTAAGACACCCGCATTTCCAGGATGAAAACCGCTGAACTGACTGCACAGATTTCAGCGCAGCTATAAAAACCCTTCGGCGCGGTTTAGAGGCCTCCGCGTGGGTGTTTCCTGGACTCTGTGTCTCTCTCTCGCCTTGAACTCCAGTCACAGCGGTGCGGAACTGAATTAGTGCCGAGACAATTATCGCTAATATTTTAATATTTCGATTGATTGTATTTTACACATTTGCATATTTGAAGTAATTAAAACAATATTATGGATGCCTATATAGGCAACTGGCTTTTCATTTTGTTTACATTTACATAATATTCTGTGTTGAGCATTTTGAAAACATTATAATTTTTATCAAAAGCTATTATTGATGGCAATGTTAATTATAATAATTTCTTACATTTATTGAATAGCTAATGTGCATGAACACATTTAATCCTCCCAACATATCCATAATTGAGGAAGTATTATGATCCATACTTACAGATGACAAAAATGAAAAGAATGTCGAAAGCAAGGAATTTCCCAGGGCTACTGGAGAGGCCAGGATTTGAACCTAGATCAGAATGTGAGTTATATAACACTTGTTCAATCTGTACATGTGCCAAAACAAACAAAGACTTCTCTAGGGAAAAGAGAAAACTTACCATATAAGTTACAATGTAAATATTTTTATTATTCAACTTTAAAACTCATCTTTTCAGTATTACTATTTATTTAACTACAAATGCCCCTGAAGCAGGATTCCCCATCAACAAGCCCTTCCCTGGCAAACTGAAACTTCCTTATGTATAAAATGTTCCTTTCCAAGCGGTCGGAGTCAGCTGTGAAAGATCCCCTTTCCTGGGCTGGAATGCCAACAGTGGATGCAGGCTGACCCCGGGGGCATGCGGGGGCTGCCACCTCATTAATCAGCCTGCACAGAAGGACGTCCAGTGCAGTCTGATAAATCCTGTTCCAGAGGCACCCGCCGCCTGCGGGGACAGGTTGACATCCTCCCCAGCCGCCTGCTGTTGTCACAGAGACCCAGACAAGGGGCCAGGTGGCCTTCGAGGGTGCCGCTGAGCTGGGCATTGGCGGTGCTGGGACCGTGGTGTCTGGGACACAGGTGCGTGGCCACTGCAGCACCCCAAACACGGCGGCGTTTTTTGGCATCGCCGTTACTACGAGCCTTCTCACTCCGAGTTTTACCCCCCCAGGTCCGCACAGAAGTCCAGGGAGCCTCGTCTCCCCCACACAGTCCTTCCCGTTCTCCCCGGCCTGCCTTGGTTTGCACAGCCTAGCTGACTTCACGAGGCGCCCCCACCAAAAGAACCTGTTTTCTTCCTGAACATTTACAGGCTGTTGCTTTTACATTAGTTCAACTGGACGTTGGTGGGGAGAGAGGGGATGGGATGATGGAAATTCTGCTCCGACCAGGCGTGCATAACCCATGGAGGTGACCCTACCAGAAACGGCTGGCGCTCCCTCCACACTGATGCTGACGCACCAGGCGGTTTGTCCCCGACAGGTGCACACATGTTCTCTGGCGCTACCTGTCTGCTCTGAGCTGAACCCGCCGTTTGCAGGGCCTCCCACCGTGCTCGCCCCGCTGGGGATCCCAGCGCATCCCTTGAGCCGTTCTCGGTTCCTTTTCTTCTCTCCGAGTTCGGGTATCCAGGGGGAGAGTCTCACCCTGTTTCCCAGGCTGGGCAGAAACGGTGCACTTCGGGGCTGCTACTCCCCTCGTTTCTGTGCAAGTTATTTTCCCTGGTGCGAGGGGGGTGCAGAGGACTGCTACCCGACAGAGCGTTCGGTTTCCGGTATGCCCAGCAGGAGCCTTGGTTCCCAGCCCCCCCCCCACTCTGCAAGCATGCCCCAATCATTTGGGAGGGACAGGTGAAAATTATGAAGACCGGTACATAAAAGGACATATTTTTACATTTCCAGCATGATGCCTGTTCATCTACGTCTCTTTTAAATCACTGCCTTCAGTTTTTTTGGTTTGTTTTCAGTGATTTTCACGTAAAACTGAAGGCAGGGGGACAGAATTTGTCACTTCTGTGGTTTATATTGGGAAAATAAACCTGCTCTGTCTGCGATTTGTTACACCATGGGCTGAAACACGCCACTCCAAATTTGAATTAAGGCTCAGGGAGTAAAATCCAGGATTTTAGATTCTTAGGGCCTACTCTTTCAGGACTCATCTCTTCAAAAAGGGAACTTCCTATTTTATAATGAGAGATTTGTCATGTAATGTGAAGCAACTTTTCAATGATGAAGATACTTATTGAAGTCAGAATTACTCGTTACAATAATGTGCTGTACCAGCTAGAAGATGACAGAAATTACAGCCGACCCAAGGTGCTCTGATTTATGAATGACGGGAAGTTCCAAATCCTCCCATAATGGGAGTTCTGCGTCCAGGCAGTGCGGTGCGGCAGACAGGAGGAGGGTTGAGTTCCTGCGTGAGAATTTGAAATGCTAAGGAGAGGCAAGTCGGGGAAATGAAAGCCATTCATCACTGTTACACTTCCCCGAAGAGGAAGCAGCGATAACGGATTCTGTTCACACAGGAGTTTCCAGCTTTTGCAAAGGTGTATCCTTCCTCTTCTACCACAGTGTTACGTTGGAACCCATGAAGTGTTTGCAGATAAAAGTGAAAGAGTTTTGGGGGGTTCGTGTAGCTTCACCACAACTGAATTCTGCCTCCTAACAGTGAATACTATGAGGGAGGGTTTTCTCAAAGTGTCAACACATATTTAACCCCCAAGTGCCCCATCCGACCACAGCAAGCCGGGTCAGGATACGAAGTAATGTCGGCGCAGGTTAGCATATTCATGAAATGCACAGTGTTATGCTGTAAGTTCTAGCTTCTAAATTCTAGCTTTTAACCTTTGAAAAATTGGGTCTGTATTTTAAAGGTTTATTTCCATTCCCCACACAGGCTACTCTGTATTAGTTCAGCCTCCGAGTACAAAGGTCAAATTTTAAGATTTCCTCCTGCTCAGCATATGTTTGCTATATGCAACGCTACTCACATACGCTGTTCGTGACTCAGCCCAAGCAGTCCACGCTTCGTGAACTTTTAATTTTTGAGTAACCCGTCTGTGTGGGTCCTAGCTGTTGCTGGGTTCTTTTGAAATTCTGTATAATTTTAAATTCTTTGGAAGTGAGTAAGTGAGAAAATCACACACAGGCAAAAGTCAAAACTCAAGTAGTTCAAAAAAAAAAAAAAAGAAATACCAGGCAGCAAAGTCTCCTTAGAGGGATTTTTGTATACTTTTTGCAACAGAGCACCATATACAGTCAATAAGTAAATAATATAACATTCAAGTTGGATTTTCTGGCAAAAAAAAATGCTATCCGTATCTTGTTTTGTTCCGACCATATGCTGTCGTTGGCTGACAGATTGGGATTTTAAATTGAAAGGCTCGCTTTTAATTTTCAACCCCACTTTGGAAAAGACAAGAGATAACAAGTGTTGGCAAAGAGGTGGAGAAAAGAGAAACTTTGTGCATTTTTTGGTGGAAATGCAAGTCGATCCAGCACTGTGGAAAACTGTACAGAAGTTCCTCAAAAAACTAGAAATCGGACTACCATATGACCCAGCCTTCCCGATTCTGAGTGTAGACCCAAAGGGAATGAAACGAGGACTTCAAGGAGGTGTTTGTGCTCCCAAGGTCACGGCAGATTTTCCACAGCAGCCTAGACGTAGAGCTAACCTGAATGTCCATCAAAGGATTCATTCACGCACACCTACGATCTGGCGGTTAGCTTGCATTCTCCCCACTCCGTGGAGTCATGGGGGACCAGCTGCGGAAGGGGTTACAAACGTACTTTGAATAATATCATGCACCCCACTGCAAGTTTCGGATTCGTGTGTGAGAGATGAAGACCCGCTGATGAGTTTTAAGCAGACCTCGTGGGTCTATCAGGAAGACAACGGCAGCCATGAAGGGAAAAGCACATGAGATGAGACAGGAAAGAGTGACTGTAGAGGAAAGGACTAGAAAGGACGTGGAAAGGAGGGTGTGTAATGAAAAGACCGGCAGGAAGGGGGAAGACCCCAGCAAGGGTCCTGATGCACTGGGACGGCGGAATGGACGCGGCCGGAGAAAGTCGTGCTGTCGGTCTAGTGTGTGATGTCACGTGGCCGCTATGGAAACTGCTCCTTGCTCGTTGTAAAAGGACTGATGTAACATGGCCTTCACCGAAGTCCAGGCGCCTTCCTCATTGGAAAAGCGGTCGTGCGATTTGACTTCTTGCTTGACCACTTACGTGGTCTACTTACAAGCCACTGTAATGTAGTCAACATTAAGGTCTCTCAGCATGTGCTGTGATTCTTCTGATTTTTAATGAAAGAAATGAAAAACAATATTATGTATTTTGTGATTTTTACAAAGACTTTTGAGGTGTAAAGAAAATGGCAATACATCCTTAAAATAGAACCTTAAAATAGAACCTGTGACCATATATGTATATTAGTTATGTGAAAATTAATTCTTCCCCCATAACATAAATACCTTTTACATGCTCTAAGTCTTATGCACTCGTGACTCTGTAGGGAAGATAATGTGCCTCATTGGCCTTTACAAAAGAAATAACATTATTTGAATTTCACCAGAATGTGTCTTTTAAAATGCATTTATTCTATTGGAATAAATCTTTAGGATATAATTTAACTTAATTGTTTGGCTGTCATTCATAAACTACTTATTCTGAACTCATATAGTTTATCATGTCAGCAGAAATTAAATTATACCCTTGTGTTCAGTGGGAAATCATTTTTTAAACAATAATCTGACATCAGAAAGTAAAAATCTTTTTTTAATATAGGATAATTGTAGCTCATTATGAAAATGGAATCAATGGCTGACATTCTCATGGTAAAAACCAGTGTGGGAGAACTCAAATGATTTAGTAAAATAGTGAGTTTGAAGGGGGGAAGTACTGTAATCTTGTATTGATTAGAAAAAAAACAAGTTCTGTTAAAACGAATAGCATCACAATTCACGCAGCCAATTGGGGAAAATGTCAAGTTTAGGGGGGCCGGGCACCCCTGAGGGGAGAGAAGGAGGTGGACAAGGATGGGCGGGGTTTGCCGCGGCACGTGGCCACTCCGGCTCTCAGTGGGTGAAAGCCACTGTTTGCAAGGACAGCTCAGCTGGGGGCTTGCTCTGTGTCACCCTCTTTCTGGCCACCGGACTCTGGGGTCCCCCTTCCGGAAACACGGTCAGTCCGTAAGAAGGAAGGAAGGAAGGAAGGTGAGACTATGAGCAGCCCAGCCCTGAGTCCAGAAAGCTTCCAGAAGTGACCAGCGGGCTTCCCACGGCATTTCCCTGGGAAAGGAAGTCGCTCAGCCAGACTAACGTCTGGGGAGTCGGGGAGGACAGTCCCCCCGGTTCCCAGAATAAAGAGAAGGGACAGGTTTGTACAGAGGCTGCTGACCCTGTCAATTCGCCGAGGACCCTTCAGGTCACTCTTCATTCCCACTGAAAAGACCCTCATTGCTGCGCAGCAGAAGAGAAGCGAACGTCCCCTACGGTCATAGCATCAAGACCCACGTCGTGGCCCTCTGTGTAATTAGAGGGAATAGAAACACTATCACAAGGACAGAAACCTCCGTCTGAAGGGAAGGAGGGAGACAGGGAAGACGAGGATGACGCTGGAATCGCGCAGCAGAGACGTGGAGGAGGCGTGTGCCCCCAGGGGCAGGGAAGACTTCTTGTCTCTGGTTTTGCGCCCTGAGACATGGAGCGTGGTGCATTGATCTCGGCGTATTCTGTGTTCTGTCCCTGTGTGGGTCACCTTTCTGCACGACCGCGTTGGCCACGCCGTTCATTGGACCCTGGGAAATGGACCTCCTTCAGCAGCTGGGCGACTGTCCGAGTTTACCTTCAGCTTGGAGGTTGCCTGGTGACTTCAGGGCCATTTTAGGTCTCAGAAAGTCACAGTTTCTTTGAATCTGCAAGGGCGACTTGTCCTAAAGTAGACACATCTATGGACACGTTACAGAAAAGCAGGAAGACGAGGAGGGAGGGAGGCAGGAAGATGGAGGGAAAGGCAGGGAGGGGGAGGAGAGGAGGGACCTGTCTTTGAAAGAGCCGAAGTCTCCGGTCTCCAGTGTAACCACCACCGCGTGCATCTCACCTCACAGTGTAAGGAGGGAAGGAATGCTGTAGAGACAGTATCTCAAGAGAGAATGTCTGAGGTCTTTCCAAAAATTTCAAAAAACAACCAACCATAAACCCAAGAACTCCTGTGAAGTCCAGACACAATTTAAACACACACACACACACACACACACACACACACGCTAGTATTTGTCAAGTTTCTGTATTAGAAGGCAAGTCAATTAAATCACACTAGTAATTGTTGAAAATAATTCATTTAAAATTGAAAGGCCGATCCTTCTTTCAGGCAGTTTTTTGATTGTTGAGAGCATCTATTTTGGCAAACAATTATTTTCCGAGTTGTAGTTTATTTTTGACAACCTTACATATGTGTGGATTTGGTTTAATCTTCTGTCTATATTTCAAATACCTAGGTAATTGTTTACTAGAAAATGAAATAAAAACACCTCTTAAATTGACTTTCAGTGCCAGTAATTTATTTTGCTTAATCATCCCTGCAACTTAATTGAAAACTCAGTAAGAAAAGAAAAGAAATGAATCAGGGATGAAGAATATTTTAATTTGTAGTCTTGGGGTTGAACATCAATTGATTCTAAAGAAAAAGTCCTGGAAATAAGTTGTGAATGAAATACAAAATGCCAAGTAATACTCATTCATATGCAGATAGCTTCTTGTTTTTTATCTTTAAGGGTGTATGTAACAGAAAGCTGAATATTAAAAAATAAAACAAATGCCAATTGCATTTCCTGCCATTTCTTCTATGATATAAACTTTTCTAAAGTTTAATACATTACCTCATACTTGTATACTTGTAAATTAAGGAATATTATCTAAACCGATTTTAAAATCTCTTACAGAACTTGAGTTATTCCTGTTAATGACATTATAATTGTCAAAATACAAAATAGTCACTATTTCTATACAGTTTTCATTTGCTAAAATAGTCTAAGCACACGGTCATACACTCACTACTTCCAAACTAGCTATCTAAAATATCTTTCATACATTCTTCAACCAACCACAACTTGGTGCCCATTAATTCATCCTTTCAAGTAACTGGCTACACAAACATGTATTTTCCTTTATGCTTCGCCATGTAATTGAGGCCCTAATTACACTCTTCCATAGAAATATCATTAAAAGCCATACATATTCTTGGACGTGTTTAAATTGCGCCTGCAAAGATAATTTTGAACATCTATAAAAAGGGACTATTTGCAAGTTGGCAGGGAGCGAGCCGAAAGAGCTGGGAGATGCATTCATTTCTAGCTGCCATTGCGAGAGAGCGTGAGTGCTTTCCAAAGCGCGCCTGAGCTGCCAGGGCTGTCAGATGCGTTTGCTGGAGTCTGGAGAGGAAGCCGCCCTGGACTCCGTTCCTGGCACCGGTACAAGAAAGTTTGAAAGGACACGTTTGATCTCCTGTTATGCATTTCAAGTTTCAGCAAGGCAACTTCAAAAAAAAAAAACCCACTGACTTTAGGTGAAAGCAACTGATATTTTATATTTCTTTGAGTTTCAGGAAATTTCCTAATGTTTTCTCTTTTTGCAAGCATATTTGAAAGCTCTAGCCTTTATTAACGTCACAGTTTGGCCTCCAAATCCTCTCTACCTGCTCACATTTCTGTGTCTACAAGTTGCACTTTTAAAACGCTGGTTGCAGTGGAGATGTGGCAAGAAAGCAGCTCTCAGGCTGAAGTTACTAATGGGCTGGATTTTTCTAAATAAATTTGGAAAATTCAAAGACCTACTAATAAAATAATGTTCAATAAAATTAATCACATAAAATATTTTATTAAAAATCATAGATAATAATTATACAACTTAGAACTAGAAAAATAATTACCCACTCAGTCATTTTGCCTGCTTGAGCTGAGCCACAAAGTAAAACATGGAGACAGAAATCTATGATTCTTGAGTGTTAAAAATTGTGTAACATTCTTCTCTCATTAAAGATAAAATGAATTGCATAAGGGAACTCTGGAAAAGGTCAAAATCATACATATTGAGGAACTAAAACTAATTTTAACTTAGAGTGATATTATCACCAGCTGGGTATTCAAATCTGTATTTCACACAGACATTCAGATTTTCATTTCTACTTAAGCTTTGCTATCAGTCCATTACCTTTAGTGAGAATGGTCAAATCCATTAACTTGGCCACGTCACATAGAACCATTCACATAAAAATTACCAGGACAGAATTTGTCACTATTTTAAAAAATTTTAATGCACAAAATGAATAATAGAGCCCACTCGGGAATAATCTGGGCCTATTCGTTTTATCAATAAGAACGAATTTTTATAATTTATGTTTTATTTCTTAAAATAACCAAATGCAATGATAATTTAGTAAGGATCTACTTTCTATCTATCTATCTTCTATCTGTCCATCTATTTATCCATCCATCATCCACCCACCCATCCATCCATCCACCCATATAATAAAAGCTCAACACCATTTTAATGAGTCAGCCAAACAGTTTTCTGAGAGTTTTCATCCATCCATCCATCCATCCATCTAGTCTTCCCTTGGTGTCCATGGGGCATTGGTCCCAAGAACCTCATGGATACCAAAATCTTTGGATGCAAAGGTCCCTCATATAAAATGGTGTAATGTTTGCATAAGACCTATCCATATCCTCCTGTATCCTCTCAAGGAATCATCTTGGGATTACTTATAATACCTACTGCAGTGCAAATGCCTTGTACACAGTTGTTACACTGTGTTGTTTAAGGAATGAATGATAACAAGGAAGAGGGTGTACATACTCGGACACAACCACCATAGGTCTAACTACATAGCTCAGGTCAGCAACAACATCACATTTTTTCTGAATATTTTCCATCTGCAATTCTTCCAGTTCCTGGACGCAGAACCCGTGGACACAGAGGGCTGACTCTCTGTCTATCCATTTGTCTACCTACCTGCCTCCTTTTCCCGATCTGGAGCAACGCGTCAGAGCTCCTCACAGAACCCTGCACGGGAACTGTGTCTCGCAGCCCAGGATTCCAGCCTGCAGCAGGGGCCGGGCTCGTCAGTGTGGCCGCAAACCCAGAACATAATGCGGGGGGCAACTAGGAGCTCCATCTATGCAGCCGAGAACACATGGATTCTATTGTTTTGTGGGGTGTTTTTGCATGACGTTGGACATGCATTTAAAAGCCAGCTAGACACAGAGACCACACCACGTGATTAGGCAACACTGCAGAGCAGGAAATGGGGGGTCCCTTCCCATTGGGGTTAACTCTGTGATAAAGCGGATGCATGGATTTGTTTATTTAGCACACACCGCGACAATCAGATAGTTCCTCTCAAGAAGGACTTGAAAATGGCACGGCGACATTCAAGTGTGCTTCAGAGGAAATGTCAAATGCGTATTTTAGGAATTTTATTATTACAACTGTTCTCTGAGCTCTCAGAAAACTGTTTGGCTGAGTCATTAAAATGGTGTCAAGCTTTTATTATTCTGAAAAGGAGTTCTTCATTCCAACTGTGTGAAACCCTTACAAATTAAGATAAATCCCCTTTCACAAACCCCAGAGTGTTTTAATGAGTCTGTGGGTAGCCTCTGACTAGATGGTATCAATGTTAAATACAAGTACTGGAGGATTATCATTGCTAACACCAACCCAGCTTTTTATGAGGTGCTTACCGTATTTTTCAGACTATCAGACGCACTTCCCCCCAAATTTGGGAGGAATAATGGTTATTAATGCTGCCGTTGAGTTCTGTTTACATTTACATTGGTGAACTATTATGTTATTTATGTTATTAAATATTTTACCACATTTTTGCTTCAAATTTTTTTTTCCTATTTTCCTCCTCTAAAACCTAGGTGCGTCTTATGGTCTGAAAAATAAGGTAAGTGCGTGTTATGTATACATAGTAAATAGGTTGTTAGATTCTGGGAGGGCCTACCGGAGGAGAAGACGAACAGCCCGGAGCACTCGCCTGCCACCGTCCCCTCCATCAGCAGGAGGCCTGGGCCTACCACCCCCCTGAGACACAGCGGGCCTCAGCTGCTTCCCACCCCCTCCTCCTGCAGAGTCCGCTGCAAGTCAGAGTATGGTCAGATACAGTGCGCGCTTTTAGCAGAAACATCTCCCTAAAGCTGATCGGAGGACTGTTACACTGGCCTGTAGAAACAGTCCCGTTATGGTCACGAGAACTGCCCCCACCACCACGCGGGACCAGGTCTGCAGGGCCCACTTCCCTCCGCTGGCCCTGTCTGTGGCTCTGTGGCCCAGGATGCTGGGGGGGGGGGGGGGGGCGCGCTCTGCAAGGGGACGGGCAGCTGAGGACAGGAGAGCTGGGTGCCTGCGGCAGGCCTCACACACAGGAGCGTGAAGAGCGAAGGACAGAGGAGGCACGTGCTTGGGGGCCCGCCCTGGTTCGTCCACAGACACAGGCGGAGCCCTTAGGTCCCTCCCACCCGGAGGGAAAGCTGGGGTCTGGGACTCGGACAGAAACGCGCAGACACAGCAGCAGCAGCATCGCCCTCGCGTTCTTACTGTCCCTTTAAAAGACCGCGCTCCACATCTCAACCCCTAAGGAAATACATGTTGTACATCCTTCCAGATTCTGCGGGGCTCCGAAGGGGCTCCCGGCATCCCAGCCGGCAGGGTTGAATCGTGAGATCATGAAACGATGCGGTCGGTTTCATCTGGGGGCCGGGAACCAGCCGGCATCTCTGGCCCCCTGTGCGCGCTCCATAACATCCCTGACGCACTTGGGTCAGGGGCAGAAGGAACACTCCCAAATCCACCCTCGCACGCCGACCCAAAGCGGGTGGTCCTGCAACAGCGACCCCAGAAAGAGCCCTTTCTGTCCTCCCAGGAGAAGGGGCTTGCTGTTTTGGGGATGGACTGCACCACAGACCCCCTTCCCATCACAGGGGCAGAACCGACGCACGCAGACCCGTTCTTATTTCCTTATTACAATGCAGTCGCTGGCTAATTCAGGTGGAATTTGACTCAGAATGTCCGAATAATAGGACAGCTCTCCCTGTAAGAAGATTGACTCCTGGAGTGGATTAAAAGCTTTCGGAGAAATCCTCGGTTCATTTACATTCGAGTGGGAGAATTTGATTTTCTCTCCAGCAGAAATTGCTGTCTTAGCCGCTCTGTGTTTCTAAAGGGCATCCTAAATATCGTGGATTTGATGCCATTCAACTGTTATGAAACATTTATCCAGCTTAATTGTGTAGCTTACTTCCTGATCTTCTCAAATATTATTCTCCAGTTCAAATTATAACAAAAAGTTCTTTCTCTAAAATTTTATTAGGACAGTCTATAACCTATGACATTTCATAGTTAAATTATGCATCTATTATTTTTTTTTTCCTTTTAATACTATTCCTGGAAAGACAAATACTGTATGATCTTACTTATATAGAGAATCTAAAACAACAAAAGAATAAACAAAATGGAAACCGACCCACAGATACAAAAGATAGGCTGATGGTTGCCAGAGAGGAGGTGGGGGGGAGGGGAATAAAATGAATAAATAAAATTACATGAAAATTAAAATATTCCTACTTAGAAACTGATTTTATTAAACTACAAGCGTTCATGTTTCTTCCTTTTCAGAATTCCTATTTTGTCATTATTGGAAAATACTAAGTATGGCAAAGTCACATCTTTATATTATGTCGTTATCATCCTTAGATTTTCTTCCCTAGACCTTCAAACTTCAAGGAGAAGTTTGGACTTGGGACCAGAAAGAGCTCTGCAATGTCATGAAGACACTTCATAAGTAAATCGAGATACCAAATACATTTAAAATGAGTACTCGGATAAAGAAAATGGTGTGTTCTGACTGCCTTCTGAGTTCTGAGCGTATTTTATAAAGACGAGGTCATTTGGTAAGGTAACTAAGATGATCTCCCTTCCCTCGGCTTTTAAGCTCGGGGTGGTGAGCGGGGCTGGGGACTGAGGAGAACGCAGGCGCAGTGCAGCCGCTGCGGATCTGGAGAAGCAGCCCGGGGCTCCCCCACCGGAAAGCTGCAGCCGGTAAGGAAGAGGCACATCCCCCAGCTACCCCGGCAGAAGCCTCGCGGCGCCTGGGGGCAGGCCTAGGCAGCCCAGGGAGTTCACGCCTGCCAGTGACGCTTCCCTGCGCCCTCCGTTTGCACAGTTTCCCAGGTCTGGGGCCTCGGCCTGGTCCTCCCAGTACCCCCGCACACCGGGGGCTTCGTGAATATCTCTCAACTGGACGTGCAGCGTCCTCACCTCTATGGCCTCGTCGGTTATGGTGACACTCAGAGAGAATTCCACTCCCACGATGCCTCGCTGTGGTCTCCCCCTCATTTTATACCATGTGTTTAAGGGAAGGGTACGGAAGGAGCTACAAGCTCAAAAGGGAAAGAAAGTAAAAAAAGAAAGAAAACTAGAAAAAACTTACTGACTTCGTAATTCCTGTAAAAGTTATATAGAATGATAGATGGCATTTATAAGAAATTATACACAATCATTTTAGAAATTTGAAAAACAGAGAAAATATTCAGGACAAAAGTAAAAAGTTACCTTTATCTTCAATTTCAAGAAAATATCAGTTATTATTTATTTTGTTTAGTCGGTTCCATGTAAATTTTAAATTAATGTCTGTGTAGTATATCTTCTTATTTATATCATATATGTATATACTTTTTGTCTAATTCCTCTTCACTTAATGTTATACATGTGATTCTGTGTAATTTTTTTCCTTAGTGGATTTTAATGAGTAATGAATCTACTCATTTGATTACAGTTTTGTTTACTTCATTCTATTTTGGGATAATTAGGTTATTCCCAACTCCTGATTTTTATATAAATAATTTGAAAAATGCATATTTTAGACACATAGTTCATATAAAACCATTCACTAAGACTTACTTTAAGACTACAACAAGTCTTAAATAAGTCTTATAAAAGGGTTGGTTGTATATCTATTCTTCCCTTGAGAAATAGTACTGAAGGCTCAGTTACTGAGTGAAAGCCAAAGAGTATGGATATTTCAATATGTATGTTACCTAACTTTACAACAGATTTCCAATAAGATCATACTAATTTATACTGGATACGATATGAGTGTATCCAACTCATTATACTTTAAGCATTTCTATCATCACTTTTTGATTTTTCACTACTTTGTTTTCAAAAAGGATGTCTCTGAGGATATTATTATTTTTTGATGTTCAATTATTTATTTTAATTTTTTAACACTACCTACCTTTTTTGTTACCTGGTGCTTCAAGTGCCCCTGAGCTGCCCAGGCAAGAAAACTAACAACACTAAAACCCTCAACTCTCAGTGGGTTGAGCTCGGGCTGCGAACCAAAGTGTTGCAGGTTCGATTCCCAGTCAAGGTACATGCCTGGGTTGCAGGCCACGGCCCCCAGCAACCGAACATTGATGTTTCTCTCTCTCTCTCTCTCTTTCTCTCTCTCTCTCTCTCTCTCTCTCTCTCTATCTCCCCCTCCCTCCCTTCCCTCTCTAAAAATAAATAAATAAAATCTTTTTAAAAAACCCTCAACTCCCAAGCCCTTTATGTCTGAAACATCATTTAAAACCCTACCTGCTTAGTATTCCATCTTCTCGTGTCCTTAATAAATTATAGCTGGTTTATGTGATAAATGAGCATATGCTAATGGCTAAAGAAATTTGCAACTGCACTCTCGCCATCCTGAAGAAGAACCCCGTTACCATGGGGACGGTACGCCAGCACCTCTGTCGAAAGAGCTGGGTGTGTGCCCTGCCAGCCCCAGGATGCCGGCGGACTTCAAATTTGCCTGATCTCCTGAGTCTTAGTGTCTTCTCTGTGAAGGAAGTGGCTATATCTGATCCACCTGTGCAAGGAGAAAATTGCAACCACTTAGCAAGACTCAATGTAACAGGTTTTGTAAAGAAAATACCTAACAGTAAATTATATTTTACTTATGGGGATCTCTCTGCATGTTGTATAGCTTTATTCCAGTAAGATGCTATACTGGATACAAAGAGATGATTCCAAGAGTGAGCAATTTAGGCCTCTCCGGGTACCATTTTGGGGCTGACACTGCCCTCAAACCCTACTGTTGAAATAGCTTTAGTAACATGTACATAGAAATGTAAATACAGCTATAGAGATATATATCCTACTGGTTCTGTTTCCCTGAAGAATGATGACTAAGACACACAGTGCATGGGAATGTATGTTTAATGTAGAAATTCAAGATTAAGTCACCTTTTGCACTAACACTTCCTGTGATACATTTTAAATAGATCACAAGTGCTATTTTGCTTCAGTAATGATGTTTATTGATTTAGAAGTCATTGTGAGATTCAGTTTCCACAAGATCACACTTATCATGTCTATGCAATGACATAAAGCAGTCGCAAAGTCACCGATCAATAAAATGCTATTTCTGATCACATAATCACAATAGTAACTAATTAATATTATTGCCACAGATGCAAATGGTCTGAAATAAAACACAGTGTTTACATCATAAGGATGTTCTGTTTTGTTGAATTGATGGCATACATAAGTGTGAAGATGAACCACAACTAAAATGAGGAAAATAATTCTTCAACCATCTTATTCACTTAATTATCTGAATATACTATTGAATGGTTTCTCATTTTCCTTTTAACTTCAAAGGTCTTTTCTATATACTTGCTTTACTTAGGTGATGAAGGAAGGGTGGGAACTCACTTGACCATCCATTTCAGGTTTCCATTAATAAGCCAAATTCTTAAAATTTATAGATAAGGTTCAAAATATGGGCGCACACAGACAGCACTAGAATAAAACTAGTGCACTCTTGCTGGGAGTGCAGATGGTGCAGCCGCTGAGGAAAGCAGTGTGGCGTTTCCTCAAAAACTTTAAAATGGAGCTGCCTTATGACCCACTTCCAGGAATATATCCTAAGAATCCCGAAACACCGATCAGAAAGAATATATGCAGCCCTGGCTGGCATAGCTCAGTGGATGGAGCGCGGGCTGCGAACCAAAGCATCACAGGTTCGATTCCCACTCAGAGCACATGCCTGGGTTGCAGGCCATGGCCCCCAGCAACCACACATTGATGTTTCTCTCTCTCTCTCTCTCTCTTTCTCCCTCCCTTCCCTTTCTAAAAAGAAATAAATAAAATCTTTAAAAAAAAGAATACATGCACCCCTATGTTCATGGCAGCATTATCTGCAATAGCTAAGCTCTGGAAACAGCTCAAGTGCCCATGAGTAAATGCGGGGATGAGAAAGCTGCGGTACATTTACACAGTGGAAGACTACGTGGCTGTAGAAAAGAAGGAAACCCTACCCTCTGCGACAGCATGGATGGGATTTTGCACATGGAGAATTTCTGGCTCAATATCACACAAAACGTCAAAATCCCCCTACAGAGGCTCCCCAAAAGAGAAAAAATTCTTCCATTGATTGCATCTTTATCTCCATGAAAATTCATTCTCATTGCCTTGAGTGTTAGCCTCTGTGGTAATATGGGATAAACCAAGTTCCCTTTGAAAATATTTCTAAAAACACATTAATTACAGAAAAATATGCCCAAGGTTTTACATATTAATTTTAAAGTCAGTTTATGGTAACTATATTTAAGTGAGAATGATTTCTTTTCATTCTTACTTAAATATACTCCAATATTTTGAAAAGTTACTGATTACATACAAAGAAATACATTCTACATCTGCCAACTGCAAATTATTCTTTAGATTTGGCTTTCAAAGTTGAGTGGAATTTGCCACATAAAGTATTTATAAGGAGAGAAAAAATGGTGTTTCGTGACTGGGAATAAACATAACTTTCTCTTATTCTTTTTTTTTCTTTTATTGATTCTAGAGAGAGGGTAAGGGAGGGAGATAGACCAGGGGAGAAACATTTTGATGTGAAAGAAAAACATGGATCGGTTGCCCCTTGCAGGCACCCCAACTAGGGACGGAAACCACAAAGCAGGCTTGTGCCCTGACCTGGGATCGAACCCACGACCTTTTGGTCTCAGGGACATGTCCAACCAACGGAGCCACACCAGTGAGGGCCTTTCTCTTAATCTTAAATCACATGCCCAGACACGGTTTTGAGGTTATTTTGTGCTTGGTCTGCTTATGGATTTCTACGTCCCCTGCTCCCATCTTTCCTGAAAGGCACCGCAGACATTATCTGGGAGTGTGGCGATCTCAGGAAGTTGGGGTTCTTTTCCAAGCTTCCAGGTGTGCCCACCTCTCACCCTCCCATCACGTCCCCTCCCCCACCCCCACCCCAAGCTTTCCTGACAGGGTCCCATCGTCTTTACCTGCTCACACTGGCAGTCTCCCCGAAATGCCTGCAAGTCCCTATTTATATCACTGAAGCATGCTCAGCCTTTTTTCCTGCATACATTTGAAAAATTAAATTCTTCATCATAATCTTACAAATTTTGGACTCTTTCAACAACGTACTTTCTGACGTTTTTTTCTTTCCCTTCTAGGAAAAGCTATTTCACACCTAGTATGAAAATTAAAAAAAAAAGAGAGAGAGAGAGAGAGCTACAGAGCCTGCCGGCGCTATTATCGGTTGTCAGTCTGAAGTCGTAAAACATCAAGGAAGTACTCTGTTCCTGCCGCATCTGTGGAGCTGGAACAGCAAATTCCTTTCTAGTGTCAGGTTGCTCGGCTGCACCTACAGAATTCCAAAGAGCAACCGCAGCCTCGGCTTCGGGGCCACGCATTCTCGTTCAAACGAACACGCAACCGCAGGCTGCTTCTCCCGCGTCATGTCTGCACAGACAAGTGACACGGACGACCACGCTGTTGTCTGCCAAAGGGGGTCACAGAACGTCCCAAGGGAGCTTTTCCAGCTTCTCTTCAGACTGCACCCCCACATTTGTTCCAAGTGTCCTGCC
This sequence comes from Phyllostomus hastatus, assembly GCF_019186645.2. Lineage (NCBI taxonomy): Eukaryota > Metazoa > Chordata > Mammalia > Chiroptera > Phyllostomidae > Phyllostomus > Phyllostomus hastatus. The sequence goes on along the minus strand of NW_025333607.1, from coordinate 20,623,914 downwards.
TTTCGTTTCCTTGGCGTACGTCCATACCATGGAAATGAGGAAGGGAAAACAGCCAAGAGCAGAAGCAGGGAGTTCAAGGTCAGGCTGAAGGAGAGGAGCTGGACCCGTGGAATCCGAGAATCTATGAGCCATCAGAACCTGCCGGGTTCGCTAAGGGAAAGGGCTGTGAGACACAGTAACGTGACATCAAATCGAAGAGGATTCTAAACACGGGTGATGAGGGGGGGACCCCGCAGGGCAGGTCTGGGCCATCACGCGGGGGGGGCCTGGCAGGGCGGAAGGCCTGCAAAGGGCCGCCGGCCTTGACCTTTCTAGGGGCCGGTAAAGCAAGACCATCTCAGTGTGTGTCAAGTGGCTAAAGGAAAATGAAGGGTTTGAGAGGAGTTCAGAAAATAATTGGCATTGCAGAAAATGTGAAAAGAAGCCAATTAGGCATAAATAAAAAGACTGATGAGTAGGGCTGAATACCTAGCTGAGGTTAGAAACTGTATATTCTGATGAGGCAATTAGCACTGTTGTGTGGCTTCTCTCATTAAGGCCTGACTGCCAGGCCCTGGCCAAAACCCGAGGCAGGGGGACTCGGGGGGGATGAGGGAATCCGAACAGAAAAGGCAGGAGGGGTTGTCCTAAGTGGCAGGTGAATTAGAGGCTCCTTAGACAAGTCCTATTAAGTAGGATTTTCCCCCAAGGGTCCACACCTCACGTGACTCCTTTCTGTACTAAGGAGTCGATGTGGGGGCAGCTCTCACTCTCAAAAGGCCGCGCCCGAGCTGTGCAGGGTTAGCCAGCCCGCTAACCTGACAGCAGTAGGCGGCCTGTCCCCCTTCGACTGCAGGTGCGCGTGGTGCCCCGCCCCCAGCAGAGGGCCGTGTCCTCCTGTCCCTCTTTCTGTGCGGGGGCGATCTGGAGGGGGGCTCTGAAGTTCAGGGCGCGCAGGAGATTCGGAGCGGGAGTCGGGGGTGGGGGGCTGTGCTGGGCCTCGCCCTCGGTTAACAGAGGGGCCACCCTGAGCCTGTAAGCTGCCTGAGGCAGAGGGGTTGCTTGTAGTAAGTCCTTCCCCAGAGCGCAAAGGCCCGGGGATTTGTTCGCTGGTTTTCAGGGTCGCGGGGCTCGGGGAAAACAGCCTTGTCAGAGCTACAAACTAATCCATACGGGGGCCCAGACTTACTGGGCGAACGTAATGGCAATAGATAGGGTGGTTTACAAGTGTTTTCTGTTTGTTTGTTTGTTTGTTTTTAATTTAATCCTTATGCTGTACTGAGTCTGAATTGGAAAGGTGGATGCAGCATTTCCCACAGGGCGATTGCAATGGTATGAAGAAACAGTGCCTTGTGTGTCTGAGTAGGAGCTCATATATGTTCTGGGATCTTATATCAAATATTAAATAAGCTCTATACTCAGCACAGAAATGGAATACAGAGTACAATGTCTGTTTATCTTAAGAATAAACCATATTAAAATAATTAGGAAAAAACAGCATTGCACATTTTAAAATAAAAATTCTACCTCTAGTTCAAGGTCGTAGAGTAAATGTAATCTAGGATGGATTTCACATTTATTCATTTAAGAGTTATCATATTTTTACTATTTATTCAAATAATTGTGTTATAGATTGTCTGCCTACAGAGCATCTATTTATACCAAAGAAAGCAAATTAAAGATTTTTATGCAGTTATTCTTCGCCATTATTATCAAATTAAACAAGACAAAATACATGTCCCGGGGCTGTACAGTTCAGGTTTCAGTTTTATCAGTTAGCTTGGGTTTTGTTCTTCAGGCGCCTCTCCTTTCCTTGCTGTCGGCACTGTCATTTCCTCCTCTCACTGTTTGTTTACACTGGTCTGTGGAGCAACAAAGTCCACTTGTCATTTTCTAACTCTAAACTTACCTGAGCCCGGAATGCGTACCAGAGCTTCCTGATGTGCTCCTTTGTTTTAAAGGTAAGTATTGGGCACTTTCCCTGCCAGTGACTATGCCAAACGCTGTTGAGTCAGAGGTGAGAAGGCTGGACACCCCCCTCCCTCAGACATTTGTGGGGTCTGCACATAATTGACGCCACTGAAACCGTATCAAACACAGAGCGGGAGTGTTTTGCAAATGGATAGGCTGGCATTATAGAAATATGAACAATTTTCAAATTAATGTGGTGCCATTTAATAAAACGTGTACAGAGAGTTTCACAAATCACAACTGTATAGCTGAACGCATTTTTACACAGCGAACACGGCCGCGGAGCCACATTAAAAGTGGCCTCAGGAATCCCCCTAAATCCTGCCCCCAGTCACCACCTGTCCCTACAACGCTTTCGGTCAGGATTGTCTCTCTATGCACGTCCAACAGGTGGAATGATGAGGCTCTTCTTTTAGGGCCACTGCACTATAGTTTCTTCTGTGATGGGGCCACTCCGGTGCACACTTTCCAGTGCACACGTGTGCACTCCCGCTGGGGCGAGGCTCTGAGGAGTTTCCAGCTCAGGGACCGTATAGACGGGTAACGTCACGACATCATAGGTCACCGGGCAGACTGAAGATAACTAAGGTCTTTAGTCCATTTTTCCCTATGCGAGAAAAAAGTCATGACTGGGCATTATGTGTCCATAAACCTCATAGTTAGGGAGCCTTCTATACGCTTTATAATTTATTCAGTTATTTGCCTGCCTGTGTTTCATGGATTCTATATAAATAGGTATATCTGATCGGTTCGTGGGAGCCATATTTAAGCATATGTTTTGTTTTATATTCTGTCTTTTTATGATAGCTGCTGTCCAGTGGCAAAGAACGATAACAAAGGGAAAACATTACACACACAGCAGCCTTTGTTTTTTTTTTTTTTTCAAAATATGCAGTGATTAAACCAGAGCATTTTCAGAATCAGAGAAAAGACTCGCCTCCTGGCCTCGCTCCCCGAGGGCAACGCCCTCAGCGGGCTCAGGCCCCGCCCCGGGCCCGCCTGGCACCGGGAGGGCCGCAGCTGCGCGGGGCAGACAGGGAGAAAGCAAGGACCCAGCTACCCAGTCCGGAGTCTGACCAGAGGAATGGGAGTCACTCTTGTTTTTTCACTAAAGTTTCAGACATGTTCAGTGAACAAATGTTCCTTGTGCTTTAGTTTTCCTCATCTTGCAAAAACAAAACAGAAACACAGGCAGCGCTTTCCTACATTTAGCCCTCAAACAGTCCTCCTTTGACTTAAAATCACAGCAGTGCCTCTCCGCACCGCGTGCCAGAGTCATCGGCAGCTTCTGACAAGCAGCTCTGAGTGACGGCGTGTTTCCTAAAGGGACACAAAGCAGAAGAAGCCTTTCAAACTAAAATGATTCCCGCAATCTTTCTATGTAAATATGTATATAACATATATATACACACATACACACACATATATAACATGCAGGAGATTGAAATAAGACCCTCAACTATTTCTTCAGGTCTCTCATTCTTAAGTTAGGATAAGTCCTAACATTTACTATTCTCATCGAATGCATAATAAAGGACTTCTGGATTGTAAACCCACAAGGCACCTGGAACAACCTCAGTAATGTTTTTATCAAGTGGCCTCTACACCAGAGGAGACTGGATGCTATAAATGTTTGAAGTTCATCAAGCTAAAAAGTAAAAGGAAGTATTTGTCTTTGTGGTTTCTCTGTTGTTGAAAAAGACTTAGTTTGGGAGCCAACTGGCTTTAGAATACTATTACCTACAATGTTATTATCTTTAAAGTAAACTATAAAAATAATTTTGAGCTGTTTGTGGATTTGTAGGGTATGCAGGCAGGCAAATTCAGGTTTGACCGTGGCTCAGCCACTTACTGGCTGAGTGGCGAAGAGTCCAGCCCTACAGGTGCTAGACTGTGACGTGAACATAGGCACATGAGAATGAAGTTGACTTTCTTAGCAAGATTGTTTTGCAGGCAGAAGTGCAAGATGACACTGTACCACTATTGCACTTCTTGGCGTTGATCGTGACCCGATCAGTAAGAGAAATTCTCAGGTTCTTCCTTCCGTGTCCTCATCCTTTTGGCACGAACACCCCCCCCCAAACTTGTCTCCAAGGCTCCTTGTGAGGTGGCGTGCCCCAAATGGCTAGTTACTCCATCAACCATATTTCTCTCTCAGCATTCTAATAACTAAGACGGCTCCATGCAAGGGAATCCACACCGCACCAGCTCCGTTCAGCTCTTCAGTCAAGCCCAACTCTGCGCGAGTCCGTGCCCCTGTAGCGGCCAAAAGATGGCGAACACCCCCATATGTAGGTCGGCGTTGTCTCCCTGTTGTACCTTCTCTCCATAATGTCTCACCATGAACTCTTCATAGCTACTCACTAACTGTGATACAGTCCTTTTTTAATATTTTTTTATTTTTCAATTAGAGTTGATGTTCAATATCATGTGAGTTTCAGGTGTACAACCCGGTGCTTCAACATTTATGTAACCTACAAAGTGATCACCCCAGTAAATCCAGCACCCATCTGACATCACACATCGTTATTGCAATATTATTGACTATATTCCCCGCGCTGTGCTGTGCATTCCCATGACTGTTTTGAAACTACCAGTTTGTACTTCTTAATCTTTTATACCCAGTCCCACCCCCCAACGGTTAAACATCAAAATGTCCTCTGTATCGAGGCCTGCTTCTGGGCTGCTTGCTTGTTGTTCGGCTTTTAGATTCCACATGTAAGTGAAATCGTACGGCATTCGTCTTAGTCTGGCTCGTGCCCCTTCATGCCACACCCTCCGCGTCCCTCCACGTTGCTGCAGATGGCGCGATGTCACTCTTTCGGTGCGTCCAAGAATGTTGGAACCTCTCTTTCTGCTCACAAAACAGAACCCCCTTCTGCAGTCTTCTTGGGATGATTATCGTTCGCTCCACAGATTAGATTTGAAAAGAACAATCATGTTTGTTGGAACTATGTCCCCGAGACCAGGCGGGAAATAAGTGACCCCGTCATCCAGGAGACCATCCCCTTTTTGTGGGGAGCATCTTTGCGGCCTCCGTACATGGAACCACGCTCCAGGGGTTTGTTCTGCCGGAAATGTGGCCGTCCTCCGCCACGCCCTCCGTTCCCTCCTCAACTCCCATCAACCAACAAGCCCTACTGCGACATCCTAGTACTTCTCAGAACTGCCTGGTTTGTACAGGCGCACACTGTCAGTCTCCCAACTTAAATGCAAATGACATCTCACCTGAACTGCTGCCATGCACATGGAACGGGCCCTCTCGTACCCTTTCTCATGGCACACTGCCCACGCACCCCTTTCCCTCTGGGAGTGGTGTGAACCGCGCCCCGTGGTGTGAACGCCCCCGCTGGGTGTGAACCCCCACCGTGGTGTGAACGCCCCCAAGCTAACCATGTGGATGTGGAATTGGGAAGAGGGGCAGACTTGCACCACCTGGAGCCCCTTGGAGTCAGGGACAGACTCAGAGCTCTCTAGTTCGGTCCTTTGGTTCTGGGTGAACTGACCGCTGCCGGCCTCCCGCTTTGACGCCCCCTGTCCCCCACTCCCTGGGTGGAGTGAGGTTATTTCAGTCATTAGACGGTACCCCCTGTCCTCCCCAGTTTTCCCACACATGCTCTTTCATCCCAAGGGCCAGCCCTCCCCCCCACCAGTCCAGCGATGTCTAATAATTCCGGGTCACAGGTTAAACTCTAGTTCTTTGGAAGTCTTTGACCTTCAAGATTGGATCACACATCGTTGCTATGCTCCTCTTGGCATCTTGCAATTCACTCTAATATCAAAAAAGGTATTTTTTGGTTTATTATATTTATTTCTCTCTATATATTTTTTGCAACATGATGGTAGTACTGGTCCTTACAAGGTCATTGCCATTACTTCATTCCCAAGTATTGTAGATCTTTCTTAGAAGAGATAAAAAAAATGACCAGTTAATGCCTAAGTGAATTTATATGCATTTGTGTATATAAAATATATAATATGATTATATGTTATATATTATATATGCGGAATATATATATTTTCAAAAATATGGAAAAGTGGGTTTACAGTCGTTTGTATAGAAAAATACAATCACTAATAAATAGTACCATAAGAGTAAACTTGTTTCGTATGCTCTCAGCTGTAAACCTACTTTTCCCCTACCCTGCCCGGTGGGGAAGAAACTGTATGTAGAGTAGACAATCTGCAGAGTGACCAACAATAGACTGAATAAAACCAGTCTTCTCTGGTTGGAGACAATGGTTGGAAGGAGGAGGAGGAGGTTCTCACGACCTGGGTTTTGTTTGCACGCTTCTCACTTCGTCCCTGGCCCGGGGACGAGCTCTCGGAAGTGTCTCCGTCGCAGTCTCACGCCGGCGCCACGGTCACAATGGAGAGGACTGACGTGATTATGTGATGTCAGCGGTCAAGGGCTGTCTTCATTTCTCACAGTCACCGTTCTCACCTCAGCTTGAAGCATGAAGCACAGACAATTTAGGTGGAAACTTCCACATTAGACAGCACAGCATAACATAACAGAAACATGCATTACAACATTAAATTAAAATTACATAGCATGGTATAATGTTCAAATGCATGGTAACTACGTACTTCATATTTTTGTGGAAGTTCAGGCACTACCAAGATTTCTATGTGCGAGTGGTGTTATTTCTTCACCATTATATATATATTTTTAACCCTATTAATAGGAGTTCATTTTAAAGACATTAGTTTAACATAAATTGTTCAGGCCAGCTCAGTTGCAACCCTCATTTCTTCTTTTCCCAGGAGAGCTTCAGTTTCACTTTCTTTCACCCAAATCCTGTAACGGGGGGACAGTTCCGAGGTCCCTAATGCACCCACATTCCGCCACAGCTCAGAAATTTATTTGCCTCTCAGTGTTTGCTAGCTGACCCTCTGTGGCTCCAACCTTCCAGGTGTTGGGTATTCGGTTTGGGAAAAGCCTTTGGCTGCAAACAAAGAGAAGAAAAAACACGATGCCTCTTATCTTGCTCTACCCAAAGCAAGGGGCTCTGCTTTCTGCAAGTTCAGTTTAGCCGGTGAGGCCCCGGACAGGAGTGCGGCCTCCCTGCTTGGCTCTGCGAGGCCGAGGCCGCAGACTGGAAAGACGCACGGAGGAGCCAGGGCAGCAGGCAGGGCTTTGAGACTGGGGTCCCCGTGAAAGGTTTTCTGGGCCCAAGAGGCCAGCCCTGCCCTACCTACCCAGCACAGAGCGCACGTGACCGACAGGCAACAGGCTCATCCGGGGAAACGCGGACATTGTGTTAATGTAATTGTTTTTTAAAAATGGAAGAGGAAATTAAAATCTGTGAGCCAAAAACAAATACATGTAGCAATCTACCCTTCTTTTACAAGCTGGTCACATTCAGAAATCATATGGATTTCGTCCAAATTAGGGGGTCCAATATTCCTGTTCCCAATATTTAAAATCTCTCTGTCAGAAAGAATATATATATATATACATATACACATATATATCTTCACGTCAATATATTTAACATGAAATATAACCAGTATATTACATGAAACCAGTATATTACATGAAATCACAAGTAGTCTAACACTACAGAATTTCCTTTTCAGAGTTTTTCCTTTCAGTTTCCTTCCTTCTTTTTGTCCTTTCTCTTCCTCAGGCACCAATTTATCCACTGGTCTAAAATTATTTGGGAGCTTCTCTTCTGTACCAGGCTCTTTTCATACGGAACATATTGTGTGGGAAAGTGACATGCAAGGGTAATTAGATGCAATTACGGATTTTTTAAATGCACTGCAAGAGTCATGCCAAGGGATGCAGGCGAGAGGGCATCCAACACAGCTTGTTTTTACATTTCTACCTCCTTTTGCATTTCTCCCATGTCTGAATTTCTTCCCAAATCCAGTCTTTTTCCCCTTATGGAAACTGACAGATATTGAAAAAGTAAGCGTTCCACATTACTTGTTGTATTTTCCTCTTTTTTCAGTGAAGCATAGAATCATTGCTCTAGGCCAGCTGACAGTGTGCTCATAATACAGATAATACAAGAAATGCAGATAATACAAGAAAACAGCATAATCCGAGGCCTCCAGGAAAGGATGGCTAGGAAAAACAACCACTTCACGACATTTTTTGCCTTTCTTACGTTACTCATCAGTATTCCCATGCACTTCCCGGCCAGGCTGCTAAGGGCCCAAGGTGAAGTTATGCTCGCATCATTGATGACAATTGAAGTTCAGTGCCCAGGAGGTTGAAAGGGGGTCACCTGAGCGGCAGCAGTTGCAGGTAAGGATTCGTCACACACGAGCCTCTGCAAGCGGCCCCCTAAGGACGAAGAGCGGTTCTAGGTGGCAGGGACACACTCGCCCCTGTTTTTCCTAAAATTCTGCCTCCAGGCAGAGAACACTTCCTGGCGGGTGCCGGCAGGGCCGGGCCCCATTTCTGCGTTGTGGTCCTGCGCGTGCGTAGTTGCTGGGGTTTATGGGGCTGTCTCCGTGGCAGGTCAAACGTTCTGGGCCGTTCGGGAAGGCACAGGTATTTTAGAGTCACTTGCAGTGACTTTTCCAGTTGTAAGCCCTTTATCCCATGCAACCTGCACTGTGATCACTTTTCATAGCGATTTCGTGAATTCGAGTGTGTCTGGCCAGGGTGCAACCTGCGAACTAGCTGGTGACCACTTGTGACAGCATTGTGGTGATTTCTTCGAGTTCCAACATCCTTGCGCAGTTTGTTCCGCGAGTTCAAGGGCGCAGGCGTTGGCGCCGGTAGCACTCAGCCGTCCACTGTGTGCGGAATGGAACCGCATTTCCATTCACTGCCGCGGCAGGGGCGCAGCGCCCTGCGGACATGGAGTCGGTTCCTTCTGCCCGCACACCCTACGAACTCGCTTCTCTTTCTGTTCCTCCAAGGACATGAGAGTTGATCTGAAATGTCCAGTTGGTCATGTTCCTACCAGCAGTTGTGAAACTCCAGCCCTCAGGGCCCATGATTCTGCGGATCGAGTAACCCATCTCAGAAATGGGTGCCTGTATTGTAATTGTCACAACTTCCAACCCGTCATAACCAGAGGGATCTATTCATTTCCTTTTGGTGCTATTCGTTTACCAGTTAAACTTCTTGACTTTGTTTTTATCCTGTTCTAGAGGAGGATGTTCATTATTCTTCATTTGTAAAAGAGACTGTAATTTATCACTCTCTACTTCAAGATGCCATATTTTTATCCACAAAAAACATACATCAGAGTAAGTACTTATTCAGTTATATTTGTCATTACAGATGGGCATTCACACATTTGGTGACACTAAATTCATTTTTAACTTTTTTCTTTTATATGATATACACTTTATGTGTCCACTATCAAAAGGACTTTTACGCTAAAATGCAATCTTTGGTGTTATATGTAATATCAGGCTCTGTTTAATAAACTTACTTGTCAAGTGCAGTGATGAAGAAGTGATAGTGAGCTTCAAGAGAAGCTTAGAAAACATCTTTTTGAGCATTCAACTGCATTCTCTTGCTCTATCTTTTCAACGGGAGATATATTACTTTCTGAAAAGCAATAATATAATACTGATAATATTGGGTAATAGCTGTAAAGTTAAGAATCTCTTCTAATCACTGGTAACTGAAAGTAGACAGTGGCTAATACTCATTTTTGTTCTTTAACTCCAAGAATAATCTGAGGAGATACTTTACAATATAATAACTGGTGAGATTTATACTAGAAAACAGTTACGTCTCATCACACACGCCCCAAATCCCTGTCCCTGAAGGTGGAGGTAAGCATATGTCGTCATTATTATGCATGCGTTAAGTATGGGCAGCTTCTTGTACCTTCATCGTGCCTTAAAAAGTTTTTTTTAAAGATTTTATTTATTTATTTTTAGAGAAGGAAGGGGAGGGGGGAGAGAGAGAGAGAGAGAGAGAGAGAGAGAGAGAAACATCAATGTGCGGTTGCTGGGGGCCATGGCCTGCAACCCAGGCATGTGCCCTGACTGGGAACCGAACCTGCGATGCCTGGTTCCCAGCCCGCGCTCAATCCACTGAGCTACACCAGTCGGGGCACCTTAAAAAGTTTTAAACAACTGATTTGTTTCCACCATTGGTAGAAAACATAGCAGTCAAATATGTCTCGTAAAGCATGTGGCTTTATCTTTCCTCTTTTCTTTATCCTTCCTTCCAGCATTCCAACAAAAATGAAAAAGGGCTGGACTCCACAAAACTGTCAAATGTACTGCAAGCCTGAGGGTGAGGAGGCAGAGTGGCAGCCGGCCCCCTGGGGCCGTGGCTGCAGGACGGGTGTGCCAGGAGTCACGCTGCAGAGCGAGGACGCAGGCCCTCAGGTGAAGAGCTCGCCCACAGGACAGCCAGAGCAGAGGCAGGTATTTTGCATTTTCTGTAGTTTAAAATGGGGCTTTATTGCTAAGGGATAGTATCTCTCATGATACTGTAAAGAGCATCACTAAAGTAAGTACTCTAGCCCTGGCTGGCGTAGCTCACTGGATTGAGTGCGGGCTGCAAACCAAAGTGTCGCAGGTTCGATTCCCAGTCAGGGTACATGCCTGGGTTGCAGGCCATGGCCCCCAGAAACTGCACATTGATGTTTCTCTCTCTCTCTCTCTCTCTCTCTCTCTCTCTCTCTGTCTCCTTCCCTTCCCTCTCTAAAAATAAATAAATAAAGTCTTTAAAAAAATAAGTACTCTATGGCTGTAACTTAGAGATAAAGCATGAGATAAGCTACTTCATTATAATTTGAAAATAATTTGCAAATATAACAAACAGTTAAAATTAAAGCAATAGCCTCAGCTGGTGTGGCTCAGTAGATTCAGTGCCGGCCTGTGAACCAAGGGGTCACTGGTTCAATTCCCGGCCAGGGCACATGCCTGAGTTATGGGCCAGGTCCCTGGTAGGGGGCGCTTGAGAGGCAACCACACACTGATGTTTCTCTCCCTCTCTTTCTCTCTCCCTTCCCCTCTCTCTAAAAATAAATAAATAAAATCTTTTATAAATTAAATTAAAACAATAATACAATGTATCATATATAACATATAATACCTGTAAAACAGTAAGATTAAAAGTGTGTAGATTGACATGAAAATAAAATGAGAAAGACTTAGTTTTTTGCTTTTTTGTGTTCTGCCCATCTACCTGGGGATGTGAATGAAACCATAACTGGAACACTTACACTGAGCACTCAAACACTGGCAGTACTTTGATTTCAATCCTAATCCAAACATGCTGTGCTGTGACCATTTCACGCAGCCTTGTTCTAAGGGCCCTGGCTGGTACAAGGAAACGGGAGAGATCAGCGGGAGACACCAAGGTAAAAGAGGAAGTACAAATTACCCTGCAGGGATAAATTTCTGCATAGTAAATGTAAAAGCAAGCCACACAAGACAGCCCCTGTTAGAACTAACACACCGATGAGCCATTACATTAGTTTTTTCTTTGGAAAATAAGCCATATTGCCCACATCCGCACCCACTTTTGTATTGCTTATCGACAAACTCCTCATCGTCCACGGTAGTTTTCTGTACCAGTACATATTCACCTCCTTATTGTGAGCTCATGAAAAGCAAACTTTAAAAAAATGTATTTTCTGTGTCAAGATCCACAGTGCCGTCCCATGAAAGAAACACTGCGCCACGAAGGACTGCTACATTTATATGTTGTCCAGTGCGCTGCTCACTGGCCACACGTAGCTACCAACTGCTTGGAGTGGGACTCCCGCACCCAAGGGACCGAGCATTTAATCCACTGAAATGGATTAGTTTAAATGACAATGAACAGGGGTGATTGGCTACCATATTAGAAAGTGCAGGGTGAGACTGTTTCTTGGTATGTATACAGTCTCACTAAATATTCACATCATGAGTTTTAGGGGGAAAACATATTTTGCCCAATCCATTGACTAATTGTCCATCTTTTTTCTGAAATTATAAGAATTTGGATCTTTATTTAATGAAAGAAAAACCTATTTCCCATTCATCTTTTTGACTAGAGAAACGTAGGCAATAGGATGTGAGAATTTTGAAACTGCTTATTTCTCCTGGTCTTTCAGCGCGGCCACGTAAGAGAGAAGAATCAACAGCCCACGCAAGACGGGTGAGTTTTGAAAATCAGTGGAGAAAATGTGCAAAAATTATCAAAGGAAATAAAGGAATAACGCAAGTATATTTTCAGCAGCTAAATCAGAAAATAGGAAAGTTCAATATCCTTGACTATTTACTTAGAATTCTGAAAGGTCACTCTATGGCTTTAGGCCCCTTAATTAACAGCTTGTTTGCTTTTGGACATACTCCATTTAGACTTAAGAATAAGGGACAGATCACTCCCCACTTTGGCTAAAGCAATGGAAATATATTTCAATGATATATATATATATACCTTATATATATATCCACAAGGATATGTTTTTCCCACAGATGAAAACCCACATGGGATTTGAGGGTCATCATCTGACCAGATGTGAGCTTTTTCTCAGGATGTTGGAAAGTGACCTCATCTCTCAAGGGTAAAATCATTTGTCTTAAGACGGCAAGATTCACAGTAGACAGGAGTGCTAACTGAATGATAATATGCAAGCGAAGCCTTAGTGAAGAATTTAATAGTGAGAAACACAAAGAAAACTTAACATCAGAAGCAGGCAGGGCTACATTTTCCATTAATTACTGATGTATTTCCTCTCACATGCCTTTCTCATGGCAAACACGGTTAAATATATTGCAGTTACACAACGAACATGACAGGCTAGGACCAACGCTTTGAAAAGAAACTTGGACCTCTCCTGAAAGCACAACATAAACACACGATTATTAAATATTAACTTCTTCCAAGAATTATGTGCTAACAAGTATGCTTTAAAAATGGAAAAGGGGTTAGCAAAGAATTCGTCACACTATACTTAGATGAAGAAAAACATAAGGGACATCCGTGCCCACGGCTGTGGCTGGAGGTTAGCCTAAATGATTCAGCCACTGTCTACTTTGTCAAGTAAATAGCAGTTGCTCAGTATACTGTTTATCATTTTTTTTAAAAAAAGAATAAAAACCACAGTCTCACTATTGGTTGACTAAAATTTCCATGAGACCTTACAGACAAATGTCTGAGGGAAGATTGTAGGTTTACCTTGTTTAGTTCTAAGACTTGAGACTTCCCATTAAACTACGCTGGTTTCCAAATGCCGTGCATCCGACATTAATAGCACACATACATTTCCCCGTAATCTTAAAAACAAAAAACAGAAATACACAGGAATATAAATAACCTTTATCATCTATGAACAGAGAGGGTGCCATAAAAGAAAGTAAGTAAAGAGAGACAAAAAACAAAAATTGGAAAACTAGGAGAGACTATTCAACGTTGTTCGTCTGGGAAGGCGAACTCGGAATGGGGGAGACCCACGTGCCCACGCGGTGCCGGCCGGGTTCAGAGCTGTGCAAGCCTGTCTCCGCAGGCCCTGCCCCTGCGGTTATTTCCCCCTCATGTCGCTGACCAATGCCGTAGCGACGGCAGCAAATAGCTCTGAGGTGAGTAGACATGGCACGGAATGGAAATTACTACTTAAATGAAGTTGGTAATTCTCAATTCTTTGTCTTTCAAAGTAAGTCTAGGACCAGTGCCACTTTCAACTGCAACTTACCTGCGAAAATACCTGAGCGAGCCCAATGTGCTCACCTGCGTCTTTCTTAATGCTGTTATCTCCCTGCACCCCTGCTCTCTCCAAATCCTACCGAATTTCTTGGTCCAATTTTCATCTGTAATCCATCGCAATTATTTTGTTAAACATTTATTACACTTACTTGCATTGTAAATTTACCCTTATATATCTTTGCCAATCTTTTTATGTTTCTTAATTCCTCAATTGTGCCACGTGTTAGCAAAGAAAAAAATCACAATTATCAGAAGAGGCAGATTGTAGCTCTAACTCTGCAGCTTGTAAATCTGTCTTTTCGGCAAGTGAAAAGTCTCAGTGTGTCACTTATAAAGATTTATGTCTTAGATGATTCACTCAATTGACATAACTCTAAAATTCTAAAATTCTTATTTTTTTACACACCCCAACAGTCTGCGAAATGAAGGGGTGGAATTCGGATGTGGAAAGGATGTCGCAAGCCACCTAACTCGACCCCTTTTCGGCCACTACAGTGGCGGAGTCGGAAGCAGAGTCCACATGACTGACATTCCTCTGTCCACCACACACTTACTGAGCTCCTGCTTACTACACGGCGTGCTCAGTGCCAGGAAACTCAGGACGCAGCCGTCTTTCAGGGAGGTAGAGCAACATGAAAGAAATGGGAAGATAAGTAGGTAATTACTACGTTATTATTAAAGACACCTGATAGCGCTATGAACAGGGCATTGCTGAAAAGCAGAAGGTGGCCGGAAGAAGTCAGGAACACATGTCTGGAAATGCCTGGACTGAGTCATCAAGTGCATGTAAGAGGTAGATTAACGCAGTAAAACCCAAATTTCCGAGAACCCATTCTACAGTGTATATGAATTCACGTGAGGGCAAGGGGACTTTAGCAATCATTCATTCACTTAAAATTAAGACTCCCCCCCCACACACAAGATTAAGTAGTTGTATTCATACACAACATGGTTAGTCAGAACTCTGAAAAGAGAAGCATCAAGGGAAATTTTCCGAAGGGAGTGGAGAATTCTAAAAATAGCCCGGGTAAATTCTTTGAGAAACATGTCATGCTGTTCTTCGGGCTGCAGCAGATTAAAGAACACCGGGAGAGCAATGCATCTTGCAGAGAGGGACTCTGAAACAGCAGCATTTCAGCCAGTCAATCAATCACGCCCTGGGCAAGGGAAACACCGAGAGGGGGTTGCCAGGGCTTTAGATCCAGGTGGGCAAGCAACTGGGTCTGGCGTCTCGATCGGGCCAAGGTCAGGGGAGTCTCGCACAGATGAAGAAGCCGGAGCCTTCAGATGAGAGCAAGCTCCTGACGTCTTACTTAAACTTGCGCTCAATGCTGAGAACAGGCCAAAGGCAGAGCAGGGCAATGCGAGCCACACAGCGTCCAGTGCTGGCCTTGGGCAGAGGCTCTTCCTTGTCAGAGCTGATGTTCTTTGCTTGGGTGGCTGTGGACGGCGTGAGCTTCGGAAAGGTTCGTGTGAGGAAGGTCAGGGCCCGGGATGGGAAAGGAACGGTTGTAGCTCACGGAGTGAACCGGCCCCACGACACGCCTTCGTCTTAGATGCTAGATTCCGGAACTATCCCTGACCTTCCAGCTTCGAACGGACACGCCATCCTAGATGGCAGTGCTGTTGGTCCTTTTGCTACACCTTCCTCTTCATCCTCCACTGACACAAATAAGACTAGCGGGAAATAAAGTCCGAGGGGCCTTTCGCAGCCAAGAACAACAAAACAGCATGCAGGTGAGATTCCATCTGTGCCTCCTGCCTTTGTCCAAGACAGTGAGACCCCCCGAGGAAGCCCCGGAAGGGGGCGACGTCAGTGGTGACTCTGCCCGAGCGGAGAGCAGGAGCAGAGGGACGGTGTGCAGGGAACTGTGACCCCCAAGTTATTTTTGTCTGGAACACGGCAGAAACGCGCTCGGAGGAGCCCGAGTGTCTGGCCTGCAGAAAGGCAGCTAGAGGTGGACAAGTGCTGTCTCCGTGTAAGAAGGTCCAAACCCCAGGAGAATTTTTATGAACATTTGTTTGAGCCTAACAGAGGATATGCCTGGAAGCAAGGTCTCAACAGACTGATAGAAATGCTTCTGAGAATGAGAGTTTGCAGCTTTTAAATATATATATATTCTTTTATATATATAAAAAGAGATGGGAGAAAAACAGCAATATGAAAGAGGAACATCAGCCAGTTGCTTCTTCTCATACCAGGGACCGAACCCGCAACCCAGGCATGTGGCCTGACCGGGAATCAGACAGACGGCCTTCCGCCATGGAGGAGGATGCCCAAACCGCTGAGCCACGGGGATTGGGGCCAGTCTGCTGCGTGTCTCTGCAGGTGGCACTGAGGAGGGGGCAGGAAGGCGGGAGCCAGCAAGGCGGGGAATGGGTTCCAGGGCAGTTCACAGGATCAGGTGCTCTGTGGAGGGAGCCTTGCTTCGGAAAGGCGGGAAGAGACATTTCCAAGGCGTGTTGACCTAGATGCGCAGAAACGACGGACAGAGCTTGCTTGCTTCAAGCCACGACAAGCCTTTTTCTAAGGGAGTTCTGCGCCGGGGCAGGGGCTGCCGGCCATGCCCTGCCCCGATAGGAGTCTCCGACGAGCCCGCCCGAGAGCGCACTTCCCGTGCAGCCCGGCTTCACCCACAGCGGGCCGCCAACTCGGGAGATGCCCTGTGCTGCCTGCCGGCCTGGCCGCGACGCCCTGGGGCTCGGCCCTCCCGTCTGTAACGCCAAGTGGTTCCACTAACTGCCCGCTAGTGCTCCCTTCAGCTTTCGTGTGTTATCGGGCAGGCTTTTTGTTTACAGACAGTGGAAGAAAGCCCCGGGGATCCTTTCCGTCTTCGGTACAGAACACAAAACACGGCAACGAGAACCGCAGGGAAGCAGACGAGGCCGAGATCGGCGTCGCCCTGACACCCTGCAGACGCTGGCGCTGGCGGTGCCCCGCTGGCCCAGCTGGGCCGGGGCCCCAGTGCGTCTCTGACCGCCGGGGGGCGCTTCGGTGGGCGCTTCGGCAAGAGTCCGGCCCGCAGAAAATAATACTGAATAGACCACAAATTCTGCACGCAACTGATCTTGGTTTTTTTTCCCCTTCAAAATTGAGACAGAATCACAAATAAATCAAGAGCAGAAGCAAGTCTTAGGCTTATTGAAAAAAAAAAAGAGAGAGAGAGTCAGGGAAAAGACAAAATTAAAAAGCAGAGAATGGAAACATCCCAAGAGGCCTTGTTCAAAGGAAGGAAGCTGTAAAAAGTTCATCAGAGAAGCATAAGCTCTCTTCTAAAATGTCAGATAACAACGAAAACAGTTTAAGCAGAAACATAAATCATGGGAAGCATCAACTCTGGCATCCTAGGAATTAAATGTAAGAGAAATTAAAGAGCTGGACATCATGATGAGCCCTACGATTTGCCTCAAAATAGAAAAGAGAACTACTGGGGAAGTCGCAGCCACTGGGATGGAGAAGAGTAGTCATGGGTTAGGGAATCCTGTAAACCAGACACGTGAGATTTCAAAGACCACAGCTGCCATCTCGACAGAGCAAAGTCCGTTTGAGAGTGCAAAAGGTGATTACTGCAGAGAGCATGGGACCACACGTGGGACAGCTAACAGCAACGTTTGCAAGAGAGGATGGAGTTTTCAAGCACACTGCAAAGAACCCTAAGAAGTTGCCTAGGAAATCACTCGATTGTACAAAGTGTGTGTTGCGCTTATTGGGATTTTGATCACTCTCATACTGATGCAGCTGACAGCACCCAGTCGGAGGGACAACAAGTAGAGTTAACGTGGGAGATGAGAGAGGAAGTGGAAAACCCGAGGATGGATGTATTCCAGCTCTCAGAGCTGGCCCGCGGCACAGCAGGGGCCACAGGTGGGCTGGCCCTCAGCATCCACGCCCTCGGCCAGCTGTCTCATCAGACCCCTCGGAAACCGAGAAGCCAGAGGATGGACACAACCTGGGCACATGCTCCCATGTGGGCGGGGCCTCCGAGCAGGTGGATGTAAGGAGGCTGAGGAAGGGTCGTGTGCGTAGGCAGGTTGGGGGCCAGAGGGGTCAGAGCAAAGATGCCATTTTCAAGGAAAGACGGTCCCCAGTGTCACGGGGAGCTAAGGAACAGGAGCACTAAATAAGACTCCCCCTGTTTTTAATTTTTAGCACCTGCACTTTAATTTAAGAATCTGACACAGGCCAGGTCCCCAGTTCAGGGTGCGTGAGAGGCAACCACAGATTGATGTTTCTCTCCCTCTCTTTCTCCCTCCCTTCCCTTCTCTCTAAAAGCAAATAAATAAAAATCTTTAATAAAATAAAATAAGCCCTGGCTGGCATAGCTCAGTGGATTGAGCGCGGGCTGTGAACCAAAGCATCACAGGTTCGATTCCCAGTCAGGGCACATGCCTGGGTTGCAGGCCACGGCCCCCAGCAACCACACATTGATGTTTCTCTCTCTCTCTCTCTCTCTCTCTCCCCCCCTTCCCTCTCTAAAAATAAATAAATAAAATCTTTAAAAAATAAAATAAAAGCACAACCTGGAAAAAAGCTGACACAAAATCAGGTGCCTTAGAGTTAGGAAATGTGTCTGCTGCTACAGGAATGACTCTTCCTCTGTGTTCCCTGGGCTGAAATAACACACCCTAGCCCTTCAGCAGGTTGACATTTTGACTTTCAGGCTTCAGGGCACCCCACCTTTCAAAGAGCTATTGTGACAGTAACTGTTCGCTATTTAGAGTTCCTGTAAGGGCACGACACTCTCCACCGCCCCATCGATTATGACAAACAGGACACGAAATTCTGTTTTTCCAGGCTGCCGGAATGAAGACTGCCCACATCATTTGAGCTCTTTGCTTTTCTCACCTGGATAAGCGCGGTGGGAAGTGAGCACAGGCATAAAAAGGCAAACTTCACGCTTCTTATCTGGGGATCTCGGGGACAGTGTGCGTTATCAGGACAGTCTGTCAAACTTTCGTTTTCAGAGAAATGTTTCCTTACCTTGATTAAAGTACAAGAACTTCTAGGCTGAAGACATATTCAAGAAAAAGGTTAAGAATGATGAAAGGCACGGAAACAGAGTTGGGCTGTTTCCATCTATTTGTTCCCACTTAGGAAATGGCGGGGCCGAAGGTCACTTCACGCGGGAGGAGAAATGCCCCACGAACCAGAGGCCCGCTGCCTTCCCCGTGTGCCTGCCGCGGGCCTGCACCGCGTCCCAGCCCGTGAGATTTATACCACGCAAAGGCACAAGGGGGCGCTAAACCCAACCACACGACGGGGAAGTGAGGATGCGCTCAATTAGAGAGGAAATACGTGACGATCTTTTCTGTGCCCCAGATGAACTGTCCTGCAGGAGAACCGAAAATCTTACGAAACACAGGACTGGAATTCATCTGCAGTGTCACAGGATTTTGTCTTGCCTCTCTTTACGTTCAGCCCTGAACACCTAATGCCTGCCGTCTGTCCGCACCAGGCTTGGGGCGATCTCTTCTCCGGTTTTCTTCTGTGTCCACCTGCGTCTCCAGGCCCCGGGCCGGCTCGCATCGCCCATCCCGCTGACCTCTCTGAGGCACGTGACTTCTTTGGCTGCTCCCTCCGTGCGTATTTCACTTCCTTTCACTCTTTGTTCTTGAAATCCTTTCCCCATTTGTCGTGCACAACGATGCACCTTTATACGTGCAATCACTCTTTGTAAGCACGCTTTATGGCTCTCCTTTCTCCTCGGGTCGGAAAAAAACAAGGGGATAAAGGAAGAGAAAACACCAGCCATTATTTTCGGCTCTCTCTCTACTTGTTTTCCACGGTCAACCTGCAGCCATGTAAATCACAGAGCGGCTTCGAAGGCCCCCTCTCTGACACCGCTCTTAAATCTCCCGCCCTTAACACACAAACCCTCACACTCATCTTTCCCCAGCGCTCTTTCTAGAGGGATGTGTGCTTTGCTCTTTCTAGATTTTTCACTCGAATAGCTGCTCCATTGTCTGCACTGAATTCCTATTTCTTCCCAATGCAACGCAAAATTTACCCAGGCTATGAAGGCATCTGCTCCTTCCATAGGAAAAATCTTATTTCCGTTTCTGTGTTCCCAGCGTGCCTTATGATGGCTAACACCCAGTGTCCTCTGGTGTGATTTTTTTTTCTTTTTAATTTCTCTACCACATGACATGGTAAACTCTCTGAGAGAAGGGCCTAATTCTCAGCCACTTTTACATTTTCCATAGGATTTAGCATTGTGCTCGTGGAACACAGAGAACCCTTGATGAATGCTGGTTGCTTCACAATAGGATCTTAAGTCTCCCTAAAACTTTATGAGGAACTATAAATAAAACTCTATGATGTGGTGTCTCTACACAGGAAAGTGCAGGAATAAACTGGCTTTTTTTTTCTTTCGAAGGAAGTATATGATGTCTAATTTTAGGCTTTCATTGTGAGATCTATATTCAGTGTTTTCCCTGGGACAGTTTTATTGCCAAGGCGCTTCCTGCCACCCAGTAGATTTATTCCAGTGTAACTGAAAATCAATTTTTTTTGCAAATTGAATATAGTTTTAAAGATACCAGAATAATTTCTTAGTCCTAAATGGAAGATGTATCATTAATTTTGATATCCT
The DNA here is from genome assembly GCF_019186645.2 of Phyllostomus hastatus. Taxonomy (NCBI): domain Eukaryota; kingdom Metazoa; phylum Chordata; class Mammalia; order Chiroptera; family Phyllostomidae; genus Phyllostomus; species Phyllostomus hastatus. The sequence goes on along the minus strand of NW_025333607.1, from coordinate 20,603,745 downwards.
CAAATATATACTGAGTATATTTTGTTTGTCCCTTCATCAGAGCTCATGCAAACTTTTTGCTTTGGAACACACTGCCTGCTTCCTTCTGCCCTACTCCAGAGACCCCTCATCATCTCTTCCAGAGAGTAGACTTTTTCTATTTTTATTAACGTGCCTTCTCTTTCTTAACCCTCAGCAGTGTTGTGCGACTTTGGGAGAACTGAGCTGCAACGGTAATCGCGTGGAAAGCTGTCTGTAGAACAGTCCGATTGCCCAGTGGATTCCCATTGAGCCCATCCGCTGCCACCTACGAAATCAACGCGAAGGTGAGTTTGCTTTCTCAGTGGTCTCATTCGCTGACATCTAAGATCACCCCGTTCAGCACATTGACTTAAAAAGAATCACAGTTTAGATTTCTAAAGTGTATTTCATGACACTGTTTTTACAAAATAAAAATGAGAAAAAAATTAACACTGGACAAAGCAAAGGTAAGCTTCCATTTGCAAGTACACAAAAACATGGGGTTTATTTTTTATTACTTATTAATTATTGTATTATTGTTTGCCATCCGCACACTGTAGACTTACTTTTGCCCACCCTGTAGATCTCAGAGAGGCTCTTTTATTCGATTTAACAGACTGGTCTCCATTGACATATACATCCCAAGGGCCTCAACCTATTCCTGGCACTTCGTCAGTCTTCAGGAAACACTTGTGCAATAAATGAATAATGATATTTTTTCTTTTCTGGTTTATATTTTTATTTCTTTTTGAAAAGATTTTATTTATTTATCCTTAGAGAGGGAAGGGAGGGAGAAAGAGAGAGAGAGAAACACCAATGTGTGATTGCTGGGGGTCATGGCCTGCACCCCAGGCATGTACCCTGACTGGGAATCGAACCTGCGACACTTTGGTTGGCAGCCTGCACTCAATCCACTGAGCTACGCCAGCCAGGGCTTATATTTTTATTTCTAATGAAATTGCATCAGATGACAACTGTCGCACCTGAACAGTCTTTGATCGATGTAGTTAAATGCATGCCAACCCGACAAGCAGGCCACGCTGCGAGTGGGAAGGGAAGATGTATACAAAACTGAAACGTAGAGATGAGACGTCGCTGAGTAATTAGGGTCTTGCCTTTGTTGTTGTTTGTTTGTGTTTTCTTTTTGGATCGTCCATGACCTCCATTTACATGTAACTACAACTTTAAGTCTATTGAAATGACAAAAGTTGACTTTTCCACTTGCTTTCAGGAAGGAATTGTATGAATTAGGAACACAGAACCATAAATAAGTGTGGCCATAGAGAATCATGTGTGTGTACATACACACATGGGTACTTAGTCTAAAGAACCGAGGGAAAGTGAATTGAGTTGTATTCTGTTTGAAAGGTGTGTGGTGTTTTAAGCTGTGTTTAGGCGCGGCACAGAGCATGCACGACGCATCTTTGTGTAGGTTTTTTCAAAGCCTTTTCTTGTTCTTGTGTTTGGCATTAAGTTGATCCTCAGTAAACATTTATTAGAAAAAAAACTGACACTTTTATGGAAATAATTTCCTGTTGTTCCCCTTTGTTTCCCTTTTATTATAAGAATGTCAGCTTAATAAACCCTGTTTTATTTTAAGGAGAAAGCAAATTCGACAATTCCTCCCTGAAGTATGTCTAGTCTTTCACCTTCCGCTGTAAAAAGCCAGTTAATGGAGGGCATCCCAAGGCCCAAGGCGGGGCGCGCGGTAACAGCTTAACGAGTTCTGGTCCTGACATTCGAAGCCCTCGCAGTCTCAGGGGAGTTCCAATGCGGCCACAGCCAGCATCGTGACATCATTTGGTGCTCAGATATGTGATTTTTCACTGCTCCCTAAATATCCCTTTTCCTCCGCTTGGATTTGAGGCTTTGCAGGATAAAATTATCTTCTCCTACCTAGCAGATCAACAACACGTTCTATGTCCTATCATTATCAGGTTATTTCCTTAAATGTCAGGTGAGATCCAGATAATGGTCAAAATTCCAGATGAGTCACCCGTGGTCTTTTTCTTTGTCTCCTGTCGCCCGTTCACCCTGCCACAGAATTATCTTGGTGGTGCTCTCAACGCGTCCCGGGAGTCGGACCACTTCTGTTTGTCTCCGCTGCTACAGTCCTGGTCATCTCACGGTCACCTCGCCCCCGGCCGCTGGAGGAGTGTTCGTTCAGGACAGTCTCTCTGCTCCCTGCTCCCGCCCCCCACCCCACCCACCGCTCCCTACACCGCAGCTGGAGCCATCCCTCCAGCGCTCCTGCGGGAGGGCGCGGCCGTATCTGCAGTGCCCCTCCAGGGCTCCCAGGTTCTCTCGGAATGACGCCTCCCGTCTTCCTGGGTGCTTCTGAGGCCCCAGGTTACCTGCGGCACCCGCCTCTCCTCCACTCTGCGGGATGCCCTGCCCGGCTTCCTCCCCCACGCACTCTGTCCACACGGCCCCCTTGCTGACGCTGAAACACGGACGGACGCGCTGGGCCTTGGCTCCACCTTTTTTCTCCAGCTCACAAAACACGCTCGCCCCTGCCCTCCACTTGCCCCCTTTGTGCTACTCTGATCGTAGCCCTTGTAAGCTTTAGGACAGTACGTAATTTGCTGATTTATCATATTTTTCATTGGCATTTCCTACACAAGCTCCACAAGGGAAATCGTTACATATTTATTTATATGTTGTAGTTTCACTGAAACGTATACTGCTATATCCCAAATGACTAGAGTTTGGCAAATATTAGGTTCTCATTAAGGTATTTCAGCATAAATAAATGAACGAGTGAATGATTCTGAAAAGCAAAGTCCCAAAGTTATATTTAAACTTATGTATATTTGAATATTCAATCAGAAATCACAATAATCCTTACAACTTGAGGGTATCTTTCATTCCTACATATAAATTGAATTTATATACCAGTTCAATTACTACGGGAGTAAATTTTGAATGGAAAAAACTAGTATATAGTTCCTGATTTGTCTTAAGAATTGCAAAGCTTCCTTTTATGATTTTTATGAAAGTGGAAAAGAGCCAGGATAAGGTGTGATGTACAGACAAACCCAGGACGGGAGTTGTTCAGAGATCCAGGGAGCTGGAAAGTAGCTTCCCGATAGTGGGCTGGATTTCAAGAGCAGAATTTGAAACTCTGGAAAAAGGCCTGCAGGAAGAAATGAGCAAAATAATAATAATAATAATAATAATAATAATACCCTATGTAGGAAATAGGATACAACTACAATTAATGCAAAGTAATCTACAAATTACTAAAGATGTACTGCCTTGCAGTTATCATCCGGTTCCAGCATGGAGGAAAATTAGATTCACGGGAGCTCAGCAACAAGAGTAACCGCAGGAAGAAGTGCAAGTCCCATTGGGGACCTGTGGGCATCACCTGGACGTTTCACAGTAGAGGCGCCCATAGCTGGACTCTGCTGGTTGCTGTCCGTTCTGACAGCACCATTCTCTTGGGGTCTCCATGGCAAACCACAAGTCTCCATAACCTACACGCTAACATTAATTTGCTGCTAAAAATAACTCGAGGCATTTTATGATTTCATTAAGATCCATTTCTTTAAAAAAACTAAAAGGCAATGATCGTTTTGGAGTGTTGAATGTCTTCCCCCGCACACTCCCCGCTGCTGGTCAAGGCGTCCTGTAGGAGGGGTCAGTCACTGTGTCCACTCGGGGTCAAAGCAATGAAAATGTCAGCCACGTTAGGCATCCTCATAAGACTACAACTCTCCCTGCACTCCCGAACACGTAACAACAGCTAATGGAATATTCGGCATAACGGAAAGCTCCGGCCAACCTAACAGCTCCCTAACGGCTCCTCGCCACAGTTATGTGATGGGGGAAGAGAGTGGACCAAATCTTTATTCCTAGGTAAGCTCTAGGGAAGCAGGTTTGTTTATTTATAGCGAAACCACACTTTAACAGTAGCATGGAAAGTAGACTGCCTGACATTTTTAATATTTATTATGTCATAAGTGACTGATAAACAGAGAAAGAAATAAAATTTTAAAGACAGAAAGAGACACGGCTTTGTCAAATTCCTTCTGAGATGCGGGTTAAGGAAGCTATCGGTGACAGCTATTTTGGAGAAAGAAACATCATTTGGTCAGATTTCAAATAATGAAAAATAGCATGATAACAGATAAAAGGAAACTCCTATTTAACTTACTCGCTTTCATACTATAAATTCAAACTGTCATGCCGTTGACACGTCACGTGTCTCTTTATCACAGACATGTGACCAGGCAGATTGAAAGCTAAGTAATCACAAAGATGCAAAACCTACTTCCTGCTGATAAGGCGCACAGAAATGTAACGGGGGCGATTTCTGGGGAAGAGATTGCAGGAGAGGACAGGGCGCTCAGTGCGGAGATCCCCGGACACGAATACCGGCCCTTCTCTCCGTGACTCACCTTCTTTCTCTGAGCCAGCTACAGAGCGTACTCTGCTATTGCTATTTTTTAATCCCATACAATTAAAAACAATCTTGAGGGAACAGTGGCTTTTAAAGCCGGATGAGTAAGTGACAGAAATGGCACAGAAGTGTCAGCGAACATAATTTTCTTGCAGAGAATTTCATAAAGGACTAAGTAAGAAGAACTCGTGAAGAGTTTTGGTTTACATGTTCAGGGATTATGTAACCAAAGGAAATTTTGCAAGTCTTTTGAACATCAGGATCCTCTCTAGAAATCTGTACAATTCAAAGACACAGAGGACCGTCTCGGGGCAGTGTGGAAACTTCAGGCAGAGGCTCACGAAGTCAGATGTCAAACGGTAACACTAGTACTTCTCGCCAAGACACAAGGCGCTCTGGGACCTGCCCCACCAGCGACCTCTCTGCCCTCGCTGATCTTCTCCAGCACAGGTGGCAGAGAGCGCGTGGGGACTTCCTGCACGCAACGCTCCCTTTCACACGGCTGTGCGTTTTCACAGGTGCTCAGAAAGAAAAAGACGTTTCCCACCTTGTTTCCTTAATGAATGCGTACAAATTCCTATTTATCTTCAAAGAACCAGATCAAATAGCTCCTCTTCAATGCCTTTCCTGGACCTCTGAGCAGGCTGAGTTCCCTCTGTTCCGTGAAACCTCAACATGCTGTAGCAGCATGACCACTGAGCACGTGATGTGGAAAGGATGTTTTCTGTGTCTTTGCTCTTCTACTTGGACATGAGGTCCTTAATTACAGGAACCTGGCTTTATCTGTCTCTGCACTTCCGGGGCCTCCTACAATGGCTGGCACTCAGTCAATGCTAAAAAACTGTCGATCGTCACACAATGAGGTCGTCCTCAGAACCAGGCAGTTGGTAATAGGGGACACTTCCTTGGCACCTGTGCCATCGGCATTTAACTTCTTGGTTCCTACCAGCCATGGGGTTCACGGTTACACCATTGTCAAAGAACAAGGAAGATCTCAAAGAAGGTTATATCCTCCTGCAGATGGAGAAACTCAGCTGCGTGCTATGACTACTTCTTCTAGAAGATGAGCGATTTAGTGTGATGCTTTAGTGTCTCGTGCCACGTGGTGTGACCTGAGAGCGTGTGGAGTGGGAGGGAACTGATGCCTTGAGAAATGTAACTAGTGGGATCAGGAAACCAGGCCTCTTGACTCAATGTGAAGAAGGTCTATGGTGCTTGTTCTGATCAGGACTCAGGCAGTCTTCCTATTGATGAAGAAACACTGTGGGAGGGCTGTGGAGAGAGATTGAGAGAAGGAAGGAGAAAAGGAAGAGAAGGAGGGATGGGAAACAGGAAGGAAGGAAGGAAGGAAGGAAGGAAGGAAGGAAGGAAGGAAGGAAGGAAGGAAGGAAGGAAGGAAGGAAGGGAGGGAGGGAGGGAGGGAGGAGTTGGGTTTTTCAGATTGACACTGTACAGAGGGAACAGCCAGGGGGTGGGGCTGGCACACCTCAGTGCGTCTCCCATTGCCGTGGGGACAAGAGGCACCGATGAGGATAAACTTCAGGGAAGTGTTCGTTGCATTCATCCTAGTCCTTGGATGCTCCTCCAGTGATGCAACAACCCCTCTAAAAGTCCAGGGAAACACGAGACCCCTCACATAACGGGAAAATACAGAAATACGGGAGGGTTAGGTACACTTCCAAACAAGTTGAAAGAGATCATTTTCCTGTTACTCAGTATAAGTAAGACTCCTTATCTCTAAATATTCTCCTGCTGTTTGACAAGATATAAAAGAAACATTACTAAATCTTTCCTAGTGTGTATTTTACCACAATCTATATTTCACATTTGCTATAAACATTTTACAGCAGTGTTGTACACTGCAATTTATATTCATTTTTTGCCATGAAAGGAAATAAAAATGATAGGCTGAAACACCCCGGTATCTAAGATCGGAACGCATTCGTACTTTCACTGAAAGCTGTAGATTATGTTAACGCCAGGCCACAGGCAGTGGAGATACTCTTTGTACTCGGCGTCAGTGGTGTGAACAGCAGTGGGTTTCCCTCTGAAAACCAACGAATCCTGTCACTGGGTAAGGACTGGACCCAAAGTCTAATCTGCAGTCATTCCACGAATGCAAAAAGTAGAAAACAAACACATGGGATCTTTTCAATGTTGAGGAACACATTGAAAACCTAAGTATCATGTTAAGTGTGACCATATGCAAATAGTCTTCCTCGTTAGCACTGAATATAACACGCACAAACGGCAGTTACAGTGGTGCGATGCTCGCACGCCCGCGTCACCTCCGGTCAGGACACGTGTAAGGGGTTTGGAGCCGGTGCCTTTCATTTCTCTGATGTCCTCACACACACAGCAGAACTTGTGTTCGTGTAATCAAAAATGTGCGGGACAATGTTTTGACACCATCTTGGAAATTCTCTTAATTACAGTTTTCTCTCTAAAATGTGCCTCTGATTTCAGTTTCTAGAATAAACTAATAATATTAAACCACATTTCCCTCACTTTGGGAATTGCAAAGACAGCTCTGAACACATCGAAGCTTGCTTGTTTCTCTTAGAAAAAAAATGTTCTATGAATCTTGAATATGCGAGGTGGGACCCCCAAAACACAATTTATTTATAAAAAATGGAGTGTTTGTTCTCACACGTTTACACTTCAGTCACCTTCAGAGCACTCTCCATTTAGTGCAGTGCACCGTGGAGCCTTTTTCCCACTGCTCAGTTTCTGAACTCATTGATTTGTATGCCTTTTAGTGTTTTTGCCCTTTTTTGTTCCACCTCTTCTACGTCGGCAAAACATTTCTCTTTGAAGACTTTTTCCATGTCACTCAGGGCGAGTTCTGGTGAACAGGGAGGGTGAGGCACCAGGGTCATGTCATTTGTGGTCAAAAACCACTGAACACTCAGCGCGGTGTGGGCAGGGGTGCTCGTGGATCACCCGTCACAAAATGGGCAAACGCATTGAAAGAGTCTTCAAAAAATTTTTACTGAAGCAGAACACAGCCTCTCACAACAACACCAGCTGGCGCGCTGATCCACATGGGTTCCCAGAACACTCACCTAGTAGGGGAAGCCTGGACTACAAGGGGTCTGCCCTCCAGAATAATTCTGTTTTGGGGGGAGTGCCTCCCCACCACATGTAAGCAAGTTTATCAATCAGTAACACCAAGCCAACAATTTCAATCATTTTAAGAGGTATTTCCATCTCTTAATCAGCACACAGGAGAGGTTCCATTTAACTCAGTACTAAAAATAACAAAATAGTGAGAGTTATCATTACCCAAGGCCATGCTGTTGCAGTTCTAAGACGGCGTTTGCCAGGCGACTGGGGACGCGGCGGAATCGGTGCCGAGACGGGATTCGAAGCAGGATATCCGTGCGTGGCCCGGTGCCTCGGGGGTGCGGCAGGTCACCGAGGAGGGACGAGCGGAAAAGAGGAGAGGCCTGAGGACAGAACTCTGCGTGCCAGATATGTTTACAGGACTAATAACATTCATAGTTCGGAAATTGTTTTTAATAGCTCTTGGCACAAGATTTTACACTATAAAATTTAATGTTTAATAAAGAACGCTATGAACCAGACTAGTAATAAATTCGTTGGGTTTTTAAAATATCTTCTTTATTTTCTGTTTTTTTTTTCCTGGTGGAATTCTGGGCACCGGGCTTTTTAGGGGCCTGTGGCGGTTGATCGCTGCGTTTGCCGTCTTCACAGCTTCTAAATGATGCTCTTGCGCCTGCCAGTGAGGTGGTCACCATTGACTGGGCTCCTGTTTACAGGTTTTAGGGCACAGCCCCCAGGCATTGGTGAACTTGAACTCACAGAGTGGGTGAGTCTCCTGACAGCCGTGGGAAACGTCCTCTCCCCCGCCCAGCCACCCTGCTGTTTGTGAGCGCCCGCATCTCACACCGGAACGCTGGTGAGAGCGCAGCCGCCTCTGCACGCGGCTCCGCGGAGCTCCAGCCGTCTCCGAATGTTTGGGCAGCGTTGAGGGACGGTGCTGTGACTTGGGTTCTCTTCTGCATGTCTTTTTAGTGATGCGTCCCTGAGTCCCCTCGCTGCAGCTTCATAACAACGCTCAGGGGCGCTGGGCCAATACCTTTACATATTAAGGGTGCAGTTTAGACAGAAAATAAGTGCGTAACTCTTTGATTTTTAAGGGGAAATTTGAGCAAGTCAATCCAACATTACATTACGTTTCTTTATGTACAAATCAAGTATCAAACTCAAAGGGACTTGGCAGATGATTTAGTTTATTTCTCTGCCTAGAAGCACATTTCCACACCAGCTGTTGTTTGCATTAAAAAGTTGAGGACCTACAGGTTACGTACTTCCCCAAGAACATATTTTCACAGGCACCGTGTGTTCTGTCTCGAAGTCCGAGAAGGATTTAAATGTACTTAAATGTTGTCCAACAATTTCGGCAACTTCCACAGGTATTTGGAAAAGAATAATCACTGTCTGTATCCCCTACTTTGGAACTTCCATATGCGCCCTCGCTGGTGTGGCTCAGTGGAACCCCTCTGTGGCTCAGGAGCACCAGCCTGCGAACCAAAGGGTCACGGGTTCAATTCCCAGTCAGGGCTCATGGCTGGGTTTCAGGCCGGGTCCCCAGTAGGGGGCGCGTGAGAGGCAACCGCACATTGATGTTTCTCTCCCTCTCTTCCCCTCCTCAGTCCCCTCTCTAGAAATAAAATAAATAAAATCTTAAAAAAAGAAAAAGAAACCCCATGTGCCTGAAGAGCAGTAGGAAGGCTCCATCGGCATTTCCTGTCCTACCTAAATGATACCTATGTTTAAATTGTGCTTTTAAATTGTATTATTTCAACATATAAGCCAAAGAAAAGTATAGTTTCATGGCAATGTGTCAGTTAGACAGACTAAAACTGACGACTTTACTGGGAGCCTCAGTGTCTTTGATTGGGTCAGGTAGGCAGTCGGAGGTGTCCCATCAATATAATAAGCAGACATTCCTCATTTTAAAGTCTAATGACATATCCTTAAATATAATGACATTCCTTTTGCTTTCCACTATGAAACTAAATTATCTTTCTAGTTTGGGCCTATTACCTCCCTGCCCTGTGGGTAGTCATTATAATTTTATTATTAGACATAAAGAATTTCTTCTCACTAACACACCACGACTGGACACGTTGCATTGCTCCCTTAACTCAACTTTCCTCATTAATATTTATTGGTAAATATTCGTCTCTGACACTTTCATCATTATTTTCTTTGTACCCAATTATTTCCTTGCACCATGTCCTCCAAGCTTATATGGAGAGGTAGCTGCTAGAATTTTGCTTCCTGACCCTGGTTGGAGCTTAGCGCTGATAATCACAGAAGAACTGGATGTGAACCTTTACATTTTGACATCTGTCACTGTCTCAATCAGAAGAGCACACATGATAGACCACAGTGTCAAAATATGTGACCGTTTCCAGCTTTTCATCGATAATGGCTACATTTTAATGATACCTATAATTAAAAGTAAGCTCCCACACATTAGATTCTGTCTTTCTTCCCCTTTGTAGTTGGAGTTAAGAAACTTCTTAGGAAAACCAAACTAAAACAATCACTTCCACATGCAGTTCTTGGAGGGAACTCCAAGAACTCCCATTTTCCAACTGTCTCCACTCCTCCCCTGCGTGAGCCGCCAAGGAAGGAGAAAGATGGAAACCTTGTCATTTTCTCTCCGCCTGCCGTGATAAACACACGTTTTGTTCATTTGAACTCCAGTTCTGTGACGCCGCAAGAGACGTGCAGCGAGAAAAACAGGGCGGAGTGTCCCAATGGAGAAGGCAGGCTATCAGTTCCTGCAGGAATAGAACGGCATTCTCCAAACACCGGTGAACTCATTACAAATAATATGCTGCTTTGTAATAGTTATAAAGTTGTCTTATGTGAATGCCAGGGCATAAAATAAGCTAGAAAAAAATAACATTATTCAGAACCACCAAAAGGTGCTTAACCTTTTCCACAGTTTTGATGTAGATCTGAAGTTGAGAGACAATTAGGAGGATCCCATTTAACATATTTAAACAGAAGACTTTTAAATAAAAGAGACTTGTGGAAACGCTGTGAAAAAAAAAGAGATAGGCTCCTCAAGCCAGAACATAAATAAGGACAAGCTGATGCAAAAATAGTCTTTATTGATTATTGCCTTTGAAAAGCAAGGAAAACGTTGTAGCTACTGGGTGAAAAAGTTTAGTAACCAAGTGAACTGACCACTGGGCGACGTGGTTTATGTAACTGACTTAGTATTCATATGGCGTGATGAAATAGACGTTATCATCATTTTATGCACAAAGAAAATGAGGAGTTTAAATATGTTCCCCAAAGGCACACATCTAATAAGCAGACACCTTGACATTTAAAACTGAGCAGATCTCACTGTGGGATTCATTTAATGTTTACCACGTGACACACGGGAACTGCAGGGAAAACACAGGTGCCAGCGATTTACCTTTGTTCAAGCACACAAGTGCTGAGTGTGTGCTTGTCACTTTATATTTTTATTCAATGAGCATTCATTGAGTACACACGACAAGATTAATTTTAGAAGCAGGGGTTTTGTCATCGAACATGTGACAAAATTGGGACACTGGGGATGCAGAGCATGACAGACTGCGGCCGGTCCCAGCTGGACACAGGAGCTGTGGCATGGGGCAGGAGGGCGGTAAGCTTAGATCGAAGGACACCTCCTCTCGGACTGAAATTTCAAATGCGCTGAGTCACTGTGCATTAACCGAACAACAAAACCTGCTGTTTGCACCAGGGCTGATATGTAACAAGTGTCTCAGCTGTCTGCATTGTTTACTAGAGAGAGGGCAGTCCGACTCATTTTGATGATCATTATCAAGGAGAACATGCAAAACTTGTGGATCCACCCAAGAAAAGTACCTAAGAAAGAACCTGACAGGGTGAGGAGGACGGAGCCTATCTTGTGGTTGAATGAACTACTGGTCCTCAAACCCCACTCTCCAGGGTGATCCCGTACATTTGTCATCTTGTGTCCTCTCATTGGTCAGAATGTCCATCCCTCCCATTGGATCAGAGGCTTTGCCATGTGACTTGCATTGGCCAATGACGTATGAACGGGTGTGGGAGCTGGAGAAAGGAGGAGCTGGGGTTCCCCTCTAGTGAGCAGATGATGTGCCAGAAGACCCCTCCCAGGGAGTCAGAGTCTCAGTGTGGGTGACGTGGAGCACGCCACCTGCTCCGGGTAAGTCATGCACCAAAGAGAATGGCAGACAGAAAGAGCAGCTTCCACCCCAAAACAAAGCCTGGAGCCTGGAATCCAGCTTTTCCCAGTCAATTTGTAACTGCCACCCAGAATGTTGAACATGAGATTCAGTTACTGCTGGTTGAAATCATTACATTTGGGGGTTATTGTGGTTTGCAGCAGCAAACTAATACATTGTTCTCGATGCCTGTGGTGGCTGTAATTCAGCGTATTCGTAGGAGCCCACATGGCTGAAGTGCAGACGAAATGGGGCTTCCCAGCGGCTGTCAGCTTTCCTGATGCACAACGCCATAGGCCGTTGTTAAAGGTCCCAGGAGGAATGATGCAGAGGAAGTAATGTCTGAGAAGATTAGCATGTGATGACCAATAGATTTTCAATGCATAGGGGACGAGTTCCTGACATATTCCAAGGACTGCGCTAGTGACAGTAAAGATGCATAGGACCACACAGGACTCGGAAACTAAAGTTAAATATCATTCATATCCCAAGTATTACCTCGCATAGGTCTTTCAGAAATAATTTGCTCGAGTTCCCCAATAATCTTGCATAGGTCTTACATTTGTTATAATCAGCAGCACTACCAAAATCCTGAATTCAGGGACAGGGAATTTGGTAATGTAGCTAATTTTTTGGTAAAATATGATGTCATTTATCTTCTTTACATTTTTACTGGACCCTGCCAGTTCTCAAATGAATTTTGTGATGTTCTGATTTTCAGCACTGGATTGGGGGGGCGGGGGGCTCCTGCTTCTTTTCTGGTCTCTGCCGTTGAGTTCTTACCCAGAAACATGGGTTTGCTTGTGAGTGTTTCAGACTGACCCCCACATCTCTTCTTCTCTGGCCAGTGATTCCTTTTTTCCACCTGCCCTTCCGTTAGTCCCTCCATTCCTCCTCAACCTTTTCCTCTTAAGTCTTCTCACTCTGGGTGGATGGATGGATAGACAGACAAATCGATAATTCATGTAACAATCAATCAATTTGTGCCTACACAGAGAAAGAGAGAGGTCACAAATGGTTTAAGGGGCATAGTAATGCTACCATAGAATGACACATATGTGATTATAACTCCTGAAGTGTTACAATTAGGATAATGACACATATTGGGTTGCTTGGGACAGTACGAGATTACAGCCACTTGTCTACCCCATCATCAGTTGTGTTCCTTTTCAGTCCCAGCATCGTCTCCTTTTCGGTAGTAACATATGTGGTCCCCAGGTTAAAGTGCAAAGTAGGGACGCTGCTCTCAGTCAGCTTGACAAGTTCACCGACGCTCGATGCCCAGCTAGATGTTTGGTTTAATGTATCTCAGACTTGGGACGGCATCATTTATTGAAAGAGGCAGTCATGAGATCTAATGAAAAGCTAATGATCTCAGCTTATAGAGGGAAAAGCCCAGGAAAACTAGAAGAAGCGGAGTGCTCCTGAGGATAATTGTGGTGGCGACCAAGAGCAGGGGACCAGGGAGCAGGCGGGGCTCTCAGGCTGAGACAGCAGTGGCTGCCGCAGAGGCGGCTGCAGAGGCTGCGTCCCCTGCCCCGTGCTCACCTTTCTGACCGTCTCCCACCGGCAGCGTCCGCCTCTCTCAGACTCTCGCTCTATACCCCCGGTAACGACCAAAATGCAGGCATTTCCAGAAGCAACCTGCCCGGGAGATGCTACAGCCTGAGCAAGTCGGATGGTTAGTGCAGCAAAGACACGGGGAGAAAGGTTATCTGCAGCCGCCCCGAGAGTGTCAGCGCTCAGACTGAGACTAGACGCGCACAAGGGCTCCCCCTGGAGGAGGGGAGCTCGGTGAGGGGCACGGACTCACGCACGACCCACGTCGGCGCGCCTTTACCATTTGCATGCTCGGCAATGGACGTCGGAGGAAGCGTTTGATACTTTCTGTGTTTGTGGGCACCCAAGCCTTCTCCCACCAATCGAGAGGAAACATGGTGTTTCCTGAGCTCTATGTGAAGCTGAGATATGTCCGTCGTTTCACGGGTTTGAAATAAATTAATTGATATTGATTTTATTGCTCTGCAGTTATCAATTATTAAACCCTAACCATCATTTTCAAGAAAAGTGTATACTCATTAGTACGGACAGTTGTATTTAAAATGCCATTGTCTGAGGGAGTCGGTACTTAGAATGAATATTGTGATGCACGGCCTTCCCTTCCTGGCAATTTAATTAAACAAATAGGTTTCAATTATGGTACCATTAATACAGCACTTAATTGCTACACATGCATCATTAAAGCTATGTACAAAACGAAAGGTAAATTCTCCTTTTGAAATGTTATTCCTTCATATTACACATATATTATACATGCAAAATATGTGAAGTATCTTTTATTCTTATTTTATAAACAATATGCATTTTCTCCTCCCCGACAGCTATAAAGGCCTGCTGAAACAAAGCAGAAATGTCCTGATGAGTGGGAAAACAATGCTACGATGTGAGCATATGCCAAAGTCTCACCTATCGAATTTAATTTTCCGAACTCTCAATGCCATATTCTCTCCATGTGGCTGTAGGTGCTTGCAAAGCACCAATAAAAATGTTGTAATGCATTGTACGCCGTCGAGTCTGGGACTCCAATCTGATTACACTGTCTGCAGATCTTCAAAGTTAGTATGAAAGACATCCAGATCTAATAGAGTCTCATCTGAGCAATGAACTATTGAGTTTTGCACGTCCATTAAGGAACCTAATGGTCACGTGTGGTGAACTGAGGCAAAGTGAGTAATCTAATTTGGCTCTTGGAATGAGCCCAGTCAGTGCTATCTCCAAAGACTTTTCTTTAAACATTAACTAGGACAGACACAATTGTAAGCCCCATGCCATCAAGAGTACCGCATCCAGATTACTGCGTCTCCGATCTTTGGTTGGAAGAGGGAGCGTGGTGGACCGGCAGGGTGCTGCCCTCCATGGCAGTGTCAAGCCCAAGGGCAAGGGGCCGAGAGCAGAAGGCTCGTCTGTGCATTTGCCCTAGCCCGTGAAGAAGAACAAGAGAGCAAGCAGATAATGCAACTGTCCATAAACACACAGACAGCATGTGATTAAGTGAGGCTTCCTCGAGCGAGTTTTTAATTTTGCTTTGTTTGTAGCTTTCTGATTGGGTTTCTCCTTTCATCTGCTGTGCCCAGTGCCACCCGAGGAAAGAAAGCCCACCTGCTCTGGAGAGCCTTTCACAGGTACTAATGCACAGTGGTGGCGATGCCCCCAACACACCTCCGTTTTCATCTGCGGCTCCACGCAGCCAAGGATCTTTTCAAAGACACAGTCATCCCACACTAAGCCTGACGTTCCTGTTGGCAGGGCAACGGCCAAAGGGCCTAACAGTCTGCCGCCGCGCAGGCTCCTCCGCGGCTCCCTCGGTGACTCAGCCGGAAACACGTGCAGCGCCTCCGCGCAGGCCCTGCCAGGGGCGTCGGAGAAGCACACGGCTCCTCAGCCCCAGCACCCGCGGGTCCACGGCATCACCCCCAGTATTAACATCACCCCGAGAGCTAAGGCCGCAGGAGCTGCGGCTAGGAAAGCAGATGTCTGAAGCACACTTCATAAGCATCTAACCAAAGCTTCAGTCTTTAGGAAAATGCCCAGAGAGAAAATGTCATTCCGACCGAGACTCCGGCGGTGCGTAAAGAGTTGGCGGGAGGAGTAAGTGGGAGTGTGAGAAAAGGATGTCACATGGGGAAGGGCTTGTGCAGAAGCACTGTCAAAAAGGAGAAGAGATCTTAGCTGTTCTCACAAGAGAGAAATCATAATTCTATGAGATGACAGAGGTGTTAGCTAATGCAACAGTGGCGACTGTACTGCGATGTAAAAATGTATCAAGTCAACACACTGACATGGCACACCTCAGACTTAAACAATGTTACACGTTGATCACACATTGCAACAACAACGGAAGAGGTGGCTACACTCAGCAGTTAGGAACTTGGGGAGGAATAGGCTGGAAAACATGCGTCTGGAGAGGAAGGCAGAGCTGAGTTAAGTAACTTAGCATTTATCTTTTCGCTAAAAGAAACTGTTGAAAAATCCTAAATAAGATTAAGCCATAAACATATTTCTGCATCCAAATGATGACTTGCTCTGCAGAGGGGTCATTTTATCCTTAGAGACAGGAAAATTAGAAACGGCTGTACTTTAAAACAGACTGTCGCAGCGAAGGGAAATGGTGATGTTAACATAAGCAGAATGAACTGAAATTAATAGGTTAGAAGGAAGGGACAACTTCACTTTTTTCTCACCATGTAATCAAGCTCGCTCTTGTCTTAGCTCTTCTCCACCCTGAGAACTTTCCGGGTTGGGTCCCCTACCACCCAAGGCACTCGAAAGTGCTAAAGAACAATTTCATTTTCAACATGAGAAAAGTTCATTCTGATATCGAAACATCCATCACACCCAGATAAGGACTTCTTTTCTCTCCTCGCTGGCCTTGCCCAGTAAATTCCCCAGAGGCAGGGAGAGGGGTGGTTGGGTTCTTCCCCCACGTTTAGGGGAAATGAACGAAGGAATGGTGAGACATTGGAGTGGTTCTGCTTGACGGGTGTTAGACGCTGGAGTGGCTGCATCTGGTGTGTGTGGGACCCACACCCACGTGCAGATAGCTTCCTTGAGGGTGGTGGTTTGGTGCATCGCGAGCTCTCTCCACCCGCCTCCTAGAGATCTCTGGCTTGCTGTCCGCTTCCGGGCACTGGCAACACCAGTCGTGTCGCAATGGGGTTCTTATCCCTATCACTGCCCCCCATCAGGAGCCGATCACACGGGACTCCGTCAGACGGGGTTGTTCCACCTGCTAAGAGCCCCCTGGGGAAGAGCCTGCTGATGTTGCTTCAGTCTTAACCTCTGGGTCGGAGAGTGCGGAAAGGGCTGGAGGCCAGGATGAGCAACGTGGCGTTCTGAAAACTCTGTCCCCCAAATCCTCTCACTTTGTGACGCATCGTGTCCTGCTCTCGTCTTTAGAGGGTGGTGACGGGCTCAGGGACTGCCATCGGCCTGCACCATAAATGTAGGTAACATCTCTTTTCAGAAAATGAGGGCAATTATTTTACCAATTTTCAGCAGCCCTGGGTGTCTCTTCCCGTTGAGATGATTGCTGAAGTGTCATTTTATATCTGTCGCGAGGAAGTGGTGGCAGGGAGTCAGTTATTTTGGGGATACACAATCAATATGATTGAATGATTAGGGATACGGGGTGAAAATCAAGGAGCAGTGAAGTCTGACTCTTCGAATGTTTGTAAGAGCACGGCGGCGGGGCGACTCCCGACATGGGGGGCTGGCACTCATTTCTTCACTGTGCAGGGTGGGGGCCAGCTACGGGGCGTGGCCACCCAAAAGCACCAACAGCAGCTCGAACGGCGGTGGGATTGTCGAGGCCACCTTCGCTTTCATTGGGACCGAACTCGGCAGCAGCACCGTCAGAACTGATGAAGACAGCGCCCTCATTCGGAAGCCAGGCGTCAAACGAGATGCGGCCCCCAGGTGTCAGCCCCGAAGACCGGTCAGGTGGGCGGTGGGCACACAGCCGTGGGTCCCCTGCACGCACAAGCACGCTCCCACTCATGATTTCACACCAGGAACTATTTGCACACGCGTGTGTACGATGCTCATGTACAGAGCATTCCTCTCAAAGAACACCCCACCCCACGTTCATGGTGCCCTTCACGTGCCTTTCTCCTTCTCTAAGTTTTTCTCTTCTTTTTTATTCAATTTGTTGGGATTCTAATTATTTGCACAGATAAAGCATACGGGAACTTGCAAGGATGCACTTGAACAATAGCCTTCCCTGCAGAACCGTGACCCTGCAGACGTTTCTGAGGGTGACTTGCCTGCTCCCTGGTTTTCCGTCGTGGCCGGGGCACCCGTAATGAGTGCTGGCCCCTCTCTCCTCCTGCTCATCTAAGACAGCCCTACTTTTCTCACTTTGACAGTCCTGGGGGATTTTTTTTTCCTCTTACAAAATGCTTCACATGCCTTTCTTGCATGATATGCTCGACCTTGAACCAGATCTTATTTTAAATGAGAAGTCCTAGCATTGAACTTGAAGAACACGAAGTCAATTTAAAAGTATAATTTTACTAACTGTTCTCGTCAGCATATACTTGTATGCGTCTATCTTATTTATATCATTATTCCAACGCATTATGCTCAATTATAGGTGAACAAAAGAGGAGACACAGTAGCGCTGTTTTCACTTTGTCCAATTAAGAATCTGTTAATTGTACCTTATTTCCTTTGCTTCTGAAGAAACTACCTTTCAGCCACGACCCACTTTTCACTCTGTTTCGAATTGACAGTGTGATTTTCTTTCAATTAAATTGTAGCCACAAAGCCCCGGAGGTGGAAGCCTAAATAACCTGCGTTAACCTGATTGGGGTGGTTCTCATCATTGGGTGGTAACTTTGATAATTCGCATCATTTCTGATCGTGAGACGGGTGAGCAGGGCCTGGGGTGGTGGGTTGCAAGGAGGAGGAGCTCACCGCCCCCCAGCCTTCTCCTTCCTCTGCCATCTCTCAAAAGAGATGAAACCTTGCAGGGAAGTGTATCAAGACAGTGGAAGTAAAAGCCTGTTTAAGGAAAAGACAAACGCCCCAAGGGAGCTAAAGTGATTGATAGACAGATTACAAAATACTAATATCAAGTGAATGTGAGAAAACATTTTCAATCGTGCTACTGTGAAAACATGTGTCTTTACAATCAGTGAGATTTATGTAAATAAAAATAATGACTAGAGATTTATGTAAATAAAAATAATGACTAATAAAAATAAGGACTATGGCAAAGTCAGCACCTCCACTCATTGTCTGAGAAATGGTATATTCTCTTGGTATCCACGAGACATTGGTTCGAGAACCCCCGTGGGTACCAAAATCTGGATGCTCGAGACCCTTCTATAAAATGATGTACTATCTGCATGTAAACTAGGCACATCCTGCCACATACTTTAAATCATCAATAGATTACTCATAATACCTAATACAATGTAAATAGCCATTTCCTTGTATGGTTTAGGGAATAATGACAAGAAAAACAAATCCATACATGTTCCATTCAAATTCGACCATCCTTGGCCTAACTCCATAGTACACAGCAGCAACAATGGAACTTTATTTGTTTTTTAAAATGTTTTTGAGCCATGGTTAGTGGACTCTGCGGAAGTAGAATCTCTGGATGTGGGGGGCTGACGAGAGACTCTTCTGATAGCAAGACCAAAATTTTTAAATATGTATATGCTTTCGCTCTGTGCTTTCTCTTGTACAAGTTCATCATGAGGAATTTAGTATATGCAAACACCCTTGGATAAGACTGATTTTTCATGGTATATAAATATACATATATATAAATACACATGCATACATACACACATATGTGTATATACAATGTATATCTTCAGAGGGAAAATAGATGACATACTAGAGAAAAAGTTGACTCAAAACATATCTTGAAGATAGGACAGTATGAAGCTATTTAAAGTAACTTTTCTGACATTAGTTCCAGGAGAAACTATCAGGGTTAAATTTAATTACCATCTTCAGGTTATAAACCTCAACATAACACCTCAGTTAAGTGATATTTGTGTGTGCCTGTTCAAACAGAGGGAAATGGTAGGAAATATATACTCATGATAACAGCAATTATCTCTAAGTGCTGGGCTTCTGGATGCTTTAAAGATATTTTCTTCATTATAAATTCATGGGCTATAAAGTATTTTAAGAACTTCACATTAAATTTGATATAGACTGTCAATTAACTAGCTATGGGCACATAAGTGTGGGACCTTGCTTTCTGAATATCTTAAAACTTTTCTATTTCAATTAATGGAAACTCTCCACCAAATTTAGACTTGATTTGCTTTTTAGCTTTTACTTAGGATTTGCTTTTATGAGATCTTTTAAAATGTGTATAATAATAAAGTTATATATGTTTTTTTAAGATTTTATTTATTTATTTTTAGAGAAGGAAGGGAGGGAGAGAGAGAGAGAGAGAGAGAGAAACATCAATGTGCGGTTGCTGGGGGCCGTGGCCTGCAACCCAGGCATATATCCTGGCTGGGAATCGAACCTGCAATGCTTTGGGTCACAGCTCGTGCTCCATCCACTGGGCTACGCCAGCCAGGGCTAAGTTATATATCTTTAAAAGACTATCAAGGGCTAGAATAAAATAGTTGGCCCAACAGTTGAGTAGATGAAGTTTGAAACCCTCTCTATGACCTCGAGTGTCTTATTGGAACCGAATTTCAGGGTCGGGTGCTTCATATTTAAAATCAAGACAACAGCACACAGTTCATCTCTTTATTTATGAGATCTAAAAAATATATCTGGCAGTAAAAACACATTTATCCATATAGGTACATGTAGATGTTAGCTATTGTTTGTTTCTGTTATAATCATCTTTTTAAAACTTGAGTATTTTTCAAACTGTGCTCCTCTGAATCTATATATGTGGTATTGAACTAGTCAGTGAACTTGGAGTTGAAGAGACAGGCATGGAGTCAATATACGTTGTCATAGTCACTTTGGCATTCTGGGGAGACAGCACAGCGCTGAGGTGTTTAAGCAGGTAAGGGGCTACTTGCGACAATTTGCAAAACGGTGGTCCAGGATTTCAGGCACAAAGGCACATATGAGTTACAAATAGAATGGGATGTTTTGTAACTGCATCCCCAGTCTTCACAGAATGATTATTGACGGACTTTCACTCCTGCAGGGGTTCTGTGTGTGCTTTGTTTTGAAACGAACACATGGTCTACATTTATGCTCCGCTGATGCCAATGACTCCTTTCAAGCTGCAGAACCCCCTAAAGCAATCGCCACTCTTACAGAAGGAACTTAAAGCCTAGTAAATAGTTCACATTAAATCCGCCTTTAATGTAGGACGCATACAGCATAATAACAGTTTAACATGACGGACTTTCCTCTCCCGGATCTGCATGCACAAACTTTTATTTACTACTAAGACGTGCATTTCACAGTTATTCTTTGGGGGGGAAAAAGGCACCCGCATAAGATATTATTCGCTAAGGGCAATGTTGTTAGAAGAAGAATATTTCTGACGTTGTTTTGACAATTAATAATATACACTGGAAAATAAGGATTTTAGATTAAAGATGTTCCAGCAAAAATGTGACACTTTTCCCCTCTGAAACAAACAAACAGAAAGCAAGGGGAAGGGGGCAGAAAGAGTGAGAAATGAATCCCCGCCTGCATCATGTCGGGAAGCACGGTGATAAGTAGTTTGAGGCTGAACCGAGGACCAAGGCTGCGGACGGCGGGAGAAAACGCCTGTCTCAGCAGCCACCCAGCGAAGTCAGCAGAACGGAGAACGCCACCGCCACCGGGAACCAAGGAACCGAGGCTGTCTCCGGGGAGAGCGGCGACATATATACGGCCTTTCTGGTGGGATGCTTAAGAGCAGGGTTGCGCCAGAAGCAGAGAGAAATAAGAGGAAGGTAAAACAGTAACAGGCAGATAAAAGATAGACAGGAAAGGAAATAAGGAGGAGGGAGGCCAGGAGAAATCCCAAATCAATAGCAAACGAGCTTGAATTGGGATGAAAATTACGAAGTGACCACATAAGTGCAATTTACACTCCATAAAGCACACAGTCCTTTGTGAAAGTCTGTAGTAAATCATTGCACTTAAGAAGCAACAACTGTGAGGAAATGGTCCGCGTTCTTCTCTTGGAAGGAGCTATCTTTCTTCATTGTCTTACTGTTTTAGTCCCACATTATACACGTGTTGGTTCCTTGGAACATTAAAGGTTGAGTCAATTATCCAGAACATATTTTTTTCTCTCTTGACATTGTCTACAATAAGTTTTTTTCTTGGTAAGCTCTGTAATGTGCTTTAAAAATCAAATTAATAAATCAACCTTTTTAGGTGGGGCCTATCGCCTCCATTTCTGAAACAGTAAGTAAGGATGAACTGAAAACACACCTGCTTCAGCTGTCCCGAGCGTCGTCACGTTGCAATGAAGAACTCTCCAAAACCGACAGCAGGTGAGGGGCTCACCGGAAAACGGGAGGCATCGTGGCCCACGGTGTGCATGGAGAGGCGCGATGACTTTCGGTCAAACGAAACGTTGACTAAAATGTTCCACAACACTCAGTGTTAGAAAAGACGAGGGAACAATAAAATGTCCTAGCTTGGAAGTGGAAATCTACAGTCATATGAATTTCTGTCCCTGGAGCAGAACCCACAGATGCCTTTCACCCAGAAATCCACGCCAAAAGTTTTTTTTCCCAAATGGGCGTGGCGTGGACCAAGATGAATGTTCCATGATGCTTCCTCCACGTGACACTGAAAGAGAGACAACCAATGCCGTCCATGATACTAAATAATCGTATTGCAGTGAAACATGCTATGATGTGACTAAAACAAATTAGTTAGATGGACGTGTGTGTAAATAAAACAATTTCCAGGATATGTTAAAGAGCAGCTCAGAAGAGTGGTGTAGCACACTGTCTGTCTGTGAGCGGCCGTCTCCATGGGGCGGCTGTGCACCCTGGGGCGTGGGAGAGTTCCCGCCGGCTCGCTCTGAACACTGCCCTCGCTCACACGTATACCTGCTTGGGCACTCAATTATATATATATAATAGTATCTAGTATATAATTATACATATAATATAATATTTATATATTATATATAATATATAAATTATATATATCGTTCACTTAATTTTTACAAGTGAAAAGACATTCACAATTAGTGATTGCAAAGGAACTAAAATGTATATCATGCTAGGAAGTGCTATTAATGTTTGAATATAAATCCATATGTTTATAATAAATTATCGACAGAGTATTGATGACATTGTGTTTTTAAATCCTCATATGAGATTCAGCTTCATAATCATGAAGTGCTCCTTACATTGTAAAGCGATTTTAATTTTACATAGATTGCCTTGACAAGCTCTGATTCTATTCTCCGTACCGATTCAGACCGTAATCAGCTTTCTGAGTCATTCTGCGCTGATTTAAAGGATAAAACAGCAGCTCGCAGCCTTTAACTGATTTTTACATCTGTTTCCAAATTGGAGAAACTTGTAAAATAGAACATTTATTTTTGTAAACTTTGAGAGACAGAAAATGATTTAGAGAGCAATTCGCTTTTTAATGCCACCTAGAGCAACGCGGTGCTAACTCGTTAAAAACAATAATGCATTAAAAACGAGGAGTGGCGCGTCCTGACTCAGAAATGGGCTTTCTGCCCAACGCCCTTCCTGTCCCCCTGCTGTAAAAAGAGCCCTGACCACTCCAAAGAGTCCCCGTTGAAAGTGGCTGTGACTTTGTGAGCCGGGGGAGTGCTGGGCACGCAGGCAGCCCTCAAAGGCAGGCGTGGTGGAGGCAGGAGGCCAGGGCGTGACAGCCCAGCTGAGAGAGATCAGAGACCGAAACTGGCAGGCGGAGCAGGCACAGTGAACGGAGCACAGGGGCCAGGGTCTCCGGGATGACGGCTACAGCGCCAACCACACTGTGGAGTGGTCTTGCTCTGCTTCAGGGTGGCGTAAAGTATGAAACGGGGCGTATTTCTCTCCTAATAACCATTCTTAAAATAAGTCAGTGTTTGCCAAGTTCGACAGCAGTTGTCATATTTATATGGAAATCTTCTTAATGGGTTAATATACAGAAGGATACCATTGGGAAGAAGGCATTGAATCCCAAGGATAGAGCTTAATTCCTAATAAATAGATGCAGGGGTCACAAAGCTTAGACACTCAGAACGGAAGACACTGAAAGGCTGAAATCTCTGTGGAAGAGCTATCCACAGAGCGAGGCTAAGAGACGGATAGCAGGGGTGTATAGAAACACCCTAAGAAGGACGTTTTGGGTTCTGTGATAGGGCAACCGAAGACACACAGCATCTCAGTTTGTCTTCCTCAATTCGCTTCATCCCTCCACATTGTCCTAGCTGTGCACTGGGTTCTGGCGAGCTTCTACCTTGGCCTTTTCCTGCTTCTTCACCTTTCTTTTGTGCAGGAATTTCCTCTGAGAATTTTCATACGTATCTCCTGTTTTGAATTACCTTGTCTCATCTCTCTTCTTTTGCTAACAACAACTAAATGATCTGTGGTCCTGTCCTTTAAACAGGTAGTAAGCCCGTGTTGACTGTCACTGTGTCCAAGTTCATGTCTTTACCCAGCTATTTTCCATCCCTGAGTCAGGGGGGATGGCTGTCGGAGGCTGCGCTCTCTCTGCTGCCTCCGCAGTTTCAGCTCCCGGTTCCAGGGCTGCAGGAAAAAACGCAACCGTATCTTGAAAAATCAACCTGTGAAGCCCTGGCTGGCGTAGCTCAGTGGATTGAGCACGGGCTGTGAACCAAAGTGTTGCAGGTTCGATTCCCAGGCAGGGTACATGCCTGGGTTGCAGGCCATGACCCCCAGCAACCGCACATTGATGTTTCTCTCTCTCTCTCTCTTTCTCCTTCCCTTCCCTCTCTAAAAAAATAAAAAAATTAAATCTTTAAAAAAAATCAACCTTTGAGCTTCCTTAATAATTCACCGGACCTTCCTGACCTGGCCACAGAGCCTCCCCCTGCTATTCAATGCTCCCTAGTGCTCTGAAGTCACACTTTAATTTTTTTGCAAAAGAGAAGACTTGTAAAAAAAAATGACAACTTAATGCACAAAACTGGCAAGAATGTGGACATCTTAGACTCCAGAATAAAAACTTAAAAAATAAGGAAATCTCAAAGTATAACATACAAATACACTATTAAATGGTACAAGGATCATGAGATTAAAACCTCCCAACATTTTCAGTTATTTGTATTAAATGATGATAGAGAACATCAGGTTTATCTGATGAAAAAATTAGGCAACTTTAAACATGTGGAGGTGTGTCTGTGGGTTAAGGCAAATACTTAGAATTGTTCACAAAATTGAATGGGCCTCGTGCAGAGGTAGCTAATTCTATCACATAGAGTTTTTCCAACTGTAAATATAATAATCTATACAGTACATTATAAAATTCCCTTCTGTTTAGGGTTGGAAGTTGGGTGAGAACATACTGTTCTATGCCTGAAATGATGCTTTTCTATAAAATAGATGGAAGGGTTTCAGCCGAGGGAATGTACATATGGATGAGGCCAAGGCTCAGTATAAGTGAGAACATACTAGAAAGAAATGAAGCAGAACTTTCCAAGACCCTGAGAATATGGTTAAAGCTAGGATGCCGGACTATTCCATGGTTACCAATCTGATGCTATACTAGCAACAGCTAATCTAAATTCGACACCAATAGCTAACTAACTTTTATGCAGTACTTAGCATGTATCGGGGACAGATCTAAAATATGCGAGTTTCATTAAATTCTACACTGCCCAGCACCCTAAAAGAATAGGTAATCCTGCTACCCAGTTTCACAGTCAAGGGGGGTGAACCACCGAGGCCAGTGGGTGGCAGAGTTGGGGTCAAGGCCCTGACCTCGGCCTCCAGCCCCCGTTCTCAACCACCCTGCACACTCTCCCTGCTCCTTGTCTTCCTTCTCTTCTTCTTCCTAACATGAACCCCCTTTTCACTAGTTGAAACCTCTTATAAAAAGCAAAAAGTCTTCCTATGTCCAGGCCCATGTGTGAGGAACCCCGGAAGTCGTCCCTCCATCCCAGCAGCGTGGTCACGTCGAGCACGCTGACGCATCAGCACCTGTTCTGGACCCGCACGAGGGGCGGGGGGGGACGCGGGGCCGGCCACGGCCCCAGCGCTGCAGGGACAGACTGGCCATCGCCACTGACCCGAGCGGAGGTTCAAAGTGCGGACAAGTCTGAGAGTTCAGAACACCAGAGGCCCCAGGTATGGGGGGCCCCCGCAGCACTGTCAGCCCTGCCCCCAGAAACTCCAGCGGATCCCTGCGGGGGGGAGGAGGCCAGTCCCTGGGGTTAGGGCGGGGTCCGCGTTTGCTAACGGGCACTCACCGAAGTTAGCCGCCCAGTCCCCCACAGTGCCCAGGGGACAGGGCCCCATCATTCTTGATGATTCCATTTCAAAGGGATCAATACCAGGTCCTTGAGAAAGACGTTTCTGGGTTGGAGTACTGCACCAGACTGTGAGATTCACATCTGAGCAGAACAGAAAAAGATTCTACAGCCTCAAGTTTTCTAAAGTAAATGCGCCAAGAAAAAGGAGGTCAGGAAGAGCCTTTTAAAGTTTAGTCACACAGAGGGGGCTGTTAAGGCTATCTTGATCAGAATATATATAAAATATTATATAAATTACTATAATATAACATATAATATGTAGTGAAATATAATCATATTAATAAGACATCGCCGTATTAACAAGGTAGGACTAAGTACAATAAAATACGAAGGCAAAAAGAACTAATGATAATAGAAAGTCACAAACCACAGACTGTGATTAAGCTAATCTAATATCACATATTTGAAATCCATGAAAATGAGAGGAGAATTTTGATACACTTGCATATTATTTCATGAATTAGATGTAACAGTTATGACAGTGATCAAATTATTATTCATGGACACATATATTACACATATACTTTAAAAAGTGGGATCATAACATATCATTGCTTCATTGTGCTTTAAAAACTGGAAGAGAAGATGTTACATATTCAACACTAATAGAGAAAAGTTCACTTTGTATGTAACATCATTACTGTACAATTATTTGCCCATAGTCCAAGTGAAAAATGTCTCACATATTTGAATCAGCCAGAAATAAGCGAAGGGAATACCTCATTGATGTTAGCAAGATTGACTTCCATAAATGGGAAGGCGGTATTCCTAAACCTAGTTAAATGCATGAAATTTTCCTCGTATTCCACGTTTGATATACCCCCGCACCCACGGACACTCGACCCATTCCTGAACCTGGGAAATGCGTGTTTGGTTGAACAGTTACATCTCCCATCCTTGCATCAGAAAAACCCTTGCCCTCCCTCCTGCCCTAGCGACCACCTCTCAGAGTCTAAACGTCCTCTGGGTGGAGTGCAGCTCACCAACTCACAGTCACGACGGGAGGCTCGCAATCCGTCCCAATGCTCAGCCCTGATTCACACACGCAGCCTCCTGCGTGCAGCGGGTGTGCCTGTAAACAGCGCGGGCCCAGTGCGCACGTCAGTCAAGAAGAACCTTGCCCTGCCATGGTTTGATAGAAGGTAAGGAACCCCACGGCGAGACCAATCAGACCTTGCTCACCACGTTCGGATTTTCAAACAGATCACATTCTTGGCTTTTCCGGGCTGCCATTCTCTTCAGAGGTCAATCCTCCTGGGAGGAGGGGCAGTACAAGCAAATTGATCACCGGGTGCAATGGAAATAATTGTGTGGACGTAACCTTTCCAACACTGCTGGAGGAGCAGGCTTGACGAAAGGTCACTGCAGACAACACCCCGCTTCCACGTGACAGGGAACAGGGAGTCACTCACCCCAGCGCACCCCAGCTCACCCCAGCTCACCCCAGGGCCCGGGGAGGGTTCGCGTCCTGGCCTGCGAGAGCCGGCGCACCTCTGTAAACACACACGACGCACGTGAACTCCAGACGGACTTTTCTGAAGGAAAATGGACACATGCTCTTTCCACAGGTCCAGATCTCCATAAGTGTAATGATCCTACACATTCAGAAAAGCTAATGTTTCATATTATCACATCACTCCAATCGCTTTATTTCTAGAACGGCGAAGTTCAGACGTGGAGAAGACATCTACAGAGGAAAGCCCGGATACCCAAACTTTTCTCAGTGAAATGATCAGAGGACTATATGCACTGATAGGAAATGTAATCACGAAACAATGTTACTTACAGGTCAGACACAGTTAAGGGAAAAGGTTTTCATGATAATCATCAATTATCCAATGTTGCCATCATTTTTTCTGCAACCAAACTCTCTGTTCCTATTTTCCTAAAATTAATATTTAAACAAAACATTCCAGATTTAGAAGTGCCTTTGAATTTTTAAGAGCAACCAAAGAAAAGGAGAGAAAAAGACAACTCTCGCCCCCTGGGCCTGCAAGCTCTCGTGGCTCTGAGCACTCAGCAGCTCTGGAAGGAACCGCAACCCATTATTATTCGGAGAAGGTGGGAACGCACGCTACATTTTGAAAGGTTGGACCTAATCTAAACAATGGTTGAGAAGACAGAGTCAGCAGGAAGGGAAATCTATACCATCACTTTTCGTGCATCTTGGGGAGAATTTCCCTTGAAGGAAAGTATTCAGTTGGCAAAGGGAACCGTTGGGGAAAAGTAAGGGATGAGCACCCCGCTGGGCGACGGAAACAAGGAGAGGTCAACCCCAGAAGGCACTGCTGCAGCTTCGACTGCCAAAGCCGCTGCTCCAGCTTGCGGGTGGTGGGGATCCTGAGAAGTCCAGATAGAAACGTACGGTCCGGCTCGTCACCAAATGCAGGGAAGCTATTACTGTTCACGTTATAGCTCTGTGTTATTCTCAGGAACAGTTAATAGGCACATAGATTTTTCTCTGGCAGGTCGTGAAAGTGCGCTGAGTCTCGGGCCCACGGCATTTCACCGTGTCAGAGACAGGCTGTTCCGTGACCGGTGCAGACAAAAACAATTCGTATCCACGTGCGGCAAAAAGCAGCTCAAGCTTTACATTTTGGTTTTTATAACACTGGTGTCCTGCGTCTCTATTTTACACAGAATAAAAGTTCGCAGCGTTATCTTTTTGGCCATTTGTGTAAATTCGGTTAATGAGAGAGATAACACTAAGCTTTTTAAAAGCTAAGCAGCTTTTCTTTTCCAACAGATACTCTGCATTCAGGAAAAATAACATGTCCATTAGCATCTTCCGCCGGTGCGGGGGCCGGTTATGATTTGAACACGTTCAAATGGAAGTGTTAATGGCGGCCTTTCACTGCGCTGGCTGCAGGGGAGGAGGGCGGCTTCCTCAAAGAATAATCAGGACAAATACCTCTCTCTACATTGTGGGGTAAAAATGCAGATCGGAAAAAAAATACCTTTTACTAAAAGAAGAAAACTATTAAAATCACAGTGATTTATGTAAAATTGATATGTAAAGTAAAATATGGTATGTAAAGTATGATATGCAAATTGATATGTAAAGTAAAATATGACATGAATATCTATGGAATTATAGTATTTAAAATGTCACAAAGTGCCAGCTAAAATTGTTGAAGGTAATACTTTATGATTTAAAGACTATTAAAAGTGTTGTATGTGTCTATAGTACACATACATTTTGTTGGTTTGCTCTTCTGTACAAGCTTTAGTTAGGAAGCTAGGTCAATCCTTTTGGAAGGAAGTTGAAAAATAGAAGCATTTTGAATAGAAAAAAATGGAATAATACACTGTCTGAAAATGTTTCTTTCCCCACTTTTTAGATTTGAGAAAATCCAACCTATTTATGACAATGTATATCCTCCAAAGGGAAATTCATGATTTATTGCAAAAATATTATAAAAATGAGTCATATTCCAAAAGGCAGCTATGTGTGTGTGGCTCATCAAGGTTTATTCTTAAGCTAGTTTGAGGTTGTATAGGTAATATAACAACACTGTTAGTAGGAAAAATACTTTAAGTGTTCACTCCTCATTCAAGACCCATAGCATCTAATATTTCAAAACTAACTTTTAAAGTGCGCAAACGTGTTACACTTAAAACAAGGGAGTAACATGACGTGTGCTCCAATGTGCCCAGGGTTTTGAGGGACAAGCCCCTGCCTAGTGGAAGTCCAAGTTCAACGTTGCAGGAGCCGAATGCCCTCAAATGCCCTTTAGTCCCCAGTCTCTGTGTCTCAGGCTTCTCGGGAGAAAACAGAGAGAGGTGCCCACCCCAGTCGTTGCTTAAAGAAAAAATTTTATCTAGGAAGAAAATCTAGTCAAAGTTACGTGAACGGTGCTTTACAGTGTAA
Source organism: Phyllostomus hastatus (assembly GCF_019186645.2). Lineage (NCBI taxonomy): Eukaryota > Metazoa > Chordata > Mammalia > Chiroptera > Phyllostomidae > Phyllostomus > Phyllostomus hastatus. The sequence goes on along the minus strand of NW_025333607.1, from coordinate 20,574,253 downwards.
AGTATAAGTGATGCAACCAGGTCACAGAAATTATTACACCTCCGTAAGCTGAGTAACAGGTGTTCAGCTGATGCACAATCAGATGTGGAACCATGTGCCCTCCCGTGGACTTGGGGGGGGGGACAGGGATGGGGGGCCACCAGACACTGAGAAGTTCCAGGACGTGGCGAAAATCCCTCCAGACCACCAGGGGCAGCACTCACTCCACAGGCCGGACTTTTGGGGTTAGAATGGGAACCACAGAATGGAAATGTATCTGTATCGTTCTTATTTTATAGACAATATCTTAGATATGTGTAAACGTTCCACAGAGGCAGGCAATAAATATATACTTATTATTATTCCAACAATAGTGCTTCCAACGAAGGTGAGTCCCCCCAGCTTTCTCCAACACCACTGTTGCGCGGGAATGGATACCCCGCTGTTTGCCAAGAGCTGAGACTCAAGTTTCCTCTGGAGATGAGTCATTTGTAACTGCTGTCCGCCGAGCACAGGCCCTGCAGATCCGCATGACTGACACTGTATTTAAAAACAGAGTGCATTGGTTTCCCAGGGCTGCGTTACAGATCGCCGCCAAGGTGGTGGCTCAAAGGCTGACGGCCGTAGAAATGTCCCCGACGGGAGGGAGGCTCAAGGGGGACGCTGCCGGCCTCTCGCTGAGCTGCGGGGGCTCCTGGCTGTTCTCCCTGTTCCTTGGCTTGTGGCCGCATCTCTTCAACCGCCTCTCCTCACTCATCACACGGCCTTGCCCCTCAGGGTGTCAGCTGGGTCTTGTGTCCAAACCGTTCATTCTCTCCACTTGTAAAGACAACGGCCATTGGATCTGGGGCGCACCCCGACCCGAATTTGGAGGGGGAGGGGACACATGGGTGACTTTGTGCTCTGGTGTACAAGAAGGAGAATAATAATACCAGGAAGAACTGGATCCCCAAATGAGAAGAAGGTTACAGAAACATCAAAAACAGCAAACAAACTATTTTAAGGTGTTATGCCCAGCGAAGGGAGGAACACGGGTGAACACGGCTGGTGGCAGGAGCTCCGTCACGCGCCAGGGAGGACCGACAGTGAGAACGCACAGGTACTTCACTCTCCCACTAAATCGGTTCTCTCTGCCGGGGGCTGATTGCTGAGGGCGGGGACAGTGACGCTGCGGAGCAGACAGAGCCCGGAACAGTCGGGGAGAGTCAGAGGACGCACTAGTGCAGCGTGCAGCGGGCCCACCCCTTCCGACAGCAGCCGGGCTGGCGCCCAGCACACAGAAAACTGCATGACACTGGTGGAAAAGTGGTTTAATACGTGATTGATTAATAATGAATTCATGAAAGGAGTTCCAGATAAGAGATGCACTAACACTTTCACCAGGTCAAGTCCATGTGTAAACTTTTTTATAGAGACTGGGTAAAACGTCGAATTGTGAAAGATAATCTGTGGGTTTTCAAAAGAGAAGCTCGACGCCCCATTTAAGGTTGCAATCCGTGTCCACGTCACCCATTTCCCTCACTTCAAAGTCCGTAGTGAAATGACTAGAGACACAGTAAAGGGGAACCTGGGCTTCTCTGCCAGACCCCACGCGGGGGTGCGCCCACATGGGGCGCACAACATACGGAACACTGAGAAACACTGAGTGCTTCAGCATACAGGCAGGGCTGAGGGGTGAGGGAAAGACCACACCTGGGTAACTCACAACATGGAAAAGAAAGTCCTGCAAGAGGACCACGAACCACCCTCCCCACCCTGGTGAGAGAGGACACTGAGGGAAGGTCAAGGGCAGACAATTGGACCACTGCCCCTGCTACTCAGGCCGTGGCTGCACAGGGCCGGGCGCGCGCCAGGTAGCAAACCTGCCATTTCAGCCACTTCCCCGGACCATCGGACACCCCGCAGTCCATTCCAGCTGCGGCCATCCGCATCCCCATCACCCCTTCATCCGGGCCTCAGGTGCCCGGTCGGAGACCACGGGGTACCAGGGAGGACCCTTTTTTCTTTCTTTTTGTTTTTTTGCATGAGACCGAAACAAAAACAAAAGACCCTTCTTAGGTGGTCAAATGGGCAGCCAAGAAAAAATGCCCAGTGTACAAAACATTAAACAGTTCACACTATGGGGAGGTTCTAGGAAATGAATTTGGGGGGCAGAGAAGAGGTGCCTGTGGCAGGTTCAGTTAGGGACACTGTGCAGCATTTTTCCTTCCGAGCTGTGATAAGCAAATTTAAGTTCTGGATAAGTCATACAAACAGACTGGAAAGCAGGACAGACCAAAACCAAAAATGCTTTTTTTTAGTCCTTTACTGGTACTAACTACTGCCTGGTATGGTCTTCAGTGAGACAGCTGTGGCATGGCTTCTGGAAACTTCTGGTATCTGGGCCAGCACCTGGATCTTTCAGGAGGGAGACAGCCCCGAGTCCTCGATTACTGGGGCCCTAAAGGAAGCACCCCCATTCCAGAAAGATGCAGTCACAAAGAACTCCCAATTCTGCCTGACAGGAAAGGCCCCACATGACATTTTAGGCGACATGTTCAAATTAAAACTATAAATTATTGCATCCATATTATTACCCTGCCAACCACACTCAGGTGGGCGTTACTTCTGCCAGACCCTGTGTACTGGGGAGCAAACATTATGCTGCTATGACCTGAGTATTTCTGTTCTTCCAAAGCCTCTGTGCTGCAGCTGGAATCTCCCGCGGGCTGACGTTAAGAGGTGCAGCCTCTGGCAGGTGACCGAGCCATGACGGCAAAGCCCTTGTGAATGGGACCCTGGCACCTGTAAGAAGAGACAGGAACAGTGTTCTCCAGGTCGCCACCACGAGAGGACACATGGAAAAGGTGGCTGTCCATCTGTCCATCTGCACCCGAGGACCAGGCCTCTCCCCAGGCACAGAACGGGCTGGCCCCTTGATGGTGGGCGCCCAGCCTCCAGAACCGTAAGAGTCCGGGTGTGCTGTTGAGGCCGTCGGGTCCCTGGTGCTGTGTCCAGCACCCTGAACTGCAGCCCCAGGCTCTGCAGGGCTCCTGCTTCCCTTCCTGCCTCCGGCACGGCCGGGACCTCGTGTGAGCACAGACGTGCCAGTTAAACCACGTGTGTGCAGAAAACAAGCCGGAAGAACGCTGGTGGGCTCGTTCGGATGTTTCTGAGGTTTTCCTTGCACCCCCTGGCCTTCCTCGACCTCACACCCTGGCTGGCAGTGTCGGCCCAGGTCCCTGAGCAGCGGCGGCCAGCAGGAAGCAGACTTGGGTTTGCCTCTCTGTGCAGTAAGCGGGGAGGCCCGAGTGTGTTCCCCGGGTGGGAATTCTCATTCCAGGGTTCTGCGTGGAAGGCCATGGCTAGCACAGCCACCTTGTCCCCTTCAGCTGTCACTGGTCACAGGGCTGCTGTCGTGATCTGTAACTGCTCGTACCACGTGTTTTCTCAGTCGGTTCTAAACCCTTGCAGAGAAAAAGGGGTCTTATCTACTGGTTTCCCCGGAAGCAAACAGCCACGTGTTTTTGTCCGGGCCCACCTGTCGACTACGAAAGCGCGAGTAAAGGCAGTCAGGGGGCGAGGTGCGGCTGGAAACGGCAGCGGCGAAGAAGGCACAGGTGCTGCGGTTGCTCTCAATCGCGCACCTGCAGTCACGCCGAGACAGGCTTAGCCCACCAGCACACACAGATTGTGCAGAAAATGCTGGTCGTGCCAGTACGTTCCCGGGAGAAGTATTTCTGCTAAACTCGCAGGCGGTCTGCTCTCCAGCAGGTCACTGGCCGGACTAACGTGCGGCTCAGCTTTCGGAAGGGCGGACTCACGAGGATGGGAGAGTTTTTTCTGGGACTGCACATTCGCCTCCCAGAGCAAGAGTGGGCCGTGCTGAAGGCCCCTGCCTGTGTCTGCAGGTTTCGAGGAAGCAGGTCTGCCTCAAATCCGTCGTTTTCCACCCGATGAGAAGGGTCTCTGCTTGGGGGGTGGAGAACCTCGGGGGTGTTTGAGCACCAAGAAGCTGTCGGTGAGCCGTGTGTTCAGGGGAGGACACTCAGGCACCAGAGAGCAGCCAGGCTGTCTCTCCGGTCTCTTCCAACGCGAACTTCTTCGTCTTCGAGTTCCGCAGCGGAGCTTGGGGGCGGAGTCCAGAGTTCGGGGCACGGGTGGGCGGGGCGCGTGTCCAGACGGCGGCGTGGCTAATGGAGAGGCCACCTGAGCGGTCCCAGACTGAGGCCGCGAAGGGGGACAGAGTCCAGGGCGCACAGTCGGGAGCCGCTTCTTCCTCCTGGAGGTGAGGGTGCAGGCTCAGAATCAACCCCTCCCTCCTCGTGGGTCCGCCCTTCTTAAAGCCAAGCAACCTTTCAGTGTGACCAACTGCTGGCAGGCCTCGGCTCCCGGAGCAGACACGTGCTGCTTCCCCCCGCCCCGCCCGCGTGTATCAGACCCGGGGAGCCCGCAGGCTCCCCCGACGTTTGCAGGAGATGATGTTTGAAGGCAGATTGCCAACTTATTCGCGGACGCCGAGCGGGGGCCCTGCCGTCAGTCCCCGTGGCCAGCCCGCGTCCCCGGGTGCACGTGTTCACACCAGACGGCTGTCTGATGAGCATGAACTCAGAGCAGCTGGAGGTAACTCCAGGAATTCGGTGTCTGCTGGTGTGGAGCTGTCCGAGCTCGAAGCGCCTTTCTCCGCGTCCGGCGTGTGACCGCCCACCGGCCTGTGCCGGGCCTTCCCGGATGACTGCGCTGCGCCTGGGTTCGCAGGTCCCGGACCCGCCTGTGCCTGTGCGTCCCGGCTGGTCTTTCTCCTGGAGCCGGTGAGTGCGCCTGCCTCCGCTGCGGGTTGCGGGTACGGGCTGTGAGTGTCCCAGCCGGGGTTCCCACTCTTCCTGCCGAGCCGCTGTGGGCGAGTCGCTCAACCTCTCTGTTGTCGTGGCCACGTCTGTTAAAAGCTTAGGGATAGCGCCCATCCCTCGCGATTATCGTAATTGTTTAGTGAGTGAGTATGTTCAGAGGAGCTTCCAGTAGCGCCTGGCACGCGTTAAGAACTCCAATATTAGTTATCCTAATGGCTATTCCTAACAAGATTGTTATGACTCAAATAGTTACAGGTCAGTGTCTTTGTTCTGAGAGACACTGGTTTTGTTTAAGATAATTTTGCAAAACAATACTTTGGTTAGTTTTTTTTTCTGTTTTGATGTAACTTCATATGATAAACTCGTTGGCTGTATTCCTTGTTCTTGGGGGGCGCACCACTAGGCCCTGCCCACCCACCCACTCACGGACACCCTGCGGGCAGCCCGAGGCAGAGACGGAGTTCCTCGAAGGTGATGGCTCAGTCTAGGGGAGTTTCGGGATTAAATGAGTGTCCAATTTATGGCCGAGTTGGAAAGTACCAAACAAGTCAAAAAAGTGTGTTGGACATATTTTTTTCCAGGGCGTTTTGAACGTAAGAAGAGATCATACTTTATGACTCTGGGTTTTTGTCTGAACACTCTGCCACAGCTGGAAATATTTTACATGGAAAGCGAGGTCTTTTGGGTGATCATTTCTCATTTGCTCCACTGAGTAAAAAAAAAAAAACAAATAAAAACGTGATGAAGAGTTTCTGTCATCAGATTACTTAATGTTTTAAGAATTAAGCTGGCCAACTTCTTTATCTATCGGGCTGGCCAAAATGTTCTTGTGTTTTTTTCTGTTTAATAAAAGACACATTTTTCATTTTCATCAGTAACTTTATTGATTTGGATATTTTGAGTATGTCAGTTATCTCCCGCACGGTAGAACATGCATTGTTCTCAGTTAATGTCTCCATTTGATTGCTGTCAACTTCAATTGGTCTCCCCGGCCATGGACCATCATCCCTCAAAAACCTCCAGCACGAAACTTCACAAACCACCTTTGACACATTCCGTCAGTCACAACACCTTCTCCACACACTGCACAAATGTTTTTTGTGTTTCGGTTGCTTTTTTTTTTTTGCCTGTCTTAAAATAGCAAAACGTAATATGCCAAAAATGTCACTTGTTTTCTTCCATCTTGAATATTAAAATGGCTGCACAAAAAAAATCCACCCATTTTGATAAGGCTTGTTTTTTAAATGCACGTTGATATGACAGCTGTCACATTACAAGCTAACAAAACTGTTTCTAATGAAGTTAAAGACAACTAAGCGCTCCCAGAGCCATCTTATGGAAAAAAACCCAGCGAACTTTTTGGCCAACCCGATGTTTAACCCTAAGAGCATGATGGTTAACATCTAATGTAGATGGTACGACTGCTTCTCAAATGCATATGCGTACAGTGTATTTGCCATAAGCTGGGTGGCCGGAAACATCAGAAATGCATTCCTATTATCCTACGAGTCTGGGAGGCAGAAGTCGGACATGAGGGGTCAGCCACGCGGGCTCCTTCTGGGGGCGGTGCTGGGGGAGAAGCCATCCGATGCCTCTTGACTCGCTTCTGGCGGCTCCGGGAAATCCTTGGCTGCAGGACCCATGGCCCCCCCGAATTCACCTAGCCCCCACGTGTTCCCCAGTGGGCACCCATCTCCCCATTTCTTGGCATTTGTCACAGCAGCATTCCTTTCCCTGGTACCAAAATCCATGTCAGTTTCCCAGGACTGCCCCTGGAAACTGCTACAAGCTGAGTGGCTTAAAACAAGGGGAACTTATTCCCTCGCGTGGGAGTCGCAGCCTGAGGCCGAGAGAGTGGAACGAAGTGACGGTGTGAGAGGGTGGGCTTCTTCCAGAGGCTCCGTGGTTTGGGGGGGTCACGAGTTTGCTGTGGCATCCACCCGCTACCAAGAACTTGAACTCCAGAGCTCATGGTGCGGTCCTCAGATGGTCCCAGTACCGAGTACATCTTTGATTTCCTACTGGAACTTAAGCCCATGTTACCGCCTGTGGGCTTAAACATTTCCTATCAGAATCCAGACTGGTACGCCCTTGGTCTATTTTTACCCCCCGCTGGGGTTTCCTTCCCCACCTTCTCCCTTTACTGACAGTCTCTCGAAGAAGAAGAAGAAGAAGAAGAAGAAGAAGAAGACACCCGAAACATGGTTACCCCAGAGAGGCTGTTTTCCAACGACCCGCTCCCCTTTCGGAGTTGCCGCAGAGTGGCCCCCTTCCATTGGGTTAGTTCCATCCTTGGGTTTGTTGTCACGGCAGACGGTCCACATGGCCGTCACACCGGCCGGACAGCCGGATCTGCGGGGGGGAGGGAGGGGCCCGCTGGGCTGGGCCCCCTCTGGCAGCCGGTGCGGGGCAGGCCACAGAACAGGCCCGTGGCTCGTGCTTTAAAGATCTCAGCTGGAGGCAGCTCGCTCTCCTATTTACGCTTTACGGTTCGCATAGGAAGATGAACCTGCCGACAAAATTGTTTTGGTTTCTTTGTTGTTGTTGTTGTTGTTGTTGTTGTCCTAATGAAAGAAATAGATTAGTAACAAACTGTATCTTCTCTCTTGCCAAGAATTCCTTGGCTGGGTTTCACAATGCGCACCCGGAGCCTCAGGACAGAGGGAAACAGACTATCTTACATAAACTTTTCACTTACGGCTTATTATGGTAACAGCCTTGCCAGGAGATTCCATTTGTTGCTAGCAATGTGCTCTCCAAAGACTGGCATTGTTTTATTATTATCAACACACTGCTGATTGCATTGCTCTGTAAGTAATACCTTGAGGAAAAGCTGTATTTTTGAACCCAACGCTGTAACCATTCCCTTGAAATCATTCACGGAAGGTCCCCTTGGCACCCTCCGTTCCCAGGGGAGAGAGTGTAGGACTGGGGAGTGTGACGCAGGGGTCCTGCCCGCTGGGACTTCACGGTCCTGACGACGCAGGATGACGGGGGAGGGGGTGGTGACGGCAGAGCGCCGATGTCAGTGACAAATGACGTAAAGACATTCTTCCATGACGACTCTAACACAGGGAAACAAAGTTTCAATCACCTTAGTCCATTCACAGGCGTCCCACAGGATATCCTTCCTAAAAAGCAAATTCCAATTTCTGTTTATATTGATTGACCCATGGTTTTGTTGTTATTATACATGCCGTCTCCACATTGTTTCAGGTTTCTGGAACATTAGATATAATGGTTAAAACACTTACATTCGCTTAAAACCATAAACAGTATATTTTTCATTTGGAATTCGCTAGAATAAGGATAACGTTCCATTAAACAAAACTTGTAGAGAACTAAGAGAAAGCCTATGAAAAACCATCATTTTTATGATAGGCCAATTTAATCTAAACCTTTAAAATAAATTTAAACTATTTAAAAAGCCTAAAATCCATCCCATGAAATCAGTGTGGAATTTAAAAATAAACTCTGTTATTTGGGAAATAAGTGCTTTCGGATATTAATGTCTAATGGATAACTTAATTAGAACACGAAAAGGCATTAAAAGCATTCTTTTGCACTTTAGTTATACGGAGAAGCGTCTGTTTGGATAATATTTGGCGCATTTACAGCATTCGCCGGGGAGCAGGAAGAGGCGGCTTCCAGCTCTCGGTCTGCTCACAGGCGTCTCCGAGGACCCGTCAAGGGCCTGGGCCCCACGATCCCACGCTCAAGGGCCCTAGAAGCGTCTTGCCTCCCGAGGGCCTGCGTTCTCCGGGCAGAAACGGCGTAATTACAAGTTCCAGAAATACTGTTACGTGGTCAAGTGTAATGAGGAGGCCTGATCTGGTAGGATGGTCATTTAGTGCGAGTCAAGGCCTGGAGGCTGAGAACAAGCCGGCTGAGCAAAGGGGGGGGGGGGCAGGGTGGCCCCCCTCCCCTGCACATGCAGTTTATGACATCAGGGCCGGGAACATGCCTGTCAAAACATGTGTATGTTTTTATTAGAAAGGCCAAATTACATTTCGTTATGTACCTAGCTGTTCTTGGTATGAACGCCGTTTTGGGTTTTGTTTTTTTTTCCAAATGCATCGTCTGTTTAATAAGGTGAAAAATATGCATTTTAAAATGAAGAGTAATCTGCATTAAAATAAAATGAGGCTTATAAAGTTCAATTGCCGACAATCACACGAAGCCAATTCTAAAATGTGCTTTTCCTGAGCTTCAGTGTCTGCCTGGAGAGGCGCATTATCAGTGGGGGAAGAAGAGCAAACCTTTTTAAAAACGCATCCAGAAAGACGCTGCGTTCAGACGGAATGGCGGTACCAGAAAAGCCGAAGCTTGGGTCGGGAAAAGCACACGCATCAGGAACAGGCTTTCCCTTATTGTGCATTGGCCACCCTGTGCTCTTCCTCGACCCCTCCGCGGGGCCCACTGTGTCCTCCAGGAGGTCCAGGGCAGGCTGGCCCTCAGCACCCACCCCGCAACAGCTGTCGTTTGAACTGAGGGGAGAATCACGGTGGCTGTGATGGGGTGTCTGGGAAAATACCTGCCTGGCACTTCTCACTCGGAAACTTCACGATTCACTCCTGCACGCGGTGCTGAGAGAACCCCCCGGGGAATGACCATACCGTCGGGCAGAGAGTGCCGATTATAGCCCTGGCTGGCGTAGCTCAGTGGATTGAGCGTGGGCTGCGAACCAAAGCATCGCAGGTTCGATTCCCAGTCAGGGCACATGCCTGGGTTGCAGGCCACGGCCCCCAGCAACCGCACATTGATGTTTCTCTCTCTCTCTCTTTCTTCCTCCCTTCCCTCTCTAAATAAATGAATAAATAAATAAATAAAATCTTAAAAAACCTACTTGCTTTTAAAAAAAATTAACAAACAAAAACACTGAGAGTGCCGATTATGTCCCCATATATCAGACCGACGGCCATGTCAGTGGCATTGCCTTGGAGGGTCACTTAAAAATCCTGACAATTATTACGGAAATCAAGTGTCTGCGGTTTCTGAGCATAGAGTTACTTAGTTCCTTTTATTTCAGTACTCACGTGAGTCGCGCCTGCTGTGTTCGCGAGACCTTCGTACGACGTTTCAAGGTAGTGCATTGTCTGTGGTGTCATTCAATCGCCAGAACAAATGTGTGAGGCAGGTACACGCGCACGCTGCAGGCGGGCGTGGCTCGGCCGCGGGATTCTGCTGACCCCCCACGCCTGTGTCTGCCCACCGTCACTCTGTCTTCACGCTGGGATTCACGGGAGAAAACCCCGGCGCTCTTTGGGTCCTCCTCCTTTCTCCTGTTGCTCCGCACCCTTCCTCCTCGATGCCGTTCGGGTGCGTTCTCTCACCTCCCAAGGGTGTTTCTCATCTGTGACATACGACGGCAATCCCCACCACGTCAGTATCACCGAAGTTCATTGTGAAGACTACATGGAATATTGTCTTAGTGCCAGTCGTAAATAAATGAAAGAACATACGCAGGACGGTGACCACCACGGGGTTGCTGGTGATTTCCGTTCTCTGACCGGGAGGAGGATGGCGTTGGAAGAAACAGGGTGCGATGATGTCACAAACCCTTCCCACCTCCTCAGCCCCCCAGCCCACCAGCCGGAGGGGCCGTCGCACTTGCCGGCTCCCAGGTGCTAGCACGGTCAAGGCCAGCGTGCTGGGGAAGGCTCCGTGCTGATCAACTCTGAGCCACCCAGCTGCTTCTAACAGCCCAACCTGTGCCGCACCCCCGCAGGCCGAACCTCTGGGAAGCGTTTCCGTCTTGCTCCCCGGAGGAAAAGGACATCTCAAACCAGTGTAAGCAGCTCCGACTCAAGTGCTTTCTCTCTGAGGCTCGTCCTTGAGGAGAAAATGAATAACCACGAGAGGAACTTATAAAATGTGCCAGTGCCTCTTGCCGGTGTGGCTTATCTTCACTTAAACTGAAATAGATTACAAATGTAGAGACTGAGAAACAGTTTCAAAAGGTGGGGAGATAAAATATGGATATTAAAGGCCCCAGCATATGAACGCCATGCCACCTAATCTGAATCCAGAGAAACCGGTTTTTAAATGCATGGGAGGCAGCCCTTGCGCGATAGAGGAAGTTTCCTCCTCTTCGGACGAGAACAGAATGCATCTGGCCGGCGACAGACGGGAGGCAAATCTTTGCGAGTGCGGCATGTGTTCACAGGGGACCGCGGCTGCGTGGGGGGAGGGGCCCACCACGGAGAGGCCAGTGGGAGGGCCAAGAGACTGGCTGTCTAATAGGATGGCCACCGGCCACGTGCGGGTGCCAGCGCTCAGGATGTGTGAGTGCAAAGTGGCGTGCACTGTCAGCACGGAAAACGCTGGATTTCAACGACTAGGTATGATAAAGAGGAAAAAAATCTAATTCATACTATTTCATATTGATTCCGTGATGAAATAACATGTCAAATGAACTTAGTTAAAAATGTACTGCTAACATTAATGCCATCTGTTTCTTTTTACTTCTTTTTAGTGTAGATGCTAGGGAATTTTTTTAAGATTTTATTTATTTATTTTTAAAGAGGGAAGGGAGGGAGAAAGAGAAAGAGAGAGAGAAACATCAATGTGTGGTTGCTGGGGGTCATGGCCTGCAACCCAGGCATGTGCCCTGACTGGGAATTGAACCTACAACGCTTTGGTTCGCAGCCCGCGCTCAATCCACTGAGCTACGCCAGCCACGGTGATGCTAGGAATTTTAAGTCACGTCTGTGACTTGCATTAGGTTTCCACTGGACGGCGGTGGTCCACAGCCTGTTGTGTTTGCCACTGACCAGCAGTTTGTCCTCCGTGCGCAGGGCCAGCTGGTCTCGGAAACCCTGTCCCTCCCCAAATGCCCCATGATTCCCTTGCCAGTCTGTCTCCACCGCCTTCCAGCCTAGAGAAGCACAGTCCCGGCGTGACCCACGTTTCACTCGACTTGTCTGTGTGTCCTTGCGCCAGGGTAGTGCGCCTTTATGGAGAAGATTTTTGTGAAAATGTCCTCCAATCTGTCCTGTTTTAACGGAATATTTCCCTTGTGGTGCAAAACCGCCTGCGTAGATTAATTAAAAGGTGTTAATATGATGTCTGCACTTCGGAATGACCCCAGGCCAAAGGTAGAAAGACTCACTTAATCTCATTAATCAGGCCCTGGGATTAGTGGCAGGTGCCCCGTGTACTGACAGTCAGATACCACCAAACACTCTGCCGACGCACCAGCCCTCTGTGCTTGATGCTTGCGCCATGAATAGGAAAGATCCGCGTCTGCGAAGACCACGGTTGAGGTGAACCCGTGGTGTGAATGCCTTATGAGGAGGTCTTCTTAACTCCGTGTAGGTTTTGTTAAGAAGGCCCGTGATTAAGGCATTCACTGAATATTTAGTAGTCCTTGTGCAGTGGGGGTTGGGGCGAAGCATCAAGAGATTACCCTCTGGCTGGAAGATTCAGCCAGACTTAATAGATTTTTTTAAGTGGATAATAATAAGGAGAATATTGCATGAACTAAGCACATGCCGCATAATGTGCGTTCCACTGCTTATTCAATGTCATTATTCGAAGGGAGAAAGTCAGGAAGATAAATTGAAACAATTAGATGAACTAAAGCATTTGGAAGAAAAATGTTTCCATTAAGTTCCCTTGTAAACTTACTTCGTGTTTCCTACGCCTTCACGTTTTTAGTGAGAAATGAGGGGACGTGATGGCTCACGCCTCCGCCGATCGTCGGAGGCGTCAGGACGCGTAAACCGGACCGAGCGTGGCCTAGCCGGTGCTCGCGCACGTGCACTGCGGGCGCGCCCTCCTCTGAGAAGCGCACGCTTCTCTCGGCCGTGGCAAGGGCTTGCATTCGGTTCGCTGGGGGGACACAGGCTCTGAGACAGAGTCCGGGGTGCGGGACGCGTACTCGGGGGCGTCCTTGGGCCCGGCGCCTGCAGACACAGGGAAGGACGCAGCCCTGCGGACACGCCCAGCTGTCCCCGCGGAGCTGGGCCCGAGGGGCTGGACCCCTCCACGTCTGTGTCTAACGCTCGCCGGAGGTGGCCCACTGGAAGGGGTGTGACCGCGCGTGAGGACCCCTCTGAAGGTGCGGGCCACCGAAACCTCTCTGAGTCGGGGCCACCCACCTTCCTTGACCCAGACTCTGGGCGATACGTCACTGTGCCCACCACCACGGAGCACTTACACACCTAAGTGAAGCCCGTGGACCCCGGGCTCCGGGGTGTTCACTGTGTCCTGCACTGAGTTCTCCTGAGCTGGGAGCCGTGTGCGCGCCAGGCGGGGCGCGCGGGGTCCGGGAGACGGAGAGAAGAGCTGCCGAGGAGTCGGGGGTCAAGGTCACAGTTCGTCCTCTGACCCCACGGAACAGCGACTGCCTGAGCCTATTCCCTTTCCAGAAGCACCGTGCCTCTCCCATCCTCCTTCCCTCCTCACCCAGTGCACATTATCTACGCTCCCGAAAAGCCCTGACACGGGAGGGTGATGTGTTTGAGGCGCAGCAAGGTGGCCCCTGCGGGGAGCGCCAAGTGACCCAGGGGTCAGGGGGTCATGCCCTCGGTTCCCTGGCTCTCCTGCACGCTCGCGCTCAGCGGGCACCAGGCCGCCGCCGCTGGCCAAACCGTTCATTCCAGGGCCTGGCCTGGGCGCTGAGACGGGGTCAGAGAGAGAGACTCCCCTCCCCCGCACCCCTTTCCCCGTGTTGACTCCTGCCACCTTCGATCCACCACCACGAACCTCCAGGGAGCCCCCTGTGTCTCCTGGCAGCCCTGTTCCACCGTATTTCCCTGGTTTTGTTTTTCTTGGGACAGAAAGTCAAGACTTTTCAGATTCCAAATGGTCTCGAAGGTGGCTTTACCCACCTGGCAGGCGTATCTACCATCCATCTGTGTGTCTGTGTGTCTATTTATCTCTCCATCTGTCTATCTCAGGGGCATCAAACTCATTGTCACCGGGGCCTCATCGGCCTCGTGGTTGCCTTCAAAAGGCCGAATGTAACGTTAGGACCGTGTACATGTAACTGCTCCTTAACGGCGAAGCGAGAGCTCCGTGCTGCCGCCGGGCAGAAACAAGGTGCCGGGCGGATGAAACCAGGTGGAGGGCCGGGTTCGGCTGGCGGGCCTTGTGGGTGCCCCTGTGCTCTGGAAGGAGTTAAACAACAGCAGAGCTGACCAAGAACATTTGACATGGCTGTTGCCAAAAAATTAATCGTCGCTGTCCTCTGGTCCTTGAGAGAATGCCGGGAAGGGTTCGAGTCTGGGGAAAGAGGAGAAGATTGTACTCTCCCACAGGTCAGCTGCTCCCTGATGGGGCTGAGATTTTGCGGCACTCCTGGTTAGGTTAGCGGGTAGTTCACTGCATTCCCCCTTTTTTCCACTCTCTCGGTGTGTGTGGGAAACAGCCGTGACCTTTGGTGACACAGAGCTGTCTTTCTGGGCGGAGTCAATCTGGCTCATCTATTAAGGCAAGCCGGGCTCTTGAATTTTCATCATGTGTTACAAATAGCACAGTTGCTCTTTTCTCAGTGAGTTTTCTGTGTATTTTGGTGCTAATATAAATCCTATTGAATTATTTAAGTAGTAGAAGTTGACCTTCCTCCCTCCAATCTTTGTACTTGAATGTTAGGGGTCTGGTAATTATCAGCTGCTTTATGTGATGGTTTCAGGGATTCTGGAGAGTTCCTTCTGTTACCTAGCTCTCCTGCTACCCAAATCCCTCTAAATACTTGATTGTGTATCACTTTATTTCTTCTTGAATTCAAATCCACCAAGCAAGGACTGATACGTGTAGCTTATATCATACTTGCACTTTCATAACATCGGCAAATATTTTTTAAATTTTTTAAAGATTACCCAGGCATGTACCCTGACTGGGAATCGAACCTGCGACACTTTGGTTCACAGCCCGTGCTCAATCCACTGAGCTATGCCAGCCAGGGCCATCAGCAAATATTTTTAAATAGACTGTGACTTTTCAGGATAGGGGAGCGTGGGAATGAGGTGAGGAAAAATCTGGGTACAGAAAATGAAAGACAGAATATTCAAGGTAAATTCTATTAGGTCACAAGGCTTTTTTTTCCTAAGGGTTCTACAAATATTAGCACATCCCACCCTCATAACAATCATAGGAGGCAGATACTATTACCATCATTCCCATATCACGGATGAGGAAAATGGACCGTGAGCAATTAAGGCACGCGTCCAAGGCTGCGCAGCTGAGGGGGCCGGCGTCTCTCTCGGGCTAATTGAGAAGCAGCTGAGCCTAACGCTTAACTAACGACGTCCCGAGCACAGTCACTCATTCTGATGGTTCATCAGTCCTGGGCTACTAAGCAATTTATAGGAGACAATGCAGAGGCCTGTTTAAAGGAGCCAATAGCGTCTGCATAATTTAGGGGAGAATCGAGAGGGATAAAACTGTCGGTGCTTCCCCCGGTCGTGGCTCTGCGAGGAGAGAAACTCAATTACGCCCAATCAAATCTCAGGCTCCAACTGGAGTGTGCAGTCTTCATTAGTGGTGGTGAAAGCAGGGAAGGGCACATTGGATTTTCATAGAAGAAATGAATGGCACATTAGAATTTAAAAAAAAAAACCTTAGGTGGCGTGTTTTACAGCCTCTGTTCTAATTACTTGCCTCCTTCTGTTTTCACGCTGTGTATTTTTAGACCGTATACCCAGGACGCAGTTTACGGCCTTGTGATGTGCCCAGTGTCTTGGGAAGTCCTGAGTTGCCTAAATGTTTGAAAATATTTCAGAATTTGGGTCCCTGTGTAGTTAAATGTTTAGTCAAATTGTAGCCGTTCTCTTCTTACAAATAAGAATCACCTCGAACATTCAGTCCTTTTCTCTGTTCTGGTACCGTGTCCTGGGGAGCCACAGTTCTGATGCATTATTTAGAGGATACAAGATTCCGTGACCCTGTTGACAACAGCGTAGGGAACTGGCTATCTAAGTACCACCCGAGGGCTCAAGTTCAGTGTTCTCCTGTCCCACCCGGACGCCCCGCGTGCCCCTCCAGCCTTGTTGGAGTTGTGCTGCTTTGCCCCGAGCTGGCAGAGACACTGCACGCGCCAGCGCTGCAGGAGTGCGGTCCTGCCCGGGCTCCGTGCCTTGCCCTCTCCCATCCCCACAGGCAGATGTTCAGTCCCTCCCACCGCCTGGCTATTCGCCCCCCAACTTGACGCCACGGAGCCCCTCCTGCCCTCGGCCCTCTGCCTCTGCGCGTTTCGAGATTCGTTATCAGCCAGGATGACTGAGGACGGATACAGCGATGTCCCTTCAAGGCAGACATCCTCATCCTCTCGCCCAGTGGAGAAATCACTGCACTTTGGTACACACACTGAGGGGCGACAGGACTGTGGGGTTTTCAGGCTCATCCACGACTACCTGTAATACTCAATTAACAACTTCCATCTGCTCGCAAATGTCAGTTTGCCGTGATGAGTTCCCATGCACACGGCCTTTCTCGATGAGCAGCCCACAGATGGGCGGGTGCCCCCATTTTAAAGGTGGGGGGACAATGGGCTGCGGATTTCAGCACCTTGCCTAAGGGTGAGCATCTATGAACATCAGAGTGAGAATTGAGACCCAGGTAACTTTTACTTCAAAATCTGTTTTCTTATTCCCCGCTGGCTAAAGTGAATTTTTATTATTTTCTTCACCTAAGATTGTGATGCATCTTGGATTTACTTTTATAACAGGCACTTATACAATCCTCACGCTAAGTAGGAATCAACAATTATGTTTCTTTTGTTTGTTTTATAGCCAGAGAAAGTGAACTAAAATTATAGCTAGGTTTGCTTGACCAAGTAATTTTCACTGACCTTGTTGATTGAATTAAAAAATAAGTAGCAAGTAATCGAGTCTGGCTGTGAGAAAACTTAATTGTCTTCAGGGTGATTAATGCAGTTCAAGGTCAGAGTCCCCTCTTAGAAAAAGAAGGTTTGGGGGAAAAAAGAATGTTTGAAATGTGATCAGCATTAAGTAATCTGAAAATGATTTCAAATATGACATGCCAAAATCTCTTAAAATTCTTCCCATGTATATTTAAAAAAGTTTCCCCTGCAGTTATTAATAACCCCTTCTGAATATCTGTGTTTCAGTTGTACATGTCTTATTCTGAAATGTATAGAGATGTTTTCACTATAAATGCATCCTGAATAAATTGGTAAATGAATGTTTCAAATATATTTGAGGTTTTACATTAGCTGTTTACATTAATTTTACAGTATGTTCCTAATGAGAAATTTTAAAAGTCTTTTGACCTTTAAGACTGCTGAGTGTAGCAAAATGAATGCCAGTGTATTTTAAATAACGTTCACAGGAATGGAACAAAGTTACATTTGTTACAGTTGAAAATACTCCAACGTAATCTGTTTTGATTTATGGACCCCAAGCTCCCCAGAGATTCTGTAAATCAAAGTAGTACGCAGCATAGCCGGGTTCGCTTTTGGAATTTCTGATTCAGATAAAGATTGGCAATCTCACAATTTGTCGACTTTTAGTTTTATCCGTTGTCACAGAAGATTTCCTGATTTAGTGCGCGCCTTTGTGTACGGGTCCACTCAAGTGCGTGGATGATTTTACGCTCTGTGAAGCCAGCGCACATTCCGGCATGAAGAGAAGAAATGGAGGTATTATATCTTCATACTCTTGACAACAGAATTTTGGTCGTGAAATGCCTACTTTGAAATTACATTCAGAGGTGCCCACAGTTTCCTAATAAATCACCAGTTTACTCTGAAGCGACCTTTTGTTGGAAGGAGCGGTGGGGTGTCTCCCGTGGCAGACCCTGGCAGGAAGGGCTCTGCCCCCGATGTGCTCCCCCCCCCCCCCGACTGCGGCCGAAGCGCGGTCGCATTTTAAAGCAGAGATTAGTTGGAGCTTCCTCGTCGTTATCGTCCGCTTTGCCTGTGACAGCCTGCAGGGCGGTTAGAGTTTGCTCGTCCTTCTTCAGGTGTCCCCAGAGCCCGCGGAGCAGGACAGCGTGCTGAGTGCCGAGAAACCCCGGCTGTCCTTGGGGCCGTGTGATGAAGGCCACCTGGATGTGCAAGAACACGGTTTGAGCCAAACAGCAGCAACCTGGGCAACTTACGTGAGACGTGCAGGCTTCAAAGGCGAGTAAAATCCCTCAGAACTGGGAGATATGCCAATCACATGAAGCGTGACCCCAGGTCAGGGATGGAATACCTCTCGTGACAGTGACACGACTGGACTTCATTTTGACCTTCCCGAAGCTAGCGGGGCGTGACTCTCCATCACACGGACCCCATGCATTTGTTTTTGCTTCTGTTTTTCCAAAATTTCCCAAGTTGCGTCATAAGCCAAACTGGGGGCTCAGTCTCGCTCGTATACAGCCCTGTTCTTCTGGGTGGTCCCTACGGTCACTTGTAAATACACGCGGTCCTTTCCTCGCCTTCCTACCTCGTGGACGTGGGGGGCACCCACGCAGACTCAGCAGGTGGAACCTGCCACCTGTTGTCAGAGGGGGCAGTGTGGTGGTCTCCCGTCCAAAATGCCCCTGCTACACCGGGCCTGACTCCTCCACATGTGTTACTCCTTGGAATGGAAGCCTGGGAAGACTGTGTTTAACCATGAAGGGCAGTGCACTCAAAGGGGGGACAGTTAAAGCTCCTCTGAGCCAGCAACACTCGACATAAGACTTGTCAGAGCAGCTGCTGTGACAAGCGAGGCTTTGGGTAGACCGAGTGAGGAAGACGCGAACGGGAAAGCAGATGGTGCGTGAGCAGTCTCCTCTCGTTCTAGATCCTCGGTTTGCCCTTCGTCCGGACGTGTTCCCCAGCCACGTCTCACTCTGCAGTTTCACCCCACGCTCACCCCTTTAACAACAAGGCCCTCGGCTCCTACCAGGCACCAGTCTCCTTCTCACTCAGACGCGGCTCTCCCCCGAAACACTCAAAACTCCCTCAACACCTTCGCTCTCTGGCCCTCCTTCCGTTTTATCCAAATTGGGCCTCTGCAGCCTAATGACTATTCTCTGCTACTTGATTTGGGTTCCTCTGACCTTTCCAAGAACACCCCCAAGGTGTGTGGCTGCATCGGAGTGGTAGTTTCCGCCCCCTCTGGTCGCCGAGGCCCAGTGGGCACCCTGTAATGCGCAGCCAGTGCTCTCTCCTGCCGTGGGCGGAGAAGATTCAACTTCTCTCACGTTTCCCGGGGCCCCTGCCCCCTCGTTCTCTCTATCAGTGCATGCCTGTACATCTCATGGAGAACGTCTTCAACCGCCTTAACTCACCCCCCTGCAACCTCCACACCTGTCTGTGTCGGCTCCCATCTGTACGTCCTCTACCTCATTTCCACGGAGAAGTGCCCTTCTCCGGTGCCCAAGAGAAAATCCCTTCGCTGGCATCCCGGCCCACGTGCTCACCTCTAGACTAAGACACTTCTGTCCCGTGAACGTCAGGCCCCTCCTACGTTTTAACACTTTCTCTATTGGCCTTTCTTTCTGAGTGACAGGAGGAGCTGCCACCCGACACGCAGCCCTCCTCAAAGCTGACCGGCTCTAGCGGCCACCTGTTGCCCTCCTTCCTTTCCGAAGCAGATTCTTGGGAAGAGAGTCTATCTCGTCCTTGGCGTCCCTCTTCAATGTCCACTGCAGGGACTGTGAACAGGGACCTGCTTATCGCCACTCGTTGGTCTTTACCTTACTAGACCGATTCCTGGCATTTCGCCATATGGCCATTTCCCTCATATTAAAATGGATTTTATTAAAATGGAGCCACTTGTGACTCTTGAGTTAATTCTTTGAAACCACCCACCCGTGAGGAACCTGGTAGAAATGCTCCGTTCTTTTTTCTCGCCACCAAAATTTAATGAGCTCCTGTGTCCCACTGGTTAAGCTCTGATACAAAGCATTTCCCAGACATCTCCTTGTTAAAATGGTTCATCCCAGGTGACTCCGATTTACTAAGCGTGGAGGTTAGACTCAGCAATCTCTACATGTAACAATTTCCGCAGGGTGAGCACCCCGGTTCAGGAAGAACTGCTGGGAAATCTCTTTTTTAGAAGCTTTTGTGTGGTTAATATCTGCAAAGATGTAAGTCTTGCACTACCTCCCTCTCCTTTCTCACCTGCTGTTCATGACTCTGTGAAATAATACGTCTTTACGTTGAGCTACTTAAAATTCATCCTTCTCCTATAGCTTTTCCGGAATGTGATTTTCCTCTTGTGTGTGTGTGTGGCAAACTTCCACCCATCTTTAAAAGCTCAGCATGAGCTCTCTCCCCTCTCCCTCTCTGTGACTTCCTTCCCGTTGCACACACCTGCAGTTGATGACTGTTTCTGTGTCACCATCTTGCCCGGCAACGATGGTTTTATCATTATCTGTGACACCGTTGCCTAATTATGCAGACAGGCCATATTTGCCATTAGGTTCAGAGTTCCTGGGGGCACAGGTGATGCTCTGTGTCACTTAGCTTTCTTTTGGTCCTAGTACATTCATTGCATAGAGAGGCACTCATTAATAGTTTGTGGGGTGGAGTGAAATTGAAGAAGAAATGAGAGTTCCTTCTCCATGTCAAGAAATATATCAGGACATGGTGGTAAATGATACCTTAGCAAATCCTTGGAAACTAGCAAATAACTGGAAGCTGTGATTCTTTTCAATTAACCCATGTTCATAAAAACGCAGATGAAAAATAGTTTTAGATGAAATAAGATAAAGTTGCTATGATGATATAGGGATGTATATCTATTTCTATTAAATTTAATTTTTTAACTGAACTTAACACCTAAGAGATTTTAGAAAAACATACTGCCATCTTTATCCATTTATTGTAGTATAGTGGGCAAGTTATCCTGACCAAGTAAAGTTATAGAAAAATTATAAAAAATAGAAATGCAGTTACATTGCTAAATGTATCAATGGGCTGCCAAGAACGGAAGAAATGTGCAGAATCCAGGCAAATATTAAGTTAATTAGACATCCCAGAGAGGTAAGCAGAGCTCAGAAGCCAGTTTCAGCCTTAAAGGCATTTAGCAAATCCGGTGAAACTGGACTTCACTCTTCATGATTCTCAGCACTTGCAGGACAGGAACGTCCAAGTTCAAAGACAAAACTCTAATTAGGGAGACTCCGCATTAGGCAGAATAATGACTGCATGCAACGCTATCCACGTCCTAGTTCCTGGAACCTGTGAATACGTTATGCCATGTGGCAAAGGGGAATTCAGGTTGCTCATTAGCTGATGTTACAGTAACTGCTAATTAAAAGTGTGCTGGATCATCTAGGTGGGCCCACTGTAATCAGACTGTGCTCACAAGTGTGCAAGAGAGCGGCGGGGAGTGGGGGTCCAAGTGGTGAGGGGGGAGGAGGACTTGCTGAGCCCCAGCAGCTTTCACAGAGGGGAGGGCCAGGGCCAGGGCCCGGGCAGTGCGGGCAGCCGGAAAGGACAGATGTCCCCTTCAGCGGTCCAGGAAGGAAGGTGGCACTGGGGACAATTTGATTCTAGCTAGGCGAGATCCCTTTCTGACTTCAGAACTGTAAGATATTATCTTTGTATTCTTTAAGGCTCTCAGTGATTTGTGGTGATCTGTTCCCGTAGGAAACTGGTACACCCTCCTGCCTTGACCCCAAGCCCAGCCAGAGTGTGGACATAAAGCATCTCTGGAGTGGGCCACTGGCTGCTGGCAGTCACGGAATGTGAACAATGGCGTCCCCTCTTACTCGGTGGCCACCTCCCCTGCTCGCAATAAGAATTTCCTGCTACCTAGGTGGCTGGCGAGATCGGTAAACTTTAATGATCACTGGCTCCATACCAAGTATTTTTCTAGAGAATAAATTGATGAACAAGATACGTAATTACAAAATTCCTATGATCCATGCCATCTAGTGGACCAAAATGCTGATTATTGAAATGGCCACAAATAGCATATTTAAACTTCCTGAGGAAGAACTATTTTCTTTCTGTAACTTTCACGAGGGATCTGCACTATTCTGTTACTTGATACTATTTTTATAAATGCTGATTTCATTGGACATCGTTTTACTCTTGAATGAACTGTGTTACTTACGATCAAAATTGCTACGCCATGAATTCTCTTATGCAAAGCATGCACACTGCTCAGTAGTTCGGTCTGTGAAGAGACAGAGGTCGAGCGGCCCTGGGTTCGGATCCTGCGGCCGGAAGTCTCACCTCTTCTGCCCTCCCTTCTTCCGGCCTCAAGGCCACCGCTGCGCCTCCTCCAGGCTTCCCCTCTGATCCCAAGAACCCAGAGGGCACGATTTGAAACCCTGGAAGCAGACCATCCGTGGACATAAAGGGATTTTCTGTTTCCTTTTTTATGACCATTTTCTTCAGCATTCTGAGACACATTAAATGCTTAGGTGCAGTTAGTGGTTGGTTTCAAATTAAGCGCTGATGGGTATGTATCTGTTGAGTACACGCAGTTGTGCAATAGTTCTCTGGGGCTTTCTCCAGGCTCCATCGCACTGGCTTGCAGAACCTCAGGACGCAGCGTGACCCCCTCAGTGAGCGTCTCCCCCCACGACAGGCCCAGCAGGTGGCCCGTTCGTCAGCTTCTGCCCGGCACGTCCGTCACTGTCGGACACCATTTCAGCTTGAGTAGCTCTGATGATTAGGAATCCCTTTCTCCTACGCATCCCAAACATGCATCATGGTGGCTGCCCGTCACTGATGAAACTATCCTCCCAGTGCTCTGCATTTCTCCTCCCTGACCTGATTCATCTTTCTTCTTAATATACTTACATCGCTCAGGGTGCATTCCACCATCGCAGCAGGTATTTCTTTATTCTTGGAGGGGATCTCGGAGAATGCCCGGAAGGCAGCTAACGTCCACGGGGAGACCACTGGAGGCCCACGGCGCGGGGATGCCTGCCGGAGCCCGGCATCCAGCATCTGACACCCGGGACCCACGAGGGGCTCTCAGCTGAGGTCCTTTGGGTGGGCGCCCTCCTGGACCAGCTGGACTGTTTTCTTTTCTTCTCCCGTCTGTGTATGTGTGTGTTAGAAGGGAGGAGCATCTACTGCCAACAACAGTTAAATGACGTTATTTACTAAATCATTAGTCTTAGCACAAGTTGTTAGCTACTTATGTTAATCCTCCTCATTCTTATTTCTAATGAGGAGAGAGGTGGTGCGGGACATGGTCATATTCCTCCAGACTTCCATTTCTCGTCACGCTTACTCTCTTTTAGATAATTAAGGGAAATGAATTCTCCCGTATCCTCAGAAAACAAATCATGTTTATACTTATGCTTCTATTCATTTAAATATTAAAGAACCATCTAAAGTTTACATGGTCATCCAGGCTAATGGCAGCTAAAGATAGAAAATGTAATAAAAAGTCCAGAGACATCTGACCATTTTTGCTAAGATTTCATGTGCGATACCCTCATCATGCACTTCTAAGCATCCAGAGTCAAACTTGGCCCACAAATGTGTGTAAGCCCTAATATTTTCTGGATACTTTTCTGCATATTGTAATTTCCATGAGCTCCACTTCCCAAACTCTCATCTTTGCAGGGTAGACACATTTATTCACTGACAGTCGGCCGGGCTTTATGTCCGGTGCAACAAGTGAAATGGTGAAAACACCGTCGGTGAAGAGCATTCAGCTCAGAGGGGCGCACTGCCAAGGAGGCAGGAGCTACAACGCCGTGTGGGAAGGGCCTTGGTGGGACCAAGTGCAGACCTGCTAGTGAAGTCCCCGGCGGGCAACTGTCTTTCTCCGAGGGTGTTTCGGGCAGGGATGCAGGGATCCAGGGGAAACTCTTACACCCCGAAAGGCAAGTGCGGGTCTTCTCACTGCATTGTAACCGCTTGTTTATGTGTCTATTGTTAACATGTTACTGCTGGCAGTAGGTTAGGAGTAATTACTAGTAGTAATCAGAGATCCCCACTCCCAATTATGAGTACAAATTGTAGAATATCTTTTTATCTTCGGAGGTCTTCAAGCTATGTAGGTAGACAGTAAGCATTGGATACGGCATTGAAAAGATAATCTTCAAAGTCCCTTTCAAAACCAAGTAACTATGATTTTTCAATTCTATGTTAAACTAGAATTATGTATTATTAATCTTTCTAATGTTTGATGCACATTATTCTACCCTCCAGAGATTCTTGTAAGTTACTCTGGAGGATTGTTATCTGCTCCAGCTTTCCCTAGCTTTTGTTTAAATTCAGTGGTTTTATCTTTAAATGGTTTACATTTTATTTTATGACCATGGTGACTTTTCCTTTTCTTGTCAATGTTCACACTTCTCAGATATTTATAATAGGTGACCACAATTTCAGGTGTCTCCCGCCTGAGCCATACATATTTAAGGATTTGATTAATTTATAAATCACTTATGCTTCCCAAAGTCCTTTTTGCTGTGCCTCTCTAAAATTCCTCCAGGTTTTCTAGCTCCCTGGTTTTGAGGTGTCCAGATGAATGGACTTCAGCTCATTTACATATTCAGTGAATTTTGCATATCACTTCCTGCTCTGTGCTGGTTTGCAGAAAGACTGACTGTCGCTTCCACTCCATATCCACAGGGCTGTCATATTTCCAAGACAGATGGTGCCAAACAAACCTTTTACTTACATTGAATCCTGGGCTAGTATTAGAAAACCAACTAATATCTAATATAAGAAATTTAAAAATTAATTGATAGTCACCAGCTACTTCATGCATAATCAAATCATTATATAGAAATGTTGTATGCACGGGCTGTGAACCAAAGTGTCGCAGGTTCGATTCCCAGTCAGGGTACATGCCTGGGTTGCAGGTCATGACCCCCAGCAACCACACATTGATGTTTCTCTCTCTCTTTCTCCCTCCCTTACCTCTCTGAAAATAAATAAATAAAATCTTTTTAAAAATTTTAAAAAAAGAAATGTATGCTGCATTTGCTGACACGCTCCAGCAAGTTTTATCTGAGGTCCAGCTAGATTTTTGCAAATATTTGTTGTGCTCATTTGACCAAATAAAGGGCATAAGTTAAGCTCAAACATCTTTTATTTTTTTTCTGACAGCATGACCTCTACTCAGGAATGCCCCTTCAAATAACAGATTTAAAATGTAAAACTTTGGCCAACCTCTGCAATTCCCCGAAGCTCAGATTAATTACCAAGTGCTCCTGCTAGCTCAGCAGCCGCAGCACCCCGAGCTCCGCAGGCCTTAGTTTGTACGGAATTGGCATGTTTTTGAACTTGGTGAACTCTGCAGACTTCTTATCCACGGTGTTCTCCCTGCTTCGTGGAGAGTTCATTTTGCAATGATTAGAAAGGTCTACAATCAGCACATCGTAAGACAGTGTTGGGAATTATTGAGCAAATTTGACCAATATAAATTAATTGAACAATTATTTATTCAATTATTCAATTAAAATAATTATTCCATTACTTTATATGAATTCCTTCAAAGAGAATTTTATTCCTCACTCAATCTTATAATTAATATCTACGACTTCTCAAAATAATAAACGTTTAAAGCCCTAAGAGCTTAGAAGTGTACACATGGCTGGGGGTATAGTGATGGTTAAGATTTAGCTCCAATATCCAGGAAGCTCACAGTGTGTGGCCAGCACAGTGGAAGGGTGTGTGTGGGGAGAGAGGCGTTTTCAAGTTGGTCAGGGGGCCCTGGGTGGGGGCGCCCAGCCTTGCCCACAGAGCAGCACAGATCGGAGAGCCCGGAACAGAGGAACCAAGATGGGAGCGATACCGAAGAATAACTGTAGGACTCAAAGACTCAGAAGGGAGTTTGGGAAAAGAGGGGAGAGGAAGAAAGAGGGAAGACCAACCAGCGTGTGCGCAGCGGTCTGAGGAAGGCTGGAACAGTCATCAGTGGTATGGTAGCTAATGTGCCTACAGGGTGCAGCGGGCAGGGTTGAGGGTGTACGTGGGAAGGTACTAAGCGTTGAGGCTGGAAAATGGCCAGGAGTCAGATTATACCAGACTTTGTCATTTTAGGGTAAGAAGATTAAAATTTTTATTTCATGTCTGTCAGCATCAGGGATGTGCTTTGAAAGCATGCTGACCTCGCTAGTGGCTGGCGTTCAGGTCATTCCAGTGGCCGTGGATGCTGTCTCTCTCTGTCCACTCTGCCGTCCACCCCTGCTCTCTCTCCTCCCCCCACCACCCTCTCTTCCTTCCCCCTGCCCTCCCTCCTCTGTCCCCTGCTGAGTGTCTGTCTTCCCGCCCTCTCTCTCTTCATTTGCCCTCCTCCTAAGTCCCTGCCTGCTTCATGGATGCATGTATTTTGCTTCGATATTTTTAACTCTATTTTTTAAATTGAATTTATCAGGGTAACATTTTCTATAAGCCTTGATATTTAAAAATATTTTAAACATTTAACAGTATGCTAACATGCTTTTTGAATTCATTTAATCGTTTCAAGTGTTTTTGAACCTATAAAGTTTAAAATTAAGAAAACGTATTTAGCCGTTGTAAAATATAAGTGCCTCCACCAATAGCCAAATGAAATAAAAAAACAATCTAAGATACTCATCTCAAACAAAATATGGAAATAAGAATAAGATATCCTAGCCTTGGCTGGCATAGCTCAGTGGATTGAGCACGGGCTGCAAACCAAAGTGTTGCAAGTTCAATTCCCAGTCAGGACACATGCCTGGGTTGCAGGCCATGGCCCCCAGCAGCCGCACATTGATGTTTCTCTCTCTCTCTCTCTCTTTCTCCCTCCCTTCCCTCTCTAAAAATAAATAAATAAAATCTTTAAAAAAAAGAATAGAATATCCTTTTATTAACATGTTATTTGTTTCCGTGAATTTAGGCAAATGATTCTTTAAAGACTTCAAACAGAAACAGAATGCATGACTCTCTGATATTTTTCTACTGTAGTTTCCTATTAAATGCTTATTTTGGTGCCCTTTTGCCTTCTGGTGGTTCTTCGGGATCCAAACATTTAAATGCACCATCGATTCACTAAATGTGGTATAGGCTATCAGGAAATGTACCTGAATAAAATGATCTGTCAGCATGGTGCCGAGTTTCCACAAGTGTCTGCACGTGTTTCGAGAGAAGACTTGCTCCACTCAAGGTGAAAGAGAAATGTGGGAGTGATGTGTTAGAATGAGGTACCCGGAGAGGATTTAAAAGGAAGCCGGGAAAGAAAAATGCAAAGGTCGGAGAAGGTGAATACTGTGGCAGGGAAATGCAGACATTACTTTTGAGTGATGACGTGAATTTCAGATGCTCGTGATGAGCTCGGGTACTCAGTTCCGCCCTGTCACTCACCGGGCGTCAGGTTTCAGACGGACACGTGCCACGACGCTCTCACCGTCCAGCACCCAACTGGTAGGACACCTCCCCTCCCACTGCTCTCTCCGAGTCTCACCGCGGCTCCCTGGCAGGACTGAGCCCGGGCACTGCATCGCCAAAACCTCCCAGGCTGTTGCCTGGGACTGCAACAGCTGCGCCTGGCAGACGCCGGAAAACACCTGACTATTGATCACCGTGTCCGCCGCGGCCTTTGAAGGACTCCAGTTTCACCCAGTTTAAAGAAATACGGAATGACACAGCGGCAGTGATGAGAGCGCATTTGGTTTTTGGAACCTAACTCAGCACACGTATGTGCAATGTTAAAAATGAGGGCGTAAGAAAATTACAGTCCGGCTAACGGCATGGAACTGTACAGCCGTGGCTGTTATGTCTGTAATACACGTGCATCTGAGCATCTGTATTTTTCCTGGTGGGATATTTTTAGTGATGTCCGCAAGGCGGCAGGACAGGAGGTTGCCACTTGTAAATGAGCCCGACACACACACACACAATATTGATTTTGATAACCAGGCGTGGACGGACAAGAGTGTTTTTGTGGAGTCCAGGAGCCCAGTGGAGAAGTCCCAGCACATCGTGGTGAGGAGAAAAGAAAACACAAGCAAGAAGAGGCACTGAAGAGGGCAAGGAGAATAGGTTCTCTTCATCTGTGTCTCCGCTGCCCCGAGGCAGCACGGCTCGGTGCCGGGAGCGACCCTCTCGCCCCGTGATTTCTGCCGCAGAGGAGCTGACCACTGGGGTGGGGGGGGGACCTGGCCCCCCCGCCGTGCAGAGTGTGCGAGCGGAAGGAACCCTTCCCCTCCGCACACCCCCCACACCGCTGCAGAGGGGCGACCTCTGCCGCACGCACGTCTCAAGGCCGGCGTTTCCCCTGGTATCCCAGCCGCGTAAGGACGCTACAAGAAGAGAAAGTCACAGGCCAGTATTCCGGATGCCCACAGATACCAAAAAAAAGTTCACAACAAAGTGCAGACCAAATTCAATAGCACATTATAAGGATCATACACCAGCAACCCAGGATTGATCCCTGGGCACAGGATGGGTCAATATATGCAAATCAATGCAGGTGATATACGAGGCCGGTCCAGGAGGTCTCCAACCATGTAATATGAAAAATAGAGACAGTTATTGAAGAAGATACAAGAAACATTGCACACAGGAAAATGATGCCTCAGTCCTCTGCAACGTGGGCACCCTTGGGACCTCACACAGCTCTCCCAGTCGCCATCAGCTGCCCTGCTGTGTTTTCCCAATCTCCCTGACACTCTGAAATCTCTTCCCTTTCAAAGGTGATTTTGGTTTTGGGAAAAGCCAGAAGTCACAGGGTGAGAAATCTGGGCTTTAGGGGTCCTGAGTCACCTGGCTGATTTGATGTTTTGCCCAAAATCTCTGCACGAGACGTGATGCACAAGCAGCTGTGTTGCGTGATGAAGCTGCCAATCACCAGTTACCCCTGGCTGTGGCCTCCTGAATCATCTGAATAGTTTCCACGGAGGAATGTTCAAGCTCAATGCCAAATCTGATGCAGATTCACTGCTCTACTCGCTCAGTCATTTTGAATGCGATGACCACACAGCACACATGCTCACTCAATGGTGTCTACCGCCCCCGCTGACTAGTGCGGGGAAGTCATCCTTGTTCACACATGCGCATTCCAGTCCCCTCTCCGTGGCTGCCGGGTTACATCCATGTCACACAAACCATTCTCGTTTTATGAACAATGGCTGGACTTTTTCTGGACACACCTTGTACGCCGCATTAATAGAATGAAAGATAAAAACCATTTTAATCGCCTCAGTAGATACCAAAAAAGCATTTGCAAAATGCGACATTTTTTTTTCATGATAACAACTCAACACAAATTATGTACAGAAGGCATGGACCTCAACACAGTACAGGCCGTATTGACAGAGAGGTCGCTGTCATCACACTCAATGGCAAAAAGCAGAAAGGTGTTCCTCTGAGATCAGGAGCAAGACAGAGGTGCCCACTCATGCCACCCTCACTGAGTGGAAGTCCTGGCCAGAGCAGGGAGACCAGGAAAGTAAACAATTTTAAATAAGGCAGCCCAACCAGGGAGAAGGAAAATTGTGCCTGTTTGCATATGCTATGATCTTATAAATGGAAACTCCTAACGGCTCCATCTGAAAACCATTAGAACTAATCGGTGACCCGCAAGATACAAATCAACATGCAAGATCCATTGTGTTTCTCTGCACTAACAACTATTTGATAAAGAAATTTTAAAAATCTTATCTACAATGGCAGCAAAAGAATGATATATTTAGGAGCAAAATTAACCAAGAGGTGACAGGTCTGTAAAATAAAACTCTAAAACAGTGATGAAAAAATTGTGCAAGACAGATAAATGGATATATAGCTCACATTAATGGACTGGAAGAAGTAATATTGTTAAAATATCCATAGTACCCAAAGCATGCTACAGAGTCAGCGTGATTCCTATCAAACCCCAATGCAGCTGGGTGAAAAATTAATCATCAGAAAAGGATGTGGTTCCGCTGAGACCCCAAAGTCTAGCTCCTGACCATTAAATTCAGAGAGACGAGAAGGCAGGAGAATAAATATCAGTGTGACAGCATCTATGTCAAAAACACAGAGTTCTGAGTGTGGCTGGAGGCATGTGACGAAAATTGGTGTTAGGTGGATACGAAGCTTGTAAAATTTTTGGAAGAGTTGTGCTTCCAAAAAGAACTACGAGTCTGTGACGTAGACTTCGAGGGACACTTGGACCCCCGAGAATTTTTCCTCCAGGCTCTTAAGAACATCCCTTTTCACTATTCCAGAAAGACTTCACAGAGGCCTGGGACAGATGAGAAAATAAAGTGAACGTCTGTTTGGCTGTCAGTGAGGCTAAAAATTTTCAGACCAAAGTTATGGAATTGGATCATTAAAATAATCAAAGATGCAAACTGTAAGGCGGTTTTAAGATGTAAGAACTAGACCAGAAATCTTCAGTGTCCTCTTCACACTCCAATCTGCATCTCCGTGCGCTTGGCCAAGAAATCCCATCGTTCTCTGTCCCCGTCTCCCCTCAGGGCAAAAACGTGGTACTGGGAGCCCCTCTTCCTCCTCAGGGGAAGTTCCAAATCAGCAGTGTGACTGTCTGAAGTTGAGATCAAGGAAGTTATTTTCCTTTCCTCTTGGACACGGAAGGTGCCCAAGCCTCTGACCTTGGCCTCCACCAAGGAGGGAGGGGCTAACGGTAATGAGGCCCCTGCCCGTGTGGGCATAGTTAATTCGTAAATTAATTAATCTGCTCAAGTAACTGAGAGGAGCAGTGTGCAGGTGTCTCTGGTTCTGCTAGGCTCCCAAACAGCCTTATGCGGATGTTGCTCTAATAGACTCTACCCTGACTCGCTTTAAAAAACCGCACACACGAGAGCACACTTCATTATCAGCAAACTCCAGGCTTTGCCCGAGTCCCCAGAGCAGGTGACAATTTGATTTCTAAGTGGCTTACTGATACTTTGCATGGATGGAGCACCATTCACACCAAATCTCCAAGCGCTCTACAAAACGTTAATTAATGGCAGCTCATAACACCCCATAGAGGACGGCGTCTGGTGCAGCCACCCTTGCGGAGCCACAGTTTCTGGGGGTGAACAGGCCTGATGGAGGTCACACTTCCAAAGCGGCCATGCCACTATGAGCCGAGTGCGCAACCTGAAACCATCAATTTCTAGCCCGGTCAACCAGGACTCGTTTCCTTGTACCACGCGTTAGTAAAATCACAGACCCGTTCATTTTAGAGGCTTTTAAAGCAAAAGTAGCATGCTCCAGAAAGTGGAAAAAGTTCATGATTCCGAAAGGCTTTGCCATTGGTCTGATAATGGCTGGAAGTTTCTAGCTGATGCGGAAGTTTAAAATGGGGGGTGCTTAAGGATCGGAAACAGTGCATTACTGAAAGAGGAAAAGGTGGCGATATGGGGTTGAATATCACTTTAAAAGTTCATAACTAATATCTAGGGACACCTAGTTGTAACTCATCTCTAAGGGGCAGAGGCTGTCTGGTGGTTGCGACCTCAGGCTTTGAGGCCAAACAGAACTGAGGGCAGCTGCAGGGGCTGCCTTGTAATTGCCCCGGGGCATGGGAATATCCCTGAGTCCCCCCAGGAGTCAGATTCCTCATTCTCGAAAAGGAGACAAGTTCTGACAGTTAGCACAGACACAGACACACACGTATGGGGAAGGAGGTCAGGTTCTTATCACAGGGGTATCCATTTCTCTGAGTGGTGAATCTGGAAAGTTCACCTGGAGGCTTCCGGCTCTCTACATTTAATTTTTTTTTATTTTATTTATTTATTTTTAGAGAGGGAATGGAGGGAGGGGGAGAGAGAGAGAGAGAGAGAGAGGGAGAAACATCAATGTGCGGTTGCTGGGGGTTATGGCCTGCAACCCAGGCATGTACCCTGACTGGGAATCGAACCTGCGACACTTTGGTTCACAGCCCACGCTCAATCCACTGAACTATGCCAGCCAGGGTAATTTTTTTAAAAAATGTGCAATACATGTAAATGTTATCAAATTAAAATTTGCAAAGAGTATAACACTGAAGAAGTGTCCTTTGCTTGTTCCTAAGCTGCCTACATATCCTCCAAAAAGAACCTCAAACGTCCTTAGGTATATTTCCAAATTTAGCTACGATTTAGGTATATTTTACTTATGCACTTTCTCATACAACAAAAAAATGTTCTGTCTAATATGGATTATCCTGAAGTTTGACTCTTCTTTAATATTTTGTATTACGCATCATTTCCTATTAGTAAGGTTAGAGTTACTCTTTTTGATGGCTACATATTATTTCTTTTTAATGACTAATTCATTAACCAGTACCACGATTGATGGGCTGTAATCTTTTTAAGTCCTTTCCTATCGTGGCTAGTTTTAAATGAATCTCCTTGTACATGTTTCAGGTTGTGCCTAGGCATCCATTTATAATAGGATAAATACCTGTAGCAACATTACTATGGCAAAGTATACTTTTAATTTTGATAGGTATTGCTGAATTTTCTTGTACAGAAGTGCTCAAATTGGACAGCCCCACCTGCTTCTCAGCTCTGCTGGGACAGGGCAGGGCAAAGGGGGGCTCCCAGTGGTGCGTGCATGAAACACAGAGTTTATTCCTGTGTTACCATTTATCAATTATTGTGTGATTTTCCATTCAAATCTCTGTAAACCTACTCTGCCCCACCCTGTGCTGTTCAGTACCAACTTTTTCCTTTTTCCAGTCTTATAGGTTATGTGTTTTATTAGTTAGAATGAAGAATAAAGTAGATTAACATTAGAAGATGTGGATAAACATCCCCAACTACAAAAAGAATAACTTCTATTAATGCTTAACTTTGACTCACATTATACGTGTAATCCTTAATAACGTAAACATAACACCTTTCCAATATCATTGCATGAATTTGGGAACCATGTTGGTTTATATTGTACAGCTAAACATAACTCTCAAGATTCATTCTAAAACACCACTAATTCTTAAACTTTTTTCTGAAGTTTGAAGTATTTATAGAAACATCAGGCTGTTTAATCATCCCTCAGCTATGAAAATGTTCCCAACCGCATTTAGAAAAGATTAAACACTAGCCTAACATACATTATTGGGATTTCTATGTGAGATATGTGGTGCAAATTTTCAAATGTTTTATCGACCGAAGTTTTGTAGGAATGAAAGTTTGTTTCTCCTGGGTCGTGTGTTCATTCGTACTTGTCTCTCTGTTGAAAAACTAGTTAGTTTTCACTCTGTCCCAAGTGCAGGTGCAGCACGGCCTGTGCGGGGACATATACGTGTCTGTGTGTGGGGGCACTGTTCACATTATTATAGTCTCGGTTCACGACTGAAACGGTGGCAGCAGTGTTCGCCCGTGTCACCTGTATTTTCAAGAGACAGCATTTAATTTAACGTGGCTCTGCTAACAGATTGGAGTTGACATTTGTGAAATTGATGTTTATTTTACATGTATATATGAGATAACAGTTTAGGCAATTATTGCCATAATTCTTCAACCCCGATTATGCTGATAGTTCAAATAGAGTATTCTTTATAGCCTTGCCACTTTCTGTAATTAAACCACCCCATCCTTCCTTGTCCTTCTTTTGTGGAGTTTGAGGGCTCAGACGTTTCTTTCTGTGTTTGTACCTCTGTTGATAAAAGAAGCTTCATGTGAGGTGGGGGAGAGTTTTGTTGGGGGGGGCTGGTGGTGAAGCTCACAGCGTCCCCCCAAATACGAGGTTTCTCTACCTCATTTACATCTTGCATTCCATTCCATTTGCCTTCTTTTAAAAACCTGTTTCCGTTCACATTGTCGCACAAAACTGATGTTCTATTACGTACTACATCTGTTGGGTGACTTTCGTGTCCTTGCCCCGTGTGAGCCCCGCACACAATTTGAGAAGACATCGGTGTGCGGCCCGTCCTGTGTGAGGTGAGGTGAAGAGGCGATGTGTTAGATACTTTACTGACTTGGTCCTCTCTCTCTTCCTCCCTCCTGCCTTTCCAGACAACCCGTCTTCCTCTTTCAGTGTATTCGGGTTCTCTGCAGCAGCAGCAGAAGTTTCTCTTTGCTCACCCCCAGCACTTACATGGCAAGGGCCAAATTTGTGATTTTTCAGCTTTAGTCGCCATACTGTTCGGAGAAAGAGCCCAGTTCTCCATACGGAACTCCAGAGTCATTCGGTTGTCTCCGAGTGCGGTTGCCAGGCCGGCACCCGCATGGTTCCCTGGGAGTGTGTGAGAAATGCAGGTTCCTGGGGCCCAGCCCAGGGCCGCCGTTTCGGAAACCCTGGGGGGGAGCCCGGGATTCGGCGTTTCCGCCCGGCCTCTGGATGGCGGTGGGCGCATCCTCCAGTTTTGGGATTTGGTCCCTTCCTCCTCTTCACAGAATAAAGGACCCGAAAGTCCTTCCTGCACGATTCCTACTATTGTTCTCAAAGTAAAAAGTAGCAAAAGGTGGTAAAAGTACAGTTAGCATGGCTGATCATAGAGGACAACGAAATGATGCGATTTGGACGGTCGAGATCAGATTCTTCTGCTTTGTTCCACAAAATACTCAGGGGTGACGCTCTCCTCCCTGAAGAACACTACGCACAGTGCGTTGCCGTGGCGAGTAGAGTCCGCCAGCAGGCCACATTCCTGTAAGGCCGCAAACTAATATGCAAATAATTTATGCTTCTACCAAGTTATCCTTGGGTCCTAGGGTGGAAGAGTTTGAGAAGACATGACACATGGCAGAAATCCTTCTAATACGTAGGTCACTGTTGCTGGGGGGATGTATACAGGCCTTTCCAAACGGTGTTGAAATATGAACACAATTTCCTTTTTTCCCCCCAGTAAATTTCCACAGTCCTTTTTCTCTAAACTCCCTTTCTGTCGTGGAACATTCCCTGATCTGTAGACACGTATTCTGCACAGCCAACAATAGAGGCTCTCAGAAAGTGTGGATTTTAACAAATTTCAAAGTTCTGAACATATGGCAGTTGTTGATTGGATTTATCTAGCATAACAAGAAACGAAGATCTCCTTCAGCAAAGCTCGCTCTGAAGTAGCGCCGTGTGGAAAGCCATTAGCTAAGGACGAGGAAGCAGGGGCGACCAGGAGAAATGCAAATACCAACAGTATAATTAAACTGTAAATGTGATAGGGAGATGTATGTGAAAATGCCTGCAGCCCCAGGATTCTTACATCTTTCCCCTGTTTTCAAGGCCACGTCAAAACTGTTACTTCTGAAAATATGTATAACCTGTCAAGAGAAAAGACTAGAATCTATGTAGCCGTGTATCCCTGAGGAAAATGCTCATTTCAAAGCAGGATTGCTAGAAAGGTTGTTGCCTCTTCTATTTTTGTGGGATGGGTTGCTGGTGCTGATAAGTTTATCAGTGTTAAAAACATAATTATCTAAAAGCCACTGGCATTAGAAAACACCGGTGCATTTTTGTAATGTAATTATTGATACAGGTTTATCTTTCATATAGGAGACATAAGTCTTAATACGATGATTGCTTTTTATGTGAAGAAGAAATGGCACAATAGCAACAAGATGACTTAGGAGGAAGTGTGATTTGGTTGTGGGGAGACGGTGTTCGAAGAAAAGAGATTCTCACAGGAACATGTTGCTATTTCTAAGATGAACAAAAATTAAAACTTGTCTAAGTTTCCGTGGTCAGAAACACACACACAAATGAAACGTTTCCTCTCACTGGTTTTCATTTGGTTTTATATAAACACTGAGACGATATTATGTGTGACGTGTCAAAGTATCCCTCTAAACAAACAAAACTACAATAAAAAACAACCAAGTTCTATCATGTAAACCTAAACTAATGTAGCAGGGAATGTAAATGTTCTGGCAAGAGGAGCTTACTCCTAACTAATGGGAGGCAGTTATTGCTATTATTGTTTGCCCAAGGAAAGGAAAGAGTCTCCAAGATGACAGGGGCAGTTTGAATGACAATAACTGCAGGACAGCATACAGGGCTGTGCGCATCTGGGATAGGGTTTCGTAGGATACCCTGCTGTCTCCAAGGTTATTAAGAAGAAACGGATCAGTGTGTCCAGATATGCAAAGTGCCCCCGAGGGCCAGAGCGAGGCCAGCACCAGCAGGCGGTTTGTGTGTTTCGGTCTGTGTCTGCTACCCGTGGGCGGCGTCCGCCCCGATCACACAGGGCGTTGATTCTGCTTAGGTGATCCCCGCCCAGTTTGCAGAAGTAATGCTCGGGAATGTTTCATAATAACAACTGATGCTACAAAGAGGCGGGGAGGAGAAGGGCGGGGAAGAAGAAAGCGATTCCCTGGCTTCGTCACGATGAAAACACATGCGAAAACGAAACACAGGGACAGTCTGCAGGAGGCGGGCCTGGGTCGCTTCCCCGGACCCGGAGCCATCCCCCAGGCACGTCAGGCCCCTCACGCGCCACCCCCATGCACGACAACCCCGCCCCAGAACCACCCGGAGCCCAGCGGCCTGAACGCAGCTCACTGGCTCACAGGGGATCGTGAGAAAGTGCTTTCCTGCGGCTCCTACTGGGGCGTCCGTTATTTCTACCCGGGAAGTTGCCGCCAGTTGTCTCTCTTTCTTAAAAATCAAATGTTAAACTACTGGTGACACACAGGGTTATAGACGACATTCGGGCGCCTCACAAAGTGGCCGTGTGAGGTCTCGTCCCCACCTGTCGCCGTGCAGAGTTATTGCGGTATCCTCGGCCGTATTCCCCAGGCTGCACATGGCGTCTCTGGCAACTGGAGGTTCACACCTTGCACCCCCTCCCCTCACCCCCCACCCCGTCTCCCCACCCACTTCCCGTGGCAGCAGACAGAAACGGACTCCTGGGCCCAGAGAACACCTGAGCGTGACAACTGTCTCGTTTCCCACCTGGAAGGAGTCACCGGGCCGTGACTTCTCACCCGGGAGAGAGTCGGCATCTCTTTGGTGGGCTTCTCGGTAGTTTTCACCAACTCCGTGTGGACCCTCAGCAACACCTTGTTGCCCGGGGATTCAATCGCGGGGGAGAACCTGAGTGTCTGAAGGGGACCCTTCAGCCACCTGAGTGAACTAGCACGCTGCCACTTCACCCCGCAGCTCACAGACACGTGCACCCTCCCCTCCCTGCCCGAGAAAGCAGAGGGGGAACCCACACCCTCTGGACACAGGGGGCGGCTGTGTGCCCCCTCCGGCACCCTGCCCACCCGCCACCCCGATGGAAAGAGAGGTCGTGTCGACTCACCCATCCCAGTCAGTCTGCTAGTAACGCTTCCTAGAACAGGGTGTGGCCCAAGTAACGCCCCCCGTTTACTCCAACATCATAAGCACGTAACTCTGCGACATAAGAATATCACGGTCGAGCACACCTTAGGACATTTTAGGTGAGATGCTGAATTTAAGACTGCAAATTATTGCACCCTTGTTATTGCCCTACCAGCCACACCAAGCGGCCCTTACTTCTGCCGGACCCACGTGTCCTGGGAGCCCGTGGTCACACTGTGGATGAACAGCAGGGTCACGTCTGGGGCTGTCGTTGTATTCTGGATGTTCGGCCCTTGCTGTGCACATATGTTCAGTGTCAATGGGAAAGAGACAGACCAAAAGTTTTTCTTAAATGCTCCTTCGAAGAGGTTTGTTAGTTTAGATTTGTTTTTTCTTAGAAAAATCTCTTTTGCAGTTGATGTTTTAATAGGCTGACAAGACATTACTTTTTCCTGCAGAATGATATGAAAAACTAGCAAGGTCGCAGTCACAGGCCTGCAGCAGTTAGTGGGTTTTGTAGAGGTTTCCCAAAATGTGTGTCAGATGAGCCTGTCTCCTCTCCCACTGCTACCGTTGTCATTATGGTCCCCAAACTAGTAACACCATTGAAATGAACTCCACCAGAAATAACGGGATACTTAGAACTTCTGCACGGCGTGTTTGACACATTCGTGAGGAATTCCTAAGACGACTTACAGGAAGTCGATCCAGTTCCTGAGCTCTCTGCCCATTTTGTTTGTCTTCTAAGAGAGTCAAGTCAAAGAAAGCACTGTGTCCCTCTAATGCAAGTCTGAGACAGTGACCAGAGAGGACAGTGCCACCACCCTCTTGGGCATCGTTTAAGTCTTGCTGTCATTGGTCCCCACTCAGCCTCCTTGGGATCGCCACCGAGGGGCTGGAGTAGCCTGCGCTGAACTCAGTGTGGGCTTACTGCCTTCCCGCAGCCACCCCACAGGGAGGTGTAAAGGGTGTGGCAATAAACCAGTGTTGCAGGGCCGTGGGAAAGGACGGGAAGGAAGGGCTGAGGCCAGGCCAGGCCCGTACCAGAGCGGCGCTGACCCGCACGGCGGCAGACGGGTCGGAGGGCCCTCCTGGGCTGGGGTTCCAGCACAGCGTTCCAAGCAGCAGGTCCGTGTTCACGGCTCTTCCATTCGCCAGGCCCATGAACATCTCAGCCACACGGCAAGACGCCCTTGCCAAAAACGTGAAAACCTTTCGAAACCAAGTTAGCTTGTAGTTGGTGCAGAAGGTAAGGCTTTGGGTCAAGCTACTTGCAAAATAGTATGGGAAGGGCTATTTGGGGGATTGATTTACTAGTTTATGAGATTTTGTAAAACATAACCAAAGTAAGCGTGAGGTAGGAGAGCTGTAACCCACCACGTAAGTCACACAATTCTATGCATAACTCGTATGTCATGAGAGATGGCCTTTCACCCCATTTGTATTTCCATTCTGGAAGACCGATGGGATTGAAAACAATTCCCAGGGAACTCTATCTACATCAAGATAACGCGTGGAGATAACAACAGCCCGTGTGCCCTCCTCAACCTGGTTTGGGTTCCCAGTTTCCTGTGCTTTGTTCTGGCTTCCTTCCAGTCCCAATCCACACTCACGCCCAGTTCACAGCTGCAGAACTGGGGGTGTTCCCTTCTTCCACCCTTCTCAGCATCAGGTCTGTGGTGCGTTAATCATTAGTCTGACTGTTGCGGGTATATTGGCCTTTTATATTTTACATCACAGATCTGATGAGTCCAACACTTATCTTCGCCTGTGCCATTTGCGTGGTGCTTCCAGGGAGACACAGCTGGCTGTAAGAAGTGCACGGATCTCCTAAACTCCAAGAGCGATAAATCTGCATGCATTTCAAATGTATAATTATTGTGCTAAATTACAGTTTCAGAGGAACTGTTTTTTTTTTCATAAATATTTTTCTGGGGCTAAATAAAGGACTATCTATTACTGATTACTTAGCAAGTTTTACTGTCTATGTGGTCTTGGCATAGTTCTGTCTCCTTCCGTGGAATCGGAATTGTCCTGGACCCGCCCCAGTGTGAGGATTGGGAAAACACTGCATCTGAGGTTCGGTTCCCAAATGTATTTAGTAGGTTTTTGAGAATTTAGCCTTCCCAAGAATTCGTATTGCACTTGAGCTTATTCACATATTTTTGACCTTCTTAATAGCTTCATGAAGTAGGCAAGATTGAATAGACCTAAGCTAATTTGAGAGTGCATGAACTGTTTAATTTCTTTATTTCTAGAGGATATGAGTAATCTTATAAAGATAGATTCAATAAAATGAGAGTCACAACCACATGACAAGATTTTCAAGGTTACAAAATTAATTAGTGATCAACCCAGGGTAAAGTCTCAGGTGCCTAAGTTTCAATTTAACTTTTGAGTCTCGTGACATACTCAAAATATATAGAGAAATGATTCTCTTCTAAAGAGATGGTTCTCAAAGGGTGGACTGTGTTTTATTCTAAAACCATAAGAAAAGTTGTATAACTGTGAGTGAATTTTGATTAAAATATTTTCAACCAAAATAATTCTCATTTTTATTCATTGACACCAATCCTAGTTGCATAATATTTTTGGATCAAATCTTAATTAAACAGTAATGATTATCTTTTAGGTGAAGTGGAAAATTAGCCAAGATCCTATTCCCCAATTTATCTGTAAACTTTTTTTCCCTCAACAATTTTAATCTGCCGACCTAAAGGAACTCAGTACGTTCTTCCCAATATGGGGTGGACCATGATTTCCAATAATGACAAGAATGCATCTTAGTGCGGTTCTTGTGTCCACAGCTCCGTGGTGCACAGGCCAGGGTTTGGTGCTGATGTCACGGGAAATGACCGACCTAACTAACACAAGGCCCATAAAACAGATTTTTTCTGCTATTGGTCTGGGTTGCCGGGGGAGGTGCAACTCCATCCTGCGGGAGGAGGGGGGGGGGCTTGCAGAACATGGCAGCACTGCAGGTCTCCGTGTGAAGGCCAAGGGCAGTCACACAGTTCCTCTGAGCCAGTGTTCGCCAGCTGCTACGTAGCATCCATGTCACCTGGGACACGTGAAACAGGAAATGGCAACAATACCGACGATCCAGGCATAGTCCCTGTTTAAAATGGGTGTTTTAACAGAGACCGCAATGTCCCCAGATACAAAGACGACTAGTGTGTGACGGAGGATGCATGGAAAGGCGGACTGTCAGGCTGTACGAGGGTCCTAAGGGGGTTCCGAGAATCGCAAGCATACACTGGCAGGCCTGGGGTGCACAGACAGAAGATACTTTCTTCGCTTCTGTTGGTGCCCTCCAGCCTTCGACTCCTTGGCCCCTCACACTGGGTTCCCTGGGACTCCCCATGACCCCAAGTAGGACATGGAAGGTCTCCATTCATTTGAATCGATCTGTTACTGGCGGGTTTACTCTGACAATGGCAGGTATGGATTTGTTTTCTCCTGCCTCCTTCCCTGCCCGAATAAGAATACTTTTGCTGGAGAGCCCTGGCTGGTGTAGCTCAGTGGATTGAGCGTGGGCCTGTGAACTAAAAGGTCACTGGTTCGACTCCCAGTCAGGGCACATGCCTCGGTTGCAGGCCAGGTCCCCAGCTGGGGGAGCGCAAGGGGCAACCACACATTGATGTTTCTCTCCCTCTCTTTCTCCTTTCTTTCCCCTCTCTCTAAAAAATAAATAAATAAAATCCTTTTTAAAAAAAGAATACTTTTGCTGGAGACCTCCTATCATCAGCGATTTCTTTGGACAAGTTCCTCTGCCCGGCCCCCTAAGACATGTCCTCCAGCCCTGGGACAACCCTGAGCCTCCTTCTCAGGAACTGGGTTTCTCCCTCGAGCCAGCCCCATTGAGTGGGATGTAAGGTAATGCCAACCTAGCTGTTTCTTTCTGTCTCTCTGGTCCTCGCTTTCTCGGGGCCTGCATGAAAAAATGCACATTTTTAAAAATGTACTGCTCTTACAAATTCTGGAGGAAACAGAGACTTCTCACTTTATCACCGTACCACGGGAGATGCTAGCTTGCGGGAAGCGGTCACCTCTTTCTGAAGTCTCCGTTAGACGTCTTTTCCTTTATTTGATCTTAGCAGTATTAATAAGTAGCAGGGAGGTTCATTTGCCATGCATATATTTGGAGACACGGATGCTTTATGTGTCAGGAGAGAGAAAAAGAAGTGCTTTCTGGTATGAAAGTTTTTGTATTTTTTTTAAGTTTTTTTTTGTTTTTGTTTTTTAAGATTTTTTATTTATTTATATTTAGGGAGGGAAGGGAGGGGGAGAGAGAGAGAGAGAGAGAGAGAGAGAAACATCAATGTGCGGTTGCTGGGGGTTATGGCCTGCAACCCAGGAATGTACCCTGGCTGGGAATCGAACTTGGGACACTTTGGTTCCCAGCCCGCGCTCAATCCACTGAGCTACGCCAGCCAGGGATTGGTATGAAAGTTTTTATTACCAGGTTTATCTGAACATAATGCTCTCAGCAGAGAAGAGAACCAGGGAGTTCATGGCTGCCTTTACAATTATATCATCCCTCACGAACAGACCTTCGTTGCCAAAGACGAAAATGTGCCGGCTGTTTCTCCAGAAGTGTCCCCAGTAGCAGTGTCTGCGCTGTTCACGTCACTGCTCACGGGAGAAATGGGCTGCCCTGCCAGCGAGACCTGGCGCCAGGTCTGCTCCCAGCGAGCAGTGTGATTGGCTCTAAGGCACGCCCCCAGGGCAGAGAGCAGTGTGATTGGCTCTAAGGCACGCCCCCAGGGAAGAGAGCAATGTGATGGGCTCTAAGGCACGCCCCCAGGGCAGAGAGCAGTGTGATTGGCTCTAAGGCACGCCCCCAGGGCAGAGAGCAGTGTGATTGGCTCTAAGACATGCCCCCCCACCCACCCCCGGGGGTTCCAACTAACTGGTTTGGGCATGTGAGATATTAGGCAGGGCTGGAAAAGAGCATTCAACAGATATCATTGAAGTTGACCCTGGGAACTAAAGAGAACGATCCTTCAAGTTTGCCGTCCAAGCATACTGTCAAGTAAAATCGCAAGTGTGGAGGGCTCTTTATCTCTTTTATTTAAAAAAATCCATTCCCATATTAATGACCTTTGCCCCTTTCCTCCCCAGGGAGCGCCAGAGGGGTGGACAGTAATGAGCCTGAAGGAGGACGCGCAGTGCGTGCGACCAGAGACCAGACCGTGACCTTCTGGAACCTGGTAGGTCTGCGTTTAAATTTTGTCTCAGTCACCTGCAAACCATCAACACTCTTAAGCTATTTGAGCCTCATCTATCTTATTATAAGATCAGAGAAATAAGATTAATTAGTTCACTAGGTTGTGGTGAAAATGAATTAGGACAAATGCAAAAATGTTGGGATATTGTAAGTATTTAATTAAATGGTAGCCACCGTCGTCGTCGTCATCATCATCATCATCATCCTTATTTTAAAGGTTCACCAAGAATAAGAATACGATTCGGAGTTATGTCTGTTCTCTGTCTCTGTGTAAGTGTGTATTCATCTATCATCTCCAATATTGAGGGTAATTCGCTCTGAAGGCATAAATATTTAGAGAACAGAGGTCAAGCACCCGCTGTCTAGAAAACTTCATTTGTATAATCTAAGCCAATAAGGCTAAAAAATGCTTAAAGAACACTGAATAACAGTCTAAACAATTATGATTTTTAAAGAGCACACTAACAAAACAATTGTATTGGCAGCGACAGAGTCTTCTTATAAGCTGTGTATTTAGGAAACAAATTCACATTTCAAAGTTTATTACCTTCTGACATAAAAACTGGCATCGATTTGGGGGGATTTTCTTTTCCTGGCCGTCTGGAGAGCTGAAAACGTTGGAGCCAAACTAATCTTCTGGCTCCAAACCCGATGCTCTTTCCACGATAATTACGGTAATTAAAGAGTGACTGTTAATTGTAGTCTGTCCATTAGCAGGTGTTCCTGTCCTGCGGAGGATAATCATGCGGGTGGAGGTGGGGGGAGCAGGTTTCCAGCTGTGAGTAGGTGAAACGCAGTTTCCCTCGTGTTATGATTTATGAGCTACTATATGATTTCCCATATGAACAACCGTTACCCTGCTTGGGCCCCACCCTGCGTGTGTTTCCTGACTTCCTGTTGGATTTCCTCCTCTACTTCCCTTTCTTCTGCCTCAGATGGGTTATCTCCTGTAGCTGGGTTGCTTGGTTCCTGCCCATTCATAGGAGGCCGCTCGCCAGTAGAAAATTTATTGAATTACTACCTTTTTCTTTTTTTTTGCTTACATGAGGGTTTGTACTTTCTACAGGCCAAAGCCATTTTGCGCACCTAGTCGATTGTCAAGATTTACAAAACTGTAAACACTGTACTTTGAAGACCTCAGCTAACTGACAGAAATGAGTGACTGTCATTCACTTGAGAACTCTCAGGAAAGATGATTACAGATGGCACGAAACATAAGTAAGGTCCCATTTTGTGTGTGGCGGTTTTGTACACACAGCTGTTAACCTTAAGGGCATCAGTGCAGGAGTGTATTGCATAGAAAGGAAAAGAAATGA
This sequence comes from Phyllostomus hastatus, assembly GCF_019186645.2. Taxonomy (NCBI): domain Eukaryota; kingdom Metazoa; phylum Chordata; class Mammalia; order Chiroptera; family Phyllostomidae; genus Phyllostomus; species Phyllostomus hastatus. The sequence continues at coordinate 20,530,900 of NW_025333607.1, read as the reverse complement.
AATAAAATCAGAAAAAGTCAGGGGTGAGATGTGCACACTGCGTGTTGAATTCACAGACTTTGTGTTCCAGGCTGTGGTGCTCGATAATCCTTTGAGCTTTACGGCGTCTTTAAAACACAGACCCATAACGGTGCACAAATGATGAAACAGTCTCACTGAAGTTGCATGCCTCTTCCAGGGCCCTCTAGATGTGCGGGAGCCGTTACCCACCCCTGGGGTTCTGATTGGCAAGACTACTTCCATTTTGCTACATCGGATTCTATGGTACGATTGAAGGACAGGTAGATTGCTTTTTTCCATTATTCACCCAACAATTTGGGACAAGTTTGTGGATCTGAACATTTTCCTCTTTCACCCTCTTCTTGAATAAAATGCCTCCTCTCTTGTTTTCCTTGTATGCCAGAGTTGAAATGCTCCAGCAAGAAGAGATTCACTTTCCTTTGTAGTTTTTCAAATAAACTGTTCTGCGATAATTCCTAAGACTGCCTTCTTACGAAACCACATTATACTGGATGAGGAAAACAAATTTATTTTGTCTCTCTCGGAAGAATACACAGTAAATACTGCCGAAATGACTCCACCTGCCAACTGGCTGCTGAGCAATGTGTCAGCTATTCATGCCGTTTCTCTCTCAGAAAGGAGTCTTTCTCAGTGATTAATGGCCAGGTACATCACTAATAAGAAACTGCCAACTAAAAATAGGCGAGCGGATGATCTAAGAAAAGATCCCAAGTGGAAACACAGTCACGGGAGCCTCCCCACGAACCGGGCTGAGGCGGGGGCTGCATTGAGAGTCCAGGACACGCACGTCTCCCTGTGCCAGCGGTGGTGCGATGCCGTTCAGGGTCCCGGCTGGGCTCTGCGCCAGCAGAGCGGAGGCTTCTGGGAGAAAGACACATTTCACACCTGAGCGGCTTTCTGCAAATTGAAATTGGTCTTCTTTCTGCCCGAGAATTCTGGTCCTGAAGTTCTCTCCTTGCCCAGAGTATCCCCTAAATGATTCCATGTCTTGAGTCCCGCTCCCCACAGAGATGTTAAGGCTCCATCTGCATCAATTATAATCTGAAAAATAACAGTACAGAAGAGACCCAGGGACTTCGTGGGTCCCCCCACGATTATATTATCCTTTATGCTACAGACATTCGATGCCGAAGACATTATTTATTTATTTATCAATTTTATTCTTTTAATGCCTGATTTTTGGGGGGTGAACTGAGAGGAAAATAGCTTGTACTTGCTGATGACCGGCAACAGGAGGTCCTCCCCATGCCATTCTGAGCCTGAGGAACTTATTTTAGTATTTCAGCCTCTATCCTTTAGGAAATATTTGTAACATAATAGCACTTAATGGCTCTAATCACTGCTATTATCACAGAAGCAAAAACTAAATTGAAAACCGTAAACAAATGGATCATTCTCATACGAGGATTATTCACGTGTTACGGTATCTTGCCAATATTCCAAGCTTGACATCTCAGCTGTGTTTTTAAAGGAAGAGGGCATGGAGAGCAATAAGCATTGATGATTAAAGCTTGAAAACTGGTTTAAATAAAAGTGGAAAAAATTGGGGCTCTGATCTTCATCGCCAAAACTGCATCAGTAGCCGAATGGTCATTATGGTGGGAGTTCCCTCTAGCAGGGGAAGGGGCAAAGGAAGGCAGAGGCCGCTGGAGAGGAGACCCCCACGACGGTTCACCAGTGAGACTGTTTGGGGTCGGGCTCACTGCGCGGCCAGTCCCAGTGCTGGGCGCTGCTCCAGCCGGCTCTTCCCCACGCCCTTCGCGAAGTGATGATGGCGGAATGCGCAGAAATCGAATTTCAGATTCGCTTGCGGCAAAAAATACCCTCCCTGTCACTGCTTCTTAGACACTTTTAGAGATGTTTAACCTCAGATGCTTGAGCTCCCACTCCCCCAGACTTCTGTCTCGGATCTTTGCTAAGGGGCATCTCTGCGTGCTGGCTCTGTTCCCCACCCCCTTGTGACAACTTGAGGTGGCTCAGTGACTAGTCACACACAGATAACTATGTGACAGCGTCTGATCGTATCGGGTAACACGTTTCCATTTTACCAGCGATGTTTAATGCAGAGTTCTAGCAACCGTCCTTCGTCGGTGAGAAGTTCAGGCTGAGGGTTCTCTCTTTGTCTCTCAGAATACACAGCAGGTGAGTGAGCTCTTTGTATAACAAGTCTTGCATTCATTAAACATTAACATGTTAATAAACATGTAACTCATTCATAGTACATTATAGGGGCAGATTTCCAAGTAAACAAAGCTGTATCTTGACGAACTCCACCCTCCTCTCAGAACACTGCTCCTGAGCACACTCTCTGCTGGCTACTCGGTTCTCTTCTGAAAGCTACGCACTTGCTGCCCCGGATCAGACCCAGCTCTTCTGGGCTGCCCCACGGAGACCGGCCCCTGTCCTCGCCCTCTCTGCTTCCCGCGAGTTCGAGGGCCAGCTGCTGCCGTGTTCCAAGGCACACGGGGGGAAGAAAAAAAACTTGTCCAGCAGACAGAGCCTGCCCTGGTGTTACGTCACCGGATGCACACAGACCAGAGCAGGGGTCTGGGCAGGGGGCTGGGCAGGGGGGCTTTAGTGGTGATAGGAACACGGAAATGACCAGGGCGCCTGCAAAAGGAGTAGCGAAGTTCAGGTGATTCTGCGTGAGCTGGACTGACGAAAGGCAAGGGCTGGACGAGCAGGAGCACTTGTGGAAATGAAGGAGGGTGTTCTGCACCACTGTAACGCCTGTGACCACAGCCTCACGGCACCTTACACCTTTCAGTGCGACTACTGGGCTCCTTGTCTGCGTCCTTCGAGACATGACGAGCTCCTTGAGTTCGTGGGCTGTGCGTTCACTCTGTGTATTCCTGGTACTCATCACATCACCAAGTAAATGCATGCCTGTCGAATGCTTACAAAGGAATTACTGTTTTAAAAGCCCTTCTCTGCTGGGGTTTTTTTTATTTCAATTGCCTGGTCCTGCAGACTGGACTTACACTCAGTCTCCAGCATTCATAATTTACATATTGTCAGTCATACTACGTGTGGGCTGAGGAGGGAGGGGTCTGGGGGAGAAGTGGCCAAAATTCACTTTTAAACTAGTTCGAGCCAGAGAGAGACACTGGAGATCTGCCGAGAGCCCGGTTTCCGGCTCCTCCGTGAGTGTGGCACGCAGGTAACACGCTGCCTTGAGCACCTTTCTGCTTAAAAAGGGTTCAAGTGCAGAAGCAGAAGCAGAGGCCACGGTTCTGGTCTGCGGGGGTCACATTCAGGAGCCAACAAACGATCGCTCACGTCTTTTAAAGGAGAATCTTTGCTAATTTGAATAAATTCTTCTAAACTGAAAATCAATACAGTTTCTTTTTTACTATTATTTCTTACAAAAAAATATAATGCCTGAAATACAGTTCAGTGGCCGTGCAAGCACCGAGGAGGCCTCTCAGCACGGGCCTCCTGCAGCCCAGAACGTGGTGCTTCTGAGGCGATTTGAGAGTTCCCCTGAGAAGGAGGAGTTAGCTCTGGAGAACGGAGACTAGCCCTGATTAGTAACCTCTTTGGGGGCTGGGGCACCGTATAGTTCCATCAGCGCTCGACCGCTTTTTACAGGGCAAAGCGTATCCTGACGGGCCTGGTGGAGAAAAGACGCCAAAAAATAATCACCAAGGCAACTTGTGAATATTAAAAAACCGAGTGGTGATAACAGGCAAAATATTAGCCCACTAAAATTACTTAGTAAATGGAATTCTGACTTTTAAAAATTCTGTGAAATTGGATTTCTTTATCCTACTTACCTGAATTTTAAAAAAAACACCCTCACACAAAGATTATAATGTAAGGATGTGATTGAATATTTTCTAACATGTCTCTGAGACATGGTCTTCGAAACGTGTTTTTTGTGCAAAACTCATGGAAGAAATATGTTATTTATGGAACCAGTTTTAGATCTTCAGTGCCCAATCTGTTCTCACAAACGTACAGATACGTTTTTGTGTGGTCTTTGACCCACTGGGGATTTGAGTGGCAAAGACCACACGTAGCCTCTGAAAACATCACACTGGATTAGTTGATGGGTAAAGCACTACACTTATCGTCAACTCTACAGAGCAAACTGGAGGGGTAGTTTTGCCAAAAACTAAAAATAGAGACTGCTTACAGTTAAAGAAAATCCTAAATGAGACTGTAATTCCGGCTTTATCGGAAAAGACAACACGTTCAGACTTCCACATCGGGGAGAAACACAAGGGGGAATGAGCTACTTTTTTAAAAACGTTGACGTCTCACTTTACAAATCACCGAGGATCGGATTTTTTCCAGGAGCTGCACTGGGTGTGAGAGCAGGGGATGCTCTGGAAGGAAGAGCTCTATTCCGATCTCCGTGCTCACCCCAGATGCGGCCACCCTTCCACTCGCTGCACCGCGTTGGTGCCCTGGGAGACCTTTCTATTTAGAAGGGAATCTAAATAGATCTGGATGGAAAACAAGAGAGGAAGCCGGGGTAACTGAAGACCCACTTCTCACGGTTTTGGAATGCAGAAGGATGGTTTTTTCCGTTCTCCCTGTTCCACTCGCTCCCCTCCCTCTCTTCCGGTTCCCTTTGACCTCCCACCAGTTCACCCCGTTCATCACGAGGCTCCAGATTTGACCTCTGGCTGCAGTCACAGCGACTGCCTACAAGAAGACCGTTCTGTGTCTCAGAAAAATTGGCAGTTCCTTTTGTCAGCCCTGGTGTGTCCCTCTCTGTGAAAAAAAAGGGGATCGCAGGGTGAGCTCTGAGTTTGTAAGATAACTGGTAGGTTATTTTCTCTTTTCCTGCTCCCTCTTTTATTGGCTCGCGTTGACCTTGCCCTAAACATTTCCCGTGCAGTATCACTTCCCATCTTTAAAAAATGCAACGTGTTGGAAGAACTCTGGCGATTCGTACTTTAAAGGGAAAACTTTGCCATCTTTCAGAAATGTCATATAAAGCATGAAATATTCATTACCTTGTTTAATTAAATTGAAAATGAACTCTCTTGAGCTCTTCCTAGTTCTATCTGTGTGTCTCCTGTCTTCACACAAACATAAAAAGACTGATTAGAATGGGTTACTGTTAATAGAGGAAGTGTGCTGGCCTGTGTGTTTTTTATATTGAGCGATTTTAGTAAATAAGGTTCTAAGTGTCGCAGACATGTCTGCGCACGCATGCAAACACTCCCCTTTGGTTTTGCTGATGTTTTCTCGGTCCCTTGTGCTTCTTTATCCACACATGAAGGATCTTCACTACTCGAACAGCCTCCCGGTCCCAGCAGCGCATCTGGGTCAGAGCGGGAGGGACGTGCAGGAAAAGGAGAGCATGGTTTGCACTCCTGTGGAGAACCGCTTACACGCGCTGAGGGAGAGTGAGCAGAGTGACCAGGTCACGAGGGAGCATCTCACCTGCTGGAGGCACGGTGGCCGTGGCACCTCTTTGTTCTGGGGCAGCTCTGGCGAATGCCTGTGCCTCGGTCGCAGGTAGCCGGGGTCCTGGGCGGCAGGCGTGGAGGGCACTGATTTACAGGGTGGACCCGCCCTGGGCTCGCGCAGGAGCCTGAGCAGCCGTCCCGGCTGTGCGCATCCGAGTCAGGTTCTCCGGCCCGCGCGGAGGTTCCGTGAGCCGCTGTGTTTTCATGTTGTACGGTGAATATTCCGTATTCTGCGTAATTGGCTCTATCGGAGTCTGATGATTGAGAACAGGAACGCCCGCCAGCAGTCTCTAAGAAGGCCATGGTGTGACGGCAGTGTCACCCTGAACTAGGAGTCCTTTTACTTCAGCTGGAAGATGTGGAGGATGGTAGAAGTGTGTGTGTGCGCATGCGTGAATGAGTGTGCGCGCTATTTATTTTTCTTTAAAGATTTATTTATTCATTTATTTTTAGAGAGGGAAGGGAAGGGGAAAGAGAGAGAGAGAAACATCAATGTGCGGTTGCTGGGGGCCGTGGCCTGCAACCCAGGCATGTGCTCTGACTGGGAATCGAACCTGCGATGCCTGGTTCTCAGCCCATGCTCAATCCACTGAGCTACGCCAGCCAGGGCTATTTTTCACACCTTCTGTGTCACACAGGTTCTAGTTCTAAAGCGTGAAGCAGTGGAGCTATCCTGAGGTTCAGTTCGTGTATTTTCCTTACAGAATACACAGGCTGGGGCGAAAGTAGGTCGACGGTTGTGAGCGCTCGAAGCACAGGGCTCCCTCTTGTGTTGTCGCTTATTAGCCACTGTGTCATTTCCCCCGCAAACGTGTGCAGCCCTGTGGTTGCCCCACCCTGTAAACAGCAGCGCCTCCTGTTGCTCGGCCTTTTCAGTGTTTCCTACGTGCTCTCACGCATTGTTTCGCTTGATAACTGTGAAAACCCCTAACAAGAGCGGGTGTTGCCTGTGACCTCCCCCTGCTCAGCCGGGGGAACACTAGACGGAAGTGTCTCATTCTTGATTTACGCTCCTTCGAGGGGTTGTTCTCTGTACACTTTCTCAGCTGTAGGGGCCTGAAGTGCGTGGGTTTCTGCAGCTGCTCTCACTAAGGGTCAAACATATTGAATCTCCGGGTATTTTTGGCTTGGAGGACAGGTAGCCTTTTTAATTGACCAAGTAATTAGCAAGGTGCGTCAGGCCATCCCTAAGACGCGGAAGCCGCAGTCGTCTGAGACAGTACTCAGATCTGCTTAGTGTTACATCCCTTCAAAAAGGAAAACTGTATTATTTAATTGTTTCTGTTGAGATGGCCTTACTGTGTTGCATAAGATGAATGATTTTTAAATCTTGCATGTTCATCAAGCCTCCGAAAGGGACTTGAACTTGCTGGCCACTAACAGCGTCTTTAAGGGAGACGGTGATGGGACATAAAATCTCCGTTGGTAAGATCTGCCCATCGTTGCTACGAAACCATGGCGATGAGGCGCCAGCGTGGGAATGGGGTCCTGGTCCCACCTGTGCGTTGCTGTTCCGTGATAATTGGACAGGAGCTTTTTTTAAATTCTGAGCTCCAATTTTTCGAAAGTGTGTCTGTACCTCATGAATATATTTGCATAAACAAAGGAAAGGACGAAAATAGAACATGTGGGCAGATGTCAGATTTCTAGGCATACTGGGTGGTCTTGTGCATAATTCCTACAAAGACATTTTTTATGACTAGTCGAGGTAATACTAGGAAAGCATACCAGGAATTACTCTTTATTTCTCAAGATGTCCCATTTAAACTTTCAGCTTTGATCTGAGTGATTTTATTTTCGGGGGAGGGGGGGCGTGTATCTGGTGAGGCCAGAGTTCTATGTGTAAATGTCCAGACCACGCTTCTGAACAACTGGTTTGGCAGGTTAGTGAGGGGCACTCAGAGGCCCGTGACTGTCCAGCCCCCCGTCACTGAGACACGAAGGATTGTCTCGTCACTGCACAGAGTACTGTCACTTCACTCCACAAAGGGTGCCTCACGGGCTCGAAGAGCCAGCGCCACCCACACGGTAACCAGCTACATCCAAAATAACGTGAAACACTGCACTCGACTACAGCGTATCCTTTTTAAAATAATTACTTCTGGGAAACTATATGGAAAGATAGACGATGTATTTAAAAAACGCCCGGAGTCAGACACGCTGGGTTGGCACCGGGTTCGACAGCTTTGAGAAAGCCAGCAAACGCGGGCACTGCGTTTGCTGTGGTCGCCGTGAGTTGACTCTTTTCCAGAGACTTGCTGGACCCTTTAATGGACGACGTGAGAAATTGCATGCTTGCCCGCGGTGATATATAACCGTATATATAATCGTAGACAGGAGGCCTGGCTTAATCATAGGAATTTGGGTTAGTTTACACTGTCATTTGGATATTTCAGAACGCGGAGAGGGAGGTTGATGGTCCATTGCAAGTTTTAAGCTTTGAAATGTTTCCTGTAACCCCACTTTTAAAGAGCTGGACGTGAGGACCTGTATCATATGACAAGAGTTAAAGCTCCGTGGTGAGAGAGGCCATGGAGGGACCCCATGAAAGGAGCCGCAGGCTGAGTCCACAGGGCGGGGCGGGGCTGTGGGGACAGGACCCTGGGGCGCCACTCCTTCGGAGGGTCTCTGGGAGCCAGAGCTGACTCAGCGCCACATCTCACGCGTACACACACTCGAAAAGCAAACCTTTCCATACAAGCAGTCAAGAATGTTAATTCTTCTTTCTCCTACAATGCCTGTACATCCGTTCAAAACTGAGGGAGCCAGTGGGAAGGGAAATTATCAACGTAGCTAAGAACTTTCGGCTAGTTAAAGCACGTTAAAGAAAAAAAAAATCCCTGACTCACTGATGCATTCTAAAAGAATCTGAACTACAACGGCAGCTTCTGTTTTTCTACTAACTTTTAATGAATTCATTGTAACTCCGTAAGGATGCCGAGACCCAATTATATTTGTCAGAGGAAATGCTAGCTAAATAACTCATTGCTATTCACCTACATTTTTTTTTCTTTTGCAGCCCCTAAATCCTTTCTAACCTTTGAACATATTCTTTCTGATTTCATTAACTTTTGGCTTTCCTGTTATTTTTAGGTGCTGCTGAAATTGCTTCTGTCAGATAGTGCTTGGAGTGTAGGGAACATGCATTCAGAGATTAATGTTCAGAGTGTAACAAGATTTATCATACATGATGAATTGCTTCGGAATGGAGGCAATTGGAAATATCATGTTAGCCCCGGCCAGCGAGCTCATTTGGTGAGAGCGCCATCCCTACACGCCAAGTTTGCAGGTTCAAACCCTGGTTAGGGCACATGCATGACTTAACCAACGAAAGCACGAATACAAACAAACAAAATGATGACTGTCTCTCCCCCACCCGCTCCCTTCCCCCCTTCTCTCTTCCTCCCTCTCCCCCCTTCCCCCTCTCTCTCTAAAATCAACAAACAACAAGTCAGTGGCAAAGAAAAAAAACAGGACTAGTGGAATGAAGAGATTTGTTTGACTAAATATCTGTTGATCATGCAAATTGATTAATAGAGTCGTAAATGCAAACAGCCAAACTTGATAGACAGGTGACAGATGGATACTGTGAGCCGTCAGAGACACAAAGCACCCTTAAAGGTGACAAGACCCGCTGTTACTTAGGATTTCTTAGCCCTCTGAATGTACGGGAGTCATAGTTACTAAGGACTAATTACCTTCAAGAATGCAGTAAGTAATTCAAGCAAGTAACGGTGCCAAATAAGCAAATCTATGCCTTTAGCAAGTGTGATTAGCATGTGGTAAAAATACACTTAGAGTCACCTCTCTCTCTCTCAAGCCTTTTGCTGTGATTATTTTTAATGTCACTTGAAATTCACTTGGCTCGCTATTCTACTAGTTTAGGAGTAAGCTTGAAAGTGTTTAATAAAGTTTCTTGCTGTAGACCTCTGAGGAATGTGTACTAATTAGATTTGTGTGTGGAAAAAAAAGTAGTAGAAAATGTTACAAGGCGTTACAAAGTAATGAGTGCACTTTCACTGTTTGAAAAGCAATGTATTCAGAAGAGTAGGCAATGATCTATTGGCATTATAAAGTAAAGCACCTTTAAAAATGACCATTTTATGGCCAAACTGATTGCTTTTAGAAGCACAGATTCATCTTATTGTTGGGTTGGAAATGTGAATTCTTCTCCCCAACTCACTTTGGTCTCAGAATGTTGCAAGTGGCTGATGTCGAGAAGTTTATATATAGCCCTGGGCTGAGTGCTCGCGTCCAAGGGTGTGGACTTTAAATTTAAGCAGACCTGACACTACTTGTTGTTTTTTTAAGAAACTCATACTAATATTCATGAGACCAGGAAGCACTACTAATTAAAGGGTAAGAAAACTCGCTGGGTTTCCGTATGTCACTGTGGGGTAGAACCAACCGTGAGGATCCAAATGGACCTTCTAAAAACGCAAAGTAATCATCTCATCTTATGATTTTAAAAACCCAATTAGATTTTAAAAAATAGTTATCACATTCCACGTACGACCTAGGCACTGAGTCAAATCTTAGTATGAATTCAATCAAAAAGTATTTATCGCAAGCCCGGAATGTGCAGGCATTCTGTGCACAGCAGGAACACCACAGGGACCCAACTAGACAACGTTTCCGAATTTAAGGAGCTGAAGCAAGACGAAGCAGCTAGAGATAATGGCACAGATGAAGAGGGTGATGAGAGAGAGAGAGAGAGAGAGAGAGAGAGAGGGAGAGAGGGAGAGAGAGAGAGGGGAGAGAGAGAGAGAGAGAGGGAGAGAGAGAGAGAGAGGGAGAGAGGGGAGAGAGAGGGAGAGAGAGGGAGAGAGAGGGAGAGAGAGAGGGAGAGAGAGAGGGAGAGGGAGAGAGAGGGAGAGAAAGAGAGAGAAGGAGGGAGAGAGAGAGGGAGAGAGAGGGGGAGAGAGAGAGAGAGAGAGGGAGAGAGAGAGAGAGAGGGAGAGAGGGAGAGAGAGAGGGAGAGAGGGAGAGGGAGGGGGATAGGGCCGGACTTGTACAGGAACGTGTCCCCGGAGGTGGGAGTTGAGCTGACCTGTGAAAGAGGAGAAGGCGACAGAGGGCGTGCCCTCGGCGGAGGAGCAGAAAGGCGGGAGACGGGGTCTGAGCGGGGCGGGAGCCAGCCCCTGCAGATTCAGGACTGTCCTTTGCAGCCCCTCACGTACAACCGCCGTCTCTCCACTTCCCCGTGGACATTCCAGGCGTCCCTCGAGCTCCAAGTGTCCGAAACCATAACGTAAATATTTCCTGCGCCGCCTCCTCTGCTCTTCACACCTGAGCCTAAAACCATCGGCCCGGGGGTCTCAGCCCACGACACTCCCTGGCGCATCCCGTGAGGGTCTCTCTCTGCTGGTTTTCGGCATCCCCAGACTGTCCTCTGGCCACCCCGTCCTCTGAATCGTAGTCTCAGCTATTTCTGGTCACTTTGTGGAGGACAGAATCAAACCCCCGCTCAGGTCTGCTGTGAATGTACAGACTGGCGGTCTCACCCGTGGGCCAGAGGCATGGAAAGGGTGGGAGCTCATACAAGGAGACCCCTGAGGAGCCCGGGGTGGCAGGTACAGAAACGGCCTCAGACAGCAGGGCGAGGAGAGTGGCCTGGACTTCGTTGTCCCTACCAGGTGGGGCTGGGACGTGGAGGCCTTTGTCCTTTCCGCTGCATCACGGAAACACACGTGGACTTCCTGGCCCCCTGCCCAGACGTGAGAGAGGGGGAAGGGTGTCAGCGGTTGGACACAACACAAAGGGGAAGTCAGGCACCCCTGCGCCGGTCCCTGCGCCTCCGTGTGGCCCCCCTGCATTCAGCCCCACGCCTCGGGGGGGGGGAGAGAATGTTCTAAAACGGAGGGCATTGCATGTTCTTCGCTCATCATTCCATGGCCACGGACAAAAGCCCACGGTTCCTAACGTGGCCCGTGGGGGGTACGCATATTCTGCTCGCACCTACCCAGTTTTCTCCGGCCGTGCCCACCTTCCCACGCCACAGGCCAGCCTCGCGGGGTGAGCCCGGGCTTCCTGCCTCACCCTCTGGGTGTTGGCAGGTGCTGCTCCTGGTGACCGAGAGACTGTTCTCTGCTCTGGTCCTGCCCACCCCTCCCTCCCTAATTTTCAGTTTCAGGTTGGTGGAGGTGCAATTCAGTAAACTAAAACTTCACCGCAAGGCCGAAGTGCCGTTGTTTGCTGGTGGCAGGGAGGTGAGCGCAGCAGCCTCTCCGGCGGGGACGGGGCGGGGCCAGACCCGGAGGGACAGGACCCGGAGGCTGCGGTGCCTGTATAGACGTCTCGGTGCATATTTTTATAAACTGCCAATAAAATCGCGATCTTATTTATAAAGGTCTCAGAAGAATGCCAGATTTTTGATATTTGACCCAGGCAAATTCAGTATTTTAAATCCTCAATCAAAAATTTATTAAAAAGTGATTGGCAGTTCTTGCCACGCATTTGAATGCCAGCAACCCAGAGCTGAGAGAAGTAAGATGCCCCGTGGAGCGGTTTGCCCCCGTGGATGTCTCAGGATCTGAGCTGTGATCACACTAACCGAATAAACCTATCCGGGAAATTGAATTTTCGTATCGCATTTCCATCGCACCATATATATTAAATTTATAGTTAATAAACATATATATACAATTATAAGCATAAATTCATTAAAATGATGTATTGGGTTAATTTCTCACTAAAGTCTGGTAAAACTGAATATATTTCAAAAACCGGATCAAAAGTTTATTAAAAAGATTCATCAACAGTTCATTTCCACTCTTTTCTGATGCGGCACCCTATTGAACCTCTCTGACTCCTGAGAACCCCGTCAGGCGTCAGCACGTGGGGAGGCGGTCACAGGTGTGTCCTTCGTCAGGGTGCGTGTGACCGCAGAGCAGCGGTTTCCAGGTAGACGCGTCTGCGCTGGCTCCCTGCCCTCCCGCAGCTGCTGCGTGGGCCACAGGGGTGTGACATCGCCCCAGAGTCAAGCACACGGCTGCCTCGCTGGCCTGGCTTTGTGTCTACAGGCAAATGCCACACTGGACTGGTCTTCACTCACACCGGGCAGGTCACCCCGTGGCACCCTAACACCTTACCTGTCACCATTTCTGGGGCTAGACCAGGGCAACCGTGCGCAGTGGCCATTGAGATTCCAGAACGCACCCACCCTTTCCTACCCTGTCGGTCACCTACGGGACCCTCGCGTTCACATGCCACGTCTCCGGGGAGGGAGGAGGGCGGCGAGTCAGAACATCCGAGCGGTTACAAAAATAGAAGAGTCTTTTCAAAAAGGCCCTTTTCAAAATAGCACTGAGAAGGAGCCGAACTTGGCGTTGACTGACTCACAGCACCGGCTCCTTTACGCGTGAAGAGGCTGAGAAGGTGCTCCTTGGCCCGCGGAAGGCGCTATCCCGAAAGGCGAGTGGGCAGCTGTAGGAAAAGGATCAGAGCGGCTCTGGAAAATACAGACACCGCGTTCCCTTTGCCAGTCTGAACCGCACCGCGATTGAAATCCAGCTTCTCCTCACAAGCGTCCCCGCGCGAGGTTTGCAACAACGAAAGGGTAAGTCCCTTTGCCCTACACCACGCTTAGAGGAACAAAGGAAGGTGCTGGGACAAGACGTCACGCCCCGCCCCTTATAGCCCCTCCTCCCGGCGTTGTTAAGTGCAGGAAAACAAGATTTCACGCATTGGAAAGAGGAATAAAACAGGCCCCCCCACTTCCTCCGTGGATTGCGAACGGCAGTGGGCTGTGGGCGAGCTGGTTTGCCCTGTCCCCCTGGCCGTTTCTGGGGAGAGGCTGAACTCCTCCCTGTGGAAGTGCGGCCGGGAGGGTGTGACGTCCACAGCCACCCCCCTCCCACTTAAGGAGAAACCGAGAAAATCACATCCTGGTGGCACGTGGAAAGCCACTGGCCACGCTGTGTTGCAAGTGAGCCCCTCCTGCTGGGGTTGTCCGTCGTGGGAAGTAGTAGTTGCCCTTGTCGAGAAGCTGGCTGAGATCAGGTGTCCGGTCACGTCCGCCTGGAGCCAGCCGGACTGACCACAGGAAACGAGAACCGGAGTGGAGTCGAGTTTCACGCGAAGGGTGGCCGGGGGGGCGGGGATGCCAGCGTGGCCCCGATCCGTGTTCCTCGAAAACATGGTTCCAGTGTTACTTGACTGGTTAGAGTTTCGATAATTGGCCGTAACATTTGCACAACAATGGCATTAGTCCTACCATTTAAATAACCAGGTTCCTTTAGTGTTTGGGAGATGTAGGGACATACTCGTTTATGTGATAACTGGCAGGTTCTCCGGAATCGTGGCAAAATGTGTCCCGTCTACCCTGTGCCCACGATGATGCATGGACACCCAGCTTGCTGTGTCTCAGAACCACGCTGTGGCTTTTCTCCTCATAACAGCTTTAACACAAAGGACGTTCGTTCGCTGGAATTTTGATGCCACTTTCTCTCGGTTTAGAATAATAAGCATATAGGGAAAATGTGTGTATGCATATATTATACAAACATACAACGCAGACCTTAATACTAGAAATACACCATCTATATCACCTGTGCTTTGGCCTTCTGGAACTTTCCATGCAAAATCTTTTTACCAGTAATTTGAAATGGTTCTTCCACAGGCACCTGCTGTACACAGTGGGGACGGCACTGTCGCCGTCTCCCGGTGACTGAGTCATGGGGGGGCGGGGGGCGGCACTCCTCTGGGAATCCTGGTGGAGGGCCTGCCTGTGCTCTTGGCCGGAATCTGGTAGCTGAAATGGGTCTGGGGCGTTTCTCCGAGAAAGACCAACAGCCGTGCCATGTGAGGAAACACCCGCTGAGCGAACTGATTTCCCCCACACCCGACTGTGAGCCGCCTCCACGGTGGAAATGACTATTCCCGGTGGAGCGGCTGAAATGAGGGAAGGGGAAATCTTGAATGTACACACTGGCTTGAAACTATATTATGATACCTGGGATATTTCCACGGGTGCTGGCACTACTACACAGTAGAAGGGAGACCTGTTCGTGTGTGCGTATATATACAATATATGTACATACTCAGTGCATAATGTTGGAGTAGACCACTGTGTGTGTATACGTATAAAACGGACATCTTCGTTAAGTGCTGTGCAGATATGTAAATAGATTCAAGAATATATAATCCAAGAAGTTTAAAATGTAAGGAACAGAATGCGCGTATAGCCAACTGGTGAGTAAGAGCAGGCGGTGGCTGGACTGAGGGCGAGTTGGTGGGCTGGGCATGCGCGGTGCACGGAGGCGCCCGGAGAAGGCAGAGGCCCCTGCGCGGGGGCGGGGGGCAGGGAGCGGTCTGCAGGAGCCAGTGGGAAGGGTTCAGGGCTCTCAGGACATCAGAGACAGGAAGAAGCCACATAGTGACCCCCGGTAGGTGTTGGGGTGCAAATGCCAGGGCGACCTCAGGCAACGTGGGCGAGGCTGCGCGGCCAGAGCTGCAGGAAGGTGACGCTCGCTGCAGAGTGAGCTGTGCGCGTGCCGCGGTCCAGGAGACGCACCCTGCGGGCCCCACGGGAGCGAGCTGTGGGCTCCAGCGGGGCTCCACGTCGTTCTCTGGAGCACCCGCGTGCTCTGCTCTTAAAGGGTTTCCCCAGCTCTCCGGCCTTCCCGGCCAGCCGTGCTCGGTGCTTCAGGCCTGGGGGTCCGTGCTGGCCCTCGCGGCTCTCGGTGACTGACGTTAAATGCCTCTCGGACTCCGTCCGCTTCCTGCAGGGTCTGGGTAGGCGAAAGCCTTGCCGGCTTCACGGGTTTCCCCGTACCTGGTGCCCCCAGCGGGGAATCCACCGGATCAGACAACAAGGGATCATCTACTCAGCCCTGTGTGTTTGTAACCGTGATCCACATGACCGATGAGTAAGGAACGATGCAATCTCCGTTCAAGCTTTATTTCTGCCTTTATTTTTAAAGGACCGAGGGTGAGAAACATAGAGGATTCCTTTGCCATTTTTTCAAGGCCAGCCCAGGGACACCCTTTGCCGTTTTCCATTTCCTCTCCTTCCCTGCTGCTCCAGACAAGACTGCTGACAAGGCCACCGCCTCACCGCGGCTCCGCCTGCTCCCAGCCCAGGCCATTTCTCAAGTCCTGTCCCCGCTCCAAGGAGCTTCCCCAGTCTTTCTCTCCAGAAATATGTCACCACCTCCTCCGGGAACTTGCTGAGCACTCCCGTTTCTTTCCGGCAGGGTCTGAAAACCTTTCCAAACACGTTTGGCTAGCACTCCATTCATTACCAGCGAGCACTTTCATGGATGCCACGGCCAATTCCCACAGGGCCCTCTCGCTGCCCTCCCCCTGTCTGGAGCGCAGCCGCTGATCTGGCTCCTGGGCCCGCTCACATCCGTCCTGCCGGCCCTGTCCACCCAGTGCAGAGGGACCCCTCCTTCTCCCGGATGCCCGTACAATTTATCGTCTGAATAATTCATCTGGCAGTGAACCCCGCTCTGCCCTGTGACATCTCTTTCATAATCGTCTAGTGCTGTGGTTTAAATATTTGGGGGTTTCCTTTCCCTCTGTTCACATGATTATATATTCTCTTTCTTCACAAACCAGTAGTTGTATGTTTTATATTCTCCACAGTCCCCAGCTCTCAGCAGTGAGATGTGGGCACTTACTAAATTATCCATTGATTTGAGCCGATTTCCATTTTATTGAAACATGTACAAAGTCATCCCCACCATTTTGCTTTTTATCTTGCTGAAGGGTGGTGGGCGGCCGATCTGACCCCTGAAAAGCTCTTCCTGCGCGAGTCTGATCTACAAAGGGCACCGTCCAGGAGAAAGGGACAGTCGTGGCCCCAAGCCTGAGACGTGAACCACCAGCCAAGTCTCTCAGGGGACTGGCCTCATGTAGCCAGGGAAAGAGGCTATCCGACAGAAATTTAAAAGCATGAAGGTTTTAAAACATAAGGGTATAATATTCAAAGTGGCACATTTGAATAGCAAGTAGAGTTCTGCAGCGTTCACCACACAGACGCGGAGCAGAACCGCGGCCTGCCCCGCTGCTGTCCCTCCCTCACATGGGACACGGGCTGCTCAGCCTCAGAAGTGCAGCGGGCCCGGCACGGGACACTTCTGGCTAACCTCACACTAATAAATGGGGGACCGACGGGCACGTGAGGGGGTTTCGCAGCAGGTGATAAACTGTCCCCAGAGTGCTTCCTGATGGGTCAGTGCCCGCCTGGACGGGGGACTCTGGAGACTCTCTGTGAGTCTCCTCCCAAGCCCCGCCGGAGTCCCCGAGCTGGTCTGCCATGGGAGCGGGAGATGCAGCGAGGAGACAGCCATCGACGACCCAGGCAGCAGCTGCCACCGGACGCCGGATCTGCGGCCACCTCAGTTGGACTCCGCAGCCTGCAGACCTGGGAGAAGGAAGTCTCTGTTCCTTGTGAGCCACCGGTCTGTGAAGCGAAGTTTGTTGCAGCAGCCGGAGCAGACTAAGACAGCCATGAAGACAGCATCCCGTCGCAAGTGAGAGCAGGCCGAGATGAAGTGTAGAGAGACCATGAAGACAAACGCAGCGTTTTGCTAGAGATCGGGTAGCAAAGTGGAAAGTGAAACGTGAGCCACCTTGCAGGTGGGAGCCACGGGGACCGGAAGGTGGGAAAACTGCACGCCCAGAGATACAGACCCCCGGACACCTGGCCGAGGGGGCGGTCGGACACCGACCTGGGAAACCATAGAAAATCAACCGCGTGTGGCCTTCACCGCTAACGTTCACGAAGGGCACACCTGTCCACAGGGAAAGGGGCGCGTCGTTACTCAGCGCCATACCAGTAGACGTAACTAGGAATGACGGTATGCAACGAAGAAAGAGAAATGTCGTCACAACGGGACGGAAGGTCGCCTGGGCTGGTGGCCCCTCTTAAAGCACGACACCATTTCCCAAAGCCGTTGGGAGGGGTCC
Source organism: Phyllostomus hastatus (assembly GCF_019186645.2). Lineage (NCBI taxonomy): Eukaryota > Metazoa > Chordata > Mammalia > Chiroptera > Phyllostomidae > Phyllostomus > Phyllostomus hastatus. The sequence goes on along the minus strand of NW_025333607.1, from coordinate 20,513,537 downwards.
TGTCCCCTGAGGCACACGGGATAAAGGACATTAGACTGCGAAAAGAGCACCACAGAGCGTCCCCCCAGCAGAGAGGTGCCGGGGAGCGGCCCGAATCGGTTCTCATCGCTGACTTCATGAGTTTCTTCGAATTGGGGTTCAGAGGGGAGAACACAGTATCAGGGTTCCCCTCCTTAACTCCGGCTATTTGCTGCGTGTGGGCTCCCTGCCTGGCGTACCTGGGGGAACCCAGGCACTTGCTGCCCCGGCTCCGTCCGGGCCTCCGAGGTCTCCCCTGAGCCTCCCAGGTGGAAACGGGCCGTGGAAGGAGCACTTCTGAGGCAATCAGAGCGTTCAGTCTTCTTTCCTTCCACCTCACCCCGGCGAACCCTTTGAAAAATAGATGGGGATTAAGTAGCGATCTTTTGCTGGATAACAGAAGGGCAGAGGAGGGGAGTGCGCTCAGCTACGTGGCAGGAGAAACCACAGCGCGGAAGGCCTGGTAGAGAGACCTCGGGGTGTTCATTGGGAGGCTTGATGGGAGGGACAGAGGGTGAGGGGACCTGAGTGGTAATTTTTAAAGTCCACTTTCAAAAGTGCCCATGAGCCCACTCAGTCTCGATGCTTGAACGACCCCCGCGGCACGGGGGCTTCGGCGGAGACTGCGCACATCTCGAGACCAGCAGTTGGCTGCAATGTAAATACTCTTGACGGATCGGTATGAAAACGGCCCTGCCTCCCACTCCTCTCTGCGGCGCTGACAAGAAAGTGACCGGAGAGCTGCATGAATTATGCATGCTCAGAAGACGGAGTGGCTAGGGGCCGGAGAAGAGAATGCTTATTTTGTCTGGTTCCACGCTCCCCTGCGGTGGGCGTCCGCTTAAATTGGCTGTGGTTAATTTATGAGGCTGCCACCTCTCCGCTGATCTCCGAGGCACAGGGATTTGTTTTTCTCACCTTTATTTCCAGATAGTCAAGATATTTCTGGAAAGCCAGCCGATCTCTGCCTCTTGAAAGGAGTAAAAGCATGCGGAACTGGTTATGATTTGGGTAAAACGAAAAGCTCTGTTTCCCACTCTAATGCCTTTCCCACCCAAAGTGTAATAGTGTTTAAATTCTCCATCTTACAGTCAGTTCTTTTGGTGAGGCTTAATTTTCCAATGCACCCTTTCAATATCCAAATTTCTTGTAATTCATAATAATACTATTTTATCTCATAGAATTCCCCCCAGGATTAAATTGAATGACTTAGTCATGCCTATGAAGTACTTAGCCTAGTGCTTGGAACATAGCAAGTGTCCAATAAACACTAGCTATTTTATTGCTATTATGAGTACTATGATTATGACTAATGATTATATTACCCCTATAAGGTGACAACCACACAGTGGTTTTTTTTGTCTGTTGATTAAATTTATCGAGGTGACCCAGGTTAACAAAATGACACAGACCTCAGGGCACAAGTTCACAACACAGCGCCTGTCCCTCACTGTGCCGTGTGTTCACCACCCCAAGGCAAGCCCCCGTCTGTCCTCACTTAGGTTGCCCCCTTTCCCTCCCCCACCTCCCCCCACGCCCCTCTCTCCCGGCATCACCACCCTGTCCTTACGCACATCCATCCACGGACTCGCGACTTCTCCGGCAGGCGATGGGCCCATGAGAAGTGGACGAGGAAGGAAACTTTTCAGGAGGACGTAAGAGGACTAGTTTAGATATGTTGCTGGGTCACCCAGGAGCCGGCTCAGTCGGATGCGTTAACTCAGCAATGTTCAACCTTTGTCACCTCGTGGCCCACAAACTCATTACTAGGATTCTGCAGCACACCAGAAAGGATATTCTTTGCCAACCTGACAACAAAATAAGTATAATTTTGATTCATTCACGCTAGACAGCTGTTGTGCTGGCTGTTGTCATTGTTTCATTTGACAGTCGAAGGGAAAAGAGGTCGGTGTCCCTGACTAAATAGTCAGGTAGTGCATGTTTGACAAATGCTTGTGGCACGCCGGTTGGAAATCACTGTGTTAACTCAACAAGAAACCTGGGCTCATTCCCCCTCCTGGGTCCCGTGACTCCACCTTCTGAACAAGGCCACTTCCTGTTGTTACTCTGCGGGATAAGTAGTTGCTGTGTCCCGCCCCATCTGTCTCTATAAATACGGAGACCATTTCGGGTGGGGGACCTTTCTCGATGGGACTGTGTGCCATGACGCTTTGAGACCCTCTGTGCCCAGCCAAAGCTGTAAGATAAAGACAAAGAGAACTTAAGGGATTCGTATGCCCTGTTCTCTCCCCGCTTGTGCGTCTTGCCCCAGTAAGCCCTATATCCGGACCGCAGGGCATCAGCAGTGTTAGGTCCATGGGCACTCGGCAGAACTGGCTGGGTGGAGAGACACCTCATTAAGGAAGGAATAATATAGGCTCTTGGGTAACTCAAGAGCATTCAATCCTATAGAAAAAAATAAGAATAAACGGAGGAAGGGACTCAGCAAATGGAAATTATTAACTCAGAATAAAACTCACAGTGTTACCTGGCCCTTGTTACAAGTGACATTAGTGCTAATACAATAGCATTTCCCAAGGAAAATTGCTGCATAAAATCTCAACTCACTTTATTTCTTTCCCTCTCATCTCTGTTCCCTAATGCAACCTGCTAATTTCTAGCTCCTTTAGCTCAGTTGTCAAAGAGGGCATTAAAAACCAGGCTTGAAAATTAGTTCTCCTGATCAAAATGTTATTAAAGTCATTTAAAATACTGCACAGAGAGGCATGTATTACTGTTATCAATTTCTAATTAGAAATTAATTATCTACCACAAACTAGAAGTGAATGATGCACTGTTAAATGAGGGTATAAAGACAGTCATACTAAATAAGAAATGAGAAAGTGCCAAAAAATAAATAAATAAAAGAAAGGATCAAGATGATCTCGGATACATTGAAGAAGGCATACTAGAGATGGGAAGAAGTAATCTCCACTTAAAAAAAAATCACTAAGACGGAAGATATAGAGAGGAATAAAAGCCCTCCCCCACGACATGAAGAATACCCATCTCTTCAAAAAGCAAGTATTAAGAATAAGTAGGTTATAAAGATGCGAATGTAAAATGCTATGATGTTGGCTCCTTATCTTTCCGTGGGATTCTAATTTGACTGGGGCACAAGGCAAAGGATGGATGTGGAATGTTTCCCCGCGCGGGCTGTCAGAATGATAAAACCGAAGACGCTGCAAATCAGCTTTTCCGTGGACAGCTGGTTCATCATCGTTAGTATGTATATCCTTACTAATATGTGGGCCGCTTGGCTATCGGAGAAGTAGACTGCTGCTCTTTGAAATTCACCACTCCAGTCAATTGCCACAGTGAAAGCACAAATGTCACGCTCTAACCAACTCGGATATCCTGTTTGTTCTTACTGGCTTCTTCCACAGAGGCAAGATATTTTGCTACCATTCTGCTTTAAAAAATATTCTAAAGATTTTAAATGGCATAATATGCATGTTCATAAACCTGCATATCTGCATTTTTCTTATGTCTTTAGCCCCATGAGGAGCTGGACAGGCTGGGAGAGTTGGAACCCTTTCTCAGCAGAGGTATTTGAATTTTTACGTGAACTGGATTCAAATAATTGACCATAAGATTTGAGTTCCCATTCTGGGAACCAAAGTGTCCCAGGTTCAATTCCCAGCCAGGGTACATTCCTGGGTTGCAGGCCATAACCCCCAGCAACCGCACATTGATGTTTCTCTCTCTCTCTCTCCCTCTCTCTCTCTCTCTCTCTCTCTCTCTCTCTCTCTCCCCCTCCCTCCCTCCATTCCCTCTCTAAAAGTAAATAAATAAAATTAAATTAAAAAAAAAAGATTTGAGTTCCCATCTAGGACTGTAGTCTTATTTCTTGTGGTCATTATTAGACTATCTTTGGAAATACAAAAGTCACGTACATAAAAGGAGCTCAAGTGACCGGTTCCAACGTTCATTACAAGGCCGAAGTTGCCGCAAAGACGATTAGATGAAGGACTGAAGGAACGAAGCCCAGTTAAGACCAAGGATTCAGATTATCCCTGCAACCGACCGTCCTGCGTCCGGGAACAGCGACATCCTTCCTGACAGCTCTTATCAACACGCACAAATGATGTGCCCAGTGTCGGTACAGAATTTCTGCTATCTGGGCTCCGAGGATATACAGTAGCTAATACAACAGACATTGTGCGTTTTTCCTCCCTTCCTCCGTCCCTCCTTCCTCCCTCCCTCCCTCCCTTCCCTTCTTCCTCCCTCCTTCCCTCCCTCCCTCCCTTCTTTTTCTCATTCATGTTCTTTTTCCCCCTCAACTAAAGGGTGCTTGAGGCCATTTAAATAATAGGCTATGCCTCAGGAGCACATTTCTCTGATAACCTGGAAAATCAAAGGGATTTTCCTCACCCAAACACTTTTTCCTCCTTATTTCCTATTCTTGGGTTATAGAAGCAATTCACATTTCCATCCCAAAAGATCCCCAAGTTCTGGACTCTATCCACTTGCACCTCTGCTGTCAAACCAGGAACTCTTTCCTGCGCCCATTTCTTTACTGTGGTGCCTGAATGTCAGGGCCGGGGGTCAGCAGAACCCCTGCGCCCTCTCTGCCTGCCGCCCCCAGTGGTGGGCCTGCGTTTGGGGTTCTCAGAGGGTCACCGAAGGCTCTGACACAGCTTCTCAGGGGATAAAAATAGCAGATGAGGCAGCAAAGGTGTAAATCTCAACATTGTTTTCTAAGACGACAAAGAGGGTATTTGATTGAAGTAAAAATGTGTGTGATCTCGCTGGGTTGGGACATGTGGACCCTGTACATGGTGGGAAATGTCCCCAGATCCCCACAGCCCTGTGCTGAGAGGTCCAGGCAGTGCAGAGGGGACGAGGGCGAGCTGCGCAGAGAACAGGTGACGGCTCTGAAGTCTGTAGACAGAAACCTCGGGTCCCGGCACCTCCCTTCTCGGTGCAGCCAAGCAACGGCCCCTCCACCACCCAGGGGCCGTGGGGAGCTTTCCTCTTCAGAGAAATCGGAGCAGGAATGTTCTCCACTCACGGCCACTGGTCACGGCGGAAGGCAGGGGTAAAGCCAGCCGTGGGAATAGAAGCAACAAGTGGACACCGACAGGCGGGACTGTGGGATGCTCCGCCTGTCCCACAAGCGCTCCCCCTGTCTCTCGGAGAGTCAGTGCTTCTGCTGTGACACCCTCTAACGGCCGGCAGAAGGACGTGGGGCATTGGTGGGTCATCCAGGCGCTTCCCGGCTGGCTATGGGGGGAGAGGAATCAGCATCAGGCCCTCCCCCTACTCCGGGCTACACGGAACCTTCTTCGGGAGACCAGGGCTGCAGAGTCTCTAGGGCAGCTTCCAGACCCTACAGCTTCCATACGAACCCAAGCTTTCAGAATAGAAAGTCAGCCTGCACGGGTGGGGTGCATAAAAACTAAGTCGAATTCAAGCATCAGTGGAACCATCCCGTATTGACTCTCAACTGCCATCTGCCAATTCCGCAAGAATGTAGGATTCAGCGTTCATTCCAGGCGTCGACCCGCAGCACCGGAAGAGAGAGATGTCTCCAAAGACCTTCTGCAGGTGAATGTGCCTTGACTCTTCGTTAGAACTCCCACCCTCGGGGTTCCTCAGCGGCCCCTTCAGAAGGCCCGCAGAAGAAACTTCTCGAGCAGCTGCCCCTGAGCTCCAAGCGCAGACAGCCAAAGAGCAGGAGATTTAAAACTGTTTTGATTACTTGACCAAATGTGGTTATGTATTTTACATGAAGATCTCATTCTTTACTGGATATTTAAATGTTTTCTGAATACTCCATTAATAAAATGCAAATGCCGGATTTCTTCCCCTATTAGTTTTTTTCTTTCTCCTGTCCCCTGAGGCATACACTGAATTATGAGTTAAAAGTATTTTGATTAAAGCAAGAAGTAATTTTTGCAGAAAAATTCCACAAAGGTTGTCACTGAAAAGAATTTGCATTTCTGAAATCTTATGAACTCTCTTCTCCTAAAAAGTACATTTCCCAAACAAGACAGAATGGACCTAGTTTTTAAACCTTAAATACTTGACATTAATTTTTTTCTAACTTTGTTGAAAATTAAAGAGATGGAAACCCCATGTATAATACACTGGTGGGAAAGAGAAACTCTTAGTCCTAGCTTTTGGGGCATTTTAATTGGTACCCATCTTACAACTATCATTACTTCGTGGCTACCATGACCTCATTTCATGAAAGATTTCTCTGGTTGACACCATTACCTTGTCTGACCATATCATATAATCCATCAGCTATTTCAGAGTCTCCTTCACTCAGACTCAACGACAAAAAGTTGTCATTCTGTGTAAGCAAACTCTCCTGTATGTGATGACTCAAATACAGTCATGCAATGGTAATCCTGTTTTTGTAGTTTTGTTTAAAGTAAAAATCCTGACCTGGGCAGATGGTTAATTACAGAATCCTTAATTGTTCTGCAGAGAGAGATGCCGTAGATGTTACTTTATCCAAACTTCAGCTTCTGATCACAGCTTCTCATACAACCTCTAAGAGCCTAAGGTCCTTTTCCAAATTACATCACAGAACTATTTCTAAGGACTTTCATTTAGCACATTGCTACAATTTTACTAATTCCAAGCTTTCACAGGTAATGGTAAATAATGCCAGGATTCAATTGTTTTGACTTATTTTTCCTATAGTTATTCTTTCTAGACCCTAATTTTATACATAATGCATGTTTTCCTTGAATAAGCATTTTAAAGGGTGATTTCTTTCCTTGTTTGCATATTTATCTACACATCATTCTTCAAGTTTCCATTGCATTGTAATACATTCCCCCTATGCTTTGTGTATATGGTTAAAATTAAAATACACTGTTCAGTCTTGGCCCACTTTTAAAGTTCTTCAAGAATCCTGTTAAAAATCCACAACATCTTTCTTACACCTAAATGTGAATTTTTTGGTAATCTTTATGTTTAGCTAAATTTAGATGGATTTTATTTTTTTTATTTTTGTTTATTGATGAGAGAGTAAGAGAGAGAGAGAGAGATGGAGAGAGAGATTTGTTGTTCTATTCATTGGTTGATTCTAGCATGTGCCCCAACCAGGGATTGAACCTGCGACCTTGGCGTATCAGGACTATGATCTGACCAGCTGAGCTACCCGGCCAGGGTTGATGGATTGTTAAAACATGGTTCGGGGAGTGAGGTAGACCTGAAAGTTGGTCCAGTTGGGGTCACGGCCAACCTAGGAAACAGGACGTTGGTTTGTCATGCAGCATGGATAACCTGGAGCTATCGCTGGCAGTTTGGTTGGGGGGTGGGGAGAACAGGACAGTTATGTGGCCCACAGTTCAAGGGCAGTTAAGCGAGAAAAGGGGATGGGCCTGTAAGGGGGGCAGGGAGCTACTTCAGAGAGCCTGGGACCTTTGCCACGATCCGCTGTGTCACCACAGGGGGGCAGGGCCACAGAGGGTCACTTGTTTTAGATGTAGGGATATGTGTAACTGACTTTCATAGTTCCCTAAATATCATCAGTTAGATGAGCACCTCTGGTAAAGAGTACATGGTCATGTTTTCATGCAAGCAGAAGGGAGGGAGGACGTTATCTGTCCACGCCGTCCACATGCGTGGAGTACGCCAGCCGTCCGCGTGCACTGCCTTCATCGCACGAGAGGCGGATCCCGGGTAGCTCACCGCCCGCCCCCCCCCCCCCCCGAGAACCGCACGCTCACAAGTCTCCAGTGCATTTCCTCCCCTGCTTTTCTTACACGATTAGATTTGCAAGTGTTAGACAAACGGTACTTGACTCAGTAAAACAAACCATTGTGGCTGGAGTATTTCTGATGCTAAGATTAAGTACGAGTAAATAAAGCTCAGAATTAATGAAATACATAACAATAAACAAAACTCCCTTTATTTCCTGGAAACAAAGTAAGTTAACATAGTTTTTTTATCTATAGCTCCTGGACGGCCCACAACTGTGGGGTTTTGTCCGCGGTTTTGGCCGCTGTCACCTGTGGTTTGGGGGTGGGATGTGCAGTGAGTCCGCACTTCACACCCCACCCAGCCGCCGCCCCGGTCCTGCTCCCCATTCATCTCCGTCTGTAACTCTGTCCTGGCCAACGTTTGCTTAGGAGAGTCATACAATTTACGTTTTGTTCCGGGCAACATAATGCACATGCACGTTCCCACAGACAATGGGCAGAAATTACTGCCGGGCGTTTGTTGCTGAACTGATGCACAACAAGCAACTCGCAGGTCAAACCCTTTTGAATGAAGACTCCACAGTCGGTGGATCAGGGGAGCCTGCAGCTGCCTGCAGACCAGGCGTCACCACGGACCAGGGAGGCCAAGCCCGTGAGCGCGCTGATTTCTAAATTCTTTGTGGCGAGAACATCCCTTGTCCAAGCTGGGTGAAGTGTGTGCGCCTAAACACCTATTGCATCCGAAGAAAAAACCACAACGTGATCTATTTGTGCTTTTCTTAATTGCATGATTGTAAAAACTTTGGGTTCTTTTCCTCTGTTTTGCCGTTTTTATTTTCATTTGCTATCCAATGCTGGTATTTCTTTAGGAAGGGAATGATTCAATCATCAGTATCTAGTGCTTTCATAATACTTTTAATTTTGTTTTTCGTACCGACTTTATATTTATGGTTAACGGCTCTTTTCTGGGTTTGTGACCAAGTAAGTCTTCTGGTGGTAAAAGGTGAGGACGCGGTACGGCAGGTTCCCCGAGGCGCTGAGTGCTGGCGGGAGAGCCCAGACGGCTGTCTATCACACTTGAACCTGCCGTGGTCCAGCATGGTTGTCACTCACTTGTTCATTCAAAAATACTGATCACCCACGAGACATCAGCGAATAAAGCATAATAACACCAGTATTGACTTGGTCTTTATGCCTGAAGGGCGGTGTTGGTTCGGTGCGAAGCTGGGATCGGAGGGAGGGACGACCACACGCAGACGGGTCAGTTGAAGGATGTCTCCGTGATTCGGGCGAGACGAGGGCGTCTTGAGCCGCGTGGCATGTGGGGGAAGACTGGGAGGGTTCTCGCTCGTGGGGGCAGCACGCAGGGTGAGTGAACGTATGGGGGGGAGGGAGGGGACTGCAAAACAGGCGAGCAGGGGCTCCATCTGCTGAGAAATGTCAGGGTTTGGAGGAAAGAGGATGCTGAGTTTATTTTTGGGGTGCACAGAACGAGGACCCTGTAAGACACCCAAGCGGGGAAGCCCAGGAGAGGGTGGGAGCTGGGTGTCGGAAGTAAGGGGAACAGGGGGGCCGGCCGCGGGGGGCCTGCAAGTGGGGAACAGAATGTTACCAGACTTGATTAAATTATCAGGCGGAACGTGCACAATAACCAGAGAGGAAGCTCAGGACGGAACTGAAGAAGGGCAATGCTCAAGGGCACGGCCGGTCTCCCTTTCCTGTATGGGCCCTGACGGTGAATACTGCACAGTTTTTCAGGCCACACGGTCCCTGTTGTAACCACAGCATTCAACTCTGCCATGACAGTATGAAAGCAGCCCCAGACAATGTGTGTTAACACATACACGGGCTGTGCATTTTTCAAGAGAAAACGTTATTTCGCAAAGCAGGCCCGATGTAGTGGAGGGGCCGTATTTGGAGAGCCCCTCGTGAGGGGGGTGAGGAAATGGCAAACAAAAGCCAGAGTGGTGCCGCAGACCCAAGGGGGCGGGGCTGCAGAGGGGGAGACGTCTAGAATATTCTGACTGGTAACAGAAGGAATAGGACTTTCAGGTCAGTCTAGTATTCTTTGCCTAATGGTGGACTTGAAGCCGATTCCATTACATCCAAGAATAAATCCATCATTTAGGACTGTCCTTCATGCAAAACTGGAAACTTAATTATCCCTTAATTATCCATTTTGTAAAACGTTAATTTATGTAGATTATAGGATATGTGTAAAAATTGTGTTCCTTTTTTAGAAATCCTTTTTTTTATCTTTTGCATTTAAAAAAGACATTCATAATATCTAGTTGGCGATACCTCAGATTTTAACTCAAGAGCTCACAAAGTATCCTTTTTTAGGTTGTTGTCAGCTCCCGGCCATTCTTGCAAAAGTGCAGAAAACAGTGCATTTTGCAAGACTTCAGGCTGTTATTCATCAGTCCTCTGTGCAGAGCCCTGGGGGCTACCCAGAAACTCTGTCTGGGGGACTCGGCACACCATGAGGTGCGCCCAGATCCAATCCACGTGCATGAAACACCCCCAAAAGTCACAATGTGCCCCGTTCCTTCCTATCCACGCACTCGTGAGGCAAAGCCACAGGCAGCAGCTTGTCCTTGGATGCCTCTGCATTGGTTTCAGCATTTTTAGATTTTTGGGTTTAGATTTTTTTTTTCAAGTTATCATGGGTTCCTCTTGTCTTGCCATTGTCACTAATGTTTTGTTCTGTAAGTACATGTGCTTATCTCATTCCTTTGACTTCTTCCTCTTTCTTTTTCTAACTAAAAAGTACTTACTGGTCTTTTAAAACACATTATTTGACTCATCTCCAGATTGCCAGGCGTACGTGTTCGAGCAATTTTCATCGGGCTCATGCATTGCATATTTCCCGAGCCCGAACATATTAGCAATTCCAGTAACTTCACCAGAAACGATAGCTCCACTGAGTATATTTCCTGCCAAACTCTCCTATTTCTGTTAAACATCACTTAATTGATTTTTTTTAAATTTTTAATTTTGCATGTAGTATTGGATACGTAAAGCCTAATTTTCATTCCTTTCTTGAGAGTCCCATATTTTCTCTCCTTGGATTCTTGTGGAAATGTATTCCTTAAACATATAACTCGAAAAAAAAATTACCACCATATGTTTTTCTTTCAGCTCAGTGAGGTTTGGTACTTCTTATGTCATCATTATGATTACCTCCACTCACTTTCTAATTTTGTTCTTATAAAATGCCAATTTTGTTCCGTCATTTTAATCCCATGGCCCATTTTACTCTGCACGACTGATTATGTTTGCTGTGCTGAGACCCTAGTTCTTTCAAACTTCCAACAGGCAGATTGAAATCCAGTTTGAAATTTTAGTTTCTTTGCAATCTCAGCTTATTTATCTCATCAGGCTCCCTTTGTGTCTCGGTTCTCATTACTAATCTGTTCCTCTCCATTTCATACTTTATTTTCTGTTTCTTACAGTCCAACTTTCCTAAAAATTTTTTCTGATAGCATGCAATGATTTGATTTTTTATTCTTTAGTTTTTGGCATTCAGCCTTTTAAGAGTTGTCTTCCCAGGGATGGAATTACAGAGACATTCGTCATACTCCCCTTTCGGAATGCAGACGCCATGGGAGGTCCCTCACTGACTAGTTGAGTGTTAACACACAGTGTCTCAGACTTCGAGAAGCTGGATGTCCAGGTAACATATAAAACTCCAGTGTCAGTTAGAATGCAGACTAGGCTGTTCCAAGAGAGACCCTAAACTACAGCTGTGGACATAAGATAGACACTAATGCTTCTCATTTAGCAGTCTGCTCACTAGACCATTGGGTCAGGGTTAAGGTTAAGGTCAGGGTCAGGGTCAGGGCTAGGGCTAGGTTCCTCCATGTTTTCATCTCAGATTTCCTTCCCCGGCAGGCCGGGGCTGGGCCACTACGATTATCCTGTTTCAGGCTGAGAGAGGCGCAGAGACAGGGAGGGAAAGTCAGTTCATTTCTCTTGGGCTGCCTCCTCACTAATTATAAGCATCATTTCTACTCACACCGTGCTGACAACTTGTTACATCTCAACCACCCGCTGAACAATAAGCTAAGGTAATTTTTAGCTGCATAACAATATGATTAGTGAAAACTCTGTTATTGTGGGAGAAAAAAAAAAAAAGAGAAATGGATCTGGACGGAAAAGGGCCCCAGCCTCTAATAGTTCTCTTCACCATTCTCGCTTTCCCTTTTTCTCCCTGTAAGGAGAAGGTTTTCCTAGACGATACGTTTCAGCTGTCCTCCTGCCTTCTGCGGGGGCACCGAAGCGAATGCTTCCCCAAGCCCTAGCCCTCCCTGTCCACCGGCTGCTGGCTGCACGTCTCAGAGCGCGTGCGGTCCTCGCTTCCTGCGCCGCACACCGCGCCCCCCCCCGCCCCCCCACCCCACCGGCCCCGCCGTTCTCAGAAGGAAGGGAAGCGGGCGAGTGAGATTGTCACGAGCCGCTGGAAGAACCATTGGAAACTGTGCGGCGCAGACAACGGGGCGTGGGAAATGGGGAGCACAGGGACGTCCGCTGCGCTGAATGACAGCAAAATGACACAACCCCAAGTGGCTACAGGCACTGTAAGTCAGACGGAGGAAAAAAAATAGCCTGTGTTCGACGAGAGATGGAAACACACGATTGGAATCGCCGGGGAAAGGAAGGAGCAGGATCGGAACGTCTTAAGTTCACGTTCGGACGGGGCAGCGCTTTTCCCACGCCACGTCCGATCAGGCACTCGGTCGTTATCTTCCTCAACGCGTGCTGCCGCGGGACCCTTGGGACAGACACGTTTTGTTCATGCAGCGCTGGTAGCCGTGGTTAGGTAATTTATTTTCCCACGAGATGGTTTACAGAGAGGAGATTGTGTTTACCTTATCAGCCTACAAGGCCGAGAGCTGCTTATTTTGAAGCAAAAAAAGAAAATCGCAATTTCTATATGTTTTCTGCTTAGAGAAATAGTCTTGAGTTTTATGAGGTCATTGCGTTACTATGCTAGGCACGGTGGGACAGGCGGTGATACATAATGTGCAACGATAAGGTTCGGGGACTAATTTTGGTCTCTGCACAAACACGCCACTGTATCTATGGTGACACGAAAGAGTTTGTTCTGTCTACAGAGTAATCTCCTATGGAGAACTTAGTACAGAAAATCCCCAAAGTGCTGTTTTTTTTTTTAAAATAACATTTTAGAACTTTAGGGAATTGACTTTTGCATAAGGAGCATATAACTATTCTCTAAAAATAGCTCATCTTTCTTTTTTTGTGATAGCAGTAGATTTAATTTTGGTAATTTGCCCAAACGATTCTTTCCAAGTTTGTTAAATATGATACACAAGCATATTTGCCAATACTGTTTATAGTTATATATGAAGTGGCAACAATATGAAGAAACTGACTTTCCTTCATTAAAGATAGAGGAGAAGACTTTCAGTACTTAATGCTCCAGCCGAGGAAAACACAACATGTTAAATATGTCAGTTCTTCTTAATTAGTTTGTTAATTAATTAATATGTTAATAAAATTCAAAGTCATGGGGATTTTCTAAGCTTAAAAATTGTTCAACAAAATTGATACGGTGACCAAAAGGCCAAGGAATTTTTTTTGAAGGAGAACAATGATTTGGTTGATATGAAATTTTGTATAAACTTATACTAATAAAAAATAGCTTGATATAGTTGTAGATATAAACAAACTGGTCAAACAGAATAGAGTACAGAAATACAGCCAAGCATGTATGAAAATTTATCATGTAATGCCTATAACTATGAAAAAAAAGATTTTAGATTCCTATTTCATGCTTAGAATAAATCCCTAAAAATTCCAAGCTTTTAATTCTTTAATCAAATTTTACTTCTGGAACTTTGCAATGTTTGAGTAAGACTTAAAAGGCTTTATTTATTCCAAGTTTTGCTATATTATTTTCTATTTTCTATATTTTTATAGTTTTTAAAATGTTTATTTCTCCTTTGTGAATAGTGAAATAAAGTTTTAAAAATAAGATCATAAACTTAAAAGAAACTAACATGGAAAAAGCAGATGCACACACTTACAGAAAAGAATGTATGCCAGTGATGCTAGAATACAGTTTATAAAACAAAAGGAACATTTTAAAAATATGAGCCCTGGCTGGCGTAGCTCAGTGGATTGAGCATGGGCTGCGAACCAAGCATCGCAGGTTCAATTCCCAGTCAGGGCACATGCCTGGGTTGCAGGCCACGGCCCCCAGCAACCACACATCGATGTTTCTCTCTCTCTCTCTCTCCCCCTCCCCTCCCTCTCTAAAAATAAATAAAATCTTTAAAAAAATATGTAGCTCTAACTTATAATATTTAATATTACTTATAATATGTAATATTTTATTTATTCAATTTAAATTATTTTCCACTAACTCCATGTTCAAATTCTAGATTTCATTCTTTTTTCTTCTTACAAATAAATGACTAGAAAATTGGGTCAAGTTCCTCTTGACTTCCTAACCTGATCACTGTGCTGAGTTTCCTACTCTACTGAAGTATACAAAAGTAGATAAATATTGTATATGCTTAAATGTACAGTTTGAAAAGTTTTAACATGTTCATGTAGCAATGAAATCATTGCTACACTCAAGGTAGTAAGTATATTTATTCATCACCCCAAAAAGTTTTCTTAAACTTTTATAATCCCTCCCTCCCATCCCATAATCCCTAGATAAACACAGTCTGCTTGTTGTTATAATAGATTAATTTGCATTCTGTAGAATTCTAAATAAATGGCATCATATGCTATGTACTTCTGTATGTGTGTCTGGCTTCTGTCCCTCAGCTTATTTTAAGATGCATCCATGTTGTGACACATACAAACAGTTTATTCTTTTCTATCGCTAAACAGTATCCCCTTGTATGGATACAGTGTTTGCTTTTCCATGTGCTGGTGGGTGGACACAGGCTGCTTCCAGTTTGGGGATACCGCAGTTCCCTGGGCAATTACCTAAGACATGAAGGGATAGGTCACGTGGTAGGTGGGTGGTTTGACCTCAGGAAACTGCCCAAGCCTTCTCCAAGGTGGTCACACCATGTCATACTCCTCCCCGCAGCGTGTGAGAGTTCAGTTCGCCTGCAGCCTCACCGACACTTGAAAGAGTCCATGCTACAAACTTTAAACAGCCTAATAGGTATACAGTGGCAGCTCACTGTGGTTTTAATTTGCATTTCTTCAATGTCTACTGATGTGAAGAAACTTTGTTAGTATTTGCCTTCTGTATCTCTTCTTTTTTTAAAGATTTTATTTATTTTTAGAGAGGGAAGGGAGGGAGAAAGAGAGAGAGAGAGAAACATCAATGTGTGGTTGCTGGGGGTCATGGCCTGCAACCCAGGCATGTGCCCTGCCTGGGAATCAAACCTGCGACACTTTGGTTCGCAGCCCGCGCTCAATCCACTGAGCTACGCCAGCTGGGGCCTGTATCTCTTCTTTCATGAAGTATCTGTTCTTTTGTCAGCACCCCTATTGGGCTGTTTTCTTATTCTTGAGTTTTGAGAGTTCCTTAGGTGCTCTGCCTCTTTATCAAATATATGACTTACAAATGTTTCACAGACTGTGCTGAGCAGTGTCTTTTGAGGAGAAGATTTCCATTTTGATGGTGTCTAGCGTGAATCTGTTCATCTGTGGACTGTGGTTTTGGCGTCATGCTGAAGAACGTTTGCCTAATCTAAGTACATACACCATTCTGCCAGGTTTCCTTCTAACATTTTAGAATTTTAGCTTTATATTGAGGTATAAAACTCATTTTCAACTAATTTTTGTATTTGGTGTAAACTAGTGAATAAAATCCCTTTTTTAACTTTTAAACATGGAAACCCAGTTTTTCTAGCACTATTTATTGAAGAGACTATCCTTTATTCTCCAAATTGCCTTCACAAGTTTGCCAGAATTAGTTTGTTTGTGTGTGATTCCGTGGATCTACTTGTGCGTGTGTGTGTGTGTGTGTGTGTGCGCGCGCAAACACAGCCTTGTCTTTTTTCAAATTAATTTGGTTATTCTTAGCTATTCTTTCACTATTCTGGGTCATTTCCATCTTATTGTGAACTTAGAATTACTTTGTCAGTTTCTTCCCAGAGAAGATCTGATGCTTCTACTAGAATTACATTGCGTGAGAAACCAGTAAGGAGGCGTCGGCACTGTGCCAATGCTGGGCGTTCTGAGCCACGGGGACGGCCCGTCCGCCTCGTCACACCTTCTGTGTTTCCTCCCGGCCGCGTCTTGCGGTTGCCAAGGGGTGGGTCTCACATACCCTTGTTCAGGCTCTTTCCCGTGGATTTCAGATGTTTTGGTGCTAGGCAAATGATACTTTGTAAAGTCTCAACTCCTATTGTTGGTGCTAGTGAATAGAAATAAAAATAATTTTTAGATGTCGATCTTGCATCCGGTGGTCCTGCTAAGCACACCTGTTAGTTTTATTAGCTTTCCGCGTGGATTCCTCGGACTGCTGCCCGTAGGCTCACGTGACCCACGAGTGAAGGTGGCTCCCCCCCACCCCCCCACCCCCCCCACCCCCCGTGCTGTGAGGACGCCGCATTTCTTCGCCTGCCCCTGTGCTCTGGCCGGCCTCCGTATGCTAGTCAAGTCCCCTTTTCATATGCATGTTTTTGGGGTTTATTGTTTTTAAGGTGGAAGGGCAAAACCTGTGGCTGTTACTCCTTCTCAAGCAGGAGTAGAAATGAATACCATATATTTCCCCATCAATTATTTCCATCTGATCTGTTTCTTTATATTTAATATGCATCTCTTGTGAATAGCATATTATTGGGTCATTTATCTATTTTGACAGGCTTTCTCTTTCAATTGGATTATTTTAGCATTAATAATTTAAGTATCGATACATTTCTGTTGTCATCTGTAATTTCACCCTCTTCTTTATTTGTACCCTTTGTTCGTATTTCCCTGCCCTCTCCCCTTTTCTTACTTTGACTTCTTAAAAAACTTGCAGAGTTCTGTTTCTAGTTATTTGTGGATTTTAGCTATACTACTTTACTGTTTTGGCTTTTTAAAAACTACTTTATCATTGTTTTCTTATTGTTTACTAATCTAGTAATCTTTACATAAACTATGGAATAATCACTTTTCCTTGATCCTTGACTAACGCTTGATTAAAATTGAACTGATTTAATAAGTAGTCTTATTTATAATGTTGAATACTTAAGTTGACTTATAACATTAAAAATCACATTACAGATTTCATAGTTTTAATTTTCTTTTCAAGTACTTCAAATGCCAAATGGGTCTGATTTATAATCCTTACAAGGAAACAATGTAAACATCTGGGCAAGTCTTTTAAATGGAATAGACCAAACCTAGGACATTACGTTCCAAGTGTTCTAGTACTACTTACAGTATTATACATTGCCTTTCCTCTTTCGGCATCACATAAGAAACGTAAAGTCATCTCCACATTTCCAGTGAGAGCCACAAGTCCAGCCTCGCAAAGGCCCTCATCTGCCAGCTTGCTCTGACCTTGCCGCACTGCGCGAACATGCCCACACAGTACCCTGACTCTCCTGCAGGAATATTGGCATTCTGGGTTCCATATGCTTTTTCATCTTTGAACGTAAGCTTTTATCTCTCCAGGATCGGAACGTTTCTAACTCAACCATCCCAACTGGATGAAGGGTGGGTTAGAGATTAGAGTTGGTATATGATTGCCTATTAGGCACAGATTTTATTTCAGGGCATAGGAGATGGGGACCATTTGATTTAGGATGATCCCACCTAGCCAGCGATGTATACGGTGACCCTTATTTTCCTAACAACCGCTGAGTAAACAGGTGAATCCTAAACCTGGGGTAGGTTTTGCCATCTTTCCTGGTTACTACTTAAAGTTGCAAGGCTTGATTGGATTCAATCGATCTCTTTACGTGTAACTGAAATGTAATGGCATCATATTTTTGACATATTATTTTTTAATGCCACTCCATTTCAGTTTTCCATTTCTGCTCTGCATCCTCATCGCTGCACAACCTTGATTAATTATTTAATTTCTCACAACCTCATTTTCTTCATGTGTGAAATAAAGAGGGAAACAGAACAGGCCCGCAAAACCGCTGCGAGCGTTAAGTGAGACAGTGCGGCAGAGTGCTTAGCTCAGGGGCTGCCAGAAGATACTTTTAGCTACAATGGTTATTACAAAACTGTGTGTGCTGACTTTCACATTCACACGAGAGCCTCCTTTCTGAGTCCAGGCTCTAGATGTGTGAGGGCGGGCTCACACACTCAGCGCGGTCTTCCTGGGGTCCACCGTGGGTTTGTAGCGACTTCCCTGGGAAGCTGCGCCACGTCTCAGACAAGCAGCCCTGACTCGGTTGCACGCACCCCTCCCTCCTGTGTGTTAGGGCAGCTCGCACGCAGCCACATGGGGGTTGGCTTCCTACTGACTAACAGGTGTTGCTCACGTGCGGGTAAAGTAAAAATGACCAAATGTGCTCGTTCGGGTGGACTTTAAAAACCAGTTTAGCCAACACCCGTAGAGCATCATTCATCAGAGCAGTGGAAGCAGGGGATGTGCGGGAGGAGTCGTGGGGCAGCTGTAAAGGGGCGAAGAGAAAGGGCTGGTGGGAGGACAAGGGCCGCTGGTTCGGGTACAGCTTCACCCTGGAGAGACGCCCCGAATCGCAAACAGTGAGGAGCGTCCTTAAAAATCACCTTTATGTTTTGATGTTTCTTATTCTCTGTAACTTAAGGTATGAAGTATTCGATTATTTTTTTATTCAAACTAATAGTTCATTCCTCTCGCTAGCACCATCTTCTCAAATCCATTAGAAACCGTGGAGATGCTCAGGGTCCCTGCAGAATTGGGCGGTGGACCCGCACGTGAGAATCCCAGCAGCTGGCTTGTCGGAGCTCACAGGATCAAGGACTTTTGTGACCAGACAGGGCATCTGATGCCAGCGAAGCCAGATTTCTCATGGTCCACAAGAGCTAGGAGAGATGATCCGTCCAAACCAGCTAATGATGAAGATTCTGCTGCGAAAAAAAAAAGTATGCTAAAAAGTTTTCTAACAGAGACGGGTATCAATCCTGTGGGAATCAGTGAAGCAGAATGGACAGAACGTTCCAGCGGCTTTTTGGTTTGCACACTTTCCTGAAGTAAAACTGTTATTTAATCGTCAACCTGTAGCGGGTTCAGACTATCCATGGAACTTCATATTTAAATAGTTCAGTTCGCGTTTCTCGGCCTGTAGGGCTCCACCGGAGCAGAGAAGCGGGAGGGTTTTCCGCAGTCACGAGGGGTACATTTCTGTCTTCAGGGTGCGCTCGCGTCTGCTGCAGGTGTCCGCCTTTCTGTCTGCGTCAAAGCTCTTCCCTGAATGCTCATTTCACACGCTGAATCCAACAATGCAATTACGGGAGACTCTACCTGAGTACAGACAACGGAAATGAGCCAACCGCCGAAATTTAATTTTACTCCCAGCATTTCACAGACAAAGGAATGAACCTTCTAGGTCACAAAACTTGGCAAAGACACCTCCGTGCGTTGGTGCGCTGCCGAGATATGCTTTTTCTTTTAGAATTAAAATCTTCGGTGATTCTTTTTTATTTACTATAGAAGTAGACAGAGATCAAAGATAATGATACAGAAGTCTTCGTCCAGTTCTCTGATCACTGCTGTTTTGGTATCTGTACCCCTTTTATTCTTAACATCCTTGAGTACTTACCAGTGTGCGATGCTATTTAAATATGGAGGGACGTTTCTATTATCAGTCCAATTAATTTGGGCTAAGTTCACAGGGTCTTTTCCCAAGGATGATGCCTAATCGATTTCATTTAAAAATAGAATCAACTGATAATTAAATCTACAGAACCTGTCACCCTCGGGAACAGAATATATTCCCCGGGTCGCATTTCTTTCCGCGGAGTCACGCATTCAGAGAGACTCACCGGCGGAGGTGGCCGGAGGAGACCGTGCCTTAACTGTTTTAGAAACACAGTTTGTCTACGAAAGTGGTTTCGGTGGTGGCCTCAAGGAACACTCACGTCCTGCTGTTCCAGAGCAGGAAGGGCACCCCAGCGACTGCACAGTGGTCCTGCGAAAACAGAACCCATTCTGACTCACAGTTGCTTCAGAAAGCGTCTCTAAATGCTACCTGGATGCCCAGTTTCTCCACCCACAGCCCACGCGGGAACCGCCCTGAAGGTCTATAGGGCGTCCCTATGGTCGCGGTTGCTGTTCACACTGCCCACACCCGCGCCACGCCAGGTCAGCCCCTCCCTCGTCTCAAGGGCACACCCCACTGAAGCAGCCTCGGGGGGCCCCAGCAGCAGAAATGGGGAGAGAAAGCCCAGTTTGGAGACACCGTCTTTATTTTCCATTTCTCAGTCTAATGCACTTCCTAGGCTATTAGTACATAAGGCATTCAGAATTGCATATGTGCGGCTCTGTCTTAACCAAAGGAAATGGGGGGTGTTCGAAAGCAATGCAATTCTACAGGTGACAGAAAAATACCTTGCTGACCTCAATTACACTGCTGTGCTGGTAGCTGCGTTCAAAGGTGTACCTTAGCATCCTCTGCCTTCCTCATTATCTACTGCCGAGCGTCCTAATAGCCTCTTGGCTGCTGTTTAGATGTGCCTGTATTGCTTTTTAACTCTGCACTTCCACTCTCTCTTTCGGGATGCTTTTAGCAGCAAACAGTCTTGACTCAAACGGGCTCACACGATGAAGGAGATGGGCGCTTTCTCATCAGAAGTGGTCCCCTGTTAGCTGTGCGTTCCTGCCCTCTGTCCCCGGGCTCGATCCTCAGAAGGGTTTCGAGCGAGAACACCCTTTCCCATCCGGGCTTCCTGTCTGGTGGCGGCGACCTCCCCAGGAAGATGGGGTTGAGGCGGTGTTCCTCTGTGTCTCAGGGGCGATGAGCACTTTCCCAGAGATCTTAACCTACAGGCTTTCTCGCGAGTCTAATGGACCAGGGATGGCCCACTAGTGCCCCCACTAGTGAACCAATCACCAGCCAGAGAAAGGAGAGCCCCAGGCTGGAGCCATGCAAGAATCCTAAAACATCTCAGAGCGCTGAGGCAGCAACCGCGATTCACGTCCTGTAGTGATTTGGGAGGTGCTGCTGTTTTAATGGTATGGGGTCCTCATCCAATGGAAGGTGACCATTTCTCCATCTATTTCACATAACTGTGTAGTGATTCTGCATGAGGATCTTCTGGCATTCTTTTTATTTACTCATCAGAGTAAACATATCACATTTTATAATTTTGCTGGTTTTTTGCCATTCCCATATCTTTTTTGATTCATGGTAGAAAAAAAGAAAATTATTTATAATTGGATTCTTTTTTTAAAGATTTTATTTATTTATTTTTAGAGAGGGAAGGGAGGGAGAAAGAAAGAGAGCTAGAAAAACATCAATGTGTTGTTGCTAGGGGCCGTGGCCTGCAACCCAGGCATGTACCCTGACTGGGAATCGAACCTGCGACACTTTGGTTCGCAGCCCGCGCTCAATCCACTGAGCTACGCCAGCCAGGGCAATATAATTGGACTCCTATTCTGATATTTTTAGCAGAGCCCCTTAGGTTTCTAATGATCTCATCATTTATCAGAGATGATGGTGCTGCCTCCCCCCTTCAGGCCAGGACTGTGTGATTGTATTTCATTGCCTTCTCTCACGGCGTTAGTTAGAAACTCCATGTCACTGTTCCGTGTCAGAAGCCATAGTAGGCAGCCCCGCCTGCCTTTGTCCCGATTTCATTGCAACTGCCCTTCATGTGCGTTAAAAATAGACTTTGACTTTTGGTTCCCACCTCGGTACTAATTGGACTGGAAGCTTTCTACTCTATCACGCTTAAAGATTGCTCAGGTATAGCTGCTAAATCTATCAAGTTCTTTTTAATGACTCTTCATAAAGTCAACCCTTAAATATTTTAATAAAAGGAATTTTTCTGATAGTCTGATGATTGGGTCATCTTTTCATTCCTGGAATTAGTTGTAATTTGTCACGCTGCATCATTCTTTTAAAAGGCTGCTGGGTGTTTTGGTTAATCATGTAATCGTGTAATTTATAATTTATCACCTGTTTTTATAAATAAAAGTGAGATTTCTTTTCCTTCATTTGTGATAATAGGTGTGATAGCATGGTGAAATTAGCTATTCTTAGGAAAATGCTGCATCTTGGCTTATTTTAAAACAAAGTCTTGCCCCGCCCTGGCCTGGTGGCTCAGTTGGTTGGAGTATCATCCCATGCACCGAAAGGTTGAGGGTTCAACCCCTAGTCAGGGCACATCTCTGGGTTGGGGGTTCAATCCTCAGTCAGGTGTGTATGGGAGGCAACCGACTGATGTTTCTCACCTTCTTACTGTCTCTCTCAAAGAACAAACAAACAAACATATCCTCAAGTATGGATTTTTTAAAAAGTAAAAAAATTAAAAACAAAATCAAAGGGTTCTCCTGCAACTAATTGCAACATTGGAATACACTTCTGGAAAGATGAGTCTGAGCTGGCTGGCTACCCTCCTTGATGCCCAAGGACGGCGTGTTGGGGTCAGACGTTTCACGGTAAGTTAACGTGTGGGGCGCCAGCTGAGTGGGTTTGTCACACTTAGGAGTACAGAGGCGATCTCTGTACACGGTGCCAACTGCCTGGCTGGCTGGAAGTGCCTGCATCTGGGTGGCGATGAGCTGGGACTCTGAATACCATGGCAGACCCGAGCTCCGCCCCCATCGGGGAATGTTAGTTATGACCCACGTAAGCACTTTGCTGGGTCGGGCCAACGGGCAGCTGACGGTCTTGTCACTTACAAGCACACCATTGGCGCTGTCCCCTCCCACACACACTGGTGATCAAGCACTTAAAATCGCCTTGGCCTTTATAAACACGGGCAGTGGTTTAATTTTCGTTCCACTTTTTATAACTAAAAAATCCTGTATGTACCATCATTAGGGAGCCTATATTCATTATTAGGTGGTGAAATACATTGCTAATGTAACACATTGTTAAAGTGAATTTTTAGCAAGAAATCAGAATCTCTCATTTTTTTATAGATTTTACTTATTTATTTTTAGAGAGGGAAGGGAGGGAGAAAGAGAGAGAGAGAGAAACATCCATGTGCGGTTGCTGGGGGCCATGGCCTGCAACCCAGGCATGTGCCCTGACTGGGAATCGAACCTGCAATGCTTTGGTTCACAGCCTGCGCTCAATCCACTGAGCTACGCCATCCAGGCAGAATCTCTAATTTTAACATATAAAATTAGTTCCAAGTTCCAAGACGCCATTTTCCGCAAGAGTTGTGGAGGAGAAGACCCAGGGTCAGGTATTAGTCCGTGCTCGATTTTGCACGGAGGGGCGGTCCGCGCCTACCGAAGCAGTGCCTCCAGAATCAGAGGCTGAATGAAGGACGCTTGAGGTCTCCGTGCTCTCTCTTCGCCCTGACCGTATCGATACCTCTCCTGCCCTTTTCAAAGGTGGCGGAATTATTCACAGAGCAAATAAAACGGCCTTGATGTGGCCTTTGCCATAGCAAGTGATTTTTTTTTTATCAAGGCTAATGAGATTATGAGTCTCATATAATTTATTCTCAGTACTGCACATTCTGTGCTTGAATTGGTTCCTTAATTAGGCATCCAACATTCAACAAAAGACACCCAGGAAAATACATGATAGTTGCTTTAAAAACTCCTCTTGCTGCAGTGTTGAGTCCCCCTGGAACCTGTCATACGGCCTGCTAATACCACGTGGTCACAGCAAAGGCACGCACCACCTTCTCCAGCCTGTTCACCTTAGTTCCTTGGTTCCTTAGTTCCTTGATTGACATCAAGGTTCTGTGGTTGCGCACCCACCTCTTACATTTGATCCCAATATGAGTGTTCGCGTCCCAACACTGGCTCTCGCGATACGAGGAGAGCATGCACGTGTGTGAGTGTGACCGCTGGGTGTGATATAACGTGAACACACTCCCTCAGTATCAGTAACTGAAAGTTTGGAAAACTCCTGTATAATACTAAATCCATTCTTGGTTGATTACTAGTAGTGCTGATATTTCATGAGAAAAACCTTTACTTATATTGGCTTGATATTAACCTGCCTTGGGAACTATCTCTCTTGAGTCCGAATGACTTTTACATGCATAATACCAACAGAAATTTGGGGTAAGCTCATTACTTTTAAATAATTTTAATAAATAGCATTTGCTGTTTTCATGTCATTTAAATTAAAAAGACAGAGGTACAAAAATGATAAAGGACATGTTTATTTTTATTTAGTTTTCCTAGGAAGGGAACATATCGGAGGTTCCTCCTTCTTTATGCAGTCGTACAGTTTTGATGCTTTAAAAAATAATTTATTAAGAAATGTCGTCCTGGCTGGTGTAGCTCAGTGGATTGAGCGCGGGCTGCAAACCAAAGTGTCGCAGGTTCGATTCCCAGTCAGGGTACATGCCTGGGTTGCAGGCCATGACCCCCAGCAACCGCACATTGATGTTTCCCTCTCTCTCTCTTTCTCCCTCCCTTCCCTCTCCAAAAATAAATAAATAAAATCTTTTTTAAAAAAGAAAGAAATGTCTGACAAATGTTGTACTTGTAAGATTGGTAGCATGGAGCATATTTTGTCTTTCTGCATTGCTTCTTTTTTGTTTTGCTGTGAGATAAAGTGAGGGCCCCCCACGTGTTGCAAGGGCCCAGTTTTGCCCAAACAAACGCATTACATCAGCTGGCGGGGAGCCCGGGGAAGCGAGAACTTGGCTGACTCTGTGGGGAACGGCCCCCCACGGAGCCCTGATGGAAGAACCACTGTTCAGGGAAGAATGGAAAGTAGCGCAGACACGAAGCTCCAGGACAAATGTGCGCACTCCTGCTTTTAATAGTATCCGAGGGCTTAGCAAGCCATTAACTTCAGTGCTGCGGAATTGCTAAAAGGAAGATTTAAAAAGAAAAAGCTGTGCTCCCCAGGGACTAAGATGCTGAAGGACCCAGAAAGATCATTTGCTATTGGAGAGGCTCACCAAGCATGGGGGGTCACAGTCGGTTGGAAAGAAATCGGGAAATGCTCCTCGACGCCCCCCGAAAAGCTGGGAGCTGTGGCAGAGGATGCGGAGGAGTTGGTAAAGCATTGGTGTTTTAAATACTAGGGAAGGCACTACAAGTCTTCACAGCCTACCTCAGTGTTCTAGTATATTTAATAAGGACAGTTGCCTTCATGCAAATACATTATCCGTGTTATTAAAAGTGGAAATGTGTTTACATTATTGGAGATTTGCTTATCGAGCACTGGGGAAAACGCCCATGAAAATGCCATATATTATTCTGCCGAAGTACCAGTCCCTACAGACTATTCCACGTCACGCAGAATGAGTAGCCTTGGTGTCAAACCCCCCCATACCTCCTTCTGCCTACTTGGTCATTCTTTCTTTATCTCTCTCTCATACATTTTTAAAAACCCCAAAGAGCCAGAGTCTTGTTCTTTTGAAGATGAGACATCCAGTTTTGATCCTGGGGTTGTAATCAAATGTTATACTTATTATCTGCCATGCTCTTAGAATTTTTAGCTTTTAAGAAATAGAAAGAGAGATCTGGGTTTCCCCTAAATCTTAATCTGCTCCTCCTTAAGTGAAGGGAGAAATTATATCTAGGTTTGATTCATTAGCGATGAAGATGGTTTGTTGTAAATTTTTGCCTCTGAACTTGCTCCACGAGGAAGGAAACTGACTTGGAGGCAAGTTCCTCACAGGAAACGAAGGGTCTGTACTCAGCGATGAGTCTTGGGCTGCAGCCACCGCAGAACAGCTTCCGTGCTTGGTGTAGAATGGAAGACAGCACTGCAGAGGGAAGTGGGAGTTTTCATCCTACGGTAAAGGCGAATGAGAAGCCACAGGACAGAAATGAAAAAAAAAAATTGACTTAGTGCCTGCTACGTGGCAGGCTTTGTTTTTTTCCATTTTTGTTTTTTTTTTATACACATGAACCCATTCAATCCAAAGTTAGACATTTTAAAACACTAAGAAAATAATGGCACCTAAAACCTAGGAACACAGTTCTGGAGTCAGATTACTTGAATCTGACCTCTTGCTCTGCTCACACACTAGTTATGTGATGTGAAGCAAAACAGTTATTTTTCTTCTTTTCTTTGCTTCTCTTTCTTTTATTAAACTAAATTTATTGAGGCAACATTGGTTGATGACATACACATTTCTGGTGTACAATAGTATAATTCGATTTCTGTGTGTGTGCCCACCAACAAGAGTCTAGTTTTCCTATGCTATCATACACTGGACCCCCCTACCCAATAGGCCCTCCCCCACCCCCGCCCCCTCTGGTCACCAGCACCCTGCTGTCTGCATCTATGCGTTTGTTTTTGTTTTGTCGGTTCATTTGTTACTTTTTTGTTTTATATCCCACTTATGAGTGAAATCATACGGGTTTTGTCCTTTTTCATCAAACTTACTCACTTGGCAAAATACCCTCGAGATCCATCCATGTTGTCTCAAAAAGCAATGTTTATTTATATGCGCTTATTTCCTTATCGGTAAAACAGTGACACTGCTGAGGTTCGTAAGGGTTGGAAGAGTTAGTACTGGTGGGGCTTCGAGAGCACTGGTGAACAAGAAACGCTAGGTGAGTGTTTGGCGCAACCATTCACAGAGGTAAAGACTGAGTGTCGTGTAGCGATGCGTCCCATCTCACCGTAATCTGAAAAGGTGCTATTTGAGCATAATATGAAAGCAAATGTTACGGCTGACTTAACATCAGTATTGGTACTATTAATTATTGATATTAGTAGTAGCAATTAGTCATTAAGATATTTGCTTCAGTGGAATGATATTTAGAAAATTGCTTTCGGCATTACGAAATAATGTAGCGGTGAGTGATTGGTGACATGCTCCAGCGAGGGAACGCAGGTCACGCTGACCACACGCAGGCCACACATGCACGTGGCTGGGTCAGCTTGGCCCTACGATTGCTGCCAGGGCACCTCGGCCTGGGAACCTGCATTATTAAAATATCCCGAAGATTAAAGATTAGCAGACTAGGGTACGAAATGCTTTTTAAAGGAAACCGGCAGGAGAAGAGTTTGCACGTGAACTCCGAAGATGAATTCTTGAAGCGGTAACGATGCTTCCCATAAACACGAACGGAGAAGTAGAACGGCGTCCCAGCTAAAGCGTGAGAGCCGGCGTCAGAGTCGCCCTCCATGAGCGGATGGTTCCAGTTCCACGGGAAGTTACGCTCTGTGCTGTGACTGCACGTCTCTGCGTGACGATGAATATTTAATTTCCCTTCTGTGGAGCTGCTCGCATATATCCTATAAAAATATTTCATTTCACGCACGTCAAGTTTATATTCTCTTATTTGAAGGCAATTCCTTTTTTTTTTAGCCTGATGTATTATTTCTAAAGTGGGTCAAGAATGACAACTTCAAATAACTTGCACCATGTTCTCCTTTTGATGCCAACTAATGCCTGACACACGATTTTATAAATGTACTTCTTTAAATATGGAAATGCATGGCTTTGTAGTAGATGAAATGGAATCGCAATGTTTTATAAGCAACTTCTTTTTCTGTTTATAATAAAACAGTAGACAAGGGATTGTGATTCAATTTCTTCCATATGTCTAATATTTAACACATTTGAACATTCATAACTTGTTCCTTTAACTCCTTTGCAGTCTTTTTTGCATATAGATTAATTTCTTAACTACACAAAAAGAGATAATAACTATTTTAATAACAATAATATATGCGTTGATACTTTTCTTGACTATACAGCAGAATTTAAAAAAAGAAGTGATTTAAAACCTTTAATGAAAAATTATATCTGCATTTAATATTCCTTTGCTTGTGCTCCAGTAATTACATTCATTAAAGTTTGAATTTTGAGCAATATTGCCTAGATAAAATTAAGTCACCATTTTCTGTTATTCTTGTTTATATACTGAATGTCCTTGGCTTCTCGCGTTACTTCTTGCAATCACCATTCAATTTATTTTTTATTTTATGCTTCTCCATTTTATAATAGTGCTGCATGTAATTCAAAATCATGTATATTGCTGCTAGAAGGGTGAAATATTTATTATACATAGAAAAATAAGGTTTACATATTCATCAGAACTAACTGAATTTCAACTTGATAAGAACGCTGTCTTCTTTACAACATTTAAATTAATATCCCTTGAGATAAATAGCCTTGAACAAGTAGCTGTTTTAAATAAAGGTTTACATATTTATCTGTCAGATTCAGTCAACATTTTTCATGATTATACACGTAATTCTTGACATTCCATTTAAACATTTCTAAAGTAGTTTCTTTTTTTTCTATGGAGTTGAGGCTGGGTGATGATCCCAAGCAAACAAGAGTCAAATTTAAAAATGAGTTTGGCTCATTTCTTGTAATCTACATAAAAGAAGGAATTGGCTACTTTAAAATGTCTTTCAGAATCTCGCCCTCTGCCACCTCCAACCGATGACACCCTGACCATATATTGTACGTCCCACACGCTGACATAGGTGAGGACAGGAGGACAAGAAAGGAAATATAGGAAAAAAGTGAGTTTAGGCAGCAAAGAACATCCAATAACCAAAATAATAAGGGTTGGGTATCTCCTCTAGTGACTCTTAAATCATCCTCATATACAGGACGCCCAGTCAGAAAACTAAGATTTCACTTACATGTGCAATCTGAAAAGGAAAAACAAGGAACACACAAAATAAAAGACAGACACAGACCCAGAGGTCAAGCTGCCAGAGGGAAGGTGGGTGGGGACACGGGCGGAAAGGCGGAGGGGACAGAGTAGGCGGTGCTGTGATCACCGTGTATGACGTGGTCACTAGACAGTGCGCGGAGCCCTGTGTCAGGTATGTGCACGCCGAATCGCTACGTTGTGCACCCAAGACTAATGTGATATTGTACATCAACTATACTTAACTAAAAAGAACTTAAAAATAAAATAAATAAAAGGAAGCAAATGTAAAATTTTATACCAGGCTTGATTAAAATTCTAAGTAAAACCTCAAACTTCTTTGGGCTTTTGGTTATTAAGGTGAAACAAAAACAAAAACAACAACAAAAACCAGAGTAGAGATTGCTTTCCGTGAGCTTGCTCAAGCAGATCCATTCACACTGACTAAATTTTCCATCCAATTCTGCCCTTACTTCTACCATCTAGTTATGATGTAATGCCATCCATAAGGGAGGTATTTTCCTACTTCTTCAGTGTGCTCACCTATGAATCATTCTGAGTCTTAGCCGTGTGGCAGTCTAAACGAAATGTGAGGTTTAGAGTAGGTAATCGTATTTACCATTTTTGCTTTTGTACTACGATATCCACAGAATACTGTAGTTTAATCTTGTCCAGAATCAGAAATGAGAGCTTTAAGATGAACAAAGCATTTGCTTTCACCTTCCTGTGATTTGAATATCATTGAAAATGAAAAAAGCTATTGGTGTGATATCGGTGTAGACAGGCCATTTCCAAATTTAAAAGGTAAATGCAGTCATCACAGATAATGTCATTATAACTCAGAAATTAATGTAAACCATCTTCCAGGCAGGATGAGGGACTCTTTGTGAGTGCAGAAATAAAGGAGAAAAAAAATAGGTCAGATCTTTAGAGTTTACCGTGCAAATAAAATGTCATATTTTTGTTCCTTTTTTTCTTCGTTAAGTCTATGAGCAGATCATTGCAAAACAGCCAAGGATCCAAAGTATCCCCACAGACATATTTTAGATGTTATAGAGATACCTGTAGGGTCTTGAAGGCCCACATTTCATGCCCACAGCTCAGGTGACAGAGAGCCCAGTGGGAGAAAATCCACAAGCAGAAGTGTCGCGCCACTTTGGCTTCTGTGACAGGGAGGGACCTTCCGGAAGGCTAAGGTTTCAACAGGCAAAAGAAAGGACACCTGCAAATTCCATTTGCCTGCCTAAGATTTGTCTTATGGCTTACAGTTAAACTATTTTCAGAGTGACCTAAATATCGTGTTTTACTAGGAATGGTGATAAACTAAAATGCCCACTTAGGAGATTATAGACAAGTATTGTTAGAAATTATAAATACGGCTAGCATATGCTATATAAAAACCTAGATTTGGATGTGGGGAGGGGCGGCGGTGTTATAAAATCATTAATTGCATTATGGGAAAAAAAGATGAGCTATGCAGAACCAGATGACAGAGATAAGGCAGTTTCATGAAAGGAAAATTATCACATTTTCATTGTGCATGTGTGTGTGTGTGTGTGTGTGTGTGTGTGTGTGTGTGTAGCATTTGGCATGATAGGGCAGTGAGGTAAATAGCCAATTGTCAAATAACTGGGCTCAGAGGAGACGTCAGAGTTATGCCTATTTTTGCACATACCGTCACATGCATCAATACCTACATACACATGTGAGAATGTGTGTGCAGGCATGTATGAACACTCATGCATGGGCCCGTAGACATAAATCATGGGTTTGTGCATGTTTGCGTGCATTAACACGTCACCTGAAGAGATAGAAGAGAAGCTGTAAAATTTGCTGCCATCTCTGAAAAAGAACGGTGACTGAGTCCCCGAGGCCTACTCCTGTTCCAGGGTGTGGCGGACAGGTGGGCAGGGCAGGAGGCACAGGCAAATGGGTGCCGAAGTGGGGAGAAGAGGGAGTGGGGAACGGGGGTGTTCTCAACTGAGGAGAGCGTGACTCCCTTGTAGGTGAGCGAGAAAGAGCCCACGGGGTGTGCGGAAAAGATGACAGCCTCGAGACCCGGGGGGGTCCTGGATGGCCCGGGTCAGAGAGAGCAAGGGGTGGGGGGGTGGGGGGTGAGAGCTGCAACTCAGCGTTCAGGCCACTTCCGTCTCGTTCATTGATGCTGTTTGCCTTGGAAACCTGCACCTGGAAAACACAGGCAGAGACCCGGAACAGGGAGTGGGAGGTGGGGTTGACATGCGCATTCAGGAGGCTCCACCCTGGGTTTCCCGTGCTGCATGGGTACAAAGTCCGGCGCGTGGGGCCGCACGGCGTCTGGGCGATGCGGCTCTGCGGGCGCGCATCGGGGCTGATGAGGGAGCCTGGCCGGCCCCGGCCGAGAACGCCTGTCTCGGGGGGCGTTGAAACAGGGCTGGGGTGGGGTAGTGCTGCTGAAATGTGAGAGAAAAGGGGGATCGGGGACACTGGTGTTTCTTTGGAAACATGGACACATGTGAATGGCCTGTCTGTGAAGGACTGTTTATGTTTGCGGTAGAGGTACAGTGTTTAGAGGAATCATTCACTTTCCAGTAATGGCTCACTTTCCTATCAATGCAAGGGAGGCGTGCGCCACGCTGCCGATGGTTGGGAGGGAGATCATGAGAAACTGCCTTGATCCCCACCTTGCGTCTCCTCCCCCTCCCCCAGGGCCGGGGGTTCGGAAGGCAGTGAAGTGGACAGGTTTCCACTTCAGACCTGCCTGCCTTTTCGAGACATTAATCATATCGAATGAAAGAGAACAATGAAGAAAACCTTAAGAAGCGACTTGGTAGTGAGTGAACAGATGTCCTGTGGTACTCACGACTCCGTAACCTTTTGCAAAAAAGAAATTAAGTTGTTCATTTAAACTCAGCCAATGTTTGCGGACTAAAGCATGTACCCGTCTTTGTCCTGCTACACCTTCCCATGTATCTTCATTTTATCTGCGGCCACATCAACTACCGCTGATTGCTTGCTGTGCTTTCTTCCAGACCACTTTGTTTTTTTCTCAACCGATTCTGTTTTCCCCGTATGAGGTTCTTTCAGCTGGTGTTAGGAGAAGTTCTGATGAGGAAGACGGGTGACTTTTCTGCAAGAGTTGTAGCAGGCTGGGAGGAACAGCTCAATTTAGCACATTGATTTTTACTTAGATGAACCCTTTTCACGTGCTCTTTAACTTAAGGCCGGTTTTGTAAAGGATTTACATTGGATTTCGGTTCCTTACTATGTGACTACGTGTCATCTCGTAGAGGTACATGTTAATAAGTGTACCTTGTTGCTTTTTATTTTGCTTATAGTTTGATTTCTTTTTATTATAAAACCTATTATCTGCTACCATAAAATTAGTGTTTACTAGAACCCAGCATAATAATATTCTGTTTATCTCGTTCACCACATTTCCAGCTAGTCACAAAAATCGATTCTGCTGATTATTGTAGCAGTTGTATTAGTATATTATTCAATGTTACATGCTTAAATTTCTTTACTGTTACCCCTTCATATTGATTATAAAAATAGCAAATAATGTCCCTGTACTCTTAGTATTAAATTTCCATTAAAATACATCAGTCTTGGGAATGGGTTTTACGATATAAATTAAAAGGAAGTATATTTTAAACTATGCTCTCCTATCCCCTTTTATTACATAAAACTAATTCGCAAAAGAATTGGTGAGTTCCTTCAGGGTGAAAAGACAAACCATGAAATGGACCACAGCCCTTAAGTTCCTCAAAATTACCAGGATGCCAGACTCGCTGGGTAGGTATTCACTCTTCTGTGTGATGCATTTAATATATGTGTGTCCCCAAGACAAAATCGTATTTTCTGCAGATGTGTGGGGTCCTGAAAGAGAGGAATACATTTAAAGAGGGATAAGGAGGTAATTGCGGTATTTTCTAAGCTGATCCGTGGGAGTTGGGTGTGGGAGGTTCCTTGGGCCAATTTCTTAGCATATAAGTCTTTGTGAATTACCACTCAGAGCCAATACATCACCCACCTCTGAGAGGGAGCTTTCAAACATCCGTGTATTATAGGCGGCACACTATAGGTAACAGTATATCAGGTAATACTCCGTATTATAACTATCCTACCACGTACGTGCAACTACCATCGTACTGGGCATCATCTATTCCTATCGTTGCTGGTGCCACGAGACACATGGTGTCCACCAGATCTTGCTCAAATCCCATTTGCTTACGGCACGTTTCTAGCGACAGGACCCGCTGATGAAAGAACACGGCGAGTTTCACAACACGCATGTGTAAGCCGGCTGCGCTCAGCATGTCGGACCCGTTCACGCGTCCTCCTGGGCTGTACGACAGCGTCTTTTGACTCTGCCTTTGCCAACAGTGGCTTTTGTCACCATTGTTCAACCTTTGAAAACAGACGTGTGGGGTCTGGGAGGAGATCGCCCGGTCCGGACAGGGCTGCCCACCCGGTTCCGAGTGTTCATGGGAAAGTGAGCCCGACTCGCCCCCAGCCCACTCGCTGCGCCCTTCAGGGTGGGCGCCGGGACGGGCTCCGCCTCCTTGTTCTTCTCTTCCGCAGCAGTCGGTCGTGGGAGCCTCTGCCTTCTTTCCCCTTAAAATATGGATTTCTTCCCTGACTATTATGAAATGTCAGAATAATTTTGGTGCCTGTGCAATCAGTTGTTGTTGGAAATAGGGAAAGGAGTTAAGATACGGCATGGGTGATATGCCGCGTAGGCAGGCATGTGCAGACAAAAAGCGTGTGTTACCACCTGGATGGTGCTAAATATCAAAATTCAAGACCACGTCCAGGGTCTCCTGTTAAAGACACAGGAGCGTCCTCAACGCTTCTCTGTCCCCCTGCGCCTTGTCCTCCTTCTGTCCGTCACCAAGTGCTATCAGGACGGCCGTCGCTACACCCCCCAAACCTGTCTCCTTCCCTCCGCTTCATCGCTGTCACTCCCTCTCCACCAAGTCCAAGTGATCTTGTGTCTAGACGACTTGCAACCAGGCTCACAGCTTCCACCGGATGTCGCTAAATACCTCTCTATTTTTAGCTTGGAACACATTTTCAGAGCAACCACAACGGCAGAAGACAGACCGACTTTCCAAGGTTTTCGCGTCCCTACCTGTGAAATATGATCGCCTCCTTGCCCCGCCCTTGCGACTTTGCCCCGTGATTGGCCGCGGCCACGGGAACGTGGGGAATGCCGACGTGCCACCAGTGCCACCAGTGAGAGGGGGCTTGCAGGGGCGTGCGGCACGTGGTTGTGCCACAGCCCTGTCCCCT
This sequence comes from Phyllostomus hastatus, assembly GCF_019186645.2. Lineage (NCBI taxonomy): Eukaryota > Metazoa > Chordata > Mammalia > Chiroptera > Phyllostomidae > Phyllostomus > Phyllostomus hastatus. Next base: position 20,479,940 of record NW_025333607.1, on the reverse strand, counting down.
TCGCTGCCAGGACAGTGGCCTCCCAGACGGGACTTGCTTCTTCAGTCTAGATCTGGGAGTGACGGATTTTGTGGTTGGAAGCTGAAGCCTCGCTTAAATTTCAAGATACAAAGGCAAGCAAAGTTTCTCTTCTGTTCCAACCTGGCAAAGGTCCTGTCACCTTCAGAAGTGACTGAAAATTCCTCGCCATGGACCCCGCCTACTCTCAGATGTCACCTGTCACCATTCTCTCCTTGGGTCCCTGTGTTCAAGCACCGGGACACTCGTGAAAGTCCTAGAACAATCCTGGGCCGGCCTTGTCCCCATTCCCTTCTCACGGTGCTGTTCTGTCCCATCTGGCACTCTCTCTGAGCCCGTCCCGTTCTCTTTTCCTCATGGCGTTGCCTAGTAATGGAAGGTACTTGCCTAACAGATTGTTTTTATTTTCTGCCCTCCGGGATCCAGACCCTGTGAGGGCAGAGGCCCCACGTGCCTGGAGCAGAGCTTGCCCTGCAGCAGGTACCGAATGAGCTCACTTTAAACGAGTCAGTGCTTCCTTCCAACGCCCGTGGCCAAGCCGAGCTCGGTGCTAGTAACGATGCCACTTCCATCTCTCAGCTTCCCACCGGGGCAGTCCTTTCCGTGGCTGTCTTTCAGCACGCCCTAAGCTAGACAGTGTCCCTGTGACGCCGCGGCCACGAGTTTGTTCTAACACATCACGTCACGTGCTACAGCTGTTTGTCCTCACAGCTCCCCCGCGGGTGCGCGGGTTTGTGCAGAGACAGTGAGATGCACCCAGTGTGGTGCACAGCTGCTGGAGCCGGACACCAGAACGCTCAAGTTCGAGTCTCGGCTCTGTTAGTTATCGGATGTGTGCCCTCGGGAGGCCCCGTGACGCCCTTTGAGCCTCAGTTTCCCCGTCTGTGAAGTGTAGTCTGAGCAGTGATAGCAGGTTCCTCGAAGGTCCCTGTGAGGACTCAGAGTGAGTAAGTGCACGGCGTTTTCACACACTGCGTGTTACACAGGTTTGGGTAAATAAAAAAATTAAACTGTCACATTCGTTTTATCACTCCGGTCCTAGCATTTCACTGCTGAACAAATGCTTCTTGAAACAAATTGAACAGCGTTTCCGTTGTTAAGTGTTTCGGCAGAAACGTTGATTTCCCTAGTAGTAAATCCACCGTGTTTCCATTCACACTGCCCATAAGGAGGAGTGAACCAGGAGGAGAGAGTGAGGATGTGAATTCTACATACTTTTGCGGAGGCAGAGCCAGTGACACGCTAATGAACAGAATAGGGGGTACGGGACAAAGAGAAGTAACCACGGCGACCTCTGGTGTCTCATTCCAAGTATTTGGATGATGGTGCCCTTTACTGGGAGTGGGGGGACCTTGGGGCTAGCATGTTCAGGGAATGAGAAAGAAACGATGCTGTTTGGCACTCGGCACTCTGAGATTCCATTTGACATGCGCATGGAGACCCTGAGTAGGCTGCGGTCACCGCTGTCAATAACCGTCTCAGGGTCAACGGAGAGGTTGGGGAATTAAAATCCATGAGACACAGAGAGGCACTCTCGGGAGAGGGACCGCGTCCAGAAGAGCCCTGGGCGAAGGCCTGACCGCTCAGGGTTTTACCCACTAGACTGAAAAACCATCGGTGAGGCTGGGCGTGAGCGTTAAAAACCCAATTAGACGAGGCTGTCTGCTTTGAGGAGTTCACAGTCTTTTTTTTTATTATTTACAAAGAACGCTTTTTTTAAAGATTTTATTTATTTATTTTTAGAGAGGGAAGGGAGGGAGAAAGAGAGAGAGAGAGAGATCAATGTGCGGTTGCTGGGGGCCGTGGCCTGCAACCCAGGCATGTACCCTGGCTGGGAATCGAACCTGCGACACTTTGGTTGGCAGCCCACGCTCAATCCACTGAGCTACGCCAGCCAGGGCGGAGTTCACAGTCTTAAAGGGAGCCCACCTCCACATCACCAGTATTCTGAGAATATACAACAGGTACGAGCTGCAAAGAGTGCTAACCTGTGCACGAAACCCCTCCTGTTCCCCGCTCATTGCCATTCAACAACACAGTTTTCCCAGTAGAGAAAGCTCTGAAATCTCCTTCACGTGAACTGTAACTAGCAAAGCCTCTTCAGAGGTTTCTAAAGTTCTCCATTTTGTAGTAGCATGCAACACTGGTTTTTCGGTGAGTCATTAAATTGGGGCCATAAAAATCATTTTCCATACAAATAAGAAAATTCCCTGTTTCCGGGGGCGGGGTGGGGGGAGAAAATCCTGGGTGCTGTGAGCTCCTCACTGTTTTCCAGGCCCTCCCTGTCCATTGTTACACAGCGGCGGGGGGCTCCCATTCTCAGCCAGAATTGTGCCGTGTCTATTAAGCGTAATTTCCATATCTTTAACTTCCCACTTCTGTGATCAGTCTCCTGTGAGTTTTTCCATTTCAGCTGAGGTCACTGTGGCCTGGACCATGTCCAATCCACTACAATTGCCTCCTGGATCCTGTCCGTGTGAGGCTAATGCGTTGATCATGCCAGTCCTTTGCCATTTAAGAAAAAAGACCTTAAGCATTGAAGAGGGCCAGAGCTTTTCTTTTTGATTTGCAAAACTTTGATGACAAATTCAAAATCATGCATGACCCAGTTTCCTGGTGGCGTGTCTTGACATGTTTTACTTCTCAAGGATAATGAGGTCTTAGACCCATCATGGGCAATGTGTCAGGGTCTGTAAAGAAAAATAACTGTTAGCTATTTAAACACAAGGAGTTGCGCTCCCTTTTCTGTATTGCTGTGGCGGTGAGCTAATCCTTGTAATTAAGGACGAGGAACACCCATCCCCATTCAGCGCTGATTACCCTCGCGCATCTGGCGGGAAGTCTCAGAATTAACAGTCGGAAGCGTTTTGTCGTTTTCCCCGAAGAGTCAAGGTGGAAGATGTTTAATGTTTTGGAATGCTTTTTTTTAAAAAAAAAAAAAAAAGAGTGGTCGTAATGGCAATTGAACCTGCTTAAATTAGGCAACCCTGTCTCTTTGCAAGTTTATTATGGCAAATAGAAAGGATCTTAAGTCAATTCATCAAGGGTTAGATACCTGGAGGGAACATTTTTTAACTGTTGAATTGGCTTTCTCATCAGAGATCGAGGGAAGTGATGATTGTCTTTTTATTTATAAATCAAAATCTCCAGTGAAATTCCTGATTTGCAGAGATTTATAGACAAATAGGGAAAAAAGAACACCTCAGAGACTGTCTTGACCCCCTTCTTATTCTCGTTCCTTACACCTAACCCACCAGCAATGCCCACCGCTTTCTTCTCGGGGTTTCCCAAATCTCTCCGTCTTGCACCAACTCCACGGCTCCCACGCTTTTGCATGGAACCGGCGGTCATTGTTAGGACCACTACAAAGGCCCCCTCACTGGACTCACCATGTCCCTTCTCACACCAATCTACATAGCAGGGCATGGCCAGAAGAATGCTTTTAGGTGGCGAGTGGCTTACCACTCGCCAGGACTTGAAACAACAAATTCTCACAGAGTTCTAAATGCTCGTGATCCTCAGAAGGTCTCGTGTGATCTGGCCCTGGCCATTTCTCCCATCCCGACCTTGAGCTTCACCCCTCGCTGACGCCGTTGACGTCTTGGCGGTGCCTCCGACGAGCCCACGGCCCTCCCTTACCGGGGCCCTGGTAGACACAGCTGTCACCCACGAGCTCGCCATGGCCCAGTTCCTCGGCTCATCGGCACCCCCGCACCCTTCTCGGGACACGCTCACAAAAATAGTAACCCCTGTCACCACCCAGAACGCGGTCACTTGCATTTTATTTTTATCATCGCGGCTGCGCCCTTCAATGTATTATCCTTCGCTGTGACCCCTGCACCGAGCACAGAGGCCCACAGGAAGGGGCTCAGGATTCGCTAAAACAGCAGGACGTGACAATTAGACGTTTTTCATGTAACCAGTGGAAGGATTTTGTTCCACGGGAATCACGTGGTGGATGATGTTACCTTAAGTGACTTTTTTCCTCCTGAACCACAGTCACTCAAACCATCGGCAGCGTATCCATTCAGTACCAATACCTAGAAACCGTTAGATGAATAAAATACTGATCGTTAGCTGACTGTCCTGGTGAAAATGGAAAGCGACATTTAAAACTACTTCTGTGGGATGATACAATGTATCCAATGACTCCATCTAATGCGTGCAGCCAGTGTCCTCTGACCCCGGTGACCCCTAAGTGGGAGTGGTACTGTTTGGGTACCCTCCCACAAGGAGGCTCGACCAGGAGCTATGACACCAGGTGCTGCCGTATGTCTTTGTTTTCTTTCCAGAAATGCAAAGCCTCGAATAACCGTGTAAATAAAAATGTCTCCGCAGAGCAGACGGGAAAGGGAACTCTGGAGGGGAATAGGTCCGTCTCTCACAGAGAACTAGAAGGAACACCCGCATCCTCACACACAATAGACTTCACAGTTGGATCGTGAATCCAACAGCCACGTGGCCAGTGCCGTGTTTTTCACACTGAAAAAATGCACCCCTCTCTGTAATCGTCTCTCTGTGTCATGCAAAATTACCACGTGCCTTTCTGGCCCAATAAGCAAGCTGTTTTGAAGAGTCTGATCTTTGGATCACGTAGCTTTTTGTGATGCAAATGCGGTGAGCTTTCCTCACGTATTGTGTTTACATTTCATAAGATGTAATCATGGCCTGTAAAATATTTATGTTTAATTCAGTGCGGTTATTGGAATATCAAGCAATATCTTCTCCCTCTAATGAAGAAAATGATATTTATACTCATATCAATGAGTAGGAAACAAATAATGTGGCCATTACTTTGGACAAAATCAAGTTACCTTTTTTGAACTAATGGATATTTTAGATTAGAAATAATAAAATCTAGAACATGCGCTTGGGAAGTTTTATAAAACCATATTTTATGTCAGACAATCTAACAGAGTTAGATTTTCTTCTATTTACAGTCCAGAAATCTGGTTTAATAAATGTATTAGTTTTCCATGGAGCTGCCTTCATAAATTATCTCAAATTTAGAGGCTTAAAACAACACCCATTTATTCTCTGGTCGTGTTGTGTATGAGGAGTCCATCACAGAAGTAGGTCAGGGAGATACTGGGAGGCCACACTAGGAATTTCTAGTGAAGCTAGAAACGTGTTAAGTCTCAAATCTGTCATCATCACACGGTCTTGCTTTCTGTTAATAAGCGGCCCCACTGAATGGCTGAATTCCATCACACTCCATCTCCGCCCCAGGTCTAGTATCTATGCGATGCTCGTATGCTCAGCAGTGGGTCCACAGCGGCAGCGGCAGGAGGAGGAGGGGGACAGGCAGGGGATAGACGGTTACCTTGGCAACTGAATAAACTTGGAATATTCTCCTACCACGGTACTCCCAATTGTCTGTTCTTTAGCTTGCAACCTTAGTCACTTCTCTTTACCAAATGAGAGCCTAATATAACCCAAATAAATATGGTTCGGAATTTTAGCTCGCCGGTTGGGACAGTGTGAGTGAGAGAAAAATCGTACTTTATAAAACTAACAGTTTGTACTCTTGCATGGAGGCTCCCACTTCAGAGAGAAGAAAATGTCAGTATTGTAAACAGGCAAAAGGAAAACATATACCTAAAAAATTAATAACCCTAAATATACCTTCCCTACATGAAACACCATATTTTATTTAATTTGTCCATATAATGTTATTTTTTACTTTATTTTATTTAATCTTTTTCTCTCTTTTTGCCATATTAGCCACACTCTATTTTGAGGCATAATTCATATTTTCAAAAATGCATGGTTCTGAGAGGTCAAACTTATACAGTTGTGTCACCCGCAGCCCAGTCCAGATATAGGATATTTTCACCAAAGTACTATTTGATCATAACCTTGCTAATCAATGACTATATCTATTGTGTTTCCTATCACAATAGATTGATTTCGCCCTTTCTAGAAAGTCATGTAAATGATATCGTGCAGCGTGTGCTCCTTTGCAAATGTGGCGCTTTTGAGATTCTCCCGAGTTCTTCTGTACATCTTCGCTTCGTTCCTTGTGCTGATGCATCTTCACTTCGCTCCTTTGCTAATGTGGCGCTTTTGAGATTCTCCCGAGTTCTTCTGTACATCTTCGCTTCGTTCCTTGTGCTGATGCATCTTCACTTCGCTCCTTGTGCTGAGAGGTTGTATTCCGCATCGTGAATATGCCAAAATGTGTTTATTCTTTCTCCTGCAGACGGACGATAAGCTGTTATCGGATTCTGCCTGTTAGGGCTAAAGCTGTTCTGAACACGTCTTTGTTGTGGAAATGTTTTCATTTCTTTCTGGCAAATACTTAGGTGTGATTGCTGGGTCATAGGGCACATATATGTTTAACTTCAGAGTAAAGTGTCAGACGATCTTACGAAATGATTGCAACACTGTACACTCCCACCAGTGCCCGGCTGCTGCTTTGCGTCTTTGCCAACATTTAGTTTTGTCCGTCGCTGAAATCGCTGAAAATTTATCCATTAGAGTGACTGAAGTGAAATACATAATTTCAAATATTGGGGATTTTCCAAGTATCTGCTTGTTTATGATTTATAATACACAATGGCACTGTGCATTGAGAACACATGCATTTGAATATTGGGAATTTATGTAAATTATTTATAACCCAGCACAGAGTCATTCCCAAAGTGATTGAGACAGTCACAAGAGCAATCGTGAAGAACAGGGAGCTCCCTGCAGAGTTTAAACACTGTTAACTAACTTAGTCCACTTGACCTCTGGAGAACCCTGTGCCCCCAAGTGCAGAACGTGAGTGTTTCCAGGTGTAGCTTTCGGGGTGTCTGTCACACCACACCCACTTAGTAGACTCTGAAACGAGAGTCTATGAAAAGACCAGTAAATGGCGTGGCCCTGCACACGCTGAGACAGAGCCGACCAGAGCTGAATGAACATGTTACTCATGCTTTTCCTCTCCTGTAAGAGCGACCTGCTTCTCCCTGACTCCCGCACGCACGCACAGACACATTTTCTCCGCAGGAAGAGCCACCAGGTGACTGTGTTCTGAGCCTTTCTGTGCTGCAGTCGCAGGCTTCTGCACATCCGTAATCCGGGCAGCTAATCGGGGCCTGTCTGGGAGTTCTCATCTGCCGGTCTAGCTGGCTCCGAGGGCCCGAGCCCATAGCCCACGGGACTGTCCGCCGTGTCCCTCCCTCCAAAGGCAAGCTTTTCTTCTCCTAAGCCCAGAGGTCTCATCCACTAGCTCCTGGTTTCCAGACTCCCCGCAAAGCCTCGAACGCCAGCTAGAATCCACAGAAGTGGTCTGAACACTTTACCTGTGGCCGCTCAGGACGGCTGGCCATTTTCAAGTCAGGACAATAAACAACCAGGGGTCACGGGAGATGTGGACTGAAACCATCGAAACAGTCCCTCCTTCACTGGCCAGCCATGCTGTTGTGATGTCACAGCCTCTGGTGCCTCCTGCCTCCCCGGGGTTCCCCACCGTTTCCTCCCGAGGGCTCAGCCGCGTGCCGGCTTATTGCGTCCCCTGCGGCCCAGCATCTGAAACAGCCGTGACGCAACAGGACCCAGCGGAGTTGGGGTGGGTGTGCACGTTTCCTACTGAGGCTGCATCCATGTGTTGTAAAGATTTTGTTTTATTTTATGGATGAGATTTTCCATCACATTTTCCAACTAATTAGGGTTGGTTTGAAGAAGGAAATATTTTAATATATTCAGATTTCTTTTCTAATTCAGTGGGCTTTCCTATTAATGGATAAATGTCCTCTTGATTTTCTTGGGAGACAAGCCTACCGAATGCAAACAATTTCAGCTTTCTCCTTTCGTTTCTAAGGACTCTCTCACTGTGCTGGGCAATATTTCCAACAGCAAATGACAATCGAATGTTCTTATTTTGCTCATGACTTTAATAGAAGTGTTTAAAACACTACAGGAATAATATCCCGTAGCAATACATTTACAGAAATAGAATGCAGAGGACAATAGGGAATGAAAAGAAACAACTAAATCTGAGGAAATTAAGTTATCACACATTCATATGATGTAAGAACTTCTACATTGTTATCCGCATTACAAAAAATCCAACATAGCCTTCCAAAATCAATCTATCTTTACCAAAAAGTACCTTCCCTCGTAGACACAAGAAATGTGTTTCCCATGCCTGTATACCTGTTGATTCTGACTTTTCTATCTATATTAGCAATTATCATGTATTTTTATTCTGTTATTTCTGAACATTTATTTATGTACCATCGCTGGGTTACAAGGTGTTTGGAGCTATAAATAGTGCCCTATAATTTTGTATTCACCCAGAATCCAACTAAATGCCTTGCACATAGTAGGTATTCAATATGTATTTAGGGTGGAGAATATTGTGTGTTATTTATTTTGAAAAATCAAAGGACAGTCACATTATCATCATTATCAGCAGCGATATCTTTCCATCTAAATGTGTTCAGAAGTTAAGTTTCTGTGATTCTAGATGGTTCTGCAAATTTCTCCAAATATAGAATCATGAAAAAGGTGCAAAGGGTTAAAACTTTGGGGTACTGTTGTTCTATTATCAAATGATCATTTTTTTAAAAAAACGAGACTTGCACAATATATTTTTAAATGCTCATATCTGAAATTCTTTCCAAACCATATATAAACTATTTTTATATAAAACTGTCCAGGGTATTAATTAATTACCATCAGAACAATAAATAAAAGAAGTGTCTTGCAAGAAGAAGAGGTATTTGTTTGGCCAGAAGGCTTTTGTATTTCCAGGAGAGAAGGGATCGGGGTCTTCGATTCTCAACAGCATCTTTGTTTTGTCTTTTAATCTAGAGATTCGGGCCACGCACCTGACCTTCTGCTCATGCACCTGACCTTCTGCTCATGCACCTGGGAGTGAATGGGTCTGGGAAGCAGCAGCCACTTAACACCAAAGAGGTGAGGGAAATGGGACCTATTGCTCTTCTTGTACAAAAGACCCAGGGTGGAGAAGCCTATAAAACTTACGTCCATTCTTCAGAGAGAGAAGGAGCCTGTAACTGCCTTCGACTGGCCTTACGACCTTAGATCATTTCTTGGCCAACTACTTTACTTTGCCCGGTTCCCACAACAGGAATCTGAGTTCCAATGAAAGTGGGTTATCAAGGTCAGCATTGGGGGGGGGCAGGCAGAGCCGCGGTGTTGGAGACCTCAGTCCCCTGTCTGCCGGGTCAGAGCATGCGTGTTCAATGAAGTCCGTGGAATACTCATTTCTCCCACGGTTAATCAGACCCAACATGGGCTGGAAAAAATGATCACTGTGTTAAGTTGCTTACCTGGGTTATGTGGCTGGATTTTCAAAACAACCTTTGACCTGTGTACTGAGGTGCCATAGGTAGAAGAAAACATTTACCCCAAGGAGTTTGAGTTAAAATGCTACGAGGCCACACATACCGAGTGGGAGAGTTGAGTTACAAGCACAGGAAGAGTCCATGGCGTATGCATTAGAACTTTAGAACTGAAGTGTATCTGAATTTGGGAGCTTCACTATTATAGTTATTTAATTTGCAAATTGTTATTACCTATCTAAACAATGGAAGATGTCCTAGAAATGTATTCTTTTGTGACAGTACGGCACTGCACTTAAAACTTGACAGGTCACCGGAGGTCTCCAGGTGTGGGAGCAGGGTCCGAGCTAATTCTGGGGGACACCGTTTCTAAATGTATCCAGGCTGGAGCTGAGTGAGGGCAGGCAAGCCAGCCACAGAACACCCCTCATCCACAGGCCTGAGGAACCCATAGCGTATGGAAGCATTTTTACATGACACGTTACTCTCAGAGAAAGACGCACGATTTATGCATACTGCCCAATAAAATATGCATTTCCGAACGCTGGTCATCTAACACAATATATGGTAGAGGAGAGAACACGCCCTTCCACCCCTTCCTAGTTATGATCACATCGGAGATCATGAATACACTTGCGGCCAGACCCACGTGCGTTCAGGTGTGACCGTGCCACTCGCGGGCGGTGTGCCCTGAGGTGAGGTGCCTGCGCCCCCCGATCCTCCTCTTCTCTCCCCTCTGAAACGTCAATAACAGCAACCTCCACACGGGGTTGTTGTGAGACTCAAATCAGGTAACATCTGTTAGGTGCTTAGCCCACGGCCTGGGGAGAGCACTTCGGGGGTCCTGCGCTAAGACCGGGTTACACAATTCAAACCAAGGAGAGCAGGGGTTTTTAGAAAGCTTCTCGGGAGTCTTAGCAAAGGGGTGCACAAGGAGAGGGACCTGGGGGAGTGGAGACGGTCCATCCCGAGGGCCTTTGGGGGAGTCACGACAGGAACTTGATCCCAAAGCGTACCCTTTACTGCTTCAGAATACGCACCAGGCAGAAAGCACGTTCTGATACGTGTGAGTCAAAAAGTTTAGAAGCCAAACATCTCCAAGGTGCGTACTTACTTTCACCTTGTGCTATTGGAATAGAACTGTCACAGGTGCAGCTGCTTAAAATGGGGGGGGCCTTGGCAGGGGTCCGGGTGTGGGACTATGCTGGGGACCCCTCTGCCGTTCTCGCGGGAACAAGGGCGAGAGGGGAAGGTCAGCATCCGATCAGGACAACGCTGAGACACCAAACATGATGCTACGTGTGTGTCATATTGTCGTATCTCATCCCGTTGAACCCCCACAACAGTTACAGCCGGTGAAACTTACTCTCATTGTAACGAAGAGGGAATTGCGGGTGAGAGATGATCGAAAGCCCTCGCTGTGACCTGTGGACTGCAGGTCACAGACTCTGAGGTCCACTTTCTTTTAAAGCCTTACCCCTCCCCTCCTCGCTCTGCTCCACGATTTCTTCTACACAGATGCAGTTGCACGTTTTCTTAATTTTCTACCCAAGTCTAAAGTGTATAAAGGATGGTTTTTCAATGACCTTATTTGAACTAGTTATGCATCTATGCTTCACCAAATAAGCAGCGGTCTAAACACAATGTGTGCTCAATCATTGAGCACTAAAATCCCGACCATATTTGCATGGGAGTTGCTTGAAACCTGGAACAGCTTTTCCCAGGGAACCATGTGACAACTTGTAGTGAAGAGTTCGGGTCGGCCCCCCGAGCCGGTGATGCAGCGGGCAGACGGAGCACAGAACCACAAAACCCCACAGCCAGGTAGGTGACAGTGTAGGTAGGACATATTTTTTTCCTGCACTGACCGCAGTATCCTGGGGGGTGTCTTTTCACCCCCACCCCAGATGGGGCACCCATCCCCACCCCATGCCCGTGATTTGGGGCGGTTTCGACTCCAGCACAGACACACCACGAGGGAAGAGAGCTCGCGGGTGTCAGGGGAGAAGAGGCAGAGAACAGAGGGTTTCCTGCCGGTACTCGTACTTAGACGCATGGCGGCTGATTCTAAGTGTTCCCGTCGAAAACTACGATTCTGAACACGTGACTATGTCTGTGTCCCTGCCGCAGGGGGCCCGGTCTCCCTTCCGAGAGGCGCCGGCTCACGTGTCGGGGAGCCGTTCCCAGGGAGGGGACCCCGTGGGGTCTTTTCCCTGTTCTAGGAGCTGCTGTCTGTTTCATGAGTACCCGGAGGCTGGGTCCAGGAGAGCAATGTTATTACAGGTAACTGAATTTAGCTACTTTCTTGTGAAGGAACACATTGAGGCAATGAAATAGATACACAAAATAGATGAGAGACGATTCAAAATGAAAAAGGAATTACCCTGAAGACAAGAGAAAACAGCCGAAGAGTGATCTGCGTTACGGAGTGAAGGACATGGAGAGTGTTTGCTCTCTCGGGGCCAGCTGCTGGCGGGGGCGGGGCTGGCGTGCATGCGGGGAGCACTTGCCGCACCCCGGTGGGAGAGTAAGAGCCCGAAGGACTCTGATGGTGCAGATGAAGGAGGCAGTCCGGTCCCTACGGCCGCCACAGAATCACTGTGGGAAGCCACCAGGTCGCGCACACGGGCTAACACGGGCCGAGACCTGCGTCAGCGGAAATGACACGCACACACGTGGCGAGAAAGCAGGGCCCCCCAGCCCAGACCTCTCATCGACTTCAACCTACCCTGTGTTACATTACACTCACCCACCGGAAAGCCTGCGTTTGCCTAAACTGGCCCACGGAGGGCGTGGTGAAGGGCTTTATTAAAGCACCTTCGGTGAGGTTCGAGGTCTCGGCCAGACGGACTGCACGACTCCTTAGCCCGTGGCCGCACTTCCAAGGTGAGGGCAGAAGGCCCAGAGGCCGGCTCACCGTCTGGTGTGCGTCGCTGGGGGACAAGACCCGGCCGCGGCCGGCCGTGGAAGTGCCCTTGAACTAGCACAGCTCACGAGGGAAACAAACTGTGAATCCACGTGTATAACGTGCGTGTGGTTTTTAGATGATTTCTGATTTTGCCCTTGGACTGAAGGGATACTGTTTCCCTTCTGTTCACTTCCCCCGGAAGCAGGCAGGCGCTAATCTTCTTCCCTATCTACGGAGGTGCCCGTTGCTGACATTTCCCAGAAATAGAACTCCATAACGTCTGGTTGTTAGAGACCTGCTTCTTCCCTCAGCCTCAGGGTTTCAAGGATCACCCCCATTGTAGCTGATGTCAGAGCTTTGTTCTTTTTTCTGGAGTATTTTCTCTTTTTTTAAGACTTTATTTATTTATTTTTAGAGAGGGAAGGGAGGGAGAAAGAGAGAGAGAGAGAAACATCCATGTGCAGTTGCTGGGGGCCGTGGCCTGCAACCCAGGCATGTGCCCTGACTGGGAATCGAACCTGCGACACTTTGGTTCGCAGCCCGGGCTCAATCCACTGAGCTACACCAGCCAGGGCTGAGTATTTTCTTGATGAAAAATATTCCACTGCGTGGTGCACCCCATTTCGTTGATCTACTCATCACTGGAGGGACATTTGGGCCGCGTCCACTTTGTTCAGTGTTATGAGCAACACGTCTGTGAACAGTTGTGCACACGGTTCTCTTGGGTGTGTACCTGAGGGGTAAATTGCTGGGTCACGTGGCTGCTCTACTTTTAACGTGAAATGGCCAAACTGTCCTCCAGCGTGGCTGCAGGGAAAGGAAGCACTTCTGATGGTTTGAAAATAGCGCTGCAGCCAGTACTGGATAAGTCAGCAGAGCTCGGAGGAAATTAAACGGAGAATGGGAGCGAGGGGGATCTGGTCCCAGCGCTGCCTCTAATTAGTTGTTTGACCTTAAGCAATTCATTTACATTCTCTAAGCCCAAGTTCCTCCGTTTGCAAAAAGAAGTGTTTCTTCAAAGGAACACAACTCTTGAGGGTAATTATCGCTACTTTCCTTTTTGTTTTTTATTGTCCTTCAAATTTGCTCTGAGGCCTGATTTTTCTTGTTGGCCCGGAACTAAAAACTCCCGCAGAGCCCACGGCATCTCTGTTGTTAAGTTGTACAAAGACTTCTGGTCCCTTGTGTCACAAAACAGGCCCTCAGCTCGGTGACCAGTGGTCTGTGCTTATGCAACAACCAAAACTCTGACTCTGAGGCCAAGGAGAGCCTGCGACTAGCCAGTCCTCGAGGGTCAGAGGTCAGGAGGGGTACGAGGAGAGGGAGGCGGGACAGAAAGCTGGACTTGGCCCCGACCTGGGCAGGGTCTCAGGGGTTCAAAAGGAACAGTGTGTCCTGGTGATCCGCCATCAGTCAGATCGCCCGTCCTGTTCGAGTTTGCTGGGACCCCCTGCAAAGGAGGGCACTCTGGGCCGCTCACCTGGGAGAAACCTGTGGTCTCACAGTCCTGGGGGCCGGAGGTCTGGGACCCCAGTGTTGGCCGGGTGGGTTCCTCCTGAGCACGAGAGACGCTGTCCCTTGCCTCTCTCCTGGCTCCTGGGGGTTCGCTCGCAGTCTCCAGATGCGTCCCCCTCTTCTGTGCCGGAGATAATCTTCATCTCCGCGCGGCGTCCCCCTGCATATGTGTCTCTGTCCCAGTGTGTCCTCTGTATTAGAATGCCAGCCAGGCTGCATCAGGGCCTTACCAGTGGCTTCATAGTAACTCGATTCCCTCCGTCAAGACCCCCGCACCAAACGAGAGCAAATTCCGAGGCATCAGAGGCTGGGAGTCCAACGCATGATCTTGGAGGGAAACATTTCAGCTGGTATTAATTCCAAACCAGGTGTCCCTTCCCTGGGAGTACTCATCTGCCCCCTTCACACTGGGGCTTCGGGGCACTCCTCACAGTTCTTCATCCCGGTGGCTTCAGGCTCAGCCGCATGGCTGGCCTTGGACACTAGAAGGGGCCGGCGTGACGGGTCGGGAGTTCTGAGTGGAGCCCTCATGGAGCTGGTGCTCAGTTCGCCCCCTTGAGGCCCCCTCGTCTGCCCTGAGAACAGGAGACCCGCCCTATTGCTTCTCGTCCCGTTTAGAATCCAGAACAATGAGACCCGTGCACAGAAAACCTCTGAGCTTCCGCAGCCCACCCAAGATGCAGGTCAAGTGCAGCCGTCAGGTGTCAAGGGTGAGAAACACATTTTGTTGTTACAAGCCACTGAGACTTGGGGACTATCTGCCGCCACGGTGAAACGTGACTTACAGAGAGGCTGTGCTTGTTTTCGGAGGTTTCGCGTCCCTGGGACCTCTCGCTGGGGGCTGCCTGGATTGGGGTGATGCGGCCTGGGCGGTTGTTGAATCCTTCCGCATCCCCTATTCCTGGATGATACCCGGGTCCCCATCCGAGGCAGTCGTCTTGGACAGCAGTGTTTCAGGTCACCCTGCATTGGCGCTGTTCCCTTTCTGGCCCGTCCGCGCCACTGGAGACACACACGCCGTCTTTGGCAGGACCGTCTGGAAATGCAGGGCGTGCAAAGCCGCCCGTTCCTCCTGGACTCGTGCGTCAGCAGGTGTCCAGCCCTCCTTGCCCTCTAGTCCTTCCAGGCAGGAGTCGTCGCGCCCCGGCCCACTAGGTGTCCCCAGTCTGCAGCGAATGCGCAGGAAGCGCGCCCAGAATCCGCGGGGTGTCTGGCAAGGCTGTGGCAACCTTGCCGAAAGACTGCTCAGATCTCCTTCAAGGTCACGGACCCCGAGGAGCAGGACTGACTGGCAGCCCCAGCTGCCGCCTCTTCCACTCGAGTCCAGTGTGTGTTTGTACGGGGGTCCCGCTTTCTCGGGTGGTTCCCGTGCAGTGACGGGGTGGGGTGGAGCGGAGCGGTGGCGGTGGCTGGGGGTTCACAGCTAGTGCTGGTCCTTTCCTCCCTGACAGGGAATCCCTGTCATTAGTTGGGGTTACCAGGTAAAATACCAGGCACCCGAGGAAATTTCAATTTCAGATCAACAGCTAGTAATGTCTTGGTATAGGTATGCATGCAATAGTTGGGGAATAGTTACACTGAAAAGTCTTCATTGTTGATCTGTCTTTTAAATGTAGCCGTCCTGTATTATTATCGGCTAGATCTACTTATGACGACAGCAGCTGCGTCACCACTCCCCCCTCCGCGGGGTGAAAAACACCTAGAAACGCAGGAGGTTCTTCCCGTCCCATCCTCCCTCCCCTCTTTCCGCGCGGGGGAGGCGGCCCGCTCCCTGGTCTCAATGTTTGCCCCGCCCGTTCCCGCGCCTCTCCCGCCCTCGTCCGCAGGCCCTTCCCCACAAAAGCGCTTGCGTGTCTCACCCCGTGTTGACATCTTCTTCCCAGAGGACTTGCACGACACAGGACTTGGTGCAACTTGTGTCTCCGTCTCCATGGAACATTCCATGTTCACCCCGTCACATGCACAGTGGGGTAGATGATGGCTAAGGGCCATCTGGCTAGACCTCACAGTCCTGCGTGTCCTTTCATGCGGTGAAAACAGGTTCCGATTCCACTGTACGACAATGAACATGAGGCTGACTCCAAACCACTCTGTCCAACGCTGACTCCGAACCACTCTCGGCCCCTCCAAACATCCACCCCATGGAAACTGGCACCAGCGAAATGCCCCGAATGGCCGTTGGGTGAAGTGGAAATCAGGTCCCCTGTCCACGACACTGTACACGCCAACACGCACACACCGGCTGTGGCTGTCACGGCCCTCCCTGTGAGCGCTGGGGTGGGAGGACGGGCTCAGACGCCCAGTGTCTGGGGTGCTGGGTCGCTCCGTCTCTGGGCTTGAGCTCCAGTCTGCTCCCCAAAACTGGAGGAGAAACGGGCTCCACTCACACGGCCCGCCGACGCCTGTCCCCCGAGGGTCCAGGTTCCTCGCTGGGAGTCTGCGGCGAGTCCCGGGGGACACTGGCTCTCTGGGGATCCGCAGTGAACACGGCAGCGGGGAACAGACATACGGCTGCTTTTGTTTCCATTGATTTTCTCCAGTCAAGGCTTTTCAGCAGAAAAAATAATAATAATAATGTGTTCTATTTGGCCAACAGGGATGGGGGAACAAATCCAGTCTCCCCAGAGCGGGGAAAGGTTGCCTGTGGCTGGTATGGTGAGCCAGGACGTCTTTTTTTGGGGGGGGGGCCACATGGCTCAGTGGGATGGGGGTCGCGGGGGAGGGGCACTGAAGCCCGGGAGACCTGTGTACCGCATCGCCCCCACCCGCTGATCCAGCACGGAGCTCCGACGCAGGCCAAGCCGACCAACAGACCTGCCCCATGGGCCTGCCCTGGAAGACTGCTGCACTAACTAATCATAACTATTATGATCACTTTAGGAAATGAGATGAAGTGATGTCCGCGACCAGACTCACATCAGACGGGCCACTTAGCCTGTAAGAGGTCAACAACAGAGCGTTGGAGGAGGACACAGACAATAGGAAGGACGGGGGTGACAAAACCGTGTCCCATTCATGTCAGATCACATGGGAGAGCAGTTGGCGCGATGGGCTGGCCGCTGAGGAGCTGTCTCCTGGGCCCCCCTTACCAGGCAGCGGGGGGAGGGGCAGGGCATAGTGGGCATTTGACATTGTCTTAGGGGTTTGGTGACGAGAAGCATCTGGAAGGGTGGCAAAGAGGCTGCTCCTGCAACTAGGGGAGTTCGGAGTAAACCATCAGAGGCTGGGAACAAGGCATTCTTTGTCATTTCACGGCCCAAACGTCCCCTGTGGTCACTTGGCCGCCAGAAGCCAGTTACGAGCGGCTCCATCCGCTGCAGCAGGCTCCTGGGGAGGATGTCCAACGCCAGCTGGCTTCCTTTACGGTCACACGATCAGAGGCAGAAAAACGGGGACGATCTTAAGACGGAGCCATACATTTCAAGCGGAGCTGATGAGATGGTGAGAACCGAGACTGTTTGCACTGGAAAATCACATGGCATCTCCCCCGGTCTCCCAGCCAGAAACACAGCGTCAAGGTACAAGGAGACGGAAGGCCGCGGAGGACGTGAAGGTGTGTGTGTCTGTGAGGCCTTGCGCTGGCACTCGTGAGAGCAGCCCGGTGCGGTCGGCCGGCCCGAAGGCGTTCGGGAAACCCCGCGTGCTGCCCCACGGCCCGCCCGTGCCCCATGTACAGTGGGGTCCCCTCGCCCGTCCCTTGCACCGGGCTTTACACCGTCGCAGGTGAGCTGTGCCGCAGCCACCCAGAACTCGTGGTGACCGGAGTGTGCTTTACTCTGCACTCAACTACCTTGTCACTCTGTGTGTTTATAAACACTAAATAACAGTGACTTGCATCGCCTGCCCACCGTGGAGAAAATTGGCAACGTCGAAGCAGCTCATATTTTCCTTCCAAAACTGGCAGATGAGGAAACACACCTGGGCGGAGCTCAGGATTACGTGAGGGCTTATGCTGGTGTTCCACACGGAGTCAAGGGCAGGGAATGGGTTTAGCTGAAAGATCTCCCTCTCGCTCTCTCTCTTCTCTCTCTCTCTCTCTCTCTCTCTCTCTCTCTCTCTCTCTCTATATATATATATATATATATATATATATATATACATATATATATACACACACAGGAGTGTGTTTCATAATTTTTTAAAGCAATGAAGTTAGTCTGACCCCAAGCCGCATTTTAGAACTGGAAAGTCGCCTTCCTCCTGTTCCCGAGGCGGGTCTTCCGGGGACAGTCCGCTCCCCACGTGCTCCCGCAGCCGGCGCGGGTCACTCTGTTCTCGGGCCGCAGCCCGCAGCCCCCTCACAGGAGGGGACTCCATCGCCACCAGGTGCTAGGGACGGGGTTAAGGGAGGGTGCTACGGACGGTGCTCCTAGGTCTGGGAGAGGCACGTTTGACCCAAACACCACCCTGGGGTCCCCACATTACTCACTCACAGCGTCACTGCCTGGGACCACCAAACAGCAGCCCCCCAGGCCTGCATGCGCTCGGGGTTTCTGACTTAGTCAAGTGCGCCTGCCCTCACCCACACCGAGTCAAGGTCGCCTTGCCCTCTGTGGGGGCTGGGCGCAGACTCGGCATCACCGTGCCTGGCGGGCTGCCTGCTCAGTGCTGCCAACATGCCCGAGGTACCTCTGCCAGGGCACGGAGGCCCGTGCTGTCTCTTGAAGACGGGCTGTCAGCCTGTGTTGTCTCAGCCCTGCCCCAGGCCGAGGCCATGACATTCTGGGTGAGCAGTGGCTTCTCACGGTGCAGAAGCGGAACCACCACAGTCCCCTTCTGGTGTGACTCTCAGGGTTGGGGGTCCCACCAAGCCACGCTGCTTAGGATTGACACCTGGGAGCTGTTTCCCTTCACAAACACACCCAGAGAGGGTCCGGCCTGGCCCCCTCTAATGGGCACGGCACGGTGAGCCCCGCTCACGGGCCCCGAGTGTCTCATTCTGCCGCCACTGTCCTCGGGCGCATGAAGTGTCATTGCATCGAACCTTCCCAGGGAAGAAACTGGGGTCTCCTTCTCTTCCCCAGGTGGCACCTGGCGATGTGAGCATGGGCTCTTCCTAAGCAACGCCCGCATTCCCCCAATACAGAGAACAGGAGGAAGGCGGGCAGTGAGGAGGAAAGGCAAAGTGACCCCCCGAAAAAAGACTTCTAGTAGATGTGCTGTCTGTAGCAAAATCGGTTTATGGTTCCCCACACCTGGAGCGAGAGGGCCCACCTGAGCATTTTGTGCCCTGCGTGGGCTGCAGGCTTCTGCCTGCGGCTGAAGCACAGGGGAAACAGGGGCTCAAAGGACCTTTGAAAGGTAGAGACGCGTCGTGAGGATTCCCCGGCTCGAACCCAGGAGAGGACGGCGGTGCTTCTGAACTGTCAATCCAGCTTTTGCTAAAACACTCTGGCAGGGTCATCGGAACTGTCGCTGAGAGTGGCCCCGTGTCTCGGAAGGGAAAGGGGACACTAAGGACTTTTATTCCAGACCTGTCTGTCGGTCACGCGCAGCTCAGCGCGAGGGCGGGTCTGCTGTGCGGAACGTGTGGCCCGGAATCTCGCGAAGCGCAGGGAAGAGGGAGTGCGTGTTTCATCGGGTCTCGGTGTTCCTGTGTTTCGGATTCCCCGCAACTCGGTGGGACCAGGTTAGTTGCCTTCCAGCTGCCCACGAGAGAGCCGAGGCCCAGACAGATCACGCAAATGTCCGAGGGCCCCAGCCCTGCCCGCGTCTCCTGGGACGCGTGTGTTCCTCGCTGAGTCACGCCCCTCGGTACATGCCTGGGGGATGCGTGAACCGAGGGGCGTGAGCCCGCCATCTCTCTGCAGAAAACCACAGGGAGACAAGCACCGTGGTAGCCACGTTCTCAGGAAACAAGAGTGGTGGCCCCAATCCTCAAACGACACCGTCAGGGTTGGGACAGTCGTGGGAAGGGCTGTGGCTGCCACCAAGACTATTTTATTTTATCTTATCCCCCACAGAAAATTATTTTTAAAAGCGTGGTGTGTTTATCGGAGAGACCCTGGGGCGTTTGCGCAAGAGCACAAACAGCATTTACATACCTATTATCTATTAGCTGGCGCTGCGTTCGCCAGGCATTTGACACAATTAAGCAAATGCTTGACTGAACAGATGGGTCTTGGAAGGGTCCCCGAGGGCATGTCTCCATTAATGGCACCGAGGGGGGTTAATGCCTCCATTTGGCATCTGCCCGTGCCTTCCCATCAGCGTCTTCGCCGAGTCTCGTGGTTGCAAATGGGTCCCCCCTTAGTCCCAGAGGACATGGTGCAAATGAATTGAGCTACTTCCAGTTCCTTCCATTTTTATCCTGTCTGAAACGTATCCCTGACAATAGTGGATGATGTCCGGTGATTATTTTCCTTGTACTCAGCGGCTGGAGAACGGCCTAATGTTTTTTCATTTGGTTTACTCGTGGCATGAAGGACACAGAACGCTTTAATTAGGAGAAGTACGTCGCCTTCGGACTCTGTGCTGCTCCGGTTTGGCTGGTCGCTGGTGCCAGCTAATAAGGGCTGGAGGAGAGGGAGAAGAAACAGCTCAGACCTTGGGAGTCAGGAGAAAGAGGTTGACATTATAATGCCTGACCACGGAAGCTTCGTCTTCCCCTGAACTACTTCCTGGCCGCTGAAATGCAAAGACCACCCGACATGCACACTGAAGTCGGTGTGGGAGACCCCTCCCCTGGCTGCTGGACCTATGCACATTGCTCTGGGCCTTGTATGTGACTTCGTCACACCGATTCAACATTTTTTTTTGTTACTGCTTTTTGCCAAGTCTTCAGGGCCTCCTTCCAAAGTCTCCCTGTAGATGGTGCCAGGCTGAGGGCCAGCTCTGGGGCCCTGATGCTTTGACATTTTGTCTGTGCCAAAGACGAAGCCACACCACGCAGCAAAAACAGGGTGGAGCCGCGTTGGGGGTAATTCCATCTGGGGCCACACGGACTGTGTTCTTGAGGGTTTGCACTGACCCGCAGCCGTGCCAACAACGGACCGCTCCGGGAGTTCAGCCCCTAGAGGAACGCGGCCGGGGACGCATGTCGCACACAGCACAGCGTTAGAGGGGAGCAGGAGCTTGAATGGGACACAGACGCAGTGAAGGGTTCACCCTCTCAGTGCTGCCACATGAGCACACGCAGGGCCTGCAATGAGCTGGTGGTTTCGTCAAAGCGGGCAGGCAGCAGGGACGGGCATGACAGCTATTTCTATTCTTTCCTCCCTCTAAAAAGACTCCTTCAGCAGTGACCCAAACATACGTTTATTAAATGGAAGATAATCCCACTCTGGGCAAATCCCTTATGACATTTCTTTTCCACGGCCTAGGCTTTTATTCCCTTTATTTACCATAAAAAATAAGTAGAAATATAAGTTTAAAAAAAGCCATTTCTGTATACTTGGTGTAAATATGACTAAAAGCTTTGCCCGACTATACTGCCTCAGACCCTAGTTCTCAGTACCATGAAGGGAGCACAGAATGTGTTTCATTTAAAAAGTACACTCAAATGTTATGGGGTGGATATTTTAAATGTATGTTAATGTGTTACCAACTCCAAGAGGGACACGATTCCGGGGTTATTTTCCTTGCTTCTACTTGTTGTCCACACTACAAGGTATTTCCCATTGTTAGAAACTTTAGGTTAAGCATTTGGAATTGCGGGTTCCAGGGTGAAAGGACCCTTGAGAATTTTCCTAGTAAAGCACAATTAGGAGAAAAACCTGAGGTCCGCACGGTTCGTGAGTCACTCGGTCAAGAGCCACTGTGTCAAGTGTGACACTACCGTTTGCCGCCCTGAGGCCTCGTTGAATTTCGATACTATTTTTAATTCCTTAATGCACAGAACGCCATATTTGGAATAAAATAAGTATCGTGCGTTCATGTGAGCACCTAACCTAGCGAGGAGGTAAGCAACGCCGTCAAATAGGTCTTTACATTTCCCTCCATCACATGAGTTAAAAAGGCGGCACAAACCGAAACTGGGCTAGTTAACAAGTTCTTAGGTACCCTTCTCAGCCCGTGTGTGTGTGTGTGTGTGTGTGTGTGTGTGTGTGTGTGTGTGCGTGTGCGTGTGTGTGTGTGTGTGTGTGTTTGACTGCTTGATCTTGCAAAGATGGTTCATATTTGGATACTGTTTTGCTTTTTTACTTAACACTACAGTATGGGTGTGGTGTCTTGTCTGTGTCTGTATCTGTTTTTGAGGTGACTGTCGCAGTTCCCGCTCTTGCCCGCCTGTCTCTGTCTGCTGGTGCTGAGCACGTCCGCAGGACGGGTCCCTGGAAGGGGCGCCATGCTGGCATTGCTCCGTTAGACCCTGCATCGCTTTGGGGTTAACTGGCCTGGAACAGGAAGTTCGGGGGGCACGTGCCCCGCACAGCCCAGCACTGCGGCTGGAAAGACCCCCCACCTGCTCCCCAGAGCTGAGGCTGCGTGCTCTCTGACCGCCCTCCCACCCGGAAAATCCGTCAGTGTCTGTCCCGGTCCTGGGGGCGGGACAGAGCCTCCCTGAGCTCAGGCCAGCAAAGCGCGAGCCCCAGGAGGCCGGCCGGCCTGCCTCTCGGGGACGGGAGCTCGGATCTGCCTTGGCTGTGCTCCGCCCTTCCCCCTGTTTCCCAATGGACGCAATGACACAATTCGGACTGAAGGAGCTGGTGGAAGAGAAGGCGGCAGCACAAAGCCCAAAACATGTGTTTCTCCCTCAGTGGCTGTATTTTTATGAAACAATAATATGGTGTGTTGCCTGAACCAGATCCTTTTCTGTCCATTCCCTGGGCCGTGCAGCACCGAAGCAGCTACAGCACAATGACCACTGGCAACACCCTCCCTAGAGGTCTAACCGCAGTTTGCCCCCGCCAGGTGCACCATACCACAAAGCAGCTGGTTCTCTGGGGGCAAGGCGGAATGTTTATTGGGGGTCATTAGGGTGCACTGCCTGCTCAGGGACCCCGCTCCTTATCCGCCAGGGCTGGATGTGAGATGCACAGATCTGGGGAGTCCTTCTGGGAGGGTTCGACCAGCTCCCCGAAGACTCCAGACCCACTCCTGTGAAGTGAACCTGTGAGCGGGGTTGCATGGTGGGTGACCACGCGACTACTTTCTTTGTTTCCTTTGTCATTTTCCACACACACACACACACGCAGGAAGTAGCACACAAATTAATAAGAGTTCGTGGAAATATTCTTGATTAGCTTTTTGGATAGTATTACCCTGAATCCTGCTTTAAAAACAAACAAACAAAAAAGTGCTTTGTTCTACTCTGATTCTGATAAAGCTCTTACTTTTTCTCCAAGGCTAGTTTTGGAAACTGCAAACCTCATTCTGTTTACGCTCAGGTTTGGGATGGAAATGAACATCCAGTTAATGTACATCTGAGCTTTGTTGTGGAGACATCTGTGGTCCCGCACGGGCTTTGCAAGAGGGGTCGCACGGAGGGGCTCAGCATCAGCACCCAGTTCTCTGCCTTCAGGACTCCCAAGGGGCTGCACACCCAGACGGGGCGGGGGTTCAGTCCCGGCTGCCTCTCGGTCAAAAACATGTCTTAGCTTTTTAACCACCAAGTGACTACCGATGTCACAGGAGAATGCCCTAAAAATACCACAGCCATCTTATTTAAATGTTATCGACTTAGCTTTTCCATAAGTGAAAATCGGACCATTTTTCCCTTTCTGTAAACACATAGCCCATTACATGGCGTGAAATAAGAACCTCGAATTCTTTCATGGGTCACTGCACTTCCCTTAGAGGAGCGCAATGCCACAGGGTAACGGAGACCTAAGTAAGACCCACTTACTCACTCCTGAGACCAAGTTCCATCCCCATAAAGGGCTGGTGTTGCCACCGGGGGCAGAGTCCCTCTGCAGACACTCTCCCTGCCCGCTTGAGGGTTTAAGCAACTACATGTGAGAAGTTTTGTTCCAGTGAAGTGGAGGGGGGCCAGTTGAAGCGCCGTGAAAGGCAGCATGAGGAGAGAGAGTTTGCTCTGTTTGCAACCCAGTGTAAATTAGGGCGCACTCTTGGGCTCCCCCCGTGTGGCGGGAACCCATTTTCCGTGCCGTGTTTCCCTGCCGTGTGTCTCCCTTTTAGGGCTCACACAGGCCACTTCCCTTCTGCTACTTCCGGTCATCAAATAGGGGGTGGGGGGGTCCCCCAGCTCAAAGCAAGCCTCTGTGACACCGGCTGGGTGTCCTGCCATTTGGAGCAAATGCTGACGCCGTCTCCCTGGAGACACTCCCACATCCCGGGGGTTAAGGGCTCCGCTCTGCAAAACCGCCCCCACCGCTTCCGATGCCAACCCCAGACGCCAGTCTAACCCCCGCCCAGCCTCGGTTACCCACAGCCTCGTCTGACTTGGCGACACATCTGAGATCCGCTGGGAGGGTCTGCAGTGACGTGCCCCTCCGGCCCTCTCTCCTTGACCTTGGCGTTTGGGGCCCGGTTCAGACCGCACCCAGGAACCATCGATCTGAACCATCGATCGGAACCATCGATCGCTCCTCCCTCACTCCCCTCCTCTGCGGGCCCATCCCTCCCTCGTGCACAGCAGCCGGTGCCCCGGCGTGCAGACTGCCCCGCTCTCCGCTCTCCTCCCCACCCCCCAGCGTCTGCCAAAGGGACCATTCCGAAAGGTCAGCGCGACCCCACCCCCGATTGCCTTGGAATCACCACTCATTCCATAAAGTCGGCCTTCGCGTGCCCCCTGGGACCCTCGCGCTCTGACCCCTGCCCTCCCGACAGGCCCTCGACTCTGGGCCACGTCCTTGCACGTCCTTGTTCCCATCTGATTCTTTTGTTATCTCCCTCGAGAGTTAAACATTCACCTTTTTCTTTTCATTCGGCAATCCTTAAGGAGAGCCGCCGCGACCCAGGGGGGGTGTTGGGGGCTGAGGACACAGCAGAGGACAGGAGTCTCAGCCCGTGTCTCCGGGGCGCGTGCCCTGCGGGAGGGATGGCGGGCGAACCAGCCCCCAAGGCACAGCTGTGGTGAGTGACGAGACAGGTTCTGGGCACCGACAACAGGGGTGCTTTTTGTCAGAAACGGCGTCCCTGTGGGAAGGGTATGCATTCTAGGTCATAAACACTGAGGACGAGAGACCCGGGTGCGAGGGGGACACGCACCGCAGGAAGGGACCAGGACGGGGAGGAGCCCAAGGCAGGGAGAGACTGGGGGGGCCCCAGACTGGGATCAGACGAAGGGCGGGGGGAGGGGACACAGACATGCGGCCGCAGTCCACCGGGCGGTGCGGCGTCTCCGATTTCCTTCTCCGTCGGGTATTTTGATGTTCGAAACTGCGTTCAATGCCGCCACCTCCCCTGGGAGCCCTCGCTGAGCCTTGCATCCGTCTGCTTTGTTCTCTTAAATCACTCGGGGAACACGTCCATCCTAAATTTATCCTGCACTCCCCTCCCGCTGGGACTTGGAACTCCGCGCTGGGGGGGCCGCGTGCTCCTTGAGGCTCCGCCCAGAGCCGCGGTCCGGGTGGAAAGCCAGCGAGTCCCCGTCCAGGGACAGAATGAGGGCATCGCCCAGCGGGAGACTGCCGCGTGGCGAGCATGGGCGCCGCGGACAGCTCAGGAGGCACCGGCCTGCGGCAATGACGAAGCTGTTTCCACAGCCCCCGTGCGCCTGGAGGTGGCCACAGATGCTGCGACCGCGGGTTGGTGTTAGCGCCATGCGTGTCCCCAGTTCACACAATGCGTTCGTCTGCCGGTCCCCCTGTCACTGCCACAACAGTGTCAGCTCCCCAGGTGTTCAGAATCTGAGAATCAGATGGAAGAGAGCAAAGCGCAATTTTCTTTCGGTCAGGGACCTGCCCAGAAACTGCAGAGCCTGTTCCAGATGGGCCTGCGGGGGTCATGTTGTTTCAGGTACAGCCTCACTCACACACCTTCGAGACCAGCGGCTGAGAAAGAGCCCGGGAGACAGACACCCATCTTCTGGTCGGACTGCTCCCGCGTTAACCCTGGGGCACTCTCAGGTCCACTGCACAGCTTCAGAAATCGTGCGTCTCTCACGGACTACCCTACTGATCGGAACTGTTTAAATTTAGAATTGCCTTAGCATGTAAGTGACTTATTTCCCACATATTAATAAAGCCCTATCGGTGGTCTGCGTGCATTCTTTACCTACATTTCTCCTGCGTGGCTAGGACTTGGATATACATTTAGGACCCACTGACCACGCGCTCTGTGAACGTGTTTAATCGATCATGGATCGCTCTAAAAACATTTCGTGAATGCACTACAGGGTCCCAGCCGAGCAGAAAATTCCGGGAAACACACCCACCTGCGGCAGGGTTCCCATTTGTACTCGCTAGCCTTTACAAATGAAATTTTAAGCCATTACTTACAGTTGTATACTGCAGCTTGTAAGGGCATTTATCTCATTTACACCGTGTGTGTGGTTTTCCGACACAAGCAAGCACGCACGAAAGCATTCCCTTGGACTTGA
This sequence comes from Phyllostomus hastatus, assembly GCF_019186645.2. Lineage (NCBI taxonomy): Eukaryota > Metazoa > Chordata > Mammalia > Chiroptera > Phyllostomidae > Phyllostomus > Phyllostomus hastatus. The sequence goes on along the minus strand of NW_025333607.1, from coordinate 20,453,761 downwards.
GAGTTCCGTTGGAGAGCGTGCATCTCTGGGGAGAACACCCGTCATTAACGAGGTCTGCACAGCGACAGCCAGTCCACACCGCAAACAAGGGCCTCGCGAGCTCCCGTTTTGGATTAGCTCTCTGAGTGGGGTGTCAGCGGCGGGGACAGTGGGTATTCCCAGCCCGGATGTGGGGTTCACAGCAGCTTATTGAGGCCACCCATTGCCACCACGTGCCCTGGATTTGATTCCATCTCAGCCCTTAGAAGTTACTTTGATTTCTTCAAATACTTAAGTTCACGCACATTTAAGATACACGCATATGAGTATTATTTAAAATAGACACATGAATACATGTTTTCAAAGTAACCACCCAGAGCAACGTGTCCAGCGGGGCCCGGTCTTCAGAACGGAGGGACCTGGTTTGAACCCCACTGGGTCACTCGGGCCCTCCTGAGCCGTGCGCTTGATCCCACATGACTTCGTTTGTTCGTCTGCTGAAAAACAGCAACGCACTTGTCCAGGGGCCACGATGATGACACTAGTTCAAGGAGCACAACTGAATAAGGTGTGCGAATTTTCCCAAGTGCCCCCCAAACCGCAACTTGCACGTTCGTAAATAAGCCCAGAATTATCTGTCTCACAGATATGTCTAAGAATTAACTTCAATAGTGGATGTAAAATATAATTGAGCGGAACCGATGTTCTACAAGTGTCATCGATCCCTCACGGGAGCAGAAACAGGAGCGGAAACGAAAGTGGAATTTGTGTGAGGGGACGTGCCGGTCTCTGTGTGGTCCTCGCGAGTCTCTCCCACGTTCGATGCTCTGGAAAATCCGCCGTGACGGCCTAGAGCCTTCCTTCCATCCCAGGTCCGTGCAGATACCATGACTAGGCAGGTCACAGGTGTTGTTGATAACGTGTCAATATTACATTGATTCCTTGTGTGGAGAACGAGTTTGACGGAGTACCTGGGGAGAGGTGTAGCCATAGTTATGCCAGAGGACCATGGTTAGGGTTACGCTGGATCAGACGCAGAAAGCCTAGCACAGTGAGTAATTTCAGCAAAATCGGTTCTCAAGCAAGAAAGGGCTCTTCTCCAGCGATCGCTCCCTCCTGTCTATCTCCTTTGTGAAAGGAACGGTGTTTCCAGATTTGAATGACAGTTTTCTTATTTACTGTGTTGTCTTTGGCATTGGAATAACCTGCACAAAGACTTGATCTGAGAACTTAGTCAGAAGCTGTGAAGAAAGCACTTCCTTTGGTCCTGCCCAGGAAGTGATAGGAATATTTGCACACACTTTAATAATTGTGATTATTATTCACCTGCATATTTAAGTCCACTTACCAAACCATCGGGCTTAGGAAAAATATAAACTTAGGACGATGTTCCTGGAAATGCTCTAGTTCAACACACGGGTGAGTGATCACTGAATCGGAATGTTTCCATTTCCCTTTGTCATAGCAGTGAGGCTCAGAGAGGCCGTCCCCTCTTGTACCTCATTTCTGGTACCTGATTTCTGCCCAACGTTCCCGTGTCATTTCTCTTGTCTCTGCAGCTTTCTTCCCTGTTTCTCGGTAACAGCCACCGGCGCAGACTTTCAAATCCCACTTCAAGGGTGCGGGTGTGCGCCTGCCACCCCGGATTTCTGTGTCATCCCGGCTGCCAGATTTCCCGTCTCGTGCTTCAAACTGTTTGCCGGAACAGGCGTGTTATTCGGAATTTATCTCTTTGATTCTGCCTACGTATTGCGTCTGCCAGATGTGCCATTTTTGCCTGACTGCACTGATCTGTGCTCATCGTGTTCAGGGGCAAGTTGAGCTCCTGCCTGTCTGCTTTTTGTTTGTTTGGGTTTTTTTCAGCCCCCGTTTGTGTACATGCATGCGTATGTGAACACACACACACACACACACACACGCTACCTGCTTTCCCAGCCTGACCACCACAACTTCTGGAATTTTTTGCACCACAGGAGACGTCAGCACTTAAGAGTACTAAGTGAGCCCTGGCTGGCGTAGCTCAGTGGATTGAGCGCGGGCTGTGAACCAGTGTCGCAGGTTCGATTCCCAGTCAAGTACATGCCTGGGTTGCAGGCCATGACCCCCAGCAACCGCACATTGTTTCTCTCTCTCTCTCTCTCTCCCTTCCCTCTCTAAAAAAAAATAAATACATAAAATCTTTTTAAAAAAAAGAGTACTAAGTGGAGATCCTTAGTGGGCTCCATAAGCTATTTTTAATGCAAATATAAGTTAGATAGAAGTCTTTTGTACTTCCTCGTGGGAATTCTAGGTTCCGTTTCAGACCCATGCACACAGCACTTGGTCCGCACTCCGGGCAAAGTGGAAGCGGAAGGGGTGCGCCCTGAACCCCCCCGGAGGCGGTGACCGGGGGACGGGCAGGGGCGTGGCCAAACCTCCTTCCACGCGGGCGGGTGTGGGCAGACACGCGCGTGCAAAGCCAGCCCTGGGGAAAGCCCAGCGTCCGGAACAGTCAGACGAGCTTGAAGCTGAGACCGAAGGAAGGAAGCCGAGGCAGGGCTTCTGCAGGGTGAACTAGACGTCACCGTCTCCAAGTCCCTTTTCCTGGAATAAGCGGCAGCGACACTAGGTGCTTCCCAGCTCCCACCTGTGCCGCCTCGCAGTCTCTGACAACCAGGCGAATGCTGATGCTGTCAGACATCTCGACTTTTAATTCACCGTTGGACTGTGAGAACAGATGTGACTTTCAAAACAGTGGCGAGATTCTTGGCTAAGTAAGTGTCCATGTGAAAAAGACACGCGCTGTGGGACACACGAGCACAGTTTTCAGCTCCAGGAGACACTCCGTCTGCAACCACAACTGTGCTCTGCCTCCGTCCTGCACATCGGCGGGTCTTTACCCCTCTCCCGCTCCCTCCCCCTCCCCTCTCTCCCCCTCCCCCTTTCTCTCTCCCCCCTCTCCCCCTCTCTCTCCCTCTCTCTCTCCCTTCTCTCTCTCCCTCTCTCTCCCCCCTCCCCCTCTCTCTCTCCCTCTCCCCCCTCTCCCTCTCTCTCCCCTCTCCCCCCTCCCTCTCCCCTCTCCCCCCTCCCCCTCTCTCTCCCCCCTCCCCCCTCCCTCTCCCCCCTCCCCCTCCCCCCTCTCTCCCCCCTCCCCCCTCTCTCCCCCCTCCCCCTCTCTCCCGCTCTCTCTCCTCTCCCTCTCTCCCCCTCTCCCCTCTCTCTCCCTCTCCCCCCTCTCCCTCTCTCCCTCTCTCTCCCTCTCCCCCCTCTCCCTCTCCCCCCTCTCCCTCTCTCCCCCTCTCCCTCTCTCTCCCCCCTCTCCCCCTCTCTCCCTCTCTCTCTTCTTCTCTCTCTCCCTCTCTCTCCTCCCCTCCCCCCTCTCTCTCCTCCCCCCCTCTCTCCCCCCCCGCCTCTCTCTCCCTCTCTCTCCCCCCTCTCTCCCCCTCCCTCTCTCTCCCCTCTCCCCCCTCCCCCCTCTCTCTCCCTCTCCCCCTCTCTCCCTCTCTCCCCTCTCCCTCTCCCTCTCTCCCCCTCCCCCCTCCCCCTCTCTCTCCCCTCTCTCCCCCCCTCCCTCTCCCTCTCCCTCCCCCCTCCCTCTCTCTCCCTCCCCCTCCCCCCCTCTCTCTCCCCCCTCCCCCCTCTCCCTCTCTCTCTCCCCCCTCCCCCCTCTCTCCCTCTCTCTCTCTCCCTCTCTCTCTCTCCCCTCTCCCTCTCTCTCTCCCCTCTCCCCTCTCTCTCCCTCTCCCCCCTCTCCCTCTCTCTCTCCCCTCCTCCCCTCTCTCTCTCCCCCTCCCCCTCCCCTCTCCCCTCTCTCTCCCCCCTCCCCCTCTCTCTCCCTCTCTCTCTCTCTTCTCTCTCTCCCTCTCTCTCCTCCCCTCCCTCTCTCTCTCCCTCTCCCCTCTCTCTCTCCCCCCTCTCTCGCCTCTCTCTCCCTCCCTCTCCCCCCTCCCCCTCTCTCTCTCCCTCTCCCCCCTCCCCTCTCTCTCTCCCTCTCCCCTCTCTCCCTCTCTCTCTCTCCTCTCCCCCTCTCTCTCCTCTCCCCCTCCTCTCTCTCTCCCTCCCTCCCTCCCCCTCTCTCTCCTCCTTCTCTCTCCTCCCCCCCTCTCTCCCCCCCACCTCTGCTTCTCTCTCCCTCTCTCTCCCCCCTCCCCTCTCTCTCTCTCTCCCTCCCCCTCGCTCTTTATCATCTGACTTGAGGGACAGTCAGCCCCAGCAGCGCCACTTCTTAGAAACTCCCCCTGCCCTCTCTCCTCACTTAAACTCGGTACTGTCTTGTATTTTTTCCCCAAGATGTTGGTATAAAATATCCTGTTTTAGTTCATGTACATTTTCCCTTGTCAAGTAATTGGTTGTTCATGTTATTTCTCGACTGGCATATTGGGTTGTTTGACTTTTTCACATCGCTTTGTGATCCTTATTTCATTGACGATAGCAATCCAATATTAATTTTGTGTGTTGCAAATAGGTGATTCTAGTTTGTAACATCTGTTTTCATTTTCATTGTGGGGGGAGGGTCATTTAATCAACATAAATCCATAAGTTAAATATAGTCAAATTTATCAAACTTTTCCTTATTTCATTCTTTAAGGAAACCTTTTTCTGTCTTAAGAAATGTGTTTCTGTTCTTCATATGCTCTTACGCTTAATTCTAAACATAAAGGTTCTCTTTCACCTTGAAAGGTTTAATTGATCTGAGATTGATTTCCGCGATAATGTGAGCTAGTCGTCCACATCCATCTTTCCCATGTTGGAGAAGCAGATGTTCCAGGTTACTTACTGAAAAATCCATCATTTTCCAAATACAACAAGGCGAGCTGGGTCCTTGGTTAAGTTTGCATCCACGTGCGGGTTTGCGAGGGGCCTCTTCGCGCTCCTGTGGCAGTTTGGCATTCACCCCCCTGCGTTCGGCGGGGACCCCTCCCCGCTGTTTCCTTCCCCTGTTCCTTCTCCTGGGAGACGCCCCTGCGTCGCCCGCTGCGGCCGCAGCTGCGGCCGGTCCGTCCCCGTGGCCGAGGCGCGCGAGCGCCTCACTGCGCGTGGAGGGGCTCCTTCTGCCGCCGGCGGGCACTCCCCGGCTTCCGGCCTGTGGCTCTCACGCGGAGGGCTGCTGTCTGCGCATGTCTTTTTTTAAATGCCCAGAAAAAAAGCATTTATTCTGTCCTGACCAAGGGCAACCTCTTCCTCGGCGCAGAATGACAGCTAATGGCTACACAACGCGCCATGGAGGTAGACAATCGCAATGCTGTGAATGCCACGGCCAAACTCTCTGAGAGAAAGGGGCATCAGGGGTGCTAACCCCCCTTCAGAGGGGCGGGTGGATGAGGCACAGAACATCCCCCTGGTCCCAGAGAGCTCCCCTCGCCACCTACCATGAGCTGCGAAGAGAAAAGGACGGTCACCCAGTGACAGGCACCGATCTACTGAAGTGATGGAGGCGAGCGTCACCCACAAGGCGCACAGGCACGTTCTGTGAGTCGGGAGGACACCGGTGGAAACGTCATACGGATTTCTGCCCCACTGCACGCACGGCTGGAATTCAAACACAGAGAAATACTGGGCAACCCCAAGGGAGGGGTGTTCTGTGCTTTCACTGCGCTACATCCTTCAAATACATCAGAACTAGGAAAGACAAAGAGAGGCTAGCGGGTCAGGACAAAGCAACGTATGATCCTGGACTCGATACTGTAACGAAACAAAACTGGAACTGAACAACGAAGAAAATTGGAACGGGGACTGTGGCTGTATGTGTCTGTGGGTAAATGCACACATGCACTTTTCTGCACGGCCAAGAGAGATGGCGAACCCTTGCAAAGACTGGCTTCAAATTTTGGCTGGTGTAGAAAACGCACTTCCAGTACAATGCAGTCGTTTTATTGCCATTTGTGTTTTGCCGGAGGGAGGCAGAGAGAGAAAGGAAAGAATGAAGATGAGGTGACAGGGATAGTAACTTTTTATGAGACCATCCAAGGTATCTCTCAATCAACAAAGAAAAAATACTACTTGATGTTAAATCATTTTTAGTACATCTAGTCCCGATTTTTACTGTGAACTTGACTATGGTGTGGCATATTCCTACAGTCAGAAAACCATCTTCAGCCGTTAAAAATACTTTGCTTCTCAGCGCCTGGGCCTGTGGAAAGTGGGCGCACTAGCGAGTCTGTCCTCTGCCCTGAGACACTGCCGTTCGATCCCAGCAAAGGCGGGACCCTGAGCCGCCCTCGAGGGCCAAGCTCCACACGGTCAATGCGAATCCGAGCTATTTGTATCTGTTCTACCGCAGCGTTTCCGGCATGAACTAATCAGCACCAAATTCCACCCTATTTGCAATTTCTCGCATGCAAAGATTATTTACTTGACAAAACGACATGGTTAACATTCTCGGATGAGTGCAAGTCGCCTTGTGTAACGCAACACAGTGCTTTTTGTCCGGATCAGCCACTTCTGTGCGAGACAGTGGAGAGCCAGGCTCAGCAAGGCAGGCTGCAGGCAGGCGGAGCCTCAAGACCAGGCAACCCTGGTGGGAAGGACGCACTAGGAAGCCCCGGGGGCTGCACTGTGCCATCCCGATGGTCTAGATGACGGCAGGTGCAGAGGAAGAGTGTGCGCATGTGTATCGGGATACTTTCCATTACTTAGTGAGAGACGCGCCGTGATTTCACTGAGCCCACCAACTGCCATGCTCCAGTGAGAATCTAAAACCAGGATAAAGCAAAGAAAGCAAAAAATAAAGGATTACAAAAATTTAAATAAAATTTTAATTATCACTTCATTGTTGCCAGGCCCTTCCACATTATTGTTAATCATGAACTAATTTGCAATGATTAACATTTTACTCCATTTCGGGGTGGAAATGCCACATGCGGAATTGTCTTTGGAATTCAACAGTAATTATATGGATTATTATTTTCAAAACTCCAAAATTGTTGATTTTTTAAAAATTTTCACAGAAGGGTGTTTATTTTAGTCACTAGAATAACAGCAAAAACTTTCTATTTATGCATCCCTGACAACTATAAGCCATCTTCTTGCCTTTTGTTTTTTGGAATAATAGCTAATAATTGTCAGAATTTGGTGAATAAATGGGCTCATCATTTCCATCCAATAGGCCAAGGACATAACTAGATCTTTCTAGAACTCTGCCTTTATTCCTGAGAACTTTCCCCCAATAATCCATGAATGCTGTTGACAGTGGCTCACACATGACCCTGCATTTGCACACACACAGGCACACACACACTTATACTCACAGATACCGTACACACACAGTTCCTGTGTCCATACACACACAGACATGCACTCACACACACACACACACACACTTGCAACATGAAGGGCCTTTTTTAAGCGTGAGAAAATGAAACAGGACTGTGTTGCTACGTACGTATGGCATGATCTTTTTAAGTGAATATGATTTAGAATTACACTGAGATGATTTAGAAAGACAACAGAAATGAGATCAATTTATTTTAGCAACACAAAGTATACTCCAAGACGAATGGACAAGGAGACAAACCTTTGTGTGACCTGGTGCAAGTCACTTAATCTCCCTCATTCTCAGGTCTTTGCTGGTAAAAAAAATAAGAGGCTAATAATGATTCAAAGGCTAGGAGTGACTGGGCAGGATTATTTAGGTGATTTTGTGGAATGCGTGCGAGGCCCCGTGCACGCACGCAGGTGGTGCTCCATCGCTTCGAGCCTTTGTTATCACGAACAGCACTGACGGCAGGGAGAGACGGGCCCTCATCACAGGTGAAAAGGCTGACGTTCAGACACGTCGGTTACTTGAACAGTTGTACACAGCGACTGACTGACGGGGCTGAAATGTTAACCCTAAACGCTGACTCTCAGTGGCCGCCTTCCATGACAAAGGTAGACTCATTCTCCCCACCTGCAATGTGGAAATAATCTATCGCCGTCCGGGAATGGGGAGCCATTGTCAGTCGAACTACTCAGTTCCGATACGGTGGGTTCTTGGTGTCCGGTGAGTTCAAACCTCATCTGACACTGCAAAACTCATTAAGTCCCCCCAAAGAGTCTGCCGTATTTGCCACTGACAAATTGGGATACGTAAACCGTGTGGATACATACACATATGTACACACACACTTTTAACGTTGGCCCTCTAAATTGCTCAACCACTTAATTTTCTTCTTTACACTTAAAAATATGCCAATATCATTTTTTTTCGGATTTCATTTTTAGAGCATTTTTAGGTTCAGCAAAACTGGAAAGGGGGATGGAGGTTCCCCATAGACGCCCCGCCCCCCCACACACACGGGCCCCGTCATTCCCGCATCCCCCACCAGAGCGGTGCATTTGTGATAACTGATGACCCTGCATCAACACGCCATCACCCAAAGATCATAGTTGATCTCAAGTTTCGTTCTTGGTGTCGTCCATTCTAGCAGTTTGGGCAAACCATAATGACGTGTATCCCATTACCAAACAGAGTATTTCCACTAACGTCTAAAAACTCCTCTGTACTCCGCCGACCTCTCATGCCGACATTGGAATGTAAAGTTGACTGAGCTATTAACATCTATTAATGATACTGTAGACTGATGACTTAAAAAAATGGTGCTTTTCACCCCTTTAATCTTTTACTTTTAAAGTCAAATTGATTCACTCTCAGAATGCATTGTACATCTTATTTCTGATATACTGAATATATAAATGGTATTTTTCTTCATCAATATTGCTTGGTAATGTAGGGATCGTTTTTGGTTTTAATCCATATCAGAGCAAGAGGTAGAGTAATGCTTCTGCGGGCAGCCGCCTTCCAACAGGAAGAAAGGCTGGGCAGGGACCCCGTGCACCCAGCCCCCTGTCTCCCAGCAGCTCATTATAACGCCTTTCCTGCCCGGTTCGCTAGGCAGACTGCTCCACCAGGCTCCACGGGCTCAGTTTTTTAAATTGCAAGTTGAATCCTTCATAGTAAATCATTTCCATAGCCTACTTCCTCCCTTTTGGAGATTAAAGAATACAATGTTTGACTCAGTTTGAAGTAAATAATCCTTTTGATGAGTTGGACAAACTCAGCCACAGCGGCTCTTTGATTTTGGAGGTACACGTGTGCTCGTGAGAAATGAGTCCGTGGGAGCAGGCGGGGCCGGTGCCCAGTGCTCTGCCCTCCCTGGAGCTGCCAGGAGCGGGCAGTCGGTCCGCCGGTGTGCTCTGCATCCTCCGGATGTGCACTCAGAAAAGGCCCGTGCTCCTAGGGAGCTCTGGCGCCAGTTCAAGGAATGATCTAACTTGCACGAGGTACGTCTTTTCAGATTGGCTTTTAATCGAGGCACATATAACCTGCTTTCAGAACTCGTAGGGATATGAATCTTTCTCAGAAAATGCAAAAGTTTTGCCGAAACTACCAGATTTAGAAAACAAAACAAATGGAGTAATAAATAGAGCAGCGACTTATTTTTGTACTAATTAGAAAAATAATCTTTTAACATTTTGCAGGCTCAAGGTGACTGACTTCAGAGAGATCTACATCAGCGGCTAAATTAGGGGCTAATGTAATCGTGTGCTCGTATGCCCAAACACTTATATACACTTTGAGTTGCCTTTAGACGACATTGGAGGAAGTCAAGTTTAGTATCTGTGAAACTGTTGGAATATTTCAGTGTCCATAAAGTGGCTTTGTCAGCTTTCATAGGCCCTCTCTGCTGTTTATTTATAATTTAGAAGAAAATATATGAAAACATTTATATTTATTTCTTCTTCAAAATTGCTGTTTTTCCCTGGCTCTATCAATCACTCTTCTAATAAAAATGTTTCATCTCCCTTGAAACTGGTTTATACCAAAGTGTTGCAATGCTTTTCTCCTCCCAGAAATACTTCTTTGATGTTTAGGGGAGTGCGGAAGGATTATGAATATAGGTACCCAATGCAACATTTCATATCTAAGTGACCTAGAGAACCCAAGATATCTAAAGTGAGATATTAAGGTGTGTTATGACCCAAAAGATAGAATAGATACTAGAGAGTCATAGAAAAAATACACCCATTTCTTTGGCCAAGAATATACTTTCTTGTCTGGTATAACATGAAAAAAATAATTTTTAAAAAAAGCACTTCTAATTATAAAATAAATGCGTGCACAACACGCTCCCACGGCCATCCCGTTAGAGAGCGTCTCCTGGGTGTGGCGTCCGGAGGCACCGGAGCTCAGACCGTCCTGGGAACCGTCCTGGGAACGGGGACACACCTGTGTAACAGCAGCCGGGGCGGTGACTTTTCCCACTGTACTGTGCAACATCGCCCGAGGGGTCTGTCCCTGAATGACACAGGTTTGAAGCAGTCCTCTAGCCATGGAAGGAGGAAAATGCAAAAAGGACTTTTCCCTGCCGTGGGCATCAGACAAACGACGCACGCAGAGCAGAGCAGAGCGCGCCACCGAAGGAACGCGCCCACCCGCGGCGGCGGCAGCGCCTGGCGGCCCGGCGGGCGGGGAGCGCGCGCTCCAGGGCGAGCGCTGCTGCGCGTGACTTAGTGCCGACCCGCTGCCGGAGTTTCAGGCCTGAAAGGAAAGGTGGGGAAATGACTTATTTCCCTCTATTCCTTCATCATTTGTTCCTTTAATTGAATTTCTTTATTGTCAAGACCATTTATCACGAGTAATTAAATGATAGCCACTAATAGAAACTCGGGTTCTAAAGGCAGAGAGAAGTGGCAGTTTCAGCCAATTGTCTATTTTTTTAATTTATTCTGTTGGAGAAACACTGAATTTAAGTCTTTATGATTTTGAAAGTATATATATATATAAAAAACTGTATGTATTGTATAAGTTATAGAAGAACTATATATATGTACATACATGGGATCTCAAAGGAACCACTTTTGCCCATTTTTAAATTCATTTATTTGAAACTTGATTTCCCAAGCTCTTGCGTTCAGCAGCTTACCCACCCAATAACGGAAGAGGCGGTAACTAGGGAGTGTGTAAAGCACAACCTCTGGCCCGAGGAAGCCACGCCCCCATCCTGCCCTGGGACACCTGGGCGTGTGTCCTCCTGCAGGGGGTTTCACGCCCTGATTTATGATCTGTGGACAGAAGAGGGTTGGCTGAGACTTCTCTACCAGCACAGTAATTCCACGGCATGATAATCAGAATTAAATAGTTTTTTCTTAATGTTCCATATTGTTTATCAGGTGCCCAGGGGATGCATGGCGTCTACAAGGTGCGAGTCCCTGCCCATAAAGAATTTTAATTCACCTTGTTGACGTCATGCTCTGCCACTTTGTTTCCGTGTGTCGTCTGAAACACGAACCGTGGCATAAAGCATCAATAAGAATACAAGTGGGATGTCAGAACGAGAGAGATCCATGTCTTAGGTTTCCACCCTTTTCACTAAGCACGTCTCTAAAATTCCAGAAATGCCAGAAAATAACAAAACACATCTGTAGCAGCCCTGGAAACTTGGAAAAGCAGAACAAACTTTCGAAGGACCCTTGGCAAACAGGAAGCGAGGGGCATCATGTTGCTGATGGTGGGGGGAGGGGGGAGGAGACCACCACAGGCCAAGGCGTGTTCAGTGAAAAGCTAGAGCAGTAAAAGCAATTCCAAAAACATTCGAGTTCAGAAAGAAGGGTTCAGGACCAATTGTCAGAATGATGAATTGGGAATTCATTACGGACAGACGGGCACTGTTCTCACCTCGTCACCAACAGCAAGCAGCTGTTACAGTTACTCCGAGGTTAAATTTTGAAAACTGCTATGTAAACTCCTGTCTGAGAAGGGCTCCGAATGTAAATACTGGGGTCTGAGAGAGAAGCGGAATGGAGCCCAAAGGAATTCCAGACTACGGTGAAAAACTGAGGAGAGAAATAGAAAAGGTGTCTCTGGACCCCCTCTTCCCCCCCACCCCCCACCCCACCCCCGAGACAGCACTTGCTCGGAATCACCCAGTGGGAGGGGAGGCGCATTTTCAGCGCAAGGGCCACAGCCTGGGACAGAGCTTCCAGAACTTCACAGCCATGGGGGGATGGGGGGAGGTTTGCAGGGATGGAGGGGGTGGGGGGAGGTGCAGAGGTCAGACCAGGTCATGTTCTTCTGCGACCACAGTGCTTCCCTTTCATGATGGTCCCTCAAGGAAGAGCTCTTATTCACCAAAATTTTTTTTTAAAAGTCAATAAAACTATGCAAAGAAACCATATTGGAGGGGAACAAATCCAACGTCACAAAAATCAAGCCACCAAATTCAGCAAATGAGACTGAGAAACAAAACCAGAGGGTCCTGGGTTTCCGGTGGTTAAAACAGCGTCCCCCAAAACAGCCATTTTCTCTGGGGGCCCCTGAGCTGTGCTGTCCCCATCCTGGAACCCACCTGAGTGGGTGGCCTCCTCATGGAGCCCACCCAAGAGCCCACCCAAGGCTCAGTCAGAAAGGGCGACAAAGGAGAATCTTCTCCTGTCTTCCTGTGAGCGCGGGTTTCAGAGCCAGAAAAACGGGCGTGTCCCTCCCCGAATGCCCTCCACGGGCTGATCAGGTGGTTGGCAGAAGTGAAGGGACTGGCCCCTCCCCAAGCAGAAGGGTGGGAACATTTCCAACGCTGCTGCAAAGCGATGATTAAAAACAGTCTTGTAAATAAATGCATGGCTTTACATCGTAGTCTTTTATCTGTTTGTGTTTATTAAATGCATACCACCTTGTGGATGAGCAAAGTAAAATATGTTCATTTCAAGTAAACTCAGTAATTCTAAAATAGAACAAAGAAACATAGAAAAACTTTATAGACAAAAATGCTAATTGGAATGACTAAATCACATATGTTAGTTAAATTCATTCTAACGAAAAATCAGTGATTGTGGCTTAAATATATTTGAATTTATAACTACAGAACTGCTATGTCAAACATAAAAATTAAAACCTTATAAAATTCTATCATTTCAACTCATAACTTGGAGATGTAATTTGACCTATACTTTTGCTGTCTGAGCTGAAGTCATCGAACGAACTGAGAAAACACAGACTGCAGAGCCCAGCCGACTGACTCTGCCTCTAAGTAGTTGTATGAACTGGGTCACCCACTACATCTTCTCCTCCAATGTCCCCGACGGGAAAATAGTATCAATAACAGTGTCACTGCACAGGAATGTGTTTCAGACTAACGTTAGAAATTATTCTCAGACGAGTGCGTGGCACATTGAAAACACTGCAGGAGGCTGGATTTTTATCCTTATCTTCCAGGGGTGGCATCAAACAGACTCTGCAGCAAATACCAGATAATGCCAACTCCTGAAACACCGGCTTCAAGATCAGCTATGGCTGAGTGGGCTCCTTCTCACTTCCAACCTCAGAAAGATTCGGGATTCTGATTCCGTGCGGAGAAACACCAGGCCCGGGCCCCATTGTTCCGATTTCAACTTCGCTTCTAAGTGATTTTAGCTCTGATGTTTGAAGCAACTTATACAAAAATAAATCCACCCGGCTGGCGTAGCTCAGTGGATTGAGTGTGGGCTGCGAACCAAAGTGTTACAGGTTTGATTCCCAGTCAGGGCACATGCCTGGGTTGCAGGCCATAACCCCCAGCAAACACATATTGATGTTTCTCTCTCTCTATCTCCCTCCCTTCCCTCTCTAAAAATAAATAAATAAAATCTTTAAAAAAATGAATCCAGAAATCTCAAGCATTTTTGGTAGGCTGTGATACATGTTTTCCGAGTTATTTTTGAATCTATGCTTCAGCTCAGAGACTTGACGGGGTTCCACAGAAATGGGCGGAGTCTGGAAAGGGAGGCCTACGCAGGCGTACTGTCTAGGCAGATGCAAGCCTAGATCTCGCTGCTAATGAAAATCGGTTTTTCCCTCCAGCATTTCCCTTTGGTCCTTCCTTGGGATTCCTTCTCTCTGACCCCACGGCCCCGCCGTTAGGTCCCCGCCACATCAGCCACAGCAGTGTTAAATTCCCGGGGTGGCACGCCCAGGTCCCTGGCATCTCTGGATGTTTGCTCCGCCTCCCCACGCTGCGTTTCCTGCCTTTGGGAAGACCTCGCGCCTCTTGTCCTTGACCCCCTGGGTAGAAGGGACTGCTGTGCACGGCTCTTCGGTTCCATGGTGATGAGGTGCGGGGGAGGGGGAGTGCCCCAGTCCCGTGATCAGGTCCCCACGTGAACCTGTGACTCTTCCCCACGCTTAGGAGGCTCCGGCTGACCAGCGCGTTCTTCAGCTGGAAATTCTCCTTCTCCCAGGTGGCAGGCTGGGCCTGGCTGCAGGTGGGTGTTTCTCTTCCCCGCAGGTCGTGCAGGCCATGAGGGAGCCCCGTGGGGAAGAGGCTGGGCAACTACTTTCACCTGCGGGCACACTTTATTACGGAGCGCAGAGGGCTCACGTGGGTTCCCAAACAGTCCCTCTCCCCTCCTGCTGCAGGGAGCTTGCGAGGATACTGCTCCGATCTGAGGACCCGGCGAACTCCTCGAAACCAAACCCACAGGTGCGTGGAGGGGAGCCCCCCCAAGACAGGTCCCCTTGGGCTTTCTCGTGCGGGGACGCGTCCGTCTGCACGGAGCTCCAGCGGTTTGTCCGCCGCCGTTCGGGGCTCCCTGCCCCAGACAGTCCAGGCGGAGGTTTGGGTTCCGGGGTTTTGCCCCAGTGAGTTGTGACTCTCTGTGTCTGCCTGTCTGTCCCTCCAGGTCTGGGTGCAGTCATTTGCTCTGGGACCTTGACTTTCTAAGTTGCTGCTTTTTCAGTTTGTCCAGTTGTACGTGTTGTTAGGACAGAGTGGCGACTTTCAGGCCCCTTACCGTGACAGTTTCAGCGATTTTTTTAAGACAGCTAAGACATTTAATGGACTAATGCTTGTCTTTTTAGGGGATATTTAATATGTAAAAATAAATATATGGGGTTTGCCTTCTTATAAAGAACTGAAATTTCTCTCCTAGAAACAAAAATGTTGTTTTTATGTTTTCCGCTTAAATACATGATTTATTTTAAAATATGTAAAATGGTCATTTGATTTTTACCAGCCTTTTAAGATTTTTTTCATTGAGTGCTTTTCATGGGCCTTTTCTGAGCCGCGGAATTATGATCGGTACTAATATCACCACAACTGGAAGACTAGACTGACTGTGTTCATGGAGGTTCCAGTGGTTTTTGATTTAAATAAGACTTTTGTTTGTAAAATGTCTATCTTGTCCTTTGTAGAACTTCTAGTTCTCCACTCGTAATTTCTGCTTTTTCAGTGATTTCAAATGTGTTTCTTCACCTCGCGGAGCGTGGTTACGCGAGCTCCTCCCACACCCTCGTCCGGCTCTTCCGACGAGCGGGTCAGCGCAGAATCAGTATGGGGTCGAGAAAGGCTCACTTTTCCTCGGTGCGGGCTGTGTCAACCGTCATGCCCAGCGCACCCTGGACGTTGCGAGCCTTATGTGGTGTAGAACCTGGGGTCTGTTTTAATTCCCTGGACGTTGTTGTTGCCGGTTTATTTCCGGAGGGGATGGGACACCCGGAGGTCAGGCCGCCAGGTGTGCCTCCCCTTCTGCGGAGCGGTGGCTCGGTCGCGTCCCAGCTGTGTTCTCTCAAAGCCTTGGCGGGGCGGTTTGGCCCCGCCTGGTTTAAACCTGCGCGGCGCGGCCCGGGCGGCAGGCTGGGGGTCTGCAGGTGGTCCGCTGGCAGCGGGGGTCTGCAAGCTGCTTCCCGGACTGGGCCTGTGCAGAGCGCACGCGGCTCATGCGTTTCTACTCCGAGCGCTGGCGGTCTTTTTCACCTGTTCCTCCGCTCGGGTTTCCGCCACGTGCTCGGGCCTCCCTGGCCTTTGCCCATTATCCCCCTGGCCAGGAATAGCCAGACCTGCCGTCACCGCCTTCACGGCGCAGACTGTCAGTGAGCGCACGTCGTTTACCTGGTGCGGCGCCAGCGAGAAGAGACAGAGTTGAACCAGGACGTCCCCCGGGGCCGGGCTGCTGCTCCACGCCTGAACGCGCCTGCGCCACCCATCTGCTTCTGTTTACTCTCCGGGGCCCCCGAGTCACTTGTTTTGTTTTCCTTGGCGATCTATCCAGACTTGATCGTTGTAACCCACAAAAAGGGCGGGTGCGCAGGGCTTGGATCCCCATGGGCAGAGCGGGCACCCCCGTAAGGTGTCCATTCTCCGTGAGGAGTAGTTTCCCGGCGACAGTGTAGGAGCTGGTGAAGGAGCGAGTCGGCCGTGTCTTGAAAAGAAACGTGTGTGTAGCATTCCTTCCCGGGGGTCGTTCGGGTGAGTCCGTGGCCAGCCCAGGCTTGCAAAGCTGGGTCGGGTTCGGGTCTGAATCGGCCACACGTGGCAATCAGGCCAATCAGGTGGCGCCACTCAGGCGAGCGGGCCGTGCGCACGCGGCCCAGCTGCGCGCCCGCGGGTGAGACTGCGCCATCCGCTGTCGTGTTTGCGCCTTGGAGTTGCACCCAGATTGAGTATTTTGAGTTTGAGCAGCTGCTCTCTCTTCCGAAAGCTGAACAGACACATCTGTCTTTGGGAGCAGCTAGCATTGCAAACAAAAAAGGTTTCTGTAGAAGCGAACATTTAAAAACAGACGAAACCCCTTGCTGCTATAGCCCTTATCATAGGCAGCTTCCTTTCTGGCCGGAAAACCAGTTCATTCCACTCGTGCACTTCCATGTTTAGTATCTTACTGCTAAGGGGTAAAAGACGATAGAAGTATCTATCAGTTGAGAGCTTAATCTGGCAATGGAACTGTTATGTCAAATCAAAATTAATGATTAGGTTTCTACAGAAATATTTTTTTGATTTGCTTGCTGATGGTCATAGGTTTCGCATCCTCTACAGGGACCCTGCTGTTCAACATTTTGAGCCAGCTAAATGTTCTAAAGCACACAGCAGTAATATTTGCTGTTGAGTGAGTTATCGGGTGCATCCCCAGGGTAACGAGGAGAGGGCATCACGGCGACAATAAATGCCTACAGACCGTGGTTCTGTTTCGGCAGACCCTTGGGGGGCGCCCTGCAAGTCTGCCTCGACTTCCTCGTTCGTGGCTTCCCCCTCTGCTTGTGAGTGCTGTCCCCGGCGCTGGGCGAGTGTGCAACCCGCTCCAGCTCACTGGGTTACCTCCCACGTGGACTTCTCCGTCTTACTCGCTCAGGGAGCTTTCGTCCTCACCTTTGATACAGTTTCTTGAAGACTGGGGTCCTAGCGTGAATAGGTAAATTCCGCATAAAAACTTTACAGCTGTTAGAATCAAAGTCGCGTTGGCCATTTTATGTTTTCTGGGGAACGTGGTGAGATTAAAATACTGGGTTTTTTTCCCTATGGAAAGGATGCTATTTTCGTAAAAGAAACTGCAAAATTATGTTACAAATAAAAGAAAATGCAGGATACATGAGAGGTTTTAACTTTTGGCAAGGATTTTTCTTCCTAAAATATAGCTGCTGGGTATTTCATTAAAAAATAGTAAGCCCTGTCTGGCGTAGCTCAGTGGATTGAGCGTGGGCTGCGAACCCAAGTGTTGCAGGTTCGATTCCCAGTCAGGGCACATGCCTGGGTTGCAGGCCACGACCCCCAGCAACCGCACATTGATGTTTCTCTTTCTCCCTCCCTTCCCTCTCTAAAACTAAATGAATAAATAAAATCTTTTAAAAATATATTTTTAAAAATATTTATTAAAAAAATAAAAATAAATAAATAGTATTAACAGCAAAGTCTTCTTATCTGGGAAAACCAGTAGGTATGTGGGTGCCCAGAGGAGATTAACGACAGAGATTTAAAGACTGTACTTTCAGGGATCGTTTCCACAGTTTGTTAAACAACAGAGATTTATACAGCTGAGATTTATTCAGGGGGCCCCAGGCCGGACCCTAGGTGTCAGCAGGCCGGGCCCCTTCCCAGGGCCGTGGGGGATGCTGTCACTGGCCTCTCCTAACCCCCAGGGGCTTGCTGTCCTTCGCTGCCACCCCTGGGTGACAGATGAGCCCCCTGCTGCCTTCCTCAGGCGGCATTCCCCTTGCGTCTGTGTCTGGGTCCAAACGCCCCCTTTTCGTGAGGACCCCAGTCATGCTGGGTCGGGACACGCACTAATGGCCTCATTTTGACTGGATGGTCCCCGGGAAGACCGTGTCTCCAGTAAGGTCATCTTGTCAGGCCCGGGGGTCAGGGCGCCAGCGTACCTTCCCTGGGCAGACGCAATTCGACCCACAACAGCACTTCGATTTCAAAATAGCATCCAAAAATAGGCGGGGTGAGCACTAGAGATTTACTTAGTAAGCCTTCCCTTGCTTTTGCGTACTTAGGTGATTTCCAAGAATATAACAGTCCACTTCTGTGTGTCTCCATTCAGTTCCTACTTGTTTCAGGGAAGAGAAATACACTGATGCAAAATTAATACAGCACAGTGTTCAGTTCTGTGTGGGCTTGTTTCCAGGAAACAATGACCCACTGACTTCCTCTTCCGTTCAAATGACAGACTCGTTCGAGGGCTCCGGGAAAACAGGCCTTCACTTAAGAATTCCAAGGGCTCTGCCCCCGAGGGGTCGGGGGCCTCTGGACCCTACTCCTGCACATTGAGAAGCTGCTGTCCGAGCGTGGGGGAAACCCCAAAGCTTGAGCTTGCTCATAATTGCACTTCAACAACAACAACAATAACAACAATTCTCATTTATTAATGCTTTGAACACTCTATACACGGGCCCACAGACCCTGGA
This sequence comes from Phyllostomus hastatus, assembly GCF_019186645.2. Classification (NCBI taxonomy): domain Eukaryota; kingdom Metazoa; phylum Chordata; class Mammalia; order Chiroptera; family Phyllostomidae; genus Phyllostomus; species Phyllostomus hastatus. The sequence goes on along the minus strand of NW_025333607.1, from coordinate 20,435,172 downwards.
TTTCCTCACTGTGATCTCTGTCACTGCGATCATTACTGTAGTAATAATCCGGTTCAGATATTACTGTAGTAATGACACTGTAGTAATGAAAGTCTGCGGCCCTGGAGTCAGCAGCGTTTCTGTGACTTGCTGTGTGACAGCCTCCGGTCCAGAGAGCCCAAGGTCATGACAGTGGCCGCCACCAAGACGCAGGTTTTGTGATGCTGAGGACAGAGCAGAGGCTCTGGGGGCCGCACGTGCACCAGCACAGAAACCCCCGGGGCCTCAGCTCCGAGTTGACCCCGCTGTACATGGGGCGGGGGGCGGGGGGGTCAGAACTGAGAGCCCCAATCTCACTCTGTCTCCTGCAACATCAACTGTAAGTGGGAGTCTGTACAGAAAGGTAACCTCGCCCAGGATAACAACTACTCTCATTCTGTTGTTCTAAATACTCTCACTGTTACGCCATGACCGTCAGTGTGGATAAGAGAACAAGGTGTCACCGGTTTGCCTGCAGAAGTAACACATATGCATAAAGAGACCGAGACACCTATTTCCACCACAGATAAAATGCCCTTCAAGGCTAACACACGCTCAGAAAACAAACAAGGCCTGCACAGGATGCAGTGTGCGTGAGCCTCAGAACAAGCAGCGGAAGACCGCAGCACCCAGGAATACAACAGCATTCCAGAAACTAGGTGAGGTCTGGAGCATCCGAACCAGACCGGCAAGCCCTGGACCTAGGGGACATTGTTAGGGAACACACGTGCCCTCGCTGGAGAACACACGTTCTCCTGAAGGTCACAGTGCGTGACACTTCCACCGGCACAGACACTGTGCTTGGCCATGAGACAGAGCTCCATAACTTGGAAAGAACTGAGAACACGCAATGTTTTCTGACCACGTGGAAACTAAATTAGAACGTGACGATAAGATAACTAGGGAAATCCAAGTGTCTGGAAATAAGACAACACATTTTTAAACAGTCCAGGAGCCAAAGATGAGAACAAAAGAGATAGTATAAAGCATTCCGAAGTGAATGGCAAAAAAAAAAAAAAAATGGTGCTAATCAACATTCATGAGACACTTTCAGGCAAGGCAGTTCACAGAGGGTCAGAGAGACACTCCCTTCGGTGCTTCTGAAGCCAGGGACCCAAGCATCCACCCTTCCCAGCTGGCGAGAGGAGAGCGGTGGGAGGGGGCACCAAGATACAGAAATCAATGCAGCTAAAAAGCAGGCCCATGCCAGAGGCAGTTAACAGAGACAGGAGCAGAATCCTTGAAAAGATCAAAATTTACACCTCCCTAAAATAGCCTGACCAAAAAGTACAAGGAAAAAAACACAAATCAATATAACATAAATAAAGAGCAGGTTTACCTCCGCACAGAGAATGAGCACGGTATCATTATGAAGGTAGTTTTGACCTCAGAACTATTTTCGAGAGAATCAAGGCTGTTAGAATAGTCAGCTATCAATACAATTGGGCTTTTCATTGTAGATACACCGTATGTCTCTTCTGTCTGAATGCTCCAACGATTTCCTGCCTTTCATGTACTGGGGTGGGCTTCTTCTGTTTAAAATGTGGAGGCTGGGCTATTCTGGGATATTATCATTGCTGTTTTCTATTTTCATCAGTCACTTCTTCCCCCAAATAGCGTTCTTCCCTATTTCCTCTATCATTTCCTTTTGAAAACCTAATCATGCCCTCATCAGACCCTCCTCGATGTCTTCTAATTTATGTTCTGCATTTTCGATCTTATTTTCTCTGTGTAGCAATTTTTGTGTAATATGTTCATATCTACCTTTCGCTCTCTGGCTATGAATATCGTACTGTTTAAACTAGACACTAAAATTCTAATTTCAATGATTAAATTTTTATTTCTAGATATTCTATTTTTCAGATCTTGTCAATTTTAGTCGTTATTTTTACTCACATTTTCAAAAGGTTCTTACTCTTGTATACCTTTAAATCTTTTAGTTTATGACTTTCTATGTATAGTTTTTAAAGATCTGGGACCACAGTTGTTTTTTCTTTAAATGTTGCTGATCATTAGTCATCATAGCTCATGTTGTTATGTATTTAGTAATTTGGTACTTGTTCGTGCTCCATTAAGTTTCATCTCTGGAGCTTCTTTAAGTCCTAGTTTCAAAAAGGACCTCTGCAAAGAGTATCTGTGTCTTCCTCTCCGCTGGCATGCAGACTAGTACCCTGGTGGTGTTTTGGGTTTGTTTGTTTGTTTTTTCAGTTTACCACTTTTTCTTCTATTGGATTTATTGGGGTGACACTGGGTAATGAAACTATGTAGGTTTCCGGTGCACACTTCTGTAACACACCGTCTGTGTATTGTACTGTGTGTTCGCCACCCCAGTCTGATCTCCCTCCATCAGAATTGTCCCCCTTTTACCCTCGCTTACCTCCCCTCACCCCCTTTCCCTCTGGTAATCTTCATACTGTTGCCTTTGTCTGTGACTCTGGTTTATTTTTAGGGGTCGAGGTTGCTGAATCCCTCCAGCTTTTTCAAGCGCCCCCTCCCCCACGGCTGTCAGTCTCCTCTCCATGGGTCTGCTTCTGTTCTGTTGAGTTTGTTCATTCGATTCCCCGTGTGAGTGCAGTCACAGTGCTCGTCTGTCTTTCTCACACCAGCTCATTTCCCTGAGCGTGGCCGTCTGGTCTTCCTTCCTGGCGGTAAGACCATCCCGGCAGGGGAGCCCAGATGACTAGGCCACTGATCAGGCAGCCGTGGGGGGAATTACAGACTGTGCCCACCCAGAGCTGGGAAGGGGAGGCAGCCCCGCGCAGGAGAACCGGCTGACAGAGGGCGTCTTGTCTTCGGGGGACTGCGAATTGTCAGTGGCAGGAGAGAGGGTCTGACTTTTACTGCGTCTCCCTCCCTTGTATGCCGAGTCTCTATTCCAGCTCTTTAGGGCACTAACAGTGAATCTCGGGGTCTCTCAAACCCAGGAAGTCCCAGTGTGAGGAAGGAACCTTCTCAACCACCTTGCCCTCTCCTTTTCTGCATTGAACCAGGACTCATAATGGTGTGATTATTTCCCTTTCTGCGGGGGACAAAGCACTGCTACCTGACGCCAGATACTCTTCAGGTGTTTCTGCCCATCTCACTGCAGCTCCTGCCTTTGGGCAGAATTGCGCCTCGTCCACAGAAAAGTGCTTCATGGGAGCCCGTGCTGGTTTAGTAACTGTGTGTGTCTGCAGTAAAACGCCACCTAGCACGCATGGCTGCTCCAACTGCAGCGGCAGGCTCCAGCTGCAACAAGGCGGAAGCCCAGGCCAGGCGGTGGAGAGTACATGGCAGGTGCTTGCAGGCCCGAGAAACCAAAACAGCAACGGTCTCGTTTGAACGGGGCTGCACAGGAGACTCACCGGAGGGTTTTAAAGAAAAGAAACAAAGGCCATGCCTCCGCCCCACCCCCGACCAGTTAACCCGGGCCCTGTTCGTGGGTTCTGCTGGAACACCCCCCAGGGGCTCCCGGCACAACAGCTCCAGCTGCCAGGGAGGTGTTTCTCTAACTCCGTGTGGCTCGGAAAGGAGGGGGGCGGGGGCCGGGGGCCGGCGCTCAGTCCTCGGCTCCAGGCGGCGGACCCTCAGGCTGCGCCAGCGAGCGCCTCCCGCTCTTCCCGGACACGCGCGGTCCTCGCACGCCAGACCACGCAGGCAGCTCTGACCACCTTATTACCCGTCTTCAGCAGGAAAAGACCAGTTTGTGGTGATGACATCGTACACTTTGTTCTCCCGTCTGACTTTTGAACTAATAAGAGTAAATGTTCTTCCATTCATTTTAGCGGACAACGATTTCCACCACAACTCCTTGTCGCTGCTGAAGTTCCTCATGAGAGGGTACATGTTACAAACTGAAAGTTCCGATGACAACCAAAGGTTGATCTAAATTTTTAGGGGGCTTTGAGTACCACCACATAACTACTCCATGCTCTAAAGTCAGTTTGCGTGCCTACGGACGCACACAGAGGCCTTGTAATGAGTCATCCTGCTAGACTCCCATTTACTAAAATGTCCCATCTCCCCTCCCCCTGAAATTTATAAGGATTACCTATTCTTGAGTTTGGTAATTGTGCATCCCATCATGGCGGAGGGCGATAGAGGCAGGAAAAAGTAAAGTGAGGTAGCAGCAAAACGTAGTTTAGAAACGATCATTTTGTTTGAAAATTCACTGTTCAGTCCAATGGAAGGAGTAAGCAAATGTGTAACCAAAAATTCAAATTAATTTGGCTCTGCGATACTCCACTTGAAAGTCACGGATTTCTTCTTAGAAAAGTGCTAGAACTATTAAGGAATTAAAAGTGACCTTCTCAATGAATACGCATCTAACTGCTTGAGGCAATATTATTATAAGCAGAAGACGCTAACTGGCCTTTTAATACCATTAACTTCAAATATCTGCACCTTATTTGTCTATTATTTCATTGCCTAAAATTAGCTGTAATTCATATACTTGCCAAGTATATGATAAAACTTAATGCTGAGTCTTAGACTGTTGATATTTTCAAGTAATGAGAAGCTAGGAAACTCACACAATTTTTTACATTGTGAAGTTTGGCTACATTATTGAACCTGTTTCATAGAAGGGCTGTGCGCAGAGACTCTTTAGAAAAATCTGGCCCCGGCTGGTGTCTCTCAGTGGACTGAGCGCCTGCCTGCGAACCAAAGGGTAGAGGTTCGATTCCCAGTCAGGGCACATGCCTGGGTTGTGGGTCAGGTCCCCCAGTAGGGGGCGCGAGAGAGGTAACCACACATTGATGCTTCCCTCCTTCTCTTTCTCCCTCCCTTCCCCTCTCTCTAAAAATAAACAAAATCTTTTTTAAAAGAGAAGAAAAATCTGTCTTTCTCCATAAGCGATCCTTACAATCCCAGGGTGACTGTGTATAAGAAAGGCTCTTCTACACCCGGTTAGCGGCTTTGACCTTGCCGTAGATCATGGACCAGAGATGCCCGCGTTATCTGCTGACTTGCATGTTCCCCTCAGAGACATACAAAACTCGTTGTGACTAAATAGCAGCTGAAATGGTTTTCACATAAATAGCTAGGAGTTTGCTTTGCAAGAGTAAAGGTGGTAACCAGCCTCATATTTTCGGTGGAAGATGACATCAAAATCCATGTTTGAAATTTGCTAGCCAGAAAAATTTAAGAAACACAGTTTTTTAAAAGCTGGTTGAAAAAAAAAGCAAATAAAACACTTCAGCAAATTCTTGCTGGGAAAACATTTATCAATGAAGTTGATAGGCAAATATTTTTCTGTTTTCTCTAGTGATATTTGTGGTTTGAGCTGCCTTGCTTGACTAATTCCCAAAATAGGTCAGCTGCAGTTTATTTCAGTTTAGTGTACATTGCATATTTTCAACTGCTTTGTTGTTTTTTGGATAAATTCTAAGAGAAATAAGACATATTAATTGGTGCACATAAAACTGACTTAGGAATGCTTTTTGCTGCCCAATCTATCATTATATAATGGTGTATATTTTACTAGGGTGCACAAATATATTACTGTTTCTTCTAGCTTTTTTGAGATATAATTCACACATAGCATTGTGTAAGTTTAAGATGTACAGTGTGATGATTTAATACATGTGTATATATTGTAAAATAATTACCCCAAAAAAGGTCAATTAGCACATTCATTACATCATATAATTTTTTAAAAATTTTAGCTGGTCATGCTCTCATGATAGTTTTAATTTGCTTTTCCCCTCATACACTTATTGGCTTATTGACCACTGACATATCTTTTCTGTGGCTTATTGACCACTGAAATATCTTCTCCGTGAAGTCTTTTCAGGTTATTTTTAATTAGGTCCTTTGTCTTTTTCTTACTGACTTGTGATTTGTCTTACAGTATATACAACACACCCATGTGTAGATGCACTATGTGTATTCAGTTCTCATAAATGCTGGTATAATCTGTAGCACTACTATATACGATTGCATCGCCTGGACTCTGAGCATAATGCAGCGAGGAATGTCAATGCCATCCCGGCCTCACGGGGCATCGCATGAGGGCCATTCAACAAACAAATCGACATTGAATTGCAACATGTACTTTTTCAAACATGCCTAGGCTGCTCTTAGCACGGTTACCAGCTAATGCACCCTCACGACGGCAGCCGGGGCCCTGCGTGGGTCGGAGGCAAACCCAGCGCAGCACCCCGCAGCAACCGCAGCGGTTGCTGTTGGATGCGGCGAGAGGCAGCCGCACCCAGCCAGGGCCCTGCTGTGGGTGATGGAAGGTGCGGCAGCAGGGACGCACGTATGACGTAAGCACGCAGGAGGGGAAGCTGGCGCATTGGGTTAGAAATCTTATTCGAGGAAGGGATGACACCTTAAAAGGATTTCTGATATTGTAAAGACAAATTCTGAATATTGAATTTTTATTCCTAGCCTACTTCTCGGCTTTGCTGACTTACTGTATCTGTTTTTGGGAAATCTCGCTGTACATAAACTTTAGGTAGTTAGTACTGTATTTATGGTGTGTTAACAAAAAACATTAGGCGCAGGGCCCAGACAACCATGCTCTGGCTGAAGTTCACGGACCCTGTGATGGGGTACCCACCACCAGACGGCTAAGTGTGCCAAGCAGACCGTGTTCAAGTAATGCCAAGTGATCTAAATAAGTGAGAATGATATAGGCTCTTCACTTCAGGGCTTTAGCATGACTTCACAGCATGTTCGTGTCGGGGGCACTGATGACGGCTGAATTAGGACAGCATCCGTACATATTTAAGAGACTTTGTTGAATCCCGCCAACCCCCAGAGAAATGTTGCATGCACATGCAAGACAAACTGGACCCTGAATTAATCAGCTGGGCAACGCACAACCGTTGACTTTCCCACACAAGGATCGACCATCAAAAGCAGCCTCAGTCTTGCTTTCCTGACGTCTAATACGATGAGCGGAACTTTGCTGACTCTGAAGGTGAATTACCTGCTGCTGGAGAATGGCATCCTCGGAGTCTTAAGGGCGCGGTGCTCTTTTCCTTCACCTGGAAATCCCTTAATGAGGCCACGCCCACTGAGAGTCACTTCCAAAGAGGGCTCTCGGCCCTGCTCAGTGTTGTTTTGCATCTGGAAGCAATAATTTCGTTATGTGAGATTCCAAGTCATAGGAACCATCTCATCACGCAATAGAATTAAAGTGAAAGTGGAATTAGTGTTACATGAAGAGAGTCTTCTCATTGAAAAGGAATAGAACTTCCTCAATTCAGCGGTTTGAGAACATCAAATAGTCTTCTAATTCCTCGAAGAACAAGGTATTTTTATTCTAAGCCTGTGAAATAATAAGCAGGGGGGCATAAATAAAATACATTTTCTCCTTGTTAAATGTCGGTTCATCGGTTTAAACCGGTGAAGTGTAACAAGCTTGTAACGTGATGATGACCGCCTTGAACACTCGTGTTCTCTGCATGTAGTCACGTGCCGCATAAGGGCGTTGCTGCCCACCGCTGATGGCGTATACGGGGGTCGCCCCATCAGATTACAGGGCAGCTGAATTTCCCATAAGAAATGGGAGGAGGCATTTTTCTTCGCTGATGGGGACAGTACTTCCCGTCATTGCAGTGGATCCCCTCCCGCACACAGCACAGTGCTGGGTGCCTAGACACCGTGCCTCCCAGCCAGCCGGCCGGCCGGCCAGGGACCTGCTGCGGCCCAGAGGGGCCTGTCCCACCAGCACCGCCTACGCCGGAGGTGCGGGGCCCTCCCAGACTGCGTCCGCCAGTCTCCAGAGGGTGCTGCTGTAAATAGTTACAAGGTGATAACTGTTCTCTTCACTCTAGTGGACGTGAAAGTGGGCTGTGACTCGAGTTGCCCTTTTATACAAGGAGACGAGGAAGAAAGGAAAGGCAGAAGCAAGGACGCCATGCGGTCAGTCGTTGGATGTCCAGTTCACGCCGTTTTGGCTCAGCGCTAAATCCCTGTGTAACTTAGAGTCATTTAGTAGTAGCCTGTGAACCTGTGTTAAAGCGTGTTTCTCGGCGGTGGTTGTGCAAATACAGTAAAACATCAGGGTGCTGTGGTGCTTCTCAAACATAGTTCCTGTTAGGCTCCAAACGTCTCTGGCCCAGCAAAAACATGCCAGGACATGCTGTGACACTGAAAATTCCACCCTCGTTTTGTGTGGACACAGACCGCTTTCCTAGGACGTAAGGTTACGGCGTTGCCTTCCGCCCCCAGAGAAACGGGGTGGCTGACAGGTCAGCGCTCTGTGATCTTACGTGGGCCGGAGGGCCGGTCCAATCCGGCCGGGCAAGTTTAAAACTGATGACTTTCTGAGCATCACTGCGCTCACATTAAGGGTTCAGTTAAAAAAAAATGCTGTGTCCAAAGTGCCGGCCAGTTTACGAATGTTTTCGAGGAAAGGCAGAGCTCCAAGGGCAGCCTTGTGCTGTTTCTCTCTGCAGTTAAGCCCGAGGAAGTTTTTCTCGATGATCAACCTAACCTAGGATTAAACCTTACACCTGTTAATTTTCAAAATTTAAAACTGTTTTCACATATTTATACCCAAATTGTTTGACATTTAAGTGTTGGATTCAATCTTCTTCTGCAGAGCAAGTTTTTAGGGTGGCTAGAGGTTTAGAAATAATTGTTTTATGGATATTTCACATGTGCATTTTAGATTCTCCTGACATCAGTAGATCTTTCTGTGTGTTATCATAGCTTTTTACCTTTTCTAAAGGGATCCCCCAGCCTTGGGGTTCATTTTCTTTTCCATCACGTTTTTTACCTCGAGACCATCGTCGGCTTTGTCAAGGATGACAGACCGGCTACGGCAGCACCGACCAGCAGCCCAGCCCAGCCCATCTCTGTTCCTGAAGTTATTCTTTGTACGTTATTTTACTTGTTAATCTCTTCTGATGGCTGTTACAAAATTTAGATACCGCTGCTTGTAACAAATTACTCCCTTCAGGAGTCATTCGGTCTCTCGTAAACCGTCAGGATCGTTTATTAAGGCGCTGTCACAACACGGACGTGAAATGCTCTGTGATTTTACATGACTTAATGTGACCTGACTTTGCCGCAGCCTGTCTGTAACTTTGAGGGTTGCTCTTCTAGTGCGTCTCGCAGCACTCGATGGCCATGCATAAAACATCTGACGATTATGCCATTTGAACTCGAGCTTCAAAGATGGCAATTTAAATAATTAGAAAATTGGTGAAATATTTTTCTTGGCATATCATTTAAATTTTTTTTTCCTCCAAACTGCTAACACACGCACCCTTCTGCAACGTGCTGTAATTGACACCACCAACACATACCAGGTCTCTCTCCTGATTCCAGTAAAGCAAGGATTCCGTGAGTCACTGCAGAACGATCTTATGTGCAGAGTCCATGCAGAGCAACCTTTAGTCTGATGGGATGAGGCAGGGGAATTCTGTGTACTGTCTACTGGATCTGATGCACAATAACTCAGGAGAAAGCTCGGCCCACGTGCCACCCTGCACAAGAGTGACAGCCCATTGCGGAAGTTTAGTTATCACAATAGTTGATTTTCTTTGAGTCCCAGTGTATGAAGGTATTTGTTTCAACCAGCATTAGCCATGAATGTCCAAATCTTAATGTCATGACACTAAGTGTGTTTACGAATGAAAATCAAGTAGCATGCTGCCCTGGCCAGTGCGGCTCAGTTGACAAGACCAAAAGGTCGCCAGTTTGATTCCTGGTCGGGGCACGTACCTAGACTGTGAGTTCGATCCCCAGTAGGGATGTGAACAGGAGACAACTGATGTTTCTCTCTCGCACTAACGTTTCTCTCTCTCTCTCTCTCTCTCTCTCTCTCTCACCTTTCTTTCTCTCTGCCCCCCCAAAACATCAGTGAACATGCCCTCGAATGAGAATACAATAAACCTTAGAAAAAAGAAAGTGAAGTAACATGTCTTTGTTTTCCAAGGGAAGCCAAAGCATTATCTTACACTCTAAGTTAACAAGTTCAACGCTTCTAGGAACCCAGGCCCTCATGCAACAAGGGTTAAGTGGAAAAACTCAAACACCACTCATTTTTAGAACAGTAAGCACTGATTTAAGGCCCACCCCTGCTGGAGATCGGTTGAGGGCAAAGCCACTACCATGTGTGCGGTACAGGGAGAATGTTGACCGGTCCTGGACGTGAGCAACGTCAGCCTGCAGGGGCGCTGCGCCTCAGAGAGCCGCCCAGGAGCACGAAACCGGGTTAAAATCAGAAAGAAAACTGCCTCTGAACATAATTTCACGGGAATTACAGCTCTCAGCACTGCGATAGAAGATATTTCTGAAGAAAATGGGGACTTTGGGGGGACACATTAGAATCCCCTGTTTTTTTCTCTGCTGCCCTTTACGTTGGCACCTTCGGAAAGAGAGGGAACTCGGAGTTGCGAGCTCTGGCACCTCCGTCCCACGACCCGTGCGGTGCAGGGCCAGGTGGTCGCCACTGCTAGACGCGGGACGCCAGCGTCTGAGCATTGCCCGACCTGCGAGTGCAAACGCCCGTCACCGTTCTTCCTCTCTAGGTCACGGTGCGGTGGGCACCCATCCTTTTCTCGGGGGGTCTTTTCCCCAGTGTGTTCACTGAACTGACGGTTACGTGCATCAGATCGTAAAACCGTCGCTTTCGGTGCACTTTCGCCACTGGGCAGCCGGTGTTCTCCGAGAAAGGGCCGTCGCGCTCGGACCTAGATGCTGCAACCCCACCCCCACCCCCCACCCCCCCACCCCCCCACCCCCACCCCAGTGAATCTCACAGTCGTGCCTGCAGGCCCTTGCCGCTCCCTGGGCCGAGTGGTGGAGGTGGGGGCCCAGGTGAGACACTGAGTGAGGGCTGGTGTCCTCACTGCTTCCAGTCCCTGCTCAGTGCTATCATCAAGACTGTTGAGACAGGCATCCCGCCACAGGATGGGGAGTCAGCTAAGTGTAAGACCCATGTCAGGAAAACCATTTCTGCACTGAGGTGGGCAGACCCCTTAGATGCCCCCAAGATCTCACCCACCCCTCTTTGAGCTCCAGGACGGTGAGTGCGACGGGATAGTATTCCTGTGACTTGGTAACATCGTTCTGTGCCACAGCTGACTTTGCAAAGTTACCTGGGTGAGCCCACTCCCATTCGCAGGAACTGCTGCTGGAAAGCTGAGGGTCCGCCCCTGCTGGTTCCAGGAGGAGAAGTCATGGAGATGGACGAGTCAGAGGGTTGCCCTACGGGGAGGCTTTCCATTGCTGAGCGCAGGGGGCCACGTGGCAGGACTCTGGGAGCCGCAGGAAGAGGCTGAGGCCAGCCTGTGGTCCCCAGCTGGGCCGCCAACAGGGCCTGGGGCCCCCCAGCCCCAGAACAGACTCCCCCCAGCAGCCCAGGGGAGGTGAGAGCACAGATCCCCTGGGCCCAGCCTCCTGAGACCTCCAACCGAGCACGCCGTTTAACTGGGGGCGCGGTGCCACCCGAGAACACTGTGGCGATAAATGTGCATTGTTTGAAGCTGCTAAGTTTGTCCCACTGATAAAAATATATCGGACACAGGCACCCCCCGTGTTCTGTGTCCCGTCGTTAAGGCCCCCACGAGACCTCCTCTCACCCTTCCGGGTGGGACAGTCACAGTTAGAGCCGCAGGACCAGTTTTGGTAAGTTCCACAGTCAGAATGAGGAGAACGGACCCCACACCCTGTGCTCCAAGAAGAAGACTGAATTTAACTCAAACAAAAGTGTCAGATAGATCGGTGGGAAAGGAGGCCACCAACCTTCTCCGACTCGGCCCCTCACAATGACCTGCTGGGATTTGGGGGGTGCACTGAATCTATAGATGAAGGAGAACAGTCATCTAGACAATATGGAATCTTCCTACCCACACACTAGGAAAAAGGAAACATTCTAAGGAGATAAGATAGATGGCAAAGTCCATAGGAATTGACACTGGCTGAATTTGTTGAATGATTTGATAGTTTGAATGATCCTGGTTGAATGTGATGAATAATTTCAGGGAATTTTTTTGTGTAAAAAATTATGACACGGGATTCTTGCGCACCACAGATTAGCACCTGGAGCAGAGGTGGGTGATTCGGGAGAAGAAACAGGTGAGGCTGTGGGTCCCGAGGGCATTTCCAGCTGCGCTGCTTTGGGGGTGCCAGAGGACACCACTTGGAGACTTACAGGACAGAGCGGGGTACGCGAGGAGAAGTTTGGGGAGGGGCCTGTGCAGGGATGAAAAAATGTGTGTCGGCACACAACCAGTTTACTGGCCCATCTGAAGTTGGCAATGCACGCACGTGAGATGGCTTTATTTTTACCCAGTTACTGCCTTCATCCAGCCCCTCGGCTGCTGACCTTCAGGTAACACGTGGCCACCGTGTTCTGCTGCGGATGAATAGAACCCTTTCCCCGAGCACCAACATCAGCCAAGGTCGTTCCGAGCCAGGGATGGAGTGAAGCAAGAACGGGGCCCCCTCTTCTCACGGGGGAGCACGGGCCAACACAACACCCGCCCCCAAGGCTCACACGGTGCCTGCTTCTCCCCTACCCACTGCACCGTCCGTCCGGCTCAGAGCGTTCTCCCGGCCAGTTGAAACGTTAGTGCTCTGCCATCACGGAACATCCACGCTGGGCGACATCATCCAGTCCCGTGCAAAACCACGCAGAGGAGCGCGAGAAAAATTAAAAGGTTCGAAATCTGTGAGAGAAAAAGGGATCACTGATACAATAGGCATCTGGAGGAGAGAAAGACAGAAGGAAGGATAAAGGCGGACATTGAACTCACCCTGGGATTCTGGAGCAGACGGCATAAGCTGGGTGGAGAAACACACGGATTTGTAAAGCGAAGGGGCAACATTCGGGAGGACGATGCTGGATGCTCTGAAGTCTCTAAATGAGTCGGCCGAGAAGCCATGCCGTTTATGGGGGAGGAAGAGCCACGGGCACTGAGCGAGAAGCGTTTCTGGCCTGACCAGGGTTAGGAGAAGGTACGCGGCTGCGAGACCACCCAAGGGGGACAAAGGGACGGCAGGGGGGACCCGGGCGCCCCTGTAGTCAGGAATCAGGGTTTCCACTGGCGTCACTCCTCACAGGCGTGGGACTCCGCCCGGCGACCACGGAATGCGGCGACCTCGGAATGCGTTACGCAGAGAAACAAGGTTCCGTCGCCCCCCTTCGGCGAGGTGTGGCTTTTCTCGGTGTCAATTCACTCACAGCCGACCACAACCCCAAAATATCTAAGGAAAATTTCCAGATAGAAACAACTCATGTGTTCTAAATGGAGTGTTATCGGAGTAGCGTGATGACATCTCACGCCTTCTCGCTCCACCCCCCCCGGGGCCCCAACCGCCCCCTGCCCCAGGGCGTGCACGCGTGTGCTGTGTGTGCGGTCAGATCCACCGTCTGTCACCGCGGCTTGTGCTCAGGTCACCCTATTGGATTTAGTCTCAGCCCCAAAGCACGACAGGATGGTGCTGGCCAGGGAAAAGCCATAAAATGCTCCCTAGAAGTGAAAAGGTGAATGCGATACAGTAAGAAATCTTGAAAGAGAGCACATTCACATAACTTCTGTTGCAGTATATTGTTATAACTGCTATATTTTATTATTAATTATTGTTGCTCTCGTACTGTGCCTAAATTACAAATTAAACTGAACTGTGGCCGTTACAGGGATGGCCTCTACCTGCAGTTTCCGGCACCCAGTGGGGTCTCGGGACAGATGCCCTGCAGAGAGGGGTGGGTTGCTGGATTGAGAAAGGGCTTAGTCTTTTTTCTTTTTATTTATTTATGATTTTTAAATTTTTTATTGTTGTTCAAGTACAGTTGTCTCATTTTCTCCCCACTACTCCCCCCCACCCCAGCCTCCCCACCTCCCACCCTTGGGAAAGGGCTTACTCTGAAGAGCCGTTTGCACAGATTGAAGAGAACTGGGTTATGTATGGGCAGTAGCTAAGCAACACCGCACAGGAGTGAGAGGGAGCAGAGCAGAGAGGCAAGGCTCAGAGTGGTAGACTGGGAGGAGATAGGGAGTTAGGAAATGGTGTTAGAAACAGAACGATTGGGCAAAACAGCCTTGGATTTATGGAAGGGAAGGGCACTGTTTGATCTTGTGGGCATTGTTAAGAAATGTTATACAGTCTTGTGTGCCGTATGTGTGATTCTTTCCTAATACACCTATAAAACCTGAAGAATTTCTAACCATTCATCAAAACTTTCCCCGAAAGAACTGACTTTATACTTAATTGTTCTCCATATGGTTTCAACTACGCAGGAGCAATGATACAAAACATGCAAAGAAAATAGTATCTCTTTGCCAGATGGGTAGTGAGGAGTGTGGAAAAGTGGCATTGCCGGTGCTATGAAGTGTGGTCTTCCGGCGAGTCCATTCTTGTCGTTTCTGTCACCTGTGATCGGCCCGGAACCACCGGGCGACAAGAGCCCGACAGTGTGAGCACCTGAGCACGCTTCTGAGGCCGCCACGTGCCGCCTTCTCTGTGTCCAGTCCGTGTCGTGCACACGTGATAAACTCGTGTTCTGTTCAAGGCAATTATTACTGTCCTAATGGAACCTCAGAAAACAGTGCACTTACAGACTCTGCCATAAAAAAAAGCTATTAGAATATGTCTCAAATAACAAAACCGGATCTTAAGTCGATAGCATCACATTGAGAAAGTGTATTAATTCCCTGTCTTGAAAGACACTTTTATGGGAATTTCTAACAAAAAGCAAAATGACTGCACTTCGTCTGCATTGTGGGAGCTTCATAAATGACAGTGATTTTGTTTTTCAGTGAACTGGGGTCAAAGGGCAGCACGAAGACATTAAATGGAAGACAATGAGATAATCTGGTCTCTGGAACAACGTGAGGGTTTTCCCTTCTGGAGTGAAGAAGAAAGGCTGTTCCTCTCCAAAAGCACATTAACTGATTTGCATATTTTCTTTTCTAAATCAAGACACAATTAACTCACTTTTGCATAATGAGGATGCGTTTTGTTTGCAGTGATAGTGCCCCTGTGTTGGAAACTGGGACCAGGAATCTAATTCAGCATTTTATTATAAAGCAATAAATGAAAAAATGTGTGTGTGTATACATATATATGTATACGTGCATATGTGTATATATGTATACATGAAAATATACATGTATACACACACATATACACACACAATTTTAAAAACTCTGCAAAAGTGTTACAGTTTAGTAAAAAAAAAAAAAACTTTACTGCCTTACCCTAAATCTCCAGTTCAACTCACAAGACATTTGCCTTTTATCTGTTTTTGACCTGGGCACTCTTGGTATCATCGAGATGGGAAACACCACGCTTACCCTTTTTACTGCGATTTTAGACAGATTCTTCCGAGTGCCCCTGACTGATGACATTTTTCTCCCATCTCCACTTTCTTCCCTTCCGATGCCAAACCACCCGGGCAAAGTCATGCTGGTCGCCTTTAAGACTCTAAGGGCTACACCCAAGTCTGCATTTCTTGATAAATCAGTGTGGGAAGTATTCCAGCTACTCCTTCGGCTCGGGAAAATAGTGCCTCTCTAATAACGCCTTCCTGCTCACTCCCTCCAAAGTCCCAGTGTCCCTTCTTTAGCCTTATTTTTAAATTCGGAGTTTAGTTTTTAAATTTATCTTCTGTGCTCCAGCCTTCTGTGGTATCTATTGGCTGCTCCTAAAATGCTGAGACAAAATAATAGTATTAATAATGTAAAATATTTCTCCCTGTGGATACAGATAAAGTTCCTGGCCCCCAGAGAACATGTGTTCTAATCGCACTGAACGTACATGTTTCCACGGAACCAGCAATCCTCACACAGAACGAACTGGTCGTTGAG
The DNA here is from genome assembly GCF_019186645.2 of Phyllostomus hastatus. Classification (NCBI taxonomy): domain Eukaryota; kingdom Metazoa; phylum Chordata; class Mammalia; order Chiroptera; family Phyllostomidae; genus Phyllostomus; species Phyllostomus hastatus. The sequence continues at coordinate 20,419,399 of NW_025333607.1, read as the reverse complement.
CACAAGCCACTTTGATGCATCAGCGCAACAAAAGAGGCCATCATCCTGTCGAACTTGACACCAGACTTTCCGACTTCAGTCTAGCAATGCCCTATTACATGCGACAGAAACTAAATAAAATGGAAGCTGAACAAATATTTGTCAGCTAAAATTACACACGGTAGAAGGAAGTGCCACAATGATTTGAGAGACTTTGAGGGCACAGACGTTTGTGATTCGAGGCAGGACTGGAAAAAAAAAAAAAATGGCCTTGACGTTGACTCGGCATCGCACGGCTGTGAGTCACCGCACACCAGCTCCCTCCTGTCCCCAGGAGCGGCTGCGGTGTGCAGCCGGGTGTCCCGCGGGAGCAGAGGGCGCCCGTCCTCCCAGGCGCCACTCTGATTGCTCACCGGTTTCCAGCGTCGCAACTGGCTTTCTCAGACGACAGGGCACAGTCACCACCCAAATCCGGGAACAAGTGATGTAGACTTCCACCCTTAAAAGTCGTTCTCCCGCCGCAGAGCAGCAGAGGATGCTGGAGCCTGAACGGAGTGTCCTCCACACTCGCCCGGTCCCCTCCCGAAGGCTCCACCCCCTGACACCAGCACGTTCGCCTCCAGGCGGGTAGTCGGGCCACAAAGGGGGAGTCCTCATCAATGGAAGGGATTTATTTCTCCAGTTCACTTAAAGGATTTTTCAATAACCTTGTATACTGGCTGGTGTAGCTCAGTGGATTGAGCGCGGGCTGGGAACTAATGTGTCCCAAGTTCAATTCCCAGCCAGGGCACATTCCTGGGTTGCAGGCCATAACCCCCGGCAACCACACATTGATGTCTCTCTCCCTCTCTCTCTACCTCTCCCTTCCCTCTCTAAAAATAAATAAATAAAATCTTTTAAATAACCTTGTATAAAGATTAAATTTTATTCCATTGCATGCAAATTACCATACTCTTTGGTGATGTACCTAGACAGCTTCCTAAACTTTTTAGGAGAAACTGCACATACCAGCCCAGAACAAAAGGGTCAATAGGTTGCTCTTCAACTCACCAGCTCCTCACCTTGGCAGTGGGCATACGAATTCCTCGCCCAGAACACCCGGACACAGCAGGGAAAGGACGCTGTGCCACCAGCACCAGCCGAGGAGAGTTCCCTGGTTTTGTTCATCTCCTTCCCCAGATGTCAGCTTTCTGCACAAGGGAGTTCTGCACAGAGTTGATAGTCAGGAGCCGAACCCCAGAGCTCCTCCACCCACTACACAAGCCTCGGTTTCCCTGGGACACTCAAAGTTACGTACTGCACTAAACAGCACATCCAACCGACTGAGTCCTTCGTATCTAACTCTGGGGTCTGCCTCTCTCTGCTAGACTCGCGTACCTGGTTCTGATGTGCTTCACTGCCACTGTGAGGTTCAGAGTCACCCTCCCCAACCATCTTATTTTTAAAATTAGAATTTACTCTTATGGAAATTAAGTATTTAATATAATGCATAAATGAATTTTAAAAGATCCCACTTACTTGCTATTCCTTGTGAAAAATAATGCATGATCATATTCCCCTCTCCTACCAAGAGATAATCACCCACCATCAAGGTATTTTGGTGTTTATTATCATTGTACATATTTACTATGCATTTTTCCTGTATAAAGTCTCACTAAAGAGTATACAGTATTATTCTTGTGTGTTGTGGTGAATAACCACCTTTAACCACCTACAGTGTTTCTCAATTTTCCTTTATTCTTTTTTTTAGTCTTTGCCACAGTTTAAAATGAAAGTGTGAAACAGACTATTTCAATTCTCCCTCAAGTTCAATCTATGTCTATATATTTGCCTTTTATATGTTCGTAGAACTTCCATGACATTTTCCCCATTTGCGGCCCTTTATACTAATGGCCAAAATTATAGAAAATCAGGCAGTTATTATGTATGTTCATCTAGTAGATGAAAAAAGTGAGGATTTAGAAGCTCTGTAATTTCCCCAAATCTCTCAGCTAGGAGATTGGGACTTGTGCTTAGGTTTCTCTGCTTAAAACGTCTTGTGCTTAACCTGGGCTCTGCTGCCTCCGAGCACCTTACAGTTATTTATGCGTCGCTTACCTCCTGCCGGGTCCTGGGAGTAGGACGGGCTGGCGTCACAAACAACTTTATACGCCCTCGGTGCGCACGGCTGGCTTTGAATAGGCGCTTCGAGAATGCTACTTCCCGCCACCTATTAATCACTTAAATAAATGGCCTTCTCATGCTTTGTTGTTCGAAAGCTAAAGAGACCTAATAGCACTATTCATCAGAACAGAGCTGTCAAGGTCCTCACCAGAGTCCACTCTCCTGGCCAATGGACTCGGAGTGTGGTGTCTGGTCTGCACTGGCAGCTCCTGTACATCCTGCCAGAGGCTCAGTATTTGCCACGGGAGAAACACTGTATGGCTATTTTAAGTCATTTTTTGACAAATTTCAGGTATGGAACTTAAGAATCATTCTTTAAAAATATTAAGACAGTATTTGTCAATGAGGAAAAAAAGAAACAGAAATCTGGTACTTACGAACACGCCACCGCCTGTGATTGCAGCATCGGAAGGCAGGACCTCCACATTTAGGGCCTGGGGGGAGATGATGTGACCAAAAGCCAAACAAGCAGGAATTTGAAACATGATCTCTCAGAGCAGGGGCTGGTCAAAAAAAAAAAAAAAAAAGAGGAAAAAGAAAAAAAAGAAGGAAGAAAGAAAAAAGAAAGGTTACGAAGAAAGTATGTAGAGTCTTTACCCAGAAAAGTAGCAGAATAAGAAAGAAGCCCAATTGTCCAAGATGAAAACAGGAGGATGAAAAAAAATGTGTCAAACCTAAAAAAGAAAAAATTAAACCAAGGAAAGAAAAAACTCAGCTTTGAGCGCACACACACGCGCGCACACACACACACACACAATGTTTCAGTTAATTAAACTAGTGAATCACTGCAAATACCAAACCCACAAGCACATGAATGAGTGTGCATTGGAGAGATTTTACGAAGTAGTTAGAAAAATATTATCTAATATTCTGGGGAAAGTAGGGAAATGTCATAGATACTTGCACTGAACTTATGTTGTGGAGTACCTTGACTGTGGAGGGAAGAGATCAAGTTCAAGGAAAGCAAGCGCACAGCCGGAGGCTGACCGATCCAGGTGAAGCAAAGGCCCTGGGTCAGGAACTGCAGAGTCACTTGCAGAACGAGGACATCCAGGAACTAACTCAAGCTGTGATCAGAGGGGACCGGCTCGTGCTATCACGGGGACGCCCAGGAGGTCGTGCATTAGTTCTGTGCCGCTGGCTCTCAAGCCGCAGCGTGCCTCAGAAGCGCCCCAAGGGCAAATTTCAAAGGACTCTGGGCCCTGTTCTTGGACCTTCGGACTCAGTGGATTCAGGAAGGCACCCTAGAACCTGACAATTCCAACTTCCCAGGCAGCACCAATGCCACAGGTCCAAGGACCACAGGCTTAGACCCACTGGTCTCCTTCTTTTCAACTTGGCACGCGTGTGAGCATCACTTGCAGATCCTGTTTAACATCCGAACCCCGTGGCGTAGTTCCTCCCTTGTACGGCCTCACTCGTTAGATTTGGGAGGCTCCGGCCGCCTGCGTTTTCTTCTCAAACACCTTGAGTGATTCTTCCGATGAAGTGAGGCTGTGAAGCACGAGTCTCAGCATTGCCTGGGGTGGCCAGGAGGAGGGCCAGGCGCGGGGGGACCCTGTTCGGCACAGCCGCGTGGGTCTGAGCCTCCCAAGCCCAGCAGCAGCACCGCTGGCACGGCGCTGGCCCCCATCCGCCCTGGACCATCCCCGGGTTCTCCGCGGGCCCGTGGCGGTGGCGTGGTAGAGCTTTGGAAGGTGATGTAAAATGCGTGGATAAAAATTACTTAGGAATTCAGTCCTTGGGCACCACCAACCAAAACATCTGCTGGAGCCGTTGCTCATCTTGGGAGACAGAAGGTCTGTGTTTTGGAAGAGGGCGGTTGACTTGAATGTTTTTCATTAGATACGTCCTCAATTAACAATAAGCCAGAATATGTATCAAAATGAAGCATATAAAAGGAAAAGAAAATGTAAGTGGAGACAGCAACCCCCCCAAAAAAACAAAAAAAACCCACAAAGCATATTTTTGGGGCGTGACTTCTGTCTAAAGAGACCGTTGACAAGCGTTACCTGCCGTTATTTCTCGGGTTGCCCCGCCGTTCCTTGCTGTCAGCAGAGCCCGTCTGTAAAACCTTGCAATTCAGGGGAAATGCAAGGTCTCTCTCTGTCTAGAATACAAGATTCTTACATATTTTTCTGCTCCCGATTTAGACTTTCATGAGGACGTGGTGAATCAGAACCATTTTGGAAATAATTCCAAGTTCAAAACATAAAACGGTACTTATATAACTTGAAGGTATGTTTTATTTACTCCTGATTTGTGAGGACTGAATGCCGGTTGGAGGAGAAATTACTGCCCCAGAGCCCTCGCAAGAATGCTAGGAGATGAGACCATTTAAAGTTGATCTTAGAAGCTGTACGAATGGCAAACCAAAAACGATAATGTAAACTGTCACTAAATATTCCCTTTCAAAAACCCGAGAATGCACGTCATTGCTGTTTTCTGCTGGAGAAACTGCTGAACTGAACGTTGCTCACAGCCAGTACACAGCTCACACTGCTGGGCATCCGTGCACGTCGTAACCCACAGCCCCCGGGGCGCCGGGGCGCTGGCCGAGAGGACAAACAGTAAGCCTAATCGGGTGCGGCTGGAACAGGACGCCACGCACGGAGAGCCGAGTGCGCTTTCTGGGCAAATGCAGCTTTTCCACGGCGCTGACAAGAATAAGTACTCTGTACCTAACACCATGCTATTTCTGTGAGAAAAGTGTTCGTTTCCAAAGGAAATTGTTCATAAATCTCAGGAATGCCCTTAGAGTCAGCAAAGAATTTTCGTGAAAGGATGAATATCCATTTGAAGTAAAATTGCAAGAGTTTACTATGGAGATATCTGAATCAGGAGAACTAGGGGATAAAGTCTGAAGAGCTCATCAGTTCAACTGTACAACCTAGAGCACTTTCACCACGACACAGTTCAGGCACTAGTGTGCATTTTAAGTGGCAGAGCAATATTTTTAAACCAACGGAACACGGCTAAATGGCTCATATGTCAAATTAATTATTCTGAGTGTGAGAATTCTCATTCTTTAAGAACAACACAATGCACAAAAATAAGGAAGCTCAATCTTCAGATGAATAATGTTACTAGGCAACTTGAAGATAACCCTTAATTTACTGAATATTTTTATACACAATGGTTGAAATATACAACATTTTTGTCACCTACACAGACAGTGTAAATGAATCCTATTCGTATCTGTAAGAATGTTCCATTATGACCATTTTTCAGGGTGCTGGCAGTGTTTCCGGACATATACAAGACTAGAGCTTGTAGCCCTGGCTGGTGTGGCTCAGTGGGCTGAGCGCCAGCCTGTGAACTAGGTGGTCACAAGTTCGATTCCCAGTCAGGGCACATGCCTGGGTTGTGGGCCCAGTCCCCCATAGCGGGCGTGTGACAGGCAGCCGCACATGGATGTTTCTCTCCCTCTCTTTCTCCCTCCCTGTTCCTCTCTGGAAATGAGTAAAGAAAATCTTAACAACAACTAGTGCTTGTAGTCTTGGATTAAGTGAGAAAGTGACTTCCAAGAGTAACTGAATCCATATCTAACAGTGAAATTATTGACACTGGACAAAGTGTGGGGGTGATTTTTCCTCGGGCAGCACAGGACCGAGTCCCTGGGAGGAGGGCAGTGGTGGAGCACGGCCTGTGGTCGCCCCGTCATCCACCCACGGAAAACTGCAGCCATGGGGTGTGGGCCACGCACGGGGCACCTCTGGGCTCCAGCAGAGAACAGCATTCTGGGGAGCCGCAGGTTGGGTTATGTTTTCTTCATCTTAGCAACAAGAAAATGAGAGAACTTTGTGTAGCATCTACTAACATCCTGCCTAACAAACGTGTTGGGGAGTTTACCGTGGAACACTCTGGCACGTCGTCCTAAGTTACCATTCCACCCGACGCCCAGGGCCGAGCAACGGATTTCTCTGTGGAGCTCCCCTCTGCAGACGTGGAAGCTGGGGCTGGCTTTGGACTCCCGTGTCTCTCGTGCCACCAGCCTGCCTACCCTACTCGTCCTGTTTCCCGAGTGACTAACCCAGCGTGAGGTCGCCTGCACGTCTGCACTCTGTCTGTGCCGTGTGTGGCAGCCTCACCGAGGTTCTCCTAACGGTTGCCAGCGCTGTTTCCTGCCCTTGGACTGGAGGGAGAGTGCAGGTCTGCGACGTTCTGGATCAAGGTCTTCGGTCGCAGGGTCAGCCACGGCCTCCTACCCCCTCCCCCACCCCCAAACCGGCCTCACCCCGGCCTGTGACTGGGGACACACCCTGCAAGCTTTTCCACTTGGATCAGAGTTGGGAAGCTTTTAAAAATAGTCTTAAGTGCTAAACATAGACCTAGCATCACTGCAGTGTTTTTAGGTGTTTATCCGAGACGAATGAAATCACGCGGGCTGCCGACACAAAGACTTGGCGTGCGCACCGACAGCAGCTTCGTCCGTCGTAGCTAAACCCTGAAATCGCCCCAAATGTCCCCGAAGAGGCGAACGGGTCAACAAATTACGGCAAAGCAATACTGTGGCATGCTCCTTAGAAGTAAAAAGCAGCCGTTCATGCACAACACAACATGTATGAACCTCAAAATAATTATTGTGAGTGAGAAAATCCAGACAAACTCATAATTTATGATTGCATTCGTATAAAATTCTAGAAAATTCAAACAAAACCCAGATGAGTGCCCGCCCGGGGAGCAGGGGATGGGCGGAGAGAGCCGGAGCGAGGAATTGTAAGTGGGCGGGAGGGAACTCTCCACGGCGGTGCGTGTGTTCGGTCACAGACAATGGCCTCATTGACGCGCATATGCCCCAGGACCCAGAGCAAACACTTGCAATGAGTGTGGTTTAATTTTGCAGGTCATAAAGCATTTCGGTTAACTTTTGAGAAAAAAATACGGGGCCGTAGTCCCCCCCATAGGTCGGATGTACCAACTCAAGAGGCCGAAGTACTGTTTGTAAAGTAACCTCCCATACTGCATCTTCCAAACCTTCACTCATGCCCTACCGCGGGCGTCTCGGGGCAGGTGTTTGGGGAGATGATGTCACTGATACGATGCATTTATTAAGCCCTCTGAGCGATGTTAACAACAGTCACGTTCCTCAAGCTAATAGGACATTCATGTTTGATGTTCCAATAATTTCATTATCAAGATGAATAATGGGATTCACTTTGACAACTTTCTTAATTACTGATTTTGACAGGAAGCCAACACTAATTAGAATTTCATTTTTTTTTTAAAAATGAGTACACTGCAATCAGCCAAACCTCCTTCAATTAAATCACAGCTCTAGTATTGCCAGAGTTGTCATTTTAATTACTGCATAATATATGTAGAAAATAAGTATTTAGGTTAATATTAAAATATTACTTTATAAACAGAGTAATTCAAACGTGAATTTTGGGTAGTGACTGCAGTTTCTGTGTGACAGAATAAAATATGTGATGGAGACACAAAATCTATGTTTAACACCTCAGTTGTACTTAAGAACTACTGGTTTCTAAAGGGTAACGTTCCCCTGGCTGGCATAGCTCAGTGGATTGAGCGCGGGCTGTGAACCAAAGTGTCACAGGTTCAATTCCCAGTCAGGGCACATGCCTGGGTTGCAGGCCATGACCCTCAACAACCGCACATTGATGCTTCTCTCTCTCTCTCTACCTCCCTTCCCTCTCTGAAAATAAATTAAAAATTAATTAATTTTTTTTAAAAAGTAACTTTCCTAGTGATGCACGTTTTGCCCTCCTGTGGGCCTGGGACCGGCACAGCAGCCGAAACAAGAACCGGAAGCTGTGGTGGAGGCAGGGCCCTAGGGAGGCAGACTGTGTTCTCCAATGTCACCTGGCGGACGGCACGGACACACAGACAGGCCAGGCCGGCATGACCTCCCTCGGGCGGCGCCTCCAGAGCAGAGCAGGCCCGAGTGGAGGAGGGTCACTGCCGGCGGGGTGAGCGCGGGCCTTGTGCGCCCCTCGTTGCATTCCCGTCTGGAAAGCCAGGCGGCCACTCCCACGCCCTAGAGAAGTACAGACGCGCACATGGGGGGTGGCGATGGGAGTCCGTCTGCGTTTCAAGTGACGGAAGCCTTCGGGTCAGGGGACTCCGTGTCCCCACCCGTCTCCGGAGCTCTCTCAGCGCCCGCCCACCTGGCCGCCCCTCGGACCGTGCTGTGCTGTCCAGTACCTGCAGACACTCGGCTTCTGATGGCCGCCCTTTGCTGCCCTCTGGGTGGTCCAACCTGTAACGGCGTCTCCTGCTCCCAGCGCTCCCCCGCAGGGACCCCTGCCGCCGTGCTTCTGCAGAACGCCAGAGCCACCTTCCCCCCGCCTCCTCGGGGGCCCCTCTCAAACCAGAGTCCCCCGCCCGGGTCGGTCCTCGATGCCGGGGTGTATCCACCACGACGCACCCAGCTTTGTGCTTCTCCCGAACACGTCTTCTAGCTGCTGCGACAGTTCTGGTGTTTGTGCTTGACTTTCTCTAAGCGTCCCAGGGCTGCCCTGCCCCTGCGTGCGCCAGCCGTGACCCCTGGGGCCCCGCCGGGGCGCTCACTCTCCGTTCACGGGGCGGGGAGGGGGAGGGGGCAATGACATCTAGTGACGTTCTGTTCTGCTCCTCCTGTCCTGGCTCCGAGCGGATCCACTCCCCCCGCCTCCGGCCAGTACTGTGGACCCAGTGCTCCCGCTCACCGAAGGGACAGTGCTGCTGCTGCCTCCAGGTGGCACAGCCCTCCTGCACCGGGTTAGTTAGCGACACTCGTAGTTGTTGGCTTTCCGGCCAGGAGGGGAGGCGGAGTAGACCCTGAGTGAGCAGGAGCGGACGCTTTGGGAGGTCCCACGAGTGAAGGACGCTTCGGGTTCCAAGAGTCTCGAGTGCGCCCGCCCCAGGCTCTCCCTCTCTTGGCCCCGGGCCCCAGCGCCCTCAGACCAGGACCCTTACAGGGGCAGAGCTGACGTGGGGGCTGGAGAATTCCGTCTTGGCTTCAGCCCCACTGCTCTCGCGGTGGGCTTGGGGTGGGCAGGGCAGCCCGAAGCTGGCCAGGACGTAAGGGCCACAACCCACCAGCGTGGGAGCGGCCCAGGCGTGGGAGGGAGCTCTAGCCACACACCAGCAGGACCTCTGGGAGACAGAGTGGAGCTCAGGCTCAGAGTCTAAGATCGCATCGACTTATAAATGGGGTTCCTCTCCAGATTCTGTGAAGGTCGAATTTAGGGCGGTGTGAGGGGAGGTCATTCAAATCGGGCCATGAAGTGGGAGAGGGAAGAGGAACTTCGGTGTCACCGAGGCCAGCCAGGCAGCTTGTCGGACACTGTGCCACAGGTTCAAGTCATTCCGGTCCAAGACAAACAGAGAGAGCGAGGCGGCACTGGAGCGCGGGCCGGTTTGCCCGTATCGGACCAGCGGGGACAGAGCGGACACCCTCGGTTTCTCCCAGGCTGCGGCCATCTCCGCTGGCCCCTCAGTCACCTTGTGGCTGCCCCCGTCCTCCTCTCTCAGCTCCTTCATTCCTGCAGTGTCCTCTCTGAGGGGCGAGACGTGGAGCCCACAAGGTGCACGGGAATCGAGAACCAGGGGAGGGGGGATTAGGCCGAAGCTGGGCCCAAAGCACACTGGGCCGGTGAGGAATTCCAGACCGCTGCCTCTGACCTTGCAGGCAGGGGGCTCCTCGGGGTTCAGGGACAGAAGGGGGTCGGTCACCAGCGGTTCGCTGCACACGTCTGGACAACCGAGGGGGAGGTAGAGCGGAGGCAAGGACAATACTCATCCGTTCACCGACAGGGAAGACACTGCCTTAGGGTCGAGGAGAATGACGACTGTGCATCTCCTTGTTGGAAGGTATTCTCAGTAGTAGAAAGGGGGTTGGGACCACAGGGCAGGATGCATGTGAGAGAAGGCAGGAGGCTCTAAAGGAACAATGACTTAATTTATTGTCCATTCCTTAGCCTGCTTAAGAAAATTAAATGGAATCAATCTATTATTTGATCAGGAACAGGATGTGGACACAGTGTCTTAGGATAAAAGAGATGAATGTTTAAACAATATTAGCAATTATAATAAACAAAATGTCCATATTGAAGCCAACAGAGTTAAAAGTCTATTTCCTTTATTTCTTTATCGACTTCCCTCAGGAAAAAAATAAGACCATAAAGTCAGTAATTGCATGAACATTTCCTTTTAATGTCATAAGGGCTGTTGAATTCTTAGCAACTGGATTACCTTCCTGTAACACGGGGTCTAATGTGGATATAAATGTGATTGTTTTCTTCCTTTCTGGGTCTATATAAACTAACCCCAGATTATTAATTTAGGTGCCTGTTCCCGTGAAGCAATTTCCTTTAAACTTTTTTCTTAACTGAAGAGTGCCCTAGTAATAAAACTCTAGTATCTGGTATAGTTTAGAAAAAGAATGGTCGAGGCTTTAGAGAACATTATTAACTTTCAGAAAGAAGTCTGAGCCGGTTGCTCTCCTTGGGAAGATAAGGGCTAATCACAAAAGGGAAATAAAAAATTTCGCGAACTTCGGATCGGAGGAAACATAACGGCGCCCAGAAAAGGGTGGATGTCGTGCACGCGCGTCCACAGTAAACGTGTAGCGAATGCCTGTGCGGAGGGCTGTTCTTGGTGACACAGACACGAGTACGCAAACCTCCTCGACAGGGGATTAACGCAGAGCTGTTGGAGGGTGGCGTCTGCCCAGGGTCAAGAGCAAGGTGCCCGTGTGGAGGGCATATTGCCACGGAGGGCCGGCGGGACGTGACGCCGGAGGGGTCCTGTGGCCAGGTGCGATGGGGCATTTCTGATTCTATGTGAAGTGTGGTGGCTAGGGGGCAGTGAGCAGGGAAGAGACCCCATCAGACCTGCATTTTGAAACGACAGCTCAGGCTGATGAATGGAGATGAGACTGAGGGGGGCAGACGACATTACAGGAAGGGGTACGGGGCTACAGCCTTGTTAGGTGGGTGACGAGCAGGGCTGGGGTGAGGGGAACCGTGGTTGGCACGTGATCAGACTTGCGATGTTTTCTGAAGGCAGAGGACGGATGTTCTTCCGTTTTACCTGGAGTGCGAGCGAGAACGGTCAGGATGCATCTAACGTGTCTGGCCTGTGCAGCTGGGTGAATGGGACCCACATGTAATGAAATAAAAGAACTGGGGATGGATACCCAGACTTGTGTTTGGGGCACGAAGTCTTAGCAGAAGGATACATGAATCTATGGTTTGGGGAGATATTGGAACTAGGGAAAAACTGTGGAGTCATCAAGGCATATATATGCCTTTAGCAGTCACAGATCTAGTACAGTTCTAGAATTTTTAATAAAATAATACAGCATGCATTCTCATATCCAGCTTCTTCCCCTCAATATTACGTTTGGAGGAGTCTGTGGTATCCGACTGTATTTCATATAGTTTACGCATCCATTCTTAGTAAACATCATGCTGCTTATTAAAATGCAATCTTTATGATGTTAATAAAACTCAGTCTTTCACCGGACGTGCATCAGTATTTCTGTGACACGTGTGCCTGGGAGCGGAATTGCTGGGCCATCTGCTTGGCGTCGGTAGACCCGGGCAGGTAAGTTCCCAAGGATGCCGCACTGCTCCAAAGTGCCACCATCAGCGTGTGCGGGTTCTAGTCATTCTGCGTTTTCAACAGCTATTCCGTCTCCTTTCGGCTGTCTGGGTTGCTTGGAGCAAATGTTTCCGTTTGCATTTCCCTGATAACTGGTGAACTTGAACACCTTTCCATATGTTTCATCTGCTATTGAAATACTCTTTTTTAACTACTTTTATTGTCCACACTCTTACAGATGCCCCCCAACCCCCCCCCATATACACACACACCCCCCTTCCCTCTGGCCGTCCCCACACGCCTGTCTTTGTCCCTGGGTCGTGCACACACGTTCTTTCCCTGAATATCGTCTTTTCTGACACACTCATTCAAATCTTCTATTTTTCCCATGTTGTTGTCGTCTTCTTACTCTTTGAGGGGATATATAAGCACACAGTCTCCTTCCCTGGATGTCTGTCTTGCCAGCATCTCCTTAAACCCCGCGGCGTGCTTCTCCGCTGACCCGTGGCGGCGCCTCTCGTCTGTCTGTGTGTCCGTCATCTGTCTAGTTTGGCGTAGTCCGGTTCAGCCGTCATTATTCCTTCCTTTCTGCTTGTTTCCTAATTAAAATATTTATTTACTTCTCAGCTCATAAATATAATGCCCTCTGTCTTCTTCTGTGAGCTTGATCACCTTAACTTTTGCACTTAGACTTACAGTCCATCTCAGGCGGACAGTGTGTGTGTGTGTGTGTGTGTGTGTGTGGTGTGTGAGGACAAAGCCGAGACCCCCTCTCTCCCCCCGCCCCCCCCCCCGTGGAAGTCCAACCCACTGCGCGCCCTCACTGAAGAGGCTCTTCTCTCCCCCCGCAGCGATGGAGAAGCGCCTTTCGCCGCTCAGTCCCACATCTGCCCCTGGGTCCCCTGTCCTGCTCCTGTGTCCCGTCTGTCCTCGCGCCTGTGGGTCCTCTCCAGGACTGTTGTGTCTGAGGTGACTCACGCTGCCACGTGCCACGTGCACTTCAAAGTCAGCGTTCCAGCTTGAACACGCTTCCCCTTTGACGGGGATTGTGACATGTGCAGTCACGGGCTCGGGGTGAACTGACACCTTCGCCGTCGTGGGTCTTCGCGCTTGTCCCGCGGCGGCACCTCCCTTCGCTGACGTCCTCTCCGGTTTCCCTCGGCCGTTCCGTGGTTCTCGGGGTGCGGGCTCACAAGTCTCGCTTTTGTTCTGTTTTCAGAGCTGACACAGTTGTAGTAGTCTTTCTTTAATGCCAGTATTTACCCAGTGTTTGTCTGTTCAAAAATGTCTGCATTTCGCCTTCATTTGTGGACAGTATCTTAACGGAGAGAGAGTGACGCGCGAGACAGCGGTGGCGGGCCGCAGGGAGCAGTGGGACTTTCAAACCCACCTCCTCCATCCCAGCTTTTGCCACCGTGTTGTTCGGCGCTAGAAATTCCGATCGGCTCTGTTCACGGATCCTCACTCTCTGGAGATGCTCTAAATCTCTGTCTATCCTCCCCATCTTTCGTTTCCTTGAAGTCATTCATTACAGCACTTCTGAGGTCCGTCAACATACGGGTCACCTGTACGTAAACTTCTGTTGCCAGCTCTTTTTGTTGCCTTTGTGTTCCCTCGGTTTGCTGGGGAAACTTTTGATCAAAAGCCAGACGTTGTGTCTGAAAAGCATGAAGGCTCTGGATGGTGGAGCTGCCTGCAGAGAGAGTTAACACGCTGTTCGTTCTTAATCTAGAGGCACCAGTATTTTTAATCATAACTCTGTCAGAGATTATGTTCCTTTGTTTGCCGAAATTTCAAACAACAAAGACGGACAACTATTCTCAGCCAGTGTAGACCTAAACAGCAAAGGAGCACGTGTTATTTGACATGTGTGTGCGCAGTACGGCAATGCGGCAGCACGACAGCTCATCTGAAGTTCTGAACTGTTCCTTTACAGTGTGATGCCAAGAGCATCTTCAGTGATGTGAAAATAGGTAAATATTTTGTTTTAATCTATCAGGAATAGCTTTAAATATTATGTAGCATCTTGGAACAGTGACTTCATTGCAAGGTGTCCCCACCCCCCCAACCCCCCAAAAACACAGGTTTTCCTGTTGACTGGAGTCCGAGTGGCCTTCTGTGAGGTCAGCCGTGGCCTGGTCTTCCCTGGGGGGAAGGGGCCCTGTGCCCCCCGTGTTTTAGCCAGGAGGTTCTTGATGATGGATGGTTGAATTACCTACAAGATTGCTTTTTAAAAACATATGTGAATTTGCACCCTACGGTAACAGTTTTGGAAGACGGTCATTCAGTAAAGGGGTGGATATGAAGCCATCTAAGTATCTGCGAATTCCTGTGTTCTCAGTCATGCTAAGTACCTAAGGAGCTTCCCAAACACACACCACTTGTGGGTTGATGTTGATGGGTTCCTGGCTACCTTAACTCCGGTGGGCAGGTACTGTCTACGTGTATATTGTGCATGCTGTGGGTGTGTACATTGTCTATACGTTATAGCTTCCGTGATGCAAATCAGGGTGTCTTCAGGAGATTTAGTTTATCTAAAACGTGGCGGCAGAAAAATTACACATTGATTTGAGAGAAATTTAAACTGCCTTCTCCATTAAAGTGACTTTAGAAGTTTTCAACATTTGCTGGAAGAACATACAATTAAATAATGTGATTGAGCTTGTTTTAAACTATTGGGTTTATAAATACTGTTACCAGGGTGATGATTCCAACTTAATGAAAACGTCCTTTGACTGAATCACACTTGGGAATTAAAAAGTTCAGGTTATAATGCATGCAGTGGGTGACAAAACAGAAGTAACCTTTGCTTATTAGGAGGTCTTTAGCCATTTTTTTTTCAGATCATAGAGTGGCTTTAATGGATTCCCAAAATGCATAATAGTCAGAGAAACAAATTAGTTTATAATAAATAAATGAGGATTATTCCCTCTCTAGGGCTTTTAGGAGAAAGGCAGGGGGGCAGTGGGTGTTTTGGGGAGACGTTGTTACATGATTATCGCCTTATAAAGGCTGAATGGCGGGGTGATCACAAGGTGAACACCAGGAGCGAGGCCGTCTTGGCCTGCCTGCCCGCTCTGCCCTTCACCGGCTGCAGGACTGGGACAGAGTGACCCTGTCTCAGTGTCCCCCTCTTCACCACCGAGGAAATACAGGGTTGACCGGCGGGGGCAGTGCTGGGCCTGAATTCCCGTGCACCAGCCCCTCCGAGCTGCACCCTGTAAGGTCTAGCCGTTGCTCCCACGAGCACTCAGTACCGAGGTAGTTTCTGGGGAGGACAGGAAATACATCCGCATTCACAGGTCATCTGGAAGCACTAACAGAACTAACAGACTTCCACTTACTCCTATTACGACAAAAAACCCGTTCCGGAGAGGTGCTGAAGACCAGCATTTGTAATCGCCCGTGGCGTCACAGGCTTTGTCCTGGCGATGCGTGAACAATTCCTCCGGAGGGGACACGGCAAGGAGAGCTCAGCGCCGACCACAGACTTCCCGCTATCAACGGCATCCTTCCTTCGGGGTGCAGGAAAGGTTTATGTCTCCCTACAGTGTGCGCCGGATCTGTTTACCTCCTTTCCAGGAGAGTGGTCCCTCTGTCGCCTCCCGCGTGGCCACCGCTCCTGCGCAGAAGCACGCCTTTGATTCAGGCGGTGTGCTCGGTGCTGGGGGACACTGGTTGTCAAGGCGTGTTCCCTCCCCTCAGAGAGGTTTTGTTTTGTTTGGTCTACTTTGGAAAAAAAAAAGACACATGGTCAATGAAAACACAACATGAGGAGAGTTGGCGAGGGGACATGAAAATCGCGGGTGATGCAAATCTCCCAGAGCCTAGCTGGATGGTGGGAGGCATATGCTCGTGCAAACGCAGAACCCCCCGGGGAGAACCAAAGCCTGCCGCCGTGCGCGGATCCGGACTTGGTAAAATGCTCGGTGGTGGGCACAGTGATCGGCACAAAGGACAGAGCAGCGTCGTCATGTGTCCGCTCGCACAGCTCTGCACCAATTCATCCTATTTTCTCTCCGCGCTCACTCAGCTCCATCCTGGTTTGCCTTGCTGTTGTGTTTGTCTTTGTCTGTTTTATTTTCCCTTCCCTGTTTTTTCCCAGAACCTCCACCAAGGTCTGGCTGTAGGCTTACACTTGACCATGCGTTCCTGCAGTGGGCCATAAGCGCCCTGAGGGTCACAGAGCAAAATATTGCAGCATGTTAAATGCAGGAGCAGATACAAGAATTCATCCATTTTCTCCCAAACTGCACATCAAAGAGGTGTGCAGAAATGGAATTCTATGCCAATAGTCTCACTATTTTTTTTTTGAAAATGTGCTTTTCATAAGGTATCATTTTATGTTAAAGTGTGGCAGGCTTTTTATCACTGTTGTTTTAAGCATATTAATACATACGTATCTTACAATTTTCTTGGTTCAAATTTATAAAAGGGCAGATAGTATGTATATCCCACACAAACAAAATGTTTTTGGAGGCCCAATGATTTTTACCTGAGATCAAAAAGCTTGAGGAACACTAACTTAAGATATGTAACAAAAAAATGCATGGATAGTTAATATTTCCCTTCTACACACAAAGAAATTAATTCTCAGTTAAGTCATTTGGCCAGTGGCACTCAGCTAGAATGCAGCCGAGCTTGGGTGTTTTGTTTTTTTTTAAAGATTTCACTTATTTATTTTTAGAGAGGAAAGGGAAGGAGAAAGAGAGAGAGAGAGAAACATCAATGTGCGGTTGCTGGGGGCCGTGACCTGCAGCCCAGGCATGTTCCCTGACTGGGAATTGAACCTGCGACACTTTGGTTCACAGCCCGCGCTCAATCCACTGAGCTACGCCAGCCAGGGCCGAGCTTGGGTTTTGATGCAGGGTTTAATTCAGGGAATGGTTCTGGAGAGGAAAGAAAAATAAGAGAAATAAAGGAAAAGGGGAAAATAGATTTAAAAAGATAAAACAAATGGTGCATGGAAATCGCATCCCTAGGAAGACCCTGGGACCGTGTTATGAGGCTGTGGTTTGGGGTCCAGTGCCCTTGCAGCCAATGCCTGTGCTGCCTAATTCTAGACGTATTCTGAGGACATTTCTGGAAGATTTTATTGTTGTTGTTGTTTCATTTTATATTCTTCTTTGTTGTGTTGTTATTTTTAGGTTTTGCCTCCCAAGTTCCATGAAGGGAAGTCAGGCTCAGCTCTAAGGGTCTTTGTTGGGAGCTGGTGACGGCTTCTGGACCTTGTAAAGGACCCGTGTCCTTCACGGTTGCTCTGCTGTCTTTCTCTCTGTCTTGCTCCTTCCTGGAAGCCCCGCCGGCTCCCTGGAGTTTGTTGAGGGTCCCTCGCTGCAGCGGATGTCTCAGAAATTTCAAAGTATCTCCCCCAAGTCCACAGTTCAGAACTATTCTTTATCCTCTAGAAACACTAAAATCGTGTTCGATTGTCTTCACATTCTTCTATCTTACTTTGGGGATTCATAATGTGCCATTAGTAATTTAAGGACAAGCAACAATATGGTAATTTTTGCCTTCATCATATACACATATATACATATATATATTTAATGCATCGTTTAGGTCATATAAAAAGTCAAGTTCAGGTAAGTTCTGTGTTTTCAGGGAGCTCACTCTCAGAGAAGCGTAGACAAGAACGATTAAGTTAGTTACAATGTACTGAGGCAAACACGGTCACTGCAGGCACTAACGAGCACGACAGTGAAAGAAGAACAGGTAGTGGGTGTGAGTCCAAAGAGGGCGAGCTGCTCTTTCGCAGACGGACCGGGAGCCTCTGCGGGAACGGGAGCGGAAAGGTAAACCCTGTGAAGGAGCCAGGGGGGAAGAGGGTGGGGGGAGAAGTGCCTGCTCAGAGTGGACCACGGGGTGGAGGTCTCCCTGCAGAACTCACCTCGGCGCTCCACGGCAGCAGGACGCCAGGGTTGGCCAGGCCGCAGCGGCGCGAGGACGGGGTCAAGTCAGTGGCTGGACGAGAACTAGGTCCCACAGGGCTCCGCAGGTCCAAAGAAGAAGCTTGTGTTCTCAATGCGAAGGGAAAACACGGCGGAGGGGTTAAAGCCAAGAGCTCCTTGGCTGGACCGCCGGTTATAAGGGTTACTCCAGCCGCGTGGCGGGTTTGGAGGGCGTTGGCTTACTCCAGAGAAGACCCAGTTCGGGCCTCCCCCGCGGTGGGCGAAATAGAGAGAGCCGGGTGGGGGAGACACGGTCCAGGCCGCCGTCACTGAGGTCGGCCCCCCTGGCCAGGGGCAGTGAGGACCCGGAGGAGGGGGCAGCGGGAACTGGGGGCCTGGGTGGGAAGCAAGTGAGCTGTTGGAACAGTAGGTCAGACTCGTGGGCTGCAAAGGCGCTCAGAGTTACGTGGTGGGAGCGCACACACAGGAGAGCGGGGCGGTTTCGTGCCCGCTCGTGGGAGCCTCTGCTTGTTTTCCTAAGTGTCTGTTCAAACAGCCTCCAGCTTATGGCGACGGCTTCCACGCCTTGGAGGTACGCTGTCCTGCTGGTTTTCAGTCAATGACATCCAACTGCTGGTATGTTAGGACTTAGGACTCTTTTTTTTTTTTTTTTTTTTTTACTATTACAACGGTGCTTTTTAATCCTTGTCACATAAGAATGGTTTCAAGATAGAGGTGATTCTTTCGCATTTTAAATGTGCTTATCACTTGAAAACATTCCCCATTTTTTTTTTATTTTAATGTAGTTACCATGGGAACCATGGGGTGTCTTGCTATTTTGCCGCAGAAATGGAGCCGTGTCAGTCCAGACAGAAGCGATCGGGCATGCGGTTCCGCGGTGTCCCCACACCTCCCTTCTCCGCTGCTGCCGTCCCGCAATGACCACGTTTGAATTCTGACTGCGCGATGCCAGCCTGCCCGAGGCGGCGCGCCGCGTCCCAGTTCTCGTGGCTTCACGCCGCCGCGGCGTAAACACTGAGCGGCCGCCTGATCTCACCCCTTTAAGCCACAGCCGCTCGGCCGGTTCCCCGGCCGCAGGCCTGCGGTGTGCGGACTGTCACGTGACCGAGGGCCCGGGGGCACGCGCCGGGCGGTCACAGAAAGTGCCGCCGGCAGCGACCAGCGACACGGCCCGCTCGGGATGCGGGGGAGGTTCCGGCTGCGTGGTGTGTGCTGGGGCCGCGGATCTCAACTCCAACAGCCGCATCCTGGGGCACGAGTTTCATCAGCTGCCTGTCTCAGCAGACCCGAGCTGGCTTTCGAACCCCCTGTCCTGGGAGCCCCGCTGTGGACGCCCCCCATCTGTATGCCCCTTGAAACCACGGAACCTGGTTTTATATCGGGGGGCAACCCCCTTGCTTCTCTAGCAGGGAGCGGTTGCAGTGAGCTATTAACGTAACGCGAGTCCGTGAGGCCCCAGCACTGCGTTACTGCTTCTCCCCTTGTCCACCGCCGCGGACGCCTGCGGCTTCTGAGGACACACGGAGGACTCGGGGCCCGAGCTCAGGATGGCTGGGGGGAAGGCCCGAGCTCCCGATGTCGCCCTGGAGCCTCCACGGGGGCCTCTGGGTTCCATGCCGCCAAGGACAAAACGAGCCTTTGGGTGCTGCTACAGTGGCCAGGTTTCCCGTACCACGCGCCAAACTGAGTACCTGCGCCGTACAGCCGTGAGTGCGAGCCCTTCCTGGTCAGCGCCTGCTCCCACACCCATGCTCTCTGAGGCCTGCCGTGTGTCATCCTGCAGGGCCTCCTCGGAGTCTCCCATTTGTCGTCCTTCACAACGACGCCGCGAAGTCCATTGTTACCTCCGTGGTTCTGAAAGCAGAACTAAGCCGGAAAGTGGTGGATCGGCCGGCGTTCCAACCGACTGGCCACCCAGCCAGGGCCCTCGTGTTTCTTGAACTGCTGTAATAATTATCAACCTTTCCAAAAAAGAACAGTTGCCCAGCACACCTAAGGAGAAGAGCACACTCCTGTCAGCAATCCTGCCTGCCTGTAGCAGCGGTTATTTCCTTTCGACCTATTTACGCAGGATCCCTGAAGGTTAAGCCAGTTATCTCAGAGTATCTAAGAATATACATAATTGGAAAAAGTTTCCCATGTGGTTCTAATGAGCCTGGCTCTCACCGATAATCACATTTTACGCCGCAGAAGGAGGGCTGTAACGTCCAGACGGAGAGGACGTCGTCAGTGACAGTGCCCGATGCCACTGTTCAAGGGCGGACGCTTTTCAGAGGGGATGGCGGCAACGTACATACATGAAAGACGATCTTCGGATTGGGCATTCGTAAGCATTAAGGACAGTCAGAGGAAGTGACTTCAGGGGCCTGATTATCACAGTAACATGATTCACGCAACTTCCACAGGTGTTGCAGAAATGTATTTGGCTAAGGCAGTTCATTCAAGAGATGTGTGAAGGAGAAGTGTGTGTGTGCGTGTGTGTGTGTGTACATAGCCAACCTGATGACTGTGAAAGGGTTAAGCAAAGCAGAGGAGAGCTGTGCTTCTAAAACAAGGATGAAGGCCACCGAGGCTACGTCGATAAAGGGAATCTTTGAAGAAACAGAGGCGGAGGAGGGAGGGAAAAGGAGGAATTAGTGTATAACTAGTTCCTCAATAGGTCTTTTCTCCCCTTGAGTCATGAAGGTAAAAAAAATAAAATAAAAAAATAAGGAATTCGACTTGATCCGTGGGTTGTAAATGCAGTGGGAGTGAACACGTTGTTTTACACGTGTGGGAGGCCCGTGCTTGCTGGTAGCAGCCCGTGCGTTTCCTGGGCTCTGGTCCCGGCGCGACCCCCCCACCGTGAAGGCGCAGGGAGGGGGGAATGGCAGTCCGTCCCTGCGCCCCGAGCCCGTGCCCGCGGGGGTCAGGCGCCTTGGCCTCTGGTCAGAGTCGTGTCCTAAGAATTGCGGATGCCCCGAGAGGCGCGCAGAGGAAACTCGGCAGCCGCACTGGCCTGCCTGCTGTTGTGTGCAGAGTGGGTTTCTGAGTTTTGAACGACGATAGTAAAATCAATGGAAATCCCAGGGGCCATGTATTGTTGCTGTGGCTTCCTGCGCGTCTGTGACAATGATTAATCTCCCAGTGCACCACAGACAGGACCTTCACACGGTAGCAAGGACTCCATGGTGACATCTATGGAAAGGGTGCAGAGTGTCCCCTGAGGATGGCAGAGTTGTGAGAAGCTGTCACCACTCACAAAGGACATGCAGATGCTTATTGCAAGGTTAAGTGACATTAAATTTGCATTTGTCCTGCATGGCTTTTCTGAGAGCTGCTGAGCATTCTGAAATGCTGCTAGGATCTTCTAAAAATAAAAACCCGTTGCCCTCGCTGGTGTGGCTCCATGGATTGAACCAAAAGGTCGCTGGTTCTATTCCCAGTTGGGGCACATGCCTGGGTTGTGGGCCAGGTCCCCAGTAGGGGGTGCATGAGAGGCAAACACACATTGATGTTTCCTTCTCTTTCTTCCTCCATTCTTCTCTAAAAATTTTTTTAAATAAATAAATAAAAATAACCCGTGCTCAAGCCCCTCCCTATCTCCACCCTTTACTGTTGCAGCAGGAGGTAAATACATACATCAGCTCAGTACGTGTCATCCGAATGTTCTAGCAACTGACACTAGATTGTTCTTCCTCCATTTTGTCCGTCAACCCTGTATTCGCCCCTTTTCCCCCCATTCCAACACAGTCTTAGGGAGCGCCTCTCCGTCACGTGTGTGATGTGGGGACTGAACCCCACAGGGGACATGCAGACCGCAGGCCCTGCCTCTGTGGATCGGCCATCTCGTTGGGCAGTTCTAAACAGAGACTCTCAACGTGGGTCACCATGACAGACTCACGGCCATAGGAGGAGTTCAAAGTGTTTAAACACACTGTGCTCAGTACAAAGCTGGACACCTGTTTAACGTGACACGCCACAGTGCTGTGTGCCTGACTGGTGAGACGTTTCAGGTAAAAGCCGAGGTGGACAGTGTAATTCTTCAAAGTTTTCATAGTCCGTCACCTGTGGCTGTTCAGCTCTCCAGTACACCAGGTGCGCTATCCACCTGTCACTCGGCGTGTCCAGCCGGTCATGCCGCGGCCCTGCCCCTTCCAGCCCGGGAGCACCCCCTGAGGGTGTAAACACCTTGTTCCTTGGGTTTAGAGCTCACATTTCCTCTTTCCCGTTTTCAGCACTAGGTTTCTTAAGTGAGGAGCCCACACAAAGCCCAAGGTGTCTCCCTCTTGGCCACTGTGTGAGGAGGGACCTGGGTCGGTCCCCGCAGAATGACTCACAAAAGTCTGCTTCCCCAAGATGCTTTCTTCAGCTTGGGAGGAGGGCGAGGCATGTCCCCGAAATGTGAATGGAGCCTGGGATGAGACGTTCTCACGCCCACCTGCTCGGACGGCGCCCCGAAATGCCAGCAGCGCCTCGCTGTCCGGCGTGACTCCACTCCTGTCCTGTAACTCGTATCCGTGGCTCCGGGATGCTGATCTGGGTTCTCCACGGCTCGTAACTGAAAAGTCGTAACTGAGTTTACGCACTGTGAGAGTGATACAGAGGACCAGTGTGTCGGAGAGCCATGGTGAGGTGTCTACAGATGACAATACCCGGGAATTGTTCCAAAATACTTGTGATGAAAAGTTGTGGGTGAATACATGAATCAGATGAGTTAAAAGCTGGTTACTTCTGAAACTGGGTGATGAGTAGCTATTTGGATATTATAATCTACTGTCTGATTCTGTGTGTTTTTGAAAATTTCCATGCAAAATTAAAAATAATATAAAAATATAATTTCTTTTTACCTTCCTTAGAAATCATCTTATTTTAACTGTAGTAATACAGGTGATTCAGGTGCTGGGTTATATCATTTTTTCAGATCAGGGCTAATACTTTTGAGTAAGATTCCTACACTTGTCAGGGTATCCAGTACTTTCCTTCCCCTTTCTACTACAACACTGATTTCAAAGAAACCCCGCTTCTGAAATTTCCTCCTTTGATGTATAAAATCTATTCATCCTGACCAATTGTTGAACATTTATATGCGGATCCCGCCTCCGGCTGTTTCTACAGTATGAAACGGGCATTAGGTTTCTCGAGTCTGCTGGTAGAAAACGCAGCCCCCGCCCTTTGCCTGGGGGACGCCCCGTACGTCCTGGAGAGCCGTCCGTGATTCCGTCCCATGGAATGCCTGCCGCGGTCTCTGCACCTTCACCCCTACCCGTGGGCTGGCTCTGGGCCCCGATCACGGCTTCTCTGGGCCACGAGTGGGGAATGCTCGCTTCCCCTCCGCGCCTCCGTGTGTTCCGAATTGTGTGGCAGACTTTTAATTACTCATCGTTCTTCCTGAGATCAAGCTATAAAAGTTTATAGGATTTAATGGAGCCCTTAGGAAGAACAGCTTTGAGTTAATCACACAACACAGAGTCCCTTAAACCTGCTACCAAACGGGAAGGTTTCACAGCCGCCTGGTCCGTTCTCACAAGACCCGAGAACGCGGCCCATTCTGATTTCCGACCGTCCCGCCTTTAACCGGCCCCGCTGCCTCCGGTCATCACAGGGGACCAGGGCAGACCTAGCTGCTGGCACAGGTCAGGCTGCCACAGTTTCCAGAGATGCGGAGAGCAAGTGCCCTCACCCAGCACATCGGGATCGCAGACCAGTCCCTGCACCGGCCTGACACCTGGCGGGGGGGGGGGGGCAGGCCAGCGAGTCACCCCCGGGGGCAGGGGACCCTTGCCCTCGCGTGTCCTTCCTAGGTGCTGCCTTTTACGTATGACACGGGTGCATGGTCTTGAGGACGGCAGAAACAAAAAATCTAAGGGGAGACCTTTGAAAGCAAGAATATAAAATCCTAAGAAAATTCAGTCAAAGGTGGTGCAGGCTTCCTGTTCCCTCCTCCCAGCCACCCGGGCCGGCACCTCCCAGCGGAAGCCTGTGGGGCTGGTCCAGACACTGGAGACTGGTCCCCTCCGGGGGCTGTTGCTGCCTAGCACTGGACACAGAACACAGATCCGCCTTCTTTTTCAGGGGGCGAGGGGTGCGGGCTGGCGGGCTCACCCGAGCCTGCACTGCTCACCGGCCCCCGGGGGGGCGGTGCTCACGACAGGCCCCCCCCCCGTTCTGCAGAGAGGGGGGTGTAAGGCCAGCGCAGCTCTGCGGGTGTGGGCTGAGCCCGCCAGCCCCAGCCGCCGCCCAGCCGCCGCCCGCCCTCGAGAGCGGGCTGCTCTTCTGAACAGTCCCATGGGATCCGGGTTACCGGGGTCCGCAGCGAGGTTATTTTTCAAACCTCAGAGTAATCGGTATCCCCTGCACCACATTGTTTTTGTCCAGGCTGAGCTACCCGGACAACCCAGGCTTTTGGAGTGATGGAGTCCTCCAAAATGAGGTGACGTGTACGCCCCACGCCGTTCCTGCAGTCACATCCAGAACGGACAGGGACAGCCGGTGTGATTCGAGACTGGGGACCACAAAATCTCCCAGTGGTGACCTCAAATGATGGCACTCACCAAACACTCTGTGTGAGTTCAGACACTTGAGGCTCCCGACGCTGGTTTACATCCCGGCGTGTGGCCGAGTCGGGTGATGTGTGAGGTGTACTTCAAAAGAAAATATTTGAGCCCTGGCTGGCGTAGCTCAGTGGATGGAGCGCGGGCTGCGAACCAAAGGGTCCCAGGTTCGATTCCCAGTCAGGGCACATGTCTGGGTTGCAGGCCATGACCCCCAGCAACCGCACATGGATGTTTCTTTCTCTGTCTCCCTCCCTTCCTTCTCTAAGGATAAATAAAATCTTTAAAAAAAGATAATATTTGAAGTGTAGTATTCTACAGATGTTACACAGGTCAAGTATCTTAATATGTTTGATTCTTGTACCATGTTTCTGGGTGTTTTGTTCTCTAAGTCACTACAGAGGTGTCATCTAAAGATGACGTTATCATATTCAAGACTGGGCACATGCAAAATAGCACGCTGTCGAACACGGACACGCCACCTTCCTTCCAGCCCGCAAGCAGCAGGGCTGGCACAAGGGAAGACCGGAGCGTTGAAGCCACGGGTTAAACCACCAGCAGGTAAAACCTCCTCATCCCGGTGTCGGTACATTTGAACAACCAGTCAGGCCTGCCGCCCTGCATGCCAAATGGGGACCCCGGCCAAGACACCGTGTGCAGTGAGATTTATGCAAAGTCTCCAAAATACGGGTTTCGTGTCCAAGGGGATCAAACTGATGATTTTAAGGGAATCACAATGCCCCCAAATGGAGAGCATTTCAAAGGAACTCCTGGTTGGCTGAGCTGGTCATGCTATTTCTGCTGGATTTGGGACGGAGTGAAAACAGGGGTTTGTGCTGGGGCGGCGACCTCTGGTGTTTGCAGACTTGGGAATGAGTGTGCATGTGTGATCAGTGTGTGTGCGTGTGTGCATGCATGTCACACTAGTGTTTGTGGTCATGTATGGAAGAATGTGACGCTACAGACAAGTACCGTGCACATTGGGACAAAGAGCAACACTCAGTAATTCCTCACTAACACGTTCTAGTTCAGTGTCAGGCGCGTGCAGAAGTTTTAAATCGTGTATGAAATCATTTGTTACAAACTTCCTCTCATGTACATTTTAAGAAGAGGAAATTCCTATGCCCCTATGCACAAACATTATTTCTTTCACAAAATGCCTCAGGAAAAAAAAAACACAACTACATACAATATTCCTAACTGTAATTTGAGAATTAGACCAATAATTAAAGACACATTTCAGAGTTAAGGTTAAAACTGTTCATTTAAGGCCAGTGAAGAAGTTATTTCTTCAAAAATAATGAACTTCCTTGTAAGAAAATGAGTCAAAATGAGTGTTGGTACAAACCGTCAATATTTGTGGCAATAAAGCTCAATTACTGTTTCGTAGTACACCACGATATAAAGAGGCATTTACTTTTAAAATCTCCTTCTAAGAAATTGACCTTCACTAATTAACTGAGTGCACGGTGTGGCAAACTGTGAGATATTTTCTCAGACAGTCACTGAACTGCACTGACCGCTCGGCTAGGGGAGGAAGGGACTCCACCCACACTAACGGACACTGCAAGCTCCTCCTAGCGCCAGCTTCCCCCTTCCATTTTCTCGGGCTAATAGGACCCCTGCGTAATAAGACATCGATGGTCGGACATTTAGAATCGACACAGCTTTTTAAAAGCTAGAGCTAATATTGTGTGTTGACTATAATTGAAAAATAAAATAATAAATAAAACTAGCTGTGCGGTGTTTCATATAAAATTTAATTTTTAAAAAACAAAAAAAAATAAAACAGTCCTTACCTCGATCCAACTAAGTGTGGTTCTCTCGCTCTGATGGAAGGAAGCCCAGTTTAAATCTATGGGCAACACTAAAAGGCATCGCTTGACATAGGACACGTGGCTGGAGAAGCTTTAATAGCCTGTCCATCTGTCGTCCACTTCAGGTTTGTGAGGTTCACTCGCGAACATAACCTCTGGTTGTGACTCTTGCAAAATAATTGATTTGTTGATTGAGACACAGGCTCCTGAAGTCAGGGGCCTGTTCCCACCTCTCGCAGCACTTGTAGTCGGAATGTAGAAGAGTTCCTGTCGTAAAACCATCACCGTAGATGTCACCCCCTAATTAAACGAGGACTCAGCTAGTGACGTCAGTCCATGTTTCATGTACAAGGCTCACAGGTCATGCGGACGGACACTTCGGAGGCTGAGTTAAATGGACAGTGTTTTTGATCGATCATGAGATCATTGATTAGCAAACGATGGATTACAAGCTCTCTCCCAGATTTGTCAGTGATTTGTATTCTCACTCTGATGACATTCGGCTGTCACCATGACACTGGCGTCCCCGTGACCCAGAACGCTCCAAAGGAGTAAAGGAGTGAGACGTAAGGGAACCGTGGTGCCGACCTCGGTGCGGATCAGGCCAGGGCTCTTTGTAGATACCGACTTTTCGTTTCCGTTTTCCATCTGTGCATGCCACGTCGGCTGTCCGTTCCGTTGTGTCAGCATGCTCTTCTTAAAGATGATGCTAACTCCTTTTCTCATCATTATCTTTCGTTGAGTGATTTCTTGTTATGTGGCCATGCTAAGCCTCCTCTAGTTCCCAGTGATTTCATGAATGATTCTGTGGTGTCCTACAAAATAATGCCTACTACATGTTATAAATAGAAAATGAAGCAAAGTAAAAAGTAAAAATAAAGCTTAGACTTTTTTCTAGGACTTACACAGTTTTTCTGTGTATGTGAAAATGCTGGTATATTTGGACTTTATTTTATTTTAAGTACTGATACTGGTTAATCTCCGCCCCCGCCAATGACCATGCTGTCAAACCACCATCGGTCTCTGGACAATGAGGCCACTCCACGTGCTGTAAATTCGCACACGCATTTTCCCCTGTGTCTGGACTGTGTCCCCTGTCCTATGAGTCTTACCCTCCAGCAGCGAACACTTAATTTTACTCCAGTGTATAATACGTTTTCAGAGAAACAGGCCCCACTATTTACTATAATTATTCTCTTGAAGGTATTTTCTAATATTTTGACTATTTAATGTTGTTTTCTTATGAAATTTGTAATCCACTTATGAAATTCCAAAGAAACAAATAAATAATTAGGGGCACTTTTTATTACAGGTACATTAAATTTATATAGGAACTTCAATCAAATTCGCATCTCTGCATTACCGAACCTCTCCAAGACAAGGTATAGTGTTTCATATTTTCATGGTTGATATAAACATTTCAACGATGTTCTCATAGAGGAACTATCTGTATATGTATATTAACTATCTTCTTGAGCTTTATTTTAATTGTAACACATATATAAGTAACCTACTGAGTTTTGTGGATTAATTTTTAATGAACTGACATAATAAATTCCAAATTATTACTTTATTAAAAGTGTTTATCAAAACAGGTAGAGTTATATAGTAACATACATATACAACCTACAAATATATTTTATTTAAATATATATCTACTTATGTATAAAGAATACCATTGCACTTGAAGTTTTTAAGGTAACTCATGATGAATTTTATTATTTGAATAAAACTTTTAAAGAGAATCCATTGATTATAATAATATACTTTGAATATAAATACATACATGTAATACATGTACACTGTTCTTTTTAAAAGTGTTTCACATGGTCACAACTGAACTTTGTCAAAGGCCAGTTCTGCTTGTCTGAAATTTGTCACAGTGCCGGCAATATTTTTTGTCTATTAGCATCCTTACTCACGAGTAAAGAACTCCTTTGAATGCTATTAATTGGTATATTGATTTTGCCCAGTACAATTGGGATCTATTATCTGTGATTTAGTTCTGTGATTTTTTCATTTATAGTCAAAGTGGTTTGGAACGTAGCTGACATTATTTTGTAATCCCTTATTGAATTAGGAAATCAGTATTGTGCTGGTTTTATATCTCTGATGGTTTTGTTACTTTTCATTCCATCCTGGAGTTGCAGATGTAGAATTGGTGTTCTCTATCTTGATTAATGGATAATATTTTCTGTGATTAGCATTTCTGACGTGGATGAGTTGTTGGATGAATTAATCATCAAAATTTCACATGTGAATTATTTGGTGACGTTTCTTTTGGTGTCATTTTTTAGTAGTTGGTGTTTCCCTAGAAGTCATTCGTAGCGTGCATGTTCTCAAACACATTTTTGCAAGTGAGGTGTCGCGACCTCATTCTTTATGTCCGTGCCGGTCGTCACTGGATCAATTTCATTTCCAATTTTGTAAAATTTTCCTTCAGTGTCTTGAGTTCATTTGTTTTCCATAATTCTATACTATTTCCTTTTCTTACAACATAATCTTTGGCATATTTTTCAGGCTTCATGCTGTTTGTAAAAACAATGTCTGCGTAAGCTTTGTAATTCCCTTCCAAGGGATTTCTTTATTTCATTATTGTGTTACAAACAGTTTTACTGGGATGCTTAATTTATTTTCGTTCTTGTTTTGAAATATTTACGATTCCTCATATTCTCATTGTCCTTTCTCAAAAATACGCTCCTTGGTTATGACATGTAGCAGCGTGACTGTAACTTCACTCTGTGTTTTATCATCGATACGCGGCTGCTTTGGCGTGAGGTTGTTAAAAGACCTCTGAGTGCAGTGATGTCAGAGACACGGCACAGCGGAGTGTCCCCGAAACCGAAACCGAGAGTCGGCTTTTCAGAAGCCTGTGACCCAGTCAAAACTTGGACCACCAGGGGAAGCCTGGTCAGGGAGGAGGGCGTCGCCACCCCCCACCCCGGGGCAAATCCGCCCCTCTCCGTGTCTCCCATTCCCCATTCCCCTGAGCCCGGGCAGCTGCTGGTGCTGAGCATGGGCGGGGCTCGGCGGGAGAGCAGGGTGAATCGTGCTCTCACGCCCTTGTGTGCGCGCGTCTGGATCGGTCTGGAGGTGCCTGCGGGGCCAGTGCGGAGGCTGACTTCGTGGCACTACCCCTCGGAGCTCTGCCGCTGTCCTGGCAGCATCTTCAGAAAGTGGTTGGAGACACGTCCGCCCCCATCCCCCATCCTCCACACCCCCCTCCCCCGCAATAGCTCCCAGAGCGAGAGTGCAGAGGCAGCGGTCCGATCAAGAGCCTGGAGGGCAGGGCCCTGGGCGGGGCTCTAGGAGGAGCCGGGCTCAGAAGGGCTCCCATGCGCCCAGGGACTCTGCGTGCCAGCCACGTGCCAGGGATGGGTGCACGCCCCGGAGAGACGCGGAGGAGCTCAGACTCACGCCATTGGTTGGCGTGGGTGCCCCCGCAAGTGGATGGCAAAGGGGAAGGCAGGGCTGCAGACCACCGGGCTCCTGGGTGGCGCGTGAGACCCTCTGGTCAAGGGCAAGGCCATGAGGAATTCCCTGTATTTGCTCTGAAGGGTTTGGCCTGTTGGCGCTTGTATTTTTAGTTGTTGATGCATTTTGATTTCAAATACATTAAAATATACAAATTAAAGAAAAAGGCTAGAAGGAAATATTTTAATAAGATTATTCTCAGAACATAAGACTTGTGAATACTCTGTGAAAAGGCTGGAAATGATACTCTATTAAAAATTAACTAGTGACATTTTGTGTGTTGACACTAAGAAGCCTGAAGAGGTTAAATTAGCTTTATTTAAATTACAGTACTAGAAGAAAAGAACAAGATCTTAGAATCTACGTGTGAGTTCAGTACGGGTTTGATATAGAGTCGTGTATTGTAGGGAGGAGTTATAATTATCTGGCATTTAGGAGACTTCTTTACCCCCCCCCAACAAAAATATTAAATAGGCATTTCTTACTATTCCAAGAGACAGAGCACGTTGCCGACCCACGATCTCTTACCCTCCACCTGATCAGGACAGGCATCAGGGAAAACACAGGACGTGAGAACCCACCGTCTAAGTTCACCTTCCTAACTCCCACGGGGAAGCCAGTGTTGGCCAGTGGGGCTTCTCATCGCTTGGCTTTTCATAGCCCAATTAAAATAGTCCACCTACACGCCACGAGAAAGACACTCGGCCCTGGCTCACCGCCTCCCCATTAACCGCAGTCGCGCACACCCCGCGATCACGCTTCCGACAAATGCAAACGATGCCTTAGAGATGCGGGGCACCACGCCCTCCGAGGTGGCCGGTTAAACTTGCGGAGTCCCAGGGTGCATCGTGTCATAGGCGTACACATCACTTCTATAGTTTATCATTTCCAGCTCTCTTTGGACTTGGTTTAATATAAGGTGCAGACTTGGGTGTCATAAAACTAACATTTAACAATGACTGCAACACACACATTTTTATGACGTGGGGGTTTTCTGGCATTCTTTGAATTTGAAGATGTTCCAAGTAACCAGAACCCCGTCTCCTCAGAGGAAGGCGTGTGTGCTGTTCCCTAGGTGGGGGTGTGGGGTGGGGGGTGGGGGGGGGGTGAGGGGTCACAGGCTACCTGCTGTAATCAGATCTCCGCTGATGGGAAAGATGTGCCGAATCGATGGTGTATGAAGAATTTAAGTAATATTTCTACTTCTAAGAAGTCACTGTAGAGAAAATTGAGTCATTTCTCATAGGCACGTGTGAAAGGACCCTCATTAGCGAGAACCCATGCTAGACGTAATTTCACCGAGATAGATTTTCCACTGATTCCAGCCTGAGTCACAGCAAATCATTCCGGACGCACGGGGTGCTCTGCCTACATTATTTTGAAATGTTTTCGGAATAGAACAAACAAAGAAATACCGTTCTGTCATCTCCTGGTTGTCATAATTTCATTACAAAACCAAGATTCATTCATAGCCTTCATTAGTTCTAGGAGAAAATGGAGTTGTGTCACGTCATGAAAATCACATCCAAAATGTGATGTGAAATTTAGTGGAATTCACAGTTTGCAGGCACATAAAATGCTATCATTATCTAACAGCATAATGCTTCTCCTGCTCGAAAGTGCCCAGAAAAATGGTTCTATTACAGGGCAAAAGATAGATCGACTTTCACAAATCATCTTTATATTATTGACTTGGTCTTTCAAACACTTGACTTGGACACAGGACCTCAGGACCTCTGAGTTCAAGGTCACTCTCGAGTCAAGAATCCTGAGCTACTTGAAAGCTAAATCAAAGCTAATCACTTCGAAGGAAGCAAGGCAAGTGTTGTCCTGAGACATTGCTGTTTGGACTTGACCTTCATGAGGGGAGCAGAGGGGAAGTCCTGGGGGCACGTTGCTGATGGAAGGACGCTGACCGCTCCTGGGCCGCCCTGCACGCGCCCGGGGCCTCCCGGAAGACAGAACAACGCCGGATCCTCTGTGGTTGGGGGGGGCGGCGGGCGTCTGCAGGTCAGCCCCCGGGCCCTCCAGTCTGCCGCCCCACGAGGCCTGGAGGCCTGGACGAGGACCCGGTGGGTCTGCATGGACGGGGGCAGAGTCTGGACGCTGCAGGTCGGGTCACCTCGTTCACTGACGCTCGGCTGGGGAGGGTGGCCGGGCCTCCCAGGGTCAGAGGCTAACGAGCGTGAGTGGGAATTCTCAGCCCGAGTCCGTGCAGAAAGCTGTGCCAGGGTGTCAGCCGGACAGGGGGGCCAGCGAGTGTGTGGGTGCGGCCCCCGCCGGCCGCGACTCCCGGAGACCCCTCGGTGCCCAGTGTCTGCCCCGCTTCATCTGCTCCTCGCACTTACCCTTTTCTGCTCCTGCACCCCCCACGCCAGGCTCTCTCCCCTCCTGGGAGGGCGCCACTTCTCCGGGACTTGGCCGTGTCCAAGCTCACTCTTCCTGGGTGTAACTCACCAGGGCCTTGCTTTTTGCTCGTACACGGGTCTCTCTCTACGTGTGTATCCGTCATCCCCCGAGTTCCAGTTTCCTGCTGCATTCTTCTTCGGGAAAGCTCGAATGCAGCCTATACAGAATGGAACTTGCAATCTCTGTATTTTATTCTTTCTTTCTTGTGTGTTTCCTTAGTCAGCAACATCCTCCAATCGGGTGCCTGGAAGCTATCTAGGCCTTTCTCCTCCTTTGCACCCCCTGTCTTATCAACTCCGAACTTCCTCCGCCTTTATCGCTGTTGCCCTGCGTGTGGCCTCCTCTCTCCCTGCATCACTGCACAGCGGTGCTCAAAATTAATTCCTCTGTTGCTACCAGGCACGTACCCCCTAGCGGATGCCCGTGTGATGAGGAAGTCAGTTTCTCCCGGATTCAAGAACCTCTGCACCACAGGCCCCGCCTCTCTCTCGGTCTCGTTTTCTGCCACTTCTTCCACCGAACTCGGAGGTCGAGCAGTGGAGAGGCACGGATTTCTCTTCCGTTCCGCACAAACACGCAGACAAAGCCTGTCTCTCACCTCCGAGGCTCCAGCTCGCACCTCCCCTGGAGCGCTGGTGTGCCTGGGAGAATCTCGTCTTCCCCGGTGTTTCCAGAAAAGGCGAGCCTGCCTTTGAGATTCTGAACCAGCTTCGCTGCTTTCTCCAGTCTGAAGAAAACTTCGTCCACCCTAGGAATTCACCGCATCTCCTATTTAGTATTACCCACGGTTGGTACACTGAGAACGGGTCACAGTGTTCTTTGACCAAAACTAGGCAGTCGTGATTTTTAATCATCGGTGGTTCTGCTTTTCTGACTTACTGAATTCCTTCAGCGAAGTCAGAAAACATGCCTTATTCGAGTGTGTGTGTGTGTGTGTGTGTGTAAGAGAGAGAGCGAGCACTGCAAGGACAGGTGCAGGCTCCTCCAGTTGAAAAGTGTCAAGAGCTGGGGAGCCCTGGCTGGTCGGCTCTGTTGGTTGGAGCATCGTCCTGTGCACCAGCACATTGTGGGTTGGGTCCCCGGTCGGGACACACACAGGAGGCAACTGATGGATGTTTCTCTCTCACGTCAATGTTTCTCTCTCTCTCTCTCCCCTCCCTGCCCCTTCCCCTCCCTCTCTCTCTAAAATCAACACACAGATCCTCAGGTGAGGATTTTAAAAAATAGTTGGATAGAAGGAACCAATGCGAGTGGTATTGTAACAGTGGCTGTGCCAATCGCACGTGCGCACACCCGCACACGGCGTGACGTCTGCCCGTCTGTGACCGACACGGACCCAACCTCCGGCTCCTGGAACGTGGTATTTGTCAGGTGACACACCACAGCCCATGCATCGCCCTTCAGCTGAGGCAGCAGCGGGATTCAGCCTCTATGTTTAGCAACCGGGCTCCGAAGCCCATGTGACGCGACTTCAAGTTCATTTCCAAGTCATTCATTTTGACAGCTGGAGCATTTCTTTAAGCCAGCCCTGCCCCAACTTAACGCTTCCTCCAAGGCAGACGAGGGCTCTGTGTTAAGGATCCCGCGGCACCGCCCTGATCTCCTGAGCACCGGCTATTTAACGAACCAGCGATGGATTTATTCCTTCCCACGCCTTGCACTGCAGGTCACCACGGTAACCGGAAGCGAACCCAGCACTGAACGTGCACGAAAATGTATTACGTACATATTGGTAGTAAAATGTATTTTGTGACTTACTCAGGCATTATTACAGCACACGTATGTATGATTCCCAGTAAGTAACTGATATTTATCACTACTTCAAAACCAGGCTACAGGGTTCTCCCTTCCCAAAGTAACTATTTCATGATTATCTTCTTATGTTTTGAGGTGCCCAAAAAGTCCATCTTATCAGATATCTGTGAATCAATAATATGATATACAATTTACATCTTTCTACATAAAAATATGTCTAAATACTTCATCTAGATTTCAGCCACACTTCTAATGCTATTTGGGGGTGGCAAAATTATGGTGACAAATCAAAAATGCTACTAATTTTTTTTAAAACAAGCATTAGCCAGGCATCATTTTCTCAAAAAGCTCGAATACACAGAATAAACATCAACTTTCATTGACTCTCTCTCCTTGCACAGCTGTGCCCTGGCCCCGAAATGGCTCCCATTAAGACCGTATTGATACAATGAAAGAAATAGGAAAAATACTTTAACAAAAAAAGTTGAAAATAATCCTAAATTACAGATTAAGGGGTACCTTTAAATGTGTAATCCAACCAGACTTCTCTTTAGATAGGTGAGTTTAAAATTACTTTATAAAAGTAATATGTATACATCATTTAAAAATGTGTAACTAGTTACTATGCTACTAACAAAAATATCAGGTGTTATTAAATATAAATCCCCACTGCTTAGATATCACTTTTTAAATGTTTAATTCTTTTTTGAGACTTTTTTCCTCCGTATGATATCACCATCTTTTACTATTTCAATTTTAAAAATTTTGTTAACTTTTTGTTTTAAAAGGTGAGAATTCCTTCTCTGTTCTTTCTCATCCCACCGCTGAACTTCGCTCTCTAACCCTCCCGTTACATGGTGGTATCACCATGTTCACCGGACAATATCCTGATTTTGTGTCAGGATTATATAAACATCACTCTAGCTAAGGCACTCAGGACACCATGCCTACGCTGCACGTCCATTTGACAACAGAACTCAATGTTTCCATTCTGCCCTCATCTGTCTGGGTGTCCTTTGAGCCCAGGGTACATCTGGTCCCCAGGAATGTTACCTGCCGGTTCCTTTAAAAGTAAAAATCTGCTCTGATGAAGCATAAGCTTGAGAGACAAGCGGTGTGAAGACAAGGGCACCCGTGGGTGGGTGTCCACAGGTGAAAGAGTCTTGTGCAGTTAAGCACCAACTCCAGGCACGACCCTTCCTGCTTCCTGGAAGTCGCCCGGGTCCCTGTTCCCATCCTGACTTCTAACTTCTGACACGAGAGATTCGTTTTATCGCTTCTGTACTTTCACAGATGAAATGAGTTGGGAGGGACGTGTACCACCGGTTGCCGGACTGTTTCTCGGCATCATCTCTGTGCGATCAGGGAGTGTGGAACTGCAGCGTGAACTCGCTGCTGCGGAGGGGTCCCGCGTCTGGGTGCAGCCCGCCTGGCCCCGTCCGACTGCCGGAGGGCGGGCGGGCGGCCCCCGGGTTTTGTCTCATGATTGATTGTAAGTGGTCCTGGGTGGTGTAGAGATGTTCATTGTTGGCGTTCTCCCGTCTCTTACCTCTCGGGGCTGCTATCGAGGATTTCCCGTTGATCTGATTCCTGTGTCCCGACAATTAATTCACAGTGATGTGGTTGGACGTGTTCATTAGTTATATGCAGCACGGAGGAAGTTATTTGAGAAATCATCGGTGCAATTTGTTTGCTAGTCTACACCCGTTCCGTCTCTTTCTTTTGAAACATCTGTGGTTGGATACCGGACCGCTGGGGATAATTCTCTGCATTCAGTATTCCTTCCACTGATGTTCCACTGCTTCTTCATTCGTCTTCTCAGAAGATTTGAATTTTTCATTTTCGCTATCATATTTTTATTCCAAAAAGCACTTTGTAATTCTAATTGTCTGGTTTTCTTTTTTCAGTTGTTCCTCTGTGTATTTCAATGATTCAAAATCATCTCTTTTTTGAGAAAATACACATATTTAAATACATATTAATTTCACAGTATTTTTTTCTTTGCCCTTTCAGATTTGGCGGGGGATGGGGGGGCGGTTCACCTGTCACAGTAGAGACTTTTTACAAATATTTGTGATTCTTTCATATTCATATTTAAAAGTCTTGTTGCTAGTTATGCTCATTGGAAATCCTTCATGCAGGTCAATGAGAATTTCATGTTGTATATTCTTGTCGAAGGCAACCAGCAGGCTTTCCTGCATATGCCCTTCTGTAGGCCAGACATTCCCATTCCTTCCGTTATATGAGAGGCTCTGCATCTCTTCGTGGTCATTGTTCATGGTCCTTTGGACCCCCCACATTCTAAGTTCTCCGCATTTTCCTACAACCACCGCCCCCTAAGGGGCGGCACAGGCTACCAGCTCCATTGAGCATCTCCTGCCCTCTCTCTGTCCTGGCCCACCCTGGCCACGCTGCTCTTGTGCTCTGAGCTCCTGGAGCACAGCAACGCTTCCCCGGTCCCACAGCCGCGGTGACCCGCACTGTAGGGCTGGAAGGCTCTTTGTCCCACCTGTCGTGAGGCCGACTGCTTCTCAGTAGTTAAAACCTGCCTCACGTGCCGCCTCTTCGGAGAGGCGTGCGCCGAGAGCCTGCCAGCAACCGCTGCTCGCTCTGCACCCCCTTCTCTTCCTCGGGGACCTCGGTAACACTGCACCGCCGGCTCTCCCTGCCTGCCCCCTCACCGAGGTGCGGCGTCTCCGTGAACGTGAACGGAGGGTCCATCCCTGCGTCCAACGCTGTTGCTGCTCCAGTGCTTCAGTCGTTAACTAGCGTACGTAGATGCTCCATTAATATTCACGGAGTGGAGTGATAGGGTATTATGAGGGCATTATGAGTGGGGTCATTAAACGTGGATTTTTCGCTCAGTATGTTACAAACCACTCACTTTTCATCCGTGGAGATCTGTGTGATGTCCTCTCTGTAAGCTCTAAATAGGGGCCTAAGTAAGTCCTTTAGTTCCCTCAGACTCAACTATTCATCTGCTGCCTTTGAGCCACTCACTCAGCGAACAAGAATATTTTAATCTAGACTGAAATTACCCACCGAGATCAGTATCCAAGCTACTGATTCCACGAACTACATATAATTTCAAAAAAAAATAGGCAAAATTATTAGAAACAGGTTTTAATTTCCTCATTCTTTATCATTACTAGTGAACCTAAGGTGGATGCTCCTTGTTTTGGGGCCATGCCCAGGTGAAAAGCAGTGATTTTCATCTTTGCCTGGTACGCCTAGTCAGCCCGAGTTAACCCACACGAATTCACTCGTGAATGTTCCCGTCTTACCTGCAGACACCCGGGAGTCAGGGCTGGAGTGAGTATCCATCACATTAGGGTCTCACTCAGAGTGCAGATCTGCTTTGCAGCTGCTGACAGATGCCAAATGTACCGAGTTGTTACACAGACTTGTACAAGGGGGTTTGTGAGCTTCTCTCTGGGCTCTTCTCACGTTGGAAGCCGTGCGTGATCCAGTGATTGGGGGTGGTGTCTGGCTTGTGTTGCGACAGGCAAGCATCAATGACACTGAAACGCCTGTGCGCAGTTGTGTGTGATGGTCACATGTGGGGTGGGTGTGCGGTGTGAGTGTGCTGACCAGGGGAAACTGCTGGAGGAAGAGTAGGGAGTCACCTCATGTGAGCACAGGGAGAGCATGAAATCGGCCTCTAGCAGGCTGAGGTCAAGGCGGGCAGAGGCTGGTGAAGGAACTAAGGAAATGAAAATGATGCAAAGAAATTCAGAAAATAACCCCATTGTCTCCATGTGTGTTTGCTGCAACTCTCTCCCCATTTAAAGCTCTGCGGCTTCTCCCCTGTCCCTGCCGCTCAGGACTCTACCCAGGGCTCAGGTTCTTACCCTGTCCGGGCTTCCCGTTCTGTCCACTCACCTTCCAGCCCGCCAGCCACTGAGGCAGCTGAGGGGGGGGCCTCCCAGGTATTCAAACAGCAACGTGTCTTCTCTCTGCACCAAACATACTCTCTCGTCATTGTTTGGTGCATTTTAATTTAGTAATAGTGGAATGTTTAAAGCCTTGGAAGAATAGCAACATGTAAATACTTTTTTTTTGCATCATCACCATCACCCTCATCCTTTAAGGGACTTAGGGCTCCATAAGTCCCACTGCTTTGCGGCTTTGAATGAGGGAACGCAGTGCGGTTTTGTCAGGGGGAGACCCCGTATCATACACAGAGCGAGGCGGTAATTAAGAACAGTTTCCTGAATGGACGTGTCCCATCTTTTTTGCCGAATTAGACACATGTCAGCACCAGAGGAATTTCAGACGGCGCTCTCTGGAGTTCCTCATGCAGAACCGAGGGGTCAGAGGGCAAAGCTCATGAGGCTGTGGGGGCGGAGAAATGATGTCTCACTAAACGAGATAATCAGAGTGGCTCAGACACTTCCTCCAAATCCCTCACTCTTGCAGCTCTTTCGCCTTTGGCTTTGGAGTCTCCTGTTGTAAGAGGGTCGACAGCGGCTTTGGGGCACGGGGTCCGCACTATGGTGGTCCAGTCCTGCCTCTGACACTCGGGTTAGAGTAGCTCAGGGCCGCCATGAAATGAATTGAGAAGACGCACCTCGTTTATTATTATAAAATAACTTCATTGTAAGCAATAAATGCTTATTTAAAAAGCAGACTTACACAAAACAAAATGTGAAATTTTCCTGCTCACTCCCATGTACTTTTCCAGATTTACTTATTCATTCACATACGCCTGTATTTGTGAGCTGTTTATACAAAATGAAGAACATTGTGCATACAGAACTCATTCCCTCTAACATTTGTTCAGGATTCTACTGCAAGGGCAAACTAAAATGTATTTTAATCAGCCCGCCACTCATGCCCATTTATTTCTACCATTTTTTGTAAGTAACACGGTAATGAATACACTTGGACACGTGAGGCACTCAAGTGACCGTAACTGAAGAAATGTAAGGTGGTCACGGAAGGTGTGTCCCGGGGCCGGGCTAGACCGGAACATCCACGGAGGCCAAAGCAGCGTTTAAACCGCTGCTGGTGTCACGCGGCCTCCGTCACGCCAGTTTACTGTCCACCATCGCGTGCGGGCTCCCACTTCTTCGGACCTCCCACATACCGAGCACTACACTAATAAATCAATGTCCTTGCCTTTGCACAAATCTCTTTTTGAAGTAGACATGTAGGCACCGCACTGAATAATCTCACAAGGACACTGTGTGGTCGCAACTCACAGTCAGCAGCGGACAGGAAGGGGACGACCATGACCCACCACAGTTCGCTTCTGGGCCTCCGGCTCCAGCGCCTCGCCATCACTGCCAGCCCCACGGAGACACGGTGAGGGTCGGTTTCCAAGGTTTAACACGAACACAAGGACGAAATGGTGCCTTGTCCACGACGGCACGCCATCAAATGAAGCCACTTTCAGCAGTGGGCTGTGTTCGGTGGCGGTTCTGCGGGGACTTCCGGTGTCCAGGGCGGAGGGTCCCTGCCCGCCGCCCCCTGTGCTCTGCCGCCTGCTCGGGTCACCCCTGCGCTCCTCCCACGGCTCCCTTCCTTGTCCTTTCTGCAGTCTTCTGCTGCTGTAGGTCCTGACGGTGAAAACCAAGACAAAACTCAGTTAATTTTTTTCTGAAAATTTAGTTGTTCTCAATATACAATGACATTATTTAGAATTTTATAAGAGTATTTTTCATTTCCCTTTTACACTTCAGATTTTTATAAATGCTTTTTTCAATTGCTTTCTGAGCTTTTTCATTTCTATTATTGTCTTGTCTTCTCTCTTAAAAGAATATACCTTTTCCTCTGGTAGCTTTATGATTTAATTTTTGGCTTGTATACTTGGATTAAAACCATGGCAGAAATTTTTACTGGTATTGTTTTGTTTATGGTACTTATTTACGCTGCTTCTGGAATCTCCAATAGGCGACTGAGTCCTTAGTACCAGGTGTTGTATTTCCTCCTCCTCCAATTTATAATTTTTTCTAGATTCTAAATGCTATGAAATTGTCCACACTCGTGTATTTCCATCATTCTTTTTCTTGTTGCCTTGAACTTACTAACCGTCACTATTATGAAGCTTCTGCATTATTCACAGCTTTTATTTACTTGGTTTGGTTTTTGACCACATAGTCTAAACGGTACCATAAGGTAGAAACTCGTTCTGGTGACAGGAATTTTAAATAAAGGTGCCTGAAGCACTGCCACTAGCTGCGGAGTCTTCAGCCCCGGGAACGGAAGCTCCCCGCGGGTGTGAAACTTGCAGAAGGTCAAGGCGCCGCAGGTGCTGGATTTGAAGGAAGGAGCTAGAACCCCGTCACCGTCACCGCAGTGAAAGGCGCTGGAGGGCTGCGGCACTTCCTGGCTGGGGCGCACGGGACGACGTGTGACGAAGGTCCCACAGTAAGGAGAGCGACCTCCCGCCAGGCAGGACAGGGGCGGGGCTGGAGGGGCGGCAGACCCACCCGTCCGCACAGACCTGTGACCTCGGGCCTGGGGGCAGCGCGCAGGGGGTGCCTTTCCATCCACCAGACGGGACGCCCGAAGTTCGCCCCAAACGAGAGGATCACGGGCGCTCTTCCCGAGGGGCAGTCGGGCGCCGTGAGTCCGAGGCCCGGTCACAGGTATCTGCGGTGTCCCCACACCCACTCACCGCCGGGAGGCGTGGCTCAGGCTGCAGTCCGCATCACAGGTGACTGGCTCCAGGCCCCGGCTCGGCCTCAGCTCACTGGGGCGCAGTTGAAACAAATGTTTGTTCTTCTCTCGTTTCCTCGGACTGTGTCTGCTCCCAGGTAAGCCCGTCTCGTGTCGTAAGTGCAGAGGCGACCTCTTGGGCAGCGAAGCTCCTGTTAGGGGTCATTCCGGCCCCAGGACTTTTTCGGCATTTAAACTATGGATATGATCGTGTTGTACATCTGTTTACTGCTTTGGAACTCAGAAATGTTTCCTTTTTCTGGCATGAAAGATTTGGCATTCGATGATACTCACTTTTACATTTTTCTGTTCAGGTGTTACAGCGACATTTCACCACGGTCTGCAGAAGGAATGAGGCACAACTGCTACCTGACCAGAGAAGGGAGGAAAACAAAGGCACAGAAAGCAGGTACGTGGCCTCGCTTACCTGGGCTTACTAAGGTTTACACCGTCCTTAGGGGAGCGGATGCGTTTCTGCAGATGTCCGGCATGAAAGGCATTTGTACTTGAAGTTTCGTAATTCTCACGTCAGTCAGATGGAGCTGCCGCGCGGGGCCGGTGTGAGCCCGCGGCCGGGGCCAGCTCTGGGTTGTGGCATGTGGCAGCTGTGAGCCCGGCACGCGGTGCCGCTCCTCCACTCTGAGACGGGTGTCGCGCTAGGGTGTCAGCGTGTGCCTTACTTGGCTTGGATCTCACGTGCAGGAAAGCTGTCTGTGCTCGAGAGACTTCCGTCCCTTGGAGACGATCCCTGCGCCCTGCAGGCAGCCACTGAAGCAGCTGGGTGACCTTCACTGGCTATCAGTGTCGAAGGCCTTCCTGTGTGACGTAGGAAATGCTAACGATTACATTTTCACTGGTGCAATCGGTGACTAGTTAGTCGATCTCGTGAATGACAAAACGACACCATGGGTAAAAGGAGCCACGGGCAGGCTCTGAGGGTGGACGAGGCTAGTCGGGCATCACTGCTGGACCGCCCTGTCGGGGCAGCCCTGCAGCGGTGGTGCACTGACGCATCCAAAGCGTGGTGCTCGGCCAGGCCCGTGTCTCGCTACTGTGGGGAGAATACGGCAGGGAGAGAGCTGTCCAAAAATTAGGTAACGGAGCCCTGCCTCCAGGAAAGATGAGTCTTCCTATAAAGCCAACACTTGGTCAAGGTGAGGAGGATTACCTAGCAGGCCAGAGAGCTGGGAACCGTTTGGTGTTTGACTCCATGTCTCGGTAGGGCCAGAATTTTGAGTGGCTGCAGTTTTCATAAAAACAGGTTAACGGTTGTGCTTATCAGATTGTTTTAGTTCGGTTAGGAACAATGGTTATTCCAAAACTGCTTGTTCCACGGGGCGGGGCTTAGTGAGATGGAGCACGCGCCAGGGTGCGGAGGCACCGGGTGCCCAGCGAGAGGCCCGCGCTGCGAACGGGAGGACGCCCGCTCCTTCCGGTGCCGGTTCGGGACCTGGGCCGGACGGGCGAAAGTCAGGACGGAACTGGGGTCGGTGAAGGTCTGCAAAGTAGGACATCGGCATAACTCGGAGTCCCCTCACAACCCCCGAGAGTAATGTCGGTGAGAAGTCGCGTGGGCGGAACCGTCCGCTTACCTGGGGCGTTTCCAGCTGCGGTGCGCGGTGGGGGGACCGCGCAGGGGCGCTGCGGCCTTCCTCCGCCCGCGGGCAGAGGAGCGCTGGTCTTCTCGCCCTCCTCATCAGGGGCGGGACGGACTGGGCCTGGGGAGCTGGCACCCGTAGAAGGGAGACTTGCATCTTCTTCCTCCTCCTCCTCCTCCCTGGGCAAACAGAGTAACTAACCGGCGGGGCTTGGAGGAGCGGCTGTCTGCTGTCTGTTCAAAGACCAGATTCACTGTGGCTCCTCAGACTGGCGACGCTGAGTGACAGCAAAGGGGGAGCAGTGCGCCCGCTCCTGCCCCCAGCAGGGGCCGCAGGACTTAGTGGCTCTTTTCTCTCCTGAGCACTGCCCCCCCGGGAGTCTGGGTTCAGAAAGTAGGTCTTTCATTCTCCATACTCTCCTCGCAGAGCTTACCAGAGTTCTCAGCATTAGGAAAATCAGTAAGCTAAATATGAGGTTGCTTTATTCTCACAGAAATCCCGTAAGTTTGTGTACATATTGAATTTGAGCATAAATATTCAAATGAAATGCTATCTGTGTTGAAGTGAATGCTCGAACAGAACAAAGAATCTAAAACACGCATCAGTTTTTCTCCACCATATTAGAGATTTAGAAAAGGTGATTAAAATGTGGTTTTTAAATGAGTCCACGTGACTTCAGATGCAGCTTGCCTGCGTCGGAAGGAGCCTTAAACAGCGTCTACCAGGCAACCGCCCACTCGGCCCGCCGCGGGCAGTGCAGCGGTGAGCGGTCTGCAGCTCACAGAGGACACTTTCCACGGTGACCTCTCACACACGACCCCCAGTGGGGCCACCCCTTCGGGACTGGAGACACAGACACGGAGGGCCCGGGAACCGAGCCCAGGCCCAGGTGCGGGGTTTCCCGTGGGCACGGCCCTCCACGGCGGGAAGTGTGCTCAGACGGCCGGCTCCGACCCGCTCGCACACGGGCCAGGCACCTTCCGCTCTCCTCCGTGCCTCCCGAAGAGTGCAAGTGGACTGGCACTGACTGAGAACAGATACATACTTACCATCACGACTCCATGTGGGCGTGGTGGTTCAAAGGGAATTTGTCTCTCTTGAATGGCTCTCACACCTCTGGAAAGCATGGACTTTCACCCTGAACTGTATCCTGGAAAGTGGGGTTAGACTTAGTGGGGGGCCCTGAGCCCCCGCCGAGCACCGCGCTGGGCAGCCGGTGGAGAGACCGGGGCTGGTCTCCAGTGTGTGGTGGCAGGAATGTCAGGGAGCAGAAGCCAGAGTGGCCGGCAGGTGGAGGCCCGTGGTGCTGGGGGGGCCCCACATTCAGCCTCTTCGGGGCGTGAGGAACCG
The DNA here is from genome assembly GCF_019186645.2 of Phyllostomus hastatus. Classification (NCBI taxonomy): domain Eukaryota; kingdom Metazoa; phylum Chordata; class Mammalia; order Chiroptera; family Phyllostomidae; genus Phyllostomus; species Phyllostomus hastatus. Next base: position 20,376,191 of record NW_025333607.1, on the reverse strand, counting down.
GAGGGAGAGGTGCTAAGCAAGTGGCAGCCCTGGGATTTGAACCAAAGAGCCTGATGGGAGGAGCGGGGCTATGCTCCCAATCTCTGTGTTTGATGCCATCTGACAACTAAAACGTCAACACCCTGGTGTCTGGAAACAAGAGACTAAAAGCTAAAGTGTTCCGTTGTAAATGCTGCAAATTTTTTTTCTATCAGGTTCTCATCCACCTCGAATCTAGTTCTGGATCTCACTTCATTCCATACAGAGACTGTCCTTAAAGTCTTCAACAGGCCATTCAAAAAATTCTGTCCATGCAACAGGACAGTACTCTGGGGGGAGAGGGAGGAAGGCGCTCGTCACACACACAGTCGAAGGCATCACGGCAAGTGGGAGAAGCCACGTGCTGCGGGTTCCAGCTCCCTGACCCCCCGGGAAAGGCAGGGCCGCAGGGACAGGCGTTGGGACAGAGGTTCTGGGGGTTGCGGGGGGACAGAAAGATCGATGACAAAGGGACAGAGAACTCGGGGGGTTGATGGGAATGATCGTTGCTTTGACTGGGGTGGTGGCTATATCTTTAGTCAACACTCGGAGTTGTTTTTTGTCAAACCTATAACCCTAAAAAGAGTGGACTGGGTTGTATATAAATTAGATATCAAGAAATGTAACTTTCTAAAGTAACCTCGTAAAACGATTTCTAAGTAGCCAAAACACTGTTCCGATATGTCCATTTGTGATTATTATAAAAGCTGCCATTGCAAACACACACACATACTGGACGCTGAGAATTTAACTGCTTTACGCCAACGTGCCGTGGCACCGGCAGACCGGCCGTCGGAAGGGCGTGGCGGCAGGAAGACAGGCTTGGCCGACTGCTCCGTGTCCTCGAACAACAGCTCTTCATCCACCGCCAGGAGGCTGGGACCCCAGGGCGCAGTCGTGCGGCAGAAGGAAGCCAGGGCGCATCTCAAAGTAGACGCCACGGCTCCGTGAACAGACTGTCCACAGGAGGACCGGCGTTACTCAGGCACATTTGGGAAAGAGAGTTCGCGTCAGTCTACAAACACAGCAACAGAACCTCCCGGTCACCCGGTGTCACTACCCTAGTAGATCCGTCCGACGTCACCAGGAAGTCTCCACCCGCGAAGGGGCCGCGTCCCAAACCCAGCCGGCTGTGACGCCAGGGGAAAGACACTCACAGGTTTCAGCCTCCCACCCAGGGGTGACGCATGGGCCCGGGGCTCCCATTTCCCAACCCGGAGAAGATCTGGGCCAGCTCCCAACTCAAGTGAAATCGTTCAACTCCACCAATACAATTTTTAAATAATTCAAGGTAAACCAACCATTGTCTTAACCCAAATATCTTTTTACTCTTTGTATAGTCACTTTTAAATCAATGATACTGTGATATAATGTACATACAATTAGAATGCACCAATCTTAAGAATACGATTCAGTGTATTTTTGGAAAGTACATGTAAGTGAATCACTACCATCACGACAGAAGACCACTGCCACCCCCCCAAACTCCCTAGGGACCCAACTGCCTCCACACACAAAACTGCACCAGAGTTACATTGTGATTTTTTACGTTACTATAGCTTTATAGCAAGTCTTAAAAACATATAGTAAAAGCCTCCCAACGTTTTCTTTTCAAAGTTGTTGTATCAACTACATAAAGGCCCTTTTCATTTCGCTACAAATACGTCCGTAAAGAGTGCATTGACTCTAGATCCTCTTTATGTCATCTTGGATCTGCCTCTTTGGTGAGACTCCAGTCCTGATTTTTTTCCTTTCCTGGAAGGGGTGATGTGATTGTTCACTCTTCTCTGTGCTCTGTGAACAGGGCGAACTGCAGCAGTTTTCAAAGCTATAGCCAACCTTTCCTTCCTGGAAAATAAACTCGACTCAGTCATAATGTATTACGTTTATATACTGCTGAATTCAGTTTGTCTTTTTTTTTTTTTAAAGGATATTAGTATCTACTCTCTTCCCATAAATTTTTTTTCCACATTCTGTATCAGGCCTCGTAAAACAAGATGGAATGCAATCCCTGTTTCCCCCAGTGTTTGTGTGGGGTTGGTATTTTTCTTCGACGTGTGATGACATTCACAAGTGAAACCATCGGGATCTACACTTCGTGGGAAAGTTTCGTTTACACACAGATTAGGTTTCCTTACTGCGTGCGATGTTGTGAGCCGACTGTGTCCCCCGGGACTTCCTGCGCTGACGCTCCGACCCCCAGGGCCTCCGAATGGGACCGTGTTCGGAGACCGGGCCTTCAGAGACCCAGGATGGTTGGAGCGAAACCATGAGACTCCCTCCAACACGACGGGCGTCCTTCCGTGAAAAGATTAGGACAGACACAGAGAAGAGACCTTGTGAAGACAGGAGACACCATCTGCAAGTAAAGGACAAAGGCAAGACAAGAAACTGTCCCCGCTGCACCTTGCTAGGTCAGAACTAGCAAACTAACATGAATGCCTGCTAATATTTTCTATTTCTTCCTGTGTCAGCTCAGATAGTTGCCTGTTTTCAGAGTTTGTCCATTTTATTGGCATGTAGTTACTCATAAAAATCTTACTTTCTACCTAATGTCTCTAATCTATGGGAATATCCCTTCTTTTCATTCCTGATATTCATAAATGTGTGTCTTTTTTCCTCACCAGTTTGGCTATAGGTTTAACTATCTTTTTAAGAACCAGCTTTTGCTTTTTCTCTATTTCCTACTTCATTCATTTCCCTTTTTATTTTTTCCAACTTCTGAAGGTGAATGATTCAATCGCTGGTTTAGACCTCAAGCACCTCGAAGCATAAGCATGAAAAGCCACAGATCTGCCCAAACGACGCTTTATAACTGCGTTCTGTGGCTTTTTCTCCTGCTGTGTTTTCTTCACCATTTTGTCCACGTGCTTTCTGGCGTCTTCTTTGAGCCGTGGGTTGCTCGGACTTGCTTTCTGAACTGGACTCTAATGGTTTACTCAGAGTTGTTCAGCTGGTTGGTTTCTTCCTGCTGTTTGATGTCCTACCCATATTGGACTTAACACTCCATGAGATGCAGAGAATGGACTGGTCCCACAGTGCCACTCACATTAGTCCGAGTTCTCCGGGTCCCCGGTGGGAACCGAGACTCAGGACACCAGCACTCGGACTCTGGCCACCACGACCGCTGCAAGGAACAACCTGTCCTTTTCTCAACTCCCAGGGTCTGGCGTCTCCTGGCGGCTTCCAGGAACCCACCGCAGGCCGACATGGTAACATGCAAGCAGCGTGAAAGTTCACATGCACCCTTCGGGGGTCCTGATGCGGAGTTTCTCGCAGTCAGCCCCATCGTGGGCACGTGTGTACCCAAAGAGGCGTTCCTGCAGGTGCGGCGTGCGCTCAGCCACATGCTGCTGTGGGAGACCCTCAGTCAAAGGTCTGCAGTGGCAGACAAGGCAGCCTGACTCAGGTGGGACACACGTGTCTCCCGGGGGGTGCGAGCCTTGGGGGGCCCCTTCTGTGAGAAGACTCGGCAGGGCCCCCCGGCTGACACCTGACCTCTGGACGTGAGTCCCCGTGCCCTGACACTCTGCCCTGCGACTCCACCGCCGTGACCTCCTGTCTCCTCCCCTCTGCCGCACCTCCCTGCACTGCTGCCCGGAACCCCAAGCAGGCAGGCCCACCCCGTCCGCTCCCCTTGCCCCGGGGTGGCGCAGTGCACCGCCTGCCGTCCTGCCCGTGGGCCCGGCCCCACACGTTTGCCACGGTCCTCGGGACGGCTGTGGCAGGCGGTGGTCCCACGACACCGCAGTCTCGTACCGGCAGCAGCTTCCCCTTCCAAGTCTTCCCCCATCACGCAGCTACGCTTTCCACACAGAAACTGTGTTTTCTAATTTCAGGTTTCTTTAGCTCTTCCTTCCTCCAAATACTAAATACAATTTCCAACCTTCCATCCTTAACATAAAGATTTTTTCTCTTGCTACAAGTTTAAGTTCACAAATTATGATGTGCATTAAATGCTGTGTCATAAATATCGAAGCATTTCTTTAAGTGTTTTCCATCTAAAACTAATAATTTGCTCCAGTTCTATGAATAATCCACATTCTATGCTCCGCCAGTAATTCCTTTATTTTCTTAAATGAAGGAATACAAATTTAATTTAATGCTCTGTTCAGTTTAGACTCAGTCTATTAAATTCCACATCTAATTGTCACACAAGTGGTGCTGAAGCTCATGCTTTCACTAATTTACTGAACACCTTCTTCTCCCGGTCCCTGGCCTGGCGCTGTCCGTACATCAGTGAGGGGACCGTGGGGTGCCCCGTCTCATCCGCAGTGGGCAAACTGGACGGGCTGTCCCCCGTCTCCGAGTAGAGAAGAAAGCAGCCTCGTTTCGCTACGCATATGTAACTTAACTTTGTCCAAGGGAAGCACTCGCCAGAAACAGATCCTGCTTAATAGGAGAATGATAGTCTCTATACTGCATTACTTGCGAAAAAGTGTATTTAAATGGAAACACTTTGTCAGACTCTGTCATTATCAAAAGTCACCAGAGAGTATGCCCTGCTGAAAACGGTACCATTTTTCATAGCTATGTCTTTCTGGTTCCAAAATCGAGGTTGAAGGCATCCATCTGCGCCAGGGTGATGGCAAAGGACTCCCACCAATGTCAGCCGACAGCCCGAATGTTTTCTTCCACACATCGAATGACACCCCGGAGGCAAAAAGTCATCTGTGCCTCTACTTCAACCATATAAGCCTGTTTTTCTTACAAGCAACTGCATTTTTAAAGAAAAATATAAAGGCTACCTGAGATTGAAAAAGTAATTCTATTGACTGTCTTAGTTCCTAAAGATGATTGCCTCACAAACAGAAGTGATGAACATAATATACCCAACACTCGCTTGCCCTGGAGACTCTCACTGAGGGCGAGAGGAAACTGGGCATTTTGTTTGTTATTTGGCCGACACACGCCTAACGATCCGGGGCCGCTGCAGAGAGGAGATCTGGGCTCCTCTCTCGGTTGCTTCTTGCACCCCTAACCGATGCATTGCTCGTCTGTGGTGTTTAACCCATTTGCTGCAAAAGGGAACAAAATATATTTCCTGCTTTCTAATGCATATCCTCACAAGGTTCCCTACGTAAAATCAGAAGACCATGGAAGACTTATTATTGTTACAAAGTGTCCTTGCTACCCAAAGAAATCCACAGACTCAGTACAATCCCTATCAAAATTCCCAGGGCATTTTTTCACAGAAGAAGAAGGTGGCTAAAATTTGTATGGAAACACAAAGACCCTGGATAGCCAAGGCAGTCTTGAGAAAAACTAAGTAAAGGTATCACATTTCCTGATTTCAAACTATATTACAAAGTGAATGCAATCAAAACAGCATGGTATTTGGCATAAAACAAACTTAAATCAATGGAATAGAATAGAGAGTCCAGAAATAAACCCACATGTATGTGGTCAAATAATTTTCAACAAAGAAGCCAAGCATATACAGTCAGAAAAAGAAAGTTTGTTCAATAAATGGTGTTGGGAAAAATAGCCACAAGCAAAAGGGTGAAACTGAACCACTATCCTACACCATATGCAAAAATCAACTGAAAATTGATAAAAGAATGTAAGATCTGAAATCCTAAAACTCCTAGAAGAAAACACGGGGTAAACTTTGACATTTGACAAAGACCTGACACCAAAAACAAACAAGTGGTATTATGTCAAACTAAAAAGCATCTCTACAGCAAAGGAAACCATCAACAAAATGAAAAGGTAAGCTATGAAATGGAAGAAAATGTTGGCACATACATATCTGATAAGGAGTTAATATACAAAATATACAATGAACTCATAAAACTCAATAGCATGAAACCAAATAACCCAATTTAAAAATTGGCGGAGAACCGAACTATACATTTTCCAAGCAAGACCTATGGATGGCCGCCAGGAACATGGCTTTGACCATCACTACTCATCAGAACAGTGATTCTGACACCTGTCAGAATGCCTGTCGTCAAACGGACACCAAACGCTGGCAAGGCCACAAAGAAAAGCGAACCTCGTGTACTGTTGGCAGGACTGTGAACTGGGGCAACCAGGAAGAAAAGCAGCACAGTGGTTCTTCCAGAAATCAAAAATAGAGCCACCCGAGGATGCAGCAACCCAAACTCCAGGTATGTACCCAAAGGGAGCGATGCCGCTGTCGCAGAGAGATACGTGCGCCCCAATGCCCACTGCAGCACTGGGACGACGGGCAAGGCAGGGAGGCGACCTGGGTGTCCACTGAAGGGTGTCCAGTGGATGAAGGGTGGCCGGATGGAGAAAAGGTTACACACGTGCACAATGGAGTATTAGCCAGCCATAAAGAGAAGGAAATCCTTTCGTTTGCAACAACATGGATAAAGCTGGAGGGCATCATGCTAAGTGAAGCGAGCAGACGGAGAAAGACAAATGCCCCATGGAATCACCTACATGTGGAATCAGAGAGAAGAATTAAGCTGGAGGTGGCAGAAACAGGGAGAGGCTGGCAAAGGGTAAAATGTCAGCTCTATGGTGAATAGAGTTGATAACACTACACCGTATAATTCAAATGTGCTAAGAAAGTAGAACTTACACATTTTAACTAAAAAGAAATAAAAAAGAGCATCATCTTCCCTCAGAAGCGCTAGGGCTGCTGTGCGTGTGTCTGCAGCTTCCCTTCCCTCACTCCCCCCCCGCCGACCAGCCATCCTCCCGGAAGACAAACACGCCTGTCCTTGGAGCAGGTCGGTGCCTTCAGATCAGTCTAGTCTCCACTCCAGCTCCGGCCAGGAAAGCCGTTCTGTTTCTGTTCTGACCCATTAGGTACTGACTGGGGAAGTTAGTGTGCAGAAAGCAGCCTTAATTCCACGTTCTCGAGAGGGAACTCTTTAAATATGACCGTAGACACAAGTTTATGTTGAGCCAGTAACTACCCACAGGTCCTTACCTTCCCAGGCCTACCACAGACGCTCGATTTCTGCGGAGTGGCCCTGTCAGAGAGCAAAGGCGCCTCAGTCCTTGGGACTGCGCACGCCCCTCCTGCCTGCAGTGGGCGCTAGACAACCAGGCCCTGCATCCGGGCACAGTGCCACCATCTGTAAGCACCGTGTAGGCCCCGGCTGACCCTGGATGGAAGAATTAGATACGACAATTAGTAAAACATATCCTTCCCTGGACATTTTGTTCTGAAAGGCTTCCCTTAGGGATTTTTAAATCTTTTTCCTAGCCTACCAAAGTCCATCCAACTATTTACATTAAGCTCCCATTTCTGCTGCTTAAAACAAAACTTTCAGTGCAGTGGAGGGAACCTGAACCCAGAGATCTGCATCAAGACCCCACTTGACCACTCACGGTGCACCCTGAACATTGTCTACCGCCCCGGGAGCTGGAGTGCGTTCTCAGTCTGTAACACGAGCCACTGGTGCCAGACGGCACCTGGATTGACTCCGGGGTTAACGCTGTGCAAAACGGGCCTTCCACTGAAACCCACTGAAAACCTTTTAAAAGGTAGGACTACAAAGTAGTAATTTATCAGAAGAGAGCATTTATTTGCTACTCCACTTCCCAGACCCTCTCATCTATCCATCCATTCACTCATTGTTGAATCCAAGTACTTACTTGTTAAGAACCTACTAAAAGCAGGCAAGCCTTCCTGTGCAGCAGCCTCCTCCCGGTGTCCAGTGCGGACCCACGAGTGTTCCTGCTCATCTCCGTGCCCGCCAGGGGCTGCCCCAGCCCCCGAGTCCAGTCCCAACCAGAATAAAGGTGAAATAAAGATCACAGTTACTTTTTCAAAAATGTGCTAGGCCGGGAGCGCGGAAACAGATCCTTCCCGACACAGGCAGCAGACAAGGTCGCCCGCGGAGGAAGGGAGCTCTCGAACAGAGGGCGCCCCGGAAACTTCTGCAGAGCAACGCGAGGGAAACTAATGCCCCTTGACCTTTCCCACACGTAATTGGCAAAAACCTCCTTAAAATGGGTCACAGGTCTAAATGTAAAAGTTAATACTATAAAAAATATAGATGAAAACAAGAGCAAAATTTTACAGCCCTGGAAGTAACCAAAGATATTTTAGATGTGACTCAAAATACATAATCTGTAAAAGCACATTGATACATGCGACTTTATCAAAATTAAAAATTTTAGCCATGCTTTCTATATTGCTGAGAAAAACAAAAGGTAAGCCACTGACGGGGAGATAGTATCCCATTATCAATCACAGGATTTGAGTCCAGGAAATACAAATCCCTACAAATCAACAAGATGACAAACACCCAAGCAAGGAAGAGCAAAACATTTCCGTGGACACTGCAGAGTAAGACGGCTAAACCTACATACGAGGAGTGCAGACTAGCCCACGACGAGGTATCACTGCGCACTCACTGGGAGGCGAGAATTTGCCGGGTGCACAGAGACCCGGGGCCGGCGAGGCTGTGGAGCCGGGGCCCCCTCGCTGCTGGCGGCAGCGCGGCAGGAAGGCGCCGCGGAGCCGCACAAAGGGAACCGCGCACTCGCCCTTGGGCCCAGCCACTCCGACTCCCGGGTGGTTACGCCACAGGAAGAAAATCCTGTCTCCGCACAGACGTGCGCACAAATGTTCGTAAAAGCCTTACAGAGTAGTCAGTCATCAGAACTGGAAGCAAGTCAGATACCCGCTGACACACAGCCTGTGCTGCAGCCACAGGCTGGAATGCCACTTACCGACCACGAGAACGAACCCCTGGAATACCGTGCCTTGCGGAAGGGGCCGGACGTGAGGATCGAGGTCCATGCAACGCCGTTCACAGGGAGCGCTCAGCCGGGCGCTGTAGTCGGGGGGGGGGGGGCGGGGGGCGCCCTAGGCCAAGGACCGGGGCTGAGCGTTACAGGGGGGAGAGACCAGTGACCCTTTCCAGATGACTTAAACACTCCAGGTCTTGACTGAAGTAAAGCTCACGTGGTGTATGCCCTTCGTCAAAACTCGCAAACCTATGCTAAAGGTGAATGCAGTTTATACCACGCACATTACACATGAAACAGCAATTTAAAAACTAGAAATAAGAAACTTCACCTAATTTTAAATTAACACGTGGAAGAGTATATTAGAGATGAGGCTGCCCTCTTTGTCAGAACTTGATCTTTGCTCTGAACTGCAAAATTTTCTTTGATTATTTACTCACCATAGAGTCTATATACCTTTCTACAAAGAAATTCCATCTAGAAATCAAGACCTTGCTGTTTGAAATGACAGAAAACCCAGTAAAGACAAGTTAAAAAGTGATATACGTATCCCAACTGGTAAAAATAAAATGTGTTCCACGATCTTAGAATGATTTTGTCGTCACATATAAAATGTATTAAATAAATTATTAAGCTTTTGACACAGCCCTGGGCATTGCCACGGAACTCCCACCAAACGACTGGAGCGAGGGCAGTAGGTTGGAGTGTGGTGAATCTCTCAGGCACAGCTACTCGGAACACACAAGCGAGCCTCCTTTCGGGTGCGGTCGAAGGGCCCCTTTCCAGCACGGCACCGGAGCCCTGGTCTATGACGCAGCGGACTCCACCATCTAAACACAGTGATGATGCGGGAGCTCTTTCCACGTGGTGTCGGATGACGGGCAGCGTAGACACGGTTAAACATTCAGAGACCCCCCGAGTGGAGAGGCTGAAAATCACCGCCACCGCATCTGTTCAGGAGCCGGGGGTCAGCAACGAGGGCCGGACAGGCGTTCTGCCCGTCTCGCCTGGGGTCCCCGTACGAGCAGCAGCCCCCGCAGCTCAGCTGCACGGTCGAGCGGAGCTGACCCACCCGTGGCCCGCGTGCATCCCAGGGTGGCTGTGAACTCGGCCCGACACAAAATTATAAATTTACTTAAAACGTTTAGATTTTTTTTTGTGATTATATGTCACAGTGTATTTAATGTGCGGTCCAAGATGACTGTTCTTCCACTGTGGCCCCGAGATGCCACGAGGTTGGACACCCCTGGAAGTGTCTTCCGGCACAAACCTGTCTCGAGTGGTCCTTCGCCTACAAAGGCTGGCCTGGCGTCTTCACCTGTGGCTTCTGCTCCGGTTCTCAAGGAACTCCACTAGCACCTGGGCTTAGAGCTCCTGGAAGGCGACGTCTGCTCTAACCTCCTGGCCGAAGCGAGTTCCAGGGTCGGCGAGATTAATGGGGGTGGAGAAACAGACCCCATGTCTCGAGGGGAAGACAACCACAGTACTTGGCAAAAGGCTGTGCAGAGCGAAGCGGGAGGAAACGCTGCTTGTTTTATGCCACCTGCACAGACACAGATAGAGGTAAAGATGGAAAGAGAACTTCTGACCCGGTGACAGGCGGCATCTCCCATGCTGCCCTGGGCGGACCGGCTCTCTCGCCCAGTCAGTGCTCGCTCTCTCTCTCCTGGAGCCGGTAGGAGGGCCATTCGTGTTTCTTCCCCAAACACTAGACCACCCGAATACAAACATTTCCCTCCTCTGAAATTATTATATAAAGTTACAAGAGGAATTTTTTTCATTCCACAAATACCAATTTCAGGCAGATTTAAACTTCAGACTTCAAAGTATAGGAAGGCGCAGGATAATGCAGCTCAGATTGGGCAGAATCCAGGAGGAAATAGGTTCAGGAGACCATGTGGAAAATAGAAGATTTCAAAAAGTGACAAATATGCACTTTTTGTAGATGGGGGTTTACCTTGGAGAATGGTATTAAACATTTTTTAATAAAGCAAGGTGAAAATTAAGGATGTTTCACAATTTTTTTTTTCATTTCATTGTAAGATCTTACTACACTGGTCTTACCGACCTCTAGCCCACTCAGGCCCGCAGTGCGGCCAGCAGAGGGGCCGGGCCTGGGGGCCACGCTCAGGTCTGCGTCTGCCCGGCCAGGGTCGCCTCTCCGCAGCCCAGCGTCTCAGCCCGGGGCCTTCAGCACTGCCTCTGCTCTTCCTCTTCCTCCACGACTCCACTCCTTGCCTTTCTAACCATCAGCCACCACCTGTTCCCAGCACAGCTGCAGGGACCACTGAGGAGGAACAAGTTCGGAAAGCCGCCTGAGCCAGGCCCATCACATCCAGTCCTGCCCCCTTTGTCACGTGGGTCACCTAAAACAATTCTCCACCCAGTCACGGCCACGGAAACACACTCCTCGTGCCATCTGCCCCGTGCACCTTGCTCGCCTGCGTGTCAACAGTGAACACGTACAACCCGCATTACATGGGGCTGGCGGCCTATAAAATACCGGTGCAGTTTCTTTACAGAAGAGGTTAAAATCGTTCGTTTGCCTTGTTTTAATCAGAATTAAGAATGCGTGACAAGCTGAGGCCAATCACCGCCGCTCAGGGGGTTGATGAAACCCACTTCTTCCCCCTCGAACTGTTTGTTTTTCGGTTCATTAGGAGGCTCTCAGGAGCCGTGCACGTACTCTCGGCTGCACTTGACTGGAAGCAGGGGACCAGGGCCTCTCGTCTCTTCCAGGGGGAGCAGGGGAAACGCACCGTCACCCTCCCCACGTGGCTGCTCACGCCGTCTGCCAGTCCGGGGCTCTCCGTTCAGCGCGCGTAACCCGGAGACCCCTGGAGGACATGAACCGAAGTCCCCGCAATGGTGTGAACACCCCCGGGAAAAGCGGCAGAGCCCACCGACACGGCATTTGTGTAACAAACAGGCTGCGGGGGCCGGAGAGCACGGCCATCAGTGCTTTAGAAACAGGGAGTGGAAGGGGGTGGTGTTTCCCCTCAAAGTGGCCCAAATCGGGCTCAGCACAGACAACTGGTGCCCTGAACACCCGCTCCCTCACCTGTGAGCTGAGAAACATAATCAACACAGAGCGCACTCACAGAGCTGGCCCTTTAAGAGCTGTAGAGATCGAGAGCATTCTGCTTCTTACTGTGGAAAATATTCTGATCACCTGAGATAACATAATATGTAGCCATCTTTCTATGAATAGAGGTTGGTGTTGAGATTTTTTACTGATCCTTATGAATTTTCAAGTTTTGTTGGCTTTGTTTTGCTTTTGTAACATTGAAATGGACTTGCTTAAATTTATTTCAGTAAGCTCATGCTTGGAGTAAATGAGAACAATTTGCTTGATCTAGAAAAGTAATTGAATAATACAAAAACAATGGTTGATTTGATTGAGATAATCAAAAACTCAGGAAGACATATCAAACCAATACTATTAAAAAATTAAGCCACCACAGCCTTTCAGTAATCAGCTTCTGAAGAGAAATGATGCAGTTAGAAGCAGACAGTTCTCACTACAAACAGGGTCTCCTCGCACGCTCTCTTGAGAGGGAAACAAAGGACGAGAGAATCTCCCCTCAGACGAGGACACGGCCGCTGGCACAGGCGGTGACGCAGGAAGATCAAGAAGTGGCCAACACTGAACAGAAGAAATGCACAGAGCAACCCAAACACGAAAACGCAGTAGTTAAAAGAGTGCAGCCTTTGGTGTAATACAACATAACCCCATGTTCTTCCGAAAACACCAGTAGTTATGATGTGATAATCACTCACCACAACCACCACCATTTAGGGACTGGTTTTTATGTGTACGGCACCATGCCAGATGCTGGAAAACCCATCTTACAAGGATGACGAACAACGAGCCAATCGCTGCACAGCGTCACAGGCGAAGGCACAGTGGTCCTCAGTGTCTGGGAGCCAGAAGGGAGGAGAGGGAGAGTAAGACACATTTGTCTATTTAAACTCTTTCAATTATTTAATTATTTAAAGGATAATTAAGATTTAACTGAGCCGCAAGTTGGGAGAGCAATCCGGCAGCACACACACTCTGACAGAGTGAGACAGAGACAAGCGCTTGACAGCGAGATCCAAGGGACGAGAACCTAGGGCAGAGGGCGGCGTGGTGGCAGGGACAGACAGGAGCCTGCAAGGGCCAAGCGGCCACGGTCCTCTCCCTCCCAGCGGAGCTGGGACTCGGCCCGGAAGGCCGAGGGGGGCCAGGGAAGGGGGGTTCGGAAGGTTTCTATCCGGTGAGACGCACCTGTGAGCCTTGGGCCGACGGTGCTAGAACAAGCAGCAAGTGTGTAAAGAAAGAAAGAAACAAACAAAAAAGAAAACAGAAGGGAGGAGGTCAAGGCCGCAGAGAGGACAAACTCCGGGTCCAGAGCCAGCGGGGAAGGACTAGATGGTTTCAGAAGGGAGTGCAGCAAACTGGGGGCTGTCCGTGTTCAAACCTTCGATGCCAAGGACACCGACCCTCAGCCACCCGGAGCCCTTGGGTCCCTGGGGGAACTCATCTGCAGGCATTCTCGTTAGTTCCGATGTCACGGAAATCATTACTGGAACTATAGAACTCAGTTTTTAATTTTCTACCCTTTCCTTACAGATGGAGTAACTCACCTTGTGGTAAGTGATTTTTTGACATTCTATAACAATTTTATTTTGTAAAAATATCATGTGGCCATTAAATAGATATCCTTGTTGAGAAGATAATATTCAGTAAATGGCTTTTACCCTTGAACTAAACAAAACCACTTCTGTTCCATTAAAACACCAAATAAAAGCCTTAAAACATTCCTTCTCATTTTAAAGTCTATTTCCTATTTTCATGAATAGATAGTGAAATTAATACAACTAAAGCTCTTCAAATATGTTTTCCTTGCGGAGGATCTCAGATGGAAAGCAGAAACGGAAGCCACGGGGCGGGGCTCTCACCTGCCCTTGGCCCCGCCTCCCCCCACTCCCCAGCATCTCCCAGGGAAGGACACTGCGGAGCCTCTCCCCACCGCCTGCTTCAGGGGCGCCGCCAGGGATGGCAGGGTGTCACAGCCGCATAAACACGTGCGCCGGGGGAAGTCGGCTCAGCGAGGGAAGAAGGGAGCTCTCTAAGGAGGATGATAAAGCGGTTCTTAGGGAAATTTTCAGTATGGCGCCAGTTCGGATATTACCACAATAGAGATTATTACAACTAACTGCCGGTACGTGCGATCCGCAGCCCGCATCCCATGGCCCCCGAATGCATACATTCGGGGCCCCCCCGCTTCTGTGCAGTGAAGTGCAGAGGCAGGAGTCACGCGGACACATCATTAGGCATCTCCAGGGGCGTCTCCCTGCAGAGAAACCTGACGCCGCGCACCGAGAGGCCAGATAACAGTGCTCCTCTGCCCAGGAATACGGCCAGCGAGCACTGCGGGGAGCTTTACTCCATCCGGTCTCAGAGCACAGGGGTCTCACAGGTCCCTTTGGTTCGCATTCCGAATCGCGAAAGCACCGGCCACTGCAAACATGAATGTAACTGCTTTGGATGGGGCCTCGTCAGTACAGAAACACTTCAGCATTAAGAAAGTTCCTGTCACTGTTATGATTTGAGTTTTTCTTGCATTAATTAAGAGCTGGTTTTCATCTAAGTATCAAAGAGAAAGAAGAGAAACAAACACTTCAGAAAATTAATGAGGTCATCTAAAGAGTCCTATGATAAAACCTTCGTGAGATGTTAGTTTTGAATTTTTTCCACATGGAAATATGATGGCAGAACTTGTCGAACTTTAAAATAAAGCATACATTCTGGAAACATCTTCTAATATATGGGCACCTTTCACCCCAAAGTTTTGCTTTTTTAAAATAGGTCTAAGTGACAATTTTTATGGTAGAAAAACAGCATTCTGTGCAATGGATAGAATCTAGACCGGGGAGAACAGGACCGACGGCCCAGCTGAGGGCATGACACTGAGGAAGGGGGTGGGGGGAGGGAGAGCCTGCAGGTCACAGGTCACTTGAGAGAGAGGACTAATGGCCACATATAGTTGTTGTCTGAGTCTCAGGCAGAGCAAGTGAAATGTGCAAAATGTGTCAGACAAACAAGGAGGTGTGAGCCCCCACTGGCACGGAATGGCACCCAGGAACCATTACGAAGGGAAATGAAGGAGAGATAAAAGGTACTGTGGGTATTTTGTCTCCATCCTTTAGGGCTAAATACTGAAATGTTTACTCATGAAATGATACGATTGCTGGGATTTGCATAAAAATAATGCAAGGACATTAAAGCACTACTGGTCACGAATGGAGCACGCCCGGGGGAGATGCTGATGGAGCCACAGAGTTTATTCCACTCTCTCCTCCACTTCTGTAGATGCCTGGCACGCCTTACAGTCAGAAATATTTTAAAAACGTATTCTAGTGCCAGTTCAGAGGAAGGCAGTAACAGAAGTTAGCCCCTTTGGTTTCCTTCGTGGTAAAACCACAGATGGAATCAGTTTAATTGGCACCCATCCAATACTCAAAACTTTTAATATTCATTTCAACTCCAAATAATGTGATTTCTAGTTTTTCAAAGTTCATCACCATTATTACTATGAAAAAGCAGACCCATCAACTACTAACCCTACAATATCATTTTAAGAAGCACCGAATAATTATTCGCTGATTTGTTTGTTGATTCATTCAACCAGTACTGAATGCCAGTCAATGTGCCGGAAATAAAGACGCGGAATTCTGACCTCATTGTCTAATAGTGCATAAAATTAACATAATTGTTGCAGTGAGGCGAAACTCATCATCTCCAAGTACGTGCGTGAACTTCTCCTGCTTTTCTGCACTATGAAAACAAAGTTTTAGGCATGCCCCCCCACCAAAAAAAAAAAAACTATTCACGGTGAGCCTCTCTTCTCCACTGAAGAGAGGGCAGTTCTCTCTCCTGCTGGCCAAGGGTGAAAGGACGCCCCTTCCTGAACTCAGGAAGCACAGCCCTCGGCCTCCGGGCACGGTGCAGAGGGATGCTGGGGGTCTCTGCCCCTGCATCCTGCCCTCCCCCCCTGCAGAAAAGTGAGAACATGCCACCAAGGAAGCACGTGACCGAGGCAAATGGGAGGTGTCCTTGGATGGGGGACATGCCACCCACTGCAGGCAGCAGAGCGCCGCCTCGGCTCTCCCTCTCCGGGGCACCACCACCCGTCCGCCGCTGCCGAGGGAGCCGTCCTGTTCTCGGGGACGGCGGCCAGTGCACCCTGACCCTCACGGGCCAGGCCGCAGCTTGGCTCTGAGGCCGGAACCCAGGGCCACAGGCAATCGGAGCCCTGGGTTTTAAGATGCCTGCTTACGCAAGACACACACAGCGCCGCTTTCTGACTCCTGGTGACTGTTGATGAAATGGGGGGGGTCACACTGGTCCCGTTGACCACTCCCCCTTTCTGTCTGCCCTGGCCCGATCCTCACCGAACACGAGAACTTCAAGTCAACGTCCAGTCGCGCAGCCCAGCTCACGCGGCTGCCTGCACAAGGCCACGCTCACTGGTTCCTCGGGCCGTGCTGAAGTGCGGAACACCCTCTTAGGAGACACAAAGAGGCATCACATCGCCTTTGCCCAGCTTGCCTGCCTTTTCTACTTTTCTAAAGAAACGTTTCTTTACAACGTCAGGGCCTGTGGGCGGAGCCAGGCGGAGGCAGAGGCCTCGCTGGAGGCAGTGAGTGACAGACAGATCTCGAGAACACGAGAGAGACAGACGCCAACCTGCGGGCCTCAGGCACACCAGTTCCAGGTGCGTCTTCCAGCGACTGCGGAACCTTCCAGTTCCTGTTCTCGTCTGTGGTCCTGCGAGCATTCTCTTTGTCTCCAGGTGGATCGAAGGCTCCAGAACTTACGGATGTGTTCCTCTGCATCACTCTCTACACTCTGCGTAGTTTAAAGCTGTGATGGCTTCTTTAAAGCCTCCTCTGCCGCAGCCACAATTTCTGTTTATCACTGTGTGCAAGACAGAGACGAAGAAAGGAAGGAGCTAATGGGCTTGTTTATTTTAATTTTAAAGAATTGGGATGCCTGTCACTGATCTGATTCTGTTCAGCTCAGCTTTCCTTGACCCCGAGGCTCTGCCAGATGTTCCTGTTTTTTTTGTTTTTATGACTCTCTGCCCTGCATCCATCCCCACCAGTGCCTCTCGCCCGGGCTCCTGGTTACTCCCCAACTTGCCGTTTTACTAACAATGCAGAGTTAGCACTGTCTGAGCAGAATTATTTATTGACTCGAAGAGCTGGGCTCAGAGAAAGGAACTGGGTGGCTTTGGAGCGCACAGCCAGAATGGGTCACTGACCCACCATCCCAGGACCCGCCTGAACATTCGGTTTTTACCCTCTGCATCAGTGGTTCTCCCGCGCCAGGGCACACGCATCACAGCCCCCAAGGAGCGTGTCAGCCCACCAGAGGCTGGGCCACACCTGCCTCGGTCCATCTGGGACGGGCTCTGAGGCTCGCAGGCCTGGCAAGCTCCCGGGTGAGGCCTGAGCCGCTGGCAGGACCGCAATTGGGGAGCCGCTCTGGTTGCGTCTCCAAGATCGCCGTCTCCTTCCGCCTCACTCTCACTTACTCCTCTTTTCTCCCGCATCTGCCACCACAGTTCCGCAAATTCCAGTGAAGACATAGCCACGCCCCACCCAAACCAGTAAGAAATGAGAATAATGGTGTATGAGACTCTATTTATTTTCAATAGATATTCATAGACACTGATATGGTCCACAGAGGATTATCTCAGTGCAAAGAAAGCATCACCTACATTTTCTGTTATGTTTACAATCACAAGGTTATGATTCTAATGGAAGGTTAAATGATTTTGGCTTTTGTTCTTTTACTGTAGCTATTTGATCTTCCAAGGCGCCTCCCAAGGAGTCTACCCTAAAGTTGCAACCCGATCACATCTTGTATTAAACTGAACAGACACAACATGCAACTATAGTTCACTTTTGAGCACTTTACAAATTAAGTAAAATTGGATTTACCCTCATTTCCAAATAACATCCTTCACCAAAGATCAGCTGAAAAAACTTACATTAACAAATGTTGTTTTCATTTTCATGCTTAAAGACAGACTCAGACTGAGCAAAACTATACCAATACTTTGCCAGACAACTCTAAATAGGCATGCGGATCCACAGGGAAAATTAAATTTTCTGTCACTATCTCAGACTCATGACCCTCTCCCTCAACCCTCCTTCTAAAATTGCCACCACAGTTCCGTAACTGGGTCAGGGCATGCTTGCTTGGGGGAAGAAAGACCTATTAAAGAACATTCAATTACGCCTCAGACATAAGGAGCAAGTGAGGCAAATGTAATATCCTGCCATGGGACCCACGCATAATTTTCTGCCATGCCCCGGCTTTCACCCTCAATTGTCAACATGTGACCATCCTCCCTGACGCTCACCGGGGACCCTGGACTGAATCACTGGGACTCGCTTTTACTCAGAACGCGTTCTGTCCCGTGCGATCACCCGTCCTGGGAGGCCGGCCCTCGCAGCAGCAGACCCAGGTGCTTCTCTGTGCCGCACGCAGTCCGCGGTCTCCCGGTTCCCATGTCTGTGCTCGCCCTCGAGGTCACGGCCTGGTTTTCCAAACGACCGCAGAGTATCTGCCGCGCTCACCGTGTTGCATGAGGTCACAACAAGGGGGGAGTCGAAGCTCAGCAGGGGAGAGCTGAGCTGCCTCTCGAGGGTGCTGCACTCGCCCGGGGTCACCAGGAGAGGTGGGGCGCGGTACCCAGCACGCCTCGCTTTACCACTCACGACTCGTCTGCAGACCCATTAGCCCGGTGCTGGCCCATTCAGCAGCTCCTCACGTCAAACATCCCAAAGCACAGCCTCACGACGCACACATGAACCTAGGCTTGGAGCCTGAGAGTCCAGGGAGCACCAAGTGCAAGGGAAATGGGCTCTGAGTACAAGGCCTCAGCATAAAGTGGCAAGGCTGACTTCATAAGGCGAAGAACACACCTCACTGAAATACGTCCGGTTAACAGGTTATAGATACAACTGTGGATACATCCGGAGACCCAGTATGCCAGGGGAAATTAAACTTGCCTCTCAGCATTTCCCTGAGATTTTCCTTGAGACGCTGGCCTTTGGGTCAGTACCCCCATCCCACACTGCACTTTATCAGAGGGACTAAGAGAAAAGCACCGAAGAGAACACAGGAGACAATAATCCGTAAATATTCCCGACAGGGAAGAACAAAGGGAGAGACGGGCCGGGGCGCGGGCAACGTCACGCCGGGGTGCACGCCAGGTTTCCATCGCTGGCGGCGTCACGGAGGGACAGGTGATCCGGGACGGAGCACGGTGTCCGCCCGCGAGGGTGCCCCCCCAGAGGCTGCACATGTGCAGGGCATCCTCCGTAAGGAACACGGGAGTGGGGGGCCGGCGGGTGGGCTGACAGGCGACCTCCGCGTTAACAGTCACGGTGGTCAGAGAGCGATCCCCCGGCATCACTGCATCGTGACGGTCCAAAGCACTCCCGCGGCCAGACCCCTGGGGACAGACTTCAGAACCAGCAAGGAGAAGGACGGGGTTCCTGAAAATTTGAAGTCGATGCGGGGGCAGGCCCCCCGGATACACGGAAGAGGAGAAAGTGCAGCTGCCTGTTGACATCTCGGGGCCCGCCACTGAGCACGGCCTGCGTAACTGACTCTGTACTTATTCTCGGAAATTTTAAATTAAGGAAGGGACGGTTTCATCTCATCCCTATATTAATTTCATGACTCACCAGAGGCTGCAATAGCATGTAAGAGATTAGCTGTCAGATTAACCTAGAACAGAGCTTAAGCTATTGTATTTCAAATCTACCTCGGGCACAAACTGTGTAAGTCTGAAAAGCATACTTACAGGAAATAATAACTCCCATCAATCCTTCCACCTAACTCTCCAGGTGTTAGAGAGTGTGTATGTGTGTGGGTGTGTGTCTGTGCACGACTACCGGGAGGGGCGCTGAGGAGCCAGACGTGAAACACATACAGGCACAATTCCCTGTCGTGAAACCTCAGTCACAAACTGAGTCCCGTTTCAACTCCCCTCCCCCATAAAATTGGGCACTGAGACCTCATTCTCTGCCCAGCTCTGTGACCTTGGACAAATCATCAGAACACGTCTGCCCGAGCGTCTCCATCCATCACAATGAAGCGATGACGGCACCTCTCCCTGGGGTCACGGAGGGCACTCACGGTGGTGAGCGGCGGAAAGGACACGCGTGAAGTGAGCACTCAGAGCACCCTCGTTATGGGTCAGTGACCCGTGTGTGCACGCACCTGGGGGACCTCCCAGCAGCCTTCTCTGCCGCACAGAACAGGTGGCTGAATGGGAACCCGGCACAGCTGTCAAACTCTAAGCCGGGGGTGTCCGACCTTTTGGCGTCTCTGGGCCACGCCGGAGGAAGAAGAGCTGTCTGGGGCCACACACTAAATACACAAACACTAACGAAAACCGATGAGCAAAAAAAAACGTTTTAAGTAAATTTACGATTTTGTGTTGGGCCGCATTCACAGCCATTCTCACCTGCAAGCTAAAGTCAGAAAACTCCTAAATTAACGTTACCAATGTCACACCTGCCTACCTTAAAAAGAAAGAATTTTTTAATAAAAATTTCCACATTGTGGAGTCATATCATTCAACACCATTTCCACTCCTCTCATCTGTCCCTCAAGTGAAGCTATTCTGAAATGTGAAGACTCTGTATCAAGCTTTGTTTATTTACACACACACATGCACATATATGTTCTACACATCGTCTACTTAACCCTTTCAATACACACGACGCTCCGTAATTGAAAGCAAGTTCACGTTAACCACCGACAGACCCGTTCATGCAGACACTAAAAATAGTACCAACGCCACTTTTAGCTCTAAGTCCACTAGGTGCTTAGCATCTGTGGCCACGTTCCCTTATGCTACTGTTATTTTTGCTATCTCACTGAAGAGCAGCCGTCCTGGGATCGGCCCATTGTAATACACGCTCAGCGAGTGACATGTCAACACACGCGAACAGTGTGGTCGGCAGCAAGGTCTTCCTGAGGCTGCTTCCAACGCCTGGAGTGAAGGAGGAGTGGTCTCCGCAGGGAGAGGCAGCAGGACGGGCAAGTGCCAGCTCCAATTAGAGGCCTTCAAAGCACGGCCTGCAGCGTCTCAGGGAAAAGCAGCGTTTCCGATAGCTCGCCCTCCATCCCAGCACGGAAGTGGCGAGGGCCATTGGAGGGGGAGCGAGAATCTGACCTCTCCTCTGTGAAGTCAAAGAGGCAGCTCGCCTACTGAACTGGAAGCTTTTAGTGGAGTCACTGGAAGACAAAGCCACACGCTTGAAAGGAACCAAAATTGCCAGCTGCAGTTTTATCGGAGAAGGTGCTTCAATCAGTTTACTTTTGACTGAAACTCAAAGAATGCCTACGGAACCACTAAGCAGTCACCGCAAAGATTTGGAGATGTCTCATAAATTTCTCCGTTAAGTTCAATGCACACAGAAAACTGCAAAAAAAAAAAAAAAGCACTAAGTCCTGCAGAAAACATCAGAGCATTACACAGCATGTCAAAGCCTCTTTAAAAATCCCTGTAAGAGGAAACCACAATGGAGTTTGTGAGCTGTTAAAATAACAGTCTGTCCTGTAGGAGCTGTACACAAACCACACCCCCTCCTTTTGCTCCCCCATTTCACGGGAAGTTTTTGATGCTTTTTTGATGCAGGTCTACTTCCTATTATAGCATATTATTGGACTTGACCGTGAAAACCTCAGCTTTTAAAAAGTAAATTTTAAATTAAAGACGGTGTTGAAAAGGTGACATGCTAAAGAGCTTGAAGGAGGTGGTTTTTTAGGTTTGTGGTAAATTGTTTTTTTTTACTGTTATTCAAGTACAGTTGTCTCCATTTTCACGTTTCTTTTTTTTTTTTACTAAGTTTTAACACTTACTGAGGTTGCCTCTATTTTATCATTTCAATGAGGATAACCACACAAATCAAAGTGACCAGAGGTGAGGAACGGTTCCTCAACCTACATTCTGCATCTTGGAAATAACTTTCAATAACTTAAAAGGGAGCAAGCAGAACCAGTCTGCATCTAAGAAAGCTGATCTGAGTCGCCACTAATTCATCGCCTTTCACACAGCATCCTGCACCAAATAAGCAGTAAGCATCGGTTTCAGGAACGAATAATAAAGAAGAGGAAGGTGACTGACTCACACTGCTAGTCCCTAAGACAGACACGTCCATGAGAAACCCACTGTGAACCCACGTAAGATGAATGCCACAGCATGACAAAGCACTAACAAACAGAAGGAAAAGTCAGCATAAGTGAATAAGGTGAGCAATTAAGAACTAAGTAAGTAAAGCAATGACTGGATATGGTCATTGCTCCCCAAAGAGATCCATGTCCTAAACCCCCAAAGCTATGCATGTTACCTTACTCTGAAAAGAAGAAGGAAGGAAGGAAGGAAGGAAGGAAGGAAGGAGAGAGAGAAAGAAAGGGGGAAAGAGACATGGGAGGGAGGGAAGAGAGAGAAGAAGGGAGAAAGGAGAAAAGAGAGAGAGAGAGAGAGAGAGAGAGAGACCATTAACTTGCTAAATTAAGGATCTTGAGGAGGCGAAGGGATGCCCTGAATTCCGCGGGTGGAGCCTACGTGGCCACCAGGATCCCTGCAGGAGCAGGGCGGAGGGCCGGACTGGGAGGAGGAGGTGAGAGCATGGACAGGCGAGAGGTCTGAGGGATGCCCTTGCTGACTCTGAAGGCAGAGGAGGGGCCAGGAGCTGGGGCACGAGCACAGCAGCCTGAGGGCTCTGGAAAGGCGAGGACACGCACCATCCCCCGGGGCTCCGGCAGGAGCGTGGCGGGCCGGCTCCCCTGAACACTGTTCTGAACTTCCGACGGCCAGAACTGTAAAACGGTACGTTCCTGTCACTTTAAGCCACTGAAATGGTGGCAGTTTGTTGCAGCAGCAAAAGACAATATACTGGGCTAAATATTATCTCTTAATTTCTAAATCTGCTTTCAATGGAGTCATTTTCATTTAAAAATAAGGAGCTTGAGAGTCGAAGAACACAAAGAAATACGTGGAATTTTCTACTCCGTCAGATTTAAAGGCTGCTCCTTTATCCAATCAGAAGCGCAGTGCAGGTGGGGGCAGCAGGGGGCGTGGCTTGTGCCAAGGAGAACCCATCCCCTGAGTCCTCAGCCGAAGTTCATGAAGCTGAAATGCCATCTCTCCATCTCCAAGTTTCCTATCTTGCTGTTCAAAACGTGGCCAACAAAGAATCCTTCAGACTTTCAATTTGGAAATGATTACTTTTTCTTCTGTTAGATCCGAATCAGCAGGAGAATTCATAATTAAAAATAGCTCTGAACCTTGAAAAACTGGAAGGCGGCAGTCCCGCGTCTCACATAAATTAGCCAATTCTCTTTACGTTTCTTCGTTCCTTCTAAATGAGCCGGCCTGCTCCACTGTGCGGCACGTAAGTATCCTACGGACTAATAACCTCTCGCTGTTATTAACTGCGTTTTCCTTCTAGGTCCACAGTACCTGGACGCTGGCTAAGGAGAACCTCTTGAGAGGAGCGCCTGCTAAAGGGTGTTTGTTTCTGTAAACACAAAATATGCCATTAATCTGGTTTTATCCCAGAGAGGATAGTTGTTTACATGCATTATGCTGATTTTTATTGTATCTTATTAAGGAATAATGGCAAACTAAAGCAACTGCCTTAACACAGCTTTGTAATAAAAAGTAACGTTTTCACTGTTCTAATTAGTTACACTCATTTTAGGAGCGAAGGAAGCCAGACGTGACTGGTTACGTTAGAGTGGCAGAGTCGGGAGAGAGGAGGGCCTGCGGTGGGTTCCTACACAGGTGTGCGGATGGATGCAGGGCCCACCGTCCGCTGAGAAGACCCACACACACCTGGAAAAAAAGCCTCCCACCAAAGTGTGTACGGAACTAACTGTTCCCTTGCATAATTAAGTGTGTAGTTGGCCACCTGCCCTGCTTAGGACCAGCTAGAGGTGCAGTCAGTTGCACTGGAGCAGTTACATCCCTGTGGGCCTGGGTTCCCATGGGCAGGAGCAGCAGGTGCTCCAGACCATCAGCTCTCAGCAATCCGTGCCTCCCTTCGAACACTGCTCCTTCCGCCGTGACAACTGCTCCGTCCCGATCGGCTAGGAGGGCCCGGCCGCTCACCCTGCCCCCTGCCCCGCCGCTGCGCTTCTCCTCCCTGCCCCGCTCTCTGCGCAGGCGTCCCCTCCTCTCCTTCTGTCACCAGATGTGGGAATGACACTGGCATGGAAATGGTGAACACTGATTTTTGTAAGTACCAGCTTTCTTTTCCATAAGCTATAACTCTGCAAAACTGATGTCTTATTTTTAATGAAGGATTTTTGTGGGGTTTTTTGTTTGTTTTACTCTAAGAGCAACAAACACATGCCACCAACTTAATGGGAAACTTTATTGTCTTGATCACGCTTGCAGAAGTTCAGTGCCAGTGAACCACGCTACACTGGGGCCACGGCGGGGCTCATTCAGCATGTGGCTCAGCCTGAGGTTTGTAGTTTGCGTCTTTCTCAGCCCAAGGGGAGCCAGGGGCTCTCTTCCCAGTCACGGCCACCAGGCCCATGCATGAGGGAAGCAAACCGCCGTCCACGTGCGTGCGGTGCAGGTGGGGGATGGCTCTCGAGCCGCTGTCAGCGACCCCCGGACGTGGGACCAGGCGGGAAGCAAACCAGGTTTCCAGCGACTAGAGTCTCTGCCGCAGAGGGAGCTTCACGGGGTCTAAATTCCCTCCGCACACAGACGGGAGGCCGCCCACCACACTTCCCTGGCTGGCCAGCACAGTCCCAGCCACTGGGCACAAGGAGTCGTCCACGGTCACGCTCTGTGGAACGGCGACTGCGTGGCTAAGTCAGATGACAGAGACACCAGCTCTGGGCACAGCTGCGGGCACCAGACGCACCGCCCTCAGGGAGAGTGAGCACCTCTGCGATCGACTCGTCGGAGTGTCCAGTTGTGAGCACGTGCAACACATCTGCCCTGTGTTGTTATTTACTAGTGATTGCTCTATTTCCATTCGAACAAGTGTGCTCCTACTTTTGCCCCACCTGCGTGTGACACTTAGTTGTAATTTACCTAGAAGATATACACATACAGATACAGATGGTGTAAATGTACCTGCAGTCTTGCTCTCAAATACTGCACTTTGGGCCCCCTACACTGCTTATTCAATAAATCGTCAGAGAGATATTTTTGTCCCCCAAAAGCCCAAGTCCTGGTGCAGCACTCCGAACGTGTTCTCATACGTGACAAAACACCAGAGACAATGAACAAATTAATGTTTGTGACGACTCTTCATTTTCTCCTCACCCTTCCCGGGGGCCTCACGGCCGACAGGACAACAAGCTCTTGGTGCCCACTTCGTTGCGGTTCGTTCCCTTTCTCCGCGGCCACTCCTTTACACAAGGTGAGCTCTGCCTGTCTGTGGCTTGACTCGGCGGCCTTAGTTTCATCCTTGTCCTACGTCGGCTCC
Source organism: Phyllostomus hastatus (assembly GCF_019186645.2). Lineage (NCBI taxonomy): Eukaryota > Metazoa > Chordata > Mammalia > Chiroptera > Phyllostomidae > Phyllostomus > Phyllostomus hastatus. Next base: position 20,350,961 of record NW_025333607.1, on the reverse strand, counting down.
CTTAAACACAAAATACCACCCGAGAGCAGTGATTAATTAGTTCACAGACCTGCCATCTGCTTCACTCGAGTCCTACACGGGGAGCAGCGACACATCGGGGCGAGGGGAAAATGAGTGTTAATGGGGCTGCGATTCTGCCCTTTGAAACAGAAGAGCTTGGCGGCCCGAGTGGCGTCGCGGGAGTCCTGGCCGAGGCCCAGCCGCTGCCCTTTGAAGCCTGGCGGGCTCTGACCGGTGGCCTGTCTTCGCAGGGTAGGCACGCCGGCGCGACTGCACGCTCCCCCGAGGTCCCGGAATGCGGCGGCGGGAGGAGGGCTGTTTCTCTTCTGCCAGGGCACAGCGAGTGCAAACAATCTCCAGGGCACACGCAATAATGAAATGCATTTAAAAATTAGGAGGCGATGGAGTTTCAATATTAATTGCGTTTGGTTTTAATACAATGGACTAGGTCGTCAGTGTATTACTGCTCTTACTCGTGGCTACGCTTCACAGCAGCTCCCCAATCCCTGGAAAGGTGACAATGCCCTCCTGCCAGGTGGCCCACGTGGAGGGCTCCAGCCCATCGCTGCTCAGCCCGCACTTCGCGCAAACTGCAACTGTGCTGCTTCCATTTCTTATGAAAGAGAAGCTTCTTCGTTACTAACGAAGCCGGCACCGGCTCCTCACTGGCTGCCCGGCACACGTCGGCCACACGCAGCATTTCCCTTCCTGGGTTCCGCTCTCTGGAGCAAGGGCCACACGCCCGGCAGTCGGCGCCACCGACGCGACGGTCGGCGGGCAGTCCGCAGGCGTTCTCATGGACTGAACGCTAGCCACCGCTCCTTTCTGGTTTCGCCCGAGGTGCCTTGTCTGTCGAACCGAAAATCAGTGTTGTAACCGCCCACGAGTAAAGATAAGGATGTCTTAGTGATGCTCACCCAGTCACAGCAACACAGAACGCCCTCAACATCGCCAGTACCCAGTAAGGGCGTGTTACGGGAAACACCGAACCGGTTCATGCATATCGCACTGAAAAAACGTCCCATCCTGCTCCCACCCAGATTTTCATAGACAAGGTATTCAACAACAGAATGCGGCTGCTTGTTTTGGAAATTTTCAATGGAAATATTTTATCCTGCACCAGTACAGATTTCAGTGACGCACACAAACTAATTTTTAAGGATTTTTAAGGGTTCTACATACTTGGAATGTTCAATTTAAGGTTGACTTTCCTAAACACAACAACAAAGCCTACCACTGCCTAATACTGAGAACTTTACACTTCGAAGAAATACCCTTAACCTGGCTAACCAAGTCATCCCATTACTTAATAAGAGCTCTAAAATTTTTAAAGATTTGCCAGGTGCTTTTATTTTATCGAAAAAATAACATTCAGTGGACTTGTTCAAATATTTAAAAACATTAAATTATTTTACTTTTCTGAAGAAAAGTGCTTTTCAAAACATTCTGTAATTTTCATGAAGCATAAATTGCTCTCTGGGACTGGGGCAGGGGAAAGGAGTCCGATAATGACACTTATGTTACTCAGTAAACACTGAACATGAGGAGGCTTCTCAAAGAAAAAGAACAACAGCAGCAGATCGTGAGATGTACTGCAGACATTCACCCCATTGCGGTTCCTGGACAGAGCCGTGGACCCCGAGTCTCAAATACAGAGCGGGCCTTCTGAATAGCACGGCAATATTCTGTTCACTCGTGTGCGGCGGGTGTGATTTCTATACCTCCCTCCTCCGAGAAGCCTTTCAGAAACCCAGATTTTCTCCCCTCCGATTTTTGCCTCTCTTCCCCTTCTTTGAGCTTTGCCCCTGACTTCTCCTGCCCACAATGTGAGCAGCTAATAGTGTTTTCTCACCAGCATCCAGCTCCATCTCTGACCTGCCACCCACCCAGTCCAGCTCTCCACGTAGGTTTTCAAAAGTTTGTCTGCTTAAAGTTGCGAATGCTTCAAGAGGGCTGTCCGCGTTACTTACCATTCTACAGTACTTGGGCACGAGTACAGTGCCATCAGCCCTTAAAGACACCATTGAAATTAATTGAATTGTTGGAACGGGAAAGCATTCCAACATTCAAAGAGAAGGACCATCTGTTGTCAAAACAACTGCAATTCAGACTGAAATAAAAGAAGTTTTTTACAACCAAAATCTATGCCTGTTGAGGCATATCACAATCTCCTTCCATTAAGATTCGTTGTAAGTGAAATGCATCATATTCAGATGGCTTTAAATAAAAAATATGCTTCCTTAAATTGGAGTCTGTGAATCTGCAATACTTGGGTGTAGTTATTTAAGAAGTTGCTGTATTACCTTTCTATGATGTAGTGGAATTCTTTATTACTCTATTCGCAAAGATGTTACCAGAAACCTTTGAGGCTTATGATCAGGCCAAGCAAAGAACAGCTTGAGTATGAGGAACTTGAGAAGAAGAATTGTACCCTTCACTGCTACACCTTTGTCAGTGGATGTTTGCTCGCAGGAACTCACCCAGCACGCATTCTTCGGGAGTCAGGCCTGCGGGCGGCACGGGGCCCGGCACCGAAGCCGTGGCCGTGAGCGAGGCGGAAACCACTCCGTTCACGAGGCCGTGCCCTCAGTCGGCCACACGTACGATGAGGAGCTCAGACGACACCCCGGACCGCCTGCTTCCGAAAGGCTGTGTTCCGTGAACCAGAAGCACGGACTCTCACACCTTTGGGAAACCATGTAACAGGCACACGGAAGGACAGATGATGCCATTGATTACCTGGCTTTTAATGTGGCATTCGATAAGGAATCTCACGGGACATGGCTAAATTATTCTTTCTGGTCAACTGTCGAGTCTTCATGGAGACATAAATAGACATTTCTACTTCAAATAAAGACCACTCATGTTGACAAAAAGGGATATTTTTGCTAAGCATTTCAAATGCCTTTAAACAGGTATGTTGCATGTTAAACTGGGTTATATAGTAGCTGATGGACGTGAAAGACAAAGGTCGCAATCACAGCAACTGACTGACAGATTTCAAATCGCTCGCCCGAAAACCCCCGTTGTTCCCGCCACGCCACCCGGCACGGTTCACGTTGCTGTCCCTTCCTGTCCTCTCGCCAGCGTCTTGCCTCCACCAGCAGAACGTGGTGAAGGAGGCCAAATGGAACAGACTTTCGGTTACAAAACAAGTCAGTCAATGAACGCAATGTACAGCACGGTGACATCATTCATAGCGACAGTGATTTTTTGCAAAGGAACCTACTTAAAACTAATACACTTTCTGGCTTGTTAAAAATATTGCTTTTTAAAAAAAATCCAGATTAGACTAATGGTTTTCAAGGGTCTCTTTAAAAGAAAAAAGTCTAGTTGATAAAAAAAACCATCTTATGGAAGGATAACACAGATACAGAGAAGTTTACAAATCACCCAGAAACTATCACACAATGAATAAATCTACGTACGACCACCCAGATCGAGAAGGAACGCGGTTGAGGAGGAGGCTTTCTGTCCCCTCCCCACCATCACGGCCTCCCTCCACCCGGAGGGACAGGCGGGGGCTCCTGACACTTAGTGTACCTGGAGCAGTACACAAACCCAAGTACGCAGCATGCGTCACTTTGTCCGTCTTCCGTGCTCATCAGCACGAGTGTGAGACCCACCCGCGTGGCCACTCACAGCCTTCGCTCGCTCGCTCACTCTCGGTGTGCAGTGCCTTCTGTTGCACGCACACACCTTGCTGGCCCACTGCACTGTTTGGGGACATTGGGGTCATGTTCAGTTTAGAGTTAACAAGAAAAAGTAACGTCTATTCTTACTCAAATTTTTTTGATGTACGTGTGCACACATTTTTCTTAGGCATGTATCAAAGTCTAAATGTTGTGGACCATGAAAGCCGTTCAATATTCAGTAAGATAGTTTACTGGCTGTGATGGCTTTTATCCTTGCTAATTTACTCCTAAATACATTCCTGAACTCATGTGTTTCAACAGATGGATTAAAAAGTAAAATCTAAAAAGTTAAATAATAATTCAAAGACAGGACAGTCACCAAGCCTTGAGAATCCCGCAGTGGTGACAGAAGCGGAGAGGGAAAAAACACAGAAACGTGCCTGAACTTGACTCAGCTCTAAGGGGTCATGGACATTGCCTTACAGTCATCCAGGGCATTTTAAGTGATCTCAAACTTCAGAGTGGCCCCTTTCATCCCTACAATCCCAGGGAACGTGATTTTGACCATACCCATCACTTGGTATAAATACTTTGAACTTTTGATTTCCGTATATTCAAGACTTTAAAAGAAAAACTGTCCTTTACTCCGCAGGTTTTTTAAAAATATATTTTTTTAATGCCTAGAGTAATCAGGCTCCCTCTCAAATCTGCCTCTAGAAGCTCTCTCTGAAGTGCTTGGGAGGAACCACTGTGGTTAACGGACTCGGAAAGGACCTGGGTGTGGAGGGGCTGATTTCAGGGCTCCCCAGGGCCTCCCTCAGGGACCAGCCTCAGGGGCCCAGGCAACTGACCATCATTAGCCCTCTTCTTCGCCCGTGTCCCCCGTCCACACAACTGTGCAAGTGTGTGCCCGGGAGAACCAGAATGCTGGGCTTTTTTCCCCCCACAAGTATTTACCGTCACTCCATCCACTATCAGTAGACTGGTGACCAGTACAGAGATTCTTGTGTTCTACCACCCAATCCCTCACAGTAGCAATTTTATTTATTTTTCAGAAATTAGCACACTGCCTGGAATGAAACACTACTAGGAAAAGCCAAATTTATGCAGGTGGCAGAACACCTGGTATTTTCAAAATCATGCACATCGGCCGAGGAGACGCTGGAACCGAGAGGTCAGGGTTCTCCGGTCCCATCTGAGGGAAGGGCTGCCACCTAACTGCGGGTACTCCGTCCGATTAAATTAAGCGACTCATTTTTTAAGGCGCTCTCGGGATCCGAATCCCCCACTCCCATGATGAGAAGGGGCCTCTCGCGTTACCAATCACTGCCACCCTGCGCACCAGGGACAGAGAAGCGAGCCTCACGCAGTCTAAGTGACAGCCTGCATTAGAACGCGGTCAGGATGAGACGTGACAGCAAACCGATCCTTTTCTGGAGCTCGGGCCGGCCACGGAGCCATCAGTCAGACACTGGCATGACGGACGGCGGCGCACGGAGGTCAGACAGCCCACGTAATGAGGTTCGTCGGCGCCCCGCGGTTCGCCCAGGTGACTCAGTCATTATGACAGCCAGCAACGTGTGACTGATCTGGGGAAGTGCCCTTCAAGACAGTCCACGGGAAGCCCACTGTTTACCATCCAGTGTATTCCTTCCCGTTTGAAACGAAACTGCCTGGGAGGAAGGAACAATTTTCGGAGCTTTACCAGCCACGCGGCGAACGTGCTGGCTGGACAGCCACCGCTGCAGCCTCACCCCAGGGCTGCTCGGACCCACCCCCACACGTGCTTCGGTTTCAAAACAAGTAAGCGATAATGGCGGGACAGCATCATCGTGGGGGGGGGGGGGGCCAAGGAATGCTTCCAGTGAATGGTGCGAGGAAGGGAGAGTCTCACCTTTCTACTGGGCAATGACAATCAGAATTAAGTTGCATTCCAATTGTCCAGATCTTCAAGAGCACTCAACTGTGACGTAGTCTAGGGGTCTGTTCCAGTTGTTAAGACTTCCTCAAAAAGATGCAGCTCACACTTGACAAGAATTTTAAAGGACTCACGTTCAGGAGAAGGGGTGCAGTGGGAGTTACGTCCCAGCAGAAGCGGTTTCAGCAACGCGGGTACAGGTACGAGAGCGGGACCTGGGTCCCCGCGTCCAGGGAATGCGCAGGGCACAGCGTGGCTGGAGGTGCACAGGGCACGTGACCCGGGAGGCAGCCGGGGCTTCCCGGTGGGAGGGACTCCGGCACCTCCCATTCTCCCGTCTCCAACCGAGTGGGCACTTCCCTCAGATCGGGAAGTTTCCGGTGGGAAGGCGAGGGGTAAGAGCTTGCACAGACACAGGCAGGAGGCAAACAGCAGCACACAAGTGGCAGTTAGAAGCATGCAGATGGGCACTGCCACCTCGGGAAAGCCTAGGAGGAAAGGAAAGGGGGAGCCAGAACCCTGGGGAACAGGTAAGACCAGAGCGTGCCCAAGTGGGGCAGTGCTTCGGAACTCGAGCGGTGGCGGGTAATCTGTCGTTCTGACAGCCAGACGCTTCTGATCGCCTAGGTGACTAGCAGGGCGCGCAGCAGGGACCCGGTAGAGCAGCCAAGGGAGAGGAGGAGGACTGCTTCGGGGTGGGGTGGTCCGCTGGGCAATGCCATCGGCAGGCTGGCACGACAACAGTGCTCTCAGCTCAGTCAACATAAGGGCGCTGGTTGAGTTCAGCAGTTGGGGGCAGCCCAACATCCCGACAACACAAAAGGGGCATTTCTCACAGGTGAAATGGGCCCCCCCGAGGACACGGTGAAGCCCTACCATCCAGCACCTCGGAATGTGCTCTTACATGGAACAGGGTTGTAGGAGATGCAATTCATTAAGGCGAGATCATACCAGATTGGGACCGGCCCTTATTCCAATATGGCTAGTGTCCTCATAAGATGACACCGATGTGAAGGGACCAGTGAGAATGCCATGAGGATGACAAAGGCAGAGACTAGGTTGTCACAGCTGTCAGCCAGGAAATACCAAGGACTGACGGCCACCACCAGAAGCTAGGCAGGGCCAAGGAAGGACTCTACCCCGAGTCCCAGAGGCGGCACGGCCCTGTCCAGACCCGGCCTCCAGGCACCCGGCCTCCAGAGCTGAGAGAACCCACGTCTGCTGTCGTTTGAAGCCACCCAGGGCACGGGGCAGTGTCTCAGCGGCCCTGGGACACTAAGGCCGCGCTCATCCGGCTCGGAGCTCAGCCCTGGGGCAGGCACAGCTGTGAGCCAGGATATACCTGACCTGCTCCCCAAGGGTCCCCCGGTCACTGGAGGCCTCTGGTCTAATTTCAGCAAAGGGCCTGAGTTGATTCAAGTCACACTGAGAAATCATTTGTCTTTGTATTTCTAATCCTCTGATGTCAATGAACAAGTTACCTGAATTTACACTTTAAAAAAGTATATTCTTCTCATCTTGTCTCTTAAATTTCCTTATACATGCAAGGTTAACTGGATAATTAAAGTAATTTCCTGGAAGATTTTGTCAAAAAATAATTAACCTGAATTATTTAGGTTACAACTTTTAAAAATATAAAAAGAGAAGGATAGTAGCATTTTCTCTTGACCTGTGTTTAAAGATGCTTCATCTCCATGTGACTTCTGATGCGCGGGCTGACCTCCATTTGGAAAAAACAAAAAGATTTCATATAATGAATATGCAAAAGCCTTATTTTTAAAAAAAAAAAATATACTCACTGAGCTCTCAGATGTGTCACTGTTCACGTACTATTTTTCACTGTGACTGTGCACCTCCTAGCAAGCAGTGAGAATATTCTTGCAATTTTTTTAGCCCGTATACCACGTCTCAGAGTTCTTGGAATAACCTATGTTTTATGTGTGCATTCCTTCAGGAGAGGGGAAAATATATATTTCAAGGAAGGAAAAAAACATCCAGCACCTGCAGCAAAACGCAAGGGGTGAGCGCTCCGACAGCAGCTAACTCACGATAAATCTGTCCTCGGAGCCTGGGCAGGCGTGTTGGCGCCGACCCCTTTCCGTTCGGGGAGGGAGGAGAGAAGCGGGTGTTGATCGAAGGTTATAGCAGAATGAAAAAATAAAATGGGACAGGCACAGCGCCATGGATTCCCTGCACCAGTACGGACTCCGTGGTTTATTATTTTTATTCCTTTATGCTTACGAAAGCAAACTGCCGTGCATTACCTTCATATTTTCTTAAGGAGGGGAAGAGAAATATTCCTTTCTTTACAGTTTTCCTGAGAGCTGGGAACTTGAATATGATACACATTTCAACGCTTGATTATGGTTCTCCCTGTCTTCACTATACAAAATGTTTTATTCTGACCCATAAAAGCCTTAAGAAATCAGCGCATCCTCTGTTTATTGTAAATACAAACAGGTTGATATCGACCTGTCTGTTCACTCCCTCAAAGTCTTTGTGTATTCACGTCAAAGATTATGTCACAGGACGCAACATGCCTTCTGAGGCTGTGTCTGCGTCCACCAGCCGACACGCACGCACCCTCTGCAGTTTTAGACGCTGCGCGGACTTAGCAGTACGGAACACTGTACTGCTGTCTTCCTGTTGGAACACACCGGAGTCCCCGGCCTCTTTAATCCTCTTAGGGTGATAAAAATGGGGCTGTCTACAATCAGATCTGGAATTCACAAGCACACCTATAAAACCACCTACCTAGCACAGCAGCAGGAAACGGGGTGGGGGGGGGCGGGGGATGAGAGAGAGCAGAGCTGAGGTAAGGATTAGTCTGTGTCTGTGACATTTCCAATATTCTCTCGGGAGAGGACCCGTTTCTGTCACTTCTTTGTTTTCACGGGTAGGGCTGCTGAGAAATAAAACTGGTAACTGAGAGAGGAGTCCTGAGCCCCAGGCGCGGGTTCCACACCAAGCGAAGGCTGCTGCTTGCAGGTGTGGGTGCCCGTGGGTGTCAGCCACGGGGAAAGCCACCGGCCCCAAAGTCAAGCAGCTGGGTGCCCAGGCCACCTCAACGACACGGCCGCTCGAGCACCTTCTGTGTGTCGGCCCTGTGCCGGGCGCCGACAGGACCCCCAAACTGGCAGACGCCCCGTTCCCCGGGAGGGTCGCAGACGAAGGCATTCAGGGAGGAGAGTGCCCCTTTGAGTGACCCGGGGAGGTCAGAAGTGCTCTGGGGTAACGAACCTCGTGGTGGCCGTCTGTCAAGGCTGCACACCTCACGCTAACACCGTGTCACGTGTTGATTTCATCACAGCCCAGCTGGCGGAACAAAGGAAGTGCTCTGGGCAGAGGTGACCTGCCAGCTGACCTTGAAGGGCACGCAGGACTCGAAGACGTCGGGGGGGGACAAAGGAGGCCCCGGGCCGAGGGAGGTGTCTGGTGAGCTCACAGGAGGACCCACTGCGCCGCCAGCGGGAGGATCGGAGAGGAAGGGGACGCCGCGCCCGCGGACGTCTCGGTTTACCGTCCTGCCGGCGTTCAGGTGAACAGGCAGGGGGCGCCCTCCAAGGTCACACACGTGGTGATTCCCACAATCCTCTAGTGTGTTCCCAGTTCCCTCCAACCCCGCTTGGGCGAAGCCCTACGTGGAGAAAACCATAACATGTTGTTGAGAGTCCTCAATGACTTTGAGGAACCTGAGGAATAAATACTGTTAAAATACAGTGATGTTCCAATTAATTTAATGAAATCCCAAATGATAGAAGCAATTTTTCAACTTAACAAGATATTCTAAAATTAATCTTAAAAATAAAAGGCAAAAATTTCTTTAAAAGTTTTGAAAAAATGATTAAGAACAGCTGTCTTACATTATTGAAATGTTATAATTCCATGATAGTTGAACTTGTAAGGCTGGGTCAAAAGTCACAAGGCTCTCTATAAGACATTAATAAATACTTATTGGACATAAAACAAATAGATACTGAGCTAAGTAGTCTGCATTTGGTAAGCATAACAACTGAAATAATTTGGGAGGGAAGGTGCATTATCAATAAATTCAGTTTCGGCAGTGGAGTTCCTGCCAGATGTGCTGAGTTGAGGACAGAGTCTGGTGATTGGCCGCAGACACAAAGCAAATGCAAAGGGATTATATTTACATTCAGGTGTAACTGAGACCACCGACTCGCGGCTGCAGGGCAGACTGGCCCCCGCCCAGCTGGCCGAGCTCCGGCCGCCCCGTGGAGCCTGCAGAGCTGAGGGTCGGCACGTGGGCACGCATTCCGAGAGGGTGAGCGCAGCAGGGGCTCTACGTGCCAGGGAGCAAGGCCCCAAGTAACAGCAGCAGCGGCACCTCGTTCTGTAAATGGATGCAGGTGTGAACACTTAGAGCAAACACCGGAGCTGCGGGCACTGCTGGAGAGCGCTCAGGCAGACAAGACCCCAGCAGTGTCTGTCGGGTCACATGGCCAGGCCTCGGGTAAACCTGCCACCCACAGGGACGATGATCATGAACATCACTCAAGAACACTCTGTGGGACTTTCCGTTTTCCCAGGTGTTTCTTCCGACCTCCATTCCCCAAACTGTCTGTCCCCACAGGGACAGGCACCTTGCTTGTCTGTCCCTGAATCTCCACCCAAGGAGAGAACCCGACAGACCTGTGGTTGGACGTGAATGGACACTTAACGCACATTCAGCCTGAAGCTCATGACACTTCTGACTGTGCTGTTCTATATTCCTCCCAAATCTTAATCATCTTGTTATCTATTTTTTTCATAGGAAAACTTTCTCCACTGGCCAACGGCTGGCTTCTCACTTCGCAGTGACGGACGGAAGCTTCCAGAATCGGCCAACACAGGGAGATCACTGTGTTTTGTGATTCGAGCCAGTAAATCAGCAAAACCCCGAAACCCAGCCTAGGTCTGCAAGCAGCAGCGGCACCGAGGTGATGTCACAGAGCTCCAGCAACTGAGACAAACGTTAAAACAAGCCATGTTTTCTCACTCTTTTTAACAACTACTTAAAAATAACAGACATCACACACATACACACACACACACACTCTCTCTCTCTCTCTCTCTCAAGGTTTTACACCGGTTGACAATCATAAGCCCTTTCAAATTACTTACATAAAAATAATACTAATTTAATATTCTGAGATATATATATGCTCTATCTCCAATAAAATCAGAAGTCTTTAAGAACCAAACATAACTGCGTTTTCACATAGTCTGTTCACATGAATGTGCCCAAAAGATCAAGTGTTTTAGTGGAAGTCATTACTGAAAAGAACACATTCAGCAAACGCTACTTTTCCTCTGAAAAAGCACAGGAAGCCGGTACCACTGGGCCATTTCCGTGGGAAGCAAGTCTCAGGGCAGCTCCAGCAACCTGTGTGAGCCCAGAGCTGCGTCTGCCGTCACGTGGTTCTTCTGCCCCACATCGGAGGTCTGGGGTAACGCCGACTCCTCCGGACCCGGAGAGAGCAGGGCGGGCGTCTCGCTTCAAGGAGCCACTGTCGCGGAACCAAAGAGCCGGCGCAGAAGCCGCCAGACCTGCAGTCCCCTGGCCGGAGGGGCCCCAGGGCCAGCTGGGTGCCCCGAGGTGCCCCTGGCACAGAAGTCCTCTCCGCGTGAGTGTGCACGCACGGCCCCCCCCACTCACAGGCTTCCACTGACCGCTGTCTGGCCTACCGGGGGTGTGAGAGCGACTCCCACGCCCCCTCTCTGGCTCTCACTCCGAGCACAGTGTTCAGTAAATGACGGGAGACGGCCAGCACCCCCTTACGGAAGAGTCTTCGTGGTAGATGGCTCCGCCCGGCTGCAGGCTCACGCACGTGCTCCGAGCACATGCCCGGGGTCGACTGGCCTAGGCTCCGGGGCTCGGCAGGTGAGGCCAACGAGACGCGTTCTTAGTCTGTGACATTTTCAAGTTTCAGAGGGCCTATTGAGGTGGGACACCACCATAAGTCACGGAGCCTCTGTACGTAAAATATGTATTTATATATATGTATTTGTCCACTTACTCCTCCAAACAACCGACAGACCGCTGTCCCCCTGGTCCTCACCACAGGGGCAAGGAGGCCGAGGCTTACGGAATCCGGGACACCGAGCCACCGGCCCAGCAACCAGACGCTTTCCCCACCAGGCTCGGGCCCGGGTCCAAACTGTCACAAAGTGCAGGCGAGGCCCTCACTGTATCAGCTAAGCGTACTGTGTCTTCACACTGGTTCTCCCCGCCAATACTTTCTATGGCTCTTTAAAATAAAATTAAATTAAAAACCTCTGACATCCACAAAGCTTACCGGGAAAAACTGTTCACAGGAGGCAAAGCAATTTACACATCTACATAAAACAAGTGCTTTTGCACACAGAATCACAGCAGCCAATGTGCGTGTGCTTTACTTACCCTCCGTACCTTTTCCACGCCCATCCCCAGCCTCTGCACACTTGCTGAGTGCCTACTATGTGCCTCTGCACACTTGCTGAGTGCCTACTACATGCCAGACACGGTTGGAGGTGCTGTCCTAGGGGACACAGGAAGAAACAACATGCTCCTTAACCCTGTGGAACTTGCGTCCTAGGGGAGCGGACTGAAAACAGACCAGTGGGCAGCACGTAAGCAGGCAGGAGCCCGCGCCAGGAGGTGAGGAGTGAGAGCCAAAGGCCGGGAGGCGTGCCGGGATGTGGGCAGCGGGGCGCAGGGGGAGTCCCGCCGAGAAGCTGCCCTGCACTTGCACGCGGAGGCGTGGGGAGGAGACGGCCACAGGCGGGTGTGCCCACGGGCAGCCCCCATCCGGGGGGGGCGGGAGCTGCGGCCCTGGCAGCCAGCCAGCTCTTTCTCTCGTCCGCTCTCAAGAAGGGAACACCTGACTGCCTACCACAGTTCGTGTTTCTTTTCCACGTGTGGTTTTCCAGGAGATTGGAGAGACGTTGAATGACTTAAAAGTTTATGTGACCCCTTGGTAGCTATTTGCAAAGGCTGAATCATCCTGTGAATGAATTATGGGGATTTACATTTGAATAGCCAATAATATAAAAATAGGTAGTATGATAAAATATAATTCTTGGTTTTAGGATGCCATATTTCTAGAATCCTATTACTCTATTTGCTGTGTATCAATTACTGTTAAATAGGCTACAATATAAAAAGAAATAATATGCATTTTATAAACTTAATAAATGCAACTGTGGTCATCAATTATACATAATATATGGGAAATACACTATAAACTGACTACTTAAATGTGTAAATGTTGCGGTTATAAGCATACTGTTTTTTATAAATGGTTCAGGTCATGTGATATAAAAAAGAAAGCAAAAGTAATAGACTCTGGGTATGCTAGGTAGGACCACCTCCCACCCACTGGCATAATAAGGACTTGTGAGAAGCCTCCAATTAGATCTTCAAATGATTTAACAATCAGAACAGAGGCTTTCAAAATTTGTCAACTACTATTTACCATCCACCAACCAGCACCCCCCACAGACACGCACAAAGCACACACACCTACTACTTTCCTTGTGCAGCCCAGCCCGGTGGGCTGCCTTCAAAACACAAAGGGTAGAGAGAAGAGGGTGGGGCGGCCCCGGACTTCGGTGCTGCCGGCAGAGGAGAGCTGCCGAGAACAGAACAGCGAACGTGTCCCGCACAGAACACAGTGAGCGCGTTCTCCTGGGCGAAGGGGCCCGTCGCCCCCGCCGAGGCAGGCACTGGGGCCCGAGGAGAACCTCATTCCCCCTCGGGCTGCTCTCAGCTTGGATTTTGCTCACAGCACATGAGGGGGTTCTAGTATTTGATCTTCTCCACCCTGTTGTTCGCAAGGATTTTAGACTTCCACATTTTAATGGCTGCCACTGTAGTTCAAGAAAGTAAACGGGGACATGAAGAGAGATGTGGGGGCAGAATCTGAAGCATTTCTTACACAGTGGGTCCACCTTCAGTGCAACCCCGAGTCAGTCGAAGGGGGGTCACTCTGGCGAATGCCAGAGGTTCAGCACCTGCTCCCCCAAACTCGCTGAAGGTTTCTGCACGGTGGCCACTGCATCGGTGGACACGAAACCAGCCCCAGACTATGCAAGATCACCTTTCCAATTCATGAACAATACACACCCAGGGCGAGGTAACTGAGTTTGAGGAAAGTCAGGGTGATGCGTGGTTAAGTGCTTGGATTTTATGCTGCGTGGGATCTGGACTCAAATCTCGTTGCAACACTTACACCCAAGTAAACCTGGGGGGAAATATTTACGTCTTTCGAGGTTCAATTTCCTCACCTGCAAACACTGAACACTAACCCCCACCTTGCTGAGTTATTTCTGTAATGAAATGAGATATTACATACGCAATACTCAACAAAGTTTTAACGACATTGAGATTGTTTCTAAATATAAAGTTCTTGTCAAAAGTGACTTTCTCGTCTCTCTCTTCAGAGAGGGAACAGCCGCAGCCCCCGGTTTGAGCTGACGCACCCTGCTGACTGCCAGATCCCCGGGGACAGGCAGGACGCTGAAGGCCGGACCTAATCTCTCCGTCCCGAGGACCCCTGGGCCTTGCAGCCAGCTGGGGAGTGATATTTGCTAGGAGGGCACTCTTACCTAGTAACAGGGTGTCCGTCGGTGCCTAGGGGTTGCTGATAGAGAACAGACCCAGAGTCGGTGGACCCATGGGGAATGACTCCCGGGGACAAGCGCAACAAGCCAGAGTCCTAGATCTTTCCGTCAGAATGACTCTCCCGCCCTCCGTCACCCACCCCCGCGCCCTTGAAAACATGCAACACACCGTGGCTGACGGAAGGTTAGGCAAGACGAAGCCCCAGGAGGGAGGGAGGCAGCTGACCGGGTGTTAGTCCACAGCGGACACTGGATGATGGACCCGACCGGCCCAGCTTGCCGTCTTTAGTATTTACAGATGCTTTAAATCCATACCTGACGAAGATGCCGAAAAGAAGATACATTCCTATGTACAAATGTCCGGCAATATACTATGTTTTTCAGAAAATTTTCATCAGCTACAACCCAATGATCTAGTTTACGCAAAAGAAGACTTTGGAACTCACATTGCATGCACAGAAACATCCGTGGATCTCCACGCAGGAAGTGCGACCGTTTCCTGAGACGCGTGAAGCCCAGCACCCGTGAAACCACAGGAAGCTCACTTCCACGTTTCTTCGTCTCCGTCTCACAAGGGAAACGCAGAGACCAAAAGCCCTAACTGCACGAGGCTGCCCCTGCCGACAGGTTGTTGCCACCCGGCGTGGCCGGAGCACGGCCCCTTCCCGCGGGAGAGGCCACGTGAGCTGCCGCCGGGGCGCCGAGCACGCCCGCCGCTTGGCGCCCCGTTCTCTCACGCAGGTCGCTGCACGCAGGTCCCCCGCAGGCCGCGGGTGGGCACTGGCACACCCACTGTGCAGGTGAGCCAACGAGGCTCCGCGGACATAGCTAGCGAGTCCCACACCCTAAAGAGAAAGAGGAGGAGGGAGCTAAAATAGTTTTAACTGAGAAGGATCACGTCCAAGCAGGAGGCTTGAAACGTTGGAATAAATGGTCAGGAGCAGTGAAGGGCCCGAGATTTTATTCTGCTTGCAAGCCCCAGTTGTTCGGCCGAAACACCAGACGCCCGGGCCGGAAACGAAGGACAGCTCATCGCCCGAACGGCACCTGCCCAGGTTCCCACGGAGCGACACAGGGAGGCCCGGGTCACACCTGCGCGGGCGGTGGGGGGGGCTCAAAGCCGGGGCTGGTGAACCGCCCGGGACTGGTGAGGCGGGTGCCACCCCTGTCCGTGGCCTCAGCCTTTACCTCTGCCCGCCCGACAGTGACCACATCTGCCTCCCACTCCTTGGGGACACGCTGTCCCCACCTCCCGAGGCTGCTGACCTTACAACCATGGAAAAGACCACGCAGAACGGGCAGGCAGTGTCTCCCCAGGCATGGAGAGACGGGCGAGGCCGGGGAACAGAGAAGGTCTCCCAGTGACGTGCCCCGATTCGCTGCCCCCCCATTTGCTGGCAGTGATTAAAGGTGATGAGGACCGAGCACGGGCGGCAGCACGGAACTGGCGGGGTCTGCAGCCCCGTGGGCCTCCGGGCGCCGCTGACCAACGGGCCGACCGTCCCTGAGCTGGGATTTACCACGTGCTCAGACCGCGAGGGACAATTTTATAGTAAGCCGGAGAGTAATCTGAGGACTCCCTTCTCGAAACAATGGTCTTGGAAATTGATTATAAGATGCAAATGATACAAGCTAAGTTAAAATACCAGCTTTTAGAAGCCACGGCATGAGCATTTTTTCCATGCCCCCATAGGATACCTTTTTTTAACCCAAGAACTAAAAACAGTTTTCAAGGAGAGAATTTTCCAGCTGCAACCAGCTGTGACTTCTCTCTGCCAGCTCGACTGTCCCTGAGGCTTCACACTGAGAGGCTGCCTCAACTCGCTGTGTTATTTCTGTCCAAGGAGACTCGCTGAGTTTGAGTGAAACGGTCTTGGCTCACCGTAATTAATCTCCGCGTGTGAGCTGCCCCCTTTGCCTTCCACAAGCGAGGAACAAAAGCAGCTCTAAGTAACATTCGAAATGCTAGGCTGATACGAAACACCCATTAGCAGATCCGTGGCCTGCTTGTAACTCTGACAAAGCTCCAGCGCCACCCCAATTCCGGGTGTCAAATGACAAGATTGGTGAGTGACTCCTTTCAGCTGATGGCACGTTCAATGGCTACGATTTAAAGAAAAAGAAAGAAAGAAAGTCCCTAGTCCAGCTGACAGTTTTATGGAAACTGCCCCATTGACCCATTGTGGCTCTTCTGTTAGCTGAAATCTTTGTAACCATATTTTTGAAATAATTCTAGAAAACACATACTTTGATGTTCTGTGCATTTTCTTTGATGTTCTACAACGTGAACAGAACCTTAGAGAAAAAGAGTCTTTTCCCCCGAAGTGGCTGAGTTTCAGGGGAGGTGACTGGGAGAGCGGGACAACGGAGTCTCACGGTTCTGAGCCCCGGTGTCTCCACCCACCTTCACGGGGCCCCGAGTTCCAGTGAAGGCCCTTTCACTGAACTGTAACACCTGGTGTCTGCAGGGGGCACTGGAAGGCACCTTCTCTCCGCACACTTGGTCACTAGATGGCCCGTGACACAATGAGGCATGTAAATTCTGCAAAGTGGTCTGTTCTGAGGGAAAGGCGAGGCGGAGCAGACACACACAGCAGACGCCTTTTCCCCTCCATCCGTTATCCTCGGGGATGAGCCCGCAGGAATGCGCCCTCAAGGACCTCAGCCCTCGCAGGTCGTGCGGGGGGCGAGGGACGCGGCCCTTCGGGGAAAGGAAGACACGTGCCCTCCGTGCTGCCGCCGGTCGGGAGGGGCGAGCACCAGGTCCGCACACGATGCCACGGACTCCCGACAGCCAACGCCCGGAGCTGCAGGCTGGAGAAGTCAAGACACTGACCGAGCCGGCAGCATCATGGACAAAGGAGACTACTTGGCCGGATTTCCGAGAGGGTAGGAGCCTGTGGCCGAAGTCCAGAGACCGCGGGCCGCTCCAGGACCAGCGCGCGCACCTTGCCCGGGCCTTCTCTCTGCATCTGCCCACACTCGGCCCACACGTGGCCTGCGCATTTCGTGGCTTCCCGCCATGATGCCTCACCCCGCAGCTGGACTGCGCGGAGCAGCAGCAGCCACCGGACGGCGCTATCTCTGGGCCAGGCCCTCTGATAAGTGCTTCACGCGGATCATCTCACTCACGCCACACAACCGCCCCACAAGGTCCACAGGATCGTCACGGGACAGTCACCCCCCCCAACACAGGTGAAGAACTGAGACACAGGGACAAGCGGTAAATGTCCCCGAATCACACAACTCTTCGTGGTACAGCTGGAATTCACGCCCAGCCCGTGTGGCTACGAAGTCCTGGGGTAATCACTGAAAATGCCCCAGCACAGGGAATGTCCTGAGGTCACAGGTCGGTAGGTCATGAAGCCAGGTACTGCAGAGCACGAGTCACCGTGCGCACGGACTGACCCACTGCAGAGTAGATGTGAGCACACTGCTCACGTGGCTGCCACGCCTGCACACAAATTCACTTCACCCCCATCTCTCCAAATAGGGAGATGAAGTGTTGCTGTTGTTTTTCAAAAGCAACAGATGGAGTTCACGCGTCCCTACAAATTCAGGCTTGGGAAGGACTTCACAAAGATGCAGAAGCTTTAAAAAAATTCCTCTTCCAGTATGCAAATATCAAGTGTTTTTCTTGACAAACTTTTTAATACCCCAAGGGCGTCTCGCTGTTCCCAAGACACACACATTTGTACCTACGAGTATCCAGCACCTGGCGCACCGGAGTAATGTCAACTGTGTTTACTTCAGTAATTACCTTCAAACAAACACATGTAGTGATTTTACCTGAATGTCAGCTCCCACATGGCACTTTCCTTGGCTAACTAAGGCCTGGAGGAAATAAATTAATGGATCAAAACCTGGGAAAACTCTCCCTCAGCCCTTGAAACAGTAGGGAGACCTAGAATTTTAAAGATTCCCCAAAGGTATTGTGTTCTTCTCAAATAACACTCACAGTCAAAGGCAGCTAAACCATGCAAGGGAACAGACGTCAGAAATGACAACATGTTACACACCCCGTAAACCAGCAGGAAGTTATCACGATGGTGGAAATCGAGTGATTTTATGTGGACCAGACACAGAGGTTTTTTTCTCCATCTGTATCTTTCCAAAACTCAGATGCCGGGCTCTCTCCTAGGGATTCCGAGTGCTCTCCAGGGGACGACTGTGTGGACACTGGGGTCGTCAGCTACTGCACTTGGAGCCGAGGGTGACGCAGAAACCTGGCTGAGCCGTCCTGATGAACCACCACCGAGATAATGGGTGGTGGACATCGGGAGGTCCGCAGTCGGTTTCCCTTAAGTAAGAGTTTGGATGATGTGGGTTCCTTGACGTTGCTACGAATAGAAACACAGATAGCGCAGAACTCATGTTGACACCCCCCAAACCTTGCACGGTTGAAACTAAAGCTCTAGGCGCTCAGGATCAGGGGTCACAGTGACCTTACCCACCCAGACTGCCCCCTCGTCAGTGTGGGTGCTCTCGCCAGTCCCGGGAGTGACAGTCCCCAGCCTCTGCTGCCGCCTGACCCCGTGCCTTTGAGAAGGGTTCCCCGTGGACTGGAGATCTCCGTTTTCAAAGTGATTTTGAACATGGGTGTTGTTAGCAGTCTCACGTTCACCAGCATTTATTTATTGTTTGGATTACTGCAAGCTGCACTTGCACGAGCAACGGTCCCACCTCCAAGTGCTGGGCAGACGGGGCGCAGGAGACGGGGGCCAGGCAAACCAAGGCCCGCAGGGTCCCAGACCCCCCGACCCGGCCACGAGCGCTCACCGGCGGCCTGGGTACTGCTCTTCTCGGGGTAACAGACTTCACTTCCTCCACAGCCTAAGGTCCCAAATGAGTCCAAGCCCCAGCCCCCCACTGCAAGTGGGCTGGGACATATGAGAGACGTGTTTAGTGTCACACCCCTGATTAGTTAGTGACGCCTCTACGAGCCAGCAGAGGGGTTCCACGGGGGTTTCACGGCCAGCAGTGGGCGGCTGGCAACGAGCTGACTGTGCTGAGACCCCCTGGCACCGTGACTCACCTCTGGCTGTCCGTGTGCCACAGCTCCAAACGCAGAAGCAGACACACTGTTTGGAGAGGACATCTGATACACGTCTGGCTGACTGTGAAACAACCTGTGATGAGACTGTTGAGTTACAAAGACCGAGTTACGCCTTAAGCCAACCTCGGCTAATCCAGCGCACCCCTAGCCTCTGGCGGCGGGGGCAGGGCCTGGCCACGTCGCCATAAATCTCTCGATGTCATTACCCAGCGACTTCAAGTGTATGCTCTCCTGTGATTAATTTGTCTGCCAGGACACTTGTGTTCACAGATCTAATTGCTTTATTGCCACTCTCTGCTTTAATTCATTCCAGATCCTATTCATTATTCATGCATTACTTTGCTTACTTGTTTGGGCTACTTTAATGGCAGAAAAAGTCCTTTAAAAATATTATTTTTAATCCTATGAAAATGGAAATTTATGTTTAATGAATTCCTACCACATATAACTTGGTTCTAAATAGCTAAGACCAGTGAAAACAGTTTCAAAGGGTTGTGAGATTAGCAAATTTCAGTATTTTAAAACCACCTCAGTTTTTTCACTATAAACAGAACTGAACAGTTATATGAAGCAATATATCCACAGCTTTTCCTGTATGGTTATTTAGATTAGATGTTGAGACTGCGGGTATCTAATAACTCTTTGATTTTCTGGTAAACATAAAATGCCAATGTGCAATTTTAAAGTAGATTAGACCATTATTAATTGAAGCACTTAACTAATTTTAATGTAAAATTACCTGTGGCTATTGGACAATACATTTCAAATAACCTGATGACACACTTTATAAAAAATTCATGGGTTGATTAGTTTCCATACAAAACAGGTTTGTGGTGAGGAAATGAAAAGAAATTTTTCTTCAATGCACAGAAGCACTAGAACACGGGGAAAAAAAGAGCCTCTTTTTCTGAAGTACCAATGTACCGATGTAAATGGCCAATGAGGCTTATTCAGTCTACTTAGCGCTAGGATATAATTTTGGTTTTAAGTATTTCTTGAATACGTGCTTTCCTCCCAGAGTGCCAACACGACAACATCCCCAAGAACATAATCCCGTCCACCGGGGAGGCGGCGCTGCTGCGGGGGGATATGCCGCGCGACACAGCGCGCCGCGTCTGGGAGCCGGGCGAAGGCTCGGGGGCCGGAGGGGCGCCGTGCGAAGAGGCCGCACAGGCCCCGAAAGGGCACTGGTAGGCCCTGAGCGGCAGACTGCCACGGAGGGACGTGCCGGGCTCTGCTGGGACTCCAGGCAGGATGAACCATGACCTCTCAAGCACTGTACCCTCCGGCTCACGGCCTCCCACCGCAACCATGAATTCCTCCGTGGCCACTTTCCAACCCGACGTACCTTCTTCATCTGAAGAGAAGCAACGGCCCCTCCTGTCCGGGCCAACACGCATCCCGCACACCCGTCACACTCAAGTCACGTGCTTTTCCCAGCAGGACACGGGCCCGGGGTTGTTCACTGCTCTCCCCTGCATCTCTCTCTCCCTCTCCCTCTCTCCTTACATCCCCGTATTTCTCGGGACCTCACGCCAAGGACGGCAACCCTCTCCGGTCACGCCGGGTCTCAGGCCGCCCTGGAAAGCTGCTCTGAGTGCACTGGGCAGGACCGGAGACTTGCGCGCAGAGGAACGGCACGACTCTGACCAGTGTGAAAGCACCACCGCACAGTGAGACTGAAAACACTGCAGCCACCATGGAAAGCAGCGTGGGGGCTCCTCAGAAACTAGGGGAAGAATTGCCGCGTGACCCAGCAACTCCTCTCTGGGGATTTATCTGCAGGGAATGAAAATGATAACTCAAAACTGCATCCCACCTCATGCTCACTGCAGCACCAGGTACAGTGGCCAAGAGATGGAAGCCACCCAGGTGTCCGAGGACAGGTGAGCGGACAAAGAAGAGTTGGCACGTGTGCACGACAGCATGGGCGGGCCCAGAGGGTGTCGGGCTCAGTGACCAAGTCAGAGACAGAGGAAGACACATACGACATGGACTCACTCACACGTGGAATCTGAAAAACAAAGCCAATGAAGACAGAAAACAGAACGGAAACAGGCTCTCGGACACACAGAGCCACCCAGGGTTTCCCAGAGCGGGGCGGACAGACAGGGCGATGCAGTGGGGGCGATGGGGCGGGGAGGCAGCGGCTCCTGCTGTAGAAGGAATGGGTCGCGGGGGGGTACGCGCAGCCCTGGGGCACAGCCGTGACGCCAAAGCAGCTGTCTGTGGTGGCAGGCGGTTACCGGCGACTCCACGGTGGTGACCCCTGCACACGGAACGGAACGCAGACACGGAACCAAACGCAGACACGGAACCGCTGTGCCGCACACCTGACGCTCACGCAGTCCGGCAGGTCAGCTGCTCTTTAGTGAAAACGAACCGACGACGGGACGCGCCAATGACCATGCTGAGAACGGCCTGGACTTAAGAGACCGCGGCGGTACCGGCAGCGCTGCCGGGGTGATGCCAGGCACGGCCACTGGAACAGGGATACAGGAAAAAACGTCGGGACCTGTGTAATTTCAAAGACTTTTTGAGAATAATTTTGACTACATCTAACTTTCAGTTTTAACTGACATGAGTGTGTAATCCCACATAAATGCCATTTCTTTACACCTTGTATTATTTATCAAATACATTGTAACCAATGTAATCATTAAATTCAATTAGGGAAATGTTAGAATTAATATTTAGTCTATCTAATTGCCCTAATCAGGCATTTTAACATAGAAAATAAACATTTTCTACCAAGCATAATGAAAACATTTTAAAAACCATCTGCGTTGACCTTGGCCAGGGGTCTCTTTCACCAGGAGCCAAAACCAGGGGAAACTCGGCGGCATAAGTGTTTCCGACGTCACTGCGCGGGGTCTCCAGGATCGTCCCCCTGACACGTGGACCCGATCCGCCTCGCAGAGACCACACGTCCGTCCGGCGGTGCACCTGCGCGGAAGCTACCGGGCCACTGTCCTGTTCACTCGATCAGCAGAGACTTCGGGGGCAACAACTCGGGCTCAAAGGGAGCCTTGTTTAAAGACTGCTGATTGGACTTTGAACTTAAAGTTTCTTTATTATTTATTAATGTTGTATTGCAATGTCTCCTCATCACTGGCTGGAGAGGGAAATGCATCCTCATTGGACTGAAATAAAGTGAAGACCAATGTGTCAGTGCTGGCTGAAACCACTTCCTACCACCCGTCCCCACCCTGCACAAAGTGGGCCAGGGGAGACAGACCCCGCCCTCAAATGCAGACTGAGGCTGACTCTTGATGGGCAGAAAGCAAAGAAAAAGGACTGATTTTCTCTTAATGGTATGCACTTATCATACAAAGCTGGTTAGCAACTGCACGTGGCACAACCCAGCAGTTACTACCCGACATGGGAAATGGCACGCCTGTTTTGCCAAACCACCTCAGAAAAACACCTCACTCCTTGAAGAAGCAGGGGCATGTTCGAAGAACATTCAATAAGGTAGCAGAAATCCACACCGTGCTCTCCAAAGGTCATTTATGTTTTTCAGGTCAGGAAACACTAGGAAAAAAAAAAAACCCTCACTGATAAACAACAAAACAGACAACATTCCAAGTAGCAGACTCGGTCAACAGCTCTTGTACTCCTTCTCCCCAGTGACCGTCCAGAACCAGATGGGAGGCGAAAATATTGCCACATTAGAAAATGTTCGTATTTGCCAGTGACTCAAAGTAACGAAAAGGCTAAATCTGGCCACCCGGCAGCGCTTGCTTCTACTGGAGAACTCCGGTTTGGTAAGTTGGGGGTCGAGGCAGTTCATCTCCGATGCAGTAATACCGGGTTGTACGGGGCAGTAATAAACACCCGGTGTTCCTGCCTTCCTGCGGGCGATCTGCTCTGGGGGCCAAGGGACTGCTTCCCCTGAGCGATGCCCCGCCGCCGCCGTTTCCCCGGGGTGACGGACGAAGGCCGCCGCCCGCCCAGGATTCACTGTTTCCCGGAACTGCCGGCCAGCGGACTTCCTCTGGGGCACGGGCAAGGGCAGAGTACGATTCAGCCACAGTGACTCTGCACACCCTACAATGCACGGCCATTTCACTACTGTAAAATAGGTCTCGGGGAAAAAAAAAGAAAAATGCAATCGAGTTTCATGAGGTATGATATCTTACAAACCAGAAACTTGATGCATAAAACTATATACATATAAAATACATACATATTATATATATATAATATGTATGTATATATATCCCCCCTTACATGAACCCAGTCTCCACCTCGACCCTCGCTTCCCCTGGGAAAAGGAAGCTGATGGAGGTGCCCAGACAAACCCGGCCGCTGTCAGTGCAGGGCTGGGCTCACAGAGCGGAGAGACTGTGGACGGAGAACACGCTGCTCGCCAGCCCCGTCTCCCCAATCAAGATGGAGACGAGACGTGCTGGTTATGAGGGGAAATGAAACACTGCACGTGAAGTCCTTGGCACGATGCCTGACACAGAGCGAATATTCGATGAACGCTGTTATTGTTATGATGATCAACACAGAGTTCTATGAGACCAAAATCTATCGCAGAGCATCAAGAAGAAGGATAATCAGCTCTGTAGCCAAATATGCATATTTACAATTATGCTTTTTATGTGTTGGCCATGAGTTTCAAGGCCCATCTGAAACCTCACTCCCTGAGACAGAAACAGGGCTAACTCGAATGCCCGACAGTGCTGCCATGAAAACACGTGTGTGTGTGTGTGTGTGTGTGTGTGTGTGTGTGTACATGCTGGGCTGGGCCTGGGCTTGTCATTTGAGCCCAGATTTCCTCCGCCTCTCCCTTTCCAGAAGGATTGACTCTTCGGAGCTATTCGGTACATTTACAAAATGCGACATGGATAATCCCTGGTAAATTGCTGCTTGATTACACTTATTGGAGGATTATTGGCCTGAAAGTATTAATTCCACTTGCCAAAGTACCTAACTTACTACATTTACATGATTAGAAAACAGGGCTTATTGCTGGGAAGAACAAAGATGGAGAAACAAGGTGCATAATCTCCTTTTTGGCATGAAGCCGGGCCCCCACCTGAAGAAGAACAGGGTGAGGAGAGGATCAGAAAAGCACCCGGTTTCGCCCAACCTCTCCCCTTCTGACGAGCACAAAGACAGGCTCCTTGCGGTGGCTTCTGCCACACAGTGGTTTAAAGTTATGTTTCTCTGCAAAAATCGTTCAGAGGATAGTTTACAAATGTTCTCCAAGTGCTACCGACTTTCATTTTGATAGTTCCAGGGCCTGCGTGTGCCTATTCCAGGAAACAGGGTGAACGCTGAAGATCTTTGACAAACGGGAATGAATCCAGTCGCGTCCACGGCCTTTCCGCCGGCCACGTCCTCTCGGGTGTAACCCCGGTGGCAGCGGCACGGCTGGTTTCCCACAGCGCTTCATCCGAATCGGGGTGAGCTGCTCGATGCCGGCTCTGCTGCAAAGCAGGCTGAGGGGCGGTGGCCTTCGCAGGTGCGGTCACAGGTCCGAGGAGGCGGCTAATGTAACATCCATTGAGGTATAACGTGTTTCCGTGGGCTATGCAAAGTGTGTTTCCAATAGTTATGTGCGTTGGCACCCCTCCCCCCCGTAAGCTCCTCGAGTCTGTGTCCTGTGTGCCTAGTAAGGGCAGCATGCAGTCTCCCTCCAGGGTGCGTCCCGCTTGCTCTGGTCTGTCTAGGGTTTCCTACGTTTGACCCTAGGGCGTAAATCTGGTGACTTACCGAAGGTTATTAGCTCCTCTCTAATTCTCCCTCTAGCAGCGACCCCTGTCTCAGCCTGTCTAGCGAGTCCTGTCTCATCCTAATTCCTCTCAGTATCTTCTCATTATCTGCACTCTTATCTGTCTACCACGCCCTCCTCTCATTGTCTCTCTTTCCTTAGGTATTGTTCCACCCTCCTGCTTCTTTCTCTCTGGTGTTGTAGGTACATTTACTCATTCTCTGGCGTGCCTGACTGCTCTCTCGTGTTCCGAGAAGTCTATGAATTTTGAGGTTGAAGGTCTACCCTTCCTGTTTTTATATTTCTCTCCTCTGTTTGCACCATGAGTTCAAATCCTCAAATGGTTCTAAAATCTGTGTCCAGCATAATGACTGTAGCTTTTGTTGGCCTATGGTCAGCGTGAACTTGGCCTTGGTCATGACTCCTAAATTATATTCAGTCCATATGATCTGTGTGTTGCCCTTATAATATCCTCTTAAATATCCAGGCATTGAACAATTTAGAATACACTTAATTAAACATGACATGGAGTGAAGGTTGTGTTTTTTGTGTAAATGCTCTTGGCTGGGGCCAATTCAGATTTAAATGATCATAAACACATTTGTAACCACAATGTCTGTATGACCTATTTTTAGTACTAAATTAAGCCACATTGTCTCTATCCTATGATGGGGGAGCCTGCCCTGTAGGAACCTCAAGAACATAAATGAGTCTGGTCTTTCTCTGTCACCAGGTTTGGTTGACAGGACGCAGGCTGCCGCTACTCCTACCCGGCCCACTGCAGCGGCCACCGGGGCTGTCACGAGTCTTCTCAGGACTGGTGTGTCTGGCGTTGCTAAGAGTGAGCGAGTCACAGCTATACGAACAAGTGTGCTCACAACCGGACAGCCCACCCAAGGAAACTCCCCAGCGGGCTGAGATGTGCTCTGCCCCGTGAGGCCGGAGCCGTCCCAGTGATCCAGCAAGCATTTCCTTCTCCACCGGCAATTACTTCCTGTGGCAACGATTCCCCTGTGATCTCTTACAGTGGCCTTGGGCGGGCATTTGTCCCTCCTTCCTCCCTGTCCCGCGTTAATTTGCGGAGGGGTTCTACCAGAACTCCGTGTGTGTCTGCCTGCTCTTTCTCTCTGGTTCGAATTAAATGCTGCCCAAATGAAGGCTTCCTGAAGCATGGTCCTTCTAGTTAGTTATTGCTTTTAATTCTCTCTTCCTCAACCCACTGAATCTCTCTGTATTTCCTGCTGCTGTGGGGGTGTAAGCTAGAGGAAAATGCCACTGTATGTCTAGTTTTTGCACTAATTTTAGGACCTCACTGGTGTGAAGTGTGTTCCTGGACCACTCTCTATGACTTGAGGTGTCCCATTAATGGTGGGGACACCATGCAGCCGAGGCTCGGGCTGCTGCCTTGGCACCTGCGTGCACTCAGGCTTGCCTAGACCTGCGCCTGCACGTACACCTACCATGGGTGGGTATGTTCCTTCTGAGGCCCCGCTGCTGCTGCAGGGTCCATGAAATCGGCCTGCCTTATGGAGACGTCAGGTCTGTGTGTGTCTGATGGTGATCGCACTTCTCTGTCGCTCACTGAAGTGTGTGCACCCCTCACAGGTCTTCTGCAAGGCCCCCCTCCCTTTCTGCCCAGGGACCTTCGGCTCCCTTCCTGCCCCGGCCATGGCATGCCTGTGCTCCCGAGTGTCCCAGCGCCCTGTGCAGCAGCCCAGCCTTCCTCCTGGTGGCACCTCTCCACACGCCCTCTCTTTGTTCTCAAGAGTATTTGCCCGCCCTTTCAGTTAGAATAATTGTGACACTTTGGCTGGATAAACTTCATAGTCCTTAAATTTAGAAAAACATTTTCTCTGACTTTGGGGAAGTTCCCTTTTAGTATTTCTCCCCTTGTAAGTTTATCCGCTATATTATTGAAGACTGTCTCTCTTGAGTCATCTTTTTGATGGAGAGAGACATTATATTCCATATATTACTTTTCTTACTGGATTCATTCAATTCTTCCCAGTGGTCCCTAGACCAGACATTCTTTCCATTAATTTTGAAATCTGTTTGGCTCATTTTTGAGACCAAATAGTGCTGCCATTTGCTATGGCCTGTGAATCTGTAGAGATACAGCTTGTTTTCTTGCCTCCTTTCTGGAGTGTCTCACTGCCAACGCTGCCGCGGCGAGCCCAGCACGCAGTGCTGGCACAGACCCAGTCGTCAGCCTCAGAGCTCCGTGGTCCTGGGGCCGGGAAGTTACAGCTATCCGTCATCCAGTGCGTCCACTTTCAGCGGTCGAGGGGCCGCCTGTGAACCAGGAATCAGACAGAGAGTCAGACCAGGAGGGGCCCCCGTTTCCCCGCAGGGGCACGGACTGGCCCCTCCCTCGGAGTTGCCCGGCAAGCCTGTCTCTGCTGGAGAGGCCCCTCCGTGAGGAGACCTGTTGTCCTGGAGCAGTCACACCCCTGCTCTGGGTGCGCCACTTCCGTGCCAGGACCTTCTGGTTCAGCGCCACCCCCGCCACTTCTTCAGGACCGAGTCCGCCCTGGCCGGCGCCGGGTCTGGGATCTGACAGCAGGCGGACGTTACCAGTGAGAGGCTCGGCTGCCTTTCTGTGCTCCGCAGAGAAGCCCTGCTGAGTTTTCCAAGTGGGAGGATCTGCTCAAGGCCCCCGGGCAATGTCTGGTCCAGAAACCAGCTGGCTTATGGGACGTACCTCGGCTACTCTTGGTCCATAAGGCCCAAGTGCCATCATCACTGGACTATGTCCAGTCCAATCTGATCGGTCGCCTTTTCTAGGATAACTTCACTGCTGGAAAGTCAACATGTATCCCCTTAGCACTGGGGTTCACCCCATTCAAAGTCAGAGGCTCTCCTGCGACACCATGGGTCGGTCTGAGTCTGCGTCCCCTGTAAGGACTATGTCGTCATCTCCAAGAGCCAAAGTGCCCAATTAAAGGCTGAGCCTCGGTCTTGTTAGTGGGTCCCCGAACGCCTGTATTTCACCTGTTGCTGAGTCTGGAACTTCCCTTCCTCCAGATGATCACTGCATTCCCCCAAATTCTGCGGATGTATCAGGGCCATGGGTACTGTTCTTTGTCAATAGTCCACCCTTTGGTCCTAAGTCCTTCAATTAATTTATCTTTTTCCTTTTTTTAGGAGTTCTGGGTCATCATGCCTCATCATGATATCATCTACACAGGGTATGACCAATGACCCACATTTTGTTGTATCTCTTTGGGAGGCCAGCAACGTGGCAGCCATAACTGGACCACCGCGGCGTCCAGGCGGCAGTCTTCTGAACTGGCATCGCGTGCCTTCCCAGCCGAGTGCGGGGACTTCCCTAGAGGGTGGTGACTTCCCTAGAGTGTGGAGCAGAGAACTATCTGACATGCCCATACTAACAAAACACTTGGAGTTCCTGGCTGTTATTCTGTTAACTTCCTCAGCATCTGGCAAAACTCCAAGTACTTTTGGTAAGAATTTGTTAAGATTCCTGTAATCTATAGTTAATCTGTTTTGGCCCTTTGGTTTAAGAACTGGCCGTACTGGGCTGTTATCAAGATGAGATCTCCCTTTCTCTAGGATATCTTCCCTTGAAAGTGCTAGTGTTTTTCCCGTATTTCTTGGTATCATCCCTTTAAGGGACATTGTTTAGTATGAGCAGCTCTGAACAGTTTGGGAAGCTCAGTTGGTTCCATTTCTACCTGTGCCAGGTTTACTCAGTATCACCTAAGGGTTCTGTGTGGAACAAAAGCCCCTAATAAGATCGGTAAGGTATCCGTTCCTAATATATTTTATATGGTACGTGCTGTATATCCTATTATTTCTAAGGGCTCTAAGTTAGAGCCCAATAGTAAAACACTGCAGTCTTTCCACCTAGTCCCTTCCACATGAATAGGCACACACACTTCTTTCTATTTTAAAGGCCTGTTTTACTTGAGTTATTTGAGATCTGTATCTCTAAGGAATTCAACCACTCTTTCTTAAATATTTATAAATATTTCAAGTTTGATGTAAGGTCTGTTGTCTGTCACCCCAGTTGAAAGCACAAAGTGTTTCCCATTTTTGAGATACACCTTTGTGCAAGTGTTCTAACTCGTCCTTGCGTTTGTTCCACGCTGCTCTGTCTAGGCTGCAAGTTCCGACCTGCGCTGTGACTCCTGTCTGGTATAGGTCTGTCCTGCCCATTGTTAGGGACCCTATGTCTCCTTGGTAGGTGCAAGTTTCTGTCTTCTTGTTGCCCATCTCTATTTTGGGGTGGCTGCCAATTTCTATTGTTATTTCCCGCCGATTATAATTTACTCTCATTGTGTCATTTAACCTCTGAGGTATTGATTCATTTCTCTGTTATATTTTGGCACTAAATGTAAATTTTGGTTGGCCACTTAGCCCTGACGACGACTGGGGTATGTTCACTGTGCGCTCAGCCGCCCCGGCCCGCACCACCGCCTGCACGCACGGCATCTCTGCAGCGGGCGGGGCTCCTCTGAGGGCCGCCTTTTCCATGCCAGGGGCCGCCGGCATCGGTAAGGCTGGCTGTGTTGGTGCCCGTCCTACCCTCTACCAGGGACAAGACTGCCGGTTTCCTGGGGATGTCGATCACCCGTTTCCGATCCACCCCTCCTGACCCACCCCTCCTGCGCTGTCCCTGTGCTGTCTCGTCCCCGGGGGCAGCTGCTCTCCCTCTGAGCCCTTGACGTCCAGTCCCACCGGGTGAGGATCTGCCGTGGGCCTCTCTGCATGAGCTCTGCTCAGGCTGTGCCCCTGCCTCCTGTTCTGAGGGTCCTGAAACTTGTCTCATTTCTGCTCCCGTGACTAATAACAGTGCCAGCTCCTGTACCCCAGGCCATGGCAGCCCACGTGCGCGTCACGTCCTGTTGTGGGAAGTCTGCCCTCGCGTCTGGTAACTCCTGTCTGCTGTGGCCCCTCCCCTCCCCTCCCCTGGGTGCTGAGGCCTTTGCTGCCCGTGATGGCAATCTGTCACCTGTTCTCTCAGCACCGCTGGCCTAGTGGGACGCTCCACGGGTCCTCAGGGTCGCCTGGGTCCTCCGGATGGGGGTTTCTAGATTGACGGCACCGTCATCACTAAAAGCGGCTCTAACGTCGTCCACAGACTTGCTTCTCTGCGTTATTCTGTGCACTAAATTCTTCCCTTTGCGCCTATCGGCATCTTCCCGGGACAATGTCTTCAGGAGGAGTGCCGGCACTTCTGTGTTTACAGGCAGTTCCAAGTGTCTCGGAGCAGTGAGGTCTCTCCATAAATCCTCAGTGGTTTGTGTGGGCAGTTTCCTGCCGACGCGCCCTCGCTCTCACACTGGGGACCCTCCGCTGGGAGGACAGGGGGAGGCCTTCTTTTGCAAGGTAGGCCTTTTTCCAATTTCTTTCCCAGGGCCAGCGCTTTTCCTGCTGTAATACTTTGCAACCTCGTATAATTTATTGCTGTAATATAATTCAATCTGCCACCTCAAACGGCCCAACCAATGAATATTTTTAGCAACTTAGACTCTCTTTTCTCAGCCTTATAACACACACACCTATTTGGCTGTCCACCCACACTTTCGTTGATGCTGTGTTTTAGTTTTAGTTTTCAACGTCTCTGAGCCAAACACAATTTCCGAGTCAGAGTTTGGACTTGATTTATCCTGCTGACTATACCCGCTGTGGCGGGTGACACTCTGACCTTACAAGGCTGTGCCATGACCACGGCTAGAGGCTGGCGTGTAGCAAAGACTACGGCGTGGACACGCGTGAGGTCAGAGTGTCTCCTGCAGCACAGTAGCCGCATTCACCTGATCACAATGGTCACCGCAGAAACAGCAAGAGCAGATTAAAAAGGACAGACTTCTCCGGCACACCGCGGCAGGTTCGGGCTGGAACAACCAGGGTCAAGTTGGAGAATTACGTTAGGGAAGAGTATGAGTGAAGAGTGCGCAGACCTGACCTTCACCGCCCGTCACACCCAGGCAACTCCTAAGCTCCACATCACCTCGTGCTGCTGGGATGCCGTGATGCCATCCACGGCGACGCCAGAGCCTCTCCCCACCACCGCCTGCCTGCCTGAAAGTTTTGCTCCTCAGGGAGCTGAGCCAGGTTCCCAGGCCGGGGTCTGTTCCAGGAAAGTTTCGCATTGTGCGAGGCCAGGCCAGGACACACGTCAGCAAACTGTCTCAGGAAGTCCTGGGGCTCACTCCGGTGGTCATGGCACACCGGTGGGCTACACGCTAGGCTTAGGTGGAGAGTGATGATGGGAAACCCTCCTCACTCCACCCTGCCTCGCCCAACCCTCTGCGGCGCAGGGAGCGGTTACGGCCGTGTCAGACGCACAGCATGGCTGTGCGAGCTGTGAGCTGGCGTCTGCAGGGCGCTCGGAGCACCAGCAAGAGCACAGCCAGCGCCCCCACGAGCAGCACTCCCGTTTTTGAAAACTGCCCCGTTTCAGAAGTAAGGAATCTGAAGCTCAGATAGTTTACCGAGATCACGTCGCTGCCGACTGACGCGCCCAGAACTGGCACTGGGGTCTTTCTACTCCCTCAACTCTGTACTCGACACCTTTTCCTTCTGGCCGAGCACCTAGAAGCCCAGGCACGAACCAGGTGCCGCGGATTCGGGGGCCGCAGCACCCCATCTGGCGCGAAGCACATCCCACATTAAATCCGCTGCCACGGGACTGACACGTTCTCAGTCCACAGCCCGTCAGACTCAGCTGCATTCGTGCAGAGATGGCGACCGAGTCACTCTGACTGTCCCTAAGGGCCTCGCTGGGCGAGGCACACCGTCAGCCGTGACTCTGTTAACCAGGCTTCCCGCAGAGAGAAGGCGCCCTGTCTTCAACCCCCCTCAGTTCTCTAGTTCGGAGGAACGTGCGTGGCCTTTCGAGGCTCGTAAGCATGTTTCAAAGTGAGGAAGTCGATCCATCCTTTTGAATACAATGCTACCCTTCCCTGGGTGTTTTCGGTCGAGGATAATAAGCTTCCCACTGGAAACAGAGCCGGGCGGAAGTCAGTACCACAGCAGAGAAAAAGCCAGTCTCGGGAGTCGAGGGCTTAACAAAAATCGGCCTTGCCTAGGGGAAAGCAGGCAATTAGTCTAATGAAAAACAAAAAAGAAATAGCCCTAGCTCTTTTTCCCAGTCCCTCTTGTCGAATGTCCTTAAGAGTCTGAGTTGGTGGCGAATTTGTTTACCCTCTTTCTACCAAGTGGACACAGAGCAGCTCTTACTCACCCAGCACCATCTCTGCCACAAACTCCCCCCAAAGGAGCCTGACGGCCGGGAGAAAGCCTGAGCTCTCTCCTGTCTCTTACACACGCAGTGCCCTCTGCCCAGGAACTCGCGCCCTTGTCAGCTGAGAATTCCCACTTGCTGTGGGGGTCTGAATTAAACCTCAAGCCCCTCCCCGCCCACAGCACCCACACCCCATCTGGGGTTCTTGGTCAACAGTCTCTCCCATTAGAAGGGCAATGTCTATCTTGCTTGTCACAAACAGAAGCCCCTTGATAAATATTTACAGAATTGGCCAAAATTGGGTGGGTCCATGGGATATCATCTTCTAAAAATGATGAAAACGTGAATGTCACGCCATCGAAACTCAGGGCTGATGGATTCCCAAAGACAGCCCAACGTGAGTGTCTGGCAACGGGACTCGCCATGATGTGCATCTTAGTAATCTGAGGACCTCACTCTCAACATCCGGGACTCAAAGGGCAAGAGGTGGTCTAACACATTTGCTTATAAAAGACATAAGAAATTGGGGAAGGGGAGGATGTACCTGGTTTTCTATTAACATGGGTTTTTTTATTCTGTATGATTTTTTAAATCCTGTTTACAGTGGCATGGGCGAGGGAACTCTGATGTTTTAACAGGTCTTTATTTTAGAGTTTACAATGTTCAAAATGCTGAAATCAGACTTATATTATATTTAAATACATGGCCAGTAATTTTGCCTGGTTTCCATCATCTGTTTTGTACATCCAAGACAATAAAAAAAAAAAATAAAAAATATGAGAGCCCTGGCTGGTATAGCTCAGTGGATTGAGCACGGGCCTGCAAACCAAAGGGTCACCAGTTCAATTCCTGTCAGGGCACATGCCAGGGTTGCAGGCCAGGTCCCCAGTTGGGGACACATGACACATTGATGTTTCTCTCCCTCTCTTTCTCTCTCCCTTCCTTTCTCTCTAAAAATAAGTAAATCTTAAAAAAACATATGCTGATAGGGTAGGAAAGTAACCTTTCATGACATCTCGGCCTCTTGTGATTTGTTTCCCGAAACTGAGGTCCTCAGGGACAATTCTGTTTCTGACCTCGTTCTCATTCGAGGTTTTATGTTGACACTTGCAGGGAGCTGCCCAGCCTCGGTCCTGGTCCCCTCCGCTCGGTGGCACGTCATTACCTCTCTCCCGTTTCTTTTCGGGCGTTCTGGCCCGTGATGTTGCACCTGGCCTTTAAAACACTCGGTGTTATCTGACACAATAGCCAGGTAGCTTTTTCTGGGCATTTTCTCTCCACAATTCTACTTTCCACTAACCAGAAGGAAATAAAGAGTATTTATAGCCACATCCACTAATTAAATCCAGAAAGGAAAAAAAAATCTTTCAAAGGGTATGAAAATGTTCTGTAAGTTATCAGTAAGTTTTCGAAATCGGCAAATGCAGAGACCATTCTATTTCTAAAGACTCCCCATTTATCCAGGACAATAGGGAATGGGAAGCTCCTGTTTTAATAATCAACTGCTAAGCCCTGTATATAATAAATGAGTTTTAAAATGTTATATAATAGGACTCTTTTTAAAAATATAAGCTTCCAAATAGGACTGAAATACGCTGACCTGTCCCTGTGATCTACAAGTCACTCGAGTGTCCCAGCCTCTCAGGTAATTGTCATGAGTGCAGAGAGCCCTTGCACTAAAGTGCAAAGTGAGTTTTTTCCAGTGGTCTCTTTTCCCTTAGACTGACAAACAAAAAAAAAATGCACAACAATATCTGTTGGATGGGAATGCCATGTCTTGAACCCTAAGTACAGAGGTCACGTGATACAGCTGCATCATAGTGGCCACATAATGCAGTTGCGTCTGGTTAATTCTTGGTATCAGAAATCCTTATATATAAGTACAGGCACCTGATTCTGTAAAAAGTCACGTTATAGCAAAAAGGTAATTACAATTTTTTTTGGTAAATCAAGCAAAATTATACCTATTTCTTGCCAGATGGGCAAATATATGTGTGTGTGTGTGTGCGCGCACATGCCAAAAATTTTAATAATTAGTGCATGTGTGCCATGAGATGAAAAAGGTTGAAAACTACTGCTTTAAAACCACTGCTAGCAAGGAAAGTGGGGCCTGTGGTGGCCGGCGTGACCCCGAAGCCGCACCGCTCTGGGGGGGGGCGGGGGGAGGACAGCAGGCTGCTTCTGCAGGGCGTGGGGAGGCGAGATGAGCGGACGCAATCCAGGCTCTGTCTGGCCAGAGGCGGAGGGGCCGAGTGAACAGACAATGGGGAGAAAGCCAGCAGGGCTTGGGGATGCTATTTTATCTCAAAATAGCAAATACTAAGCCAATATTAATTGAAAATATAAGTATCTATGGTCGTGACATGGAGGGAGGGAGGGAGGGAGGGAGAATGGGAGGAGCAGGGGGTGGGAAAGAGAAAACCCAGCTGAAGGTCCTGTTCGCTGCCGCATGTGCCACGCGCCCAAGGGCGGGGAAGTCACTCTGACAACCCCCAGCTCTCTGGGGGGGGTGGGCGGCCGTGCAGGCTTCAGGGGTCGAAAGTGGCAGATCCCAATCGGTAACCGAGCTCAAGGCAGCAGACCACCGAGAGCTGGGAGGCCATCCCGTCTCTGGGCTAACCAAGACGTAGACACCCCTCCTCCCGCCCCCTCCCCCCCACATCGTGCCCAGCGGGGGTCCCACTAAGAACGCAAGGCTTTCTCCGTGGCCAAGTGGCAGAAGAGGATGGAATTTAAGTATTTCTGCAAGGACAACGGGAAAGTCCCTTTCTGCAACTAGGGAGAAAGACGAGCGCCTTCAGGGAGGCTGGCGGAGCGGGAGTGGGTGTGACTCCCGTTCATCAGACGCACTGTCCCCGGGCCAGACCTCCAGGCCTCAAGGCCAGGTTCAACTGTCACTGCCCAACACAGGGCAGTCTGACAGGGACAGCTCACAGACCCTGAGGCCCGTGAGGCAGGGGCAGCTGGAAGGCAGCTAGCATTGCAAGGACAGCCTGGACCTTTCCACAGGAGCTGGGGCTTCCTCTTCCCAAATGTTACTCTGCACTGTTCCCACGTGCACAGCCTGACTTACACCCTAAAAGTCACCACAGAACCGGGTGTGGGACGTCACCGCCTGTGCCTCAGGGCACCAACTGGAAGTGGGTTCTGGGCTGAGCCCTGTGGGGCTGGAACGCCCAGCTCTGCACTTACTAGTGTGGGAGAGAAGGGGCCACTCGCAGAACCTGACACACCCTCGGCGGGGGGCGGGGGGGGGGTAGTTCCTGTGTGGTGGACACACAATCTCAGAGACCGAAGGAGACCACCCAGGAAGGTGAGGACGCTCTGGGTAAGAGTGAGTCATGGCGGGCAGTCCCGTCCCGAGACAGCATCTTTCTTGACAAAGGACAGTCTCTACCTCGACTGAGTCTATTGTCTCTTTGCACCGAGGGTGACATCCCTCTGCAGGTCAGGGCACCGGGCTGTTTCCCAGACCCCTCGGGGCACAACTGCGTCATAAGCACAGCACCAGAGCCGAGGCCACCAACACCTCAGTGTTACCCTTATCAGGGTAATCGTTGGCTGCGAACTATCCTGTCCCCACAAAGGTACAGGACGCATGCGTCTGTTTACCCGCCGCCACCCTCATTTTTCTTCCACCACCTGGATCGATCCCCAAGGGGAGTCACGCGACCCCCTGTGTCTTCCCCGTTGATTCTGACGTATAAAATGAGGCACGGAACGGCCGTTCTCTGGAGCATGTCCTCAGTCTGTTGAGATTTTGCTTCCTGGTAACTATCGTCATTTTAATGCGAAGAAAGTCGTGAAGATTCTCCCAGATTCGGGCGTCTCTTACAGCACCATCAGCAACAACGCGCTGTAAACTGGGGCAACGGTGCCGACCAGCCTCTCGGGCTGGGAGCACCGGGGGAGGCTTGGACACGGCCAGCGCCCGTTCACGCTGCGCGGTTTCCCGTACTGGTAACTGAGAACGGAGCCACCCAACCCGACGAGGCTTCCCCCGGACGTTTCATCTGCTCTCTTCAGCGAGAGGTGGGGTGGCAGCCGGTCCACACGGCTCCTTCCCGGCCCTCCCGGCGACGCAGCAGAGCAGCTGGAGCGCCGAGGGCAGCGCCCAAACCCGGGGCCCTGGGCCCTGGTGGGGGTCGCCTGCTCCCCAGGACGCCTGGGGGCATCGCAGTGTCCTGGACACCGCCTGGCGGCAGCATCACCATGGCCTGGTGCCTCGCTGCTCCTTTGCAGCTGCAAACGGCTTCAGACCCAACTGGCAACGGAACACCCCGGGGCCACCCGCATCTCCAGAGGGCCATGTACGCGTCCATCAAGGAACAACTCTCCGAAAGAGCCTGCTGTCCACTTGGACAGTTCTGCTAAAGAGGCACGCTTCCGTCCTCGGCGCGGCAGGGTCCGGTCAGCCCAGGGGGAGCCCCAGGGCCATCGGGCACAGGCGTCGCCACCCCCTTCCGTCGGAAGAATCCACGGCGCTCCCCTGATCGACGGCTTCGGGCCCCCGGGGAGACGAGGGCCGGCAGGAGGCCGGTCTGCTCCTGTCTGTCCATGCCTGCGATTCCAGGCAGGCTCCCCGTGCCGGTGCCCCCGGGGCTCCCGTCAGTCCCCGGAGCTTCCGAGCCTCCTCCACGCCGCCAAAGTCACCTCCTCAAGCAAATCAGGGGGGGCCTCCGGTAGCCGGGAGAAGGGCAGCACCTCATTGGTAGGGCAGGCCTCCGTGGATGTGCCCGTAAGTGCCCCAGATCAAAATGGGGCTCCGTGGCAAACTTCCTGCCACTCAAGCAGCAAATGAAAGAGCCACCGGCCGAGGGAGATGAGCTGAAGGGCCGGCGAGCCCCTGTGCATGCGGAGCTCCCCAGGCCTGGACGTGAAGGAAGCGGCCCACCCACTGCGGCCGCCCTGCCCTCATCGACAGGAGACTCGCCGGGGATGGGCGCCTCGGGGTGAGAGGCACACACACACACACGCCCAAGTCCGGGGTCCCGCGCTTCTCCTGGGCCCGTCTTCCCAAAGGGGACCCCAACACCCAAGAGCAGGTCTGGGCAGTTCTGAGTGTGACGGGGGTGCGTTCGGGCCAGAAGCACACAACCTATGGAGAGTCTGGAACCTGAGCCCCAAACCTCATGGAGGGCAGACGCCCAAGGCCCGGCAGGTGCCCAGCAGCAGCCCCACACAATCAGAGTGCCTGCGGCCCGAGGGGTCTCGCCGAAACCAGCCAGAGGCAAGGCCTGGCGTTCCGGCCGAGGTTCACAGGAGTGACCCAGGTTCTCCCCCATCCCAGGAGGAAGTGGCGGCTCGGGGAGAGGAAGGGGAGAGAGAGCAGCCATGATCGCAGCCAGGCCTGCCTGGGCCTCCGGGGCCAGGCCTGAGGCCCCGAGCAGCAGTCCCGCCCGCCCGGGGAGGCTGGGCACCTGCCTCACGCTCTGAGTGAGGGGCCAGTTCGTGTTCACAGAGTGTCGGTCTGAATGCAGGTGAGAGGAACACAGCAAACCTGCCTGTGTTCCTCTGTTATACGTGTATTTCATATGTATGACTTGAGACTATTTTATTTTTGATGGGTGCATTACTCAAAATATTATTTTGAGTATAGATTCAATTAGCTTCAAAATCCCCAAGTTTTCGAATGCTGGGGGAGCGCAGGTGACTGCCGTAAGGAGCTCTCACAGTGGCACGTGGGTTGTGTGGAAACGGAGCGTGAAACCAGCCCTCTCGCGCTGCGGCGGGTGGGAGAGGCGACACGGCACTGCCGCCGCCCCGTCCTTGGGGATGCAAGCGAGATGAGCTTCAGGAAACGTGGGATCGGTAGAGCAACACAGAGAAGAAAGTCCGAAAGATACTCGAACCCTGGCTTGCTCATCCTCTTTAGTTCTTGTGTAAGGACACAACACGTGTGTGTACCCGCCAAGCTCCTTCAAGAATGTACAAGAAAGAAATCTTAGGAAACGTGAAAAAGAAGTAAGGTAAGGCCTGTTGCCACCTGCCGAGCCCCCTCCGGTCTGGCCTGAGGGAGCCCCCGAGTCTCTGACGGCGCAGGCAGTGCTTAGGGGTCTCAGCGACACGGACAGGCCACGGCCACCCTGGCTGGGGCACCGGGATTCAGGCTCTGAGGGCGCTCAGCGACACCCCCAGCGCGTTCCACGGCCGCAGCCCTGGCCACGCGGGGGCAGCCCAGGACGCCACTGTCGCCCCAGAGCCAGTAAACTGCCTCGGGCCCCACGTACGGTCTTCCACGCTGGACGCAAAGTCTTTCCGTGAACTCCGCGCACCGCCCCCAGAAAAACTTAATTCGCTTTTCAGCCTCCTGTCTCTGGCCCGTTCATTCACGAGTGTTTCCATTAAACTTTTAGTAAAATGTGTCTCAGGCAGCTTGAGCTGTGCAGGCGGAGGCCCGAGACCAGAAGCCCGAGCGGCGGCGGGGCGTCTGCAGGCGGGGCCCGGCCTGACCTGCGCGTGGCCTCTCCCTGCTGTGTCTTCACAAGGAAGAGAGAGAAAGGCTCTCCACCCCCCTCCCCCGCTTCCCATCAGGCCCCGATCCCTGCGTGAGGGCCGCACCCCTCACGCACCGTGACCTCACGGAACCCTAACTATCTCCCAAGGGCCCATCTCCAAGTACCGTCACACGGGGGGTCAGCACTCCCACACACGGGTGTGGGTGGGCACACAAACGTCCAGTCCACAGCACGGGCACGCGTCAGCAGGAGCCTGAAACAGCCAAGTGCGCCTTGAGTGCACCACCAAACGCCCAAACCCCTGCGTTTGTGTCCAGACACCTGCATGCAAATGTTACGAAACACTCCCAGAGAAGGAGGGAAAAATTCAAATCACATTTACTCTATTTTTCTTTTTTGGTGCAATAAATGCATGCACAGGAATTGTTCCCTACTAGTAGTTTGAAGGGGCAATTGGGGTTTTTCCCCTACGTGCAGCTTCCTACTTCCGCAGCATGTATCTCAGTGAGGCCCACGCAACGCAGGACTGGGCAACACGAAGTTTAAAGTTACGAGCACGCACAACAGTTTATCCTTGTGTTATTTATTCATTGTTGTGCTATTTATACTATTTGTTATCTTATTATTACTACAGTTACCATTTTGCATCCTTGCTTATGACTTACCTTGTAGGTAGTGATGGCTGCTAATTTAAACGACTTCTGTCGCCGCTGTATACGCGGAGACAACCGCACACCTCGTGAGCACAGAGCGTCGTGGGCTTCCCCCAGCGAACCCAACTCAACACCCAGGACACCGACGGACCAAAGAGCAGCCCGCCAGGACCCACACCGCGCCCCCACCCTCTGCACCCAGCTCTATTCCTTCCCAGTCACGCTGCCTCACGAGAGTAACCACTACCCCCATGGCTGACACTGATAATTAATTGTGCCCCTTTTGGTATTTAACTAGTATGAGTGCACAGTATTTGTCTTCTTGTACCTGGCTTCCCCCTCCACACAGCATGGCACCCTTGATTCTGCCCGCATCTCCCACCCGATTCTCACGTAAGACTCCTTGGGCCACTTGGCATTCTGGCACGTAATGTATCTTCAAGGTCCCAAAATTTCTACTGATGGACGCTAGAGGCGCTCTTAAACCTCTGGCACTTTTCCAACATAAAAGCACATTATGCCAAAAGCAGCGGAAACTTGGAACTCAGTGTATTATGTAAGTACAGTTGCATTCCATGCATCTGTGAAAATATTTACAGCTGGCAAAGCTACGTGCTGGCTCTATTTACTTTCAGTTGTTCCTTT
The DNA here is from genome assembly GCF_019186645.2 of Phyllostomus hastatus. Classification (NCBI taxonomy): domain Eukaryota; kingdom Metazoa; phylum Chordata; class Mammalia; order Chiroptera; family Phyllostomidae; genus Phyllostomus; species Phyllostomus hastatus. The sequence goes on along the minus strand of NW_025333607.1, from coordinate 20,311,060 downwards.
GGTTTTATTCCCCCATAGAACGGGTATTATGACGTAAGTACTGTGACTACTTAAAGGACTGGTAGGAGGTATTGTTAATTAACATTCACCAAAAGCTTTGCAATTCTTAGCTGAAGATATTTTATAGTTCCAAAGCCCCTTATTCTCCCCCATGATCGCAGAGTGGTCTAGTTCACAGGCGGCAAACACAAGGCCCGAGGGCCGAATCCGGCCCTCCACCTTGCTTTATCCGGCCCGCTCCTTGTTTCTACCCGGCGGCAGCACCGAGCTCTCCCTTAACTGTTCAGGAGCAGTTACATGCACACAGTGGCAGCATTACGTTTGGCCTTTTGAAGGCTGATGCGGCCCCCAGCGACTGCCCCAGGGAGCATCACGCCCCTGGCCTAGTTCATCTGTTTGCACTGAGAAACAGAAGACGTCGAGCGGAAGCACATAAGGACGTCGTGAACTCTGCAAGTCTCGGAAGCATTTAGTCTTCAGATTTTAGAGAGAGATTCACTGTAACACACCCTTTGGAAGTGAGTTTACAATGAGGATGACTTCTGAGTTACGGGACCCTTTCCTTGAATTACAGTTCAGGTGCTAGCCTACCAGATGACCATTTTCTCTCATGGTTTTGAAACCATAGAGCAGCAGCTTCTCAAAGGGTTTACTTAATGGTTCATGTAACTTTACGTAAGCACGTCAGTGCGGCACCGTTTACCCAAGTAACAAGCAGCAGCTCCAGCCAGGAACTGGGCGCTGCTTCTCCAGCACTGCGGAACCTGTCAAACACCTGGTCAGGTTTAAGCACAGAGGCACACACCCTAACCCGGGTCTGCCGCATGGGAGGTCTACACATGTGTACTCACAAATGCCTTTACTAAAATCAGGTCAAGATTTAAATAATAGAGCGTTTACAATAGATACATTTATATGAATACAGAGCAAGATCACTTGTATGGAATAAATATACAAAGAGGGTATTCCCCTAATTAAAACAAATTTTAGCATAACCTCTCATTTTGTTGATCAACCTGGAGAGTTAGAGATAGTACAAATATAAATGCCTAGTTAATATGATATCTCATTCCACAGTGGCTTCCTGATCAAATATAAAATTTTATACATGCATATTTTCATATTTCTTAATGAAAGTCTAATAAACTGAAGCAGAATGAGTCCTTTAAATGACATGCTTACATGGAAGGAGAAATAAATGCAGTTCAGAAACTGGGTAAACAGAAACAGGGTGTGTCTTCGGTTCACTGACGGCCCCACAAGTCAGAAATAATCCTTGTAATAATCTCAGGGACAGTGATCCACGACACAACCTTGGGAAACACCGTTTTAAGCAACTACTCTAAAACCAAACACATTGAAGTGTCTACCTCCCCGCGGTTCCGCTTCTCTCGCACTCAGCTGGAACCGTAACCACAAAGGCAGACCTAACCCTGCACTGAGCTCTCGAAACTAGCCGAGAGGTCTAAAGTGACTCAGCGTGGACTGGTCTTCCCGCTCCTGCCAACGCTCCCGAGCGCTCCGGGCCTGGTCAGCGTGCCCCTGCCACCCAGGCGCACCCGAACCGGCTCTGGGAGCGGTCTCCCGTGGCGCTGTCTCGCACCTAGCTCTAAAGAGTTGCTTTCTACAGAACCAGGAAGCCGTCCTTCCCAACGCTGCACCCTGGCCCAGAGACAAACTCAGAGTCCTAGCTCAGGAATGTGAACTGGTGCAGCCACTATGGAGCACAGCATGGCAGTTCCTCAAAAAAATGAAAAACAGAACTACCACGTGATCCAACGATCCTACCCCTGGGTGTCTGTGTGAAGCAAACAAAAACACCCTTCCCACCGAGTGTCACCTGCCGGCGCCTGCGAGCTTCCATCGTCTCAGACCCGCGAAAAGCTGCCAAGAGGCTTGGGAGAGCTCACCTCCATGTGCAGCCCGCCCTCGGGGCCTCGAGCACGGGTGTGGGGCTGCCCCGACCCCACTCACAGGGCGGGGGTTCCAATGCACGTGCTGTGTCCCACTGCACGAAGTTTCTCAGGGGACTGAGCTCCTTACACAGGGTGGCGGCTGAGTAATGTCCCTGGCTTAGCACTGGCCGCCCTGTTTCCCTCCTCGCTTGGCTCTGAGCGTCTTCCCATGAACTCTGACGTCAGGTAACACGGGTTCTTGCTATCGTCTAGTTCTCTCATGATTTACCTGATGTATGGTGATGGTCCACTCGACCGTGTCCGCTTGCCTTGGAAAGCCCCGGCGCACACCACAACCCTGCTGTGTCTGCTGATGGCGCGCCCTTCCCTCTCGCCAGTGCCCCGGCTGGGGCGCTGAGCTCCACGGTCGCCCGACCGGTGCGAGCGCCCCTCTGGCTTCTCAGTCGGCAACCTCCCAGGCAGCCCTCAGCGCTGACCCCCGCTCTGCCCATCGCCGTAGTCTTGCCTGCTTCTGACTTCCCGCCTACGCGTCTCCAGGCCCTCCGTCCTGGTTCCTGCCTCGGTACCTGAGGACACAGCGCACGCCCATCCTGTCGGAGAAACTGTACAATGAACTCCCTAGCTGGGAATCGGGGTTTCCTCGTTTCGTGCAACGTGTAGAACTAGATACTCATTAGTTTTTTAAGGACTTTTTCAGGCTGCATACTTCTACCATAACCCACACACCTGAGCATTAAGTCGACCGCGGGTACGGACGTCCGACCGGCGAGGGAAAGAGAACAACCCCTTGGGGTCGGCCGGGGTGAGGGATGGCCAGCGTGGGAGTCCACAGCACAAGCAAGGCGACAGACACACCTTCTATCTGAGCAGGAGGAAAACACGGTGTTCGTTTTGAAATGTCATGAGATGCTATCACTAATAAAGCTCTCCTGAATTGAGTTTATTTCTTGAGTTTTTTAAAGCAGTCTGCATGAAGGAACAACAGAGACTTCACCGAGGAAACAGCAGTTGTCCTGACCAGTGGCTAAGGAGCAGGAGTCCTGTTTCTCCGACGCACAGTGCGAGGAAGATCACTGGAGTCTGGAGCTGCGGAGACGTGCGAGCACGCGGCGAAGGGGCACTGGGCGGAGCAGCCTGCCCAGCCGGGGCGCCGGCACGCCGGAGAGAGCCGGGCGCCTGTAGTCACGTCTGGGTAAGAGCGCCCGGGTCTGCTCAGCCTGAACACCTTCTTTAATCGGGGATGTGTCATTTTTAAAACCTGTCTTGTTACCAATTTTAGCTTTTAATTCAAAGAAGCTCAATATATGCTCCTTGTGTCTCTTATTAAGAGGATTCTTCAAGACAAATATCAAAGTATGTTTTAATAACAATGACCCCTAAATATATCAATTATGGAAATAAAATGCTAATGTACTTTTTCCATGCATATTACTTAGCAGAAAGATGAACCACCAGAAATGTTCAACTAGTTTTTAGTGCATGAAAGGTGCTGGCCTGAAACATTAATGCACATTCTTGAATTATTCGGGCTCACTTCCCTTCTCACCTCTCGCACAAACGAGAGTGATATCTTACTGTGCCTTTTTACTTAAAGACACAGAGCTTCCAAATTGCAGTAATGACTGAGACAGACTTCTGAGACACAGAACATCTTTTAAAAGCTGCCTAGTAAGGTAAGAGATCCAGAGAGAAGGGGTGGCTGAAAGGAAGAAAAGGCTTTGTGTGGTGTTGAAACTGCGCAGAAGATCCCGTTCCCACATTTGCTTCCATGGGCTGTTTTCAGCGAAGCCCCCCAGACGGCCCCCGCCCCCAGCACCAGGCACCACTGGCCGGAGTGCAGGGCAGGTGGAGGACGTCGGAAGACCATTTTGTTGAGGATCTGGCGAACCGAGCGTGCAGCACCTTCCCCTCGCCACCCTCGCGTCCGAGCGCCTGGGGGGAGCGGCGCCAGCCCGCGCAGGGCGGGCCCCTCGCGGAGAGACGCGGCAGCCAGCCGTGAGCTGTGCAGGGGCAGCCTCGGCTGAGCGCGTCTCCCGTCTCCCGTGGGGTGGGCGCACTGCTCTCGGAGACGGGCAGAAGAGCAGGGGAGAGGAATGTAAGTGGCGCGCGTTAACAGATAATTCCTGTTTCAAGACAGAAGTAAGCGAGGCCTGAGGAGGAAAACATCTGAAAGATGAGATGTCTCGGGGCCACGCGGGCGTCACCCACGGGGAGACGGGGCGGGGGGGGGTGCGGGTGCTGAGGCACAGAACCCCACGGTCGCCTCCTGTGGATGACGTAACAGTCGGCTACCACTGTGCAACGGACAAGTAAAATGCTACCTTCGTACCTTCGAATTACAGCCAAGGGCTCGCCTGGGTGAACCCTCACGTGACAAACGCACCCTTAGCCCTCCGCCTGGTCTCTCTGGGGCTGACTGTTGTTTATTTTGCCCACGACAGAGCGACCCCACAGCGCGCTGCCTCTGTCGTCTGCTTGGCCTCATGGGCCGGACGCAGACCGCGGGGGGCGGGGGGGGGGCGGCCTGCGCCGCTGGACGCACATTAAAGCGCCTCCTGGGCAGTCTCTGCTCCGCCGCCCGGCAACGGCCGTTGTGTTCATTCTGTGGCCGAACACTTCAAGCGACCTCCAATTCGCCTTCTTGATAGCATGACAACGACTTCAGGTGTTGTCCAGGCGCCACGCACAGAGGGCCTCGTTCACGATTTAAAGCCCATTCACAAGCCAAAGACTTCTTCTCTCTGGTAAACGGGGTTGTTCTGCCACACAAGGAAACTGCAGCCGCCCCAGGACTGCAAACCAGGAGGGGCCTGGGGCAAAGCCTACGTTTTACCAGTAACTCTGTATGTGTTGAAAGCTCACATTTTAGAAGATACTCTTTATGTGGAATTTTGAATTTCACGCAAAATTGTGACCCCCTAAAAAAAACCAACGAGACTTCCGGCTCCCAGTCTGACACGCGGGGAACGTGGGAACCGTCGCTCCCATCCTCAGAACAAACAGAAAAGGAAACCCAGGCTGCAGGCGGGTGGGCGGGCGGGGAGGGAGGCCTGGAAATCGACAGCTCTCCTTGGGTCTACCGGAGAACAAAGGTCACAGGCACGCTGCTGTCCCCAAACCTGGAAGCACGGGCAGACACAGCATGCCAGCCCCCGGGGGAGGCAGCGTCTGTGGCAACACCGTAAACTACAAGTGGCAGATTGTTGGAGGCTCGGTGTGGACCAGCGTGAGAGCTAAACATTCCGAGGAGACCCAGAGAGGGCCCCGGCTTCCTGAGCTTCTCACTGTGAAGACTAGAAAAAAATCTCTCTTCCTCCCAACAGTGGAAGGTGCAAGATAACCGTTTTGAAGGACACCCAGAGTTCCCTGTTCTCCTTAACAAGGCCGGCCCTCAAGGGAAACTTTTTTACCAATGCCTCTCCAACCCTCGGGAAGGATAACGGCCAAGTCCAGCTCCCTCTAGCCTTCCACCTGGGAGAGAGAAAACACCCACCTCAAGTTCACAGTAGCGTTCAGTGTGGGAAAAGTAAACACCCACCTCAAGTTCACTGAAAGACTAAGACCTGATCAGATAAAATGGCCCCTCTCCCCAGCTTCCTACCGCTGCAGCCTCCATTCAACCACACAGCACTCAAGCCGCAGGGACAAGCCTCGGACCCCGTCTAAAGCATCCTCAGAGACACCCGAAGGAGCAGAGAGGACAAGCAAGGGCGCTCAGTGCAAGAACCTCTGACACACAGCCACAGCGAAGAACCAGCACCACAGCCCTCCCCCGAGCCGGTGAGCAAACCCTCCCGTGCAAGGCCCGTCCACGGGAGCTGCTCTTCTTGCCCAGCACTTCATGTCTGGTTTTCAGGGGGAGATTTCAAGGCAAAAACACAGATCTGGACAGACAAGCATCGAGCCAGACTCAGGTAAGGCAGCGAGTTTGGAATGTTAAACTGGGAATTTAGACTTTGCTAAGGGCTCTAGTGGGACAAGTGCACACTGTGCAGCAACAGGTGGGTTGTGTCCGCACGGAGATGGAAACTGAAAGAGGGAATCCAAGGAAGGTGACGGGATGCAAAGACACTGTGAGAAAAATGAAGGCTGTTTTTGAGGGTCTCGTGAACGGGCTGGCCAAGGAAAGCATCGGTGACGTTACAGATATGACAACAGAAACTCCCAGTAGTGTCCTAAGTTACACGAAGGACTGATGGACAGACTGCAGCACGGTGACTGCCAGAGGGAGGGGGTGGGGAGGCAGGAGGAGAAGGGGGTACATGGAGATGGAAGGAGACGTGACTTGGGGTGGTGGACACACAGTGCAATGTACAGATGATGTGCTGTAGAACCGTACCCCTGAAATCGATGTAATTTCATTGAGCAATGCCACCCCCAATAAATTTAAATAAAAAATAGAACATGAAAAATAAATAAATATCTCACCACTATGCTATCTATATACCTGAAACTGATATAACATTGAACATCAACTGTAATTTTAAAAACTTAAAAAGAAACTTCTAAAATGCAAATACAGGCAGGAGAAAGGAAGATACAGAATACCCAAAACCTGTGGAACGCATTACAAAAGGTTTCACATTCGTGCAATGAAAATGCCAGAAAGAGGGGGGAGAGAGGGAGGGGAGAGAGGGAGGGGGAGAGGGAGGGGGAGAGGGAGGGGGGAGAGGGAGGGGGAGAGGGAGGGGGAGAGGGAGGGGGAGAGGGAGGGGGGAGAGGGAGGGGGAGAGGGAGGGGGAGAGGGAGGGAGGGGGGAGAGGGAGGGGAGAGGGAGGGGGGGAGAGAGGGGGGGAGAGGGAGGGGGAGAGGGGAGGGGGAGAGGGAGGGGGGAGAGGGAGGGGGGGAGAGGGAGGGGGAGAGGGAGGGGGAGAGGGAGGGGGAGAGGGAGGGGAGAGGGAGGGGGGGAGAGGGAGGGGGAGAGGGAGGGGGAGAGGGAGGGGGGGAGAGGGAGGGGGGAGAGGGAGGGGGGAGAGGGAGGGGGGGGGGAGAGGGAGGGGGGAGAGGGAGGGGGGGGGGAGAGGGAGGGGGAGAGGGAGGGGGAGAGGGAGGGGGAGAGGGAGGGGGAGAGGGAGGGGGAGAGGGAGGGGAAACGCGAGGAGCGAGAAAACCAGTGGCAGGGACACTGCCGGAGGAAGGCGGAGAGCTGTCCCTTCACCGTGTCCGTCAAGTCGCCCCGGAAGCTCCGCCAGAACCGCCGGGAGACGGGCTGGGAGACGGGCCGGGAGACCAGGCCCTTGGAGTCGCTGCCGGACCCTCTCACCTCCTTTGCCCACGCCCACCCGCCGACACATGGAGCTGCGCAGCGCCAGCCTGCCGACAACCAGACAGCGGGCGCCCGTGTCCTCCGTCCTGCGCATCCGTCCACCCCCTCCTGAAGGACACGAGTGGCCCTGCGCTCCCTCCTACCTCCGGGGCTCGGGCTAAACCCGCGTGCCTCCCCCGGAAGGACTAGGAGAGAGAACACCGTGTCTGGACCAGGCAGCAACTGTTCTTCGTTTAACCCACTTGGGGGCATTTGATTAACCTCCTAATTGTGGTAATTAAGATGACTGATGGCTTTTAATATAAATAAAGCCAGTATTTCCACAGAAATTCAGGAAAATGCAGGCTATTTTTTTATGTTCCATAAGCTTTTTTTGAAGAATAGTTTTATGTTACCCAGGAAGTTCAGACGATCGCAATGAATCAGAAGAAACATCAGTCAACACAGCACCTCTCCGGCTTAACAAAGCCCATGGACGATGGAGTCGGCCCCTCAAGCGTCTCCTCGCCCGCCCCAGGGTGGGTGCCAAGGGCCTCTCGGGGTGTCTGAGAGCACCTGCGGCTCATCTCTGGCCCCTCCTCCCTCCCTCGCTGCTGAGACCATGGCAAAGGTGGCCCTTCTCCCCGAGGGAAGCCTTGGCCGTGCTGTTTTCACCCGAGTGCTGACAGGTCAAGCAACCACAGACGCCCTCTTGTGCGGTTTCCAATGTCAAGGACACCCTTCCAAAACAGTGGCGGGGTGTCAAAGGCAGCAGCCCACCGAGACTTCACTCGAACTTGCACTTGCAGACCCTCCCCAGCGGACGCTGCTGCGAACCCACAGAAGCGTGAGAGCAGAGAGTTTCCAAGAGACTCCTGCTGTGCTGGAAACCGCCCCTCCCCTCGAAGGCGGGGCCTTGTCCGGTGGAGGGCACGCAGACGTCCCTTCCTTCAGGATACGGGAGCTCCTCCACTCCCTAGGGCCAGCAGCCCTGTGGAGACTGTCACCGGGAGACAGGCCCAGGCTGTGGGCGAGAGGCAGGTCTGGGCACTCAGACGACATTCTTTCATCTGACACACACACACACACACACGCACACACACACACACCATCTCGCTCCCGCTGAACTGAAGTCTCCCACTTCCCATCAAATCCTGACATTAAGGATATGTTTCATTTTCCTTCCATTTAAGACAAAGTAATTATAAAACTTTTGATTTTTCCTTATAAATGAAACCAAGCTATAAAACACATGAGAAGCTAGCTGTCATCAAACATTTAATGAAGCCGAAAGAACAGAGCTCTGGTCTCACTGGCTTTTCCCTATAGTGGCCATTAGTGAGCAGTTTGCATTCTGCTCACTACATGCGAGTCCAGAGATCAAAGAAGTCAGCCACGACTCTCTCCCGTCGCCGCATGAAGGACTGTGAAGCTCCCTAAGGTCACGGGGCAGCACAGGTCAAGCTGCTGGGGAGGGGCGAAGGCCTTTACTACTGTCCTACTGGGCAGACGAGGAAGCTGCGGCCCTGACGGATGGGGTGGACACACGGACACTCAACATGAGTGCTCAGACGTGTCACAGCCAACGACCAGTGCCTGAGGGTGAAATTCATCACGAGCCTCCTCTTTACAGACTACTGGACCATGATGCAAAGTGCTGGCACAGGTTAGTTCTGCTCGATCACTCTTCATCCCTGCGGGGCGAAGGACTTCGACATCTGGAGATGCCCCCTCCCTCCGTAAGAGGCTGCGGCCCCCGCAGCCCCGCTCCGGAGGAGAAGGCACGCTGAGTTTCGTTCCCGCTTGCACGTCGTCAGAACTCCCGGGATCTGGTCATTCTCTTCCTGTCGACAGGAAATGCAGCTGCACAGCAGCCTCCGCCCCACGGATGGAGCTGTGCCGCCTAGAGCCGCAGACCGACCCCAGTGTGGCCACCGCACACTCACTGAATTTATGGCCACAGTGCCTTTGGATATGTGTTGTATTTGCCTTGTATTCTATTGATCCATTGAAAATATTTTGCTTCTTATAAGAGGCACCAGGGACATTCATACAGAACGTGAAATGTGCCTTATACCTCAAGTCCTAACATTAAATATAATGCGTTAGTGATAGGAATAAGAGACTGAAGCCATACCTGATACTTATTACCAGTTGTCTATAATAGAATTCAGTTTTCCTTTTCCTTGGTATTTAATGCAGCTGCCTTTAAATGTGAGTGGAATGCCCTGGGGACATGTGGGGACTTTCTGACTAGCAAGTGGTAATGGTCAGTTTTAAGGAAATCAATTTCCAAATTCACCTAACCATAGGTACTCGTTCCTAAAATCGATTTGTTCGCATCCTCCTCAGGGAGCATGTGGGCAAATCTTTATAATCTCCCCTTTCCTACTCTATAAAAGGAAGGGTTAACAGCATCCTCGCATGCACACACTTCTGAGGCAACAAACAAGAGGAACCAGTGAGATGCTGGTGCTGAATGTTAAGAAAATGAATAGCTTTAAGGACAGGGGACATCTTCTTATGAGTCAGGGATGTCCAGGTGTTTTGCTTCTATTTTATTTTTATTTTGGGATGCTAATTTATTTGTATTTTTAATTGATTTTTAGAGAGAGGGGGGAAGGGAGAAAGCAAGGGAAAGAAACATCAATTTGTTGTTTTCCTCAACCCCCACCCGCAGGCCTCTGAAAGTACGAGCGTGCGGGTGTCCGAGTCTTTATTACGGGACCCTGTGCTGGTGGCCGCAAAGGCGGACCCGGGTGGGGGCGTCTGACTCCCGGGAGACACGGCTGGCGTGGGCGCAGCTCGAGACTGGAGTGGTGCCTGGGGCCGAGAGGCCTCTGCTGAGTCAGCAGAGGAAGCCAAGCGACGAAAAGAAACAGAGAAGTGGGGCCCCAGCGCCAGAAGAGCAGGCACAGGAAACCCAGGGACTCGGGGCGTCTGTGCTCACAGGTGCAATGCACACCCACACCCTTGCACACATGGAGACACATATGCTGGGTTCCCTTGACATTCTCCTTTGATTCACCCAACAGATTTCTTTTTCATTTAAGCAAATTTCTTTTGCAGGCAAACAGTTCACACACTTGTGTATCAAGGACACAAACCTCTGCCTTAATAAAGCTGTTTTGAAAAATAAACGGCGCACCAAGAGCAATCCAGGTGTGATCCAGATTGGTACCTAGAAGCTACACCAATGCCACAAACAGTAAAAATTTTGAGAGTCCCCTTTCTTTCGTCTCGTTTCCTTTATCACACATACCAGCTGACCACTGACTGGGGGCTCAGATCATGCAGACTGACCCAGCAGTGTGAACGTAACCCGGCTGGAGGCGGGTCCGGGAAGCTCAGAGCTGCAGCCTTTCAGGGCGCCTACAGCGTCCCGGGGCACAGACTGAGAAGGGACGTCCCATCATCAGCTCTCACGGGTGGGCACAGCTCCGTCAGGCCCGGGGTGGGTTCACGCAGAGGGTGCTGCAGGTCAGAGCAACTAGGCTGAAGTTTATTGGCTGACCGAGTCCACCTCTCTGAGAAGTCGAGGAACTAGCCAGGGTCCCACAGGAAGTGGCAGAGCCTGGGTTCCCACTCTAGTGGCTGACTCATACAACAACGTGAGAGCACTGAATGTACCCTACCAATTAATGTCTTTACACCAGTATCTTCTATTGTCACGTAAGCCCTTACCCCCAAACCTGTAACCTGAGAACAGGCGAAATAAACTAAATATGCTTAGTACTGTAGTCAACAAATGTTTATCTCTGTAAGGCCCCGCATCCAAGTCCAGTACTGAAGTCCACTGGTTTCAGGGGAAATCAAGACACCAGATTGAAATATACGGTCACCTATCAATTGCGAATTAATTTTTCTCATGTATAATTTATACCTACACATCTCTCCTGCTCCATTTCAATAATCTCATTTCATCCTATGTGTCTACCACAAAGAATTATTTGGCTTTACGGGATATATCATTCTCTTTCAAAACCATACTTTTCCACAAACTATTCCCACATTTCTAAGTTGTTACTCATGCTTTAATTGCCAGCCAGCGTCCACTCATCCACGATTCAGGTTCAAACTCCTCAAACTAAGTCCCACCCTCAGTCAAGGGCACCGCTGCAGGCAGGTGGTGGCTATCACCGCAGCCAGCGGTGACTTTGCGCTCACACGTCTGAGTGAGAACTTAATCCCCAGACGTCCATGTGCCCTCACACGGTGCCCGGCTGAGGCGCGTGACCTACTGATGTCTACTGGTGGGTGGGCCTATTCTATTGGTTTAAAAACCGATGCCATTTCTACAGGAAAAAAAACATGCAAGTATTTTTTCAAGCATAAATGAATAGGGCTGGGCTGGGTCATTGTAAATCAGAAAGAAAAAAACATTTCCCATCTACAACTACACAGGCTTAGGAAACAGGTTGGCAGAACACTTGGTACAAGAGCCGTACGTTCAGGATGGTCCGTCCCACGTCCTGCCTCCCGCAACAGCCCCCCCGAGCTCACAGCTGCGCGCTGCTGTACCGGCCACAAGGGCCACGTGGGGGCCTCACTCCGGGGAGACGTCTTCTGGGGGCCTCGATGTGACGGAAGGGTCACAGGCACTCAGTGCTCTACAAGGACACCTGACCAAAGAGATCGCCGCTGACCGCCAGGGGTTCTGCCACTACACAAGCGAATGTCCCTTGTAACAATGTCGCATGAAGACGTGTGTGCACAGGCATTTGTGGGGGAAGAGAGGGCTGGGGAGAAGGAGGAGTAAATGAAAGGACAAGAATCTCAGCAGGACATGCTGTCTGGAACCTTAATTTACAGACAGAAAACCGCTGAGCCTCGGACCCCGGGCCTGGCGCGATCCCCCGGAGCCTTCCAACACCTCTTCACGGCACTGCACCTCCCCACCTCCCGGTCCTTGTCTTTCGCCGTGACTCTCGGACGAGCCTCGGCCCCACGAGGCGCAGGCCTGGTGGGAGGTACTGGAGGACGTGACGGGGAGCGCGGCCGTTCCAAAAGGAACCGCTCACCCCGGTCACTCACACCCGTCCCCGACCCTAAGAGACTCGGTTTACTCTGGGCATTAACCGACCAAAATGAAAACGGGAATTGCTACTGTTGCCTCTTCATTGATGAGTTTGATTAAAATATAAAAGTGCCATGTGTAAAAAATTATTTTGTCTTTTCAGTCCGAAATGGTTTCCAGAGACTGAATGTGTTTCTGATGTAAAGTGGTCAGAGTTTTGAATTAGTGTTTAATCTCATTGACAGAACATCTATAATCAAGGATCGATGGTTGTCAAAGAAACAAATGAATGCATTTTAATTGCCTGCTTCTGACTAAATGTATGCATCAAAAGAGACTAAGCGGGCACATTGCTAACATCTTTTTAATTTATTGCATGTGGAGATTCTCTAGTTCATCATCCCTCTGATCTGAGGGAGAAAAAAAGCAGGCATGTCTCAGAAGTGAGAAACATGTTCTGGGAAAAAGCAGCTATGAAATGCTTTCATTTTTATAAACGACCTGCCTGCACAGTTCCCTGCCACGTATTAAATGGCTCCTCTGATTCGAGGAACTTCCCAGCTGAACCTACAGACCTGCAGTGCTGCCCAACATGAAGAGTAATTAGGATGAAAACAAGCCATCCCATCCTCAAGGGAATCTTGACGCTTCTTCCTCAGCCCCCTTTCCACCCGCAACCCAGAAGGGCCTGTGGCCACCCGTCCTCGCTTCTCCGTAACGCGACCCTTTCCCAAGGCAAGTCCGAGCAGTGGAAACTGAGGGGGAGCAAGGATGCCCCACCAGCTGACTGGGGGCCTAGCAGCACACCTAGGTCGCCCTCCTTGTCCCCCCCGGAAGCCAGGAACACACAAACTGCCCTGGACTACTGTTCCTGACCTGAGCCCCTTCAGGGAACAGGGAGGCAGGAGAAACACCTCCCTACCAGTTCTTCCAGACTTAGAAGCCGAAGCCTCCGCTCGACCAGGCCGAGGGACGCGTGGCAAACGCGAGGGGGGCTGGCGGACCAGGAAGCTCAAGCAAGCAGGTCTGCCTGTTGGCAGCCCACAGCGCCCCCACCCCGGCATGGCAGATTCCCCTGTGACTTCCACCCCCTTCGGGGTCCCCAACACAGGCGGGGGACACACAAGCCCAACAAACGAGACGACCAAACCCAGGCCAAGACCCAGCGACGGCAGAAGGAGCCCAGCCCTTCCAGGGCACAGAGGGACGTTTCTTCAGAAGCGGAAGTCAGTGAAGACGTTGAAATGAAAAGCACCTGCTAACTTGAGGTCGCTACGGCACTCTCTCCGCACAGCGCCGACGCCGGGCCGGGGTTGGATGCTGGCATCCGCACCGAGGGAGTAAGACGGTCCCGTTCGGCCCTTCTCTCAACTGACTGCAGGCGAGAATACTTGATAGGCCTCTGTTTTCTCAAAACAGCTTATTCTTTACAAATCCTTTAATAAATATTCAGGAGATGGAGTTCATTGACAATCCCCACCCAGATGTGAAGCTAATTAGCTGCTGATACCGAAGCTTAGTGTTTAGCTCTCCGGCACCAAAAAGGATTCTTTTAAAGGCGTGTATGTTGAATGTAAAAGATAAACTGGAAAAGAAGTATGGATGAAGACCTCAGATTTGTCCTCTCAAGGGTTCTCTTCTTTTTATCCAAAGACAAAGGAGAGACCTGGAAAAGTCAAACCACTTGGGCAGTGAGGGAAGGAGTCCCTACAGAGTCAGACTTTTCTTGCTGGGGTTTTTTTTTAAACGCTGTCAGCATTTTAAGCTGCTAATTTTCCCTCTCTAGATTTTAAATAAGCTCATCAAAAATGCAAGAGCCTAAAAAGTTTAATAACTTAGAGAAAAGATTACTTCTCCAAAAGAAGGATTTCAAACCACTCGTTCAGCTTTATTTCCCTATTGTGTACCATTTCAACACAAAACTCGGTCTCTGGGCATTTGGCTACAGTTGCGGGTTTGTGTTGCTGCTGGCACTTAATTCCCAAAATAAACCCACAAAATCGGCACAGAGTCCCGAGGCTGCATTGCCGTGAAAGAAGAAAAGCCCTTCCAGCGGGGTGCAGTTTGTTTCCTAAGCACCCCGCAGGTAAAACCACAGGCGAGGCCGCTCCTCCTCGACTGCCCCGGGGACCGCCCCCACGCCTCACTGTCGGGCACCGGGAACTGGCACCAGGGGAGGACGTGCTCCCCTCTCACGTCAGGGTGAAATCTGGAAAAGTTCCCTTTCATCTCCACCTTCTCATGCGTGTTCTCACCCCAAGCCCTGAAATGGAGCATCACGCGGAGTGGAAATCCTCGGACGGTCCGAGCAAGGAGGGCCGCGCCTGAGGCAGCAGAGGCACTGCAGTCAGGGAGAGGCTGTCAGTCTTACCAAGGCCCGCCTGTGCGCTCTCTTCCCACCTAGGAAACCCATCAGTTACCACTGCCGCAATCCTGCTCACCCCATGATCGATAGGCCCTGGGTGTCTCATGCAAGAACTTCTGCTGTCAACTCTCATCAATGCAACTAGATAAACGCTTAAAGGTCAGAAATGAAACATCAGAGCTGCCTGGTCCACAGAAAATAACTGTTTTTTTCCCCATTACCAATCATTCAGTGTCATACAGCGATAGGCTAGAAAGCTCTTTGACCCCCTTAAAAAGTGCACAGAAATTCACACACACACCCCCCAAACACACCTAAGTCTCTGCAACTCAATGTCAGCGTGTGCGCGCACCACTTTTATCTCCCCCGCCCCCATGGGAGCATGGGGCAATTCTCCCACCGAGCGCTCAGCTGCAGGATGGCCCCGGAACCCGACAAATATTCTGGCAGCAACCAGAACCTTCTCCTAACAGTGAGGGCTTTCCAGAAGTCAGTGACAGTAGGTTTATAAGGACTCTGCGCTGGACAAATATTTTATCCTGTTTCCTTTCTGCAGATAATTGAGAGCCGTGTCTCCCACCCGTAAATTCATGTGCCATGGTGAAGTGTGAAGGAAAAGGAAGAGGCCTCCACTATCATTAAGTCCATCCTCCGTGCCACTTCTGTTTCATTTTTAAGAGTTCCGGGTCCTGCGTGATTTACTGCAACCTCGATCTATCCAAATAAATTTGCGAATTTTTATAGTGCACTTGGTAGGAGGTAAAGGTTTTTATTCTCCTGCCTCGAACTGGCATCAAGAATTAATGATGCACAATTTGTTGCATGATTTACATCCTCGCTGGTTTTTGGCCCTCAGTTAATACCACGCGGCAGCTCCGCCTGTCCTCTTAAACACAAGCCCGCCTTCCTAGGCGCCGCAGGGACTGTCGCACCTGCCCGGAGGTGGAGACGCGGCACCTGCAGGAGGAGGAGGAGAGACAGGCGGACGCGGCTCCAGGAGGAGGGAGGGGGCAGGAGACAGGACCCGACAGGAGGCGGAAGGAGAGGCCTCGGAAGGGAGGCCACACTGCGGTGACAGCCTCGGGGAGATACGTGGTTTCTGTCACGGTCGTAACTCGGAGAGCTTTAAGTCATTCACGTGACTCTCGCCTCCCCATTTAGCTCTATTCTGCCGGACGCCTCCTTTGTCACATGCGCCGAATCACACTTCTTTAGACGCTAATGTCGGTACGACTGTAAAAAGAGGTGAACACTAAAACCTAAAACTGTTACGTGTTTCTTAACACACGTCCAAATGGTTGTTCACCTCTCCAGACTGGTCACCCGGGGGAGACACCCGGTGTACGGCGGCACTGCTGCGAGCAGCACCCAGAGTCCCTCAGAACGCGGCCGGCCTTCGCAGGGCCCGGCAGGGTCCACCGCGCGTCCGTCCTCCGCGGGGGCGCGCCTGCGCCTTCCGAGGGCGTCCGGCGGGTGATCTCGGACACCCCGCTGGATGCTCACATCCGAAGCCTCGTAGGAGACGCAAGCGGGAGCTCCGCCGCAAGAAACGGCATATGCACCTACATCTGGAGCACACACTCGGTGACAGCCCGACTCTGCGAAAAAGGAGTGCCCCCCACCAGCCCTCACCCCGGAAGAGCTTTCGGCCAGGCGGAAGGGGCGGCGTCTCAGCCCGCGCAGGCGCTGTGCGCACCTCCCCCTCGGGGTGAGGCCTGCGGCCTCCAGGTGGAGGCTCCCTGGGGCCGAGCCACTTCGCCTGAGACCTGAGGGGTGGGTGGGAGCCAGATGAAAAGAGCAGAAAGGGCATTCCGAGCAGAAAACGTTGAGTGAGGAAAGCAGCATGATGGAAGCACCGCAGCGTGAACCGCCAAGGTCGGCGCGGACAGGGGGCAGAGAAGAGCCGAGAAACAAGCGGGGGTGGGTTCGGGAGCGCTGGCGCGGGCGCACTCTCTCCCTGCCCCCGCGTGGAGCCCGGGGACGTTGTTGCGTGGGAACTGCGTTCTGCAGAGCTCGCTCTGAAGTGGCCCCCGCGCTCTTGTCCGTGGCTTCTGGGACGAACGCTTTGGCAGATCAGGAGAACAGTGGCGGCGGTGGGGCCTCAGAGGGCTGCTTGTATTTAAAACCCCCGGGAGTTAAGATCAGCTGGATATAGGCCAGGATGTTTTACTTGGTGGTAACAGGGTGGGAAGAGAAGAGATGGTCAGGTTCACGCCGAGGGCGCTGGCTGGACACCGAGCCACTGGCCAGGCGGTGGGCGCAGTGCTGGAGGCTGGCGGGCGGGGCGGCTCACGGCAAAGGGAACCCACCGACCCACGCCCCCCACCCCGGGACAGAGGTCAGCCACCCAGGAAGGACGGCCGCCGTTCTGTGGCGCTTCCAGGTTCTCATCTCACCGGTGCCGTGTGGCACCAAGACGGGGCGGAGGACGTGCTTACAACTTACCTGCCGCAGCAAACTGCGGTTCTACCCACTCTGCACTTCCCTCCGCACAGAACGGACCCACCACCGGACAGGGGCTACTGAAGCAGACACAATCTAATGTATCGAGTCTTCCCAAGCCACGCACCCTGCATTTGGGCCCTCCGTCAGTAACACAGGAAAATGATTATTAACATTTACTTTTTACTACCACAGATTCACCATTTGGAGATTTCAAGAGCTATCTTTGAATTTTGATAAAAGCAATGCACACAGAGCTAACACCTAAATCTTAAGGCAAAGGCGGCTCTAACAGCCACAGAAGGGTTGGAATGGGACCAGAGGGAAAGCAGCAGGGTTTGTACATCAAAGCCTTTGCTGTGTCGTTTTTTTTAATCAGGAAATTGGAATTGAGAACTTCTAACAGGCCGTGAAGAGAGTCTTTGGCTGAAGCTAAAAAGAAAAGGAGAAATAATCAGGGCCCTAAGGGAAGGTAAAGAGGATGCCAGAGTTTCCAAAAAGGAAAAATTCACCAATAAAACGTCCTCAGAGAAAATGTGAAATCTTCCAATCCTGAAAAATGTACAGATGGCTATTATGTGCTTTCAGGGTGGAAGCCAGTGACCCTTGAGGACCAGGTGGTCTTCCTGGGCCTGGAGGTGAATTCTGTGCCACCTCCACGCCGATGGCCCCCCTCAGATGACATCAAAAAGGATTATTTCTAATGTCGTTCCTTGTGCAGCTTCTTTTACTTTTCCCATGACAGTCAAGTTTCTAATTAAACGGTGAGAGCATCTCTTCCTTCTGTGGTTGGGATAAGGTCTTAGAGGACCCAGGAGCTTGACTGCATCAAAATCTGAAAAGACATTTACGAGTCCTTATATTGCGACGGTGCTACCAATTCTGCAGAGGACAGAATGGAAAACAAGAAAATGGGAGAATTCTAGAACATCCACTCCAAGAAGGAGACAGGTTATCAGACCGTAGCTAATAAAGTAAAGGAGGAGAATTTATTTTAATGTTTTCAGGAAAGTCTATCACAGACCAAAAAGCACGCCCTTGAGGCGAAAACCAGCGAGCTTCAACCTTGTCTCCACTTGGCATCACACAGAAGCACTGAGCCTGCGGACTCTCAGGGTGGGGAGCTGGATGGAGGGCTGTCACGACCCCGCCTGTGTACAGTGCCGTTGTTTATTATGTATTTGCTGGGTGTGCACACTACACTGTGTGACAGCGTGCAGCCTGACTGACTGGTGACAAAATACAGTCTGCTTAACAAAAGACCAAAAATGGAGCTAGGAATTATTTTTAAAACAGAATAAAATAAAAAAAGATATGTTCCTTTGAAATATATGTGCACAGAATTGGGCTATCTTTTTGTTAAAAGACAAACATGATTGTTGGGAAAATAAGCAGTGCCACTCACAGGTAGCAATTTAAGATAAAAATACACAGAAAATGAAAAGTGAAAGTCACAGGTATATCAGGGAAAGCAATAAAAGAGTATGACAATATCTGTACCAGAAAAAGTCAAATTCAAGGCAAACATATCACATATGTCATAAAGAGGGTTGTTTTATATTAATAAAAGTGCAATCTGTAAAAGTGATTTATCTAAATGACTATATATCAGATGCCATAGCATTAAAG
Organism: Phyllostomus hastatus; assembly: GCF_019186645.2. Taxonomy (NCBI): domain Eukaryota; kingdom Metazoa; phylum Chordata; class Mammalia; order Chiroptera; family Phyllostomidae; genus Phyllostomus; species Phyllostomus hastatus. Next base: position 20,292,446 of record NW_025333607.1, on the reverse strand, counting down.
TATATGAAGCCAATACTTTCAAAAGCTTTATAGAAACAAAGTACATGGGACACATCATCCTCATCCAAGGCCAAGTACTCAGAAAAAGTCAGGTGCAGAGGATTAAAACCTACAACTAATAAGCATGATTTAAAAGACGCAAAACTTCAAGGCATGTAATTTTGAGCCCTACAAGCGCTGAGTATACTTCTTTTTAGAGCCTATATTTTTCAAAATATTTATGAGTGTAACAAAAATACTAGCTCAAGAAAATGGAGATAAACCAATGAAAAGGAATAAAGAGCCTAATAAAAATAATAGCCTAGCATATAAAATGAATTATTGTATAACATGATGGTAAAAAGTGGCATTGCAAATCTAAACAGATAATGAATGGCTACTTATTTAATTATCAAGAGTATGAAATAAACTACACTTCAGTTAAGTCCATCTATAATGAAAACATTTGGTTAATGCATTATGATAAAAATTAAACACAAAACAAGTAATAAAATTTGTAAATACACTACATTGGGTACAGAAGTTTCTTGCTATGAAAGATTATGAAGGAAAAGTCTTTGAGGATTAAGTATACTTGAGTACGTAAGCAAATCATGAAAAACATTTGCTATATTTGCTTCCTCATAAGGCTATCATTAACAAGGTAGAAAGAATTTGATTCAGAGAGTTCTATATGTAGATATAATATCTATCTCTATTTACTATTAAGAATTACTCAGTATTCAGAAATCAGTTGTATTTCTATACACTAATAACTATCAGAAAGAGAAATTAAAAAAATAATCCCATTTATAATTGCATCAGAAAGAACAACTTAGCTAAGAATAAAATGAAATATGAGGTAAGAGACCTGTGCTCAGAAAACTATAAGAACAGTGAAGAAAGAAACAAAAATAAATAGGAGCGCCTACCATGTTCATGGACAGGAAGAATTAATCTGTTTTTAATGTCCATGCTATTCAAAGCAATCCCTACCAAAACACCAATGACATTTTTCACAGAATTAGAACAAACAATCCTAAATTTTTATGGACCCACAAAAGACGCTGAACAGCCAAAATGGTTTTGAGAAAGAATAGCAAAGTGGTGGGGATCACACTACCTGATAGCAAACTACACATATACTGCAAGGCAACGGTAATCAAACAGCATGGTACTGGCGCCAAAACACTGATCAATAGAAGGGAACTGAGAGCCCAGAAATAAACCTATGCTTATATGGTCAGTTACTCTGTGACCAAGGAGGCAAGAACATACAGTGGGGTAGAGACAATCTTTTCCCTAAATGGTGCTGTTGCAGAAACTAGGCAAATACATGCAAAAAAGGAGGACAGAGAGAGAGAGAGAGAGAGAGAGAGAGAAAGAGAAAAAAAGAAAGACGACGACGAAGAAGAAACTAAACTGCTTTCTTATCCCACACGCAAAAATTAACTGAAAATGCATTAAAAACTTAAACTGAAGACCTGAAACCATAAATTCCTAGAATGAAACATGGGCAGCAAACTCTGACATCAGTCCTAGCAATGTGTTTAAGACTATGTCTCCCAGAGCAAAGACAACAAAAGCAAAAATGAACAAATGGACTAAACCCAACATAAAAGCTTGTGCATCGTGAAAGGAAGCCATCAACCAAATGAAAACACAACAGCTTCCTCTGCCCCATCCTGGCGTCCCACAGCCTGCCCTGTCCTCACAGGCCCCACTGAAACTCTCTCACAGCACGGGCGTCCTTACCCAGCCGAGACCGGAGCGTTTCGGAGGCACGGCTTCCATTATCGGATTGCTCATCGACGAATGAAGGCCTCCCCGTGTCCTGCACATCCCAGCTACAGCCCAGGTTTCCTGTGTGGTCCTGCTAACCCCACTCAGCTGCACAAGGCTCAACAGCAAATGCTGTAAGGCTCCCCATTAGAAGGCAGCAGCCCCCCGGCCTGAGCGCCCACGGTCTGGCTCGACGTCCCGGCTGCAGCTGAGCTCCCTGGGACTCTTACTCAGGTACTTGCCTAGCCCTGCACTTGGTTCTTGTCTTACATGGCCAAGAGAAAGAGCTAGCGGCTCTTGTCCTTAGGAGTTTTCTGACTGCATGGGGTCCCCCTCCAGTGTCCCACCCCACGTTCACCTAGCGCGCTGCGCCGAAGGAAGAAGCCGGCTTGCCGATCCACACGGCCCCGCGGAGGCTTCCGCGGCCGGCCGGCACCCAGGAGGCCTTTCCTGGCTCAGGCCGCATCTGAACTGGCAGTGAGTCCCTGCAAATCTACAGGATTATGCTTCTCAAAGACGGAAATGGAAAAACTCCACTTAAAAAAAAAAAAAGTCCTCCTAAGACATAAAGCCAACAGCCAGCATTTTTGCTTGATTTACTAGAATTGAGGTGGTTTACGTTACTTACTCTAGACGCGTGTTTACTTATTTTTATAAAGCATATTCTCCTGGAGGCCCAGGTGTCAAGGGCATTTTCTTCTCATCGAGGTAGTAAATCAACCCGTTAAAACCGTCGGAAGCGCGTCGGTGGCAGAGCCAGATCGGCTCCCCTAACACGGCCACGCCTCTGGGTCCTTCTGTCCTCTCTGTCTGCACAGCTTGGTAAGTTGACAACTGCAGGCAGTCAGACCACTGTTGTCACAAAGGAAAATGGGTACTTTTATAAGAGAAGGAGAAATGAATAAAAAGGCATCAGCATCCAGCCAGACCGTCCGGAGAAATCAAACTTCTCTTCCCGCTCACCGCAAAGCCGATAACTGCTGACTCGGCCGAGGCCGAGAAGAATGGAGCAGGGCGGGAGGCCAGAGGGGACCGGGCGGTGAAATTTGGTGAACACCTCCGGCGGCTGCACAGGCTGAGAAAAGCTCTAACTCGCATTTGTGGGAGATTATGAAAAGAGTCATCTCTTCATGGTCTTGGCACTTTCGTTGAACAGGCCACTTGTATTATTACAACGAACAGGAAATCTGAACATGGGCCGAAGTGACTCACTGAGGAGGAGTCACTCCGACAGTGAGCAAATGGAGAAGACGAAGAAGAAGGACGATTTGCAGGTACCTGCCAAGTATATTATGCTGAGGATGCATTTGAGCAAAATGGCTACCTCCTTTTTTACACACGGGAAAATCAACATTTAACAAAACCATATTCTTATGAGGCAAGTTATTATCGAAAGCAACTGGGCTAAGCCCTTTCGTACAAATGAAGATCCTACTCCGTAGAAGGCAGCACACACTTATCTTCCCGTGACTTCGTGCCCCTGAATATCAGGCCGCCCTGCTGCGCGGCATTCCATTTTCCGAGCAAGTAGATGCAGAAAGTCCCCGAATCTGTGTGCTCCCAAATGCAGCAATACTTAAAGCGTTTCAGAAATGCTATTTTCTGTTTTACTCATAACAGCCCCAAAAAGATTAGGAAGCAATCATTTCCCCCAGTTCTACAGATACACGCGATTTGATTTAGGGACTTCGAAACACCAGAGAGAGTAAGAAAACAAGGACTGGCAGGGGATGAGGTTAGTCATACTCCGAAACAATGCTGACTTTTACACACACACACACACACACACTCCTTTTTACTTTGAGAAGTTTACATATGTGAAGTGTTTAAAGGAAAGTCTCTAGGGATGTTTGACCTCATGTCCTTTATTTATCCTTCATTTATTTTTCAATGAATGGTCCCACAGATGGGCGTGGACAGGAAGCCTTGAATGCCTATGTGCGGTCTGCATTAATTGTTACCGGGAAATTTTGTTTTTGTTATTCAAACCCCAAGTCTCCTAGCCACCACAGAGAGAGTGACAACTAAACACCAGATCCTAGGTGACGGCCAACGTCAACTGCAAAGGTGTCACAGCATCCCAGGCTCAGAGCCCAAACAGGTGTTGAAACACAGGCCCCTGGTCCAGGACGAGCCCACGGAGCCAGGAGGTAAAGGCGGGGCTCGGTCCAGGACCCACCAGCAGCGCAAGGAAGGGCTCCCGCAGCACCGGTGCAGGCAGGACCGGTCCTGGGAGACCCCTGCCTGGCCCACTAGCAGGAGAAGCTGGGCTGTTCGCACCAGGAGAAAGCTGGCCTCCCTGTCACGGGTCCACAAGAGCTCATGCTGCCGCCTTTGACCACTCCCCACTGCACAGCTGAGTTGGCCATGTTGCCGAGGTCGTGCACCCTGTCGTCATGGGTCCAAATGGGGCCCTCGCGTTCTGTTCATTCCCTCGGACCCCACGCCCCACGCCTTCCTTCTGCACAGGAGAGAGAGACAGCCTCACGCACTAGAGGCACTCTTACGTCTGTTTGGGCTCCTGAAAGGCCGTGTTTTCCTGCTGTGTACACGGATTTCAACTGACATTAATGGAGTCTTGCTTCATGTTTCCTTCCTGTTTCCCCACGTGCTCAGAGCTGCGCATGGAGCTGCAATCCCTTCTCCCTACAGGACGCCCGCCTCAGTGGAGGCTGCCCCTTCTCACAGCGCAGACGCAGCTGCAGGGGCAGCCCCAACACAGTACGCACGTCCCGGGCAGGAAACCCCATTCACGCTCGGCGCTGGGAACTGCGTCTCCGCTCGGCCAGCGGCCTGGTGCTAACCGTGCACATGGCCGCCTTCGCTAAAGAGAAAACCCTACTCCGGGTAGCGAGCCAATCACAGTGTGCCCTATGGTAGGCGACTCTGAGGTTTAAGGAGTCCCCACTGCCCGGCACTAATCACTGTCAAGGGTTTCGTTCTGCACTGATCAAGATAATCGCATTTCCCCTTCCGTCTATTGATGTGGTGGGTCGCAGCAATCAACTTCCTGAATTTCTGCACTCCTTTAGCGCTCCACTCTCTGAACTAATTAATACGGTTGTGTTTGTCTCTTACACCAGAGAGTTAAGGTAAAATTTTTGTAAATCTGCACCTCAGATGTATTACTGGACACGAGTTCTTTCGGACAAGTCACTTGAACGGAACGTCATTCCTGTGCACGCTCAGCCGTGGGTGTGCCCAAACGGCAACGTGCATTCCACGCCGCAGGGCCCGATGATGTCGGTTACAATTGTAAGCTGAGGTTAAAGACGGCCGTGGCCAGCAGGAAAGGGGACCCGGTGTGCTCTGTTCCACCAACGCCACGCGTCTGCCACTGCTCTTCTGAGGGCCAGCTCCACGCTCGGGTCACAGGGAAGGGACGTCCCAACCCCTGTCTGCCGGCGTTTGAGTTCCGAGCTCTGTCGCCACCACCTAGAAACTGAATAACCGAGTGGAGCCTTCCTTCTGATGTGTATGGTATGTCGTGTTTCAAAGCTCCAAACACACTTCATGCTTTACCATTTCTAGCCAGCCAGCAGGAAGGAGTGACGATCCATCAAGTGCTTTCGTCCCAAAGGACTCTTGCCCAATAATGACTCAGGTGCAGATTTCCGAATATTTTCTTAAATTCTCCTTTCATTCAGTGGTCCCTGAATGTGTGGTCCCCCCTTTAAAAAGGGGAGCCGCCATTGCCCCGCTCGTGTCTCTGTGCCGACGTCACGCTGCCTGGAGAGAGTCAGAAACGAGGACGCCCTCCCCGGCTTTCCGTCCAGGAAGCCGAGCTGGGCTCCACACAGAAGACTGACGAAGGGCAGGTGACAGTGTCCGGATACCGACCCAGTCCCGTTCACGGGATCCGCACCAGGTCCCGCCCGCGGGGCTTCCAGAGGGAGGCAGACGACCCCGTGAGGAGTCGCCTGCGTGGGAAGGCCCCCCTCTCCCTGGGGGGCCGCAGCCTCACACGGCGTCCGTGTGGACAACAGCCCAACAGAACGCGGCAAGCGAGCATTTTCACCAAGAAACTTCAGTGAACAAGTTTCTGCGTTGAGCAGTTATATGGCCCCAGCATCACAACTTCTAGAAAACCTGAACTACCAAAGTTCAAGTGCTCATTTTCCACACAAATTATTTAATCAGAAATTACCTATTTTTAATTAGGTTTTAAACTTTGGTGTCCAAGAGAAAGAGAGATCATCAGGTGAGTCTCACCAATATCCATTCGCTGGTGGACAGGGATTCTAAGACACCAGCACTTGGGGTTCAGGGGAGCCCACGGGAGCACCTACGATACTGCAGAGCTCAGCAGACCCGCTTCTGTGTTCGCTGCCTCTGCAGAAGCCCACCGGGGTCGGCGTGGGCCGCTCCCCGCCACCCCACGCTGCCGCAGCGAGGGCGCGAGGCCCCGACCGCCTCCCCCAGGCGTCCTCTCAGGGCCGCGCCTGCCCTGAGCGACCTGGGCTGCCGAGGCCACCTCCCGCACACAGAGCAGGTGTTGTTGACGGCTTGCCTCAAGAGCAGTGGAGTCCCCAAACTCAGTGTTCCCTGCCCTCGATACAAAACCACTGGGTGCTGAGCCTACCCCGGGCTGTCTGGTCTCACTTCCGTAGCGCCCGGGGCCAAGGCTAGCCATCATAGATGCGCTGAAGCTCGTGCTGAATCCCGAGCAATGAAGTCCTCGCCCTCTGACCTGGCCATGTTCTGTGCCTGCCAGCCTTCACGACAGGGTTACAGACTAACTCAGTAACTTGTAAGTGGGGGGAAATCGATTCACAGACTGAATGTCTTTGATAAGTAAATTTTTACTGTATTTTATGTATCTGACCAACTAAAATCTATTAAAGAACCTGAAAACCTAGAATAAAAAGTAGCATGAAAAGTCCTCATTCTCAGCTCAATTTTTTAACTAAAAAAAATGTTTAGTCCTAGAGGACCTTTTAAGCCACACCCTTCATTTCTTTTTTTTCTTCCCACTCTACAAAAAAAAAAAAAAAGCAACCTTTAAAAGCAAAACAAAGCCTAAGCCGGATCCCTGAAGAATTGTGGATTTCTGTGAATCGTGGGGGTGCAGACAACAGTTCCAAAGGTCAGAATTCTGCACTAGAGATCATTTAAGCCGGCAACATGATTCCCGGAGCAATGCTAAAGCTTCGAAGGTGGAAATGGCAGAGGGAGGAAATCAATAAACAGGTGTTCACAGACAGACAGGCCCGGGAAACAAGAGAGAGGACACGGAGGGAAGGCACTTCGGACGGCGAGCCGACCCAGCAGGTGCCCACAAGGCCTTGCAGGACGTGCGGGGAGGGCTGTGTCTTCGGGGTGAGAACCTGGGCCCATTGGGGACTACAGAACCACGGACAAGTATGAGGAGTCTTAAAATGTGGGTTTCTTTCATCATGACACGCTGTTTCAGCTCAGTAACCGAATCGGTACAGAGCTGTGCCGCCTGGGCCGCAGGGCAGGAGCTGCTGCAGGTGGGCCGGCTGATCGGGTCACACCTGCCTTTGTCAACACCACTACAGGGAGGGGGAGGCACGGCACCCACAGCTGCGCCCTGGGTCAGTGCTCAGCCGCGGCAGGGCTGAGGGCAGCAGCAGGGACCCAGGGACCCAGCGACCCAGCAGGCCTGGGCGGGCTCTTCCAGGGCCCGCTGCCCTGAGATCTTGAAGAGAGACACACACGGCGGGGCAGAAGTAGGGTTACAGCTGTCCGTGTGGAAAGAGTGCAGGGGTCACCGAACAACGATGCAACGATGAACTCCGTGGTGCACCCACTCACAACTGGAAACCTGCCTGCACCCCACCCTGTGCCGTGCAGGCAAAACACGGCCCCACCGTCCTGGCGCTGTGACTCCAGTGGGCGCAGATGGTGAACAAGGGTGCGCATCACTGGGTGACAAGTTTTCGGGTACCGAGAGGGGCGTTGGGGAAAGAATGGAAGCAGGACAATGGTAAAGAGCGTTTTTACAGCAATGTGCAGGTTTTTGCTATCTTGTACAACTATTTTAAGCTGATTCATGTTAAATTCTCACTTTTAAAAGGGTAAGTCTCAAAAAATAAATGAATGCTTTTTCTTCCAATTTAGGATTTATAGTGTATCTTTGTTAAACCTAATTGGGATTTTGTGCATTTACGGAGGAAAAAATGTGGCAGTCCAAATTTCTATGCAACGTTGAATGACTTCCTCAAATAAAATCTCCCACCAGTTGTAAACTTGAACGTCCTCTTTTACACAAATGGCTGACTCCTGGCAGGTGAAAACCTAAGGGAAGAGACGCTAAAAACAGAAAGACTACATTTGTACCACAGAACTTTACACACGAAGGCACTCAGAGATGTGCAGGGCAGGGGGCAGACTGGAAAGTCCGGTACCTTCCCCGCAACTTTGCTATGAACCTAAATATACCTTAAACACACACACACACACACACAAAAGCTAAGAAACCATTTTGCGTGACTTCTGCCCAAGGCAGAAGTCGTCAAACCCCGGGAAAGCTAAGCCAGCGCAGGCCGAGCTGCAGCCCCAGCCTCGGCCCCAGCGCACGCTGCCCACAGCGGTCGGAAACCTCCATTCTCGTCCCTGCTTGGCCGTCGCGAGTTGGTTAGGTAGTTTAAGCCACCGCAAGCTCGCACAGCCACGTGCTCCCGTGCGCTGGGGTCCCCGTGCCCTTCCCACACCGCGCTGCCAACCACACAGCAGGGCGGAGCCCAGGGACAGCGGTGGGGGCTCCGGAGCCCCAACGCCTGACCGCACGTCCTCACGAGTGCCTCGTGCCCGTTCTGGAGCCTAATCGTGGACGTGATGCGATGCCCCACCTCCTCCTCCAAGTACAGCGAGGTGGACAACACCAAAACAGAACAATCCCCTTCTTTAAAAGAGAGGGCAGCTTAGTGCCTGCCCTCGTAAGGTTGTGGCCAGAATTAAATTAGTTAATACATGCACAGTGCTCAGACAGAGCCTGCTGTATACAGAGGCTGAAAATAATGGCAGTTACTTAATATTCTACTTTTGAAATAGTATGAGACGGAAACCAGCTAAGACCTCTGAGCCACGCGAGAGACTGGGGTATTCTCCAAACCACCGCTGTGCCCCTGCCCACTCATGTCCCCCTCCCTCTGGGTTCTCCACGCAACCCCGGACACGCTGCGGTGCTTCCCACAAGCAGGCATTCCTCTTTCCACGGCCGTTGCTGTGGTATACGAGGCCCACAGTTACGCCTGGGAATTCAGCAATTAGTAAACAAAGGTTTTCTTCGAATGTCTGCTGTGTGACCTCGGCTCCCAGGTCCGCTGGCTGACAGTCATTTTCAGACAAGGCGTGTCTGGGGACAGTAAAAGCCATTTCCACCGTAAACAAGGGCACAGAATACAACTAGCAATAAAATAAAATCCTCCTCATCACAGCAGAATCCCCTTAATAGGTAAAAATAATCTTTTTAATATACAACAAGGAAAAGGCTGGCTACCAAACAGAAGTGTTGAAAAGGCCAAGTCAAATGTGTGCAAGATCTCAGAGACACACAAATAGTAATGTGTCTCGGAAAATAAAACAATGAAGTTGTTGGTACCTCTCCATAACTATGTCGCTTTTCCTTACCAGGGGCTCACAGCATCAACGGAATTCAAACCCAGCCGCCGGAGGGCTGTACTTATCCACCTGCCCCGGACCTCGTCCTGCTGGGTGAAGGGAGCAGAGCTCATGCGCTGAATAAATAAAAGCCGATGCTGACGAGTGTGCCGTGGGGAAGAAAGTCACTGACATAACACTGCGTCCCGGCCACATCCTCCCTGCCGGCCCCGCTGCTGCGTGCCCCGGGGCAGCGGGCAGAGACGCCGTCGCTCCAAGCCCGTGTGGACGCGGGCCGTTTCATATTCCACTGCAGGCCCTCGGCACGGCTTGGAGGGCTAGACCCGCGACTTTTCACTGTGGCGGTTTCGCAGGAAAACATTAGCAACGTTTGTCATCAATAGCAATTCCAAGCCCTATGCGTCTGAAACGCTCTTTAATAATGCATTGCTCCCTAACGATTTTACCCCCGAGACAGGCGTTGATGAATTTCCAGTCCGGCCTGGAACAGCACGGTCCGCAGGTCGGTATCGAACACCGCACCGGAGGGTGGCCAGGTTCATTAAGAGTCCAGGAAAGTCCCTCATTAGGTGAAGAATAATCGCTTTGGTAGCAATTTTTCAGGCAGGTTGAAAATATCACTTCCGAAAGCAAACTTTTCCACCAAAATGGTACCCAGTCTGCTGCATTATTAATTACACTCGAAATTAGCTGTCCGACACCCTGGTTCACGATCCCAGAAGTCGCCGGGTGCGAGCAGCAACCACTAGCCGCGGAGTATCGCGGCCACTTCAGGAAGCGCGTTTTCCGGTGTTTCAAGGCGCCACCCACTGCGAACAGCGTCGCAGTCAAGGGCATTAGGAGACGGATCCATACTTTCCTCATCAAACATCAGAGAGGAAAGGTAGAAGAAATACTTTTGTGTGCACTGGTTTCCATTGGAAGACCCCAAGCTAAAACCAAGGCTGAACATTGCTCGAGGGTCCCGACGCTTTTCAGAGCAAGTTACCAAGTTCCTGCTTTTCCTTCACTGGGGCAGCGTTACACGGTTGCTCAGATGGCAAAGTCCATCATCTGACTAATCCTAAGCCTGCTTTCCCTTTCAGCCGTTGGTAATAATGACGAAGAAAATCATTACAGCTTCAAGTAATGCTCTTGGCTTCTACATAACAATCATTTTGACTCCGGTTACTTGTCTACAATATGGTTTCCTAAGATGAAAAAAATTCCTGCATTTTTAAATGTGGTATAACCATGCAGCTACGCTTCAGAATAAAAATAATTGTCCCAGGCAAAGTCTATTACTGTATACTATTTATTTATATGCCACTTAAGAGCACTGTTCGCCTCGACACGCATTTTATTCTCATCACTCACTCTGCCTGGAACGCGGGAGCTTAGCAGGCACCCCCTTCCTTCCTCCAGCCCGCTCCCCGTCCTGAGGGAGGGTGGGGACGGAGCAGCACAATAGGACATCACGGGAATACAAATGCATTCTTTTCAGCCCAAAGGAAGGGCTGGCGACTGAGTAGATTGTAAATAATTTCCTCTGTTCCATATTCCACGGAGTTCAATTTGAACTTGCGAAGAGTGAACCCGATAATATATTTTGTAATTTAGGCCGCAGTATCTTCAGGCGCAGATTAGAACCAGAAGTAAGGGCGGATATCATTAAAGTTGCTTTTTCATCTTCCTTACTTTCCACACTTCGCCTTATTGCAGATAAGGAATGCAAAGAGCGTCTCGTGGCACCTGCGAGAGACCTTGAGGAGGCCATGATAATGTCAAGCTTTCGCACGCCCGCAGAATAATGGAGAGGAGAGCGAAGGGCGGGGGCGGGGGGTGCTGCGCACGGCAGATGCAGCGTACAGGAGAGACGCACAGAGGCCCGGCTCAGAACGAGGAGCCCAAACGGGGACGAAGGCTTTCGCCTGTTTCCACGATTAGCACAGCTGTGCTGTAATTTGATTTTTATTCTAATGATGTCATTCAGCTGTGCCTTGAATATTCAAAATGAACAAAGTGTAAAGTTATCGATCACTTATAAATCATTTCTGCTTGGGGTTCATTTTCTTGACTCACTTGTTTAAAAATAGAACTATGCATTAATTAATGAAACTCTAAAAGTGGAAGGATAGTAAAAAAGAGAGAGAGAGAGAGAGAGAGGGAGGGAGACAAAAAAGTGAGACCTTTCCCACCCTAACTGGGCAGCAGCCCCGTGTTAACATTCCCTGTGGCGTCTGTACAATTTCTGAGGCAGGCGAGGGCTCTACCCTTCAACCGGTGACGCCCGGAGCCCCGCGGGTGGGCCGGGTGCCAGCCTTCCCCGATTCTCGGGTGACCGCCGCACGTAGCCAGGGCTGAGGAGCACCAGCCCCGCCACGCCCGCCCCCTCCCTGGGCAAAGACGGGAGCCCGGCTCATCGAGTGGCCGTGGCAGTGAAGGGAGTCTGTAACCCACTCCCAGAGCCTTCGGCCCCTCCTGGGACGTGCTGGGCGCTCACAACGTGTGAAATCCCCGTCACTTCTACCTGGTCACCATGCGGGGATTCAGTGGAGGGGTGGACGGCTTTCTAGTCTTCCAGGGCCTCCCACCCAGAAATCCTGTTCCTGTGGGTCACCTCGCTCACCCCTACAGGACACTGAGGACCATTTACAAGTGGCCGGATAATCCTTGGTGGCTGAGGCACCCCCCCGCCCCGGGAAAGAGCCAGAGACGAGTGGCCTGCATTTCTCCACCCGCATGAGCCAGCCCTGCAGGTGCTGGACGGACGCCCAGATGCGCCCAGAGAACGGCTCGGCTCAAGCAGCCTAATTTTCGGGGCCCGAGCAACACAGAGCCCGGAGGCCTGAGGAGACCAGGAAACACTGTGACAGCACTGCAATCGTCACGTCCCCAGCTTTGTTCCCCGCTTGCCTCTCCACACACCCCCAGATTAAAGAACTGTGCCGGTAAGATACTGAAAAAATAGACAAAAACAGTAATTTCCAACAAATAACTACACAGCCAGCTCATTCACCTCATTTTTGTGTTTATGGCCAGGAGGACCGTGAGAAATAACTAACCATTTTCCAATTACCATCAGACAAACTGTTTAAGGAATGCAGCGATGGATTTTTTTACATGAGTTGTGCTGCTGGTCTCAAAGACCCTGAACATCAGAGTCCACCGTGGGAACTGTCACTGAACTCTCACCCGAACAGAGGAGAGGGTGCCCTGTGTCCCCGCGCCCGCTCCGCCGCACTCAAGGAGCAGCGGAAGTGAATGGGAGGTGGGTCCTAACATGCAGTTAGGCACCTCGAGGTGCTACCGAGAGAATCCAATGTTAACTCACGGTCACAGCTCTGAAGGGCTCCTTCCCACTCCTCCCCACTGTTCCCATACCCAGGACACTCTGGCTGTCCCCGCCTGTCCCTCCCACTCGGGCCACGGTCCTGGCTCCCTCCCCCATGTCGCTGAGACACCTGAGTCCAGCCTCCCCAGCGCCTTGCGTTTCCCCGTGTTTCCCCGAGTTTCCCCATCATCAGCATCCCGATCCTTCTGGATAGAGAGAGCCTCAGGGCCGACGGGCCAGCAAGGACTCTTCCCCCAAGCAGTGCAGAAAGCTGGGGAAGAGGCACGATTTTTACGGAAAGGGTTTAGATAAATGGTTGCGATCAGTGCAGTAATGCATGTCCCCAAATACTGAGTTTCAAAAGTTTCAAGATTTCCCTTCAAGTTTATCAACTAAATTGTTGAAAGGTTTAGAAAAATATAAATCAAGTTTAATACTGTTATTAGATCAAGCTTTTTTTTAATCTTTTTTGGATTAGTGTTTTAGAATTTTCTTCTATAAAACAACGGCTTTTTTCTTTGTAACTTTCAAATGGCACCTCCAACAGTTGCAGGCGTCAGAGGGTTGGGACATTTATATAAAGCATGTTCTCTCACTTGTCTTCCTGAAACTCTTCAGTAATTTGCCATATTTTTATTTAATCAACAGCCTCTCTTCACTGAAATAATTAACTTACTCAAGCTTTAACTTCTGAATTTTTCAAGTAATTCCCTCACATGCCTCTCAACATTTTGGAAACAAAGAGCATGAGGAAGTGTGAATCTCTTCCTCCTTCTCTCCTCCTCCCCCAGAGCTTATTTTTAGTGTTTTGCTTCGTCTTCAGGAATAGATGGTCTATTTGTACTCATTAGCTAACTTCTGATCGCTTAGCAATTCCCCAGACTGAGCAGACTGAGCCTGGTCTTCTGTGAGCTTAGCTCTCGTCCTCCCTACCTGCCATCTTTCTGGTCTGACGGATGGAGGAAGGCAAGGAAGAGATGACAGAGAAAAAGGAGGTTCAGAAATGCGGGTCGATCGTGAGAATATCGCCCTAAGTGAAATAAGTTAGATAAAGTCAAGAACTGTATGATTACACTCACATGTGGGATGGAACACATAAAGCAACCAATGAACAAATAAGACAACAAACAAGCTGAGATGCTGTGCTGTAGAACTGTCCTCTTGACACCTGTGCAATCTCACTAACCAATGTCACCCCAGTAAACTCAGTTTTTAAAAGAGCAAGTAATCGCTGATGCAGGCTCGCCGCCTCCCGACACTGTCCTGCAGTACAAAGGTGCCAGGCGGCCCTCCTGGCCCCGCAGAATTCCCAGCAGACCCCTGACCTCACGGAAGCACAGGAGGGGCTGAGGTTTATAAACTGACCCAGGAGAATCTCGAGCATGGGGTGCAGAAAGCAGAACAGGTTACTCTTCGAATCCCCAATGATCTGCTTTCCATTCTCCTAAGTCAAGGTGTGGTTCCAGGCAGAGCCCAGTTTTTCCAGTTACCCCAGACAGCTCTGCTCCGACGTCCAAGCCCACGCTTGCAGGCGGGTCAGCATGGCTGCTGGTCTGCCCGCCCCTCACACTGCCCCACACACTGCCCGCTCACAGCCGGCCACATTGTGGGAAGAGGACACATCCACATGGAGGGGAAGACCAGCTCACCACGCGGTACAGGGTTTCGTTCCAAGCACAGTCCTCAGGCTCCTCCACCCTCAGCGCCGCACAAATGCTCACAGCCCCAGTGGCTGCCTCACATCACCGCCACACAGCACAGCGCCGGCCCTGGGGAAGGATCAGCCCGTCTGGGTGAGGGCTGAGACTCCGGGTCTGGCTCATGACCCTAGGCAGCACCTTCTCCCAAAAGGAATTGCGTGCTTTGTTTCATTCTGCTCTGTGGGGTGTGACCTGCACTGCTTTACATGCAGCAGGAAGTTGTGGCAAGATTTACCATGACCAGGTTTTGGGTGCTGGGCCCAGGTGGGGGGCTCTGGGGCAGAGGCGCCCCATCGGGATAGGATCTCGAGGAGAAAATAAAAGGAGGGCTCTGGAATCTCAGATCCGAGCTGGCGAGGTGGCCAGAGGCAGAGGGGAACGGGCCGTGGAGCCTGTCCTGGCCCAGTCGGCCCACAGGAGGGGTGCCCAGTCAGGACAGGTTTGAAGCGGAGAGAGCGCCTCCACATGGAGCCCCCACGGGGGGCAGGGGTGCGAGCTACCCCGCTGAGGGACCCTGTCGTTGCACACAGGAAGCTGGGGATCCCTGATCCCAAAGGGCCTGTCGAGTATTCCTGGAACCAAAACAGTTCAGAGCGCAACCCACTGGGGAAAAACAGCAGGGAAATTTTTTAAAGGCAAAGACAAAAGCAGTTACAGAGAACTGAGAAACAGGTGCGGTCGGAAAAGACACAGGGCGACCAACAGACTGATTCGTGAGGGTCAGCTAAGGCGCATCCCACACAAGGGACGTGATGACACACTGACGTGGCTGCAACTGCGAGGCTGACACGCCCAGGAAGCGCCTGTGACCGGGCGGGAGGGCTGCTCACCAGGAAGGGTCCTCAGCTTTGAGCTGGACGCCTAATGGGACAGGTCTCCATTCCCTCCTCTGGGCAAGGGGTGGAGACACACAGAGATAACGTGGTGGCCAGAGAAGAGGACTGTCGTAGGGACTGACTGGCCGTCAACGACTCGGGTTCCAAAACTGACCCCTCGCCCAGGACCCCACTTCCACCCTCTGGGTCGGGCCCTGTAACCTGTAACGCAGCCCAGCCCCACAAGGGCCCAGGGCAGGTCTCCCCTGCTGCCACCTGGAAGCCGTGCATTATAGCTCGCAGCGCCTCTGCCAGCCCGCTCCCTGGGCGCTCTGTGAAGGAGGAGAATCACCATGCTCCCTCCTCGGCCGCCGAGACAGCTCCCGCGAGCAGGAGACACATCTCGCCGGTGTTAAGACACTGAGGCGTTCGGGCTCATCTATCAGGGCGGCTAAGGAAACAAAACATTCCATATTGCTGAGCTGTTTAAATCACCCATGCAATCCCAAAAGTGAACAGGAGGTTACTACAATCTATTCTACTGGAGGAAGTACGATAAATCACATTAAATTATAAATGACTGATTACAATACACAGAAACTAAAACTTGCCAAAGTTTCGAAGCCAAGCAGGAATTCTACATCCGGCATTACGGCAGGCTAGACATCCTCCAACTAACTGCCTCTAACATGCTACACTTTAAACGTATTTTTTTGAATTCGTCTGGTCCGGAAAGAAAGTGGAGCGATCTTCGGAGGCCGAACACGATGAGGACACACTCCAGTGGGAGCCCGGAGCTGAGCCCCCGGCTCTCCCGAAAGCACGTGCAGGCCGCCCGCTCTCGCCCGTGCGCTGTGGAGCCGGGAACAAGCCGAGGGCGTCCAGGAGAGCGGCCAGAGCCCACCCTCCACGACGCTCGGGCCCACAACCGGGTGCCCCCTCAGTGGGGACAGGCCGACACAAACGACTGCACCACCGCGAAGACGGTGAGGGAAGCTGCCGATCTCGGCGTGAGCCGTGAGTGGAGAGAAATGAAGTCTCACCCGAGAATTCCTATCCACAGGACCAACCTCACTAACAGATGCGGGGTCAGACTCTGTATCGCTTTCTCGGCCTGAGAAACCTCAAGTGGAACAGCGGCCTGCACCAGGCCGTCCTGGGGGGCCCCGAGACGCCTGGGGAAGTGGGCGCGTGGTGCTCACGGGGAAGCCGTTCCGCCCCAGGCCTCCGAGACTTCCCGGGGGTGAAGGTCTCAGCCACCGGAAGCGCACCATGAAAACGCAAAATCCCAGCAGGAAACAACCATACAAGAGGGAAACTAACTCACCAACAAAGAATACATCAGTCCCGCAAAAACTGTAGGGTTTGAATTATCAGACACAGAATTTAAACTACAAATAACAATTTTAAAGAAAAAGATAGTGAAAGATTATGACCAAGGAGTAAGAAACTGTCAGAAATGTGAACCAGCCCTGGCTGGCGTAGCTCAGTGGATTGAGCTCGGGCTGTGAACCAAAGTGTCGCAGGTTTGATTCCCAGTCAGGGCACATGCCTGGGTTTCAGGCCACGGCCCCCAGCAACTGCACATTGATGTTTCTCTCTCTCTCTTTTTCTCCCTCCCTTCCCTCTCTAAAAAATAAATAAATAAAATCTTAAAAAGAACATTTTTAAAAAATGTGAACCAGTATATTTAAAAAGCTGTCAATAGGAATAAAAAGTATAATATTAATGCTAAAAATTCAGTGGATGGGTTAACGAATTTATCAGACATAGCAACAAAGAAAGTTAATGAAGCAGAACACCGAGCTAAAGATGGAGTGCAGAACGTTACACAAAGATAAAAAATATTGAGTCTAAAGGTTAAGAAACATGAAATTCAGACTGAGAAGATGTACTACAGATCTATTCAGATTCCCAGGGGGAAAAAAGGTTCATAAAAGAATGGACGAGAAACACTGACTAAAGAAACACTGGCGGGGAACTAACAAATGCTGCCCGTCCTCAGACTTGGGGGTCCCCAAAGTCTCCACCCACGTGGACGGGAAGAAACCCACAAAGACTTGTTATGGTGGGCCTGAGGGAGTTTTTAAAGTCTGAAAAGCGAGAAGAATAGGAAAGCAGAAGAATGCAGCTCAAAGCGGACCACTCGAAAACTGAAATGGGAACTCCGTAACAAGTGAATGAAACCTTCGACGAACTGACAAAACACCATTCTGAAGCTCCACGCGGGTTTGGACAAGGCTGCCACGTCCTCACAGCGACGGGGAAAGGACTGTCTCTTCAAAGGGCCTCGGGAAAAGTGGCCGTCACACGCAAAAGAGGCAAGTCATTGGGCTTACTTCACACCATGCGCAAAAGTAACTCAAAATGAATCACACACCTGAACACAAGGCCTAAAACTAGGCAACTCTTCGCAGAAAACATGGGGGGAAGCTTCGTGACACTGGATTTGTGATACTGAAGACACAGGCAACAAAAGCAAAAATTAATGAGACTCCGTCGAAACCAACAACTTGCAAAGGACACAATGGAGTAGAGGTAACTGAAGGGGTGGGAGGAAATATCTGTAAGTCTTACGTTTGATAAGCAGGTAATATACAGAATTTATTTTTTTAATGCCTAATACTTAACCAAAAAAAAAAACTAAAAAAATGGCAATAGACATTTCTCAAAGATGGTCACACAGATGGTCAACGACTGCATGAAAAGATACTCAACGTCACGAATCGTTAGGGGAGTGAAGGTCAAAACCACAGTACCACTTCACGCCCATTAGGATGACTACTACTGAAAAAATGGAAAGTAAGTGTTGGCAGAGATTTAGAGAAATTGAAACCCTTGTGCACTGTTGGCAGGAATTCAAAATGATGCAGCTGCTATATGAAACAGTATGGCAGTTCCTCAAAAACTTAAATATAGCATCACCATATGATCCAACAACCCGCTTCCAGGGATACATCCAAAGGCACTGAGAGCGAGATCTCAAAGGTATATTCGCACACCCGTGTTCACAGCAGCGGCATTCACACGGCCAGCAGTGGGAGCGGTCCCAGTCTCCATCGGGGAATGAACGGATGACGAACCTGGGGTTTGTGCACACAAGGGAAGGGTACCCAGCCTTGAAAGGAAATTCTGGGAAATGCCAACGCGGGTGAAACTCGAGGCCATTACGCCAAGTGAAACAGGTCACAAAAAGACAAACACTACGATTCCACTTCTACGAAGTACCCAGAGAAGTCAAGTCCAGAGAGACGGAAAGTAGGAAGCAGTTGCCAGGGGCTCGGGGGGGTGGGCGGGGGATGAAGAGAAATGGGGCGTTCCTGTTGAATGGGTGTAAAGTCTCCGACATGCGAGGTGAGAAAATGCTGGAGGTCGGCTGCACAACCAGGTGAATATACGTTACACTACTGACGTGTATACTTACAAATGGTGAAGTTGGTAAATTACATTATTTTTTATAATAAAAAGTAATAAAATTAGGTATATACATACCTATGTACACATACATACACAAATTCTTAGTGTAAAATTAAATACCCAGTTATCATTAAAAAGGGCAAAAAACAAGGCAATTACTCAAATTTTTTTCCCAATTATTGCTTTTAGTTTGTATGCTTTTGATGCCTCAATTTTATATAAAAGGAAAAAATAGAAAAAAATTAAAGCCAAGAACACTAATGAGCCCACCACCATCTTAAGAAAGAGAATGCCAGGGACAGTCTGAAGCCCTGCATCTCTGACCCGTTTGCATCCGCCTCCCTCCCTCCCTCCCTTCCCCCTCCCTCCCTCCCCCTCTCCCTCCCTCCCCTTCCCCCCTCCCTCCCTCCCTCTCCCTCCCCTCTCCCTCCCCCCACCCAGAAGCGGCCACTGTCCTGGTTTCCCATCAGTTACCGCCTTATTTTCTGTACAGTGTGAACTCACACGTACCTTTTCACCAGCAATATGTTCAGTGTCGACTGGTTTTTGAATTTTATGAAAATAAAACTATACAGAGTGGGGGGAAAGTAGGTTTACAGTTATTCGTCTCGAAAATACTACAATAATTAATAGATAATCACACGAATCAGCTGTGTTTGGCATGCTGACACCTGAAAACCTACTTCTGCCCCTCCCCCCGTGCTCTTTCTGCAGCTTTCCCTCTTCGTCCTCACCGGTGCCCGCGGCCGCGGCCCGCCTGTTCTCGCCCCCGCGTCCCCCCACTGTAAACTCGGGTGCGCACCCATCAGGCCTGTGCCCCCCTCTCTGTCCCCGAGGGAGGGCCGCGCTTCTGCGAGCGCTGACTGTCTCCGGACGCACGAGCGAGCTCCACGGACCGGGAGCACTGCATCTGAGGGCGTGACTTGCCTGTTGTTAGGGAATGCCAACTGTTTTCCAAAGTGCTTTTACCCACGGACACATCACACAGCGATACAAAAGCTCTCGTTTTTTAAAGCAACACTTCTGCTTCAGTTATATTGTCTCACACTGGCCCTGCATTCCCTGCAGCGTGGGAGGTCTGTGCTGTGGGGCTGCATGCCATTCTCGTGGTGTAAGTCCTTACTGTCTGCTCGAGCAGACCTTCCTTGTGTAAACAGCCCCACTGTCCACACACTCAGGCCCCTGCGTGTGCAAACTTCCTTAATCCCCTGCATATTCTACTGATTTTACAGCTTGCCCACTACAAGAACACATTCTCCCGTGGCATTTAAAACAAGAATTGGTTTGGTTCAAACAGTTCTGTGGCCCAGGTAAAAACGGGTGTGGTAATGAATGAACACTGTCTCCTGAGGAAAAGAAACACCTGCCGGAGCCCCGCCCCGTTTCCCCGCAGCTGAGACTGTGGAGCTGGCCAGGCCCCCGCCTTCGGCTTTACCGGCCACCTGCCCCGACACACTTGACATCCAAGACACGGGGCACTCAGACCCCGCCCCGGCTCTGCCTCTAGGTGTCTGTGTGGCTTGAGGAAAGTCAAGCAACTTGACCTCCATTGTTTTTATTGGTGGAATGAAGAATTAACGACCCGAAAGGCCCCTTCCATCTGGAAAACTGCATTGTTCTATGACATCGCATCACTGGCTGGCAGCTAGCAGGCCCTCCCCACCCCGCAAAGGCCTCCTGCACCCTAATGGGAGGGTATGCAGTCCCTAGCTTTCTACAGGGCCCACCACCCCGACTGTCACCCTGACCTAAACATCCGTATTGCCTTCCCAGACCTGACACATCTGAAGTCTCAGACCCCGGTCCACAGTCAATATTCCAGCCACCGAGCGACACTGAGGTCCACCACAGTCACAACCAGTTCTTCCGAGTGTGCCCCGGAGTCGGCACGCTGCTTCCGTGGGCACCGATGGTGTGCCCTGAGGGGACGGGCATCCCGGTCAGCACTGTGACTCTGGGCTACTGGGGGCCCTCTCCTTTGCCCAGATACCCGCAGAGCAGGCCGAGACGTGCTCTTGGCTAACCCGCAGCACCGCCCGAACAGTCGGAGACCGCGGCACCTGGCGTCGCGCAGAGGGCAGCTCTCAGGCTGCCAGCCTCCCACTGGCGGGAAGCGGCGTGGGCGCAGGTGCCCGCCAGCGAGTGCGAGCTGTGCCCGGAACGCTCTGGAACCTCCTCCAGACAGCGCGGAGGAGCCAAGCCGAGCATATGCTCACCGAGGGGGAGTCAGGAAACAACCGGGACAGCAACGCCCACCCCTTGGCACGAGCTCCTGGACCCTAAGGCCCATCCCAGCTCCCCTCCCCGGGAAGGGGGAAGGGAAGCCCCGTGTCTCGGTGAGTTCTGTGACACATCCCCATCCCCGAAGGCCCTGTCCCCGGATCCACAGCCCCGGGGAGGAGCCCACACAGGACATTCGCAAGCTGGCTCTGTCTCAAAGCGTTCCTCGTCTCGGGGAGGAGTGTGTGTCTGCTTCTGGAGGCTGGCCTCGCTCACCCGTGGGCAGGCAGCGCTGGCCAGCCTGGCTGCAGCCGCCACGGTAACCTTTGCTGGGTCTGTTCATGTTCTGTTTCTGTCCCCGGTCCAGATGTCACCTACAATGGAGCACATTCTTCTCGTCACGCGCGTCCACGCCCTGGAATGCCAGCATACTCAATGAGCTACTTGGTATTTGAAGAATGGACTTTCTTTCTGTAAATTATTCAGACTTGCCATCAGCCACCTACAAAGCAGGGCATTCACAGCCTACTTAACCTCTCGTGAGTTCGCCCTAGACACAGTGTTCAATTATGCTAAAAATAGTTTGGTTTTCTGTTCAAATCAGTAAAACGCACCGTAAGGTATGTGCAGCTGTTTCCCTGCTGTCCTGAACGGCGGCGGTTTCGCTGGCGGAAGTTCCAACCCCACGTCTCCAGTGACAGGTGAGTCCCGCCAGAGCCCTGCCTTCCAGCGTCCCCGAGGAGCCCTGCGTGGGCTCCTGCGAACAGGTCCGGGTCCGGGTCCGGGTCCGGGTCCGGGTAGCCAGCCTTGCCACGCCACCCAGGAGCCACTCACGTGCCCCCTTCCTGTATAACTCACTGCAAAGGAGCTTCTGCCCTCGTCACTGTCCGAACAGCGCTCTTTCCGAGGCAGCTGATGGCCTTCCCTTCACCAACCCAGTGCAGCCGTGTGACTGCCTTTTCCCAACTCTCCTCCCCATCTCCTTGGCTGACTCCTCCTGCGCCAGGGTCGCGAGACCACCCTGAGTTCTCCTCTCGGCCCTCTTGCTTCTCGCAGTCCCCCCAGGCACACTCGGCGCGCGGACCCACACGCGGCACCCCACTACTCCACACTGCCACCTCGATGTCTGATACGCCTCTCAAACGTACTGTGCTGGAGAAGGAATCCCAGCTTTTCCACACCGAAGCCACCCGCTCCCTGGTCCAGCCCCAGGACCCACCCTGTTGCTCAAGTAGAAACCTTGGAATCATCCTTAATTCCTCCTTTTTACCCACCTGCTCCCAAATCCAGCCCCCAGGACACTGTGCCGGTCCCACCCAACAGCCCCAAGTCTGCCCACGCCGGGCCATGCCCGCTGCTCCCATTCCAACACGAGACGCCGCCACTCCTCACCCACACTGACAGTCCTCCCGTGCGTCGCTTCCACCCTCACCTTCCAAAGGCCCGTTCGCCAATGACCCCACCCCCACTAGTGACAATCTAAGGCAGCCTGCCGTGCAAGCCAGTCAGGCCCAAACGTACTCGTCACTGGCTCAGCAGGTCCTGCTCGATCTGACTCTGATTCGCTACCTTCCACCTGCACCCCACCTGCACCCCACCTGCACCCTACCCGCCCCCGCCCGGTCGCTGCCCTCCCTGCACAGTGAGCTTCCTTCCCGCCATCACACAGGCCAGGTCGCCCGTCTCTGGCTCCGTCTTCTTCCCTCTGCCTGGCCAGCCCGTCTTTCCCACACCCCTCTCTCTCATCACTCTGGGCTCAGGTGCACCGTCACCACTTCCCAGGGGAGCCCCCGGCACCAGCCCAGCTGAAGCGCCCCTTCCCTTGCCCCCCCGACCTTGCCCCCCCCCACTCCCTCCTTTCCCTCCCCAGTGGTCCCCAAGCCCTTCGGCACGCCGTCTGTTCACGGGGGGCCTCGGCCCTGCCTGTCTCCCACACACAGTGGGGTCGCCATTGACAGGTCCCTGCTTTTTTTTTTTTTACATTAAATGCCTCACCAGGTGATAAAACAGTACCCAACAAAGAATACATGTGCTCAACAAAAAAGATGGAGAAATAAATCAGTGAAGAAACACCTGAAAATGTTCCCAAGAACCCATGTTTGATTTATTTCAGGAACAGAATATTACCAAATTGTAGAATCTGCTGGAATCCTAGAAGCAGAATTATGTTAGAACATTGGAAAAACCCTACCGGCGCATTGGTCTCGTGTGCAAACATCTGCGCTGGGACGCCCAGTGGTGAGTGGCCACTTTTCAGCTGCCGGCAGTCACATCTGCAGCAAACCGCCTTTGCTCATTTGGGACGAGCTCAAAAGAAGTTACCTGTCCACGGGCCCCAGAGATGAATGTCGTCCGTGTCCTTTGTAATGCTGTTTCCCCTCGCCCACAACCGACCCGCACCATCTCATCGTTCGACAGCATGGTTTGTGGGCATCTTGTGTGCTTCGAATCCTCAAGAAGGTCAACATTCCCCCGAAAGCCATTTCTGGTTTTGGAGCCCTGGGTGTGGCGGGGACGCCGCACTGAGCAGGAGAGGGCGCGACGCACACCTCGGGCACAAAGCACGCGGCGTGGCAGAGCAGCCGGGGCTTGGAGTCGGCTCGGCTGGGGCCCACGCTCCGGCTGGGCAACTCACTTCACCGCATTAAGCCTGTCTTCCTCTTAGAATTGGGGATAAGAATAGTAACAGAGCTCGCAGGGCTGCTGTCAGGATTAACGAGGTAACACATCTGGGAGAGAGTTCGTTCTCGAAAAGACTGAGCCAGGGTCCAATGAGAAGAAAGAGGTTCAGGCTGTTGGGCGGCTTGACTGAGAGGCCACTGGTTGGCACTGAGCCGGCCTCCCACGGGTGTCCCGACACCACAGGGGACTGGGAAGTCAAGGCCACGTTCCCAGACCCTCCCGCTGCCAGACTTCTGGACGCAAATTAAATTCTGCCAGTGTGAGGCTCTTGTGAAACTCGCGGTGTCGGCGTGAGTCAGAAAGCGTCCTCCTGCGGCTGCTTCTGCGGGAAGCAAGGTCGGTTCGAGGCTGCGTCATGGCGGGGTGGCAGCTGGGACACTGGGTCCTGAGCCAGTGTCCAGGCACCCCCCCTCATTCCTCCGGCCCTCCCCCATCGCACAAGCACCAGTCTTCTATATGGAGCCCCGTTCTGTCTGAAACACCTCCTGGATCCCGTATGGAAATCTGACTGACGCACATTTTAGAATAGTGAGCAGGAGCCGGTGTGTGCCTGTGCACCAGGCATCGTTCCGACCCTTCGCACACACTGACTTGCTAACCCCCTTAGTACTCCTGTAGAGGCAGATCCCGAGTTACCCTGGTTTTACAAGTAAAGAAACTGGACAACGAAGAGTTCAAGTACCTTGCCCCAAGTTAGGCAGCTGCCAAGTGGCAGAGGCAGGATTCAACCCTGAATTCTGGCTCTGGTGGCACATGCGTAATTACGTGGCACAAACATGACAGGCTAATTGTCACCCAACTTAGAACAGCCTGACCTTCTCCCAACGCACAACTACGAACCACGGAAAAAGAACATGACAGGGACATAGCTCCCTGATAAGGATCCTGGGTACCGTTTGGTCCAAGCCCCTCATTTCAGATACAGGGACACTGCGTTCACACCACTCATCATTAAATCATCCCTGATCATCCAGGGACCGGACACACGTTTTTAACCACAAACGCAAGATCTCATGATGCTGGGTTTTTTATTTATAATATTTCATTTTCCCAAATATATCTGATGGCTGCTGATATACATGGAGAGGTGTTAAGTCTCAGAAGTTAGCAAGATTCTGAAAAAGGTCTGTTGAGTGTTTTTTTTAATTGATAAAAACAGGGACTGTCTAAAAAACAAAAATGAAAAGATTCCAATTAGTATTTTGAAACTCACTGTTTACCAGAGATACCCTGAATTTCAAACTGCATAGAGAAAGAGTAACCTGAAGCTATAACTAACACATAACTTTCATAATTAGATCATTTCCACTTCAATTTTCTGCCACTCCATATGGCAAAAATCATGGGAAATCTCAAAGGGTTAACGAAGTGCTGTGGTTTTACAGCGCATCCTTACCTCTGCTAATTAGCGAGACGTGAGAAACGTGAACACCCATGGGTGAAGGTGCTCCAGGGCATCCACGTCCCCAAATTTCCCGGGTTTCAGTGATAATTAGAATGCAAAAACAGATTAACGGTTTCATCTTAATCTTAGAACAAAAAAGTGGAAATAATTATATCGAGCCCATGGATTTTCCCATGCCACGATAAAAGATTAGCCTTGCTGTGTGACAGAAAGAAATGACCTTCAAGCAGTCTGGCTTTTGAAAATTATTTTAAAAATACAACCAGGGACTGACTTTGGGGGAGTTTATTTGTGTTGTGCATACTTGTAAAATTTATCTGTACAACTTATAAACTCTTGAATTGAAATTCCAAATCCCTGGTAATTAAAAAGAGAGTGTGCAAGGAGATAACATTTCTCTCTCTGCCAGAATGCCCATGCGGCAACCCGGCTGGGCAACGGCAATCATGGGAAATGATGCCTGCGCGTCCCAGAATAGTAATAAAAATGCCAGCATGTGTTGATTCCCAGCAGTAAATAGAGCCCCAATTATTCACACTGTCCAGAGTGTGCCTGGCTCAGGAAGCCCATGCCCCCAGCGGCTCCTGCGGGAGCTCGGGAGCAAGGCTGCAGGTAGAGACTGAGGGGCAGGCTCCCCAGGCCTGTCACGGATCTACAGAATCCAGATAACCAGGCAATTCGGACGATTCTCCCCATCAGGCTGCTTGGTTTATCGTGCAGTAAACTGACGAGGCTTTTACAGAGGTGCCTGCGTCAGGGAAAAAAGTCGCTGCCCTCCAGCAGAGGGAGGAGGCTGAGTGACGACACCAGGAGCGGGGCCCTGGCGACAGTTTCCGACTTTTTCACTGTTCGGTGCATTTTCCCTAATTCCTCACAAATCTCACCTTAAAAATATTTCATTATGTATCTGTTAAATAGGCATTCATTTATTTATATTTTAACAACTTAATAGCAAGTCGAACCACCAGAGCTCTGATGAGCAAGAGATTGACAGCGAATCCCAGACGAAAGCAAAAAAGAAAAAAATCCAGTGTTTTGTTTTTTTTTACTGAGATGCACTTCAAAATCAAGAGGAAATGCCTGGTTTCCACAAGTGTAATAATCATGGTAGAAGTTACGAGAAGCAAAGGGAAAGGGTTTGGACCATAACTGAATTCCAACATGAAAAGAGTAATAATGTACAAATGTGCAGATCTTGTTTGTTGTATTAGCACTACTTTTAGAAGAAAAAGAAAACTTCATTTCTACCTCAATATATCTACTCAGAATAACTCAACTGCTCAGATGCGACTTTCCAGGAAGTTCCTCAGAACTTTATTTTAACCCTGGGGAAGAAGTTCCTGGAAAAGCCCACGAGATGCACTAACACGCGCGTATCGGGTCCCATCGTGTTGTTTTAAGGCTTTCTTCATCTTTGTCATCAAAGTCATTCTTGCCTCTACCGTAAATGTTTGCTTACAGATGGAAAAAATAACTGTACACCTGAAACTTACCTAATGTTATTGACCAATGCCACGCCAATACATTTTTAAAAGGTAGAGAACAGAGATAGGGTGTGACCTCAGGGTGAGCTCCCATCAGCCTGTCTGCGGGGTTACGGTTCCTTGTGAAACCTCACTCTGTATCGTAGAAGGGCCCACAGACACAAGCCCAGGTCTCCCATTTAGTAACTCGTTTAGCTTATTATCTACTCACTGGAGATCCGAGGACTAGCCACTCTGATGGTATAAAACAAGCAGCAATTTCTAAGAAACTCGTCATCGGCAATAATTACAGACTTGGTGGACGTCACATCCACAGGCGAAGGCCACCGAGCCCCATTCGCTTCCTACAGACTGCTCACTAACTAGCGTGCATCAGCCACCGCTCGTGCCGATGAAAACTAGAATTACCAGGGAGCCAAACTGCCTGCAGACAGAGTTAGGTAACTGCAGGAAGTCAGAATGCTTGGTTCAGCTCTTCAAAACTTAGAGTAAGTCATCCAGTTCACACTGACTACACACTTAAAAAAAAAAATCAGCGTTTGAGCCTTCTGCCTTTGTCAACTATTGGCTTATTTCACTCCTCTTTTTCCTGGCCCCGTGCACCCACACGCGCGGCAGCACCCCGCCTCCGCTGCCTTCCACCCCGCCTCGGCAGCTTCCGTAGCCCCCGCCACGAGGAAACCGCCTTCCTACTGTTACCATCACTCTCTCCGAACCAAACTCGATTGCCATCTGCTTCATGTGCTATTTTTACTACCCTCTTCTTCCAACATTTAACGTACATGACACCACGTATTTCTCCAACGGTTCTGCGATTTCTCCGAATCGTTGCTGGTAACCGCCCTCCGTCCCACAGAGGGAGGACACCTGCCGCTCAGGGCCAGGCCCGGGGCCTCTCCCCCCTACCCCGTGCGTGTTCCAGGATCGCGGCCGAACTGCTCTTCGAACCACGTGCCCCTCTTCATCTCTTCATCTTCCTTGTCTGGGCCCTAAAATAGATGTTCACGTACCTCTGCCCCTACACTGTGGATTCCTGAAGGATAGAGTTTTGTCAGCCTGACAAGCAGGAAATTAAAAAGGTTTGGCCCGCTGACGTGGCATCAGATAAACCCCGATAACCTGCAGGCGCTCTCTAACGCACTGCACTCGGCCCCCTTCGTTCGCCAGCTCCAGACACGTCCGCGCCGAATGAGTCGTCCTTGCCTCGGCCCTCCCTCCCAGTTCTCGAACTCAGCTGTCAGGGACGGCGAGATCAATGGGTCCTGTCGCCGAGATAAGAAGCTAATAACGCCACCAGATGGCATTAATAAAGGAAGCCTCTACGTGCTCCTCACATTCAGAGGACAAAGCTCTTGCTACGTCTAGAACTCACATTTTCAACCCACTCTTGTTCTGGAAGGGAGATACAGGAGAATAGCACTGGCAACTCATGCCTGGAAGTTTTCAAATAAGGACTATGCTTAGATGCCATGAAGAACAAACAAGAATTAAACAAGTGTGCTCAGAACGCTAGGTGTGCGTGACACCGTGCCAGTCGTACTGGGCCTGCCTGCCTGCCTTCCGCCGGACAACGTGAGTGTCTCAGGCAGGCCCCTCCTCGGGCCTGGTGGAGCTCCTACTCCTCCGGGGGGGCTGGGCTGCTTACACCCCCTCCCCCTCCCTCAGCACTGGAGGGCACGCTGCTGCGGACAGGTGCTTCCTCTGCTCAAGCGTTTGGCCAGCCCGAGGCTCGGGGAGAACTCCGGCCTCAGCGTGTACGACTGTGCTCACACAGTGCTGACTGCGAGCCTCCCGGGAAAGTCCCATGCCCTTACGGAAGGCCGAGTCTCGCGTAGAAGAACTGCTGAATCTTGTGTCTTGTCTTGAAGGAACTTGTTAATCTGACAAGTCAATGCGCGTGGGATCATTTTCACACCCTTCTCTCATTCCTGCACGGGCTCAGCATTTCTGCTTTCCCTGAGGGTCCTGGTTGCTTCCCTCCCCGCCGGACCGTGCTCTGACGCGGGCATGGGAAAGGGACAAGCCCACGTATTTCAGGTTCCAAACCATGAGAATGTGGTGCCTGCGGCGGAGGAGTGAGGCGTGGCCCTGGCCCTTGAGGACCGTTTCGGGGGCTGGTCAGAGGTGTCTGGGCCAGAGGCAGGAGGTACACCTTTACCCCGATCTCCGGGCAAAGCACACATAGGGTAGTTGCATGTCTTTGAACCCTTTGAACTGGTTGCAGGCTTGGAATGACCAGCGACACCGAGGCTTCCAGCCTTCCTTATTCGGAGGACCCAACCCCACGGTGCTTGGCACAGAGGTGGACAACGGCCTCTTCTGGAGGCTCTCCTCCAGTCCCGGCGTCTGCTCTGCTTGAAGGAGGGGTAACAGTGGGCCTTCACTCGGAGTCCAGAAGAGTCCGGACAGTTCCGAGTCTAGGCTCCACTACGGGAAATGGGTGTGAGCACACGCAACAGGTTAAACAGAAGGCGGCCAGCTTCCCTGTTGAATTTTCTCTTCATCATCAAGAAAGGAGAGGTGGCCTTCAGGTGCCTGCTCAGCAGTGGCTTCCTGATGACCGGGTGGCACTCTGTGACACTGGACAGGGCTCCTGGAGGTCATGGGATCCATGCATGTTCTGCTGCTCTTGGACAAGCGTAGGGACTGTTAACAGTAAACCCCTTCGGGACTCACTGATCTGCCCCAAGGCTCTGGAGGCTCTGGAATGGGGCTCCTCTCAGCGCTCCCCTCCCTGGGGTCCCCACATCCGTGCCCCCTAAAGCTGCACCCCCAAGGAGCTGGCTCTGGGCCAGCGCTGCAGACCCTGGTGTCTCCACCCCGTGGAGGCCAGAACCTGGGATGAAGTATCGGATTTTAACCCAGCTTCCCGGGGAGGAGGTGGGGGCTACAGACAGTGGCCCCGAGTCCTCGGAGCATTCACAACAGACGCACTAAAGCTTCGGGAAGCGTAAAGCCTGAGGCTGGGGGAGGGATGGGGAGTGGGAGTGGGGGTGGGGGTGGGGGTGCAGGTCGCGTCCACACAGGACAAACGTAGGGCAGGATGTGATCACGCTACCAGGCACAGCCTGCTCCCCAGCTCTACAGCCAAAACGCACCCAGGTGTTGTTGCATATCTGGGAACTTTTTAAGATGAATTCTTGCCCTCAGGCCTGCTAATTCACATTTATACCACATAATAGCCACATTATAGGAGCAACTCTCATATACTGAATATTTTACCAAGTATCCAACACTTTTAAATGCATTTTCATTTCATTTTGGCAATGCACTTCTGAGAAAGCAGGTTCTACTCATTAATCAGTAAATGCATTATACCCCTCTCACCAGCGCTCCATCCTAGGTCCGCGCAGCGTCAGAGATCTGAGTGCAGAGACGATGCGAGGGGGCCTCTCACGCCGGTGCGCTGGGCTTGCAAAGCGAATTAATACACTGCACCTTTGTCTTCACATCAGTGAGGCCCCCAATGAGGCACAACAGGTGTGTCGATCCATTTCTCTCATGGATCAAAATCCATGAGATGGATTTGTGCAAATATCAAAAAAAATTCATATTTGCACAAAGTGATGAAGTGACCTCAACGGAGCTGGAACTCTGGCTTTGCGAGCACACCGCCAATGTCCTGTCCTCGGTTTCGAAGCCCTGTAAGGCAGGTACTGTTACTCTCCCCGCGTTACAACGAACAACAAGAAGCTCAGAGACATTACTGCCATGCAGAACGTCGCAGAGACGCTAAGGATCAGAGCTGGCATTCCAGCGTTGGCCCCTCCGCCCCCAAAGCCCACGTGCTCAGTTCCTACCACTGGACACGAGTTACGACAAACCCCTGCCCGGAGCCTGCAGGTTCAATGCTGAATGTCGACAGGTTGGCGCAAAGAATAGAGAATTAATGAGTGGGTACATGAGGGAACTCTCCCTTACCGTCCTAGTAATATTCCAAACACAAAATTAATGCTCCCCATTATTTTTTTAATTTCACTGAATCAATACCTTACTAGTTAGGTTTGCTATCAGTATGTAATTACTCTAAAAGGTGTAATTAACTCTTTCCAAAAGAACAAGAAGACTCATTTTAAGGAACTATGAAAATCATGTTGTATGTAAGAAAAACAGTTTAGTGAGCTCTGAAAAAAAGTTCTGCTATCTGAAATACACACTTAAAGATCAGAAAAGTCAGTACTATACATATGTTAATACACCTAATATATCTTCTCTGCCTATTGCTAGTTACTTGTCCACCAGTCCTCCTCTAATTATAGTCAAGTGCCTGAAACAAGTTTCAGAACAGACTCAGATGCACACCGCTTCCCCCGCACTACTAGACCACCCACGCCAGGTTGGGTTCCCTCTAACTGTGCCCTTATGATATCTAAATTTCTTCTTGGCAACATACCCAGCACCTACCATTACTTATTTTTAATCTGAGACCCTGGCTTCCAAGTCAGAGACCTAACCTACGTATCAGGAATCCCCAAATAAAATAAAGACTCAATAAATATTTGTTAAACAGAGGAAAGGCAACAACACATTTGAAACCAAAAAAAAGGGACAGGCGGTCAGCAAGCCCTTAGCCTTTACAATGTCCCAGTGAAGCAGGACTTCTAATTTCCACCCCCAGGGAGGCCCAGGGATCCACCGTTTTAATAAGCACACCAAGGAACTCTTAACCACGCTGGGGTCCGAGAGCCACCAGCTCAGGACGACATCTGTCCCCTCCTCCAGGACCAAGTGCGCGGTGCTGTCCAGAAGAAAGCTCCGCACATTCTGAGGGAGGAACGAATAACTTCAGGGGCCTTTATGTTAGGCAAGTTCATGTGGGGAAGACCCAATACCACAGGAGATAACACGCAGGAAGCTGTGAGAGGCCGTGCACGTGGAAGGGGCCGTACTGTCCACGTGACTTAGCACTGCATCTCACAAGCTGAAATATTCTACCACTCAGGACACAATCTGTAGCTGTGAAAGCCCACAGACACTTTAATGCATTTCAAGTTCAAGTTCAATCAGAGCAAGGCAAACTACAGCCCACAGGCCCAAACTGTCCCACCACCTAATTCTGCAAACAAAATTTTACTGAAATACAGGGTAGAGGACAGAGCTGTGTCCCTGAAACAGGCACATTCCAGCCCTGAACCCAAGCGCCTGTGAATGCGACCTTGTTTGGAAGTGGGGTCTTGGCGGCTGGAGTCAAGTCAGGACGAGGCCATACCGGGCTGGGGTGGCCCTGAGCGACTGAGCAATGTCCTTGTAAGGAGAACACTTGGACAGAGCCCCAGGAATGCAGAGACAGCCGCACAGGGACATGGCCCCTGGACAGCAGAGGCAGAGACTGGAGTGGCCGATGTGCCGGCCACCAGCAGATGCTGGGAGGAGACCGTGAAACAGATTCTCCCCTAGAACCCAGAAAAGGAACCAACCCCGCCCACACGTTGATGGAGGAGGTGCAGCCCCCCAGGCTGGGAGCGTGTGGATTTGGCCAGTCCGTGGCATTCTGTGACATCCACCCCGGAAACACGGAGGCCTCCACGCCGCCGGCCACTGTGGTCTGAGGTGCCTGCACGCTGCAGGGACGAAGCTGGATAGCTGGGACACAGCCCCTACAGCCAACGGGCTCTGAATTACGCGCTGCTGGATCTTCGCGGCAAAGGGCTGGCAGTCCCCAGGGGCTTTTAACCGAGCTGAGGCAGGAGACAAAAGGCGTGTGGGCGGGGCAGCTCTCTGCCTGCTGGCCCCGCCCACCAGGGTTCAGTCATCCCATTCATTTGGCACCCAATGCCCTCGGAGAAGGAATCCGGGTACCAATGACAGGTCCAACAGTGGCCTCTCATTAATAAATGGTCATCCGAATGTCGATTACATTTTCTTTAAAATCAGCTGGAAATCTTTAATCCAAGTATCTAATATGTGGAGCATCAAGAAATTTCAGCTTTTGAAGCTTTTATTTAGTTCATTGTAATTATTGGAAGTAAACCTTGTGTGTGGTTCAGAATTTAAACTGGCCCTGTGTAATCCAAGCAGGGCTGAGAAATTAAATGATGAGAACTCAAACAATGGGCAAAATTTAATTTAGAAATTGTGCTTTAGATGAATGCATTTTGTACAAAGAATCTTCTGACCATCCTTTTTAACATTTTTATATGCAACCTATGGTAAGATATTAGACTTAAAATTTTGCAAGTTAATTAAATCTAGAAAAACTTTAGCTCATAGAGATACCTTTTTAAATGTGATGTCACGTAAACACATTTGAAAGAAATATATAAATATCTTGGAGGCAGAAATGTATTGCCAGTAAAAATATTTTGGCTACAATCATACATATAAATATAAAAATCTAGTTGAGAATATCCGCATTTAGCAGAATTTATTGAGGTTACCCAACATCCACAGAGAACTTACTCAATTGTAAATAATAAGATCTACAGAGAAGGGACAACTGAAGGTGTCAAGAATCTAAAATGTATTAACTGTACAATGAAACTCAATTTTATGAGAAAACTAAAAATTTGGCGAGAAAAAAATCACATTTTTAAGAAATTACACCATTGATACCTAACAGCTCCATCTAAGAAACTAAGAAAAATAAGCATATACCAGAAATAACTATCCTGCTTCCGTTAGTTTTAATATTTTGATTGTGATGCAAAACTTGATTATTTTCATATACACAAATGCATTATTAGAAACTTATTTTTCAAAATGGTTTTGGAAAAGAACTTTATCATAGGTCCATCAATATAATAATTTTAATTAACAAGTTGGGTAAGTTACATGATTTTAACTATTTTAGAGCCCACTTCACTCTAAAACATGTTTGGTCAATAGTTTATAGTTGGCCTATGTATAGTGGGGTATCTCTTTCCTTTCAGGTCTCACTTCTTTTCTTTTCCTTTTGTCTCTATTTTTTGATGCTAACCCAACCTCTCCACTCCCTGGATGAGGAAACGGAAACCCGGGGGGGAAGGGTTTCCCTGCAGCCTGACCCTGCGCAGGAGGCCTGGACCCCAGCCCCTGGGCCCTCAGACGGAGCCGTCCCGCCACACGGGCAGACTCTCAGACGTGCGCTCCGTCCACGGCCATCGCTGATTCTAACGCTCGCACCAGACTTGACGCCAGGAAACTTCTGGATATTTCCATCTGACTATCAGTCTCAGAACTGTCCAAATCACTGTTCTACTGTCTGAGCTGTTCCATTCCAAGGATTTTAAAGAATGAATTAAACAAACACTGACTGTTTCCTCAAGCTTCACAATCTCCCCTACGTTACTTGTTGACTTGGGCACTCCACATTTTAGGGGGAAATGTCTGAACAATGTACTCAGTCAGCTAAACGGTCTGACAGAGAGGTCACACATCCTGCCTAGGATTCTGAATGTATCATTAGAAACATATTTATCTCAACAAGAACAGACTCAGTGGCCCTGAGGGACGAACCAATTTAAATCATCTCTAATACGAGAACTCACTACCAGGCTCACACCGTCTTTCGGCTCAGCCCAGCCCTGCCTTTCAGGAAACAAACACCGCCTGCATCTGGCCAAAGGGCACTTTGAACTCTAGGCTGAAGCCTTATGCAGGAAAAATATCTGAATAGAAATGCACACTCTGCCATTCTGGAAGAAATATTTTAAGTCTGCCACACGAATACAATAAAACTTAGCCCCGATGAGTAAACTTGAATTTTAAAGAGTATTGGAATTCACAAACAGGTAGCTAAGGAAAAAGAAAAGGCATAATAAAGTAAAATTTAAAGAGAAAGTATCCATGTATCTCTTTATGTAGAAGCTGCATTTTTGCACTTATTGTCTGTTCCCTCAATATTCTCGTTATCTTGTATTGTGAGATGAGTAATTTTAAAGCTGAGTGACCTAATCTTTTCATTACATCTCGTTGTCCTGTGGTTAAGCCCGCATCAGCAGCTGTCTGGTCGGCGTGGGAATGACAGAGGTCACTCGGTAGGGTCAGCCAGGGGTGGGCTGGTCCACAGGCCTAGGACACCCTCACTCGCCTGCTAGCACCTGGACGCAGACAGTTAGAGGTCGGGCCCAGTTTGGGCTGTTAACCTAGGTGTCCACCCGTGTCCTCTGCAGTAACGAAGGTCTCAGGGACCTTCAGGGGAAGACGGACTTGCTGTGTCGTGGCTCAGGACTGCCAGAGGCTCTCGCAGAACCTGGGAGGTTCTTTGTGACCTCCTCTTGGAAGCCCCAGACCATCAGTTCTCCATTCTGCTCACGCAGTCGCTAAGGCCAGCTCAGACTCAAGGAGAGAGGACCTAGACTCACCAAAAAGAAAGGACTGGTAGCTATTACTTCCCATACTTATATCTGAGATAAGTTACATTTTTAAAAATTTGTGTTGAAAAATATTTAAAGACATTTTTAAAAATCAGGTACTCAGAAAATCTATGTTCCAGCCCCCGCCTACCTTTAGGACTTACCATATTTTGCTGTGTAAAATGCCCACGTTTTTGCCCAAAATTTTGAAGGAGAAATAAGGACATGCACTTTCCATAGGTCGAAAGATTGCAGACTACGGGTATAAAACATGGGTGTGCATTATACACAACAAAATACGGTATCTTGTTCATGTCACTGATTAGGAGCAGCCCCGGCCCCCTGTACAATGACGCACGTACACAGAGAGAACGAGCATGATGTCTCTCGTCCCTGATTTCAGAGGAAATGTGCTGCACCCTGGAAGTCGAGCCATCACGTCTGCTGTGGGTTTCTGGAAGTACTCTTAGCAGATGAAGGGAGTGCACTGAGTTCAGTTCCTGTGCTTTTCACTCTCGATGGACGTTGAGCTATGACAAAAGCTATTCCTACATCTACCAAAAGTGGAGAATTTCCCTCATTTAATCTTCAAACATGACGCATTACGTCGATGTCATTTTCAATATTGAGTTAATATTAAATTCCTGAAATAAATCCAAGTTGATCGCGATGTGTGTTTATACCCTGTGAAAATGGCCCTTGGACTCCAGCTCCAACACTCCCTCCCGCACAGTCTCTGCCTCTGTATTCATACAGGCTGACCTGTAGTTTTCCTGATTTCTGCAACCTCTGTCAGATTTTGCTGAGTAAGACCTGACTTAGCCCCTGTTGGGGGAGGGAGTCTGGGGTTCCCCCTCCTCCTCTCGTCCCCTTCTGAAGGCTGCAGTCCTGAAGCGCAGCGAGGCAGGCGTCGTGGCCCGAGCGGGAAGGGGAGGGGCCCACATGGCGGAGGAGGCCCGCACGAAGGGAACCAAGCAGACGCTGGCGCAGAAGAGCTGCCCGCCGGAGATGGAGGTGGCAGTCGGAAGCACCAGAGAGAGAGCCCACGTGGGAGAGAGTGAGCTCGCTCAGGCACAGAACTCCAGGCAGGATGCAGGTGGTGAGAAAAGGGCGAGAACGAAGATGTTTTTTTAAAAAGTTAAAGAACTCTACAAAAACTGGCTCCATTAGAAAGAGTGATATGAAAATAATGAGTATCCCAGAAGGAGGAGAGAAGGCTAAGGGAACAGAGGGCCTACTCAAAAAGAAATAATTGATACTTCCCCAAACTCGGGGAAGAGCCGAACATGCGAGTACAAGAAGCTAACAGAACACCTCATTATCTCAACACAGAAAGACCTTCTCCAAGACATATTATATTAAAACTGTCAAAAGTTAATGATAAAGAACAAACTCTCAAGGTAGCGGGGGGAAAAGACAGTAACCTGCACAAGGAACGCCACCGACGCTCAGGTTCCTCAGCAGGCACCATGGAGGCCAGGAGAGGGTGCAGGGACACCCTCAAAACGCTGGGAGCAGGAAGCCGGCACCCAAGGGCCGCACGTGCAGAAAGGCTGCCCTTGCGACGTGAAGGAGAAAGAAGGGCGGTCCCAGCTGAACGAAACCGGGGGATGCACCACCGCAAGACCTGCATTACAAGGACAGGAAGACGGGACATACACTCCTGAGAGAGGTGACACCGTGAGGGTGGGGAGGTTGCCCCCACACCAACAATCTTCGGCCACCAGCAGAGTGTCTGAGACTTCAATTCGACTCTGACACTATCTGTTGGGAGATGGCATCAGCCCCACAGGTCAGAGACTCAGTCCTGCAAGACGGCCACCCCACGCCCACCCAGACGCAAGTCCAGGTTGCCTGTGCTTCCGCCCCCTGGCCACAGACCGGGAGCTCCCGCACCCGCTCCAACTCCGCAGGCCAATCACGAGCCCAGGTTGTCACCCCTGCTTGGGCTCCCCTACTTTGATGGAGTGGCTCACAGAACGCAGAGAGACATGTTACATACTAGATCACTGACTTATTATTTTCAAACACAGAACTCAGGGAGAGCCGGACGGGACAGCTGCACAGGGAGCGGCCGGGGGAAGGGCTCGGAGCTCCCGCGCCGCCCCCAGCACGCCGCGCCACCCTCATCCCCACGTGTTCAGCACACTGCCGGGGTCCGAGTCGCCGTCTGGACCAGCGACGCTCAGCCAGCCAGCGCGCTGCAGGTCACAGTGCACGCCACAGAGACACAAAGGGTCACGCCAGAGCAACAGTGTGGCCTGCCCCCACACTGGACAGCATGGGGGAAATGGGAAAATTCTCAGAAGCTCACAACCTTCTATGGCTGAATCAGGAACAATTAAAGACCCGAGTGGACCACTCACTGGTAAGGACATTGAAATGGTACTCAAAAACCTCCCCCTAAAAATAAAATCCAAGACCATCTAGCTTATTTCATGAATTCTTACTTGAGATGCCCAGTTCAGGTTTAATGGTACCAATTTAGCCAAAGTCATTGTTCACTTCTTCCTTGCTTCCCCTTCTTGAACTCTCTCTTCTGACTTTTCGTTTGATTAAATTACATCCCAAGTATTTTCTCTAGGTAGGGATCCGTGGTACATTCTAAATCCCGGCGTGTCGAATCCTGTGATACCTACTCATCATAGAGGAGATGCAGCTCACATGCAGATAAGATCCTTGGGTTGCTGGCCTGTCCCTTCAACAGTTTTTTCACGTCCTTAAAACTTTCCAAGTTGTAGATGAAAAAGCAAAGTCCAATGCTAAATAAACTAACTGTATTTCCTTTGCAAATCTTATTTTCTTTTCCCCTCTGTAAAAGAGGGTACATTAACCTTGCTCTTTAGCCTTGAAATCCAGGAATTTCCCTTGGAACAAGCGGGCTCTGGTTATGTGAGCACAGCCTTGGACACGCTGGTGTACACGGCACCAGCCACGGGGCTGGCCCCTGAGGACAGGAACAGGGAGGGTCCCACTGAACTGAAGGACGGGACCGGGATCGCCAGAGGACTGGCCAATCGGAGTGTGGGGAGGGTGCCCCCACTGCCCTGAGAGCTGGAGAGCACGCCAGCCAGCCCTCTCTTCAGGAAACGCTCACTGGATCTGAAACCCACCACGCAGAAGCCTGCAATAATGCGCAGCGGGACAGCTTAACTGCCAGTCGATCGATGGTTGCGAACCAGCGGCACTGGCTCCAGGCAGACGTCTGGTCGGTGTGCAGAGGCAGTTCAAGGACAAATGAAATTTAAGCCATATTAAGAATGAAATATGAAAAGTAGTGGAAACACTGGGCCGAAATTATCTAAAGCCTTTTCCTGACAACTGCCTTCAGCTTTGATTACCCCGAATCGTAACGGGCACGACAAAACATTTTTCCCAACAGGCTGCAAAGCCTATTTGAATACCATTGTGTTGGGCATTATAAAATACTAGAAATAACAGAGCTACCTGGTTGAGAAATACAAAAGTATCTTAAAAGCCTAGGTAGATTCATAGAAAATAGTAAATGCTGGAAGAAAAAAAATAGAGAAAACTAATTTCTTCCAGTTAACAATAAAGCTTCTCTCTCACTGAACTTAAATAGTAAAATAACGCCTTTGAAAACCAAAATTTTATATACATCATTTTTCATGTTCACTATAGAACAAGATTAAAAACAGTAGTTATACCATATAGTGTTCTTAAAAATACATAGTTGCTACAGCAACAATTTTTCAAAATGCTTCATCAATGTGTAATAAATTAAGAATGTAGTCACTTTTCTTTTTTTAATTATTATTTATTTATTGTTAGAGAAAAGGGAAGGGAGGGAGAACAACACAGAAACATTAATGTGTGGTTGTCTCTTGTGCGCCCCCTATTGGGGACCTGGCCAGCAACCCAGGCATGTGCCCTGACTAGGAATTGAACCAGTGACCCTTTGGTTTGCAGGGCAGGACTCAGTCTACTGAGCCATAACAGCCAGGGCAAGGATGTAGTCACTTTTCTGATGACCATGAGGAAGCTATAAACTATAACCCCAAAATTGTGTTTCCCCCAAATGTCATTCACATACACATATTTTTTATCCCTAGCATATCTTCTAATGCCTCAATTTCCATAAAAATTCCCTTCCAGTTCACAGAATACGAGTGCATTCAGTTACACTGACTCCCTGATCCCAGTTCATGCCACTAGAGTCTCTGCAATCTAACAACACAATGCGTACTTGGCTTGTGTCCCTTGTATTACAAATGGGGATATTTTGACTTGAGTATCAATAGGCTTTATCCTCTTCCTATTTCTCAAGCATTTTAATGGCTTGTCTTCACATTCTTACAGAAATGCCCTTTAAAAAAAAATGTGTTATCTGTGACTCAGCCACAATGACTTCTTTATTAAGCCATAACCAAAAAAGAAAAAAATGTTTAAAATGCAACTCTTAGTTGTTCTGTGCTTGGCTTTAAGGCACGCTAACTACGGGAAGAAGGCAAGTCCCCATTCATAGAGGTGACTCAAGGTGGGGGGGGTCAGAAACCCACCAACTAGCTGAGTTTTATTTGCCACCCATCATCCCCATCCCTGCCTCGCCACTGCCTTCGACGGTCCCAGGCTTCCTTCTCCGACTTAATGAGGCACAGAGAAGCCCGAGACCAATTAGCTGGTGTAGACACCCACACACCTGAGGAGTGAGAGGGAATGAAAAGCTTCTGAGAGCAATGCGACAGCAGGTCCGCCTCGAGTCGCTACTCTAGGCTCTTTTGCATTTGCAAGATAAAAAGAGAACTACTAGAAGCTTCAAGAACTATCCAGCAGATGATTATGATATAAGTGTATAAACAGGGTCAGTTTCAACAGCCATTTACTCCAGTGCAGCATAACTGCCAAATCCTTCCCTCCCAGGAAATACTTTATGAATAGCAGATAATGAGTCGTTTGTCTCTAACCGGCCCGGAATGTCCTTAGCACTTAAGCTCTCCCGGACTCCCTGGGGAAGACGCTGACTGAGAAATTCGTACTCTCAGAACTTCCCGGCTGCAGAGGGCCGGCGAGGAAGATCTGAAGGATGAAGCCTTGTGTGCCCGGCCTGACCCGGGGGGAGAAAACTTCCGAAAAGGCCGTTTGAAAGGCTCCCCAGACCTCTGGTATTATGAAGGACTACATATGAGAAAGGAATAATAGACCATAGAGAATACCCAAGCAGATTTTTAAAGAGCCAAAATAAAACTGCAGAAATTAAAAAAATAATCATTAAAATTTAAAGCTCAATGGCTCGAATAAATAGACATAGTGAAGGAGAAAAAGTGGATGAGAAAAGATACTGGAAAATATCATGCAGACAACAGCTCCAAGGTAGGATAAAGAACACTCAAAAAATACTAAGAGACAGATGAAGAACCTAGAAAATTCTAAGCTTCAGGAACAGTGAATAGAGACAGTAGGGAAAAAAGTTGGCTAGAAATGTCCTAGGACTCCCAATAATTACAAACCCTCATGCCAAGAACCAAGGCCAGAAAGAGGAAGCGGAAAGGAGATCTGCACCTGGGCGCTGGGAGCGAAAGGCGCCGCGGGAAATGAGGATTCTGCGTGAAGGGAGCTGAAGCGGCACCAAAGGCCACGAAAACACCGCTGCGTGCTCCTCCCACCCACGTACTTCTGAACCAGCTGTGGGCCCAGGTCCTCAAGTCTACTGCCTCCTCGCCATGGCAACCAGACCATCCCTACTGCATCTTGGAAAGAGCCAATCCAACCCACCAGCCAGCATCCTGCATCTGCAGAGAGGCCCCAGATGAGCTGTGAACTCTTAGCTGTGGAGAAGCACATCCTGGAACTTGCTCACCTGCCCGTCTCTCCACCTCACCTGCCCAGTCCCTTGTGCACGAGGCGCCGCCCCATGGCAGACGGCCAGTGGGATGAGCTTCTGTCGATGCACACTCGGTGGGGTCTGCCTCCGTACTCCCCCCGCCTTTCCTCATCCTCTCCGGGTCCTCGAAGTCTGGGCTGCCACCTGAATCTGTATCTCTGGGATTGCCATCTTTTTTGCTCAGATAAATGCTTTTTATTCCGTTATAGCCTAAACTTTTTGTTTGACTGACAATACACAATGGTGAAACTAAAGAGCACTACGGAAAAAAGGATCTTGGAAGCACTCAGATTTAAAAAAACAAAAAGTCCATCTTCCAAGTACCAACGGTTTGACCGACTTCTCCAAAACAGTGAAAGGCGTAAAGCAGTCAAATTAGATGGTAATGTGCTAATAAAAGGAAGCAGCAACCTAGAATTCCATAGCCAATCAAAGTAATATTTAAGAATGAGACTAAAAATGAAGACATTTGCAGATAAACACAGACTGAGAGTTTATCACTGACCTATTCATACTGAAAGGATTTCTAAAGGATATACTTAGAGAAAATGGCCCCACATGAAACATTTCAGGGGCAGGGAGGAATGATAAGCAAAAGGAGACAGGAAAAAAGGGGAACATAGGAGTAAGGCTGATAAAACAATGATAATGCCATCTAATTTGGTGCGAGTGGGTCAGAATGGACCTAAAATTCGGGGGAACAGCACCATGCTGGGAGGGACAACCTGAGTCAGAGCCTCCTCAGGCCCTTGATTTGGGAGAAAGATAAACATTAACTCAGATTTTAGGCCTCACAATCAGACCCTCGCACCAACAGCCACTTGGCTCTGGCCCACTGAGTCTTCACAGGGTCGCTCACCGGTCCATGTGAGCAGCGCCCCGACGGGAGCACTCACCGGTCTGCGTGAGCAGCGCCCCGATGGGAGAGCTCACCTCTGTGCTGCCCGGCGTCCTGGGTCCCACCGGAGCAGGGGGCCCAGCCCCACAGTTCACGTCTCGCCAAAGAAAGAACACACGGAGTACCCCACCCTTCACAAGGTGGCTAGCTGCAAAGGAATTGAAATCCAGGAACTGGAAGCAGGAGGACTTACCCT
Source organism: Phyllostomus hastatus (assembly GCF_019186645.2). Classification (NCBI taxonomy): domain Eukaryota; kingdom Metazoa; phylum Chordata; class Mammalia; order Chiroptera; family Phyllostomidae; genus Phyllostomus; species Phyllostomus hastatus. The sequence continues at coordinate 20,250,853 of NW_025333607.1, read as the reverse complement.
GCTTACAGTTTCCACAAAGAGGGAAACGCGGTGTGTGGGTGCCCGCAGTCAGCCCGCACATTTTATTATTGAACTGCAAGCAGCCGGGCCTGGGTGGTTAACGCAATGAAGGGGAAGGACTACATCCCCGGCCTGGTATTGTCTTCCAGGTCCTGCGGGCCCGTGAAAGTCACACGGGGGGGAGGAACGTTAGTCCCACAGACGCAGGGGGCAGTGGAGACGCTCCGAGTGCCGGGGAGCTCAGGGACCGTTGAATCTCTCTGTGGCTCGTCACGTCAGTCACACGTTACAGGTTAACTGAGAGGAAAAGGTGTTTTCTACGTGTGACAAGCTGAAAGCTTAGTTTTTAGAATTAGGATGCTCTCTGACAAACTTGACTAAGGTTATTCTTATTTGTAAACAACTACTCCTTTCCCTTCAGGAGGATGCGTGCTAGAGAACGCCAGCCAAGGAGCACATCACCCCACAGTGACCGAGCAGGTCGGCAGCTGCCGGGGACAGGGGCAGGGCAGGCGGAGGGCCGGAGGTCACCGAGGGGCCGAGGAGACTCCCAAGGGTGACGAACGTGTTCATCTTCCTGGCCGTGGTGATGGTTTCACCAATGCACCTATTAAAGGTATGCAATTTATCGTGTCAATTATAACACAATGGAGCGTTAAACAGGGGAGGAGAAGTGAGCGAATCAGAAACAAACCCTTCTGTAACCCCTGATGGAACAGAATCAGACCATCGCCATCGACGGCCGGCTGTCGGCACCTGGAACCACCCCATCTCAGCATCGCCAGAGGCAGGACAGCCAGACCCGTGGCCTCTTCGTGAAAGGCCACCACCTCTGGACACACCTCACCAAGGGAGCGAACCCAAGTGCAGTCAAGCTTCTAGTCCAGAGCTGACCTGCACTCGCGGGAATAAGGAACGGAGGGACAAGGCACGAGAACAAGGAAGCGGGGAGACAAGTGCAGACCGTGGGGCCTCCTGCAGGACGGCGGCCCCCGGGCCTGTGCGGAGCGAGGGCCCGAGAAGAAGGGGCCCGAAGGGGACAGGCTCTGCTCTCGGTCACGCAGCGAGGGGCTCCGGGGACCGAACTGAGTGCGACCTGTGGGATGCGTGTTAGAGGGCCACTTGCCCGGTCTTGGGGCCACGGGAAAATCTGAGTCTGGCCTGGGAACCAGATGGTGTCCGCGCGCTGTGTGAGGTGGGCCGTGATGGCGTCAGGGTGTGTACGAAATGTCCTTATTCAGACTCACTGCTAAAGACAGAGGAGTGAACACTGAAGTTTAGGATTATCCTTCATATACATCCAATATTTTTTTTAAAAGGTAGATAAAGAAAATGTGGCAAAATCTTAACAGTCAGATATTTGTGACTGATGGGTAGGAATTTCTTTTCACACTAAAATGACTTTTGTGTATGTTTGGAATGTTCAAAAACATGTTAGTAAAACCAATTTGTTCATGCAGCTGAGCAGAATTCACCAGTACTATGAAATTATCTGAGCTCTCGTAGAAAAAGGGGAGTACCCCGCCACCTGAACCGGTGTGCTGGAACTGTGGCTCGCACACACAGCAGCAGAGGGTGCCTGAATTGCCACTCATACATCCCATCCACGCACCTCCCGAGGACAGGCACAGCGCGGCCGCAGGAGCAGGTACAGGCGTCCGGACGGTCACTGACCATCGTCCACGGCAAGCAGCGCGGCCTCTTGCTCGACCAGGGCGTTCCCGTGCGTGTCGGAAGTGCCACCTGCTCCCCTTTGTACAGCTCCTGCTGCACACCAGGCATGGCGCTGGGCCCTGTACGTACATTATTTCTGAGTAAAAGGCTGCTATTATTGTTGCCATTTTACAGCAGAGAAAACCGAGGTTCGGACTCTTTCTGAATGTAAGGACCAGAGCCCTTCCACACCCACAGAGTGGGCGCTGCCAAGCTCCGCTCCCCGCACATGTGCGCACACAGGCTGATCCTGCAGGTCCCAGCATGACTCTCGTCGGAACAAACAAGCAGAGACGAGCGATGTGCCGAAGGCGGCGAAGAGCTCGGCGCACTTCGGTACGAGTCTAACTGTCCAAAGGGACAGGCCAGCACGGTGAGGCGTCCCCGTCGCCGGTCCCGCCTGGGCTCGAACTCCAGCTCCACCACCTACACCGCGGCAGCCCGGCACCTGCCAGGCAGGTGGACATCCTGAAACCCGGAGAGCAACACCCACGGCTGTCGCAGGAGTGACGGCAAACGAAACGTGGACGGCCCCTGCCGCAGCGCTTGGGGCGCCGCCGGACTACTCTGAAGTGAGCAGCCTTCTCGGGCCACTGTACGGCTCGTGCAGAAGAGAGGCGCCGGCCACAGCTGTTCTCTGGGTGCGAGCCCCCCTCCATTCGCCGAAGGGACCGTCTGTGGCCCAACAGATGGCTTCTCTGAGCCCAAGGCGTGGTTGCCTGAATCTTTCCACGTAAAATTCTGTCTCAGCCTCAAGGTGACGTGTAAGTCCACGTTCTGCTGCTGTTCTCGGGAGAGGCTGGCGGTGGGCTGCGGCGCGCACATCAACACCAGGCCCTGAACCAGCGGCTCCAGGGAAACGGCTCTCGCGTGGGGCTGGAGCCCTGCCCTGCACCTGTCCGTCCCCACAGCCGGGCGCCCGGGCTGGGTCACAGCACCTCCGCTGCATGCTGGCCACCTCCACAGAGTCAGGGCGGTGAGGCCAGACCAGCCCAAAAGAAAGAAAAAAAGAAAACAACCCTAACAACCATTTGGATGAAGGCCTTTTTAAAAATATTATATATTAAAGGCTTTTCTATGATGCTGTAACTTACATAGCATTGAGTTCTGGCACCTAAGGTTTTAACATATATAGATAGATAGATGATAGATAGACAGACACAGATTATATGAGTAGATTATATGAGCATATATAGAGAGATGTAGATGTCCCTCCAAACACTCTAGACGCTTTGTGAGTTATTATGCAGATCAATATTCCTCCACAGGAAAAACACCCTGAGGATGAAGACACACTCAACCTCGCCTGTCAGATCTAGAAGGAAAAGTAAAACACATCTCCAGAGAAAAGACATCTGGGAGCTTTATTTACTAGGAACCCACCATGATGCTCCATTTGGCCAAAGAGATCAAAAGCAGATTACTTTAAAATAAGTCTAGGACATCTCCCTCTCTGGTCTCTGAAGCAGCACTCTTGTTCAAAAGAGAAATTTTCTTCTTTTAATTTTTTTGCCATTTTGATGTCAACCTCTAGACAGCATAGAAGGGGTCAGCTCACAGGAAACGGATGAAAAACCAAGGCATCTGAAACACAAAATGCCACCTTCTCAGGAAATCCCCAGTTCTCACTGTCGCTTTTAGAAGGGTGGACAGGAGGAGATAAAAGGCATCGCCACCTCCCACTCTCGATAAAAGCTTCTCCATTCTCACGGCTGCAAGCCCCGGCCGGCCACCGGAGGCTCTGCTCCGGGGAGGGAAGGCCGCTCGCTGTTCGGGCTTGCCAGCCCTCGGGGGGGCCAGTGCTCACGTCTGCAGTCCTCACTCACCAAGGATTGAGACAAGTCAGGAAGATAAGGGAACTTTCTGAACTGCAGACCATGGGGAGGATTAAAAGTTCACGAATTATTTGGACAGACAGCCCCCAAATAAACTGAAGTCTCTGGACTTTTACAGACTTGGCAAATAAATGTGAACATAATATGGGCCTCGCTTATACAGGTGGTAGGACGAAAGTAGGTCTGCAATTGTGAACACATGAAATAAAAAGTTTCTTCTTATTATTATTGTATTATTTTCCATACAAACAGCTGTAAGCCTGCTTTTGCCCCACTGTGTACAGATTGAGAGAAAAAAAGCACAAGACATCAGTGCAGAAATTAAACTAAGAAACGTATCGGGGCCAAGCTTTGCAAGCCATATTAAGGTGGAGAAAAGCAACTCGGATGGTAATCATCTCTTCCCTCGTCACTGAGATAGTGGCTGTCGATGTCTCTCTATGTAAAAACCCTGACGAGTGGTTATTACGGATTCTGAGTCTGGAAAGCCAGTGTCAGAGGCTCTGACTTAGCAGACAGAGCCCTGGGAATCTGAATTTTTAATGAGCACGCCCAGCAATGACAACACACACGGTCTGACAACTGCACCCGAGACCCGCTCCAATGCGGGAGGGGAGGGGAGGGGAGAGACACGGCTGCTGGCGAAGCTGGAGACAAAATCCAAAATTCCACGCGCGCGCGGAAGGGCTGCCACCAGCAGGGACGGCGACCGCAGCCGCCCGCAGCGCAGAGTCGGAGGAGAAAACCGGGAGCGGAGGCGGGGATGAGAGCCGCGTCCCGCGCACTTCCGGGCGGAGGGGCGGCGCCGAGACACGAAGTCTACGCCCTTCCCGCACCAGCAGCTTCGCCGGAAGGGACGTGGCCGTGAGCGGGCGCTGCCGCCCTCCGATGAGCCGATGAGCCGGAGTAGGGGCCGCCCGGATGGGGTCGCGGGGGAGGGCCCACTGCCGGCCTCAGAGAAGGGAGTTCAACGAACGCACGCCAAAAACGCTGGGTGAGGAAAACCCCTCGTATCTACAACACGGTCTTGACCCGTCCCGCAACATCCGGTGCGGTCCAGGAGGGACTCGGCTCTTTCAAGGGTCATCACCAGAACCCCTCGCCACGGGGCGGATAAAAACGGCCACCAAGCCTACCGTGAGTAGAAGGCACGGCAGTGACCGCCTCCGATAAACAGGAACGCAGAGCAGAGAGGAGAGCAGGGCGGGGGCGGAGGGCAAGCCGGCAGAGACGAGACAGGGCTAGCAGAGTCAGAACGGGGTGGGGGGCGCGGAAAGAGCACAGTGAGCGAAGTAAAAATGGGAAGAATCACACAGAGAATGGTGGACACAGGCAAAAAAAATACAGAAAAAGACACAGAGAAGCGAGGAAGCGACGAAAATGAAATGCAAGTACTAAATGCTTTAGAAGAATTAGACAGTGTGGCAGTTACCAAGGGTGTGTGTGTAGCTTGCTGCTCAAGGGGGGAGTAAATAGTGGAGCAAAACACGTAATTAAAGACATAATGTAAGAAGAATATTGTTAAAATGCACACAGAAGAACCATCCTGAAGGTGTACTGAAAGGGAGCATTGCGCCCCAAGGAAGACTTGGAACCACGACCATCAGGCAACGTTCGTGCACCTCAGAGACCAGGAAAACCGTTGGAGCGGTCTAGCAGAACATAAAAAAAATAAATAACCGAGTTGTCTATGAGGACAATAAAATCAAAGGGGCTTCAACCTTCTCCACAAACAAATAGATTCAAGCTCAGAAGACAGTGTGACGTTTCATGTAAGCTCCTACAGCATGAAAACTGACCGGAAGCTTCACCCTCCAACTTACATACATTCATGTTGAAGATTCATCGCAAGTACCCGCAATATCAGTAAACACATCAGTGACCCCAATGACCTTAAAAACTAGGGGAGTAACCGTCTTGGTGACTGAGTAGAACGTGGCAAGGTGGCGCCCACAGCGACTGTGTCCTTTCCTACAGCCGCTCCTCTGTCCCCATCCCTGAACGAGGCCCCGGGTAAAACCCGAAACTGTCGGGGTGACTCTTAGTAACAAAAAGTTGCATCTCGTTCCAACAATATCCTCAGGTCAACAGCTACCTTTCCCCATCTCATGTCATAGTCGAAACTGCCAGCTTCACTTGAACATGAGCTTCTGCCCAAACCTGCCTGGGCTCCCCCACTTTGAGCCAGAAGATGAGGCCCAGGCTGCATCCCCTTTGCAACCCAGACACGACTGTGGCTGCTGACGCCCCAGAGCTCACAGTGGGAGGCAGGAGTGGGCATCAGGGGTGTGGGAGAGCCCTTCCCTGCCCAGCACCATGAGGATCTGGACGCAGCCTCCGGCTCAGATGGCACCTAAAGCTGGTGTCCTCCCTGGAATGCGCTGTACGTCCTTCAGAGATCTTCTCATCACAGGGACTTTCTCACCTGCTCTGTCACCAATGCAAGTAGCGCCCCCTCTGGCCAGGCGCTTACGGGGTCACCTTGCCCCACCACTCGCCCCTCAGAGGCAGTGCAGAGGCTGCGTCGTTCTGGAGGCGACCCTGGGCCACCGCCTCCGCCATGCGAGAGGGGCACCGTGCAGGAGCAAGTCCGAATGCCTCCCGCCCCGGCGGGCTCCTGTGTCTGAGCTCATTCCAAGCTCACAACAGCGACGAGGTGCGTGTCCTTACGCAAAGAACTGGACGCTGAGGGCAGAGAGTGGAGTTCACACACAGCTACTGGTTTACCCACGGCTACTGGCAAAAAAAAAGAAAAACGAATTTCTAGCTCCTACTCCGGAGTCCCTGTTGTTAGCCACTACCCTCTTCTAAGGGAACAGCCACGCTCTCCACAGGCAGGACGGGGCTTTCGTTAGCTGCAATGGGGGGCGAGGAGCAGGTAGACCTGCCCAAGGTGTCCACAGGCGACGAGAGACATCAGTGGCTGCGTGGGAAAAAGAACGACGCAATTCCGCACTGAGTGCTAACTCTTCAGATAAAATCACATCCCGGCCTTGCTGGTGAATGGGCAAAACGGGCCTCACCAGCCCCGCCCCGCGCCCCCCCGGCCCCGTCATCTCCAGGACGTCAGCCTGATTTTGGAGATGTCAACCGCGGTCACAGACCTGCTGGGCCACAATCTGCTTCCTGGTGCCACAGCCCTGCCTGGACCTCCACCTGCAGCCTCTTTCAGGTCCCTTCCTGCCCTGACACTCACTCCCACCCAGCTGTGTCTCCGAAATCCTACCACCTGGCTGGACGCCACCTGAGCGCCTGTCACCTTTCCGTGGGGCCCGTTCTCTCCACATTGTCTCCGTTCGGGACCTCTCCTCGCCCCGCACAGCTCTCTCCTGTCACTTCCCATCCCCGATTCCCTTCTCTCTCCAACCGGAACATGCTGCGTTTTCTCTCCTGCAGTCTGCCCCGTGAAAACAGCACAGAACTAAACTTCGGGTAAATTTGGAGGTGAGAAAACTCAACCTGGACCCCCGCTCTGGAATTCAGGAGCGCGAGCAGTAAAGAAGAACCCTCAGAAGATCCCCGCAGGCCCTGGGATGTCAGGCAGAGACGCCAGGTTCCCCGAGCTTTTACAGCTGTGTCAGAAGCAGACGCCCCTGAATAGGGGATGTGCCTTGGATCACGTGGGCGCAATGCGGAAGAGGGCCCAGCCCCTCAGCGATCCCAGGCTGTATTATCTAAGAGAACAGAAAAGCAGTCTCCCCCACTCACTGACCTGCATGCACGCACACACAGGGTGTTCACTTTTCATTTAGTTAACACATAGACAAGCTCTGGGAAAACTTTGCAGGAATCATGGCTTGTTTGCTGGTGCTTGAAACAGAAAAGCTCATTACGTTGTCTTCGCAGAGAGAAACCCCTTCGAGATGCTCCGGGAATCGGCTTGCATTCCCAAACCATTCTTCTAAGATGCTCAGTCCCCAAGCAACCCTCCCCCTCCTGGGTGCGCTGTGCTATTGGGCCGGAAACCTCTCCACGGTCCCCAGCCCGGGACACGCTCGGGATGCCTGAGTTTGCACAGTCCCGTCAGGCAGCCTCTCGTGCGCAGACACGCTCGTTGAGGCAGCACTGAGAGTGTTCCCCTGCCTGGACCTCTCCTGACACCGCTCCCTCCGTGGGAAAGCAGGTCACTCGGCCGCCCTGCTGAGCGCCCCGCCCCAACAACGGTCCTTTGGGGAGCCGGCAGGAATGACTCAGCAGAGAACAGTCCAGAAGTCAGTTTTCCCAGACCAGTGCCAAGGCCCTGATCGCCGTGCCCCGACTTTTCACAGCCCCTGCATGTTCCTGCCTCACTGCGGAGCCGAGCGCTGAAAATGCGCGATGCGTCGGGCACACGGTAACCCACTCCCCAAGCAGTAAGTTGCATAGGCTCCGCCGTAAACGAGGCCGACGTTAAAATAAACAAACTGGCGGCACCACCTGAATTGTAGTACACAGTGAATGTTGAGCACCGCGTCCCACAGCTCTCTAACGAACAATTACTGTTGCCAATTTAGCAGAGAAACTTACTTTGCAATTTTGCTACGTAACTACCATTTCTTAGGCTCTAAGGAAAAAGAAAAAAAACACAGACCTCACGATGCCTGTCAGTCTGTGTTAAAGAGCCTTTGCCTCTCTCTGCGCACAGCACGTCCTGAGCTGCTGAAACCCGAAGAAAATGCTTGCCCATGCCGGTGGTCTCTGTGGATTTTAAGCCACGGCCTGTATTGTTCGCTCTGTCACAAGCCGCCCGAGCCAGTCTCACCTGGTGGGGTTCCTGCCAACTCGGCCTACGACATGAAAGGTGTGCAAGTGATTCCGACGCCCAAGCGAGGAAGGCTCTCGCCAGCACCTTTAGAGTTTCAGTGATCGGCACATTGACCCACATCCCGTGAAAACTGCCATTTTTTTTTCTAAAAATAACAAGTATGCCAATCAAGAAGAAAGGAATGTTTCGTTCACAGATATTGCTAAAGAAACGATGTACAAGCTAAAAATCTGATGTTGGCAAGAGAGAGCTATTATACTGGTGTTGGCTAAATATGCAAAATGTATCAAAGAAGATTAACTTACTGCGGGGTCACTGTGACCTAGTGACATTACAAAGCAAACGATGGAGTAAGTGCTATTGAAGGTGTCTGTTTGGGTACAGTGAACACAACCGTGCCTTAGAAAAAGGTACACCTATGCAATACACTCTGAGGATCTCTTCAAGGGCACAGGTACATATTTTTATCCACTTGGTCCGCTCTTAACTAATCTGTAATTCAGCGATCTCAGCAGCAAACAGGCCTTCAGACCACACCAAGCACGTCAGTCTCCATGGCAAAGGGGGGCTCGGAGAGTGCACCCCACCCTGACCCCAGGAGGCCTCCCGTGAGAAGTCGAGCAGAGGAAGCCGCTGCAGCCCGGAAGCCACCCTGTGATGCGAGGGCGCCGTCCCTCTCCCACAAACAGGAGCTTCCGTGCAAACCTGCCTGCTTGAAGGGGCCCCCCAAACCACAGCAGGCCCACAGGCGCTCGGGACAGTGCACTCAGCCGCCTGGGAAGCATGTCCGCTTCCACCTCATCCAGCCTCGGTCTCCCCTCCAACCCCCCAACCCGAGATTACCACCCCAGGTCGCATCATGGTGCTGCACTCTGAGATAAGTCGCCACTCAAACACCTGGGTCTAAGTCCTGGCCGCTACCCCCCTGCCCCCCGCCCCCCGCCCCCCAGGATGACTTCCTATAGCCATCTTACTGTTTAACCAGGGTGGCTTGACTCCCATTTCTGAAGCTAGAATTTTCATTCACTGAGAAAATTCAAACATAAATCAACGGTACAATCAGACATAAAACATTTAGTCATCAAATCTATGTTAAATGTTCAAAGAATGAATATATTTTAAAGTCATACTATTTTCCTTTGTATTGCTGAAGAAAATGTTAAAATGCTGATGCCTACTTTTAAATAAGATACTTGACTCGTATTTAACATTAAAACATTTCCTGGAAAAATGTTCCATTTCAAGCAAAATTTTACTAGATCACTTAACCATCCTTTCAAAGAATGAAAGTGCCTGAGTTACTAGTAGTGCAGGACTACATAGGAATACTGGGGCATCTTCACTAAGGGCTTGGAAAACCACATTTTCACAGTAAGTTTGTATATAGAAAGGTGGGTTGGGGAGAAATGATCTTAAAATGATTATTTTAATAAGCTTTATAAGAATAAGCTTATTAGAGTAAGCTTCCTAAGCCTTTCACCAGTACAACTCATTGTCTGGACTGAATTGTAGCGTGTGATGAGTTTTGAACAAAATTGCCACTTCTGAGTAATAAGTACACAGATTCATCCTGCTTTATATATAAACCTCTAAAAAACTGAACACTGAACACTGCATTACAAATGCTATCTCAAATTGCAGTCCGAACTCACACAGTGATGTGGGATAAGATCATGACTGTCTCCTACAAGGCATCACAATAAAAATTCATAGTAAGAGTTTAACTTCCCCTGCAAAAAGAGCTCTAAAGCAGAGAAGTAAATTGCAAGCGACAGAAACCCTGTGCAGGCCCGGGGCTCAGAGCGTGCAGCCTAACTCATGGTCCACACAGGCAACTCCACCATGACCAGGTAACACAGCCACGTGACCAATGCTCATCCTCACGTGCACACACCTGTCCAGGCCACTGCTAAGTTGCCAAGTGCTCCCCTGCGAGGACAACAGCAAGGCCTGAGCTGCTGTGGAAGGCCGAGGACACCCTTCTCACTGCCCTCGCTGCCCAGTGCCGGCCCCACCTTGCACTGGGCGGGGCCTGGCTGCCCAGCACCCTCCCATCAGGACCCTCAGAGGCCTCTCTGCCCTCAGGGGCGGCAGACACCCACCCCCCACGAATCCATGCTGATCCAGCCCGAGGGTGTCATTACGGTGCTGACCAAAAGGGCGAACATTCTAGGAATCCCTACAATTAAGTCCTAGACAGCAAAACATAACAGGAAGAGTCCTCCACGATTGCAACCAGTCTCCAAGCCAAAGAACAGAAGCTTCATTCAGCCACACTGCGAAAGGACGCGCAGAAGCGTGCTTCACAGGAAAACGCGAGACTTACCTGCCAGCACTCCGCAGGGAACCGCACAGCTCATCTGCAGGACTCCGCAGGAAAATGCAAAACTTACCTTCCAGGAACATTCTCACACCTGGAAATGCAAATCTGAATGTCCCGCCCACAAGAACTGAGTCTGATGAAACGACTTTGACTGTGGAATCCAACTGGCTATGAATTGTAAATCCCAGCCGCCCAGAGACATTGCTTCTCTGGCACCCTCAGCTGTGAGTTCTGTCAGCGAACTTGTGCTGCGTTCACTCGTGTGCCTGCTCTCGGGCTAGTGCTGTGCCTGACCCTTCGTCTTACATGTTCTCGCCGTCGGGCCCACGGGCAAGACAGCTCTGCGGGGAGGGGGCCAGGTTTGTCTGGGGAGGCACACCCGCATCTTCAAGGATTTGTCACTTAAGATTTTCCCCAGAAAGATAAAATTTCTTTCTCCTCGATTTGCCCATTTGTTGCGTGAAAGTTTGGTGCAGCTTACAACATACATACTAAACTTGAGTTTTTAAGAGAAATGATGCATTCTCTGTTTTTTGGTAAGTCACTTTATAGCATCGGGATCAAAATGCAAATTGCAGTGATTTGCTCTAAGGGGGGGGCCTCCATTAAGACAACACAACTGCAAACCATTTTCACTTCTATGATCAAATCTTTTCACAATACGTACCTAGCACCATAAGACACAATGAAATTATTTAGCAAATTATTTGTAATCCTGCGTGCTTCGCAGATCATGCATACTTTTCTGAAAACCACCATTAGCATTTTCTCACTTGAATCTCTCAGCTCAGACCTAACTCTATTCACGAGTAAACGCCTAGATCAGTGAGGCCATGTCTGATTATTCTAATCCACTTGCGGTCGTTGAGGCTGTGCTGAACAACAACATATCACAAATCCTTTTTCTCAGTAATCAGAATCACTGAGAAAATCATATTATATTAAAATTATATTAGAATCATATTATAATGAAACCAGAAGGCTGTGAATCTATCATCTTAACGCAGTGGGAGTTTTCATGCCAGTCTACACACACATAAGACACGTTTGCACAGCCTACCCTGTTTGCAATATTAACACGGGCTCAAGCGACCACATGGATTCTAAGCCTCAGAAAGGGCGCCCTCCCAGCATCGCCTCCTGCACTAGCTTGAGACCTTGCCATTGGAGAGTTAGTCCTTCACTTCAAGGCCTTGGATAATAGGGGGGAAAGAGAGAGCCCCGCCCCCTTCCCAGGACAAGTTGAAGAAAAAAGGAACTCAAAAGTTGAGCCCGCACCAGAAGGTTCACACCGCCCCCTAGGTCGACCCTAACTACCCCTTCAGTCACAATGCGCCCACGGAGAGCCATCGCAAAGGCCGAACGCGCGAGAATCAGCGGCAGTATTCGGCAGAACACGCCAACGCAGCACTTACCAGCCAGGTGCCGGGGCTGCCGATGCTCGGCGAGGTGAGTGGACGGGGACTTAGTGCGCTTACCTTTGGGTGCTTCTGAATGAAGCTTCACCGTGCAGTGGTGGCTTTTCCCTGGGGGAAAAAAATGATAAAAGTCACATCACTAAAGTAGCACATTAAAAACATAAGTACTGTGATATTAAACGTTACTACACATTTTAACTTGCCAGTAAAATATTAAATTACATGGAGTAATAGTTTACATAGTTAGAGAGACATGAGTACAGTCTTTAAAACAATGCCTTTTCCACACGTTCTGATTTTTCTTTTTACTTTGAGCTTCTCTATTCTCTTCTTCCCCTGACCAGGTAGGGTCACGTATACTCCTGTGCATTCTTCTGACCAGTAAGTTGAACAGGAAACAAATGCAGCGGGATTATTAAAAATCTTACTTTCCCTGTGTCATTACATTACAGCTCCCAACCAAAGACTGTCCATATGGTATTTAAATAAGTTCGATTAGAATCCTAAGGGGCCATAACCTGTGTCTCCATTCTTAATTTATTTACAAAGCTGTGAGTGCAAATGAAAGTGCAGTGCTGAAGTGTAATTTCAAGTCACCCCCAGCAAACGGACAGGGTGAAGAGCTGGGCACCACGAAAAACCACAACCAATACCACTGTTCAATATCATTCTCTTTAAAAGTGAAAAGGTAACTCCTCCAGATCGGCCCTCGAGACGAAAGGAACTAGCATATTGCAGAGAAGCATCCCGGCAGGTGAGAGAAAAAAGAATCAAGTCATTTATTCAAAAAGTTGTGAGAAGCACATTCTAGTCCTGCGGCTTTTCCCAGGGAGTCTGAAACTCAGGGAGAACGGCCCCTTCACTCAGGTGCTTTCCGACACATCGAAGAGGTGCCTACAGAGAATCACGGCAGCGGAGCTTGGAAAACACGTGCGTACAGAAATGTCCTCGGGAGGCTTTTACAGTTTTTAAACCAAGGACTGTGCCCTCACCTTCATTCGCTGCCACCAGAACACTGCCGGTGAAATCTGAGACTCCTCCGCTGTGTTCCACAAACTCTGCTAACGTGCATCTGATGCACGTGGTTCCAGCGGAGACCACGTGGCCCACGAAGCCTTGAACGTCTGCTAACGGGCCTCCCCCCGCTCAGGAGAAGGCCTGCTGACCTCGGCCCCCGACTGAAGCTAACGACTGTTGTTTAAGATCTTCCCTGCTTCCGCACTTCGCTTAAATGTCATGCAATCACAGGCAGTAAAGTTTAAGCCTTCAAATTCCACAGGTCAACGCGGTTCTTCGAGAGCGTCGGCCGCCTCCTCCCGGCACTCGCAGGCTCACACCTGGCCGAGGAAGAGACACGTCTGCACACAGCCCCCCCCCCTTCCTGCGCCCTACCCGCTAGCCGCTCCCGCGCGCAGGCCTCCGCGGGCTCCTAGAGGAAAGGTGTACGAGCGCCCCGGAGCCGTCCCAGCTGTTCCCAATTACCTAACCGCGCGCACGGCTGGGCCATCAGACACTGCCAAGTCTGGTTCTCCTCCAGTAAACACAGCTCTAAAACGCAGTCACCGATCTCACTTGCAGAGTAGAGGCCTGTCCGTGCTGAGTCCACGCAAGCAGCAGGCCTCTGGGCCAGGAAGCCCTGAGAAGACCAGCGGCCAGCACGAGGAGGACTAAACCTTTATGGGGCCCAGCAGGGGCGAAAGAGAGGAACCCGTCTGTACACTCCTTCCACGCATCCCCTCCGTCCGCGCAGCTGAGAACCCCGCCAGCTGCCCACCCTCCCTCCTCCCCCTCCCTCTTCTCTTCTCCGTGTTCTCTCTCTCCTCCTCTCCCGAAGAACAGAATTAGATACCAAACAGGAAAGAAACAGAGAGAGGCAGATAAAGGAAACAGTTCATTCAGCTCCCTGTCCGCTCTGACCCTGGCCACACCCCACCCCAAAAGCCGGCACTGCCGTCCGTTTCGCTTTGAGACGAATCACAAACACGACATGGAACAACACCGCAGGGGGCAGCGAGGTAGGTGTCCTGGAGGGAGACTTCCGCCACACGCCTGGCGCTGCCTCAGCAACGCCGAGTCTACAGGCCAGCACAGGGAAGCAATTAGGTCCAGACCCAAAGCAAAACAGACTGTTTTCAAACAGGAATGTTAATAAATATGGAAATTTTGACCTATCGCTCAAGGCGCTGTCAGCGTGCGCACTGCGGTTTGGGTCGGGGTGGGAAGAGACGAGGCTGCGGAGGGCACCGCGCAGAGATTAGGAGGGTTCTAGAAGAACGGCTAGAAATGCAGCAGGATCTGCAGGAGAAATGACCTTTACCTCTGGCAATCCGTCAGTCTGCGGGGACCTTTGATAAGACCCTTTCCACAGAGCAAATGGCACAGAAGCTGGATATTCACACCCATGGGAAATCTAAGTAGAAACAGAACCTTTGGGCCCAAAGGACACGGACAAATAAAAGAATAGAGCTTTGAAGCATGAAAACCCGAGGCGCCCTGGTGCCCGTGTCTCATTACACGTACCCCTCTGCGATTCGGGGGGGGGCCCAATGCAGAGCAGTGATTGAGAGAGACTCGGAGAAGCAGAGGGAACACGGGAGGGGAAGGGGCCGGGTGGGGACAGGGAGGGGGCTGGGTGGGGACGGGAGAGACACAGAAGCGAGAAGGGGCTCGATGCTCCAAGGAGCAGACAGACAGACAGCTGGACGGGAAACACAGTGAGGTGGGCGCCGGAGACCGAGTGGAGGTGAGTGCGGGCGTGGAGGGGGTGGAGCGAGAAGCGTCCGAGGGCTGGTCCCGGGGGGAGCCGGGAGCAGATAGATGCGCCTCTGTCCGGTGTGCGACTGTCCGGCCACTGCGCTGCGCACCTGAGACCAAGGCGACACACTGAACGGGAACTCTGACAAATAAAGTAGGAGGGAGAGGGAGAGAGGGGGAGGGAGAGGAAGAGAGAGGGAGGCAGAGGAAGAGAGAGAGAGAGGGAGAGAAAGAGAGAGAGAGAGAGGGAGAGAGAGGGAGAGAGAGAGGGAGAGTAGGAGGGGTTGACCAAAAGCACGGGGTACAGGTATGCTGTCTCAACACAATCCGACTCAGAGGGGAGCAGAGACGCTGGTTTTCGGGAGGCAGGTTCTGGGTGGCAGGAGAGGGCTGGGGAGAGGCTGAGATCTGAGGCACTGTTGTGAAAATCCCGGAGAGTTCGGGAACAGAGGCCTGTTTCAGCCAACGTAGCCGGCTGTTCAAATACAGTGTCGGGGGAAAGAACCGCTGGGCGTGGAGGACGGTCCCTTTAACACGCCCTCCCGCCTCCAGCCGGACAGGGAGCCGGGAGCCGGAGGAGCCGCAGTCCCCACCCGAGCGGCCGCGCCCAGCACCGGGTAGGGGCTCAGGACCAGGAACGGCACAGAGAGCTCATCCCTTTTCTAACGACCGCCACGTGAGCCTGGGGGTCCCCGGGAAGGGGTTCCCGCTGGTGGACGCCCCGACGTGGGGGCCAAGGTCGCGGGCACCTGCTCTACATCATCGGCTCCAACCTCCACAGCACACCTGTCAACAGTTCCCGGAATACAGAGACCCCGAGCACAGGCACACCTGTCCGCCTGCGCTTCACAGGTGCTGTGCCCTTCGCACGCTGGGGGCGGGCCCTGTTAGCCAGGTCCACCCTACCCTGGCCCTTCGGGGCGCTGGGCCTGCTGCCGAGAGCGAGGAGACACAGGAAGGGCCCCAGGACTCAGCGCCTGTGACGAGTCCTCAGCGTGTCCTCCAGGCCCTGGACACGCTGCCCCTGCACCCGGCCGGAGGGCAGCACCAGGTGGCTCCACCTCCCAGCTGCCCGTGGAGGCCCCTCGGTCCCGAACGGTTGTAGCTTCTGGACTCGATACCATTCTGTCCAACCCTATTCTGGTCTGAATTCTTGGCAAATCCCACGCCCACGAGGACGACGCTTGAGATAACCTGTCCTTTCAGTTCCCTGACCGTCCCTCCCCCAAGGACCCTGTAGTCAGCACCCCCCAGCGTGCCAACCAAACCTGACGGTGCCCACCACTGCGCCTGTGTCACCAGAGAACCCAAAGAGAGAGGGAGAGGGGACGGGGAGCTGGTCACTCACTCTCCGGACGGAAGGCCGCTGTCCTCACGTTCGACCCTGGACTCGAAGTCCTCAGAGCAGGCAGCTAGGAGGGAGCTGGGGACCAAATGGAGACAAACGAACGCACATGAGAGCCCAGGACAGACTGGAAGCCACGCCAGCCCGTCACTGCCCCCCACCGGTGGGCGTCCTCTGTCAGGGGGCTCGACAAGTACCTGGCCCAGGGGCTGGAGGAGCGGGGGGCGGACCCAGGGCTGACGTGGTGGCAGGGCTGGTGCCGCCTCACAGCGACGGGACCAGCCGGCAAGGGAGCCACAGTGTGTGCGTGTGTGGGGGGGTGCATGTGTGTGTAGGGGGTGTGGGTGCGGGTGTGGGCCAAAGAGAGCGAGGAAGGCGCCTGACCCAACCTTCTGACCCCAAAAGCAAAATGGTCGCTGCCTGCTTCCCTCCCTAAATAGAGTCAGACGGGGCAGGTAATCTGGGAAAGCTGCATCAGCTGGGCCAAGCGGGCCCATTGCAGGGCTACCACCACTTCCCGAGTTCAAGTCCCACTCTCCCGGGCGAGCAGCTACTGGGCGTGCATTACATGGTGGGATAACTCATGAAAGGAACCCGGCTACATCCTAAGGACACGTGCCCTTTGCTGTGTGCACGTCATGCTCCAGCGAAGGGTCTGAAAGAGGAGGGAACTTTCGGGGTGTCTAAACAAAGCAGCCATGTGCTCTCACTTGCATGTGCAATCTAAGGAACGACATACACAAAGACAACGGAAACCTGCTCACAGACACAGGGGACAAGCGGACAGCTGCCAGAGGGGTGGGGGCTGGGCGACAGGGTGGAGGGGTGCAGCCGTGCAGGGTGGCAGTCACAGAGCAGTCACAGAGACAGACGCGCACCACAGCACAGGGGGTGCAGTCAGTGATGTCGTGAGAACCACGTGTGGGGCCGGGGAGGTCCCCTGAAGGGGGGTCGGGGGGCAGCTCTGTAAAGTACACGACATCTAACCACTACGTTGTGCACCCGAAACCAATACAGGATAATTCTAAAGGTAAACTGCAACTGAAAAGGGAACAAAAACAAAGATTCACTCAGGGTTTGTGCTGTTGTTTCTACTTTAAACGCTGACTGACCCCCACTTGGTGTTCTCCAGCAGGGCCCGCCCACTACGGATGGCCCACAGGCCAAGTACGATCTCTGTAAATAAAGTTTTATTGGAACGCAGGCCTGCTTGGTCCTTTCTGCAGACCTAGGGCTGCGTTCACACCACCGCCGTGGGACAGAGTAGTTAAAACAGAGGCCGTATGGCCTGCGAAGCCTGAAATGTTTATTATCTGGCCTTTCACGGAAGAAAGGTTGCCAGTCCTACTGGCTGGCGTCCCCTTCCCATCCCCCAAGCAAGCCTGTTGTTCCCGCGGGGTTCGGGCAGCCGGCACACCCATCGCCCAAGCCCAGGGGCTGCGGCCCGGGACCGCCTCAACGGCGCCCCCGTCAGCCCAAAGGCCACGGGACACGAAGGCCTTGGACCCTCAGCCTTCTGCAGACTGTTCCGAGACACTTTCCCGGTAGGCTCTGCAGACTCTGCGCCACACCGTGAACTACGCACTTCCCGTAACAATAAACCAAAAATCACCTGCAAAGAACACCTAGTCCAGCCTCCTCTTCCAGCACCTCTACACCTACGTGACGCACAAGACCATTCTCACACTATCTGCAGTATCGACTGTCAGTCAAACACGGAGGGGCGACCCTGACACATGCTTCTTAAGCAGACGGTGCTCAGAATCAACGGGGAAAGTGACCAGAAGGCTGACTCTCGGGGCCCTCCCCTCCGAGACTGGGACTCAGTAAGCTCGAGGCACGGCCCAGAAACCTGCATTTCTAACAAGCACTACCTTGGACTTGGATGCGGGAGACCCAGAGACCTCCCGCTGAGGAACTCCCAACTGAAAGGGTAAGGAATCAGAAATCAGTGGGACTTGGGTAACCACGGCTTTTACTCCTTTATTTTCTAGGGAAAAAAATAAAGGGTCCCCATAGGGCTACCAGGTTAATGATCAGTAATCTATCCTTTCCTTAGAATTCTTCCCAGGGCTCAGCAGAAAGCTAGAGTTGGGCCCCCCCCCCACCGGATCCTATTCCAGAGGTTAGTTTGCCTGCCTCCCTGTTCTTCCTCACAATAAGATTGTATCATTTCCCCACCCTTTTCAAATAACAAAACCATGGGCCCTCATTTGGCATTCTGGGAGGAACTCTTCTATCACCCTCCCTCCTTAGAACCCTGTTCCAGTAGCATTTCCTGGGACTTTTCTCGGGAAAAAAACATGGACAGAGAACTGAAATCAGGAGGCGGAGAGGTGACCGGTCTGCTGTGCGCCTGCGGCCTCTGAGCACCACGCTCACTGGTACCATGAGGGGCTGAGCTAGCGACTCCCCTGTACCTCACCAGACTGACAGCCGCGATCTCCTGTTCTTCCCCTTCACGGCCAGGTTTAAACATCGATTTCAAGTGTTTACATGCACTGTAATATTTATTTGGGGACTACGAGTGGCTTTAAAAAGTCTGTAGCCACAAATACTGTACCTGCCTTTAGTAGGTGCCTACGTGAAAAAAAAATAGGCAACTACAAATTGACACTGGGGAGAAAAATGGTGTTCTTTTTTCCCTTTTACACCCGGTAATGCAGGGCGAATTACATTTCATTACCGTCTCGGCTTCACAGCGCCGTGTCACTGCGGAGCTGCCGTGAGATCTGATGAGGGTTCGGGCCAGGGCTCCCCGTGAATAGCCCAGACGCCCCCGCTGGATGAATTCTCATTTCGGGTCGACTCCTGCTCCTGTCATAAATAACGCTCAGCCAGGGCTCTGTGGAGGAAAATGAAGACTTTCGTGCACTCCTTTAGATAGAACAGATCTGGAAATGGCCAACGTTGTTCTCCCTTTTTATTATTTTGCATTTGGATAGCCCCTAAAATGAAACCTAAAGCCCGTGCAAATCGGAGGCACCGAGGGGACGCCTGCGAGGACGCTGAGAACGGAGGGTTGGGGGGGCGGGGGTGCTCAGGGCGGGCTCAGGACAGAGCAATGCTGACGTCCCGCAAACAAATTCGGCTGCTTCTGCTTCCTGTCTGCGCATCCACGTGCGCACATTCAACAGCGACCCGGCGACTTCGAGCCAAGGCCGCAGAAGGCCCGCGGTCCCAGAGAGGCGGTCATGCGGCTCTCTGCATGAGGGGGTGCCGCCCCCGCGGAGGAGGAGGCTGGAGGTGTCCGCCAGCAAACGCAGCAGCGCCAGCAGAGGCGGCAGCTTCGGTTTATGGTTTACAAACGGCCTCTGAGGTACGTCGTGTTGTTTAAACACAAAATCCCCATGAGGAAAAGCTTCAGATCCCAGCTCTAGGGACTGGGAAACTCGGCGTCGGAGGTGAGGACTTCGGGCACAGCGACACTGTGAGGAGGACACGGAGCCCAAGGACGGACCTGAGTGTGGCCTCGGCTCTACCGGCTCCCCTCGGGTAACATGACCTCTTTCCTCTCCCAGGGGGTTCGCTTCTCCTGTCCCCCACTCCCTCCCCCGGCACCGCCCCTGCTCAGGGCCAAGTGCCTTCCTCCTGCCAAACTCCTTAGCACACAGTAGGGGCTTCACGAATGGTGGTTTTCCTTTCCTCCCCACTACGAATAGTCTTCCTCCACATGTGTGTGAAGCAAAAACAAAAAAGTATATAATCAAAAAAGTACCTAACAAAAGAGTATCTTAAAAGTATATAAACAAAAAAACATGTAGCCCCAAAACATTCTTTTAATATCTAATCAAATCTCATCTTGATTAAAGTGGATCCTGGCTATAACCATGCGCATTCCACACAATTACTGTATGCAGTGAGTTTACATTTTCTTCCCCCCTAGGGTTGACTTCCATGGAAATGGACTCATTCAAACAATTTAAAATTTGATTCACGCAGATAAAGGTGCCCAGGGCTGGGCTTACCGGCATCGCCTGTGCCCGCAGGCACACTTGCCTTCTCTGCCAGGAGGCGCTAATGAGACCACGACGGTTGGTTCCATATTTACTGTAGCCAGAATGTCCAGTGGTGTGAGTTTCAAGATCAACTATCGATCTGAAGCCCTGATTGTAATTTTAGATGTGAGGAACTGGTCAAGACTTTCTCCTTAAGATAGCTACCCTTAAGGCTTTATAATATCTGTCTTATATCTTCTAGAAGTTCTGTGTTCACACATTATAGACACACAGATGAAAATGTGAAAGAAAGAGGATTTTTTTAGACTAAGGCAATAGGTAATAACAGTGCAATTTTTGTTTGACCTTCCTTGAACCACTCTCTCAGCACAGCATCTGATGGCATTTCCAGCGTCGTGTTTGACAGGCCTCGTTTGCCAGGACCAACAAAGCACAAGCAATATGCCGAGTTAATTTAATGTCCGATTTAAATGATAAAATATCTGTATGCATTCTAATGTCTTTCTCATAAAAAGAAAGGATTATGATTTGTACAGACACTTATTCAAGCCTGAAAGATGCTCTCTTTCCTGGGTCTGATGATAGCTGGGGAAAGGTCAGGAGAGAGGAAGGAGGGGGAGAAACAGACAACTTAGTGTTTATGGGTGTCTTCTTCTCCATAGCTACCTCATCTGCACGTTGTCCCCAGCTCATCCAGGTCCCAGGAGTCGGGAGTGGGCGTCAGGTGGGTGAGGAAGTAAAGGGAATGTGGAACATTTTTCAGTCACGTTCGATCACTCAGGTTGTGGTCCTCCGTCTTTCTCACCATGACCACCCCCACAAAATACTTCAAATCCCAAATCCCGGGAAGGCAGGGTGAGGACATCACCACGCATGCGCGACGGCAGGGCTTACCTGCTGAGCCCATTCCAAGTTCCAGCATCCTGGCTGCAGTTGTGATGTCAGCTGGGTTCCGCCAGGTGTCTACCGGTAACTCTTTCAGGAGATACTCTTTTTCTTGGGGCTGATTTTCATGGCTCAAAAGCTCTCAGAACATTGATTTCATGCAGGATATATATATAGCTGCAAACTGCCACATGGGCCTTTTGAGCAGGAGACACCTGATAACGAGAAAAAATAAGGGAAAGAAACACACCCCGTTTTTAGAGACTGTTTCTAATGGAAACCCCAGTTTTGACAACCTCACTCCCTGCTCTATATCATTAAGCTGAAGGAGACTATGAATAGGAAGGGGGTAGAGGAGAGACATCGCTAATAAAATATTTAAGAACTCCAGGAAGAGCCATGTCAGGTTTTTAGTTTACCCAGAAAAAGCATCTTCTCAAAGTATCGGTCAACCAAGATTTACGGTATTAATAAAATCACCTTCAGATCACAAAGGTACAGAACGATGCACAAGATGCAGACCGATGGCCTATTTTACAAATCCGGAACGGAAGGACGAAGCCTTCCAGAAGAAAGACGGTGTCAGGCCCAACCGCTCTCTGTGGCTGCAGGATTTACCTCGGCTCATCACTCACCGGGTGATGGGTGCTGAATACCAATCCCGGGAAATCATCGAGGAGCCATACTCTAATGGGCAGGAGCGTCTCCGTGAGGTTACAGAAGATTTACTATCCCTCGAATCAAACAAACAAGCAGAGACAACTAGAGAGCTGAAGTCTGCACTATACCTCCTCCGTAATTATTGTTGCTATAGGAGATGAATGATTGATTGCATGCGATGGATTTCACCATTTCTCAAATGAGCTTTTTCCTCCTGAACACGGGGATAATGGTGGTCCCAGCGCGCCATGCAGATTGCCCAATCTATCAGCATTTCCCTCTGTGTTTGACTTTCATTCCTCTGCATTTGATTGCTTCTGAAATAACGGTAGCAGAGTTGAAAATGCTCTTTTTATTCCCCAGGTGATTTTCATTTGTGATAGATAAGCAAATGCAATCTCCCCTATTACACTAACCAGGCAAAGACACGGGTACATTAGCCAGCTTCATAGCTACAGGGAGGGGGTTCCGTCAGGAGCGCCGCCCTCTCCGAGGGAGACAGGAGGGGGGCAGCTCCCGGCAGTCTGTCTGCACCCACGCATTCTTGGAAAGCCACTGGCCACCCTCTCGGAGCACTGAAAGTACATTTCATCCTAATTCCGGGCCGGTGTCCTCCGTGGTAAAACGGAACGCAGCACACCTTCTGTGTGGTGGCTCTGTGCTAACTGGAAGTGCCCTGAGAGGCGGAGCAATCACTCCAGGGCCCCCAGACTGTCCCCTCCGTCTGACTCGAGTCCACATACCAAACCGGTCGGTTTTGCACAACGGGCGATTGTTTTCTTCGGGGCGCTATTCATCACTGACTGCAGCGGGGTTGGTGGAGGAAGATTCTTAAGAGTTTTGCAAGAAAATGTGAGCTCTCAGCCTCACCGCCCACCTGCACAAACCCTTCCTCAGTCCCACGTGCCCTGCTCGTGCTTCAGGCTGTTTGAAATGGAGAAATGGTGAGGAGGGGGCATGTTCTAAAAGCTCAGCCTTAGGCTTCTTTAAGACTATTTTGCTTTTCTTTTTTCTTTTCCTGGCAAGGAAACTTAATTATGTAAAGTCGTGGCGGTTCCCCCAGATCTGTGGCTGATGCACAGCCCCGATAAGCGATTTGGGGAAAGTTCCTGTTCGGCGACCACAGGCAACCACCACCCCAGGAACCGCCCGCGGGAAGAGGGCTCCCCGCGAGGCTGGGCGGCCTCTCACCTCCAGGTTGTGCAAACACTCCCAAAGGCAGAGGCTGGGGGAAAATAACTCTCGAGGGCGAAAATGCAAAATCAGCACCCTTTGCTGACTTAGACCATGCTAATGAAGGTATGATAACATCCTTAGAAAGCAGAGGAGACAGTATTCTTATAATTTCAGAAGAAAATGCAATGAACGTAGGTGTGCATATATCTTTCCAAGTTACTGTTCTCGCTTTCTTCAAATAAGCGCCCCAAACTGGAATTGCTGGCTCATACGGTAGGCCTATTTTTAGTTTTTGAGAAATCTCCATACTACTCTCCATCCATAGGTGAACAGATGAGGATGTGCTGTGTGTGTGTGCACATTTATATACCACATGTATACAATAATAATGGAACACTGTGCAGCAATAAAAAATGAAATCTTGCCGTTTGTAAAAACATGGATGGACCTAGAGGGTATTATACTAAGTAAAAATAAGTCAGACAGAGAAAGACAATTATTATATAGTTTCACTCATATGTGGAATTTTTAAAAAAGCAAACGAATAAACAAAACAAACTCACAAAAGCAGAGACCAAAGGGATGGCTGCCAGATGGGGGGGGGGGGCTGGGTGGAAAACACGAAGGGAACGTGTCATCAGTAATATTGCGGTGTTTGCACAAGACAGATTCTTACTAGGATTGGTGAGGTGATGACACTGGGTACAAACATGTTAAATCACTGTATCATGCCCCTGAAACTAGCACAGCCCATACAAGACCACATACGAATGCTATTTAAAGATTTTGTAAAAGGAACGCACACTCTGGGGCCCACCTCGGACCCGCAGAACCGGGACCTGCGGGACTGGGGCCCAGGGATCTGGGTTCTCCCAGAGCTTCCCGCTGACCCTGAGCACCCTGAGACTCGGAAACCACGACACCAGCTGCTCATCCACCCACTGTCCTCATCCGATTAGGCCGAGAGCTCGACTACACGTTTCCCAGGCGCCTTGGGAATGGGGACAAAAGCCATGCACAGGGATCCCAGGTTCGGCCCACACGAGTTCCCGCAGAGGGCACGCCACGCTCTCTCCCCTTCTGCTGTCTCGTTGCAGGCAGATGTGACCACAGAGGACACGCAGGGAAGACGGCGCAGACTCGGGGTTAAGGAGGCTGGGCCTCTCCCACTGCTGGAGGGAGAGCCACCAGGTGATCAAGGACATCCAGGTCCTTCAAGGCCCCCAGAGGCCAGACAGTCCTGTCAGAGCTGCCAGGCTCACCCTAACTCACATATGCGAGTATTGTTTTGGGGGACACACCTTCGAGGACCGTATGAGAGAAATTAAGATCTGTGGAAGATAAAGCTACCCACACTAGCCATACTCGCTTATTCCTGAGGAAGGAGGTCAAAGGGAAAAAGTCTTCGGTTCCAGGCCAGAAGCACGGCCATCCTGACGGGGTCCTCACTTGCTGTCAGCGGGGGGAGGTGAGTGAGAAGAAGGCGTGCTTAGGAAAAGAGGGGGGAACCAAAATAACAAGAGCCATGTGCCATTTCCATTCCATGTTGGATCCTGTCAATTCCACCGGTGCCCATCCACCTAGCATGGGCTTGTGGGAATGAAATTCTTTAACGTAAAAAAATAAAACCCGCATCTGGGGCTGCGACGGGCCCCACAGTCGCCGGGTTACGCCCTCCCGGTTCGCAGGGACGTCGGTGACGGCCTTGGGTTCTTCGCAGCAGAACCAAGCCAAGAGCTCAGCTCTCCCAACTTCGGGTCGGGAAATCCTTCATCTCGTCTAATGTCTTTAAACTTGAAGGCACTTTCTTGTAAATAATCACTTCACTCTCTTACATTTCATACCCAGAACTGACTGCAGAGGTTAAGTACACTGAACTTGGCTCTATTGTCAATATTTTAAGAATTCTGACGGCTCTATTGACTAGACCTCTACAAAACAGGGGATTCATTTGTCCACGAGAAGCTGCAGGTAGAGAAAATAACCCCCAAACTCTCTTTTTTCACGTCAGAGTGTGCAGAGCTCAGACAGCACTGAGGAATGGGAAGGCTCCCGGGCCTAATGGAACGCTCGCTGAGATCTATTGATTCCGACACAGCACACTGATTGGCCGTCTGACGCCGCGGCCTCTCCTGTCTAGCCAAAGGAAAAAGTATGGCAGCAGATAAAAGATGTCACCGTGTCACCAGCTGTGATCGCAAGTCTCCAAAAGGGACCGTGACAGCCAGCGGAGCGTCTCGTTAGCATCGCTTCCCGGGAACACAGTGTCACGACTTCCTCTCGGTGGGACCGGCACCGCGCCACCAGCATTTCCTCCGGCGTCACGTGCAGTTCCAGTATCGACATTTGCCTGAGTTTTTTTTAAACAGATTCATGTACTGGTTACTGTGTATTGCTAATAGAAGAAAAGTGGGGGAAAAAACACCACTTTAAGGAAACCCCTACTGTGATAAGGCTCCATTCTATCAGTCGCCTAAGTCTGCAGCCCCCGCGGGTCTGGGTGGATATCACGGGGCAGGTCCTGTGTCCGGACCTGAGCGGCAGAGCACGCGGGCTGGACCAGCTCGCGGGGCCAGGGCCCCCTGCTGGCACTCAGTGACCGCGTCTTTGGTGAAGTTCCACGTACAGCTTGTTTGTGCCTCCGGTTTTTAGCTGTAGGACGGTGATAATTATTAACGCCTACTTCATAGGGCTAAATAAGTTTGTGTTTTTAAAGCACTGGCACCTAATAAGTGAAATGAAAGGCTTGTTTAAAATAATAACTTATACCGGCGTGGTTGGGTCAGGCTGGGGACGCATCAGACTTCATTGCCGTTCAACTGCTTCCGGGTGGGCAGTGTCCCGCGTGACAGGACTCAGACTGCCACCAGGCAAAAGTGGGCCATTTGGTTTGCCGAAACCAAAAAAGAAAAATGGTGTCTGAATATTATTAGAAACATCTTTACATCCTATTATCCCCTTCAAATAAACCTGTGAAAACCAAAAATATCTTTCATTTTCCATAGGTCTAAGAACAGAAAACGCGAGACCATTCGATCTCCCTCATTAGCGGACGGATGCGCCCTCAGGTGAGGCAGCCGGGGTCACCCAGCAGGCCCCCCCGACCTCCGATCACTGGGTATCCGAGGGTGCAAACCACTTGACCTGGGCAAGCACCAAGACAAGGTGCAGCCCCTGCAGGCGAGAAACCGCTCGGTGCTCTCCTACAGGGCTACACCCGGACGAGCTGTAATCCTCATCGATCCTCCCTCCCACCTCCCTCAGGCACGGCGGCCAGTCAGACACCGACCGCACGCAATTTTCTCCTGATGCCGAACGTTCCTGAAGACTGTGAGAAATAAGCAGAGCTAAATGTGGTTCTATTAAAATAGCAGTCAAAGCGATATACTGCAGGAAGGCAATAAACGAAAAAAAATGATGAGGAATGAAAAAGATTTAAAGATGAACTAAGACGGAAGCACGCACCCGACTGGAGAGGAAGAGAGAAGCTACAATCAGGAAGGAAGAGCCGCGCGACCGGCAGGGCCCAGTGCGGAAGGCGGACGCGGAGAGCCTGGTTCGAGGCTC
The DNA here is from genome assembly GCF_019186645.2 of Phyllostomus hastatus. NCBI lineage: Eukaryota > Metazoa > Chordata > Mammalia > Chiroptera > Phyllostomidae > Phyllostomus > Phyllostomus hastatus. The sequence continues at coordinate 20,224,474 of NW_025333607.1, read as the reverse complement.
ACGGAAAGTCCCAAGTCTGCCACAGCAGAGCGTGAGGCTGAGCCGAAGGCTTGCCGGCGTGGGGCACACCGGGCGTGGGCACAGGTCTCGTGCCCAGGAAGCCAGCCACGGTCGGGAAGGCAGGTGCTGTATGCCAGATGAGAACGACCGAGGGTAAGCACATGCATTCAGATGAGCGTCTAGGAACACGTCAAGGGATGGAAAGGGAGATGTTGGAAGACTCGGTAAAAGGTATCGTATGGTGGAAAGAGGGAGGAGTGGGGCGTAACGATGGAAGAGGGAGCAGACGAGAAGCCCGCCCCACCTGCCGACGGCACCACACCCGCCGGGGCCCCCAGCAGCAAGGCCGTGGCTCAGCCTCCTTGTCGAACAGCCAACAGGCGGGACTGTGCGCCTTCACTCCAGGGCAACGACGACTCCAGCTGCCCAAGGAGCCCATTAGCGGCAGGGAGCGGAGGGGCTGCGAAATGGGCCGAGACTCAGCCCTAGGGGAAGGTTCCCTCAGAGTCCTGCGCGCAGGAAAATGTCTAAATGTGGGTCAGCCTATTTTCAGAATAAAGAGGAAGGACATCCGACGATGGGAACCGCACTACCAGAGCGCGCTTTCCAACAGATGAAAGCGATAAGGCACTTGAGCACGAACAGACGAAACCATTCATTACGGAACACTGCTCCATGGCACACAAAAGTCGGCGGTTAGAGAGCCGTTACACAAGCGACGACCAAAATGCATTGCCAGCCCCTGCGTGCAGCCTGAGAGAACAAAGGACGAATTCACAGAGCGGCGTTATTAGTTCATGTTTGCACTGTGAACAATAATCCCAATAATCGGCTGCTGGTTGAAGTCCATGCTTTGATGTCTAGAAAAATGCCAGTGTGCGCATGTGGACTGAGTGTGTCGAACCGCTGCAAGGCCATTACCTTGAAAAATTACACTTGCAGTCAATAAAGCTGCAATCACTCAAAAAATGTTTAGAATCGTCTCTTTTTTTCCCATGGATTATGTTTAACCCCTGAGAGTTCTGAGTTGTTCTTTTTTCATCAAAACGCGGCAAGTACACTGTCAGCTCTGAAGGGAAGGTAAAGTGCGAGTTGGCGGGTGCTCAGAAGTGATGACAGGATCGTGGAGTGAGCAGACAGATCATCGGGCTCCGTGCGCCCATAACTATAAACCCACAGGACTGCAAAAGCTGAGAACTGTAAGCAACATAAAGACTATGCAATGCAGCCTGGGGCTTCCTGTTCAATGGGGGGAGCAACTGAGGCCCCAGTACGCACGCTGGGCTCCTGGGCAGCTCTGACCACAACCCTCCACACCACTGGGAGCCACGTATCAGAGCTGTGCGACCTTCCGGGAGGCCGCGGAGAACCACGGGCTCACCCACAAGGACGCTGCCCTGCTACCATACCGCAAAGCGAGCCAGTCAGGGCTGGCTGGCACGGCAGTGACCGCACACGCACAGCCTGGCGATGGCACCTGTGCGAGGCGGTGGCCCAGGTGGGAACAGCCTTACGGAAACAACGTCTGAAAGGGCGTGGCTTGCCTGGTGGGCCCCTTCTGGGCCCCAGCATCCTGGCTGCAGTTCCGCTCTCGGTTCAGTCCCCTCCGGGCGTCTACAGCGAACCATCTCAGGACACAGGCTCCTTGGGCCAACGGGGGGGCCCTAAAACAACAGGGGCTGAGAGCAACTGAACCCAACTTTATGAAATCAAAATTAACGAGGTTACGTACTGTGCGTGCGTCAGCACAGTTACACAAAAGAACTGTAAACAGTGAAATTCTAAGATTAAATCCCCTCGCTCAGGACTGATGCAAGCCCCCATTCTCTTACTTCTGTCTGCCCCTTCTCCTGTTGCCCCCACTTTCCTGGCCCAGGCTGCTCCCTCCCACATGGGCAGGCGTGTGTTGCACAAGAACGCCGACGCAGCTTCCGTCCCCAGTCACTCAAAATCCAGGCACAGAATCCAAGAGTCCTCCTGGTTCCTAGAGATAGTTTGCCTTCTCCAATTCGGCCTGAAAAAAGAGTGCCTATAGCCAACCACTGCACATGTGTCTTCTACTCTAACCTAAAATGTCATTCTTTAAGTTTCTACCCAACTCCTCTTCGTGGGGAGAGGAATCTGCAAGGCAAGCCCAACCTATGAACTGATGCCCGCCCCCCACCAGAGAGAGGCGGGAGACCCTGTGTTTTTCTCTGCCCACTAATGTGTCATCTGCCTTAGTCAGGACATGTATGTCATTTAAGTTAAAAAAATAATAATAATAATAGCAGCAAAGTCAAAGTGAGCTGGCCCAACGTTGGAGAAGGTCCGTCGTCACTCGCCTTTAACAACGTTCATGAGACAGAGGCGTCTCCGTTGATAGCAGGGAGATGCCACCCGTGCTGAGTGGTCTGTGGACGGCAGCCACAGATGGGCAAAGTGACATGTGTAAGACGCTGCCAAAGTGAAATTACAACTCAACAGCCTTGACCTGGAGCATTTGAAAACTATCAGTGGCAATAAAGTTAATTATGTGGTTAATGGCGAAAGATGAATAGCTATTTATATTTAATGCCAAATAAAGTGGACTCACTGGCATCTAAGAAATGGTATATATCAGCCTCATGGAACTGTCAAGACGGTTCCAAGTTCACCGTCAGATTCCACAGCATACAAATCAGAAATTTCCCTGACGCGTCTGTAGTTGTATCGTCAACTCTCACAGATTCCCTTTAGAAGCTCAGTTGCTGTTTTCAAGTAAATTCATGTTTAGCTCCATGTTTCATAATTCATTTCATTTCATTGAATTATAACCAAGGGCAGTGATGCAGGTGAAGCCTTGGACCAGCTTCACCCACGGGTAAAAGGTCCATTCAAAATGCAAAACAGCCCAGTGAATTTTAATGCAAAATAGCCCGAGAAGCTCACTGATCACGGTTCCTGTGCACCCGGCAACTAACCTTTAAGAAACCATGAGTGGCTGAAGGTCTGCAAGCGATCGGAGGGGAGACGCACAACTGCCCGAGCACGTTCTCACCACGCCCCTCCCTTCTCCAGCTGCGCCTCTGCGTGCGGCTGGACTCTCTCCCCGGGCTCCCGCCGAGACCTCGCACAGGCACAGGCACAGGCACAGGCACAGGCGGAGAGGGGGTCCCGCTTCCTCCGAGCAAACCGGACACCAGAGGAGTCGCGGACGTCTCCATCGGGGCGCAGTTATTTCCCACAACACTGTCCTGCCAGTGCGTCGTGGGCTTCTTTTTTCTAACGAATGAGTAAGTGTTCTTGCATCTTCTTTTTAAATCTTTATCACGATGAATGCCAACAGATACAGCTAACTTAAGCAAAAACTCCTCGGGATCGTTCATAGTTTTTAAGAGTGGAGGGGTCCTGAGCCCCAGGTGTTGCAGTGAAGAGCACAGTTTCAGAGCCCGACGGGCGTCTCAGCTCCGAGACGCTCTTGTGCGGCCGCGCTAAGACCTTCTCGTCACATCCGTTTCCTCGGGTGGAAGGTGGAGATGCTAGTCGCTGCTTCCACGGACTGTTGTAAGTCTTAAGTGAAATTTTATGCCTATGAAGTCCCTGACACATAACAGGTGCTTGGTAAATGAAAGCTCTTGTTGTTACATCCCCAAACCACATGGTGAGTATGTGACAGACATGTAATTAATAGCGTGCTACCGCAGAATCTAAGAGAAAAATAAGTTTCAAGCAGAGAGATTCATCAGTAGTGTCAGAATCTGGAGGGCTGCTGCATCGTGGCATTCCTGGTGAACTTCGGAGAGGTCCGTCTGAGAAACACAGTGGAGGCAAACTACGCCAGGCGGCACGGAGCTCAGAGCATGGCGCGTGAGGCGGGCAGCTGCAAGGCCTGGGGAGCCATGCCCTTGACTCTGAAACCCGGTGGAACAGTTAGGTGAGAGGCCCCGCAGACAGAAGCTCCCCAGGTCAGGTCAGAGGGTGTGCTCGTCCCATTATAATTATTCATTCTGCCTTGTAGGACCACTGTATGGGGGGAGCAAGAGTAGGTTCACAGTCGTGGATATGCAAAACAGTTTGTTCTTGTGTTGGTATTTATTCATTGATCGCCGTATTATTTGTTGTTGTTATTATTATTAACCTACTGATGCCGACCCCCGTACCCGCGCCGATGCTTCACCTCCGCCCTCTCCCCTGCAGGGGACCTCTGACAGCAGCAGCATCTACGAAAATAAACGCCTCCCCCGGAGCCGTCACAAAGCCAGAGGTCAAACCAAACCGGATAAGGCATTTCTACCGTGTGAGCCCGGTAAGGGAAGGGCATTTGGCGGCCAGGTGTGGCGCAAGAAAACGTCATCAGACGTCCTTGAACCGCCCTCCGCCGGACCTCCTGGTCGCTATGACGAGTGTCCTCGGGGACCCATAGCCTCTTCCTGGCAGGGACGGACGTCCAGTTTTCCCGGGCGCATCTCCGCCGCCAACCTACTTCGTTATTAAAACCCAACTACTCTCTGGCTTTCTGGCCTACTAATGGCCTTAGCAACGTGCTGCATTTGTAATTTTGATCAGGTTTGAACCCAGATGGCCTATCTACGACATACAATTACATTTTATTAATTGGGATAAACTATTTCAGTTTTTGCCCTTATTCAGGTGTACGATTAAGCTTGCTCTCTGGCACCTTGGGAGAAAAGGTTTTATAAATAACTCAAACTCCGACCCTACATCACAATGGTATTTTTTACAAATTAGTTTAAACAGCAGACAACTTTCCAAGCTGCTGGACCTCCTTTCGCCGACAGTGGGATCGGGAGCGCCACCTGGGGAGGGTGCTGCGGGTAGAATGCGCACTCCCTCCCTGCCTTCTGTCCCAAAGCCCCTGCACCAGGGTGCAGATCCTAAACGAGCAAAGGGAAACTGTTCCCTGGGTGTTCCCGGTAATTAACCAGGCCTGGGAACTACTGGACTAATCATTTTTTAAGTTCCTTTATCAGTCAATTTAGCCTAAACTATGCTATGGCAACAGATCACTCCAAAATCCCGGGGATCTACAAGAAAGTAGTCCTTTCTTATTCACGGCACGTGTTCACTTCCGCTGGCGGAGGCTCCGCCCCGCCCACCACAGTCCTGGCCCGGGGCCACCTGGGACTTGCACTGCCCACGGCAGAAGTTTCCCCACGGACAGCCACCAGCTAGCTCCTACAGCCTTTGTTGGAGGTGACACACCTCACTTCCACCCGCATTTCACGGGCCCGTCACACGGCCGCTCCTGAGTTCAACCGAGTAGGGCTGTGCAACCTTCCCACAGGGAGGAGCAGTGTCATCTACTCCGGCCTTTCCAACTCTCAACACTCTATAATAAAATTATTGAAAGGGATTATTTATAAACGTTAAAAGTGGTGGTGATAAGATGTTTCCCATAATAGTTTGTCGGCCTGGGTTCCTCATCTGGGCCCCTCTGAAAACAGACACCCTAAGACACACTTGGGGGGTCCGGCCTGTGGGCCACACACAGCCCAGGATGGCTGTGAACATGGCACAACACAAGTGGTAAATTTACCTAAAACATGATGATGAGATGTTCTTGTGATTGCATGTTGCAATATAGTCAGTGTGTGGCCCAAGACGGCTCTTCCCCCTCCAGGGTGGCCCGGAGACGCCAGAAGGTTGGACGCCCTGATAGAGGCAGACAGGTTACTCAGGAGGTAAACCCAGGAAGACAGGGAGTTAGGAAAGCGAGGCGAGGAAGGGGGAAGACCAGTGAGAAGCAAGAGGAGCTTGATCTCGCTGCAGACCCTCCGAGAGGCCTCGTGAGGTGAAAGTCCAGACGCTCACAGCGGCCAGGGAGGCCGGGTCATTCGCCCACCCCGCCCCGCCCCAAGGCTGCCTCCCCGTGGGTGGGCTCCCTCGCAAGCTCCAGTTCAGCTTTGACAGCTGAGCAAACTCTACTGCACCCCGGAGAAACCCACGGGCAGAGAAAGGGGGGATGCGGGTGCCAAAGGTGAGAACCTGCCGGGGGGCGGGCTTGTCCACAGGCGCATGGAAACTCAAGGAGCCAGCGGGACACTGGGGGACCATTAAGAGCATCTGCCAAACCTACTTCCGAGTGGCCTCCATTTGTGCTGAGATGTTTTATTATCGGACGCCTCCTTTAAGCCAATGTGACCTACCCGGTAGTGCAAATGGACCACTTTTTCCTTTCTTCACTACTGACATTTAATAATGCCTTGGTTTTCACCTCCAGTACCAACGCAGATTAAAGGTGAGTTACTACCTGAAACAGGTATTGAAAGAGATCTCTGGTGGGGTTTGGTGTGCGGCGACTGAATGAAGGGCACCTCAGATGGGCAAAGAGGGGACACAGGACACTTGTCACACATCTGGGATCCTTTACCTCGGTACAACAGTGGGCCTAAAGAACCGTGCTGAGTAAGCCTTACTGGTTGACTTGAAGCTCTGTAGTATTCATTGAGATTGCTCAGAAGGGGGGACCAATTAGGGAACAATTACCTATGACTTAAACGACATAAGGAAAGTAGGAGGTAAGTCAACATCTAACGCATGCGCTTGGGGACATCCTCACGTGAAGCAGAGATGCCCCCACGTCCCTAAGGATTAAAAATAGTACTGTGTCTTTTCTCCACAGACACGTAGAACTCGAAGAAGAAATTTTCAAATGTTCGAGTTCTACCTTGTTCTCCCTCACTTCCAAGCTCCTTATCAGGACCTGGACGGCCCTGGCCTGGGAGTCGCAGGCGGCCTTCAGCAGAGATGAGCGCCAGCCTCTTCCTGCCGCGACCGGGAAGCAGGCCCTGGGGAAACCGGGGAGCAGGCTGGCATGGCCTCACTCTTTGAATTCACTGTAAGGTAACTTTTGCAGCTTCCCTAGCTTAAATTTTTGTCTCCAATTTGGACTTTGGCTTCACTAACCAAATGCGGACCCGACCTGGCATGTGGATGCCGAGTGCAGCTTCCCCTGACTGGAGGCAGTTAACCCGGCGTCTCCTGGGCCTGACCCTTCCCGGACAGGCCCTCCGTCCGCGGCCTCTGCCTGGCACCAGCCTCTCTTCTCCCCGCCCGGGGCTGTGCGGCCTGCGGCGCCCCTGACATCCCCTGACCCATAGTCAGCGTGTCACAAAAATTAGACCGAACAGCCAACCCCTCAGGGCAAAACAAATGAGAGTGTCCTGCCCTTTTCCACAGAGAAAGGCATCTTTTCCTCCCAGGTCAAAGTTCAGCAGCAGAGTGCCACAAAGAACGTTTTATTTTTCTTCCACAGGAAATGAAACCTTAAAAATGTGTAAATTTTAAAAGCCCCTGAGTGCTTTCCCGAGATGATAAGGTTGACGATCCAGCCGTCACTGAGCCCAAGGACGCTTTAAACGGCTCCAGACGGGCGGAGTGCGGTGATGAATGCATGTCCGCCCTCCCCGCGGAGCTGAGACTTTGACGCCCCCTGAGAGGGCTGCTCGGGGACACAAAAGGGCCGCCGATCAGCCAGCGTGCAGGCCTGCGTGCCCGAGCCAGACCCCCACCCCCCATCACGGTGTCACCTTGGCCGAGCTGCTCGACCTCCCAACGCAGCGGTTCCCTCATCTGTCACACGGGGACGACGGCAACCGCAGCCAGCTCTGCGGCTTGGCTGGGGAAGCTGTGCCGGAACATGAAGAGCACATGGGCTTAGTGCCTGGCCGAGTGTGTCTTCAAAGCAAAAGCAGAGAAAGAAATACTCTTGTCTATGAATTATAAAAATTAAATAAAAGGCTAAGAAAGGATTCTAGAAAGTAGGGCTCAGAAGTGCTTCTTCATTTAGCAATGAGGCACCCGTAAAACACGGCCCCTGAATTCTCCGAGACCCCTCCCACTGCGAGGTGGGGTCTGTGGACGCCACCCCCACCTTCACTGGGGTGGACTAGCTACGGCTTCAGGGCAGAAGTGACACTGTGACTTCTGAGGCTGAGTCACGTGCAGCCTGCTTAGCTTGAAGTGCTCCCCAGGGACCATGCCCCTCGGAGGCCAGGGCCGGTGGTCTGCACGGCGCCCGGCTCCCAGCCCTCCTGACTCACTCGTGTGAGTGCAGGAGCCCCCCCACCCCAAACTCAGCCCAAGCACCGCTGAGTCTTCCCAGCTGAGACCTCGTGGAGCAAAGAGAAGCCACCCCCTGTGCCTGGTCCAAACTCCTGCTCTTAGAACCTAGGAGTCAAGTGGGCCAGTGGCTGTCTCTGCTGCCAGGCCTGGGTGATTTATTACACAGCAATCACATAACGGAACAGCAACACCAACACAATATAATGGGGACAGTCCCAAGGCAATGGGGGCTGGCCTCATTCCTGGTGAAGACCAGGTAACAGGAAAACAAGGTGCACTAACTCACACCCATACAGGGTCCCGCGGCAGCGCTGGGAGAGCCTTCTCTGAGGCTGCACAGCTCATCACCTCGGCTTCGCTGCAGACTCTGCTTCCCAAAGCCCCATCACCGTGTTCGCAGTTCCCTTTTCAAGGACACGAATTTCAATGACCTGTTATAGGATTAACATGTACTTAATTAGACAAAGATTTTTTACAGCGTCTAAACTAGTTAGCGCCCCTTGGGGCAGTGGGTTTCAGGCTTCGGAGCAGTGAGGATCACCTTGGACGCCTTTCATGATACAAGTCAGACTCCAGGGCCATCCCGCAGCCACTCCGGCTGCGCGGACCTGCGTCTGTGCCCGGGGCTTCTCAGACCGGCGGTACGGGAGGAGACAGAGGCCTGCCGTGGGGTGGCAGCGGGGCACACGGGAGAAGTGTGGAACCCAGCTTCTGCCTCCAACTACCTCATGCGAGCTAACAGAAAGGGCATTTGTGTAAAATAATAATAATTACTTAGTGGTGGGTCTAATTAACACAGCTCGCTTCCAACTTACACGAGCAACACACCCTACAGAGCAAGGGAAGACGCCGATGCCTGCAAGAGAAATGCTAGTCTGCGGGCAGACCGAAGGCGAGCGGCGTGCGTCTCAGCTGAAACCAGCCCAGGACGAGCTCGGCCCCCACGCTCGGGAGCCGCGGTGGAGTTTACAGGCGTTCACAGCTCACTCACCCGGACACTCGAGGAGGGCCTTGCTCCAGGTGTCCGTCGTCATGCCAGCTGGGGGCTCTGCCGTCCCCTCGTTCACCACTGTCACCTGCATCCAGCCTGTGGAAGGGAGAAGAAACATCACAGAGTAAGCACAGGTGTTTCATAAAAGCTTCGGCCCCAAAAGAGCCCTCGTCACTTCTGCTGACGTGACATTGGTGAGAGCCAGTCACGCGGCCGCAGCCATCTTCCCAAGAGTGGGGAAGGGGGGCTTCCCATCTGTCGGGCTCTTCCCAGCTTCCACCTTGAGGCGCAGAAGAGAGGACGGATTTGCCTGCACAGCTGCCACAGCCACCACACACCAGGGCGTGCCACCTCGTGTCCAGTCACCTGAGACGAAGAGCAGATTCTAACAGCTTCCCGGGAGAGAAACGCAAAGGACCTGTCACCAGAATGCCACCAAATTTCCCCAGAGGAGTGCAGGAGGACGGTGGAGGGAGGCCTACATCACTCTGGGGGCAAACAGTGGTCAACCTAGGATTCCGCAACGTGCCAAACCGTCTGCAAGGAAAGGCAGGCAGACCCTGAAGGCTTGCACAGTCTCAAAAGATGTACCTCCCAAATGCCTCCTCGAGAAGTTCCTGGAAACGGGTTCTACAAAAGTCAGGGAAGAATCCAAGAAAGAGGGACACATAAAATCCAGTAAACAGAGGGATCCAAAATACCGATGGTGCTGAAAAGACACCCCAGCGTGACGGCTGAGCTGCAGCCCCAGAGAACACGTTCTGACCGGGGCAGGGGGAGGAAGGTTCCCAGAGAGGAGGAGCACACACACGCACACACACACGTGCACATTAAACCAACAGGTGCTGCGGTGCGTTTGACTCCAGGGAAGGACGCTGCGACATTCTGTCAGAGAGTGCGGACTTACGAGCCCCGGCCTGAGGGTCGGCATCGGAGGTGTGCGTGCTGCACAGAAACACATTGAAAACACGGAGCTGGGAGACAGCTGCGGGCACATGTGGGAACGCCGAGGCCCACGCCGGCCGTGGCTGCAGTCGGGAGGACACGCACACCCTTCGTGCAATCACCCGTAAGGGAGGGGCCCCTGTGCAGTCCTCAGCGGTAAGGCGGCGAGGTGACGGCGGGTCCCGGGAAGCTGGTTTGGTACACAAGGAACCGGAGCGGGGAAGGGTACGGAGGCAGTGCTGCCCCAGGACCGCACCGTCCTCCTCCCAGGGACTAAGTCCTCGGCCGAGTGCGGACGAGGTCCACGCAGTTACAGCCCTCGTCCGCGAGGGCGAAGCCAAGACGAAGAAAAGCACGCCAACGAGGACGGTGCACGTGCGTGCACACTCGCTGTCGGACCGCACACGGCACTTCCCACCTTCCCTTCCGCCCGGCCCTGCGGCCGCGCCCTGCTCTCACACTCTGGTTCTCCACGGCCCGTCTCCCACCTCCGCCTCCTCCTTTCTCGGCCCAAACTCCTCCTCCGTGCCGGAGAGTGTCTTCTCTCTATTTCCGTCCTGTCGCTCCCTCGCCCGCCAGTTTCCAACTGGTGAGAAACTGTTTTGTGAGGCTTTGCGCGCTGGAGGAGGAGGAAATGGAAAAGCCTCCTGTCCTGCCAGGGTCGGCGATCCTCCCAGACACACAAACAGTTATCACCGGCTTTTCGAAGATAATGCTTCGATTCCAGCGATAAGAAAAAAGAGAGAAAATTGGGGGTTAAGGAGAGAAAATTAAATGAGCACAGGCTAGGAGGCCTATCTGTGCCATGCAGCCGGGGAGAAGATGAACCGTCAAAACCACAAGCACCTGGGGCTGAAGCCCATCCGTCCGCCTGGGCGCGCCAGGCGCACAACCAGGTCAGAGTGTCCTGCTGGGACCCGGCCGTCCCGGGGGGGGCGGACCCGGGAGCACTAACAGCGTCCCCTGAAGGGTGCAGACAAGCAATGGCTGGAGAAGCCCCTCAGGTTCGACCCCTAATTAAGTCAGGCTAATTGCATGAATAAAAGATTATCCAGGGCTCTCCCTGTCAGGAGCCTTCAAATCACTTTGCACCTCTGGCTGCAGTTACCCCAGGAAGTGGAACTAAGGGGACCTGGGGGAGTGACCAGTCGTGTGACATTAAGGAGGGCAGACCGTGCAGGCCGTCGGAGTGGGCGGGAGGAGGCCGGAGAGGGAGGGGTCGGCACCTCTCACAGAGCACAAAGGTGCTCCCTTCGCCGACGCCGAATGAAAACTCTCCGGTCCAGTTTACGGAGGTGTCGTGATGAACTCCAAAACTTTTAAAATACTACCTACAATTTTTGGATGAAGAGTCAGTGAAAGGCAGTGTATCTAGAGCAGTATCATATTTGAAAAGTGAGTCATGTTTCTAAAAACACGGTTGAGAATGCCATCTTTCATTCAACCGTGTCAATTCAAAACAGGACAATTTACTGGAATGAAAACATGGCAACGTTAACATAAACTATAATTAATTTGGTCCCTTTTTAACTCAGTCAATGTTAACAAACTATAATTAATTTGGTCCTGAGTTTTAACTCAGTCAGTAGATAATGCCTTGCACAGGCCTACATTAAAAAGGTATCACCATGAACACGGTTTAGACACAGTTCCTGTCTTTGTGGGGTTTCTACTCTAGTGCGGGGGGCGCAGAGAGACAAGGTGAACGGATGACTCTAAGCACGCGAGTATGTACGTTGGGGAGGCCGAGTCAACCAAACAAGAGGCCCAGGCAGAGAAGACCGGGGGAGTGAGTTCCGGCCAGACACCACCCCGTTTTCCCATTGGCCTCCAAGAGCACGACAGGAAAGCTGAGACCTGGGGCTGAGAAACGACCCATCGCTGAGCGGAGAGAGGCCCGCTCCTGCCAGACCCCGTGGCGGCGCAGAGGCCCCGGGAGGGACCGACCCCCAAGGGGACCAGTGTGACCGGGGCTGGGTGGCCAGGGACGGGAGGGGCGGAGGATGCAGCTGGGAGAGGGTGGAGAAAAGGGAGCACAGAGGCGGCCTCGGCCTCGGCCGGACGTGATGAGCGTCATTCACAATGTGCAGGACTGGGTTCGGCAGGGTGGGAGCGAAGACTGGACAGGAGGAGGCCCGCTGGACCGAGGGGGGGAGGCCAGGAGGGAGGCAGAGGCTCGGCGCTCTCTCCAGTCCAGCTGCGGACGGGGGCCGAGGCCGGGGAGACGCTGGAAGGCACCCGGGGACCTGGGGAAGGTCCAGACTTTGTGCTTCCCAAAGAGAAGAGGGAGCAGAGCGTGCTCGTGCGCTGACCGGATGGGGCACGGCCCGGGAGAGGCAGCGGCCAAGAGGGAGCCGGTCGGGGCCCAGAGCACAGGCGAGAGGCGGACTATGAGGGGCGCCAGGCAGGAGACGGGACGGTGTGCGTGCGGGTCAATGGGTGAGGCCGCCGGCATAGCCCCCCCTTCCGACTCGGGCTCTCCGAGCTGCTCCTTCGCACTCACGACCGTCTGCCCCTCGAACTCCTTCCAGACCCAAACCAATGACACGAACTCCGTGTCAATAACTGCTCATGTTCCTAAATGCATACGTGTTTGCAAAGATCACACTGCCCAGTCAACACAGACCTTTTCTGTAGCAGAGCAGCCCTATAATTTTGTTTATACAGTATAGTGTGATAAGCAAAACATTTTTCCACCAAAGGTAAATTAAAGGTGGCCCCCCAAAGTGGCAAAATCCAGAATCACTACATACAGTTTTCCATACACTTCTCCTCGGTATCTTTTCATTGTCAGGGTCTGAGACTCATTTTTCCCTCCATCCCACTTCCAATTTTTCATCAGTGCGGCATTCAAATTGTTTCTAAGATGTAATATCCCGATTCTTTATAGCATGTGTCTCTGAAAGTGTGTGAATTTATATATTCCTATATCCCCTCATTGGTTTCCCATTACTAAATTAAGAAGGAAATAATAGGACATGTAACATAAAGCATATTACTGCTCCCGTCCAACTGGATAGAGAGATCATTTTCAAATACAGTAGCAAATGCTGCTGCAGTACAAAAAAGTTTCTAACTTTTCTAATCCAGATGCACTGAGTTATTTGAAGCCCTGCCAAACTTGAGGGGCATTTTGAGCCTTCCATGGAATTAGAGCATTTCTCGTGTAGCATGAGTTTTGCGTTAACTGTATTTGCACAATTGTTCCTACCTTCACGGAGAAACGTCTGCCCACAAAAAGTTCGGCCTGGGTTCACCCGTCCAGACAGCGGGCAGTTCGAATAACTCTGCACGTTTCCAAATGCCATGCAGTTCGAACTGACAGTCCAAGTAAGACCTAACCATCCGAGAGGCTACAACCAAAATCGAGGGAACAGACGTCGGTGAGAACGTAGAGCTACACGATCCCTCAATTATTGTTGGTGGGAGTACGAACTGGTCAAAAGTCCGTTTAGAACACCGCAGTAACACAACTCCTGAAGCCAGGGGCACGCCAGCAAAGGTTTCACAGCTGATTGTCAGCAGAGGGCTCGGGGCGGGGACGTGGCCGGACCGGAACCTGAGCCGGTACAAGCCACTCCCTCTCCCCTCCGGCTACTGCAGGACGCACCTCTCCCCCATCACCCCGCAATTCCCCCGCAACGGAATGCCCAAAAGGGACGGGTATATTGGGTCCGTCGCCAAAGGCTGCGTCCCAGAATGTCCACGGCAACAAAACTTAGAGAAGCCAGAGACGGGCAGCAAGTGCCGTCAGCAGAGGAACGAGTGGGTCGTGCTGTTTGCACGCAAGGAGGTGACGCTCAGCAAGGAGCCAGCCCCAGCGCACACGGCCACACAGCTGAAGACCTGGGACTCGGTGCCATCAGGGGTCTGGCGCCCGCACGGGGCTGTCCTATTTATATAAAGTTCAGGAACTGGCGGGATGTGCCTGTGGTGCTGGAGTCAGAATAATTGCCGCCTTTGTGGTTCGCTGCTATTTCTAGAAGAATGTCTGGCAGAGAGCAGAAGATGCTCACTAGGTAGTTGCTGATTGAGAAAAAAATGGGTTCACTGATGAATAAGCAATAGACACCTCCCCCCGCCACACAGAAGAAAAGCCAGGGTTTCCTTCTAAGACGCTTTCCGAACACTGGATCGGAGATGAGAAGGGGGCTCCTTGGGGGCACCCTCATCTCTCAAAGAAGTTTATGAGCCTAGAGGTGCTGCAGGAAGAAATACACTGCCTGAGTTTGCTTCTGGAACCATTCGGTCTTTGTGGGGCAACGCTCATTTTTTCCCTGTTGTAGACCTCAGCTATCAGGACAAGGTCGGAGGTCGCCCGGAAGGAAACCGCGGCACCCGACCTCACCGCGGTAAAACGCACTCGTCTGACGGAATAAACACTCTGACGCCGTCCTCACTGGAGACTCTGACCCCCGCATACATACGGGAGGCCAGGGGCTGTGTCCGTCCGAGGCGTGATCCTGCGGCTGCATCCAACCTGCTGCAGAGGACTCGGCTCAGAGCTCGCCGCTCCCCGGGGGTTCAGCGGAGAGCCCTGAAATCCTGCTGTCAGCACGGCCCTTTCGGGAAGCGACTCTGCCCCACCCTTCCTGGGAAAACAGACCCATAAAACCCCTGGGCATCTTCCCAGGCGCAGGACGCTCGGTCCTCTCAGGACGTCAGAGCTGCTGCCCATCAGCCCCGGCTCCTGTCCACTGCTATCAGGGTTCTGTCTCCTCGTCTCGCCTGGGGCCGAAATAATTCACTAGAATTAAACCCAGGCACCAATATGTAAACCGAATCATCAGAGGGAGTTTTTCAATGTTTCTCTAAGCTGAATATTTAGATCCGCCCTCTTCAGAACCACTTATGTTTAAAGATTTTTAAATACATGTTTGATTTAACAATCCCCGGAAGTCTAAGACATATAATTGTTCTTCCAAATTATGGAGGCTGAGATATGAAATTTCATGCCACCCAAGTAAGGTGGGAGCCACCGGAAGGGTGGCTTTTGTTTTGGTTTGCTTTTTATTTTTCAGTTACAGTGGACACTCGATATGATTTTGTATCAGTTTCAGGTGTACAGCAGAGCGGCCAGACAATTCTACACTTCACAGAGCGATCCCCTATTAAGTCTCGTACCCACCTGGCACCACACCCGGTTATTACAGTGTTACTGACTGTATTCCCTGCGCTGCTCTTTGCGTCCAAAGGAGTTATTGTTGAAAACAGCAAAGAACCGCACCCCAAACTGCAATTTTTAAAAGACAGCCTCATGAAATGGCTGTTCTAATGTAAGCTGACACGAGAAGAGCCTGCGTCCTTGCAGCGGGGCAGGTGGAGATGGGCCGGCGGGGGCGGGGGGGGGGGGGGGAGGTCAGAGAAGGGTGCGGGAGACAGAGATGGAAGCGCACCCTGGGCTGGAGACCCGCAGACTCAGCCGGGCAGGGGTCCGCTCTGGAGAGAATTAGCAGGAGAGGAAGAAGGATGTGGATGCCTTTGATCAACGGGAAACCCTGGAGAGGCGAGACTGACTCAGTGCAGGGTTAAAAAGAGATGAAAAATAAGACGCTTGGAGGAGATGGGGCAGCAGCAAAGAGAGCCAGTCCTTTTCAAGTGACGGGAGCCAGCAAAGAGGAACCACAGACAGTCTCGAACTCCCCACACTTCACTCAGAGCCTTCTTCCGACTGCGGAAACCATGCTAGATCACAGCATCTGAGCCAGCCTTCACGATGAAATATTTTTAAAACCGTCTCTCAAAGAGTGAGATTTCCCAATGATATCATAATGAAATAAACTGTGTTAAAAGGAAACTCTTCTAATGAATTTAGCAATTAGATTATTTCTTCCCTCCCCCCCGAAGGCAGCCTTATTTTATAGGCCAGATGGCGATGCTGACCCTTATTAACACAAATTAAATTGCACTTAGCACTTGAAGAAAAACAATGAATATCAGCAGTCCAGCTTTGCACAGAAGTTTCTTCTCTGATCAAAGAAAGAAAACTCATCAGAAAAGATTAATCTAACCCTCCTACATGGAGATCTGAATCACCCATATACTGCTCCATGATTATAAAAATATAATTTGGTATCAAATTTGAGTTGGAGAAAACCAAATTAAATTTATTAGTCTAATTTGGATTGCATTGGAGAATGATATCGCTAATAAAATAGGATGATTCACTACAGTTAAAATTAATTAAAGTGAACAAAGAGAACATGTTTGAGATATTTCATTCATGAAACCCAACAAATAAAGGTTCTTTTTATTTAAAGTAATAAAGTCATAAAGCTCTCTTTATTTACAATTTTTAAGAACACATTTCAGCTGAATAATTACCATATACTGAAAATTATTCCCTACCCAATGGAGGGTGAGAAACTCTGTATATAGAAAGGACAGGGGAAGACATCTACACAAGTAGCAACCTGAAATTCTCACAGCGTCAAACCGGATGCAGAGAAAAGCAGCTGTAACTGAAGTCCCCGTGTAACTATTCACCAAGTAGTGACTGACGCAAGTGAAGGACCAAAGGACTCACTCACTTCAGGCCCCTCATTCCACAGCCTCCGTCGCACGGCCAACGTAACGATGGACGCAGATTTTAACAACGGTGTCCATAGTGTAAAAAGGTCTTGGCCAACGAGAAGAATCCATCTCTAGATTCAGAATCTGTAAGCGGGGGCCCGACAGTCGCGGCCCCACCAGGAGAGGCTCTGGGGGCCTGGCTAAGTACGCGGACTCAGCGCGGGGAGCGCAGCATCCCACGCCCCGCTGCGGCACCGGCCTCGCCCGGGCGGGCGAGGTGACCGCTGCGGCCTCGGGGTCTGCGCTCCCACCCGGGCGCAGCCCGAGCCCGAGCCCGAAGCAGGGAGGCCGCCCTGTCTCCCCCTCCCCGCCCCCCTCTGGTCCGCGCTCGGAACCTGCCCCCTCCCGAGCCACATTCCCCACTTTGCAGGGGGCAGAAAGGGGCCTTCATCAGTAGACCCCGAGTCCACGGGTTCTCAGAAACAGCTCAGCCGTAAGTAAAGCCACAAGAGCTGGTGGGTAACTAAGAATGCCCATCCTTACGAACAACAACGTCTAACGAAGTACACGACGTCGTGCTCATCTTCCACGCGAGGAAACGGAGGTCCGGCACTCACTCCACCACGACGACCGAGCCGCCACGGGAGGCCGGCGCGGCTCTGCAAACGCCCGTAACCGGCGGCAACGGTTCCCGTAAACGCGCTCGTGCCCCCGCGAGACGGAGGAGGAGACCCACGTCTTCCTAACCCGGCACGGTGGGCCCCCGAGCGCGAGGCGGGACTCCCGGGGGGTCCTGAGCTACCTTCTCAGGGAGCCGGGAGGTCCAAACTATTTCCAGGGCAGCACACACCGTCGCCAGCGTGTCCGAGCCCTCGGTCCCTCGCGAGCGCGCGGCGTGGCTTCCCAGGGGCCGCGGGGCCGGGTGAGGTCACGGCGCACTGGGCGGAGGCAGGCGCCCGCGCGGGCGCCGGGCTGTCTCCTGCGAAGCCAGACAGTGAAGAGACGTGCAACAATGTGGAATAATGCCACTCTTCTTGCTAAAGTTTTTTAGTTTTAGAAAATAAGATGATTTTTTCATTAAAATGTTATTTATGTTAACCTGGAATGGGTTTGTTAAATTTAAATAAACTATCAACACATATTTTTTAAAACTTTTCTCAGTTTTAAGTTTAATACACTAAGTATCTCTAGATATAAGCAGTCAGAGGCTCTTTGGGGGCGTCAGTGATTTTTCAGAGTCTAAAGGGGTCGTGGGAGAACAGGAAGTGGGAGGGCCTTGAGGGGCACCCGCTGTCCCAGAAGAGCACAGGGGAGAAGACCCCACACCGGGGGCCTGCTTTCCCATGAGCACCCCGAAACCGAGAGTCATTTTCTCAGGGACCCCCCACACTGAAGGCACTCTTCTGCGATGAAAGACCTTCCCAGAGCTTATCGCCAGGTGCCATACTGTGACTCTATACGTTGTGTGGGAGCAGAATGGAACGTGAATTAGGAGGTGAGAGGTTCAGTGCGTTTATCATCAGGTTTCAGGGCATGGCTTTAACGGGAGTCCACAGTTTTAAACACTGCCAAAGAACCCTTTCAGCATAGAACATTGGAAAGGGGTGAATACTTAGCTTACCACCAACTGCCATCAGCCTGTAACTAAAACAAAAGTATACGTGTATGTATGTACAATATGTTACAAAATGTAACCACAACGAAATTTTACAAAATGTAAATTGTACACCACAGGGTGTGTGTTACACACTACTACAGATACACAAGCAAATGACTCAAGCACACGAGTCAAGTCTGACCGAGAAGAAATTCGAAGGGCCACTTGACCAGCATGACAACTTTCCTGATATCTGGACAGCGATCGAAATGTTCAGAATACAAACGCACTTCCCTATATGTAACTTCAGTGCATTTAGATGGTTTTTATCGCCTCTAGTCTATCCGCAAAGCAACCGTAGAAGATTTTTTCAGTGTTTATTATTTGTATTGTTTTTTAATCTTTTCTGCTTTATTTCCTGTATGGATAGAGTGGTACAGCATAGAAAGGAATATTCTCACATATTTAGACCAAAGGTAAAGGGTTTTTAAAGAGAGCAAAAATTACCGCCTTCAAGAATGACAGTGATGAAGACATACCCATCAACATGAGGGTACATTCAGAAAAAGCACCAGCTACAACACAAGCCCCGCCACGTCTCAGGCGACCAGCGCCATGACACAGGGGCGGGGAGAACACAGCAGCAAAAATACTTGCCACCTGAGTAAAACAGGATCAAAATGCTTTGCGTCAGTTGGACTTCTTAGGATTTCCTAACAGTCTCTGCTTGACATAAACGGATCCAAGTACGCATAAAAGAGCGAAACACGTGAAAGGGACAGGACAGGTTGTGAAAAGGAAACGTGCCGCGCGAAGGGCCGCAGCCCACCTCTCGGCCGCGGAGAAAATACAGCCACCGGCCCCCGAGTCTTGCGCGAATATCGGGCCACCTTCCGGAGGCAGCTGCTGGGCGGAGGAAACGTCGACTTTGATGTTCAGTGCCGCCGGAGGGGCAGCATTAACTCGAGACCACCTTCCGCTCTGAGTCACAGAGAGGTCGGCCGGACCGCAGCTTCTGAGCGGGGGGCGGGGGCGTCTGATCGCCCAGACGACCTCTGCTGCCGTCCCAGACGCGCGTGGGCCGGGGAGGTAAACAACCGCTGTTCGTGCTACGCGGCACAACAAACGATCGGACAGCCAGGGGTCCTGAAAACACCCGTCTAGGCAGCGCAATTCTCACCTGATAACATAATTCGGGCAACCCTGAAATTCTACTTTTAGGGATGTACCCTAAGGAAAGGACCGCACAAGGGCTGAGAAACGGCAGGAATAAGGGGAGTTATATCTCAGGATTGCGTAACGACCGCGTATAAAGGCCCACCAGCCAACCGCCGAACAATCGCCGGTCCAGCCCCGTAGCGCAGTGCTGACGCGCCAGCAAGGACGGTGATGGGGAAACGCGTTCAACAGCGGCAAATGTGTTAGCAAAGTGCTGTTGCGTTAACAAGTCAAAATCAGAGTAAAATGGCACAACTCTTGATAACAACGTGGCTAAAAAATGATGCGTATTTATCTAGAAGGCATGCAATAAATAATCAAGGATTAGAGTTTAATCTTTAGAAGGTGGAATTACAGATTTCTTAGACTAGTTTTCTATTCTGTTCTATAATAAACAAATATTACCTTGTAATAATGATTATATTTTTTGCAATAAAAAATGAATATACATAAAGGGATATTGATCCACAAGATTACAGCCAGTTTCACACAAAAGTTATGAAAGATGCCTTTTCCCATACCTATGACAGACTTTGCAAATACCTCAAGACAATCTTTCTGATGCGTCTCTTCTTTCCCTGTAAAGGCTGAAAGGCTTGGCAGTATCCTGTGCACTGTTTTTCTCCTGGAGCTTTCTTTTTTTTTTTTTTTAGGTGCACTTCAATTGGCCAAAACAAGAAAGCATGCCAGCAATTTGTTTCCATTCTTGAAAGAATAGAAAGTTTTTATCTGTGGGATTCCCTAACAGAGTAATGTCTAATGTCAGACATATAAAAATGATTGACCATTTTCTTCCACCACTGTCAAATCACCTGGAGCAGGTAATGTTTTATGTAGTGTTGGAAACAATGATTTCTTGAACACACCTGAAAGCAAAAACCAGTAGAAGCCTCTGGGAAAAAAAAAAAAAGGCAGACTTTGTCAGAATTAACACAAGTCTAAATTCAAGGAAGTTTGCTACCTCTGACTAGTAACAAATAATCTGGGCAAATAACAGATAATTGGGATCTGTTTCTCTCTAAACAGACTAATCGATACCCAGAAAGTAAGAAGATCTGACTCAGGGTTTAATGGGCTCTGTTTATCCAATTGTCCGAAGCAGTAAGGTTGAAACTATTTATAACACTCAACTGTCAAGGAACGAACCAGCTATCGCCAGGGTCAATGCTGGCCCTGGTGAATAACTTTCTATTTTATCTTGACCACGCGTATTGACCCAACAAGAGTTGGAATTTAAAACCAATCAACACTTGATTCCTTTGTAAACAGACCCATACTAATGTGGGTCATTGGAACTGGCGGATGTTTTCTCTTAAATCCAACTTCCCTCTCCGCGGGGCCTTTCCATCTGAAAAGCCAACGCGCCAAACCACCAGACGGCCTGAGCTACCCTCCTGCTTCGGGTCAAACGTGTAGTTCAAGTGCCCTTAAATACAGAAGCGGAAGGGAAGGAAAAAAAAAAAAAACTCGCACCACCCGAAAAGCGCTCAAAAGCTAAGAACTAACTTATTTAAACTCAGCCACATTCATCAGAATAACAGAGTGACTTCAAACCAGAGCCATCAAACTGGCAGAAAGCCGTGAAGTCAGACCCAGGTTAAGGGGAAAGCGGGAGCGCCAATGAACTTCACCCCGTTGCAGGGGCGGAGCGGGCCGACCCCGCCCACCGCCCTCAGCCGGACCCCCCTTACTCGGGCCCACCCCCAGACGTGCTCTCTCAGCATGCAGCAGGGAGAAGTGCGGGCGCACGGGGAGCGGACAGAATTCTCTAGAATTACACCGGCCCGCGACGTGCTTCCCAGGTGACACATCACTCGGGGTGGGCGGAAGCAGTGAAACATTCCGGCCGTGCGAGTGCGCAGGAAGGTTTCTGTGACGACGCCCAGCCGGCCCAGCGCAGGTGACAGCCACGGTCCTCAGGGCCCTGTGTGATGTAAGGCGCCCCCACTGGTGGGCCCAGGCCTGTCGTCTCAAAGGGGCGCTCTGCCGGCCGTGCCCCGTGGGAGTGGCTTTGTTCAGGGCAAGGGCTGGATGGAAACTATGCTATGTGTCACCTCCCTCCACAGGACAGAGCCTGGAGCCGCGGCTTGCAAAGCACTGTTGTCAAAGTTTTTTTTTTATTTTTGTCATGTGGCAAGTGAGTAATTACATGAAAACATTCCACTGTCATAGTTACATGAGTGTGCAGGGAAAAGTAGGGCATAGGTGGGGAGTGGAGGGACAGGGAACTATCAGAAAAACAGTGCATGTTCAGAACTACCGTAGGATTCTTCCTAACTCTTCGCAGATACTTTTATATACTCTCTCATAGAACTGGAGTCAAATGAACCAAATGGTACGTCTCTGTGACCCAAGTTCATCAATAAACACTCAGCTCTTCCACTGACCCACTGTTGTAATTATCTGTGGCTGTCTAAGAAATTACCCCAAAATGTCAGTGGCCTGAGACGAGGTCTCCCATCCGGCAGCCTCTCTGGACCAGCTGAGCTGGGGCTGCGGCTCTGAGCACCACTCAGGGCTCCAGGCACCTCAGGGTCCTGCCTGGAAGGGCTCACGTCCGAGCTCGTTCCTGTGGCTGTTGGCGGGACTCGGGCCTCAGTTTCTCCTGCACCGTTGGCTGGGAGCCCCCCGCACCCCCGCCCCATTCCATCCCATGGGGGGGTCTCCACAGAGCATCGCACAGACGCGGCAGAAAGTGGGCGAGCAGGAGAGAGCCCGGGAAAAGGACACCAGCCATCCCCCCCCAGAAGGGACAGCCCTCACTTCCCCCTCTTCTGCTCAGAAGCTGGTCACTAAGTCCAGCTCAGGCTCTCGGGGAGGGGCTGACACTGAGCACGAACACCAGGAAGTGGGGTTCATGGGGAGTCATGTCAGAAGCTGCCTTACCACCTCCACGCACACCCCTATTATTCTAATGAATAGGCCAAATGATATTTTCATCCCCATAATTAACACCCATCAAATTATGACCTCTTGCTGGAGAGTCACACTTAAAAAAATGATTTGTTTTATAAGGAAGCCAGCTGGTACAATCGGCAAGGATCTACACTCATTTAAAGGGGAAAAGGTAGAGCTGGTAGTTGGCAGTGTGAAACAGACGACGCATTCACGGTCCTTCTTTTCGGTTGTTTTGTATCATTCACGTCACGTTTCCTCTTCTCCTGGGCAAGACGGTGTCAGAAAGAAGCAGCAGTGCTGAGAGGATCCATGGCCTTCCAGCATTTAATGGTTATCAGCACACACGCGACTGAAATGCGCAGCGCCACAGTCCAAAGTTCACACGACGAGCCGCTCCCTGCATGGATAACTCACAGTCGTGGTGTGTGATACCACGACTTGTGTACTAGATGCGCAGGTAAATAATAGACGGATAGGGCACTAATTAATTAATCCCGAGTCCTCACTATGAGCCAAGGACTGATCTCGAGCACTTAACTGTTTAATGCATGTGTTCACGTATATACTCATCAGTGTATGGAAATCTGCATTAAATTCAAGAAACTACTATTCATTGACGCCTATGAATATTACTGAGGTGTTAATAGTGTATTTACAGCGCAGTTAGATGAGATTATTCAACTTTTTTAAAGCCTGCAATCCCTGCTGTTACTCTGCCATCAGCATAGAGACCTTGTCCAGAAAACCACCGCGAGTGTTACGTGACCCTGCCTGCTTCATACTCATCTAGACTGGTGTACACACTCTTTGAATTTGCTTCCTTGAACTGAATTAAATAGAATGCTGGGAGAGCTGGTGATTTTATTTCTGCTCAAGGAAATTATTTTTAAATTCACAGAATTGCTTTTTTAACCCTGGGGTTATTTGTTTTTCTCCCTTATAAATATACACACATTGTTATAGAAAATGTCAATGCTTTTTCATTTGCTTTTTCTGGAGCCAAATTTACACTGAACTGTTATATAAAATATACACTGATGTGCATTGTAAATTTTTTAATAAAACTTTTAAAAATGAAGTAAATGCTATGCGATCAGCTCTAAATGCTGATTAAGGTGCTCCACTCATACTAAAACATGCTTTATTTTTTTCCATTTTTGAAAGTTCTGACTTTGTTGAAAACTTCAATACTAATAAATTCATGTGTTGATTTTTTTTTAAGTAGTGGCACTATGTGGGCAACAAAAGCAGGGTTCTTTCAGATCACCGAGTGTGCTCACTGGCCGGCTCACCAGGCACCTCTGCCGGCCTGCCGTGAAGGTGGGCAGCTCGTGAGCTGTTAGGCGACCGACCGAAGCACCGTTTTTCTCCAGCCATTCCAAAGTGGTTGTACTAGCTATGCTTTTTTCTTCACAGAAGGGGCCATTTTACTCTGAACACCATGCATGTTCTCACACTACTTTCTTTTGCAAAAATTAAAATAATGCATATCACTGCACGTGACATTCCGAGTCATTTTCAGATAACTGAAATTTTAAAACTCCCGTCTAGTGAGAGGATAATCCTAGTTTTGTCCTGCCCCCCCTCCCCACCCTGCAGTGAGACACTGGGCCACGGACAGGCGTGACTGGCATGCACGACGTGGAAAGAGTGCCCCGCGCTCGAGGGCAGAAGCAGGAAGGGACGCATCAGGGAGCAGAGAGAGGCGGTTCTCTGGGGGAGCCGGAGACGCTCTGGACCAGGTGGAATCCGGAGAGTAAGGCAGCAGCTCCCCGAGATCTGCTGGTGGACTTCACTGCAGAGATATTTCACTTAAACACAGTGTCCGCTGCCATTAGCAATGAGAGACGTTAGCCAATCTGGCTTTGGACTGGTCACTTAGCAACAATGAAAAAGTGTTAATGATTAAAAAAATCAAACTCAGAAGTGTTAAAATGACTGTTAGGTTCGTTCACAAACTAACAGTACTAGAAACCAGAATCAATTATTTACAAACTCGGGGATTTTAAAATAGCAGAATTTTAATGAAAAATTTACCAACCACTTAAGCTGCCATCTTTACTCTTATTAGCCATTCTTCTCATACGCACTCATACATTTTCCAAGGAACTTTTCTGTTCTCTTTTGGTAAATGGAAGGTTTGCATGTCTGGGTGAAGAGCCATCACTACTATTTGAGTTATAGACAAAATCCTCTTGGTATTGATCCAAATTCCTAATGCCCAGCCCTCAATTTCCGAGACTTCTGGATCAAAGCGCGATCACACGCTGAGTTCCTTTCATCGTTGACAGAGCCCTCCCCTCCAAAGCTGAGAGAAAAAGAAGACTTGACGCCTGGCCCCCGGGTCAGACACTACCAAGGATGTCTGCACAGGCGAGCGCCCAACCAGCACCCCACACACACGGGGTCGGCGGGCGAGCGCACAGCACCCGTGTCCCCGGCTGGTCCTCAGTTGAAAGGCGGGCAGACGACGGCGAGGTGCTGGTCGCCGGGGCTGCTTATCCCCCGGGCTGAGGCCTGGCTTCCTGGACCGGCCGCCGGAAAAGGCGGGGGTCGGGCAGCCAGGTCCCTTGCGTGGGTCAGCGCTCCTGCCCCGTGGGCCGTGGCCATGGACGGCTTCCACGTTCTGTCTCACGGAGTGAAACGCAAAGCTGGACAAAGCAAAAAACAGCCCACCAAGCCCTGCCCAGAGGCCGGATGGGCTGCACTGCGCTCCTCCTTCCCTGCTCGAGTCTGCAGACCCTCCCGGGCGAGCAGACCACCCAGCCGGCTACGCGGGCTTCCCAGAGCACCCGAAGTCGTCTCAGCTGACGCACCCGCTTCTCCCAAACCTGCCACGTGCATGTGATGAGGGGACAACAGGTGATGGTTGGAGAAAGCCCTCCTCGGGCCCCTCCCCTCCACCGGACCCACTGGCGAGAACGCTGGGATCACATTTGTGTTTCGTGGGATTCTGCATATCAAGTTGGTCATTACTCAAAATAACGAGAGTAAGAAGAGGTACCAGCAACTCAGCAGGCATTCGGGTATTTAACCCTCCACTATGACGCCACTCTAGCGCAAGGGAAATGAGACCAGGCAGGGTTAAACCATTCACCCAAGGCCGGCAGGAGGGCGGCCGGTCAGGAACCCCACCCCCGGTCTGTGCACCGGCAAAGCCTCGTCTTTAGCCAGAATGTCGGTTTCCTAAAGGAGGAAGCAAGGACGTAGCTCACGGGAGGTATTTTTCTTGATTCAAATAGAGAAACTGTCCCCGCCCCTCCCTCCCCTGACGAGGCCCGTAAAGGCTCTCAAGTTCAGGGGTCAGCTCTTCCCTGCCCTTCGAGGCAGCCCCTGCGGTGGTGGAACGGGTCCGAGGCGATCTTCCCGGACGTGGGGTAAAATCGCTGCCAAGGTCACGTGCCCCTGGGAGCCGTGTGAGCGGCCCACAGTTTCTCACCCCGTAATCATTCCTCTGGAACGAGTACTGATTTATAAAGATACAGGTAAGGGTGCTGAGAAACATCTAATTTCACTCAATTTCTGCATGTGCCACCGAAAGCAACAACCCAAAAAGCTTTCAGGAACCCTGGTTGTGAGGAGAAGAGGCCCACTCGCGCACTTTGACCTCTGAACTGTTTACTCCATGGTTCCGCCACACCTACCCCGCCCGGCCCACGCACACCAGCCCACTGTGTAAACACGGGGGGGGGGGCAGGCGATGGAAGGCGCCTTCCCGTGTCCCTGTCTGGGGGCCAGGCCCACACTCCCCGCTGGCGGGGAGACTGTGACTGGGGCAGCCAGCCTGTGACAGGTTCCGTTTAAGTCACCCGTGAATCCATGGGTTGCTCCAGAGAGAGCATGCCCAGCGTTCATGGACTCCATTCTAGCAACGGTGCAAAAGGGAAGGGTAACAAAGAGACACGAAGAAATGTTTGGGATGCGGGGGACGTTCCTTATCTCGGCAGTGCTGATGGTTTGATAGGTACGAAAATGTGTCAGAATGCACTAGATACGTGCGGTTTCGTGTCTATCAGTTTTACCCCACTTGAGCTGCCAAAAAAATAATAAAGATTAAAGCCAAGAAAACCCCAAACTAAAAAGCCATCCTGGTCACTCTGCCCTTGTGCACCCCCTCCAACTCATACTGGTGGCAGCAGCTCCCCCCTGCTAAAAGCCTCCGACCTGACCCACAGGGTGTGAGATGACCCCCCAATCCTCTCACCTTACAGGGGGCCTCGGCGGACCCCTGGGGCAGCAGGCTTCCCTGACACTCCCCCTCTGCCACCCCTGGGCGTCACACACCACGCTGCCACGCACCCGCCCTCCCACACAGCGATCCGCCCCCGCTGCGCCCAAGCCCACTGAGTGCAGCGGCCGCCCGCTGGTCTCTGGCCCCCGGTTGCTGCCTGGACCCCGGCTGAGCAATGAAATCTCTAAATCAGAGGACACACGGTGGGAGTCTTCACGGAGTTTTTCCTCTCTAAGCTGCTTATGTTCTTCTTGGGAGTTTACAGTTCTCGGAAAATGTCTTTTATTCTTACAAACTGTGCCAAAAAAAATAAATTCAAAAGCTGAAGAACAAACTAAATCACAAGTTAAGGGATTATATTTAAAGCTCAGACTCAAGATTTTTCATAGTCCTTGTATTCAAAAATTTTTTAATAATTTTTGACTGTTGATTCCACCGAGTTCCAAGCACGAGACGGTTTGGAACAGCCGGGTTTGGCACTAGGTTTCTAGTTTTTCTTCCCTCCTGTGCCCACGGGCCTGAAGCGGGTGCCATGCTACCTCGATGGAAACAAATGGCAGGCGACCACCGTTTTTCAGACGGAAAGGTGCTGGCGGGGGAGGGTGGGGGGGACGCTGTGTGAGGCGAGGGGCGCAGAGCCCGCGGGCGCGCCGCAGCTGTGAGTGGTGTGCAGGGGCGGAGGCGGGAGCAGAGCCTGCCCCACCCCCGGTCCAGGGCCTGGCGTGTCCAGGTCACGCCCTGCCCTGCCGCTGGCTTCCGTGCGCACGTGGGGAGCCGGGCTTGCCCCCGACAAACGGCAAAGGGCAGTCTCCGCGCACCGGCCGGGACAGTGAACGTCCTGGACCCGGGGAGACCACCTTCTGAACAGACGGTGCGACGCCCGTTTCCCGCGACAACGCGCTCTGTCCTTTTCCAGCCGTCTCGACCGGCTTTATTTCAGGCGCGCGGGAGCTTCGCCCCGAAGTCACAGAGCAGCCGCGGCAGGCGGGAGCACCCCCCACTTCACGGGGACTCGGAGAGGCCGACGCTCCCATCCAAGGTCACACCGTCTGCGGGTGGCGGAGCCCGACATGGAAGCAGAGCCGACGCTCAGACCTGCACCCCCTCCCTGTCTGCTCCGCCGTGCTGCTGACCTTCAGGGGACCCAAGGGCCTGGTCTTCTCCTCGCGGAAAACTCGGGGTCCCTGCCCTACACCCTCCACCCTCCCGCCCTATCCCCCTCTCCTTCTCCTCCCGCTTCTTAAAGGAGTTCCCGGTGCTAGTCACACCCCTACAATCCGGCCTCCATCCTCAGCACTCACAAAATTATCCCGAAAATCACCAGTAATTGCTAAATCCGCTTACCTCCCTCGGAACTCCCGCCCCCACCGCCCTTCGGTGTTTGGCCCGTGAACTGCAGACCGCGTTCTCGCCAGCCTCACCTGCAGAACCTGCAGAACCTGCTGCGTCAGCACAGGCAGCGGCCTGCGAACACTCCGTGACCCAGAGACGTTTTAGAGTTCGAACGACAACAGTCAACTATCTTTAAAGAACTTTCACCACAGGCTTCCATTTCACGAGCAAGTGCTAGGTGATGCACAGGCCCGGCCCCGGCTTCCTTCCACAGTGACCCCGCGCGGCAGACACCACGTCTCCATCTCACCCCGAGAAACGTGCGAGTCGGGGGCATGGAACAGCCGAGTCCGTCCCGGGAAAGCTGACAGGCGTCTGTCCCCGCGCCCCCAACCGCCCCAGTGTGTTTTCCTCCAGGTCCCTCTCAGCGACAGCCCCCTCCGCAGCCCGGCAGGGGAGGGGGCACTTTGTGGGCATTTATTTTTTTGCCAGAGAAGTTTACCAGCAAAGCAAAAATGTTAAACTAGATTTTTTAAATCATTTTTTTACAGATAGCTCCCCCAAAACTGTGTTTGTGTGGAGGGATCATGCACGTAACAACCTCTCCCGAATGCCGCAGCCAGACCGGGAGCATCTACTGTTACATTCTGCGCAAAGAATAAAGTTCCGTGTCCATCTTTGTGCTTCTGCTTCCTCGTTCAGGGTCGGACTCCTGTTAAGTCCTTCTGGTGTTTCCCCTTTTTACAGTTATTTTATGCCACATCTATTCTATATTCTACACTGTTGGTCCTTCAGAAACTAGTAAGCAGGTAGTAAAACAGCCCAAGTATTAAGAACTGTTGGACAATGAAAGTCAAATCGTTTCTGTGTGAGACTGTCAGTGCTGTGCTTGCCTTTGGCTAGGGGCTGCTCTGCGATGTGTGTTTTGGGTTGGGGGTGTTCGTTTGTTTGAGGGGATTTTTTGCCCTCACCTGCAAACTCACCTGTGACCTC
The DNA here is from genome assembly GCF_019186645.2 of Phyllostomus hastatus. Taxonomy (NCBI): domain Eukaryota; kingdom Metazoa; phylum Chordata; class Mammalia; order Chiroptera; family Phyllostomidae; genus Phyllostomus; species Phyllostomus hastatus. The sequence continues at coordinate 20,195,710 of NW_025333607.1, read as the reverse complement.
ACAGGGACTCCGGCCAGAGTCACCCCGCTGGGTCAGGCTCAGCCCCGATCCACAGCAGCCAGCAGACAACTGCTTGTTTTAAACACATCGGTCTGGGGCTCATTTGTTACACGGCAATGAACACACCAATGCAGCTGCCGACACAGAGGTGACTGGCCAGTGCGGGAACACAGTGTGTGGCCAGCAGGTAAAGACCGCGGTCAGAGGATCATGGACGCTGGAGGGCCCACGCCTTCTCTTTCCTGGCTACTGGTGTCGTCTGGTTGGAGCGCTCTGTAGCAAAGTGCCTGTGGTTCTGCCCCCAGCCTGTGAATTTAAGAAGCAAACTGAGTTGTGGGGACACAGTTAAAGTGTTGCTAGTATTGTGATTTAAAAAAAAGAAAAGAAAAAAAGACAGCTACAGGATCGAACTTGAATTCTTGTTAGACCAACTGGTGTAAAAACCCTGCAAAACACAATGTTGTTGCAAAGGAAATGAATCAAAAATAAACATTCGATGTGCACTTCAAAAGATATTTGATCCTTTATCTTCATTTTACCAGGCGAGGCCACCGCTGGCCTGTGCTTTCATCTCGCTCCACGCAGCCTCACGAATCGAAACCTAGCACCCGTTCTGGAAGCCAGAATGCCTCCTGAGACAGAGATTATGTTTATTAACTTTCTGTCCTGAAGGCGTAACTGGAAAATTCCGGGTTTCAGGAAACTCTAGAATTGTCTCTCCTCAGATCCCTGGGCCTGAAGTTCCGCTAAATGGCCATCAGTCCTCTCACTCCTAATTTGTCTTTTCCGCCCCCGAACCTTGCCACTGCGTGTGACCCAGGCCCCAGGGCCAGGCCTGTCTGGCCCCAGAACCCACCCGAGGAGACCACGGCAGCACCGAGGCGGCTGCAGGCGCGGGGCCTGCCGGCGGTGGGGTGGGGCCTGGGTCCTGCCCCGCGGACACACGACTCTGCTGGGCGTCCTTCCCCGGCAGACGGTGGGTGAATTCCTCCTTCGGGGACTGTGAACACGGCCTCCTTCCAAATGGGGGCTGAGAAAGCCGCCGGTCTTGGCGATGGTGTTGAGCGTGGCCTTGGCAAGGTGGCCCGGCGGCGTGACAGGGCAGTGTCCTGTCTCAGGCGGAGCACTCGTGGACGACGCCACCAGCAGCGGCTTCTCTGGAGCGGAGGACGCCCGGGGGGGGGGGGGTGGATTCGTACTCCAGCACACAGCCAGGGCACCGGTCGCCTTGCAAGGCGCAGAGTGGAGCTTTCAGCAGCCCCGTGCCCCCCGCAGCCCCACCGCACAGGGGACAGGGGGAGCAGCACAGGGGACAGACAGCGGGGGGGCAGGGCCACGGGCGGCGGGGCTACCTCCTCAGAGCACGGCACACCCAGGCCGGCTCGTCCGCTGCCGAAAGCCCCGACGGCGACAGAATGCCTTGCTTGGTCCGGGTCCGCGGCCCGGCTGGGCTGGGCCTGCTCCTGGGGGCCACGGTCTTCAGAGCCTGGCCGGCCCTTGAGGGACGCCCCCCAGGGAAACGTCAATGCCCCCAGGGAAAGGAGGGAGCCCCCTCCGGGGCCCAGGGCGTCACACCCTTGCCCAGGTGGCCCGGCATGGTGGCCGGGGTCCGCTGCTTGTCCTGGGCGCGGCCTCCACGAGCTCGGTGGCCTCTGCCCCTGGCACTGCAGGGCCGCCAGGGCCTCGGGACCCACAGCAGCCCCGGGTGGCCTGGTGTGTTCCAGAAGAAATAGGCCCCCTCTCCTCTCGCCTTCGCCTCCGCCGAGTCGCAAGTCTGCAACAGCCCAGGCCTGCGGCGGCTCAGGGCGCTCGGGGCAGACTGAGGCCAACAACCAACCGTCAGAAGCCTCCGCCTCGGGCCCTTCCGACCGGCGCGCGGGCCCGGGCACCTGACTCTCACTCGTGAGAGACGTGAACTCGCGCCACCCACGCAGCCTCTCGTCAGACAGAGCACGGACTGGGGGGACTTCTGGCTCTGTTCTTGTCCTCTCTCTGCCCCACCCCAGCCGCTCCTGAAATGGGTTGAATTATGTTTCTATTTAATAACCCGCATAATACTGGTGCTTAAAAACTCATGAGGGAGAAGAAGAAAAACATGAAGGAGACAAGATTTAGACAGAGGAAACCAGGATCTTGCCTCATGGCTGGTGTTCGCCGCCCCACGGCTCGTGAACAGGCAGGGGCGGGCCCACGGAGGTTCCCCGCAGAGACACCTGCAGGCCCCTGGGCGGGGGGACCGGCGCCAGCACCGCACCCAGTGCGGGTTCTGTCTCATTTTTTTTTTAATTCCTGTGTTTTAAAAGGCACCTGTTTTAAAGCTGAACCTAACAAACCGCTGGCAGTAGACATAAGAGGCAGTCTCCAGTTCAACCCTAATTCCCTGCAGAATTTTTTTAAAACTTCAGTCAGGATCGGATGAAATTTAGTTCTTTTTCACAGACACAAGGAACAGATTAGAAGTTTTAGATCAGACTTAAAACATGGAAAACCTTTTCTATTTCCAAGCATTTTACTTAGTTACTTTTCTGGGCAAAATTTCAGGATTTTGCGGCATATATAAAACTCCGCTGACACCCGTCTCATTTCTCGGGGTTACTTAACTTTTTAGCAAACGTGCCGCCAGCTCCCACTTGACACAATCTGCGTGCCGCTCCCCGCCAGTTCTTCCTCACGTTCAGATATTCTCGGGATTGGAGTCGGTCTGCCAGATTTATCAGAACGCCCAGTCAAATTAGAATTTCAGATAAAGAATAAATAATCTTTCAGTCTAAATACGTTCCAGGCAATATTTGGAACGTACTTACACTGAAAATTTACTTGGGAGACTGGGAACGACGGAAATGAGTTCCCTCCCCGGTCTGGGGGCCGGAAGCCTGGGTCCGGCGAGGCAGGCGCAGGCTCTGCGCAGGAGGGGCCCGGGGAGGGGCTGCCGCGGCTCCCGGCTCCCGGCGGCCCGATCTCCGCCTGCCCTCACACACCGGCCGGTCCCCTCCGGGTCTCGGATCTCTCTCCGCATTTCCAAGGACCCTCGTCCACAGATGTAGGGCTCACCGGCTAATCCAGGATGAACTCATCCTGAAGTCCTTAATCACACCTGCAAAGTCCCTTTTTCAAATGAGGGCTCAGTCACAGGGCCCAGGTACCAGGGCGTGGACGTAACTTGTGTGGGTGGTGGGGGGCGGGAATCCGAGCTGCGACGCAGGGGAGTGGCTGAACGTGCAACACCGGCTGCCGATGACTAGTTGCCGGCCCAGAGGTGACACGCCGGATGCCCGAGTTGGGAATCCACGGAGGTGCACCTGTGTAAGGTTCTTTTTCCCCGGCTTTCCCACCGCGGCCACCAGATTCTTACCTGTCAGAAGCCCACGGAACCCACCCAGCTCGCTCAGTGGTGACTCAGCTCGGTATCACTGAGCCCTGTCTACGTGCCAGAGTCTGAGAGTCAGGGCACACCACAGGCGCCCCCCTAACGATTACACTTTCCAAAGAGAGGAGACCCTCGACGGATCGATGAATACTTGAGCACACAGGACTGTTACATAACTCAACAAGGGCTGCAAAGGAGAGGAGCAAGGGGGTGAAGAGCAGCCTGGGACACAGCATGCGCTCAGAAAGGACAGGCAGGAAGGGGCCCGGAGCCGATGACAGCTGTGCTGAGCGAGAAGGGGCCGGAGGAGCCGCCACCTGAGACCCCCATGCAAACGGTCCGGGACGAGGAAGAGTGGCCTTAAAGGCCTGAGGCTGGAAAGGGGTCGCTGTGCCCAAGGAAGAGGTGGGGCGAGTAGCCAGGACACCGTGACCAGGCCAAAGCAAAGAAACGGACCCTTCAAGAGCGTTTCCAGGTAGAATGTTCCTCAAAAGATAGCACCGTGCCTAATAATATTTGTGAAATATTGCCCAGTGTTTAGTCTTTACAGCCGGAAAGAGCCCTTGTACATTTCCTCTAACCCTTACACTAATCCGGAAGGTCTTACCATCACTCGTCTTTTGTGAGCTAAGAGTCTAATGAGGTTACATGCATTGCCCAAGTTCACCCGCCCAGCAAACAGACGAGTCTGGGCTCATACCGGGGTCTGCCTCCAACGTCGGTGCCGTGCGCACTCGACTCCCTGCTTGGAGTCCAGAGAGACCCCGGCCCGTGAAGCACCTCGCCCCTCTGGGTGATTTTTGTCACTAAAGTAGAAAATGCTATGCAGTCACTGCCTATGTTTTCTACTTGCTATGATCTTTTTTTACAAGATTTTATTTATTTATTTTTAGAAAGAGGGGAAAGGAGAGAGAAAGAGAGAGAGAGAAACATCAATGTGTGGTTGCCTCTCACGCGCTCCCTACTGGGGACCTGGCCCACAACCTAGGCCTGTGCCCTGACTGGGAATCGAACCAGCCACCCTCTGTAGTGTCATCCACACTCTGGCCCTCGGTAATTCTCGCCGGTGATCCCCTCCCTCCTTCTCCTCCAGCTTCCAGAGAACCAGCGCCGCCGCCAACCGTCAGCACGCTGCGACGGTTCAGTCACCTGGGGCTGACGGCATCTCGTCTCGGCTGGGCCCTCCCCGTCCTGTGGTTCGGCTCACGTGACAGACGGGAACTTATGGAGCACCTCCCTCATGCCAGCAACTGTGCAATGACTTTAGGGTGCGGAATGGGTAAGACGGCCTCGTGTACTAGATCCAAGCAAAGACCCTTTGGAAATTTTTCCAAGTTCAAGTCTACTGCTCACTTCCATTACATGTCTTTGTCCCCCATTTCATCAAAAACACTGACGTCACTAGCCTCAGCATCTCCCAAACCCTTCCACTCCACGTGGAATCTGTGTGTGTGTCAGGGCTCCCCGGAGACCTAGGAGCAGTGAACTAAATACACACACACACACACACACACACACACGTATGTACATATAGATTTAGAGAGAGGAGGTTCACTTCACACCACTGCGGACTGGCACGTGCACGCTCCGCAGGGCAGGCTGGCAGGCTGACGGGCTGGGGACCCAGGGAGGGCTCCGCTCGGCTCGCGTCCAGAAGGGAGGCAGATTCCCTTCGTCCTGGGGAACCCTGGCCCACCCCCTTTGTGGGGGCCATCTGCTTTGCTCAGGACCTGCCGACTCAGTGCCCCTCACCCCTGAAGGAGCACCTGCACGGCACCGTCTAGACTGGCGTTGGACCAAACGCCCGGGTCCCGTAGCCCAGCCAGTCGACACCTAAAATCAACCCTCATAATCTCTGTCTTCATGATTCTTTCTCACCCCATCTCAGTCTCTCACAGGTGTTCTGCTTCCCTGCCACTGTTAACCCCCCTGATCTGCCCTTTCTCTCTCCTCCGAGAATTTTTAACAATTATTCTTGGGTTTTTTATCCTCCGTGTTCACTGGCTTCTCCCTCTAGCTCAACGTGCTCAGGTCTGCATTAGCTTTTACAAAACCGCCCCTCCTTCTCATCCACTCTCTAGCTACCGCTCTCTGGACTCCTTAACCCAGCAAATGTCTTGTCAAATTTGGCAATCCGCACTTGTGGCTTCTCCTTGCCACCCCTTCATGCCACCGTACTTTGCTCTCCGCCTTCCCGTGATCTTTGAACCTGCTCCCTCTTCCCGGTGGAAACTCTATGCTGCGGTCCGATTCTACCCCCCTCACCCCCCGGCTCCAAGGCTCCTCCACCACAAGGTCCGTCAAGGGGGGACTTGCCATCAAGGGACTTACTTGCCGCATGGATGGGGAAGGCTCGGAAAGAGGCATGACTCAGAACTCGGAACTCAACAAAGCTCGATAGCGTTTGCACTGCACTAAATAGCACCACGTGCACTAAATGACATTTATTTTCAGGAAGACAGGCGATCTCTCAGTCACTGAGCCCGTCTTTCAAAGAGATTACAGAACATAAATTTTGTAGAATTATTCACAAATTGTAGTCACGACTGCGAACGGAGTGCCTTTGCAGCAGAGGCTTTTCCGAAGCCTCGTCGCAGATGATGAGCCGCCAGCTGCGCATCTGCGCCCCAGCCCGGGGAGGGCTGCTTCGGGCCACGGGAAATCCAGCCAGAAAACACCTTGCTCAGAAGTACTCCCAGTCAATTAGAGTCGTCCTGCCTGCAACACAAACGTGTGAACAGAGGCACCTCAGGGTAAGTGACAGAGGCCCGTCACTACTGAAGCCGACCCAAGTAGGGAGACAAGAGGAGAGCAGCGCTCGCTCCCCCTGCACCCCGTAAATAGCATGGCAGATGTTAGGGGGAGGGCTGGCTTGCACAGGGAGACCCAAGAACTGCTGAGACTCCCAGAGATGCCATTCCCTTTCCCCACTGTCTTTACGTCAGTGTGATGAGCAGTATAAGAAGAGTTCATTCCCAAATGTCCGAGATTGTTCCAGAAAGGGGAACGATTGGATAGCTGGATGGCTGGAAACAAGTGTCCCTTGAGCCAACAGACCCCTGAATGAGGTGCACACGCAGGCAAATGGGTACCCGTGCATGCTTCAGCAGAAGGAAACCGTTTTACTCAACCCCGTTCTGTTTCCAGGGATATGGCTTGAAATGGCTAGGGCGCAGCAAATGAATAATTTATGATAGTGCCAGGAGCCACTGAGTGACCCAACTGAAGGTGAAGTCATTACTGAATAAAAGGGAAAAGAATGCCCTTTGAGTTCTTCTAATTCCCATATGAATCATCCCATAGCTCTGATCCATGGTGTCTGGCACCCACAGTTCCAGGTCACTGCCGTTTTGGGTCACGGCCCCAGGTACACCTCTGCGTGTGCAGCCAGAGGACTTCGCAAAAGTCAGAGCTCAAAGGGGCTTGGTTGGAGCAAACCAATCTGAGCCGAGACCCAGTGTGAGTCCATTTATAAAGTGAGTTTCACCACACATTGGTTCCTTTTTTTCCTAAGACACATTGTGATTCCAAAAGAGAAGTCTTAGGCACGAACGAGAATGAAAGCTGACGAACCACACACCAAACAATGGACTATTGGTTCTATTTATTCCGTCAGGAAGAACCTCCTTTCTTTCACTGACATTCTTGCTTAAGAGCTACATCGGAATTCCATAAATACAACACCATCGCTGGTTCCACATTTTTTCTGATGAGCCTATGTCAGAGCAAGGAATAGAACAGAGGTAGACAGAAGTAGGCTTTCTACCCTCCGATAAATAAAGAAAGGCACAGGGAATAAGAAGCATAATCGGTAGGTACAAAATAGACAAGGGGAGGTTAGGAATAGCATAGGAAATGGAGAAGCCAAAGAACTTATGTACAAGCCATGGACATGAACTAAGGGGGCGGGGAATGCTAGAGGGAAGGCTTGCAGGGCAGAGGGGGACAAGGGGGAGGAAAATAATGGGACAACTGTAATAGCAAAATCAATAAAATATACTAAAAAAGTCATGCCCCAAAAAGCAGTAATTGGCTAGTTCAGAGGCTCAATAGTGCACCCCTAAACGCACTGAAACATCTCCTTTCAGCACCTCACCTGGGTTTAAGCATTTTTGGCATCGATGGTATCTCTACCCCTTGGACATAATTAAATTATTAGACTGACACACTATATAAAATTAAATTTGCTTACATTTACAATTACCTACCTAAGTTATTTAAACACCTTGAGGCACAGAGTGTTTTCTTCACCTCTGCAGCACAGCAAACTATACACTCGAAATCGTCTGCGAATTCAAGAGCTATTCTTAGTTTTCCAGGAGGGAGGAGGAGGAGGGGTGGTGAAGGGAACAGGCAGGTGAGGACCCTGGAGAAGGCAGACGTGCCGTGCGTACGAGGGTAATGAAATCACGCCTAGACCACCCGCTGGCGGTTCAGCAGTCGGGGCTGCTTCTGTGCTGCTTTGCATTTACATCACGTGCCCCTCCCACAGTAAGGCTGTCAGTGATGGGTCTCTTTTTTAAAAACTTTTTCAGCTTTAGATATAACTAACAAATTTAAAATGTATGTACTTAAGGTACACACCTTGATGTTTTGCTATATGTATATATTGTGAAACGATCGCCACATTAACTAGAACAAAAGCTAATTAACACCCGTCGTCTCACACAGTTACCATTTTCATGCACACATATATACATATATGTATGTATATTTGTGTGTGTGTGTGTGCGCGCGCACATGTCTGGTGAGAACACGTAAGGTTTACCCTCGTGGCGGATTTCAAGTGCGCAGTGCAGTGGCGTCAGCCGCGGTCAGCACGGCGCTGGCCTTAGACCCCCGGGACGCACTCACATACACACCTGAAGGCTGTCCCCTTGACTGACATCTCCGTATCGCCCCCATTCCCCATCCCGGGCCACTGCCCTTCTCCCGCGTGCACCTACGAGTCCAACCGTCTGGATTCCACACACAAGTAAGAGGGTGCAGGCTGGCCCTGTGACGGGACGACTCCACTCGGCGTCACGTCCTCCGGGTTCGTCTGTGGTGTCACAAGCGGCAGGACCCCCTCCTGCGGCAGGATGAGTGACAGCCCACTGTATACGCAGCACCGCATCTTCTCTACCCGCGTACCCGCCGCGGGCATCGGGTCATCTCTGCTGCTTGGTTGTTGCGAATACAGCCACAAAGGACAGGGGAGCACAGGTAGCTTTTCAGGTTCCTGGTTTCATTTCTGTTGGATATAGACTCAGAAGTGGGATCAAAACGCTATGGCACTGGCACAAAACAGACACAGAGGTGGAGGGAACCGAGTAAGAAGGGGGACCACGAACAGACAATGGGGGAATGACTGTCTCTTCGATCAGTGGTGGCAGGAAAACTGAAATGCACACACACAGAAGAATGAAAATGAACGTAACACCCCAAACCATAAACCTGCTAGAAGGAAACAGAGAAACAACTTGACATTGGTCTTGGCAATGATTTTGTTTTTGGACGTGACCCCAAAAGCACCGGCGACAGAAGCCAACACCCACAAATGGGACCACGGTGAACTGAGACCTTGTGCTCGGCAAGGAACACCGCCAGCAGGGTGGAGGAGCAGCCTACGGCGTGAGAGACGATGTTCGCAAACCGTGTGTCTGGTACGGGGTTAGCACCCAAAATAGATAAGGAACAGCAAGGAAAAAAACCCCACCTAATTTAAAAATGGGAAAAGGGTCTGAATAGACACTTCTCAAAAGTGGACACAGAAGTGACCAGCAGTGACACGAGGAAGTGTCAACACAACCCGTCACAATGAGCTACCGCCTCACATCTAGCACGTGGCTTCTATCCAGAAGGAAAGTGCTGGGCGGACGTGGAGGAGAGGGACCCCTCGCGCACTGCTGGGAGCGTGCAGACCAGTGGAGCTCTGACGAAGAACAGCACGGAGTTCCTCCAAAAATCAAAGCAGAGACCTGCCCTGCGTTAGTGCGGGTTTCTTAAGACCGGAGACACGTCTAATTCTCGGGACTGCTCACTTCAGACGCAGTCTTTCCGGGACCACCGGGAGGGCGCCGGCACTGCCCCGGCTGACCGGGCCGCTCCCCTGTGCACGGCTACGGGTCAGTGCTGACCAACAGTGACCAAGTCGTACTCTTCACCGAGTCATTTTAGCAGAGGATCCCCCAAAGACCCCAAACACCTACAAACAGTGGCCCTCCACGACTTTCTCTCCTTCCTTACTGTGATGTTTCAGTAACAAAGCAACCTCCTCAGAGAAGAGGAAGTAAGTTCTGGAAAAGAAGGAGAACGAAGCCTATTTTACAGCTGGGCTGCATGTCCGGGCCTTTGCCACAAACCCCTGTTCAGACCCCTTGCCAACGAGGGACTCCCCCTTCCTCTGCTGGGGGCGAGAACCTCGGAGGGGAGGCCCGCAGAACGCGGGGAGGACGTCTGAGACAGGCCTGCACTGCACTGGGAGCCAGACCCAGAAGCTCCTAGTGAGGGAACCTGGAAAGGACCACCGTGGCCCCTTACGGCCCGGAGGACGGAATCTCACCAAGCGGCCCCGCCTCTCCAGGGGCTTTGCCGGCTCGGCTTCACCCTCCACGCCTTCCCAGGGTGGAGTCTCCTTTCACTTTAATTCTCCCTGGGGCCAAATCCGTACTGCACTAACACCTACGGTTTCTAGGATTTTGAAACTGAGCTCCCTGGGCAAGAAGCTACTTACGGAGTAAACCAGCCGGCCCTCCCCAGCTTTCCCGGCCTGAAATAGAGAGGTCAGCGCCCCGGCAGGCAATTAACGGACCCCAGCTCCCCTCGCATTTTCTCTGCTGCACAAAGACAAGACGAAAACCCTCCTCTGGCCACTCGGGCTGGGGATCAACTTACCAGGAGCTCAGCACATTCCAAGCTGATGTACTTAGCTTTTTAAAGCGGAGTAAAACATTAAGGTATTATTTACATCTCCAAGATCACCTTACTTTTTAAACCTTAATGGAAACTCACTTTTTTAAAGAAAGAGTGCTGGCTGGCAGGTAAGTGAGATTTACAGAAAGTAGCCTTTTCAAGCTGACACCCTAACGGCTCCGAGAAATGGCACCCAGCGCGGCAACGCGGAGACCTGTACGGTCACAGCAGCCACAGACGCGCCCGCACCGGCGCCCAGGCTCTCCAGCCACCTGCACACGCGGACGCCCGCCGGCCTGCGCCTTTCTCCCAGTGCGCCAGGGCCCAAAAACCTATTCGTCCTTTGCTTTCTTCCTCGTCTCTGTCAGCTGGTAGTGTTAGCAACCCCGAAACTTCCCTGTAACCAAGGAAAGAGCAGGAAGGATATTTTAGCTATTTTTTTAAACCTAGAAACAGAGTACTCTCCGGTGTTACTGAGATATAATTTACACCTAACCGTGTACCGGTCCCAGATGTGCGACGTGATGGCTGGATGGACACGCGTGTGTTATAGGATGATCAGCACCGTAAGTCTCGCTGACACCCGCCACCTCACATACCCGTATTTTTCGGACTCTAAGATGCACTTCTCCCTCCAAATTTGGGAGGGAAAGGGGGTGCGTCTTATAGTCCGAATGTAGCTTACCTGGCTCCCTGTTGGGGGCGGGGTGGCGGCAGTGGAGCAGGGTTCACAGGTTATTAAATATTTTAGCACATTTTTTGCTGCAAACTTTTTTTCCTATTTTCCTCCTCTGAAACCTATGTGCACCTTATGGTCTGGTGTGTCTTATAGTCCTAAAAATACGGCAGTTACTGTCTTCTCCTGTGATGAGAGCTTCTGAGATCTCCTCTCACAGCAGCTTTCAAAGGGACAACCAGTACTCACTACCCTCATGAGCGGTCTCTGCACATCCGTGAGCCCGCGTCCCCACGGTCCACCTACACACCACCCCTATTTCACTGAGTACGTGCCAGCCCGCGGCGCGCACCCTTGGAGGCCCCGGGGACGCGTCAGGAACACACAAGACACAGCCCTTGTTCTCAGCGCTCAGGGGCCCAGGTTAGATTCTTCTGGCAGTTGAGGGAGGGGCAGAAGTTCCTCCTCGGCCCACAGGGTCCCGACTGCCTTCGGCTCCCAATAACCCACGTGCCAAAGCACACCTCGGGAGGCCTGTCCTGAGCCCCAGGGTGACTCAGCCACTTACCCAACCCACATTTCCCACCTACTGTGTGCCGGACACTGCTCTCGGCGACGGGGGTGTAGGGACAGAAGATGAACACTCCCTCTTGTGAAAATTACCATTCAATGGGAGGGCACAGACAATAAACAAACAAACGAAAATATGAGAGGAGGACCCCCACAATGGAATTTATTTATAGAAAATTGTATAATGATTCTTCCATGTTTAAACTTCAGCCACCTTCAAAGCACTCTCCATTGCATGCAACAGACCTATCGAGACATTTTTCCCACTGCTCAGAACAGCTCTTGAACTTGTCGATTTTGATGCCTTTTAGTGCTTCTGCCATTTTTTGTCCCACCTCTTCCACATCAGCAAAATGTCTCCCTCGGAGGACTTTTTTCATCCGGGGAAACCAAAAAAAAGTCACTTGGGGGGAGAGTGGGTGAATAGGGAGGGAGGGGCACGAGCACCACGCTGTTTTGGGTCAAAAGCTGCTGAACACTCAGCGCGGTGCGGGCAGGTGCGCTCGTAAATCACCCATCACGAAATGGGCAAATGCTGAAAGAGTCTCTTAAAAAATCCCTGAATCAGAACGCAGCCTCTCACAGCGACGCCAGCTGCTGCACTGATCCAGATGGGTTCCCAGAACACTCCCCTGGCACGGGGAGCCTGCACTGCAAGGGGCCCGCCCTCCAGAAGATAATCCCGGGTGTTGGGGGTCCCCTCTTGTATATTGGTGACAAATGCCATGACAGAAATTAAGTCACGGTGGTAGCACATCAGGTTGATGTTACACACATGCTCGTTTACAGGAGCACACCTTCGCTGTGGCAGACACAGCTGGGGGATGTGAAAAAGGACTAACGTTTTGGCCATAAACATATCGGCGATCTCTTCAGTTATCTGCACGGGCTTTCTGGGGAAACACAGATGCTCCAAATCCAGAAAGAAGTGTATTTACAAGTGCAAGAGTTAAAAAGAGAAAAGACATTCTGCAAACAATCTGATCTCAGCCTAACAAGATTAGCAGAGCTCTTTTTCAAGCAAGGGTTTATGGCCCTCTATCTCTTCAGCTTTTTGTGATTCCAGACATAGAAACTGAAATAATAAAACATTTTTATCTGCTTTCATAACCTGATTCTGTGTGACGATACCCAGAGGGAATTCCTGTTCTCTCTTCGCCTTCGAGTTCACTGATACGGCTTCTCTCCGGCTTGCTGCTCGCACTCCTTCACGCCCAGTGTCCTCCTCCGCGACAAGTGGTGTCAGGTCCCCTCTGCCCCTGAGAGAAGGGCCCGGGGGAGCGCCGGAAGAGGTGAGAGTATCCGTGGGAAGGGTCAGAGAAGTCGTCACGGTCAAAGAAGAAAGACGAGGAAAAGCGATCACGCGGAAGCTGATACCCTTGCGATCCTGCGTCTCGTGTGCCGACCACGTCGCCTGCCGGTGGGGGGTGGGGGTGGGGGGAGTGGCCGGCTCAGGGAGCGGAACGGCGGCACTCTGAAACCACGCTCGTGCCGTAAGCTCACCACAGAAGCGTCACATGCTGAAGCATTTAATGCAGAAAGCTTGACCCTGAGATTCCCATTCAATGTGTGACGATAATGTTGTTATAATAAAAATTTTCCATATAAAAATGGTTCATAAATGACCACTCTCCTCCCGAGTTCAGTAGTGCAAGCCGCCTTTCATCTCAGGGCTATGCACCCTCTGCGGCGAATTAAAAAATGGACCTCGCCCCACCTCAGCACCCTCCCCACGCCCCACCTCAGCACCCTCTCCTCCCCCCCTTCACCACCCTCCCCACGCCCCACCTCACCACCCTCTCCTCGCCCCACCTCACCACCCTCTCCTCCCCCCACCTCAGCACCCTCTCCTCGCCCCACCTCACCACCCTCTCCTCCCCCCACCTCACCACCCTCTCCTCCCCCCACCTCAGCACCCTCTCCTCGCCCCACCTCACCACCCTCTCCTCCCCCCACCTCAGCACCCTCTCCTCCCCCCCACCTCAGCACCCTCTCCTCGCCCCCCTCACCACCCTCTCCTCCCCCCCCACCTCAGCACCCTCCCCCACGCCCCCACCTCAGCACCCTCCCCACGCCCCACCTCAGCACCCTCCCCCACGCCCCCACCCTCACCACCCTCTCCTCCCCCCCCACCTCAGCACCCTCTCCTCGCCCCCCTCACCACCCTCTCCTCCCCCCCCACCTCAGCACCCTCTCCTCGCCCCCACCTCACCACCCTCTCCTCCCCCCCCACCTCAGCACCCTCTCCTCCCCCCCCACCTCAGCACCCTCCCCCACGCCCCCACCTCAGCACCCTCCCCACGCCCCACCTCAGCACCCTCCCCACGCCCCCCTCCTGGTGCGTTGGAGGCGGCAGATCACCGGCCCACTTAAACACAAAGGACAGCTTAGCTCACAAACCAGAGTCCCTGAAAGTGGTCTTTCTGGGCAGAAATAATAATGAAACAGCTCCTATTCCAGTTCCCAGCATTAAATCTTTCCTTATAGAACGGTAAGAAGACACATCCTTCCTTGGGAACAGGTTTCCCAAGTTAGAGACGGGGATTACGGACATCAGAATCCAGTTTTGATCGTTGCAATAGAATCCCTCCTCAGAATCTGGAGACGAGGTGGTAACAGCGACAGAGGAACTGAACAAAGCTAATGTCCCAGCGTGAAGCCAAGGTCATATGTCTTTGTAAAGTAGTACTTACACTTAAGGATGCATATTCCCATTTCCATTTTAAAGTTCATATTTACTTAAAAAGTCAGTAAGATATATTCTCAAGATATTTTGCAAATTTCCCCATTTTCTTAATATTCTAAGATATGATCAGAAAGTAAGACTCTCCTAAATGTCTGTCCTTTGCCAGCCCCTCTGTATGTCGTCATTTATCAGCTTTTCTGCCAAAACGGCCGTGTGCTTTTTTTATTTGCTTCTGGGCTGAGGACGTCAGCCTTAAAATAACACAGCAGCTTCGCACCCAGAAGACGTCCCGTCAGCCAGCTGTGGCTGCAGGAACACGCAACAGCAGACGCACCTAACTGATGACACAGCACAGAGAAGTGACGACAACTCTGAGGGACCGTTCGTCTGCCACTTCACAGTGTTAACACACTCAGAAACCCAGATGCTGGAGATCAGCCAGCACTACGCGGGTCAGAAAACTGTCCTGTTTCTGTGTCCCCTTCCTGGCACTGAAACAGCCATCTGAGGCACCAGAGGAAGTGCCGCTGTTGCTGGGAGCGGGTTTACCCAGGACGGACCCAGAGTCTTTGATCGGGACGCACGGCAGTCCCCACCCAACAGGCTCCGCGACGAATGAAATGACTCACCCGATTTGGAGAGTTCCCTCCACTGTCTCTCAACAACACTCAATCTCAACACGTGACCCGTGGGGTGGCGGCTGCTGTCTGGCAGAACACGGTGGCCTCTCGGCTGGAAGGACCACTTCCCTGAGGCTCCGGTGCCGCCGCCTCGTCCCCTCCCAGCCGAGCTTGCCCTGAGCCCTCGGACGGATCGAGGGCGCTCGGGGATGCTGGCCAACGGGCCGCCGAGCAGAATGCCTTTCTCGAGACAGAGAACGAAGCCGCGTTCTGAACACGAGGGGCAGCTGGTCCCCAGTGCCCAAGCCTGAGCCACGCTGAGCTGCAGCCGAAATCGGGCGGTCGAGCTGCTGAGGGTCGGGAGGCCTCAAGGCAGTGGCGGATCTCGCCTCCTCATCCCGACCCCCCGTGGGGCTCTGCAAGGCTTCCCGTCCCCCACAGTCAAGAGCCCCCCTGACCTGAAGCTGTGGAAGAGGGCATCTCTGGGTTCTTGGGACCTACAGGGACCCGCACAGGGCCCTGGCCCCACCCCTGAGTGACTGGTAGAACTGCCTGCGAGCGGAGCACCCACGAGGCCGCATGTTAGGCGTCCCAGGACCCCATCTGCTCCACCCACCCACCGCACAGCTGCCCCGATCCCAGCCCAGGTGGCCTGTCCGGAGCCTCTCCGCCGACCCCTGGGCAGCATGGGCTTGAGCTGCGACGGTCCACTTCCACGTGGATTGTTTGTTTAAAAACAAAGGAAATGGACTTTTTCTTCCTTGTCATTTCCTTAATGACGCTTTCTTTCCTCTAGCTTACTTCACTGTAAGAATAGAGTATATAGTGCATACAACAGACGAAACATGTTATTAACCCACCGCTGTCCCAAGGCTCCCAGTGAACAACAGGCTGTTAGGAGTTACGTTTGGGGGGTCAGAAGTTATCCCTGGATTGTCGACCGTGTGGGGGTGGGCGCCCCAACCCCAGCTGTTGTTCAAGGGTCGGCCGTGTCTGCAGAGCACCGAGGCAGAGGGCAGAGGGCAGAGGGCAGAGGGCACACCCACGCTCACTGTCGCAGCCGCAGCCCTGACACCCCCCCCCCCCGGCCCCTGGCACTGGGCTTCGCTTCCCGGAGCCGGGTCCCTGCTCTGCCCCCGCACTTCAGCCTGGGGGCACGGACGGTTCCGGATGAAGTGCAGGCTGCTACGGAGGAAGCGAAACCTGGAAATCAGAACCACAAGCCTGCATTTTGGGGGAAAGATCGCCTTTGCTTATCGAAGAGAACAAGGTAATATGAGAAATCCTTACATTTCTGTCACTCTCTATTCTCTTGTAACTGCTATTGTAGCATTTCTCATTTTCTACTTTTTTATATCCACACAAATCCATGTACGAGAATGTCAAGTGAGATTATCTTATTCTGAAATCGAGGCTAACGCCCAAAGCAGAGAAGGAAAACCACTAACAACCTCACGTTCTAAATAGACCCCGGGCCCGGGAGATGGGCTGCTCACGTCCCCACGGGCACCGAGAAGCGTCAGGTCAGAAGAGCCCCGACCAGGACACACACGCCGCCTGTCACCCCCGACAACGGCCTTGCAAGGCATTCATCTGGGGCCATGGAGAGCGGCTAGCATGGCCTCCCCGCCATGGGAGAGGGAGAGGGGGGGCTCCGAGGGAGCCGCTGGGGAGTGGGCAAGAAGGAGCCCCGCGGTCCCCTTCCTCAGCGAGAAGCCCGCTGGCGGCAGAGTCCCCTCCCCAGTCCCTTGGGGGTTTCCCCCGAGGGACCAGGGCACCATGACTGGGGCTCGGGCTGCAGCCCCAGGCCGGCTGGTTGTGAAGGGCCGGGTCGCTGCCTAGCCCGGGGTCCTCTCTTCACTGTGGACGGCACTGAGCGAGGCCGGCAGAGGCGCTGACCCCACGGGGCTGTTCTGTGAGGACTAACGGGTCCCTACGAGGCTCCTGGGGAGTGGCGGGGGCAGCTCCCCATCCGTGTGACCGACGGGAGCTTTCGGTCAACAACCAGCGCCCCCACCACAGGCTGCCCTTCACAGCTGCCCCCACCTCCGTGTGGGTTCTCACTGAAGGGACGAGAATATCTTTCTCTGACTCTGGATGCGACAATATTTTTTGGCCTCCACCTGCTTCTTGTTTTTTTTTCCAATTACAGTTTACATCCGACATTAGTCTGTGTTGGTTTCAGGTGTACAGTGCGGCAGTTACACGGTCATCTGCTTTAGAGTGGCCCCCCCTCCAATAGCACCAGGGCCCGCCTGGTGCGGCACGCGGTCATCTCCCCAGTTTGTTTGACTGCATCCCCTGTGCTGGACCTCGCAGCCCGGACGGCGTCCCACCTGCCGGTCTGCACTTGCAGTCCCTTCCCCGTCCTCACACACTCCCTCAACACCCGGCCCCCGCCCCCATCTGGCTACCTCAGTCTGTTCTCTGTGTCTGCGATCTGTTTCGACTTTGTTTGTGTCTTTATTTTGTGCATTGCATTCCACATACGAGTGAGATCACGCGGTATCCGTCTTTCTCTGTCTTAGTTCACCGAGCATCACGCCCTCGGGCCGTCCCTGCTGTCCTGTGACTTCTCACCTGCGTCCCCCCAGGAGCAGGGGTGCTGCCCAACACCTTTCAGGGCAGATAAGGTGGTCACACCCACATCCCCCTCCCTCCCTGGAGGAGGACAGCAGTTCCTGAGGACCAGGGCGAGGACCACGTGTGACCGCACCCTGAAACGCCCCTGCCCTCCCTCCCGCCGGAGGCTCCGTTCCCGGGCTGACTTTGCCTGGTTCTCCTCCGAGGAGGGCGTGTCAGCCCAGAGACAGCTGGCCCCCTGCCCCAGGCACACCCAGGTTTACAGTCCACCGGCCGCCCAGCAACCGCCCCGCCCCGTGCTGGAGAATCCTGCACCCCGCACGCCTTTGAACCGGAATAAACATTAAATAGCACTTGGATTATCTGGCGAACTGGACAACGGAAGGCACGGCGTGCCAAGGAGTGTAACCGAAGAGCCCGGCTGCCGGCCACGGCCACCTGCCGGCCACGACCGCCTGCGTCTGAGTTGGGGTGAATCAACGAGCACACCCCAGAAAGCCCGCCCCGCCCGCAGCGGGAGAGCCGGCGGCCCTTCGTCGTCTCTCGGGGCAAGACTCACTCTTCTTCTCGCCACGTCAGCCACCTTTCCGTGCCCGCAGTCCGCCCCGTGTCGGGACCCGGCTGCACCGCACGGGCGTGGCTTTTGCGCACTGCGTCTCCCCGTGTGGGACGTGACCGCCCCCGATCTCTGCATGCCCCCAAACGCCACCTGCACAGGCCGGCACATGGGGAAGACTGGGAGCAGACATCTGAAGCTATGGGAGGGGTTACGTTGCTCCAGTGCCCGTAATTCGAAGTCGCATGGCGAACCCCACTGCCTCCCCCGTGTTCTCCCCACTCCTTCCTGAGCAGAGCCCACCGCGGCCGCCTCGGCCCACCTGCCCCAAACCCCTCTCCTGACACAGGGTGCAGCCAGGGGGCCCCCGCATAGGGATTTGTAACGGGGTCCAGAACTCAGGGTGTCCAGGAGATATTTAAAAATATGTATGTAGGATGTCCTCACCCCCACAAGTCTGAACTGGGGGATGGGACACAGGGAGCAGGGCCACTGAGAGCTGTTTTGCACAGCCACAGCTTTGCAGCTGACCTCTGGCGTGGTACTTTAACATACCTACAGCTTTTAACTGGTTTCATGGATATGTTCAACAGCTGTGGCTCTGCTTTGAGCCAGGGGGATGGGAAGGACTTGAACCTATGCGGGAACTAGGAGGGAACTCCCTCTGGTTACAGCGCCTTCGTGAGAGAGAAGAGAAGGAAGGTTGGGGCCCACGTGACTTTGGAGTAAGTGGGGACCACACAGCTTTGGGGTGCTCCTTTCTGCCATGTGGCTTAGGAAGCAGGAGAGACCTTGCTGGGAAGAAAAGGGGTGAAAGGACTCTTGCTGGTGGGCCACAAGAAGGTGCCACGTGGTTGTGGATTAACTGGAAATCGTGGGAGCGACACAGCGGATGGTGCCAGGACCGAGGGGCTGCCTGAGCCACGGACTTCTACTTCTTCTCCTGAGACACCGTACCCCGGACCCGGCAGAGGGAGAAGGAAGGACTGTGTGTGTTTGTGGGTGTTCTAAAGGACTTCAGTATTTTAGTGAAGACATTAAGTCACTACTCTGAGTCTGTATACCTTTTTAAAATAAATAATTCTTTTCCTTTTCACCAGTCTCTGGCATGGAGAGACACCCTTCCCTGGCGACGGGCAAGGTGAACCCAGTACTGGACGGGAGACCCCCGGAGCTACAGGGGATCATTTTGGTGATAGTACATTGTTCACACACTCCCCTCCCCCCCCCCGCCCCCGTCTGCTCTGTAACACCCCCCCCCACCCCGCTGGGTGGCACCGCCCCCGCCTCAGCGAGCAAACGTCCCAGATCCCAGCTCTGACACTCGGCCTTCCGCCCCCCAGGGAGCCTCGCTGGGGCTTCCCTCTCACATGACAGGGCCTCGCGCAGAGCAACTCCAGGGCCAGTTACAGAAATAACGTTTTGTTCTCCTGCTACAGCTGGGAACGAAGAAAATGCTGGGGAAACTCAAAGGCTGCGTCCTTTGGGAGAGGAGGAAACTCTGTACTGGCCTCCCACCCCGGCCTGGCCTGCGCGGAGGCCCTCATTCCACGCCGACGACGGGGGGCCAGCTCTGGGGAGGGACACCTCGGGGGGTGATGCCGAGTGTCAGGAAAGGCGGAAAAACAAGCGGGCCGCACGCCGGGGCGCGGCAAAGCCCAGGAACCCAAAGCTGCACCAGGCCGCTCGGAGCCCGAGCTGCTGGAGAGGAAACGCCATCGTCCCACGCAGTCACCCCTCCTCGTTCCTTAGGACGCCGCCCCCCGTGCGTCGGGCGACGCTGGGCCGCGCCCGAGCGAGCGGGAGGCTCTCCCTCCGCGGGTGCCAGACGGGAACGGGGTGGTCCCGGGGGTTGCGTGGGGCCCGCCCTGCCCAGGCCGCTGAGTGACTGGCGGGGGCGGGCATGACGGGGGGCGATGGGGAAGGCCAGGGGCTCCTGCTGCCTTTGGCCAGGACAACGCGGGCGTGTCCGTTACACCGTCGCGGAGCAACGCCAGCGGGACGTGAAAACGGCGCATGCCAGACAGAAGCAGAAATGATTTATGGACGAGTCTACAGGAGCTCTTAAGATCTGCAACGTGATGAAATGCGATCCCACCAGATTGCATGTGTTGTGGTTATTGCCGCAGAGGAAAAAAAGGAAGAACTTGAGAAAAGAAATACCTATTTGAGAGCAGTCAGCTGCGGAGCCAAACCACCTCCCACCTCACCCCCTCCCCACTCTGGGGACGCCCGCCCCTCTAGCGCTCTGGCTGACGGACAGCGCCGGACAGCGCCGCGGCACTCCGCCGGAAGCAGCCCAGCCACCGCGCTCACACCCAGGGTCGGCCTGCTCTCCGCCGCACGTGCAGCCCGGCACCGCGCCACCTGCCAACACGTGAAGGCCCCGCGAGGGGCAGGGCGTGAGGGAGAGGGAGCAGAAAATTCAGGACGGGCTGTGCGCTACAGCCAGAGGGAGCGCACGTGGGGCGGCCTGCTTTAAAACGGCCCATGGAGAAGGAGAAGGAGAAGGAGGAGAAGGAAGGAGGAGGAAGGAGGAGAAGAAAACATTTGCATATCTCAAACAATTCCGTGTTTGGAAAAGAAAGAGGAAAAAGCAAAAACAAAATAAAAACACAAATACAAATAACTTTTTAAAAAAGGGGGGAAATTCCAAGTTTGAAATACCACCCCAAATAAGAGCGACCTTATCGACACCCTAAAACCACCCGAGGTTAGCATGACGACGGAAGCAGACGACACGCCGGGGACAAGGGTCACGTAGTGTTGGCAGTGCCGGGATCTGGGAGGTGAACCTCGCCCGGGGCCAGCTCCGCCTCCGCGGCGGAGCGCCCTCCGTGCGCCCCTGGGGCTGCCTTCCTGCTGCAGCGCAGGTGGGGTGGGCCCCACAGAGGCTGCAGGATGCTCACGCCAAAAATATCTACCAGGTGGCCCTCCACAGAAAAAACTTGCCGACCTCGCTCTAGAATGCAGAGCCAACGCTCTGGCCAGAAAAGAGGACGATCTCTTTAGTGCTCTGTGGGAGACGGAGGAAGTCGCCAGGAACCTGTCAGATGGAAGCCAGTCAAGCGGAAGGGCTCTGGAATGCAGGCATAACCTGCAAGCTTCGTGGTTCTCAGGCTGTAAGAAGGCGTCAATAAACCCACCCATTAATAATCACAGTCGGTATCTGTAGTGTGCCCACCGCGTTCCCGGCACCCTTCACACACTTCACTTCTAGTTTTCGCACCCTCCAGGTGCCGCCCGGGTGTGTCCCCTCCACAGATACGGCGCTGAAGCCCGGAGCCCTCGGGAAGGTGGTGCAGACCCACCCAGTTCCAAGGGCCGCGCTCCAGGGGGACCCCCAGCCTCCGGGGAGCTCCCGGGAACATCCGGGCGGGCAGCGCAGGCTTGCTCTGACACCACACCCCCAGCCCCCCGCGTGCTTCTGCGCCCTGCACCGAGAAACACGCCGGCGAGGTTTCTGGACACGGTGGGGCGGGCGTCTGCGCCCCGCTGTTGGTGGGGAAACCCCTGAAACAGGAGACGCCGGGTGGGCACAGTGGAGAGAGAGGAGACACGCCCCCCCCATAACGAAAGCAGAAGAGGGGGCGAAGGCGGTGAGCCTGGGTTTCTGTCCAGCAGCACGGGGGGCCGACAGGAGCTGCTGTCACACCGTCCCTGATTTACTCATCTGTTCGCCGGATTTTCTCCAAATCAGGTCCTTGCAGAGATGGGGCTCCTCATCCCCGTGACCCGATCACCTGAGTAACGAGCCCACACAGCTGGTCTGAACGGTGGGGAAGGGTGGGGGTGGGTAGGAAAGGGAAAGGGAGTGAGAGGTGCACACTCCCAGTCACGGGAGGAGGGAGTCACCTGTGGGTCACAGGGGCGGAGCCCACAGCACAGGACACACGGTCGGCCTCATGAGGACTGAGCGCCGGGGCAGGGCCTACTGGACCGAGGGTGGTCACAGGCATCAGAAGGTGTGTAAATGCCAAATCACTAAGTCATATACCTAACACTAATCACGTATGCAAACTACACTCTAATTTGTTTTAAAAACATAAGAAATAAACTACCTGACCGTAGCCTCTCATCGTTCCCCCATGAGCAGCCCTCCCGAACCTCTGCCTCCTGGCGCCCTGCATTCCCTCCCCTCTGCAGGGGCCTCGCCCGCGGCCCTGCCTCCGACAACACAAGAACCAGCAGGAAGAGAGAACGGCGCTCGCTGCTTATTCACCACTTTTATTGCTATGCTAAAGTCACCAGGCCGCCATCTGTCCAACACTCGACTCAGATGAACCCCTTGCTGGTGCTGTCTTAATGCCGAGAAGCACTTCCCTGAGGTGCAACCTAGAGGCGTGAGTCAGCCGCGCGGCTGCTCCGTGGGGTTTGGACAACGCGCACACTCACGTAACCCTCATCCACAGGAAGACGTGGAACGGGTCCAGCAGGCCGGAAAGTTCCCTTGTGCTTCCTCCTTTCCCGACCTGGAGGCCACAGCTCTTCCGATTTCTGCCGCTCTGGGTGGGCCCTGCCTGTTCCAGAGCTTCATCCGGACGGCACCGTTCTGGGTGCACTCACTTGTGTCTCACTTAGCTCAGCCCGTGTGTGAGCCTCGTCCACAAACGTGCCACAGGTGCCAGCAACCTGTTCACCTCTACTACGTGGATAACTCGTCCTGACGAGTGGGGCCTACCGCTAGTGACGCTGATGTGAATACTCCTGTGAGTCTCTTTGTGGACACGCGCATTCATTTTCATCAGCAGACACGAAGTCGGTGATGTTGGGGGAGGGGTGTGTTCAACCTTGCTAGACACTGGCAAGCAGGTGGCCACAGTGGTGACACGGTGACTGCGATTCTTTACACAACCACACACGCCTGTCTCGGGCCACTCCCTCGCCCCCTCTCCTCTCACTTCTGGGAACGCCCATCGGTGCTGCCGGCCTGAACCCCACCATCCTCGTGGGCGCAACTCATGGGCCTCCTCTTCCACGAAGATTTTCTACCCCAACTGCTGTCCTAAACAGACACAATTCTTTTTTTTTTTCCTCTCTAATCTCTCTGCATTTTTCATTACTTCTCCTAGGGCTTTTTCCAGGCTGTTCTTTCAGTACCATATCCTAGGAAAGCAAGATTATACTGTGCACAAGGTTATACTGCTGCACCCCTCAGGCCTGGCTCACAGACCATGCCAGGCACACAGCAAGCACGGGCTAAAGGTTTGCTAAATGCATAAATGGTTATTTTACACAGATATGCATCTCATTCCCAAAATCATAAACTCCCTGATGGCAGAAGCCATGTTTTATTAATTTCTATAATACCTAGAATTTCCTGCACTAAAATAACCAAACTAATATCTGATGTGTGCTCATAACAATTCCTTAAAATATATGGAAATTATAATTAAATTAGACATGGTGGATATGCAAAGTAATCAATCAATTTATATTTTATTACATGATTCTAACAATCTGAGCTACTCATGTGATTGAAAAGCTAATGTTTTGTTATAAGGTAAACATAGAGGCATATAAATGCTCTTCCCCTGATGTTTATTTCAAATCTGGTTGATTTCATAAAGTGTTTTTATAATACACACGTATGCAACTTTATTCATTGGGTGTCTTAAATATTAATTAAGATGAAGTAAGCATTTGGTTGTTCCAACTGATTCTCATTTGATCGGAAATTTAATTTTTTGAAAAAGCTGTTGAGTTACAACTCAATTATTTCCTGGGATATAGTTGTATTAACATTCTTAATTTTAAATTGCCAGGCACTGTACTAAAAGACAACAATGAGATGAATGTATAATTGTGTGAAAGCTTCTAGATTTTAAAATGAAGTATTTCTTTCAGGATAATCTTACAGAGTGCTTAAACACATGGAGAGAGTGCTTATTTTAAAAGAAAGAAGAAAAATTAAAAATGTCCAACATGTTGCTCCATTATCTCGAATGTGCCCTCACCTCCGGGGCTCAGGAGACGGTTCGGGATTCTGCGAGATAAAGCGGTTGTTGATGTGTTCCGATATTTTATCTGCCACTCCAACACTTAGCTCTTGTGAGAAATGTCACAACACAGAACGCATTTCAGCGCCAGTGGAAATGTAAGAGGGACTGTGGACACGACACTGAATTCCAATAGTTTATTTAACTAGTTGAGGAGATGAATTTCTCAAGCAGAAAAGGCAGAAATTTTTTTTAATGAAATTTTTTCAAAAAGCAACACAGCAACTTTTTTAGTAAGAGAAAAATGCAAAACTTGTAATTTTCTCAGACAAAAAAAAGAGTCTCAGAAAGTCAAAAAGATGTGTTCAGGAAAGGCTGCTTGGGACAGGTTGTGTGCCCAGTCTGAAGCTCTTAAAAGCACGTTTCTTCCACTCACACCCCAGGTCCCCAAGCTTCCGCTGGGAACCCCTCCTGCCTGCGGGCCGCCAGGTCTCTGCTGCCATCACCCGAGCCAGCCGTCCAGGCTCAGGGGCAGCGTGGACAACCTGGGAGCACACGGGCAGGGCTGCTTCATCAGCACCTCAGTCACAAAACAGTCTGGGCAGCAGCCCGGACTCGACCTGCAGGCTACAGCTTGCGCTCTGGTTTGTCCAAGAAAAATACAAGCCAACCAAATTCATGTTCTTCAGTTTGAAACAAAGTCTCTGGACTTCAGCACTGCACAGCTTCCTAACGGTAAACGAGGCCAATCTGTACACCAGAGAAAGATGCCTGTGCCTTGTCCTTGTGGTCGCTGCAGGTCAAAACCTCAGCGAGGTGGCCCCCGTGCCTTTGGAGCCTGTTTGCCTGGGCTGACCAGAGTCCACAGACTCTCTGCTCTGAGCCGGGCCAGGCAGGCCCGACCCTTCTGTCGACCCTTCCAAGTTTTCTGTCCTTTGAATCATGAAGGCCAATGTCCCTGCGTCCGTTTTGACTGGAGCCCGTCACCCGTCATGCCTGGAACAGGAGCTGTACCCAGAGAGCCCTCAGCCACCATCATCTCGAGCCCCCATTTGTAAGAAGGCGGGGCGTCCTGGTGACAGCTCGTGAGCCCAAGGAGCAGAGTGGACCCACCCGGGAGTGACTGTGGGGCCCACGCCTGGAGTCAAACGGATGTGTCTGGAAGCCATGCCTGGCGACCTGAGGATCCATCGTGCCACCACTTAGGTTGCACGGTCCCCACCAGAGAGCACATTTGCTGTGGGAGGGGCAGCCAGGAGGGGCACTCACTCTTGGCTGCTACTTCACCCAAAAGCGACTGGCAGTTGGACAAGCCCATTACAGAGCCCGTTACAACGTGCTCACCGCCCTCAGCTTGGGTTGGCACCCCGACATCCTGCTGACCGCTGGATCAGGTCATTTCTAATGCGAGTGCCTTCTACAGTCCTTCAGGGAGTGCATGAAAAAGCCAGGCGCTGCCCTGGGGCCGTGGGTGTCGGGGTTCGGTGGTGATGGCACTCCCTGGTGGCTGGGTGCGGGGTTGGCCTCTCCACCCGAGGATGGAGCTGCCAGCCCGGGTCCACCGTGGCAGCACCGTGCACAGCGTGTGGGCCTGACCCTGAGAACTGAGCCCGTGCCCCTCCCGTGAGTGTCCTTTCACCAAACAGCCTTGAACCGCTGGCTGCGGCTGCTGCCCAGTGTCCTTACTGAGGTGACTGTGGCTGCCACACTGGACATTCTGAAACAGAACATCCAGGGTGACACGGACAAGAGGGCTGTGACAGGGGACCACGACTCAGCCCTGGGGACACAGCACCGGAGCGTCCCTCACAAACACAGTTGGGGATTTGAGGACCTTAGAGTCTTCCATCCCGCCGGGGCCCGGGATACCGTGGGGCCGAGTGCGTCTGCTAGAGCCAGCGAGACAACCGGCCACTGACCACCTGACTGACAGCTGACCAGACCACTGACCTGCTGACCAACAACTGACCAAGTGACCACTGACCACCCGCCCGACGGCCGACTTGTCATTTGTAGGCTGGCGAGGAGAGTGGCCGCGAGGAAACACTGAAGATACTTTGTGCCAATATTGTCCGGGTGGTTCTGTTTGAATGTAATTGGTGAGAGTGCTGGGGGTTTCTTTTGGTTTCGTTTTTGGTTTTGCTCTTTCATTCCATTCTTGACCAAAGCTTCTCTTTTAGCAGTTTATTATGGGGAGGTATGGGAATTGCTAAAAAAAATTGAAACACTGAATGTGAAAGTACAAACCACAATGAGACAGCACCTCACCCCTGCCCGGACGGCTGTCGTCTAAAAGACAGGAGACGGCAAGTGCCTGCGAGGACTCGAAGAGGGAGCCTCGCGCACCGCTGGGGGGGCGAAAGCTGGCGCGGCCGGCCAGTGCGGGAAGCAGCGCGGGGACAGGGCCCCCCCACACACCAGAGGCAGAACAACCGGAAGGCCCAGCAGTCCCACCTCTGGGCATCCACCGGAAGAAAACAAAAATGCTGACTCAAAAAGGCATCTGCTCTCCCGTGTCCACGACACCCTTGATCCACAGCCAGCATGTGGAGACAGCCTGAGTGTTCACCAGTGTGCGACTGGCTAAGAAACTTTGGGATATTTGAATATAAATATGTATTCTATATAACACATATGATGGATATATATATACATATATGTTGTAGTATATATGTAAATATAATATACATGTTATTCAGCCATAAAAAAGAAACCCTATCATTTGCTGGGTAAGCATGAATAACCCTTGTGGGCAGGCACTATGCTGAGAAAAAGAGGGGGAACTGGAGGAAGACAGTCAGAATGCACCAACCCCCCAGTTTTATGATCAGGAAGCACTAGGGACGGAAGAAGGCACAGTGTCAGTCTCACGATCAGGAAGCACTAGGGACGGAAGAAGGTACAATGTCAGTCTCACGATCAGGAAGCACTAGGGACGGAAGAAGGCACAGTGTCAGTCTCACGATCAGGAAGCACTAGGGACGGAAGAAGGCACACTGTCAGTCTCACGATCAGGAAGCACTAGGGACGGAAGAAGGCACACTGTCAGTCTCACGATCAGGAAGCACTAGGGATGGAAGAAGGTACAATGTCAGTCTCACGATCAGGAAGCACTAGGGATGGAAGAAGGTACAATGTCAGTCTCACGATCAGGAAGCACTAGGGATGGAAGAAGGCACAATGTCAGTCTCACGATCAGGAAGCACTAGGGATGGAAGAAGGCACAATGTCAGTTTCATGATCAGGAAGCTCAAGGATGGAAGGCACACTGTCAGTCTCACGATCAGGAAGCACTAGGGATGGCAGGTATGACGTGGCGACCACATGAAAAGACAGGTGTTAGGCTGAGACTGCTGCGACAGCCATTTCACAATACATGTCAATCAAACCACCATGCTGTACGCCTTGCACTTACACAGTGATGTCAATCACTTTTCAGTAAAACTAGAAAAAAGGTAAATGTCGGTGTGTAGTAACAAATCTCTGTGCTTGAGAGATTTGTTTCTACAAGTTTCTAATCTTTTGATATCTATTCCACCAAAGAGGTGAAGACCTCCTCATTTTTAACTCAACTCCCTTCTTCAGAAGAGAAGAAAAAAGACTATTTTCCTTTGAAACTACGTTTTCAGCACTTTTACTTGGGTGCTAATAAAATGAGTGATTCATGAAGACTGCATATTGGCTGCTTCATAAAGTTCTAATTCTTGATAATGTTTCTCCCCAAAAGAACTAAGGGTAGAATATGAAAATGATCTAATTTACAAACAGGAAGTGGACAGGTCGTGCAAGTTGCTGGTGCGTGTCCACAACAGTTCTCTGCAAAGCATGCACCAGATGCATTCAGAATTCAGGTTTCCTTTTTTTAATTTTAGAAAAGTAATATGATACCTACATTATTTATTATGTAACACCCAGAGAGGGATCTATGAAACTCATTAAGGTTTTTGCAGCAAAACATATCAATATTCACACGAACTGTGATAAACAGAAAACTTACATAACCGCACATTAGTTCCGGTCGGGTGTTACGCCCAAATGCTCGCTGGCACCAAACGCAATGAAACAGCTGCATTTCGAGGAGAGTGTTCGGTTTCAGAGCTGCAGAACAGGGACCCCGTCTTTCTTGCCTGTGCTTTTTCCTCACTCAACTGAAACCTTTCAAAATGGATAGAATCCAGCGAGGACCTGGTGCAGACACAGGGTTTAGGCTAAATGTTATGTCTAATAACTTGTAACATGACAGAGTGAGAACATCTTTTCACCTAAAAAATTCGTTTTCATTGCTTAACACTTGAGAGCATCCCATCCTTTGGGAGATGTGTAGCATGCGGATACGTGTGGATTTTTAATTTTTTTTAGATTAGACTTTCTTCCAGTGAAACGCTTTGCTTCGGTCTCTGCTGTCGCGGTCCTCACGCTTGTGTCCTCAGGCCTGCAGCTCCTGTGTGTGCTCAGCAAGCACACGGCGCACCCAGCTTCCCTCCAAGCTCTCTCCTGGGAGGGTGGTGTTCCTACAAGCATCTGAAGGGCCGTAGCCCTGAGGACCCGTCTCGCACCTGGTAAGGAGTTCAGCGACCACAGGTGGTGGGTGCCACCCTGCCCCTCCCCAACACGTGCCTTTGGACAGTTTTCGGTCCCAAGCAATTTGAGGAGCAGTGTGCTTCCTCAGCCCCTCAAATGTTACTTGAAGTTTATTTTGAATGGACTTTCTCCCCGCCCCCCACCCCCCCTTAAATGACCTCCTTCCTAATCAAGCTTCATCCATGCATTTATCCCCGTCAGAAAAGATGTATGGCAAGATTATCACACAGAGGGATGCTAAAACTCAACGTTTTAGTACTTTAAGATTCATGTTCTGTTATTCGTCATGGATGCCTTGGTTCAGGTTCTGGTTTTCTACTTAATAGATGACCCTGGGCAAACGATACTGTGTCTCAGTGTCTTATATATACCATCAGCTGGGTGTGAGGATTACATTAGTCAATGGTTAAAAGAGTGCTCAGAACATAGAAAGCATTCAATAAATGCTTAAAAAGTGCTCTGAACAAGGTAAGCATTCAATAAATACTAATATTATTGAAAGTACCTGGAACTGCCCAGAAAGCTCCATTCTGTATATGAAGCATAAAAAATAATATACATTAGCAAGAAACACGCCTCAGAACACATAACCCCTGAGCAGCGGCTCTGACTCCATTTTCCTCAAGTGTGATAAATTCCTAAGGGGTGTGATTCCAGTTCTAATGGAGGTCATAAATTACTTCCCTGCGTATACCCAGCGCTTAGCCATTTCTCTTCTCCTGAATCTAAAACAGAACAACTCAAAAGGTAATTCTCCCAAAAATGGCCTTGCCTTGTGTGGTTTCAAGGGTAATTTTTACTGATCCTTTTAGACTGAAGCGGACACTTCCTCCAAGAAGCCTCCATGGATTCTCCAACCCATCTGTGATACCCTGTGTTTATCAACTCTGTGGCTGCTGTACATTGTTGAACAATTCTCTGCGTTTCTGTCTCTCCCACGGGCTTCTCAGCGACCAAGAGCCTAATTCGTCTTTGCTTTCCCATCTCACAGCGCTCGGCCCGGCACATGGGACGGGTCGAGGGAGACGGGAGAAGCCAAGGAACTGAACGAAGGAAGGAAGGAAGGAATTAAAGGGGCAAACCAAGCAGAAAATCAACAATTTCTTACCGTACTGGTTGCGTTTTACATATACAACATGACTCACATAAAAACACTTTAAAGTAACTGAGAGGGGATTGATGACTCCAGTAGCTGTGCCCGATCAGCAGTGAAACTGGTCCACACTATCTCACTTCCACTGTCTTTAACTTCCTCTTCACAAGTGACACTTCCCACACCAAAACAAAGTACAAGAACATCACCTCCTCAAAGCTTCAGCACATACAGTGAGTCTCACTGGCAAACACGACAGCTACTTAGGAGGCTGGCCCCCTCGCCCCCCAGCTGCTGCTCACCTGAGATCCCACCTCCCCGCGGCGTCTCTGGCCACCAACCACCGCAGCGAGGGAATCCTCCTCTGCCTCACCCCAGCACAGCCCAGTCACTCCGGTGGTGGCTCCACCGTTTGTTCTCACCACTCACTCCCATCGGACACTTTCACTCATGCACTCATCCTGCGTCTCCCCACTCCACTCCGGGCGCGGCCCCAAGCTTCCTTCACCCCGGGTTCGCAGCCACTGGGGCAGTCCTTGTCCTTGACCTTGTCCTTGACACGAGGTGCAAGCAAACGTCCGCCCACGTGACGCCCCCCTCCCGCTGCCCAGAACCAGAGCCCTCCGAGGACCGCCCGGGAGGACTGCATGCCGTGTCCCTCCGAGGCCTCGGACCCCCGCCCGCGAGGCTCTCCCGTGGGCAGGCAGGCCGGCTCCCCGCGAGTCCACTCCCGCTGAAGGTCAAAGGCGCGGCCAAGTGGAAGCGCTGGAGCGCCCGCAGAGCTCCCCCTCGCGCCCGCGGTCCCTCCGCCCTCTCGCTGTCAACGCCGCTGACGCTCCTCAGTTCGTTGCGCCCTCGGCGGCCGTCCCCTCGTTTGCACGCGATAGCGCGTGGCAGCGCGTGGCGGGAAACGCACGACTGAGTGTAAACACTGTAAAACTTCCAGAGGATTCCGTTTTGAAGAAAGACGAGTTTCTGTTACGTGACCATTTTAAGAGGAGAAGCAGATGCCGTTGCCCTATTGACGTTCTCAACACCGCCCGTCCCCGGAAGGCAGGCCTGCGAAGAAAGCACGTGACCACGTTCCCTCCGGGGGATGTTGGAACCCCCCCCCGCCCCCCCGCCCTCCCACCTGGAACTTCGCGGCGGGCGAGGCGCGAGAACGGCAGGTGTTCTGGGTCCGGCGCCCTCACCCTCACCCGTCATCTAGCCTGGACCCACCCCGGGTGAGGGTGAACAGCAGTCCGTTACCTTTCAGCACCTCTGCGCCCAACGGCCTACCCGTCATCACGAGACAGGCGCAACGCCGCACGGCCTGTCCCCGCGGCTCCTCTTTGTCACTGGTTTCGGCGTCGCTTAAGGAAGTCGAGGGGGAGAGTCTCCCGACCCCCGCAAATGCCGACCCTTGCCCGACCGAACACCGAAGCCGCGTGTTCTGCAAAGGGGGAGGGAGGGGCTTCTCCGGGGGTAGCCTCTCGGACCCGACCTCCTCCTGCCGCTCTGCCGGGGCCCCTGGCCCAGCGGAAGAAGAGCCAGCACTCTCGGCGGCACTTGTCGCCCGAACGGGACAGGGAGTGTCCCCCGTGGCCGTGAGACTCACTGCCAAGGGCACGCTGGGCCGCAGGGGCCCTGCGCCACTCCTGGCGCGGCGCTGCCGCCCACTCGCTGACCCGCCCGGGGGCACGGCTTGTGCTCGAAACGGAAAAGGCGACCGCGGGAAGGAGCCCCGGGCCGCCCACAGCTGCGCGGGCGGGGACGCGGTCACGTGCACCGTGGGAGAGTACGCGGCCCGGAGAAGGCCGCCATCTTCCTGTCTGCGACAGCAGGGCGGCCCGGGACACCCTCGCGCTCGGAGAGGTCTGCCGGTCGGGAAAGACAAATGCCATGGGACCTCCCTTCCGCGTGGAATCTGAAGGAAAGGAACAGGGCCGAGACAGACTCACAGACACAGAGAACAGACCGGCGGCGGCCGGGGGCGTGGGGCTGGGTGGCGAGGCGAGGGAATGAGAGGGACAGCCGGGCAGTCACTCAGGGTCACGGGGTCACGGGGACGTGAAGTCCAGCGCGGGACTGCGTGGGCCACGTCGTGCTGTGCACGAGCCGGCGGGTGCCGGAAATACGGGCCGGGGGTGGCGGCGGGGGGGGGCGCCCTCTGTCAGGTCCCGGACTGTCTACCTGCTAGGCCGCGCACCTGGGACCGGTACGGAACAGCACGGAACGTACACTGTGACCGGAAACTAAAATTTCAGTTACGAATGTCCCGACGGGGACGCTCACCTGTAAGGGCCACTTCACCCGTGGGACACGGAGAGACGCGGCCCGCCACCCGTACAGAGGCCCGAGTCTCCACAGTATTTAACTCACGAAGACAGGCGGGGCTCAGTGGGGCGGCGCTGGCTGGTTTCCAGCGTGAAAACTCAGGCGGAGCTGGCGGGGACCGCGAGGGACAATGGCTCGGCCACCCTGAGCCTCCCGGCTCCGCGCATGCGCAGAGGCCTCCGGGAACCGCCTTTCCTCCCGGTGCGTTGACTGCGCGGACGACACCAGCCGACCCGCGCGGGACCCCCACCCTGTGTGGTGCCCCCAACCGCACGTTGCTGGGGGTCACGCGCATTTCCTCAACACGGAACTCGGGTCCACCCTCAGGCCCCCTGCCGGGGAAGACGCCCACCCAGCCCCTGACCGCAGCCCCTGCCTCCCGGGCAGCACGTGGGCTTCCTCGCCCGGGGGCCCGGGTCGCCCGGCTCATCCGGAGGCGCGAGGCTCTCAGCTCCACACGTTGTATTTTCAACTGAACCCTAGGTGCCCAAGTCCGCTGAAATAAATCGCACACCCTACCAGGTCACGCTGCCCAAATTTAACCTCCGATCAACATCCCCTCGTGGAGAAAGAGGAGGAACCGGTGACTGAACACGCCCGCCCCGCGTCACCTTCAAACGTGCAAGTGAAGTAGCCTTTGGTAAATTTAAAGCGAGTAAAATGGAACTCGACGCCAGAAAACTTCTCAGGTCACTTACAACCACCCCCACTTTTTAAATGTTGGTAGTAAAATTAGTTTATTTCGCTGGCTTTCCTCATTTTAAATGGCACGCATTTGTAATCCCCAAGTTACTATTCAAAGCACTACCTGAAATAATACATACACGCCCGAACGGATCCAGAACTTGAAATGATGAGCTATTATGCACTTACTAAATGTAACTTTTATCTATCTCTTGCACATTTTCAATTTTCCTTATTATTCCAACATATTAGTGCAACTACCAGGCTGGGGGTCAGGGCACACCCAAACGGGAGGGCGCGCAGGCCAGGCCACAGGGGACAAAGCATTTCCCAACTTCCAATCCCAATGTCACCTTCCGTCACCTCTTCCGTGTGTTACTTCTAGTGTGAATATACTCCCACTCGAGTAACCAGTTGAATGTCAAATCCAAGTAACTAATAAAAATTCAGTCAAATGACATTAAGGCTAAATGTAATTAAATTTATTTTTCATGTTTTCTTTCATTTTGACCAGCTTTTGTACTTGTATTTGTATTATAAAATATTCCATTGGTCACAGAGAAGTTTATAAACTAGCTTAACAAGTAAGACTCAGATAGTAAGTTATCTGACAAAGTGGCACCTCATTTCCGGCCACATACATGTATCCTATCATCACTGTTTCTACTGTTGACACTGATAAAGTGGAATTGTTATATAGTAAGAAATATGGCAACTAAAGACCCCCTCCCCGCCCTCCAAAAAAGAACAATGTCATCACTTTAATTTTGTTAGGAGTCACAAAAATTTTTATTTAGGAAAAATATTTCCTTCAATGTTTATTAGATCATTAATTTTATTTAAATGAATAATTTACTTTTGCTTTTTTGTGTTGACCAATTAAAAAGTATGCCTTTCTTTCCATAAGCAAACTCTCATTCTGCATGGCAGATAAGAAATTAATACTTTATTTCCTTCTACCTTAAAAATTATGAAGTTTTCCTCCACGGATTAGTTATTTTGGTATGAATTGTTGTCATGCTGCTGTTATTAAAAAAAATAGTCAGTAAAGGATATGGACACATGGGAAACAAATCATAAACTACAATACTAGTTTATAATGAAATATATTAAACATTGTTTAAATATTAAACAGCAAATACTCCTATATTAAATAAATAAAACCAATTTGTCATGTGGAACCATAGGCCAATACCGCCAGTAATGGGGATGGTCTAGTGCAAAGGGTGGCCACAAAAAAGAAAAAAGGAGAAGAAAACACATGTAATACCAGTAATTCTCAATCCTTTCTGAACCTGAAGAATTTGTTAAAAACACTGATGACCAGGTCTCACCCCAGACAACTCAGATGGGAATCAGAACTCGGGAAACGGTCTTTTGCCCAGGCCCCCACGTGGCTCCGGCCTGCAGTCAGGGTGGACAGCTGCCGACGGAGACCTGGTGCTTCTCACCGCTCCCTGGCGCAGAGGAGTGTCCACGAGATAATGCAGTGGAGCTTTCTGCATCCACTGGGATAAGACAAGGGGCCTGGTCACAGTAACTTATGGGTAAGTCAAATTGATTCACGGGTACTTCATTTCCATTTAAGTGTCTTCGAATGCCTCTTTGTTCCCTGTAATTCTGTATTTTCAAACTCCCAGACCAAGTACAGAGTACTTTATGTTACGTTGAAAATACATCATTGATTCGTGTATATAAATATTTCCTGAATGCCTACTATGTGCAAGGCACTGTGATGGCTGCAGCTGTAGGACGTGGAGTCACGAACAGTGATTGGCTGTGAGTTGGTTTTTTGTTTAAGAATTAATGTCTATAAATTAATTACATAGACCTAAATAAGGGATTGAACTGCCAAAAACAGAGAGAGACAAAGAAAATAGGTACATGCTAAGGTCTGATTTTAAAATACAAGGCGTAGCATATTTGTACTTTTCCTAATGTTCCTTACAGTATTTCCAGAAGCCTCTGAATACATATAAGGCAAATTCAAGATAGAAAAATAAATCCTGTTTAAAGTAGATGTTCCCAATTTTAACCACACTCTGTTATCAAGTAAATTTCATACATGACATAAGTATAAATACTAAAAATCTTTATAGAAAGGTAGTTCATGTCCACTTGTAGTAGTCTTAACAAGTAATCTTACATTAAAATATTACAGATTCTAAACCTTGACTATTTCATCACTGAGAAAGTTTATACAATACATAATTTATTTTGAAAACAGATTTATATGCTGATATTCTAATGTGAAAAAAATTTTCTCTTATTTTCAAGAAGAGGGTGCAGAGAAGAAGGGGACAGAAATCTGTTCAAACCTTATAAACATTCTAAAATCTTATTTTAAATGCTGACTGCTTTTCTTCTGAAAACCTAGTGAATTCCACATGAATAAGCCTTTTTTTTCCATTCCCTATTATCAGCATGGACTTTCATGGTCAGTGAAAGAGTAAGTTAAGTGCTTCTCATTTTTATGATAGCATTAAATTTACAAATGGGGCTAGACAATGTCAGCTGAACATAAGAAAGAGTTAGATGTTTACCAAAAAAACCCATGTCAACCTAAGAGAAATCACTGGGGGGAGAAAACAGGGGGATGGAGGGAAGATATAAATGATCAGCAACAATTCTAATGGTAAAAACTGGAAGTCAAGTTTCCGAGTTGCTTTTAAGTGATAAAAGGTGAAATTAAGACTCAAGGAAAGGCTCATTCGTTGTACTATGGATGCAACACTGTCTGAAGTAGAGAAGTAGTAAAATATCTTAACAAGTTAAAATATAGGTTTTATATTTCATACGATATTGAATACACACATAAAAATACCAGTGTTTTTATCTTGTTTCTGTTCAGACACTTACTTAAGCAAATGTGTTCTTTGGTGCCTGGGAGAGTTTATCAGTACTCAGGGACAATGGAAGATAAGGACTGAGGTCCACCTGACTAGAAACAGAAGACTCAAATCCCATGCCCTGTAAGTTACCAATCAAAGGTGGATTTATGGGAAAAGATAAGGAAGTTAAAATCACATTGCAGTAGGACTCATACATTTCCTTCCCCCAAATCATACTCTGGCTCCCAAAATAAAAAGTACTATAGCCTACAAGGTTTTCAGTCTGTGTTTTGAGATGTTTCAAGTGGAAAGATGTCACAGATAGAAATATATCATTCTAAGTTTTAAAATCCCCAAAGTCAGTGAGAAGCATGTACATTCATTAAATGTATTCAATATAAGTAAAGAAGTCTTGAAAAGGCTGAACAGTTCAACCAAAGCTGAAGAATTGTTCTTGATTTTTCATTATTCCTTTTTAAATAAAGAATAAGTATAGATATAGCATACATACAGGCTGACATTTTGATTCATCCAAAATAGTCACATCCCTTTGCTTGGTTTTGCAAATTCCAGAAACTAAGATTTAATACCATTCATAACACAGCATTTTCAATAAAAGGAATTATAGAGCAATGAAAAATCAGAAGCAAGATGGCTTAGAGAGCCATATAACCTCTAAATATACACACATTTATAACCTGTATTTATTGTCTAAAGAAACACATTTTAAGTAATGCTAGTTTAACCAATGGAGAAAAAACTTCTATCAAAATATACAATTTCCATTACAGACTAGAAGGCTAATATTAAAAAAATAGTTGTAGGCCAAAAAGTTTGCGTATATGAATGACGGGCACCATCCCTTCGAAGCATAAAGCATCAAATGAGGTCTTTTGATCGATGTGACCTTCTTAATTGTAAGTTTTTGATAAATTCATAAAGCTTGACTCTCAGGCAGTCTTTAGACCAAGGTACATCCAATGCTTCTTAATCCATATTTGCAGAAGGGGAAATGATGTAATTCAGAATCTCAAGTGGGATTTATGCTTTACCATGTACCTGAAAAATAGTATTATAAGAAGTTATCATGATTATTGAGAATTTTAGGATTTTTAAAATATTACATGTAAAAATAAGTTGACTTTTTAAAACACTAAAACAGGACATTTTGTTTTCTTAAAAAAAAAAAAAAACCCCTGGAAACTTGCTACTATAACTTTTGGAAATACAAAGACTTCTGAAGTAAAGTAGAAGAAACATTCCTCTTATTAAAGTCTGTAATCTAAGAGCTTCTGGCTAGAATTATACATGTTCCCTTTTACTACATTTTCAATTCTAATCATTGGGTAACCTCAATCACCTGTGATTTTGAGGAAACCTGTAATATTCAGTGGGAGACTCAGACCAAGAAAGTTAGATTTTAATGGGTGCCTCAAAGAGAATAATAGACTCAGTGGTATTAACTGTGATTATTTTCCAATTACAAAACGGATACTCTTGTAAAGGACTTTAATAATGCTAAACTAGTAATTAAAACAAATTCGGAAACTAAATTCCTTTCATGAGCTACCCCCAACTCAAATCCAGAGTTACAGGCCTTGTGCTGGAAAAACCACAGGGATCCCTTAACCCAAGTTCTCGGGCGGAGAGAATGCAAGGCCCGGCCCGGTGCACAGCCAGACCACAGAAACCCAGACTAAAGTGCAGGTCTTCCGACTCAGACTTCAGTTGCCTTCTACCAAGCAAGAAGCCCTTCCTCCACCCGTTTCTGAAGTCACTGTAACAAAGACATTTGTTACTTATCTACTGTAGTTCAGCATCAAATTAGTGTTCAAAACAATGGAATGGTGAGAAATGGTTCACAACCTTAAGGAACATAAAATCCGACTGAAGAGACGGGAAAGTCAACATGATAAAGCAGAAGTAAGAGCATTCCGGAAGCAGAATTACCTGTCCAATGTTTCCCAAAACCGTAAGAAAACTGGTCTGTCCAAGTGACGTTTGTGATAGCTGAGTTCTAACACTGTTACATCCCATTTCTGAACGTTTGGATCGAGACGAACTTCATCATATTTGAGATGGAAGGCTTTTACTGCATGGGAGGAAATGTTTTTTTAATTCAAAGTGCAATCAAAATTATTAAAGTACTTTATGAAAAATGAAGACACACAATATAGACATTAGCACCCCACTTAACTTAAATAACTTTAAAATAACTTAAAACAAACTAAACCATAAAACTAGTTTCCTTCCACCAACCAAAGCTATTATTATAACCAAAATGAATTTTGAAACGGATGCTAGAAACTGTGGCATCCTCAGAAACATTCGATTCAACAAATATTTACTGAGGGTTATTTATACATGCCAGCCGCTGGGACTGAAATGAGAAGTGAGATAAAATGTGTATGGCCCAGTGAAAAATAAGAAAGCCAATTCAAACGCAGTATGATAAAGAAAGGGAGGGTATCACAGAGACACACGAGAGCCCCTTACCCAGACCCTGGATTCAGAAAAGGTTCGCACGGGCAGTGAGGTCTGATCTAAGCGCCCTAACGGTGAAGCGAGAAGGAGGCTAACGCAGAACGAGTGGCCCAGCCAGCAGCGACAGCCGCTCAAGAAGGCAGTTCACTCTCGGAACAGAAGAGGTTCAGCGGAACCGTGTGTGCACGGGGACCACGGCAGAGGCCTGGAGCGGCACCGGCTCACGGGCCACACCGAGGAGCCTGCACCGCGAGCTCGCAGATGCGAACAGGCGCCACCAGGTGTTCAGCAGAGAGCAAGGCCGTGACCCCGACGTCCAGAGGAGAGGCGGATGTGATCCATGGGGGAAGATGTGCGCGTACGCAGGGGCTGAGAACTAATGGGAACCGGCAAGAAATGATGAAAAGAGGAAAAGAAAGAAAGAAAAAAACCCAGAAGGCCTCTGGAGAAAGTTACCTAGATGTGGATAGTTTGGTGACTTAACGCCAGTGGAGTGTCATTTTACACATGCACATGACACGAAGACATTTAGCCTTTCTTTCCATTTTTTACTTTTGTTCTAATGTAAGATATGGCTCTTCTTCTCACCATTGTCATCTAGTATTAGGGCTTTTTTTTATTTTTTAAAGAGAAAATGATTAAGTTTGCTCATTTTTTGACAGCTACTTTACAGATTGCTTGTCCCATAATGCATGCCAGCTTACTGGCTTTTGGTGTTAAAAACCAATCAAGGTCCAATTCTTCATGGAAATCCCAAATGAATAATCATCTGTGCCCACAAAAAAACACAAACATTATTTCTAAATTATTTGCTTTTATAAATCAAAGTCTCTCATTGGACCCATTACTCATTTTGAATTCAATTTAATGAATTTAAACCAACTCATTACAGAGGTTTTACGTCATGATTTCAGAAAACCCATTTTTAAAATGCTTTTTATGGGTAGAAAATATTTTTTATTGTTTTTAAATTTTAAAAAATAACTCACATCTCAGTATTTCCTATTCTGCTTAACATGGTTCACTTTTCTAATTTTCTTAATATGATTGCTTTAAATCACTCTTAAAAATACATATTAGCCCTGGTTGGTGTAGCTCAGTGGATTGAGCGCGGCTGCAAACCAAAGTGTCGCAGGTTCGATTCCCAGTCAGGGCCCATGCCTGGGTTGCAGGCCATGACCCCCAGCAACCGCACATTGATGTTACTCTCTCTTTCTCCCTCCTGTCCCTCTCTAAAAATAAATAAATAAAATCTTAAAAAATACATATTATATTTTTTAAAATGATTTACCCAAAGCAACAAAGGCATACAGTCCCCCTTAATGATTTCAATGGATTTAGTTTATAGAATATTTGTTCTCCCAACAGAAGAGACAAATTTTTAAATTAAAGCTGAAATATCAGGGCCCAAAAGTGTAAGCTATAATGAACAAGGTTTCTCTCATCATATAAAATACTTCATTTGCACGAAGCAATTGTGGCAGGCAAGCTTACAGCACTAGGACATTACCACAAAATATCTTTCTTTTTTTAAAAAAAATATCTTTCTTATTCAAAAGAAGATTTAATAGGTTTAAACATCAGCAAGAAGTGAGGGAGAAACAAGCCTTTTTAGAAGCCAGTTATCGGTAACACAGTGAGCACCAAAGCAAACGGCTTCACACGGGCCAGAGCTGCTCACTTCCTGCAACCTGCATGAATCCTGTCAACATTTTTTTTTATGGGAACAAAAACACAAACAAAATTAAAACAGTGCTCTTAAATAACGTTTAGTAGATACAGTGATGTCAAATGATAGAGACACAAATAATACAAAAAATATTAAACGAAAATTCTTTTTAAATGGTAACTAGCACAAATTTGAAGAAATCATCACCTAAAAGTCTTGATCACAATGTATGCAGCCACCTCAAACACAGAATAAATAATACTTTAGAAAAGCGGTATCTAGTTACAAGGTCAAATTTCTCATAATTCTGAAAAGGTTTTATTTGGCAATTTTATGTAAGTCAATACACTTAGGATCTCTAAAACTTGGTGGCTTATGAAGAAAACGTCTTTTTCGCCGGGGCCCACCCAGACACTCCCAGGCACCCTGCCCCTTCCTGCATGCGTGCAGACAGAAGCTCAGAGAGCAAGCGGGATCAGCAAAGAGATCACTAAGAAGTACGAGGTAACATATCCCTAAGTTTCTGACCTAGGCAAATACATCATTTAAAGACTAACTGTGGAAAAGGCAGGTTGGGGCTGAGGGCGAGCACGGGACGCTCACCTGCCCCCGGGGCAGGCTGAGCCTGATGCACGATGGGACCTCCCAGCAGGCGCCGGGTCATGGGTCCTGAGCTGTGGGGCCCAGAACAGCAAGCCAGAGGCTCAGAGGACAGAGGTGGTGGAGGAAAGCCATCGGAACTCCTCAAGAGAGAGAATTTGTAATTAAAGGAGAGAAGAGAAGCAAGAGCATAAATATGTGGCTGGAAGCCAGAGGAAAAGTAGATAAGGAGTCTGAGAAAGCATAACAAGTCACAGGAAAGTAACATTTTAAAAAGGAGAAAATGTGGTGAAGAGAGTCAAATTCTGAGGAAGAGGTCAAAATTGTCTATACAATCGTTGGGTCACTGGGAGTTTGGTGGGAACAGTCTAGAGGAAGGCAAGAAAATGGGACCGCAGTGAATCGGGAGCTGGAGGGAAGAGCGAGAGTTGGCAGAGACCGTTCTTTCAAAAGCCTGGCAGTGAAAGCAGACAGGAAAGGGGCCAGAAGGAAGGCTGAGGTCAAGGGGAAGGGTCTGCTTCACTCCGTGCTTTCAGGACAGAAGGGGCAAGAGCACTTTCATTTTAAATGCTGGCAGAAAGGAGTAAAGAAGAAGGCTGAAGAAAAAGACTAATTCACGGAAGAAAATAATCACTAATAACTATTTTTAAAAAGTCTCTAAGCTCTTCCACCTAAATTTCAGAAATTACCAATCTGAACAAAACAATTAAAACATCATTATAGTCTTTAATGAAATTTAGAGAGCATTTATATCTTGAAGACATTCTAATCATAATTTTTACAATGCTATTCAACAAGACAAGTAGGTAAAACACGGTATTCACATTGACTGACATTTTACTTTTTAATAACATTCTCAGTGTCTCCTGATCTTTTAACTTTCATTTATTAACCATATGCATCACTCAAGTCCCAGAAATAACATACAAAGCAATGCTGACGTTAGAAGTAGCAGAGACCCTTACACGATTCGGTCTTCCGCGTGAGGGCGGTTTCTGGCCGGGAACAGTGCTGGGCCCCTGGCAAAACCAGAGGCTGCTGAAGCAGGCCGGCCTGCACAGCAGCACCGTCCACACTCCTAACAAAGTTGGCATTTTTAATAAACATTTGTTTCATGAGAATGTTTTTCATAAAGTAGTTCTATGCTACTAATTTAACTGGGTACTCAAATTCAAGTATAACTGAAATCTTCCTACTGGGAAAACACAAACAAAAAAACCCAGGCTAAATTTATCTACTTCTTATTCGGTAAAGGGTACAAGCCACACGAAACTCAGAGACCTGCCGAATGCTTCCTCTACACCACACTCTTCTGCGCTGACGAAACTAGAGCGCACAAGGTGGGTCAGGCTCCTCCCATCGGGGAACTTACAGTCAAGATATATGCTGGCCATCAATTTTGATTACAATGCATGGACATGAAATAGTATTAATGATTTTAAAGCAGCCTGAAAATTATTAATGCTGGGGAACAAGCAATAATTCACGTATACAGAAAATATTAACGTTCAAAAAAGGCTTTAAAGTATTTCACAGGTGAAAAATGACATTACATATGTTACTAGGAATCGTTTAATATGCATATCTCACATGCAGACACACAGGGGACTCTTCATCTTAAATAACGCAAGAGCACCCCTATGCTGAATTAGCAGTAAAAAACGGAATCTTACTTTTAGCAAATATGTCCACTGGCGAACCATCAGGCAACAGCCACGGCCAGCCTTTGAACTGCCACGCAGGCCCCTGCACGAACACGGCCACGACCCGGTCCCTGCAAACAGAAGGGGGTGAGCAGGGTGGAGCGAGAGCAGGCAAGCACGCGCTGTGACCCTCCAGGCGAGAGCCTCGTCCCCCTCCACGCAGCAGAGTGTCCCGCGCACACCTGCGAGGCACGGGGCACAGGACCACCACCGCCCGCTGCTCCGTCGTCATCCGAGTCCATGAACGACTGCTGTGCGTCCCGTGAGTGTTTCCCCCTCTAAATCTTTCCAACATGATTCATCCCACTCATGTCCTATGTGATATTTTAGCCTTTTTAAAGGGGGTTTTATTTATTTATTTTTAGAGAGGGGAAGGGAGGGAGAAAGAGAAGGAGAGAAACATCCATGTGTGGTTGCCTCTCAAGTGCCCCATAATGGGGACCTGGCCCACAACCCAGGCAGGTACCCCAACTGGGAATTGAACCAGAAACCCTTTGGTTCGCACACCAGCACTCAGTCCACTGAGCCACACCAACCAGGGCTCTCTGCAGCCTTT
The DNA here is from genome assembly GCF_019186645.2 of Phyllostomus hastatus. Lineage (NCBI taxonomy): Eukaryota > Metazoa > Chordata > Mammalia > Chiroptera > Phyllostomidae > Phyllostomus > Phyllostomus hastatus. The sequence goes on along the minus strand of NW_025333607.1, from coordinate 20,153,299 downwards.
CATTTCTCCCCTTCTGTTGCAGTAACTATAGTAAGGGCCCACTTCTCCAATGCAGCAGGGAACAGTACCTGATATAGTCATTGAAAAAGCTGGTTTTAAAGGGCCATCATTCAGCCCTGCCTAGTGTGGATCAGTTGGTAGGAGCACTGTCTTGTAGACCAAAGATCTTGGGTTTGACACCTGGTCAGGGCACAGGTTGCAAATTCAATCTCCAGCCAGGGTACGTTTGAGAAGGCAACCAATTAATATCTATCTATCTCTCCACCCCCCCTTCCTGCCCCCACAATGAAAAAATGACCTCAGGTGAGGATTTAAAACAAAAAAGAAAAAGAGGAATTATTTTAAAATTCAAACAGATACTTTAATTAAAAATGCTATCTATAAATTATTGTAAGTCACCAATTTTATGAAGCTATAAGGCCTTATTTTTGACTTCTGATTATTTTAAAAGTAATCTGAGTTCAGAAACCACATAAACTTTAAGTTTTTCAATTGTTTTACAACTGTTTCACTCACCATACAGTCTTTAAGTTTTTCTTATAGCAACTTGTTTTTCTAACCATTTAATTTTGTTTTCCTAAAAAAAGATCCCACAAATCCCTTTCTAGGCCCTCGTATCTCATTAGTTTACAAAATACTTAATTAACTGGAGAAGTCGTAAGCATACTGGCATAAACAGCTTAAGCCTAGAACCAAAGAGGTGGGGACAAAAGCCCAGCGTGCCCGTTAGTAACCTTCCCCATGGCGCCTCCTCTGCGCCAGCGCGGGTCTCAGCAGCTCACACACGCTTAGGCCGAAACACTGAGCCCTCAACAACAGAGTCCCGGAGATGAGCCCGTCACCACTCCTTCCACAGAGGAGGAAGGAGGTGCGCAGGCACGCCAGAAAAAGGAGAAGGGGGGAGGGAGTCGAAGACAGCGAACCTCGCGCACTGGCTGTGCCACTCACTGCCCCTGGGTAAGGGTCGATAAATCACGAGAACAGCCACTTGGCATTAAGATGGAAACAGCTGTGACCTCTCCAGTCCCCCACTAGGGCCTGAGGACGCCCAGTGCTCCCAGGCTGCTGCCGCCGTGGCAGCATACTGCCAGCGGCTTGACTTCCTACGGTCCGAAGACCAACCGAGGCTACACGGGAGAATTCCGTCCAAGGTGCTGCGCTCTCTGAGTCCCAGAGACACGCTCTGGCACTGGTGGTTCCACTCCAGCTTCGATCAGTGACGGGGTTTGAGGTAACTTTCGTATCTGAGGTTATAAGGCTCTTTGTATTATACATCGCTCAGTATTTTATTATGGAACATTTTAATATAATAATAGTGCTAAACCAGGGTAATCACGTTATTCTTATTAAATTATTCCCTTGTAATAAATGCAACAATGCCTTTACTTATTGTGTCTTACCAGAAAACCTGAATTTCCCAAGTCTAAAATGTAGACCTCAAAACATTAGTCTGTCTGCAAGTGTTGCTCTAAAAGCTGATCCAGAACAAACAGACAAGTGGAAAGAATTTCTACTAAGTTTTCCAGAAGTCAGTGTTTCTTCTTACAAGTAAAATGAAGTTTCGCTATCCAAAACAGAGATTTCAGTAAGAATCACTGGACTGTATTACTGGTGACCACATCAGGCATTACCCTGGTTTCAAAACAGGCTCCGTTTACAACACACAGTAAATGCGCTCCCGGCTCGCGGCCCCAGACGCCCGAGCACGCGGAGAGGCCGCCGTACCAGTCCTGAGGCATGAGCTTCAGCGGCTGGTCCACCACGCGGTAGGGGACCGTGACGCTGAGGGCGGTGCCCCCGGGCTGCATCTGGTCCTTCCTCCTCTGGATCAGAGTCTCGTTCTCCCGCTGGCAGCCCTGCTTCTTCTTTTCGTCTGACGGGACGAATCTTTGACAAAACAGAGAGAAGGTCAAATGATGCAATGTGATAAACATGGAAAAATAAATCATACTTCGTGATTGTTTTTTAAATACTGAGGTTTAAACCCAAAACATTTCTTTCCAAATTAAACCTGCTCCGTGTGCACAGACCATAATGCTCGAGGAGTGCGGGTCTCCTCTCTGCACGTCGAACGGGGGCGCGCTCACTGCTGCCGTGCCAGGGTGGGCGTCTCTCGCACCGACGCACAATTCATACTCGCCAGCACTCGGCACGCCTCAAGGCAACACAGAAAAGCACACCGACCCTTGATTTCTCAAGTGCTACTCGAGGGAAATTTTCTGATAAACTGAAACGGCTTGAGAGGAAGGTGATGTGGCCGGCCAGGCTTCTCCCCGGCCAGGCGACTCAGCCAGCCCACGAACTTCACCAAACGCCCCCTTTCACAGGTAATGCTTCAGCAAAGTTAGAATTTCAGGGATGCTCTGCAAATTTTTAAGTAAGGAAATTAGATCAGCGTATGCCAATTGTCTGTTACAGTAAATATTGCTAGTAATTTAGCAAATGAGCAAATCTATGTAGTTCAATTATCTACTGTACCATCAACCTTATTCTCAAAAATAATTCAGCAATCTGCAGAGCTGTTGCCAGCTCTAGGTTTGTTAGTATTCACAAAGCATTTTAAGACAGTGTTTAAAGAAACATAAACACACACACACACTCTCCCCGCCCCCGCCCCCCCCACACACGGACTATTGGCATACTGTGTTAACTATGGTCCGCCCTCTCCAGTTAAACGGGGCAATGCAGTCACTGCACTGAGTATCACCCTGCTCTAAAGTTCAGGGAGACAAAGGAGGAAGGAGGAAGGAGGCAGGAGAATGTGCGCTGGGCAGAATCCTTTGAAAATATCCAATCCCACATACTGGATACATCGTGAAGTGGTACTAAAACTGTGTAACCCTGAGAGCTGTTAGCACAAGGTGACTGGTCACAGTGAACCTCACTTCCAAGCGGAGTGTTTTCACATCCATGGCACATCTGATAGAAAGCTGAGACTGCTCTGTCACTTAAGGATTTCTCCCAGATAGCATGAAAACTCATCTACAAGAAAGTATGAGAGTGAGGCTACTGCTCCGACAGGGATAAATATATGCTTCCCGAACACCGCGTTTACTTCCTTTCCGTGTATTTCTGCATACACCATAGCATCTCATGGAGCGCATATAAAATTTACAGAGTGACATTCACAGACGGGTAAGTGTTCATAAACGTGTACTCAGTCTAAGCTCCACTCCAACTGGGATCAAAAACATCTGCACTGGGCTGGAGGCTTCGCCGCGCACCTTGGAGGAAGCCTCCTGGCTCCCTCCCCGAAGAGGCGGCCGCTCCAGCCTGCCTTTCGTCACCCAGGACCCGTGCTGCCTGCTCCAGCAATGCACGCCAGAATTGCACAGGGCGTGCTCTTGGGGGTCTGGCTTCTGTCTCGGTTTGAGGTTTTCCAGATTCGCCCAGGCTCGGGCAGTGCTAGCTCACCCTTTTGAATGCTGGGGAGAATGCTACGGTAGGACGACGCCAGGGTTTGTTTACGCATTCCCCTGTGAGGGACGTTTGGACAGTCCCACAGCTGGGGTCGTAACAAATCACACTGCAATAAACACTCTGTGTGCGTCTTTTGGGGGACATATGCTCTCATGTCTTACATAAATCCCTACGCATGGAACTGCTGGATCATAGCATAGGTTTAACTTTACAATACACTGTCAGGAAGTTTTGCAAAGTAGGACAAAGTAGAAAGAACATTATAAAAGCACCTCTGAGGTAACCAGCAAGAAGAGGACTTGTGCCCCAGACAAGAAAGCGGGGGACCCAGAACACTGCAGAATTCTGTGCATGGAAGGCACTGGCAAACTAATTAGACTTCAACTTTGCTGTCTCTCTATTTCACAGATTCCTGGGACAGGAAACAGCCCGAATTCTACTCCAGGTAGGGCATCCCACAGAAGCTCCTCTCGTAAAGCCAGAACTCTTGGGATACGTTTGGTGTAATGGTAAACTAGATACAACCCCACCGACCACCCTTTTTCCTGCCCCTCACCACCAACTGTAGCCAATGCCATGGCAACTGCAAGGAAAACCAAATCTCAGAATTATAAACTGGACCTCATTTAGATTTGAGGCAAGATTTAACCTTGGCCACAGTGATTGGTTTAGAACAAGCCAGCCAGGCCAATGAGAATCAATCCTGCGGTTTTTGCTGGAATTCCTGGGAAACGGGCACTGTCTTGGTCAGTGATTGCCAACCTGACATTTCTGATAACCGCCTTTGTCCCTGAAGGGGAGACCCTGCCCAAATCCTGACTGCATCGGTTCAGGGCTGGGCCCAGCTGTGCCCAAAGCCTCACTCTTTCAGTTCTGTTGAACCAATAAATTACTTTTGACACAACTACTCTGAGTGAGTTTTTATCATTTACAACTAAAAGCATTCTAACAAATACAACCACAATTACAAAACCGAGATGGTAGATGGATATATATGATTTGAAGAAATATTCTGACATCCATTGATTCATCCATTTAGTGTTGCCAAGTATTGACAATCAGTTTGTCAAAGAACAAAATGCAAATGAACTTACAGCTAGGTAAGCTCTAGGCTTTATGTTACTGTAAGAACAAAACAAGCCCTGGCCAGTGTGGCTCAGGTGGCTGGAGCATCATCCCACAGGCGGCAAAGTTGTGGGTTCAATTCCTGGTTGGGGCGCACAGGAGAAGGCAACTAATGTTTCTCACATCAGTGTCTGTCCGTCTATCTGTTTCCCCTCACACCAAAGCAATGGGAACAATGTCCTTGGGTGAGGAAAATATATACATATATACATACATACAGGAAAAGTTTATGGATATTTCCCAGGTTTCCCTGTTTCCTAAATAAAAAAATGCAAGAAAATACTATCTGGAAGTTAACCTCAAAGTGCGAATTTAAAGTGGTGTTAAACTGGTTATGCTCCCAGATGTTCAGCACACACAAGTGCAAATCTTTTCTGGAGTACCCCCACCTACATTCTGTAAATCCAGAAATTTCAGGAAAAAAAATTCCAAGGACATGAGTAAATGAAAACAACGCAAAAACATTACATGAATTGCAAAAACCACAAGGAAATGAGGTGTCATGAATGAAACAGTCAAAAAGGTAACTGAAGGCTTCACTGATGCAACTGTCAGATCAAAGCTTGTAACAAAGCTTGCAAATATGTAAAGGGAAAATTACTTTAAAAGATCAAAAGGTTTGAAAACGAACTGAAAAGAACCACTGCAATCAAAAAATTAGATTATCTGAATTTAAAAATGCAACAGATAGGCTTAACATCAGATTAGGGCATGGCCTAAGAAACAGACAACTTTCTCACTGTTAAACTTAAGGAAAGTATCGAGAATGCACGTGACAGAGAGAGATGGGAAACAGAACCATGCAAAAGACAGTGAAAGATGAAATGACAGGTCTGAAGTTTATCTTACTTAAGTCCCAGAAAGAAAAGAGAGCAAAAAGGGGGGGGAGGGGAAAGAACAAAGAAGTAATATATAAAGCAGAGATTTACAACTAGTGCGCTGCTAGAACGTGTAAAACACGCAACACCTGACTGTCTGGTCCAGGGCACTGACCTCTTTTCCCTTAGACTGTCGAATGAAAAGGCGACAACAGCCACAACAGCAGCCGTCTGGTGTGAATGTCCTGTGTTGGACAATACATATATAGGTCACAGAATAGGGCTACATCGTATGGGTCACATAGTAAGGTTGCATCTGACTGGTTAATTCTTGGTACCAGAAATCCTTATATACAAGTCACAGGCACCTGACTTTTTTTAAAAAGTCACTTTGGTGGAGGTCATGGGCATGGACAACAGTGTGGTGACTGCAGGGCGGAGAAGGGTGTAAGGGGTGACTTAATGCCAAAAAAACCCACAACAAAATAGTAAAATAAAATAAAGTAAAAGTCACTTCGGAGAAAAAAAGAGTAGGTAATTACTATTATTTCCTTTCTGTAGATTAATCAAAATCATACCTATTTTTTGTCAAATCAGCAAAAAATATATTCTTTTGGTGTGCCGCAGAATTTTAGTAATTAGTCTGTGTGTGCCACGAGGTAGAAAAATCTGAAAATCACTGATCTAAAGAGATAAGAAGCAGAACTGATGAAAAAGGCCAATCCATAAATTTAATTCGAATGAACCCCAAAGTGGGATATATATGAAATCTCCATCTCGGTACAGAGATAAATTCAAGACACTGTATTGTGCCATGTATAATGCATACTTTTTGGTCCCCAGTTTTGAGGGAAAACTAAGGATGCACCTTCTGCACGGGCAGCACTGAGGTGCAAGTTCGCATTACGCGCAGCAAACTATGGTGCTCTTGTAAAATAACCAAGTCAAGAAGACCTCCTCCACGGGACGGGCTGTCACACCAACAGCCAACCCAACGTCACCAACAGCGGGAGACAGTGCAGTGTCTTCAATGTAATGAGCAAAAACGGGCGACTCCTGTCTCTTTTCCAAAGTGGCTGAGTCATTCTGCACTCTGCTGGAAACAGGAACGACTCCTGGTCCGGGGTCAACTCCAGCAACTGCTCGGCGTGCCACCTGCCCAGGAGGCCTTCAGCACTTCTATGGCCCAGAATCACGAGCATCCTCAGACCAGCTTATTCTGAATACTTACAGTCAGCCCCACTGAAACTCGCTCAAGGTCCTGTTTACAAACTGGGAAGGTGCTTTATAACGCTCCCATCACGTATCCTTACTTCACTGTTTAGGGTGGTAAAGGTTAGGGTGGATTTTATTTTGTTTTGTTTCTTTTACTTACTGCAGAGCTAGACAACTGAAGAATCCTCAGTTTTCCATGAAACCGAACAACATCTACGCCAACCCGAGCCATGGGTTACAGCCAGTGCTGTAATTGTGTGGAGGAGGTTTCAATTATGCATTAATTACACAGCAGAGCCTCCAGCTGACTCACACTGCAGGGGACGTGTCAGCTGCAATGAGGTGTTAAACAATGAAGGGAGTGTTTTAGACTTGGAAGAAAAATTAGGCACAGTCTGTCCTGAGAATGTGGTCTGTTGAACTGCGTGGCTTCTTTGTAGCAAGGTGAAGGGGAAAGACACTAAAATTTACTTTGTGATTTTCTCTGCACTATTTGTTTTCTTCTATTATGAAATATTTAAGTATTAGATGTGTAATATTAGAGGAGCAATGCAAAGATTTAGAGAATAAAAAATTAAAGAGAATTTTTTTAACTTTTCAAAAACTTATTATGAATTTTCTGCAACTACTCAGACATATTTATAAAAAGTACAGTTGTACATTACTAAAAATTATGATAACCGTAAGAACAAAGTTCACAAATCGTAAGTATTCCAGAGCTAGAAAAGATAGTAAAGATCCATAGACAGTGCAAAAAATCTACCACCAAGTATAATGACACTTCACAGGAACTAAAGTCAAGTCACAAGTGCAGATGAGACTGCCATATATCAAAAAAGGAGCTTAAAACCAGAGAGAAATGCACTAGATAAAGTCATAGCTAATACACACACACTTTGAATTTCAGGGATGAAAAGTCTACATTATTCTCTAATTTTCTCAATGTGGTCCGCCTCCTTTTCCCCTTCCGGAACATTTACTCAGTGCCCATTATCAGGCAAGAGCTGTCTCACACAACAGAGACGGAGATCACAACAGAAGAACAGGTCCTCCCCCTGAGGGCCTCCCCCGCAGCTGCAGGGCCGGGTGCGCAGCTGCAGGACACAGAGCCAGCCCCGGACCAGAGCCCGGACAGAGAGGCATCTCCCGCCCCACAGATGCAGTGGACAGAAAGTCTACTGAGTATAGTGGTTAGCAGGTGAAAAGGAGATACATGAATACTCAAATAAAAGCAACACTTTTTAAAAGTACCTAATGAAAACCATTTGTACATGGGTCTGACAGTTTCTTTTATCAAAAGTCTTTTAAGAGGTAGACAAAAATGACTATTTCTTATTTACCCTACTGTAGATTATTTGAGGAACCATGGATCACCAGAGGAATTACCTGAGTAATCCACATTGTCAGAACACTAAACTTCCCTATCAAAGCCTAACAGCCCTGGCCGGTGTGGCCACACCTGGGTTATGGGCCAGGTCGCCAGCTGGGGACATGCAAGAGGCAACCAATAGATGTGTCCCTCGCACAACCATGTTTCTCTCCCTCTCTTTCTCCCTCCCTTCCCCTCTCTCTAAAAATAAAAAAAAAATAGTCTTTTCTAAAAAACACCTAATAAAATATAATATTACAATACATAAAACCCTGCCCTGGCTGGTGTAGCTCAGTGGATTGAGCATGGGCCTGCAAGCCAAGTGGTTCCCGGTTTGATTCCCAGCCAGGGCACATGCCTGGGCCAGGTTCCAGTGGGGACGCATGGGAGGCAGCCACACATTGATGTTTCTCTCCCCCTTTTTCTCGTCCTTCCCTCCTTCTAAAAATAAGTAAAATATTAAAAAGTAATAAATAAAATCCCTTCTGTACCCCTGACACCTATCATTTTATTAACCAATGTCACCCCAACAAATTTAATTTTAAAAATTCCTTCTTTCCATACTGTTAATGGGAAAAAGTTTGTTGAAAATTTCATTCGAAGTTACTAAAGAAAAATCACTTACTACATGAATAAACTTGTACGTACTAGGTTAGAGAGATCTTTATTCCGCTATTTAAAAGTCACAGGCACATAAAATTCAATTTGATGTAACCCAAAATGAGCAGGTCTTGCAACCAACTTTGCTCCTCAGTTTCAATGGACCAGAAGTGATTTGGACCAGAATGGACCAGAAGCAGCTCGACTTGCTTTGTGGAGGCGAGGTGCTTCCTTCTCCTTCCTCAAGGACTGTCACTGGTATTCTTACGTTGAAAGACAGAGCGCTCACTCACGCTTTTTAGATATTGTCACTGAATGAATATATTTTCCTAGTTGCCACTAAAAATACTTAACAAGAATTTAAAATGTCAGACCATTCGAAGTACAGAATACTATCACTATTCTAACTAACAGTGGACGTAAAAGAATCCCCTCTATTTTGGAAGTTACATTTCAGAGTATCTGTAAAGCAGAAACTGAAATTTTGTTTTCCCCAAATAAGAAACACGGAAAGACACCAGCTAACTCCCCGCAGTGGCCCCCGCCCCGGGAGCCGCGAGGCGGCGCGGCACTCACTTCAGGTCCTGGAGGAGGTCCTTGGCGTTGAGCATGGTGATTAAGGAGGTGGTGGCTGCAGGGATGATGATGATGGGCGTGCGAGACCCTGTCAGACAGAATTTGAAAGGCGGCATGTATGTCATCGGTACTTTGAAAAGAAATTAATTACCTTCCCAGTCAAAAATTTATAAATTTATCATTTTCAATCCTTTGAGCTAAAAAACATCTTAGGTCAGCAGTGAAATTCAAAATACTCAATATTCCATGTGACCTACGCCCTGCTGGTCAGCACAGACACCGCGCACAAACACACGACGTGAGTGCACCGCAGCACTGGCCTGGTCTGGAGTCCAGCTTCCCCACCCTGACTTTTCAAAACACACTTAGAATCGCATGCACCACCTCACCTTTCTTCTGATTTGGGGGAGGTCTTGCTTGAGAAACTGTAAGAGAAAAAAATAAGAACCAAACTTTTGAGTGTTATAACAATCACATTCTTACTTTAAAGTTTAAAAATTATTTATATTTACATATAACTAGTTATAAAATTTTTAAATGTACTGCAATCATCTTAAATAATATTATTTCTCTCCTTCATAAAAACATTAAAATGGGTCTTGACCAGCATGGCTAAGTGGGCTGGGCATCGGCCCGAAAAGAGAAAAGTGGCTGGTTCAATTCCAGGTCGGGGCACATGTGTGGGCTGCAAGCCAGGTCCCCTGTTGGGGCACGTGCAAGAGGCAACCAATCGATGTTTCTCTCCCTCTCGTTCTCTCTCCTTTCCCCTCTCTCTAAAGATAGTAAATAAAATCTTTAAAAAGCAACACTGAAAGGGCTTAGCCGGTACCCAGCAATCTGCAGTCACAGGAGTAGCCCTGATGACCGAGGACCAACTGCGACACTGTGCTAACGCGCATGGAGCACACGGAGCACACGACACGGGGGGGGGGCAATGTGCCTCACCACGTTCCAGGGAAAAGGAGTTACAGGGAGCTCAGACCTAAATCATTACCTTCGCTTCTCTCTTTTTCAAAGTGTCTTCTGTTTTCTCATTAAAAGAGAGCACTATGGGCAATGAATCATATAGAGGTCTGTATTATCTGGAGTTTCCCCTATCGTTAAGAATTGTGAACATACGTTATTACAGCACAAGTATTCATACCTTTTATTTGTATGCAACAGACTTTATGACGCACAGAAAGATTTGCTGGCACATAAATGGTCATACGAGCCTAGTTCAAGATGAATGTATTTTAGGATAAAAAGGGCTATCTATCTATCTATCTATCCATACACACACACATTCAATTTTCTGTGTTTATCCATAAAAATCAAAATATACTAACTGCCTTCCATGTGCCATGTACTGTGCTTACATATTTTTTAGTCATAAAAAATTTAGATTTAGAATTCTAAACATCTGCTCTTAGAAAGATACCATTTTAAAGGGAAGCACACCATTTTTAGAATACTACTTTGTACTCCTATACAAACTCATTGTGATTAGATATTATCGAATTCAGTAGCATGATTGTCCCACATGCGTAAAAAGAGAAAGAGATACACACAAACACAAGTTTACACACACAGATATTTACGGCAGTGTTCTCATCTTTCTTATTGCTGAGAAAAAGCACTGAACCCCTCCAGGCATTTTTGGGAACAGCACTCACGGGTACATCTCATCAGCCGGACAGCGGCACCTGGGAGGAAGTCCAGGCTCAGTGAGTGTGTGCTATCTGCTGGAGGGGGAAAGGCATGGCAGCGTGGACAGATACCGGGACAGGCAGGAGACAGCAGGTGCTAGGAGAATGACTAAGAGAAAAACAAAAGGACGTCTCGGACTGAAATGCCACCAATGTGGTAAGAGAGCCACAACAGGCTCAGGGGGTTAGGAAAAGAGTCCTAAAATCAAGGCCAAGAAGACCAAGTGTAAGAACAAGACAAAATATAAAAGCTCTCAAAGTACAAGTAAAGTTTAGAGGGTCAGTAAAAAATAACCACAAAAGAATACACACAGGCTCCTGGAAAGGACCAAGGCAGGGGCTCGGTGAGGGGCATGCTGACGGGGCCGGTTCATGGGGGAGGGGTGGGAGGGGAGAGGAGAATGAGAGGAAGCCCTACGGCGTAAGAGTCTACACACAAACGATCTCAATTTGGGCCCCCGTTTTGCCACTTTCTAGGCAAATTACCCTGGCCAGTCTGACTGCTCAACCTCAGGTGTCCCCAGCCGTAACACCAAGGTAAGTTTCTACACCTGGACACTGTGCAAGGCTCTCCTGAACCGGGTATGGTGGGCGCTACCTGTCACAGCCCTGACCCCCTCCTCCACTAAATGCAGGGACTGATGATGCACAGGCTCAGAGGAAGCATTACCGTTGCTATGTTTGATTTCAAATATAATTACATTCTTCACTTAAGTATGTCTCAGAGGCCGTGTACAAGTCACTCTGCTACATCCTGTTATTACAGCGACAAACAAAAGAGAAACAGCCCCTGCGCCCGGAGACCCTCCAGTGCAGAAGTGGAGCCAGACCACCCACGGGCCACGGCACACAGACGCACGGACAGGTCTGAACAGGCAGTGCTGAGGGGCAGAGGAGTAACCCTGCAGGACGGTGTCCTTGCGAGAAGGCCCAGAAGCCCCTCGCAAAGGAAGAAAAGGCGCCAACTGCGGAGAACGAGGGGTCCAACGGCGAGACGGGAGGCGGGCCCGGCGGTGGGCGGAGGTGGGACGTGAGCAGATGCCGGCGCCCGGGGAGCCGCTTGGGCGACATTAAGTGCGTACACAAGCGCCACTGGAAGACGCAACTTTTAAGCCAGAAAGTGACACAACATTCACCTCACCTCTCCTGTGAGGGAAAGACAGGGTTCAGACAGGGACTCCGAGGAAACGGCAGGAAGGCGGAGGCTGCGCTGGGGCTGTTCCCGTGGGGCGAGGGCCAGCTCGGCACTGAAGGGAACGCGGCGCCACGGACTGTCGCCAGCACCCGTGGGCTGGACCAGACCAGACCGCACCCTCCATGTCCAGGTGCACCTTGTGGGGACGTGGAGTGATGTTTTACCATGCACTGATCTAGCCTGGACCGGTGCGGCTCAGGGGCTGGGCACTGTCCCGCAGGCCGGAAGGTCACAGGTTTGATTCCCGGTCAGGGCACAAGCCTGGGCTGTGGGCCAGGTCCCTGGTCAGGGGCATGTGAGAACCACCCGATCGATGTGTCTCTCCCTCTCTTTCGCCCTTCCACTCCCCTCTCTCTAAAAGTAAATAAAATCTTTAGAAAAGGAGACCCACGGATCTAGAGAAATAATGATGGCTGACACTTGAGTTGTGGTGGTGGAGACGAAGAGAAAACAGACGGATCTGGAATACAGAAGGTAAATCTGACAGAACTCATGACATTAGATGAGAGGCACAGCAAATCTGAAGGATGAAAAATAGCTCCTAAACTTCTGGCTTAGGAAACAGAGTTAAGGCTGGTGCCTTCTATCCATGCAGCAGGGAGTGGGAAGTAGACCTCTCGGGGGAGATGCCAGGGAACAAAGGTTCTACATCAGCTTTAAGACGCCTGTGGCACGTCCCAACGTTAGGCAGTCAGTGTAAGACACCAAGGCAGGAAGAGGCGCCTGAGCTGCAGACACGAGCGTGAGCGTCACCAGCACGTCAGCCCACGACCACGGAAGGAGGTGCTCCCACGGCACCTGTGTGACGCAGCGGACGCCTGAGCAGCACGCGCCATCTGTCTGAGACACAGAGGGCCGACTCTTCCTCGCGCTGACCGAAAGCAGGGCTCCCGCCAGAAGCTCTGCGAAGTGCAGGTGGCTCGTAGAACTGGGGCTGGAGGAGCCAGCTGTGCCCGTGCGTGTCAGAAAGGGGGGTGGTCCCTCGGGCTACAAGAGGCAGTGGCAGCGAGCCCAGGGCCCCGCCCACCAAGGCCAGTGCCGCCCCACCCACTGGGCCCCGTGGGCCTCAGCAGCCACTTTTCCCACCTTTGCGCAGTACAGTTTCTAGAACAGTGACTCCACAACCCTGTATGACAAATGGCACACACAGCTGAAACTCGAAGCAACAAAGTGGCGTTATCAGTCTATTAAAATTATGAAAGCTTGCCCTGGCTGGCGTAGCTCTGTGGATTGAGCTCGGGCTGCGAACCAAAGCGTCGCAGGTTCAATTCCCAGTCAGGGCACATGCCTGGGTTGCAGGCCATGACCCCCAGCAACCGCACATTGATGTTTCTCTCTCTCTCTCTTTTCCCTCTCTAAAAATAAATAAAATAAAAACCTTAAAAAATCAGTAAAAATTAATAAATCAATCTTTTAAAAAATTATGAAAGCTTTATGCTTTATGAAGAAAACATGTCCCATCAGGGGACTCAAACAAGGAATAAGTAAGGGGAGGTGCATGTAAACTTTTTTAAAACATTTTTATAAAATGTTAAAATCATTTTCTTAAAAATTTTCTTTACCTTTTCAAATATACCTATTGCCAGGTACACGTTCTTATGCTATTACTTTAGAAGTGTTTTAACGACAATCTTAATTCTTTCAAAGCGTCATAAACAACAACAGTTTTTCACTCTTCTGATCACTTAGGAAAAAGAAATTGTCTGTTTTCACCTGGTCTCGGTACTGGCTGTGCTGCAGGAGTCTGAGTCTTCCGGGCCGATGCACCCTCCTTTAAGAGAATGAAAAATGACACATGACATCAAAGTTTCTTTACATAATAAACACTTTCATTTAATTACTGCGAATACATTCCATACCTAGTTGTTTCTCAGTCACCCCAATGAACGTGCTATGGTCCTAAGAGTATAAAATAAAATAAATACCTTTTCCTTATTTTTTATGCTATTGGTCATGAGGTGGAAATAGAAACTTAAGTGGAAAATAAATTTAAAATTGTTACTATACAGTAGTTATTATAAGCATAATATTTCTCAAATATTCAATGATTTAATTGCTGACAATTTTAACATCTCAAATATGTCATTACCTGTTTTTAATCAAGTCAACCCTTTTTTCCCTTCAAACAGTTTCAAAATGAATAATTAATATATAACCTCACATTAGAAAGATGTAAACAAAGCCACAAACACTTCATATTAAATGCCTTTGAAATATTCAGGGAAAATAATCCCATTTACAAAGATGAGATCTGTCATATTTAAGAGTGGTTGAAGATATCTTAAAACTGAATAGCAAATCTCAACTGATCACTAAGCATGCAATGTGTACAAGAAAACATGCTGAGTGCTGAGTCTTGCCCATCATTTACTCAGGCGTTGATGCCTCTGAAAGACCTACGGCACCTGCCACAGCCCACGGGCCTGACTTCAGAATGGCGAGCTACGGCGAAGTGCAGAACGCAGTGAAGTACCACCTTCCCACCACGTGCGCTGCAGTTCAACTCCCAGGAAAATTCAGCGTGTGTCTGACCTTTACAGAATAGACCTGGCCGTCCAACTGTCTTAGGTTTGTGGGATTATAAAGAAGGCGTCCCGCTCACACACAAGTCCTGCAGAACGTGGAACCAGGTCTCGCTGTTTTTGACGGCTGTCCCACAGACTCCAGACTACCGTTCAGGGCCCCCTCAACGATCGACCTTCACCAGTTCTGTCCACCAAAAATGAACTCCCCCACAAATTTCTACAGCACCTCCTAGAGAGCAGCACTGCCCCCAGTGTCACCCCTCTAACCCAGAGTATCCCCTGAATGCAGCAAGTAACAGCTGAAAGAATCCTAGTTGATCTGTGCTCAGCAGCATCTCGGGGCTACCGAGGAACCAAGGTCAGCCCACGCATGCTAGCCAAGTATGTCCTACCTCACTCCTGATTTTACATGCTTCCATTCCCCCTTGGGGTCATGAACAGGGGTCTACCATTGGTTCTGAAAAAGACACTTAAATTTAGCCCTGCTCTGAAGTCAGAAAACTTCTCAGGCCTGTGGCGCAAGCTGGTGAGAAGCGAGGGAGAGAGACGGGCAGCCCGCACCGACACCTCACTCTGAGACTGCCAGTTCCAAGTCCGCTCACTCCCACTTCAGGAGTTCAAGGAAAAGTGAAACTGGTTTGTAAATCACCGACTGTCTTCAAAGAAAAATTCTAAAGCCTTAACAATTCCTCTTGAAAAGGGAAAAACTATTTACTAAATTTAAATAGTCAAAATTCACCATTTGTCCAAATCTCTTCATGTAATGAAAAAGATTTCATCTCATTTTAAGGCTAAACAGTCAAGAGATACAAATCCCAAGCAAAGTGCTGACCAATCACAATTAAACTAAAACTGGTCTCTAAGTAAATGTGGAACGGCACTTTCAGAGCAATGTGGGGGCAATTCCATCTGACCCAAAACATCAGCATCTGTTTCCTGCACTGGAAAAAAAAATGGGTGGTTCTTTGGGTGAACACTACCTGAAATACTGGCTTGGCCAAAAAGTCCAAATGGTTTTTCCCATAAAAGACTTGTTTTTCATTCTCACCAGTAACTTGACTGATTTGGATATTTTGTTGGCTCTCTCCCGAGTGGTATAACCTTGATTGTTCTCAAGTAATGTCTCGATTTGATCACTACCAACTTCAACTGGTCCACTGGGCCGTGTACCATCGTCCAGCAAGAGCTCTTCAACACGAATCTTCACAAACCGCTTTTGACACATTTGGTCAGTCATAGCACCTTCTCCATACTCTGCGCAATTTTTTTGTGTGTGTTTCAGTTGCATTTTACCTTTATTGAAATCATAAAGCATAATATGCCAAAAATGTGTATTTTCTTCCATCTTCAATATTAAAATAGCTATACAAAAATTCACCAAGTTTGTTGTTTTTTTAAATGCACACTGATATGACAGCTGTCACAATACAATCTAACAAAACTGTTTCAAATGAAGTTAAAGACAACTAAGCACTACTAGAGTCACCTTATAGAAAAAAATTAACAAGCTTTTTTTGGCCAACCCGATAAATGCATCTGGGGCCCATACTCATACTGAAGCACAAGCAGGAACGGAGACCAGCGTGGGAGAGACCAGACTCTGGCCTCCCTTCCCACTCGAGGACAAGCGCAGGTGTCCAGGGACTGAAAATCACTCGGCAGGGGCGCATGCTCTCCCCACACCCCCTTCTCCCTCACTCTTTTCACCAAGGACATTCAGTTGAATTTACCTAGATAACAGATAATACAAGTCCAGGAAATGGCTTATCTTTACTCTTAGATAATAAGCATGCCTATACCTGATTCATCACGTAATGATCACTTGAAAACTACTAACCACCGGAATAAAACAATTACTTCTGGGTCCAGGAGAAACCAGGAGCTGGGAGGCGTGGAAAGGAATACGGGAAACCTCACTTGAAGCTGACGGGAGGAGCCCTGAGGAGGGGCGCCCACACGCCACCACCCACAGCTGCGTGCTGCCACACCCCGAGCGCCTGCTTCCCCCCGAGGGGCTGGCACTCAGAGCCCCTCCCGCTCTCCCCTTTTCTCTGTAAACTCAGGTTCCTCTCCGATAGTCTCCAGACCTGCTTACGGTTTGTCACAGCTTTCACCTCCCAATTTGCAATTCCTCAGCCATTCCTAAATAAACTCGCATTCGCTGATAAAATAATTACTTTATTTTTAATGCTGACAGAGGCATTGCAAGCCTTGTCACTAAACTCTGACTCCTTGAGGGCTGCTCCAGACCGCCCAGGAAAATGCTAATGCCAACCCCAACAGCTCTGACTACTGCACACTTAGTAACGACGACCTTTACCCCATGAGTGACACATTATAGACTAAAATGTAGGCTTATGCCAGTAAAAATTACAACACAGTTATAACTATAAAGCTAAACAAACAGAAGAGGTGCCAGTCTGACAAAGAAACTCACTGCATTTACTGGGCAAGTTCACCCATACATTTCAGATGTTAAAGAAATTAGACTAAAGGGAGAACTTCTACAAGCCTGTCTGTCCTAAGATTTTTACAGATTCTCTTGGCTGGAAACATGCAGGTTGCTAGAAAAAGTTCCTTCTGCGAAAGGAACCTTTCTTTATTTCATGCCTGCTCTAGTTTTCTGTACTTTGTGAGAAGTTCTTAACCAGCTTAACTTGAACTTAAGAAATAGAATGCAGGTGTACCTAAAAGTTTAAAGTAAATTCTGATTAAGTACACAGGCCCCTTTTTATTAGTTTTCAGGACTCTGCTGTATAAACACTTGCCCCATAGCAAGCAGAAGTAATCAACAATCTGCGTGGAAGTCAGGGGCACCAGGCAATACTAAAAGTTCCCCACTAGCCAGCAAATGACCTATGGAGATCTCTTAATAACCAAGATCCAAAATAAATCCAGTGGGACATCAAAGAAGAATCCAATCAAACTGGCAAAAAGTAATTACTTCGCCCTTCCTGGAGAAAGGGCAGGAAATACGACTACAATACCTTTGGATCCCGCTCACTTCAATGAGCTGTGCCTAACACAGGTGCGGGCACACAGCAGCTGACCGACATGAACTTGTCGAGCAGATGAGGCAAGTGAAACGTAAACCCCCCACTGACACTTCCACAAATGACCTCTGGGTGTGCGGTCCCAGCAGGAGAAGATCCTATCACTCCCGGCAGTGCCATGGAGCATAATGGTTAGGAATAGAGTGTGAGGACTTAGCTGATCTTATTTTAATTCCCGGCTGGACTCCTCACCACAAATTAGCTCCTACTTGGGATAATTATTTTACAACTCTAAGCATGGCTCCCCATCTTCAAATGGGTATCACGATCATAAAACTATGATGAGCACGAAGGCCATGTCCGTCGCATCTCAGGTAGGCCAGCGTCCATCTGGACTCGGGGTCAGTGCTCAGTAATGGTCACTCTGCTGGCCACACAGTGCAGCCTGCACAAGGAACTGCTGATAAACACTGATCTGCTAAAATCGACATCCGCTTGTTTAAAACAAGTTGCTGTACATAGGCACTTAAGCATTGCTCTGCTACCTAAATCAAACACACGAACACAGGGAGCAGTAAGCACGCAGCAGGGTGGACAGAGGACTGAACGCTGGGACAACCTGGGTTTCCGCTTTCCCCTTCACTCAGGAGAGAACTGCGACCTCGGGACTCGAGGTCTGGGGTTCCCCATGTACAAAATGCCCAATGTTCCTTCTAAGATTTCCAGGGAAGTCACAGACATTCCTAAAAACAGTCCCAGAATTCCTAAACTACATTTCATCAGCTACACTAAAAATGTAATGGGCAAAAATTAAAAATATCAGATGGCTGGCACTGAATTCAAACAGTCAGTGTGAGCGGCCCGCTGGCTCTGGAAACCAAACCACTTCTGTCCAGTCGTCCACCTCCCGGGGCTGCAGCTGCGGCGGTGGTGCCCAGGCTCCGGGAAGACAGGCTGCGTGGCTTCCAGAATATTTAGAAGATGCTTCAAAGAAGATGAAAGTGGGCTTATGTTTTATAAAACCGGTTCACCCATGTTCAGGGGAAGGAGCCCTTTCTTGTTCAATGTGTGTCTATTGAAGCTGTCTGAAATGAATTTTCAAGGAAAACACCATTTTTGGTTCTTCAATCCGCCTGTTCAGTGGCATCTTCTCTGCTTGGCCACACCCCTGGACCCTCGCCCGCTGCACCTCCACTACTTCACAGAGGCTGACCACGTGGGACAGGTTCAGCCTCCAGACCAAGGTGTGGTGGATGATGTTTCTGAACTGCATCTTGTTGCTGAAACGTCCAGTAGATGAGAAGCTACTTCAGCACATGACAGAGGTAAAGAAATAGACAAAAGGAAGTATTACAAGTATAGCGAAGAAAAGACATGAGGCTGGAAGAAGGCTCATCCAACTATGGCGGCCTTAGAAACCAGTCACAGAAAGACCAGTGCCCAGGCAGGGTCAGCGGCACTGCTCTCCAGACGCCGGGCTCCCAGGGACGCGAAAGAGGACCGTGTTCGCTGTGCCCGTGGTCTGATGCTTGATTACAACCCGGAAGAGCTACGTGTCGCCCTGCTACGTATCACCCTAGCTAAATACTTGAAGCTTCCAGGCCCTTCAGCTTCGCTGCCAAATCTTCCATCAATGGAAGTTATCAGATGAGCCCAGAGAAGCAGAAGAAGATTACACTAAGTTTAATACTAAAGACTTGAAGGCTGAAAAGAAAAATAGCAAAATGACTGCAGCTCAGAAGGCTTTGGCTCAAGTTGATAAGACTGGGATGAAAAGTATTGATTCCTTTTTTGGTGCAAAAAGTTTTTAAAAGTTGGAAAGATTTAAAACTTTGGAGATGAAATCTAGAAAAAATATTTGTCTTTTACATGTGCCATTTTTGTCTTTCCTCCATGTTACTGCACTTCCTGTCAATCACCACCCTTTGACATTTTTTAAAAAATGCAGTTTTCAGATTCACTCAAACATTTCTTTGTATTCGAATTTTATGTTTCTGCAGAATATATGGAAAAGTAACTGTGTAAACTGAATGGCTTATAGACTTTGGAGTCTTAACTTGAATACTGAAAAGTAATCAAATAACTAGAATTACTCTCTAACATCTCAATTTCCTCACAATAAACATGTAGAATAAAAAATTAGATGAGATATAAATCTATCTTTGAAATAACAGACATTATTGGGGAAGACAGGCAGGATCAAGGGTATATTATGACCACAAACATATAGCTTCAGTTCCAAAACTATACATTTCTAGGAGTTAATGTCCCTAATGTCTGAGGAAAAACTGGTAATTCAAGATATTAAAGAAAAAAAAGCACAATGCCCCAATACTCTACAGCAAAAAAGAAAGAAAGAAGGTGCCCAGGAGACTAAACATACAAAGAAATACTTGAGTATGTAGTTCTTGCTAAAAAATATGCTTCAGAGCAAGTTACTAGCCCATCCTGAAATATTAGAATAAGCAAATATGATTAGTAAAACCTAATTACCCATCAAGAAGATCCTGTACAAGTGCACTGTATCTAGTATATCATTTTGTTGAATTCTATCATACATGTAATTTTAAAATAAGGAAAAATTAAATAAATAATAAATGTTTACATTAAAATTGCTTAAAAATAAAGTTCTGCTGCCTTCAAGAACATCGGAAACTACTCAGAGGGGAAAAAAGAGGCACACTGTATCACATCATGTGTCAGTAACGCAGCCCAGGGCAGCTGATTTATATAAACCCCAGAAAAAGGGGGTGGGGGTTGTGCCTAAGTTACAGGTGAAAGAAAACAGTCTCTGAGTCTTAATTAGGTATTTGTAAAAGTGAGGCAACTTGAGGGAAAAAAGGGAAATTTCATGGGAGGGAGTGCACTGAAGGGGTTAAATCGGATCTAGTTATATATAAAAGCTTATATTGCTTGTGCCCCATAAAACATGAAAACCAACATCTAACGCTAAAAACATTTAGAAAGCCAGTGCTTAAGCATTAAGGAAGAAATAAGATGAAAAAATAAAATTACAACCATTCATTTCCTCATCCCATTTTCAAATTATTCACTCGTCACTACACTTGCACCGAGTATGTTTCACACAGAAGCAAAATCTCTAAGCTGCTCCCTACCTTGGGTTTTTAGTCCAAATTAATGCAAACAATCACGTGGGACCCAGCCAAGCAGTGACGTTCAATTCTGCTCTGTCAGAGAGAACATCTGTCAAGCCCAGATATAAACTGCTGCCTGCCTGTGCAGCAGCTGAGGAAGCGTGGATTTCATATTACAGACTAAAGCCCAGGAAAACTGCTCAAAATCCTCCCTGCAGCTGTCAGGCAGCCACAAAGGGGAGCTCAGCCCGTCCTTCCCCAGCCCAGCCGAGCACTCCGTTCCAGCGCCGGCGGCTCCCACTGCAGGTCCGGGTGGTTCCCAGAAACATGGACACTGAGGAGAGGACGCAGCTCTGCATCGTCCGGCCGGGAAACCGGCAGACGTAAGGAGCTTCCATGCATCGCCGGCTGCCAGGAAGAGTCAACACTGCTCCCAGCAGAACGGACGACTACAGCTCTTTTGTTTAAAGCCAGAGAAAATGAAAGAAAGGGGAAGCCTCCGAAGACCAGCACCCGTATGAAGGAGGAGGGTGCCAGGAAGACAGGCAGACAGATGGACACTCTGGACCCCGTGAAAAGCAGGCGCAGGCGGCAGACCACTGGGGATGTGCGCATGTTCGAGGGCATCTTTCTGCTGAAGGGATGGCGAGCCAAGAGTACGGTCAGTGGGCATAACCCGGTCCACACGGATGGCCTGACCAGGAAAGGTACGTGGCTGTCTTGTGTGCGATGTGCATTTGAATGTCTGCTCCCTACCCGGTGTGGCCCTGGAGGCACTCGTGTCTGATAAACAAGTTCCCGCAGCTCACTGCCCTTGAAACTGCGAGAGGCTTTCGGAATGTATTATCTAAAATGTGTCATTGTTTAGAGCACAAGCCGTCACTGCTGTATTCCAGTGACCACGGGGCTTGGAGTAATTACAGATTATAGGCATACAGCCGATACAAGGCAAATAGTAACAAGATGTGCTTAAAGGTTTCTGAAAAATTAAAACTTAAAAAAAAAATCTGCAGCCCTCTAAAGAAAGCATAGCAATCCTCTACCAAATTAGGTCAAACTGAATCCTTACCCAGTAAATTACAGTGCTCCCTTGAAAATGGCTATCAAGAGAGACAATGCAGTGAAATCACATTAAATAGTATCAGAGAGGATGTTAACAAGAGCTTTTTCAGTCCTTTTAAAACAAAATCCTTACAGCAGCTTTTAGTAACAAAGTCTTCCCTCCAAAATTCATCTCCCCAAATAGAGAGAACGAATACGACCCATGCGAGTACCCACAAATTTTAAGTATTACCGAGCGGTAACAGACTACAGGGAGAGCATTTGCACAGGTTCACAGAAGGCATGAGCTTATGCACAGCACATCACAGTGGATGCATGTTACACTGTTCATGAAGACAACTTTAAACAAAGAAATAGCAATAGTTGCTGGAAATGCCCCATTTAAAAGAGTGAGCTTTAATTTTAAGCAACAGACTGCTTCTGAAAGGTCACACATAGGCTTTTATTCTCGGTGGTCATTTTTGAAACTCAAAAACATAATACTAAAACACTTTGATATCAAGACATCCATAAATAGCACTACAAGGTCAAAAATTAAACATAATGTAGCCACTGTGCTTCCAGGCTATGTTATATGTAGTAACAAACCACTGCCATGGTGTGTAAGCACAGGGCAGAAATAGATCTAATAAACTATTTCAGCAATCACAGTTATAATAGCAGCTCATGGTTCAGGAACTCAAGGATGTTTCTAAAATTTTTTATAAATCTATGGAAGATCTTAATTTTACTCAATTTCACAGCAATTAATCATAAAAGGCAAACATCTTAAAGGCACTTGTAAGCGTGCCATTCTAAAATTAATACTAAACAAATTTTATCAGGCCCTATTGTTATTATAATCTCAGCATCAACTCTCATTCATACCATGAGTTTTTATTCCATTTAAGAATGAAATCGGGGGTACTGAAAACATGTGGTTGTAAAACTCTCAAGTCTTGCTCAGTGCCTTTATGTCTCAATGTTCAAATTACCAATTAAACATTTTTATAAGCTAGATATCTCAACACAAAAGTGTAGAATTTTTCATTCAAGCACCACTGAAATCTAGGACTGTTTCAACAAAGTAAAGATAGCAACACTTTTATAAAAGCCAAATGATAAAAACAGTACGTGTGTGTACTAACTCAACATTTTACTGTAATATCCTCTCCATGAACTTTAATCTGTAAGGTATGAACACACATTAATAAGTTGAAAATATTATCATAAAACATAGGGGATATAAATCAAAAGCTATTCATATGCTGAAAATCTAAAGTGCAAAGCTATTTAGCATGCCCAACCATTTTAACTTTCTTGCCTTGTTCCCACTTTTTAAGGGGAAAAAAAACACACAAGAATATGTCGAGAATAATTTTACCATGTAATAGAAGGTTGTGATTTTACTTTATTTTTAACAAAGAAATAATACCTGAGAAAATTTATCAATAAAGAATTTTTTAAGGCTAGACACATGCACTTTTTTTATTATCAATGGGAGAGTAACAAATGGATACAAATGATTTCAAGCCAGAACAGCTTCCTATTTCACAGGCACACAAACACCATGAATGTAAATCAAGACGCCCCTGCATCACCCATTGCTGCAAAGCCACAGAGAACCCTGAACTATGCAGTTTTGCTGGGCCACAATGTGGAGCACTCGGCTGTTTCCGGTAACACGGAAACACTTCAGGTGTGGCGTGTTCACAAACACACCACAATTTGTCACTGTCTTCACCCTCACGCACCTCCTCCGTCCTCCAGGCACACATTCACCCAAACATTTACTGCTTCTCGAACTATAAGATTTAAACTTTTAAAAGATTTCAACAATTGGGACTTCAATCAGTTTCCAAGCACTATTATATCAACAGAAAGCTGCCACATTTTAATCTAGCTTTGGATTGTTTAAAATAGATTATCAAATACATTTTAAAGGTAATTTTCCTTTTCAATTTATACTCATAGACCTGATATCTACTGGTTTCTTTATGGGATGGAAGAAGAATCATTACTATTGATCAGATATTTCACTTGAAAACAAAAGCTTAGGAAGAGTTTCTCAGTCTAAACAGGCTGCTATTTACAGAACGAGGAGGGAAAGAGTGAGTTTCTGAATCAGAACACTCAGCCCTATTATGTCCAGCTTAGCTCACTGCAGAACTATGTTTTACTGGTGGAAGGAATAGCCTTGGTCTTCACTGTAGTAATGTAAGATTAAAATTCATGTAAATAAACTCGAATAAATAACAAGATAGTTTTAAAAATCCCAAAGCTAAAAAAAGAATCAGTTTATATCTCACAAAATGATTAAATAATTTTCTACATTTGAGAAATACCATTACTTCTAAAAAAGCACTACTTTCAGATACTACAAATTATCAAAAGCTGATGCCTGTACTATATTACACTTTAGAAATTTGTTCAAACTCCCAGCTACTTGCTCCCCCTAGTGGCTGTTACTAGCAGCACTTTCATTCACATATACGTCTTAACACTTTCAATATTTTCAAAGTACTTCACATTATATACATGAATTTCATTCTATAATTATTCAGTTATATAAAAACTTTCATTATTTCCTCCAAAATAGTTAAATTTCATGTCAGAATTAAGTAAATTTGGTATTAACTATGAATCTCTCAACATCACAGGCTAAATGAATACACACATATGTATATTATAATGTTTATAATGTATTAATATACATACATAAAATTATACATACAAATAAACAAATGGCCCTACATTAACTAGTTTTATTTTGCTTAAAGTAGTAAGCTTCACAATAAAACGTTGAAAAAAGCCAAAACTGCACATTTGTTAACACCCTCACAGAGAACGGAAGCTCGGCTTCTTCCGCCCCCCGCACCCGCACCCCCTCTCCTGGAGGCAGAAAGACCAGGAGCCAGCCGCAACCACGGTCACACCTGTGCTGTGCGCTGGGAACCCTGGGCGAGGACAACACAGCCACTTCTTCACGTGGGCGCCGTGCACCTTCCACACCGACATCCCCCAATCTTTTAAAAAACCTCAGGCTCTGAATGTCACGCTAGCAAAAGTCCTAAAAATGTAACAAATCCTCTTCATGCAAATTTAAACCACGGCGTAACTCGAGAACCTTTAAAAATACATTCTGTGAAAGTTAAAATTTTAAACAGTGGGCTGTGACGGTACCCAGCACCTGCACTCTGTGCATCTGAAAAGACTGCGGAGGCCACTTCCCTCCGGCTCCAACATGGAGGCGAACCGGGACACGTGCCGGTGCCTGCCGCGGCCACAGAGGGTTGAATGAGTCGTTGTTACGTATTTTTTTAAAATCCACCTTGAGTCTAAGTAAGGATAATGATCTCCTGAATGCTTCCTATTTGAAGAACAAGGTTAAAAATCAGAAAAGAGTGTTTGACGATGCTCATCGTTCATTACTGCCTCAAAGCCCTAGACTGAAGCTACTGGGCCCTGAAAATTAACTCCGGCAGGCGCACCTTCTCCCTGACTTTCTCGGCACAGCGGGGGCCGGTGGAGACGAGCCCGGCAGCCCAGTGTGACTAGCAGAACTCTGCCGTCGTCACCTCGCCCTGTCTGTCCCACAGCTGACACATGGCCATTTTACAAAGAAGGCTGCTGAGTGTGCACACCCCACCAACAGTGTGTCAAATCAATTTTAATTAATGCCAATAAGACTTCCACCTGCTCTCAGGCCTTGTTACATGGCCCCTCTCAGAAATCTAGTAACATTCTCGCTTCTAGAAACAAGCAACTTTTAAATCTTTAACTCGGGTGCCAAGTACAAACGCCTGGGGCTACTGAGAAAATTAAGTGGAAGAACAGCAAGGTGCTCACAGTGCTACCACAGAGTATTTCTAGAGAAGCTGACCCTGCCCTCAGCGAGGTCACGGTGCCAAAGGGAAACAAGTTTTAAACTGCATTCCAGGGTTATCACATTTCTATAGCTTCCAAATGCCCATCTGCCCTAATTTTATTATCATCCAAAGTCTCCTTCAGGCATCCCCATAATACTCGGCATTTTGTAAACTTGTATATGCTCTATCTCTACAGAATGACCGCAAGGGAGACCACGTGACCGAACAGAAATGCTGCCCAAAGAGCAGCCCTGACCCAGCAGAGGCAGAACGGCGCGGCCTGCAGTCTCCCCTCCCGTCCCGTCCCTCCCCGGGCGCCTGCACCATGCTGCAGTGGAGGCGGCGGCACTGCTGCTGGGCCAAGCGGTCTCTGTTCCGGACCCACCTCATCGGCGCCCTCTCCCTGGTGTTCCTCTTCGCCACGTTCTTGTTCTTCAGTCACCACGACTGGCTACCAGGCCGAGCCGGATTCAAAGAAAACCCCGTGACCTACACTTTGCGAGGATTTCGTTCTACAAAAAGTGAGACAAACCACAGCTCTCTTCGGAATATCTGGAAAGAAACAGTTCCTCAGACTCTGAGGCCTCAAACTGCAACCAACGCCAACAACACGGACCTGTCGCCACAAGGAGTTACAGGGCTGGAGAACACACTCAGTGCCAACGGGAGCATCTACCGCGAAAAGGGTACCGGACATCCCAATTCTTACCACTTCAAGTATATCATCAACGAACCTGACAAATGCCAGGAGAAAAGCCCCTTTTTAATCCTACTCATAGCAGCAGAGCCTGGACAAATAGAAGCTAGAAGAGCTATTCGGCAAACCTGGGGAAACGAAAGTCTAGCCCCTGGAATTCAAATCACACGAATTTTTTTGTTGGGCCTAAGTGTCAAGGTAAATGGCTACCTTCAACATGCGATACTGGAAGAGAGCAGACAGTACCATGACATAATCCAACAGGAGTACTTAGACACATACTACAACCTGACCATCAAAACACTGATGGGTATGAACTGGGTCGCCACACACTGCCCACACATTCCTTACGTCATGAAAACGGACAGTGACATGTTTGTCAACACTGAGTATTTAATACACAAGCTACTGAAGCCAGACCTGCCGCCCAGACGTAACTATTTCACTGGGTACCTCATGAGAGGATACGCACCCAACCGAAACAAAGACAGCAAGTGGTACATGCCACCGGACCTCTACCCCAGCGAGCGCTACCCGGTCTTCTGCTCTGGGACTGGCTACGTCTTCTCCGGAGATCTGGCAGAGAAGATATTTAAAGTTTCTTTAAGCATCCGTCGTTTGCACTTGGAGGATGTGTATGTAGGGATCTGTCTTGCCAAGCTGCGGATTGACCCCGTGCCCCCTCCCAATGAATTTGTGTTCAATCACTGGCGGGTTTCTTATTCGAGCTGTAAATACAGCCACCTGATTACCTCTCATCAGTTCCAGCCCAGTGAACTGATAAAGTACTGGAACCATTTACAACAAAATAAGCACAACGCTTGTGCCAACGCAGCCAAGGAAAAGGCAGGCAGGTATCGCCACCGTAAACTGCACTAGAAAAGACAACTTGTCTTCCCAAATGTGCAATCTGTAAAATATTGCTAAAAGCATGTATAATTAAGATTGATTACACCCATAGGACAAGTTTTAGTTAAAACTCATCACATAAAAGAACTCTAAAAGTATTTTTTTAATTTCTGAAAAGGTAATTCTTAAAAATACATTATAGGACAAAAAGGCACCCTGAGAGGATCTAGAGAAAAACTGTACGCGGGGATTCTGTGTATTAACATGCAATAACAAGCATGCACTCACCATGGCTCCAGTCTTACGTTAGGGGCCGACACGATGTATTTGCATATATTTTCCACGTAAGTTTTTATTTAAGAAATGGAGACAGTCGAGAGACCCTTCATTTTAGATTCAGTTCTACATGTCGATATATAATTATATGTAAATAAAACATCACTGTCAATTTTAAGGAAACTTTGTAATTGTGTGAAGACAGATTTTCTGGGGTTCTAAAAACTGTATTACGTGCAATAAGATTTAGTTGAGTTACTCCAAAAACACACTTATAAAGTTCAGATGTTTCATCAATCTGTTCTCATCTAAGTACTTATTTTTCAAAAACAATTGA
Source organism: Phyllostomus hastatus (assembly GCF_019186645.2). Lineage (NCBI taxonomy): Eukaryota > Metazoa > Chordata > Mammalia > Chiroptera > Phyllostomidae > Phyllostomus > Phyllostomus hastatus. Next base: position 20,125,611 of record NW_025333607.1, on the reverse strand, counting down.
GATATTCATTTTCTTTTAAGACTCACATATATCAAGGAAGTTATTTTGAAATGATGTGATAAAATGTGAAAAATCAATGTGTCTCAGGCTCAAATTTTTATAAAAACAAAAAATTAAATGTTTCAAAACAGACAAATGTGTTCTCCTGTTGGTGCAAGAGCCACACTAGTATTTGAAGGAGCTATTCCACTAGCTCGGGGACTGCACTCTGAAGGAGTACTTCCACTTCACTTCAAGCGTATCTGTAAAAATACATCATGTTCCTCACCGCAGCAGAAGTGATAACTTACAGGCACAAAGAGAACGCACTGCTAGAAACAGATAAAGGGGAAAAGAGGGCAGCAGCAGCTTCATTCAATCCATTTTTAAGATGCATGTCTGCCAAACGGCAACATATGGGAAGCTGGTATCTTGGCAGCAGGAGTGCACACACCAACATTTAATCATTTCTCGGAACCTACTTCTTCCCAAGTGCCAGTTTACAAAAACCTGCAGTTTTTAATTTGGTAGATGACGAATAGTCTGCATCTCCAGTTAAAAACCTTTTTGGGGGAGTGAGAGAAAACAACAAATGTTTGGTGAACACTTGATTCTAGGATGAACAATGTATTCAGTGCACTTTTATCAAGTTTTTAATAAAAAAGGTAAACAAAAAATCTTTACTGAGTGTTATGGTACAAATATTTTCTCAGTAGTTTTGTTTGATTCCATCACAAAATTAAAAATCAGGAAATACTAAAACTACTAGCTCTAAAATGGTGTTTTTATTTCATACAGCTATGTAAATTTATTGATCTTAGGCAGAATGTTACTTATCCTAATTCTAATAATGATCGTTTGTATCTTTGATTCTGAAGATAATGCATCAAATCAGAATTGTAACATTTGATAAACTTCAAAATTAGAAACTGTACTTATTTAATATGTTGAATTCTATTTATACTCGATTCATCTCCCATTTTCAATGCACTAGTCTGAGTGTTCTATTCTATATACAGTAATTCTCAAAGCTGAGCTAACACCCCCAGTTCTTGGTTTTTCACTTAATTTAAATTCCATACATTACAAAAAGACTAAAATTAAATCCCCAAATTACTAAATAAAAGTCACACATAAGATGACAAGAATACCAAAGCAGCGAAATCTGATGGAAGGCAGGAGGAATACACCCCTCGGTGTAGAGCACTTCTCTCATTCGCGCCCCTGGCGCGGAAGGGACACAGACCAGCGGGCGTGTGAGCGCGTGTGAGCGTGCACAGAGCCAGAGCCCCGCGCCATCGGTCCAGCATGTGCGTGGTCACGGTGCAGGATCTTTAAAAAAACAGTGTCTCCCCTCCAGAAAACTTCAAGTTTAAAAAGCTGGCTTGGGAAAAACAACTCTTAATAGACAACTAAATTCCTCCTATCTCAGGCACCAGTTTAAAATCATTTCTAAATCCCTGATATTTTCTTGAAAACTGATGGTAACTGACAATACTCTGAGTTCTCAAAGAGCACTGGACCAAATAACAGTTTCTTAGTACTACTGAGAATCCTTGTTTTAAAATAAGTATTCTATGATTACTTTATATTTGACCTTCCACTGTCAATAATATGCAAGCTGATTTCTTCAGCAAAATAGGAATTTCTGTGTATTTTAAAATATTTAAACATTTCACCAAATATTGACTATGCCTTACTCATGCCCAGAACTATGTAATTTTTATTATACATGAAAACATAACTTTAAATGACAATGTTGCATTTGGTCAAGGAAAAAAATTACAAAGTAATCTGTATGCTCAGTATTAATAGATATTTTAGAAGAAAATATCTAAACTCTTAATAGCAAAACCTCGTAATACTTATGCATTTATTTTGCTCAAGATCTTAAGTGATGAAATTCTAATTCAAGTGTTAAAACTGAAACTTGTCGCCTCTCACTATACTGCATAATTGTACTTAAGCTCAACTGCGCCAGCAGTAGTACCTGCCACCCGAAAGCCCTACGGGAACAGTCACAGAGCAACAGGCACCCTGCCTGGCCGAGCCCCGCGTGTGCTGTGCCGGCGCCGGCGCCATGTCAGAGCACTGCACACACACACCACACGGCTGCCCGGAGTCACCACCATACCGGGAGCAGGAGAGCCTCGGGGGCTCGCTAAGAGGCAGGGCGCCTTTCAAAGGCCACTCTCATAACCACTGCACTCCTCTGCTGCGCATTTTCCGCAGCGCCCGCCGTGGGGGCTACAGCGCTGGACATGGCCTGTCCACTGTCTCCTGTTCTCTGCTGCTCTTGGTCCGCTGCAGGGGCGCCTGCCGCTAGGTGCGAGTAAAGAGAAGGGAAAGGAGAGGCCATCCGTCCTTCAGTTACCATTCCTCTCCTTCCCACCGCTGCTGTCAGGCGGCCAGAACCTTGGGAAAGCACAAGCTCTGTGCTTACCTCTTGCTCCTTTGGACACTGAGACACATCTGTGAACAGGCGTGGCACTGACCAATCCCAAAAGGTGCTTCTGCTGAAGCACAACCCATCATTCTCAACAGACAAAGAGTACTACATGTACCCAATCCACCGCTTTACTCACCACATGTTGTGGTGAGCCAGTAAGACCCTCTGACCCAGCTGATCTGGGCTCTCCCACCCCCAGTGTTTGCTGCCCAACTACAAGATCTGACTATTACATTAACAGAGATTTAAGAAGCAAAAGTAATATTCGCAGTATATACTTTTAATATATCCTGCAGATTATCAGCGTATCAGAAGGCAGGTTATATACATCAAACACTAAAAAGGCGCATCTTGACTTCAGGAAGAAACCTATTACTGTGCACTCCATCGACGCAAACACACACCCTCGTCCACGCACAACACAAGGACAAACCTCACTGCTTTCAAGATAGTCTGCCAGCAGAGGAAAAAGAGCATCCTTGGCTCTACAGGACTGTCCCCTGCCCTGTCCCCCAGAAAAGGACTGAGCTAGAAAACAGCGAGAGTTAATGCAGCTGCCTCGGTCTGTTTACTAATCTAATTATTTCAACCTGCAGCTGAATTTTGACCGATTTTAAATTTGTATCCCACTTGAGACAGTATCATAAACACTGAAAAAAAATAAAAATATATCAACAGCACATTAAAATATATATTAACTCAAGTTCAATCATTGTTGAACTGAATTATAACTACAGAAGAGAATAACATTTGTATTTATTTATAACATCCAACAGATCAAGTGACTCAAAGAATAAAAAGAATGCATAAAATTAGTCAAAGGCAAGATTAAAATACTAAAGCAAGAGTCTTTTCTTAAAATTTTTTAAGTTCGTATAGTATGTGAATGGAAATCACTAAATGACTAAAGATATAGAATATGGGGAAAAGTATCAGTAGCTAAGAAAATATTTTAAATGATGATAAAAAACTTACTATAAAGCAGTAACAATTTTGGTTTGTGCAGGCACAAGGATCAGGCAGTTGTATTAAAAAAAAGTTAGCTCTGAAAGAAACCCTAACATGTATACTAACCTGGCATCATGAACAAATTAGAACCAATATACATACCATTATTCAACAGAAAAACTGGCTGATGTCTAAGGTTTAATGCTTAGGATTCAGGTTAAGTCCTCTTACTATTACTTAACTCATACTATTAAAGAATAAATGAATTCCAAGTTGGGCAAAGTAAGTATAATACTGTACTAATAATTACCAAATCTATTATGTGCCAGGTACTACACTAAGCATTTTAATGAGGGGGTAGGGGACTATTTTATTGATCACAAAGTAAAAATCAGAGAGAAAGAAATCAAGCAGAAAAACTAACCTCTACATAAACTAATGCCATAAACAAAATTAAAAGACAAAAGGCAAAACAGAAATTGGGAAAAAATGTATAATTAACAGAGTCTTGATATAAAAAGAATTCCTAGAAGTCACAAACAACAATGAAATAACCCAATGAATAAAATACGTTCAGTCTCACTAATCACATAAACGTACTTAAAAATTAGTACGGTCCCTTCTTCATTAAAATGGAAGAATTTTTTTAAAAATAACTGCCTATGGCACTTATGAGAACAGAACATCCCAATGACAGTGTAAAGTGGTAAAGTCTTTCTGAAAGACAACTTAAAAATATTTAACAGGAGCTTTTGAGAATCATCAGCCCACAATTAAAAATCTATTGTAAAGCAATATTCAAGGAAGTAAAACACAAGAAAACATGTTCACATTCAAAACAGAGATTAAATAAACTGTGGTGGTTAAAGAATAGAATAATACTACAGTCGTTTAAAACTTGAATTTAGAGACTATTTAATAACGTAGAAAACCATTTACATACTGTATTAAGTCCCTCCCCCCAAAATCAGTATACTATATAGCATAACCTTATTCCACAACCATACATATTAAAAAAATTAAAGCCCAGAAAATGAATGCTCAAAAAACAGGAATGGTAATGATTTCTAGAAAATGGGATGTCTGTTTTCTTCTTACATTTTTGTGTATTTTTTCAATTTTCCCAGGTTTAAAAATCAGTGAAAAAAGAAGTCATTAACAAGCTAATGGGCATTATAGACAAAGTAGATCTTATATACTGTAATCATTAAATCCACTCTAATTTAATAACTTTCAAATATTTTTAAAGAACTTTCTAGAGTTATAGAAGATAACCAAAACTTTAATAAAGTGACGGACTAGATCTTTAAAGAGAGAATTTTTCCATCATTCAGACACTTTTTAAGAGACTACAATTTGCCAGGTGCTGACACTAATGATGGTAACTAGAGAGGACATGGTCTGAATTCAATAAACGATGTTTGGGTAACTGAATGGCCGTAAGAAAAATAATTAGATCTGTTCCTCAACCATGTATCAGAATAATCTTCAAACAGATCAAATATCTTAATGTTAATAATGAAACAAACCAGTTCTAGAGGGGAAAATGTGAATTTCTTTATAACCTGGGAGAAGAAGAAATCTACCTAAATATGACCAAACTGAGAAACAGAGAGAGATTTATAATTGTGATTACATAAAATTTTGGAAAAATCTCTTGCATGGCAATAAAAACATGAAATCAGAAGACAAATAACAAACTAGGAAAAGATGTTTGCAACCCATTAATGTTTTACCGTGTTCCAGAACTCTAGCCTTAGGCTAACAGAAACCCTGAAGCCCAATACTCCTCAAGATTAAAGAAACACCCGAAAGTGCATTCATCTGAGAACTACTTCCTGCCAGCCTAGGCACTGAGACGTGAACTGTGAGGAGACCTATGAACAGAAACAACCATTACGTTGTTGAGACAACACTCCCTGAACAGGGAAAGACATACACCAAACCTTCAAGTACGCAGAAAGGTAACCGGGGTACCTGCCATAAAGCACACAACAGGGGATCCGACCTCCTCTGTGCTGCCGAGGGTCAGAAAAGCCTTCTCAGAGACAACGTTCAAGCGAACATCTAAGTGGTGACCAGATGCTAATCTGGTGACATGGGCACGACTCCAGGAAGAGGAACAACTGGTACAATGACCCCAAGGTGGGAAGAAACCATGGCACAAAAATACAGAGGAAGACTGGTATGCACTGATGCCAGAAAGGTAGAAAAAGACAGGGACAGGTAAAACCGCAAGATTTGTGGCAGCTGTTAAGAACGATGGTTTTTATCCCCAGAAGTGGTGGGAAGCCAGTGAAGACACAGCAATGTCTGGAAAATAGAAAAAAGCACAGGCTGGCTCAAGCCTAGCGGCTTCTGTGTTCTTAGGACCTTGAAGCGACACGCAGAACGGACTGTGGAGACACAGGAGTGGTGTGAGAAGACCGACTGTGAGGCTGCTGCATGGTCCAGGGCAGGTATAAAACGGTTTGGACCAGAAGAATGCTAGGGATACAAGACAGGAGATTCCAGAGAGGCTGGGAGGGTCAGCGGGCATCGTGCTGTCCAGACACTGCAGACGACAGAGAGGAAACACGGGGCCGAGATGGGGCCGAGGGTCCCAGCCCGGGCACTGAGGGGAGGACAGTGCCATGGACCGAGACAGAAACACCGTGTGAGACCCGACTCACAGGCATAATGTAACGACAGCCCCCAGAAACACACAGAGGGGCTGTGCAGTGGCACTGAGGACCCACATGTTACAGCATCAACAACATGAAGGGTTTTAGCTACTACTCCACATACAAGGGAAAGTATGGAAAGTAACTAGAAACAGAATGTGTAATATGAGCTAAGAATCATTCTTCTGACAAACATTTTCCAAGTAATGCCTACGTGCCAAGCACTGCTCTCCGTACGAGGCACTGCGCAGGGCAAGATGGGGTTCTCGCCTTCCGATTCCCGTGTTCCAAGAAATCACCCAAGCACATGAACGGACCAGAGCATTACTCGAAGGATACACTGGGAAGCCTTCCTAAGAAAGTAAACCTTGAAGTGAGGTGGGAATGAGGAGGTGCCCGACTTAGCGCAGAGAGGAGGAGGACCCAGGCAAACAACTGCAAAGACAAAGGCCTGGAGGCTGAGAAGAACCTGACCGTTGGTAGAAAAGCAGAAAAAAAGCCAGTGAAACAGAACTGTAGCAAGAGCCTTTCTCAAAACCTTTACAGTAGAGCAGGGCGTTGTGGATAGAATTCAGAGGGCCCCTAATCTGAATATGAAAAAACATTTTACAATTTTATTTTCACCAACCTCTAACAGAAATTAGCATTTCCATCCTTGGAGAATGTAGGCAACAAACCACAGGACCATGAACAATGGCTGCGACTCTGTCATCAACAGAAATCAGTTCTTTTCATATCACTGCCGCTACATGTATTTGAAATAATGCATACGCTCATACTTTAAATTTCCGGCATTTATTAGATTTTTCACTGGATCTTGCTATGTATCCCATTCATAAAGAAGTACAAACTACCATGTCATAACCTGCATTTTAAAAATACCTTGATAACTTTACTTCATTAAAACTGGTTTTGTCATCTTTTGTATTTTATATTACACATTAAAAATATTTGGAGAGAGAGACTCACAGGGTTCACCAGTCCACCAAGAGGGTCCATAACATAAAAAAAGATTATGAACCTCTAATCTAGAGGAAAAGAAAGTTAAGATTCCTAGCAGCTAAATGCAACTTTTGGTGCTTGTTTGGACTCTATTTCCAACAAATGAACTCCAAAGAGACACTTTTCAGAAAAATCAAAGAAACTGAAAAATGAACTGAAAGGATACCAAAAAATTATTTATGTTATGTGACATTATGCCTCTGCAGCTAGGTTAAAAAAAAAAAACAACACTGTGATTTTTAGAAGTGTAAAGTATGTAGACACAAAACATCGGAGTCTGGATTTTGCTTTATGATACTTCAGGAAAACAAGGGATGTGGAACAGATGAAGAAAGAGGGGTTTAAAATGATAATTACAGAATCTGTGTGATGGGCTGATAGAAAATCATACTAATTACAATTCTCTATGTTTATGTCTGGAGTTTTTCAAAATTAAGGAAAAAGGGGGGAGATAAAAGCCATTGAGTAGTTGCTTTTCGAAAAGAAGCCCCTTAAAGAGAGTAAATGACGAAAAGGCACCGAGGGTTGCAGAACAAATGAAAGAAAGATGCCCCCTTCTCCAGGCTGACTGGAGTCCCAGACCAGGAGGCAGGACTCCATGAGGCTAAGGAGATGTCCCTTCTTCCCTGTTCAGCTCAGGGAAGACAGGGCATCATGAGTCCCTGCTCTGGAATCAGTCGTATGTTGTTGAGTACGCACTGCCTGCCTGACAGCACTGGCTGCCAAGAGAAAACAAACTATTTCTCCTTACTCAGCCACCTTTGACCAAGTTAGCCTATCTTGCCACCAGAAATAGCAATAGTTTAGAAGAAATAGTAAGTTACAGTCCTGAGCTAACAGGTGCTGATTAAGCTCCAGCCTCACTCCGAGGAACACCCGACAATTCAGAAGAACAGTGGAGGAGGAGGAGGAGGAGGAGGAGGAGGAGGAGGAGGAGGAGGGAGGCTGGGTTGGTGCAGACACACAGGAACGACGCGGAATGACGCAGGCCGGGCCCCTCCATCTTCAGGACTGGTAAGAAGGGGAAACTGGATGGGGGGGCAACACCGCGTTCAGGCAACTGGACTGCACCAGACGGTTCCCGGTTGTCACAAAACAGCTGACTAAAAAGCAACCCTTTCATCGGTGTGACGGAGGGGCCGCCCACCCGCCCCGCTCAGCACACGTAACCAGAAACACGGACGAGGTCTGCACTGGCAGGAAGGTGGCTTCCCTGCCCTTACACTGTCCTGCTCACCTCACCCGCCGCCAAACTCCGCAGGCTCCCCGTCTTTGCAAAGTGCTTCCTCAGCCCGACTGGGGGGAAAGAGCCTTGTAACTCTGTTCTCCAAACACCGGGTGCTGGGGCACTCGCCACCTTCTGCCCGGGACTCCCAACAGCAGGGACACGCTCGCTCTTCGAGCTGCTCCACGACCAGAAAGCGGGTGGCAGCCCTCTGGGCCGCCGGCACCAGGCTGCCTGACTATGGAGTGGGCTCAGTGGTCTACAAGCAGACCCGACACCAAATCCACACGTGATGCCACGCAGCTGCCACACTGAAGCGTGTTTTTGTAGCATCTACCACACTGTGACCTTTACACTGGTGCCTGAAGCTTTAAAAAATTACATAAGCTTTTCAAAAATACTAATAATGACTCAAAGTTTAGAAATAAATCAAATGTGTATCAATGATATCTCCTACATTTAATCCAGATTTTTAAAAAGTTCCCCAACTCAAATAACTAAAGTTTTAAATGCTTTTTTTCCAGTGAAGTAACTGAAGGGGGAAAAATCTGACAATATATACCAAAGTTCTTGATAAATTATAACGTACCCACAAATTTATATCAGAATGGTTATGATAGTTCTATGTTAAAACTCAACAGTTCCTAAAGACGTTATTATTTTATGCAGCATTTTAAGATAAATTATTAAATTCTATCATATTAAAAGCTGAATTTTGGGGTTTCCTAATAAAGAAAACTAAATGCCTTATACATAATAATTTTTTTTTGAAAAGTTGAGGACATGCTTAATTTTAGTTCTCAAGTTTGATATATTAAAACATACAAAAATTCGATTCCAGGATGTTTATGGCAACACATATAAGACAGCGATGACAAAAAGACACTGTAAGAAAATTGAAGAACCTAAAAATATCAAATTTAGGGAAGTCAATAATTAGACTGATAGTGCTCAAAATTCATTCAGTGTTTGAAGATGAAAATAAAAAACTCAATTATTTCTGACTCAAATTGTAATTTGTAAAAGTGTCAGACTAACTTGATATCAAAATAATTATGCTTGATCTTACACACTATTGCAAAAATCTAAATGTAAAGATTTTTCATGACAACAAAAACTACAACAACCTCAACAGGAGACACTTATCTGAGTTCTACGATATGGCTTTTGTCTCCAATTAAAATAAAAATCTTTAAGAACTTTAATTCCTCAGTATCACAAATGAATGTATCCTTGATTTATTCACAGTGAAATGCTATTCTAAAATTTCAAATAAAATTTAGTTTCATCCAGACCAGAAGCAGTCAGAGTTTAGAACAGATATTTAAAATAAAAGTGGGAACAGTCACTCACAGAGGAACACGAGAAGCAGGAAAGACAAGAAGAACAACACTAAAAGAAACATCCATCAAGAAAAAGACCTGGAAAAAAATCAAAACTTAGAATTAAAGATCAAATGAGGTCTGGCACAGTGGGGGTAAGGGGGAGGGATGAACTAACTAGACAATCCAATGAATAATTACAGAAATACTAAAATAATTAAGAAAATAAAATTTGGATGTTGAATTTATATAGAAGATTGGAAACTCACTGAAGATTTAAACCAATCTATGAAGACCTAGAACTTGAGACAGCAAACTAAAACTCTGCCAACAACAGCCAGCAGAAAAGTATCCATCAAGGAAGTATCTAAACACCAATTACAGCATGTTATTAAACACAGTAGGCTGTTTTTCACATGAATGAATTAGAATCGTCTATCATTAAATGAAAGGAAATAATCTTTTTTCCTCAAAGAAATGAAAAACATATATAAAATCTTATCTGTGCTAAAAAAATTGGTGGTTAGTCTACCAAGACACTTAGAAGGAGTTAGAATTTAAAAGTGGTGAAACACATTCAATACTGGTAATAATTCTGTTAAAATTAAAGGGATTCAAATGGTATTGATGAAAGTACATAGAAATTAGAAGCTACACTGTACTTCATCCAAGAGACTGTTAAATTTAAAGGAAATCAGTTTGAGGTTGTGCATGAGTCATATGTAACTACAGCATTACACATGGACCTACAATTAAAAGAGTATACACAATCAAACTGCAATTGCATGGCACAAATTTTCATCACATAATTAACAAAATACCATTATATTTCCTAACTGGTTTGTTTTCTCCTAGTCTCTTATTTCTTTAGTTTACCGATTTCAGGCAGAAAGGGAGGAGGAGGGAAGATGCGGGGGGGAGGAAGATCGATGTGTTGTTGGACTTGTTCCGCATTCACTGGTGGACTCCTGCGTGTGCCCTGACCAGGGACTGAGCCCACCACCTGGTGCGCCGGGATGATGCTCTCAACCAACCGAGCAACCCTGCCAGCGATTTTCTATCCTCAGAATGTGATCATATTAGACCACTCTGAAACAAGACGATGCTAACATTATTATTAAAAGTTATTACACAACGGTTTTTGGGTTACTTCTGATCTAAGTACCTGAATAGTTCTTTCTATGCTTCTTTCAAAAATAAGTCTCAGGAGTTTCACGATCACAGCATTAACTGCGTGATCACTGGTAGACTAACTTTAAAAGATACGTTACAGATAATATCAAAATCACTAATTTTTTACATTGTTTTTTAGAGAATATTTTTAGTTTATTTGAGCCAAACTGATGACATACACCTGGAAGCAAGCTTTCAAATGCTCCTGCTAAGGTGTGCATATATTTTAGAATTTTAGATAAACTCTTTAATGAAGTTTAACCTAACTTCACAAGCCTAAACTAATGGGAGTTTAATTATAGCTTTACGTCAAACATATACACTGCACAATGGATTTTCATTATATTCACTTCTTTTTTAATTTGTATTGAATTTATTAGGGCAATGGATTTTCAGTACATCTAGTAAGATAAACTTTTACTTAATATGCATTAAAATTTCCTAATACCTATTAATAGGTGTTCTGTTGCCCTAATTCACTTTTCTTGAAGTATATTAGCACCAAAATGCTGCTCATGGCCATGGCTGGGTTGCTCAGTTGGTTGAAGCGTCGTCCCTGACACCAAAAGGTTGCAGGTTAGATTTCCCTGTGAGGGGCACATGGGAGGCAACTGATGGATGTCTCTCTCAATCCATGTTTCTTTTTCTCTCCCCCCGCCCCACTTCCTCTCTCTCTAAAATCAATAAACATATCCTTGGGTGAGATTTCTTTAAATTGCTGATTATGCTGACAAAATATCAGGATAAAATGAGACTTTATTGTCTCTCACCACAAAGAAAGTACCAGTATAAGGAGATTAATACCCACCTATCTAAATAAGTGTTCACACCAAATACTACCAACTTAACAAAAAGGTGTTTTCTGTTCAGTACAAAAAGTTTACAAAACATTATGTTTAATGTAAACACATTTCTGCAGTAGCTGTCACGATGAATTCAGTGGGACGACTAAAGAGTACCGAAAGGAACAACACTAACCAAGGTACACCTGCACACATTTAAACCCCTAAACGAACCCCAGAGGAAGTCACTACGATACCGCTCTCCAGATGCGAAAGCCATCTTTCCTACAAAATAAGGACACGAGGCAGTGTTTTCTGGGACGGCAGCCACGCGGCCTCCCAGCCTCCGTGCTGAGAGGGAGGCGCCGCAGACCTTTCAACAAGAGCATCACAGGCTCTCACGGTAGGGTCCACGAAGGCCGTGGGGCAGCCACTGAGAGCCCCTCGTAGGTGGAGAGACCTCTGTGGGATCCCTGACCCGAGGGTCACAAACTCTCCCTTGAGCCACTGCCCTGTTACCAGCTGGAACTTGATGCAGAAGGAAAAGGCTGAGATGGATCAACACACCCAGGAACACAGGTGTGCTACTGGAACGTGTAGTCACCCACTCTGTGCCTCCCGGTGTCAAGACGTCGTCCTCCACACCGACGGCCCTGGAAGGATTATGAACTTCCCAATGCTGCCGGACACTGCCTCAGGACAGCCCACGGAGGCATCTGGACTGCCTACAGATTCAATGGCGTACGACAGTCGCCTCTGGGCAGCCATCATTTCACAGCTTCTGCCTGGGTCCCGTCAGGCGGAACTGGAAGAGTGTATCTCATTGCGAACAGGTGCGGAAACAGTGCGTCTGAAAAATGGGAGACCATGTTTAATGAAGAGCTAGGGACCCTTTCATCGTAGCGCACAGGACCTCACAGCTGAAAGCCGGAGAGCATTCAATAGCTGCCCTGCCTCTTTGAACAGAGACAGGAGAAATGGACGCGAAAGGCAGTGGTTTCTTTGTTTCCTTGAGGCACATCACCATCAGTAAGAAAAATAAAGATAATGAAAACCATGAAAGTATTAAGTGTGATATTCTCCATGGACAGTCAGGACCACATTGTACTGCTAGTGAGCCTAATGGAAAGGGTCTAACGATTGTCTCCCTGAGTCTTTCCATCTGTTCCAGCTGGTCAGGATACTAAAGAAAACAAGGATGAACACAACGATTTCCAGAAATCAAGGAGCCGCTGTCTTACTGGCAATACACTGAAGATGGTGCGACAATCACGACTCGGCTTCCAGAAATGAGTGCTAAGAGGACATTCAAGCAGTTTTTGCCGGATCCCACCAACACTGTGCTGAAGGGTCAGAGGTTTGGGGAAGGAAATCTCTGCTCATCTACTGATCAAGGAAGCAGTGTAAGGATGACAGTAACAACAGTAGTGAAACTCAGAGATTTCCTTGACTGAGAAGGATGAAGGACTGACCGGGCCTGAGCTAGTGGCTGGCAATGAATAAGGGGAATTTATAAGACATTAAGCCCAATGTGCTGCAATAGCCAAACGTTTGACGTCTCTCACCTCTCAAGAACTGAATCCAAATCCAGATAAAGAAAAGCCTCCTGTAACGTTCTAGAATTAGAATACACCATTTTCTTTGAAGGGAGTTCCACATTATGCGGACTTGATGGCAACACATTGAAAGCTACTCATGCGGTGAGAGTTGGGAGCAAGAGCACCTTCTGTCCGTCACAGTGAGTCCCAGAGAAACGCCCGGCCTGTGGGCACCGGGGTGCGGACACCTCACTCTGCACCCAGGCCCCGGCGAACAGGCCGGGGTGTGGCAGCACGCGGTTGCCTCCTGAGCTTTAGGCTGCGCCCAAGCATCCAGACAGACAGGAACTTTCCAGCCTGTGCTGTACACGTCACTCCTGAGCAGCCCGCATGCGTGCCTCCGTCGTGTTCCCATCCATCGTCAGCCCACCCCGGGGTCCGCTGCACTTTACAACAGGAGGGAAGGCAGGCGAGTGCAGCAGGTTGCTAAGCAGCAAGCCTGGAAACCAATGATCCCATTTTAGGCTTTCAAGCAACAAATGAGAGATTACTTGTTCTGACTACCAGAAACCTCTTTTTAAATAAAGGTTAAAAACAGTCAGAAACTCCACCTGTTGGCCTCTCTGTGCTGGGAAAAGTGTCAGTGGTAGCTGGAAGGCTGGGCAGTTGTACTGTGACCTGTGAAGTTTTAACGTGTTAAGTAAAATTATCTTGTAAGACAAAATCAATCAATCAGTAAATAAAATAACACGGCCACTGAGAGAAAGGTACAGTGACCTTCTCAACTTCCTGAGCTGCACAGTGAACGGAAGAGCTGGGATTCAAAGCCAGGGCCGACCGTCCACAGTGTTTCCAACTGCTTCACTGCTCTGGAACAAGCGGGAACCGCCTGTGCTCAGCCCAGGACTCCATGGGAGGGCCAGGCGCCCCGGAAGGCGGTGCGCAGGAGGGCAGCAGGATGGCTAAAAGGCATCAGGCCGTGAAGCCTGGGGCGACGAGAGAAAAGCCCCTCCCGACAGAGGCAGCGTCCACTCGCTCCAGGCTGCACCCACGGCGGTGGGAGACTCGGGGCTCAGGCTCACAGAAGCAGCAGCCCATCCAGGCTGCCCGCGTGACGTGCCCAGGTTGCCCAGACAGGCAGCATCGGCTGCCAGGGAAGAAACACTCCCGTGCGCACTCGTAGAACCTGCACAATAAGCAGTCTTCTTCCGCATCTTCCTACCTGTCCCGCTCTCCCCACCAGGATGGTAAATGCTTGGGGCCCTGCTCCCAGATGTGCTTTCCCGATGTCCTCGAGTCAACCCCGGCTCAAACTTCAGGCCTCACTGCCACTACTGCCCCCTGAATGGACCAGTCCGACTTGTACAAAGCCCCCCAGTTTCAGGTTCCCATGGCACGATGCACCCCCACACACTGAGCACAGCCACGATTTTCTCAGAGGGGCTGAAGGTCTCTCTTCCAAGGGACGCTGGACGAAGTCCAAGAAAACGTGCCAGTCTTTCGCCTCTGCCTCCCAGGGCCCGGCGCAGCGCACGGCCTGTGAGCAGCCCTCAGCGAGTGTGTGCTGCCCCCACGGCGCCCTCCGGCCCCCGGCAGACGCGGACACGGCGATCAGCACCTGAGCAGAATGAAAAGACGCTGCAACACAGGGCGCAGGGAGGTTACTACAGGGAGGTTACTACGGTACGCATTTCTGCTTGAGAACAGAAGTTCGTGAAGAGACTGAGATTCTGGATCCTTCTGCAAAGTAAAGGTTGATGGTGATATTACACCACTAGCACAGACACTGAAAATCCACCCAAGTTTACTTACTCCTAGAAAAATGGTTCCCCAAAGACTTATCAGAACTACTGCCCGTAAGAGTCAACTCAAATAACAATCTTAGAGGAAAGCTGTAGAGCTGCCCAATCTCGGAGTGCAAACCGTCTCCTCAAAAGCACGCAGACGGCAAGATGGTCCCTGGACAGTCGGGGCGTGCGGCGGAACAGGGGCGTGGAGCGCAACAGGGGCGTGGAGCGCCGGGCCCCGCCGCCGAGCGAGCTGGAGCCGGAGGCGGAAGCGGAAGTGAAGGCGGGCCGGATGCTGGCGTCAACGACCACAGCCTTCCGGGTCAGCGACTTGCCACCTCTCCTCTCATGGGCCACGGCAGCGAACTACTGACATTCTGTGGAACGCCAAAGAACACACCTTTTGCTGATCAGACACAAAATAGGTGTAATTTTGAATATCTACACCAGAGGACTGTTGTATTGGCTGTTGTCATTTTGTTACTTGACAATGTAAAGGGGAAAAGGCCAGTGCCCCTGACTGAACAGCCAGGTGGTGCATATTTTAAACATTCTTGCAGCACACCGGTGGAGTGTCCCTGTTATAGAGGACAGAGGGTGAACTCGGATCGCACTTTCGTATTCCCTCTCCAGCTGAACCATAGCCACGTTCCTTGCTACTACCTAACAAAGAAAGGTCTTCATCAACCCCTCTCATTTCCTGAACTTGATTTTCATTAAAGCACAAGCAGGTGGCATTTTCTTAGGTAATACGGCCCCCTTCATAAAAGGAATCCATGAAAATATACTCTGCTGTCCCTGCACTAAATGGCTTCTACTCTCCACCCGTAGCTCCCAAGACAGCTTCCCTCACAGCTTCCCTCACACTGACCCGGGGCAACAGGCGGTCTCCCCCGCGTTCCCGGCAAGAGGGAGGACAAAGGCAAAGGAAGGACGGGCAGGCCTGGGAAAGCAGGCATGCTCTCGATCAATCTATTAAAAGTGACGACCAACCGAGTGTTCTTAAACACTCTAGAACCCAAGCAGCACCCTTTGGGGCAGGCACACAACTGGGAAAAGCCCTCCAACAACCCTTCCACACTCCTGCCTCGGCCTCTGGGACCTCTACATGAACCGCACTTCCTGACGTCAGTCAAAATCAACCAGCGACCCAACCACGTCAACTTGCAACTAACTGCACAGCCGCCTGGGCTTCTGTTCCTGTAATAAACCTGAGTAAATGACTACTTCTGTGAAATACCAACCAAATATTACCAACACCCTGGCTGGGCATGAATTTCTATAAATCTCAATAACTTATGATTCTAATGAAGTATTTTATTATCAAAACACATACCTTTTCTCTACAACACATCAGAAAACCTCATTTGTGTAAAAATTTTCTACCCATCTGCAGGAATCAATTTATTAATTTAGTCTTATATCTCTAATAGAACTCTGGTGTCTGGAACTTAGTCATACAGATCAGCCGTAATGTAGACTGATTCTAATTTCAGTAATTTTGTATGTCAACTCGGCATATCAAAACTCTGAAGAACAACGGCAACAAAATGAACTGCACATAAATTAGAAAGAAATCACATCTGTGTAACTCATTAAGCCTTTAACAGACACTTAACTACTTTGTATGTCTGGGTGGGTATCATAAAAGAAACTATTAGTTGGAGAGTAAGGTAAAAAATTAGTGAAACTCGTAAGCTCACAAGTACATAATAATTCCAGAAGAAGAAAAAGGGAGGGAAAAAAAGCAGCATAGGCTTGAGGTTTAACTTTTTAAAAGAAACAATTACCAGAGTAACTTCAAGGCTTTCCAGTTCACACTTCCGTAAGCATTCCATAAGAACTGCTAAAATAAGCCAGGCCATAGCAGCAGAGACCCAAACTGGGCACTGAAATACTGAAAGCGCTGGCAGCTTGACCGTTCTTAGTCTTTCGGATGCAGCCCTAGACAGCGTCTTCCCGGGACTGCTCCCGTGCCATCGCACACCACCAACGTGCTTCGACTCGCCTCTCTCGTTAGCGTACGTAGGAACAAAGTCTCTGATGAGGAAGCAGCCGTATCATTCCCCACTGCTTAATCAAGAGACTGCCCTTGGGTTTGAGAAAAATTGTTCTGTAAAAAGAATCACTACCAAAACGATCACTGATTTTACAATTTGCATGGAAACTGAGTAATGAAACCAATTTAATGGCATTTCACATGAAGCGAAAGTAAAAACGCCAATAACTACAGGCTCCCTTTGATGGCTACCCCAGGAAAACAACTCCACGTCCCCACTGACCCACCTGGGGAACAACCAGTAGGCGAGTCCCGTCCCCAAGAAGGTCAGCAAGCGAACCTTCGCAGACCCACGTCAGCTCTAACAGACTCCAGTCACGCCGTGAAGTCGGGAAGGACGCCGCGGGTGTTAGAAGGCGGGCGTGTCGGACCGCCCACCCCTCGCCCGCACCCACTGGACTCCGAGACGCTGGCCTTCCCGCTGGGGCTCTGCTGGGCCTCAGTCGTGGTGACCTCTGCGTTGTCTTCCACGGACGCTCTCCTGCCAGGCCTCTGCTCACCCGTCACCTCCCCGGAGACACCGGCCCACAGGCACCGCCCTCACTCCTCCCCCTCGAGCAGCCCTACCTGCCTCAGCCCGGGTGCAGTCCCAGACACCAGAATAAGGTCTCACACGGTGCCGGGTGAGTGAACGAGTACACGCACAGGTTCAGAGTTATGAAAGTAAATCTGACGACAATTTAAAAACAGCTGTACCATCAGCAGAGTATCTAATCCTCAGTTCCACGGGAAAAAGAAACAAGTCAACTTTTAATATTAGCGTCTCCACTGTTAAGTGCTGTTTCTGGAAATGAGCAGAGCACGGCGAGATACACCTCACTTGTGAGCCATCAAAGCGAATGAAGGACCACTCCCTGTCCCTGCGTCCTCAAAGGTCTGGTGGCTCCCAAAACAAAGCTCAGCACCCGTGTTTCAAGTGTACGGTACTCTAATTAATGCATACACTGTTTTAAAGTCAAAAAGGTGTAATGATCTATAACATAAATATGCAAGATGAGGTTAATAGAATTCCTGCTCTATGTCACCATGTCCTATCACTAAAAATTAAGTGTTAAAAAACATATATGACTTAGAGACTTCAGATTGCGAGTTAATAAAACAAAACAGAAAGATTGCTAAAAGTGAGCCAAAGGCTTATAATCGCGGACATTTGCGTATTTGTAATAAGCAAGGAATCAACACTGCACTGTGTCTTTTTAAGACCGTAAGGTATCATGGCAAGAAACTCTCCAAGCTGGACCTTGGCCGCCTCACTGGCTTTAAATCCTCTAACCAGGTAGCACCCTACCTACCTGCAGTTAATTACAACAGATTTAAACACACTCAACTCAGTCAAAAGGAAAAAAAAGCACAGAAAAATAAGGACACCCATGAATCAAATAACCGCCACACAGCCCTAGTGACACGACTGGTCACCAGTGACTGTTTCAAAGAGGAGACACTGAAGAGGAAAGGCTTCTCCAGCATCCGCTGCCACATACAGTGAACGGGACAAAGGAGCTCTGCGGTCGGCGGGACTCACCGTCACGGACTTCAGTGTCATGCCGTGGTAGGTGCCCATCGTGTCGATTTTGAAGCCCTCCGTTTCTGTAAGGGAAGAGGCTTTCTATTAGACTTTAGTATTTCTTTATCCGTCCCCAATCTAAAGTAATAACCTTCAATATACCTTAATAATTTAACAGCACAACAAAGCCTTGAATCTACTGTACACGTGAGGTTAAATGACATACTTGTGAAGATAAAAACTGTTCAAGGGCACTAGTCTCAAAAATACGTTCACCAATGAGCCCAGTATGCGGAAGGCGGTTAAGACCACCTCTACAACTGTATCCACTACACGCACAGGTTGTTGGGAGGATCAAAAATTAGACTAAGATGCTTGATGATATTACCCCAAAATTATTTATACGTAATACTCAATTTGTAGTACCACTAAAAGCAACTGTCATGAGAAGTCTTTAACATATATAAGTTCACGTTCCAAAATTACATTGATAGGCGTATGTTATGTTGTAAAAAACTAGTGTTGTAAACAGGATAAGGGTTCTAAGACAGAGTCCAATACGCCCTTCTGTGAAGCGTCAGCTAATAAACATTTTACACATCGCAAGCCAGGCAGTCTCTGTCGCAACCACTGAGGTTTGCAGTTGTGGTGCAAAAGTAAGAGAAACAGATCGGCATGGTGGGGGTCGGATCTGATCTGCGGGCTGTGACTGGCCAACCCCTAGTTTATACAATTCATTTCACAAGAACACTGCAGTGAATAAAAGAACAGACCACTGTCTACACCGTGGATTTAGCACATGCCTGTGTCCAGCAAATGAAGTCAACATACAAATTCACTGCATCAGACAATATCCTTTAACACAACTGAGAGACTTCAGACAGTGGGGGGGAAATGACAAATGTCAACATCCACTTGCTACCACCTCACTTTTTCATGAACCAAGTCAAGAGAAATAAGTTGTTCCATCGACATTAGTCCACCTGACCACTACACCATGGGGACCTTCACAAAACGATCCTCGTACGGCGACTCGGATCCACGCTTCCCAGGTTCTCAGCGCACAGTTACAATCTGGGAAACGTGATCTGACATACGGAATCTCCACTCTAAAATAACTTTTGGAAAAACAGCAGTAACATTCGTAACAGCAAATGTATGTAATAGCTTATTACACACCAGCCACTAATTCTAGGGACCTGATTAAGCAGAGTAACCCCCAACAACTCTGAGAGACAGGCTCTGTGCCACTACTGCTGCCAGAACTGTGCTGTGACAGAGGAGGAGACCGAGGGAGAATGCGGCCGTCCGAAGAGGGAATGCACGCAGCTAAGCAGGGGCAGGCAAAGTCACTCTGCAGGAGACCGGACAGGGTCTTGAGGCTTTGCCTCAGACGGCACAGGCTCGTCACAACACTGCCGTCCTGGCACCAAAGGAGCCATAAACGCACACAAGTGAAGGAGTGCGACCACACTCCAGATGTGGCCCGCCAACCCTGCCCTTACACGTCCGGGCGCACTGCCTCTCCAGCTGAGTACGACAGCAGTACAGAAAGACAAACATTAAGTAACTTGCCTTCTTTTCCTTTGAATCGTTCCTGGTCGTATCTGTTGTAGGCAGCTGGGATAGGCTGTTTGGTGCGCAATGTGGGATCCTGCAGAAAAATAAATCATGACTTACACGTTAATATTCTAAACTGTTACTAAACACTCATGATGAAAACCACAATAAGGGTATTTTCTCCTAAGCTTTTTTCTTACTACAGCCAACAGGACAAAGGGGGAGAGTCATTTGGTGCTTATTTTTAAGATACTGCTTACCACGAGAAAACGGCCAGGCCTACGGGAACAAGGGCAAAGGACCCCAAGTGAACGCGCACCAAGGCAAAAAGCAAAACCCTTAGACACTGCAGAAATAAAGCAGGTGAGCCTAGTATTTTCATTCCAGTTACTCAAATTTCTTTATGAAATAATAAGCTCCCTCCAATTATAAATATGTTCTTTAACAAATAAAACCTCTTTGAATTCAAAGTTTACTAAGCTGACATTTTAGAGCCTTTTAACTGAATTGTTTTCTGAATTGTTCATCTTTAAATTAAAACAATGACAACTGTGACAACAAACCCACTACAAATGTACTGGGTCAGGCTGAAGTTAACAGAGGTGTTTTTCCCCCAAATACTTAGAAAAAGTTGCCAAGCAAATGATGGATAATTTAATTCACAAATACTTTATCTAAAACTCAGTCTGTAATAACCTGAAAAACATATTTAAAGAATATTCCAAGACTGGTTGGGAAATTCATGATATTCAGGAAAACTAAAACACTCTTCATTTTGTTGATCCAAATAACAGAGACTTTATTTAAGACTGTCTTTAGGAGTGGGGGTGTGTGTGTGTGTGTGTGTGTGTGTGGATAAACATTTTGCGTGAACTTGGCAGTCACACACACACTTCTAGAGTCAAATGCAAGCATCAAAATCTTCCAGTATTTTAATGATCATGGGAACACAGAATATTCAGTCACAAAGACAGTGGTTAAACCGTTCAGATGTGGCACGAGTCTCCTACCAGCTGCTATCAGAAACGACGCGCAGCTCGGAACGTAAGCGCCCAGTGTTTCACCACCATCTCCCCTGAGTCACCTCCCCGTCCCAGAGACGGGAAGCCCGGAGAGGACAGGGACTGCGACCCTTCTCACTCTCGCATCTCTGGTCGGCACACGGCCGGACAAACGGCAGGCACTGTCGGTGCTGCTGCCAAGTGCACGGGAAATGCTTATCTACACACCCACAAACTCACTACTTACACATGATTAAGAACCAGTGATTTCATCAGCAAACCAAACTACTAAATCTTGGAAAAACTGTATTTATATCCTACCAAATATTAATATACTTTTTAAAATTTTATGTAAAATAAAAACAATGCTATTTGTATACTTATTTCCTTTGCTGATGTATATTAAACTATTTAGAGGATTTGAACAAAATTGAAAGGTGCGTCCAAATTTAAATATGGGCTACATGTCAGAAGTAAAATTCATCTGGGGAGGATCCTGAGTGACGCAGGCAACCTTCCAAATAGCTAAAACTAAGGCAGAATGGCCCTGGCTGGTATGGCTCAGTGGGCTGAGTGCCAGCCAAGAAACCGAAAAGTCACCAGTTCAATTCCCAGTCAGGGCACATGCTGGAGTGGCAGGTCAGGTGCCCAGTTGGGGCACTCGAGAGGCAACTGATTGGTGTTTCTTTCACACATGTATGTTCCTCTCCCTCTCTTTCTTCCTCCCTTCCTTTCTTTCTATAACAATAAATAAAATCTTTTAAAAAAAATTTTAAAGGCACTATGACAGGACCAAATGACCTATCATCAGAAGAAACACAATACATTCACAATGAAGTCATAGGTACCAGTGATTTTAAAAAGCGCCCCAAAGTGAATGTTAATAGGGATTTGTATTTCTAACAGTGGTTGGTGATTCTCCCAAGCAACAGTCGGTAGGCCAGCTACAGTCTAGCCAATTACTGAGAGGGCTTTTCCTAACTAACCCCTTTCAGACTCTGACACAGGTATATCTTTAGTGAAGAATTACCGCTGAGCCACGGCTGGCGTGGGTCAGTGGACTAGCCTGCGAACCGAAAGGTCGCCAGTTCAACTCCCAGTCAGGGCACCGGGCTGCGGGCCAGGTCTCCAGCTGGGGGAGTGCAAGAGGCAACCTATCACTGTATCTCTCGTACACTGGTGTTTCTCTCCCAGTCTTGCCCCCTCCTCTCCCCCTCTGTAAAATAAATAAAATCTTAAAAAAATAAAACATAAATGAAAAGATTTGTTCCTGAAGAACTTTTAATGGTGAGAAGGGTTTTCACATCCTTTATGTGTGTTGCACCAGCAAAAGGTTTAGAGCCTGCTGGCTGAAAATCTTTAAGATCAGATGTCTCCCGAACCACAATACTGAAGACCAAGAGTCACGGCCGGTAAGATCACCACAAGAGCAGTGAGCGTCCTTACCACGGGCGCTGCGTTCGGGGCCGGTCGCTGTTCAGGGGCACGCCCCTCTTCTCTGGCTTTTACAGACTGCAGAATTGCAAAAATGTTCTTGGAAAAATTCTGAAATATAAATAGATTTTAGTTAAGCCCACTTGAATTGTAAACATTCAAAGACAGCACGGTTACTCAGTAACTCTAGACTAAGGTTTCTACTGACTCTTCCCTTCTACACGGTTATATTACTGCTACACACCGAAGTCAAATCAACTACCACAAGGAAACTGGCCCAAAGACTGATGACTACATAAGCCCAGTGCTTTCATTTCACTTAAACTGCATAACTGGCTTACGTTCATTTGTATTCTGCATCTGTTCCAACAAGTTAACACTGAAATGAGACAGATGAGACAGACCTGTTGTCAAAAAGCCTTAACTCTAGGTCATCTGCTGCAAGAGTCCCCCCTTACCCGCGGGGAATGTGGCCCAGGACCCCGTGGATGCCTGAACTGCAAGTTTTTACAGAAGCCCTAATCGTTTCTTCTGCTCTGCCAGAAAAGTGCAGCAGCTTCTTTGCCAGCAGACGCAGCTTCTCCAGTGATTTTTACACTTTTCAGTCCAAACCTATTCTTGAACCTGGGTGACCAGCCCTTACTTGCAGTAAATGACTTGGGGTCACTCGTTTCGGGGGGCCCCTGCTTGAAGTCTTTGTAGAGGTTCAATGCTTTCTGGAGCAACCCGTGGCTCTAAAAACTATTTCCCAAAATGCAAGAAAAGTAATGACAAGGAAGATTGGCACTGTTTTTAATTTTTGCAAATCTCAATGCCTGGCTTAATAGAAGATGGCTATGATTTCATATCTATTTGCACGGTCAGTATTTGTTGTGGCATCTCTTTTTAGCGTAAATACATGTAAGAAAAAGCTAGCCTCACACACACACACACACACACACACACACACACACAGTATTCACAGGTTTCAAATAGCTGTGGACATTCTTTGATACTATGCCAAAACACAGTAAGCAGTAGTTTCCTAAAGGGCACGTCAACGTAAAAACGACATCCGTAAACCTTTATGTTGTTTCTTCAAAATCCACGCCCTGGCTGGCGCGGCTCAGCGGCCTGAGCGCCGGCTGCGAGCGGAGGAGCCGCCGCCTCCAGTTCCACCCCGGGCGCGGCGCCCGCCTGAGTCGCAGGCCGGGTTCCCTGCTCGGGGGCGCGTGGGAGGCGACCGATCCTCGCCGTGTCCCCTGGCGCATCGCTGTTTCCCTCCCTCTCTTCCCCCCCTCCCCCTCTCTCTGAAAGTCAACAAGTAAAACCTTTTAAAAGACACGTAAACAAGTAAACAAAACCCACTGGTGTCTTTGGCACTCTAAGTGGAGTTTTTCCTTCTACCGGCCCGTAACGTGGGTAACAACAGCACGCAGTGGCCGTCTGGAGCACACGCGTCGCCGAACCACGGGAACTCTCCCCGCGTCGCCCCGCCGTGCCACCCGCGCGCTGCAGCTTCGCCGCAGACCCCGCCGGAAGAGTCTGGGCATGAGGAACCTGCTTCGGCCACCACAGCGAAGAGAAGCTGCCCCAGATCGGCATTTCTCATAAAGTCCACACGTGATCATTGGCGACAAATGTTGTCACCCACTTTCCCGGAAGGGACAAACTTCCCTCGTTTTTGAGAGATGCCCGCCAAACGTGTAAGTCTGCACAGCACGGTTTCCAAGTGAAACACGGTTTTCTGTGGAAACCATGGCTGTGGCTGGTTTGGCCGGCCACCTAAGCGATGGCACAGTGCTCCTCACGGGCTCGAACACCCTGCTCGGTAGGCAGAGGTGCTCTGTATACTCTAATTTCATCACGCCGGACACTAGAAAGACGCTCTTCAACGGCCAAGAAGAGTATGGAATCGGTGCCATTCCGCGTGTCGTGAAGGACGGGCTCAGCGGGCGAAGAGTGCGCCGGCCAGCCGCAGGCAGAACTGGGGCCGCCGCCTGCTCAGCCGAGGCTGCTGCGTGCTGCGTGCTGCGTGCTGCGTGCTGCGTGCTGCGTGCTGCGTGCTGCGTGCTGCGTGCTGCGTGCTGCGTGCTGCGTGCTGCGTGCTGCGTGCTGCGTGCTGCGTGCTGCGTGCTGCGTGCTGCGTGCTGCGTGCTGCGTGCTGCGTGCTGCGTGCGCGGCGGCCGCGCACAGGCAGCCCGAAGCGACGGACTGCAAGTCTCAGAACTGTAAACACAGCGCAGGACTGGGTGAGAGGCACGGAGTCCAGAAAAATCGATCTTTTGTGTGGCACAAGTGCAGGTGATTAGTTTCCTTTTAATAATCTCTCTTCATCGACTTTCCAGCAACGAACACATGCCAATTTACATATGCTCAAAAATGTGTTCTTTATGCCACGATAAAAATTAGGTTGCTTTATGCTGAATGCCTGCAATAGTAACGTAACTTGCATTTCTCATCTTCAACCTGTCTTTCACGCCTGGAACTCAGAAAACAGGAAGGTCTGTCTAAATCCTTGGGGCCTTCTAGGGCTGAGCACCTACAAGGTTTTTGGCAATTTAGCAAGGGAGGAAACAGTATACAGAGAAAATATCAGCCAAAGTAATTTTTATTTTTAAAAATGATATTTATAGAGGCAAAGCTAGCTGCCAAACAATTCTTAAATTAGCCTATTTTTAAAAATGTTTAACAGTGGTGCCAACAACACTAAAGTAAATTAGAATACTAAGTTTTCAAATGATGATACAATCCTGCCACCTAGGGATCAATGAAAATTGTTCCCCTCAGTTATTTGAAAACTTAATGTTTGGTCTAAAAGTAAGGTGGATTATATCGCCTATGTTTTATTCCATTACTACAAAATTCAGATTTTTCCAACAATTACAATAAACGTTGGTAGAACAATGTAAGTCACAATATTCAATTATGAGCCCCATATTAGATAATAAAAATGAGTATTACACAGATCATTTACTATAAATACAAAAGTAGAAGTTCACTCATATTCTAGATCTCTCTCTCATTCCAAACTCTGGAGAATGCTGCTTAATCCTAAATTCAAGTACTTTGTAAAACAAGTCAAAGTACAAAAGAATTCTCTCCTTCAGGACTCTTTCCCAACAGCTTTACTCCTACTACAGTTCAGTGGCACAGTCAAGTGGGGCCCAGAACCCCAAATCTGCAAATGCAACCCATGCAAAAGATCACTTTTATCAGTGACCTCCCCCACGTGTACCAACCTCCTTACCAAACCAACACTGCTACCGACTGTGCATTAGTGGGGACATTCCCACTTAGGGGAAAACTGAGGTGGGGGAGGAAAAGACAGATGAACATATATGGGTGAGACAATCACTGCAACCTTTCCAGAAATCCAATAAATACTGGACATCCCACATCTTTCCAATTTTTATCTTTCAAAATTTAAAGTACATGTCTCCTTTAACTGGCACTTTGTGTCTAAAGATTAATTCTTTTGCCATATACATGTAAGTGCACAAAGGCTTATGTACAAGGATGTTTTTCTTAATGCATTATCTGTAATTGTGACTAGGTAGGTAGAAAAGTGGGAAGAAGGGAGAATAGGAGGAGAAAGAGGGAAGAAAATCCCACTTTAGCAAGCAAAAAAAAAAAAGACTCCATTAATAGGGAACAAATAATTGTTAGTACATCCACACATCACAATATATAAAATATGTGCAACAAATGTTTGCTGACCGATTTAACCAAGTTCTCTACTTTGTGGAGAAGAAAATGAGTGGCCAGAAAGCTCGACATCCATGTTCCTTCCCTGTTCCCTGGGTTTCAGCAACAGTCTGACCCACGGGAAAACTGAGCCCCCCTTGCCTGACAGAGGAGGATACAAACCGGGGGCCGCACCTGGAGTCAGCCTTCCTTAGCAGCTTCCAGGGAGACCAACCACCAACGGTGCTGCCGACTACAACGGCAAACACGGCACGCAGACACCGACACGATTCTGATCGAACTGAAACCCCCACGGCAAACTTCCGCCACTCCCGTGAGGGTCCCAGGCGGGACCCGGGCGGACGTGCCCCAGCCCCCGTTACCTTTCCCGTGCTCTGCAAGATCGTCGTCCGCGTCCTCCACACTCGCTCCCTGCTGACGATGTCTCGAGTCACGTCCACCTCGGCGTCCACGAAACTCCGCTGCTTAAGGGCAGTTATGTCGTCATCCAGGTCGGTCTTGATGGTAGATCTTTTCTTAGCCATAATTTTGGCTTTGATGGCAGCAATTTTTTCCACTGACATAGCTTCAGACAAAGACCTAAAAGCAATTAATTTTTTTAATTTTCACAGCAAGGATCTTTTGAGCACATCAAAATACACTATCACAATTGAAAGTTCATAGTAAAAAAGTACTTTAGAAGTGGCAATAATTTAAGGTTTTCTTATCTATAAAAATGACATACTTCATATTTTATGCTCACGTAAGATTTTTTATAAAGAGCCCATGGAGAAATATTACTCTATGAGCAAATTAGTTATTTCTTAAAAGGGTCAATTCCACAAAACTCATCACATGTTTTGTGTCTTCCCCCCAAAAGAGTAGAACTCTTTAACATGGCGGCTTTTTTTTATATTTTTATGAGACTTTTATTTGCTTATGTTCCTGTACCCACGCAAATCACACATACACCCCCCCCCATGCAAATCACACACACCACCCTTGGAAAGGGAGGGTGAAAAACTCATTCTATAAAAAAGTCGAGCTCAGATTTTCCCTGAACTTTACTTCAAGGTTTCAAACCCACATGTCCTGATGTACAACACATCGATTTTATAGGAGACAGGAGGCTTTTATGTGCCACGTAAACATATACTTCTTTCACTCTCTGGGAGATGAAACCGTATTCTGAGGTTTCCTTTTCTTTCCTTTACTTAACTTTCAAATAATAGGCAAAATGGTAAACAGAGGCTTACCATTATAAAAAAACACTGAGAAGACAGATTTCATTATGATAATAATCTTAACCTCAGAGTCATTTTTCACAATGTAAAATGAGAAAAAGTTTAAAAGTGTTTGGGTACCTTAACAGATGATAAAATTATTACTCTAATCACAAGATGGCAATCTTGAAATACGTTTAAACAACATCTGGAAAAAGGACGGGAATTCCTGCAGGTTTAAATATGGTAATATTATATAGTATACTAGCTTATTTACATCAGGTATGAAGGTGCTTTACAGCAGAAGCTGAATACGCATCTAGTACTGGACTCATTTTATACAATACCGCGCAACTTCCCCTCAAAATCTGAGGCATACCAGCACACCTTGGGCCAAACCAAATACTTTTCTCAATCACCATGAAATGTGCACTGGACTTTCTTCCGGCCAAGATGAATTAACAGGGACTGCAGCGGCCTTCCTTTCGGAAACGACCGGTCAGCACACGGGAAGCAACAGTGTGCGAGACAGCTGACACCCAACAACGGAAGACGGCAATCTCTGACGAGCTGCGCCTTGCAAGCCTCCACCGTGGCACAGGCAGGCGGCCTTGGGAAAACTCA
Organism: Phyllostomus hastatus; assembly: GCF_019186645.2. Classification (NCBI taxonomy): domain Eukaryota; kingdom Metazoa; phylum Chordata; class Mammalia; order Chiroptera; family Phyllostomidae; genus Phyllostomus; species Phyllostomus hastatus. The sequence goes on along the minus strand of NW_025333607.1, from coordinate 20,097,672 downwards.
GTGGGCGCGGGATCGAGAGAAGGAGCCGGGCCCGGTAAAACGGCGGTGGCTGCAGCTCACAGGCCCACAGGGCCTGGAAAGGGAGAGCTGCAAAAGAGGCCCCTCGAGGACTCCGGCCGAGTGCCCATCAGCACAGACAGGACTAGGAGGGAACCAAGGCGGGGCGCACAGCCCTCCAAGGGGACTCGGAGGACCACACCCAGTGTCCACACCGGGCGAGGACCGGCACCTGTTCCCACCTCACACTCGCCGGACTTTAAGGAGAGTCCTCAGAGTGGACCTGCCCCAGCAACTCGTGGGGAACAATTAATTACCCAAGAGGGACAAACTAGTTCCACATGTTTTAACTACATCCCAAACTAAAATGTAAATTTAAAGAAATAAAAAAATATCTAGCACTCAAAAGGTAAAATGGAAATATCTAGTACCTGAATATCACAAGGCATGTTAAAGGAGCAGGAAAATACGAGCCAGAGTGAGGACAAATCTAAATCAAACCGCTGTGAACTGACACAGACCCAGGATTAGCAAACAAAGACATTAAAATAGTTATTACAACTCTATTCCAAGTGCTCAAAAAGTTAGAGACACAGATTACGTATTTACGCTACTTGCAGAAATAAAAAAGCAAAGATGGAGACAACAAATATGCTGAAAATATAATTACAGATGAAAATACTAGTGAACTACATTACAGAAACTATACAAAATGAATAGAGTCCGTGAAAATGGAAATACAAAACAATACGAAAAAAAAAGAATGTTAAGTGAGCTGCTGAACAACTTCAACAGCTAAAGTAACTACAGACCAGAAAGAGGAAAATAGAAAAAAAAAGTTGAAAAACCAGTGCCAAAAATTTTCCAAATTCAATGAAAATTATGAACCCCCAAATTCCCTCAAGAAACTCAATGGGCCCTGACCAGTGTGGCTCAGTGGCTTGGCCGTTGTTCCCACAAACCACAAGGTCACACAGGGTTCGATCCCCAGCCAGGGCACATGCCTGGGCTGCAGGACAGGTCCCGAATAGGGGGCACATAAGAGGCAACAGACTGATATTTCTCTCCCTCCGTCTCCCTCCCTTCCCCCACTCTAATATTAAATAAATAAAACCTTTTAAAAAAATCTTTGTAGGCAACTTCTAACATGACTATTTTTTTTTTAATTCTCACCAGAGAATATGTTCACTGATTTTAGGGAGGAAGGAAAGAGAGAGAAACACTGATCGATTACATTCTGTAGACACCTGGACAGAAGATCAAACCTGCAACCTATGTGCCCTGACTGGGAATCGAACCCACAACCTTTTGGTGTAAACAATGATGCTTTAACCAAGCCACCCGGCCAGGGCCTGCATGACTCTTCATGACATCCCCCTCCCGGCACCCACAAACACACTGAATCCCCCTCTGGGTGAATGTGTGGGTCCAACCTTGCTTCTAGGGGACAGAATGCTGTGCACGTAACAGGGCGCCACTCTGAAGATCTGGCTATAAAAACTCTGACTTTTATCTTACTTGACCTCTCTCTAGCCCTCTTGTTTGCTCGCTCTGATGAAACAAGCTGCAGTATTATGAAATATTCTAGGGACCGACCAAATGTAGCCAAGAACCAAGAGAGTCATCTAAACAACCTGGTATCTAGCAACCTGCAAGGACCGAAATCCTGTCGACAACCACGTGGGCCTAGCAGCAGACCCTTCCCAAACCGCGCCTACGTGGGAGACCACGGTCCTGGGCAACACCACGCTGCGGCCTGTGAGAGACCCTGATGCCTACGCGGGAGACCGCGGTCCTGGGCAACACCACGCTGCGGCCTGTGAGAGACCCTGAAGCACAGAAGCCATGTAGTCATCCCAGGACTCCTGACCCACAGAAGCTGAGATGATACAGGTGTTGCTTCAGCCACTGTGTTTTGGGTTAATGTGTTGGGCAGCAACAGGTAACGAGTAGAGTTTATCCATGGAATGGAAGCATTCAAAAAATTCACCGTATTAATAAAAAAGAAAAACTATATGATCATTTCAAAAGATTCAGAAAAAGTACTTGACAAAAATCAAGCATTCCTTTCTGATAAAATCTCAGCAAACTAAATTTTAAAAGGACATTCCCTCCACTTGTTAAAGATTACCTAAAAAATAAAAAGAAAAATGAGAAAGAAAACAACCTAAGTTAATATGCTTATATGATGAAAGACTGCTTTCCCCCAAAATGAGGAACAAGACAAGAATGTCTAATCTCACTGCTCCTAGTCTACACTGGATTAGCAAGTCTAGCCAGTGCACTTAGGGGAAAAAAGGCAGCCAGCCTGCGAAGAAAGAAGCACAGATATATTTTGTGTACACAAGATGACTATCTATGCGGAAAAGCCAACAAAGTCTGCAAAAGGGTTACAAGGACTAACCCATGAGTCTAGCACGACTGCAGGATGCACGGTCCACACCCAAAACCAATAATATCTCTACACCAGCAATAATCAAAATAGCTAATTTCTTTAACTACCACTTACACCAGCAACAAATATATGAAAATATGACAAAGACATATAACCTGTACACTGAAAATGTATATAATGGTGAAGAGAAACTACGAAGAACTAAGTATCTTTCTATTAACAGAGAAACACACCTTGTTCAACATGTCAGAAGGATGTATTTTTAAGATGTCAATTCTACCCCTAACTGGTCTACAGATTCCACGCAATCAAAATCAGAATCTCACCGGCTTCTCAGTAGGAACAGACATCAATTCCAAAACTCAGATGTAAACGCAAAGGGCCTAAAACACCAAAACATCCCTGAAACGGAAGAACGGAGTTAGAAGGCTAACACAACCTGGTTTCTAAACTCATTATCCAGAAGGAGTAATTAAATACTGTGGTACTGGCAAAAAAGACAAAGACCAACCATCCAGAACGGGTCCAGAATCAGGGTCCTGCACGTGAAGGAACAACTGACTTTTCCCCCAACTGCAAAGACAATTCACTGGGGGCCAATGAAAACACTAACTACCCATATGCACTAAATTTAACTTCAATTCCTACCACATAAAAAAAATAAGTGAATTTTATCCATACCACATAGCAAAGACAAAAAAATTAACTGAAAGTGGATCACAGGTTTAAAATGTAAAACCTAAAATGACAAAACTTCTACCAGAAAATATAGGAGACTATCTTTGTCTACCTTTTCAAAGACTTCTTAGATACAACACCAAAGCACAATTCACCAAAGAATGCATTCATAAATCAGACTTCATAAAAATTAAAATATTCTGATAGGAAACTGAAAGACAAGTCAGACCAGGAGAAATGTTTGAAAAGCACAAGTCTGAAAAAGAACGTGTATCCAGAATATATAACAAACTGTTAAAACTCAGTAATAAAAAAACATTTCAGTTAAAGGAAAGCTGACATAATATTGCATGTAAACTGTAATTAAAAATACGTTTTATTGCAATGAACAAAAACGTGAAGACACTTTACTGAAGACGATATAGGATGTAAAATGAGCACATGGAAAAGATGCGCACGACGTCTTCTAATTCAGAAAGGCTGAAGAGGCCCGACCAAGGATGTAAAGGAAACAGAACTCTTACGCACTGCTGGCAGAAATGTGAAATAGCACCACCACTGAGAAAACCAGTTTGGCCATTTCTTTCCTTCTTTTTTTTTTTTAAATACTGGGGTGACACTGGTTAGTAAGATTGTACATGTTTCAAGTGTACGATTCTGGGACACCTCATCTACACGCTGCACTGTGCACCCACCACCCCAAGTGAGATCATCTTCCGTCACCATGTGTGTGACCCCTTCACCCTCCGCTCTCCCCCGCCCCCTTCCTGCTGGTGACCACCACGCTGCTGACTGTTGTCTATGAGATTTGTTTGTCTTGTTTGTTCATTTATTGCTTTCAGTTTTATTTCTCACATATGAGTAAAATCGTATGATTCTTAACTTTTTCTGTCTGACTTACTTCACTTAGTGTGATATTCTCAAGGTCCATCCATGTTGTCAGAAAGGGCAGTATTTCACCTTTTCTTATGGCTGAGTAGTATTCCATTGAACACATGTATCACACCTGCTTAGGTAATTTCTCAAAAAGTTAAATCTCCAGTACGACATGATCCATCATGACTACTAGGAATTCACTCAAGATAAATAAAAACGTATGTCCCTAAGCAAAAACATACAGAGAAACAGCAACAAGTGAATATTCACCCAGTGATAACCGGGAAACAAACTGTTACATCCAAACAATGGAGTACTGCTCAGCAATAACAAGGAATGAACTACTGATGCCTCTAACAACACAGACAAGTCTCAAAATAGTTATGGTAAGTGAAAGACCCAAAAAGTACATACTATGCAATTCCGTTTATATTTAACTCTCGGGGAACACCCCAACCGACCCAGCAGCAGATCACCGGCTGCCTGGGGAGGGGAAGACGCGGGGATGGGTGGACCCTGGCAGTACAAGGGTGCGCAGGGAACGGGTGGCGCTGGTGCCGCAGTCACCACCTGGAGTGTGATGCCACAGACGTGGGCTTCCACAGATGTTGTCAGCTTACACACTTCAAATGTGACTAGTTTACTGTGTGTGGATTACCCTCGATAAAGCTTTTAAAACCTGCACTACAATTTTAAGTTTGGATAAAATGTCCAAACACATAGTGTGCCAAAGAAAAATTATAAAATTATTCTAATTACAGTAAAAACTCAAGAGTCAACAAAACAAGATGACAGGCCAAAACCAGCTACGCCCATTCATTTATGATTGAAAACAGTCCAGAGCTGTTTCCTACCACGACCTTTCGTGGTTGAATAGCTGCAAAAAAACCCTCATGACCTGTGAAGTCAAAATACCGAAATGTGGCATTTAACAGAAGGAGTTTGCTGACCTCTACATCAGCAAGAGATTACGTGAAAAATGAGTGGCTTAGATTACAGCATTATTTAAAAGGAAAAGATCAATATGGTAACTGAACCCAGAGGAAGGCTTCCCAGAAAGCGTAAGTCACACGATGGCTTCTAGCCCCCACCCCGTCATAAAACAGGCCCACACATCACCTCCGGAACTCGGGGCACCGTGGCGAACAGTGAGCGCAAGAGGGAAAGGCAAACGAAGACAGTGGCCCAACAGCCCCTTTTCCCTGCACACTCACAGGAACCTGAGCTGCCTCCTTTCTACCGACGAGGGTCTTACCTAATCTGTTCAGTCTGCACAATCCCTTCTTTGTGACCCTCCAAGCGAGCAGCCAGTCTCTCCTTATCAAGTCGCACACACTCTTCATCCTGAAAACAAGTGCTGCTTAGTGAGTATTTTAAAGCTTTATTTAATTTTTAGAATGAAACAACACTGCATGTAATACACCCTTACATATGTTCCTGCCTATAAAATTCCAAGGCACCACTGGCCCTGTGACAACTTGAAGCTTACTTTCAATTACATAAAGACAACAGTAATAAATATATGTTGGGTCACATACAAGTAGAACTGACTAAAAGCTTACCAAAAACTTTCAGTGACTTTTCTATGATTAAGTCGTCTTTCCAAAGATATCAGAGCTACCTTTATTCAGAAAGATATCATACAATAAATAAATTCCTACTCTTCGGGAAAGTGTATAACTAAGTTTATGAAAAGCCTTCACCAGTCAAAATCTCACTTTGGGCCTAGATTGTTCTCATCTGTTGCCCAGGTCCTGAATCCATCAATAAGGATCAAAACATCAGAAGTGAACCTTTAATGGTTTTCAATGCCTGTTCCTCCAAACAGTAGGAATTGACTACAAAGTGCCTCTTGGGCCACTTCTTGTCTGAAGTCAACCTTGGTTGCAACTTTTTACCTAATTTATATAGTACAATTTCAGGTAAAATTTAGTCTGAAAAGTGTTTGGTTACTTAAAAACAAAACTCAGTAACTCTGACATAGTCTAATCTCCACATTCAACAAACGAGGAAACTGAGGACCAGATTCAGTGAAATTTTTTTAAAAATTACATTATTTTAGCATCAAATGTTGCCCATGATTCTACTGTTTTTACTTATCAACCAATGCATATACTTAACAAACATAAAGTACAGAGAGCATCACCTAGCACAGAGTAGTAACAGTGAGCTAATCATCATCATCACTACCTAAAAAACATCTGGCCCGTCTCAGGTATGTGAATTAAAATTACGCCCTGGCTGGTGTGGCTCAGTGGACTGAGCGCCACCCTGCGCACCAAAGGGTTGCCAGTGCGATTCCCAGTCAGGGCCCGTGCCTGGGTTGTGGGCCAGGTCCCCACTGGGAGGTGAGCAAGAGGAAACCAGACATTGATTCCCTCTCTTTCCCTCTCCCTCCCTCTCCCTTCCCCTCTCTCTAAAAATAAATAAATAAAATCTTTTTAAGAACTCTTTAAATAAGACATATTGCTAACGTGAATGCAAGAATAATATTTTACGAAATCCAATACATTTTTGACATTTGTAACAAAGGTGTAAACATATTACTCAAGTTCCTTAGGAGGCTACTTGTGGATTTTAAAAACAATTGTGGCCTAGTTTTCAACCAGATCAGAATCCCTGTCCTCAAGGTTTCTGTCTCCCAGAACACTGCCTTGCAGGTTCTCAACATGTATTTGCTGAACTGAGAACTGTTTATGCAATACAGCTGTTCAAGGAATTCACATAAGTCTATAAATGCTCTGCAAACAAATTTATTACACTATGTCCTGCTGATTTTTCAAACTGCTAGATTCCTAGAAAATTAGCATTTCTAATCTGTTCATTTTTTTTTTCAGTAATTATACTATGGATCTAAGGTTTTCCCAAATAAATGGTATCCCTTAACACACTCATTTTGTATACTGGGTCACAGCCTCCTTTCAGAGAAACAGAGCTGGGGAAAATTTCAGTTTTATTGCCATGAAACTTGTACCCAAGAGAGCGGAGTGGCCAGCAGGCAGGTTGCCTGGGCTCTAGTCCTGGTTCTGTGACCCTCACGAGTCACTTACTCTCTCTGAGCTGGGGTGCTCACAGATGACATGCACAGTACTGCCAATTTCAGGAGCTTGCGGTGAGGATTACAGGAGTTAATATACATAAAGTACTGAGAGCATCACCTAGCACAGAGTAGTAACAGTGAGCTAATCATCATTATTATCACTGCCTAAAAAACATCTGGCCCATGTCTCAGGTATGTGAATTAAAATTATGCCCTGGCTGGTGTGGCTCAGTGGATTGAGTGCCAGCCTGCAAACCAAAGGGGGATTGCTATGTAACTGATCTGGGGCCTGTTACACATTTAAATAAACAGTATCATAAAATTCCTCAAGTCTTCTGCAGTATACTAGCTAATCAACAAATATTCTTTCCAGAGGTAACTAACTGCATTTCTTAAGTGACTTCTGTTGCAGGTAAACTATTTACCCATATTATTTTTCACCTGCTGGCTATAACATGTTAGAAAAACATGTAACCTGATGTGTCAATATTTTAAAAGTAACTATAATAAGCACTTTATGTGCACAGCTCTTAAGAATGAAGCAAATCTCCATACCATCTTACTCTAGGACTAGGCAAGCTACAGCCCGAAGGCCAAACCCAGCCCCTACCTGCTCTGTCAAGTTTACTGGAGCGCAGCCTGGCCTGTTCACCTACATGGAGTCTATGCCAGCTTCCGCCCCACCAGGGCAGAGGGCAGTAGTTGGACCGAGGCTAAATGCCCCCAAAAGCCTGAAACATCTACTCTCTGGCTCTTTACAGAAAATTTTCTGATCCCTGATACAGTCCAACACTTTCATCAATAAGGAAAATAAAGTGATTTATCCATGACATAGCTTATACGACAGAGATCTTGAATTACTGCTCAAGCTACTATTTATTCTACAGCAATTTTTCCAGAAAAACAGCTCCTGGGATACCATGAGCAAAGAACTCTTGTTGCTCCACAATCCCCATTTCTCTAACAGTATGAATCGCCTCTAAAATAAAATTCCATCACCTCAATTCGTGGTTTCTTTGCTTCTGCTAAAACTTCATCTGCAGCTCGTTTGACTGCAAGGGAAAAAAGTAAATAAATGCATAGTTTTGGTTCTTGGAAGTTCTATATAAACATAGAAATGCATAGGTTCTTGAAAGTTCTATATAAACATCTGACAAGACATACCTTGAGTGGATCGCTGAAGCCCTATTTCTAGAGGGGCGCTTCTGTCTATACTTGCTGACGTTGCTGAAGATTTAAAGAGATTTATGTGCGGTCAATATCAGAACACAAACAATAGATATTATTCTAAGTGAAAAAGCTCAAGATTTGTTCTATTACTTTATATAGGTCATTTCCCTAGGTAAAACGTAAGTTTTAAAGCAGCTTTGTAAATGCACTGTATTATAAAAGACTAAAGTGTATTAGAAAATCCGTTAGACAAAGTATTTTTAACAGTTTAACTTACAAATTACTGAGATAATCTGACTGAAATCAACTGATCACTTCAAAGAGCATACTCTAATATCCCAATACATGCACATAAAAGTATAATCATAATCACATAAACATACACATGAGGAAAAGGTTATAAGTTAGCATTCAGTTTGTAATGAAATTTTTAGTTATTCAATTGATAGAAAGTTATTTTTAAATTAAACTATCTGAAAAAGATAACCAAGGGTACACCGTCCCCATCCACCTAGTTCTCAACACGTCATGTGACTACGATCAAGTCTCTTGTATATCTTTTCTAGAGTTCCTTTCTGTAGATACAATACAAACTACAGTTACTTTTCCCTTTTTCACACAAAAGACAGTATACACACTGTTCTGAACCTTCCTCTTTTTAATTTAACAATATATCTTCTCCAATAGCCTTCCCTATCAGTATGTGGAGCATTTTTAACTCTTTTTTTAATAACTACATAGTATTCTAATATATAGAGTACCTGTAATTTATTTAACAGGTTCCTGATCAATGGGCAGTTCAATTCTGTCTTTTGCCACTACAAACAAGGGCAGAATGAAAAACACATATATAGTCTCCACCTGCTTCGCACATCTCCAAGCACGCCTCTAGCACGAGGCCCCAGGTGGGCAGCATCTCTCTGCCGATCTGTAATGGTCGGTCACTGCCAAACCTCCTCCGTGGGGCTGTGTCGATTGACACTACAACCAACAGTTCACTAACATATCTATTTCCCCACCGCCTTAGAGTGCATTCTCAAACTTCTAGACTTTTGTCAGTTTAAAAAACTGCTTCTCCACAAGTGTATATCTGCAATTCTATTTCTGTGAATGAAGTGAAGCATTTTTCATATGATTTTAATGACCTGTTCCGGGAACTCGGTGACTATAATACATTGGGTTGCTGGTATGTATATATTTCTAAGACCACTTCACATTATCAGTGAGATTGGCCCTTTTACTTTAATGAGTTGAAATACCCTTTCCCGGTTTATCATGTTTTCACAAAGCCACAACTTTTATTGTTTACCAACCCATTAACTGAATAATCTGATTCAGTTTAATCAGAAATGGAAATGTCTCTTTAATCTCGTTAAACTCACACCTCTAGCAAATAAGGAAGTTCTATCTGGCCACACACTGATGTTTCTCCCTCTTTCTCCCTCCCTTCCACTCTCTCTAAAAAGTAAATTTAAAAGATCTAAAAAAAAAGTTTTATTAAGCTATTTGTTTAGATATTTTAAGTTATTTGGGCTTTACTTTAAGTTCTAAACTCTACAATGGCTGGTCTTTTCTCATTGCTCTTCTCCAAATCTTTGTGACAATAACTTTACTAAGTGACCTTTAGAATCATCTTTTCTGATGATTCTAAATGTGATAGTCACCAATTTCCTTCAGATTTTTATTGGGATCATGTTAAATGTACAAATTATGTCAACTCTTATCTTTAAGCTGTTATGTCTTCCTGTATGAGAACATGAAATGTCTTAAGATTTGATCAACTTTTTCATTAAACCATTAAAGATTTTTTAAAAAATTAGCAAAGCAATGTACTCAACGACTAAAATTATTTATCCTATAGAAACTACAGGAAATGAGGAGGATGGGTTAAAGTGGAACTCTGCTCTGGAAAGAAAAACCATTTGCTCTAAAGCACTGTCCCCAAACTAGCCTATTTAACAGGCTCACCTGAGGTAACCTGTTAAAAACAGAGAATCCTAAGACTCCACACAAGATCTTCTGAAGCAAAACAAAAATCTGTTTTTACCAACTGTACCACCAAATGGTTCAAAAGGGCGGGGTGCCTTTGCCTATCTTCCCCAACTCCACCCTCTTCACCACAAACCGAAGATCCCTCTCCCCAGGGTTACCCCTGTTCTCACCCTTTGTCACGTCTACCTTGCACCTCTGTAACATGTTTTAGGACGGGGACTTTGCACTTTGTACAGCACGCAGCATAATGCCTTTGAGAATAAGCACTCAGGGAGTGCCTGCTGAATGCTCAGTGCGGACAGCACAGAGAGCCAGCACCCTTGATGATGGTCTTTCCATTACACCCGAGGCTGTGCAAACCAATCTTCGTGTTCAAGCCGGGGAGCACACGGGACAAGACAGAGAGGACTTCAAGGTAAGGAACTCCACCCTAGCAAAGGCAAGACCAAACAGTTCTACACCATAAATTTACTCATACTCTGTAAGATGCAAGTTCACTACTGCTCACTTACTCAGGTAAGCACCGACTATTAACTGTTCTAAGTGCTGGGTTATTTAACAACGTGTGTGCCCCTTAGAGTTTACAAACCGGAGGTACCACACACAGACGGCTGATGAGGGAAAGCGGTGTTATTTCACACTTCGGAGTGGCCGGGTGAGCTCCCTCTGGCAGAGCACCATGGGAGCACAGAACTGAGTGAAGTGACAGAAGGGGAGCCATGTGACAACGCAGAGAAACCGGGCTGAACTCGGAGAGAACAGCGACTGCAAAAGCTCTAAGGGTTAGAACAGTTCAAAGAACAGGCAGGACCGGACTGCCGTCTGCAAGGAAGAGTGGCAGGACGAGAGGTCAGAGATCTAGGCAGAAGCAAGATCGTGGAAGTCATGGTGAGTGTGACGGGAAGCCCCAGGATGGCCCTGAGCAGGTGAGTGACACATCAAGCTACGTGCTCTCTCAAAAGCAGGTCACTCTAACAGCAGGCGGAGGGGACACTGTAGAAAACACTGTGTGGAAACCCAAGGGAGGGTCGTGCGGGAGCAGGAAGAGGAAGCGCGGAGCAGGGTGGGAGGGGACCAGTAAGAAGCTGTCAGACCTTCCCAGATGGTGTGCACGGGAGAAGTGAGAGCCGGGGCCTTGGCCTGAGCAACTCCCCGGATGAGAGAGAATTTACTGAGATGCGGACACTGGGAATAAACCTGCTGTTCAAGTTTTGTTTCCAGGAGACAGGGAGGAGGTAACCAGCACTGAATCTGAATATGTTAAATTCCAGATGCCTAGTACATCTCCATGGGAAGATGTTGGGAGGGACTCCCTAAGTCTGGAGCTCAGGAACAGGTCAGCATCGGAGGAAGTAGACAAAAAAAATGAGAGGTCATCCACAGCAAAGAAAGGAGAGCAGCTGGAGAGAGGTGCAGACAGGCCAGTTTTTAGTGGAAACACAAGTTCTCTTGCACTGCTTGTTTCACAGGGGACAGAATGAAGCGGGGCCCACATAAGACGGACGGCAATATGCCAGGGGTGAGGGATACAAGGAGGCTAAATGGTAAGGGAAAAAATACAGTAAAGATGAAATCAAAAGAAAGAAAGAAAAAAAAAAGAGGGACAGCAGTACAAAAATTACTCACATGCTTCCCCATTGAGATATCCAAGCAGATCTTTTCGGTCAGGTCTTCTAACCACAGGAATATTTTCAGTCTGAAATAAAAATGTTAAATTAGATATCAAATCAATAATAACTACAAGAAACTTGGTAAAAGTAAATATTACATAACACCTGAATTTTATTTCAACGTAACTTGGTAACATTTATTTAGGATATTTTTAGAAAATGCCTAGGCTGAAAGAACCTAACAAAAATCTTTAAAAACTTTAAGCATATTAATTTTGGATAACTCTACTCTTGAAACTTAATTATGCTATAAAAATGATAGTCATTGGAAATAAAACAACGCTATAAAATATCAATTTGAGTCTTTCTGGTTCCCTTGGCTTACTTTGCTTACTTTTTAATTTTGCCCGTGACGGTCTGCGTGCCTTCTGCGGCAGAGCTCTCTAGTCCAGGTGCCGGCGCACGCCAGGCAGTGCTTGCAGAGGACCTTCTTTCCTCACACCCAAACGAGCCTGCAGTCTTCCCGACCTCTGTCAGAAACACTCACAGCCACTAAAACTACGTTTTCCTAATTAATAATAGGTTTGCATTGTGTAGGCATGGGGGCAAAATTTAGGAAATTATATAGGAAAACGTTCATGGCGGTTGTTTATTTTCTACCTCACGTATTTCCTTTTTATCCTTCAGTAAGCAGAAATTCTGTATGTCAGCAAAAAAAGGTATAAAAAATTAAATCTTGAAAATGCATCTATTTTGGTAAAATGAGTGATTTTCCTTTAGCCTTCTACACTAGCAATTTATAAAGAGGTGAGCAAAACAAATAAGCCTGTATACTTGAGGCAGAAGTCATTTACAGGCCATGAACACAGTAAATCCTGTAACTACCACCATTTCCACAGCATTTTTACAATGTAAACAAACGAGAGCACAGGAAAAACTGGTGGCTGCTGGATCATGAAGTTAAAATGCCTCTGTCACTTTATATAAGCAACACTGAAGGAACAAGAGCCCTCAGTATCTCGGGCTAACTACGTCACACTGGGCACGGATTTAATGCCACTGCACCGAGTGCTCTGCACACAACCCTGGATGGTAAGAGATGAACTATGGGTCAGGGGAAAGTTTCAGAAACAGTCCACTCAGAAGAAGGAGCAAATAACACAGGGGAGTTAGGAGAATAAAACTGTAGAACCCTAGAATTTTAGAATCCTGCCCTTTTGATGTGTCAAACAGTTACGAAAAACAAGAATTAAATCTTATGTGACCAAGGGTGTTAAGGGCATCAGACACAATCACAGCTATCAGCAGTTCATTATATGCTATAACCATTCCCCAAAATGCAAAATTTCTAACTCTAAACCAAGAATCTGGAGCAACTTTACTACCTCAAAATGAATGGATATACCCAACAAAACATTCTAGTTGCTGCCTGACTCACTTCGGAAGGTCTCACGTGAGCTGTCGCTGACGCTGCTCTGTAGAGAGATGCTGCTATGTCACCCCACGCCTCCCCCAAATCCCAAGCACTTTCACCCTCCCTGGTGTTTTTTCAATACAAATTTGACATTAAATATGCACATTTATTCATAATAGCAGTGTTCAGACACCGAAACACAGAAATCAGGCAAAACTGAAAATAAATTTATCAATAAAGTTTTCAAAGTTTACTAATTAAAAATTAATTTTAAAAGTTGCCTGTTATTCTTAATTCTGTTGGTGTCAAAGTTTTCTGGAGATTAAACTCAAGTCCTGAACATTGGGGTCCTTCCACAGACACATAAATTATTTAAAATATCCCTACAAATGGCCTTAAAACTTTTGTTGTTATAAACACCACCCACATTTTACATGTAAAAAATGTCCACAAATCACAATAACATAATCACAACCCACCAGGAAATTTTAATAAAACCGTTTCATCCTTTCAATTTGCAATCCATGAGGGAAGTTATCCAGGCCAAATGATACCTACACTCAATTAGATAAAAAAAAACTTTTGAAGTGAGTTCTACTTACGGCTGCACGTCGGACATAAACAGGATGAGAAAGGTGCACATTATTAAGCAGAAACAAGATAGAATCCAACGTGTAATACTCTCGAGGTTGGCCTTCCTTTCCAGTCCTGAAATAAGAATGACAAGAGTTTTACTCACAATTCGAATTCAGTCCTTTGAGCTCAACCGCATGCATCGGTTCCCCTGTCCCCACCCTGCTCTCCAACAACGGGTTTAACGCAGCAAAGGAAAATATACACAAAGTGCCCTGACTGGTGTGGCTCCCGAAAAGCAAAGGTCCCGGCTGGGCCCCGGGGCAGGGCACTCAGGGTGTGAAAGGGATTGATGTTTCTCTCCCTCTCTTTTGCCTTCCCTTCCCCCTCTCCAAAAATAAATACAATCTTTTTTTTTAAAAGAAAATACACACAAAGTATGAAATCTAATAAATGGAACTGTCCTTAGCGCCCACCAAAGGAACACAAAGGTAGACAAAGACAAAAAGCAGCTGGTAAGGAAAACACACACTACTTGTACCCTAGGCTACTACGCACTTTTTAGAGTGTGACCCAAGTGAGGTTCTGGGCTGGGTCAATAGAGAAACCGAATCAGTAACACATTGGAGGGGATCAATAAAGGAATCAAACTGATTAGGTGAAGCAAGAAGACATTGATCCCACTACCTCTTCCAAGTAACATTTTCACAGTAAACACAACACTGAATTTCACAGGTACAATTCTTGTGACATCCCTCAAATCACACCGACAGATGCAAAGCAAAATGAATTCTACCCGTGATAAAACAACGTCACCTGGGGACACAAGCTCTCCAATGCTCAGCAATAGCAGCAGCCAGGCCCCCCTTCCTACCACACTCTCCCCGCACCCCCGCGCACAAACGCCAGAGTATTGGACTGCATCTGAACACAGCAGTATAATCAGCCCCCAACCTAATTTTCTAGCCTTTATTCCCACTTTTCCTCTCAGAGGATATATTTCAAACCACACATCACTGTCAATTACTGTACTATGAAATCTAATATAGGGGCAACAACAGGGGCTTTTTTTATGACAGAGAAAAGCAAAGTAACAGAATGTAGCACATGCAGTAATGTATCGCTTACCGCTCCAAGTGCGCACATATTTACGCGTGCACACAAGTTAACTGTAAATGGAAATACATGACCGGCGTGACTCACTGCTGTGAAAGTTTGAGATCCACTGCCCTCAACACTCCGCCGCTCTGGCTTCGCTGAGTTGCTGTCAAAACGCTTCCCCTCGGGCTGCCGGGCCTTTTCCCCACCCGGTCCCCTGGTCCTGAAAGACCTAGCCCATCCTTCGAACTCAGAACTCCCACCCCTTCTCGAAAGCTGCTCATCCATTTCCTCACCCAGGTGTTCAGCAGAAACCTGCATCGTGTCCATAAGCCAGGCACACATCTATGAAACCCAGCACCCCAAGACCACACAGTGACTGAGGAAGTCAAGCGCCGTCCAGGCAGGGACCAGGGTCCTAAGAGTTCTCCTGTTTCTCAGGCTGGACCGCTCTACAGCCCGAATAAACTCCTTCACCGTTTTTTAAAGAAAAAACTAAAAATCGGTTAAAACTCCAAGCAAATGTAATTCTGCTTGTACAATTTGACACACACACACACACACACACGAAGTCAGAAGAGTGCCGCTTCACCAACGTGCCACGAAGCGAAATAAACCGGGAGCCCCGGGAGCCAAGCAGCACACGCAGAACCGAACCAACAGGCTCCGTCTCCCCCGGGTCGCACCGGCTCTCCACAAGGCCCACGACTCCCGTCCGCCCGAACCAGGCGGGCAGGGACGTTCGGGCCGCAGGTTCCAATTACTGACAACGAGACGCCAGCGAGGCCGACGTCCCTGGAGAGGCGCAGGCGACTCCCCGAGCTCGCTCTAGGCACTTCCTTCAGGACCGCAGGTCGGGACACCCCGCGTGGACCCGCATCCCCAAACCACTTCTCTCTGCAGCCCGTTCCCCGAGATCACACCATCCGTTTCCCCCTCGGGGCTCCCCAGCCCCCGCTCCCTTGGGAAGCGCCTCCCTTCACCTGCCACGCGCCCTGCAGGACTCTCCCAAAGCGACCGCGTCCCGACCCCGCGAAGCTCGTCCCCTCCTCTCTTAGGGGAGCCGCGGAAGCACCAGACAGCGAGCAGGCGCTTCGCGGACAGCGGCGACACTCGCGTCCGAGGGCAGCGCGCAGCGACAGGAAAGGAGCGTCCGGAACAAAAAGGGGCGTCCGGGTGGGGGGGGGGGCGGCCGGGGCGCCCCGCGCAGGTAGCTCGGGGGACCCGGGAAGTCACACGCCGCCCAGACACTAGAAGGGACGCGCCGCTCCCGACGCGGCCGCCGCTCCCGACGCGGCCCCTCCGCATCCCCACCTGGAAGTGCAACTTCTGCTCCAGAGGAAAACTTTTCGCCCGGAGCCCCCTCTTTCCCACCCCCGAGCGGCCCGGGGGGAGGGGCCCGGACCGAGGCGGACTGAGGGCGCCCCGGGCGCCCGGCTCTGCCCGGCCGCCCCGCGCCCACCTCCGCGGGGCCCGACGTACCCCCAAACCACATAGTTGGTCTTCACGTTCTTGGGCCAGGAGAACTCGCCGAAGATGACTTCGTCCCCCTTCACCACAATCTCCTTCTTCTGGATGTTGTACTGTCGCAGGACGCTGAGCACGTCCGCCATCTTCCGCCCCCTCGCCGCCGCGGGCCCCGAGCGCCGCCGCCGCCGCCGCCGCGCCTGCCTCCGGCCGCGCCTGTCGCCTCGCTCGCCCGCGGCTGCTCCGCCGTCGCCAACGCCGCCGCCGCGAGCCAACTGCGGCCGCGCTCGCAGCCGTGCTCGCTACGCCAGCAACAGGGGCAGGAGCCGCCCAGGCCGCCGAGGACCCCGCGCTAGGAGGCAAGGCCCCGCCGCCGGCTGCCCGCGGAGAACGCCTGACTGCGTGCTCCCAACGCAGCGCGGCCGCCGCCAGGGGGCGTGCCCACGGGCCCGGAACACGCCCCTCTCAGACCTCCGCTCCGCACCGGGCCGGCTCCCGACCCGAACCTCGCGGCGCGGAGACGCGACGCCCACGCAAGACGCTCGGACGGGAATCCTCGCCGGGCGCACGCGCACGGAGAACGTACTGCAAATCGGCTCTCACCACACCCTCCCACCCCGCCGAGCGCTCGGCGACCGACAGGTGCGCGCGCACCTGCGCGGAGAGTCCGCCCTCCCATCCCTGGAGCCGGTGTTGAGTGTGGCCGAAGGCTCTGGGCTCCCTGCTGTGGCGAGCGCGGACGGAGCTTGGCCAAAGGTTTGCAGAGCATTGGGACAGTGTTGCCCTCGAGGTCGAACTCAGGTCTAGCAAACGGCCCCTGGCGCTCAGGGATTAATCCCTTTGGAAGGGTGAGGTTTGAGGTTTGGGGTGAATTCGCATACTGGAAAAGACCGAAGCCAGCAGAGATCAGTCCTGGGCACCACTTTCGTTTCCCGTTCTTTGATCCTGGTCAACTAAGCATCTTATCACAACAACAGTTGGACAATAGCGAAAATGGAGTTAATAAGAGAATTAGGTGAAAGCGTATAGCAAATCATCAAAACGCCACCCATGTGGGGTCTTATCCCTCCATTCTGTACATAATGACTTTTTCCATCCTGGTCCCCTTTCCTCCCCACCAACCCCAAAGGGCTGAATTTAAAAGGATCTGTTCCAAGATGCCAGTGGGAAGTGAAGAGAAGAACTACAAACTGCCCAAATTAGAGCACTTTCGGATTGCTTGATTTCTTAAACTGGTATTCAGACGGCTCAAGGGTGGCCTTGCTGTGCTGGAAACAATACCATCTCAATAAACGGCAGGTCCTAGAATAACCATTGCTCTTTGATGAGAAAACATCATCTTGCCTGGCCACTCCCTGTGTGGCTTTTGCACGGTGTACTCGTGTGTGTTGGTTTTCCCCCAGGGCTCTGGAGTCTCTGATTTCCTCCCACAACCCAAAGACAGACGTACAAGTGAGGGTCACTGGCCTGTCTACACGGTCCCAGTCTGCATGGGCGTGGTGGGTGTGAGTGGCTTTGGGTTGGAAGGGAGTGCTGTCCAAGCTGGGTCCGCACTGCAGGGACAGGCTTGGGTCACCGCAGCCTTGGCCTGGAATAACCAGGTGGGAAAAGAATGCTCTTGTTTGTTTTTATTTACCTTTCTGAATTGTACATTTCGCTATTACTTCACTCAGACGGGCACCATGTAGACACGTCACTGAACCTGAGCATGCACATCTTTGGGATGTGGGAGGAAAACACAGCAGACAAGGCGAGGATGTTCACACTGCACCCAGGCTATGACCTCAGCTGGAATACATTTTCTTCCCCATCAGCTTGGACAAAATGATGTTATTCAAGGACCTGCTGTATTAAGGGCAGTTCCTAAAGGAGGTAATCAATGGTGGGAATCACTTTTTTTGTAAAGGAAAGCAGGTGACCAGATTTAGTGTTGTAGTAACAGACAGAGGTGCATGAGGAAAACTGTTTTATAGGTTAATCTGCTAGCTTTTAAAAAGTCTGCTTGGCTTGGGGAACAATTAGGTTTAGCAGGGGCCCTGAAACAATCAACTGAAGTTCTTAGACAAGACAAGTGCCCTTTGGCTACTGGATTGAATGAAAGACTAAAGTAAGTAATAAACTTCTAAAGAGTCAGTACCCCTCTGGCTTGTTCAGACCTTCCTTGGACAAAAACAAAAAAGGATTTTTGAAACGAGGATCCTTGAAACAAAAATTGTTTTAAAGATTCTATTTATTTACTTTTAGACAGAGGGAAAGGGTGAAGGAGAGGGAGAGAAACATCAGTGTGTGGTTGCCTCTTGCGTGCCCCCCACCGGGAATCAGGCCCACAACCCAGGCATGTGCCCTGATTGGGAATCAAACTTGGGATCCTTTGGTTCACAGGCTGGCACTCAACCCACTGAGCCACACCAGCCAGAGCTGGAAACAAAGATTTTGCTAGGTTTCTTTTAACTTGAAAAGTATATACAGTAAGTGAAAGATATTTTTTATTAACACATTTTGTTTATAGATAATTAACCTAAAACAGCCTCTTTTTGCAGTTTTTTCCTAAGATTTGAAAACAATTTCTCAATAACTTTTTAAAATGTGAAGAATTATAGAAATGTTGAATTATGTTTCTTGATTTTTAATACTTAGAGTAAAAGAGTAATTCTTTTTTTCTCCAATGGCCATTTTGGGAGACCTGATCAGAATTTAGACATTATTCTGAATGTGGAGCCTAAAGCAAAATTAACAACAGTTGTTACAGAAAACGAGAACTCAGTTATAGGTACCTAAGAGGAGCCCTCGCTGGTGTGTGGCTCAGTTGATTGGGTGTCATCCTGCAAACCAAAAGGCTGTGAATTCAGTTCCCAGTCAGGACACCTGCCTGGGTTGTGAGTTCGGTCCCCAGTCCGGGAGCGTGCAGTTCTCTCTCACACTGATGTTTCTCTCCCTGTCTTTTCCCTCCTTTCCCCTCTCTCTGGATCATTAATTTTTTTAAAAAAGGAATTTTAAAAAATACGCATCTAAAGAAATATTTAGAGGCAATATTGTAAAAACAGTGATAGACAACAATTAGGAATTAAATTTTTCAAAAGGAGGAGTCTTTTCAAAATTCATGATTGAATATGTTAGAAAGCACTGAGAATGAACATATTTTGGTGGACAAAAAGGAACCTCTACTAACTTGGGCACAGAATGACTGGATTCTTTTACAGAAAAAAAGGCCCATATTCTACTCTTTTGTACATTATTCATGTAATTATTGGCTATATAAGATTTATAACTATACCTTTATATTATGTATATTTAAGCATAAATGAATATATGCAAATAATATAAAGTTTTTAACTATGGCCTTAAAATATGTATTTGAACTAACATAATGTACCAATTAAATCAGAAAACCATATAGATTGCTTACCATACATTCTTTTATTTCTCCGTAATTATTGTCACCTCATATAGTCAACCAGTCACATTAAGGATCACATTTGTTCAAAGTAACCATCTTTTTCTCCAAACAAAAGAGAAAATCATCAGACAGAAAACCAGTAATTGCTTAGCTACTTTTTCCATGAATATGCATTTTGTATTATTTCAACAATTTTGTTTGTTTGATCCATCAGTTAATCTTTAAGAGAGGGAAAAACAGAACAGAGAGAGAAGCTGCCAGTTTTTAGACAAATATGAAATTTCTACTGTAAAAGCCTATTTGTATTTTCTATGCAAAGAGAGAAAATTTAGATGTAGAAATACCCATTTTAACATGTACACACACAAAAGAGTGTTACTATGGCTGATTTAAAGAGTAAGCTGGGCCATGACAATTTCATCTGGTCATATGATGAAAAGGCTAGCCTTAGCAGCCTTCTAAGTATGGACATATACAAGGGGGTGTCTCCTACCTTGAATTAAAAATTCTCTTTCTTGTACACAAACGACAATTTTCTCATGAAGGTTTCTTTTATTTTTATTCTAAAACACCTCTTAAGTAAACATCTTGTTCTCGTCAGAAATAACCAAAGTGGCCAGGGGAGCTCTAAACCGTCCCTGGTGCAACTGTGCCTCCTAGGTAAGCGTACAAGTCAGCAGAGTGTGCAAACGTGAGGGAAGCCGTGCGCGGCGTGGAGGTGGCCGTGCTCAGCTGAGAAGCCCCTGTGAGAACAGCCTTATTCCTGAAAGGCGGTGCTGGTGAAACCTCACGGCACTGGAAGTTGGCCAAAGGCTAATCATCCTCAAACAGGGGTCAGGCAAACCTCCTGCTTTAAGCAGATGAAATGAAACAGAGCAGGGACACAAAGGCAAGACTAAGGAGAATATCTATATCTACTTTTGCCTGGAGAGGAGACTCGAGGCAAAGGTGATTCAAAGGAGACCCCGGGGGCCAGCTCAAGCACAGACTTACAGGGTCCCTGCCTGGAATCTTCTCACAGACTTTCCCCCCAACAGACAACCTGACAAACAGACATCAGGAGAAAATGTTAGAAGGCTAGCAAACAATTTCACAAATGAACACCACAAATCAGGTTAGATAACAGAAGGGGCCCAGGAGACTTCTTCCTAGGAAAGAAAAGAAAATAATAACCAATGTGAAGGACTTCAACAAAAAGTCAGAGCTCAGTTAAGCATCCATGGCCCTAGCCAGAAATAGACAAGAGTCAAGGATCCCAGTCTGTGGTGGTGAGGGTGTCTGCTGAATCTTGATGGAAACTTCATTTCTGTCAATGACCTTGGGACAGAGGCCCCCAGGAACACACTGTGGAGACAGGCATACCCATTGTTACAGCTTAAAGAGTCGGAGACTCAGTGGAATACAACTACCCCTGTAGCCTGTTTCTGAAATGCCACTGACATTTCTCAGTCTTCAATCTGAACCAGATAATGTCACTCAATTATGTGACTTTTACTTATGTGAATTTACCTATATTCACTCTATGCCACTATTAAATTTTACCAGACACATGCTTTCAGTCTTTTGCATCAACAGTTGAAAGTTTCTATACTATTAAGTGAATATCTGATTCACCAGTGAAGTTGAAAATATTCATTCTCTTTAAATTCATAAGTAAGAATAAAAATACAAGGTTAGCCTCCCCTTGACAAGAGAAAATGGACAAGGCAAAGAAACACTGAACTCGTTAGATAGACAGAAAAAAAAACCCCTCCAGAATGCAAAGGTCAGGAAACATTGATCACTAAATGTTGTTTGTTCAACACCACATGGCACTTGGAGTCATTAATTTGTCTAGTCGAAGGCTTAGAGACCACCCGAGATCTTTTGAAGAAATAATTTGCTCACACTTCAAAAGAAAACATATATTCTGCTCTTGTCATCCAGTCTATTGACCCAGAGACTTAAGGACACAGGTTTTATGGATATAGACATGATATACACAGAAGGAAGAAAGTGCTTGGAAGGAAATAAAAGCAAATACTTCAGTCAGAATATACCGGATGCTAATTCCTGAGTGAATTGAAGGGGTAAAGTTACCACGTTCTTTAACAGGATTTCCCCTAATGAATGACATATCTTTAATTTCCTCATAAATACATCCAGGGCACGCTTGGTTCAGGAATATCACTCCCAATTCTTCCATGATGTATAAAATACTATCTCCTCCTGTTCTCTGAGCTCAAAGCACTGAAATGTCTTTCAGTTTGACACTTACAATTTCTGAGAAATTGTTAATTCTTTCCATTTTTACTACGCAGCTGGATATTATAACCTATCTAACAATGATATTTCTTTATTCATTTCATTCTTGAATTAGGAACCCAAACCATGTGCTTTCTGAGTAGAAGAACTTCAAATAACATCTGACACCTTCTTTCACTGGGCTTTTAACCCCTGGCTTTCTATACAAAGGCTAGCTAGGTCCTTGTGGTGTAATTTTATACATATATAAAATTGATAGTATTTGTGTATGCATATATAGATGTGTGTGTGTGTGTGTGTGTGTGTGTGTGTGTATTTGGTTTTTGTTCCTGGTTTGGTTCCGGGCACAGAGCTCCTAGAGCCCTTGGAATTTCCTGAGTGGTTGAAGTCTGTTGTTATTCATAACAACTCCCTTCCCCATGTACCTGAGTTGATGTGGGTGAGGTGATTACTAGAGAATCCTTATTTAGTTTCAAGGGAGTGACTACTTGGGCTTAATGGTTGGACTTTCAACACCCCACTTCCCACCCCCAAACACCTCTCAGGAGGAGAGGGGGCTGGAGACTGAGTTCTTGCCATTGCTTTAATCAATCATGCCTATGAAAAAAGATATGATGAGAACTCTTGAACGGAAAGGACTGGGGCAGCAGCTGGTCTGTGAAAACCACAGAGGGGTGTTCCCGGAGAGAGTGTAGCGAAGCTCTGCACCCAACCTCCCCCACCCTTGCCCATGAGTCTCTTCCAGTTGGCTGTTCCTGGGTTATAGCCTTCGAATTAAAACTGTATTTGTAAGGACAGCACTTTCCTGGATTTCGTGAGTTTTTCCAGCAAATCATTGAACCTGAGGGAGGTCAGAGTAACAATCAAATTTGTAGTTGGCCAGGCAGAACCGCAAGTAGCCAGGACACCCCATCTGTGGCTGGTGTCCACAGTGGAGGCAGACCTGTGGGACTGAGTCTTGAACCTGCGAGGCATGTGCTCACTCCAGGTGGTGAGTGTCAGCGTGGAACCGAAGTGTAGAGCACCCAGTTGACGTCAGAGCGTTGGAAAATGCTCTATGTGGAAAAGCAACATTCCTTCTCAAGCATTTCTGTGAAAGAAGAATCTCTGCACTTGCAGAATGAGAAACTTTATAATGCCAAAAACGTACAATGCATTTCAGGAATGGTTTTAAACTAAGTGATTTTAATTACAGCTGCAGTATATTTGGGGAGAAAAAAAACACAAGAGGGAGACATTGTTCAGTCTAAATAAAGCCTAGGCACACATAAATTTGTTTTTACCTTTTCAAACAGGTGTTTTTTGAGAGAGAGAGAGAGAGAGAGAGAGAGGAGAAGGGAGAAAAAAAAGAGGGAGAGAAACATCAATGTGCAAAAGAAACACCAATTGGCAGCCTCTCGCATGTGCCTAACCGGGGACCTGACCTTCAACCCAGGCATGTGCCCTGACTGGGAATCGAACCAACAACCTTTCAGTTCACAGGCTGGCACTCAACCCACTGAGCCACACAAGACAGGGCTCAAAATGGTATTGAACAGTGATGCCAGAGCAAAAACACGACTCATCTCTAAGAACCATGAATTTCACACCATTCTCACAAAATTGGAGAAAAGATAGAGTGTTGTCTCTTACGGGCAGGAGCCTTGTTTGCAGACTGTGCTACAGCGGAGACTGGCATGGGAGAGGATGAAGCTGTACAGTAAAACAAAGAGTGGATTATAGTGCAAGGGGAGTGTAATACAAAATTCACAGAATTTTAACAAAATACACAAATCTCAATGAAACATCAGGCTTTCTATAGGCAGTTTTAGATTTATGGGCTAAAAAATGTGGTAGGCTGAAAAAATTGGTCCTTACCCCCTGCAATAACACATTTCAGTCAAATCCCTGGACCCTGTAAAAGTTACTTTACTTGGAAAACTGAGTCTTGGCAGATAGATGTCAATTAGTTTGGGATCTTGAGGAGATCATCCTGGATTATCCAGGTGGGTCCTAAATCTAATCAGCAAGTGTCCTCATCAGGGACAAACAGGAGAAGGCAATATAAGTGGAAGCAGAGACTAAAGAGACGCGGCCACAAGTCTAGAAAGCCAGGAACACCTGGAGGCACCAGACGGTGGGAAGGGAAATGAACGGTCCTGGAGAGTAACGTCTGGAAGGAGCACCTCCCAGCCAGGTTTGTATTTCCAGCACCCAGAACTGTGAGAGAATCCATTTCTGTTCTGTTAAGTTTGTGCTAATAGGTCAGAGCAGCCTTAGGAAACTAACACAATAACTGACCCTTGAGGGCTCACAGTCAGTCTCTTTTCTGAAAAGTTTCTTTGGAGGAAAAGATTTGTGATGCTTGCCAGGGGCCTAAGGTCCACAGGTTGGCTCCACCCTAGAGGACCTACCTTAAAGGCCCTTTCAAGTAAAAGATCTCATCATTTACTGACGTTAGTGGCTTCCAGCCCCAGGCAGTGCACACACCTGCTCAAAGAACACACGCCAGCTCTAATTGACAATTTAAAGAACAAAATACAAGTTTGAAAAAACAGGTAAAAGATACATCAATTCTTTTACCGTGTTGAGGTATGAAAAAATTATAGGATTCATGAGGCTGCATTTATCAGCACCTTCTTGACCCACCGATGCTGGCCGCCCCCTGTTGTGTCCACACCACACACTCAGACGAGCAGCCAGCCTGGTTCTTAACGTGCTCTTGCAGACATCACAAATGTGACCAAAAATCATCCCTTCTGCACCTACCCAATCAAACACAAAGAATCTGAAAATCGTAATATGCTTAATCTGCATAAATTTTTGTCCGAAGTACTTTCACTGTGGGATTCCCTTTTTAAAAAATTTTGTCCAATAAATTCTGTACTTAAACATAAGCCATCTCTATTAAAATAATGACATGATTGTTTTTGCCTTGTAGTGGTCTTTATTTTGTAAAACAACTTGAGGCAAATAATGTAAAACTCTACTTCAAAACTAAAAGAACACGGTAAATTTCCTAAATAGCTTTCTTTTGGTAAAAAAACAAACCCTCACAACACTATAAAGAACATATCTTAATTTTTAAAGTTAATTTTCGATTCATGAATAATGATTTCACACCTTTTGGGGTATTTGTTTTTGTAACTAACTTGCACCCTTTTATGAAATCATGAAGCATAGCCCATTTGAAAAAGTAGAAAAAGAACTGTCAGAAACAGAAGTTCTAATTTGGTAACTTGGTAACATGAATCTTTAACTTAGCTAGTTGAGCATGAAGGATGGAGAAAAGGGTATGTATTACTTTAATAATTGTTCAAAATTTTAGGTACACCATTTGATCTTTGACCTTGAACTAGAGTTCAAAGTCCTCCATAAATAAAAATAAAGGCCTACCCACTTCATCGTAGATAGCCACCCACAGAGGACTATTATTACCATGACTGTGTGCCCCATCTTGTCATTAGAAGCATCGGCCTATTTTCCAAAGCCACTGCAACACACTTCTGAGCTCTTTTAAGTCTTATTTTCTAATTTCACTTTTATTTTGGATTCCTTGGAATGAACATTCTACATTGGATTACTTTTTTCTTTTAATTGTGAATGTAAAATCCAACATTCCCAAGACTGATAGGGACTTTCGATCAATGGCCTTATTTTAATATGGGTATATTTCAACATCTAGACCTGCCCAACAGGAAGTTGGGACGACGCTGTCATCCTTAGGTAACCATCCGAGGCCTCTTTGGGACAGTCATTACTTTTCTTCTCTGCTTGGCCGAAATGTTGGCCACAACCCCACGCACTGTCCACAAGCGCCTTTGAGCCTTTAGGAGGATCCCCAAGCCTGAAAGAAACAGGTGTGGGGCTTGGACAAGACCTGGCGACTAACAGGTGAGACCCTGGCGGACCACCAGGCGGCTGCATGCACGTGGGAGGGGCTCGGCCGGACTCCGCGCTCCCGGACGTCCACACGCCGACCACCCAAGAGCGGAGAGCCTAGCATCCAAGCCTTCATTCTACACTTGCCCTGGCGCCGGCAGCCCTGAGAGGCGGGGCCCGGGAGGCGGAGGCGGGGCCTGCCGGCGGGGGCGCGGCCAGGGACTTAGAGGGCGGGGCCTTGCGAGGAGGGGCTGGTCGGGCGAGCGGGGAACGTTTGCGTTGCGTGCGGGGGCGGGGCCTGTCAGCCGAGGCCGACTCTCCCGGGCCGCGGCTGCGGTGTCTCCTCCGTTGGTCGCGGCTCTGGCCCCGCATTCGGACTATGATCTGGAGCAGCGCGTCGCTGGTGTGGACGCGGCTCGCCCGAAGTGGGAGCGGTTTGGCGGGCCGGCTGGGCGGGGCGGCCTCGAGGTACTGGACACAGCGGACAGGCCGGCCGGGCGGGCTCAGCGGGGCGAGGAGGTCTCGCCCCTCTTTCTCCCGGGGCCACGTGGACCCGGCGACCTATCCGGCCCGGCTCCGAAAGGGTGCGGAGGTTGGGGCCCCAAGCGACTGGACGAGCCTCAAAATACTTGTGTCCGCTTGGACACCAACCACCCCACCACCCTGGCCACCATTGCTGCCAGATAAAATACAAGATGCCCTAATAATTTGGGATTTCGGATATCCAGCGAATAATTTAGTCTAAGTATATCCCAAATATTGCACGGGACATCCTCTTACTAAACAGTTATTTGCTGTGTATTTCAAATTGTAATTGTGCGTTGTGCATTTGTATTTGCTAACGGTGCAGGAAGTGAAGGGGGCGCTTCCTGCTAAGTGGCCACGGCTTCGAGCATAGGAGGCACTGTGGCATTGACATTGAGGTGCTACTGGCTGTACCGTGGACAGTGCCTTCCCTGCACTGCGGTGCTCCGCAGACCCGTCGGCTGCCTGGCTGGCATGGGAGACCTGCCCCCTGGGCTGATGTTGGCCCGCCCCACGGTCCCGGCTGCCCCACCAGCTGGCTCATCTGTGCGGCCACTGCATCTCTCCGTCTGCGTGGGATCTCTTTCTAGCCACTTGCTCTGGTAGCTTTTACCAGTTTTGCAAGACTCTGGGAATTCTTGAACTTTCTATGCCAAGCTAGAAAGATGCTGATCACCCGACATGACTTTGTGACTGGCTGACCTTTGAGGCCCCTAAAGATGTGTTTTTCCAGTTATATGTATTGCTAAGGCATTTAGCAGTTTGCCTACTTAGCAATAGTAGGCGATCCCCGAATGTGGCATGACTGGAGGGTGCGTCATTAGTGTGGAAGGGAAACATTTATTGTGCACTTCTTATGCCCCTTTCCATACTAGGTGATAACTTTTGCCCACTCAACTAGAATTAAGGAGCAAGGTGTCTTCCAGAAACACTCTTACACTTGGCAGGGAAGGGCATGATATTTCAGAATGCACCTCCCACATGCTTTCACTGCCCGAGAAAACCTCTGAGGAAAGAAGTGCTTCAATCGTGAATATTGTAGCAGATGGTTTTAGGTATACCAAATAAATGCTAGACTTGAGATGAAAAGGACTTGCTTACTTAGTTGATAAACCTTAGGTCCAGGCTAGCATTTATTAACCTCCTTACTTTTCAGGTTTAAGCTCCAGGAATTTGCCTGCTTTTTTCTTGAAACTACACCTCTGCTAAGTTGGCTGTAGTCTCCCTAACTTGATTCTCCTTGCCCCACTTTGAGATGAGCACACAGGCCCTTTTTGTCTTAAAGGTCTCCTTGCTAAACTATTGACAAGCAAGAAACGATAGATTGTAAACATTGGGGAGTTTTAATGTTACAATATTCCCTTGGAGTGTTTTCTGTTTTTAACTCTTTATTATTACTTAAGGTGGTGTTTTTATAGCTTCCTTATTCTATGTGTATAGGCATGGCTACATAGGTGCTCATTATCCAAGCATAATAAAAAGCCATTTAAAGTGGATTCTTGAAGTGGTACTAAAATTTCATGCTATACAGTTAAAAAAAAAAGATGGGTACCTTTTAGAAGAGAACACTAAACATTATAAAAAGTAGCTTACTTTTACAACATTTTAATTTTCAGTGCACTGAGTGAATGAATGAAGTATTTGGAGGGAGAAATTTTTCTATCAGAACTTGAGTTTTGCAACGTAATGATAAGAATAATTCCTGAACTAATTGTAGCTTTAATTTTCACTCTCTTAATCCCTACATATTTGAGTGATTCTTTTTTTGAAGCCTCCAATAGCTTATATCCTTTCTAAAGATTTGTAATTTCACTGTGCAATTAGTTTGCCTCATGATGTTTAATATTTTTCAAACCATGCTGTAGGGCCTGGCTGATCAAGAAAGAGTAAGCGGCTCTGGGAAGGTAGTTTTGTTGGTTAGAGCATCATCCCCATATGCCAAGGTTGTGGGTTCAATCCCCAAGAATCAACCAATGAATGCATAAATAAGTGGAAAAATAAATCAATGTCTCTGTCCCCCACCCCCACAACCCCAAAAGTAATGAATACAATTTAAAGAGAGAGAAAAAAAGGGAAGTAGATAGGGAAAGGTTCTGGGGATAGGCCAAGAGATTTGGTGATAATAAACAATCTTTTAGTGAACATTTTCCTGTTAGAATGAACACCTCATGTTAAGATTTTCCAACAGCTAGCTTTCAGATGATAAATACCAAGATAATGAGAATCCCTATAGCCAGGAAATAATAATATCAAACATTATTGAACATTTACTGTGTTCAAGGCACTGTTCTGCTTTCTTTTTTAAATGTTTTATTCATTATGGTATTACAGCTGTCCCATTTCCCCCCCTTTATTCCCCTCCGCCTTGTACACCCTCATCCCACCCACATTCTCCCCTTTTGTTCATGTCCATGGGTTGTTCATGTAAGTTCTTTGGCTTCTACATTTCCTATACTATTCTTAACCTCTCCCTATTTTCTACCATTTATGCTACTTATTCTCTGTACCTTTTCCCCCTCTCTCCCCCTCCCTCTCCCCCACTGATAACCCTCCATGTGATCTACATTTCTGTAATTCTGTTCCTGTTTTAGTTGTTTGCTCATTTGTTTTTGTCTTTAGGTTTGGTTAATAGCTGTGAGTTTGTTGTCATTTTACTGTTCACATTTTTTATCTTCTTTTTCTTAGATAAGCCCCTTTAACATTTCATATAATAACGGCTGGGTGATGATGGACTCCTTTAACTTGACCTTATCTGGGAAGCACTTCGTTCTTCCATTCTAAATGACAGCTTTGCTGGATAGAGTAATCTTGGGTGTAGGTCCTTGCCTTTCATGACTTCAAATACTTCTTTCCAGCCCTTTCTTGCCTGCAAGGTTTCTTTTGAGAAATCAGCTGATAGTCTAATGGGAACTCCTTTGTAGGTAACTGTCTCCTTTTCTCTTGTTAAGATTCTCTCCTTATCTTTCATCTTGGCTAATTATGATGTGCCTTGGTGTGTTCCTCCTTGGGTCCAACTTCTTTGGGACTTTCTGAGTTTCCCTGAAAGTTTATTCCTTTGCCAGATTGGGGATGTTCTCCTTCATTATTTTTTCAAATAAATTTTCCATTTCTTGCTCTTCTTCTTCTGGCACCCCTATGATTCAGATGTTGGAACGTTTAAAGATGTTCTGGAGGTTCCTAAGTTTCCCCTTATTTTTTTGAATTCTTGTTTCTTCATTCTGTTCTGGTTGAGTGTTTCTTTCTTCCTTATGGTCCATCCAAACCATTGATTCGAGTACCAGTTTCCTTCCCATCACTGTTGGTTCCCTGTACATTTTCCTTTATTTTGCTTTTCATAACCTTCATGTTTTTCCTCTAATTTGTGACCATATTCAACCAATTCTGTAAACATCCTGATTACCAGTGTTTTGAACTGAGCATCTGATAGGTTGGCTATTTTGTCATTTAGTTGTATTTTTTATGGAGCTTTGATTTGTTCTGTCACTTGGGCCTTTTTTTTTTTTGTCTCCGCATGGCTGTTAGGTAGTAAGGGATGGAGCCTTAGGTGTTCACCAGTCTGGGGTAACCCACATCACTCTGTTGTGACCCTGTACGTAGGGGAGTGGTCCGAGAGGGAACAGTGCCGCTTGCCTGACTCTTGGCTGCTTTCAGTCACTTCCCCCGCCATCCACAGTCAAACTGGGTCCTTCAGGTGCTGATTCCTGCGTGAGTGGGTTTGTGTACGTTCTAGAACCCTGTGGTCTCTCCCATGAACCCTCCTGTGAGGCTGAGAGTTTCTCTCACTGCCGCAATCCCCACAGGTGTTTTCAGTTAGAGGCCTCTGTTTATTCCCATTCCCTTGCACTGGAACCCTGGGTTGCAAGGTCCGTCTGGCTCCCAGTTGTTCCTCCGCTCTGCCAGGTGCCCATCCCCACCCCTCCTACCGGTTTGGATGAATGTGTCTTCTTTAACTCCTTGGTTGTTAGACTTCCATACAGTTCGATTTTCTGTCAGTTCTTATTTTTTTGTTTTTAAATTTGTTGTTGTCCTCCTACACACAACCAAAAAGGCAAAGGAGGCACAGCGTGTCTACCTACGCCTCCATCTTGGCCAAAAGTCCTATTCTGCTTTCTGTATAACAATTCGTTTAATTTTCTCAAAACCCTTTGAGGTGGGAATGAACACTCTTCCCAGTTTATAGTTGGGAACTTGGGGCTATGGATTACTGTGGTTGATGTACCTTAATTTCCTCAATTTTTTTTCACTTTTAAAAGCATATTTTTTAAAATTAAATTTATTGTGGTAGCATTAATGAATATATCTCAGGTGTAAAACATTTAATTCAATATCTGTAAAATTTTTGAGTATAAGTTTCACTGTTTCACAATGTTCATGGAGCTTTGGCATGTTTTAATAAGCACATTTTAACATTTTATTTATTTTTAGAGGGGAAGAGAGGGAGAAACAGAGGGAGAAAAACAGATGAACAAGAGAAACATCAATTGGTTGTTTCTCATACACACCCCAACTGGGGACCTGGCCAAAACCCAGGCATGTGCCCGGACAGGAACTGAACCAGTGAACCCTTTGCTTTGTGTGATGATGAACTAAGCCACACCCGTCAGGGTGGAAACTATGTATTTTTTAACCAGTAGTCAGGTCACGGTCGAATCATTAGGTCAGTCTTGTTCAAATTTGGCGACAGACTTTAACACAGTAAATGTGGTTTTATTAGATAATTAAGAGAATGAAGAGGCTAGTTAGAGAAGCACACAGGTCTTTTTGGTTTTAGTAAACAAACTGGTATTATGTACTGATAGTAAGTAAAACCGATTATTATTTTCCTAAGTTTGGATATATACTTGCATACTAGGTTTTCTTCAAATGCATGTCATCTGATGTATTGTCCTTACTGTTTAATAAACGGTGCTACCTCCAACACTTCCTTTCAGGATGGGGAGCAGCGTGTCGTCATCCCTGGGGAAGCCAGCCGCTACTCCCGTGAGCCAGATCCAAGTGAGTGATGTGAAGATGGGAAGCACTGTCCTGTGTGGGAAAAGGATTGTGTCTTACACGTTGAATATGCTTATTCGGTATCCAGACTTGACAAAGTTCAGTAGCTGAATTACTCAATACATATATTAAAATCTGCTGTCAAAATAATCCATGGAACAAAAAAGCTCTACATCACTTGGTAGTCAAAATTGATGAGACGTAGTCTTAGTGGAGACTTCACTCCATGCCAGCATGGATCCAGTGAGGTTGGTGGCTCCTTTCTGCCATACCCACCTCTGGTCGAGCTGCCCTTCCCCGGGGACACTGTGATTTTGGTTTGGGAAGCTGTAATTACCCTGTTAACAGACATCTCAGATATATGGTACACTGATGTGTTCAGCTGTTTTCTTGTTTTTCTTCCTGTCATTTTTTTTAACTGCGAAGTCCAATTAATCCTGCCTTAGAAAGTTTCTCTGGTTTGCATGTTTTTCTTTGCTTGCGGTCTACAAGACAGTCATGTTTTTCTTTGTTTCTCACCACCAACCACTACCACACACATATTTCTGTCTTTGATTTATTTGGCTAAAACAGTTTTCACTCACAGCTGTGGATGTAACAGCAATGCCAAGAATCTCTGGTGAGGGAAGTCCCTCTTTTAAAATAAGAATACAAAGTCTTGAAGCAAGGAGGGAGTTGGGGATAGGTGAAAAGGAGAGTTCCAGAAGTTCTGGCTCAGTCCTCGTGTTTCAGCTCTCTCTGGGGTCTCTCCCTCTGTGTTTGTACTCCACTCCAGCTCCCAGAATGCCCACACCCCTCTCAGGGCCGGTCTCCATGTGCCTGTATCCTGAGGCTTTGGCATTGGGACAAGTTGGATCAAATCCTAATATTGTGAACGTCTCAACCTCGGTTTCCTCATCTATAAAATGATTCATTGATGCACCTCTGGTCTGGCTGGCTCTCCCTGAGAAAGACTTCTATACTAAATACTATGAGTAAGCAGAGGAGAAAGCATAAAAGTAGACTAACTTGCAGACAGCTGGACAGGGACTCTGACCTTGTCCGACACCCGAGAGTGGGTGTAACTTCTGAGTCACTTTGCCTGGAGACTCTGCTTTCTGATATTGGGCCTTGATCTTGAAGGTGCTGCTATGACCCACAGTCTAGGTAAGAATAACCTAGACACATGCCTGGGTCTTTGCCTATCCATCCAGAATCTCTTGAAGAACCTGGACCTTCATATATTTAGAAACAAGAAACAAAACATTTTCATAGGCCATACAGGTCCCTCTCAAAGTCTTGTGGTTTGTGTGACAAAGGCCTGGAGAGTATTTTCCAAAGCAGGCTGATATCATCTGGGAAGGTTTTTAAAAATACAGTATCTGAGATCTGCCTCTGACCCAGTGATTAGCACTTCTGGAAGTAGCTTTTCCAGGAACAGTATAAGAATAACTTACCACTCCAGCAATATTTTTCTTTACTACGAAGACACAGGAAAGAGTGGAAATTGAGAGGGGTTGGCTGTTATTTCTGCCTGATCAGGGAAAATTGTATGTTTAAAGAGAAATCATCCATCAGCCCTCACCACTGAAGGTTGAAGAAGGTGAGGCATTCACTCCCAAACACATACTGAGTATTTGAAAAGCAGAATAACAGAGGCTCAGTGCTTTGGGCTGTGGAACCAGACTTGCCCAGCTTCAAATCCCAGCTCTGCTGCTCAGTAGCTGAGGACAGTAAGTTATTTACCTTCTGTGGCTCACTTATTTATTTCTCCATACCAGCACTCTCCACCTGTTGCCACCCCTTTTTCCTAATCGACTTGCTGTGAAATGAATACCTTTACCTTCAAGCTACAGAGGAGAAAACAGATGGTGGAGACTTAGTATAAGCCCTAAATGAATTGTGAGACCCCAGAATTCATACCCTTTCCACTGTGTCATTATTTCTTTCCAAAAGGTAATATCTGGCATTAAAGTTATTTTTTTGTTTGTTTTACTTCAGGAAACAATTTCTGACAATTGTGTGGTGATTTTCTCAAAAACATCTTGCTCTTACTGTACAATGGCAAAAAAGCTTTTCCAAGACATGAATGTGAACTACAAAGTGGTGGAACTGGACATGCTTGAATATGGAAGCCAGTTTCAAGACGCGCTTTACAAAATGACTGGAGAAAGAACCGTGAGTCTGTTCTTTGTGGGGTTTTCCCACCAAGCAGGTAGGGACCTGGGCAGGGGTCACCCTGGTGTTAGGAAACAAGGTTCAGACATTCTCTGAGAATCTTACATTGATAAAGAAATGGCAGGTCTAGGAACCAGGTTCATAGACTAAAATCAGCAGAGTTATTTTTATTATTGCTGTGTGTGTGTCTGTCTGTTTGACTGGACCGGCACGGTGTGGGGAGTCATGGGTGCTTGTCTGTGAATCTTCAAAGTCCTCTTGGAGCTTCCTCCCACCCTTGGACAGCACAGACCAGGGTTCTGTCTTCAGTGGCTATTCCAGTAGTTGTACTTTCATGTTCCATGTGCTTAGATTCTTGAAATGTGTGGATTTTCCCATAATACACATTATCAGGAAATTACACAGTGCTGCCATTTTCCCTCTCATGTGCATGGAAGAAATGTATAGGGTACTCTTCCCCTTTAGTAAACAACTGTAAGACTCTTAAACATTATTAATAATTAGGAACTGCGTTATTTTACCTTTTATAGAGCACAATGGTCAGGAAGGGCTTGGAGAGTCAGACTGTCCTAGACTTAAACCCCAGCTCTGTCATGTACCATGATAGTGATCTTGGACAAATACCTGTGTCTCATATCCCTCCAAAATAAGGCTAAAAATTGTCCCTAACCCAGGCGTGGAAAGAATGAAGTCAGTGATTTGGGAAAGAGCTTATTCAGTGGGGCGCCTGGACCATAACACAACCAAGATTGTGAGCACCTGTCATCCTTGTGTGGAATGGTCCTCTACTGCTGACACAAGGTGACACCTGATCTCGTTTATCCAACAGGTACCAAGAATATTTGTCAATGGAACTTTTATCGGAGGTGCCACCGACACCCATAGGCTTCACCAAGAAGGGAAGTTGCTTCCACTGGTTCATCAGTGCTATTTAAGAAAAAAGTAAAAGAATTTCAGTGATAGTGTTTGAGAATGTTTATATATATGAATTATCATCATGAAAAAGTTGTAAAAATAATGAATAAATCACTGTGGAAACTTCATCTTCCTCCTTGCCAATTTTTGAGCTAAAGAGATGATATTTAAAACTGAAGGAATGGAGTGTCAAAAGACAAGAAAAGATGTCTTTTATTAGGAATTTATATGTGAATTTTATGAATTTGGGAATCTTTATTATGTATACTGTTCAACATTTTAGTGGTGAGGACTGATGTGAGATTTCTCTTTCAAATCTAAGGCTCTCACACAATGCAGCTGTGAACCTAGCAGGGACGCATCCTTGTCCTGCATTGGGACAAGGCTTCACTGCCCTTCTGCAGTCAGAGAAGTGATACTAAATTGGTAGGATGGAACGAAACTTACTTCTGAGAAACCAAATTATTCATTTCATAACTTAGTCATTCCAAAACAGAGCGTTTCTATGGGCTGTGTGAAAGAAAAAAGGGACAACAGGCCCCAAATGGAGTCATACGTGCTAAGCTGGCGTCACCAAACCGAGACCTGACCCCTAACTTAACCGCAGCTCTGCCCCGCCCCCTGCCGGGAAGGACAAGGTAACCAGCCGGCCCGAAATCTCCGGGTCAGCGCGGGTGAAGGAGCCCAGCCAACAGACCCCCACCTCCCTCCCCGCTCCCTGCCCCCACTCTCTGCTGTGCATTCCTTCTCCCATGCCCTCTGCCTAGGACAAGTGCTTTTCATTTAGTACAGCTCCTCAGCAGAAGGTGAGGAGGAGGACAGGGCAGCCTTGTGTGAGGATGCACTGCTGAAACAGTTCAGGAATGTACCCGAGTTAATATTAAGTGCCTGAGGGGCATTTTCCTAGATGACTCTGGAGGCGGAGGGGCAGGCTACTAGATGCTGGGGAGAGAACACCTCCTCAGGGAGGAGAAGGGCCCTTGAGAGAAGCGGTGTGCCTTTCTGCTCTGCGGTCGGCGTGGACCCAGGAACCCTGGGATGGTCCTGCACAAGACAGATGGTGGCTCTTGGGGCCTCCTGCGTGGGTTTATCAAACTGCCGCTCGGAGACCTTGATAAAGGAAGAATTTGGACTACTTCATTCTCACGTGGTAAGTTACATAGAACACTGGGATGGAACTAAAGGGAACCGAAGTTTGCCACCTGAAGCTGCTTTCAAGATACTGATTTTAAGCTGCTTATTAAGGAAATAAAGACTCAGAACTTTCGACTTTCCCCTTTCCTGCCCAAGAGGTTCGGAGAGGCCTGCTTTGGGGAGATCTTAGGATGTCGCCTTAGCCTGGGACAGTGTGGCGAGAGGGCTTTGGGCTCCTGCCTGCCAGCTGGCGACCCCGCCACGGCACCCCCGTTCCCCACCGTTCCAGCCGCCGAGCAAGGGGTCTCCTCTGTGCCCTGCTCTTCCTCAGCTCCCTGTTACGTCGCCGGTTCTCACTTGTCCAAAATGACCTGCCCAGTGCTGCCTCGCTGTCTGTGCAATTTTCCTGCCCAGTGAGGGTGTTAAACTGACTTTTCTCCATGGTAGTGTCTCTGTTAACTT
Source organism: Phyllostomus hastatus (assembly GCF_019186645.2). Lineage (NCBI taxonomy): Eukaryota > Metazoa > Chordata > Mammalia > Chiroptera > Phyllostomidae > Phyllostomus > Phyllostomus hastatus. The sequence continues at coordinate 20,061,675 of NW_025333607.1, read as the reverse complement.
GAGAATTAGCCCAGCCAAAAAGAACTGAGAAGGTGGCAAGAAAAGTGTATTCTTTTAGCCCCCACAGAACCGAGTGGAGCGTTCGCTATTTTGCATGATGTCACGAGAAACGGTGTGTGCGTGCCGTGCTGTTGTCCCTCTGTCACTGGGCAGAGGATGCCTGTGACCTCGTGTGATACTGTGGTTCATCGCCGGAAATACAAATCCGGGGAGCGCGCGGGCGCTCGGGGCCCTTTCCGCAGGCGCCGTCGGTGCACCCCTCCGGTCTGGCGGCTCCGGGGTGTGTCTTTACAACGAGCCCGGAGATCGAGTTTCCGGGTTCTGCGCGCAGCGTGACCAAATTAATGGCCAAATTAATGAGGAGGCGGTCACTGGAGTCAGGCAGGTGTCTGGGGTGGGGGGAGGGGTGGCAGGCCCAGCCCGGGACCGGACAGGAGTTCTGCTGGAACTGGTGGCGCGGGCTGGTCCAGAGCCAGGGGCGAGAGCGGGGTTCGGAGGGGGCACCGCAGCGGAGCCCTGAGCGCAGAGACCCTCGGTGGGATCAAGACCGGGGTGCCGCCCACTACGTGCACCTCGTGGGACCGGCAGGTGGGCGGCAAGCTCCGGGCCGCAGCGGAACCTGGGTTCTCGAACCCCATTCGTTCTGGAAGGCCGTGGGAGGAGACGCGTGTTTGAAAGCCAGCCGCGCCGCACGGAGGGCTGGCCGAACCCGGGCTGACCACGCCGCCGGGGGCTCGCAAGGGTCGTCGGGCCGGAGCCGAAGTTTTGTTGGACAAGGGAGCCATGGTTTCTCTGAACGGCTCGGTGGAGAGCCAACTGTGTGTCCCAGAACCGATGCTTGACCAGGTTCATTTTCGTCCGTCCATGGCGGGTAATGCCATCTTAGCTCCTGGGAAAGGGAGGCAGGGCACCGCCCGGGGCCGGCAGACGCAGGCACGCGGCAGGCGCCGACGCCGTAACCACAGGTGCTCGGATGCACGCACAGTGTCCCCCCATGCTCTCTCGCTCCGGCCCCGCCCGCCACGCCCCCGGGGCCACGCCCCCGAGGCCACGCCCCCGAGAACCCGCAGCGCGCGCGGGCAAACCCAACCCTCGCCCCGCCTCCCCTGCACCCACATCCGGTGACAGCGTCTGAGTCACACACAAGGCACAGCAAGGGGCCAGCAATACTAAGGCGACCATTAAAACAAAGTAATAACAGTTACGTGAGGTCCTGCACTCACCATTTCACACAAAAGCACTTTCCATCTCCTCTGGCGCAACGGGACCAGCGTCTGCGCTCCTGTTCTGTGCGGCCATTACCGACCAAAACACAGGTGACTGGGCCGAAACAGCAGCGCGGCCCAGCTGCCCCGCGGCAACCACGTGGCTAACTGGCGGGAAACGTCCCCAGCGCCGCGCACCGAGGCCGGAGGGCCCAGCCAGACAACGCGAGATTTCGCGAGATTTCACGCGCTACTCCGAAGAGCGCGCGATGCACGCGGATTCTCGCGGAGGGATCGTCCTCCGTTGCCTGCAAGTGCGGTGCGGCCTGCCCGGTCTCGGTCCGACTTTAGGGGCGGCCGCCGTTTCGTCATTCCACGCCTCGGCTCCCAGTTTCCGTAGACGGGGTGGTGACCATCACAAACACCGACTCCTCACGGTTCCGGAGGCTGAAGTCCAAGACTGAGGGGCCGGCTGGTCGGTTCCCGGCCCGCCCTCTTCCCGCTCTGCCGAAGGACGCGGCTTCCGGGGCGGAGCGCGGGCGCGCGGGACTCATACGAAGGCGCCGGTCCCTCGTGGGGCCGAGGCCTTCAAATGCCCGCGTGCTGCGGGTGGGAGCTCCACAGACAGACTGGGGGAGGCCCGGCCGGCCGCCCCACCTGCCCTGCGGCCCCATGACGGCGCGGGGTCCGAGGAAAACACTGGGTGGCGGGGTTGCGGCAGCTCTGCCTTCTTCTCCGGAACCCTGGGCTAGGAAGAGAACGGCGACCGGCTGAAGTGTCACCTTTTTTTTTTTTTTTTCCAGTCCTCTAACTTTTAACGTTAAGATCTGAAAGACAAACTTTACTGGAGCCCATTAACATATATTTTTAAGTGGCCCATTGGTTTTCTTATTTTATCACTAATCAGTTTACGCTGACATTGCCAAACCTCTCACTGGGAAGCTGGAAAGTTAAGGTGGGGGGGGGGTGTCTTTTGTTTACGTGTATCGGGATTTTGTTGTGTTCTAACTAGTATACAGTATTAAAAAAATACCATAAGCAGTACTTTTAAAGTCAAGGTTTAGTATTCAGAAAAACTTTTAAGTCGTTTTGTACACCTATGAAGAAATGTATAGCTTGTGGTCCTCCCTTCCTCCACGCAGCTGCTGACCGCCGTATTTAGACAGAGAACTGGAAAACCACCTGAATCTTCTCAGTTTCGGTGAGTGCATTGTGATGGGACGTGGCCTTCCCCTTGTGTCTAACTTCCGTCTTCCATCTTTAGAACTTTTTAGAAACATTTCATGGGAATACAGGTAAAGAAGAAATTTCTGTCAATTGTCCCTGAAGCAACATTTTATTTGCAGCTGACTTTTGTTAATTAACTTTTCCCAAAGGGAACTCTGGGTAGGTGTTTTTCTTCCTTTCACACACACACACACACACACACACACACACACTCACTCACTCACTCACTCACTCACTCACTCACTCCATATGGAACCGGCCGGCGTGGCCGTGGCGGCGGATGTGGCTCCCCTGGGCTCGGGAAACTGGCAGGCGCCAGGCGCGCAGCCGGGCTCTCCCAGGGGGCACCAGGCCTGCAGTATCGCGAGGCTGCTCCGAGGCTGCCTTTTGCTACGACTCCCTCACCCTGAGTTAAGGCGGCAGATGTTCACCGAGTTATTTTGGAGGAAGCTCCCTGAAGTCTGGGCTAAACCTCCCAAGGACGGAGTGTAACCAGTTGAAAAACTTGTTCTCTCGCGTCTGCAACATTCTTTTCCTTGTTGTCTGTAAGAAGTAAGCACTTCAAGCAAACCTGAGCGTACCGAATGAGGACCTTCCTGGACGCACTGCTCCCAGAAAGCAGCAAGAGCCTGTCCCGGCAGGGGTCGGGGCGCTCCTCCCTCAGGAGCGGCCGTGCTGCCCCCTTTCCCCCCAGGACTGCGGCAGGCCCTGTGATTTCGTTCGCCGAAGCCACAACACCTCGGACACTGCTGGTCGGAGTCCACACCAAAAATCTTGTAAAAGTCTTGTAAAATCTTGAATGTGCATTTTGGTTAAATCCAGTAGTTTTGATCCTATAATTGAAATCCATTGGAAAAGAATCCCCAACCATATCTATTTTAAACAAATAATAATATATAAAGAGGCTCGGTAAGGCCAGTGTTATCAAAACCTTATTTTTATCTTACTGCATTTAGCAGATTACTGACAGCCTTAGATTTTGTAAGTCGTATTGTGACCTTAAAATTCTTATTTCTTTAAAGAAATAGGAGACAGCTGTTTGAAGTGCATAGAGTTTATTTGGTACTTCTATCCATCTCTACGTGATACAACGGACCAGCGACAGTTCACACAGCACCCGCCTGCGCTCCATATCTATGACGGTCTTGTCAGGGTGGTGTTTTGCAAAGATAGAAAGTCCAGATTTCACAGTATGGGCGAAAACCGTTTTATCATAAAATAAATTGAATACATTAGAATTTCTTCCATTTTCTATCAGAAAACAGCAAAATTACATTGTTAGGTATTTTATTTACACTGAAAACTTGGAAGACTCAACAAAGCATCAGGAGTTCTTCAACAAACAGACCTAGGACCTCCCCTGCTGCTTCAGGGTCTTTTCCTTTAAAATTACACTTGTTATAAATTATAATTCTAAGCACCAGCTTGGCAATTTAAAGTTTTCTTTCAGTTTATAAAAGATTCCTGCTTTGAAAGGCAAAGTGAAGGTAAAAATGTGAATGTAATGGAACAAATCACTGGCCTGGATACTTTTTATTGCAACAGTGCAGTGTTTTACAACTACATTCACTCTTTTGAATGAAATTTGCTTGTAAGCTCAAAACAAAATGTTTTTGTCTTGAAAAATTCCCTTAAAATATTAACCATTTTTGGAACTTTATAACTGTACTTTTCAGTGTTTAAAGATACAACTTGATCCTTGAAGATGTTACATAAAGTCCCGCTTCTTGGATAATTTGTTATACAAAACAATAAAAACCCCCTCAAACTACCACAATATATTACTGATGTTAACAGTCATGTACGTATTACACATCAGTGTCCCAGATTACCCTGTTAATGTGCAACCAGGTTTTAAAATGTAATAGTTCAAGTCCCATTGATTACATAAAAGTGAAGCTCTAAGAGACACTGTGCATTCTGTACTTCAGAAACACTAACACTTAATATTAAGGCATTACTTACCGAACAGACCCCATGGAAAGGAATTGGGATGCCTGTGCTGGAGAGCTAGTCGTATTTTAAGGCAGTCAAAAAGATCATGTTTTTCACTTTAAGGCTCTTGCATACTTAAATTTTATTCTATGCAGGCATTAGTCTGTGTAATTTAAATATTCCTCAAGTGGTCAATTATGGAAAATCAAAGCCTTTATACAAAGCAAATGCACATTTAGAACTAGATAACACCTCTCCCTCAACCAATTAAAAAACAGGTGTGTGTGTGTCCCTTTGGAGATATATATTCATCCCTTTGGGAAATTTCATCATTATCAAGAGCTGGCAATAAAAGGAAGAAATTATAACTCAAATGCACTATTAAAAGTTATATCTAGTCACACCATACCAATTAGTCCATATTTAGAATAGTGCAATAAAAACTTTTTTCTTGGCTACTATTCATCAAATGTATATTCAAAGTTTAATTTGGCTGGTATGGATTCTAAACAGTTTACACTGCAAATAAAGCCTAACAAGTAATTTAAACAAAAGTTCCAATTAACATAAAATAGTAAGGCTTTAACCTCAGTCACCACCGTTAATAATCCAAGGGTTCATTAAGCAAAACCAGCTTACTATTTCTTTTGTGCAAGCACAGATTCTAATAACTTCTGAAAGTACTGAAATTTAAATAAATTTTAAAATTAAATATGTGTTCATAAGGTTAATATGACACGTGGTGAACAGAAACAAAGAGAAAAATCTCTTTAGGTTTACAAATAGCTTTAGTGTATTTTCATTTTTATTGTATTTACAAAATTCATTCTCACTGAAAATTATCACCCTAATTTCAGTAATACAATTTTTTAATGTGACTCCTGCAGTTTATGTTTCTACCAATTTCTACATAATTTGGTCTTTTCAGGGTTTATGGAAGTATGTCATTTATTATAATTTTATTCAAATAGTATGCTTCACTCCATTAGTTTTTTACATGAAAAACATTACCACAGTATTATTTTAAAAACTAACTTCTTAATAATTTTTCAAAAGCAGATAAAAAGCTCACCAATTTAAAAAAATGTTGAAGGTGAGCCTTCTGCAGCTGTGAAGCTGGGGGGATCCCAGACAAGCCGAGCACATTGGATCTCATCCTCCCACCCCTTCAACCCTCAATAAAATGGTTTGACCCGCCCCCAAAATTGTGGAAGGTGAACATGTTATTTACAAGACCTTTTATGCCAGAAGTTGTCATGTGCGTGTAAGCTCAGTGAAGTACTTAGTACACCAAAGATTCTGATGGTGGCCTTTTAATTTTGCAAATGTGAAGATCAAGAGTGCTTTGTGTACATCTGTCTGTAACTGCAAACAAAGGCTGAATAGCTGCTCTTACTCAAAGGCCACAAAATTTATGCAAATATCTAACAAAAGGTATACAACATAACTGGATTTGGGGAAAAACTGTAACAATATATTGTTCCAAGAGGCCTTCCCATTATTAATTTGAAAAAAATATGATCGTCAATCTGTATGGAACAAAATGCAATCTGTAAAATTCACCCTAAACCTTAATATGGGTGACTTTCCTATCATTCATTTTATTACCCAGGTAGAACAAGACTAGAAAAAAGAAAAACAGAAGAGAAAAATATCAGAAGGACTTTTAGAAGAAAAATAGAAGTATAAAAGTAGTCTTCCAACAAATAAGAGATTAGCTAATTATTAGGGAAATAGTAAATCCATACAGTAAATGCAACTAATCTCACAGCTTACCTTATCCCTTTTCCTAATTCTTTGTGCATGTTTACACTGAGGCTATATGACACTTTTCTAAATGTTACTGCCTTAAATCAGCCCAAACCTATGGTATACAGGAGTAGAATTTTTCATTTTGTTATTATTTACTGTAAACATATCGCTTACCAAGAAATTTGTCCTTGTGAATAAGACCTTATTTTTAATTTGACCTAATAAGTGATCATACTGATTTCCCTTTATGGTTTAGATGTAGCTTCATTGTGCTTTTATAGATGTTTCTCACTTCCTCAAATTGATTCAGGAATTTTGCCTTATATTTTCAAAATAATTCTACATTGTTTTTGCAAAATCTCAAAATGAGAGGAAAAATAAAGCTCCTGATAAAATAGTATTCAGTTGTTTGTAATTTCCCTGTTATTTTAAAAGATTAAGCAAATGTTTGTTGATGGCATCTCCTTTTTTTTAGACAAGAGTATTGAGTTTGTTTTTCTAGGTCCATGGTGGGGGGGGGGGTGTACTACTTGGAATAAACTCTTCTTTCTCTTGATCAGAGAACAGTGACTTCTTAGTCAATACTTTTACAATGAAATTTTTTCTTCCACTTTTTCCCACTCAGAGAAATGTTAAGAAATTATTGAGTCTATTTTCCTAAAACATTTTGTCTTTAAAAATACATTAAGTTCTAATCTGTATTGCAAGACCTGTTCCCAATTTAAACTTTTATACAGATATTAAAAATGATTTTCCTATGATCTAAGCATCAGATGTTACTTTATAAAAATAACAAAACTGAATCACAGAGGTGAAATTGGGCTCTACAGTCACACAGTAGGTTAGAAAAACCAAAAATTTCCAGAGGGGTAACACTGAATTCCATTTGCTAGTATCTTCCTCAACAACATACCTATAAAATACTTACTACACTAAATAATATGACATTGTTAATTAATGGAATTTTCAAAGAATTTCAACAAGGGTAGAAATTTTAAGATTAATTTTTGTTTTACTAATTATAGTTATATCCTGAAAATATTTACATATTTTCTAGGAAGTAAGAGTTTATTAATTTTTCTTAAGATTTTTTAAGCAACATTTCCGTAAATACTAAAGAACAGTAATCCTAAAAGTAATTCAGAAAATAAAATTTCTTTATCGCTTGAGTATATTTTATTCATAATGAGGTAAAGTTTTTTATTTTTCTATAGGACTGTATTATATAGCAACATAGATTATTAAGACATTAATTGTGCTTGAGGATTACTATGAACTACGAAAGTTATGTTTACAATTTCTGTTTTTCTACTCCTACAGCAATCATGTATATACATTATTTCTTAATACCTAAAAGATACAAGTCTTGAATAATTCTGTTTTCACTCCTACTCTTGTAAGTTAGTGTTTCCCCATTTTGTGGGGATATGAATATTGGGAAGAAAATTTCTAGATCTAGTGTCCCAAAGCCACACTTCTTGGAACCTAGCTCCCTAACCTAAATTTAAAAAAGAAAAAAAAAAATTACCTTTTACATTTCAAAGGTTTGTTCTAGCTCTTCCCAAATTTGAAAATAAAGGTACCTTCTGAGGTGCCTTTTAGTTTTTTTCTTCCTTCCTTCTTAAACCATATCCTAGTCCGTTTAATTCAACTAACCTAAATACTTCAAAAAGGTCACATCTAACCTTATTTCTCTGATTTAGTATTATGAATATAATGAATATTCCTGAATAATCTGTCTGAAAACACTATGGGAATGGTACATAACTGAAGGAAGTATACTTTTATTTCAATTAGGAATAAAAAGTTAGAATACTTTAAGATTTTTGAATTAAGAAGATCTTGCATTTACATTGAGTTCCAGGACTATAACACAATTCTATTAGGTTCTTTATACCAACAGCTAAGATGTTAAACCCAATGTCTGATAGAAGATTAAAAACAAAATGACATCAGAAACAATGTTTTTTTTTTTTTGTTGCGGGAGGGTTGCTAACTAATTGTGCTGGCTCCAAAGCCTCAGGTAAATCACAACATTTACAAGTTGCTATATGTTTCCTTGAAGTCTACATAAAAGAGCTAGCATTAATATAGCAAATAAGTCTGAAAGGAACATTTTCTTGTCATCCCTGGAGACCAAGTTTCCCATGAAAAGAACATAGTACCTATACAAATTCTAACACTACTAAATTCCCCCTAAACCCTGAAACACAAACCCTCTGGTTTAACCCCAAGCACATAAGACTACAATTTACATTTACTAGTCTGCCTTTTTACGTGATAAGAGATTTATTAAAATCCTGCATAAATTCTCAATTACTAAGAAGTACATAAACATTAAAGTTTTGTGTAAGCTTAAACAACCATGATATAAGCAAAGGAACTGGTGTTCGAACAGGTTAAACCTCCCCACAAAGAAGGGGTATCTGCTCAAGAAAATAATGCACTTTAGCATAATGAAAAGAAGTTTAATATACACAAAGTAGAAAAAAATACTTTCTTACAGACTGGTAAGTGGTAACACGCTACTCAAAAATGGCCTTTCAAATCTGAAAGACCTAGTTTATTATTATTTTTTACTCTATCAAAAAAGAATGTCTTGCTACAATGAATAACAAAGAGGCTATTGACATGTTTACAATTAGAAAATATCTAAAACCCATTTACAGTTTGGCTAAAAAAAATAGTTAAAAGAAATTAGAGCAATATTTTACAGTAAGGAAAAATCTAATCGGATTATAGTAGAGATTTTGTCATACTTTCAGATTATGAATGGGTCAGTTAAATGCTGAAACACTTTGTTGTTTTCACCTAAGGGTATAAAAAAAAGAAAGTATGACTGTGTGGCTATGTTGCTATGACTTGGAGGAAACTGTCAAATCACACCCTCGAGTCACAGCAGTAAAATACACCAAAACAAATGAAATAATCCAAAGAGAATTCCTCAGCTGCCACACACTTTGGAGTCCCCTTCCCAGAAACTTCCATTATGTTTCTGGTTAATGGCAATAATTCTACAAGAGTAAATAAAACATAAAAACACAAAATATTTTTCACTGAATAAGAAAGCTGCTATTTATGTGATCTTAAAAATTCTTAAAGGAATTTGTGAAAACCCACTCATACCTTAATCAACCATCTTGGTTTTTGTGTTAGCCCCTTGGTATAAAGTGTACAGAGGAGTCGGATGCGCCATCACAGTTGCGTGGTCCAGTGCACTTCAGAGAATGTGGACGTGATCAAAGATGTCCTCTCCCAGTGAAAACATTTAAGAAAACTTTTAAGCACTTTTCAAATAAGTGACATGATATGGAACTACTTACAAATTTGGCTCTTCTTTTAAATACAAATGTGAGTATTTACCAAAGCAAACCTGTTGGACAGTTTACAGTGTTGATCAACAAGAAGTTCTCTATTAGAGGGAGCTGCAGTGTATTCTGAAGCTACTTCCCAGCTGCTATTTAGCAGACAGAAAGAACTTTGGGCTTATCTATTTTTTCCTTCCCTCTTTTTCTTTTTCTTTTTTTTTTTTGGTAAGGTAAACTTCCCATTACACACATACTAGGCCATCATCTTCACATCTTTCACGGGATTCAGATGAGCTGGGAAGTAGCTGCATGTCTGCAGTGAGATCACCAATGGCAGTGGGCCACCTGAATCAGGCTGGTGCTTATGGTTAAATGACATCTAGTGTGAAGTTTCGAATGACATCCAGAGCTCCAGTGTCAAAGCCACACATATCCAACATGCCTCTGTCATCTGGGTCTGCAATGGTGAAACCATTTGACGTCATTCCACAAACAATCAATTTAGCTGGAATATCCATTTTCTGTAAGTAAAGATCAGAACACATAGTAAAAAAAATTGTATGAAAGCAAAAGCAAATAACTTCCAAAATTAAAACTTAAAATTCTACTACAGCTTCTCATTACAAAGTTTTTATTTTTTCTCTACATAAAATCTGTCAGTCTTTCAGGGCTAGATGATGTGATCTTCAGAAGACTAGAAAATAAAATTTTATAGACAACCTGTCTGAAATTCCGCTTCTCTGCTCTATATTACTCATTCTGTGGGCCACAGAATCCATTCCTGAGCAGCCAAGATGCCCTGTACTTACCAAACCTGTCAGGATACTCGGGGGCATTAGGTACTTTTCCCAACATATCAAACACTGGGGCAGTGTATGTAGAGGTGGAATAAATGTAGGAAAGTATTTATTTCTCTGGGATTATTAACTTCACTGTGTATAATACATACATTTCAGAGGATTCAGAACCCAGCTATCTGGACTCCAAATTCTGTTCTCTCACTTGCTGCTCTCAAACTTAAAGAGCTGGTGAAGCGCAGTCCCACCCCGAGTTCTGCCCTAGCAGGGCTCCCCTGGGGTCCTGGAATGAGCATTCCCAATGAGGTGCTAGGGAATGCTAAGGCTGCTCAGTAGGGAAACCACACTTTGGGAACCACTGCTCTTCGTCAAGTTCTATTTCTACTGACAGTCACACTAGCTACAAGTCAAGAGCTCAACAGCCCACATGACTAGTGGCTACTGTATTGGCTAGTGTGAATACAGAACATTGCCGTCATTTCAGAAACCTCGACTGGAGAGCACTGATTAGAACACAGGAGTATCCATATACCTTAAAACACAGATTATAGCTTTGCTTTAATTTTGTTTAGTCCCTTAGTGAACCTCACAAATGATACTTTATTTTTTCAAGGAACACAAAGAATCATTAAAGTTTATAGTTATGGTAAAAGAAATGTTCTGATTATAAAAAAATATCATTTATAAAGGATACTTTTATTACTGTATAGAACTGAAACTGGTAGAAATAAATTATGTACATGTAGCCAATCTTTCTTAGTTTAAGTACTGCTGAGTCCAGTACTGGTGTTGTATATGGTCAGTATCTTCCTTTTGGAAAACAGTGGATGTCTGAGAACTGGGCTTTGTCTGGAGAGAGAGAGAATACTAGAACGTGTCTTTCACCTTTCGATACTGCCTCAGAGCAACAGCTGGGTGGATGTTCCCGACAAAGGTCTCGTTGTCAGTGAACACAATGAACACATCAGCAGCTGCGTTTGTCTTCTGGGCCCAGATCATTGGGAGAGAGCAATCAGTGCCACCTGCTGGGATCTAACTCAGAACAAAGCACGAGAAAAAAATAAATGACGCAGTTTCTATAATGATATGTCTGAATAATAAGACACTTATAATTAAAAGTGCTATTTTTCACATAACCTGTATAAATTTTTATTTTATGCTCATGAGAAAATTGAGATAAAACAATCTGTCCTTACAAATTTATTAATACCAAGCATGAAATCAGTAAGAAAATTACTATGTAATATATGTTAAGTAAGCTTAATTAGTTTTTTACCTGATTCATAGCCATTAAAACCTGTTGCAAAGTCATATCTGTAGTTACGGGACATGGTACCATTTCATTTGAAAAAGCAACTACGTGAGAATCTTTTTCTGTTCGTGTGACAACCTGAAAAATTCAATGGTAGTAATTTTCAGCAGATTTGAGAGAAATACAGTATCCTGAAGTACATAAAACTTCATCTTTAAAGGAAATGTGTTATGATGCTTATTTTATTTCTGCACTCATACTGTGTTTTCGAACTGTAGGACAGCTTTCAAAGTACTTTCACAAACTCTTACAAACTAGGAAGAAGCCACAGAAGAGAAGTTAAAGAATCTCATCTATGATTCATTTAATTGCTATTCAGTGACAATGAGCCTGGAACCTAACTATTGTTACTGGTTCCAGATCTTTACACTTCCAGTCAGTAACAATTTCTCTAAATACTCTCTTCTTCCTCAAAAATATTTAATCATTCATTGTAAAATTAAAGTTTGACTGTTCTTTAGATATGCTTTTTCAATATACCTATACTGTCTTTACCTAAGTATATAAGTGTACGTAACTATATAAGCACACCCAAAAATACATACAGCATCTGGCAGAAGAAAGGCTTGCTTGAGTGTGGCTGGTAGGTGAAAGTATGGATGTAATAATTTATAGCTTTAATTTGAACATTTGACCTAAAATGGCAAATGGTGTGCTTGAGTGTGACATTGTTATATTTTAGAATTACATGCTTATGATTTTGTAATAAAAAAGTGGCATTATTTGTTCTGGACCCTGTTTATGCACAATATACTTAAAACTCTACTTATTTTTGATACCAAATGGCATTTACATAAAATTAAAATGTGCCAAATATGCCAAATGGATGAAAACTAGTGAAAACCTAATTCTTGGCCATGTTTAAGTGTACATTTCTGCCACTCAGTAACATCTCTGCAAGGTGGCAGAAACTGCCAACTGCCTCCAGTGTCCTCACCATGCACATCGCCGCGGCAACAGTGCTGGCATTGAGGACACTCCCCAGAACTCTCTGATTCATAGAAGCACTGACGTCAACAGCCAGCAAGAAACGCTTCCCAGTTGGCTCAACTGTCTAAAGAGAAAACAAAATGAAAGGATCATTAAAAGCAATCACAGAAATTTTAAGTAGATTAAATTTCTAGCAAAACATATTAACCTATCCTTCATTTAAAAAATTCTCTCACGCCCCTGGCTGGTGTAGCTCAGTGGATTGAGTGCGGGCTGCAAACCAAAGTGTCGCAGGTTCGATTCCCAGTCAGGGCACATGCCTGGGGTGCAGGCCACGGCCCCCAGCAACCGCACATCAACGCCCCACCCCCTCTCTTTCTCCCTCCCTTCCCTCTCTAAAAATAAATCAACAAAATCTTAAAAAAAATAAAAAATTCTCTCACATAAAAGGCCTCATTTCTGATTTGCCAATTATTTGAAAAGTGTTTCAAAATGCTTTGTTTTGGAGTAATTATGTATGGTGCCAGGTGGGTACTGGAAATATCAGGGGAACACTTTGTAAAGTATACGAATCGTCTAACCACTGTGCAGTATACCTGAAATTAACACAAAATCACACCAAATGTGAACTGTGATCGAAAACGTTAATTAAAAAATGCTTAGCTTCTACTAGAGGTAAAAGAAAGGAAGACAGCCTACTCAATAATTTTATTTAAGCAGGTTATCATCTTTCTGTTTTTAAAAACTTTTTTCTTCAGAAGTAAACTAGGAATTTCTATCAAGAAATATTTTTGGGGGGTAAAATATTTTTAAAAACCATAAAATGTACTTTTTAATCATTTTTCGAGTTGTAAGGTGGGGCTCAATCCACTGAGCCATACCAGTCAGGGCTACTTTCTAATCATTTTTACTTCCGGTGACATTAAGTACCTTCGCAACGTCATGTAACCCACCACTATTATCTACTTCCAGAAGCTTTTCATCATCCCAGATAAAAAATGTATACCCTTTCCTACCTCCTTCTAGTCCCTGGCAACTTCTATCTTCCCTTTGTCTCTATGGATTTGCCTACTCTAGCTAGCTCATATAGTGCAATCATGTAATATTTGTCCTTTTGTGCCTAGCTTATTTCACTTAACATAGTTTTCAAGGTTCATCCACGTTGTGGCATGTATCTAATTCCATTCCTTTGTAAGGCAGACTACCACATTTTGTTTATCTATTCGCCTGCTGATGGGCACGTGGGTGGTTTTTGCCTGTTGGCCATTGTGAATAATGCTCCTATGAACATCTGTGTACAAGTATCTGAGTCCCCATTCTCAGTTCTTTTGGGTACGTACATAAGTGGTGGAATAGCTGGATGGTATGGTAATTCAACATTTAACTTTCTGAGGAACAGCCGAACTGTTTTCCACAGGGTTGCACCATTTTACATTCCTACCAGGAATACACTACAGCTTCAATTCTCACTACCTTTGTTTTTTCGGTAAAAGCCATCCAGCAAGAGTGAAGTGGTATCTCATATAGTATTGATATGCATTCCCCTAATGACTAACGATGTTGACATTGTTTCATGTACTTAGTGGCCATCTGTGTATCTTCTTTGGAGAAATGTTTATTCAAGCACTTTGCCCATTTTTGAAATGGGTTCTTTGTATTTTTATTGTCATTTTTTTAAAGATTTTATTTATTTATTTTTAGAGAGGGAGAGGAGGGAGAGAGAGAGAGAGAGGAACATCAATGTGCAGTTGCTGGGGGTCATGGCCTGCAACTCAGGCATATACCCTGACTGGGGATCAAACCTGCGACACTTATTGTCATTCTTTATATTTTTCTGAGTATTAAAGCCCAATCAGATAAATGATCTGCAAATACTTTCTCCTATTCTGCAGGTTTTCTTTTCACCCTCTTAATGTCCTTTGATGCATCAAAGATTTACAATTTGATGGAGTCCAATTTACTTTTTCTTTTTTTTTGCCTGTGCTTTTGGTGTTGTATTTAAGAGTCTATTACTACAGACCGATTTCAGTAGTATTGTCATCTTAGGAGTATCAAGTCTTTCCATTTATGACTTCGGTTTCATTCAGCAATGGTTAGTTTTCAGGGTATAAGTCTTGCATATTCATAGTTAAATTCCTAAGTCTTTTATTCTTTTGGATGCTATTGTAAATGGAAATGTTTTAACTTAGCTTTGGATTGTTCAGGGCTAACATATAGACATACTACTGACTTTTGCTTGTTGATTTTGTATTCTGCAACTTTGCTGATTTTGCTAGGTTTTAGAAGTTTCTTATGGATTCTTTAGGGTTTTGTATATTTAAGATCATGGCATCTGAGAACAGAGGTAATTTTTTTTCCTTTCCAATTTGGATGCCTTTTATTTTTTTCTTGCCTAACTTTTAGAATTTTCAGTACTTTGTAGAATTTAGGTGGAAAAGTAGGCACCCTTACCTTGCTCCTGATCTTAGGTGAAAAGATTTCATCTTTCATCATTGTGTATAATGAGAGCTGTGTGTTTTTCATACATGGACCTTATCATGTTAAGGAAGATCACTTCCATTCCTAGTTTACTGAGTACATTTTTTTTGAATTATCAGATGCTTTTCTGCAACTGAGATGATCATGTGGTCATTACTTAATTTTATTGTAAATACACTGATTTTCATATTTTGAACCATCCTTTCATGCTGAGGATCTCACTTGTACATCTCTTTAATATGCTGAATTTGGTTGTATTTCGTTGAATAGCAAGAGATTTTTAAAACATAAAATTTTAACTTATGGCCCTGAAGTAGGATTTTCAGCCCTAAAATCACTTCTTATCAAGACATAGGAGATACACTACTGCTTAACAGGAAAAACAGAGGACAGAGGACCAAGTTAAGGACTCCCCCAAAATGCAAAATTTTAAATCTGGTAATTTCTTATCAAAATGATCTTAGGATAATGGGTATTGCCCAAAGGTAGGGAGAAATACTTTACTCATAAACTTACAATGTTAGTTATATATCCACCTTTACATGAACTAAGAAAAAACCAAATAAATATCTAATTAATATAGTCAAACTATTAATATCTTTAAAAACTTTTTTGCAGCCCTGGCCAGTGTGGATCAGTTGTTTGGAGCACTGTCCTGTAAACTGAAGGGTCACAGGTTTGATTCACAGTCAGGCACATGCCTGGGTTGCAGGTTCAGTCCCTAGTCACTGTGGGTACAAGAGGCAACCGGTTGATGTTTTTCTCTCACACCGATGTTTCCCTCCCTTCCTTCCTCTCTCTCTAAAATCAATAAGCATTCCTTGGGTAAGGATAATTTTCTTTCTTTTTTTTTTCACAGAAGATACAGAGTCCTATGTAAATGGGTCATTTGTTTTAAAACAAAAATCAAACCATCACCTTAAATGTTTTATAAAAGGCAGCATCCAAAGCTTTCAAAATTTCTTCATCAGGACGCCATTTCAGTTTTCCTCTGAGCCCATGACCTGTTTTATAAGTTTCTAATGCAACTAAAATATGAAATGGATGTATACGAGCCTAGAAATAAGACAAAGACAGAAAGTAAATGCAAAATTAAGCTTAACAACCTACAGCCTTCGGACCAACTAGTAAATGCAAAATTCAAATGAAAACTAGTAATTATATTTGTTATTGTAGCTGATGTATTTCATAAAGAAAAAAGAAGATGAGGACATAATTCATCTTAGATTTCAGGGTCAAATGCAATTTGGTATGATAAAAGTCTCAGAACACCTGTAACATGTTAACTGCATTTCCAAAATTAGGAGTCAAAGTTTTCAACCAGTAGTAGCTGATAAAGGCAATGCTTACCTTTTTTAACAGTTTGTCATTACACAGCTTCTCACATACTAAAGACACTTCTGAATTTCCTGGCTCAAGCACTGAATTAGCAGTCATCTTTCCTAGGTTTCTTAGTAATGCAGTAAGAGGCATTTCTTGTAACAGAGCTTTCCACACCTATTGCAGTAACAAAGGCAGAAACGTCAGGAGTTCTACATCAGTATAACATACCTGTACCAATGATAACAATATTAATAACATATTTTCCAAGGCTTTCTTTTGCGTTTCAGAGTACTTTCTAAATAAAAATGTGTGAATTGGTCGAAGTTTTATCAGATAACCTAACTTGTTCTTTAACATTTACTGAATGCTAACTACATCTGGGCACTTCATTAGATGTTTTAAATAAACATTAATTAAAAATATATTTAAAATATTCCTGATAAAGAATTAATGGATATACAGTTACCCAAAGTTTATCTTTCTGATACACCATAAATCAGTCCAAGCACACGCTATTAACATATCCCACTTTACTTACCTCTTTGGACTTTAAGTGACTTGTCAGAAGGTGTTCTCTAACCAGCCTGTGCTCCTCTATCAGATGGATGACTTCCAGTTCATCTTTTGTGCGTTTCACCTTCTCTACAGCTTCCAGATACTTTAATAATTTTTCCGTCTCTACAGAAAGTGCTTTGTCTTTATACAATTCCTGGACCTCTTTCCAGCCCTTAGTAATATATTTGGTCACAATTGCAAGTCCTTTAACAAAATAAAGAATCAAAGGGACAGATAGGATTAGTAGGTTAAAAAAAAACATGCTTACTGAGAACACCATATGTGAAAGGTGTAAGTAGGTATCCAGGAATTAACTTCTTTAATCTGCGATGCTGGTTTCCACGATATAACAAATACTTGAACAAGAAATCAGTTAACTTTGCTTATTCTATCACTATTTCAATATGAAACTTTGGAAATTAAACTACTATATTTTCATTTTATTGCAGAGGTTTATTTTGGGAGACACCAGCGTTAGAAATTTGGTAGACAGGGCTTATTTTAGGTATATAATCTCAGAACAACTCTCCAAAGCACAGATCTATTTCAATTAATTTCATATTCAATCGTCCCTTTTAGCTGATAATTATATATGTATGAATGGTAGAGATAAGTGTATGTGGACAGGTAGGGAGGCAATTTATAATTTTTTTTAATAGCCAATAAAATACTATATAGGCCAAATTTTTAAAAAACACTTTTATTTTTAGAGAGGAGTAGGAAAGGAGAAAGAGAGGGATAGGAAAGGAGAAAGACTGGGAGAGAAACATCGATGTGTGGCTACCTCTTGCATGGCCCCCACTGGGAACCGGCTGTAACCCCAGCAGTCTCCTGACTGGGACTCAAACCTGTGACCCTCTGGTTCACAGGCTGGCATTCAATCCACTGAGCCACACCAGCCGGGGCTGTAGGCCAAATTTTAAACAAGGAAAATAACGTGCTTTCTTTTAACAGTCAAAAGAGCTTAGATTGGGGGCAGGGGACTGAGAAAATTTGGTTGCAGCCTATGCTCTGCGAATGAGTGGTGTGGGATTGATCTAGGCCTTACTTTCCACTTCTGCAAAAGGGGGCAGGAGGGAAGGAATTACCAAATTTGAAAGTCTATGGAGAAAAGGTGGGCAAAACAAATAATCGAGCAGAGCATGTGACGTGATCGAGAGTGGTGAGGACTGGGGTTAAACCCAAGAGACTACGCCCTGACAAATGTTTTAGCCAAGTGCTTGCTTAGCACTGCCCCCCAAAAATATATCTTCAAAAGAAACCAGAAAATGGACTTTTATGTGGTGTCATCTGACTTATTTTATGTGATGTTGGTAAGGAATTAATTTCCCACTAAAATATTGTGTAGGTCAAATAAAGCACACGTCTAAGACAGACTGAGCTCATGTGCTATTTCTGAACTCTGATTTAAAAATGTGATTGAAAGCTAACTCACATGCAGAAACTTCTAACGTATTGTGACTTTTGCTATCTTTCAGAATTTTACTGCAAAATCTTATGTTTTCTTAAGTAACTAAATGTTTCATGTGAGCACGTCTTCTACTTTGTTTTCCCAACTTAAAAAAAGAGGAGGGCAGAGAGGGAACAAATGAGAAGGGACAACAGAGCCCAGCCATCTGCCATCTGCTGGCCCCCAGCTGCGATGCTCACCACAACTGGAACACCTCCAGGCTGCTGTCAGAGCTCACAGTCACCTGGATGGGCATTCCAGTCCGCACGGTGACATTTTAGGGTGCAGAAGATCAACCTGTAAACGTGTCATTTGATTCTTGATTGTTCGTGTTTGGATTGCCTGTGGTAGGTGTTTAATTCCAGGTTGGCATTAAACATATCTGAATTAGTTAAATCTGTACGTCTTGAGAATGAAAGGGTGTTTCTAGAAAATACTACACAATGTCTTATGTCAAATAAATGTGTTATTTATTGGATATCTGCACCCTGCCCAAAGACGTCATGCTTACCTTCACTGGAGGGTTTAAGATGGGACAGTCTTAGCAGATCTTTGTGAGACCAGCCGTTTCTCTGTTTGTATTTCGTCACAGCCAGAGCAAGGGCCATCCCACCTTTCCCATTGTACCAGTCTGCGACAGCCTTCCGCAGGGCGCGACCCCACATGCCGCATTTCATGCTTTCCTTCAGGTCTTTCTTAAACTGGATGAAAGTGAAGAGATGCGCAGGAATTCGGCAGACTTCTGCAACGGCCTTGAAGGCGGCCCGCTTCGTGCCCAGGTCGGAGCACTGGGAGCAGGCGGCCAGCGCAAAGAGCACGGGCTCCTGCCTCGCGGCTTTGCCTTCCTGGCTAAACGACTTGATCTCCTGTATCACTTCACCGCCCCTGCCGTCTTCGATCAATCTGATTAGGGCTTCGGCATTTTCCAGGCCCAACTTCTGCTCTTTGATATAGTAAGTCCCACCTTCAGAACCAAAACATAAAAACCGGTGCAGGCGATTCATATCCGTGACCTGCCACACATATCCACCTTCTGAATTGGCTATCTGCTTCTCATTAAGTGGCTGCAATTGGTTTACGGAGTCACCCATTTTTCTGTCTTTTAGGAAACCTGTCGAAAAGCAAAATATTACTGGCTATATTGACACAGTAAAAACATAAAAAGGGAAATATGAATCTATGCTTATTGAAATCTGCCATGAAATCTTTTGATTTAAATTTTTTTAAAGCTCAGTAAGTGACGACATGATTATCAGAAGCAACAACGAAGAAGTCACACCTTTGAGGCACAGTTTGTTTGTTGCCTCAGTGACTCGGCACACAGCTCAGCGTCAGGTCTGGAGGCCCAGGTGGAGGAAAAAAGGGTTAGGGACAGCAGGAACAGTAGCAGACCCTAAGATCTTAGGATCTTTATTCCCGAGTAACTCAGTAGTCATTTTTGGTTGCATAACCTGCACCCATTTCTAACTGACTCCCACTCCCTCTTGACATCTTCCTGGCAGCAATGTCCTTCGGGGGAGGCCAGGCCTGCCCAGAGCCCCCTGATTGCCCTAGCCAGTGGTTTGCAAACTCTGTACGCATCAACACTACTTTCAGTGCTAGTGAAAACACAGCATGGCCCTGACTGGTGCAGCTCAGTGGGTTGGGCGTCGACCCACAAAGCAAAAACACACCAGTTCAATTTCTGATCAGGGCATATGCCTGGGTGACAGATTCGGCCCCAGTTGGGGGCATTCAGGAGGCAACCCTGGATGGATGTTTCTCACCTTCTCTCTCTCCCTCCCTTCCCCCCACTCCAAAAATAAATAAAACCTTTAAACACACACACACACACACACCCCGGTGGACCCCAACCACTGCTCTTACAGTTTCTTTCTTAATGCAGCCTGGGTGAAGCCTAAGCATTTGTATATTTATCACAGGTTCCCAGGTGATGCCCTCAACTCTTTTGCCACGTGACTGGTATAGGCATTGGGTACGAAGCACAACCTGGACAGTGTGGCAATGGTTAAGTCTGCCGGCAAAGCCACTAGAGCCAGCTGTCAGCAACCGCAATCCCTCGCCACTTTATCCCTCTGCACTGCTTTTACTCAGGATAGCTGTTTACCCAGAAGCCTTAAGCGCCTGCCTATTCACTCCATTACAGTGCCCTGGGCTTCTCCCCATGGCACACAAAATACAACGTGACCAACAAAAACCCCCAACCTGTACTTACTGCATACTGTGGGCAAGACAGGAAGATTCTGTTCCATTAAAAAGATTTAAAATTTTTTTCTGTCCTCAGGGAAGTCACATTCTATTTGGTGAAGCAGAAATACACACAATTCAAAGCAAACTGTAATTAAATATCTAATGGAAAGGTGCTATGAATAAATAGCAGAGGATAAAATAATGCTGTCTCAATAATCTGGGAAGGCTTCTGCAGAGAAGACAGACTGAAAAACTGCCACATGAAGTTTGGGGGCAGGCATTCCAGAAAGGGGTTTCTGAAATTCTGTGCTGTGTCTTTAGACTTTAGTAAAGGAACTAATTATACTGGCAGAGCTGTAAAGAAATGCTGACAGATAAGGTAGTAGCTTAAAGAGGAATTTTGTTTTGAAGATGGTAAAAGCTTGAGCTTTTTCATATATTGTGCGGAATCCTGGTGAGTATTAAGAATTAAGAGCTAGAGAGAAGCCCTGGCTGGTGTGGCTCAGTTGGTTAAAGAGCCATCCCATAAACCAAAAGGCTGTAGGTTCAATTCCCAGTCAGGGCACCTATCTATGTTGTAGGTTTGGTCAGGGCGCAAACATGAGACAACTGATCGATGTTTCTCTCTCTTGCTCCTTCCTTTCCTCTCTCTCTAAAATCAATCAAGTCAATGAGCGTGTCCTCAGGTGAGGATAAGAAAAGAGCTAGGGAGAAAAGGTCCTTTAAAACAGAAAGAGAAGGAGGGGCACACAGACTTAAAATCAGGAGAGTCGTATCATGGACCACAGGGAGGAGAATTTCCAGCAGTGAATAACTGGGAATGTCAGATGCTCAGAGAGCAAGTAAAATAAAGCTAGAAAAGGATCCCTGGATTTGGCAAACAGGATGACGAGGGAAGAAAAATGCCAGTGGTTCCAGTGAAAAGAGGAGGGATGCAGCCTGAAAGGCCTCACAGGCGAACCACTCTCTTACAGAAGCGCAGCTTCAGAGAAAGGGCGCAGCGGAGGGAGCGAGCCCCAGGAAGAGGTGGGACAGAATGAGCTTCACAGCATCCAGAAGGGCGGAGACCGGCCCACTGACCGCTACCTCTCTCACTGAGGGTGAGGGCTGCAGGTGGCCCTAGGTTTGCACGAGAGGGGAATAAAAAAACTGAGGGAGCCACTGCAAAGAATTTAATGCCGCTAAACGTATTAAACTTCTATAGATTAAAATTTTTGGAAGAAACTAGACATCGCAATACTACCAAAAGCAGGGCCACAACGTGAAACTGGCCACGGATTCAAAGCACTGCGTCCTTCAGACTGGTAATGGACGTGAGGGGACCAAGGCAAGCCTGCCGCCCTCATGGCGCGCACCTCCAGCCAAGCGGTTGCCGTGTGGTACAGGCCTAGTATTGCCAGAGCTTTCCAATTTTTTCTCAAAGACCCAGAAATCTGGATTTTTACATGAACTCTTAAGATTAAATGTTAACGAGTGTTAACAAAGTCAAAGGAATTTTAACCCCCCTTTCTGATTATTCTCAGTTTGTGTCAAGAGCTAAAGTTTTCAGTTTGGTCTTTCTTCAACAGGCGCCATGTTAACCTGGGTTTCAAATACCTGCTGGTTTTGATGGATTTAGCATAGAACACACTTCCGAAACCACAGCAGCGATACCACAAAGGACCACCAGCAGCCCTGGGGTCCCAGGACACCCATTCTCAGTCTGGTTCCTAAGGATGTAAGCCAGACCCCTGCACCTCACAGATTTCCCATTAAAGATCCATTTACAGGGCAGAGAGTGAACTGGCATCTTCCATAGAAAGGGCAGACTCCCAGGGACCAACCTCAGGAACGTTTCATCTTTTTTTTTTTTTTTTAAATCAGACACTCGCGCCCTGGCTGGTGTGGCTTAGTAGATTGAGCACTGGCCTGCGAACTGAAAGGTCTCCGGTTCGATTCCCAGTCAGGGCATATACCCGGGTTGCAGGCTAGGTTGCTGTAGGAGCGCGCCGTGAGAGGCAACAGACGTATGTTTCTCTCCCTCCCTTCCCCTCTCTAAAAGTAAATAAATAGAATATTAAAAAGAAACCAGACACTTGATACAAATTTCGGTTTCTACTCCACATTGCACCCATGCTTGTTTTAATATAAAAGCTGTTCAGTTGTTTCAGTAAAATTTAACGTGCTGATTTCGTGCCTTCTCACAGTGCAAAGCTCACTATAACGCCAGGACGCGGGTCGTCTGAGGAGCCAGAAATCTGAGTTTTATGCACTAAAATATGTTTCCTGGAAGCCAAAGGCTTCCAGGGCGCCTCTTGGAACTCAAAAGGTTTAAAGAGTGATGCATAAATAAAGAAAACTTTTTTTTTTCAGCTACAGTTGACGGTTAATGCTCTCTTGCATCGTTTCAGGTGTACAGCACAGGGTTAGACAATCCTATACGCTACAAAGTGCCCCCCTCGTGTTTCCAGTGCCCACCTAGAACCACACACAGTCATTACTGACTATACTCCCTGTGCATAAATGTGCTCTGAATGACGTTCGCCTCGACACGAGTGTCCAGCAAGAGCCTGTTGAATGAGGGCGATTTCGTGAAAATGGCCATTTTGGGTCTAGCTCGTCATTCAATCTTGGAACCATTACAAATGCCTTCAGATCAACATGGTACCTCTTTGCAACCTCCTTTCCCTCGGAGGCGTCCCCGTCTCTTGTCCGCCACCGCGGGGGCCCAGAGGGCACGTCTGCCCCCGACTCGCTCTCTCCCGTCGTTCCCTCTGGGATAAAGCCTCCTCGCCTTCCCACCGAGATCCTCATCCCGAGCCTGACGCCGGCAACGCCGCTAGGAGGGGGTCGCGCACGGAGCAGGAGGAGGAAGCGGCGCAGGAGGAAGTCGGGCCCTCCGGGTCCCGCCGGCGGGGCGCTCAGGCCCTGCCGAGGGAGGATGTCCCACAGCGGCGCCGGGTCCCCTCCGCGGCCTGGAAGGGTGCAGAGGCCGGGAGCGCGACGAAGACGCGTCTCCTCGGCCTCCGACAAAGATGCGGGGCGAGGGACCCGGAGGGCCGACCAAGGCCTGCGCGCCACCCGGAGTCGCGCAGACTGCACAAAGGGCCCCCGCGGACCTCCCGTAGTTTCCTCACCTGTGCTCGGCGCCGGCCCTCCGACCCGCAGCGCCACCGCCACCGGGAGAGCCCTGCTCAGCGCGGGGGAACGACCAAACACGGCGGCCTCACGCGCGGGGACTGCTCGGACCCCCCACGCCGCCGCCGCGCCGCCCGGGCCTCCACCTCTGGCTCCGGAGAACGAGCCACGCCCCTCTCCTCTGGTTCGCCCTCGCTCCGGACTGGCGAGGGGCCCGGATGCGGCCCGCTCCGGCGCCCGGAAGCCCCGCCCCCTCGCTCAGGGCCCGCCCCTTCCGAAGGCTTGACGGGTGCAGCACGGCCGGGGGAAAGAGTTTCGCTGGCTCCTGGGTGGCTAGAGCGTCCTCCCGCGCCCGAGGCGCTGCAGGGGACGGCGCCCGGAGGCTGTCGGGAAGTAGGCGGGGTGACGTGGGTTGACCAGCTCCGCGGCGGGTTCGCGGAGATCAGTGGCCAGCGGCATCGGGTGCCTGGCTGGCCAGCGTCCGACGTGTTGCGGGACGGCGTGTGGCCGGGGCCATGACGGGCAATGCCGGGGAGTGGTGCCTCATGGAAAGCGACCCCGGGGTCTTCACCGAGCTCATTAAAGGATTCGGTGAGAGCCAGAGGGGACCGTCCTGGGCAGGGGGTCACAGAGGAGGCCCGAGCTGGAATTGGAGGGTCCCCTGCGGGCACGAGGCCCCGTGTCAGAAAGCAGGTGGCTCCGGGGAACTGGAGGGAACTGCGGGGCCCCGCCCCCTTCCCAGCCCCGAGCGGTCGCGTTTCCGCAGCGATTTTGAGAGTCACACCACGAGGGCAGGGACCTTGTGTTTCTGCACTGCCGCATCCTCAGGATCAGGTTCCCAATTACTTGGCTTAATTGAAATGAGTCACCCCCGCTCCCCAACGCCTTAAGCACCCCCGCCGCGCTTCCGCCGAGCGCTTCCCATCCCTGGCAGGTGCGCCCAGGTGCGTGTCTCAGGGCCTCAGTCCTGCAGGAAAAACTGGGGTGTGCCTCCTCGCGGGTGGGGTGTCGGAGGCCCCAGCCGCCCAGGACCCCGAGATTCTAGTTATTCTAAGCAGAACACCTTGAGTGTGTGAGTAGTTCGGAGGACGTCACACTCGCTGACTGCGTGCGACCGACGGGCCACTTGGCCGGCTCTGCTTCTAGCTCATCTTTGGCTGCCGGTGAAGTGTGTTTTCTTGAGCCAGGGCTGTGGCTTAGAGGCCACGTGCTGGCCTCATAATTTCTTCCTAGCTGTATTCCTCGTCTTCCACCCTGAATAATGAACACATTTGACTTTTTATCCTTTCCCTGTCCCTCTTTTTCCCAGCCTCTTTTTTGGGCAGTGCGTTTTATTGATTACATGTCCTTAAATATTATTAATTCTAGTTATTACATTAAAACTTGCACTCCGGGTAAAAATTAAACGTTGCTATCGATACCATCTACTGCAGTTAACTGAATATTTGGAATATCACTTATCAAGCGTACATTGTTCCGCTACCGTATTTCAGGCGCATTGGTAGGGTTTGGGGGTTTTAATGTGAATAAATCGTGACAGCTGTTCTACAGAACTGACAGGCTATACTGTGGTGGACTGACTAGCCATGCTGAAGTGTGAAGAAAATGTTACAGGAACACAGGCAGGAGAAAAAACAAACAGTAGTGATGTTAAAAGTGTGTGGCTTAGGGAACAGCTGGGAAAGTGACTAAAATATAATGTAACAGTCTGGAGGAGTATTTGTATCCGAAGCTGAAAAGGTAAATTGAGGCCAGGTTGTATGCCATGTTGTATCATTTGGATTGCCCTGTAGTCAGTCCCTGGGAACTTAATTATCAATGATACTCGAATGCTGAGATGACATTTTGATAATTAGAAAGGTTTACTATGTGTAGCGTGCAGGGCAGATTGGAATAATGAAGTGCGAGAAACTAGAAGTCTCTTAAAATGGTCAGAGTCTGAGCGATTGGCTTGATGCAAAATAGGGGTGGGAGAGGAGGAGGAACAGTCATTGAACTTGCTGTGTGTGAATCCACAGAAGTGCGCCCGGATGTAAGAGGGAGTGAACATGACTACGTGGTTTCTGGCCTGGGTGGCCGGTGAAGTTCAAGAGAATGGACTTGATGGACGAGAAAGATGGGTTTGGTTTTGGACATATACCAAGTCTGAGGCGTCTTGCAGGTTTAGCCCTAAAAATGTACTTTCAAAACTCTATTAGGACATATTGAAATTAACTGCTAAGAAATACAGGGGTGTATTTCTTAAGAAAAAAGTAGGTTAATAGTTGTGGGTACGGAAAAGTTTATTTTTGTATTATTAATTATATTATTTCCTATACAAACAACTGTAAACCTCCTTTTGCCCACACCAATATTATCCTAGGCAAACTTGTTTATTTTAAAATTAATTCACTCCAGTAACTATTGATTGTGCCAGTCTCCTGTGTACAGAAGAGTTGGAATTGAAAATGACTTCATAAAAGTCATGCATAAGGGAATTCATTCTTTCAAACGTGAAACATTGTATTATGAATACTATTATGAATTACTTTAAAAGTTTCTTCAGTGAGAGGAAATTACTAGCAGGTTCAGTGAATGCATAAAGACAATGTTGGTGGAATATAACATGGTAAAAGCAAAGTTTAATCAAATTAAGAAACTGTTGGACCAGACCTATACTTTTAATTGGTATGATGTACACATAATTCATAAATGCACCGCAACAAGCTGTGATAGCCTGCCAGGTGAATACGGAAGCTGTAAACTTCTGCTTCCAGCCAGGATGGAGCAATGAACTGGATTTACTTTTCCGACAACAAATCGATGACCCCACCTTCACTTGAAGAAACTAGAAAAAAAAAGAGCAAATTAAATCTAAAATAAACAGATGAAAGGAAATAATAAAGGTCAGAGTTTAAATTAATTGAGTGAAACAGAAAAGAGAAAAATACTGGAGAAAAGTCAATGAAACCAAAAGCTGTCTTCCAAAGATCAATAAAATGGATACCCCTCTATTCAGACCAATCGGGAGAGGACAGGGCACACAATGACCAATATCAGAAAGAACAGGGATGATGACCCTACCGATTCTCCAGGTATTAAAAAGATAATAGGGGGATATTCTAAACATTTTTATGCCAATGGATAGGACAAATGAAATGTATGCATTTCTGTAAAGACCTAAATTACTGAAGCTCAATCAAGAAAAAATAGATAACCAGGATAGCCTTATATTTATTAAAGAAATTGAAATTGTAATTTAACATCTCTTCAGAGAGACAACTCCAACCATAGTGGTTTCACTGGTAAATTCTATCAAATATTTAAGGAATAAATAATGCCAATTCTGTACAAATTCTCCACAAAAAATCAGAGAGGAAGGAATACTTCCTAATTTATTCCATGAGGGCCAGCATTATGCTAACAGCCGCTCTATATACTAGCTGTAGTGAATTTGGGCATGCCACTGAACATCCCTAAACCTTTCTCGCATTAATACTGGCCTTGTAGGGATTAGAGAAAATGAATTTAAAGTACTTTACATGCAGAAGGCACTGGTACCTATGGCTGCTTTTTGCTTTATGATAATACCAGCTAACACTTAGTGGGCCTGTAGAGAGTGCCAGCACTGTATTGTTTCATGCACCACAAAGCTCTCGTGTGTGCCTCACAACCCTGTCGGAATGGGGAGCAGAGAGGTCACATGGTCACACGGCCAGCAGATGGCAGTCTGGAAGGCAGGCTGCTCTCACACCGTCCCTGCCACCCGTCCCACTGGAGCAGGGTTTCCGGGCCTTGGCACTGCTCACATGTCAGACCAGATAAAGCTTTGCTTTGGGGGGCTGCTTCTGCAACGTAGGGTATTTAGCACCTGCAGCTCCTACCCAGTAGATGCCTGAAGGACAATAGTGACGGTAGAAATGTGACATGGTCCGTGAGGGGCACTGTCCAAGAGGAAGAGCATGTTTGGGGGACGCTGAGTAGCTGAAAATAGAATAGAATAGAAATTTAGGAAAAGAGAGTAATATGTGATATAACAGTCTCTGTGAAGTGGTAGATATTTATTACTCCTTTTTTTAAAAATATTTTATTTAATTTTAGAGAGGAAAGGGAGGGGGAGAGAGAGAGAGAGAGAAACATCAATGTGCAGTGGCTGGGGGTCATGGCCTGCAACCCAGGCATGTACCCTGACTGGGAACCGAACCTGTGACACTTTGGTTCCCAGCCTGTGCTCAATCCACTGAGCTACGCCAGCCAGGGCTATTACTCCTTAAAAAGGGTACAGTAGTAAGAAAAGGGGGCCAAGGGCAGAGCTGGGAAAGCTTAGCGACAGGGTGAAAAAAGTGGGTGAGAAAGAGCCAGAGATTGCAAGAAAATCCAAGAAGGAGCAGTCATGGAGGAGCCTGTCAGTGAAAAGGAACTCTTGAAACTTGTTCTGGTTATAAGAACAATGTCCTCCCGTTGTAAATTAGAAAATAGTAAAGGACGTAATAGGATTAGACTGTGACCTTGATCAGTTTTACCATTTTAATTTCTCATGTCTTACTTTCCCCAAATAGTCATTTCTTTTAGTTAGTATTTAATGGTGGAGGGAAAAAAAATGAGCTGCGTATTTTGTTTTCTGAAGAAACGATTTCTTATTTCAGGTTGCCGAGGTGCCCAAGTAGAAGAAATATGGAGTTTAGAACCTGAGAATTTTGAAAAATTGAAGTGAGTATAATTTTAGCTGCATTGAAAATATGTCTATACTTGAGTAAACTTTTTTCTGTTCATTTACTTGGATTACCCTAGGCCAAATATGTTATCTCCTTGAAGTCTTTTTTTCAATCTGGTGAGGTAGGAATTCTATTCTCCTACTATAATCAAGAACCTGAGACTCCTAGATAAATAGTAACTTGCGAGGAATTAAAAATTAAGTCCCTATAATTCCATATCAACAAAGTAATGGGTTGATTTTTTTACAACATTCACTTAGAGATCATGGAATAGAACATGGAAGACATTTTAACATCAAAGACATGAACGAGAGATCTGTCAACAAAAGCATACTTTTTTAAAATATATTTTATTGATTGTGCTATTACAGTTGCCTCATTTCCTCCCTTCACTCCCCTCTACCCTGCACACCCTCTCCCACCCACTTCCCCCCCTTTAGTTCATGTCCATGTGTCATACTTATAAGTTCTTCAGCTTCTACATTTCTCATAGTATTCTTACCCTCCCCCTGTCTATTTCCTACCTACAATCTATGCTACTTATTCTCTGTACCTTTTCCCCCCTCTCCTCCTCCCACTCCCCTGTTGCTAACTCTCCATGTGATCTCCATTTCTGTGGTTCTGTTCCAGTTCTAGTTGTTTGTTCAGTTTGTTTTTGTTTTAGGTGTGGTTGTTAGTAATTGTGAGTTTGCTGTCATTTTACTATCCATGTTTTTTATCTTCTTTTTCTTAGATAAGTCCCTTTAACATTTCATATAATAAGGGCTTGGTGATGATGAACTCCTTTAACTTGACCTTATCTGACAAGTACTTTATCTGCCCTTCCATTCTAAATGAAAGCTTTGCTGGATAGAGCAATCTTGGATGTACGTCCTTGCCTTTCATGACTTGGAATACTTCTGTCCAGCCCCTTCTTGTCTGCAAGGTCTCTTTTGAGAAATCAGCTGACAGTCTGATGGGAACTCCTTTGTAGGTGACTGTCCCCTTACCGCTTGCTGCTTCTAGGATTCTCTCCTTCATTTTTACCTTGGCTAATGTAATTATGATGTGCCTTGGTGTGTTCCTTCTGGGGTCCAACTTCTTTGGGACTCTCTGGGTTTCCTGGACTTCCTGGAAGTCTATTTCCTTTGCCAGATTGGGGAAGTTCTCCTTTATTATTTGTTCAAATACATTTTCAATCTGTTGCTCTACCACTTCCCCTTCTGGTACCCCTATAATTCAGATGTTGGAATGTTTAAAGATGTCCTGGAGGTTCCTAAGCTTCTCCTCGTTTTTTTTGAATTCTTATTTCTCCATTCTTTCCTAGGTTTGGTTGTTTCTTTCTTCCTTCTGGTCCACTCTATTGTTTTGAGTCCCAGTTTCCTTCCCATCACTATTGGTTCTCTGTGCACTTTCCTTTATTTCTTTTATGGTAACCTGCATTTTTTCATCTAATTTGTGACCAAAATCAACCAATTCTGTGAGCTTCCTGATTACCAGTGTTTTGAACTGTGCATCTGATAGGTTGGCTATCTCTCGGTCGCTTAAAAGGATGAGTTCTGGGGCAGTGATCTGTTCTTCTGTTTTAGCCATCTTTTTTTTTGTTGTTTTTTGGTCTGGTCGCTTCTGTTACAGTGAGGGGCGGAGCCTTAGGTGTTCACCAGGGCTGGGCTCCCCAGTCGCTAGATTGTGACGTTGTACGTGGGGGCGGGGGTGGGGGTGGGAGTGGGAGGGAACAATGGCGGTAGCTCCATTCTCCTGGGACCCCGGTCCCTTCCCTGGGATGCTGGGTTGCACGCTCTGCCCTGGTCCACAGTCGCCGCCTCACGGGGCCCACCAGCTGTCACTTGCGTACTCAGGGTCCACCCGCTGCGATCTTGTGCGCCCCGGATGCCCCACACGCTCCCGGTTGCCTTATGCACCCAGTTCTCCCTGTTCTCCGTGAGCTGCGACCCGCGCCCGGCTGCTCATCTCCACCCCTCCTACCGGTCTGGATGAACGGGTCTACTTCAACTTCTTGGCTGTCCGACTTCCATTCAGATAAATTCTCTGTCGGTTCTGGGTGTTATTCTGCCTCTAAATTGTTGTTGTTCCAATCTTGGTTGTGCTGGAGGTACGGTGCGTCCACCTACGCCTCCATCTTGCCGGAAGTCCAAAATCCCTTCCACCCGTTGTGGTCTTTCCCAGTGGAGGTGAGTGCCTGGCTTTCCTCAGCCCTGCAGGACACAGCCCCCAACAAAAGCATACTTTGTAATATATATTGACAGTAAGTCCCAACTGTCTCTGCTTTATCACATTGCTTCTGGGGTGGCTGCAGTTCAGATTCCAGAGGGAGACGCCAAGAAGGACCTTCCTGTCCCCTTCTGACTAGAGCCACCGCTCTGGCCTCTCCTCGCCTACTGCTTCTGTGTCCCCAAGAGCTGGCCCTGGATTGCAGAGGGGGAGGGGGCGGAGTGTTCACTGAAGGGGAGTCCTAGGGATGGAGACAAGGAGTTGGCTTTTCACAGGGACCACGGGGACTGCTGGGATGCATCTTCTGTTTTCCTAGTAAAAAGGGGATGGTTGGCAAAGCCACTACCTTCCCCACCAAGAGTGCAGCCGCTTTAGATAGAGGAGAAGATCAGTCTAGGCCAAGTGGTCAGGGAAGGTTCGTTCCAGGTGTGTCACTGGGACTGTCCAGAGGACAGGAAACATGCATGTGCGTGGAAGGCAGTTTGCTGTTTCCCGGGCAAACAACAGTTTCTTTAGGGAAGGGGCGGCTCCACCCTTAAGGTATGAGGAGACACCTTCCATTCACACCGCAGGGTGGGGCATGCCTCCAGTAACTACATTAAGTCACTCCCTCCGTTTCACAGTGTGTGTGTGCTGTCAGCCATTCACCAGCGACCTTCCTGAGTGAACCTCACTCAGTCATGTCGGAAGTCAGTCTACGTTAGCAGCTTCTTCTGGGTTTGCTTTGTTCTTGCTTCCTTTTTTTAAGTGAAGTGATGCAAGGTAGAAAATGAATCATCCAGAGATTTGAGAGTCAGCCCTTTGTTGTAGTTCTGTTTTAACTGATGTCGTTTTAAGTTTTATTAGCCTGTCTTAGGCAACATTCTAGCAACTGAATAGCCATGGGAATCTTTAAAAAAAAATTGAGTTCACTTTATTTGCATTGTATTTGTTAAGTGGCTGGGTAAAATTTAACATGTTGCTGATGGGTTACAAAAGGAGGCAGGGATTGGTGTCACTAATGTGTATTTTATTTTGTAGGCCTGTTCATGGGTTGATTTTCTTGTTCAAGTGGCAGCCAGGAGAAGAACCAGCAGGCTCTGTGGTTCAGGACTCCAGACTCGACACGATATTTTTCGCCAAGCAGGTACGGTGCTTGGGTGTCCTGAGGTCTCGAGAGCAGCCCTTTTTACAAACAGGACTGTGTTCCCACTGTGTCCGCAATGCAGCAGCGCTCTAACATTTTTTCTTAGGACCCCCCTCACATTCTAAAACTCCGGCTCCCCAAAGAACTGCACCAATTAGAGAGATGATGGTGCTGGCTGTCTAATGCTAACCATACACTCTAATGGGAGGTGTGTGTGTAGATCACTGATTAATACAATATTGAGGAAGGAAGTCGTCTTCTGGTCATTACAACCTGTGTATAAGGACCCGGAAGAACAGACGGTGCTGTAAAGTGTCGTCAAGTGACCACCTCCAACCGAGCAGGGACGGTCTGATGCAGGTGGTACGAGCGTGCTGTGGTGGTCTTGGCATGTGCGGCTCCATCCGTCTGGTCTTTTAGGAAGTAATAATCGAGTGCCACAGGGTGCTGGCCACTGTGCCGGGTGCCGGAGTTCCGTGGATGTGGGCACAGTCAGTGAAAGGCAAACTCACGGTGACGTGTGCCACCTGGCGTGAAACAAGAGCCATGGCGCACAGCTGTAAGATAATCTGAGGAGCCTTCCACGTCAGGCACCAACTACAGAGTTCAGGGCCCCCCAAACCATGCTCCCTTCTGACATACCACGTTTGGGGGCACCCCAGGATCTGCAGCTTGCTGGAAAAACGCATAGGCTTTTTTGAAATCTGTCATCACCACGGTTATGGGTTATTACAAGGAAAGGCCACAAGTTCCATTCAGCCCAGGAAGGAGACACCTGGGCTGGAGTTCTGGAAAGTTCCAGGCAGGAAGCTCCCAGTCATCTTTCCCCAGTGGGGACAGAGGTGGCACCGCCTTTCCCGGCAGTGACGTGTGACAGTGTGTGCAGAGCGATGCCATCCAGGGAATCTCAACGGATTCTTGGCACCCAGGGTTTTCAGTGGGCCCCAGTCACACAGGCCTGGTCGACAGCCACACTGGGGGCCGAGCCGGTGCTGAAATACAGCCCCGCCCTAAGTCGCAGTGTTGGACCATCTGTGTGGCCCAGAGCCCTCGGGTAAACAAAGGCTCTCCACGAGGCATAGCTTTTTGAGAGCTTGGAGATCGTGTCCCAGGAGCCAAGGACAAAGGCCAGACCTCTCTGTGCAATATTAGATTCTTCACTGCCCACCGAAACGTGGGGCCTGGCCCCTTCAGGGAGATCTAGAAAAGCACTTGTGAGTGACAGTTTAGCTGACATCTAGAGGTGAAGTAGGCATTAACTGGGGGGAAGAGGTTGAGGATCATCCTGGATTAATGACAGCGGCAGCAAGACTAGTCAGAGGTCCTGAAAGACGCCAGTGTAGCTGGAGCACAGCGGGCCCGGGGAGGTGCCGGGCAGAGGGAGCTGGCCGGGCGGGCGTCTTTTAGGTTCAGGACATGTAGCTGCACCTCACTTCACAGAAGTGTGTACAATTCGGTGAGTTTGGATGCGATCGTTTTCCTAAGTCTTTAAAAAAGTTTAAAAGTGGTACATCACACATCTGAAGTCCCCCTTAGATAACAGGGATATGCCCTAGGATTCTCTTACCATGTTCTTCCTGTGTCACAACCTTGGAGGAATGTGTGAATAAGTATAAATTTCAATGTCTTCTGACTTCACGCCCACCCCACCCCCAGATAACTTCACCCTAACTTTGGCCCAAGATAAGGGGACACTAACTCTCAAAAAGTTAACCACTTTTATGAAGTTTCCTTTAAAAATAAAAAAGTCTCTCCCAAATTTACTAAAGAATTGTGATTCGGATCAAAACAGACACTAAAAGAAATCAGCAGCCATATCAGTTGGATTGTGGATCGGTTGCTTTCCCCTAACTGTCAGTGCCGGGGCAGTTTGGAGGAGAGAGCTCCGTGCATGGGCGGGGCGGCGGCCTCGCCGTGTGTGTGGAGAACCGGGGGAGAGCGTCCCCGAGTGGAGAAGGCGATCTCTGGCCAGGCGTTTTCCAGACACACTGTAGTTGAAGATGTAACAACTGGTGGCCGTCCACGAGCCCCTGGCACCGTGAGAAGTAGAGGAGTGAGGAAATAAAGAGGGAAGATAACTGAAGAATTTTCTTCTGAAATTAGGCAGGTTATAAATAGATAACTTCCAAACTGTAAAATCTTAAGTGAATTAGCGTTTTATGGAAAGACTGTAGTTAGAAAATGGTATTCAATGACAGTACAGTAACAAAGTACAGCAGTAAGATTAAGCTGTATGCTTTCAGTCACTTACCAGATTGGGTTAGTCTCTGCAGTTGACCTTGTGGGCGCTCACCAATCCTCTGAGCTTCTTTCCAGCTCAATGGTCTGGACATTGAGGGGGCTCTGGGGGCTGGGGGAGAAGCTCTGGTCTGCAGCGAGGTGGGGAACTGAAATGAGTCGTTGGAGAATTTCTCTGAAAACCGCCTAGGTCAGTTGGAGCTTACTTCAGGTGCCAAAATACGGGTTGAATTTGGACAGGTAGAAAGGGTTTAGGACAGCGATTTTCAATCTTTTTCTTCTCGTGGCACATATAACCTAAATACTAGACTTCTGTGGCACACCAAAAGTATAGTTTTTGCAGATCTGACAAAAAAAAAAAAGCATAACTGTGATTGATTCACACCAACAGCTGTTGTTTTGTTCGCTGTCATCTTTTATTTGACAACCCCTGACTAGTCAGGTATCGGATGCTTTAAAAATTCTTGCAGCAAGCCAGTGGGAAAGCGCTGCTTGGCAGGAGGTGAACAGGATGGGAAGGCGAGTGCTATTGGCTCCCTCGGTTTTGCTCTCGGTCAGGAGGCCGTGGTCTGGCCGCCCTGACTGGGTTGCTGCCCGTGATGCCACGGGGTCATTTCATGTATTTGGTTTCCTAGAGTCTTCAGCTCCAGAACTGCAGCAAGTTCTTGAAACTAGATGAGAATGGAAATGAAAGGCTTTATTATGTTTATGCTAAGAAGATATGAAATAAAATGGGAAAACTATTCACTTTATATTTTGGGGAGTCACTGTCTCTGGTTAAAAGTTTTCCTAACAAACTGGTATCTCCACTTGTATATTTTACAGGTAATTAATAATGCTTGTGCTACACAAGCCATAGTAAGTGTGCTGTTGAACTGTACTCATCAAGATGTTCATTTAGGAGAGACGTTATCAGAATTTAAAGAATTTTCACAAAGTTTTGATGCAGCTGTGAGTACAGTCTTATTATTCCTAAAATGCTCTCTTTGTGATAGTTCTCATTTTAATGGGTGACTTTTAAAAATTGTTTCAGATGAAAGGTTTGGCACTGAGCAACTCAGATGTCATCCGACAAGTACACAACAGCTTCGCCAGGTAAGAGCCTTCCCGCCGTCACACGGGCCCTGCTTCTCTCTTTGCCAGCCTGCCTCTGACGCTCTTTCCCCTCCGCCGCAGACAGCAGATGTTTGAATTTGATGCGAAGACATCAGCCAAAGAAGAAGATGCTTTTCACTTTGTCAGTTACGTTCCCGTTAACGGAAGACTGTATGAGTTAGACGGGCTGCGGGAAGGACCCATCGACTTAGGTAACCCGGCCCCGTTCCCGGTAGCCCGCTCTGCCCCGAGGGGGTGGGGGGAAGGCTGGGCACTGGCCTCGGTGCTGTGCTGGCCGCAGTGCGGCAGAGGAGGGGAAGGTGGCGCGGGGGGTGCCGTGTAGCCACAGCCTCGGGTCCTCTGCACCTGACAGACGACTCACCAGACGGGAGGGACATGCCGGCTGCTGTTCACTCGGAAGCTTTAAATTTTTTCTAAGAGGAAAAAAAATTTTAAACCGCCGATTACATGATTTATTTTTTACTTTTTAGTTGACTCTTAAAAACTACTTTGTCTGGTGAACTTGAGTTATTGTCCTTTTTAACCTACTGATAAGGGACAGTGAGCGTTTCTTAGCATCTGGACCTAAAATATTTTTGTTTGCAATCGGGTCATTCAGAGCCACTTTAATTCCAGTGTTTAATGTCAATCTACAAAAATATTTTCCTTCAGAGTTTCTGTGTAAATAGTGCGCTGATGAGCTGCCCTTTGGGCCCTAGGGAAGATGTGCCCTGGTCTCACCTCGTCTCTGACCCTAATTAAGCAGAAATGACAGATGGTTATTGAGGGTGAGGGGATGTTGGTGGTCCAGACATAGTACAGAAATAACAGGCCCATAAAATATTTTTAACTCTTGATTTTTATCTCATTCAATCAAAAAAAATTTATGATCCATATTTAAGTCCAGCAAAAACTGTTTTAATTCACTCTAATGTTATCTGCTGTTCATAAAATTTTATACTTATACATAAAAAATAATTTAAAAACTTCATTTTATTTTTAATTTGTTTAATTTTGTTTAAAACAAAATTGTTTAATTTTGTTTGTAAAAATGTTTAATTTTTTTTTAAAGAGTTCATTTATTTATTTTTTAGAGAGGGGAAGGGGAGGAGAAAGAGGGAGAAAAACATCCATGTGTGGTTGCCTCTCACATACCCCCTACTGGGGACCTGGCCCAAAACTCAGGCATGTGCTCTGACTGGGAATCGAACATGTGATCCTTTGATTCTCAGGCTGGCACTCCAGTCACTGAGCCACACCAGCTGGGGCTTGTTTGTAATTTTTTGACTCTGTCCCGTGTATAGGACCAGTGGTTTGTCTAATGCAGATTTTCATGTTACTGCTGTACTGAAACATTTTTTTATGTCTGTTGTAGAAAATGAATAGAATGTTCTTTTCATTCTGTAGAAGTTGATGTTCTAATCTCTGCGTTTTCTCTGTTGGCTTCTCTCAAATACAAAGGAAGGGAAGGATGAGAAAGAACAGCAAGTCTTGCTGTACAGCTGCGAGGCTGTACTAAAACTTAGGGTGAGAAAGAGGATTAAAACGACTGGGCAAAATTGGTTTTGCTTATGTGTGGATCTCAGTTTTTTATAGTTACAGTGGTGGGGAGTCAGGCAGATAGGACTGAATCCTTATTTTGCCACAACCATGGGGGCTGGTTCATTACAAGCCTAATTCATTACCTTCTCAAACATTTGTTTAGCTCCTACCAAGTGGCAAAATCATGTGGCATGTAAATTGTGATAATCTCTTTCTTCTTATTTGTAACTAAGAAAATAAGAATTGAACTTGGGGTGGCGAACCCACAATATAATATACAAATGATATATTATAGAATTGCACCCCCAAACCTACATCATTTATTAACCCATGTCACCCCAATAATTGTCAAATGAAAGGAAGCTGAACGTAGTTACACTGAAAGGATTTTTGCCATTCTGCATTTCCTAAACTGTTGATAAAGAGAGCTACGACGGACGGGAGTCGTGAAGCGGCGTAACGGCGGTGCCAGGGGCGGTAATCGCGTGTGCGTCTGTCTCCCCAGGTGCGTGCAGTCAGGACGACTGGATCAGCGCCGTGAGGCCCGTCATCGAGAAAAGGATACAAAAGTAAGCGCGCGGCTCACCTCCCTGGCGTGGCGTTCTAACACTTTTACACTCTTTCGCTTCATTTTTATTTTAGCAGTGCTCACTGGATATCTGTCTGCCTTTGGTTAGATTAATAGGAATGTGTTCAGGACGTCTGTTTCAGAAAATCTCTGACTTCCGTTAAACACGCACATCTCCATTAAGTTAGATCTTTGGTGCAGCTGCTTTGTGGAGTTTCGCTTTTGACCATCTGTTTTTTCAATTAAATTAAACTTTTGGGGGTAATTATGTATTCACATTCAGTTACGCAAAGACTGCAGGGCGAGCCTGTGCAGCCTTTGCCCCGCGATGGTGACGTCTCACAGCCCTGGGGCACAGGGGCACAGCCGGGGCGTGGACACTGCTGCAGTCAGGACTCAGGGGATCCCGGGGACCCCTCCTGCGGCCCGGTCAGGGCCTCCACCACAGCGCCCCCCATGCACGTTTTGTCATTTAAAGAGTGCAGTGTTACATAAGTGGATTCATATGATATGTTGCTTTTTGAATTGGCTTCTTTCACTCAGCGTGATTCTCTGAAACTCTGGGGGCTGTTGAGTGCATCGGTGGTCCATTGTTTTCCATCACTGGTCTGTGGTACAGATGTGCCATTTTCGGCTCACTGCCCCGCTGAGTGGACACCTGGATCGTGCGTGTCCAGGTTTGGGCTGTCACGAACAGAGCTGTGACAGACATCCGTGTATGGGCTTTTGTGTGAACATGGGTTTTTCTGGCTCTGGGATAAGGGCCTGGGGGCATGGCACCGCTGCTGAGGTTTACGGTAGATTCATGGTTTGTTTTTAAGAAACTACCAAACTCTTTTCTGAGTAGCTGTGCCATTTTATGTTCCCACCAGCAATGTACACGTGACCCAGTTTCTTCACATCCTTGCTGGCATGTGGTTTTGTCAAGAGATTCACTGTGGTTTTAATCTGCATTTCCCTAATGACTAATGACGTTGAAAACCTCTTCATGCCTTCTGCCTATTTTGTCATTGGATTTTTTTGACTGTGGGGCCTCGAAGTTCGTCACATGCTCCAGGAACCGCCAGTCCTGAGGGCGTTGCCTGCAGGTCCTCGCTCCGTTCCCGTCTGCTGCCCCTCCCCTCACGCCCCCACCCCCGTGTGGCCTTTCCAGCAAAGGCTCTCAGTCCCGGTGAAGTCGGTCTTCCCCGCGGTGAAGTGTGTTTTTACTGTCAAATCTGAGAATTCTTCGCCTAGATTTCCGTAGATTCCAAAGACTTAACTACTACATCTTTTTTCTAGAAGGTTTATGGTTTAACATTTTTCATTGAAGTCTGGCATTTTCTGTATTTTGAGTTAATTTTATATATGGTATGAAGTGAAGTCAGTGTTCCTTTTTTGCTTATGCCTGTTCACCCGCTCTGGCACCCTTGGTTGAAGCGGCTGCCCTCCTCCGCTGAACTTGTCCTGCACCCTCGGGAAAAGCAGGGGCGTGTTTGTGTGGGTCTGCCTCTGGGCTCGCCACTGTGCCGGGACCCCCTGCCCCCGCCTGCCCCCGCCTGCCCCCCGCCAGTGCTGCAGTCTCGGTCACTGGCCACCAGCCTTGACGTCCGGGGGACTGAGGCCTCCAGCTGGGCTCCTGTCCTTCCAGATGATAGACCCTCTGCCTCCCCGTGTAAATTCCCATATAATCTCGTCCGTATCTGCTAAAATGCTTGTCAGGGTTTGGACAGAAACTGTGGAGGAGAATTGGCATCTTTTACTATGGTGAATCTCCAATACCTGAACCACTGACTTTGCCCTCCCA
The DNA here is from genome assembly GCF_019186645.2 of Phyllostomus hastatus. Lineage (NCBI taxonomy): Eukaryota > Metazoa > Chordata > Mammalia > Chiroptera > Phyllostomidae > Phyllostomus > Phyllostomus hastatus. Next base: position 20,022,836 of record NW_025333607.1, on the reverse strand, counting down.
GAGAATCATGGGGTAACCACTGTAGACCATCTGAATTGTAACAGTGTTACAATTCTTTGTTACAGTATAGACTTTAACTTTTTTGTAGGTACAGCGAAGGTGAAATTCGCTTTAACTTAATGGCCATTGTGTCGGACAGAAAAATGATCTATGAACAGAAGATAGCCGAGCTCCAGAGACAGCTTGCCGAGGTGCGTGGCCGTGTTTTTAGGTACAGAGCTCAAACTTAGCTGTTTTGTCAGGGGGAGCGTTTACTGTTTCCTTTCCTCTCCCCTCCTGCCTTCCTTCCTTTCCTTCTTGCTTCCCTTCCGTTACGTCAGTGTTCTGAGTGGTGGTTAATGCGCTCAGGAGTCAGGCTGCCTAGATTCAGCCCTGGGCTTTGCCACCAAGCGAATGTGTGGATTTGAGCGTATTTCTTTGGGCCTCGGTTTCTTACGGAGAATGAGGACGACAGTATCACCTTGCAGGTTGTTGTGAGGGTTGACTGAGGTTTTATATATGTGTATACATGTGTATAGATACACACATACATATACATATATATCTCACTGATCTAGACAGTGACTGACAAGTCGTATGTGTTAACTAAGTGTTAGCGATGAATTATTTACTGTCGTTAAATACATAGCAAGGTGGACTACAGTCCCCACAGGATCAATGGGGCACATTGAGACTGACGTATAATCTTTACTAGTCTTTATGATTGATTATCTTTCTGTGGTAAATAGGATTGCACAGAGAATTAGTAACAGACGATCTTTACATTCCTTTGATCACATTTTCTAAAGAGTATATCGAAACAAGTCTGTAGCTGAATGGAAGGGCGCAGCATTGACGTGCATTCCCGTCCGGATTGCTGAGTGAACGTTTCTGTGTTGTAGAGTGTGGACATATGGGGGACACTCCACAGGGCCTTCAGGGTTAACACTGCACTTGTGAGGCTGGTATTCAGTTAGTGTATTAAGGGTAAAAAATTTGAAAAGAACAGTGCTGTGTTCATCATTTGAAAAATATTCTGGACTTAAGCCTCAGTTATTAGGGTGTGTTCTTTCTTTTCTTTCCCCTAAGGAGGAACCCATGGATACGGATCAGGGTAACATGTTGAGTGCTATTCAGTCAGAGGTGGCCAAAAACCAGATGCTTATTGAAGAAGAAGTACAGAAATTGAAAAGATATAAGGTATTTTTTTTTAAATTTGTTTCTTCAGTGTTTTAATGTAGAGTGATGTATTTTGACACGAAGGTATGTTGAGTGATAGATCCTTTTTCTCCCATTGTATAATAGTCTTCAGAACCATGGGTTGATTCTCTGGCACTCTGCAGAAGTAACTAGTAAGGTTTCTCTAATTTTAAATTTTTTAAGTATTATTACGAACAGATTTTTAACCTATTTGATGTTCCAGTTCACTGCAGTTACTATGAACACTCTAGTTATCCCCGCTTTGGCCAGCAGGAGGCACTTCAGGCTGTCTCCTGAGTCCTTTTGACAGGACTCCTCTTCGGTAGCTGCCTTCCGTCCTTTCTGGGTGGCGAGATGCTCAGACCCGAGATGCTCAGACCCGTCCTGCACGCTTCCTGCTTGGGGACTCGAGCAGCCCTGGGTCCTCTGGCGGGAAGCGAACCATTCAGGAACCATTCTTTGGGTGCTCAGGGTGCTTAGTGACGCTGATGGGCCATTATTTCTAGGTCTCTTCAGGGCTAAGAAATACATGTTTGTTCGATTTTTTTGTTCCATTTTTGAAGAGAAAACACAATGTGAATTCCATATTAATATTCAAATAATAGTTTTAAAGGGTTTTTATACTTAAAAATGAAGCATTTGTATCTTTTAAGCTGAAAATCTGGGTTTCTGACAACGGTACCATAATGACTTATTTGCTTTCTGCTACATATCTATAGCATATGTGTGTAAAGTAAATATTTATATGCTTTATGCTATATGTAAATGTGTGTGTGCATATTTATATATGCATAAGTTATATAAAGTTGAGAATAACAACATTGGGAGTGCTGATTACAACTGAATAGTTTTTCTTACGTTAATTTTTTTCCTTAGGATATATCCCATTTTATGTATATAATCAAATTACTATGTTTTTAAATTCACTTGAAAAACTTTTCTCTTGTGTGGATTGGTTGTATTATTGATTTGATACACAAATCGGTGTATTTATTTTATTTTGCTTCCCAATTTTTCAGGTTTTAAAATTTTTTTCATTTAATTATGTCAAACATTGTTATTATTCAGAGTCAACTACAAAGCAAGGCTATCTTTAGTGAAGTCATTCTCCTTCACTTGCAATCTGTCCGATGAGCTCTTCTCAGAGACGGTGGAAACGGACAAGGGACGTGACTTGGGACATGGCACTCCTGTCGCTCGTCACGCACGTCACAGTGCAGAGAGCATGTTGTTCATTCGGGGCTCAGCTGAAGGCAAGGGTTGTCTCTGCACTGCCCACCGTGGTGGTGTCAGCACATTGCTCTGCATCGTAGTTAACAGCCAGCAAATGACTATTAAATCAACGGAGTGGCCCCGAACTGGTGGGATTTCTTCAGGTGGAGTGGTGGTGGCTGGCTCCCCAGTGTTCCGGGCGGGAAGCGGAGGGCCTGGTGCATGGAGACAGGGGAGTAAGGGAAGTGAGGGATGAAAGTTCGAATGTTCATCTTCCGTTTAATGTGGTATGAAAAAAACTATCCAAAGACTTAATATATTCTTATGCAGGGTTATTGCATAATTTTTAATATTTGCCTAATGTAAAACACAAAGTAGTTTTTCAGAATCTTTACCTGAGAATGCTTTGCTCAAGAAATGGTAAAATGATTCTCATACTTACATAGAATGAATATGTTTAGATTTTAATTCATTCATTGAGGGAGTCTATAAGGTGTCATAACGAGGTCACATGAGAAATCAAAGCAGCTCAAACTTAGAGGAAGCAAAGGAATGTCGAAATGAATTTACAAACAATGGGAATCCTTTTTCCCTACGGCGAATGCGCAGTGCGTTGGACCTCTGCCAGACAGAACACTTCGAAGCTCAGTGGCTGTGAGGCTAGAGTCACATGACTCGGGAGGGTGTGATCCAGACCATGCTTAGTTTCCCACTGAGCACAGATTTTCTCCCACTCTGCACCCTGTTCTGGTTGAAAATTATTCCAAGAAAGGTGAACCTGCCTGAAATAGAGCTGGTCCCAGGAGGCTCGGCCTGATGGCTGCACAGGGGTGGTGGGCAGCAGGCGTGCTGCTCGTGTAAGTGAACTTTTCACGAACAACCTTAGACTAGGCTCTTAAAAGCCTCTGTCATTTGCTAAACCAGTAGGAAGCCATGCCCAAGAAACTCAGCATGTTTATTGTATTTTTTTTTTCAGTAGGAACGTAATCTCATTATTTTGAAAATATTTCTTTGAAAATGGTTTTTTTTCCCCATTTCTATTCTGAATTGTATGCAAAATTAAAATGTCAGAAACTTAGTGGGAACGTAAAGCTAGTGTGGTTTGATATTTGTTTCCTTTTCAGATTGAAAATATCAGAAGGAAGCACAATTACCTGCCTTTCATTATGGAATTATTGAAGACGTTAGCAGAACACCAGCAGTTGATACCACTGGTAGAAAAGGTAAGGCCCTGGCTGGCGTGCTGGGTTGGTCAGGCAGCATCCCGCAAGGTGAAAGGTCACTGGTTCCATCGCTTCCCAGTCAGGGTACCTGCTTGTGTTGTGGAGTTCGGTCCCTGGTCAGGGCATGTATGAGAGGCAGCTGATGATGATATTTCTCTCTCACAGTGATGTTTCTCTCTCTTCCCCTCTCCCTAAAAAAATAATGAAATCTTTTTTTAAAAAAGAAAAGGTAAGAATTTTCCTGGTGATTACCTTGTATCTCTCTCTCCCTCTCTCTATACACACACACACACACACACACACACACACACACACACACGTTTTGGTCTTTGTGGATTTTTTTTCAATTTTTCAATTACAGTTTGCATTCCACATCTTGTATTAGCTTGAGGTGTACCACACAGCAGGTGGCCCTTCATATAGGTTACTTCTGATGAATCAGGGCTCACCTGGCACCAAGGATCGTTAATCACAGTGTTTCTGCCTATATTAAAGGGGATTTAGGTTCCCCCAAAACAAAATTCTTTTTGGCTTACATAGAGGTGAGATTAGTTGAAGCTTTTGACTTTTGTTTACTTGCCTTCACCTATAGTTTTACATTCTAGACAGGCATATTAGTTCAGCCAGGGGTTTGTAGAGAAACACAAGGGATGGCTCCCTGCTGTGCCACCCAGCTCAGGCTGTGCCCCAGCAGAGTGAAACTGAAAACATTCTCCTTTCCTTAAGCTGAAGACAACTTTTAACGTTAATAACTGAGGTAACAGAGTTTCCTTATTTAATTTAGCAAGCATTTGAGTTATCATTGAATTTAGAACTAGAGCAGTCATTGACGAGGGAAAAAATGTAGCCAACACTAAAAGTTGAGTTTTGTTATCTGGAAGCTAGTATTCTTTCCACTGATGGGGAACTAGCATTAGTTAGTGAAACATTCTACATTTCTCTTTTTTTCTTTAATATGAGGTACTGACAGATTTGTTCAGTAAGTGAAACAAATTAAAATTGTTTTTAAGTTTATACTGTAAATCGGTGTTTCTGAAAGTGACCTTCGCTGGATGCTTTTTAAAATACCTGTTACCCGGCCCCTCTCCAGACGGTCTGATGCAAGGGGAGGAGCCTCTAAGAACCCCTCCTTCCCCAAGTGAGTCCAAGGCGGCTGGTCTGTACCACATTTTGAGAAATACTTTGAGAAGACAGCTCCTAGACAATAAAATACTGGACCATTTACTTAAAGACCGGCATATACATGCTAGATATGTTTTTTCTTATTAACTTCAAGTTTATGAAGCAAAGGTACGTTTCAACCCAGCTGTTTTACCGGATCATAAATTCTAAGTAATATGAGATGTAAGTTAACATTTTTGTGTGTACCGTATTTCCCAAATCCTGAATCATGCTTCATCTTTTACCTTTAAATGCAAAAGTTTTGCAGAAGACTGCTAAATCTTCTCTTTTTAATATACATTTTTTATTCATGTATTTTAGGGTATCAAAGTTATAAAAGTCTGAGATAGGAAACTGACTTTTAAAGTTTTAGACTAACAATTAAGATTCTGTGATTCTCAGTTGGGCTCAGTTAACAGAGTACCTAGCTCTTGTGTTCTTTGTATAAAGGACTGTGAAACAGCTCTCTAATAAAAATAATTAATTAATAATGCAGACTGTTCTGCTAAATCATATGATATGTCAGATTTATGTATAGATAAATAGTAAGGAGCAGACGAATGTTATTTGATAAACTTTAAATGTGTAGACTTCACTTTTAAATTGTACTGTGAGTAAATATGTTATAAAAATTGGGACAAGGATAATTTTTGTTTGGTGTTAATAACAGTATAACTCCAGATTTTTTTTTTAAAAGTGTAGTTAGAGAACCCAAGCTTTTCAGCTTTTGCATCAGAGCTGTGGTTCCCGAGCTCCCGTTTGAACACAGGGGGCAGCAGAGGAGCGCCGTGCTGCTGGCACCGCCCGGCCTGCGGCTCCAGCCTCAGCCGTGTCTTCCCTGAACGGTCCTTCCTGACCTCCGAGCTTCTGTCTGTCTCTCCAGGGTGTTCTTTGATTATTGATACCGTGTGTACACTGTTGAGATACGTACATTTCTTGTAGACGTGCTGTGTTATCTCCCTGGATTCTGAAGAGAATTCAGGTCATTATTTGATTCAAATTTTTGAAATGTTTTAATGACTCATCATGTATGTCGCTGCAAACATAGTTCAGGCACTATGTGAAAGTCTACGACTGTACACATGAAGGAGATATTTCTTTTAAGCAATTTATGATCGAGTTGGGGGGAAAATAATTAATTACAGTACTGTGCTGAATAGCTTTTTTAAAATTTTATTTTATAAGTGCCAGAAAAAGTCATGGGAAAGATCCTAGAGGAAGGGTTTCACATCCACAAAATTTTAAATCTTTGGTTAGAATTAAATGCTTAATCTCTACCAATAAATCAGCTTCCGTAGCACAATTATATTCTTATTTATCTTATTTTTAAAAAGGAAGTATCATGGAAAATACCACTTTCTGCTGATAAGGTAAATGTGGTTAAAATTTAAAAAGAATAGATTGAGATTAAATTTTATAATTACCTTTAATATAAAGGCTTTAATAGTGCCAGTCACTTGATGGTAATACGTCCAAGAAAAATCACTTGTAGAGTTCAGAACTGGACTGTTAAGTTGAAGCGTCCCCCCAGCAAGGGAAAGTGGAGTATGGGGACAGAGCGTGAAAGAGGGTGGAAGGAACCAGACCCGACTCCCCCAGGCAGGGCTGCCGAGTCCCAGCTCGCCTGGGTCCGGTTCCTGGGCAGCTGAGGCAGTCGCTGCCGCCTGCGGTGGCAGGAATGTGTTTGACCTCTGGAAGTCTCTCCGTCCTCCTGAGCAGCACAGCGAGGGCGAAGACTGACCCTCCTGGGGCACGTGGCTGGCTGTCATGGATCCGGTGAAGGTCTCGCCTTCACGGCGTTGTTGTTCATCCTCCTACCGGTCTGGATGAACTGTGTCTATTTTAACTCCTTGGTTGTCCGACTTCCATACAGTTCAGTTTTCTGTCCGTTCTGGTTGTTATTCTGTTTCTAAATTGTTGTTGTCCCTATCTTGGTTGTGCAAGGAGGCACAGTCTGTCTACCTATGCCTCCATCTTGGCTGGAAGTTCTATTTTTTACTTAACAAAGGCAGAACAGAATACATGTATGTAACTTATTAGCAGATATTTTTAGTTATTATATGTAGTGTAAATTGGGAGTCATACCTAGTTTATGAATTCTTAAGAATCAATGATTGTATCTGTAAAGTACATGATAAGTGCTTAATAAATGGTGGTAATTATTTTTAATTTATTTGACTTATCCTTAATTATACCTGAATTATATAGTTTAATAAATGTATGGGCACTTTCTGCATTATATAGCTTTCTTTGCTCTTATATGTTCTAAAATTTATGCTATAAACCAGTAAATTCATTCTTATTATTCCTACTAGTCTATAATATTTAGAGTATATTCAGAAATCAGTAAGACAAGAGGTATATATTTTTACTTCCAATTATGTCTAAAACCTGTTGTATTTTTATTATTTGGAAACAAAAATTCTTCGTATGAGAAATCATGTACATATCAAATTACAAACTGTGCTTGTTAACTAAAAATGTTCTTGCAGGCAATTTTATTATTTTTTATATGGCACACATAAGGTTTGCTTTTAAGACATTCTAGGGCACAGCTCTCAGTTTTATCATTCAGTTGTATAATAATATTACATAATGTCTCATTTGAAAAAATGGTAATTGTTCTTAAGTACCTTATTTTTAATCTAAGGAAGTTCCTTTCTTAATTGTGTAACGGCAGGGGTCTAATGTGTCCCTTTCTGGTCCTGCGGGCCGAGTGGAAGGGACATGGCCCTCTAGCACTCTCGAATCTTGCTCCTCCACGCGCTGTCTGCGGGCCTGCATAACTGGCGCCCCGAGAGCTTGTTAGAAACGTGGAGCCTCGGGCAGGCGTTTCACAGAATCTCCCCGCACCTCGACAGGCCGGGTCCCCGGGCGCACACTGAGCAGCGCACTGCAGACGGCGTGTCTCGGTCCGCCGCTGTGGTTTACTGTGCACCGGCCACGTGACTCGGGCCGGGTTGACAGCAGCTCTAAACTCTGGCTGCTTCGTCTGCGGACCATTAAAATGGAATTACTGTGTTCGAGCCGTGTAATTACGATAATGTGTGAAACACTTCTCAGGTCGTATAAGCAAAGCTCAGGAGCACTTGCGTTAAATTCATCCAAATACGCCGAAACTAGTACAGGGTTTTTCTTACATATTTTATTTGAATGAGAAGTAGGCACATATATAAATATATTGTTTTGAAATACTTTTGAATTAGCATGACTTCATGGAAGGAGTAATTATGTATTCTAAGTTATTAGAACTAAAATAATACATCTCAGATTCTGATGAGAGAAGTACAAAGCAAGTGTGATTTTTTGAATGAGCCTGAATTGTAACTAATCATCCAGAAATAGTTGCAAATCTCTAGAGATCTTACCAACAGTGTATTACAAGTCTTCCAGCTTAAGAATGCTGTTAGGTATTTTCTTTTAACGTATTCTAAAACAGACTTAAGATTTTATAATATACTATCTTTAATTTCTAGGCAAAAGAAAAACAGAACGCAAAAAAAGCACAGGAAACCAAATAAAGAAGATGCTTTGGGATGTGCACACATTTCTGCTTCTGCATTTATTTCCATGGGAACCATTAAGTGTAAAGAACGTTGAGCAACACCCTGACTGACTCTGCACGTTTGGCAATAGTACCGGTCTGTTTTGTCTTTAATGCATGGACCCACACACGTTTCCCTACCTGCATCATGTGCATGGAGTGCCTATTAAACACAAATGATGCTGAGAGTGCTTGCCCAAATCCCATTATTTGACATTGGATCTGAGAACTTCCGTGATTCCCTGCATATATAGCTACTGTAATGGACCTAGAAAATGAACAAATGGTATTCTCTACCTGTAATTGATAAATTAATCCTTTGATCTTTTAGCTCTGTCAAATGCTTAAAATTTATAAATGTCAGATCTTGATTGAACTTGATCTCTTGTTCCTTCTCATCATTAATGGGAAAAAAAATCAGTATTTCTGTCTTGGATAATTAAATATTTTGAGGATTTTAAAACTGAATTTTATGTCCTATATTAATTATTTGGAAGAGTATAATTTTAATGCAGGTCATTTGCAAAGGACAAAAGTACAGTTTCTAGTGATTTTCATTGCTGCCAGTAGAAAAAGTAATAAACATCCCAATTTTATTTTCGCAAACTCTAAGTGTGTGGGGTTATTTATGTACTATAAAACTGTTTCAAGAAGGTGTGAGTATTATTTTCAAAGCAAAATTTCAGGTTAAGAACATCTGGTAAATCCTAAAGATTTCTGGTGTTAGCTTGGCAACATTTTTTCCAGCTGTTGATCTGTGTTTTTATAAAATATTGGAGGTTTGATAATTCAGGGCATCTGCTTTTTACGTAAGAGGGTGTTGGTGGCGGAGCACCCTCCCATGCCAACACGAACAAACATGTACAGTCCAGCGGTGTCCAAGAGCCACGTTCAGTCTCAGCAGAGTTTTTCCTTGCCATTGCTTTTGGGAGTTGCTTTGTTTTCTATTTTATAAAAATAATATTGTGTTATTGTTCCCAATCTCTTCCAAGTGAAACTTTCAAGAAAATTTTGTAAAACGTCTGTGATCAACTTTTTGGGGTACATTTCTGAAATTGATACATGACATTTTAACATCTCACGATGGAAAAGTTTAAACACATGGAGGGAGAGTGTGGATCTGACTTCCAGCTTCAGACACAGACTTGTTAAAGGGTTGTTTTTAAGCATGCTACATTGAGGTGTTACTAAAGAATGGGATAAAACCTGGTGGGAAACTGAGTAGAAAAGGCAATGAAATCTTTTTCATACATAATTTTGGCTAGAGGTCATAAGGAAGAATTTGTAGGTTTTCGTTTGTTTGTGGGTAAATATATTTTGGCTCTGGATATGATCGTCATTCTGGAGTGTTTTCAAAGCTGTGATACAACTTTTAAAAATGGCTTTTATAAGAATTATTTTAGGCTGACCTTGATCCCATTCATTTATTTAAACAATTTATATACCGTCTTTTGGGGAGGCACACAGTTTTTAAAGCAATGGGAGGAGCACTGTAATTAGCACCTGGTAGTCCAGACTGCGTGATGCCGGCCTGCGAATGAATGACTCCGCCAGCGGTTCCGGAGAGCGAGCCTGAACACCATTTCGCCTTGGGTGGCCACCCAAGTTCCGACGACCGCAGTAAAGCAGTCCGACAGACAAGGAAAGTCTTTTCAATAAATGGCACCCACAGAGCTGAGCACCCATGTGGGAAGGAAATGACCTATGACCCCCCACCTCACAAACATGAATCTGAGACTGGCTGCTGACTTAAACATAATTGCCGAAGTAGGCGGCGTCCTACGGAAAAACAAAGGCGAGCATCTTTGACGGGAGGGCAGCCAAAGCTTTCTTAGGTCACAGAAAGGAATAACCATGAAAGACCCAAAATTAGTGTTTATCAAAATTAAAAGTTGTCATTGAAAGACGCTTTTAACGAGGAATTAGTGTGACATGACATTTAAAAGTAGCTTTCTGAAACTACTGTCGGTAGTTTTAAGAGGTGTAAGGAGTTCTTAATTGATCTCATTCTCATAAAATTCCTTGAGGGGTATTTCCATAGCTTAAGAGTGGTTCATTTCATCTGTTTCTTCTTTGACGATTGCACATGGGTCGTGACCCTTTGTGATCATTTGCGCCAGTGAATAAAGAAGTGTGAATTGTCCTGGTCTAGGTCGAGAAAATGGGGAATAAAGAGCAATCCAGAAATATATGTATATGAACTATTACGTGGAAAGTAAAAGAAAGGGGGGGGTGGTATTTAAAAGAAAAGTCACCTTTGCTCATTTCACTTTGTTTTCTCAAATCTCATTTAGTGGGTGGGTAGGTGAAGGCCATTCCCTTCCGTTTTATGCCTTTTCAAATAGCTTGCCCAATCTCAGGGCTCTCCGCGGTTATTATAAACAAAGCTTACCCACACAGTGGCACTGGCTCGTCTCACCTCGTGTGTTTAGTTCCCGAGACAGCTGCCCTTTCCCAGCAGAGACCTCGGCTCGGCTGTGTGTTAGCATAGACAAATACTTGTTCTGAGGCCATGAACTAGGGCGGCTTGCTCCCCAGCTCAGGCCACGGCCCACGCTTCTGTGTCACCGTGTTACCTGGCGGCTAGCACCCGTAGTTAATCCTCTTAGTTGCCTAAAATATTTCAAGATACACTTGGAAATGACATTTTCTTTTCTGCAGAGGGATTTTGTTTCTTTGAGGGGAAAAATAGCTTTTCAGGTTTTGCCTCCTTAAAAAAAAACAAAATTTTAAAGAAGGATAAGCAAAAATAAGATGTAAAGTACTCTTAGTTCTACCACCAGGGAAGACTGTATTAACATTTTAGGGTATTTAATGACCCTTTTTCCCGTATGTTTACACACAGTTTTGTGTGTTAGTCTTGCATGCCCTCACCATATTCTGCCACATAGATTTATGTGGCATAAATGATTTTGAAAGTTGATAAGCAGAAGCCACCCTAGCTGTTGTTAAGAAGGGTGGGGATTAGTGTTGGGAATTGTGAAACGACTTAGTTCCTCAGAGCCACTGGAAGGTGTGGGGGTGTGAGGTCAGGTGTGAGCCTCCAGAAATGACTGCAGGAACCTGCCGCCACTCTGTCCGCACCTGGTGAAATCGACACGTGAAGGCAGAAAATGTCCACCGCCGCGGCTCAGCACGCTGCTCAGAACAGGTAAGCGACAGGCAGATGTCTTCTGCCTCACCTGGGACTTCCAAATCTTAAATTATCTTTCCTGCAAAAGAATGTGGGAAATGCGTGCTTAGCTTTCCAGTCTCCACAGGGGAGGAAGGTGTCGTAGGATGGTCTGGAATGGATGCTGAGTGCAAGTCTACGTGAAGCAGTTTCCCCTTTTCACCTAAATACCACGTGTTTATTTGGGAAACATGAGTAAATACAAAGAAAAAGAATTTTACAATGCGGGCATAAGTGGGTTGGCTCTCAGACCAGCGACAGAAGACTTTTTGCAAAGCAATTTGACAATTCTCAAACATCCAGATGGCGCGTATCCTTCACAATGACTTCACGTCCAAAAGCCGTATTGCAGAGGTGTTCCGATGACTACATTAGGCACATGTATGGGAAACTTCATCACAGTATTAATCGTAATAGCAAACACTTGAAGACACCCCCAAAGCACAGCAGTAGGGAACATGCAAATAGGCTACATTGCCTTGGAAAATACACAGTCACTGAAGAATAAGATGAATTTCTATGTATTCACATGGGGGGGGAGTATGTGATGCATTTGTGAGGAAAAGAAAAGTTGCATTACAGTGCTGTAGTATGAATCCACTTTCTGAAAAAAAATTGTGCATATATAAGAATAGAAAAGTGTTTGAAAATATCACACCATATTCTTAATAGTTATTAGTTCAGAGGCTCAGAAGTGGAAGATTGAGGTGGTGAATTTTCCATTTTAAATTTATCATTCTCGATGGAAAAGACAAGAACCCAAGTGTCCTTCAGTAAATGACTGAATAAAGATGTGGATTGTATTTATGAGCGAATACTACTCAGCTGTAATAAAAAATGAAATACTGTCATTTGCGACAACATGAGTGGATCTTGAGGATCATACTAAGCGATATAAGACAGAAAAAGTCATATGATTTCACTCACATGTGGTATGTAAAACAGCAGCGAATGAACAAACAAGACCAAAACACCTCATAGACACAGATGACGGTGTGGCAGTTACCAGAGGGAAGGTGGGTGGGGAGGTGAAGTGAAGGGGAAATGAGGTTAAATATATGGCAGATTTGACTTTGGGTGGTGGGCATACAACGCAATATACAGATGAGGTATAATAGAATTGTACACCTGAAGCCTATATAATTTTGTTAATGTCTCCCCAATACATTTAATAATAAATAAAAATGTATAGGTTTCTGAGATGATTCATTTTTTTCCTGCCAGAATATATTCCTTTTGTATTATAAAAAATAAATAAAGCATATCAATACATTAGGTAATTATTCTTAAAAGTATTGTAAGGGTTTCTTTCAATAAGAAGATGCTCTCTAAATGCAGTTCAATAGGAACAAAATATAAACAAATGCAGTTTACATACATGCATATGTACATGTGTAAATATATGTATAACATACTGGAGTAATACATTTATTATGCAGTATACGGCATACCTATAATGCCTTCCTAGCAATAATAAATAATACTGCTGATTATGTGGCTACGCTTCTGGCATTTTGAATATATTATTTTGCTTTCTTCCTCCTGCAGGCTGGGGACTCAAAGTGTGGTCCACAAGCCAGCTCCACCAGCATCACCAGGCACGGGCTGGAAAAGCAGAAGTCCCTGCCCCAGACCAGTGGAACCAGAATCTGCATTTAACAAGATGCCCGGTGGAGTCCTTAAAATTTAACAGGCGCACATTACAATTGAACGAGCACAACCTCATTTGTTATTTTTATATTTATGGAGACCAGTGTTTCCACAATCAGCGGGCATTACGCGTTGTATTCTGCACTTCAGAAACTGGTTTTAGGATTTTTACAATTTTGACGGCAAAATGCAAAAGTGCCATCTGTTTAGAAAATTTATTAGGAAAATAATGGAAAACAGTTCTCAATGTGTTTTAAGTATTTTTGCACATCAACTCTAATTCTCACAAGACAGGGAGTAGATCCTGTTACTCCATGTTTCAGATGAGTATGGTAAAGCATTAAGATAGTAACTATAGCCAATAAGTAGCCGCCAAGCTGTATCTGGCTCCCAAATTCATTCATTCCTTCTTCCCTTCCCTTCCCCCCCTCCCCTCTCCCTGCTCCCATTCTGAGAGGCACAAACCGCATCCTGACAGACCCTTGCAGTGGAGGCAGTCACGCGAGCGCCCCACCTCTGGGTTCATCAGAGCCGCGCAGGACACACTGGCGACGCTGGCCGGGGTATTACGGAATGCACACGTTAAGTGGCAGCCGTGAGCTCTGAGATGCAGTGGCTCGCCGTGCGCTGGTAATTATACCGGTGGCGATGAGAAACCAACAAGCTCCCAGCCTGCGTCTGCTGGCGAGGTTACCATGGTCCAACATCCAACCTTTCAGCTTACGACCTAATGCCCAGAGAGCGTGCTCACTGCAGGCAATAAGGCCACTGGGTAATTGAGATGGTCTAATAAAACTGGCAGGAGACTACTGTATGCCTGAAAGACAATTTATTCATTTACTTTACAATTATGATTGCCAAGCAGACCAGACATTCCTATTAGCCTATCAGTACATTTGCTCCCTGGTAGATTAACTTACCAAGGAAACCAAATTAAGACCAGAAGGTTGGTTGACTGCAGACCTGGTGCAGAGGAAATTGTTTTTTTAGAGATATCGGCTATGAAAAAGCCCGAGACATGTTTTGCCATACTAGACACCAACCAAGTCCGTGTGGTACACTACATGCCCTGGTTAGCTGCCTCCCTCTCCCACTGTGGGAGAGACACAGAACGAAATTTTAAACAACATATTACCACTTTTCTGGTCGACATATTCCTACTTCCTTTCTCATTTCAACACGTGTTTTCAAACATGTTGTTATTTAAGTTCATTTGATTTTGATTTGATTCTAATCTGGCTTCTTAATGGCATGTGGACAGGCTCCTTAGTTTTTTACACTGTCTCCAGATAACGAAACTACTTTCCCTGACCTGTGCAGCACCTGTGTTGGAAGAACCACGGTTTCTATCCTAATGTTGCCAATGCAGCCTTCCCTAATAGTGTATGCCTTGAACAGTCTGTATTGGGATGTGGAATGGTTTTCTCTTTTCATGGGATTGTTATTGCAGTAATTGTACTGACAGTACAGGGGGCAACTTGGGTGATGCAGTTGCATTTTAGATCGAATTTACTTGACTTAACATTTGCAATAAAAAAAATGGTATGTCAATGCAAGTAGCCCGGTCATATCTCCCATTAGTAACTTGGTACTTAGCTACTTGGCAGGCTCTACTACCATTCCAAGAACTGTGCATTCTTTAAAAATACATTTTTTAAATTTTTCAATTACAGTTGACATTCAATATTACATTAGTTTCAGGTGTACAGCATAGCTGTTGGGCATTTATGCAACTGATGAAGTTGTCCCCCCAATAAGTCCAGTACCCACCTGCCACATAGTTGTTACAATATCACTGACTATATTCCCTATGCTGTACTTTATATCCCGGTGACTTTCTGTAACTGCCAATCTGAACTTCTTAATCCCTTCCCCCTTGTTTACCCAGCCTCCCGCCCGCTGCCCCAATCTGGCAACCATCAAAATGTTCTCTGTACCTATGAAAACTGTGCATTCTTGCCTTTCTTTGTGAAGCTGGTAAACACAATTTCATAGTTAAGACACTGGACTTTCTGCATGCCATTTTGTTCTCAAACTGTGACCGCACAGTGCAATTTGTTGGAGGGCAGGCCACTGGACGTGGATTTAGGAGACCTGGGATTCTGGTACTGGGATGCTATTACCTACTGTGTGATACCGGCCTATATTCCATTATATGCTGAATTGTACTTTGTCCTTTGTTATAAGTTTCAAGTGGCACTTACAGAGCAAACAGATGGCTTTCACATCTGTGCATACAAATAATGCTTAAAACAAATATTAAAACTAATATTGCTCTATTAAATCTTCATTGTATTAGGCACACACACTTTGGCCCTCTCTTGCTCTCTTTCACGGTTGACTCTAAACATAAGAATCAGGCTTATAAGACTTTTTAAAAAAACACATAGGTATGTTTTAGAAAAAGTTTGGTTACATTATCTAACTAAGCTTTTATCCCTATATTTTGGGGCTCCCTCCACTGATAATCTTATATACTTATAAATACAACATGATTATCTTGAATCAGTCTTTTTGCTAATTTTAACCTCTAAGATGGCACAAGAGTATAAACTGATACAAACAACGTATTCTGCACAGCATCTCCAATTTGACACGCAGTCTATCTTTGTGCCTTCTCTCCAGAGGTATTCACAAAAAAATAATTGCAACCCTTTTTGATGCATCTTTAAGTAACTGTAGAAAATTCCAGGGACTTGTGATAGAATTACCTCTTAAAGTTTTTTTGAATGACATTTCATCATCAGTAAGTGTCAGGATAAAAGCTCTATTATAAATACCACATGACAGTATTATAAGAGAAGAGACCAGACTGAAGACAGACTTGAGCATCTGCTCATTCATTCATTCATTCCTAAGGTATTTACGAAGCACCTGCTCTGAGTCAGGCTCAAAGCTGTCTTTTTCCTTCATGTATGAATGAAAAGAAACTGTCTTTTCATACCCGAATGGCAAGACACAGTCTTGCTCTGTAGGTGTGGGATGGGTGTTACCTTGTAGGATGAGAGTATTCCCCAATCACAACTTCCTTAAGGAGCAGGGACAATACGAGGAAAGGTAACTGGTACCAGAGGACCAGACAAAACAGTCTAAAATAAGTCCAGTTTGCCTTATATGCAGTAACAATGTTTATATACTCTGAATAAATGTCTATGAGAATAACCTTCCACTTGTGATACCAACTTACTATTCTTGGGGTCCCAGAGGGATCATTCCTGTCAATGTCTTCCTTTTTTTCAGATTCAGTAACAGTTTTTTGTGCATGTGGAGGAAATAAGGGGAGAAAAGAGAACAGAAGTGTTAGTCGGTTTTCAGTTTAGGTTCAAGATAATAGATAATCTGTAGCCATTGCAACTTTAAATTCTATCAGCATTTGGGGCTGGGAGGTGCTTCCCAGTAACTGGGAAGCAGGGAAATAAGACTGCTTCTGAAGATTAAATGGTAAGGTCTGCACATAACCGAGTACAAATGTAGCAAGTGCCAGAATGAGGCAGACTGCATGCCAGCCACTTGGACGTGACTGTGGCCCAGAGGTCACGGCTTTAGCACCAGCAGAGCCAGGTAGGTAGGTGAAGGAGTGAGGCTGACCAGGGATTGGCATACTTACTAGGCACGCACTGACATGCTTCACTTCCACAAATGGGTGTCATTTTGTCCATTTTTCTTGAAACGTAGGCCCTTCTTGGTCCAGTTTTCTATTTTTACTCATCTGAGAGATAGAACATTTTACTTTTCCCCTCATTTAAGAGTACTGCACACCTCTGTAGACGTTATAATCAATATATTCTTGGGCTACACTAATTCACATAAAAAAAAACCCCCTGAAAAACCACGCAATGAAATCCAGCCCAGGGGAAAATGACGCCGTCAATGGACACGGTAAACGTGAGAGGTACGAGGCTGCCGCAGGTGACCCCGGCAGCTTCCCAGCACGTGTTGCAGAGAAGCGCCCCCGCACAGCAATGAAAAGCGCCCTGGCTGGCATAGCTCAGTGGATTGAGCGTGGGCTGGGAACCAAAGTGTCCCAGGTTCGATTCCCAGTCAGGGTACATGCCTGGGTTGCAGGCCATAACCCCCGGCAACCGCACATTGATGTTTCTCTCTCTCTCTCTCTCTCTCTCCCTTCCCTCCCTAAAAATAAATAAATAAATAAAATGAAATTTCAAAAAAAAAAAAGAAAAGCACGGCGCGGTAAACACACAGCCAGTAACATAGTTGCTCATCGCCGTGACCGGGCACCCCAGGCTGCGCCTAGTCGTAGGGGGCGCTGCACTTCACTCGACCGGCTGGCGCCAGCATCCCTGCAAACTCGGGAGAAACGCGCTGTGCTGCGGCATCACGTCACGTTACGTCACGACACGTCATGAAGGCCAGGGAGCCAATCGCACCACTGTAGCTGGGGCGTCCCGTCCCGTCCCATCCCATCACAGTGGAGCAGGACACCATGCACGTCACGACGTCACCTCACGCCGGGACAGCGGGAGGTCGGTCCGGGACGGCACTGGCCGACAGAAATTTTTTAGCTCCATAATATTCTTACGCCCGCGCGCCTTCGCCTGAGACGCGGCTAAGTGGCGCAGAAGCGCGGCCCGCTGGGGGGCTCCGGCGTGGCTGCAGGTGAGTAACTGCGGCCTCCGCTTCACCCTCCTTCTGCTGCTGCGTGGCTTCGAGTCGGATGCTAAGGGGATGCTGGCCCGTACTGCGTCTCCTAATTCTAATACCTGAAGTCTTGCTGGGTCTGTGTTTGCCTTTGGTGGTTGCTGTTAGTTCTTATGCAAGGTGTGTGTGCACGCGCGCATGTGCATGCGTGTCCCGTGTCCAGTTGTTCTGGAAAACTCGTCCGTAGGACTACGCGGAGGCCCAGGATGAAGGTTTCCCCTGGAGAAGCTTTCTGTGTTGACTCAGGTTTCCTGGGCTACCAGCGTGTTGCACGCCTGGGCTGCAGGGCCGCGCGGGCTGGTGTAGGTAGGGTTCTCTTATCGGATCATGATGGAGACACCTTTGGGGTCGCAGTGTTTTCTTTTTGGGGGTGGGGGTGGGGAGGCTTTGGAGAAATAAGAATCCTCCAAGTGAATTCCTATTTTATAGGGGACAGGGCTTTGATTTCTATTCCTGGAAGGCCAGAGTTCTCCGAGTTTGGCAGAGGTTCACAGGGCAAAAGCATCCTTCGTGTGCTCTTCTCCCTTGAGTTGTTACTGTTCCTCACTTGCTGGTGTTTGGTTCACTTTACCCATGCTGTTATAATTTTTTAAATTTGCTGTAAGTAAGAGATTTGGTCAACTACCGGGACAGCTTTACTAGACAATACCGTTCCTTCTCTGTTCTTTTCCACATGTAAACATTGTCAGGGTTTACTGGTAGTTACTAATCATTTTAAAAAATTGATGGTCATTTTTGTTTCCAATTGTTATTGAATTTATTGGGGTGACATTGGTTAATAAAATTATATAGGTTTCAGGTGTGCAATTCTGTATTACCTAATTTATAGACTATATATGTGTTCACCACCCTAAGTTGATAGTAATTTCAATAAAAATAAATGTGGTTCTTGCCTCCGCAGTAGAGGTATTCTTTGTTTTTCAGCATTTTTTGATTACCACTGGACTTAATCTTTTGTGTGTTTAACGACCGTTGGTATTTCTTTGCCAGTGAAGTACCTGTCTTGTATTGTTTTTAGCCCATTTTTCTGTTGATGTGTTAATATTTTTGTTATCCGCTTGTGATAGCATTTTAGATATTAAGAAATGCTGGTTTTCAAGGGGAGCTGAAGTATTACTTCTAATTCTTCTCCACCATCAGGTTACTCCGTCAATGCGAAGGAGGAACAGATGGCTTAGGGCTAATGATCTCTAATAATTATTGAACACACACTGAGCGTCAGGTGCTGGAACCCTCATTTCCATTGATCTCATCACTTTTCCACTGTTGCAAAACAGTCAGCGTGGCTGCTACGTCTTCCCCTAGCGTTCCCCCAACATTCTCCTTCCTTTCTGGGCTCTTCCCCAACTGGAGGTGACTCCGGTCCTTTCTGTCTTCATGGTGCAATCTGTCTACCACAGTTAAGACCTACCTGTCTTCTGACTCACGGCTCTCGGCCTACCTGTTCTTCCTACTGTGCCCTGAGGACGTCTCTCTGTGGCCCTCTCCCGTCTGCCCCCACACAGCGGGGAACCACCTGCAAGGACAGGTCAACAACCCGTTTCCCGAGGAGTCTGAGGGCAGACTTCCTCGCAGCGACGGGGTGCCCCTCGTTGAGCCCGGGAAGAACCCAGGTTCCTGCATGAGCTGTCGGGAAGATCGTTACTGAGGTGTCCTTCCACGGCAGCACTTGGCCTCCCCCAGCCCCCAGGCACAGCCTCCCTGAGTTACCACCTACACGCGGCTCTCCCCCACACACATAAGCAGGTAGTGAGGCTTTGGTTCTGTTAGCATGAGATGGGGAAAAAAAGATTCTGTGACTTTTAAGGAAAGTCACGTTGCTCCTCTTCTCACAGTGTTTTGTTTTCTCGTTTAGAATCCTCCCCTCTCACGGGTTCCACGCAGATGTCTGTAAATAGCACTCCCAAGGTCTGGTTTCTCTCCCAAGCCCCCGTCCTACCACCTACTGGACTTCTCCCTGTCAGTAGTCTTCTAAGTCAGATGGAGAAATGCCAATACCATGTGATCTCACTTATATGTGGACTCCAGAGAACACAATAAAGGAACAAACAGCACGGAAACTGACACATAGCCAGAGTACAGACTGATGGTTGCCAGAGGGGACGGGAGGGGAGGGGGATTAGGGGGACTGGGTGAAAAAAGGTGATGGGATTAAGAAGTACAAGTTGGTAGTTACGAAATAGTCACGGGGGTGTAAAGTACAGTATAGGGAGTATAGTCAGTAATATTGTGATATTGGGGCGACTGTGTCTGGTAAAATATAGGGGGGGCCACTTTGTAAAGTGTATGATTGTCTAGCCATCATGCTGTACACCCAAAAGTAATACAAAATAAAATATAATACTGAATGTCAGCTGTACTTGAAAAATAAAATAAGGGACATTTTCTTCCATGATCCCCAAACCATGACAGCCCCAGATACCCTCACGTCTTTCCTCCCGACTTCCCTGTTCCCTTACGGGTAATGAGACACCGGAGGCTAAGTGAGGTAGTCATCTTCGAGGTGTCTCTGCCGCCTCCTCCTCCACCCCGTGGCTGCCTTGAGGAGCTCGGTTCGCCTCTGCAGTGAGTCACGATCACCACTTGGCATTGTCATGCCGCCACCCTCACTGGCAGGGCGTTGTCACCGGAGTGGCAGTGGGCGGCGTTGCTGTAGGCAGCATCAGCGGCTGTCCCCCGCAGTGATTTGAAACCATAGAAACCAATCAGAGCTGCTGCTGGTGTTTGCATTGAGCTTGCAGGCGCGTGACTGTTCACACCGCCAAACAGGGTAAGAGTTCTCACCAGCCCCCAACAGATTCAGGTACGTTCGTCCTGTCTCCATGCATTTATGGCCGCTGAATAATTTGGACATTTATGCAGTCCTCTCCCAGGTCTCCTGACGTGATGGAGAAAGTGACATCGTTTGTCTGGTAGGGTCATTTGCGTCAGGGTGAGAAGAGCGTGAGGAGAAGCGCGATTGCAAAGCCGAGCTGCGGCGTGACCAGCTGTAACACTAAACCCTGGAAAAACGGACGGGGAAGTCACTCACGCTGCTCTGACTGGGTGTGGTCGGCACATCAGTTCAGAGTAGTGCTTCAGAGAGAGATGCAAAGCAGCCGTGTCTGATGCATCAGATCGAAACAAAAGCATATTAAATTCCTGCTAGATCCAGTGCCACTTAAGTAGGAAAGAACAAGATGATTGAATCTCCTGGGTGTTTAAGAATCTTACTTGAGCGGGACAAAGGAGGTCAAATATATGACGACGAACGGCGCGTGGGCCTTGGGTGCTGAGCACGTAATAAAATATACACATGTGTTATGAAGTTGTACACCTGAGATTGGTGTAATGTCACTAACCAAGGTTACCCTGTTAAATTTAATTAAAAAAAAGTGCTGCTGAGGAACATGGGTTATTTTGTTTATGTTGAAAATTAGTTTTGGAATCATAGAACTTTTGGGGATAATAAGTAAGAGATACTTTCATGTCTGATAGATGTCGGATGATCCACACAGCTAAAATAAACCAAGTAGAGTTGGTTTAGAGTGTGCAGAAATTTTTATTTTATTTTAAATACACGATACGGGCATGTTTTCAAGCTTCAGGCTGCTGCGAACGTCTCTACACTTGGGTATTAGAAATCGGGTCTCTTCAAGCGACTCCCCTCCGCCCTCCCCCAGCAGCTGCAGCCCGGCTGTGCGGTGTCTTTAAAGCTTGTTGGGACCGGAACGCCTTTCCTTCTTGGGGACACTGTCCTGTCCACCCTGCTTTTTGAGTCCCCACTTTTCCCTCAACCTGCCTCCTGTGCTCAGTCCTATTCCTGCGTCATTCTTGGGGTCCCCTGACATCATTTTTTCTCTCTCTCTCTCTCTCGGATAATTACTGTCCTCACCTTCCAGGCTGATGCTGCTCTATTTCTAGATTTCTGCAAACCCGTTTCCCCCTTTAAACTCATGATTGTTTATAACGTGCACATCTGTTTCCCAGCACGGCCTCTCACCCCAGCGCCGCCACGGCCCGGGGACCCACGTCAGAGAAACAGAATCTGGCCACGTGGGAACTGCTGTTGTTTCTGCTCCCCACTGTTCACCTGTTGACCAGCCGGGGACTGGCCTGTCACCTGTGAGCAGCCAGTTTCCTCTGTTTCTCCCTGGGCCGTTCTCTCAACATTCACTGCCTGGTAGGCAGGACGAGGGACAAGGAGGCGGAGCAGTGAGGAGGGCGTGGCATCAGGATTCTCTGAGCTTCTCCCTCCTAATTTTGCTCCAGTGTCTGCCCCTCCACCTTCCAACCTCAGCGGTAGGGAAGGGCCCCATCTCCCACTCTGGCAGAGGCGCTCTGCTTCCCCTCACCGTTTGTCATAGCCCCCAGCGAGCAGAGCAGGCCAGGGAGGTGGGAGGAGTCTGTGAGATTCCTGAAACTTGACTTCAGTTTTGAGTAGGCAGCACTGCAGAAGGAGAGCTTTTTAACTTCTGCACTTCTTAAAAATTGCTCGCACTGTTACAGATGCCCCCCACTCCCCCATCTTTCCCCTCTGCCCGGCCCCTCCCCCGGCCTGCACCGCACTGTGGTCTCTGTCCAGGGGCTGTGCATACATGCATGCATGTCCTTTGGCTCATCCCATCCAGTCCCTCCCCCGCCCCATACCGCCGACAGCTGTCAGTCTGTTCCGTGCACCCGTGCTTCTGGTTTCATTGTGTTCACCACTTTATTTTGGTCATTAGATTCCAGTTACAAGCGAGCTCATATGGTATTTGTCTTTCTCGGACTGGCATATTTCACTTAGCATAATACTCTGCAGGTCCATCCGTGCTGTCGCATAGGGTAAGAGTAGTAGTCCGTTGTGTGAATGTAATCTATCTTTTCTAACTTCTGCACTTTGTTCTGTCAGCATGTGGCACCTGGAGATGCTGCAGCCACCCGAGGAAGAAGCCAACAGGTGGAGGAAGGCAGATCCAAGAGAGTTCCAGAGCAGCCGAGCTGGTACCCAGGCGAACCGAAGCTGCAGGTGCGTCATGAACTGTGAGTAAGGGTTCCCGGAAGCCCGCGGCATCCCGAACAACAGTGTCCCGCAGTACCCATCCCTGTGTTGAAGAGGCAAAGGTCTGTGACTTAACGCAGCCTTCAGAAACCTGTTCTGTGTTCTCCCTTGGGGTGTAACCCACTCCCAGCCGTGGATTCTCGGCCTGGAAGAAGAATCCTTGTATAAAAATGAACTCAACACTACGCTGACAAAGGTACAGAATAGTGACCGATGCTCGCTATGATTTTTTCCTTTTAACCACTATGACGATTCAGTCACAATGATTATACCTTATATGAGCTGATTTATAGCGTGCAAAGTGCTTTCGGGGCCATTTCCCTTATTTCTAATAACAGCCCCGGAAACAGAAGAGAAGAGGGAGAGGCGCAAAATGGAGTTCAGGAAGGCCCTGCGGTTTGACCGGGATCCCAAAGCTGGAAAGTGCCAAGGTCAGGACCTCAGTCTGGGTCCTCGGAGCCCAGATCCAGTGCTTTCGCTGGCAGACCACAGCTAGAGGTGGGGGCCAGCCTGTGGGTCGTGGGGAAGGGCAGGGTGAGGGGGTCCCAGGCCCACGGCAGGGGCCCAGGGATCGGCTGTTCCTGGAGGGTCACCTGCTGTCTGTAAAATCGTGGCTGAGTCACTGGACCCTCAGTTTCAGGGAGGGACACCAGGCGATCCACCTCCTGTGTGCTCCCCGGCTCTACCACCCTGTGGTGCTGCGATGGGGAGATGCCCATGCTAACAGGGTACAAGTCATGCCTTGTTCCCAAGCCGTGCGGCTGCCCTGTGACCACAGAGGGACACTGGTGCACGTGTCCTGCCTGTGGGGCTGGTTAGCCTCCACGTTCTCGCTCACTCGCACCCCCGAAACCGTAGGCAGTTAACAGATGGGATGAGCATCTGTTTACAGCGGCTTTAAACCCAGGTTGTGGGCTTTTCATTTGCAGAATAATTTTGCTGTACTCACCACACAGTAGTTACTGGCAGCCCTGACTTTAGGAGCGGTGGTAGTGGTATCCTGTTTTCAGTGCAGGCCTCCGTGGTTAATTTAGTATCTTTCTGGTATACCCTCTGAGTTATTGAGAAATGAGCATCATTGTTAGCTGCTTGCAGTATACCCGAAAAAGGAGGAATACACACAACTCTTCTTGTAGTTATGTTTAGGTCGGGGAGCAGAAAAGGCAGCATAGAAGTAAGGCAAAATGTATCTATTTTGCTAAAGGCACTTATGGGGTTTTTAAACCATTGATGGTAAAAAAAAAACGATAGTTATTTGCATGTTGAAATCATTATTGAGAAGAAAATAAAGTAGTGACATACACTCAAAATATTTCACCTGGCAAAAAAAATGAACATTTCTAAATGTTGCATGCATCGCTTTAAATTTTATCTTTTTTTATTATTTATGAGGAAGTACATAAATTTAGTGGATTTTACCAAGCACAGATGTTTGCTATTTAAAAGGTAAAGGTTGAGTTGAAGATCTGTGTTTATTTTCTAATCTACTCAATTTCTATTCTTCTTGCCTTTAACTAAAAAAACATACCATGCCTGTGCCAGAGGCAGATGGATTTAATTTTTATTATGCTCTAGCACAAATAGAAAGTGAAATATGAAAAGGATATTTCCACTTATATAGCAATAAGTTAATGTGAAATTTAACTTTATGATGTTTAGCTTTGAGATACGCTGCCAAAACACAGTTGATTGATGGTTTGGAAATTAAAACCACTAATGGGATCGTCAGTCTATAAATCAGGGTTGGGGGGCTAAGGTCATTTTCTTTATTGCTCTCTGTGGGAAGGGAAAGTAGGTAAACACAGTTCCAGGAGTCTGCGGGCCTGGCTGCCCTGCAGGGGCACCAGCAGAAGAGCTCAGAGTTCACGCGCCTGTGGCGGAGAGAATACAGCCCCTCAAGAAACAAGCGAGGAACAAACGTCTGAAAGGGAACCCCTGACTACACTGACAAAGGATCGTGCAGAGGAGAAGTAAATTATAAGGCGAAGTTCCCAGTCAACGTCCTGCAGTTCCTCTCCACTCCACAAGCCAGAACAGGGTCCTAGCTCCTTCCTGAATAGAATTGTCAACACGATCTACTGAGGGATTGTCAGCATTTGAAAAAAAAAGGGAGTGTGTGTGTGGGGGGTGGGGCATAGCATAAAGATTCACTTGGTACAGATTTTCCTTATGGCCAGCGATGCAGAAGACACATCTCATAAAAGAAATTTATGTGCATGCCTTGTCTTTCAGCCCCCTGTGGATTCTCCTACAAACACAAATGCGTAAACCAGATGTCTGGCATGAATAGCTGAACAGACGATTACTGTGTGTCTCTTCAAATAAAATAAAAGATTTATCCCAGCCTTGCAAGGCACAAATGCTTTATTTGTTATTTAATTTAGTTCTGTTTTCACCTCCGCACTTTCTCCTAGACCCCTGGGATTTCTCTCTATTTTCTCCTGTGTTTTTGCCCCACTTGTTTCTCTTTTTATGGCCAGTTTTGGTGCCCAGTGAACGTAGACAGCTACAGTTTAGTGGTTCCTTAAGCTTAAGCGTCCTTTCGTACACGAGAAAAGCCAATTAGGGGGCACCAACATGGAATTATCAGTTTTTTGTTTTGCTCATCAAAACAAGGCATCAGACACAAAAATTTGAATAGATTTAGTTCAACACAAAAGTCCACTGCATCATACCTAGTTCTGGAATTGCCGCTCCAGCTGGTGGGGAATGTGTTCCTGGTGCACCCCCATGTGGAAGCCCCTCTGGATATACTGCTCTGCTCTCAAATAATTAGTTTAAAGACTCTCGCTTCCGGTTATGAACAGAGTTCTCCGTCTCCTTCGTTCTACAACTACAAACATTTTAATTAAAAAAACTTTAAAAATTGTGTCTCCTTTTTGGTTAAAGGAAAATACAGTCTTCAAAGACTCTTCATCTGTCTAGGATGAAGTCGGCACTTGTGAAGATGGCTTGTATTTTTATTATCTCTTCCCGCCAGCTGGCACAGCCTCCTCTTCCCCCACGTGCACTGCCCTCTCTGTTGGGTCTCCACACGCACCCACCCAGGCCCAGTCCTGTGGGTCGTCTGGCGCCCTTGTGCGCTAACACGGTGATTTTCAACCCGTGTGCCGTGGCAGGCACACTGGTGTGCTGTTCAGTCGGGGCACTGACCTCTGTTCCCTTAGATTGTCAAATAAAAAAATGACAACAGCCACCACAACAGTAGCCATCTGGTGTGAATGAATCAAAGTTATACACATGTATTTTTTGGGGTTAGGTCAGCAAACAATATAACATATATGTATATATATACACACACATATTTTTGGCATGTCACAGAATTTTAGTACCTATGAGTGCCATGAGATGAAAAAGGCTGAACACCCCTTCAACTTACGGCACTCTCTCTGAGAGACTGTGGTTTAAAACCCAACCCGAAGGCCAAGTCCTTGGGCACGTCTCCTGCAGAGCTACTGGCTTCCTCCTCTGAGCGCCCATGAACACCTGTGTCCCCGCCCCAGCACACCCTAGAATGTTGAAGGACAATGTTTTCCCTCTGTGTTCCCTCCTAGAAGAGCTCCTTGAAGTTAGAAGCTATATCCTTTTAGACTTTTATTTGCAGAAAAGTTAGAGTAGTTAAACAGGTATTAGATAAAAGTAATCTACTCTGGGCTTTAAAATCATAATCTTTCTTCGAACGTGATTAAAACCTTCGGAGAGGCAGGTTTGCTCTGGTTTGTGGAGGCAAAGGGAGGTGGTACCGAGATGACCCCCCCACGGGTGTGAATTCTGTGGCTCTGATGACCATCTAGAACACCCCCCACAGCCCCCACCAGCCCTCAGACGACAGAGTGACACCCGCCAGGTGTTTCCGTTTGTGTAAAAAGCACTCCCCATGCCCACGGGCATCTAGGCATATACAGAAGGCAGCACAAATAACGCCCCTTTTTATTACAAAATCTTTTATTAGAAAATCATAAGCATGCAATTCTGCAACATAACTATCACACTGAAGCACACCATATGACTTTTTAGCTGGAATGTTCAGATGAAAACTCTACATGATTACATCCACATTATGACCCTTCCACCACACTGAAGCAGGCGTTACTTCTGCTGGACGCTGTATATGAATAATGCATACAGATGCCTGGACGGATATAGATCCACATACCAATGTAAACAATACTTCTAGATATTTTTGCATTTGCTGGGAACACCTTCCCATGCCAATAAATGTACTTTTATCATTTCGAGAAGCTGTCTAGTTAGACAACGTAGCTGCGTCTTCTTCCATTCTCTGATACCATGTCTGGAATAAGTATTTGTGGAACGAAGGACAGACCATCTCCTCTGTGCTTTTTATGCGGGCCTGCCTCAGGAATCGGATGAGCGCAGCAGCGACCTTACGGGCGGCCTGCGATGGGAAACCGGCCGGGAGATGAAGGGGGAGCCGGAGCAGGGGAGTGACTCATCTGTTTTCGTGTTTGGTTTCCTCTTATCACAAAGAGAAAACAGCGGCTGGGAGAGGAAAGATGCGGTTTCCCGGAACATCATCATCGTTTCCTAACTGAAATGGCCGTGCGGCAACCTGTGATTATGGAGGCTCCCTTGGCGTCCGATTACAGGCCCTTGACGTCGGGCGCAGCCTTTGCTTTTGCAAAAACATTGCCTTGATGGAGGGATTAAGAATTCTGACATCACCTTATGAAGTGAGGTGAGAAAACAATAAATCAGTGTGAGAATTTCTTTAAGTCTGTGGATTAGGCGTCACACGATGGGCGAGGGGCAGGCAGTCGGGAAGGCCCTGCCTTCGGAATCCCTGAGCTGTGTGGGAACTCCAGGGGGCCCGCCTGGCCCACACCAGGAAGGCAGAGAAAAGTCCTCTTCGTCTCCAGCGTCTTCTCTGACCGCTTTGGATCTTCGCTTGGCACCCTGAGCCACCTCCTCCCCCTGCTCTGCTCCTCCTCGCACGCCTGTGACAGGAGTCGGAGGTGAAGGCCCCGTGGCCGCAGCCCCAAACCACTGTCTGTGAAACCGGGCCGGCGGCTGCTGCCTGGGAAAATCGTCAGCCTTGGCCTTCTCCAGCCTTTGCAGAGGAGCCATTGTTCTGGATGGGGAGAGAGGGTCTTTTCGTTCTTCTTCTGGGCATTAGCAGTAGTTGTGGAAGTCACCTGGGTGCCCGTCCCAAAACCAGTCCCTCTCCTCGCCGGGCAGCGGAGCCCTGACTGTGGGTCTTCACTTCTCCTCCTGTGACTCGGCGCTGAGTTCCTGGTTGGTTTTAAGGAAAACCGTGTTGGTGCTGTTTAGAAATTTGCTTCTTGTTTTAGCACCAGATCTGAGACCAAGAATTACATAAGGTGGGGCAAAAGTAGTCTTATAGTTGTGAGTGCACAAAACACGTTTGTTCTTGTATTATTATTTATTCACTATTGTGTTATTTACCATAAGAACAACTGTAGACCTATTTTTCCCCACCCTGTGTGCAGGAAGAGCTTAGAGCAATGTCATAAGCTAATACTGCCATTATGTTACTGTGGAGCTAGTTACAGAAATAGAATATTTGAGGAATACACTTAAATGGGTTTATTATGCCCCTGAGATGAAAAGACATTCATTTCTTAGGAGGGAGAGGATAAGGTGATAATGAAAGCACGGACTCTGGAACCGGCCTGGCTGGTCGAAGTTCTTGGCTTCGCCGCTCGGTGGATGTGTGTCCCGGGCAAGTCCTGGGACCCCACCGGTAAAGGGGGGACACTACACAAACACGCACAGAAAGCCCTCGGAGAAACGCCTGTCCAGAGTGAGGAAACAGAATTGTTCGCTATGAAAAAAAATCCTGGTTTGTGTTGGTCCTCCTGTCTCCCTGTCAGAGGTGGCTTTGGGGTGGGTTGTGGTCTGTCTAGTTCCAGCCAATGAGAAGACAGCTGGAGAGCTCCCTGGAAGATTCCATCATTCTTTACAGGAGACCCAGGGAAGAAACGTCCCTCTCCCTGCCCTGGGTGCTGCAGTACTGGGGTGACACCAAGAACCTCAGAGGCCACCTCGTGACATGAAGGGAGTTTCAGTCCCACGTGGCGAGGTAGCAGAATAGGGAATCACAGGGAAAAAAAAAGGCTCCCTGGTGAACTTGATGACCCACGGGTGAACACATCCTGGAATTCCCTCGCTCTGGTCTGCTTTCCCACGTGGGATAACACGCCGACTTAGTCATTGAAGTTGACATTGTTGACTTGCAGCCAGAAGCCTCGTCGCTGCTACGCCCGCAACATCAGGAGGCCCCACTCCTGATTTCGGACCCAGGAAACTCAGTCATCAATCAACTTTGGACTCAAATGCTTTCCCATATTTAATCTCTATTCTCTTTGCTTTCTCCAATCACAAATGCCACTTAGTGCAGAATGCCATAGAAAATAGTGAAACCGTGGATAGATTTCTCCACCTGGCCACATCTGGTGCCTTCCCATCCTCAGGCACTTCTACCAAATTGGAGTTGAGAGCTGCAGGAACACACGTATTCGATACTGTTTGGGGGTCTTTCCCAGCACTGTTTTACTTGTGGAAAATAACTTTTTACTGCACATAGACCTCGTGGGAATCTGTCCATTCCTCAGAGCTAGTCCAGACCCTATTGCCTTTCAACACCCCACTAGCCAACGTAAGTTGTCTGTGGGTCGCACTTGGTCCGAATCAGTCTTTTGCAGTTATATGTCTGTGCTTTATTATATATGTGTATGTGACCAGTTCCTCCAAGTAAATATAAACCCTCTTTAAGGCAGAAATGAAATTATTTTTGTAGAATGATTCCAGGCATTGTGTATTTTTCGTTAGTATCTCTCCTAGTGCCCTGGAACAGTGCCTTGTAGGTAGCAGGTGCTCCCTACACCTGGCCCCATTGGTCACCCGTTGGTGTGAAATGAAAGGGTTGGATTAAATGATCCTTGAGACCCTGTCGGACTTGTAGGGACCACGCTGATGTCTACAGTGAAGTGAGACCACCGTTCTTGGGGAGATGCAGAAGTTTGAGCGCTGAAAATGAAAGAAAGGAGAGCTGTAAATGCGGGTTCTGGGAAGATGAAACTCTTTATTTTGTATTAGTGTTTTCAAAGCTATACTTTTATTTTTGGAAATCTTTAGTCATGATATTTACTTTGTGGTGACTATTTGGGATGGCTCTTGGTAAGTGCAGAAAGTCCCCTCCTTTGGGAGAAATTTGCTGAAAATAGAATTTCATAATATGTGGCCAGCCATAAACCTTTTACAGCCTGCCAATATTTTGGGGTTTTGTGTAGAGTTTCCGCCCTTGTTTTAAACTTTGCGCACCCCTGACATGTTGGGCTTGGAGGGTGATTTATTTGCTTTGCTTAAGGGAAACTCTCCAGTGGGCTATTTTTGAACTTGCTTTGGCATTTAGACTTGGAAATACCATATTTCCAAGATACTTATCCATGGATAAGCCTGCAATGCAGACGTAAAAGTACATCAAGTCACAATGTAATCATCTGCTCAGATGACTGTTCGCAGAGGATTTCCCTGTCGTAGACTTCTGTGTGTGTAGATGAAGTGAGGGGTACCAGATAGATGCAGGATGGAACACCGTACGCAGGGTTCAAGGCCTCAGACCTGCCCCTTGGTTGTTTACCTTGCAGGCGCAGCTGTAAGGTTTATGGACGTAGGAAAGACACACACACAAATCTCCCAAGGACTCTTGTGTTTTGTTGCAGCTCAACGCTGGACCGAATCTCTGCTGGTATTTCCACCACAACCTCAGTTAGTTCTGTCGACTCACACAGAGCTGACAGCGAGGTGTACAAATTAGCCACCTGCAAGGTCCCCCCGAACAGGTGAACTGGAAGTGGGCGAGGAGGAGCAAAGGGCAGGCTGCTGTGGGAGAGTGAGCAGCTCGTAGGGAGCCTTCACCCACGACTCGACTGGGTGCCGAGAGTGGGGGCCGCCCAGGTGCAGCCCCAGCGCTACTGAGGCAGACACTGCGCCTGGGTGTCTGGACCCAAGCGCAGCCTGGGGAGTGGGGTGAGAGTGCGGCCCCTGAGGCCGTGCTGGGGCAAGCAGCGGAAGTGGAGGGCACAGATAAAGGCCCGCCCTGTGACACCAAGTTGTGTTTTGGACACATGGCCATTTCTTCACCATGAAAAGTAGCCACTGCACCTGCCTGAATGGACGCTCCCTTCGGCGACCTCACCTTCCGCCTGTCCCCACTCCCGTCCTCACTCAACCTCGTCGTCGTCGTCGTCATCCTCGTCGTCGTCGTCGCTGTGACCCTCCTTCGACCAGCTCTCAGCTGCACTCTTCACTGTGCTGCGCCTCCCTCCCTCCCTCCCTCCCTGTGTGCTAGTTTTCATGCCGCTGTAGGAAATGGTGGCGGACTCAGCGCCTGAAAGCAGCTGTTGGGTACGGCAGGCACCGTTTCCGAGGGGTAGGAGTCCGGTCGCGCCTTGGCCGAGTCCCTCTCACCGGTCTCAGAACGCTTGCCCCCAGCCAGGAGATCGGCGGGGTTGCCGCTCACCTGCGGCACGGGCCCCCTCCCGAACTCGCACAGGACTCCCTCCCTGCAGCCGCAGAACCCCTAGTGGCTGGCTCCTCGGAAGCCAGTGGGAGCCCCTCTGAGCCCAGGGAGGGTCTGGCTTTTCTTTGAAGTCTTGCGTGATCCGTCAGGCCCCCCCGGGTAGCCAGCCCCCTTTGGGTGAGCTCTAAATCGGCTGGTTAGGGACCTGGCAGATCTCTGCACCTTTCCCACGCAGTGTAATCTGAGAGTGATCTTCCGCCTTATCCGCAGGCAGGCCCCCGCCCAAGGGACCGGGGCTCTTGGGGCCACGTGGTTCCGTCTGCCAGGTTGCCTGTGGCACGCTTCCATCCAAGTACCAGCCCCCATTCCCGTGAGCGCTTCACTTGGATATACGAGGGTGGGAAAAGTAGGCTAATAATAATATTGATAGTAACGACACTCATTAATAAACAAATAATAACACAAGACTAGACTGTTTCACATGCTCACCACTGCACACCCACCTTTGCCCACCCCTGCATGTATCCGTCCACACGGTTGGGGAAAACACACGGACACACTTTAGATTCGTGATCACAGCCTCGCCCACTTACTCCGGTTGGGCCGGCAGGGTCCCAGTCATCTAGCCTGCTTGCGCTCTTTCTCCTCTGGATGAAGGCCGCCCCCCACCCCCGGCCCCCTCCTTCCCTCCTCCCTGCTTTGTACGGTGAGGTTTACACGTGAGCAGTGAGTGGCAGGGGACTTCCCCACCCTCCCGCACCACCTGCTGCTGTGTGCCCCGCCTCTGTGCCTTCACTCTCTGCTTCCCCTCCTGTCGCACTGGAGGGGCGACCATGTGCCTGTCAGGTGCAGGCCACCCCCCCCTTGGGCTGCCCGAAATTCCTTCCCCCACCTGCTTAAGGACCTGCTTCTGTAACAGTCTCTTAGTCACTCGCCGTCACTCGGCCCTCCCGCCCTGAAGGAGCCTGCCTGACGTCGTGCCAACACGCACGCACTTAACGCACTTATCCTGTCTTTAAAAAGGTGTCTCTCTCTCTCTCTCTTCCTCCCGCCCCGCCCCCTTCTCTCTCTCTCGCTCGCTCGCTCGCTCGCTCTCGGCCCCAGCCAGCGTTACTCCGTTCCTTGTGCAGAAGAGTTCTTTGGAAACTATGGTGCGTGAGTCCCAGGACCACCGACACTTCCTTTCCTCCATTCTCTCTCGAGTCCACTTCAGTCAGGTCGTGTCTCCACCGTTCCGTAGCGACAACACTCTTGCCAGAGTCATAAATAGCCTTTTTTTCCCCCTAATCCAGTGACCGACTCTCAGTCCTCATCTTAAGCCCGTCACACAGCTGAGCGAGCACACCCTCCTCCTCAAAGCACTTTGTTTGCCTGGTTTCCAGTCACACCCTCGGCTGCCTTTTGAGCTTCTTATTTAGTCTGATGTCCAACAGTTAAATGTCTAAAAGCAAGGTGCGAGGGCGTGCGCGTTCAATGCTGCTGTTCGTGTAGAAAGTCGGTATTAGCTTGTACATGCATAAAAGGTGTGTGTGAGAGGAACATAAGGACATGGGTTGATTCTAAGGTGGCCTGGGACAAGATTTAGATCCCTTTGTATTTTTGAACTTTTCTGCCATGTGACTATATTACCCATTCAAGATAAACTGGAAGCCCGCAAACCTCCGTTCTGGGAGCCGATCAGTCACATCAGAAGAAAGGGGCGAATCTGCGGCTGCTCCAAGTTTCTGGTGCCGCTGGCCTCGTTGCTGGGGTCGCCGGGTGGCTGTGGCCGTGAGCACTGCGCCACCCTCAGCGCCCTCACTGGGCCCTGGACAGTGGCGCTGAGCTCGCTGCTGTGGAGCAGGCCTTTGTCAGCAGGGCTCACTGGACAATTGTAATTCGTTAGTAAAACAGTGTCAAAGGGGAACAAGGCTCATGAATGCCTTTTATCTGTGGGGGAAGACACAGAAAAGGGCAGAATCGCAAGGGGTAAGAAGTGGCCATGAACTTGACGTAGTTCTCGAACTACTGGAATTCCAGAGAAGTGGAAAGGAGGGGACAAGTACACCCAAGAAGGGGAAAGAAAAAAGACTTGGTGATGCACAGGGTATATCGCACTCTTAGGAGGGTCTCTTTTGGGAAGTTCCAGGAATCAGGAGGAGAAGAGAGCGGGGTCCCTGACTGCAAACATTTTAAAGGTGGGAATGAGGACAAGAGTTGATTGAGCCTTGTGGTAGACGCCACGTGGCACCGTTTGGACCAGGGGTTGCTGGGAGCTGCAGGAATTCAGAGGAAGGGTGCATGCCATCGCGGGAAAGTGACTGTCTGCAGACGTCTGAGTCCCTGGGAGACGAGACGGAGTGGGAGGCTTTGGGGAGAGCGCACACACACGGTTCCCGGAGGTGCTCCGGGCGGCCTGGCGGGTCTGATGTCTCGTCCAGGGGTCGGACAGGGTGACAGTGCGTGTCTCTTCTCTTTCGTGTTTATGCTCTAGGGCGCTGCCCCTTGGCCTGTTCTAAGTCTGGAGTTCTTTCGAAACTCGAATGAAACCTGTCACCTCTCTCCCCGGAAACAGGCACATTTCTTTCTGTAATCAATATGAAACACACACACACACAGAGCAGCTTTGGGAGAAGAACTCCTGCGTCCCCAAAGACCACACTTCGAAAACTAGCACTCTGGGTGGTTTCTGGGTGCCGTGCTGAGCGCTGTGGGGAGCCTGCAGGTGAACCGAGTCTTCTGTACCGCATGGGCGGGGACATGCGTGTTATATGTGTCATATGTGTAGCACATATATCCCGACAGTGTAGAGACAGAGAAACGTGTCTCCTTGCAGCTGATGTAGAGAGCACACAAGGCCCAGGAGGACCCTGTCCTCTGACCGCCCTCGCGCTTTCGTCACGTCGCAGAGCTCATTGTCCCTGCGTCCACAGTGTCACAGTCGCGTCCCTCACGGGTTCCTGGACGTGATGCAAGCATTTCACCGGTTACAATTTGATTTTTTCTGTCTCCTGGGCTTCTTCATTCTTGCCCTTTTTAGGTCCTCCCCGGCCAGTCGCAGCACTTCTGGACCCCAGCCCAGCACCTCTTCGGCGGGTAAACACTGTGCTCCCGTGCAAGAGGGATGAGACCGGTCTCTGCGAGCGGTGCGGCCGCGGAAACGGCCTGCCGGGCCCTGCGGCGGTCCGCCCTGGAGGGAGATCACAGAGTCACACTAAACTGTACAACGGCCCGCTTCTCGTATCCAGCCTGCTGAGGTTTGGGAGGGGGAGGGCACATTCCGTGCTGAGTACTGGTAAGGGACTCAGTTCCAAAGGGCTTGCCTCGGGAGTGGCTCTCCCAGGAGCGGGCTGCCACCTCGGCCGACCTCTGGTTGGTGGTTTCACCCGGCATCCACCTGAGGCAGGTGGGACCCCCGGCTGGCCAGCCATGGCCCCTCTTCCCTCTGTGGTCCCAACGCCGGAGCCTAAGGGTGCAGACAAGCGGCGTCTGGTGTCCTGCCAGGGGACACTTGGCCCTCTCTGCCATGTAGTTGTCCCTCGTGATCCGGTGCCATGGGGCCGGTCGCCCACTCTGGTGGCTTAGGGGACAGCCAGCTGGGAACCACGGTCAGTGCCACGGTCACGGTGGCTCAGTTACCCCAGGACTTCACAACAGGTCTCTACTCCTGAACCGAAACCACAGTTTTTACCCCAGAAACCAGCGGTAAAAGACTGTGAAAGGCTTACAGACACAGCCTCCCCCTCCCCTCTCCCTGCCAACAGCCCTGCCCTGCGGGGCACGGAGCCCTCTCTTCCCCCTCTGTTGGCTAAAGCCCGTCGGACCGGATGGGTCTCTCCCTCTAGCACCCGGGGCAGAGCAGGGATGGTCTGTCAGGACTGAGCCCTCTTTGAACTTTAATATCTCTGCTGTCAACACAACACTAACTCTTCTGTAATCCCCGCGATCATTGGGTAACCTCCCAGGGCAAGAAAAGATCTTAATTAGCAGACCTCACAAAATCCTGTTGTTTACATGAAAACGTATCATTTTGCAAGATCAGCTATGAATATACATGTCAACATCACTAATAAATATTTACTCAGTATCTGTAATGAGCATAATGTTCAGAGAGATTCTGCACAAGGCATAGTCCTTATTCTCAAGGGCTTTTCAAACGAGCTGGAGAGAAGAGACGTGAACACAAAGATGTCAGGACCAGTGCATGGTGGTGTAGGGCAGCCCGAGAAGAATTCTACAGGCGCAGTGAAGTGGGCGAGAGGAGGGGATTCGGTGGCAAGGAGGATGACTTGGAGCCTGGGGGACATGCACAGTAGGGCACTGAAGGTTGTGTAGGAGTCAGAGAAGCTGTAAGAAGGAGGAATGCTCTTCAGACAGGGAGAAGAAAGAAAGAAGAGTGGAGTTAAGACTGTCGGGGGTGGTTGAGAAATACTCCACGACACACGGAATCTGTGTCCGCCCTTCCCTCGGGGCTGGTCTCGCCCTGGGAGCGGTCCTGCCTCGGGTGTTCAGCAGGGGCATGATGACGGAAGTTATCGTGGTAGGCTGCTACCGCGGGGGACCATAAACTCACGTGGCAGAGGGGTCCTTCCTTGGGGAAGGCGCTGTGCTTTCATCGGCTGCGTCAGGTGGGGACTGTGGTTTCTGCTGGGACAGGAGAGACCGCGCTCTTCGGCCTGGCTCTGGTTAGCGGCACGAGTGGAGGAGGGGGTCGGTGTGAGCAGCCGGCACTCCCGGCCGCCGGCGAACGAATGGGTAAGCCCGGTGAAGTAGGTGTGGGCAGCGCTGGGCCAGCGCCCCGCAGCATCTCCTGCGGTAGCGGTCCAGGGTTCACACCGTTGGGCGGTTCGCTGCCATTCTGCATCCAGTCCCACTTCCCTGGGCCCAGAGGGGCCCCCAGGCCCACCCGCACGAGAAACCCGGAACCCTCGCTGGCCTTGGCCAGCCGTCTGCTGGTAGTAGCCACACAAAGAAGAGGCCGAAGCACAGACAGTTCTTTTTCTTGCCACTGGCTGGTGGCTCTCTGGGACAGTTCTTTTTCTTGCTGCTGGCTGGGCAGTGTCACGCCTGCACTGGCTGCAAACCCAGCAGTTCAGAAGGTGGTTCAGAAAGATCCCACAGCTCCAGGGGTCCGGAGGTGGGGAGGGGGTGTCGGTGCCCTCCTTTCCAGTTACACAAGGAAGTAACATCAGCTTTGAAATGGCGATATCTATGATGTATGGTTTTTTGAAAACTGATTCATATTGAATCACTTTCATAGTATCAGAATAGCATACTTCCTCATTAAGTGGAAAAGCAAAGCAAAACAAATCTATTTTAGATTCCCAGGTTTTGATACTGTAATTGAACCATGAAATTGTTCACATTGTGTGTGGAAGGAAATGGAATGATGCAATTTCAAATTTGCATTAATCCTGATGAGGACACAGGAAATGGTGGCTCCGGCTGAGTGGGTGATCGTGAGGTGGGGAAGGAGAATGAGGGAATGGGTTTTTCCTGATAAAAAAAAAAAGTATCATATTAACATTTTTTTCAACAAGACACTTTGCTCAAAATCAACTTGAAATTTCTCATGTAATCTACTTTTAAAATTCTCTATACACAGACTTACAAAATGAGGGTCATTGGTTGCAAGTATTTGGTAACCTGTTTTTTGATTAATAATGAGTATTTTTCATTTATGAGTGTTTTCAAAAACACCTCTGTATACATGGATAGCCTTCCATTTTATGAATGTGTCAACACGAGCTGAATCAGTGCTCTATTCTACATTTGTTTCCAGGTCAGTGACATTTTGAGTTTAATTAAGCACATGCCAGACAACAGAACATGAATTAAGTAGGCTGGGTTCCTATCGTTTGGCTACAGGATGTCTTTTGTCATTGAATGACATTTGTGAAAGTACATTTGCATTTCGGAACAACACATTTACTCAGTGGTTCTTGAAGAAATAAATGCCTTGTGATGAAGACCAGTGCTATTTCAAAGTACAATTGTATTTTAAAATTATCCAACAAATGTGTAGTTCCACAAGCAGAATTTTCCGTTCTGAGACTTCTGAAGTAAAGGAAACTGGCATACTCCTTATTTCCACAGTAAAATTAAAATAGTGCCACAGTAATGTCATTATACTAAGCTGTTAGTGACTTCTAGAAAATGAGATTTAATTAGGAAAAAACCCCAACAAATGACTAGCTGTAAATTTAATCACTAGCTGGTTTTTTCTTTTGGTAAGTTATTCATTACCAAGAGAACTTGAGAAATGCCAGGTGGTTAGAGAGTTAGTACAAGCCACCCCACCGTTGAGGCCCGAGGGAGTCCTAGGGCCTGAGGGGCGCCCTCAGCTCTGGTCCTCCAGTTGGGGGGTTTACAACTTCTTATCTAAAATTGGAGTCGAGTGCCTTGGGCAGTCTCTGTGGTCCCTTCCATTCTAAGAAGAGGAAGATGCAGAAATTCATACAGTGTCCGGACCAGAGTGAGGCTCCTCAGAACACACACACACACACACACACTCACACTCTTAATTGAAAACAAAGTCACAGACTTTGATACCAGAGGCAGCTATACCACTAACCCACTTTCTTAGAGTTCGCTTTGTGTGTTGGCTTCTGCAGCTGCAACGTAAGGGGTTAAACAAGAATGGGTTTTAGATGCCTGCTTTCAGTGCTAGAAGGTACCTGGTGGAATCATTGCCATTCCTTCATTGTTAAAAAAATAATGTCTGTTGTCGTTCCATCATAGTTGTCCCGGTTTCCCCCTCCCTCCTTGCCCTCCTCTGCCCAGCCCCTCGGTCCCACGGTCAATCCTCAGACTGTTGTTCTGGTCCGTGTGTCATTCATACGTGGTTTTAGACGAGCCCCTCCCCCTCCCCTCTGGGCGCTGCCAGCCTGGTCCATGTTTCCAAGCCTCTGGTTCTGTTTTGCTCTTTAGTTTCTTTTGTTCATTAGACTCCTCTTACAGGCGAGATCACAGGGTATTTGTCTCTCCCCGACGGGCAGGTGCCTGCTGGCTTGTCCCGGGGTCGGCAGAGTGGGTGGGGACACAGCTCAGGTCTTCCGGCGCCCTGGCCAGTGTACTTGCTCCCGACCACCACGCTCCACGACTATTTTGATCTAAAATGTATGAATTTACGATCATCCAACGGAGAGTTTATACTATGAGCATTATGACTAGAATCTTTAAATGTGTCGTGTTTTTAGGTTGTTCAAAGCTGGCAATTAGCTCACCAGCTCTGAGTGCTCTTTGAACAGGAAAAGGTTGTTTTGGTTCATCCTGTGAGAATAAATTTAAACCCTCATCTATCTTTCCCCGAGTCCCTATCTGCCTGTTCCGAGACTCAATCCTGTGGCTAAAAGCACGGCCAAAAATAGCCACACAGAAAAATAGATACATGAAGTGGTAACTAGGGGGTAAGCATAGGATGGTAGAGCAGCCTGTTCTGTTTATTAGATTCAGGCCTTAAAATAGGAACAGGGATAGTCTTGTGGACACAGTCTCATTTTGAATTAAAATACTTTATATTATTGCAAACACCAGCTGGCCTTGGGGCGAATGTTAATTCAGCTTTGCAGCAAGAAGTCGCTTTGCAGATGACACAGTGTGTCAGCACATTTGCCAACAGCTAAGCCCTCAAGCGAGTCCGAACTTGCAGGCAGCAGCAGCGGAGGCTTCCTTGGATGGAGGCTGGTGGGGGGGGGGCCCGAGGGGGGCAGGGATGCTCTGTTCCCGGTGGTTTTCTCTCTGCTGTAGCTGCTGTTGGGCACATTCAGTGTTACTGGCAGCACGAACCAGCCCTCCAGCATAGAAAATTGGGGCGGGGATGTGAGACTCGGGTAGCCTGCTGAGAAACTGCCTGATCGTGCAGAAATTCTCCTGGAGTTCGACCCGAGGTCAGGGGGCGGAGCTTGCGTTTCTACTTGCTGCTTCACCGCTCACTCGCTCACTGGGGCGTTTCTAGCAGCGTTCCTGGACCCGTTTATGCAAGGGGCGAGGAAGGAGGGTTGCTCCACTCCCCACAGACTGATGCAACCCGAGCGTGAATTTTCCTCCAGCCCACTCTCTAGCGGGAAGGGTTAGTGTAGCTGACTATCACCCCAGGTACCAGAAGATTCCTGGAGGAAATGGACTTCTCTTCAGTGCGCGACGTCCCAGGATGCTGTGGGGACCTGCCCCAGAGTCAGGCGCAGTCCCCTTTTCCTGGGCCGGGCCTGTGGCGGTCTCAGCTTCGCCTGCCCTGACAGACCCCGTAGGAACTGCGCACCTGCGCTGCCGCCGGCAGGAAGCTGCCCCAGACATTGAGTGTGTCTGCGTCCCGCACTGGCTTACGGAGAGAGGGCCGCGCGAGTCGGCCCTGTGCCAGAGCACACCTGCCGTAGGTGCAGGAAGGTGTGTGTTGTCTCCGGGCTGTCCAGATAAAAGTTATTTACCCACTGATCCACAATGTGGCCTCCACCTCCTCAGTATCTTTTCTGCCATCTCCAGCACGGCTTTCTGGGACCCACTCGTCTAATGCACGTTCCACCCGTCTGTTCTCCACCTCATCACGCTGTGTGTTGCCTTCATAGCTCAGGTTACAGCCTGAAACGGCCTCATTTCTCTGTTTACTTGTTTACTGTTTGTCGCTCGCACTGCAATGTCAACTCAGGGCCAGGGACTTTGTCTCTCTCCTTCCCTCTGGGCAGTGGTGCCGGGCACCACACAGGCGCCCAGAGGGTACTTGCTGCCCGGGAAGAGACCCTGACCGCCTCCCTGCCTCCGAGTCCCCACGTTCTCCGTTCCGTCTCTCCCGGGGAACCTGGAATCGTTTAGTCCGTCGAGGCCAGCAGGAAGAGGGTGGTGTGCTTGTAGCAGGAGAAAGGCAGGCTTAACAGAGGTGCTGTTCACAAGGTGACAGAGACTCTTCGAGGCCATCACAAGATCTCTGACATCATTATGTTCTTGAGACACAAGTCAGATGATTCTTAAAACCTCTCCTTGGATGGCTTCCCGTTGCCTGCAAAGCCCAGCCCACAGCACTAATGGGGCGCCTCGTCTCCCCTCCACGCCGCTCAGCACGGCCTCCCCTCGGTGACCCGCACGCCCTCCCCGAGCCGCGCTCCGGTCCGCGCTCCGTCCGCACTGTGCGTTTCATTCTCTCGCGCCGCGCACGCCTGGAGGCGGCTCTCCCTCGCGGCCCTCAAACTCAGGGTACAGCCCTGTCCCCCTGTGATGGTGACAAGGCACATTCTTCCGTGGCTCCTTCTTTTCTCCTCCCGCTGTGCTTGTTTCAGAAGCGTCACACTCGTCATTCGTGCAGCTCCTGCCGTATTTGTGGATCGTGAGAGGCGCCGCGACTCTGTCCTTTAATTCTCATAGGAGTCTAGGAGTGTGGCCACTCGAGTTCCTTATTACAAATAAAGAATCCGAGGGTCAGAGAAACCTAAGTGTGACCGCCTGGCCCTCGGAGGAGCCCAGCACGACTGATGCCGATGGGGCGAGCCTCCTGCGGTAGCGCCGTGCGACGTGCGGACCGCTTCCCGGGAAGGGTTCTTGCCCCGCTGTCTCGCCTCAGTCTGA
This sequence comes from Phyllostomus hastatus, assembly GCF_019186645.2. NCBI lineage: Eukaryota > Metazoa > Chordata > Mammalia > Chiroptera > Phyllostomidae > Phyllostomus > Phyllostomus hastatus. The sequence goes on along the minus strand of NW_025333607.1, from coordinate 19,981,973 downwards.
TCACGGCTTCAGCTCCCACAGCCCGTCGGCAGGGACTTGGGGAGTACAGGGCCACGGGGAAGTACGGCAGGGAGAGACAGACAAAAGCACGAAACGGGGCCCCTTCCAAGACGAGTGGTCCGAGGGTCTGGTTCTGGCCACCGGTCAGTTTTGTGGGAAAGGAAGGGAGATGGAGACGCAGCAGATGAATCAACCGCGAAACACAGCGTGCAGTCCTCGGTGGGATCCTTGCTTGTCCAGAGCCTCGGAGCGTGTAGCAGCAGGGTCGTGATGCAGGCTTGTCTTCGCCCGTCCGAGGGTGTAGGGTGCACCTGTGCCCGGCCCACATCCTCGCGGAACTTGGAGCTCGCCGTTCCAGCCTCGTCCAGCCCTCTGGGCCCAAGGCTTCTGCCTTCGAGCACCTGAGACTCCGCCTGGGGGCAGGAAAGGCAGTGCTTGTGGGAATGGCCCGCAGCCAACTAAGGAGAGAGTTTGGAGAGTAAACGTCTGGGCTTCCTCTTTTGGATGAAACACTCGAAGGAGCGGTCTCCACTGTTCCACAGAGGTGCCGGTGGAGTTCATTTCCACGTACTGCATCCGTCTTCTCAGGAGTGCTCCCTGGATGCGCTTCCTCCTCGCCCGGCTGCCCTCTGCCCTGGGGTGCTTCCTGGGACCACTTTCCAAATACACCGCTGGCTCTCACCATCCTCCCTCAGGGCCTGCTTCTGGGGGAGCCCCGCTCAGCGCAGGCGTCAGGACTCCCGCCCTTACTGCTGGGCGCCGGCGCCGCCTTCCCCACTCCGCCCTGCCGCACAGCTGGTTGGGGGGCCGCGGTGAAGCTCAGGGCCTGGGGCTGGGCCCGGCAGACACGCAGACCCGGAGCCTGCCCCGGCCTCTCCACTTGCTGATTACCCGACCTCAGGCAGCCGAACCTCTGTGAGCTCAACGTTCTTATCGGCAAGGGAGGCTAGCAACAGAGACGGTCCTGTACACGCTGTCGCCTCCTGAGTGTCTTGTAGGTCCAGTGGCTCTTGCTCCACTTGGTAGTGTTTCTGGCACTAGATTTGTTTCTGAGTGCCATGGAGGTTCCTAAAGCTCAGCAGCAGTAGTAGTAACTCAGCACAAGACACCAGAGATGGTTTGCGCAAAGTCCGTTTGAGCTTTTGCACGAACAGATGTGGAACAGCCCCTGGGAACGTGACGCACTGGTGAGCGAGGAGTCGCTGAGCCTCCCGGGCCGGGGGGGGGGGGGGTGTGCGGGGGGCACGGAGTGGTGGGAAGGACGGCCCCGCAACTGGCCGAAGGGGCGCCCACTGCGCGCGGGCCTGTGCGGTTCCGTGTCCTGCTCTCGGTTTTAGGCTCCTGGGTGGCAGAAGCTGTGTTTTCTTCATCTCAGGTGTTTCCTGTGGTCGCTTGTCTCAGCACAGTAGACAGACTTCACACGCTGCGGCTTTCTTTTCACAGAGTGTTTGCGACCGTCACAGTGCGTCACGCAAGTAGCCGGCACACGCCCCGAGAGCCCCCTTCTCCGTGCGGTCTCGTTGGTTCTCTCGGCTTCGTTCGGCGCTGGCGAGTGTGTGGTCCGGCCCGGTGGGGCTTTAACTTTCTGTGTGGTGTTGTGATGCCTTGTGTAAATATTTGATAAGCACGTGTTTTCATAAGAAAAGCCAGTGGCATATAATCATGTTAATAAAAGGGCCGCAGAGTAGCACCAGGTGTCGAGAATTAGGATCCCAGTACATGCGGGGAGTCCGGTAATAACGTCCCTGATTGAAGATCATTTGCTGTGTTTTGTCAGTTTTACCTAATGAGTCTGTGAGGTGTCTTTTGTTTGTTTTTTAGTATTATGGTAGCAATGTAAAAAAAGTAATATTATATGAAGCTGATAACATAGGTCCCCAACAGACACACACACACACACACACACACACACACACACACATTTTTGTTAAAATGGGATACAGAAAGTTCTCATCAGAACAGAGTGACATGTTTATCAAACTTTGTGGTTATCAAAGCTTTAATGTTATTATGTGTTCTTAGCAGAGCTATTTTTTCCTCAGACAGAGAAAAAGAAAGGAGAATGAAAAAGAAAAGACTGTTTTTCTTCAAAGCCAGTAGCCATTGCATGATTTTTTCCCAATCCATGTGAGTTATAGTAGTACAGAATTTCATTATTTCCTTTAATAATTGCCATTTGTATTTTGAAATGCCTTCCAATTAGTGGGGTCAGTGAATCAGCTTAATAAAACATGCTGAGGTCCATCTTTTTCTACTTATAGCTCCTAGATGAAAAATAACCACAAAAATACGGAAGTTGATTTTTAAAAATCACATGCTTGAATTAAGGGAATCGTTAATTATTGATTCAGATATACTTGCAAAAGCTACATGATGTACCTTGTGAAACATGACCGCTGCATGTTACTAAACTGTACGAAACTTCCAAGGAAAACACCACTATCTGGCGTACGTTTGCTAAAACAATGAATCACAGTGGGCCGCTGCCGGTAAGTTAGCAGCCAGTGACGTATGTTCCTTTTGCTCTCTTTTCACATGGTAGCCGGCGGCCGGAGTCTTCATCACCAAACCAAGTCCTGGGACGGTTCTGATCGTTCTGATCCCAGGACAGCCTTCCTCGGCCGATGTCCCGAAAAGGGCTGCGACGGGCGCAGACCACCCACTCAGTTCCGGTCAGTCAGCCTCGTTCATAAACACATACTCTCCCCGTGTCTCTCCTGCTGCAGCTTCCTCCTCTGCGCACGAGTGTGGGCTGGCAGGAGCATTCACTGAAAACTTGGCAAATACAGTACAGACAGAATAATCGAACTTTGGGTCAAGTTACCACTTCTCCTACCTGAGCAGTTTTTCATTTGTACATTGAGGATATGAATACTTACAGAACATGTGAGCACTTGCTGAAATACGTGAAAGCATTTAAAAATAGCTCTGTTTTTAGCCCTGGCCAGCTTGATCCACCAAGGTTGTGAGTTCAATCCCTGGTCAGGGCACATACAAGGTTCAACCAGTGAGTACATGCATGAGTGGGACGATGAGGGGATTTTTTCTCTCTCTCTTGCTCTCTTTCTTTGTCTCGCTAAAATCAATTTTAAAAAATTAAAAACTTTTTAAAATTGTAAAATAGTCCATATTTGCTGTGGAAATTTTTTAATTACAAAAATATATAAAGAACAAAATAAAAGCAATGCTTTATTCTGCTACCCAGAGGTCACCAGTAGCATTTTTTTAAATGAAAAATTCCTGTATGTTCTGCACCCTGTTTTCCCCTCACGTCATCCTGTAGGAAGTCACTGTCCCGAGGAACTCAGTAACAGAGCTTCACTGTCCGCGTGAAACACGACACAGACGCGAGCTTGCTGCTCCTCCGGCCTCAGCCCCGAGACTGGGAAGGACCAGTGCGTTGCTCGGGGCACATGAAGAAGCTGTTTTCTCGGCAAGTTCTAGGACAGTGGGATCCCTCTGTGCCTGACCTAACTGTGGGGTTGGTTGCACTGAGAGGGACTTTCTGTTTTCAAGTTGCTGTCGGATTGAGAAACATCTCCAAATGTTATGTTAAATGTCCTAACTATTTCGCCACGCTGTGTGGGAAGTGTGGGTTCTATCACAGAAGTTGGAGCAGCTTTGCCAATGGTGAACAGACTTTTCCTTGGTGAACTCTTAGCAAGAGCAGAAAATGAAACAAAAAGTCGGTAAAAAGGCCATCTACTTGTGGACACATTATAGGGACTTGGGGTTGAATGAAGACATCTGGTTGGGGTACTCTAAAGTCAACAGGGCCAGAGAACCAGAGGTTTTATATAGTATACATAATGTACATGCTGAGAAATTCCTTTTCCTTTTACCATCATGAAAAAGCAGAAGTGATGGTCTGAGCAGGAGATGCTCCTTGGGTGGTGCCTTGGTGGTAGGAACCGAGATGGCTCTTGGCCCTGTGGGGCCCCTGCACACCCCTCCTGTCTGGGACCCCTCTTCACAGCAGTCCTAGAAGCTTTCCCGCATGGCCTAGACCGACAGGCAGCACCTGCTGGGGACGCCCCGGCGTGGCCTTGGCGTGGTTGGCACAGCTGTTAATTTCCACAACTTGCTGCAGCTGCCAGGAAGCTGCGGGCAGGTCAGGGAGGCAGCGTGCCCTACGGGTAAAGACAGTTCCCGACAGAACACGGAATTGCTAGAACATTCCAGAGGGATCTGGAATGACAGGGCTGTTAGACTGGGTTGTGGCACAGTTCACTTCTTCAGGCTGGAACTATATGCATGGCCCTGGGGAAACGGAGTGAAAGGGAGCCTTTGTCATTTATTCCAGGTCTGTGTCATTTGAGTGACCGCAGTATGACAGAAACTTTCCATTGTGGGGGTGGAGTTATGGCCCAGACAGAGGATGTCCTCCTTCTCCTAGTTTAAGGAGGTAATAAACAAAGTAATCGAAGTTCCTCTTTTTTTTGGTTGTTACAGTAAATCTAGAAGCTGTTAAGTGCAAAAATATAAACCTTGAATGTATATATTGCCTATTCTAGTAGAGGAGAAAGACAGTAAGCATGCTAGTAAAAAAATAAGAAAAATACTGGAATATGGTAAGGGCAATACAGAAAAATTAAAGCAGGACTATCCATTTGGAACATCACTGTGGGCTGTTTTATCCCGGTGGTCGGGGAAGGCCTTTCTGAGAAGGTGGCTGCTACACCGAGAGCCAAGGGACTAGAAAGATAAGGCGTGCGAAGACGGGGGTGGGGGGCAGTAAGACGGGTAGAAGCACCTTAGGGTCTTCTCATGATCCCAGGTTATCTAGAGCTGATTATATTTCTAATATTTCTTCTGGGCTTATGTGTGATTTACTTTGAAAATGAACTCAGAGTGCTTACGTTCATTCACAGTGTGAGAGATGCCCACTAACACTATTCTGAGGTAGGCTGTTTTTCACCTGTGAGATTGGCAAAGATTAAAAAGTTGGATAACAAGGTATTACCTATCCTTCGCTTGTTCTGTGGGGTGAGGAGGCGCCAGGCCAGGGGACCGTGCCCACCCAGACCCCTCCTGTTCTAGGTCATGTTCCCGGGGCTTGCCCGGAATCCTCTCCTGCGAGGGCCCTTCTCGCACTTTCACAGTGGACACGGGCTTCTCGCCAGGCTCCAGCCACTTCCCGGCCCAGGGCATGACTGTGTGTAAATGTGGGTTATCAGCAGACCTTGGGCGTAAGGCCAGGTTGTCCACACATGTGTGCGTGAGGCCCCGTGCAGTGTGGGCGGGAGCCGGAGGCTGGAAGAGAAAGGAGGCCCGGGCCCCGGGTGCTGCCAGTGTTGATCGAGCCGGGATCCACAGCCCCACGCTCAGAGCGGCCCAGCATGAGTCAGCGTTTCTGGTGTCCCTTCACCGCATTCATTTCCCTCGGACATTTTGAAGAAAGGTTGTCCCCCAACCCTCTGAAACACATACTGCAAATGCAGACGTCACAGTGGCAAGGCCAGGACTAGAAAGGAGAGAGGCCAGCTGGGACGAGAGTGGGCAGGAGGTGGGGGTCTGCAGAGCAGAGAACGCGGCTGTCGGTTTGCAGTCTCTAGTCCCTGCTGTGGAGACCCGCTCGTCTGCCCCTCTCCCGGCGGCTGCGACGGGGTCTGAGGGTCTTCTCCACGTTCCACGCTGGGGGGTGCCTGGGGATTTGTCAGGATGTTTGTCAGGACGGTGTAACTTCCACTGTCCTAGGGATCATAGACAACCGACCCGCTTCACCACTCTGAGTCACAGGTTTGCATCTTTTAGATCAGAAGATAAGACTATACGTTTTCTTTGAAAGATTCTACTGACTTATTTTTTAAGCTTTTAACAAAATGTCAGCATAAAGTCCAATTGTATCATGAACGCCATTTTTGCCCATTTTAATCTTGTAATATATAGTTAAATTCCAATGTACATTTGGTTCCCAGAATAAATTTGATAGTTTTGTTTGTTGACAAATTATGCTTTTTTGGTAGTTAATTTAAAATCAACACCACTTCCTAAATGGGAAAGACAATTTTCAAAACCATCAATATACTTAAATACAGTAAAATTATCTTCCATTACAACATACTCTTATAAAATTACTTTTCTCCTTTAAGATAACTTTGAAACAGTTCTAAGACACAAGGAATTTTTAGGAACAGGTCAGAGTAGGGGTTGAGAGACCAGAACTCGTGCCTTCCTTGTCTGTCTGAAGTCATATTTCATCTGTCAACTCCTGCCGGACACCAAGCTAGGAGAGAGAATCTCTCTCTTGGCCAACACTCTCATCATTGAACTGGGTCCTGAGTTTTGTGATGACTTACATGTTCGTTTCCCTGACTAGAGTGTGAGCTCTTTGAGAACAAGTCTTTCATTTAATTCCTCTAATTCCTGGCTTACAGTAGCTGCTCGGAAAATGTTAGGTTTAGCTTGAGGAATAAAACCCTGAATTACGGTCAACAATAATATCCAAAAACAATGATCAAAAAACAGTATCAGAATTCCTTGATTAGTAACACATCCCTAAACAAATCAGAAATCAGAAGCATTTTAAATTCTTAACACTCAATTTCATAGTCCTTCAAGATTTCAGTGATTGCTGCTTTGCTTCCCTTAGCCGCTTGTGTAGGTTTTATGTGGGTGTGGAAAGGTCAGCCCTTTTGAAGCTATTCATCCTGCTGTTCCTGCCCGCACTGAGTATTTTTTGTTTCCAGGATGTTGAGTCGGATGCCACAATGAGGTTTTGCTAAATTAAAGTTTAAACAGTTAATGGACCCTTTACTTGTGCTCAAGGGTATAGAGTAGTTAACTTTGTGTTCTCTTTAAAATTGATAACTATGTCTTTGAAAAATTTAGTTTTGGATCAGATGTGTTTCAAAGTGCTTCAGAAAATAATGTTAAGTGGGCATTTTTTGGTTTTGTGCTGAATTCTTCTGGCCGTGGCCGACGTATGGCAGATTTGAATTTCTTAGACATAACACTTCGAGCTCTTTCACCTCTACAAGGAGCATGAACAGAAAGCCTGCTTAGTTGTTGGCGTGGCGATCCTTTGTCTGTGTTGCTAAACAGTGTACGCCGGTGTTTTGTTGGACAAGGCTGAACAAAGCCTCATTCGCTGTGGGTGTTCAGTAAAGACAGACATGGGGTTAGAAACTGGCTTTCCCAAAGGAAATACGCACAGTCCCGTCTGGCCGAGTGAAATTTCTGATTTAGTGTCCTCTCTGTTCTTCTGCCCGTGTCACCCTCCCTTCTACCCCTTGACGCACGTCTGCTCCTTCGGAGACGGGCCCATCTCTGCTTTTGCACCGGACGTGCAGGGCCGTTTTAGCAGTCAGCATCCTTTGCTTGCTTATCCGAGTCCACACAATTCTTCTGCTTTTTCTTTTCATTTCACATAAAACTTCTTCCATGTTCTTCCCAGAGAAGCACTTATTCATGAGGAGATGCTCCGTTCCAGTGGGACTCCTGGGGCTGGCCCACGGGCTTTTTGGAAAACAGAACATGTTTCCTGAGAGAAATTCCATTTAGAAAGTTTTGTTCTCATCTTCTTGGCCAATCTAGACGTGGCCCTTTTAAACAGACCTTTAAGTAACAAGGGGAAGAGGAGCAGACCTTTCTGGGGCATTGTTTTGCATATTAATCACCTGTGAATGTTTTCTTGAGTATTGAGAAGTCACTTCGTTTATGAAGTGGGCAGACCTTGGGGTTTTTCTTTGTTGCGCATGGTCGCATGGTCGCGGCCGCACCGCTGGGAAGGCGTTGGAGGTGGACCGCAGAGTGACGCAGAACGCCTGCCCTGAGCACGGACAGACGGATGGGAACAGCAGGCAGGTGAATCCGGGGCCACCCTGTGGCATACTGTATCCTAGGACGGCATCCCGATGAAGCCAGTGACATAGGTCCCAGCAGAGTCGTACGGAGGCATGATGGCTGACCCGAACCTTCACAGATGAGAAGGACAAGTTGGACATAAGAGCATTCCAGACCAGGAGTAGCATGAGTGAGACCAGGGAACCTTAATAAACTGGGACATACCCTTGAGTCAGATGCATCTCAATATTACTGAGTTAATAAGAGTGACAGGGAGTGACCAGTGAAACCAGGGAAGAGGCAGGAGACAGGTCACGGGTGCCTTGGAGATCACGGTTGAGGATCGTGGGGCGATCTCAGTGCCCGGGTTCAGAGCAGGATCAATGCCGATAGTCACTACTGACGCTGAGAGCCGCCCCCCCGCCGCCCTGCTGCATGAGGACACAGCGGGGAGAAAGAGGGGCCTCCCTGGGGCCGAATCTTGGGCTTCCGAGCCTCCAGGACCGTGAGGGGTGCGCGTCTGCTGCGTGAGCGCCCAGTGTAGGACGTGGCATTGCCGCAGACGGAGGCAGCTCCTCACGCTCTCGGGGACAAGGCAGGCAGGCGGGCAGGCGAGACGGTCGGAATCCCCTCCAGTGTCCCTGGCTTCTGGCCCGGTGTCCATGACTGAACTCAGGCAGTTCTCTCTTTGGGCCTTCCCGCGCTGTTCGCTCGTCCTTTGTCCTCTGCACTATTTAAATAATCTCTTAACTGGTTCAGCTTTTGTCTATAAGCTCCCAAAAGACTTCTAAGACAGGAATTGGAGGCACAGCGAAGCAAAAATCTTCAGTGGCTCCCCCGTGCTGAAGAATAACGCCCAGACCTCCTCGCACAGAATTTAGAGCTCGCCTGCGATGTGGCCTCCGACGCCTGCCAGCAGCGCCTCCTGATGGCCCAGCCACAGGCCGTCTGTTTCAGCCGCATTCTTTGCAAGCGCCTGGGGCTCTGTGTCTCTTCACTCAGCTAGGGAAAGTTCTTGCCTTTCAACCAGGCACTAAAAATCCTGCTCGTTCTTCAAGACCCCTTTGAAGGAAATCATTCTGTTACCAGTCAAGATTGCTTAATCCTTAGAAGTACATTTCTGTTTTTCAAGTTAGTAGCCTGTTTTACTTTGAAGGGAACTATTCACTATATTTTTCAATCACAGTGGACATTCAGTATTATTTCGTATTTGTTTCAGCTGTACAGCACAGTGGTCAGACAGTCACACACATTATAAAGTGAACCCCCCGGCGTGTCCCGTACCTACCCGGCAGCATACATGATTATTGCAGTGTTGTTGGCTGTGCTCCCACTGCCGTGCTTCATGTTCCCGTGACCGTGTGGTAACCGCCGATCACTGCCTCTCAGCCCCTTCGCCCGTGGAGCCTGTTTGCTTGCACTCGTAGGGTTCTCCCCTCTTGCGCGGACAGTAAAACCCACCATACTGTTGCAGGAAAGGACAGCAGGTCACGGCTGGAGACCGGGTTCCCATCAGTTTTGCCAAGCAGAGAGAGAGGGAAGGCTCAGTGATACATCGTCCTGCTTAAACTGAGCATGTCTGGGAACTGGCCACAGGGTCACACGAGGACATACGGCCTCTCTCTTCCCCATTTCTCCTTACAGCTTGTTACAGCTTGTCATGTGTCACCCACATGGGCCTTCTCTTCTACCTCCTGGGGGTAAAGTTTGATGGCGTCTTTGACAGCTGTTCTTTCTAAGTCTCCTTTCACTCGATCATCCTGGGTTTTGTTCCAGCTCCGCCTTTATAGCTCCCAGGTACCGTCCTGTCCTCCCCATGTCCCTCCCGTCCGGACCTCACCCCGCGTGGTCGTCACACAGCCATCTGCTTTCTTGGCTCTCTTTGCTGGAGTGGCTTCTCGTTGAGAGGTCCACAGCAAACTTCTGAGAAATGTCCGACCAACCCGGCCAGCCTAATTTGCTGTCCCGCTGAGGTTCTCAACCCAGTATCCTTTCTTTTATTCGTGTTCTGTTATGCAGGTAAAGAAAACGGACTGAGCTCCTTTTCTTTAACCCGGTATTTTGCTCACTAGTTAATATTTGTTGAGTTTCTTCCCACTGAAGGGAAAGTTTTATTCTTTGGATAAGTTGTCAGATCTTTGTGTCCAAAGAACAACAACAACAACAAAAAGTGAAACACAGCCTGCCTACCAGATATGCTGAGAAGATCACATTTCCTTTTCGAGGTTGATTTGTTTCTTTAGATAATGTACTTTTCTCTGGTAAATACAATTAGTTAGCTGCAAGGGGGCAGATTTCACTGAACGGAATCACTTAGTCAGTTGAGAGTTACTCATCCAATTCCTCCAGTTACTAAAGCGCTTCCGTGGACTGTTCAGTGTGGAGGGACAACGCGCAGATCCCGGTCCCCAGGCCTCTGTCCAGGGTGATCGTTTTATTGTGTGTGAGGGCTTTTCATTTGCCAAAATAACTGTACATGTTCAAACTCAAAGCACTCATTGGTTTATTAATACATACGTTCAAAGTGACTGCTGTTGGGCACTTTCTGTCATGGAACTGTTTTGTCCCCTGGACGGTATGGGCTCACCCACACTTCATATTTTTCCCCCTTCTTTGTGCCCCTGTGAAGAGGAGACAGCTGTCAGCAACGAGAGGGGCCACCCTGCAGACTCGCCAGGCTGGTCAAAGCCTTGTGGACACCTCTGTCAGGTCACAGGAACGTTGCATGAAAAACTCTCTGAGAAGCACCTTTTTCCCCGAGTGTAAAAGTAATACATGCCGTCACAGGCAATCTGGCAAGTCCCTCCGTGATAATAGAGGGTCACGTCCAGTCCTCCCGCACGGCTTGCCTCTGTGCGCACGTCAGCATCTGGTGGTTTTCCCGACAGAGTTGAGAGCATGTTTAGAACTGCTTTTTAGCTGATTTTGGCTTTACTTTGTTCTCTGCAGACTCTGAGAAGATCGGACCAAATTTACCTAATCCTTCTCCCTCTTGACATAAAATAACCACACCGAAAGAGAAGTTAAATAGTTTATTGTTTGGCTGTTTCTCAGTGCTTTTGTTATGTTTCCTTTCTACTTGTGACATGTTCTTCAAATACCAGATAGTACCCAAAGTATTATCTAATCAAAATAAAGTCTTCAAAACGAAGGTTATTTCTGCTTTCACCATGACTCTAAGTCAAACCAATCAACCTCTTGCTGGAGGAGCTAAATAAAAGACAATTGAAAATCTCCTGGTACAATTATCTTTCGTAGCTGCACCAGCCTGAGTAATTCATTTGGAATTTTGAGTGTGTCTGAAAACATTTGCCACAAACACTGCTTTCCCTATGTGTAGGTAGTGTTTAAACACTGGTTAAAATTGCTGGTGGATCAGCCACTCGTGCAGGGAATGCTTGGTGTGTGCCACGTGCAAGCTTTTCACATGCTAGTTTCTACATAAATGTGAAAGGAAGACTGGAATCTTTGGTTTCTGACCTAAGGGTGTTTGCTCCTACCAGGGAGAGGAAGAGAGAGAATGATAAAATTAACATTTGCTGCCTGCCCCCAGTGTTGGACAGTGTTGGACAGTGTAGGGATACTAAGTCCCTACAACAATTCTACAAGGTAAATGCCCGTCCTGTGTTGACCTAATTCTGTTAATTCTGTCTCCTGCCAGATGCTTTGTATTGAATGCATATCGGTAAGAAATAGGCTTATTTTTCTTACCTAACAGTGTGCAAGAAGACAGTCCAGGGCTGGTTCTCTAAAACCAACAGGGCTCTGTGGAGGAAGCTGGGCGGATGTCTCGCTGGGCTTTCTGGCACCGTGGACAGATGGGGGGGAGTCACCAACGATGGAGGGAGAACGGATGCCTTGGAACCTCCCGTCCCCATTACCGCCCCTCACTCATCTCGGCCAGCATCCTGTCTTGTCTGTGTTTCTGTGACCGACGGTTATCTTACTGTCGGTCACTCAACCTCCGGACTTGCACGACGCCAGGCCGCTGCTCACGCTTCAGCCGGAATGATCTCTCTTGACCACAGAGAGGAGTGATTCACCGCACTTGCTAGAAGCACCTCAGGGGCTCTTTGCTGCCCTTAGGATCAGGTTCAAATGCCCTAAAATGACATTCCAGGCCCCCCAGGGTGGACGTCGCCCCACGCCCACTGTTCGTGCTGCGCTTCATGTTTTAGCCGGGCCGGCGCGTGTCAGGGCCTCATCATGTGCTCGCTCTCGCCTCTCGCAGCGGTCAGCCCCTTGTCGGCTTCTTCTGAATTTTACAGAGAAACTCTGATTACACGTTGTAATACAACTCCTCGCTTCTCCATGTGCGCCAACTAACTGCTTGGCTGAGTGTGTCTCTGCTGATGAAGTCCGGGTCGGCGGCCAGGGCACAGTCTCTGTCCTATTCCTTTGTCCTGAAATAGTCTTTTGTCTTTTAACTGAATTCGTCTCATCCCATTCCTTTTGTTTTTTGCTTTTTGTTTGTGTAACCTCTCCTTTTTCAGGTCACACTCCATATACTGGTTCCTCCCGGGAGCCTTCTCTGCCTCCCAGGCATGGCCTGTTCTTTTGGCTTCCGCCTGTAGCTTGCTGTCCACTAGGCGTGGACCTCAGAGGACCGGGGTCATTTCTGTCTCAATCATTTATTCATTGATTCAACAAATGCTGAATGGGCTGAATGTGCCAGTGCTATCGTGGGCACTGGGGACTTAGTGACGAGCAAAGCAGAGAAAACACTTCACCTTCATGGCGCTAGGGAAAAAGATGACACATGGGAAGAAATGAGCTGTCTGGACAGTGTGTTATATAGGGACCCTCTTTATTTATTTTTATTTTTTTAAACAAGATGAATTTTTCATAATCTTTATTTTGCTTTTTTAAAAATTTTAGTTATTTATTTTTTTAGAGAGCGAAGGGGGGGGTGAGAGAGAGAGAGAGAGAGAGAGAAACACATCAATGTGCAGTTGCTGGGGGCCATGGCCTGCAACCCAGGCATGTACCCTGACTGGGAATCGAACCTGCGATGCTTTGGTTCTCAGCCCGTGCTCAATCCACTAAGCTATGCCAGCCAGGGCAGGGACCCTCTTTAAGTCTCTCTTAAGACAAAGGCAGTAACTCACTTTATGCCAGGTCTTTCCGCCACAGGCTGCTCTGTCAGTCAGAACAGCATTTGGTGCTTGTAAGTTGTTTAGATTTTGTTCCCTAAATGCCTGCAGAATCCCTCCCCTCATCAAATGCTAATGTCGCGATGATGCTGCCTGTTCATGCACCGTGGCCCCGTGGAGTGCCATGGACTGTGGTGTACTTCTCACAACCCCGAACACCCGTTGTCAGCACTGTTACTGCTGTTAGGAACGCACGGGTTAGATTATGCTGCTGTCACGATTGCACCCAAAGGACAGTGGCCAAAAGCAACGAAACCATGCTAATGGGACCGTGGCAGGTCACCCGGGGACTCCGGGACTGAGGCTGAAACGAGCCGCCCTCTAGAACAGCTCTGGGCTCCAGGCGCAGAGGGAGGGCGGCCTGGGGAGAACTGCCTGGAGCTGCTTCTGCCCGGGGGTGACGTTTCCCTAACAAACCAGGTCACGTGGCCGCACCTTTTATTTCGTGGGGAAACAGGTAAGGAGGGGAAGTGCCATCTTGTCATGTGATTGGAAGGAAAGAAAACAAAACCAGAATATGTGTGAGGAGCCCTGCAGATGCCCCCTGTTACCGTCCCGACACTCCTGAGAGGTGGGGAGCCCTGCGGACGCCCCCTGTTACCGTCCCGACACTCCGAGAGGCGGGGAGACCGGGAGACCAGAGCATCGGCAGGCAAAGAAATCTGGTCACAGGCCTGCGGGGCCAAGCTAGGGTTTGAACCCAGGGCCCCGGCTTGCTCTCCCCTGCTTATTTTACGTCTTGCCTCTGGGAGGGCACGGTCGATCCTGCCTGCAGGGGTGGGCGTGTGCTCTGTCGCTGGCTGGGCTTTTGGGGGCGCGTGGGACAGCTGCTCCTTCGCCGGGTCCTTGGCCCCTTCAGTCAGAAAGGTCTTTGGTCACAGAGCACCTGTGAGGGCAGTGAAAATATCGCCAGGATCCAGCCACCCCAGCCAGAAAGCTGTATTGCCTGCACCGGGGGTGGGGGAACTGGGTGCACGTAATGTGACTTCCTGTCAGCAGAGTGCCGAGCCAGCCGCCCTGTCTGCCCCGAAGCGGCTGGGCCCTGGGTTTGCCGCCTGCAAGCCCAAGGGGTCTTCAGGTCCCTCCTCCGGGAGCCAGTCAGGCTGCAAGGCCCTTCACACACCTGGCGGGAGAAGACAGGTCTAACCGCAAGGGAAGGCGTGGGGAAGAAGGCCGCCGGAGAAAACGCTGGGTTTTCTGGCTCTGGGGGAGGCAGCCTCCCCTCTGGCAGGACTGGTGCTTCCGCTGCCAGTGGTCTTCTCTCCGGCAGACGCGCGGCCCTCTGGGGGTCTCCTTTGCAAGGAGGGCGCGCCGGAGCCGCCCTTCGCTGTGAGCTGGCGGGGCCGACAGTGGCATGCCAGGGTTTTCAGGGACGCGAGCGGTGTCTCGCCTGACCCTCCGCTTGGACACACAGGAAGGCCGTGACTCAGGGTTGCGCGGGGGGCCGGTGGCCGAGAAGGTCCCAGGGCCCTTGCCCGCCAGGAGGAAATGCCACCCTCCCCACTTCTGCTTCTCTCCCTGGGAGGATCTCCTGTGCTTCCTTCCTCAGCCCCCAAAGGGGAAGATCAAGCCACCCATGCCGTCTGTTTACTTGCCAAGTTCCTCTCGGGTCCCTCTTCTCCCGCCTTCTGCTCAAAAAGGAAAGCGGTGTGGTTTGTGGGGGAGGAGTCCAGGTCTCCGTGTTTCCAAACTTGGCAAGCGCTGCTGGCGAGGTTCCTCCTGGGTGGTCCGGTTGGGTTCCATGGGCCGCTTGGGGCCATCCGCAGTGGGAGAGCCACCAGCCTCTCCTGAGGGCTGCGAGACTGCCACGTGAGTCCTCTGCCTCCTGGGCCACCGAGGGTTTTCAGCAGCCGAACGAAACTGTCCTGGGCGCTGGAGAGTCGTGGTGCCCAGACATGACTTGCCCCGAGCCCCCTGAACACGGCGCGAGAACCCTGCAGCACACCCGGATTTGCCAGGGCTGGTGTGCCCTGGTCGCACCTCCAGACCCCGCCCCCCCACCCCCCCACCGTGCCTGGCACAGGGGGAGCTATGCTGCTTCCCAAATGTCTCTTGAATTGGATTGCGCTGCCGCTGAGACAAGGGAAGTTTGAGAGTTGGAGTGCCTTGCTCAGGTCACAGCTCGTAAGAAAGAGATTGAATTCAGAACGTCCATCCAGCCTGTGTGACTTCACTGCATCGTACGAATCCCACACTCCACGCTGAGTTTCGCAGCTGAAGTTAGTGGTGGTGCTTCTCGCAGACTTCCCACGGACTGTCGAGCAAGGGAGTGTGCCCGCGTGGGACGGACGGGCGGGAACTCTGCTATCTCGCCGGCCCATCGGAACTGTTCAGAATATTAAGGAAGGCACTGCACTGTGCCTGACCACGCCCGTCGTGGCCTAAATTCTTTACAGTGACCTTGGCAGGAGGTAGAGAAAGGGTCAGAGAGAGGGGAAGGGAGGGTCAGTCACCACTGAACATTCTCCCCGGTGGCCTCGAACTAGGGTGACTTACCCAATCAGCTGTGGTCAGCCACCGGAGCCCGTCGGTCACATTGCACAGAGTTTACACGCACAGAATGTACTCGGGCTGAGGAACTAAACACATCGGGGAAGAGGGCCCGATTCAGCACGTTTCTGCCCGAACTTGACGGATGGCTGATCTCATGAGAGGCTCCCAGCATGAGTCTAAACAAAAAATTAAAAAGCCCAAATCCTCCAAATGCCCAAAACAAGCAAAGAACGTGTACTTGTCCGGTTCTTGTTTTCAGCATAGATTTCAGCGAAGATACAGTGGGAATGTTGCCATAACCTCTCTGTACGTGGTCTACAGCCCAAATACATGAGCTGTCCTTGGGGCACCTTGCAGAACGGCCCCTGGCATATTTGGAGGCTGTGTGGATGTCCGCGCCCTGTTTCTGAAAACCCGTTTCTGGGCGGGAGCCCTCCGAAAGAGGTCCCTACAACTGTGGGTGGCTTTGGCTGCAGCCTGGAGTGGTACGGTTCATTCCTCCCCCAGGCGGCCTGCAGCCACCTGACGTCTGTGTTGTGGCTCCTGGGGACGTGAAGGCCTTCGCCAGAGGGCGTTTTTAAAACTGAGATTGATGTTGTCACACTCTTCCCCAGTTGCTCGATGGGAAGGTTAACTCTGAATATTTCGAAGTCAAATCTTGCTTTAGTTCAAGCTCCCCTGGAAAAGAGGCTGGGTGTGGGACTGTCCTGCCTGGCAGCGACTGGACGAGGAGGGGCTTGCTCCCGATAACACCCATCCGCGGCTCTTGCTGCTCGTGCGGGCCGTTGCCTTACGCCACAGATGTGTAGCCCACACTGACTGCCCCTGTATTGGAAGGGACCTGTGGGCCTGACTGGTGTCGCCAAGACTCTGACCAGGGCGTCTGTGCTTCGTGTTGCCTCCGTTTAATCCTTGCTCGATTGGGCGATGCGTGTAACAGTGAAGTGACCGGTCATAGTGTCCAAAGAAGATTTGGGCTGAAAAAGGGTGAGAAGTGGCGGCCCCCAGATTTGTGGTATCTGAGATCCGCAGGAGTCCGAGCGCCCCAGAAGGTCTGGTCTGCTCGAGTCTCCTTGTTGAACAGCACGGCACCAGAGGGCACATTGTGACAGCCAGAGGTACAGGGAGCAGCCAACACACCTTTCTTTCCTTTGGGATTTCTGGTTGGCATCTGGTTTCTCGGAGTTGAAAGAAAGAGTCATTACTGAGACCCTCACACCGACTCTGTCTCTGGGACAGCTGAGCCCCCAGGCAGACCCAGCAGTGGTTCAGCAAACGCTGCCGTTGGAACCGGAAGAGCCGGTGTTGGTGCTGCCTGTCACGGACCAGGCCCAGTGAGCAGAGACAGGGGTCGAATCTTTATGGGCGCTTTATCCAGATGGCCGGCGATCTGAGAAGGTTTTCACCCTTACAGACCGTCTTAAATTCCATTTTAAAACGGCCCTTTTTGTAATGAGAACGAAGTGTAGGTCAGGGGTTTGGAATTCCGGGGGAAGTTAATTGGATTAAGAAGCTGCAGCATGCTCACCCTGGGCAGCAGTCTGTAGCTGTGCCCCAGGTGGTGGTCTTGACCTGTGTCCCGGGCGGTGGTCATCTCACTCGGGAGCACTGTGGCTCAGACTCCGTCCTGAGTTGCTGGCAGTCCTCCTGAGGCACAAAGGTGGAACTGCTTATGGTCTCTCGGAGTCAGGGCAGGTCACACCTTCCGTTCCTGGAACAGTAGCTTTTATGCACATTGATTACTAAGCTTATTAGCTGTTACTTGAACTAAAATTTCCCAACTTTCAGAGTCCCTTATCACAGTGATGTGTTTGCAGATTACTTTTTGTATACGTATTTTTTAACCTAAAGGCATTTCAATAGGAACCCTAGTTACAATGCCATTTTAGTGAGGTTTTATAAGGGTAAGACTTGGAAAGAGGGGGTCCACAAGATAAATCTCCCACCCCCCTTTTTTGGTCAAGGGATAGCAACAACTTTCCTATCTTAGCCTTTTCCTGAATCTTCATTTAGAAAGCTGCTTCCTTTTCTCTTTCCTTTGTCCCTACGATTAAGATCAAAGGCACAGTTCAGGTCACTTATCTTCACTCAACCGAGCTCCTGTTCTGATCGAGTGTGATTATTCATTAGCGTCTACCCGTACGCGATGCCTCATTCATTGCATTACCTTGAGGAACCACGTCATTTGTGTACTTCATATTAATTCAGACGTCTCAGTTGTGTTCATCTCACCCTTTGCATAAACAGGGTCTCTCCCAAATAACCCTTCATCGGCCAGAGTGCAGCTGACAGTTGGCACTGTGCTGCAGGAGCGGGGGGGGGGGTGGGGGGGTGGGGCGCAGAGAGCCTGTCCTGCGCAGGCTCCAACTCCCCGCAGCCCCGTGCAGCTGGTGTGTGGTGGGGACTCCACGGGGCTCGTCACGGGAGTGAAGGGGAGAAAGGGGGGTGGGGGCGGGGGTCAGGAGACCAAGCTTGGAGGCCTCTCTGGCCCTCGCTGGCTGGGGGGTGGCCTTGGACAAGCCACTTGACCGCTCCAGCCTCCGTTTGCTCACCTGTAAGTGGGCGAGGGGCCAGGTGCTGCCTCCTTTGTTGTCAGGGGTGACATCAGATCTTCCCACCCACCCGATACAGCAGTGGCTTCATGAGCACAGGGCTGGCGAACCTTCCCGAACTCTGCAGCAAACTCCCTGTACTATTTTTAAAGTAGGACGAATACGGTTTGATGAGAAAAGGTAAGAAGACGTTCCAGTTCGAGTAAGAGGGAAACTTATCTTTTCTGAGGGTGTTTACCAAAGATGACCATTTTTGGAAAAAGGAAAAAAACCCTAAAAGACAATCAGCTCTCCATTCCCTCCCCGCAGGGTATGTCTTTACATGTCACATCGGATTGAAATTATCTTTGTATGTTCCATCCGCTGTTGGCAAAGCGCCGGCAAGCCCCGGCCAGGGCCTTCTCACTTGCCTTTGCAGCCCCAGCGCCTAGAGCGGAGGCTCGGAGATCGCAGCCAGGGAGGGAGCGGGGTTGTGAGAGAGTCTCCTGATCTGTCTAACGTGGCACTGATGGCATCAAGTCATTAGCAACCAGGAGAATCTTCCTAAAGGTGACTTACGGGACGGTGGCAACAATCGGGAGGCCCCTGGATCGTGTCACTGGGGCTAGTTCGACACGTCTAGGATACAGGCTGCTGCGGGGAGGGGGTCCGGGTGAGCAGGAGTGTGGACGGACGGTGATGCTCTGTCGCAACGACTTTGTTTAAATAGAACAAGGGAGGGAGATTTAGAAGCTAATGCCTCCAACCTCCTCTTGGTAAAGAACGTTATTTGAGTGAGGACCAGACGGCCTAACAGGTAGTTTGGTTTTATTCTCGGGAACTGGACTAGAACCTATGCGGAGAGATTTCCTGTGCTATGTTTCTCTGACTCTGAATGGAAATATTATTTTTGAAAAATTAAAGGAGTGTGAGGCGTTATGCAATTTCTTGGGAAGTGGTCTGGAGCGATTTTATCTGAAGCAATAATGACTTCAAGGAAAGTGGAAAACAAAAAAAATAAACAAAGCTACTGACCGTAAAAGCCAAGATTTTTGTGAATCAGAATTATTTGCTTAATTTTTTTTCTTTATATCTGTGACATGACTAATAAACTAAATCAAGTGTACCAAGTCTTGAGTTCAACGAAGAAGTATATGGGCTAATATAATATTTTTTCAGTATTTGACTAAAAGTTCAAGTAGATTTACACTATCACTTTACTGAATATTGCTTTAAATTTTTATTCCTCTCTAAATAGGTATTGCCAACATTTTTGTATCTGGCTTGTATAATTTTAAAAAGTAATTTGCTTCAAGCTGCTTCCTTATATTTATATAAAAACTACTTAAAAAGGGTTGAGGAGACTTTTTTCTTTATCTCGTCAAGCACCTTTTAATTTGAAGATTTGATGAAAAGAAAAAAAACCTTGAAGCTTACTTCATAAAAATATTGGTTAAAATGCTTTAGAAATAGAAAGCATAAGTAACTAAAATGGTCTTGAACGTTATTTTAGTTTTTCAGGCAAAGGGCAGCAACTTCCTCAGGTTTCTAGAGGGGTTTTTCTTCTTTGAAAAAGACGTGTTTTCAAATGAAGTGCTATTATAAGACAAGGTGATTTGGTCTTAACTCCGGTGTCCGCTCTGGCTGGCACCGCCAGCCTGAATGGGGTCACCAAGCCCGTGACCCTGCAGCTGGACCGCACTGCGGAAGCTTGCCGGGAAGAGGTGAAACACCCAAATGGAAGACAAAGAAAGGGGCGAGAGGAGAAAAAAGAAGAAAAAAAAAAACTCTGCAGGTTTTGTCCTGCATTGAGGCCACTGAATCGTTGGCAGAAATTTCGTCACCCACATTCCAGGGTTAAGAGAGAGCTGCTCAGTGAGCCTTCCTTTGGGCTAGGTAACTCCAGCTCTAGCAGTTCGTGTCTGAGGAGGCTTCCAAGGAGACAGACAGCTGGAAGCAGGGCTGTTCACGGCAATGTCACCATCGAGGGGGCAGCGGTAAAAGGGTCCCATGGGAGCCAGGGGGATGAGCTGTTGTAGCTCTTCTTGCACCCCTAGCCCAGGACCCTGAGCACCCACCCCTGAGTGCCTTCCGCAGGCTCCGCCCCCTGCCTGGCTCCTCCGCTGCTCCCCATTTTCGTCCATTTGTCCTTCAAAGCCATCAGGTGCTCCCCATTTGGGGCCTTCTCTGAAGGCCTTCAGTTAACCGCCCTCACTGGGTTCTCTCTTCCCCTCTCTCCTCCTCTCTATCCCTCTCTCCCCCTCTCTCTCCTTCCCTCTCTCTCCCTCTCTCTCCCTCTCTCTCCCTCTCTCCCTCTCTCTCTCCCTCTCTCCCCCTCTCTCTCCCTCTCTCCTTCTCTCTGTCTCTCTCCCTCTCCCTCCCTCTCTCTCTCCCTCTCTCCCTCTCTCTCCCTCTCTCTCTCCCTCTCTCTCTCCCTCTCTCTCTCCCTCTCCCTCTCACTCTCTCAGCAAACCGTATTTCTAGCTTTGAGCTTAGTACCTGTTTGCATGTATGTTGGTTCATTCTTCACATGTTCAAATTAATTTCCTTATCTACCCTGAGAACTTGAGAAGCACCAGAGGAAATGAAAAGTATATCTGCAAGAGAGAATGGTCTGTCGTCTTTCAAGTGAAATTTTTGAACCTGCAGACGTATGACAGTGGACGATAAATTATTATGTGACCACAGACTATAACATACACGTGTGTTGTCTTCAGCGTTGTAAAAACCACCTGAAGGAAGTCACAGGCAGAGAGTTAGCATTCGTACGTAAGTGGGATCAAAAGGAGGATGACGGTTGGCTGAAGGAATCCTTCCTCTCCAGATGTTTTCAGGTCGTGCTCCCTCTCCGCAGCAGACACTGCCAGCGCTGCCATCTGTCCCCCATCAGCTTCAGGGGACACCCGCCCCACTCCCACCCGGCAGCCCCCGCATTTCCTTGGGGCATTCTCAGACAAAAGTGCCCAAGAACCCTCGCCCCAGCGGCAGGGGGCAGCCCCCGGTGGTCGTGGGTGTGTAAACACCCCGCCTCCCGCTCCGTTTTGAGGCCCGTGTCCCACGGATGCCGCCCCCCACCCCGTCCCGCACAGATCTCGCACTGTTTGCCCTCAGTGGTAAATGACCTAATACCCCTCCCACCCCCACCCCCGTCTTGGCTTCCATTTCTCTTCCCTGCCCCTCCACTGCTTTCTGGTGTCACCTCCCAAATAACTGTTCGCACCTGACCCTACATCTCAGCGTCAGTTTCTGAGAGAAGCCAAATGAAGACACTCTCTCACAACCAAAATTAATAACGATGCAGAGAAGTGCTCCTCACAGGCCGATACTGGGGAGGTGTGACACCTCAGTTACTGCAGGTGGGATTAAATTAATTGGTTGAGACTGCCAGTTCCCCAAGGACTGGAATACAGAGCAGATGGTGGTGGTGACGGTGTATGAGTTCTCGATTCGGTGGACCACCAAAGGTGGAGGCAGGACGGGGACCCAGAGTGGCAAAGGTGGTTCGGATTGGTACTCTGTACCAGTGTGGCCAGACGAGGTCATGGACAGTGAACTTCGGTCATTAACTGCGACTTCCCTTTTCTTCCGTCTGCATTTTTCACTTCTTTTTCTCCTTGCATATTTTTGTAGTCAGTAAGAGATAATCTGCGTCTGTATGCCCTTTGACCTCTGCTAAGAATGCGAACCACCTAAAGACAGGACTTTCCTCCCTCCCCTCCCCTCCCTGATGGCAGGTACGTCACTGAGCAAGTCCTGGAGAACCGTTCATGGGAGAGAAGTGATTGCATAATTTGACAATGGAAAAGAATGCCCGTCCTGGTCCTTATTTTTGCAAACTTTAAAAATTATGATTGTTATGTTATATTTTAAAGGGCATTATGAATCACTTTAAGCTTAATGTCATTACATGGAAAGAAATTTACGCTGTTGCAACGTTTCTATCCAAAGAAACATTAGAATTCATTACACGAAAACAGATCCCTTCTCTAGATCTGTCTGAAGGTTACTTTCCGGCCATCTGAAATCATTTTTCTTCTCTAGGGAAGCATTAAGGGTCTTTTATTATTCATGTAATCGTCTTTCTCAAGGAACTCCTGAGGAATATCATAATTGATTTCTGTCAAGCTGGGTAAAGTGTTAAAAGGGGCACTCATCAAAATGCAAGATAAACAGATATATTTACTCCATATTTATAAAGTTACAGAAAGTGGAAATATTTTTCCTAAGGAATTTTGATTACTTTAAATGGCAATTGTAATAAGGGGATAAAAGTCAATTTATGGGACAGAGGTCGGGTAAAAAACCAGATTTAAATGAATTTTCAGGAAAGTTTTTAAGAGGAAAAGCTAATCATAAAAATGCATTTTGAGGACTTGTGCAGGAAGTGACAAAAGCCAGCCTCGCCTCTATCTCAGGGACCCTCTTCCTGAAGTGAGGAGTCAGGCTGGCTGGCTTTGCCCGCACTGCTGAGATCTCTTCAAGGCCCGGGCTGACGTGAGCGAGGCTGCTTCTCCCCACTGCCCGGACCCACGGGGTGAGCGGGCTGAGCCCAGGATGAGAAAACTGCGGAGACAGGACTTTTCCATGGGCCCTGCGAGCAGATGCCGTAAGCCCCGACTGCGGCCTTGCCAAGGCTCCGAGACCCTGGTCGGTGCAACTACCGATTTTACTGCGGCTCATTCATGAGGACAGCCACTGTTGTGGTTAATGTACAACAGTGTTCTGTAGTGTTAGATAGAGTGCGGTAAATGGGACCGGCCTGAGTTTTCTTTTTTTATTGAGTTTATTGGGGCGATATTGGTTAATAAAATTATACACTTTCAGGTATACAGTTCTGTAACACATGACCGGTATGTTGTGTGTTCACCACCACCCCGAGTCAATCCTTCCGTCTCCACTGGTTTCCCCCTCCACCCTCCTCTGCCCCCCCGCCCCACACCCCCTCCCCTCTGGTCTTCCCCATACTGCTGTCTGTGTCCGTGAGTTTTGTTTTGTTTTGCTTCATTTCTTCACCTTTCTCGCCCAGCCCCCTCCCCTCCCTCCCCTCTGCCAGCTGTCCGCCTGCTCTCTCTGTCTGTGAGTCTGTCTCTATTTGGTTTGTTAGTTTATTTTGCTCATTAGATTCCACATGAGTGAGGTCATCTGGTAGTTGTCTTTCTCTGACTGCTTATTTCATTTATTAGCTCTCTGATCTTTATGCTTATCAGTTTTTTTATGCTAGTAAATTATTGCTAAAGAGATAACTAACTCCATGTAGTCAACTGCTGATTTGTAATTATGGTAATTTCAACATCTGCCAGATACATTTAGTCCAACTCCCTTATTTTATAGGTAATAAAACTGGAACTCCAGAGAGATAAGGAATTTATCTAAAGTCACACAAATAATTCGAGCTAGAATTAGCCCAGAACTCAGACCGGGTTGACCGGTTTGACCGGGAGCTCGAGAGCTTCAGTTGTCTGACTTATTAGTTCTTATTTTGACTGATAATGGACGTTTTTCTTCTGAGATGTCATCATGTTCATTTTATACATTACTGATAGCAAGACTGGATCAACTGCATAGAAAAAAATGTGCGTCATATCTATCTGAATGTATTATTGGTGGTCATTTAAAAAAATGGTAGATTGTTTAGACACACTGTGATTTCCCGGAACACTGGAGATACGTGACGATCACAAAGGGCGCTGGAAAGGAGCTCACTCAGCCCAGGAACTTGGATTTTAGTTCTCTCTTAGTCACCGGTCCTGCCGACGTCTCCTAACCACATGGCATGTCAGTTTTTCAAGCTGTAAAACAGAGACCATGATACCTTCTTGCATCTCTCAGAGGGGCAGCGTGAAGATCACAAGAGCTAACAACATGACGAAAACGCGTTAGATGAGAGTAATGTAGTTCATGTATAAAGAACAAAGCTGGAGGAATTTCACAAGGATCACCCTGGGTCAGACTGAGCAGATGATAAGCCTGCAGAGAGGTTTATATTTTCTTTGGAATTCTCTTAGTGGCTGGCTGCCTTATGCACCATGGATGACTCTGAAGGTGCGGTGATAAAAAGAAACATCCTACTTATTTTGTAGCGCAATTCTGATGAAATACATCAGTATGAGTCTTAAAGAGCAGTGGTGGCAGCTAATTAGCATTGCACCACATTTTATCACATCCCAAGGAAGGCTGGGAGGCCTGACTCACTGGCATTGCACACGGCGTACTCATTCAACAAACAAGGACACGGTGGGCTCCTGAAGGTGGAGACGTGAACAGCTGTTAATGTCAAGGAACGTGTACATTGTTTGCACAGCTGATCTGTCATATTCTTTTTATAGGGGGCAGAAATTAAAGCCCCTCAGTAATCATACTGATGAAAATAATAGCCGTGATTTATTGGTCTCCTGTTTCATGTCAGTTACTGTGCAAGGGTCATGCCTGTGGTGTTTCCAGTTCTCACAGTAAGCCCATGGAAGGTGGGGATCCTCACTCCTATTGTACTTAATAACGTCCTTATAGGAAGAAAACAAACCACATGGCGATGCGCGTGTCTCAGTTTGCATTTGTGCTGCGGCAGGTGCCCTTGTACCTCCTGTTCCCTCTGGACCGTGCTCGTGGCTCAGCAGAGGCCAGCATCACCGGTCCCAGCTGGCAGGTAAACGAAGGCGAGACGAAGTTAAATAACTTGCTCAGCTACCAGAGTTAGATCCTTGACAGCACCTTGCTTTCACCTGACTATTTTTTTTTCATTAGACCAATGGCTTTCCAAAGCAGCAGTTTCACAGCTGTATGCAGGACATGTGCCGGGCTGTAGGGAGAAAACACACACAGCCCCTGTTTGCGTGGGGATGAGTCCAGGTCAGAACTCTGAATAGGCCTACCTCTGGGGTCTGGGATGTTTAGGGTTTCTTCCCTTTTCTCTTGAATAGTTAAATAGCTAATTTATCATCACTACCATTCATTGACCACTAAGGAGCCTACCTCTATTATCTTGTTTAATCCCTTCAGCACCCTGGGAAAAAGGATTATACTATTTTTTTGGCGGGGTGGGGGGATGGAGGGTGGCGCAGGGGAGCAGAGAAACACAGATGCTGAGATGCAGAGCCAAAGCGGGGCAGAGGTTCCTGCCTCCTCCCCCATGCGGTTCATGAGCCTCGGCTGCCAAGTACAATAGTCACGAGTAACTGCACCCTCTGTCTTGCAGACTGCTTCTGCAGACTGGAAGGGCAGGAGAAGGGAGGGGCAGAGGGTTGGGGGGAGACCCAGGGGCTCTGCCTAACCTGGATCAGTGCAGGAAAGTCATAAAAAGGCTTGGTTGGCAGCAGCAGAGTGGAGTTGTGGGCTCTGTGAGGGGGGCGGGATCTGACTTCCCGTGTACCCTTCAGCGAGCAGCTCCGCTGTCACCCTGAGAACTCAACAGAAGACCGAACCATGTGGCACATGGGGAAGTGGGGGGTTAGAGAAGCTCTTGGAGGGAGTATGGAAGCGGAGTCTGACAGCACTTGGCTGGAATCAGTACCAGCATTCCAGTGTGTTCTATAAGGAACTAAACTCGGTTCTTGATCGATTCTTAGTTTAGTCTATGTGGCGTGATTCCTTCCTTACAACTTTCCTCTAGTCTCTCACGTTGAATCCTAAATGCCAACTCGACGACACCACGCCCCGCTTCTGAGCTGAACGACTGTGGCACTGTGTGCCAATGTACAGTGCTTCGTCCAGTCTGGCTCTGTGCGTGTGTATGTAAGAGCTTCAGAAACCTGCGATTAATGAGTGCAAGTAAAGATTAAGAAGAGTTTTTCGTTTTGGCAACTTACTGCTTTCAGCAGCTGACAGGGAGTATTGATAAGTTGGTTTGCCAGGTTGATTGTGGAAGTGAAAGCAAGTCCGACGGCCGAAGGGAAGCGCCCCGAAGGGAAGCGCCCCGTCAGTCACGTCTTATCCCGCGCACGGCCCCGCTTCTGCGCTTCCTGTCCAGAGCAGCAGACGCCAGGCTCTCATTTCCGGCCGACGCCTCGTCTTCCTGACAGGTGGCTCTGCCCCCCTGGCGCACCCCGTGCCAGTCTCTGACCCCCGCTTCCCACCTCAGTGATAACGCGGGCGTGACTCTTCGTTCCCAGGTCTGTTAGAGTACCAGAAAGAGGTTTCACTTTGGACTGCCGAAGGCGTGGGGTGAAATAAACGTCAGTTACGTAACTAACCATTGGCAGTAAAGGGATAATTTGGTGATCGACTTACTCTGATCACATTTATATTCCATGTAATTCGTATGGGAAACTGTGTATCACTTCTGGGGTAATCTATTTGATATACGAGTGACTTGAAAGGTTTCAAGCCACCTGTTTAATGGAATACTATAATTTTGTCTAAAAGTTCACTTAACATTTGAATTTGTTAAGTATTTCTTGTGTTATTCATTGATGCATGAAACAAGTATTAGGTGGATTCTCTTTGTTAATTGTGGGTTACGTTGTTCAGAAGCTTAAACATATCAGCATCAGGCCCCAGGGATTTATGGTGTAAAGTTTCACAGTTCACTGTTTACAGACCCTTTGATTATTTTATCGCTCAAGATGCAAGGCAGTATTGAACATGTTTGTGTGCCTTATAAATGTTTAAAGGTCACTTGGGAGGTTGAGAAATGATTGCATTCTGGTTCATTCCCTTTATTGACAAGCTATTCAGAAAAAAATTACTACGAGAGAAGATAACTAATGGCATATGTTTCTCAGGTCTATAGGAGGAAAACAAAACATAGCTTAGGGGAATGAAGCTAAAGTTAAAACCAGAAATTTCTCAGTGCTTAGACTTTTTTGCTATTTAACATAGTTGAGTTCTTTTAATAGTGTCTAGCAACTTTATTTTACAAATTAGCCTGAGCTAGTGACCACTTGTTTAATCTGAACTTTGCTTGCACTCTTAAACTCTCATGCAGTCGAGTACCACTCGACCACTGGGACACGTCCTGAGAAATGAGTCACAGCACGCACTCCCACACACCCGGGTGGTCCGGCCTGCGTGGCACAGCCTGCCCTCCTGGGCTACCAGTCTTCACAGCCGGGGACTGTGCTGAACCCTCACCTCCAAGTTTTGGGCCCCCCAGTTGACCTGGCCTGCAACCCAGGCATGTGCCCTGCCTGGGAATCAAACTGGTGACTTCTCGGTTCACAGGCCAGTGCTCAGTCCATGGAGCCACACCAGCCAGGGTGACATTCAGTCTTATTTTGTGTTAGTTTCAGGTATGCAGTGCAGGGGTTAGACGTTCCTGTACTTTACGAAGCGTTCCCCGTGGTATTCCCAGTACCCACCATAGTTGTTGCAGTATGATTGACTGCGTTCCCTGTGCTCAAAGGCTGACAGTGTCTTCTTTACCCTCCCGTCCCCCGGGCGGACTGAGTACTGGCGGCCCTGGCCTTCATTAAGCTGCTTTAACACCTGGGACCAAGAGCTCCCTGCAGGTCTAGAGCCTTTTCTGGTTTCCGGCCTCTTTGTCCCTGCTCTAGTTCAGGGCACACACGAGGCTTCTCCTTCAGCAGCCTTTATTTCAGTCCTACCACCAGAAAGCAGATGCTTTCAGGGAGCAGAGTAATGTGCAGCCCAGCAAGTGCTCTCAAATTATAACGAGCACTTCCATGCTAATGAGGCTCGAGGCCGTGTCTGAGTTCTCGGAAAGGACACGGCACCTGTATTAGACAGATGGAACGCAGCCCGGCTGTGCTCGGGGTGCTCGGAGCAGAGCTCATCTGCACCCTCATTTCTCTTCCATAAAAGGGAGGAAGTGCTGCATCAGCCGCGGTAATAGCAGCGAAAGTGGCACATGGAGGGTTTTTGGACAGGATTACTGCGGAGAATGACGAGGAGTGGGCGGCACTGGCTGCGCAGAAGGGGAGGTGAAAGATAATGGCCCGGAATGAGCCTGGGGCGCTGATAGTGAGGGCTGAGTGCACATTAGAATAACAAAAACGCTGGTCCTGAAGTTCTTGGGGTTTTCACGTGGATTTTCAAACAGAATCACGTTGAGCTGTGTGACTTTTTGTAACTTAAACTTTTTTTTTTTGGTGACTGCGATAGAGGGAATTCTGGGAAAACGTGGCACATGTCAAATACTGTCTGAGACACAGGCCCTTCACCTGAGAACTGTGACGGGGCGTGCTGCTTCCTCCTTGGAAAAGGAGGGAAAGAAAAAAGCTTTGGCGTTGTCCTGGCAACAGCCCTAAAGGACCAGGGGAGGAGAGGCGAGGGTGGGGTGGAGGGATGGCGAGCGGAGCGAAGGGTGTTTTAAAAACTGGCCCTTTGGGGAAAATAGTTACCTCAAACAGTTCCCAAATTTGATATGAGCGACGGCCGCTGATCAGACGTTTAAAGCCCAGAATGGTCAAGTATTCAGGGTTCGAATGAATCACGTGGACCGGCGAGGAGGAAGGTGGATTCCAGTCCACTCCCACGCACGATGGGGCAGGGATCTCGCCGGTTCACCTCTTTGTCAGAGTGGGAAAACCTGGCCGGCTCGCGCCGTCTGTGAGAGAGAGCATCATCCCGACGCGCCAGGGTTGCGGGTTTGATGCTCCGTCAGGGCACCACAGGAAGCAACCAGTGCATGCTTCTGTAGGTGGAGCAGCAAGTCGGTTTCTCCCCCCCATCTAAAAACAACCTATACGTTTTTTATAAAGATTTTTAAAAATTTATTTATTTATTTATTTTTAGAGAGGGAAGGGAGGGGGAGAGAGAGAGAGAGAGAAACATCAATGTGCGGTTGCTGGGGGCCGTGGCCTGCAACCCAGGCATGTGCCCTGACTGGGAATCAAACCTGCGATGCTTTGGTTTGCAGCCTGCACTCAATCCACTGAGCTACGCCAGTCAGGGACGTATATATATATATATTTTTTAATTTAGAAAAATAAAAGAAGGGCTACCCTCTTTCTTCTCTTTGCTAGAATACCTGAGCGGTGATCCTGTTAGGAGGGGGGAACAAACCGAAGTTCCTTTTCTCCCGTCCCACGATCAGGTCTGCGGCTGGCCTGCGTGCGTCCCCCGCCCCCGTCCTCTCACAGTGAAGAGCCTGTGCCCGTCTGGTCTACGTTGGGTCATTGACACCGTTTTCCCGCTTTCTCTAGGATCTCTGGGAACTCACGCAGTCTTCTCTCGCACTGCTACCCACGACAAACAGCTGTCCTCTCCCGGGCATTTCTGGCAGCCCACTAACAGGCTTCCCCCTCTCCTGTTAAACTAATGAAACAAGGAGGCGGCTGCAGGGAGGCCGGTTCTCACACCTTTGCCGCCCACAGCCAACCCAGAACCTCTGCCCGTAAATGCACCCAGGTTAGGAAATCAGAGCCCCGGGATGACCAGCCACAGCCAGCCAGGCTTTTCCCAAGGAGGCGGGCGCCTGCGCTGTGGCCAGGGGAGGCCTCGCCCCGCACCGCCTCCTGTCTGTCGGCTCTCCTGACCCCGTCCGTGGGCTGTCCTCAACACCTCTTGTTGTCAAGGCCCCATCCGGACAGATGTTTTGGGCAAACATACTGTACAATTTCTTCAGTGTGCCTTCGTTGATCTTTCAGCGTGTGTACGTTGAAAAGCCCTCCCGGTTTCCCAGTGCCTTGTCGTACTCACATCCTTGCCTCCTGCGTGGCGCTCTCCCCCGCAAAACACGTGTCACGTTTGTTAGTGACCTCCCTGTTGCCGGGTTCGGTCGATGCTCCTCCGTCATTACTTTTCTCAGTCCTCATCAGCATTTGCTACCATCTACCAGTTCCTTTCTTGTGGCACAGTCCTCGAGTGTCTCCCTGGGCGCCACGTTCTCCTGACCTTCCCCTGACGAGACTGGATGGTTTCCTCAACGTTTTTCCTCCCAGCTTCTCGTTCTTTATCCACATGTAAAACGTGGCGGCTCCTTTGGGCTTTTCCTGGATCCTTTCCCCTTCCCTTTCTCTCCTCCCTCACCGCACTGTACTCCTCCTGGGGAATCTCGTCCATGTCCTTGACTTCGAATATCCTCTTTATGTCTTTGACTCTGCAGTTCAGGTCTGTAGCCCAGAGTTCTCCACTACATATATCTAACCAAGTGTATCCACAAGGGAATTCTTGATTCTTCCCAAACCTGTCTCTTGCCCCAGCCCTTAAGTTTTCCCATCTCACTGAATGGACTCACCATCAACTCAGCTGCTCAAGTCAAAAAGCGGGAGTCACCCCCCGCCCTTCCCTCCCCCCCTTGCATCCGCTGGATCCCCCAAGCGCTGTAACTGCCGTCGCCAGCGTGCTTCTCCCGGTCCAGTCCCCGCCGTCACTTCTCTCCTGGGCTGCAGCTCCCCAGCCTGCCCGCCGGTCTCCCTGCGTCCTCCGGCCCCCAGCGGTTCTGATTCCTCGGTGCGCTGCATACGTGTTATCTTTAGCTATAGACCTCGTGTGTCCTCTCCTGCTTAAAAAGTGTCAGTGACGTGCTGTTGAAGTTAGAATGAACTTGAAACTCTTCTGGGCCTTCAGTAGCCTGCATAATCAGAGCCCTCCCTAGCTCCTCGATGTATTTCAACTCACTCTCGCATTTTTGTATTACATGCCAGCAAAGTCGATTCTGTTTCGGTTTCTCCAGCACGCAGAGCTCTTTCCTGCCTCAGGGCCTTTCACTTACTGCTCTTGCCTTGACCTGCAAGTGTCTCCCATCCTCCTCCAATATTTCTCATCCCTGGAGTCTCAGCCAAAATGTTCTTTCCCTAGTGAGTAGCTTTCCTTGACAACTCTCTCTTTTTTTTTTAATAGCTGTCCCTTCTCCACTTTAGCACAGAGTCATTTTCTTGTACTTGGAACATTGTAATTCTTTTCTTATTTATTTATTCACTTTTTTTTGTTGTTCACCTGGTTTTTGTTCATGTCAGTAATGCACACATAAAGGATCATTCTTTATAGTACAGGGGGCAGGGTTCATGTAGGCAACATAGTGGAATCACACAGTTTGAGTCTGTGAATCATTTTGTGTTCTCTTAGGTGTTATTTAACCTCTCTCAACCTCAGTTTTCTGATCTGTAAGATGTGAACAGAGCACATGAGATGATGTGCATGGATGTATTAGCAAAAAGTCTGGTGTTTCATGAACATTCCACAACTCTTACCTGGTGATTCTATTGTTTATGTTTTTATTCCCCAACAGGTAGTAAGTCCAGTGCTTGGGACACAGTAGGTGCTCAGTAAATATTTGTTCAGTGATTAAATAAATGCATGAATGGTGGGCCCAATTAATTCATAGAGATGTTTGGAGGATGAGACACACCTGTGTGAAGTGACTAGTGCCTGGGACATACTCTGAGTGGTCAATGAAACTTTATCATCAGTTCTCAAAGAGCCTGCCTATTGGATCAATTAATAAATGAAGAACTCCACCCAGGGCTCTTATCTAAAGCAATCACCATCGTTAATCACCCTCTGGGCCCCACCCTCCCACGTTGTAAAGCATGTGGCTCCTATAATTGTCTCCCCTTATCTCCTACACCCTCCTCATTAGATCCCCACCAAGAACAAGCATGCTGAAACAACTTTCATCGCAGCCGCCCCGCCCTTGGGTCCCCATGTCTCCCTCCAGTCACCACCCCCTCTCTGCTGCGTTTTACAGTCACACTCTTAGAGAGGTGTTTACACTCTGTGTTTCTGGTTCTTCCCCTCCATTTCTGCATGGCCTCCGGTCGAAATTTCTCTTCCACCTCTCCACAGGAGCTTCGTTTGTCAAAGTCATTAATGACGTTGTCAAACTCAGTGCTCCACTCCCGGTTCTCAACCTCCTGGACCAGTTGGCAGCGCAGATAGCTGCTCCTTCCTTTCTGGAAGCACTTTCCTGTGCGTGAATTCCAGGCCACTTTTTCTCAGTCTCCCTGTGCCAGTTCCCCCTCAGGTTCCCAAACTCCAGAGTTTGCCTCCATGTTAGAACCCCTTCCTTCTCCACAGTCACTCCCCGTGGAAACTCATCCAGTCCCATAGCTTTAAATACAGTCCAAACACTGATGATTCCCAACTTTTATTTTTAAGATTTTATTTATTTATTTTTAGAGAGGGAAGGGAGGGAGAAAGAGAGAGAGAGAGAAACATCAATGTGTGGTTGCAATGCCGTGGCCTGCAACCCAGGCATGTACCCTGACTGGGAATCGAACCTGGGACACTTTGGTTCACAGCCCGCGCTCAATCCACTGAGCTACACCAGCCAGGGCAGATTCCCAACTTTATACTTTCACCTTCGACCTTTCTCTGGAACTCCATACACACAAGTGGCTCCTTGATTTTCCCATTCGGGTGTCCAACAGGCATCTGAAATGCAACATGTTCAAAACCGTACTCGTGTTGAATCACTGTGTTGTACACCTAAAACTAACATAATACTGTATGTCGACTGTAACGTAAAAAAAAAGTCATGAGTTGTAAAATATGGCGTAGGGATTATAGTAAAAAATAATGTAATATCTATGCATGGTGACAGGTGGTAACTAGACTTACTATGGTGAACATTTTGTAAGGCATATAAATACTGAATCACCGCTGTATACCTGAAACTGATATAATATTGTATGTCAACTATAATTTAAAGACCCCCAAACTTACCCACTTACCCACACAGCTGCCCCAGTGAAGAAAATGGCGTATCATTCCCCACTCAGAATCGTCTGATGGCCGTCGGTTGAAAGTCGATGCTAAAGTACTTACCACGGCCTGACACCTGTCTGACCTCGCTCTGGAGCTCCGGCGCCTTAGTGATCCACCTCCCCCCGCCCCCCCCCCTGCCCCCGCCGGCCCCACTCCAGCCACGCCAGGCAAGTTGCTGCGTGTGGAGCACGCCAGGCGTTCCCCTGCCTTCGGGGCCCGGCGTGTGCGGATCCTCTGCCTCGCTTCTTCCCCAGATGTACCCCATGTCTCGTTCCTTCAACTCCTTCCGGTCTCCATCCAGTGTCCACCTTTCTGGGAGGGCGTCCTTAACCACCCAGTACAGAATTATACGCCCCTCATCACCATCGCCCTGTTTATTTTCCTTCATTTATACCCATCACCCACTGACATTTTATATACTTGATTATTGTCTCTCACCTCACTAGTACATACATTCCATAAAAGTTTATTCTTCTCTTTACTCCCTGAACCTACAATGGTAGGTATTAAAGTTGCTTAGTGACATTAACCTGCTGAAATCGCAAAGCCTCAGTTTGCTGGAGCAATTTGCATTGTAGAGGAAAGTGTGTTGGGATTCTTGGTGTCCCTGAAGGCCAGTAAGCAGGTGGCCAACAGTTCCTGTCTTCTGTGCATACTGCCAATTCTGTCTATCAGCAAAATCAAACTTCCTCTTTGGAAGAATTCTGTGCAGCTGTAAGTTGTGCTGCGCATTGCAACAGAAACAGATTGCTGCGGGCTGACTCACTCACTGCATGACTCCGGTACTCCCAGGCCCTGCCTCCGTCTCAGCTCCTCCCAAGCACCTCCTAATTGTCTATTTAAAGTGGTACCAAAGGGGAAAATCTGGTCTGAGAGCAGGCTTCCCTGTGATTCAGGGTGATAAAGGTGCCATTCGACGACTCGTCCTCCCAGGGGCGGCGGGCAACTTGTCCAGTCTCCCGTCTCGTGGGCGATCGAGTGCCTTCTGGCTTCCCCGGGGAGCTCAGCTGCACTTGCGACGTGATGTTTGTGATGTCTGTGCCGGCCCGCATCCCTCCCAGGAGCAGAGCGAAGCCATAGACCGTACACCTCCCCAGCGGCTCTTACTCTAAAGCCTGGCCCGTGTACGAAACTCATTTGCGCAGTTGGTGATTTAAGCGAACAATAGCAACAATACCCACTTCAGTCTCCACAAATATTTCTTCTTTTTTCTCTTTCTCCTTTTTGCAGACCAGATGTTTGGAACCAATTTGTGCATTTGCCTCAGTTTCCCATGAACTTGCATATTTGATTAAGCCTAAATTCCCATTAAAACCTTATTTTAAAAGAGTTTGGCCTTTTATGAGCTATCAGGAGTGATGAATTAGATTTCAAGAGATCCTTGCCACAGAAAACTTGAAAGTATTTTTGCTTCTCTTCTTCCAGGAACTTCTTGCCATGAGAGTTAGTGGATATATGTCCTAATACTTTCTAAATTTGGTAGAAATGTTTGGCATCAACTTAGATGCTTTTGCTGATACTAATTTCAAATCTTGTAATTAGCACATTTGTTTAGGAGAGCTTGTGTTCCCACGGTCATGTGCAGGGTTAATTAACATGTGCACGTCGCTGTGTGTGCTGACCTTAAGTACCATCTTGCCTTTAAAAATAAACCTGTAAGAGGTGCTTAACTCCTACTAAAACAACTTTCCAAATTCATAATTGGCCTCCCAGCCATCAGCCTTTCCCCTATCTCCTGTATCTTGCTTAGCAAAGTAAATCTTTTTAAGAAATTATTTTCTCATGTCATGTCTCTATAAAAAGACTAACATTTCCAACAGACGTCAACTCAATCATACACACACATACATGTACACAGTATCTCATTCTAAGAGGCAGTGGGCTAAGCTAGCAGGAAACGACAAAAATAAAGAAGACATGTTTTCTGTCCTCAAATACAGTTGGACAAGGACTAAATTTGATATATTTTTATTCAATGGCTTTTAACATATCCAACCTTACTTTTTAAAACTTATCTCCCACAGAGTCTTTGAAGTCTAAAATGTTAACTTAGGAGCATGCTTTGTGCATCCTTGATTCCTACCCGGGGAAATAGGATTCCTGACCTGTTTTTCCACTCCTTTTCCAAACTGTGCTCAGACTGTAGCTTTGTCTACAGGTGTCCTCAGTGCCTAGTCTACCCACATGCCCTTCAGTCTGCTTCATGCATTCCTTTGCGTCAACTTTTTATTCCTGTGTCTTACTTTTGCAAACTGACTTTCACCTTTCTGTCTTATTTTTATATGCCTCACACATAGAAGGTGGCCAGTATTTGTTCCCTTGTAAGAACTCATAATTTTACATTTTTTTCGTAAGTGGAACTTTTAAAGTCCTATGTTCTTTTAAACTGCTGTGTAGCTGGGGCTCTGGCGTGGAACACAGAGCCTCTGGGTGGACTGCTGTCGGCGTCACATCCGCTGGAGACTCGGCGCGTGAGCGCTGCTCGTGAAGTTTGTGAGCGATCCGTACCAGAAGTGAAACTGAGGGAGTCAGGGGGGTGGAGGGCTGGCAGTCTGGCTCACGTATTGCCAATGGATATTTTTTTTTCTGGATTTTCAGTCTCAGAAGCTCTTACCTGATTTGTGCTAAACACACTCGAGTCAGATGTAAAAGCAGAGTCTTCCCAAGGTAGTCTCTTCCCGGAAATTTCCCCTCGTAAAAAATATTTCGTAGAAGTGTGGTGAACGGGGAAGAAACAAAGGAAATGGAATATTTTATTTTAAAATTTATTTATTTATTTTTAGAGAGATGGGAAGGGAGGGAGAAAGAGAAGGAGAGACACATCAGTGTGTGGTTGCCCCTCACGTGGCCACCACTGGGGATCTGGCCTGCAACCCAGGCGTGTGACCGTCTGGTTTGCAGCCCACGCTCAATGCACTGAGCTGCACCAGCCAGAGCGGAAATTGAATATTTTAAAGACATCTTTTGTGAAGTGGTGATATTCTAAAGAGTTTTCCTTCTCTGATTAACCAGAAATCATTATTTGGGACCTTAACATAGGACTAATTTTCATTTTTCAACTCTAATAATTTTCCTAAATCTCTTCTGTGATTCCTCCTTTGGGTTTGTACTTACTGCAATTTCACACTCTCATCGTGATACATTGTCATATCCATTACAGTGTCTGATTGCTTTCCTGGTGCTTTGCTCATCACTAACCACATCGTAGAGTGGAGTCCTTCTGGAATATTCCTCCTCTTGAAGAACAGCTAATCCACTCTACAGGTTGAGGATTTTTACTATTATTACCCTTCTCTAATTTCTGGTGTATACTTTTTTTATCAAGCTACTGACTAAAGAGAACTTATTCTAAAAATAATTTGTACGTATTTATTGGTAAGGAATATCACCTTTTGCAAGAAGTGGATTTATGAACTTTTATTTATTATTGTTATTTTTAATCCTCACTTGAGCACATGCTTATTGATTTTTAGAGAGAGGAAGGGGGAGGAAAGCTGGTGGGAGAGAAACCTTGGTATAAGAGAGAGACATGGATTGGTTGCCTCCAGCACTCACCCTGACTGGGGATCGAACCACAGCCTTTCCGTGCGTCGGACGATGCTCCGGCCAACTGCGCCACCGTTCAGGGCAAGACATTTTAAGAGTGAATAACTTCACTTGTGTCCTGGCTTCTGAACAATGATTAGGGCATTTGAATTATGGCATGATTTGTAAAAAAAAAGAAAGCGCCAAGACTTATAATATCTAATATGGGTGCTAATAAGAAGATGTGTTCAAACACGCAACTCTGACAATAAGTAAAAATAGCTGAGGAGTCAGGGGATGAGAAAAAGCTCTTAGCGTTAAACTGTATTGTTTGTTGGATTGATGCTCAGCAATCTAGCGATCTCTTCCTTTAGCAACCGTGTTTATCACGTTAAAAGAAATCCCTGCCTTGTTCTTTAACACAGGAGGAAAAAAACTTTGAAAATCTTTCAGTTGTGTAAATAAATATTGGGTATATGAATATCGATGGCTTTGTTTCAGCTGAACATTGTTCCAGAATAACTCAGTCCGACCCCCTCAAAACTGTCACCGGCAAGTGAAACAAAATAAATAAAAATAATCTTTGAGGAGTTGCAGTAAAAAAAAATCACCCCTAAACATAAATAAGACTAGAACAGAATGTGCTCATTAAAAAAAACAAAATTAACTACAATTGTTCAAAGCCAACTGAAGAATTCCTTCTCATGATTCTGCTCATGAGCCCTTCTCCATTGTATAAGGTGTTTAACAGTGTAAGAAATGAGAGCATAGGGAGGCAGGTGCTGGTTACACGTCAACAGGTGCTTCCTGTAAGCGATGCGCCAGGATTAACATCAGCTGTGTAGTTCCATGGTCTACACATTGTGTCTTTTTGAATCCGTTTGACCAAAAGGAGAAATCAGTCATATAAGGAGATCCGAATAAAATATATGATTTTGTCAAAATAATTTTGAATTAGTTGTCATTTCTCATTTAGCTGTCTTGTCACATATCTTACAGTACTTTAAATTAGATCTCCACAAATATCTTATTTCATCAGATGGCCCATAAGCCTTGAAAACTTCCCACAGATTTTACTTCTTTGTTTTCTCTTATATATAGAACAGAAATTTGTATGGAACAGAACAGAACGTCATAAATGTGTTTGGGACTTCTGATTGGCGAAGGACGTGTGGTTTAAAATATGGTTTATATACTCCTTGAGCTAGCAATTTACAGAGAATAAGAACATAATTAGATACACTGTAAGTCTAATTTGAACATATTTCAATAGATACCTAAGGCCCTAATCTGGATGTTACAGAGTTATATCACTCTGTTCTATAAATGCACAAGTACTAGCCTGAAAAAGGCTCTAATTAACAGCATAGTAAATGATAGGATTGATTTTATCATGCAAATAAACTCGTGACTAATACGTAGGCATTTTTTATATAGTCGAATTCTTCCCAGTCCAAGTTATGATACATCGCATAAGCATTAAGTTAGACACACATGTAGAAAACAAGCTAGAAAAAAAATTGTGTTAATAAAATGATGTGTATATAAAGGGTTTTTGGTAAAATATCAGGTGATTTAAGTTAAAATTGAATGATTTTTATGAATTTTTATATTTTATACTTTTTTGGAAAAAACAGCATAGCACTAAAATAGAGATTAAGGAAAAAGCTATTAAGAGATTGTATTTTTTTTCCATTTAAGTACATCTTGAATATCTTTCCATTTAAGTCCAAGTCATGAGAGGAGAAATGATGTCTTCAGCCTTTACCTTTTTCTATAACTTCTCAAATAGTTCTTCAATACGAAGTATCAACTCAAATGGTCTGTGAATGAGGAAATCAGGTAACCTCAGACTCACCGTCCTTCAATCCGTCCATTGAGTAACCGTGAGTGAGTTTGTCGGGTGGAGCGCTGCTGGGCGCCGGGCAGGTGCTGCCTGCGAGCATGGAGATGCCCAGAGGGGGTTCAGCCAAATGACGGGGAGGAACAGGTTCCTTCTCTTCTCCCTGTTAAGTCCCAGGCTTGAGGGTTTGCTGCTTTTTATGTGCATTTTCAGTTTTAGAACGCAGTCTGTATTTCATGGGGCCGGTGCAGTGCAGCGTCCGTTGTAGTGGGTGTCACCGGACACTTACTGGGTGGTCTCAGACACGCCTTTGGTGGGACCTGCCCCAGGACCCCACGGTTCATAAGTCACACCAGAGGACCACGGGAGTCCTTCCACAAAAGACCTCTGCCTCGTGACCGGGCAGGGCTACCTGATCCAGCCTCTACTAGAAGCTCTTCCCCAGAATTCTAGAACTGACACCTGGAAGATGAAGGTTACCTGCCAGGTGGATTTAGGGACAGAGGAAACCGCTCCACACATACACACACACACGGAACCATTCACAAATGAGGAGACAAAGAAAATTTCAATGACTTTGCACCTTGGGTCCCAGACCCCTCGGAGTCTCTTAGCATTTATGTCATTAAGCCCAAAAGATTTCTGGGGGGGGGGCCTTATAATAAAGTTCCATTTTCTATCTAGGCTAGTTAAAATTGGTTTCTGCAGTTAGGAAAAATCCTAACTAATTGTAGTGGGCATGCGTTGTTCACCTCCTCCGATTTAATCCTTCCTTTCCTCCTGTCTCCCTGCTTTCCCTTTTATCACCGACATCTAGAATTTCTTTTGGGGGATTAGAAAACATATTTTAACCGTCCTGGTGGGGGACATAGGTGAAGATTGACATCACCCTTAGGCCCAGAGACGGGGGCCCTCCCTGCCAATCAGCACAACTCTCGGTCTTGTTTACAGTGATTGAGTTAACGGTGGGCCTGTGACTCCCACTTCAGTGGGCAGGGAGATGCTGTGTGAGAGATTCTGGGAAGAGCACCCGTTCTCATTAAGTGGAGTGGCGGGAGACGTCCCCACTTCTTCCAAACAGCGCGGCAGGGGAGTGGGACGGCTGGACCAGCCCCGCAGCCGGCCCTCCGTGAAGGAGCGGGCAGGGGACAGCGAGACGTGCGGAGGCGGCAGAGCCCGAGGACACAGGGAGGCAGAGACGTGGGGGCTCGCTCTCCGGGTCCAGTCACGACCGCAGCACCCCCCGAGAGCGCACACGTGTTTCTCCCTCTTTTTTTGTTTTGTTCGAGTCATTTCAGTGAGACTTGCTACTTCTAAACAAAAGTGTCACAATCAACAATGCCTTCAGAATATTTCCCCCAGGTTTCTTATTTTTTTTTTGCTAACATCTTGGGGGCTGAGAAGCCGCCTGATTTGCAGGGTCTGGATTTGCTGGTTTAGTCACCTCTGGGCCGTTCTCTGAGAAATTCTGATCCGATAAGTGGTGCTCCTCCTTCCACAGTGAAGCTCCGTTTTGACGGATCACAGAGACAAATGAGGAACAGGACGTTGGAGACCAGACAGGAGATTGAAATGCACCCTCTCCATCGGGCTGTCCTTACACGACTTTCTGTACTTAGGCATCGAAGCAACCTCAGAAGGGTGACTTTCTAGAACGTGATCTTCTTGGTGGATATGTTCACCTGAAAGTTTTAGGTTTTCAGGCTTTGACTGAGGATTGGGAAACTTCGTGACGAGGCCTGCTGTAGATGAAATTGCACCTCCAGAAGCAAACCACCAGCTCCACAAATTAAGTTACAGGCTTGCACTTAGCCTTTATCGTGGAAAGGGTGACACACGCTTTTGATAACTTAGAATGAAACTGTCCTTCTAGTCGAGAAGATGATTGTGTGTGATTTTCAGTGAGGTGGCCTTGGAGGAGACATGAGAGGGACTTCTGTGTCCTTTCCCTGCACCAAGCACGGGGCTGCTGCCCCTCTGTCCGGGATGTCCAGACTCTCGTTTGCTGTCAGTAGAGATGGGGGAACCTTCTCTTCCTCCTTTAACTTCTTCTCGTTTTCATCTTCCTCTTCCTTTCTCATGCTAACCAACCAAGGAAGGTTTTTTTTACTGGAAATATCAACCCATCTTTAACTTCTCATGATAAAACCAGTAAAAACGACTACAGCCGCCCCAACCAAATCTTTATCCGTGCTCAGCTTGAACCACCAGACAACTGTGGCTGAGACGCGGGCCTAAGGGATGTACGTACCGGCTTCTCTCCGTCACGGTTTGGAGGTGTGGCCTTTAATGTAAGAGCTGTCTGTAGATTTCCAAGCTGCATGGCTGCGTGAGTTCGCCGTCTTATCTGTCTTGGAACGGGAGTGAATCTGGACAAAATGTTTTACTTATTGCTTAGACTGTTTGTTCCTTTGTCACAGGGCCCTTCTTGTATATCGCAGCCGCAAATATTTAACATAGCTTTAGTGTGACGAGTTGGAAGAGCAGATTTAAGGGATATTTTCTTTTCAGATGCCACGAAGGGACTTTGAGAAAAGTAAGCACTTTCCTTGCTCATATGATGGCATGTAGAAGGCACATTCTGGACAGTAAGTAACTTCTTAAGTGCTGTGATCTACGGCCCTTGAGACCGAAATGTCAAGTTTTACAAAAGAATCTTAAGGTGCAGTGCCCTTCCCTGTGACGACGGACACGCAGGAGTCAGGGAGCGAAGCAGGCCGCGGCGTCTCACGCGTGGGACCCTGCTCCTCGGCCCCCAGGGGCGGCCTCGCCCGGAAGTCGGTCCCCCTGCTTGTTGCAGTCAGGGCCACCCACTTTCCCAGTCACATCTGGCAGAAAGAGAGAAGGCATTTCCTCCTCTTTGTCTCAGAACTGAGGGAGAACTTTCTCAGAAGTTCCTCACACACTCTCCTGCCCAACTGCCAACGGTCGTGGCAGAGGCCTTAAGGGAGGTGCCACTCGTCCCTGGGAGCCCTGGGAGTGGAGGAGAGGCGGGGCTGCCTGCTGGCTGATGCCTGTTCGCGCTGTTTGCAAAGAGACACTCCCCTGGGCTAGATGAGGAGGAGTCCGCAGGCACTGCCTGTCTTCGTCCCTCCCCAAGTCCTGTGACTAAATGCCCCTCCCCCAGGTGACCTTGTACAGGACAGTCCCTTCATAACCCCACGTGGCAGCAGAGCTGAGAGAGTCTAGGGAGGTGGGTGGTAGACCGAGTACCTGGGGCAGGACCACAGGAGCACAGTCCTTTTCTCGGCCTGCAGTCCCGAGCTGCAGGGCTGCTCCTGCTGCGGCAGGTCCCCGGTGGGGCCCATCGGTCCACGGTGGGGCCGGTCTGTCCCCTCCCCCGTCCTGAATGCGCTGTCTCCACCACCACGGCCTGTCCCTTGCATAGGTTTTTTGGGAACAGCATCAACTGTCAACCTACGTCAACTTGAACTCCTGAGTGTGTTTCATTAAGGCTCCTCAGATACACCCCCATTAGGCAGAGCTGCTCAGAAGAAGAGACTGGGAAGGAGAGAGACCATGAGGCCAGCGAGTCTGGAGAGCGGCCGAGGAAGTCAGGTGCTTCCACCTTGGAGGTGGCTGAGGGTCACCTCCCAGGGTGGGGTGTCTTGTCCCCACCCCATCCTTTTGTGGGAGAGGTTCTCCTTTCTGGGGCTGCACATGGAGGGTGTCTCGATCTGTTTGAGCTCACGCCCTACTTCCAGCATCGGAGGGAAGGGGAGAGAAGGCGAAACGGAGGGAGAAAACGTCCGTGTACGGCTGCCTCTCGCACGCCCCCGACTGGGGACCTGCTCACAACACAGGCATGTGCCCTGGCTGGGAATCGAACTGCCCATCTTTCGGTTCCCAGGCCTGTGCTCGGTACACTGAGCCACACCAGGAAGGGCCATTTCCGGCCTCTCGAGGGAATTCACCAAGTCAGACTTCGCTGCGTGCGGGGAGTGCCCTGCTGCCAGGACTCTGCCTGCCGCCTCCACGGAGCCCACCTGGTGGGGCCTGTCCTCCCAGGATGCAGTGCTTCCAATCCTCCCCACCCCCCACACATACACATTCCTTCTGACTTTCTTCTTTTGCAAAGGTGGGAGGGCGTGTGTGGGGAGGCTGCCGTCTCTGCCAGTGCTTATAAGGGAGGTGACCCAGGGGAGAGCAGTGCCCTGGGAGCATCCAGAAACAGCTCCTGGTTTTCCTGCCTGAAGGCGGGCCCTGGGGAAAGGAGTAAAGTCTGTCTTTCCTTATAGGCGGGCAGTTTGTTCTTTTCCAGGTTGTAAATCTGGTGCCTTCAAAAGACTGTGATTCCTCAATCCGCTCTAGGGCCTGTTGGGGCGGCAGAATTTCCTCTGGGAATCTGGCGATAGGTGGCCTGTCACTCGCAGGTGTCGGTGTTTTGCATTTTTGTCCTGAGATCTTCACAGGCACTTGAGGGGAGATTTTGAGATATGGCTTCCGAGATCTCTGGCCAGTGGTCGTTGGAAACTGGAGTCTGAGCGCAGTGTTTAGATAACGACATCTATAGAGCCATTTAAAATAATGTTTCTGTTTGGAAGTGAAAAGAAGTCATCATTGCTGGTTTGACCAGATGCCCATTTAAGTGAGTAACTTCACCTCAGCTTGATGACTGATCTCCCTACTGGAAGTTAGTGCACAGTTTTTAAAACCAATACTGTCTCTTTTAAAAAAATTGTTTCCCGGCTTCTATTTAAATTAAAAGTATCGTGTCCCCATGCTTCTTAAATAAAGCTTCACTGATGTCAGCACCCATCTTGTCAAAGAAT
This sequence comes from Phyllostomus hastatus, assembly GCF_019186645.2. Taxonomy (NCBI): domain Eukaryota; kingdom Metazoa; phylum Chordata; class Mammalia; order Chiroptera; family Phyllostomidae; genus Phyllostomus; species Phyllostomus hastatus. The sequence continues at coordinate 19,939,267 of NW_025333607.1, read as the reverse complement.
CTCCTCTTAGCAGATACACTGGGACTTGGATTGTCAACTGATATTTTAAACGAGTAAGAGTTAATTTCCCCCTCGCTTAAATTCTTCAAAGGCTAAAATTGTTTTATCTGTAGATATAAATACACACACACACACACACACACACATTTTTCGGACCATAAGACCCACCTAGGTTTTAGAGGAGGAAAATAGGAAAAAAATTTTTGAAGCAAAAAATGTGGTAAAATATGTAATGACATAAATTACATAATATTTCACCAGTGTAAATGTAAACAGAACTCAACAGCAGCATTAACAACCATTATTCCTCCCAATTTTGGGGGCAAACGGTGCGTCTTATAGTTTGAAAATACAGGATATGTGTGTATACGTGTATACACACACACACTATATGTGTGTACGTGTATACACACACACACTTTTATTTCTTCCAAATTATTGATTGCATCTCCTTTTACATTTCTGTCCCTACTGATACCATGCTCGTTTCAATTCTCATTTCTCCTTATCTGCACAGTTAGTCTTTCTTGTCACTTCTCCTCAGCTCCATCTGCCCCTCAGGAAGCGCCCAGAGCAGACTTGTGGGGACAATTCTCACTTTGTCATTCCCTTGCCCAAAAACCGTTTTACGAAATCCCCACAGTTCTTTAACACTGCAGCACAGAATCTTTACCAGGTGCTTTTGGGTCCTCCGGGTCCAGTGACCTCCTAGCTCTTAGCTGGCATTTCTCTAGCATTCTGAATTGTCTGGCCTGGATGTTTTGTCTTCAAAACATGTTTCTCCCCTCGCTTCCAGAACCGCATTCTTCCTTGATGGTACTGATACTGCGGTTAGCTGCTTCTCTCTCCCTCGATGGGTCGCATCGTGTCTCTGACACGTGCTTGGCTTCTTCTGTCCTCTCTCCGCACCGGGGGGCCCCACTTCGTCTCACACGTGGGCGTGCACGTGCTCACTGAGCGCTGCAGAGCCTCCCCAGCCTGGCTCTACACTGACGTTTCCAAATGCCTGCCGATAAAAACGCGTGTTTATGTCTCCCGCTAGAAAGACTTCAGTGGCCAGAAGTAGTTTGATTATTACATTTAGAGAAAAATCTGAACCCTTCTTCTTGTCTGTAAATGATATGTAAACAGTCTACAATTGTAGATCACAGTTCCATAGTGGGCGCAGAAGAGAGGGCAGTGGCAAGAGGGTTTGACTTTCCACTTGGGCACTGGAGCCCTAAGTGTCCCTTAAACTCACGGGCCCTGCATTAGGGGTCCTTACAATGTGGGCTTACCTAGCCGAGTCAGCTGGAAACGGGCGTGGTTCTGTCCCAGATGAGCAAAGTGACATTGGCAAGGCACCCCACCTCCCTGGTTCTCCCTCCCTTCTGAAATACTGAGGTCAGGGGATCATTCTCTCTATGTGGAAGACCTGTTTTATACACTGCTGCCTATTTCAGGGTTACAGGACTGTGAAAACGTCTGGTAAGCCCATAGGTATTCTGCAGTTCTAAGGTATTAAATAATCAAGTTGGCACTGGAATCCGCAACCACTGGGCTTTTGGGTTCTGTGGGATCTGTGAAAAAAAGAATCATTTGTGCTCTTGAGCGATGTTTTAGTTAAAAAGAGAATCACTGAATTACTATTCGGCATCAGTATAATTGCAAGTATTTATTATTTACCATAACTTGGCATTGGTAGCATAATTACTAATAGTATATACTCTTAATACTGTATACTATAGTGTACACTACACTTACCACGACTGTAAGTACCATCATTTATAGTCTCTCTTCTAGCAGCTTTTCTTTTTGGTTTCAAATGAATGATTAAAGCAATTACCATATTTTGGCATGTATAATGAGCATTTCTTTTGCCCAAATTTTTGCGGGAAAAATAAGGATGCACATTGTATGTGGGTACAATAATCTGTGGTACTAATCTGTTACCGGTACGTAAAACTTCTTGTACCTTGTATCTGTTCTTTTATTTTGTAATTATTTGTTACATAAAATTTCTTATACCATAATGTTCAAAAGTAAATGCTAAAATTCCTTTATAACACACAAAAACAAGTCTCTAAATAGAAACAAACAAACAAACAAACAAACAAATAAATAACTGAATTAAAAAGTTAAAACTGAAGATTTTCTTCCTGAAAGTTTGCAGGACATGGCATTGTACATGGCAAAATACAATAATCATTCTGCAAACTGAGCCCATCTGGAAGGAATTGAAATAGGAAAGTTTGAAAATCTAGTAAAAGATAAGGCAACTGCTTTTTGGTTCTTTCCTTTTATCTTGTGATACGTTGTAGAAACCTTGTGATACAGTAAGGAGAGCTGTCACTACATGACTCAGAACGGCTTAAAGGGGAAGGGACTCCAACCCTTTTAGTTTATGGGGCTTCTCGGACCACATTTTCTGTTCTACTCAGGCACCAGCTGAACAGTCAGTCAAAGTTTTCGTGTTTCCTTCTAGGCTTAGCTGTATAAGAGGTTGGAGTGGCCGGGGCTCCTTGCTTGGTCTTCTGGTCTGACCCACAAACAGAGAGAGAGCATGAGCCTGTTTGAAAATGAGATCAAATCATTTAGAGGTTCCACAAATGTAGTCAACTTAATTGACTCTACCTCTGCCATGATTTTATGCAACTTGGCATTTGTAACTCTACCATGTTAATTTTACAACAACAAAGCGAGACACGTTTAAATCCTTATCTATTACAAAATAAATACCTGTGTCTTGAATGCATTATGCTTACACTAACCACGTCCAACATGTTTTTTATTTCATCAACACTTTTAATTTTCTTCAGATGTTTGTTTTGTTTTTAATTCAAACAACACATTTCCATTTAAGTGTGGGGATCAATTTACGTGCCTTACAAAGTCACTCTTTTCTTTTAATTCCTCTATCTATCTGGGCTACGCAGAAGGTCCTCCCTTCGAGACCCGAATCCATTCATCCTCCAGCGGCTCCCGGCTCACCCACGAGGAGTTCCTGTTAGGTCGCTCCTTAATCACCGCCGCCAGCAGCCTCCCTCACAGCGCCGGCTGTCAGATTCGCTGCCCAGTGTGCTGTGTCACTGGCCTGTTTAAGGCCCACCTGGGCTTACCTTTCCCGACAGCTCACAGGCTGGCGTGGGCGCCCCGCCCAGGGAGGAGGCGTGGAATGCCGCCCTGCAGCGCACGCTGCCATTCCTGGTGCCGAGCACCATTTCCCAACTCCCACTTAGTCATTTCCTTTCAGTCCTGGGTGCTGCGTGTCGGGTTTCTTCGACTCGGTGGGGTGGCTGTTGAACACTGAGATGCGGGAATGGTTTCTTTAGATTGCCATTTGCTTTCAAGAAGAGGTGGCTGTTGAGGAGGGCTACTTGGGTGAAAGATTTATGAGACTACACTCCAGTTTTTTATCTTTTTGCGTTTCCAGGCTCTAGTTAAGTGAAGGTGCTACCATTAGTCATTGGCAGGCCACTCTGGTGTTTATCTGAATCACTCTGGTTTCTAAGGCGACACTACCCAGACTGTTGCCAGCATGGGTTCACCTTGAACTGACCCTCGGCATGGAGTGGGGAAGTGGAGGAAGTCTTGTGCCACTTCCCAGTGTATTTATAAGGTGGCAACAAGCATGACGTCATGCCAGATGGGCTGTGAAACGGAGAAAGTATATGTTCGTTCATTTTATTGCCCAAGTTTGAGTATGCAGTAGTAGATGGGTAAGAAGAAATTAGGGATGCATGTCCAAGAAATGACTAAAAATTGTCTTAAGTTGTCTAAGAATTTTTTTTCCAATTCAAATAAAAATATAGAAGCTGGAAGTCTTTTGGTAAATTCTAATATATACAATTCCTCTATGGGATAGGCTTGCTTATTTGCTCATTTAACCAGATTTATTAGGTGTCTGCTGTAGGCCCTAGCCTGTGCCACACATTGGAAATATTTCCTTGTTTCCTTTGAGGAACTCATAGTGTATGAAAATACAGGTACACACTTACATGCCGTCTGATGGTGGTTGGGCAGTCCCTCTCAGGTCCCTTCTCCTTCCTTTGCCACCTGCTGCCAGGTGACAAAGGCTTCCTTCCCTTTCAGTGTGGGAGGCGTGCCCCGGGGGATTCCAGGCCATTGAAAGGGGGATTTCCAAAGTGGCACAATGAAAAGCAGCTGTTCTGGGGAACAGACAGCCCACACCCGAAGTGGTGGGAAGAATGGCTCACTTCACGGTGAGCGACAGGTGGTGCTCTCTGAAGGTCTGCGGGTGGTCCCGAGACTTGAGTCACCTTCACCACAGAGTTTCCCTTCTCCCTGTGACACCGCTGGTGGGGTTGGAGAGGATGCAGGGACTCGAGGAGAGCCAACGCGTCCTCTGCGGAAGGGAGCCGGGCCCGCTGCGCCACCTCGGGACGCAACTGCCAAGTCACGGGCTGCCTCTGCAGCGCCTTCGGAACAGCTGGTTGCACAAACTCAGTTCCCTTTTAACTTGTGTGATGGGTCATGGCGGCTGCCCGCAGGGTTCCACTTCCTCCTTCCCGACAAAACCCGAGTCTCCCTCAGTAACCCAGATCTTCCCTAGACGTGACTCTGAGTCCTGCACTCGAGACTGGCGGCAGAGCCCGGTGATTCCGTGCGCTTTGCCCGGGATCTGTCGGAGACCCCCAGGCCTAGTGCGGCAGTGCCTGCGTTTTCTGGGCCGCGGCGCGTTGGCCCGACGAGACCCGAGGAAGCAGCCGCTTTCCCTGTGGTTGGAGAAGTCCTCTTCTCGTCTCCACGGCTCCGCGTGCTCGGCCGTCTCGTGACAGTGCTGGGGGCTGTTGGCGAAGCTGCACCGCCAGCTGGGTCGGGGTCTCCGCGCCCCGAGGACACCGCCGTCCTCAGGAGGGGCAGGTGTGCAGGGGCAGCCCACCGAGGCGGCTCGGGCGCCGTGTCTCGTCTGAGGCTCGCGGGCCGGCGGCTCGAATGCTGGTCGGTGCAGGAACACGACGCCCTCGCCCTGGTTCTAACTCCGGCTCCAGCTCCAGCTCTAACGCCGGGAGCAGCGGGGTCAGCTCCCTGGAGAAACTGTTATTTCCAAGTCAGGACTTTCATATCGGCTGAAGATAGAGGTCCACAGTATTGACTGACCTTCATCATGTCTAGAAAATTGTACAAAGTAGTGTTAATAGTTAACAAATAAATAACACTGCTATTAAACATCACTGACTAGCACTGTTATACACACTTCAATGGATCAATCCATTTATTTTGGGAAAAAGCAAAAAAAAGTGTCAGGGATCTATTCTTACTCTGTTTTACAGGTAGAGGCTGGGAGGTGAAAGCCTTCAGGATAGGCCCACGTTTGGTGACTTAGCCAGGAAGACACGGGGGCGGGGTTTGAACTCCGGCTTGACTGCCTTTATATAGCAAGTAGAAGACGCTTTTCCTAAAAAGGCAACACAGTGGTAAAGAATTTGGAGAACTGCTGGCTATGATATGTATTTTGGGGATCAAAAACATAACACAGAAAGTATAAATTTATTCTGATTTATCATCTCTCATTTCAGACTCAGCCTCCACAGCTCTGCTCTCCCAAACAGTAGCCTCTGGCTACGTGTGGTTACTGAGCTCTTGAAAAGTGGCCACAGTAAAACACATGCCAGATTTCGAAGACTTAATAATATTAAAAAGTAGAATATCTCTTTCATAATTCATTACATGAATCACACATTGAAATGCTAACATTCTATATGCTATAGAGTAGCATATAGAGCAGCATATAGAATATGCTTTATAGCTGATAGCTACATATGCTAAATATATTGTTAAATTAATTTTACCTTTTTTACATGTTTTAATGTGCCTATAATGTTTAACATTACATTTGTGGGATATTGTAGGATGACACTGGTGATTCCGTGTCCGGTGCTGTTTCCTGGTTCTTTCCACGTTCTCTGGTTTGCAAAAAGGGAAGTGTCACAGGCCAGGGACACTTTACTCACACTGACATCTTCAGCAGAGGCTGGAGGATTGACATTTTTCCCAAAAGCAATTGTACGACGACTAAAACTATTTCTAAAATTTCATATTAGCCTCTATTAAAATGCTAACCATCTTAGCAGCATGTTTATAGAAAGCTACAGGATTTGACACACTCTGGAACCTGCAAACAGAAATTGGAAGGCATTAGAAAGAAGTAGAGCTTTAAGCCTGACATGCAGGTTACTGCGCGTAGCAGCCACCTCTGTAAGATGTCACTCTCTACGAGAATGCGCCGCTTTGTGCCAGATGGAGATTCCGTATTGTAAACTTCCCCGAGAGCAGGGCAAAGGTCCGCTGAGTACCACCTGCTTTTCGGACCAGAGCTTCGTGTCTGGTCTTTCTCAGACTTCATCAGGGCTCACAGACACTATATATTTTTCTTGGTTCTTTCAAAATTGCAGTTTCAAAATGCACAGGTTGTAGCTGTCCTGTGGTTGCATCTCAGAGAGATTGATTTGGAATGGAAGGGGGAAGAGGCTTATGAGATTGGAAATGGCCAAAAAAAAAAAAAAAGGGAATCTTGTCCTTTTTTGCCCCAAAGCAGACAGCAGCAAGTAGTTCCTCCTCACTCTGCTTTTTGGCCGATTTCTCTTTTTCATTATTTTGATTTTGGTATGACGTCTGTACATGTTTAAGATATACACCAGCTAAATAAACACGCAGCCTCACTCCTAAGGGAAGTTTCCATATAGGTCACTGCACTTTCTAAACCATATAAATATCAGATTAACTTGGGATTCGAGGAGACCTAAAATTAGGATCTTATCCAAGAACCACATAGTTCAGTTGTTTTTTTTTCTAAATTTGCAAGGCAAAAATGTAGAGCCAAAATGCAAAACTATGTAGACTCCTCAAAAAAAAATTATTTTTTGCAAATGAGCTTAGCAAGTTTAAATGAAGTCATTTATGTCATTGTGTGCATTTTTACTTAATATATGTGAAGCAATCAATCAATAATCAATGAGCTAACCAGTTAATAAATGATCATTAGGTGCTGAGTACCTTCCATGTATGGACCCTTACTTGTTATCCTGAAAATTAAGTAGAACAAGCCAAAATGGTCCAGTTATTGACCATTTAGTTGGAAGATAAAACTGATACACATTTGGCAATATTTTGTAGAGCTGAAACCTGGTCTGAGCATTCATTGGAAAGAGTAGAATTTGAGGGAAGAAAGTTCCATTGTAAAGAACGGAAACAATTGGATTTTATAGTAAGAGAGGGATAATATATCTCAGGAACAATAAGGACATCCAGCAATGAATATTTTTGGTCAGAGATGAGAAATACTTGGATGGGCAGGAAAAAAAACTAGTTGTGGAGCATGTTTAGCCTTAGGTATGGAAGTTGACTTTGATGTGGGAGACACCAGAGACTTCCCTTCTTGTTCTGGTCGGTTGCAGGAGTGACGTGAGAGGTGGCGGACTAGGGAGCCCAGGGAAGCAGGACGCAGGCCCCGAGGCTGCGGAGATCCCGCTGAGAGGCGGGCGGTGGTGAGTCAGCACCGGCTGTCACAGGGAGAGAAAGATGCCCGGTGCACCCCGGAGGGAGGGTTCACACAGCGCGGTGACTGGGCTGGCTGATGATTTCGCAGACATCTCTCTTTAAGAAAAATAAAATGCAGCGTTTAGTCATGATTTTGACCTTCCAACCTTTCTGTTCCTTGCTTTCTCAATAGATGGCCCTTTTTTTCTGCTTTTCATATATCTTCCTTGCCCAGAGAAACCTTCATAAATATTTGCCCCAAAAGTGAATCAAGGAAATAGCTGTCAAGTATGCATCCCCATCAAAAACATCTAGCACAATGCAAGACGTCACCTTGCTTTGCACCTTTGCCTTAATCCAACTGTTTGTCCACCGTGGATCCTCTCCCTCCATCCTTATTAAATCTGCTTGTTCTTTCAGTCTCATCAAAAATGCCACTTCGCTTTGATTCTTGATTCATCCCAGCTAAAGGCATTTGGACCCTTCTCTTGCTACTAATCACCGGCCACAGCCCACCTTCTGTTGTCACACTTGCACGTCAGCCGCTCAATCGTGGCCTCCTGGAGGACGGAGGACGGCGCTCACGCCTTGCTGTGTGCTCCCTGTGTGGTCTAGTGCAGCGTTCTGCAGAGAGTAGGTGACGTATAATCTGCTGTTACGTGACGGTGAATTATTTGTGTCCTGGTGTGGGCACACGGCATTCTCACCGGGGCCATGACTGCAGTCTCCTAACTCACCCTCCCGCCTCCACTTCATCCTTCGCGTTGCTGCCAAGGACGTTGTTGCGCATTTTCGTTGAGATTGGTGTCCCGCTGCCTCAGACTGGAACCCCGACTGTTAGTGGTCAGGGCCCTCTGTCACCAGGTGCTGGCCTGTGCCCATCCGGGCCCTTCTCCCCCGCTGTCCTCTGTAGGCCGGTCACACTGGACCATGGGCCCAAGGTGGTCAACACCAGGTCTTTGTTTAATGCTCTTCCTTGGGCTGGAATGTACTTCTTACCACTGCTGGTGGCTCCTCTTGTCCTCCTTCAGGTCCCAGGACACGCTCTTCTGGGTGGTTGTCACCTCAGGTAGCTCCGAGCTGCTCCTCCACTGGGATGCCAACAAGGAGATACAGTCCATCTCCTTGCCACTGACAGAAACATGGAAAGTGGTTTTCTTTCTTTCTTTTGTTTTAAGATTTTATTTATTTATTTTTTTAGAGAGGGAAGGGAGGGAGAAAGAGAGAGAGAAAGAAACATCAATGTGTGGTTGCTGGGGGCCGTGGCCTGCAACCCAGGCATGTGCCCTGACTGGGAATTGAACCTGCGACACTTTGGTTTGCAGCCCGTACTCAATCCACTGAGCTACGCCAGCCAGGGCTAGAAAGTGGTTTTCTAAAGCCCTGGAAACCCAGACCCTGGGAATCCACGTACATGTCAAAGTTCACCATTTAACAGTGGCGACACTGTAAAGTCAGACTGACTCCTTCTTTGCCTGCAGTTTCGGGCTAACACAGCACGACAGGGTCGGAACCAGGAGAGTGGCCGGCACAGGGCGGGCACTCCCGAGACTCTCCCCTGGGTGGATGCACCTTGCTCCCCAAGAACACCTCTCATGATGGAGACAAGTTCTCTTCACTCTCCGTCCCCGCAGCGGGAGAACCATCCTGTTGTGTTAAGACACACAAATCAACCAACCCTCTACCAAAGGCCTGTCTCCCGGGGAATTTGGGGTGATCACGTTCAGCCGCCCACGGACACTCACTGCTGCCCTGCGCTCCGATGGCAGCGGGGTGGTATGAAATCCCGGTATTTTGAAATGCTCCTGGGCTTACAGCATACGAAAAAGGAAATACTATCAGAACGAAAGGACTGTGGATCTCTGAGAAACTGGAACATCAAGTAATATTTATTTGTGGAGGTATGCAGTTTCTAATCTTGAATCTATTTCAGTTTGTTCCACTGGAGGACATTGGAAAATACCACCTGAATTAAGCCTGTGATTTAGCAGCCTTGAAAAAGTCAGAAATTCTGGTTTTGTTTTGTTTTTTGTGACCGTAATCTGGCTTCTCCTATTAAAGGTCAAAAGTTACAGAGCATATGCCTAGTAAGAGGTATTTTTTTGCCAAAGGGAAAAGCTCTGCAGATATTTTTGCGTGTTGGTGCCAGTGGGGCTTTCGACAGCTTGTCCTGTTTCCTGTGTATCGGCAGACACTTCTTGTTTCACCAACACTTGTTTGTCTGATCTTTGAATACGTATTCATCCATCCAACAATTAATTGTGCAGGCTCGGTGCTGAGGGGTGGGAGTCAGCAGCACGCAGAGAAAGACCGCCTTCAGATACTGGCATCGACAAGCTAGTGAGGGAAGACCCAGCATTATCAAACAACCCTACTGATCAACAAGAGCTCTAGCTCGAGCTCCAAAGGAGAGGACCTGGTGGGTAGGAGGGTGTCTCCGAGGGGATCTGACGCAGGTGAGAAGGTCAGGGAGGGCCTCCCTGAGGAAGTGACAGGTGCAGTGATACATGAATGATGAGTAAGAGCTAAAGTAGCATTCTGTACCCAGGGACTGTGACGTGCACAGGCCCCGTGAAACCAGTCGGCTTGGTACCTGCAAGGGCTTGGAGGCAGGCCAGTGTGGCTAGCAGAGGGAGCTGGGGACAGGGTTGGGACAGAGGGAGGGGTCAAGCCGTGTGGGAGTCGGACCCTGTTAGGGATAGTGCCTTCCTTCTAATTGTCTGGGAAACCTGACCAGGCTTTAGGAGCAGCAGGGGACAGGAGCAGCTTTGTGTCTCGAAAGGATCCCTAGAGCTGAAGAGCAGAGGGCATGTTGTGGGGGGGGATTAGCGAGGGGAGGGGACCCGAGACCACTGGAGCCACCAGCACATCAGGCGGCAGCGCCTGTGACCAGGGCGACGACAGAGAGCCGGCTGGAGGCTGGAAGTAAAGGACACAGGGCGGGGTGACAGCGGGGTACACGGCATGACCCCTGGGTCTCTCTGTTGGCCAGAACCTTTCCAAATTAAGGCTTGTGTGGGCCTGACATATTTTTCTCCAAAGAAATATGTCTTTCGATGACCCTGCCACTATTTATGGAGCGCCTACTATATATTGTTCTGGCTGCTGGGGACGCGGGAATGAACAAGACGCCCGTGCCTGTCGGTGCCAGAGTCTAATTAAGGTGAGAGTTAATAAAGGCACAGTGAACACGGTATTTAAACACGGCAGGTCCATTTTTCTTATGGCGAGTGAGGATTTTTTTTTTCTAATGTCGCCGTATCCCTCCAGGACCCAGGGGGATAGGCAGGGACGGGTGGGTTGAGGACACAGGGAAGGCGAGGACTCCAGGGTCACAAGGCTGACGTGCCATTACCTGGGCTCAGGTTTCCAAATCCAAGATGAGGACTCCCCTTCTCTTTCACTTTGTTTTCCCCTCCCTTTTGTTTTTTGCCTTGCTTTCCCCCCTCCCTCTGCTTTTTAAAAGAACCGTAATCAAGAAGGCTGAAAAAACAATGTGCTGGGGAAGAGTATTCCCTTTCTCACTAGCCAGTTCAAAAAACAGATCCAAGGCTTCCCTCTCCCAACTAGGAAAAAGGACATTTCCAGATTAAGTCTAAGAAACAAGTGTGCTGCTTTTGCCTCCATCCTTAAAGGAGCGTGAGCAGATTCTCTCTTGGCCCAGAGGGGGCGGGGCAGTCAGGAAAACCCTGGTTTTGCACGGATGCGTCGCAGAGGGGAGTAGTTTCTGGTGTGTGTTTTGGAAGGTCATGCCGGCGCCCTGTGGGCAAACCCGGAGTCCAGGGAGACCAGAGGGGCCAGCCCACAGTCACCTTGCTTAGCCTTTCATTTGAGAAGCTTAGGTATGTGAGTTTGGTCCTGTGTCTCTATTACTCTATTTTTGTTTTCACGTTTGGGTGGTCTTTCACAGAAACACACCAAGAGCTTTTGGTCAATGTTCTGTTTTCATGAATACCAAGTTCGATTTTTGCAAGACTGTTTTGGAAAGCTTGATCCCAGGGTGCCTCTGACGATGTAATCATACTTCCTGACTTGCAAAAGCATTGCGGAAACAGGACCACGTTTTCCCCAAACTGTCCTTTCTCGGCTCTGAGGATCATGACCCCTTCGTTACCAGAAAGGAGATGCGTGTGCCCTGGGGCCGCCATGTTTCCAGCGACCAAACAAAACCCGGCTGCACGTGGGCCCAGCACTCAGTGACATCACTTATCAAAATAAATTTATTAAAAGTACGCAAAGACCACTTCAAAGTTTAGCTGCCTTCAGGACAGTTTTTGGCACTCATAATGACACCGTCCTCTCTGCACAACAGCACTCACTCAGTGACACACCACTTAACAATTAAAACACAGACCATTTCAGTTTTAGCGTTACAACACAATGGGATCAATGCTCTGTAGTCATAAGAACTTTGATATGCTTGCACGTAGTAAACATTTTACTGTTACTTAGTACTGAAACGAACTAAAACTAAAACTAGAACCACTGCATGGTAGCATGGACTGGTTTCGGGAAAGATATACAGCCAGCTAGCCGAGGCCACACAGTCCCAGAGCTATTGACTTTAAAAATGCCTTTGGACCAACAGTTCGCCATCGTCTCTCTCAGCCTCGAGCTGCTGCTTTTCCGGCGGGACACACTCCGCAGCCAGACCGCCCTCTCCCTGCGCTCTGCACAGTCACCGAGGCCACCGCGGCCCAGGCTGCTCCTAGGTGTCCGCCAGCCTCCCGGTCACTGCCCAGCTTTGAGCCAACAGTTCTGAGGGACATCTCCCGAACACCTGGGCTGCATTTCAAGGTCAGTCTCCAGGGGCAGGCCACAGCCTTCCCCCTTAGGAACAGAACGAAAGGTCCACCACCGCTGGGTTCCCGTTGTCAGCTCATGTGGTGTGGGGCTCTGCGGAGATCTGCGGCCGTTTACACAAGTCCTGGTAGAAAGCCGACTCCAGGAAGCGGGGGTAGGAGTTGTTCTCCATCAGGCTGTAGACCCTTTTCTGGGCCGTCGCGAAGCAGCCACTTGTGGCCTCTTGGATGTTCTGGGCAATTAGGGTTTTGGTTTGAAAGTCTATGTTTATCTGAAATGAAACAAACAAAAAAACGTGGTTTATTCCATATTCGGCATTAGAGATTTAAATCTATTTATTTAATATTTGAAAACCAGAACCAAAAACTGTAATGTGTGATTAGTTTTATCGGCCAAGTCATGGAAGAAGCTTAAGTTATTTAAAAGCTAGTATTAGAAAATATTCCTGCCCCTTCCCCATCACTCCTTTTAATCAGACTCTTCTTTAATTCCCTCATTTCACTTTGGTGCTAAGAATGTTCAAAAGGTGCTAAAATAGGGATCTTTTTCTCCCCCCTCACCTCTTTTGGAGCCTCTTTCTCGATGAAGTCAGTATATATTTTCTTTGCTTTTGAGGACAGCTTTTGGGGTGACTTGGTTTTCTTGAAGTCTTCACAGGCCAGCCAGAATTCAATATTTTCTTCGCAGAATTCAGATTTTAGAAAAGCCCTGAACGCAGCAAGGCCATCTGAAAGGAAAGCATTCAGACTGTGAATTCAATGAACAAATAGTCCCCTCTATTTTTTTCTAGAACTCTCGATTCTTTGCACCTATATTTTATTATTTCTAGATTAGAGCAGTATCCTACATTTCACTCTAATTTGTAATCCTCAAAATCTAGCTTTTTAAAAACTAAGTCGCCAGTAGGCAAACTGCTTAAGCTGGCACACTGCTCCGAAGATATAAATACTTAACTCTGCTTTCAATGCAAATTATTTATTGGGGGCCCTAAATTCTCTGGGAATTAAGCCTCTTGAAAACACTGTATGCAGCAGAAAAGCTGAGTCAACCTTATCAAAGAGCGACTGCCACTACACATTTTTTAGGTTAATTTTTCATCCCCACCTGGAATGAATAAACCATATATTTCCATGTGTAACAACTGCTGGGAAATAAAGGAGAAAAATAGGCCTTATATTACAGTGACTGTAAAGTCGAACTGCGTCAGGCAGGCTGCCCTTCTGCTGTGTGGACGCCTCTCCAGACCCTTGCGATGCTCGAAAGGGACCCAGTTCAAGAGGTGAACTTACATTTGCTGGCTAGCAGCTCATCGAATGCTTCGGACCACAGCTGTGCTTCCTCAGGAGAAGGCCTGCAAGAGAAGTCCCGTGTGTTGGTTTATGCGCTTCAGGAGTCCGCTTCCCCTTCCCAGCCCGGCAGCTAGCCGCTCATGTTTGCAAGAGCGAGATTTTCAGTTTACCTGATGAAGGTCTGCTGTTTGTTCTTCTTGCCAGTTTTGGGCTTCCCAGGAGAGGAGGAATGTTGCAAGAAGTAGCTCAAACGGGTCTTCCAATCTTTTAACCTAAAAAGAAAACAAAATTAAGATTCACTAAGTGGCAATAGTTGAAATTGCTACTGCAGCAGATGGCATTTACCCAAGTCGCCCAGGTAATACGGACAAATTCAAATAAGAGAAAACAAGAACTCTTCAAGTCAGTCTTACTCATTTAATCCCTGCACTTATGTGTTGAACCAGTTTGTTCTATTCATCTGAACATAACTACTAGTTTTATATCTAAGGGAAAGACTACGAATATTACTAGGACATCACAAGGAATTTAGTTTGCATAGTTCAAGAGGCAGATGGCATTTCTCACTTGAAAAAGGCAGCCGTTTTTCTGCAATGTTAATTACTATCCAGAAACATTCCACATTTGAACTGACAGAGGAACTGGCTTGAGCCAGTGATGCTTATTGTCCCTTCTAGCCCCAGAGAAGAAGGTTCTGGACCGTCCAGAGCTGTGTGCAAAGAGGGTGTGTGCATCCCCCATGCACCCCCGGCAACAACACTCATTTTAAGCAGATGATGAACTAAATTACAAAATTAAATGGATGGAAACAAATATATCCAGAACCAGCAAAAACATCTCCATCCCTGCAGCTGTGTATGTAAGCTCATCAGAACACAAAAGGCAGCGTACGAATAAAGGGGACGCGCTGAGACGCAGGGAGACAAAAAGCCAACATCACTCTACCACCGCCTCGGTATCAAGAATTTTCTTCAGTTCCCTAACTCTTCCTCACGGTCCTTCGCTCACGCAACAGAACACAGACCACACGGCTTTGACCTTACTTAGCTAGTTAATCCTTTCCACATTATTTTTTCCTGCAGAGGCGCAGGAAAAATACTTTTTCAGTGTCAAAGCCGAGCCCAAGGCGCCGCGTTTGCAGCAAAGCCGGAGAGCGAGTTCCGCGCTGGGGCGGGGAGAGACAAAGGCCGTACTTACAGGGTCCGCTTCATGTTCTCCCGCTTCTCCTCGCTCTTGGGGACGTTGCCTGCGCTCGTGTCCATGGAACCGCAGTCGTGCTGGACAGCCAGGAACATGGCACTTTGCATTATCGTCTCGCTGCCGGGCTGCCGCTCTGTGTGGCGGGGAGCGCGCAGCCCCATTTATAACAGGCGGAGGCGCGGGGGCGGGGCTCACGACTCTCGTCTCGCCTCCAGGGGGCGCGGATTGGCCGGCTGCGGAGGGGCCGGGGGCGGGGTCGGCTCCGGCCCGCCGCGGTCACGGTCGCCCCGCAGGGTCTGGAAGCGAGGGCACTGCTGACGTCTGCGGCCCGGGAGTCGTGCGCACTGGGGCGGAACGCGGCGGCCGGCCGCGGCCGGTGTGGGAGCAGACCGAGCCTTGGCCTCGGTGTGGCGGCCGGGCTGCACGGAGGGCTGTGCCCGCGAGGTTGCCTGCCGGCCGGCCGGACGGGGGCGCAAGTCATCCCTTCCCCGCCCCCGCGTGCCATCTCGGACCCCAGAGGGAGTGTCGGTTCCCCGCGGGGAAAGGCCGCTCGCTGCCAACTCCAGCGCAATCGCTTTCTTTCGAATTAAGATTGCCCCGTCCCCAGGGAAAACCCCAGCTGTTTTTCTGCGACTCCGTTTAATTAGGGGAGGGACACAATGAACAGGAGGCACAGTGACAGTCCAGAGGGAGGTGGTGTGACCTGCTCTGTAGGTTGAAGAATTTGCATTCACTGTGGGGAATGAACAGGAAAAAGAGACTTAATCAGACAGTGCTCTAACTGGATGTGCATTTTTGGTCACCGGTGGCCACGTGACCGGGTCTGCGCCCGGGGGCTCAGGCTGATTTCTCAGCAATCCTTGGCTGCCTCTCTTCCCAGAGCGGAAACCAGAGAAATCACGGACCTGACGGCCGAGGGAGAGGAGGGAGAGGAAGGCGCCGAGACCTCGTGCTGCAGCGCGCCAGAATCTGTCTAGTTTAAGATTAGCGCAAGGATGCAGGAGTTCCTCATGACTCATTCCTGGCTGACTTGGAATGTACCAGAACACCTAATAACTGGCAAAAGGGGAGGGGTGGGGGAGAGAAGGAGTTAACAATTTCCTTGATTAAGTTTGATATGATAATTGTTCAAAAGTCATCTCAGCTGTAGCAGCCTTTAAATGGTTTTATTGGTAAGACCGAATAGATAACCTCAACTACAAAATGCTTTGATTTCAGGTAGTGGTATTGGATCCGATCAGTGGAATATTCAAGTGGTTTTTCCATCAAGCATCTAAGCAGACAATAAGATTAACAACTAGGTATTGCTAGGATGCAAGTATTCTCCCCACTTTGCATGAGAACGGTAAAAAGAAAATGGGAATTAATTTAGCATATTCTTATGGTGCATTGCCAGTAGTTGCAGCTCCAAGTTTGACTTGGAGGTTAAAATCTGCAATTATTCCTGAAGAGAAAAGCCATGCAATTTATTATGGAAAGGAAAATAATTTCGATTTTAATAACAGATATTTTAAAACGTCGTTGTGAAATGTAAGAACGTCATTTTTTGTCAAGCACTTGCTCTTCATCTCGAAAAGAACATTGCTTAATACTTCCTACATCCACTTTCACTTTCTGATGATTCACTACCTAATTTATTAAATATGTGTAATATGCAGGCACTTGCTTTTTCTCGCCAGTCAGAACCTCAATATATTTTACACTTAGAACACGGGATGGTGGAACTTTCTCAGAGTGGAAAGGCCAGGAGTTCTGACAAAGAGGCATGAGAGAGTGAGCTGGATTCGTGTCAGGGCTCTGATTAGAGTCTCCACTTAAACACCAGGGGCTCAGAAATGCTGGGACAGTCCCACCATACCTCCTTGTGTCCCAGTTTCTCATCTCTGTGAAGAGAAATGTGTCTTTCTTGCTAGTCTCATTGTGTATCATATGACTCTCATGTGAAAGGCCTATGCAACTCCTAAGTACTGTGCAAAAACTCGTTACTAATTTGTAGGTGTGAAAACGGAAATATCTGAAGCATAGCTACTTAAGTAGAAACATCATTAAAGGATTAACTCAGAGTTAATTAGGTTATAAATGTGTAAGGACTATTAAGGTAGCAAGAGAATTTTAGAGTATCAAGCTTATAGATAGCAACTTAACAGATCCTTAATATATACTCCTGGAGAATAAGCAAATAAGGAAAATAAGGAAACTACTTGACACTGAAACTTTTTAAACTTTCAGAATTTCAAGCTAGAAAAGATCAATCATCTCAATGTATTCTCAAAAAGTTGTCATCATACTGTTCTGTATAGACAGGCAGGCATGTTTAAAGTGAAAGCTACAGTGTTTGAGGCGTTCCCTTTGTTTAGTTTATTGTTGTTGTTGTTGTTGCCACTGGCTTTTAGGTGAATGGGGTTGGTCCACGCTGAAATGACACATATTTTCCGTCCTGTGGTGGAGAAGGAAACAATGCGGCCGGTTGTAAATATTGCGCAACAAAGCCACAGCTTGCGTGAGTGGCTTGATAAATGCACTCAGGTTTCTCCATGTTGGATCTGTCATGCCCTCTACTGGTCAGACTCTCTGAGCATGTTAGTGGTGGAGGTTCTCCGCGTGGTTCTTGAACTCTGTGTCTTGAAAAAAAATTTAAATTGCAGAAGGCAGCAAGCAAAAAACACAAGTATCTAGTAATGCCAAAGGGAGAATATGAAAGGCAAAAGTCTCCCCTGCCGTACTTCTCCATTTCCCTTATTAATAAACAATTATACTATTAGCTAAAAATATGTAACATAATAACTTTCATACATGTGCTTCAGAGATTTAGGAAACAAGATATATGCTTAAATAACCCATGGAAAGATAATTCTGTGTATCACTCTCGTGTTGTGCTTATTTGGGTCCATAAGATACCTTAGTTCCTAAGTTTGTAAAAGCGGCAAACCTGTTGCTTATCTGATGAAATCTGAAATTGGTAATCAGTTTAAAATAAAGCTAGGAAATTAAATGCCATGTGGCAAAGGGTATGGTGACTAATTAGGAAAAATGAAAATTTACGCGTCATGATTGTTGACCATATTTGAGAGAGAATGATACCTGTCTTGTTTTCCTGTTTTATCTCTTTTCCTCTCTTTCTTTCCTTTTTTTCATCATTTCTTCCTTTCTTTTCTTCTTTGTTGTCAGCATCATCTTATTTAACTTTAGTTGGTGAAATACTCTTTTAACAGAATGAATGTATACGTGATTTGGTCCTCTACTCTTCACCCCAAATATGGTCTGAGATCTAAAAACTCATCATTGCTGTCTTCCTTAGAATGTGATTGGCAGAACCAGAGCCGGTAAGGAAGTTAGTGTCTTCGTCAGGAATGCCCGCTGCTTGGTGCTGCTCTAAGGTGGTGACGGCTCCTTTCAGGTGGGCGGTTGGAGCGAATGCCGGCCCACTCAGGGCCGGGTCAGTCCTGGGAGCGTCAGGGCAGGCTCTGGCTCGGTTCTGGGGGTGGGGGGTGCACCGGGTCTGGGACAGCAGTGGGCTGGTGGCGGGCCCTCCCATCTGTGGTCCTCACCCTGGGAGAACTGCACAGGGCACTGACTGGACCCGGGTGCTGGGCCTTCACTGCCCCGGGCTCAGCCTCCTTCCTCGGGGGTCTGCTCATCCATCAGGACTTCCCCCAGGGTGCTTTTAAGAGAATCACTGGGAACAGCAGGGATGCCAGTTTTATGTTTTTCCTCAAAAAATGTCTTGGAAATGCCCGGTTCTTTACCTGCAAATCTTTTCATCAACTTTGGAAGACTGCTCTGCCGTCTCTACAGGGTGAATTCTCTCTCCATCAGATGTTTGGTGAAAATTTGTTTCTTTTTCTCAGTGTGGCTTGTACCTGTTCTTTTCTAATTGCATTCCCCTCCTTTCTGATTGTTGTGAAGGTCTCTCATTCGGAATCTTAGAGTCTTCCGGTGCATGGATCATCTGCCGTTTTGGGTACCTGAGTGTGCATTTGGCTCCCTGCTCCTCAAGAGTCATGCAGTGAACCCAAGGGGGGCCGGCAGCGCCGCCTGTCCCAGCCCAGCCTGGCTCAGCCGTGTTCACACCAGCACCACCGTCAGCTGGGTTCTTCAAAACCTCTGTCCGCATCTTCTTAGAAGTCTCCATTTTCTGATGCGTTTGCAATATCCAAGTTCAAGGTTCTACTATGTTGTCATCTTCACGTACAGCAGGCTGATCTCTCATCTTTAGCAACAATGGGACGTTCTTAACTACTTGGAACTTGTTAAGTACTCAGCAGAATCTCATTTCATTTAAACTATTTTTTTTTCCCGATTTTTGAGTTTGCTCACTCTTCCTTCCATTCTTTAGCTTCCTGTGAAAGCAGGTGCAGACTTACCAAAGGTGGGGCTTTTCACCGGAAGCATCTTTTCCACCTTGTGCCAACCTGCTCTTCACTTTTCTGATGTACTCGGAGGAATGTTTTGCTTGTAGCTACTTGAAATTGGATATGTCTTGATGTATCTTCCGAGGACTGAGTATTTCTTTTAATGTCAACTTGCTCTGTTTAGATTTCTCTTTTCTAAAAGTCTGTACTTGAAGTCCAAGCAAAGAATTAGAGATTTTCATCTTTTTATTAATGACCCCCAGTTTTTTTTCCCCCTGATAGTTTGTTTTTGAGTCTGGTTTTCATTAAAGTTGATTCAAGTCCTCAAAGTTCTTTTTGAGTGAGGTTACACTTGTCTAAAATTTGGTCTCTTTACTCCAGAAGGTCAGAACGTGAGTGCCCTCTCTACTTGCATAAGGTAGGTTTTTGATGATTTAAAATCTGTGGCCATAAATCACAGCATCTCCTACAGTGATCGGTGGGCCTCTGAGTCTGTTTTGTGCAAGTGAGCACAATTCTGGTCTCCAGAGCTGATGAAAACATCACTCAAAGGAAACTAAATAAAGTTTTTAATAATAAAGATGTAGACACCTTAAATAAAATGTTTCACACGGGTCCCACCAGTCAGCAGTTTAAAGTAAAGCAGGAACGCTGTGCCTGGTGAAATATGGAATTCTTGGCACCTGCAAGCGGCAAGAGGAGTTCCTTTTTACTTGTGCTAGGCAGAATTAAAGAAATTATATTGTAAGCTGCAGATTAGGTGGTGAGTGAGACCCACGGAGCTTTGCTGCGTGGTTGGAATTCACATCTGTGGCCTCGTTGGCCTGTGACCGCAAGGAATGCGAGGAATCTCCAGCATCCACACGGAATGCCTGAGAACTAGGTGAAAGCTGACGCTTGGTTCTGAATGTTAAACTCTCTGCTGCCACTTGTGTTTTGAGTTGATTATCTGTATGTCGGCTTCATTTCCCCTTGCTTTCAGGAAGTGAGAACTGTGGTTCCTCACCTTTACTGCCACCCAGGACAGACTTTTCAATACAGCAAGGGCCAGGCAAATACTTGTTCACGGAGCCAACCAGAGAGGCCGTGGCCTGGTGGGACGCCCACTGGTCTGGGAGGCAAAGATTTGGTTTAATTCAAGGCCAGGTTGCTAATGACTCAGCGATGACACCCCCTCTGGGAGTCTGCTGGATGTCTGCTCTGCCTTGCGTCAGAATGAAACGAAATAAAGTGAAAATTCCTGGGCCAGCCCCCGCTGGTGCTGCTGCAACCCCGGACTTCCCTCCTTCGGGGCGCTGGGCATCCGTGTGTGTTCCTTCTGGGGGCCGGTGGGCACCTGAGTGTGGACACCCTACCCCCTTGTCCTCGTGTCTGCAGGGAGCAGGCCTGGCCTGGCACAAAGTAAGTGCTAACCGAGGTTGTTATACAAATGAAGAATTTAACTTCTGTGAGCTTAATTTTTTATAACTTGAAAAATGGGGATATTTGTAATACAGGATATTGGAGTTTCCAAGAATCTTCCTTAGAAAAGAAGTCTGGTCCTGTTTTCTTTATAAAAATATTTAATTTATTTATTTTTAAGGAGAGTGGAAGAGAAGGAGAAAGAGAGGGATAGAAACATCCATGTGCAGTTGCCTCTAGCGCACCCCCTACTGGGGACCTGGCCCACAACCCAGGCATGTGTCCTGACTGGGAATCAAACCAGCGACCCTTTGGTTTGCAGGCTGGCACTCAATCCACTGAGCCACACCAACTAGGGCTGGTCCTGCTTCTTTTAATAATAACACCAATAGGTTTTATTTATTGAGCATCTATTATATGTACCAAACACTGACCAGGCACTTTGCATATATTATCGCTGTGTCTTATCCCTGCACCTCTGTGAAACAGTGAGAGTATTCCCATTTCACAGACGCCTGGAGGCATGCAGAAACTGCCCCTAGTCAATAGCAGGCAAGTCTGGCCGAGTCCGGACTTGAGTTGCAGGTCTGCAGTCTTTCCACTGCAGAGGCGATGTTTCTGCGGAAGTGCGGTTCGGGTTGTCCTGGACAGGCCTCCTCGTGGCCGCCCTGGCTGTGTGTGCAGTTACGGTGTAAGAGGTTGGTCTTGAGAGTTGAGCTCTTGAAGTCCACTGTCTCCTGCGTAGCTTGGCATGTGGCCATTGCATGCTCAGTAGAACGTTGTTGAATGAAATAATGAATTAGTTAACTGATGAAAAGCCCATGGATGGTATTAGTCATTTATGTAATAAACCGAGAGACTGTTTTATAGGTATGTGACTGAAGAGCTTTTTAACACCCATGACTTCAGATGGCATGCAGATGTTCCTAGGAAGGTTCAACTGGGATTTGACTCTCATTTAGGACATGAAAAATGTAAAATAAGAAGATTGGCTAGTCATCTAGGGACCTTATAAAAAACATGACAGTTCCTAGACTCCATTCCCAGAGCTGTTCTCTTTATGGTCGCTCCCCCTGTGACTGTGAGGGAAAATTCTCTGTGAACTGCGGAGAACTATACAAACTGTATATTATCAAGCCCTGGCTGGTGTAGTTCAGTGGATGGAGCGTGGGCTGCGAACCAAAGTGTCGCAGGTTCGATCCCCAGCCAGGGTACATGCCTGGGTTGCAGGCCACGGCCTCCAGCAACCGCACATTGATGTTTCTCTCTCTCTCTCTTTCTCCCTCCCTTCCTTCTCTAAAAATAAAATGAATAAAACCTTTAAAAAAAACAAACAGTGTATTATCAAAAAATTTCCTTCCTTTCCTTTCCTTTCCTTTCCTTTTCTTTTCTTTTTTCTTTTCTTTTCTTTTCTTTTCTTTTCTTTTCTTTTCTTTTCTTTTCTTTTCTTTTCTTGTTTTCTTTCTAATGAAGGTTAAAGAAAGTATCTTTTGTGATTCTATTGAAACTGGAGGAGGAAGAGAACAGTTTAGAGACCCAGTTACATCGGAAAAGGGCTCTTTCATTCCGTGAATGTTTCTCTTGTCAGTAACTCCCGGCGGCAAGTCTGGCTGACTAAAATTCAACCAGTAGCTTCCGCTGGCGTGTCTGGCTACATCGGGGTCGAGACAGGCCCAGGTTACCTCAGGTGGCCACGGTGCATGGTCACGCTGTCACGATGCGCGCACATGTGGAAGGCAGAGCCAGGGACGTCTGAGCTGGCGGCAGCCCTGGGGAGCCGGGGATTCATTGTGCTTGCCTGTCCTGCCGGTGACTCAGCAGCTCTTATTTGCTTCCTCTGTAGATGTCTTTCTATTACCAGTGACTGCCCTCATCCGTCCTTGTCTCTGCGTACTGCTTTCTATCTTTAAAAATACAGAATAAGTAACATTTACTGAAGCTCACTGCGTGCCAAGCAGAAGTCCAGCTTTGTTCTCCCAGCAAGCTCTGGGGGTAGGAATAGGGCGTCCTTGCAGCCTGATGACTCATCACTCTGGTCTCTGCCTTCCGTGCGCAGAGATGCAGGAGCCATCAGAATGGGAAAGCATCCACTGAGGTATCGCGAACCAATGTGCTCTCCGTTCTAAACCCCACCCCCACTTAATATTAGTCTTAGTGATTCGTGAGCACTAACACGCACAGCAAATGCAACGCAAAGCCTACAAAGTTTGCCGAAGGTGCAGAACTTCATGACGTTGATGTCGGTAGGAAGGTCATCGGTAAATGACGGACCTAGAGCACACTGCCTGTGACCCGGAGAAGAGCACACTGAAGGGGGGCGTGTCAGTTCCGCTCCCGGAGAACCGCCTTTTTGTGTCTGCTCTTCTGAAGCACAGTCGGAAATTTTTGGTATTTGTGCTATTATATAATTGAGTGTAGGCATTAACGAGGCCAGATTTTTATCCTTCCAGGTCCCCCAGGCTTTCACGGAGTAAAAGTCAGGCTCCGGGAACATAGTGCAGTGATGTTGGACTGATACGCGCTCCTGAGGTTAGAGAAACAAAAGCAGCTACGTAGAGTCCTTCAAGCCGAGGGCCGTGCCAGATTCATAAATGATGGCGGCGGTGACAAGTCATTACCGGCCCAAATGGTCTCTGCAGCTTGTACTTTCTAGTCACTCACAGCATCTTACTTTGAGCCAGGAGGATGTCTGAGGGTGTTTTCACCTGCATTTTCTTTCTACGGCCACGCATCTGTGTGAAGGAGCAAAGGGGACAGAGCCTCAGTCCACGTTTTACATGCGAGGCTGCGAGCGTCATCCAGAGTCGGGCAGTGTGGATGTGGCCGTCCAAGACAGGAGGGACTCTCTGGGCTCTGGGTTCAGAGCCTTTTCCACTCCCCAGAATAAAAGGGGAGACTCAGTAAGCGACAAAGGAAAGAAGGAAGAACATTATGTAACAGTTTACTAAAGACCAATCATGTGCTTCATACACCATTTCAGAGGGTTAATTTTCAATTATTTTGCATAATATATCTTCAGAATAGATGCTTTAATTTCATTTTACATTCTCTGTATGAGGAAGATCCATACATCTCTATTTTATAAATGAAGAAGTTATAGAAAATCAATGTAGACCCACTGGGAAAATCAGTTGACAAGTTAAATGGAATAGTCATGTGTGTATAATTAGACAATTACAAAAATAATTAACAAAAATAGAATTACCCAGACTAATGACCCTGTTTATCTAGGGCAGCTTTTAAAATCTTATCTGATTTTTTCATTCTTCGACAATATATTTTATCGTAATTTTTTTTAAAAATTGGTTTGTTAACGATGATAAGTCACATAAGTACAGGTTTCATACTTTTCTCTTTGGGAAAAATTATACTTGATCCTAAGCATTTACTTAAAAAAATAAGTTTGAAAAAATACAAGACAACACAAGCTGGAGGAGGCTTAATCTTGGGCTGATTGATAGCTGATTACTTACCGATCGCTTCTTAAGCTCCAAATCAATGACATATTGTACTTGCAGCCATAGTTTAGGCTCATGGATTTTTTTTTGTGGGTTGCTTGCTAGGGAAGATCAACATCTTTGTGAGTTGCCCCTAATTATTTTTACATTTAGGTATTTAGAAAGTAGTGGTTTCTTCAGAAAGGCTGGCGACAGGTAATTGCTGTAGTATGTGATTTTATTGCGTGCAGTTACTTGAAGTGGAAAAGTCCTAAAGTTTGGACTGATGTTATCCTGTCACCCACTTGATATTTAAACCAAGTTTGTGGACTGAAAAATTTAGCTCCTGAACCCCTCGGAAAGCTCCTGAAATAAACCAGAGCTTTTTTTAGACTCACGTCCTTGTGCTTATCGGAATGACATTTTCGTGATCTTGGCACATCACATTTTTCTGATTTTTCCTGACTGGGCATTCAAGGACAAATTAAGGAAAGATCCAGGACGAGGAGGAAAACGTCCCCGAAGGCTGTGGTGCCTAGCTCTGAGGTGTGATAAAACCTGTCAAAATACCCTGCCCGACTTCAAAACAGAGAAAGAGCGGCGACCTTCTGGGGCCTGGTCAACAGGTTGCCAGTCCCGGAGAGTTTGCTTGGGGTTGCAGTTCCTACTTTGTCGAGAAAAGCACACACAATAAAACAGTCCCTCCCCCTGAACAGGCCTGAGCCTGGCTCCCGTGCGGGAACACCGCACACGTAAGTTATTTCACGGAAACACTGACGAGGCTTTGGTCATGTGCTTTGGTTTATTTGACTTCACGCGACCGACGTGTGACAGTCACGTAGAAGCGTGGCACACTCGCCTGGGCCCAGTCCATGGTGCTCGACGGTGGGGATGAATTGCTGTGTCCCTGAAGGAGGAGTTTGCTACAGGCCTTTACCGGTATTTCAGGGTGTTCTCTTTCCAGCAGTAAAGACGAGTGTTGACAGGCAGCACCCTGTTGCGTCAGCAGCTTTAGCCCGACAAGGCCGTCATCGTCCCCGGGGCTGGGTTTGACCTTACCTTTGTGCGGTGACCTGCCCCGCAGGCGTTAGCAGTAAGCTAACCCCTCCAGGTTTGCGTCAGTGCACGCTGCGATGTTCGCACGGCGACACAATTCTCAGAGTACGTCGTCATCCTCGAGTGTTGTGACTGCGGGGACCTGGTGGCACTGCAGTACCTGGGGGTGTCACGGAGGGGCTTCGAGAGGAAGCCGTGAGACTCTTAAGAGCTCACAGTGATGCGGCCTTTGGTGGTTAAATTCTGAAATTAGGACTTGGTGGGAGCAGAGGTACCCCTCTCACCCTTTTAAAGAAATAGTTCTCGACTGAGGTCCCCCTTAGGTAGTCAGTGGTGTTGGCTATGGTTTACCCAGCGTGCATTCGGCATTAAGAGCTTTGTGGGAGTTTAAGCAGTGAATGTGTTTAGATTTAATATCTATTCTGGAGACCATATAAGTGAACTGACCTAGGGAAGAGTTAAAAAAAAAACGCTCATTCTGTTTACTATAAAATAAATATGACTCTAAACCTGTATTTCACAGTCTGTGGCAGCCCCTCCGTTTTCTTCTTTCTCTTCTGTGGACACCCCGGCCCTAGGGTTACTTACGTGGTCCAGTGACGTTGTCCCACGTTTCTGTCTCCCCCAAACTGGGAGAGGGTGCCGAACACATCATTCAGAGCTGCTCCTGCAGACGCGACAACTCCGGAAGCCTCCTGTGACGGTTTAAAGCATGCTGCACGTTCCCCGCCAGCCCTCCCTGCAGAAAGGGGGGGCTGCCCTTGAGTGTTGTCAGTACTTCGCGATTTGCTGCTGGCGAACAGAATGGGGCAGAATAGATCACGTGTCCCTGGAAGACACTGTCATCTCCTCCTTGCTCGCTCTCAGGTGACTCGCTCCAGGCCAGCTGCCGAGTCGCTGGCACACTTCATCAGCCCCGCGGAGAGGTCTGCACTGTGAGGAGCCGGGTCGCCCTGCCACCACCCTGTGGGTGGGCCGTCTTGGAAGTGGCTCCTCCAGCCGAGTCCGGCCTTCAGGTGACAGCAGCCCCCACCAGCATCTTGGCCGCATGAGAGTCCCTCTTTCGGGGGGGACTCTGAGTGACTAATTACACAGCAACAGATAACTAGGACACATCGAAGAGAGGGTGTAATTCGAGTCGGTTCCTGAAAGGCAACTAGGAGAATGAGTGAACGGATGGGTTTGTCACTGGAGAAGTTGGGCGAAGGCTTTCAGGAGCAGAGTAAACCGAACATGCGAAGTCACACAAAAGGCCCGAGGTATTCAGGAGTAATTTTCAAAACTCCGAAGAGCTCACGAAGACCAGAGAGTTGTGATACACCGGGGCGAGCTGCGTGAATGGGGGTGAAAGCTTGGGCACGTTCTCTTGCAAAGCTTGGAAGTTGAGACGTTTCCTGTGAGCGGCAACAGGGTTTTGATCCGGGTGCCCCGTGGTGGGATTTGGACGGGAGGGCAGCAGAGCCCGCAGCGTGGAGCCTACGGGGGCGGGGGGGTGGGGTGGGGGGGGTTGGCGGGGGGGGGGCTGGCGACGACGCTCCCAGGCGACAGGGCGTGAGTCGGCTCTGCCTCTCCGCGTGCAGGTGAAGGGCGGTTGTCCTTCACGACATTTCCGAAGTCCTCTCTGTAGGATCCGAAGCCCGAGAGGCAAATAATACAGCTGCATCAAATGAGCCTGGCTCGACATTTCTGACAAACGTCGATACTGTTCAACGTACCATAGGCACACATTCGTCTATGGCAGTGAACGGGTAAAACTTGGTGAAGCAAGTTTGCTGGGGGGCAAACAGCATTACATTTAGACGATGATACTAACGTCTGCGTTCGCATTAACACTCGAGGACGGCGTGGACAGATTCTCAGCACAGCCCCAGCAGTGCCGTGCGGTGCGGTGCGGTGCGGTGAGATGCTCTCGAACCGAGGCTGTGGGAGTCCAGGGAGAAAGCCGGAACGAGCTGTTCTTCCCCGGATCACAGGCGTGGGAAGGAGAATGCTCAGGCAGCATCAGGTTCGGTCTCTGTTGGGAACATTGCGACTCTTCGCAATGTTTTGTTTTTGCTCCCAGGCGTCTACCTTTAAAACGATCTCACAGAACAGAAACACGCCTTCCTGCGTTCCAGGAGTGCCCAGTGGGGGAAGGCATGGGTGGGGGCGGAGCCAGACCACCGAGGCACCTGCCTCTGCCCTCCTGTCCCCAGACCCCCGGTCCTTCGGCTCCCGGGGTTCAGCAGGCCCCTCCCGAGGCGAGGAGGCGGGGCAGGAGTGTGAAAATCCTCCTGGTGATTTTCACATGCCTCCTCTCACATCCACTGTGTCCCTCCCCGCCCCATCCCGAAAACCACCCTTCTGCTGTCCTAGGTGAGCGTGACCCTCCTGTGCGGAAACGCTTACGCCATTGAGACCTCCAGGGATTTATCTCGTGGAGGGGCGCTGAGCTGCGGAAGGCAGTGTTTTGCGCACTGGAATATGCGTGTCCCAGATGTTCGCTGGGCCTCAGCGCTGTTTTCAGCAGGGTGCGTGTTTCCCTAGGAACACATAAGACAGCGGACAAGCACGTGTGTGTCTGGTTGTCCAGGGAGACCGGCGAGGGTGTCCCGCTGTCCCCGAGGCAGGGCTCGGGGCCCTGCAGGGCTGAAGCACCTGGGTTCCGAACATGCTGGCTCATTCCGCTCAGTGAGACGTGTTAGTAATTAACTTACGCGTCTGCGTCTGCAGACCTAGCCCGGAGGTCCTAGATGCCAGCTGGAGATACGCTGACATTTCCCCTGTTCTACTGATGGCAGTCGACACGACCCTGCCTTACCCAGGGTCCTTCTTGGCACCGAGCACTGCAGCTTTTAGTGTGCAAACCTAAGATGCTTTTGCCTTATTACGTGTTTTTATGTGAAGAAACTGATTTCTGGTACCCGTGTGTATTGCTTTTGAATGAACAGATGACATGTGTCTTCAGTACAGCTGACGGAGAAAAGTAGGGAAATGCATCAGTCTTCTTGTTTTGTTTCCTGCAGACGCACATTGTCAGTGTGTCTTTGATGTTCGAGAAGTTGGATACCAGTCTGTGGTGTGCAGCTTTTTTTTTAGACTCACGTCTTTTATTTAACGTTTTCTCTGGGGCAGTGAACGAGAGGTCTCAAGGACACGCTAGTCTAACCCAGCAAAGATTTTGTCTAATTAGCAACGCCCAAGGCTTTCACGGAGGCAAGTGCGTGGGTAGTGAATGCATTGCAAATGCTGTGGAATTCAAAGAGGGGAGCAAGGTTCCAGGTGCCGTGTTCGTCAGAGAGGCTAGACTCTGCCTCTGTAGCAAACCGGCCTGGAAATCTCCACGAGTCAGCATTTAAAAGCCTCAGCAGGCCCTGCAGGTGTCTGGGGCAGCGACCAGGGTTCCCTCTTGACTTTGTCATCTCAACACCAGTTTCCCGCATTCTCTGAGGCAGAGGATAAAAATCTGTGTAGCATGCCTCTGGGTCTTTCCAATGCCTCAGCCTGGAAGGGGCCCACATGACTTCTGCCCAGCGTTTCTGTTAAGGGCTAGTAATGTGGCACACCTGTCTCTAGTGGGACTAGAATCGTCAAAAAGCGCATGGATATTTGGTGAGCCTAGCAGGTCTGTGCCACACATGTTACATTGTTGTGACTGAGATAAAGGAATAAAATCACGAAACACTTGTGGGGTCAAACACTTAGTTTTATTCTGGTGGTTTTACTTTTGTTTTACATTATTATTATTATTTTTTTTTAAAGCATGGTATGGACCTACAAGCACAAATAATGAATGCCCGCCAGTTGAAGGTGCCGGTTGACTCTACAGCCTTTCCTTTTCTGAGTTCTCATCTGCTGGAACCTTTATACCCATTTTCTTCTCGTCCCGCATCTAGGGAGTCGGTGTTTTAAAAACGACACGCACGTGGCACTGTGACAGTGCGTTCGTGACACTGTGTCGAAACGTGGCAGAATACTAATTAGCATTTCCAGATAACTTTCGTTTAAAGAGGAAAGACAATTTTAAAAAATGTGGTAGAAAGAGGCAACTTTTCCAAAGTCACAAGTAGTAAGAAAGAGATGAACTAACTCATTCTCTATTCCCCTCATAGGAACTCTTTCCTGAGGCTCGTACTCGGCCCGGGGGTGACATGTGGTGTTTGTAAGGCATCGTGTAACCGAAGGGAGAAGTAGGCAGTGTTCCTGTCTCCCGAGTGGGGGAAACCTTCTGAGGAACAAACTCATGGGATACATGTGTAATACATTTCGTGCCCGCCACATACATTTCAAATTAGAAATGCCCTAGAACTCATCCTGCCTGCCCTTCTACCCAGCGAGAAAGCCCTTGAAACATCACTACCCTTTTCTCTCAGCATGTTTCCATTTAAGGAAGTTGATCAATGGTTTCTTTATACGTTGTCTGCAACTTAACCTCTGATCATGAGAATTTTACAAAAATACCGTTTGCAGGTGAGATGACAATTATCCTCCCGTTTGACATTCAATTTAGAAAATTTTACTTTTTTACTAGGAGTGTGAAGAACAGTTCCTTTTATAAGAAGAAATTATTTTAAACAATAGCTATTGTCTTTGGGGGGAGGCTTATAAGGGAAACCTCACCTTTTTCTTTCTGAAACTGGAGATTTAGGTTGCTATGAGAGAGGCGTGGTTTTGCCGGGTTTTCCATGATTTGTGGTTCAGCGCAGAAACGATATTCTTGTTGCACCCGGTCTTGCGTTTCTCTTCCCGGCGAATGTGGTTGCCGCTGCACGGCGTTGCCGTGCGAACAGCAGACCGGGCGCCGTCCTCACTCACCGAAGGAGCGATGCCTCTTCCAGTGGGTGGTGGCTCCTCCGAGTCCTGGGAGAGCAGAGCCTCTGTGCCCAGGGCCAGTCTCGGCTGCATGAGCCCCAAGTCCCTGTTGCTCCGGCCTCTCAGTGTCACAGCAGCTTGTTTTACTGTTACCGTCCACTCACCGATCCCGAAACACGTCTACATGCTGCTCGTGGGGCCAAGCCAGATGCACGCGGTGCCCACAGCCGGACCCTCCCCGTGAGAGGCCAGGCCCTCCCCCTGGGTTCACGTCAGCGGTCTGAGCACCCGGACCTTTATCAGGATGAGGCGTGTTCCCAGAATGTTGACCGGCAAAGTGAAGAGCAGCCGGGGCCTCGCGTTCTGTGCGAACCTGGAGGGACCTTTCTCTCTGACGGGCTTCGGGTCCCACGTGTGAAGCACCGCGGCGCTGGGGCGATTGTCTCCAAGGTCTACACTTCGGCGCCCCATAATACTAATTTAGACTCCGCCCATGCATTCCACTTTCTAAACTCAGTAGTGCACCCTCATCTTAGTTTTGCGTTCTGCAGTTTCCGTTACCCACGGTCGGCCATGGCTCAAAAATATTAAAAGGGAATTTCCAGAAATCAGCAGTTCGTTAGTTTTAAATCGCTTGTGTTCCGAGCAGCGTGGTGAAATCTCGCGTTGTCTTGCTCCGTCCTCCTGGGATGTGAATCTTCCCTTTGTCCAGCGTCTCCACACTGTCTACATTCCCCCACCCTTCGCCCCTTAGTGGCCATCTCGGGAACCGGATGTCAAGGTGCTGCAGTGGGCGCGTTTAAGTCACCCTTATTTCACTTCAGGGCGACCCCCAAGCTCCCGAGTAGCAATGCTGCTCATTCAGAACGCCAAAGAGAAGCCACGAAGGCGTGGAGAAGGCAGTTTCTTTCAATGGAGGAATGGAGAAATTGTTCCATTATTTAAACATCATCACAGATATGTTACCAGTCTTTGTGATACATCATGTTTGAAGAGTTCTGAGCCGTGAAACAGTTCTTTAAACATACTCTGCCAGTATTCTACGGCCATCCCCAAACAGTGTGAGCCACTAACTCCTACAAGCCTCAGGATCATGAAACTGAGTGTTGGGGTTTAAACCCAAAATGCTTCAGAGAAGCCACCGAATACTCTGGAATTAGGTAGGCTCTGTTAAAGATACTGAGCCATTTCAATGCCTTTGAATGGTGTTTATGCTCAGTGAGCTAAGTGCTTCTCTGAGCGCTGTTCTGAGAACTGTGGGTCCTGATATCACGTAGCGTATGTGCTGTAAAAACACCGAAGGCAAAGAATCAAAACAGTTTAGACAGGCAGCATTTCTGAGACACTCCGATAATGCTTGCGTTCGAGAACTGCGAGGGGGCAGAGAACGGAATGGGACCGTTGGTGTTTTCCGGCAGCTTCATGAGTATGAGGTCAGTTGCCTGTCTTGGCAAGTCATATGACAAGGGATGGGGTCAGAGTGAGGGTGACCAGAGGATGTTTGTGACTGTCATTTCTGGGAAGAGCATTGTGAGGTCTGCTCTTCTGAGTTCTAGACAGTGCGGTGAGGAAGGTTTTGTGCCTGATGTTATGCAGAGATACAGAGCAGAAGGAGCCCCGGCTACGTCACTGATGCAGTGACCTAATGCCTTGGGCACAGTTGCAGACCCCAGACAACCTTTCCTGCGCCCGTGGCTGGCTGGGCGACTCCTCCAACTGAAGGAGATGAGCTCACTGTGGGTCCCAGGCTGTCGAGCTGGAGAAGACTGGGTTTGATTCTTGGTGGTCACGTAGCCTCCCTCAGCTTCAGGTCTCCGGCAGTCGGACGGAGATGAGAATGGGCTGGGCATGGGGTCTGAGACACGGCCAGGCCTCCAGAAGGGTTCCTGGTTTTTGGCTTGAGCAGTTGGAAGGATGAAGTTGACATGAGTAGAGATGCTGCAGCATAGTGGATACTGGATATACGCAATATGCATATCGGATATATGTATATCCAATATGTATAGATATCCAATATGTATACATATCTCTATGCAATATGCAGCGATATGATAGTGCTTGTGGGGGCAGGGGTGAGACTTTGGGAGTGGTTAAGCACGTTGGATATAGAGTGCCTTTTAGATGTGCAAGTGAAGCCATCCCGTAGGAAGTTGGATGTAAACATTCGGAGAGAGGTTGGGAGGGAGGGAAATGTTTGGGGGCTGATGTCATGAGGACAGCGGTCAAAGCCGTCACTGTCACCGCGTGAGTGAGTGAGTGAGTGAGTGGAGACGGGAAGGCGCACCGAGCGAGGCTGAGAGGCAGGAGAAGGGAGTCTGGCTCTGAAGGAGGAAGGAAGCCGGGGAGCTGGGGTCCTGGGCGGCGAGGGAGAGGGGAGATTTCAGGGAGGAGGTGCTGCCGCTTGTGTCACCTGCTGCGGTTCAGCAAAGTGACACGAGGACCAAGAAATGACAAGTGGGCTCAAGTGCTGAGTTTTCGGCCATCCTGAGTTGGAGCAGTGTTTGGAGGAGTGGTGGGGATAAAATTTGTAGTGATTTAAGACAGAAATCGCAGATGGTGATGATGGGCAGCGTTTTTGGGGGTTTGCTGTAAAGTGGGTAACGTGGAACACAGAAATAAATCTACAGTTGGAAGAAAAAGTGGGGACCAAAGTGATTCGTTTTGGGCAGTGAGAAGTGACAGTGTTGGTGTGCGGATGTGAAAAGTCCAGAGATCCGGGGAGTGGGGGGAGAGATGGCGGCTGGGAATGCTGAGTACACCGTGCGGCCGTTCCTAGGCGGTCGCTGGGGGGAAGCGGGGGGGTGTGGGCATGGGCACAGGCTCAGGCGGGCTGTTCTGAAGCGGGGAGCGGACAGTGAGCCCGGGAAGGGGCTGGGGGGAGTGAGGGGTGGGCGTGGGAGTCATGGAGGAGGGTAAGGGACAAGTAACTCAGGAGGCAGAGTGTCCTGGCTGAGCAGCTCTCTGCAGACCACGAAGGAGGTCAGTTCTTCTGGTTTCTGGAAACATTTCAGTCTTCCAGGTCACTGAAGGGGTTGTGTTCTGCTGAGACTGAATTTCTGTCGGCCTTAGCTGTCGCTTGGGTGACCGTGCAAGTCTGATTTGTACCCCAACTGGTCACATGTCTTCAGCTCGTGCCTACAACTGACACCATGCCCCACTGTCACAGTCAAAGGCTGGAGAAAGAATGTGAAATTTATGTAAATAACCTGTACTTGGGCATGAGATAAACATCTCAAACTCAACAGTCCATGCAAGAGTTTTTAAACCATACTGCTTGAATGAGAATGACCGGCTGTGTAACTTTGGGCAACTTCTTTAGACTCCCTGAGTCTCAATTTCCACTTCTGTAGAACAGGGCTAATGATAATACAAACCTCTAGCACTTTCCTGATGAGTGAGGGAGTTAATTTCATGTGGAGTCTGCGAGTGAACATAGAGTCTGTCACAGTAAAGAATCAGGAGATGTTACCTAATTTAATTTTTAATTTATGCATGCCTCATACTATTTCTCGTCCATAGAATCAATAGCCAAAGAAAGATAAAAATGATTTAAATAGCTTTTAAAGGTATTTTGAATACACCATGTGTTACGGAATAGGTTGGTTGAAATGATTTTAAGGGTTCCTCTTTCATGAGCTGATATATTTATGCAAAAAGGTTATTGGCCCTCCAGCTTCAGTTTCAAGAGCAATTCAGTGTAATTTGCTGAAAATTGTAATGGTGTTTGGCAGTGTTCCATAAATATGGCCAGTTTATAACATTAAACCCATGACTAGGAAAGCCATTTTGAAGCTATCGTTAAAGCATCCAATGTGAAAGTCGTGCTGTAAAGATTTCTCCGGCAGTGGGAAGACACATTGATCTTACTCAAAGAGTACCTTATATTACAGACTGACTTGTTTTAAAATGTTTGCTCTCTGTGAAGAAAGCACTGCATAATTGTCCTTAAATCTGGTTCTATTATATGTAAATTTTAGTTTAGGTGTCGCAGAGGGAAATTGGGCTAGCAGGGAAAGCATTCTCCGGGAAAAAAAGTTGTTAATCTTAGTTATCAGAATGTGACTGCAGCTCTCTTTCTATTAAAGCCTAAAACAAAATTCTTTGCGGTCAGCATGCACCTGCTTTCCCAGTGGTTCCTGGTTTCAAAATAAAGGGAAGAGGCTTTGTCACCAGGGTAGCTTCCAGCTCATGTTTCATTCTCTTTCCCTTTTGGACAAACGGATGAGAACACGAGAAAAAAAGACCCAGTGAATCATTTAGGACACACACACTTGGAGATAAAAGGGGTTTCCTATTACAGGTCCACATTGTAATTAAAAGTAGGCTCAGGAGGGCCCTGTCTGCTTTCTGAAATGGCAAACCAGGATGTTCCAGGTGCCCGGCCCAGTATTCAGAGGCTGGCAGGAGCACCGGAACCCAGTAGCCTCAAATGTCAGGGCTACGACAGGGCCCAGGTCAAGCGTCTTGGCTGACTAGGTACGGGAGTGGGTTGGAGCAGTGTGTTTTTACCCTGGGAGAAAGGAGGGAGGAGGTGAGGGGACATAGGAACGATGCAGAAGTTTCCGAGCAACTGGGAATGAAACCTTTTCAGCTTTGTTCAAATTCAGCGACACCTGGTATTGGCATAATTTTTGTTGTACAGAAAAAAAGCTCTTCACGTGGTAAAAAATTACATGGGTACAAGATGTAGGTAGCATTACTATCACTATTTTATATATGAGAAAACTGAGACCCAGGTTGATTTCACAAAGATGGAGCCATTCTGGGATTTGAACAAATTCTTAGTGAGGCATAATCAACGTACAGTAAAAAACTCAAATCTACGTGTGCAGCCTTATCACTGTCTCCACAAATATAACTTTTTAACATTTTAACTACTGCCAAGATCAAGAGAGGAAATTTCCATCATCTTAGAAGCAGTAAAAACTGAGTTCATGTGCCACGGCTAAGGTATCTGTAATGAAAAAGAATTTAATCATTTGTTGAAGTTTAGAAACGACTCCTTTTGTGCACTGCATCCGTCATATTACACATCACCCGAGTTTGTGCAGCACCCTTGGCAAGCTGAGGTAGCAGCACAGATGGAGAAGCAATCAAGTATGGCACTCTCTTCCCTCGTCTTGAACAGTTTCTGACACAGTTGAAAGAACCTGAAATAGAATGTAGTGTCTAATGGAGAGGGGTAAGAAAGTTACTGAAGACGCTCATTGAGTTGATTATCTTCAGATCAAAAGATTTTTTCACTTGAAAGATTTTGAGAGCCAATGTGATGGATATGTGTGGTTCTTAAATTGTACCTTTGTATGGCATGACCAGAAGGTTGAGCATAGTAAACTTTAGGCAGCAGAGAAAAATGAAAGTACCGATTTGTTCAAGGAAATGCAGCAATTCAGGCCACAGCTGGGTATGTGGATAGACGAGATGCTGATAAAAAGGTGAATTTTCTTTCATTGCTCCGATGTGTAGACTCCAATCAAACAACAGATTGTGGAGAAATCAGAGCTTTTCAGTGGAAAAAATGCCGCAGTGTCAGAGGTGAGCCACAGGGTTTGAGGATCAATTAACTTCAGGTGTTTGCAGATGTGTTTCTTGAGTTAACCCGAGAAGCTGTCTGAATTACCAATACCCATCTTTCAAGAGAATACTTTGAGTTCCTAGAATTTTTGATTTTTTAAATGAGTGTATCAGTCTTAGAACATGCTCATGCTTTTGGGACACATGAGCAAACCGGACCTAAGTCCACGTGGCTCATGTACTCTCTCTCATGGGGCATCCAGAGTCAAAGCGCCAGGTAACGCGACTGGTGTAACCCTTGAGTCTAAGTGAGATGTTGTCTAACAGAGCTCACTCTGTTCCACCTCCCCAGTCGACCTTAGGTTTCAGAAATATTTTAGGCTGATATTACGGTCATTAAACTTGATCCGTATACATGACGAATGGTAAAAGTGTTGGTTTTGAGACTCTGCATTTTTCTGTGGATAAATTTAATTAAACCTTTGGGCTTCCTTTTGTGTTATTTCTAATCAATGAAAATTTCTAAAAGGCCCCCCTCTCAAAAGATTTTAAATTGCTTAGCTTGCTGTAGAAAACATTGTTTTTATCTGCCGTAAAGAACTGAGTTTTCTTTGATAAGCTTGCTTTATAAATGCAATACAATGTAAGTCAGCAAACACAATACAGCTTCTCATCTTCCGCAAAATGCCACCGGAGAGCTTCCAGGAGGATTCCGCACGTGAGCCACTTTCCAACCAGTATGCCCGCACCTGTCAGGGAAACAAGTATGGTGCTTGGGTGTCACCTGCAGCTTGAAGATTAACTTCGAGTAGACCGAGGGCAACGTGGACTGGAACAGAGCTGGGTCAGGAGCCCGAGGAAGGACTCACTGCAGCAGCTGTAGCCAGGGAGCAGAGAGCGGTAGCTCCCTAAAGGAATAATAACGAACGCACAGCTCCATCGGAAGGTAGGACTGTGGAGGGGAATCCAATTTTCCGTTCTCCCCCAGCACGAGGGAGTAGCTGCTTCTGACACGGAGTTTGTTTGCTTGTTTGTATGTTTTCTGTGCTTGAAGACCCACAGCCTCATGCATGTTTTACTAGAGTAAAATAAAATTTATCCAAATATATGTTGAGGATTTTTTTCCTTAGACTTTTAAATTTTTAAGGCAATTTTTATATAAATCCTCAGATGAATAAGTTGGTCAATACTGAGTCTTTAAAACATTGATCTCATTTCCTTGAGCAATTGATTTAAATGTTAGAATCTTACCCGCATTCATTCTATAAATGCTGACTCGGGACTCCTTAGGAGCCAGAAAGTATGCCATGAGCCAGGACAGCAGTGGTAAACCTGGTCAGTTTTATCCTGGTGGACTTTACGGTTTGGCGAGGTTGCGTTTCACCTGTGCCCCGAGAAACCCAAAGGGTCCGGGGATGCGTCAGGGCCCCTGGGGGTGAGCGGAGAGGGGCCAGAAGTTCCTGGCTTATCTTTTCTCCAAATTCAATTCATGGCCCTTTCTCTCTTTTGCCCATTGAGCTAGCTACCTTGGAGACCTCAGTTGCTTAGGAGATCCTGGTGCGAAAGCAATTTAAAGTTCACACCGTCCTTAGTCTAACAGTTCTCAACAAGCCCTTGTTTCCCAGGCTCTTCCCTTGTTCCCTTACTGGCTCAGTGAGCGTGAGACGTCGAGATCACGCTGCGTGTTCCAGTGGATCATGAAGCATAGCCATCGCACTCAAGAAGTTGTTGGTCTAGTAATCTTTTATATTGGTTCCAGCTCTTTTTTGTTTTGCATGCTCCTTTTGAAAGATTTATTAAATTTATCGGGGTGACATCGGTTAATAAAATCACAGGTTTCAAGTGTAGAGCCCCATGACACATCCTCTGTGTTCCGCATTGTGTGCTCCCCACGCACAGTCAGACATCGCCCCTCACCACGTATTTGGCCCCTTCACCCTCTTCTCCCTCCTTCCACCCCCTTCCCTCTGGTAACCACGTGCTGTTGTCTGTGTCTGTGGGTTTCTGTTTGTTTCGTTCGTTGGTTGCTTTCAGTTTTATATGTCACCTAGGAGTGAAATCATAGGATTCCTGGCTCATTTCTCTTAGCGGGGTAGTCTCAAGAGCCATCTGTGTTGTTGCAAATCGTAGTGCCTCATCTTTTCTTGGGGCTGAGTAGTGTCCCACCGTGTGTGTGTGCTGCATCTTCTTCATCCAGTCGTCTGCCGAAGGACCCTTGGGTCGCTTCCACGTGCTGGCCCCCATAAATAATGCTGCGGCGAACACAAGGCTGTGTGCATCTTTGCAAGTAAAGTGATTCAACTATTTTAAGATTAGGGCCCCTGGAATGACCTTTGCCAGGTTACAGCTATTCTGTGGACTCTCTTCCAAAACTCCCGTGCTGCTGAAGTTCAAGGGCAGGCTTTTGGCTGGTGGAGAGGCGTCTGGGAACAGTGGCTTCTGTGCATGCAGGAGGGTGTGGACCACACCTCGCCTTGCCTGTCGGTGGTATTTGACCTGTGCTGCACTGCA
Organism: Phyllostomus hastatus; assembly: GCF_019186645.2. Taxonomy (NCBI): domain Eukaryota; kingdom Metazoa; phylum Chordata; class Mammalia; order Chiroptera; family Phyllostomidae; genus Phyllostomus; species Phyllostomus hastatus. Next base: position 19,901,434 of record NW_025333607.1, on the reverse strand, counting down.
CCACACATTTGCACACAAGCCATGCCAGGGGTTTAGAAAGATTTGGGCCATCAAGATGAAAAGAACTAAAATAAGCTTGCACGGATGAGCAATTTTTTTTATTAGTCACAAGTCCACCCATTTCCCATGATGGATTGCAGCAGGTCATTGCGTCAGCAGGCAGCCAGCCTGAGAACTGGGGCTCTGTTGTCGCCTCACATGGCATTTCATTGAAATGTCGTGGCACTGAACTAGATAGGAATGAGGGCCTTCCCGTGCAGGTCACTGAACTGTGTGCAGAGGCGAGGAATTGGGGATTGTTGACCCTTCACATGGAGCCTGACTGGAGACAGGGAGAGGGTTCCTTTGTCCTCAGGAATTGCTGGTGAGTGACTGGGTCCGTGAGTGACTCGATTTGAGGGAACTGTGTTGGAAACTCTCTCCCCCCAAGTGCCTTTCTAGTTTTGGGAGTCAGCCATTAAATTCTTTTTCTAATGGTTAATGCAGCTTGTCTGAAGATATACCTTTTAAAATACGGGTCCCTCAGTCCCCATAGCCTCCCAAGGTGGACCTCATGTTGTCGTCATACATTGGAATCTTATGAGTATGACGCAGCTCACCAGCGGGACTTCGGTGGACTCACGGGACTGACGTCAGTGGGACTGACCGGGAGGACGGCAGGGGCCTGGTTTCTGGGCGTGAAGCTCCTCTTTGCACGGAGTCACCTTTGCCCTTCCGGAGGCTGACACTTGGGGTTAGAGATATTGAGCAGGAACCCAAACCCGAACCTATTTCCTCCACAGTGTTATCTCTGGCCAGTTCGAACTTTTGCTGTTAAAATTCCCAGCTGCAAGGGATTGGGAACTGAAATTGAAAGCTGTTTGGTGAAAGATGCTACCTGATTTAGAGATGCTTCCCATCACACTTCTACGTGTGGTTCGAACCGTATCTGCACCGAAGAAAACGGAAATGGTGAGCGCAGGTCAGAGAGGATCGTGACAGTTTTCCATGTTTATTACTGAGCTTGTTCCAGGAAGAAAGAGGAATTTCTTCCAAGACCAAACATTACTCATCCATCTAAGTAGGATGTCTGAAGAAGGACCTAGATGCCAAGCTCTGATATCTTTTAGGTAATCACAGACGAGAAGAATATATTTTCAAATCTGCAATGGAGTGCATGGAAGTCTGTATTAGGTTTTGAATTTGAAACTTTTCATAATCACAGAATTTTAAAATTAAATTCTTCCCTTATTTCCATTTTCAGTATGTCAGAAGATGTAGAATATATAGGAATCCCTGGTATGCCCTAAAATAACTTCTAAGTATTGTGAAACTTGACGTGGTATGTTTATCTAATTAGCTGATGAGGACCTGGCTCGTAATCAGAGTGAAGTAACATGGGAGACATTGTGTTGGAGACCAGACAGACGGTTGACTCACTGAGTCGTTTGCGTTTACCACCGTGTGCCGTCCTGGCCGTCAGAGACCCTGGCAGGTAAACACAGACGAGCCGCACGGCGCTTTGCACTGGAGCCCGGAGTCCGGCAGACCCTCCTGCGGACCCTCCTGCGGACCAAAGGGGAGAGGGCAGGCCTGGGTGGGAGAGGGCAGGCCTGTGGTGGGAGAGGGCAGGCCTGGGTGGGAGAGGGCAGGCCTGTGGTGCGTGGCCGCCACCACCCGCGTGCTTCCCCACGGGCTGCTCACCGCGGCCGTCATCTCGGGTTTTACTCCGGAGAGTCTCTGGTCGGAAAGCTCAATTTCGTGATCGTGTGCACGTATTTTGGAGAAGCATGCAGAATCTGCCACACCCGGTTACTCCCTCTTACCAATAAGGTACAGGTTGTCTTACCTTTCATTCCAAGTCCCTCATAGTTTGGCACCTACTTTCTTTTCCTGTGTTTACATTCTCGTGGAGTGCAACCCACACCTTCCACGCTGGTCAGACTGGTCCAGCAGACGCGCCCGGCCACCCTCCCCGATGGCCCCGCCCCGCCCCACTGCCCTAGTCTCCGGTCGCCTCTGCCCGCTCGGGGCCGGCCGGCTTTCAGGCTCCTGTCGGGGCCCTCCCTCTGACTGACACTCTCTCTGACGGCTCTGTCCCTTGGGTCCTCCGGGCCACTCCCAGGTTTGCATGGTCTCACCTGGATCGCTCATCGCACCTCGTAACTACAGGCCACATTTCCTGAGCGCTTGCTCGGCGCCACACACGCCCCGTGGGAAGGGGACTATTTTTATCCCCATTTTGCAGATGAGAAAACATCTCAGGCTTGAAATGAAAGTCACTGTCTACAATTGGTGTAATCTGGATCCAAATGTATATTGTTATCTACTAAATAATGTTACCTAATATTAATAATTAACCTTTCATCTATTTTAATCCCCCCTCCCTGTACAGCACAGGTGGCAAAGACAAGCCCCGTGGGCCGAATCCGGTCCTCCACCTTGTTTTATCCGGCGGCAGTGCTGAGTTCTTGCTTAACTGCCAAGGAGCAGTTACATTTACACAGTCCTAACGTTACATTCGGCCCTTTGAGGGCAACCTCGAGGCTGACGTGGCCCCGGTGACAGTGAGTTCCACACCTCTGCTACAGATGGTCAGTTCTGTTGGGATTCTGGAGTGTCGCAGTGTACAGAGTAGGGCAAACGTAGATCTTGAGTTTTATGGAAACTGATGTGCTAATTAGCAAACAGCAGCACAGGGACGAGCTCTGTTTCTCGTGCTCACGACTGCACACCCGCTTCTGCCCCAGCCGGCGCGTCTTCTGTCTCTCTGACCTGTGGCTTTCAGCAGAGCGCTCTGCATTCAGTTGAATTCCTGTAAATATTTATTCCCTAGAGAAAGAAAGACATGCCAGTGTACTTTTACTGTGGATTTATACCTTATTTGCTTACCTTTTTCTGGAAACATGCTTTTCTTTGTAATAAGCAATGCTATATTCAGATCCCTCAGTGATAGGAGATATTCAGACTATGAGTGCTTTAGGAAATGTTACCGAGCGTTGACTCAGAAACAGTGAGATGTTCTCCACTCTGGGATACTTTACGGGTGACGTCATCTGCTGGACTTCGAGGTCTGTCATCTGATAGACTTTGAACATAGGTAATAAACCCCGGGCAAAATTCCATTCAGTGCAAAGGATGTTTACATCATCACAAAGCAATGAACGATTGTTGGAAAAATAAAAAGAAATTGTTCCCGGGGAGAACTAGGAATCAGCACAAGGGGCAGAAATGTCCATGAAGTCTTCGACACCCACCATGTCTGCCTCAGGCTCCAGGGCTGGGATTTGATCAGTTTAGTGTCGGGGTGGTGTGTGGGGGGGTCTGTGTGTGGGGAAGTGAAAGCACGCAGATGAGAGAGAAGAGATGAGCATTGAAGATGCCTGTACGCTCGCTACAAGGTCACTGTGTTTTCATAAAAGGAAAATAAATGTCTTAGCTTTTTTTCTAGTAGAGAAAGAAAAAAGAAATAACAAAATGAATGAATCAGATCTCAAACCGCAGCAGTGCGTCTCTGGCAAAGGTCTTGAAAACGGAGATAATGTCTGTGTGTATAACTGTGTTTTGCGTCCCTTGCTAAACAAAACCTCGACACCTTGCTTACATCCGTTCTTTAAAACCTCTTACTACTCGCCATTTCCGAAGGGGCCAAGTGCTGCGTGTTGGCAAGTCAGGGTGGGCGTCCCCGTGACGCCACGCGTGTCTCCTCTCCCACCGCCTCAGCGTTCCGTCACACAGGGCGAACACCGCACATCCGTGGGAGCCCCGGGCAGCTCCTCCAGCTCTCCATCCAGAAAAAGGTGTGAGTGGTAGCTCATCGGCATTGCCTTGGCAGATGAAAGAATTCTTCCCTTCGAGGCCTGATTTCTCAACTGGTTCACCTTGGGGCTTGGTTGTAACTTGAGTGGGCGAGGAGAACTTGGTGCCAAAACACAAACAGAACGAACGAATTGGGCTCCTTGGGAGGGTGGGGGAGGAAGAGTCAGTCTCAGGAAGCTCCCACGGCTGGTAGTTCGTCCTCTGCGGGGACGACCCGCTACCTCCTCCCCTGGGGGAGCCGTTCCTCGTTAGGGGGACCCCCTCCGGCTCACGCTTCGTACCGGACTGCGCAAAGCGAACTCTGGTACGGGCTCTTGTTCACACGCTCTCCTCTTTTAAATGATGCTTCACGTTCATATTTCCTTGGATAGCTACTCACACCACTTTTTAAAAAAGGAGAACCCACTGGTCTTCACCAAACTGTGTTTTTGTGTGCACTGAGCCCGTCTGCTGGGAGGAAAACTGGGGGCTGTTCGGGTCAGCTGGCTCTTGGATCATGGAGAAGAGGGACTCTTCAGATTTCGGATGCGTTTTTGACTCTTTGCACTTGAGTGACATGCATGAGAATCAAATACATGTAGTTAGTCTTGGATTAGATGGTTATTTCGAGGGTGTTTGCTAAACATGCTACCACAGTTGGAATTCGCACGTCCCCACTGTGAAGTCCCACCCCAGGGTGATTCACCGAAAGTGTGTGGCCGTGACAGGGCTGCGAGGGATCGGTAAGTGTTGGCATTCTAGCTTTGATAGCAGTGACTTCGCCATAGCTGGTGACAGAGAGTTGAAAAGAACTCGCGTTTCCCCCTCATTTGGTACAGAAAACAAAGGAAAAGCTGCAGAAAACGAAAAAGAGAGCCCACCCAAACGGACTCATACTGCGGAGACGGCAGTCGTCGAGGGTGTCGAGGCCGGGAGGGCTCCCCAGGCGTCGGGTGTGCCAGGGTGGGGGGCCTGCCGCTCAGAAGCTGAGGCCAGTCGGGAGACGCAGCAGGGGCGCGGGCAGGAGGGGGCCGTTCAATCTCAGAGCTCCTCCGAGGCCTCCACAGACTCGTCCAGGCTGCGCCGCCCGTCCCTCGTGTGGCTGCGAGGTGTGCGATCAGACGCTTGGACCGGCGTCAGCGAATCTGCGCGGCTGCCCTTCTTTTGGGTGAGAACAGTGCTCATCACAGTGAGACAGAGTTTGTGAAAGCACAGTGATAAAACCCCATATGGTGTACGGTAGAAGGATGCTGTTTTGTAGGATGCATTTATTACTGCAGAGTTGACTGTGAAATGTATTTCTGTGACGCCAATGAGCAGACTTTTGTGCTGACGTCTATTTTTGTCCATTTCAAGTCAATTTGAGAGACTTAGTTTCAAGATTATTTTATGAATGTTGTCATTGAAAATTTTTTTCATTCGATTTTTTTCAGCGGCTGGGAAAAAGTACACTGAAGTGCTTCACTTTTTTTTTTAACATGTTGCTAGGTTTTCAAAATGATTACTTTTGCAAGAAATGATATGCAGCAAGAAATGAAATGAAAACAGGTAAGGTCCTTTCAGGAAACTCACAATTTGAAGAGGTCTTATCCTGTGTTGCCTCCTAAGGGCCACGTCACAGATGAAAAGTTAGAGTTACTTCACTCGAAGGAAATGCCCTTCTTGATTTGATTGGAATTTAGGGCAGGAAACGAGCTGATTTCTTCAGAGCGTTGAATGGGAGCCTACGGGGCCATGAAGCTCATCTAATACTTTCCACGTGTGTGTTGTAATTCTTTGTATTTCTTTTATTAGTTCCCTCAGTCACTTCCTTATTGGAACTCAAAGGCATTTGGTAATTCTAGAAATAACTCATCTGATCGCAGTGGGCCTTGTGGGCTTGGGCAGAACAAAGGACGATGACCGCATCGCTTTGGGGAACCCACAGATTAAAACTCGCTGTGTGCACACGAGGAAACGAGTTTCCTGGAAGACAGAACTCCCCGTGCAGAGTTTCTGAACTTACCTCCAAGAGTCTCCTGGAGGATATCTAGAACTTAGCAATCGCCTTAAAAATAGTTGTTGCTTTCCTAGTTCTTAGTTTACGTCAATGACGGCCTCTCCCAAAGGCTGATTTCACACAGCTTTGCTGTCTACAATGAGCTTCCTCAGAGGTGCTACAGTTTATCTTGAAAACTGTTAAGTACATGACAATAACCTCTTTTCAGTCTTACTGCTGCTTGTGAAGTGACTCACGACAGCGGTGCAACCTACGTGTCCAGCGGGAAAGCCTGGGTGTGAACTGCTGGGTGAAAACCCCGGCTGAAAGGGACGCTGGCGGGCGGCGGTGCCGACGCAGGGGTGCTTGGGTTCCCACGGGAGGTGTGCAGAAGTCACATGTCAGTGACTGACGTTCTTGGCACCCACCTACGGAGGAGCTTTCAGTCTTTGTGAAAGCCTATCATTTGGGTTTAAAATAAAAACTGTTGCCCTGGCTGGCGTAGCTCAGTGGGTTGAGTGCGGGCTGCGAACCAAAGCATCACAGGTTTGATTCCTAGTCAGGGCACATGCCTGGGTTGCAGGCCACGGCCCCCAGCAACCGCACATTGATGTCTTTCTCTCTCTCTCTTTCTCCCTCCCTTCCCTCTCTAAAAATAAATAAATAAAATCTTTAAAAAACTATTTAAAAAACTACTTATTATAGATTTAAAAACACAAGTATTTAGCCAATGTTTTAAAGTATATTTATTTGAATGAATAAACTATTTTAGAGCTCCATCAATTGATATTAATATCAATGTTACTACCAGCTGTAGGTATTCTATTATTTTATAATGCTTATGATTTTAACACCAACTTCTGTCTGGTATAGAACGGATGTAATTTTTACTGAAAATTTGTAGTCCGGGAAGCTAGAGTTCCCCCAAAGCCAGAGCCCCTTCGGTACCACTCACTGCATCGGGTTTGAAGTTGCTTTGAGTCTAGAGCACTACTCTCCCTGACCAGCTGCCCCCTGGCCAGCTGCCCCTCCCCCTCCCTCCTTGCTCGGTAACTTTGGAATTGTCCCTAATAGGATTGGAGAGATTTTACCTCTTTTTCCATTTATCTATTTGTTTACTCATCCCCTCAGTCACTTTTAAAAGAATTATTTGTGGAGCCACTTCTGGGCACACGGCATTCCACGTGGTGCGGACACACGACCGGATGACAGTGCGTTCTGTATGGCGCGCCCGGGATTATTCTGAAGGGGATGTTATTTTGCCAATGAACATCAAAGTTCTGAGAATGCCATTAAAAAACCCACACACACACCCCCATACAGGCTAAACAGATTGTAGCAAACTTTTAAACAGAAAGCAAAGTAGATGTTGTTTACTCAAACTCGGTTCCAGGGTTTGTGATGAATAGCCACAGCGTTTCAGCTACAGGAATCCGGTAACGTGATTTTCTGAGTTCTGACTTAAAAACAAAAACTTGCGGTTAGGACCGAGGACGAGACGAGTCTAACCGAAGCATCTATACTTGGAATCTAGACCAAACAAATAATACACGACAAGCAAGAGCTGTGGAGAAACGAGCGTTGTGCAAACAGTTGTGCTCCGAGTGCGGGATGGCTCCTGGGAGCCGGCGGGGGTGGGGGGGTGGGGGGGGGGACGTCCTTTTGTTCCCGAAATCTTCCCGAACTGAGGCCGACGGAGGAAACCTGCCAGAGAGGACGGCAGGCACTGCTTCGGACAGAGGACTTGATTTTTGTCCTTAAATTGTCTTGTTTTCAAGCTAAAAGCATTTCGGAGATGCTCAAGGGTGCCCAGGAATGCCCTGCGGCCCACCTCCATCCAGACTTTCCGCAGCCACCCAGGTGGGCAGCAGGAGGCCTCCCTCGGGAGAAATTTTAAACCGTGACCCAGAAAAGCAAACCGGGCTCTGAGTTCTCACGATGCAGGATGGGAGGCCCGTGGCGTGTCCCTCAGTTGTCCCGGAGGGTTGCGGAGAGGAGGAAGCACTTTGCAGAGACGACGGGAAGAGGGGAGCCGCAGGCGCGAGCGCTGGCGGGCAGCGAAGCAGCGTTCGAGTTGCCGGGGGCCAAGCTCAGCCACACACGGTCCCCAGGTCCTCTGAGCCCAGTTCCCTGGGAGCAGAAGCCGGCCTGAGCGGGGTTTCTGTCCCCTGCCACCTTGGATGCCAGTTATTTTGTTTTCATGCATTGCCCTCCCACTATGGGAATGTTAACTGCAAATCAATATAAAAGAAATGTTGGAATAATAACAGCAGCGGCTTATATATAACGCTTACAGGATGCCAGGCGTCATTCTTGCACTCTGCTTACATTGCCTTCTTCCATCCTCAAAGCGATTCTGAGAAGTAGACGTTGGTATGAGCCCCGCTGCACACAGGAAGCGCGGCTGGATGAAGTGGTCTACGTTCACCTGCGTGAACCAACGCAGCACTCCACCCCAGCGGCCGGCCCTGCCCTATCGTGCTGCGGCCCCGGAAGGCTGACTTCCCCACCCCCGACTGGCTTGCTCCCTGCCCTCCCAAGCATCCTTCCTCTGGCTGGGACTGCCGCACCCCCTCGCAGTTGTTAAATGAGCACACGGAGCAAAAGCGCCTGTTTCCAGAGCCCTCTGTCCTGGGTTTACGTGTTGGTGATCACCACGTGGTTCCTCCCCTGCGTGGAAGAACTCTGTCCCTCCCCCCCCAGAAATGTTCGGCGCAGACCCTTCTGCCTGGGAGGGCCAAAGGTCGGTTCAGCATGAGGACGCAGCGTGTGAAAGTGGCGTCGAGGCTCTGGGTGGCTGGCCTCGGATTCTCCGGTGAGGCCGTCATCCAGAGATTAAACTCCAGGAGAAGATGATGGGCTCACAACGTCTGAGACTGGTCTGTTCCAGAGGAAGGCGTTTCTTGAATGGTCCCCAGGTAGCTGAACATCTCAAGAAGCTCCTCGACCACCCACACCCACCGCGTACACAGAGTTGCCCCCAGGCGTCAACAACTGGGCACTGCCACCATTCACGTGTCACGGAGATTTGCTCCAAAGCCACTGTCATCTTCTGGCAAAATCCGCAGGATCTCGTCTGGATCTTGTGGCCTCGCCTTTTGTTCCTGATGAATTACATGCTTATTACGTGGTGTTCCCTAGGCAACCTGTTCTTTAGTTTTAGCTAGGTGGTAATTCTGTCGATAGGTGGTCACGAACACTTGTTATCGACAACTCCGGTAGGTAGTCGGGTACCTGAGAGGTGCCGGGAAATGTAAGGACCGGGAGGCCTTCTTCGGAAGCGACCTTCGAGGGTGCACACGTGTGAGCGGGCGGTGGTGGTGGCGAGGATTAGGGCTTGTTGAATTAATGCGTAAACTATTGGTTTTCCTAGGAACTTCTCTCTCTTTAAATATTTGTCAAAGTATTAGTGCCTTTTTGTTGTAAAAGGTCATGGTCATAGTGGGCATTCTGTGAAGAGTTGCTTTTTATTTTTAAACACCATGCGGAAAAATCGGCCGGAGTCCGCCCCCCAGTAAAGCCGCGTCCAGATGAAGGATTTCTGCTGTGAGCCTGTGTTGGACTCGCTCCCTGGAACACGAGAGGCTCTCACAGCATCGGCCTGGGTAGGAAAAAGCTGTGTGTTCTGTTGTGATCTAGTTTCCATTCTTTTGGAGAAAGGAGGGGATGTAAATCTTTTGACACTAAAAAATCACTTGTGTGAGAATTAAAAATTACACTTGTTGACATGAATTTGAATTTGCTCATTTAGCTTGCACAGTAGCAACAAACGATGCCTGTGTTTAATTGCTGATGAGCAGAAGGGTTTCTGTAGGCATATTTGGGTATGGTGTTGAATTCTGCCCCTCTGTATGAATAATTCATAAATCCCGAGGAAAACTTTATCCTTATAACAAAACAAATAGAACCAGCATTTATCATCTGCTTGTCTCTGAACATGCCATTTTTCTTGCTCCTTAGAATAATCTGGGGGAACAGAAAATATCCGTAAGAAGATGGAGTAGTGTGTCTCAGCGTTCAGGGTACCACACTCGGTTGCCTGCTCCTTGAAGTGGAGCTGAGATTACTCACTATTTATGCCTTTGTGGATAGACACAAATGGCTTCCTCTCTTCATTTGTTCGCAGACACAAGCCATCTGCTAGTAGATTGTGTTGAAATCATTTGACCTAGAAAAAAAGAAAAAAACCGCCCGTTCTGCAGCCTTCCAGATGGTTGACAAAGAGTGCCTTGACTAATTTGCGGGGCAGTTTGTCCTACGTTCTGGGCCGTTCCTGAGAACAAGACGCTCAAATGGGCGGAGAGCGTGAGACAGAAATGGCAGCCACGCTGCAGTGGCGGGGTGGGCATTAGGGGACTTTTCTGGCCTCCACAAATTCACTTCGGAGTACAGGGTTCCTGAGAGCAGGGGGAACTCTGGCTTTGAAACCCAAATCCTGATACGTGGTTACTAAATTTAAAGCACCAAAGGCTTCCCAGTCTGCCTACTTCCCCGGACGGGAGTGTGACCCAGGGCTGAGCAGCACAAGCACGTGGTGAGCCCCCGTCAGACACAGCCCCTCTGAGAGCCCCCTGAGCCGACAGCGGCCTCCGTGTGCAGCCTGGCCCAGGCTGCGTTTCCCCCACCCGCCCCGGACCGGTGTGACAGAGAGAGTGCCTTCACCCAGCAGAAGCTGCCATTCACCTACGTGTTGGCAGGAGGTCGAAGGAAGTCCCTACTGGGTTTTTTTTGAAAGTTCTGAATCCAGCCAGTGTTTGCTGGGTCTCTGCCCTCCTGGACTTCGGCGGCTTCGCAGGCTGTGCCAGAAAAGCCCAGGCGAGCCCCGCCCCGTCCCGCACACACAGGGCAGCGTCGGGGGCCGCGGGGTCGGAGCTGGGGCCCGTCTCTGTCCTGCCAGTCTCCGCCGTGGGCTGGGTGGGGGTTCCCTAGTCTCTGTAGGTTGTGTTCCCATGGGGTTGTTTTAAGGATTAAATGAGAAGGAGTTCTGTTAGGTATTCAGGAAGTGGTAGCAAGAGCAGCCGTGGTAATCATAGTAGTTACCTGCCTCAGTGACAGAACCATCCTTCCCTGTTTGCCACTCCTCTTAAAATGCTCGGGAACCCCCACCACTGGCCTCCACGCATGGGCTCCCACTCCTGTCCGCGTCTCTCCCGTGAGTACAGACGCGAGCATCTGTCCGTCTTTGCCATCACGCACCGACTCTGTCTGTGTTGTGATAAAAGACTGTGGACCGAGGCCATTGAAAAACCGAAATTCATCTTCTCATAGTTCTGGAGGCGGGAGGCCCCAGGTCAAGGTGCCCGTGTGGTTCCTGGCGAGGCCCCCTCCTTGGATGGGCAGACGGCCGCCTCCAAGCCACACAGGGACACAGGGAGAGGGAGTGGGACCGAGCTTGCTGGCATCTCTTCTTCTCAGGGTGAGAGAAGACCCCACGATGAGGACCCCCGCATGACGTCATCTAAGCCCGGCTGCCTCCCAAAGGCCCGTCTCCGAGCACCGTCCCACTAGGGGCCACATTTAGCACTTGAGTGTGGCGGGGGGGGGGACCGTTCAGTCACAGCAGCGCCCCCGCACAGGGACACCTGCCCCGCTTTGCCCGTCATTCTCGGGGCCCCCTGTGCCCTTTCCAAGGAGCAGGAGGTCCGGCCCCGCTGCCTGATCGGCTGTGGCCGTCTCTGAGGTTCTCACAGCAGCCCAGCGGGAGCCTCGGCGGGTCAGGCTGGGGGCTCCGGAGGCCCCAGGGCCACGGGAACCACAGGGGACAGCAGCCTCACCGTGCTCCCAGGAAGCGCAGACCCTCCTCTGGTGGTTCTCGCGGGGGAAGGACGTGAGGCGGGCCCCCCATCCGGCATCGGACTTGGGCAGATGCCCCCCGCCCCCAGGCGGGGGTGCAGTGGTTAGGGGCCCGGATGCCGGAGTTCAGCTGGCTTGAGTTTCCACGCCAGCCCTGCCACGTTGGTCCATGTGCACCTGGGCCTCAGCGTCCCCGTGTGTAAAGTGAGGACAATAACAGTGGCTTCCTCACAGGGTTGTTGTGAAGATCAGATGATACACATCCAGTTACACACACACACACACACACACACACACACACACACACACACACACACAGTTTCTCTGTCTCTCACACACGCAGCGCTTGCAGCCACCGCTGGTGCACAGTAGGGGCTGGGTAAATGTGAGCTGTTACCATTCCAATCCATGGGGGAAACTGGGCTGTGACCGTGAGTCCTGTCTTCCACCTTCCCACGTGTCAGCAGCAAAGACGGAACTCTGAAAATACAGCAACTGACTGGCTTGTGGTGGGAACTTTCTGTGACTTCAGGTGTGACTTCATCTCCCAACTCGCTCTAAGAGCGAGTTTCTCCAACTATATTTAGCATTTCTCCTCTTCCTGTCGGGGATTTTAGCAGATTCACTCGACCTGTTTTGAAACTGTATGCTAGTGCTTTATACTCTGAGGTGCCTTCCTTCCTGGACAGGAATCCCTCCAGGTAGAGGAAGCGTTTGACCGTGAATAGTAGATGCATTCATTCCCAGCCAGGTATGTGGGTTTTGGCTAAAATGCGCCCACGTGCCTATTAGAACTTGTGTTACAATAGATCCCTCATCGTGACTTCCAGCATACTGCTTTGTAAATATTTAAGGGAAGAAAAAACCTTCAGTAGATATCTGGGGAATGAATTTCCACTGCCAAATAGGTTTCTCAGTATAAACTTTAAAACTACACTTAATTACGATTTTAAGAAACTAAAAAATGACTGTGTAGTGCTTTCTCCAGGCAGGTAGACTGGCAGGGGAGACCTTGTCCACTTAGAAAGCCAGGTCGTCTCGCCGGTTTAGCACGGCGTCAAGCAAACCGGGTTGACGAACTGGGTTCAGGCAGGCCAGTTCGCTTCACACTATTACAGAATTTTTACAAGTGCCTGTCACTGCTTTCAGTAGGAACCGGGTAAGGAGTGGAGACAGACCAGCAGAATCCTTCTTCTACTTCTTCCTTGGGAAGCCCAAGGTCGTGTATTGAAAGGGATCACAGGTTCATTTTTGTACATGAGAGGATGCTTCTCAGTGTGTGCGTGACGGCATTTTTCACTAGAAGTTCACGTTTCCATCTGAAGCATTTTTAAGCCTCTCTAATAGCCTTGAATCTAGGAAAAGTTGCCCTCAGGGTGAAATTAAGTTCTATGTCACTTATAATTTATTTTATTCAGCTAAGGTTGTTTTGCATTATTCACTGAAAGTGATACTAAACAAGTTGTAGAACATCAGTATATAAATTGTATAAAGCGTATACATTGATACAGTTGATAAGTTGATTAAAAGTAACCTCCACTGACATGGAATTAACTGGGAACATCCCCGAGCACCGTCACTGTCGCTGGAGAAGACCTGCTGCTGCACGGTGGGAGATGTCTGCCCAAGGGTCGCCCACCTCCAGAAGTCACACTGTCCTCCAGGGAGAGCATCAGGCCCCTTGCCTTCACAGGGGACGGAATAAAGCACTCTTCTCTTTGGCCCAGAGCGGTTGCCTCACCCAGAGCTCCCAGTGCCACACAAGGAGAGGACGAGAGTAAGTCTTGGTTTGCAAGTGAAGCGTGAAGCTGACATTTTGCAAAGCTTGTTGTCAGAGACACATCCGCTCCCAGCCGCCCTGCCCCGTGGCTGGTCGCGGAGCGTGGAGTGAGTCCTGCATCTGACGTCTCGTTCTGTAACTGCGCGACGTCAGAATCCACACGCTGCTAGGCAGCCTCGGTGCTTTCCACCATAAACGAGAAGCAAGAAGAACACTTACCATGCGAGTTTCTGTGATATTGCACGAGATAATAGATACATTTAACCCAGTGACTGGCGAAGACTGAGTCATCACGAGTAACTCTTACAGTTACAGTATTATTTAGTGTAACTAAAATATTCCAGTAGCTAGGTTGTAACGTTAGGTCCTGCCCTTGAACGCTCAGCGTGTGAATAACTGGCGACTGGAAGGAAAGATCCCGATCCACCGTAATCCAACGTTGTAGTCTAGCATGGCACGGCAGCAGTGATGTGCTCATTAAAAAATGCTAAAAAAAAAAAGAAGAGACCAGTCCCTGAGCCACATGAGGTGTTTTGCCAGCCCCGCTGTGAGGAAGGGGAGGGAGTCTACTCAGATCCTCCTCCTCGTCCGCTGGATACTTCTCATGCACGTTATACCCTGGGATTGGTGTAACGTATTCTAGTAGATGGTGACATCGCCACACATAGCCATATATACCTTGCTCATACTGGGTATGAGTCATTATTTCCATTCTCAGAGCTTTGGTTAGCTTATGAAATGCCAAGAATTTTTTTAAGAGAACCCTTTGGGAAGGTTACATATCAACACCTGCACTAGGGGGGTGGCTGCGGACCCCCCGAGTCGGGGCTGCTTTGCTGAGAGGGAGAGTTCTGATGGCAGCGTGAACATCTTTGAGACCTCGGACTTGGAGTCCCGTACACCTGAGTCTGGGTTCTGCATTTCCACAGGAGAGGTCAGGTGACAGTCTTACGTCCTCTGAGATTCTTTCATTTTCCTGTCCAGCGGTGGCTGCGAGGATTAGCAAATGCCACGTTATCCAAAAAGGGGTTCTCCTGGCGGAGGAGAGTCCGGTGGTGTTGTGACATTGTGACCGCGTTCGATATGACAGGCAGAAGAAGACGAGAAATGCCGTCACTTGGAAAAGGAGAGGAGCGAGGTAATCAATGGATATGACTTACAGGTGCAAAAAGTAGGTTGTTCACAAAGATCTCAGCATGCAGACGTGTTTCCTAATACAGTTCTCACAGTTTGCCAAAGACTTTTTTTGCATTGTTAAAGACTTCTGAGATAAAAAAAATAGGAAGGTAAGATACGATACTTTAATACAATGTTGCCAAATTTTTATCTCATTTGTATTTTGGGGAAAATTGTAAAATCTTCCTTGCATATGACAAATTGGATTCAGGTAGAACTATTTTTACAGGATTTAACCTGTACTTACAATATATGCACAGGTCTCTTACTGTGTTTTCAAAATACTTTCATTAATTATTAATTTGTTGTAACCCCTGTTATTTTTATCAAGCATGTTGAGAGTAGCCTAACTTTGTATTTTGCCAACACACGCTTTTATGATGGTTTTGATGTAATATGATACGGTTTGTTTTTAGAAACTACAGGAAGTTCTTTTTTAAAAAACCTGGTAGTTTACAAAAAATTATTACCTGTACCTTTTGCCTGATGCCAGTGGCTTCATAGATTGCTATGTAGGTGGGCGTTTCCACATGAACTGTTATTAAGAACTGTGTCCTCCATGGGTCTCCGTCCTTTAGAAATCGCAGGACAGCCCAGTCTGGGTAGCTAGGTTGGTTAGAGCATTGTCCCGATACGCCAAAGTTGTGGGTTTGATTCTTGGTCAAGGCACATACAAGAATCAACCAATGAATGCATAAAAAAGTGGAACAACAAATCAATGTTTTTTTTCTCTCTCTCAAATCAGTCAATCAATAAATAAAAATGGCAGGACAGCTCCTAACCCAAATGAACATCTTGGGATTTCTGTGACTATTTCAAAGAATAAATGACTTTTGTTTATTGTGGTTTAATAGTTTGCTTCTGTTAACAGGAGCAACTAAGTTTCAGGACATTTGGTACTGTGATTATGTCCAATTTCTTGTTTGCTCAGATTGTAATGAGTTGATAATTTAATGGAACACTGATTGATGCTTAATAGGAAGGTATCGGTCTCACAGTAAATTCTTATGGGGCTGGGAAGCTGATGGAAATGCGGTTAGTTGCGAGGGTGGGGGAAACGGTAGGTGAATCAGAGCTTTGGGGACTGTGGCAGTCTGGGGGACTCCGCTTATATGGACCAAAGAAATCACTTCTGAAAACTTCATCAGGTAGCCGCGGTGCTTGTAGCTGCCTTGTCTTACTGGGGAGGTCACATCAGTGTAGGAGAGGGGACAAGGTGACTTCTAAGACTGGGGACAGCTATACTCAAAAACAAGGAGAGGAACAGCCTGGTGGGGGGGGTGGGCACAGCCTGGCTCGGAGCAGGGGAGCGCTGCGAGGGGTGTCCCCTCCTGGGACAGCTGGGCGTGGCTATAGACGGCTTTCCACGGTGGAGCTGGGTGCTGCTGGTGTCGTGTGGGCAGGCACGGGAGGATGGGCACTAGATGTCTCCCCAATGCACAGGTCGTCCCCCACACCAGAGAATTATCCAGTCCAAAACATCAGCAGCACCAAGGTGGGGAAGCCCTGTTCCAGATGGGTGTGTGGGTTGAGGACTAGGGGAAGCTCGTGAGACGCTATGTCCTGCAATTTCCTGTTAAAATTCTTCAGCACAGAAGGTGTCGGTTCATTTAATCTACACCTTAGGTCCACTGGTTAGAATTTTAGATATTTCCATCAGGAATATAACCACCGCTCCAGAGGTGGTTAGTCCAAAGTCCAGAGTTCCAGGTAGACAGAGAGCTTCGCTATCTTTATTTCAGTTTATATTTGTTGCCTTATTAATTAGTTATTGGAGATGAGGTGTTATTTTTGAACCCACGAAGTGACAGCTGACACTTTGTATAGGAATGGCAGCTCATACGCAAGCCCAGGGAGGCCCAGCAGGCCACTCGCTCGGAACGGCGTGCTGAGCTTGGGTCTCTGGACCTGACTGGTGTTCAGTTGTTCAGCGTAGGGCTCGGTGGGCTGGCCTTGACCAGAAGGCTTGTGGCATCCGCCACTCGCCCAGTGTAGAGAGTGGGGGAGTGGGGAGGTGCTGGTACAAGGGCGCGGACTTCCAGTTGTAAGGGGAGTGAGTCCCGAGGATCTGACGTGCAGCTGGGTGGTCGCAGCGAACACGCGGTGTGTACTGGGAAGTTGCTCGCATTGTAGATCTGAAGTGTTCTCACGTTGGCTGTGAAAAAGAAGGAACTCTTACCCTTTGCAACAGCACGGATGGACCCGGAGAGCATTATGCTAAGTGAAATAAGCCGGTCAGCGAAAGACAAATACCATATGATCTCACATATATGTGGCATCTAATGTGCAAAATAAACTCACAGACAAAATAGAAACAGACGCACAGATACAGAGAACAGACTGAGGGCTGTCAGAGGGAAGGGGGTTGGAGGGCTGTGTGAAAAAGGTGAAGGGATTAAGCAAAACAAGAAGAAACCCGTAAGCAGAGACTGCAGTACGGTGATGACCAGAGGGAAGGGGGTGGGGGGGGGTGTAGAAGAGGGTGAAGGGGATGAATGGTGATGGAGGGGGACGTGACCTGAGGAGGGTGATGAGCACACGGCACAGCATGCAGATGACGCGTTACAGCACTGGACACCTGAAAACTATATAATTGATTAACCAGTGTCATCCCAAGAAATTCGAAAATAAAATACAAAATAAAACAAAATGTGAGACAGGGTCATCCTTAGAATTTTGTGAACGATGGCCGCCATTCCTAGCTGGGGCTTAAAAGCACCTGAGGCACCATGAGTTAGATTTGATAATTTCTTAAAAATTTTTAAATTAAAAAATTCGATTACTCTTGGCATGCAGCATTGTTTTCTATTAGTTGTAGGTGTACAGAAGAGTGGTTAGACATTTATATGCCTTACGAAGTGATTCCCCCAGTAGGTCTAGTACTCACCTGGCCCAGCATGTGGTTAGTACACTGTCACCGACCGTGTTCTCCAGGCTCTATTTTGCATGCCGTGACCACTGCCAATTTGTGCTTCTTAATCCCCTCGCAGTTCTCAGCCGGCCCGCAGCCCCTGCTCCTCTAGCAGCCATCCGTCTGATGATGTCTGTATCTCTGAGTCTCTCTCTGTTCTGCTTTTTGTTCATTCATTTTGTTCTTTAGATTCCACATGTAAATGAAAGCAAAGAAAAAGAAAGAACATGGTATAAAAGAATAAAAGAAAGCATATGGTTTTGTGTGTGTGTGTGTGTGAGAGAGAGAGAGAGAGAGAGAGAGAGGGAGAGAGAGAGAGAGAAAGACAGGCACACCGGGAGATCAACTTTTCCAGGACTCCACGAACTCAGTGGACTCCCTCACCTTGAGGACGGGTCTGTTGACATGACATTCACTTGGTAAAGAGATTAACGTGGGTCTAGCATGACTTTGGCACAGGACAGAGGAAGCTGTAAATGAAGCGAGTCATCACGCACCGTGGTTTCCTTGCCCAGGAAAAAATAACAAGCCCTAATATTTGCTGTACTGTACCACATTAGCAAGATGTACCAGTCAAAACGAATCAATCACAGCTGCTGGAGAACAAATCATTAACACGCCTCATTATATTACTTATCCTCTCCCTTGGTAGAAAAACCCGATAATGGGCTGTCTGTGTGCTACGTGACTCTTAGCATTTAATTCGGATTGTAATCAGAAAATGTGTGATGGTTCTTAAAACATTAGCTGGCAACAGATATGGGTCTAAGCTATTGACGCAGGCTCTACAATTTCTTTCTAAATAATCAGAGTTTCCAGGAAATAGTAAGTAAAATGAATACTATCTGCATAAACGTATTTACTAAAATAAAATTATCCTGGAAATTGGCCCTCCAAACTCCTTGGCAGGTATAGGTGACCATAATGTAACGAAGATCATGATATTCTGGGTCTCCAGGAGGTCATTTTTCTATACAATCGGTGATGTAGGTCATTACTTTAAACAATGCGAACTAATGGGCCTGTGTGTATCTCTCTTCAGTTTGCAGGCCGACAGTTACCGCATTGCCCATCTCTCAGGCGGCAGGGCAGAATGAGCATGTTCTCCAGAAAACAGAATGGGAACAACAGGGAAAAAAGTGTGTTTGTGAACATTTATTGAAAGCTCATAATAGGCTGTTTCGTTTATGAAAGACTACACAGATGTTATTGAGAATAATATGATCTCCACAGCAGCTGTGTGAAGTAACTTTCATCTACTAACCCGGGTTTTTGTTTTGAAAGACTTTATTATTTAGGGCAATTTTAGGTTCACAGCAAAATTGAGAGGAGAGTACAGAAATGTCCCGTGTATTCCCCATCCCGCACATACAGAGCCTCCCCCACTGTGGGCATCCCCCGCCAGAGCGGTGCATTTGTTACAGCTGGTGAGCCTACACCGACACATGGCCATCACCACCCAAGTCCACGGTGCACAGTCAGGGCTCATTCCTGGTGCTCCACACTGTGTGGGTGTGGACAAGTGTGTCCTGGCACGCCTGCACCATTGCAGTATCCCACGGAGTATTTTCACCGCAGTGAAGACCTGGGCTCCGCCTGTTCGTGCCTCCTCCTTCCCCGACCCCTGGCCACCCCTGAGCTGGGTCAACACCTCCACAGCTTGCCTTTCCCAGAATGCCGTGCCGTTGGGGTCATTCAGCATTCAGCCTCTCCAGGGGGGCTTCTTTCACTTGGTAGCACACATTGGAGTCTCCTCCTTTCTCTTCAGGGCTTGGTAGCTGCTTCATTTTCAGCCCCGAGCAGCGTTCTGGGCGGACCGCGGTTTATTTATCCCTCACCTGCTGGAGGACGTCCTGGTTGCTTCCAAGTTTGGGCAAGTGTATGAATAAAGCTGCTGTGAACGTCCACGCGCTGGTTTCTGTGTGAATATTAAGTTTTCACTGGTGCTGCTTTTGGTCGCTTACCTTTCTCTTCATCAGCCTTACTTCATAGCACCTTTGACACCCCCTTCTTTTCTGCTGGCAAGAAAACAGAGATACACAACATTAAATCACGTCCCTAAATTCAGTGCAGTTAAAAAAAAGTAGTGGGATACAGATAAAAGTCCAGATCTTCCCCTGAGCAAAGTCTGTGTTCTTTTCACGGGGTCGTCTTGGAACTTTGGGAACTAAGAATGTTTTAAAATACATACATTGTTGGTCATGTTGCAGATTTCTCAACAAAGTTCTTGCTCTTGGGGGGAGCTTTTGTCTCATATGGGGTCTGCAGAAAACAAACAGACAAACTATATCAGGGATTGACAAGTGTTGGAAGGGCAGGGGAGGAGAATGAGGTGGCGATGGTGCTACTTTGCACCGGCGGGCAGGGGCTGTCTCGCTAAGGCAGCGTGCGGGGAACTGAACTGGGGTCTCAGGCGCAGGGATCAGTGGATGCGAAGGCTTGGGGTGGAGGGAGAAGGGAGGGAGGAGCTCAGCGGAGTGGGAGGCCCCGGGGGCTGGCGCAGAGGGAAGGGGATGGGCTCAGGCCGGTGGTGTGCGCGCAGTGGAGAGCGCAGGGAGGCCCAGTAGACAGGTGTGTTGCTGGGGCACTGCTGAGCCTAGGCAGTGGTCCATGGCGAAGATTTTGGATTTTTTTCCTTATGTACTGTTGAAATCACTGAATAATTTTGAAGAGTGATGCAATCCGACACATTCTCGAATGACTACTCCAGTGCGTGTGCACTCGCCTGTGCGTGTGCGGATAAGAGTGGTGATGAGAGGCCACCACGCGGGCCCAGGAGGGGGCTGGGAGGGGGTCAAGCTTGTGAAGACGAGCAGTGACAGGGTTCTGGTTACATTCCGAAGAAAGAGATGACCAGATTGACCGATGGCTCGCATGGGGGATGTGACAGAGATTGCCGAGTCCATACACTGTTACGGCCCACGGGCCACATTGGTGCTGGCTGTGGTGGGCACTCACAAGTGAGGGGGATGGCGATTCTTCTGGCCTGACCGTGGAGCACTTGGGGAGACAGGGTGAGGTCTGAACTGGGTATGGAGGAAGGAACATCATTTTTTTCAAAGCAAAGGGGTGTGGGTAGAAATTGGGGGCAGGGAGAATCTGCGGGAAAAGGGCAGAGCTGGGGAGAAGCAGTGGTGTCCCGTACCTGAGGGAGACTCGGGTGGAATGGGTTTTGGAGGACGATCAGGAGTCCATTTTTGGACAACTCAGTTTTGAAGTGTTTTATCAGGCACCCTAACTGTGTAACGTTCCTGTGGCATTCCGTGTTCCGTTTATTTGTAAGAGTTTTGTGTCCGTAGCCATAAACCAAGAACGGACAGAACCGCACTCAGAGTACTTCATAATCTTCTTGTTTGTATTTTTTAGTTTTGTTTCATATGTGGATGATTTCACCATCTCTAATCCTTTAGTGATTTATTGGCCAATAATTCTCTTATTCCATGTTGTACTTTTTAACTGCCCAGCTGTTTTTCAGGATTATTACTCGCCATGGTATTTAGAAATCCTTATCTGATACTTAACGAAATATTTAGAAATCCTTGTCTCATATTTATCATTATTTATTGCAGAGTTCTGTTTCATTATGTGTTCTATTAATGCGTTTGTTTTTTTCCATGAAAATTTATACTTGTTAAAGCCACAAAGCAACTGCAACATCATCTACTTAATTATTATTATTATTAATCCTCACCCGAGAACATTTTTTAAAATTGCTTGTAGAAAGAGAGGAAGGGAGAGAGAGAAACACTGACTGGTTGCCTTCTCATATGCACCCAGACCAGGGATCAAACCCACAAACTTTCGGCCGGTGGGACGAAGCTCCGACCAACTGAGCCTCGCTGGCCCGGGCAGGATCATTGACTTCTCAATCTGGGGGCTGCCTATTCAGGGTACCTCGTCATCGCCCGTGGGTGACACAGATGCCCGAATGGGGGTTCTGACATGCGGTGGCATTCCACAGTTCGGGTCTGGAGCTCCAGTGAGAGACGAGGCCGGGGGACACAGGTGAGCAGGGCCGCCGCCTCGGGGAAGAGACGCAGGGAGACCAGCCCAGGGAGCGAGCGGAGGCTGGACGGGCCCTCAGGTCTCCCTGCTTTCTGAGCGGCTACTCCGTCCAGAGTGAGCAGGTCACTCGGTTCTCTTCATCGGAGCAGTTTCCCCGCCTTTGGGGAGACAGGGCGCCCCCAAAGACGGTGATCACACTGAAGATGTGGTCTGTGTGATTTTACCCCTCACCTCATGTCCACCGCAGAGTGCACCGACCAGTAACTGTTGCCTATGGCATAGAAAGACGTCTCTAGCTTGGCTTTCTTCAGGATGATGCCTGCAGCTGCCCGTAATTGGGCCTTTTGAATGACAGTAACTATACTGGAGATTTATCTAGAAAAATCGGTCATTACTCAGTCACACCTGTCTCCCCAAT
The DNA here is from genome assembly GCF_019186645.2 of Phyllostomus hastatus. NCBI lineage: Eukaryota > Metazoa > Chordata > Mammalia > Chiroptera > Phyllostomidae > Phyllostomus > Phyllostomus hastatus. Next base: position 19,879,596 of record NW_025333607.1, on the reverse strand, counting down.
GTCAAAAGCTGCTCTGCAAGCATGTGCCTGAAACGGTTCAATTTTGATCTTCAATGAGCAAAATTTCATTGGCTTTATGGGAAGAGCATGGCTTTCAGAGTGAGAAAGTCCTTAGTTTTAGACCTGGCTTGGTTTCTTGGTTCCGAATGGGGGTGAGCTTAGACGCAATTTTAATCTCTCCAAGCCTCAGGTTTCTCACAGGTAACGTGCAGTCAGCAATAACGTCTTTGCACATCTATTGTGACACTTAAGTGAGACAAGAAATGCAAAATGACCGTCCTAGTGCCTGGCCCTTAGGAGCTTCAGAACCTCAGAATCTTTTTTTTTTTTCCTCTCTCTCTTCTCAAGGAATAAGCATGGCCGACACTTTTTACCAAAACTTTCAGCTAATAGTAACATTCATCTGGGGTGGCTCTGGGAGGAAACCCCCAAACGAAGACATTAAAACTCTGCTGGCAGGCCCACTCCGACTGTAGCCTTGTTCGCTGGGGACGCAACTTGTGTGTGAGTCACGGAGGAGCGAGGCGTAGGAATAGACTGTGTTTGCCTCCCTGTCCTTGTTGCCCTCGCTCTCGGAGGCCGTGGGGACGACTTGGTGCCAAGTGCCGGCGGAGAAGTTCATCAAAGTGTCCAGTAACGTGGCTGAGTGCATTATTAATTGGAAGCGGCAAGATGAGCTATAATCCTGTCACGAAGTCAAATTATCCAGGTTTTCCCACCTCTTGCTGCGGTAAACCATTCCTTTTAAAGTCTAAGTTTCAAAGTGAGTACGTTTATAGATCTGGCCTCTCCTTTGCTTGTATTGGAAAGTTTCCTTTCCTTATTAAGGGTGAAAGCTCTCTAATGAAGGGTGTTTATCGTCACAAGTGCGGCTTGTTTACTATCAGGGCCCTCTCCTCTCCACGGGGCAGCGTGGGGGCGGGGGTGGGGTGGGGTTGCCTTCCCGTCCCCTCCCTCCCATTTAGCATTTGACAGGGGGAGGCCGCTGCTCCCCTCAGTTGGCAGCTTCTTCCGTTTCCCCCCATGCATTTCATTTTGTTTCCTTATAGCTTGAGTCTAAAGCCACACGCCCCCTCTTGATGACTGCTTTCCAGGGTCTGCCAGGGAAGGCAGTCTGGGCGTCCGAATGCATCAGCTCGCGCCGTCCACGCAGGCCTGCAGGGCAGTCCCTGTTACGCCCCTGAGACCCGGGTTTGGTTCCCCTGCGTGCCTCCTGTGGCCGGACCGCTGGCCCCTGGGGCATCAGACGCCCTGCTCGCTGGGGCTGAGCGCCCCCTGCCTCTGCTCACCAGGTAGCAGGGGCGTCTGCTCATCGGACATCGCAGGAGGGCTGTTGCCCGGCTCAAGTGCGGTAATGCGTATCCGTGTTTCCATGAACTGTGAAAGCTTTGTTCATTTTTGAAAATAAATCGTTCTTCCTCCGGGACTCTGCCCATGAGTTGTTAAAGCAGGAAAATGCCACTGGTCACGTCTTCTTTATGAACACGCTGCCTCAGTGCTCGGGTCGGTGGTCGGAGCCCTGGGTGCCTGGCCTCTGCTGTTCAGCGGAGTCGTGCGCACGCTGTCTGCAGGGAGCGGCCGGGCGGCGGTGCGCCTGGCTGACGGGGCCTCGGGCCGCCTGGGAAGAGATCGCGCTGCTCGTCAAAATGAGCCGAGAGGCTCTCGCGATCTCCTCCCTCATTTTCTCTAGATCCACGGGCCACCCATTCCAGGCTTTTGGAGCACTTTCTGTGACTTCGGTGCCTCTGATGACACTTTCACTGTTTCCCCACGCGTGTTCCCCCAGGTCTCACACTGGAGGTGCAGCCGGTTGGTTCTGGCTGACCACGGCCAGGGCCCAGAGCCGGGACCGTGGGCACGGCCGGGGCATGCTGAGGACCACAGCCTCTAACCACACTTCTGTGAGTACGGGGTGAGGTGAAAGTGGGTTTACAGTGGCGAGGACACCCCACAGGGTTCATCCTTGTGTTATTATTCCTTAATCGTTATAGTCTTTCCCATACAAACAACTGTAAACCTGTTTTTGCCCAACCCTGTATGTACTGACTATCCAATATGTGCTTAAATTCCTGGCTTAAACACCGTATTTGCTAATCAAAGGGAAGATGTTTCATTTATTAGTGGAGCTTGGGCATCATTACATCAGGTAATTCCTTCTGGCAGAGGCCGAAGCATCTGGGCATTTTCAACCAACCTGTCAGAGTTGGTGAGAAGCAGTGAATGGAAATAGCCATCACAGAGACCTTTCATGTTAAGAAGGTCTGTGCGGGTAGTGGCGTTACACACTTGAATGCGTGTTTCTATATATCAGATCTCTGTCCATTTCCTTCCCATTCAGCGTGTGTGTAAGCGGCTGCACTTGCACTGATTGAAGGGTCGCAGCTGGAAATGTCGTGGCTCTGGCTGAGAGCCGCTGAGAGTTACTTAACTTTTTCGAGTCTCGGATTCCTCACTGTTGATTCGGGTGGCCAGGAGGGAGGAACATATTGTTTTGTTTTCTTTTTTTATAGCTCTTATCACAGTCTGATGTGGTGTTTTCACTCGATTACTATTTTATTACGTAAAGGCAATGCGAGCTCCTTGAGGGTGGCCGTGGTTCCCACTTGGCTTGCTGGTGAGCCTCTGTCTCTGAGAACCAGGCTGGCATGGAGTAGACGCTCAATAAACTGTTGAGTGAATGAATAATGTATCTGGACCCTTAGCACAGTATCCACTATAGAGCGAAACTCAACAAATATCTTTATCCTTACTGTAAATGTCATGATGGGCTTCTGATGAGAATGTGAGTCACTACCATGGTATTGTTTTGCCCTAAGGTTTGACTGGGCCTTTGGGTTTCTATGCTCTGTTCTGCCTAGTCTCCTTTGAGTACCTCCTCTGGTCCGTGGCTGTGCCATGCTAACAGTCCCCAGATGCACCCTGCCGCCCTCCACCTCTCTCTGGAGTGTCCCTGGGGGGTGCGCAGGTGCCTCACACGCACTCGCCCCATAGTCCGCTCTAGTCCGCTCACCGTCCTCCGCTGTGGTCATCAGCCAGCGGCACGTGCACTCACGCAGATGCTCCAAGTATAACCTTCGGGTTGGCCTTCTGCTCGCCTTCCTTTCCCCGGTCCGGTCAGCTCACACCTTCTCCCTCAGAAACGTCTTTCTTTCCTCATCTGTCTGCGGCAGAGAGGGTGCCATCCCTCGTTTGGACTCTTATGGCAGCTAGTAGTGTGGTTACAGTTTATTGGACACAGTACCGGGACTTCGTAAGAACAGCCCAGGAGGTAGATGTCATCAATGTTATTGTTGTTATCTTACAGATGAAGAAAACACAAGGTTCAGAGAGGTTAAGCAATTTCTTAAATTCTCAAAGCTGCCAAGTATTGGACTCAACATTAGAATTTAGATCCAACTCCAGAGCCTCCACCATCTTCAGTCATCCTAATCACCTCAATATTTTTCTTCTTTAGCCCCGGTTCCTGTCCACACTGCCCTCCCCTTTTTACAGAATGAGCTCTTAATTCCTCTTCAACAAGTGTCTTAAACCTCATGCCTTCCGCTCTTTCCAGATGCTGCTGGGCAGAGGCCAAGACTTCTGCTGGGGTTCCCCGGCACCGCATCCGCCGGTCAGCCTGGGCTGCTAGGGTTTTGGGCTTTGCTGGCCAGCTCGCATGTCCCCGAGAGCAGAGGACGTAACCAGCCAGCGCCTGTACTAGAGCGTCTGCACTCAAAAAGGTCTGGGTGGGTTTTTGTCAGAGGGGTGCTTCTATGAACACTGTGTGGAGGAGTGAATGCTTGCTGTTTTGTTTTTATAGGAATGCTATTCATTTTTCCTTCTAAAATGTATAATTAGCAACTTAGGGTGCCTTCTTTTCAAACTAGGCCACCCTCCCCTTTGGTTCTCTATCATTAACAGCGTGGGGACATTGTAATAAGAAATGCGTTTGCGTTTGTCCCCCAAGTCCCCGCATCCTATTCGGTATGGTGACTCCAGCCACCCAAACACCTCTGTCCTCGCGGCCCGTTTCCCTGCAAGCCTGCCTTCTGCCGTCCCAAGCCTCGCTTTCTGCTCAGCAGCAGGGGAGGGAGGGGTCAGCACGAGTGCTTCATCCCTCCCTGAAACCTGGAGTTTGGATGTCTTATCTTCTGTGGCCGGTGATGGGAAATTCAGGTCCGAGAGTTGAGGGAGATATTTTTGGCCAGTGGGATCTTATGATTCCCTTCAGATCACACCCCATTATGCTTTTGAAGAAAGCTTTGTGTCCGTCTTCTCCATAACTGTCCTCCAGAATCAGTATAGAAAGCCCTTGGCAGCTGATAAAACGCTGGTGTGACTGACGGATTATAAATAGGAAAGTGTTTGTCTCTGCCAAGATGCTGGAATCTGGATTGTGCAAATCTCTGCCACTGTGTCCTGTGGAAGATAAGACCGTTTTTACGCAGAGGCAATGAAAGCTTATCTCGTCCATCTCCAGAGTTTGGAGGTGTCTGTCTGAAAAACAGGAGAATCATGACTACATCCAGGTTGTGATATCAGAAATCCAACAGTATGTTTTTGATGCATTAATCTCAAAGTACTGAGGATAAAACAAGTACGTAAAACTGTTAATGTGGACACATCCTTCTAGCCATTTGATAACTATATCAATGTTTGAATTGTCACAACAAGATATTTATTAATTAAAAAAATACCCTAAGGCAAAGAAGTAATAGGGTTCAGAACATTCAGTTAAAATGATGGAAAACCAGTTTAACTGCCAGCGACGGGAAACACGCCCCTCCAGGCAGCACCCTGGGACAGCGGCCCTTTGAGTTTCGAGCGTCCGCCCCTCGGCGAAGGCACCCCAGGGCTCCCTGGGCCAGTGCTCACGGCGAAACTGCTAGCCCGCCCTGCACTCTGCCATGAGGACGTCCGTTCCGGGGGAGCTTCTCTTCAGAAGGACCCAGGCTGGAGAAAATGCCGGCTGAGGGCAGGCCCTAAGACACACACTGCGCGCGGCTCCCACGACAGACTCGTCCCGCCCCCTCGTTTCGCAGATTCGGAAAGCGAGGGTCCCTGGGACCAGAGGCACAGGGGCAGCAGGCGAGTGCGCGGGCGCTGACCCGGTGGTGCTGTCCCGCAGCCCCCGGCTCTTCGTGTCCGTCACCGCGTGACCCCTGTGTCCCCAACAGCAGGTGAAGGTCCCCTGGGAGCCAGGCGGAGGGACTGCGCTGGGGAGGGGCAAGCAGCACGGAAGCAAAACGGTGCTCTCGACAGAGACGAGGGGAGACGTAAGCGGTGAAGGGCGCTGCTCCTTCTACCACTTACTGTCAGTCGCTCAGTTCCCTTTTGGCTCTGTCGGCGTCGGGCCGGTTCAGTACAATTTGAATGAGAAGGGCCCCGGACGTTCGTAAAATGCGCGGACCACGTGCACTGCGTCCACGCCCACCTGGCCTTTCCTGCTTGCCCATCAGCATGCTCACGGGCTGGTGGAGAGAGGGGGGCTGTGTCAGACACGTGGGGGCTGTGTCAGACACCTGGGAGTGTTCGTTTTTCTGGCTCACCGCGTCTAGGGAACATCGTTAAGTTCAGGTGTCGGAGACCTCAGCTCACGTTCTTATACTGGTATTTTTAAGAGAAAAGAAATACAATTCAGCAAGTTAGATAAGCTTGGGCTACTGTGGGAACACCTTCTGCAGCTAACTAGAGTCCCCATAAATCAACCACATGCTTTTTGAAAGCAAACATTCTCTTGTCCAATTAATTTTCTCTCTCAGAAATGAACCCCCAAATATTTGTTTAGTGTTACAACAATCCTCTGCTTCGGGAGAAGAATTCCGGTGACTCTGTATCTTCATGGGCCACCGCTTTTGTGAGGCATTTTGCAGAGGTAGTGTGACTTCAGTCAAATTTGAGACCTAAGAAACACTCTTCGCAGTAAGACTAAAGATCTTGAACCAGATTTTCCCACAGTTAATTATTTTTTTGAAAAATGGCATTACATGTTTCAGGTATCGTATTCCCCGTTACAAACACAGGCTCTCCGTCCGTCTGTGCGGAGCCCCTGTTCTCCGCTGTGTGCGGGGCTCCCCGAGACGGACGTGAGTTCTTTCCCGGGGAGTCTCCGACAACGTCTGAGGAGCCGCCGCGACAGGACGGATGGAAAACAGCCTTTCACTGGAAAGATAACTTCATTGTGTCTTAAAAAAACACATTTGTAAGCTTTTAATTTATATTTGGATTTATTGATTATTAGGACCATAATGAATTCACATTGTAAGGAAAAAATATCTCCAAGTACAGGGACCAAATTTTCTACCCTTCTACTGATAAAAGCATAGAACTGAATGAAGTAATTAATACACTTTTAATAGCTTAGAATCATCAGAAATTGTTCACAGGTCGAAGATAAATGCAACACAGAAATTCAGTTATGCACATCATAGTAGGAAAATTTTACAGGCAAAACATTTCTCAAGAACCGATCTTGTTGATACCACTCATGATATGACATGATTGATTGCACTGTGGGTACTAAGTTTGTCTGCCAGTGAATGTTATTATGAGCATTTCTGTACGCGACATTCATGCCAGAGAGACAACTCATACAGCTACAGCGTCTAAAGGACTGCCCCGCACATTGTGGCACTGCATTTCACGCGCGGGGAGCCTCCGTCAGCTGCCCGCTGCGGGGCAGGTTGTAGCACCGGGGCCGGCGGGGGAGACCCTCCTCTCCCGTGCGCGTCAGCTGAGCGCTGCGTCCGCGAGCCGCGGGTGGTGTTCTGCCCGGGCCCACAGTCCCAGGGCCCATCCCTTTGGGGCCCGTTTCTCTTTGGGAACTAGAGCCCAGTTTATGGTTTGATTCCTTGTACCTTATTCCTACTCTGTTGTTCATTTTGTGAGTTTTCTTTTTTAAAACTTAGAACGAGAAAGCCGCACTTTCCATAGGCCGCCCTCACTGTAGTGGTCGACCTCACCGAGTGGTCGTCAGGAACTGGCGTTGGACTGCACAGCCTTCACAAGCTGCTGGTACATTTCCGACTTTAAAAACCTGGGGTACGAGTCTCTCTCCATGTGCGTGTACACTATTCTCTGGGCCTCTTCAAAGCACGTCTCCGTGGGTTCTCGGATATTCCTGAAGATGGCCTCCCTGGTCGAACTGTCAATGTTGATCTGAAAAGTAAACTCACGTCAGTAGGCGGAATGGAAGGCAACAGCATAAGGGAAAGGCTTAATTTAGCCCCGCCACCCTTTTCAGTGGAGCAGGGTTATTTTGCTTCCAGTTGTATGGGCCCCTCAAAAGACACAGGAGATAAACTCGCTGCTTCTTCGAAAGTAAACATCCACCTCCACATCCCGGATAAAAATAACAAGAGGCCCGAGACCCAGCAACCTGCAGAAACCATTGCTTACTTAGGAGGTTGCAAGCGGTTTGCTAGCGGAGCCTACAAACAAGGAAGTTTACAGGATGGAGGTCTTGTCTAAGGAAAAAAGGGAAGTCGGTGCTATTTTAAACTTCATCTTCCTTAACAGTCATCAGCGGTGACTTAACTGAATTTGCCCCCAAAATGGGAAGAAGGTGAAGAGACGTGGAGAAACGGAGAAGTGGTCATTTCAGCAAAACAAATATTTTCCAGGCATGAGTTTTGAGGAACCAGTCAATTAGGCAGGCCTCTCCAAGGCGACCGGATCTCACGTGCCGCCCGCTAGCTTGCTCCCCTGGGCAGCGATGCTCTCAACGCTCCTCCTCCTCCCCGCACCTGGAGGAGCCCCAGTGTATCTGCTTCACTCACAACCCCGTCTCCTCCAGGCCTTTTTAAATGATCGGCGTTGACATCAGTGTGAGCGTTGGCTGGCTTTGCCGGTTTTCGACTCGGGTGAGTGGGGGGCGCTGGTGTGGAGGCACAGCCTTTGCCCAGCTCTGCTATTTGTGGTACCAGTAGTTCCTTCTAGCAAAGCCCATTCTCCTTTGTAAATAACTTTACTGGGAATTAAAATCACTCATCAAGGAGAGGCTTTGGAGCTACGTGGACCTAACTTTGAACCCTGACCTTCCCGACTAACCGCTGCGTCCCACTGGACAAGCTAGCTAACGACGTCTCTGGTGGCGTCTCTACTGGGAAACAAGGTGAACGGCACCGACTTTGCAGAGCTCCAGGAGACACTGGCGTCAAGTGCCCGGCACGTGTGTGTGCCCCCGACGGACGTGGGCGCCCTGGTTTCCGTTTGCCGCCACCGCTGGGCACTCACCTCTCGAGGGGACTCTGGCTGGATGTAAAGCTTACACAGCTTCTTGGCCTGAGAAATTCTGCCCCGTCGTGAGGCAATTTTCTTATAGGTTTCACAGGCCATCCAGAATTTGATATTCTCATCACTGTGCTCCATTTTTAGGTATGCCGCGTAGACTACCGGACCATCTAAAAGTAACGGAGAAGCTAGTTAGTTTTCATGGGTCAAAATCATGAAGAACTCTGAAGAACACATAATGGGGTTTAAAAGTGAGGTATAAATCAGAGCCCCCAAATTATTTAACAAGTGACGACTATGTAATGTCACACACGCACCACGTCACAGTCACCTCTGTCCACCTGGGTTTCGACAGTGCCAGTCAGTGGTGTGGTCACCCCTCATTCCTTGACTCTGAGTCACTCAGAGAAAAGCATCCACTAGGGTCTGTGGGTCAAGGATAGGAGAGGGTGCAAGGACCCAGCGACAGGACTTACTTTCAGATCAGTGGATAGAGAGGCCTGGTCATGAAACCGCCGTGGAAGATCTCAGACCTCAAGCTAAGGGAGGGTAAGAGCAAGGTTGAACGGGAAATAGCCCATCCATGCAGAAGTGATCGACCAATCAGCTTGTGCAGCCTGTGGTGTTTCTCAGTACCCAGTGAGGCCGGAGAACGTAGACAGATGAAAAAGCCAACGTCAGGTTCCTGGCTTACTTGGAAAAGGAGGACTGGGGAAAGAATGGAATTGGAAGGGGGTATTAAAGACCACGTCAGAATCTAGAACAGGCCAGTGGGTGTCTGCGACAGGACCGTGAGGACGACACTGGATGCCAGAGCTGAGCACCCCCCGCTCTGGTCTAAAGCAGCCCATCTGGAGTGGGCACAGGAGGGCAACCACGTGAGCAAAGCCGTTCCGATGGAGGCATTGTTTTTGTAGGTGCTGGAGATTGAAGAGAGGGCGAGGTAACACATTAGTAGGACCTTTGGGAGGACCAAGTATTCTCAAGATTCAGGATGAACACCCTGAGACGAATAGTCTACTTCCGTTGGTGATGAGGACAGCTGGAATCTCTGAGAAACAGAGTGGCTAAACGATGATTCCACGTAGCCTTGATTGATAGCAATAGAAATGTGTGTGCAGGCACATTGGACAGGCGACTGAGCCTTCATAGGTTCTGATGAAGAATGTCTTGATTTAGTATCATTGACCAGGGGAAGAAATAATGGTAATCAGATGGAATGGCAGTGGTGAGTAAACTCTTACTATCCTCGTTGTTAACCTAAGAGATTAGTTTCCTAGCACTAGACTCTGTGGCTTCTCTGGCTCTGTTAGCAGTGATAGGACAATAAAGATAACAAGTAAGGTATTTTGCATCCAAGAGAAAAACCCAAATCGAGGCGGATCCCTTCAAAGGAGGCAGTAGGGTTGGGGAACGCTGGCCGTCTACAGGAAGTGGTCCATCCCGGGACACCCCAGAATCTACAAGAAGCGGTCCATCCCGAACACCCCGGATCAGAGCAGGGCTTGTCATTTCACCCGTGACACTGGGCGGCAGGGGGTTCAAAAGCACCGTCACTGGAGAGGACAGACACGATGGGGTTAGGCTGTGGATAAAAACGTGACCTCAAACGTTCAATGGGGTCAATATTTCTACCCAGTGGGGAGCGTGCTTGTTAACTCGGGTTTCCAGCAAGAAGTGACTTTTCACACCAGAGGGACTGTGGGTTCTGCCGTGCCTGGACCGCAGCCCGGAGAGCCAGGGCGGGAGGGTCCAGGAGGGGCAGGGGGCTCTCCAAGCGGAGAGGCAGCTGGACGGGTGGGCGCACCATTCACTTCACAAGTAAAGCTGGATTTGCCCTGTTTGTAGGAAGAAGCAGAGTTCTGTTTAAGAACATAAAAAGCAATCGGATATATTTTGTGCTCAGGGGAATTTTGACTGAGTGCTTCACCGAGAACAGAAAATAAGGACTCTAAAATAAGGAAAGGAGCCATGAAACAGGAAAGAAACAAGACACCAGATAAAAATCTACAGGCCCCGGAAGGAGACTTAACCACCAGGCTACTTGGATGGGTTGAGTGTCTCAGTGGGTGCGGGTAGGGAGACACTTTGGAAACCAATGGCACGGTATTCTGAATTTGCGTTTACATCCGTGTTTAGCTTGATTGCATAGGAAAATGTTTAGAGAGTTTCGTTCCAGAAGCTGCCTGCGGGTTACTGGGATGCTGATCTCATGCGCTGTTGTATCATACCTCGTGAAGGCTGACCCCGACCACCGGGACCTGTCTGGTGCTTCGGGTACGGTTCCGGTGTGTAGAACCAGTGCTCACGCGATTGGTGTGTTCCGCAGAATTCTGTCTCCGTTCGACTGATGTTTACAACGTAAGCCAAGTTAGCAGCTGAAAACGCGTAGGGACACAAGTGTTCCCAGAATCTGAGTAATTACTGAAATCAGACCTGAACGGCTCAGTCTAGACTTTCTATTGACTCACACGAGTGAGTTACAAGGCAGGAAGAACAGCCTTTTTCGGACCCGGCAGCGGAGCCCGTCCTGCCGTGTTCAGTGGGTCCCCTTCCCGAGCACCATCCTTAGGCGACAGTGGCTCTGCTGGAGCAGAGCGAGTGGGATGAGCGGCGGCACTGGCTGTGAAATCCAGAGACGTCAGGGAGGGGTTTGCGTCACGCACTGTGGATGCCTTTTCCCTGAGTGTGAGAGCGGCACCTCGGGGAGTCACTGAAATTTATGTTTCTGTGACACACGCTGGCATCTTGGTGCCGGAGGAAAGTCTGACATTGCTCTCGGCTGAGTCAGAACAGGGCCCACCTGTTATTTAGGGTTGCTAGGCAGCCAAGTTCACGCCGTCATTCAACCCGAAAGGTGGGCTGTGCCTCAGTCTCCCATCAGAAATGCGTCTACACCAATTAAAACCTGTTCTGTTTTCCCTTCGTGCCACTGGGACAATGGATCCTGTAATTCTGCCATCCTCTCTACGAAGGTTTAAAGTGAATCTTCTGTTTTATTGAAATCTCTGGTGTGGCTTCGATGATATTAACCCTTTCTGGTTTTTCTCCTGACTTCTAGTTTAGGAGCTTAAAGTACCATGGGTTGTTTTTAAATACAGAGACTTCTAATAAAGATAGCCATTATTAACAACTTCTAATGTTTAATTTTATTCTATGAATCCTTTGTCCATCTTTAACTGACTACTTACTAGTATTAATTCATCTATGCAAGCACAGACACATAGACAAATCACCTTGTTGGTACTATACTGCGAAAGCAACTTTTATCACTCTTGCATACTTAATATCATGTAATAAAAAGGAAACACTTTTTTCCTTTTCCTTTTAAAGTGTGTTGTAGGTCTAAACTCTCAATTATTGAGCTAACCTACTATTATTGACTATTTAGATCGTTTCCCCTTTTTATGGTACAGATTACCCTATGTTGAACGTTTTGGTTTATAAATCTTTTCATCTCTAATTAGTTCCTTAGGATGAATTTAAAGGAGTGGACTGCTCGATTGACAATGTCATATTTCTGGAGACTCTTGATCTCTACTGTAAAATTGCTTCCAGAACGATCTCATTATTTTTATTACAGTTTTGAAGTCTCTACTCACTCTATCTTTTTCCAATTTGTATTTTTAAAATAGTAATGCTTAAACATTTTTCTTTCTCACTGAGCTTTTCCTTCTGTGGATTTGAAATATTTAGTTCATTTTTCTTTGGCATTGTTAGTGTTTTCTTGGATTTTCAGGTCTCTTTATATATGCAAGACTATCTGTTATATTTATAACATTATCTTCTGTTCTCTTTTTACATGTTATTTTTATGTACGGTTTTTGAGAAATACTTGTAAACTAATCTGGAAAACACCTCAATTCATCTCTCTTACCCTGATTTTCATCTTTTCTGCACTTTTATTAGACAAAAATCTCTAAAACAAAAATCTGGTCAGGACCCTTTATTTATAACCTTTGAACCTTTTCTCATCACCCTAGTGGTGACAGCCAGGCCTCTTGACAGGTGGCCGCAGAGCCCATAGGATATAGGGCTGTCCACTCGGTCCCCTGTCACCCCTGGCCACCGTCTTGGTTGACGCCCTCCTGTGGCCGGCCGAGCCGCGTGGTGCCCCCGTGCGGCTGCAGCCGAGCTCCTTCCATTTGGCAGGAAGGAGCCACAGTCTAAGGCTCAGCTTAGGTTTCTCCATCTCTGGGAAAACTTCTCTGAGTCAGCCCCATTCCTGTCAGTTGACAAAGAACACCTCGTCCATACTTGCTTGAATGATGTCTCCCTGTCTGTCACCGTCTGCTCCATCTCTCGGTTCACTCTGTCCCTGTGCCCACACCTGCACACCCGTGGAGGGCCAGGACGGCACGTGCCTCCCCCCCAGGTGCCGGGTGCCCACGTCCCACCTGATGGACAGCAGGGACGGAATAAACAAATGTCTGCCCCCCCTGGTTCGGGGTCCCCCATGCTTCTGCACTGTAAAGGGACTCCCATGGGTTTTGAAAAGTGAAGCCAGATTATTCAGCATGCAGGAAACAGCAACGACCAGAGGATCGTACTTGGCAAAGGGCGTGAGAAATTAATGGGGACAAAGGTGTGGAGTGGGAAGAGCTGAGGCACGGCTGGGGGGAAAGTGGGGGCTGGGGAGGCACCATGGCAACGGCAGCGAGGAGCAGAGGTCGGGACAGTCACGGGGTCAGAAGCTGCCAATCCACGTGGAGCAGCCCAGACCCGTTCCCGGAGGGAGAGAGCTGAGGGGTGGCTCAGCCTCTGCGTCAGGGGCATAAGGGGGGACCATGGCATCTCCTAGTGCCTTCCCGTGTCCACTCTGTGCCACGAGAAGGGGGAAGGTACCCGGGCTAGCAGAGGGTGGCTCCTCGGCGTGGTTGGCCTTCAGCAATAGGGCAATCTGACACTCTTCACCCTGGCGTGTCCAAGGCACTCTGCAGGCGACTGCGGTGACTGAGAAAGGGAGGAAAGGACACAGGACATCCAGGGATGATTTTGGCCAAGATGAAAAGAGGGATGTCACGTCTGTGTGATTCAGAACACTCATGTATCCGGAATGGCTTACTGCGTGTCTGCTGTGCGCCTGCGCCCAGAGCCCACGGAAGGGGCTGAGGAAAACACACAGCTGCGCCTTCTCGCTAGACGGGGTCCCTGCGGAGCTGGAACGGGCGCCCAACATCCCCCAGTCGTCCTGCCGTCCTTCCTGGCACCATCCGGCTCTCCAGATCTTCAGGAGCTGTTCGCATCTCCTCCCGTTTTAAACGGCCGGCACATCCTCCACCCAGCTCTCTGCCGATGCCCTAGCCTCAGACTTCGCTCACTCAATCAGGTGGAGATTCCCCGCTTTCCCTCCGTCAGAGTGACCAACTGTCGTCCACGGGCACCTGCGATCTGCGCTTCCTAACTTTCCTCCCAAGAAGGAAGGACCCCTGTTCCTCTTCGGGCAGCCAGACAATTCTTTTTTGACTCCCACCTAACTTTTCTTCCTCTGTTCCATTGCTTGTGAGATTGTCCCTATCATAGCCATGGCTGGTAGCTTAGTTGGTTAGGGTGTCATCCTCGTACACCAAGCTAGTGCGTTTGATCCCCAGTCAGGGCGCTCGGAGAATCAACCCATGAATGCATAAAGAAGTGAAGCAACGAATCGATGTCTCCTTCTCTCTCTCCCCCTTCCTCTCTCTCTGAAATCAATACATAAAAAACACTGAAAAAATGTTTCCCCCACTCTCTTGACGTCACCAGTTTCGTCCTCTCTCTGATTGCCGTCATCTACCAATGTGCGGCCATATCTCCCAATAAAACCAGTGACCGCTGTGACTGTCTTCCCAGTACTGACCGCGTCTTCCCATCCAGCCCGTACTCCTTGCTCTCTGACCTTCACAATGAAACTCAGGAGTGACTCGCCGGCCCCCCGCCCTGCCGCTTGTTGCCCTGCCCCCTCCGCCACGGCCCTGAGACCGCCCCTGCCGAGGCGCCCTTGACTTCCACGTGGCCAGATCCGTCGTCCCAGCCCTGTCTTCGTCTAACGTGACTTCTCAGCAGCTCTGACACAGGGCACAGCTCCCTTGCCGAGAGGCACCCTTTACCTCCCGTGGTTGTCCACTGTGTGGGGCAGCCGTCACTCGCCCGGTGCGTTTTCCTGTCTCCTTCGCCGACTGTCCCTCTTCTCTGAATGTGGAGATGTGAGCGTGCACCTGCTTGGCATCTCTGCTCCCCACTCTGCCCCCTCCCTCAGAGCTCCCCCCCCCAGTGACCTCAGAGTCCCTGGCTATGTTAGGGTCCATAGGCTAATCACTCCCAGCTTTGCCTTCTCCACTGAGTCCAGTCTTGTCTGGTTTATTGCAACAGGCCTCTCACTGGTCTCTGCTTTTCTTCTTCAGACCAGAGGGGTCTTGTGAACGCACCTTGACTCTTGCTATTGAAGTCCATGTTTGTTCGTGGGCTTCACCTAGAAGACCCCAAGCTCCTGGCAGGTTAACTTCCATTGGTTATTTGAAGACACTAACCTCACTCGTATCTTAGGGCTTTTTGAACTTGGCTCTCTGCTGCTCGGGCCTCTGTCCCCAGGTCCCAGCATGGCTGTGTCTCAGCTCAAATCCTGTCCCTCCTGAGCATTCTCTAATCATCCAGTTGGCCTCTTAACACCCGCCTGTCTCTGTCCTACTGCCTGACCTTCTTCAGAGCACTTGCCACTCCCTGGAATCAATTGACCAGTGAATTCGTTTGCTTGGCCGTCCGTCTCCTCCCTCTAGAGGGAGCAGAGGAGCTGAGCACAGTGACCTTGGCCGGGCTCACCCCCCCCGTGTCCCAGGCAGGGCTGAATGAGTCATCCAAGGGCGTGAGCTACTGACCTTCTCGTTGTTTATATCAAACATACTTTGCTCAGATATCAGTGCACAGCTTCTCTTCTCATCTTGTGAGATCTGTATGGACCTTCTGTATTTTTATTCTGATGTTGTAGATTTGGATTTCAATTGTTTTTCAGTCTTGATCTTCCCAGTATGAAGAACCCTTGGGTTTTAGGTGGCGGTTGGTCCCCTTGTCAATTCAAATGCATGGCTATCATCTTTTCTAGTTCTGATAGGTTCAGCCATCTCGGATATCCACAGGACTTCCCCCCGATTTTTCTTCTTGGTGGATGCCTGATACTTGGAGGACATTTTGGGGCACTGTGCTGTGTTTTGGGTCACCATCATTCCAGGAAAAATTGTTAGGAATTCCCATGTGTTTTTACAAAGAGATGACTAATAGCTCAGACAATTTTTTTTCCTGATTCACTAAAAAACATTTACTATGACTTTTATGTCCATTTGAAAATAGTTGAATTCTTTCCTGAAAACTGATGTTTGGAAACTTGGAGTACTTCTTATCGTTGTAGAGTTGAAAATTTTGATGGGTAATTTCTGCTGAATTCATTGTAGGGATTTTTTTTTTAATGAGATCAGTTTTTAACACTAAATCCTAAGGAACCGTACACTCTGTGTCTTCACTGAAAGCGGCACTCGTTTATCTTTGCTGTGCTTGCTTCACCTCCAGCAGCTTCCTCTCTTCTGAATACCTCCAGTCAGACTTCCTCATCTTACAGAGATGCGATCAGTGGGCCCCGGTTTACAAACGGCCTTTGGTGAGCCTCCTCTCCCAGGAAGCCTGCTATCATGTCTCCCCGTCTCTCTGAGCCCCTTGGCACGCGAGTGCACACACACACACACACACACACGCTCTGTGCCGTGAGCCCTGCTGTTTCCGTC
Source organism: Phyllostomus hastatus (assembly GCF_019186645.2). Classification (NCBI taxonomy): domain Eukaryota; kingdom Metazoa; phylum Chordata; class Mammalia; order Chiroptera; family Phyllostomidae; genus Phyllostomus; species Phyllostomus hastatus. Next base: position 19,863,637 of record NW_025333607.1, on the reverse strand, counting down.
CTCCTTGTGCGTAGTCGTTCTTGAACTGCCCGTGGTGGTGCACGTGTCCTGGATCTGTCCTTGATTACGAGTGCCTTCCGGAGAACCTTTGCACTGGCCTTGGGGCACACCCCCTTCCACGGCCCATAGGACCGGTCTCCCGGCATCGTGTGCAGTCAGAATTCAGCGGACGCCTCGCTGCCCAGAGAGGACGCTTCACAGAGCACCAGCTGAGGCTCAAGGCACGTTGTGTTCTTTGGACGGGCTGTGCGGCTCTCCGATGCTCGGCCTCTCACACCCGGCGCTTCACAAGCATGTGTTTACTGTGGCCACAAGCCACACTCTGGGCGAATTCTGAATCCTCATCTGGTATGAGCCATCCTAACGGGATCTCACAAGTAATTTTATGTCACAAAAGGGTGTGTATGTGTTTTTCTTTCTATGTCGAGAGCTTCCTTCCGCTTGTCCAATGTAACAATAGACTCTTCAAGGGAAAGGTATCTCTTTATGAAACTGTCTTTCTTCTGGAAGCAAACAATGTATGTATTAAAAAAAAAGAACAAAAAGTACTGCCTGTGAGTCAGTTACACAGACTTCGGTGAAATTTTTCGTCCAAGGCTATTATTTTTAAAAAGTGTATCTTTGCCTTGTTTTTCCCTTATTTTGCGTTACTAGATGTTGCTTCAATCACCATTTCTTCTTTGCCCAAATGTACCAAATCTCTCCTAGATTTCCAGTTTTGAAGATCCATTTTTTTTTCTGTTATTTTATGTGCACAGGAGCCCATGGGATTTCTTTGTTTCAGCCGCGTTGCCTGGCCCCTCAGACATGCTTAATAATTGTTGAATATCTGCTGAGTAAAGGCACATGCTGTTCTTAAAAAATAATTTGTCAATAACGCATCATTAAATAACATCTAGAGTGCATCTAGGCTGCTGGCATAGTTAATCTCTAACTGACGTATGTCTTGATTTTGCTGCGGTTCTGTCCTTGAACTGATGATTTTCTTGGACCCCTTTTTCCCAGGAGGAAGTCGAGTTGAGCTGGGTTGTGATGATTGTGTTAATGGTTTCCAAACCAATTCCTGTTCATCTGTGGGGACCAAGTCTAATAGGTTTCGTTCCCACGTGGGTTTCCGAACCACATGTGTTTAGAAACAGTCTTTTAGTCTGTGTGGAAACAGGCATCTACATGGCTTACTTAGAAGATGCATTAGGCTGGTGTGTTTGGTTAACGTAAACACATTTTATTCTCGGGCGCATTTAAAGTTTGTATTCTTAGTTTTCTCTTTCTGATTGGATGGTCCACAGAATGAATTGTTATCATCACCCTTTTATTATGCGATTATTGAATTTCCACATCGATGTCACTGTAACTCAGTTTCTGGTAAGGGGCTTACCCTGTTTTTGCTGGATTTCATAAAGATCAGCATGCCTTCCTGTTCTCATCTTTCTTGTGGACTTTGCTTATTCGTATGACACTAGGTCTCTAAGTTGCAAATTCTAGCTAGGCTCCCCCTTGAGATCATTACCAAGTAATTGACTTTGTTCACGTTGTTTACGAGACCTCCAAAACTGGCACAGCAACTCCGACATAATCTGCCTTGATGCTTTGATCTTTTCTTACTAACATTTGCCTCGCAGTTATTCATTGGACATTTATGGAGTGCCATTACGGACAAAGCACATTGTCAGTCTCGAGAGGGAAGGATGATAGGGGACCGAGAGCAATTGCGCTGTTAGGAAATTCACGACAGAGTGAGAAAGCAGCTGTGGAAAACACCCAATACGTGAAAGAGCTGTCATGAGAAGCAGAATAAATAAGGAGGCCAACAAAGGAGAAGGGGGAGGAAAAATGTTTCCGAGAGGTTTTGGGGAAAAGGCGGACGCTGAATTTCACCTTCCAGGACGGGCAGAGGAGATGGAGGAGACGCAGAGAGGACTTCGCACAGAAGCTGGCGCGGGAGAGTTCGGGGTGCGGAGCGGGGAGCCGTGCTCACCTGGGCCTCAGTGTGAGCATCGCGCAGGAGGGCAGGGCTGGAGCTCAGCTTTAGGGAGTGCACTGATTTGCGGGAGTCTCGGTTCTCGTGGTGGACAAAACCCGACAGATTATGACAGCTGGTCATTACAACGAGGTACAAACAACCCGTGACTGCAGGGCCACACAGGGAGATACGGGGGGACCGATGTCGGCCTCACCCCAAAGCTCGTGGATATTCAAAGTCCTGGATGTCAGGTTGGAGAGTTTGGACTTTTTGGTGGGCAGCAGAGGAAAAGGAATGCTAGAGATAGGGACTTGATTCCTAATAAAAATAATGAATCATATTTGTGTGCATAGAGCTACGTCAGGCTCAGAGCTAGGGGTTTTAAGTCTGACCTGCACAATGATGCTGAGAAGGGAGGTGACGTCACTCCCGTTTCCCAGGTGGAGATGTGCAACTCCAGGAGGGAGACAGACGCGGCAGCATTTCACGACAAGGATTACGGGGTTTGGGACTGGAACCCCAGTTACCAGCAGAGGACCCATCGGCGCAGCTGACTGAGCACATACTTCTGTCTCTTCCTCTCATTCCACTGTCCTAAAATTGCTCCCAAGATACATTTAAAAAAATTCACAGTCGTGCAGGCAAGCTGGACCACAAACTGGCCGGAAGTCAGGGCCGAGGGGGCCAAAGAAAGAAGCCACGGTCTCCAACGCCAGCAGAAAGGCGCACACAGAAGGTGGGCGCACAGGCAGTGAGCTGCGCTCGGGGGTCTGTGCACCAGCACCCGGAGGGGCCGTGGGGCCACCGCCGGTTAGGGTGGGTGACCGAGGGTGGGGGGGACCGAGGTGTGTCAGGAGGAGCAGCCACGCCTGCAGCCACTGCCCTCGGGGCCCGGCAGTGAGAGCGGTGCCCACACCAGGAGGGGGCACGGAGAGCAGGTGATGTCCCAGGTACACAGCAACCCCCGGGGACCAGGAAGGACCTTGTCCTGAATGCCCACCCAGACATCCCAGGAATCAAGCTGCCAAGCAGCACGGCGAACCCCTCCCGCCCTCCACGGAGGCCAACGCAGGAAACGCGCACAGAGAGCCGGCCGGGGGTGGGGTGGGGGGTCTCAGCTAGAAGCGGCCTGCAGGCAGAAACTAGCAACACTCGAGGGGGGCACAGAGAAGTGCCCATTGGGGAGAGAAGTGCCACATCCAGCAAATGAGAATTTCCTTTGAGTACCCACTGCACTGTTTTTTCTGCACCTGTCGCTGGGTGTGGATCTCCTCGTACTGCCTCCCGTTTCCCGCCCCCAACACGACTGCCCGCCCGCACGGAGGCGCACAATGAGGCCCGTGAAGCCTGTGACGCCGTCGCCCTCATGGCCACTGCTGTCACCTTGCACTTAGATCGCCCGAGTGCTGATGCTTGTGGACAGCTAAGGCGCACTTGGAGGAGACACTGATCAAGTCGGAAACGAACTCTGAGGAGTTTTAGAACATCAAGACTCCAGCTTGTTCTTACTTTCGAAGGCACTGAGAAAAGCAAGGTGCTGCCCTGGCTGGTGTGGCTCAGGGGACCGAGTGCCGGCCTGTCAACCAGAGGGTCGCCTGCTGGCTTCCCAGTCAGGGCACAGGCCTGGGCTGCAGGCCAGGTCCCCAGTAGGGGCTGTGTGGGAGGCAACCACACACTGATGTTTCTCGCTCTTTTCCCCTCTGTCTAAAAATAAATAAATATTTTTAAAGAAAAGCAAATTGTTAATTTACAAAGTAATCTAACTTTAGCTGGTTACGGTAAGGCAGTATATTCTGTTACTATTTAAGCATATTTTCCAAGGGCTTTTACACGTAGACTTGTGAAGAATAAATAGTCACAGTGACTAATCTTGTTCGAATTAACACCAGAGGCAATCATGGCGGCTGACACGACAAACTATTTTCAGGTTTTCCTTTTTTAACTGTGGCAGTTGCCACTTCGGCGGCTGTGAGAGGAGAGTGCCCCGCCACCATCCAGGGTCCCCCCGCCACCATCCAGGGCCCCCTCCCCCAAAGTGGGAGACTGAGGAGCGAGTCACAGGTGACACGCGCAGTGTACTCACGTTTCGTGGCCATCAGCTCTTCAAAGGACTGGGCCCACGCGAGCACCTCCTCCAGGGTGAGGCTTGGAAGAGAAACGAGAGGGCATGTGTTGCGCTGAGAGAGCCTCGAGCTTTTTCTGAACCGAGCGAAGAGACACTGTCTTGAAAACAACCCAGAACACAGTCGCGCCGCGTTTGCGTGAGCTTTTGGGTGGACGTTTACCTCCTTCGATCGTTCACGTTTTATTTTTACTTCCTAAATACTGAACATTATGCAAATTATGAAAGTATAAACTTCACAATATTATCAAATACACTTTAAAACAATAGTCATAGTCCTGTAATCTCTCCCTGTTCCCAAATTACCACTATCAATATTTCGATTTAGTTATTTTTAGTCTTTGTGTTGTGCGTGTGTTTGTGGGTTTTTATCCAAGAAGTAATCATACTCTGCTTGTGTTTGTGTGTGTATACTTTTTTCTGGTATGGTATATACACACACACATATACACACATACACATATACACACATATATATTCTTATGGTGAACTTATATCTTCACAGTTGTCTTAAAAACCATCTATAGTGTTGTAATTTATAGTTATAATTTATAATCATTGTTATTCCCTGACTATTGAGTATTCTACAAGGGGGCATTCCGTAGTTTGCATAATTATTCTCAATGAGCATTTTGATTGTTTCTCATTTTTCACCGTTGAAACCTGACATGGTCCATGGTTAGAGTAATCCCCTAGGAGGTTAGCAGAAGTAGGATCAAAGTGGGGCGAAAGATGCACGTGTTTAAGGGTCTCAGCACAAATTGCCAGGTTGCTTTGAAAGCATTAAGCATTGCATGCAGCAACACATTTGCCTGCTTATCCGGTAGAATCTTAGAGTTTACCCACAAACCCTATTTGCATGCATTCATATAACAAAGTTCTCTCTTATGTATGGGTATTTTCTGTCTATTATTTGCTATATTTTTTACACATGGAGGGTTTTGATTTTATTACTGTGAATAAAGTGTCACGTTCCATTTGACCTAAACAGCATTTTTTAAATAAAAGCATTTCTTGTTTAGAAAATGTCTGTGAAGAATCCTGACCCTGAGGCTTTTATTCCTGTTCCTTTGGGTGGGCTTCAGAGGCGAAGTGGCAATGCTCGCATAGAAATCGTCTTACTTTCCCTTTTTTGAAATGCTCAGTGTGTTCATTGCCATCCAGTTTAGAATATATTTAGCCCGGTCGCCGGTGTGGAACGGGCAGCCGGCGGCATTAGCAGGCACCTGGCATAGTGGGAGGAGATCCGTTAAAGAGGTTGAAGTGTAACCTAGAACACACACACACGAAAAATAGCGTGAGTCCTAAAAAGGTCAAATATGTTTTGTTTTCTGAAAATCCAGACGGCCCTTGCGAGTTTTAGATGGACTGTTTGCACCAGCACGGAGGCTTAGCAGTGCACTGCTGAGGATGGCTTTCCGAAAACATTTCCGTGAAATGGGATCTGACTCACTGGCCTCTTCTCTTACTAGAACTGGAGAGGCTGCAGCCTCAGGCAGCCCTCCCAGTCCGGCGACGGGGGGGCGGGCGCTTGCTGCCTGTCCCTCCGTCCCCCCGTCTCCAGCATTTAGGGAGGGATACAGGCCGCGGCCCCAGCCCAGGTGCCCTAGCCCTCCTGGGTTCGCTTATAGTCTGGCGTCGCTACCAGTCGGGGAGAGCGTGCCTGGGCCTCTAAGATTGACGGCATTTATGCAGAGAGAAAGTGTGGGGGTTATGGTTGGGGGTAAAGTTGTGATATTGACACTTTTTTTTTTGGTTTAACCTTACTTTTGCTTGTAATTATTTCTTAGTATTTCACAAGTTGTACATTTTCCCGTGGCCGTCCAGGTGCCCTAACAGGAATTGTCCTAAACTCCTTTGCCCCTTCTCCCACCCCGATTTTTAAATAGGAGTTCTCCGCTTTGGGGGGCAGCAGGAAGCAAGCAGACAGGGGGACGTTCTCTGTGTTGTGATGGGAAGAGGAGTGGGGTGTCTGGATCTGGCAGTCCTGGCCGTGCTTAACTGCTGGGTCTCGCTGAGTATCTCCAAGCCTCAGTTTCATCGTCTGCAAAGTGGGGATAGCAGTACCTACATCAGAAAGATGTCATGAAAATGAAACTAGGTCCTGAACGTGAAGCATCGGTCCAATGACCGTGACCCGGCCGTGCGCCGTGAGTGTGAACCCTCGCTCCTGCGTCTTCCCTTCCCCTGGTGCCCCACGTGGCCGGCTGCTGGGGGCCGTGGGAGCGCTGCCAGGGACGCTCCGCAGGAGTCCTCAGCAGGAGGGGAGGGGGCTGCCCCCCAGCCAGCTGTCCCCTTTTCCCCCCTGACTGCGCCTGTTGGTGCGGCAGCCACACCTGGTGGTCGAACATGCTGAGCTTCGAAGCTCACCTGCCCACAGGCGGTGGCTTGCGAGCGCTTTGGGGCATCCGGCTACTTCAGGGCGCGCTCAGACCTGGGCAGGGAGGCGTGGTCAGAACTAAAACCACTGAGGTCTGCATGCGGGCTGGGGTAGACACTCACAGTCACCCCAGCAGGGACCCCCACCCAGGGCTTTTCTGAGCTGAGCAGATCCGACCCGGTGGCTTGTTACCCTTCTCAGGCATCACGCTTGCCGTTCTGACCCAGTCACTGTCCCCCCAATGGCCCCAGTGTCAGACAGACTTGGGAGCTCGGTGAGCACTGGGTTTCACCCCCCTCCACCCTGTCTCACCTCTCCCAACCGGGGGTGACGATTTCTGCCACCTTGCAGATGGTGGGTTTGGACCGGGATTTTGGGTCAAAGAGTCTCGTTTGAAGATAGACGATATAAAACTTTTAAACTATAACCCTACGGATGTTTATTTATACTAGACTCTAAAACCACCGAGCTTGCTGAGTTCTCAAGTGTAAACCATGAATAATGAAAACGAAACCTCAGTGTCATAAAGGGTTGCTCTTGGCGGGGGTGGGGCACTCATGTGTGGATGCACATGTTAGTTTCTGAGCGAAGCGCAGGCCGGTTCCGCCGCAGTACGCAGGCTCCCGTTGGCCCTGCGGCGGAGGGCGCAGTGCCGGCCTCGCGGTGCTACTTACTGCGCGGGGCGCCGCTCGGATGCCTCTCTGCACACCTTGCAGATCCAGCAGGTCCGCCCGCTCATTTTTCTGAAGAAATACAGCAGGCACTTAGTGTAACGTAGTGATTTAAAATAATTAGAGGCTAGAGCCAATCTCTGCGGAGCACGCAGAGTTCTAAACCTTGAAGGCGACGAAGTACAATCGGCAGTGTGGGGGTGGAGACCTCGCCTCATACATATTCATGGCGGTGCAGGTGCTCAGAGTTGTGCCTTTAGAACCCATCTGCCCGACCTGTTCGTCAAGTGGTGACATTTAAAAAAATACAGCTCTCTGCAAAAGGTCTTTCCATGTAGGCCCTGACAATGAACTTGTCAACTCCCAAGATTTCTCTTTTTGAGTAATTCTTGTTTTTAGAAAGATTGCTCAGTGTATCAAAGAAGAATGTGCCTCTTTGTGATTAGCCGAACACAATAGTACAAAGCCAAATGAACAACAAGCCTTTTAACGGTGAATTCTCTGAGGGTGCCGCCTACCTGTTTACCCCGTTCGGGGCCCTGTGACTCTGCCTTGAACATTCAGGTAGAGGTACTCAGCCCAGGCTTTATGTAGCAACGAGGCTCATTTTTAACTCAGAACTTTGAGAGAATGACTTACAAATTTGTTAAGAATAATTCAATCCGCACCCGATAATGAGAGCTAAAAATATTTTGCTAAACACATATTCACACTTAGATACCATGAGTTATTAAGGACGAACAGTAAGTTTTTAGTATCGGTCTTTACTGATGTGTTGGAACATCTGTTGAACGCTTGTTAAATGGCAGGCCCTGGCTGCCAGTTCTTCCCGTTTTCAGTAAGAAGCAGTGGTGATTCACGCGAGGGGGGCTGTGCCGCAGGAAGTGGAGGGGCCCGTGAGCGCACACACACACACACACACACACACACAGCAAGAGAACCGAGCCAGACTTGGGGTGATGAGAGAAGGCACCCCAGTAACGTAACCGCTGAGTGCAGGGGCGGGGGCGGCCCGGACGGAACCAGGGAGGCAGCAAGCCCTGTCCCGTTGAGGAAATGACAAGAACGCAGTCCCCAGGGGAGTCTAGAGCGCAGCAGGGAGACAGCTCAGGGAACAGGCCGGCGCGGGCATCGGCCCAGGAGTCGTGTTCTGCGTGTTCGCTGCGGCCAGGAAGTGGGGCGAGAGAGAGTGGTGAGGAGGGGCCAGAGGGGGCACGTCAGGGCGCGCACACCGCCCGTGTCGTAGTTAGGAGCTGGGGTTGTGTCCGAGGTTTGAAAACGTGGACTAGACATGGTGACGTCTGAACTGGTGCGGTGAGGAGAGGGGATTGGCGTGTGCAAGTAGGGGGACCCGTTCGGAGGTGACTGCAGGAGTCCAGGAGTCCCTGTTCCTAAAGCCTGCAGCGCAGGGGACACTCCCGAGCTCGGCAGGTGGTGGCCATGGACAGAGATCGAAGACGTCGAAGAGAGGGAAAATCTTAGAATGTCAGGTCCCTGAGAAATAAGCTGGACCTGGAGTTCAGAATGTGGGGCCAGGACACGGGACAGGTGGCCGCACAGGAAGGGTCCCTGTTTCCTTGTAACCGGAGAGGGTGAGGGTGTCATGGGTGCCGCTCTAAGCATCGCTGCAGGTTTGGGGATAAGACTTATGGACACTGTGGGTGCATGGACTTCGTTTTCTGTGAGGGCCTCTGCGGCAAGGGGGACCAAGGGGCAAGGTCGTTAAATATACCTGCGGGAAGGCATAAAATTAGGATTCTTGTGATTGCAAATACAGGTTTAAACCAGCTTAAGCAAAAGGGAGAGTTTATGTCAAAGATGTGTTTGTGTGTGTGGTGAGGTTCTGGATGGCCTTCAATGTCGGGCTCTATCCTGTGGGTGGTAAAATGCATCGAGGTCTTTAAACAACAGTGGGATGAAAGGAGAGCCCTTTGCTGGAAACACGCAGATGATGGAGATGATTGACAGGGCAGCCGTCGGGACTAAGAAGACCCAGCCGTTGACTGGCTGTCCACAGCTGATCGTGAGTGTGCCTGGGCCCCGAGCTACGCGGCTGCAGTTCACCGTTTAAGATTCCTCATCTTTGTGATCCTCTGCCAGTCACATGTTACCCAACGGCTCTCTGCTTATCTTCTAAGTCAGGGGACGGTCAAGAACTTCCTTTTTTCATGTCTCTTCTGTCAGTGTAACTAGTCATCCCCGTCTTCCCCTGGGCCTCGACTTCTCCCCTACCTCCTTCGACCTGTAACGATGGGTTTTATGTCTCATTGTCTCCACGCTGATCTGCTAGAGCTACGTGAGCACATTGGTGGTTTCTGGAACTGAAATCCAGGTCTGCTTGCCAAGTCACCGTATTTTCTCGTGTAACTTGAATGCAGTTGTTTAGCGAAGGCTGCACAGTCCTCGTGTGCAACACCCACTGGGGTCAGGAGCGCAGCAAAGGCGATTCCCGGATGGACGAGGGTTCAGGGGGTCCCTGCAGCCCCTGAGAGGTGACGGAGCGGATTACAATACCTCTGGGCTTTGCAGCCAAGCACACATGGGCCCGAGCTCAGGCTCTTAGTTTTGTGATCTCGGGCACGGTAATTAAACCTCGCTGATTCTCAATTTCCTTTTCTCCAAAGTGGAACCGTCAAAGTTAGAAAAGCACATGCAGAACTTTCCGATGCAGTTACTCTGTTGTTCATTCAGCTTTGTGAACTCTGTCACCCAGGAGACATTTCCTAAGCTTTTTGTATGGACAGGAACCACACTTCACAAGACCGCACTCCTTCCTCTTTCTAAATTTCAGCTCGGCCCTGGTACCCTCTCCCCGTTTAGCTTCCTCGTTCTTCCGCCTGCCAGCCTCCTCCCTGCCATCCTTATTTTCATTTTTGTCACTGTGTTCCTGTGTTTCTGTCGTTCATGTTAGTCACTGAAGTTTGAACTTTAGAATTAGCTGGGTTGGCTACAGGGGTTCTGCCACTGTGGGGTGCACGTATCATACTGAGGGATGGAGCCCCCAAGAAGGGCCTGTTTGCTCAGAAGAGCTCAGCATGCTAGAGGGCAAAGGCAGGAGCCGACAGCCCAGCCAGCCCCGCCCTCTTACATACGATTACACAGGGTGTCCCCTCTACGGAGACGCCTGGTCTGCAGGAGAGAAGGTGCTGGGATTCACCCACACTCCCCTTGCCAAGCCGTGGGCCCCCGGGTGGGGCTTCACCCAGGGGAGGGCCACCGTCCTGAGCTCCAGCAAAGCTCGGTGTGGACCAGCAGGCGCCCTGTGCTTGGCTGTGCAACCGGCTCAGAAGGAGGTTCTCTGGCCCAAGCAGCTCATCGGCAGAGTGACATTGGAAAAGAGGTGTAATATAAACCATGCAATATGCAAAACTCATATTATTTATGTGTCTGACTTACCTACTCTTACTAGACTATCTGTTCCCTAAGTGTTGTAGTCAAATGCTACTTGACAACCATACATATATATACACACATATATATGTGTGTGTGTATATATATACACACATACATATATATATGTAGTTATTTATATGTTGTCTAACATTCTAGGTCAGATGTTCACAGACTTGTCAAATTATGGAATACCAATAGAATATAGTGACAGAAGAGCTTCAGTGATTCAGTTTAAAAAAATTAGTGGCAAGCCCTAGCTGGCGCAGCTCAGTGGATTGAGCGTGGGCTGTGAACCAAAGTGTCGCAGGTTCAATTCCCAGTCAGTGTACATGCCTGGGTTGCAGGCCATGACCCCCAGCAACCGCACATTGATGTTTCTCTCTCTATCTCCCTCCCTTCCCTAAGAATAAATAAATAAAAAATCTTAAAAAAAATTAGTGGCAGAACTATGTGCAAGATGTATCAGGCTTGGAATAGAGAGACCACAAGGCAGTCTTGTTTTGCGAAGTTGTCTGGTTTTCTAGTCCACTGAGAAATGGGCCTTGTTGGACGCCTCTTAGAGGCTGGAGCTCTGCTCCGTGTCCCGCCAGGTGCCCGGGGCCCCGCCCATCTTCTCCGGCTTCTGGGACTCGGTGTCCAGGTGCCTGCCGGCACTCCCTCTCTGATCACTCCCGGGCTCGCTCTCCTACGCATGCGCCCTTCGCTCAGGCGCCACAGAGCCACGTGTTCTCCCGACGCCTTCCACGTGACACAAGGTCAGTTCACGACTGTTAACCCGGCTTCTGGCAATAACACACACTGGCCGCCCTGCGTGTATTACCTCTTCCACCCAGGGCACTGCTGGAGTACGGTAAAGGGATATACCAGGCTTACACGTGAAGAACAAAAGACTAACTATGGACAGAGAAAACAATGAACTATTTCAAACTGATTTTGGAAAGCAAATGAAGGAATAGAAATTAAAATCACATACCTCTAATCTGAGAAGAGAAGAGGTAGGCTTTGGAATTTTATCTGAAAAAAATGAAGAAAATGTAATTCATAGTCCGAGGACAGAGACTTTTCAAAATAACTAGCAGTTTAGAAAGAAAGGTATACAGTCCTACATTCAACAATATTTATCATGAAGTAGTACATCTGGTCAATAGTACCGAAATGCAGAGGGCAGACTGAAATACTTCGCTACTTAAAACTGAGAACTTTTAAGAACTTGTGGTAATTCCAGGAAGAGTAAATTCTAAATTCTTTTTACAGCATAGTTCTTCAGGATTAGAATTTGATTAGAATATTCCATTGATAAATTCAAATTTATTTCATTTATAGTTAACTGAAATTAAGATAATCTTTAGTTAAATTATAGTCTTGGAATTAGAGGACATGTGGTCGTTTACTAGTAAAAACAAGTTATCCTAAAATATTCCATAAAACTACAACTCTACTTTGGCAGAAAGAGAGCTCCCTGTCAAAGGGTGACCTGAACTAATACGACATAGACTTGATTTAAATTGGAGAAACTTACCAGGCTTCAATCATCAATAATCATTTTTTCTCATGTTCGTGGTATGAGATGTGGAAAAATTCCACTGACCTAAAAATAAAGTGATAAAAAAAACAAAAACAAAAATTTTATGGTGTGCTTCCTGGAGAATGCATATTTGTCAGAGATTTCTATAAATACCCCGCCTTACATTTTAAGTAAATAGTTTATTCACTTTGTAAGGATTGAATTATGGTTATTCCTATTTTTGATTTGTTAATTTCTTATCTAGAATTAATATATTACTTTTATGGATTGATGATATAAAAATTTTTATATCTTTTAAATTTGTATTCTCATTGCTTATTATTTAAATATTTTTCACTTATTTAATGTTAACACTATGCATTAATTCTATCATTTTTATTTTTCAACATTAACTTGGTAAAACTAGTGTGCACTTTTATAATTTAAGTGTATTTATAACCAGTTTAGGTCTCCATAATGATTTATTTGTCAGTGTTTTCTCCTGATTATTTTAAATAAAGCATGCATTTCATCTATAGAATCTAATTCCTAGAGTGGTTATAAATGCATCAGTGATGAACTGAGCTGAATATGTATCATGTCAGAAAATATATTCAAGTTTCCTCTAGCATTTAAATGAAAACTTTCTCAAAGCAATATGAAAAGATAAATGAATTTTCTAAAATTGAGCCTTTTCACGTATTTTAAATTTTTTACTGTCCTGGTAGACAACTGATTAATCCTTTCTGTTTAATATAGAGTATCTGTATTTAGGTGTGTTTCTTTATATTGTGATGTAGCGTGTCACATAAAATGTACAAAAACCTGGAGCAATTTACGTTTTTGTGAAGTTTCATTTGCCACAGCACAAAAAATTCTTGCCTTTCAAAAAAGCAAGTGATTTGCATGTAGTCGTGCCTAGGCGTGACATGAAGGACTGAAGAAATTCTGTAAAATCTAGATTAACAATGCCTCACACAAACCTTACAACCTGAGATCAGTACAATTAATTGAATAATGGAACTGAGTATTTGGTAAACGCATGTTTTTCGAAACCGTCAAGTCTGACTTCCTACCTTTACCTGAACACACACACACACACACACACACACTTATCTGAACACACACACACACACAAACTTTGTAGAATGAAATACCATGCATTCTCCACTCTAAAGCTGTGCCCCATTTACAACTCCATCTATATATGTGTGCCTATACATTTGTTTTCTCGTTTTTTTTTTCTTTTTAGCTCTAGGAAGTCTCCGCCTGACCAACATCTGGGTTTTCTAGTTTATTTTCCTTAGAAGAAACCTGCTCACATTTCTAGCAGCCCCGCCGTTCAGGTAAAATTCCATTATTCGTTTATACCACAGAGAATCTCATACTTACAAACACATGTAGAGCGGTCCACCTTGCTACATTTTATTTCCTCTTTGTAGGATCCTTTTGCAATCAGGTTCTGAAATTTCATGAGGCACCCAGCATTTTGTTTTTCCTGGCATGAAAGAACTTAACTGCCTCTGTGATGACCTTTGAGGGCACTCTGGTTTCTGAATGAATGTCCTGCTTTTATGCCTGCATCTATGCAAAGAGAGGCTTTGTTGAATATGGAAAGTAGTCCTGGGGACTCCATGCACTGCTGATAAAAAGGTTTATCTGACAGCTTCAGCCCATCCGAGGTGCCCTGTGACCGGAAGCAGTAGCTCCACAAAATCTCCAATGCAATAGTCAAAGTTTTCCCCGCAAATAATTCCTTTTTCTAGTTTTAGAAAATGTTTAAAGTAAAGTCTCCCTTTTAGAACAGGCAGAGAACTGAATACTGTAAGTAGGCTGTCACTGCAAACTCTTGCTGTGGAGTTACTGAGAACTGTTCAAATCAGTCTGTCAATTTATTAAGATCAGTAAGGACTTGTAACAGCTGGCAGATCTAAGGAGGTCTCTTTTCCGGTTGCTTTCACTGGTCCTCAGGGGGCTGGTGAGTGTTCTGAACTCCCCACTGCTCTCCAGTTTCTTCCCATACCCATTCAGGTCTGCACTGCACTCGGTGTTTCCCACGAGGGCTAATGAGTGCAGGGTGTGATGAGACTGTTAACGCCCTTTCCCTGCGTGGCGTCTAGCTGTGTGCGTGTGAGTGTGAGTGAGACAGAGCGGTGGGGGGTGAGAAATGCCAGAATAACGCAGTGAAAAAGATGAGAGTGTCGTTGGTGGAGTGTTCCTTAAAGTATTTAGGGGCCTAATGAGGTAGATTGCCTTCACTTGTATTTCAGGGTTTGAGGTCCCTGAGTTTGGGACTGGAAAAGGTCAGCAAACTTCATAAAGTCTGGAGCCCGTGAGACGATGATGCAGGAAGTGGAGGGCGAGCGTTGGGTTCCTTGGGAAGGAGGCAGGTTGTCCCCTGGCGCCCTCATTTCCACGGGTTTCTGGTTGTCCAGCACCCCTGCCCCCTGCCCCCAGGACCTGTGAGTGTCTCTCCAGGCCTTTGTGCCTGAGATTCAGCAATAATGTTTCCTGTTTCTCGTGGTGTGGGTACAAGGAGCAGGCAGGAAGATTCTGGAAGGGACGCCCTGTTAGAGGGCCCGATTACCAGAACGAAACATGAGTGTCTTCCTGTGGCATGAAGATGGGGCGTGCACGTGGGCTGGGGAACACCACAGGGGAGCGAAGAGTAGTAAGACGGGGTTGGAACAAGTGGGTCCTGGAGGAATTCCAGAGCCCGGCGGAGATGGCGTGGCGACATCTGAGCATGTTCAGCGTCCCCGGAAAAAGGGCAGGCCGAGTACAGTTCGTGGGTCAGAGCGATGTCATCCTCGGTTCACAGAGGGGCGAGGCCGGGTCAGGGACGCTGGTCTGGGCAGCCGCCAGGGTCACCGAGTGAGTCCCCTGTCTTGCCAGCCCGCCCCTTTGGTTTTGATGGACTGGGATCTGTTGCCTCCTGAGCACTTTCGGTCCGTTTCTGTCTCAGCTAAACCAAGTCCAAGGTGGCACATTCAAATGTGCAAAACCGAGAGGATGTAACACGGTGCTTTTGTGTGGCTAAAACACAAAGTGCACTTCCTCCCGTGAATGAGACGATGAGGCGGGGGGAGTTGGTTACTGTCATTGGTGGTGGTGTCAGGAACAAGCCTACTGTGTGCAGCGCACCCTGTTTACTTCATGTATTGTTGCCCCGTGTCCATGCTTCCTAGTGAGCTTTTAATTTTATTTTTGCATGTAGATGTATAAAAGTCAACTTTCTTTAACTGTTTTATTTTTAAATTTAAGTTTTATTTTTTAAATTCTGTGGAGTTTATTGGGGTGACATTGGTTAATAAAATTATATAGGTTTCCAGCACACAATTCTGTAGGACATAATTTGTATACAATATTGTGCTTCCCACACAAAGTCAAACCACCTCCTTCTTTCACCATGTATTTGACCCCCTTTCCCCTTTTTAATATATTCTGCATATTTTAGTATGTAGTTCTTGAAAGGTGATTTCATGTGTAAGTAACAGATCGTCGTTTTTAACATACTCTGGACTTCACTCGTGGGCCCCGGTGAGCTCTGTGCTGAAACGCAGCCAGCAGGCAGCGGTTTGTGCCACTGTTTTCAGCCCCACGCAGCAGAGATTACCCGGCGTGTCCGGCAGCGGGATCCCCCACTCGGAGGCCCCGTGGCCACGGGAGACCTTCCACGGGGCGCGTTCTAGTGGAGCACTGCCCGGCAGCTGTTTCTGACGTCTGAGTAAACCCGTTTCCAGTGTGCTTTCGCTTCCTTCAGCTGGACTGGAGACTCGGAGGTGAGACAGTAAGTTATGGGGGCGTTTCCTGCGGCCCCTGGCACCTCAGTGTCGTAGAAGGATGCTAGGCCCTGCCTAGGCATTTCAGAGACAGAACGCGGAGAAAGACAGAGTGGGGAAGACGGTGCTTGATGTGAGCGTGCCAGACACTGCCCCCTGAGTCTTTAGCAGGAGATTTAAAAAAATAGTGTAGCTGTGCATTTCTTCATTAATAGAATTAAAAATATTTTATTCAAGTCTTTATTTACAAAGATAGGGAGTTTTTAATAAAAAGTAAAGAAATGTTTGAGTAGCACCTTGGTCCCACCGCCAAACTGCTGGTGTCTTCACCAGCGTCTCCGTTGCGTCACCGAGTGAGAGGCACAGCCCTGCTCCCTCGAGGGGCACCTGTGTTTGCTGAGGGCCCCATTGCCTTTCCCAAATCCTGGGACGCCCCAGGCCCCACCTGCCCCTTGGTCAGAATGATTGGGGTCTGCTCCTGCTGTCCCTGACCTCTGGGTCTGCCCCCCAGCCTTTCCCCTCGGTCCCTGCTGCCTGCATCACGTTCATGTGTGGCATCTTTGCAGAGCAAGCTCAGTGAATCTTCACGGACCCAATGCCCACAATTCCCCGGTGTGGCCTCACCACCGCAACCGGGGATGTGACTCACTGCCCGGCCTTGTCCTGTCTGGCTTCCTGCCTGTGAGAAACACTGTGACTCTGGCTTCTGCCTTGTGTGAGGCTGAGACGTAGTGACAACATGAAGTGTAACACCCAGCTGTTGCCAGCACTGAGTGCACTTAAATAGCAATTAAAATTAGATACCAATTTTGCCTGTGTTTATTCAAATGATTTACTCTAAAGACACTTGGTTACAATCACGTTTCTGCCAGTCTATAAATTCCTGCCCTAAGCTAACTTCTTCCAGTCATTGCAGTTCCTTCCCGGCGGCTGCTCTAAATCCACTCTCTTGGCCTTTCAAGGAAATCAGTGATGCCCGCTGGGTTCTGAACCCCCCAGAACAGTATGCAGTTGAACAGAACAGTTTGCAGTTGAACAGAAGAGCAGCCCTACCTGGGTTCCGTTTTCTCCTGAGCACCCAGGGGCCTCATGGTGTCCTTGCCAACTAGATTACAGATCAGTCAGTACCTTCTTGTTTCCCCCAGGAAATTGAAGGCAACATCAACAGCCGTGAATGCAATGTTCTTTTCCCAGAAAAAAGGAGTCAGCTCACAGTTGTTTAATTTGGAGGGGATGTGACTATTAGCTTTTTGCACGTTCATGTTGTTTATCTGTGAGAACAGGGCTGTGGGGACCCGCTCTCTGGAGCTTGGCTTTGTCCAGCAGCCCCAGGCACTGCCAACCCAGGACTGCTGTGCTGTGCCTTGGCTCGGAGGGTTCCTAGACCACACAGGTAGGGTACACGGGAACTACAAACGCAGGAGAGCGCACACCTGGTATTATGCTGGATCAGACACGGTTCTTTGCCATCAGTTTTTGCAGGGAACTCGCTTTTCCTGCTTATCCGTTCCCTGAAGATGGAGCACGTGCAGGGTCCGTGGCTCATGTTCCTACCTGTCCCAGCTGAGAGCTCGTTTTCTGGCTCACCAGGGACTCCTAAGAGCCGGCCCTTCAAAGAACCGAGGTTAGCGACTGCTGAGCGCAGCTACATGTTAAATGCTAGTTTATCACTCAGGTGGAAGCTTCCCTCTGGTTTTCCTGGGAGTTGCTTGTTATGTGTACATATATATTTTTTTTCTAGTAATTTGGGGTGTCTGGTAGTGAAAAGACCTTTCAAGATATGTCTCAGCTACATACTTCTTTTTTTAATATAAAATAATATGAGTTATTCATTTTTAAATAAAGCCAAATGCAGTGCATCATCAGGGAAACTGGAACTTCAGACTCTCCTTGTTAGCACAGATAGAAAGCACCATTATTTGCATCTCTAAGTGAGGGACACCCAGCACACGCCGCGCCCGCTGCTGCGCGGCTGCCGGGCTGAGGCCTGTCCGGCTTCTCACTGCCTGCAGAAGCCGCTGCCCTGCCTCTTGTGCCACCGTCACCTTCTGCAGGGTTTGTGACTTTTCTGCTATGGGGGAGGGGGGCTGACAAAATGCACCTATGTCCCCCGTTTTATTCTTCTTATTTTTTAAAGATTTATCTATCTATTTATTTATTTATTTTTAGAGAGGGGAGGGAGGGGGAAAGAGAGAGAGAGAGAAACATCAATGTGCGGTTGCTGGGGGTCATGGTCAGCAACCCAGGCATGTGTCTTGACTGGGAATCGAACCTGCGATGCTTTGGTTCGCAGCCCGCGCTCAATCCACTGAGCTACGCCAGCCAGGGCCTATTCTTCTTATTTTTAAATCACAGGGATGAAACTGTCTTTTGCAGACCACTATTTATAAACTCACTGGCCATCTGGAAACGAGTCTGCACTCAGAGCAGTGGGGAATGCACAGCCCCCACGCCCCACTCACGGGGGTCCGTGTGGTGCCCAGGCACCTGGGAACACAGGTGGTGAGGCCGAGGCAGGGGCACGTGGAGGAGAAAGAGGCTCCCCATCAGCTGGCAGGGCGTGCACGAGAGGGGGAGAGCTCAGGGCTGGCCTGTGTGGCTTCTCTCTCCTCCACCCAAGGGCGCTCTGCTTTTCTCACGCCTGTTTCCGCTGCGTGTGTCGAGCACAGCACTGAGGCGGGCATCGCAGACGCTTAACAAATGTTTGAAGAGTGGGTGCACATACTCCCTTTCCAATGAGGCTCACCCGAAATGAAAGCTGCCCTACTGTGCTCTTAACCCCTGGTCACGAACCCGAACGTTGTGCAGGGGAGCTTGGGAAGAAGGGTGACCCGGCGTGTTTCCCCACATCGGGGACCTCTGCAGCCTCCCGGCGACCTGCGGTCCGTGTGGCAGCCGGTGAGTGGCTGTGCTTTGTCAGTATAATTCAGTCAAACCAGTATTTTAATGAGGCATGCAAATGCGAACAAGGGGGTTCTTGCATTTTCTCTCAAATGAGGAACTAGACTGAAACACAAAGCCGGCGCTTGCCCTCAGGATATGAAAATAGCGTAACGAAACTGTATTTTAAAAACCTGTGGAACGATGGGCTATGCACAAACACCCATTTTTTCCAAGACACACTTCAAATACTATAGAAGATGGTATTTAGCAAAACCTGAGGTTTGTTGAACTCTGTGGAAAAAATCTCGACCATGGTGATTTATGGGACGTGGCGTTTTGGCTTTCCCGCTCTCCCCCAGCCCCCGGGTCCGTGCACGCTGAACCCGCCCTGCTGCTCCTGCACCCCGTGAGCGGCCGGGGTGCCTCTGCACGCGGAATCTACCCCCAGCGTGTGCTTTCTCGTCGCCTCCGCTGAGCGGCTGGCCGCGTGGCCGAGACCCTCACGGGGAGGGTGGTGTGTCTGTCCGTCGTGGTTTTCTGTGTGGGACACCGAGGAGCACGTGTGAGAGAGAGACTGCCTCTCCGGCCCCGTTTCAAAGTAAAAGTTCTCTCACGGATGTTAAGAATTTGTGGGGACTTTGGAAATTACTCAGTTCACAGCCTTTATTTTGGAGGCCGGGACACTGGCCTGCTGTGCCTCGATGGCCCCCATCACACTGGAACCTGGGCCTCGACCCCCCAGGTCTGTGCTCTTCTCACCACAAGGCCTTCCCTCCCCTTTCCGTCCTTCTTCCCGTCGGCCGGCCGGGAGCTGCAGAAATCCGCGCTCAGGCACGTGAGTGTTTGCACGCACCCCCTTTTCCGTCCTGACCAGAAACGCACGAGACGCACCTGCTGTGTTCCGCGGGTCCTGCCCTGTTCTCGGTCATCGTGGTCCTGGTCATGAACCACCTTCGTGTTGAGGGCTTGGTCCCTCCACGCAGTGCTTCTAACATGGGTTTCATTCCATTGAATAAATGGACTCAGGATACTTGTAACTGGAACTTAGCCATCTCGAATTATGTAGTTTGGGCATGACTAAAGAAACACGATATACACTGTCTACTCCCAGAATAATTAAAGTATCGACAGAAGAGTATAGATTAAAGGATGATCCTTTATGTTCAAAATAATGATCTATTTTTACCAAAGAACTCCCTAAGGATTCCTTGAGCGAATTCCTGTAGTTTCAATTTCTGAAGTTCATTTGCTGTCCAGTGGTTCAAATAAAGTAAACTATATTTGAAACTTGATGACAAATCAAAAACACCCAAAGTTTCCTAAATAACTTCAACCTTTTCAAATGCTCATTCTATCAGATCATGTAAACAATAATACACTCAATATATTTCCTATTATTTTATTTTTATTCTCTGCCAAGGCCCAGGGCTATTTGGTGGGATGGACGATACTATCTGCAGATTGGACATGGGTCTAAACCGCTAGAATGCAACGCCTAGAAATACCCTGGAGAGTCAAGCATGCCTGAGAAGAGAGGGTCAAAAAAAGCATTAGGAAACAGCAGTCATTAAGGAATATTCCACTTGGGTCTGTTTTAAGTCAAGCAGTGTTCCAAACGGACTGTGCGCCTTTATTTTTAGGCTGACGTTTATTGAATCAGGCTGTGCCCGGGCTAATGGGCAGAGCTCCTCCCGGCCTGCAGATGTTTCACTGGGTCTGGATAACGAGGCATCACAGCCTGTCATCCTGGAGCGAAGAAACCGATGGCTTTGCCCAGGATACTTTCCCCAGGGTCAAGCCTGTCCCTACATGGGCCACCTGCAAGGTGACGTGACCCCTACTGAGACTCACGCTGTCCTCACACAGAGCTTCCCCTGGGTCAGTGAGGGACAGCTTGGCCAGAAGTGCAGCCGGGATGGCGGAGGCCACGCCGGACACGGGAATGAGAGGATGACCTTCTGGGCACGCACGGCACAGCCCATCTGGTGATGGACGGGCTGACCTCGTGCCCTCCGACATCTAGACAGGTGACCCGCAGAGGTCAGGGGCACGCGATACAAACCAGCAGACCCACGGGGGTTGCCGTGGGGAGACCACGGACAGGACTGGTCAGGAGGACCCCACATGTGCATCTTGAGGGACGGCTCCAAGCCCAGGTGGAGAGACACCTGCAGGTGGGTCTGGCTTCACACGCAGGTGGCGCGCCCCGCAGTGACACAGGGTCCAGGGCTTGGTCTAGCGCTCTGATGTCACCATCTTAAAATTCTCAATGGTTCCAAGTCCAGGGCCCTCACTGTCACTCTGCACCGGCCCAGAGGTCACTGAGCTGGAGGGAGACGCAAAGGTCAGGGCCTGGGGGCCGGAGGCAGATTCTTCCCGTTTTCCCTCGGGCGGGGGAGCGTTTCCTTCTCTACGACGGACAGGCGCCTGAATGTCCTCCTGCGCTGCCGCCGGGGTAAGAGGACAGGAGGGCCGCTGGCCCAGGCGAGGCCGAGCAGGGGGCAGAGGCGTGGGGGGAGGTGCCCTGAGGGGCCGGGTGGGGCCGAACTCCGCCTCACGGAGGAGGTGAGGGGGCGGAGTCTCAGGGACACCCAGAGCTGTGACCTGCGGGCCAGAGGTCCATCGCAGGGGACGCCGGAGTTGCCATCCACTCCGTGAGAAGGCCCGACGGCCAGAAGGGATCTGGGGAGTTCCCTGGCGCTGGACCCACTCGGTGCTCCAGAGGAGGTCCCTCGACGTTCAGAGTTTCGGAGTCTTCCTCGGCAGAGTGGTGCTCCCTGCTCGCTGCCCCCTCGGCACTGTCAGCGTGGTGGCATCTGTCAGCGGCGCCGAGCCCCTGGGAGACGGGCTCCTGGTCAGGTGGTCCAGCAGCCCGTTTCTTATGAACCGAAATAAGTGAACTTGGGGTCTGGCAGAGTCTCCTGGGAGCACGTGGGCTGTAGACGTTGAGGGGTTCCAGCGCTCCCCTTCGGTTTCTGCAGGGTGACAGCTTGCATGCAATAGCTCCCCCCGCCCCCTCCCCTGCAAAGCCCCAGGGTATCGAGTAGTTCTGTTTCCTCATGAAGTTAACTGTGGGGTCAGACCTAAGACATTAGTTCTCCTGAGTGGGTAGACTGGACCTGCTTCACCTAGAGGGTTCCTAGAAATGATGGTCAGCTTCCAAAGGCATTACAAACAATGGAGGTCACCTCCTTACATTTCAGATGACAGAGTTGGGAGGGAGGAAGGGAATGAATGGCCGCGGTGTCACAGGTCACAGGGTGAAACTGTGCCTAGTGACAGCATCTATTAGCTCCTGGCCCAGGGTTTTCCCCCACAGCATGCATGTCTGCTGGGCGGTCAGGGTCGTTGTCGGTGTATCCGAGGAGTTTCGCCGCGTTCCCTGTGGACGGAGGCCCCAGTGTTATCACTATGGAGTGTTTACTAACCAGAGTAATAATAATGATAAGCACCATTACATAGGGCTGACCACGGGCATAGTGACCTTGAACTTTACCCAGTCTTTTCAACGAGCCTAAGAAGTAGATCTTACTAGCTTCCTTTTTCTCAGAAGAGGAAATTGGGCTCAGTACCCCATGGCTCTTAATGAGATCGATTTCAGGGCCTCGCCAGCCTTCTGGGGTCGCTGGCAGCTGCTCGTGCGAGCAGACGCCAGTGCACAGTGTGGGGGCTCTACCCCCCCTTCACTGCTGACTAGTGCACGGGCTACAGGGTGTTTATCTCACAGCATCTCCTCTCTTCCTATTTGCATTAACTCACGCTATCTAATTTCTTTTTTGTCCCCCCCAGTTACTCCTCCTGGCCAAGTCTCCCAGCTGGCACCGAACTCACTTTAACAAGGAATGCAGGTGAGAGAAATGGGAGTGGGCAGGGGCTGCGAGGGTGTCACTCGGTGGAACTGTCATGGTCACTTGTGTGTGATTTGCCAGCCTTCTGGAAGGCATCGTCAGGCAGAACGTTCTGATGATAAGAAAGGACAATATTTGAAATCAGCTTCAGCAGAGCTGACCCACTGAAGGAGACAAAGGGAAATACATCATTTCCAGGCTGTGCTTGCCCGAGATGTTTAGAATTGGGCTCTCAGTCAGAGCGTGCACCCTCACCCCTCTGCTGGGTGCAGGGGGGATGGGGTGAATTAAGCGGGTGTCTGGGCAAGGGGATGCAGCCCTTCCTCCGACAGCTCTTTGTCACGCCGTTCAGAGGCAGAGCACTCGGCCCCTGGACATGAGCCCGAGGCCCTTCTGCCGACGCTGCTGTTCACGTTGAACGGAGACCCGCCAGACTTCATTTACTTACCTGTGTGTTGTTTTCCCCCTTAACCAACATTCTTGGCTGGCTGAGGCCGCAGCAGCAGGCGAGGTGTGAGGCAGCCACCCAGCTTCCTGTTCCACTGCCCGGGGCGAGTTTCTCATCTCTCCCCAGGGGCCGCTTAGAATGGGAAGTGGGCCCCGTGAGCTTTGAAACTTTTCCACTCACCGCCCCGTGCGTCTCTCATTGTTTGGCCTTCTGAAAGGAACGTGCTATTTTAGAAAAGAGAGAGGGCAGGCTTCAGAGGCCTGACGAGGGCATCTGCTTGGTGGAAACCGCACACCGGTCCCTGTCTCTTCACGTGAGCTTTAAGTTATTACCCAAAATAGGAAGATATGCAAAGGCAAGGCATGTGTATCGATTGTGCTTTTATCTCGGGGCCCGTCTGGGTACCTAAAGAACGGCTCTTTGTGGGCAGACCTGACTCCTGTCTCCCCGCCAGACTGTGCTGGTGGACTCCGGAGTGCGGTGTGCCCGCCAGGCACCGGGACTCTGTGGCGAGGTTCTGTGTGGTCACGTGGCGCCTGGCACCTTGCGCTGTGGCCGCAGCACCAGACCACGTGATAGACATTACTGTCAACGACGACTGCACTTTACAGGCACTGAGTTTTCGCTGTGATCTGAAAATGTAAAGAGAGCGAGAAAGTCTCTTCGGGTTCCGTAGGCGCCTGTCCTATGTGCCCTAAGAGCACCCTGTGCTTATTTCTGCGTCGTGGGGCTTGTCACACGGCACTACATTTGCATGTCCAGATACCTGCTTCCTTCACCGGACCCCAAGCTCTGTGACAACGGGCTCGTCCCGCTCACGGCTGGGTTCTCAGGACGGACTCATGCATGGCCCTTAGTGGGCACTCCGTATTTGCTTAATTGAATTTTTAAAATAAATTAAAATTTTAAATTGAATTTATTGGGGTGACATTGGCTAATACAATTACATACGTTTCAGGTGTATAGTTCTCTAATCCATCATCTGTATGTTGTATTGTGTGTTCACCACCCAAAGTCCTGTCTCTCTCTGTACCTGTAATTTATTACTTTTTAGTACATTTAACATGCCAGCCATTGTCAAGAGCGCCTTAAGCACATGTTCCCATGTAATTTTCATGGTAATCGTAGGTGGCTGCTACTTTGGTTTTCCCATTCCAGGTAAGGAGCCTGAAACTCAGACGGAGTATGCAGCAAAGCAGGGTCCTCTGGCCTGGCTGTGCGTCTTGGAGCTGGGTCTGTGTGCCTGCAAAGCACCCTCCTTCCCTGCCTCCCCACATGGCTGGGCACACGGGAAGGCAGAGCTGTTTACAGACCACTCCCCGTGCCGACGGGAACTTGCCAGACAGGAGGGATGGGAGCTTTGCAGATACACGGGCAGAGGGACTTGGGTGGAGAGAGAGATGGCCGTCAGATTTTCCACGGAGAATTCCTTCTCACAGAGTACACGCTGCTCCTTAGACCACCTAGATAAAACCAGTGTGTTCGTGGTGTCTACCCTTTTAACTGGAACACGTGGATGTTATAATGATAGACAAGGTCAGCCTAAACCATTAGTGACTGATTCAATTGGTGTCGTTGACCATTTTCTAATTCTGAAAATGATACTGGGCGAGAGTGAGCCGGGGGCGGGGACAGAATGAAGAGCACAAGGCGGTACAGTCACCGTTACTGTCACAAGCTTGCAGTGACCCGGGGGAACTCGAGGACAGTCGAATCACTGTACGGCATCCGCATTAAGTGCGCCTAGTGCAGCGGGAGTGGGGCCATGTCTCGGGAGCAGGAAAGGAGTGAGACTCTGTCCCTGGTTGGTGACGGAACTGTATTACGGAAGGGGTCACGCTGGGGTGGCTCTCGCAGGCTGGGTGGCATCGAGAGGTTTTGTGTGTTGAACACGTGGAGACGAGTAAAGACGTCCCCGCCTCGGACAGCGGCCAAGGCGCCCTGGAAGCAGCGAGGCGCTGCAGGTCAGAGAACAGCGGACTGGAGGGCGCCGCTGAGACACGACGACACAGCGTCACACTGAGACGATCCCGTGGGACTCGCATCTTTCTAGGGTCCTAGCTGAGTCTTCCAGCACAGGTGGCCGGCAGCCCAGGGGTCTGGGGTTGTAGCCTGTGCTGGGCCGGCCTTCGAAATCTGTTCGGGGAGAATGTGAAGGGGCCCCCGGGGCACGTGGGAAGCCCCGTGAACGGAAGCCCCGGTTCAGTGACTCCGTTTTCACGGGAACTGGAAGGCATCTCCTGAGTCTGGAAAGGGAAAGGACCCTCTGCCCGACAGGGGGGTGCATTGCTGCACCCCTCGTCAGAACTGGCAGAGAAGAGCAGGCGGCATTTGGGCCGCATTATGTTGAAATCACGTCAGAGACGCTGAATAATTAAAACCACTTTAAAGGGAAGTTTATTTTTCTCTCTTGCAATGCACATATGACTCTGGCACAGAAACATTTTTCCAGTTAGATTTTGTTTCATTTCCCATTTGTGATTTGTCACAGTGGATATTCTTTTCTCAAATGGCAGTGTCTTGAACGTCAAATGCAATGGGCGCTGTATAAATATTAGGCAAACAGTCTAAGTAGTAAAGATTGTAAAACCTAGTAAAGTAACACACAGTCCAGCACTGGGAATGTTTCCATGGCGAAGACGGCCAGAGAGGCTTCGGCAGATGGAAGGAAAGGGAGACGCCTGTCCACGGTGTCAATTAGCTGCGGGACGGAAACAGTCTTCTTCGTGCCCCTGAGCTCCTCCGTCCCGTCGGCCGAGTCTACGGCTGCACGTTGCTGGCTATGAAAATACAATTAGTATAGAGACGGACTGTTATTAAAGGTGGTCGTTATGTCTAACAACTTCCTCGAGGGGCACTGCACACACCGTGCGTGACACTCACTCACTTCGATTGTAAAATTCGGTGACTTGGGTGCACGTGTCTGCAGGTACGTAGCCGTCATCAGGAGCTAACCTCAGGGCGCGCCCATCCCCCCAAAATACCCCACCTGGTCGGTGTCGGCCTCTGCCCAGCCCCTGGCAACCCCTAGTCTGCTTTCTGTCTCTCCCTGAGCATTTCACAACAAATGATCCTTGAACAGTTTCCGTGAGTTACCACGTAGAGCATATATTTTTTAAAAAGAGGAAAGCATGTTTTCTGTTTTTAAAAATTCTCGTCAACCGTGGGGGAGGTGGGATTGACACTGACTTTCAGAGGTGGTGGACAACCTTAAGGGTTAACTTGTGTGCCCAGACGAGACCACAGACCAGAACTGAAAAGGGGCAAGAAGCTGCACATGGGAGAGAGGTGACAAAGTGAAACACAAACCGGGCGCCGAGACATTTCATCAGAAACGTCCGATTCCCCGAGGTGGGGAGGTTTGACTCAGTGGTGCAGTAATCCCTCCGCCACTTCCTTTTTTTCCAAGACAGACAGACAGACAGACATATTTATTAGGCCAATGCCAAGTCATCCCTGAGTTGTGGTTGAGCTGGATTTTCAACGTTGGACGTTTTTCGAGTTGGGAGGACGTGAGGATGGCGTATGGGAGCCCCCGTCTGCGTGAGGACGGGGAGCCCGCTGAGCTGCGCGGGGGGTCCGCGGGCTGCCGGCGCCGCCCACGCTCCACGAGGGTGTTGTCCGCGCGACCAGGCCAGTGTTCTCCCGGCCGGGGCCGGTACCGGGGGCGCCCAGCCCCTGTCCCGGGGCACGAGGTTTCAAGGGAAGTGAGAGTCCTTTACAGAAAGAGTAGGTTCATTTTTAGACGTCTTGGCCACATGTCTGGGAGGGAGCGTTGAAGCTAACGCATTAGCCTGCTAGGGCGGCTGTAGCTAAACACCCCACGCTGGGTGGCTGCAGCAGCAGAAATGTGGCCCCTCTCAGTTCCGCAGCCAGAGCCAAGGTCGAGGTGCGGGCAGGGCTGGCGCCCCCTGCAGGCTGCGAGAGGATCTGCCCACGTCTCTCACCAGCGTTGGTGGGTCTGCTGGCGGCGTGGACCATTCTTTGACTCCAAGAGGCATCACCCGATGTGTATCTCTGTCTTCACGGGGTGCTCCCCCGAGTGCATGAGTGTGTCCAAATTTCTCCTTTCAACCCCCGCTCCGTTCCGGTGTGATTTGGTCTCAACTGATTGCATCTCCAGCAACACTAATTCCACATAGGACCACATTCTCAGGTGCCGGGGGTTAGGACTCCACGTCAGAGTCTTTGGGGAACGTAATTTAACACAGACCCTATTTTAATAATAATAATAATAATAATAATAATAATAACAACAACAGACCATATAATAATAATAACAACACCCACATGACACAGAATGTGCCAAGCCCTGTTCTGCTAATAAAACTTAACTCCTTTGGTCCTCACAACAACACTATGAGATCAGCATTATCATTATTCTCCTTCCGTTATAGGTAAAAAAATCGAGGCACAGAAAGACCCCAGAGCTAGAACACAGCAGTCGTTGGGTTAGAGCCCCGGGCACGCCCCCTAGTGTACACACTCCGCACGGCAGTGCGCATGGTTCCCCCTCCCAGGCGTTGGCCGTTGTCCAAATGGCCTTCACATTGCAACAGTTCACCGACAATGGAGAGCTGCGGCCTTCATCTCTTCGTTCGGTGTTATGCAGGCAGTTCTGTCCCTCCCTGCCGAGAGAGGGACATCACACGGAGTCCGAGTGGGCCGTGGCCTCCCGGGAAAGGGAGCTGGCGTGAGAGAGACGAACTGGCTCCTTGTCACCTTACATGAGGGGGAGTCGTATGAAGTTGTCTTTTTCTAAAATAAAAAAATTATGGCATATTGATATTTTATATGGTTCAAGCTAGCATCTTTACTCATGTTTGAAGCTGGCTTTTGTTGACTTCCAAGAGTTGTCTCCTTGTAGATAGAGGAGGCAAATCACCTCCATTCCTTGGGAATTTCTTTATCCTCCCATCTTTATCAGAGATAAAGGAATTCCTCCTTCCATACTTCAGCCTTCCATACTTCAATCATTTCTAAGAAGGATGGTGTTTACAATATTTTATGTATGATTTGTAAGGTACCTTACAAAGTACTTAAAGAGATAAAATATTTTTAGACCACTGACTTTATTTAGCAAAATCGAGTACTACATGAGGAAGCAGGATTACGCAGACAAATAAGACACATTCTCTGCCCTTGATAGTATTGTGCATGTTTTTTACAACTTTAATATTTGTTGGGACAAATGTAAAGCTCAAAATGAAAAAGGGTGAAATAAATCCAAATATATCAGTGGTCGCACTAAATTTAAACATTAATTAAACACTTCAGTTATGAGACTGAGGCAGTCACGTTGAATTAAAACAAGAATTTAACAGAACAGCAAGAGCAACGCCCGGGCATATGCTGCGTGTAGCAAATCCACCTGAAACATAAGGACAAATGAAATTTTATCCACTAATTTAGTCGATGTTCATTGGTTGCCTAGCACCTGACAAGTAGTGAACACACACCCAATGCAGTAACTTCGGGGAACTTCGACCCTGTCCAACTTGAAAGTAAAAAGCGGCAAAAAGATGTCAGGCGAATGCTAACTAAACACAGTAAGAGAAAACAATACTAGATGGATATTGGAGATGGTAGACTTGAGAACAAGAACACCCTTGGACATGGAAATGTCCGAGAACACAAGGGCAAAAAGAGCAACTCCCCAGGAAGATGCTGCAGCTCGGAAGATCTGGGTGCTTGACAACGGCAATGAAAGGCGTAAAGCAGCACTTGAGAGAACTGGGAGAAGTGGACACACCCACAGCACTGATGGGCGATGTTAATACACCCTCTTCTGGAATAGCTCAGTTAAGCACTTAAACATTGAGTAAGGATTTCCAGAATTGAATATCAATGAACAACTTGGTCCACAAGACGTGTATAAAATTCAGTCCGAATGAATAATATGATTTCCAAACCATGCTCACAAAAATACCGAGGAATCACGACTGTCTGTCCTCCGGCCGAGATTCAGTTACCGGTGGACACGATGCCGCAAGCACAGGCAACAAAAGCAGAATGCACACGGGGCACATCCTCCCGGCTGACTGCTGCTCAGCAAACAGTCACAGAGCGAAACGGCACCCCGTGGAACAGGAGAAAACATTTGCAAACCACACATCTTGTAAGGGTTTAATTTCCAAAATATATAAGAAACTCCTACAATTTAACAGCAAAAAAAAAAAAAAGCTCCTAATAACCCAATTATAAAATGGGCGATAGACTTGACTAGACATTTGACAAACAAATGGCCAACAGATGTATAAAAAGGTGATCAACGTCACTGATCATCAGGGAAATGCAAAGCAGAACCGCAGTACAGTGCGGCATTGCCGCACACCTGTAGGGCGGCCATTGCCCGGAGAGCAGGAGCCCTGCTGGCGAGGCTGTGGGGGACCTGGAGCCCTCCTGCTGCGTCAGTGGACATGCAGATGGGACGTAGTGTGGAGGCTCCTGTAAACATTGAAAAGAGAGCTACCGTAATCCTAATGTAATAGGAAGAGTGAGTTGCACTGACAGTCGGAGGCCTCCTCAGGTGCAGAGAGTGGGGGCCTCTGGGACAGTGTGATGGGGTCGTGCATGATGGCGAACTTCCGGGTCAGGTGCAGGAAAGGTCTCTCTATTCTCCACGAAGCAGAGGGCACCAGGGCTCCTTTCTCATTGTAGCAAAGCAGGACGAGGACGCAGTCAGTGCTGACAGTGCTTCATGTGGCAGCTAACAGAATTAGGAGACCTTTCTTCAGGACTGAGATCATGAATGAACTCAGCATTAGGGACATGCTATGAATTTATGATCTACAAAGAAATTTACATGCAACAGTCTGATATATGTATCAAGTATGTATATATATATTATATATATATATCCCTTAGTTCAGAACAAAGCACCTGGACTCGGTCGTTGTAGGAACAGGGCCCAGCAGCTGGGGGAGACCACGGGACTGACTGCCGTCTGTAGGACCTCTCCTCGGAAGCAGCTCAAAAGCCGCCCCAGCTCTAACGGCCTCCTATGACCATTGATGGGACTGAGGCGCAGAGAAGGGACAGAATTTGCTCCATCTCACAATAGCTAGTTAGGGGCGCATTAGGGTCTCTAAGTCTGTGACTTCTAGGCTAGTTATTTAGGTGGAATGATTCTGCCTCATCTCCCAGTACTTTGTGTGTGGGGGGGATTAACTGATTACCATATGTGCATTCCCTCCGAACGTGCACCATTCTGCTTTTCTGTCCCTGCTGCTTAACTATTTATGATTGGTAGCAGATATCTCAAGATTTATTTAAGCAAAACTCTTGAAAGGTGGCTTTTCTTAATTACTAGTCATTCTTGTGAGCATTTCTATCTTTGTGATGCAAAAGGGAAATTTTATATATTTACCTTCTTCTTAAAATGTGCCAGAATTCTTAAATGGAAACAATATGACTGAATTTATCAGGGCGGGGGATGGGGGAAGAAAATTGATTAATTGATTAAACGGGGGACTTCAAAATACCCCTGTTGGCCACTAGGTGTCACTATAAGCCACTACAATGAGAAGCCAGCCTGGTGCATTTTCAGGAAGAGCAACCCTTTTCCTGGAACATCAGCATTTTTACAGAGCCACACTCATGCCTATTTTTTCACCCTCGCGGTTCTGCATCAAAGCCTTAGATGGGTAGATGAGTTAAGAACAGATTTTACATAGTTATTTTCGTGAACCCGGAATAATGGTGGTACCCAGGGTCTTAGTGAGCGGGCGGTGTTTTGTCCGTGTTCAATGACGGGGCTCTTTCTCAGGTGTGGGATTCCTGTGGGGGGCTCCTCCTCGCAGGAGCGGGAGGGCTGGGGCAGGTGCTGTTGGGGGGTGCTTGTGAGGAGGGCCGCGTCGCCGCGGATGGTTCTGCAGAAGGCGCGGCCTTGGTGCCGAGGGGACAGGCATTACTGGGTCCGGATGGCAGGGTGGCACAGAGCCGGCCCCGCACCTCCTGTGCCCTGCACACCAGCGCGCCACACTGCATGTCACTGCACGTGAGAGCTGCTTCCTTCCAGGAGAAGACTCGGTCGCTCTTGGCTGAAAATGAAGGCGTTAGGGAGTTCTCAGATGGGCCCGACACGTCCCTCGTGGGCTGCTGGAGTCACTTGTTTCGGAAAATAAAAGGCGGCCAGAAAAAGACATTTGCGGTTCTCTTCCTCTCTACCGTACTCTCTGGTTGGTATTTGTCGTTCTGTTTGATTTCCTGATCTCGAAACCCCTTGCAGAACCCCCTTCTTGATCCAGGGGAGCTGGCTCCCCACTTCTGCAAGGGGACTCGCAGCCGGCCCGCCTCCCCGTAGCGGGCCGGGCCCAGGGTCTGCACCGCAGTGTGAGTCAGAAGTGAGTCACGGGGCGCAGGGGAACTTCGGGCCCTGGCAGTGAGCGTGGCGAGGGCCGCGGCGCCGTGGCGTGTGGTCGTGGGCACCGTGCGCAGCGCGTGCTCCCGGGGTGGGGCTGGGGGCGCTGGCCCACCTGTGGGGCGGCGTCGGCGTCGCGGCAGGATTCTGGGGGCAGTTTCTGACCTCGGGGCCCACTCCCCTTCTCTCAGGTACACACATTCCTTGGGTGCGTAATGAGGCCTGTGTTGTGTCATCTCCCTCTACAGCAAGGAATTCTGACTTACAAACTTCCAGATTCCAAGACACAAAACATCGATGCCTACGCTGTGATAAAAGGAGGCCTCTCTCTCTCTTTTTTTTTAAACCAGGTTGTCACAGGTTTCCTCTGTGCTGCCAGTAATGAGCTGGATAAGGTGGTGGTGGCGGCGATGACGCGGGTGGGCCGGCGTGCTCGTGTTTAACCGCAGGGAGGGATCTCGGCCACGGGAGGCCGTGGTGTTTGTGTGCGTGTCTGTCTGTCTAAGTGCTGTAAGTTTTCTTCGTTACGCACACGAGTTTCAGCCCCTGTCGTCGGGGGAGGGGGTTGTCTCTTAGGCAGAAAAATGGATGACCATAAATACGTGCAGGAAAGGCCTTGCTTTCTGGTCCGGGAGCACTGTTCGAGTCCCAAATCCCCGCGGGTCTGTGGGGGAACTGTCCTACCCCCCAAGCGCCTCGGGGCCTCAGCCCCGCAACCTGAAATATCTTGTTTGTGTTCTTTTTGGATCTGACGGGCCTGAGTTGGAATCCCGGAGCTGACAATTATTTGCAACGACATCTCAGGCACGAGTTACTTAAATTTACATAAAAATGGATTTTAATGACACGAGTGATACACAAAACTGTTCTCCTTGTGGAAAGGGAACCATTACAGACAGCTCCCTGACACCGTTTCCAGAGCTTGGCCTTCCCGGGAGGCAAACAGCATCCCCCTCCTCTCGCCTGTGACACGGGGTGATGTCACCGGCCAGAGGGGCTGTGGTGAGGCCCCTCCCCCAGAGGGTGGGGAACCGGCGCTGGCCTCGCGCAGCTTTCCCTGGGCCCCCGCGCAGGTCGGGCTGGGCTCCCGCGATGCGCTCTCCTTCTCCATGGCGGCGGCACAGCTGCGGCGCCTTCCCTTCCCTGCAGCAGTCTGTTACGGACCCCATGGGTCCGGGGTTCCGTCTCTCTACGGCGGCTGCCGTATCCGGAGTTTAGGTAACCTGAGTCCCAGCGAAAATAGAACCAGAAAAAGGAGGTCTTGGCGTGCGATGGGCGTATTCCATGCCAGGTGTGGAGTGCGTATTTGTGATCGTACATGTTTGCATTCCCAGTGCCCTGCACCGTGGGGGACTTTAACCCATGAACTCAAGGATTCG
Source organism: Phyllostomus hastatus (assembly GCF_019186645.2). NCBI lineage: Eukaryota > Metazoa > Chordata > Mammalia > Chiroptera > Phyllostomidae > Phyllostomus > Phyllostomus hastatus. Next base: position 19,830,902 of record NW_025333607.1, on the reverse strand, counting down.
GGAAGCTGGAATTTCTCATCTCCGCCAACTTAATTTCAACCCCCCCCCGTGCTGTGGTTTCCCACGGAGCTGTGGTGTGGGGGGGGGGGGAAGGAGTGTGAAAAGATGAACTGCGGCGTATTGAAATTTTTAAGACTGAGCAGAAACCGTTGAAACCAGGCAGCGTCTCATCCAGCAGCTAGAAGGAGGCCCCCGGAGCGGTGCAAAACGAAAGACTTCTTTGGGCAGAGGGGAGCAGGAAAAAGGAAGTCGTAGTTGTGAAAAAAAAAAAAAAAAGTGGGCCGGTTGTTGCCAAGTTACCTTCCTTCAGCGGTGGCAGGGGTCCGCCCGCAGATGCCCTAGCCAGTGCTGCTGGCCAGGTACTTCCTGACCGAGTGGTTTCAGGTTTCAGTTCTGCGTGAAGTGAAACTGCAAGTCTCACTTTGATGTGGGGCTTAGCATAAGCGACTCCATTTTGGTCCTGCTGTCTTGTTTTAACAGAAGAGACCACCTGGTCCTGCGGTGTTGTCCTCTGTTCACCTGGTGTCCCCCTGACAGTCTTGGGTGGCTGAGCCACACCGATGGCCTGGGCGTCCCTGGCCCTGCGTGGCCTGGCATCCGAGACTTGGGGAGCCCAGCTGTGGGAGACCCGTGAGTCACGTGGGGTGTGGGCCCCCGCTGCCGGAAGTGCTGTGTCTTCGGATTCTGCTGCGCACATTCCCTGAGCACCTGGATTCCCAGGAACCACTGGGGCTTTTGTGCTGTTCTTTCCCGCCCTCCACCCCTTGGTGGGCGGGGCAGACTTTGTCCTTGTCCTTCATCTTCGCAGAAATGCTTCCCCCGTAAGTGCACAAAGCTGTCCCTCTGCCTCTGTCAGCGTCCAGTTCTGCCGCATCGTGGGGACTTTTCTTGAACACACGACGGAAACCTCTCTGCCCCTGTTCTCTGCACCTTTAATCCCGCTATCTTTAATTTTACCACTTGCTGCCCATTGATTCCACTTTTTACATTTCTTCTTTCTTCCTTTTTTCTCCTACCATTCTTTCTTCCCTTCCTCCTTGTCTCTGTTGTTGTTGTTGTTGCTGTTGTTCTCTAGGATGTTGGCTCACAGGCCAGGAGTTCGGCGTCACGCTTTATTGTATCCCCAGCATTTAAACTTAGCACTTGATGCTCAATAGGCTTTTTTTTTAAAAATACATCTACCTTCTCCTTTTTAAAAAGATTTTATTTATTTATTTTTAGAGAGGGAAGGGAGGGAGAAAGAGAGAGAGAGAGAAACATCCATGTGCGGTTGCTGGGGGCCGTGGCCTACAACCCAGGCATGTGCCCTGACTGGGAATCGAACCTGCGATGCTTTGGTTCGCAGCCCGCGCTCAATCCACTGAGCTATGCCAGCCAGGGCTTTCAATAGACTTTTAAATGAATATATCATCTCCTTGTTATTAGATTTCCTTTAACATAAAATTACCTTTTTCTTATTAGAATTAACAGGCTTTTTTTATTTGATTATTGCCTTTCCTTCCAATTTTCCTAGTTTCATCAATTATTCATTTCAACTTTTAATCTAACTGTATTATTAAATAACTTCTTCATTGAATAACTGCTATCTCTTGTGGTTATTTCTTAATTTGTTTTGTGATATAAATATTTAATACATTTATTTTCCTTTTTTAAAACAACAGTTGTGATTGAATATATAATATTCTCATTTTTTGTTGTCTAAATACTTCTAGATTTTATTGTACAGACAGTCCTTTATTTTACCCTTTTGACTTTATAGGTTTTTAAGAATTGTATAATCACAGACTTTTTTTGTTTAAAATGTGTATTTTTAATATCAAATCTTTGTTCAGTTATGGTCTATGTGATTTCTTCTTTGGGAAATTTATTGAGAATTTTCTTTGTGATCAACTTTTCTAGTGTTCTGTCTGGTCTTCACAAAAGACGCATTTGTTGTCTTTAGAAGAAATGTTCATGTGGTAGAAAAGAAGCGTTTTTACACATCACAGTTCTTTTGAACCGCATGATACTGATTTGGAAGAAATTCACTGACAGGCCACCGCGGTTGGGGATGAGGTGTTGACAACAGAGTCAACTGCAGGCGTCTCCTTGCTGACGCCCTGCCCACACCTCACCCACTCCTGCGGCCTCCGGAGCTCACCCGCGGGTGCATTCACTTCACGTGCCAGCCTCACCTCCTCGCCTCACTGCATTCTGGGAGCTGTAGTTTCTGAGTGCACAGAGACAGGCAGAAGGAGATGATTCTCTCCATGTAGGGGATTTGACTTGGATGGTAGGAACTTTATTTGGGTCATATTCTTTCTGGCATTCATGACAGTTTTGTGGAAACAATTTATTCTGTAATAGTCTATAGACTTACAAAAAGTAAATGTGAATTAGTGTGTGTGAAATTTATTCTTTTGACCTATAGCTTTACCGGTATTTTAGCAGGAAGTTTTATACGGCTCCCAGTAATGAAGCTTCAGTAGTATATGTATTCACACATGGTAAAACACTCTAACAGGAAAGGTTTTCTGAGCCTTTAGCAACTTCGGATCTCTGATGTGTTTCCTTCTAAGGGGTGTCATTTTCTTACATGGCCATACAACTGCACTAAAATGGAGACACAATTTCCACATCAATTCTTAGAGGTAGAATATAATAGAAATTGAGAGATAATTATATTACACTATTGAAATTCATAGCACAATCATTTGCATTTTAGCTATACCTACACGTGAAAATATCAGCCATTGGCTCACTCATTGTTTTGAGTCATCGCTCATGTGTAGATTTTACAGGGACTTACCCAAGCTATACACAACTGGTAATATTTTGGGGGCAGGGGCTAAATGATATCAGATGACAAAACCAGGTCAAGGAAAATAGGTTAGCACTGTGACATATTGTAAGAGCAGTGGACTTGGTCTGGGAGACATAGGGTCTGGTCCCGTTTTCGTTTGCAATCAGCATGATGTTAAGCAAGTCATCCAACTTTGAGTCTTATTCTAAACGATAAGTATAAGAATGCCTACCTTTTAAAACTCCTGATTTCTATAGATAACAGGAAGAAGGGGGAGGATAGCATTTTAATGTATCAGGTTTTACTACAAGTATCTAAACTCATATTTTCATGGATGCTTTAATACATTCTTGCATGGCCAATATAATCTCCTCTTCACAGATAATACAAATAATTACATTGCCTGAGTTCATAAGGCTAGGTGGTAGGGTGATTGGATTTGAACCCCAGAAGGTTCTGTCCAGGGCAATGCTGTGTGTGTAAGCTCTTTGTTCTCAAACACCACAGGAAACTCATCATTGCATAATATTAACGATGTGTTAGCCAGTCCAAGTGACCACATATTCATGAGTTTTTGCCCCGTTTTCTCCGCCGAGGCTGTGAGCAGCTGACGTGGCAAAGAGCAGGAGGAACGCAACCGAAGCTGGGATTCCACGTCGTCACTAAGACCCAGTTGTTCAGCCTTTAGTGTTTCTTAAAATTCATAGTTGGAAATAATGGCAACTCACCGTCATTTTATAAGCGTTCCTGGGAAACAGTTTCATCAGTTCAATTTGCGAGGTCAAGAACAGCTGGCTTAATTGACTGAGGAACTGGTCTAAGACTGTGTCAATATTGTGAGGCAATCGGAATGTTTTCAAAATCACCAAAATAGAAACACATGCTAAAATGATAAAAAAAAACAACGAAAAGCAAAAAAAAAAAAAACACAACCCAACAACAACAAAAAAAGAAGTGCGTTGCAGTCAAACACGTCATGCATCCTTACGTCTCGCTGAGGATGATGACTCTTCTGTGCGGAGTGGATGTCGCTGCAAGGCACAAGCCACGGCTAAAAATAGTTGCTGTGGTCAGACATGTGAGACCACAGAGCGGAAGAAGCCTGATCTTGGGCCACAGGCATTTTTAGAAACCTAGTGCCCATTTATTTACAGCAACAAGTTGGGCCACTCACCAGCAACCGAGGGGGCAGAAATCACCTGATGTTAACACAAAATGTTACTTATTTCAAGCGGAATGAGTATAGCCGTGAAAGATTGAGCTTTTACATGGTTGTGTCCATTCATAATATAGTAACTAAATTGTATATTTCATACAATTTAACTATAAATAGTTACTTTAAGTAACTATAATTGTATATTACTTCATTACGTGCATAGCACTTTAATATATACCATCACATACATTTCTCATAATATTGTCTTGAGGAAGAGCGGGTAATTATTTCTATTTTCCCTCTGCCGTAGGTGAGGAGGTAAGGTTAGGGAGGTTGAGTGACCCGTGTGAGGTCACGCAGCTGTCAGAGCCCAGGCGCGATCTGGTCGTCTCAGCACCGAGTCTTAACGTCCATCAGAAAACACGACCCCGGCCCAGCTTCCCTGCACACGGTCTACATAGGGTTGAAGTGAAAGTCACGTCGAGAATCTGTTGCCCATAGATGATTCAGCACTTCATAGAATCCTATGGATTGTACAGCAATCCTAGGTCCTAGGTCCAAGAAATCCACCGTGGCCATCTCATTTTATTTATGTTGTAATGATGGTTCCTTTCTGTTCATCCTTCAAAACTAAATTTTAACTGTTCGTATTTGTCAGAAGCACTAAAATACATTTTGTAGCAATCTTGGTCATGTGATGTGAAATACTTTTTTTTTTGTAATGCCCGAGAAAGTTGCAACACTATGTACTGGAACAATTCCTATATGGTCTTAAGAGAGAATGCACCCTAAAGCAGTCCATCTGACATTTGCTACATTATAGGGGTTATAGTTTCCCCGTCCCAGTTTGTCTTCAGTCTACTTAATATACATTCTCGGTAAACACTAACAATAGAATAGAATTTATTATGTTGGAAGATGATCAAAAACTTGAAATTGAAATTTTTCTACAGCTTTGGCACGGTATAAATTATCTGTCTACCTATTGATACATTGACCCATATTTTTCTACCTATATATTTGTTAAATTTATAGCCCACAACTTTGTAATCTGTTTTATAAAAAATTCCACATAACTCCTATTTTAAAACATTTCAAATATTGAAATGTGATTTTATGTAGAAAGAAAACATTTGCAATGCAAATGCAATGTTAATAGCGACAATTGTGCTATATACTTGGGGGAACAGAACAGGCTAAGACATTATTTTATGTAGTGCAGATTATAACTAATGTAAAGCTCAGAGACGGCATGCTGGTGAAAAAAGAGAATGTATTTGATAACATAGGACTGGAAGTGGACTTTGAAGGGGGGTTGGGATCTGCAGGAGAGAGGTAGGTGTGGCGTTCCGAAGACAGGGAGCAGCAAAGGCCCGAGGCACACGGGACTCCCGGAAGCAGGGGTGTAGCGGTGGGTGTAGCGGTGGGTGCCGGCCAGGGCTGGGGAAGACGGGGCGACGCCGGTCAGAGGGTGCGAACGACGCGGTGACTGCGGTCCCTTGGAACCGGCGAAGAGAGTCGGTCATAGTTGTCCTCACGCACACAGACCCCCCAGAACTGTGCGACGTGATGGATATGTGCGTTAGCTTGTGATAGTTATTTCACAGCCGTGTGTGCGAAACGACTCCGTCTGTGTGCATCCGACATCGCACTGCATACCTTAAATGTATGCGGTTTGGATTGTTCAGTGATATTTCGGTGGAAGCTGGGGAAAGACACAAACCGCCTGGGAGTGGAATGGGTGCCGCTGTGGGCCCTACGACGATGAACAGGCTGAGTTTGTGTGCTTGTAAGATGGGTCGGATGGAAGAGCGCCAGGAGTTCAAATCCACGAGCTCAAGCCTAAGCCAGCTCCAGAACACGAGTCAAGGTCATTGGGAAAGTGTGTGGAACCGGGATGTCTGACCACTGGGAGAGAGCGAAGGGGTTCCCTCCCATCAGGGGCCCAGAGCAAGTGGGAAGGAGGTGGGTTACCGACAGAGGTTGAAGCTGCAGTCTGCAGCCGGAAACCCGGGACGCGGGAAGTTGGCGGGGAGCCAGCAGGGGAGGCCTGGCGTCAGCGCCTGGGTGCCCGGGGTTGATGCACAGCGGACTGAGTCAGCTCGGGGTCCTAGCGAGCGAAGGAGAGATGCAGGAGTCTCGTGTCAGGGGAGGTAAGCAGCAAGCCAGTTCCACGCAGCACCAGTAAAGGGACGGTGGGATTCTCCTGTGCTCTTGTCTTAGGCGCAGGATTGCTTGGAGCCTGGAGGCGGGGTGGGGCGTGTGAGGAAGGACATGGAGGCTTCGGGGACGGGGCAGGTCTGGGGGTAGGGGCTCCGTGCACCGTTCTCCGGGGGGCCTGGGAGCGTGTGTTAGAGAACGGGAGGTGGAGCGGGGTCTGAACACCTTAGAAACGGGAAAGCAGAGCTCAGCTTGATGTGGCTGGTATGGGGTAGCTTCCTCAGCGGGGGGCAGCCACATCAAGGCATTCTCGATGCAGACTGTGCTGTCAAGAGCACGCAAGGTAACTCGAAAAGGGAGATTGAACACATGAGCATATTTCATAGGCAGTTTCAAAAGAGTTGTGAGGATGGAAGTTTCTCTGCAGGGCGAATAGGAAGTGAGTGGATAGGAAGTGGGTCAAGAGAGTGTGGGTCAAAGGAAAAATAACAGGAAAGTCGTTAGAGAGGAACTCAGGGTATCATTTCTTTTTTCCCCCAAAGATGGGAGACACTTGACCGTTTCTATTTTCACATGGATCCTTGAGGGAAAATACTTTCCTGCTTTTAGGACTAAGAAGAATGACGCTTCTGAGTAATCCTGTTTTTATGTTAGGAACACTTTCGATGTGAATTGGTCCCGTGTGGCCATTTTGCTTTGATTGTTAAAAAATTCAAAGTCAATGCCGATTTCAGCCACAAGAAATTTATGTATCTTCATGAGGCAGATTTTAAATCTTATTCCTGATTCCATTGTATGGGGTTAGTCTTATTTTCCCCCCAATTCCTCCTATAGTTAATCAATCTTTTCTTTTCCTTCCTTCCTTTCTTCCTCCCTCCCTCTCTCTCTCTTGCCCCTCTCCCTTTCTCCTCCTCCCCTTCCCTCCCTCCCTCCCTCCCTCCCTCCCTCATTTCCATCCTTCCTCCTGTAACCCTATAACTCATTTCTATTACTTTGTGGAATGAGATGGAAACGCAAGTAAATTAATTATCCCCTAACACCAAATGGATTGCCCGGCACAGGGGGAGATCTTAATCAGTGTTTGCTAAGTAACTTAAGTAAATTGAGCCTGGAATACAGATAAAAGAAGAATCCCACTGACACTTTGAAAAAGGACATGGCACACGTTTAGTCGTAGACTGGAGAAAGGCCAGGAGTGCAGGAATGTTGAGTAAGTTCCAGTTCCTGCCTGGAATCCCGGCGAGGAAGCCTGGCATAGAAGTGGGTAGGAACGGGTGATGCTGGTTTCTAGAAAAATGGTTAGCGTCATTTTGAGAAAAATACCTCCAACTGCCTCTACCATGTAAAAAGCCTCAGCTTCTTGACAATCAGATAATGCCTCTTGTTTTCCTCCCTCCCTCAGGAGTTCGTTTAGAAGGGGAGGGGCGTTCCACGTGGGACGGTGTGATGGTCACGTCCTTGGCCATCACCCCGGGGCCTCATCCCCAGGACGGTGCTCACAGCCAGCCTGGGCCTAGTGAGGGGCCAGAATCACAAAATCACCAGCAAATTCAAATGAAGTTCTGGTATCACGTAGTCGGCATGAGCACTCCTTCATTGCGGGTCCTTTCCAGGGTACACCTGACACGTCTGACATTCTGGACAGTTGCGGGGGCGGGGAGGGCATCTCAGGAGTGGAATGGAAGAGTCAAGAGTAAACAGTGTCCTTAATAACGCGGTGCATGGACTGAAAGTTAGTGGCGGTGGTCAACTCAAATCTTGTATCTAGGCTCAAACCCCGGGGAGGGCTTCTTTCTGATAAATTCCCAGGAAAATGAATAGGACCTCAGTGCAACGCCGTTTAAAAACAGTGTGGGGTCAAACGAGGACGACAGATGCACACGGATGGTGTGGACGGCGGCGAGGAGGTTTCCCCGTATGCTGCCGCATCCTCTCCTCTGTCTCTGTGACACTTTGGGGGGCTGTGAGTAACAGGCACGTTCCAGGGACAGTGACGCCGACGGAGCAGGCTCTGGGGTCAGTTCGGTCTGTGAGGAAGAAGTGCCTTGTTACTGGATCGGTTTCCGGAGCTGCCAGATGGCCTTCCATGCAGGATCTCACGGGGGCGGGGACCATTTCTCTAGGTGCAAGATTGAGGTATGAGAGCACCTCTTCATGTTTTGCCAAACTCCAAGGATTTATGGTCAATAGTAAAATTTTCAGCTGCAAATGTGTGTATCTATTGAAGTCACTCAAAGCTTTTTAACACATGCAGTCGTTGTGCAACCACCAGTCTTGGTTACTTCCTTTTATTCCGTGACTAAGTGGTCTTGGTTCTAAGGTGTCGAGTGGGTGGAAGTCAAATCGAGTGAGACAGAGACGGTGGTTGATGCCCTTCAAAGGCCGATCGCCATCCTTGGGTTTTAAAATAAACTTGAGGAAGAAGATGCCTCATCTGGTCTCCTTTTTTTCTCCAGAAGTTTCCAGGGCATGCTGATTTCTTACCTTGTGCATGACCACAGGAAAAAGGAAAGAGTCATACTGGGTGTTACGTCATTTAGTGATTAGATGAATGGTTGTCACCCTCGGGGGATGGTTCACGAGCCCATGGCCGACAGCTGCTCTGATGTCACTCTGCTTCCACCTGAATTATCCTGTTTCAGGATATGGTGTTTTATATCACACATGCATGGTGTTATATTATCCCCTGTTTAACACCGTGTGCGATGTGCAGATGCTGAATTACAACGGTGCACACGCCTGAAACTGACAGAATGAGGTAAACCATTGGTACCTCCATCAAAAAAAAAGGGTACATGAAACCAGTTCCGTTGTGTAAAAGATGCATCGGCGTACTTAGCTGTGACTTTGGTGAAGAAAAAGACCACCTCGTCATACTCCTTACTCAATTTCTGTTGGTTTCTGTGTGGACGCAGCACACCGGAGGAGCGCGAGAGCTGCTCAAGGCAGTGAGTGGCCTTCTAGAGACATCTGGGTAATGCCGTTTTCTTCATGATTTCTTCACGACGGGCAAAGCCATCAGGGAATTTTTGATTCTGTTTGGGTCTACAGGACCCTGGGCTCTCCTGCAGGGTGGTCCTGCCCCCCCCGCCCCCGCCCAGGAGCTGTACCCCGTGTCATCAGCTGCAGGAACAGGAGGCCAGGGCGACATGGACCACCTCAGCTACCTCAGCACGACCCCTGGGGCTGGTTCGTTCTCAGTGAGGGGCCTGTCCTCTCCAGGCAGCCCATGGGAGAATCCGGTCAAGAGCACGTCATAGGGCCAGAGGGGCTGGGCAGGGGAGCCGGGACTCTGGAGGGTGAGAGAGGAGGGCAGGCGTCGGTGACGTGCAGTGTCTAGAAACTCCCAGATCTCTGTGGCCTCTGGCGTCCGGCTCATCGGCTCCCAGTCCTGCTTCCCCCCGGGGAGCAGGGCAGCCTTTACAGAGGACCGGACCTGGCGGAGCCCTGGTTAGCCCAGCTGGGCAAGGGAGGGCTGCCTAGCAGGGCGGCTCCCCCGAGCTGCGCGAGTCGCTGAGGGACTCTTCTCAGACACGTGTTCTCATTGCCCCTCAAGGCGGGGCCGGACACAGGGTCAGCATCCGAGGCCAAGACTAGTTGCCAGTCTGGCTTCATAAAAATGCTGCGCATCGATCTCTATAACTTTATTCCAGTTCACGTTAGACAGTCTGCTTTCAGAAACCTCGTGGAAATCACACTTCTCCTGGGGCTTTCTTTCCTCCTCGAGCTCTTAGGCAAGAGTGTCCTCAGAACGTGACTGTCGTAGTGAGTGTGATCCCGAGCCCACACCACTCTTCCTGTGAGTTCTGGGGATCCCAAATGCCACGGTCCCCGCGGCACCCTGCATCCTCCGTCCATGTCCTGTGTGCGTGTGGTTCTGTGGCAGTCCGGCAGAGACGCACTCGGACGCCTCCTCGCTGCGTCAGCAGCAAGAACGAATTTGTTTTTTCCGTTGACACATGGCACTCACCAGGTAGATAAGCAGACGTTACCAAGGAGCAGAAAACCACCGTGTGTAGGTGAGTCTGGAAAACTGGGGAAAATAGGGGCTTACGCCCCGACAGTCGGACCTGAATGGACAGCCGAGACTCGGGGTGCCACGCTCCCTCCCCGCCCTCTCCGCGCCCGCCTGCTTCCCGGGCCTTCTCCCCCTTCCCCCGTGTCTCGCATTCGTAGCTCTCGCTTCCTCTGAGGCTGTCACAGCGACTTCCTCCCCTGTCCCCCACAGAACCTCCTCCCTCTCCGTGTTCCTCCTGACACCGGGGCCCTTGGACGCTGGTCCCCTCGGAGAAGGACGCTGACTCTGTGCAGATCTGCTGCGATCCTCAGAAGGAGCCACGAGGCACTGAACATAAAAGCCGCCTAGTGGGAAGGGCACGCGTGTGTTGTACGTGATGAAAGCAATCCAACCGCAAATACGGCTCTCCTCCAGAAAAACGGACGCTGGGCAGGTAAAAGGGCACTATTTCCTGTCCTGCAGAACAAAGGGGAAACTTCTCAAACCAAACGGGAAAATTCCTTCCCTTTCCCCTCTCTTTCAGCTGTCCATCGGGCCTGCGTAGTGTTTTTCTTCCTAACCCCTATGTTCCCTACGCAAAACGCAATAGCGAACACTGTTGTTTAAGCTTACTGATAGATTCATTTAACAAACATGCCTGTTTGTCAGAAACCACAGGGAATGCGGGCGCAAAAATTAGTAAGACGTTTTGCCACCCGTGACACTGCAGTCCAGCTCTCAGTGATTTGGCGACCACTTATTTGACTGAGAGACCAGGAGCTGTGGTCCGCGCTGCGACAGGCCTGTGTTTCGGGTGGACAGGGGCCACTAAAGAGGGTCTGGGCAGTTTTTCACGGAGGGTGTGGGTGACACAGGTCGCTTTAAGGGAAAAGAACTGTCCTCTCTCGGTTCGGTCCACCGCCACGCACTCAATTTCCCAGCGGCACTTCTCTCTGCAGCGGCGAGCGGCCCGCAGCCCGTGCCGGCAGTGAGGGCAGCCCCTCGCCCGGCCGCGCTGGCGGGGCACGAGGTGGCGGGGAGTGCGTGGGCCATCGGTCTGTCCTCTGGCTGTGCGTGGCTGTCGTGTGGAGTCAGGACAGCGTGGGGCCCCTGGTGCCGGTCTGCAGAACAGCCGTTGGCTGGACACACGATAGAAGGTCTTTAGCTCATTATGTGGCCAAATATTCACGTAGTGTTTCTGGCACTTTCTGCTCTACCTGAGGAAGCTGTGTGAGCCATAGATTAGCAACTTGTATGTAGTTCTGTACATGGTAAATTGTCCTGCTCTAATGCATTTAATGGAAACGAGAGCAGCCTGCAGCAGTGTATTACTGAAGTATTACTGGGACAGTGTATTACTGAAGTATTACTGGGGCAGTGTATTACTGAAGCATTCCTGGGGCAGTGTATTACTGCAGCATTGCTGGGGTATTGTATTACTGAAGTATTGCTGGGGCAGTGTATTACTGCAGCATTACTGGTACAGTGTATTACTGAAGCATTACTGGGGTATTGTATTACTGAAGCATTACCGGGGCAGTGTATTACTGGGGCAGTGTATTACTGCAGCATTGCTGGGGTATTGTATTACTGCAGCATTGCTGGGGCAGTGTATTACTGCAGCATTGCTGGGGCAGTGTATTACTGCAGCATTGCTGGGGTATTGTATTACTGCAGCATTGCTGGGGCAGTGTATTACTGAAACATTGCTGGGGTATTGTATTACTGCAGCATTGCTGGGGCAGTATATTACTGAAACATTGCTCGGGCAGGGTATTACTGCAGCATTACCGGGGCAGTGTATTACTGCAGCATTACCGGGGCAGTGTATTACTGCAGCATTACCGGGGCAGTGTATTACTGAAACATTGCTGGGGCAATGTATTACTGAAGTACCACTGGGGCAGTGTTGCTGATATATTGCTGAAATATTACCAGCTTAACAGTATACCAAGTATGCCCCAGCTTCCATCAGGAAGACAGCACCAGCGGTTTAAAAACTCTCAGGTCTGAGGTTGGCCCCAGCGTTTTATCTACTTGTGGAGTTTTGACTCCGTGACCTTATTACTTGGGTCTCCATGGAGACCCTTACTCTCTGGGACTGCAGACGGCAGACCCCCGAGTGGGGCTTTGTCTCCCTCCTGCAGAGCAGACGAGGGTGCCCTTCGCTGGACAGAAAGCCTCTGCTGTGCGCAGGTTCCTCCCGGGCACCGGTGGGGTGGAGTGGACGCTTAGTGGGTCCTTGTGGACCGAGTGGCGCTCTCCCTGGACGGCCAGGGGCCCACGGAGGTTTCTGCAGATGTTCCTTCCCCGGGTCTGGAGCCCGGGCTGTGGTCTCGACAATGACACTCCATTCACAACACAACCCAAAGCATGGAGTCCGCTGCGGGGCACCTGGATGAGGTTTTTTTGTCACACATTTTCCTGGAATGAATGTGACCTGCTTTATTTGGATTTTTCTTTCGGTGACGCTTATGTTACAGAGGCTGGGCTACGAGTCTGTTCTGACAGCTGGGAGACAGAGCCATCCGGGTCAAGGGCGTCCGAGTTCGGCGGAGAGAGCCCGGCGGCCGTCAGCCCTCCTGCGCCGGGAGCCCGGCCAGCCGGTACCCGGGGGAGAAAGGGAAGCGTGGTCACGGGGACGGGCCCGAAGCGTCAGGAGCAGGAAGCGGGGAAGGAAGGGCCTGAAAACTGACCGCGGGAGGACTCAGAGCCCACCCTTGCCCCCGCCCTCCCCCCGGGAGGTTTCCGGGGAGCCCGTCCAAAAGGGGGGAGTGCTGGGCGGTCTCTCGGTTTCCCGTTTCCGTCCAAGTGAAGCCCAGTCCTGCGGTGTCCGGCTCCTGCAGAACCGGAGGGAACGGAGGGCACTTCGGGAGGCCGTTGGAAGGGGGGAGTGGTGTGCTTCTGCTCGTGCCCACTCGCAGGGTCTGGCCCGAGGCCACCTGCGTGTCACCTGAGACGGTGGATGGTGTAGTGAGGCGAAGTGTGAGAGCAGAAGCCGTCATTTTGGAGAAGAAGCTTAAGAATTTGGGGGACATGTGTAGAAACTCTTCAGTCAATGCCTTCCTAATGTTTTCACATCATGACACAAAATATTTTAAACAGATGAAATTTGTCCATATCGCTGTAGCAAATGCTAGAAGACATCCATTGTCGAGGGCCATAGGCCAGTTCCGGGACTTCTGTGGCCCCGCGCCCAGCCCGCCCGGATCCCAGGGCCGAGGCATTAAATGTTGTTGTTCTCCTGAAATGAATCCATAGTGACAGCGAATACAGCGCTGGGTTAGCAGCCGGAGCAAGGTTGTAACAAGGAGACTCCAAGGGCAATGGCGGGGCGTCTCCCTCAAGTAACGGGGCGGGTGGGTGCCACCTGCCCCGCCATCTCCCAAAGTCGCCCAGGGACCCAGGCTCGAAGGGTGGCTCTGCCCTCCTCTGGGCCGTTGTCACCGCCTGCATACCGAAAGCTGGGTGGGTGCCCGTCTGGACGGCGGGAAGTGTGACAGAGTGTGGAGGAATGTTTTCAAAGTAAAATATATTTATAAGCAATTGTTATTGAGAGCCTTGTGCTACACATGGAGGAGATTTTTAAAAGCCAGCACTTGGATATGTCTCAGAGGAGGTAGAAGCTCTGAAAAAAATACCAGCTAGAGTCAGTGACAGGACACCAGATGAGTCCCTGCAGAGTTCATGGCCCGGGGCAGGGCTGGGGGCAGAGTCTCAGAGGGACTCAGAAGACGTGGATTCAGTGCAGTTGTGACTGTCCCGGAGGGCTGTGTCGGAAGAAGAGACGCGAGCTGGGCTTGGAAGGAGTGGTGGTTTTGGGGTGGCCGGCGGGGCGAAGAGTTACCCTCCAGCCCCTCAGATCAGCGCCAGTTCGACTTCGCCTTGGCCCAGCGCCAAGACAGGCAACTCTCTCCCGGCCCCTTTCCTTTGTTCCTTCTTTCCATTCTTTCTCCTCCTCTTGGGAAGGCCAGGAAGCTTCCTCCATGTAATGACTCATCTGCCACCGCTGGGGTCTTTGTCGAAAGCCTGATGTGCACATCCCGTCTTCTGAAAATGGAATTCTAGTTCTTTATTTGTTCGGTCGATTACTCCTCCGTGAGCACCCTCCTGTGGGGCAGCAGTTTCACAATAGTGGAAATACCTACGGGGTGAGTCAGCGAGCAGTCAAGTCGTTATTCTAGTCTGGGGAGCGCCAAAGATTCCTTTAACAGATAACACCCCGTGTCCCCCAGGGACATTGAACATTTACAGATATTAAAAAAAAATACAGGATACGAAGCAAGAGAAAGCAGATTTCCCAGATGGTGAAATAATATCAAGTGGATGCCTCTCAGAGGTTTTTCGATGATGACGGAGAAACTGTCTCATCTTTGGGTGATGCCATCTTCCCGGCTAACGCCTGTCTCCCGATGCTGTGAAAGAGCAATTGCATTTACGGTGGAGGGCGGGGCTGCCACTGGGTGAGGCGGTCGTTTTCCTTGCTGCACCTCGGCTCACGGTCTGTCAAAGAGGAGGCATCTCCTGGCGCTCCGGGTGTCAGGGGAGCGATGCCTGTTGGAGACGAGACTCCTGGGAGAAGTCCTGCCCCCCCACCTTGTCGGCACACGCCGTGCTGCAAATAGATGGGACTGTGACCGGATGGACGGCAGAGCACGCGCCTGGTGGGTCCCCGGACCCAGGACCCCGTGTGCAGCGTAGCCTTGGCGACTGTCTGTCGTAAGCAGTGAACAGGCGTTCCCTCTGAGGGTTTTGCCTTATTTCACTGCAATTTATTCTGTTACATAATATGCTAATTTTATAACCAGATACAATTTCATCTTTGAAAGTAAATGGATTGCAAATCTTTAAAAAAATTTTTTTAAAAGATTTTTATTTATTTATTTTTAGAGAGGGAAGGGAGGGAGGAAGAGAGAGAGAGAGAGAAACATCAATGTGTGGTTGCTGGGGACCATGGCCTGCAACCCAGGCATGTGCCCTGACTGGGAATGGAACCTGCGATGCTTTGGTTTGCAGCCCACGCTCAATCCACTGGGCTACGCCAGCCAGGGCTGCAAATCGTAAGCAGATACCAGGTGTTGCCTCAGGGTCTCTGAGGAGTTTAGCAGGAGTCTTGGAGGTGGAATGACCCTTCATAGGTGACCCACTGGATTGGAGTAAGAAGGCCAGGACTGTGGACCCTGCACTGGCCAGTTAGTGACCGCAGGCTATTTCTGGGGTGAATCAGCCAACCCATTTCACTCTGTCCCAATGTCCTGTTCTCTGACCTTGCTGTGTCGGCAGTAATATCTCGGCCTCCACTTCAATTGATTCATTTCTCAAATGCTCACGACCTGCGCGGGGAAGGAAGACATTATTTCCCTTCAAGAGCCCCATTTAAGACCGTCACGCTCCTCGGAGTACGAGGCTGCTATGGACGTCGGCCGCCGGGGGTGGGGACGCCTCTGGAAGCCCCGGTCCTCGCTCCGGGTGCTCAGTGGCCTGCTCGCAGCTCAGCGTGCCCCGGCCTGTCGGTGCCCTGAGGGTGAGTCAGCACCCTGAGCAGCCCGCTGTCCCTGCGTGTCCTCAGAGGTTCACAGAACGTTCCGGCAGCCTGGCATTTAGGCTTCATCACTCTTTTATTGCTCTCCCTCTTGGACCTGCGTCAAGGGCAGTAAGAGTGTCAGGCACCTGTGGCGCATAAAGCAGCCGGCTCCGTCCGGCTCCGTCCGGCTCTGTCCGGCTCCGTCCGGCTCCGTCCGGCTCTGTGCGGCTGTTCCTAGGTCAGCTCGCACACCACCGACCCCTCTTCTTTCGGGATGAGTCAGCTCACGCGTGGGTCTTCGGCCCCAGTGTGTTCAGCCCTCTAGTGCCCCTGGTGTGCATGGAACGCACACTCCCGGGGTGAATCCCCCCTCAGCTTCAGATGTGCTTCCCAGAGCCCCGCGCTGCGTGTGCGTGGGGTCCTGATGTTTCCCTCGCGGCCGGCCAGGCCGGCCCTCGCGGTGTTTACGGCCGGACGGCCTGCAGGCCTGCGCGGGGTCCAGGCGGCTGGGCGGAAAATGCGCGGCCGGCTTGTCTTCACTCCGTGTTTTTTATCAGCTGCAGAATTTTCCATCACATAGTCTCCTCCTGCTCCCCAGCCCTCACCTCCCTTTTCTGTGTTGTTTTTGGCATTTCCTTCTCGTAAGTTACGTCTGAAATGAGCTGTTCACATGTTGTTCTCGTCCATAGCTTGCACCCCCTTTTCCAGGCAGCTCTATCTGGAGGAACGTCACAGGGTCAGGGAGATAACCTCGGCCCCGCGTGGGGATGACAGGGCACGATGCCGTGACGGGGAGGTCGCCCCAGTCCCTTCCGGGCCGGCTCCGTGTATGTCTTCAGGGATGAAGCAAGGAGCTGCTGCTTTTCTCAAGGAGACCGGAATACACGTCAGTATCTTCGCATTCATCAGGAGCGACCTCCCTCGGGACCGCAGCACACGGGCCCCAGATCTCAGCCGCTGTTCCCTTCCACTCACACAGCTGCCCGTTCGGGCTGCAGGGCTCTCCCGAGTGTGGTCTCGAGCTCTTCCTGCCGCGTTGCCTCGTCGGCCTCCTTTGCTTTCAGCAGCACGCGGGGTCTGTTATCAGCTCTGGGCCGGGGCCTGCTGCTCGCTGAGCACCCCCAGTGCTGTGGCTCTAACCCTTCCAGGTGAAATGCCGACCGAGTTCAAGGAAAGGGGCTCCAGAGGAGTAAGTCCCTATCGGGGCTGACTGCAGAGGAACGTTCCTAGGAGGCTCTGTATCCCCCCGCCCCCAGGAGAGGGGCCAAGGCACGCAGGCTCCCTGCGTCTAGAGAGAGGCCCAAGGTCGGGGAGCCCTGGGCCGCCTCCCTCCCAGCCCCTCAAATGGACAAGGAAATCATGATCGGAGTTGGTGGGACAGACTTATTCCAGCTTTTCTTTTCTGCGAGCCCCGTCATGCCAGAAGTTACGTTTATGCGTGAGTTGCAGAGCTCGCAGTTGGCCCAGGGACACAGCAATGCAAACGCCACCGGGGTTACTTTGAATTCAGTGCACATTGTACTGTGCCGCTTTCGTGTCCCTGAAGCCGCACCCCCGCCCCTCCGCTCACCCAGGAGGGCGTTACTACGTTCTCCTCTGCGCTCTCAGAGCTGCACATTCCCGGCGGTGGCATGCAGGCTGGCCTGGACCCCACGACCGCTGTGGGGGCAGGAGGAGGCGGCCAGAGCCGTCTCCCTCCCGGCTTCCTGCAGACTCGGGACTCGCGAAGGGAGCTGAGAGCAACCCCCTGGGTCTGTGGTGATGGAGACCCAGGGAACCTGCTGTCGGGAGGTCGGGTGCTGTGACTCGATGCCCAGAGAAACTGCACGAGGTGCCAGCACTGGAGGCCTCTGGAGAGTGGGTACCGCCCAACCTCTCCCATTTACAGGGAAGAAGGGCCCCGGTCCCGTTGGCTTTTCACCAGAGACCTGGAGAGGGCCGCCTGGGAGGCCGCCTGTTAGACAATCTCCCTTGTCCCTGCACTTCTCTTACAGGGCGTGGTAGAATTTATGGCCATGCTATTCGCTCCTTCCTTTCCGCGATCACTGTGAGCGTCCCAGTAATTATTGAGGGCTGTATTCCAGTCGTGTGTCTCTTTAGCACCTGCCATGGCTCGTGGCACGTAGTGGTGTCATTGTTGGTGAATGTGTTACGGGAACAATAATCTAGACACTTTTCTAGGAGTATATGGCTGAGCCTGGGTTTGTGAAGACGAAGTAAGAAGCCTGTGAGCTCCCCCCCCCACTTTACACCCATAGATGGTATGGGTTAAATCATTCCAGTCAGAGTTATGTCCGAAGGTGTGGCAGTATCTTGTGCGCTTACTGGTAGGAAAGCATGTTCTGCCTATGACTTGATCACAGTAGGGCATCTGTAAATATGGAATGAACTGACACATTTAAGAACAAAGCACTGGACAAGGGATGTGATTGGATTTGATAGCTAATTCAAGTGCAGGGTTTCAGGGCAGAGTGTAAAAGACAGGGCTGGTGGAGAGCGGTTGGTTGTGTCCGTTGAAACCACACCCACCGCATTTTTCACTAGACTTGGTTACAATTTCCTCTGGGTTTGACTAGAATGGCAACAGAGAGTTTGAGGGAGGTAGGAGAATATTGAAACCCATGGCATTCCTGTTTTTTCTCTACTCAGAAATAAAAGGTAAACATAACTTCACCTACTTTACGGAGTTAAGAGTGATTGGGATAGAGAATGTGTCAAGCGAGTGACTAACTCCAGGTCTCCAGTCCTTTTTTATTCTCTGTGGACAAGGAGTGAACACTAGAACATTCTAGAACATTCCACCGGTCACAGAGACCCACCGCTGTCAACAGAAGGGCCCCTCCTTCCATAGAAGGAGGAGGAATTCCTTCCCCACCCACTTGTGCATTCATCCCAGCTGTCTGTTGTCAAGTGTCAGGTGTCACAGCCCCCGCAGTGGCCTCAGGGTCTGTCCCACAGCCGTGGTGCCTCTCTCCTGGGCTCAGTCCTGGACTTCAGGATTCTACTCTCCTGTCTTCGAAAGGTGTACCGACCCATCCACAGAGGATTGTACATTTTGCCACCAACCTATTTGTAGGAAAGTGTCGTTTAGGTGTGTCACGGAGTGAGACACACAGCTTTGCCGTTAGGATGGTGTGTTTTTAGCTTTTAAGATACTGGTCTCAGCCCAGAGGATGGAACTGTTTCTGTGGCGGGCGGGTGTTTTTCTGTTCCACAGATGGTTTTGTGCTGGTCTGGGGTCTGCACCTGTGTCCCAGTGTAATGATCTGTATTCGTGAGGGTTTAGATCTTTGAGGGTTTAGATCGCTGTTGACTCTGTCTCCTCCATTATGTATTTCCGAGTTTCTTATTTTCAACAATAAGTCATCAAGGATTCCTACTATTACAGTATAGCCTGTGTTTTCACCCAGAAAGAGGGAGACATTAACTTTAGTTGATTCCGTGTGACCTGAGTGGGTCAATGTGTACTTTTTATTTGACATCATAAGAAGGCATATTTGTGTCTTCTCAGAGTCCTAGTTTTCTATGATACACATATTAGAACTAATGTAAAGCAAGTCTGAGAAAACTAAAATGGCTTTTATTTTTTTAATAAATGAGTTTTCGATCGTACATGTCATCAATGGCCAATGCTTTGGCACGGCACCAGAACACAGCTCATGAACTGAGAATTCCGCTGGAGCGGTTGGGTCAGATTTCTTTAAACAGCAGATGTCCCAAGAGCGAATCCCATTTCTTACAAAAATAGTTGCACCATTACAAACAATGCCAATGAAAAAAAAACAACAATCTTTTGAAGTACTATTGTGTAATATCTTGAATCTGTGCGGCTAGGATGACTTTTTTCTGTTTGGAAATGAAGAGGTACGTCTTAGATGTTTGTTTTGGCCATCTGCCCAAGAATTGGCTGGTTCTTTAACGTGGCATCTGATGGAGACGAAGACCAGAGAGCACCTTCTGTGACCGGTGTGTGTGCTGCACTTCTCACGCTGCACCGTCCGGAGGGCCGAGCCTGTGCAACGCAACAGTGGCCCCAGGAATAGGGGCGGAGCGCCGCGTGTTTGTGTGGGCTCTGCTCGCCGCCAGTGCACGCTGACGCTGACGGCGCCGGGGGTGGGAAAGCCTGCGTGGAAGATTACTAGTCCCCGGTCTTGCATAATTGGACTTTGGAAACTGGGAAGAGGTAGGAAAAAGGATTTTAGGCAGAGCTTCACCGAAGGCCCGGAAATTGTGAAGACCAGGGCTCGCTCAAGACTGAGTGATGAATCCAGTGTGTCATCAAGGTGGGAAGGACACCCAGAGGGGATGATGGGGCTTGTACCCTGAAGGTCTCGCCGGGAGCATTTCCAGTTCCAGAGAGAGAAATTTGTGTGTCGTGGGAAATGACACGTGATGGAGAAGGCGAGGGAAGGAAGAGAAGGGGCGGGAAAGAGGGCAGACAGCTCCCGAGAGTTACCGAGCCCTGAGAACCTCTGTTGGCAGGGGGCAGCGGGTAGCAGGCAAAGGAGGAAGTGGTGTGTCAGCTACCCACACTGGCTGCAGAAGGGGGTTTGCACGGCACGCGTGGGGGAGGGCACTACCCGACGGTGACGACCATGATGATGAGGAGACGGGACTCCTTCCCTGAGCTTCTGTTATGATACCACCTGCTGAGCCTTGGGTAGAGCTTTAGGTGGAGCTGGCTGGGGTTCTGTCCCGTGGAAGCTCAAGAACAGCTCTGCTTAAGTCGGACCTACACCCGCCCCCTTCCCTCGCTGTATGCCCGCCGACCACACCAGCCTGTGCCGAGGGCACCCAGGGCGTTGCATGTGGTGTGTGGGTGGCTGATGACTCAGTCCTGGCTCTCGGGCCCTCCGGGTTATGCATCACCACGATTATTTTTCTGCTCTTTGTCGGTGACCCCCACGGAGGGGTCTTGTTCTTCCACCTAGGTGGCCCTAGGACCGCTGCAGACTTGAGCGATTTAGGAGCTGCTTCTGGTCAGTGGGGGGCAGTGTCACGTTGTGGAAGGAGCACAGACTCGTCCCAGATTTACATGCAGCCCCTCCCTGTCATCTTCAGAGTCACCCGGGGCTTTCTTTTCAACTGCGGATGTTAGTTACCCCCACCCCTGGGAGACTCTGGCTCAGTCAGCCCGGGATGGGGCCCTGGAGGGGGTTCTGTTCTGTTCACATTCTAGGGAATTTTGAAGGCTAGCTGAATTTGGGAAGTAGGGATCCAGTCTTCCGCAGTCTCAGCTTTCACGGGATCGCTGTGAACTTTAAATGAGAAAATACATCTGCGTCTTATAAACTTTACGGTACTTTCAACCACTGTGAATGTCTGTTGTTCATTAGGTTATTTCTTGAAATAACTTTTTTGTTCCTTTTTTTAAAGGTTTCAACTTCTCATCAGTTTGGAGCCTGATTCTATGAGAGCATATATTTGTTTGATTTCATGCATTCTACTAACAAAGGCAAGAGACAATACTAATGAATTCTAATACATGCACACATCACATGAAATATTAAGACTGATTGGATGATAGTTTTATTTTAGTTTTTTAATAACTAATGTGTAATTGCAAGTTTAAAATACCTATGTGCATATTAAAATATGTTAGCAGCTTGTTCTCCTAGGACTTTAATATGTCCAGAAATTCTTACTTTTCCTGAACACATAGTAAGTAAACTCTTTGGGTTATACAGAGGTAAACTGACCCAATGAAATGTATCACACTCCTAATTATCATCACAGACATTTCCAGGGACCATTGGAGTTGTCTCATTTTAGAAAAACACACCTGATGGTAGTTTTAGATGTTGAAATGATGGAAAGTAGAAGACCCTTGCTTTAATTTTTGTTAAATCGAAGGAGTAAATGTCAGTTTAAAAATATATCAAGGGAAATTAAACAGAAACTGTTTCTATATATTTGAATACAAAAACTCATATTTATTATTGGCACTTGATAATTTAATTTACAGATATATTCTGACTTCCCAGTTTTGAGAGCAATAGCTTAAGTTAATTAAATACATTGTCCTTTCCTTCATCTTTTTCAAACCAAAGCACTCAAACAAACAAAACAAAACAACGACCAAGAACACTTTGTGTCAATAATAGCAATGGCAACTTTGGAAAAAAAATGCTCATCAAATAGTCATCCAAGTTAAAAGAGATTTCAGCAGCTCAAGACAATCTCTATATAATAATATGCAGCATAAACATTAGTGGGCCTCGAAGCTTATAGGATGTCTTAATCCGTTCCAAATCCCTGTTCACAGTGCCTGTGTGCCCAGACCTCATCAGTCGGATGGGTTTTCTAGTTCGTAGGCGCACTGGACTTCAGAGCAGTGCCCGAGTTTCTCCTTCCTTCCGCCGTCCCCTAACTTCCACCTCCAGTTCCTCCAACCACGCGCCTGGGTAACCTCCGTGTCAATCCACTGTGAGTCCTTTGTCCTTTCCCTGGGCCGGTCTGGTCACCCAGGAAGGCCAAGTCGCTGGCCCAGGGAGCCATCCGGGAGCTCTCCTTCTGCGCTTGATGCCATCTGTAAATCCCTCCCACCAGGACACGGTCACTTTAGACTGTTCGCCTGCAGGTCATTCAGAAGATTTAAATAGATATTGGATTTGAGGAACCTGGGATAGGAGTCCTTTTCCATAAGCGTATACACAATTTTTTGGGCTTCATCAAAACACGTGAGGGTTGGAGCTTTAATCCTCTTGGCTGTCGATTCTCGGGTGCGAAAGTCAATATTGATCTGCAAAGGAAATCCTTGTTAATATACACTTCCGACTTACTGCACACTTGTACATTACTGTGGGGTTTGTTTTGAAGCACCTCAAGATAGTCCCTTAAGCTCTCACTTAAATCGGCTGTCTCTTGAATGTCTACTCTAAAGGAGGCCTTTGCTAAGTGTGGAGGAGTTAAAAAGAGATGTTGCAAGGAAGTCTTTGTGCCGAGGTAGCCCATGGTATAGTCAGGCGATGCAAAAGAGGCAGCCGTGAAAAATTTAAATACCCGGGCAAGGCGACACACGCATCAATAAAAAGCGATGTGGACATTTAAGATTCATGGGAGGAGCGGGTGCTTTGTTCGGCTCTGTTTGCTTGCACCAAAAATATTGAACTGGAAGGTGGACACCATATCCAAGATGAGCTAGCTCATGAAGGACTTCCTGGTATGCAGTTCTGACCCGAAACCCAGAGCTCTCTCTGCCCCGGCCCCAGCACATTGACTAGTTTGGCGTTCAGTCTGGTCACCAGTACAGAAAGTTAGATCAGCACTGCACCGAACTAGGGGAGCCCACCTAAACACTCAGCCGTGCCTGCAGTCTTGACACTCAAGGGGGACCTCACCCTGCTGTGTGTGCACCGGGACTCATGGTAATGAACGTGATACTCACTTGCTTAGCAGCGTCCGAATGCACAAATGCTTTGTATATTTTCTCTGCTTTGCAGTGCAGAAGATCAGACTCTGTTTTTTTATAGTCTTCACAAGCCAGCCAGAACTCAATATTCTCCTCACTGTACTCAGACTTTAGGAAACTTCCAAAAACATCTTGACCAGCTACAATTAAAAAGAGTGAGGGGGTGAGATCCTTAAATCAACTGAGCCAATAAACGAATAACTCGAAGAAGACACTTGCAAGAAAATACTGTCGCCCTCTCTACGCGCAAAGGTGAGGAAGGGCTCCCGTGAAGCAGCTGTGTCATGCTTTGTCGCGGCGGGAAGGCCTCGGGGCGCCCTCGCTGCTGGTTTGTCCGGGGCCGGCACGACTGCGTGCGGTCCCTTAGCTGCTTCGTGGTGGCGACGGAAATGAACTTTGCTTCTATCTGCGCATTAATTGAAAATTCTGCCCTACTGGTTACAAAGCAGTCTCTTCTTTTATAGAATAACTTAAAGAAGCCAACATTGACAGAGGACATTAACACCGTGTGAAGCACTAACAAATATAATTTCTCCAACCAGTTTATTATCCGCCAGAAACCGTGAGGCCCGTGTATTGTTAGCTCTGTGGGATGTGCTGATTGTATTTGCCAGTGTCACTAAGGCTTTCAAAAGGGCCGTTTCTATGTCATTTATTTGCTTGTAAACTACTTCCGTGGCGAGTGTCCTTAAGGTGCTCATGGGGAGAAGAGGGGAGGCTCGCGCTCTGGAGACAAACTCTCCATCCGCAGCTCTCAGCAGCCCCGACCCCGTAGAACTGCAGGGGCCTCAGGGAGGGCAGGCGGGCGGATCAAGCTCTTGACCGTCCCTCATCGGAAATGCACCACGAGGCCCTGAGTCTAAAAGTATTTGCTGTCGTATCTGTGGTGTTGTGCCTGCCGCGTTACATGTAATGCAGTTACACACCGAGTGTCTCCGCTGCCCTCGGCGCCCTGTGTGTGGGTGTTGGAGTCCTTGGCTGTGCTCAGGTGCTGCCACATGCCAGCGGCTGAATGGGTGAGTCAGTGTCGCATGAATGAAAACACAACCAACTGACTAAAGGACTCCTACTCACAAAAGTGCATCCTTTAGGTGGCTTTCAGAGCAGCTGCTCACAGGTGGAGAGGTTTGGTTTACTCTAAAGGACTTGAAACCTCAGAACCCAGCATACTTTTACATTCTGCTCCTGTAACACTCCATCCCCAGAAACATCTCATTGTCCTGGCGACTTGGTCTGTGACAGGGTGGAGTGCTAAGTGGTCACTATGTGACAGGGAGGCGCCATATGCCGGAACTGGCAGTGGCTACAGCAGAAGTGGAAGACAGCTTCCCACACACTCCTGTCCAGACTCCCGTGTCTGCGTGAGGCCGCTCTGTCTGTTAGCGTGCCGAGCTAAACCTACACACCTCCAGCAGTTAAGTTCTACTTACTTCGGGTGGCAAGGAGTTTTTCCAGAGATTGAGACCACTGCATTACTTCATCAGCAGAAAGTCTGCGGGGGAGGAGATTTATCTAGATTAGTGAAAATATATACTTTTTATAAGCACCAGTGAACTCAATGCCTGCTGTATTCTGATAATTTCACAAACTAAGCACTCTAGTCCTGGTAAACTTTATTAAAATGTGTAAGAAAACAAAATTTTTCTTAGAGTTACTGCTGAAATAACATGTCCTATAGAATTGCCACAGGACAATATCTGCCAATAAAATGTGAGAAAATCCAAGGACAGATGCCCCAACAGTATGATAAATAGCAAATAGGTGCACTCGCACGGTCGGGTTTAATTCACATCGGCACTAATGTGCTCGTCTCCTGAGGCTTTTCCCATGAAATAAGTGAGTCCACTATGCACAGTGTTAAGCACTTGCTGGAACACAGAGGGAGCGCTTAGCCCACTTTCATCATGACAGCCCAGTGTTCGGGGTACGTACATCTCCTTGGACTTGGAGGTCTTCAACCCAGACTCCAGGTGCGGGATCATGGACCGCAGGTACGCTTTCACGTCCATCCCGCTGCAAAAGACACAAAGGTGAGTGCTCCTGCTTCCGCGGTAGAATGCATGTCATTGATGAAAATAAATGAAATGAAATAAAATAAAGCACAGCCTGGAATAAACTCCTCCAAGGCACAAGGCAACAATAAAACCAGCTGATGCAACACATTATATTAAGATGGAGCCAGTTTAAGTCTGGAAAAACCCCCACCCAGTTCACTGCCCAATCATGATTAATTTTTAAAAAATGCCACAGAGGATACGCAGAGCTCCCAACAGGTGATTGTTCCGACCCAGGGGCACTAAAGTGCTCGAGTTTCCCCGCTTCCTCTCCCTCCCTCTGCCGTGAGAGGCAACCTCCGTCAGAATTCACCCCGTGAAACACCGAAGGGACTTACAAGGTCTTTGGCCTCCTTTTTTGCATTTTATCATCCAGAAGCGAGTGGTCAGTTCCTTTCAGCTCCTTGGGAGTAGCAGAGAAGAACATTCCTGGCATTTTGTCTAACCTTGGCATGGGGACGGCTGCTCCTCGCATGGTCCTCGCAGAGCGAATGTCTGAGAGGCGCCGTCTCCCGGGCCCTTTATATGCTGACGGCACGCAGGCTTGTGCTGCTCGGTGAGTCTGTTTGTCAAGTGGTGTTGCCACAGACACTGGAAGTTCCCCTTTCGCGCCTGGTTGTGACGTGTTCTCTTGAAAAAAAAAAAAGCATACAGTGATGTTTTGTGGTTGAAACTTAACCAAGTGAGACTAGGTGGCTTGATCAGAGAGAAAGAAAAACACACAGAGACCTCGAGTTTAAAGCATGAGCGGCATCCGTGTTTGGTTCCACAGGACACTGGTGTGTTCACAGGAACTGCACATTTCGGTAAAATTCCCCTTTGGCACATTTATTGTGTCCCCTAGACACTCAGCAGTGGAGATGTATCCCCTGATGCTCTGGCCAGTCCTTGACTATAAAACTCACCCGATCGCAGTATTTTAAAAAGAGCTTTTTTTTTTCTTCTTTCAGGAAGCAGTGTAAAGCAAACAAATCTTTTCTTGTTTGACTGTTGGTGCATGTACCTGGTAGAAAGGAGAATTATGAGACGTTATCTTAACTTTCCCCCTGCGGGTCTCTTCCTTATGTTCCTGTGAGGATGTTCCCAGCTGTGTGCTAGACCTTCTACAGGTGCTACATAAGGTGATTGTAAGGGGTGCGTGGATTTTCATATTTATTAGGAATATAAATAACCTATCATCCTAGTTTTGTGTATATTTCTGCTTAGGATAAGAATGAAATAGTATTAAAAAAACTGTAAACAAGTAAAAATATAGTTAACACAAAATGTAAATATGCTGATAGTAAAGAATTGCATCACATCAGAGGAAAAACTACTCATGGTATAAAAAATAAAAAAGAGTGTATTCAGACAGGCCAATAATGTACACATCTTCCAAATGTTGGCAGCATCTCTGGAGAGTAAAGTCCACCTTTAATTAAGATGAAGGATTTTTTTTTAATCCCAAGGAATTAGGTGGCCAATCACAGATCAGGGTAGAGGGCTCTGTAAGCGCTTGCAGAATTGATACGTGGACCATGGTTCACTTACAGGGCACCCAGTTTAATGAAAACCTCCTTCAGGTTTTGCCCGTGAAAAAGACAAAACGATTCTGACTTGGAGAGGCTTCTGCTGGTATTGGGTAAAGCAGACAGGAGACAAGAGAGCATGTCTTTTCCTCACTTGGTTCTATCTTCAGGGTACAAAATATGCCAAGGAATCACATTTATAATATCTCAGAGTTGACCTCCGTCCCAGCCATGAACGTGCATTGTGAGTCGCAAGTGCGGTTTGATGTTTGAAAGCTGGCATCGTGGTGCGTGGAGGAGGACAACTGGCACGGTGAGCTGGCCGTGTTGTGGCCCAGGCAGAACTGATGGGGCTCAAAGTCATTGACGCAAAGAACTTGTCTGTGTATTTCTTGTGATTCAGTCCATTCCTAACTTTTTTGTCAACATCTTGAGCATTGCTCACGATGGTTTATCTAGCAACTTCTCATTTCTCTGGATGATTGTGGGTAGGTCAGAGAAGAAATGACTTACTGTTTATTTGGAATGGCCCACCATTATTAGCATCACCCATGCATACTGATGGTTTCCAAAGTATGTCTCTGCAATGCAAATCCCGTTGGTTTGTAAGAAGCAGGACGGGGCATAGGATAGTCACAGCGGCAAAGGTGAGGCAGCCACGTGAGTTCGGGTGATGTGGGGTCAAAGGTAAACAGGGTTCTTGAATTGATCAGTGGAGATCTTCTGAGAGCCTTTCACACGTGAAGACACGTTTGTCAATGTCTGAAAGGGGGGTGGAATACGCAGCATTTTCCTAACATTTTTGAGGCCTGAAACCCCGTTGGGGAGGGAAAGTCATGTGCAGAACAATGTTCCCTTGTCACCGCACTGGGAAACTCTGGTCTGCTATGGAGATGGGTATTCACCCCTTAGTGCCTTTAAACCTCCCACACTGTGCTACCTCAGTATAAGCTTTTGAACTCGAGCAATTGCAAGCAAACACCACTGCATGCTTCCAAGCCCCAACAGAGGATTCAGCTCTGTGTGGGGCAGGCCCACCTGAAATTCCTGTATCACATTTGGCTGTGGAAGCCACCCCGATGGTACAATAGCATCGCTGTTCTCACAAAGGCCGCTTGCTGGGACATGCAAAGCTGTCTGTACCGGAGCTAGGCAAATCTGGGGAAGCCGTATTTGCAGGGGTCGATGAACCCATGACAAGGGATTAACAAAGGCCTTTCCGTTGCATACAGAATGTCCCAGTCTGGCTGCACTTTGTGGAATCCATGGAGAAAAGACTAATGATCAAATAGTCACTTTGCTGAGTCCAGGAGTTTGGTTGACACTGTGGAAGATTTGGTAAAAGCCGGTAGAAGAGACGGCGGCTCTCACAAACATAACCTGGTTTGTGCGTTTCCTCTGTGAAATTGTGCTTAGGTAACTAGGTGAGAGTTTTAAGGAAATGGGGTACTTCGTGTGGTCTTAGTGTCATCATTTTATTTAAAAAGAATGCACGATATTTTTAGAGCAGTTTCTAGGTTTGTATCAAAATTGAGCAGAAAGTGCAGAGTTCCCGCCTAGTCCCTCCACCCCAGCCTCCCCCACCACCCGCATCCCGCATCACTGTGGGCTGTCTGTCGCAGCCAGTCGTGACCCTGCACTGGCCCGTCACCGTCACCCGAGGGCTTAGTTTGCACGAGGACTCGCCCTCAGTGTTGTACGTCCTATGGGTTTTGACGAATGTATAAGTAATGCACGTGTGTCCGCCATCACAATGTCACACAGAATAGTTTCCCCACCCCCGAATCTTAGCATTCTAGCTTAAAATGTCTAGGAGATTGGGTCAGTGAAACATTGCAGCTTGTGTGTTTGGGTGGGGACAATTTAAATCTTTGCTGAGTTGATTTTACATTTTGGTTCTAACCCCTCCAACTGCCTGCATCCCATTTGGGAATGCTTTGCTGAATGATGTTTTCATCCTTAATATTGATTTAGATGATGTTGAGCCTTCATTATGCTGCTGAAATTTTGTTGAGGACATTGGGAATTTGGGGGGAAAGGAGAGTAATGAGTACAAAATTGTATCTTTTAAGAAATTATTGGCTTGCATTTTTTTATATTTTTATTCTATTTATTGGGGGAAGTATTGGCCCGAAGCATTCAATTTCCAGCGGACCACGTTGTAATATGACATCTGGAACCTCCGGTGTGATCACCACCTGAGGTCTGCTCTCCTCCCTTCATCACGCATTGAAATGACCGCCTCACTCTCTGTGTCATCCCCTCCGCTCCGTCCCCTCTGACAGTCACCATTCTGTCGTCTGCATCGGGGTGTTTGTTATTTGCTCAGATTATTGCTTTGAGTTTTATATCCCACATAGGAGTGAAATCATATGGTTCTTATCCTCTTCCATGCGACTTATTTTACTTAACACGCTACCCTCAAGATCCATTCCTGATGTTGCAAATGACACTATGTGGTATTTTTTATGGCTGGGTAGTATTCCATTGTATTTATATTCTACATATTCTTTATCTGTTCATCTGTCAAAGGACTCTTAGGTTGTTTTCACGTCTTGGCTATGGTGAGTAATGCTGCAGTGAACATAGGGGTGCATATATCTTTATGAATACGTGTTTTTAAATGGTTTGGGTAGACACCCAGAAGAGGAATTGCTGGATCACATGGTAGCTCATTCTTCATTTTTTTGATGAGCCTTTGTACAGTTCTCCACGGAAGCTGCACCAATTTACATTCCATCCCACAGCGCACAAGGGTTCCCTTCCCCCATGTCCTCGCCAAAACTTATTTGTTATCTCATTGGTAATGTCCGTTCTAACAGGTGTGAAGTGATACCTCATTGTGGTTTTGATTTGCATTTCCCTTATAGTTCCTGAAGCTGAGCATGCTTCATACACCTGTTGGCTGTCTGTGTGTCTTTCTTTTGGAAAATTGTCTCTTCGGGTCCTCTGCCCACAAGATTGTATCTTAAAAGCGTTAATAAAATATATTTATACTGTAAGAATCAATGATAGAAACAGAAATTTTAACCAATAGAAACAAAGCGTCTTGATCAAACAACCTTTACTTGCAGGACTGCGATGGATCAGACGTCGGCACTGCAGACAGAAGAGGCATGGGGGTCTGTCCTAAGGGGTCCCCAGGGGAGCAGGAGAGACGGTGTCTGAGCGAGCGGCCGAGTCGAGGAACGCCACCAGAGGGGAGTGTGTCGGGAGGGACTAACTCTGGAGTGTGCGGGGCACAGTGCTGTTGGCATTACTAGAAAATCAACATGGGTTTGTTCTCTGCCTGCTTCTGCTTTTGGAAGGCACAAGACACTGCAATAAGGGAAATCGGTCTGCAGCAAGTAGGGACCTCTTAACATGCATGAAAGTGTGGGAAAGTGGACCCTCTATCCAGGAAGCTTTGCAGACTTTAACAGGGGCTCTGAAAGACTTTCTTAAGTTAACATAACCACCTAACACTGTTTCATAGTGTTTATCTGAAAATCTTCAACAGAGATGAATTTGGGAGGCCTTTTCTCCGTGTCCAGGTAGAGTGTCAGTGGGGACCCTGATGCTGACTTTATATTATTTATGAATAAAAGCATTAAACATTTTAGACTTGCTTATGTGATTTAGTTTTCTAAAGGAAGAGGTCAGCTCACAGGTTTTAGGAAGACAAGATATTTTCGGCTTCCTGAAATGAAATGATCTCAGTAGTGCACGCTGAACAAGATAAGAATCTAGTTTCTTTTTCTTGTGCTGTTCTAGGCTACTTATAGTCAACACCGACAGCCTCTTTCTATAATTCAAGAGATTATAAGAAAATCAACTGTCAGTGAACTGGGTTCTTGTGATTCTAGAAACCTGTTCACCCCAGATTCATCGCACCAATGCATTTCCCATTAATAGGCCCATCTTCGAAGTTATTCTTGAAAGTACTGAAGAAGTCTTTGATTAAATTCTCTCCGATGTACTTCTCCTTACCGGAATCATTTTCCTTTATGATCACTTCATGATTTATTATCATTTCAGCAAGAGAGAATAGTCATGTCGGACTCTATTTGACTGGGATTTGCAAGTGAAATTGAGCAAGTACTGAAGCAACTGTCTTATTCCCAAGTTGAAACATGGAAAACTCTGTTATGGGAACATTGGTGCATTATTTGCATCCAGACTGGGACATTCTGTTATATAACCCAGGACGTAACATGCGGAGGCAAAGGTCAGCATGCAGAGGCAATACGTAAACAAAAGTATTATTTTAAAGATCAGGGAACAACTTCAACCAATGACTGCTTTAAGGTTTCCTGCTATCTGAAATGAAAGTGGAGCATTCTGGGAAACCTCTGGTGAGCTGAAATAGGGCAAAGCAAAGAGACTTGTTAGGACGCACGTTGCTAACAGATGCACAAAATACATCGAGAACAAGCACAGCTGGTCACAGGCACAGCGCACAGGCGCAGTTTGCAGCCGTGGGGCTGGGTGCTGAGATGCTGAGTGTAGTCTCCGGGGGAGGAGCTTGATGGGGACAGTGTCGCTGCTGGGGTGCGCTGTCCTTACGATGGCTCCCTGCAAAACAGACGCTGCACACTCTTTCTGCCTTATTCCCCCCCCGCCCCACCATAGTGAAAATCCTCAGTTTCTTTCAGTTAGAGGAAACAGGGACTAATGAAGGTCTCTCATAAAGCCAACATTTGAAAAGCAGGGTGTACCTGGAAGATGGTTCCAGTGAGTTGCCTTTGTTTTTACTATCAAAGGCGTTCACAGCAGTGACTGACTTGCTTTGTTTTCCCCCATTCTGTGATTTTCCTGGAAGCATCCCTCAAGGTTGGCCAACCTGCTTCGCTCTCCCCAAAGACGTGCCACTTATTTCTCATGATGACACTGACTCTCTTTCTTCATGCCCTTCCCAAGGGTTTCCTGTTGTGTTTATGAACATATTTATATCTTCAATCTAGCATTGATGTCAGACTTACTGGATATCTAGTTGATAATAAACATCACACTCTAGAAAGAGTCATGCTCATCCTACTTGAGTAAGCACCTGCATGTCACAAGTCAGTGGTCACTCTTAGGGTGATCTTACCGTCATTGTGGGCACAAGCCGTGTCTGCGAGGCACCGCTGCTTCCTGTCTGCTCTGGCCTCTCTCGAGAGGCTTGATTTATGATTGTGTGTTTTGGTTTTTATTTGGACAAAAGGCTTGGAGTCCACTGAATCCTAGGAACATTGCAAAGGAGTGTGGGTTCATTACCAAGCTGTAACTTTGACCTGTGCTGGGAGCTGGATCCAATCAGCCAGCTTCTTGTCAGTCTCTCCTGTGGAGAAGCCAAACAAGATCAGCCAGCGGCCTGCAGCAGGGACAGCTGCTTCTGAGACCCTGCAGTGATCAAAACTAGACCCAGAAAAATCAGGATGTAGGTGGAATTTCTTACAGGTGGTATGGTTTTCATTTTTATTTCTATGTTGGAGCCCTCTGCTGAGGCTCCTTCCCAAAGCTCCTGGAATTTGACAACCCACGTGCTCCAGACACAGGCCCCTCGGGCCTTGTGCCCCAGCATTCCCTGCGCCGATCTCCCAGGCTGCTCCTTTCTCCACCAACATTTATTTGTCACGGGCCTCCTCCTCTCTCAGCCAGTGTACTTCTGTGCACTGACATGCTTAACTAAGGTACGAATGCACGTCCAGATGTTCATAATGTGGAAATGCCACGGGCCATCTCGGCCAACCCCAACCTGATTCCCTTGCCCTCTGCTCGTTAGCTCCTCCTGGCCGGAAGTCTCCTTCGCTCCCAGCGGCAGACCTTACCTAGCCCTGACTTCCGAGGTGGTCTGCGACCAGGCTGGAAAGAGCTCAGTTCCTTCAGTGTGGACTGAGGGCGGTGGGGAGTTCTGTGGTCGAGCTCAAGAAGACAAGATTTGCGTGGTTTGAAGGGCCAGCAACCCCACTTTGGAGACGGAGCAGCTCAGGCACACAGGTGGAGAGCTGGCAGTGAGCTGGGGGCTCTGGAGTCAGCAAAGGGAGATGCTGAGCGGACGGTCCCTGCAGAGGCCCGCGAGGCCTGTGTGAGGCCTCAGGCGTGTTTGGGCTGTGAATGTGCGTCAGACCAGAGAGACCTGCAGACTGAGGAACCGGGCCACCACCAGCCGTGGACGCCCTCTCCCACAGCTGCCGCGGTAGCCGGCTCCCGAAGTGGAAGCGGCCCCTCTTCCAGTTTCTTCTTCCCTCCGCTCTCTTCTCCTCTGTGCTGTGTGTGGTTTACGGCGGGATTTGTAGGAGCAGAAAGCCAGGGCAGTACATGTCACATTAGCTGGGGACTCCAGTTCAGAACAAGCTGAGGATCTGGTGTTACCCTTCTCTCAGCTCACGTGGAAGATCAGAAGCTGCAAACTTACTAGCCCCTTACACTTCTGTCATTTTTTGCGAAGTGTAAGAATCAGGTAGCTTTTACTTTGAGAAAATTTTGTCTTGTTGTTGTTCTTGTAAAGTTTCAGCTTCCACTTCATCTTGATTTGCTGTCCTGTTTATGACTCCTGGCTCCCCTCCCCCGCCCCCCAGGGTTCTGTTTTGACCAGATTCTCAGTGGAGGCAGAAAGACCTTAACACACCCGGGACAGTGCACAGAAGTGTTAGAAGCATCTGGTGTGTGTGGGAGTTTGTTCCATTCTTCCAGCCCGGGGTTTCTTTTCTCACGTTTGGTTGAAGTAAGGCCTCCCCCAGAGCGAGGTGGTTAGCGATGCCTGCACTCGGCTGCAGCAGGCGGTGGGCCATGTGCGAGGAAGCCGGGGCCTCGGCCGGGCTGGGACGGGGGTTGTCCGTGCTGCGGTGTGACCGGCGTTGCTCACGATGCTCTCGTACACGGACCCGTCCCTGCCCCGCTCCCACTGGCCAGTCTCTGGAACAGCAGTTGGTTGCTGAGAAAGCAGAAACCTCTTTCAAATATGGTGGTTGCCTCAGGAATTCTGTGGTCCTATGCAGTCCTGGTACCACCTCCTTTAAAGCAAGTGCCTGGCAGAGAGTGGCATTTTATAATGCACCCTTTGCAACTTCGAATGAATCGTTATTCCCCATGCATAGAAAATGAAAAGCTTCTGAGAAAACCTATAAGAGATCAAGTTCTTTAGGAATTTTCCCCCTTTGTTTAGAATTTCCCTTGCTTTGGGACAGTTTCAAAGACAAAGGAGTAATTCCAGGGTGAAGGTCACTGTTTCACTTCCCTGTTTGTGAGAAAAGTTTTATCACGTCAGGACTGATTATGAAAGAGGGTTGAAACGTTGAGGGTTTTGTTTTTTTTTTCATTTTGCATTTTTTATGGCAGAAACCATACCCAACTATCAGGGCAAGCATCAGCCGCCGCATTGGCAGGGCCGGGCAGCTACAGAGGCCTCTGCGGGTGTGGGTGCCGCTGCGGGCGTTGTTTCGTGCGGAGCTCAGGGCCCCCACGTGACATCACGTTGCAGTCCATTCTCACCACAGCGCGGCCGACCTCGGTGGCAGTGATCGATACTAATCAGTGATTAAAACTGTGCCCTACATCATGTGATAAGCACGTCTTTGTCCACATTTGTTTGTTCTTTCTCAGATATACTTCCTCATTTTCCTCGGTCTTTTTTTTTCCCTGCTAAACCTTTTGAATTATTATACCCAAACATTCTCCCCTCCTGTCTTCTCCTCCCCCAGCCTCATGGGCAGGCGCACTACGGCTGCCCTGTTGCACTGTGCAAACTTTACTTTTGCGAATGCTCCCTCTGTGAAGTTAGAAGGAAGAACAGAGCCAGCAATGGGTGCTGGGGGGCTAGGGCTTCTGAGGGCCCTGTCTCCCGAGCTTCAGCAGGGTCTGGAGTATTCCACTCGTACTCCACCAGCAAAGCCACTTTCTCGCAACATACTTTTCTGGGTGATTTTAAGATTGAGTCTGTTTTGCTCAAACATCCGAGCAATGCCTGGCCTATATGAGGTACTAAAAGCCTTGTTGGCTAAGGGGCTGAGGACTGAGGCTTACACTGATGTGTTTCATTATTCAGCAAGTACTCATTGAGCGCTTACTGTCTAGCCGTCATTCTGCTAGGCACAGGGGCATCTGGAGACGAATACCCTGGAGAGAGACACATCAGTAGGAAATTTCAAAACGTGTGAAGTGTACAATGTAAGATGAAGCTTAGCGTGTTTTTGGTACATGACCCACTCCCTCTCAGGGTCATGAAGAATGTATTTATTTTATTCGCCCAACAAATAATACTTATTATTACTCCTCCAGGCTCCTTCAAAGAGGGCGGGCTATGAACTTGACTATGACCTCTCCCGTTTGCCCTTCCCCTTTTTACCACCTGCCTGAGCCGCCATCTTGCTGCCGTGAGGTTTCAGAGGGTGACACCAGAGGCTAAGGGTGGCCGAGCAGCAGGACAGAAGGACCTAGGGCCTGCCGCAGCTGCAGAGACACAGTCCCGCCTGCTCAGCCCGTCCCACTGTCCCCTCCTGCGAGAAGAAGAAAATAAGCCAACGAGTGGTCTCACCACGTTATATGCCGCTTCTCCTTATTTCAAAATACACAGTCTGGGCAGTTGGTAGCTATCGCTCTCTTAGTTTGTGTTTGTATTCCTCCCCATCAATGTGAAGGTTTGCACTTTTGTCCTGGAGGTTATCTTTATTCCTATGACTTTAAAAAAACTTTTTATCCTCACCGAGGACGCCTTTTCATTGCTTTTAGAGAGAGAGGAAGGAAGAGAGAGGCAGGAAAAGAAAGGACGGGAGAAAGAGAAACATGGATGTAAGAGAGAACCATCAATTGATTGATTGCCTTCCTTACGCACCGAGACTGAGGATTGAACCTGCAACCCAGGCGCGAGCCTTGTTGGGGAATCAAACCTGGAGCCCACTGAGCCACAGCCAACCAAGGCTATAACTATAGCTTGATATTATTATACACTTTATGTTTTATTGTTTTGAATGGTGCATGTTACTATGAGTTATACAATTAATATATCCTACATTTTTTTACTTTCCCCCTTTTCCTCTACAATGCAATTTTGGTTATATACAGGGTCCAGCACAAATAATGCCCCCTTTTTATTACAAAATCTTTTATTTACAAAATGATAAGCATGTAATTCTGTAACATAACAATATCATACTCAAGCACACCATATGACATTTTAGGTGAAATGTTCAAATTACAACTATAAATTATTATACCCATATTATTACCCTACCAACCACACTCAAGATGGCCTTACTTCTGCCAGACCAGCTATATATAAATGTATACATAACTCATTTCTTCCTAATTCCAAAAGCTTTTACCAGTATAACTTGATTTATCATCTTTGAACCTCGGTTGCCATCCAGCAAGGAAAGAGAAGGAAGTCATCACGCATCTTCCCTCCCCTCTGCCTTCTTCCCCCCGCCCCCAGTTGGTGAGTGGGAGGCCCCGTCCCTGGTGACTGGCACGTGGGGAGCCCTGAAGGGATCTGGCTCCAGCCTTCCTGTGGGGAGCTCGTGCTCCTGACACAGATGAGGGGGTGCAGAGTCTCCCCCATTTTTTCCGATTACGTTCATTACTATAAGCTTTTTTTTTTCCACAAAGCCACGAGGGGCAGCTTAACACAGCAGATGGTTGGAGACGTCAGTCAGCATTTCAATCAGCAAGGTGCCCACTCCTCCGAGCAGCAGAAGCATGAAGTTGACACCCTGTGTGCAAAATTGTCTGTGCGTCTGGGGCTCCTCTGCGTTCGAACTTGTGTGTGGGCCCGTGAGGCCGTAGCACGCTCTGCCGGACCCTTCTCCACTGGGGACTTCTCCTGGCTAATCTAAAACTGCACCTGGGTGCAGCGAAGGGAATGGCAGGCGACCCCTGCCCACCGGGGGAGGGCTCTTCCCTCTCTGAATTTTGGTTTCCTCTGGTCCTCTTTGCTTTTACAACAATCTGATATCTTAAAAAATACGATGTTTTTCAAAGACCTTTGCATCCCCATCATTTTTGCACGTTTACTTACAATAGCCAAGACATGGAAATAGCCTAAGTGTTCACTGATGGAAGAATGGATAAATGTGAAATGTATATGAATATTATCCATCTGTTGAAAAGAAGGAAATCATGCTGTTTGCAACAATGTGGATGAATCTTGATGGCTTTATGCTGAGTGAAGTAAGTCAGACAGAAAAAGACAAATGCTGTATAATCTTACTTACATCCACGATCTAAAAAAACCCCCGAACTTACAGATACAGAGACCAGATTGGTGGTTGCTGGAGGGGGAGGAGAGGGGTGCAGGAGTTTGGGGGAAGTGGGTGAAGAAGGTCAAAGGTATAAACTTCCAGTGACAAGATAAGTATGCGCCGGGACGTCATGTACTCCACGGTGACTGTAGTTAACCATACCATATTGTATATTTGAAAGATGCTAAGAGGGATCTTCAAAGTTCTTATCACAAGAAAAAAACGTGTAACTTTGAGGTGATGGATGCTGACTGAGCTTACTGTGGTGATCGTTTTATTATATATACACACAGCAAATCACTATGGCACACACCTATAGCTAATACAACATTATGTATCAATTATATCTGAATAAAACTGGGGGGGGAATGAAACGTTTAAGTAGGAGAACTTAAGAAGTGCTTACAGAAAAAAATGATGTTTTTAGTATTTGTTTCGTTCTCATGTCCCAACTTGTTGCATCAGGAGCACTGCCAGCCTGTTCCACTCAGAAACAGTGTTCCGAAATCTCGTGGGTCTAGAGGAAGCGTGGATGTGGACTGGGATTTCAAGCTGGGTTGACTTTCCTCTCGTGCCTCCGGGAGAAGGGCGTGCAGACACTGCCAGCTTGCAGCTTTGAATGGCAATAACGCCTTTCCTAAACGGACATTATTTTAGAAGAAGCACCGCTCATCGCTCTCATACCACTTGCAGTGCCTTAAAAAATGCAAAACGTATACATGGTCACGTGTAAAAAAAGGAGGTAAGCAAGAATTCCAGAGGTCAACCCGCCTCGTACCTAGCGCACTTTCTCTGCACTCCCAGGAGCCCAAGTCTGAGGTGTCTGGTCCCTACAAACCACACTGTCTGTACACCTCCCGTCCGCCCCCGGGGGACAGATCGTATCGACAGTCCGAATGGGAACAATATCATCATTTACTCTAAAGCATTTATGAGGGATCCATGGTGACTCCCATCTTGGATAAGGGTAACGAGGCTCAAGGGGATTGAGTGACGTATTCAAGGTCACAAAAAAGAAGAAGGTAGAAGGAGAAATATAAATGAACCGATTGGCTCATTCTGGTCAAGTGACTAGTCTGAAGTCAATTAATGCGTCACTGACAGCCCAGGACAGCTCTTGAGAGTGTGACTGCTCACCACTTGTCCTAACCTCTGACCACATGTCCATCGTCAAAACATGAACGTGGTTAAGGAAGTACTTCTTTCTCTGCTAGAGGCCTTCGTTCGGTCAAAGGGCGACTCTCAAGTTTCGATGTCTCACAGAGAGAACTAGAAATTCATTTGTATACTCAGCATACATCTGTTGGTAGCTCATTATGTTTGCAATAGTTTGACCAACAATAGCAAGCTTGGTATAGTCCAGGCGTCTGAAAATGAAATTCGCACTCAAGAGACTGATTTCACGCAGTGATCCTTTAGTGTTTGATCTGGAAAGGGGGAATTTCGGGAAGTCAGGTGATCTAGAACACACTGATGGCCAGGAGACTTCATGCTATGCGTGTGTGGTACGATTCTGTATTAATTTTTCATCTGTTATACCTACTAGTGATTCAAAAGAAGTAGCACCGCAGGCAACACTCATGCTGTTTTTTCGCCTTTGGATTTGGTGGAGAGGTAACTTTACTCTGCCCGTAAAAGTAGTAATGGTAGCAAATAATAGTGGGAGGTAACAGTTGTGAAACCATGTAGGCTATATGATCTTATCATCATCCTGTAAGAGAAGTGTCATTATTCACTGCTAACAAATTAGACAGCCAACTTTCAAAGAGATGACTTTTCTAACTAAATGTGTCCAACTTGGAATAGCCCTGAACTTGAAAGTTCATGCTCATACCACGGATCTAAGCCCCTCTCAAAACCCCTGCTCGAAATCACTGCAGCTGCCGGGCCTCGGAGGGGCTACTTTCCGAAGTGCAGGTGCACGGTGCACTCCGAAGACTTTCTCAGCCCCGCAAAGAGAGAAATCGGCAACCCACATCAAGTCCCCCCGCCTGGGTGGTCCTGGAGGCTGCCCCCGTAGCTTCCTTTCACACATCTGTGTCTTCTTCAGGTTGGAGTCTGGGGTGGGACTGACCTCCCGCGTGTGGAAGCCCCCGCTCACTACCCACTTCCCTTCCACGGATGGAGGCGCCCCACCCCGTCAGCTCCACCAGTCCCTGTCCTTCCCTGGGCGGCACGCCTCCCAGAAACTCTCCTCCGTGGGGGAAGCCGCGGCGCATGAGGGTCTTCACCTGATGCTCCAGGATGATTCCGAAACCAGTTCTTTCATTTCAGAACCAGAATGACAGTGTGTCATCGGCGAGATTTTTAAGGAACTGGCTTGTGACTTGCATGCCTCATTGAATATTCCCGATCAAAAGTCACTCTAGTTAGGGGTTTTAAAACCATCAATTACTTAATTACTTTGAGTACATTTTGTAAGTTTTAGTGTATGGAGGGTTCTTCACAGAGTGCTTTTAAAATTGGTTTTCTATTACAGTTTTCCCCCTTTTCCCCCTTTGCCCTCCTCCAACCAGCCCACCCCCACTCCCACAGCCAATCCCCACCACGTTGTCCATGACCATGGGTCCTTGACACTCGTTCTCTAACTAGGCCCGTCTTCTTTCCTCCCTCACCCTCCTCCCCTGCCCCTTCTGGTCGCTGTCAGTCTGTTTCTCGTTTCCAAGCCTCTGGCTCTATTTTGCTCATTAGTTTATTTTGCTCATTAGATTCCTCTCATAGGTGAGATCATATATGTGGTACTTGTCTTTTGCTGCCTGGCTTGTTCCCCTTAGCAGAATGCTCTCTAGTTCCACCCATGCTGTCGTGAAGGGTAGGAGCTCCTTCTTTCTGTCTGCTGCATAGTATTCCATCATGTAGATGCACCACAGTTTTTTGATCCACTCATGTAGTGATGGGCACTTAGGCTCTTTCCAGCACTTGGCCCCTGTAAATAATGCTGCTATGAACATAGAGTGCATTGTTTTTCAAAGTTAATGTTTTAAGGTCACTTAGCAGGACAATGCGTTGTATCAAAAGGGGGTTGTGCAAAGACATCTTGATGGCAATAAGCTAGGTGAGAAGGATGAGACCGGGGCAGTTTCATACTGTGATTCCAAGGCCGTTTAGGTGAGCCCTGCAGAGCACGGGGGTTTCCATTAGAGAAAGGCTAACATTTAGTTCTGTGAAATCTAGGGGCTTTCTGATGTTCAGCTCTAATACATCTGGACTGCAAAATTAAATCTCGTTTCATAAGCTTCCTGTGTCAGTTTCTTTGCAGTGCAGGAAATAGGTTCAAAAAAAAAAGATGAGAAAGATATAAAATAGCTATGCAGGATGCCCTGTATACTGGTTCACATCAATGTGGCCATTTCCAGGAATCAACAGTTGCTTATTTTTCACGTGATATACTAAAACACGGTGATGGGAGAACACACACATTCCCTCGGACTCTCGAGCATCTTCTCTGATTCGGTCCCATGTGTTCACACATGCCCCTGAATGCCACATCTGCCTTCTCGCGTTTCTCTTTCGATAGATCATTCGACCAACATTTCAACATACTCCACTTCACTTGCATTTCACTTCTGACACATTGCACTTCTCCGAAAAAAAAATCTCAAAATATTTTTGCTAGGAGGGCGCACTGGTTTAAAAATGAGACAGTCGACTCACAGATCTTCGGAGCATAAACACCTTTTTTTTCCACATGTATCAGTTCATCTTCACTACAATACTATGAAATAGATATCATTGCTCTTGTATTGTACGGTGGAAAATCTAGTGTCTGAGATTTCTCAACAACCCGTGCAAGGTCACAACTCTGAGAAGAAACACCTGTGTGGAGATGAGACCTCACTGTGGGCTGCCGCCCGTGGATGCGTCTCTCTTCACAGTGACCCCGGGGGGTGGGGGAAGGGACAGCTTCGTCTCCACTTGGCGGATGAGTTGACTATATTTTGGGGAGGTGAAGCGAGGAGCCTGGGTCGCACAGCTAGCCAGTTTTAGGGCTGGAATTCCCACTGGATGTCTGGGGCCCGGCAGCTGGGCGTCAGTCACACCGTCTCCCCCTGGTCCATGGCCTCCGTCGTGGTGGAACAGGGACTCACACCCACGGCCTCTGACCCCATTATCCGCAGAGGACCCACGTGAGGACGGACGAGTTTCCGAGGCATGAGAGTTTCATCGGTGCAGAAGTTTCAGCAAATGGATGGCTAGAGTCAGCAGTAATTGCATAGCTGGGATTTATTTTTTTGCATGATTTATTGCTCATGAGGGTAACACTGCAGAAACATCTGCCCCTGAGACGTATCCTTGTTGAAGAGCGATAGAAGGTGTGTTAGTAGTTCAGCAGTGAATGTCGGGGAGAGGCCTCGTATCTGAAAATGTAGGTACCCTGGAGAGTGTAACTAAAATACCATCCCCCACACCCGGGCACTTCCCTCGACCAATCACAGCTCACGTCCAGTGTCCTTGGACAGGCCTTGGCCTCGAGTCAGCCACAAAACCCTGCAAGGAAAGTGGACGCAGGCCCTGTGGAGTCCCCCCTCTCGTCCTGTAAGCCGAGGTCAGATTGCCCTGCCCCCAGCCCCCGAGCTGCCTGTGAGAGGGAGTGTGCGCGCAGTCAGCCCTCTGGGCGCAGAGGCTGGTCTGCGCCTCAGCCTCGTTCTTGAACCTCCCCTGTGACGTCTGCTGCGAGGGAAGCGTTGCAGCGGACAGCTCGTCAGGTTCTCCTCCAGGGTGGTGGCACCTCCGGGCAGCCACTCTCCAACAAGGTAGACGGCGGCAAAACTCAGGGAGGTGCCGGCGTGCTGCTAGTGACCGTGATCAGCTGTGCGTCGCTCGAGAGAGACCTGGGCTCTCCTACCTGCCTGTGCACATACTGTCCACAGGGTTGGGGCTTCGGGGTAGACGCCACGTGGAGGGTGGGAGTGAGTGCTTGGGAGGTATGGCCTTTTCGCCGAGGAGGAAACGCTGCTGGAAACTCTGGCCTTGAACATGCAGGCGGAAAGTCCAGCATGTGTCATTGACACAATTATGAATTGAATAGAATTGACTTGTAATCTCTGCTGTCTCTGCTGGATTAGCCTTTTCCTGCCCTCTCCTCTTCCAGTGCTTCTCCGGGCAGTTTCCCACGAAAACCTTCCTTCCCTGTGTATCGGAGCCAGTAACTCCGATGGTTAGCAGGGACATAACTTAGGGAAGGGTCTTCACTTTCAAGCTGTATTATTAGCCACAAAGAATGCCTCCTCTCTGCAGTCCCCAATTTTTGGACCCTTGAGCTCATCGTGAAAGGGGATTTGCTTGACTATTCATTATGAAAGTGAGTTCAAGCGGAGGCTGAATTGTCACATGAATTATAAGTAACAATGAAAGGCTGCCTAGAGGAATTGCCGAGGCTGGGGGGAAGCCGCTTGGTGCTCGTGAAGGTGAGTCTCAGGAGGTCCGGAGCGGAGAGCTCAGGAGAAAACCATGGCTTCCTCCCGCGCAGCGGGTCCCCAGTCCCCACGCCGCAGTCAGGTGGCTGAGGAGGCTCCCAGTTTCTGAGGAACTACAAGTAGGGCAGCAACAGGAGATGATACATGCTTTTTATTTATTCATTTTCTTTTTG
The DNA here is from genome assembly GCF_019186645.2 of Phyllostomus hastatus. Lineage (NCBI taxonomy): Eukaryota > Metazoa > Chordata > Mammalia > Chiroptera > Phyllostomidae > Phyllostomus > Phyllostomus hastatus. The sequence continues at coordinate 19,788,521 of NW_025333607.1, read as the reverse complement.
GTGAAAAAGTTTAGTTATCAGGAAGTGACCTGAAGACTTCTGAGGAACATGAGGGAGAGAATCACCATTTTCTAGTAAAAGGGCGCGAGTGAAGGACAGAGAGTTGCTTCATCTCCTCGCATGAGCTGGTGAGCCTTCTCGGGCTGGGACGTTGCTGTCATCGTTACTCAGGTTAAGACACTTCATCAGTGTTGTTGAAAGGAAGGCAGAGTTGTTTTTGTTGTTTTTTTGTTGTTTTTTTGTTGTTGTTGCTTTTTGCTCAATAGAGAACGTGCTGCAAGTTCATTGTTGCTGTGACCCCAGCACTGCTCTAGAAAGTGAAGTCTTGTTTAAAAAAACAACAACAGGAAAATTAGAGTCCTAACCGCCCACCTTCGGATGCTCACATTACTTGGTGCTGCGTGCCAGTGTGAATTCTCAGGCATTTCCTCCACCTTCGGGGCGGGCTCACTGCAGTAGCTCTAGCTGGCGCTGCTCATTCACACTCAGGTCCAGGTCCAGTCCCCCCGCTGGGTCAGCGTTCATCCCCTACTTCTCACTGCTTAATAAAATATTCTTATTCGTTGCTGCATTGAAATGAAGTGAAGTGGGTTTTGTGACCTTTCAACTTACACCTCCAGCTTCACTCTGGGTCTTCCCTCCTGGCATGTGAGTCACTCGGCAGCAAAGAGAGTGCAAACGTCAGCACAGGGTTCGCTCTGAAACCCCGCAGCCACCACGCATCTCTCATTTCCCTACGTCTTTCCAGAAGGGCGGACACGCAGGCAGTACGGGAGACAGCTCAGGTCCTCTGGGTCTGGGGAGCCACAGGGGACGTGTTTGAAGCTCTGCTCCCAGCCGGTGCCTTTTCGCACCAGCTGGCCACTCGTGCCCTGTGCGGGTGTCACTCGTGACTGCGAGACATAAAGAGCTGCGAGAACTTCCATTGGTGGGATCCGGGGGGAAGGGGGAGGATGGCAAGAGGGTTGCCTGTGCAGTGTGGCCGGGAAATGGAAATCGAGCTCCTGCCAAAGAACGTATACAGAAGGTTGTCGGAATGCTTTTGCGAAGTGTTTTATTTTTTAATTTACCACATACTATAAACATGCAACTATTCATTTTTCAATTTTGCAACAAAACCCTTCTAGCAGCTCTAAGCTAAGAGAGTTTACATTGGTTTAAAAACTGGGTTGTTTCTCTTTCTCAAGAAAATGGGTGATAAAAGGGCACTTGCACAAAACATCAGTCAACATTTTCCATCCCCACAGGGAGCTGCAGGGCCATCACTGACCACGTGAAAAACGGAAGACTCGATGTACTAGACCGAGTCCCACATGTACTCCACAGATGAGTCATTGCTGTGTGCAGACTGTGCACAGAGATTAGGGACATTGCCAGCATTTCAGACGCTAGTGAGCATCTCTGTGGCCTTCGTGAAGTGGAGTGTGGCAGCCCCAAACTGCTAGATCTCTCAGAAGCCTCCTGGAGACATGACGGTCATGCTTATTGCAGGGCGGGTCAAGTGCCCCCGATGTATTTGCTCAATAACCCTGGGCCTCTGAGCTCCTAGGCAACCCTCAGATGCGGGTCCTCCCTTGGGCTGCCCTCTGCCTCTGTGTGCTCGCACTTGGACTTGACCACCGTCTCAGGCCATGACTGGGAGGCACATCTAACGTGTGGTTTTCAGACAGGAACTGCATCCAGACAGGCACTTGCTCAGCTTTTCTTCTGTTCCCTCCTGTTTTGGGCCACCACGTCCTTTTTTTTCTGTACATGAACATTTTCTCCAGTTGCCATTAAAAAAACTAAAAGTTGCTTTTTCTAAGGAGGAAGTAGTAAGAGTGAGAGTAGATAGTATTCTAGCTCTATTAATACAGTTAGCAGTGTCAGTGAAATATTCTTAAAAAGTAGGGACAATCCCATCAGCCATTTTAACTAAATGTCTTGGCATAGAAAATTTGTTCAATAATGAAGATACTAATAACAAAAATTATTTGCTTCACCAAATCTTAGTCAGGCTCCTGAACCCTCTCTTAGGCCCTTCTGTGTACTTTCTAGAAAAATCCAGCTTCCACAAGACTTCTGCTAAGTCAGTTTAGCAAGAATCCCCCACCTTCTACATCCAATCACTCTCAATACCTGTTGCATTCCTCAGCTTCCACCATCTCCCAGGTGTGTCTGACCAGCTTGGCCTGTTTTCAGCAAGAGTCTGGTAGGTCAGTTTGGCCCAGGAACACACATGCAAGTCCAGGAAGTGCAGAGTCCCAAACAAGATGAATCCGAAGAAGCCCATGCCCACACATCATAATGGAAATGCCAAAGGTTAAAGACAAAGAGAATCTTAAAAGCAGCAAGAGGAAAGCAGTTATCTACAACGGAGCTCCCATAACACTGTCAGCTGATTTCTCAACAGAAATTTTGCAGGCCAGAATTGATGGGCACACAATATTCAAAGTAGTAAAAAACATGGACCTATAACCAAGATTACTCTACCCAGCAAGGCTAACATTTAGAATCAAAGGAGAGAGAAAGAGCTTCCCAGACAAAGAAAAGCTAAAGGAGTTCATCACCATCAAACCTGTATTACAAGAAATGTTAAAGGGACTTCTTTAAGAAGAAGAAAAAATATATAAAAATATGAATAATAAAATGGCAATGACTACATACCTACCAATAGTTACTTTAAATGCAAATGGTTAAACACTTCAATCAAAAGATATGGGGTGGCTGAGTGGATAACAAAACAACACCCACATGTATGTTGCCTACAAGAGATTCACTTTAGATTGAAAGACACACACAGACTGAAAGTAAGTGGATGGGAAAGATACTTCATGCAAATGGCAGTCAGAGAAAGCTGGGGTAGTGAGACTTATACCAGACAAAATTGACTTTAAAACAAAGTCTGTAACAAAAGACAAAAAAAGACATTTCATGTACAATAGCCAAGATATGGAAGCAACTTAAGTATCCATCAACAGAAGATTGGATAAAGAAGATACGGTGCATGTATGTAATGGACTATTACTTTGCCATAAGAAACAATGAAATCTTACCATTTACAACCATATGGATGGTCCTGGGTGGTAATATGCTAAGTGAAATAAGTCAGACGGAGAAACACAAATGCCATATGATTTCACTTATACGTGGAAGCTAAAATACAAAGTGAAGGGACAATCAAAGCAGAAGGAAATTCATAGGCACAGAGAACCAACTGACAGCTGCCAGATTAGGGGGGCGCTGGTTGAAAGGGGGGAAGAAATTAAGAAGTACAAATTGGCACTTATGGAATGGGCAGAGGGATGTGAAGTACAGCATAGAACATACAGTTAATATTATAATAGCTATACATTATGTCGGGTGGGTGCAAGGCTTACTGGGAGTATTATTTCATAAGTTACATAATTTCTAACCACTAGGCTATACACCTGGAACTGATATAATGTTGAAAGCCAGTTGCAGTTTAATTTTTTTTTTAAAAGAAATGCAGACAATTTCCAGGCGTCAATAGGAGTTAATGAGTTGGGATTTGGTGAAGCTGATGGATCCTCAGGCCGCAGCTCAGAGGCGATTCACCATCCACATGGGCTCTTCATTAGAAATGACCAGGACAATGAGAAAAAAAAATGGCGGGAAGGTTATTGCTGCTGGAAATTTTCAAGTGGTCCATGAGGATGCTTTCTTTTTTAGGAGAGGATATTCTATGAATCACAATTCCTTGCATGAGCCCTGTTACAGGGAAAAAAAATTCAAAGGGGATGTCCAGAGGATAGTTCTCTAGGGCCGAGTGAATTGATTCTTAGTCAACAGGGGGATTTCTCAAACCGTCTTGAAGCTTAACCAAGAACCACACCTGTCAGCAGCGTCTGTCCTTTGGGTCAGAAACAGCTACAAGTATGGCTTAAAATGTGAAGTGTCTGCGACACCCTCTTCAATGACTATTTCATCCTTCAAGAGAGCAAAGCCAAAATAATGGGGCTCAGCGTGGTTGAGTGATTACTCACTTCCTGCAAGTGCACAGAACCCTGCAGTTGCATGAAAACAGTTCCAAGGATGAGTAACAAGTTGTGTATAATAAACTTGTTTCAAAGAATTCGAGCTCCTTTGAAATATTTGTGTTTAATCGAAGGCCCGAGAAAGAGTGGATCTCTTAAAGTCTGTCTCTGCTCCAGGAAACTTCCCTTTCAGGCCCCCAAAGGACGTTGCTTTCTGCCACCCGTGAGCCAAAAGGCCTCGGTCCGTGTACTTCATCTTGTATCCTATGGCTCCCACACTCAAGCGTAGCTGTGCAGGTGGAATTTGAAGGGGCGCTGTTACTAGTGTTTATCTGGAAGCCGTAAGTAGTCCAGAAATTGCTGACACTTACGGGATTGGCTCCCAACACTGAGCGGTTTGAGGTGTTTGCCCAGTTTGTCAGACTTTAGGTAAACGCACAAAAAATATTCTGCAGAGAATCTCTTTAAGTCACTTGGGAGTCTGGGAAAGAGCTCCTGTTTCAAAAGGTGTAAAGAAAATGGGCTTTCATGACCACCCAGAGCAAATCCTTACGGCATTTCATAATTTTCATAATTTAAAATGCACCAATATGATGTTTTCGTAGAAAAATACATCCCTATGATTGGACTGGATAGCCAGCTGATCTAACAAGAGTAGAAGGGGAAAAAAAGGCAGGACTGTCCCTTGTCAAAGACAAGCAAAGCCGGACATTGGTTACAGCCGTGAGAGCAGGTGTCTTCCAGTGACCACAGAGGGTGGGCCTGCGTGAGCCAGGCGGCTGCTGTGCCCGTGGGCGGCCGCCCTGGGTCACAGGACCCCGTCCCCCCACCTTGTAAGGTGATGGCTTTCGCATCCTTGAGAAAGACCCTCCCGGGTTGGGGGAGCCACAGATTCATCCCGGAGGGTCAGAGGCCGGGCTCTCCACTGCAAATCCTTTTTAGTGAGTGGTCGGAGGAAGGGGTGGGGGTGTCCGGGGCGTTGCTGGAACACCAAGTACATTCTTGGCCGCCCAGAGCGTCTCCAGACGCGGAGCACGCGGTCCTGGCCTCCCCGCCCACTCCCTCCCTCCCATCCCGGTTACTGTGTCTGACAGCACCCACCCTGGGAAACAGAAACTGTCACTGTAGGTGTTTTAAGCAAAAAGGGTTCCGATACAGGAAATTTCGTGCTTACACAGCTGTCAGAGGTGACAAAAGACTGAATTAGAGGTTGGGCCTCCCGGACTGACCCCTCATTGACCCCGCCGGAGAATGGCTGCCTCGGAGGCCTGCGCTGGGGCTGGGGGCCCTGGGCCAGGGCCGGGGGCGGGCCCTGGGGGTGCCTGGAGGTGGGTGTGCGGACGCTGCCCTAGGAAGGGTCCCTGCTGCCCAGGTGACCGCCTGCCGGGCCTCAGGGCCTCGGAAGTGGATTCCCGCGGGAGATCTGCTTCCCCCCTTCATCTTTTAAATACAGGGGTCTGCACTTGTTCCCCAGAGTGTGAACGTTGCTGGGGTTTGAAAATCACCCATGAAAGAGGTCGGTTTCCATGCTGTCAGGCAGGTCACGGTCCAGCAGGAAGACAGACAGAGTCCCTGTCCCACGGCCTAAATTCTGGAAAAGAATCGCGCAGACGGGGCTTGGGAAACTTCGGCGTTCCTGGTCGCTCTAGCTGGGACCGGGGACGGCCCTGGCGCTGGCTGTCTGTGGAAGGCCGGCCGGCCATGGTGGGCAGGAGGTGCAGCGTCTCCGGGAGGAGGATACCCTGGAAAGTGGAGCTTCAGGGAGTCTGGCGAGCTCAGGGAGTAGAAGGTGTGCAGTGCAGGCCTGCTGTGAGGGAAGGTTCCAGAGACGGGAATCTCCAGGGGTGAAGCTTTGACTTCTGAAAGAACGATGACGTCAGAACAAAATCTCATTTGGTCTTTCTCCAGCCTTGCTGCACAGTAGTTACTGCAGGAGTCAGGTCCGAGCCCATGACACCCACGACCCTTCGGAACTGAAGATGTCCTCTCTGAGCTTCTCGCTCTGTCTCCATTCCAGTTGGAAAGCCAGAGTGCCTTGACGATCACGGGCTATCTGTTTCGTTCTCTGGTTCGTTGAACAAACACGAAGTGCCGGCCGTGGGCGGGACACCGTACTCAGTCCCAGAGAGGCAGGTGCGTGTGTCTGCGAGGCCGGATTCCGCGCGAGCAAACAGGTGTGTGGACGGGATTGGGAGGATGCACAGAAAGCTCTGAGAGCCCAGGAGAGCGCCCCCGTGAGTGGCCTGGAGACATCAGCGGGGGTTTCACGGAAGAAGCGGTATTTTAACTGAGAAGGAAAGACTCGAACAGGAATTTCCTACGTGGTTTAGTAATACGTGGGGGTGTTTTAGGGAGAAGAAATAGCCTGTCGCATCCCAACTGTCCTCAGTGAGGGGGACAATGGGAGTAGTGCGGGGATGTGTGGGGAGGGTGGCTGGGAACAGGATGGCACAGCAGGTCGGACACTGACCTCAGGGAGGTGTGGGGAGTGAAACCGTGACGCAGAGGCTGCCAGTGCCGGAGGGCTGGGGGAGGACAGGGAGGGAGGGCCTGCGGAGGAGCTGGACTGTGACGGGGCTGGCGTTTGGAAGGACTGCAGGTGCATCGCTCCCGGTTTGGTGAGCCACGCGGGCTGCTGCCCGGAGGTGCCGCTACCGTGTTCTAGTATTGCAGAGCGGGCAGTCGGACCTGTCTCAGCAGAGACGCACCTTCCAGATGGCGGGGGTTAGCGCTGCACCTGCTACTGGAACACTTTATGGGAAGCCAGAAACGCCAGGGGGCATTGAAGGGAGTAAGCTAGGAAAGGAGAGCAGGAATTGCCACATCTTTAAGTCGGCTGATGCAAGGACTGGCCGAGCCTACACTTAGTTCTGCAGTTACACAAGGCCCCTGGGCTGCGATTCTCTGGAGCTGTGAAGTGATGGCTGTTGGATTTCATAATCTGTGAGCGGCCTGGAGTGAGGACTCCAGTCCTCACTGGCTGCACGTCTGCACGACAGGTTGGAACTGTTAGCGGGTTTCACGGCGCTGTTGTTCTGTGGCCTCAGGGAGGCCGAGTTGAGTTTGAGGAATGGGGGTTTGGATGCGAAGTTCAGTGCTGCCCCTTGCCATCTCCCTGACCTTGAGAAGGTCAGCTACTCTTCCCGAGCCTGTGTCCTCATTTGTAAGGCTGGGGCGATGTTTACCGTGTCTACCCCACAGGTGGTTTTGAGCACCAACTGGGACGATTGTATAAAATATTGTGCATTCTATAAAACGCTGTGGAAGTAGGTGAGAGGAAGTCAAGCCACCCCATGTGAGGGGACATAACCTGGGCGTAGGTCCCCCCTGGGGTGGTGGCGGAGGGGAACAGACGCAGAGGACGAGGTTTGGGATGACACGCGGATGGGAGGCACAGTGCGCCGTCCCGCGAGGCTGATGGGGAAGAGGGCGAGATAGCGATGAGACCAGCCGCCCGTGCCCAGAGGGGTGGTCGGCAGCGTCTCCTTAAAATCTCCGTGCTCGCTGCGGGGTCTCAGGCTCACCCCAGACCCAGGGAGTTAAATCTGTGTCCTAACGCCGTGCCCGAGCGGTTGGCGCGCGCGGACAAGCCCGAGACCCGGAGTGCTGGAGGACGCCCAAACCGAATGCTGCATCTCACCCGGACGGTCTCTGCCCTGACGGTGATGAAGGCCCAGGACTTTGGGGGGTCCCTGTGTCTCAGACTGACCCCTGGACCTGGTCCAAACCCTGTTCCTGATCAGTGAAACGTGGGGATCATTTCAGCCAACGGCTCTGCTTTCCGAGGAAGCCAGGCAGAAACTACACACCGCTAGTTTCCCCCAGGGGGATGCCGGTGATACATTCTTCGTGACCAATGGCATGGAGACTTTAAAGTCAACAAGAAAAGGAGGGGGAGAATCTCTTGAGTGTTAGGTGACATATCCAACAATGTGGGAAGTGGTGACAACGTAACACCCAGCAAATAACTTGGTGACGATGTCATGAGGGACTCGGACCCAGAGCCACGCAGATGAGCTACTTCTGGAGAAAGTCCGAGAAAATAAATAAAATAGGACATCTGTGCTGGACGCTGTAGAAAACCTATTTTAATGCAAATGTGTAGTTTTAGCGAGTACGTTTATCTTGCCTGGTTCAAGAGCAAACCAAAATGAAAAATTGACTTTTGAATTTGAAGAAGTATATGGAAAGAGAACAATATTTTATAAAGAATATCTGCATCTCGGTGATGCCCACGAATATTTTCATGTAAACCATTTTAGGTGAGAAAAAGGTGGTCATCTGTATTGCTACCTTGGGAACACAAATAGATCAACGATGAAGCAGACAAGTTTTATCGGCCTGTTTTCAGAACTGAAGAAGAGGATTTCTTGATGCCTTGCAAATAAAGCCAAAAGACAACAGGCTCGGATGGGCCATTTCTGGAAATTGCCAGGAGCGCTGAATACGGAGTCCGAGGCCGTCTCTGCTCCAGGCTCCTGCGGTTCCTACCATAAAGGGAGCCTTTCGGAGGCCGTGCGCTGCAACGTGATGCCCGGCCGCAGGCAGGCACCCCTCCAGCCCTCTGCACGTGGCCGGCGGAATGCAGACCTCTGGAGGTTGTACTGGACGCGTTGCTATGGAACTGTCTAAATATTATGAGCGGAGCAGCAGGGCATGACATACAGCGGTCACTGCCGTGAAACCATGGCAGCCAGAAATCACTTTCACATCTCTGGGACGCAGGCTTCTGGTTTAGAAGAATGGCGCGGGTGTGGTGGGTGATTTATCCTTGGTTGCACTAAAGCAGATCCCGGGTGAAGATAGGAAGACTTCAAAGGAGCTAGAGACCAGGAGGAGGCCCAGAGACTTGAACTGGGAGATGCACCCTCGGTCCAAAGAAGGCTGAATCTCCTTGGTAGCCTCAGGGATCTCCGATGTCACATTGGTGCTGCAAACAGAGCGGTTTCAAGTCTCACCCCCAGCAAGATGCCTCCACACCGGACTCGGGGAAGTCACCCGAAGCCAAGGCCCCCCTCTTCTGACACCCCCGCTCGGAGCAGCGAGACCCCAGACTCTCAGCTACCCAGGCTTTGATGCCTGATTCATTTTCGGATTCCAATAATTGTTGTGAAGCAGTGTTCACCTTTTAAATCAGAAGTCACCCATCATAAAACGCACCATTTCGCCCCTATAATGGCTAAGGCAAGGCTCATTTAAATACGAAGTACAGCTCTCGGTGCACCTTTTTGAGCAACAGTTCTGTGAGTGCTGTTTCCCTCTGCAGGCTATGCCCAAGTTTCCCCTCTGAACGAACGTTTTTCAGATGCGGATTCAGGGCACACAGCACACGGCCCACGTCACAGGCCGCCCCGAGTGAGCAGGAACCAAGTGCAGCCCGGCCTTGTGGCTTTTCTCGTTTCTTTCCTTTTTTATCCTCTTCCTCGGACAGTTGCTATGGGATGCTTTTCATTCTTCTTCTTCTTCTTTTTTTTTTAATTAAAAGGGACAATGTTTCTCACAAGCCCTTTAGACTGCACCAAGAAATTCAAATTAAAAAGTTGCAAACTCTCAAAAGAGTGTAGCTTTCCTTTGCAGAATGCGGAAAAATCCACTCACCTCACTCTCTGGTTAAGTTTCACCAACAGGAGAAAGAACCCACTCCGTGCTGCCTGTCCATTTTCTCATCCGCCCTGCCTATGAGGAGAGGGAGAGACTGCATTCCCTCTTGTCTGGGGTTCTTCATTTAAGCAATGTGGGAAGAAATGAAAAAGATTTTTTTCCCTATTTACATCATTTTTTAAAAGACATGCCTCCACCCGGATATTCTTGTCTGAAATACTAAAAAGCATAGGAGATCTAGAGAAAAGTGTAATACATGGGGGGGGGGTGGTTAAAAATATCCGTTGAATGAAAGATGGGCTCAGAAGTATTTCCAAACACCACGCTGCCCAACGCCCCCTTTCTTCTTTCTGATCAGGCCACTGATACTCAGTGGAAGAAGGTCAGCAAACAGGATCCAAGTTCAATCGTAACCAAGAGTAAACAGAAGGAATTGTAAGGACCAATCGGATTCTGTGACATCATTGGTATTATCTTGCATCAAATGCTTGAAATAAGTGGCTTGCTCATCTAGCCCTGGAAACAGGCTGCTACAGAGATTCTAATCATAGTCCTGATAAGAAATGCCCTCTGTGCAGGAAGCCCATACAACTGTAGCTTTGCTTCAAGCGTAGAGCAAGAGATGGGAATGTAATGGGCAAATATGAAAAAAAAAACCAATCTGTAAACAGATTAAAAACCGGCAGGGGTCTGGCCAGGTAGTGCTGGTGGTTAGAGGGTCCTCCTCGTGCACTAAGGTTGTGGGTCTGAACCCTCATCAAGGCACATCCAAGAATCAACCAATAAATGCACAGCGATAGTGGGACAACAAATCGATGCTGCTCTCTCTCGTTCTCCTCCCACCTCCAAAAAATAAATAAAATAAAAAAACCAGAGTTCCACAGTAAGACTCTGTCATCTTCCTGCCCGTTACCCAGCTGAGTGAGACACAGATCCCACTGAGTGGCCCAGAATGGCCCGAGACTTGCTGTTTCTGGGCTGCTGAATTTCTGAAGAAGGAAGGAGGTTCGTCAACAGTGTCATCGCTGGGGAGCAGGGCTGTGACACAGCGATGACTGACTATTTGCCCACCTCATCAAAGGACAGAGTGTGCAGGGTGTCACCGAGTAATCCGGGAGATGTGACGTTTTGCCTTACCCTTTCTGCAAAGCTTGGTTGCCTTCCCTTGTCTGATGACTTCCAAGTAGCTGCCCAAAAGGGAAGAATGACAAAATGTATTATGAAAACGGATTTGACTCTCTACTGGAGTGTGTCAAGCAGTGGATTCTGCGTTGGTGGTGGTTCACAGCCCCGGGGCTGAGTCTGCCAGCCGGGGGCGTGAACAAGTTCTGGAGATGTGTTTGCTTGTCGTGACCGGGGAGGAGAGGTCATAGAGGTCAGGGATGACGGTCAGCAGGCTGCAGTGTCCGGGACAGCCTCCCGCGAGGAAGAATTACCCGGCCCTAACTTAAGTCCTAGCGCCAAGGTGGACAGAGCCCGTTTTACAAGGTGGACAGAAACCCCAGCGGTGTCACCAGGTACAAGCAAAAGCCCAGACTCGGTCCAGTGCCCGTCCTTCCCGTCCCTGGACAGTGCGGCTTTCCCGTCCACCCCCGAGAGCACCCCGCGGTGTTCCTCAACCAGACTACGTGTGGTCTGTGTCGCGATGGGCGATGGCGTCAGCGGTGCCACGGGTGAATGTGTTTACATGTATGCAACAGACGGGCCGTTCTGGGGGTTTGATAGCAATGAATGGTCTGTTCCAGAGTTGGACGTAAACGTCTGATGCTGGCACAGAAGAAGAACTGTGATGTTTAGAAGCAGTTTCCCCCAACTTCTTGGTCACATTTCAAACTTCTTAGTGTTCAGTTTCAGCTGAGGCATGCTGTCACATGAGGGAAAAAAAGTCTTTTTAAGAAAAGAGAAATGGAGTAAAAAGTAAATGTAAGAGTACAGATATCCTTAGCCAAGGCTAATATGACATCTAATCACGGACAAATCTTGGGTAGTCCAGACCCTCTGGGGACCGGATCTTTACTTTGGCGGCACTGACGAAGGAAGGCTTGCCCTGGCTGGCGTAGCTCAGCGGATGGAGCGCGGGCTGCGAACCAAAGCATCGCAGGTTCGATTCCCAGTCAGGGCACATGCCTGGGTTACAGGCCAAGGCCCCCAGCAACCGCACATTGATGTTTCGCTCTCTCTTTCTCCCTCCCTTCCCTCTCTAAAAATAAATAAATAAAATCTTAAAAAAAAAGAATGAAGGCTTTTCTCTGGGCACCCGCACCCTGACCGCTTTGCTAACTGCCACACTCACGCTCCCGCCACTGAGCGTCTAAGTGTCTAAGAAGAACCCCCGACCTCCGCGATGGGAGCTGAACTCCTGACCGCCCCCCCACCCCCACCCGCTGTCTCTCTCTCCTGCACTTCCTTTTCTAAGCTCGGGGCAACGCCCCTCTTTCTGTTCCTCTGGCACCAAACCTTGGAGTCATGCTTCACGCCTCTTGAAATTTCTCTTTCTCCCGACACAAAACCCGTGACTAATCTTGCAAGTTTCGTCTTCAGGATGTAGCCGGTGTGGGACTTCACTCCGCTCTGCACACACACGGTGTCTGGACCACGCCGCCATCATCCCTCGCGGGATTGTTGCACCGGTCTCCACGGGTCTCCTTCGGGCCCCTAGACTAATTCCTGTTCCGAGGCTGTAAGTTAGATGGCTTAAGACCCTCTCGTGATGTGCCCCTTCTCTCAGAGCACCAGTCGACGTTCTTGCAAGGACCTAGAAGGCTCTTCAAAATACGTCCCCCCCCTCTTTCCATCTGACCTGCCTTCCTGCCAAAGCCAGCTACGTGCACGTGTGACCCATGCAGTCACGCAGGGCCCGGTGCTCGGAAGGTGCGGGGGCTAAGGCTGTGCTCCAGCTATCTCAGAAATTCGTAACAATTTTGGACAAGGAGCCGCACGCTTTAATGCTGTGCTGGGTCCCACGAATTATGTAAGTGGTCCCATCATCTACTGTTCTTCTCCTCACCCGCAGCCCTCACGCTGGCCCCTCACACTGCTGTACGCGCTCCACACCCTTTCTCCCCTGCGGCTTTGCACTGGCTGTTCCCTCTGCCTGGCTCGCTCTTCCCCGGGGAGTTCTGGGGCTCACGCCCTCATCTCTTTCATGTTAGTTTTCCCACGGGACTCACTCCGACCACACGGTTCATACTGCACACGGTCTCCCCGTGGTGGTTCTTGCTCTGGAGCAGTTTTGCTCAGTGTGCCGATGACCTCCTTCCATATTACATTTTTTCTTACTTGTCACGTCAATTGTGTGTTGTCTGTATTTCTCCCTGTAGGCTTCTTGAGGGCGAGGGTCTTTGCCTGCGTTTTCACTGTTGTATACCATGTGCCCGATTCACAGGCGGTGCTTAAATATTTGCCGCATGAATGGCTGTGCACGGGAGACGGATACCAGAGCCCAAGGCAGAACCTGTGCAGTTAGTTACAGGGGAAGTGCCACGCGGAGCTGCGGACGGTTCCCATCAGAGGACGTGACTCCCGCCGTCACGACCAACCCCCGTGCCGTGGCCCCATCCAAACGCTACTCGTTTCTCTCCGATTCAAAGAGCAACATGTGAGACCCTCAGACTTCCAGTGTAGTTTGGTAAAATTCCAGTTTATATAAAAATAGCCCTCTTCAGGCCAACTTTCAAAGAAGAAACATTTCGTGCAGAAGACATCGATGACTTTGCAACAGAAATATGAAGACCCCGTGAACTGGGATTCTTTGTTAGAAACTGACACGACGCACACTCCTGCGTCCCTAACGCTCCCACCGCCCCAGTAACCGAGTACACCAAGGCCGTTTTCGTTCGTCAGACTGAAACTTGCCGGTGGCAGTGGCTGCGTCCAGACAGAACTGGAGGCAGAAGTGGGCCGCCAGACCTGATTCAGCTGCCCCGAGTTTCATTTCCCCCGGCGGGCGGCCCACAGCCCACGTCCGCCCCGTCCCTCACGGGCTGTGCTGCAGACCGAGACTGCCACTGGGTGTCGGCCCGCCGGCCCTGGCCCAGCCCTGGGCGGACGGGTGTCTGCGCGGAGGCCTCTGCCCCTTCTCTTCCCACCCCCCTCCCTTGAATTCTGTTACACGTCGTGCCCTTTGAACCTGTACTCTCAGGTGATGATCCTGTTCCCCATTTTGCTGAGAAAATAGAGGCAGTTAGAGGAGTAATTCTGCACATTCCCCCTGTTGCATCCGCCCAGCCTCTGTGCCCACGCACTCTCTCTCCTGTGCGTGTCGGCGTGGAGGCGTTGTCCATGTGGACTGGACGTCCAGGGCCAGCCCCTCTCTCCCCAGAAGGACACTGCCCAGCAGTCCTCTCCCCGCTGGAATTCTGCCCTGCGAGTGTGATCTTTCTAGTCAGCGTCTAAATACAGATCGAGTCCTAAATTTTCCCTCCATTTCAATAAAAATCAGATCTCTTGATCTCATCACCCCTCCACCTCAACTGTGCTGTCTCCAATTCCCATTTTATCCCCAGTTAAGCTTTTGCTTTCGGTATTTACAGAAACTGCCCTCGCCCACATCACCGAGACCGTCAGTCACGAAAACCAGTGTCTCGGCCCCTCCTCTCCCTTGGACCATGAGTAAAAGCAGAGTAGTTGATCACGACTTCCTCCTAGAAATCTTTGTTCGTTTGTCTTCCAGGGTGAGCCAGCTTTTCCTTTCACTCCAGGGGCCGTTTGTCTTTATCGTCCATTGCTGGTTCCCTTCATCCTTGTCCTCCATTCTGGAACGGCCCAGAGCCCCGCGGTGCAGCCTTTCTGCTTCCTGGTGGATGCCTGAATACTCCCCTGCCCCCCGTGGTTTCCATGCCGCCCGTATGGCAAAGACTGACCCTCCCTTTGATGTGGATGTTCACTGGGCCTCTCAGAACTAGGATGTCCATGTTTCCCATCACTGCTGGTTGCTTTTGCACAGTTCTTTCTGATCAGCATAACAAGTCTATTTTTCTAGGTGCTCAGGCCATAATCTTGAGTGTCAATCTTGAGGCCTCTCACTTCTAGTCTGTAGTACATCCTGTTAGCTTTGCCTTCAGAATATTCAGAATCTGAGTTTTTCTTGTTGCCTCTAGGGCCACTGACCTGATCTGAGGCATCATCATCCTTTGCTTGGATTATAGCAGTCACTTCTTACATAATCTCCCTTTTTAAGAACCCTCATGCTACACCTTTAGTCTTTCCTCAACACAACAGCCAGAAGGATCTTTAAAAAAGAGTAGATTATTCACTCATCTGCTCAAAACCTTCCATTGACGTTACACTTTACTCACAGCAAAGCCTAAGTCATGATATCCTACAGACCTCTAAGCAGACTGACCTATAATCTCGAACTTCATTGAGTTCTTCCCTCCACCCACAGTGTTTCCTCGACCATGCAGGCAAGTTTCCTTTGCACGGCTTGTTTCCTCCCCGAGGAGATTATTTCTCGACGTGCTCCCCCTTTATTTCTCGATTTGTCTTCCACCTCTGCTTCTTGGTAAGCTTCCCTGACTGCTGTCCACCCCGCCACCCTTCCACACCCCCCCTCCCTGCTTTACTCCCACTCGCAGCCATTGCAATCGTCGGCCGGTCTGCATGTTCCCTTGTTACTGACTCTTCATGCTAGAACGTGACTCCCACAAGAGCGTTGTCTTTCGGTCCACTGTTCTCTCCCTGGTGCCTGGAGCAGTGCTCGCCACCTAGAAGGTGCTCAACACCCATTTGTTTAATACATAAATGGATATCTTTTTGGTAAGTACAGTCTTGGTTAAATAATGGGAAAGGGTTGTAGATCTTATTTGAGGCCACCGAGAGAAAGCGGATAAGAACAAAGTGAGATAGAATTATTTTTAGGGTTTAAACAAACACGAGAGGCTATTTCAGAATACAGGAGCGGGCAGAGGTAGGGTTCCAGGTGTTTGTATGGAAAAAAGACATGCAGGTTATGGTTGTTGCAGTGGCATTCTCAGAAGACTGTCACAGGGCAGCTGTAAGCCTGCGTTGCCCACCCCACGTCAGTCAACCATGTGTCCCACCCTACAGAGCATCTTTCTGCCACTCATCTACCAAACTTCATTCCTGCCTCGTCTTCGTTTCTCCCGGGGTTGAAAGGCGTGTTCCACAAGCACATCGTTTGGTGTGTTCACTGTAATAGTCACTTTCTAATACTATTTTCAGCTCACGGGCTGGCAAGGGCCAGGAGCCGCTCCTTGGTACTGGCCACCAGGGCCCCTGCTACCTTTGCTGTCATTCAGCACGTGGAATATGAATGGAAGTTTCGAGGAAAAGGGAGCGAGTACTTGATTACTTCACAACCTGCTTTCCCATGATTGAATCTTCTCAGAATGTGCAAAACCCCTCATTTTCACATACTTGAGTCTAATGATCCTTTCCTAAACCGTGAGAATGAGAAATCAGAAACGAACAACGTAGAAGAGTGAATGAATGATCCAGGTGTCTCTTACTATCTCTTGGGGTTAGATCTGAGTTCGCGTGCACTTGTGTGTCTCCGTGGACGCGCCTGGTTTTCAAATGCCCTTGAAGCTGCTCAAGAGAAGGGGATTGTCCTTGAGAAATCCCCTGGATTTTGTCTCGGAAGCTGAGCATCTGGCTTTCCTCATGACTGCCCTGACCCTTGGCCACAAGTAAATGGCAAAGGACTCTTGTGAAGGTGACTCATGGCAAGAGTCTCGCAGTTCCCAGAACCACGAGGGGACTTGACTTGGTGTCATGGATAACCTTCCGTAGGGCACCCGGACTCCACTTAGGGTGTGAGGAAGCCGACGTCCATTGTGTGGCCCTCGAGTGAGTCCCCGGGATGTCTCGGCTGGGCCTGCTTGCTGAAAGGGCGAATGAGCAGACCTCACCCACCTTCTGAGAACCCGAGCTCGAAGGCCGCCGATGCCCGAGCAGGCTGTCTGTTTTCTGTGGAGACTGTGTGGGTTGGTCATGCGGAGGTGAATCAAAGGTTCGGCCTTGATTTTTTCCTACCTTGGTTTCGTGATCACAAGCTGATTACCATGTGTGTGAGTACTGAGCATTTGCCTGTTACTACTCTTTTCTTGTGGTTTTTTTGGTATTTACTTGGTGTCTTAATCACTTTGACTATATGTGCCTTCAGATTTATCGATAACATTTTATTAATTTATAGGTCAAAATGAGTTGGTTAGCATTTGGCTACCACCGATGAAAGTTTCACTTGCACTGGGGTGCACGTGATAGATTGCTCATGCCGATAGGAGTGTGCGCACTGGAACCTCATCCAGTATCGCCAGCAGGTCCAGGAGCTGAGGACTTTCTAAAGTCCAGAGAAGTTATTGAGGCTAACTACACCATTGTGTAAACCACTTTTGTTTACTAAGCATAACTTACACATATTCAATTTGTAATCAGTGGTATTCAAAAACGAATCTTTAGCTCCCATCATGTTTGAGGGATTGCCCTGGGCCCAGGAAACGCAGCAGAGAAAGAACGGACAGGTCCCTGCCCCCGTGGCACTGGCATTGCGGTGGGGCCGCAGCGGGCGGGGGCAGACAACGAGCAGAGAGATAGACGCGCGGCGGAATGCCCGGCAGTGACACCGGGGCCACGGGAGAGAAGAGAAGTGGAGGGCGATGTTGGAGAGGACGGCGTGGGCATCGTCCTCCCAGAGGACGCAGGGTTGGGACAGGGACCTAGGAGACGTCAGCAGGCGAGTTACGGGCCGTCTCAGGGGGGAGTGTCCGGAGAGGGGGAGCCACCGGTCCCCCCCCCCCGCGGCAGGAGGTGGTGCGGCGACGGACGGTGACGAAGGGAAAGGTGGGATGAAGTGCTCATTGTCATGAGAACCTGGGGATGAGGACCCGTAGACCCACCTACAGAGCTTGGGTGTTCTGAGTGAGATGGAAGCCACTAGGCGTTTCCAAGGAAGAACATTGCAGGCTTTTATTTATATTTTTAAAGGAATCCCGGCATGCTTTGGAAAATGGACTTAGGGAGAAAGGGGGACACAAATGAAGCAGAGAGATCAGATGGGAGGCTGTGGGACTCGGGAGTAGGGGGAAGATGACAGAACACTCAGAAAACGCAGACTCTCGGGGTGGTCTGCGAGGTCCTCGTTATCTGGCCCCGGGGACGCCTGGAACTCCGCCCTGATGTTCTCTCATCGCCCTCCACCGCTTCACCTTCTCCTGCCGCCGGGCTCGGGGACCTGCCGTTCCCACCGCCCAGGTGCTTTTCCCTGAGACAGGAGGGCTGGGGGGTGGCATGTCTTGGGCCCAAGGGGAGGAAGTAGGTATTTTCACAAGGATGAGACCTGTGTGTATTAAATGCCACTGATAGAAAAAGAAGGGGAAGAAATAGTAATTAACCAATGGAGCTTGACCTGGGAAGGCTCTTAGGTCTTCAGCGGGCTGTGGCAGCCTGTCCAGTTTCCCCACCAGTCCTTCCCTTTTCTTCATCCCGATTCTCTGTTATCTGCTAAACCCGAGTTACAACGATCAATTCTTTGCAGAAAGCCCTTTTTTCTTTCTTTCTTAACTAAATGTGGGGGTTTCTCACTTTCATGTCGTTGAGCAAAAGGCAGCGTTTAGACAGTTTATCTGTGATCCCACTTTCAATCCCTTTTTACCGCTTACTCTCCGCTCTATGGGTTAGATGTTTTCAGGTGACTTTCGAAGACCGGATTCAGTTTAGTCTGCATGCCAGCGTCCTCAAGTGTTCCATTTTACTTTCCTTGTAAAGGTCGGCGTTGCCCCCGCTGTGTGCTTATGCCTGGTGACCTTCAAGTTTCAGAAGTGCCCAGGTCTCCAGAAGGGGTGGATTAGTCTTGAAGAGCAGTGAAATTGTTCCACGTGAAGGAGTGATGCAAGTAATATTTCCTAGGGAAAGTTCAGGTCCCCTCCTCTTCCTTCCCAGAGTGTCAGCTGGTAATGTCAGCCATGTGGCCACCAGTCATTCAGTAGGAAAAATGAAGTCTTCCTGTTCTTCAAATGTCAAAGAGGAAAATACCTTCAGAAAGGGCAAAAGGTCAACGTGTTTCTGTCAGGGAAACCACTGTTTTTACCAGCACCTTCTCACTAACTGCCGGGAACCCCGAATGAAGAGGAATTAGGAAAATGCTTTATCTGAGTTAGTAGCTGGTAGAATTTCATGGATTTGGGGAGTTCATAGCTCATGGTGCATTTCTGTGTGGGAACTTTCAGGGTTGCTGATGGCAGAATGAAACTGCTCATTTTTTTTTTCACGGCTGGAATTTTTGAGAAATGAGAACTCTTTTCAGCATATGATGATAAAAAAAGAAAAAAATCATCATTGGGAGCATGAATTTTGCCAGAAACACCAATGCCGGCAGTGGACTGGCCTTTACTGGTTCCACCAACTTGGCTGACACCTTGAGCGCTTCCTCTGTACTTGGGGGAGCAGGAGCAGGAACCCGGAGAAAGAGGAGGAGGGCCGCGTGGGCCCTGGCCCCTCTTGGGCTCTGTGCTCACTGGGAAGGTGCCCTTCGCCGGTTCCGCCCTCACAGCACCAGAAAGGCAGTGTCCTCTGGGCTCCCGAAGTCAAGTCCAGAAAGACCAGTTCACACAGGGAAGAGTCGAGGGTCTCACAGTTTTAGGAATCACACAAGTCGAGGCCAAGTCAAGTTCAGACTGACCTTGGAGATGAAGACAAGAAGGAAGGATTTGGCAGCCAGGTGAACAACCGTCTCGGCAGTGGAGGCGGCTGCGCGGGAAGCCAGGGCGGATTGCGCTGGTGAAGGGTCTCAGCTCTGGGCCCGAGCTCTGCTGCTGCAGGGCGGAGCCTGCCTGCCTGCCTCCCAAGGCTAGCACTGCCCCCAGGCCGGGCCACCCTGCTCAGTCGGCGAGCGAGGGAAGGCTGCGTAGGCTGGCTGCAGGGCCAGGTTTCCCAGGTTACAAGCTGTAGTGGCCGCAGTCACCTGTCCTGGGCCCAGGTGTCCTGTGGTGCGGGTAGAGATGCCGCCCCACACTCCTGGGCTCCGCCCATGTCTGTTCCGCTCTGTGTCCGCTGTCTTTCCCAGGTTGTCTGGTGTCGGAGACGCTGGGCCAGCCCCTGTGGAGCTGCTGCAGTGCCCCTCCGTCTCTGAGCCGAGGGTCCCGACTCTCCCTCCTTCGAGACTCTGGTGGCTCAGGGCGCTCCGGCCTCGCCGCCCGTGGCGGGGAAGCCTGGCAAGGCGGCTGGTCACTGCCACCGAGCAGCAGCGGTCTCCCTTGACCTGCACACCCGAACTCTTGAGCCTGTCACGGGTCACGTCTGTTTTGTTGTGCATCCTAACAAGATACTGCGCTAACTGTATGTTCAATTATAATTACATCCGCCTTACTTCCTGCACTGTATTGTGAGGTCCGGGAACGTGAGTGTCTGTTCTGATATTGTGTGCAATACCATACCGGCACCCTAACCCTAACCGTAGCTTAGTGCCTAGCTCAGCCGTTTTCATAGCTGTTGTCCCCAAAGTCACCTGAGGCGACTGTGACAAGGGCGAATTCCAGAGTGCCTCTCAAAGATTCTGCGAGCAAGTCATCCCAGGGCAGCGCCCTGGAACATACTTTTGTTTTTAGCCAGTTGCCTCTGGGGAAGATGGTCATACTTTGAAAAACACTAGACTCACTGGTAAGAGCTCAAAACACACACCCCGAGGGGTTATGGGGGCCCAGGGAGTGAGGAGGGCAAGAGCGGAGGAAATGACATGAGGAGGCCGGACGAGATTCTGTTTTCTGTGATGACCGCTGGCTGTCGTGGTCGGCGCGCTGTGGAATCCTGCTTCTTCAGGGCCAAGTTCAGCATGTTCCTAGTGCAAAGGCACTCATTCATGCCCTGAACACAGTTCTCCCCCCCCCCAGCTTGATTCACTCTTTCCTGTCGTTCAGATGTTCGCCTAACTGCCACTTCCTCAGAGACGCTGCCTCACCCCCCCCGCGCCTCCTCCGGCAGACCCCTCCCCTCCGCCGCCCAGTTCTGCTGAGGCACCCATGTCAGCTGAAATTCCCGTGAACTCGCACACGTACATGGGGGTTCACACGTCTGTGCATTTGCGTTCACGGGTTGTGTGTCCGCCTTTAATTTCCAACATGCAGTGAGTGTCTTGTGGCCTTCCTAGCATCCCGTAAGTGTTGCCAACACTTAATAAGTAAGTAAGTGAAATGTTCACTTAGGAGTCTAGCCCTGGCTGGGTGGACTCAGTGGGTTGGAGCGTTGTCCCGTTCACCAGGAGAGTGCTGGCTTGATCCCCAGGTGGGGCACAGGCTGGGTTACAGGTTCGATCCCCAGCCGGGGTGCGTGCAGAAGGTAACTGATCGATGTTTCTCTCTCTCTCTCTGTCTCTCTCTCTCCCCTTTCCTCTCTCTCTAAAATCAATAAACATATCCTAAACATATCCTCAGGTGAGCATTTTTTAACACTGATTATGGAAAAACAGGGTAGGCTTTTAAAGTGCATGCCGTTTTACAGTTTGTTTTGGTATACATCATCTTACTTGGTTACTCTACTGGTGTGATACAGATATCCTTATTCTTAATGTGCATGCAGAAGGGAGTGCTGAGATCTGGAACACTGTCCATCTGGCGCCGCCCTAGTGGTCGGTGGTGGTGTCTGCGTAGCTTCACACCCCAGCTCCGGTGCGTGGTTCTCTTCTATCGGTGATGACATACGCCAGGTAGCCAGCCCTGCCCCTGCCGGACTTCTGTGTATCGTGGCCGCACTTTGGTGCTGCTGACTGTAGGCTTCAGTGTGGTGCTCCTGTGGATGAGAGCAACAGCCGAAGAGGCTCCTTTTAGGGAGAAATTACGTGGCTGGCGCTGGATCCTTGGGAGGAAAGCAAGAACAACTGGAGAAGACACGGTCGGCAGGGGTCGCTGGCCTTGGAGCTTGTGTGCCATCAGGGCTGGCCCTGCCCTGGGCTGCCGGGAGGGGCGGCTGGCTCCTGGGCCGGTGTGGGCTTCCTCGTGTGTCTGCAGGGTGGATGTGCGCAGAGCCACCGAAGCACCCTCCACAGCCAGCGCAGCAGCACCCAGCCGGAGCTGATAACATCTGCAGCTCCTTTGTCACGGCCTCCGCCGTGTGCGTTAGGGTCTGCTCTGAGGCTCAGGGTGCTTTTATAGGTCACTGATGGAGGTCACCCAGAGACCTACAGTTTCTGATCGCGATCGTTTCTGTATCCTTTTATGGCCTCATGTAAGAACTGTTGATTAAAATATTTAGTGAAACACGGCGTTAGCAAAGTCTGTACTGATCTTTCCGTTTAGAGT
This sequence comes from Phyllostomus hastatus, assembly GCF_019186645.2. NCBI lineage: Eukaryota > Metazoa > Chordata > Mammalia > Chiroptera > Phyllostomidae > Phyllostomus > Phyllostomus hastatus. The sequence goes on along the minus strand of NW_025333607.1, from coordinate 19,766,692 downwards.
TTCCTTTTGTAAACTTTACTTTTTGGAAAGTATTTTGTTTGGTGTGAGCATGAGGGAAGGGGTACAGGGCTCTGTCAGGGTCTTCAGTCTGTCAAAGTGGTTTACGTTTTTTTTTTTTTAAAAGATTGCAAATTAATACTTCAAATTAAGAGGCTATGTCACTTACAGGTTTTGTTTCTCTTCTGTGGTTCAGTGTTAAAAAATGTTAGTCTCGAAAGGTGGTGGGGAAGAGTCATGTGATTTAATATTGAATCCAAGAAAGACTGGTCTGGCGCCTACCTGCTTTTTAGCAGATAAAAGTAAGAACTGAAGGGATAACCCCAGAGCCCAGTCACCAGGTTCAGAACCAGGTCAGAGAAGGTGACATGTACTGACATTCAGCCTTGCCTCGGTGACCTGGGGCCTGCGATCCCGCAAATGCGAACTTGACACATGGCCCCAGCTAGTTTCTCACTAGACACGTGGCGACGGTTCTGGGGCCGTCAGCTGGACCTCATTAAACTGAGCAGCTGAGGGCGAAAGCGCCGCTGGTCCCTAATTGGATTCAGGGGAAGCGACGGGCCAGCCAGTCACCTGCCAGGGCCCCCCCACCATGTGATGCTGCTAGACTGTCGATGCAGCACATCGAAATGCACTTCCAGGCCCCCCGGCCCTCCAATGACGCCTCTTCCCGAATCAGCAAGGTGCGTCTGAGTCTCACTCCTGCCAAAGGAGGCGGCCCCCGAGGACGGAAGCTGCTCAGCCCAGCTCGCCCGCGCAGGCGCGGCCGTCTTGGTTTAGCATCTGGACGACGTGTACGTGAGAAGCCACACGGTGCAAAAGAGGCCGCGCCGCCCGCCCTGACTGCAGCAGCCGGTGCTAGTGTGGGCGGGCACTGCAGGGCCCTGTGGTCTGCAGACCAGCGGTGCGGCACGCGGCACGCGGCACGCGCAGGGCGTGGGCTCTGCCCTCTGTGTGTTCCAGCCCGTGTGCCCAGAGCGTGAAGGTCCACGGACCCCCAGGGGGAAATGTGAGCAACCCATGCACTCCGCAAAGCGGGAAACAATGTTTAACTGGGAAGCCAGCTAACTGGGTAAACAGTGTTTAACTGGGAAGCCAGCTAACTGGGAAACAGTGTTTAACTGGGAAACAGTGTTTAACTGGGAAGCCAGAAAAGTCTCAAAAGTGATGCCACTCTGCCAGTGGAGATAATAAAACTGCGTCTCAATATGCAGTGGCCCATAATCTACACGAGCGGAAAGTTTCTTCATGCCTTAATACACGCAGCTTGACGTAGAGACTTACAGAACGCGTTTATTCGAAGAGATGCCGAAGTATCTGCAGACAAGGGGCTCTCGCCCCTCTCCCCACACACCCACCTGGTCCTGCTCTCCAGGTGTGTCACGTGGCTGTGCTGACGAAAAACACTCGGTGGCTCGCCGCTCCCCGTGGGAGGCGGTCTGAGCTCCTTGGCCCTGCGTTCGTGTCCCTGCGTGTCTGACTGCAACCTGCACCCCCAGGGCACCTCTGCGCCGGCGGCCGGCTGGGTCCGAGCCCTTCTCCCCGAACCTCCCCCAGGCCTCCCAGATCCTGTGCCTTTGCCCCACTCCCCTCTTCTCCTTTCCCACCCCCACTCTTCGTCCTACCCAAATGCTGCTCTTCTGTAAGGCTCACATCCATCAGACACGGTTTCTGGGTTGCCCTTACTCGTGGTTGCTGATACCTGACCGTGCGGATACGGGTCTGAGCACCAAACGCCGGTCACTTGGCCGTGGATTTCTGCCGCCGCCTTGTTTCGCTCATTCTTTTATTTTTTCACTTGCCTGGAAGTCCCTCCCCCAGTCTGACTGCAAATTCATTGATGATGCGAAGCTCATTGTATCTTTCTTTTTATCTCTATAGCATCGAGAACAGCACCATGCAAGTAGTGGTTATCCAGAATATAAATCATTCATTTAGAATCTTTTTTTTTTTTTTGCAGGGCAGGGGGCGGTATTTGGTGTAAAGAAAACTTGCTGAATCATTTCCCTCAAAACTGTCACCTGCTTGTAAGCTTTGATCTTAGATGCTGAGAGGTGCTGTTTGTTTAATCCCAGAATCTTTTGACTCTCTTATAAATTTTAGCAGGTAGACTCCCCGTCCTTAGTGAACAGAAACGTGCCCTAAATTCTTGCGGGTGGCCTCTCTGAGTTTCCTGGCTGCGTCTTGTACAAGTCTTCGACATTTGCATCAGGAAAAGCAAGTGATCGCTGCAGTGAGTAATACCGAGCCCGGCTGGCGGGCCTGAAGTCGTGTTCCGGAAGCAGCGACTTCCACGCGAGGCTCATTCACGTCCACGCCCTGCCAGAGGAAGTGCCGGGCCGCGTGGCATCGGTAGTCCCTGCTCAGCGTGCGTGTCCCACACCGCCGTGTAAAACCACCGACATCCGTTCTCACACGCCGAGTCTCGCCGGCCTGTTAATCATCACTGACAGCTGCGTTTTTTTCTCCCAGCCCCTGAGCCCTCTGTGGCAGTGTCAGATGTCGTGGGTGGCAAGTCAGGCAAACGCCACTTTCAAGGAGGCACCTCCAGGGTGGCTTCCACATGCCATCAAAGAGAGTCGTGGGGCTGTCTGTCCGTGTGGGACTGCAGATCTGAAGTTCTTCGAAGGCAGGGGCTTTTTTAAATAAATTATTTCTTTATTTTCTCCAGCACAGGGCCTGACAGACAGCAGGGGTCAGTGACTGTTTATTGGGTGGATGTCAGCCTGGAGTGAGGCGGGGGCGGGGGGGGGGGGTATGCATAGGAAGTGGGTGGAACTAAGTGCAGCCCCGCCCCCAAGGCGTCAGCCCATGAATGTGTGTGCAGCCCCCACTGTGAGCCCTGCCGCTGGAAGATGACAGAGGGCGATGCGACAGGGCAGCCCCGCCGAGGCTCACGTTTCACCCATGTCACCGTCGAAGCCCGTGGGCAGAGAAAGGAGGAGGGGGGAGCTGTCCCCCCCACCCCCCCACCCCCCGTCCCCGTGCTGAGCGCGGACCTCGTGTGGCCCGTCTTACACCGTCCAACGCTTGTTTTCTCACTGCATCCCCTCACAGATTGTTCCTCGCTCTCTCCATCGCCCTAGAAGGGGCACCCCGACGGCTCGTTTGGCTTCCTGATGTTTAAAAAATAGAAAATGTTGCCATTATTACTGAGATGTGTGTCTGTTCTTGGACAATATCCAGCCACCGAGGGCCAGCCTTCCCGCATCAGCAGCAGTGGCCTGGAACTGGCCAGTGGGCACACGGGATGTTTGCAGGCTGCTACTCCGGGCCTCTTTCCATACAGCCGAGAACCGCACAACCGTGGCTGGTGAACGCTGTGCAGGGGTGCTTACGCGTTCTCAATTAAGCTGAGAGTGGGAGGGGGTCCTAGAGGATGAGGAACAAGTTAACTTTTGTTGTAGCCATGTGTCTTCGATAAGTATAACAGAAGTGACACTGGATTTGGAATTCTTTTATACTGAAGTTGCCACTGCTCAGCTGTGTTTATGCTGTTAAACACCTTGGAGCGCAGTCTCTCCGTCTGTTCCACGAGGTTGCTTAGACTGCTTCCCCTTTTGCCATTTTCTGACTCTTCGGTTCATTATCGGTCAGAAGTGGAGAGTGAGACGGCGAAGAGGCCGGCAGAGAGAGAGGAAGGCGGGGGAAGCCTGGAGCTCCCGTTTTCCTGGTCTCTTTAAAGCCTCACTAAGACCTCACGCGGTGGTTTCATTACTCTCAGGTTATAAACGATCAGCAAAGACTTGGAGTTCAAGGACATGTGGTGGAGGCAGACTGTGTCCTTGTTTCTTTGATCCTAAACTGAGGGAGCTGGCCATCCAGCTATTGGTTTGGGGGCCTTTTCTTCCACAGGAAGTCGGATGGGTGATATCACTGCTTTACACCAACCGTGAGTTACAAGGTTAGATTTGGAATGATGGGAAATTTCAGAGGATACAGCAAACATGAAGCACCTGGCATGACACCAAGGACACGGTCCCTTTGTAACTGCCTTACAAAATTATTGCATTTGCATATTTGGGCGAAGTCACAACCTTAGGCACTTAATGATGAAAAGAGTTAACAACAATAAAATATGAGTTACTTCTTTTATGGAGGCAAATATCTACATATCTTAATCTATGTGGATGTATCTCTAAGGATCTATCTATGTATCCACCTGGAGACAAGGAACCCTCCTCCCCCTTTAGTTTTAAGAACTGAGCTGGGGGCCTAGCTTGTAGCAGACAAGTAACGCGGCTGCTGTTTCACAGACTGACGGGAATCCACCCAGCTCTAAAGTGTATCAGCAGGAATCACCATAACAAAGAGCATCTAACGTGAATCTTTGCATAGTGTTGCTAAATGTATTTGTAAAGGGCACCAAAACAAATCTCTCTGGTCTCCAAGGTGCTAACACACACTGAGATAATAAACTCCTTTGTTCTCGGAAACCAGGGACATCTTCAGGAATCCTGGAGCAGGAAAACAGGGAAAAAAAAATCTCTGTAAATTGATCAAGCCCAAATTGTTCCCAAATAGAATTAGCTCAGATACTACTGGCCCCAACCCTGCCATTTAGCTCATTTTTGGAATCGTGGAACATAAGTTTTACTTTGCCCTGGTACACAGGTAGCCAAAATGGATTCATTCTTATAAAATAAGTAAAATATTCAGAACCAGACGCAGTCTCCTCCTTTATGATAATGAATAAACTGGAATGGATGGCCAGTGCTGAGATGAAACGAGAAGGAAAGGGCCAAGCAGTGAGGAAAATGGATTTGATTGGCTTGCTGTGGAGTGTGCGGTGTTACTTCCCGCACCGACAGGGGCCTGGCCCGGCCTGAGCGCCCCGCTGCCAGCCTGCCAGCCTGCCATCCTGCCTGCCTGCCTGCCTGCCGGCCTTCCGGCCGCGGGAAAGGGCGTGACTGCTTGTGCTGTGGTGTGAGCAGGAGTCTCAAGATCTGGAAGGGGTACAGCAAGAGAACGTCTTTTTTTTCCCCCCCCATAACGTTACATAATTTAAAATTAGATCCCATCTGATTGATTCCTTACCTGTCAGCTTGTGCATTACTCCCTAAGGAGAAACACATATGGGTTTATTTTTGGCCTTCACTTAGCTGGAAACTAAACTAAAGCTAGCTGTTCTTTGTACGTCCACGGATGTCCCACGATCGGTACCAAACCACGGCGCCCTGCTCTCCACCACCCACCCACGCGTGTGCACGCGCACCAACGGCCTCTTCCTCTCTGGGAAATGGGTGTATCAGCTGCACTAAAGGTCTCAGTATTTTACTCTTCAAACAAGAGCATTTCCCACACGGTACGGGTATCTCGAGGCTTTGGAACTGATTTGTCCACTCCTCGATTTTCTGTAACTCTTCGCTCTTCAGGCCTGATGCAGGCCCCCCGCCCCGGCGGACTGTGGAGCAGGACGTGTGGCGTGAGCCGTGCCACGGAGGTACACGGTGCCGGAGTTTCGGCCGGGCATTGCCGGACTCGCCCTCCCACGTGCCCCTGCGGTGGCCCTGCTTGGCCATTGTCATCTCTGCCACTCACACCCGTCCCCACTGAGACAGGGGAGAAAAGGGCGACTTCTGGGGTTCCGAAAAGAGCGGTGGTCCTCACCGAGGGGCGCCGGTCTGGTCCAGAGCTGCTCGCTCTGCCTGCTCCCTCTTCCCCTTCAAAGGACCCGAGAGTTGAGACAGCAGGAGCTGGGACGGAGGGGGTCCTGCTCTTTGCGCGGCAAAGGCGCACCTGTAGTTAAAGTGGTCGGTGACGGACAAGCGCTAGGGATGCCGTCACGCCGACGGGAGGTCACTTCCTGCCTTGGAAGCAAAGCGCCGCCAGGCCGCCAGGTGCATCCTCGGGGAACCGAGATCACCCTGCAGCTTCTGCGACGAGGCCACTCCAGCCGTGGGAAGCGGTTTCTCTTCCTGTTCCCCTCCGCGCGTGGGTCTCGGGGCGGAGCCTCTGGCGCCCAGCATGAGAGACCCTACAGCTACCCACCTGCCCACGTCCGCGCTGCAGGGGGGTTATCGTCTGTGCCAGCTCTGGGGCTCCGGGCAGGCGTGTGGGGGTGAGCACTGCGGACAGAGTGGAGGTGGGGGCAGGGAGTGGACGTTCTGTGAGAAAGTCCTTGGTGTCGGGCGTGGCGCTACTGTCACCACGTCTCCTCTGACTTCCAGGTGTGGACTGGGGCTTGGAGGGACCAGGGCACTTGTCCGCGGTTTCGCAGCCGAAACCAGCAGGACCGGGTGGCAGGTGGCAGAAAGAGCTGAAAAGCAAAGCCATTTTGAAGGATTGTCTCTCCTCTTTAAAAACCAAACAATCAAGCCAACCAGTCTTGGTGGTGGTGTTTCTTTCTGTGTGACGGCTTTCTTGGGAAGAAGTTGAGGAGCAACCAGCTCTGCTGTCTCGTGCTTCTCGGAGATACCCCTTCTTAGACGAAAAGGTGTTTTGGGAGGGTTAGACAGTCCTGGACCAACAGGGAGAGCTTTGCTGCTGCCTAGGGCTGTGAGGTGACTTCCCGTGTAGAGGAGTTCCTGGGATGAGTCCAACACACACACACACACACACGCACACACGCACACACACACCCCTATACATACACATACAGGGTGGGCAACAGTAGGTGGGCAGCTGTTCATAGGGAAAACCACACGGGTGCCACCATTAATAAATAGTAACACAGGAATAAGCTCTTTTGTGTATCACACCATAAACGCACTTTCGCCCCACCCTGTATATCCCACCTGGTTCTATTACATAGAAATTGTAAGAACCTTTGGGTTCAGAAAATATCTTAATCAGAACCGTTGGTTCTATGTGAGGGTTGCATCCTGGGGAATAACTAAGAAACGGAACAGGTTTTCAGGATGGTGTGAGAGCAGTTCTTCTCAAGCCTCTGTGTCCCTCAGGATCACTGGCGGGTGGTCGGAACACAGGTTCACGGCCGCCTCCGGGGCCTGGTCCGGGAGGCCTGGGCAGCCTGTGCTGACCCGCCCCGGTGGGGGGCCGAGCCCGGGAGGGGCCGGCTGGGGGCTGAGCTGGCCGGTGAAGAGCAGGGACACGCTCGGAACGGCTCCCTTCCCGGCCTTAGCTTTAGCAGCTGCAGGCGTGAGATGAGAATTCACTCTTTTTCTGTTTTTTCTTATGATTTCTTGATTTCACTGAATTCAGGAAATAATTCTGAGCATCTTCTGCGTTACAAACATGGGGCCAGGGCTGTGGATGAAATCTAATGTTAACGCCTTTAAAGGAGTAGATACGAAAGGGTCTCCATTGTTGTGAGCTGGAGCTTAAAAGCAAATAGCTCTCCAGCCTCGTGCTGTAGCGAAGGGGAAAAACTGGAGACAGTCAAATACAACTTCATTTATGGAGGAAGGAATTTCCTGGATGAAGAACTTGCCCAAATTCACACGACTAAGCCCATTGTACACACGGCCAGGATTCTCAATTCTGTATTTTTTGCAAACAACTCAGAACCAGATTCTGTACTGGATTTTGAAAAAAAAATTTTTTTCTTGAGAAACATTGCTGAGATTTATCTTTTCCTTTTAATTCCGACTGCTAAAAGCTCTTACAACCTCATGCTTGAATTATTACACTTGCTCCTGGCTGCTCTAATCGTCAGATCCTTACTGCCTCTGATTCATCCTCCACCCAGGAGACAGAATAATCCAGAGTTCTTTTTTTTCCTCCCCGTGCTCGTCTGAGATCCTCCCTTGCTCCTGCGCAGAACCGGAGCCGTCCTGCCCCGTTCTCCAGGATGGCTGCAACCTGGTCCCACTTTCCAGTCTCCGCCGTTTCTCTCCGACTTGAGCCTCCGGCTCCCAGGCAGCCGCTCACACCTGCACCGCACAGGCCGGGAGGTTTCTCCCGTCCAGACCGTGTTTTCTCCCCCGCGTTATCGGGGCCCAGGACAGAGTGCGGGCCTGGAGCTGGGCGCTGATGAAAGACGGGCCACAGTGAAGTCCCTGCTGGGGCCCTTGGACGCGTGTCTTAACCCTCCCTGACCTCCTTTGGTCTCTGCGTGCAGGAAACTGGGCAACGGCAGCTACCTGCCCACTGGTTTGTGGTGGGGATTTAATGAGACAATGCGTGCAAATGACACAGTGCATGCCGAAGTATTTACAGGATGAAACTGTTTATTTTTTTTAATTCTGATTTTGTGTGCTTTCTCCATTTCTTATTCTCCCTTCTCTTCCCTCTCTTTCTGTTCTTCCTTTGTCCTCTCCTCATTTTCTTCTTCCTGCTCCTCCACCCCCGCCCTGTCTTCCTCCTGCTCCACACACGCCGTGCTTCATTATTTTTAAGTGCGTACTCATGCTTTCTGCCTCGGAAAACCTTCCTCATTGGGTTACGTTCCTCTAGAGAGCGGAGGTCCACCGGTCCGGGGATCAGGACGGCTGACCCTCGTAGGTGGAGGGAACTTTTCTTCTGGGCAAAACCAAAACAAAACAGCTGATCATTCATCAATCAAATTACCAAACACATATATCTAAGCTGTCTTAAGGATTTTGGGAGGCACAGGAGAACAATAAAACATGACCTTAGGTTGTAACTAATTTATATCCCACCTGGGAACTGGATGTTTAAGTGAACTCATTAGCAATATATGATAGCATATGGATATAAACAATGGGTTAAACTTTGACTATAATTGGTATTAACATAACGAGGAGATTGATGATAACTCTCACGCAAGTGAGAGTGCTCTGTTGGATCTGGTATGGACTGCAGTGGAGCCTGATCAGGCTGACTCCATCACCAGACTGAAGTGGGCCACCTGAGAGTGGCCTGGTGCTGCCCACCTGACCCGAGGGCTCCCCCTGTTGGTTACACGGAAGTGGGCACACCCCTGCAACCCGGGCCCAAGCTCACCAGTCCCATCGCCTCTACGGACAAGGACTTTTAAGAGCCTTCTAACTAGCAAGTCCTGTGTCCTTCATCATTCCAGGGGGCCTCTGTCTACAGGTGCATTGACTGTTGACTCAGGAACAGGTAGGGTCTGTTCTGAACTGAGCAGGACCATCTCAGAATTCCCCATGGGAGTTAGGCCCCATAGTCACAGGGGCAAGCAGCTGGGAGCTTTCAGCGGGCAGGCTAGGCAAGTCTCTCTGTGGCAGAATTTCAGGGTTATGAGGATACTGGGCTGTCTTCTGCTCCTGCTCCACTGGGCTTCGAGTTGAGTAGCTGAGACTAGTTTCCTTGCCTAAGGGTTTGCCTAGTTCACTTGCAGCCTTGTGATGGGAATCCCAGCATTTTAAATCGTAGGCAACTCGTGAGAGAGGTTCAGGTTGGCCCACGGGAGAAACTTTTTGTTTCTGGTATTACATAATATTAACGGTATACATATTTTATTTAAGTATATAATTTTTTCTCCTAGCATTCCCATTTGGTTTCTTAGTTTCTATCTTGCTGCTATAACTCATCTCTGTTTGCACATGTTGAATAAACACCACTTCCACTGGACTGTTAATAATATTTAGTGCAGTATTTTGACGTCCCCGTGATCATTCCAGCATCTCTGCCCCCGGCGGCTCTGTCTCTGTGGACTGTCCTTTTAAACACAGACCACCTTTTTGTCGCTTCGGGGGTCTCATAATTCTTGATTTGATGACAGAGGTCGTAAGGAAAAGAACACCCCCCAAAAAAGGCCAATTCCAGCAGAGGCGGCTGAGTCAGACCAACCCGTGTGATTGATTTCAGCTGTCCCTGCTCTCGGCAGATTTACGAGACCGAGGTCATGCGGCTTCAGCTCTTTGGAAGGCGAGAGGAGGGCTCCGTCCTCCGTGGGACTTGGACCCGAGCTCTGGCCAGGGCTCAGGTTCTCTCACGCTTTACGGCCACGCCGACTCTCTGCACCCTGGAGTGCTTTCTCTGTCCCATCGCCCGACTGCGAGCTCCTCACGTGGCTCTCGGCACTCCTTGTCCCCCATCCACATACCCACACCCCCCGGGCGCTCTGACCTTTGGGAGATGTCTTTCCAGCTTCTTGCCTCGCCTCCAGCCTTCAGCCGCCTTTGCCTGTCTTCATGGAGAGACCAGCTGCCTCTGGCAGACTCTTCTTTCCCTGTCCCCAGTCTTTGATGGGCTGCTTCTGGCAGGGGAGGCCCTGTGTCCCTCCCGGAAGGTCCCTCTCCTGTCCCCAGCTGGCCACAGTGCCGTCACTCCGCGGCGAGGGAAGAAGGCGAGGGGAGTGGACCGGCTCTGAGGCCCGGGCTCCTGGGGGTGCCCCGTGCCGGCCCTCGCTCGGGCCTCAAGGAGTACATGAGGGCTTGGGTGGCTGCTGCTTCCTCTCCCCTGTGACAATGTCCTCCTCTTTCTACCCCCTCACCTCTCGGAGGGAAGCCAGGGTGGGTCATTTCTCGTCTAGGGAGGGTTTCCGTTTGTAAGACAATTTCCTTAAGCATCTGTTACTTAATTGGATGTTCACGACATCCTTATGAATCCATCTCTGTTTTACAATGAGAAACCGAGGCACGGGGGGGGGCAAAGACGCTTTGCCCAGACCTTGCCGAGAGCGCACCGCCAGCTACCGACAGAAGCCGGAGGAAGCTTCAGGCCGTCGGCCTGCAGCTCCGCGTGACCGGGACGTTGCCTCTGGGATCACTTCCGAGCACACAGGGGACGGTGCCGTTGCGGGCCGGGTCTCCCGTCGTCGTCCCGAGTTCCCCCACGGAAGTTTAGAAAAGCGGGGGACCCTCTACTCCCTTTCCGAAGAGTCTCAGTGCAAAAGTACCCCGAGGTCTCTGAACATGTCTGTGCTTTTGAAACCTGTTTAACGTATTTCTTAAGGTTTTCTAAGACCACATCCACTCCACTCCACTCCAGCAAAGTCTGCAAACACGTCAGAGCAGGAAGGATCGTCCCTGTTGCCCGTGTGATTAATCGAATCCTCCACGACAGCTGCCGTGAGCAGGCAGGTTTTTTTTTGACACAAACCACGCTCAAGAATGACAGTCGGTGTGGACAGACATCTCTGGCGCGTCAGAAGCCACGTTTTGAAGGTCGTTCGTGCTGTCAGTCGATGGAGTCAGTCCCTGAGCAGCTTGACATCAGGCTGCAGTTCAAAGGAATGCCTTGGTCACGTTTCTCCCACAGGACGCCTCACCCATATTTAGTTATCGAACGGGCGGAGGCGTGTGCGGCAGCCTGGTGTGTCTCTGTGTTCCTAGCAACGGGCAGCCAGGGCAGAGCAGCGCTGGAACAGGACATCTCTGCCTCTTGTCACGGGTGACGAGGCCCACGGGTGTCAGAGATTAATGAGCCGGAGACGGAACGAAATACTTGCCAGTGGAAAATATGCCCCCCCCCCACGAACAACACGGAGGTAAGCGTGGGCGCACACCGTGTGTGTGGAGCCGCGTAGCCTCGAGTTTTCGGGAAGTTTGTGTATGAAGTCATTAAAAACGAACACCATCACTGGAGGTAGCTGATGCTACTTTTTATTATCTTCACTTTTTATTATTTTTGTGGTGAACATTTCAAGGCCACTGGCTTATGTTTTAAGAAATAAATTTTTTTAATTGAATCTTTACTTTTTAATTGCCAACAAATTTCCTGGACAATTTAAACATTTTTAGAAAGTACAGTTACATATAGAGGTAGAGAAAGTCTCTAGGGATTTGTATATTGTGGGAGGCCGCTCTGCGTGGCGTGGGCCCAGCTCCCACTGGGAGATGCACAGGACCCATGGCCACAGATAGGTTCTCCCGTGGGGAATCAGGCCTGCAGTGAGCCTAGGCTGCTATGAGTCTTGTTTTTTGCTAAATCTCCCTCACCCTGAATTGAGGACATTTACTGCAAAGCAACTTCCTAAAAACCATGCGAAACCTTCCCAGGATGAGTGTAACCGGTTCAACTACTTTTGCCCTTTCATTTGCAAATACCCCTCTTCTGTGATGTGATTAGCAGCACCCTCTCCTTTGTTTCCTGTAGAAGGTAACCACCTAAAGGGAGCCTGTGCATAGTAAATGAGGACCTTCTTGTCATGTGCCCAGTAAGACAGTAAAAGCTCATTGGAGCGAGGGCCAAGGCTTTTGCTCCCCTTGAGAGAAAAGCCATGCTGTCCCTTTTCCTCCACCGGACTTGGTAATCCGGTGTGAATGTCCCATTTTCATCTATAATGACGTGGACCCCCTGAGCCAGGGTCCGCACCAGTATATACCACTGGGGTTAAACTGAAAACACTTTCTTGGATGAATTCTTTTTTTTATCCTCTAGTGAGGCTATGTTTATTGATTTGAGAGGGTGGGGAGAGAGAGAGAGGGGGACAGAGAGAGAGAGAAACACTGATGTGAAAGAGAAACAGTGATCACTTGCCTCCCATATGCGCCCCAACCAGGGATCAAACCTGCAGCCTAGGTGTGTGCCCTAAGCGGGAACCGAACCCGCAACCTTTTGGTGCATGGGACGGCACTCCAACCAGCAGGGCCACCCTGCCACGGTTTGGAGGAATTCATGAAAACAGTGGGGCAGTCGACTGCAGGACGGGTAACTTCCTCAGGTAATTTTGATGCTCGCATCCATCGAGGGGCACAGGACCACCGTGTGTGAAGTGCTCTGGGTTCTGACGGGCCCCGGGAGCAACCGAAGCCACACATGGAGAAAGGAAGGTCCGTGGGGTGGCAGTTTAGCGGCACAAAGGTACCTACACGACTGTGGTAAGATTAGAGTGCACTTTAGGAAACTATGGGAACTTTGAATATATATGTGTGTGTGTGTGTGTACATATATATGTATGTATATATGTATGAAGCCTGCAGAAGTGCAGGACAGAAGATTTTTGCGGTACGTGATGGCATTCGAGTCCGTCAGCGACCCCACGGAGACCCCGGGTGGCTGGGGAAGGACGGAGAGCGCTGCGCCCAGAGGAGAGCCGCACCAGCGCACGGAGGCCGGGGTGCGCCCGACGGGGGCGCGCGCGGGCAGGGCTGGCGGAGGAAGCTGACACCGACCGGTGGTGCACCAAGAAGGACACACTTTCATTGGTGTTGTGTGTGTGTTCAGAATGTTTAAACTGGATCTAGTCAGACGGAAAATCCAAACTGTAGGACATTCTGGAAAATACCTGGTCTGGGCCTTTAAAAGTGTCCCTGTTTCAGCCCTGGCTGGCGTAGCTCAGTGGATTGAGCGCGGGCTGCGAACCAAAAGCATCTCAGGTTCGATTCCCAGTCAGGCTACATTCCTGGGTTGCAGGCCCTGGCCCCCAGCAACCGCACATTGATGTTTCTCTCTCTCTCTCTTTCTCCCTCCCTTCCCTCTCTAAAAATAAATAAATAAAATCTTTAAAAAATACCTTAATAAAGTGTCACTGTTTCAAGTGACAAAAAGGCAAGACAACTGGGGGCAATGTGTGGTTCTTGACTACAACCTCAAGAGAAAAAGGAAATGTCGGGCTACAAGGAACCCGATGGGTTAACTGGGAAAACTGGACAAGGGACCGAATGCTCCGTAATTCCGTAATGGCACTGGGCTGGCGTTACATTTCTCGGGAGTGAGCTAAGGGGGGTGTCATCCCGGAGGATGCCTTTGATCTGAGGCCGGGCCCTCTGACGTGGCCGGGCCCTCTGACGTGGCCGGGACGGAGAGTTACAGCATGGGCAGGGAATTCTCAGCGGCCCGGCGCGGCGCGGTCGCACGCACACACACACGCGCAGGAGAGCGGCAGAGCCGGCCAGCGGTCGACTCGAGGGAGCCGGCCCCAGGCCACGTGGGTGCTTCTCTCACTCTTCCTGCAGCTTTTTGGCAGGTTTCAACACTTTCAAACTAAGGAGGAGGGGAATTAATTCCTTGGGAACGTTCAGATGCTCACAGAATTTTTACGGCCGCTTCTATGTATCTGATGCTCACAGAACATCTGTTGGTGAGTGAGCTCACTTCACGGCTGTGCTGCCCTGGGCTTGTGGCAGCTACTCTGGCGGAAATGTTTGCTTTCTGGCGGTCGTTAAACCGCGCAGTAACGCCGCCGGGCCACGTGGCGCCTGAAGTGACCGCCATGGGTCCCCGGCCGCCCCGTCTTCCTCCAGGATAGCCTTGTGCGTTGTCTTCTGACACTGCCCTCATCCCTGCCGGTGTCGCCACACGTTTTCTTGCCAACATTCCACTTTGCTTTTTCCGGTGTTTATAGAACACTGCTCACTAACCTGTCATGAGACCGTTCAGTACATGTGTGCTGCGCATATTTTACACGCCTCTGGCTTGGGCAGGCGCCGGCCCCGCTCTCGGGGAACTTGCGCTGTTACTGGTGACATGTGACACCGGCCAGCTCACTCCAGGAAATGTACCACCGGGACGGAGTGGGAGTTTCTGTCTGTCTCGAGAATCACGAGAAAAGTTGGTGTGACTTTCTGGCCGCAGGGAGGTTGGGAGGGAGACACTCGGGTACATTGTAGTGCGGCCAGAGTCGGGGTTGTTCCCAAGGAGTGGAGGCTCCCAGAAGCTCCCCGAAAGGGGCGAGCCTCCTTACCCAGAGCCGGGCCGCGTGCTCCCCTCCTCAGTCACTCTGTTCGGGGTTCGGTCACACGGGGGCTTGGGTGACCTGCTCCGTGAGGGCGTCTGAAAGGGCCCATTTACTCATAGTCTTTCCATCCCCTGAGCTGATTAATAGCAGCTCAAACGGCTAATAGAGGCTTTTTCCAGAGGAGCTTGTGGGTGTGCGCTGCTGACTCACTCACCCCCTCATATCCTGTCCCCGTTGTGACTGAACTCGAGGGCCAGTCGGTTCAGCACCAGCCTGTCGCCACGGACACCACCGAGGCAGACTTGGCCCAAGCGAAAACGTGCCTGTGAAGTCGCCACCCTCTAAACAGTAGCCTCACCGTTTTTCATGAGAACCCTCAGTTTATTCCGCCTGGCTTTACCTCCGTGGGGGGACATTAGCATCAATAGAAAATTCATCTCAGCATTCAACAGGATCCAAGTAATGTAGCCACGACATTGAAGCAAAATTGGCATCATTATAAGTTGAAATCGTGGGCCACTTTACAATGTAAACCTGGTAACCAAGGAGGATTCATCAGGAAGTGGATATGGAGGTTATTATTATGATTTTTAAAAGCACTCAGATCTCCCTTAAAATAGGACACAGAGAAATACAAAACAAGAACCCTAAAAGCACAACAGCCCATCCCCCCAACTGTGAGGAAAGTTTCCACAGGCAGCAAGGGATTCCAGAAGCCGACTCCCAGGTGGGTGGGGGGTCCCTGTTGACCGTGAGCTAGGATGGGACAGGGAGTAGGAGAGAAGGGGCACACAGGGCTGAGCTGCGGGGCATCCCGGAGCCAGAATGGTGGCAGGTGCATCGAGTGCGTTTCGCGACAGAGCATCAACCAGCACACGAGACAATAGACACGGATGGTTAGAAAGGCTACACGAAGGGATCTAGGAAAATATTTTTAATCTACGCAATATCATAAAAACTATCTGAGAATTTAACTTCAGAATGAAGGTGCTGAGGACCTCAGGGTGAATAATTAAAGCTGATGATCTCCAACTCACTTTCCATACTGAACTGGAAGTTTATGTTGGAAGTCCTGTATGCACATATTCAGAAAGGAAGTGTAAAAAGTCAAGTAGGCCTCCTTTACACACCACACAGCAAATTGCCAAGAGCAGCCAACTAATCCACAGAATGTAAGAGGATGAAGGTGCTGTGGTAGCAGAAAGAAAACTGATGGAATAGAAGAAACACTCAAAGGGTCAATAAGGCCAAAGTCGCTGTCACAGAAGAAGAATAAAATTGCCAAACTCTGAGCAAATGTTATCTGCAACACGGAAAGACTGAAAAGCTCTTCATTCACATCACTACTTTCCACCCTAGTGTACTGGAGGCCCCAAGCAATACACTAAGAAAAAGAAAAAAAAAGTTAGCAAAGTAGAAAATAAAATTGATATTATTTGCAGAAAATATAATCATATATATGCAACCCTGAAGAGATTTTACACATAATTAGTATTGATTAATAAGAGAATTTAACACACTTACTGACTACAGCCAGTCTACAAAAAAATGGTTACATTTATATGTACCAGAAATACGGTTAGAAATAAAAACTTGAGAACAAGTACTATTTAAAGCAATACAAAAAATTCAAATACCAAACTTTAAATATATGCAAGAGCTCTGTAAACATTGTAAAATAACATTTGAAGGAATTAAATAAGGCCTAAATAACATTGAATTCATGGATCGTACAGTTCAACATTAAAACAGTTGATTAATGCCGTACAGTCAAGATCCCAACAGAGCTGCGTTGTTTGGGAGGCTTGGCTTGTTAGCTGCTGCATGCATGTTTGTGGATGGAGAAGCAGTTTCGAGCCCTGGCCGGCGTAGCTCAGTGGATTGAGCGTGGGCTGCGAACCAGGCATCACAAGTTCGATCCTAGTCGGGGCACAAGCCTGGGTTGTAGGCCACGGCCCCCAGCACCCACACATTGATGTTTCTCTCTCTCTTTCTCCCTCCCTTCCCTCTCTAAAAAGAATAAATAAATAAAATCTAAAAGAAAAGAAAAGCAGTTTCCATTTCAAAGCTGGGAGTCAGTTATCTTGCAAGTCTCATAGGTTGTTTCTAGTATCTTGGAAAACTCATGAGCCCCAGGCACTTCGGGTGAAACGCCCCCTCTGCGCTGCGCCCGGCACAGTGCACTCGCAGGTCCTGGTGCTCTCACTCTGACACCTCTGTGCACTCCTGCCTCTGTTCTGATGACAGAGAGACCGGCTAATGCTCTTCTCTCAACAACAACACCAACAACAACCCACGCGTGTGTTGCTCAGTGGCTTGACTTGGAAATCTATATGGATACGTGGAGGAAAATTGTGCTTATTCATTTCATGAAACTATACAGTTAAAATAAATGCATGATGTTTAATAAATGTGTATGTGTATAATAAAAATGTGTATTCTTGGAGGTTAAGCATCTTTGTCCTGCTTTCCCCATGGGGTGCTCCAGCAGGACGACATTTTTGAAAAAATATGACTTCTACCCGTATTCAAAAAGTAGACCAGTAATTTCCTGCTTTTCCTGGTATTGAATTTTCTGCTGTGCTTGTCTTCCCCCTAGTGGCTAGAGAGCAGAGTTCCAAGACAAACTCCACAGGTAAGAACTTGATGATTCGTTTCCGAGAAGCTATTATTGTAATTTTTAAGTTTAAGCTGACTCTCCGTGCAGCATATTACTAAACCGAGACATCTGCATGTTAATGCCACAGACACTGGCGCACGACTCTGTGTACTAATACACACAGGGTCGCAAGTACGCGCCATCTCGTTTTGTCTGTGGGGGCGGTACCATGTTACAGACCAGAAAACCTGGCTGTGTGTGGTCTGACAACTTGGTGAAGGGCAAATCTAAATAACAACAGCATCCCCAGAAAGTCGACTGAAAACTCCATTCTATAAGCAAGTTGAATAAGATCATGTGATGAATTAGTATTGTCAGTTTTCTGGATCAGAAATAGTGCATGTAAATTTTAGGAGGTGGGATTTAAAAGTGTCAGAATCATGAATGTAGTATTTTTAGGGAAATTAACTCTTGTCTCCCTGAAAGGCACCTTGCATTTTTTAAAAAGGAAGCGCCTAGCCCTGGCTGGTATGGCTCAGTGGGTTGAGCACTGGCCTGAGAACTAAAGGGTTACTGGTTCGATTCCCAGTCAGGGCACACACCTGGGTTTCGGGCCAGGTCCTCAGTAGGCGTGCATGAGAGGCAACCAACCACACACTGATGTTTCTTTCCCTCTCCTTCTCCCTCAATTCCCCTGGGTCTAAAAATAAATAAATAAAATCTTTTAAAAAAAGGAAGCATCTATAAAAGTGCAAATATGCCCTCCAGTGGCCAATCTTTACATTACATTTTGGTGAAAATAAAATTTATTTGAGGGGGAAAAAATGAACAGGGAGGAAAGAGTGGTTTGGAGTTCAGAAGCGGGAATGAGATGGAAACCTAGAATGTTCCGTGTTGGACTTGGTGCCTTGGAAATGCACGTGGTATTTCCAGGTCAGAGTGTCACTGGCTAGCGACAGGAGTTTGGAACTCGGATGGAAGTTAAGCACAGGGGCTGTCAGCTCGGCGGCCATAATCTAGTCTGGACTTCTTCGACGCCGTGCACGTGAACGAGGCCATCTAGGAGGAGGTGGGCAATTTTGACTTTTCTGCCTGCGGGGGGGGGGGGGGGTACAGTGAAGTCGTCCGAGGAGAGAGAGGGTGGAAGGCGGAGGGCTACGGTGTCCCAGAGATCGAGGACAGAGTTTCAAGGACTGCGTGGCCCATCACAGGGCATGCTCCTGAGTGTCAAGGAGGAGACTCGAAAACTGCAGAATTTGGCGACGCGGAGGGTTTTGAGCCCAGGCCCCGCCCAGTTTGAGCGGAGGGAAGCCGGCCTGGAGCTGGCTGAGGGACGACGGTGCAGCCTCATCCGGAGGAGATGCCAGGGGGCAACTGTCCAGAACTGTGCCGTTCTGGGGGGCGAAGGAACCGGTGGGAGCTTCCCCTCTGTCCGGTCCTGTCTTCTCCCAAATGGGAGTTAATAAGAGAACATTCTCGTAGTTCATGGGTCAGCATCTCAGTAGAGAGAAGCGTCAGCAGGAAGCTGGTGACGGAGGAATGACGTCACTGACAAAGATGATGAGCAATGAGAGTGACTTGGGGGGGCCGGTCCCCAAACGGAGGGCCTCCCACTCAGGAGTGGCTGGAAGGCCAGGGACTGCGGTGTAGACACGGGTGACATTGGTCTTTAACTAAGCCCACCTGACCGCCTGCGAAAACC
The DNA here is from genome assembly GCF_019186645.2 of Phyllostomus hastatus. NCBI lineage: Eukaryota > Metazoa > Chordata > Mammalia > Chiroptera > Phyllostomidae > Phyllostomus > Phyllostomus hastatus. The sequence continues at coordinate 19,747,939 of NW_025333607.1, read as the reverse complement.
CTGTCCTTGGAGTTGCAAGGTCATGTTCTTTGCTACAGGTTCTTTGTGCTTTCCAAAGCTTTGGAAATAAATATGCAGCTACTTGAGGTTTCATTTTTAAATCCACGACTGAACCTCCACATGGTAAGGACTCGACAAATACTCGTCGAAAGGACCTGCCTTAGTTAAACTTAGAGCAGAAAGCGGCCCATACTTGCTTGATTTCAGGAAATCCGGGAAGGTCCAATCGCCACACACCATTTCCACAAGGAGGCCAGCGATATTTGAACGGCCGCTTCGCAAGATCACTTGCTGACTCAGCAGGTCTAGGGGAGATACTGACCCTGTACAGTCCGCTCTGCCGAGTGCTGGGGCGGCCGAGGACGCCAGGCTGCAGCCCTGCACTGAGGGGAGGGTGTGCACACTCGTGTGTGTGTGCGCACGTGTGTGTGTCCACACGTGCGCACACATGAGCCTGCTGAGAAGGCACTCTCTCCTTCCCCAGCTGGAGCCCAGCAGCTGGCGGGCCGCGTGGTGTCTGTGTGTTACTCTCCATGTTTCCACAGTTGTGCTCTCTCGGTGGGAGGGGCGCCCACAAGCTGTTTGGCAGTGTCGAGAGGGAGGGATCGTGCGTCACCGTGGTCACCGTGAGTAGCAAGAGATCATTTAAGCGGCCAGTCGAACCCTCGGGAGCGAGGAGAGCCTGAGGCCGTGGAGGAGGACGGGGCTAGTGGACGGGTGGAGACGGCGGGGGTGTTTCTGCAGCAGGGACAGGACGGCGGACACCTGGGAGAGTGGCGCCCCCTCCCCTCCGCACTGGCAGGATTTCCCCTCCGTCCCACACGCCCCATCTGTGACGGCCTAGTTGCCGTCAAAGTTTTTTCTTTTTTTTTGTCAAAATAGTCTTGTGTTATTTATCATGCAGAGCAAGCAAGAAAGGTACCCTTTTTAAGTGTTTCCAACAAACACCTTTTATTAAACGGATGTCTGTTGCGTGAATTCAGGATGATTGTCAAGTCCTTGGCTGGTTACACAGACTTTGACCTGCGGACCCAAAGTCTGATTTTCACTGTGGACGTCCTGTTTGCAGGCTTGCCCATGGGCTGACCTTGGGAACTAGGAGGGCAGCACCAGGGTCTGTCTGTGGTCAGGTCTCTGCCGAATTGAGACACTCCCAGTAGGAGGAGGAAAGTGCGTGTGAGGCTATTGTCCCAGCCCAGGCCTGCGCTGCAGGAAGCCAGAAAGCTCTCTGCGAGGAAGGAGTTTTCCAGTTTGGAGTGTGGAAATGCTACTGTTGTACGTGGGCTGCGTGTGCACTGTTGGTGTCACTGCACAGGGCCCTTAGTCCTGCTTCTAGAAAACCTGATTTACGGAGTCTGGACAGAGGTAGTGGAAAAGGAGAGGGCGAATAGATTTGTAATTTCATTACAGCCAGGTACCTTTCAAGTTTTTGAAAACGAAATCTGGCCCCTTGGATGTGTTTTGTTTGTTTGTCTGACTGGTTTATCCTGTGGAATAAGGTCAGTGTTACATTTAAAATCTTAAACAACTTAATCTCTGGGTACGACAGAAATCACAATTAGAGGGGCGTTTTGCTCAAGTAAAGCAAGCCTTCCCCAAACTTTGGGGTTTAGGGCCTCTTTACCCTCAAAACCACTCCTGAAGACACCAAAGAAATTCTGCTTCTATGTCGATATTTGTGATAGTGGAAATTAAAACAGAACTGTACAAAATTATTTAATTCATTAAAAAACTAATAACCTCATAGCATGTGAATGTAAGTGACATTTCAAATAAAATGGTCATATTTTCCAAAGAGAAGTGTAGCGAGAAGAGTGGCAGTGTGTTGCATCTTTGCACGTCTCTTTAACGCCTGGCCAAGTAGCGGTCGGCTGTGTTAACGCATCTGTGTCCGGGCATCAGCTTCTGTGGTGTGCTGCCCTGGTCGAAGTTACGATGATGAAAATCCAGCCTTGCACACACATATCCATATACGTGTATGTAGTTGACAAGGGGAGAATATCTTAAAGACGTTTATAAATAATTGTGAATAGTCGTCTTCGATACTATACTCAAACTCAGCCGCTGCAGGTTCTTAAAGGTTCACTGCAGTTTGGGACTGAAACTCTGCCAGTAAACTTCCATCACGTTAGAGTCCACTGGCCCGCCATGCCATGAATGCAGCTTGTACCCTCGCACGCTCTGTGACAGGGTGTATTGAGCATCTGGAAAATATTATGTTGAGTTACGCAGATTTCCTAAACGTTCATGAATTTCATCATACAAGATCACAAATTGTATTACTATCACTGCCAAGTCCATCCAAAAAGTCTGCCAGAACTGGAAGGCTCCGGAAGCCTTCCCTTGCCGCTTACACTGTGTGATTGGCAGTGAACACTGTCACTTGTGTTTCTTAAGTGACAGGCTCGCTTTGTTCACTTTCAGGGACAGTGTCTGCCAGATCCTCGCATCTGAGTCATGGTGTCTCTCTGCCACCTGTCCTGCAGTGCAGCTAGTTCAGCTCACAGCCCAACTGCACAAATGATCGTCCTCGTGACAGCCTTCGAGCTCTGGTATGCAAGAGTGCCCGTGTGTCCTTCCCCCTCCGTCACACAGAATAGTGGCGACGTGCACTCAAGGGTCTGGATTTAATAATGTTAACAATGTTTGCCGCTCCGTCGAGGACACCCTTACGTGGGAGTGGGTGCGTGAAGACGGTTATGACGCTCACTGTCCCGTTGTCACCATGGCCTTCATTCTGAAGGGCCAGCGTTTGGTCCATCCCTGTTTTGCACACTCAGTATAAATGTCACCACAGCGAAAGTGATGAAGTCTCCTTGTTGGAATGGCTCTGACCTTGCTGAGCCCCTGAACAAGTTTTGGGCACTCTCAGGGGTCTGCAGACAGCGTGAGCAGTGGCCGCCAGATGAAATTACTCAGTAATACGTTTCCACATAGTTTAGCACCTACTGGATTTTTGGTGTCCAGTTCTACTTATGGACCGCTTGAATATTAATAATTGTTGTATTTTAATCTCAATCAGATAATCAGTTTATTGCACAAAATTCTATTTTGATTGTTAAAAGAGTGTCTATGAGTTGCCCTGGCTGGTGTGGTTCAGTAGATTGAGCACTGGCCTGCGAACCAAAGAGTCGCCGGTTCAGTTCCCAGTCAGGGCACATGCCTGGGTTGTGGGCCAGGTCCCCAGCAGGGGGCGAGCAACAGGGGGCCACACTCTGATGTTTCCCTCCCTCACTTTCTCCTTCCCTTCCCCCACTCTCTAAAAATAAGTAAGATCTTTAAAAAAATGTCTGTGAGTGACTGAAATGGTTGAATATTATCTTTTCCTGCCAATTCACTTCCTGGGGGAATGTAATTTATGAAGCAGCAGAGATGATAGTGTCTTCGAGTTCCATTTGGGGGAAAGATGGTGAGATCAGTGGAAAACAGCTGTTAATTTTCTGTGCTATCTAAAATCATAGCTCAATATCTGTCACGTTCTCTTCAATCATGTCTGGCCTCCTATTCTTTTAAAAACTGTCTTTGAATTATTCACTGAAATTGTGAAACCTCATTATCCGGTACGTGGATTATTCCCGGGCAGTGCATGCCTTATTTTACACCGAGTGGGTTTTTTCCCTGGAAGAGCCACCCGTGTTTCTTTGACCACAGTGAGCGATGTTACTGGGGTGTCCAGGGGGCCCTCTTTCAGGCCCCTTTGCTCATTTCCCCTTCTCTCCTGCAGACATCAGTCGCCATTCGTTCTTCCTCGAAGGGGCCAGCTCCTTTCTGGCCTGTGAGTTTCTCTCCTGGAGTGTGTTTGCCGAGCATACTGCAATCTCTCTTCTCTGCTCGCGGGAGATAAGTGTACAGACCCTCATTTGTTCTTGGATATTAACCCAAAGTCAACACGGGAGCGATGAAAAATTAAAAAGTCAATTCGGCGCCCTCCGCGCCCGCCTCCCCTTGTTTGAGCTCAGTTCCTCCCGAGGCCTCGTCCATCCGTCTCCTCGCCGGGACTCCGCCCCTGCCCTCCTGCAGCAAAGCCGGCCGGCTTCACTTCCTTTCCCCGCGTCGTGCAGTTTCGTGGCCCAGCTCGTGAACATTGAAGATCACGTACTCAGTGTCCTCTTGTTTCCCCGTCTACTGGGTGTGCTAACGTGTGCCCCCGTTTCCTGCCGCCACTCTCACCACCGCCAATGTGGGGATGGCGTTTGGAGATGGCGCCTCTGGGAGGCGGTGCCGGCCGGACGGGACCCTGCGGGTGCGCCCCCCGTGGTGGGGTCGGCGCCCTCCCACGGGCTCGCCCTCGCCTGCTCTGCGGCGTGTGCGGTCGCCTGCGGTTCGGGAAGCGGGTCGCGCCGGAACCCGCCCGTGGGGGGCGCCCTCCCCCAGCGCCCCGGCTCTCTGACCGCAGCCTCCGGAACCCGAGGGAACGCCCTGGCTCTGCCGGCTGCGGGCCCGGCCGTGGGCGGTTTCCCAGGGCGGAACGCGCCGACTAAGACGCTCTCTCTCAGGGAAAATGTCTGCCCCAGACCAGTTCAGCTGCCCGTTTTGCCCATGTCCACGCTTGACTGAGCTGCCGAGCAAACCCCGACGTTTCCAAATGACCGGGGACGGGAGTCGCTTCTGCTCGTTCGGGCGCTGGCCGGTAGCGCGGTTCGGCTCACGGCCCGCGATGCACGTTGGCCAGCGCGGGCGTCAGGTCCAACTTGACGAAATCAGCGCCAGGCGCACCTTGCGATAGGGCGGTTTGCAGAGACGTCTCTGGGCTGGGGGGCGGGGAATGACTGCCGTCCCCCACAGTAAGGCACAGCTGGAGGTTGCAACCGTACTCACCGTAAGGACCGACCGTCTGCTCCGGGGCCTATCCACCCTCGGGCGTATTCAAGGTGCCCGGCCCCGAATGCGCACAGGCAGGAGGGCGGCCGCGCAGCAGTGCAGGTGGGGGGGGGGGGCGCGGGCCCAGTGCCAGCGACAGCCTCCCGGAACACCTCTCTCCGGCGAACCTCTCTGCTGATGTTGTCTCATCCCTCGGGAAGGCCGTGTCCAGGCTATTCAGTGTAATGTGGACAGTGAACACGAACCCTTCAGAGGAGCTAAGGGCATTTCCTAGTCCATGTAGAACCTTTGAAAAAAGGGAAATGATAGTGGATGCAACAGTGTCTTCTGAGTCCCTAGACCCAACGCACTGGCCGTGACAGAACAGCTCCTCGTGTTGGCCAGAGACTCGGTCTGGCTCCTTGGGGAGGAACTCGGTGATTTCTGTCTCGGTCGGCTCTTCTCAGCTGTTTGGGTTTTTGGGTGAGCAGTTCCAGGATATCCTGGGGTCTGAAGTTTTGTGAGTGGCGCAGGGTGCTTGCCTGTGCGGCAGAAGAATTTGGAATATTTTGGTGCAGCGTATTTCCCTCGCGAAGACTTGTGTTCTCAGTTAAGGGTAACGAGATGATGGGCGGAAGTCTTCTCTTTGGAGAATTGCTTTCATTTTCACTTTTGTGTTTCCGTGGAATGACACTGAGAAAGTGAAACCACATCCAGGGTGAGGCATATACCAGTTTCCACTAAGGCCAGTCACCCCCTTTCTAAGAGGTAAACCTGCTTTAAAATTAAAACACAATCATCTACTGCTTCAATTATGTTCTCACTTCAATAATAATAGTAATGGTAATTTAGCTCTTACGCAATGCTTATTATCAGCTGAACTTCTAAGCGATGCTTTACAGATGATAAATAATTTAATTTTCCCAAAAACCCCATGGGGGTAGATACAGTTCATGTCTCTGCTTTCCAGACGAGGAAAGGGGGGTCCCGAGAGTTGTAGGAACACACGCAGGGCCACGGGGCCATGAGGCGGTAGAGCTGAGATGTGAACCAGCTCCCCGGAGTTCATGCTCCCCATCACTCTGAAAAACACCTGAAAACTACGGTGCAAGTTAGGGTTACTCCGTGTTGCTGAGCAACGATGCGGTGATACAGAGGAAGATTCGAAAACCACGCACGTCCTTACTAAAAAGAGTAATTAGCACCGGGATCCAGTAATATTAACCCCATGCATCAGTGCTCAGTTACGGGTGATGAATGCCCGTGGCCTTGGGGTTTTTCAGGCTGCAAGGAACAGAGTTGTGTTTGGTTTTGGTGTGTCGTGGAGCTTCCGGTGGAGGGAGAACAGGAAACAGCCCCAGACGCCTGAGATTAAAACGAAATTCTGCCGCGGTGCCTTGGGGGGAAGTGGAGCCGTGTTCTGCATTCGGCACCGGTTCCCTGGGGCGGTGTCCAGGGACCCAGCTTCTCCACTGCCTCCCACGGAGCCCTGCTGTTTTCCTGCCCCGGCACATCTGTTTCCTCTGCCCGTACTGCTGCTGCTGCTGCTGCTGCGCACTGACCCTGTCTGCACGTTTCCCATTCGAACTCGCCCAGACAGAGTATTTGTTTTGGTTGAGTTGTCACCACCCAGCATGCGGGCCTATCTCATGGACAGAGTCCTGTGACGGTCACCTGTGCTGGTGGGTGGCTGCCTTCAGGACCAACACCCAGCCCTGCTCCAAACGGCTGTGCCCAGGATCAACAACCTGTGCATGTGAATTCCGAGGCTGGTTCCTTTAGACGGGGACTAAGGACAGACAGGGAGCAAGCACATCGTGGCCAACTCATACCCCTACTCCCCCGCCCCAAAACTGTGTAAACACCAGTCAGCCTAAAACTCTCTTCAATTAAGCTTGAGCCCATAAACTTCTTATTGAAAATGGATGAAAGTGAGATTTTCCGAACACACAATTAAGGCAAACTGAATTAGCCGAGTATTAGGTTTGAAGCAATATTATACAATGTGTATAAACTGAAATACACACGGCCAACTTTCTAATCCTTGCACTTCTTTTCATCCGGAAATTTAAGAACTGACTGCAGTGTGAGAACCAGAAGTTTCATGTGGAGGTGAATTCTCCCAGAGAAGACTTCAATTATTCGCTTCCATTGCCATTGGTTTCCTTCTATTTGACTGCAAATAACAAAGCAATTACTCTGTAATTTCCAGGGCATAATGTGCCTTTCGGACTCTAAGCATTGTGGGCACGAGTGATAGGACAGCGAGCGGAAAGGATTTGGATCCGCGGCTGGGGCTGTGTCACCCTCCAAGTCACTGCCAGGGCTGAGGGCTGGCACGTCCTTGACAGAGATTCCCTGACCCTTGCTCCGCATCTGGAAGTTTCTATCCCCGTCTTCTCGTGAAGGTTTAATATGGCAGACTCGGTGCTCATCCTCACGTGGAAGGGAAACGACCTTCAGGGAAAGCAGGAGAAACTAAAGTGAGACAAAAAGTGAGTTGCAGTGAGCTGAGCTTTCCAAGAAAACAGAGACACCCAAGTCAGAATATTTTTAAAAATCGTCTTCCTTTTGTCACAATTTGATGTCTTTGTAACAGGTTTTGTTCATTGATTTCTGTCTTCTTTAGTCTTTATTTGAGAGTTCAAATTCAATCTTGGTATGCCCCCCCTTTTTTTTGGTTGCAAAGAATTTTATTTTTTATTTGTCATTTGCAAAAATGTCTCCAGTACATTTTACCTTACGTGAATGCAAAATCCCATCGTGTGATTTTCCCACCCCCGCGGATCTCCGGAGAAGTGTCGTGAACGGTCTGTTACACTCCATTCTGGCTGAACTCTGGTCCCAGACAGCTTAGAGACAGCGCTGTGCTACTCATTAGTGAAAGTGTTTTTAAATCCGTGGCGGCAAGGACAGGAAAGGCTCATAAAACATTTATAAAAAATCGAATAAACTAGACCGGGACCTGGGAGCGTGGCCCTAAATTGCACCGCAGCCCGAGGTGCGTCACTGAACCCCTCAACCCTCAGCTGCTTCTCCGGCGGAGGCCGCCCTGGTCATCGTCCTGCCGAGTGGGTTGCACTTGGAGTCTTAACACCAGCCCGTTGGTACATGGTGCCACTTTTAGGTCATTTGAAAATCCTAGTTTTTTATTAGGTAAGTAGGATTCCCCAAGAGGTAAAACTTTATTAGCTCTTACTCACGCTTTTTTTTTTTTTTTTTGGAAAGACATAGTTGACAATACAGCTAACGTGCAGGTGGCTCATCGTTAACGGACTCGCAGTGCCATCCATGCCTCGCAGACAGAGGAGAGGACGGTGTCACTCAGTGCGTGGGGGGCTCGCTCTCAGCACCCCCCGTCCCCCCTCCACGCAGCAGAGGTTTCCTGTGGCTCCCTCAGGGACGTTTTGGGGGAAGGGATCGACTCAGTGCAGTTTGATGGTTCCCTCCTCCATTTCCATAGAAGTTGTCCAACTTTTTTTTTTCATATTTTTGGTGTGTCTCTAAACAGTTTCAAAATATTTTGCCAAAAATGTTCAAAGGCCACAGTCACGTTCAACACCCTCCTTTACAGAGAGCGCAGCTGGTCTCCTGAATCGGGCTCGTCGGTGAGTCTAGTTGCCGAAGGAGCTGCGCAGTCAAAAAAAAACATTGTTCTGGTCCGAGAGCAGTTTTCCAGCCTTGGCTGCACGTTGGAATCACCTTGAGAGCTTTACAAATCTTGATGCCCAGTGGGCTCCTCAAACCAATTATTTCAAGTCTCCACAGGTCACTCCACACACAGCCAAAGCTGGGAGCCACTGGGGTGGCGGGGGTGGGGGGAGAGGGAGGAGGTGACCTTGACTGAGGCCTGGGTCAGTAAGTACTGATGGCAAGAGTCCGCTCTGCATAGGGCTTCACAGGGGGCTGCACTGTGATGGGGAAAGGGAGGCATTTTCGGTGGTCCAAGGACCTTCTGTTTCAGGGGTTAGAGAGGGGTGGAGAGAGAGACAGAGAGGGGAGGAGAAAATCAGGTATATGTATGGCATTAAGAATCAGAAATAACTTCATGTGTCAAATTCTGGTAAACCGTCATTTCCTACCTGTGAACATGTGGGCAAGTCACTTAATCTCTAAATCTCTGCTGCTTTTTCTGACGAGGGCCCCACTGATGGGTTCTAGTAAAGGCCGAATGAGAAAACTCACGGGAAGCGCTGCTCTCAAAGCCGCGTCGCAGAAAGTGCTCGGTATCTGCCGACCGACCCTGGTCGGCGTGACCAGCAGGTAGTACTGAAAGTCAGGGTCCCACGCTGGGTGGGATTCCAGCGGCACCCAGGTTGCAGGAGGTCTCACAGGCCAGGCTCCATGGACCTGTTCTTTCTCCAGACCCTGGCGCGTGCGGTGACGACGTGTGGGACTGATGGGTAGGAGGAGGCCCCATGAGGGGCGACGCACAAGAGCCCCAGCATGGGGTTCCTGAATCGTAGCAGGGCGGCAGGAGAGAAATGTGCGGAAGGGGTGTTGTTCAGGGAAATGAGAGCAGAGAATAGGAACCGATTGGGTTTCTGGGGCAGGGGGGGGAATCTGCAAGAAAGAAAAACGTGGAAGTGACTTACGGATGAAAGTCGGGACAGGAGACGGTGCCTCGTTGGGAAGAAAGGGGGGTTTGTCGTCATAGGCCTTTCGAGTCTCAGGTCGGGGCAGACCGCGAGAGAAAGGAAGCGGGGAGGACAGTGTAATGTGACCTCAGCAGGGGGCTCGCCCGTGACCGCAGAATGTGAGTTCCGCTCCAGGAGAGGTCAAGGTCGATGGTGTGGCAGTGACCGAGCTCCCCAAGGGCCACGTGGTCAGAGGAGCAGGGAATCGTCCGTACTCTGGAGGCGACTCAGAATTCGCCTCTGCGGCCCCTTCCCGCTCTCCCTGCCCCGGCCCCGGCCCCGGCCCCACCACTGTCCCTCCGGTGTCCAGCCTCGCTCCTCACCAGCCGATCGCTTCAGTCGCGTGGGACCCGCCCTCACTCCTCCCGCCCTGGAGCTTCCCACGCGGTTCCCACCGACTGGAACGTCCTTCCACTGCGCCTGGGTGACTCCGGCTCCTTCAGAACAGAGGTCCTCCCCCCGCCCACCCCCGCTGTTTATAATGTCCTCCATTCTCCCAGGCCCCTCTCTTTACTTTCTGCGATCACCTTGTGCATCTGTACTTGTGCCATACCGCCAGTTGGATTGTGCTCGTATGTTGTTTATTTTGTCTCTCCGATTAGATGGTGAGTTCCCCTTATGTGTCACTTGATTGGTAAACGTGCACGAGCGTAACAAACTGAACGAAGGGACGAGCGTTTCTCTTGCGTCCCCTCCGCTCCCGTCGGTAAGTTTCCAGCCCCGCAGGGAGCGCCTGGACCTGCACGCAAGGGTCGCGTCTGGCGGCGAGGGCTGCGGAGCGCGGGGGGCGCTGAAGGTGCTGGCACGCGTAGGGCACGGCTGGCAGCGAGCCGCGGTTTGCTCCCGAATGTCACAAGAGGCTCCGGTCCTGACCTGTGTGTGGCTTCGTCGGTTGGGGATCATCCCACAGGGCGAAGGGTGGCTGGTTCGATTCTGGGTAGGGGCACACGCCTGGGTTGCAGGTTTGGTCCCCGGTTGGGGTGCATGCAAGAGGCAACTGATCAATGTTTCTGTCTCACACTGGTGTTTCTCGCCCTCTCTTTCTCTCCCTCTAAAAATAAGTTTTTAAAAAATGTGGATTAAAAAAGAGGTTCCATGAAAAACTGGTGTAAACAGCGCTATGCAGACAGTGGCTGCGATCAGAATGGGTGACTGCCGTGGGCGAGGCCTTCCCCAGCCAGCAGCCAGCAGCCAGCAGCCCGCAGCCCGCAGCCGGCGGGGCCCGGCCCGGACTGGGGGGCAGGGTCCGGTTCGGGGTGGTTTCCAAGTGCCACGTGGCTGCCGGAGAGGAAGAGACGGGTGAGGCCCCCAGGAACGGGAGCCCCGCGTGCGCTGAGCTCTCCCTGCGACCCCAGGACTGACTCAGTGAAACCCGCCTGCTCTTTCTGCCTCTGCAGTGCCAATGACCGCCCCCATCAAACCCGGGGGGGGGAGGGAGGGGGAGGAGGGGAGGGTGGCCGACAGACCTCAGGATCATCAGCTACCGACCTCGGTTCCCCATTCCGTGCCCGCTGAGTGGGGAGGCGGTCAACACAGACTTGATGTCCGCAGTCAAGACAGCGATCCGCGCCCCAGAAGTGTTTTCCCGAATTGTTTCGATTCCTCCTGGAATAGGGTTCCTTAACGTGTTTTTGCTGTAACAAACTTGAGTCCATGTTGGCTGCTCACGAACACGAGGTTTTTTTTTTTAGACTGGCATGAACGGTGATAAAGACACAGACGTGGCTGCACGCCTGTTAACGGTCTCTGACGGTGATTTATTTATTCTCTACCTCTCTTCGCGTCTCTGTTCAGCCCCCCCTCGGAGCCCCGGAAATCACACTCCTCGACACAGTGACCGTTCCTTATTTGCTCTTGTGCACTTAATGACTAAAGTATTTCTGAGCTCAACAGAATACTTAATACTTTTGAGCAGATGCATTAGTATAGTATTTTTAATATTTTCTGCAACAAAATAAAAAAAAATTGACCAATCTGTCAGTAGGCTGTCATATGGAAATGACCACAAGGTGGTGCCAGAGCATTTGAAGTAGGCGCGTTTAGCTCTGCCTGAGACAAAAACCAGGGTGTGCGTTCTCTTAAAACATATTTTTAGGTTTATACATAAGTGACTTAATAAAAACGTAATAAAGTTTCCAATCTTAAGTGTTGTCTGGGTACTGTTTGGGCTCTCAAATGGGAGCGTTAAAGCTGAGTAAACGTTTATAAAAGGAAGCTGTGGATCCGGCCTGAGGGTGGTCAGCCTGAGGCAGATGTAACAGCGTGTCCAGCGTGCTCACAGGGGGGGCGAAGGTGGCCGCCTTGCTCTAAGCATGTAAAATACACACGTGTCTATACATGTGTGCACACAAACATTTCATGCATTCATGTATTGTATAGACTCATAAATATCTATTTTACATATGTTATATAATGTCTATGCCTACTTTATCCCATCCATCCATCCATCATCCATTCATCATCCATCCATCTGTCCATCATCCGTGAGCCGCCTGACTCCCCCCCCCACCCTGACCGGGCCCCCCCCCACCACACACAGTGAGATTTCTCCATTAGCAGTCACTTCAGGGCCTGGGGTGATCTGGCTTATCTGTGTCTCTATTTTAAGTATATTACTATTGAAAATAAGAATTCCCCGTATCATTTTGGGAGACGTTACCAGGTGTTTTTAAAATGCTAGATTGTAATTTATTAATTTATTTTTTAACAAGTACAGGAAAGTGGAATGATTTCAACGGCCAGACAAATACAGACCCAGTCAGGCCAAAGTTCCAGTCAATATTATCCAATTATAAATGTTCTGCCCTTACACATGTGTGCAGTGCTGAAGTCCACGGCCTGGTCAGACTCACTCTTCCGGCGTAGAAACAGGATCGAGAATATAACTTAACAGCCCTCCCCGCCTAGGCTGGTGACAGTCGTGAACTCTGTGCATCGCGGTCAGATGCGTAAAGGTGGCTCGTGCTCAGTTGTCTCAGAGCTTGTATGAAAAACCGTGTGAGTGCTGCTGCAGTTTACTGCGCCCGCCAGCGAGTGAGCTGCTTTGTCTCTGCAGACCTCCCCCAACAGCCGGAGAAAAGACGGAGAAGGAAGAAAGCATACATTGGACTTCAAAGGTTCACTGCTTTGCTACATGTCAAAGACATATATTTGGTTTTGTCACTCTTGCTTGACTTTTAATTTAGTCAATGTCGTGATGTGTAATTTGAAAAATGCTGACTTCATATTTGAGTTGTTAGGATTGGTTAAAAAATTAGGAATGTTGAGAACTGAGTGAACATTAGTGGGCCGACTTATTTATAACCCCAAGGCTGGCATTATAGGATTATATATGCATGTGGTTTGATACCATGTAGCCAATTTTCCGTGCAGCTGGAAAAGCTCTGACAGTGAAATATTCACTGGGTTGAGTGTAAGGAAACACAGCCCTGGCTCAGAAAGGATCACGCCCTGTTGCACGCTGGCCCTTGGACCGCTCGTGCGCTCCCAGCAGGGCGCCTGACGCAGGGACGCAGCCGCACTGGGACTCGAGTCCTGTGCGCATGCTCGGAGAGGCGACGGGGGCGCGGGGAGCCGGGCGTGTTCCGGGGAGACCACCCACTGGCAGCAAAGACCGAGCCAGCGCGGTGGGCTGCGCGCCCAGCCACCGGCTGTGGTCCTCTTAGGGAACCCGCGGTCCCTCCTTCAGAGCAGTGGCTGGCGCACACAGTCGTTCAAGGCCAGTGGCTTGTGTCGTGGATTCGAAGGAGAAGAACCAAAACTGAGCCACGTGTTTAACTGAGATATTTTAAGGGAGGGGCGGACAAGCAGCATGGCCTTGGGATTCCTTACGCGAAGGCAACGGGAGCCACTGAGCCCTTCACCAGAGACCACGGCGCGTTTCGGTCTGGCTCCGGGACAGCCCGAAGGACACCCTGCCGCCCCGTGAGAGGGGCGGAGCGGCCCCGCGGAGAGGCTGCAGCCGAGCCCGCGGGGCTGTCGGGCGTGTCCCGAAGACGCGGCCCTCCGCCAGAGTCTGGGGTAAGTGTCCGAGAGAGTGCCCGGAGAACTCGAGCTGACGTTCCCAAGACTGTTTGTCCCCATGGGCCGGTCCGTCCGAGGGGGACTCACGTGAGACACTACAGTCACAGTGGGAGCCTGCCTCCTGCGATCACACAGGAGGATCGAACGGCTAGCGTGTGGGGTGCATCGTAGTGGCCCAACAAACGTGTGCTGCACGAGCGAATGTTTAGAACTAGCAGGGCCCTAGAGCAATTCTAACGCCTTGGGGGAAAAGCAGGCTTCGAAAGTGGCGGCTCCGTGGCGAAGGCATTCGGCGGTCACTTGGCCGCCGGGCGCCGTCCCGGGGACAGGGCTGCGGAGTGCTCGGTGCTGTGCGTTCTCCTGACCCCTCCGCACGCTCCCTCTGGTCTCAAGGCCTCAGGCCCCAACTTCAGGCCCTCGGCGCCGTTCTGTTGCACTCTCCTCCAAATCCAGAGTGAGCTCCCTTACATGACTCGACTCGTGTTTGTTCCTATCGAAGTCAGACACGTTTGCCCCATTCTCTCTTACTGCCTGTTTTTTAACAGCTTTATCGAGGTGTGACTTTTGTACCATGGCGTTCACATTGTAAGTGTGCAGTGCACTGATTGCAGTAAATTTATACTGTTGTGCAGTCTTCGTCAAAACCCACTTCTAGAACATTTCCATTCCTCCCAGAAGTCCCCTGGGCCCACTCACAGCTAATCCCTGTTCCCGCTCAGCGAAATACATCTCAAGCCTATATGCTGCGTTTTCACAGATGATTAATTATGTGTGTCCTGTTTTTAAAAGGGTCCCTATACTAAAGAAGAGATGTTGAGAGAATATATTATCTGTAAGCAAAGGGGCCGAAATGACATAGCACAGTGACAACTTGCTCTTTTTGAAGGTTTTCATGGTACCGTGGGCACAAGTGCTTGATGTCTGACCTTTCCCGATGACGTCTGGCAGGTCACTTTCCCTGTTGACCCGAGAGACAGTAGTCTACGCACCTGGGGTGCTGTGGGTGGAGGGATCAGCCTGCATGGTAACAGTACCTGAGTGGGTCACTAAGAAGGCATCGAGGCCCCATAAAATGGGAGGAAGTGGGTTTCATCCCTCTTTGCCACTTACTGACTGTCGTATTGGTTAAGCTGTTCAATCTCTGAGCTTGCTTGCTCCTTGCTAAAATGGGAGTAATACTTAGTTTCCTTTTCCTGGTTCAAAGGGTCGTTATGACAGCAAGGAAATGCCCATGAAGGCACCTCGTCAATAAGAAACCTGTATGTTAGTGTCCCCCTTCGTCATTCGTGAAGTTAGACCAGCTGTGTCTACACTTCACTTATTTTTTTCCGAAACTCTGAAACGGGGCTGATGGATAAATAACGCAGAGTGTTTTTAGCCTGTGTTTTCATAGACTCTGTGGTTCATTAGGTCCAAGGGTTGAATGTAATTAGCCTCCACGTGAATCACACTTTTGCATCACTCGGATGACTGAAAGTTTAGTATCAGTCGTGCATGTAGAGACTTTATTGAAATGTTAATGTAATTCCGTCTCGAAGTCCCAGGAATCTGATGTCTGACTCTCCCCGACGAGATTTGCCGAGAGCTCTCGTCTCTGCGCTTGGGGAAGGGTGTCACGTTGCTGGTGGCCCGGGCAGGGAGCCTCCCGCACGCAGGGATAATGCGCTTCTCTCCGTTGAGGTTAAAGGCTCACTACTCTCTTGTCTTATAAGGTAGAAGCAAGCTATTCACACTGCCTGTAAGTGCAAAGGAACGGAAAAGGGGATTTATGAAATTCTTCAAATCCCACTCCTGACAGACACATCTTTCTGGTCAGATCCCTCCGCTCCTGAGCGGACCCCGTTGTGCATGAATTCGCCCAAGTCTGCCGCCCCACCGCTTTCTTCCTCTTGTGCACGGTGAGAGAAGACTTATTCCTTGCAGGCACGCGCTGCACGGCTTGAGAGAACTGGGCGTTACAGATTCAAGGTCACTTAAGTGTTATTTCCTGTAAGGGTGCCATGTTCGGTGGGTCCGCGGTCTCGGTGCTGTTTGCAGAGGAAGGGCCCCTTCAGAAGAGCTGAATTTGAAAGTGTGGGAGACATCAGTAAGGGTTTTTCAAATACAAGCATATCAGAATCATTGCCTCAGTTACACGATGGTTAAAACTAAATCACAGACGAAAATTGGTAACAAATAACGTAAAGCATCCCTTTGATTGCCCATTGCTGTGGTAAGAATGGTGTCCGTATTTTTCCTCTCTGGAGTTTCTTACTCTTTATTTGGGTGAAGACTTATTTGCATTATTTTCATCTTGACTTTGGTTTTTATTTAAAATTTTAATAGACAAGTACAATATAAACGGTTTTCCATCGCACTCGAAAATCAAAGCTTTGTATTCTGGCTTACACGGCCCTACAGGGTCTAACACTCACCTTTCCCTCTAAGCTAATTTTCCCAGCTCAGTTTGAGCCATTCCTTTGAACTGTTAGCTCTAACCTCCATCACTTGTGTTGTTGTTGTTGTTGTTTTGTGTTTGTCCTCCCAATTTGAAAAGCTTTGGCGATCGAGCCATCCCCTTATCCCCAATTTCCATCCCTCTAATGGTGCCAGGGCCAGTGCTACTGGTTCCGTTTCCCGGGACACGGGCTGGGAGGTGGAAATCAGAACGTGGGGAGTTTACTAGGGAATGCCCTCGGGAGTAGGTCGTGCAAGGGGAGAAAGCAAGACCAGGCCCAGATTGAAGTGGGATTTCAACTCTGCCTTGCGTGACTGCGCCCAGACCTCAGAGGCCAGCTTGGTCCCCGATCGCTGTCTGGATCAGGTCAAAGGAGCCACGGCTTTATTCTCTATCCCTAAGAGTCATTGAGTGAGAGAGAGCAGTTCCTGGGAAGGGCGTGATCGTGGGCACAGCTGCTTCTCGGGGAAGGGACATTGCCAGCGCTGGCCACCCAGAGTTAAAGGTCAGCCCTCTTTCCAGCCCCGATGTTCTGCCTGACGATTAGAAAACATGAGTCGTCGAAGGTTATGACTAGTTCTTCAAGGTCAGGGCACATTGAAAACCAGTCAACGGCCCTGTCGGTTTTCCTCTCAGCAGCAATATGTGATTTCAAGCCTTTCTTGCAGTCATTTAAGTTTGTTTTTAAATGACAGAAATAGCGTGTGTAATGTGTGTGTGTGTGTGTGTGTGTGTGTACCTAACACCACTAACAAGCATGAAACAACCAGGAAACGTGTCAATTGTTCCTCACTTTTATTTCCATGAATAGCAACTGTGAACATTTTGGGTTACATCTCTCCAGATGTGACGGAGACTGTGTGTGAGGCATATTCGTGCCCTCGCACTGTTCTGCAGACTATTGTAGCTTTCCTCATAGAGACCTCTTACACATTTTGTTAGGTGTATACTCAAGTATTTAAATTTTCTGATGCTCATGTATATTCAAATTTGACTTTTCCGTTGCTGTTTTGTAGGAAAGCAATTGGACTTTGGTATATTAACCCTGTACCCTGCAACCTTGCCATAATTGCTTTGACCTAACCTACATGATCTAAAAATCACATCTATAAGTGTAATTAAATTGTTGGGATTGTTTAAACATTTAGTAGATGCTATACATAAATTGGTGTTTATTTAACATATTTAACTATTTTGCATGTGATAAATCAGACAAAATTGTCCATTTATCTTGAATAATCAAGATTTGAAGATTTTTCCTTTTTTCTTCCTGAATGCTATATATATATACACATACATATATTTATGTATGTAAATAATTACTTCTTCAAATTAAGTACAATTTTCATAAACTTCTCTCATGGTATCTTCTTCATTTTAGGTAAAGAACAGAAAGAAAAAAAACACATATCCTAAGATAGCATAAGAGAAGTAAAATGTCTTATAATTTAAGTAAACATTTCAAGTTAATGGGGAAAAAGTTTTTACTTTGTTCATTTTGTTTATGGCTTTGTAAATTGACCTTTTCTGAAGTCTAGTTTTGTACATCTGGGGCTTAACTTGACTTTCACAAATGTTTCAAACAGCCCTCCAGGTTAGTGTTGAAAGCTGTTCCGCTCTAAAACGGAGTAGAACCATCTTCCAAGGGCAGCGGTCACACATCACCCCCAGAGCGGGGGATGGAAGTGCTCTCCTGCCCACAGTGCCCGGGGACCACTGTCCCCGCGATCTCCCGAGGAGCGTTTACTTCCTCGTGGTCTTGGAGGCCGAGTCTGGTTGGCACGTGTCTCACTTGCTGGAGTGTGAGTGGGTTTACATCGTTGGGGTTCACGAAGGCCCTGCCATTTCTCACAGAATGGCACCCCATACGTGATCTGTGCCTTAACCTGCACACTTAGAGATGCTTTGTTATCCACATCTCTGTTTGATTTTGTTCTGATTTCCAACCTCCCTTTTCAAAAGCATCCAACACAGTACTTACCCTACGGGTCAGGGGTCAGCACACAGTTTCTGCAAAGGGCGAGATGGAAACTGGCATGGGCTGTGTGGGCCGGATGGCCTTCGCTGCAAGCACTACTCAGCTGTGACCTGGTAGTGACCTTGTGGTGGGCAAGGAGCTGTGGACAATGGCACCAACACCAACGAAGTGGGCATGATGGTGCCCCCGTGAGACTTTATTTACAAAAACAGGTTGTGGGTCAGAGCTGGCTCACAGCCCTGAATTTGCTGAACCCACCCCCCCCTCCCTGGCTCCCCATTATTCATAGTTATTATCAGTCTCGAGTGTGAGCAGGAGCTTGTGCCAGAATGTCACTCGGCACAGTGCTGTCGTCACTGAGGAAGTCTTATCTTGAAAATCTGTCAGTTGAACTAAATATTGCTTAGTGACTGTATCGCTGGCTTATATCCTGTTGCAGGCTCCTTATTTCACCATGAACCTGATGTAATTTTCTGTCCAGAACATACAATTTAAGACTGTTATCATGCATATGTTTCCAGCATGTCCAGGCTCCTTTAAACATTACCAGATGTAACATTTTAAGTTTGTGAAATTAGATTATGTTCTTTCTTTCTTCTATCCTTCCCTATATGTGATAGAATTTTCAGCTTCTTGAAACCTGACCTATCAGATGCTTTTGCTTCTGTACAATGTTTCTTATGTTAAGCGCTTATGCTTAAAATCATCGTACACACTGGCCATTCAGTTTTCAGTTTGTGTCTCTGTTTTCTAATCTATCAGATGACAGCTGAAAATTAACTAAATGGCCTGCATGTCAAATCTGTCACCATCTAACATTTTTTTGTTTTACCAGTTACGATCAGAGGATAACTTGTGGAGTGTCGTAACAATTCACTAGTGCAAACAATAAGCTGTGCCAAGCGTAGTCTTGTGACCAGGACTGTGCCACATGGTGTGGCCTTGGTCACATTTGTAAAGAACTTACCAGCTTTCCAAATGCATAAGCATTCTTTTGTGAGTAATACGGTGCCTTTGCCGACTGTCACAAATCACTCAAAGTTGGTGGCCAGTCTTGCCTTCCTGTGGATCCTAGAGATGGGAGAGAAAGTATCTCAAAATGCAAACTTTGGATTGGCAGAACCATCACTTCCTTCCTTCATTACACATTTATTGGCCCATTAGTCAGTGTTCGGAATTTCTGTTTAAAACACCAAAAGATAGCAATTCAGTTTGATAGGACTTCGCTGATGTGCTTTATAATTTAGATGTAGGTTGCCACGGGTTTTTATCAATTTAGTCACATACAAGTGGGGCCGTTTGATCATATTCTCTCTCTGGGCTCCGACGTGCCCAGCCTCTCAGGGCAGAAATGAAAGATGGTGAGCATGCCGTACGTCTCTGGCGCATTCACGGGTACCCCAGCCCTTGCTTACTTTCATGTCTTCAGTAAAAATTTTGATTCCGGTGGGCTTCGTGTGAACATCATCTTTTTTCATATTGACCTACCGTGTGACTGAATTTTGCAGTGAAACCTTACCAGGTTTTTATACACCATTGCACCTTCATCTTAGAAGGAAGGAACAGAATATGTTACCAAAGGATGCATGGACTGGGTGAAAAGTGGGTTTTGCCTTGCTTCATATTTTTTGATCATAGAAACCACTTTAAAACTTTGCAAGTCTTTAAAGCATTAGCTCCAGATATTTTAAATGTGCTAAGGTCAGAAAGCACAGCGAGAAATATAAAACACCGTGTAAAGGAAATTCTGATGTACTATTATATTAAGGAAAGTGGGTGGAAGTTCAGGGACATATTAGGAAGAAACCAACCAGGTTTTCTTGTTTTAACTTTCCTACCGACTAGCTGTGAGACAAGAAACATAAGTCACATTTTCCTTTCGTCCCTGGGTGTCTACAGACTCCTGATCACAGTATGTAATCAGTCAGTGTCACCACTTTGAGTTGACATAATTTCGACCAAAGCCAAAGGAACAGTGTTTTCCTTAATTCATTGAGAATACCTAAATGTGCAACGTCTCTCAGAGTGAAACCGAAACTAGCTTACTGACTCCCCGTGACCATTTTGAAAGGGGGCGAGCACGGTAATTAAAACACCTGGGGTGCTTGGGGGCAGATCTTACTGCAGCCAGCTCCTAACTGGGTGACTTTGGGAAAAGCCCCCCCATCTCTTGTGCATGAATCTCTCCATCTGTAGGAGGAAGGAGAATATTTATGTCAGAGCCTCGTTGAGGAAATGAGATATAAATGAAAGCACTGGCCACGTGACCTGGTATACATGGTTTCCCAGTAAGGGCTCAGAACAGCGTGATCTGAACAGCGTCGGCAGTGTGTACTTCTTGTCATTGTGTAAATTATTTAGTTTCTGCGTCCACACTAAGGCAACTCTTCTGTGACCCTTTGAGGTTTAGTCACCAGGTTTGAGCTTCTGCTTCTGGAGTCCAGGCACTGGTTGGATTCCAACCAACGGTGATGAGAAATAGGAGTTAAGAGTTGCAAACAAGCTGGGAAGAATTGGGTATCCAGTCCCTTCGTCTTGGTGTAGTCATAGAATCAATTCACTCATTCATTCTCCCAACAAATCGTTACGGATGCTGGCCTGAAATAAGCCTTACAGTTTCTAAAAGTGGTCCTCTATAGCATCCATCTATTATTTCTTTTTAACAATGATGTTCAATATTTAAATTCATTATGGGACTTTTGTAGTCCCAACATAATTTATGTGAGAGGAAGAGGCAAACGCATTTGTGATACTTCATTTATTACTCATTTTATTTCACCACACGGATACTACGGGCAGGTGTGCATTTTCAAGGGGCTGTGCTCTTCTCAAAAGTAACAACAAACACCTGCAAGCCGTGGGGAGTGCGCCCTCCCGGGTGAAGTCAGGCAGGCACAAAAGAGGACCATGTCCTCAGGCTGTCTTTTAAGGCACCACGCAAAAGTCGGCCCTTGCGGGCACTTTCCAAAGAAGTCCACTGAGGTCCGCAAACCCATTTTTGTCTGGGTGCCGGAGGGACGGGCGTGAACCTGACTGGAGACCTGAGGCTGCCCCGCGGTTCTTGTCTTCTGGGTGAGGACACCTGAGAGGCTCCAGGCCAAGGATGCTGGAGGAGGTCCCATGGCCGGCCTTATTCATCTTTAATAACACGCGAATCCCAGACAAAGTACATTTCTGTCTGCAGGCTATTTTTTAATAGTAAAAGAGACTCCGAAGGAACAGGGGAGAGTTAGAACTTTTAAATTGATCATGGTCATAAGTTTTAGTAATCCATCTATTAGGAAACTTTTCATAATAACGAACTTGGACCTCAAGATCCACCGTAATTTAAAAAGTACTTAGAATTTGTGGTTGTAAAGAAGAAAAACATGGTCGATAAAATGATGATCTCAAGAAGCAATGCTCAGTTGATGTAGCTTCAGATGTGTGGTAGAGGAAATTGGAGATCATAACAGTTTAAATGATATGTTTGTTTTCCTTAAAATGCACTGATAGGAGATTGCAAACATCGAAGTGAAAATGGAAAGGCTTGGTGTTTACCCCGTTCCATCACTAACTAGCTCTTCAGCTCTGGGCTCTCATTTTCCTTCCCGAACGTGGGGTTTCCCTCATGTGAAATGAACACAGGGTCTCAAGAGATCTCTGATTGTCTTCATCATCCTGACATTTTCGGAGACTGCCTCATCATTTTCTGCTGACTTCTGCCTTTCGTAGCACTTGCCATACGTGTGTGCTGATTTCATCTTTCATTAACTAAGCGGTCGGGACCACACTCCTCTGGTGGTGTGGGCCGCGATGACAGCTATGTAGAATCGTTTTCCAAAACGGACGCTATTTAAAAACAAACGAAAAATATGCCGCCTGGAACCCCCAGTGTCACTGCGAAGCGTGGCGTCTCCTGTGCCGTTAGAAACGAGTGCGGAATCCGGTGACGCATTCTGCTCTTCTCGCACGTTCTCGACTCCTCGAAACCAGCAGGGCAGGAAGTGCACAGTGGGGCTAGGCCTTTGCGACGGGTGTCATTGCTACGTGTAGCTCACGCTCTTACCCCACGTGACTCCCGCAGCCTGTTTGCCAAGTCCGGGTTCAAGTCCACGGCGTTGTTCTCGAGTCCCTGGGCTGACGCTGGAAGAGGCGGAGGCTGCCGTACGGGAGGAACAGGGGCCTGGACGCACTGATTGGAGGGCGGCGTTGGGAGAAATCTGGAATGCTTACGTTAAAAAAATCCAAAGTTCTTGAAGATGAGGAGGGACATTTCTATTACAGGAATCTTGAAACGATGGCATAAAATGCACATCTTTTAAAACCACAGCAATGAACAAAAGAAAAATTTGCTTGATTAATAAATAACAGAATGTAGGGAATCTAAAGGCAAATTGTGATAGAGAATATGGCTTAATAAAAAGGGTTAAATATTGTTTCCTTTAATCGAAGGGCCACTGGTAAGTTACTCCAGAATGTGCGATTGGTTGTCAAGGAGAAGAGAACTCCCTAGTGTTACATTTCAGGCCGGACAGTGCAAACAACTTCACAACCCACAGGGAGCTAAATATAACCATTTTTGTTCGGATCCTTTGAATAAATTGTTGAAATAAATGGGATCAAGCTCAACAGAACAAGTTTTTGCAATATACATAAAGAGAAATAATTTAAATAAATATTTAACAAAAATTATTTGGTTTAGTTAAGCACTGTAGAAAAAATCCACTAAAATACCACTTTTCATAATTGGCTAAATCTCAATAAAAATATTAAAATTATGGCTTCTAATTATTCACTTTAACATTGTATATAAAATTGGACAAAATTGTCTGACATTTATTTATTATAGATGCATATAGCTATATATAAACATATACTTTAGTTTTCAGGAAACTTCAAATGTGGATGTGGGATCTGTACATGTAGAATTAAATTCCCATCTTTCCAAGGGACCCGATGGACAGGCAGGCTGGTGGAATTAAGATTGTGTCTCTCTTGAACCCATGCGCTCACAGGGAATGGCTCGGCAGGCCATTGTGAGTGACACTCAGGAGCCAGCGTGTGACTTAGTGTCTGCGGTTGGCCTTCTGTCCTTCCCTCTAGTTTTACAAAGGAATTATTGAGCAGCGACTTTGTTCTTGTGATGAAGACTAAGTCTCTGTCAAGGTTGGCCTGGAGCAATTCTAAAAGGCCTAAGACAGTGCTTTTGGTATTAGCAATGCTGCCAGTTTTTCACATTTAAAAACATGTCGCTTTTTCCGATATCCTAAATTGTGTATGTCATGTGGCGTGTTTGCGCTGGGGGGCGTAGGTGTGTTCGTAAGGCAGAATGGAAAGTGATTGGCTGAGAATGGGTGGACAGATGCTCCAACAGAGCAGTGATTTTCAACCTTTCTTATCTCATGGCACACGTAAACCAAATACTAAAATTCTGCAGCACACACACAAAAAAATACTACGTGGTTTGCTGGCCTGACCAAAAAATAGATGCAATTTTGACTCATTTACAGTGGGCGATTATTGTTGTGTTGGCTGTTGTCATTTTTTTATTTGATGGTCTAGGGGGAAAGAGGTCAGTGCCTTTGACTAAATAGTCAGGTGCTGCATGGTTTATACATTCTCATGGTGCACCGGGTGAAAATCCCCCCATTGGACATACAGCATTATTTTTTTGTACGTGCAAGTGTGAAGAGTTTGGGAGTGTCTGAGGGATGATTTGTTAGAGTTGAATAGATTTATACGTGGTATATTTTCTATTATATGAAATTCAAAAAGGGAAGCGCTAATCTATTAAATACTAAAAAGACAATAAGTTGTGTCTGTTCAAAGTGCGGTAGGCATAGGACGAGAGACATGATGACTTAGGGTGTTACGACTCTCCTTAAATTTCTGAAATGAGTTCTAAGTGCGTGTTGACTGCTTGTTAAGTGCTGAGTGGATGGTGGCTGAGTGACAGCTCCTGCTGATCCCGGGAGCCCACAGGCTGAGACCACGTCTTGCATTCATAAACAGCTGGTGACAAATTTGCTTTCTCCCAGATTTGCTTTCTCCATGTTCGCTGTTGTTGTTATGATTCTTTAGCTTAAGACAAGAGACAGAATAAAAACATGCCCTTCCAGCTTTCTATTTGAGAAATTTTGGGCATGCTAGGGAAAAAATGTCTTGATCTTATTTGACATTCTTACCAGTCACGGACACACTATGCTGCCTTTTACTCAGCGCCTTTAGCAGTAACCCCTGGTCGTACAGAGAACAACAGCCTCAGTAAACGTTAAATGATTGAACAAGCATCACGGCTTTATCAGATGATATCACCGTGTTTTCAGAATGCATTTGAAGGCAGCTGATGGGAATTCAGCACTCACAGGACGACAGGGGCCCGCTCTTGCCCTTGAACCCTTACTGGCACAGACTCACGTTGACTGAGTTTTCCACCTCCGTGAACTGATTATTCTCATCAAATAGGTCCCGATTGAAAAGGGAGGGGTCAGTGCTCTAGGGGGCCGCACCCCGCTTCTGCGTCTCACTCATAACGATGCCCGGTGCAGCTGTCATCCTGTAGCGTGGGCCCGGCTTGCTGGGCACCGGTGGGAACCCTCGGGTCGGGTGTATGTGTATCGTGTTGATACTCTGAGGCTTTCCATCTGGAAACACTGTGTTCAGAGTGAGATTCGGTCATCTTACAGAAACAAATCAAAGCTTCCTTGATGTGTAATTTATTAGACAATTGGTAGAACTTCTAACAGCAGTAGTAGAAGTCATAGTAATAATTATCAAGATATATGCATATTTCTATTCATAGTTTTATAGAACATTTATATGCATTATTTCACAGACAGCGTTGATTTCGTAATAATTTATCCAGCGTTCACCGCTGGCTCGGATGCTCGGGAGGTAAGGAGAAGCAAAGGCTGGGGCGCTGGGCTCAGAACTGCCACAAAGTTAACGTCTATTCGTAGCTCTGGAAGCACTTGTCTACTTCAGTTTTCTCACATATATATTTTATTCCTCTAACGTTAGAGGGGGGCATCTTCCCCTTGAAACTTTTGAGAGATTATATTGTCTCCAAATCAGACTATCACACTGTATATTGAGGATGTAGGTTGAGCATAATATTTACATGAAATGAAGAGAGCAAAGTAATTTAGATGATCCTCTGAGGTCAAGAATAACTGTGACATTAAAGAGAAAGTTTCAACGCAAAATTTGGATGTTTTCCTTAGAAGGTTTAGTGACATTCAGTGCAAAAGGCATTGTGAAGAATCAGAGCCCACATCGGGACGTTCAAGGTTTAAAAAAATGCAACAGCAAGACGGAGCGTCTCAGTGGCTTCCCCGTAGGGAGAGAGAGAGAGTTCCCCACCTCGTCATCGTTTGTTTGGATTTTACCGCGTGCTTCCAGCCGTGTGGACAGGTCTGAGAGGGGAGGGACGTGTCTCGTAGTCCTTTGCTCGATGCTGTTTCATATTTTAAACTCCGTTTGTTTTTACTGTGTCTTTTCTATTTGGGACAAAGAATTTTTAAAAAGAACAAAAGGAACGGAGTTGAAGGGGTAGCACAGGAGCATCGTATTTCGGCTCAGAAAAAGAGCTTCTGAGCTGGAATCTGGCAGTTTTCCTTACTTTCAGGTGACACGGTAAAGAATGCAAGCCTGCGCTGTTTCTAGGTTCTGTAAGACTGTTTCGGGTTTAATATAATTTGGGGTCACTTTTTACTCAAGCATGGGTGGAAAAGCAGATTAAGTTCACCCTTACCTCATGAAGCCAGGCAGTAAAGCGTACGATCCTCATCCATGAAATAATTACAGTTTGGGGCATGATTCTTCCCAATATGGAAACCTTTTCAGAACACTGCAATGCTTAGAACTTGCTTTGCAGGTCAGGAAGCTCGGGAAAGGCACCTGGAAGCAATGCCGCGACGTGTTACGTCAGAGGACACTGGCAGACGCAGGTGAAGCGGGGGCAGGGGTTCCGCGCCTCGTGTGGGGAGGCGTGCAGGCAGCCACCGCAGCCCGGCCCACGTGCGGCCGGTTCTGTGTTCACCGTACCACGTCCCTCCTTTTATTGTTCCTGTGTCACAACGCTGATTTTGCTTTAAGAAATGCCCTGTGTGCCTGCCTCAGGGCGAACTCTCCCCACCCTGTATTTTCTATGGGCCTCGCTGCGATTTAAAGCTGCGGTAGACACAGAGGCCAATGTGTAATGAGCTATTATTCAGGAGTTACCTTTGATTTTAAGAGTCAGGACTCGAGGTTTGCGGTATTCGCTCCTTACCGGGGAGCGCCTCCCTGGATTTAAGGGCCACCTCCTCCTGCACCCAGGGCCGCGCCGGTCAGTCCCCATCTCATCTTCTTTCTGAAGGGTGGGCCTGCTGCTCCTGGCCACCGCCCTGGACTGTGAAGTGGGCTGGGCAGAGAGCCTGCTCCCCTAACCTGGAGGTGCACACACTTGATAGAGCGGTCCTAGCGATAGGTTAGCGTTCACTGCAGGCCGGGCTGTCCAACCTTTTGGCATCTTGGGGCCACACTGGAAGAGTTGTCCTGGGCCACATGTTAAATATGCAAACACTAACGGAAAAAAAGATCTCATGTTTTAAGTAAATTAAAGATTCTGTGTTGGGCCACGTGCATAGCCCTCCTGGGCAGCATGCGGCCCATGGGTTGTGGTTTGGACACCCCTGCTAGGCTTTCTTCTTTAAACAATCAGAAAAATCAGAGGTTCACACGAGAAGACTCTGGAGAGGAAAACAAAACACGGACAGCCGGGCAACTGTCCGAAATGTCTTGCATCTGGAATAAATATTTGCAGTCGTATTCTTTCTTCTCAGGCTTCTCCTGTGAGTGTGTGTGTGGGGCGGGGGAGTGTTCTAGGGGAATGTCTTGTTGGAGTAAGCTGGTATGATTCGTTACTGACTTCCTCTCGTTTCACAGGCATTTTAAGTGGCTTACAAGAAGGCAGTACAGTGGTGAGGATGTGCAGGTAGCGTTTGTGACAGCTGTTCCCGGCTGAAATTCCAGACCTCTCCGTCAGTCTTACTTGTTTACTGTTACCATCTTAGTAACTACTGAAAGCCCCAACTGGTAAGTGTTAAACTCTGTGTCCACAGTGATCAAATCGCTTCTCTAAATATTTTAAATTTCTTTAGCTAATTGAAAAAATCTAGACAGCTGTTCTGTTGTGGCCCCATGGCCGGCAGGGCCACCTTCCCCACCCAAAATGCGGTCTGTTGCCCAGAGGGCTGCTCCCACAGGTACTCCGTGAGGGAACAGAGATGTATGACTCACCTGAGGGGATTGCTGGGGAAAGCAGGGCCCGCCCTGTGGGGTCTGAACAGGACTTGGGGGCGGGGGAGGGACCCCGGGAGGGATAGAGACCTGCATCTTTTGAACTTTCCAGTGGCCCTAAGGGAAGGGGCCAGCTGAGCTTTCTCATTGGTGGTCCGGATTTGGGGCAGGAGGAAAGTGGAAGAGATGCAGCTCAGAAGCTGTCGGAGGTTAGACAGGGAAAATGAGTAGGACTCTTCGTTTCAACAGCCGTGGAAATGCCCTTCTTAAACCACGCCTTGACGTGTCTCATCTCCCCTGCACGGTCATGTGGTCCCGTGTCCATCTTTCCCTCCTTGCCCCCTTCCTTCCTTCCTTCTGCCCTGTTTTCCTATAGCTGGTCGCAGTTTGACACAGCACTGCCCTTGTTTATCGTTTGCCTCTTCCGGCTGCCGTTGTGAGCCCCTGGGGGCTCAGAGTGTGTGTGTGTGTGTCTGTCTGTTGACTGCTGTAAGTGTAGTAGGCACACAGTAATTTTCTGAGAAGTGTCCATCAGCTTTACTAGGCTCTGTGCTCCGTGAAGGCAAGACTGTCTGTTTCTGCCATGGTGGATTCCAATGATTTGGAGAACTACCTCACACCTCAGTAAATATTGGTGGAAAGAATTCGTTCTCTTAGTTGCTTTAATATTAGCACTTTAGCAAGGTTCTCCTATCTTTTACTTTCATCAAAGACACTAAATCTGTCTCTTATAAAATCTCAATTCATTTAAGTCTTGAAATAGAGCAAGAGCAAGTCTGCAGAGTTTGCTGATTTGTTGAAGAGTTTGGGCAGAAAAGCATCTTTACTGCAGAAGACTTGGGAACTCACTTTTGATGACCAAAACATGCTAAAATTAAAAAAAAATTAGAGCTTATGTAGATATAGCTACTATTTTTTTCATAGAAAACAAGAAGAAATGGCTTAATTCCTGGAACCCTAAGTGAATTTTTAACGCAAAATCAATGATAGAAACTGCAGGACAGCACAGCTGAAATCAGAGGAGATATAATGAATAATCTTCAGATGAAATTTGTTACACGTGTTTATTAACAAACCAAATATTCCCCGATGTCAATGAACAAATATATAGGTAATCAGACACACAGGTTGGTAAATAAGCAAATAAGTAAAACGCATAGGTTAGATGTTGTTGCTGTTTCCCAGGTGCCCCACATGTGAACACAAAGGTGATTGTCTTGGAACTAAACAAATACTTTTTTGATTTATTAAAGGTTCTGAGACTAAACTGGTTATTTTCAATCCTTCCTAAGCATTTCATTCACTCTGATGTAGTAACTGTTTTCTCAAAGGCATTGGATACTCTGCAGCTGAGCGACCTGAGCTGCAAACTGCAGGATGGTAGCTGGGCCAGAGCCCGTTCCCTGGGGGGAGGGGTCCCGCCTCTGTTCGGTTACCTTCCAGCTGCCTGCCCTCTCCCGAGTAAGGGCGTGAGGGCGGGGGAGGGCCACGTGCTTCTCGGATACCTCTGTTGCCCAGCAACCAGGCCCTCCCTCTCAGGAAACAGGAAGAGAGATGGGGGTAGGTGCTTAGATGCTAGCCTGCGTCTCTGATCAGGCAGGAAATCATTCTGGATAAATATCTTCAACCCACAGGGAAACACATTGATCTCCTTAGGCCAGGGGTGAATGTCTCTGACCTACAAACGCCGTGTCCCCTCTCACCTGGGGAGAGGTTGAGAGGTTTTAAATCGCATCTGCATCTGAGGCCGATGGCCTCGCATTTGATTAAGTTAGGACTTGGAGTGTGGTGTCATCTTAAGGTCAAAGAAGAAAATTCGTTCTTGAAAGACTGAATTTTATTTCATACAGTTGATTTACTCTTTAGTTATCCAGAGACACTTAAATGTCATAACAAATTTCAGCTTTTTTTATGACAAAAATTCCTTGAAATGTCTTTATTCTCCTGGGACTTAGGGATGCTGATTGACAGTGTGTGTCAGGAAAAATTCCAAAGGAGAACCTGCATCGCAGAATCTCGAATAGCTGTAACTGAAAAACCTAAACCAGAAAATGCTCTTTTTTTAAACAAAACTTCCCTTTGTGTATTAAATGACGTGAACTGCTGATAACTGTTTGCCATCTGGTGCATTTAACGTCTAAAAAAATGAGAAATTAGATGTGCAAACATATGGTAAACGGAGACATCTCGGTGAGGAATAGTCAGTGGAAAAAGAATCTGTGATTCTTTAAAAGTCCACTTGCAAGCACTCCCCCTAAATCCAGCTTTCTTTAAAAAAATTTTGTCTCAGCTGTTATCCATGCTCAGCTATCACATGTTTGTTTTCTGTATTAGGTGACTGATTTCTACTTAAAAGGGACAGTTTGTTACTTCTCAGTTAAGACCTTTTCTGCGCCATCAGAAGAACTTCTCGGCGTCACCGTGCAGCCAGTTAAGGAAGGGGGCGGGAGCTCACGGGGAGTACCTGCGTGTCCACCCAGGGCACCAGGGTGCTTCCGAGTTCACCTGTCCTGTTGCTGTGCCAGAACAGAACGGGATCTGTGCAGTGACCCAGGTACCTCTTTACAGTTCATCCACTCAGTTATGATCCAGCTTTTACCAAGACACCAGCAAATGCGGCTACATTGATTCCTCAAGGATTCATTCCCTTTCCCCTTGTTTTCTCAGCGGAGAATACAGTGGCTGTGCGAACTGAAGACAACCAAACATACTTAACACCCCTGGGCAGAGGCGGGCTTAGTGCCAGCCCTTCCGTATCTGTGCGGAGCTCGCTGTGTTGTAAATCCAGAATGAACCCTAGTGCTCTGTAAAATGGGGGTTAGACTTCCTCTTCACCTTTGATACGGTTTTGTATTGGAGTGCCCTACGAGATTTCGTTTGTGAAAGTATTTTAGATCTTAGTTGTGGTTAAGTATATTGTAATTAAGAGTAATATGGCTATATAGCCACTAATAAGTCTTTTAATCTTCCTATGTAAAATGCACACATCTTTCTATACAGCACATATAGTTTTGAGTTTAGTTCACGTAATTGTAATTACGATGATTTTGTTTAACCTTACCACGCGAACCGTGGAAACCAATTTTTATCACACACACACAGAGTCATATTCACTGTGACCCTGTAGGCTTGGCTCAGCAGACTGGAATTGTAATTTTGATTTAATATCTGTATCTCTGTGTCTGTCTTTCCTATCTGTCTGTCCTATTCGGCCCATGTTTTCTTTGGTTCACTTTCCAGGTCCGTGCTGAGGGTTCAAGTTCAGGGAGTCAGAAAGCAAGGCATTGCGCCTGCTCCCAGAATCGTTCCTCCGGCCCCTTGCTGGTGGCGCGGCTCCCTTCACTGAAACAGACACCACTGGCCACTCTTTGTGCGAGGGGCAGCCTTCTCAAAACTCACAGCATTTAAGAATAATTTCCCAAAGGGCGTTTATAGCTTAACATGGCTTTTTTTTCCGGTTTAACTTGGGCAAACATAGCAAAAACACGCTTCCTTAGGCACGATGTACTTTAAAAATATTAATAGCAAACTCACCTAACTTTTGCAGCCATACCTAACCTATGGAATCCCTTGCTTTTGAAGCTTTCTTCACGACTGTAACCGACTAGCAGGGCATTGAACAATTTGCATTTCAACGTGATAATCAGGAAGAAGAGGTTCTTGACAATATAAAGCTCAGATGAAGAATACATTGTGTATGCAAATGTGCTGATTTGGATGCGGAGCATGCATTCTACCAGTGGGGCGACTGGAGAAATGAAGGCGGGCGCTGTTCCTGAGTGCCCTGCGATGCTGAGTTACAGCTGAACCTCTATAGAGGGAACTGCGGCTTCCAAGTGGCACCAGACGAACAGATTACGCTCTGCGGTGTCTCACTGAATTCTAAACGAGTTCTGGAGGATGACACGCCAAGAGGTGCTGAAGTGCTTCAGACGCACTCACCCGGACGCCTGTGGTTTAAATAAAGCCCCGTGGAATGTTCCTTACAGAAAATGAGTTTTTCCTATTCCGAAGGAAAGTGGAGCAATTCACTTTTTTTTTTCTGAAAAAAGTCTCATCACAAAGAGGAGTATAGTTGAATAAAGTTGCTTTGTATTTCAAAGAAACTCTTGCAGTTTGAAAGTTACTTGGCAGTGTTTTCAAACTCTAATGTGCTAAGCTTGCAATCTTCCCCGGGGTGGTGTTCTGGAGCATTTATTAAGCTCCATTTTCTGCGTTTAATATGGAAAGCAGTAGTGATCAGTTCTGAATAGGTGGACTAATGGGCAGAGGAGTTTTTGCTAACAAAAGGTTTCTAGCAGACTAGGGAGCTAAGATGTTCTCATAAGTGTGTGTGTGTGTGTGTGTGTGAGAGAGAGAGAGAGAGAGACGAGAGAGAGAGACAGAGAGAGAGAGGGACATAGAGAGAGAGGGAGAGAGACAGAGAGAGAGATGAGAGAGAGAGAGAGAGAGGGAGAGAGAGAGACGAGAGAGAGAGAGAGAGACGAGAGAGAGAGAGAGGGAGAGAGACAGAGAGAGAGAGAGAGAGAGAGAGAGAGAGAGACATAGAGAGAGAGAGAGAGAGAGAGAGGGAGAGAGACATAGAGAGACGAGAGAGAGAGAGAGAGAGAGAGAGAGAGAGAGAGAGAGAGAGAGAGAGAGAGAGAGAGAGAGAGAGAGAGAGAGAGAGAGAGAGACATAGAGAGAGAGAGAGACATAGAGAGAGAGAGAGAGAGAGAGAGAGAGAGAGAGAGAGAGAGAGAGAGAGAGAGAGAGACAGAGAGAGAGAGAGAGAGAGAGAGAGAGACATAGAGAGAGAGAGAGAGAGAGAGAGAGAGAGAGAGAGACATAGAGAGAGAGACATAGAGAGAGAGAGAGAGAGAGAGAGAGAGAGAGAGAGAGAGAGAGAGAGAGAGAGAGAGAGAGAGAGAGAGAGGGAGAGAGAGAGAGAGAGAGAGAGACATAGAGAGAGAGAGAGAGAGAGAGAGAGAGACAGAGAGAGAGACAGAGAGAGAGAGAGAGAGACATAGAGAGAGACATAGAGGGAGACATAGAGAGAGAAGGGGAGAGAGAGAGAGGGAGAGAGAGGTGCTATTGAGTGGGCTCTGGTTCCTGGGGACGCTATGAATGAGTGCCATCCACGGTGTCCTGTCCTCACAGCCCTGCTCCGCCCTGTGGACGCAGCCTGCGGCTCTTTTCACGGAGTCCATCCATCTCCTGGTCGGTCCCCTCTCTCTTGCTGCCTCTGTTGTTCCCAGCGTCCCTGTCTTGTCCAGACATCGCTGCCTTCTCATGACATACCCGCAATAGCACAGCTTCAGCGTTGTCGTCCTGCCCCCAGAGACATTTGAGTCCCAGTTTGCTCTGGGACCCACTGGTTCATCTCCCTGGTGGTCCAGGGTCTCTGCAGAGCTCCCTCCAGCTCCGAGTTTCACGTGCATCGATTTTCCCCACCGGCCTCCTTCCCTGCCCGGCTGTCACAGCGGGACGGGCCGACTGGGGGGAGAGGGTGCGGCCATCTCGGCCTCGGTGTCCGATGACACGTCTGTGCTCTCGGGGACCTTTCCTGACTCTCCCACCGCCACCCTGCCGAGTCCCAGCCCGCTCCTCAGGTCCAGGCTGAGGCCCCTCTTGAGTGACAGTTGGAACCGAGGTGAACAGTTTCCGTCTTCGCTGCCTGTGTTCAAGTTGTGTGTGACGAGGAGCTGAGTTTGCCACCGCAAAATACGCCTTTTGGGGGATATTATGTTACGCTGGTTGTTTTTAAGAAACAAAAGAGTCAGGAAGAAGCTTGACCTTCCTTCTAACCCCATGAAAGGACCGGGAGAGAGGACCTGCCCCGGGAAGGGAGGTGCAGTCCTCGCGGGCCGTACCTGACTGGGAACTAGCTGTGCCGGCAGGGAGGCCCCAGCAGGGCCCATCCATCTGGTCCAAGTCCTGCCCGGGCCTCCCCGTGGAGGACGGCCCGGCCCACACGTGCTTCCACACACACATGCTTCCACACACGTGCTTCCCCATCTCCGTGGGACCGACCATCGGGCGATCGGAGAGAACCGACAGTCTCAGGACCGACTGAGCCTCATAGAGAAGACCGTCTGAGGAGAGCGTGCGTGAGTGTGACCTGCAGCTTGATTGTCGTGGTGCTTGTACTCCAAAACATCGGGAAGTAGGACCCACTGCATTCTCTATCATCCTAATTGGTGCAGTGCTTCCGGTACACCGGGTGCCTTTCTCTCTTTCGGCCCCTCCCTTGTTCACCATGCCTACCTGTCTTGGCCTGGAAGCTTCTCTCCTGTCTGTGTTTCTGTCCGATGCAGATTCTCGTCCTATTCCAATTCATATGCATTTTTTCTTGAATGATGTTCATTATTTAATGGTTTTAGTAAATTTCTTACCTGTTATTAGTGTTCTTAGAATGAAAAGAAGTAGAGGTCCATAATCAATAATACTACCAGAGGGGAAAATATCAGTCTCCAGATCCAATCATTTCCTATAAATTGTCTTTGCTGCTTTTTTATGACAAATGAATGCAATATGAAAATGTTTCACACTCCAGCAGCAACCTGGGTGCAGACCCGTTTGCAGAAGGCCTTGCATGAGAATACAGGTCAGCATGCGCCCATTTTCCACGCAAATCACGGAACCTGAGCAGGGCTGAGCCGTGGAGTCGGAAGGGTGTGTTTTCAGGCGTCTCATAGGTGTCCTGGCGCCTGTGACTTGTTTATGCAAACACATGTGGGAGGCGAGTGGCTGCGGGACAGGGCTGGGGTTCTACTCCTGTCTGTGTGGATGGAGAACATACCCTGAAAAGTCTCAGTTACCGGGAGTCTGACAAAAAGCACTAGAGAAGGAAGAGTAACAGGAGACACACCTGTAGCAAGGTGCAACTCAAAAACATATCCACCTTCTGGTTGTTTGAGATTTTGATATAAGTGACAATTTCTATAACCTTTTCTAAAATAGAGGCAAGAGGTAATTGTTTTGGGTGAAATTTATATGTGTATATTTCTGATTTTCATTAAATAATGTCTTGAGTTTTAAAAGGACAATTTTGCCCTCAGCTCCTCCGACCAGTGTGTTTCTGTCCAGGGTGTCTCTCGATTATCGTGGACGAAATAAGTAGAAAAGACTAGGGGAGATGTCGACATTCAGAGAAGACTATTAATTGGAAATCAATCCTAAATACTACGGCAACGTGTTAAAGGTTCACACTCTCCTTCTCTGGGCTTGTGTCCATCAGGGTCAAGAGTCACTGAGGTTATTTGGAGACCCTTGGGGTTGAAACCCCACTTTGGGTGAAGCTCCTGCCGCAACAGCCGTGAGTTCTGTCAGGGCCAGACTCCAAGGCCCTGGAGCTCGGCAATTAGGATTAATTGGGCAGCCACCCCTCCCTGGGGATGGTGGAAGAGCCTAATTAGCAGCAAGCATTTCACTTCCACCAGGGTTCCCTTTCACTTCCTTTCTTGTTCAGACTTTGAACTGGATGAACATTTAGAGAGAATTTTTTCCCCTTTAATGCTCTGATTGAGACGTGAGATGATCAAGCAGAAAGTGCTCTCTCATTCTGCAATACACATGCGGGTCCTTCTGGGCGTCTGGTCTGGGGATGAGCTGAGAGATTCAGGCCGGAGTTTGGTCTGTGAAAATTGGCAATTGTGTCTCATCCTTCCTTCCAGGCTGTAGACCAAGGGAATGGGCAAGAGTAACTAACTAGCTGATTCTTTTAAGGAACTGGTTACAGAATTTTAATCAAGCTTTGATGGGACTTTTTAATTCGGTGGCTCGGGAACATGAGTAGCTCACAAAGTCAAGATGCTGAGGATCGTGCCACCGTATTTGCAACTACTTCTGGGCTCAGGGATCGACTTATTTATAGCCCCCAGAAAGCAAGCAGACGCTGCCGGCCTCGGCATGTTGTGTTTCCAGGTTTTGGATTAGACATCGCAAGGGTATTTAAAATGTGCTTACGGTGTACGAAGCGCTGTCCCTCTGCTTCGGGGAAGAGTCGTTTCCTGCCTTGGAGTTGCGTATGGCGTGGGTGTGGAACGGAGTTCGCGGAAACAGAGCATTTCGGTGAAGGTGTCCGCGTTCACGAGATGATGCACTGGCCTTTGTCATATAGAAGCAGGAGTTTTGTTTCTGTCCGAGGTATCTTACCACGGAGCTATTTATCTTTCTGAAAGAAGGTTTTCGTTTTTTTTTTTTTACTTTGTGGCTTAACTAACCCTTCTGCAATTTGCCTGTCACTCTGCAGCACAGACTCCTTTGGGAAAGCTCTTCATCCTTGGCAAAGACTTGGTCACATCCTTCCATGAACCCTGCCTGACCTTCTTAATAGAAAATATTATTGGGCTTGTTCCCTTCTCTCGCGGCTGGTAAAATGTGCTTTCACAGCGGCAGATACCCCAGCTACCCTGTCGGTTTTGCTCCCCTAGACACATCGCCTGCCTCACAGCCAAATATCCAGTAAGGATTTCCGGGATGAGACGTTAACCCGAGAAGAAAAGGCCGGAGTCAGAGGCAGCAAGCGTGGTGTTGAGACCCCAAAGCACGGCTACGCAGTCACTGCACACGCTCCCTCCTCCTCCCCTTAACCCCTCTGCTCCCTCTCCCCTCACTCACTCCCAGGGCCTTAACCCCTCTGCTCCCTCTCCCCTCACTCCCAGGGCCTTAACCCCTCTGCTCCCTCTCCCCTCACTCACTCCCAGGGCCTTCTCTCCTCGTCCTCCTGTAACGCTCTCCCCAGGGTGCGGTCCGTGAGACCTGGCCCAGTGAGAGCGGCTCCTGCCTATTCCCTTCTTCATCCGCCATGGTTATGAAGCAGCTCAGCGTTAGTCGTTTGCTGGATTCATGAGTGGTTGGAAGGATTACACTGATGACTGGGTAAATGCATGGATGGATGGATGGACGGGTGGATGGATGGAGATATTAGAGCAGTAACTGCCTTTTTCATTATTCTATCAACTTGGATTATTCTTATGTTCCAATAATAGATTATACAACTCAGACTAACAACTCTGCAGGAAGGAATTGATAGCAAAATAATAAGCAAAATAAAATGCATGAAAACATCATTGTTGCAAGCCGTCTGGTGCACTGTCTCAGACATTTGTTATTACACAGCCGTCTGTCAAGTTATTTATGACATCTCCCTATGTTGTGGAGATGTTAGGGTTGGAGTAGAGGTAGTATACATTTTTTAAAAATGACTATTTTTAAAATTTTTTTAAAGATTTTATTTATTTTTAGAGAGGGAAGGGAGGGAGAGAGAGAGAGAGAGAGAGAGAGAGACAAACATCAGTGTGTGGTTGCTGGGGGTTGTAGCTTGCAACCCAGGCATGTACCCTGGCTGGGAATCGAACCTGTGACACTTTGGTTCACAGCCCGCACTCATTCCACTGAGTTATGCCAGCTAGGGCTTTATTTTTTTAATTTTTTAAAAGATTTTATGTATTTATTTTTAGAGAAGGAAGGGAGGGAGAAAGAGAGAGAGAAACATCAATATGTGTTTGCTGGGGGCCGTGGCCTGCAACCCAGGTATGTAGCCTGACTGGGAATCGAACCTGCGACACTTCGGTTCGCAGCCCACGCTCAATCCACTGAGCTATGCCAGCCAGGGCTGATAGTATACGTTTTTAAAATGAGACAAGAAAACACTTAGTGATTTTTAACACGTTATTTTCATCATGGTTTCCCTTAAAACTTCTCATCGTAGTGTATTTAGTGTGTGTATAAATCGTATCTGTGTGCGGGATGAATTAGTGGACTGATGAGGAGTTGTCCTGTGCCACTCACGAGGAAAAGCATGTGTAGTTGTTTAAAAATTCATATTCCGAGTTCCATCAGAACTCGGCATCACCGTCCATAGCCCCAAAAGGGTTGCAGCAGAACTGAGGGGAGCCCTTTGCTGCCTCCTGCGCAGGGCTTTCGGGACGGCGGCCCCGGGGGACGCGGAGCCGACTTCCCGGGGGGCGGCATCGCTCGGCTGCAGTGTTGCGTGAGGACAGTGCGCAGCCGCGAGCCGGGCTCGCCGCCCAAGCTGCCTCCGCTGCTTCAGGCCTGGCGACGGTGGCTACTTCTCAGAAGGCAGCACACAGCAGACCCGTGAGCGGTGACATCTCGGTTCTGTCATCTCTCTTGTGACACTTATTTTAAGTGCAGTCCGTGTAAAGGCAAAGTATTGCCATCTTTGGAAAACACAGGGCACTTTCTTCTGCATTCCCAGGCAGCTTGCCGAAGGGCTTCCGGAGAGAAAAATCCCGTCTCGTGCAAAGCAATTGCCTTTGACATGTTTTTATGGAGAGTGTCTTTTCTGATGGAGGGTGACTGCTGCCCGTCTCTGCTGGTTGTGTATGACCTGATCTCGGGAAATGGCTTCCTGCAAATCTGGGGGCAGCCCCGTCCTCACAGTTCCCAGAGCAGGGTGTCTGGGCATGCCGCCCCCCGGCCCCCGCAGTAAGACTAGCTATTCCCTAGTCTCTGGCCGGTGGTTGGGAGATCATTCTGTATGGGCCTCTCCCTCTTCTGTGCATTTGGCAAACGGAGATGCCGACACCTTTGTTCTGGTCTAATTTTTCAAGACGGTTTGTCTAGCAAACAACCTTAGAACACGGAGTTTCTCTCTGCAGGAGAAAGGATAGACATGCTCACTGCCCATTTTGGAAGATTCGGGGCTCCCAACCGCAGGCTTTCTCTCCCGTAACACGAGCCGATGAGTAGTCACGTGTCCCCTGCCCTGTGCAGGTTACCCCTCGGGAGGTGGGACTCCAGGGTCCGACACTCTGGCTACTGTCTTTGCTCTGCGTAGCAGCGTCTCCGCCTCGGACCTAGGAGTCCCCTGTCCTCGGCGGGCCCGGCACCTCTGAAATTGGGGCTGGCTCGCGCGTCCGCTTCAAAGTAGGATAACATCTTGTGTCATTCTCAGTATGTGAAAATAGGAAGGCAAGATATATTATTTCAAGCATTGTGACAGAGAATTAATTAAAGCTTTGGTTTTAACGAACACTTGTAACACATAGGAACCAACCCTTTTCCTGGTGGCTCCGTTGTTGTGTGGCGGGTTTAGAACGGCACTAAAGAGAGACGTCTCATTACGATGCAGCAAAGCACATTTATTC
Source organism: Phyllostomus hastatus (assembly GCF_019186645.2). Lineage (NCBI taxonomy): Eukaryota > Metazoa > Chordata > Mammalia > Chiroptera > Phyllostomidae > Phyllostomus > Phyllostomus hastatus. The sequence continues at coordinate 19,709,704 of NW_025333607.1, read as the reverse complement.
AGCGTTACAGCAAGGATTAAATTATGTTCGTGTAGTGTATCGCACAGCTCTTCACAGCCAGCACACTGGATGCGTTCTCCAAAAGTTCCGACTCTTCTAGCCTAGTATTTTAATCTTGAGAGAGGTGTAATTTTAAACTAAAAGAGTCAAATAGTTAAAAAATTTCAGGTACCTTTTACCATGAAGACCCTCAATTATTTTCTCGTAGTTCGTGTCCCCAAGAAGTAGTATTTCTCCCAAGGCGTGTTTCTGAAATATTCATGCTTAACAAAAAAATCAGTGTTTGTTCACATTCAAATATAATTACAGTTAAAAACTGGCTTGGCTTAACTACTATGAGATATGACTTTAAATTCAGGGAACATTATAACTGTTAATAAATTTGGTAAGAGTCCCTTAAAATCTTTAAGAAGCCTAATTTAAATAATTTAAAGTAACTAAAATATAGTTTCATAATATAGGCATTTTATAAAACAGAAATTGTCCTTAAGCACTTATATAAAGATTTAAATACCCTTAATTTCATACTGTAGATCTAATAAAAGCAATTCAGCATAACAATTTTGTTATTAAATTTAGGCTTTAGAGTCACCTAAAAAGTGCACATTCAGTGAGATAATCGTGTCCTTGTTCATTATGCAAATTTAGATTTTAAGGATAGCGTCTGATAATTGTGATGTTCATATCAATAACGAGTATGTTTGGTATTAGTGACCGTGCATATTTCATGGTTTGTTTTGACACTGTTGTTCGTGGAGTAACTTGGGTGGGTTATCAGGGACTAGCAATGTCTCTCTCGCAGAAAGAAAAGCTCACTCCCAAGAATTAACATGTTTTGTTGTGCACTGTGCTTTCTTCTCTGAATTCCTCTCTGAATCTTGTGTTTATTCTACTTCTGTGTCCCCGTTTATCTTACTTTCTCCTCCCCCGTCTTCTTTTTTACCTGCTCAGAGGGCTGGTCCACGGGAACCAGGCAGGGACCGGCGGGGGGAGGGGGGAGGGGGCACCCAGGGCGTTTCCCTCCTCTCTCTGTCGTGGGCGATGTCTGGAGCAGGGACAGTCCCCTCCGAGCCTCCAGACACAGGCCTGCTGTGGGCCCAGCCTGGGCCGGCCACCTCGCAGCACGGCGCTCTGGAGCTCTGCGCCGGCGGGCACTTCGGGCCTCTGCGGTCCGCCTGCTCGCACCCCTCCTCCCGTGTGCCTCTGCCCCGGAGCGGTGGTGCCTCCCGCTGATGCTGGTCTGTGCTCTTCCTCGACTTTCCTCGCTGCCCTCTGCAGCTCACCGTCGCTTTTATGACAGACTCCGTGTCAAATGTCCTCCCATTCGCATACCCAGAATGGCTTTTCTTTGTCCTATTGGACGCTAATAAGTCTCTTGAAGTGATAAAATGTCTTTTTCTTGGTACTTACTAGTCAGGATTTCTTCATTTTCCTTTACTCACTTCTCCTGGTTCTTCCCCCTTCTCTCGTGTTTCCTCCTTAACTGGTACCGCATTGCGCAGACAGAACAGCCTACGGTCACTTCCACCCATTGTAGCAACGTGGGAGACAGAGTCAGCTGAATTTCTTACTAAACATCTTAGTTATCACAGTGTAACAAAGGACGTGAGTAGTGTCTTTAAAAAGTAGTTCATCAGAGCTGTGACTTTGTGTATGTATGTGTGTGTGTGTTTGCTCTCTGGCAAGTCACAGAAAATGTTTGCCAACCCCTGCTCTCGGCCGACGAGCCATGGCCTGGCTATTTACTATTGTCAGGATTCAGACTCAGTGAAGGTGGATGGCAACTTATGTAAGTCAGCAAGTCGCAAATGACCTTTGTCCACTGGAGAAGCCACAGATTTATGTCTGGAGACAAGATCCATAATCTTAAAGAATATGGGTGTATTAAAAAAGAATTTAGGTGCATTACTCTTTAGAACATTAAGCAGTTCCATGTATAACTTTGTAATTTTATCTTCTTCAATTGGCAGCAAGTAGTTCAGTCTCTCTCATTCTCTTTTGAGCAGGTTTACTATCCAGCTGGTTTCCTTATTAATAAGTAAAATAATTGTGTCGCCAAGTGCTTATTTTACATTTGCACTTGAAGCGTACTTTTAACTTTTAAAATGTGAAGCTTTGGCGATAAATGAGCCGCCTCTCTTGTTCCAATTTAATTATCAGTTCTTTCACAGTTCTCGTACCACGTGGGGTTGGACAGTTAGGTGTGGCTTTCCCTATGTTGCTCATCTTAAAAGTCAGTCGAGAGACTCTCCCGACAGCACTGCAAGGAAAGGCCTCTCTCCATGATCCCACTCTCTCCGTGTTTAAACGCACGTCTGAGGTCTGCGGTAGCGACTCCTGGTTGCTAGTGCTCACCTCCTGTCCACGGAGTTGCATATGTATTAAGACAGTGATTTTTTTCCTTTTGCTTTGTGTAAGTTGTATTTACATAAAGTCACTGCATGATCTCATTAAAGAATACACAGACACAATCAGGGCAGGAAGACAGCTGACTCCGTGAGGGCCACACTGAACACCTGGACGCCGCGGCACAGGTGAATCGGTGAAGAGTCACCGTGCAGTGGAGCCCAGGGCGAGGAGGCAGCTGCTGCGGCCGGCATGCCTGCCTCTGACCGGGCCTCTGCTTGGGAACGCCCCGTTCTGAGGGCGCCCGTTCTGCACAGAAATACCCTCTTGTCAAACGGGACCACCCAGTGGTGCCAAGACTGCTTCTAGCAAAGATAAAATCCTACCAAAAATAATCTGTGAAACTGTCGGACAGTAAACGATGCTTTAAAAGCAAATCTCTAGTAGATCAATTATACATTCAATATTTAAATCTCTTGAAGTGCTCTCGGTTTTTTAATAATAGATTTTGAAATGATCCCATAAAAGATTCATGTTTATATATTAAACACTACTTTGAATGATTAATTTTAAAATCTACTATTTTGTACTACATAATAGGAATTTCCTCTGTCCTTTCCTTTATAAGAAGTATAACCAGTCTTATGATTGTTGAATTCATGATTATGTCTTTGTGGTAAATATGACATTTGGAAAGCATAACAAAAACAATAATTCAAAGTCATCATTCAGAAAAATCTTTGCATTTTTAAAGGCCTAAACTGATACTTTAAAAATAAGACATTTTAATTAAAATCTACATAAATAAAATAAATGAGAGACTATTTCATATACCTACGTTATGAAACCTTTAATTTTTTCTTATCAGTGTTTAAAGAACCAGGGACTTGTATTTTATTTCCAACCCATCATCACTCACAAGCTGAGTGGGTCCAAATATTACAACTTATTTTCCTGAATACACAGAAGGAATAAAAGTGCCAGAGCAAAGAGACCATATCATCTTTGCAAGGAATTAACTGCTTCAAGATTTGTAAAAGTATGTCAGTGAAATGATGTTTTATATGAGATGTCCAGGAATAGTTAATGAAACAGTCATCACCCAAGAAAAACTGTGAATTGAACAAAACAGTTGCCTTTTCTCAGAAATATGACAGAACTGACTTTAATCCAGATACAGCACAGACATAAATATTCATGGCTACACAATACCCTGATTAAACTACTTTTTTCCTTCTAGACATCGATCCTGTTTTTGCATTTTAAACTAAACAAGGAGAAAACTTATGTGGTTTCTTAAAGAAATGAGGTCATTTAGCAATGTTATTTTTCCATCTTCTGCTATACTTGGAAACACACCAATATCTGTTCATTTGTTTTTACAATTAATTGCGCACACGCGTTTTTATATTCAGACACGCAGGGCAAATACAGCAGTCACAGCACCCATTCCCGACGCTGCCCCAGGGAGATGCGATGTCCAGTCCGAGCCAGCAGAGGGAGCAGCGCCCGCGACTCTTCTGCTGCTTGGGCGACTGTCCCTCCTTTTTCACACAGCGTGGAAAAGTTCACGCAGACAATCGGCGTCACCGTGAACTGCACTGCACGGCTGTGTGGTTGGGAGTGGCTCGGTCAGCCCCACGTTAAATACACTTGGGGTGAAACTGTTAGGCATGTGGGGGTGAAGGTAGAGACAGCAATTTTGCACAGGAGATAAATGTGAAGACTCGTGATACTGAGATCAGATTGTTACTGTTTTTGAAGAGCATTTTTTTTTTTAGGATGGATCTTTTTAGTTTCTCAACGATGATTGGAACTGACTGCTTATGTTAGAACAGAGTGTATATGATTGGGAAGATTAGCTTACCAGCTTCCATGTAATCAAAAGGAAGGTCTGTCCGGTCCAAATTTTCAGTCCAGGCCAACGGAATTAATTTTTTTTTTTGAAATTCCAGGAAAGAAATCTGGACTGTTCTGCACAGACATGAGCCAGGATGCTACTATTGTTCAGAAGCCAAGGTGCTACTGAGCTTGTTGAAAAGGATATTGGAAAGGAAATAGAAAACATTTTCCTCTGCTTTTATTATATCAACTTATACTCTCATTAGTGATACTAACCACACACACAGCTGCTACACCACACAAATCAGGATCTGTGGAGGAAAGTAAGCCGGTGAAGATGAGCAGAATGAGTTTCATGTGTAGACTGACTAAAAAAAAAGTTGGGGAAAATAAAGTTGCCAGTAGCCCATGTTTGTAATGCCCTAAACATTTTAGATTTTTACAATATAATATTAGTAAAAAAATTTCTGTTGATTATATGTTGAGACCAAAATAGAGACTTTCTAGTGAATGTAAGAAACTGTATTGGCATAAACTTACAGGAATCTGTACTCATTAGTGACGAATCGTCACTATTTGATACTCAAATAAATTTAAAAGAATTGTAGACAAATTCATGGATCATAGCTCTACAGTGGATTGTTAAAGAAGCTAAGATTCTTTTAGGAACATATCATTTAATTTTTTTTAAGTCTGATCTAATGAAGGGCAAATATAAATTGTTTAAAAATATATTCTGTATGAACCGTCAGCAAATGAGAAACACTGTGCTTGGGAAACTCTTCTTGTCATTTGAAGGTCATATATATGTCAGTGTCTTGTAATTTTATGACCATTTTACTGCATAGCTTCAGTTTTAATATAAACACTTCATTCCTTAAAGCTAATGCAGATATTTTCAGAAAATGGCATTACAGAATCATGAAATATTTAAATGCTTTACCAGGGATGTTAATGTTCTTACTCATTCTTGCAAATTAATTCTTTTTTTATTTAAAAATCCCTTCCATAAAATAGTCATTAGTGATAAATGGTAAAATAAAGTAACTTACAAAGCAAAAGAGGCATAAATAGAACCGCATGTGAATGACATGCATTTGATATTTTCCTGGAAATTCTCACTACCAGGGATTCCCAACACTTAAAATTGGTTTTACTCCCCAACCCCGCAGTTACGCTCTTTCCTGTCCTGTTGAGTCGGAAAACCTGCCGTGATCGCTTGGGATGGGGGATGAGTTGAGGAGGTGAGGACCAAGTATCGCTATCTCGGCTCTTTGGTTGGGGTCTTTGAGACGCCAGGCACCATCTGCTTTCTCAGCAACCATTTGGCACCAGCTCTGTTTTCACCCACCACCGCCCTCTCCTGCTCGCGCGGTGCTGCACCTCGGCCTTGGGGCTTCCCCGGCACGGTTAGGAGAACCCTGGGAGGCAAGCGTGCCCGGCGCAGTGATACTGTCACAACACGGAGAAGGTTGCAAAGCGGCTGGAAAGCGGCCATCCGAGTGGTCAGCGCCAGGACCGGGGCCTGGGCGTGTGGGGAGCGGTGGGCGTTTGCATTCCAGGCCTCGGTGCGGTTCCAGTGGGGAGGACCCTCCGTTCCCGTGGGCACGAGCAGCTGGCACCGTGGGAAAAGCACCTCCTAACCAGCTCTGCCACTGGCCAGCAGGGTGACCTCAGGGAGTAACCCACTTCCCCTTGTTTTTAATGTATGAAAGGAAGGATGCGATTTTGATTTCTAAGAGCCCTTCTGTCTTCCAAAGCCTTTTTCATCTCTGGGGGTAATTTTTGAGTTTCCCATTTAAATAGAGGCTACACTGAGTTTGGAACCTTCGGATTAAATGTTGGAAAGCATGTAGCTATTCCCCAGTAGGTGCACCATAAGGTGCACTGAACACTTCACGATCAGTTTGCACTGTGCATTCGTTTAGAAAAAATTTGCAAGTGTACAGGGACTATTCCATTTGCATGTGTTTCAGTGTTTAGTTTTGATGACAAAAGGGAGACAGAATTTTGGCTATCAAATAAATCACTGTAGAAACATAAAATAAGTCGTTTTTTCCTTCATTTTTTAATGTTCATATAGTCTGCAAAATAGAGATATCGTCAAAGATAAATAAATCTGTGCAAATAAAATCAAAAGAGACAATCTGTTGAATCTCTATAGCTTCTCATATTGACATGACATTATTCATACTTATCACAGGATGTGTATATATATATATATATGTATACACACACACACACAGAAAGAAACTGGGATTTCTCAAAATAAATGGATTTTATAATTTCTTTGAGTTTTATAAATAAATTCTGCTGAATGAGTGAAGAGATACTTAATTCCATACTTACTTGAGTACATGGTGTTGCAATAATTTTTATCTTACGGGACAATCGCCACCATGCAGTTCATCATGTAGGAACTTGTGCCTGTTCCTTATTCATTCTCTTTCCTTTATATTCTTATCAATCTAAGAAAATCAGTCCCTCCACCCTCAGAGCCTTTTCCCTACAAGGTTATGTGATGCCACTGAATCAAACCAAGTGATACATTTGGACAAAACTTGATCAATGCTGTTATAATATTGCAATTTTTCTTTTTAATCGGGGAGCCATAGCCATTTAGAAAACCACATTATTACCCAGCAGATCCTGATGGAAAAGAAAAAGTTTCATACACTCAGTGTGTTTGGCTCAGAATTTCTTTCTTTCCTTTGTTTTTTATAGCAGTGAGGTTTTGAATAATGCAAAGGGTATTTAAAATCATGTTTATAATGCTAACCCATCTCCACTTGGTCACACAAAGACATATAATTCCCTGAATTTATAATGTCACGAGAATCCCGCTTGTGGTTTGAGCTCCCTTTAAACTCCCCCAGTAGAAGATTCTTAACTACCTGCTACAATGAAAAAGTTCTAAACAAATGACTTAGCAATTTAGACGTCATACTTAAAATATTATTTTTTCCATTGGAATTAAAAAAAAAGTTTTCTAAACCCTAAAAATCTTACATTGTGCTTTGTGTGGAAAACAGTTTTGCCTTGCCGTGTAAGATTAAGAGATGTTCTGTCCAATCACTTGTTTTCCCCCAAATTGTAACCTGATTATTAGTTTGTCGTTTACCTTCCTTATAAGAAAGGGAGCCATTTTTTATGATTTCCAACCTGTTTGCTATTTACCAGTGTCTTATAAATCTCTGACTTCAGAAATCGCGGGAAAGAATCCTTGGCCATGAGACTGTAGATTAACTTCTGAGCTTCATCAAAGCATTTGAGAGTTGGCTCCGCAATGTTCTTCGAAATGTGGTCCCTGGTACTGAAGTCAATGTTAATCTGTGGACATAAGATCGCATATCATTAGATTAATCTGATTTAAAAAATGTGACTTATACAGATGGCAGATACACTTCTTATTTGAAGTTTTCCAGGTTGAGAGGTCTGGCGTTGACAGAGAACACAGGTAAAAACCTTCCTTTGAGATTATTTAAAAAAAATGGCAACGTGAAAAGGCAAACAAAATACGTTGTGATTTTAAATTTCTTTTCCTACCCCTTTCCCCCACTGGTGCTTTTATCTTAATGCCTAAAATGTACCTTCCAGAGGCAGAGCGATAACCAGAATTTACCAGGATGGCTTCCACCAGCCCAGTCTCATTCTCCATACCTCCCCCCTCCCCCACACACACATGCTGGTTCTACTGTGTTGCTTTTAATTGTAATTTGTTTTTTTGTTTTTTTTTTTTTTAAAAATGAACCAAATAATACCCTCCTCTCCACCAACCCCTGTGCCTTCCACCGAGTATACATGTACATACATGTACGTGTGCATGCGTGTGCGTGTCCCCTGGTCCCCTGACCGCCCCGACACGCCGGCGTCCCCAGCAAGGCCTAAGAGAGGTCTGTCGGATCGGACACGCCGTTCCCCAGCCCAGGTGTGAAATGCCCCAGACGCCCTTGCGGCGAGACCCGTCGGACTCGGCTCGCGTCCGGGGACACGCGCTGAGAGCAGGACAGTTCACACCCGGTCAGTCTGACTTCAACAGGGGGCCCTGCCGAGGCCCGTAGGGGAGGGGGACCTTAAACTTGAAAGCTCTCCAAGGGCAGGTGCCGTGTCTGTCTTACTCGTCACTCTATGCTTTGGTAATCAGCTGGCTTATCTAACGCATAATCGGCAATCAGTAAGTATTGGCTGAATTGAAATAAAATGTCTTGGCAAAATGGGGGCGATTGTAAAGGGGCCGGAATCTGGGGCTCTGGTAGAAGAAACACTATGCAGGGGTGGGCAAAAGTAGGTTAATAGTAATAATAAATAATGCAAAAACTAAGTAAGCAAATAGTACAAATATAAACTCTCTGCTTCTCGTGCTCACTGCCGTAAACCTACGTTTGCCCGCCCCCGGAAATGACAATTTATATTCATCGAACTGAAGCTGAAAGACAGGCAGGCAGACCCGCCACGAAATCCACGACTTCCTTGCTGTTCGCACGCACGAGGCGAGCTCTGTGATTCCCTATAATCTTTGGTTCCCGCGGTGTGAGTGGGAACAGTAATTGCATCTATCTGAGAGAGTTTTAAGCACTAAATGAGATAAGGGACATTACAATATTTTGATATGACTTTAAGAAGAAGAAAAGAAGAAAAAATTCCCGTAAAAAGCATCATCAAGCTCAGTGGATTGAGCGCGGGTTGAGAACCAAAGTGTCGCAGGTTCGATTCCCAGCCAGGCCACATGCCTGGGTTGCAGGCCATGACCCCCAGCAACCGCACATTGATGTTTCTCTCTCTGTCTCCCTCCCTTCCCTCTCTAAAAATAAATAAATAAAATCTTAAAAAATAAATAAAATCGCCTTTTAAAAAACAAGCACCATCAAAAGGCCTCTCTTTGCTCACAGACGTTTGCTTGCTTTCTCTAGGGGTCCCGGCCGCTCCCAGAGTGCATCTGCGGCTTTCGTGTCCGGCCCGTGCCCTGCGGTCCTCCCTGCAAGCTCCAGGTCGGTGCTGCGGCTGCCTCGGAGGCCTCGACACCTGGAACCGGTTTCGCTTCTCTGTGCAGGAGGGAGGGTGCTGCCCAGCAGAGGAGAGACTTCGGGAGAATCGTCCGGACTGGGCCCCGACGGTAACCTGGGGGAAGGGGCTTCAGCGTCCCGAGCTCCGCTTCCCGGCCCCGAAGGTGGGTGGTCCCTGACTCAGTTGCTGTGAAGTGAGCCGGTCCCTCCACTCGCTGATTCCGCAGGTGCTTCTGAGTGCCTGCCCTGTGCCGAACTGTGCTCTCTTTGGGGGGAGACAGTCGATGCCTAAAGCAGCCGTGTTATTTTAGATTTGAACTTGAACGAGCAGAGGAAGCCAGTCCTCTGAGCATCTGGGGGAAAGGGTTTCCGGCGGAAGAAAAACAACAAATGCTGAGTCTATGATGCGAGAAGGAATGCGTGGCGTCCCGAGGAGCCACCACAGCTGCGTGACCGAGCGTGGGGTGTGAGCGGTGGGAGGTGTCGGGGGCGAGGTCAGCAGAGGAGGCGCAGGCCAGGCCCGTGGGGCCCAGCGGCCCGGTGCGCAGCGCTGGCTTTTCTGCCCGAGGCAGCGGCCGGCGCCCCGGGGCTGAGCGGGAGGCGGCAGGCTCGCTAACGGGCCGGGACCCGAGCGCAGATCCTCCTCTGATCCCTCATCATGCAAATATATATATAACATACTTCCATATTACCTGTGTGTGTATATATTTTTCCTCATTCATCTTTTATTTTTTAATGACACAGTGATCGTTCTCATTCTCACGCCTGTCTGTCCTTTTGTTTTGTTTTTATCCCGAATCTCGTTCCTAAAACTACGGAATCTATATCTTGCTCGATACCCCTTTTTACAATGAACACCACAGACAGCGTTACTGTATCAGTTTCACCAAAGTATCGCTTTCATCGTATAAGTATTCAGCTGAAAACCTGTTAATTTTGTAACATAAAATTTAACGTCCGTGCCCTGGCATTTGGGCTTCCTCACACTTGGGGTCTCCTGCTTGGTCTGGTGGTAGCTGGGGCGAAGTGGGCACCCACAACCCTCATTTACGCCGTTTCATCGTCTAAAAACCCTCTTTCCCCACAGTTTTATTCTGTACAGATTTTCCTTGTCTCTGATGATTTAACTTAAGTTGAATATCCTCCCAGAAGCTTTCTTTCCTTCATCACAGAAGGAAAATCACTACTTTCCTTATCATTATACATTATTTTAGTTTAAAAATCTTAAGAAATTTGATTTCTTGCTTAAACAGATTTGGGTCCAAAGGCTGCAGTTAATGTTAAGTATTCAACCTGGTTATCAGCCAACAAAGATGTGTCAACTCCCTAGAAAGGGAATTCAGTAGTTCATAATGTGGAATTAACCTGTCTTTTATCTGCTGTCTTTTCCCTATTTCTTTCACTAATTCCTTTTTTCCTCTACATGTCCTTCAAAATATGAGCAAAGCAGAGATGCATTCTCCAACTTCTGTTCCAAGTTTTCCTCCCCTAGATTTTTTTTCTGGTGACACTGTCTTCTCCTATGGCAAAATATGTGAACAATGGCATTGCATGCAAAATAATCACAAGGATATTTAAAGATGATTATGTAAACTGTAAAAACTAATAATATTTGTTGAGTATTAGTACTGATGAGCTATGTCTTTATATGACTACTTTATATCATCCACACAACTATAAAATGAATTGTACTATTATCTCTATATTTCTGGGGAGAAATGCTAACACGTGCGTGAAGATGTTGTTAGTTTATTTGTGGTCATTCCTAGAACGAATTCATTTAGAGTATTTTTTTGAATGGGAGCTTAGAAATTGTGTAAGTATCTGAAGACATAAAGGTGATTAAGAAGAAAAGTCAATCAAAAGGACAGATTTCCGAAGAAGGAGTCCAAAGGATAGCACGTGCTTTCTGAGGGCAATGAGATCTTAAGCTGATCTTCAAAGTATTGTTACACATATAGAAGACTCAAGGTGTGCGCATGGGGGCGTGTGCTGGGCTGGAGAGGCACGGGGGTGCCAGGTCCCACAGGGCCTTAGAGCAGGATGGACGAGACTTGTGGTTGCCTATTTATGAGCTAGGACAAGGAACAGAATCTGTAACAGTGACCGGCTTTTAGAACTGCCCTGGTGGCTGTGGCTCAGAGAATGGAATACTGGCCTGTGAAGTGAAAGGTTGCCAGTTCGATTCCCAGTCAGGGCACACTCCTGGGTTGTGGGACAGGTCCCCAGTTGGGGGCATGTGAGAGGCAGCCGATAGATGTATCTCTCACACATCAATGTTTCTCTCCCTCCTTTTCTCCCTCCCTTTCTCCCTCCCTCTAAAACTAGTAAATAAATAAAAAATTTAAAATAATGTACAAAACTGCTACTAAGAAAGAAACAAAGAAAAGGAAGGGAGGGAGGGAGGGGGGAAGGAGGAGGGAGGGAAAAGAAGAAAGAAAGAAAGGAAGGAAGAAAGAAAGAAAGAAAAGGAAAGAAAAAGAAAGAAAGAAAGGAAGAAAGAAAAGGAAAGAGAAAGAAAGAGAGAAAGAAAGAAAGAAAGAAAGAGAAAGCCTGTGCAGAATGAGACGGCCGAGAGTCCTGATGGATTGCTGTGGGGTATAAACAAAAGAGAGAATCAAGGCTGGCTCCCACGTGTTTAGCCAGAGCAATGAGAAGAACAGAGTTTCCTTGCAGTGAGAGGGAGAGACTTGGGTAGAAGAAAATTTGAGGCAGGAACTCGGGACTGAGCCTTGAACCTGAGAACTCGGAGATGCCCTTTAAAGCTGTGGGGCTGCGGGAGATCCCAGGAGAGTGACCGCAAGCAGGACACAGACGAGGGCGGCCTCCCTCAGGATGGGGCGAGCTGGGGTGTGAGCTGCAACAGCAAACAAAGTGGTTACAGAGCTGTCGTCAGCGGCAGAAGACAAAACGAAGTACCGGAAGCCAGTTGAAGACAGCGCTTCAGCTAAGAGAGTGATGGGTTTTGCTGAATGCTCCCGGGAAGTCAGTGTAAGTGAAGTTGCAGGATGGGCTGTGTCTTTTCTCCCTGACCTTTCTGAAATTTCACTATTAGGAAAACATAAAAATATTAGTCCTAATACATATTTGGACACATAAGTTCCTTTACTAGAGTTACTCTTGGGGCATGTCTGCACACTTCACCTCTAACTGTACTCATCTCCGATTTGGTTTTTGGTGGGCTTCTACCAGACGATACATGGGTACATTTCTATTTCAAAGACTAGACAGAGGTGATGCTGAGCTTGGAATGCAAGGGAGGCGGGGCCTCACTAGGAGGTGACCTTCAGAGAGGCAGACTTCCCACCTGTCTGACCTTAAGGAAGGCCTGAGCTGTTGAAAGTTACCCAGAAGCTCAGATTTTGCTGAGCATCTCAAACTCGTACGGGCTGGACGGTTTATCCCTTGACGACAGACACAGAGTCCTATCAATATTATTTACTGATAGGAGTTAAGTGCCTGCATTTTGCTTGCATGAATGCTCTTTAGTTTCAAAGACTCTGAGAAATGAAATATTCTAATACCTTACTTTTCAAAAGGTCACACACTATCTTAGATTCTGAGACGCCACACTGCCAATCTCAGCAAACGAGACGCGGGGTGTGATTGTTACGGAAGGGTGGCTGAGTGTCATCACAACCATTTAGAGGCTTTTCAGTTGTGTCACCGTTGCGGAGGCCTCGATACAGCAGACGCTGACAGCCACCTCCCCCCCGAAAATGACTGCCTTCTGACTGTTGATTCTGGTCGTGGTTGAAAAACCATTTTGTTGTCAAGATCCAGGATATTTTTAATCCTCACATGATTTTGTTAACTGCAAGTAACTCGTGCCAGAGTCCAGCGGTTTTAAATTCTTTTGGCTGTCAACAAATTATTTTTTGCAGGGAGAACACATTTCAATGTGTTCCTTCTGGCTTTCCTGTGACCCCAAGCTGCGCTTTATATATTTTTACATAATTTGAATAAAACGTTTTCAATTCAAACTTAGGTAGCCTTCCTCGTTTAGAAGGTGGAGTGTAACAGGAGATTCATTCCCCAAAGGGTATGAGCTTGCATATGGAAAACCCCCTACCTACTAAAATGGGCCAGGCAGCCTGTTAGCTCTCATGCACAGCAGAGTGTAAGAATCAGTATTCACATTAAAGCTACCTATAATCACACCGTGGCGACATAATTCTATTTAATCACCACCAACACCTCTAGTCTTACTTCACTTTTGGCATCATTAAAGGCGCGCTTGTATCTCGGAATATATTCTCAAGGGTGGCTTTCCGTTGAGAACAGCAAGCTATGCAGCATCCAGAATTCCGTCCATGCACAGGACTGTATCCTCTTGTCAATGATGTTACAGACAGACATAAATGACGTGCAGTGCCAACACCCTCTGTCGGGCAAGAGAAAGGAAAGAGCCCCGAACATATGCAGTCATAATGCACGACACCACCATGTATAGGAACTGCTAAACATAGATGTCCATAAGCGAACGCGTCCTAGAGGAAGTGAAAGGGAGTGAGGCTAACTGGGCCGCTCCCCCAGCCCAGCGCACTCCTCCACGACTAATGCAAGCGGCACCGGGCGTGTGGACGTTAGGAAAAGCACCTGAGCATTTCGTTTTTGAGTTGAAATGCAGCAATCAGTTTTTCTGGGGGGTTGAGGTGATACTGCAAATGATTAGGACAAATGCTTCCGCCGTATCCGAACCTGGGCTCCGTAGTTTCCGACCTTGCACAAATGGGAGAGAATGTGAGAAGAGAAAGAAGGGCTTCCGCCGGAGAGGAAGATAGACGCCACGTGACACGATCCCTTGATGCCGCGGCCCTGAGCTTCACCGTCAAGGCTGCCCCACGAACATTTAAATGAACGCAGGGAGCAGATCAGAGGCGGGAACCGGAAACCCAGCAGCCTGGGCTGTACACCTCTTTCCTCTCCATCCGATCCGTGCGTCCTAATGACTTCAGGGCTCATCATTTCATCTCCAAGGCTCCGTGCGTTTCTCACGCGTACAGTGGGGGTGACGGTAACAGCTCTCTGAGACGGTGACCGTGGTGCTCGAGGGAGGCGGCGGTCCGTGGACTGTGCAGATGCTGCTTACAGATTTCTCCCGGCTTTCTTGCCTCGGTTTGCTCTCTGAGACACGCAACTTCTTCCCCCTGACCCAGCCTTCTAGGTACTGGCCAGTCCTTCGCTGGACTCTTCTCCTCTGCCCTTCCCTCCTCCCATCTTGTCCCCCATGTCACCTGCACGTCCCTGTCACAACACTCGTCAGAGTTCATTGTGGTTGTTTTTTAACAGGGGTCTTCTACCAGCATGGTTAGCTATACCTATTCAGGGATCCTGACTTTCTTTTTTCTTAGCTGCACTAGCATTGTGCTTGACATATGGAATGAGCGCTTGACTATTGATTGGTGTACCAAGACGTAGGAAGTTGATTTAACAAAGCAAACGTTATATTGCGGGAGGATTCTGTCGGTGGTGGGCACCGTTGACAAGCAGCAAACTGTGGGGCAAGACTGAGACTTAAAATACCATTAACACTAAAACTAGGAAAGTGGCACCTAAAACGCAAAGAAAACTGAAATGTGAGTATAAAGTGGAGAATGGCCCTGGCTGGCGTAGCTCAGTGGATTGAGCGCGGGCTGCGAACCAAAGTGTCGCAGGTTCGATTCCCAGCCAGGCCACATGCCTGGGTTGCAGGCCACGATCCCCAGCAGCCACACATTGATGTTTCTCTCTCTCTCTCTTTCACCCTCCCTTCCCTCTCTAAAAATAAACAAATAAAATCTTTAAAAAAAAGTGGAGAAGGCAAAACCGGAAATACAGTAATATCAGGAAATGCCTCTAGACGCTCATTTTCATGGGCTTCCTGCTACCAGTAATTCTATGTAGTCCCTCAAGATTCAGTTTAAAACGAACCTCATTTAAAATAAAGACTTTATCTTAACATGCAGTCTCACTACTATTCAATCATATTCTTCCAGGTATAATGCAAACAATTTCATCCATTCTTTTTTTTCACACCTGATCCTTAGCTATTTTTCCCTAGTTCCATAAATTCTAATTTTTTAATCTAACTTGATTGAATGTTTCTTTTGAGCCAAACTACAGTCTCAGCCCATTTTACTTGCTTGCATTTGCTTACTGAGCAGCCTCATTCACACAGTCCATTGTGTTGTATGTTTATCACCCATCTCCCAGAGTTTCCGGTCCATGGGGGGGGTGCTTTATCTCACGAGGAGGTGAACAGTGGGCACGGAATAAGCATTTACTGGTGTGAAATGAAATGCGAGTCAAGAAACAACGTTACACGGCATTAAGAATAAATGCAGAAACCCAGATTCAGATGTCAAACAAGTCGTGTGCACACCTAGTGAGTTATCTGCTTCTTTATGACTACAGTTTCTTGTTTTGTGACTTAGGGAGTCCTTGCATTTAGTAAATGCATTTAGTAAATAGATTTAAGAATTAATTATTTTTGGACTGCCAATGTCTTTGTTCCTGGATTGGTGATAATAAGAGGTTGAATTTAGACACCGCGTTACACTGCGGTGTGATTGTTCCAACATGTTCTAACCCCACAGAAGGACAATCCGCATGGGTGATTTTCTCTTTGATCATATTTTTTCAATGTGAAGAAACAATGATTTAAAACATTTTAGTGTCTCAGCTTAACAAAAAAATGCTTTAAGTTTCTTTGGATGTTTACATTTTCTTAAAACCAAATAATACTATCTTTTACATTTTTGAATTTTATGAAATTAGTGGTTCACATTGAAGGGATAATATAAATAGAAGTTGAATAATTTTTTCTTTGTCACTCACAAGTTCCTCCTGTGTGCAATGTAGAGACACTTTAAACATACATTTCATGTCTAATAATATTCAAATCACTTAGTCAAAATACCTGGCTCTCACCCTATATTTTTCCTGCAATATTTTCTTTGGAAACTATCTATGTACAATCCATTTAATGAGTAGCTGTTTTTGTCTGAAGAGAGTGATTTTTATACTTTAACATGCTGTTGTAATGTGTTCTTGTATATACATTTTTCAGGTCTTTTAGAGTTGCTTGTTCTTCAAACATTCTTAGAAATTAGATAACAGTTGTTTTCAGGTTGATTCAGTAGCACTTACAGCGACTTGTTTAAAGACACAAAGGGCTTAACCTTTGTTTAAAAGTGTTCTGCGTGAGGCAGACATGTGATCTCTCTCAGTCATTCTCGTCTCTTCTGTGGGGCTGTTACATACTTTTTTAAAACTAATGCACTTTTATAGGAGGAAAATGAGGCTCAGAGCAAAGCAATAGCTTGCAGCAAGATGACAGGATTTGACCATAGGTCTAGGTATCACCAAACTTTAGGCTTTCTTGCCTCACACTAACTCCCTGTTGGGGCAGAAACTGGAGAGGGGTCACACGGTGAGGAGGGAGAAGGCACCAAGCCCAGCTGCAGGTCCCTCACCCCGTAGAGGCCCGAGTGTTCAGTTTGTGTTTGTGTTCAGTCTACGCCCGTTTGAAGGGGAAACTGAGAACCGTGGCAATGTCAGCTTGTGGACAAGGGTCATTTAGTGAGTTTAGTGCAGTCCCATTGTGAATGGTCTAATTGGATCAATTGAAAATTGTCAAGCCATGCTAGCAGTTTTATAGATGAAGAAATAAAGACAGAAGGAGTTAAAAAGAAAATAAATGGGACGTAATAGACATCTTGATAAAATGGCCTTGTCGTTGTTCTTTAGGTATTTCTAGCAAGGAAATTGGTTATAATTTTGATTCTTTATAAGAGTCAGTTAGATGACTATAATTGAGTATAGAAAAATGGAGACAATTCTCATAGGAGTCTCATTCTTGAATTTGTTTTCTACTTATGAAAATCATATTTTCCCCCTTCCACATCAAATATATTACCTTGTCTTGTTAAGTCTGCCTACTGGATAAACAGAGAATACTTCCCACCCTCCTTATCTTCACTGCTACCCATCGGACCTCATGGGCTCTCGTCACTGAAGCAATATCGAAATGCTTATAATTTCTGGAAAACCCTAGAAAACGTTGTATCTCCCTGCTATACCACCATGACCCCCGGCTGAAATATTCTTTATTTACTTGCTTAATGAATATTCCTTATTTTAACTGACATACCTTGCAAATGTGAGCCACTCCATAAATCTCTCTCTTAACTCTCCAGATAAAGTCACCTTCCCACTGTGCTAATAGTAAACTGTGGTTTTGCTTACTATGTATTGACTGGTTTTATTATATATAGGTCAATCTCTCTTCCTACTCTGTTACTTCATTGTGGGAACAGCCACTTAAGAAATCTGTTCAATGAATCAGCATAGTAATAGTTGCATTATAGTTAACATGTAATTGATGGGCTATAGAGAAATACTTTGATGACTGCAATTGATGTATAATATAAGAGGCAAATGCCCTTTAGTAATTTAAATTGGAAACAGTTAATGGCAAATAATAGAAAAGATAATGACTATTTTGAATGTATATATATATGTGTATATACATATTTCAATATGTATACTTTATTACATATCGAAAGTTACAAACTTTATTTTCAATTAATTTTGTCATATTTAATACTAATACTTTAGGCACTTTAAGAAGACAATATAATTTATTGCCTGAAAAGCAGCGATAAATCTAGTTATATTTTGTTTAGTCTACATATTGTTTGAGAATGTTATTCTAAAACAATCACTATTAATTAGATGGATTCATAAAAACGAGAAAAAAAATCTGGCTTTCAAACCAATGTCACTATAAATAGAATCTCTGTAGAGTTGATTTCAGAGCCTTTTAGGGAATGACACATTAATCAACTTGATAAATCTTATATACTATATTTTAAGATTTTTGGAATTATTTATTGATTCTTTAGATGGTGACTGGGAAATGAATGTTGAAATAGATCCACAGGAGGTGAATTTCTTTTCTCTTCACCCTGCAAATTCCAGGCAGCACTCCAGTGGTTCATATTTCTGGCGTGTCGTGCTGGGCCATTATGTGCTGTGGTAATTAATGGCCATCTAAAGCTTGAACTACTGATAGGGCAGGTTTATGCCCTGGATGTTCCTGAAAGTGTTTGCATTTCATCTTTTTTTTTTTTTTTTTTGGTCCCCATAAGTACAACGACCCATCTTACACAGCGAGTCCTGATTTTAGGTCAGAAAATACGGCAACTGTCACTCGCAACGATACTGGCATTGCACTTCCGGAAAGATGGCTTGAACTTGTGGTCTAACCTAAGTCTCTGTTTGCTACTCATGCATTAAAGTACGTTCAGTGAGGAATCGGCGTGGTTTTACAGTATAAATGCTTAAACTTTCAAGCTAAATATTAGAGGGGCATGTAGAGATGATGGTGGTTTTAGTTCTGGAGAGTAAATAAAATAAGAATGTGATGTCACACATAGCGCTTTTGGGGGGCTGTTGTCAACGTCACTTGAGACTCCTTTCTAAGGCCGTTCTTCCCTTTTCTGGTCCTAAAGCAGCGCTTCCCACCTCTGGCTCCTGTTCCCCATCAAAGAAACGCAGGTCGACAACACCTTCTTTTGGAAGGTAAGACATTATTATCGGCCACACTGGGGAAGCTCCAAGATACTAAAAATGAAGAATTTATAATGTTAGCTAGGAGTTATTTTTTTTCTCCCCCATATACTATTTTTAATTAAAATTTTTTTTTATTCCAAAATCCGATTCCACATTGCCTTCCGTGTTTTCAAAAAGGAAAACCAAAAGCGGCCTTGAAATCCAAGGGCCCGTTGAAGTCGCGCTTCTGTAGGGCTGACGTCAGAGCTGCTTAACTGAAGAGAAAGGAGGAGTAGACGCTGTTTCCCTGGGGCCTGGATGCTGCGCTGAGGAAACAGGAGCAGGACTGAGAAATACGTGCTGAATCAGTGAAGGACGGCGGATCCTCTTCAGAACTCCTATCGGAGTTCACAGACACTTTCTATTCGAATGCATCATGGCAATGTGATTTCCCTTTAGATGGATTTAGTGCCTTTTAATTGGGAGCAGATTTGCTAAGGGATGAATATTCATGATGTTGGAATAGTTTACTCACCTCTTTAGGGGCATCGGCCTCAATGAATTCAGAATAAATCATCTTGGCTTTGGAAGCAATTTTTTCCGCACTCTCTGTTTTCTTGAAGTCCTCACAGGCAAGCCAGAACTCAACATTTTCTTCACTAAATTCTGATTTTAGAAAGGTTCGGAAGGCGTCTAGACCAGCTATAAAACATATAAGAAAAACTTTGTATACCACATAGCTCGGTAATATGACCAAAGTAAGTACACTGTGTAGTGTGAGCATTTATTGAGTATTCAGTGGCAACTGCTTATCGCCCCTCTAAATGTAACATTTATTTGTTTTAATTTTTTAACATGAAAAGCCTTATTTGAATCAACTGTCATAAACATAAAAGACTGTATCTTTAACTCTACAATTAGCTCCATTAGCAAAGAAAGCCTGTACTTTTTCTCTTCAAATCTGGGAAGTTGAGGAGTTGTGTTTAGGGGAGTCTTAATGTAAGTTACTCCACAGGGAAGCCCATGGATGGCTCTGCCTTTTGGACCCACGGCCCGGGGCCCAGGCCAAGGTACTGGTTTAGAGTAGGAATATCTTGGTTGTTAGTAGTCATCAAAAAAACACAGTATTATGCTGTGAAGTTAGATTGTGTTACTTTGGGTTTATTAAAACAGAACAGGAGGGCCTGGCCAACTGTACTCTCTAAATATGGAACGTGATTGTCAAGATATTTGCTCTGGATGCTTTTCCCCATTATATACTGTTGGGTGGATTCACATAGATTTAACAAATTTTAAAATTGTTTTAAAAAAATAAAGTTGAAATAATGAGCCATTGCGAAAGGTTATTAGGTACCAATTAAAATTCTCAGTAGGGACGTTGGAGTGTGGACGTCATTAGTAGTGAGCACTGCAACAGTGCAATTAGCTGCATGCTTCTGGAATGTAAAGCTGTATCCATGAAGGTTTTGTGACACAGATTTGGGTTATAAAAATCCTACTAATAGCCCTTAGTTAAAATTTCTTGAGTTGGCCCAAACAAGGATGGATGTGAGGGTTCTAAACAGAAGTTATGATAATATGTTTCATATAGAGGATAAAGCATACTTTAATAATACTGAAAGAATACTTTTGATTCACGGAGGCATACGAAGCTTTTTCCCTGATGACGATTCTCTAGGTTCATCCCAGGAAGATGGGAAGTTAGAGATCAAGAGGCAATGACTGGTTTTTCCTGTTCTGCATCTCCAGTAAAGGACCGTTCCGAACTCACGATTATCATCATCTTAGGACACCAGGGAATGGAATAAACAGCTTGAACTGCAGCAGCCATCTCTGTCTGGGACACTCTAGTTATTGAACTATTTCTCTATTCTGTGCACACAGTTCAAATGTTCCAAAGATGTACCGTGAATCTGGTACTCCGTAATGGGCCTGCTGCATGCAGTTGAAGTCTGACCCCCTGAGGCACGCTCTGCAGGGTGGAGTGGCTGTTGGTTAGATCCAACTGTGCTGACACAGGAAAGGGTTAGGACCCACCCGTCGGTGAGACCCACTGCAATGCCCGTGCCCAATGCACACAGAGCACACCCTCATGTCCTCAGAACAATTAGATACTCTGGTGAGTCACTGAATTGTCAAGAGCATGAAAGACATGTAAGCTCTCTCTCTGGTGTTACAAAATACAAGAATCACGCAGCCGTTTGGATGAATCTGTGCCTTTTCTGCACTGTGTGGCATGAAATATCAGTCCCAGGGGAGGTGCCTGTGCAGGCTACATCCTGGTCTCAAAGCCTCTGGGGCTATCTGGGCTGGGGTGCCACCCCTGTGCCCTGGGCCCAGCAAAGTCACCCCGGTGGACAGACCCCCTGCTCTCAGCCAACCCGTCTGTCCCACTGGTTATATGTTTAAGGGGAAGAAAAGAAAACAAATCACGCCATTCTAAACTCGCAAAAATGCAATTCCATATTCACGAGGTCTTTCTTCTCTGACCTTAGCTGAATTCTAGGACTAATGTGAATTGTTTTATGTCTGTGCTTTGGAGAGAGATTAGTTATTTATGAGCGAGGAAATCAGAGTATTTCATCAATTCAATATAACTCTACGTAAGAATAAATAGCCATGAGGAATTTATTCAGTTTTGTCATGTGGCAAACTTTTCTAAAATTCTGGTATTTACTTTGTGAGTTTAACATGGAAATGACATTTGATTAGTTCAAACAGCGTAACATTTTAAGCATATTTTGTATATGTCTCTATAGTGTCATTTCCACCCCGTCCCATTTGAGATAGAACTGCTGCAAAGCAGAATGATTTATCGCAGAAAGTTCTAGTAACTTTGTCCAGTGACCCTTTTGTATCATCTGGGAGGTTTTATTTATAATTGGCCAAAATTAGTTTATTGAGCTATCATATATAATATAAATATGTATCAACTCGTGCACATTAATATACATATACATTAAATAGGGTTTTGTGTTTACTAAAAATAAGAACAGCTCATTTGAAATAAATACTTTATAAACTTTATTCTGGCCTACCAGACATGAAAAAACCAGTGATTTTTCTAAATTTTCAACTTTTCAGTAGTTTGTGTGTTTCTTTCACCTTGTAACGAAACTAGTCATGATACACAGCAAATGGTAATGAGTCTAGGAAATGATGAATTCCTCACTTGCTTTCTCTTTTAATGTTTGGAGTTTCTATAACCTTGTTTTATTCTTGGCCCAACCTAACTCCATTTAGACTCTGGGCCTGTTGTACATTTGCGTGACTGTGGAGAGCCTTACCCTTCAAATATTGATCGAAGTCATGCTATAAAATACATCTTTCAGTTTCGGGACCTGTTCTTAGCTGGTTCTTACCTTGGTTGGTTAAAACCGTGTCCATGTTCTCCGACCACGCCGCTGCGTCTGTTGCTGGTGACCTGTAGAAACAACATCTACCCTTGACAATAGCATTGTGATCTTTCTCTTCCGTAACCTATTGTAACATCTGAGGTGGGTGTATTTGTTGAATCACATCATTTAAATGAGCTTTGCACCATTAATCAAACTGCAGAAGATCAACCAGAATTATAGAGGGTGGGTAAAAGTAGGCTTGCGGTTCTGAAGATGTGAGACACAGGTTTTATTTTCACATTGTTATTTGCTAATTGTTGTGTTGTTTTCCGCACAAACAACTGTAAACCTACTTTGGCTCCACCTTGGATAATGTTTTTCCACAGTGGACAGCAATTCAACACAAAGTGGGATGCAATTTGTCATCAGCAAGTTGTTTATTAATCTAGCTGACAGTGCTAATAATAGTTGCAAATTCTTGAATTGTGGTAAAGGCACAAGAGATGTTGCTTGTGGTTCTGTGAAGCATAGTACATTTCTTCTCAATTGTAAATATGTTCATTGCTAAGGTATGAGGCATTTTTCTATCCTGTCCCTGAAAAGTGACCACAATAACACTATGATGTATGAACTATTTTCCAAGTTTTCACAATATAGGAAATTATCTGCTTCATAATGATGCATCTCAAAAAAGTTTTAAAAACATTTTAAATGAGGATTTGGTAATATGTGATGATCTTGAAAATGTGAACATTATGTGATTTGGTACAAATGTTTGTTATGTGCTTTTCAGGGACAGGATAGAAAAATGCCTCATAACTTAGCAATTAACATATTTACAATTGAGAAGAAATGTACTATGCTTCACAGAACCACAAGCAACATCTCTTGTGCCTTTATCACAATTCAAGAATTTGCAACTATTATTAGCACTGTCAGCTAGATTAATAAACAATTTGCTGATGACAAAGTCTTTCCCCCCACTCTGAGGCAGCCTTTGGTTCTCCTTAGACTGGTAGGCTTCTGGTTGTGCACTGACTTATTGAAATTCAGAAATCCGTCAAGACAGAGTCATATCTTCTGCAAAGCAGTGAAAAAATTTATAGACTCAAGCCTTCTGAAGAAGGTATACTTTTGGGGATGTGATGTAGAAATAATAAATCAGGTTTAAGATACAAACTTTGTGAGATGGCAAATATATCATGAATCATTCTTCTTAACAAAAAAAAATATCCTGGTGAAATAAGCGCCATCCATAGAACACAGCCGCTAAGCTAAATAAATAAATAGATAAGTAAATAGATAAATGAATAAATCTTGGGTTAGGTAGCTATGGTGTGCAAATGACTTAGTTATGGGAAGGGATGGTTCATTGAAGGTTTCTATGAAAATGGTTGATGATAAAATAGACTCTTATACTTAAGTCATTCTTACAAAATTTTACATTTGCATGTCAAGGCGGCTAATCTTAGATGGGCTGGTGGGAAGCATCTCGGAGCTTTTCCACTCCGCTACTTGCTGCGGCGGCGGCGGCATTGGCATTGGTGTTACTGGCTGCGCTCCCCTCTGCGGCGCTGGCTGCGGCCGGTTCTCCCGTGGCGGTGGCGTGGGCGTTCCCGGAGCAGGCAGGTCGGAGGGCTGCGGGGGGACGAGTCACCGTCTTCCATCGCTCACGTTTTCTTCTCGCGTTTTCTTCCCCGTGCGGGGGGTGGGGAGGAGGAGCTGACTTTCCTTTCTCCCTCGATTTTCTGAGTCTTGGGGACACAGGCTTTCCTGTGAAGCCGTTTTGAAGTAGTGGTTTCATTCCGAGGGGCATTTTGGGTCATTTGAGCCGTTCAATGTTCGTCTTTCACAAATGGAGACGGGGACCCAGCTGCAGATCCAGTTCTACGCCGGAGAGCGTTTGCGCGCCGCAGCACCGGTTACTCTGATACGCTTGTGCTGTAAATCCTGCGACTCAAGTGCGGGGTCTTGCAGGAATTCTGTCAGAAGGGGCTAAACTATCATGTAGTCACTTCAGTAAAGTGCACATGTTTAAACATGTCGTCTCTATTTGTGGACTGAAATTGGGTGGTTCGCAGGGTATTCAGGTTAAAAGCTCCCGAGGAGTGTATGTCCGTGAGTGGGGCCAAGAGGAGTTTGCATTCCAGGCCTGGCCCCACGGCGCAGCGGCTTCCAGCGAGGACCCGCCGTCAGAGTTTGCAAAGCCCGAGAGGAGAGTCCAGGCGGCCCCGTCCGAGGGTGCGTGTGCACCCGAACGCTGCTGTGTGTGTGTTCTCTGGTGACCGGAAGGAGTGCTGTGCTTTTCCAGCACCAAGACCCGTGTGTCTGGTCTAAGAAATACGTGTTAAACAAATAAGCAGATACTGAATGAGTGACCAAGCCCCCAGGAGTGGCAGGTGGGAAGGCCTTCGGTGAAAACAGTGCACTTCGAGATGCTGGTCCGTGATGGCGATGGGGAGGCTACTGACAGGTGTGGCTGAACTGTTGTGGGCTCAAAGTGTGTTCCGGGCAAGGGGAGGGGAGGGGAGAAATGATGTGGGGACATCACTGGGTGCGGGGGGCGGGCGGGCAACAGACCGCAGACCTCACTCTGAACCCTGAGGTCGTGAAGCTGGAGGAAACGGACGACATCCACTCTGGGAGGCGTCCGGGCCAGTCTTGTCTGCCAGGGAAAGACTGGTTTTGCTTCAGCCCAAAGCGAAATAAATAGTCAGTGAGGAGCTCATGGGCTGTAGGGAGTCTTTCTGGAATGGGAGTGTCCAAACAGGCGGTAGCTATTCTCACCGCCTCCGTTAATACAGGAAACAGGAGGAACGAAGACAGCAAAGCCCGGGACGCAGTGCAGAGCCAGGGCCAAAGGGGAAGTCCTTGTGCTCGGAGGTAGGAAGGTGCACTAAAGTACTACAGATTGCCTGCCGCTATAGAATTTTGTAGATAGTAGAATTAGAGGTACTAGACTGTTCTTATACAGGGAAGTGTTGCCCTTCGACTCTGAATAGATCCCCAGCTGGTGTGAGATAATGCTTGGAATGACCCCAAATCACGATTTTCTGACCAACTTCAAGTTTCACTCAAACGGCTCAATTTTGACTACCTCTGTTAAAAGGGTTGGTGGTAATATATTACTTACTTTTCAGAAGTTAGGCAGAATGCAACTATCCTAAGGACTAATGCTAATTTGGTCTTTATTTTGGGGTGATGGTATATTTAGAATTCCGTGGAAGAGCAAATTATTGCTAAATATGTCCAAGTTAAAAAACAGTGTAATGGCACTAAGACGCACGGCCACATACTGAGCGTTTTCAGTTTGCACTTCCCTGTGCGAAGCGCGCCGTGTATTTCTCCTCATTTGACCTTGAGAATGACAGAGTCTGTCTCAGTGCCATGCCGCCCGTGGGGGAAGGCATTCAGAGGTGCCAGTACCTGGTGCAGCACCTCACGTGCAGTGGCGGGGAGGTGGAATTCCGGCAGCGGTGTCTGTGTGCAGCGAGGACTCCTTTTACCGTTCTTCCTGGAGTGGATGTGTCGGGGCATGCATGCTTTGTTCTGGTTTTGGAACATTTGTAATAATACTTGAAGAATGTTTTTTTTTTCTGCAATAGCATTTTATTGTACTTCCTGCATGTATTTTCTCTGATGGTTAATTTACAGTAATTGGCTACTCAAAACATGTTCAAAAGAGAGTCTTAATTCTTGTAAACTATCAGCTGAAAATAGGACGTTTCTTATGTTAGATGACAGTGAGAAATATCTCTTAAATTAAAAAAAATTCAACGACGTCAATGAAAGGAATTCATTGAATTAAAGTTGGGGTGGGGGAAGGGAGTGGCTGATTGGACAGTGTACTGGGTTGGTTAAGTTTTGCTGGGCATGCCTTACTTTCAGAGGACAATGTCCTTCCCCTCTTTCTTTCCTTTCCCTTGAATTTTCGTTGTAACTTTGACAGAGCTTTTGTCTGACCCTTCTCATTGCATGTGTATTTCCTGTATAATTGTGATGCATAATCAGAGTAGCTCTTTGTGTGTGTGTGTGTGTGTGTGTGTGTGTGTGTGTGTGTGTCTGATTTCCATGCAAAGTCTCTGTGTATCTGGAGCCAGAATCGCACTTAGTGTTTCATGGGGTTTTGGCTGATTCCCGTTCTGTCTCCTTCATTAAGTCAGTGACATCGAGGCCAGCAGTCCCCACATTCTGTGTCCAGAGAAGCGGCAGGCCAGATGGGAGCCGCGTGAAAGCTACCGGTTACCTCGCTAATTGTGCCAGCCAGAACCAGTTGTATTGCATTGCAAAATGTGGACTCCAGCAACTTAGCTGTTCACACTCAATTAGCAGTGTGCTGGAGAGTGGGAAATTCAGGCAAGGAACCCATGTGCTCCGGGAAGTGACAGCTGCCTCCTCATCCAGCATTTAATATCCATCCTCAGATTTGCACATAAACACTGCAATAATGAACAGTGTTTGCGGGGATCACGACTACCTCTTATGTCTCTAACACTGAATATTCTGGAAAGCCTCGCAGAAAGAGAGCTCAGGGGATAACCTTTCTTCATCTGAGCGGGTATAAACATGACCTGCCAGCGCAAGCCAGTCGTTGACGTGTTTTGGAAGTGAAGAAGAGATCAATAGAGAAAGGAGAAAAAAATAAATCAGGAGGAAAGGCAAAAATGAGCATATTCATCAGAAAGGAAGGAAACAAAACATGGAGAGTAAGGAGGAGCCAAGTGTTTCATTGGCACACCTCCTGGGGTAAAAATAGCTTTAAGCAGCGACTCACTTCACCGGCATCTTTCTCCGTCTGTCCCTCTGACGGTGGCGGTGGCCCCGTCTGTCCTGCTGACCGATCTTCCAGCTGCGGGCGGGCCAAGCGGGGACACACAATTAGTATGCAGATACCCCTCCCCTGGTGGCAAACGGGCATTCTTTAAATCCCACCCCGCTCAGTTTCTTTCGTTTTGTCGTTAACGTTTCTCTGGTCAAAACACTTACACTCCTAAGGAACAAATAACTCTAGGAATAAAGGTGACATTTCCCCCAGTCTTTGGCATTCCTGAAATAAATTCTACTCGAAAGTTTGGTTTCTAAAGCTCATATACATCCATTTACAAGACAACTATTGTTCACTTGAGGTTAAATCAATTCAAAAAATATATATAATGTAATATTCACCTCCAGGTCTTTAATCTGTCAAGAGATCACTTTGTCTTCCTTTGTTCTTTGATTTTCAAAAAGTCTAAAGAGGACTGTACTTTTAATACAGTTATCTTGACCAACCATATATGCTGAAGTATTTTTACAATTTTATTCAAGGATTAAAATGTTCTAGTACGAGGTATTAACTCTTTTTGAAATTTATGCACTTTTTACAGCTTAATAACATGCATTTTCCTATTTCTTTTAACCACCAATCTCATGGCATTTATGCCAGTATTTCTTTATGAAATGCTGATGTTGAAGGTAACAATGCTTGAATATATTTAACAAAACCAAGGCCATGTATTGGGTATTTTTATCTGTGGTCAAAGCTGTGTACATATAGCCCCATGCTTCATCAAGCTTTTATTGTAACATAACAACGTTCTTGGGGAATGAAATTCTACCAGTGCATTTTAATGACCCCCATTGTGAATCAAACCCTCCCGGGAGATCGATGATTTCAGGAGAAAGGAAGGAGTCAGAAGACGGTGGGAATCTGCCTCTGCCCTGAGTGAGCGTGGACGCTTCCCCACTCAGTGGACGTGAGAAACACCAGGGTGGCCTCGTGTGCGTGGCCCCGGGCCGAGGAGGCTCATGGGAGGAGAAGGGCTGACCTAAAAAGCCAGTGCATCATTAAGAAAGGATGTCATCAAGTAGCTCAATCCATTTTGTTAATTCAAGCACCATTAAGTAATGCTCTTATGATAGGCAAGAACGGAGTCATTAAACAGACTTAGACTTTGTTTTGCCGAGGGGGGTAATGAAGTACCCACTTGACAGCATATGCATGAACTTTGTGGAAAAATAAACGCTTAAAATTTGAAGATGCCCTTGATTTAAAAAAAAAAAACGTGAAGTCAGGAGTAGGCTTATTTTACATAAAAACTTTAAAACAAAACCCAAAATTTCTGTTTGGAGCTCAGCGCCATCGCCGGCGCGCTCCTGACTGCAGTGCTCGCACAGCGCACGGGGCCCTGCCTCCGACCTGCGCCCCCCAGGCCTCGCCTGCTTCTCCGTGTTCAGGAAAGCTGGGCACTGGCTTCAGTGTATGAACACGAAGGTTCGTAATAAGTGAGCGGTGAGTAGAGAAACTGCCTCCTCAGGCTGAATGACCCCTTCCCGTGATCAGTGCATCTTGACAAAAGGTGGCCATGGTTAAGTGTTGTCGGGGCCCCTAAGTAGGGCCGACTCGGGGTCCCAGGGGCACCGCATCCACGCTCAGAGCCCAGGCCTGGTCCGATAGGCTGCGCCACGGCCCCCAAAGATGTGCAGGTCTTTTTTGTGTGTGGTTATTATTTTTAGTTGAATTTTGGGGGGTAACATTGGCTAATAAAATTATATAGGTGTTAGGGTAGAGTCCTATAATACATCAAGATGCCCATGTCTTATAATGCCTGGAGCTTGTGAAGATGTTCTTCAACGTGGCAAGGTGGGATTGTTGATAATCCCAGATTACCCAGGTGGGCCCAGTGCAATTATAAGGCTTCTTACAACACGGGGGCAGGAGGGTCAAGGTCAGCAACAGGATATGTGAGGACAGAAGCAAGAGTCAGGAAACGCAGGAGCCCCCAGATGCCCTTTAAGGGCATCTCAGAAAAGGCAGAGAAACAGATTCTCCCCTCGGAGCCTCGGGGAGCAAGCGGCCTCGCCGCCGTCATGACCTCCAGCTGCTGGGGCTGATTCTATGCTTCCGCCCTTCCAGACAACAAGATAAAAAAGTTGTTTTGTCCCGAACCGCTCTTTGCTGTAGTTTGTTACAGCAGTAATAGAAAACTAGGACATCCAAGGACCTCCAGTCTTTAAAGCCCCACTTAAAAGACAGCAGAGATGGAGTAAAATGTCGTGACGAGACCTGTGAGGTCGTCTGTAGGTGTGGACCCTTTCTGATGAGCAGTAGCCTTGACCTCTGTGGGCCTCTTTGCTACTGAAATGGAGATAGTGCCTTTCCCATGGAAGGCTACTCTGAGACTAAATGGACCATATCCAGCCAGAGCGTCGTGCATCGTGCTCCTTATACATGTTTGTCTTATTCCCTCTCCCCTTCCCTGACGTTCCCAGAAGCACAGCTAAGATGTGGTGTGAGGCTCTGCGGACAACGTACTGTTGTGCAAGGCTATGAGACTCGTTCTACAGTTTTTTGAGTGTTTACATTGTTTAAGAAATTGTGGTAGGTAGTGTGGGAATGCAGAACCTTAATAAAACAGCAGGAACTCGGTAATTTTGGGAAGTTAATACAGTGAGGTTGTGTGTGGGGTGAGTTGGAAGAATGTGAGAATAACGGCAGGGCGGGGGGAGGTAGGAGCGTAGTGTGGCGGTCCACACTATGGAGGAGCACCAGGAGGCTATGGAGGTCACAGCAGGAGACGACAAGGGTCCGGGCAGGGCCAGTGGCATGAGACGGAAAAGCACACACCGGTCAGCCATGCGGTGCCCATGTGGACGGACAGGACACAGAGGGTCACACAGCACAGAGGTCGGACCTGGAGGCCTGCGGGAGGCGTTTCTGCCAGGGGTTGTGATTGTAACAAAAGGAAAGCCGGTTCGGGGACGTGAGCAGGAAGGATCTGGCTTAGAGACACAGAGACACGTGTCCTAGACAGCTCGATTAGCTTTCCCGACCCGCAGAGGCCGCAGTATCTCGACAGCCCGCTGGAGGACGACGTGGGTGAGCTCCACCCCGATGAAGCCTCTCTAACAGCCCGAGGAAACCGTTGCTGCCTGCACTTCACCACTGAAGGCGGGGGAAGGGTAATTATGTAAGAATCAGACCTTGAGAGCATTGTGCTAAGTGAAATAAGCCCGTCAGAGAATGACAAATACCGTATGATCTCAGTTATATGTGGCATTGAACGAATAAAATGATCTAACAAACAAAATAGAAGCAAACTCATAGAAACAGAGAGTGGATAACAGCCATCATAGGGGAGGTGGTAGGGAGGCTGGGTGGAAAAGGTGAAGGGATTAAGAAAACAAACAAAAAAGCAAAACCTCGTAGACAGACAACAGTATGGAGACTGCCAGAGGGAAAGGGGGTGGGGGGAGGCAGAGGAGGGTAAAGGGGGGGTCAGTGGAGGGTAAAGGGGGGTCAGTGGTGACGGAGGGGGCCTGATGGGGTGGCGAACACACACTACAGTGCGCAGACGATGGGTTACAGAATTCTACACCTGAAACCTATAGACCTTCATTAACCCATGTCACCCCAGGAAATTCAATAAAAACAATTTCAGTCTTGTGCTTGCATAATTTAATCTAAGTGACAGTTTAATACTTGGCGTAGGTTCTAGACAATGCTCCCATTTAAAAACATGTGCTGAATTAGTTTGTATGACACCCATGTAAAGATAGCAGGAAATATTTGAGGGGAAAACCAATAACAGTTAAAATAGCTGGACACTTAAAATGTATCAGAAACTTCCTCAGCATGATCTCCCCGGTCATGCTTCTATGAAAGAGACAATATTGTTTATTCCCATGGCACATATGAGGAATGTAAGACTCAGAGAAGTTGAGTAACTTCCTTAGGGCTGCAGTGCTAGAAAGGGGTGGGGGTGGGGCAAGGTATTTGAGTAGTGGGCATAGTAAAACCCCCGCGAGATTTAATTTAATCATGCAAAGCACGCAGGAGAGAAATATAGGGCAGAGAACCAAGCACATAACTATTTACTTATTCAAGAAATATTTAAAGACTTCAGGAACTTTGATATGAACCTACACAACATGCACTGGGAAGAAGACAGCACAGTGAGTCGGAGAAGACTCAGTCGTAGAGGGTGTGGGTTTCCTGTAAGGACACTGTTCACAGCGTTTGGCCAAGAGGAGAGGTGACTGAGGCTGTCCCGTGCCTAAGAGAGGCTGAAAAGAGTGAGGAGTTAAAGTGCTGTGGCATCTGCCAAGGTGGTCTCTGGGAAGACAGGACCCACGAGATTCGAGGAGGGGCAGTGCCCAGCAAAGTTGCATGGTTATTAGTTCCTATTATGTTCTTATTCAAATTATAAGGGAAGGGGAGGATGGTTATTTTACTGTTATTATTTTTACAATGTCTTTCTAGATTTATATAATAGGCTTATCAAAGCAGTTATTTTGGGACTAAATAATTTAAAATTTGTTTCTTTTTATAATGCTTTTCAATTCTGCTTTGCCTCAAGTTGTGAGATGTAATTTATAAAGCAATGAGGCTGAGCCTGGTATGGTTCATAAATTATTTCTGTGAGCATTCTGAAAGAGAAGTTTGAAATGTTTTGAGCAATGGGAACACCACTGAAATGTGTCTAATCTCCCAAAGTGGCTGCTTAGAAATAAAATGCTCATTTCCATGTTTAGTCCTTGGTGTGCTCGTTGACAAATTGGTCACATTACTTGCTAGTCACATCTCAGGACTGTGCATCCTCAGTGCAGTTTCTTTGTGTTGTTTTAGAATTCCAAGTCACCGGCAGTTGAAGAGGCATCGGCCTCAGTCAAGGGAAGTAGAAGTTCAACGAGCTTTCTTGCGCAAGCCAAAATGTCATGTCTTACATTTTCAATGTTAAATATCATGTTGCATTTCAATGCATTCATAGACCTAAATTTATTAGAATTAAATTTGCCTAGCATGATAGAAATAAGTAAATCTAAACGTATCGTTCAAATCAAAAGATGAGCTTCTCTTTTTTTTTTTGGCAAAGAATATTCAGCTTTATGTTATAATCTCATAGTTTTCATGATATCTGTCATTAATGGATTCCTCATCATTTTCCTTTACTATAGCTGAGTATTTTTACAATATAGAGATCAATAACCATTTAAGTGACTTTTCTCCTTGTTTCAAGTTTCCGTGTTGTCGTCTTTTATGGACAGCATCTATTTGACTTGGCTGCCAAGCTCCCCTTCCCTTTCTTTCCGGTAGGTGACAAAGCGCTCAGGAGCCAGTGCAAACGTGTGTAAGGTAGGGTGGTAGTCATGGAGATATGAATTATGGCAAGGAACACAGTTTTTCAAAGGATATGTCCATTGAAATCTAGTACATCTTTGGCTAAAAAGTAATTTGTTCACTTTTTGTGGCCCAAGAGAATATTCAATGCCTTTTGGTAGAGAATAAATAAATATCACTGCCTGGATAGTAGAATTTTGATGTTATTAAGAAAATGATTCTCTGTACATTGTAGCTTTTTAAAATATACAACAGAAGATGCTCAAGTCCTTCTTGCGTTTCAGGGCACTCGTACCTACTAAAAAGGGGGCAACACAAATCCTGGATCTGTGTGTCTGAATAGAATTTTTCTGTTGTATCCAAATACATTTCAAAAATATCATGCAACATTCTTTACTGTTGTATAAGGAAAGGGCTTCCTTTCTTGCATTATGTATCACTATAATCCATTATACAAGTCATGATATAAATGCAAGCTTATTGAATTCTGTTATTCAGATCCAAATTTCAATGAGGGACAACTTGTTTCTCCCTACTTACTAGTTTTCCGGAATGAAAAAGGAACAAGACAACATTTTCACGAAGCCAATCACCTTCCTTCCTCAACACATGACAATTTTATTTTCATTTCTTTTCACTGTAACGAGGTGTTTACCCTTGCATAACAATTCTGCTTTCAAAAATATATGAAAAATATACATGCTAAATAACAGTACATGTATATTTAACTTTACACTTGTGAAATTTATTTTTATAGAATGGAGAAAGGAAGAAGGCAGAAATCGATTCATTTTTTTAGCAAGTTATTAGTAAAATATCTGGCTAGATACTTAGGGATATTCAGTCATTAAAGTTTTTGACAGGCAGAGTGAGCATATCTTAATTTGTAGATTATTGCTGGAAGAACTCTCTTTTCAACCTTATAAAGAAGGCAGGAAGCCATCAAATTTCTGCACTGCCGGGAATCAGACAGTGGTGATATCTTCCATGGAATTTATTATTCTCTGACTACTTGAGCCTGTTAATCATCTGGTCAGGGGCACTTGGACGTGACTTATACACGAGCTACAGGAAACTCAGGAATGTCATACATACATTAATTTTCAATCAATCGATTTTTAGACCATGTGTTTTACACAGAAGGATAGCATACGAAGCTGTTAACCTAGATACGATTACAATGAGCAGCGTAACTTTCTCAGGCTCATCAACAACAAAAATCTGCATTGGTTTCCTAGAACGTCCAGAATCCTTAGCATGCTAGTATGTAAATTATTACTTTAAAACACAGATTTTTGTTCCTTCAGATAAACTGCTTCTACTGTCTAACCACTCTAGTTCATGATTTTTTTTTTTTAACTTGGAATTCTCTACTGATTTTTGGTCCTCTAGACACTGCCAAAACATAGCACAGCTTCAAGATCGCCTCTTCTTAGAAGCCTTTGGCAGTGTCCAAAGGTCCCTCATGTCCATCAGCTCCAGCGGGTGGGACAGCAGGCTCCTCTGTCCCCCTTTCCCACTGCAGCCCAGCTCCTGGTCCCATTTTCTTGTCTGAGGCACAGAGTCCTGTCCATTTCACAGTGCACAGCATAAAGCCTTCCACTCGAAGAGTCCCTGTTGCTCCGCATCCTCACCAACACTTGGTGCTGTCGGTGTTTTGGATTTCGGCCATTCTAAGAGGTGCCTAGTGGGAGCTCATGGTGGTTTTAATTTTCATTTGCTTGGGGACATATGATGTGGAGCCTCTTTTCATGTGCTTATGTCCACCTGCGTATCTCCTTTTGTGAGGCCCCTGTTAAGATCTTTGGCCTATTTGTCAAGTTGTTTGTTTTTTTAATTGACTTTTTAAGAGTTCTTTGTATAGTTTGCATCACAATCCTTTATCAAATATGTCTCTTGCAAACATTTTCTCCCAGTTCGTAACTTGTCTTCTTATTCTTATTGGGAAATAGTTTTTTAATAGCTTAAGAAGCCTTTTTTCCCGGTCTACTCTTAGAAGCATCAGTTTCCTATTATTTCACTTCAGCTTCAGATTGATTATCTTCAATATTAAACGTAGAAGAGATAAGTGGCATTTCATAAATATGGATGAAGCCAATATTATTTTTGTCCTTTGGGTGAATATTTTTAAATGTTAAAAGATACATATACACCTTTGTGAATACTTTTGGGTTTTTACGTGCAGATTTCCAAGAGTAACATAATCATTATTTTAACTTTCCCAATGTGAAATTCACATTGAGGTGACATGTTATTCTAAAGAGAACAGCAAATCATCTTTCTGACTTTTAGTTCAATTTCACAGGCAGTGCAACACGAAATCTCTGTTAAGCACAACTATTAATGCCTTATCCTTCTGTGAAATAGATCGCTTTTCCAGAGAAACCAAAACGAGGGGAAATTATATCCACTGTAGATCAATAATCAAACTGAAGTGAAAACTGTCCTTATGGGGAAATTATCTAAGTGGAATAATTATAGAATCATTCTTATAGAATTTGTCTCCATCCTGGGCTTTATAAAATGTAAACATCCATCCATACATACGTATGTATATTTGGTGATAAGACCCACTGATTTTTTGGTAGGAAAGAAAACTATGCTGATTCTTTGACATTATGACTATAGATAAATATATATGTGTCTTTGGAAATAGTGAATATCTATTACATGTGTAGCACTTCTATGTGTATTTAGCTACATATTTACTTTTATTTGTCAAATGTGGTATTTCTTAGGGTTGAATAATGAAACGTGATATAAACATTTACATGAGACAAAATTAGTTTTAACAGTTTTTTTCCCTTCCAAAGCTGCTTTTTAAATTTTTGGTAGGAATTCCTTAGCATAAGGCTGTGCATTTCTTTCATAAATTACTTGGTTGATAATCGCTGGGCTATGTGTTTTTATGGCTTGGCACTTAACTTTTTTCTATCCCAAATATGCATTGTATTTGCGTTATCTCCATTTACTATTTGGGTAATCTTCAATAAATTTACCGGTACCACCTGAAGGCTGATGATACTCAAATCTTCCCCGGAGCTTCTTATCCCTTCACATCTGCTTAAAATTTCCACAGAGTTACAGCACATGCATGCTTATCATCTTTGCCTTCTACCTCACTGGCACCTTCCTTTGTAGCGCCTCTTCAGTCGGTTTTCTGTCATCTGCTCAGGGACCTGAGCAAAAAGATCGAGGGCTCATTTCTGACTCTTCCCTCCCTCTCGGACCACATCCAGTATAGTCTCCTTATCTCGCTCGAGACACTCATTTCACTTTCTCGTGGCTGTTTGCCTGGCGTTCTCTCTCAAGGCCACTCTGCATGATGCAATGAGATTTTGTCTCAGGTAAACCTGAGGTTATGTCCTTGCCTGGCCAGGTGGGATGCAAATGGATGCATTTCCTTCCCCCCTCACTCCCCCTCCCCTGACCGCATGCAAAGGCAGCAAGCACAGCTGCCTCTGTGCGGTCCAGTGGCAGGGACTGAAAGTTTCTCCTCTCTGACTTCTCTCTGTCTGCCTCCAGCATGCTACCTGAAACGTCCACCTTCCTCGTTCTCTGTGACCATACCCAGAAGCTTCATTTAAAATGCAACACCTGTTTTTTTTTTTTTAATAAACTCTTCTGGGCTACAGTTTAAATAAACTGTTCTGGGCTATAGTGTTACAGAGAAGTTGCAAAGATAATGCAGATTTCATAGTCCATTCTGCCCGCCCTGCCTTAGCTTATTGCATTATCCTGGTGTGCTTATCGAAACTAAGAAACCAGATGGGTCTACCATTGTTAACCAAACTCCAGAAGTTATTCAGATTTCATCTGGCTTCCTACTGATTGCCTTTCTCTGTCTGAGGGTCCAAGCCAGCATGCCATGGTGCATTTAGACAACACATTTTGATGGAGAAAGTTAATTGCATTTATTGAACACTTTGTTTAAGACAGTTTATTAGATTGACGAGCCAGTCACTCTTCATCCTCTGAAAAGTGGAGACACGAGGGCTGGAAGAGCCGACCGGTAGGGCGAAGGTAGTGAAACCCAGAGCGAGTGTGTGGGGTTGTGTGGGTCGGGGCTCTCGGGTGGGATTCTGGGTGGGGGGGTGGGTGTGGCTGGGAGACCCTCAGAGACGGGGTACACCCTGGGATCGCATGCTTTGGGAGATGCAACCTAAGGGAAGATCAATACAGGAGCAAATGAATCCTTGCGAGCATTCTCATTTCAAGTTTGTTTAAGTATAATATTTATCGAGTGCATAGATAATCATGCACTCGAATCATTAGGATTCCAAGCCCAGAATGGGAAAACCTTTGGGGGGAGAAGTAAAAGCATATGTGCCATTGACCAGAACTGCACATACACAACTTTCTTCTCAGGAGATTCTGTGTGTGACATTTGAAAGGGTATCGGTTTAGGGGTGAGGGAAGATACTCTGAGGTTTGGGGTGACTGGTTTGATTGCTGTCTGGCCCTGATAAGCTTTTCTTTAGCTGATACAGAATTTGTGACTGACCTTAGGTATTTGACTGTCACGCTTTTACATTTAAATGAATGCCCTCAGGTTCCAAAGGGGGTGAATGTAAGGTTTTGGCTAAGTCGTCTCCATAGGAACCTGGGGGCCGATCTGTGTGGCTCTTCGGTTCCCTAACAGCGGCAGCTGGAGTCCCCTGCGAGGGGCCGGATATTGGGTTAGCTGTTCCACTTCTAATTTCCTGGGAACATATTGTGTGGTTACAGGGGCATTATAAAAAAATGTGCATTAAATTCCTTTTCAAAAATAAGGCATTCCGAAAGGTTTACCTGCTATAAACCGTATTTGTGGGGGAAGGGTGTGGGGCTGTGGTTTTGTGTTTTGGTTGCTGTTTAGAGTCAGATTTTCCAGTCTAAGGTAGTATAATGTGCTACTAAATGAAGGGTTTGTTCAGGCATTGAACATGCAAAACGTGTATTAGAAAGTATATTCTTATCCTCACATCAGGCTCTTGTCATTACGTCAGTGTGTAGGTGAGGTTCATGGGAAAACAGTTTGACTTAGGCTATGGTCCAGCCACAGAGCACATCCTTTAACCTGTCATCATGTTGTGTTACATATGAAGATGCAAGTAAGTCATAACAAAGCAGTAACAAGACATAAAAATAAAATTAAGAAGAATTTTGTTTCTTTTTTATAAAGTGTCGATAACTCTCTTATTAGTGCCTAAATTTATAACTAGAAGATAGCAAGGATCAGGACATTTTTTGTGAGCGTGGAATTTCATCAGCATGCCTGGGGATCAGAAAAGACTAAAGCCGTAGCACTGTCCAGTGGTTCCTGTAGAAATCCAGCCCTAGTGTCGTCATTGTAAGTGTATTAGGCGCTTGTCATAACAACACGTATTATATATGAGATCATTTTATATTCTTGAAAATAGGAAGGTAATTAAATTAGTGCTCTTACTAGTTGATGGACAGTTTTAAAACTTTATTTCTTTTGGGAAATCAGGGGTATTGTTCCTTCTTTTTCTAAATTAATAGTTAATAGAATAAGTAGTTTAATAGACATCTAAATCCAACAGAATAAAATAATTTTGTTATGAATAGTAACTTGATTTTAGTAATAAGTTTTAACATACATATTTTAATGATGTGAAGCCTTAGCTTCAAATTTGAATACTAGGATTTTTTATCATTATACAAACTTAAATTTAAAATAAATATGTAATTAAAGACAGATAATATGTTATATTCGTGATAATGTTGTATAGTCTATTCTTTGAAAATATGCTAATTGCAGGCTTTGTAAATGACATGGAGATTAAAATCTCTGTAAATCCTTAAGCATTTTAATTAGTCTGTATGATTTTTTTTTGGTAGCCAAATTTAAAAGCATACAAATGATTTATTTAAAATCAGCAAGCTGAAAGTGACTCTTTCCTTATTCTTAGTCAATTAGCTAATTTTAAATTTGCTTTGTTGCCTCTCATCTAATTTTCTGTTCTCCCTTTTCCCCCTGAACCTGCTAATTTAGCAGTAGGAAATTAAGTGTGCAATATAGTAGATCACAATTATTATGTTCTGATGGAGGTTTTAGTCCACCGGTTATAGCCCTGTTTTTGACTGCAAATGTTTTTCTCACCAGAAGATCCTGAAGGTCTTACTCCACCGCACTGACACACTTACACACTTACATGCACACTTTATGCTATTTTATGGCCTGGGAATGAACATTTACCAGGTTTCCACCACATACTGGCCCGATTCTCGGCCTCCTGTGCGCGCATTGCACTGTGAAACACTTGGCGGGCCAAAGTCTCGCGAGATGGTTATGGCTATCCTGTATGCCTACGTTTTAATTTAAATGCATAGATGATGCTTTGCGATATGGCTACTCTGCTTCTTGTCTTTCATTCCGCATTGCCCTTGGAAACAAGATGCGTCCATGCTGCTGTTTCCTTTGCCTCTAGTTGCCGGTATACCCTCTGCTGTATTTGTCCACCCTGTCCTCCCTGCCGTCAGGTTCTCCAGCAGGCCCGCCCAGCTGAGTGGGACATCCCCCTGCAGCCCCCTTACCGCCATGTTTAGAGGAGGAAACCGAGGCACGGGGCGCGGCTGGGATCCGAACTCGGGCGGTCCACTGGCAGATGCCATCAGCGCTCCGAGCCCCCCGCGCCTCCCCCCTCACTTCTGCAAGCAGCCCAGTCCCGGGAGAGGACAGTGTTGCAGAAGGGCCGGAACAGGGAGCGGAGCCTGGCCCCGAAGGTCTCACTGCTGTTCGGGAGGGTCCGAGTCTAGCCCCACGGAGAGGGGGTTCAGAAGCAGATCCGAACGCCGTGCGGATGTCCCCCGGGTCGACCCACATCGGAGCCTGCTCTGCCCTGTCCGGGAGGTGTTCACTCGGCTCCCAGGGAGTCAGCAGAAGCAATGAATAATGTTACTTTAAGGACGCCGTGACTGCTGACTTATTTTCAAATCAGGTGGAAAATTAGTGTCCTCTTAACCAATCTAAAGGCATACTTGACATTTTTAAGTTTGATGACAATGCATTTTAGATAATGCAATATTTTGATAGTGTCTAGAAATAGTGAGGCATCTCACTTTGATCTCTTTCAAAGGCTTAAATATAGTGGAGATACAAATACTTACATTTTATAGTACGATAACTATTGGAAACAAAGGAAAAGAGCCGTCAGCAATTGGTATAAATTTTTGAGCAAGGCACAAACCACTACTACTTCTGTATGCACGTGTGGATGAGTGTGACACTTGGTCTAGAGACGTGCAAGTGTGGTGCCTCCACTTCTCAGGCGTGGGGTGGTCACACTGATGTTAAATGTCTTACTAAATTGCAAATTTTAAAACATAGAGCTTCGAAAAAATAACATTTTATAAGAGTTACAATTTCATTTAGGATGGTATGAAGAGGCAGTTTTTAAAATTATCTTTAAAATAAATAGTTGAAGAACAGTGAAAATGGAAACAAACATATCTTTAAAACTTTAAACATGATAAAAATAGCACTTTTATGTTTTCAGGTTCTGTCCAGGTCATTTAAACTACGTATAACTACAGACATAGAAAGAGTAATATTATATTTAACGTGCTTTTGTGTGCTATGTAAAATGCCTTCCATCCTCTTTATATGTAGTTCATTATTTTAGAGGAGGGTAGACAGCCGTCTGCTGGCTGCCTGCCCTTGAGTGAAGTCTTGTTATTACTGGTTCGAGCTGCTTTTCTAAACAGAGGGCGGAAAAAGATAAGGTAGTTTTTTATAGTCCTTCTAGTTCTAAAATTCCGTGGGTTCCATGATCCTGCGTGTTGTATCCTTTTTGTTTCCCTCTCTGCGGAGCCTGCCATTCTTTGTTCGATTTACGCCCTCTACACATTCCAGTCAAAGACCTGCAAGCGTGTCCGAGCACTGACAGTAGGTGACAGTATATTATTTTGGGCAAGTGTGACCAAATAGCTAGTAGACATTTTTCTTTTCATGATTCTAAACCTGCTGAATTTCATGAAAATCTAATATTTAGCATTTTTATCTTTAAATGTTATCACTTTAATCTTTAGCAAGTTCATTCATTAGCAAACTTTTAGTATCTTTATACTCACACAAATGAAATGCAGGAGAAATCACTGTCCTTCTTGCTCCCTTGATTCCTTCTTTGTTGACAGGAGGGCGGAGAGAATCTCTGCTTCTTTCAGGCGATCTTTTTTCCCAAGTGGTAACTTTTCTATGTTGACATATTCACTATTATACATATATTTTTCTATGCAACATTCATATAACTGCATTATTTTTGAGAGCTAGGTTAATATCTACCCAGCATGGACCCCATTCCATACTCAAGACCTTTACATTTTAGTTCATTTTAATTTGAAGGGCTTGGGTGGTGCTTCTGCCCTGGAATGATAAACCAAGTTCGACAATGACCTTGACTCCCCTAGTCTCTTTCTTTAATGACCTGGTGCCTATACCCATTAGCATTCTTCACATTGTGCAGTCACTTACCTTGTGATATGTAAATTATTTTTCAGTCAAAAATATGCAAATTTTTAGTTTGCAATTGTACTCTGAGGAAGGGTTTAATTTGAGAGAGAGAGAAAAAAAACAAGTCGATTTTCCTCTTCTGAAACTATCATTTGCATGACTTTCATATGGTAAAAAGTGTTTGCCTAGGAAATGTATCTTTTATTTTCCATCCTCATGGTTTATAGCCTTTCGTGTCAAGGGTTCAAAGCTTAGCAAGGACATTTAAAATGCTTAAAAGCTACTACTATTTTATAATTTCAGCGAATCAGGAAATGATTTTAAATGCATAAACACCATCTTTACCAAGTTAAGTAGACTTGAAGGGAAACTGTCATGCTATAGTATGTTCCTTTTTTTTAAAGATTTTATTTATTTTTAGAGAGGGAAGTGAGGGAGAAAGAGAGAGAGAGAGTGAGAGAGAAACATCAATCTGCGGTTGCTGGGGGCCGTGGCCTGCAACCCAGGCATGTGCCCTGGCTGGGAATCGAACCTGTGATGCTTTGGTTCGGAGCCCGCGCTCAATCCACTGAGCTACGCCAGCCAGGGCTTCTAGTATGTTTCTAAAGGAATGAGCCTGTCTTTGGAGAGGTACTCGAAGAGGTGAACAAGAAAGAAACAACCACTTCCTCCTCCCAGATCATGTGACTCCCTTGTGTCCATGAAATCTCAGCTGTTGCAGTGAGATTATCTTCAATGTCCACCCCGTGGAAGGAGTTAGAGGCAGGAATGGTGAATTTGCAACACAGGGTTTAACTTCGGGGCTGTGACGCATGAAATCAGAAATCTAAATAGATTTTGCTTGTCATATTTTTTCTCTTGACATTTTGGGGTTCTGGTTCAGATAATTAACACTCTCCTCTTATGCACCCTGGAATTAAGTAGTAGTATTTAAATTGCAATTGTATTACATTGCAGGGGCATGTAGATTCATATTCCTTTAGTGGGTAGTTTACTTGGCATTTTACTTTTGCTCTGTTAAATAAATCTCGTGTGCAGCATTTGAAGCGTGACACATGCATACCTACAACAACACTTAGCCGACAACCCTTCCGGTTAGATTGTTAATTTTTCCTTCAGTCTCTGGGTCCTCTGCTCATGGCGGGCCTTCTGTCCTAGGCTGCCACACATCGCTGCTGAGGGAACGAGCTTTGTGGGGAGATGCCAGTTCGCACAGAAACGCTGATGACGCCTCAGAAGGAAGGAGTCAAAGGGAGGAGCCCACGGCACGGGATGACGCAGGTCCTTTCTGGCGGACGGTCTGTCCCGGTGTCTGTGGGCCGTTCCGTGGAGGACAACCAAAACAGGAAGCTGGGCAGCTCAGGACGTGCCGAGGGGAGGCGTGCCCTCCCGTGCTTTCTCCAAGGGCTTTATTTCATTTTAAAATTTAGGAATAAAAGTAATTATTTTAAGTCTGATGAGAGATAATAGCTTATTTTAAGTCTGAAAAGTCTCTTACATTGGAGTACTGGTAATCTTGTCTGAGTAATTAGATTTTTAGGCTGACTTTCTGAACTAGTTTGATCCCAGAACTTAGCCCCCAAATACAGTGTTTCATAGAAAATTGATGAATTCTGAGAAAAAGTAATGCTGTTGTTTTTAAACTTTTAATCAAAAAAATTGTGTATAAAGGTGTAGAATGATAAGCAGTGATATATTCTGGGTACTTCAGTCCAAGTTCATGTTAAACTACTTATGTACCTCATTAGGCAAGTTACTTAAATTTAGAAAACCTTCATTTTCCTATCCTTCCTGTATAGAAAATAGAATTGAGGTTTTTTTTAAAACAAGATAATTCTTTTTTAAATAGATTCTATTTATTTTATTTTTAGACAGAGGGGAAGAGAAGGAGAAAGAGAGGGAGAAAAGCATCAATGTGTGGTTGCCTCTCACATGCCCCCTACTGGGGACCTGGCCTGCAACCCAGGCATGTTCTCTGACTGGGAATTGAACCGGTGACCCTGTGGCTTGCAGGCTGGCACTCCATCCACGGAGTCACACCAGCCAGGGCTAGAATTGAGCTTTTAAGCTTACAGTAAAGAATAAACTAGGCAGTCCATCTGAGAATTTACCTGCTTCATGGCTGGTAATCATTAACCAACGCTGGCTATGGCTACCAAGGGACCGGCATTTCCAAACGTGAATTCAATATGAACATAAAAGTCAAATAAAATGTATGTTTAATCATTTGTAGAAAAATAAAGCACATTGAAAAGGGACACACTGTAATTTAAAGATAAGTGGTACGTTGCGTAAAAAGCAGGTACATGTCATGAGGTCATTGGAAGTTTCAGCTCACGAGAAGAGCCCCAGACAGCAGAGTGGCAAGAGCTCACTCGTGTCAGCCTCCCAGGCAGGCTGCGGTGAGGTCTTGGAATAGAGGCGGTGGCTCCTGAGCACTAGGTTAGACAGGAAAGCCATCTGAGTGATAGAATTATGCTTATTTTCTACAGACGCAGACTGTGATTTACAGAGTTTATAAGAAAGGCAGTCAAGGAAGAAAGAACTAAAGACACGGCCAGGGGTTGCCACCGAGGCGCAGTTTCGCCAGGGCTGCGGGATTTGAGAGAGAAATTTTGAGGATGAATGTGGTAATATATATGAAACACTCTCTGTTCCCTGGAAGAAAGGTTCTATAAAAACATAACGTATTGCTGATTCCGGGGATGAATGGCGAAGGTTGAGAGACTTTTAAACATAAGGAAAGGGCACATTCACAATCCAGTGAGAAGCAAAGGATATTGAAATTGGAAGGTCAGGAAAAGAAGATTTTAAAGCTCCTTGCAAGAACACACACACACACACACACACACACACACACACACACACAGGTTTAAACAGGACTGTCTTCATTTTGACTTACTCTGGGAAATAATAGATTCTATTTAAAAGGATTTTTTATTTCCAACAAAACTGCACTTAGAATTGAATAATTCAAGTGCACGAATGTAAAATGAACGTGGTGGGCAAGAAGAGCAAAGAGTGAACTTGGAATACATGTCCAAGGAAAAAATGGTATAAAAGAAAAAGTACAACAGAAACAGCGAAGGAGTCAGTATTTGCACCAAAATTATCTTGCTAACAACTTCAGGGAAATGTTTTGAAGGGCGGAGTTTTTAAAAGAACTTCCCTAAAAAGGTGTGTCTGTGGCGGACACAGAGTCATAGCAGGAGGGGGACTCACGGCCACGTTCGGGCTTATAAAATGGGTTGGAGGGGACACAGGAAATTAGACATCGTCACCGGGGTGTCCGTCCCTTGCGGAGCTGCTGATTACGCGTCCGGAT
Source organism: Phyllostomus hastatus (assembly GCF_019186645.2). Taxonomy (NCBI): domain Eukaryota; kingdom Metazoa; phylum Chordata; class Mammalia; order Chiroptera; family Phyllostomidae; genus Phyllostomus; species Phyllostomus hastatus. The sequence goes on along the minus strand of NW_025333607.1, from coordinate 19,665,759 downwards.
CTCATTCGCTCATGCAGACGCGGCCGGCAGCGCGCCTTGGAAACGAACCAAGCGTCTAAATCCCACAGGCTAGTGAGTGGAGATGCGTTTCCCTTGGGTAATGCTCCTTCACGACCTAACTCTGGGAACAGTATCCATGCCCTGGTTAGGGAGGCAACCATGTTCTGTGTCTTCTGAAAAGTGTTGCCAACTGGATTCTTACAGCTAAGTGGAGCTGGGGTTGTAACAGTGAATGTCTTACGACTCGAGGAGAGGGCTTTGGGAGACGGATTCAGTAAGTGCTCAGGGGGAACAATTCTGTAAGTCAGTGTCACCATACAGTGAAATTATGTGTTTTGTTATGTGCGTGATATGTACTTGGAAAGATAATAATAGGTTTTTTATTTGCAACCACCACGGCCTTGAAGGAAAATCTGGCAGTCTCATCAGGGTTTTTTTCTGGTATTCGCAGGAGAGTAATTTTTGTCTTAGTTGGCAGACTTCTCTTTGGACACATTTTTCTGACCGCTCTCCCATTCAGTTACCAAGTCCTTGTGATTCTGCTCTCAAGACCTACCCACCACCCTGTCTTTCCTCACTCACCTCTGCACCAGCCTGCTGGCTCAGGCTCCCGTGGACCTCCCCTGGGAGATCAGCGCTGGCTTCCTGCCTTCCCCCCCGCAGTCTGTTGATCGTGAGCAAGGGAGCATTCCCGAAAAGAGTCACTCGCACTCATTTGTGTCTTTCGGCATTGCCGGGGGACCTCCCAACACGCCAGTAGAGTCACATGCAGCTTACACGCAGAAAAGAGGAGCTTGCATGACAGAAGCGAGCAAAGCCAGTGTCTAACACAGTGACCCTGGTCACTGGCATCGTCTGTGGTTGGCGGGACGGGCATCAGTCGCCGGCCAGGTGGCCGCAGTGACTGCGTGCCTCTGGGGGAATGGGAGTCTGGCGGGGTTCTGCGTGTGCCCCGTGGTGCCACCGGGCTCCAGTGCTGGGTGGTTGGAGCGCTAAGCGCTTATAGCCCACTAGGCATGGGGTCCCACTCACGTCGCTGTCCAGATGGAGTCCTGAGCCAAGCGTCCAGACTTGCGATTGGGGGTTCTGGGCCCCTCCGAAGGACGTTCCCATTACACCCCATTCTCGCAGTCTCGACAGAGCCCCCGACACACCTGTGGTGGCTGATGGTGACTGCCCGTTGACCGCCAACAGTGCCCAAAGAGTCTGCTCCGCTCTGCCAGGACCGTCCAGCCGGCAGCCCGCAGGCCACGTGCAGCCCGGGATGGCTGTGAGCGTGGCCTGACCCCAGATCGTAAGTCCACTCGGAACATGGTGAGAGTCTTCTGTGATTACGTGTCTCAGAGTATTTAACGTGCGGTCCAGGCCAACTCTTCTTCTCCCAGTGTGGCGCGGAGGTGCCAAAAGGCTGGACACCCTGTTGTACACACTACTCTTAGTCTGGCGACCTGGGGGATCCTTTAAAATGTGATTCAGATCCTCTCTGTCCTCCACTGGAGTCTTCCCATGGCTTCCGTCTCACTCAGAGTTAAAGCCGTGCCCCAGAGGGGGCTGGATGTCCCCAGGGAATTTATCCCCTGTCCCCTCCCTGGTACTGTGTCCTGTCACTCGACTTTGTGCTCATGTCACCCTCGCCACATCCGTCGTCCACCTGCTGCTTTCCGACCTCTCCAAGCTCACGCCATCCTCAGCCCCTTTACTCCTGCTTTTTCCGTCTTTCTGGACGTTTCTTCCCTAGGCATCTCCATGATTTACTACCTCACCCCGTGTGCTCCAAGGCCAGGCGAGCCCCCGCCTGACCACCACAGTTAGCGGTCCGTCTCCTCGCCAGTCGTCTCCCTCTCCCTCCCGCCACATCACTTGTTCGGTCTGCGTGCTGGCGCTCAGCGCTGCTTGGCGTGCTGTGCCACTTTCTTCACTTTTCTGTGTATTTTCTCTCATTACTTGAGTGGAAAACTCCAGATAAACTGGGGTTTTCAAGCTGTTGTTTCCTTTTGAATCACAGAACCTGAAACAGTATATAGCACATGGAGATATTTTTAAAAAATACTTGTCGGATGTTTAAACTAAGGATGTTACAACTGGAAGCTTGCCAGTGGACGAGCAGCTTGATAAAATACACCGTTTTGGAGCCACAAGACACTGGGAAGAGGTGTTCAATCTACAGAGGGGTACTTAGTGGGAGAGGAAGAAGAGAAAAAAAATGAAATAAAGATGGTGAAAATCCCATGAAAGTTCACAAAAGAGATGAAACTATGATCTGATTTGCCTGAAAATTGAAGGAGACGCCTTTTCATCTCTCTCTCTTTGTAGAGTTAAGAATACCATCTATTTACTGGGCTGAGCTAACCATTGGATATTAGAAAATAAAGTTCTTGAAACTTGAAACTTGCTCTAACACCAGATATTTAAACTTAAAAAAAATTGGCTTTCTCTTTAATTTGTAATCCTATGATAAAAAAAATTAAACAATTATTTAGGCCAGTTCTCACACCTAACTGCAGTATTTGGGGCTATTTTATTTTTATTCTTTATTGTATTTTTATACTATCTTTTAGTCCCCTTACACTCCCCTTCCCCCCAGGAACCACCACACTGTTGCCCATGTCCATGAGTCCTTTTCCCTTCCTGCTCGGTCCCTCCACCCCCTACTGTTCCCCACCCCACTAGCTGGCATCCTGCCCTCCATCTATGAGTCGGAACTAACAAGGAAAATGGGGACAGACTCAAAGATGGGGATAGATGTTTTTAAATATTCATGTCATTATACAGCTCAACCAACGCTATAGCTACACATTGGTTTCTAAATAAACTTTAACATTCAAACTAGAGTCATTAAACTTTTTATCTGCATTTGTAAGTTAACTGAACCTTGTCTACTTATTTTTGCCAATAGATGTCAGTGGTTGACCATCTTAGTGAAATGACGGTGCATGTGCTTGTTTTATGCTACTGTTAAAAGGCTAGCCTTTAAAGAAATGTATTGTTCCTTAAATGGTCCTTTTTTATCATTTCACCTTGAGAGGTAATATGTATTTATGAAAGGATAGAATTGACAGTAGGAAACGTTAATAGATTCCCTAATTGATTGCAACTTCTGAAATATTTAAGAGCTCTCTAGGAAGTATTCACAAAATTAAAATGACATTTTAAAAGGCTTGCTTTTTTCATGTAGATTTATGTATATTCCTCCAACCAAACACTTTTCAATATACAAGAGAAACTGCTGGTATACGTAGTGTTTTATTCACAGTCATGTTGGCTACAAAGGTTTTTATTGAGGTTTCCAGTGAGTTCTTTAAAAACAAATCCAGAAACACTGTCCAAGGCAGTTTGCAAATAAAATTTTATTTTTTAAAATTATGAATAGCTTTATGATAATTGAGTAGGCCTCTTTTTATATCTGTTGAGCTGTTGTGAGCATCCCATTCAACATGAAACAGTCTTCTCCTAAAGTCTTCACCACTCCCGTGAGAAATAATGGCTTCTGTTCCCTTTTCTGCTGTTTAGTGTCTTCTCCCTTCAGTGCCTTTTCTGAAGTGTACCTTCGTGAGTTAGTGATGATGTTAGAAATAATAGCGTGTGGTGTATTCACCTGGATTAATAACCAAACAAACTAACAGTTCTTCAGAATTTTCAAGAACAGCAAACCACGCTTCTCTTCTTCAGTCAGCGAGAAGTGCCTAAACCCCTGAGATATCTCAAAAATTGTCCTAACCTCGACTTTCTTTCTGCTAGAAGACTAGTCACTATGGTGAACACATTTTGGGGGCAATATTTTAATAAGGATTTCACTGAGCAGAACTAAAATGTATTCCATCATTTAGTGGTAATTCAAAACACATTTATTTTTAAGTTCCTAATGTATACCAGGAACCTAACATGTTATACACGATTTTTCTTTGTATAAAATAATTGTGTGTGTGTGTTTCAAATAAACTCATTGAGGGGGGAGAAAATATTTGCAATATATAATCTGACAAAACGTGTTACGTACAAAACATATGGAACTCGTACAAATCAAGAAAAAGGTGTTTCTCGATCGAGAACTAAGGGCAAGCGAGTTAGGTGAGCACAGTTTATAACAGAGGATAGCTAGTGGCTAAAATCACGTGAGAAGATGACCTTCAGTAACCACCTTCAGAGAAGTAAAAGTTAAAAGCACAATGCACCCACCACAGAATCTAAAGTTTTTTTTTTGTTTGTTTGTTTTTAAATAGCGACACCAAGTAGAGGCAAGGTTGTGGAGCAACAGGGCTCTGATGAGAGTACAGGTTGTTACACCCATTTTCGAAAATTGTTTGAAGTATGTTTTGGAACTGAGCATATGAAAACGTGTGAGCTGGTTACTCCAACGGGGTTGCATGTACGTGAGTGTGTGTGCCAAACAACACGCATCAGAGAGGCAGGCATCAGAGAGGCAGGCGTCAGCAGCGGTTTTTGGTAAAAACCCCGCACGAGGAAGAACCCAAACGTCTCCTTACAACACAGAGGAGGCATTGATTGGGGAATATTCCATACGCTACAGCCACACGGAAGAGTGATCTGTGGCTACGTACAATGACCTGGATTCTTGCAAACACTGAGAAGAAACAGGCACAAAATAATATGAGCAATTTAGTTCCATTTATATAAAATTCACAGCAGTTAAAGCTAATCTTTGGAGACAGAAACAATCCATTTATGAGGAGTGCCAGTTCAAAGGGGCCATGGAGGCTTCTAGAAGGATGGGAATCTTTCTGGATCTGGGTGGCTTTACACAGAAATGGGCACTTGGGGAAAATATTGGGATTTCTGTACTTTATAGGCTCTGCCCCCAAATACACTCACTGGAAAAGTGAGCTCTGTGCTGCTTCCATAGCTGTTCACAGAGTAATGCTGATATGTATTCTGTCACTTCCTAAAAACGCTCTACCCGTCCAGATAAAGGGTTTTTTCTGAGACTCTTCACAAGGTATGCAGATGGCTCTCTGCCTTCACTCATTTCCATTTTCATGATGCTAAGTGGGGGAAAGGACAGGACGCGGGTGTTGAAGAGGAAGTGAAATAATTATAGTCCAGACCCTGTGCTAAGCCAGGTCATTGAAAGCATAAAATGTAGTCCTGGAATTCCTTGATGGTATCATCAAAGGAGCAACACGATGGAATCCAGGGTTGCTTCGTTTCTACCTGATGTAACAAAGACATCAGAAGAAGCAACAGAGATTTTGCTAGCTCTGCCCATGAGGCAACCACATGTATTTTTCTTTTTTGTATTCAGGCGTACCTTGGAGGTATTCTGGGTGTGGCTCCAGACCGCTGCAATCAAGTGACCATCCTGATACAGCGAGTCACGTGGACCTTCTGGTTTCCCGGTGCCTATGAAAGGTATACTGTACTGTATATACTATACTGTTTATACTATACTGTAGTCTTTTAAGTGCGTAATAGCATTATACCCCCCGAAAATGTAACATCAAAGATCGCTGCTCACAGACCACCGTGACAAATATGATGATGATGGAAAAGGCTTGAAATTACCAAAAGGTGACTCAGAGACATGAGGTAAGTGCATGCGGCTGTAAAAATGGCACTGATAGACTTACCTGATGCAGGGTTGCCACCAACCTGTACTTGGTAAAAAAAAAAAACAACAAAGCAAAACAATGCAGTATCTGTGAAATACATGAACACAAAGTGCATCAGAGCAAGGTGTGTGTGTATATAGTTTATATGTGTATATGTAATTTACAAGCTTTATGATACTACCCAAATATATACATGAAATAGAAGAAAAATTATTAGAAAAAAAAATAGAAGTGAGGAAGATTATTAGGAAAACTCATACTTTATCTTAAAATTTCATTTTCTTCCTCTCTAGGTTTATGTGATATTTCTCTTGAGGTTTCTTACACAATAAAGGAAAAACAACTGTTTATAAGCATAAATCTTTCTCTTATATTTTGCCACAGTCCTTGGGCAACATCTCGAAATTTAATAAACTTGAATTTCGTCAGAAGAAAAGTGGTGGTAATCTAATGGTCAAGACCCTGTCTTAGAGAAGGTGCTTCTTGGGGCTCTTGGAAATTTGAGTTGGTGCGCGTCTCTCTGGCCGAGAGCGGTCGAGGGACCAAAGGGAAGAAGACGTGCTCTTGAGGACGGGGAGGCGGAAACCATAAAACAACACACAGCTTCCGATTACTGTGTTTACTAGGCCACTCGCTGTGGGAGAGGCGAGCGCAGTGGGAATTCTCTGGGCTTGGAGTTCGAAGACCTAAGTTCAAATCCTCATGTGTCACTTCCAGCTGAGTGGCAGGGAAGGACAGCCATTTCCAGACCATGGTTTCCTGTTGGAAACACGGGGAATTGGGACAAAAGATTTGCACGGTCCCTCATGGTTCCAAAGTAATACCGTACATTTCAACACATTTAAATATCAGCAATTTAAAGTGGAGGAACGAATGCCTTCCATATTCTAGGGAGCGCTCTCACAGCTGCTGCTAGGAAACAACACGGGAAACAACACAGATCTCTCACGGAAAGCCTCGGTCCCATCAGGGAGGCCTCGCAGCCCAGCCGGGCCGCGGGTACGGGATCTGGGAAGAAACACGGCTGGAGACAGAGCTCGAGTCTGCGCGTGCACAGCGCTCAGTTCTGCCCTTCTCTCGCTCGCGTGCACTTGCATCGGAATTGCCTCTGCACCATTGACTCCCGTGTCAGCGCACTGGGGCAGGCTGAGCTTTGGTGTTCTCCGCCCTCAGACACCTGTATATCGGCCTTGGCAAATTTAGTGAAACGATAAAGATCTGTGACTTTTGCAAAGCCCCTAAATCTGTTTCTGGGCACCGTATGTGTTCGAAACGGTTGGTTCCCTGCCGTACCCTATCTTATTATTCTGAAAAAAAAAAATGGTTAGCTTATTAGAGATGGTAGTTAAGAGGTCAAAGATACAGAATCATTGGAGAGATAAGGACAATAATACAGAATGCTTAATGGTGTCCCAAGGAAAGTCCCCCACACTTCTGGAAATTTCTCTCAGTATCTGTGGGAGTACCGCGCCAGGATTCACCAGGGATAAGATGTGTGGGTCCCCTTGGAGGGGCCCAGGAAGCCAGATGAATTTTCATTATTTCAAACGTGTGGCGCTGCCATATTTTAAGGAGAATGAATGTCTATTAATAACAACACAAATACTACTTCAAGATGCAAAAGCTTCATCCTTGAGCTTCACTGGAGAACTTAATTACTTCAGTTGAAACAAGTAATGATGGTCATTCATGTATATAACCTGTCCATTTAGAGATAGGTTCTTAGAAATTTCCAGATAATATGAATTTGGTTGGGCTAATATCATTGCTTAACATTTTTAGAGGTAGTATCTTTCTAATAGAATGTTAAGAGTTCAATAAATTAGCTTAAGAAAAAATGAAAAAAGGTTTGAGTTCGTTTTTTAAAAATTTATTTATTTATTTTTTAGAGAGGGGAAGGGAGGGAGAAATAGAGGGAGAGAAGCATCAATTGCGGTTGCTTTTTGTGTGCCCCCAGCTGGGGACCTGGCCCACAGCCCAGGCATGTGCCCTGACTGGGAATCGAACCGGCGACTTTGTGGTTCATAGGCTGGCACTCAACCACTGAGCCACACCAGCCGGGGCCGAATTCCTGATTACCTTCTTTAGCTTACCCCATTCTGCCTACAAAGCAGTGTTAATAATACAGGTTGTTTACACACATATAATCTTTAGCAATATCTTTAAAATATAACATTGGAGTTTTGGTTCATTAAACCCAATGTTTGTCTCTGACCCTGGTGTTACAGGACTAATTTTGAAAGTTAGTATTCTTCCTGAGGAAGCCAACCACAATGGTCTCAAAATGCCCACTGTAGTTCTCCCAGATAGTTTAATTTGCCTTTAATTTACTCTGTTGCAAGCATATCATCATTACTGAGTAGAGATTATTTTGGATCTAATTTTTTTCAGTTTTGGAATAACATATACTATCCACTTTTCTCCTTCATGTAAAGCACATATGTAATCTTTTAAAAACTTATTTCCTTTCAAGATTTTAAGTTGTACTGCCGTTTCTGGCACTTGAACGATCCAGTTGGAGATGTTGTCCCTGAGAGTGTGGAGCCCAGGCCTGTGCCTCGGTGCCCGCGGTGTTACAGGTCCTCTCACTCAGAGGCCCGCGCTGTTCCGACCCCTTCAGAGAGCACGTCCCAGCGGCTTCTGCTTTTCCGTCCCCTGTAGAAATGAGTAGCTTTGGAGTCCATCATCACAGACTGTTATTTGGGTTGGTTTTCTCCCCAGTTCCAAATGCCTTTATGTTCCCCTCTCAGGAGCGTTGCTGTGCCTTCCTGTAGCTCAGTGTCTTTGAGACGTGGCTTTGTGTGGCGGAGTCTGCGGGCCCTGTCCCCCTCTTCCCAGTATGAACGGAACGGCTGAGGGTTTTTAAAAAAGATTTTATTTATTTATTTTTAGAGAGAGGGGAAGGGAAGGAAAAAGAAAGGGAGAGAAATATCAACATGTGGTTGCTTCTCATGGGCCCCCTACCAGGGACCTGGCCCGCAGCCCAGGCAGGTGCCCTGACTGGGAATTGAACCAGCGACCCTTTGGTTCGCAGACCGGCACTCCGTCCACTGAGCCACGCCAGCCAGGGCTCCTTTCTCAATTATTTTAGTGGCTTTAATTGTCCAGAACATGAGAACTTCATTAGTCCTTGACAAAATTGCAAAACTGGTAGGTGATGCCCTTATTTTTATGTTTATTTTTTGCCTCGCAACCTCCTCACTGTCCTCGCTTGGACCTCGTCCTGGGCAGGCGTAGCGACGTTGCCCCTGGTCCTTGTTCTCTTCTCCCCCTCACGTGGTTGAAAGTGTCTGGCCTTCCCGTCTCGGCCCCTCAGGGTCTCCGTCTCACATCTCAAGGCGAAATCCGATAACCACCTCCGTCGACTGGGTTGTTACTAATCCTGGAAGCCTGAGTGCTTCCTTCCTTCCCTCCTTCCACAGAAGATTCCTCCTCAGCCAGAGACATCTGTGTGGACGCTGTAACTGTACCCTGTTGTTAATGCATCTCGGGCCCTCCCCGACGGTGGGATTTGCGCTGGTGGAGTGCGCTACCGAGGAGGGGGTGAGTGGTGGTTTCTGGAACAGCGCGACTCTCAGAGGTTGACTGTGTGTCTCTCTATTCTTGAGTTTACCAAATGGTACACTGTTCTGCTTGGGTTAGGACATTGAACCTACTGCATTTACTAATTCCGTAACTTTGGCATTACATTATTCTACATTGTGTCACATTTTATTTTTGATAAAAACGTTGCATCACATTTTGCCGAGAACATAACACAATATGTCTCACGACATTTGGGAAGCTTCGTGCTGGTTTCCTTATAGGTAAAACAGTGACAATAAACCCACACAGCTTGCCTTCCCAAGTTCTAGGTAATTTGGATTAAAAAAAAACGAGTGTACTTTGTGAATCATACTGTGCTATAAAATGCATAGCATTATTGTTTGTGATTAAATGCACTCAGAATACGGTTTCACATAAATACTCCAGATGATTTTCCTGTGTGACTTTCAGAATGTTCTATTTCAGAGTCTTAATCTTTGTTTGCTGGGGACTGCTGAGGATGTAACCGAATGGTGTAAATTCCCAGATCCCATCTTGCAGGCTTGCTATTTGATGAGATATGTGCATTCTCATAAAACAAAAAAAAAAGTATGGAAATAAAAAAGACCAAAAATTCCATGTGGTATACTTTACAGCTGCCATCTAACTAAAACTCCCAAATACAGATGCTAATTGGACTTTTAATGAATTATTAAAATAAAAGTAATGAATATTCAGATGTGTTGCAACCAGTAGTTCAGTAAACTATTGTTGAGAGAATTTCTAAATCCTAAATGGGTAATCATGGAAGAGCTTAAAAAATATGTCAAAACATTTCAAGATTCTTCTTGGATCGACGCTGATTCTGAAAAGAAGTTAGGTCTGTGTCTTTCTTTGTGCAAGAGCCAAGGAGGCCATCCTGGGGTGGGTCTCTGTTCGAGGCATGGGTGTCTTAAGGTAAATGTAATTTATCATGCTGGCTCCGGCTCTGCGTGCTCCCGTCCTTTCAGAGACTTTCACAGGAAAAGAGCTACTCATCTTCTTGGGGGGGTTGCTCTGGCATTGTCACCGGTGCCCCTAAAATCAGACAGTGTGGGCGCAGTGCGGACCGGGCCCACGGTGAGGCCGGTCAGACGCTCTCAGGTGTAACACTGAAAGGTGCGCCTGCACCATCTCTGAGCAAGATCATCATCTGCTGCAATATTTTGAAAATAAAAATTACCACAGAAATCGATGAGGACCAAAATGTCAAGTTTTACATACGCACACGGTCAGTATTACTGATTTTCACTCTTGCCTCGGGCTCTTACCGGCTCAGGACAGCACTGGTGACCAGAGAGGCGTCTAAAGCTGCACATTTCTACGTGACCTCTTTCAAATTGGTTCCAGGGGTCCGAAATGGGAGCTCATGTACGTGATCAGAACTGATGAAATAGTTGAATGTGTTTTCTCATTGTGTCTTTTACTTTCAAGAACCTGTGAAGATTTATCGTATCGTCTTGGTGAGTTTTGCACAGGGGCAACCGACCACCTTCATGTCACTCAGACATGAGTGTCCTCAGCCAGCTCCCCACAGCAGTCCGGGGACCTTAACCTGAATGCGGTCACCGGGCAAGCCTCTGGAATCTTAGTCACAGACGGAACGCCACGAGGTGGCCCGGTCTGGGCCTGCTGCCCTCCAGTTTGGCCGCACCGGGTCTCCGCGCCCGGGTGGGGTCTGAGTCTCCTGCCTGCCCCGTCCCCTCTTCTGGGCTGCAGGAGTTGGCGGCTGCCTCTGAGGGTCGTCTGCCGCAGACGCTGTCGGGGTTTGGAGCAGAGTCTCCGCTGTCCTCAGCGCATCTTTGGTATTTCAGGGATTGCTTTCCGTTCTTGGAGAATCTTTCCATCTTTTTTGGCAGACTCAAATTCACTCTTTTTTCCCTCTTCTCTTGGAACTCCTCTGTTAATCTCTCAGGAAAGAGAAGATCTCGACAGTGCTAAGGAAGTCTGTTGATGTCAAATGGTTTCAACTGCCCTCTCTGCAAATACTCTTCTTTAAGAACCTTCAAGTGCTTTTCTTCGGGGAGAAGAAAATGTTGGTAGAATAAACATAAATGATCTGTTTGACCTCTGCAACGGTTTTGACGTGTCCGTGGGGTTAGGTTGATCCTAGCATGTTCGTGGGCCCCTCCGCTGTCCTGACCCCCTGACCCTGGCGTGTTCCTGTGTTTGACCAAGGTCGCTTTTGCTTTGCGCGTCTCTCTTCAGGTATGTGTGAATAAGCGTACTTCTTACATCACTTGATCTTCTTTCTACACATGCACAGACCTTTTAAGACAGCAATCTCACTGAATCAAGATGCAATTTCCAGGTTGAAAAAAGAAGATGATTATTTCCGTAGCGGATCAGTGTGAAATAACAGGGGCCGGGCCATCTTTCCCGTGAACGACCTTGCCGAGCCCACGCAGCCCGGCCCAGGAAGACGGGGTGGGGTGCGGGCGGTGCTCCGGGTGCACACGCCGTGGGTGCGACGACTCCCGGCCCCGCGCGCGCGCGCATCTGAACTAACTCTCCGCATCGTGTGCAGCACGCCGTTTTCTGTTCTCCAGATGGAGTTAGGTATCAAGTTACAAAGTTCAATTTCCCTTTTTGTTACTATATTTTCTAAGGAATAGTAAAAAAATATAGAACTTCAAATCACATGACAGAGAAAAATTAACTTTCATTATATTGACTGTGCTGGTTAGGGTTCTCTAGAGAAACAGAGCTAACAGGATAGAGGGAAGATAGATAGGTAAAGATATAAATGTAGTTATTTTTTTTAAGTTTCTACTTTATTGACTCTTGGGGTCAGCATTCTTTTTTTTTTCAATATTTTATTCATTTTATTTTTAGAGAGGGAAGGAAGGGAGAAAGAGAGAGAGAGAGAGAGAGAGAAAGAGAAACATCAATGTGCGGTTGCTGGGGGCCGTGGTCTGCAACCCAGGCATGTGCCCTGACTGGGAATCGAACCTGTGGCATTTTGGTTCCCAGCCCGCGCTCAATCCACTGAGCTACACCAGCCAGGGTAAATGTAGTTATTAATATAGATGTGAAGACTTATTTTGGGGAATTAGCTCAAGTCAGTTTACACTGATGGGTTCTGCTCTTGAAGGCAGAAAACGGCCTCCCTGCTACCGTCAGGGCGGGATGGGTCATTTTGAATCGTAAGAGGTGAACAGGAGCATTCTTTGTTTCTCCCGAAGCTGGCAATTGAGCAGTGCCAGGGATTAATTCAAGAAACCCTCCCGCTCCAGTGCTACTCCTGAAGTGCGCGGCAGGAGTGATAATTACTAGTGACAGAAGAGAAGAGGCCCCAGGACTCTTCAGGGGTTTCTCATCGCTTGTTTCAGAGTGAATTGTGACCTCTTTAGAGACGAACGCTTCCATGCTGTGTCTGGTAAAGTGCGTGGCACATAGTAACTCCACAGTAAACTCTTGTGCAGATGATATATGGACAAATAAATCAACATATCTTCCTGAGCGTCCTAAATAGGTTTATAAAGGAACGTTACTAGTTTATACGAATTAGACTTTGCTGGTGTGTGAAATTGCACCAAGATTTTACCCCAAAGATTTACCAAGAATATGTAGAAACTGCAAGATCATTCGTTGTTCTAGGCATCTGTGAGGAGGTGCTACATCTGATGTTTTCAGTATGACTTGTCTGTACAGGAAAATGACAGTAGGCATTACCTACTCCCCCCCACCACCCCCCGGTCAGATCAAAGTAGAATAAATGGCAAGAGAAGCAAAAGCATTGCATAATTTCTTTTTTTTTCCAAACAATTTTTGGGCTTTTTAAAAAATTTACTTATTTTTTAGAGAGGGAAGGGAGGGAGAAAGAGAGAGAAGGAGAAACATCAACGTGCGGTTGCTGGGGGCCATGACCTGCAACCCAGGCATATGTCCTGACTGGGAATCGAACCTGCGACACTTTGGTTCGCAGCCCGCGCTCAATCCACTGAGCTATGCCAGCCAGGGCATTGCATAATTTCTGATTGCATTTTTCAAATTAAAGAAAGCCTTCCAATCTGTCCTTTCTCATGGTATAACACTAACCTTTAAAATGTCCTTTTCTGCCCTGGCTGGTGTAGCTCAGTGGATTGGGCATGGGCCTGTGAACCAAATGGTCGCTGGTTCGATTCTCAGTCAGGGCACATGCCTGGGTTGCAGGCCAGGAGCCGCATGAGAGCCAACCACACATTGATATTCCTCTCCCTCCCTTTCCTTCTCTCTAAAAATAAATAAATAAAATCTTACAAGAATTTTTAAAAAACGTCCTTCTCCTTCACTTCAACAGTCCATTACTCATCAAAAAATAAATCGGAGTCGACGATGTGCCCAGGCTGGGGGACCCCTGGACGACGGCAGCGTTGCCATCAGATGACCCGTCTCCGTTTCTGTGTGCGGTGGCGTTTCCTTCCAGGGAGGGGGCAGGCGAGTCTCGTCGTCAGCAGGAGCTTTGCGAAGTGCAGTTGTAAAGCGATCATGACCGAAAATGATCTATTCCCCAAACGTCCCTGCTGAGCTACAGACTTTAATATTATTTTTATCATCCGGTGTCAAATTTTACCATATAAATTGGGCACATCTCAAACTTAAGTCTTAATTGATGAGACTGTATGATAAATAAAGGATACAAAGGAAAAGTGCATATAAAATACATATATTATCATGTATTTTACTTAAATGTGTCAGGCAGTTAAAAAGTATTCACCAAGTACAATTGGATATGTGTTAAACAAACCATCCTGTTGTGTAGACGTTTAATTTTTAGAAAATTTTTTCTAGTCAGCCACATCTGCAGATTCCATCAGTTGATCTGTGTGTGTGTGTGCACGTGTGTGTGTGTGCACGTGTACATGTGAGTGCGCATGAGAAGACGTGCGGGAGAACAGGTCACTTCCCATCTGTAGCCGTGCTTCCCTGCTCACCCATTCAGCTTGGAATTCTCTTTCCCAGCCTTGTAGCGATATAATTGACATATAACATTGCGTAAGTTACATGTGTACGAGGGGATGACTTGATATCTTTGTTATTGTGAAATAATGATCACAGTATTAGTGTACACGTCCATCACCTCACAGAGTTACCACGGTGCGTGTGTGTTGCACGCGTGTGTGTGGTGGCCTTCAACATGGAACGCATGCCTTGGACAGTGCGAGAAGAAATGGTGGGCCACCGGAGTCTGAGAAGAAACCGTCAGAACTGCAGTTTGTGGTTATTTTTACTCAAGTGGAGGCACACACAAAGGTTTATTATATAAATAACACATGCGGGTGCTGGAGGCTTCAGTCTGCGCAAGCAAAATTAAAAACCGTATTACTTATTATTTTTACTATTTAATTTCCTGAAGCTGACCTTCACAAAATGGACAAGCTGCTTAAAGAGATTCCTTCCAAGAAGCCTCGGCCTGAACGTAACCAGCCATCATCCCAGCTCCTTGTCTGATGCGTACTGGGTGGGTCAGGAAAAACTAATGCTTTCTAATCTAATCTTACTATCTCCTGGTACCTGACATTTATTTTTAAACATAATCACATTTTATTAGTTTTTTCTCGGATAATGGGGCTTTTTTTCTACAGTGAGTAAGAAAAGAAAAAGAAAAAAAACTCTGGCCAAGGAGAGAGCGTTTTGAAGATAGATATGTGGAGATATTTTGTTGCAAACATGTCACCCATGAAAACTCCTGTTGCTCTTCCCGTCAAAGGAGACTTAGCAGCCATTGTCTAACCTGTGACTCAAGGAATGCAGAAGTACAGCACAAATACCCACAATATTTTAGCCTAATTCTGTAGGGTTTGCAAAACATGCGTCATGATTATTAATGCAGCCAGTGGTACATTTCTTCTATTCATATTTAAGTGTTTTTAAGATATTTTATTTAGCTGATATCCCCAAATGTCAGCTTTGAAACCCAGACACCAAAACACACTCCATTTAGAAAATGAGTATTTTGGATGCTGTATGAAAATACTGAGACACTTTCAGCAAGAAGGTTTTGTACACTTAGCCAATAAATGATTTAAGTGTTTGACTCATTTTTTACAAATGATTTTTTGTGTATATGTTTGAATGTATGCAATTTATTAGCTTGATCGTATGTGAAGTTTGTGTTAAATAAATGCATATACTGAGTGTGCATTCTCAATTATTTTTCTTTTTTCTGACAGAAATGACTTCAGAAAAGTTTAGAGACCACCAGAAATAATCTCCATAATCAATTTTATTGATTATGCTATTACAGTTGTCCCATTTCCCCCCTTAACTCCCCTCCACCCTGCACATCCCCTCCCACCCACATCCCCCCCTTTAGTTCATGTCCATGTGTCATAAGTTCTTTAGCTTCTACATTTTCCATACTATTCTTGTCCTCCCCCTGTCTATTTTCTACCTCCCATCTATGCTACTTATTCCCTGTAGCTTTTCCCCTTCTCTCCTCCTCCCACTCCCTGTTGCTAACCCTCCATGTGATCTCCATT
The DNA here is from genome assembly GCF_019186645.2 of Phyllostomus hastatus. Lineage (NCBI taxonomy): Eukaryota > Metazoa > Chordata > Mammalia > Chiroptera > Phyllostomidae > Phyllostomus > Phyllostomus hastatus. The sequence goes on along the minus strand of NW_025333607.1, from coordinate 19,650,164 downwards.
TCTGTGGTTCTGTTCCTGTTCTAGTTGTTTGCTTAGTTTGTTCTTGTTGTAGGTGTGGTGGTTAATAATTGTGAGTTTGCTGTTATTTTACTGTTTATATTTTTGTTTTCTTTTTCTTAGATAAATCCCTTTGACATTTCATGTAATAAGGGCTTGGTGATGATGAACTCTTTTAACTTGACCTTATCTGAGAAGCACTTTATCTGTCCTTCCATTCTAAATGAAAGCTTTGCTGGATAGAGCAATCTTGGATGTAGGTCCTTGCCTTTCATGACTTGGAATACTTCTTTCCAGCCCCTTCTTGCCTGCAAGGTCTCTTTTGAGAAATCAGCTGACAGTCTGATGGGAACTCCTTTGTAGGTGACTGTCTCCTTATCTCTTGCTGCTTCTAGGATTCTCTCCTTCATTTTAATCTTGGGTAATGTAATTATGATGTGCCTTGGTGTGTTCCTCTTTGGGTCCAACTTCTTTGGGACTCTCTGAGCTTCCTGGACTTCCTGGAAGTCTATTTCCTTTGCCAGATTGGGGAAGTTCTCCTTTATTATTTATTCAAATAAGTTTTCCACGTTGCTCTTTCTCTTCCCCTTCTCGCATCCCTATAATTTGTATGTTGGAATGTTTAAAGATGTCCTGGAGGTTCCTAAACCTGTCCTCATTTTCTTTGAATTCTTGTTTTTTTATTCTTTTCTGGTTGGATGTTTCTTTTTTTCCTTCTGGTCCACTCCATTGATTGGAGTCCCAGTTTCCTTCCTATCACTATTGGTTCCCTGTATATTTTCCTTTATTTCACTTAGCATAGCCTTCATTTTTTCATCTAATTTGTGACCAAATTCAACCAATTCTGTGAGCATCCTGATTACCAGTGCTTTGAACTGTGCATGTGATAGGTTGGCTACCTCTTTGTCACGTAGTTGTATTTGTTCTGGACTTTGACCTGTTCTTTCATTTGGGCCTTTCTTGTCGCACCTGTTACGTAGTCATGGGCGAAGCCTTAGGTGTTCACCTGGGTGGGGCAGCCCACGTGGCTGCATTGTGACTCTGTGTGTGGGGGAGGGGTCCGAGAGGGAACCATGGCACTTGCTCAGCTCTGGGCCAGATTCCAGTCACTTCCCCCCTTCCCACAAGCAAAGTGGGCCCTCCTGGTGCTGATTCCCGAGTGGGTGGGTTTGTGTCCGTCCTGGGACCCCGTGGGTCTCTCCAGTGAACTCTCTTGCGAGGCTGGGCATTTCTCCTGGCACCTTTCAGGTGGTGTTTTGAGGCTTTATTTCCCCACACTGGAGCCCTGGGTTGCATGGTCCGTCCCGCTCCCCCTTCGTTTCTCCTGGTTTACCTGCCTGAGAATGTGGGACCGTTGGGTCTGCCAGCCGCCACCTTGCCGGGAGCCCTCTCTGCCCGGCCGCCCGACTCCACCCCTCCTACCGGTCTGGATGAATGTTTCTTCTTTAACTCCTTGGTTGTCAGACTTCCATACAGTTTGATGTTCTGTCAGTTCTGGTTGTTTTTTTTTTTTTTTTAATTGTTGTCCTTATTTTGGTTGTGTGAGGAGGCACAGTGTGCTACCTACGCTTCCATCTGGGCTGGAAGTCTCAAGGGATTTTTAATTACATAGATCTGGGAATGCTAAGTTCTCCTTTTTTCCTGCGACGTAGTCTGTAAGTCGCCCACTTTTTGTCTCTGGTTTTATTGTCGTGTATTTTTTAATTGTTCTGTATTCTTTAAAAATCATATATTTTTTTCTTTTTGACTTCCTACTAGATTATTCTGTGCATCTTTTTTAGGAACACCTCATTATCACTTAGGTGTGAAAAGTGTTTTTACACGCTTCCATCTTCTTCCACAGCTGGGGGCCAGCTCCCGGTCCGCACATACCTGGGAGTCCCTCAGGCCATGAGACACGCACAGCACCTCCCTGCCGGTCCCTGGAACAGGTCCCCCATTTCCATTCCCGGGAGGATCAAGCTGAGCTATTTTTCCTTCTTCACCTTCTGTGACGCCTGCTCTTAAACCTCCAGCTGGTCCACCCCCGTCAGAACATCTCTGCATTCATAAATAACACACGTCCACCCGCATGCATCTAACTGAGTCCTCTTGGGTTACTGCAGCAAGTCCCGAGATGCCAGGGGGTGTCGACACCTCTCCCCCCAGAGAGCACGCTCTGCAGAGGTCTGCAGCGGGACTGCTAAATACTTCGTATTTTCAGAAGTGTGTTGCAAAAAGATTTTACTAAGAAGAACAGTTTGGCCTTTTTCATTTTGCCATTTTTTTTATTTATGATTTAAAAGGGTTGTATAAAAGAAGTATGCATTGTGAATGAATTAAATGCAACTGAATTAAATCAATACTTATGTACAGAGAAGTACAATAATTAAAAAAAAGTAGTGGGAAAGGAAGTATTTTTTCTCTTTCCTGTAGCTGCACTATTGAGCATAAATGCGACTCAAAATACAAGAAATGGGACGGCAGCTTCTTCCAGTAAATCCCAGGCGTCCGGGGAGGCTCGCAGCCTCCCCCGGGGAGGGCCACGGAATCGCTGGGACTCCCATCAGGGCCACGCTCCAGCGGCCGTCCATATAAAACACCCGAACCGTCAGGAACGAAACACGCGGGGGACGTCCTGGGAGGAAGTGAGGGGTCAGGAGTTGAAAGGCGTTGGGTTAATTACGTTGCATATTGCTCTTCACTGGGGTTGCCTCGGAAGTTTCTCCAGGTGCACTGTCCTGGGAAAGGGGGGCCCCGGGTCCCTGCTGCATGTCACATAGTCTGAAAAACGGGGTGAATGTAAAATTTCAGGCAGTCACAGTGCTGTGCTACTCTGATCGTGTTAAAATTCTGTTATTTTTTTTAAAAATTCATGTTCTCATGGAATGTTCTGGTATGTTACATGATTGCTTGCTATCCTACTCATATAATTCTCCGTTAGCATATTTCCACAAACATTTATTGCAAAATGTATTTCCTTGTGGACTGCATCCAAGTCTTCAAAATTCCAAAACAGTGTGTTCCGTTCACCTTGTGAGTCATCAGATAACGGCCACTGCCAGAGGTAAGTTCTTTTCTCTCCCTCCCAGAGGTAAGATTTTCGCACAGAAAGACCAAAGGTCTGATCTGAAAAAGCAATCTCCTTCTTCCCACCTTTTCCGTGCATTTCCTAAACTTAGAAATATGTGTAGGTTGCTGGCAGTGTATTATATCCAGAAGGAAACTTGACATTTTTTTTTAGAGGTGAAAAATCTGAAAGAGCAGAAAACCCAAAATAGCACGTACCTTTAGGATAAGTGGAAAGTATTCACATGCAGAGCGTCGTTACCCTTTTGATTAGTGACTGGCTGCCGAGGAAACATGCGCTGCTGGTGCTGGTGCTGCCTCGGAAGGGCTGCCGCGCCAAAACAACTGCAGCGGCCGCGAGCGCCGCGTGAAAGTGATAACGTCGTTCGAAATGTCCTTTAATGCCATTTAACTATTTGAAGAAAAAAAAAGCCATGATATTTTCCATAGGAGCTTTTCCAAATCAAATAGGAAGTTTTTTCTTTCTTTTTTTTTTTTTTCCTTACTAGCATTGCCCAGAATTTAAATACATTTACTTTAAATCAGGGCACTGGTTTGTCTAAGGAGAGGAGGATAAACTAAATTTTAAGTATTGTTTCATTACCACAATCTCTTAGGCCATCAACTTAAATAAGTGCAAATATAAAATTATTTTCTTTTCTTTTTTTTTCAAGATTTTATTTTTCGAGAGGGAAGGGAGGGATCAATGTGCGGTTGCTGGGGGTCGTGGCCTGCAACCCAGGCATGTGCCCTGACTGGGAACCGAACCTGCGATGCTCTGGTTTGCAGCCTGAGCTCAATCCACTGAGCTACGCCAGCCAGGGCAGTATAAAATTATTTTCTAATCTGCTGTGGTCAAAGTTCAAAACATTATCGGTGGACAAAAAGAGTGGGTTAGAGTAGAGAGGGGATGGAGCTGCATTTAGAAACGTGGTTGTTTCTATTATTTTATATTCTAGTCTAAGGTCTTGTGTGTGGACATAATTTTCTTTGGAAGCAGCATCTCAGGTTAGGTGAGGAGAGGAGGGGTTCAGCTGAGGGCAGGGGCATTCGGGGAGATGACAGCGAGGCCCCAAACAAAGGAGAACTGAGCTGATCGAAAACCACCTTTAAGTACAAGCAAAGTCCAGGACTGTCGAGAGGGAGAGCACAGAGGACTCTGTCGAACTCCTTTCCTGAATTCTCAAATGATGCTTTTACAAAGTAACAGGAGCTGCCAGGCATCAGACACTTCTGTGGAGCCCGAACCACTGAATTCAAATGCACGTTTATTTACTTGAATTGTACATGCCACCAAGTAAAATAAATAAACAGAAAATCGACAAATAAGCACAATGAAATGCGCTGATTAATTTAAAGACCCTGAGCCAGAAGACCTTGCTTTGTATTGTTGACAGCTCTAGTAAGATAAATATTATTTAACGTGAAGCCGCATGGAAATGTGTTATTTCCTTAAGCATCTTCTTGTCATCTTGGATAAGAAAATTAAACCCTCAGGACCAGGATACATCTGTGGAAGTGGAGATAAGGAGTTAATATCTCAATGTCTTGGGGATAAGTGAGATGATATGTACCAAGTACCTGGCAAAGTGTCCGGAAAATATGCCACCCAACGTGGATAAGGGCCATCTCCCTGCCATGCCTGAGATGAACGTGCATTGAGTAAAGACGTGTTTGTAGAGCGTGGCCTCATGGACAACTTCACATGGACCCACAAAGCTTCCTCTTTGGTCCGGGCATTTACAAAGAAGACACTCAATCACGGACACAAGGCACAAATGTTAAGAACACAGTAAGTGGCCAAGTAAATGTTACCTCTGTAGCCAACCGCCATGACTTACGTTTCATCGGAAAGCCACCTGGATTTTTCCTCTACCACTTATGTATGTATGCATTCCACAGATACTGACGCAGTGCCGGTTCTGCGCTGCGCACTGCTCTGGTGCAGGAAAGCAGGACTGCCTCTGGCAGAGTGACAGGCTTAGGTTGCAGTGTTCGAGGGAGTCCTCACCGAGCAGAGGATATTCACGCAGAGACTTGAAGGAGTGCTGAAGTGAGCGGCGGTGAGCCCGAGGAATAATAGTGTTCCAAGCCCAGAAACTGCCAGGCCCTCGTCCTAAAGTGGAAGCGGGTGGACGCATTCCCGGGGTGCACAGAACACAGGGAGACCAGGGGACTGGCGGTGAATGAGGGAGGGAAGAATACATAGTGGGGATTAAAGACAGACGTAACGCAGGCTGGGCCACACTTGCAAACTCTTGTGAGGACGGCATCGAAGGTCAGGAGCAGAGCTGAAATGCACGTTCTGGGGGCCAGCGTGTTGGCTGGCCTCTCCAGGGCAATCGTGAAGAGAACGGCTTGAGTTCATGCTCACCTCCCCTTTACATTTCAGAAGGAGAGGACTTCACTGAATCCTTTTTTCTTTGTTTCTTATTCCTGAAGAATGAGACTGGGGGAGTTAATCTAGCCTCCACCATACCGAGAGGCACTTCCTCTTCTATTTTATAAATATGTCTATCCATCTTAAAGATCCTTACACTGCTGAAAATACGCTCTGACCACAGGGCTGTAGAGACTCCAGGGAGACAGGACTGACCTGTGAATTCTTTCCTCCTGACTGACGGATTCTCCTTCGTGTTCGTGGACACGCCTCTGCCATGGCGTGCAGTTTGCCTCCTTTCGTCTCCCGTCCATGTGGAGTCCACTGCAGACAGACCCCTGGGTGCGCCCCTCTGGAATCCATCGCGCCCGCCAGAACCAGGGTGTGGCTCAGCTTCACGTCGCTTTCCTGTGTCCAAACTGTTCATCTTCAAGATCAAGTGTGGCTTGTTTGGAACCAGCTTTCAAAAGAAGATTTAAAACAGTGTGTCTCTCCCAACGCTACCTCCATGGCAGCTGTTCCAGAGCACAGTCAGGTCACCTCTTCGTTGTCTGGGTCGCTGCGTACCTGATCGAGGACTGTTGTCACGAAGGGGCTGTCATTGCTAAAGTTAGTGCACCTGGGAAAGAGCTGAAATGTACTTGGATGAGGACACGCGGCACGGAGATGCTGTTTGGGGTAATTTTTCTGGACTTGCCTCTGAGAATTCTCTTTGACAGAGAAATTAAGTCATTGTTTACCGCAGAATGATCCCAAGAAAAATGAACATTGCTTCTCTCTGCAAATGCAAGTTGATGCGGGGAAGGTTGACGGGATCAATGAATCACTGCCCTAATATGTTTTTGCTGCTTCAACAGAGATCATTAACCTAATGGATTATATTTTGTAGTGGATGTTTTTTTTTTTTTTGGAGTTCTGTGTACTAAAATAACATGTGGGACCTTCTCACTTTAATGGTCACTTAACCTTCACTGTGTAAAAGGCTTGAGTAAATTTAAACATTTGTATTAACATCCATACCCGTCATCTCAGACACTAAGTAGCTAATGGTGGCAACAAGCGTTAAAACACGGGACAGAAGGCCCCACGTGAGGTTGCTTATGGGAAGTCCTATGTTGCCTACCAAGACTTAACTTAGTTATAGTTTCAGTTCTCCCAGAACTGGAGTCTTCAGTCAGTCCACCAGGAAGCACCTGGCCAGCGCTAGTTAGGGCATCTGCTGACGGACCCCATCACCCCCTAAAGGAAAGTAACTTTGCAACAACCAATGCGCTTTGCACCGCTTTGCTGAGCACAAGTTGTTCCTCTCTCTTCTGCCTATAACAGGCTTTACTTTTGTCCAGCTCCTTGGTGCTCCTGTCTTCTAGTTGCTTAATTCAAACGCTGTTCGCTCAAACTCTTAACAACTTCAGTATGCCTCTGCTTACCGTTTAACGCAACCCTGGGTGGCTGGCATGGTGGTATTAGAGACTCCTCTATTCCGGTCTGAGGGCATTTTTACTTTTGGAGAAAGTGGAAAACAGAAACTTTGCCCTCAGAGTCCTATCTGGTTTTTCTCATTCATTGTTTATCGTTCAGTCCTAGTTACGCCAGCTGTTAGAGGAAAGTTACGATAAAGGGACCTATAGTTATATAACGACTTACTGTGCTACTTTTGAAAAAAAGTATTCATAGTTTTAAAGATTAAGGATAATATTTATTTACACATCAATGAATCCTTGATAGTAGCTTTCTTATGTAGTGCATACATTATTTTGGAGAAATCCGGTAATTTGTTAATTCAAGAAACATTTATTAAACGCATATTCATGCCAGACGTTTTTCTGGGTTACAACAAGGGGAAGCAGACATCTCACCTCCCTGAGGTGACAGATGAATGAATAAAACGTACAGGTAGATACTGTTCAAGGTAGAGGAAAGTGTGTAGAACGGACGATAACACCCCCAAAGCGCGGGGCTTGTTCGGAATAAATCTGGACGGCAGCCTGCGCCGGATCGCACGGGATAAACAGAGTCGGTGGCGGTGCGTAGTTCAAGGGCGCGAAGAGCTCACGCAGGTGCTGGGCGAGGTCAGGGCTGCATCTGAGCGCTTGGCGCAGTGCGGTCGCTGATGGAGAGCCTTGCCTGGGACCGTGGGTGCGAAGGCAAAGCAGAAGGAAGAAGCTAAGCACGTGCTCTGGTGAGCCAGCAGGGCGTGCGGGAGGTGCTGGCCCCGAATCCAGCTCAGCACCGAGATGCTTTGCGGGGGGGGGGGGGTGCTGGGGGGCGGTCTACTCCGGTCTGGAGGCAGGAGGCCAGGGCAGGGCATTGGAGGGTGGGGAGTGCACCCGGCCCCTGACATCCGGCCGTGCCGACGCCTGAGCCGAGCCGGAGCGGCTGTCACTGGTCCCCCCTCCGCACTCTGCCAAAGGCAGGCGCCCTGAGGGAGCTCGCCCAGGGCAGAAGCCGGCGCCCCCGGCCCGGCCAGTAGCCGCAGGGAAACCCTTCCCCGGTTCTGCCGAGATGCGCCTTCGGCCAGTCCCCCCGCGGATGGTGAAGTTCAGTTTAAGTGCACGCGTCCACCAGAAACCTGGTGTTTTAGGAACTCTTCACTAGCCAAACGTTTTTTGGGATTGGGCCAGAATTTTGATTGTCTGACTAAAAAGGTTATGAATTTTTAACGAATTGTGGGATTTTAAGTAGAGAAAAAATAGGAAAATGGAGCTAAGGAAAGTGAGACATAATGATTTTTCAATTATTTTCTCATTTGTTTTAGTACCCCATTTCAAAGGAAATGGATCCATTAATCAAGAAAAGATGTTTAGTTTTAAATATATTTCCAATCACACAAGACTCTATGTTTTCTGAGTGTATCATGAACTGTCATAACTCCATAGATTTTATTCCATTCTCTAAGTCTCTTGCTATCTATCTATCTATCATCAATCTATCTATCATCAATCTATCTATCTATCTATCTATCTATCTATCTATCTATCTATCTATCTATTGATCTACATTTTGCAGGTACTACGTTTTACCCATCCTCCTTTGCTCCCCGGAAGGGGCTCCTCATCCACTCCATCTTTCCTGAGACCAGGGAGAATTTAATGCACCACAATATAATGTGAGTAGGTTTATCACGCCCCTGACTTTTGCTTTTCCTATTCCTGGAACTAGAGCTTTGCCTGTCTCTTTCCTAATCTAGACTGAGCAACTTTAAGGACAGGTTACACTTATTGAAGGCTTATCAGATGCATTATTTCGTTGTTTCATTAAATCCCTAAAAGACTCCTGTAAGGGAAACACTATTTTTAGCCCCATGTAGAGATGCAGAACCTGAGACACAAAAAGGACTTTCTCGAGATCAGTGCAGCAATGCTGAACAGGTTTCTTAACCCAAGAAGTCTGACTAAAGAAGGTCTCTGACCCACTAAGCTTTAAAGGACAGATTTTTAAAGGAAAGAAAACTTCACCCCTGCATAAGGACACAACAACAAAGGCCATATTTTTAGGTGTGAAGCAGTAAGAGAATAATTCATTGATGCCGAAATATAACATGTGTTCTCTGTTACGCTGTCACAATCAGCAGCCTCGTTAACTCGCCATCTGTATAAATGACACGCAAGGCTCATTACAAGTTTATGGTAATTCTGTCTTTACTTGCATTTTCTCACTTTTCTTCAAATTAGGTCACAAACATACTTTAAAACAGCCTTGAAGTAAGAGATACAACTTTCTGAAAAATCATTTCTTGATCAAAATATATTCTGGACAGGGTGGGGTGGGCTGGGCTGGGAGTAAAAGACAGAAAACTATACTTGAACAACAATTAAAATTAAAAAATGTAAAAAAATTTTGCACTTGAAACTGATGGAAGTGTATTAATCAGTGTGACAGCAATAAATTGAATGCTTTATATATATATTATATATATATTATATATATATTCTGGACAGATCTCCATATCTGTCACCCAAGAGCTTAAATCTGAGATATTCCTTTTGATTATGTCTGTGTTGATGAGAAGGAAATTAATATAGTTATTTTTCATTGCATTCCTTTTTTTTAAATGTATGTATTGTGTAATGTAGCTTTTTTACTGGATTTACGTGCTTTGTTCCTGAGGAATGAATGAATGCACTCTACTTTATTCATTTGCAGTATTTGCCCCTGGAAGATATAAGACTCAAAAGTGCCAGATATTTTACAAGACATTTCAAGCAAATGTGAATGTTAATACTGACAACTAGGTGAGATTAAAGGCCGGAAACCTGTTTAATCCTATAGCGGGGCCCCTGCTGTCATGCAAGAGGGACACGTTTGTCCATGAGCAGGAGCTGCTTTCCGAGTGACGGGCCGCCTTGGCGGGTGCCTGGGGGCCCGCTTTCTGCTTCCATTGTATCTTGACGTTGGGGGGACGCTTTCTTCCCCGCGTGAGAGTGTAAATATTTTCACAATATTCTTAGCAATTATCTTTAAGGAGCACACATGCAGAAAGGGATATTATTAATTCAAAAGTTGTCTCTCTTTGAAAAGTCTGCCACCGTAGCTGGGTTGTGACACAAACAGCAGAAGTTAACAAGGCCTCCGCGCCTCTCCTCCTGATCAGGGTAGTTGAAGAAATATATATATATATTCATATGTCTACGTATAATACATATTTAATGTACTTATTTATGTGTATACTTACAAGTACGTCTTACATGAAATAAATTTATACTTTGTGTAATATGAATATAAAAATATAGGTACTTTGCATAAAATAAATACACAGATATGTAAGAGAAATTGCAGAATACCTCTAATTATTAATAATTTTATTGTAAGCCCTGGCTGGTGTAGCTCAGTGGATTGAGCGTGGGCTGGGAACCAAAGTGTCCCAGGTTCAATTTCCAGCCAGGGTACATGCCTGGGCTGCAGGCCATGACCCCCAGCAACCGCACACTGATGTTTCTCTCTCGCTCTCTTTATCTCCCTCCCTTCCCTCTCTAAAAATAAATAAATAAAATCTTAAATTAAAAAAAATAATTTTATTGTTAACCTTCCACGTAAGAAAAAAAGGAAAGTTTCTGATAGTGAGAGTATATTTAGAATATTCTACGCCAAGGGATTTTTATTTAATCCACTAGAAAACACTTTGATATTCGAGTCTTCAATGTAGTTATTCTGTTGTTCACTATTTTGGAGGTTGCGGGTCAGGTCGTTTACATGTGAATGGGAGAGACCGGCTGAAATGTAGCAAAGAGGGATGTGTCAGGTGAGCGCGTCTCGGTGCCAGAATCCTGACGCCAAGGCATCTCTGCGTGTTGACACCTCGTGCTGAAAAAGACCCGTGGGAGGAGGTGTCTCTATAGGACGAGATGAGTGAGTGCCGTGTTCTGTCCGAGTGTTGCTTACAGGAGAGAGATATGTGGGAAATTAGGGAAAAGCAGATTCCTAATGTGCCATTGAACGCTCCAATGAGCAATTCAAGATGTGAGGCGATAATTGCAGAGTCTGTATTTCAAGTCACATGTCTACATTCTATGTGGTATTTCAGGTGTGGAACCTATTATGCCTTCAGAACAATTAAAAACGTTCTGTGACGCACCGGCGTGCTCTCGTTTCCCAGTGAAACGCTTCCATTGTGTCTTCCTGACAGTTCCATTCTCTTCTTCATCTTCGTGAATAATGTATTTCAGTTTGATATACCGTGCATCCTGTTGCACGTCAAACTTTGGTTTCTCTGGAGAGTGTTCCCTTCTTCTTCTGCTGCCACCCGAGACTGACTGCCACGTCCTGTGAGACGCACCCGCCCCGTGGACCCGAGTCCTGTTGAGGTGTTCTGCTGTTTTCCGTTGTTTACTGGTGTCGGTGTTGCTGATCAAGTCCGAGTGGCAATTCTGAATCACTGCACCTTCCGCTCATGTCCTCCAGACTTTGTGCACAAGAGAAGACCATGCTTTCTCTCCAGAGCTGGGAACTTTTCCTCAAGCCCATCATGGGTGCTGATCCCGTGAAACATGAATCAAACCCACACAGATCTTCTTTGTTTACAAATCTTTTTGTTTACAATCTTTTTGATTACACTGTATTTTTGTTTTTCTGAGTACAGTTGGTACAACATGTCCGACCCGACCCAATACTCCGGTCCCTGGAGTAATGGGTCACTGACACACACCCGAGTCCCTTCTGTCCGGGCAGCCTGCACAGCTTATCCCGGGGGTCCGTCCACCTCATTGCTTCCTGGTTGGTTTGTGGAATTGCTAGTGAATGACATGTGAATGCCTGCCTGCTCGCTTGGCAACCATGTAGTAAGATTGCAAAGTCATCACTCATAATATTTTTCACATTTTTATTGCACACATGTGGCATCCTTAACGCTAATCACAGAGATCTTTTATTCAAATGGGTGACCCAGAGATTGAGGAATGAACAGAACAGGCAGGCAACAGTGGGAAAAGAAGGGATTACATAAAACATGAGAGTGGGTATACTTTTAAATATAGAAAAAAATCAACTTTCCAATGTGTAGATGAACTTGAGATGCCTTGTGAAAGTATACACTGAATCCTGGAGCACTTTGTAACCCGCACATGTGAATTATTCTGGTAACACTTGGATCAAGCCGATTTGCCTGTAACGAATGCACCGCAGTCATAGAGGCAGCGTTATCACGACATCGTTTTTATTCCTTCTCCGCAGATGATTCATACAGATCGTTCAACTAGTTGCAAAATGTTAACTCCAACGAAGGGCCTTTTTTATGAGTTCGTAAAGCCTCCATTGTTTTCAATTTGCAGACAGTCAGCATTGAAGATGTAGAAGTATTCACTTTTCTGTTTTTTCACAATCTTTCGGTGAACGTCTACTTACCTGCCCTCTAAACCGCCTGTGGATTTTTCCCGGACTGTGTGATCAGGAGCACATTGTGTACGTTTTGTTTACCTACGGAATTCTGGACGGCCTCCAGCGCGGGCTCGCGAGTAGACCTTTTCGGGGCAGAGCGTGTGTGAGAGCCTGAGCAGGGAAGATGCATGAGGTCTGGGGACTCGGGACCCCCGGCCCGGCGCGAGCATTGTTTTGGTCCCCGAGCCTCCCTGGAATGTCAGCACATGAGCAGAGGCGCCCCTCCCGCTCGAGGTGCGGCTGTGATCGGAAATTCGCCCCGGCTGTGCGAAGGAAGGCTTCCGCAGCGTGAGCGGGCCGGCTCTGGCTCCCAGCGCAGCAGCACCTGGGTCACGTCTCTGGGTCAGGTAGCCGGTGTCAGCAGGTCTTCCTGCAGACCGCTTGGGAGTGGACATGCAGACCATTCAGAAATTGTACATTTAGTATACATGCCCATGTAAAAATAGTATGATACATAGTGTGCATCATATATAACGTGTGTGTAATAGTGTGACATGCATATCGTATATGTGTTCACACCCACAAACACACTCACACTCCATGTCACATGATGCCGTTCGAAAGCAAACATGCCCCAGCTGTGCTTCCAGTGAGTTTAATTAGATGACCCTGGAGCCAGGTGTTCTGGCCGCTCAGTAGGGAGTTTGCATTTAGGAAAATGCCTTAGAAACAAACGGCTAAATATAGCTTTTTTCCAAAGGATGCAAGAGTCCAAGGAGCCATGGATTTGCACATTGCTTAGCAACATCATCGTAACGTTTCTGAAATTTACAAACAGGATGCATGGGTACAACCCGGTAGTAGTCGTCGCCGGGTCTCTTTGGGTGGCGTCGGGGCAGATCTTCTGTTCCACACGCTGAGTAAATTAAAAAAAAAACGCAGTCCAGGCAACCCATTTGCATGTCGTTTTGTTAAAGAGTCTGTGTCTAAAAATAGTTGTGGGAGTTTCCCACACTTTGGATTTCTTGTCGGATTTGCCGTGACCCCAGGGGGAGAGGAGAGACCAGAATCTGGGAAGAAAGAACTAGGCTTGAAGTGAGTTTGGCGCCTGTGAGAAATGATTAGCGGTGATGCCGGGTGCTGCCTGCCTCCTCTGGTGCTGTGCTCGACCTGGCTGCTGTAAACAGAACAAAAAAAAGTCATTTAAATATGAGCAAGAGTAATTGGATCAAGTATGAAAAAGGTGTTTCTGGTTCAAAGAGAAGTTAGGCATGAAAGTGGATTATTGATGAGAGCTGTATTTTCCCATTCCCTGAAAATCATTAAATATGCACAGACCATGATTTGGGCCAAAAAGTTAAGATACAGATAATGGAGTAAGACCAATGGCCAAATTCTAAATGACTGCCTCCTCTTTTACCTGCTTTGCACATCAATGTTTCCTTTCCATTATATACATAAAAGAATTAACTTTAGGCGAATATACACATACATGTTACGTCTACAGTGATTATTCTAAGAAAATCACAGTGGTTGGTGTTTTTTTGTCAACTAGTCTCTTTGGTGCAGTGGTTCAGATGAATCTCCACGCAGCCTACCTGACGGTGACACAGCAAACAATCAGTCTTCTTGCTTGGGAAGTTTGAATGCAAAGCACAAAGTCACTCGTGTTAGGGGCAGAAGTTGACCCATTCACAGACAATCAGTCGTCGCTTGCTGGGGGCACTGTTAAGAATTTGACCTTGTCCGGAAAGAGGTCTGTCCTCTGCAGTTAGCAGCTCTGTGTGACTGGTTGAGATTGAGATGTGAGGGGGAAGAGAACGGGATAAATCACGACCCCTCGTTCACGGCTAGAGAACCCGGGAGGTCAGTGATTTCATTTATGACTGCGAGGAAACCCGTGTGGAGACAGATGGGGAAAATAGTCCTCGGTAATGAGGTTTTGGGCGTGATGGATTTGAACTGTCCACCAGATATCCGAGCGAGGGTCTTGTGTAGCCTTTGGATACACTCACAGCAAAATGATGCTCAGCGGAAGATGAGTAGAGACTTCTCCAACAATTAATCTTACCCCATGGTAGCCACACGGAGATGGCTCTCATCTCAATAGTCATTATTCCCAGCGCTTGGGCTGCCATCTATGTGGTGCCGAATCATGATGGGCAGAGACAGGAATGCTGAAAAAATGGAGCGACGTGATTTCTCATGTATAAAGGTAACACACGCGTGCACACTCACCACATTCTTTGACACGATAGTCAACCATGTAGGATGTGTATCCACAAGCACTTTGGTGCCTCAAGAGACACAAAAATAGAAAACATGACATTCGTCTGAAAATTACACTGCTTTCATGGAGAAATTAGACACCCATAGGAGAATCAGATAGTGACAAAGAGGCAACTGTGGAATGCTAGTATGTATGGCACAGGCATTGCTGTGATAGCATTTTCAAGAAGGGCTTTGTTGAGGTAGAGTTAGAATGCTTTCCGCACGGGAGACAACAGTTAGGTCTGGGAGCTCAGAGAAGGTTTGGAGAGGTGCAAAGGTCAGAGGAAACCTTTCCTTGAGCGATGTGGAGAATCGTGATTTGGACAACCAAGTGGGGAACTCAGTCCTTCCTTCCTCAGAGCCTGAAATCGGAGAAGCAGCAGGTCAATGAGTGCGCGAGGGACTGCTCCACGTTTTTGAGGGGATAACTGAGATTTTAGTGACTTACTGTAAATCCCGAAGAACTGAAGTGGAAGTGATACGGCCATGAATACTGCTGAAGATTCCTAAACATATTTATGGGATGTGCTTCCTTTTAAAATTCTTTTTTACAGGCCTACATACACACACTGAAATGATAATCTGTGGGCAGATAATGGAAGCGCTTGGTTCCTTTTTACCGAAGATAAATTATCCAGTTTTCTGTAACATCACAATAGTTTAGCATTGCTTAATCACTCTCAGCTTTAGCCTGTAAAGCACTTTACATACTATGATTTTACAACGGCACAAATGAATGTGTAAAAGTCTTCTCCAACAAGTATATAAAATATACGGGGCTACAGGCCCATCCAGGAAGAAGAGCGGTAATGCGACCATCAAAGACTCATTCCTTTTAATGGCCTGGCTCTCCCCGAGTAACGTCTGCTCGCTCTTTGAATTACCTGGTTGTTTTCCCGAGCCATTTGAACTCGTAAACGGTTAAACAAATTTTTCTCCTCCAGAAACAAACAGTAACTTCTGATTTCTGCACTGAGGCTTCTGGCACTTTCACACCCCTCTTTGGGGTTGGCGTAAACAATGATGTACGAAGCTAATGACGTTAATGATTTGTTCTCTCCCCTGCTTTTCAGAGCGGTGGCAGCCGGAACATCTTCGGCGGAACGTGCAGACTCTCTGGATTGGGGATGCACGTGCGCTGGGGAGGTGAGTGTAAAATTGCCTCTCTTCACCCACAGAATCAGTGCCCGCAGGTGCTCTCGAGGTTAGTGCCTCGAATGTGTTTCGGTGGCATTTAATAAACATTCATTCAACTTAGAAATTTATTTACTTATTTGTTTGTTCATTATTTATTGTTACTGCTTGAGTCTGGGGCCCTAAAGCGTAGACACACTATTTCCAAAGAGCCTTCAAAAATATTTCCAGTAGTGAGATAAGTAAATCTCTGGGTTTTGCATTTTTACAGCAAGATGCGGAGAGAAGTGAGGAGGGTTTCATGAGAGAAAAACTATCTTGGATACATGTTTGTTTTTTACTTGTTTAACTTTCAGGAAAAATGTCCTTTTTTAGCATCCTAGGTGCAGTCATTCAGATGGTTATTACTGCCACTTCGTTTTCAAGACGAAGTATATTTATTAATGAATTTGCTCCCCTAGTGACTAACAGGAGAGAAAAAAAACTATGCAGTGTGATACTAACTGTAATATTGTTTGAAGTTTAAATTGTCAGATCTTTTTACAAGTTACTTTCATAGAAAATAAGCACTTATATAGTGGCTAGGCTAGCAACAGAATGCAATGACAAACAAAACAAATGAGCTCTTTTTTGACTTTCCAGAGATGTAGCAGGTTTGGCATAAACCTTTGCTGACATCAGAGCAAGTTCAGCTTGCCCAGCCGTTCTCATGGACTCTGTGCCTGGCTACAGGCTGGACCCCCTGGGAAGGAAGAGACCGGTAGGTAGGATGTTTATTCAAGAGTAATCATTTCTCACACTGGTCCCAGAAAAGGGCCTGCCACTTAGGAGGTGACAGTTTAATTTGCGTTAACGTAGCAAAAACATGATAATCTGAACCGAAAATGTTTCTCTCTCCCCAATTACTTTTGTCTGACACAGAAATGAAAGAGCAGAATAAATTAAATAAAAGGAATTATAATCCTGTGAGAACTAGAAAAATCACATGAATAAATCAGCTATCTCAATGGCTCCTTAAAGATATGAAGAGGATGATTGCGTTTTGACACATCCCGCAGACATGGAAGTGAACTTGAGTGCTATGTGTGTGACTTGGTCAGTAACCAGATGCGTGCGGGCTAATTCGGCAGCTTCGGGGGGCTTCAGACCCACGCGGGCGACAAGTCGTGATGGTGATGGGAAGAGGGAGAACCCCAACATGGCCCTCTGAGCCCCCGGCCTCGGAGTCTTTGTCCTGGGGCAGTGACTGTAGCCCGTCCTGGTGGCCTTTCACTTCCTGTTCAGCGGCGTCGGTCACTCCTCCCCAGCGCTGGTGGCGATGACGCGCTGAGATGGTGTGTTAGCGCCCGAGTCATTTGACCACGGCGCCCTGTTGCATTTAGGGGAGGAATACAGGCGTTCGATGGCCGCTGCTGCAAGGATGCTGTTGTTGTTGTATTAGTAATTTTTTTGTCTCTGATCAGGTCTCTGGGTGGCACACTTCCCAGTTTGAAGTCTTCTCTTCCTTACGACTGCGCTGAAGCAGTCACAGTCATGCTCAGTGGGTGCTCCTGCCCGCCCCCCTCCACCCCGATGTCTCAGGCCTGCAGGGGCCTCAGCCGGGGAATTCTGCTCCCGGAATCTGAAGCTGTGGCTCTGAAATTCGGCTCAGTCTGGGTTGGTGTTTGACTTTCATTAATATCAACTTGGGAAGTGCGGTTGTCCACTGTGGTGGGGGGGGGGAGGCTGTGTAAGACTGTGTGCGTGTGACAAGGACTTAACATCAAGTTTGCGTAAGGAAAACAAAACAGAACTAAAGTGGAGTGTATTTGCAGGAACGGAGACGTGGGCACAGACTCAGAGTAAGAAAGCAGCAAACAGGGTTCCCACTGGATTTGCAGTTTGGGCTCCAGGTCCTCGGACGCGGGGCTCTGCTCCGGGTTCCCCTGAAATATTCAAACGTGTTGCTTAGAAAACCAAATAACTCTTTTCCTGTGGCCTCAGAAGTATAATTAGATGATATGTGTAATGGGAATAATATTGCGTGTAGATAATTGGATGCTCTCTGTTTCACACACGTGACGACAAGTCAGTCAACTTTCCACCACTCGGCCCCAAAGAAGAGGAACAGCGCCACCTACTGGAAGGTCGGCCGAGAAGCAGAGGGCAGCGACCACTCTCCCAGACCTGCTGACCGTGGGAGAGAGGGAGTCTGGAAGTGGGGGGACGTCAGGGGCACCTCTGTCTTCACTTCTGTCTCCCGAATTATGTCCCAGACATCTGACACACGTCACATTATGCTGAATTTAAAACCAAAAGCAAGGACCCTTCTGCCCCGCCCACGCGTGGGACTCTGGGGGAGACCCCCTCCTGGAGTGACCCCGCCGAACGCCGCGTGGCATGCGGGGGAAACAGCGGTGCGGAGGGCTTGCATAGAGGGATCGCGGAATCGTACGCGCCCCCAATCACGTGCAATGTATCGAGGTCAACGGTGCTGTCGGGTTCGAGAGAGGAAGGAGGTTGCCCTTGTAAGGGCACAAAGCTTCTCCCTCCAACTGGGTGTTGCCCGGGAACCGCTGGGCAAGAACCGAACGGCAGTCACGCCCTGACCTCGGGAAAACACGCGGAGAGCGCCCGAGGGGGCGGGGCGGGGCGGAGCTCTCCGGGGTGGGATGCTCGGGGGAGCTTGCCTGTCCCCCGGTCCCTCCAGCAGCTCCTGGGGGCAGGTTTGGGGCCACCGCCCCTCATCACCCTGGAGCTGGAGAAACCTCCCCACTCCGTGAATCTACCTGAGAGAAACTGTTGACACAGGAAAAAAATATATTTAAACTACAAAGGATTAGATATCATTAGTAGGGAGGTTTGTTTATTTTTTTTTCTTTTGCTTCCTAGCACTGGGGCGGCTTTGAGGAAGGTCAAGTCCATGATAAATACCAGGGGGACTCCCTGCACTTCTCTGGCCACCTGCACAGCAGTGGTGAATGCAGTCAGAAGGGGTTACCCTTGCCACAAGAACTAACAATACACGCAAAATGGTTTACTTCTCACTTAGGCGACAGGGCGGCCACGGGGAGCCCAGGTGTTTCTTCCCTGTGGTCACCCGGGCGCACTGGGGCGGCGCGCACGCGCACAGCTGGCGGGATGCCTGCCGGGGCCAGGGCCAGGGTCAGGAGGGCCGCACGCTGGCCGCGGAGTGCCCTGCTCACAGCGACCCTCCGGGCCCACGCCTCGTGGTTCAGGACCAGCCACGTCGTTCCCAGTAGTGGCGGAGGGACAGAAGGCCAGCCGGGCCCTGCGCCGTGCGCCCAGAGGGGAGGCCCGGCGTCAGTGACCACCGGGTGATGAGGGCCCCGGGGGGCAGGCAGAGAGTAAGGAGTCAGGTCGCTGCTCGCGTGCACGGGAGCGGCGGAGTGGGGGGAGGGAGGCACGGGTGCAGGGCCCGGGTCAGGCGCGTGTGCGCAAACGCAGGTCTGACTGCTGAGCGAAAGGCGCTGAGCTTGAGTGTTCTGCTGAACGAAGGAAGGGAGGGAGTTCCAAGGAAGGCGAGGAAGTCTCCAGGGAGAGAAGGGGAGCTTCCTGCTCGTGGGACAGAAGGACGCCTCCGCAGGGAGGCCGCTGGTACCGCTAACCTCCGGCGCTGCTGTGGGCGGATCCTCAGCGGGGCCCAAAGCCCCTGTAACGGCTGCCATGACCCCGAATGCCTGTCGTGGAGGTTGGTGGCGTTAAGGGAAGGAAATCAAAGGGGTGGCGTTAAGCCTCTGTGAGGGACACAGGGAAGATGGGAGAGAGACAGAGAGGCTAAGGGAAGTGGAGAATTCAATGGGTGCAACAAGGACTGGGGCCCCTAGTGACAATGACTTCCCACCTGGTGACCAGGGTGTTGAATCGCCCACAGAGCGTGGGGTCGGGCACTCGGGACCATTCCATTTAAAACCCAAAGGCCTGACTAACTTCAGTGAGGATCTGAATAATGTATCAATGTATTCAGTAATAATATATTACCTCTTTGTGTTTGCAAGATCAGAGTGCATACCTGTTACCGGAGACCGAAGTAACAGTGAATAAGAGACTTTGTCGAATACTTAATAACCAAGAGAAGCTGTGCGTGTTTCCTATATTCATAACGAAGGAAGCGTGACAATTACATGAGAGAAAATTTTAAGTCTATTTTACATACTTGCTTTTCCAGACTACTTCTGCTCCGTAACTAAGGTAACCATGCAAAGAGAGATGCGTAGGGCAGACACTGGGGACCCAGACTACAGAGAGCAACTGGAATGATTTAACTCGGCCCAGTGGTAGCTGGGACCTTCATTTTTTGTTGTCGTCACAAAGCCTCACCTCTGTGATGACCGTGTAAAAAGAAGAGGTAGATCAGTTTTTTCCGTGACCCTCCTATGTCATGCATGTTACTGTCCTTTCGTTAAGTTTATTGTACAGAGTGACTCAAAAGTAAGTTCACAGTTGTAGTGTCGCAGGTTCGATTCCCACTCAGGGTACGTGCCTGGGTTGCAGGACATGACCCCCAGCAACCGCACATTGATGTTTCTCTCTCTCTCTCTTTCTCCCTCCCTTCCCTCTCTAAAAATGAGTGAATAAAATCTTTAAAAAAACTAAAAAGAAGTAAGTTCACAGTTGTGAGCACACAAAACACAGAGTTCACTCTCCTATTATTATTTATTAATAATTGTATAGTTTTCCATACAGACCATTGTAATTGATTTTTCCACTTTCACCTTAATTTTTGAATACTGAAACTTACAGCATAGAAAGAGTGTAATTGCTGTCAATGCACATATTGACCAGGAAACACAGAGAAGGATACGAAACAGTCCGTGGACAGGACAGGGCAGGGGCAAAGCCAGCAGCGGCCCCTCCTGCCTCTGAGGGCGGGTGGGGTCCAGCCTTTGCCAGGCATGTGGAACGTGTCTCGGGAATTTCGGTAACGACCGCCGCCTCCCGCACGCCCTATGTTTTATTCATTCTTTGTTTAGTCATCCTCATCGTATGTTATGGCTAGAACAACTTCCTCTTAGATTAAAAATAAATCGTTCTTCTTTGATTGAAAGAGTATTAAATCTTTATTTTGTCGGTAGTTTGTGCCTATTAGCATATTTGAAATGAAAGAAAAGCGTGTGCCCCCTCCTTTGATATTGTAAAAGGTAATTAGATGATTTGCTTAGAAATTACTTTTCAGAATTAACTCTCTTTGTGATTATTATTTTTCCCCATGGCAGGACTTAACTGGTTTAATGTGCTGCCAGCGCCTTTGGCAACAGCATAGAAATTCCACGGTGGGATGCGCCGTGTTTGCCCAAATAGAACTTGAGAAGTTATAGGGACAGGTACACACATTTCTGAAAATTGAAATTTTGTGGAAAATCTCCCTTTCAATCACGTCCCTTGTCCCCCCACACTGTGCTGCCGGGTGTCTGCGGGGAAGTGGGGTCGCGGCAGCTGCTGTGCGTCGGGCTGTTGACCCCTCCCCTGCGGCCCTCCCCTCCCGGGGACTGGTGGGCGTCACGCTCACCCTTACAGGAGTCTCAGGTGTGTCTGGCTGCTCTTTCGTGGCTGTTGCACTGCCACTGTGACCCACACACCGGGCCTGCTTGCCCCGGCCGCCTGTGGGCCCCTGTGTCTCCCCCTCAGACGCGTGAAGTTCCAGGGTCAAGGCTATGAAGGAGAGAGGAGTCCCTCTCTGCGTCCGTGCAGGTGGACTCTGTCCCCGTGGGCGGAGTGGCCACACTGACCCTGAGCCCTCACCAACCCCAGTCTCGAGAGGCTAGGGCGAGCCCTGGGGTCTGTCCCCCGAGGGTCAGTGCCGTGCGCGTGTCCGGACGCTCACGTGTGTTGTAAGCATGTTGGCTTCCACAGCACAGCGTGGTGAAGGGGATGGGACCAGGGTCTCCCCCTCAGAGCGGGCCGCAGCCCTAAAACCATGGCCCTCTTCCCGTCCCCCCCAGCCCCCCACCCCCGGCTGCCTGCCCGGTCCGCACGGCTGGTGAAGTCTACGCAGCTTCTTGTCTGCGTTTTCCTTCGGGGCCCATTTCACTCTCTACCTCTTCAGCATGATTCAGAATATATTATGTGAGCACGCAAAAGATTTATGGGTTTGGGTGGGAGTCAGGAGTAAATCTTAGCGTTATTTACCTTCTCGCTTTAATACTTACTATTGACTGCCAAGGAAGGGTACGGGTGACATTTGGAGTGCGGTTAACTGATTTGGAAGGAGCTTTTCCTTTTTTTAAAAAAAAATGTAATTCGAAAAGCTTTTAAAAGGATGAGTGGGCTCACACCGCAGGTGGGGGATGGCAGCTGCTCGGGCAGAACGCGGGTGAGCATGGCAGACACCTCCACATCCCGCTCGCTCCAGAAGCGCAGTGGGTTGGGTCTGCCCCGTGACAACGCATATGAAACCACTGATTACTTTTCTCGCTTCCTGTTTTTCCTTTTCAAGTTCTGGTTACATTTCTTCTGTAGATTCATATCAATGTAAGGCCGTCTGAGGTAAAAATGGAAAGTTTGAATCTAAAATTCGAAAAAATGGTAGTTTGAAGTGTTTCAAACCGGGTGCTTCTCCTTGGTCATTTTTGACTAGGAAAGTAGTGAACAGGGGACATTGTAATGGGAAAAAGTCAATAATTTGAACTTGGACCTGACTTCTAATCGCGTTACAACCACTATCACCTTCAAGTGGTTAAAACGGGTGAGTATTGGAAGTAGTTTTCAGTGTAAAATCTTTTTTTTTTGCATTTTGTTTTTTTTATGATGGTTTCAAGATAATATTTAATGAAATCAAAATCGTGTTACTTACTATAAGATTTGAGGTTATTAGGAATTTTTTAATTGTTCATTTTTTATTTTATTTCTCCCACTACCACTTATCCCCCCAACACCTCTTCCTCTTCCCCTTCCCCGCTCCTCCCCCCAAAATCACCACCACACTGTCGTCCGTGTCCACGACTCCATTTTCTTTCTTTTTTTTACCGGATTTCTCCACCCCATCCACCCCCTCCCCCAGAGCTGCCAGCCTGAAAAAGTCAATTCCTGCTTTCCAGCTCAGACATTTATTCATTCGTTGAAACTTTTTCAATTTCTGCTCTGTAGGAGACCCCATGTTGGAGATAAACACAAATAAACAGTAGTTAGACTCCTCAAAGAGCCATTTATGTAGCAAGGATGACAGGGGGTCAAGTGACAGCGACAACAACAAAGCAAAACTTTGTAAAGAGATAGTCGCATCAGAATGTGATCGATGTGTTCTTAGCATCGAGAGCATTTCCGAAAGTCGGGAGATGAAGTGCAGAAAGGGGGAGAACCCTGTATGTATCTTGAGAAATGTCTGTTACTTCTACAAAGGAAAGGAGATGGGAAGCTTCACAGTGAGACATGAGCCAAGACTGGGAGAACAGACAGGGCAGGGTGTATGCAGAGCGCAGCTTGGTCTTCAGTCCAGAATGCCGGAGCAGGTTTGAGAACGGGGGTGTGTGTGTGTTGGGGGGAAGAATATGAGAGTTACACCAGCGTGCTGCAACCACGAAGTCAAGAGACGCCAGGAAGGCCAGACACTCAAAGGAAAATTCTTGGTGACGGAGCCAGGGAGCCCCTCTGTGCCGAGTGCTGTGAGCCCTGAACAAAGTGCATGCTAAGGATCAACTGGGTGAATGTCTTATCACCTTTAATTCTCCAAGCATTTAAATAAAGAAGGGGTGATTTTTTTTCATTTTATAGATAAGAAAGCTCATGAGTAAAAAGCAGTTAGCCACTTGGACAAATCCACACAGCGATGAAGTTTTAGGACAGAGATTTAAACTCAGCTTTATTATATTGTAGTTTTTATACTTGTTATGATGACACGTTCCTTCGTGGACCAGGAGGAAATTCCAGGTCTGTAATATTTCAGGCTCGAAGCTGCACTAGGACACAAAGCAGAGAGGACTGAGGCATCAACGCCAGGGTCGGGTCTACTACCAGAGTGGCTGAACGCAGAGCGGGCCACCACTGACCTAGGCTGACCGCTCACCTGACCTTTGCAGCCGCGCTCTGGGTAGGACCAGTGAGCTAGGCAGCGGCTTTGGACAGTCTCGATTGTTACAGCAGATGGTCACACTGCCTTCCGTAAGTGAGTTAGTTCGTGTAGAAATAAACGTTTGAATCATTATTCTGAAAAGAGCCCTCCTTTCCTGGGCTGTTCAGGCTCCCCTTAACTGATCTGTTGGAACCCACCTGGTATAAATCTGTTAGTTTATTCTGACTCATGCCTTTGAAAAGACAATAAAGGATACATTGAGGTGAATGCAACCCACATTTAACAAAACTCGATACTGCTGCCTAATCAGGTAAATACACATAAACACATACATTTATACCATATATATATATATATATATATACACCATATATAAACTATACAAATGAGACATTCTCATAAACAAATGTGTAAGCATTTCCATATATACCTCCCCAGAAACCCCTACCCCCTCTACACGGATGTAGTTAATTTAAATTCAGTTACCAATAACCCAGCACAACATGTACATAGTTCTGCTGGCGTAGCTCAAATATATTGTATGTTAAATAGAAGCCTGCCTGTTTTGTGTTAAATGACTACTCAATGAATTCTGTGCCTGGGGAAATCTTAGTTCTGAACACTCGACTTACAGATGAAATACTGAAGTATAAACCAACATACTGTATCCTGAACCCCCTACCCCCACCACATTAAAAAAAATAAACACATTGTATTTATTCAAATTCTCAGACTGCAGTTGCCTGCAGGTGACTGAAACCGTGGAAAGCAGCACCATAGATATGGGGACTGACTTAGTGTAGTGTGTCTCCTAGTGGGCGAGGCCAAAGTTTGGTCACAAGATAAAAAAATATATAAGGTTGTACTTGAGTTTACTGTAGTGCGTGAAATTATGAAACCACAATCGAGTCTGAGGCCTGTTGAAATGAATGTTAAAATGATGCCTACACAATGCCAGTTAATGTTCATTTCTCGCACTAATCACTGCCTCCCATTTTAATAGATGCAGAAAGATATTTGATCTGATGAAGTCACCAAAAATTAGGTCTGTTCTGAAATAGGATGCTACGGCAGTGATTTGGGTACTGGGTAAGGGCGATTCTATAAATAGGGACATTAAAATGCCTTTTGTTCATGCTAATCTCCTTTTGTATTTGCAAAGTGTGCTTTCTTCAGGAGGCTTAAAGGGCTTTTTAAAATTATCTTTGTACTGCTTCACAGTAACTCTGTGAAAAATGAAAGATCTCCCCTCTCAAAAGTCACAGGAAAATTTTCTCTGTGGGAATAAACGATCTAACATTGAATAAATAGCCCCCCTGAATCTGTTGCTCCCTTTGTCTGCCTCAAAGTGAACAGTCAGATCAATGGTCCCATTGAACTTGGCACTGGTCTGCAGTCATCTGGTGTATTTGATCAATTCCGGGTGTAACATTTAAAAAGGAAGAGTCGATCGCATTTAATTTATCATTTCAAGTACCCCCAGCACATCTTACGTGTTCATGAAATATAATGGTTGCTCAATAAATATTTAATACCTGAAATAATATCAGATGGTGGCTGTATCAATGCCACATAAAGGGTTGGGAGATTGACAGGAATTTTTTCTGCGACAGGACAAACGCCCACAAATGTATCGGTGGGTCGGGAACCCGGGCAGGGCTCCACAGGGCTGTCTGCTCAGGGTCTCACTGGGCTGAAGTCAAAGCACCGTCCAGGGCTGTGCAGCCACGAGCGTGACCATGTCATCATATGCGCAGGTTATGCCCACATTCAAGGCTAGGCGTCTGTGCAAGGCCTGTGCACCAGGCAGTGAGAATCTTGCGAAACTTGAGTGGCCGTCTTAGAATTCTGCCACCCACCATGAACAAGTGCGTGTGCACGCACAAGCAAATGCACACACACAGGCCAAGGCAAGGGACACCCTCATTAAAATACTGTTACTGTTTCTTCACTGTTCTCTCCTTTTCGGAGCAGGGATAGGAAAAGAGGATCCACATTTTGTGTGTGTGTGTGTGTGTGTGTGTGTGTGTGTGTGTGTGTGTATAGTTCAGTTTGGAAACTGACCTGCTTCCTGGAACAATAGCTAATGTGTATTCAGTGCTTGCATCATTGCCAGGCATTCACCTACGCTCTTTAGATACATTTGTTCATCCATTCCTGCAGAAGCTGTGTAAGGGGGTACCACTATTGATACCATTTTTAGAGTTGAAAAAGAGGCACAAAAAGATTAAATTGTCAGTGTCAAAACGCTGGTAAGTGGCAATGTAGAATACTAAGCTTCACATGTACTATACCCTCAGTAATTGTAGCCATTCATTGGATTGCTAACGAATATTACCAGACAAGACAATGGTATATATAAAACCACAAGGACATGAATACGTGCATTCACTCCACTCGCTCTGTTGCTGCTGAGGCTAGTGTCTCCCCGGGGGAGGGCACAACCAACCTGGAGAGAACTTCCGGTTCAGGGTGACCAGACGTTCACTTGTGTGCCGTGGCGCTCGTTGGTAATGTTGGATAATACTGGATAATGTCACTGACACAGAAGCAAACCGCACTGGGTGAGGGCTCCGGCATCCAGCGTTTGGGAAAGAAGGGCATGGATGAGAAGCTTTCAGCCTGCGTTTTCAGCGGCATAACCTGACTTGGAGCCCATGGGAACTGGGCTAATGGAAATCGTGTAGAAGGTGCTTTTCTTTTTCCCAAGCCTGATTTTTGACTCTTCCAAAGGGGATGTGGGCCCTGTCCTCTCCAGCCACAGGATTGTGTCTGCTCCCTGTCTCTTAGCACCATGTTCCCCGACCCCAAGTACAGACTGCCCCCTGCCCCACCCCAACACACTTGCTGTCATCTAGGCAGAGACCACAGAGCCCAGTAAACGGCTGGGAATCCGGACTCTGCGTCAGGGCAGCTGGAGCGCGTGGAGGTGGCCGTGGAAGGAGAGAGGGAGGCAAACAGGCCTTGTGAGCGCCCCAACACCAGGAGCCAGGCGCTGCACGGAGGAACCCGCAGGGGCACGTGTGAGCCATGCCGTGTCCTTGTTTTAGGCGTCACCACAGTTCAGATCAGCCAAGAAACAGGACCCCGTCTCCGAATGAATACTTTAGAGGATCCTTCGTAAAATGCCAAGAAGGGCTTGTACATGCACACGAGGGTTGCAGAAAACCAGACTTCGCAATCAAGAAACACCGAGAATTGTTTTTCTCACTTGAAGGGAACGGGGATGGAGTCACTAGACTGACCCTGAGAGACCGTGGCTCCCTGGCACTCGTACTGAAATAAGTCGGTTTTCAGAGAAGCAGACCAACAGGTGTCTGCCTCACTATCGTGAATAAGAACGCAACTCCAGTCCTGCTCAGGTAAGTAAACACGGGACGTGGCCAGCCACGCACTGAGTGTCAGTTGTCGTCACTGAAAAACACGGAGACACAAAGAGATCATCAGCCCAAATCTGACCTGCGCCTGAGCCACAGGACGGGGTTGGCGGGACCGCACACACAGCCGTGTCCGTGGCTGACGAACGGGGCATCGAAACACATGTTGCAAGGCCCGAGTGCTCAGGAAGGAGGCACGACACAGGTCAGCCTCGCCCTGCAGCTCGGGACCCCACAGGACTGTCTGCTTCTGTCCCTGGGAGTGGGCGCATGTTAGCTGGCATCGTCGAGAAAAGTTTGCTGTGATTGTCGAACCATTTCCTAGAATGGCCTTCTTAGCCCCAGGGCTGGTTTTAAAAGCTTGAATTATGAATATTTTATGCTACATTATTTTCATATTCCACGTGCGTTCCTCATGCAAATGAACACTCTTATAGCCTCACCATGACCTTTACCTCGCGGAAAGAAATTAAATTGTGGAACGAACCTGCTGCGGGAATGTCTCTTTTCAGAAAAATGTCTCCTCCACACTGTTCAGGTGTAAGAGGAGCCATTGGCATTTTGAGTCATCAGCCCTATTACATAATGAAAGCAAAATCTAGGTAATTAGTAAAAAAAGAATCACAATGTTAAAGTAGTTTGTTTGCTCAGGATGAGAAGGAAATGGTGCTGTTTAAAATGTTGGCATACAGCAGAAAAAAAGTATCTGCAACAATTAGCTCTAATATTATCAGGATTTGACGGTGCTTTTTATGCCAAACACTGGCATAGTTGACATTTTCCTTAGGCTGCTTGAAATTGGTGTAACACATATTGAGAAAAAGAGACTTGATTTTGTAAATAACCCAGTATCCTCAGTCTGGACTTCCAGTAACACACTTGCATACTGAGAAACAAATGAACAAAAGTTTTAAATACCTAGACACAGAAAAAGATATTTTTGCCTGTAGTTACAAATAGTAAATTATTTTTTATCACTGAGAGTGCGTTAGGGTAGTTCTAAACCTCCGGTGACTTCTCAGGAAAACAGAACTACAGGTTGCGTGTTGTCTGTTTGCAAAATCGTTTGCAAAATCTCAGCTGCCTCCCGAAGTTCCTGGGGCCTCCCGATGCCGCCTGCATGGTAGCGAGGCCTCGCCTGCCGAAGAAGGAGGGCTCGGGACTTCCCATGCGCCGTGTGTTTTAAACTAACACAGCGTCTTTCTTTCTTTCTTTCTTTCTTAATTTCTTTCTTTCTTTCTTTCAAGATTTTATTTATTTATTTTTAGAGAGGGAAGGGAGGGAGATAGAGAGAGAGAGACAGACAGACAGACAGACAGACATCAATGTGTGGTTGCTGGGGGTTATGGCCTGCAACCCAGGCATGTACCCTGGCTGGGAATTGAACCTGCGACACTTTGGTTTGCAGCCTGCGCTCAATCCACTGAGCTGTGCCAGCCAGGGCTGCGTCTTACTTTCAAAACTGTGAAGGCACATTATAGGGATTTTACTTCCTCTTTGTAAACATTCCTGATTCGATTTTCATATTAAAGTGTTTTTGCATGGAGTGGTATGCAGGAAATAAAAAAAATGGAAGCATCCATGTTTATTTTTGCACTCAGGAATAGTTTTGTATGTGAGTCAGGTTTAAAGAGAAAATTTATAGAATAATCTCAATAAACTATTATTTAGTTTAGGAAGCCAGGGCCAGAGAGAGAAAATAATCCCATCTGTAAAATCACATGAGACTCAAAGGATTTTTCAGGAATTTTAATTTTAAAAGAGGCAGAAAAAAGAATAATAACATGCGAAGTAGTAAACTTGTCAAGTTTCTTGACATGAAAACTTGACAAGTTTGTTCAGAGCTTGTAAAATAAAAACTACAAACAGAGTCAATAATGGTTGAATGAAGTCTATAATTCAGTTACAAAGAAGATATTAGCATATGTACAAACTTCTTTCCTATTAGAGGGAGTTTTCATAGGGATTAATTCCCTGGTTTTCCCCTGCCCCGCACACCACTCCCCCCCCCGCCCCACCCCCATTTCTGCGAAAGGCTACATTTCTTCCTGTGTGATCCACTTATTTTGGCATGATCTTTAGTGCTCTTTTATTTTGTGTAGCATAACTAGAAACTTTTTAAAGGCATCAAAAACCTGCTAATTTATCATTGTGGTGTTACATTTGATACATTAATTTTTTCTTTTTTTTCTTGTTAAAGTCTGATCTGAACCATCACTTATCTTTTGAAGAGAGCTGAGCAAATAACCATTTATATTTTTGCCAGACTCAGCCTTAAATATAAGCATTTATATTTTTGCCAGACTCAGCCTTAAAACGTGGAAGACAAAAGTTGACCTCTGTGATCAATTTTAATGTTTGCTTCTTATCATTTTAATTTTAGCCAGTGTTAGTCATTCCTGCATTTATTTTATAGGTGCATTAAAACCCTGGACGCAATTAGAGAGCATTAAGAAGAAGCAATGAGGGTTTTTGTAAAACAAAGGGATAAACCAACAGCTCCAATTAAATCTTTTAAAAATGATCCAAGTAAATATCTAAAAATTAAGGTAGCTTGTACTTAAAAATGAATTTAAGAGATGCATGCATTCAACACGTAATATATATCTTCAATATAAAAGCCAGACAGAACTTTCTAAACTTAGTATTTAAATATTGAGTACAAATTGAATTAAATATGCAATTTTACTATAAAGCTAATTATTAAGTATCTCAGTCCTTCCAAAAATCTGGAAGTCTGGAATTGTGTACATTTATATGTGTACCTATGACTGAAATGATGGGTAACAAGTTCAGATACCATGCCAATATACGTAGCTCATTTTTTCTGCAAAATAAAATCATCTGAATTTTTATTGCTCCAAATATTACCAATTAAATTATAGTATCTTTAGCATTTTATGAATAAAGTAAGATCTAAAACAATTGTTTCTAAAATGTAGTTTGCATTTCTATCAACAATTATGTGTATGCATGGGTCTGTGCACTATGCATATTGACAATATCAGCAAAAATAAATTTGAAGGAAATAACCTGCTTTCAGATGAAGTTCTGATTTAAGGTTTAATTTCTGGCAACATCAATGAGATGACTTGGAGAGGTTGGTGTGTTTGACATACTCACCTGAGGCTGTGTTTTAGTAGAAGAGAATCCTGCTACCTAGTAGACACTAGCACATTATTTTGCTGTGATAATTATGTGACTCTGCCTTTAGAGACATGTTCCCTGACTTGGGTATTTAAAAAAAATGGAGGCCCAGTTTAAGTTATGCCTGAGTTTCTAAAAGCTTCAGAGATTCTGTGTGAAAAATGAGAAAGTGAAGATTCAATGATGTATTTTCCTTTTTTAGGCAGGTTCTTATAGTTGCTGGAATGAACACAATCAATAGTAGTTTCAGTGTTCAGGGATTAAAAATGCTTCTCACATGACTTTTAAAACAGTGTGTAGTTATTTTATTGATTTTATTTGTCTCCAGTCACTTTTTACCTGTTGTTTGTCACACTAATTTTCTAATCAGCATCTTCTGTAAAGTATAACTATTATCTTTTTATCACACCTACAACATTTGCCTAAGGATTTTTCTTAATGAGGGAGAAACAGTGTAGTGTGGTAGAGAAATTACACTTATTTAGTCAACTTAAGAATAATTAGGATTATTATTTATCTCTTAAAAATCAAACTGTTGATATATATCTATGTGTGGGTATAACATCCTGAAAACTTCTGTTACTTAAAATTCTTTGCAAACATTCACTTGGACAAGAAAACAAACAAAAACTAGAAAAGAATGAAATATGTCCTAAATTGGCTAGCGAAAAATAAATTAATAGACTCAATCGCAAAGTTCTCATTTTCTTCATGATTATGTGACTTTTTTTAGAGAATATATTTATTGTATTTTGCAATAGACAGGCTTAAGAATAATACCGATACAAATTTTTGTCTATGTATTGATCTTTCAGTGAATGTACTTCATAATTTAAGGTACCATATATATTCCTTTTGGGTTATATTTATTCATCAGTGTCTGTTAGCATTGACTTTTTGGATTACGAAGGGAATGGAGTCTAATGAAAGGGGTTACAGAGCAAATTGGCCAGTGCAGTTCGTATCGTTAGAGGAAAAGTTTTGATCCACCCTCCTAAGATCCCTTCACACGATGTGTTTCTTTCTAAAGGACGGGCCCGTTTACTAACGCACGCCACGTCTTAGGAGCAGATACACAAGCTCGCAGCCCGCATGAGCCAAATTAGCCTCCCTTACAGCCAAATGGAGACGCCCGACTTCACGTCCTGGAACTCATTGTAGGTGAAGGAGCGGGACCGCCTTCTCAGGTTGCTCGGTCTGGGAGGCCTGCCTTCCACCAAGTCCACGTAGATGTCAGACTTCAGGAAGCGTTTGTAACTGTCCTGTTCCATGAGCTGATACACCCGGCTCTGCGCAGCGTCGAAACTGCGGAGGGTGGGTTGTGCGATGCTCTGGGTGATGAGTTCTTTGGTGTGAAAGTCAAGGTTAACCTGGATAATTAAAAAAAAATGTAATTGTGGTCAGTCTGCGGAGGTAAACATCGCTGAGAAACAGCACAAGACTATTTATTCAGCATTGGAGTGGGCACCGAGCTTTGGCGAGGGGGTGGTCCCCTGTCGCGGGTCTGGGGGTCAGATGAGCGACTGCGGGCCGGCATCCCACGCGGCTGTGGTCTCCCCCTGCTGCCAGCCCTTCTCACTCTGCTAGTGCGGAGGAAGGGGCTGCCGTGCCCGCTAGTGTCTCAGGGATCGCCGGGCTCAGCTCCTTTGCAATCATGCGCCAAGTAACGGTCAGTGATGGCAGACAGGGAGTGGGGGGCCTCTTTGGGACCTGAGGGCGGGGCTGCTGTTGTATCCCAGCACTTTCTTCCTTATCTTATACTTTTCTGCGGGCAAAATTGTGCTGAAAGGAACATAGTTGAAAGGTGTAAGATCCGTTAATGCTTTTTATCCAAGCCCTGCTGATATATATATATATATATATATATATATATATATATATATATATATATATATCTGGCTCCGATGGCGGGGCCTTTCAGGTGTGTGTGTGGGGGGGGGTCTTTCTTTTCCCCTCCTGGGCAACCCCATACAATTAGCTGACTTGTTCTTTGGCCTGAGGATAAGGTGGGCATTGGAAACAGCAGAATAACACGCCGAATGGCGGGACGGAACAAAACACACGGCAGCAAGAACTACGATCGTTTTGCGTGGACCGATATCCACACAGACGATGTTACCTCGTGGACGATACTAATACGGAGCCGAGCAGAACCCTTAACAGGCCAGGCTCCCAGGTTACCCCTCCGGCGAGGAAACACTATTTGTGGAACACATAGTAGAAATGCAGACACTCTGTTGAGTTCCCATGGGAGGGCAGGTAACGTTTGCCCGTTTTATAGCCATTCCAGCGACTGGATCACACGATGACCTCACACCGAGGCCGCCTGCGGCCAGAGACGATCGCATTTGTGTTTCTGCTTGAGCCGCTGCCAAATTACCTTTCCCGCATGCCTCTATTTGCATCTTTTTAGCCTCTCTTGAAGAACAACCACGTCAGGGCAAACGGAGGTTTGTCCGGGTGGGTGAGCTAATGGTAAGGGGGTGTGTGAGGCACACTTCCCGAGCTCTCTTCCCTTCAGCGCTTGCCGAGGTCTGCAGCTCCCGTGACAGTTCGCCCTGCTGGGGCGACGGATGTGGATAAGGATAACTGGATCTAACTGCTGCAGGCGACCACATTCACTCTTAGTCTAGAACAGAAGTAACCCCGAGGAGCGACTTCATTATGCCTTTTCTCCTCGGCCATATCTCAGACCACACTCCGCCTGCACGGACAAATCTGTCAATGCCCAGTTTGCTTCAGCAAAACCCTAGCCTTCCTGGTGGGATGGATGGAGGTACCGATTTGATTCTTTCAAACATTTTTCAGACACTCTTCAAACACCCATACGTTTTCCCAGTCATCTTTACCTCTTGCGGCGCATCAGTCTGGATAAATTTCTCATATATTGCTTGTGCTTTAAAGAGAATTTGCTGAGGGTCTTTGCTTTTCTTGAAGTCCTCGCAGGCCTTCCAAAACTCAATGTTTTCCTCGCTGAATTCGGTTTTAAGAAACCTCGTAAAAGTCTCCAGCCCATCTACCAAGAAAGCAGTGGCATAGGTTAACTGTTACACATCAGTGCTGGGAAAATGTACTACCTGTTACTAAGGTCCAGCTGGACATGTTGACGGAGCGGCTCTGTCCTCTCTCTCGGGCAGAGCAGCTGTCCCCACACCTGCAGCAGTATCCCCATGGGCAGGGCCTCATGGAAGTCAGCTGTGACCTTCTCAGCCATCGGAATGAGGCTGGTATCATTCCCAGACCTGAGTAAGAGGGACCCCTACTCTGGGCCTTGCTCTGGGTATCCTTCAGCCTTGCCTCTCCCTGGGTTTGTGTGTGTGTGTGGGGGGGGCTATTCTATAAAGCCAAGAAGCCATTCCACCAAAGCTACCCCCACCTCTAGACTATACCCTGGTACTCAGGACTCCGCATCTCCCTGTTTACAACCCCATTTCTAGGCTTTGTCCGCTCAACTCCTTTTCACTCATAGTCACTTCCTGTGTCCCCTGCCCTCGAGAATGCTATCCCATGGTCAGTGATTGTTTGTGACATAAACAGTTCAACAGAGAACGAAGCAAGAGGAATAAATCTCTTCTGGTGGACTCGTGGCAGTGACTAGGGGGTTTGCATTTACAACACATTGAGAGGTTTGGAGCGCTAAGTGCTGTTTATACTCCCAACTGTGTTTAGTGTTTGCCACAATGCCTGGGACATGCCCTCCCGTATTCCTTTCACAGACCAGGAAACTGAGTTTCCGGTAAGCTCGGTGGCTCCTGGTCTCGGGTCTGAAACAAGCAA
Source organism: Phyllostomus hastatus (assembly GCF_019186645.2). Taxonomy (NCBI): domain Eukaryota; kingdom Metazoa; phylum Chordata; class Mammalia; order Chiroptera; family Phyllostomidae; genus Phyllostomus; species Phyllostomus hastatus. The sequence goes on along the minus strand of NW_025333607.1, from coordinate 19,616,215 downwards.
AGGCATTTTAGAAACGCGTCGTGCTCTGGAAGCAGCCCTGGCCGTGGCAGGCGTGACCACAGACCCCCAGAGCTGTGCACGCCCCCACCCCCGGAACCTGGGGACCCGCCACCTTCCCGGGGAGAAGGGGCCTCGCCGCCGTGATTACAGTGGAGGAGCCCGAGAGGGAGGTACTTCTGTCCGGGTGGAACCAGTCCAGTCCCGTGAGTGTGTCACGGAGGAAGGGAGAGTCGGCAGTGTGGGTCGGAGAGGCGCCACGTGGGGGCTGTTGCTGCCCGTGGAGGCCGAAGGAGACGGTGATGAGCCAGAGAATGTGCTGGGTTCTAGAAGGTGGGAATGGCCCTCCGTATAGAGCCAGCAGCAGAATGGAGGCCTTGGCCCAAAAAGCTGAATTCTGCCCCAAGCCCCAGGGACTCTGAGAGGAACCCTCCCCTAGACCCTCCAGAAAGGAAAACAGCCTGCTGACCCTTGTTCTGTTTCCTGCCCCCCGCGCCCCGGCCCGTGAGGTCCGTCCTGCCCTCTGACCTGCAGAGTGAGGAGATAATACATCTGTGCCATTTTAAGTCACTGAAGTTGTTACAAATTGTGAAAGCAGGCACAGAAAACAGATACAACCCTCCAATTATGCTTTACATATATCATCATTGACTTCCACTGTGCGTAGAACTTGTCCTCTTTGTCGTGAAGCCCCCACTTTTATTTAAATGCTGTGAGCAATCTTTTGAATACATCAGAGGTCCAGGAGCTTGGTTAGGAAAGCAGGAGTCAGAAATGCCGTGACAGTCTAGGCAGCCCCCCAGCACCAGAGACGGGACGGCTCCTGCCCTGGGCGTGACGACCGCCACGTGGGCCCCTTCTGCCCACAGCCCCCTCCGTCGGCGTTTTGCCCAGACAGACGGGAGACGCTGCCGTTTCCTTTCCCCAGTAAGTGGGCCCAGGGCACCAGCGGTTGGTGGCTCAGTGCTAGCGAAGAAACAAGCGTGGCAAGCAAGTGAGAGGCTCAACGGGAGTTCGAGAAGGCACCGCACGCACGTCTGGCTTGCAATGCAGCACTTGTCATCGTCAGTCACTGGGTGTCAGGGCGACAAGTCCTGGTGGAACCCCACCGTCTGAAGGAGGCCTGGCTGCTGAGCGGCTTCTGATTGAGCCCCCACGTGCTCATCCCCGGGGAGCAGCCGGCGGGACCAACGTGGCTGAGATCTAACCGTGCTCCTTCCCACTTCTCCGGCTCGGCGTTTCGTTGGCAAGGTCAATGCTTCAAACCGAGTCAGGTGCTTTTTCTCGGGAGGAAGGGACGATGCTTCTTTGAAGACTTTTGACAGAGGAGATTTTCCCTAAGTACCTAAGCACGTGTGCACTTCAGAATAAAGTCAGTGATCTCTTTCCCGCGTTCCTATGTGTGAGCCCAGATCGCTGCCAGAATGCAGCAGAGGAGGTCAGGTGGGCGGGGTTTGCCAGGGCCTCTTCTCACGGCGGTCGTCATAGGGCTCTTGGTTCTTGGGGTGTTCCTGTTTGGTTTTGTTCCCCACGATTCCTTTTACCCTCGGTATTCCAGTACCTGGACTTGCACACGAGCAGGCTGAGTCCCTTATTGCTGAGATCATGTTCCCTGAGTGGCCGAGACCCCTACAGCAGCACGTTCCTGGACCCCGAGGGCCTGGGCTCTGAGGCCGGCTGCTAACGGCTTCAAAACCTCTTCCCTTTCTACTTATGTGACAGGCAAGGTGGCTTCGTTGCCTGACCTCTGGTTTTATTGTTTATTCTTTTTATTTATCTTCTTCCTTCTTCTTCTACAATGGTTCAGAAGGAGACCAGAGGCTGTGGCAGAACCAGCCTTCATCCCCGACGCGACACGGAAGGAGCGTGAGACCCGCGGACCGCGTGTGGGTCCGGGAAGGCCAAAGCTGCACGCCGACGGCGGTCTGCGGGCCGGCTGCTCTGCACCGCTCTGCAGTCAGGCCCCAGCCTGCAGCGGAACTCACCAAAAAAATAAAATCCCTGACAAGTTTCCTCTGGGTAAATCTTTAGTGTCATGAAAAACCACTGCTTCACGAAACGCTCATACTCCCTTACTCTCAAATTTCTAAACTGCGCCCTTTTCCTTCCCAATAAACATCCACTTTATACTGGCTTACCTTCGTTAAAAAAAAACTCTAACTCTCAGTGTGGCCCCAATAATTATGTTCAGAACGGATCGCTGCTTTGCATTTTTTTAAAAAAATGGAAACCTGAAATTTCGTCTTTGCTTGGTGGCTGCTGCAAGGCGGGTTTCTGGAAAGAAGTCCAAGGCTAGGGGTCAGGACGCCGCAGGGAGCGAGGCCACAACAACACGAAGGTGAGAGCGTTTCCGGGGAACCCCGACCGAAAGAACGGAACCCGGTCACGTGGAAGTGTGCGTGCTGCCGACACCCCAGTATGGGCAGGGTGTCACTGTTCCGTCTGTGTAGGGCGTGCGGCACAAGCGAAGGCACTTTTGCTTCGTTCCTACTTGTTCCTCTGTTACTGTCTAAAGGGAAAGTGAAGCAAAGTTGGCAAAATGAAATGCCTGCTCTCTTACACTGGGGGGCCAGAAACAGAGTTACTTAGACCCCAGTGAAGAAAAAAAAACTTTTATATTTTAATTTCTTCTCTCCCTACGTCACGTATCCGCACCGGCCTGTCAGTGTTAAAATACCAAGTTGTTCCTAAAGTGAGTGTACTAATAATTCTCACAATTTTAGAAGAATATGACCATTGCTTTTCTTACTCATAAATCTCAGTTTTAAATAAATTCTTTGTACTGATACCTAAAATGGATCATCCACGTGCAAGGCAACGGAAATTGGCCCTTATTTATTAAAATATCTTCTTTCATCTAGCTTTTAAAAATTTATGAAATACCTAGTATGAACCTGAGGACCATATTATGTATTGAAAATGCAATATTCATTACAATAGTTAGAAATTTGGAGGGTTTGCAAAGTCTTGGTACATTACGCCATGCTTGTGATGGGTGCAGTGCCGTTCCATTTCCACGCCAGCCCTGTGGAGCGGACTGTGTTATACCCATTATACAGATGGAAAAATTGAGGTTCAGAGAGTTAAGTTGCTTGAAATTCTACAGCTTGTAAAAGATAGCCCTGGGATTCAAACCCAGGTTTATTTTGTATAAAATTATAGGACCTGTACCAATGAACTACTGTAAAGCAATGAAGTCCCAACTGTGGAGGGACGTGGAGGCGGTTACAAGGCAGGCATGTATGTACCAAGGACTGACGAAGGACTGTCGCAGGGGTGACACTCTGTTTGGAGCCACAGAGACAGATCAACATGCATGGAACACAGATAGAAGTCTTTCAGAAAACAACATAAATGCTACTTAAAATATAGTCCCTTGCCAATCCTCCAAGCATGAGTGGGGACTGTGCTGGCCAGTGTGCCTGGGACACCGTGCAGAGCCCTTTGCCACCATGGTTAGCCTCGGATTTGATCGACACAGACATTCAAAAGGAACTCACGGCACCAGTGTTAGAAAAAGGGCCAGGTGCTGAGAGTGTCACTTTGAGTGACGGGCTCAGAGGGAATGGACTCTGTTGGCGTCATATGACTGCAGTGGAGAAGAATAAATACTGACTGGAGAAAGCAACTAACGATGAAGAAGGAAGGAGTTCATTTGTTTAAAAGTCGGAGTAAATTGCTCTTTTAAAAGTGACACGCCGTGTTGTGCAAGATAATCCGAGTGCATTAGCTACTTCCTGTTTCTCTTCCTCTCCTCGGGCAGCTGCGTTAAGTCAAGTCACAGCGGAGCCATCTGTCACACGGAGGCTGTCACTTACCTGAGCGGGCCTTCGGACGGCTGCGGCAGTAGACGCAGCCGCCACAGCCTCCCGTTAGAACCCACAATCAGAAGGAAGTGCTTGGGATTGGGTGTTTCAAAGTGGAAACTCTGGCACCTGCTGGAGCAGTTTTCTGATGCCGAGGCACCAAATGAAACAAAAGCCATGCGACTCTGAGGTTGGGAGCCCACGTCCGGGCTCCTGCCCTCAGCTCTAGGTTGAGTCATTTCCCCTCGCATGCGGGGCTCCAGAGCTCCGACCTGCTGCAGAACATTGTGGTTACTTCTGCAACAATAATTTGTATGTGCGATTCACTTATCATTTAACTCGGACTTTACTTATTTTTATCCTGTAGATAATTAAAGAATTGGGTGTTTATGATGGGTTAGCTCGATTCAGAAATTTGTTTTTTCAGAACACCAGAATCCCTTATCTTGCAGAAAATCGGTAGCTGGAAATTGGGAAGAGCAACTTGAAAAGCCACTAGGTGAAATGTGTAAGGAGAAGTACTCATTTCCTTCCTCAAAACAGAGGTACGCGTTTCTTCGTAGCCTTCCCTCAGTGTCAGTCGTAAGTGCTTTCCACAGTCTAATTAGTTTGTGCTTTTAAATTGAGGGGATGAGCCCTGGCTGACGTAGCTCAGTGGACTGAGCGCGGGCTGTGAACCAAAGCATCGCAGGTTCGATTCCCAGTCAGGGCACCTGCCTGGGTTGCAGGCCACGGCCCCCAGCAACTGCACATTGATGTTTTTTTCTCTCTCTCTTTCCCCCGCTCCCCTCTCTAAAAATTAATAAATAAAATAAAAAAAATTGAGGGGATGAAAGGACGCATACATATTTTACTTCTACCCTACCTATGGTACATTATTCTCAAAATTAAGCTTAGTAGAACCATAATTCAGGGTGCAAAGAGTCCAAGCAAACAGTCATTAATGAAAACATTAAGATACTGGAACTCTTTGCCACGCTTGGGGACAGAGTATGCAGGATAGTGAGCAGTTGCATGCTGGTTGGAGGGTACTGTGTTGATGGGGACCCCTTCACAGGACATCCTCTTTCCTGTCGGTTAGGAACTGTGTGAGATGGTTAGAGAATCTCCATCCACAATCAAACCCTCTTTCGTATTCTAAGTGCGTGCCTCCCAGCCCCTGTGGAGCTTCTGATGAAGCTTCCAGCAACTACGTCAGTTCGAACTCCAGCCAGGTATCTTCTCACAAACCCCATTGTTTCCCCTGTAATTCTCATCCATAAAAGGCGCCGCTGTCTTTGTCTTATTATAGAAAAAAACCTGGGGATCTTTGCCTCATCCTTTCTTTTTTCATCCCTTATTTCTTCCTCACCTCACTTTACAACATACACACACATACAGTCACCAAGTTCATTTTCTTTCCAAAACAGCCCTGACCTTGAGGTCAGCTTTTAGGTTTCTAACAGCCCTGTAGGACGTCCATATGACACACAGAGTTCTACCTCTCCACCCGTAGGTAGCTTCCTAACAAACTCTTCCAAAGTTTGTGCCAACTTGATCTTCAACCTGTTTGTTAACTACTCTCCGCCTCAGGGAAAGTGAGCTGTTTGCTTTTTCACATTGTACCAAAATCTCGTATTTCTCAAATCCTTTTCGTACCCTTCCCTCTGCTCAACAGTTACCTTTTCTTCTGCCTGTTGGAATCTTGCACACATCTATATATGTAATCTCTTCCAATGGGTTTCTAAAGCCCACATCACACACCACAAGTTCCTTAGCATTTTTCACGGATTTAGCCAGTCATTTTCCAAATTATATACATTCAGCAGCAGTATTTTACTTTCAGAGATGTTTCACCCAGAGCCATATACATATACATATACCATATACAACACACACATATGCATGAGTATAACGTATGTAAATAATTTTATCGGAATGAACTGACTTGACTTTGTACTGATAGCCTTGACTTTCAGAGTCAGTCAGCGAGAAGACTGATGACTCCACTGGAAACCCACTAGGACAGGCAGACACAGTCTGATGTTAGTTTTGTATTTATTTGTGCTTTTTGTCTTTACTGAACAACATTAAGAAATTATTAATTCTATATGTAGCTAAGTTACAGATTTTTATGATTCATATTGCAATTATAGACTAATATGCCAATAAACAAGGATGGCAGAAAAGATTATTCTACTATCTTCATAGAAACAAATGAGGAACAGCAGTTAAAGTTTTGAGGCGCTCCAATAACTTACTGAGTAACGTGTTTGAGATCATCCTTTAAAAACTCACTTTAGAACAGATTTAGGTTTATAGAGAAGTTACGAGATAGGACAGCTGACACAGACCCACATTCATTTCCCTGCTACTATGACATACTGATGATACATTATTGTTATTAAAGTCCACACATTGTTTAGATTTCCTTGGATTTTTACCGACTGTGTTTTCTGAAATTTGAAAGAATTAAATGACATGTTAAGACTGAAATTTGAGTAAATTAGTGAAAATACAAAAAAAAAGACCTGCGTGGACTTTTTTTGTTGCTGTTTCACAGCAAAACTGTCCCCTCTATGTCAGTTTCAGCGGTCTACTGTCTCCTGCCGTAAGCCACCTCTTTTCAAATGTTGTTTCGCAGCAAGGAGTCACTTTGTGATGGTTCCCTAAATCCACTGTGCTGGTCAGTTCCCCATGCCCGCGGTGGCCCTCTGCTTGGGCATTCTCCTTTTCTCCTTGTCCAGATGGCGAATTGTGATGAATCCCCTAAAATCTAGAGCTAAGAACCATCTCTTCTGTAGTTCCCTTTCTAAGGATGCAAATAATCAGTCTCTAGAGGTTTTGACAGCCATTTTGTCAAACTGAAAATACTCAAATTCTATTTTGTTTATCACTTCATGTCCCACTTGACTAAATTTAATACAGCATCCATTTACTTTTTATAGATACGACATACAGAATTTGAGAATTACTGAACCAAAGGGAAATTCTTTAAGATTTGATAGAGCCAGGTCTTTCTAGAAGTGTGCCTACGGGTGTGTAAGGACATATAAGATCTTTCCTTGTTTTTACCCCCCTTTGGCCTAGAGTCAAGTCAGTAGAAATAAGCTCAGTGTAACCATTGCCACCAAGAGACTATTTTAGCTGATTGTTTTAAGGTTGACAATTCAATGTTACAATAAGCTTTGCAGCTGAAATCACTGGAGTTTTGAGGACTCGCTAAAAGCATACGAGTGCATAATTTTGGGTGAGTTCAATGTAATTTGATTAGCACTTCGATCCCCAGTGCTGATAGTAGCGTGCAGGTGGGTCAGCGCTGATGTCGTGATATTTGTGCTGCTCCCCTCTCGGCTCGAAGTGCTGCTCTTTCACGGCTCTTTAGTATTGTCACCCGTGAAAAAGAACAGATGTATGTATTTTTTTCTGTTTGGTTTTGACCACTTACAGAGTAGAACGTGTACAGACTGCCAGGAGAGAGTTTTCTGTGGGGCTAAGCACCACTGCCCACCTTTCTTCTCTCTGGATGGGCTGTGGGAGTGTAGTGGAATGATTATGCACCCATTTATTATTAAGTTAAGGGAATAAATCCAGCTTTTTTGTGTTTATTACAACTGACATTTAACCCTGTCCACGATGTTTTTCCAGTGAGGAGTGGACTGGGGCACAGGAAGCAGTAATTAATATTAATCGTTGCTATTTGGCGGAAGAGCAGTAAATATTTACATTTGTGCAGGGTCAAGCTGTCATTGGTCATTGATATCTTGTTGGCCATCTCATTAATCCTGACAGAAATCTGTTTCCATTGGAGCTACAGATCTGGTCGTCTGTCTTGGGGGCTGAAGGTCAGAGTGATTAGGAAGCTTGATGGGATTACACATGATTATGTTGCAGGAGGGAACCGGAACTCAAAGCTCAGAGGGACCCTGGACTATTCCTCACGACAAAGTTGGTTGTGTTAGTTGAGCACTTAATATTTCTTGATGTTTACCAGGTGACAGGCTGGGTTAGGTGATTCACGGCTGAAAAGATGTCTCCTTATACTAAACAGTCAAGCTACAGGTAACTGAATTCCACTGCACGTTTTCCCCTTGCTAGAGGGGGGGATGTGCTGAAATATTGGAAATGATTGGGAAAAATTTTAGTAAAGTGAATCTGGCGGGCATGACTTACGGAAGCAAGTTTTATGCAGGTTGCTGTGATTAGCTTCACCTGAGAAATTTAGTGGTGGCGGAACTGGTGAGGGTAGGGCCAGGTTTGACATATATTTGGCAAGAATTTTGACTCTAGTTCAGAAATGATTGGATACAGGGAATGAAGGAAAGTGAGTAATTTTGAGGAAAACTGTTTACCTTCCTCTTCTCCATAGGGAGTAATAGAGTATTAAGTAATCGAGTATTAAGTAACAGGGAAATAAGGAGGAAAGACTAACAAGCTATATTTTCTCAGCGTGAATGTCCCTTCTTACTACGAGCCTTCATCTTCATTGATTATATCCTTGCCTAAATTTAAGTCTTGGTTTCTCTGTACATTTTTCTTTCTGAGTCAATATTTACTATTCGGAGGCTTAATCTGTTTTCACTGGAAGAGGGAAATTTTTCTGGAACAGCCTGCAGAAATAGGATGTTTAGGCCACTAAATTCAAGGGAACTTGAACCTGTCACCAAGGCCTCATACAAGGATAGACAACTGAGGAGGAGAAGAAACAGAAAATGCAGACAAGGCAAGGCGGGGTTTCACCAGATGGAATGCAGTTGTTGAGGCTGAATTACGACCCTCCCAGGTGCCCCCCAAATAAGAACCCCTTCTTCCAGTTGACACCCTAGGGTGCGAACCCCACCCCCAACGCTGTGAATAGTCTTAGAGCAGCCTGATTAGCTTCACCTGGGGAATGGCTGGGTAGGGTTTTGGTTTCCAAGGGTGAGAGGTAAGAGCAGGAAAAGTTGGAGATACCAGTGAAGGCTGTGGGGGCCCCAGGAAGTGTGTGGGCCCTTGGCAATGACAAAGCGTGGTGGCTTCTCAGGCAGACTCTGCCTGGGTCAGTGCAGCAAACCAGGGACCCTGTGGCTGCCCCGCCCCATTGCTGCTTAGCAGTCCAGTGTAGCTCGGGTGGTTCCGCTCCCTGGAAGGCCTCTGGGACGGAGTGAAGACAGAGGCAGCTCGCTCACCTGCTACGGCCTGTGAACCGGCCCTACAGCCCGTGCTCTGGCTGGCCCCTGGGCTGTGTCACAGTGCGAGACGGGCAGGCGGGGCTCGGCATTGGTCCCAACCTGCCATCCCTCTGCCAAGCTCCACCCTAACTTACCCCCCCCCCCCGACTCTTCACTTGTGCAAAGTTCTGCTTTAAAAACAGATGACAGATGTGACGAGTAAAGCACTTATAAAGTTAAAGGAAACTATTTTCATGAGGGTTTCCTGAATGCCCATGAAAAGAATTAGTTTACATTTTAGCCCTTTAACAATAAAAATAACACAGATATATCTGGAATTTCACAAAACCAAGGGTCTCATTCAAAAGCCAAAAATATTAAAAATTTGAAACTATTAACCACAGCACAAAGAAATACTATTTCAGCCACAATAAGTAATTCATAATTAAATAAGACTAATTTAAAAAGTATTTTCCATTAGTGGACTTTTATATTATTTAGTTATTTCTGTTGATCTGAAAGTCAGATTTCTGTGAATTATCAATCAGACTCAGTCTTTATTACAGCCTCTGTTGTATAGCTACAGGCACACTTTTTATAATTTTCCATTAAGGAATAAGTATTTGGGAAAAATACCACTAACCTTTATGGGAGAGCAGGTTTTCGAACGATTCACCCCATCTCACCGCTTCCTCGGGGCAGACTCTGTGCGAGACACAACAGGTTTTACGGCGGAGCGTGCAGAAAGCCTTTCTAAGCCTCGGCCCTGGCGTGAGCCACAAGTGCTCTCTTCTCTGCCCGTTTCACCGGGTGCCCCTTGTGACTATTACATAATGAAAGTTGCGTTCACGTTGGAAACGTCAAAAACATCAATCAACTTTCTTTTCAGTTCTGCCTGTGATTAGTTTCTAAGGGAAAATTCATCGTATGTTAGGTTAAAATCCAAGAAAAAATGAGGTCAATTACCTTTCTTCATTCAGCAAATGGAAGAACCTAAACTGACAGTGTCTTTCAGTCGATTTTTTTTTTAACTGCAATTTCCTTGAAATTCTTACCACAATGTGCAGCAATTTTTTTAAATAGATACAGGAAGTTTGGTGAGGTTTTAAAGGGATAAGAAATGTAAAACATTTTAAATACAACAGATGTTTTGATATGCTGATGGTTTAGGGAATCGAATATATTTGTCTCGGATCTTTTATTGGTCCTATTCCCTATTTAGACGATTTTATATTATACAAGCATATAAGGGCGATTCCATTTTCTGTTTGAATTAAAGAAATGGCTAAAAATGACCCAATAGCCTCTTTTGTGTTTTACTTGCTATTATATCTAGAACATTCTTTCAAATTGCTGAGGGAGGATAAGACTAGCTCTTCTCAATTACAATATTATATTGTGAAAACTCTTAATGAGTATTTCATCAGTTTATAAGGAAAAAATATTCAAAATTGACAAGTCTATCATTTTAAAAGAGCAACTTTACATTTATTGAGATTATATAATTCGATATATTAAAGTACTGAAATTTCATAGAATATATATATTTTTGCAATGAGACCTCTGACCTTCCTATATTACTTTGTAACTTCCAATACAGTGGAAATCCCTGGTTGTCTCTTTCTGAAATCTTTCACAATAGCATCCGCAAAATCCCTCCATCTACCCCTTGCCAAGTAGCGAAAAGCTGCTCACCTGGTGTCTCTGGCCAAGGGCCCAGGTCTGCCGGGCAGTGGCTCTTCATGGAACTCTGCTTTCTGCAGGAGGAGACTCAGCCGGTTTCTCTTTTCCTTGGCTCTGTGGTGAACAGGGATTAGCCTCAGGACACCTGGGACCACAGTCTCTGTCCCTGGCACTGTCAGGTTGGGACCGGATGACTTCCCAGACAGCCATCCTCACCCACCACCCACACTCACAATGGCTTTCTTCAAGAATTTCACTTAAATGCTGTGTTTGTAGAGGAATTAGCGTAGCATATGTGAAATATTTGTCTTTTCCCCCTCAGTGACCGCAAATTATTTAAAATTCTATTTCCGTAAAGATTGTGACTAGTTTCTGTAGTTAAAATTGTTGCACTTTTTTTAAATGAAAACATTAGACTTAACAGTTGTTTACTTCCAATAAAAACTTATTTTTCATGGCAACAGTGCAATCAATATATTTTAAATTGGCCATTTTAAAAACAAGGGCTAACAAATATTCATCAGTAATGTTTTTTAAAAGCATAAGGCAGGTTTTAAAAATTATGATTTTACCTGATTTTGGCGTCTTTGCTTGCTTCTTCTTTTGCTGAACCATGTATTAACTTGAAAAAAGTTTTTTCCTTTGACTCACACATGTTTAATTGAGAAAAGAAAATCAATGATGTTCCCATGGTCTCTCTAAAAAGCAGAGGTGTGTAATTTATTACGCCCTTCACTTGTTAGTGTTATAAATCCATTGTTGTCCATGGTGGAAGGAAATGTTATCTCCACTCTGTCAGCAGCGCTTAAAATTTAAAGGAAGAAAAGAGTTCCAAGATCCGTGTCTCTGCCCCGGTGGAGACCGAAAAATGTGGAAGTGAAGAACCGAAGTGCAACCGGGCCCGCGTTGTTTAGGGAAATGACACCACAGACTCGCAGGGCGACGCTTGGCCCCCGAGATAAGAGCAGCGTTGACACAGCACTTCTCCTTCCCGCTTGTGCAACCCGACGATGACGCCCGAGCAGACCCCGCGACCCTGCGGCTCCCCACGCGGGCTGCTGGGAAGCTCCTTGACGTGCTCGGTGCGTGTTCCGGCCCGCCGCGGCGGAGCTCTGCGCCGCACCTCGAGATGGCCATTTGCATGTTAGCTCAGTGGATGTCGTTGTTAAAAAAGAAACTGCAGCGCCCTGGCTGACGTAGCTCAGTGGATTGAGCGCCGGCTGCGAACCAAAGTGTTGCAGGTTCGACTCCCAGCCAGGGTACATGTCTGGGTTGCAGGCCATAACCCCCAGCAACCGCACATGGATGTTTCTCTCTCTCTCTGTCTCTCTATCTCCTTCCCTTCCCTCTCTAAAAATAACTAAATAAAATCTTTAAAAATAAATAAATAAAGAAATAAAGAAAAGAAACTAAAGAAAAGAAACTGCAGCCCTGGCTAGTGTAGCTCAGTGGGTCGAGTGCTGGCTTGCGAGCCAAAGCATCGCTGGTTTGATTCCCAGTCAGGGCACATGCCTGGGGTGTAGGCCATATCTCCAGTATGGGGTATGTTAGGGGCAACCATACATTGATGTTTCACTCCCTCTCTTTCTCCCTCCCTTCCCCATCTGTCTAAAAATAAATAAATAAAATCTTTAAAAAAATAAAGTAAAATAAACTGCAGCCCCAAATCAGCTCAGCCTCCATTCCGGGAACTGCTTTGTGAGACCCAGATAGCTGGGGAATACTGATCTGGTCCGTAACTCAGTCTCTTTAGGAGAGGAAACAAAGGGTGGTAGACAGTGAGGGACTTCTCACAAGGTCCCAGAGGTCAGTGAGCGACATGAAATTCTCAGGGTCTCTGATCACCAGTAGTGAAGGCTTTAATCACTCTATTATCGTAGGAGAGGTTTTAGGAGTAAGAGCTAGAATTCAGACTCTAAAAAGAATTTGCATTTTTTGGTAAAGTTATTAAACAATTTTTAGGTCCTATAAGTGTTATTTTCCTGAAGGCAATAATTTTAATTTCCTTTCTTTCTTCTCCCCAAGCCCCACTCTATTCTGATCTATTTCATTTGTACCAATGAAATCACGGATGTGGTTTTGCTAGGCTAGCATGTTTAAATACAAGTTAAATGACTTGGAATTAAAAGATACGCACGAACATTTTCCCGAGGTAGTTTAAAACTGCATAAACTTCGAGTTCTTTATGGATTTGTGAGATGGTATCATAGTTGCCAACCTATGCTCTGTTTTTATTAGGAAGAGAAAATGTCTTCTCTCTTACCTTCATCTCACACACACACACAAAAGCTCCCTTTCCACACTGCCATTTGCAGCTTACACCCTGCCTTTCCAAAGGCTTTCTAAAAATTGCTGAAGGGGCAGGAGCGATACTCGGGCAAATCCCCTGGGTAATGAATACGGGTGCAGCTGTCCAATGGCGTCCTACCGCTCGCCCGAGATCCCGGGCTGCCTGTAATCGCCGGCTTCTGACGGCCCCGCGTGCCGACGTGACAAAGTCTTGCGCAAATAACCCATCCAATTCTCGGAATCCTGCTTTATTTCCTGATTCCGTGAGCCTAAACCCTTCACAAAAGGGTTCTCCTACATCAGGAAATAATTGAAGCAGTTTTCAAGACACCTTTGAAGTTCATCATATGTGTTCAGCCAGCTCTGACACCCTGCTGTAGCTAAATTGTGAGCAATAATGTGGACTTGCCCCCACTGCATTTTAAATACGGCACGACCTCACTCGTGTGTGGCATCTGATGGACAGAATAGAAAGAGGTGTGGACCCGCGGGACAGACTGACGGCTGTCAGAGGGGACAGGGGAGGGACATCTGGTTGAAAGAAGGTAAAGGGACTGGTTGAAGATCCTGTACGCATAACCCATAGACACAGACCGCAGTGTGGTGGCGGGCACAGGGGAGGGGTGCGGGGGCTGGGAGGAGGGGGACAAAGGGGGGGAAATGGGGGCATCTGTGCTAGTGTCAACAATAAAAATAGTGGGAGAAAATCAAACAAAAAATCAGGAAAAAATCGAATACACCCAAAAACCCTTCCTTACTATGTAGGAGAGCAATAAGTAATTTCAGATAATGAAAAGTATGCTTAAGAAATTTAATAAGAGAAATGGTCTACTTTATCTCCAACAGGCAGGGAATTTGCCGCTTTTCTGAAAGAAAAAAAACACACTTCATTAGTTACATAAATGTGTAATCACTGTGTGGTACACCTGAAGCTAATATAATATTGTATTTAAATGAAAAAAAATTTAAAAGTTACAGTTTGCTGAAAGGGTGACGCTTCAGCTGAGAAGAAAGAGGTGCACACAGATAACCCGAGCAGAGGGGCGGCAGGTGCAAAGGCACAGGAAGCATGTGGGTCGTCAGCAGCGAGGTCCGGAGAGACAGCGTTGGCACATTGACACAGTACGTGGTGGGGAAGCTTAGGAAATAGACTCGTGCTGTGAATCCAGGTAAGGATATGGGTGACTGGGTGAGGGCCGGTGGGAAACACAGGTCTTTGGGGCTGATAAGGCTGAGAAATCGATAAGCCAGGATGTTGGGCAAAGCGTGGTCCTGGGACCTGAAGTCGCTAAGAATGATGACAAGGAAGTGGCTGGGGAGACGGGTCAGAAGTAGCGTCGGCGGTGAAACCAGAGCCCAGGCTTCCCGTCACCTCTCAGAAGAGACACCAGTCGTCTTGCTCCCGTGCTTTAGAACGAAAGAGTTCTTCTCCTGCTGAGATGGGAGGTGGGGATGGGCCCGCGGAACATGAAAACTAGTCCTTGTCTCGCTGTCCCCTCTGTCAAGCATGGAACTCCAGAGGCTACACATTCTTTAAGTATGAAATGAAACGAAAGCACTGGCTTGTGTCTCAATACTGTGTTACCTCTACTTCAAAGCTAAGGACTGGAATATGGTGGGGCACCAGTACCTGTTTGATAAATAAGCGAATCCATGAAAAAAATAAGTAGAAGATTATTACATATCACCATAAAAAATTTCTGAGCAAAATTCCCAGTACTTTGGCAATTCACAGAACAGAGCTCTTCCCCGGTCCGCGTGCCCTGGAGACAGCTTGTGCGGTGCGCAGCGCATGCGCACACCAGGAGCGAGCCCTGCTACTCCCGCCCGCTAGGGCCCAAGGCGAGTTCTTCAACCTCGCGGAGGCTGGAGGATGAGTTTCCTTCTCTCCCGCGCTCCCGGGCGGCGCTCTGTGCCCAGACTCCAGTGTAAGATCAAGAAAAAAGCCTAAAACATTGCCTTCTCACATCTCTGGTTAGGAAGCTGTGTTATAGGTGCCCGTATTTTGAAGATTCGGTTCTTTCAGGATAGTGAATAGGTAGTGACTCCTACACACTTTTTCTGGCTGCAGACTCTGCAGGTGTCATTCATTGACTGGGCGACTTCATGGCCTCAGGAGTATGGTAGGATTGCTGTTCGCCGCCTGCTAAGGCTCGGAGGAGCCACGGGACCAGCTCTACCCAATGCGTTGTGAGTGGAAGTCGGTGTGGGCTGGGCATTGAGTGGCCTCGCAAGGCCCTCGGTCATTCTCGTGCTCCTTCTTCTAGCGGGTGGGAGCAGAAATCAAACGTGGCGCTCGAGGTCCCTGCCCGGGTGTCCTTGCATAAATAACGTGCTCTCTCTCCTCTGACGTAGACCAGACCGTGGACGTGATGGGGTACCTGTCCCTGCTGAGATCACGTCACCTTGTAGTTGAACTTGAAGGAATTCTGCAGGTGTAATTAAGGTCTTTAGTCATCTGACTTTGAGTTACTCAAAATTATTCTGGATGAGCTCGACGTAATGAGGTGGTTCCTTAAAAGGGAAATTCTCCTGCTGGGCTGGGACCTGAGGTCAGGCCCTGGCCAGCAGTCAGCAATCAAAAGGGGACCGCTGTCCCACATCCACAGGAACTGAACCGTGCCAGCTGCCGTGTGACCTGGGGAGGGGACCATGAGTTTTGCAAACACCGCAGGCCCATTAACACCACGCATGCCATCTTGCGATGTCCTGAGCCGAGGGCCCAGCGGGGTCGTGCCCAGGTCCTGACCCACAACAACAATGAGGTAACAAATGTGCCTTCTTTTAGGCCATTGAATGTGTGGTAATTCTTCACACACAGAAAGCAAATATATAAGCAACAACACGATGAGATTGCCCGGGCAGGTTAGTTCCCTCATGTGTAGATAAAAGGTGAGCAAAAACTAAAGTTCTGTTTTCTTCAAGTATTGAGATTTCAGAGCTTTTCCTTCTTTCTTTTTTCCTCCCTTCCCTCCTTCCTCCCTTCTTTCCTCTCTCTTTCATCTACAACCTAAACTAGCCTCTCCTGACTGATACAAATTTGGCACGGGAAGCCAAATGCTATAATAACAGAACAAACATATTTTACATTGCTTTGAGACATTTGCTTGAGTGGTGAGGAAACGCTTATTAGAGACTCAAACGCTATTCGTCCATGTTTTGGGGTGGCAAACACATCATCAGACGTCACATGCGGTCCTGTGCAATGCAGGTAATCTGTCTCTGACCTTGTTCGTTTAGGGAAAGTGTTTGGGAAACAGGATGTCCGTGATTCGCGTTGGTTCCTGCTGGCTGCATTTGGGAAATGCAAAGATGAAGAGGCGGCTGCAGACATAACTGACCAGTGTGTAAACAGGAATGAAAGGGCTTAGGGAAAGCCCAAAATGTGAGGAACTGTAGGATTGGAAAAAGAAATTGCTTCTCAGCCCTGACCTGTAAAAGATAATACGGAGAAATTCCTTGAACAACAAAGGTTGATTAAAACTCAGTCATGCGGGAAGAATGCAATCAAGGGTTTGGCTGTCAAATCCAGTTAACACCTCCTGACAGATTAAGGCGATAGAAGGCATGCCCATTTGATTGGACAAAACGGCTCAAGGCAGAAAGACTCTGCCACTAAACACGAGAGGGTCAGGGACCTGTCGTTACGTCAACAGGGAGTCATATCTACCAGGTCACTCTGGATGGCGCTCATGGCGTCTGGCGCTGGCTGGAACCACACAGATCTTTGCAGCTGACTTCTGGGGAGTTCCACCACCATGGGAACCGTGGGTCTGGGCTAGAAGCATGTCTGATCGCTTGACGCTTACCTCTTGGGTCTCCGACTTTCTACAGGTGAGAAGCGGGTTGGGAAACCTGACCAGCCCTGAGGACACGAAACCCTCAATGTCCACTTCAGATGCACTGGGACAACAGGAGGGAGGAGACCCCTGTGGGGGCAGAGGTAAGAATCGAAGAGGCCGAGGACCAGCACTTAGGGTAGCAGAAGGAAGGCCCGACCGAGATACACTTACCGCCAGCTGCGTGGGGTCTGCTCGTCGCTTCTGCTCAGGGGACTTCAGAGCACGTGTCGTCAGTGGGGCACCGGTGACATTTGTGTACTCCCTTCCCAACTGTGAATGGGAGCACTTATTTTGATTGTCCTGTTTTTGCTCAGCCACCGCAGATTTCTGGAGGCGGGCCACACAGTGTTCTGATGTTTCTGGAGATCGAGGGAGGGTCATATCTAGATGTGCTGTAGTGACGCGTGCTCGTCACTTAGAGATCATGGACTTTGAGGTTTGGGTCTTGACTTAGGAGACTTTGGAGTGCCTTGAAAGTGAACACGAACCAAGCAGATGTCTAGAGAACGGACAGCTAGTGTCAGTGCTGTTCGCTCCACAGTTCTGTCGTCGTTTCCGCATCCAGGCCCAAAGCAGGACTGCGTGGCCGAGGTCGCTGTTGGTGGGTGCAGTCAGGGTGGCCGATGAGCCGTGGCCAGAGTGAGGACTGAGCATTTAATCGATGGCGCGACACATTCCAAACTCTCCGAATCACCCCAGATTCAGACCTAAGTAGGGTGTCCTTTTATTCTCACTTGAGGTTGCAAACTTCTGAAAACAGAGGACACCCATAAACTAACAAATTCTAAACTGGGGATGATGGGATTATGGAGTTAGAAATAGTGAGAGAAATCGGCGACAAGGAAGAAAAAATAAAGTTGCAAAAATGAAAAAAGAAAAGGAAAAGTTACTGAGGGCGGGGGCAGTAGGCAGGAAGTATTCCCAGGCATGAGGGCCAGTTTTGACGGGGGTGGCTCTGTCAGTATGGGACCCAAGGTGACTGTGATGAACTAGGTCACAGAGTGCAAGCTAAGATGATGCCATTGTAGGTTTCAGTCTCTGAGATTTGGGAGTTACTTGTTTCCAAAGCAGAACTTGACCAGTCCTGAGGGACCCCAAAAGGAAATCTCTGTCACTTCCCCGAACATGTCTTAACAGGAGATCTGCCCACGAGCTCCAATCCTTCAGTATTTGATATTCAGAGTGGAATTCTGATATTTAATTTAAAATTTGTTTTCATAAGAAATTATTGTTATCAACCTGTGAAAAGTTCTACAGTACAAGTTCTCAAATATTATTACATTTAAACGCCTGGGAGGTTGGTGGAGCTGGAATTAACATGGAAATGGCTTGTTGATGTAAGTGATTCTATTTACAATGTTAAGATAGATTAGCTTAAATACTCCATTTTAGCTGCCATGGAGGGTAAAGTGCTGAAAGTTAAAATTACAGGTTTTGAATGAATGTACCCATGAATGAAGTCGACTGCTCTTAGGAAATGTTCCGGCAGTTGACCAAAGCCACATGCGTGTGCATCGTAAGTTCACTTGGACGGAAAACCTTCACTGTGCCAACGCCTTTACAACGATGTGATTGGGACGGACACCCAGCACAGCGCCGTTTCCTTTCTCGTCAGAGAAGACCCGCGGGCGTCTCGTCAAGAACGTTCAGGGCAAAAATACTTTTTGTGAACTGCGTGAAGGAAAGATCGTAGGAGGCCAGAGCTGACTTAGGGCTTGGCTTCGCTCTCTGCGCTCCTGTCTTCGTGCAGTTTTTGTCTCCGGGAATTTTTTTTTTAACTTTTGGATTGCACATTTGGTAGGAAGCATTTAAGATTGTACTTGGTTTTTCTTGTTGGTTCCATTGGAATGATTGGTCCGGTCCTTAGTTGCCATAGTGACGGGAAGGGACAGAGAACAACCTCTCCTAGACGTATGACTACGAAGGCAGGTGGTGTTGCTGCCACTGCTTGGGGGGGGCGTTCATGGGGGTGAATGTCAGGCAGCAAGGCACGAAGACACACGTTTGTTGGTGGACAGAGACGGGTGGGGCAATGCTCTCCTACAGGAATACAAATGCGTCTTTACCTAGTGGCACTGCTTATGAACAAAGACTTTTAGGGCGTTTTGAGGAAAATAAAATCCCTGCTGATTGTAGCGCCGGATGAGAGGGGGATGAGGTGACCATCCCAGGGATCCAAGGCGTGCTGCAGTGCCATTTGCAGTCGCAGGGGGGCGCCGTTCCGGCCGTCGCCTCCGCCATGAGTCAGCATCGCTTTAGAGCATTTCCACCCAGTCCCGCCCCAGGAATGTCGGAGGTCAGGATTCTCTGAGCCCTGGGGGTCCTCACGAGGGCCAGACTCGGTGTTGAACTTGGGAGAAATAAAAATAGGGAGGAAGCCTTGAATATATATTCAGATTTTTGCCAGTCCGGATTGTTTTTCCTACAATCGTTGCATTTCCCAAAGCAAAGGCGTGGAGAAAAGGCAGCGTACATCATGCTCGACATCCCGCTCGCCGGTTGGAAGAGGGGAAAGAGGAAAGCACTTGAACTGCGGAGGAGGGGAGGAAGGGCTGCCAACAACATTCCTGACAGCTCCCGGGGCCGAAAGCCTGTCCTCGCCATCGGGGACACGTCGCTGCGGGTGCGTGGCCTGGGTGGGAGACAAAAGTGGACCAGCCGTGGATTGCAGGCACATCCGAGTGGATCGGGTCCGTGCGCACGTGTCGGGGAGGAGGGTCTGGACGGACAGTGACAGAAAGGAGTGTGTTTAAAACGGGAGGCACGTGAAAACTCAAGAACAGGGAGGGCGCAGGCATAGCGCTTTGAGTTGCAGAAACTTTTACACACGTTTTGACAAAGAAGAGGCTATTTTTAACAGTGGGAACCAAGCAGAGGAGATGAGTTTGCAAAGGTTGGGCTGGGGCGCTTTCGCCAGGAAACCTGGATAATACGTTGTACATTCGTATGTCCCCAGGTTTATTCTGCAACAGTTTGAGGGCAGGTCCTGGAGAAAGCACTGAAATTCACCTAAAAAGATCCCCTTCCATTAGCCCATAGATACAGCAAAGATAAATTTATTTTATTCATCATACAGTAGCAGAGGTGACTAGCGTTTCCTATGAAGAGGAAGACTCACTAGAGATCACCGACGAGGATGATCTCCCTGAGCGGACCTGTCAAGCCCCCTGCGTGCCGTCCTGGTGCAGCCCTGGTCCTGGGGCCTTGTCCTTGGCTCGTACCCCATTTTTGGCAAAAATACTGAGAAGTCAGTTTAGCAAGAATCACCCTTACTCTTGACAGCTGAGCACCCTTAAATATGTTGCATTCTGCATCCCAGCCCTTTGCTCACTCTGGCCTGCCTTCGGCCAGAATCCCGTTAAACCGCCGTGTTGGCGAGAATCCCCCTACCCTGATGTCTCTCCTGGTGGTTTTCCACTCGCCGGTTGCCCCCATCCCTCCCGGCCACAAACCCCAGCGCACTGGTCCTTCTCCTTGTGGCCGAGCCCCGGCCTGAGCCCCTGGCTGCTCTGTTGCAACAGTGCGGACACCCCGGCCTTGATCCTGAATGGAGGCTGCCTGGCCACTCCGACACGTGTTCCGGTGGTGTCTTCTTTACCATCACACGTGACCGTTCCGTCACAGGAAAGAAGGCAGTGGACGAAGTGAGCCGATGAGTTGATAAGTGGATGGAGCGGGCTCTTTCAAGTTCCACTGCCCTTGTGGAAAACCTGTGGGAGAGGGAGTGTTCCGATGAAGAGAGATTTTCTCTAATACGCAGGTGCGACCTGTGACAAGGACTGTTCAGGTTGGAGGAGGGAGGTCACAGGCTGGGTGGCGGGGAACCTAGGAATGGTAGTGGGCAGATGCCTGCGTTCTGCTGAAGGGAACGAGGTACGGACGGAGCCCAGGGCGGGGGCGGCGACGAGGAAGGAGCACATTTCAGGCCTCTTCTGGGTGCTTTCTCCACAAACCTCTGAAGTCCTCCCGCAGTGAAGAACTGAACCAGCGGCGTCTCGCTCCTAAGGAATAAGTCGCGCCATAAAGATTTTATAGGCACAGATATAAGCTTCATTTCCCATTTATCACATGACAATACTTTCCAAATGGATGCAGAAGCCATTTTCATTTTCAAATAAATTCTGTAAAGCATTTAAGAGTTTTCTTCAATTAATCATGTCTTCACTTGACCTTTGAAACTGAGATTATATAACCCATTTTAAAACTCTTATCTGTTTTCAGTGCTCACTTCTTGCTTATGAAAATTCTGTCACTTAACTCAAATCCCTGTAGTGCGTGTGTGTGTTGCTGCATAATTTTATGATAGGCATTGCGATCTGTCATGTGTTTAGATCACTTACATATTTTCGTCAACTTGAATATTTTAAAATATTATGACGGCAGAGGGCACTTGTGTCTTCTTTGGTTCCATATAGCTCCCAAGAGGCAGCTACTCTGGGTAATGGGTTGTTTACGAAAGAACAAAAGTGCATTTACCTTTAGAAAGAAAGCAACACCACCTCAGAGAACAAGCCTTCACAATGAACTTGAAATACGTTGCCCGCCCTAAGATGCCTGCCGTACCTGTTTCTCTGGTGTTAGCCAGACCTCAGACCGCTGTGTGCACCGCCGTGATGAAGTATCTCTCTCCCGCACAGTCCTCACTCCCACCCAGCTCGTCCTCTGTGAAATACGTTCCCACCCTCTTCTCCATGGGTCTCCTTTTACACGCAGTAGGTCTGCAGAACTCAGAGCTTCTTTTGGGAGGACGTTTACATGACAGAGCATCTAGTGATCCGGGCACAACCAGCCTGCACCCTTCTCCAGAAGAGGACGACATCGGTCAGCAGTGGCGTTGGTGGAGGTGAACGTTGTGATGCCATAGGAACCAACTGCATGGACACAAATGTGCTTGTTGAAAACAGAATGGTGGTTCTTGATAAGGGAAGACATCGCCGTGAGATTTCTCCTCCGAGCACAGTCGGGGAAAAGCCTCGAGAGCGTTGGTTGTGCGAGTGCAGTTTCAACAGCCCTCCCGGAGGGAGGGAGGGACGGAAGGAGGCACCGGCACAGAGGGGTCAGGCACGCAGGTGGGTAAGTGCATGCAGGTGCTGTGGAGGCAGGTGAGCAGCGAGTGCCCGGGAGAGCTGCACCCAGGCCGGGCCGCGCGACTCCCGTGGAGAGCCTTCGGGCCACCGACCCCAACCACACAGTTTCAAAATACAATGGAATCTAAACGCAGGTCCTGTTCATAAAAACTGGGCCATTTAAAAGAGGATTGCATGCATTTCAGCCATAGATAGGCATTTGGAAGTTATATTTTTCCACACTGTCTATTTTAGAGATCCTTCCCAGTGCCCAGCCTCCCGCACGGCTTAACGAGTATTTACGGAAACGTCTCCCATGGTGCGTGCAAACGCAAGGTCCCTATGCATCCACTCCCCGTTCACTCTGCACCCTGTGTTTTACTAAACACCCCCCGCGTGGCATTGACTCATCTGTATGTCGATCTATCCATATTTGGAGACAAAGCCTGCTTCCCCTTGTGACCCTAAAAGGCAGGACTCGAATCCACGGGGTCAGGGTGGGGGGGGGATGGTCTGCAAAGAGGCAGGTTTGCATAGAATTTTCTGATGAAGAGAACCGGCCACAAACACAGGCAGTGAAACATGCCCGAGCCCATCGTGATCGGTTTTCCACACAAAGGCCCAAAGCCCCGAGTTGGACATTCAGGGTGTTCACGCACGCGAGTTCCGGTGCCCTTCCACCCGTGACCTCTCCTGAGCCCCTGACTGTCCCCCGCACACAGTGCGCTCAGGAGGACTTGACTCCGTTGCTTTCCGTCCTGCCGTCCCCGCATTAATTATACCGTGTTAAACTCAAATTGTGTTCTGAGCCCGAGGTGGAGATTGTTCCTTGAGAGGGCCGTAAATTGCCAGCGATGAGAAGTAACCCCCAAATTTCTCAGCACACACACTCGTTTGCATTGTGACTTCAGAGATGAAGAAGTCCCAGCCTCAGCGAATCGATTTCCCAGCCTGCACACTTCTTCAAGAACGGTCCAACCCAACGTGGACTAAAGAACATTTAGGCTTCTTTGTGTGATTTTGTCAATGTGAGGAAAACACACGAGGAAAAGGGGTTTCATTAAGTGTGACTAGCCGCTACCGGTTTGCGGAGGTGTGGCCCGGTGACCTTAAGAAGCAAGAGGAGTGGCCCAGTGGGTGAGGGACTAACCCAGTGACCGCAGAGTCCGATGCTGCCGCCTGGACCTGGCCTCACAGGTCAGTCTGCTGATCCTTTATAGGTGAGGGTGTCACCCAGAGGCCAACGTGAAGGGCCCGATTGGAAGGAATGATGGCTGGACGTTCTGCTTGTGAGGGAGACCTGTCGGCCTCGAACAGCTTGGGCAAAAAAACACTGGAGTGCTCGTGCAAGCAATAGACACTCGCCACTCTGCACGAGGCGGTCGAGAGCAGGGCATGACTCAGCACTCCATTTTCATATGCTCATTTCCTGAGTGCTGCTTATTTAAGCTGCTTTGTGTTTGATGACTTTGGAATTGCATGCCTTTTCTGTGTGCTGGTCAATTTATCTTTAGGAAACTGATGTTTCCCCAAGGGCACTGCAAATATATGCTGTGTTGTTTGCAAGTATGTGTTGCTGAGAGCAAAATATTAGCATCAGGCAGCGTTGCCCCACGAGGGTTTTTTCCTGAGGGTCTGAATCTTCACGCCAGCCGGCCGCAGTAATGGCAAGAGCAATGTGTTATTTTCTTACATAACAACGACAAAATGCTACTTAGTGCAACATTGTGCAAGCCTAGTTAGTTTCTAGTCTCTTCTGTAACACCCCCCACAGCACTGTCTATTTCTGAGCCTGAGTTCTGGTCTGTTGCAGATATTAATGGAAAATAATTACACACAACTCTGCCAGATACACCATTACTCCCAGTTCCTTCTGAATCTTTTAAACAAAATAGAATGGACCTTTCTCGATCATTTAATTATGGAACATAATTACTTAAAAGTTTGTAAGAGGACTTCTTATGTTTGGTTAAGAGTAGTAGCTCATAAATCAAAATAGTAGATCTTCAACACTGGGTATATTCTGAAATTAAAATAAATAAAAGGCCAGAAAAAAAAGCCAGATCTTGTTATAACCATATTATAGGCAAAACCCCTTACAGAAATTTGCCAGCCATAAAGACAGGAGCTTTGCTTTGTTAACTGCTTCACCCACAGCACCAGGAAGACGGCCTGACACTTACTGGGGATTCCATGAATAGCTACCAGATGAACAAATGAAATTGAACTTCGAAGCGTAAGCCTGCATTTAACGCAGTTCAGACTTTTTACTTTGACACATAGAAATGGAATACCCAGAGGGGTATTTGTTTACTGTTTTTTTCCCCCTTTTGATTTAAGAGTAAAAGGATAGACTAAGCCATGGACCCAGGAGAGCAGTTTCCGAATGACCTTGGCTGGTTGTGTTACTCGTTCAAAGGGCTTAGACGGGCCCACCGAGCTGGGCTGCTCGTGGCCCCCATCGTATCAGCCCACCAACGAGGCGGTAGTGGGTGTCCACCCTGCACTCACGTCTGGGAGAAAACACAAGGAGACATAAGCCCGTCGCTACCCCGAAGGGCCTAGCAGTCAGAGAGGAGCGGTCCACGCATGCGGGGCGCCCCCCCTCCCCAAAACCATCATGAAACGGTGTCATATGAAACACTGAGCTGTTTGACGAATTCAAATCCCTATATGAAAACTACAGCACAAAGCGCTTCTCTTGTCCTCAGGGGCAGCAGCGAGGTCTTTTGTCAGCCAGAGGCGGCGCACCAGCGGCCCCAGGCAGGGCCGCAGATTTTAGATTGTGAAATATTTGCATTGCTTCTCCTGGAAAATAATTCCAGAAAACCTGGCATCACTGGGTTGGCCTTTATTTTTTTTGGGGGGGGGGAGGGTGGGATGACCAGTGGCTGTCACTTTTAAGAGGTACTGATATCTTCAGGTGAACTGTGACTCTTTTATGTATTTTTGTTACTCTCCTTGGAGCGTGAGAGTCTGTTGCTCTGGTGCTTGCTTCCACAACGTGACTCAGTGCGCTGGTGTTTCCTTTGACACCGAGGTGTCAAAGGTGTTTCCTTGCTGGGACCAAGGGCAGGGATGTGTGTCTCCCATTTTAGGACAACTAGGGCGACGAGGTCTCCAGGAAGGTGGGGTCTCACAGGTAGAGCGGGCATCACCCACCTGCGCCTTCTGATTACATGCAGGAAAGATCTAGAGACCAGGCCTAGAACCATCATTAATCTCATGTTTTGCACTTGGTGACTTTTGCCGTTGCTTTAGTATCAGCAGTCTGTTGTTTCATTAGTTATTTCTTTATACTGGGTTTCAGGGAATAATTCTTTACTCTGGACCTGTGAGCTTCCTCTCCAGAATCATGCAGACCTCACGAGCATTCTGGAGCTCATCGTCCATTTATCCCATCCGTTATTTATAAATGTCTATTCTGGTCATTTATTTTCTTTCTTTCTTTTTTTTTTTTTTTTTAGTTTTACAAACCTTTGTTGCAATGGAGTCACTCGTGAAAGACAAACTTGGGAAGGGGTGTGGTTTGAACGGACTATGGTGGATTCTGCCCTTTGCCACCCACCGTCATTCTCTACTATACGTGACACCCAGATTTTTTGGGGGGGGGACGGGGGGGCAGACTTGTCTTGTTTGTGGTGATGTGCACAGGTGGAGAGAGAGAGACCTAGACTGTGGTTTTTTATGAGAGAGAGGTGCGCTCTTTTACTATTTGAGAAATTCCCACGTGTCACTGAACTTCAGTCAGTCGATGTGGAAGTCTGTCTCTCGCCCCCTCTTCCGCTGCGGTGTCTGGCACAGTGACCAGTGCGTCCAGCTGCTCAGCAAGTGCAGTCCATCGGCCTTGCCGTCGCTGTTCTGGCCGTCGGGCCATAGAATCGAGACCCTTTCCTCTTGAGGGGCCCACACCCCGGGGCCTTCACAGGCACCTGACCAGGGGGTTCAAAGCTTCGTACTGTCAGCAGTGGAGCGGACATCAGGGGCCGTACAGGAAGCACGGGTACTTGACCTTGAGGGAGACAGAGAACTGAGTCTGTTGAAGAGCGTGCTCACTATGACTTGGAGTATTATTTCACAGTATCGGCTGAGCGACCGGTCTTGCATTTGAGAACAGAAGAGGTTCGGGCATGCTACGACATTTGCAGTTTGTCCTGGGGGGCTGAGGTGTGTGCACGTGACCCGAGGGGGCCGGCCAGAATTTGCTCCTGAGGTTTTGAACCTGAAGAGATAGATTCCAGTGACTAGAGTGAAGGGTTGCTTCCGGAAACAACGAGAAGCAGCGGCGTCCACTTCCATGGGCCAGCAGTCACAGGGGACGTGTCCTGGGGCCAGCAGCAGCGTGCCTGGTGGCCACCGCAGCGGTGCCCGCCCACGGTTGATACTTTGTGGCGAGATTTCAGCTCGGGTTCTGGCTGCAGAGCTTCCCTTTCTTGGGGCCCAAACTTCCCACTTTTCCCCCAGAAATTCTATAATCTATTTAACCCCCAATCAGCACTTTTCGTTCTTGCTGAAATCAGCCAGAGCTTGCGTTTGTAGCTTGCGATTCAGTACAGCGCTGTGATTAATATGGGATGATAGGTGACAAAGCTGATAGCAATGTGCCGCTGTGTTTGCTGCGAAAGAACTGGAAAAGGACAAGAGTCCGGCTCCTGAAGTGTCAGCGACGGCCACAGGCTCCCTGAGGGAGCGTTCATCGGGCAGAGCTCCCGTGTCCTCCGTCAGTGTTTCCAGTTTAAAATACTCTGCTTTGTTGAGTACATGGTTGCCAGGTCTGGGGAGAAAATACTTCTGCTTAGCTAGGCGAAGAGACTTGGATAATAGCACTGGGGGGCGGTGCGGGCTGTCTGCAGGGCCCGAGAGGAGCCTGCCCGTGTCGTTGGACACATTGTAGCATCTTCAGCTCTTCGGGTGGAAGCGAGCCTTCCAAGGCCATCAAATCCCAGCTCCTCCTTGATCCACGGAACTGAAGGAAACATGGTCATCCCCCAACGGGGGTAGGCTGGTAATTGCCAGGCCTGGGGCCTGCCGCTGTTGCCGTGGTTTAATCAGCACAGACACCTGGGGAAAGGCCCGAGGCTGCACTGTCAGCGGTGCGAGCCCCGTTGGGGACAGCGCCCCACTGGACAGGCCCCTGAGCACGGAGCAGGGACTCCGGGGGCCTAACTGTGCCTTTAAGAGCCGTCGCTGCTTTTCCCACGTCTGCGGTCTGGGACACGCACAGAGGTCACAATGAAAGGGAGTCCCACCCGGCCACTCCTCTCCCTCCCGACAAGCCGGGTTCAGAGTCTCTTGAATAGCTCAGCCCCGACGTGTATCACCGTCACCGTCTGGGGGACAGAGGCAGACTTAATTGCATCAGCGAGTGAGAATGGATCTCTTCATCTTCACATGCTCTACATCGCTGTTGGACTGTCCTCGTGAAAGCACCTCTGGTTGGGAGCCGCGCGCTGGCTTTCCAGCAGCTCTGGGCGACAGACACTCTCGCCAGCTCAAAGCACCACGCGCATGCCGTGGGGTGAGACGGTGACTTCATCGGCGGTAATGTTTTGTTTCGTTTGCGAGAAGAACCGTGTTGAACAAGGAAGTTACCCTCAGGTGATAACTGCCCACCTGGGTAACTCGTGTCTCCCGTGGAGAGCTCCGTGCTTAGCCGGCTAGCTCGTCAGGACCAGGAGACCCGGAATAGTCTAATGAGCACTGGAGGAGTCACCTCGGTGGCTGTGTCTTTAAGCTGATAAAGCTCCAGCGGCCTGAGTGAGTGAGAGCGTGTGATTATGCCAGCTTTTCCGCTAGGCACTTTCTCCCCATGTATCGCCTCCTTGGAAGATGGCTGGCTAGCCCAGGTGCTTAGTTTTCAAACCCATCAGGCTTTGTCTAACGCAAACGCCACTCCTCCGTCCTTCCTGCTGGCTTCCCCATTCTTCTGTTCCGTCCTTTGCTTTTGTCGCCGGCAATTTAAACATAACTCGAGAGCAAGAATGAAAGCGCCTCTTCCGAAACTTCACAGAACAAAATCAACCCAGTCGTGCACCTCTCTGGCCTCTGAGCGCCTGATTTCTAGTCCTGAGAGCGGCATCACTCTGCGTAGTCGGAACCAGCGTGCGGGGCTGCACGGTATCGGTGCCTCGGGCTGTAAACCCAGTGCATCTGTGTCTGACCCCTGGCTCGCCCGGATCCTCGGCCGAACAAGTCACTGTAGCTCTCCATTTGGAGAGGTTACTCTGAAGAAATAATAGGGATGAAGTAAACGATGTCCAGTGTCCTTTCCATCTCGGGCATCTCCAGGGCTGTGACCCACTGAAGATGTGCATTAATTAGCCCTAATGTGTCTTCCTGAGTCTATTGCATGTATCCACGGGCCCAGCCGGCATCTTTACTTGGGAAACGTGCAGGCGTCTCAACTTGCAATACGGTCTGAGCCAAACGGAGCCTCTTTCCTTCCCAATGCAATCGAAAATGCCTACATGGACCCCTGATAGAACTCCTTGCCTTGTAAAATAAGTGAGAATAGGAAATAACCTGGGACTTTATTTCTCTCACTTGGAGCATCAACTCCATGACCAAACCCTCGCCCATCAGTCACCAGGTCTCCCTCAGATCTGTCCCGTTGACTTCCTCCCACTCTCCCTTTCTCCGTCCGAGTTCAGGGACCATTTCCCCCCATCCCCCCTCAGAGTTAGCATCGGAGTCCCCTAGTTCGTCTAGTCGTCCCTGTGCTGTGTCTCTTCCCCTGTCTCCACAGTGTCACCGAGAGCCGGTCTGTCTCCCCACCTTTATACAGTCTTTATCGATCTCCCAGTCAATACCCTGCAAACCTCCTGTGGCCCGAGATACCGATTTATGCGATTTCAATAATTTTTTCATTAGTCTCTCCACATCACTCGGCGTGGTTTCTGTGTGTCCTACGCTGGAGGCTCCCCTCCCCCCCGCCGCCTGCACCAGGGGACTCCCGCACAGCCTCCAGGGCTCGGCTGGAAGGAGCCTCCGGGGAAGGGGCTGCACCGCCGGCTCTTCCCCTGAACGCACGCAGAGTCCGGGACCGTCTCCGCTGCTGTCCTCGTCACGCCGCGTGTGCGTATTCCCTGAGCTGTCTTCACTCCTGACTTCCCACGTCCTTGGGACCGAGGACTGTGGCTCCGTCCCCGTCTTATTAGCGTGTGTTAATCTGTCGGTAAAAAACGCACTATTTAAGGAGTGACATGCCATGAATATCTCCAAGATCTCGAAGTGGACAGTGACGAGAGAAGAGTGCCACTGCGTTATTCAGGCTCCAGAAACCCGGACCCAACACCCGAGGGAGCGCTGACTGTGGCGGGGCCTCAGCCCATCGCTCCCACTGGTGACAGCTGTCGACTCAACAAAATGAGAGAACAGCTTCCGGAGGCTGGGGACCATGGACACGAGCAGGCGTCTTGTGGAGGAAAGTTAAAACATTTTTTTTTCCTCCTTTCTTTCAAGTTCCTGTTCCACAGGTCGGCCCCAGTCAGGATGCCACGCCATCTGGAGATGAGACTGTGACAGAGTCATGTCACGCTGTGAGCTAGAAGGCAGGAAAAGGACCTCCTTTGGGTGGAACATGGGGGCGTGTGGTAGAGGGAGAAAACCAGCTAAGGAGATCCCCTAAGTCTGTGTACAAACCCTCAAAAGTTCCAGACTGCGCGTGCATCTGGAGACTCAGCCCAGTGTAGCAGAGGCTGGGAGCAGTGCACCGAGAAGGGTGCCAGCCCCCCGTGGCAGGCGACACAGGACTCGGGGTGTGAGACCAGCGCGATGGCCCGCCTCCCGAAAGAAAACCCGGTGTTTTGCAGAGATTTACGGCAGAACCCGGAGCACACCTCATGCTCCCACAAGGGGAAAGTCAGCATTACTCAATATCGAAAGAACCGGGAAACTGTGATTTATGCTCAAGAAAAGGCAATAAAAAGATTTCAGCTGCAAGCTATTTCAGACATTGAAATTATCGGATAAAGGAAAGACTTAAAGCAGATCTTATAATTATGCACCGTGAGATAAATGAAAAGTCATTTGCAGTAAGTGAAAGAATAAAATATATAAGACTGTAAAAGGCTATTTGTTTTCTCTTAAGTTCCATAAGTTTCCAAATTTATTAGTGTGTATGTGTTTACTATGTTCTTTTATTAAGCCATTAATCTTCTGTTGTGTTTGGAATTATTTCTCCTTTACATTCAGAATTTATTTGCATGTTCTCATTTATTTTTTCCTTTTGGCAGAGATTTGGCTAAATTATTGTTCTTTCCTAAAACACAGTTGTTGTTTATCCAATTCTGTTAATCTATTGATTTTTCTCTGGTTGTTATTATTTGTGTTCCTGACCTCTATCCACTCTTACTGTTATTATTTTTTTCCTTCTCTCTCCCTTGGGCTTGCCCCAGCCCTCTTCCACCAACTGTTAAATTAGATATGTTGATATTTTTAAATAGTTTGCCTTGTTTCTGTCAAATATATGTAAACTTTTTATTTCTTGTTTAGTCCTACTTTATCATCTACTCCCTATATTTTTGAAATGCAGTGTTTTAATTTTCACTTTGTTCTAAGTGTTCTTAGTTAATATTTACAATTTTATTTCTATAACAAATAATGAATATTTAATAGTAATCTATACCTATATGCATAACATATTTTTATATTTAATTTTACATAATTTATTCATAATTCAGTGATTTAAGTAATATTTAATGATCTCCACTTTTATCATATTGTCATCAGCAAATGTAAATTCTAGGTTATTGATGCTGTTGAAATTTTTAGATTTTTCTTTTGGGTATTGCCTTGTCAAGAAACAAAATTCAGCTGAGTAAGTTTTAAAGATCTTATTGATTTTATCCCCAAATTCGTGCATGGAGCTGCGTCCCATCCGGCGGATGGAAAGGAGCCCGGAAGAGCTGCCCAAGGTGTCAGGAGACGGAAGGGGCTGGCAGGCAGAGAAGGGACTAGCAAAGACTGGGTTGCCTGCGGCCGGGTCACCTTTTCTCAGGGCAGGCCAGGGGTCTGTCACCCAGATGACATCCCTCGTGCCGACCAGGCGATTCCAGGCAGACTTGTTGAAGGTCCCCCTTCCGCTCGACCCCCGCCGCTGGGAGAGGTTGAAACTATGATTAATTAGGTGTTAAGTCAATGCCTATAATTTTGTTGGTTTTCCAAATATGCTGAACGCTAAAACACATTTTTGAGGTACAATGTGCATTGCCTGGACCGTGTCCTGCCCTGGGCGTTATGGAAGTGAGAACACAGCACTCGGGTCCCCCTCGGCACGATGTCGGCTGCGCTCCTAATGGTCCACCGTCCACCGAGCCTCCTTCCGTCCACCCTGGCGCCCACCTCCGACCGCGTCTCTCCCGTCTGCTGAGTGGTCTCTGGTTTTCATACCTCTCTCACGCATCCGCAGGGAGAGCCAGTCTCCCAAACCAAGCGAGGGCAGGCGCCCATGCATTTGTTCTTTTTTTTTTTTTTGAACAAATCTTCTTACATTTTAAACAACTAGTCACAAAAGGAAAGAATCCAATCTTAAAATTTCTGGGAGCTTCAGACCGGCATATTAAATTTGACGAAATAGTAGACTTCACATACAGTCACTCTTTTCAAGAATCACCGGCAGGTCGTAGAAGCAGCTCCTACCCAGAGTATGTTCACACTCTTCAACAACCACCCTTTCATGAAGGCCACAGGGGGCTCGGGGAGCAGCGCTGGCAATGGACTGAATAAGCATGACGGCGGAGAAGGAGGAGATTGTTTAGTCTGCACAATGGAATTTACGATCGTATAAATAAAACACTGCAGGTCTGCATCGGTGTAATTGTTAACCCATTTTTCCTCGTTTCATCTTCGGCTCTAAGGCACATAGTATAATTTAGGTAAAAACCGAGATTATTAGGTGCAAAGCCAACTGCGAGAGATCGATCGCTCAGTCAACTCTCCGACTCCCTGGCTCCCTGACAGTGGTGACAGCTTTTGTAATTAGTTTCGGCTCTTTGCTTCTCGAGGCACCTGTGAAACCCGCAGCCGTGGGTCCGCTTTCCAGCGGAGTTGGTACGTATCATAAAACCACGCTTGAGTTGATTGGTGCACCGGCTGACGGGCGCTGCCGAGGGCCGAGCCCTGAGCTCCCCTGTGTGACTCTGGCTGCTCCCCAGTAACCGTGTGGGCTCAGAGCGCGAGGAGACTCCGCTTCCCCACGGCCCCAGCGAGCCACAAACGGGAGACTCCGGCGTCGAGGGATGTCAGCCCGACCGTCTTCATAAGCATCAAACACTCACAAATCACAAAAAATAAAAAGATATGCCCCGCATGAGGATATCTTTATAGATGCCAAGTGATGATGTTATATCACTCAGCATTAAGTAGCAAGGAAACTTTCTGGTAACTAGATGGATAAAATGTCATAGGTGATACAAAAGCTATGTATTTTTCAAGTTTAGGAAGTCCTTTATAAATGTTACTAGAGCCTCATGTTTTAAAGTCCAAGGGATTCAGCCCTTTTTCCTTATTTGGCCCCGAAAGAACTTCTCATCCGCTCGGTGAAAATGCACTTTCACGTTATTGTTAAAAGTTGTCTATTTCGAGTATTCTTGTAAAACAATAATTCCTGATGTGTCTGTTTAGAGAGCCCCTTTTCAAAGGACAACTAATGCATTAGGACTATTATTCATAAATCTGAGTGCTGCTGCTTCTTTGGGAGAGCATGAATAGGCCACTGGGTGGTGACTGCCTCGCTCACTCTGTGTGCTCCACAGCCAGAGGAGGAGAACACTTCCCAAGGTGTACACAGGCTATTAAACGTTAAAAATTAAAAGTATCTCCGAGTTACATAGATTATGCTAAGTAAACCTGAACCCTCATTTCCTTCAGAAACCAGGTAGTCCTGGGACACAATGTCTTTTTCAATATTCCACGGCATTGGCCATGGACATACACAGGCATTTAAAGCATTATTCCATTAACTGTCCTGAGTAAATCATTCAGTAGAATCTTAAATGAATTCTAATGGTACATCGAAGCTCCTGTAGAATAACCGTATTCTCTCCTTGATACACTGGATGGATTCAGACACAGAGGTTTGTGGGGACAGTGGATTTTTCAGCTTTTCCTGGGAGACTTCATCTGTCCCACTTGGTAGCTGGAGGTAGACTAGTGGTGCACCTCCCTGGAGGCCGAGCTGAACCCCCTTCTCCCCGCTGCCTCCAGAAGGACCTGGGCAACCTGCTCACGTGGTCACACGCATGTTAAACAATAAGACGTTTCTACTGCGCACATTCAGAACCTCTGTGTGTTTCCCCGTCTGCCGTCTGCCCTGCTGCCCCTGGCGATGGACACCGCTGGAGTGGGGACCTGGCTAAGGGGGCTCGATCTGGGCACACGCTCAAGTTCACTGGTATCTCTTTTATGATCTACACAAGCACCTGCACTGATTCCTTTCTTTTGTCATGCATCTTTTACTAAAGAGGACCCCCCCAGTCACCGGTGCTCTGGAGACCCGAATCCTGGCTCTGCTCCCGACAGAAACCCTCACGTGACCCCTGGGGACCACGTAAATACGTTAGGGTCCTCGCGGTCTTCAGTGTGGTCAGGCACCATTGTTCCCGGTCGTTCCGCATGACGGTTCAGCTCCCGCAGCCAGCGGGCTGTCTCTCACCTGGCTGCGCGGGCCTCCGCCGCACACCGAGTAGGGAGTATCCGCCCGCTCAGGTACTCCCCGCCCTGCACATGCTGGCCAGCTGCGCTTTCTATAAAAAAAAGTACCTTGTCCTGTCACTTCCAAATCTCGGTTTTTCATGACAGTGGCATGCAGCCCAAAGCCCTTGCTGGAACTTGCAGAATAACGGATATTCTGTTTCTCCTGGACTCGGTCGCACCGCCTCCTCACCCCCAACCTTCATACTCGACGCCTGTTACCTCTTCACCGACGGACAGCAACTCTAATTGAGTGATCAGCACAGCAATGTGCTGTGCTGATTTTAATTTTTAACCCCTTTACATTAGCTTCATTTGCTTGATGACTTGCATTGTAACTTGCTAGTCAGGGTTAGGCAACAGTGGGAAGTCAGTCACTGCAAACAGGAGGACATTTTCCTTCCACAGGTCTTCCGCCTGCTCCCCTCCAGTGGCTGTTTTTTTCTGTGGCATTCGGGGGCAGCAGTGGTGATGCAAGAAAGTGAGTCTTCGAGTGAGAATAACTTGCTGGATCGTTTCCTAGATAGCTATTAATAATTACATCAGTCTGCGAAACCCCAAAACGTACATTTTCAGTGAAAATAGAAAAATGGAAGACGAAGGTCATAAATGACAAACATCTCAGACATACGTAGCACTGAGTGAACACTGCATTTGGCAATTCAGAATTTTCATGGCCGAATCATTTCTCCTAATTGCAAGGCTTGTATCTTGCCTGTGAAAACATAAAAGTCGCTAATTTTCCGTCACACGCAAATAAGTGACGTGTTCTGCCCAGATGGCTCTCAGATCTGTGTTTGCCAGAGGAGTGTCAGTAAGCATCAAACACAAAGAAAACAGCACGGAAATGCGTCCGTCCTCCATTTCTGCTTCTTTGCAAGAATTAAGAACTGACATTTTATTTCTGGAGAAAAGCTCCTTAGTCAACACTTGTCCTAACATCTTTGTCGGGATTTATAATGTGATGCGTGTTAAGGTCAAAGCCTTGTTTAGAACTGTGTACTTGGGCAGAAACATGGCACTTTGTCACGCTTGTGTTTCCAGAACTCAGTGGGGTGTCTGGCTTTCAGTCAGCGTTTATTGAAGGTGAAAGAAAGTTTTTTTAAAAGATTTTATTTATTTACTTTTGGAGAGGGAAGGGAGGGAGAAAGAGAGAAAAACATCAATGTGTGGTTGCTGGGGGTCATGGCCTGCAACCCAGGCATGTACCCTGACTGGGAATCGAACCTGCGACACTTTGGTTCGCAGCCCACGCTCAATCCACTGAGCTACGCCAGCCAGGGCTGAAGGTGAGAGAAGTTAGCTCAGTGATAAGACAGGCCCACCAATCCTGTGTAAGTACCAGGTTCATTAGCGTGAACGCTGTGTTACACTCACCCCTGAAAAATCGTATGTGGAGTAACTCATTTTATTAACTACGTGTGTATACAACAATACCGTTTACATACTTTCTTACAATGTGAGGATTTGTATTTGCACAAGCATCGCTAAAGGTGGGGGCACAGGCGTGCCATTAAAAGGCCTGAGGAGAAACAAATGACCGTATACACGTCAACTTCCAGCTCTGTGTTACTCAGCATATGTTCCTCTCATCCTTAAACATACCGATAACTAGCGCGGTTGCTTGAGTCTTGGAATGAAGCTCTAAAAATAGTTGACATTTCGCTGTTTCTATAGTAACAAAGAAAATGGCTTCATACTCTAGGCCTGATCCCACTGAGCTTAATGTGCTGCCTCTGTTGCCTGTGCACCAGACGGCTGTGTTCCTGTAGTACAAACTGCCACTCTCCTCCCTCCCTGTCTCTGGTGCGTCTTTTCACAACCCGATCACCAGGGTGAGAACCTGAGCGTTTACCTGGGAGGGTGAAGACAGGCACCTTCCAGTCACCTTTCAAGAAACTGAGTTTTACCCCAGAAAGGGCTGGAGCCAGAGCGGGCTTTTCCGTGATGTGCTTTCAACTGGCCTGGATGACCTCTCCACCTGCCTCCATGTCCCACGTTTCACCCTCATTGTCACTAATGGGGCGTGGGCCTGGACACAGAGTGCTGGGTGACTGCGGTTACCGAGACACTTTGGTTGCTCAAGGCAGGACGCGGTCCATACAGGCGGCGGAGAGACGCTGCCCCTCCAGAAGTCCTTCTCTGGCGGGGGCTCAGAGCTGCGCTGCAGGGAGAAAAGCAGAAAGCGAAGATGGCTTCAGACATTCACGGTAGAAAGAGGCCGCTCCCCGGGGGTTGGTAAAGCTTCAGACAAAAATTGCAGCCACGCCCCAGGTTGGGCATCAGCTGCATTGTACACCGACAGCAATGAGATGCTCCTCTTCGACTGCTGAAGCATGTCGACCGCCGTCAACGCCCGGTGACAGGTTTCCGAGCTGTCCAGGCTCCCAGCCGTTTCCTGTTCGCAAGACGGTCCCCAGCCCCCAGCCCCCAGCCTCTCTGGCCCCTGCCTGTAGGAGACCGCTCTGTGTGACGTGGGCCCAACGCCCACTGGGAGATGCTCAGGACCCACGCCCACAGATAGGTTCTCCCGTGGGGAATCAGGCCTGCAACGTACCTAGGCCACTCTGAGTCTTGCTTTTTGCTAAAACTCCCTCACCTTGAAGTGAGGACATTTACTGCAAAGCAACTTCCTAAAAACCATGCTAAACCTTCTAAGGATGAGTGTAACCGGTTCAACTACTTTTGCCTTTTCATTGGCAAATAAATATCCCTCTTCTGTGATGTGATTAGCAGCATTGGCTCCTTTGTTTTCTGTGAAAGGTAACCACCTAAAGCACGTGTGCATAGTTAATGAGGACCATCATGTAATGTGCTGGGAAATAGAAATAAAGGCCTGTCATGGCGTGGCTTTTGCTCCTCTCGAGAGAAAAGCCATGCCGTCCCTTTTCCTCCACCGGACTCCGTGGTCCGTGTGAATGTCTCATTTCATCCATAATGATGCGGAGGGCTGGTGTCTGCATCACCTGCCCTCCAGCTGCTAATCATGCGACAGCACATAACGTGCCCCCGGATTTCCACAGTGGACCCCGTTGCTGAGAACTACCGACTGAATGGCACCGGGTGCGGGCACAGCAGGCGGCCCAGGGCGACGTGCTGAGGGAAGACAGACAAGGCGAGCAGAGGAAGACGGGCCACAGGTGTGCCCGGGAACACACAGTGACGCCCGCAGACGGAGAACAGCGTGTGACACCCAGGAAGCCTGGGAGCCTGTTTCCACCACAGCCGACACAGGGACGAATCAGAACGGCTTTGGAGAGAGCGAGAGAGAGCGGGAGAGAGAGAGAGAGAGAGAGAGAGAGAGGATTATAGGCGTCTTTCCCGGGAAAGCAGTTTTCACTAACAAGCAGGAGAAGATTTTCTGACTTTCCGGGTTACCTTGCTGTCTGTTTTCAGGACTAATACTGTATGACTGGTGTCTAAATATTTGATGGAACTGAGAATTCCATCTGGAAATTTGCAATTCTGGGCATCTAAAATTAAATGTTTGCTGCAGCTGGTATAAATCACTTAGAATGTTTGTCTAAAGACTAAATAACCTTAGTCTTTCGAAAGCTATGTACAGGAGTGGGCAACAGCAGGTTTACAGTTGTGAGTCCATGAGTTTATGCTTGTATCCTTTCTTTATTGTTGTATTATTTCCCATACGAACAACTGTGAACCTACTTTCGCCCCACCCTGTGTATATTAAAGGTTTATATATATATATATATATATATATATATATATATATATATATATACCTGAATTTCAGTTTATGTTATGATTTATATGAGTAACCAGAATAAATGGATAACTGGCCATACTGTATTTTACTGTTCACCCAAGTGTTTTGTCCACATTTGTACAAACTGTAAAGGTACATTTCCAAAGAAAAGATGAGAATTCTATTTCTCTAGGTAAACAGGCAAGGATTAGACCATATTAAGGTAATCCCTGAAATTCATTTGGTTAGCTCTGAATTTAGAAATGCCTGTGCGTCTTTCCCTGCTACTATTGTAATATAAGCCCCTGTCCGTGACTTTTATAAGATTTTAATATAGTCGTCTCTCTTCCTTGTTCTCTACCCGATACATCGTTCAAGGATTCCAGCAAAAAGCGTGCTTGTAACGAACTTCAATATTAGTATAATTTATTTGTAGATTCTCTTAAGAAAATTAACCTTCAGAGGAGAATCCAAACTTGTTCTCTTGAACAGGCATATCACTTTTTTTTTTTGTACTCGATTGAATGCATTTTGCTTTACTGCCTCAGCCCACCCTGGGGGGGTGGCATTTATGCACAGACGCAGCTCAGGGGGAGAGAGACGGGCAGAAGCCACGGTCACGTCCTGCGTTCCCCCTGTGATGCTCCCGTGTAAACACCAGACAGGCCTCGTCGCATCTGTGTTTCAAGAATGCGGTGGCATAGCTTTTTGATGAATGATGAATGAAGGTCCTCTCTGATTCTCGATACGTTTACTTTTCCATGGTACACAAATGCTGGGTTTCTGAGAAGGAAATACAGACTTTATTCCGTTGAAACCCGAATTCTGCTCTCAGGAGAGGGTCTGTGGGAGGTCAAAGTGCACTTCTCACCGGAGTGAGATCTCCAAAGAAACCCGTCCCCAAGTGCCCCGTCTGCGTCTCGTTCCCCAGGGACCTCAACGTTGGCTTCTTCATTCGCCCGCAGATATGTTTTCAGTTTATGAAGCACTGGGGCCACGGAGACGGAGCTGGGCTGGGCCTGGCCGCCAGCCCACACCCCAGCCGGCGTTCCCCTCCCGTGATGGACCCGGTCCTGGTGCGGGGTCGGGGTTCCTCCCTCCCAGGCCCCTGGCCAGAGCAAACCACAGACTGAGCTCCTGGGTCTCAGTGTCGAAACCCAGGCTCGGGCGACTCTGTCTGCCTGTAGCGGGGGATGACACCCTCATGGTCACTCAGGGGTCAAGAGTACAGACGGACCAGATGCACTGACTCTTCCAGTTGTGCCCACAGACAGCCAGTTCGCACCCACCTTCCCGCGTGACTGTCTTGGCACTGACATTTCCTGCTTTTCAGAGCAAGGGTTCTGTCGGCTTCTGAGGTCCTTTTCGGAGGGTCTCAGAGAAGCTAGCGGGAGTGGATTTGGGACGAAGCTGGTAGGGTCCCCACTGCCCGGGCGAGGGTTAGACAGCAACAGGGAGCTGAGCTCCACGACCTCGAGTGGCCCGCGTGGACATGTTCTCGTCACTCAGCAGTGTCGTGACCACAGCGACTGCCCCCACCCGTGACTTCAGTGTCTGCCCACGGCATGTCCAGATACTTCTTTCCCACACCGAAGTCAGAGCCACAGATTGGCTGTACTCCGTACCCCCAAAACTCATCCCCACGGAAGTAGGCAGCGGCACGATCGAGTTTGACAGTTGTCTCCTCTTAGGCTTCTGGTTCCAGTGTGGAACTATACCTCCCTGAGAAGAAAGTACGTTGTTCAGGATAACAGACTCAGTTGCCATTTGTTTTCAAGCTTCTGTTTCCGTTATAGTAAAATATTCTACTTTATGCGGATTTCTCAGTCATGTGGGTGTTCGTCATTAACAGTCAATCATTGGAAATAGATTTGCACTGTCTTTCGTATAACATAGTTAAAGGAGTCACCAAACCTGTAGATTTTCACAGAAAAATACCCAATTCTGTGGATGACAAGATATTTTTTAAAACGATTCGAAATTTTAATGGGCATGTTGTTTTTGGTAAAATATAGAATGGCTGTTTAAATAGTGGTAAGTTATACTTTGGCGTATTTTACAGGAATCAGATAATTTATCCAGACATATGTTCACGGGCATGATGTGTAGGAGTGTGTCACGAGTGTGGCGGCATTGAAAGGACTAAAGGTCGTTGCAGCCGACACATCATTTGGGGACTTAATGTCGCTTTTCGTCTTAGCCGCCGAGTTCAGGATGGGTCAGCAGGGTGTCATGGTTCTGCTTCTTAGTGAAATCAGAATTATGCTAATGACTTCTCTCACATGAAGTCCAGGGTAGCTTTCTCTCTGTTTCCCTTGACCCGACACTCTTTTGATCTTGAGCTTTCTCTCCAGTCCTCATCAGCGCCCAACACTCGTAAGTTTTGCTCAAATATCGGACAGGGAGCTGTTCAGCACCATTCCGAAATCTGCAGCGCGGAGTCATACATGTTCTCTCGTGTCGGATTTTCACCTTTCAGTGACTCGGAACTTACCACCCCCGTGGGATGGGGTATAAAGTATGTTGTTACTTTAGTAGATCATGTCCCAGGGAGTGTGTTTTGGAAAATAGTTCAGTGAGTGACCAGGGTAAGAGCTAAGCCTCTGTCTCGCCTTAGAGTAACTCCTACTCAAGTGTTGGTTGAGACTATAATAAAAAGAGCATAAAATAATAACAACAACAACAGAAATGACACCTATCCTGTGGGCAGACGAAGATAACTGCTCTGACAGACCAACACGGCACCTTAATGGCAAACGCAGTGACACCGTGTTCATGATTCCCCCCGTAGCCCAGACTCTGGCTGGTCAAACCTCTGGGCCATGCGCCACTTTTCAGTCCAGTTTCTCTCTGGCAGACAGCATCTGAGGTTCTTCCCACTTTGGTCTTGTCCGAGAGCCTGGGAACCCCATGCGTGCAGCCGCTGACAGGGAAAGAAAGGACCGAAGGATCTCATGGGATTTTGTGAGGGTGTCAGGCCTAGAAGGGTAAATACTGCTTCTCCTTGTGTCCTGTTGGCCAGAACTCAGTCTCATGGCCTCAGCCAGCAAACCCGTGAAATACAGTCAGGGCAGGTGCCCAGGGAAGAAAGGTAAGGCATTCAAACTCGAGCAAGCCTCTGCCACCACATGCCACTTCGGTCACCAAATGCCTGCTTCATGCCTCCTCCATTCATGGGACTCAATGCCCCCTTTCCGAAGTGAGGGGACCCCGCACTTGGGGAATCCCACCCAAGAACTCCATCCAACCACTAGTCCATGAGCCTAAGGGACCAGCAGTTGTTTCTGTCTGATCTAGGTGTATGTTGTGTGAACTGAAAATACAACCTGCATCTCCACACCCAGTGCATCATGATGAAGTGAGCGCATGGTAAGCGCAATCAAATTTGCCCAGAAAGGGCAGAATGGAAGGTCTGGAGTAGCCACCGCAGCTTAGGAAATCTTAGCATCCACTGGGCATTCATCATGGAGGCCTCCTAACCTAACTGAGGCAGGGCAATGGAGTCTTCATGTTCCCATCTCTGCTCTTGGGGGAGTGTTTGTGGGTGTCTCTCACCCTGCGTGGCCAAAGCGCGTGTGGGTGATTCAGAGCCTGGCCTCTTTGGGGGAGAGAGCTGTGGCACCCGAGGCTTCTCAGAGGCTCATCAAATACCCTCGGGCCATTTCAGCAGAGGGTGGGAGACTCAACACACCGTCATGGACTGTGTTTAGACCACGCTTGCCTTTCTTTGGCAATACAGTTTCCTCAGAGACTTAGGAAGCTTCTTATCTGTTTGCTCCCAGATAATTCCATGCGGCAACAAACCAAATGTGATGTGAGATTATTTCCCAAGCTTGACTTTTCCTATTATTGTCTCCACCCACCTACTCTCTGATTAATGGCAGCCACTTGTGGCTACTGAGACAAAGGGTCTTGAGTGATACTCTTAACCTGATTTTTTTTCCCTGCAAAACTGCGCCACTTAGTTTAATGCAAAAGCTTTCTTGGACTTTTGTTGCTCAAGGCTTTCTTTTTTTTCTTTCCTTTCCTTGTCCTCCTCCCCCCACCTCCTCTTATCTGTTACTATTTATGGTCTGGAGCAGTTAACTTTTCTAAGCCTATCATGTCCCTGATTGGTGGACCTCTATTCCCTTTGAACTCTCTCTGAAAATCATCTTTGTCTTCCATGGACAGCTCTCTTTATCACAACTTACAAAAAGCAACTGGTGATAATATCACTCTGACCCCTTCCAGGTACCACCTGAAGGCGATAGGCTCAGTAAGTGTGTCGGCTTCATTTCAAGTGATTGTAGGACAATATTTACTAAATGTTTTGCAACAAAATAATGTGGCTCACAGCCTTCAAGCTCCCCACTGCCCCCCACCCCCAGTGGCTTTGTCTTTTGCTGCCTAATCACTAAACCGATAGCCCATCATCAATTTTGTTCTTGTCAAAAAGTGATGCCATCCTTCTAAGTAGGAGCTTTTGTTTGAGAGAGAACAGACCGGCTGCTACAATGAACAGTGCCGACATTTCAGTAGTTTAAGTCAGCAAACGTGTATTTCTCATTCCCTTAAGAGCCTGGTGTTTGTGTTATCGGGGCGCCCACAGGGCAGGCTTGGCTTCTGGACGGTGAGTGGAGCTTGGGGATTTCAGACGTTGTCTCTGCCACGTTCAGAGGCTTCGGCACGTGTTGCCTAGCGCTTGGCCGTGAAGAAAGAGAGGAGAGAGGAAACAGTTCTGCTATCGTCTTTAATGGTCCAGAACTCATGGTTGATGCTCATCGCTTCATGACCACCCTTCACTGGGCCGCGAGAGACAGGCAGTGGTCACGTGTGCTGCTGGAGGGTTTAGCCCGCACCGCGGGGCGCACGGAGCCAGCACGCAATGAAAGGGGAGCACTGGCTGACATGAGGGATGTTTGGGCGGAAGGACCCACAGGTTCGGTTTGCACGTGGGAAGTGTGAGGTCCATAAAGGACATTCAAGGGGGCGTGTTTGTTAGATTGTTGTACATGTCCCAGGGCGAGTGTCAGGGCTGGCCATGCGCACTTCGCAGGAGACACTCAGAAGGAGAGAGGTCTTAAAGTTACGGGACCGGATGAGCTCACTCAGGCACCCCCTGCGGCTGGGGAAGAGAGAGGCCCGAAGACAGGACCCGGGGCATCCCAGCACGGGAAAGACGTCTGGAGCCTCGGGCGAAGGAGCCTAAGAAGGAGTTTCAGTGGGGGGGGGGGGGGGGTAAAGGGGAGGTTGGCAGGCGCGTCCTGAATTCCGGGCAAACAAGATGTTTCAAGAAAGAAAGAAACAACAACCCTGGTCTTCTAGGTCAGATAAGATGAAGGCCAAGAGCGAATCATTGAATTATTTTCTCTTATTTTGCATTTTTATTTTTATTTCTCAATCACAGCCTACATCCAATATTATTTTGCATTGGCTTCAGGTGTACGGCGCAGCGGTTAGACAGTCATGGACGTTACACAGTGTCCCCCCCGCCCCCCAATATTTCCGAACCACTGAACTTTTAAGATGAAAGCCATTGGCCACCTCGGCAGGAGCGATGACTGTGCAATGGGGTGGGGACAAGCGCTGGATCCACTGTGGCTTTGGGGACGAGGGGACGGGCCCTGGGGCATTAACCGGAGGAGGAGGGAGAGATGAGCTAGATTTCGGAGGGAAGTACGACAGCGACAGCGGATTTGTAAAGGATCCCGTGGAGTGAGGAGAACTGAGGAGACAGGAGCAAGAAGGAACAGTCCAGAACAAAGTGGGATCCACGGGGTGAGAGAGGGGGTGGAATCTTGCTACATCCCAGGAGAGCTGGCCCTAGACAGAGTCCAGCCCTGCCGGAGAGAAAACAGTTGGGTCAGTGGGTTTGTGGTGGGGGGATAAGACGTTCTTTCCCAATTCCTTCCTCCCCCCCCACCCCCTGCCCACCCCCCACCCCGCCAAGAAAAAGGAGTGTAGGGTGAGGCGTGGGCATTCGAGACGGCAGGGAAAGGAAACCATGTCTTTCTCAGAGGAGGGCCCCGTTCTCAGCACTGCCCCATGTCTGTGGACTCTGTAGGAGAGTGGGGGGCAGTGGGGTGCCGGCGGCAGTGGTGGGTGGCCCCCAGCAGGCTCCTCCCCCCGCGGGGGGGAGGTGCTCAGCCTCCAGCTCTGGCCCAGGCAAAGCCGCAGTCTTTTTGTCCGGTTTGCGCAGGTTTAGCCTACAAACTGCTGAGATTTAATTTTGAATTTCACAGGCAAAGCTGCAGCAAAGAGCTGCTTTTCAGCTTCACGGCAGCTAATTGTCACCGTGCAGAGAGCAGTGCTTCCAAAATTGCCTAATTACCTTTGGTGACAGAGTGCAGTGGTGTGTGTTGGGGGGGTGTTCTTTTTTTTTGCTTTTGTTATTTTTTTAACTGCAAAATCAGCTTGGACTAAAACGCTTGCAGACAATACAAATTAATGATTTAAAAAATTTATTTTAAAAATTGAAAAAAATTCATGTAAAAACCTCAACTTTTTTATCATTCTATCCAACACATAAAAATGTTCTAATAAATCTAATAAAAAACCATGAAACTGAAAAAGAATTGCAAGTTTGAAGGCATTACTGATTGAAAATGTTTGGATACATGATTAATAAGTAGAATCACCTTTACAGTTATATGTTGTTGTTGCTGAATTACGAATTAGCAAAACTTACAGGTGAAATACTGATTTCCTGTAGTAAGCACCTGAAGTCACTCTTGGGCCAAACCCACGCCTCTATCAATGTTAAAAAGTTTCATAGACACAAATTAACGCCCTTTTGTCTGCTCGGTTCCCGAACGTGGACCGAATGACGCAACCTAGAGGGGATAACGGTGTCTACGCTGATTCTGTATTCATTTTTTTTCCTTCTCCATCTTGCTTTTCACCGTATAGTGCGGAAACCAGTTTCACATGAACTACGTTACTAGGGATGGAAGAAAAGGTTTTAAGGCAATTCCAGCAGCTTGGACCTTCATTCTAAATTTTATTCAGAAAGAGCAAGTGATGCTATACTCTTAAAATTGATCTCCAGTCTGTTACCAGGAGATAGTTCAGTAATGGGCCCCTTAACGCTAGAGTAACATTTAAATTATCTTCTGGGGAGAAGAAATGGATTCTGGATCCATTCATTTTCTATTCACGTGTCTTTGTTTGATAGAAGATAAAATTCAAAATTGGTGTCAAATTGTTAATATGTCCAGTGATAGTTTTCCACAGATTGGCAACATCAGACTGATCAGCTGCTTCGTGGATAACCGTCCGTGGAACACGGTGCTGCTACTGATGGCAGCGACTCTGTTCTCTCAGGCTGCTGACCTGCATGCACTTTTTGCTGCTGATGCTTTGGTGCTGCGCGCACAGATCCCTTGCTCCTGAGCTCACGTGCTGCTCAGGCTCCCC
Organism: Phyllostomus hastatus; assembly: GCF_019186645.2. NCBI lineage: Eukaryota > Metazoa > Chordata > Mammalia > Chiroptera > Phyllostomidae > Phyllostomus > Phyllostomus hastatus. The sequence goes on along the minus strand of NW_025333607.1, from coordinate 19,571,608 downwards.
GTGGTCGCCCTTGTGCCTGCAGACCCCACGCACCCCACTGAGCCAGGCAAAGCCTAGACGTCACCTACACCCACAGCGGTGCCTCGCTCCCTCTCTGACTTCTTCCGCTTTCCCCACTCCCTCGCCAGAGGTCACGGCCCCTGAATCTCCGAAGCAAGACTCCACTTCTCGGGTTCTGCTCCTAAGGCGTCTGACCCACAAGGCCCGATGGCAAGGACTGCTGCCACTCTGAATTTTAAAGCTTGGCACGTAGTCAGCAGCGTTTGGTCACTTAGCGAGAAGAGAGGGCAACCTTAGATTTTTCTCCCAGTGATATTTGTTGTGCATGGGAGAAATTAAAATCCTGCTAGGAGATTCCTGCCAGCGGGACTTGTGTTCAGCAGCCTTGTGGTCTGAAAGCACCCCCGACAGGACTGAGCCGCTAGTTCACCCTCCCAAGCTTCTTGCCCTTGGATGTGACTGAGCTTCTGCCATGGTCTTCGGCAACACAAGGTAGCAGATTATAGGAACATAATTCTGCCGGAGGAGCTGCTTTTGGGAAGAGTTGTCATGTTTTTTTATTTGGAGAGTGTGGTGCTGATTCTGTATTAATTTTTCATATGCTATCATCTTGAAGGTTTTTTTTAAAAGCGAGGTACGTCAGAAACTTGGCATGAACTTAAATCAAGTGGCGAGGCCATAAAAATTTCATATCTTATTCCAGCGAGGGGGAGCTTCATGAGTCTGTGTGAGCCTCGAGAGCCTTCTGGCTGAGACCGAACCAAGCACGAGCTAGACCGGGGTGTTTCTGGCTTTCATCTGTTTGGACATTTAACTTGTAGGGGGAAGAGATTTCAATTTTCCTAATTATTTATTATAGACGCCAGCTTATAAAGAGGTCTCAGGTGTGGATTTTCTTTTCTCGGTCTCTGGGCCAGAGCTGGGCCTGGGGCATGCTGAGGACTAGCATGGAATCTGATGAGGGGACAGGTGTACGAACACGCACATTTCGACCGTCTCTCTATCCAGGTATGTCAGTCTTGCCAGGGACCCCACCACAGCACGTGCACCCGCTTATACCGGACCGCACGGGGTACCTAAATGTGGGGCGAGAAGGAAACTGAACGCCATGGAGTTTTGTCACTCGCTTAGAACTGTAAGTCGTATGTTCTAGCCTAGGCCTTTTCATTGTAAAGGGTTATTATGTCTCATTTAAAAAATATTTTCTTTCATTCTCAATTGTGTCAAAACACAGGCAGGGAAAAGGATGCTATTTATTGGGGATCCTTTAAAGTTTTCAACAATGTAATTAACAAAGACCATGAAACTATCAATTTCAGCAAGTAGGAAGTACAAGTAAAATCCTATTCTTATTTTTTAAAGATTTTTATTTCTTTATTTTTAGAGAGGTGAAGGGAGGGAGAAAGAGGGAGAGAGACATCAATCAACATGTGGTTGCTTCTCAGGCGCCCTCTACTGGGGACCTGGCCTGTAACCCAGACATGTTCCCTGACTGGGAATCGAACTGGCAACCTTTTGGTTTGCAGGCTGGCACTTAATCCACTGAGCCACACCAGCCAAGGCCTATTCTTATTTTTAATGCCTGAAAATTATATTGCCCATCCTGAAGCAGCTACAACTATTCCATACCATGCATGCACTTGATGAAAAGATGCTTTTTAACTTACTAATGTGAAACCACAGTGACTGAGCTGAGTGCTTAGGTTCGAAAAGGTTCAAATGTCTTAGGCTTGAATTTTCATCGTGATGGTGAGAGGGAAATGTGATATATAATCATATGATAAAAATATGCAATCGTCGATTACCAAAAATAAAGATAATGAAGTGCTTTTCCTACGATAAAGCTACCGTTGAATTTGTGGTGCAGTCACTGAGAGCTACGTTCTACGGAATTAGCAGCATCGGGGATGAACCACGGTCTGCATTGTGACGCACAATTTCATGCGGGTCCGTGCACCTGGAGCCAGGTTTGCGCAAAAGCTCCAGAGGTGGACGGACCTAGTTTACCTGTTCATGTGAAACATAGCAATGCTGATTAGTGTGTTTTCTTGAAGCGCTGGGATGGGGGTCTCCAGACAGAGGGTTGTTTTATAAGAGAGGGGGAGCCCTGACCAGTGTGGCTCAGTTGGTTGGGTGTCATCCCACAGAGCAAGCAAGGGGTTGTGAGCTCAGTGGTTCTGTTCCCGGGAGCCCAGTGCTGGACCTAGTAGGGGAGGCAGGAGGAACTGGTAGGAAAGCAGGGGCAGTGTCTGAAGAGGCTGTTGAACAAGCGCACGGGACACGGATGCCCCCTTGCAGAAACAGCTGGCTTCGCAGGTGGTGCATGTGAGAGCAGGGCCGGCTGCGGGTCCAGAGGGGCCCCGCTTGGGAGGTCCCTGTACTTCATCTAGGCTCTGCCGTGTCTGTCTTGAATTCTTCACTCTTTTTTTTGTAGATTTTATTTATTTGTTTATTTTTTTAGAGAGAGGAAGGGGGAGAGAGAGAGAGAGAGAGAGAGAGAGAGAGAGAGAGAGAGAGAGAGACATCAATGTGTGGCTACCTCTCACATGGCCCCCACTGGGGATGTGGCCCGCAACCCAAGGATGTACCCTGACTGGGAATCGAACCTGCGATGCTTTGGTTCGCAGCCCGTGCTCAATCCACTGAGCTATGCCAGCCAGGGCTCTTGAAACTTTTCACTCTTGAAGAAGGGGCCCCCTCATTCCCTGTAGCACTGAGCCTTGCAAGGTATGTGGCTGGTCCAGTGGATGAGAGTGCTTGGTGGTGGGAGGGGGTGGTTTCCAGACATGCTGGCCACGGCCGTCTGAAAACCCACAGTTTGCTGTAGCAGAGGGCGCACAGGGCACTGGAGGGTCAAACTGTGGCTTTGCTGCTGTATGAAAATTATTCACTCCTCCGATTGTTAGCTTTCTCATGTTAAATAGGAATAAGCTGCTGGTAGGTCACATAAAATATATATATATAATTACATATAATATAGATACACCCATATATGTTTCTTATTGTAAATCATGATATCAGAGACTTTAACAAGTTGGATTGTTGAGGAAGTTCTTAAATTTCTCAGGATCTGTCAGTGTCTTTTTATGTAAAAAGCCATAATGAATCTGCAAGCAATTTTGGCTACTTTTCCAATTCAGGTTTGCTTATTATGTATCTTCTTTTAGACAAGTGCTTCTTAACTCCAGCTGCAACTTAAAATTGCCCGGAGATCTTTAAGAGATCGAAATCCAAGACTTCCATAGAACAAACGATCAAAACCTGTAGTACACTGCAGAAATCTGAAAATCACTGTCTTCCAAATGACCACCCTCTTATGCCAAATGTGTTAAATTAAAGACAGATTTTAGCATCATGGCTTTGAATGCTGGTCTGACATCAAATCCCCACCCCCCTACTTTTTTCTCTCTGTTCTCTGTGTATGAATTTCTCCCCCCCTCCATTGCGCCTGTTTGGTGATGATTCTCAGCTTAGACTACAGCTCCTGCAGAGCTGAGCAATGCCAGCCCATTTCTCTGATACATCCTCTTGAGTCTCCGTACCTGCTGGTTTCACCCGGCCTCCGTCCAGGTAACTGGAAACTGGAATCACTGAGGCCCTATTGCTTGTCTTTCTAGTTTGACACCTGTTGACTGATTCTATGAAAAACAAGCCCTTTGAATGGAACGCTGTCTGGAAGACCATTGTCAGAGATTTTATGCGGACTTCTCTCTGATTCCATTTACCCTCTGCTCCTTGAACACCAAAAATAAGGGGGAGAAAGAGTACCACAGTCACTACGCTGAAAACAGGTCTGGGAAATGAAGGGGGGAAATCGTTTTCGGCTTCTCACTCATAACATCCACCCAAATCTGCTTTAAAATCACCTGCCAATGCCGTTGAGCCAAAACCGTATTTGGAAGAGGGGGTTGAGCGGACATGTGGGTTGAGGTGCCAAGTCTGTTCCTTCTCGACACTGTTCAGGATATTTACACAGCAGCTGCTCTGAGGAGCTCTATTCGCTTTAATGGCAGCGTTGGTTCTAAAAGTTTGCCAAACCGTCCACTTGGCTCTTGCTTCTCAGATAGATTCTCAGCACTCTAGCCTTTCACTGTGTGCGTAACTCGGATATGACTGGCCGGTTAAATGAGAGCGGCTTTCTTTGGCGGTGCCACAACTCAGGAGGACGGCTTCAGATCACGGTGGGAAGGGGGTCGGTCACCCGTGTCACCTGGAAGGGGACAGGAGCCGGTGGTTCATAAAGAGGGAATTTGGTGGGTGCCGTCTGGAGAGGTCAGACCGTCTTCCTTCTGGCACTGACTTGGGAAAGTGATCGTGTGAATTGACACATCCTCCCTCCCCTAATTCAGTGTGACCTGTCCGTGGGACTGAGTTAATACCGAGTTACAGTCTGCTTGGATGACGCCCCGCCTGCTCAAAAATGGGAAGGCCATAAGGAGTGGACGAAACACGAAGTCAGCTTGGCATCTCCATGTGCCCTACTCTTCACTCCCTTTGCCCCCTGAGACAGATCTGATTTGCTCTCGTCCAAATCTGCGTCCTCAGCACTATTCACTTCTGGAAACTGTAATCCGAGTGTCGCCATCTGTGAAGAAAGATGATTAAACAATAAAGGATTAAGGGATAAACAGCACAGCCTGGTAGCAATACACACTGAGTCCAAAGTTTAAGTGCTGAGAACCCAAAAGATTTGTGTAAGAGATTTTGAATGGTTTTAGGGTGCTGACTCTGTCCTTGGGATAGAAAGAAGGATAATGATGTGCAAAAATGCTTTGCTGTTTGATGAGCAGCTCTGGGAGGTTCGCTTGTTTTGATTGATAGGGCTGTATTTTAAGTTTCAGTTTATGCTCTGCTCATTGGGTTTCCTCCATGACTTTAATAATGAAAATATTCCTAAATTTGGTACGTTTTCTGTGGGACAATTTGCAGCCACTATCATGCATGAACAGAAATCGTATCTCTGCTTAACACCTATCCTCGAGACCAATGCTTTCTCTCTGGCTAATATTTAAAGTTGAAACAATAAACGTAAATTTCATTAGCTTTGTTTCTTTTAAACATATACTTCCAAAGTGACTAATTTGTTTCCTATACATTAGTTTCCATTTTCAGGAAAGCCATTTAGGTAAAAAAAAAAAGAAAAGAAAAATGCATGTCTCAGACATGTACTGGGATTTCACAGACAATCTTAGGTCATCGCTATCTTATTACATTGCTGTTATTGTCCCATTACTCCAAGAAGCTATCTGAGGCAAACTTTCCGCGATCATATTTCTAGGCGAGGCCGAAGGAGGCATTTTAGAGGGAAAAAACCCTTCATTTACCACGACTGTCTGTGCCTAGAGAGCCGCGGGCTCCCAACAAGGTCTACTAGTCCTTCCACTCGAACTGCACATCACCAACTCCATTTCTTCTGGTTCTGTGGCCGATGATCCATTTTGATTGGATTTTATCTCTTAATTTTATAAATACTGAGCCAGAGAAGCATACTCAGTATTTCTGACAGATGCCCGCCCTTCCACCCTCCCTTCCTTCCACCCTTCCTTCCTTCCTTCCTTCCTTCCTTCCTTCCTTCCTCTCTCTACTAGCAAGGTCTCTCATGGTATTGTTTATACATTTTCCCCTTGCAAGTTTGGTTAGTCTACGTAGATCACCTATGAATAGAGAACTGAGGTGTCCTCTACTCTATTTTTGGTGCTGGGAGGCTACAAGTGAAATAAAAGACATTGTTTTCAGTCCCAGGTGAGTCTAAGTAGCTCCAGGGTCACCCCCTGACCTTCCACTCACAAATATTTACGTGGGTTTTATTAGGGCCCAAGTGTGTGTTTGTGGAAGGGTGAAACCAAGAAATTGGCCCATAGGGAGAGAAACAACGAAATGCCTCGTAGTGCTCAGTGCTTCTGTACAAGAGGGGGATGAGCCTCAAGGAGGGTGAGGAGGACGCGAAGGGAAACACGGTAGAGTAGGAAACACGATTTGCTGAGAGGGGCTGGTGGTGGAACCCACCGAGTCAGGGCACCTCTCCTAAGGCGTGCCGGACGGACGGTGACCCCGGGACTCCCAGTCAAGTTAGTCTAACAACAGGCAGGAGAACGTGTAATACTCGTGCCTGATTTCCACCCCGAAGGTGTTTGTCAGGATGCTCAGGCTACGGGCCGGCAGAACGTGAACTTGTGGTTGGGGAAGGGAGTGGTGAACACAGAAGTGCTTAGAAGAGTGTCGTTTTCTCTAAGGGAGGAATTAAACTTTTCCTACCTAGGTTATGATAAAACATTTCCTTCAGTGTGGAATACACTTTTGAACCCCTCCCCCCAGAAAGGCCAGTGGGTGAAACTATGAAACAGGTCAGCGTCCCCGGAGAAGCCGAAGACGGCGCAGCTGATCCTTCGTGGGACTACGTTTCACCCAGGTCTTACAAATCATTGTCCGGCGCCTGCTGTCCCAGCGACACAACCAGAAGCACCAGTCCCTGTCCCGAGTCCCAAATTAATTTACCTTGAAAAGGCATGTGAAATACTATCTTAATAGTCAGACATTTTAAATGCTTTTTGTGGTGTATTTCCTCAGATGTTACAAAATCAAATGGCTTAGTTAAAATTTTAGGGCTAGCTTGATTTTCCATACAGATAATGCTGTGCTAAAAACAAAACACAACACTCTTCCATTTCCATCATTGCAAAAAAAAAAAAGCCAGGCTTAACAAAACACGTTTATATTGTGGGGTTTAGTATTAACTTCCGAGGAAATGGTACACACACTAGAATCTGTCCAGATACCTGCAGCCACATGGGCACTGAACTCCGGATTAGTTCTGGGTTACTGCCCCCAGAATATTAATAGTAATTAGACCTAAGTGGATGCTTAAACGAATGGAATGACAGGATGGCAACAGAAACACCTGAGACGAATGTAAAATAATATTGAATGTGACTGGAACCAAAAATAAGAGACAGCCGCGGGAGCACAGGTGTGCACAGCATGTGCTGGGTGGGCCGGGCTGGGCTGCTGGCGGTGTTGAGAACTGGGAAGGGGTGTAAGGTCAAGGTGTAACGATCCGTGGGTGTGTTTGAGCAGGCCTGCAGATGTGCAGGGCTGGGGCTGTGGTCCGCTGGCCTCTGGTGCATCAGCGCTTGCTGGCTGACGCGAGAAGGACTTGGTTTTGAAAACACCGGGGCTGAAGACGAGTTTATCCGCGGGCTGAAGACGTGTGTCAGTGTGACACTGGTTCCCTCAACGGAGAACCGTGAACTGTCATCTCAAGTTAACTTGGAGAGAGGTTTTTAACAAAAAGCTGTGGCCATTGATGCCCACTGATAGATATGACATTAGGGCATAAATGCCAGTGGTAACAGTGACACTACGTAATATAATTAAACACAGAGCTCTTTAAGCGGCGTTGCTAACCAAGCGACATTGAGTATTGGCTGTTTACGTTCAAGTGGCCTTTGAAAATACTAACCAACAAGTCATTTCTTTAGATGAAGCTTTTGGTCCTTCCTTTTCTGCACAGTTATTCTCGAGCGTTTTATTCCACTGAACTGGGGAGGTTTCTTTCTTATTAAAAAAAAAGATTTTATTTATTTCTTTTTAGAGAGGGAAGGGAGGGAGAAAGAGAGAGAGAGAGAAACATCAATGTATGGTTGCTGGGGGCCGTGGCCTGCAACCCAGGCATGTGCCTTGACTGGGAATCGAACCTGTGTTCGAACCTGTGACGCTTCGATTCGCAGCCCGTGCTCAATCCACTGAGCTACGCTAGCCAGGGCTTGGGAGATTTCTTAATGGCCTCCAGAGCACTCCCGGGGCTGAATTTGCTCCTGAGCAGCTGCCTAGTCCTTGATCTTTGGGGGTGGGGCGTGGAATCTGGGGTCTCCTGCTCTACCATCTGGGTAAGACCACTCTTTGGGGGTACCTGAGCATTTGTAGACCATTATACAATTAAATGTCACTTAATGTCTTCTTTTCTCCTTCAGTGGGTGGTCCTCAATAGTGAACGCAGAATGTGCTGGGTATTATCTATTGCTATGCTTATGCACTTAACATTGTTGGATTACCCTGGCATGTTGGGACGTCCTAGGAGCAAATTCAAACCGCCATTCCATCAGCTGTGCCATTTCAAAGAGCGAACTGCTCCTTGGTGTGACTGAGCAGATGACCCCTCCACTTACGGCGCATAGGGAGCCTCCCTTCTTTCAAACACTGACCTACTCCGCTAGTCGGGTTTTTGCTGCTGTTGTTCAGTGCGTGAACTACCTTTTAATGAAAAAATTAGGCATATTTTGAGTAGACCGCAACAAGGTGTTATTTTATGTAATGAAGCAGTAATTTGCAAAACGGTGAATCAAGTCATTCATTTGCTAAGTCATACCTAATAATTCAAAAGAATAAACATAGCTTCCCATAGATTTTAACTAATTCCCAGGGCAGTTTATGCATCAGTGGATTGGCTTTTTATACAACTTTAGATAGGGACCATTGCGTGCCCAAATTTATGTTTCTTCATAAAAAAAAACCCTGTCATGCAAGAATATTGAAAAGAGAAAAGTCATTATATGGTTAAATTTGAAAACGGCTTTACTGCCATTTTCCTTATGGCGATGATGCTGGTTTGTATTCACGTACTTGGCCAGGGCTGGTTCCTTTTCCAAGTTTCTATAGTGCATTGATCGCAAAACCGGAATTCCCTCTCCGGAGCCCCGGTCCACGCTCTGCTCCGGGCACCACTTTGCATTTCCGCTCTGTCTGAGGCTTGTTTTACGTTAATTAAGGAGCCTGACAATAAACACTCATTGACTCATTTTTGCTCTTTATTATGAGAGATGTTGTTGCATTGAGTGAGGGGGGAAAAGAGCCTTTGCTTTGGCATGCACGGGAGCCCAGAACAGCTGAACTGGATGTCTGTCAAACTTGGCAGAGACCGAAGTCTGACAGAGAGTGAACTCACGCCAAGTCCCATCTGAAATGACATGTTCTGCCAACGTTACAAGTGACTGAAAATTGGGGCTTATATTATTCTGCCGTGTCAATATGCCCTACTAATGTCTCATAAAAACCCTTATTCTACTAAGTCATGTTGATGTTTTCATAAAAGTGATATCGTATAGTAAGTGCTGGACTTCCCAGAGAAAGGGACTCCCCTAGGCCAAGACATCGGGACACCCACTACACATTCCATTGATACTTATGTTAAAACATTATTCTCTTTCCTCTCAGGCAGCTTTCTCGTCTCGTGTATGTTTTGACCCTGTTTCCATCTTCGAGTCTAGTATGCTTGCCTTCATTTCGTTTTTAGGAGAAATGCTTTAGACATGTCCAGGTATTTCTCTCTTTTGCGTGATGGCATGGATGGGTGACCTCAATGCCTCTTCCTTGCGCAACAGCGACATTTAAGGAGTGACTCATCCCCGAGACTGTGTCCTTCTCTTTACTGGAGCAAGGAGCACGCGTTCACCCGGAACCCCACCCTTAGAACTGGAAAAGGGCTGATGAGTATACGCTATGTATTTGCCCAGAACCCCAAAACCAGAATATGCTCCTTTGAGGTTTTGGGAACCTAACCGGCGAGGAGATGAAATAGTATTTTCCTAATACGAATTAAGTGCTTCACACCCCGGTTGCCCGGTTCACACTGCGGGTTACCTGATGACGTGAAGCTGGATGCCTCGTCCTCTTGCAGCCCCACAGCCCCACCTGTGCCCTAGCAGGTCCGTGGCCTCACCCTCGAGGGCCCCTTCCCCTCACCCTCACCCCCCAGCACTGCTTCCAGTCCTGAGTGTTCCCGCGTCCCCGGCCTCCCTCTCTCGGTTGCATCTCCCCTGAATGACCACGACAGGTGCGCCTCCTCTGTACACAGTTCTCCCCAGCATGGTCGGTCTTGTCTTGTTTCCAGGGTGGGTTTTTACGTAAGAAAATGTCCGACTCTCTCTCCCTCTCTCACGTCATCTCCTAGTCCCTTACTGCCTCCCTGATAAAATCTGTCCTCCTAACTCGGCGATACAAGACTTGCTCTCTGGCTGTGGTCTCCACCACAGATCAGTATCCTGTGCTGAACTTTGCATCATCACTCCCTGCAGCGCTGGAAGATCCTGCACTATGCTACAATGAAACTCCACGCAGGCAGCTACGTTGTAACCGCCCACCTTCCAATCAGCCCCCTCTCTTTATCTGAACAGTTCAAGTACATCTTTCAGGACTGAGCAAAGACATTTACACTCAGGGACGCCTCCTTCTGTGTCCCTCCCCCACTCCCCGCCCCACGTGTACGTAAGTCCCTTCCCCGCTGTGAGAATTTCCATCCCTGCACCTGACACCCGCATGTAAGAGACAGTCTTGCACCTTGACGGTGTCCCTCCCTGGATCACATGCTCTTTGAGGACAGGGGCACCGTATCCGCTGGGTAATCTCATACTCCCCCGTGCTTGGCACCTGGCAGGGATCTGATGTAAATAAATGAATGAGAACATCTTTTTCTTCTGTGCGCTCCCTTAGTTCAACGTCCCTCTGACTTTCCTTAGCAAACTCGAAACTTCACATCTTTCTGTGTGCCGATGTATGAAATAGAATGATTAGGAAAAGTGAGCTGTATCAGCGGTGATAATTACTTTACTACAGATTACTTTGGGGCTCGGGTGCTATTCTAAGATGTTAGCAAACATCACCTCAACCCCATCGTGACCTGGTCCCATGGGAGAGGTACTGTCAATAATACCAGTGTACGAGCGGAGAAAACAAACCAGGGTTTCAGAGGTTTACTAAGCTTGTCTGGCCACGATCCTTAGAGTTTGTAAGGGAAATCCATATTTTATTCGAAGCTAGGTGATTACAAATGCTATTTTCCTGAGAGCTACACCATACTTACTTTATCGTAAATCCTCCCAGCATCCTCTTGCTGTAATTAAAAAACTATTAGTGTCAACACACAGTAGTTGGAAAATATCATTAAAAATAAGCCATTGACAATAAACCTTTATAATAATATAAATCAAATTTGTTTTTTATATTTGATGACCTTTTTTTAACAGGTCATGGGAAGGGACTAGTGTTTAAGACCAATCCATTTATTTGACTGATTTGGGTTTGTTTGTTTCTTTGTTTTTTATTCAACTGTTTTATAGATTTGACTATATTTGTAATTCTCTGTCCACTCCTCTCAACCTTTTTTTGTTTTTTTTGACGTTAAGCTCTCAGAAACTCTGAGAGACGAAAGGGGTTGCTGAAAGCACCCGAATGGGATCAGCCGCAGTTTTCGCATTCTTTCTGTTTTGGTCTTTTTGGGGTTTGTACAATCATTCCTTTCTCTCTTGATAGTTTCAAAGATTGCTTTTTAAGCCAGTTATATTACTGTAGTGTGTAATAAAAAAGTGTTAGAAGCATTTTTATGACAAGAGAATCTTTTTTTTGGTTCCTTTTTGATATTAGCATCTGGGACGGTTACCAAGAAGCATGGAGGAAAAAGGGAAAAATGAAAACAAACATAAACACTTACGTGGGGAGTTGGGGGGTACAGAGCCACTTTATCCCATTGCTCCTGACTCCGGGGGCCCCTCCGGCTAAAATGGCTGGGTGGTCGCACGGTCCCTGGCAAGTGGGAATCCGATAAGGAGGCCGGAGCCTTCCTCCCCATCTCAAATATTTGATGCCCCAAAAGATTCCTTGCTAACCTTTTGGTGGCCAGATACAGCAAATAAAAATACAGGACACTCAGTGAAACTTGAACTTCAGATAACAGATGTATGTTTTTTTAAGTCTAAATTTGCCCCCTGCACTATTCTATGTCCGTTGGAGTGCTCACAATATCGGTGTGTTCTTTCTCTGAAGTTCAGATGGAACTGGGTGCCCTGTGTTTTGTCTCGTGCAGCCTTAGTCCAGGGCTCCTTCCGTGAATTTACGTAGCATTGATGTAGAATTTACGTAGAATAACCACTGATCTCAGTCAGGATACACACCGCGTAAGTGGGAGGGGACACAGAGAAGAGATCTGAAATCTGTTCACATTTTCAGGCCTCGACTTTGGGGCCTAGAGGAAGTTGTGAGACATGGCATTTTATTAAAACATGTAAAAATCACAGAAGGAATAAGAGACTTGGACACAAGACTCATCACAACACTGCACTCGGGTAATTAAGCTGTCTCTCGGTAGCTGAACAACCAGTAGATAAAGATAAATAATCACACTAGCATACCGTGTACAGCCAGTGAAACTGCCTCATCGGAACCTACATTTCCTTGTAGAAGAAAATAGGAAATAAAATTCTGGTGGGTACTCTGGGCCCAGTTTGCTTTAAAATATAGATGTGAGCTCAGAGTAGCACCGAGTTCTTCCACCGCCCTTTCCCTGACACCTCATCTAGACCCCAGTGGTCAGCTTGTGCACTGGCCCTTTTTTCGTATGTTTATGCAATTATTTTGCTGCAGCACTAAATTGACATGTGTCATCTAATCCCTCTCAGAATTAATCATCTCTATCCTATTTTCTTAGCCGAAAGCAAATAGTTTGTTTAATTTTTTGCTGGAATTATTCCTTTAAAAAATATTTGCAATCCGCATTTCCCCGAATGGGTCTCGGGGAAAGTAAGCACGAAGTAGCTGTTACTTCGAATAGAGTTTTCATAATTTGGATTTAAGCTTGAGATTTACATTAGCTGAATCCATTTAAAGTAAGGATTGAAAAAGGTCATAAAAATGAAAGAAATAGCAAAATATCAGAGGATAATTGAACAGAGAAATAACCTAACCTCACGAGGGGATAATGTAAGGATAGAATTGTTTAACCTGTGTTTTTATTCAATATTAACTAATCTTCTTTTGGATTTTTTTTTTAATGGAAGTGCCGAACGCATTGTGAGAGCACAATGCTGAAGGGATGTTAAGAGTCCTCTGTAATTAGCAGCAATCTTTGCCCTCTCTTCAGACCTGAAATCATCCCTCCCACAGCTGCCCGAGCCCATGCCAAGATGTCAGCGGGAGTGGAAGGTTTTTCCAACAATCAGAATCCTATATAAACATTGAATGCGGGCACTGGACTCACCGAGACTACGGCAAGGGTGCATTCCGGGAGGCGCAGCCTCGGAGAGAGCTGCGAATCCTGCCAGCGAGCCATTAGCAGCGAGGCGCGGCCGACCCGGGAGCCGGCTGGGCACTTGTGCGCCGACAGTGCTTGTTGGGGTTGGAAGTTACTCCACAAGTTCCTGGGCCACTTCTGATAAAGCACCTGATCTTTTTCTTACGTTGGCTCTTTAGTAGTTAAAATGACGAGCACACCGACCTTATCGCCCACGACAGTTGGGAGGAATCTCTTCTAAATTCACAGTAAAGTTCTCTAAACGCACCGAGTGCTTAAATCATACACAGAGATGGTCTTCGGCTCCCTGAAGACAATGGTGCTTTTACTTGCCTTGTTTTGAAGCCATAATAGAACCACAGGGACTGTTAGCGCCCCACAAGGTCATGGTCTTCAAGCATAATTAGGCCTCCAACGCTGTTCGGAAATTCCTTTACCTTCCTACTGGAAATATCAAATTCCTTCAGCGAATACCGATGTCCCAGTCCCCTGGCGTCCTCCGGTGTCCTTCGTCGGGCTTTCCTACAGCCCCGCACGACTCAGTCGCCGAGGCCTCCACACACGCAGGCGTGGTTCACCACTGCCCAGCCCACGGGGACGTCCCCACCCAATTCTGTGCAGTTTCGTTAGTCAAGGGCGAAGCTGTTCCTCGTGTACATTCCCAGATAAAGTGACCCCATGAACCCCGGGGGTTACAGCATCCAGGAATGCTGGGTGGAGGGCGGTCCAGCATGTTCTGTGATTTCACGTCTAAGGCGGGCTCCCAGGACGTACGTTGAGAACAGCAGCAGCAAAAATGTTTTCCTCCACTCTCATTTCAATAGCTCTGACTCCCAAAATACCATCCTCTGAAGTCCAGGTTACCTTTCTTTTCCTCCAGCCTCAACTTTGTTGAATATTTGTGAGCAAAAGACAACACACACACACACACACACACACACACACACATACCAAGAAACAAGACAGACAAAGAAACAAAACCCCTCGCGCTGTAAGCATGCAGTCAGAGCGTTCTGGCCTGTGGGTTTTTGAGCGTTTTCTCTGCCTCAGGCTGCAGGAGGGGAATTAGCCAGTGCGAAGTGTAAGATATCACCAATTCTCAAAATATGAGAAGTAGCCAGTGCAATGCCATTGAGCAAGAGAGGAAGGAAGAATAATAGATTAGCAACGCATGCGATAATTCTGCTGCGTGCGAAGTGTAAGATATCACTAATTCTCAAAATATGTTTTACTACATCCGTGTCACTGGCCTACTCTGCCTCCTCAGGACTCCGCCCCACGAATTACACTTCCCCGCGCAAACGTGCAGTGTTTTTGTCATCACTGGCTTTTCCGCGTCGGCGCTTGTCAGAAGAGCCCCAGTTTCCTTTCTGAGTCAGAAAACAACGACAACCCAGCCGTCCACGGCTCATGTCTTTAGCTAATTTTATGTCTTCTCAACTTAAATACCCCAATATTTTGGCTGGGTTACCCAGACCAACTGCTCCTACTTTCGCTTCTTAAAACTCCCTGCAGTCTGGCATATGCCCTCCTGACTTCCCTGAGCAGGCCCCAGTCAGGACGATCGATCACATTGAGTTGCTGCAGCTAATCTATACTGATTTTTTTTTAATTAGACAAACCTTGTTAAAACTGTCCCTTCTTTGCCTCTTATAATGTCACGTTCGCCTTGTGGCTTCTACATCTGAGTGTCACGAGGTCAGCTCCTCTTGCCCGGTCCTTAAGAGTCTGCCTTCTCTGGAGTTCCATCCGACACTCTTTCTTTTGCACTTCGTCCCCTTTGGAGTCTGTCTTAGCTGACCGAGCTGCTGTAACAAAAATACCGTCTGTTGGTGGGCTTATGAACAGAACAACATTGATTTCTCACGGTTTGGGGAAGCCCCAAATCATGGTTCCAGCAGCTCTGCTTTCTGGAGAGCACCCACCCCCTAGGTGGGCATCTTCTGCCTGGTCCTCTGAGGGCGGAAGGAGAGGGGATCTGTGGGTCCCCTTCTCCAGGACACTGATCTAGAATGACACTCGAGTGTGTGTGCTTTAAAAAAGGCCTCTCTAGGATATTTGATAGTGCTCGGCCCTCAGCATTTCTTGGGCAACTCTGTCACTCAACACGCCGCATTTGGCTGTGTATAATGCATTCCCATGTTTCTGGCCCAAACTTTCAGGAAAAAAATCTTTTAAAAATTTTTAATTAACTAATTAAGTGATTAATTAATATTTAGATAGTTGTTTTTGTATTATAAAGGAAATTTAGCATTTATTTTTGAACATATTTTGGTATAAGAAATTTTATGTAACCAATAATTTTACAAAACACAAGAACAGATACATAGCATTTCAGATACTACCTGTGTATATAATGTGCACCCTTATTTTTTTTCTCAAAAGTTTGGACAAAAAAGTGTGCATTATACACAGCAAAATGTGGGTGTATGTCTATAATATTTTGCTGGGGACATATGTGGGGGGACCAAAAATAACTGGAATTTATTTATAAAATTACGTATTTATTCTTCCATGTTTAAACTTCAGTTACCTTCAAAATACTCTCCATTTGATGCAATACACCTAATGAGTTATTTTTCCACTGCTCTAAACAGTTTTGAACTCTTGATTTTGATGCCTTTTAATGTTTCTGCCTTTTTTTGTCCAGCCTCTTCCACATCGGCAAACCTTTTACCTTCAAGGACTTTTTCATCCGGGGAAACAGATGAACAAAGTCACTTGGGTGATAGGCGGTGAACAGGGAGGGTGGGGGAAGGGGGTCATGCTGTTTTTGGCCAAACACTGCTGAACATTCAGTGCGGTGTGGGCAGGTGCCCTTGTAAATCACCCCTTGCGAAATGGGCAAATGCATTGAAAGAGTCTTAAAAAAATATTCACTGAAAATGAACTCAGCCTCTCACAACAACGCCAGCTGGCACAGTGATCCAGGTGGGTTCCCAGAACACTCACCTAGTGAGGGGAGCCTGGACTACAAGGACCTGCCCTCCAGAATAATTCTGGTTCTTTTGGGTCCCCCCTCCTATTTCCTCTTACAATCTTGCAAATGTCATGCACTTGGGTGGCAGGGCCCAATATATCCCAGTCACATTTTTATGTTTTCTATGCTAGCAAATGGTAGTTGGCATTATTGATTTATCTGCCTAATTCAACACACTGGAGTTGTCTATGACATTGCACTTAGCTTCCACATCAAATCAGCAACCAAAGTTTGTTCCGACTTTCACATCACTACTGTGTATTTAACACGCTTTCATCTCTAGTACGCCTCCAGCTCACGTCACCATTTTCTCCCGTTTGGGATGACATCTGTGCCCTGTGATGTCATCGGCATTCCCGTGGGCCTGCACCCTCCACGCCATGCTCCACACTGTGGGCTGAGACTGCCAGCCCTTTGATGAGTGGGCCCACCTTGTGTCAAGATATACGCCAACATTTTTCAAATGAGGCTTCTAAAGGGTTGGACGGTTTCAGTGCTAGCATGACGTCCTTTTGCGAGAGCTTAAAAGATGTTTCAAGCGGCGTACGAGCAGCAACGGTTTTAAAGGAACCCCTTTCCCGGCCCTCACATTCCATATGCATCCTTTCCTAGCTTCAGTATAATTCACTCATCCAGAATCAGTATAATTCAGTATAATTCACTCATCCAGAATCTCGTTACGGGTTAGTCCTTCACTGGGCGGAGCGCTGAAGGGCCCCTGAAAGTGGAAGATCTATCCCATCTAAGGTCTTACTGCTTGTGTTTATGTTGAGCTTATTGCCATTGCGCACGGAGCATGGCCTCGGAAATGAGTTGCCCTGGCGATCATCTGAATGCTCTGAATCCATGCGTGTTTGCAGAGCGTGGGCAGGGAGAGGGGTGCTAGGTAGGCAGTCTTCTGTTAAGACTCCCCATCTTGAAAGATGGGCTCCCCATCTTTCATCCACTGACTTTCAAGCCCAGCGCAGGTCTTATGGGAGAGTTTGATGAGGCAAATCAAAAGGAGTGTTTGCTTCAATAAATTAAATTTTTAAAAATGACCTTTTCTCCCACCTGTCCTCTGGACGCAATTTATTTTGGATATATCCATGGCCCTAAGAGGTGCCTTAGTTGGAAAGTAAAGTGCCTTTAAGTAGATCAAGAAGTACATGCTATCAACATTGATCTATTTCAAAATAAAGGAAATGTTTCCAGGAATTACCAGAATTTTCAAGTTACGCTGGAGAAGATCCACAGACAGAAGCGTGTGATTTTGCCAACCAGCGTGCATTTTACCATCGGTCCACATGCTGAACTGTGTGACAGCAAGTCGGGTGAGACCAGGGACTAGGTTTTCAAGAAATCCCTTCCCAGGATGTTTCAAGGTCAGAGCGGCCGGAAGGGGACCTGGGTGTGGTTCTGAACGCTGGAGCAGAACAAACACTGCTGTTCTCAGAAGGCTGTCTCAGACGAGGTGACCGAAAAGTGCCGGGAACCCCAGTTTGTCCTTGCTTCCCTCTGCTTTGCCTCCCCACCCATGGCTGTCTCTGCTGGCCACCAGCAGCCTGGGGTCCCATGAGGCACTTGGGTGTGCTTGCCTATTGGGTTTGAAGGGACTTGGCCTCCCCTGACCCCTCAGGAAGGGGTCTTTGTTGGAAGGCAATGTTTCCCAAAGGGCCAGCATCCTCCCAGAGGTCCCCTCCTCCTACCCCACTGCATCCCCAACCGCCACTGAACATAACAGGTTTCTTCCAAATTGGGCAACTTCTAGGTCTTTGTAAGTTACAGGCTTGGAGCTAGTTCCATTAACTTCATTTGCTTTGCGATCCCTACTTTAAGGAAAAGTCCCTCTAACAGGGGTATTTTTTTGAGGGGAGAAGGGAATCGATCGACAACCTGACTCTAAAATGTATGTGGAAATGCAAAAAAGGAAAAAGAAAAAGAAAACCCTGCCAAAGCAGTACTCAGAAGAACAACTTCGTGAAACTTTCACCACCCGCTCTGAACTCATCATGGAAACACAGTGAGGGCCGTGCGGGGTCAGTACGACGACAGACGTGTGCCCCCACGGAACACGGTGGCCCGGCCGCAGAAGCACAGCGCCCATCAGCCTCCTGAAGTGCAGGGTGGCCGGAGGCGAGAGCCTCACCCGCCCCGCTCCCCATCCTTCTCCACCGCTCAGGGCAGTGCTGGGCACGAACGGAAACTTGCCCGCGTCTGCTGACTCCAGAGAATGGTTACGAGGGCTTCCTCCTGCTCTGGCCTCACTCGGAAAGCAGCGGAAATGTCGGTCATTCTGCCGACATGAACGCAAGGCGCGGTAGTGGGCCAGTGAACCTCTGAAACACTTCCATGACCACACACAGGCGGAGAGACGATGCGGTTTATATATTCTTCGGTGCGTTATAATCGAAAGCCGAGAGAGTTCTTTAACAGAGGAGCTGGCCTGAGTTCAGACAATGGATGGCGTCTCTAGGCCAATTGCAGAGGGGTTTCAGTGAGGCACGAGCTTAGCCAATAAGACAAACTGAAAAAGCCGAGCCCAAAAGGTTACACTGTTTGGGCAGAAATAGCCTCCCAGAGGTGCGGGTTCCAGGAGGCCTTTGAACAGGACGCCACCACGATACGAGCAACTGAAAAGGATGAAGATAAAAGTATCGCCTTGAAGGAAGTTGGATAAATAAATGTGTAAAATGCAGAGCAGCAAGTCCAGAGAAATATTCTGAATCGCGTGTCTAATCCGTTGTTTTGTTTGCTGTTGACCTGGGAGCATGCCAGAATGCTTTATTGTGCTCATGCAGGTGCTTTCTAACGATGGGGTTTTATAGACAGGTACACGTCCACGCACATCGTTTCGTTTACCAGCTTGTCAATCATTACAGGACGTTGGTATCTATGTTGATAAAAGAAATGGTCTTTCATTTTGGTTCTTACTGTGTCTTTTACTAGTTTTGGGCTTGAGTAAAACACAGAATGAGTGAGGTAACCTTCCGTTATTTTCCTATGGATAGAAGAGTGTGTATAACAGAACAGTCTGTCTTGTGAGAGTGTCACAGACGTAACCTGAACGCCAGTGGTACCTAATGTCGCCTTTGCAGGAACAGTGTTACCCAGCGCTGTGGCCGCACAGAACCCTGACAATGATGGCGTGTGTCTGTACTTGCAGTTGGGACCTGTCTCTCAATCCTGATGGTCATTGCAGGCACCTTCTTTCTTTCCTCTTTGGAAAGGACAGCAGAGGAGAGGTATTATTCAACAAGTGGCAATGGAATTCAGGTCGCACCAAAGACAAGTCGCCTCAGAAGGAGGTCAGGCCGGGTCAGGCTGGGTGTGCGCTGCATTATTACTTCCCAGGGACTGGGCCCCACTTCCGGGAATTCACGTCTCATTGTCCACGAATTGCCAGGTGCTGCGAGTGTGTGTTCGCAGGTGTGTGTCCACCTAGTAGTGTCACTCAGACATGGGGAGCTTGGCCTTGGGTCTAGTTTGTGGACACCGTATAAGGCTTTGATGTTTGCAATGTGTTTGCTAATTTTTATCCCCATTTCCACACTGACCCAAGGATTATTGAGATGTGTGTGGCTCATCTTCCACTTTTGGTGTCTTCTAGCTGTCTTCCTGTTACTGATTTCTGCTGTATGTCCACTTTGACCTTGGCACATAGTCTTTATGATTTCTGTTATCGGAGATTTATTGCATCTTGCATTATGTCCCAGGTGTCAGTCCTATGTTGCCTTGTAACAAATGACCCCAAAACGTAGTAGCGAAAATAGCATTTATTCTGTCACGGTGTTGGTGGGTCAGGAAGTCTGGCTTTGGGTCTCTTCCTTCCAAGGCTCCAGCCTGACTCTGAGTTCTCCTACAAATATTTTAAAATGTCCACATCTTAATTTCACCATCTTTAACTTTATGAATGAAATATTATCAAATATGTACATTTTATCACTCCAATTGGCTTGCTGCATGACCGTCACTAGGCTAACCTCGGGGCAATGCAGTTAAATAAAATACCACAGTTACCCATCACTGAGTACAAATTACAACACGGCCAGTAACATAAGCTGACTGTGACATGAGAATGAATAACGTACTAGAGGTCAATAAATATTAGATTCATCTGCTGACTTATTTATAGGTACGTCTATAATGCCGAGGACCTTTCAAAGCTCACGTCATTCAGAAAATCTGAATGCCTGCAATTTAACACTGACTGGCTCAGTTTTCCATCCGGTGAATTTGGGCCCTGCTGGCGGTCTGCAAACCATCCACGAATCTTGCTTCTACTTACACGGAAAAACAAGTACACCCCCTACATAGCCAGCACGCTCCTTTCTATTTCACCAATTTTTAAAAAATATTAAATCTTAGGACACTGTTAAGAGGCGTGACATTATATAAAGCATAAATTTTGTTGTGTGAAAACTTAGGCCAGAGTTCTGTCTCCAAAATTTATTGCTTATATGAACTGGAAAAATACGTTTTCCCTCCTGAGCAGCTGTTTTATTCGGGGATGAAATAGTGATGATGGTGATGCTGACATTAGTGAAAAACAACCGTCCTGGCCTCTCGGAGCCTTCCTCTGGGAACCGTCCAAATCAGTGCACTTTGAAAAGCGCCTGTGAACGGACGAGTCAGTACACGTTTACCGCTCGCGACCGAAGGGGAATTCGCGGCCTCAGGTTACCTCTGGCATGACCCGCTTCGGACATACTTATGTCAACAGGGGGCTGTAGCCAGCAGGCCCCTCCCACTGTGTCCAGTTCTCCCATCACAGGAGATTGATGAAATTACGAAGCATCCCTGTACAGAAACATGGCCGTCCTCTGTGCCAAAATCCACCTCTAACCCTTGCACCTGCATCGGGCGTTTTGCAGCCACGGGCTCCACGGGCTGCGGGCTGAAGACTGTTGTTGTCCAGGGCACGGGGCCCCGTGCGGCCGGGAGCGTGGGCTCCCGTTTCCGGCCCGAGGGGGGCAGATTCTGCGGATGCCAAACGCTGGGTGGGAGGTGCAGCCCCGCCATGCACCAGCGGCCCGCGCAGCGCCAGCCCCGGTGTGTGCCCAGTCCTGTGACCTTGACCGCCCGGACCCAGCCAAGGTAACCTCACACGCAGTTACTCCCAGCGCCTGGCCGTCCTTTCTGACTCGTTAGCGGGCCGTGTCCTACCCGTTCCCTGTCCTCTTCTTGCTACAATGAATTGTCTTATCTGACTCGTGTTCCTGCTGTTCATGAAAACGAGTTCAGCTTTGATAAAACTGGAAAGAAGTGGAGCAGCCTGCGGAATACGCTTTCTAGGTGGCTGCAGAACGCGCCGGGGCCGAGTCCCTTTTCTGAGACCGCTCCTTGCGCGGCAAAGCCCTTTCTCGTGGCTTCCCCAGTCGGCCACACTCGCGCCGCCGGGCCGTTCGGGTGTATCCTACTGTCCCTGCGATGTTTCTGGAATTGTTCTAAATCACCATGGGTGCCTCTGTCTTACGAACTCTGTGGCTTTTTTTAGGTACTCCTTTGTTTAGGTATTTCTTGTATTGCTTTATTGCTCCGCAAACCTTGAAGCAGCCCTCTCTCTCCTCCGAGTTAACGAAAATACTGAAAAGTGTCCGCAGGTGTGTGGGATTCTGTGCGATTGCCCGTGCACGCGGAGTTCTTACCTGGGGAGGGTGGGTCGGAAGGTAGGAGACTGCAGGGGTTTTCTTCTCTCTGTGTCCTTAGGGCTCAACCTGGAGCTTTCTCCACAACGTGGAAAACAGCTTCAGAAAAGAAAGAGAAGATGCACGAGTTAGACCTGAACTGGTGACCACTCAGCCGAGACCGTTCATGTATGTGCAGGCAGGACAAGCAAGCATGTTGCCATCAATGACCAGGAATGCACCTGGCTTGGTCTTGCATACAGGGTCCAGCCCAAATAACACCCCCTTTTATTACAGAACCTTTTATTGCAAAAGCACGGGCATGTAATTCTGTAACATATCACAATGTCACACTCAAGCACATAACATGGCATTTTCGGTGAAATGTTCAAATTAAAACTAGAAATGATTACACCCATATGATTAGCCTACCAACTACACTCAAGCAGGTGTTACTTCTGCCGGACCCTGTATGTCTTCAAAAGGACCCGAAAGTTGGGGATATTTGTCAGCAGGTGTCAAGGTAGCTATTGAATTGTGCTGAGTCATTTCTCTTGTTGTCACTTGAGGCTTTCGTTTTATGAAGCTTAAAAAAAAACCCACTGTGTAAAGGAGACCAGTTTGGGAATGCATGTCTCATCACGAGATACTACTGGGTGTTTTGCTGTCGACTGGGGGGAGACATGAAACAAACTCTCGGTGTTTCGGGACCGAGAACTCACTGAGAGGAGCCCTCCGTTTTAGAACGGTGGTTTAACGCCGTGCGCAAATACTTCATGTTTGGACACGGAAAGTCATTTGTTGATCGGCGTCACCGTCCGGTGACGCTTTCATTTGCGGCATCGTTTTCTCCACGGCTGTTCTTGTTCAACCTCTGAGCCTCTTTCCCACGCTCTTTGGAGATGGTCTTCCAGCTGGCCACCCGCTTCTAGCCAACCACCCCTACGGCAGTCATTTGAAAACCGCAATCTGACCTTCTTACTTCCTTGATGAGTACTTTTAACAATGTCCTCAACCTAGAGAATAAATTCGAAACTCATTTTAATGACACTCAAAATATCCTTTACAAGATAAGGCCTGTCTCCCATTCAGGCTTTTGTCCCCATGTTAACCACCCCTTCCCCCCCACCCCCCCCACCCACCTGCAAGTTCAACCCATGTAAAACCACAGCCACGACTGATTTTATATTTGGCTGGGATTTTTGCTTTTGTTTCATCTGCCTATGCGAGGTGGTTGTCTATTTCTGTGCACTTAGGAGCCTTTGTTTGCAGCCTGCAGAGCACCCCATGCCCTGCTAAATAATACACAGAGTTCAATATTTAGCCCCAGAACTACAGCTGTCCAGCCTTCCCAGGTGCAAGTGACTGCTTACCATTTTGTGGCCCCAATGTACTGGATACATATTTTTACTTACCTAATAGTAAACTACATTATATTTATCTATGAACTTGTCTGTGAACCTGCTCTGCATGAGTGGCCTTTCGGAACAGAAACTATAGTATATTACCTGTATTGAGTGCTTAACCTTTAACATGCATTGTTCAATTGATAAAGTTCGTGTTATAGCTAGAAAGAAAACAAATTCAGCCTGAAGTAATTTAAATAGTAGAACTGTAGTGCTCAGTGGCAGGAAGGAAATTCAGATCTAGATAGACTTTGACCCCAAACTCTGAGTCTTTGGAGATGCTGACATTTCAAAGTTTAGAGGCTCCGAACACTAACAATTTCAAACAGAGAGAGAGAGAAATGTGTGCTGAGAAAGTCAAGTAGGGATTTTTATTTCTCTTCCTCCGTTTTCCGCCCTCGTTGTGGTGCTCAGACTGCATCTCCCTTTACACTGGTCCACTCACACAAAACTGTGCTCCAGCTGCCAGCTCGGAGCAGGTTAGTGCAAACTGCCAGGGAAAGGGAACACCCCGCCGTTGGTCTGTCCCTGGCCGGGACACGGGATGACATCAAAGAGCACAGTAGCTGCAGATGACACGGACACTCTACCAAATGACCGTCATCCGTTTTCTGCTGACCCACGTGCAGGGCTCAGCCTGTAAGGCAGTATGGGCTGCGCACAGTCCATGCTGGGGACCTGCAGGAGGCCACGCCCACCTCTCATCTCCTGCTGCTGCTCAGTAGCTCTGATCCGGGGTTCCCAAGGCAGCGGCACTGGTGCTCGGATGCTCTTCTGCAGGGTGACTTTGTCCCTCCTTCGGACAAGAGCTGGGAGTCTCTCCCTAGCCCCTTACACGTCTTGAGACTGGGGTTCATCAGCACCGTGACCCAGACGTGACAGTGTGCTGAGTCGGGGGCTAGAGGTCGAGGAGCTTCCACGCGGGTTCCTCCATGTAAGGAAGCGGATCCAGTCGGCGAGCCCCCCGGAAGTGGTCGGGGTACCAGTGAGCCAGGATGAGCTGCTAGACGTGAGCTGAGGCTCAGCAGGAATGCCCGGCCCAGAAGGACCCTTAGCTGAATGCAGCATGTAAGTGGGCCCAGGTGAAACAAAAGCAGTCCCAGCCAAATATGAAGTCATGATAAACAATAAACCTGTATTTGAAGCTACAGAGTTTGGGATTGTGTCTCACCCAGGAAACATAGCCAAAACAGTTACTTCAGTTTCCAGGTGCAACACATCAACGATTCTACACATACTAGGTTAATGGGAGGGGAAGATGAGAAATACTGTCCAATGGTGATTTTTAAAACAGTAACCTGTTTTCTCTCCTTGCTTTCCTATTCTGTCTTCAGACAAGCAAGCTCTTTCTCTCTTGTTAGAGCAAGAACAACGGTCTTGTATTTCGGTAAGCAGATACCTGCCAGCCTCGGGGAGCGGGGGGACATGGAACTAACAAGGGCCGTGGGTGGGCGGTGGGGGTGGGCATGACTTCTCTGAGCCCGATGGCCGGGCTGTAGTGTAGGGCTTTTCTTGTCCGTGCAGAGGTTTCTTAACTTACTTCTCTCTTAGTTTTTAACTGAAACACTTGATACTAGAAGCCTAAGGTCCGATGGGCCGGTTATTTATAACCCAGATGCTATTTCTGTTCACCTGCTTCCTCTTAGCTTTTCCTTTCTGTCTGTTCTCAGTAGACAGAGAAGTCACCCTTTGTTGGGGAGTGTCGAGTCTCGGAGTGTAAGTCTTTAGTCCTCATGTCGACAGATGCTCAGTGGGCATGGAATTGGCCCACCCGAGGGGGATGGGAGGAGGTGGAGGAGGTGAGAATGGCATTTAGAAGTTTTCACCTACATCGTCAAAACCATATTTATTAAAGCCTTTATAATTGAAAATGCAGAGGCGGAAAAGTAACTTTCTTACGTGCCACCAGCTAACATTTTGGTCTAAAACATCGTTGGAACTTCGGGCAGTAGAGGAAGGACCCAGCCTGGGTCCGTAAGTAGCAGAGCAAATCCAGCTGTCGGGCAGTGGCGCCCGGGCCTTCATCTGGAGTCCCTGAGCATTTCCGCTCACAGAGGATGTGGCTGGCTGCGGTGCCTGCTGCAGCCTGTGTCTGGTTTTCCCTTCAGGGCGGGAACTCTCATTTCCGCCGCTACCACCAGTGCGGGCTGTAGAAGGCACAGAGCTGTAGGTGGTTTGTATCTCTCCGCGGCACTGCCTTTGGCCACGAGAAGCTGCCTCACCCCAGACCCTGCCCCTTGCCCAAGGGCGGCCCGTAAGCAGGGAATGATCAGGGCTGATGGACAGCTCTCAAGGGCCATCCTGGCCTTAGGGCTTCCCCCAGAGGGGTCTCAGCCTTTCCACCTGCTCGCACCGATGGGTGCCTTCCATCCATTCGGAAAATGCTCAGCCACCGCTACTTCAGATAACCTTTCCTCCCATTCCGCCACTTTCTCCCTTCTCTGGAAAGCTGTTGTGCTAGATTGTTCTCTGGTCTTCAAGCATATTAATCAGAAAATTAATTTCTTCATACTGCTTTGGGCTGTTTTGCACATGTATTTTGTAAGTCTTTCAGTTAGTTTCACCCTGACTGTGTCCATATGTTATTTGTTTCATTTGTTGATATTTTAATGAAAAGAATTATATTTTTATTTCCAAAGTTGTCATTTTTTCAAAATATGTGGTCACTTTTCATAATAACCTGTTCCCTCATCTTTTTGATAACACATACTTTTAAATCTACTTAATATATTTTCCTATATGTTTTTTTCTGATGGCCGCATCATTTTCAGAACAGAATTTGTAGATATATCTTTAACTTCTTGCCCTTCACTCTGCCTCATGTTTAGTGATTCCTTTATGGATGGTAAGTTTTAATGGTCAGTCTCTGGTCCTCGATATGTTCGTGACAAGTGGTGTCTAGGATCTCCCTCCCAAATGGATTGATTTCCTTGGATTGATTACACCAGGCGCCTACGAGAAGCTAGATCCTAGGGTCACTGGAGAGCTGTTGTTTGAGTGTCACTGGGACAGGTGGGCGTGAGTGCATTTCGTGGGAAGGCGTTCTCAGAGGAGACACACTGTTCTTTTCTTCTCCTAGAGTCGGGGGGCGGGGACAGCCAGTGCCCTTCCTCCCACTCCCGTGGGGTAGAGAGCGATTCTCGTGCCCTCCCCAGGTGCCTGGGCTCCCGATGGATGGTGGGGGTCCTGGCCACCGACCCCAGCTCGACCCCAGGCTCTGCCTCTCGTCACTCCGAGCACCTGAGACGCACACCTTGCAGGTGCATTTTTGCATGCCCGTGTACCGTGTCTCCCGCACCCGTAGATTAGGGGCCCCTGGAGAACAAGAGCCAGGTCTCACTCACGTTGGGTTTTAAGGGTCCAGGAAGGTGGCCCGCAATTCACTACACGTGTATTGAGTTAGAGTCACTCCCATTGTGATACAGGCCAGTCCTCAGGGGAGATCTCTTTAACCTTTCACCAGGCAGATTTGGGTATTCCCTTCTATTGTCCAATCTTAGCTATTTCAGTATGATTTTTTCTTAAAAAATGGGTTTCCTCCCCTGGATTATGATATTTGGGGCAAAGGGAACATGCCATTTTTATACTTTTCCCCCCTACGGCACAGTGTTGGGTGCACTAGAAGTTTCAAACTTATCTGTGAGACGCATGCATTTGAAAAGGTGGCGGGAGTGAAAGGATGCTGAGAAAAAGTGGTGGGACAGAGAGAGGCAGAGGGGTAGTGCACCTGTCCACCCCGCGTGCGTTTCATCCCGAATGTTCCGTGTTACAGAAAGGTAGCCTTGCAGAGCTTTAGGTCTGTGTGCACCCCAGTTGCGTGCCTTAGCCTGGTCCACAGAATACATATTTGACTTACTGCAATTCTGCCTAGCAGAGCCAAAGACCTCATTTGTAGGCCAGCCAAATGGCTCACACTCCAGCTATTTAATAGTTAACATTTTCTGAAATCACCTCCTCCACTTCGAAATTAGAATCAGTGGATGTTATGTGTTTAAATGACCAATCGTAAGATGGAAGGGAATGTTAATTTCTAAAACACTAGCTGGAGAAAAGAAGTCCACTCATTGAGAACATGCAAATTAAACCGGGAAAAGCATAATTCTGTTACGCATGAGCAATTTCATAATGGCTTTTTTTGTTATAGCAGCTTGTTTGCTGCAGTACCTTTGCCTAATGTAACTGGTGAGCGATTTTTAAAAACTAAAATGGTATGTGTCCCCTACAGAGTCTCCTGTTTAGGGAATTTCTTCCTGCATGTTCAAGTGGTAAAAATACAATAAAATATACTTTAATGAATAAGACAAAAATTATAAAACTAATAGTAAATGCACATTCAAATACATTGTATATCCCTTTCTGACCTTTAAATCTTTTTGAAATATTAATTTTGTTGAGGTAATTACGTCTGGAAGAGTGATTTGTCTAAAAGTCAAAATTAATATTTGATCAAAATAAATCTATGCCCCCCAGCTCCTGAGCGGAACCCAAGAATAATGTTTGTCCTGAGGGCAATGCTCTTGTTTATGACAGATGCTGTTTCTGAGTAAAATGAAATAAATCTTGCCACGCTTGTGAACTTTCCTGGTCCTTTAAGATACATTTACAACAGTTTGTGTCAGTTTGAAAGTGATTCTTTGTAGAGGTAATTAACAGAGGAAATCATTAAACAAGAACTATCTTTTAATTGCTCCTGCATTGCGGCGTAGTTTTTAGTCTCGAGATGAAACGCTCCAATGCGAGATAACAGCCATGCGTTACCACCACCGAGTTCTCCGAGGGGTCCGGCCGGAGTTGTGGATGCTAATAACTTGCCCTGAGGATGCGCGGTTTCAGGAGGGAGTGACGAGCTGTTCCGACATCGCTGGCTCGTGCGCTTTCCTCCTGCCCTTTAAGATCGCCTTAAGTTCGCGTTCAGTTTTGTTTTGTGCTCCAAGATGCCGCTTATTCATCAAAGCTTCCACCAAATGGAGCTGAGGCGAGTTTACTTAAAACTAAGGGGGTTAGTTATTGATTTCCCCGCGTCAGCACGGCCCACACTTGCCTTTCCGCCAGTCCCAGCACCCTGGCAGGTGTTTTCACTGGCACCTGGTCTGCAGGCCGTGATCGCGCCACTCTTAGCTTGGAAGTCAGTGATCTGGTTGAAGGTCACTGAAGCATGGTGCTGCCTTTAATTAGAGAAACATTGCATTTTTTTAAATTATTTCTCAAGCCAGGCTTCACGTTTATTTGGCAGAATTAAAATGATTCTTTATGAGTTTTTCTTTTAAGATGAGGTAATTATAATAGTTATAGATTAACAGTGCTTCGTAAACATGAACAGATCCTGTATTAGGTAGTAAAATTAGTTTTTTCCACTAAGCAGAGATGCATGAGAAACAGGCATCATTACTGGGCACTTTGACCACATAGTAAGTGTCAGGAGAAGAAAAGTTGGCTAGTGACCACTTCTTGTTCTAAAGTCTTCCCTTTTATTTATTGGTGTACAGTGATCAATGATGAATATTAGTTGGGCTGTTACAAAAGAATATTCTATAAGGAGATATATAATTATATGACATATAAGTATATAAATTATGTATATACACAACTTAAAAATGCAGAGGGGAGGGCTCCTTTTGTGTTAGATGACACAGAAAATTGGCTCTGTGATGATGGATGGCTGTTCTGCAAGTCCAGAGCCTAAATACCATCTTGTCTAAAACAAAGTAACAAGGGAAAACAAATGGAGTATTTCTAAATAACGTTTTATTTAATATTTAAGATAGTTATATAATTATATTAATAAATTCCTACCTGTAGATAGTTAATGTCATCTATGTCCCAACCTGTTTGTATATTGAAACTGACCAGAGGGTTTTTTAAAAAAAACTTCAGATTTGGAAAATAAATTATCACATTATTTTCCAGTTTCCTTTGTAATTTGCAATGCATGCTGCATTTTTCAAACTTGATCTAGAATAAATTACATTTTATACCTGATCATTTTTTTTGTAAAATGGAAATATAGATCTTTGCCAGTTAGAGCATGTAGATTCTCAAACGTCCTATAAATATTAATGGGATGATAGATTGATAGTAAACATAAATTCGTTGAAAAATTGTCCATTTGGCTTAACAATTTAGAACCCTGGTTATTTGATAGACTGTCTGGGAGAAGAAAAATGGGGAAGATAGAGAACTGGCCCAAATGACACCTCTCCTCGTACCTTCCAATCCCAGGAGGGCAGAAATGCACAAATGTGTTATTTTTTCTAGGCGGGCCACTGTATGTGGGGGTTGTGGAAATTGCGTGTAGCCTTCATTGGATATTGGCCTAACAAGGCACAGATTTTCTGCAAACTGTTTCCGTCACCAAGCATGTAGAGTACAATTCCATTCTGAGTTAGCGCGATCCAGTCTGTGTCGACAGGACCGAGCCCGCAGAGCCGTGTGACGAGCTCATCTGGCCAGCAGTGACAATGCTGCCCAAACAAATGCCGCCAGTCTCTTGCATCGACGCCGTGCCCTGAGCTGCGTGCCACGTCATTCCGTGTGTTTTTTTCTAAGCCTCCTAAACGGCCATGGAAAACAGGCGAAGGTAGACTCAGTCAGCTGCAAAGCTGTTCCTTCAGCCCCCAGCTCCCCGGTCCCCCAGGCGGCGCGCAAACGTTCTCCGGCGGAGGTGGGCGGTCTGTCGCTCACAACACCTTTTAGTATTTCCACCTCTCCGGAGATGATTACAAAATTACACTGCAGCTGGAATATCTTTTTTTTCAGCTAACACTTCCAGAACAACATGCCACCGCAGGACCAAATTTAGTCATGGGAAGTAGAAGGAAGAGTAATTTATTAATGAATTTTCTTGTGGATTTGGGAAGGTGTGGGGATCAACAGAATTCCTCATCCATACAGGAGGTTCTGCAGGCTCATACCCACCCCGTAGGGTCGGAGGCTCAAAGGCTGTGAAAGAGCCCTGGCTGGCGTAGCTCAGTGGATTGAGTGCAGGCTGTGAACCAAAGTGTAGCAGGTTCGATTCCCAGTCAGGGCACATGCCTGGGTTGCAGGCCATGACCCCCAGCAACCGCACATTGATGTTTCTCTCTCTCTCTCTCTTTCTCCCTCCCTTCCCTCTCTAAAAATAAAAATAAATAAAATCTAAAAAAGAAAGGCTGTGAAAGCCAGAAACATTTCCTATGCCTGTTAGTTCCCTGAGCATACCAAAATCTGCAAAACTTTTCAGTGTCTCTCCTTGACCTCATAAATAAATTCTAAATATTGGCCTTCTTTCTTATTTCCCTTATGTCTCTACCTTGGTCAGACTAGTTCTTTAGGGGCAATGGTCTTTGGAAGGACAATCCATGCTCAATCAAAGTGAGCAAAAGTAGTGTTAAAAGGGTTGGGTCCGTAACCAAAATTTGAGAAGCCAAAGTACTTAAGAACCTCAAATATTTAAAAGCCCGCCGTACTTAAAAACCCACACCCAGGGGCTTTACAGATGCTGATCAAACACTAGCGGAGAGATCCCACAGCAGCGGCTGGAACCCTCCACACCTGCTGCGAATCTCTCGGTGGGTGGGGGGGGCCCTTTGAATTCTCTGCCCCGCTGGGCACCTTCAAGCATTTTGCTGGGCGTCTTCCCGGAGAAGGGAGGACTCTGTAGCTCTCCTTCTGGGCCCCAGAGGGAAAGAGTGTTCCTTTGAGTTTCTATTTTTTCTTGATCTGATTTAGTTTGTACTTTTCCCAAAGCTTGGGTTTCAGTGGCGCCCTGACCCGCCTGCCTCCTCGTCAGTCCTGAGGGCTGGGCCCACGATAGGAAGCTCAGTCCAGTACCAGACACGCACAAGTGTCCGTGTCCACGTGGCTGGAGGAGACACAACCCCGTTTTCCCACAGCCTGATGGAGGAATAGTCCAGCATTTGTTTTGAAATCCTCAGCAGCCTCTCTCCGCCTAGAAATGAACACTTCCCTGAATTTTATTCTCGTAATTTTAGAACGCGCCCTTACACGCCATGTTGCTATTTAATGTTACCTATGTTGACACTCACACGAATGGGAACGTCACGTCATGCTAAACCCCTCCTGCGGGGTCTCCAGAAGAACGTGGAGTCCAAGGGCAAGGAGGAGGGGCGCTGGGGCTGCCAGGGGAAGAAGGTAGTTGGCAGGGAGGTAGGAAAGCGAGTGTTCGCCGAACCAGACAGGGGGACCCTGCGGGTGCTCGGATCTCTGGGCTCCCCAACTGTTTTATTCCATGGCCCAAACAGGCATCCAGCTCCTCGTCTCGGTGTTGCCTGACGTCATCAGTGGCTTCCATGCATGCGCGGTCCCAGCAATACATCTCCAATACACGACGAGGGAGTTAACTTGTCAGCGTGTGGCCGTACACCTTTTAGGGGCTTCCCTTAATTCCTTGTCCACCTTGACTTGCTCGTTTCTGGGACACAGTGATATTCTGACCCATAATTGGGGCAGCTGTGGTCTCTGGTTGTAATAAAAAGATAGAAAGCTAGTTAAGTTAAAAAATGTATAGGAATGTATATATCTAAGTTCATTTAATTATTTTAATTATTTTATGTAATATATTAAGATGGTAAAAATCATTGAATACGTACTGTGTTTTATGTATTTGATATTCATTCTATCTAACCCTTCACAACAACCACAAAACAAAAATGAAATTAATTAAGGAGAACATGCATTTCCTATTGTAACTGTGAAGAAACTGATACTCAGAAAATTAATTCGTCTTAAGCCATATAATTAACAACTAACTGATGGGCTCTAAGTATGTATCACCTCAAGATAATGCAATAATCCCTCTGAAGCACTTCTCTAATTTTTAAGAAAGAGTTTTCCTAATTCAGGTGTTACCAATTTTTAAGGAAGTTAATAACCATCCACAAAACCATTTTTGTAACAGAAGATACACTTTCAAAGAAAAGGGCCTGGATGAAGTGTTCCTAATGATGGGGGAACTTTGTATTTAACTTACATATAAAAATAAAAATCAGCAGGATACAGTTTATATACGGAAAATACAGTTACCCAGAGAAAGAAACTTGTCTTTTAGTGTGTTTTGATAGAAGCGCCCCATAGGCACTCAGACGCGCCCCCCACTGAGCATTAGACGCTACGCATCCAGCAGTAAGGAAAGTGAACTTCAGCCCTGACCACGCAGCTCGGTTGGGTGAGTGTTGCTTCCCAGAGCGAGGGGTCACCGGTTCAGTTCTCGGTCGGGGCACGTGCCTGGGTTATGGGCCAGGAGGCTGATCGATGTTTCTCTCCCTCTTTTTCTCCCCCTCGTCCCCTCTCTCTAAGAATGAATGGATGAATGAATGAATTAAAAAATCTTTAAAAAGAAAAGTACAATTCATATTCCGGTGGTAGCATTATTTAGTTATTAAATTATCCTTGTGAACAGATCGCTAGCAAATTTCTTTTTGCTCGATCGTGAATGCAGCAGAGACTTGGGCATTGCTAAGTTTGCTGTGTAGTTTTCATGAGCTCTTTTTACCTCTGATTACATTTGCTCTTGTTGTTCAGGGTGGCTTGGCATCAGCAACTAGCTTTGTTGGCAAGACCCAAAAATATTTTCATCGGAAATGATCAGATTCGTCATGAAAGAGGAAGATTGATCGCTTTAAACATTATGAATAGGCTGAAAATATTGGGGATCTTTTAAAAAATGATGTGCATGTTATAAAAATAAATCTTGAAAGGGAGCTATGAATATTTGTCACCTAAGTATGTCAGTTTTATTGCATTCTTTTGCAAGATTATATACCATGAAATTTAAGTAGCTCAGTGTGGTATTTGGTCCCAAGTAGATGATACATAAATCATCTACTGATTGATGACAGGCATATGCTATCATCAAAGGTAAACTAGCAATAGAACTCATAGTTTGAAAAAATATTAATGTTTTACTAATTACTGAAAAGATACGTTTATCTCTCACCACGTCTACTATTAACGGGCCAGCCAAGCCACCGTCATTTTTATTACTGCAGCATCCTAACTCACCGTTCTGCTGTTCCTTGCCCACCCTTCCTCTGTTTTGACCTCAGCAGCCGAGGGTGTGAGTTCTAAGTCAGTTGGTGATAATTCTCTGCTCGGCTTCTCCAGCTGCCCCAGTGAAAGCCGGATTTCTCACCCCGACCCTCCTTGCCCTCCGTGACTTCCTCCTTCGCCCCGTCTCTCTCTCCGAGCCAGCCTTGCTGAGCTCCTGGCCATTACTAAGAACCCCCTCGACCAGGCACACACGCACGCACGCTGAGCTGGAGCCTCTGTACTTGTCCTTCCCTCTTCCAAACGGTGTCCCCCCAGGTGGACGTTCGGCGCGCTCCCTCTCCGCCTGCAGGTTGCTGTTCGTGTGCCTCCCTGCTGGGAAACCCGACCTGAGGGAACAGCCCCGCCCTGCCTGCTGTGTTGCTCTTCTCCCGGCCTCTGTGTAGACACGGTTTCGTTTGTTTCTTGCCTCTCGCCAAGATGCAAAACCTCTGAGGCCAGAGATTTAGATGTGCTTCTGAAAGTCTAATGCAGCTGCTAGGCACTAAGTGAATACGAACAAATCAAACATTTGTTCGACTGAACGCATGGATGAATGGATGAATAAATACATGATTTTTAGAAGTAGCTTCAGAGGGTGATATTCTCAAGCCTAACGGTCTTCAGTGTGTTTTCTCAAATGCAGAAAATGACTACTCTCAAACTTCTCCTTACATAACCTGTAATGCTACGCTAGTTTTTCTTGAAGAAGTTTTCTAGAAGTTTGTTAGGCCCGACAGCCTAGATGAACATATATGTATCATACACACACAACTGACCTTTTAGTGAGTTACCTTATATTCCTTTTTACTTTTCAGAATAAGCTTTACACAAAGTCCATTGTAATCTTTTTTACCTCCAACGTACCTACAAAAATATCTGATATGCATAAACATAAAATCGTCTCTTAAAAAATGACAGGGCAAACCGTTAAAAATTGGTCAGCAAATGTGTCAGTATTAAAACTGAAATAGCTTATATGTCAAATGTCAGTTCAAAATGGAAAAAATGCAGGCCACACCCTGGGAGAAGGTATTCTTGAAATTTATATATTGCTGTAACAATGTTTAGAATAGTGGGAAAAACCAAAGTGACCTGTTTCTCAGTAGAGGAATGGATAAACTTGGGCTTATGTAATGCTACTGTTAAAAAAGAAATTTAGCAAGATATATAAAAGTGTATACATCTCAAAATAACATTAGCTAAAAAGAACAAGTTACGAAATTGTGTTCAGAAGTAGTTCTTTCAAGGGAGGAAAAATAAGGAATACAAAATACAGCTTTAAAAGTACTTGTATTTTTTTAAAGAAAGAACAAACTAGCAGAAATTTTAACAAATTTTATCCTTCTTGATGAGGGTATAGGTGTCTCTTTTATACCTGTTTTTCCCCCACCAACACCAATTTTGAAACAGTCTCCTATTTAGAGAAAAGTACATTTGAAATAACTTTTCTTTTCTAAACCATTTGAAAATAATGCTGCATCTACAATAAATGCTTCAGTATTTCACCTGAATGCATTCTCCAGCAAAGCCATCAAAATAAGAAAATTAGTCTCAGTACATTAGTATAAGACTCCATTGAAGTTTTAACAATTCCTAATATTATTTTCCTTTCAAAAGGAACTGGTCTGGAATCTCGCACTGCATCTAACTGTTGTCTTCTGGTTTTCTCTAATTTAGATAATTTCTTCAGCTTTGCTTTACTCTCATGACCTTGACATTTTCGGTAATAACAGGACAGTTTCTCTGCAGCGTGTTGGGGAAATATGATTGACAACAGAATCTCCTTCAAACCCAGAACGCCTCTCTACAAAGCTAGAGGAGGAAGAGCCATTTCTAGCTTTATGAAGGAACATCCATTAAACCAGAGCACGCTCCCGTCGCGGGTTGTGCGCTTAGAGGTTGCAAAGACAGGGAGAAGTCTCGCCTTTCCGTGGTCAGGCGGAGAGAGCCCACTGCGTGCACCTTCTCGCCGTAAACCAGCGCCAGTCGTCCAGCAGGAGGCCTCGACAGCGCCGTGTCACCTCTGTGTGCTGCGTGCTGCCCAGTGGGCTGCGGCTCCCGGGGACCCTGTGATTGAGAGACGTCCGCAGTGCCCTGGGCTCACAGCCCCCGCTCAGCTCCGTGAACTCAGCCTGCGGCTGCTTTCGTGGAGCCTGTGCGTCCGCAGACGACGGGAGATCGGCTGCTAACTTCTTCACTGCTTGCGTGCGTTTCAGGGCGACGCGCCCCAGGCCCCTGAGAATGCGTCCCTGCCGTGTGTCTTCCGGCTGTCGCAGCTCCTCCTGCGAAATGCTGCTATGGAAACTCGGGGACGTTTCTGTTCAAACACGTGAAAGTGAAAGGTGGTTCCTGTTTGTATGTGGTACAAACACTTAAATATTCAATTGAACCGGAAAATATTTATAGGATAATAAGACAGCTTTGAATTCGAAGGAAAAGTAAATCCAAGGACTTACCAGTGAACAAGCCAAATTAAAATAATAAAACTATGTCTCCAAAAAAAAAGGAGAGTAAAAGCCAGTCTCCTTGTGTAAACATTCTGAGATGCTAATTACGCCTCGATGTATACGCGGGGTGCTAATATATCCTCACCAAACAGGGCTTCCAAGCTGAGTAACCAGCAATACTGTGATTGACTTTAAGCGTGCCACATCGTACAATTTTCCTCTATAAACACGGCTCAGAGTGTAGGATGGATGTATCCTAATGAATTTAAATAACACAGCTTGTGACGCACAACTCCGGGGACTCTGATGCAGTTTCTGAAAAGTGGGGCATTTGTCACTTAAAATTGTCAGTTATTATACACTTTCAGACCAGACGAACAGCAGAGCACATTCTGCATTAATGGAAATGCTGTAATACTGAGCTGCAAAAACATTATTTTTATAACAGTGTGCATTTCTCCTTGTCCCTCTCTCTTTGAACGCACCTGAATGTGCTTGGTCAGTGGTTTTGGAAAGAGAGGTGTTCTCAACTATCTGTCCCTGATTTTCTGATATATCTATATCTCTCTATGTAAATAAATATATATATTTATATGTATATGTATGTATGTATACATAAAAATTAGGTGAAGATTAAGGTCAATATGTGTTCTTCTCCCATTTTGTAGCTGCTTTCTCAGATAGTTCAGGCATCTTTGTCTTCAGGAGACTAGTTAGGGAAAGAGGCAAATTAATGCTTGCAGGTCTGAGAAGTAATTATGGTCCAGTGCCTTGAGGGTATGAGAGTTTTCACTTAGAAATGGAATTGTTTAATGCAAAACAAAAGTTAGGGCCAATCAAAGGCGAACAAGCACAGAAGTCATCGGGGAAACGACTGTAAAGCGTGGGGCCCAGAACACCGTCTGATGATCGGTCCAGCAGGTCCCAGACGCGGCTGGCGGAAATGCGTGCCTCCGGTGGTGCCGTGGCCGTGGCCGGTGCCTGCACGGTGAGCAAGGCATAGGAAAAGGTCAGCATCTCTGGTACTATGGGGCGGGGTGCAGACGTTTTTGGCATTTTTTGTTCAAGCGTCTTTGTCATCAAATCGACATATAAGAATATAGGAATGCCTTCTAATATTGCCCCTAAGATCTTGAACCTTGGTCTCGTATTTTTTTATATAATTGGGGGACAGCAACAGTATGCAGCTGGTTAGAACTCTGCGTGATGAAATGGCATCACAGTTGCCGCCTACAAAGTACGTGCCCAAACGAGACTCTCCATTCCTTGGCACGGTGTAGTTTAAATTACGGTAATTCATCTCTTATCTGCGAAAACTTTGACCCTGTCAATTATTCGTGCAATGCAACCAGTGGAGTTTATTTTCCTGTAAAAGCCAATGCTATGAAATACACACATGTAGATTTAAAAACGCCTAGTAACAGAAGCTTTGTCCACACTGGTCCGCTGTTTTTCAAGGACGGTGGCCCTGTCCAAGGTGAGGTGTACCTTCTCGCGGTGCCGCTGTGAGAGGTTCACCAAGCTTGTCTGTGTCCCAATCTTGGGCATGTTGTCAGCTCACTTGTAAGGTGAATTTCGCATGCCCCTGCTTTGCACATAAATGAAAATGCAAAGCTCAGAGCACCGCTCGGAGGCGAGTACAAAATAATAGACTTCGTCCTTACTACACTTCAAACAGAGCACTGTCTTTTGACATATCATGAAAACTTAATGTCTTATATTTTACTTTAAAATAGACTATTTTGCTTGTATTTAAAAAAACGCACCAAGTGTTTTACATAAATCTTTATAGCGTGTATGCTACATGCACACTGTTTAATTTTAAAAATACCCTAAAGAATATAGACTTAGCCTAGTTTTATCAGCCATCTCTTCCCCGTCTGAGGGTTTAGTTCTCTTGACTATAAATGTCGCGGAAGATAAGCTACAGCTCTGCCTAACTGGATGTATGCTTAGTAGCTGTTCTCTTTAAGTTACATTCACGGGACGATGCTTCACGTGCATCCCCACGTAACCCTGGCCCACAGGGATTTGTTATAGGGTCAGGACAGTTACATTTTTCCTGAAAGGGCATTCCTCAAATGCACTGTCAGAGGGCAAAGTCTCCACTGTTTCTCTGGAACCCACCACATACTTTTAAAGAGTTCATTAACTCCTTTTTTTTAAGATTTTATTTATTTTTAGAGAGGGAAGGGAAGGAGAAAGAGAGAGAGAAACATCAATGTGCGGTTGCTGGGGGTTATGGCCTACAACCCTGGAATGTACCCTGGCTGGGAATCGAACCTGGGACACTTTGGTTCCCAGCCCGCGCTCAATCCACTGAGCTATGCCAGCCAGGGCAAAAGAGTTCATTACCTGTTTTAGAAAAGCCGAGTTGAACCCGTGGAAATGGGCTCCGTGTACTTGCCCTGCAGTCAGTGGGGCTCTTCTCAGGGAGACTCTGGTACCGCGCGTGCCCATAAGCTCTGCTGCTGTGACATCCTTCCGTGAGAAAACGTTGGGCAAGGAGTAGGCCCGTTATCATTTGAATAATTTGAACTTGCCCAATATTCATATACTTCAGACATAGCCTAGACAGAGCCTACCGATATATTTAGGCTTACAAATAACTCTGGGCTAACGAAAACTGTTTTGTCATGCTTGTCAGCTGTAAATTGTTTTAAAGTATCTTCGTATTTAGAAAACAGGCTGAAATGTGGTGAAAATATATACAGTTGTGCCAGTAAAATGCAGTGTCCCTCACATCATTGCAGCACTCACACTTTACCTTGAAGGGAAGCAGTGAACTGGGTGCGTGGGCAGTGGCTGTGAGACCCGAAACTCAGTCGAACCCCCTAAGACATCCAGTTCCCCTCCAGTTCCAACGTCCTCCGCAGCCCCAGCCCAAAGAGCCTATTGCCCTAGGCAGAGGAGGCCAGGTCTTTGGTTCAGTGCGCGTGACTTAAACAATCACCATTAAATATGAAAATACTCTAATTACATCTCAAATGTTGAGAGTAATACCAAACATGAACTTTTCAAAACATAATATAGAATCCACCAAACACAAATGTTTGCATTTGATGCTCCCTGAAATAAACTTTCGTATGGAGAAGGCAGACTAGGGCATAAAACGCCGAACGCTACTTCCAGCCTAGGTCTCGCTGCACAGCAAGTGCAGGGACCGGATCAAAGAGCCTCATGCCCCGAGCAGAGGCGGCGCCGCCCTGGAGGGGGACCAGGAAGGAGCGCTCAGGGGCAGCGCGTCTCCTCGGACACACGCATCCTGCCAGGTTGACCTAGAACATTATGTCAAGCTCCTTGTCAAATTACTCATGAAATATGGATGTTCCTGCATTTCAGAGAGAGATTCGATCTTAGAAGACATCAAAAAATAGCCGATATTATTAAAGAGAAAAGCTGCGGTGTGGAAACATAAAATGCTGTAACTATTTACTATTTCATGATTATAAAGCATCTTTCCAGGGCAATATGTAATTTCGATAAGATTTCTTTTAGGTACCCACATTTGAATTTTAGAAGTAATTAAAAGGAAAAGAATTAGTCGTCTTGAACCATACTCCTAATTTAATTCCCTACTGGCCCAAATTCACAGTGAAGTCAAAGAGAGGAAAATTAAAAACTTCCTTCCTGGAGGTTGAAGTTTGCAACATGAAGGGAAATGCCCAGTTGGAAAATACATCTAAAAACGATTCCTGTAACCTCAAATTTATTTAATATAGTATAGTGGAAACTGGACAGCATGTTATTAAGACACAAATGACTCTCAAATAGACTGCATTTTCAAGACAAGTTAATTATGAAAAAGAAGCATTGAAGAAGTTCTGGGCATTGTTGCAATAAAACGGTTTTGTAAGGAGCAGGGAGAAACAGGTAGCCCAGCTGGAGACAGATCCTCATATCTCACATTTACCTGGTACTTCGTGTGCACTAGTCACTGTTCTCAGTGTGTGGCATTAAAAATTGAAATGAAAAGGTGAAAAGCCACCATTTCGCCACTTCCATCATGTGGCTAATACCCTGGAGACACAGAGAGGCTAGGTGCCTTGCCACCGGAGTGGCTGAGCCATGATGTGAACCCTGGGGTGTCTGCTTCCATAGTCCGTGCCTTTACCGTCATAATACGCTGCCTCTAGTGACCAGAAAGAATGGGGCGGTGTCCTCGGTGGTAGAACAGAGTTTTGTGAACTGGTGGAAGACCAGGGGACTGAGGCCCGTCGGTCTCATTCTACCTGGTCAGCAGCAGCTCAGAGACGCAGCTTCAGGCTCCCGCTCGCTGTTCCCCTTGAACTAGGTCAAACGAGAGCGCCTAGCTCGATTTAGAGATGCATCTGTGGGTGGGTGCTGTATAACTTCTAACTTCAAGTATGGGTGGGATTCAGCCTACTTCAGACACGAGTCACGCAGAAGCTGTGGGAGGGCGAGGAGAAGGAAGACGGGAAATGCCAGGCCTGCTATAGCGAGTCGTGAAGATGCTCACCTTGAGGTTTGGTGCCTGTGACGTTGGCATGTGACCAGGGCCCTGGAGCATCGATGGGGAAATGACGGGGGGGCTAGTCTTCCTTACCCATGAAGAGTACGGCGGTGAGGGGAGTGGACGCTGGGCGGGAGGGAGCTGGAAAGACACTTGGTGGTCACTGTGCTAGATAACCATGCAGTGGCGACCCCTGCACGCCGGGCGCCTGACCCCGTGGCACACCTTGCATGAGGGTGAAGGTACAAGTTGCATTATGGGAAACCTGCTGGTTGGTATGAATGGTTCTCTTCACGCATGTGATAGGCTGATGGGACCCTGGTAGTGAAACTAGGTGAGGTGTCCCTCAAGTGACAGTTAGTGCAGAATTAGGCCTGACACGGGGCATCGTGAAGGAAGGGTGTCCATGGAGAGGCGCCAGTGTGGAGTGCTCTGGGGTGGGTGGTGGTGCGGTCTTACAGGACTGCCCCCAGCCGGATCCCAGCGAGCGGGACACAGCACAGAGCAGGGGACAAAGTGGCGGCAGGTCCAGACTGTGCGTGGCTGACAGGTGTCCTGGCCAGTTTTGTATCTTCTCTGGAAGCAATAGGAAGTCGTGAATATCATTCGGAGAAAGTGTGGGTGGAGGAGCATGGTTTGATCAGGGATTTTATTTTACTTACTTCGTTTTCATTATTTTTAATTAAATGTATTGGGGGTGACATCGGTTCATAAAACTGTATGGGTTTCGAGTGGACAGCTCTGTGAAACACCATGTATATGTGACAGTTTGGATTTAAACGGGTGGCCCCAGCATTACCGCGGTAGACAGGGTGCAGACAGAAGTGAGGTGCTCCGGCTGCTCGCGCGCAGGTCACGGGGCCGAGGGACAGGGCACGTGGGCTGTCACGGGGCCACTTGTGTGCAGGACAGATGCCGTTGCCACGCACTGAGACGGACAACAGTGGACTGAGGCAGCCCGTTTCTCTTGGTTTCAAATGACCTTTTTCTTTTCAGAAGAATGTGGGTTTATTGTGGCTGTGTTGAGTCTTGAGTGGATACATTGACTCGTCTCTGAGGAATACGCGAGCAGTCGGATACAGAAGTCTGAAAATAGATGTGCATGCCATCTGCCTCTGGCCAGGAAACCAGCGCCCGTGTCCACACGGGGCTCCTAGGGGGCAGCCGGGAGGCAGAGAGGAGCTTCGGTTCCGGCCCTGAGCACGTTTACTACGTGGTGGAAATAATCCAGCCAATGAGACTGAAAAGCTGCGATCGGGGAAGAGTGGGGTGAGCACTCTTTCACAGGAGCCGAGAAGAGTGTTTCAGACAGGAGGTCATACTAAGCATCATGTCACCCTAGAACACGATGAACCCTGAAGACTCGCGTAGTGACTGGGGTCCTCTCTGAAAGAGAGCCAGAGGCGGGGAGGTGAGACACGGACACCCCTTTCGTGGAGTTTGCTAATGATGAGGAGACGGTACACCAGCACCCCATTCACACACACCACTCGCACGCACCCAACCAGAAGAAGATGCGAGACGTGTTTTCTGTCGCACACGCCGCCTTCCGCTTCCTCCCTGCTACTTGAAACGTGGCCACGTCTAGAGAATCGGTGCGCCCTGTGCTGCTTCCTTCAGGCCAACGCCAAGCTCCAGCTTTTGTGTAGGAGCAGGGAGCCGTCAGTAAGTCTTAAAATGAAATACTGTAAAAGAAATGAAGTCATCGTCAACCTGCTGCATAAAGAAGCGATTCGTATTTTCCTGGACAACAAAGGACTCGCAAACCTAATTGCCACCGGAGTCATTAGGAAACACACTAAGATGTTTGCTCAGACTGACTCGATGAGCAGACCTCAAAACAAAATACACATAAAATAGATCTGTGAATAATGAGGGATTGCACTCTATATCCACTACGACTCTCAGCCCCAAACCCTCAAAGCCCTCTCCGTGCTTCAAAGGTGGGTGGGCCCGATTGTTGCTTTTTCTACATCCTATAGGCTAGGCCGGCTTTTCACCATCATTGTTCATCTGCAAGGGAGATACCCAGAGAGGATACGCCTTTGACTTATTAAAGACTAA
The DNA here is from genome assembly GCF_019186645.2 of Phyllostomus hastatus. NCBI lineage: Eukaryota > Metazoa > Chordata > Mammalia > Chiroptera > Phyllostomidae > Phyllostomus > Phyllostomus hastatus. The sequence goes on along the minus strand of NW_025333607.1, from coordinate 19,529,548 downwards.
GTGGGACTCTCTTCTTGACACAGTTTGTATCCGAAGTTTCTTCATTTGATCGTTTGTGTATTTGACTGCTTCCTGTGATTTTTCTTTCACAGACAAAATACAGCATCCGCTGCAGTGCTATGAAATTCTCTCTAGCCAGAGGATAAGTGCCATTTATTACAATTAGAGAGCTCTGAGGCCAGCTTGGGGCCAAAAATAATAAAGGGACAACTCTTGCTATTTTTTCTCATTTTATTTTTCACCTTTATTTTCATAATATTCTGACTTCTCATTTCAATGATAAATAACACCCAGAAGGTTTAGAATTGCATTAAAAGGCTGCAAACCAATATAAACTGTTTCTTTCCGAGACAACCTCTTCATTCCGTGCCTCCGCTAATTCGATAGTTTACTTTCAGAGTGTTTGAATACTGCGCAAACCTCGGATAGCTTTCAGCAACAGAATTAATTTAAGCAAGGAATGCCACTTGAACCCCAAAACCATTTTCATTACTGACTTCCAAATAACAGTTAGATTAACAGGCAAACACTTAATTACTGTCTCTCTCTTTTTTTTTTAATCAGGCAAGCTGTTCCAACACAAAGTGACAAGGCATTGATTTAGGAAGCTACTTACTTTAAACCGTCACTGACAGGTCCAAAGATTTTCTTTTAAGCCAATGAAATGGACATTAGAGATGAAAAGCGAACAATAAATTGGAAAACTAATGGAGGAAAGAAATCCTGGCTGCCACTATTTTGCATTTTTAGATTTTCAAAGTCCCTTGTGGATGGTGGACGTTGGAGGAAAGACGTTGTGGGTTGAAAAGAAGATTGTGAGCCACTACGGACGTGCTTCAGGGAAACCGGTGTCCTGGTCGATACCCAAACGGGCGTTACTTTAGTGATTGGCCGCAGCTGGAGCCATAGCCGCCAGCTGTTCCTTTTGGAAAAGCTGGGCTGTCGCTATGTGGGTCTGTGGGCTTCATCTCAAAGTCCATCCACAATATCCAATCCCCCCGAGACTGCAGAAACCTAGAACGCCACCATTAGATTTTCCTGTCATTGAGCTGTCACTCAAACACGATAGTAGTGTTCATTGGCCAGTGAATTTCACCCCTGTTACTGAACCACACAGGGGGAGTGATTATAATGGAAATAAGATATACCAGTTATGGCTATATAATTCCATTTTTATTAGCATCAGTCTAAATGTCTGCCTACAATCATTTTTTTTTTGGCTGGAGTAGCAGGACTTGATGGACTATGCATAATAAATGCTTAAAGCTTCTACAAATACAAAACTTTCTGTAGATCAATGGTAATGTGCACGTTTTGAGTACTGAACATACTCTAGCCATGGTATTAAGAGGTTTCCAGATGTTGTTCCATAAAAAAGCATCACTCAGCGAAGTCCAACATGAAACAACTCTAGTAGACGTGGGCCATGTCTGTGGTTCCCCATCATGTCTTGGACATTCTCCTAGGTTTTGAGTAAACCCTTACTTGATGGGATTAGCCTGGCTTCTCCTGCTGCTAGGAATGGACTATGTACTGCCCTCCTCCAAGCAGATACGCCGTCAGGAGGTTCATAGAGATGGGGTTCAATGGGGAAGACACCGAGCTCTGTTTTTAGGAGCATGCGTGCTGGAGGCTGTCGCAGAGCGGCTGGAGTGGGGCCCTGGGAGTCCAGTCCCACGCCTCATTAACGCCCACGATGATTCCTCGTGGTGCTGCAGATCTCAGCGTGTTGTCGGGTTTTGTGGCCAGGTACCTGGCTTCCAGGTACCTGGCTTCCAGGTAGTTTTACTCATTTCCCTAAAGACTTTGTGAGCTGCCTAATATTCTTTAATAACTTGTTTTCTGCCTATCCTATTCACAGTGGACCCTGTTGTTTGCAACTTAGAATCCTGACCGGCATACCAAACCTGCACAGATTTTGTAGCTATTATTCTTTCCCCCACCCCCCAATTACAATCTAGGTCGGGCAGACTCTAAACCGCGTGCCTGAGGGCTGCCCTAACAATCACCCCACAGACATAAACCGATTGTTCACCGTCTCCAACAGTCTGATGTGTTTAACAAGGCTTCTTTGGGACATTACGAAGACGTCCTGGGAAATGCCTGTGATGGTTAGCATAGCTTATTAGATTCCACTGCATTTCCTCCCAGACTACGTTCATCGCTCTCAGCCTCCCCTGGCTGCTCTTTCATGTGCGGTTCTTGCAGTACGTGTGTGAGCACGCACACACACACGTGCACTCATACAAGCACACGTGTGCACACAGATGTCCACACAGGCATGTGCATGCACACACAGAGATTTTAGAAAGCTGTCTTTTCATTTCTCCAGTGAAGCAATCGTGGCTTTGCGGTGCAAGGGCGTTCCTAGTCATGCAAATAGATTTTTAAAAGCGTATGTGTCAAAATTCTGCTTAGGTGTGATAAAATGGCAGTTCTGTAAGGACTTCGAGTTGTTAGCAACCTTAATGAACTAGAAACTCCCTTAATTCTCACAAGGACTTTTATCTGTTATTTATTTTCTCTTAAAGTATTTTTAGTTCTAGAGTGGCTGCATTTAGAATAATTGTTTCAAAAAATTGTGGAATATACCATGATCTCACCTTTAACTGGAACCTAATCAACAAAAGAAAAAAAGCAAACAGAATATAACCAGAGACATTGAAATTAAGAACAGTCTAACAATAGCTGGAGGGGAGGGGAGAGGGGACAGTGGGGAGAAGGGTTTTCAGGAACCACTATAAAGGACACATGGACAAAACCAAGGGGAGGGTGGAAGCAAGGGAGGGAGGTGCGTTTGGCTGGGGTGGGCGGGGGGAGAAATGCAGACAACTGTAATTGAACAACAGTAAAGTAACTTATGGAAAAAAATATTGTGGAGTATTGAGCAGTATTTTATAAGAGGTTTTGTTACATGTGTATATTTCAGTCATATTATAGATTGCATCATTTTTGTCAACTGAGCTTTCATTTGAACACAGTTTCTGTGTGAAAAAAATTGTATTTTAAACAACTCACAAAGATTTTAGTTATTGTATACAGCAGACTGTAAGCATCTTCATTTCCAGGGACATAATTATTTTTACTTTGCTCTTTTAATTTATAGGCCTCTGAAATACATGAATCTGTTACAATGTGTAGCTTAATTAATATCAACCACATACTGACCAGATGAATTTTTATATTTAAAAATAGTTTTAAGAACATCTGAAGAATACTTCTTTAAATTAAAAAGATTTAAAAATTTTTTAAAGTGACTTGTCCTAAAGTGACCTATTCAAGTCCTAAACAGTGACTTGAATAAGAACATACTATATTGTTTAAAAAATAATATTATTAAATATAAAAGTCATCAAATGCATTCTCCATTTGTTACAGTGGCTTTTGAATTCTGTTCTCTGGTGCAGTTGATCAACATTTGTTTTTCCTTATAGATATATTAGAAAAGTTTATTTCACTTTTAGAACTGGTATTGTAAATGTCATGTGAATTTGTAGGATGACTACGAAACTTTTGGGAAGTTGCCATATATAAGTTCTTCCCACATATAAGCTATAAAATCTCAGGCATCTTAATTTTTCTTTTAGAGTAAATATAAAAAATCTTCGAACTGACCAGACTAATTATTTGGTTTGTCATAGATGTGTAGTCACTATAGTGCTATATTATCAGTTTTATGTTATCTTTGTTAATATTAGCATTTCATGTTCAATCAACAAGAAATTAAATTATTTTCCACATTCTATTCCAACCATCCTCTCCTGTTCATGAATCAGATCATCAAACAATTTAAGATTCAATTCATTACTTCTTCCCAAAGTGCATCTCTTTCAATGAATTCCTACATAGTTGGAAAATGGTTTTTTTTTCCTCTTTAAGTTTGCTTCTTAGTGTCAAAGTAACTTCAGTTGATTTCATTCCTCATTCCTATCACTTTCCTTTCACAGACTGTAAATTTTGTCTCAACTCATCTCTTAGTCATTTCATAGTGAACTTTATAAAAACACAAATGTGAGTATTACATACAAACAGAAAATCAAGAATCTGTCCTTTCCCATTTGTTTTGGGAGCATGTTTCTAAACGTCATTCAGTTACATTTAAAGCATGATCAACGTCAGAATTTTTCTTTCAATTCATTTGTGTTAGAGTCTGTAAAATACCACGTTGCAAAGCTTGATTGCCATGCCCGTCTCGTTGGGGGGCCCCGACTGCAGGGCGGCGTGTGGGCCGTCGGCGGTGTGCGTCCCTGCAGTCCCTGCCGGCTCCCCGGGTTGCCAGGAACCCGCTTCCTGCTGGAGAAGGCACTGACTCGGCAACGTGAATGGTGGCAGTGAAGAAAGGTTTCCTGGGAATATCCTCGAGGCCTCCCCACTGTTTCCTGGGGGGAACCCGAGATCTGGAAGAGGGAAAACGGGTGTGCAGAAGGCAGCAGCCCTAACCAATGGTGGTTGAAGCATCTCCCTTTTAACCGTGCGGGCACGTTGTCAGGGCCCGGTCCGGAGCCTTCGAAAGGGCTCGTGCTCTGAAACGTACCTGTCACTAGCTGTGAGGCGACTCCAACCTCAGAGGCCAGGGGACGCAGAGCAGCAGGAAGGCTTGGAGAGGGAATTGGAGAGAGAGCCCCAAGATGCCAGATCTTTAGAATCTGCTCAGGATTCTGCACGTGGGATAGGATACAGGGGGCAGAGACGTGCCTCCTCCTCTGCACTGTAGTAGGCCTTTGCTGTCCAGCCTGCACAAGCAGATACAGGTGAGCACCCTCCCACACACCTGGAGGCGGCCAGGTGTCAGCCCCGCTGTGATGTCTCTGATATGGCTCTCTCAAGGGGCGGTGGCTGTCCGGTATCACTCACTCTACTGCCGTCCACTGAGTTAGCAGGGAGCCGGAGTCTGTCTGTCTTTTCATGGCCGTGTTCAGACCTGGCAACTTTTTCACTTAAAATAGCAGCACGGGGGGGCTCAGGCTCTGGTGTGGTGGTGCCCCCTCTTCTCCTCGTCGCAGCTGGCTCTGTGCACACTCGTGCAACCCCTCGTCCGTCCTCGCGTTAACCCTGATCCCCGCCGTTTTCTCCAACAGACTCCTTTCTGAATGATTGCAACATTCAGGACCAAACTTTGGATTTCTTAGTCATGCCGAGAGTCGAGTGATGAGGCATGTTACTGCGGGAACAGGCGACAAGGGGGGAATCACTTGGGGGCAGGTAAAACAGTAACACAACAGAGTGAATTTGGCCTGCTGATTATCACTGCTGTGCGGCGGCGGTGTTTCTGGACAATGCCAGAGTATCGCCGCTCCGCTCAAAAAACTTGAAAGGGGCTGCCTGCTAATCCAGATTCGTTTCTGAAATGCGTTCTTTTTCTGCTTTTCAGATTAAAATAAATATGTGAAATTACTTTGCTGAAGTTTTACCTTGGTCTCTTTCTAAGAAATGTAGGGAACGTGCAACTCCTGTGCAACTCTCATGGCGTTGCGAACACGTTGTTAGAAAAGGGGCGGCCGCGCAGCTACACCAGCCAGTTTTGAATTTTCCGGTCCTGCCTTCAGAGAGAGCAATATTATAAGGAGCAATCGAAAGAGCCATGAAAAAGGAAGGAAACCAAGTTTATGTCAAAGGAATAAATGGCAGCGGTGGAAAACGAGCCACCTGCCTCTCGTTAAGCGAGCAGGTGACAGGGCGTATAATCCAGTGGCTGGAAAACGGACCCTGCATCCCGGGGTCTCCTCTACCACCGGAGCTGCAGGCTGTGGGGAGCCGCAGCACGGGAACGACGTCCCGGAACGGCCTCCTGCGGGGCCTTCCGCGCAGCGCAGCGCAGAGGGCGCTCCAAGACAGGAGTCTTCTCTCCGGGGACCGTACACCGTGCTTCTCCGGTTTCCGTGCTCGGCCGTTGGGGAACGAAACCAGCAGCAGTGGGACCCTGGCGCTCCCGTCTGTCCCGCCTCCCCTGGAGCCGCAGGGGACGGACGCAGCAGACGCCCTTGCTGACCGACGCAGCGATGGTTGTTGGTTCAGGGACCACGACCTGGGAAGCCAGTGCGCTGGGCACTCGCTGCGGGGCGGGGGCACAGGAGGGCCGCTGGGGGGGGGGTTTAAGAGTTACTGTGAACATTAAATGTGTGTGAACACACACGACCATGCACCTTGAGTCATTTCATGTAATTCGAAACTTGATGAGCTGCAGTGTTATTACTCCCGTCCAGAAATCCATTGTCTTACAGCTTGTAACCTTATGAAAATTTCATTTTAAAGGTTTTTATTTATTTATTTTTACTCTTTCTTGAACTTACTGGGGTGACATGGGTTAGTAAAATTATACAGGTTTCAGGTGTATAATTCTGTAACACATCATTTGTCTATTGTACTGTGTTCGCCACTCCAAGTCAAGTTTCCTTCCGTCACCATTTACCCCCCTGGACCCTCTCCTACCTCCCCCCACGAGGTTTCATTTCATTCCGTGCCATTTCTGCACTTTATTCCAATGAAAGTTATATTTATATTATGCAAAACCTTAAAATAATTCATATTTTCCTAACGAAGGACTATGGAGGTAACGTTAGTGCAGCTTTGATTTGTCCTAGGCGTGCATCTTCAATAGCAGTGCACTCGCTCCCGAAGTTACGGCGGGGTCAAGTCCAGATAAACCCACTGGAAATGGAAAACAGCAAAACCTGAAAAACCCATTTTACGCACCTGACCCACAGAACATCTTAGGTTCGCCTCGCCTACCTTAAACGGGCTCAGAGCGCTTACACCAGCTGACACTTGGGCAAAATCATGTAACACAAGCCTATTTGCTAACAAATTGTTGACTGTCTCATGTAATGTATTCCTATCGCTGTCACACCATCGTAAAGTTGAAAACCGTTAAGCTGAACTATTGTGGGTTGGGGACTGTCTGTATTTTATTTTCATCCGGTTCTTTTTGGATTTAAAATTCAGTGCTTCATTTTACAGACCAGTAGGTGTAGTTCTTCCCAGACTTCTTTTCCAGTCCCTTGTCTGCAATTTTTTGTGGGCCGAGCCGTTAGGATTGAACTAAGTGTTTGGATCTGGAGGAACATTTCTTTTCCCCTAATTAATGAACATTTTATTAAAATCAGTGTCCATAAATTAACCTTATCTTCTTAGTTGTTCTGTCAGAGTAGCACCAGAAGCCTAAATTCAGATATCACTTTATCTTAACTGTCTCAACTTCATCTATGTTTAGATCTTGGTGCTTTAGACCGTATCTTGCACATACGATATTTATAATTAACACACATCTTTTGAATGATCCTGTAACATTTCGATAATTTCTTAAATTATGTCTCTTGCCTCCCTGAAGTGGAAATGAATCAAAGTAGCACGCAGTCCAACCCACCGACAAACAAAATTCCAGTTTCCCGGAACCGCTGTAGCGGTCCCCGAGCAAATGGGTCGCCAGTCCCCGGCCTGCGGTCTCTCTTGTGTGGCCAGTGCCTTCATTTGCCAGGGCCGGCATGCCACACCCCACGGCCTCTTGAAATGAAATTCACTGAGTCGTGCAGGCTGGGAGCCTGGGACCAGGTGTTGATGGGGCCCGCTGCCCCGACGATCGCAGGATGGCATCCCTTGCTTCTTCCTAGTGTCTCATGCTGGGCCAGCAACCTTGGGCTGTTCTCGGCTTGTGGCTGAGTGACACCAGTCTCTGTCTCCATGTGGCCTTTTTCTAATGAGGACACCAGTCGCACTGGATTATGGCCAGCCCTACTCCAGTATGACCTCATTGTAAGTGAAGTAATTACATCTACAATAATCTTCTGTTCAAATGATGTCACAGTGTGAGGTACTCAAGGTTAGGGCTTCACCATCACTTGTTTTGGGGGGGGGGTGGGGAGTGGGAGACATGAGGTGCCACAAGCCAGCAAGACAAGAATGTTGTTTTTTGTACATTGTTACGAGTTGTAAAATATTACTTTCTCTATATCTTATCAAATGTGTTTTGCACTGTAGTGCACCTGCTTACCTAACACACCCTGTGTTTGGAGAATTAGTCACCAGTAACCTGTATTCTCGTTTCTCGCTCTTGTCACGGGTGCGCCTAGTGCCGAACGCAGAGACATCTGACGGTCCCCCGTGAGCAGGCGCCCTGGTGCCTTTGCTCCTGTTGGTCAGCCTGCCTGGAACGTCGTCTTGTCATCGCCACTTTTCAGACTCTTCCTCACTGTCAATGCCTAGCTCATCCAAGTAGCTCATCCAAGTAGCTCCTTCTCGTGTGTCAAGCATGAACGGATCATCCCCTAAAAACTACAAGCATTTGTTATTTGCGTTGCTAATTGTACATACTTAATGTCTTATGCTGTCCTTACTTCAACAGGCATTATTGTACATATACCTTTCCATTCTAAAAGTGCCGGGAATAATAGCTTTTGCATATTCAATTTTTCAATACATATTTTATTGATGAACCATTGAATGACGGAGGCAAATTACTGCATTGAAATACGTAGATGATTGTTTCATTTCACTTTCTTGGGAAAGATACATTCTAAACACTAAATATAAAATTAATAGTTTAGAGCAAAGACTCAGAAATTAAAATGCATTATCTGTGTAGAAACCAACACGAGTCCTAGAAAAATGGACAATAACATTTATTTAACCTTATTGTGTCTTTGTCCTGCACATATTTATGTTTTAGTACTGCAATTTGCTAATGCATGACTTCCTCTATGATGCTGGAATTGCTTTATTTAAGGGGCTAAACACATAATGCTTTAAAAATCTTTTTAGTTGAGAGACAAAATTCTATGTAAATACAAAAATATAATAGTAAAAGAAATAGACATTTATAAAATTAGATTCAAAATCTTACAGTGCAAAAATCACACTTTCAAATAATTATTAATTTTATAACTGAAAAGATCTGTTATAATCTCCTTTTGAAAATAAAATCAATTAGTAGTTGATTCTTCATTGCAGTTATGGCACCGTGTAGCTGAAGACAATTTAAGATAAAATTTATCGCAGTGCTTGGAAAATGAACAATTTAATTTCCTCAAACACTGTTTGTGTTTCTCCTCCTCACTGTCTCCACTTGCAACTTCACCCAATCTAAACCATTTGCTGTTAATTCTGAGGTAGTTAATCCCATGCCCCTTAAGGGATCTATTTACATTTAACAAGCAAAGAAATCAGTTTTTGTGATGTTTCTATACTGTGACAGCAACATTAGTTCAAAAAATGAAAAGTTCAGACAATCAGCCAGCTGTGTTCTATACTAAATGCCAAACATCTGGTTCTCTTGACTTTTTTTTTCTTGCTGGCTTGATTGAAACAGCAGGGTTGATTGTGTTGTGTAAATATAGCCCTGAAGCGGGAAAATTAGGGAGTAAAGAATCTTGACTTTATTGTCGACTTTTCTAAAATCTCAGATTCAGGGACTTTGAGGCGCCAGTGTCAGCTATTTGAACAGACTTCCTTCTATTGTTTTCACGGTTGCCTCAGTAAGATGTTTATAAAAGAACTCTGGAAACTGCAAGATCATTTTAATTACCGTGGTTATTAGCATTCCTGTTCCCTGGTCGCCTTCAAAACATGCTCTTCTCAAGTCTGGATAAATGAACAGAAGACAGCTTAGAACTTCATCACAATCCCAGTTCCATACATAAACCAGTGCTACCCCTCGAGAGATGGCTGTGGGCTAGATACATGTTTGCACATCAGAGCGGATGGCATACGACCCTATGTCATCCCCCCCTATGAAGGTGACACGTCATCTCAGGCCACCAAGTGAACGGAGTTGTGGTTCTTCCCCGGCGTTGCCCCTGCTGCGCATGTGTACACGGCTCCCCATCCCACTAGGAGAGAGGTTGGAAACCCTCATCACGATCATTGGTATGTTCATAACTAAAGTCAACAGACTGTCAGCTTTCAACAGGAAGGCCGCATTGGGATGACAGAGTGAAAGGGAAAAAAAAAACAGCAGCTAGAAAGGAGAATAGGAAACTCTCCGAGGGAAATGAGAAGGAACAGGAGATGGACCTCCTACCAAAATCAAGGCCAGGCTCCAGTGGAGGTCGCAGGAAGAAGTGCTGTGTGAACATCAGACTGCGATCGGTCGTCTGTCTGTGGAGTGAAGGTTCCGAACACCTCTGCTTGTTTTCCCAAGTCCTCTGTGTGTGTGTGTGTGTGTGTGTGTGTGTGCGCTCCTTACCCGCTGAACTTGTCAATGAAGAGAAGAGCAAGGTTAGAGTCATACGGCACTTCAAGACATGACCTTCAGCAGGGAGTACCTCCCCATGTGGAGTTCCCAAATTATGCAGCAAAGCTTTACTAATCAGAATGGCTATTTGAGGGTGAAAAGCCAGAAAACAAAAACAATGACTGATCAGAAAGAAAGAGAAAAGAGAGACAGACAAGAGTTAATTACAGGTGTCTTTTGGGTGCCTCCACATTTGGAATACATTTCTGGAGCTTTCCAGCAGGGAGGCAGCCACGGTTCTCGGGGGAGCTCATTAGGCTGAGAGGCGCGCCTCCCCGGTGGGCGCGGATAGCGCAGCTCGAGGACGAACTTTCCCAGCGTGCGTGCAGGACCCGCAGCTGTGCGGGGCTGACGCTGGAGGCAGCGAGGCAGAGCTCGGGCGGCGACCCCCGCAGCAGCCGTGCACGCCCAGGACCGGGGCTGCGGGAGCACTGCGGAGGCCCCAGGGACGGGCAGTTCCGCTTTCATTAATGCCGAGCTGTAGGGGTCAAGAGCTAATGGAGGGGCTACGGGGCTAATGATCCCACCTATGATAAACACTGTTTACCATGTAGTGTCGCGCAGACTTCTCCATTAGCAGGAGCCGCGGGGAGGGGACTGTGTCGGCCATCTGCTCCGGCGCTCCTTGCCATTTTTTCTCTCTTTGCTTACTTACTCTGAACGGCGACCTAAAGGCACACTGTGACAGGCTGGGAGGGAGGGAGGGATTCACAAAAACCGGTGGAGTGGAGGCATCCCACTGTAATTTTTGCCGTGAGAGCCTCATGAAAGAGCGCTCATTTAATTACAACCACTGACTTCTTAATGTTGAGCTTATCCCACACAAACGTGGGCCCCTTGGTTCATGACCAAGGTCTCCAGGTGCCTCACTTCGTGTTTGACTGCAACGAGACACATAAAGGCATTTGAAGCAGGTGTCACTGGTTGAGACCTTCAGGACTCCTCAGTGACACGCAGGGACTACAAGCTGACACGCCCACACCGGCAGCCTGTGCTTTTACTACGAATTTCTAAACTCTTCGTGTATGTTGTGAACTTACGATTAACACCTAATTCTTTTCTTGTAGTGGTCAGGCTGCGTGCTTTCTTTCTTTACCCCCTCCCCCGTGACTGTCAAAAAATAAACCTATTTGCAAACAAATTTTCCTGTTCATAATGTAATGTTTAAAAAAAACCCTTCTGTCTAATATTGCTCTAACAATAGGCAACAGAATTAAATTAAAACCATCCAAAATTTATAACCACGATAACTTGTGTCCCCGTCCCCAAACAAACGCTTTCAGACAAGTTTGCTATGCTGAGCGGTGGGTAGGTAGGTTGCTACCTTACCTGGACTGAACATCCATGATGTGTGGGAGGATTTTTAAAAGTTTTCCGCTGGCAATTCCATGAATGAGCCGCACGGCAACCTTCTGGACACAGCCTGGCTTCCAGCGCATCCTGTGGCTGCGGTTCAACCGAATTGGCCACCTGTAGCGGGCAGCGCGGCGGGCTTTTCTTCCAGCATCCAACGCCAACCCGTTCCCCCCGCTCGGGAAGCAGCTGCGGCTTAGGCAGGATTTACGGCAGGAGAGCAGACATGCTCCTCGGAGTCTGTGAATGGACAGCAGAAACACCCCTACTGTGCTTTCAGAGTAAAACTCACCATAAACTGGAAATAACCTCTCATGGAATCTAGTAAAAAGCAACATCCTGGCATAAAAGCAACACCAGCAATCCTCTTTAAGGAAATGAGGACAAATCCCTAATGGCATGTGGAATAAAGCAACACACTTGTGTAGAGCCAACCAACCAGTGGATTGATTTTGTTCCCCCGATACTGACATTCTGTCAAAATCAGGATTCTGTGTGCAAGCCTTTACGATAGAGAGCAAAACATTATATTAAGACTATGAAGATTATCTTACCAGACTTCATGAGTATGATGTTCATAAATGTCCAGCTAAATATATAGATTGGAAGTTAATTGACATTTTAGTAGAATAGTAACCATAATCACATAGTTTTGTCATAGTTGATCTTCATCTTTAGATGTTTTATAAAACATAGAAGCATGCCTCTAACTTTTGGTAATAATCAGCTATTTAGGTGGTTTTGATTTTTAACCAGCTCAAAAGAATCGATGGATAGACAGGAAAGTGAACTGAACTGGGCACCTGATTAAGTTCTGCAGCCTGGCCTGCATTTTTCCCGCACGTTACTCTGACTTTGCGAGTTTCCTTTCCTACGCCGATTGGATTAACAGTCTTTGGTGACATACACACAATGCACAAACACCTAGCCACACAAATTAATATTTTTGACATATATGTGTAATACTCACACACACACACATTTAGAATTGTGGGGGAAAAAACCTAAGAAAATATTTGAAGACCAGAAAGTCAGACGTGCGAGACTGCAGGGCAGAACCCTCCTGTTCTTAAAATCTATTTTCAGACCTCATTTTACCTTTTCTGGGAAGTCCTACCTGATCCCAAATTTAAAGCTAACTTATAGAGAAATAAGGACTTAGCTGTTTTTTGTAGCAGCTTCTCAAGGGCCTTTCTGTTATGGCTGATGAGTATTCTGTCTTGCTAAAATTTGCGTGCCAGAATAGCTGAACGTTTGTGATTTCCATTCCTGGAACTCTTGCTTCCCGTCCCCAGAGTTAGCTCTGGGCCCCGAAACCTTCAAAAACCACTTTCCCTTCCCACGGAATGGTTTTCCAGGCTGTCTTCTCCACTGTACATAAGCTAATGATGAGAAATCATTTCTGTTAATCTCCTGGTTTCGTTCAACAGACATGTTATGAGAAGGAAGGAAAGGAAGAGGCAGCGAGGGAGGAGAAAAAGAGAGATGGAGTATATAACCAAATTTAAAAAAATGTAGAGTGTCTTACTGAAATCCTGAAATGCTGTGATTATGAAACCTAGGATACTGGTAGAGCTAAATAAAAAGGGCACATATTTAGCATGTCTACAGGCAGATCTGGAATGGCATCAAACTTCACTCAGTTGATATTATTTTGCCATCTCACGGTCAGTTTAGATGTCTTATATGGTAGAAAGTGGTAAAGACTGTTCACAATACATTATTTGATCTCAGTTTTCTCACCTGTGAAATGGAGGTTAATATTACCTGCTCCACAGTGTGAGGATTAATGATGAAAATACGAAGCACCTAGAACTGAGTCTGGTCCAAGACAAGATGTGTTCCTTTCCAGGCTTTTATCTTACTTTAACACATAGGTGACTGATCGAACTTTCTAATTCTCACTGCAGAGCTATCTCCTCCTCCCTCCTTCGCTTCCTCCCCCTCTCTCCCTCCTCCCCTTCTCAAAGTTCCTAAATATATTTATTTCAAGTTCCTTGAATAAACACACTTTATTATAGTGTTTCTAGGTCAAATTTTAATATATAAAACACTAGGGAAAATGGCAGTAAAATTAAATATTGTGTGGATGTGTACAAAACATAAACACATAGTTATTTTCAAAATAAAAAATATCAGCTCAAAAAGAAACATGAGTGATTCAAGGTTTAATGAATAAACAAGTCTGTAGAAATTCCTGTGAAAACAGTGATGAGTGTAACTAGGTAAGGAAAACACATTATGTGTTTTAGTGGGTGGTTGTTTGTCAACTCACCAGTCTTTAGGTTTTCTCATAAATCAAATAATCAGATATACCCAAGTGATACGGTGATAAGGCAAGGTAGGAAGTAGTGATAGGTGATAAGTAATTTCTTCACCATGGAACTAGAATCTTCTGCACAAGGGACAGCTGTTTCCAAGAACATCTCCCTCAATTTATCTGTGTTTCATGTTTGAAACAGCCATGTAATATACTCTGCAAGTTGCCATGGAATGTCATCGTCTGCCCCCTTTATTTTACACATACACGGTGTTGGGCATTAGCTTCGTGCGTGTGTGTTTATTTTCTTTCACTTTCGAAAACGTGCCAAAATCCAGGAGACACTGGAATGTGCTAGCCTGGAAATAAAAATAAAATGAAATGTTTATTAACTAAGGAAGAGGAAATTAACGAGGAATAAATCAAGCTCACAGGCAGGAAAGATGTGCTGTAAAGAAATTAGTAAAATACGCAAGCAGAATTCACATCTAATTCCAAGTTTTCGAAAGTCACTTTAAGTAGTTTCTAGTGGGAGCTGGAGGGGCTGCCCCGAGCCCTCAGTGTGCGTGTGTATCTGTCGTGCTGCACTACGGCGGCTTTAACTCCAGACACTGAGAGACTCCCAAGGGCCTGACAGTCAAATCAGGTGAGCGTTGGTTTTGTTAATATTTAAATTGGGAAGCCATGAAAAATGCCAGTGACTGTGTAAATTATCTTAAAGTTGATTTTAAGTATATGTGATTCATTTTTTAAATCCCCAGAAATGCCTAATTTCTCAGCTTAAGGCTCACTGCTCAGGATAACAAATAGAAGGTCGTTATAGCTCCTTCTTTATATAGATGTTTTTAAGTAAATTAACAATATACTGATTTTAATAGCAAAGGCTATTTGGAAGAGAAGCTGTGCGCTCATTTTAATATGCTCTCTTTATTTTTTAATAAAGAGATTAAGATAATATTTTAATATGCTCTCTTTATTTTCTATATTCTGTCAAAGCAATATTTTTGACATTTTGATTGCTGAGTGGTTAACCAGTTACAACAAAAAACACTTATTTAACAAAGTAATAGAAAGCATGAAACCTAATGGAGAACAGTTAAAAAGTACAATTATTTCATATTAATTTTATATAGTAATAGATTTTAAACTATAAGCATGACCTATTTATTAAAATATTACCTATCCACTTAAGGAGAGAGAGCACTAGAAAAAGGAGCTACCTGTCCTTTTCAGCTACATCACTTAAAATCACTGGCCATCAGCCTACCAACGCTTTCTCACAGGTGTTTTTTTGGTCAATTTTTTATGTGACAGGCACACAATTTCATGAATAAAATGCTGTGAACATTTGTATCTGGCACACTATGACAACAACTTAGATTTACCTCCCACTATTTTCCGTATATGACATAGCACGTCACAGTGACTTAAATATGGGTATTAATTCTGTACATCACTAAAGCAGTGGAGCTTTCAATAAATTTAAGATGTGAGATAGCGAACACACATTCTGTCTTACTGTCTTTCTTGCCGTTTCTAGAGCACTTTGTGGTATAATAATAATACATGTAGAATTTAACAGGAGTCTCAGACAGAGCAGAGTTTATTTACAAAAATCTCTCAGAGGGAGTGTTCTGCTGTGAAATTTCGTTCAGAAAATTGGTGTTCTTGTAAATTGCTGTGTTGTTATTTATGTTCATTTATCAATTTCCATTAGATATGTCTATCTAGTCAAATCATTTATTTCTTCATAATTACCTTACTATAGTTACCCAGGAGCAGTTGCATTTCCTCCGTAAACCACTCTGCAGCATTCACCGCGTATTCACTGAGAACGGGCGCTATGTTTGACTCTCGGAAACCTGGCCACTGACCTCACGTGGCAAAGGTTTCTTTCCCTTTAGGAACTAAACATGAAGTTCACAAACAGCCACACCACAAGCAGTGGCATGTGACTGCCATAGTACACGGGACGTGTGAGGATAAATGGAACAGTGCGTGAGAAGAAGGAAAGGAGGAAGTTAATACGCACAGCATCATCAAACAGAACCTGGGTAGAGGGGGTGGCAAATGCACTAGCTGCCGTTCTAGCAATTCTCTAGGTGTCAGTGTATAAACAATTGTGATTAGATGCTTAGAGCCCATCAATATTGTTCTATCTTATGGTGTGGGGGGTGGGGTGAATACAAAAGGGAAGTGGAGAGTCAAGTGAGAAGCTACATTTATTCCACACGTAGAAAAGACTTTTTCCCTCGCACAAACACATCTCGTGGTCGCGTAATAAAGGGAGAGAATAGGTGATATTTTAAAAACTGTTGGGGCAATTTTGTAAAGTGAACATCAAAGGGCACCATTAGGAAGGGACATGGAATTAAATGGCGACTTAATGCAGCCTCAGGGTGACGGGTGGCCCGTGCTGTCAGTCCTGGCTTTAATGGTGTCTAAATCGCGGGCGCCCGCAACCGGAGTGTGCGTGGCCAGAGCCTCCCAGGGAACCAGCTGCTTTGCTGACTTCCCCACTGAGCCTATTGCACTTCGGCGACGGCTGGAGCTAAGGGCTTTATATTCATGCGCGCTCTCTCACGTCCAAATAGGGCACTGTTTGCTGATGCACCAAAACCCGTAGATGGAATTAAGAAAAATAGCAGGAGTGGATCTGCTTGCTCTGGCACCCAAACATAGCGCGCTTAAAGATTTATTGTAACTGTACATTCTAAAGCAGTTAAGTGTTGGAAATACGCCCAATTAAATATTGTTTGTTTATGTAAAGTTGGATATAAACATGTATTGTTCCACAGCATATATAAGTTGTTGAAATAAATCATTGTTTAAAGTATTTTTGGACAGTTTTTCATGTTTTGCTATAGAAGTAGTTAAGGGTTTATATGTACCTCAGTGCTGCTACATGCGTAGGATATATACAGTGTCTGTATTTTTAATTTAGTTGGAGTTATCAGTGTGATAATGTGTACAGATATTAGGAATCTTTCTACGTACTGTATGAACACAGGTTTTACCATTATCTGTATGAATCGCCAAGACCAGGTATAACATAGGTGGCAATAAATACACAGCTGGATGTAAAGGTGTCACCAGGAGCGCTCAAAAAGGGAGGTTGGCCATTCGGTCCAAACCAGGCGGACGTATAGAATTTAATACAATGGCACTGTCTCTGCCACTTAACTAGCCTATTCATGTTTCTTTAAAAAGTCAATGCCCAGAAGAGCCTGAAAATAGTTCAGTGCAACAGTATATTAGTTTAAACACTGGTCTGTCGCAGACAATCCACATAGCAGGTGTGGTATATATATTCATAATGTCAGTCCCATTTCTGCAGTTTGTATTTTTGTCCCACTTCTTTGATGTTCTAGCAGCGGGACCAGATGACAATACCTGCGACAGACAGGCCCTCCTCAAAGTGCATGCGCATTAGAAAGTGCACGGCCCACTGTAGCAAAGGCTAATCAACAGCACCGGGATGGGCAACTGTTTGTCTGACAACTTTGCGTGAGCGCCTATGAAGAGGGGGCAGGGGGTCGTTTTGCACCTGTGAGAATATTGAATGAAGTCCGTTATGGTGTAGTAATTTGGGAAGAGAAGGAAAGGTGTACAGACCGACGTTAGTTAAAACCTCTGCCGTCCCCGGTCCTCTGGATGATGGGGCCAATGCGACATGTGTTCCTGGCGCCGGGGAAAACGCTTCACGGACGACATGGGAGGGAGTTGCCTACTTTTTCCTCCCCTGTACTTTATTCCAACTCTCACAGCAAAACATAATTGGATTTCAGACCCTACAGCAGAAGAGGAGTTTTTTTGTTGTGTTGTCATTTAAACTGAGCTTTTATCATATTTAAAAGCGTGAAACCTCTGGCAAGCAAACAAAAACATGGAATACTCGAAGAGAAAAAATAAGTACTTGTCCCAAAAGAAGAGTCTCAAAAGAGGTATTTTATTTTCAAATTTTAGAATAAACATCAATTAACAGTTTTAGAGCTTGCAAACCGTCTGCCCTTTTTTCCAAAAAAGCAGTGTAGACATGCATTAGCAGAAGTTATGTGTTTAGCAAAACAGGTTTTGCCATTATTTCAGTAAAAATATTTTGATGGGAAGTAATGATTTAGATTTTGCTCACTTGAATACCAACAGCGAAGGAAAACCAGAAACACTAGAAATCTGCACGTTTTGAGTATTAGGAATCGTAAACAAAGGTAAGATTTTCCGTATGTAAATTCTGGGGGTTGAGGAATAGTCTTTGGTTCGAACCACGCCGATCTTCGCCGTGTTTGTGCGCGGCGCTGAGTTGTCTCCGGTGAAGTGACACCTGGGAAGCCAGAGGGAAGTGTCGCACTCACCTTCGCCCGGATGCCTGTAGCGGCCCACTCGTATCTCCCGTGGGGCGTCTGGCACAGATTTCAAACGTGATGTATGCTAACCATGATTCTTGCTTTTCCCCAAGAGGGAAGCTAAAGCGCTCAGAGGTACTCCAGCCTAAACACTGAATGTTTACTATTTATTTATCTCCTTTCTTTGTCCCCTTAAAATTTATCAGCAAGCACCATGGACTCTGCTTCCACCCTCAGTGTCAAGTTCACACATTTTTCCTGCTTTCTACTGCCACCACCTTCACCCTGAACACCGGTACCTGTGGCTTTAAGTACGAGAGTTGTCTGCACATCACGCTCCAGCTTCCACTGTGGTTGCACCCTGATGTATTCTCCACGGGACACACTGAACTTTTAAAAGTATCCATCTGCTGTTGTCCCTGTCCTGTCGGAACCCCGTTATTGCTTCCCCTTGTCATCGTGGCCCTTCCACACCGAACTCCTCGACCTTCCGTGGTGTCCTGTCCTTCAGTTCTGTTCTGTTCCTGCTTTCTCCTCAGCACAAACTGGCAGTCTCTCCTGGCTTCATCTGGCTGCTGGCCCACTGACATCCTCAATGTCTTCGTTCAAATGTCCTTCTTCAAACAGCAAAGAGGCCACGTGTCACCATGCTGCCAGCACTGCTCCTGCAGCCCAGTCCCGTGCTTGGCCGGCGTTCCAATTAGTGTCTTCTTTCACGGCAGTCACTACCATCGGGACGCATTTAAAAAGTTCTTGGCTTTTACGTTTGTTGTCCCTCCACCTCCCTGGATTGTCTATTCTCACGCTGCTTCATCTTCTGCCGGTGCGCTGCATTTCTCTCGGCGCAGGCGCCCAGTGAGTGAGTGTTGAGTGGGCAACGGCATGTGAAAATCCGAAGGGTAGGGATGGGGTCCTTGACATCTTCGCTTCTTTGTTTCCGTATGGTTTCTTTAAAAATATATATGTACTGGTTAAGTATTACACTCTTGCTGTTGTGTCCGCTGCTGTGAGTGAACCACAAGAAGAGGCAGTGCGCTCGTGCCCCCGGAGGTAACTTTCCGGTGGGCGGGGACAGAAGAAGCAACGATGTACAGTAGATGTTGCTGTGTGTTACGGAGAAAAGTGGAAGGGAGGTGAAAGTTAGAGAATGTTAGTGCGGAGCAGAAAACTTCTTCAAAGTGGCCTGGGGAGACTTTAGAAGACTGGCATATTTGATCACAAATTTCAAGTGTGGTATGGGCCTTCACCCCTGGGTGTCAGAGCCAGCTGGCCTGGAAAATACTCTGAAGTGGTTCAAGGAATGTGTCCTCTGTAAGTCAGTGCATCAACCAGGTGAGACTATGAACACCTAGCAGAATGCTAACACCAAGAATCTGTTACATAGACGTACATCTGCCATGTAGACATTTGAATGAGAGTGTGTATCTCAGGCAACAGTTAACACTCAGCAGGCCAATTCAACGCTCCAGGCTGTTCTTTCTCCCTTCCTGCCTCCCTCCTGCTAAAAGACCAGAGTGACAACTCAGCTGTCCTAGGTTTTGAGTGTAGTCAAAAGCCAAAGCGAAATGCCAGCTTCTCCGAGTCCCAGAATTCTCTTCGCTAAAGCCACAGTGCTTTCAGCCATAGTTTTAAAAGGGAATAACTTTTTCCCTTCAATCTTTGACATATGTACACACTAGCTTTTATGTAAAATGCTTTACTCCATGTCACTGCTTGATAGATTGCAAAGGTGATCAAACAAAACCCTCAGCGCAGCGAGGCTGTCGAGGCAGCAGCTCTGTGGAGGATTCTTTTCTAAAAAACATAATCGCTCTGAGCTCTCATTGAACTTTGACTTGCTGTTGAGAGGCAGCTATGAGCTGAGCGGTATGAGCTCATTATAGATCACACTCCTCCATTAAGGTGGCATTTCATTCAGAGTTGGCATCGTTAGGATAAATCTCAATATACGTGGGACCGTCTAAGGGCACAAAATGGGGATGGATTCTGTGCTTGCCCTGTTGAACGTATTTCTTAATAACCTGATATGTGAGTTGGCTGAAATACACAAATAGCAAGTTTTAGATGTTGTCAACTAGAAGTTGCCATCATTCAGGGAGACGGTTGAAAACATCAGTTTTTGCCTGAGACACTAATGAGCCTATTTGCCGCCGCTGCTGTTATTTAGTTCGAGGCATTTCCCATCATGCAAAGATCTGTGTATCCGAAGGCTAACAGCAAGAAGCTCATTCCCAGCCAGTGCCTCCGAGTCCAGGTACGCGAACCGAGTCCCAACGACCAGGTGACCTCACTCGGAGGTGACGGTGGAGGCTGGCGCTCTGGGATAAGGACGGCGCCGCCTGGGGTGTCGCCCGGAGGGGTCCAGATCTCAGGGACATCTAGTCTTCAATGGTCCAGGTGTCGTGGCCAGAGACGGTGCCCAGCCGGGCTGTCACTCCTGGAGTGGACTTGGTTCTGATGGGGTTGCCGGGATCTCCCTCCCGGTCGGGACTTCCGACGTTAGTTATAGATTAGAAGATTGGGCAGCTTGGGTTCTTCAGATCGTGTATTTTGGAAGCATTTTATGATTGTTGCGTTTTGCCTTTCCTGTGCACTCTCGGAGGGGGTTGGGAGGAGAGATGCCTTTATAAATGCAAGAGGCATTTTTAAACACTCTCATCGGAGCAGAGGGCCACGCCACTTCCAGTTTGCCTGCCGCGCTGCGGGCTGCAGCCACGCAAGGAGAAGTTAAGGTAAACCGGTGATGAACGACAGCCGTGCACGGGAAATGGATCATCTCCTAGCTGTCTCCGCGCCCGCGCTGAAAAAATGGCATTGTTTTTGCATCGCAGGCCCTTTTCAACATGATGAACCTTTTGAAAGGAGCCCAATTCCGTGATAAAGAGATCTGGGCAGGAATGAGGAGCAGTTGCCTAGTTAGAGCGCCGGGCTGCCGCGTGTGATGAATGAGACGCAGCCCGGTGGCGGCAGGGCGCCAGGAGCTGGGAGCAGAGCCGCACTTGGCTGCAGTCAAGTGCAGCTGCCCCGGGGTCCCGAGAACGCCGTGTGTTCTGACAGGGCGAGCGGACCTCGGGAAACCTGGGCAAAGCGGCGGGGTTGTGCGTTCGTACCTGTAAGGGCGCTCACCCCATCCTGATGTCCCTTGGAAGAGCTTCCTTGGAAAAGCAATCGGTGGGATGGCGGAGGGAAGTAAGGGAGTAAACGCAGCTAAAATGAACAGCTTTCCTTACACACACACACACACACACACACACACACCCCTCCTGAAAAAGTTAAAAGTATCTCAGATTCAAGTGTCATCATACAACCCTACAGTCGACTCCCTGGTCCCCATTCTGCACCCTCCCCTTTTAGTGCTTTGTATGAAGTCTCCCATTCTCGACTTCTCTCTGCCCAGACAGCGCTGGTCATTTACACTTACTGGACTTCTGATGCGGGGGAAGAGCCAGGCCGGTCCTCCCAGCTCGGCCACGAGTCCCGCCCCTCACTGGGCATCGCCCAGCTCCAGGTTGGGAGTAAAAAGAAAGGGTTGGTTCTCTGGTGGTTTTCTTTTTGTTTATTAGCCCTCATTCTATTTCTGTGTGGTGGCACCACCCGCGCTATGGATGCCAGGGGTCTGGAATGTGTTTTGCTGTAGCTGTTTTCTCGAACATTCAGCGGAGGCTCCGCCCCGTGCCCTCACACACTGTGCCCACCCTCAGGTCAGCTTGGTGTTGTGTGAGGCAGGAGTCTGTCTCCAGGGAAATAGCTTTTGAAAGTAACAGGCTGGGGTTCAGTTCTTCCGGTAGAAACTCAGCCAGTTTTGTTCAACATGTAATTTGTCTGGAATATTGAAATTGTTTGCTGCGGCATAAAATATAGGTAATGAAAGCTATTTCTTCTAAGCGTGAAATGATAGTTTTAAAGAATTTATCAGCAGATCAATATTTTACACATAGCTATGATCTTTCCCAAACTGGGTGGGTAGAAATGTGTTTCTTATTGAAAAACAAAGACATGTTTGTGTGTTATTTTAAAATAATAGTTAACAATGACCTGGAATTAATAAGATGATGACTTAATTGGGGTTTCTAATGACCATGGGGGTACTTTGACAGCAATTCAGTCCTAAGATGCCATTTCTCACTTCCTGTTCTTTCTTCCAAAATATTTAAATATTCATGGGCTCCTGACCTCTGTCCTTACCTCAATTTTGTTACACGTGCGTGGATGACTAGCTTCTATGTGCCTACCTTAAAGAACGGGCATTGACAGGCTGAGATGCCACTGAGAAAGATTTTGAGACCTCTGACACCCACTTGAGGAACTTGAGCGATTAGTCAGAAATCCACGCTGTAGGTCGAGAGCTGGGCGGACTGACCTTCAGAGAACAGGGCCGCTGGGAGCTGGCGTCGTGAGCGAGACCGGAACCCACAACAGAAGGAGCACTCCGGCCCGCGAGCACGCCCTCGGAGTGCAGGCCACAGAAGTGGGGCCGGCTCCCCCGGGGTGGCCCCCAGTGAGCTCCGGTGTGTCTGCCCCAATCGTGCGATTGTCTCTCAGCGTGGGGAATGCCAGACAAAGGGCCCTGGAGGGGGCAGGGGTGAGGCTGGGGGAGGAAAAGGACTGACTATGTGTCGAAGTGCATTTAATATGCGGCCCAAGACAAGTCTTCTTCCCGCGTGGTGCAGAGGCTCCACGAGGTTGGACACCCCTGCCTTAGGCTGCGTGCCTGTACAGAAATACTGAGTGTATTGTCTTGTCGCAGGCACGAGTGTAGAAGTGTTCATTTAAAAGTGATCATGGGCAGTAGTATTCCTTGATTTCCCCTGATACGCATGCTATCCTGTCAACATTCTCCTACGCGTTTATATTCACACATGAGTTGGAGTATTTCCGCTGGGCGTGTCTGCTGCTCTAAGTGCTCCCCAAAGCCTCCAGGCCCAGACAAAGCTGAGCTGAGGAGTATCTGACCCTCGCGCTGTGATGTGGGCAAAAGCAGCCGTGAATGCTGGGTTCTGCCTGCGCTGCACGGAACTCCGTATGGTCAGACGGTGGCCCCCCGGCCTCGTTCTCGGCTCTCTCTCCACTTCCCGCAGGTGTGCTGTGGTCCTGTGGGGGTGGCTCAGGACCCGGCCTTCAGGGACCCCCCCTCTGCCCTGTGCTCAGGTCCTAGGACTCCGGTCCCCTCCCCCTCCCCCTCCAGTTAGTGACAGCTTCATTCACAGTACCTTTATTGCATATATTACCTGCTTTTGCACTTATTTATGTTTAATTTAGCCATCTCGACTAGACAGTGAGGTACAGAATATCTCATCACCATTGTCTAATGCAGTTCTAGGCTTCTAATAAGCTCTCAACACACACTTTGTTGAATGAGTGAATATACGAATACATGAGTGG
This sequence comes from Phyllostomus hastatus, assembly GCF_019186645.2. Classification (NCBI taxonomy): domain Eukaryota; kingdom Metazoa; phylum Chordata; class Mammalia; order Chiroptera; family Phyllostomidae; genus Phyllostomus; species Phyllostomus hastatus. Next base: position 19,505,985 of record NW_025333607.1, on the reverse strand, counting down.
GACACTGTGAAATTTCAATGCTGTATCTGATTTTTTACCCAGAGTCAATAACTATGTGAGCCCAGTTCAGGAAGATACAAAACTTTTCAGTCCAGTAATTTTTAAAGGGCAGTGAAAGCTTGACATGGACATGTATTGTCTGCAGTTTATATGATTTTGTTTATTTTGAAAAATAATTCACAAGCTAAAGACATTCTGCATTGAGTAATATTATGGAAACCTAATAAAAACCATTCCCTGGAAGAGCTTAACACATTTAGAGGCAGTGTCTCCTGGTTATTGCCGGAGCTGCAGACCTGTGGAAGGATGCTGTCGAAAGAACAGGCTTCTCACCGCACCACCTCCCAGCTCCGAGGGAATTAGGCAATTATACAAATATTGGATCTCTTCCAGACCCGGGGGTGCAGGGGTTGGGGGATGAGGAGCGAACAATTGGAGTAACAATCAGAATAATCTTAGCTTCATCTTGATCATTTTATTACAGAACCGAACATTAACCCAGCCCTTTTAAAGTTCCATGCTGTTGCATTAACCACGTTTTGAATTCCAATGGGCCTTTCATTCATGCGCCTAGAGGACCCGTGGCCGGGTGGGTGATGCAGCGGACTCCAGTGGGAGTGGGGCGGGTTTCTTGATGTAACGCCCATGGAGCTTGCTAGGGGCAGTCTTGTGTGGTTTCTCCCAGAGGTCGGACCACCTGCTGCCACCGCTGGGTTATGGACCCAGCGCCACCACAGCTGGCAGAGTGGAAATGCCTTAGCCAGATCGTTGACATCCTCCTGCGGGTTTCTTGCAAGTTGTCGAGAGAGCAGCGAAGAATAGAATCGTTCGGAGTGTTTTACCTGGTATACTCTCTCAAGGGATTCCTTTAAAGAAGCAGTTCTCTGTTGTTTAGCAGAGTTTAATGAGATTGGGATGATTTGTTGCTTGAAGCTAGTAATACCATCTTTGTAGAAATATTTTTCATTTTTGTCTATGCATTTTTTATTTCTTGTTTAATAAGTTATAGGAGTACTTAGGCATTTTTAGTTTTCCAAAGTCAGAAAGACCCTGACTTTTCTACCAGCGCTGCTGGCCATCCGGTGGCTGCCAGCCAACCCCAGGCAGCCGCAGGAAGGGAGCTGCAATGAAAACGCAAACACTCAGACCAGGAGAAAGGTGTCTCCCCCTTTGCGCTTGCTGTTTGGGGGGCACTATGTACAGGTTTCATACAAGGGGTGAGCCTGGTAGGGCCTTTCTTGTTACCAGCTGTCATTGATTCAAACACTAGTTTCTAACGTTTTCTGTGTTGTTGCATTGAGTCTCATGTTTATTATACCCTTCCTCCTTCCTTAGTTTGCTGCTGTTCTTTTTCTGACTACTGACTACACATTGTTTAGCCTTTTATATTTTCAGGGATAGGTGTGCAGGTATCACACTTTATTGGAAGCATCGTAGTAGCTTCACTCTACAAATTGCTCTAAGCACTAAGTATTTACAAATTTTATCTATGATTTTTCTTTGACAAATAAATTATTTAGAAACATTTTAAATTTATATTTTAATATTTATAATTTTCTCAATATCAAACTCATTATGAATTCATGATATTTAATCTTTAAAATTGTATTTTTTAAGATTATATCTATTTGATTTCTTATTAATTTCTAACTCTGTTTCCTGGGCCTAGTTCATGAAATCCAGACTGATTTGCTTCATGGGCATGAAGGGACAGTCTTTGTTAAACTTCTTCAAGGTGCACAACACAGCACACACTTATATATTGCAAATGATTGCCACTGTTACATTTCATTTTGATGAAATAATTCATGCTTGAAAGATCTGTGCTGACATGTCCCACTGATTGTCATTTTCTCACATCGGTCACTCATTTTTTTCTGTACATACTTGTTGCATACGTGTTCACAATTGCTAATTCTTTCTGGTAAAATAAAAGCTATCATTCTATTATGATATTCATTATTCATGAAGGTGTTGACTGCAGTGAAACACATCCACCTGCTCTCAATTTAACCGCACTGACCTCCGGTATCATGATATTGTACCACCAGCCCGGAGTCTGCTCATGTATGTGGTGGATGACAGGGTTCTCCGTGCGTCTGGCTTCTGGGGAATTCATGCTGTATTAGTACCTTTAACGTGGTGGGCCTCCTGCGAGCCAGTTCTGAGTATTATGAGCAATCTTCAGAGCAGTGAATACTTTCGTTCTCCTTTTCTGAATAATGAAAACCTCATCTGAGAGGTTAAATCTCTGTCTGACACTTATTTACCTGGTATTTCAAGGGCTGTGGAATCTCATTAAGTACAATCCAATTATCTGTGCCAAGGAAAAACAAGTATTTCTTATCTCTCAGCCAAAAATGTTATTGATCAGAAGATTACCTGTGTCAAGTAGCACGCCCAAGGTCAGAGAGAGAGTTTCTGATACTCGGAAGGCCAGCCCAAGATCTTCTGTATCACAAATGACTGATTTCATATCTGGCTGACACTACTTCCTTTATTTTAACTCTGATATTAAATTTAACTAATTAACTACCAAAGTTGGTTTCTCCTCCATAGAGTCTACGTTACTTTTTTACAAACAAAAAATAATTAAGCAAGTAAGAAATTTCTCTCTGTATATGATTAGTTCCATTATAGATTTTTAGTTCTAATACTAAATTATTTTTTTCACTGCTAAGTACTAGACAAAAATTTATTTTTAATTTAATTTTATTTTAAACAAAATTTTTTATCTTTCTCAAAAATAAACATTATTTCTCTTCCATAGTAACAATAGTATTATATAAACAATTTTGGTTTAAATACACTCATTGAATAAAAATGTTGCCTGTAATTAATTGTCTTTTAAAGCTTGAGCACAGTGTATCTGTTTTGGTATTTTGCCCATTTCTGAATTGGCTTGCTTGTTCTATAGTATTGATTTTAGGGGTTCTCTACCTATTCTAAATATTAATGTTTTATCGAATATGTGATTGTAAAATATTTTCTCCCATATGGGATTCCCTTATTACTTGGTTTATAGTGCTCTTTAATTTTGATGGAGTCCAGTTCTTTTCTTTTTTTTTCATTTTGTTACTCGTGCCTTTGGTGTCATGTCCAACGAGTCATTGCCAAATCTAATGTCAGGAAGCTTTCCCCGTATGTGTTCTTGTACGAGTTTCATAGCCTCGGGGCTCACATGCAGGTCCTCAGGCCACTTTGGGTGAAGTTTTTCCATATGTTACACGCCAAGGGCCGGGCCCCATTCTTGTGTATTGGGTGTCTAGTTTTCTGAGCATCATTTGTTGAAGAGTATAGGAGATTGTTCTGCATGGCGTGGGCCCAGCTCCCACTCGGAGATGCACAGGACCCACGCCCATGGATAGGTTCTCCCGTGGGGAATCAGGCCTGCACTGCACCTAGACTGCTATGAGATGTGCTTTTGCTAAAGCTCCCTCACCCTGAATCGAGGCAGCAAGTGCTTACGGCAACTTCCTAAAGTCTGAGCTAAGACTCCCCAGAGTGTTTAGAGTGTAACCGGTTCAACCACTTTTCCCTTTGCATTTGGAAATATCCTTCTTCTGTGATGTCATTAGCGTCATCCTCTCCTTTGTTTTCTGTAAAAGGGAACCACCTAAAGCGAACCTGTGCACAGAAAATGAGGACCGTCATGTCATGTGCCCAGAAAAGAAATAAAGGTCGGTCATGGCAAGGGCAGCGGCGTTTTTTTTCTTCCCTTGAGAAAAAAGCCATGCTGTCCCTTTTCCTCCACAGGACTTGGTAGTCCGTGTGAATTTGTCTCATATCTCATCCACAATGTGGCAGACCCCACGGGCTGGGGTCCGCTTCAGAAGAGTACCTGCTGTATTTAAAATATTTTTATTTTATTGGCATTTATTCCTTCCCATTTTCTCTTCTTTTTTAAATTTTTCAAAGATTTTATTTATTTTTAGAGAGGGAACTGAGGGAGAAAGAGAGAGAGAGAGAAACATCAATGTGCAGTTGCTGGGGGCCATGGCCTGCAACCCAGGCATGTGCCCTGACTGGGAATTGAACCTGCGATACTTTGGTTCATAGCTGGTGCTCAATCCACTGAGCTATGCCAGCCAGGGCCGGTCTAGAAATCTCTATCAGATTTACTGAAACTAATGAGTCTTTTGGGCATACCCCATTCTACCACATTTACAGGTATAAAGTACTTTTTTTTACTTTTTTCCAAATTAAAACCCACCAATGCAATAATATCAGACATTCCTTAAACCTTGACTTTATTTCAAATCGACTTCAATGAAAAAGATGGCCCGTGCTGTGCTTTTCTCAATAGCAATTTTCTCTATTAGTTCAAAAATATGCACTTAACACTCAACTTCTGAGAAAAATTCTACAGGGCAACTCATGGCTATATTTTCCTACGGAAATGACATTCTCATGAAAAAGAAATTAAGGTTGAATATTTCATAAAATAACCATTTTTGTCTTCCACGTAGCATTGCTACTTCTCAAAAAAATTGTTCAGAGTTGCTCTAGAGTTGGAAACATCAATATATCTATTTTTAACTCATACTGGTTTACCTTCCAATAAGCTTTTTTCCCCCTTTGAGTGCACCCCCTTGCTCATAGAGACTTTAACACTGCCTTCCCTTGGCTTCTTTCAAAGAAATCCTGCCAGGATCAATCTCTTACCTGTGAAATGGATTATTCCATTTTGGGGGGACATGCATGTTGGGTCATCATTTATCGAAGAGATACTATCCTTCTCTGTTACATAGAAACATACAGTGCCAAGTTCAGTTTCATTGCTGATGCTATCATTAGTCATACAGGGTTAGTTTAATTGGAGACTCAATTCTAAAGCAGCAAATAAATATTATATAACCTCTGCCTGAGGCCAATAATTCTGTTTTCCAAAGTTCTTAGCAGGGATTTTTTCTGTATTATTTTCCTGCGAAGTAAAAGTGTCTTCAAAATCACGTTACGTGAATGACTTTTCAGACATAAAATCCTCACATATCCCGTAAAGTACCCCGTAAGGGGGGCAGCAGGTATGAGACTCCAAAGTTCTTTGAGATTTGGTGCTCAGCAGGTAGTTGCTAGCTCTGTGCGTTGGGGTCTGCGTTGGGTGGGGCCCGTCCCTGTGACTCACAGAGAGCAGCGAAGGCTTCCAGGCAAACTCATCACCTGTGGATAACCAGAAATACACCTCCTCGGAGTCTGATCCCCCCTGACATTCTCCCATGGGAGTGAGAGGAAGCCAGCTAAATCTTTATTTATTTTGAGCTATTGGATTCTCAACTACTGCTTCCGATTTCATTTATTTAACCTTAATTTCTTTTTCATGAGAATGTCATTTCCGTAGGAAAATACAGCCATGAGTTGCCCTGTAGAATTGTTCTCAGAAGTTGAGTGTTAAGTGCATATTTCTGAACTAATAGAGTTGCTATTGAGAAAAGCACAGCACGGGCCGTCTTTTTCATTGAAGTCGATTTGAAATAAAGTCAAGGTTTAAGGAATGTCTGATATTGTTGCTTTGGTGGGTTTTAATTTGAAAAAAAGTAAAAAAAAAGTACTTTTTAACTGTAAATGGGGTAGAATGGGGTATGCCCAAAAGACTCATTAGTTTCAGTAAATCTGATGGAGATTTTTATTTGGTTGTAGATAATAGTAAAGTGTGTGATTCCACTGTTGATATCTTTTAAATTAAATGGACTGAGGGTGACAGTGGTTAATAAGATGATATCAGTTTCAGGGGTGCATTCCTCTGATACATGATCTGGGCAGTGCCTTCTGCCCAGTGCCCCAAGTTTGTATCTTCTTCCCTGCCCACTTATCGGGCCCTCTTTACCCGTCCCCACCCGCGTCCCCATTCTCTCCGGTGGCCGCCACACTGTCATCTGCATGTATGAGTTTTTGTGTGTTCGTCTTGTTTGTTCATTTTTTTCTGCTTCCAGTTTTATGTCTCACGCAGGAATTAAATCATATGGTTCTCGACCTTTTCTGTAGGACTTATTTTGCTTAGCCTGATATGCTCAGGGCCCATCCGTGTTTCACAAATGGCAGTATTTTATCTTTTCTTACAGCTGAGTAGTGAAAATTCAAGATATTTGGAGCTGATGAATTTGATAACATTTAAAGATGTGTTGGAGACGCCTGAACACTTTTTAAAAGAGCAAAATGCTTTCTAAAATATACTTTCTCTAGTAGATCATGTATTTAAAACAATGGCCTCCTTGTGACTTAAAATATCATATTCCGATTAAACGTTACTATTTTCAGGAGTTTCATAAGCAGCCTAGCCATAGGGGCCAGGTAAGAGGTAAACAGCCATCACCTAGGCACAAACCGTGAATAGGGCCTCTACTGGTCCTCAGGAGGTAACAGAGGTGATATTAACTCATAACTGGGAAAAACATTTTTTCCAGTTCCAGGCAATCTGGAAGTTAATCATTTCCCCCCAAGTGCTGGCTTGCCTGTTTTAAGTGTCTCATTGACTATAGGCTTCTTATCTGCAAACTTATAGCACTTGATATTGGTAGTGAGCAGTGTGAAAACTTCACAAGTTTGTGTAGTGTTGTTGTTGTTTAAATTCAGAGAGTATCTGAAACAAAGCATCCATGTGTAATCATCTTTAGCTCTGCTGTTGCTATTTTGGATCATTAGGTGGATCAGTTTCAGACTTCCGTGGCAAAGCGCCAGCAACTGTCCTGAATGGACTTCCTGTGAAGTGGACTCTGAGGCTGGGAGGGGCTTGTGGGAGCTGGACTGGCGGGCGTTTTCAGGATGCCCACTTGTTCTGATTGAAAGACTCAAGGTTAGGCCGAGGCTGGTGTTGGCTTGCAGTGTCCCAGCGAGGCCCTCAGCCAAATCACTGGAAACATTTGGAGCTGGATGCAGCAACAGTGCGGTCCCAAATTCCGCAAAGAGGGCTGGACCTTACCACTCCTCCTGAACAGTCAGCGGATGTGACGTTGTGTGAGGTGCATTCTTTCAGTGGGGAGCAATCTCCAGAGGGGTACACGGCTCTGAGGTGCCCATCACCAGCAGTCTCTGCAGCCGGGAGAATGATTGCTTTGGTCTTGAATGGAGGCGGTGGGGACAGGTTTTACTGAGCACCACGCATGGCATTGACTACAGCCCACCGCTTGGGCTGCCTGGTTCCCCGTGACTGATGGGATGTCTGGCAACAGTTCTTGCAGGATTCTGGGGGACCCTCTTTCCTTGGGGGAGTGTCTTATAAGAAAATAGTTACTGAGACGAGATAGAACCAACTCACATGACAGCCAGTCTCCTCAGCACAGCTGGCACCGGGTTCGTCCTCCACAACACGCTGTGGATGGATGAGGGAGCAGCCAGCCTGGCAGGTAAACAGGAGCGCGCAGGAGCTGTACGAGGTGAAGATTTCCGTGGGCAGGAGGGCGTGGGGACAAGGAAAGTGTACTAGGGAAGAGCAGATGTGTTGTAGCAAGGCCTCCTTCCTTTAGAGGGTGGCGGGGGACTATCCGGAAGGTTCTCTCCATAGTGCTGACCAGGTGCTCCTGGCTGGAGGTTCCGTTTCCAGGAGGAAAGGAGCTGCAGGTCTGGGTTTGGTGAGGGGGGACTTAGAATAAGAGACTCCGCATTTGGGTCATTGTCCTGTTTTTAACTCTCTATATTTACTTATTTTGTCTTTTTAAAAAAATCTACTACTTATGGAAAGAAAAGTGTTAAAATTTCTTGCCACGATTGTGGTTTTATTTTTCTCACCATGCTTTCTGTCCGTTGTTTGGATACCTGTGTACTGAGGGTGTGACCTGAGGGGAGGGAGCACACACAGGTTTCCGGTGTTTCTGTCTTAGTGGGGATTTAGTTTTTTCCCATCACGTCATAATCCTCTCGCTGGCATTAAGCCTTCTCTTTGTTCTAATCTTGAGAACCTTCATTCTTTGCTGGGAAATTCTATTGCTTGGCTAAATTCATTTCAATTTCATCAGTCGTTTACAGAGACAGGTCAACTCTTGGCATAATACTTATTTATAGTTATCTGTAGTTTTAAACAACTCATCCACTATTGGGTTTGTTATTTAAACCAGTACAGAAATTTCTACATTTTGTTCAAAATGTCACAAATGGCACATGCATGTATTTCTCTTTAGGACTTTAATAACCTACCTATTTATGTCCATTGTAAAATTCTGTAAGGCGTAGTCATGAATACAGAGATAATCTGCTATATTTTCCTTGAAATATTTCCGGAGATACAACTTTGCTTACTGACTGACATGGCAAAGAGATGGCGTTAATTGCTAAGTAGAAAAGTCATATTCTCTCAGGACCACAATCGCCAACCGTACCTCCGGTCACCATTTTTGCCTCTTTGAGTGAAACAGCTGTGAAGGGTGTTCGTGCAACACCCACACGGAGTCCACGATGTTCAGTCTTCCGCGGGGCTCGGGCCCAGAGCCACCAAACAAAAGAGACGGGAAGAAGAGGTTTTCAAATCATGGGGAAAATGGAAGGAACATGTCTGTCAGCCTAAGATAAGATTGTTATAAGAATAGAACAGACACAATAGAGGGAGAGAGTTGTTGATTTTTCAACCGAAGAACAACTCTAGCAAACATAACGAAGTTACACCCCCACTCCGTCGCTCTGTATCCCCCCAGCACAGGGGCTGGACCGGCTCGCGATGCAGCGCGATGCCGCGGGGCCGTCCCTCCGTCCTCGGAGCGGCCGTTCGTGCTCTGGGCAGACGTGTACACACCTCCAACCGTCCCCTTTTGCTGAGATAACTTCTAATGGGCTAAAAGGTTCTCTCCTCATTATTTTTAACCAACTTAATATGAATAGTTATGCTTGGAGGCAGTGGTCAGATGCTGTTTCTCACAGAAGAGTATTTGTAATATGGCCATACATAACCTATCATCTTTGACAACCTGAATATATCAAAATATGTAAAGATACTTACAAGTGTCCTGGCTGGCATAGCTCAGTGGATTGAGTACGAGCTGCGAACCAAAGCATCGCAGGTTCGATTCCCAGTCAGGGCACATGCCTGGGTTGCAGGCCACGGCCCCCAACAACCGCACATTGATGTTTCTCTCTCTCTCTTTCTCCCTCCCTTCCCTCTCTCTAAAAAAATTAAATAAAATCTTTTTTAAAAAAGATACTTAGAAGTAATAATGTTCATTTTATCTTTATGTGGAATTTCAGTCAATTTCATAGCAAGTCCATTTATGAGTTTGGGTGCTTTTACACAGCATGGCAAGTATACAGCATGACTTGGTTGAGATTATGGCTTCACCAAAGGAAAACATGAGCCAAATACTATGTTACTGACCAACTATGTAAGAGGGAAATTGGTGAGGGAGAAATTAATTAATTAATTAATTTATTTATTTAGAGAGGGAAGGGAGGGAGAAAGGGAGAGAGAGAGAAACATCAATGTGCGGTTGCTGGGGGCCGTGGCCCGCAACCCAGGCATGTGCCCTGACTGGGAATCGAACCTGCGATGCTTTGGTTCACAGCCCGCGCTCAATCCACTGAGCTACACCAGCCAGGGTGAGAGACAAGAGAAACTTTTTAAAAAACATTGAACAAGCTGCATATAATCCAGTGTATAAAATATCAAATGTCCAATCCTTCTGTCTCATGAACAAGGTGCTATATTCTGGAGCATGGCATCTGTTTATAACATTTAGTTAATGAGGTGAAACAGCAAAGCCACCAGGTCAATGGTGGATGACGTTGTTAAATGGAACTTTTCTTCTCTGAACCTTTCGCTGGGGCCCCCAGAGCCCAGCAGTTGCATCCTACCACTGCATCCTACCACTCTGAGACTCGAATCGCCCATTCAGGACTTGTGATTGGATTTCCCAAAACTCTCCCTGCAAACACCGGTCCATCACTCAAACCATCGACAGCAGAGGAGGGAAAGAAAAAGTCTGAATTCCTTTGAAGCAGGTGTTAGAATTCCACGTGCTTCCCTGGGGTAGGGGTTCTTCTGCCCACAGCGCCTGCTGGTGGTCGGCGGTCTTGCATGACTCACTGGGAGACTGGACATGCATCCTTGGGGCTGGGGTCCATGTTGCTTTAGGGCACCTTCCTGAAGGAAAAGACTCAGGCTGGCTGCAGATGCCTGGGGGGGCGGCCCGCCCCAAGAAGAAAGGGTCTGCTTGGGGCGTTTTGCCTAAAGCCCTGCACAGGGAGATGGGATGGCTGGGACTAGGAGAATTCAAGTCTGGGATTTCCATTTCGGGGATTTTCTGAGGCATTTTTGAGCCTTTCCCTCTCATTGTGGATACCCCAGCATCTGCCATGCAGAATACACAAAACCAGGTTACCGCAGTGTATGACCTGGAGGCCTGTGGCTTAGAATCTGTCACCCCTGTCCAGGTGCCCCCACCTGGGAGCTGCCGAGGCTGGTAACTGGGGAGGAAGCACCGCTGGAGAGAGAGTGGGACCTGACCTGCGCCGCCCCACTGCACGGTTCTGCCCCCTGGGTCAGGCCCGTGCCTGAGCTCCTGAGCTCCATGTAGGTTGGAAAATGGATTTTCCCGGTACCCTCCCACGCAAGTTCATGACTCAGCGCCGCCTCACAGAATTCTAACTATGACCCGGGATGGACGCAATGTCAGCTTCCTTCTCTCTAGCTGAGACAACGAGTGACCAGAGCTTGACTATTTTTCTTAGCTATAATTCTGCAGAATTGAGGAAGGCACATTTTAGTTTACAAAAACAGACGTATTCAAACCAAGACATCCTGTTACAAACAATGTGGGATCATAGTGCGTTTCTGCTCAAATTGTATTAAACGAGTTTTAATTGGTATTCAGGGAGAAGAAACCAGTGGAATTGCTGAGAGTGCTTTGCTTTTCACAATGAACAGTAAAGCCACAGGCAGTGCCTAAAAACACACGTAGGTGATGGGGAAATTTAACGGCTTGGTGTGCCCAGCACGGTCCCTCGGACTGCGGGTGTCAGGTAGCTGCTGCGAGCGGAAGCATCCCTCATTAAAAGCTGCAGGTAGAGCGAGTGTGTTTATAAAGTGTTATGAGGACACCGGCGCAAATGATAACTCAAATAAAATCAATTACTTCCAAATGGAAAAAACACCCTAGTAAAACAGACGTGCTTACTATGTTGATTGATACTGGTAGTATTCAAAATATTATTTCAAAATGAGTGATCATTAATGACAGTAATTCTTCAGAACGAATCTGCATATGCATGAACAGTATTCTAGGCCGTTTTATTTGAGTGCATTGAAAAAGTCTGATTGCCCTCGTGGCCCAATATTTTAGTCAATTATACACCCAGTATGGAATGACACCTTATTTCACGAATCGCTGTTTGATATCAGAACAAATTAATCACAGGAAAATCCAGCATCAGACAAAACAGCGAACACACAGATAAGAACGAACCAAAACAAACAAACAAAATGTCATATGGAAAAGGCTCTACAAAAAAGGAAGGAAGAAAGAGTCATACTTAAAAACGATAACACGTTTGAGCATTTTTCCCCTAAGAGGATCTTCGTGTTTGTTGTCATTCCGTCCCTTCTCACTCGCAGAAATAACGTATGAATATGTGTACACACACACATAAAGTCAGAGGTTTCCTCTCACTGCATTTATCATTCGTTTAAGTCTCTCTTTTCATTGCACTTACCATTAGCCCCTCTTTCCTAATTTTAGATTCTTTGCCGTTCTTGCTCATCTCTGACCCCCAGTGTCTGGCACCATCTCTAGCATTTGCACGAAATACCAAATTAATGTGACTGGTACTGAATAGAATATTAGTCAATAACCTCTTCCAACAGTTTTACGTACCATTTGCTGGTTGCCTGGGGAGGGATGGCGTGTTTGGGGTCCATGTCTAGGTGCTCTGTAACTGCTAGCCGTGTGCGCCTGGGCCTACCAGCGGCAGTCACATCCAAGGTGTGGCCTCGAGCACCTGTGGAAACAGAATGCCCTGCGCGCTGGCGTGATGCTCAAGGGCTCATCTTTCTAAGACAGTCGCCGTGTCCGCTTCTGTTTCAGAAGGCCTTTGGGCATGGCATAGCATGGTTTATGACAGTCTGCAAGTGACCTCATGCTGTAAAATGTGATTTAATTTTACCTCCCATAAAACTCCAAGTCGATGTTCTGCAGTACAATTTTTTTTGAGTGGTTAGGGCATGTTTTACCTGTTGCTTGTGCTGTTACTATAAGAAAAATCAGGAAGGAGAGATCTGTATTCAAATTCCACATCATCCAGGAAAATGCAGGGACCTTGCTGTCTTCAAACTCTGGACTAGCCTGTGTTTTAAATTGGCTTCTGTGTAGTTTTAATTTAGGACATCTATAATCTGAAAGCTTTATAGATATTTCAGGCTTTTCTCCTCTGTTTTTATTTTTATTTTAAAAAAAGATTTTATTTTTAGAGAGAGGAGAAAGGAGGGAAAAAGAGAGGGAGAGAAACATCTATGTGTAGTTGCCTCTTGTGCGCCCCCTACTGGGGACCTGGCCCGAAACCGAAGCCTATGTGCCCTGACTGGGAATCGAACTGGTGACCCTTTAGTTTGCAGGCTGGCACTCAATCGACGGAGCAACACCAGCCAGGGCTCTCTTTTCATTTTTAACAATAAAGACCAAGCAACTCACCTGAAAGCACCGCTCGACTAATTGGAGCCTGCCTTCTTCACTCCGTGTGTGTATACAATAAACCAACGGACGTGCAGTCGGAGCTCGTGAGCAGAAAAGGGCACAGTCAGCCGTGCCCCTTCCGGCAGTGTGTTCAAGAAACTTCTTAAATGTCTGACGTCAGCCAAGTGGCCCTGCCCACCGCCCACCGCGCTCAGCCACCTGTGGCCAGGACTAAGGCGCAAAGACAGAAAAGAGGCGGTTTACCTAAGATGATAATTCAAGTGTGTTTATACAGTTTAACCAAAGGGGACTCATTTTTCTAAATGTCCAGGGAAACCAAGTCATCATCAGGAATGAGTGAACCCCATGAGTGTGTGTATGCTTTTCCGTGTGCGCGTGTGTGTGATTGAGACGGTATTATTCATCACCCTGACTTCACGTGGCATTTTAAAAACATTCCCATGTTGGAATCGTTTCTAAAGCTAGATATCTGCCATCACTTGAAATGTCAAAAAGTGTCAAAAGATCTAAAATATTCCAAAAGTAATTTCTAAAATTTACCTTATTAATGTCAATATATTTAAAATAGATGCACTGCATCTCAGGTGACTTTGCGGGGAGCTACCATTCCCTTTCCTAACGTGCAAGGAACTCTTTAAAAATAATTCACACGGCCTTGCAGCTCTTCTTTGTAAAAACTGTCTGTAATACGAATGGAGAAAAATAGGCAAACTAAAAATGGGAAAGAACAGAGACAAAGAGAAGTGAAAATGAGTAGTAAATTATGAGACTGAAATTAAAGGGATTTAGCAAAATGGGGCAGGGTGGACAATGATAGGAATCAACCAATTTCTGCAATTTAATAATTCTTCAAACAGCAGGAGTCGCCGTGAAATCTTATCTAGAACAGTGGACAGCACACACAAATAAGGATGAAGATTTTCTGTGTCAACTCTGCAAAGACCCAGGGTTAGATTTTCACTAGCTGTATCTGGGTATAAATGAAAATAATTCGGTTTACCAGAGAATATATGTATATATACACTCACACCCATATACGTTTACATATTTCACTTGTTTGAAATAGATTTACAGTCCTTCTCGCTTGTATTAAAACCTGAATAACTTTTGGTGGAATGTTACTTGACCTTTCGGGGGCCCACTGTGGAAAAGGCACTCATAAGTTCTCATCATAAGTGAGTAGAGTGGTACTTAGGACTCATCGGTAAAGTTTTCTTACTTACAAAATGTGAGCAATCCAGAGTCTCTTCGTGTGCAAAAATCAATGAACCTTTTAAAAGTATCCATAGTATAGTCAACATTTAAAAAAATTTATTCATAAGCCTTATAAGAAATCTTAGCCGGTAAACCAGCTAACAGCATTAAACAGACCTTGGGCTCATCCACCCTTACACTTCTGTTATTTCAGTCTTAGACTTTCTAGTCTCTTCACTTTGATCATTCATTCATTCATTCACTCATTGACTTATTCATTCGGCATGAACGTAGGTGTTGTTGACACAGACATGAACAGAACGCTCAGAACTCTGGCCTCTCCGGGCTGACGGTCCAGGGTCCAGGGCGCAGCCTAGACGCGCAGACAGCAGGATGCTGAATGTGACGCAGACCCTGCTGTGCTGAGGAATGGATAGTCCTCTGAGCAGCCAGGAGATTTGGGAGAACCGAAGGCTTCCTGGGAGCATGATGACCAGACTGGCACCTTAGGATACACTGCACGTTTCTAAGTGAAAACTGGCCAACTCAGGAAGGGTTAGAATAATGAGAAGTGAGGAAAATAGGCCCAGCAGAGGAAATAATGTGCTCAAAGAGATTGGAAAAATGTCTTCGTGGAGGAGCTGAGAGAAGCTGGGGCAGCCAGGACTGGCCCCCCGACCCTGGCCCCACACCCCATGGCCCGATTCATCATTGTCGTCTTGCTGAATGATGGTTTTGGAATGAGGACCATGTGTTCATAGTGTATGATCCGTTCAATTGGGATATAACTTAACACCTAATAAATAATTAACCTGATGCTCGCTGTGGTCCTAGGGAGCCACCTGAAAAAAAAAAAGTGAAAATTGTGCTGCTCAGAGTGGAATGTGTTTTCCAACGGAACGAATTACGGAATGATCCGTGCATGATACTGAGTGTTTTGCCATGGATCCTCGCTAACCCAGTCTGCTTCTCAAGAAGCACGGGTGGGATGTGCCGTAAGCACAGAGGTGCGTCAGGTGCTCAGGGTGCACCCGGCCAGACCAAGAGCAGAGGGAGTCCGTCCTCGGAGTCGCGGAGCTGCTGCAGGGGGCGTGGTAGGAACTTGAAGGAGACAAGAGACGGGAATGGGTTTCAGAAGCTCCATGGAGCAGAATTCAGCAGGTAGTTTCCATACTCCTCTTTAAATGTGCAAGTGTTTTAATTCAGACGTTAGGGATATGCTTGGTGGTGTTCCTCCAGAGTAAGTTAGCCTCTGACCTAGCCCCGTCGGCCGCGTGTCTGTGTTCTCCGTGCCCTGGCACACCACCTGAAGGGCAGCGTGCACGGGGCTCCCGTTCTCGTAGCAGCCACGGAGAACTCCAGCGGCGCTGAACGGATAATTACACATAGCTATCATTATATATTTAAATATGATTTGGGGAATTTACTGGCACTTAGCATTACCAAAATCATATCACAGCTAAATTAAATGATTCGTTGGGAACTTTCATTTAAATCCTATTATTACTCTATATTTAAATTTAAAAAGTACTGCTATATAGTGTCCGCTGCTTCTATATCTACCGGAGTGTTGAATATTTTGGTTTGAGTCACTCAATTAAAATTTAATTTCTAAAGAGATGTTCTTTTGGGGGGGAAATTTGCTCATAACTTTGAACAGTAAATAATTTTAGTTCATTGGTTTCTTTCTAGTGAAATTTATTTTGTCAAGTAGAAATACTTTGAAAGATCTTTTCAGAAAAAGAATGTGACTCTATAACTTTGTGTGATCGCACCCAAGTCCATCATCCTGGAAACAAAACAAATATAAAGTATTTCCTTTATCTAAGTGAATGTATGTAGCGAGACATAGCAGCAATGATTAACTATAAGGGAGCAATTAGAATTTTAATATATTTTAGCTGTAGGTGCATAAGCGATATATGGATTTATTAACTTTTTTGGTTGCTAACAATGCCACCGAGCTTTCACCTTAGAGACCTGTGATAACTTCCCTCCAGGACCAGCACCCAGGTACCTGTCCAAACACCCACGGCAGCCCTGCTTCTTTCTCCCCAGGTGTATGTGCTTACCTGAGTTTTGGTCATGGAGTTTCAAAACAAACTCTTTGTTCGTTACATGGAAGACAAAACTTTGGAAAAGGAAGAAACAATAGATAATGTCGAATGAATGAATGTTGTAACGTGAGATGAACAGAAAGAGATTCGCCCAGGCTTTTATGTGAAGGAAACAAAACGTCCTGTTTCATCTAAGTGTGCCGTTTCCTTGGCGGGAGTTCACGCAGAACTCAGTGTGCGGACTCTGTTGGGTCCCTGCTGGGGTTGCGTCCCGCCCTCCTGCCAGTCCCCGCGGGCCGGGAGCAGCAATTTGCAGACCATTTGGTGATGACAGTGAGGGACCCCCTGCATGAGTATAAGTTTCCTTTCTGAATCAGGCGCATCACCTACTGCCTTTCTTGCTTAGAGGAAAATATAAAATTAAAAACAAATAAATTTGCCTACAGCACATTTTGCTTTGTTTCTTATTCTGAGCTCTAAAAGCAGATGTAGCAACATTTTGTGTTGTTTCACATATACACTAAATGCAGTATTTGGAGAATGATTTATTTATCCATTCAATAAGACACTGCATGTTATGTTTATTTTTTGCCAAGTATTAAGATAATGAAGTATACCTTGATTGTATTTTTTACTTCTGCCTAGTGTATTTCCTGCCTTTCATCGCTGGTTACAGAGAAAAGGAAGAAAAGGAGTATGATTTTCCATAGGGTATAAGGCTTCCTCTGTATCACATGTACTTGAGTGGAGATGCACATGCAATTCTGTATTTCTGAATGCTGAGCCCACCTTCGCTCCGCCTAGTACACCTGTAATCACTGAACTTTCTTCCACAGAAAATTGAGATGAAATAGCAGGACCAAACCAAAGCAAATATCAAGGCATCCTTAAGAGCAATTGACCTAAGCTAAGAGAAAAGAAACGTTATGGCATGTTTTTTTTTTTTTTTTTTACAAACGTACCAGCATTTCCCATTAAATTTCACTGAAATTGCAGCAGTGAGATGAGAACAAATATTCAGAGAGAGGCACATCCTTTTAATTGAGCACCCATTTAGCCCTGTTTCATCTTGGCTCAGTTACTTCAAATGCATTTGGCAATGTGACATGAAGTCTGTATCATTTATATGCAATATAAATGATAGATACTATGTAAACATGGTTATTAATGATACAATTAACATGGCCATTAGCGATACAATTCCATAAAAAATACGTGTTTTCAAACCTTTCTACGTGCTCTTGAGTAAATGATCACTAGTCTGAATTTGTGTGGCTTTGGTGAGGCTGTCCGGGTACCGCTGAGATCTGGGAACTACATGTTGATCAGACAAAGAGAGGAAAACATTTTGTCTCTGCTGATACCGTCATACGACCCGGAGGGGACTTGGAATGTGTGGGGACTTACAGGAATTTCCGAGTGTCTGGAAGGCTGAGAGAGCAAGGGGAAGAGAGACGACTAGAACCACGCAGAACACTCAAGGCACGCGTGCGTGCTTTTGTCTTTATCCCGATGGCAGGGAGGAGTAAAGGTGGGCACAGAGGTGGGCTGGGTGAAGTCGGTAAGGTATTCCTATTTTGCCTGCAGTGGAGAGCAGATTACAGAAAAACCAGGTTAACGGCGATGGGAATAACCCCAGCCAGAGCGGCGCTGGGCAGACCGTGGTGACGGGAGCGAGTGAAGTCGGGGGGTCCTGCCTGAGCGACATCGAGCTGGTGGCAGAGACAAAACTAGAACTGTGGTTTTCAGATGGTTATCTGTGCTCACGTTCGCCTGTGTTTCACGACAAGTTCAGGGGACGCCTTGGGCCGCCAGACCCTGAATACAGAACGTGATTTCTGCTCCACCCCCTCACCAGCCTAAGGAGGAGCCCCAGGCATCTCAAGACAGACCCCAGAAGAATAGGGAAGAGAGAACCAGGCTCATTAACTTACCCTTTACGGTTGCGGAAGCATACCTGGCATTACAATTAAACTCAAATGTAACTACTTCATTTAACATTTTTTTTTCTTCAAGCAGGAAATTTAAATGCCTATTAATGATATCATAAAAAAGAACAACCGCTTTTATATTTAATCAAGTACCATCTATAACATTTTATTTATATAGTATTATGCTTCCCATTTGAAGCGGTGCGATATAAAGCACTTCTCGTTTTATATTCGTATTCCTAGGATGGTCTTTCGGGGAGAAGTCCTGGGGAGATCAGAGCCAGCCCTCACACCGCGAATGCCAACTAGAGGGGAAGCTCAGGTGCGTTCTTACAGCTGGGGCGGCCACAAAATGCCTCATTAGCCCTGCGGGTTTTTAGGAAAGTTTGTTTCTGCCTCCTCGGGGAGGAAACATGCTCCTTGTTTGCCCATTCAAGGATTATTTATTCAGGAGCAGTTCGTGAACATGAGTTGGAACCTGCTCCTACGGAACGCTTCCTAGATAGGCAAGCCCTGGACAAGTGGATTTAATTAATCTGTGACTCAGTCTTATCTGATCCGCCACTCTCCTCTTGGGGTAGTTGTGTCGGATGAATAGATTTTATGACGTTTTTAACATGCAAGTATGATTGGGTGAGGTACTGATACGTGAATTGCGGTGTCTTTTGTTAAAGAATTACACGTGGTAGAGGCATGCTTCCCCTCCCTTTTCCTGCAACCCAAGCCTTTTTTCCCGCCACCTGCCCCCAGCCCCTGAACCGTGACAAAAAGACAGACTGTAAGGCTCACAGGAACAGGTCTCAAGGGGACTGCTCGGGGTCAGAGCATCTGTGTCCTCTGCCCTCCTGACGTGGGGGCTGCAGCCCTTGGGCTCATCGCCTGATGGTCCTGGGGTGATGGCTTCAGGTTCCACGTCCCGTCTGCATTCAGAGGACTCAGAGGGACAGGACAAAGGGCAGGAGCCCACAGCAGCTCACGCTCTGTTTGTAGCGGAGAAGCAGCTGTTTTCCTAGAACACCACCCCAATAGTTTATTTCCGGACTTGGTTTAAATTGGCCGTCCCTTGCCAAACCAGCCTGGGATACTGGGGAGCAGGGTTGCTGGGCTTAGCTTTGACCGTGGTCCTCAGCTATGGCAATGGCATTCGAATCATCTAGAGAGCTTTAACATGCTGATTCCTAGGCTCACTGGTTCAGGCCTTGAGCGAGGTTCCTTGCTGCCTTAAACAAAATGAGGGTCTTCTTCCAGAGCCGCCTTTTTGCACATGTAGCCCATTGGGATAGTGTGGTGCAGAAATCGTGCAATCACCCAGAAATCCCTGCTGATTTTTAGGAGAAGAGGGAAAGGAATACTGTGTGTGCAATTAAACGTGTCTGCCCCCCGTGTCCAATACAAGCCTGGCGCATGTGACCTGGCCAGTCAGATGGCTGGAGGAGCCCCCAGGAAGGGACAGGGGCTGATTTCTACAGCTGTTGCCTCGTGAGTCTGGCTGGGGAATGTGTGATCTTAAGACACATTGCTTTTTCTTTTACATAAGGACATACCCCTTAACCACATTTTTAAAAAATAGGTTTTAATATGCATATTTCTATCACTGGAGACCTTTTAGATTAGTTACGTTATTTAAAAAATCAATCCACATTCTGTTCACTCACACGTGAACGGGAAGGCACCGTGGCCGGTGAACAATAGCCAGGCATTTACATGAGGCAGAAAATGGGCTCAGGCAAAGCTCCGGCCACACGGACAAGTAGAGGGAGGACGGAGGAGAGGGGGCCGAGACGTGACCAGAGCCGTCACAAAGCCGAACATCCCGGAAGGAAGGCAGCGTCCACAACCTGCCTGCTGCCGACAGGTCAGAGCGTGGGGTGTGTCTGGCCACCACAGTGTCAGGGGGTGACTGCTCTGAGGACAGACTCGGAGCAGCTAAGGGACGAGCGTTAAGTGAGGACATGGAGGCTGCCGGGCCGAGAGCTCTTTCCAGACTGTTACACCCGAAGGTAAAGACAGACAACGTGGCTGCCCGGGACAGCGGGAGTTGGGGGGGGGTGGTATTTTTTTAAGGTGAGAGTGTTTGAGGGATGATAAGGACGTGCAGAAACGGGCGTGTGCGGAGAGGAAAGGGGAGTAAGGCACGGAGGTAAGGAAGGCTCCGGAGCACGCACGGGAGGCAGAAGCCCACCTGTGCAGAAGGCGGGAGTGCCAGGTGCTGGCCCTGCCACAGGCCTGCGTTCAAGGCCGGCGCTGGGCAGGCATCGGGGGATGTCAGTTTTGGGGGGTTTCTATCAGTCATTGAGCTGTGGGGAGTGACTCACGTGCCTGGCTCTTTGCGCCAGACAGTGTGCTTGATGCTGAACTCCCACTTTCCTCCCGGGAGCCCGGCGCCCTGGCGTCTGCTCGGCCCAGAGTGCCTGCTCATGCCGACAGCCCCGGGACAAACCCCGGCCCGAGACCCCAGGGAGCTCCCCGCCGCCCCCCCCCCCCGCCCCCGAGACGGGGCTCCGGGCAGCCTGTGTCGGCTTTCCTCCGGACTGCGCCCTGTTCGCCTTTTCCTCGGCCGACTTCCCTCTGTAATCGACCAGCTACTTTCCGCTGCTTTGCAAATATGATATTCTCACAGCCCGCTGCAAATCAGAGACTTATTTTAGAGGGGAGGGAACAAAAGCTCACGGAGGCTAAATGACTTAACCTCCACTTGCTCGTAAGTCAAGAGTCTGACTTCAAAGTCTGCATCTTATCTTCCCTCCAGTTTCTTCGGGAAACGCTTGCTTTCTTTGTTGATACATTTGACAATGAGGTTCCATTAGACTCTCTCATTTATGCAGCTGTAGGTACCCTTGTGCAGCAACACCGTGGGGCAATGTTTTGTGTGTTCATGAAATTGTTATACCACTTAGAGTCTTATCTCGAATACTAAATATTTTTGCATAATTAAAGAATTGTTGTCTGCTCCATATCTCTAGGCCATTAAGCAGAATAAATCTGTTCAAGTTAGTTTGCCACATAAGATGATAATAAGTGCATTACTATTGTATCTGTTTTGTTCCTATTATGTATGTTTGGGAATCCATGCAGTCATTCCCACTTCTGGGGTGTTTTACTGTTGGTGGGGTTGGTCACGGAGGCGGAGGGACATTTCAGAGGCGGTGCAAATGATCGTTGAAATTACCGTCTTTGCTCAAATTTGGTTTTGCTTAAACCCCGCTTAGCTCAGGCAGGCCACGGTGAGTCGGCTGGGAGTTCCTGCCACCCTGACTCGGCGCTGGAGCCCAAGCCAGCCTGGGTGTTGATTTTTATTCTCTCGGGAGAGCTGTGAGTACCACCGCAGACAGTGTAGGTGCGCACTCCACTTGAGTGGCACTTACATCTTCACTGCCTGACAGTGTCGGCCTCATTAATGCTGTCGCGCTTACGTGAAGTTTCCTATCCCTTGTAGGTGGGAGCGGTAATTGTGACATTGAAATACAGCTGGTAACCTATATATATTTTTTTGGCCTAAATTTATATTCTCTAAACCGCTTCCTGGAAAGGCTTGCACATGTAAGGCGATAGTGTGGGTGGTGATGCAGCGCTTCTAGGCCACACCTTAGGGAGAGTGGCCCCCGATGGCAGTGAAATGTGACGTCTGTTGGAGAGAGGGGAAGAATGACACGGGCAGAGACATTCTTGAGATGCGTCATGCCGAGAAATGGAGACGATGTCACGCGATCAAAAGTGTATCACCCTCAAACAGTTTAATTAGAACGTTGCATGGGACAGCGTGAGTGTCCCCAAAGCAGGTGAGTTAAGATGACATTCAAAGCAGAGGCCCGGGACAGGCTGGCATTTTCATTCTCCTGCTTTAAGCAAGAGCAGTTTCAGCCAGGTTTTCTGACCTGACCGTGAACCTCAATATAGAATACAATTCAAATGCTGTCATTTCCTGAAGATTTTCAATTATTTTCAGGTGAGGAGAGGTGAAAGGTTTGCTACTTGGTCCTCGGTCCCCACATAGCTCCTCCTCTTCCTCCTTTGAAAAGTAGAGGAGAAAATGTGAGTTATTTTTTTTAAGTAGGTGAGAGGGGAAAGGGGCATAGGTAAGGAGAAAGGGCGTGGGAGTGAGAGAGGAGGGGGAGGAGGGGGGAAGGGGCTCGCT
This sequence comes from Phyllostomus hastatus, assembly GCF_019186645.2. NCBI lineage: Eukaryota > Metazoa > Chordata > Mammalia > Chiroptera > Phyllostomidae > Phyllostomus > Phyllostomus hastatus. Next base: position 19,484,063 of record NW_025333607.1, on the reverse strand, counting down.
CCTTTCGTAGACCACCCAGGGGGCAGGCGAGGCTGTAGGGAGGGGCTGGTAAAGGTCAAGGGTGAGACGGAGGGAATGGGGTGCTGGGGGCAGAAAAGGGGCAAACAATGCAAGGGAGAGTTTTTAAAAACAGGTGGTTGGGATTTGGGACTAAACATAATTTTTTAATATTCAAATTGGTCAAAATACTCCATATCGTTTCTGCGATGGGGTTGGGTGGATAAACTTGGTGTAAATCAATGAAGATTATAGGTGTTCTTTATTGTTAAAACCCACGGGTGATGAGATACAGCAAACTAGACACTCACTTGAGGAAGGACACCCGTCGGGGTGGCTGTCTCTCATGCAGTCTGTCCTGCCCCTTCCTTTCCCTCTCCCCTTCCTGCCTGGGCATGGGAACAGCCCCACTGTCCCCGAGGGTCCGTCACCGCCCCTTGAGATTTCCCCACTCCCGCCTATGTCATTGTTAAGAGTCATTTGTCAAATCTTCTTGAGCTGTTCTAATGGCACCAATAATATATGATGTTTTTCTTGGTAGAAATAGCCTAGCATTTTCTAGATCGCTGCAACTGATACATGCACTGAATGGCCCTTTCATTGCCTGATGATTTCATGTATATTCTACGTACATAAACACCGCTTGGCTGTCTGTTGAATTAGCGTGGACTCCGTAGAGGCAGAATCTGTGATTAATTAAGCGGTTGGGAGAGGTTGGCTCAATTGCTCTCTACCCCCAGATCCATCTGCAATAACTTTCATTCTGTTTTCCACATACCTGGGGTATGTTGCGTATGTCTTTTTCTCTAGTTCACTTCTGCATTATTATTAAAGAAGCCAGCGTCGTATTTGCATGTGTCCAAAGTTTGTCTAGTGATCTCGTATTCGGTAGAACAATAAATGCACTTTAAACCTCTGCACTGACTGGGGTGTCACGTGACATGAGGGTGCAGGAAGGAGCCCCGGATGGAGAAGTCAGCCTGCATTCAGGTTCTAGCTCAGCTTTTTTATTACCGTTGTCTCTGCTTCTCCGTTTTCTCATTCGTAAGTATGAGTAACAGTACTTCTTTTACTGGGCTGCCGTAGGAAACAAGTGAGACACTACTTGTGAATGTACTTTGTACGTTATAAATCACTATAAAATGATAATATCATTTTGTGTAGCAAAAATTGATTTTTTTTGGTGCTTTGAAGTTCAATGGAAAAGTTTATTTCTGCAAAATAACTACTTTATAATAACCTTTCTGTGCTGCTATCATAACAAACAAGCTTGTTTGGCAGAGACAAAGCACCAAAGTATCTCAGATGAAAACACTTCTTATTCAATGTATTTTATTGATTTTTAGTCTCATCTTACACATACCACTTGACTTTTGAATTCTTAATAATCTTTTATCTTCAGGTTAAATATGAAAAGGAATGTTATCATTTGAGATAGAAAAATGTTAAAAGAAAACATTAAAACCTATTTTACTTCTATTTCCTCATATGCAGTAAATAATCAAAGTTCTATAACAATCTGACTCATTCCGAAGCAAGTACATCTTTGCTTTGTAGGTGCTTTCTTCTTAAAGTTGGTTTACTACTGTGTTAATCATCATACCAGATGGAAAGCATATTTGTTCTAATTAGATGTTTTGTATTTTTAAAAGTATATGTTATATGATACTGAAATGAATTTAAAACCACAGTTATCTGTGATAAAACAAAACACGTACAGTTGTTTCTACATTTAATAAACATCATTTCTGTTTTGAGATTCATTTCAAAAAGAAATAACAAGCATCAGTTGTGTTTCAAAAACCATTGTTTTTAACAGCCTAGGCACAACTGAGTCTTTGAGGAATTTTCAGTGTATGTTAAAACATCCAAGCACACAAGCATGTAAGTAAGTGTTCAGATACAAGGTCAAAGTCATATGCATAGTAGACATTTGTGTTCGTTCTTCAGCCACATCCTTAGTCTCGCTTGTTGGCTGGGAAGCAGGGCATTGGGTTCAAGTCCAGAGCTGGGCCTTGATGGTTCTAAGCCAGTCTCTCTCCTAAGCACTCAGATCAGAAACTACACCAGTTGCTGCATTGTGTGCCTCTGGCAGCAGGAACTGGCATGTGACCCATACATATCAATAAGACCCCACCCCCCATCCAAAAAAACCCCATATAGGTTCATTTTCACCATCTTGAATTACTAAATCCAACAATATTAATGCATATTCCTTGCCAGACCTTCAACTTTAACAGGGATTTACTTTATTGTTTGAAGTTAGTGGGATTTTTTTCTAGCTTCATTTAAAAGTAGCAATTATCTAATATTCCTAGCTATTTGTAAACTTTTCAGGTTATAATGGTCCAGACCAATGATTTTCAACCTTTTTCCACCTCATGGCACACATAAACGATTTCCTGAAATTCTGTGGCACACCAGAAAAAAAATATATTTTGCTGATCTGACAAAACAAATAGGTACAATTTTGATTCTTTCATACTGGACTGCTATTGTTGTTTGACCTTTGTCACTAGATTGTTTGACAATCTAATGGAACAGAGGTTAGTGTCCCTCATGAAATAGTCAGTCGTTGCATGTTTTAAAAACTCTTGCGGCACCCTGGTGTTCCGTGGCACACCGATTGAAAATCATTAGTGTGGACGGGCATTATTAAGCCAGGCCCATTCCCCGATCATCCTCCAAAGCCTTGCACTCTGTGGCGATGTCACAGTCCTAGGGAAACTTCATTTGTCCAGTTCAGTGATTATTCGTAATGTAGTCAAACCCAGTATAGGTTTTAAATGTGTTGTCGTATTTGACTAGTTGTACTTGACTAGTTAGTAAATCTGTAGTTGTATCTGACTAGTTAGGGGTGTTTGAGGGCGCTCACCACACCCTCACTCAGAAACACCCCCTGGCCTCCCCGGTAGCCTCCTGTTCAGGCGTCCTCCTTGCCTCACTGACCGCCCTCCTTGGGCTGTCCAGCACCTGCTCTCCCTCTGACGCAGGCGCTCTGGTCGCCGGTGCCCTCTTCTCCCTTTCCTTCCTCTGTTGTCACCCCAGGGCGACGGCACTCACACACTGTCACATGGGGAGCTACAGCCAGGATATTTTTACTGAGCCTTTGATATGTCCACTTGGATGGCTCGCAGACTTGTAAACTTAACCCATTCAAAATCAGAAATCGTTGTTTTTTCTTGTTCCTTAAAGTTGAATCTTTCTCTGAGTCTCAAGAACTAGAATAACCATTCCCCAGTTATTAAAGTCAGAAACACAAGCAATATCTGAAATACTATTTTTTCTTATCCCCAATGTCCAGTCATTTTTTGGCCAAAAACATCTACCTCAAAACTAGCTGTTCTTCACTGCCACCTTTCTATGAACCGTGCGTCCCATGAAGCTCTTCCTTCGTGTGTATTTCCTTTTCTCCTGTCTATTTTGCACCCAGGGCCTACTGTGAAAGTTTGAAAATGAAATAATTCGGTCTCTGTTCACTTTTTTCCTTCTATGTTTCCCGAAGCATTTGCAATAAGATGTCAGCGCCTACAGTGACCAAGAAGGTCCTGCCCGATCTTCTCCCCACTCACATGTCCGGTTTCACCCCCTTTTCCTTCTTTGCCCGACACACACGTCGCCCCTCGGTCCTGCCCTGATCTTCTTTCTCGCCTCTTGGACTTTTCATTCGTGTCTCCGCACCTCAGAAACAGCCTTCCATTTCCATATATGGTTTTTCTCATTCTTTTTTTTTAAGATTTATTTATTTATTTATTTTTAGAGAGGGAAGGGAGGGAGAAAGAGAGAGAGAAACATCAATGTGTGGTTGCTAGGGGCCATGGCCTGCAACCCAGGCATGTGCCCTGACTGGGAATCAAACCTGTGACATTTTGGTTTGCAGCCCGCGCTCAATCCACTGAGCTACGCCAGCCAGGGCTTGATTTTTCTCATTCTTAATGATGCATCCTCTCGTGAGTCCACACAAGGCTGCCTTTTCTAACACGAGGTGTGGTCTGCAGTGAGCCGCCCGGCACAGGGCAGGGCCGGACGATGGCCTGGGCTGCGATGCCAGGGACAGGGTGCCGGGTGAGTCCGGCCTGAGCCCCTGGCTCTCCCCAGGCCGTGCAAGGCTGCTCCGATCCAGCAGTGACTTGCTCGGGAGTTTCATGGCCGAGCAATCGATCTTGTTTCTAAATTTTCCTTTTGGTCCATGTGTCTCAGGTAGCCATTAGAGGGACAGCAAAGCCATGGGACAGGCCAATCCGGTGGGCTCAAAGTGCTTTGTACGACTGTGCATCCTTTTCATCTGGGTTCAAGGTTAGTTTTCCAATGGAAATTTCCATTTCCAAAACAACATGGTAAGACGCGAACAATATAACGCTGTGAAAGCATGTGGTAAGACAAACGTGATTTAATTCTGTGTGTCATGTACAAAGAGACATTCTAAGTCATAGTTTGTTTATGGTAACATTCAATCCCACATGAAGCAGAATGTGAGAAGACGTGGTCTCTCAACTGTCCATTTGCTGGTGCGTGACTTTTCAGATATTTTTAATGTCTAAGAAGATGGAAAGTTTAGTTGGTAACCTAGCCATGAAGAACCTGTAACTAAAGGAGTTGGAAAGGCTTATACTTCGAGACACCTCTCTCCTTTTTTTCTCTGCACATTTGCCCATTGAGTTCCTCAGGTCCGAAGTGGAAGAGTGTGTCATCCTGATGTTTATGATGGGATGCTGGTTTCCCAAGGACTGCGCTGAAATGGATTGAGAAGGCCAGCATTAGCTCAGATTTGAGCATCTTGGCCATTTTATTTTGTGCTATTTCTAAATCGTTAAACAATTTAGAAATAATATAAAGTTGATGAGAGGTCAAAGTTGTTAACCTCCACTACCTGCTTCAAACGAGAACATCATCTCTTTTTTTGCTTGCTTTTTATAGAATTTTTCGCAAACTTAGGTTCTAATTTCTATTGTATTATCTCTAGCACTTCCTGATGATAATTACTATTCAGCTGCAAATTAAAGGACAATTTTGATCAAAGCAATTATAATTTGGAGCACAGTCCTATGATAAAACAGCTCAAAGGATAATTCCTTACTAAGTATGTAGTAGAGGTTTACAAAGTTGATGAAGAAGTTGTCAGAATCTGTTTTCTAACCATGAATAAAATTATTGCAGTGATAATTATTGATATTATGTGCCTTAAACAGTAACATATACACTTACTAAATTATATATGAAAACACTGAAATATAAGCTAAGTAAAACGGGGTTTTTCAATGTTAAGAAAACATAACAATTTTGCCAGTCTAGGTATTTACAAAAGGCACAAGCTACATAATATTTACCATACACTGTTTATATTAGAAGTTGTGCAGCTGTAAAAATCCTTTGGTTTTCCTGAGACTTGAGAGCAACACGTTTCGTGCTGTTGCTACGCTTCTATCACATTTCAGCACCTTTGCAGCCCCCGCAGAGGGGGGCTGTTCTGGCGCTGACAGTGCTTCATGGACCGTCCGTCACCCTCCTCCTGCTCCCTCGCATCCTTGTTTTTCACCCACTGTCCCACTCTTTCATGGGCCCGAATCATTTTGTATAATCAGCGTCATGTTCCGCTGAGCAGGGAGGCGCCTGTTTGTGTTTCAGGCGGCCTCCTGTTGGACTGATATTTCAATGCAGTTCATTGAACGGAAAACTTGTTGGCTTGTGGTCACGCCTGCGTGGTGGTTCGCCATTGTGTCATAAATCTATAATTCTAATTCCATTCTGCTCTAAGGAGTCAGCTAACAAATAAATTTCAAAATAATACCCAGAAGTCGGGGAAAATAAATGGAGAATTAATTTTAATAAAGTGAAATAATGAAGGAGTAAGTCTCCCTGTCTAATTGAGTTGAGTACTCCTTAGCATATGTTATTTACATGTTTGTACTTCCAGATATTTTATTCCTTCTTTGAGATATTTGCCTTCATTCCCACAACCCTAATCTATAAGAAAATTCAATTACTTTTTGAGTCAGAATCTTTAATGCTCTCCCAGTGCTGTGTGCTCAGGAAGAAATACGCAGTATTAGCACAGAATACAAATGTAAAGTCAGGACCATTGCCTTCGTTTAGATTATTTCCCAACGATAGTCCTACTATTAATAGTCATGTATTATTTTTGCCATAAACTTTATGAGTTAGAACTTTCGCACGCTTCCCTCCTAGATAATGACCTTATGTAATGGAAGGAAATTCTGTCATGAACATATACAACGTCTGATCAACAGGAAAAAACACCCTCGTAAAGAAACCCATTAAAATGCAGGAAAGCATCTCCCTAGGGAAGTCGCCCCAGCCTTGCTGCTTAAGTCACGTAAAACTGGACCAGAAACAAAGATCTCACGACAAACGACACCGGTGGGAGCAATCCGCTTTAGCGAGACTAGAAAGTGACATGCTGCGTGCCCTCCCCGCCTCCTCCTGTGAGCGCGCATCTCAGGGGTTCCTTCCTGCACATCGGTGGGGCCACGACAACACAAGCACCAGTCTCTTATCTCCCCTCTGGGAATCGTGACTACTTAAACTTGTGGGAATTTATGTAGCTATGATAATTGTATAATATATTACTATATGCTTTTTTTCTTTCTTGCAGTATTTAATCTTCCGGTGAAATAAAAAGCCATTTGACTGTATTAGTAAAGATACCACTAAAGGAGTGTAGATGGCACGTGTCATACTTATTTTGCTCACTTAACTTGACACGTCAGTGATAAAAAGAAAAGTAATTTAATATCCCATTTACTACAAAAAGAAGGCTGATATCCTAGTAGGGGAGACATATGTGGACTCTTGTAGTAGCTAAAGCATGGACGGGTATTACCAGGGAACACAAAAACCAAAAGAAAGCAAAAGGAACTATATTTCTGAGTGTGAAAATGAAGGTATAGCCCTGGCTGGCGTAGCTCAGTGGAATTGAGTGCGGGCTGCAAACCAAAGTGTTGCAGGTTCAATTCCCATCAAGTACATGCCTGGGTTGCAGGCCACAGCCCCCAGCAACCGCACATTGATGTTTCTCTCTCTCTTTCTCCCTCCCTTCCCTCTCTAAAAATAAATGAATAAATGAATAAATAAATAAATAAATAAATAAAATCTTAAAAAAAAAGAAAATGGAGGTCCTTCATAGAAATAACTAGATTTAAAAAAAAATGAAGGCATAGCTAGGAGACCTACAGCACTCGCGTCCTGCAGATCTTAATATAGATGAGAACCTTAGAAAAGGAATGTATCTTCTCTCTGTGGACTGATCGGTGGAGCACGAGTCCCCAAGTGGGCAGTGAGCTGTGGAGAGAGCTTTACAGGAGGGGCCAGCCAGCTTGCCCTCGCCCCGTGCACTTGGGTCCTGCCTTCCTTCAGTAGGTGTTTGTGGCCGTCAGCTCTGCACCCCGCAGTAACCTTGTCCTCAGCCACGTGGCGGCATAATGGAAACCAATGATTAACATAGCTCCTTTTTTCTTTGCATGGCATTTGGACGTACTGAGAAAGGAAATGGATGTGAACTAAAAAAAATATTGGCTGCATCAGGATGGCCTCCCAGGCATAGCTCTGGGGATAACACAGTCTCATGGAAGCACAGGGCCCAGTGGCCGGCGGTGAACTTGGAGGAAGCAAGGAGACTATGAACTAACAGGTGCACATGTGTTAACGAAGTGAACACCGCAGGAGCCCGGGAGCTGGCCACGTTCAGGGCACGGGCAGCAGCATCTGCGAGGATGCTGTGGAGAGTGATGGGCTGTAAACTGGATGAATGGACAGAAGTGACAGTGACTCAAGTGCGGAGAACAAGGGTCCGAGATGGCGAGGCGGACATAGAGCACCCACACCGGGGATGGGGGTTGGTTAAAAAGTCAAGTCTGCATTTGATAAGCACTCGATGCAGCTCCTGTGTGTAGAGCTGATGAAAAGGCTAAACCTGGTGGAGGAAGGAGGTACGACTTTCAGAAGCGAAACAGAAAATGGCTTATGAAGCACACGGGGTTTGTGGCGGTTTCTCAGCACGTGGAGGATTTGGATATGACGAAGAGGGAGAGGAGGAATTCTAGGAAAAGGGTGGACAGAGTCCCAAAACGGAGGAGAGTAGGAAAAGGAGGGTGGACCAGTTTAATCTGGCCGCATCAGGGCACTACGATGTTGCACTGCGGAAAGTACGTTTGGGAAGGAAGAGCGAAGTAAATATTCAGCACTCGGTTTCCAACGTGTAACACAGTCGTTCGGTTCCAGGTCTCCAGGGCAAGACAGACCTGGTTTAATTCCCAGCTCTCGCACTTGTGTTGCCACAAAATTTGCAGTCAAGCTGCCCCTAAGACTCAGTTTCTTCATCTGTGAAATAAGGGCCATACAAATATCCGCTTCATGATTTTTGCATGAACAAATGAAAAATGGGCGACACATGCCAGGCACAAACAGTGCATATCGTAAATAAGTGTTTTAATAATTCAATAAGGAGTTTCTAAATGGGTGATGGTAAGGTCAAAGCTGTGCTTCTGAGTGAATAAGGCAGCTTTTGAATAAATCATTTAGATGGTGAAAAATGGAATATTGAGAGAAGAAGCTGGAGATAGATCAGCAATAAGGTCGTTGCTAGTTTCTAGGCAAGGGCCACAGTGCGAACGCTACTCAGAGAAATAAACTGTAAGGGGCAGGTACAAAATCTCTACATTTTTGACTACATCATGCATAGGGCGTACCTACTGGTGTTGAACTTGGAACCACTGCGGTGAGGGATGGCAGCGTTTTGCGTACAGGGATTCCTGAATCATTTTCCATGGAGGAAAAATGCTAAAGGGATAGCTTCTCTATGCAGGAATATATTTAGTTATGTTACTTTTAATACTATTGAGGTTTATCCATTAAATATTTACCTTTCGTTGGAACTAGTTAAAAGGCAAACTAAAAAACCATCAATACCTAAAGAAATATGGTATTTCATCATCAAAGAACAAGAGTAGGGATTTGGAAATTTCCCCCAAATTAAGCCTATGAGACACTCTGAGTCATAGTTCCCCCTGGGCTAAATGACTCAGAATCACGAGTTAGTTTGTCCAGATCACGAGGTTTGCTTGCTTGTTTGTTTTTTGGTCGAAGATAGTGGTTGGGAGGCAACAGGGTATAATCAAAAATGGAATAACTGTGAAGCTAATAAGGCTTATGCCCAAGGGCCTCTCACACTGGCCCCCTTCAAGGTCTTGTTCCTAATTGCGCGTTTGTCATTTTGAATAATGCTTCCTAGGATTAGATGCTCCTAACATCACATAGTGTTTGGGAACCTGCAAGATCTGCTTCATCGTGGGGAATAGTCCACGAGTTCTTCCTCTCCAGGCTTCAAGTGGTTCAAACGCCCTCAGAGTTGTAGGCAATCCTCTGTGTCCGCGGCATTTGTTGAGCAGGCTTACGGATTTTATATGGTTTTTCAAAAGGTCTGAGAAGAACCACAAAATTGAGGACTCTGAGAACAGCCCCTGGGTGCGGACATCAGGGGAAGTGTGGGCATGAGGAGAAGCAGGCCAGTGACTGCCTGAACAGGTCCGCAGGCAATTTCACGTGCTCCCCAGTTTTAAAACGGCTGGTCTAGCTGCTGTCTGTCATTCTGGGACTGTGTTGGGATGATTGAGAAGGAATGGTCAGGATTTTGCAGTCAGAACAGCTAACCTGGGAGTTCCGTGACTGCTCGGGCGAGATATTAACCCCTCGGAACTTTCATTTCTATGTTAGGAGAACGAGCAGCCTAATACATAGGAGCCACGCTATCTAGGGCGGGCAACAATGGACAGTGAGGAGGGGTACTCGACAGTGAAATTGGTCAGGCCAGTAGGTCGGAGGCGGTGGTGGTCTGAGGAATTGTCCGAGTCAGGGCATTAGATGGCGTGAGTGTGGAAGTGAGTTGAAGGAGAGAAGTCAATGATCAGACTTAGTAGTTACAGGAGTGTCTGAAGCAAAGATCATTGCATGGGTTAGACTTGGCCATCACGTGATCTAGGGCGTGACAATAGGAGTGGATGGCTGAATGTACAATACGCACGCACAGGAGATTTTTTGCAGAAAAATGTAGGAATGAAATTGATTGGTCAAGGCATTAGATTTTTCCAAAAAGTCATTGAATTGCCAAGAAGTTGTCAAAGAATGAGGAAGGACGATCCCAGATTCCGTTCAAGGAGAGATACGTAGTCACAGTTATTATTGCCATGCCGAGAATAGTTTTTAGCATTCTCAGTTTTAGAAGTTTAATAATAACTCATGAAATCAATCAGTGACCTATATTACTTCATTATTTCACTGTCTCCTTCTTCCCAAACATGAGGCAAATGATTAAGATGTCATTTTAACCTTACCGTCAATCGGTGAGGTTAATTTTTTAGTGATGTTGTTGAATAAAGGGGAGATGATGGGGGATTTACTGTCAGCTGTCTCCCTCTATGTGACACTTCATCAAACACCGTTGAGACTAAAATTCAACATAAGACTGAAATTTGCTTCTAACTGCTTAACTGGTAAGAAAAAATCTTGTTCAGTCAAAGTTTTGCAGATTGTAGGAAGAAGATTGTTATTTGTCTCCCCATTTCTTGAATTTCTTAATAAGGTTTTGCTGCTTAGAATGTTATAAAAGAAAGTGAAACAATTAAAGCGGAATTCTCTCAGGTGGCCAGAGCTCCTTGCTGACGCAGCAGGTTTTAAGGCCTGTCTGATGGAACCTATTACAGAAATGTTTGTGCGTCTACGGACGGCCAACACCCCACCCCCCTCAACCACCGGAGCTCGCAGGCAGATAATCCGAGGCACACAGCTCCTGAGCTTTCCATGTCTTAAACCATCTTTGACTTCAGGACGGAATTTGTCAATTATTTTGTGGGGGGGCAGTGCTCTTCTCCCCCTCCCCCCGCCGCTGTCATCCCCACTCTGATCCAAGTAAATGTTTTTAAAAATAATAGTACCCATTGGCTCTTAGACTGTTTACATTCTCGAGGAGCCACATACTAGATTTTTTTTTGCTGCTGTGCTATTTAGGACATTTCAATTCTTTAACTGTCCAACTCTGCCTGACATACTTACTCACCTTGGCCAAGAAGTTGCCCCAGCGGGAAAAGAATTGTGTATTGAACTCTGTCCCATTTGACAAGTAACGAATGAGATCTTTAAGGGGAATGACCGGTGTTTTCTTGCTGAACATGGTGCAAATAAATAAAGCCTTAAATGTTCTAAGTAAAGTGTCCAATTTTGTAGGAGATGGTGAAAATTCAGAATTTTCCTCTTATAAAAAAATGGCACACGTTTTTGGTCACTGACACATCGCCAATTATGTGGCTTCTGCTTCTTGATAAGTGTGCCCAACACCTCATTTGCCTAAAGGAGTTTGCTGAATATTATGTGAAAAAGAATTTTCATCTTTACATAGCACTTGAGTATTTTTCAAGTCCATTGAATACATTACCTTGACTTATTTGACCTCAAAGTGCTAAACGACCGCGCATTATTATTTCCACTTTGTACAGATAGGCCAATTAAGATTCAGGGAGATTTAAGGACTTGCCTAATTCACACAGCACCTTTCAGGGTGAAATCACGTTATTCCTGACATTCAGTCATTGGCTTTTTCTGCTTCATATCACAGCGTGCCAAAAACCCATAAGTCCTCCCCACGGAGATTTGTCGTGTCTGTAATGCGTATGTTTTCACGAGGCTTGCGTGTGTTGATCGGTGAGGGACAGTGAGCTTTGCATGTGCAGACACCTCTCTTTGTTCAAATGACTTCGGACATGAGGTTTGGAAAATTTAAAACTATTTCTTAAGTGGGACTCGCTTTTTCTGGATAATTGTGATTCCAACTGAAAAGAGCACCAGACTCAGTTTATGGATGACGTCGTGCTGTGCAGTGTGGTGAATATGTCTTCTCTTTTATCCTTGCCTTTTTTGTGAACGAAACTGAAACCATTGTATACTTAGTGCTCTGCAGTTTGCATATTCCGTGACTTGAAAGAGGGCTGTATTTTGTACTGATTATTATTATTTTTTGTTTCTGGGAGAAGGAGTTATTTCTACCCCACTGTTGTAACATCTTCCTGCCTTTATCCAGGCTGTTTCTAGACAGTTAAATAACTCAACTGGCCCTCGAGTGTCCTGTCCTTTGAAATACTTATTAATTTTTCAAAGCTGTTTGTTTCTGAAATAGCAGCTATTGTTTTTGGAATTGAGGATAGCTAATTGAAAAGAAAAAACAAAGTAGGGATGAGCCCTGGATGGTGTCAAGGGGGGCTCTCTGTGGCTGACATTTAACGGGCGAGCATCTAAAGGCAGGAGGAAGCGCCGTGTGACAGTACGAGGGGAGACTGTCCCGTGCAGAGCGGAGTGCCAGCAGAGCGGCCCTGATGTAGCAGATGCGTGGGTATTTAAGGGCCGGCCAGGGAGTCGTTACAACCTCAGCAGCTTGATCAAGGGAGAATGGAGCTAGAAAAGTTCTAAGGTTATTCAGGAGTCAGACTATGTAACACACATTCAAGTTTAATGAGGACGTTGAGTTCTATTCGAAGTGTGACTAGAAGCTGTGGGGGGCGACAGGGGCGTGAAATAAACTAATAAACAGTTTGGAACTACGCGGGTACCGTGTGAGGAGCACTCCGCACCGGGGGTGGGGGGCCCAACCTGCAGCCCGCGGGTTGCATGTGCTCCAGGATGGCTATGAATGCGGCCTGACAAACAATTGTAAGTTTACTTAAAACCTTTTCTTTTTGCTCATCAGTTTTTGTTACTGTTTGTGTGTTTAACGTGTGGCCCAAGACAACTCTTCTTCTTCCAGGGTGGCCCAGAGATGCCGAAAGGTTGGAAACTCCTGCCAGACGGAGGGATCGGAACTAAGCCCCAGTGCTTTGGGTGCGGTTGTGGAAATCAAGAGTTTTGGGTTTTGGGCGTGCTGTGTTTATCGTACCTGTTTCTGGTACATGTTAGATATCCAGGTGCATGTGCCAGGGTGGCAGGTGGGCTTAGTAATCCGCAGTTCAGTGGCAGCTCTAGGCATTGGCTCATGCGCGTGGTGCGTAAGGTCTCGAGAAGGCGAGTGAGCCGAGTTCGAGAAGGCGAGTGAGCCAAGTTCGAGAAGGCAGTCCCTCTAAGACCCGAGCTCCAGGGCCCAAATTTAGAGCCTGCTGTGGGGTCAGGAGGGAACAGGAAGGTCACCAGGAGCAGACAGTGAAGCGGCAGAAGAACACCTGGTTTCCGGGAAGCGAAGGAACTTTTCAAGAACTACAAGGGAATCAAATGCTTGCAGTGCTGCTGAGATTTCAGGAAATGACGTAGAGAGTTAGCCTTCCGTTTTGGCCCCATCAGGAGGATGGTGATGTCAAGAGCTGTTCCTCTCGAGTGAGGGTCAAGGGTTGAAGTGCGGTGGGCTTAGGAGACGCCGGGGCACCCAGGCCTGCAGACGGTAAATACGACCAGCCCCGGGAGCAGTTTTGCTCTGAAGGGAACACGAGAAACGAGGCAGTATCGGAGAGGAAATGAAATCATAACCGTCTTTGTCGTAGCTGCTGCTGCTGCTGCTGTTATTGCCAATGCTATTATTGCTTCGGGTGGGACACATTTCCATATGTTAGTGCCCTGATGGAAATTTTGAGCTAGAATGGAGATATATAATATATATAAATGCACTGCGAGAGGCAGAGAGGTTTGTTGTGATGGCAAGTTCCTGGAAGAGACAGGGAAGAGAGAAAAGATTCTCTTGAGTGCCCTAGTTTCCGTAGACAGTAGCAGAGACTTTTAATGAGGTTTCAGACGAGGGAAGGCAGAGTACAGATGCAGGCAGGTTTCAGATGTGGAATGGGATCATTAAGAAATTCTCTTCTGATTGCTTCTTATTTCTCAGTCAAATAAGCAAGTTCATCAGCTGAGAAAGGGGAGAACAGAGAATGCATCAGAGATGAGGGGAGATGTAAGATGATATTCACTGAACGCAGACTATAAATTCCGTGCTAAATTTCCTCTGAATCAATTTTAAACTTCTAAGAGCGAGTTACTCCTTGATCTAGTCTCAGCTTCTGTCTGTAACTTTATCTGCAACTTCTCTCTACTCCCCGTGTCAAACCCAGTCTGATAACCCTTGAAGGGAGGGCTCACGCCGACAGAACCCCACCCACAGAAAGCCGTTTCCAGCTTCAGGAATGTGGGAACAGAGCTCACCCACGTTCATAGGTCAAGGATTAAAAATGTGATACACTCTTTAGATAGAAACATAGGCTTTGACCAAATGTAACTTTCCCTTCAGCTTTAAACCCTATTAAATATAAATAGTTGCACACTGTTCTAATGTTACACAATATAACATAATTAACATAATATAATTAATATGACATAATTATACCACGATGAGTAAAAATTAACAGGAAAGTTAACAATACAGGGATACACTGGTATTCCTGTTATTCATTCTTCTAATTGGTGGGGAATTAATAGTCTATGCAATTCGATTACACTAACAGCAAGAAACAAGCAGCAATAGTAACAGATACATAGCAAAACAATCCACACAATTTTATGGCAGATGAATGAACTTGCAGAATAGCCACTGTCTTCCTTAAACCTGCTGGTCATAGGTGATAGGTACTGTTTTGTGTTCAGAGGTCAGTAGACGGGATAACTGGCCCACAGGGCAGGTAGCTTGCTAGACGTGACACAGGCATTGATTAGGCAAGTGTGCTTTGATTTGAACGGGGGTCGTCTGAATCCAATCATAGGGTACCGAAGACAGGAACATGTGAAACGTAATAATAACATCAAAATTGAGTCTCTTATCTTGTTTGGAAGTACATGTGAGGGGGTGTAAGCCAGGGTCTCCGGAGCCCCACCAGCTCACGGGCACAGCTCGCGCACACTCGAAAAAATGGGGCACGTTTCACTAGCCGTTTGCCCCACGGTGCTCCGCAGGCGCTGCCCCTGAGCGGGGCACCCCGAGCCAAGTAATTTCTTCTGTCTTCTTGACATCACCCATAAATCACCCTTCCCTGCTTCCCTTCTAAATCATAGACATGGCTTTTCTTCCCCATCGAGAAAAAACAGGCAAAAAAAAAAAAGCAGAGAGGATGAAAGATGATTGAGACAGATGAAAATGGATGGTCTCTTAGAAATAGAAGTTTAAAAAATGAGTGTAAAAGAAGCATAAGATGCATATAGAAATTTATGATACAGAGGGAAAAAAAACCCCACATTTCAGCAACAATGCTTTCCTCTAAACTAAATATAACCCAGGAGTAAAAATTAAGGAACAGATGTCAAAATTCTATATTTTTTCTGAAATAATAGTGTGTGAACATCCAAGGGATTGTTGAGTTTTCAATGGATCATAAAATATGCCTTAACTTTAATTTTAATTCAGTTTGTTTTAACCTGTTCTTTGGACTGACTTTAGGAATGCTGCTTGTAGGATCAAACTTGTGATGATGCCTCTTCTCCTTAACTGATACATGTGGGTACCTGTAGGAATAAGGCAAGCTCTGGGGCATTGTTGGGGTGGGGGGCGCGGTGAAGGGCCTGGATTTGGACGCAGTGTGTTGGGGTCCAATTTCCGGCTCTGCCATTTAAGCGCTGTGTGACCTACTTTGTGAAAAGCCCCCGGACTGACCTGTGCCTCCTGGTCTTCATCTTCAATTGGGATAATGACATTTTCCACCCCACAGGAGGGCCTGAAGGTTAAGCATAGAAAGCGAGGAAATGAAACACTAGTGTGTAGGAAGGTAAAGACTGCAGGGTTGTAGATGAATAAGAATGCCCTTAGTGTCTTTGTTATTCTCTTTTAAAAGACATTATTGCCTAAAAAGTAATATTTAAGAAGAAAATAACATCACCAGCGATCTCACTACTTATCACGATTAGCTGATAAATTTGGAGTTCCTACTGCAGAGAATCAAAAATGAAGACTACCAGTCACACACACAGGAAAAAGCATTACACGCACCGGAAATCCGGCAGGCTGCAGTACCCTGGTGCTGGGCTGTGTGGTGGTGTGACTGGTGAAACTGGCCGGGACTCCTGGGGTTGATTCAAGGATGCCTGGCCCCATTCAAAGTTGAACTTTGCTTCAAAACACTTTATATACTTTTTTTAATAAGAGGATCACAAATGTATGCAGAGAGTATGGCCTGTGCTGATTCCTGGGTGAAAAGAAAAATATTCTTGGGTCTCAAAAGAAGATTTAATTAAGACTTACTCTTTAAAGACATACTTAGATATAAACATGTTAATTGATACAAATGAGAATGTATTCCTGAAACAATTTAGATCTTTTTATAAAAGGTGATTTTATGTATTCTACATTCAAATGGTGATGTTTGTATTCTTTTTAGTTGTCTTACTACATTTGGCACTTACTACATTTGGATTCAGTTTCTCCGAACACCCAGAAAATGGTTAATTTACTTTCCGTTGTTTTAGATTATTGTATCAATGTATAGGACATTAGTTAGAAACGACACAAATGCAACCATGGAAAAACGGGCTTTATGCCGGCATGTTTCTAACACGACTCTGATGAGTGTCTGTGTAAGACTATTATGGTCGCACTTGAGGCGAACCAAAATGCAAACAGGGGTGGCACGACCATTTCCACCCTTCTCTGACACTGGTAACCCATCATCCTGCGCCTGGTTTGCACACTTTTTCTTCATGAGAACACTTGTTTTTTGTGAGACTGCGCCGACAGCAACGCTGTGTGCGGAAACACCCAGCAGCTCCAGGATTCTGTGGCCATGAGACCCAGGGAAGTTACACCCCCTCCTTCCTGCGGAGTCCTGCGGTGTCCTGGGCAGCCACCCACGGTGCAGCTGAAATGCAGTGTGGCTCTCATCAAGGCCCCCGACCCCCTGCGCATCCCTGGGTCGGAGACTCTCACTTTCTACGGAGAGGCCCATGGGTTGCACTGACCTGAAGACCTCAGTTACTCCGGAAAGAAAGCTTTCTTCCAGTCCTGGGGGCACCCCTGTTCGCGTGCAGTACAGTGGAAGTGAACGCATGCGTGTTAAGTTGTGTAGTTGTAGGTGGCTTTAGGTCGTCGGGCAAGTTAACGTCTCGAGTTTAAGTTCCCTCTTCCATAACATTGGAGGTGATCAGATGTGACAGGGACTGGACCTTGTGGACCGCGGGGTCATATCGTGAAGGCACTTCACCTCCCTCCTGAAACAGTGACTTCTCAACAGCAGACACTGGGTTTTATTATTACAGTGCTCCGAATGTGATACGCTACATATCGACACTTTCGCCTTCTTTTTAAAGCTAAACACAAAGCCTCATTTTATTTCTTAACCAAATGTAATTCTCGTCTCCAGATATGTGGATGCAATATGTGGGATACCAGATCTTCAGGGCAGAGATGCCTATTTTATTCCCTTTTCATTGCTGTCGTCAGACCACTGGTGACATAAAACTCAGTGAATGCAGTGGCACAGAGCAGCGGTTGCTCCCCTCGTGCGAGCCCACGCCTGCGAGTGCGCCGTGTGGGGTTCCCCCACGGTCCCCTCGCGGACACCCCCGAGGAGGTGGGAAACGCCTGGGTTTAGAGACCACGTAATCATCGCTTATAAGTCGGCATGCTTGACTTAAATTCTCATAGTATCTCTGTGGCTTGGAGAATTCATGTATCCTCCCTGAGTGTCCTCACTATGACTGCAGCCACCTTATACCTACGTGGAAGAAAAGGGGGGAAGGGAAGCCCGGGACAATGATGTATAATCGTCGCTAAGTGTCATCGAGACTTGGAGCACCCGCCCCATGGGAAGAGCCAAGCTGTAAAAGACAAAATGATAAAATGCTCAAATTTAAGTCAGATCGAATGCATGTTTTCCCAACAGGACATCGTGTCTCGGGTGCAATTCCCCGCCGTGGTTGTGGGGCAAGCCTTCAGCCACCGCAGTGCTCCCCGAATGCCGTCCTGTGGAGGGAAGCAGCGCGGTGGGTGCTGTGGTGTCAGCACTTGGGGGTAACGTGCTGTCGGAAGACCGTCTGTCCGTGCATGACACCCGCACGCACATCGTTGACCTGGTCACTGCGTCGTGAGGACCTGGCGTTAAACGTGAAGCGGGTTTGCATACAGAGCCCAGGTCACGTGAGGTCACTGCTGATCTGTAGTGTGTGGTAAATGCATCTGAACAGTTTTCCCCTCCCTGCCCCCCTTCTCTCTCCCTCCCCTCTCCCTCCCTCCCCTCTCCCTCTCTGTCTTTCCTCAAAGGGAAAATTAGCAGTGCTTTAACAAAGCTTCATTGTAAAAACATTCTGCGGGAAATCGTGGCAGCACACACACAGGGAGACCCAGTTTTGGGGACACCACTAAACGGCACTGGTCAGTGGAACGTGTATCGCAGGGAACACGTGGTGGGCGAGGAGAACTGTGAGCTTTCAGAAGCTGCAGAGAAAACTTTTCATGTTTTTTTTTTTTCTTGCTATGTTTTGAGAGTCACTCTGACCATGTAAGTTCAAGGGTTTATGAGACTGAAAGGAAAGGTAATGAGAGGAAATTAATCGAACATGTATAGACCTCAATGAGGGATTTATTTTCTGAAGGGTCAATTGGCTGAGTTAATTTGCTCAGCCCTGGCAATAATGTGTAGTGATTTAAGCGCCAGTGTCTTTTACTTACTGGGAAATGCGCGTCAGGCCTAAACAGAATCAATTCTGTTCAGACCTCCTGCTTTCATTCCAACCAAAGCACACTTCTGGTGAGGCCCGAAGGCACACTTTGGAAATTTAAAAAAGCAATGCCAAGAGTGCAATTCTTAAATATATGTCTTAAGATGTTATAGAACACAAAATTAATATTCATCATATTAGGATCTTACACAAGGGAACATGGTGTCTTCATTGTTTAAATATTCTGTTAGCACCTCGGGTACATCTGCATGAGGACTAAAAAGTAAAACTGACTAGAAGAAATAAAGGCAGAACTGGTTCCCTCTGAATTCACTGTCTAAATTCTCCTGTGCATGTTTTCAAAATGTCCAATTAGTTCTCTTCTCAAGATAGCATAGTTTTGGTTTCGGAACAATGGAGGGACCTTTTTAAAAGCTAACTTCTCACAAACCGATTAAATCAGTGTGCCAGTAAGAATCACTGTGACTTTAGAAGAAATCTTTTCAATATCTTCTTCGACTTCAGGTACATATTTTGTGATACGAGAGTTCCTCCGCAAAGTCAAATTAAAGGCAGTGTCAGGTGAAAATCATTCCCTTGTTAATCATTCATGGTGGAAATAAAATTTGCAGATGGCTGTAGTTTTAGTAAATAATGTCTTCCTCGGAAAACGTATCAGCTTCCTCTGAGTCCACACCGCGTCCCCCACTCCCCAGACCGGCAGGTTGTCCCCAAGCCGCTTTCTGTTTCTGTGAGTTTGGCTTTTTGATCCCCCATGAAAGTGGTGCCACATAGCAGTAGCGTTTGCTCTCCTCTCTCTGACTTGAGTCACTCAGCACAGCGCCCCGAGTATCACCGTGTTGCCACAAGCATGCTCAGCGCCTGTACGCGCACCTTGGTGAGTAGCGCTTAAGTGAACGTGGGAATACAGCCATGCCTTTGAAATTGTTGTTCCCCTGCCTTTGGAAACTACCCAGAAATGTACTTGGTGGATCGCATGGTAGTTCTATTTGTAACTCTCCGAGGAGTCTCCGTGGTGTTTTCCACAGTGGCTGCACCAGCTTACACCCCCACCGACATCCTCAGGGGTTCCCCATTCTCCCACATTCTCGCCGACACTTGTGACTTCTTTTTGATAATAGCTATTCTAAGTGTGAGGCGATATCTCATTGCGGTTTGGGTTTATATATTCAAGAGGCTACCTAGAGAGTTTTCAAAGATTCATCTTCTAAATGCCAAGTCATCGTAGACAACATTTTTGTCAGTATTTCTGTTAGTAAGCAACGTGACTCACCCTTTCTCCAGCTTTGGATAGAAGTGTCCTCGTTTCTCCAGCCTCTTCCTCTGACCAGCCTCAGCGCCAGGTACCGCCTTTTGTATTATTCCTCTATTTCTGTGTGTCACGTCACTCCGTGGCCTAATGGCTTAGGATACTGACCGAGCACCTTCGCATAGTGGTCTTGGGACTGCTGGGGGCAAGAGTTAAAGCTGTTGTCTTCAGGCGGCAGTCAAACAACTTCACTTACGGCAAATCATAGGAAAAGGATAATTCCTTGTAGGAATTTTGTTGGACCTGTATTTGGTCACGAATGAGAATAGATCCTATGACCCGATCGTAGGGAGGATGTCATCGGGAGGACGGGCCCTTCAGCCGGCAGAGCTTTCAGGCGGAGGGTGGGTGGTGGGCATGTTTTAGGGGGTGGGCATACAGCAGTTGGCTGGAGAATATTTGCCACTGAAAATTATTTGACTGGTATTTTTTAAAAGATGCTGAAGCACTGGGTCTGAGTTTCTGAAACAGCAAGACTGGAGATGATCGCCTTGGACTGCATTGGCCGAAGGCGGATAGCTGTTCCTTGGATAAAGGTTCGGTTGGCCACATTATTTTAGCAGACCCTGGGGGCTGACCAAGAGGCTTCTTGAACCTTGCAGATGACAGTGAGCACTGTGACCCTCAGAAGGGACAAGGCCGTGTACACACTCCTCACAGTGTTAGAGGTGAAAGAAAACTCACATCCACATTTTAACACCTTCCAGGACGCCCCCTTCACAAAGGCGGCGTTAACCATACTCCTCTAAAACAGGCATTTTACCCTCCAGTTGTCACAAATGTGCAACTTAACTCTAGTAGCAGCAGCGATCTCGTTTCCAGCCAAATCTCATGTGTTCTCAGTTGGGCTTTGGAAGGTTGGTACAGATTGGAAACACAAAAAAAATGAAAACATTTTTATGAAATGTTATGAAATGTTTTATGAAAACATTTTAATACTTACTTTTATAAGAATATTCCAAAAAAGTGCTTTTTGGAGTTTCAAGAATTTTTTTTTCAAAAACACTACCTTTGGGAGGACACGTTATAACATACACATATCAAAAGATTCATATTAAGTTCATTAAGGTTACATATGTGTGTATATCAACTTATACATTAAATATAGTTTTATCCCATTGTGTTATATTAGGGCTAATTTCCTGACATTTTCTCATTTTGATAGATTTTGAATTTTATCATTTGTTGGGTGCCAGGTATTGACTCACTGAAGAATCACCAGTGTGACCTGTTTGTCGAGCAAGAAAAGTCAAATTTACAGCCGACTGCAGCAAGGAAGGTCATCGAACTGGGTGGTGCCTATGAAGGAGGAGGGCACAGGCAGCCTTCGTGCCTCTGGCACCCAGTGTAAGGGGTTCTGCCAGGGGGAGGTGCTGACTGGGCTTACACAGGTTTGGTTCAGACCAGCAGACGGACACACCAGGCAAGGGGTGCCGAGCAGGTGGTTGCAAAGTAGGCAAGCGTTTGATGGGTGTCGTTGGGTGAGCTGTTCTGAGAAGGAACTTGTGCCCCGACGAGAGCCAGCCGAGCAGTCTCACAGACACAGACTCTCAGGAAGGCTCTGAAGGGCACAGCAACGTCCGTTGCAGCCTCCCATCCCAGACAGCGGCTCCCGGGACTCGTAGAGTCATGGTGACCTAGAGCGTCAGTCTCTGGCCGTGCTTCTCACAGGCCACGCTTGACTCCCCACGTTGGAAAACCAGATGTTGATTTTAAAAATTACATTAACACACTTTCCTTTAGCGTGGTAATTTATTTAGTATTATAAGAACTACTGCGCTCTTTCCCATAGTTAAAGACGGGTGTTATGAAATACGTGCTGTCCTAAAAATAGCATTTGAGTCGTAGAAATTAAGAAGGTGCTAGAATTTCATTTGCCAATCTGAGTTTTGCAAATCATGACTTCAATACAAATCTCCAGAAAAGCATTTTAAGCATCTAAGAACCTGAATTTTAATAACAGTGTTAAATGATAGAAAACATTGTGCTTTTTATCCTTGTCATTTGTCTTGTTCTATAAGGCAGTGTAGTTCTGGTTTGTTAAACATTAATTAAAATCACAAATTCAGATCTCGCTAGTATTGATGATGCCGTAGTTGGTGAATTATTCATGAGGACTAATAATAGGTTAGTTGCTTGGTTTCCATTTATCAGGCACGCAGGACATGGTTTAGAATTCCATCCTTCCACTGTAAAACCCACATTCACCTCTCAGCCCCTTTCTGAACTGCACACCTTTCCTCGGGTGAGAGGGAAGTCAGCCTCCCGGATGACTTTGCATATAAGCAAAACAGTGTGATCAGCGCTTCCCATTATACAATTCCGAGTTTACGGTAAAGTGTGATCACATCCATATGCCCTCTCTTGTTACGAATAACGACACAACAAGCTTCACTGTAAGGACCCAGAGCTAGCAAGGTAGCCAAGAAGAATGACTTGAAAGGCATCAGGTTTTAAAAAGCTGTTGAATTTACCGCACCCTCCTTAGGCAACGCATTAAAAAATGCGGAGATAAACTAACGCGAACTCACCGCAGCAGCAGGGTCGAGTCCTAGGAGCGATTCCAAAGGGGAGAGTTCAGGATCGGCCGTGGGAGTCTGACCCGAGGGCGTTTCAGGTGGATCTCCCAGGGTGGGCGCGGGATTGGGGTCATCGGGGGACACAGCGAGGTTGACGCCAGGGAACCGCTCTTCGAGAAGGGGGGTTTGCTCACGTGAGTAGGCGCTTGCCTTCGAGAAACCGATCTTTAGAAATTTCCCGAAGCAAGCAGTAACGGGTTGTTTTAGAGTCATCCCTTTTCCAGACAAAACTTCGAGTCTCTCTGCCACAGATGGTTTCAGTTACCAAAGCCAGCGGAAGCAAGGGATAAGTGTTTACTCTCTGTTTGGGCCTTCTGTTTTGTTGAGTCTGTGAAAAATTTACTGCCATCTCCGTTGCTTGGCGGAGGAGCTAGACTCAGCCCCATCTGGTAGAATCTGGACGAACATCAACTAGCCTCAAATATCGGGGCCATTATTTATTCATTGTTTTATTTTTCATGTAAGCATTCAAAAAAATTCTCATAGTGGCTTACGTTGGTGGGCATTCATTACACTCCGTTCTGGGAACACAAATTATGCTAATAAGGATGTGCTCCTCCTGTCCTCACGCTGGCGCAGCCTGGATATCGAGTCCGTGCTCCTCGGTGGCAGAGGTCACCCCTTGCCACACAGCCGTGAGACCGCTTCATTTCAAACAAGCCCGTGTCTGTGCATCCAGGGCCAGTTTAGCAAGTCTTTAAGGAGCTCCGTTTGCCACCCTCACTAGTTTATTCTCTACTTCTCTCCTTTCGGCTTTTATCTCAGACGCCTTGACCCGCTCTTGCCGGTTCCCTTAGTCACTTCTGCTGACGGGGTGCTGTCACGGGGTGACAGCTCACGCTCAGCTGTTGCCCAGGTCCCTATTCTGGTACCAGGTCTGAGTTCTCCGTTCTGTGCACGTTGGATCACCCTTAACAAAGCCGGCCTCCGAGGCTGAGTATTCTCCCCGGCCTTTGTATGCCCTTGGCGGAGTTGGCCTTTTCTGGTTTCTAGTGTTTTCCTCCTTCAGGCTCTGGGGTGGCCCAGGCCAGACCGGCCATGTTTTCTGCCCAAGCCGACCCTGACTGTGGCCGCTACCCAGGATTGAGAATGGGGCGACCAGGGACCACAGGGCCTAGGAAGTTAAAATAAATAAATAGTAGGGACAATGCATTTAGAAAAAAAAAACCAGACCGGCTGAAACAATGTACTTGTCTGGCAACATATGGATTCAGTCAAGCCTCTGTCTCAGGTAGCAGCGTGCTTGGAAGAATCCTGTCATATCTTTTCCCAGATTGTTTCTGAATCCTCATAGCTGTTTGTTGACATGTCAATTAAGGGGAACGGGGTGGACACTGAGGGAAATCGTACAGTGGAAACTGTCAACATAAAAGTCGTCATCTCTTACAAGTAATTCCGGTTTGATGTGTCTTCAAATGGCATCTGCAAGCGGCACCCTTCTCCACCGGCTCACCACGGGCCCTCCTTCCTTCCTGATCTAAGCAAGATCATTACCACGTTGGCCCTGAACTGGCCGTGCTCACTCACAGTTCTGTCCCTCTGGTGGCTCTGCTGTCTGCTTCGATCACTGGGTCACTTCCCTTCCGTCTGCCTAGCGAAGTCACGCAAAGCTGTACGCTAGTTTTCTAGCACATCTGCTGAGGGCCAGAACGTACATAATGTTAGATCAAGCCAGAGAGGGCAGAAGGGGAGGACTTATCATCCCTCATCGGAAATGGGTTTCCCATGCCCGTGAAGAGTAAAATCAGAAACCTCAAGTACGTGCTTTCCTTCATATCCTCCTTAAGTGTCCTAACTCACACTGATCTTTCCCTTTGCTGGAATCCTACAGAGTGTAGGCATACAGCAGAGGATTTAGAACTCACGTATACATTGCTTTGTTCTCTCTTTTTCATGCCTTGGCCGTGTTTCTGCTATTGGATGCCTTGAGAACAAGGAATAAAAGAAAATTTTCTTTTATAATCCCCTTCAGTACATATCTCCATGTAAACAGCATATACTTCATAAGAAAGTTCTTCGCGGGATCAGTGATTGATCCCAGGCTTACCGATGAAGGAGACGATTTAGACTCCTTACTTCGTTATACGAGAGCGCCAGGCATGATGATGAGTGTAACACGGAACTCAAAGGGTCCAGATCATTCTCGCAACTGCCTCCAGGAGGGCGAAGCAGTCAGCTCTAATTTAGCAATCCTTAGCTCTGCTTGGGTATTCATTTTACATCTCATATCCACAGGGCATTTGATATTATTTCTTGAGTAGAAAAGTCAATATTTCAGGAATAAAAATTCACCTTGTAATTCAAATAATGTGTTCTCACAATCTTCGGGGACATGTCCTGCATATTTTACATGCATAAAACACATCAAAATCATTTGGAAGTTACACATAGAAATGACAAATTACATCATTGAGCTGAATAACTTTAGGCTTTGAGCCAGATATAAAGCACTGGAAACACTGGGCTGTCATAAAGGGTACAGAAGACTAGGACACTTTTCTTTTCTTTTTAGCAAGGGATAGTGGTATGCAATAATAAAATAATAGAATATTGGTTTATTTAATTAAAAATAATACATTCTTATGATATTAAAATCCCATGCACACATACTCCGCAATGCAAGCTGCAGCCCAGTGCATTGTAATGAAGTACTGATGCCTTGTTAGAAAACAAAACCAAACTCAGTACAGCAAAATGATCCCAACACTAAAACATGAACTCTGTTTTCAGGAATGGGAATTCTGCAGTTGATGCTATGCATCGGCTGGCAGTCTTGAAGTTAGGGGAACCAGACCACGTCACCTCCTAGCAAATCAGCTCGTGTTCTTCACAGGATCCTCAGAAATTTCAGTATTTCTTTTCATTAGAATTGTGCATAAATGGATTCAACCGATGATGATTGGAATATTTTCTTTCCTCCATCCGTTTACGCTGTGATTTTTCTTAAACAGAACGACTTATGCAGTAATTGTTGACTTATTCTTCTGCAAATCACATGTGCAAGGAACCTCGGTCTCTCTCTGTCTCCCCCTTCATCCTCAGATGTCATGGCGTGATGTCACCGAGGAGGGAGGAGGGGTCGAAATTCTGACGTGCATCCTTTTGCGTTTCTTTCCTGTCGAATTCTACACTAGACAATAATGCCCTTGGTTTGAATATGATCAAGTCATTGTTCTCTCCTTCAGGATTCACATTTTTTGACTTGGCTGATTCTCAACCTGAATCTCACAGTGCCATCTGTGTAAGGCTGGGGGACAGACCTGGGAGCGGATGGCGAGTGTGGCTATGACACTGTTGTGTTTCCTTTAAGTGACAGAGTATAACCAGAAGTGCATCACTCTGACACTGGCCAGTGCATTGCAGGGCAATTTTTTGGCACAGATCACGAGGATTAGTGCAGACCCTGCAAGTTACAAGGCATAGTAACTGACCTCATGTTAGATGCCAGTTAGATGCCAACTGACCGATAAGACTGACCTCATGTTAGATGCCAAAGCTATACTTTGAGGCCCCTTTGGCCACTGGCACTTCTGATCAACCGGATAAATTCCAGCACCTCCATGGCTCCCTGTGGTTTGGTAATTCATTAGACAGAGTCACAGAACTTGGGGGAACACCACAGTTATGGTGATAGTTTCATGATAAAGAACATGAGTTAGGACCAGCCCAATGAAGAGACCTACAGGTCAGGCCTGACCGGGTTCCCAATGTGGAACCTGTATACCCCTCTCTGTGGAGTCGGGGCACAGTACTCTCTTGCCTGTTAACATGCTCACTAGCCTGGTGCCCCCAGTGAGCTTTCGTGTCCAAAGTTTTACCGCAGTTTCCTTATGTCGCATCTTTGATTGGATCGTTGGATGCTGGGCTGGTGTAAGACCCCAAACTCTGACCACATCGTTGGTCTTTCTGGCAACCAGCCCTTCCCCTGAGGCATGTGATTAGCACAAACTCGCTGTAATGGTGAATACCAAAAAGATTTCTATACTTTGGGAAATTCTGGAGAATTAGAGAGCCAAGGACAAAGGCCAGTCAACATCTTTATTATACAACAAAAATGAACCCTAAATGCACAGGACAAGGAAGGCTGGAGGAGAGGCATGAGGACACTCAGAGCTGAATGGGGGAAAACCCAATGGTTTGTATATATTCTAGGAAGACCCAGTCTCAAAGCCCAGTGTGTTTTCTGTAATTACAGACATTATTTTTAAATGCTGACACAGCAATTTTCAGGAGAGAAGCCAGAGTCACAAGTGGCCATTGCAGCTATTTAAAGTTTACACACAGTGGAAGAAGACAGACATTTTTGGAAGACATTTTGAAGAAAGTAGAAGGTAATGAGAGGAAAAGTTAACTACAATTTCAGTATTGTAGAGTGTGTATATACCATACTAAAAAGGGTTTTTTTAAAGCATTAACCTAGAGTCTAGGAATTTCAGAATATAGAAAGACTACTTGGTGTTCTTATTTGGGCTTCAGGTGGTGGTATCCCCCACAATCCCTAGACATGGATTAAACACAAGTGGGGTGAGCCCTAAAATCTGCATTTTTGGCCACTATCAGAATTACTTTGATACACTTAGTTTAAGACATGCTTTAATAAATTTTAAGAAATTTCTGTGTTTCAAAAAAATTACTGTACAAGCTTTTTATTGATCTGAAAAATAATGGCTATATGGGAATACATTTAAGAAAAATAAATCAAATAGATGTGAAAACTAAATAAATAGGAAAAAATAATCTTCTTTATGTTCATGAGTATATTCCCTGTAGCTATAGCTTACTGTTGCCAGGAAACATATACCTAGGCTTTGCATTTTTATGAAAAAAAAATGCAAGGCTTTGCTGGAATAAAAGGTAGAGTAAAAATATTAGCAAATGACCTTATACATAGGTTTGCCCGACTAATTGTGCTAAACATTAGATTAACTTCGTTATCATTTATAAGGATGTGCTTTGATGGCTGAGAAAAATGTGTCATTTTCAACATTTTCAACAATTTGTCATGATAATTTGTCTGGTTTGTTGTTACTGTGCTGGTCCTATTTGTTCATAGCACAGGTGGCAAACACAAGGCCCTCGGGCCGAATCCGGCCCTCCACCTTGTTTTATCCGGCCGGGCACCTTGTTTCTACCCGGCGGCAGTGCCGAGCTCTCACTTAACTGTTAAGGAGCAGTTACATGTGCACAGTCCTAACGTTACATTCAGTTGTTTGAAGGCAACCACGAGGCTGATGTGGCCCCCGGCGAAAAAAAAATGAGCTCGACACCCCTGGTTTATAGCCTCGACACCTACAGAGACAGCTCCACAACATGTGTACTCTTGATAGGACACACTTGAAAGCCAGTCTGCTTTTTAAAATAATCATCAGAAGTTACCCTTTCGAAAGATATACAACTTCTTGAAATCACCCTTCAGTCGATGGAAATGACGTCTTGTAAAGTGAATACATTTAGAAGGCAGAGCCGGGAGAAACCCCCATGATGAAGCGGCGCCTCGGGGAACAGACCAAGCAGCATATGGGTGTACAGCAAATAGATACAATCATATCAACAGTAAAATTCTTCAGTGAGATTAAGAAATGAAACAGTTCCAGCTTATCCGACGATGCTATATTCATCGTGTTGAAGTGACATGAGATTTACACGACAGCCCCGGAAACAGACATTATGCGAAGTGGAAGCAAGATGATTCCAAATAACTTTTGTGATATTTTGTAGTGATTTATACTCTTTATATCTTTTTGTCTTCTGTGTTACATGGTTCACTCTCCTATCAATGTTTCACAGTGGACCTAAAGATAAATTGTGTGATACACAGAGATTCAGTGATAAATGACGCGACTCAAAACCAATATCCTCAGTAGAATAAGTAACCGCTGCTATTTTTGAGGCTAAAAGATATAGTAGGAGGAAAATTGTTGCCGTTTCTTGCTTAGAATTCTACAAATCAAGTCATCAGTAGTGAACTTGGCCTGTTCCACTTTTTATGTAGACATGTCTTCCCATGTAAGTTTGACGAATGTGATTGGCTCTTGGAGGACAAAAATGCAAATGGACTTACTGTTTTAGCATCATTAATTTTTTTTAAAAGGTAAGTCCTCAGTTGAAGTCTTTATCTTTTCTTTCACAGAAGAATAAGGGTGTGTTCCTCCCAGTGCAGAGAAGTTGTCCACGGCATTTCCGATGGTCAACAGTCTCCTTCTGAACCATTGGGAGGGCGAGGCGTTCACCGCTTTGCAGGGGCACTCATTTCGTTGTTGGGCAGATCCAGCCAGGGGGACGTGTGTTTCAGATCTTCCAGAACTTTGCTCTCCTTGCTACTTTCATGTGTTCACTCTGGTATGACCTGTGGAGTAAAACAAAGATGGGGCCTCTTCTCCACTCAGCTGTCAAGGGTGTCTAGGTGGCCTTCCCCGGTCTCTCTTCCCCAGTACGGCAGCCTTGCAGTCAGCAGCACAGCCTATGGTGTCGGATCTCTTGCATTTTAAACCAGGTTCCTTCATTTGCTGGTTCATCAACCTTGAGCAGGTTATTTTGCAGCTTTTAACCTCAGTTTCCTGTCTTTAAAATGAGAATAAATGACAGTACTTAACATACTAGAGACGCTGTTTGGGTTAACTGAGATTCAAAGAGCCAAAACGATCCCTGGCACAGAATATGAGTTTGATAAATACCAGCTTCTATGATTATAATTGTAATGGAGTTCTCATTACCTTCCGTAATCCTTATAAGAAATACTTCTGATAACTTCCTAAATAGAAATACAATGATTTCTCATGTTCAGTTTTATCATCTATCTTCATTCAGCTATCAAGTTCATCTGATTATTCTAGTACCTTATCACAAAATAAAATGTATCAAGTTTTTCTTTATTTGTATTTAGCTAGTAGTTCTTCGTACCTTTTGACTGCGCCTTTTCCCCTGAGTACCTCCATATCATCTCAAGATGAGTTGATATGTTGCTGGAGGTCAGCACTAAGCATGCATTGAACAGTTTCCAGAACTTGCCTCGCATACTGCCTTATGAAACTGGAGCAAACACGAGTCATCCGAAGCCTCTTCCAGCCCGACATCTCAGAAGTACACGCTGATCAATGTGACTACTAAATTCCGAAGCATCAGAGAATATTCTGTAGTACTCAAGAACAATGAGATCGGAATACTATTCTATTGGCTGACCACTAAAATGTTATGGGGGGAGTGTTTTATAACTAAACATAATTTCATTAGACAAATTCAGTGAAATTCCACTTTTAAAAACTGAAAATTTCCAAATCAAGTGTTAATGAAAACCTATAATTTTTAAATAATCTCACTCTATATTCTTTTATTGTGCAGGCTAATTACCTCAAATTTTGGTTTCTCCATCATTTTGCTGATTGTGTTATTATTTTTCTTTTTCAGAATTCTCCAGAGATAGAGGTTAAATCCCTCCACTATATTAACATTTTCTGATTGCTCCATTATGCAAAATAAAATGTAACCAAAAATAGTTGAAAGTCAGGGCACTAAATAATTTATCCCAAACCACCCCAGATGTGGGGTGCTTCCTTTGAAATACCAAATACGTGGTTCTGAGTGCCCTATTAATATATATGTACTGGGTTGATGAGCTATATTATAATATAAATTGTGAACTGATTTTATGTGTTCTTCAACTCAGCTCTAATTACAATGTAGCCAGCTTCTGATTAGTCATTGTAATGGGGACATGGATAATAGACATCAATAAAATCCGCAGATTTTTTCACATTTTAAAAAAGCAATAGTTATTTTATTTTTTTGTTACATTCAACCTTTATCTGCCCTCTGTGTTCTCTTACCTTCTAGCTATCCTTAACAAATATGTAGTGAAATAAAGTAAAACCTGTGTCAGGCATGCATTCGCTTATGTCTTACATTTGATAAATGGTACCTGGATTGTTGAGGCTTATCTGAAATTTCTATGCCCTTACAAGACGTGGAGATATGAAGTACTGAATGAATGTATTTTAATTATGACTCCACAGTACACTTGTATAATCATGTGTACTTACTAAGTATCCATAGGAATCACCGTGATTATTCAAGACACATTCACAATGTACATATAGATTGGCCTTTTTACATAAAGTAATAGATTCAGATATGCCTGGGTCTGTGCCCCACGAGATTTCTTCTTTCCGCTGTTTGGCTTAGCTGATCACCTGAGCATGCAAGCTCCAACTCCAGCTCTGGGGCAAACCCTGAAACACGTGTAACAGATTTAAAGGAAATAAGATGAATATAAAAATACCCACATCCTTCTTCTTTCCTCCAGATCTGGACAGCTACTGAGAGTAAGAAATAGCCTCTAGCTAATATTTTAATCCAGATATTTTTCAAGGGTTAATGCGAAACATTTGGCACATTTTTTTCTTTTACTACCCGGAGACCAGGCAGGTATCAGGCGGGCAGCATCCGGAAATGCGCCGGAGCGCGCGCCAGAACTCCAGGCTCCTGGAGCCCATCCTCCCGGTTCAGCACTTCGGCCAGCGGCATCGGCAGCTTCAGACAGACTGGGGCAGTATTTGCAACCGAATCCGTAAAGGCTGCAAATCCGGTTTTTGTTTGCTTGTTTTTCTTGAGAGTTCATTACAGATACCCACTTGTCAGCACCAGGCCACTATCTTGTTCCCGCGTGGAAGTGAGGAGAAGGAAAATAATAATACTACTTTTGATAAGAATAGAGAATCAAGTCCTTTGTAAAGGAGGCAACCTTATCAATTTCAAAAGGTGCCTAAGTGACTTAGAAAAAGTTATGCTTCCTGACTCTGTCCCAGTTTAAGTAACTAGATCGACTCTGTTTCTCAGCTCCAACCGTCAAACGTCAAACTCGTAGAAGCAGAGAGTAGAGCGGCGGTGACCAGAAGCCACGGGAGAGGAAGATGGGAAGTTGTTCAGTGGGTACAAAGTCTCACTTACGCCAGATGAATTAGTTCTAGAGATCTGCTGTGTGCCGTGATGCCTCCAGCCAGTGGCATTGTAGGATGCACTTAAATGTTTGGACAGACAGTGGACCTCATGTTGGGTGCCCTTACCTCGTACACACAGGAGGGGCACACACCCCAGCTTTGGAAGCGATGGATGTGTCTGTTACTTTGATGGCAGCCATGGTGTCTTGGGTGTATACATTTGTCCAAATACACCAACCTGTATACATTAAATATATACAATTTTTGTGTATCAAAACTAAATAAATAGATATCAAAATCTCAAAATTAAGTGATTGTAAGTAGGGAACAGGTCAGAAAAGGCTAAAGAAGAGTGTCAGATGTGTCTATAAGTTAGGAAGTATGATCCTATTGATTTAGGTTCCAAAATGCAAAAAAAATGGAAAGGAATGTTTGCCATGCTTGTGTTTATAAGGCCATTTAAACTTGCACAGTCTTAAAAAAAAGAATGAAAGAACCTCATGAATAAATGAATGAACAAATGAGCACTGATCTCTATGCTGTCCTGCCACAGAGCACGAAGGCCTTCCGCCCCCACAGTGAGCGGTACCTCTGTGCAGAGAAGAAAAATCTGAAGAGATTTGGACAAACCCTTCACAGCTGTGCCAACATACGGCACACTGATTAAAAATATGTGGATCACCAGTAAGATGAACCATGCAAAAATGTTATCCATATAAATTGTTTATCTTAAAAATACAAATCTTTCTTTCCAAATGTATTTTTAACAGCTTCATCCAAGAATGAGTTAATACATTTTTGAAAGTTGAGTTTTCAAAGACTTCCAAAGAAGCTTCCACTTGAAAGATTCCGATGTCTAAATAAGCGTATTCTGAATCATAACCTCAGTAGGTCCTCTTCCTTTTATGGGTCTTTACGTCCTTCCAGACTGACCTCTGTGGAGGCCTCGGACATTTGGCATGTGTCAGATTGGCTCTATAAATTCAAAATACAGTGTTGCCCTTTGCTGTGGCAATGAGTTATGAGGTGCTTCCCCACTGGTGCCTTCCCCCTTTTTGGGTGGTAGAAAGCTGAAATATTTATACTGAGGCAGAGCCCCTCACAAGCACAGGGTGGGAGCTGTCTTCAGGCCCCAATGTCTTCTCAGTAGCAGAATGACCGCCACTCAGGGGCCATGACTGGTTTTGGGGGTCAAAAATATCATAGACACTACAGTGGTTTGTGGGCCTTCAGCTGCGCTGTTCCAAGTTCATGCAAGTTAGGTGAATGGTCAGTAAAAGATATGTCTAAACGGTTTCTGTCGTATGTGATTAAAAAACATAAGGGTGGACTCACTGTGGGTTAATGAATCCCTCATTCCAAGCAAGGGCTACCCCTCCATGGCGCTGGAGCAGCTGTCGGAACTGGAATGCGGGGCAGGTGTGCAGTTTTGCCACAGGCAGGGCAGGTACCCAGTTGGCAGGTAGATGCTTGGATTTCATGATGAGGGTGACAGGCATTTAGAAAGTGAAATGCACAGGTAAAGAACCTCATGAAAGAAGAGTGTACAGTTGTTGGCTAAAATACTGGTGATTCGGATTAGAACTTCAGATCAATGATGAATAACTTGGGGCATACCTATACCGCTCATTATTCGTTAGCTCAAATTCAAACTTAACTTGCCATCACACATTTTTATTTGATAATTCTGGCAGCAGATAGCTGGCACTTTTCTGCCAAAGTGCCAGTTATCTGTTGGAAAAAGATGAAAATAAATCAGCAATCCTAAAGCCTTCAGTTATCTGTCTAAAAATCCAGGGCCCCTAAAAAGCCTTCCCTTTGTTTGCAAAAGTTAAGTAACTTGTCTAAACTCAAAAAGGTGGAGATGCTAATCTATTTCATTTTTTCCACATTCTGGACTGTCGCTATCATGGTTGACCTAGATCAGACTGTCTCTGCTGACATGGAAACCCTTCACCTATACAAATGGACATGCACCTGCAAATATATATATATACACACACATATCTAAACATCTGTGATCACATCACGGGGGATTCCTGATGATCCTCTGTGCTGGGCAGTAGGATGGAGAGGCATCCCACTGACTTCACATACAGTTGAGTGTGGTTGCCGTTTGCATCTGGCAGGTGGGCAAACGGACAGAAGGACGATAGAAAGAACAAGAGTGACTTAGTCCTGTCTCTGATTGATGGATAAATATGTAATACACTTTCAATTAGCTGATAATTCTCCTTTGTTTCAATACCTCCAGGAGTTATGAATCTCTTTCAAATGAAGATCATTTCTTTTCCTAAGCTTGGGTTGGCTACAGATTTTTGAGAATGGCTATTTTGCCATCCCTCTTTTTCTTGATATATTCTTATACATTATTAATTACTCCTAATGTTCAGGGATAATCAGTCCTCACCACATGCAGTCTAAGGACCTAGTGTTAAATGAACAGAAAGCAGACAAATTAACATTAATTGTGTAAATTAAGTGTCCAGATTTACAGTCTGGAAAACAGCAATGTCTTGAGGGTCCTTAAGGTGTCTCCGTGGTTCATTCCCAGTGATTGGAGCAAAGTAGAGAAAGCAAAAAGGAAAGTCAGTAACACTGATCTGATTTTATCTTAGATTTTGATTTGTTTATCATGGAGTTTTCTCATAAATTTGACTTTTAAGACATTTTGTTAAAATATTTATCTTGATCCCTGAGTATTTTGATGCCCTTTAAATTTTGCCTCCAAACCAAGTCCTTCCCTGGTCTCGCTAGCTTCACCCTGGTCCCATCCTTGACATTGGTGGAGGGGTATGCTCAGGGACAGATTTCTCGCTTTAGTTTAGTGGCTAGGTCAACATTTTATTTTCCACAATGAATGCAGCCATGGTGTCTGTCATAGACAAGACACCCTAGTTAGGTAAGGACCTAATTTATGTCCTTTTTTCTCTCTATGCAAGTGACCAGTGTACAGCATGCTGTTGTCATGGGTGATACCCATCAGCATGTGGCACTTGTTCACACTTCACTCATGACCCAGTCCAACATTGTTTAGCCAATTTTTGGATTATCAATACTGCCATTATAGGATAAATAAAACTCATTTTAATGCAAATAGACCTTCTAAGAGTGAGAATGAACTGAGTTGCAAAATCCCTGTAAGGTCCACCAGGCCCTGAGGGCCGCATCGCGTCTCATGGAGGGTTGTTTTTTTCTGTGACTCGTTAGAGTGGCACGTTTTAAAAAGCCAAGTGAAAGACTTCTTTAAAAATAAAAAAAAAACACATTGTAAATCTGTTAGTCTTCTGTGACTCTTTTACTCAGTGCATGTTATATCATAATTTGACAGATTTCACCAAAATGTTTTCCAAAAGCATGCAAATGAACTTGAAAATGAGCTCTCTGAGTGGGAGTCCAGTGCGAGTCAACCCTGTAATTCCGAATAGATGTGCTCTCGAATCAGGAGAAAACCAGTGCTTTCAATATTGTAAACCATGTGGAGCATCTAGTCAATAAATTTAATTACAGCTTCCACATTTTACGAATTATATACACAAGTTCCAGAGAAGTAGGACCCATTAAAGTTCTGCACATACATTAAATAAATGGGAGGGAATTCACCTATGTTATGACACCTTTACAAAATACCATATAAAGTACATGGGTCTAGGATCCAAAATTAGGACAAGTCGTTGATCAATTTACACTGGCATTTGTGCGTCGCAGCTGCCGTAAACCGACTTCCAAGGGCACGCTGAATTTCATGGCTCTCAGGGACTTCAGAGCGACTGGTTGGACAGTTGCAGACAATAAAATAAGAACTACCGTGGACTGTCTAGCACATGGGTGTAGAGTTGTGGGTACATTCATGACATACTTTAATGTTCTGATAGATAAATAGTATTTATATGTTGTCTAAATTTTCACTGAAAATTGAGATACACAAATTTGAAAATATCTTACAGATTTGAGGATGAATAATTAAAAATAAATCCATTCTTCCCTGAAATGGTCTCCTGATCAACCTATATAGATTTTAGGGAATGACTAATATAAAGTTTTCCAATCTGGCCTCAGAGGCCTTTACCTACATAAAGTATTTAAAAAAGTAAACTTTTTTTTTGTCTTACCTGAGTGAGCTGTATACAAGGCATTTACTTTCCAATAATGATAACTAACTTGGAGCAAATTTTGGTATCATTGCGCAAAGCCCATTATAAAGTCAGACACTACTTCTCTCCCTTGTGATCAGCCTGACAGCCGAATACCTTGTATTCCGCTAATGACACCGCCCCTTGTCCTGATTGGAGCACATATAATTAGTGCTGGTGATATGTATTTAATCTTGGAATATATAGTAAATCCCTTCTCAAAAAAAACCTCATTCACCTTACTAATAAAGTATTTCCTTTAAGGTGATTCCCACATATTTATCTCCTGCACCAAATTTTCTGATACTTCTGGCAACGTATAGAAAATAGCAATGGGACATTGCCATTGTGATACTTACTCAGCACAGGAGAAATGACATTTCCAAACGTAGGAACCGAGCCGAACAGGAAGAGGATTTCTGGTTCCTGTAGTCACGCTCTCTGGTTCCTTCCAGACTTCAGGTTTGAGGAGGGTAAAGCCACCTGAGAGACTGGAAAATGAAGGATTAGAAGCCCATTAAAGGATTTTTTTACTTCAGTGTCAGTGTCGAGGGGAGAAATATAAGAAGCAAAAGGGTAGGGACTTAATTAAGCTTGAAAATGGGGTCAACTACCTTTTTGACTAATGCTTAAAATAACCCAAAAGTCATTTTGATGTAATTTTTAGAAATCTATTTGAAGGGAGAAAGTTACAACGTGGAAAGGAAGGCTGGCTTCCCTTCCTGTCGTCTCTGCAGTGTATAATTCCGCAGCTTCGCCCCCTCTCTCACACCAGGATCTTCCATACTTTACTATCGCTTTTACGCTCCTCTCCGACTGGGTTATTTCAGCTCTCCGCTTTTCCTTACTAACTGTTTATGCCGAACTGCACCTAGTTATTGTGCCTTTCAGAAGCCTTCATGAACTATTCCATCGTATGCCATGTTCTTTGAAATTCCATTTTCTTCCATGTCCAGTGTATGTTTTGACTACCCTTTTTTCATTAAAGTTGGCCTACTTAAGTAGACCCCAAGTCCATCAAGGGCAGGGGACATGAGGTTTGGGTTTTTTTGTATGTTCGTTTGTATGTTTTTACATCAGCAACAAGGAAAATCCGGACTGATAGCAAGGGAGTAATAAATGTTTCTTTAACTCCTTCATTCACTTATTGACCCACTCATGCTATTTTAAATCTTTATTGGGAACATACAATGGGCTAGGTACTGTATACAAGAATAGAAAAAGGCTTTTCTGGACCAAGGCCTAGAGCATGCCAGCTTGTAGTGGTGAGAGTGGCTTGTTGAATGGCCTTTATTGTTTAGAGCATGAGAAGGTATAGGAATACACGGAATTTCCTCCCATGGAGGGACTGGGGAACCATGACCATAATGCTGGACAGTGTAAGATGAGAGGACAGGTGACTGCCATTTTATGCGAGGTTGTCATGAAAGTCTCCTTTGTTACAATGACATTGAGTAGGACTTGCGATGTCGTGGGAAATAATACAATCGGCAGAAAAACCAGCAAGTACAAAATCTGCAACTCGAGAGCACGCCTGGGGTATATTTTCGGGGAAAAGAAAAGCCAGTGTAATTGGAGCAGAGTCATCCACAGCTGAAGGTCAATGCAAGGTCAAGGTTGGAACTGGAACATTTGGTTTAGGACCTCCTGGGCTCCTGTCGTTACTGTGGTTTTCATGGTGAGTAAGATGAAAAAGTGGGTTTCGAGCAGAGTAGTGGTGCTGTTGACTTTTGTTTTGGAAGGTTGTCCTCATGCCAAGTAAATGTGCAAGTAAGTGGTTCTCTGAGGATGGGTTGCAAAACACCTCCTGTGAGTCTCCATGGACACCTAGAGCCCAGCCTGAGTGGAATGGACTAATTACTGATTTCTGCCTGATTACTGCACCCTGCGCTGGGGTTGGAGCCAGGCCAAGGACAGCCTGTATTGGCTCACCCTCATTTTCGCCGAATGACGCCCGTACCTGGTTTCTGCTGTGTGTTCGATATTAAGCTTTCCCGTTCCAATTACTGTGTGAATTCTCTCTCCTGATCGCACTCCCCCTCACAGCCACCCTCAGCTTGCTCTGCATTCTAGGCCACACCTAAGGGCTGCCCGGAATCTCTGTGTCTTCAAGAGATTTTGGTAAAACTGCTTTATATTTCACCTTTTTCTTGATCTCCGCTTCCCGGGGGGCACCAGGGAAGGTTCAGGAACAATCAGAGGAGTTGATTCATAGATTAGGTCTCTGATTATGAGTCATTTTCCTTCGATGATGTTTTTGCACTTTCCCTGCCATGAGCCCTGTCTCTCTCTCTTTCATGAAAAGGTTCATTTTTCTTTTCTGAGTGATTCTTGCTGTCTCAGACATGACTTATTCTTAGGGTATAGTAAGCTGAGTTTCTGTAACTCCGATACCGAATCTATGCAATTTTGTATAATTGTCAAGAAATACGCACACACACAAAGCATTTTGAAACAATTCCATATGAAATGTTCATTTCAGATGTGCTTTGTTGTGCGCATAGAGGCAGAAAGCGTATTGGAAATCATGGTAAGGGCGAGTCTCGGTACCCCAGAGGACCCAACATGAGTAGCCTAGTTACCCGAAGCAAGTTTCACAAGCTGTACAAAAGGTTAAAAGCAGCCTGGCTGCATCTTCTCACCAGCCCTGGGGAGCTTTTGTCACGATGCTTCCCCTTAATCCTGATTTGCAAAAAGCTGTGGGGAATGGGAGCTCTACAACTCCCCAACACATTCGATCTGTTTGCGTAGGAGGCCGCCCGGTCTCGGTCATCCATCAGACTTCCTTCTCGTACTGAAGAAATTACGTGCAGCCGAAGAGACACTGGCACCTCGGGCGTTTGCCGTGGCGCACAATGCAATCAGGGTGATGTTTCACATTTCCTTCAGTGGTAGTAGACCATGTAAACAAACAGAGGGGGCATTTTCTGTCCTTTGGGCTAACCTTGGCCATTGTAACAGAAGAAGCGTAGGCAAGATTGTTGCTCAATAATTTTAGTGCATAAAGTTTTAGGGGAATAAATACACTTAAATATATGTATATATGAATACATGTATGCATGTCCGTGTGCATTCATGCGCAGCTATGGGAGATGTCAGCTTTCATTTGAAGTTGTTTTCTGAAAATCCCCACTTGGAGTCTGTGGCCGTACCACCCTGAACACGCCCGATCTTCTCTGATCTCGTCAGCTAAGCAGGGTCGGGCTTGGTTAGTGCTTGTATGGGCGACATTTCCCACTTTGAGATAAATTCACAGGAACTATCTGCAGTGCAGTAAATGATCCCATTTGTTAATCTCCCAAGCTCACATTTTGACTGTTTTTAGTGAATGTGTATAAATTTGTAAGTTAAAATCTCTGGAAAATTCTACATATACTTTTGTTTTCCCACTCTTAGGGGAACCTAGTTTATTGTGCCTTCTTAAAATCACAGAGACATTTTCTAAATATCACTATGTAGAAATAGCTACTGCCATGTTTTTCCCCAATGTTTCTATCCTTAGAAAACACTCAAACGTCTACCCCTGGAGAGAAAAGAACAAATGACCATGACCGCTTTAGGGCCAGTGGTCTACCCTTCAATCTCTCTTTACCACTGACACAGCTTTGGAGTGACAGGTAAGCAAGATCACAGAGACTTCTCATACGGCCAGTTCCAGAAGCTTCTCTGTATTCCCTTAACATTTTCACACTGTCCGAAGCTGTGACCTTGACCAGCTCACCCAGTGCCCTTGATAAGAGGTACACAGGTTATATATTCCCTGTAGAACCCTCACTCCCCACGACACAATGGTTTTGAAAAATGAGGAGGGATATAAACTCCCTCTGATATGAAATCCTTTCAGAGACAAACAGTCAAAGGGAAGAAACTTGTCAAATAAGTGTGAGCTCTGACTGCAAAAAGCATCGTTTATTGTTCTGGCAGATTCCAAAAACGTCCTCAAAGAACTCTCAGAGACATAACAGTGTTTTCTGAGATGTGAGTCAACTCTCCTGTAGTTTTCTCCTAAATACGAAGAAGGGAGAGAGAAGGAAACGGGGGAAAGAAAGAAGACAAAAGGAAGTAAAAAGACACTTCTTGCAGCTTCCCTATTATTTTCCATTCACGAGTGAATGTGAATTTTTGGTCTATTTTATAGATCATGTAAAAGCGCAGACAGGGAGACAGGTGGCGTGTGTGCTAATGACATAAGGAAGAGAGCGCAGAGTTTCTGTGTTACTCGAACCTCAGCTGTCCTGTCATTAAGGATGTCCAGACTGTAAGTGGGCTGGGGCAGTTGTCAGTGTGGTCTCCAGAAAAACACACTAAAATAGTAAATCAGAGCCCTGGGTGGAACGAGATGGAAGGTTGGAATCTGGGCAAGTTGAGAGGCATTTAAAAGAGAAGCATTTACCAAACATGGACCAACCCTAGCGAAACCCAAGCGATTGTGCGGTCTCCTAGGCCAGCTGAGTCTAAGACACCATCGTCACCTTTGGTTTAAAGGAGCAAGCGTGGGAACAGGGACCCAACGATGCAAGGGGCTCCCTGAGAAGAACTGTGGCTTTCGTTCCAATTTCGTTCAAAGGATTCTTGAAGGAGGAAAATGTGTACGTAGGTGTCTATCACCAGCCTCCCTCTGTGCCTTTTCTCCAATTTCCTGCTCTGCTGTCCTTCCTGCGAGACAGCGGGGACTATCGACACTGTATTGACCAGCGTCCCAGCGCACAGAGCAGTAAAGAAATGTAGAAATTCGGATTTCAACTAAGGGACAAGTGGAAGACATTGAGCTGAGCTAGACATAGTGACACGGAGCAGAGGAGAGAAAAATATGTCAGAAACGTTTTGCAGAGGAAAATAGTGAGTCCCAGAATACCTTGCTTCCTAGGTTTTATGGTTACCGTTGCCGAAGGCATTTTCTGGAACACCTTTGTTTTGGTATTGCTGGGCCCTCTCAGAATGGTTGTCCCGGTCAGTGTGGTAGGAAAATCCCCACGTTGTGGAAACAGGCCTTCTTTCTAAATTTCAAAAGCAAAGACACAGTCTGAAGTGTTTTAAGATTACATGTTCATTAGATAGGGTTTTAGAGGGTTGTTTGGGTTTTTCTTGCTGGGTAGAAAATTAGCCCAGAACAGGGTGGCTTCAAACAACATGAATTTATTATCTGTCAGGGATCTGAGAGTTGGCCGGTCTGCTGGGTGGCTCCTCTGCTCCAGGTGGTGAGCCGAGGCCAGCCACACGGTTTTGTCAGCTGCGGGCTCCGCTGGGGACGGAAGCTGGGCTGTGGCTCCTCCTCTCTGGCCTCTCACCATGTGGCCTCGGCCTTCAGTGCTTCAGCCTGAGTTCTATCACAGAATACAGACGTGTCTCTAAAAAGGAACATTCAGGGAAGACAGGCCATAGTATGTAGGTGTCTATGAAGACTCTGTTCACATCCTTTCTGATAATGTCCTTGGAGACGGACCCTAAGGAGCAGACCCAGAATCGAGGCAGGAGGGACTCCACAGGGGCCCCCACTCACTGTGGGCCTTCAAGCTGAGAGACTCCCCAAAGCATGCTTTCTTACAGGGCATGACTTCTTTATAGTGCAACTTTTTAGCAATGCCCATCACACGAATTTGCACTGGATCTGCAAAAGCAGAAAGGAAGAGATTGAATTCTCGTGTTCAAGTTCTTGGCTGTGCAGGAGGCGGGCCCTTCCAGGGAAGCACTAGGATGGAGTCAAACAGGAAATGTTTGGAGAAATCTAGAGACGGGGCCACAGTCTCAATCAGGGGGTTTGGGTGGTGGAACAATTTGATGGACTGATTTTTCTGGAGCAGAGAGTAGCTCTCTGTGAGTTCAGAAGGAATACAATCAGGATATTCTAGCAGGGAGGAAAAGCACAGTGATGTGTTTCGGATGTGCTGGAGGAACTGTGGGGGGCTCTTCCAGGCACCGCGTCAGTTTCGCGGAGAGATCCGTAGCTGAATGAGAGCCAGTCCGGTGCTGCCCCTGCATCATGCCAGAGAGAGACACGCCAGATGTCCAGTGACTGAGGACAGGGCCGACATGGTGCCGCCATCGCCGGAGAGGGAGAGTCCATCCAGATTCATCACACAGACAGGGGCCCGCCAGGTGGGAGCCAGGCGTGCAGGTGTGGGGTTCACCACGAAGAGGGGTCAGATCGTCGTGAGGAGGAGCCCCCGTCACGACAGAAAGACAAACGTCGGTGCTGGATCCGAGGCCTGAGGGATCCGAGATGAAGGAGCGGTGTTGTGACAATCTGGATATAACTCACGCCTACAGAATTGACGAGGGGCTTGTCCGCCTCTCTTAAGTGTCACCAAAGCTTTGGTTCCCCATCATTAATTTGGGCCAGTGATAGCTCAGAGTGCTGCTGTAATGATCACGTGACAGGCATTGTGCTGTGGCTCGGATCTCACCCCTCCTGCAGAGCTTTCCGGGATGACCCAGTCTCACGGCGACCCCCTGTTCTCTGCCACACACGTGCTGTCACTGGGCCCCGTAGAAGACGTGTGCTTTCATTGCACAAACCACTGCCTGAAATTAATCTTGTTGAAGTTATGTCTCCTTGTTTACTGTTGTTTGCTTTTCTAGATTAGAAGGCAGGGACAGTGGGACCAGTCTTCCCTGTCTTGCTCTCTGCATCCCGGCACCTAGACGAGTGAGCATTTGGCATAACGGTGGTAACACATAAATACCTGCCACACCGATGGATGATTTTCCACGTTAGCTGCCAAATTAGCTAATGACAAGGAGACACGGAGCCGTAGTGAATTACTCGGGTTGCGCCGTGAAACGGGGCTGGTGTGCTGTGGAGCAGAGCGTGGGGAACGTTCCCCACGAAGGCCAGGTAGTGAATATTTTAGGTTCTGAGAGCTCCCTGGTTTTTGTTACAACTACTCTGCGTTACAGCGTGACCGTTCCAATGAAACGTTATTTGCAAAAACAGACAGTGGGCACACCCAGTCTGCCAATCCTGCTGCAGAGTGTGGAAATCGCGCCCTGACATTTGTGCGCGAGCCAGAAGTATTGACTCATGTTCGGATGCGGCGGTAGTGGCGCTGAGTCTGCACGTGGTGAATCATCGTTGTCCTTACTCTGTCTGCCTTATTCCAGACAATTAAATTATATATAAAGGTTTTTTTAACCAGATGTATTAGGGTGACATGGGGGGGTTAATAAAATTACATAAAACTGTATGTATGCATAAAGTTTAAATGACTGATTTTGTGAAGTACATTTTACGTCCTATAAAGAAGAGTGACACTTGTTTTCGTAAGTAAGACACTCCA
Source organism: Phyllostomus hastatus (assembly GCF_019186645.2). Classification (NCBI taxonomy): domain Eukaryota; kingdom Metazoa; phylum Chordata; class Mammalia; order Chiroptera; family Phyllostomidae; genus Phyllostomus; species Phyllostomus hastatus. Next base: position 19,441,199 of record NW_025333607.1, on the reverse strand, counting down.
AATGAGCTTCAGCTACCAATGACTCTGAAGCCATCTACCTTCGTGCGTCTCTCTCTTCCTGTCACGTGTGACCCCACCTTAGCTACCAGGACAGTTTTTCCATGTGTTGCAGTTTAGGGGAATTCTTTAAAGTAATACGTAAATCATGGCTTTATAATCACAGCTCCAAAGAAGCGTCAACAGTGTGTCATCCACTCAGCCTGCACAATTTTTTCTTCACAGAATTAATCATCGTGCATCAGTTTCTTTGTTTTCCTCGACGTTGTTTCACGTTAAAAAAAAAGTCAAGCCTAGTAGTGTCACAGAACGATACGAAGTAATTGAGAGACTTATTCCCCCTCATTAAAGAACGCGCCCCACCAGCGCTGGAGCCAGTTGCCGACTCCTGCTCGACTCTGTGGAAATAATGCAGGAGACATAACAGTTGGAAAATCTCAAACCGCAGCTGTTTTGGGTTGGTTCCTGATCATTTAAGTGTTATACTATGTTATCATTTTAATGCCTGATAGAAATATTAATCAAATATTATCGCTGAGTAAGATTATTGATTTAATAAAACTGAAGTTAATGTGTATACATCGAAAATCCTTGCTTCAAAATTGTACTGTTTCCAAAATCTCATGCAGGTAAATTGTTACTCTTCTTCCGAGAGACTTTCTTCATCTTGGTGATTGATGAGTATGGGCCTGGGCGCCACTCTGTCACGCCGCTAAATGTTATCATTGATACCAGCAGGCATATTTTTTATTTACACATTATAAATGTGGCTTTTATTTTCTGAAGTTCAAGGAATATGTCATTTGATCCTATATATTATTCATATTTGGATGAGGAAATATTCTCTAGGTTTGATCCTCAGCAAGATTGATTGTTTTTACTGAAAACCTGTTGTTTTGCCAAATAATTTTTTCATAGGTCCATTAAATAGTCCATTAAATGGCAATAATTCATATGCAATGCTGTCAGGATTTAAATCTGCCAGATGGTTTATGGCACCGTTGACTTCAGACATTTACAATGTTATTCGTAAACATTTGTCACCTTAAATCTCGTCATGAATCTCTGCCATGCAGGTACTTTGCTTTGCGGGGAATTGGTGAGTTACCTGGTCCTGGTTCTTTGCTAGCTCTGTGTGTAAGCACATTTGTCTTCCTTAAATAGATGTGCAGGGTAAACCTCAAATTCTTATGAATACACTGCCACCCATTCTTTAAGCCTGCTTTATCCCACTTATAGTACAATAACTATGGGCCCAAGAAGGCAGACATGAGTGATAAAAATCAGATTTTTTTAAAAAAGAGTAATATCCCGTTGTTAATAAAAAGGCTTTGCATAACAAACACTAAATCCTTTATATAAAAACATGTGGACTCAGGAAAGACACATTTTTACCTATGGAGCAGTCCATCACAATATGCCTGATGTCAGCTAATTACGCTCTCAGAATCTGAGGTTACTTTCAGGCCAGGTAAACATTCAGCATTTCATTACCTGAAATTCAGCGTCTGTGATAGATAGCACGTGTGTTTAGTATGCAAGTTGGCACTGTCCATGAAATGAAGTGAAATGCATTCTAATGAAAAATGCATATTTGCGGCGTACAGATTGAACGGCCAGGCAATTCACTAGGTTGGAGCATGGGTGGTTTTGTTGGAGCCCTAGGAACCTGCGTCCCGGACGTTCACGGGCGTGGCGCTCCGTCGCGTGAAAAGTGACAGCACGCAGAACACGTGTACCCGGTCCAGCCGTAGTCTGAGAGTGTCTCCCCAATCGATGTATTTCCTGACAAACATGGTACATGTCTATTTAGGAAACTTTTCATGAACGAATAGAGTGTGTACCTGCAAGAGGCTTAGAGACCTGTGCGTGAAGAGATAAGCAAGGAAAACCTTGCCTGCTCTCTGTGTACCGGGTGGCTTTTGTTCGGGAAAATTGCATCCCTAATCCTCCAGGTTCCCCAGACAGGACATAGAATATGCATATCGGCTGATAAAATAATCATGCATTTTAATATTTTATAGACGCATACAAATAAATACTGCATAATTGAATATTCTAATAAACTTCTGCAAACATTTTTATGTTCAATATTTAGCACAGGTTTTCTAATTAAAAGTTTTAAAATGCTAAGTTTAGGGGTTGTTGTTTTTTTTAAACTTCCAGAACTACTGAAGTTTCTTCTCAAGTGCGGACCCTCCCACTTGGCTGTTCATTTACTATTGCGTGCTCTGCAGGTTTGACACCACCGCTGACGCAAGACTTCAGAGGTTAGAGTTCCCCAGACAGACGTTGCCCCTTCTTCCTCCTCGGTGAGCAGCCTGGATGTTTGCGTCATTACTCTTCCCCTGGAAGAGAGCAGGAGGGGGCGTGCTCCCTCACTGTGTCCCAAAGCTGCGCTCCGCCCCTGGACGTGGGAACGTTTTTGAGGAAGAAAGACATAGTTCATCTCATTAGAGTTTCTTTCCATGTTGCCCACGTGAAAAAGTGATGTTATTGATAGGGGTGCTAGTAGAAGTAGTTACAACACTTACCTGCAACACAACTACTACTGAATTGGAAATAGCACTGACTGGAAACAATGCCAATGGCTGTAACGTGCGTAGCTCAAACGACCAGGCATAAATCCACGGGTTCAGCGCAACACCGCTGAGTACTGATGGCTACGGAACCCTGTGCCTTCACAGCAAGTTTATGGGCTTTTTTGTTTTTTTTTTTGGTTTGTTTGGGGATTTTTATTTTGATGGGATAGATAGATACTAAATTCCAGGGCTGGAAATCGGGCATAATTTCAAATCCTCTCCACTTCTTCCCTTTTTAATAACTTGATTAATAACTCATAGATTATTAACTTGATAGTACTTTGCCTGATCTCTCTATATATCTTTCTTAGTTATTAAAAGATCACAGATCTGTAAACTTTTGACATACTGATAATTTATAAGGTGTAGGCTTAATTGACATTGTTGCTAAGTTGAACTTCGGAGTAATTATTTTGCAATCACAGGTATAACTCAGCGAAATGATTCCCAATGTTGAAATTACTCTTCTGAGCTATTTTGCTACTAGTCTTTTTACTTTTCTAGAGGGCACTGAGAATATAAAGTGTTCAAAGATAAATTATGTATGAATTAAGTAAAATGTGAAGTAGACAAAAATAATTTTAGAAATTTGACAAAATTAAGTAAACAAAATTATTTTACAGTTTACTTTGCATTTTATCCAGCTTTATTGGAATGTTACTGACATGTCATATTTGTAAGTTAAGATATATGATGTGATGTTTAGATACACACATATGTTGCAAAATGATCATCATAATAGTGTTTGTTAACATCTCTGCCTTATGTGCTATCACTTTTAAAGTAAGTTACTAGCCCTGGCTCATGTGGCTCAGTGGATTGAGTGCTGGCCTGCAAACCAAAGGGTCACCAGGTCGATTCCCAATCAGGGCACGTGCCTGGGTTGTGGGCCCAGTCCCTAGTAGGGGGCATACAAGAGCAACCACACATTGATATTTCTCTCCCTCTCTTTCTCCCTCCCTTCCCCTCTCTCTAAAAATAAATAAATAAAATCTTAAAAATTAAGTTATTAGAATTATAGTTCAATATACTCCATTTAGTTCTTATGATTAAATGACTCATCAAGCCATGGATAACAATCCCCTACAAAATCATAAAGCAAATAAAAAATGATTAAAACTTTCTCTGCATGGCAGATATCAAAATGTATTCTTTGCGCCTAAAATATGTGTACGCGTGTGTGCGTACAATGCAGTTTCAAAGACCAAAAAATAAACTGATCCTGTGACGTGCTATTCAGCCTTATATGCAGACCCATTGTCATGATTACTGTTCAAAGTCCACTCACTTAGAAAGGTTCTGGAAGCATGTTGCCAATTTCAAGTACTGCGGTACTGGACATAGACAGTTATGTAAGCTTTAAAAAATGGAGGTGTATCACATTTGATTCAAATTCTTTTATGTGGTAAGCAAATTTCCGGAACTCATAAAACAGATAATACAGTAAAGGGCTATCATACAATATATTGCAACTTATCCTGTGATCTTAAATCATATACAAGGAACTACTGTAAAAAGTCTATACAATGATTAAATATTTATGTAAACATCTATATGTGACTGAAAGTAGCATTATTAAATTCTTTGAATAATTCACATCCTCAGATAGAAGAATGTGAAAATAATGTGGGGATATAAACAGATAGATGTATTTTGCACAACCTGCAAATAACAGATGTATTTTTATTTACTCTCTATCTCCACGGAAGAATAAGATACTTCCTTTTTTCCCTGTTATCTAATGAATTTAGTTTCGCTGTTTTTCTCTTACTATTGCGGCATGTTGCTTGGGAGTTTATTTTGTACTGAAACAGAGTTCATTTGCATTTATAATCTCCTATGCCTAAGAATTACAGTTTTCCTGGGAAGAATTTACAACACATACATGCCCACACTCCCACGGGTCTGTATTTTACAGGAGGAGAGAGAAACAGGTGTTTAGATGTTCAGGCCCTCCCTGCCCTGTGCACAGCTCCATGACACTTCCACCAATCATGTGACATACAATTAATTGAAAGGAGAATGTCATTAGGAAAGTCATTTTCATTCTCTCAATTTTCAGTTTCCTTTGTGGGCGAGTTGTTTTCCTGCTACATCCCTTTTGAGACACTTTTTTTTTATGTTCAGGAGGAAAAAAAAGTAGATTTAAACCGTTTTAGAAGCTTTCTCAAAAAGAGAAAGAAAAACAAATGTGTTATTCACAGGAAAATATTTTTAATGAACCCCCTTTTGTCTGGAAGAAAAGGTTTCAGACAGCAGCACCCTCCCTTCCTTTAGTTCGCCAACCTCGTCTAACGGCTCTCCAGCAGCGCAGGGGCCTCCCTAGCCCCCGCTGGCCTGGGGTTAGCCCGAGTGTGTGTCCCTGGAGGCTCCCGCCGGAGAACAAACAGAGACAGTGTGCGTAGTCAGTCAAGAAACAACGCCGCACATCTTGATCGGCTCTACGTAACCCATCAAGTCCGGGTGCAAACACCCTTTCCTCCTGGGCGTCCCTGCTGACCTTGAGTCTGGTTGGGAGCTCCATTCTGTGCTCCTGCGTTACATGCAACTTGTCCTATTGTAAGCGTCCTGACAACACGTTACAAGAACCCACTCGCCAACACTTTATTAGACACTAGACGTCATGAAAAGGCTGTTTTCGGTTACAAAGAACTGGGCTTGAGCACGGCCTGGGCATGAAGTGGTCACCGCATACAAGCTTCCCAGGAAAGAAAGAATGAAAAGGGGACGAAGGGCCGCTTGAAACACTTGGAGCACTTCCCGTACTTCCACGCTTTAGATTCTTTCCGTTTTGGTTTGTTTCTTTTCCAGGTTCCAAATTAGCAGAACTTTGAAACATTGAAAAAAGAAGAGATTGGAAGAACCTAAACTTTTTTTCAGGGACATGTGAAGAAGTGTATTCTGAAGTACGTCGAATTCAGCAGTCAGATATATTCTGGGTTTGAGCTCTGCTTTCAAATCTTACTTCAGATGATAGAGGCTCCTGGCTCATAGGGTTACTTTTGAGAATAAATGAGATAATCCATGTAAAATATCAGTTAAAACCTCTAACAATAGATGAACAGTAAATGCATTTGAGGTCTTTTTAAATTAAAAAAATATTTTAAACTTTTAAGACAACTGTCTATCAAGGCGGACCCAGCCGTGCAAATGGGAAGGGCACCATTGAGTTCTCATTACCCTGACGTTGTTTATCTGAGAAACCTCCCTTCTCCCTTTTTCACCTCGTAATGGTGAACAACTGCGCTGAGGGTGAACTTGGAATAATAAGTACTCAGTAGTTTACCTTCAGATGGTCAAGTTGCAGAGGGATAAATCCTGAGGAGTAGCCTGTTCTTGGAGTCCTGTACGTATTAACAACCCAAACAGAGCAGCTGAAAATTCTCTCTTCAGTTTTGCATTTGATACTGAATTAGACGAGCTTGTTAATGACCCTGAAAGTGAAAAGTTCAATTTTAAATGAAGTTGACAAATTCTGAAAGAGTCTTTTTTCTTAAACTTAAACAAATAATATATTCATAACAGCATTTTTTAGGACCAGAAAGCAGAACAAACACCAAATATGGGAAAGGAAAACATACAGAAGAAAGAAAAAATTAAAGACAAAGTTATGAGGAAGCAGAATCATTGTGACTTAACGATTTTTTTTTAAATGGGAAAATACAGCATTTTAAAAATGAAGTTTAAATGTGTGTCAAGTACCCATTTTTTCCAGGAATGTTTACATAATTAATTTTAATTTGCTTAGTTCCATTAGCACTGTCTCACTCAGTGGCTCTGAAAATGTTAAATACTTTCTCCTTCCTCAGCAGCTGAGAGAGACGCATGAACTGTACACATCCCTTGTCGTTTGGATTACTCGGTCTTTCTAACAACGACTTCACCTGCTGAAATCGTACTTTTTCTCCCTCTGTTCTGTTGAACGCACTCTTGTAATACAGGGTCCGGCAGAAGCAAGGCCTGCTTGCGTGTGGTTGGGAGGGTCATGAACGTGTCGCACGAGGTGGACAGCAATTTGACCATGTTACCTAAAATGTCATATGGTGTGCTTGAGTGTGATATTGTTATGTTACAGAATTAATGTGCTTATGACTTTGTAATAAAAGAGTTTGGAAGAAAAAAGGGGTGTTATTTGTGCCGGACCCACTATCATCCACACACTCATTGCAGAAAACTTTGCATCCTTTCCTGTATTTGTTTATCTCCTGAATGAATATTAGGCTCATGCAGCTGTATTATGACACAGCTGTTGTTACAGAGATGCTAGGAATTAAGGCTAGTTTCTAGCGAGAGCAAATTTACTGTGTTTTCTGACAGGTCGAAGCTCTAAGTCATAGGTTATCCGTGGTATCACACAACTTTCTAAAGAACATTTTGGGACTTTGGAAGATGTTATTGTCCTTAAAATAATTGAGGTGACTATTAGCCGATCAGGAGGGTGCCCAGGTCTGGCAGGGCCGTGATTATGTTTCGCATGGTTCAGTTGCCGCAGCCTCATTTTTGAAATTCCCTGCTGAGCGTTCTCTATGTGAAAACACCCTTCCAATTGTGAACTTAGAACCTAACCCTTTTTGACTTAGAAGCCCAGGTACTTTTTTTATGTTTTCAAGATACACTAAATTTCTGAAGAATATGATCACTATGTACATGGAGGGACATTATGTTTGCTTTTGCTCAGAACTTCTAAGAGCGGTTCATCATTTCTTTAAATCGTGTTGCCGAGAGCAACCCCCCTACAGTACTGCGGTGTCGGAGTTATACCGGTGACACATTCCAGCCCGTCTGCCTCTGTAGTCACTGCGTTTGAGGTGCACGCAACTGCCAAGTTCATTATGTTTTCTAGTTTACCCAGTCAGTGAAACATGTATTATTTTATAATGAAGTATTTCTATTTCATATATAATAGTTATACACTTATATTTTTAGGTTTTGAAGGTGTTTGTGTAGGTCATATCGTCTTTGGTTTCCTAGAAGTACAGAGCCGTATAGAAGTCTGCAGTAATAAGAGATTCTGCTGAGACCTGGTGCTGAAGGTAGGCTCAGACACGGCTGTCGCTGGTGGGCCGATTCCCAGAGGTCTCAGTCACCACGTCTGTCGTCATTGTATATTTATGGTCACATAGGAGAGCTGCTCTTGGGAGCCGGGCCTCACACGGGAGCTGCGGGTCCCTGGGGCCTTGGGGGATATGGACGTGTTGGGGGTTGCTTCTGTTGTCTGGGATGGAGTTCGCGCTGCTGCACAGAAGCAGATGGAACTTTGGGCAGGGGAGTTGCCGTGTTCTGGGCCACAAACTAAACGTCAAATTAAGGACTGTTTATTGTCGGCTGTATCTGTTTACCTTTTCCGAATGCAAGGACTTGAGTAAAGCTTAGGAAAACCTTAACTGTGCTGGAATACGATAAGAAGAGTCTATTTGCAGCCTTGGGGCAGCTGGTTAGGGGAGGAGGCGTTCCCTCAATTCTGGCTCAAATTGTGACATTTTCAAAGGTGAGTCTCAGAGAACAGGAAGGAACAATGAGGTTCATTTTTTGGTACTACTTGTTTGGAATTACTCCCTCCATTTGCAACATTAAGGAGTCTGCTTTGAAAGTCCTAAGGGAGCTAGCCAACATACCATACACCTTCCAAGCTAATAAATTCAGTGCCAACAGCCCATTCTTCTAAATCTGCCTTGTACTGGCAGAGAGGGCACCCTGTCCTTTCTCCCTGTCAGGAGGTTCTTTTCTTCTGCCAGACTTTTAGACGGTGGTGCTGCACGGTTTCCTGGTGTCGGTCTTATTTTCTCCCCGCGATGTGCCCTCATCATTGGAAATCTTATTCACACACATGAATTTTCCTATGACCCAAACACTGAGGATTCCTACATGTAAACACATAATTATTGAGTTCCAATCTATTTTTTTTTAATTTTCCATTAGACAGTTTCTCATCTAGCTTTACCAAACCTACTCCCAAATGAACATATTTTTAATGACTCACTTTGTAGCTTTCTCATTCCCCCAAATGTTGTCGCATTCTGCAGAGTGTATCTAGGTTAAGAAAAGAGCGATTCAACATGAACCACTTTATCCAGGTGTTGATCTCTCAGTTACTTCCCCTCTTTTATAATGAATCACCGGATTTTGTGGATTTGCCTCCCAAACAGCTCTGTGGTTGCTACTTGCTCGCCACCCCCATGTGGCTGTCACTACTCTGCATGGACGGGACAATACATCCATAACTTGTGTCCCGCTTTCTCACTGACTCTCCTCTCCACCCTCCTTGTGTGACTTCTAAAATGGGACCTGACAGACGATCCAATAAAAAACAAAAATAGGATCGTTTCTGGTGAAGTAATAATAGGGCTGCACATTTTAGTTGCCCCGCCAATGAGAGGTGATCCACATTGTCCCCCTGAAGCAGGAACCTGTGGCACCTTGGCCACTAGGACGTGAAAATAATACTCCGCCAGGCCCCGGGTCCTAGGGGGCAGACAGATTTGGATTGAGAGCAGCTCTCCTTCTGGAAAAATTCAAGGTTTTATAATTTCTCAGACCCTAGTCATGTACTTAAAAACAAGAATTTTTAGAGCATTTTTAGGCTCACCAAAAATGAGAACTGTACAGAGATTATCAGTGTACCCCCTGTGTCCTCCTGTGCATAGTTCCCCCAGCATCATCAATATCCCCCGCCCCTTCTCCCTACTTTCCTCCCTGGCTGCATCATCCCCAGCGTATTGCCTAGACACGCTGGTGCTTATTGACAAGCTGCTTTTCCTCTGAGGCAGGAGGGCTTTGGGGAGCTGGAGGGGAGCTGGAGGGGAGCTGGAGGGGAGCGGTGCATGCCCACCAGCTGGGACCAGGCTCTGCTTCAGACAGGCAGAGGAGCCCCCTGTCACCAAGACCTCTCTAGGAGGGTGTCGTCATGCTGTCTCTCCCCTCCCCCCAGTCGGAGGCAAGATTCCTTTTTTCTCAGATTACCCTGAGAACCTGATTGGGTTCCTGAAAGTGGGGTACACAAAGGTGGGGGTCCCTCCAATTCTGCAGCCTGAAGGAATTTCTCACTGGTCTAACTGTAACCCCTCACGATTCATCCCAGCAGCTGGTGGCTCCTGTAGCTTCTGCTCTGAGTAAGCAGCTCCTGGCTGTGACTCTGGGTGGGTTCAATTCACCCCCTCATTTGGGGTGCAGTTTTGAGTGACAGTTTGCTCCGAGATCTTTGTCCTTTGAGGATTTCAGAGAGATTTTGATACTCAGTTTTTTTTACCTTTCTTTTGTTTTAATGGTGGGAATGTTGGCTTCTTAGCACTTTGCATGAGAAAGCTGAAGCCAGAAGTTCAAAAATCATGTGTTAATTTAAAAACAATTTTTGTATTGGCAACAAACTTGATAATTCATACATATTCATCAGGCAAACGAGAATTAAGGGAAAAGCTATGTCAACTAACCCCCACAAAAAAGGTGAGTTTGCTGTTTTCTTTGACGATATCCTAGCTTTTCTGCCCGCCCCCTTCCCGAATTATAGAATAACTCAACTTTCCTGTCACTCCTCTGACCCACCCACCCTGTTCTCTTCCTGTCCCACTTCCAGAAACCAGAAGTGACGGGGGAAACACTAGAGTTTGAAGAGAAATGACTGAGGTGATTAAATAGACGGGCAGGGCGGCCTGTGGGGAAAGATGAAAAGACTTAAATTCTTCCTTTTGAAAATGAACATTAATAACATGGATCTGAGGTTCCAGCGCCATGAGACTAAATGAAAGGGTGGGTGCTTTGGTGCTTTGATTCCTACAAGTCTTCAAGGAGAATAGAGGTTGTAATCTTTATGACATAATATATAGTGTCTCTAAAGTGGAGAACGGGACCCAATCTATTTATCCCCTTTGATGAATTATGGTTTTAGAAAGTTTGCTTCCCTCTTCTCCATCACCGTCTTCTTGTCCTTACTCTTCAAAACCGTTTCATGAGCATAACTAGGCTTCCTAACTAGGTTTCTTCTACCATACAGGGAGTAACTGATAGGAAACCAAAGGAAGATTATCTGGGTGGCTATAGTTCCTATGGTAAATGAGGTATTGACCTGCTGTTCTGCAGATTGGTGTTCCTGAATTTGATGGGCCTATGTCAGGCTGTTAGGGTCTAACAAACCCTTCAATCATGGAGATAAAAAGGCTGGAATCTGAGGTCACTGTCTCTAAGACCCTTAAAGGCAGTAATATATGCCACCCAAAGAAATCTGAGTATGTAGATAATGTAGGACTTGTAGATATAAGCTACATTCTTCACTCTTGCCTTACATGGGTTATTGGGTGCCAATAAGAAACACGCTCACCTTGATATGTTAGCAGTGCCCAAAATACAACACAACTAACTTAGCAAAATCCGATCAGCTAAGTGGATAATTAATGTTATTGTTGCTATGGGCACTAATTAAGATGAAAATGAATTTCATGACCTGGTATAAGGAAACATCTAATCACATAAATTACGACTGTCACAGGAAAGTCTTCACCTTCGAAAGACGCCACATCTTGAAAAGAATGGCAGTGAGCCACTTCATAAAAATTATTCTTCATAGCCGCCTAGTTATTGTCCGTGAATCTAAATTAAACGTGTTATAGGACTTCGGATGACAGTGTCAGAGTTAACAATGATATAATGTTAATATTCAAAATTCAAACCATTTAAAATAAAGTGGACAGCCGGCTAAATTATATCCTGTATTAAAACACTAAACTTTTATCATTTGCAGTTAAAATTTTAAACCATATTTAATAATTCTCTACTAATTCTTCAAAGTTATTAGTTTCTAAGTGGATATAAGGCAACCCAAGATAGAAGGCAGAAATTTAAGGTCAGCCTAATATACATAATATGCAAATATATAAAAATTTGCATACATATATAAAGTCGTGTTTGTATTTTGGCTGCAGTGGGGAATGAGAGGGTATGTCCAGCCCAAGGATGGATTCAGAAAGACTGAGTGGAAGGTTCTTACACTGTTTCTGGCAGAAGGTGACGTTGGCTGGGCTGGGTGGTGGCGGTAGTCAACGGAGGAAGAAGCAGAACTGTGGAATATTCAGTAGGTAGACTCCAGAAGCACGTAGGTTCTTGCTGGTTGCAGGCTGTAAGGAGTTCATTTCCAGACCGTTCCTATGACATACTCGTCAGACGCACAGGCAATAGGACACATGGCCTAGGTCTTTGGAGGGGGGCCTGGGGAGTGCCTTTGAGAGCCAGCAACACCCAGAGGGAAGTGGGGAGTCATGGCAGCGGGCATTTCCACCACTGGGAGAACCCAGAGAGAGAGGCAGAAAGCACGCTGGAGCAGAGCCGTCTGCGTCGCCAGCATTAAAGGGAGGGCTGGGAGGAGCGAAAAGCCCTGGGAAGGAATTGTCGCAGAACTCAGGGAGCATCAGCTGAGGGTCCCGTTTGGTTATCTGGAGAGGGCCCAGGAGTCCTTCAAGTATTGACCTAGATGGGAATTGCATTTCTTTTCTTTCTTTCCTCTTTTTGTTTTTGATGATGACATACTGGTTTTGTCTGTTCTTTTTATACATAAACTTACCTTTTTTAAAAGATCTATTTATTTTATTTTTAGAGAGGGAAGGGAGGCAGAGAGAGAGAGAGAGAGAGAGAGAGAAACATGAATGTGCGGTTGCTGGGGGCTGTGGCCTGCAACCCTGGCATGTGCCCTGACTGGGAATCGAACCTGCGACACTTTGGTTCACAGCCCAAGCTCAATCCACTGAGCTACGCCAGCCAGGGCAGAAACTTGCATTTTTAGCCAGAAAGTTACTTCTTACGCAGCTTGGGTATATTTTTCATCCATTGAATGTTTGAAAGGCCCTTTAGTCGAGCCAGTCTTTCAAGCCTCTGCTCCCACTATTACATTAATACATTCTGGCTGCGTTCCCGTCTTGTTACAAGTAAAAGTAATTATACTGTATTAGAAGTCATAATATTTTTACAAGTAACCAAGAGATTAGAAATGTCTGCACCAAAGCAATCATCAGCAGAAAAGCAAACAATTCAGTTATGTCCATCTTTGGCGTAATGGGAATCACAAGTGAGAAGAAAATGGGAAAGATCATTACACAGCTCTGTAGACTCTTCTTTGGCTTTTCATGAAATGTTTCTCCTTCAGGAAAGCCCCGGGATACCAAGGGGGTCCAGTCACACAAAGAAATAATAAGCCTTTTGTAATTCTTGGAGTGGGTTTTTTCCCGGCAGAGGAAGCACACGTTAATATGCACCAGGAATAGCCACGCAGAGAGGAGAATACAAGAAATGCCAGTGCACTCGGGGAGGGCAGTCTGCTTTCGCTCGGGCTTAAGTGGGTCCAGAGCGCTTCCATCTGTTTCTGGCCACATCTGCTGTGCCGCCCCTTCCTGAGACTCACGTGCGAACTCATTACACAATAGTAATTAAATTACTAGTGTCCGCTTCTGTTTTTTCTTCTCTCTTTTTAACGCTTCTGCTGGTAAGATGGGATGGATGGAGGTGGACTGTGGGGGTTGATCTATAGAACCATTTCTGCGCTTTTCAGGGAAATCTCCCTTTATAAAACCCACATTTGCCTCTACCACTCACTCCCTGGTCTGTGAGTCCTGAGTTCCCAGAGCTTTGTAGACAGTTCAGGACAGCTCCACCTTTCCCCTGTCTATGTACTGCAGAGACCCATCTTTCCTTGTTCATCAGTCACCAATCTTGCAAATGCTTTCTGTAGAATGTTTAGCGGACTGATGCTGTCTCTACCATTTTGATTATTCTTTCCTTCCTCCTTCCATCTCTCACTTTCTCCCTTCACCTCCCTGCCTGTTTGTTTCTTCTCTCGCTTTCCTTTCCTCTTCTTCCCTTCTCGTCCCGTCCCCCCTCTTACCTCCTCCTTCCTTCTTCTTCTTCTGGTTAATTCTTCACTGACGACTCATTCACAGATTCTGGGGAGTGGACAGAAATACATCAGATGGCCAACTTTTTATCTTCGAACACCCAATTTATTCTTAAAAGCTTCACTGTAGAACTTATTACTTCGGTACTTTTAATATTGTAATACAAAGACAGTAATTATGAGCTTGTATATCTAGAGAGATTGTACCAAGCAAAAGTGCTGGACTTCTTCAATATTGGGTGAAGTGACATACTATGAAAATAAATGACTATATACTACTATATTCCCTTAGATTTCTTTCTTGTATTCCTTTTTTCTTTTTCTTCATCTCCAGAAGTTTCCATTTTACTATTTCCTCCTTGCTATTGCTTTTACTCAGCCACACGTACCAGACATTGCTCTCCTACTTATTGTGCAAATCCAACCCATATGATTTTGAATTCCTTCAGGAGGAGACATAGGTGCTGAGTGTCATTGTCATGTTCAGGTGCATTAGCCATGTTCAAGATGACCAGCATACATTCTACTTATAATGTGACAGAAGTATTTAATGTGGTATAACAAAAAGATTGTTAACATGGAATGAGAAACCTTGGATATCACTATTTAATATGCCATATATGTGACCCTGGGAATTTGAGCAAATTATTAACACTCTCCGCAGCTCATAATGGTTTTTAAAATGGGGCTTAGAACATATCCTTACTGTTTTATATTAAAGAGCTTTAGAAACCATAAAAGTGCACAAAATGGACATTAATTAGACCCTGAAATAATTTTATATCAGCATTGCTTTTATTAAACAAATGAACTTCCTACTGTGTTTATAAGAAATAGTCCTTAAATATTTAAACATGCATTTGACAAACATGTCTTTGATAAGAATCTATTATCTAGATTTGAGAGTGCTTCCTGTAAGAGGGCTTGAGTAATTTAAATGCATTTCCTTTCATACGCTGTGACGGGTCCGTAAATTGCTGTATTGATCCGCGGGAGTTCTATGTATGCTATACGCTATTAGATCAGACAACATATACCTATAAATCTTGAGGGTATTTTTAAGAGAAACACAAAAACCCCTTTTATATGTTTACTAATAGGATTCTTTTGTTGATTAATTAGGTCTCCGATACGTGGGCTTGTTTTACCTGTATGCTCGACTCTTGAAATAGTAGCCGTGTTGGTTTTTTTCTCTTATGCAGATCAGACCACGTGTATGAAACAGTGGTGCGGAGAGGAAGGGCAGCAATATTTCAGCTCAATGGTTTTCAATTAATCAGCCCACGAGCAGGTGATATGAATTGGAAATTTATGGGTTCAAAGAATATCTGATGAGTTTTGACATAAGGCCTATTATCTACTAAATATTTTTAGCACCTAACTCAGATACCATGAAAGCAATTACTTATCATCCAAATCAAATAATCCTGCACTTATTAACAACGAGTAGAGGAAATTTTTATGACGCTTTAACATCTCATAATATTTTTGCTAGGTGATTCATTACACAGGTGGCAAGAGGAGAGCGTCAGGGTAGTGACTTATGGCGGCCAGTAAACTCCAGCCCGGTGGCACTATTGCCCGGCAGTCATTTCGCTCCTCCCCGGCGTGGTCACGTGCAAGGCCGTGTCCTGCGCTCGTGCTGTACCCTTTCAGTCGCACTTTTATCACCTGGCCAGGGGATCGCAAACATTTTCTAGAACCCAGGGCACCCAACGAGGCCATGAAATAACTCCGTATGGGTCACACATGTGTCTCAAGCATCTCATAACAAAATAGCCAAAAAGTAGAGGGACACCTCAACCATTCCCTAGGAAACTTCGAATGAAATGGTCGCCAGTTCAGAGTCGCTGACAGAGACCGTAGCCCCTTCCCCTCGCTGGGGGAGGGCGTGCTGGGGGAGGGTGAGCACTGCTTCGGGCCTCAGCTGTGCGCGCCTCCGGCAGTGGGTCAGCCGTGCCTTCTGGGTAGCTTGTCCCTGAGGGTGTTCTTGGGGAGATTTTGGAAGCCACGTGTAGAAGGTGGCACAAAGTCCGTCATCCTGGGTCCCCAGGGGACTGCACGGTGGATGCCGCACGCAGTTTTATCCCCAACCTGTCTCATTAGGTGAGTGGGAAAGTGACCAGACGGGGTTGAGCCATTCATTTGCTGTTACTTGCCTGTCGAAGAACCTGGCTTTACCCTAACTAACACAATCCCCCCCAAAACAAAGAAATAAAACAAAATGTGAGCATGTGTCAAAAGGCTGTGACAGTTGGCATTGTAGGTGGCGGCAAAACTCTGGACACAAAATCATGTCCTCCAGTAAATCCCCGATGTCATGTTACAGATTATTAAGCATAGTGAGATAAATGGTCTGGAAAATAGACGTGCTATGTTTTTAATTAAGTCTAAGTTGTGTGCGTGTGGATGTCGGCGTGTGTTTACGTGAGCGAGGTGGGTCGTGACTACACAGGGTGTGGGGCAGGGGACAACTGACGTGGTGGATACACTGAGCGTTTCACTAAAAGTCTACAGTGTAAAGCAAGTTTCCAGGGGTTCATCACTGACGTTCTTTCACCCCCCATTAATGTTCCCGGGGCGACCACACAGAGCAAGTAACGTGAACATGTTTTGTTTCTACTGACCTGTGTATTGGCTTTAGGTAGTTGTGCTAGGATCCATTTCTTTTGGCAAAAGTACACATTTTCTTAGTAAGCATTATTTAAACCCCAACAAAATTTTAATAGGAAATATTGTTAAGATCAGAGCCCAAAGTGTATAGGTTAAGCTCCTGCAGATGAAAGAGACCTGGACACAAGTGGCCAATCAACCTGGACACAAGTGGCTTCCTTTTATTAAAAAAAGATAATTAAATAATAATAATAATAATAATATCTTCTCTTCATTGCAGAAACTGCATGTACCCATAAAATTGCAGCTTTGTAGCTAGCGGAACATAATGTAACATATAATAAAGCATGACATGAATAGTATGATTCTACATTAATACTTTTATTTATACCTTGTGGCACAGAGATGCACATTTATTTCCATAAAATAAATCAGCCATTAAAAATAGGGCTGTTTTCCACTTGTTTTACAATACCTATTTGTACATTACAGACAGCAAAAGGATATTTTGATTTAAAACACAAATGGTATCATTCCCTCTTCAAATTAAAACCCTGCCTTTTCCTCTTACGTGCTGCATGTGTCTTTGTCCCCAGTTAGCGCGTCTGCATAAACCGGCGACGTGGGGCGGGGCCGCGGTGCCATCCCAGTCGCTGTGAAGCTCTTCAACGGTGTTCACTCTGAATCTGGAATTGTTTAACAAGGTTTTTCAAGAAAGCACTTCAGATAGACGCTTGCAATTGTAATGTGCATATTTTACATTTGCAGACGACTTTTCTGGGGGTTTTATCTGTCGTTACAAGTCCTTAGAAATATCTGTTTTTCACAGAGACTGGATTTGCCTCCCACGATGCTAGGTAGAGGCTCCGAAAATGGTGCAGTGATGTTGCCCAGGGAGTCGGCAGATGGCTGTCGTCTTCTATCACCTGTGTGTGCTCCAACTTAATAATTATTACATCTGTTAGGTATAATGCATCATTGTGCATTGTGGTGCGGGCGAGTGTGTATGTGTGTGTGGGGTGTGTGTCTCTGTGTGGGTGTGTGTTTGGGTGGGTGTGTTTGGGTGTGTGTATGTGTGGGGGGTGTGTGTCTCTCTGTGTGGGTGTGTGTTTGGGTGGGTGTGTTTGGGTGTGTGTATGTGTGTGGGGGGTGTGTGTCTCTCTGTGTGGGTATGTGTTTGGGTGGGTGTGTTTGGGGGTGTGTGTGTGTGTGTGTGTGGGTGTGTGTGTGTATTCAAATGACCGCAGGGGCCTTCATCAGAGACAAGCAGGTACTCCGCTCCCTGCTCCTCTCTCCCTTACACACTGATTTGAGAAAGCAGAAGAGGAGGGGAGTGCAAACACAAAGGAAGCAATGTCTCAGTGTCACCAAATGCGTATGTGTGTTTTACCTCCTAAATGCCGTGGACGTCAGTCATGTCACAGAGTGAGAGCCGTATGAACTTGGCACACGTGTTTTTTCCTGCCAAAGTTAAAATGACTTCAGAGAAATCTGAAATTCAGAAGAAACTAAAGTGCTCTGCTGGGAGGGGAAAAGGCCCTGTGGAGAAAGTAATTTGGTCCCACGGGGAAGACTCGCCAGCCGAGTGTTCACACCGGAGAGAGGCCATGTCTCGGGAAATAACACGAACCTGTGCTCGAACCCAGCCTTCTGCAAGTGCGTGCATGACCGAAGAGGGCTTCCCTCCTAAACTCCAGTGGGCAGCCGGGGTAACAGTGAGTTTTGGACGTGTTTTGGGATCCACTGCAAAACCACAACAGGGTAGGAGAGACGAGGGCAGGGAGGACCTTCCGATCCCTGAAGGTCGGAAGGCAGGCAGGTTGGGGCCAGGCAACTCCTGAGCAGAGCAGTGATCCGAGAGTGAGTGGTGGTGGTGTAGACCTCCTCTGAGATTTGGGACCCTGGTGGTCTGGACCCGGTGTGGACCACCGAGGGAGAACGTTCACCTGGCTATGTCAGATCCGGTGCACCTGCGGAGAGGCAGCGCAGTGGCCAAGGACAACCCTGAGAATGACGACCTGGGGGCCGAGAAGTACCGCGCACGGCGAGAGTGCGGTGGTTTTATGCGAGACTGTCCTCACCGAGTGTCCTTGCCCCTCCAGGACTGCTAGACAGAGGCAGCAGATAGAGTGCTAGGGCCCCATGTAGGCAGACCTAGAGTGACCAGAGGATTTACGCTGGTCTGGCCTTCAGTTCCATAGTAAAAGAGGTCCCTAAGAATAATTCATCTGGAAGCTAGATCTCTCGGGAGCAACCTGGGGTTTCTGGTCACCGTGAGGCGGAGAGGGGCGTGCACTGGGAGGGCAGACTGCGTTTCAAGCTGTTGGAGTGCCTGCTGGATTCAGTGTTCTCAACGTGACGAGGCTGGGGCCTGTGCAAGTATAAGTAAAACTCGGGAACTGAAGTTGTTGCTTATAGTAATGATGGCAAGGGACCTACTAAATGACTAAAATAAATATTTAAAATCTGCGAACACACAAAACAAAACTTTCAAGAAATTGTTTGCTCCGTGAAGGTTTGTAGTTTTCTAGCTCCTACTTTGTGATTCTCCAAAGCGGTGAGTCTTGCCTGGTGGGAGTTCGGAGGGTCAGCATTGTGCCCTGGTTGTGGGAGGCAGGCGCACGAGGCAGGCATTTGACCCCCACGACCTCAAATATCTTTTCACATCCGTTTGTCTCTTTTATGTGGGCCATTAGCCAAACTACTTACTCATCACCTGAGAGTGTTGGGGGGGGGGTGGTTGGTATAATCGCTCAGTTGTGTTACACCGGAAAAAATAGACACCGCGGCTTTAAGATTGCAAATGGAGACTCCAGAGTGTTTAAAAGCTGGAGTACTGCCGAGTAGTTTAATTATTAAGTGTTTTTATTCATTAAAATTAATGACGCTTTATTAAGTTTAGGTGAAAATACAAAAACAAAAGAGCAAATTGAATAGTACCGGTGGAAGTTTATATCACTGTGAACATTGTCATCCCCCGCAGCCCTAACGTGCAGGCAGACATGGGTTTATGCGAGGACGCTGGGTTTCCTCCGTCGTGACGCTGACACATTGCCAGGGAAACCACACAACCGTCTGTAGTGAAAAATAAAAATCATCGGGACCACGGGCTCTCACGTTCTCGAGAATGCACCCGCCGGTCCACGGCTGTTGCGACTGAAGATGAATTAGTGTTTCTAGTGCATCACATCAGTTTCAGAAAGTAAGCAAGGGACCTTATATATTTAAGAGAAACATCTCCAAATATCAAATCAAGTATTGTGAGTGAATTTCCTTTTCTAAATTTCTGCGGGCCTTTTGTTTCAAAACCAGATTTTCTTTGACGTGGAACAGTAATTTATGGCTTACTGCTGGGGAATTAGCTTAGAACTTGATTGTCTCCATCGAAATGAAAGGAAGCAAGCTCTTAATCATCGGCTTAGGCCCACACACCGGTGGGCACATCGATACTGTGCTGCTGGCCTCTCAGTGGCTCCCAGACCGTACAGCCTGGCGCGTGCACTCGGGGCAGGGCGAGTGCTCTGCCCGTGCACGGCAGACGACGCACTGATTGCTGCCATGACATTAACACGCACTGACGAGACGGCTCTGGGCGGAAACCTGCTCCAGTATAGTCAGTGCTCCACACCTGACTACACCAACCAACTCATCCTTTCTCAAGTTAGGATATAGACTCTTTAAGCCACTGTTATTCATATTAATGTAATGTATTTGGGCTTTAAAACCTCAATAGTACAGGTTTCAAGACGGATATTAAATTATTTCAGGGCAAACTTAGCCATGCATGTTAATATCCCTCTGATCCATTTTGTTACCTATAGATTATTGCCAATAAATACGTGTTCCTTTGTTTTAAAACCTCTGTATTGTGAGACTAATTAGTACCATAAACTCTCGTTTGACTGAGGAAAGGGGAGATTTCTAGACACTGTAACCGACTGAGTGACGGAATATAGACCCTGGTGCACCAATGGCAAATGTTGCAAATGAGCTAAGAAATGCAGTATTCTTATTCATACCTAATATTTGGAGAGAAGGCAGAGTCCATTGGTATGTATAAAAGCAGGTAAATTTGGTAGCAGTAGCTTTGGAATGCTCTGATCTGAGGGTTATTTTCTTCCTTAATTGGGAAAATAAACTCGTCATTTGATCGTGTCCTAGTAAAGTAATGCTTAAAGTCAGGGGGTTTGAATTTAACATGGATCCAGTCAATACAGTTGCATATTTTTGCCCAACCAAATAGATGAGCCTGGCTGCAGGCACAGAAGAAGGTGTTTTACCTAGCAAACATTGGTCTTCTTCTAGATAATATGAAAAGAAGAGAGGGGGGAGGGGTTTGATTGTGCATGCAGAGGTGTGATTAGAATGATAGGCCACATGATCAAATGTGGGCGTGGAGAGATCGGAAGGTATGAAAGTGGTAAGCGATGGTGTATTGGTGATTGAATCCGGCGGGTATTTTGGGGAAACAGAACAAGGGATTGTTGGAGTGGCGGATACACGGAGGTGAACTGGACAGACAGTAGTGAGTTTATTGTAGAGTAGAATATTGTACAACTCAGATTATAGAAAAGCTCAAGGAATGTTACTAATATCATATTAGTATGTTTTAAGACCAGTTTTTGGGGGCATGGCTACCATTTTGAATCAGGGTGGAAAACTTAGTATATTGGAAGTAGTAAGAGCGTTTTCAATGGAATATTTTTCGTATACAGGTCCCTGTGTGTGTACCCATGCCTGTATACCCCAGTTCTGATGTTGTCGTACGTAAGGTATAGTAACAGAACTGAAAGCTGGTTCTAGGTGTAGCAATGAAATAGCTGAGGTAGGCTGGAGGGGACAAATCAAGACCGAGAAGCCAGGGTACTAGGAAAGTGATCGCTCTAGTATTCTTATTGAGAGTTGGTTCTTCTAACTATAGTCAGTCAGACCAAACAGTGATTATTATTCATTTAAAAATAAACGTTTGACCTTATTTTGTTCTCCATGTATCTTTACTATAATTTAATGTCTGTATTTATTATTTCTTTTATTCTTTTTTGGGGGGAGAGGCATGTGATTTGTTTTCTAATATCATAATTTAGATGCTTACTTATTAATTAGCATTGTATCCTCTAGTATAAACATTTAAGATCACAATATTCTGAAATACTACCTTTATCAAATATGAATTGGTGAAACCATGCTATGAGTTATTTTTAATTCTCATAGTATTTCCTCCTTAGATACATTAATTATTTAGAACTCCATGGTGATGTTTGATTAATTAATTTTTATTTGTTGCTTATATGTTCCTAGTGGTCTAGGAACATATTCTTTGGGGTAACAGGTATCTGATATTTAGAGGGAGCTTTATGACTCTGTACTTTATGTACATAAGCATATGGATTCTCCAGTTTTTGAACTCAAGAATCTATATACAAATGTCTGTCTGGAAAAAGTACAGCCATTGTTAATATAATGGGAACAGTTTGCACTACATCGATGTAACCAGGCAGCCAAGGAGAATGGACTGGAATGTGCATGTATGAACACTGACAGCTTCACTGTCCTAGTCAGTGGGGGTGGCAGATGCCATTGAGTGAGCATGCGTACTGTGTGGCTGTCACATTCAAAATAACTGAGCAATCAGAGCAATGAATCTGCATCACATTTTGCATTAAGCCTGAACATTCCTCTGTGGAAACTATTTGGATAATCCAGGAGGCCACAGCTATGGGCAACTGGTGATGGGCAGCTTCATCATGACAACATGCCCACTCATGCATCGCTTCTCATGCCGAGTGTTTTGGAAAACTATCAACTCACTCTGGTGACTCAGCTGCCCTGCAGCCCAGATTCTGCGCCCTGCCACTTCTGGCTTTTCCCAAAACTAGGACCACCTTCACCTCCAACGACCTCACAGACCAAGGAAAGTCAGACCCGGGGCCACAGGAAACAAGAAAGCACTGCACGCATGGGCCACTGGGAGGCGAGACCAACATCAAATGAGATCACCATTTTCTTTTTTGTAGTTACATTTTCTCAGTAATAAAATACTTTTTGAGAGAGTTCAGAAATATAAGAAAAAGGACAAAGTCAAAGGTAAAAAAATCTGTTTTAGGCAAATATTATCCAAACAAAGCTAAGAGAACCACATCAGTCGGAATGTATAACTATGAGACAAAAGAACAGTGTTGGAAATAAACAGACTAAATTGGGATACAACTCATCAAAAAAAAATGTGTGAATCCTACCTGACATGCATCTCATCAGGTAGCTTCAAAATGTATTACGCAAACGTTGATAGAATTAAAGAAAAAAAATGAGTACTATCACAGGATAGCAGGAGATTCCAATGTCATTTATTAGTGGGTCATTTGGAAAAACATTTGGAAGGGAAGAGATGTCAGACCATCAGTGAGATTCAGGCAAATAGGACAGGGCAGCTGATGGCGACTGGGAGAACTGTGGGAGGTCCCAACGAGCCTCCTTTGGAGGGGCCTGAGGACCCACTGTCCTATGTGCAGTGTTTCTTGTGTCTTCTTTAGTATGTGTCTATTTTTTCATAGTACGTGGCTGGATACCTTCTGGACAGACCTCGTATGTCTGTCAACCTTCTTCCAAATGACCCACTAATAAATGACATTGGAATCTCCTGCTATCCTGTGATAGTACTCATTTCTTCTTTAATTCTATCAACGTTTGCTTAATATATTTTGAAGCTACCTGATGAGATGCATGTCAGGTAGGATTCACGCATTTTTTTTGATGAGTTGTATCCCAATTTAGTCTGTTTATTTCCAACACTGTTCTTTTGTCTCATAGTTATACATTCCGACTGATGTGGTTCTCTTAGCTTTGTCTGGATAATATTTGCCTAAAACAGATTTTTTTACCTTTGAATTTGTCCTTTTTCTTATGTTTCTGAACTCTCTCAAAAAGTATTTTATTACTGAGAAAATGTAACTACAAAAAAGAAAACGGTGGTCTCGTTTGATGTTGGTCTCGCCTCCCAGCGGCCCGTGCGTGCAGTGCTTTCTTGTTTCCTGTGGCCCCGGGTCTGACTTTCCTCCGTCTGTGAGGTCGTTGGAGGGGGAGGCGATGGTGGTCCTTGTTGGGTTTTAAATGGTTATTTAAATTGTCTTTAATTAATTCTTTCTCGTTATATCATGATCTAAAACAGGTCGCCATGGTATCAGTGTGAGTGATCCGAGTCAATTTTCTCATCCCTGCACTGGATGCAGTGATAAAATCCATGCCTACCACTTAGGGATGTCATCGGTACTGAACAAGTTGCTGCCTGCCCACTGCTTGTTTTAAGCAGGTGCCCTGCCTATTTATTGTCTCTGTGGTTAGAACTCCAAGGTAAGGAGAGGGTGGTGCCGTCTGGGGTGTTTGGAAAGCTCTCCGTTGTCGTTATGTGTGTCTGCCACACCGAACAAATTCACGTGCGGATTGACGTTGGCGTAGGTGTAGCTCTTCTCCCGGCCGTGACCTGTGTGAAGTGCCCGGTGCAGTTCTTTGGGAACGGGAACACCTTGCATCTGCATCCTCTGTTCGGTAATGCACTGGGGCAGGGTTGTTTTTTCAACCCCCTCCCCAACTGCTGTGGCTTGGACGCCTGAGAACAGTTTTCGGCTGAGCGACTAAAACAGACTACCCTGCTGTTCCAAAGAACTTTTCCACGCTGCTAACAGGTTTTTACTGTTAAACACTTCCTCACATCCCAAGTACCTGAGGGGTTTTCATTTAAGTTCTTCATGTTTATTCATGCCCCGGCTCTCGTAAGCATAAGCTCCGAGTCTTTATCCTCCTAATGATTTACTTGATATTTAACCGAAGGGCTGGAAGCTCTGTGATTTTATGGGAATGGTGGAATTAAACTGCCTCCCACCACGTCCCCACAGGTAGGAGAGATAAAGACGCACTTGGAGGACGCATCTCAGGAGGGCGCATTGTTTTGGCCTATGGAAACTAGCAGATAGGATCAGACTAATTGGGATTAAAATGCCCACGGCCACGTGATGGAGAAAGGCCAAGAGCACTCTCCCAGAGAGGAAACAAACATACAGAGAAGATGAAAGATGCATACTCAGGCCATAAAAAGAAAGTTGATAAAATTCTAAGCACATTGGCAAAATTAAATAAAATATCACTTTTTCTTATGAGCTTCTGCCTCTCTACAATTAAAATTTAAAATCTCTGCTAAGGTTACAGATTGAAATATTTTTCATCAGCGATTTCTCCTTCACTTTTATTACGTGTTTTCACCAGGAATTTAGTTTAGTTTTCATTAATATATTCTGATTGATCACATATTTATATCACCTATTAAATATAAATACTTAAATAATGAGAGCACTCTTTCAATACTAATAATATATTCCATATTAATTGACCATTATGGTGATTTAGGAAAAATCTAGATTATTGAGGTTATTCAAAAAACTAAATACTATTTTATTACAGTTGTAAATATATATTATGTAGATGGCTTGATACTCTGGGAGTATACTGTTCAAATAAGATGTTAAATAAAACCACAAAGTGAAAAACATTATTCAGTTACATATAAAAAGTGTTAAATTCTTAAGCTTAACAAAATGCATTTGCTCGACAATCCTTCCTAGTCTTAAGGACAAAGGGACCTCTGGTATGTTTTCTGTTTCCTTGACTTTCCTGGGTGCAAAACACTCTTGTTAGACAGAGTATCCGTCAAGACTGTCATTCAGTGCATAGATGTTCTCTTTGCAGTGTGAAAACGCTGCTCTTTTCCGTGTGAAAAATGCAAACACGCACACATCACACTTACTGGCACACTCCGACAGTAATTACCCTGAATTCTACTACATTCCTATTAGCCGTCAGGGTCCGGCGTTGTAGAAGAGCGTTTAAATGTCAACTCAGTGCATGCTTTTCACGCTGGTAATTATGGAAGTGCAGAATATTCTATTTATTCCTGTGAATTTCCCTTGTAAACACCTAACTTAGACTATTTAAAGTTTTATGTTCTTAGGCATGCCTGGACCTCAGTTTCTCATATAAATCGAGTAGCCTTACTTTTCTTTCTAGATTGAAAAGTGTCTGAGCTTACTGTGAATTACACACGAATGCTCAAGAGATTTAACTTCATAAATATAATTAGGCGTTTCTGATACCCTTTTTGGGAGGCGAGAGAGCTCTGCAGGTATTTTTGCATTTCTGCACGGCAGGCTTATTGCACAAAGTAGACAGTTAGAGGATTAAAGAGCAAACATGCCTTGGAAGCAGGGAACCGTGGGTTTCTCCAGGGAGATTTGAAGTATCGTCTCCCAGACCCTTACCTACCTTAAGGGCAATGCAAACCCAGGCACCTCCCTTCTTGGGAGGATTTACGCATATTTCAGAGCTAAGGTCTATTTCTCTCTGGAAGGAAGGGGGGACCGATGTGACTGCTTCTCTCAGTGGGCTGTGAATGTCATTTCAGAATTCCCCTCCCGGGGTCCAGCCCAGTGCACGTATAGGGTGGCCTCAGGGTCCTGTCGCCTTGCCCCATGGCTACTGGGGCTCAGGGCAGTGGCAGTGACATGCTCTGTGAGTAATAAACCATCTGCTCTTCGATCCAGAGACCTCGCGGGCTCTGTCAGGAGGAATAAATAAATACCGATATAAAAACAGCACTACTGCATAAAAATGACTCTATAGTGTCTTCAGTGTCTTTTCTCGGGTTAAAAATTGTGTATTTTGTGTTCAGTCTCTACAGAAAACCCTTGAGCAGCCTTGCACATTGTCCCCACGCACTTGATGTCCCAATTTCAGTGAGCACGCTGCAAGAGTCAAGATCACAGTCTAAACCGACGCTGATTTACACCTTTTCAGAATAAATTTGGGAAACCATAAGTGTGCTTATCACAAAAAACCTGATATTTAAAATGTATTATTTATATCAGTCTGTACCGACTTTTAAATTCTCTGCTTCAACTAAGAAACACACGAGAGGTTTCTTTCTCTCCTGCTGTGTCGAACAAAAGCCAAATTCCATCAGCATCCCAGAAACATTTTAACTAAGAAAGGCCACGGGCTGCAGACTAAACAGGGAAGCATCAGCAGGTCTGTGGAAAACACACTCGTTAACATTCTAACTCCTGAGCTTTACTGAAAATGTCATCTGAATGTAATATTAGATTGCAACACACCTTTTGATGAACTTAACTGTATTCATGGTATTTGAAAATTTCAGCGGTGCTTTTTTTCCCCGCCACACAAGCGAAGCATGTTCTTTTTTGCTAGAAATAAACCAAACACTTTTGGGGAAAAAAATGAAGACACATTCTTCCAAGTTTTCTCAAGTCGAGGAGTTTGGTGGAGCTGAGCAGATAATAATTGGACATTTTGAGTGCATGCATTTTGCTGGTTGGACCCTCCCTATCTTAAAAAGGAACACGAGTCACCAGCAGTGAAATCATTTTACAGTAGATCCATGACAGTTGGGAGAAATGTACACAATTTAAATATAAAATTCTTACGTACTAGTTTTTTCTTGACAATTTACAAGTCAAAAATAAAAGTAGGATATTCGAGAACATACAAACAAGTATGTGTACCAGGTCCACATGTCTCTCTGCGGTGCTCACTACAGTACATGAGTGTACAATCAGGGCGCAGCTTGGTACCTACTTGTGAGAGCAACAATACATCATAAACTATATTTTCATATAAAATCAGAAAGACAATTTACAGTCAATAATAGAAAAATTCCATTTCTCTGGGTAATTGTATTCACCATCTTTATAAAATAAAACTTCAGAAAAATTACTCTTGTCAAAGTTTCTTTTTTTTCCCCTCCACTCTGGTGACTTGCTAACAACTAACATTGTTATTTTCCTTCATCTAATTTAATAAGGAACATTAATCATCCATTAGTTGGCTCTTTAGCTTAATGTTATTTGCTCTAGTCCACAAATAAGACAGCTATGGCTTGAAGTTGTTAGCATTGGAATTCTATTAGGATATAGCATTTATCTTGTCCCTTCATATTAGTTCAGCTAATTGCATTTGATTTTTTATTATTCCATTTAATGAAAAATATACACTGTTATATGTAGGGCCAGCCCTAGGCAAAATAGTTAAGCAAATTAATGTCTTTAGTTTCTCCCTACTCATTGCTCTTCTCTCCTATTTAGGAAGAATCTCACAGAGTTAATAAATAAAATGATTGATTACAATGCTGGCGTTCAAGCCTCATTGCAAGTCAACAGCCTGAGAGTTTGGGGTAGCTGAACCTTCTGGAAGACTGACAGGTTTGTAAAGTGATTGACCACAGATATTTAATAACCCAGATAAACTATTTTCTCATAATCCGATTCAAGACAAAACGTCATGCGCGTACCCGTGCATGCGAAGACAAAGGTGCTGGCAGGAATGAATTAAATGGTTTCTGACACGAGTTCGATAGGCAAGCCGACTCGGAGAAAGCGAGTTACCCATGAATGGCAGGCAGTACGGTAGAACAGGAGCACCGGCAATGCCCTGCTGTGAGAGCATCGAAATGCGTTCTCACAACCGAGAGGATGTTCAGAGGCTGAAAACAGTGCAAAAGCAGGAACTCTGGCAGGGAATCAAGCATCAAGACACTTTTTGCTAGAGAGTTTCTGGGGGACAGGGCAGGGTGAGGGTTGGGGCTGTCTCTTTTTACCGGGGCTCTGACCCTGTTCGCGAGGGCTTCCTTCTCATGACTGGGCCTCCCAAACAGTCGATGTCTAAAGACCAGCACGGTGGACATTCGACTTCAAGACAGACATTTTGGGGAAACACAGATGTTCCGTCCACAGCACCCACAAAATAACCGTCTCGCCTCCTGCATAAATGAGAGGGCAGGAAATAAATCCCGGGGCCTGCACCTCGCGGGGGAGGGGGTGGTCCTGTCATAGATGCTCACATGAAAATGAGTTCTCCAGTTTTGAGTTTCTTGCCCTGCTTTGCTTTCGAAAAGTGGACGTTGTGAGAACGTGTCTCCACTAGCTGCTACCGGAGATTGGATTTTCCTGTTTCACGAGAAGGATGCCGACCTGGAGGGTCCCCACGACTGACTGCCGGGACCCCCGGCTTTGGCTCCTGGCTGGGAGGGGTACTCGAGCCAGTAGCGCCTTCTTCCCGGGAACGTTTCCTAAATGCGCGCCAGGCGCCGTCCGACGGTCTGTGTCGGTGGATGTCCTGGTCTCGCAGGGAAATCAGGGAATCGTCAGGTCTCCACCGTTTCCTTTCCCACAACGACACCTTCACGCATCCCAGCAGATAGAGCCCTTGACCTTCCCTCCGGGACCGCAGTCTGTGAACTGTGCGAAGGTCGCGGGTCCCTTTTCTCGGATTAAAAAGCTGATGGGAATTCTTTTACTCTGTGTTTGTTTCTTCGCACTCTCGTTTCTCTCTGATGCTTTTCGCTCAGTAAACTTGGATTTCCAAAGTGTTCGGGATGGAAATACCTTCCAGTACCATCCCAGCTTGTCACAGGGCAAGGCTCACTTCTGATAAAATTTAGCTGCTTAGTGTTACGTAGTTTAATGCTTGCGATTCTGCAGATTCATTTAGGTGACAATTGCTTTTCCAGTTTTACATGCACACGTACCTATAAGTGTGTGTAAATAATTAAATATTATTTTGTTTACACATGTGATGATGTATCATTCATCTTCTAACTACTTATTCTGGGTAGGATTTTATTGTTAAAAATTTCCTTAGTTTTAGTGCTATAAAGTGGGATGCTCAAAGTAGAATAAGTAAAAGACAAAAAAAAATCTCAGGTAGTAAGAGGGTCAACCTTAATTTTATTTTTATTTAACTTTCTTTAGAAATGCCTCCCATCTTCTGATGCAGTTTTTCTTAACCTCCTTTTCCTGGCCACTCCAAGAAGTAGCTTCATTAGACAGTGTTTCCAAACTGCATCCCACAGTTCTGCCCGGGAATGCCGTTCACGGTGTGTGTGTGTGCGGTGGCCCTTTGGAGGAGCAGAAGTCACCAGAACAGCTCAGGTTTCCTGCCGTTCCCAAACCAGTTTCCTCTCGCTCCTGGCTGATTTTATCCCGGGTCACGCATGGCCCTAGGACTTGCAGGACTTTAACCCCCAAGACAGGTGGCTGTTATGCTTGAGACATTTCCACTAATTTTCTTCTTCGCAGTTGTCTTGTTCTAAAAATTGTTGTCGGGTGTCCCACCAGAGTTAACCGAACATTCACAGTAAATACAACTCACCCTGTTTCACTGTAATCCAAAGAAATCAAATTTTAAGAAACACGTGACTGAAGATACAATGTAACCGAAAGCTCCAACAACGCGGCTGCTCTCTAGGCACCTGGGAAAAAAGCACAAACAGAAATGTGTGCACAGATATGATACTTTGTAAGCTTATAAAAGTTCAATGATGTCATTTATACGATTTCATCCTATTCCTTCCGTATGTCTCTTGCCTATCCTGTTAACAGGGTTTTTTTTTTTTTTATGTAGAAGTTTGTAAGAGTAATTTAAAGGGATAGTGATCCTTCCTAGTCATATTTCCCAAACACATTTATAAAATTTGACAGTGAGGAGCAATGTGGGGTCCCTTTTACTGAAATATAATTAAGGTGATCAATCTATTTCTGTGGAACTGCTTGTTATTCATTATTGTGTTTTGCTCTTCCAGTTCACAATCGGGTAATTATTGATCTACATGGTAGTCTGCATGGTCTAATTTCGCACCTTTGAATGTTTAATGTAGCCGAAAATCATTTTGGTTGATGATGCAGGGGTGGGAATGTCGAGCCCATGGTCAGTGGTTCGGAGGACTCGACGGCCGGGTAAGCAGGACAGAATCCCCGTGACGTTGTGTGAGGTTCCACTGCACTCACAGCTGTATGCGGACCGCTGACCTGCCCAAGTCTCTTCATCGAGAAATACTCCGCCGTACGTGTATTTGTGTTTGTTCTCTCATAAAGCCGTGCACTCATTTGGTGTTTCCTTCCCAACTATTTATCAGTTACTTTTTGTGGATATAAGGTGTTGTAGGTAAGAGATACCTTACCAGTCTGTAGAGATACAGACTGAATTAAATGTAGCAGTGCCCATCACGGCGTACGTAGTCAGTCAGGGGCTAGCTCAATCTGATGCTAACTTCTTAAATACGGCACAGAACACAGGCCAAGGATCATTAAAATGCAGTATTTATAGTGGGCATTTAACACAAAAATTTGGGTTGTGGCCTTTCATGATAGTAGCACATTACTTAAATATGTATCAGAGTAATATGTTTCATAAATTCAGAAGCTTAAAGAACCTATTTACTGTGATTGTCAAAATATTCCAATAAACATTTTCAAGATTATTTTAGATTTTTTCCCTTTCCTGTAGAAATGTTCTTCAAGTATCATTTGATCTCAATATTATATGCACATGTCCTTAAATATACCTGTATAAGAATCTCCACAAATTCAATAAATTTTTCTGGAACATAATCCATTTTAATTTTAGTCATATGTTTCCAAATTTCAGATACTCCTAATTTTTATTTATTGTGCTATGAATTCATAATATTCCATTCTTTCACTCATAAGTATTATTTATTTTGGAAAGGATACTTTAAGAAAACAATAATTTATTGTGTGTGTGTGTTGTGTATGTATACTTGGACACAAAATAAAAGGGAAAATGTGAAAAACCTCATAGCAATAGGTTCACAATGTCAGTACACGAAGCCAAGGGCAACATCAGGACTCATTTTGGCCGGTGGGATTCCAAGACGCGTATTACCATAGCTCGTATGTAGGTTTGATCTTATTGCACGTTCAGTAGATAGATGGCTCTATTTCTGACTTTCTATCTTTAGAAAGGAATTACTTTGCAAATATATGCTGCTAGGGTGACGTTAAAGTGGTGGAGAGGGTCACTAATGCCTATAATGGGTGGATACTTTCGTAATTCAGCAGAATTTGCAAATGCATGAGCTGGCGTTCCCGACGGCAAGGCAGTTGTTTGTCATTCATACCACCGACTCACGTTTGGGGGAAGCAATCTCACCGAATCTCCGTTGCATCATTATTAAGTAGCACTTTCTATCTACTCCCTGCGGTGAGAATTAATGAGACTCAATCACCTCCACAAATTTTAGAAAGAAACGGCATGTCCTCACCCCCCGCTGTACAGCTTAGAAAAAGGAAACTATTGACAAGTTGACTGTGGAAGAAAACAGAATATCTGGCTATGGACAAGGCCATAGTCCAAGCCAGTAAGCGCCCCAGTCAGGGAACCCGCATCCAGATGAACACCGGACACAACCGGCGCTCCGAACCCTCACCCCGCCCCCCCATGCCCTCCTTCAGCCCCTATTCACCACCTTCGGGACCCCATGACTTGCCATCTAACAGCGTAGATGAGTGCAGCCGCAGGAGCACGGGCGCATGGAACCTCCCACCATGGTTTCCATCCTCCGCGCAGTTGTGGGTCGTTCGTGCTCATCATTGTGTGATTGTCCATGGTGTAAACAATGACCGTTTATTTGCCTGCTATCCTATCGATGGGCATTTGTTATTTCCCTTCAAGGCCCATTACAGGAAGCACTGCTGGGAGCATCTTGCGATGTAACTTTTGGTAAATGCATGAATACACGTCTGTTGGGAATACGTGTGGGAATGGAAATACTGGGTCACAGGGTTTGTTCATGCTCAGGGTTAGCGGTTGATGCCGAACGGTTTTCCAAATGGCCTTACCAATTCCCACTCCCTCTCCCGGTGAACTGGGCCTGCGCTTGCCTGTCACTCTCAGCAACATTGGGTATTTTCCCGCCATCAGTTTTGGTCACCTTCTTGCTTCCCCCCTGTAGAAGGAAACATTATGTGTTGGCCTCTTTAGTTCCTCCATCTAAAATGTAAGCCCCGTGAGAACTGGTGCTTTTCCTGCTGAGTTAACTCCTACGTACAGCCTTTGAACAGTGACTCCCGTTTGGCATGCACTCGAGAATAACTGTTGCATGAATGAGTGAATGTTCATTATTTTACTTGTTTTTATGTATGCAGAAAGACGGGGGAGATCTACAGGGTGTCTCCATTAATCCATCTTTTCCATTGACTTCCCTTTCATTAGTCTCCAAAATATGATAAAAAACACTGAGCACGTATGTCCCCAGGTGAACTTCCAGCAGCTTCCTTGTGATTGGTATGTCGCACTCACTCAGTTGTACCATTACAGGTACCTAAGAAATGTGGGAGGAAGATGAATATACTGGGGCAGTTCGCTGATGCAAAAGTGTCCATATATTTAAAAGTTTACTATTTTACATCGAGGGAAATTTTCAAATGATGATAATATTATTTTAAATTTATATCCTTAGTATGTTCAATATATATTTTTGAAAGAACTAGTCATTTCCTGGCCTCTCTTCTCTCTGCTAGAGTCATAGCACAAAGTGATGGAGTTACATCTCTCAGGGCCTGGAGTTTGAAGTGACTGTCCTGTTTCTTACCTCTAGAAGACATCCAGTCTGAAGCCTGACAGCTAGCACGCCCCAGAGGCTCGCTCAGTGGTTTAGGCCTGTCCTTGTCAAGCCTTAGAATCACGCATCTGGGAGACGAGGCAGGGAGTTGTATGCGAGTCTGAACCCCAGCCTCAAGAAGAACTAGGCCACCCTAACTTTCATAGGCTATTATTGGACCCATTTATCAAGTCAAATTCAGGATACAGAGAACTAAGAACTCTCATTAGAATATAATTCCCTTTGCACACGTGAAATCGCCTTGTTGGATCTCAAGTGAAAAACAAACAAACAAACAAAACTTACATGGCATCTTAGGCCACAGTTGGATTTGTTTTTTACAAAAACTTGCATACTGGTAATTGCCCTAAAAATAAATAAAAAGTAAAGTTGAACCCTAGGTTAGCTCAAGGGGAAACACTACTCATTCACTTCCCATTTCCGGTACCGCTGTCCTCAGCCCTACAGGAGCACCGAAACTGGACGTGCAGACCACTCACAGCCTGAGCATCGTGCACCGGGTGGTGGCTAGGACAGGTTTTATTCCAATAATAGCGGAAAGTGCTTTAGGTTGACTAAAGCACTGTGTTACAAAATAGGAATTACCTTTATTTGTATTATGACTTCAACTCTCATCTCCAGAAAGGGGGAAAAAAAAGAGTATTTGTGTAGCTGCCTAGCTGCAATGATAGCAGGGAGAAATTTTTTTAAAAAAGTTTTTTTAAAAAATATGTTTAAGCACTAAGTCTTTTTTTTAAGATTTTTATTTATTTATTTTTTTAAAGAGGGAAGGGAGGGAGAAAGAGAGAGAGAGAAACATCCATGTGTGGTTGCTGGGGGCCATGGCCTGCAACCCAGGCATGTGCCCTGACTGGGAATCGAACCTGCGACACTTTGGTTCACATCCCGTGCTCAATCCACTGAGCTACGCCAGCCAGGGCAAGAAATTGGGTTTTATTTTGGCTTTTGCTGGGTAGCAGTCATCCCAATCTCCCGACTCTTCACCTCCCTGGGCTTTTGCTCTTCTGATCACGAAGGTCCCGGACAGTCTGCGGAAAGGTCTGGAAGAGGGTGGAGGTACAAGCACAAGAGAGGGATGGGAAGCTTAGGGGAGAGGAGGAGCCTCTCACTTTATAGTATTTAATGAGGGGAGTGGAAACGTGTGCAGGAATATTGGGAGGAAGCAGGAGAGGAGGATGAAGAGGACAGGAGGAAAGGGATGGGAAGGGCACAGAGCGAGAGGAGAGAATTACAGGGGAATTTAGGATCTTCTGGAAACGCTTCCACGCCCGGAACCTACAGCAATTATCTCACACACGCCGCCTCCCCTGATACAAGCAGGGGAGTGTTCGAAGCAAACAGCCAGAGGAAGGCTTTAAGAACCAGGTCTTGGTTGTATTTCTGTAGATATTTTAATAACATGAATAACTTTTATGAGACACAGTAAAAGACACTGCAGCTCGAATGGCGTCGTTAAATGCTGAGCAGACTTGAAGGCCAGCCCTGTTATTGCTGTCCATTAACTCAACAGCAACAGATGAAGGCCATACCCACCACGCCGAAACAATCGTTTCGGCGAACATCATTAAAATAATAATTACATGATATATCAAGAACACCCATGACTTTAATGCTGTCCAGCCAGACGGTTGCGTCCATACTTTTTCCTGCTGGGCCACTCTCTCCCCTGCTTCTCTGCTGATCCCATGCGCGCCCCTTCCAGCCCTCTTGCCTGTAGCATCCTCTCTGCCCTCTGCTCCGTGTGAGAGTCTGCAAAACCCTTCCTCAGTGCTAGGCTCTGTCTCGGGCTGATCAGGGCTATGAAGTACCTTAGTCTGGCCCCTTAGATTTAAATTCAGTGCATGCCGACAACACCCATTGACAGCTAATTAAAGATGGCTGTTCGCACTCAAAGAGTTATGAAAGGAATAAGAGTCTTCCTCACCAGTCTTTCCCACAACTGACTATAAGTCAAATAAAGACTAAGGAATACTATATTGTCAGAAAATGTGCACTCATTTTCCTGAGTAAAAAGGTAAGGGTACTTTACTCTTGCATGGCAACCGTGGGAGTTACCATCCCTTCCCTGCTGTAGTTTTGCATTCGGCACTCCGTTTATTCTCTGACAAGCCTATTTCTTAAGTAATATTTCTTAAGATGTTGTTTGCATGTTTCAACACTGCTTATTATTTACTATCCATTCCTCGTACTGCCTGTACACAGAGCAGACTCTCCACAGAAGTGCGTCCAGTAAATCAACATAACGCCACTGCACATGTACCACCATCCCCAGGACAGCAGTGTCCCAACTATTTACTAAAATAGTGTCCCAACAGCAGAGTTGTCTAAAATCCGGAAGCCCTCCTTGCTTATTGTTTTTAATATTTTAAAAATTGGTCACGAGCCCTGGCTGGTATGGTTCAGTGGACTGAGTGCGCTACAACCAAAGGGTCGCCAGTTTGATTCCCAGCCAGGGCACACGCCTGGGTTGCAGACCAGATCCCCAGTGGAGGGCACGCGAGAAGCAACCACACACGGACATTTCTTTCCCTCTCTTTCTCTTTCCCTTCCCTTCTTTCTGAAAATAAATAAATAAAATATTTAAAAAATAAATAAACATTGGCCACAAGTTAGCTAAAATGGTGCTATTTTTTGAGTGGAAATTTGTTGTGTAGCACCCAACAATTCATAACAAGGCAATGCTTTACCCTATAGATACAAAGACTGTACAATACAATATATTTTTAAATTAAAACTAGAATCATAGCCCTGGCTGGTGTAGCTCAGTGGATTGAGCACGGGCTGCGAACCAAAGCATCGCAGGTTTGATTCCCAGTCAGGGCACATGCCTGGGTTGCAGGCCATGGGCCCCAGCAACCGCACATTGACGTTTCTTTCTCTCTCTCTTTCTCCTTCCCTTCCCTCTCTAAAAATAAATAAATAAAATCTTAAAAAATAACAAACTAGAATCATATTTAATTACACTAGAAACCTAACCAACTAGAAGAAATGCATGGCCACTGTACTTGAACAACAATAAAAAAAGTGCCAAAAAATGGATTAATCCTGTCAAGGAGGAAGAGAAAAAGGAAGCATTATTTTTCACCCCAAAGGTGTAACATACATTCTACCTTCTCACACAAAGCACTCCGTGAAGGATTTGAATATCTTACAAGAAAATCTGAAATAGAAAGAAAAAGTTGTCTCTAGTTTCTTACTGGCTCAAGCTTGCGGACTTCACAGGAAAGAGAGGGGGACGGTTGAGCCATGAGGGCATTTGAACCAGAGCAGCTGGGAGACCCAGGAGAGGCCCCGAGCTTTATATCCAGCCTCGGGCCAAATTACAGAGTCGCACAGATTTATTTGGAATGTCTTAAGCTCTAAAGTTGGGCAACCTTTGTTAAACTCCGGAGAGGGCCATATTTTATTTTGAGCCTAACAAATTGAAGATCGACCTGAACCATCTGGGCCTGTAATAAGAACAAATAGCAAAAGCGTGGTTAGTAAATACCATAGTGTAGTTAAAGGGGCATCACAAACATGGCTGTCTACCAATGCTGTAATTTACAGGCACTTTCTGATTACTCTGAAGAGAAATTTAATGTATTCCCCTAGCCCTTTATTTTGGGTAAGTTTTCTTTCACTTTATTCCCAAGGAGTACAGAATAGTTAAAGTTCTGTATATAAAACTCAGGATTCCAATGCATTGTGAGTAACCATGAAATTCTCATAAATTTGCTCCACGTAATTTCCTCTTCTAGAATTTATTTAACAAAAGTTATTCAAGTGAATTACAAAATTGGCATTTCTCGTTTATTCATTGTCTATGAGATTAGCTTGGAAGGAGTGAAAAAAAAAAAGAGAAACCAATTTACAGGCATTTCCCACAAGGTAACACTAACCACATGAAATATTTCCAGAAAGACTACCTATTTTAAATTGTACCACAGAGTCACATTTTAATTTTATTGTCTCTTTTTACACCAGCAGTATTTTATTTCATTATTTTACTTCTACATGAAATATTTCATTCTTATTGGCCAGGAAAATGCTTTTTTGACAACAGCATGCTGATAATGAGCAACTTGTGTTTCATGAGAAACTCTCTCTGCATCCCGGTTTTGCATCTGGTTCTGACTCACGTCCATCATTCTCTAAGGCTTCAGAGGACAAAATTATTTTATGTGTTTTATTTTTATTTAAGAAGCACTGCTACTGGTTTACCATGTTGAAATAAAAATATTTTGAAGTCATAATAAATTGACTTTAAAATGCCTCTCCTAATGATTGGATGCAGTAGATGAACTCTGGAAAGAAAAGAAAGGATTTAATTCAGGGGGGCTTTTTACAAAGTTGGGTAATATGTCTTTATGCAGGAATTTATGAACATTGTTTACAGAAATCAGGTACGTTCTTAATCGCTCAAATTACCGCATATTTAAGACTTCACATTTTAGAAATATCTCACGGGCCACATTCTTTTTCCATCTACCTTTTTTAATATACTTATCCCAATTAAACCTACCTTTCTTCTTCATCACTAGCTGAGAGATGTTTTAATCTAAAAATATTCATATGTTAAATGTTTTCTTTTTTTTTTACAACCGTAACTCCTTCCTTAACTCTACCTTCTTCTTAAACATTCAGTGTAGCTAGTCCTTTATAAAGATTTTAACATAAGCTCTAAAGAATCATTTATTATTCCTCTTATTCACCCTACCGATTATAATCTTCACCTGCTGCTCTGTCCTCAGATGAAAATGATTTGGTCTCTGCCTTCTCGTATCTGAACCATCTACATCAATGACCCTAATCAATGCTATTGATTAAGATAATCAATGATTATTGAGTCCTACCCATTTGTGACGTAATTTCACATGGATCTTTAAAAATTTATATCTCTGTATAAGTTCCCTAACAATGTGTCTGATAGGATTATACAGCTGTGATTGAAAGAAAACTCTACTAAAATGACTTTTAAGTATACGACATCATATGACAAAAATGGAAGCAGAAGCCATGAAGACTGTCATCTTTGTTTGGTATTGTCGCCAGGGAACCAGATTTCCCCTGCCTTTGTAGTTCTGCATGTTCTGCAGGTTATTTTCATGAGGGGGACACACCACATGGCTGACGAACCTTGGCCTTTGTAGCACCAAGCCAGAAAGCTGAAGCATCCTTCCCCTTACGAGATTTTATCTTTTGTTCTCTCCAAGGGAAGAACCCCCTAGGGACATCTGCATGTGTCTGATTGGCAGAATTGGGTCACATGGCCCCCCTTCACTGAGGAAAGCTCCATATGCTTGGCCTCCCGTTTTTTAAAACCAAGAAGGGCAGGCATGCAGCGGGCTGGTAATAGGCTGGGTATACACTCAACAGCACAGCTACACACAACCTCACACAATCTGTCTTCTAACCTATTTTGTCATCTTCTGTCTCAATGGTTGTTTTCAACTAGGGCCGGTACTGCCTCCTCTAAGAGTATGTGAAAATTGGTGGGGGCATTGCTGATTGTTCAAGACTGGGTATTGCTACTAGCACTAGAACATGCACACCAGGGACCTTAAAACCCTGCATCGTGTGGGGCATTGCTAAATGCAAAACAGCGGCATTTCCATCCAGATTGATGGTGGTATCCACTCTGGTAAATAAAATCAACCTAGTATTTCTTTTGTTGCCAAATGCTAATGATCCTATATTTTACTTGTGTCAAAATAAACATTTTCCCTGCCTCTTCTTCTATTGCTCTATCAGTAAATAATTCGCTTCTCATTTCATCATGAAAGTCATTTTTGTCCTAAATACTTGCGTTGAATGCATGTGCCAGAACGTAAGAATAGGGTAGACTGTCATGCCAAAATGACCTAGAAGCACAGACCGATCATTTTGTTTGTACTTTTTGTATCCAGCTTTGTCAAATACCAGATGGTCTGGAAAGGTAAGATAATGCTAATGAGTCTCAAGACATTACATGGCAATTAGTTTAGCAACCAAGGTCAAACTGCAAAGTGAAACGTATACAATACAAAATGGCACCTGCTAATTCCTATTATGTCGAGTTTACCAACAGGCAAAACTAAATTTTAATATTTAGGGGTACATACTGAAGTGACTACGCGCTAAAACAAAAAGGCAAAAAACACGGTATAAATTAAAATAGTGGTTAACTTTCGTGAGGAGGGAATTTTGCTGAGAAGAAACATAGAAAAGAACCTTGATCACTGACAAGGTTTTATGCTTTTATTACGGTGAAGATTTTATGGGTGTCTACATCATGAAAGTTAAAAGTATACATTATTGTATACTTTTTCAGATGTGTGTTTTATTTCACAACAAAAAAAAGTTGTATAGGGGTACAAATTTCATTTGTGTTTTTAAATTAAGCTACATTAAGAGTATTATCCAGCTCACTTAATTCTCATCCACTTTTCACTGATCTTCTGCAGGGTGTTGGCTTGTAGAAACCTCATTCAACATGCCTTCATTTAATAAATATTTCCGCGTGTTTCTTGTAGCTGTATCTGCCAGTAATGTGTGTCATTGAGATTTACAGGTGAAGAAGCTAGTCTCTGCCCTGAGAGAGCTGATCAACTTTCTTGCTAAGCGTGCTAGTCCTTAAAGTGTGTACTGATGAAACGGTATGTTGCTCAGGAGGCTGTTGTGAATTTAACTTTATGGAAATTGCCCTGATGCACATAATAGTTTAATTCTTCCCAATCGGTCCACTTTGATTTACCTAGATTCAACACTGCGTGAGCCAAAACACTTTACTATTGTCTGGGTAGCGATTTATCCGCCTCCTATCTGGTGATTTGGAGAAGCTCCTTCCCTACTGAAGGAGCTGAAGAATTCTGTTTCCCTTCTCCCTGTTTATTTTTTTTCTGTAATCAAAGAGGTCTGTGTTGAGGGGAATTATCATCTTCTGTATATGTTAACATTTTTCTGAAGTGCGATCGTTTTCAAAGTCCCTGAATGTTACGTAAATTAGGACAGTGTGGGGCACACTAGGAAAGAAAGTTGCCTGTGAGACACACTTCAAGCGACTAGTATTAACACAACCTGAACCTTCCTTCCTTCATCCTTGCAGAGCAGTGTGAGTGTGTGGGAATGCACATCGTCTGCCAGTTGTGAGTGGTGCGTATTTTTTGACAAGACAGAGCTCTTGCTATTTGCTCGACACAATATATCCCAAGAGTTTATGCTCATTGAGCTCCAGTGCAGAAAAGGGAGTCTTGATTACTAAGTTGTAATAATACTACGATTTAAAAATAAAGATATGTCGTTTCTATAGATCCATTCAGAAGGTCCATTTGTTTGAACAGGTATAATAAGCTGCCTATATTCTTCGATATTTCTATTTAAAAGTAGATATCAGAGTGACTTCAGTTCGATTTTACTGAAGTCACGACTGGTTTGCTCTTAGAATCATGTTGCTGCTCGTTTCCGACGAGCCACGACACTCCTAAAACAAACCCGACACCTAAAGCTCCCTAAGTCAGACAGCCTGAGTACTTTTTCATTTCTTAATAGTCCCCTCCAATAATTTTGATGCAGTATGGCCTGGGACAGTGAGAAGCATTCTGTTATGGCCGAAAACATTACAGAAGGAAATGTCTACACACCTAAAACCTCAACATAGTTCCACATAATTTAGTACACTTTCAAGGTTAAAGGCACAGCGCACCTCACCCTCATCGTTCACCAAACCCGCATGGAGGCCTGGGCTCACAGCCACCTGCTCAGTGGCCGAGGTCGGCGGAGACAGAGCAGCAGTGGCAGGGACCCCTGCTCCGGGAGTCTCCCTCCTCACTGACCACGAGGCCCAGTCCCACCCACAGGGACCCCGGAGAGGCCTCCTAGGAACCTCCAAGACAGGGCTTCTTGTCCGCAAGAGAAAAACACAAGACTGAAGCTCCTTTCTCTGCCTCTGGCTTTTGTGTGGGGGTATGGCACGTGCCTGAGACCCTGAGAGGGAGCTGTCTCTGCAGGAAAGCAGTGACAGGAGAGCATTGGACCGAGTGGCTTAGCCTTTGGCGAGTTCCTTCAGCTCTTCGTGAAACCTACACATCCTGATTGCATTCTCTTCACTGCGCCTTTTATTGTTGTGCCAACTTGTTCATCTGAATTACTAATTTGTTTTTAAGTTCCATTGCACGAAAATGGAGGCATATTCATTTGCTTTTATTTACTCTCTTTAAAACGCGTCTCTATTGAGTGTTGGCTGTGTGCTAGGAACTCTGCCAGAGAAAAAGAAAACAGAAGAGAACAAATTATACCCAATGCTAGTTAGTGACTCAATCAAGGTGACAAAATATAATTTGTATGCAAGGTCTGAAAATCACGAAATGATTCAGCGCCTTAATCCTGTCATTTAGAAGATTATGTTTTGTGTTAGAGCACCTTGCCATAGAGGACCATTTCTGTTTCCAATGTGTTTTAATTTTCCTCTCTTTTGGGTCAAGCCAAAATTATGGAGCAAAGCACATTATATAACGGATCCCACTGGAATTCAGCCTCCAAAGGATCAAGCAGATTCTGAAGTCTAAATTTAAAAAGTCAGGAGAAGGGCAATCTGAACCGTTCTAACGAGAAACACAGTATAGTATTTTAAAGTTCACTGAACTAAAAATGGGAACATCTGAATTTGTTCCTGACTTACTAGATAGGAGATTTTATTTCAGCAAGCCACTTAATATCACAACGATTCAGCTTCATAGCATGAAAAATACACTGCAGTGTGCTCAGAGAGGCTAACGAGGAAACGGAGGGAGGGATCTTGGGTAACTCTGTGCAGCCGTGTAAGTGCGCGGAGGGAGGGCGAGAGAACGGGCTCCTTTAGAATTAGCCGTAAGTGAACAAAGGAGAATTGTAAACACATTCATCTGTGAAGGTGGCAATGTTCAGGCCTTGCTAAACTCGCTGATATCCTGTGAGGGAGGAAAAGCTCCCCTCTGCTTTGGTGTGTCATCCTCGGGGATGCGTGGGCCCCGCCACGGAGCCACATTGCGGTTTGCGATGAATTTTTAAAGTTCTGGAGTGCGCTTGCCTTCTCGGTGGTTCATATGTTTGATGTGATTTTAAATGTATGCGACCCATGCAGACACACGTCTTTGAATAAATATACCGAATAAAATTGAATTTATTGGGGTGACACTAGTGAATACAATTATATAGGTCTCAGCTGTAAAATTCTATAAAACATCACCTGTATATTGTATTGTGTGTTCACCGCCTCAGGTCCCATCTTCTCTCCCCATTTATCCCCCCCTTTCCCTCTTCCTCCCCGTTTTCCTTGGGTCCATACCCAGATGCTTGACACTGGCGTGCTTTCAGTGAATCTATATGGTCAGAAAATGTGCATTGTCTATATTAAATCATCCAATCTTAGATGCTCATAAAAGAAATGATACTTAGTGTAGAGTTATATTAGAATAATATTTTAAATGATATAAAATC
The DNA here is from genome assembly GCF_019186645.2 of Phyllostomus hastatus. Classification (NCBI taxonomy): domain Eukaryota; kingdom Metazoa; phylum Chordata; class Mammalia; order Chiroptera; family Phyllostomidae; genus Phyllostomus; species Phyllostomus hastatus. Next base: position 19,399,222 of record NW_025333607.1, on the reverse strand, counting down.
AATTTTATGCAATTCACCATCAAGTTCGCATAACTGTAAATCAGACATATTTTGAGCGCGTTTCAAGTGTCAAAATGTACTTGGAGCTTATACAAAATGAAACCCAAACGTGTAATGTTTACAACTAGGCTAAAAGGAAAAATGATAGTTAGGTTGTATAGTTTACAGAAAGGAAAGAAACGTATACATTGTTGATGATAGGGAAGGAAGGAAGGGAGACACCAACCATTTATTTAAGGTCAAGGTTATCTCCCTGAAGACTTTTGTCATCAGTAATGTCAAAAAAGGTTATGTTGAGGCATGGCGATGTGGAGATAATGAGTCTGAACTTAGGAGGAGTGGCTTCTGGGTGAACGCATAAAATACTCCGAAGTACTGACAAAAATACAGAGGGCTCGTGGCCATGTATATATTGGGGATCATTTGCCCCATAGATGTCGGCTTCATGGTTCTTTCTCTCTCACTTCGTGTACTCGTGTTCGACGAGAGAAGAAGTAACAGGGGAATTATGTGTGATAAAATTGAAGACGTTGTAATCTAAAATGGTATGTCAGGATTTTCTGTGAATTTATGCTACAGTACTCTCTCCGGGTTTAATTTTCTCGGATTAAAAATGTTGACTGGACTATCTACGTACAAGTTTTCATTTCCTCCTGTTTACTCTAATGAGTCGCCGGGGCATCCTAGGTTATTACTTTCCCGGCTATTAGAGACTTGATGACTTCCTTTTTCATTTATTTTATTTTCCTCCGTAGTCCTCCCGGAATACGACTTTCTGAATAATCTCCTTTTTACGTGGTGCCTCTTTCCCTCAGGATTGGATTATTTTTAGACTGGTCAGAAATATATCTGGTAAACAATGTGATACCTGAATTTTTTTTTAAATCCACTTTGTGGTTTTGATTTTTCTGTTTTGCCATCAGTATGTGTCAGCTATGGCATCTCAGGGGTTTGGCCTTATGGTAATTTGTAGAATTACTTTATGAATATTTGGTTAATGCTGCTATTTGAACAGTTTTAAAATAAGTACAATTCCATATTTAATGCCTCCATCATTTCACTATGCAAATCTACCCACTTCTCTTTCTCATATCTATAATCTGATTTTAAGGAGTTTTGTTAGCTTTCAACTGTTCTTTAGTTGATCAGGACCTGCATTTATATGTCATATTCATACCAGTTTCAAATATTAATACCACAGATATGGATTTTAATATTTAATACTTTATATAGAGACTCCAAAAGGGCAGAACACTGGAACTAGAAACAAAAGACCTAGAACTCTTTCTGATTATTTTGAACTTATTTCTTTTGGTTGTTTTGAGGATATCTGAGTTATAGTATTTTTAAATCCTTTGCAATCCACACTATAAGTGTGTTATGCACAATTTAATAGGGAATTCAATGCATCACCCCCAACAGAACATGCATTTCATTTCATCCGCATTAAGGGTCCTCATTTCAAGTCCTAAGTCAGCCTTGGGTTCATAGGAGATCTGCAGGCATTCTGGTAGGCACAAACCAACCAACCAAAATGAAAAACAGAGTAAAACCATGCAGAAAAAAAATATGTGTTTCCCCTTAAATGGGAGTATCCACAAATAATTTAAACGCATTGAAAAAGTTTAATTTATAGTCAAACAGTTTTCTCTGGGTATTCTGAGATTTCTCTTGCTTTGTTTTTCTTTTAGAAAACAGAGTATTTATTTTATACTACAAGTACATATAAACTAAAACTACTAGGCTTCCTAGAATTATTTTTATTAAACCTGAGTGGTTTGGTAATAATTATCAGGCCTCACAGCCTCCAGAAACACTCTTAAAATATAACAACACAAACAACAAACTTGTACAGGGGCCCATATACAAAATACTCATTGTTTAAAATGTATTTTACACTCATAGAATTCTTTGAGAAATAATTTGCTCTTATTTGGCATAATTTCAGCTACTATAGAGAATAATGCATATATACTGTCAAATAAATAATGATAGCATAACTCTAAATGGCGTTATTTAACTGAAGACTCTCTAAGTGAGTCTGTGAATAAGAAGGCAGGGGGTTTAGTACTTGCAAAGAAATAGTAGCCACATTAATCCTCTGGACCCTGTGACACTGCTTCTTTTTCCTACACTGTAGCCCCCATTTTATCAAAGGCAGAAAGCATTGTAATTGGTGTTATTCGCTGTGTCTATCAAACCCGTGAATATGCCTATTGCAGGATTCTTAGCCGAGGCGCCCCTCAGGTATGATAACTCATGTACAAATTATGGAATTATATCAAATTTAACATTCAAGGAAAATAAGCTAGACATCATATACAGGCTCAGCCCAAAAGAAGAAGTGTAATTCTCACATAAAGTAAAAATATAGGTGCTCCTAACTATTAGGAAATATACCAGCTTACAGACCCTGGGTTTTTTCATCTAATGGAGCCTTCATCTTGGATCCTAAAACAATAATATTGTTTTAATGGTCCCCAATAAGTGTTAATTTTATGTGTCAACTTGAATGGGCCACAGGGTGCCGGGATTAACCGTTGTTTCTGGGTGCTTCCGAGCTGTTTGTGGATGAGACTGGCAGGTGACCTGGTGGACCCGGGAAGCGGTTCACCCTCCCCGTGTGGCTGCGCTCCACCCAGCCTGTTGAGAGCCTGAACGGAAGAAAGGTGGGGCGGAGGGGCGTTTGTCTGATTTCTCCTGCCTCGCTGACTGAGCTGGGACTTGCCATCCCTCTTCTGCTCTCAGACCGGGATCCACGGCTCTAGCTCCCGAGTTTCTCAGGTCTTCAGATTTGGGCCAGTTACACCGCTGGCTGAGTCTGCAACCTACAGAGGCAGGCGGCGGGTCTTCCCAGCCGTCATCATTGTGTGAGCCGGTTTCTCCTAGCAATGTCTACATGCATGTCCTTATCTACGTCAACACCTGTATCTGTGTCAGTAGAGACAGGAAAAGAATGTGAACATGCACACAAACAGAACTAACAGCATTAATGTACATGCCATTCATTGGTTCATGCCCTGGAGAATCCTACGTTCTCTCATCTGTACTGTTCATGGGGACGGGCAGGATATGGCAGAGAGTATCTGTTGGGTGGGGGGTGGTATTTCCCATAGAACTGGCCTCAGTTCACATTACTCTTGATTCCTTCCCACTCTGGAGGGCTCAGTCACTTGGCCACAACTGGACGGGATGAGTGTGGTGAGTGAGGTCCCTCTGTCCCCAAGGGCTTGGTGAACAGCTGGTCAACCTCTACTGCATTGAATGTAGCACTTACGTAGTGACTATAATTTGAGCATCTTTAGTGTGGAGCCCCTATACAATTGAAAGTGTCAGACGGACAACCTTAGAATCCCTAATTTTATATTTTTATATTGTAATTCCAAAATGAGGGTGAGTTACTAGTTAGAGCACAGACCGAGACTCCGTGCCTCTTGCTTATTGGTGTAAGAAATACAACATTAAACACAATTTCAAGGCAAATTGAACTCAGTGAATGCTTTTATTGGGAATTATATTTTTGGTTTCTACTTTCTTTAATCTAGCTCGCTCAATACTTTATGTTCTGATTTCATTTCATGAAATATTACGGTAATGGCCTAGGTTAGGAGAACATTAAGCTCAATTTTGTTAGATAAAAGTGAAATTTATGTAATGACGCCAACCCATGGACATATCTCTATTTTTTAATTAACCAACATTGTTGCTTTTGTGCAAAGGCCTGTGACCGATTAAGTTGATTATGGAGAAGTGTCACGAGGCTGCAGTCACAGAGGCGCTGAAATTTGGACTGTTTAGCATCACACGCAGTTTCAGCCTCGGGCTATTCAGGGCGACATGAAACACAAAATAAAGACGGGGAACTGATATTACACACTAAGCAATATTAGCTTCGCTATTGACGGGATGTCAGGGAGAAGGAACACAGTCCCAGTGACTCCGATAATGCTGCTTTATTGTTCGCGTCTCTGCTGCGGCTGTTCTGAGACCCACACAGGGATTGTTCTGTCAATCTTCTAGCAATTTCCATTATTGCGATGATAGAGCAGCCTCACTGTGGTGGGAGAGGAGATAAAGCAGTGAGGAGCTGTGTCCCGGTGCAATCTGATCATTGTATATATGATGCTCTGTACATCTCACTCCAGATTAGTAACGGGCTCTGCTGGTGCGGCCTCTACATGTGCTGAACAAAATGTTTCCTTAAACTCCGAAGGGAAGTTACGTTTTCTACCCAATTGCATCACGTGTTCTTTTCTCATATCATACGGATGAATTAGAGGAAAAGGGAAAAGGAGGAGAATGAAAAATGTGTGTTTAAATAAATAGATAAATATAAGCAAATATATATGATCTATGTGTACATACATAGATCTATGCATATAAATATGTATATGCATATGCATATATTTAATGCATATAGATATATTCCTCATGCAATTTCTATTCAGCTGATCAGTAAATATTTAACCAATTGTCCTCTCTGAGCTGGAGAACTTCCTGAACCCTCGAAAAGTTCATGGTGTCAGGAGCTTTTATGTGGCCTGTCTGTGTAGTTTCTGGGGACTCATATATTCTTTTTTCCCCTCATCCTTTTATTAACACTTTATATAACACTAAGCAATTGCGTTTGAGAGCTCCATTTCTTTAGAAATGATCCAACTGGCAGTATCTTTATAGATTATTGCACCCAAAATGCCTTTGGAGATTTTAAATTGTTCTGTACTTTTTAATAAGAAATGGTCTGGTAACTGCGACAATAATAACATCCACAAAGTTGATTCAGAAGCTACGTAACTACAGGTCGTGTGTGTAAGTTGTGGGTCAACAGTGGACCGGATGCGGGCAGGCAGCGCCGCCGCTGGTGAACCCAGAACCCAGATGGGGCCCCGTAGGACAGTGTCTCACTGACCGCCGTTTTGGAAGAGCCCGGGGCCTCGGGTGGCGGGTGTGGTCCATGCCGGGATGGGGAGGGTGTTCACTGCGGTCGTCACTTGGCTGCTAGCGGGCCACCCTTTCTACGCTTGTCATCTACTCTTCGAACGAGTACATTCCTGCAGAACTTGAGTATTTTAGCCCACGTCGGGATATAGTTGTTTCCGTGCACAACCTTCTTCCCTCTGTGTTTCAACAGAGAGAAAGCAAAGACGGAGGGATAATCGCACCCCCCGCCCCCGCCGTGGCTTTAAACCACGTGTTGAGATAATGATTGATACAAGCAACCTTTGGGCTACAGTAAGGACCAGATAAATTTTATCCCGTTAAGAAATTATTTTAGAGACAGAATATCGAGTACTACTAAGGAAGCTTAGAGATCGCAAATTTAGTCTTTGACTTACTTAGTTTAAACTCAAACAAGACGGAACAATTATTTTATTTCTGGTTTTAATTTCTCTCATGGATCTCTTGAGAAATGAAAAAAGTGGTAGCACATTAACTGCCTTTTAATTACGTTTTGAACCCTGACAAATCACAGCACTTTGACACAGCTCTAGCTTAACACGAGCTTGTAGACGAAGATCATTCAATGCAGCGTCTCCAGATTCGAGCGCTAATGTTTTCTGCCCTCGTCTCTCGTGTTAAAGTTGCTCTTACTGGGCACCTAATAACCTTCAGCCCACCCTGTCCCTGCTCTGGATGTAACGAGAGGAAAGCCAGCGCCAGTATTGACAGACCTAGCCCCAACACAGCATGCAATTGTGAAATGTGTCTTTCTGCCTAGTGCCTGAGACGGGGAGAGTCAGGTGACAGTCACTTCTCAGACGAGAGCTGCAGAGAGCCAGGTCCCCTGCAAGGCTCTCCCTTAGCCTGGGCCTTGGCTCCCTGGGGGACCCTCCTTGTCCCAGGACTGAGCGGGCATGGCCAGCGGCTCTGTCCCCAGCCTTTGACAGTGTCTCATTGACCTCCCTTAGTTAAATACCTAAAAAATAAACTTTTTTTTTCAGTAAAGAAGATTCTATAACTGGAAAGTGCTGATTGGTAAAACAGCCTATGGTTTCCGTTTGCTGGAAAGAATAAAAGTTTCATGTGGACACTTTGGGAAAGAAGCTAAGCATTATAGAGTCTTAACAGATCTGGAGGTTCGTGTTAGCCATGAAATTAGTTTGGAGTATAACAAAAACACATTATTTTGTTAGTGACAGGTGTTTAGAAAAGCAGCCAGAGCATTACCTGGTGTCAATAGCAGAGTAAAAGAACCAGCAGAAGGAATCTGAAGGTTACACGTTGCAAATTGTCTAAGGCAGTCATCTAGTGCACTAGAGCTTCTATAGTTCACAGACATGTAAAGGAGAGGAGCCCTGGCTGGTGCGGCTCAGTGGATTGAGCATGGGCCTGTGAACCAAAGGGTCTGGTTCAATTCCCAGTCAGGGCACATGCCTGGGTTGCGGGCCAGGTCCCCAGTGGGGGGCGTGTGAGAGGCAACCACACATTGATGTCTCCTTCCCTCTCTTTCTCCTTCCCTTCCCCTCTCTCTAAAAATAAATAAAGAAAATCTTTAAACAAAGAAAGGAGAGAAAACTAACAGATTACCTGGAAAGAAGGTGCTTTGCTAAGATAACTCTTCCATTTTGATTATAGTGAGGAAGTGGGGTTTCTGTATTAATTTTTCCCAAAGGGATTTTAAATGTATTCCATTGAATCAAAATTTCAGAAACTGAGTGTAGCTAATACCACACTTAAAAAATATTTTCCAAAAAAAATCTTTTCAGATAAACTACTTGAAAAATTCAGTGGCACCGAACTATATTAATTGCTTAGTGATGTCAATTAATTAAAGTGTGAAATGATTATGCAAATGAGTGGTTTCCAAACTCATTTGTTAGACCACGCACATAATGAGTACATATGATTGTGTAAAGTAACAAATTATGGGAAACACTTGGAGAAAATAACTGTACCACGCACTGTCATTGTTCCCCAGTGTCCTACGAGGACTATACCGCGTGTCAGAATAATGCAGCGGAGAGCCTGTCTAAAACAGACACATAAACGCATCACGGCGAGGACAGCGGTGCACTGTGTGTCTTGCCCTCGCCCTCTGTCCCTCTGTTCATCACCCCCATCCCGGCCTGGTCCTGGTCTTGGTGCCTGAATAGCTGTCATTATTATGCTGTCGCACACCTTTCCGAAGGGTAAGCATCTGCTCAGAGCTCTGTTGCAACGCGAGCTTGTTTAGTATAGACAGCGCAGGAGAGTTTTACTGAATACGGGTCAGAAAAACAAAACTAAGTAAATAAAAGATACTAAGAAAACATACACATATGCCATCAAATGGGTGTGAAAGCATCATTTTTCTAATATTTCTGCTCCTTTTGCTAATTCATTTTTGTTTGCTAATGCAAAGCTTCCAATACCTTTAAATGCAGGTTGTAATTAAAGTTATTAAATGTGTAGCCTTACATACGTGTTGGAACAATGAAAGCATTATACAAAATTAAAGCAGGAAAGAGGTAAAAGCAATGACAACAGAGAAAGTTTTTGGAATCCAAGGATAATTATCTGACAGAGACATCAATGTAGAGCTATTGTTTTATAACAGAAATGAGGTAGATTCCAGGTTTTTGTAAATATGCTGAAGAAGAAATAATTGATGATCTTTCCAATTGCCTAAAACCAGAGCTGTGTGCAGATTTCGTTTTTTAAGAACATCTGTGCAACTGAAAACCGTCAGGTCATTATTGTTGCTTCAGTGGCAGGTGAAGTGTAGGGATGGGCCCAGGGCATTATGGGTAGTTACAGGGTAATGCGGTAACGTGTTTATTAAAATAAAATGATGAAGACCCCTTCTCCATCTTTAAAATTTTTTTATTATTGTTGTTGCTTATCTTTAAACTTTATGCTACAATTTTAATGATTTATTTTCCCTACTAACATGATATTTGAGCCTGTTTGATTATTTTCACAAACTGCATCTGACATAATCAGACATTTAGAGTTGATAAATTCGTTGAGGTGGGGCACGCTCATTCTTCCTTCAAGCTATAAAACACACTGCAATTTGGTTTTCTCATTGGGGTATTATTTTTCAATTTACTCTCAACTTCCATATTTATTCAGAGCCTTGATTTATTCTGTGTTCAGCTAGGTTGGCTCATATTAAAGGGTGTTATACAGCATAATTACTCGAGACACTTAAAAACAGGGAGGAGAAAATAGGCCCCATCACGTCTGAAATGTGCTCGCCAGCCAGCTCCAGCCAAGGAGGCCTTGTTACCATCCCCGACCCTGGGGGCAGGACCGTGAGTGTCGGACTTCAGCCGCACCTCCGTGCGGTCCACCAGGCTATTTCATCGGTTGTCAGCACCAGGATCTACAAACACAGCCACTTTCCCCTATTCCATGGTTTCATCAGACTCTGCAGACATCAGTTTAGCCCTCCTGGAGCGGCCCCCTAGACCGACCAGCAGGTTCCCTCCCCGTGTTTCCGGTGCTCGGGGCTGTGGATCCATTGACACTGAGCTGGCTCCTGGCGGACACTTCCCGAACCCATGTGGTTGTGTCCTGAAGGCCCAGCCCAGCCTCCTGCTCCAGGCGGACCTTGGGCACTACATTTAGGGGTTACTGTAGACGCAGGAATCATCAGAAAACAGACAAACCAAAAACCACAAAGGGCCCTAAAGAGATGGCACATAAGACCCTCTGACAATGGGGAGCTGGAACAAGGACACAGGGATACCTTGTCCCCCCTCAGCTGGGAGGTGGGAGCCACGTGGCTCAAATATTGAATAGGTTTCACTCTGCACATGCCCACAATGACCACAAAGAGCACGAGGATTCGTTTCGAGGTTAAAAAGTTGGACTGGCAGCGGCGTGAATTCATGGCTGACAGCGATCCACTGTAGTCTGATCGGACTGGAAGCCTGCACGAAAGAGTCATGTTTAAAAAGCGAGTCAAATTGCCTTGTTCTGCATAATCAGGACATGCATTCATGTTTTATATTCTGTGGCTTCATGTAGGACAGCTTTTGTTTTCCTCCTCATTTTTAAATTAATGCAAATATGATGTAAATGAAATAGTCCAGGATTTAAGGTTTTTTTTAAATACAGGATGATATAGGAACACGCAGGTGAACAGCAGCCAGAAAGAAAACCTGGTATCTTCCCTCCATTTTTATAAATTAAAGGAGCATACATTTCATAACATTTCCTTTCTCCAGTTTACGTTACTGAGGGTTTGACAACGTTATACAACTGTGTGCACACTATTGCAGTCATGATAGAGAAGTGTTCCATCGTAAAAGTCCCGAATGCCGTGTTTTAGTCAGTTAAGTCCGAACAGCTGCTCATAGGTCTGCTTCTGTCCCCACAGAGCTGCCTTTTCTGGGCTGTCCAATAAGTGGGACCCTAAGAAGCAAAGCCTGTTCGGTCTGCCTTCACTTGGCATTATTTATTTGAGACTCATGTACATTCTGGCATTTATAAATAATTCATTTTTTTAATCGCTAGGTATTACTCTATTATGTGGGTATGCCTCCATTTGTTTATTTATTACCCAGGACATTTCCCTTGTTTCCAGTTGGGCAATTACAAATAAAAGTTTCTGTAAACTTTTATACACAAGTTTCTGCATAAACATAACTTTTCATGTCATTTGGGTAAATACCTGGAAGTGAGAGTGCTGGATATTTTATTAAAGGTATATTGAATATTTCTCAGATGAATCCCATTTTATATATATATATATTGGGTTCAACTGCTAATGTTTTGTTGAAGATTTTTGCACATGTGTTCCTGGTAGATGTTGCTGTGTGTTTTTCTTTTCTTGCAATATTTTTGTCTGGGTTGGGGATTCGGGTAATGCTGGCCCTGTGGGGCGAGGTGGGAAGCAGTCCCTCTGATTCAGTTCCCTGAAAGAGACTGCAGAGAATTGGTAAAACTTTCTCAAATATTTGATGCAATTCAGTGCTGACCCCATCTGGGCCTGGGGCTTTCTGTTTTGGAAGGTATTAATTATTGATTTAATGTCTTTAAGTGATGTAGGTCTGTGTATATATGCACCATTTTTTCTTATGCCAGTTTTGGCACATGGTGTCTTTTCAGCAATTGGTTTGTTTCATCTAGGTTACCAAGTTGACTGGCATAGAGTTCTGGAAGTTTACACTGTGCCATGTGTGGTTTAGGGTTAGGCCAATGATGATGATGATTTTTGATGGCGGTATTGGTGTTCACTGTTCCGTGGTTCCCTCATCTCCAGCTGTAGATTCTGACTTTTATCATCATCACAGACCTGTAAGCCTGTAGTTTTCTGCTAATACTCCTAATTTTCAAAACTTCATGTGCATATACGGAGAGAGAGACAGAGAGACAGAGAGACAGAGAGAGAGAGAGGGAGAGAGAGAGAGAGAGGGAGAGAGAGAGAGAAAATATCAGTACTGTCCTTCACGGGGAAGTCCTTCATGGGGAAGTCCTTCACGGGGAAAATGACGCAGATATGGTTAGTGCTAAATTGAATTGAACTTGTAGTAACTTCAAACCCGCTAAGGATGCTCCTCTTATTGAAAAAGAATCATCTTGACTTTCATGCTACTCTTAAGTTGTCACCTTGCCCACTTAGTTGTTTCTCCCTCTTTTCCTTGCTGGTTTATTCTTCCTTGCCCAGCCATGTCTTACTGGAATTCCTCATTTCACAAAGATGGGTAAGCTGTATCTTCTACACTGTAGTCTGTGCGTTCACACCAACGCAGTTGTGCCCCGCACTCAGCGTTGTTACGTTATGTTGCTAACGTCTACTGTTCCGGCAGGTGCTGTCCATTGACCTGACGTCCTAATTAAAATTCACATAGGTCAGAGGAACCTCAGTCATTCCCCTTTCTGGTGCCTTGGCTGGTACATTTCTTATTCTGTTTATTCCACTAAGTGGCCGGATCCAGTCCATTTTTTGAAAACCATGGAACTAGCAATAATCCGTGTGTCCTGCTCTATCTCTCACAATAATTAATTTATCCTGAAATCCCCTGTAGTTTTTTCCTTCCACAATATTCCTAAGGCCTAATCTATTTCCCTCCCTCCCCAGTTCAAACTAAGCACCCCTCTCGTTGGGACTTTTACCCTGCCTCCAGCTTGTGACACTGTAAACAAAATCATCTGATTTTATTCCCTCCAAAATTTGCATCCGATTTCTCTTCTGAAAACATTCTCATTGTTCTTACCATGAACACAAACCTCCGTAACACACCTTACCAGTTCCCCATAGACGTGGGAGTGCCGTCTGGCGCTGACTGCAACCTCCCTCTCCCGGCTGTTGCGACCTCTCGGTCCCCCACCGTGCGGGATGGCGTCTTCGTTTCCTTCACCTTCAAGGGCGGTCCCCTCTGCTCTTCATGCAGGCGGCTCAGGCACGTTCACCGCAACACCCTGTTCCTCAGAAATGCCCCTCCTGACCTCTCTGCGGAGACCAGACGGCCTGCTCGATCCTCTCCGGTGAGACAGTCTACGTCTCCTGAGCGGCATTTGTCCCAATTACAATTGCATGTATTCATTTTGGAATTATCTGCCCGAAGTGCATCTCTCCCTGCAGACCCCAAACATCTATAAATCACCAATGTGTCTGCCTCTCTCTGATATATGCCACCTCTACACAAGGCCTGGTGTCCTGTGGACGGCCTCAGTCATGCCCACACTTGGTAGGAAACATGGCCTGGACACTTCTGAGGTGTCGATGCCCATGGGCATGGGTGGAAAGCTGAAGGAAACACACACACACCACCATTCCTCTAAGTGCTGTTGGTGAAATTGAAGAAAAAGAAGTCTTGGTCTCTTAAAGCGTCATGCGAGTGGGATGGGATGAACAGAAAGTGGACATGGGGATATTAGTGCCGGTCTTACAAGGGGAAAGTAAAGCCTGGTAGGGCACGGGGTGACCGGGGTTCTATTTTAAGTGCGATGATCCAAAAGGGCCACTTGGGGCGGACCTGGGTGCTATGATTCTAAGTGAAGGCAGACAGAGAAAGTCGCATACCATGCGATCTCCCTTACATGCAGAATCTAAAAGCAAAATAAATGAACAAACACAGCAGGAGCGAACTCACAGATGCAGAGAACAGGCTGCTGCTTGCCAGGCGGGCAGGGGCTGGGGGCTGGGGGACACGGGTGAAGCAGCCGAGAAGTGCAAACTGTGGTTACAGAACAGTCCCAGACGTACAAAGTGCAGCACAGGAAATAGTCAATGATACTGGGGTGACAGCACGGTGCCAGGTGGGACCCGGAGCTATCGGGGGGACACTTTGCAAAGTACACGATATCCTAACCACTGCGCTGTATACCTGAAGCTGATGCAGAATAACACTGTTATTTATTTGTTTCTTCTGTTTACATTTCTAGGCTCCTAGAATACTCGTCACTCCAAGACGCTCCAGGCTCACCTTACATGTTTCCTGCTCCGGTCCTTGAGTCTGCTGCTTCTCCAAGGTACCCTGGTTTGTTATCTTACAATATGCTTTAAAAGTGGTTACAACACCTATGCTTGCTATTGGAGAACTGTTTCTTCCAGGCTCTAAACTGACAGGCAAGGACATACATGAATGCAAATGAACCCGTGTCTGTGCACATATCTGTACATATTTCACGTGTAGCCATCGAAGTCTGTATCGAGCTAAAAACAGGTTCATACTGACCCTCCAACGCTGACACTCACCCTCTGATTGTTCTAGCCTAACTGCCTCACGTGGCGGTAACTTTCCACCCCAAAGTGAGAAGCGTGGCTCCCAGCCGTAAATACAAGTGCGTATATATGTCACGACAATCTCTCATTTTTTATATATCTCCTGTTTCTCAGAACGACCAGGTCATTGCTTCGTCCTGTGGTGGTTCAGCTTAGATGCAAACTTGTTGGGGGGGTCTGGCCCCCCAGGACTGAGCAGCTCATTCTTCTCAGGGTTTTCTCAGTTATTTGAAAACCCTCGCCATTGCTCTAGCACTAATGATAGAATGTCACAACATCTTTTGTATTGTGATTTCCGTCCGCCGGACTACCTGTTCCTTAGGGACAGGGCCTTTTCGGTATTCGTCATCCCCTTCTCACGTTCTGGCCTGCGTGAGCTCAGGTGAAATGTGCTGGTTGTGTGGATGATTGGAGAAGGAATGGAAACAAAACAGAATGCGTTCTGTTTTTTCCCGTGGGGCTTTTTCTTACAGAGGAGAATTCTTACGTGTACAACTTTAACATTCATATTCCTGGCTAAAGAATCACGTAAGATCACAAAAATCCAAGTTTCCATTCAGGGGAATTATTGCCTGTCTTTAGAGAATCTGTACATTCTCTATTTATATATCAGATAAGCATGGAGAGAACCTGATAAGGAGTACGGTTATAAAATTAATGTGAAAGTGTTCTTCAATTCAGAGAATTTATCTATTGGAAAACAGATAAAATTGTTTTTTCCTGAATGCTAGCCTGTTGCTTGTTTTCATTAGGTACATGGTCGTATGTTGTTCCATTGTTTCCTGTTAAAACACCCTGATTGCAATAGTACTGGTACTTTCGGGGGTAAAAGCTTAGGGACAAGGTTGTTTGTGTGTGTTTGGGCTGAAGAGGCAGCCACAGGATGAGGGTCAAGTTCAGGACTGTCTCACCCCTAGTCTGCATCTTGCTGGAAAGGAGAGTTTGGAAGGACATCTCTTAGTATCTCTCCTGTCTCATAAAGTATTAGCAGCCTTGAATACCTCTCCGGAGACTGGGAGGCCTCCCACTGCAAATGGGGTGTGCTGGTGGGTAGCTCACTGCCTGTGTTGGAACAAAAAGATGCTGTAAGGTGAGACAAGAGTGAGAGGACCCCATCAGATACTAGCAGGTGTTTGTTACAAACGCCCAAGTCAGAGGTGCACGAGGATTGAATGAGGCGACGTATGAAGGACCCAGGATGCTGCCTAGAATCTGGTGGCTGCTCATCTTACTCATTACTTAACAATTATGTGTTCAATGAACATAATCGCATAAAGTGACTTAAAGTTGGGCTGGGTGTGTCAAATATGCAAACATTGTTTGGTCATTTTTTTTTCACTCAAAAATCACTTGAATTAGAACACCCTACAGTGTACTTGCACGGATTTCATACAACCCCTGGGGACCTGGCAATCTATATATGGAGAAACTCCCTGGGCCCTTCTTGTGAACTTGAAAGGAATAATATTGAAGCTTTAGCTTTTAGTTTCACTTTGCCTATTCTGAAAGGAAAATATGTTCACGGCATACTGTGGAACGAACATTCAACTAATGACTAATATATATCGGCTGCTCCTGTGCGCTAGACATGATTCTAATTTCTTCCACATTTTTGCTCATTTAATCCTTGTGATTGCATTTAGCACCACCATTACATTATGTTAAACTTTATATTGATTTTCCAGTATAATGCATAGAGTTTAGATTCATTTCTTGTCGCGAAGGCAAGAGAACCTGATTGAGTCTCATTCGTCCCACACGCATATGAAGGCTGTGATCAAACGGAGCAGTCACGCCTGTGAGAAGACTGTTTCTGGAAGACTTGACCTGATGGACTGGACCAGGGGAAGCAGATGGTCCTTCCCCAGGGGGTAGGCAGCACCCCGTCCGGAGAACGGAAGGGCGGAGGAGCCCTCTTCTGCCCTCACACTGGGACTTGCACCACCCCCGGCCCTGGTTCTCAGGCTGCGGGACTTCCATGAAGTGTAGCACCGCTTCCTAGCACGTGGGGGTCCCATGTACTCTCTGTCGTGTTGCATCACTTACGTGGCGTTAGCCCTCAACGCTGGAATGGCTTATTTTGATAGACAGTTGGAGTACTAGGACACAAAATGTGAAGATGAGCAAATATCAGTACTTTATTTGATTTGTCTTTCTACCTTGGGTTAGAACTGAGCCCATCTTTAAAAATCACGAGTGTTCTTAAAATTCTTTGTAACTTCCCTGGCAACGTTTGAAATCTACTGCATAACTGCATTCTATCCGAGTGTAATCGACACTCATACCTTTGGCTTACCTTCACCAGAAACTAAGTAGGTGTTCGATTTGTGTTGTGCTTTAGTAACCAGCCGTTAGATACAAAGGAATTCTTTTTTTTAGGAGGGAAGTTTGTCCAGAGTGCAGCTTTCAAGATTTTTCTTCCAGTTTTGTGTAAAAGAATTTCAATTGTAATAGCTTTGTGGATAACTAATATATATACTCATGACCATTCTCTGGCAGTCCAGTTAAATAACACAGTATTATAAAAGGTGGAATAATTGGAATGTTTCCTAACCCTCCCTGAATGATAATATATTTATACATGCTGTACCGTTTTTTAAACATAAATAAGCAGAACGTGTTCAACATTTATTGGGAGGGGCTGCTTCTCATGTATATCTTTATTTAAATTGAGGTCTAAGCAAATGCTGAGGGAACATGGACTAGTTCATCCCCGACATGTGAAAATGTGAAAATTATACGTATCGATGAAAACATCGATCTTGAGGAAACACATGCGCAGATAGATGACCTTACTGAATACCTACACGTGCATATCTGTTTTCCAGAAAGAGGGGGGACCCACCGTGCAGGAGAAGCTCAAGGGGGCACCTACAGAAGATGTGAAACACTGACTAGTCCTGATAGCAGTGGAGGCTTGTCTTGTTTTTTCCTGCCGAAGCTACTTGACTTCCTAGTTACTCTCCATAACTTGTTGAGTTGCCCTCTTTTTGGTTGGCTCCTCCAAGGAAAGAGTATTTCTGTCCTAATTGCACTGTATAAGATTTGGTTTTAATGGTTTCGGTGTTTGGGAAATATATATTTAAAAGGTTTTACTGTCAACGATTATTAGGGGGAAAAATGTGCCTTGTTATCGTTGCGAGCCACGTAACTACCAGCCAGTTCAGTGGGTGTATTTTACTTAAAATTATTTGGTGATTCTTGGAGTTTGTGTTTCTTTCCTTTCATGCCTGCAGTAGAAGTTTTGAATTACCTGCTAGCTGAAAAATAAGGCACTGGCAGGTCTTATACTGGCAGCTGTGATTATATCTCTGCACTATTTTTTCTCCTGGAAGGCAATTTTTTCCTCATATGTTACAGTGTATGTTTCATTATTCTCCTTTTTTTAAGGAAGGGAAGCATTTCTTTCTCTTATCACATCCATACAAACGGTCGCATTATCAATGCGGAATGGCGGAGGAGAGATTTAATTTCCTGATCCTCACCCGGCTGAGAAACAAAGGGCATTCATTCATTGACTTCCTGTGTTTGAGGAACTTTGAAATGTGAATTTACCATTACATTTTGGACTGACATGACACTTGTTTTTGAGGTATTTTCTCCTCAATGTTTTGTGAACACCATATTCCCAGCCTCCCACACACGCAGTGGTCCTCTGCCCCTGCTGCATCTGTAGGTAAAGCATCCCACACAAATGGTGGTGACCTGAGCTCACTGGGGTGGAATTTTCCGAGAAGTTTAAGCAAATGAATGAACAGAGGCAGAGAGAAGTTTCCCACCATCATGTAACTGGGGAAAGAAGGAAGGGCTAGAGTGATTCATAAATTTGTCCAAGGCCAGTAAACAAATCAAGACTAAAACTCGAACCTATTAAGATACCTTAACAGAAATGAACGTGAAGCCCCAATTTGCATTAACACATAAACAAGGAAGAAGTGTGATATCAGGACATAAACTGAGCAATTCTGAATCATTCCCCGTTGACTTGTAAGCTGTCATTTAAAGTGATAAGTAAGCATTACTTATGGGGAGGGAAGGTTTTCCCAAAATATTAAAATTGCTGCACTAATAAGCATAAAATGCAATCATGGGATTCAGAGCACCACTGCTGGTAAATTTTCATCCGTAATTAAACATCATTCCTGTTTCTGGGAATAGGAGCACTATAATGAGAATGTTGACAAGGTGAATGGTGCGCAAGGTAATGAGCAATATGCAAATTTAACTCTGAGTTGAGAAAGGCTGTGTTCTTAAGTTTATGTGTTAGTTCCTCAGATGAAGGAGGAAATAAACTTATATTGTCTACAGCATAGAGTCGAGACTAAGGGTAGAAATTGTAAGAAGATGAATACTAGTCTTCAGAAAATTGCTAAGCCATGTACCAAAAACTATGACGAGCTGTAGAAGACACACTGATATTATTAGAGGAGAGATCAAATCAAGTGTGTGTGTGGGGGGGGGGCTGCATACTGTTGGACTTGGGCAGACACTATTGAGTGAGAACAGTGACTGAGGAGTGCAGGGATGTCTGACCAATCATACAGAAGTTCCAGATGCGAATCATCAAAAAATACACGTGAACGAACGTATTCCAAGAAATATTTCATGGCTGAGCTGCACAGTGCACTTGGATAGAGCTTCATGTCTTTCCTGCTGAGTACAGTTTGCACCAGTGTCGCGTCATGGTCATCAGGGCCTGGCGTCTAACGCAGAAGGGACATGTCAGAGGCACATGCTCTGATGTGAGAGCCACTCCGCTATGGTGGCAGCAGCGAGTGAAAAAGCAAAACAATCAAGTAGGTAAGCTTGCCTGCCATGTAAGGAGAGGGTGGACGGGAGACGGGGCTGGGGTTCTGTGGACCAGCAAGCAGTGAGTGTTCACACCACCCTAGGATGGGCATCTCTTTGACTGCGCGTGACTGTTCTGTTTAAGCACAGGGTTTTCTCAGGCATTATACACCCTAACGGTGGGTGGGGCACAACATCTGGGGTTGGGTTTACAGAGACAAGGTATGTTAATCTGCAGTGGTAATCCTCCTGAGCATTTAAGGGGGACGGAGATAGTTCTGTGCTATGAGATACTCTTTAAGGAATGATTAGTAAGTCACAAGCCAGGCGGTGGAAGTAATGTGCTTACGTCTTTTGAAACCTCTGTTTGAGATGTGAAGCATCAGGTGTTGCTTGTTGTGAATCGGCTTAGGCGCCTGGACAGTACGTCCACGTAACTGGAGGGCAAGCGCCTTACCTTCTGGCTCTTCCAAATCCTCCGCCCTACATTCCTAACATGATTTTGTAATCTGTGTGTCTTCATCACAATTTTAATTTGGAACCTGCATTTGTTAACGTAAGCTTAACTATTTGAAAAGGGTATATTTCCCAATATTTTCTAAGTATTTCACATTTTAAAATAAAGCTGTAATGATATGCTTTCCAATGGATCAATAGAACATACATACCATTCACTTTGGCACCTATAAGTGTCAATTAAAAACAACAGTATTTTAAATATTATTAGAAAACTTGGAAATTTTTTCTTCAACTTATATTCCTATGTCTTTCCAGACCCTAGTATTTTATCCTCATGTAATATATTGCATTCTTGAAAACACGTAATACAGATTATCCTATTATGCTTCTCAGAACAACCAATATATACGTACATTTATTATTTTTAAAATTTTTCTTTGGGCTCTAAATGAGATTTTTTCCCCCTAGATTGAGACCTCATTACAAGTGTTTGTAGTACACAAATGATCAACTCAATTTACTGGAAATTTATTTCTTAATAACATGGATGAAGCTTATATTTCCAATTACTTCATAAATTCATAGATGAATATTACATCTGAAGAGCGTTTTCAGCATTTATTCTTCTTTTATATTGAAAAACATTTTTCATATAAACAAGGAGGTTGGGATGGAATAAGTGTTTTTCTAGCAATGCCACTCGGTATTACAATTTGTCTCATTATATGTCAAAATCACATGTTACGTAATTTCATGTTTTATAATTAAATGCAGTTATCCATCTGCCGTCAACTTATGCAATTCCTTTTAACTTTTTGGAGAACAGTGAGTTGGAAACCACCTGCTTACGAAGACATCAAATGATTTAGTTAAGCCTGTAATACCTGCACTTACCTTGTTTAATCTAAAATTAAATGAAGTTAGAACAAAATCTCACCACGGAATCAGAAATAGTGCTGCCACCCACCCCTGTTTCCGTGCAAAAAAAGTTGTGCACCCAGGCCTAGTGCTGTTTTCTAGATCCTTCTAAAGGCATAACTCAGACTCCTGGCTTCCTCCTAGGATGTTGAAAGCGGGAGGGAGCGTCGCTTCCACCCTTCCAAAAACAGGTGACCTGCCCAGTCGCAGCTTTTCTCGGGCCGTCAGTTTATGGTCACTTTTACTTGACACTCAGGGCTGAGTCCTTTCGCACTGACCGTTTCCCAGAGAGATGGGATCCAGGCACCCGTTCGCCGGGGTGGAACCCAGTTGTCACAGAGCCGATCAAAAAGACTTCGCTAAGATTGTTGATTGACTGCTCAAGGCCAACTGTGAGTGAGTGTGAGAGCATTGACCTTGGCATTCGGGCACAAGGGGAGGCCAAGGCCACGCATAGGACCTGAAGGAGTCCTGAGGGGAAAGACCGGCAGGGGGCATGTCCTGAGAAAGTGTCCTCGTGGTACAGGGCCCTGCCCAGCACTGTCTCCCCTCGCCTCCCCGAAACGGCAGCCTGGAGGCACCCAGTGAATGGCAGCGAAACCTGTGGCCTCGGCGCGGGTGAAGAGACGCTCCATCTGGGGGCGGGGTGGAGGCGCAGAGAGAGCCTTCCACCGCGGGAGGGGGCCCAGACGCCACCCTCCGCCCACGGGAGCAGGGCAGGACCACTTCACGAAATCCTCGTTGGCCACGTGGCCAGGGGCCAGGTGTCTGACTGGGCAGGTCAATGCGAGCGGCGGAGGACACTGCAGTCTCCTGGCCCCCACCTTGAACCAGAGACTGACCGGTGTCGAGAACATTTCCCTCCGCTGCCCTGCCCGCTCCCCTGGTAGCATGAACTTGGACTCCTCTAGCATTACCTCGTTCTTACTCTGCCCAAACTTTGTTTTTTTCCCAGAGGGAAACGCTTCCTTATTCATTTGGTCAGAAAACAATTCTACTTTTTGTCCAGAAGGAAGACAGTATTCCTCTCTTTCCAGACTCTTCGCTCCACAGACATCCATGAAAAACTATTTCCCAGAGCTCTTTTTTAGGTTATTTATGCCGATAACGTGTCTGTGAGGTTGATCTATGTGGATGAAAGAATCAGTAGTTATTTCCATTGCTGAGTTGTATTTCATCATGTCAGTGTGCCACTGTTTATTTATTCATTCGCCTGCTGATCTTCCTTTTTGTTGCTTTGCTTTTGGATATGATTTTTTTTAAAAAAAATAGCTATTCTCCAAACAGTCATGTAGGAATCCTTATATGAACATATGTTTTCATTATAGCTCAGTCAGCATGTAAGTGTGGAATTGCTAGGTTCTGTGACAAGGGCATGCTTACCGGAATAAGGAACTTTCACCACGTTTGCAAAGAGGCGCCACCATTCTGACCTGTGCTGTGTGCGAGACTCCAGATCTGCGCTAACTCTCAGTAATGCCAGGGGCTCGAATCCCAGCTACGGCTGTGCCTGGGGAATCGTACCCCGCTGTGGTTTCAATGGACAAATCACATGCAGCAATTTTCCGTGTGCTTGTTTGCCATTCATGTGTCATCTCTTATGATGTCTTCTGAAATCTCTTGCCCGTTCAATATTGGCAGGTTTGACGGTTCCTCTGTAAGAGCTCTTTATACGATTATGAATGCAGTTCATTTGTATGTTGTCAGTATTTTCTCGCAGTCTGTAGTTTGCCTTATTTTTTTTCTTGAGAGCTTCTTTTGATTAGTGGTATCAGCGTCGGAGAAGTCTAGTTTATCATTATTTTTATTTCATACTTAGTGCTGAGTCCTCTCTACACATTTTTTTCCTTCTCTAAAGGTTTACTTCTAGAAGTTTTTAGCTCGAACTTTTACACTTTCCTCTGCAGTGTATTTCAAAGTAATATCATCATACAGGTGGTCATTGATTTATGACGGTCCACCACAAAATGGTGCGCGTTGTGATTTTCCGACTTTACAGTGGTGTGAAAGGGACAGGCACTCAGCGGAAACCGTATTTCAGTTTTGGGCTTTGATCTCTTCCTGCTGCCGGACAGCGGTGGCAGCTGCAGGGCCCTGCCAGCCCGCCATCAGGAGGGTAAACCGCCAGTACCCTACAGCGCACTGTGTTGCCAGTGGGGTTTCTGTTTCTGTTTTCTTTTCTGGATAAGGTGTTTTGGGTGTTCCCATCCCATCGTGCCTGCAGCATACTCGTGAGTGTCTTGCTTCTGGTGGGAAGAATTGGAAGGCGCTGACTCTTGAGATGAAGCCAGGTAATTGCCCGGCTGTAGGCGAATGCCAGCGTTCTGAGTTTGTCTAAGGCAGCTGAGGCTAAGCTATGATTTTTGGCTGGTTAGGAGTATTAAATGCATTTTTGACTTAGGATATTTTCAACTTAGAATGGGTTTCTAGACGCAACCCCATCAGGAGTTGAGGAGTATCTTTAATGTGAGAATGGGGTCAGCATTCTTTTTTTCCATTCAGATGTTTTGTTCTCTTGGCATCAGTGAAAAGACTATCATTTCCATCTTGAATTGCTTTGGTGCATCTTTTCAAAAGCAGTTGACTGTGTAGGCAAAATTTTGGACTTTCTATTCTGTTCTGTCGATAAGTCTAACTTTAGGCCCAAGTCATATTATATTACTTACTGTGCTTTTACACTGAGTTATAAAATCAGGTAACATATATTCTTGAACGTTGTTTTTATTTTTCAATATTTTGTTTTGACTGTGCTGGGTCCTTCACATTTCTGTTAAATTGTAGATTTAGTTTCTCAATTTCTACAAAACAATGTAAAACCACCTGCTGGTGTTTTTATTAGAATCCTTTTAAATCTATAGATCAGTTTAGGAACAATGGCATCTCGATCTTGATTTTTCCAATTAGTGATAGATCTCTTCTTTGGTGAAGATTTTCCTTGCCAGGTTTTGAAGACATTAGAGCACAGGTTTGAAAATACTTTCTTTCTGAGTTGTTTTTAATTTTCCTTTACTTTTTTATTTTGGATGACTATATGTGTGTGTGTGTGTGTGTGTGTGTGTGTGTGAATATATCATAGCATTTGTCATTTTGACTAAGTGTGCCATTCAGTGGCACATGCACTTGTTGTGCAACTGTCACCTCCATTGACTTCCAGGACATTTTCATCATCCCCGACCTGAAACTGGGAGCACATCCACAATGACGCTCTGTCCCACCCCTCCTTAGCGCTGGGGAGCACCACTCTGTTGCCGTCTCCACGTGCCTCCTAGGTGACGCACGCCAGTGGACTCACACAGCACGTCAGTGCTGGCCCTTCTGCGTCTAGACGGTTTCACGTAGCATCAGGCAGTCAGGGCTCGCCCACGATGCGGTAGGTATCAGAGATTCCTTGTATCTGAGGCCGAGTGAAATTCCCGTTGCATGTATATATCACCTTTTCTTTATCTGTTTGTCTGTCCATAGGCACTCAGGTTGCTTCCATCCTTTGGCTACAGAGAGTAATGCTATGAACAATGGTGTAAAACTGTACAATCTAGTCCTTGCTTTCGACCCTTTTGCTTATGCACTGACTAACTCGAAGTGGAGTTGCTGTGTTGTGTGATAACCCTATTTGCTACTTTGCGGATCTGCCTTCTTATTTTCCATAGCAGCTGCACCATTTCGCATTCCCACCAACAATGCACCGCAGTTCCAGTTTCTCCACAGTTTTGCCAACACTTTATTTACTTTGATAATGAACTTTCTAATGGGTGTGAAGTGGCATCTCATTGTGGCTTTTATTTGCATGTTTCCCTGATTATTGATGATTTTGTGCATCTTTTATTTGCTTATTGGCCATTTGTGTATTTTCTTTGGAGAGATATCTGTTCATATTCTTCGCTCACTTTTAAACTGGGTTATTTTTCTGTTGTGTTATTCAGTGGTCTGAATTCTTTTTAAATATATCCTGTGTAATAATCTCTTATCAGATACATAATTCACAACTGTTACCTGCCATTCTGTGGATCGCCATTTTACTCTTCTGATATTATGTTTGATGTTTTTAGATTTTTTTATTTTAAATGGAAGTTTTAAAATTTTATCTTCAAAATGTCTATGACCACAGTCTTGTGCTCCACGGCCCCAGTCTCCCCATGAATGGAAGGACTCAGCCTCTGTCTCTGCTACAGAGGTTCAGAAGTGTGACACCGTGTTTAAATTAGGTTGTTTTCATTCTCTCCGTCCTGCTCTACAATATATCCGACTTCAGAGCATCAGGCCAAAATATCAACTTCTATCTGTACATGTTATTCTTAACAGGAACCCGTCCAAGGCGAGGGAAGAACCCTGGCCCTCCCACGGATTATTAGTACCGTAATTGGTTACAGGAAGCTTCACCGCCATTCACAGTTTTGTGGATTTTGCATTATTTATTACTAATTGAATTTATTGGGGTGATTAGTTAATAAGATTATATAAATTTCATGTGTACGATTCTATAATACATCATCTCTGTATGGTATTGTGTGTTCACCACCCCAAGTCTCCTTCTATCACCATTTATATACACCCCCATTTTTCCCTATTCCCCCTCCCCCCACCCCCCTTCTCTCTGGTAACCAGCATACTCTTGTTTGTGTCTATGGCTTTTTTTGTTTGGCTTAACTCCTTCACCTTTTTCATCCAGCCCAATAACCACCTCCCCTCTGACAGCTGTCAGTCTGTTCTCGGTTTCTGTGG
Source organism: Phyllostomus hastatus (assembly GCF_019186645.2). Lineage (NCBI taxonomy): Eukaryota > Metazoa > Chordata > Mammalia > Chiroptera > Phyllostomidae > Phyllostomus > Phyllostomus hastatus. The sequence goes on along the minus strand of NW_025333607.1, from coordinate 19,375,680 downwards.
GTCGGTTTCTACTTTGTTAGTTTATTTCATTCATTAGATTCCAAGTATAAGTTGTATCTTTATTTGGAGGAGGCCTGGAAGCAGAAGTGGATGGCCTTGAAGACAATGAACTTCAAGTTGAGAGCCCCTCCCGTGAACAGACTCCTTTGATTGCTCGGAGTCACTATTAGTTGTAGATTGCGCTAGGAGAGGAAATGAAGACAGATTGCAAGCCAGAAGTCTCTCTGTGTAAGCAGTTCTGCTAAATTGCCTAAAGTAATTTCACAAGAAATGGACCTTGAACTCCAAGCTCCAGTAATTATTTATGATCTCTTTTCTTATTCTAAGTAAATATTTACTTCCATACCTAATTTTGCATTTGCAAGTTGGTAATTTTTTTCTTTAAAAAATCTCCTTACCTTTTATATGCTGTAATCTCCTCCAAATCGTGATTCGCCCCTGTGCATTTTAATGCGGGACGATGGCCAGTTGGGACACCTGCTGTGATGAGAGGTGTGCTTGTCTTCACCGAGTGTGAGGGCAGGAACGTTCAGACAGGGCGCTGAGACAGGGCGCTTGACATGACGTCTCAGCAGGTGGCATTCTCCCAGCTTTCCTCTATGTATGTGTGTATGTGTGTACACACCTTTCCTAGTGTGTATGAAGTTTGAGAACACGAAAGAGAGGTCCTTTGGCAGAGCCTTGCTTACTTCCCTTTGCAAAATCTTCAGGTATCTCTGCTACGTGTGCACCCCAGCTTGAGGTGCACTCTCTTGGATTCGAACAAGGTGTTAGTTCACCTTGTCCACGGCCATTAACAATCCTTTTATTGTGATTATTTAAATGTTTTAATCATTTAATATACTGCGATACACCTGTGTACAATCCAGATATTGCTTTCCCTTCTGCCATATAGACTCTAATTTGTTTACGTCAATTCTGAATAATTTTCACTAACATTTGCTCTCCTTTTTTTCTAGCAGATACCTAGTATTTTATCTTTATACCTATTTATATCTCCTTTTTTCATCAGCAGAAAATACTCAGGAAGATGTAGATGGAAAAGCACTCAGCACTGAGTGAAAATAGGCAGGGCTGGTTACTCACACGTCTCTGTTACTTAGAATGAATGCATGTCACGTGTGTCGAGTGTCTCTTCCTTCTCTAGACAGTTGTCACTGTTACTTGGGGACGGCCGTGTTCACTCACTTGTAGACATACTTGTACACATACTATTATTCATTTACTATATGCTGAAGCTCTAAGAAAGGGTCAACACAAGGAAAGAAGCTATCTTTCTTTTCTAATGCTTTTTACTTTTTAAATATTTTTCTCTATGTAGTACATGCATATGATTTAAAAATACAAATAATGCCTTAATGTGTGGGCAGTTGCCTCCCTCACCGCTTTGGGGTCCCAGTTCTTATTCTAAAGACACAATCCCGTTTCACTCTCTCTGTGCGTGTGTGTGTGTGTGTGCGCGCGCAACTAGCTCTCCAGGACTGCACTTGATTTCCTCACCAGTTACTCTGGCACGACTTCGCTGGCGTCCCGCTCCCGCCCCCGCCACGCACACACTGGTCCTGGTCCCTGTGCCAAGCCCGTGACCACTAGTCTGTGTGCCTCTCGCCTTCCCGCAGTGGTCACTCATCCGGAGTTGTCCGCTTGAACTCACCCGGGGTTCATCTTGATTCTGTCATTGTGTGCCTTTTCCCATAACGTTTACAGCCATTTCATTTTGGTTTCGGTAGAGTATCCATGTAATATTTATGTTTAACGCATGGTTCTCAGTCAGAGGCGAACTAATTACCCAGGCCCCTCAGTTCACTCTGTGGCGTGTGTGCGTAAACGTATTAGGTGAGAAGCTGACGTTAAATGACATTTGACAAATGCAAGTCTCCTTCTTTCCTGCCTCCCCAGTCTTCCTAGAGACTTGAGCCCTCTGTTAGGGATGATGAAGCATCTAGTAACGGGGACCGCCATTCCACATGGCTCCCCTTTTGACACGAGCGACTTAATGTGTTACCATAAAGCACACACCATTTTCTCTGGACTTACGTGCTTACAGGAAAACACACCAGCTGATTGGTGCTTTGTTGGTCTTACATCATCTATTAATAAAGTCCTGGTGTCAGTTCACACAGCTGCTTAAAATATAGTATCACATTTTTGGACTGAGTCTTACTGTCCTATAAGTTTACTAAGCAAATTGTTTCTGTGCATGACATACATGTATACTGTTTCTGCAGCAGGATGATAACACGCCAACGAGAGCTGAACATATTGACATCTGGTATTCTCCGGAAAGCCTCATAAATATGACGGCTCCCAACGCACTTGAAAGCTCACAGAGCATTCACAATTCCAAATTCCAGTATCGCACGTTTAATTTATCCTGAATGACAAGGAACATGTTTTTTTATAAATGTATGATACATAAAAAGGGTTAAGATTCCATCCCCAAATTTCCACAGACAGGACTTGCTACTCTGTGTGTTTCTCCATTTGTTCGCAGAGCAGCCCAATTAAAATTATTCGTCACAGTGTTTCAGAAGTAATGGAACAAATGTGACTCATCAAGCAGCAGGCTTTGAAGCATTACTTAGGTCCTGCATGATACTCATCGCTGAAACTTGGAGCTTGAAATTTGCCTTGTCATCCCGTTAGTGTGAGTGGAATGCAGAGAGGTGGTCATCAACAGCCAGGAATGGCGCCAGGTCACTCGTTTCAAGGGGCCCCTGGCTGGAGCCTTCAAACAGACTTCGTGTCTTCTGGAGCAGCCTGCAGCAGGCAGTCGGAACACGTTCCCTGTGCATGTCTTCTGCCCGCAGATCCCATGCCCTCCCCATCAGAACGCACGTGTGTTGTGTCTGTCTGACCGCTCACTGTGCAGGTTGGGGGCTTTTCACTTGTAAACCAAACATTTGGGGCATGCAGGACTCAACATACAGCGAATTCGTGATCAAAGAAGTCTTACCTTTTTACTTTGTGCAGGCGTGCAGGTGTTGCAGGGGGAAGTATCAAATCATAAATACCTTTCATTCTGCGTGTGAGCCACACACAGTGTTTTGTGCCGTTTAAACCAGGGCCAAGAATGATGTCCAATAACAACAACACACAAACCAAACCAAGAAAAAACCCCAAAACGTCATGGGGATACTTCTTGTCGTATTATCTGTTTTAGTGACGATTCCTGCCATCCTCACTGATGGAATGTTTATTGGGTGAATGGATTTCTTTTATTCACCGCTAACTGATTTATCCTTAAGGATGCCATGTATCGATCTATTGTCTGCTCTCCCACAGTCTGAACTCTAAGAGCTGGAAATAGATTGAGTCCATGATATGCCCTGTTAAGACTTTAGGAGACATATTTCTTAAAAAAAAAAACAAAACAGAATTAGCAGCCTTTTGACATCTCGCAAAAGCACCTTGCTGAAAACTAATTTGAAAAAGTGTATATATAAATATAAAATATATTCAGTAGTCCTAAAGATTTTTGATAGCTTATTCACTCACACAATAATATTTTTATCCTTTGAAAGTTATTTTTGTTTCCTTTAATTTTAACAGTTTTCCTGGTATAAACTCTATAAACTATAATCTACAGATCATTAAAAGGTACAGCTTTTAAAAAGTTTAGTTTTAAATTATAGTTTACATGCAGTATCATTCTGTGTTAGTCTCAGGTGTGTAGCGCAGTGGGGAGACAGTCACGCACTTTACAGAGTATCCCCCCCCCGCCCCCGTATTTCCAGCGCCCGCCTGGCAGCACCCTCCACAGTTATTACAATGTTATCGACTATGTTCTCTGCAATGTACTTTGCATCCCCACGACTGTTCTGTAACTACGGATCTGTACGTCTCATTCCCTTCCCCTTTCTCACCCAGTCCCCTCACCCCCTCCTCCTTTGGCCGCCATCAAAGTGTTCTCTGTGTTTATGAGTCTATTTCAAATCTTTGTTCCTTTATTTTGTTCTACAGATTCCATGTATAAGTGAAATCATATGGTATCTGTCTTTCTCTGTCTGACTTGCTTCACTCAGCATAATACTCTGTAGGTCCATTCATGCTGTTGTTAATGGTAAGGTTTCATTTTTTATGGCCGAGTAATATTCTCTTACATACGTGCACAACTTTTCTACCCACGCACCCATTCACGGGTGCTTGGGCCGCTTCTGTATCTCAGCTGTTGTGAATAACACAGGGGTGCAGACTTTCTTTCACACCAGTGTTTCTCTGGTTAAATTCCCAGCTACGGAATCACTAGGTCACAGGCAGTTCCGTTTTTAATTTTTTGAGGACCCTTCATACTCTTTCCCATGGTGGCTGCACCAACCTGCATTCAAAGGGAGCATCTTGATCAGCTTATACTCATGCACACACACACTCTGAAAGTATCGGTACAAATAGGATAGTATGTTCTTCTCCCCCAGATCTTCCTTTTGCCTTTTGGCAGTCCCAGCCACCATGCCCCGCCAAGAGATCTCCTGATCTCCTTCTCTCATTAGAGATGAGTCTGGATTTTCTCCAATTATATGGAAATGGAATCGTATCATATCGCGGTTTTTGTCTGGCTTCTTTCATGCAGCATAATCGATTTGACATTCATTCATTCATTGTGTGTTTCAGTAGTTCATTCATTTATATTAACTTATTATCTGAACTATTGCTGTTTGCTTCACCTGTTGAAAGTTAATCCTCTTTCAGGCTACTACAGATTAAACCGTTGCGGATATGAGTTACAATCTCTCACTTGCTCACGTTTATTTCGGATTATACGTGGAATTGGTGACTGGATCATATGGCGTGTGTGTGTTTACACATGCACGGAGCTGCTGAGCTGAGTTCCACCGGGACTCTGAGGCCCCCGGCTCCTCCAGACCAGTGCCCGTGTACACGACGTCAGACTTGCAGGCTTCAGCTGCTCTCACAGGCACGTGCTCAGACACCCCCAAGGTCATTTCCTCCTGGTGAGGATAGTTGCGGTTTGTATATTTATTTAGCAGCGTGTTTGTACAACTGTGTTTGTTGTTTTGTTTTCCGATGCTGAAATTTAAGAGTTCTTTACATGGGCCAGATAAAATGTTTGTCAGATACATGATTTGTAAATATTTTCACCTTGTTTGTGCTTTGCCTTTTCTTTTTATGAAACAGACTTTGTTTTCTAGAGCAGTTTTAACTCCATAGTGGAACTGAGCAGAGGGTACCGACATGTGCCATATATCCCTTGCCTTGACAGACGCCTACCTTATCATCAACGTTCCCCAGCACGGTGGCACCCAGGCAGCAAGGGTGGACCTGCGCTGGTGCATCGGGATGACCCAGTGTCTGCGGTGCACATTAGGGTTCACTCTTGGTGTGGCGTGTTCGCTGTATTCACTCTCGGCTCGCACTAATGTAGAATGACACGCACTCGTCATCACAGTATCCTACAGAGTCGTGTCACCACCCTAGTGACCCTCTGTGCTCTGCCTGTTCTTCCCTCGTGCCCACCCCGACTCTGATCTCTTTACGGTCTCTATAGTTTTTGTCCCGGAATATATATATACACGCACACACACGTATACATGCACACACATGCATATGCACACGTGTGTATACGTATGCACACAGACATATATGCACATATATGCATATGCATACACACATATACACACACGTGTGTGTGTGTGATGTAGTTGAAATCATGTAGCATGCAGCTTTTTCAGATTGGCTTCTTTCACTTAGAAATATGCACTTATGTTTCCTCTATGTCTTCTCATGGTTTGATAGTTCCCGTCATGTAAATGCTGAACAACATTCCGTTGTCTGGCTGTGCCACTGTTGGTTTCCTTGTTCATCCACCGAAGGACATCCTGGCAGTCTCCACGCTTTGGCACTTAGGAGGAGAGCTGCCACCATATCTGCATGTGAGTTTTTGTATGGACATAAGTTTTTACACTCTTTAGGTGTAAATACTGAGGAGTGCAATTGGTGGACCGTACGGTAAGAGCAGGTTTCGTTTTGTGAGAAGCTGCCACGCCGTCTTTCAGAGTGGTCGGGTCGTTTTGCATCCGCGCCAGCAAGTGGGGGGGGGGGTTCCAGTTGCTCTGCATCCTCACCAGCCTTTGGTGTTCGTTGGGGTTCTGGGTTGTGTCCGTTCTCGTAGGAGCGCTGTGGTTTCTCCCTGTTCGAATTTGCATCTCCTTGATGATGTTTCATGATGTGGAGCATCTTGGTGAGGAAGAGTTGGTTAAGGTCTTTGGCCCATTATTTAATTGCATTTTTTTAAAAAGACGTTTTTATATATTTTGATAGTAGCCCTTTATCAGATTTGTCTTTTGCAAGTATATTCTCCTAGTCTGTTCCTTTTGTCGCTGCTACCTTTCCCATAGCAGACTTTTTGATTTTAATGAAGCTAGGTTTATGACTTTGTTTGTTTGTTTCTTTCATGGATCATTTCTTTGGTATTGTGCCTGAAATTACATGATCATCTTGAGCTTCTTTTATGCTATCTTCTAGGAATCTTATTAGCCTGAGTTGTACATTTATGTCTGCAACCCATTTTTTGAGTTAATTTTTATGAAAGATGCAAGCTCTGTGTTAGTGTGTCATTACTTGTCTTGACAGGGTCTTTCAAAGAGCAAACATCCTTGTTTCGATGAATTCAGTTTGTCGACTTCATTTTTCTTTCACAGATTGTGCTGCTGTTGTGATATACAGGATATAATTTTGGACGTACAAAATCAAAAATGTTTTCTGTTATGTTTTATCTTATAAGTTCTGTAGTTTCAGGTGTTACATTTAGGACAATGACCAATTTTGAGTGATTTTTTAGTCCACGAAGCCACGCCTGGATCAAAGTTCTTTTCCTTTTCGCATATGGATCTCCAGTCTTTACTGTGCGTTGAAGAGACATCCATTTTCAGATTTTAACTTTAAAATAAAATGCAACTTTGTGTTTGAACGGCGAAAGCAGAGTTTAATTCAGTGGTATCCGTTCAGGAAAGGTTTTGCAGAGAGGACAGAAAGCAGCCAAAGAACACATACTGTGCATACTGTCCTAATGGCTTGCCCTGCCCCCGGAAGGGGGGGCGGAAGGGGGCAGGTTTCGTTACCCGCGTGACGGAGGCGGCTTCCCGCAGAGGGGCACGCTCACTCTGCCCTGTGCCATGCGTGGAAATGTGGCATTGGCATCGAGTGTGAGATGTTTGGCATTTCCAAGACTGAGAAAGAAAACCCCTGCCAAACAGCATTTATGTAACCACTTCTAAAACTGCCAAAAACATTATTTCCCGGGCTGCCAAGGAACAACCTCGGCGATGACCTTGAGAGTTTGTAGGGGTCCTGGCAGGACATGAGATGGAAGCCAAGGGGAGTTGGTTAGACATTAGGGAGCTTGGATTTTATTTAATGGCTGCGGGAGGCTCATAAAAATGACAATGAATTACGTCACTTAACAGGTTTTCTCTTTTGGAACAGTAAATATTCTATGTTCTTTTAAATTTTTAAATAATGCAAATTACCTTTAAAATGCAATCCCTAATGCACATGTCAAGAAATAAAACATTCTGTCCTCAAACCATGATCATTGCAGAGCAAACTGGTCCAATCTGTGTTAGTGGAGGTATTATTCTCAGCAATAGGAATTATCCTTAACATTCGTCAGCACGCTGAAAGTTGACAGTTCTATCAAAATGAACATTATATGAAAATATTTACAACTTATTGTTAGAGATTCAGATGAATGTTGGAAAGCTCATCCACTGTTTGATTAGAAGGTTACAGCCACTTTGCTCATTAAAAAATAGAAAGTTTAGTCAGTGGCATGGACCATTTCATATGATATTAAGAAAAGTGATACTTTGATTATGATTCTTCCTCTTTGAAACTGACTCTTTATTCACTGAACCAAAGCTAACTACCCTAGGTATCAGATACGCATTGCAAAAATTCATTAATATCGTCATTCATTTGGCTACACCGTTCATTAAGAAAGAGCCATTATTTAATTATGTCTCTGATGGTGTAGATATGACAGGACATCGCATCGAGCTGTAACAATTCCTGCTTTACAATCGCCAGGCCTCAGGTGTATTGTGATAACTGCTTCTCAGGAGCCCAGCTTCTCCCCTGCAAACACAATGCCGTTGGGCTGCTACCTGCAGCGGGAGAGCACATTACAGGGGAACAGAAACACCTGTGCTAGCATAGCTTGTGAGTCTTTTGCAATTTAGTTTCCTGATAATGTTCAACTTAAAAAAAAATCTTTTTCTAATCAATACATCTATAAAAGTTAGATTTTTTTAAAAAGAAGTCTTCTATAGTTCAAATTTTATAAACCGTGTGAGAGTAGAAATCGAACACCCTAAGGCAGACTGAGCTTTGTGGCCCGCCCGAGAAACGCACCACTGGTCGCCATCTCTCTCACCAAGTTATCTGCATGTGACCTTGACCATGAACCTGGGCTGAGACCTAAGTCGCAGGGGATTTTAAGATATGAAAAGCAGCGATTCAAGGAGAGCTGACAACTAATGTTTCAGTATTTACCGAGAAAGAGAAATTCATCTCACCTCTGTCCCCAAAGAGGCCTGAAAAGTCCTGGTCTGCCACGTAAGGAATTGTATCGTTTGGCAATTTTGAAAGGTATAAAAGCATGAAGGTTTCTCCTCAATTTTTGTTTTTAAGAATTTCGTAACAAAACTAAACAATGGGAAAGATGCCAATATGCAAAAGCCCTAAAATTGAACTAAATTTCAATTAAAACCATAAATCCTATCTACAGATAATGTAGCTCTTGCTGTAAGAATGGTTACATTTTAGTAGAGTGAATGTTTGCATAAAATTATTAAAAGTAAAATAAAAAAGTGTAACTTAAATATCCAAGATCTTTGCTTCACCATCTAAATAACAAATACAAACAAATTTTCCCACTAAACATGAATGCACATGTTGAAAGTAAGTGGTGGTATTTTGTGAGAGTACTTGAGTCTTCATATATACTTTTCAATATCAGTTACTTTTGTAATAGTTAGAAGTAAAATTCTCCCTGGCTGGCCTGGCTCAGTGGATTGAGCGTGGGCTGTGAACCAAAGTGTCGCAGGTTCGATTCCCAGTCAGGGTACATGCCTGGGTTGCAGGCCCTGACCCCCAGCAACCACACATTGATGTTTCTCTCTCTCTCTCTTTTTCTCCCTCCCTTCCCTTTCTAAAAATAAATAAATAAATAAATAAATAAATAAATTTTTTTAAAAAGAAGTAAAATTCAAAGTCGAAATTGAAGTGTGTCAATTATAAAATCCATGAAATCTCAGAAATGGATTAACGGTGTGTCGTCATAGTTAACATGTATAAATATTTTCTAAACTACCCCAGACGTTTAAGGGTGTGAAATCACACGCACTGGAAGAATTACCCAACATAAACTTAAAAAAGTATTAATTGAGCCATCTAAAGATCATTGTTGTAAAGTAACTATTTAAGTGTCCAAAAAAGGAGATCTTTTTCCTTCCCCTAGGTCTTGCCCAATAGTGCGATTACCCTCCCCAGGGTTCTCTGTCTCCAGACTTAGGGTTCCCGTGCCTCCAGCAAATGCTCTGCAGAATCTTCTCTGACTTTTTGTTAACATGAAACAACTTGGAAGAGAGCTACTGCTTGCACAGAAGGTGCATGCTCCAGGTCTGGTTCTGTGCAATGAGAGAAACGGAGTTTCAGGGTCATTAAGAGTCATGCATAGTCCGCATGAAATATCTTTCTCCCAATATTTACACTGTTAAGTCTGTATGTATTCTTTACCAGCTGAACTTAGTAGTTGGAAAGTAAACATATTTTATGTTTGAGAGTAATTTTTAAAATTTTAAATTGAAAGTGACATATGAAATTCATAATAAAAAACGACTGAGCTCAGTATTTGTATTTTATCTTTCTTCTCTGCAAACTTAATAGTGACTTTTTATTCTCTGCCACATCAATTTAAACATCCGACACTTTTAATTTATATGATGCTTTATAGAATTAGAACTTAGTTCTTAACTCATCAAGCTCTTTATATCTTATGGAATTTCAAACTAGTATAGTATTTAAAGTGTTTGCTTTTGATGAGGGAGATTCTGTCAATTTGTTATTAAATTCTTGTTCTTCTCATGACAAGATGGAAACTCCAGATGACTCTGAAATAATTTTCATAGTTTTATCCATACATTTATTATCACTTAGTTAGAAACTGGCCATATGTTGTTTCTAGGGCTACCCAGTCAGGATATTTTGCTATGTAGCAGCCCAAAGGGTCCTTTGGATGTTCTTACCTTCTGGCAGGGTTACTAAAAATAGTATATGTGGTTATTTTGTGGCAACATGACACAGTTTGTGCAAACCTAGTGGGAAAAACTAGTGAGCTTGTGTTATCGTTCTGTCTCCCCATCCTACGTGCTACTGGAGCCTTGGGTTTTCAACCCTCCAAGGAGCGTCTGATCTCCGTGATGAAGCAGCTCCATGGAGCAGGAGTGGGGCCCATGGAAGGGCCTCAGGAAACATTTTTTGTTTGGCTCAGTGATTAAATTCAAGAACCACTAGAAAATAATCGGAAAAGCTAGAAAGCACAGAAGAGTAAATATTCTTCTTTCAGGATGCATATTTAGAATAAATTGTTTCAAATGTTTTTATGCACCTTTGAGAAACTGAAAGACCAGTTTTTCAAATATTTCAAAACCTAACAATGGGATTATTTAAAAATTAAAAACTTACCATTCAAAACAAGGACTTGGAAAGTAAAACTGACTTTACGTTCATTAATTTTCTCCAACAGTTTATTTAACTCCGTACTATTTGTTTCTAATGAGCATGCCACGGATCACTTCATATATGAATTCTTCATTAGCCTCTGCTAATGATATTTTCATCAAAAGATTAGTTTTTAGAAAATTAAATTATGACTTAATTAGTACACATTAACAGCAACAACAACAACAAATGTACAGCAGATGTGATTAGATAGTGTTTTTGAGCCATTATTTACGGAGCAATGCTGGTGGTACTTTATGTCGAGGAGGTCTTTTGTTCCTTGAATACTGTTCCTTACATTTAAAAAATAAATGAGGTGCAACTTAGGGACTAATTTTTTCTCTTAGGAATTTAGAGTAATTACGATGCAGAGAAAGACACTGAAAGGGAGGTTGAAGTGTCAGCGGGTTTGTTCCTGGAGAATGTTTGACCTCACGGAACTGCAGGAGGTCCCCGGACCAGCAGGTGTGTCCGGAGGGTCCTCCATGCCCTAACATCTATCCTTCACATCAGCGCGGGGCGAATCCGCACCGGAGTCTGAGCTTTGATTGGTTTGTTTGACCCTAACTGCTGACTTCACTTGGTAACCCTCCAATTTGTAATCAAATCGGCTTTCTTTTTTTTCCCTGAAAGGACATTGGACATAATATAAGATAATCAATCCTACCGTAATTTCACTGAGTCATGAGTCTTGATAAAGTCACTAGATTTATTTTCCTTCTAAACTGCTTATTTCCTTGCTGTTCGCTTTGGTTTCACTTGTCTACTGAGACAAGACTGTGTCCTTATTTTCTTCTAGATCGTCTAGAAAAGTCTGAATACCAAATTTTGACTTAACATCTTTTTTTTGGCAACTTTTGCATGAGAAATGATAACAATTAAAAAATTCCAGAGTTAAAAGTAGCACACTCTTAAAAATCAAATTTTTAAATCAAAATCCAGATTGTTAAAATGACTGAACTGTGGCCTCCTGTAGGGCGTATAAAGTTAATAGAATAAAAACATCGGTAAAAGAAAAACCATATATAAGTGTATGTCATGTATGTATTATATAAATGCATATATAAAAATGCATGTTTATACATAGATGCCAGCTTTGTGACTAAATAACTTATTCCAAATGCTATACAAAGAAAGCTTGCTTAATTTTAAGTATAAACAATGCATGTGAATTACTTAATGTAGTCATGCTACCCAAAATACTGTGGTTCACATAAAAAGTGATTTCCTAAGCGAAAGTACTGAAGCTACTATACAGTATTTTTTTAAGTGATAGAAATTGAATAGAAATGAAAGAAATGATAGAAATGGAGGTTTTTCTGGAGAACTCACAGAAGCGGAGGTTACAGAGCAGCTGATTGCCACCCTGCGATCCCAGAGCAGGTGGGTGGCTACACAGAGTAAATCCTCGCAAAGCCCGTGGAACAAGGTTATCTTACTTTTTAAAAAATCCGCTTTATAGACTTTTGCCTGTCCATGCTTCCCCCCCTCCACTAAGTTAAGGTTTTATACTCTGACTTAATCTATCCCGTTCCCTTCAGCAGTTGCTATCCTTTGCCTAAGTCTACTATTAGTAGTGCCAATTCAAAAATTGTTATCAGGAGATGTCGCACTGACCTTCCAAAAAATAACCCATTTATATGTAACATCCAATTGAAAGAATTCATAAATGTACAAAGCACCGGGCTCACTGTGGAAGTTCACACCAAGTTCATCCATGTTTTGTGCGCCGACTCGACGTGCTTTCCCTGCCTGGAGCTGAGACCCTTCGCTGCGGCCGTGGTTAACTGCTCCGTGAGGCCTTTGAGAGGGGACAGTTCACCACAGTCCTTTCCTTAGGGTCACAGAGGGTGAAAACTTTCTGGCCGAAAATGCCTAAGAGTGCGTCCATCCGAAGTAAAGTACTAGACGGGACACTGAGTCCGAGGCGCTCAGTGTCCCGTCACGCTGGCTGACAGTCAGCAGTACCGTGGTCTCAACCCCCGATTTACAGAAGACACAGCAGCCTCCAAGGAGTCCCTGCTGGCGTTGACCGCTCAGGCCACACCTGGGTTCATCGTACCGCAGGTGAGACACGGATGACCACAGGCGGTCATAGGACTCAGGCCATTGTCCAGGACTGGGACAACTCGGATCACTGGCCCAAGGGTTTTCATCCATTTGGTGATATTCTTACAGGTCCACTCTGTAAGTCTTGCTCCTTATGCTCTTGTCTGGTGTCCGCGATCCAGGGTCAAGAAAGCTGCAAACCGGCGTGGTCTCAACAGGTGACCCAGAAACCAGTCAAAGGATAAAGCAGGATACTGTGACGCCGATGCACGCGCAGCGCAAGCCCAGGTCCCCGCGGATGAAAGCTCATTTTCCTCTGCGAACCAAAAGGGGCCCGGGTCCTGGCGATCAGGACACACTTCGATGTTCCTCCCTTACAGTGTCGGCTAATGAGTTTGAAAAGGGCTCAGGAACGTTACAGAGACTCATTGGTCTGTAGCCATAGAAACACGCCGTCCCCAGAACGAGACTCGGCCCTGTTCGATTGGTGAGCTCACCTCAGTGAACTCGGTTTTGCAAGCAATTAACGTCAGCCCCGCGCTGCTGAAAGCCAGCCGGTCAGGGACAGACTCACTCCCCAGAACACGACTCTGAGCGACACTTAATCAATGGCAATCTCACCGGAGTGAACGCGTGGCTTACAGATGGGGTCAACCCATCAGCTCTTCAGAGCGCCCACCACCGCTAAGCCCCACGCTTCCCCAACGCCTTATGGAGGGTGAGCCAGGCTGGTGGTCCCAGAGGGACCGCGCCTGATCGCCAGAGCGATGTCAGGAACGGGTTCACTTGTTGACTGTTTTGTTGCAGGGTGTCACTGATGCCTCTGTCATCCTTTGATGGCATTTATTTGGGGATACTTGTGCCAGAATATATTCTTATATGTGGTGAAGGAAACCTTTTCCTAGATACTGTTTTGTTTATAATTTTTCTTCTTTGACATTGCACACCAGAAAGTTGCTGGCTGCGATTCTAAATGAAAGTTAAATATATGTGTGTGTGTATATATATATGTGTGTATGCATAAGTATATACTCATATATACCTCTGTGTGTGTGTATAAATAATTTAAGGAACATCAACATTTCCATGCAATTTTTCCCTTCTAGGCAAAAACATAGCATTTCTGTTTAGTTTCTAGTTGTATATCCTCTAACACAATTTTATATAGGTTTTCTGCTTCTCATTAACTTGGTATTTTATTATTTTATCTGTTCAGTGGTAATTGGATTCTATACACTTCGCGCCTATACTTTCTCATGTTTGTTTATATTTTGCTGGCAATTATCAATTTTTTTCTAGATTTCATGGAAATACATCTGAAAAAACAAAACAGAAAGAGAGAGAGAAGGAGGAGCGGGAAGGAGGGAGGGAGAAAACCACAGGGCAGGGTAAAATCACTGATGTGTGTGTGCGTGCGTCTGTTTTTCGCTGTCATCCCAACTTCGGGTAAATCAGTTACTGGCAGGTTTGAAGCAACTGACACAACCAAAAGGGAAGAATCAGGCATGGCCTTTGCACGGTGATGAGTGAAGGGGTCCCCCCCACATCCTGAGTTGAAGGCACAGAGCAGGATCTGCTGGGAAAATGTAGTGTAATGTAGCTTAATTCACTCATCTTTCATTCTATGATCTGTGTTTTGCACTGTATTTAAGAAATCTTCTTATGTTAGTTATATAAAGATAGTCTTATATTCTATTTTTCAAAGACTGTACTTCTGTTACATACCTAAGTCTCTGGTACCACTATTAACTGATCGTGCAGACCAGGAAGGAGGAATCCAGTTGCATTATGACCCGATACAGAGGACTCATTTCCCCAATAACTGTTATGGGTTATTATTATTTCCCAGCTGATTAGAAATGCTCCCCCATGATATATCAAAGTACTGTGTATGAGTTTATTGTTGCTCTTGTGGCTTTGGGTTTTTCTATTCCGTATCATAGGATCTTTTTTTTCCCTATTCCAGCACTAATGTCACACTGTTTTAATAACTTGTGTTTGGCAAGGGATACGAGTTTTGTCCCTTATCACAGAAGTATAGAGTTTCTAGGCTCCAGGGTCCCAGCTGCAGACGAGCTGCATCCCCCAGCCTTAGACAGATTGGGGGTGTTTGCCCGCGGGTCTTGCAACACCCTGTGGAGTTTTCCAGACCCCAGACTCCAGCCATGCCAGAAATCTCTGCTTTGGCTCTTGGGCTCTGTGTGCCACTGAAGTTGTGTTTCCTGTCGGAGATGTCTTCCTTTTGGACCCACGCCGCCCGTTTTCGTGGCTGGGGTGTCGTTCTGCGTGTCTGGAGCACGCCAGAGAGCATTGCCACATTTGCTGCATCATCACACTCAGAGCAAAACCATCGTAAACCTAAATTTCATCCCTGTGTGTATAAACCTGATCCACATTTGATTACTCTTAAAGAATAAATCCAAATGCAATTTAAACATATTTTTCGGTTGATACATAGCTGCAGTACATCTGCAGTAACAAATCAATGTTGCCCTCAATATGCTTTTTCCAAATATGGCTGGGTCCTACAGATATATTATTATTTATGTTTTACAGCCACATATTTTTATTAAAAATAGTATTATCCAGCTTAGTCATTCACTCTATTATCCTTCCTTTTTCAATTTCTCCCATCAATATTTATTGAACATGAGGTCTAAATGTGTTTAGATTGTATCAGAATATTACAATTCCCACAAAGAAACAGATTTCCAGCTCCTGAATATAATCATACCCTATAATAAGGACAGTAAACACATGTTCAAAATTTATTTTAAACACGGTCACATCATGGGGAAAAAAAAGCATAGCATCTCACTCGAACTACTTTAAGAGGAATAATATATATTTAGATATATATTCCCAAGTGGGGGGCTTTTTAAGCCTTCTTACTTTATAATCACCGTTCTCAAAATAATTGGAAAGAGCATTGCTGTTTTGTTCAATCTTTTGCCACAGCTTCAAAAAGAAATGTTATTTGCTTAAGGTCGTTATTTTCTCAGAAGGAGCAAAACGGTTTCAATCATTTAAATCCAATTATGTGTATTTTCCATCTAATTCATCCTCCAAATAAAATCAGTAAATTAGAGGTATTATTGTCACCAGATAGAGATTTCTCAGCCAGCAAGGGAAGGCAATTCCAGCACCCAGGGTAAGGAATATCAAGCACCACTTTCAGGTAATGGATCCGGTATTCTTCGGATTCATCTGGCGCCGCTTGACCTTGCATTTATGCCCCAGCCACTGAAAATGAAAATCTCATTTCTTCTGGAAAGAGATGAGAATTCAGTGTGTGCAAAAATGTTAAAATGGAAGGTCATAAGGAGCGAAAAATACTGTTTTTGAGAATTACTATGACATGCATACTAGTTATATTGTGGCTAACTTGTCACTGAAATAATGGAACACTTTTACTGACAGCTCATTTATATGTAGTATTTAAATTTAAAATGGTTCACTTATTAAAATTTAATAATAGAAATTATTGTCATTATGGCCACAGGAGGTTACATATTGTCCCTGAGAATAACCCATAAAGCCATACTTACTTTTTGGGTGGAGATAGCTTTTATTTGAAGCCACAATGGTGCTCTAGTAAATACAATTTGAACATTATTTTAATTTTCACTCATGTAGTGACACGCCATTAATCTGAAGGTTCATTATGTAGATGTCTTCAAGAACTAAAAAGCTATGAAGAAAATTGGTGAAAAGCTGGCCTGGAAGTTATCTACGCAGCAGTCAAGAAATGGTTAAAGGGACCTTCTCTCATTGCTATCACCGGCACTACTAAATGAGAGAGCGTTTTTTCATTAGTGGGCAATTTTTATCCCAGGAAGAAATAGTGATGTTGTAGAGTCAAGAAACAGCCACAAAAGGAAGAGATAATATTTCAGGCAATAATCCATCTGAAAGATTTGTATTTTGTGTACTAACCCAATAAAACCTCTCCAGTCCCTGTCTGTAATTCAAGGAGGGTGACAGAGGGTGTAAGTTGTTGATGAAACCTAGGTCACCCGAAGTCCGTACGTCACACGGCTGCTGTTGCAGTAAGGGATTATCCCTATTATTATTTCCATTAAAAGTCACAAATCTCCGACTGCTTGATATGATCCTCGGGCTCAATGCATCGTCTCGCACAGCACTGCCCTGTTACCCGCACACCACTGTGTGACTCAGCCGTGGGCGCCTTCATTTGGTGGGGGGCAAAAGGAGCCTCCGAAACAGTCCATCATTTTTCCAAGCCACGTGGCTAATAAATGTTACACAAAGACATCACGCCCGGCCTAACTCCAGGGAAAGCAGAATTACAAGAGCAGTTGAAATAGAGCGGCTGAGCTTCTTAGACTTGCCGAGTGTCACCTTGGTGATTTATGTCAGTTATGGGGAGGGAGTTATGAAGGAGGTCTGTGTCAGCCCGATGACAACCCACAGGTGACACAGGGATGAACAGGGCAACCTGCAGTTCACTCCACATGCCGAGGCAGCAGAAGAAAAAGAAAAAGTGAGACTCCACCAAACTAAAAAGCTTTTGCACAGGAAATGAAGTCATCAGCAACATGAAAGGCGACCTACAGAGTGGTAATCATATATCTGATACGGGGTTAATAGCCAAAATATAGGAGGCACTCATATGATTCAACAGCAAAAATAAATCTGATTAAAAAGTGGGCAGATCTGAGTAGACATTTTTCCAAAGAAGACCGACAGCCAAGTGGTGCATGAGAAGTTGTTCAACATGACTGTTCATCTGGAGATCAAAACTACAGCGAGCCATCACCTCACACCTGTTAGAATAGCTTCCATCAAAAAGACGAGAGATGACATGGGTGAGGACTCGTGCAGAGGAAGCCCTTGTGCGCTGTGGGTGCCTTCACCAACGGGACATCCAACAGAAAAACAGTGTGGAGGTTCCTCAGAAATTAAAAATAGAATTCGATTTTTATTTTAACAAAGTCAAAATAGAATTACCATGTAATCCAGAATTCTACTTCTGGGCACTTGCTCGTAGACAATGAAAACACTAAGTGAAAAAGACACGTGCACCCCCATGCGCATTGCGGCATTATTTATAAAAGCCAAGCTGTGGAACCAACCACACTGTCCATCGGCGGATGGCTGGATAAGCAAAATGAGGTGGGTATAGATGTGCTACGACTCAGCCATGAAAAATAACGAATCTTCCCATTTGCAACAACATGGATGACTCTTGACAGTATTATGCTGAGTCAGAGAGAGACAAATAGACAAATACTATGTGATCTCATTTACATGTGGAATCTGGGGAAAAAAAGCTGCTCGTTAGAAAGATAAGACTGGGGGTCGCCAGAGGTGGAGAGGTTGGGGTGGAGGTGGGGGGAAATGGATAAAGAGGGTCAAATGTTACAAACTTCCAGTTATAAGTCACGGGTTGTGATGCATTGCAGGGTGACTGCAGTTGATAACCCTGGATCACGTGTTTAAAAGTTACTAAGACTGTAGATCTTAAAATTCCTCATTACCAGAAAAATTTTTGTAACTACATATGGTGACAGGTGTTAATAGACTTATGGTGAGGATCATTTCACAGTACATACAAATATCAGATTATTATGTTGTATACCTGAAAGTAATCTAATGTTAGATGCCAAATGATACCTCAATGAAAAAGTGTCCATGGATAAAACATATTTAGACATCTATGAAATAAAATAGCAATAAATAAGGAAGAAACTACCAAGTTACATAAATAACATGGATAAAAAAATGCTATGTTGAGCAAAATATTCAACACATCTTATTAAACATTGTATGATTCCACATATGTAAATTATGAACCAGGAAGAATAATTTATAAGAAGAGAAGGCAAATTGGTAATTGCCTGGAGGGAGGCGTCAGAGTAACTCAATGCAAAGGACCCTCAAGGGCAAACTTTTTAGGGTACGGGTTTTTCTTTTATTTTTTTAAAGATTTTATTTATTTATTTTTAGAGTGGGAAGGGAGGGAGATAGAGAGAGAGAGAGAGAGAAACATCAATGTGCGGTTGCTGGGGGTCATGGCCTGCAACCCAGGCATGTGCCCTGACTGGGAATCGAACCTGCGACACTTCGGTTCGCAGCCCGTGCTCAATCCACTGAGCTATGCCAGCCAGGGGGTATGGGGTTTTTCATACCTTGATTGTGGTGGTGTTTGCAGCTGTTCATGCCTGTCACTCTATTCAAGCATTTAGTTTTAGTATCAAAATGAGATCGGTGGGTTTCTATCAATTTTGAAAGGTCAGAGTTGAATCGAGAGGAAATACTGAAGGCGAATGAACCGCATTGTCCATAATGTAACCTGGAGCAGCAAACCAGCTGAGCCTACAGTATCTGACTTTTGACCTACCAGTCTGTGAGAAAAGAAACAGGTGCAGTTCAAGCTGTTAACCTGGCAATAATTTCTTAATGGCCACAATGCAAGACAAATACAGCCGGATGCTAAGCTTTCCATTTCTGAAACAGCTTTCTGATTCCAGTCTATTCTCTTACCCAGCCTCCAGGTCAGTTGTGAAAAGACTGAAACAAAAATTTATACTTCGTCAAATGTGTCATAAAACTTTCGGTCACTCCTTCTCTCTCACCTACAACTTTTATCATTGCTCCTGGCTTTCTCTTCTCTTGTTAAATCAGTGTTTTCTCTGCCCTAGCAAGCCATAGTGCTCAAACTGACTTTGATTTTTTTTCCTCAAGTTCTTGCCTCCCTCATCAAACCTCATTCATCTTTCAAGTTATAACTCTTCGAATTGACTTTTACAGAAAGCATTCCCTGGTTTGCCATTTTTGTATCTTCTATTATCTGAAGGGCTATAGCTCTTTTTAGCTATCAAGTACCATTTTTTTCAATTGTAACTGCCTTCCATAATTTAAAATTTCTAATACATCTTTTTCTGATTTGCAAAATGAATAGTAAGTACATGGACATAAATTATCATTGCATCATTTGTAGTGGCCACCATCTGCTGCATGCATGGAAGATATTCAGTAAATTATTGTTGAGTAGTTTATTCACTGAACATTCACTATCATTTCTTCCATTCACAAATTTGGAGAATATGCAAACTGTGGACTACCTAAGTATATTTAGCTATGTATTTAATTCTAAGTAAATACCAGTATTTATTTGAATTACCATGAAACAAATGCAAATTGGAGGCAGATGGCTAAATTTTTAAAATCAGCTGATTTTATGCATTTAATATTCTTGCAAGGTGCAGGTTTTTTCAGAACTGAACTGCTCTCCTTTTTCACTAATTTATTTAAATCATACATTAAGCTCCAAACATTCTAAGGAAATGCCTGAGTCCAACCTGAAGTGCTGTTAATTATTTGATAGCAGAACTCTTAATAAACTCTGTTCTGACCCAGTGGTCAGGAGTTAATTGGTATTCAAATCTCCCTTACTTGCTCATCTACCAAGAAAAATAATCATCATTTTGCTCCTCCTCTTGAGTAGGGAACATGATGTTTAATGCTTATTCCAATTAATTATTCTCCACATCTTTAGTCTTTGTTCATATCCAGAGAAAATGAAATTGTTCTTTTTCTGCAAATGGAATAGGACTAGAATTTGTCACTATGATTTTATGCCAGTTAATTAAAAGTCTGTTTAATCTTCAACTTTGCCCTTTTTATTTCTCTTCAGGCTTAGTTAATATCCATTATTTTGCTTTGGTAATACAGATACAGCTAGAAGTATCCTAACAGTAGACATAGAATTCATCCATTAAATTGAAAAATGGATGACATGAAGGTAATTTAATAGGGCTCAACCTAATTCTCTGTTCTGTCCCCAGAGTTGATAAACATCCTCGGGGGAAGAACCTTAAAGTCAATTTCCCTTTTCAAGGGCCTTTCTTTGGAGCCTTAGACCTTCTGGTATTGCTTGCTTCACAATCCCTCAACTCCCTGTAAATAACTGCACCGTTCACCTGGCATTTGCAGTTGTTTTGGGCAGAAGCATTTCTTTGCTACCAGCTGGTGCACCCCACTAGAAGCAAAGGTTGACCGGAAGAAGTTTGACACCTTTTCCCACTGGAAAGACCATTGAAGTTCACCAGCAGAGAATACGATATTGTTTTAATGACTGCCCTTCCTGCTGTGTTGGTCGGTGCCGAGGTATTCCAGGTGGAAAACGCTGGAGATCTGGACAGTGTTCTTAAAACAGACTTTTCACCATAATCGGTAACACTATTTGTGTCACCGAATGATGTTCTTATGGAGTCTGGATATGTTTTATCAATACTGATGGATCTGGAGTCTTACTTTCTAAGTGTTTCTCTTCAGATTTTCTTAATTTTAGGCCTATTGCCTGCCAAAGTCAGGAAAGTTCAGTCCAAGAAAATGCATCATGTTTTAATTCCTTCCTGCTTTTGAAGTAGTAAGAATTCTGAAAAAATTAAAGAGACCTTTCACTGTGCATTCTTTACATTAAATCCCCCTTCAGGTGTATGTACACTCATAAAACACCCTGTTGTTGTTTCTGAATTCTCAGCATTAGTCACATATTTGGGTAACGTGTCCCTTTGCGTGTGCTCCGAGGTGATCACTTGGGCAATAGGAGTGTTGCCTGCTCTTTGTTTTCCTTGAATCTTCTGTCCTGCAGCACGAGAAAATAACACAGTAAAGTTAAGTGCTCTGCATTCTTTGGGAAAGCCTCAGATTTCCATCCATCCTTACTGCTGATTATCGGTTTTATAACTTCACCCGTCCATACGAGACCCGTCTGTCTTGTAGTTAAGACAGCAGGCCCTGGAGTCAGACTGCGTGTGGACAGGTCCCATTTGGACAGCCGTGGCCTGTGTATGACCTCGAACAAGTAATCACGCTTCTGTGCGCCTCTTGCCCCTTCCATGTAATGGGAGAAAGGACTGGTAGCCAGCTCAGCCATAATAGAAATGTCTTTCTTCTAGGAAGACAGAAAACAGGTCGTGTGACACATGATGGGCGTGAAGAAAAGTGTTCTTGAGCGGCTAGGACACCGGCTGCACTCGTCTCCCCGGTCTGAGTGCAGGTCGGGCGGTGTCCCCCACGCCCAAGCGTCTAGTGTAGATCTCTCCTCTCCAAGCGCCTGTGCATCCTGAGAACCCCTCCTCTGCGTCCTTTCCCCTTGACCTCGGTCATCGTGGTGACTGCTCCTGTGGTTATGCAGAGAAACATCTTTGTGTGTTTGTTCGTTTGTTTTTGTTTCTTTTTTGCCCCTTCAGCTGTCCAGGCACTGTGTATGTAATTCATCATCTGTAGTACAATCATCTGTCTTTCGAATGAACTAGCATTGTGCTTTCTTTCGAGTGGACCTTGCTAAATACACTTGCGGGTCCTTTGTTAAACTTCCCATTGTATTCAGAGCATGAGTCATGAAATTATTCCAATAATGCTTTGAAATTGTTCTGTGGTTATCATGCTTTTTAATAGGCTAATCTGTGCCTGAAGCCCAGCCTCATGTGCGTGCGTGTAGCGTCAGAACCATCTACGAGTCTGGCGGAGGCGTTGGCTGTAGAGGCCTTGAGTCAGCCACTGCCGCGGGTCGCAGACTTCAGGGCTCAGTCTCCCCAGGATGAACACTATGCGAAAAGGTTCCTCTCACGTGTTTCTTCTCTTTGAATGTAAACAGTTTTATTCTGTTTCTGTGTGAGACTTTAAAACCGCCTTAAAATGTCACAACTTTCATATGTCAACACTTTGATTTATAAGCCTGTAAAATATATATATTTCATGGGAAATTTGCATTGTTACTGCGGAAGACGCTCATTATATTAATACTTCATACCATATGTAGCACCATCAGAAACCACTGTGTATGACATCATTGATTTGAAAATCACATCTGCCGGCTTAAAATGGAATACAATGTAAAATATACGTCTGTCTATGCTGAGGATGTGACCAGAAATTTCTAATTAAGAATCTATACTAAATGTACAAACTCATGCAATAAAACCATCGAGGCAATAGGAAGTTACTCAAATCTATAAGAGTGTGACTGTTTCTATCACAAAAATCAAGTCCATTAGCTGTGGGCTAAACTACATACTGAAATACCTGGTAAGTCACCTGATATCTGTGGTGCTGGTGTCTTTGTATTTTTGAAATAATGAATGACGTTCCACGCAGTTTAATGCATGGGGGTTGCACTCTTCCAAGACTTGCAGCCAAAGCTCGTTCACTGGTAATTGATGGGTGAAACCCTTTAGAAGGATATTAATTATTGGTAGTAATAGCAATTATTACTATTAGTAATTATTACCATTGCTATTATTACTAATAGCAATTATTACTATTAGTAATAGCAATGATTAGGATGCTTGCCATTTTAACTCATCTTGGTAAGAAGTGTTAATCAGGAGTGGATGTGGAAATTTATCAGTTGTCTTTTTATTTCATTATTACAATGATCCCATAGTTCTTAGTCATTAATCCATGGTATTATTTTAAGTAATATCACAATGTTGAATTATATTCCTGAGGCAAACCTATTTGTTTATCATTATGGAGATGATTTTAATATACTTCCTGGATCGATTTATTAATATATTAGTTAATAGTCCTTAAATGCATGAGTGAGGTTGGATGAGAGGTACTTTTTGATGCTTTTCATTCTTCCTTACGTAAAATTCATTGAGAAGTTATCTCATTTTCAATATTATGATTATTAGGTAAAGCTAATATAGAAAAAATTTATTTGCACAAATACCAAAATTCAGTGTAGTATTCTAGTATAGTGATATATGGATAAAACCTCATTTCTTAAAATTTAATAGAATGTGCCACAAGTAACTTCAGATGTTTTAGGCATAATTTATATCTATACACAGTGAAATGTATACTTTTTAAGTGTACAGTTTGTTGATTTTGACAAACTTACCCAATCACCTAACCGCCAGCCAAATCAATATACAGGATATTTCCATCATCCCGTAAGGCCGCCCTCTTTGCTTTATTGTCAGTTCACTCACCACTTGCCTTAGGCACACATTGATTCCTTTCTCTTCATAAATTATTTCTGCCTCTTCAAGATCTTCATGTACATTTAAAAAATATAATGTCTACCCTTTTCTGTGTGCTTTCATTCCTTCAGTGTAGTTCTTTTAAATTTTCCCCTAAGACATGTCCCGTAGCAACGGTGTGCTCCGTTTTATCGCCGAGAACTATTACTGCCTTGGATGCAGGGACCTCCCTTGGTTTGTCCACCCACCCACTGATGGCTGTGTAGATGGTTTCCCGTTTTTCCTTCTGTGAAGGAAGTTTCACTGAACCTTTATGCAGAAGTCTCTGTGGATTCATGTTTTCATTTCATGGGAGTGGAATTGTTGTGTCACGTGCTATGTCAATTACCGCCTTTAGACATCTGAAAGTTCAAATCAAATTTTCAAATAAGAGCCAAAATAAAATGAGAGAAAAATGTCGTGACCTCCAAAATGATTCTCTTTCCCTCTCGTAATGAGGGTGAACTTCCAGATAAGTCAGCGGGCATTCCTGCTCTGTACACATCATGCTTTTGGAAAAGTTGACAAAACACATTTTTAAAAAATACTTTATTTATTTATTTTTAGAGAGGGAAGGGAGGGAGACAGAGAGAGAGAGAGAGAAACATCAATGTGTGGTTGCTGGGGGTCATGGCCTGCAACCCAGGCATGTACCCTGACTGGGAATCGAACCTGTGACACTTTGGTTCACAGCCCGCGCTCAATTCACTGAGCTATGCCAACCAAGGCTACAAAACACATTTTTTAATCCCCTCGCCACATGTGCCATCAACTGTAAAACACCTGGAACGTCCATTTCCACAAACAGGAAGCCTAAGAACGAAAATGTGGACAGCGACGTTGGTAAATATTTGGTGCTATTTCCCACGAATGTTACACTTATGGTCCATGAGACTGAGGGTGTGGCTCAAACAAGACTTTGTCTAGCAAAGGGGCCGGGGGGGTCAGTAAGAGCACTCGGATACAGTTCCGGGGTGTGTGTAGCAGCTTGCACGACCTTTAGAAATGCCACCTTCACTCCCCAATCACATATTTTCTTCTTAGCCCTCCTTCATGGCAATTTCTGCCAAAACAGTTCTAGAACTTACTGATTCACCTCTTTCCTCATCCCTTAACCTATTTTTTGCACTTGGTGCTGCTGAACGGTTTAAAATATTAATGTCTTGTTTTACTCTTTATTATACTACATCTTCTTTGTACTTCTCCTTTCTGATTCCGTGAAAGGAAAAATGCTAGAAAAAGGGATTTTCTAAGTAGACATTATGTCACAAAGGAAAAGCTCCTGGGCCTTGAAGGAGTGTTGCTTTGCTTTCTTCTGTGTCCTGGGTGGTGTCCCCTGGCGCTTTGTGACCTACCTGGCTGGACACCGACACCAGGCCTCGCGTCTGAGTGCTCAGCCCCACCCTCACCCCCACCCCCAGAGTCAACCCCTGTGCTGGGAATGGATTTTGGGGGTCATGGCTGAGTCCACCGTGAGGTTTCTCTGAGGCCTTCAGAATGACAGATCGGCTCCCGTCTGGGGATTTAATCCCGTCGGAAGCACCCGTTTGAGTGACTGAAACTGTTTCTCCTTCCTCTTTGCCTTAATGCCAATGACCTGCATTGCACTAACATGTACAATTTTTATATTTAAAATACCTTCAAACCCCCGACTTAGCTTCCTTGGAGACTGAGGTTTATTTCCACTGAGATCTGTCACCTGCTCACACATCTTGCTTGGTGCTGGCTATCTGCCTGAGCTCTGGGGAACAGAGCCGCCTCTCGGAGGTGGTTTGGGCGTCTTTTTCTAGCAGGACAGTCCAGCATGACACGCACGGGCCTCTCTTGATGACAGCTGGCAGTCCAGCGAGGATATTTCCAAGGCCCACTCTTCTGTCTGTCTGTCCGGTGTAAGTGCTGGATCGGGCTGACCCACGTCTGCACCTGGAAATATTACCTGTTGCTCCCAGTATTGAAACTATATCAATCGGTTTTGAATGCCTCTGCATCTCAAAGATACTGCTTTAAGTAAAAACAAAAAAATCAATTGGCTTTCCTTTCAGTTCTGAGAAATAATAGCATTTTACTAGCAAACCAAACACCTGTTCACTTTTGAATAGGGATAGCTCTTCAAAATACAGGCAATGAGACGTGAGATTGAGAATACATAATTTTAGGCCTTCAGTCTGAATTCTTTGGAATGCCCTTGAAGGAAGTATAAACCAGAGTTGATTATATTCTTCTTCTCTGCCTCTGTGGTGCTGGGGCGACACATTCGCCAAATATTGGCTGAAGTCAAGTCAAACCTAGCACAGGTGAATGTTTGTAGTTTTTCTTCATCATTAATTGTTAGGGGCTTGACTGAATTAAAAAAAAAAACCTTTGCTATATTTAGTTGCACGTGAATTTGCATTTATAGCTGGAACCCATGTATTTTTGTGCCTGAGTATTCATGTTACACTACATTTTTTTAAAAGATCTCCTGTCTCCAAGCTCAGCTGTGGTTCTTGGTTTTGGATCACACCAACCGTCCACAGCAGCAGCACCGTGACAACCATGCGTGTCAGGGACTCCCTCCGTCCTGCACTGTGGTGGTTTCGTCTCAGTGCCGCATCTCTGTCAGCCCCTCCGCTCCTCCTCACTGGTGCCGCACGAGGCGGCATTTTGGTGGAATAGAATTCCAGCCACAGACACAGCCCTTGGGGTGACCTCTCCAGTTCTCCTCCAACGGAAGAACAGCCCCTTTTGGTGGGGGTCAATCCAGGGCTTCCCGAGCATTTTTAAACTAAGTTTTGGGAAAGATTAATGTGCAGATAAGAGAAAATCAAACACTTATCAACATAATTTTTATTATTTTAAGACTTGGATAAAAGGGCTGAGTGTGAGGATTTTAGATTCTAGGAGGACAGCTTTTAGGATGTAGGAGGATTTCCATTTCTGCCTGTCTGGGGTTTTATTTTGTAACAGTTCGCATCACTCTATCGTGTTATAATATTATCCCACTTATTTATATTGTCCTCAAAATAGTTTTACATGTGTTTTCCTACTAAACAAACATTCATTAAAACGTGTGCCAAGATCTCCGTCACCCTTCTGAAGCACACGGCACGAAAAACACCAAAAAATACCACCAAGCTATCTATGTAGAAATAGATAAATATAGATATATGAGTTATTTTGAGAGGCATCCATAAAATGGACAAAAATGATACATTTAGGTAAGTAGTTTAAATTGCAAAGGAAATTTTTTTTTAAATACTTTATTTATTTATTTTTAGAGAGGGAAGTGAGATAGAGAGAGAGAGAAACATCAATGTGCGGTTGCTGGGGGTTATGGCCTGCAACCCAGGAATGTACCCTGGCTGGGAATCGAACCTGGGACACTTTGGTTCCCAGCCCGCACTCAATCCACTGAGCTACGCCAGCCAGGGCTGCAAAGGAAATTTTAAAAAAGCAGCTGAGATAGAGAACTATGGGAGGGAGGGGCGACTTCCAACGCGGTGCTGGAAAGGTCGCTGACTCCGGGTGCCCGTGCAGCTGACGCTGATGGGGAGGAGACCCGAGGCAGGGGGAGAGAGCGCCGGAGAATGGGGCTGGCGGTCCGAATCTGGATGAAGTTGCTCCGGTGAGGGTCACATACATCTGTCTGTGGGGACGGCAGAGGGGCGGGGCGCGAGATGCCCTGGAATGTGCAGGGGTAAGATCGCGCTGTTGCTTGCGGGCCGTGTTAAATGTGCTGGATTGTACTTTTCAGGCCTAACCATGCAACATGGCCAGCATGTTATCATTTGCACACAGAAACGGTAATTTTATGTGGTTGGACTTATTGGAATAAGAAGGCATGGACATTCCTAGGACAATAGAGTTACACATTTTCAGAAGTTGACTGTTGGGGTAAGAAATAATGGCAGAGGTCCTTGGGAGGCTGTCACAGCGGTCCTCGTTTGTGAACAGTGGCACCCTCAGTTACGGTGAGCAGGAGAGACTGGTGGTGAAGGTGTACTGAGCGCCTACAGGACATCAGAAAACTGAAGATGCCAGTTCTTTGTTTCACTCTGTGTGTGTGTGTGTGTGTGTGTGTGCATGTGTGTGTGTTTTAGATTATCCAGCTCTTTCTGGTGTGACACTCCAGTTAAACGCCACGGGATATTTAGAAACACACAGTCGAATGGATGCTTTCAACACAGGGTGACAAATAGGAAGGCATAAGAAAGCGTCGAAGTAAGGAACCTCGGGAACAAATTAACTGATGGAAGACATCATCATTCCCTGGCCAGTTTTCCCTCTTCTCTAGCCATCTGCACCTTTCCAAGGGTCCACGGGGCTCAGAAGTCCCCACAGCCAGGGGCGGGCGTGAGAAACTCCACCCCCTGGGGCACAGCTGCTCCGGAGACGAAAGGGTGTCCGTTCCATAAACTTTTCTATACCCGACATTTGCGTAGGAAGAGAGATATAGATCAATGTTATTAGAACACTTTTGTGCATGTGGGAAAATCAGTGAAAGGCCATAAACGCCCGTCTTTGCAAACACTACATAATACCTTTCAGGGGCCGATGGGGCTCAGTGCAGAAACGGAACATGAAAATTAATAGGTGCGCTCCCGTCTTGACAAAAGAGGCTGATGGAGCCCACCCACTCAGCTCACGCTTCTTGCGCGGAATTGAAATGGCACCTCTAAATCTCCGAGATAGGGAGAGCCCTGCGTACCTCTTCTGCGTGGAGACACTGCAAAAATATTGGCCGAAGCGAGGATTTATAGGATGCCTCACCGAGCACCTTCACTCTGACAATAAAGAAGACAGCGGGATGGCGAGACGGTGGTTGAGACTCAGAATAAATCACGTGGCGCCACAATAATTCCATAGCACTTAGCGCTCCCTCACCACCCCGCGCCCTGCATCCCGGCAGGCTGTGCTTTAAGGGAATTATCATCCTTCAAAGGGATCATAGTTTAGTGTTTAGAGTTTGAAGCGATGAAGAAATATTAAGAAGAAAAGTTGGCAAGAAAGAAAGAAAAGATTCAGTGAGGTAAATGCACTCTGAAGTTTCAGAGACGAGTGGTATTTTGTGCTCCTAGTCTTTAAAAGGAAACCAAAAAGAATAAACAGAGTGTGAGGAAAATTATTTTGTTTTTTTTTTTTGCTAGGTAAAACTAAGAATTAGATAAAACGAAAATTCACAATAGTAAATTGGTAACTATTAGTGATCAGAGCTTGTTGGCTTTAAATTAGCGTGGTTCTTATTCAATGATAATGTTGGTTTTTCACCCTGAGAAGGAGAGAGAAAACTACCCACGACAATGAAAATTCCTCCCTCCGAAGATGGACCTGTTTCCCGTGATCGGTCTCCTCACTCTAGTGGCCCGTCTTTACTGCCTGCCTTTACTGCCCATCAACATCAGGCAGTCTTGAGTCTTCGTGGAGAGCGAAGATGGCCTATCTACCGTCTGTCTCTATGCTTTACACTTACCTCTGTCTTATAAATATATTTCTTTTAACCTTTTAGGAAACTGTAGATTAGCTATTTCACAGTTTAAAAAATGGCTAAGCTTGAAATAGGCTCCGTTACACGGTGGGAAAGACTGGGACGGGAAAGCTGTTTTGGGAGCATTTGGGCCACGAAGGGGCGGCAGGAGAAAAATGCGGCACGGCGGTGCCTAGGGTGGGGGTCCAAGACGGGAAAGTGAGATTTCCATAGCCGAATCTATGTCCTGCTGCTGCTCAGAAGATAGAGCGTATCTGAGGGGTTTACCAGCAAAAATAAGTCAGCTTCCCAAGAAAAAACAAGGTGGTCTTGCTCGTTAAGGTCTAAGATGTGATTAACAGCATTACCGTGAACTTGTTTTATTCCCAGTTAACTTATTCTTGGTGATCATCAAACTAGACACGTGTGCACCTGCTACACGTGGAGACGCTGGAGGTCTTGAGAAGAACTCGCGTGCTTAGGTTGTCATGCATGCTGTTTTCCTGAAAACATCTGTTGCAAAGCCAGAGAGTCTGCAAAGAACAATGATGAAGATTCTGCTTCCCTCTCTTCCATTTAGGAGTCAGCCCTTCTCTCATCATTACAGATGTACTCGCTCACCGGCCCCAGCACTGCTCCCTCCCTGGCGTCTCCCGGACTAGGGAAACCTCTGGAGTTCTGAACTGTGAGATAATTTGAAATATTGGTGTCAGTAGGGAAAAGGGAATGACCCCAGTGATAGATAGGGAATCTTCTTACAACTCAGGCACTCTATAATTCTTAACTTTCGGCAAATTTAAGGATGATCTAAAGACATTTTTAGCTGATGGCTTATTAAAAATTTTTGATGATGGATCACTCTGTGACTTTGGCTTATTAATCAAAAGAAGTTCAAGGAATTGAGTGGCATTACTAAGAGCCTATCATTCTTTATTTATGAATCTGAATACATTTTCTGTAAACCCACATAAAATAGAGAAGTAAAAATAAAATTTCTCCTGCTACTTTAATTAGCCTAATAATCAGTAATTGTCATAAACAAATAAATCACTAATAAATATGCCCATTCATTTTATGATTGGTCAAATTGTTAACAATGCTTTTTTTCCTATGATAAATACTTAACAATCTAAATGTTAATAGATTTATTTTAATTAATTATCCACCACTAATCATTTTAATGGTTGTTTAATCCTAAAGAAAAACACGTTAACACTCAGCACTTTATGGTGCATCCAGTGAGCGCTGTTTGCTGGGACTGGTGGTGGTTGTCATGGGAGCAGGCGGAAGGATCGGAGACGGGGCAGCTCTTAGGTGAGAACCCAGGCAGCTGCCTTTCGGATACCAGCCTGTGGCTGCAAGGCGGTCCTGGGTGCTTCTGTGCTCCTGGTCCTTCCGCTGATCGTGAAGAACAGGAAGCAGCTTGGTCTCCCGGGGATGGTGCGGTCAAGTTCATCAGCAAAGACGAGCTCCTCCGCGGAAAGACTCCACAGCCTCTTTCAGAGCTGTGGGCGGAGCTATGTTCACGTGGTCTCACTTCTTTGTGGAGCTCTGCTAGCAATGACACCTGTGTTTGGACAGGGTGGTCGATGTTTTAGGCTCCATTTCACATTTTGGGGGCGGGGGGAAAGGGAGCCGCAGAATCCACCCTGCCCGGTGTTCGTTTTAGTTCTTATGGGAGCGGAGTTTCGTGATAGGGTACACGGAGGCACCCCAAGGCCAGACCTCGTAAACAACAGCACATTGTCGTGTGTCAGTTTACAGTAAGGCATAAAATTTTGAAAACTTACCAGAATACATTTTAAAGCAGAATTTAAAGTTTTCTGTGCAGTTTTAAGATCGTCTATACAAATCCTGAATTGTTTTGCAGAGTAACACATAAAAATTCTTCTACTTCAAGACTCTTTTACACAGGAGGATGAATTTTGCGTGAATAAAAACAGGAGCAGGCCCCATCGGTTCATACTGGGGTCCTGAGAACTCAGTCACTGGTACCCCATCGGGCCCCCAGCTCCGCGTGCATGGGCCCGCCTGTGGTTGATAGCCGGCGGCACCCTGAGTCTGCACAGGTGGCTAGAGCGCTGAGCACTTGTGGAGCACGGACGCGTCGTGACTGGAGTCATTCCAAAAATGACTGCGTAAGGGTCACACTGGTAACTGTGGTTCAGAGAATTAGCACCCGGTTGACCTGCCAGGTGTAGCCACGAGGAGTCGCTCTTACAGGAAATGCGCGGAAGGAACCCTGAATCAGCACACCGGACGTTCCCCGCCTGGCTGTGGGCAGCTGGTGCCGGAGCCGCGCCTGGTGCCCGCTCAGAGCGCCCCAGGATAAGAGGTCATGCGCGCTGTGGCTTCTTTGGTGGAACAGGAGGACAGGGTCATTTTGCATTTTAGACATTATGGTTCCTAAAAGGAAGTACAATTGTGGGACCTTTAATGAGGTTTTAAGTGTCAGTAGCGCTGAAGGTGTTACTGTTATAATAGTTTGGTCTGATTTATAATCAAGATGTAAATGAGATAGGACATTCCCAAGGAACATTCAATGACGTTAATTTTTCATAGACTGAGCACAAGCATTTGAGGAGACCGTGTGTAAACCATTTCATTCACCCCAATCCACCGACTAGGGGGCGTTTTATGGATTGTTCTGAAAGAGCTGGGGTTATCTTGGAATTTTGCTCTGGAAGTTAATGTCTAAAAAAAGCAATAGAGAGAAGGTTTGTAGATTACCAAAGGTTATTTTATATATAACACATGCAGCATTTCAAATCAGTGAGAAAGATATCATTGTTTTCCTGAAACTATGTTGGGACAATAGACTAGCATTTGAGAAAATTTATCGATAGTTTAAATGTAAAAGCAAATATTTCATCATAACAATAAAAATATGGGTAATATTTAAAAAACTGGGGTTTTAAAAGAATTTAAATGATACTAAATGTGAACTCAGTAAAAAAAGCAAATCTTGAGCGTGAGCTAGGGCCCCTGTCTCCCAGTCTCTGTGCGTGAAGGGACCTAATGTCAGTAAGCATCATTTAGAAAATACTAAAAAAAGTGATCTCACATCTTAAAACATCACTTAGGAGATATCCAGGATATCCGTGTTTCAGCCGATGGAATTTTATCCAATTACACCCCTGGAGGTGCTCTCACACTGACTCGGGTGATAAAGGCCGCAGCGAGGAGGGCCAGAGGACGAGCGACTGAACTGGAGATGATGGTAACGCTGGCGGCGCCCGCTGCCGCGCCCGAGGATGACCCGCTGGCAAAGTACCGCGTTCTCATTCTCACACAGTTGTACATTTCTGCAATTCTGTGAGGTCGCAGATTTGTCGCATCTCTTCGAAAAGTGCATTAGAGAATGGCATGTAGACATATGAACTACTTTGGTGTGAGCTTCAATAATTTTCCATGACATCATGAAATGTACCGGTCGTGAAAACAACCAAAAAAACACTGGTTATGAAAAAGAAATACTTTCAGAAGGAAAATAGAAAGTCAGACATTGCTCCAAAGTACCTGCAAGAAAGGTACTAATACTTCAGTCTTTTAAAAATATATGTTGAAAAGTACGATATGATGGAAATAACGCAAACCAAACTTTTCATGCCGGGAGTACTCAGCAGAAAGGACTGTAGACAGAACACTGAGCATGCGGTGTTTCTGCCACACATCAGTGAAGAACTACTGTGGAACCAGCCACGTGCCCTCGATCTGATTTGAGACAAATGTAGGATTAGTCAAAAGCAGTGTGCTAAAGTATTCATTGGGCAAAATGCACTTGAAGAAGCGTGGATTTGGGGGATAGTTACTATAGTTCTCTTTCTAAATAGTCGGAAAGGATATTTCCAAAGAGACTTACTGATGAGTGCTTGCGGTGAACACGGGGACTAGTCATTGTCCTCCTGGTTAATACTACTTAAATATAAGACAAAGTGGTTCAGGGTTACGATCATTACCAGATAATTCTATCTGGACTTCTTTGTTTATTGAAACCTGCTGGTGCCGGGCACTGCCGGTGCGCTCACACTGCATTTCAGGCAAACTTCATGTGAACACTGACACTTCAGGGGTCCATTGAGTTGTTCCAGGAGTTTGTCTCATGACCTCGTACCCTGCAGAGCAGCTCCGAGGGTTCAGCTTTCTTCTGGGCATTTATTAAGGGAACTGGAGTTTAGCAAGCAGAGTAAACAAAGCTCATCCTGATAAATACATACACCAGGAGATACTGAAAAAGAAATCCTGGGAGGCCATTTATTGTTCTGTTCTTCACTATTTCTTCGCTCTATTTTCCTAGAAGAATACAAGATAAATTGCCCTTTATTCTGTACATAAGCATATTTTTGTAATATTCGCCAATTACTACATTGGGGATAATTATATCATAGAGACGACTATCTTCCTAATGAATTAATGCAAAAAAGTGCTACAGTGTGCTGGAAAGGCACTTATTAATCCTTGCAAACATTTACATTTTGCAAATGCTCTTTAAAGGACAAGTTTTTATATCCCACATACTCCTCTAAAATATGTAAATTATTTCACAATAGTTTAATGACATTAAAATGCTAATTAATGATACTTAACAGGAATCGAGGGCTCTCACAGGATGGGCTCCAAGTGGTAGGAAAACAGCTAATTTATTAGAACATAAAATTTTCTCTTAAAGCTATTATGTAATGTGTCTGGGTAGAACGTTGCATGATCTCAAGCATCAATAGCTCCTAGAAATTGTTCTGTTTTCCTAGCACCTTCTTACCTACTTTCTCTTTGGAAACTTTTTTAAAGCATCATTTTTAAAAAAAATCTCTCCACATTTCTCTTTATATTTCGCTTGTTAATGATCTTCCCTCCTATTTCACCCAGAAATTAGACGCCTTGGGAACCTGTAACTTAGCTTGCTCTAACCTACTTTCGGAGACATCTTCCTCAGTTGAAAAGATCATCATGTAATGACCTTGAAAAATACTTGTCAGTGGTGTCTCACTATGGTCATCATTTGTTGCCTGCGCTGTAGACGGGATCATGCAAGATGCGTTTCAGTTCCTGAACATCTGCATTAGCACAGCGGCATCACGAAACTTCAAGATTCCCAGGCTCCTTTGCAGGTAGAACCCTACGTGACACTTCTGGACCCTGAGCTACAGGAAGACCCCTGGCTGGGGCAGGGGAGACGACGCTTTCTCCCTTCCAAAATAAAGATCCAGGTTTTTTGGTAGGAGAGGATTATTTTGAGCACAAATGCCAAATGATACAGTGCTGAACACGTTATTTATAATATTATAAATATTACACACAAGGTTTTCAAATGCCCCTGGCATTGCGCCGGTGTATGTATGTGCTATATCACACCATTCGTAGGAGGTAGGGTCGTTACCGTTTCAGTTTTACGCACGAGCAAATACTTGCTGGAAAAGAAGTTCGGGCTGTCCCCAGGTCACAGTTAAAAAATAACAGACTTGTACACATTTCCAGAACACTCCGACCTCAACACTCATCTGCGTAGCTATCACCCGGCATTGCTGTGGTTCCCCAGTCCTTGCATGGCTACCCCTCTCCAACCTCCTCAGTAGGCCCCTCCCTCCTGATGCGTTCTCTTTTTCCCATGTATCTCAAAAGACTATCGTGTACCTCTCCATCACTTAAATACACGCTACGCTGTCTTTTCGTCGCGTTTTTGCAGGTAAGCCTCGCTGGTCCTCACCCGTCCCCTTTCCATCTGGTGACTAGGCTACTGTCTCTCAAAGTGCCGCCGAGGTTGCTCAGTTGTCTCTGCGTTGTACTCTCGCGCGCTCCAGCGCTGCGCTTACTATCGCGCTTGCTGCTGCAAACCTGTTTGTGGCCGAGCTTCACAAGCCACCTCCGAACCCAGAGCGCCGGCCCCACATCGCCGTGGCTGCTTAAACCAAACACGCGGCCCTTGAGAGCGAAGAAAACAGGCTGCCTCAGAGGGAAGAAAAGTGCACTCTGGAAATTTGGGACTTAATTTCCCACCCTGAGAGGAACAAGATGATAGTTCATTTTTCTCACGTACAGATTTGGCCAAAAATTGTCCATAGACTTTTCAATGTGCTGTATTGATGACACTATTTAACTGAAACCTAATGATAAAGACAATTTAATTTAACACTGTCCCATGATATGAGCTAAAGTATATTTTAACACCCTAATATCCAAAGAAAGTCAGTGGTATGAATCTAGAGACATTATATAAAAAACACTAGATAGATGCATGTGTGTGTGTATAGCATTATATGTAATAGTTTTGTGCAACTTGAACTACATAAATAAGCAATGTGACTCATTAATATTTATAAATCTAAAGATAAAAGGTAAAAAGGTTTTAACTTGAGATAATAATTATATACTTGAAACCTATATAATTTTATTAACCAATGACAGACACTCCCATAAATTCAATAAAAATTTAAAGACAATTTTTTTTCATGGTACCTCATAGAACCAAACAAAAGTCTAAATAAAATGATTTTAGCATAGCTTTAAAAAACTGAACTTTTCAAAATTAAAAAGTTCAATTTCAGATTTCTTACACTTCTTACTAAAACATTAATTAACATAAATCAAATTTGTTTTATATTCTCTAGGGATTCAAGATTAAATTAGATTTTTACCATCCAAATACTATATTTAATTAAATGAGTAAAAGTAAAGTAATAAACTATTTTTATGTGTAGAAATTGATCCATATATTAAGCGGATTAAAAATTAAGTGGGTTGTATAAAAATGTTTTCATGCAAAGGATTAGAGTATTTTAACAGATGTCTAAACTGTATTAATGAAAAATTAGGATTTCAGTTAGCTAAAATCATTTTGCATTTTTACAAAGTTTAATAATTTTATCGGTATCACATATGTTACTTGAAATACATCACCTATAAAATGTTACCAGTACTAAGAAATTCTACTTTATGAATGAGGAAGTGGTGTGTGAATTATGTTCACCTCATGCTTCATGAAAACAGGTCATCTCTCATAAGGGCAACAGGAAGTTGTCTTAATGAACTGCTGTGTAATTGTCCCCATGCTTTAGTACAGCCTGTGGGAGGTTGTGCAGGTCATCACTTTATAGCTGTAATATGAGACTGGAAGTTTATTGGCACTTTGACAACTGACTTGTGTCCTTCACTAAGTTTATTTTATGTTTAAAAAAATCACCTCCTTCCTTTTTTGGGTCATTGCTGTTTCTCATTTCTGTTACTGGCAGCCCAAACGACTGTGCCAGAACTATGGGATTTCTTTAGTGTCCGTGTGTGAAAATATGTTTCTCTGGAACTTTTGACTAAATAAAGTGCACGCGATCTCAAAGGTTAAGTGAGCAATGAAGTGTCTTTGAATGGCTAGGACACAATCACTTCTCCATTTTTTCTGATCTAGAAGAATCTGTTTGAATACGTATTGAAAAATAAACCATCTCCTTTGTTAACACACTTATTTCGTGCTTTTCTCAAATACCTGTGCTGCTTCTAGGCTTATGCCTATGTCAAAAACAAATGGGTGAATTCTAATTTTAAATGTAAGTACTTTATCAATTTCCTCTTCATTGTTATAAAATATACTTCATAGTATGAAATATATATACTATATAGTATAAAATATATATAGAATAAAATGTATATACTTCATATATATGAATATATATATATATACTTACATATATATTAATACTTCATAGTGGATGGCATTAGTTCATCCTCCTCCCAAAGCATCACAGGTTTGATTTTTTACCATATTGAATAAATAAAAGGTAGGGTACGTAATAAAGACAGAAATATTTACAATCTACCAAGCACCCAAGCACTGTGCCAAGTCCCTGACATATACTAACTTCTGTAATTCCAATGATGACCCTTGCAGGTAGAAAGTAGCGACACACAGTTCCCACAGTGAGGAGAATAAACTGAGGAGCAGGGATTCCACGATGCGCCCAAGGTCACATTGAGTAGGTACCGCAGGACTGGAGTTTGCAACTGAGCGCTGTGGCCTGGGCGCTGTGGTCTATACTCGGAATGCCCTCCTTCTCGCCCCGGTCCCCCACACTGCACTGTCCTTTTCAGTTCCCTCCGTAGGAGGTTTCTTCGGTGTGTCCCAGAGGTAGCCCCTCAGCCATGGCTGGTTGCCTAGGTACGATAAACATTGTGGAATAGCCCCAGTAGAGAGGACGGCGTATCTGTGACAGTAGGAGGAGCTAGTCGTTAATAACAAGCTCGCATCGGCCAGTGTCCAAGCTGGCTGACGTGGACGGCCACTTCCCCACAAGCTGAAAGAAAATGCACCGAGACGGAGAGTGTGCGGCGATCTCTCCAGTCCTGTGGGAAAAAAGAAACGTTGTCTTGCTCCTTCAGCCCCACCCATGAGCAGTTTGGTTTGTTTGCAATGACCAGGTGGTGGGGGAGGGTGGCGGCTAAGAGCGTCAGAGAAGACTTGCAGGCCACAGAAATGACGGTGCGTTGTCAGTTCTAGTTACAGTTCTGTGTCATCACTGTGTGGGTGATTCGGAAAGTCCCTTCCTAATTCTTCCCCTTAGAAGAGATGCAGGTCATAAACTCTATCCAAAACTTACTTCTCAAAAAGATTTCCAAACTACTTTTTATGTCAAAATGTATACACGTTGGCCACAAATACCGCCAGTGTGTGTGTGTGTGTGTGTGTGTGTGTGTGTCACTCCTACGATATGGTTCCTGGCTCACAGCTCTCAAAACTCCTAGAATATCTAAGAGTTAGAAGTGATGAAGGTATTTTTGATTTGTTAACGAGATCACTTCTAGAAAACACCTCAGGGAGGACTGGGGCCAGTTGCCAGTGGAGCCAGCACGTGATTGTACGTGGTTGGCTTGTACGTGGTTCCCAGTCCCATCCCTGGGAGGGAGGAGGAGGGGAGGGCAGAGGTAGGAGATTGGAACGGGGGATGATTTAATCCATCATGCCTAGGTGATGAAGGCTCCACCCAAACCCAAATGGAAGGGTTCAGAGGGCTCCCAGAGTGGTGACCACTCGGGGACAAGGGGGGCGTGGCACTCTCAGAGAGAGAGAGAGAGAGAGAGCCCCTTAGCCCTCCACCTTTTCCCCCTTCCTGGCTCTGTGCATCTCTTCTATGTGGCTGTTCCCGAGTTGCATCCTTTTATAATAACCAATAATCTAATATGCATAAGGGCTAAGAAAAGGGATGCTCTGCAGTAAAATCACAGAAAATACGGTGACAGAATGTTAATTACCCACGACTTTTAATAGGTGGCACTTTCGGGAATCATTAGGTAAAACACATTAGTCCCTGAGCTTCGCTCTGTTTGACAAAGGAAGGCCCATTCCTACTTATTTTTTTTTCACATTTATTTTTAAAGGTATGGTGAGTATTCTGTATAGTTAATGATGAAAACTATTCAGAAATGGCTTCTATTGAAAATAATGCATACCAAATATTTGGGAACACATTCTTCTATTATTTCTGTAAGTACCAATTTAGGCCCAGTTACACGCCACTGGAAATCTTCCTTTCATGAAAGATAAATAGAGTGGAAAGTAATGAAGAACTCTGCTCAAGACATGCAGAGTAGAAAGGTGTCCTTCCCCTGTTTACTTGAACAGCGTGTTTCAAATGAAAGGCACTTAGTTCTATAATTTCATAAAGTACAAGTAAATAGTTCTCTTCCAAAATAGCATGCTTCAAATTATGTTCTTCAAATGAAGTTATAATAAGTACATATTCACAACCACGGAATGCGATCACCTTTACAAAGGACACTATGGGATGCAGAGTTCTTTTGATAATGTAACTCCCTAGTTAATCCCACCAAAAGAATGTTGTTAAGTATGTATTATTTGTTCCTTCGGTTTGGGTACAATGAGGGGAAATACAGAGAAGTGTAAATCAGTTTCCTTTCCTACACAGTTCAGCATGCTCTTGAATAGAAAAGATATATATATATATATACACACACACAAAGACATAGGTAAAATATAAGCAGAATACACATTCCAAATGATGAATTGCAGAACCATCTGTCTTGTTGACGTGATAATGCAAGGTATTAATTCTGTATCACATAACCTCTAATTTAAAATAATGTCTTTTCTTAACTAAAGGCTTAAGGAGAATTTACCATTTCTATGGAGCCTGGAGTTTCAAGGCAAATTAAATAGATACTATCTGAATAGCGAGTAATTTCTCCTCAGACTGTTATCTCGGGTCTTTCTGGAAATCAGACTTTGTCTTCTCCGGGAGGATGTTGTTACCTCAGATGCAGATCCTGGGATAACTTTCCAAATGACTAATCTGCAGTGTCTCAAAATAATATCTGAAAATAATATCTGTCTCAAAATAATACATATATATGTTATTAATCCTCTAGAGGAGTACATACGTATTCCTCTGCCACACTTTCGGGTCGGTGAACAGTCTCAGACAGTGTGTGCCCTGGGGTGGTTCGAGTCAGGTCGATAGCAGAGTCACGGGCTGAAGTGTGGAGGGAAGGCTTCCCAAGTGTACGCGCTAGTGCATAGCTGTTTTCCAACACACAGCTTATGCATGCATACGTAGGCTTTTCCAGATGCTTAGGACTGTCTGTAAAGAGGAAATTCTAAAAATGTGAGAAATAACATTGAGGTTAAGCACTATATTTTACCAAATATTCCAGACTGTCATGACTATAAGGCATCATGTATGTGTGTGTGTGTATTATATATATATATATATAATCACATGTAGCTATACATGATATATATACAGCTTCACCCCAGAGAAGTATTAGGGATGTTTTTGGTCACCCAATGTCATTACAATTACACATCTTTTCATTATTTCATATGAAAACCAATATTATAACATATGTTTTGAAAAATGTAATGTCCTATACTGGCCTCTCCAGATGAAATTTTTTCACAGATCGATTTTTACAAAATGTATGTGATAACATTGTTCATTCCTCTTACAGTGGAATTTCAATATAAATGATAGCCATGAAGAATTTTGCCATTTTGAATGTCACTAACAACTCTCTTTTGGATTTCACGAAATATTAAATGAAAATGAGGTTCTCAGAGGGCCTTAAAACCTCAGCAGAATCTGAGCAATAAGAAAAAGAAACTCGTGAATTACATGGATTAGCGCGGGGTCAAATAATGGTTGCGGAGGAAGTGGGCGGCCCTCTCCCTCTCCTGGCTAGCCTGTTGCCTAAGAAACAAAGGCTGAATGATTGTACGAATGACCTTCTGCCTGTGGATTTCAATGGATGAAATTATGTTGGACTGCAATCTATGCAGAACAAGAAAGCTAGCTGTTAGGGTGGCTTTATTAGGTAAAATGGAAAAGTTTAAAATACTTGCTGTACTTTCCAAGAGTTTTTTTAAAAATAAATGTTTCTTTTTTTACTAGTTTTTAAAAGATTTTATTTATTTATTTTTAGAGAGGGAAGGGAGGGAGAAAGAGAGAGAAACAGCAATGTGCAGTTGCTGGGGGCCATGGCCTGCAACCCAGGCATGTGCCCTGACTGGGAATCGAACCTGCGGTGCTTTGGTTCGCAGCCCGTGCTCAATCTACTGAGCTACGCCAGCCAGGCCAAGAGTTTTTTTTTAAATAAATTATTGTCACAAGCTTAGCCTATGTTATTAAAGTCCCTATCCCATCAAGTCTCAAGATTGTAATACCACCAGTCAGCCAGCATGCTGATTAAACACCTCTATTTCCACGTATCTGTACGGGAAGCTGTTCTCCCAATCAACTCTGGCTCCTACCAGTAGAGCTGAATTTGATTCCAGCAGACACCCAGATAGTATCAGCAGGGTGTCGCTTTGACGAGCAGTGAAGAGTTTATTAACTGGTCTCTGTCTGCTGGACTTCCAGCAAAAAGGAATCCTGCACAAGCAACCACAGAACGCCTTCACGGAGTTGGCCAAACACATCTCATAAATTTTCCAGCACGGAGGAGCCTGGTGATGCATTACCTGTGACCATTATAATAGCCCTCTGTGAAAATACCAGGTATTCACTAAAAGTATAAAAGCATCACCTCTCCCTGAGAAAATGACCTTGGACTCCCTATACGGCCCTATAGGAATTCTTGGCACATTTTAAAGAGCACGCCTTTTCACACAGATGAATTCGTTGACAAGTTTGTTGCTACAAGAGTAGTTTGTAGTTCCAGTTTATCATTTCTTCTTTGAGTTCTGTGTGTTTTATTATACTTGAATAAAGCATTGTGAGTTCATTATAATGATGAAGAAAATAAATTAGAAAGTGATTAAAAACCTTATATCTATAACCAAGTCTTTAGAAATGGGTATATATATCTCCTAAAATATGAGAGTCATACACTTATGAATAATATCTAATAACAACTATTATGGAATACAAGAGGCATTTATTCATTCACAAATAGTTCTGTGGAAGATCCTATTCTACTTCTGGGAAGGAAGGATATATATTTTCCATACTTATATCTGTATCCTTATATCTATCTCCAGCTGATTATTATCCATAACAGACTTAAAAATGAATATTAAACAAACAAAAATAATCAATTGTAGCTATTATACTATAACAATTAAATACTTGATAGAATTCTTAGATGGATATATTTTATCTGTCTTTATCTGATTTTAGTGTTAAGATAATTCATTCATTTCATAGAATAAATTAGTAAGTTTTCCTTCTGCTTTTTATCCTGGAAGAGATTGTAGGAAACTGAAAGGTTATCTTTTTTCAATTTTTTTAATCCTCACCCAAGGACATGCTTAAAACCCAAAATCTAGGCATGTGCCCTAACTGGGAATCGAACCTGTGACCTCTCTGTTTATGGGATGACACTCTAACCAATTGAGCCACAGCAATCAGGGCTAGAAAGGTGATTTTTGTGTTGATTCAATTTGATACATAGATACAGTAATAATTTGATATCTGTTTCTCTTTGTGTTAGTTTTGTAAGATTTTTTAATTTCACATAATTGATTCATTTTATGCTTCCATTATTCATACTATTCTGTTACTATTCTTTCAATGCCCATGAGCTCAGTAGCGATGACCCCTTTTTAAACTACAATATTGGTGATGTGCGTCCCTCTTTTTTCTCGTGGTTAGTTTGGCTGGACCTTTATCAATTTTTATCGATCTCTCAGTTTCATGGATTTTCTCTATTTTCTCCTGTTTTCATTTCCATTGATTTCTGCTGCAACTTTATTTTTCCTTTAGGCTGGTTGCTTTAAGCTAAATATGTATTTTTTCTCTAGTTTTCTAAAGTGAAGCGTGGGTTATTGATTTAAGATTTTTCCTCTTTTGTGTTATACATATTTAATGCCATAGACTTTCCCCTAAGCACTGCCTGCTCTGCACCCAACAAGTTCTGGTGAGTTGTAGTTTCGGTTTTGCGTATTTCAAAATACGCTTTTTAAATGTCACTTAAGACTTTCTTTACTGGCACATGTATTCTTTAGAATTGTCATGTTTAATATCCAGCCATCTTTTTGTCACTGATTTGCCATTTAATTTCATCATGGTTTGACAGCACACTTGATATGATTTGCCAGTAAGAAACAAATTTGGACGTAAGTGAGGAGACACTGTACTTGGAAGAATTCCTGTAAGAGAGAGGGGCTGGCGTAACACCAGGGGGATGACAGGGGGTTACTGCGCTGTGGGGAGAACTGGCGGGGTTTCACAGGTTCAGCCGACAGGTCTCTCGTGCGGGGAGGCTGGACGCAAGGCTGGAAAGACGTGGCGTGGGACGGGGTAGGAGCTAAGGGTGGGGAGAGCAGACCAGTACGAGGTGTTGTGTCTTGAGGTCAGCCTGTACTTGGCAGGCATTCAGGGTTTGTGTGCTGGCTCAGGCTGAGGGTGGGTCAGAGTTCAGGAATCTGGTGGGTGGAGAAATACTTTAGCCAAATTTGGTAAACACCCATGTTGTTCCGTTTGAACCAGTGGGGACAAGGGGTCCAGCTAATTAGTGTGAGGCAAAGATGGGGACTTGGTGGGCCTTTTCCTGGTTGTCGTAGGGGAACAAGCAGGCATCCGTGAGGTTGGCCTGGGCCGTGTAGGGAAAGGTGTCCCTGTGCAGTAAGCCCTTCTCTGTGGCAGAAAGGAGGGGGACGCGTGGGGGACACACGGACCCTTCTGTGTTCTGGTAGCCCGAGGCTGGGGGAAGAGTCAGCATTGCTGACTTCTGCTCTT
This sequence comes from Phyllostomus hastatus, assembly GCF_019186645.2. Classification (NCBI taxonomy): domain Eukaryota; kingdom Metazoa; phylum Chordata; class Mammalia; order Chiroptera; family Phyllostomidae; genus Phyllostomus; species Phyllostomus hastatus. Next base: position 19,332,271 of record NW_025333607.1, on the reverse strand, counting down.
GTCAGTTGTTCAGATGTGGCCTGTCTTGGAGAACATTCCTGTAAATTCTAGAAGAATGTGCTCTCGGTGGTCGTTGGATGGAGTATCCTGTGAATTTCTCTCACATGAACTTGAGGGGAGGCGCCGTCCAGGTCAACTGGCGTCTCCCTGATTCACCCCCAGTCACCCACCAGTCCCAGAAAGAGGCGTCTCTAACTACGATAACAGATTTGTCTATTTCTCTTCTTAGTCTTACCCATTTTTGCCTCACATATTTGACACATTAATGTACATAAAATTCAAAAATTGCTGTCTTGGAGAACTGACTTCTCTATCATTATATAATGTCCTCTTTATCCTTGATAATTTTTCTCGTTCTGAAGTTGGTTTAGTGTGGATTTTGAAAAGCTGCTCCAGATACCATGATGAAGTGCATCTTTTCTGGTTGGTGTTAGCTTGGTATGTTGTCCTCTATCTCCACTTATAATATGTCTCTGTCTTTATATTTAAATTGAGTTGATTATAGACAGCGTATAGTTGCATTTTTGATTGTCCTTTATTACAATTGCTGTCTTCAGTTGATGTATGTAAAGCATTAGCATTTGAAGAGATTATGAATCTATTTGGATTACATGTATCATGCCTGTAACTGTTTTCTACTCGTCGGAATTGTTCTTTATTTTCTCTTTCTTTTTTGGATGTAAACAAGCATTTTATTTCATTCAATTGTATCTCTCTTTGGATATCAGTTGTATATCTTTTTTTAAAAAAAATGGAGTGCTCACCTTTGAACTTGAAATCTACCTTTATAACCAAGTCCCCCATCCAGCAACATCGCAGCCCTGAGTGTGTGGTGCAGGTTCTTGCTGGCAGGACATTTCCAGGGCCTTCCCCAGGCCTGGTGACATCGATGTCACTCACTGCACTCGCCCAGACACTGCAGTCACCCAACAGATTGCTGCTATTGCTACTTTAAACAACTCTAATTTATATCAGTTATGAATAAGGGAAATAAAAGATTCTATTTTACTTTCTCCCCCACCCCATTTTCAGTCCTGTTTCTTTCTTTAGGTGGATCCACACTTTTTACCTTTATTATTTTTCTGTTCCTGAACTTTTAAAAAACATTTCTTGCAGGGCAGGTCTGCTGGTGATTTCTCTCAGGGTATTTATTTTTTTATTTTACTTTATTTTTTGTCTTAGAGATTCTGTATTTTTCCTTCACTTTGGAGAGATAATTTCTCCGCATATAGAATATAAGATCTGCAAATTGGTGATATTATGCTGCTGCATTATTCTGACTTATTACCGGCATTAGCCGAACTGCTAAGTCTATTCAGAACTTTTCAAACCAAAAGTAAAAATAAGCCTTTCCCAGAACCACACTTGGATTTGATAATTTGCTATAAACATATACAGGACTCACTAAAACCTATTATTCCTGTGGATATATTCATTACAGAGAAAAAAATACAAATTAACCAGCCAGAGCAAGGAGCACTTAGGAAAAAATCCAGGAGTTGACCAAACACGGAGCTTCTGGTCAACCTCTGCCTGGGGGTCGTGGGCAGCATCACCCACCGCACACACACTGCGTGGTGACGTGCGGAGGGCATCACTGACCAGGGAAACTCACCCCGGCTTCGGGGCCCAGACTTCTCACTGCATTTTCACTGCACAGTGACACTGGATGGGTTCATTGGCCATGTGGCTGTACTCAAACTTTAGATATACCCGTGCCTAAATGCATGGTTGGGGGAACCATCATTAGTCACCTCCTTAGCATAAAAGGTCATGTGATCCTAGAGGTCACCATAAATACTGAAAACACTCCAGTCAATGGGGAGATTCGAGAGGTTTAGAGGTTACCCGCCCTGAGGTCACGTGGGCCCAGGGCTGGCCATCCTGTGGTTGGGGCCACATACCTTACTACACAGTAGAGGTGGTAACCTTTTAAATTTGATTATTAACAAATGTGTATGTTATAAAAATGATTTACACATCCGCTTAGTCCTCTAGCTAACTAGTAATCAATTTCAACTTGGAAATCCATGTTCTCAGGCGTATTTCCAAGCAGTGGATCGGGGGCATGGTGGCAAAGCAGAGGGTGGTGACAGTGCACTCGTGGTTGAACTGTGTAGATGACTCCACCTGGGGACATGGCTTCAGAGAGGATGTCGCAGCAGAAAGAGACCCCCCAAATCGCATAAGTGTTTCTGTTAGTTGCTTCGTCAGCGAGCAAGCCACCCATGCGCAGTGCCCCGAGAGACTTGTTTCGGTCCACCTGCTAGTGGGGCCAGGCGCCGAGAGAGGTCGCAAAGCCCCGATGATGGTGGAGAGGCAACTCAGCCACCGAGCTGTGCCGATGTGCGGGAGGACTACCGAGTGTCTTCAATTTCGATACCGAAGTAGTCATACCTGGCATCTAAGCACACTATTAGTTTGGTGTCTCCAAACAAAGAGAACCAATAGGATATATGATCGCTCTAAAGGGATTTCCTGTAAGGAGCTGGCTCATGTGACTATTGCAGTTCCAGCCGGGACCCAGAGGCCTGAGAAGCAGAGAGCTGATGGTGTGAGTTTCAGTCTGGGTCCGAAGGGGGAGCACACAGACATCCCGGCTGGAAGACCCCCAGGCAGGCAGAGCCCTTGCTTACCCAGCCCTTCCTTCCATCCAGGCTCTCGCGGACGGCGTGAGACTGACTCATCTTTGGGTGGGGCACTCAGATTACTCCACTTATTGAGCAGATGTTTATCTCATCCAGAAACACCCTCAAACATCCCCGGATATAATGTTTAACTAAGTATCTTCTGCCATTGGCCCCTCAGGTTGGCCCATATTAACCATCACGAGAACCATATCTTAGAAACAAGACTTACGTCCCACGAGTAAGAGCAAAAGAAAAGCAGACCTTGACTAACGAAGGTGAATGCCACCAAACCCCGACAGTGTCCAGGAGATTGGCCAGAAGTGGAACAACTTGCTAAAAAAAATAAAAATTTGGAACAGTGTCACAAAAATTTTTAAAGAAGTCTACAATGGTCATCTATAGAAGCCAATAGACAATAAAATATGATGTAAAAAATAGGTGGATACGGACTTAGAGGGATACTGATAATAGCATACCCGGATATCATCCAGGTATATCATCCAGGTATTGAATTAGTAAATGACACAAAGTAATTAAGATTAATGTATTAAAATTGAGAAAAATGGTATAAGATGGGGGTAAAAATATAAAGTTTGACCATGAAATTGCATTAGTAAAGGGTGAAATAAGCACTCTATGTATCTGAAGGACCCTATTAGCAATTCACTGGACAGGCATTCTCACCTGCAGCACACGACAGATTTCGGACAGGGGACAATGAAGACCCGGGACCGGCTGTGAGAGAAAATGAAGAGGGAGGTGACACTCGTCAGGACCAGTGCGGGAAGTGGCGGTGACTGAGTGTTTCCGAATTGCAGAGACTCCGGAGGTGGGGTTGGGGGGAGAGCAATGCCTGCGGGGCACAAGGAAGAGGTGCCCTGGAGGGGCTGATTAGCTGACCCCAAAGTGTAAGAACCGCGGAAGGCTGCTGAGCTTCATCCTCGGGCGCGGGCGCGGTGTCATTTGTTCTGCAGCGTTCTGCCGTGACAAAGCCCAAAACACGCTGAAAATGTCACCTGGCTTTTCCATTCGCTGGGGGACGGTAAATTATGGAAAGAGATATTTGAACAAAAGCAGAGTCTGTTTAGCTAACAAGCAGAACTTGGAGACTATTTTGACAGACGGGTGCATGATCTATTAAAAAATACAACTGTCCTATACCCAGGCTAGCAGAAGATTCACGTATAAAATGACCTTAAGGTGAAGATGAAATCAAGGGTGTGATGGAAAGACGTTTGTTAACATCTCAGGAAGATTTAAGACGGAGCCTGGTACCCCCTCAGCTGGAGGCGAGTAAGCCCAAGACTCCTGAGGGCATCTGCCCACAGCAGCCTCCTGACAAGCCGCCCAAGGAAGCCAGAGGTCCCTGTGGAGAAGAATTACTGATGTGGCCGTAGGGGCCCCGCACCAACCAGTCCCATGTCTAAGGAGGACACGAACTTCTTAGAGAGTTGAATCGGATTTAACTAGTAAGGCCCCTTTTTTCTCCAGACAGGAAACAGTCTTAGTGAGATTTCCATATGTAAACTTGAGCCTTTTTTTATTGTACAAGAAAGACATTTGCCAAGGTAGAATGAACAGCCAGAAAAAAAGAAATTACTGTGAAACCGTACTCGGAGAGCAGATCAGACCTAATCGAGGGATGGTCATCACACCCAGAACTAGGGAACTGGCGGCCTGGGATGGACCGGCTTTCAGAGCATTTATCACTCGCTAGGGGTGCTGAGCTCCCTATTCTTCCCGTAATGGAAACGACTATGGTGAAATCGTGTATATATATAATTTCGCAGGACTGCGGGTCAAGGTGAGCCACGAGAAGGTGCTTACCAGTGTTCGGGCTGAATGCACATCACACGGGATCGTAGGCTGGAACCAGACATCTACCGTCCTTAGTTGAGTCTTTTTGGGGTCTTGGTAGAATTTGAATTTATTTTACACAAACATCGGAAAGTGTGATCAGAGAGCAGGCGGTGGTGAAAATAAATCCAGCCACACCCTTTGCAGAGCCACCACCGTGGCGTGGAGTCTGTTTCCCTCTCCTTACATGTGATGAGGGCTGGTGACATGCTTTTTCTTACTTGACTGCGTACATCTGAGACGGTTTGACTTTTGATGCTAAACATCAAAAACCTCGAAAGCTTGTGCTTTTCTCCTGCTGAAGCCCTGCGTCGCCATGCTGTGAGGAAACCTGGGATGACACATCACAGGACGAGAAAGCCTGCCATTGCGGACGGCCCAGCTGTGGCCGCAAATGCATGTGTGAGATCATCATCCATCAGTCAGCCCCAGCCACACCGCCACCTGCATACAGTCGTTAGGAAATCCGAACCATCCCGTAGATACTAAAGAGGGAGAAGATTCAATTCAGTAATATTCCCAGAAGAAAACTACAGGTGCAGATAACTTCAGCGTTGAGTCCTGTCAAATATACAAAGAAGATGTATTTGCAGTGTTGCATAAACTCTCTTAGATACTGAAGAGAAAGGGGGACTTTCGTATCCATCTTATGGGGACAGCATCCCCTAGACTCCAAAACTGAACCAAGATATTACAATAAAAGTCAAATATTGACCATGTGCCTCATTATCAGAGACACAAAAATCACTTATACAATGTTGTCATATTGATATCAGCAATAAGTAAACCAGATAATACCTGTGACTAGGTGAGTTTTCTAATGCAAACTAGTTTGTGGCATTTTAAAGTCAATTGAAAATAATTTGACATATAGCAGATTAAAGTAACCATATGGACATATTAAAATAGATGTACAAAAGCACTTTAAAATTCAGCAAGTCCTCACGATAAAATTTGTTGGCAAGAAAGGAATGGGATGCAAATTTAACCTGAGAAAAGTTTATCTGTGCAAGTTCTAAACAAAACTTAGTTATGAAAATGTGATATCCTCCTTGGTGCAGGAACAAGGCAGCCTGTGTGCTCTCCTCATTTCTGTGTAACACTTTTTCAAGAGAAGCCAAGCAGTAAGCTAAGACAATAGAAAAAAATAAAAACACATGTTGAAAAGGAAAAAGTAAAACTCCATTCACAGATACATTTGTACAAAGACATTTGTAGAAATCTCAAGTCTACAAAATATTTATTGAAATGAACAGTTTTAGCAAGACTATATAACTCATAGTCAATTGTGAGAAAGTAATTATATTTCTCTATACTGGCATCAATACCTTTTAAAAATGGAATTAAATAAACCTGCAAAAATTTTTTAAATAATGATTTAAAATAGGTTTCCAAATAGGCTTCATCCAACATGGCAAAATCAGCTATAACCTTTTTAGATTCTAACTATGAAACCTATATGTTTTACTCTAAAAAGGAATAATATTCACCTAATAATCAACAATTTGATGAAATCACTATTATTGGTAAATTATCACATTAGTTCTCAAGGGGCATAAAAATTGCACAGAATCCTGTGCCTTAGGGAACGTGGCATTAGAGAGGCGAGCCAAGCGGTCCAGAGTGTTCTGAGCTATTTAGGAAACAGTATTACTATGCCATGACTTACTCCAAGCAGCCGGAGCTGTAGGCACTGTGTGGGGTTGTTGGTGGCGGTTGATGGTGACACTGAATGTAGGGGTCACGCCTGGGAGGACAGAGAGTTCAAGGAGGCGGCCGGGCGGGGAAGGAGGGCGTGAAGTGGGCCATCGTGGATGTGCACAGTGTTAACCAGGGATCTCTCGTGTCCCACTGCGCTGGAGAAAGATGGCTCTGTGAACATGTATCTCTAGTTGCAAACTGTTTTCTTTACTATTGGGGTTGATGCGGGCATGGTTGCTGATAATACCAATATTTCTTCTATGCAGTTTATTGGGGAGTTTGTTTACAGGTGCTGGCAAGGAATGTTTACCTATTATTGACCAAAGAACAGCTCTTCTTTATATTAAGGCTGGCTTTTCTGACAGACAACTGGGAGAGGTGGTGATGGGGCAGAGAGGGACGTGTCCTAGCCAGCGCCATCACCTCAGTCAACCCGGTCATCAGTGGAGAGACAGACCCTCTATTTCCATACATTCTAAACGACATGCTCTAAGTTTGGTATCTTCCATCTCAACAAAGCTATCGCTATGGGTCTATGTATCCATACGTTATAGCTAAAAAAGCAAGATTGAGAGTTAGCTTGACTAAGCCAAGTTCACGTGTTTGCAGGTAGTGGAGGTGAAACAAATATGCAGGTGGTATGAACATAGGCCTGAGACCGTGTGGATTTACCCTGTAAGCCACAAAACCGTGTTTGCTCGCTTTGATTTAAATCCTAGAAAGCAGTGACTATTGTAGTCGGGAAGGGAAAAGCTCTTAAGATAATAAACCTTTTTGAAAGGTATGCAGTACAGGGTGCTTACATTTATTACTTCGAAGAAGATACGATTATACCAGGCAGGTCTAAGGAAAATAGCAAAGCAAAGCAAACTGTCACCTCCTCATAGTTGCAATCTATGTACATTGGTATGATTTCAGATTTTCTACTTTCCTGTGGAGTTACTTACAAAAGCCTCACAATGTCCTACGTATTACTTTTCAATTTCTGTTTTTGACACCTGTGGTCACATTGTACTTACATCTCTCCAGCTACTCTAAAAACTCACTTTTTCTGACATGGTTAGTAGATCATCCACTACATAGAAATTATGTTCTTAGGGCCCGCAGACATAGCATTCCTAATCCACTGTCTGCTGCTCGAACCCCATCATCCCCTTCAACATGCACTTGGTGTGGAGTCAGCTCCTGCCATCTCTTCTCGGCGTGGCCACTGAGCAAGCCCAGGGGTGGCAGTGGGGCCCTGACCTGGGCTCCGGCTGCTCCCCGTCCGTTAATGCAGGAGGGGGACGGAAACAGTCGAGGAGTTGGACATCTTGTCTCTGTCGACAAGCTTTTCAGCGTGATGCCTCAGATGCGCAGAATCTCCCAGCTTACCCCTCTAGAGACGACGGCCTCGGAGGAGCGAAAGTAATGGTTCGGCTCCTCAGATGAAAGTCTGAAGCCCTCTCCAAATAAAATAAATTATGCATCTCTTGATGTTACGAGTCGTCCACAGTGAGCCGAGAAAATATGCTCAATCACAAGCAGCTATTTCCCTTCATAATAGGATGCTTATAAAAATTCGTTGAGCTTGAAGCAAGAAGCAATAAAGACTGTGTTACTTAAAAAAAAACATTGAAGGTGTTATGTAAGGCCTTAGGAGAGCATTCATCAAGCTCGTTTCAAATTCAGAGACTTACACTTATTTTTTTGTTTTCGTTCCTTGATAATCGCCACACAATTTAGAACTTGATGGAAGTCTTAATTGGTGTTACTGCTGCCGTTTTTATTTCTTCTTCAACAGGTAAAACAACCCCTGAGCAAGGGGGCTTTCTGCTGCCCCTTTGATCCTTACACATGAAAAAAGCGTATCTTTATTCTCTTACTGATTGAATTACTTTTCAATTCAGTGTGTTACTGCATTTGAAAAAGGGAAGGAGTTTTTGAATTACCTGAAAGGAAGGCTGTGTTTTGGTGAATAGGCAATGATATTTACAGAAGCTATGGTGGAAACTGATATATTGTGTTGTTTCACTCGACATGCCAATTAGAAGTAATTGCATAGAGAAAAACACAACTTCCACCTGGGTGTCTCTCTAAACTAGCATAAGGACATCTATTTTAGATCTCAGCACTGTGAGAGGGCTTGGGTTATACTCTTCATTCTACAAAAGAGGAAATTAAGAACTAGAATAATTAAACCGTTGGCTCCAACTTACAGCTTATGAGCAGAAAACAAAGGAAAACTAAATATTGACTCCCTTTGTATGCATTTTTAATCTATTCCAAACTGTTCCATTTAGGGAAATCTATGCAAATTAGGCAGCAATTTTGTTGGGAATTTTGTGGAGATCAGACTGGGAGTTTCTCACCTGAGTCTCTACATCTTCTATGTAGCCGTTTAATTCAATGCATGTACGTTTGATGAGGGTGAGTGAGGATGGACTTTGACCAGAGCATAAATTTAACCGAGGAAGGAAATACTGTTGGCGGTAGGGGCCATGTGCATGTATTCCTAAAACCTATTGATAAAGCCGATATAAAATCTAAAACATAAAGCCCAGAAGTTTACACTAGCATTTCTTTCTAAAGCAGCACTTCCGCTAGCATTACCGTATCGATATGTCGCCACTAAACAAAGCGAAAGGTGTTGGGACTGGGTTTCTCCTGCGCCTCCCTCGTGTTCCGCGCTCTCCCTCTCGGCCCACGCGGCGGTGAGCTCCTTCGTTATCGCGCTCAGCTGTGTCCTGCAAAACGCAGGTTCCACCGAACACCAAACAAAACATCTAAAAGAAAGACCTTTTTAGAGCCCCCTTCTTTTAGAAACGGTTGCTCTCTACTTGTCTTTGTTGTACGGAAATACTGAAATCTGCCTCTCGGCATTGCCGTGAGAATCCAATGGCTTATAGGAGCCACTCCGCACATTCTCTCTCTTCTCTGTCTCTGTCTTCTGTTTCTTTCCCCCTCTCTCTCCCCCCACCTCTCCTGTCCCTCTCCTGTCCCTCCCTCCCTCTCTTCCTCTCTCTCCCCCCTCCCTCTCTCTCTCCACCTCTGCCTTCAAGGAAGATACCCACACACACACATATGGACTTCTGTAACTATTTCACTTGGAACGAGGTATTTTTATTCACTCCCATTATACACAGAACTGTGAAGTTAGTTCAATTCTGTGTCTTGGTTCTAGACTCTATGCAGCATAAAACCGCATCTCTGTGTGTCCTCCACAGCATTCCCCTGTCTGTGCTACTCTGTCCTTCCCAAACCAATCTGGTCACTTAACGCACTATTTTCAAGCAATCCCTTTATGCCCTGGGCAATACAGTTTACTTTATTCTAAAAGTCTCAGTAAATGTCAATCCCCCCAAGTTTTTAAACAATCTGAGTTATAACTGGTCATTAACTTGTGAGAACATCTTATTCTCCCATAGCTCTTCAAATCCCTGGCATGTTGAAGGCCTTACTACTCTTCCTCCTTGTACAGAAGAGGTGTCGACCACATACGACACACAAACCGATTGCATGTTGTCCTTGACACCCCCGTGGGTCGACCTCTTTGACGTCTCCACCGCTTCTCATTAGTTTTGAACACTGCTGACATGGGGCCTCTCCCCCTCATTTCTAAAGGATGCTGACTCACGACTCATGTTTACTCTCTTAAATTTTTGTAAGTATGATGCACATTTAGAAGACCCTCTCGCTGACCTTGTCTAATGCTCATCCTCACCTTTGTCTTCCCACGAGTACGGGCACGCTCAGTCAGCCGTTCCGACGCTCAGCACAGGGGTGCTGTCCATGCCGTGCGTTACAACCTTCTGCCCACTGCGCTCTGGCCCTTACCTCTGTGGCCCGGGCAAAGGCAAGGCTTCTAGAGCTTCCTTTCACTCGCATCACGTTATTCCCTTGGGCACGTCACTTCTGTCAGTACAGTTACATGCTGGCATTTCTCCTGCCTTCAGCCAACAAGCTAACAGTCCCAGCCATCCTGCCCTATTCCCATCATTGTTCTCCATTCTTCCTCATCTCAGACATACTTGCATTACCTGGGATGTGACAAGTTCTTCCTCCTTGTGACCAGAAGGCTCTCCTCGACTTTGTCACCTAACTAACTGCAGTACACTGGTCAGGTCACAGCTTTAACGTTGGTCTTTCGAAAGAGCCTTGTATGGCTCCCTGGGAAATATCAATCCTGCTTGTGCTCTCATGGTGTAATGCATTTTCCCTTGAAAGGAATTATTTCTATTAGAATTCAGTGCGTTCAGTGACAATCTGATTTAAGTCTGTCTTTCATTCTCCCTTCTATGTTTCCAAAGGCACAAGAGAAGCGACATCGTATCAAGCTCAACACGCAACCCTTTGTAGTACACACTAGACACTCCAAAAAGGGTTGAGTCAAAAAGAACCCAAATCATCAACACTTGCGGTCTGCCATCCCACAAACCTTTAAAATATTTCAGCTTAAATATTAATTCAGTGGACACTTTAATGGCCTTCGGAATAAATAAAATGGTCAACAAATAATTACATGTAAGGTAGGTACCCACACGCATAAATACATGTACAGTTTCTAGTATCCTGTTGAGTGGTAGAAAATGGAAGGGAAACTTCCAAAAGTGGGAAACTGATTATACTTAATTGCATCTGGTATTCACTTTGCTAAAGAGAAAATACCTCAAGGACAATGAGAGAAGTAAAACAACAAGGGACTCTCTCAGGTTTTTGGATATTAAGCATTGGTGGAGTTGAAGAAATTCACTGTTTCATTGTGCTAGAATGCAGACAGACCTAAGTAGTAAATCATTCTATTGATAGGAAAAGCATTAAAAGAACTGTCGTGATTTTCACATTAGTTATACTATTATAGCTTACCAATGGATCATAAAACATCAGAGAATGAGAAAATGAGGTATCAAAGATGTCATAAAACCAACGCGAGTTAATTAATTATGTCTTTACTGTTCATGGAGAATACTTCTAGAAAGGTGGAAATATGAAGGTGAGCTCACTTGCAAATGTGTTTTTGCTTGGAGTAATAATAGTCCTCTCCCAAAATATATGTATACAAAGTTGCACGTACTGTAGACACAGACTCATCTTCTTACCACAGGCCTGAGGTTTGCATTCATATCGCCAGGGTTAAACCTCTATTTTCATCACCTAATAACTTTGACCTTGGTTAAATTAATGCAGCCTCTCCTCTCCCAGATTCCTTATATATAAAATGTAGATAATAAAAGAAGCTACTTGATATGGTTCATTAGCTCACTTAATGAGCTAACCAATGAAAAGAACTTGACACAACTCCTAACACACAATAAGTACCTAAATGTTAGCCATTATTATTATCACAGCCTATTCAGTAGTGTATACAGTACAATAACTATGATCTTCAATTAGTTAGATTTCATGTAATACAATTGCTTTGATATTTCCCTCAATTGTTATAAACAGGTAATAAAAGAAAACCACAGGGATATTTTAGGACTAGGCCCAGGCCAAGTTTGAATCATCGAATGAAACTAACAGATACTAGAAACTAACAGGAAAGAAAACCTAGATGACCTTGAGTATTGTGAGGATGTTTTAGATAAAACCAAGTCATGATCCATGAAAGAAAGAAAGAATTGATAGGCCGCAGACTGGAAGAAATATTTGCAAAAGGCACACATATCTGATAAAGGATTGTTTTCCAAAATACACAAAGAACTCCTGAAACTCAACAGCAAGAATTCAAACAACCTGATTAAAAAATGGGCCAAATATAGTAACAGACATCTCACAGAAGAACATGGGCCAATGACAATTAAGCCCGTGAAATGGTGCCTCACATCATGTCATTAGGAAAATGCAAAATAAAGCAGGATATCACCACACCCGGCAAAATGAACAAGATCAGGGGCTCTGGCAACACCCAATCGGCAAGGATGCGGAGCGACGGGAGTTCTTCCTCGATGATGGTAGGAAGGCAGATGACCCAGCCATGTGGGAAGAGAGTTTGGCCATTTGTTAGAAGACCAAACACAACCCTACCATACAATCGAGCTTGAAAACTCAGGTTCACACAAATACCTGTGCCCAGGCATCCATAGCCACTTTATTCGTAATTTCCAGAAATTGAAAGCAATCAAGGTATCCTTCAGGAGGTGAATAGATAAATAAACGTGGTCCATCCAGACCTCGGAGTGTTATTTAGCGTTAAAGAGAAATGATCTGTCAAGCATGAAAACACACAGAACAACCCTAAGTGTAGATTTCGAAGCCAATCTGAAAGGCTACACTTACTGCGCACCTAACTCTGTGACATTCTGGAAAACGCAAAATGTGGAGACCGTAAAAAGATCATTGGCTGTGGGAAGAAGAGGGGTTTGGGGTGAATGGATGGGACACGGGGTATTTTTAGGTGAAAATACTCTGCATGACACCACAATGGCACACAGACAGATATCATTACGCCTTGGTCAAAACCCACACCAAGAATGTCCCACACCAAGAGTGAACCGTAATGTAAACTGTGGACGTTGGGTGATCACAACGTGTCAACGTAGGTTCATCCACTGTGGCAGTTGTACTACTCTGGGGGGGCGGGGGATGTGGATGATGGAGAAACTACCCCGGTGTGGGGGCAGAGGGTATACAAGAAATCTCTGTACTTCCACCTCCGTTATGCTGAGAACCTAAAACTGTTCTAAACTCGTACAATTTTAACTTAAAAAAAATCTTACAGATCTTAGTTTCCTGTTTGGTGAGGCAATTAAATTGTATACTTGAAATCTTTGCTCTAAAAAAAAAAAAAAGATGCCAATGATGGACCCACAGCCACTCAAACCAGGAAATAGGTTGCAGAACTTTTAGACCAGGAGACAGAAACAGAGGGCTTCTTCTGGCCAGAGCTTTACGAGTGTGGAGGGCATTCCCTTGTGCCAGAGGAGCGGGTTCTTCTGAAGATGAGACATTACGATCCTCAGCATCGTTTTACCAGGGCCCTTATGAAAGAAACGATTGGAAGAGCAACCATAACAACAACCCAACCCATAAAGACAACAAAAAATAAAAATAAAAGCAACTTTAGAATGAAAGAGAAACCAAAAAAAACGCATATAAGAAGGCTACGTCGGGTGTCTACTAACACAGAGAACCGAAGGATGATTTTTTACTGATTGAGTCACCGGTTCCCGTCTCTTCGGTAAAGAATCAGGTGCCTGGTTTTGTTGACCAGCCTCGAGTCGGTCAAGTTTGCAGTGAGTGACTGACCTGTAATGACCAAATTCGCCACACGGCGATGCAGCGCAGAAACCCAATTTACTCTTTTGTCAGGGTCAATTGTGTGGGGGAGGAGCGGGCATAGTACAGCAGAATGGTAAGAGGCGTGGAGTTAACGCGAGAGCGCGTAAGTGAAATGAATGAACGGCGTCGGACCCAAGGGACATGCTGAGCACCCACACTGCAGTACACTGTAGAAATTTGTACCTGCAATGTGATCTTTCTGAAAGCAAATCATTAAATCCGCCTTGTAATTTTTTTTTCTCTGTTAGAAACCACGTGAAAATAACCACTTGCCTTTGGAATAGTTGGTGAAACTGTAATTGACTTAGTTTACACTTTATTAAACAAAACGTCTACTACGCTGACTGGAGTGGGCCCGATAATGCCAGCCCCCCCCACCCTGCCAAAAAGAAAAGGTGTTTTTATACACTAATTTGTAAAACCTAGGCGTATGTTGTTTTACACATCAGCGGGAATTAAGTCTCCCAAACATCTGACCTTAAGATGATTCAGGATTATGCAGGTGGACATGATGCAATTATAAGGGTTCTTAAAGTATTAAGTGGTACAAACGTCCAAGGTCAGAAAGCAATGGGAATATTCGATGTTGCAATTAAGAAGAAGATTCCAACCCATATGCTTATTGTTGGAGTTACATGTCCAGACTTTAATTTCACTTCATGCAGCAAACAATAGGTTTTCTAAAATTACAAACCGTTAATGTTGAAGAGGCGAATCTTTGTTATAATGTACATAGCAATAGAAAATTAAGCAAGACATGACAAGAGCTCTTTTACAATTCCCTAGAAATAACATGGTCATTTAATTAAACGGTAGCTACCAAAAGCAAGCAGAGATAAAATATCAAGAGAACGCAAACGCCTAATCTCACCCACAGGAGAGGGTGCCGGGAAGTCTGTGCTAAAAGGTGCCGGTGACCAGCACCTTCAAAGAAAACGAACTCCCCCAGAGAGCCTAAAGGGACATTTATGTATAATATTTGATATAAAAATCACCTTTGAGAGGGGGAAATTATGTTATCCTGGCATCAACCAAAAGACTTGAAAGACCTCCAAGTGTTTCTGGATCTCATGTCTGTCCTATGACCAAACATTCCAACAATGATACGAAGTCACTGTTCTCTAACGCCTGTCACTGGCCACAGATGTCATAGGAAGAGAATTATGGGGCTCAGTTCAAGGTTTCCAACAACCACCCTGGAACAAATGAGCAAATGCTGCTGGGTTTTTTTTCAAGACCCCAAGATCTGCACGTGCAGTCACACAGTGGAGCCGGAAGCCTGCTCCCACCCATGTCTTTCCATAAACCCGAGTGGTCTGTAACGATGCAAATCTGTGGTGCGGTGATGGTCAGGGTCAAAGGGGCAGCTCGCTGTCATTCTAGGAGTAATGCCGTTGATTGTCCAGAGTTTTTATCTAGAACATCTCAACAAATACAAAATTGGAGAAAATGGAAAAGGAAAAACAAGAGCCTTTATTTTAAAACGTGAAAGAGAAAAACCCTGCTTAGTGTTGTGATACCCCACTAACATATTTATATCGTCCGTAAGGGATTGGCGTTTTCGAAAGCCCTGTTACGTGCAAAATATCAAGTTATTTTAGGGACCTTTAGCAAATGAGCTTTCAAAATAATAAATAATGCATACCTGTATTTAATGAAAAGATCACTTATTCCCTTAAGAAAGCAGATGACCCTTAGTTCCATTACTTCCCCCGTCTGGTAGCCTGACTGGGCCTAGTCCGCGATCATTAGGGAGCAGTTTTAAACATGTGCACATTACATTTTATGATAGCTGGTTAATCAAATATTTATGTCAAGCGTTCTTAAACATCATGCAGTATTCTGTGAAAGTGCTAGGAAGAAGTTAAAACGATTAGTAGAGAGTCCACGTGAACTCATTCTCACTGAAGTGTATGGTCATGGAAGAGGTTGCACAGAAGATCGAGAAATGGAAGGAAAATCTGAGTGTTGGCGTGTGTGTCCTGAGCTGCTTCTGTGTGTACCCTGGCAAACAAGCGACCGGACACAAAATACACCCGTGGTCTTGGCAAATGTCACTGATGATGTAGGTAATTCGATTAGTGTTATTGTGATGTTCCTTGTGATTTCTTATATTAGAGACACACTCTTTGATGGATTGACATTCTCCACAGAAAGGCCAGACGAGAGGACAATATTCCAGAATCTTTCTGAATCAGTTTGTGTTTGTCATGCTTATCTTTATATGACAAAGTATAGGTTCCTTTTCAATTTTTTTCAGACATTCCTGGGCCTTAGGGTTACTATATTTTTTAATTTATCAAACTATGAAGGTTTCTCTTTTTTTTAAATGAGGAGACATTGTCAAACCCAGAGTCTGCAGAAAATGCTAACAACACTGTTACATGACACAAGTTCATGTGAGCATTAGGTTTCATCACTTGAGGTGAAACATGGCACCTGCATTTCCTCAGTGAATCTTAGTTGGGAAATCATAAAGCTTCCCCTTGCATTTTTCCTTGTACTGTCTCAACACGGAACACATGAAGCTGTCCCAGGTCGTTCTCACCCCGCGCGCGGTCTAAGCTTGGGACCCGGAGAAGCGCCAAGTCAGTGGAATGTATGCTCTGTGAGTCTTAAAAAGAAAATGAATGGATGCTTATACAGTTGGAAGATATAGTAGATCTTGGAATTCTTTTTTTTTAATTTAAAATACTGTTTTGTTTTATTTTATTTTTTAAATTGAATTAATGAGCTAACTTATTTCCCATCACCGGTCACCACCCCCCGCCAGACGCTCTGCCACCTCCCTGACGTCATCGTGTGCCCTGAGTCCCTGGACCGCTCTGCGCCCGGGCAAGCCCCGCCCACACTCCCTCGGATGCTGAGTGTCTGCTCGGCGCGGTGCGATCAGCGCACGCGGTCATCAGCGGGACTCCTGCTCTCCTCACAGACACATGACCTCGAGTTCTCTCTCTCTTGGTCCCCGTATTCTCTCTTAGTACTGCCTACTTTTATAGCACCTAGGACAATGTGGGATCCTGTCCCTCTGTGTCCTTTTGTGGTTTCACATCCACCAGTGCTTCAGGACAGTGACTCGTGTCTGCTGTGCTCACTCACTCTTGTTCCACACTAACACTACGTGGTGGACACGCTCGTCCCTCTTCCTGAGGGACTCAGTCATCTCTCTCTCTCTCTCTCTCTCTGTGTCTCTCTCTGTCTCTGTCTCTCTCTCTCGCTTTTGTGGTTCAGTACCTCCCTAGGTTAATTAACCTTTTAGCATTTTGTCTAGTTTTTAATCAATGGCAAAAACAATAAAAACCCATCTTTTCACTAAATCATGAACAAATATTATATCATTTGTTATATCTAAACTTACGGTAACTTCAAGCTCTACCAAAGCTTTTATTGAGCTCCACTCCCCCAAAATAAGATTCTAGGCTTTGTACATTTTCTGTGTTTTCTGTGTTGTAGTTGTTTCTTCCTTCTCCATCTGCACGACGCCAACGTTATCGCATGCCAGTCCCAAGTGCAACGTGCTTTATAAAATCACCTCTCATTGTTACAGATAAAAACTATGGTTAATGATTAATCTTTCTTTAATGTGTTTACCTATGTTAATACATTTTCATCTTCTATTACTTGATAAGATGTATTTTCTTGTTCTTATAACAAAAGGAAAAAATTGGATTCTAAGAAATTAATTCAGGGCCTGACACATCAGAACTGCAACACAACTCCCTAATTATCTCCTCCAAATATCTCTCCCCAAAACCCTATATTCAACACATTTAGTGAAAACCTTTCTCACCCTGGGTAATCTGCTTACTTGTTCTATTTTATTTTTTCTAGATTGAGATTTGATTCACATATAATATTAGTTCTAATATTGGTCATATTAGTTCATTAGTAACCTTCCTGATCTGATATTTATGTACATTGTGAAACGATCAACCCAATCAGTCTAGCTGACCCATATCACCACACACAGTTAAAACTTTTCCATAGGCTGTAACTTTTCAGATCACTCTCTTAGCAACTCCTAAATGTACAGTGCAGTATCGCTAACTGTAGTTCCCCTGCTGTGCACGACACCCCCAGGACTGACTTATTTTAAATCTCTTTCCTTATTTGGGGCCTTATTTTAAAACCCAGCTGCCTTGGCGTGATCTGATCACCTCCTGAAGACTTGGGGAGTACAGTCAGTCTCTGCCTCTGATGACTGTTACAGTTGCTGCGTAGGTATGTACATGAGAGTCCTCTTTCTGTTACATCTTAGCTTAATCAAAACAACATGTGATATCATCACTATTCCTCCAGCCCTCTTCTCAACGTCAGTTGAAAGCTGTGGGAGTAATAATGGTCCAATAATACTGTAATGAATTCTTCACGGCAATAACTTTTCTCTCCCATCAGTCTTCCCTACTAGGACCAGACTTATCTCCACGGAGACAGGCTTTGGTCATTGTTATGCTATTACTCAAAAGTCTTCTTCGAATTTTCAAATCCCTATCAAAAAAGGTAGCATAGGATAGATAAAAACCTTTCCTGATTTTGCCAACCCCCCCAAAAAAATCAAGGTAATATTCCGCTGCTGCCTTTGACTTGTTCTATATTTCAGCTCTTTCAATACATTCTTCTGCCTTCGTGTATTTTTGTTCATGACTCCCCATTCAAATGATTCTACTCCTGCGTCATATCAAATTTCCCCCAGCTTTCAGAGGAAAGGCCCTCAAACACGCCAGTCCCTGTGTCATGTTCTCGTAGCTATTGGAAGGAAACCGGGTGGTTCTTCTGAAGTCCTTAGAAATGTGTTCAGTATCCTCCTTCCACTTCGCACATCTTTCCTGGTGTTTCAGTGTCTATCCCCAAGGGAACTTTCCCGTTGAACAAACACCACGTACTGCGTGAGCATTTCACTTCTCACTCATATG
The DNA here is from genome assembly GCF_019186645.2 of Phyllostomus hastatus. Lineage (NCBI taxonomy): Eukaryota > Metazoa > Chordata > Mammalia > Chiroptera > Phyllostomidae > Phyllostomus > Phyllostomus hastatus. Next base: position 19,313,910 of record NW_025333607.1, on the reverse strand, counting down.
CCTTCTATTTCCGTCACATTGTGCATGAAACTTCTCTGTAAATATTTGTTGAATGGCGGTATGGAAGTATAAACATTTTCTTATAATTAGTAATGTGACATACATGCTTTAATTTCTTCTCAAATTACCTTTTAATTATACTGGTGTATCCTTGTTGAATGAAATCAGCTTGAGCATATCTGAATTAAGCCAAACATTGCTTAGCCCAGGGGTGTCAAACTCGTTGTCACTGGGGGCCACATCAGCCTCGTGGTTGCCTTCAAAGGGGCAAAGGTAATTTCAGCTCCTTAACAGTTAAGGAGTAGTTACAGTTATACAGTCCTAAAGTTAGTTCAGCCCTTCGAAGGCAACTGCGAGGCTGACACAGCCCCCGGTGACAATGAGTTTGGCACCCCGGCTTAGCTCATCTAAAGCTCGTCAGGTCGTGTTAGGGATGGTTTCACTTCAAATAACACAGTAACACGTTAAACTGCTTTTAAAACTTCAAATAGGTGATGGTTCACTTAAGAAGACAGGCCAAGGTTGCGTCAAAGCGCTCACCGAGATGCTGGCTGCAGCTGGGCTCCTGGGTGGTTCCTTGGCATTTTTGTCGTCTCTGCGGTCCCCACGCACCTGCGAAGGGGGAGGCACGCGCCACACCACCAGAGTGTGCAAGGAGAAAGGTTCAGAGAGAATGAAAGGAGAGAGAGTTCTATTTATTCTTCCAAAAGGAGAATCGAGCCTTTCCTTAAAACCCTTTCACACCACAGCCCATACAGGTTATTGGCCAGAGCCGGCTCAAATGCTCAACTCTAGTATAATTACTGGCAAAGCAAACACAGTGTTTTAAAACTGATTTAAAACAATCACGTCTCCATGAACTCCTTAACGCCTATCCCATCTGGGAACTCCTCTGATCAAACCCCAGCTGATCGAGTTAAACAACAGGTATCATGGATTTGTCAATGCGATTAGACTTGTTCCTTGGTTCGTTCATCCTCGGAGTCTCTCTCTTTTGCTTTAAAATGAAGAAATCGGAAACGAACCCTTCCAGAAATCTCAGCAGAGCTGCTCGGAGAGACTAAGCAAAACGAGCCAGCGCCGAAGTGCAGCAGCTCTTCTGGGGCAGCAAGCAGATGTGGCTTTCACGTTCTTCCCACACTCACTTCATACGCTTACTATTTCAAAGAATAACACCCCGCATCTCTTCTCCGTCCTTACCACCCTGGCGTAAGTTTCTTCAAATCGGAGTCTGTGTGTTTGAGTCTGTATCATGAATTCCAAGCACACGGTGGTGCCTCAAAAATGTGAGTTGCATAAATGAATACTTCAGCAGAATACATTGAAGAGAAATGCTGTTTTAGAAAAGCCACCAACAGCTGGGTCTGACTAGTAGCCGGAGTTGGGAAGCAGAGTGATTGAAGGCCAAAAAGAAAAGGGTTCTGTGGAAGAGCAAAGTCGGTATAAAAAGTAGGTGGTGAGAGACATGAATAATTCAGAACGCACAGGAGAAACCCCATAGGATGGTGGGAAAGGAGGGAGAAAGGGAGAAGATGAGAGAGAGAAATGAGAGGGGGAGGGGGTAGAGGGAACGGGGGTAGGGAGAGAGACAGAGAGCCCAAATGAATGAATATACATAAAAGTATATATACATATGTAGTATTTTTTCTTTATCTGGCATGGGTAAAGGATTTACTAATTCTAAGGAATTATCGAGTCCATATGGATTGGTAGAAACATTGATTGTGTTTTAACTCCAGGAATTCTTTTACTCCCTTTGCGTGTTTTGCGGTCTCCAGAGTCGTTGGAAAGGGGGAAACCCAGCTCCCAGCTTTCCCGTCTCCAGGCAACACCGGCAGCGCCCCCTCCGAGGCGCAGCCTGTCTCCCGAGAAACCGCAGGCGCGGCTGCAGGCCGCCGCCCCCCACGGACCCGTGGGCGCCTTCGTGCACCTCGGAGCCTTGTGCCGTCTCTCGGGAAGCCTTTCAATACATACCTTTCACTTTCATCTCTGTGACGGTTTCTTGTAAGTGTTTTGATGTAGAAAGTGGATCACCTTTATTACAGTTTCTCACAGTCTGGGTGTTGCCGACTAGATCCCCATCGTGTTTTTTACAGACATTAGCGGATAGTTGTGTGTATTATAACTTGAGACTTTGATCCAGAACTCTCCTGGCAAAGATGCTGGACGGTAACAGCCTGTGACCATTGAAATCTAAATTTAGGTTACTTGACATTAAATACAATGAAAACTTAAGGTTCTCCGGTAACACTAGGTATACTCAGGAACTCAGCAGTCTCATGGGGCTGACGGTGTCCACAGTGGTCGGTGTGGACACAGCATTTCCATTTCGCAGAAAGCTGCAATGGACACCCTGGTGCAGAACTTGAAATGCTTCAGGCTGATTTCCTTTATTTAACCAAACGACTTGCTAGGTTGTATTGCAAACTTCCATTGGGGGAGTTACACGTAATAATTGTCTGTTCACTTCTTTGTGTTGTCATTAGCTATTACTGACTGTGCCTGGGACAGTGAAGGCCTTAGGGTTTAGAAAATGGAAATTTAATAACGTCCCTTCCATCACCACACGGAATTGCTCAGTAATGACAGCCTTCTGTCGATCTGTAAAGATCCGTTACCCTGAGTCAGAGAGCTGGGCGTGAAAAAGGTGTACATGTTTTGTCATTTCCTTTTATTTACCACGTTTCCAGAGAATGCTTTATTGCTTTATAATTCCTCAAGGCAACTAATGAAATGCTTCCTTGTATTTTTAGAAAATCAGGACTTAAACATAAGTGATGTTTTTGAGTGAATTGCAGGTACTATTTTTGATTGGGAGCTTCAGATTTTTCATCTTTGGCTGGTGAGAGCCTCTTTAAGTCGGCTCCTGAGTTTGTAAATACGTGTGCGGGTCTTTCTTTGTCTCCTTATCGGCAGAATAATCTAGGAGTAGATTTCCTGTAGATTTCCTGCCTCAGGCTTGATAAGTGGTCTTATTTCTATGAACTTTGGCTCCTTTTAATAGAAATGGTTTTTAGAGATGACAATTATAGTAATATTTTCTGTTGGCCTTATACAGAAAAAATCCCTGAGGCCAAATGAGTATATGCAAGCCCACCCAGGTGATTGCCTCAGAATTCTGTCTCTGCAGATGTCTGTTCGACTCGACCGATGTGTTAACAACTGCAGGCACACCTAAGAAGACCGGAACTACAAAGGTCACAGAGGACTGCAGCTTCAGCTGTGGCGTTTGACTTTTTTATGGGGAGAAAATTTTAAAATGATGGATTATGAAAGTAGACATCTACTGCTAACTATTTTATTAAATCTACGATTTATGAAACTATCATTCTTACAATCAGTTTAACTTGGGATTTGTCAATAATCAAATTGTAGCTCTACACAAATTGCCTTTTAACATGCTTAGGAATTATACAAGTCAATAAGACATGGCAAGTTACAGAATGTGGCCAGCAAAAACAAGCGGAAGAAAGACTCAGTGAAAACATGGTACGCGCAGGCGGGAGGAGGTCACAGGCCGCTGACGTCTGAGCTGGTCTGGGATGGTTAATGTCACCACATCCACGTGATGGGGGCTGGACTCAGTTTCCCAACCTGGAATGATGGTAATACGGAGGTCCAGCTCATAGCATCAAGATTAGGTAACCTGACGAATACAGTACACTTAGAATGGTAACACTTTCACATCGGAAGGGCAAAACTATTTATTAGTATTGACATTGAAACTAAGAAATATTAAAGGGACATTAATATTTTATTCTATACACTTTGAAAAATTGCCTGTGACTTACATGGAAAACGACCAAATAGAAAAGAATATGTACTTAAAAATGAATATGCTTTTGATGACGTGGTGTGATTTTTTATTGTTTAATAAAATATATGCCAATTTTTCACGTTGGTTTTAATAAGGAATATTTACGTTTGGGGAAAGGACACAAAAATGGGGGGTGTGAGGACCACCTTACTGTATCTCACAGTCCGGCGCATCAAACTGGGGCTGTGTTCATACAAGAGTCTGTCATGGAAAACTTCTCTGACGTTAATGGGTTTCCCGCACGTCAGGTGAAACCCATGTTATGTCGGCATTGCCGAGGGCACGGGCCTTTGCTGTCATTTTGTTATCCTTTTCTTCATCCGCATGCCAGAGAAACGGCATGGCTCTAACAGAGTAGAAAACATCCTGAGTAAGAGTAGTTTTACAGGTTGGAAATGAGCAACTGGTAATTTACCTAACATATTTTTGTATAAATCTTTTTAGTGTCCAGTAAACTTAAATAGGCATGAAACTTGGCATTGATGGTCAGCAATTCTCGTTTAAGTGCCTGAGGACAAGCCCCACGGAGCAATTTATGAAAAATGGAATGCATCTCAAACACCAGTTGTGGGGGGCAACCGACGGTGCTACAGCAATCGGTGTCAGCGCACACGGGCGAGGAACGAAGAACGGGCCCCAGTGATAGTTTGATGGCCACGGTACTCAGGCGGAGGGCCTGGCTCATTAAGGCTTATGGAGAGAAAATGTTTTGATGGACACTGGTACCAATCATCCAATCTGAAGCTGTGAGACGCTTACTCTCCTCTATCACCCGTTTTAGATCCTAAAAGGTGCATCAAATTGCACTGAGAGCTCTTCAGGAAAGCGACGTAACGTGTAATCAGCATCAGGAGCCCGCGTCCATTATCCCCAAGTGGCCTTGCTCCCCTTACATCCTGCCATCCTGTTGGGAAGGAGTGGCTCCCAACCTCTTAAGCCATGGTCAAGACTCAGATATAAGGAGTTTAAAGCAATCCTATTTCTTCCATATGCGAACTTGGCAATTGTTTACTTATAGTTTAATGAGGGCTATTTTCTCCAGTGTTTGCTCTGTCATACTCATACCTGTAACGGGCCCTGCTCTTCCACAGCACCCCTGTTCTTCCATAGCACCCCTGCTTTTCCACAGTGCCCCTGCTCTTCCACAGCACCCCTGCTCTTCCACAGCACCCCTGTTCTTTCACAGCACCCCTATTATTTTACAGTGCCCCTACCCGTTCACTTTGGGAAAACAGACGCCGGCATTTGGGAGAGTTTACTTGCTGAGCCTGAGTTCTTAACAAGGAGGAGATGGGTTGAACAGAGGACAGCAGATTTTGGCACATAAAGGATGGCGAGAAGTCATCGCTGAGCTTCTTCCACATGTTTTTTTAAACTTCCGAGTCAGTACATCCTATCTAGTCTTTTCAGGGAGAGATATTGTCTTTTCTCCCCACCATCCTCCCAATACCCTCCACACTGGGTTGCAGCCCTCTCCCTGTAGTGGGTAATGTTCAACCCTTTGTTCTGTTGAACCCTTTATCTTCCCTGTTTTCATTATTCAGCAACAACAACGACTTTGACACCAAAGCAGATCATGGACTACCCATGGTGGGCGGTGGTACTAGTAGCTCACAAGGCAATGAAACTATTATTGAGTATGCTAGTGAAAATAAAATCACTGTACATGACGCCATTTTTCCTCTCTCCTGGCCCCAAGATGCAACATGTCACATTTTCTAAATGACGCACTTTCCATCTGCCTTCCTTTAAGTTTCTGTCTGCATACGTGAACAAAAATAAACAAAACCAGGAAACACTTTGATAAGGGTGTTGTTTATCAAATCATGCCTAATGTAGGCACAGAATTTCTAACATAATTAAATGATGTGTATCAACCTACTGATGGTGGGTTCCTTGACTCATGATTCTTCAATATTCAATTATTTAAATGGAAAGACTGAATTTTGGAAGAAGATGCTAACAATAATTTACCCATTCTTATATGTACCATTTGAAAATAATCTTGAGCAGTGTTGTGACTGCCGCATGGGAGGGGTAATCAGGCCGCTGGAGGAAGTCCCTCTGGTCTGGTTCGCACGGTCTTCCCCTCCCCTGTGTTCTGCTGATCTCTCTGCTGCCCTGCTATGTCCGCGCCCCTGTCATGCTTTGGGCCATGCGTGTGTGTAAGGACTTTTCCATATCGCACTGCTTCGTATGTTGCATTTGAAATTGTTCAAACTTCACATTGTGTGACCTTATTAGAAAATTACATCCCATTCTGCAAATGCTATAAAACGTTTTCACTTTCTAGCAGACTAATAAAATAACTTTCATCTTCACGTTTAACTCCAAAGGTCTTTTTCTGTCCTTCTTGTGTTCATTAGCTCCTGACCACTGCTTACTGCTTATCGTGTGTACGGAAACACATTATAATCCCTCTTTGGTGGGGTTAACTAATCACCATGAGAAAGATTCCTTCTACTTGCCATGGCGTTTCTGTCATATTTTAACGCTCCATCATCCAAAGTCCTTGACTCTCGTACTTTCTAATCTGTGAATCATGCAATGTAAGACATAAAATCACTTAATATTTTCAGTTGCACACTTACATTGTTGTCTTTCCGTCTTGAAGCCATGAAGGACAGGGATTATGCTTCATTATTAACTTTTTTCTTCTGGATTCCTTCCGTAATATTAGTTATAAAAGACATCGATTCTCTTTGCTTCCACCTAGGTTTTCTAGAATAATGGGCGATTTTTCTTTTGGAAACGACTCCTCTCCGACTCCTCTCCAGCCTGCCCTATTCCTAGTGACTGCTTTCGTTGTCCTGCCAGTGGGAACGTTCCCTGCCCCTAGGGCCAGCCACTGACTCGGTTTTGGTTACCGGGCCCGCCCACCCGAGTGAGATGCACGACCAGCATTGAGAGCCTTTTCTGAAAGGGGTGCAAGCCATGCTTTTTACAATTTCATGAGCCAATGAATTCTCTGTTGTCTTTTGTTTAATTTTAGTGTTTTTCTGCAATTTGAAAGCATAAGAACCCTATCTAATCCAGATTTATACATTAACATAATGAACATATCTCCTCCTCTCTCTGTTCTAATGTTTGAACAATTAAGACAGTATTTATCGTTAAACAACACAAGCTTTTCTCCCAGCACAAGGGGCTCGGAAAAGTCTTTACCCTTCCTCCAATATGTTGATAGAAACTCTCTGCCGAAAAGTAGGGCAGACTCAGGTTGTCCTTTGGGATAATTTTACCATTAGCATTGCTTGCAGAGACACAGACAGACAACTTGATTTTACATCTGTAATCATTTAACAAATGCAAACCGAAGAATCTGTGTGTGGCATCTGTACTCAGCATTCAGAATCTGAATGTAAACAGAGTCAAAGTGACGTGCCGATTTTCAATTACATTTCAGTAGAGATGGTTTTAGAGAAGTAAGGAAGCATTTTAGAGCAAACGTGTATACAGGCGTGGGCAAAGTAGGTTTACAGTAGGACCACATGAGTTTGTTCTTGTATAATTATTTATTTATTAATTATTGCATGGTTTTCCCTATGAAAAACTGTAAGCCTGCTTTTGCCCCACCCTGTGTTTATAAATATCACCAGTTGACCCACTGCGTGGTAAAACGGTGTTTGCTGATGTTCAAGGGAATTGCTTGGAGTTGGCCTTGCACTTGATGTGCTCTCTTCCTGGCAAAGAACTTTTGTCGTATGTCATATAAGATAAACTATACAGTGAGTAATATGTCTGTTCTATTAACCTGTCTTTTATTTAAATAAGGAAATTCAGGTAATAGTGAATACATACTTTCCCCATCTGAGCTATAGTTTTTTTTTGTTTGTTTTTGTTTGTTTGAATTGAGAAACTTCCCTGACTTAGGTATTTTTCAAAGGTTTTGTTTATTGAAAGAATTCCTTGAGACTGAGTCAATCTAATATGTTTCCATACTTAAACCATACTTGAATCTTTCTTTCTTAGCTAAATATATATAAGGGATTAAGAAGAAAAGTGAGGTATCTGGAGGTTTGACAGCCAGATGATTTTCTTTCATTTTGTAGTAAGAACAAAATTTTCAAACATACCAACATGTTATAATGTGCATGCATTTAAACTCTGGATAACAAACCACATTCAAACTAATGATGTTCTGTGCACAAACATAATCTTGTTTTTCTCATAACAGTGAAGAGCCTTAATTCTTGTGGAAGATCTACACTACATCAATTGCCTAAAAAGCACATCTCACACTGTGTGCTCTATTGGAATGATGGGTCACGTAAGAGAGAAGCCAGAGACTTGTGACTTTTCATGTGGTACACATAAAACAAAGGGGCTTCCAGATTCATGCTTTCAGAGAGGTGGCTATTACTTTGGGAAGGTCTAAATCAGAGGCCTTAGTCGAGTCCGTAGCGGGTGACATATACGGAAGACAACGGCCTTTTCAGGCTGATGAACCGAGGGACTTTCTGACTTGTTTCTCAACTTACTGGCTTTTAAAAGGAGTGCAGTACCTGTTGTCAGTAAGTGATTAACCGTCAAGAATAGGTGATGTCATTCAGGAGAGAAAAACCATAAACTGCCAAGAATTTCCTAATACAGGAGGAGTTGTAGTTGTTGTTGTTCTTCTTCTTCCCCCTCCGCATCCCCTCCTCCCCCGCCCCTCCCCTCCTGCCCTTCCACCTCTCCTCCTCCTCCTCCCCCTCCTCCTTCTCTTCCTCATTCTCCTCCTGAGCTTTCATCCCAACTAAATAGTCTTAAACACTTTTCTTATTAAAATACCCATGTAAATTCTATTTGGAAAAAATACGGTAGATGTAGTGGGGCATGCTCTTCACAAGTGGGAGTAAATTGAAAGAAAATGATTGCCTATGACAAATGGAGGATATTTTAAAATTAGTGTTACATAAAAGCAATCTGAACAAATAGAATATTGGGACACTGATAGGAGTTCTAGTAAAAATTTAGTAGAACTTAATTGTGGAATTGCTATGAGACTGTTGGCAAACCTCTCTCTCTCTCTCTCTCTCTCTTTCTCTCAAGTTTCAGAGATTGAGGCACTAAAATACCAGTAAAAGTCAAAAAGTATAAAATATTGAGAAGGATTTTTATTATTTCTGGAACTAGGCTCCTTCAAAACTTTGATTAAAACTAAGAATACTCTTCCACCAGGAAAAAAAATGTGTGCATTCTCATTTTCCTAAGGAGCACCCCATCTTTTTTCATTTCAGTAATTTCAGTCTAAGAAGTATGTGGTTTTAACTATAAAAATGTGTTTCCAGCTGTATTTTTTATAAAGATAAACCAGCAACCTCCCCATACTGTCTGTTACCATCTCTCCACTTGATTATATAAATATACTTTCGAATCAGATTCTGTTCTGCATATCGATCATCTATTATGTTACCATGGATGTTTGGGAGATACGTCATTTTATTTTTTCTTTATGTCCTGCATATTCAAATTCATTCAACTGTATTTTACGAATAAAGCTATTTCAACACATTTCTCAGGTTGGTTACTAGATTTTGTAATTTTGGAGAAAATATCAGATCTACTGATTTTTAAAATAATTCAGTAAAATCTGAAGTATATTTGCTCAGTGAAATTTCCTCCAACTACTATAATTACTTTATCATTTCCACGTGTGGGCCTGACCTGGGTCTGTCTGGGGTGGAAACCCGAACTAGGGACTGGCAGCAGTTAAAAGTCATCTGCTCATCTGCAATGTTTAAGATTCCAAGACCAACACTAGCTGGAGAGTGTGACTGGTGATGGTGTCCCGTGGAGGTGGCTGCAGTTGGTACGGAGTGGGCACAGGAACAGATCGGGTCAAACTCTCCAGCAGAGAATTGTTCGTAAGGACACACGTGTTCCCGTAAGCCCGTTTTTCTGTGTGTTTACTTTATCTCAGATTTTTTTTTCTTAACTGGGTGTTGAAATTGAGAAGACAGTGATTGAAAAACGTAAATGTGCAAAGGATATCTAAATGGAACTCATAGAAAAATTCAAAAATTTGAATAAATACTGATTGCTATTAGTGACTACAATATTTTTGACCTTGAGACATGGAAATAAAGGAATGTTATAATTTTTGTGCTGATAAGGATATGAATAAATACACCTGGTCAATTAGAAAATAAAGTTTTATGACTTTATTTAGAAAGCAATTGACAATAGCTTTTAAAGTACAAGGATCTATATGTGGATAATTTGATTCAGCAATAATAATACTTTTGAGGCACTAATAAATATTGAGGTAGGAAGTAGGGGACAGAAATATATGTCAAGGAATGATAAATACAGTATTGTTTCTATTGCTAAATCTGAAAATGATCTGTGGGTGCAGCATTAGGGGACTGGTTGAATTACCTGTGAAAATGCAAGAACATGGGGTCTTAAGAAGTTCTTAAATGTGAATTAGGGTTCCTATTGACCTGAAGAGATTCCTCTAATTTTTATAAAACATGAAAAATAAATGATAAAAAAGTACATGTAATGTACTCTAATTCACGTAGCTCAATAAAAGCAAGTAGCTGTGGTAGTTGGGGAAAGGGATTATTTGTGCGAACACACTCAACGTTGGAGGACTGTGAGAGAACCGATGTAGTGACTCTTACCTGGGTACCAGCTGATCTAAGAAGAGAAGGTGGCATCATCAATCTTTATAAAATACATACTTGCATTCTTTTCCTCGTTGGAATGGCAATACATTTGGCTTGTAGTTTGATTAATAGAATTTTATTTTTTATTTACTTTTTAAATGATTGTTCAAGTACAGTTGTCTCCATTTTCACCTCACCACAGCACCCCCACCCCACCCATCCCTGCCTCCCACCCTCGAACCTACCCCTATGGCTTTAAAGATAAAAGCAAAAGGGCTTGCAGTCCCAGCAAATAGAACTTGAGGAGGCACCTGGTGTGGAAGGAGTCAGGCGGGATGTTGGGGACAGCGGGTGTGTTGGCTTCCCCGGAGAAGAGGACCCATTTAGAGTCACAGTGAGTGACAAGGCCAAAAGGTTGAGACCCCATTGGAGAAAGCATTTGATGTTGTGCACAGGAGTTTATGCTTTTTCTGTAAGATCCTGAGAATCCACTGATCGAAGTAATCAATGCAGTTATTGATTACTGTGAACACGTGTGGATGTATTAGAGTGGGCAAATGAAGTAATCAGGGCAGTTATTGATTACATGCATGGATATGTGGGAGTGGGGAGACCCACACTGGTGAGGCCAGGTGGGAAACAGGAACCGTCTTTCCTCCATGCGAAGTGAGGGGGACCATTATTCTCAGCAATATCCTTTAGTGTCAACTGGAGTTATTTATTTGGCCAAACTGCGAAGACCTTTGTAATTTCTTCAAAATCTGCCTTCAATAGCAGAACAATGAATGGCACACTGATGTAAGTTTTAGTCAAGTCTTCCAATTCAACTAATTCTTGAGTTTTCATAACGTATTTGGCAGGGGCAATCATGGCCATTATTTTATGCAGTAATGCTCCACAGAGAAAGTTCCAAACCCAGTTACATTTGTCTTTGAAGTTCATCCATATTGTTCTATGGTGATTCTGTGAAGGGAGATAAACTCGAGCTTATGAAAAAGAAAGAAAGGAACTGAGCCATTTAATCTTCTTATATTGATAATTGGAAGCCGGGAAAAGTTTTACACTGAATGCCTCTAACACTCCCCGCATGCTAAAGCTGCAGTTTATATTGTGATAGGCGTCTGTTTTGTGACCAAGATGGCACTTTTATTTTACCTTACCAAGCACATGATGTATTTTCTGTATTGATGGTATCAGATGGCTAACACAAAACACACTTGGAATATTCATATATCTGTTTTTCATACCTAATGTCCAGATTATGTTCAGAACCCCCTGCTTTCATAGTGGAAGCTGGGAAAGATTTTCCACTCATGGATTTTAATGAGAAAGGAGGAGAAATCAAAATTCTTTTAAGGATTAGGAAAACGATTCAGTATGTATGGTATTAGAAAATGTTACTGATTTGCATATAAAATATAGGGCTTAGTTTGGTATTAAAAGTATACTTTATAAAGAATAATAGAAAATGTGTCCATGCTTATAAATGCAAAAATGGAGAGAACATCTGGTTGAGAGAGTAATTACATCCATATTCATTCACATTTTAATATCTATGTTAAAGAAAACTATATTCTAGAAATGTATGTCACTCTCAGAAACATTTGTTAGTGACAGGAATAATGAAGCAAGAAAATGAGTACGTTTTAGAAAGTGGATTTTATCTCTGTACTTCAGGAGTTTGAAGGACGCTTTTTGTCTTACTACAGACCTTACAGAGAAACACGAAGCTTAAGTTCGTGTCTTTCCATGTCTCCTTTTCATTTTGGAGGGGCCAAATATCCCCCTAATCTCGCAACCTCAAACCCAAGGCCACTTTCAATGAGACTTGCCTGATTCTTGCACTGTTTCTCTTGCCTACGTGGGGAAACCATGAAGCACAGCTAGCACCCCTACCCTCTGTAGAGTAGCCCCTAATGCAGCTCTTGCCTAGGGATTAAAATACAAACCAACAATGCCTAAATCGAATCTGTGTTACTGAATATCATTATTCCGCACCTAGAAAAATGTCTCGTCAAGCTTGGGCCTTCTAGGAAAACATAAAATCGATAGAAAGCCATGGGGGAATTATCTGTGAATCAAATAAGCAAGGGAATCTCATTATTCTAAAACCTCTCTGCTAAGTATGTGTCTTTGTTCTTTTCCTCAGTGTATTTGCTGTTTGTTCCCTGTTACAAAAATCTCATGCTGATTATTTGCCTTAGGAGTGAAATATTGAACTGGAAACAGCCTCCCAGTCCACTCTGGTTCTAAATTGCTGTTGACATGTTTTTGTACTTGGCATACATAATTGCCCTAATCTCTTCTTAGACCTCGTAAATGTCCTGCTGAACTCAACTGGATTTAAAATACGTGGACTTTACTTAGCATGGTCACCCCAATAAATTCAATAAAAAAGAAATGAAATAAAATGCATCGGCTTTGAATGCCACCATGCTTCCCAACAAGTTTGCATTGACGCCATTAGTGTGTGACATGATATTTCTGATAAGCTGGCAATGCCATAAACATGTCTGACAGTTTAATTTTTGTGACAACATAGAACTCTGTTGAAAAGGATTTTTATCACCATCTAATTAGAATTAATAATATATTAATAAATGTGTTCTAATTTTTCTCTCTTTCTCATTACTAGTACTCCAGTAGCGCTTACATTCTCATTCTATGGTGATTTTAAGTTGGATTGATAATGGAAGAAATCCACATTAAATGGATATTTCCATCTTTGTATATTTAATAGCTGTTTATGGATGAGGAGCTTTGCTGGCTTCCGAAATTACCTTTTGTTTTCAAATGCTTTTAATGTGATTATAATGGGATCTTTAATTATTGGTTTGATGTTTTATTATGGTTATCACTTCCAATAACTTTCTTAATATGCAAACAATATACTTCTAAATGTTAGAAGGAAATAAAATTTATGCTCTTATTTATAGACTAAAATTCAGTTAATAAGATGAGTTCTTTAAATCAAATACATAAATTATCTTGCCATAACAGGAAGTATTTCTGTTTAGTAAAGAGCAACAATGGCTATCAGTAGTCTGGCACCTGAAGGGAGAAAAATTAAGGAAGAGTTTTGCACAGGAGGGTCACTGGGGAGCTTTGAAGTTTTATTTGGTATACATTTCAGGATAGTTCCTCTTCTTACCAGATCCACAGCTTGGCCTGCCTTTGTTTGTTTGTTTGTTTCTCCGTTTGTAATGCTTATAAAAATCAAAATACTATTTTGTGACATGTCAGCATGATATTAATACATGTCAATGTCTGTTAGTTAAGTTTCACTGGGGCACCACACTCCTTTCTTTAAGGATCGTCTGTGTTCGTATTTCTGCCGCAGTGGCAAAGCTGAGAACTGTGGTGGGGATGGATGTATTCGGCCAAGTCTGAACTGTTTCCCACTTCGACATTCCCATAACAAAGTTTATCGACTCCTAGACTGGAACGCGAAGACTCTCCTGTCTTAATGCGTTCCCTTTGGTTTGGGGAAAACGTAGAATCGAACATGACCAAGCTATCGCCAGAGTTGGTTTAGGGCATTCACAGGGAGGGGTGATTCCTGAGACAGAAGGACCAGGGGAGGCCGCGCTTCCCGAAGGTCCCCGGATCTCGGCCGGGCCGCTCTCACGCGCTGCCTCTCCAACGCCCCGGTGCTCTGCCCCATCTCGCACACTCTGCTTAGAAAGGGTTCTTCTGCCCGTTCAGACACCGTAGATGTTTCACTGCATGCACGGACACTGCCCCAGGTTCCGCACCTGGCACACAGGCGTACACACACTTCTCGTGTTCGCGCTCCTCCCGGCTTGTGTTTCCCTGGACAAACCACCTGGGCTGAGTCTTTCCTCGTCCTAATTGAGAATTCCTGGAGACCTTCTGGAAACACGGCCGGCCTTGAGTCTCCCCCGTGACCACGTTAGCGCGCCTGTGGAAGTGGGCGTTGCCCAGGGTGTAGGTGCTTACTACATCATCCAATAGAAGTAGTATTAGAAGCAACAGAAAAATAAAATTAACCTATGATAAATATACCAAATTATTTTGAGATGTCTTGAATCCTTTCTGTTTAGTGAAATCAAGCAGACAAAATTACGAATACCCGAAGTGCACTTGATTATTTTAAAAATACCTACAAATCAGGACAAAAATACATGGCAGTAACAATAATGCACAGTGTTTATGAATTTCTTACAATGTGCCAAATATGTCTCTTGCCTTATCTAACCCAATGTGTTAAGGTACCGCAGGGTAATGACATAGGTGTGACCGTCATTTTATACAGAAGAATTTCCGGGCTATGAGATGAATAACTTGACCAAGATCATACAACTTTAAATGGCAGTACAGTCGTGTATATGTGCATATTCACATGTAATAAAACATGTATTTTGAAGCTTTATGTAGTATGATTCAATATTGTTATTTTAAGGATCTGATGAGTTTCTCACGGAGCAAGTGGGAAGATAAATAGTTCCCTGGGCTGTTTCATACATTAAAGCTCAGATAAGTTTATTTTTACGGAACATTATATGAACAAAGACTTCATCTGTAATACCTCATGCTATTCAGACCAGTATCTGTTAGGCCTCAGGGTATGTGTGGGTATTATCTTTTGTAAAACCATCCTTATTTCTCTTACTGTAGGGAACAGCAGGGTTTCCCAGAAAATGCAGACTCGATGGTAAAATCAGGGTTGCATTTGTTGTGTTGCTGTATCCTGTCTGACAGATAATGTCAGAGTGACAACCTGGTGACACTTTTCTCCGTGATTCATAGTAAGAAACGTATTTTACATTATGATCTAGTTTTCTGTCTGCCACTACACATACGTATGCATAGATAAACTAAGAAAAAAGCTTATGAGACATCGTTGACGTGTGATGCACCCTCATTGCCACTAGATTCTGTCACATTCTGTCTGTCCTGTTCTCTTTCCACTTTCTGACGCTGGTTGGTTGAGAGCCGTGAAAGAGATTTCCCAAGACCCAGTTTGAAAAGCACTACTCCCAGATTATTGATCTAGTGCAAATTTTATTACTATTTTACTTTATATTTCAGTTTATCTTCTCATTTGCATTGTACACAATTTAAAGATAGGCAGGAGTACAAAAGCCTGACCACTTGCATGGAAAACACTCATCCATGCTATGGGCCACTCTGGCATTTGAAAGGCGATTTATTTAACCATCAGCGCCTTGATCCTACCTCCCTGACACGTTAAAAAGCTCTATGCCACTTCAAGAGAAAGGACAGTGACATTTTTCATCTATAGAATTTTGGGGCGTAGTTCATCTATAAAGCAGTCAACACTCAGGGAAAATGCGCTGCTCCCGTTCAACTTTGAAGAATACAGATTTTAACGAGAAGTAAAATTTCACAGCCCACAATGAGGGGTGTGTCGTGAGTAGGATGCTGCTAATTATTAGAGCTGTCACTTGTGTTCCACTCCCACTGTGACAGTGTTTTCGGTCTCAGTGACTTCTGAGGGTGGGGGACTTCAGAAGCAAGATCAAAGGGAAATGGATTCTTTGTCAGAATACAGGCACCCGATTTTAACGTTTTCTCAGCCTTCACTGTCAGCGTCCCTACCTAATATACTGCAGTTTATTTATTAAACTCCCAGACTTCTGGGAAAATAACTAGTTAAAAAACCACTTCTGATTCAGTCATTAAATATCACATACCAGATGCAGAAATGATCTAATAAATGAAACTGATAGCTCTCATAAGTTAAATGTTTAAAATCATTAAAGTGTGCCTATTAAAGTGAAAGGAAAGTTTCCCATATCAGTACTCAGATAAGCTGTATGAATTTGTAATATTGACTGAGCAAAGCCGTAAAGTTTTTTACATGCATGCATAGGGGGTGGTGTGATATGTAAAAGTTTCAGGGTCCACTGGGGCTCTTGGAACATACCCCCCAGTGATAAGGGGGGCTACTATAGTGTTGCCCTCATGTAGTTTGATGTTCTATTATTAGGTGCATCCATTTTTATAATTGGCATGTCTTGTTGGGTAGCTGTACCTATTATTATTATGTAATTATGTACTGTCTCTCTTTTTTTTCTGAAATTAATATAGCTGTATCACTTTTTTTCTCATTAGTGTTAATGTGGTATGTCTTCCTTTATCTTTTGAAACTACCTGAATATTTACATTGAACACTGATTTACTTTAGACAACGTACAGTTGGGCCTCTTTTTTTAATCCACAATTTGAACAATATATCTTTTAATTGATGTGCTATTCAAATGGAAAGGGTTATTAATATAATTAGATTAATAATTATTAATCTAATTAATAATTAGATGGAACTTTTTACTGTTAGTGTTGTTCTTTGGTTCTTATTTTTTCTTCCTTTTTTGACTTCTATGGGTTTTAATTATTTTATATAATTTTAGTTTTTTTTTCTTAGCTTACCAATTATACTTTAAAAAGATTTTTAGTGGCTGACCCAGAGTTTATAATATATATTTTTAAGTTATGAAAGTTCACATTCATATATTGTTACCACTTCACATGTAGTACAGATGTCTTGTAACAAAGCATTCCTAAATTTGTCCCTCCTTTTGCTGATAAAATTGCTGCCATTCATTTCTTGTCTCCTTTTCTGGAATCATACAATATGGTGTTGCTATTATTATTTTTAGCAAACAGTTGCCATTAAGTGAATGAAACAAGAAAAATATTTACTATACTTTTATTGATTCCTTCTCTGATGCTATCCCTTTCTACACGTATATGCTAGTTTCTGACTAGCCTTATTTTTCTTTGGCTAAGTAATTTCAATGGCAAGTCTACTGTTAACAATGGCCCTTAGGTTTTTTTGTTTTGTTTTATTTCGTTTTCATCTGAGAAAGCCTTTATCTCCACTTCACTTTTGAAGGATAATTTTGCTGGGTATAGAATTCTAGGTTGGCATTTTTCCCCCCAAATATTAACTATTTTATTCCATTTTCTTCACATATACATGGTTCCTGACAAGGAGTGTGCTGTGTTTCTTATCCTTGTTCTTCTGTAGTAAGGTGTCCCCCTCTCCATCTGGCTTGATTCAAGACTTTCTCTCTTCCTTTGGTTTTCTGCAGTTCGAATATTATAGTAATGGGTACAATTGTGGACATACTCCCCTTAAGTCATATATTGAAGTCCTAACCCCTAATAACTCAGGATATGATCTTATTTAGAAGAGTCTTTATAGAGCTAATCAAGTTCAAATGGAAACATTAGGTTAGGCCCTCATTTAATTTGAGGAGTGTTCTAATAAGAAGGGGGAACTTGATCACAGAGATCAATAAAGGGCAGGTGATGTGAAGACACGAAGGGTCATCTCTAAGCTAAAGGCGGGGCTGGACGCATCCTGCCCCATGGCCTTGAGAAGAGCCAGCCGGGCCAGCAGCCTGTGCTGGGGCTCTTGCTCCGGAGCAGCGAGACAATAAATTCCCATTGCCTAAGCCGCTAGGTTTGTGCTGCTTTGTTATGGCAGCCTTCACAAACTGATACACACAGATGGGCAAAAGTAGGCTTACAGCTGTGAGGGTGCAAAACAGTTTATTCTCTTATTATTTATTCATTATTGTCTTATTTTCCACGTGAACAACCATAAACCTACTTTTGCCAGCCCCGGTATATGCTCACCCCAAATGTTTGGGGGTTTTTTTTGTTCATTTTATTTTGCTTTGATTTGTTTATTTGCTACCTACAAGGAAGAAAAGAGAAGTGAGCCAATTTGAGGCAGCATGGAGAAGTGTTAGAAGAGCTTTATTTATGCAGAAACCCAGTACTTTCAGAACCATAGTTAAAATGCATGCCCTTTCTTATTCCTTTGGACTCTTGGCCCATGAAGGATGGGTTTTGTTCTTCCTGTTGGAACCTGGAGGAAGGTTGGAACTTAGCTTAGCGTGTCTGGCTAACAGTCTGTGTCTTCTCGGCAGCACCGTGTGCGGTTAGGGAGGCAGATCAGTCCCTGGGTCACAACGAGGTTCTGGAATTCCTTTGTTATGCTCTCTTCACTGTTTTTTAACTAGGACGGGAATCCTCCGAGTTGAGCCCTTTGAATTCACTCTTTCCTCGGCCTGGAATGACATTCCCTGGCTGCAAGCGTGGTTCACTCCGCTTTCTCTTTAAATGCCAGCTCATTGGAGAGGGTAGTACCGATTATTTTGTACAAAATGCTTATTCAAAATGATTACCATGTCTTAGGATTTCTCTCCCATTGTCATATTTTTCACTATCATGCTAGTCATCATCCGACAAACTTAACGTTGATTCATTTATGTGTTCACTGCATGTCTCTCCTAACTGAAATCTGTGCCTTAAGGATAAGAAAGGCTTCATGTTACTTTTCACTATGGATTGGCAGCATGCAGAATGCTGCAAGCACAATTGTGTACTTATACACATGCGTCGATAGAAAAAAATGTATGAGTAAAAACATTAAGGCAAATCGTCCCCCTGTATTTCATCAGATGCAGAACGCTGCAATTAACCCACAGTTCAGAAATGCAATATATGACTTGGCAGTATAAATGCTTTACTCTTTTAGCAGCAGTGCCTGTTTTACTATCTGGTGTCTATACCTGGTGTGGGTGTCTGGATGTTTTTAATTCTCACCAATGAGCTGTTTTCGTTGCCGTAGTGACGCATCCCCTGAACACTGTCTTCATGAAGAAGAAGTGTGAACTACAGGGACTGACTTCAGTGTTGATTGTTATCTTTGTCTTGTAGTCTCTGCCATTGGAGGACACACTGACATGTCAACGTTAACTCAGCAAATAACTTTTTAAGAGATCTTTGGATGGAGGGGGCAGCATAGTCAAACACAGTCTTTGGAGCTGGATTCTAATCTCACTGTCCCCGTGACAGCTATAAGGCAGGTATCTAAAGGAACCCTTAGTTCAGCGACAGACAGGAATCCAAGCCACCGTGTCGGCAATGAAATTTACAGCCGAAAAGTGAATAGCTCACTAAATACTCCCTATCATGGGCTCTAATTATCAACACTGTTGTCCTTGGCCTTGAACACACATTCGCTAAAAATGTGCTGAGCGTTGCTCTAAGCCTGTGCAGGGCAGAATGCTGTCTCTAACAACATTCCCAAGTGAGAAGAAGAAAGCACTAGGCCCAGCGGCGGGTAGATGCGAGGCGGGGAGTCGCTGGTCCGAGGGCGGGCTGCGCATCCATCCGAGTGAAGAGGGAGCAGGAGGGCGCCGCGGACAGAGCGCCTGGGTGCAGCCAGGGCTGTTTGGGCTCCGCCTCCCTCCCCATCACTGAGAAGGGACATCAGTCATAGACCGTTTTTTTCTCTGCAAAACAGACGATCTGCCAGGTAGTTAACTAAAGGTCTGTCACGCTCTCCCAGGGTCACTCAGGAGCAGAAGCACACGCTCCGAGCGTGACTTCCCCAACACAGCGTATCATTACGGAGACGGGAACCTCTCGCAGTGCGGTTCTGAGGGCGGTTTCCCAGCCCCCACTTGCTCCAGCCCCTGCGACTTGAACTTAAGCGGAACGGAAAGCGCTGCTTCACAAAACAGTCAACCTGATGGGAAAAGTTTCCCCAGGAGCGTATTTACCCACGCAGAACACTTGTGAGAGGGTATTCTGCGTCGTTTACACTGGAGGATCAGAATTAAATCCACACTCTACACCTGCCAAGTCAACAATGAAACAAGAACATTGTATCTTAAAAGCAAAGGAATTCTGAAATTAGTGCTGAGTCCAAACGATGTCATACTGTAACGGGAAAAGACACCAGCATTCGGGCTGCCTGTCACTACCAAATCCAATAAGCAATGACAGCGATTGCATCTTTTATGGGCGCTTTATTCAGATGGCCGGCAGTCTGAGAAGATGGCGTGTTCATACCCTAACAAACCATCTTCCCTTCTCTTTCCTGGCCAGATCTCTTATAAGGGGGTGGGGGAGGACAAACAAGGTGTGGTGAGGGCTTTGAAATTCAGGGAGGACTAGGTGAGCGAAGCTGCACCATTCCTGTTCTCAGCAGTTAGCTGTTCCCAAGGGGGGGGGGGTGGTCACACAAAAGGCCCAGATGCCTCCAACATGTCCCCAGGCGGTAATCTCTAGCCAGTGCCCTAGGAGGTCGGCTGCTTTTCTCAGGAGCCAGGATGGGCCTTATCTGTAGTTTCTGAAACAAAAGCTTAACATACACATTGCTTGCTAGACTCACAGCTTTTTACCTTAAGCTAAAATTTTCCAAGTCTTGAGTCCCCTATCAATACCAGCAATGCATTTCTAGGAAGAGGCTCCCATTAAAGTGGATTTTTGCTGCCTGGAAATATCGTCACAAATGGCAGTTCAGCTCTGTCACCAACGTTGGAAGTGGCGCATCTTCACTGCAGTTCCAAATTTTTCAGATAACTTCTCTGGAGTTCATGGGTGGCACCCTATAGCTCTTGGGTGTTCTTTGTGGTCTTTGAAGCTGTCACTGTTTCCAGGACTTCTTGATATCTACTGGGAAGGTGACATTTTGTATTGAGTATATTACCCAGACATATTCCTCTTGTGGGAAGGTATGTGCATGGAGGTAAAAATCGCCGAAGGAAGCTGCATGATGCATTTGAGGTGTTCAACAAAGTTTCAGAAAGAACGCGTTCAAAGAAAGGCCCACCGTCCCAGTTCATTACATAACAGTAAGGCCCTAGGGTACTTGCCTGCTGGGGGCTCCATCACCTGGCCCAGCCCGCTGCATCTGACTGGGTCACTCAGAACTGTTTTCCAAGCATGGAAGCAGGAAATTTGATTCCGATTAATGAGATGGATCGTAACATAAGAGGCATCTTTACATCGCTCGATCTAGAAATCACAATTCTCTCCCTCCCTCCCTCCCACTCCCTTTGTCTCCCTTTCTCTCCAAAGAAAAGGACAGAAAAGACAGGACTTTTTTTTTTAAAAGAAAGAGTATAATTAACACACTCTCCACAAGTATCATAATGTCTAATCTGTCTATATATCTGTTCTATTTTTTTACGTATTTATCATCCATTTGTCTATCAAAAACCATCCGGTTTTTTTTTCTTGCGTAGTTTAATTTGTAGGTGATTTTGCCAACTCATGTTTCAAGTAAAAATACCCGGAGTACTTTTCTGATTTATACCTGCTGTGTTCCTAATTCTTATTTCTCAGTGATGCTGTGTACTCAGTGATAAAAGAGACACATTTTACTTTATGTAGAATTATATTCTTTCATGTGTGTGAACATTGAATTTCATTAATCTGATCATATGCTGAGTGTAATTAAATAGTCAGTTCTTTAAATATTTTCCTATAAATTTTTTTGATGAGAAGAAAATGTTTTAAGTTATGTAATCTATCCATGCTCCCATAAAATCGCAATATTGAAATCCTTGGTTTTTATCTAGTAGGATACTTAATTCACAGTTATCTAGGAAGAAGAACATATAGAGGTTTTGCTGCTAAAAAATATATGTATATATTAGACACTCGAGGGAAGAAAAATAAATAAATGCAAGAATATAAGACACAGCTACTATCCTCAAGGTTATAATCTGGTTATGAAGAAAAAAACAAACATATACAAATGTTTGCCAGAATTAATGTTAAACCATTTTTTTTATTCCCGCCTTAAAATAATCATCTTGGCTCCCATCCTTTCTCCACAGTTCTACCCTCACCTTTTTTCACTGCTGAAGTCGAAACCGGCCATGGTCTACACTAACCTCTCAATGTCTAGCGTGGAACACAACCCTTTCCCACACTTCTTGTACCTTAAGGGCCCCCCCTCCCCCCACCCCCCAGAGTGTATTTCTAATTCCTATTCTCACTTCTAAAAAGGCGGGCTAAAGCGCGTTTAATTCCTGCAAGATACTGTGGCTTTGAAGTGACCTTGACCTCATATCCCCTTGTATACCCCCTCTCCTGCTCATCTCCACGTTAGCGCCTTGGCGGGCAACCAGCCCCCTGCAACTTTTGCAGGCAACCTAGGGGCTCCTTCCCTGTGGCCCGTGTGTCTCCTCTCGCTCACGCTGCTGCATTGCCACGTTACGGTGTCACGTGCGGCCCTGGCCGGTCCACCGGAAGTTGTCTGGCCTGTTCCCGTCTTATAATGGTAGACGTTTCATGTGCATTTATTAATGAATGAATCACTCAAAAAACCCACTCCGATTTAGTGTGACGCCAACGAAAGGGGCAAGTGACAGTGTTTCTCTGTTTCAGTAACGTTACACGGAAGTGCTAAGCACAGTGCAAAGCAAGGTTGGTAACGCAGAGAGCTGATACTCTGAAAGGATCAGCTGGTCGTTTCTAAAGAGACCTGCGGGGGGCGGGGGGCGGGGGGCGGGCTCAGCGATTCTATCCGTGCAGACCCCTCGTGCTCGGTGGGGCTCAGGGCAGGAGCGGGCCTGTTCCCACGGGACTTCTCGCTTTATGCAGGCTCAGAGTGCTGATGTGTGACATTCGCACGTCAATTTATGTCTCTGTCTTGAGGAATCTGATTGTTCGACAGACCAGAAAACGAAGCAGCACGATTAGCAGATCCTTTTAAAGCCGGAAACTGCAGGAAGTCAAATAAGCTGGGCAAGCATGGGGCCCTTGCAGCCTCTGAATGCTCAGTCGCAGCAAGCGGAGATGCCAGTGGGACTCCACCGCGCGAGCACTGGCCGAGACCGCTCTGGCCCGGCCCGCGCTGGGCTGGGCCATTTGTGCATTCATCTGACCACCTCCTCTTCTGGTTATCTAGCCTTCCTTTCATCAAGGAAAATGAATCAGGCCCTGATGAAGTATCGGTCACCTGAGAGGCGGACGGATGGCCACTGACATCAATCCCTTTCCCCACGGCCCTCTCTCGGGCATTGCAAGCGGTCCAATCCTGCCCGCGCTCCGTCTTTCCTGCTCTGCACACCACTTTTAGTGTCTGAAGGAGAGAGGAGAACTTGTAAGAAAGTAGAACAGGGACTCAGACAAGCAGCGAATGATGTAGATAGATAAACTAAATGCACATACTTAAAATACCACCACACATGCACTATGCTTTTATGCAAATATGGGTAATTTGACAAGAAGTATGTGCACGTGCTTAATATTCCATGTTGCAGTGGGTTTATTAGTACACATGCGACATTATAGAAATGTTCTGCTACTTCACGTTTTATTCAATCACATAGTTGCAATCGGCTGCCACTTCATAAATGACCTCAGACTCTAATGTGCGAGTGCCTTGTCACACCCAGATAGAGAATAACCCCGCTGCTAAGTGAATTGTGAGCAGACAGGCAAGAGGAGCAGATGTTTAATGGGGGAGCAGAACATGTGGGGGGAAGATTTTCTGCTCTTCAAAAGCACTGTAGCACTTAAAAACTACAGTGCTGGAAGAATGCTGTTTAATTCAGTACTTCAGTTTTAAATTGCAAAATGAAAATCTGCCCCTTAAACCAATGTAAACAATCCAAAGTACTTAAAGTAAATATTAATATTCTTCTCTTTCTCCTAATACCATTCCATTAAGCACTACCAATGATTTGGTTTGCACAGAGGGTCCAGCAGAAGTAAGGGCTGCTTGAGTGTGGTCAGTAGGGCAATAATATGGGTACCATGATTTATAGTTTTAATTTGAACATTTCACCTAAAATGTCATATAGTGTGCTTGAGCGTGATATTGTTATGTTGTAACAGGATACAGCCAAGAGGGGTCCCCAAATAGGGATTTGGAATGGAGTCTAGAACTCAAGGTGTCCAGGAAATATTAGGATGTCCTCATCCCTTTCCCCCACAGATGTGAGTTGGGGGAAGGGACACATGGAGCAGGAACATGCAGGGCTATTTTGTACAGCAACAGTTTTGCAGCTGACCTCTGGCGTGGTCATTTCCACATACCTACAACCTTTAACTGGTTGCACAGATATGCTAACCAGCTGTGGCCATGCTCTGAGCCAGGGGGATGGGAGTGACTTCCACCCAAGATGTAACTGGGAGGCAACTCCCCCTGGTTACAGCACCTGCGTGGGAGCTTGGAGATGATTGGCTCCACACCATGGGGCCACGCCTGCCCAGACCCACTATGGCAGCCCAGTAAAGGATGTGGGAGAATATGGGAGTGCTGGCAGGTGTAGCCAATTGTGGGAGGAGTCGGAAATGGGACTGCAGAGGAAGATTGGCGTAGGGATTTAAACCCAGATGTGGCAGCCATTAAGGGGAGAACCATGTGGTTTTAGCCAGAGTGCAGGCCCCCTCGAAGCTTTAGGAGGAGGAGAACCACGCGGCTTTGCCAGAGTGGGGACCCCTGCAGCTTTGGTGGAGAGAAGAACCATGCAGTTTTGGCTGAGTGGGGACCCCCGCAGCTTTGGTAGAAGAGGACCACGCAGCTTTGGGGTGTCCCTTTAGCCACGTGGCCTGGGAAGCAGGAGAGACTTTGCCTGGAAGAAGGGTGAAAGAACTCTTGACAGCAGGCCATGAGAAGATGCCACATGACTTTGGATTAACTGAAGATCCTGACAGCGACACAGCTGATGATGCCGGCAGCCTGAATCATGGATGTTTACTTCTTTTCCTGAGATATGGTACCCCAAATTAGGGCAGGGGAAGAAGGAAGCACTGCGGGCATCTGTGGATATCCAAAGGACTTTGATATTTTAATGAAGACATTAGGTCACTACTGTAAGTCTGTATAGCTTTCAATAAACATTTCCTCTCCTTTTCACACATCTCTGGCACTGAGAGAGGTCTTTCCTAAGGCAGTGGGCAGTTGAACCTAGTGGGGGGTCCTTTCGGTAATTGTATATTGTGTCCCCTTTGGCCCCTGTATTCTGTAGCAGTGCTACAGAATTGTATGCTTATGATTTTGTAATAAAAGAGTTTATAATAAAAAGGGGCATTATTTGTGCTGGACCCTGTATATTATTACACTTTACTTACATATTATATAATACAAATAAAATCAACTTTATATTCTTTTCTTGAACATATGTCTATGTGAATATAGGTGTTATATACAGATAAGGTGTATAAACAAGCATATATATTCCTCACTTAGGTATATAAAATAATTTTGAAATATTTCTTCACAGACCACATAATTAATAACTTACAAAATTACAAGGTAGGATATAAATTTGTCTTCATTTGAAGGTGACCTCACTTCTGTCATCTGCAACAGCAATATTCTGTATATTCCTATCATGTTTTTAGTATATTATTTACAGAAAAGGTTTGAGCCTGGTTTTTTTTGAACACCTAAAATATACATTTGATGGTTGCAGCATTTTCTCCCTGCTTTTTAAGCTGTGGGATGATTCACAAAAAGACTGTTAAGAGAGCATCAGTAACCAAACACACCACAGCATGTCCACGTGGTGATGTGTGTCCTCTCGTCCTGATCATCCAGTCCGTTTTCACTGTCAGTGACCGCTAGTCAATCTCACACTGAGTTATGGAAGGTGTCATTCAATGTTGCTACCACTCGATGGTTATTGTAAAGGTTCAAACTTAAATTCTTCTTTCTCTGTCTCGTGGCATCTTCATCCATGTAAAAACTAAACTATGTAAAGTTAATATCACACGTGAATAACAATCATTCAAAATAAGGAAAGTAAAAAAGAAGTCAAAAGAAAAGAAAAAAACAAAATAAGGAAAGTGATGTTCTCAGAATGAAAGCAACGTAATGATTATTTTTTACTAATAATTGCTGTGAACTATGGTGTAACCACAGATTCCTCATATATTAAAACCTATTTAATTCTCATTATAAGATTTAAAGTGGAACATATATCAATATATTGCACAGGCACAGTGTATTAAGTATAGGACAGAGTTCTAAAGGAGAGTTTTTAACCTTACATTCATTGAGAATACTTTCTAGCATTCTTGATAAAAATAGCAAGGAGACAGATTTTTAGTTTTGTATGCGTGTATTTTATTTTATTTTTATATAATAGCTCCTGAGGGCAATGAGATGTATCTTTACATGGTAAGTTACTAAGATATTTAGTTCTCGAGCCTACAATTAGAGAATGAATGGGTACCTCTTCTAGAAGACAGAGTGTGCCAAATGGGGTGTGTGTGTGTGTGTGTGTGTGTGTGTGTGTGTGTGTCTGTCTGTCTGTCTGAGCAGCAACAGAACTGTGGACTGACCTGTGTAGCACCTGTGTGATCAGGTGCCAAGGACAGGTGTGGTTTAGGAGGCTCCGTGAAGTCCACCAACGCCTCCCACGAAGGATGCCACAAGTAAGTGCGATCTTACTTGCTAGGAAGGGATGAGGCTTCCTCTCTCCCCCGTAAAGGGTGAACGGAAGCACTTAAACCTCATTCAATATCGTCGATCTCGGGCACACCCAGGAGCACTGAGCTCGTGATGCCCACGCGGCTTCAGGGCAGTGCCGCGATCTCGCCGTCCGGCCGGATGGCGCCGCGTGTCTCCTTCCGAGGGGAGTTCCACAGGCTCCTCGATGAGAAACCCGCTTTTTCATGGCAGCGTGCGTCGTCCACGAGCAGTATGTGCGTGAACAGGGCCTTGTCCACACGGCGCGTGCCTTCGCATGGCTGCCGTGGCTCATGTTAAAGAGCAAAATGGAAGGGACTCCGCACGGAGAGTCCTCAACTGAGAAAATCATTTGATTTCCTCATGAATGTGTTAACATTATAGATGCATGACATGCAAAGTAGAAGTAAGTTTGGTATATGGAAGATGACAAACTCGGGCCAATTCTAAATTAGGAAATGGGAAAAAACACTGGTAGCGATAAAATGGATCAATGCTTTATGACAAACGTGAAGTTCTGTCTGACTTTGTTGAACTCCGAGGTCAGTGATACCTGGCATAGAAATTCCAAGTAATAAGCAAGTGATATGTGGTCCCTTTCCAGTGAGTGAGAAACACAAATTAATATTCTAAAATGGTATGTTTAGTCAATATGGTATATATCACCTGTCATAACGGAAACTCTTTACATCATTTAGTAAGTTATATAATGTCTAATCACTGGGTTGTATATGAAAATAATATATCGTATGTCAACTATAGGTGAAAAATAAAACAAGTTATATAAAAGGTAACCAACAACCAGAAAAAATACTGTTTTTATTAGCTAATGTAACAAACAACAGATTTTAGTAGCAACATGAACTTGTAAGTTAACGTTTCAAAAAATTTTACGCTTTACTGCAGACATTTAACCTCATATTGTCTCTAAAATGTTGGGGACGTTTTTGTTTCAATGTATACTTCCTTTATGATTTGTGTATTTTCAAATATTCTAAATGCTTTGTTTTTATTTTGTTTGACATCTGCATTTTATACCTTCCAATTTTCCACATGTGATTGCGAATGAATTTTGCTGACCAGTAGATAAGATTTTATAGTTTTAATTTTCTGTGTAAGTTTCTCTTGGTCAATAGCAGTAATTCAATAGTGTTAGCACAGGGCCTTGAATAACCTCTGTGTGCAAAATATGATCACAGGCAACAAATTATGTCAACTGGCTTCTCGGTATATTTCAGGATTACGATGTATTTTTAAAGCAGCCAAAGAAATTGCTGCTTTTCAAAGCGTCCCTCAAAATTTACTGGTAATTTCTACCCCAGTGATACTGTCAAAAACAACTTTGAAATTAAAATATATCTCTATGTTCGATCTAGTTTTCCTTGAAGGTATTAATGATTTAGTTAGTTATCATAGAATTTGGTTGGTTTTACTATACTTAATTATTTCAGTATGTGACATTCTTTCATGTTTTGTACCAGGGAGCTCTAACTTGCATATTATATTTTCTCAAGTCTACAAAACCCCCCAAATGTAACACTTTTCAAAACAAAGATAATGATTGAAAATACACATAGGCTTTCAAAAATAGTAAATCTTTAAAGAGTAAGCACCTACTGAAGAAGGAATGAGTGCAGTGTGCAAAAATGAGTGTCAGCCCCAGCAAAACAAGCACGCTTATAGATACACACACACCCTTAGCTTTTAGATTGTCACTGAAAAACACTGGAAAGTGCACGTATTCCAATAACGTACCTGCAGGAAAGCCTCTTGAACTGTGTGCTCACAACTGTACGTGTCTCACCAGGAGCAGACACTGCCATATGCTGGCGGGGTTGAGGGAGGAGGCTGACCATCACACTTTCCAGTTCGGTTTCATAAATGTTCACTTAGTCTTTCTCGGTGAATCATTATGTTTTTGTTCATCAGTTGTTCAAACTTATGTTGGAAAAAGTCTGTATGCTCCAAATCTTTCTCTCCAACAGCATTCTGCTGTGCTCAACGGAGAGAATAAAGCACTTTACACCTAATTCCGAACTGCACTGTGTTTGCAGGGTACTGAACTAAGTACCCCCCAAAGCAAACATGCCGCGTGTGATTAGCAGCTAACCTGTTCAAGCCATGTTCTCGACAGCCACATCAAGAGGACAGTACATTCATTTTGAAGAAATATCAGTTTATCAGAACCATTTTTACTTTAATGTTAATGCAAAATGCTTATTTTCATGTTAAGGATGTGAGAAAACAGCCGTCCTGATGCATTGGATTGTTTTAGGTATTATTGGACCAAAAAGATAATCTTGCCTCCAAGTTTCTGGTTTTGCTCTTTGTCTGTCTGTTTGCTTGGTTGGTGTGAAGGAATGAGGTACTTTGGACCAAGATTCAGGTAGGATGTGATGTTGCCAGTGCTTTTCTCAAGGTCTTAGGAGCTTTGAGAAGCTGTTAAGCATTTATTCCTCAAGACACTGAAGGTGGTTGCTGCTCTTTAAAACCCTTTATCCAGCACTCGAGTGACTATGCGTGTGTCATATGTGTGAGGCACCAGTCCACGTGTCCCCAACACTGGTGGTGTTGGTCAAGGTAACACTACCCTTAGACCTGCAGCAGGACTTTCTCAGCAACTGTTGTTTGGATAACAAGTTTGCAGGTACAAGTATATCAAGCTAGAGAGACCAGGTTTAGAGTTTGCTGAGACTGGGAAACAAAATACAAGCAGAGATGGTTGATTTCCCAAATCCTCTGACCTAAACGACCCCTAGGAAGGGACTAGAAAGCACCTGGAAAAGTACCTTTGTTTTTATCTCTCATGCATTTCTTTGGACTTTTATTTTATTCTTATTTTATTTTTCTGTATAAAACAGCGTCCTCTTCTCTCCAGAGAACACAGCTATTCTTAAAACACAAATTTCCACATTTTCTATGCTATTACGTAGTGGATAGAGGTTTTCATTACATTGAACCAGGCCTGCGAGCAATGAGTAAAAGGGAGAGAATACATCTAAGAAAGATTATGGGAAATAACCACAATTATTAAACAAATGTACTAAAATATCTCATGATCCCATTACTTGTGCAGCATTTAAAAGGTTCAAATATTAGCTGAATACATATCTGGAGTTGGAACGTGTTTTTGCCTTTGTGGGAACAAGGCTGGTTGCCGTCTTTGTACTCTTCCAACTCAAACATTCTAACATTGTAGGATTATTCTATAATCTATAGAATCTGTAGATTATAGAGTCTATACACTTATAGACTACACTTAGTGAATTTGGTACACTTACTTGATAATCTTAAAACAGGTAATTTCTCTAATGCAAATAATGTTTTTTAGACAAGTCAATAGAAACACAAAAAGACGTAAAGAATAGAACTGGATGTTGGCCATACTGAGAGGAAATGTACACTCAACTCCGGGTTTTGCTGGGGTATGGTACTTGCTACATACCAGTGACCACATATGAAATTTCGCACAGAGGATGAATTTTTACAGTGTTCAAACATCTTTTTTTTTCCCCATGAGGAAATGGCATGACTTTTGAATACCAAGTGACATTCTCATTCAGTAAATAGTACAGTCTAGTTTTTAGAAATTGGCAAAAATTGAACCTTTTTACAAAGTCACAATAGCTGCCCATATACAATTCCTCAAGGATTTTAGCATACTAATTGATAACATGCAAAGACAGAGATTATTTGCCAGTGCTTTATATCAAGGAAAGAAAAGGTTGTCCCAAATGATCCCATAAAACACATACATAAAAACTGGAATCTTTGACAATATTGAACAATGATTTACCAAATTCCAAGGTTTTCTATTTTGTCACAGCACCTAAGTGCGAGAGTTTAATTGAACAAACTGACTTCGTCTCTGCGAATGTCCTTTCAAAATGTGCCGGCCTTGGGGCTCAGCGGCAGGGCTCACCACAGACTCCCGCTAAAGCAAAGAAGTGTAAAAAGTGCCATTGTTCCGCGGCACTCCGCTGTAGGAAGCAGCGATAAACAGTGTGTTGAAATGTAAATTTGCTTCAGATCCTCACACGTCCTGCTCTCCACGGGGCTTTGCTTTTCAAAGGCGTCTTCTCTGTTTACTACTCTACTCGTTCCATTAGGAAGCCCCTGGGCCAAGATTTGTACCTGATCAGACAACTGTCCCCCGGGGCTAATTCAAGCGTGTCCTCGCCCTTTTACCTTGTCCCTCTTTCAACCCCGTACTAGGAGCGCCTTTGGAAGACGGTGCGGAAGCGACTACAAAATGCAGCTTTGACAGATTCCTAACAGTTCGCTGTTACAAAAAGTTAATAACCAAAACCATTCTTCAGGACAATAGAAGCCACGGGTACATTATTCTCCGTGTCTTTCTTTTCAGTACTCACTGCCCAGTCCAACGTATTTGTCAGGATGAGTTAAAACACACATGGGGAGCAGTTTTCAACTGGAAATTAGTGAAAATGCAAATTATTAAGACTTCCCCCTTGTTCCCAACTGCAAATGATGATGGGGAGGGTAGGTAATGCAGAGATTGGTACTGCGATTTTTATGAAGCTCAAAGTTTTTTTCTTTTGAGTGTCGGGAGCTGTAGGTAACTTTATCCCGAACCAGATGTAGTCACTGTATATTATGTTTATTAACTGTACTGTAGACAAATGGATTTCTAAGTGCTTCCTGGGGCCCGAGGGTTCCAGAGAAGTGTATCAGAAGCTAATGTGGGTGAGGGAAAGGAGGAGTTTCTCTCTTCCAACACGATCCCTTTTATCAGCCAGAAGGAATCTGCTATGATCTGATTCACTGACAGCGTTTCCACATAAAAAGAGAGGTGTACAGTGAATATATATATATAATGAATATATATAAAATGAATATATAATGAATATATATAAATGGCCAACCAATCAGTCTGATATGTCACTGTAAACCTAGGAGAGTCTCCACTTACCGGGGAAAATCGACATCTATATTAACACTGACCTCCGCGTGTCTGCTCACACATGTGGCCTAGGCACAGGTGATGAATTACAGAGCCGTCATTCCCGGGGTGATGACGATGGTCCTGTCGTTGCCTGTGCCTGGTGCCCGGATGTTGGGATGGCATGGGAGCCGCTGATTACGTTGAGATGCAGACGGAATCTGATTCAAGGGGTGAAGGTATCGTTTTTTTTGGCCCCTGTCCTGTGGGTAGAATACAGGCGCTGGGCGACGCCAGCAGTGCAGGCAGGGGATGGCAGCCGCTTGAACAGTGTGGCAGTATTGAGACTGATGAACAGTGGGTGGATTGTATGTATATTTGGAAGGAGAAGTGAACTGGATTTCCAAGATATCAACTACGGCGTGTGGCAGCACAGGAGGTTCCGGGAGGAAAGATTGTGTGGTGCCCGTGCCACAAAAAGACCAACCAAGGCTTGTGGGCAGCATGTAAGGGGTGGAAGGGCAAGTCACAGACAAGTTGACAATGACACTGACCTTCACTGAGGCTGCAAATTGGGGAAACGGTTTCAAACAGGAAAATGTGTTTGTCCTTAAATCTTTACCCAAAGTCTTTATTGAGAAGTCTAACAAGTGTGCATCAATCAGCTCTCATGGCTTTTTAAAAAAGAATCCCTAACTTTGTGGCTTAAAAGAACATTGAAAAAAGACTGTTACAGGCTCCTAAGTCCCAAGGAGTGAGGCACACCTGACCTCAGGGGCTCGGTCTAGCATCTGGGGGCGGGATACGCCCAAGTTAAAAATTAAAAAAATAAAAGCTAGAGTCAGAATGCAAAGCATTATACTTTTTTACACATTCGCATCGGTGCCAGAAGTAGGTATTCAAAATATGGGAGACTCTACTTTTAATAAAAATAACTTTACTTAAAGTTTATATATTTAATATCCAAGAGTAACTCTCCTGTTTGAAATATAGCTTTTGGGAAATAAACTAAGTAAAAAATTGTATTATTGGAAATCCTCAGAAGACAGGAGATTTTCTGGTTTATTCTTAATTCTATCCCATGGCCATATTTAATTAAAAAATATCTTGTATCTTTCTTTTTTTAATAAGCTGTGTGTTCTCAAAACACTCACACATGTATACTCTGAGGCAGTCCCAAGATTTTTATTTCCTTCGATAGGTTTAATCTGTATTCAAAAAGTACAATATATTATCAGAATACAAAACATTTGTAAAGATAAAGACTTTGAATTCACGTTAATTTCTTAAAAGAATAATTTTATCACTTGTTAGCAGAAGTCTAAGTCCTCAGTGTTTTCATCTTAAATACATCTTTTCCCTTAGTATTCTTCCTGAAACATAGTGAATCCAAACAACTATTTACTGTACTCATGATTCACAGGGTTACTTCTTCCAGTTTTATTGTGATATAGTTGACATCTAACATTATATCAGTTTAAGGTATACAATACAATGATTTCCTATAGTCATATATTCATATATTTCCTCTATTCATACATTCATTTCCTACGTTCATTGCAAAATGGTTACTCCAAGAAGTTTTTTTAAACATAGTTAAATCTCCTCACAGAGTTACAGTTATTTTTTCTTGGGCTGAGACTTGTAAGATCTCTCTGAAGAACTTCAGACAGGCAGCACGACACAAGTACCGCTGTAATAGTCACCGTGCTGTGTGTGACATCCCGGAACTTACTCATCGTATAAACTGGACGTTTGGGCCTTTTGAACGTCTTCCCCCATCTCTCCCACTCCTCATCCCCACCTCTGGCAACCGCCAATCGGTGGTCTGTTTCTGTGAGTCTGGTTTTATTTTTTCAGATTTCATATATAAGTGAGATTGTACAATGTTAGTTTTGCTCTGATTTACTTAGCATAATGCCCTCTTTTTGTCTTTGACGTGTGGTAATTTAATTATAACGTATCTGCATAGCCCTTTTTTGGGGTCTTTGGAGCCTCAAGAATCTGGATGTGAAATTCATGCACCCCAGTTTGATATTTTTTCAGCTATTATTGCTTTAAATATACCTTCTTTTCCTTTCTCTTTCTCTTCTTCTGTGACTCCCATAATGCACTTCCTTTCCTTGTTTCCCCAAAAGTCCCATAGGCTTTCTTCACTCTCGTTCATTTTTTTTTCTTTTCTCTTTTCCGACTAATTTCAGATGACCAATCCGAGACTTCCCTGACTCTTTCTCACGATTAGTCAGGTATGTTCTTGAAGCTCTCTAGTGAACTCTTCACTTCAATCATTACTAAATTCTGCATTTCTAGGATTTTCTTTTTTTTAAAATGGTTTCTATTTCTTTGTTGAAATTCTCATTGTGTTCATGCATTGTTTTCTTTTGTTTGTCTCTGTGTGTGTTCTTGCAGTTCACGACTATTTTAGGAGGACTCTTCTGAAGTCTTTGTCAGGCAGTGCATGCGGTCACTGAGTGGGTCAGTGGTCAGGGCTTCCTAGTGTTCTCTGGTTCTCCGTCACCCTCGAGTCCTTGCACTGTCCTCTGCGCCTCTGAATATGCGGGCTCTTCTTCTGCCCTTTTCAGGTTTGCCGAGATCATTCTCTTTTTTAAGATTTATTTATTTATTTTTAGAGAGGGAGGGAGAGAGAGAGAGAGAGAGAGAGAGAGAGAGAGAGAGAGAAACATCAATGCGCGGTTGCTGAGGGCCATGGCCTGCAACCCAGGCAGGTGTCCTGACTGGGAATCGAACCTGCGATGCTTTGGTTCACAGCCTGCGCTCAGTCCACTGAGCTACACCAGCCAGGGCTCCGAGATCATTCTTTATCAGTCATTGAAGCTTGGGGTTCTGTCGGGTCAGTTGGCAGCACTCTCGGGCAGATGCCACTTGCCACTGGGGTCTCTGTTTGGGCGAGGTCACAGCCCATGCTCTGTGCTCAGGGGGTTCCCCTGGCTGGGGACCACTGGGTGGGACTGCTGGCCTGGTTCCCTGCCCACATGTGGCTGTACGATGACATCTGCCGCCCCCCGATGCTCTGGTCAGTTCTCTTCACTAGGACTGGGCTATGTCCTCAGCAGTGGACAGGGCCTCGAGTTTGCATTTCTGATCAGGTGGGTCCACAGATCGGGCTCCATGACCACTAACCTTGACGTATGGGCGTCCCAGCCAGGCAGGCTCTTCACCCACCTCCCAGGATCAACCCTGCCGATGGACAGAGCCGCTGGCAGGGTGCTCCGCTCGGGCGCCTTAGCGAGGGAGGAAGTGGGATGGGCAATGCGATGTCTCGCTCCATACAGGGCTGGGAGCTGTATTCTGTCCTGTGTAAGGTTTCGAATTTGCTTCCCAGCTCTGGCAGGTGCCTGGACCAGTCCTCTTGGCCAGTGCGGCTCATTGGCTGGGAACCCGCAACAGGCAGACTCAGGACCTCAGACGCCCTGTATCCTCTGCCTGTTCCATGCTGTTTCCTGGATGCTGTGGCCTGACCTCTGACTCCGTTTCTCTCTCTGTTTACCTCTCCCCTGTACAGAAAGAACTTTCCTGACAACCGTTCTTTATCCTGGGGTACACAAATTATTCTACACACATGCCTGTCATCACCTCTCTTACCTATCACGTGATTTCCTTGCACCATCTGTCACTCCTCGCTAGACCGTGAGCTCCCCAATAGATCTCCGCTCTTTTGCTGGCTGTTTTAGCCCCAGCACCTAGAGCCGCAGGCCCTAGAGCCTCTGCCGTCGGCCCTCGCCAGGTCAATGCTGAGCGAAGGGATGGGCGGTAAGCTAGCGTTTGACACCTGCGACAGTTTCTGTTCTGTGACTTACGGTTAAGGCTTCGAGAACCGTCCACACCCGCTTTTTTTCACATTTGATTTAAACACAGGGTTTGTCTTTCTACCTAATCCACAATATGGCTGAAATAAGTCATCATGAGGTAGCATCTGTACCATTCATACTGATACTGAACAAAATCATGAATATTTACATGTTTTACCCAGGTCCTTAATTATCCTCAGCAGGTGTTTCTAACACACAAACTCTTTCACATCACGTATTTGGGATTTTATGGCGACGTACGCACTACCGGACACGTGGGGAGAATCGAACACCACAGGGCATGCGGGCTTGTGGCTCTGCCAGCTTTATTCGAGATCTGCTTGCTTTCAGAATTGCTAAAAAATAAATGGCCACTGATTAGGTGTAGGCCAATATTCCAGAGGCATGCTACTTCTTAGTTAAAAAAGTAAAAGTAATTTGTCAATAAGAAATTGGGTTCAGTTTACAAAAAATGGAATTTGTAACGCGTCTGCCTATAAAATAGTTTACCGTATTCCCGACATGGCACTTGGTATGTAATCTTGTAAGGACTGGAAGATGATTTGTGCTGGTTACTATGGGAAACAGGAGCGACAGGGATAGCAAGGAGCTGCGGAAACTGAGAAAGGGGGCCTAGAAGCGGTTCCTGCACGTCGCGATGGGAACGGCCGGGCGGGCCCTGTGGGGCTGGGGATGCTGAGGCTCTACCCTCCGAGGCCTCTTTGTCGGTGGAAGTGGCCGCCTCCTCCACAGCGCGATTTGCTGCCCCGTCTCTGGAGGGGTGGCCTCCTCGTCCCCAGCGGCTTTGGCCCCTCTACCCCCTTGCGTTTCCGTCTGAGGCGAGGAGCCTGCCATCACCGAGAGGCCTATAATGAGGTCCCCTGGGGCAGGGCCCAGGCAAGGCCCCGCTCTGCGCTCCCAGGCTGCACCAGGAGACGGGTCCCCTGCAGGGCCCCGCAGGCGAGGTGTGGTGTCTGACCGCGGGGGGGGCGGCGCACTTCCACCGAACCACTGGCACTGTCTGCTTTCTGCAGAGGGCACCATCTGTCAGGAACCTGTGCAAGAGGCACCTGTGCAGGAACAGACAATGAGGGCGTGGGACAATGACCCAAGGGCTGTGAAGTGGGCCATGACGAGCTGTGTCACACCGGCTCCCTAAGCAGAGGTTCTGCATGCAAAGACACAGCTCTGGGAGTGAGAACCTGCTGGGGCGGGGGGCGTGGTCAGCAGGCACAGAGCCCAAGCCGGTGCCCGGTGAGCAGGTTGGAAAGGCCCGAGTGCCCTGGGTAAATGTGGAGGAAGGGATTGGGGGGCGCAGGGAGTCCGGACCGTGAGAGCGTGCACTTCATTCCATGCCTGCTCGCTGGTCCTGAGAGGGCGCGGAGGACGGCCCCCCCCCCTCCAATACTCTGAGGAATGAATCTGCGTGGGGAGCCCTGGCCTCCTGGACCAGCTCTGTGTGTATCAACTTCTCGTTAACATTATTCAAGTATATAAAATATCTGTACACAGAGAGTATTTTCAATAATACTGGGACCCAGTGCGAAGTGTCCAAGGTCACAAGAAAATTAATAAAGATGTGAGCACTAAATTGCCATTTTTTTAAATTTAAATATAGTTTTTTTAACCTCCATGCAAGGTATATTTTGTACTGTTCCATATAAAGTGAACATACAGAGTTTTTACGTAACTGAGGACCATGACATTTCTTCAATGTAAGATATGTTTTTTGTAATATATTTTACAAATATTTTAGAAAATATCTAAAAGTTTTTTTCCACAATTGGGTTATACTAAAATTTGGAAACGAATTCTTCAAAAACACAAGCTCAAGAAGCATCTAAGTTGGGCAATGATGCTGAAAAATATCATGTTTAATGGTATCACCCACATGAAGAAGAACATTACCTGCCTCAAGCAGTGCTTATTATTTTTCAGTTTTATTGGGTAATGAGCTAAATGTCATGAGACCCATAAATCATTACTTCTTGTTTTGCAGAAAAGAATATAGTAGTAGATGACATTTCTTACATGGGGATTTTTTTAAAAAATAGCAGCTATTATTTTTCCTCTGATTTCATTATAGAAAATCTGGAATATAATGAATTTCAGGGAAAAATCAGCATTGTATGAAACTTAATGTAGATATTCTGGAATTATATTGCTCAGGAAGAGATTCAGGATCCAAAATTACTAAGAGTAGGATCTGGTAAAATGTCTGGCATTCTTATATAAGCTTAGTGTTTTCATCTGTAAAAATGGAATAATAGGAATACATACTTCTACGATTGGTGATATATTTGAATAAAACAATCAACCCAAAAGTTCTTAAAGAAAAAAGTCTGATATTGGATGTGTTCCCCAGAAAATCTTGGCAATAAAAGCTTTTCTTTTTGTAAATAAGAGATAGATATCTAAATTGTTTTCCAGTATCGTACATTTTAAAAGTGAATATATTTTTGTTTACCACCAAAAATTCATGATAAAACATTGCATTATTTTCAGTTTGCCTTATTTTATATATTAGAACTCAGTTTTTCTTGTATTAATCATTGTCACTTAAAGAAAACTAACTCAATACACATATTTTTATTACTTTTAGGTTGAATTTCAAATCCACAAACATTTAATAGCTATTGTAATAAAGATTATAGTTTGATATTTTAGAATTCTGCCTTATAATTTCCTGATCCAATGAATTATAGAAAATTACCATACACTTATTCTTCTCCTGTACTATTAAATAACTGATTATAAGAAATTTAAACAATAACCACTATTCATTTACTTTATGGGTGCAAATTATGAAAACACCATGCTGACCTCTATATTTTGTATTATAGTTATTAATGTTAAATAGTTGTAATACAGTAAATATTAGAATGAAACTTTGGAATAAAAAGAAAACAAAAAATTGATAAATTTATGGAACATTAAAACATTTTGATTATCCAAATACAGTTGTCATAATTTTTAATTTTTCTTGTTTCATTTTTAAATTATATATAACAAAACAATGTATATTTAGTTACAATATATAACAAACAATATTTAAGTATTGTTTTAGGTATATATATTTTGTTGTATATATCAATTTTTAAAAATGCACAACTATTAAATGTAAAGCTTAAAAAGTTGTCACTAAATGAATAAACACATCATTATTATAACACCCTAGATCAATTATGGGTTGCTATCTGTCACCCATATCATGTGCTTGCCCCTCACAATAATGGAGTCACACATTGATCATAGATATGCCTTGTCTGCTATGGAACTTCACGTGAATGAAAATATCCATTGGGTATCTAGTCCTGTCTTCTCTCTCTCACTGCACTATTTGGGAGACCCGTCA
This sequence comes from Phyllostomus hastatus, assembly GCF_019186645.2. Taxonomy (NCBI): domain Eukaryota; kingdom Metazoa; phylum Chordata; class Mammalia; order Chiroptera; family Phyllostomidae; genus Phyllostomus; species Phyllostomus hastatus. The sequence continues at coordinate 19,275,208 of NW_025333607.1, read as the reverse complement.
AGGATGTTGCCAGTGGTGGAAGTTCACTCATTTCTTTGCTCTAGCTTCCCATTAGATAAACATTCGCAAGTGCAATTATCCTCTGTGCTGAGGATATTTGGGGTGTTTCAGCTGGAGGCTTTTATGCATAATGCTGTCTGAAAATCTTTTACATGTATGTATTTTGCAATGCATGTGGATTTGCTTTAGGCGTACATGGACTGGAACCACTTGGTCATAGGCACACCTATGTGCCACTTTGGTAGACAGTTTTCCCAGAAGGTTGCCATGGTACACCTGGCCCCAACAGAGTGTAGATATGATCGCTCCACAAGCTCCCCAAGTCTTGGTAGCTCCAGCTTTTAAACCTTAGCTGGAGAGCTGAGTCTTGTTGTGGGTTTCAGGCAGACTCCCCTCTGAATGATTATGTTTAGCACTTATCATTTGCTTTCTGGCCAGAGGAAATTTTTTGTTGTTGTTGCTTTCACTAAAACTCTTCCTCCTCCACCTCTTCCTCCTCCGTATCATCATCATTATTACTAGTGGCCATTATTTGCCAAAGTGTAATGGGTCAAAGACCACCAGGAAAAAGCCTGTAGGTACCCTGACAAAGTCCAGTTTATGACCGGGTACAACACGGGACAGAACTTCAAGGGAACCATAGAACGCCCTGCACGAGAGAGATTAGGGAAGCATCTTTTCCGAGGTTTGGCTCCTCACCAGTGATTCTTGGGAGAGTCTGGGGGAGGCGGGACTCGGCACCGCACTGGTCCGTTTCTCTGAGGCGGGGTGAGAAGCAGAAATTCTCAGGGGCCTGAGTGCTGTCATGGAGCAAAGGCCAGTTACCGATGAGGTCTCACCAGTAACAGATGGGACTGGCCACGTGGCTGAAGGGTGTCATTGATAAGGAGGCAATCATTGTCGAAGGAGTGGGTCACTAGGGTATGTCACAGTTGCTGCGTGACCTTGGGAAAAACGACACTTGCAGTTCATTCTGCAGCTGGGTTTATCTGTGTCTGCTCCCCCTGTGTGATTAATGGCAGGGCTGCGGTTTCTCTTTTTCAGTCCAAGTTCATTTTCACTCTTTTAAGCCCAGACAGGTTTTTACTCTTTCATTATCTATTCTGCAGACAAGTCTTTATTGCTTTATGCAATGAGACTATCATCTCCTATTCTCCGGCTTTCCCTTTTCTTCTCTTAATAATGTCTTCTGATGAACAGAGAGCCTCCATTTTAATTAAGTGAAATTCATTAATTTGTAGTCAGAGTCAGTGTTCAGCGTGTCTTTTCAGAGAAATGCGTGCTTGGGCAAAGTTCATGAAGGCATTTTTCTATACTATCTTCTAGAAGATTGACTCATTTAACTTTTGCATCAAGTCTACAATTCATCTGGAATTGATTTCTGTGTACAATGTAAGGTGGGGATCTGGATAATGAGATTCAGTTTTTTTCCTCTTTGCATATAAATAGCCATATTGTCCAATCACTTTCATTGGAAAGATGATTCTTTTTCGCTGTGTAACAGTGGCCTTTTCTTCACAAATCAGGTGACTGTGTATATATAGGTGAGCTGTCTATTTCTGTTCTCCGTTCTTTCCCATAGGTCTACTTCATATCCTTTTACGGATATTGCACCATTCTATTAACTGTAGCAATAGAATAATCTTGGGGTTGACTGAAGCAGCTCCTCTAACTTTGTTCTCATCTCCACGGTGCCTGACCGGAGACCATCCAGTTCCAGGCCAGTATTTAATCACAGGACACAGGATCTGTTGTAATATTTTCCTCCACTCAAAATACCCTAGACCTTTCATGAAAATTAGTTAGATCTCACCCCTTTAAATCTTTGCAAATCAGGGATTTTAGAGTGACAATGTTGAAAGAGTCACCTACAAATGTGTTGTGCCATAGTCTCTCATTAGTATCTGAGCACTTTACGTTTGCCTAAAGAACCCACGTAGGTGAGCTCCTCTTGGTGAAGTGAAGGAGACACAGAAACGTGCGGGGGGACCGGACCCTCTCCCTTTCCTGTTATTCTCGGCGCCTGCATTCCTGGATGTCCATCCTCACTGGACTGTCCAGAGTCACAGATTTATTTCCATGTTAAATGCTTCGGTCTGCAGTGCGAACACCTGGGCCAGAACAAACTGTTCCGTCCTGTTTTACACTGCCTCGTCTTTCTCTCCTGCCCCACGCTTCAGCCCAGTGAACTCGGAACCGGGTTTTATTGCATCTCTGCCGTGTGGCCGGCACTCCCTGTGAAGCTAATTGACAAACACTCCCCACCAGTAAATTTAATCATAACTCCTGAAGGGATGGCGCACGCACAGAGGGCGATTGTTAGTTCTGAGTCAGTTGTGCTTTCACTGCGAACTGCTAGGTGGTGACCAGACCTCATGTTTTCTTCTTAATTTTAATATACCCTTACGTTAGCTGAACCTAAACACTGTCCCATGTGCCTTTACTCTTTCTCTTTATAGCAGCAGCTACTTAGTGAACGTTCTTAGGGTTTCTCCTGGATGCCCGAAGTATATAATCATGTACTCTACCTCTGACCATTCGTAGGTAGCTTAGTTAAAAACAAATGTGTAATCAAATGGAGGGTAAGGATGCAGTTGCTTTGTTAAAATTGCAAAGTCTGGCAGACATACATGCACTAAGTCTTTGTGCATTTACATGTACCAGGTTTTTCAATTTTAATGAAAGATTATTAAAATAAAAGCATAACCATTAAAACTCGGGAAGCATTCTGTAAATCAGGCATGAATTGGAATTAGTAAGAAGTCTTGCAAAGAAAGCCCAGTCATTCTTTATGTTCCAATGACTGAACATCTAATGATAACAACATTATTGCTGGTAGAAAAAAAACGAGTTAACATTAACCGCGGTTTTAAAAGCACTGACCTGGTTAATGCGACACACACATCAGTTAATCCACTGACTTACTGTTGTGTAAATAGAGTGTGCATTATTAAAAGTATTTGCAGGCCATGACTCATGTACTGATAACAGAATCCCAGAGCAGATAAAAAGTTATCCTGAGCAATTAATCAGTCAGTTAATGAAATTCAAATGCCTTTACATACACGAGAAATGCTGAAGTGAAATTCACCCACACGTTGCTTACGCGGCTTCCAAAACGTCGGCCCACCGCTGCGTTATTTTAGACAAAATCGATCATGAAAATGCTAATACCTTTCTACGGGGAGATAACCACAATAATGAAGCACATTGCTTATCGGTCTGTAAAACTTGTTCTCACAAATGTGGCTTCACAGTTCTTTTCTGTTCCTTTAAAAAGGGGCACCCCAGCAGCACCACTGCCAGCACAGGCGAGCCCACAGGGACCTTTCCTCCTCTTTCCCGTGGACGTGGGCACCGCGGCAGGAGCACCCGAGCTTCCTGCTGTCGCTCCGAGGCGACGGCAATTATTTTCCCTCTGGGTTCGCAGGGCACTGCCATCTCAGCGTGCATTCTGACAGCTGAAACTTTGCCACTTAAAGGTCAAAATCTCTTTTTCGAGGGAAACAGAGCAGCACTTCCATCTTACCAGACGTTTTTAACTTCTCCAAGTATGTGAGAATATTGTCAAAAGCCTTCAATTTAAGGTATTGCGATGTATTTGTTCTTTTTTTTAATGATGAACCTGATAATCCAGTTATGTCCATGGTCACAAATTGAATAGAAGAAATGACCCAAAAATAAACACAAAAAGTTTAGAGAAGAAATTCAAAACTCAGAATACCTCTCTATTATGAGATACTCAAAATCATCAGGGAAATAAGAGCTATTATTTTAACCCTTGTAGGACTGATAAAAATTCAAAAGCTGAATGGCACTGAGTACTCCTAAGGATGTGAAGATGTTGACTCTTAAGCCCTGGCTGGTGTAGCTCAGTGGATTGAGCGCGGGCTGCGAACCAAAGTGTCCCAGGTTCGATTCCCAGCCAGGGTACATGCCTGGGTTGCAGGCCATGACCCCCAGCAACCACACATTGATGTTTCTCTCTCTCTATCTCCCTCCCTTCCCTCCCTAAAAATAAATAAATAAAATTTAAAAAAAAAGATGTTGAACCTTCATGCACATTAAGAAGGAGCCTTTCAGAGATCAGTAATAATGAATATGCTAATTAGTTTGACTGGTAATTATTGCACAAGATATATTTATATCAAAATGTCACATTAACCTCCAATTTTTAATTTGTCAATCATGCTCTTTAAAGCTGGGGGTAATGGAATGCTGTTGCTCCAACTAAGTAGTGTGACTAACTTAAGTCTTTCTAGTTGAGATCCGGAGGGAAAAAAACGCAAAAAGATGAAAGGAAAAGTAGTCGATTAGGAAACACAAAATCCTAAATCATAAGACTGAACAGAGTACAAGGCCATACTGCCGACGTGATGTTTTTGAAGAACATATTAATACCTGTTCAACCTTGTTTGCTTGTTTTCGTGTGCAGGGAACATCTCAGGAGTCAGCGTTAGCGATAATAATTGAAACACCGTGTGCGTCTTTCTCTTCCTCATCCAAGGGTGCCTCTCGTAACGGGTGTTTCCAGACCACTTGTTTCACACGCTGGTCTCTGCTGTGGCTAATTTCCCGACGTTCAGTCCGCAGCCCAGCACTTCTCCAACTCATACAGTTGGGAGAAAATTAAAACGGAGTTTTATGGGCTCGTTTTGTGTACAAAACAGATTCGAATACTCAGCGGGAAGCATATTCACTATTTCATTTCTCGCATCGCACGTCCTCCGGGTTTGGGGCCGCACCTCCAAGTTGTGGCTCCGCTCTGTAACCGATTTGTCAATTTTTCCGCAGTCAGGTCCATGAACTAGTGTTAGCGACACGGTCTTCTCCCTGCCAGTCGCTCAAGAAACTCTCTAAGAGGCATTCCGGAAGTCTGCTGGGTCATAATATTTTATTGTCATTTTTAATGCCAGCTCATGCACATTTTTTACGGCCCTGCTAAATTATATATTCCAGTTCATTCGGAGGTTTAAACATTATGTATTCCAGATTGTGATTCACGCTGTGCTGCAAACAGCATTACGCCTGGTGCAGTCGTCATAATGGAAGTATTATAAAGTGTTGTGCAGATATAAAGCACAAACCTCAACTGCAAAATTCCCCCAAATCGAGGATGAGCAAGGAGAAAGTCAATATTAAAAGTTTTGCTGAAGACTCTCTCTCTCTCTCTCTCTCTCTCTCTCTCTCTCTCTCTATATATATATATAAGGCATACTAATATATTTGTAGAGATCTGTGGATTCGTCAGCTCATTGCAAGCTGTGGCCATCCATTTAATCACGCCAGCCACATCCTCCAGTGTCCTGGGCAGACAGTGCGGGAGGAAACGGCCCAGCTTCTCCCACATGCTGCCGGTGTGCTAGTGGGTGGAGACAGGCCTCAAATAAACAAGCATGTAAACACATAATGTGTCCAGCACTGATAAATTCTAGCCAGGAGAGTCAAGCCAGGCAAGAATCATGGAGACTTCTGGACACGGGATGGGGAGAGGGTCTTCTTTCATATGTAACAGAAAGGGCTTTCTTTTGAACTTCTTCCTGCTTCAGTAACAAGTCAGAGTAAGAAACCCAAGTACAAGGGGAGGGTTTACCACCCTACTCGAGACGCTTTTCCTGACTGCAGCTGCAATGGGAATTGACCGGCAGTCCACTCCCATGGAGCCTTGCGGGGTTATGAAAGCCGACTGTGTCTGTCCACTGAACGGCAGTTGGTAAGACTGTGGAGCCTACCCGTCGATGCGCTGGGCCAGGAGACGGTAGCCAGCCCCGCTGTAGAGATCGGATTATGCTCACGCCCGTTCGCTCAGCCTCCTCCTTCGAGTGGCCTGGAGGTCGCCGGCCTTCACAAGGAGCAGAGGCATCAGTAAATAGCAGCCATCCTGGCCTAAGAACCAATCCAGGCAGACATTCGATTGTACTGGAATTTCTTTCACATAGAACTGATTGGAAGCAAATAAATCAGAAGCCTCCTGAGTTTTGGAGGGAATTGTTTTGTCCCCAAAAGACTGTAGCTCCAAAGAGCGTGATTGTTGAAACCCTTAGGGGGACCAAAGTCTCAAAACCTGAACCGACAGGGGGCTGGCTGTTAAAACTCTGCCTCCCCTCCCCCCGCAAAAGGAAGGCAGACTCTCCACTGTGTACGCTGGGTGTGGGCGCAGTGAACAGGAGAGATAGACCCTGGCATGAGCAGAGCCAGGGTCCCTTAAGGGAGTTACTCCAACCCTGAGAGAGAGGAAGGCTTCATAACACCCATCCAGGTGGGTGACTGCCTAGGTGACCACCTAGGTGACCTAGGTGGGTGACTGCTGGGTGACAGCAGACTGCCTAGGTGACCAGGAGCTTCACTCTGTGGCCCCTCCTCCCTTCCTTAATTGAGTTGTTATTTTAATTACCCTCTACTTCACGAGGGGGAGGTGCTGTTTAGGGGTGAATGCCTCGGTCGATGTCCATCACAAGCACATCCCAGGATTCCAGCGGAGGGAATTCGGTAGAGAGTAAGAGGAAACGAGATTACAGTGAGGCGGAGGGTTCGAGATACCAACCCAGACGGTCCCCCTCCAGCGGACACTGAGTGCGGGCCGGCTTGGCCGGTCGGTCCTGAAAAGCTGGGGAGAAACAAATCCACACTTAAAAAGGGTTGAAGACTCCAAACTTCTGCTGTCAGCACTCTGGCGTTTAGAATCAATACCACTCCTGCTCTGCTGTCGCTTCCAGGCTGTGTGGGAAAATGCTCCGCACTGTGGACCTGCTGAAGGATTCGGGGGGCCTGGCCCCTCACTCTGCGTGATGCTAACTTTACACCCCTGTGCCAGGGAGTGCGCGCGTGGAAAAAAATAATGATCCCAGTTGTGCACCGATAAGGCACTCGACTTGTTCTTCTACAAAAAAAAAAATTCAATCTATTACAACTTTTGAGCCTTTTCAAAAATAAAATAAAGCACTAATATAAAATCTGAAGACTATATTTTGTAACAGATTTCTTATAGAACTCAGAAAATAATTTTGGTACTTTACCTGCCAATGTCCCCAGGGCTGGCTTACTTTTCGTTCTTGAAGAAAGTCATAATAAATTTGAACTCTGCGGCCTCATAAAAGTTGTCACTCATTCCGTCTTACATCTCAGAGGGAAAGGGTTAGTGAGCGGCTTTAGCTGGGACACTGTGGGCTCTGTGACTGCCCCACCCTACACCTGTTTCCCGAGGGTCCGGTTCTGGGCCGCCCGATCCGTCGTCACCCCCGTGTGTTTCCTCTGCTCTCCCACGTCCAGTTCGCTTTACGAGTTCATCGTTAAAAGGCCTTTTACCTCACCCGTTTCAGAAAAAGCTCCTAGAACAGCTATCGGAATGGTTAATGCATTTGTTACTTTCCATTAAGTCACTCTGGGGCCACAGGAACGATGCTGAAAGGGCCAACCGCTTCTCTGACTGTTGAGAACCGCAAGGCCAGGGCGAAGGGAAGCCCTGGTGCTTGCTGTCGCTCCCCAGCACGTTTCTCCGCGGGAGGTGGCGGGCTGTCACTGCGCCTTCTCTTCGTGGAGTTTCACAGCGGCCGAACCGTGTCGTTAGCTGGGGTCCTCTGAACTGTGGACCGAAATCAATATGGAGGCTCAGAGGGTCTCTGTGATCCCGACTGTCGCGTGGTTTGAATTTTGTGCACTTACATCAAGATTTGAGTGGTTTTTTGGCTTTTCAGGAGAATTACAATTTTATATTTCTCTCCAGCAAAACTGTAAAAAAAAAAAAATCCCAGCTCTTTCTCATTGCAGGGAAACGAATATTCTAGGATTGGAAGAATATCACAGCCCATCGTTTAAAGAAAAATTATCCAAGTCGCCTGTGACTCTGACAGCAGAATTGTGCTCCCATCTCTTGAAAAAAATTCTGTGTGCTCTGGAGCTCCCAGCTGACATAAAAATATCTTATCAGAGGATGAAAGTGCCATGTTCGCTATATGAGAAGCTAGCGACTCACTGGGCATTAGCTATCAATGGTAATATTGATCAAATAGAAAGAAAATAATAAAAACACAAACCAGCAAACCTGATTTGAAGTTTTAATATTCTAAAAATTATTTTAAAATATTATACATGTTTTTAAACTGGAGATTTTAAGGCACCTGGATTCCAGGTTGATTGTACACATCTGAGATTTAAGAAATTCTATGGTAAATAATAACATAGGACATTAATAGTTATAACATTTAGATATGGTATATCGAATAATTAGAGGATAGAATGAATTGGATAGAGATTAAGTCTAACATATAACAGAAATAGGATTACTATTTTAAGATCCCTTACATGAAAATATAAGGTATTGAGATAAGGTACTGAGATTCCTTAAATGAAAAATAAATGGACCCTCTAAGTAAGACGGCATGATTGTTTCGGGATGCAAATCATCAGTGAGGATACAGGGGAAATAGTTATTGATCAGCTTGCCGATTCCAAAGGAAAATGAGGCATTGCACACATATCAGGAGGAAAAACTATAGACATGAGGGAGATACAATCTGCACACACAAATGAGTGAGTATGCCGGCCACCAAACTCACAATGCCAAGTTTAGAGAATTGACATTTTAAGGCAAAGGAGTGTGAGCAGTGGCATTCTCTGTCAAGGTCAAATGCCCTTGAGGAGAAAGAGAAAAGAAGGGCATCATAAGAACTATCAGGGAGCTGGGTGTAGTTTGTCTGTAAACTCCTCTCCACCCCCTTCCAAATTGTGTACACACACACACACACACAGCCCAAAATCTCAGCACAGAAGGGACAGCTCAACATAAAGGACTAAGAAATTGGGACATTCCTGTAAGACAGAACCCGTGCTTACTTATTATGCATCGTAACGTAGAAATACGGTTTATGTCTCGTATGTGGTTTAAAAAGAACATTTTAACTATTTTACCACAACACCTGTGAGAGGTAATCTTTAATTCCTGAAGAATTAATTTATTTGTCTTTAGTGCCCCAAACAAGTGACCCAGTTCCTCTCTTGCAAACATCACATATTGGTCCCATCACTGCCCCCCTAAGATCCCAAATTAGCTGCTGGGAGGGAACGTAATACTTGACTATATTATGGAAAGGGATTTTCAGAGTTGTGATTTTTCCAAATACTGGAAGGAGAGGCTCCTACCACAGGAAAATCATGTAATTGATGCGGTTTCCCTGGCATAGGGGAAGGAGGTGATCTTTCAAGTTTGGCTGAAAAAAAGAGACCGTCTCTACCTCGAGTTAACGTAGCAGGACCCAAAGAAACCCTGGAGGCTCTCGCTGGCTCGATTTTATTTGCTGGGAGAGGAGTCCAGGGAGGTTTTGAAAGCAATTCCAGTTACCTGATTTCTTCCCACTGATGCCTTTCTTATTTACCGTCTGTGGAAGGGAATCGATGCTTGAAGGTGTCAAGTCCAGATCTGACCCTCTACTCGGGGCTCAGCCCAGAATAAAGGCTCAGCAAACGGCTTTGGAATTCATTAATGTTATAAACGAATACCCCCTGTGTGCCACATTCATGTAAGGCAAAAAACATTTTTGAAACTGTTTTTTTTTTAATCTGAATTATCCTATCCAGTTTGTATACCTTTCCTACCTGTTTAGACTCTTTTTTTTCTTCGCTCGTGTTCGGACAAGGGTAGTGGGCGCGCTGAAAGTTGTTTGCATTTTTCTTCACAAACACCCCCACGGTGTGCATCAATACATCACCTGTATTTCAAATTCAAAATAACCGTGAGATATTTATGTTAAACTGTATGATAAACAAATGGTTATCTTTTTAAAATGCAATGGTAGGTCTATCTGATTTGTATTAGAGTATTTGAGATTTTGCATTTTTAAATTTAACCACAGGTTTAGAAATTAGATTCTTTTTGACAAAGTATCTTTGTTTCATTTGCTCATGGAACATATGGAGAAACCAGCTAAAATGACTTGTCCAAGACCCATTCTGGGCCAACCTTAGATCCGATGTCCTGTCTGCTCCAAGCCACCCATAGCCTCTTGCTTTGGAGTCCAGCATCAAGGACACGTAACCCTGTAAGAGTTGTAGGATGACCCATCTCCTCACACACATCTCAGACAGGAAAAGGGGCGTGTGGATAAATGTCTCTCTCCTCTTGTGCTTTTTTTTTTTTTAATGAGAAGCATCGATTACTCCATGAAACTCACAGTTTGCCCTGACCTTACATCCCACTGGCACAACAGGCGTAGCCGGACATCTCTAGTTCCAGCTACAGCTCAGAAACTTACCAGCGAGACACGTGGGGTTAAAATGTCATTGCTCCCACCCTTTGCAACAGCATGGATGGGCCTGGAAAGTATTATGCTAAGTGAAACAAGCCAGGCAGTGAAAGACAAATACCATATGATTTCACTTTTAACAGGAACCTGAACAACAAAACCAAGAAACAAGCAAAATATAGTCAAAGATACTGAAATGGAGGACAGGCTGACAGTGACCAGAGGGGAGAGGGGAGGGAATTTCAGGGGAAAAGGGGAAGGGTTTACAGGAACAAGTATAAAGGACACACGGACAAAAACTGGGGGCGGGGGCTGGAAATGGGAGGGTGGTAGGGAGGGATGGGTGGGTGGGCTGTGATGGGAGTAAAGGGCAGAAAACTGTACTTGAACAATGATTAAAATAAAATAAAAAAATGTCATTGCTGGTAAAAAAAAAAAAGTTGGGAATCAGGCCTGGGCTGAGCTGAGTCAGAGTTCTGAAAGCAAAGGAGGAGGAAGAACAAAGAGCATCCATACACACTTATTTTCTTTAAAATCTCAGCACTAAGGACCAAATCCATTCATTCACACTTCTGGGTACCCTCCCCATAGATTATATGCTCCGATTACGTGCAAAAGTTTTTTTAATATGACCTGAATATGTTTATAGCGTTTCTAGTATTATGTTACCAACTATCATTCACATAACTTAGGGAGACCATGGTGAGTGGGAAACCTGGTGGGTGAAGGTCATTTCCACTTGTGAGGACAGACCCATGGTTTCTGGGATAGGTGTTTTGAAGCTCCCATCTTCTGCAAAATGATGTATATTTTGCATAGCAAATTTGATGGACAGATCCTTTAGGTGTATCCTATTACATTGCAAATAAATACATGGCTATTGTTGATATAGCAATTTAATTCAATGCTAACTAGCTTCGTGTGTCTCCTGTAAGACACACAAACCCATACTTCTCCGCCTCCCTCTAGGAAAAAGTCTCATGTCAAAACGGCAACATTTATTAAATTGGATAAAAAAAACCCCTGAAAAGGGTTGTCTGCTTTTAAAGAAATTACTCCTGCTTATAAGGGCCTCAGGTGCTCAGGATGCATATTAAAAAGAGATAATTATTAGCATCATAAATTTATATGATATCTTTCTAAGTAAGCATTTAATTACATCAGCTCAAGGACAGTTTTAGGTCCCATATCATCTGTGGATTAGAGAGGCGATAAATAAATGGCCTCCACAGATGAGGTGACATTTGTGCCAATGAGGGATCGGATGCTGAGCAGCATGGCATTCCTGCCTTCTGCTAAGATCAAAGTGACAACTGTGTCCTTTCATCTGGATTTACAGGCTGCAGGTAGGTGATGATCCTTAGCACCAATGCATTATTTACCCGGGAGCGAGAAGTGCCCACAAACAGATGATGAGATCACTCTGCCTGTCGGTGCCTGTTGCTGCACCGGAATTTGCTTCGAAGTTCCTTAATTGCACATTTGATTGTTTCAAATCAGTTTATGGTCATACAAAACACACTACCACTCCAGGTAACAAAGCGCCTTTCACAGTTTCATGGCATATTTATCTGTCAACATAGAGCCTACGAAGCTATTGAAAAGATGCCATCAAAACCTAGTAATTTGAATCAGAGAAACTGGGTGTTCACTCACACTGTACAATTTCAGAGCTCTGTAAGCTCGGGGTATTTCTTGCAAACTCCCCTAAAACAGTGCAGGTCATGCACAGAATACAGAATTCACTGCCATAACCCATCTTAAGCGTAAAGTTTGGTGGCATCAAGTGCATCCGCATTGTTGGACGACTGTCACCACCATGCGTCTCCAACTCTCGTATTTCCTGCAGAACTGAATTTTAATGCCTGTTGAATGTCAACTCCTCATTTCTTCCTCCCCCGCCCCGCCCCCACCACCAGCCCCTGTCAGCCGCCATTCATTCTACTGTTTCTATGGGTTTGACCCTTTTAGAAACCTCCTGTGGGTAGGATTGCTCGCTGTTTGTGATTGGACCATTTTCCTTAGCAGGATGTCCTCCAGTCTCCCCCACCAGAATGGAAACTCCAAATAAAAATTAAGTGCAAATTCTGGAAAAATAAAATGTGCCTTAGAGCACGCAGAGCTAATTTGTGGACTGAGAGTTGTGTGGCCCCAAGCTCGGGGTGCAAGAAATATCCTGCGTTTGTGTAGGTACAAGAGACTAGTAGGTGTATAAATGTGTATGTGATGAATTTCCCGAAGTTCACGTGTTACTTACGTTATTTTAATGTGTCGGCTTACAGGGACTTTAAAATGCATAATCAGTACAATTTCTGAGTTGGTTTGAATATAATTCTTGGAAAGAGGTACTGAGCTGGAAAGGGAACATCCGGTTGGAGTCTCTTTCAACGGTGCTAGGCAGCTTCCTGCATGAACACTTCCAACTCAAATGTGTGATTTATGGTCTTTAGAAAAAATGCCATTTTTAGGTTTCAGATGTCACCTATGCTTTTCTGTCCCTTCAATTTGCTTCACTCTTTTGTCCTGAAATACATTAGCCATCTTACCTCAACCTCTCATAAATATCAAGGCTTTCCATCACCATTCCAAGCAGTTTCACGACACCGTGGAAATGTCTTGCAAAAATTGTTTTAAGGAAGGTACTGAATTCACTTCAAATTTTTATTAAAGAGAAGATCCAGCAATAGGTCTCCTGAAATTTATCTCAGCATAGAGGCCTGAGTAGGGGAAGATACTGTTTGTCTAGGTTTATGCATATTTTACAGAAAAGCTAGGAACAATTTTTCCATTGTTACTTTAAAAGGTACTCACTTTTGTTATATGAAAGTAACTACTTTTATCGAAGCGTGTGCATGTGAAGTTACTGAATGTCAGGCCCTCTTTGACACGGCTTCTCTGCCTCTCCAAGCCACCGCCTGTCACCCACGTCCCAGCATCCTCTTCTCCGCGGGCATCTAGCCGCCTTCTTGCTGGCTGAGCTGGCCCCCCTTGCAGCCTCGGTTCCGGTTCTCCTTAAGCACCCAGCACTTTCTCCCAGCGTCTGCATCCGTCGCTTTGTCCTGCCAATCAAGTTCAGGCTCAAAGTGTTTTTATAGAGGTTTCTCTGGCAATCAGATCTAAGGCAGAGATTCTCCCTTTGCATGGCGGATACACTTTGTGTGGATACAAGCTTTGTGTGGGCATAACTTTTGATATCTCTCCGGTAAATATATGAAAGTTGAATTGCTGATTGTTTATACATGTATTTTTAACTTTATAAAAAACTCTCAAGTAGCTTCCCCAATGATTGTACCATTTTGTAGCCACACCAACAATAACTAAAAGGCCTGATATTCCATATTTTCAGCAACACTCGGTATTAACACATTTCTTAATGTTAGTCATTTTAATGGCTATGTGATGATGTGTCTTCATGATTTACAGTTTGGATATCTGTAGTATTAATGGTGTTGGGTATCTTTTAGACATTGAAGATATATTTTTTGGTGCTGTTTAAATCTTTGCAGTTTATTTTCCTGAAAATCAGGTAGTTGATCTTATCAGTTTCAAGAATTTTTTGTATATTTGATAGAAGACCTTTGTCAGATACATGTTTGGATAAACGTTTTCTTCCAATCTGTCTCCTGCCTTTCTACTTTTGTTTCATTGATTTTTGAGCATTAGACATTTGTTTATTTTAACTTTTGCCAATGTCCGGTTTACCAACCTTTTTCTTTCATTGCTGACGTTTTTGTGCCCCGTCCAAGGCACTGGGCTTGCATCGGGGTTGCAAGGATTTCCACTTGTATGTTCTTCAAAGAAATCTTAGCATTTTATTTAGATTTCTGACGCAGTTTGAGTTTTTTCTTTATCTTGTAAATAATAAGGGAGAAGAATTGTAGTTCACTTTCTCCACACTTTATTTTCTACCACCATTTGTGCATATTTGGTGGGGGGCTTTTAAAAAGTAACTTTATTTCTTGTTTAACTTGAATAGATTCTCTGGTCTTCAACGAAGGAGACAGGTAGCCCGAAACGTATGGTTGATTAACAAGAGTAGAGAGGCAGGAGAGAAACAGAAAGTCGCCAGGTCAGAGCTCTGCCTGAGATGCTCTAGGTTCATCCCGAAAGACAGCGACAGATAATTTAAGACAACGGTCACAGTTCGAGTTTAAAACACTCACTGGCTTCGGCGAGCGGGAACGGTCAATGTGGCTTGCTATCGCATTTATAGTACTAAATATTTATTTGTTCCACAACCTCAACAGAGAAATATAAGAGCATTTAAAGAGCAATTGAAGAGCTGATGATTATAAATGCACACACTCCTTCGGAGCATTAGTCTTGGTCCTGTTGCTATGCTCACTGGCGACGACTTCGTCAGTGTCCCCGAGCACACACTCCCTGGGAGGTGGAGCTGAGAAGAACAAGTGTAGACGGCTTCAGCACAGACAGTGAAAGTCAGCCTGTCCGTGTTTGTCATCGGTGAGATATTGCTTTAATAAAGCACGGAGTATTAAGTGGAGACGACGTGCTATAAATTCGTGTGAGTGGATATTCACGGGCAGGCCTTTGGCACTTGGACGTGGACGCCACTTGGGACCAGAGCTAGAAGGTACACGGGTCCTTGGTCACACTCGGACACAGGAGACCGCACGTTTCTGTAGTAGAGACGAGTTAAGTCTACCTGCAGAAGTCAGTGAGTGTCTTAACCAAAGGAACGGAAAGAGGGAAAGAAGGAGAGGAGGAGGGGGAGAGAGGAGAAAGAGGGGGAGGAGGAGGAAGAAAGAGGCCAGTCTTTGTAGGAGGTGAATGACATGAGCATTCCTCAATTCCAAAGGGAAAACCAAGAGTAAGGGAAAAGCCTGTAATGGACTGAACGTGCTAAACTTACATTTTGAGAATCATTCGCACACTTGCAGAGGAGGGCTGATTATTTAATTTTCGGCAAATGGACAGCTAGACAGAATATGCTACTGCTCAAATATGAATTGGCCAATAATTGTCATAGGCATTTTAAAGATGTCTCAGACATCTTTAAAACATCCTTAAACACCTTCAAAGCATAAGTTCATTATCCTGAACTAGGATGTGTGCCCCCCCCAGGCCAGGTTGAGAGCAAAAGGGTGATTTCATTCATCAGACAGTTGCAGGGAAAGCTTTGTTATAATAATCATCATTTCTCATGTGTTAATCAGACTGTCTGATTCTATAGAGCACCTCCTTTTACGTATGATTCTTAATGACATTGAGTGGCTGTAGCACAGATTTGACAGAAATACTGACGGTGCAGAGGCCGAGTTTCCAAGCACTGAGTGTTGTGAAGGAACACAGAGAGCGCTGTTTCTTCCGGTGCTCACACTTGGAGAATTCGCGATGCCACTTTAATTGAAGCATGTGTACTTATATAGTATAATATGGTTTATTCTATATGCATGCACAAATGTAAGTCATGTACAAATGATTTTACTCTGTTGTGACTAATATTATATATTATATGTATACACCTATACACACCATATGTGTATGTATAGATACACACACCAATGTTCTATAGACAACTTTTATAATTGCATAAACAATCACATTGTGTCTTGCCTCTGCACATACTGAAGTCTTCCAAGAGGCCTATTTAGCTGCTTGAGTACTTCGATACATCACTTGAGAATCATAGTTAATTAGCAATAAATGGTTTCTGAGCTGCTTTGAGAGGAAGTTAAGTTCAAGTAATGGTGAGTTTTAATTTTGCTGAGTAGAATGTGCACAGTTTGTTTGCTTAGGATAACAGAGCCCCATGAAGAATTTTTGCCTCCAAAGGGACCACGGAGCCCGAGCCGCTGCGCGTCAGGTGGTTGGGCCTCATCCTGTAAACTTCAAAGGTGGCAGGTCTGATCCCCGGTCAGGGCACATGCCCCCGTTGTGGGTTTGATGGGGGTCAGGGTATGTGTTGGAGGGAACCAATCGAAGTTTCTCTCTCGTGGGTGTGTATTTCTCGAGAAGCAATGAAAAAACGTACTTGGGTGAGGATAAAAGAAAAGGAGGGGAAAAGGGAGGCGCCCCTAGAGGCAATAAAGAAAATAATTTCGTTTAATTTTTCTGCCTGTTTTAGAATATGAATCGCCAAAATGTTATACATTTCATTCATTGTTTATGAACTGTGGAGTTTTTCTTTTTAAATTCTACTTAGAGGTCAGCGGGCACGATTATGATATGCGTTACGTCCTGGTTCAAAACCAGTGAGCTGATGATAAAAGAGCCCCTTCAGATCCAGTCGCGTGTGGGTGGCAGGTTCATCAAGCTTGTTGGTACACGCGTGCAAACTCATTTTATCTTCCTCCAGGAACTGCAGCTAAACGTCCGCTGCCTCTTCCCTTTAACCCTTTAATGCTCTTTGCACGTCACCTCACGGGAGCAGGTACTGCACAAGGCAAATTCACGTAGGGATATAAAACGTGCAGTGCGGAGTATTCTAGTTCAGTCTCTTCCGGTGCTAAACGCCAATTTCCTGCTCAGTCCAATGTCGTCCTCTGTCGGCTCCGCGTCTCAGCCAGACGTCCCTGGAGGCTCGGCGTCCCTGGAGACGCCGCCCCCTCCACAGGAGCGCTCTTCAGAGCGCTGTCCTGTTTGCAGCCCATGGAAACGCAGTGCTGGCCAGCGCAGTCCTGAGAACAAGGCAAGCCCGGGGCTCCTCTGGCACTGAGGATGCTCAGCCCCGCTAGGCCATGAGAAGAGGCTTTAATGACTTTAAAGGGGAGGCCGCGGATGCTCTCTGGGAACCCCTGTGCCCCCTGCAGGTGAAGCAAGATGACCCTTCCGGAGGGGTCCCTTTCAGTCCTTTTCTCTCAGCACCTGGCGCTCTCTCTGTCCAGTATCTTGATCGTTTACGTGGCTCGAAGAGACCAGAGAAATGCAGGAATGGTGACATTTCTTCTCTGACACCCTAGAGCAATGGCGACGGAAGAGTTTTCCTGAAGACCCTGGCCAGCAGGACTCCCTAGACAGAGAAAGTCGGGGAACCCAGCAAAATAAATTCCTGTCTGGCAGCTCTCCCCCATGAGCTGATCTGTGCACGATTCCAGCGCCTCGGCAGCCCATGGGCCAGGAAACACGGTTTTGTTCAGACATCGAGCATTTTTGACGAGAGAGGTTGTTTCCCACGCACTGTGTTTCAGTGATTCTAGAATGTCGTTTTCCAGGGCTTCACGCCCGTGGAATCGGGAGGAACGGTAGACTTGATAAAATGTTGTTCTCACCGCTGTTTAGGCAACAGGGTTGCCATTTTTGGGTCCTTGCTGCCTTAGTTTATGCTAAACTTCCTGGCTTTGTGGGGTCCTGTCGCGTCAGTTTGGTTTTGTGAGTTCTCCTTCTATGTTTGGTGAGTTTAGTTGCAAATTAAAGTGTTTGCCATTTGTTTCCTGAACTGTCCCATGGGAACCATCTAGTTAGATCAAAAGGGACACCCCCCTCCCACCCACCAAGAACTTGCAGGGTAGATGTCATCCGTTTGGAAGAAGAACCGGGAGACTGTGGTGAACTGTTTAGATTATGTTCTGTCACCGGCTCTATAACTGTATGAAGTCCAAGAAGTTTTCATAAAAGCCCAGCAAAAATGTGCAAAGAGCTTTCTGTGGCCAGGCTCCGGTGGCCAGGAAGAGAGAGAAGGGACAGAGGGAGAAGCAGAGAGATTGTGGGCACAGGGAACAGACAAGATGAGGGTGAGTGGGAGGGGCTGACCACTGGAGGGAGGGGTCCCAGGACCACAGCAGCTGAACCCTGCCGGACCCCCAGACGAGCCTGGAAGTGGCCCTTTCCCACAGGCTGCCCGCCGCCCCATCCTCTGCCCCTCCGGTCTGTTCCCAACTCAAAGGTATCCTTCTTCCTGGCCAGCAGGGCCACATCTGATGCTTCATCTTCTTGTAAAAGCCTCCTTTAATTAAAACTTTCCCAAGATCATCTCCATTTTGATTCATTGGAAGTCGGTTGCTTAGCAACCTAATCACAGAAGTGATACTCCATCCTATTCACAGGTAATGCCCACATTCAAGGGAGGTGATTGCTTGGGACATTTTCACTAGGGAGCTGTGACCTTATGGGGCACCTTTGATTCCTGGCTACCACGCCTGCCCCCAAAATTCTCATCTTATTAAGGACGATTTAGAAGAATGCTACTGGTGAGACCAATTTCACACCCAGTTCATGGGTCATGATGTGAGCTTCTCCATTCGATTGAATTCATCTGCGGTGTTTCTGGTGAAACTAATCAATGCTTCAGTAATGTTTAGTTATGAAATTATTGACTAAAGCAGGCGCTTACTGGAAAGCAGAGAAAAACTTGACCTGTGTGTGATTTCCATGCAGCCACATGGAGGACATAATGTCCCATCAGTTCCAACTTTCATTTGAAAGAAGGTTAAAAAGAGGAAATTTCTTGATTGAAATTCAATATGCACTTATATTTTTCCTATAACCTAAGATTAATGAGCATGTGTGATTCTGATAAATGGTCTATTAAAACAGAAAAAAAATTACATGGAATGAAAGACAGCCATTACTGTGAACAAACAGATGTTTCCTTTTCATATTGTACTGCAGACTCTCATCACACTCTCCTAATTACAGTCTGCACACTGGTATTCTTGCAACTCAGTCCATTAACCTTCATCTGAAGCATTCGTTTCTGCACAAGGTACATTATCACTGCAAAGCTCTTTCTTTGTGAAAATGCACGCTTGCCTGCAGAGTGAAGAGGCCATTGAACGAACTTGGGGTTTGTCTTCTGTTCCAATGCAAAATAAATAAATAAAATAGAAATCTGAATTTCCCCCTCCCCAACAGCTCAGAATGAGCCATCAGCTATTTTAGCCATTTTGTTTTAAGAAGAAGCCATTTTTTAATTTAAAACAAAAAATATTTTAATCAAAGGATCAGTAATCATGCATTGCTGGAAAACAGTTTAGCTAAAAATGAAGAGCAATGCAAAGATAGAACTGGAGGAATAATTTAGCGGTTCCAAAAGGAATGGCATGCAATTATAATGTACAAATTCAAGGCTATTCTTCACAAAAGAAAATGGAAAACGGCTTGCCCAAATAACAGACGCTTTGTTTTAAGATGTAGTTCTGGTTTTCTTAATTACTAACTAACGTTAGGATTTTCCTTTTAGCCTCCTAAGCACAAATAATCACTAGTTCCTCTCATTTCTATAACGTAAGTTTAATAAGATGGTAGACTATTCCATGTGGTAGTTTATGAGCAGAAAAATTTCTTGATTCCTGTTTTCTCTCCAGTAACTAACCCTTTACATGCGGTGAGGAAGAAATGATGACGATGAGACCAAAACATATTTAAATTAATTTCTTGCTGAAAAAAAAGGTGTATATATCTATGATGATGGTATCATGCAGGAAAAATAATTTAATATTTGTAAATATATTTGCATACTTACTATATGTAAATATCTTCTGTATGATGGATTTGATACACTTTGTCTAGTACCTTTCTCCCAAAATGGAAGTATTTTGTTTTTAATAGATTTTTTCAAATGTATTCAGGATGTAATACTTTCAGAAATATTTATTCCAAACATCATTAACCAGTTCTTCAAATTACAAAGTGCATTTGGAAACTGCAAAGTCAGTAGAAACTTAGAGCTAAAAGGGATCTGGAAAGTCATTTAGGATCATCCTTTAGTTTAAATTATGAGATATATTATATCACCTAAGTATATGAAGTGGTTTCTTGTAACACCGAGTAAATAAGATCAACCGATGAAAGTCCCTACTTAGCTAGGGAACAAGTAGAAGTTTCAAAACAACACTGTGTCTGGTTACCAGGTCCAGTGTTTTCAATATTAAGTAGATAGTTTCATTAAGAACTGGCTCCATAATTCCTTTCTATAAAGCTTGGCATATATATTTAGGAAATACAAATTTGGGCAGGGGTTGGTCCAATATTTAACCTCAATAGGTTATATCTCAGTGGGATTTAGAAATTTGGGGCCCTAATTTACTGGAGTTACTTAGAGACCACTGTGACCTCACACTGAAATAATCTCAAGACATCTGCTATAAAATTGTGTCTGTGTTATGTCTAATTCTTTTCTCTGTGTCCCAAAACATCAGTTTGAGTTTCATGAGATTCCATGTAAAAGAAATTGTCAATAGCTGTCACATACTTAGAGTAATAGATACACAGCTTGGAGCATTAGGAATATTTGGTTTTATGTATTAAAGAAATAAGTAACCTGTCATTCTTTTTGACTTGATAGAATTTAATATGTTATTCTAAACTTCAAATTGTAAATGATTCCTTTAAATATTTAATAGTTTTATTTAAATCTCCTTGGGTTTATCATGTCCATTTAGTAACACAGATTTGCTGGACATTTACTGGTTGTTTCCACCATGTGGGGCAGATGCAGAGGAGAAAACAGGTTTAAGTTAAGATGCTACTTCTCAGCCACTCTATACTACGTAATAAAGTAATGGAATTTTATATTTTCACATCGGATCAATAATAGCATCCTTCTCAAAGATGGCCACATGAAGTGAATTGATACATGATAGTGACTTAGCTCAATGCCTTGCATAGAACAGTCGATTATATCATCTTTTATAGTTATTCAACCTGATAATATGGAAAGTGATAATGAGCAGAATATTTAGTTCTCCAAGTCTTTTCCTGTGTAAATGCACTTATTAGTCCATCAATCTTGAAAACTAATGTTTCATATGTTAAAAGCCAAATTCATTCATCGATCCAATATAAGTAAGTTTAGTTTAGTCTTCTTTAAATCAAAGACTGAAAGTTGTCTATAAATTCTGTCACCTTAAAACAATATGCCAATAAACACGGCACGTCAGTGTTTTAAGATAAATGAAGCTAAAATTCCATTTCTTCAGCCTGGTGGAATTTTCTCACTCCTATGAGTCATGGACGTGTCAGAGGCCTGATATTTATTGGACCGAGCAACTTTGAGTCATGACCCATGAGTCACAGTGCACAGGTGATAAGAATCCTCTCCTGCAGCTCAGTTCAGAGTATACACCCCACCGGACCTAGGTTTAATCACTTAACAACCACATGTAAATGACTGAGCACTGAGTATAAATATGCAAACTATAAATTAGGCATTGCCTAATGACAACACAATGAAATATGATAGCATGAATGAAAAGAATAGACACTTTAAGGTACTGCAACAGATAGGTGGGTGATCTCAACGAGCTGAAAGATGTAAGTTTTGCAGACACGGGACGGGGAGAGTGTGGAGCAGATAAGAGCACCCCTGGGTCATCACAGGTGCTCTGCCATCCTGTCCCCCGAACCGAGGACAAGAGCGAGCCCTCCAAAGGGTGTCGCTCTGGGCTACGCACCTCGTCACGTAGCTCCTGCTGCAGCAGCACTCGGGGCAGGCACTATTAATAGTGTCCTATTTTACAGATGAGGGGTTAGCCGCCTGCCTCAGGCCACAGGGCTGGGAGTGAGCGGAACTGCACTTACACCCCACAGCCCGTCTCAAAGCTTGAGCTCCTAACTGCGGTCTCCCTCCTCTCCGAGGTCTCCTCTCTATTCTCAGTCTGGAGTGATCATTGTGCAAGATTCTGCACCTTCTGTCTACCCATCCCAGCCTGTGAGCGCCACGACCAAAATCAGGACTGAGTTACATGTTTTTTTTTCCCCCTGACATTCTTACACTCTATCATTTCTCTTACTATTATTATCACCCTCTGTAGTTACTTCTTCAGCTGGCCTGGAATATAGTTGAGGAAAAACACTGCCTAAAAATTAATTCCATACCCTTTTTATTTCTGACATTTACTTTTGTCTTAGTACATTATGCTAAGTATTTCAGATACATTATTTTAGCTCACAGCCACCAAATAAAAGAGGCCATTTAAAAAGCACTACTGTATGTTAGCAGGAGTAATCGCTTCACTTATCTTGCTCGGGAACGTTGGCACAGACTGATACAGACCGCACTGTGGAGTTTCAGAGTCCCAGGCTGCTCCCCTCTGACTCTCGGTGCTACAATGTGTCAAAACGCGGTTGGTTTTGCTCCTTCTGGCTTCCGGCTTTCAATTCAGTGTTATTCAATCTGATGAACAAACCCACTTAAGTACTCACCCAGTGTAAGTCAGAAATGTTGCAAATAAGCTCACTGAATATCAGAATCAGATTAATATGTGTTGATCACTTTCCGTAGACTTCTCATCTAGCAATAGAGCAAAATTAGGAACATATAGACAACAGTGACACTGAAGCTGCTGTGACATAAATCCGACCTACACTAAGAAAACACAAGTGTGTCCAGTTTCTATTCACCGTAGCAATTTCACACAGGGGTGCGTGCTGACCAAAGCGGTGGGCGAGTTGCAATTCTGTAGATTTCCTGCTACTTTTCCCCCCGTTTCCCTCCCCTGGCTTTAGTGCTCCATTGTCTCATTCCAGAAGCAAGAGCTGCTTTCCATTCCCCTTAGGGTGTGACTTGCAGGCAATTGTCAGTCTGTTCCCTTAAAAGCGAAGGGAAAATCCATTCCTGTGCACTGGTGCTTTCAGTGTAATATTGCCCCCGAAGCCTACTTGCTCCATAGAACCAACTGAAGGGATC
This sequence comes from Phyllostomus hastatus, assembly GCF_019186645.2. Lineage (NCBI taxonomy): Eukaryota > Metazoa > Chordata > Mammalia > Chiroptera > Phyllostomidae > Phyllostomus > Phyllostomus hastatus. The sequence continues at coordinate 19,252,381 of NW_025333607.1, read as the reverse complement.
TTTACTTCCGATGTTTAAAACTTCTGATATGTAGATGTGAAATGTGCTCATGCTATGAAGACCGATGCTTACACAGAGATTCCTGCCATCCTGGAATTACACACCATAAGTGGAGACGAGCTGCATCTACTCATAATACCGACGCTGTAGGCACAATTAAACCACCAACCACCAACAAACCCACTTGAAATAGCTGGCTTTTAAATAAGCCTCTTGTAAAGTCCAGAACATAGAGCATGCCTTACAGTGCACTCATTTAAAGGAAATTAGAGAAATTCATAAGGAAAATAATCCAGATAAAAGGAGTATTTTCTATACTGGCTTCATTTTATACTGAGACCCCAAGTATCTTTCTTTTATATAATGGTGATTTTTCTTTTCTAAGAAGGTCTTTGTTTCAAAAAGGCACAGTGAAACAAAAAAAAAACCACCCACAAAACAATATATTTTAGGTGCTGGCTATGCTTTCTTCGGAGGAATAATGAAGAAAATATTCTTCCCAGGTGCACCTCTTGCCTGGGGTTTCATCTCCAACTGCGGCATGTTATTTTTTGCATCTCCAAGTGCTTTGGGGACCCGGAGGCTTGGCTGAGTGCTCCGGTGATAAACAGAATGTTACCGGACTCTTGACTTCACACCTTAGCGGGGACCCGTAGCAGAGAAGGAGATGCAGGGAAGGCGGTGACTGGGAAACGGGGCTGCAGAGGAAGAAAAGGCATGACTGTTCCCCCAAAACAAATAGTGCTCATTCTCAATCCACAGTGGACCTGCCTGGAGTTCAGGGCCGGATCTGATGAACGCTATAAAAAGAAATTTTCCAAGGAAAAAAGATATACTGCCTTTAATTTACCTTAGAATCCTCAGTCCACTTTTTGAAATAAAAAGCTTAAAGTTCTTCCTACAGTGGGTGAGAAGTAAAAACATGCAAAGTGCCAGACAATGGGATTCACTTGTTTAAGGAGTTTTCCGCACGCTTCAAATTTTAATGGTGTTTATACACATCAAATAGCCTACCTTTCTGTTTTAGTGGAAAAAACCACAGGCAATCTAGAAAAAAAATAATTATTTGTTTAACTTCTGAGAGCAAATGCTGAATTGGGCAAAAAATTATTTTTACATAGGTATATTCATATAATATATATATATATACCTCAATGATAATGATTTACATATTTAAATAAAAAATTAATGTCATTTGGCACAATTTATATTTATACAATCTGCAAAGCCAGACCTTACATTTTTGTTGTTATTGCTTTCGTATGTAGAATAAAGTTACTTACTTTTTTCTTTTAAAAGATTTAATTGTATTCATTCTCAGAGAGAGGGAAAGGGAGGTAGAAGGAGAGAGAAACATCCATGTGTGGTTGCCTCTCATGCGCCCCCTACTGGGGACCTGGCCCACAGCCCAGGCATGTGCCCTGACTGGGGATCAAGCCAGTGACCCTTTGGTTCACAGGCCTGTGCTCAATCCACTGAGCTACAGCAGCCAGGGCTAAAGTTACTTTCTAAATACAGCATCCTGCACAAATAATATGCTTTTTTATTAACTGGTATTCTATACCTAATCTTTTATTACAAAACCATAAGCATGTAATTCTGTAACATGACAATATCACACCCAAGCACACCGTATGACATTTTGGGTGGCATGTCAAATTGCTGTCCACCTCGTGTGAGACATTCACGTACCCTGCCAACCACACTCAATGACGTTACTTCTGTCGGACCTTGTACCTTTCTCAAAGTAATGAAGTCCACAAAAAATCAAAATATTTCACATTTCTTTCCAAATTCTGTATGAAAACCAATAACTAACCTCATAAGAAAAATATAAGGTGTGTCTGTTATCTTTGCATTAGCATATAAAAATTAGACAAGGGTGTTTTCAAGAGAAATTAATGTTCCCACTATGTACGTTTTCTTTCTTTTTTTTTTAAGATTTTATTTATTTATTTTTAAAGAGGGAAGGGAGGGAGAGAGAGAGAGAGAGAGAGACATCAATGTGCGGTTGCTGGGGGTCATGGCCTGCAACCCAGGCATGTACCCTGACTGGGAATCAAACCTGGGACACTTTGGTTTGCAGCCCGTGCTCAATCCACTGAGCTACGCCAGCCAGGGCATATGTACGTTTTCAAAGTTGTCTCTGTTCACCAACTCCAAAACTGAAATATAACCATTACGAAAATGTCTGTGCTGGCTGTTGAGTTTAACAAGAATAAAGTATGAAGTTATTCTAATCTACCTTTTTATTTTTTTGTCCTTTTCAAAACTACATCATAACAGAAAACGCGAAAGTGCTGAAAACAAATAAATTATCCCTGTAGAAACCGCGGGTGCGAAGTTTTCAGGTCAAGGTTTCAGCGTCGGGTCTTCCGAACGTCCCCCGCCATCCAGCAGGGCGTGCTCACGTTGGCGCTGGGTTTCGCAGCGCGCTGTTCGTGCTCGCAGGCATTGAAATGTGGCGTGTAATGATGTATCTTTCAGAAACCGCGGAAGTGGAAACTGAGCTGAAAATGCACTTTCAGAGCCTCGGAACTTCCTCGGGCAGGGTAAGTTGAATGTCTGTGGAGGTCGGATTTATTCTTCACTGCACAGCTACACTCGGGAGCCTAGATGAGGTATCGCTGGAAAGTCACAGCGGAAAAGGCATGCTTTTTCTGTAGATAATGCTTATAAGTTATAGATGACTCGAAACGTAAATGATAATTATTTAGCAGAGTGAAAGTGACTCTGGGATTTTTTTTTATTCTTAAAGTCTACATAGGACAATTCCTAATAGTCCCTCCCAATGAAACAGGACCGTCAACTAGCAATTTGATGAAAGTCAGCAAAATTTCAGCCAGAAGAAACGTATCAAGCACAGATTTCTTGGTTAACAAATTATAAGTAGGTTTCTGTAAAGCTCAAGGTTGCAATAACATACCCCTATGTAAAGCATTTCAGTCAAGCAGTTCAAGCAAAATTTGTTTAATATCACCATGTATTACCCTGTGTTGTTCCTCTGTCTTTCCCAAATATGATTCTCTGCTTTTCCCTCTAGTGCAGTTACTAAGTTTTTCAACCATCATTTTAATTGAATGTGTTTTACGTAAACTCGTTATTTAGCTTCAGGGTTCATATCCGGACCCAACGGAGACGCATAAAAATACTCTTGAGTCCAGAACTAGGATCTGGACTCAGTGGGTAGATGAGATCTTTTGTTGCATCGTTGGCAAAAATGATGAGCAAGGTTAGACGTGTGTGGTATCACTGAATTATGAAGATGGAGTTTTTGAACATGTTTGGTTAAGAAGAAGTGGGTGTGGACTGCGGGATCTGCTGCCACTCACCTTCTAGTGACACCACTTTGGGCTGCTGTTGTTACATTTGCTTATTCTTGTACCAAAGACTCAAGGGTGGGACTTGCTCCAAGATTCCAGGGCTGACGGGTGCTCCTGACCCAAACCAAGCCATGTGTTACGTTTTCCTGAGCCAGGGAGACTTTCTTAAGGTGTGGGCACGTGGCCCAAGGAGAGGGAAAGAGCTTTCTTATGACTGTTCTTGGGAATGCTAGTTCAGAGAGTCACCTCTGTCCCCAGTGAGCTTGATGCTGAGCCCAGGAAAGACCGTGGCAGCTGCCACAACCGTGACAAGGCGTCAGGTCTTGACAATGAAGCAAAAGTGAGGAATGATGACCGGGTTGGTACGGAGAGCTAGGGACATGGTAACATGACTTGGAATTGTTTAAAAGCCTCAACTAGTCAAGAATGATAGAATGCTCTTCCCTCCTCCAGGGGACTCCACCTCTTCTTTCTGACCCCGAGATTCACCCTGGGCTGCCCTGTGCACCTAAACACTGGCCACTTGTCTAGAGATGGTGTTTCCCGGCTCAGTGGGGGCCAACACTGCCTTCCCCTGGGGTCTTTTATGTTGTAAGTGAGGAAGCCGAGTCTCACAGGGCGGGGGGGGGGGGGGGGGGAAGAGTCACAAATTTTAAATTAGGAATTCTAGAGACGACTTGAGTTTCTCAAGTTGTTTGAGAAGCCTGTTCTCGATGAGATCAGGAACCTTGCTACTAGAACACGGGATCATGCATGCTGAGTAACCTGGTAAGGACACACAGACATAGTTTTAGCATAGTCATAAAAGGAAGCAAATATTTAACTGTTGAAAGATCAGATACGTTAGTAGAAATTCAAAACCTAGGCAGACTCGAAGAATAAACAGATGAAACCCTTACATTAATTAGGTTTTGGAATGAGTCGATATACATCAGGACTTGGAATGTAATTTCAGATACTGGATCCTGAAATATGAGCAAAATAATTAGTTAGGATCAAAATAAATGTATAATTTTGGATGAAGATCACATGGCATTTCACATGAGGCATGGCCACATGATCGATGACATTGGAAGATGAAAACAAAGAGAGACATAGCATTGGGCGGAGATGTCTCATTTATGTCTCTCAGTGTCTTTTATATTAAAACACCGAAAACTGAAACTGATGGGTGATTTTAGTAAGAAAAGGTCAATTCCACTTTTCTGCCTTAGTTTGCGATCTCTTTTCTGGTGTATAATAGGAATGGAATTACCTATTGGCTTTCTTGTCTGAAAGAATAAGTTATGACCGTATAAAAGAAGAAATCGGATTTGCAGAGAGAAAGTGCAATGCCTCTTGTGTTGCATTACAATATTTCCTCAGCACTTACGCCACATAGCAAAGTGGCAAAACGTAAGAGGCATTGCTCACAGCCCCCTGAGGAATCGTGGAGCTGCTCTTAGCAAAGGTGTCACACCAGAAAGAGGACCACGTTGAGTGGTTCGTGGCTAACCTATCAGAAATAGTCTTTGAGAGATTTTAGAATCTATAGTTAAATTTCCTTCTGCATGCACCATTTTCCAAAAGTGCTATGTGTTGTTAGAAACTTGTAATTAAAAAAATATACCTGTAGGATATTTGTAATTATTAATATAAATCCCATGATATGTGGTTAATTCTGTAACATTGATCTGTGGGCAGTAACATCTTTATTGTGGGTAAACATCAAGTGGAAAACATCACTATCGCTGTGTTTCTCCCCGTGTTTTAACTCCTCATTGGAAAATGTATTTTGTAAAGAAAAAAACCAAACTGTCCTCCTTTAACTTTGAGTGTTTCTGCTGGATGCTCAGAGCTGAGGTTTTGGAAAGAGGTTGTCTTTGCCACTTTTTAAAAAATCTGACTAACCTTGGGCAATTTAGTTAACCTCTTTACGCCTAATTTTCTCTATTTATGAATACCAGTGATAAAACCAATTTAATGAGCTCACTGAGGATTTTCAAGAAATAACAAAGTGGTGTTCTTGTTCTGACGCCTAACACAGCAGTTGCATTATCTCTGTAGAAGGAATGGAAGTCAGTCCCTCCCAGAACCTGTATCGAAGTGATAAGCTCTGGGTGCACATTTGTAAATTAAAAACCACATATATTGACATTCTGTACCGCTTTATCATCCACCAGTAAGATTTGCTGTTAATAGGCTTACTTTTGAAGTTTTTTTAAGATCTTGCTAAAATTATATGCTGTTTTCAATTTTTTTTAAAAAAAATTCTATTACAAGAGATATTTTTCTTTTTCTTTCCATGGTTAGTGTATGTGTAGCTAGTTCAAGGTAATGAAGACAAAAGTTTCAAGTAATTTCTTCATAGTAAGTCTAAGAGTCCCTTATTTTTTTAAAGTTTTATATTATTATTACCTCAAAGTGATTCTCTCTTTGTAGAGTTAGTGTAGAAGAGATTTTTAAAAATTATATTCTTATTTTCTATAATAAATGTAGTAAATTTAGAGAGATGATTAAAAATGTCCCTTGACCCTGGCTGGCGTAGCTCAGTGGATGGAGCGCAGGCTGAGAACCGAAGTGTTGCAGGTTCGATTCCCAGTCAGGGTACATGTCTGGGTTGCAGGCCATAACCCCCAGCAACTGCACATTGATGTTTCTTTCTCTCTCTCTCTTTCTCCCTCCCTTCCTTCTCTAAAATAAATAAATAAAATCTTAAAAAATATCCCTTGAAGCCCTAATGAGTAAAGAAAAACAAAGCTGTTACTGCACGTGCTCACTAGGTAACAGGCTTAATAACTTTTGACAGAAATAATGTATATGCATGCACAATAAATTACTTTACATTCAGAATTTTTCATTTTATTTTTATTGATACTGCTGGATCAATATATTTTTATTTCATAATCAAACTAACATTCATCGTAATTCCAGTTTACGAACAAAAAGAACTATACAGATAAACAGGCTGACAGTGACCAGAGGGGAGAGGGCAGGGAATTTCAGGGGAATTTCAAGGGAAAAGGGGAAGGATTTACAGGAACAAGTATAAAGGACACATGGACAAAAACTGAAGGGGGGTGGAAATGGGAGGGAGGTGGGGAGGGCTGGGTGGGTGGGCTGGGGTGGGAGTAAAAGAAAACTGTACTTGAACAACAATTAAAATAAAAAAATAAACACATTGTAAGACACTGATATTTCCTTATTTCTTCCCAGGTGAATTAAAAACATGAGAAACTAGAATTCTGAGAAATCGTTTACATTTCTGAGAACATCTTTTTTAAAAATCTTATTTGGGAAATTCAGCAAAAAAATTCAGTCTCAGATGCGAGAACTCAGGTTGCCTTAGGAAACTTGGAAGAAAAGTTTATCATTGGGCTGGATTTTTTTCAAACAATGGAATCTTTGCCTCCAGTAATGACATTGTAGTCAAGTTTGCCACATTGCCCTAGCAACAGGAGGAAAGCAGATCCGAGATTCCGCTTTCTAGAGTGGTCGCAGAGCTGGCTGAACAGCTTTTCCCTGCACTGCTCAGAACCCTTTGTTCTATTTGAGAATGTGACATTTGAATGTCAATCACGGGGCCAACGTTGTTCCGGAAACAAGATAGCGGTGCAGAAAACACACATTTTACTCAAGTGTTATTCTAGAGATGTCGTTAACATTTTAAAATAGTGTTACACTAACCTACGAGACAGGCTTTCAAGTAAAATTATGTCAGGATTTCGATTGAATTCCTCTTTAATAAAACATTTGTATTTTCTTTTTTCAGATGTGTTAAACTTTATAAGTGAACATAATTTCTTTCCCTTTTTCCATTTTTTCCTTCCTCTTTTCCTCTTTCCTTTTCTCTCTGGTCTTGTAGATTTTGGCATATTATTAATATGTTCATGCAATGAGCATATTATGTCACTGAAGTACATGCTTTTGGTCAGACAGTTCAGAAGTAGTCTTCCTACTTTTGGATTGCTTTGATGGGAGTGTCTCATAGTCTAGTGTCTCTGGTGCATTTTCACAGTTGCGTGTGCCTAGGCTTTCTTGTGAAAGCATAAACAATCCGAGTAATAGAATCCAGCTGCGATGCGTTTACACATCACCTGTGTAAGGTCTGAAAGATTGTACCAAAATCGCCCATTAAAAATAGAACTCAGTCTTAATATTTGCTGGAAGTGTAACCGGAAAAGACACCGGTGTTGGGCTGCCTGTCACTACCAAATCCGATAAGCAATGACAGTGATTGAATCTTTTATAGGCGCTTTATTCAGATGGCTGGAGATCCGAGAAGATGGCGGGTTCATACCCTAACAAACCATCTTCCCTTCTCTTTCCCGGCCAGATCTTTTATAAAGGGGTTGGGGAAGGGCAAACAAGGGGTCAGCGAAAGCCTTTGAAGTTCAACAGTTGCCTCCAAGGGGGGGAAGGGTAGGTGCTTGCTTCTTCCTGGCACAGATGTCTCCAGGAGGTCAGCTGCTTATTCTCAGGCGTCAGGATAGGCCTTATCTGTAGTTACTGAGACAAAAACTTAACATACACATTACTTGCTAGATTTATGAATATTTACCTTAAGCTGAATTTTCCCAAGTCTTAAGCCCCTATCAGAAGGATGGTGAGACCCCGCCAGACGTGAGTAAAGTCAGACTTATCCTTACCACTCACGAAGGGTAAACGTATAGCGCTTAAAGTCAGTAAGGCATTGTTACACTTGAACACACCTCTGGAGCACCTTGACGCTGAGGGTCAGAGTCGACTCCTTCAAAATACCCTGAACGCTTTAAAGTGGACCCTGTCACCCCAGCACGTTTTATCGATGGACCCCCATTTCCCTGCCTGGCGGCGAAGCATCTCATCAGGCACAGACGCCCCACCACGCAGGTTCGTGGACTCACCTGCCCTCCGCGGTACCCAGGCGGCAGTTCGCCGCCCCCACTGCGTTGAGGGTAACAAAGGGGAGGCAGTGCCCGGCTCCTGACGCCTCCCTCGTAAAACGAAACGGATTATGTTAAGGGGGGAAATGGATCATGAACTCTCATAACCTCTACAGTAAATAAGGATCCCAGAAATAGTTGCACAAAACACACTACAGATGATGTTTTAAAACGATAAAAGGTCATACTCCTCATTTCTAGAATTTCCAAGAATATAAAATGCTCCAATTATATGGAAATGGTTTAGTCCCAAGAAGTCATTCATTTGACTGTAAGGAGAAGTTTATAAGTAAAAATTTTTTTAAAAGTATCTTAAAATGCAGTATCCAAGGAGCCTCCCCGCCCACCCCTTCCCTGAAGCAGTGACTGCAGCATTAGCTCCAGCACCAACGGGCAGGGAAAGGCGGTGGCGAGGCATGAAAGTCACTCCGAGAATTTTGTGCTTCCTTCATTTGCCTCCCTGCGTGGTGGCCAGAAGCAAGAGGAAAAGGCTGACCTGGAAACATCTATAAATTGATTTTTAAATTTGAACTCACGCAGACTTTCTAATGGGAGTGATTCCTGAAGTGCTCGGCTCACCCTGCGAGCATTAGGAAGACTTGCTCGGAGACCCCAGCACACGGAGGGAGCGTGTCGGCCCTGCCTGGCCACCTGCCTCCGCCAGCCAGCGCTGTCTGCGCTAGTCCGGCCACTGTCCTCCCCTGGTGTTCTCCTAACAGGACCCCCACTGCTACACCCCGCCCCCACCGCCAGTTCATTCCCTGGTGAGCATCTTGAGCATTATTTTTTAAATGTGAATTGGACCACTTTCTACTTAGCACATTTTAGTGACTTCCACTGCACTTTGAGTAAAACCAGAATTCCTGTTGTCTGTTGTCGACCCAGGTTCCTCATGAACACTCTCTGACCTTTCTCTGCCCCCCGTGGCTCTCATTGCCCCACCCGCCTGGTCCTTCTCAGGTCCTCAAACACACCAGCCTTTGTCCCCCTCAGGGGCCTCATGCGCATCCTGAATCCTCACATACCTCGCACCTTCTCAGCCTCAGCACCCAGACCTCAGATTGTGGGCCCACCCAGGCACCTTCCCAAGTCGTGGGACCCCAATTGCTCCTCCACGAGGGTCCTCATATGATGACTTCCTGTCTCCTCCTTCGACACAGCTAGCAGTCATTTGTCATTGTTGGTGCCTTTACGCTTTTTGTTTCTGGACCTCTTTCTGACTGTAAACTAACTCACAGAGGCCAAGACATTTCCCATCCCCTCGCTGCTGTGTCCAGCTCATCCGGGGCTCACATGTAGTAGATGCTCATCGAATCCAGAAGTGGTTAGGCAATCACACCTGTGCAAGAGGGTAGGGCAACGTTTATGCCTCTTTCAACAGGGATGTGCACTCTCCGACTCGAGGTGTTCCAGCTTCGTAATTTTGATCGTCTGTGTTCAAAGGTGAAGTGTCTAAGCCTTCTGCCTTGTCAGTAGGTTTGCCTACTGATTGGAGCAGAATGCACGAGAAGAATGTTGGCAGAGGAGGACAGGAGCGTGGCAGCCGGAGGCTGGCTCACTGGAGTCCCGAGGGTCATCACACGGTGCCTGGCATTTATTCAGGGTGTGGCCGGTCAGTAAGGGCAGGTACAGAGCAGAGGACTGCGGTAAAGCCGTGTTTACTCCGTCACATGTACGTTTAATTGGAGGGAGAGGCTTGTGAATGCAGAAGCAAGGGAATCACTCCGAAAGTTACTGACATAATGAGGGTGAGAGACCACTGTGGTCTCAGAATGATAGGGCATCGTAAGATTCCAGCTGCATTTGGTAAGCTAGGATTTCCGGCTTTAGTACTGGCAGGGGAAAATACAATCTCACCTACTTTCACACATACCACGGACTGTTTACTTCAAACACTTAACACTTCTTAGTGTGGGAACTGAGTTTTCTTTTAATTAACCATCTATCCTCAATGTGTAGCAGCTTAGGAAATCCATATAAAAAATCAAATCATAACATTTTGTACATAAGCTCTATGAAAATGGTCATGCTCATAGAAACATAGTAATTAAAATCCAGTGGCCAAATCTAACTTATGAAAATATGGCAAAGATGTTTAAAAAGGTTAAGTAAATAGCACTCATTAATATTCTATAATATTTTTTCAAATATGTATATATCATAAATAAATGTCACCTTGTATTACTGTACTTTTAACATCGATATGCATTTGATTTACCTCTTACCCTACAGGCTGGGAAAGATGAACCTAAATGGCTTTCATTGTTTTCCTACAGAAGCTTGATTCAAATGCTTGTCTCTTCCCATAATTGATTCCAAAGTCATTAGCCCACAAATCATGAATTTATATCTCAGGTATAATACATAATACTAATAAAAGCTATCAAAACATGCATCAAATAGAATTATATGGTACATGAGATAAAGCACATAAAAGACATTAGCTTGGGACATAATATTATCATAATGACATTAATAATTAGAGCAAATAATATATAACTAATAGTTATGAGAAGAGTAATACAGGGAAAAGGAGTAGAGCAATATGTAGAATGATAAATAAATGACCAGTAAATTATAGGGAGAAAAGCACCTTAGAGTCGGCGATGACTGTGGACATTTTGGTCCCCGGAACCTGTGACTTCATGCTAGGGAGGTTCATTTCTTGTGTCGCCTGCTGGGTCACAGAGGGCCCACACTGGTTCAGCACTATTTCTGGGTGTGGGCGGAAGGGTGTTTCCCGATAATATTGGGGAAGCAGATCGCCTTCCATGGTGGGGGTGGGCCTCGTCTAATCTGTTAAGGGCCTGAAGTCACTCTCGCCGCGGGGTTGTGTGAGCTGGGACATTGGTCTTCTACTCCTGGCCTGTGACCTACAGCATTAGTGCACCTGGTCCTCAGGCCTTCAGGCTGCAGCGGAAATGCCATCAACAGCTTTCTTCAGTTTGCAACTTGCAGGTGGCAGATGCGTAATCGCATGAGCCAGTTCCTTGGAAAACATCGATACGTTGGTAGGTAGGTAGGTAGGTAAGTAGATAGATAGATAGATAGAGGCATAGACAGACAGAGACAGAGATAGATGATAAATATGGCTAGAGGGATGGATGGGTAGATGATGGATGGATGGATGGATGGATGGATGATACATAGATTAGATAGAGGATATACAATATACATAAAACATATATGCATGTACCTATATATATTCTAAATTTTTTTACAGAAAAAACAATCACCTGAAGAATAATAAATTCTAATCACATATGTATAGATAAAATACACACAAATAACCAAACGTGTGTACTTAATCATTGAACATGGGTGCCTGTATTCTCTCTAAATGGACCAACAGGCATGCATATTATATTTCTGGAAGTTCTTCTCTGGAAGAGTTATAAAATACCCCAATAGAAACTCTTCATACAATAAACTCACAGGCAGTAGACTTTTCTGGGCATGATGCCAGAAAAGTATGATAATGCAGATTTGAAACATGAAGCCCTCTTGTGGAAAGTCAGCTGCATGCTCGTATATTTCCCGTGTATTTCCCGGAGCGTCGCAGGGACGGGGAGCGCCCTAGCCGTGCCTCCTGCCGCACCGCAGCGCTGCGGCCCACGGGGGCGAGCCCTTCGCATCGGCCGCACTCTGGCTTTGTGTATACACGCGGTTCAGCAGCACTCGCAGAAAACATTGGCCAAATTTTTAATCACATATCAGATTCCTGGTAAGTAGAGTGCTTTCAAACACTAACAGCCTGTAAACACAGTTATAAAATCAAACAGGGTGATATAGAATCCAAATGGCGATGGGAGGAGCACTTCAGCGGCATTTGTTGGAATTAGTCCTGCCCTCAAAGGCTTTCAGCTAAAGAAAAAGGAAAGGAAAAAAGAGCGATCTCTTTTTTAATTATTATTATTATTATTGTTATTATTATTATTATTTTAGCTGCTGGACTCGAAAGGGCAGTGGAATGAAATGTAACCTTTGAGACTGCACAATAATAAGTGACATTTTATAGAATAAGATATTTCTAACCATGTGCTTTACTAACCAACTGCCAGAGACACCAGAGCTTTGGAATGCACGTGTGAAAACCTGAACTTCCGTCATCGTGAAGAACACATTGGTTAAGCAGTCACTGTAAAGCCAACACTTACTTGTAATATCCCACGGTTTAATGTATGGCCCTGCTCCACAATGCTCGCCTAAGTACATTGCAGCAAACATGAAACAGGCAAAGAGTGATCCTCTGCATTTATGCATGAACTTGGAAACGCGAGAGAGAAATATGTGTGTAGTGGGATTTTACATTCTTTTCCGCTTTGCATCACTATGTGCTCCTCACCTATTTCTCTCGTTTTCCTAAGGACCTTGAAAAAGAATTTTACCTCACTGAGTTACTGTATCCGGAATCATATAATCAGAATAATTTTGAATATACATCGCAATAAATATTGCAACCGTGTTTTGTAGAGAAGAGATAACTGTCACCAAAGGGGAATTCCGTGGCACTTCCCTTCGTGTACAGTGAGAAAGTGCTCGGTGTGGTTGATGTTTCTAAAACTGCGTAGCCCCTTGTCAGCATGAAAGCACATTCCAGAGAGCAGCTGCTCCAGTTTCGATTGAGAGTACTTCAGAACTTCATAGAGACTAAACCTGTAATCACACACAGTCGAAGTAGGTATACAAGTGAATATTAAAATCATATTTAATGTAGTTTCAGAAACCTCTAAGAACTTACAGAACATTGTAGAGAACTTTGCATACATTGAATAATAGCCTCAGGAACAATGATATGTGTATATTATATGAACAAGTTCATGCACGAAACAGATGTGGGTTGAACATGTACTCTGGCCAAGGCCTAGCAGCCGTCTGGGGAGAGAGACATCAGCGTACTCAGAACTTGGAAGCACCATCCGACTGTATTTCTAACACCTGTTTCTTAGCCCCAGGTCCCGTTGTGCCTTTTGATAGCTGAAAACATTACAGGTTTAGGCTTGGACCCAAGAGCCGACTCTCAATCAGAGCTGCATCAGCATGCATTCAGGGCTCCTTATTTTTCATCCGCATCAGATTTCGTTTCTGTCAAGGCCGAGTCCCTTGAGAAACAGCATCCAAAGGTCCTCCTGCCTGTCATCATTGGTTTTCCCGTCTCACTTGTTCAGATTCCCGGATTCCTCCCGCTCCCCCACTGTGGTGTTTAAGCGGGCAGAGTCAGTTTCCACTCCAGCCCCTGTCTCTGAAGCATGCACCAAAAAAGTCCCAGAAAATCTGAACCAAATGAACAATTAGCTCCATTAAATACTAATAAAATACATCTAAGATAATTATTATACATACATGTTGTTGTCAAATACAAATCCCATTTTTACATGCTGTCTAATTAGGACCGGCTCTGAAAATGAAGCGCCATGTTTATATTATCAGCAAGAAACGAAAGAGGCTAAATATGGATGTAAAGAAGTCAGTGTGTTTCTATAAACCCAAGAAATAGTCCTTGACTTTGCTGATGAACATGTACAGGGTGAAGCAAAAGCAGGTTTACAGTTGTAGGTATGGCAAATATTACAATAATTAATGAATGACAATACAAGAATATACTGTCCTACCCTGTATATAGATGTGTGTATGTATACATATATATATATATATATATATATACTTTTTGCAGATAAGTTTACCAACACTTCAGTATAAAGCTTTTATATTTTATTTTTGTAATTTCACTGAAGTTTTTATAGACACTGTATCTTAGAATTGCACTATGTATTTTATATGCATCTAAAACCTGCTCTAGGTAAACAGGCCCATTTCCGCTGATCTGAAATCCCTACCAGCTGTCTTGGTCTCCCCGGCTTTCGCCACCTTCGGAGATTCGAAGGGATTACAGGGCAAAACACATTATTTCTGGAACTGTCAGGAGGACAAGGGTTGGCCCTGGGCAGCCCTGAGTGTCCATGTCACCACAGGGAGCACTTCGGCTGCAGCAAGGAGGTGTGACCTGGGGCATGTTAGCTATGGACGAGGTGTTTTCGCTTCCCAGAACGAACGGATGGGGAGAATTTAAAAAAAAAGCAAAAAAGTAGCAGGAGAGCAGAACACCTGCTGCCAGTTTGGGGCAGATACTGAAATGGTTCTTATAACATGGATTTATAACTTTTTTGCCTTTTATTTTGGTCTCATGATGAGTACCTCAGTCACATGCTCCAACTGGCCCCAAGAACCTGCTGACTACAAAATGTGCTCCCAAATCTAGGTTTTACTGTTGCTATGACTTTATTTCAAGTCCCCAAGATTGTTCTCCTGTCCAGAGCAAAATATAATAAGCTTCCTGTCTCTGCTTCGACTGTTGCCTGTTGCTTATGACATTTTCCCCGGTAGGCTGTCACGACTCAGGACATTGGTAAACAGGGAACAGTCATCTGGAGACACGATCTAATGCAAAGCAGGATATGATTTATCTGTCATACAGTTTAGAAACAAGCGCAATAAAAAAAAAATGGCCGTATTGAAAACCTAGCCGGCGCTGTTAGGTGACACTAGAAATTAGATTGATGCGACATTACACTAAGAGTTATTACGCTTTCTGTGGGCTCTGGGGATGCTAAAGGAGTCCTTGTTCTCAAACCGGATGGCGTAATTAGCTCCTGGTTGGAGGACACATAATTACACTTTGCAGCCAATCCTGACGTTTATTATTCTAGGCCCAGGATTGACACACCATTAGTAGCTTTGGGAATTGTGAAAATCATCTTATCTATGGATTGATGTAAGCAGTATTGGCGAAGAGCCTTGCATGAAAATTTGGCGGAAATGAAACCTGTGCGTTGAATGGGACGCCCAGGCTCCACCATATGTCCTTCAGACGAAGGGAGTCCATCCTGCCGTCTGTAACGGCAAGTTGATGGTGTAGGTGGACTCAGAGATTTCCCTCGAAATGTATTAGCGACGAGTGTTTGAGTCAGCACCACGTCAACATCAGAAACAGTCTGAGCGAGAGCCAGAAGGATTCACAAAGTTAATGAAGAGTGAAAGCCTTGATGAGTTCTAACCCACGATTTTAAAAAATGATAAGACCTACACTATACAATGGAAACTTCCTTGTAAAAGAAATCATCTAGCCCTGGCTGGCATAGCTCAGTGGATTGAGCGCGGGCTGCGAACCAAAGTGTCGCAGGTTCGATTCCCAGTCAGGGTACATGCCTGGGTTGCAGGCCACGGCCCCCAGCAACCGCACATTGATGTTTCTCTCTCTCTCTCTATCTCCATCCCTTCCCTCTCTAAAAATAAATAAATAAAATCTTAAAAAAAAAAGAAGTCATCTATTTGGGATAAAAACTATACAAAGAGGAGCGACTACATGATTTGGTAAACTCATAGAATAATGCATTTTTGTTTTGTTGTTCTTTCCTCACTTTACTCTAAAATTAATAACATGTCTAGATCTTAGACTTTCTTATAAAAATGCATTATTGTTACCTGTTTTGAAAATCATGCCTCTTTCACTGTGATGTCCAGTATCCTTGCTAGTATATGTGATACGATTTTATTTTATAACTTAAAAATATCATTAAAAAACCCTTGTAATGGATATTTGTAAAATATGTATTTGCCATCAGTATTTTATGAATCTTTTTGGTAAGGGAATGAACTTTGTAGAATGCCTTAGAGATTTAATAATATATTATGCAGTAAATTATCTCTTGGAAAGATCATCAAAATGTAACTTTAGTAAATAAATTTCAGATATTTAAAAGAAAATGAGAGTGATGAATGATGGAACATATATATATGTATATAACATATATATTACTGAAATAAAAGGGTACATATTTCTCGAGGATTAAAAATTAGAGTTTAGAGTAAGCAAATGTGATCACCAAAAATTGTCAAGCATAATTTAAATAGCTATGCATTATACATACTTGCCCTGCATACTGAATATATGCTAGGATATTATTTGAAATGTAATAAAGTACTGCATTTACATTATTATTACTGTTTTAGCCATGGAATATATTTTTGTTCTGAGAGCAGTTTCTTATGCATCCCTTGAAATAGCTATTTCAAGGGATGCATAAGAAACTGATTTTCAGCTATTTTTTGAAAGACTTGAATGTCTTTTTTTGGTAATTTTTTATATTGTTGTTCAAGTACCTTTGTCTCCATTTTCCCCCACCACTCCCCCCCACCCATCCCCGCCCCCCACGGTCCATCCTACACCCTTTGGCTTTGTCCCTGTGTCCTTGATACATTGAACACCTTTTATGGTCACACATTCAATGACCAGAGTCGTTGATAGAACTATCTTTTATGTATTCTTCTCATCATCATAGCGTGCACTATCACTTTATTTTTATTTCTAGGAACTCTGACAAAGTTTTGATAAGTTTTCAACTTTTGTTTCTTTTATTACGTGTGGGAGGGGTGCAAAATTGTCTGAGGGGCCGTTAGATACCTGTGTTCAGCGGGTGCGGTGTTACCCCAGGAGGAACTCCTATAATTAGCTGTCACGGTCTAAGGAGAACAGTTAGGGCATTTGTTGCTGTGGCAGGTTGAAGCCACTAACGATGGAGAAAAATAACCCAAAGGCAATTTGACAAGCAGCTCTATCGTTGAAAAGGGGGAAAAAAAAACCCAAACAAACAATTTTTAACTGCAAATGACTAGGAGGAGTTAAGTCTACACAAATCTCAGGAAGCCTTTACAATCCCGAGGTGGATCTAAACCGTAGGTGTCGAAAGCACGGTTTAGACGCTGTGGAAGAAAATGAAGCTGAGAGAAAATGCAGACCCAGCATAAGTGAATATTAGTAGAAAGTAATCTTGATGATTTGGTATACATTTTTAGCTTGCTCTGTTATGGAAGAGGGTAAAAGAGACCTTCAAAGTTCATTATGTAGATATTCATTAGAAGGTGGAACTCAAGAAATAAACTATAAATATGGAGAAAATGCAAAAATATGCAGCAAAATTGCTGAAAGTGGTTATATATGGGGTTTAGAATGTGGGATAGGCCTTGGGAAACCTTGAAAAACTTTTGCGAAATCCAAAGCTTAGTTACTAATTGTTGCTCAAAAAATCAACTCTCAATTACATTGACTTAATTAATAATTCTTAATATGGGAGACTCTTTCTCTTTCTCTCTCACTCTCTCTTTCTCCTTCTCTCTCTCTCCCCCGCCTCTTTTTTCTTTCTTTTTATGTAAACTTCCTCTTAGAGAAAGGAAAGATCTCCCAGAAGAGCTCTCTCACTAGCTTCCTTTCAGACCAGAGCCAAATCTGTTACTCTGAAGTGCATTTCAAACTGTGTTCTAAAATAGTGCCTCAGGCTTATGGCATCACGAGGCAGTCAATCCTGTTTGCAAATCGAACCATTATTTGGTGGGAAAAAATCGTAAAGGTCTTACAGGTGAGGGCAGAGTGCAAGGAAGCATGATTTTGGGCTGTAAGAGGATGTAGCCGGTAGTAAGGTGCACAGATGGGAGAGTGACCTTGTCTGTCCATTCTGGTCTGAGGCGAACGAACTGACCTCTGTTTCCGTGGGGCAAAGGCCTTTGGACGTAAACCCTAAAGCAAGGGTTCGCACTCCCGTGTTGCTGGTCGTAATGGTTCCTAATAAGTACTGAATGTTTACAGTCACTATTAAATGAGCAATGAAATGCATGCATGCGATTTACTATATAGTTGCTCTTTATCCGGTAAAATTTTGAGACTATGAGCTGACCCAGAAAAGATTTCTATGAAAACACCTTCAAAACGCATGCAATCATATCGTGTGTCAAGTAGGTTCACTTGTAATCTCTCCAGAAAGTGTCAAAGGTGGTAGGGGAGAACACGTTATGACTTTTTTCTTTTTTATTTTAAGAAGACCGTGGCCTCCAAAGGAGAATGCATTGAATCTTTTATTTTAACTTGACGGTGGATCTTCCTCATACATCATTAGATTAGTTTTGTTTCTTCCATTTCCATTTAAACAAACCTTTCTTTCAGAAACGATGTTTAAAAAGGTTAAAGTGTTCATATCAAAAATTGAGCATTTCTCTTATTTTTATGATAAGGCCTTCAGATCATGCTAAATAAAATAACGAGTGAAATAAAAACAATTGCCTTTGTTTCTGGCCCTTTGCAGATTAAGGGAATACAAGCACATATTTTTAATGGAAATTTTTCATTTTTATTTTTATTTTTTTGGAAAATTTTAGTTGCTAAACAGAATACATAGTCTTTCTTTTTTCCCCTTTTCAACTTAAATTATGTGTTTTTTTTATGTTTAACACTTACAGAAAAGAGACCTCAAAGCATAGCGCGAGTGAAATGTCAGTGAACACTTGTTTAAAGAGACCTCCAAAGAAGAAAGATGAGTCGTGTATTCATGTTATTATGCTGAACACCTGACTCTCTTATCACGTTTAAGATGTCAGAGAAGTATTGGCAAACAGCTCTTGAAACATTCCCTTAATCACATTCTTGCAGCCGTGTGCAAAATGCTGGAAATAATCAGAAACAAATTATTTCTGAGCAAAAAAGATAAAAAATCCGCATGCACTTAAATACAGCAATTGAAGGTGATCTATTTCCATCAGAAATGAATAAATGTACGTAGATATGTTAGATGAGTTTGGTCCATTCATGTGAAAGAAATAACTGATATTTTATAGTCACCAAAAGGAGGAAAATTTATGTATAAAACTTGTACTTTTATCAGAAAATAAAATATTACATATGAACTTCAATGGAAAACAACATACAGAATCATTTTAAAACACTTTAATAATCCCAAATGTCATTTAAAACATTGCATTGGTAGCTTATATAAATAAATAGTACCCTGTGCAGTGAATACCCTATTGCTGGTTGGAACTTATGTATCTTTATTTATTTTTAGAAAGCAGTTTAACAATATACATCAGGGATTTTATTATTTTTAACCTTGATCCAGCCCTCCTTTTTTGTTAAAATAGGACATAGAGAGATCACACAAATTATGACTATCCAGCTTGATGAATTTTCACAACATAAATACAACTCTGTAACAGATAAAATGTATAATAAGTATATTAATGCACCCATCACCCTGTCATTGCCTGGTACAATAGTATCATTTCCCTTCTTTTCTTCTCCCTCTTTTCTCATTCCTTCTTCTTCCTCTGCTTCTTTAACTAAAGAATACATCACTCCAATTAAAAAATAATTGACAGGTTTTTTGTGTTTTGAAACCTTTATATTTTGTTTCATTTTCTTCAGTTATGTAGCATTGTTTTATTTTAGGAATGCTTATGCAACATTTTGCTCCTCTGACAAGTGTGGTAACTTCCACTGTATGCTTTTCTTGGGAGTTATGGATGCATAAGACGTTGCTCCTTTCTATAAAAAAGTTACTACTTCGCTTTTTAATTTATTTAACTTTTAGTTGACTTTTTGACTAAATCATTTTATGATCCGTGTTTACTTGTTTGTGAGGTTAACAATTTTCTGTTCTGTACGTAATAATGGTTTTATCTCTTCCTTTTCACCATCTTGGTGTCTGAGAAATAGTTCCCGTGTTTATGGGATAAATACGTTTTATGCCTGTTTTATAAATGCGTGAAGCGTTAAGAAAGAAAAACTCCTAGGATTGGGAAGGGGGGGCATGTCATGCCCCTTCCCTCCCTAAACAGAGAGGACTGCACTGATCACAAATGATCGTGGAAAAACGAGTGGGTTTAAGAGAAAAGTTTCTTTATTTATTGGTGTGTTTTTATAGCTTGTGGAGAAGCCAGCAGGAACCCCTACTCCCATTTTCAATTAGGGTGTCCACCAGAAACGTCCCCCACTTTGATCTGTCTTCCTGAAAACAAAGTATTCAGGACGGTAATTTTACACAGTGTCCTTTTAGCCCTCCAGTACGGTCAGGAAAGGATGGGAATGAAATAAACTATAGGAGGGTTCTCAGTACTAAGCTTAAACCCATCCTCATTTGATTTCCCACTCAAGTTCCCCAGCCCTTTCCCAGTCGGGCTGGCCACTGTTAACGGGTAATAATGGACCACACTCCCTGACTGCTTACATGGGAGCTCACTGCCTTTCTGCAGGGTGCGTCATAGGCATGAACCCCACTGAGTCCTGCCACGGCCCTTTTAGATAATATTCTTCTTCCAGTGTTGCAGATGAGGAGCTGGAGACCAAGGGAATACTGATCTAAAGTCACATAGCTAGTTGGTTTCAGATCTAAGATTTGAAGCGTGGTCATTTCTGAAATCTGCACTTACTGTCTCTCCATAGCGGCACAGAGCAAATTCAACAGTGCCCAAAATGGAAACACTTCCCAAGTTAGAAGCTTTTATTGCATTACTGACACTCATGAAACAGTAAGACAGAGAAATTTTGGAAAAACAGAGTCTCCAATAACTTCTTTTTAAAACGGAGGTTCTTTGATGCCACTAAGTTTGGATTGACATGTTAAACAGGAAAGGGTAAGAAAAGGCTTTTTGAGGAATTGTGTTTTGAAAAAATGCTTATTTTCCTTGTGATCTCAAACCCTGCTGGAGTCGCTTTCACTATTCTGGAAATGCCGTACTTTTGAAATTTCCGTCGTTCAGAGGTGAGAATTGCACAGATGTGTGTTATTCAGACACAACACCCTCGTGCTAGTACACAACAAAAGTGGCAGTTGCTATAATTAATCAGAAATGAAATGACATATTTCGCGTGTCCTTTGTGTCGGGCATCGTGCTTGCCGAATTACGTGAATTATTACTTCATTGTGGTTTTTCCCCTTATTTCTCTGTGCTAGCAACTATCATTACAACTTACCTATGAAGATGATGAGTTAAAATCCACATAAATTATTGGCCCAAAGACATTCATTCTTCCCATTCTGAGAGACCTGGGGGTGAATCTAATTGGTGTTGACACCAAAATCCATAGTCTTGACTGGAAAAAAAAAACCCAAAAACACAAAAAAACAGCTGTTATTCTTGACATTATTTCCTGAGGAATTGTATATCATTTTTCCTCTCAAGAAACAAACCTTTTTTATATATTTTTATCCTACTCTGTATCAGCAGGAAGGACTCCACCCAAGTTTGTAAGTGGGGATGGTAGTGCCTTAAACAGGTGCAACTAAGCCTTTCAAAACCATTCCAGGACCGATAACATACATATTTTTATTCTAATAAAAGGTAGCACAGGGAATGACATTTTTAATTCTTTTCATTGATTTGATTGATTTGATTTGATTCCAGAAGGAAACAGGTCGCCTGTGAAGTTGCTGGAGAGGAAGGAGGTTGGTTGTACAAACAATGGTAGACAGTGGGGAGGAAATCAAGAGGAGAGAAAGAAAAAGAAAAGAAAAGATAACATCAAATCTTGGCTTCACTTTACCTTAATCAGTTTGATTGTGTGAGAAAAGTGAAAAATATCTCTCCTAGAAAAATAACTTGACACATTTTCCACATTCACTGGAAACTACGTTTCCTGTCCCCCACTGTGGAGTGGCACTTAAATGTACGGTGGCGGTCTTTCCTTAAGGGCGATTTCGCGTTCCACAGTTTCAGTTGCCTGCAGTCAAGTGCAGTCCCAACTATTAAACAGACTTTCCAGAAATAAACAGTCCATGAGCTTTAAGTGATGCACTGCATCAGATGATGCCCTGCCCAGGACCTGAATTGTCCCTGTGTCCCGATGCTCCCCGGCCATCAGTCACTTACTTAGTAGCCATCCGGGTGATAGGGTCTACTGCCCAGGTATGGCACAGCTTGTGTTCAAGTCACCCATGTTTTACTTCCTAATGTCCCCCGCGTGCTGAAGTAGTGATGGTGGCAATTCAGTGATGCCAGAGAGAAGCCGTGAAATATCTTCTTGCAGTGAAAAAGTGAAGTTTCTCAACTAAATAAGGAAGGAAATTAAAACTCACATGTTGAGGTTAGTGTGATTTATAGTAAGAATGAATCTTCTAGTCTTGAAATTGCCTGATGTATAAGTTAAACTTAATGATAGGTATGTACGTATAGGTAAAAATATACAATATATATAGGTGTGGTATTACCCACAGTGTCAGGCTTCTGCTGAGGGTCTTGGAATTCACCCCCATCAGGTAGGGGGGTTACTACATAAAATATTCAAAGAAGGTACCATCTTTCCCAGTTTCCAAAGAGGCAATGGAGCGGCGTGCTTACTATGCTGTGCTGGAGAGTCTGACCTGGATGGGAAAGTTTTTTAACATCCCCAGGCTTCAGCTTTCTCTTATAAAATGGATACAATGCTAAATGCACCTACATGGGATCGTACTGTATAAGCAGCACTAAGCAAAATATTTAAAAATGGTTTTTAATGTATAGCTGACATAATCTTATCTCCAAAATCAACATTATTATCAATATATATATACAAATAATGTAGTTCTGTTATTAGTCTCTTGTAGCTGTACTTAACCTTTCAAAATGAGTGTTTTTTTATGAGAAGACAGCAACCAACTTCAATGTTAGTGAGGGCCATTCAATTAATATCATTATGAGATTTTAAAAGTAATAGCAGCAGAGTAAAACAACGTGGCCTGTGTAATCAAAAGCAACTAAAATATATATCAGGACACATCAATAAACCATACCGAGATCGATAGCAAATGAGTTTCCTCTGTGATGAATTAGTGATGTAATCCATTGCTAGTGAAAAATGGCAGAATTGTCATTTCATACCAAATCTTACCTGCTTACATCTTTAAAAAATTAAATGGAAAGATTTGCCTTCTGTGAAACTTTTTAATATGCAACGAATTAGTAATAAGTTCTATAAAGTAATTAAAGCAGAAAGAATAAAACTCATAAGTGTGATTAGGCAGGTTCTTCTAAATGATAATCGAAAATTACTAGTGAACCTTTTTGATCTATAAATCAGATACTGGACTGTAGTTTGCAAAATTGTTTCCTTGAATTTTAATATCCATTATACCTGTTACTGTGTTGTTAGAGTTCACGAGAGCAGTATAAACTACAAGCTGAATTATAACCTTCTGTTTCTCTGGCAAAATTAAATGTTTCACATATGAATAGATAAACCTATGGACATAAATTTCGCAGTTGTTAAGCTTGTTCATATGTAAATATATGTAAATGTATGGAGAAAAAACTAAAATTACTAAAATTAAAATCTTTCATTTGAAAACATTGCGACAAGGCTTTAACATTCATTGTAATTTGAATCAAGAACAATAAAATATTATTATGGCCTGCTCACATTTGGAAAGCAGTTATGTTGAAGCAATCCTCAGTCAATTAGGTCTCATTCAGCTTTCAAGCCATTAAACAAAGACTACTTGTAACGAAGGCGTAGAAGAGAAATTTGCAGTTTATCAAAGGCAATTAAGTTTTATATCAGTCCATCTTCCTCTATCAATATCCTTGGCCTATCGCCGTTTCTGAAATGTAGACAATTGAATGTAATCTTTGAAATTAGTACTTTGCTCTGTTGAAATTGATCTAATTTTGACCTGTAATGCCTAAGGAATGAACAGCTCTAGTAGAAGAAATTCATTAAACTACCCAGTCTTTCCCAATTTTACTTAGTGAAATTTACCATGAGAGATCTTTGTCAATTTTAAAATCTTTTCATCTTTATGATTGTAGTTTAATCATATGTAAGTATCTTATCCATGTCTTTATTCAAAATATGTTTAAACGATTGTTCTCTCAGTCTCAGCTCAGTAAGAATTATTTAAAGGTACAAGAATAGAAAAAAAATTTTATCATGATAAATTATGTAAGTATCTAGAATATCACAAATAATCTATATGTAAGTTCATGGGATTAATAGGTAAGCTTTGCAAATTTTCTAGATGTAAAGTCAGTATTTAAAACTAGTAACACACCAGTAACAAATAAACAAGAAAATAAAATATGAAGAGGATGATGAAATTCATAACTGCTTGGTATCTAGAGATATCTCTAAATATGAAGTACCTAGAGATAATGTGATACAATTTCACAATATCGCCAAGTTGTTTTAAAAAATTAAAATACCAACAAAATCTAGTAAAACCATAATATCTCTGTACTGGTAGAAAAAAATTGATATTACCTAGTAAAGGCAAAGATGTACATGCATGAAGCAGAAATTTCACACTTGGGTATATACCTAGAAAAACTCTTGTATGTGCGCACTGGGAAATACATGTTGGCATCCCAGTAGCCTTTCTAATCCTAGTAACAAATAAATATAAAAAGTAAAGTAGAAGAATGTCTTATGGTATACCCTTACGGTATTTTGTATGCTCTGTATTCTATGTCACTTGCAATACACAAGCAAAGATGAATGAATAACGGTTAGTGGCTACAACATTATGTGTCTCAGAAATATTCTGTTGAAATAAAGTCATAGAAGAATACAGAAAGTGTAATTTTCTTTAGATGTGAAAAACACCTCAACATTAAAAAGCTGAACAATACACAATGTATAATGATACAAGCGTGTAAAAATATATTTTAAATAAATAGGAAAATCATAAATACAAAATTCAGCCCATTGCTTTTATATGAGAAGGGAAAGATGTACTTAAAAGAAGTGAACTTTTAAAATAATGAAATAGTGAAAATGATCACATTTCTGTCTAGACATTTTTGGTCTCTGTGCAACATTTAATAATATTTTTAAAAATATTATGGCGACTGAACCACAGAGAGCAAGAAAGAATTCTCTAGGTTGTATTACCAGGGATTAAGGCAAATTTGGTATTAATATTTATTGAACTTAGAAGTCATGCTATTAAAACTTGTACAGGTGTTTCTGAAACATATAATAGAATCATTATGGATGAAAGTGATAACAGGAAACAGTACTTTCCACAAGAAATTTGAATATGTCTCAAATAGTATTTTTAACTAAGCACAGAGAATTAGAATACAGGATTGGGCTCAGAAGCGTGTGTTTTGGTGGGTATGAGAGAGCATTCTAACAGGAGTGAGCTGCGAAGCGCATTTTGAATCATGCTCATTTTAAAATAAATATTTTCAATAAAAAAGGTCATTTACAGGAATAAGTATACAGGACACATGGACAAAAACTGAGGGGGGGTGGGAATGGGAGGAAGGTGGGGAGGGCTGGGGGGTGGGCTGGGGTGGGAGTAAAAGACAGAAAACTGTACTTGAACAACAATTTTTTTAAAAAAGGTCATTTATATGTGAAATTGCTGAGAGTAGATGTTAATTGTCACTGCACCCACATAAAAATGGCAACTGTGAGGAAAGATGTTTTAACTTACAGTATTGGGATAGTCATCTCACGATATGTACATATGCCAAAAGGCATATGCCAGTAAGTTTGCACAACATTCTTTGTCAATTACATTTCAGTAAAGCTAGAAAATAACGAGAAATTTCATCCAAAAGTCGGAGTTAATGGTAAAGGAGACTGTTACATACCTCTCGTTAAAAATGTAAATTAAATTGTCTCAGTTTTTGTTTTGTTCCTCATAAAGACTATTTACTAATAATAGGCAAGGAATTTTAGTTTCACTTAAGGTTGCAGACTGCAAAAGGAAAATTAATTTTATAGTTAAAACCTACATGGCAAAGCTCTTAAGTACAATGCTACACTTTTCAGTAGAAAAATAAGCCAATTATGCATGTACCATCTAACAGCCGCAATGATATGATTTTTATGGTCTTTGAGATTAGACCTACTTTTTGAGAAATCAGTAAATTTAAACTATAATTAGTACAGATTAGTATCAGAATTCGAGATATTAGTGTTTAGATCATTAAACCTTAAAATGATCTTATACATGGAAATGATATCCTCAGTGTTGAAAATTAAAACATTTTTTTATTGAGGTCTCGAGCATCTAACCAGGAAAAATATAAATGCATATAATTATATTTGTATGAAAAACTAAATTTTTTATATTTAAACTATGTTTTGAATTAAAATTATGTTCCCAGCATGGCACCCAGTTCTCTTCTTTATTAGTTTCTGGTGGAGAAAAGTGGGAGGCATCTAATTTAGGCTGAAGCAGTTTGAAGTTCCTGCTGCCTTACTTACATGAATAACAAGGAAGCCAGAGGAACATACGAGGCTGACTGCGCGTGCCAACAACAGAGGCATGAATCAACAAGGCGAAAAGATGGCCATTGTTTCCTTAGGCTGTATCTGGCAGGAAATACAAAGATGAGAACGCTCTTATCCTTAGAGGTAGTGTTTATTCAAATATTTATAAGTACTTATTGTTAATATATTGGACAATATGCATCATTAGCAAAAGGAGGAGAAGAAAGTGGTGGCAGGATAAGGGGAAAAAGAAAACCAATCATTAATTTGGTGCAAAGCAGTGTGGTAAAGTAGACCCAACAAAATGGAATTTAATCCAAATTTACTTACTGTTCCAAAGGAAACTAAAATAAAAATTTTATTTGATTTGATTTCAGTTTTAGTATTTGAAAGGCCATCAACTTCTGTGCTGTACCTGATATAACAGCACAGGGAAAGCCTGGGGGGAATTATATTTGCAATTTTGAAATGATGAAGTCAGATTTTTAGCAGAAAAAAGCCAAAATCAGTGAAACTGTCTATGTTTGTATATCTTCGAAAAATCATGTTATTATTTCCTAAAAGCACATGTAAACAGAAGTTCCCCCAAATTTTATTTAAGTAATGAAGATGTCTGTGAGTAGATTCTTATGAAACTCCGACTGTTTCATATGAACTTATAAAATGATTCCCTTAGACATTGTGAAATTTGTTTTTAACAATTTAACAATTTCTTAAATTACTAAAATTAACATTTATTTTGTTATGCCCTATGTGAATTTGTACATATTTCATACTTTCCATCACCTCTGTATGAATTTTGGACTTCAATTAATAAAATGTTGAGATGAAAATATTCTGTAATAGCCAAGAAAACTCAAAATTTTTACACCATAAATTCTGGAAAGAACTGATTATTTCAAAAGTTAATTAGTTTGTATATCTGAAATCTGGGTTCCTAGAAAATACAGAAAAAATACAATGTTATTTAAACACCTATGTGTTTATACATTTCCATTGTATCATTGAAATATTATATCTTTTCTCTGGGTCAGTGAGTAAACCAGACCTTTTCTGGATAACTGCTGTTGGGAGAAACAGTTTCTAGACCTCCATGATGTGAGACAAATGAAAAAATGTGGCGTCTGGAAAAGAGAGAGCAGGAAGCTGTGTTGTCATAGCTTGAGTGTTCAAATGAGGCACTTTCTATTTGGTAACATCTTGACCCTTCTGAAATCTGGAACTTAGTAAAAAACCCGTAATTAATTTTCATAGGTTCTTATAATACACATAATTAATTTTACAAGGTTTAAAACTGTAGGTGTACGAGATTTAACATTTCGTAATGTAAGCACAGTATTTTTTATGAACAAATACATCTAGTTATATTCGGTTGGTAATCAGGTGGGCGTGAAAGAGCCGTGAGGTGTGCCTGCTCTGCAAATATAGAAGGGTGCTAAAACCTTTATTTCGGGGCCTCGTAAAGTTACCTTTAAGAGCTCTGCATGCATCGTGGCCCTTAACACAATATTGATAGCTTTGCTCCCTATAACTAAGAGTCTTGCTGTTTATCAAGTAGATTTATTAATGTGTACTTGTGAGATTTATAGACGATGATGACTGTTTTGTTAAGCTGCGTAATGTATTAGAAATTAAATAGGCATTAAAATCTAATATTGGAGAAAAACAAGAAAATAGCATTTCTTTTTATATCTTTCTAGCTATATATGGTATGATGGCTCTGAAGCATCACCACCCAATTATACTGATATTTATCCCTAACACCTAGATTTTTATTCCTAATGTTATACCCTCTGATAGGAGCCTAGCCTCCTCCGGAAATCACTGATTCCTGTCTGGATGAATATTCAAAATACATAGCCCGGTAAAAATGAGCAAAATGTACGGACAAGTAAAAAGAAAGAAGATAAATGGTTATGTGTAATGGAAATATAAAGGAGACTTTGAACCCGTAAGTAACATGGGCATTGCTAATTAAATGCACAATCGGATGCCTTTCTTCGCCCATAAATGGAGGAAAATTAAAATGCTTAACGTGAGGAAGAGTTGGAGAAGCTTTAGAGCAAAGGGAAATCTCATGCACCGCAGTGCACAGGTGCTGGAGTTTGCAGGCGCCGTAGAGGAAAACTCCCTTTCCCTAAATAATGTAACTATTAACATTAAAGGGGCTTGTTAAGTGGGGATCAAGCTATCAGACCTAGCGTAATAAAGACCACGTGGGCCGACGTGGCTCATGTGTTCGTCAACAGGGACTGCCTCATCCTGCCCAGCAATCCTCTAACACTGAGTTCCCCGGGGGGTGTCCCCAGACCCGTGACTGTGCGCCCCGGGGGACTGGGGACAGCTTCTGGCCAAAGAGGAGAGGCTCGGACGGAGGGGGGCTGAGGGCGTGAGGAGGGAGGTGCCCTCCAATGGTACAAATGCTCTAAGGAGGCGTTTCTGCCGTTCAGTGCCATGGAAATAAGTCACGTGGTGTGCAGTCCAACTCTTAGGGGTATAAATAAGGGGAAACATTTGCACTTATCCACCAAGAAATAGCAAAGGAATTTTAGAGAAACATTGTTTTTTATATATAAAAAAGAACCGAAATGCATACCCATTGATCTGAGAATAGATAATTACACTCAATGTATCTACACACAGGAATACTGTCGTTCTGTGAAAATATGTGACCAAATATGTCGTATGTCCCATTCACTTGGATGGTCTCATGGATGTTACAGGAAGATCTAAAAAGTTACAGAACAATATAATTAGCCTTATTTCATGAACATCACATATAAAACATGAAAAAATAGTATATGTTGTTAAAAATATATGGATGTGTAATATGAGGAACGCATGGGAATTATACAAAAATTCAGAATAGCATTTCCGTCTGATGTGGGTAGAAGGATGAAGTCAAGGAGAGGTGCACAGCAGGGTTTTTAAAATTTATTTATTTTTAGAGAGGGAAGGGAGGGAGAGAGAGAGGGGGGAGGGGGAGAAACAGACAGGCAGACAGACAGACATCAATGTGCGGTTGCTGGGGGCCGTGGCCTGCAACCTAGGCATGTACCCTGACTGGGAATCGAACCTGCGACACTATAGCAGGTTTTAACTGTGTTGGAGGTGAGTACTTTGGTGCCTGTGGTATGTAGGAAGCATTTGAAATTTTCTTTAAAATTAGAAAAAAATTAAACAATTTAGCAAAATCCATGAAAAGTTAGAGAATATTTACATATATTATCATAAAATGTTAGATGAGATCCGGCGCATTCAGGGTGGTATGGCCTTAGACATAAAATGTTAAATTAAAATCTTATTATTCCATGCACTGGTGGTATCTTATTTATTTAATCATTATTATTTATAAATGATGGAACATATCCTTGGGGTAAGGATTCCATAGGTCACATTTTGGGAAATATTAAACAAGTCATTTATTCCAACAAAGTCTCAGGAAGTCCTGAAAAAAAAATGGACTGGGATTTAGTTACATATTCCACAGATAATATAATCCATTTAATATGGGGACAAATGGTCCTAGAAGACATAACAGCTCCTGAGGGTGTCGCGGTACTAAAACATGCACAAAATCTGCCATAAAACTGACCAGCAAAATATCATGCTGTATGTTACTCTCGTATATATGTTTCCGAGGGGACATTTTAAAGAGATACGGGGAAGTAGTGGCGAAAATGTGGTTCGTGAATCATAGTTCTTGAGTGTGAGTCACGGCGTAACCTCCTGTTTGCTTTACGATTTTGAGCAAGTTAATTATGTCATTGAACAATAGATTCCTTATCTCTAAAAGTCCCGTAGTCACAGGATTATTAATAGGTTCCAGTGAGCTGAGACACACAGAAATTCTTAGTGCATCTGAAGTTACATAGTGAGCTGCTGAATACATGCCTGTTTATTTTACCACTGAGTTTTTGGAGACTTGATTTCAATATAATTGATTGCAGTTTTCATATTTCATATTTTATAATACATTGTAATTTAAGCAAATATTTATTTTACTAAAATATAGTAATCAGTCGGTTTGGGATTGCCCAAAATAATGTCACATCTTACCAAGGTGCCAGCCAATGACCTGTGCAAATTCATTTGCATTCTGTGACACAGTATATTTCACTGTTTAAAAGTCCTATTTCTGGTGTGCTAAATGGAACAGAGGAATAAGGAGCATGGGGCTAAGAAAAAAATGCCCCCGGATTAATACAATAGATAAGGCATCAGCAAGAACAATTGCCTGAATGATCACGCCCTCCACAGCGTCTAATCAGGAAGGCAGAGCCCAGGCACTCTCACAGGCAATAGAGAGAGAGATGGGTGGTAGGTAGATAGATAGTTAGGTACATGTATAGACAGAGATGACAGCGGAGGCCACATGAATTTGCATTTGCCTTTTCAGCACCCAGTATAAATCAGCTAAAACGCCTTAAGTATAAGCAAGTATCCAATAAAACTTCTTGATAAATAACAGTGAAGTTAAAAATAAAATCAGACACAACTGCAGGGAAGAACAATCTGAAGGCAGGCGATGCTTGGCAAGTGGCAGTATATCTTCATACGCCCTGAAGGCCCCGCTGTGTCCCATGCAAACGAGCGCCCGCCGCGATTGGGTTATGGGGCAGTGATGGGTGGGAGTCCCTGCGCTCCGCCCCGGGAGCAGGTACAGCTGTGGAGTACCTGAGAAAAGTTAACCTGAGGAAGGTAGCCTTAACCAGTGTCACCCCAATACATTCAACACAATTTAAAAAAATGAAACTAGAATATATTTCTATGAGGACTATTGGTGAGACTACTGGGGAGAGAGCTTTAACTGACATTTTCTTATTTAATTTGTAGAAATCATGAATTATATTTACTATTATCCTAGTATTAAAGGACTGTGACAACCAGCATGGGGAATTAATTGTCATAATTTCAATAGTTTTTCAAAGGATAATGCTATTTTGTGGTAGGGATATTTCTTTCTTTCAGAGTAGAAGTATGCAGCTCCAGACAAATTAAATGGCCATCTTTGAAATTCATATTAAGGAAGGGTTTTATACTTAAATATTCTTCATACTTTTAACCCTGTGTTTATCTTCCAATAACATATTATTTTCTCTCTCATTTTCTGAGGTTAGATTTCTATTTCGAACTATTGCATGTAATTTGCCTTCAGTATCACACGCTAATATGCTAATACTGAGCTTTCTGGGATGTTACAATCAGCTCTGACATGAACACAAATAGAGTCAACTGACCTTTGACAAAGGTGCGTAGGACCTTTGAAGAGAAAAGATGGGCTTTCAGTCAATGGTGCTGGGGCAATTTAATTGGGCATCATATACCAAAAACAGACAGAAAATTTGGGCACACACTTTCACCTTACGCAAATATCATCTCAAAATAAACAATAGACCTATATATAAAATGAAAGACTATAGAACTTCCCAAGTAAACCACAGGAGAACATTAATGGGATCTTGGGATCGGTGATGATCTGTAAATGCACCAAAAGCCCAATCCATGAAAGAAAATACCTATAAAAGTGATGGTATAGAACAACCACTGCAGCCAACTCTGTAGTCAACACTAAAGACAACTCTAAAAAATTGGAAAACAAGCACTTTTTACATCCATCTATCCATATTTTATTTATTTATCTGTGTGTGTGTATTTATTCAATAATGCTTTTGTTTCTTAAAATTCTATAACTCATGTAACAGTCGATATTGACTTTTGATATTGCGGCATTTAAGTTAGCCATATTAATTGTCTTGTTATTGTGGCAGTCAATAATGCTGTTCTTGAACAATTTTCATGTTCCCACTTGTACATGGGAAGATTCTTTCTGACTGTGAGGTCCTGGCTGCCTAGCATGACACTAGCCACCTGTGTCTCCTGATACTGGTTCCTCGTGTTGTGCCTCTTTGGCAGTCTGACCTGAATTCAACTTGCATGATTGGCTGAAACAGCATCAGCCAGAAGCATACTGAATATGAACACAAAATTAACTTGTGTCGAACTACATGGGAAAGGAAAAAGCAGTCTAATTTTGAAAATGTATTCTAGTGGACAGAATCCCCAACTTCTTCTTTCATGCTTTTCAATACTGCATGTAAGCAGGGACTTTCTAGAACACAGTGGGAAATATATAAAATTATGAAGTTTCAGATTCAATGTAATTTTTTTACAGATTCTGTAACTTTTTTTTTTACTTCTTTATTTTTGACTGAATTGCCCTGTAGCTATGAAAACTAGTTTCTCATTTGAAGGGAGCCAGTAGTCAGGAACTGATTTTATGATTGAATGCGTTAGGAAACTCAGCTTTATTAGTATAATTATGGAAATGTTTATAGCCTTGGGATATTTTCTTTTTTCAAAGAAAACAGTATCTCTAGGAGACTAACAGATAAGCATGCAATTCAATTTAAGTACTAAATATTTGTGAAATATTGAAAGCCGGAAACTTTGGGTAATTAGTATAAGAATTGTCATTGAAATACTTTTAATCAGCAGTCCTCAACCCTTTAGGCACCAGGGGCCGGTTTCATGGACGACAGTTTTTCTATAGACTCGGGATGGAGAGGCTGGTTTCTGGATGAATCAGGGGCATTGCATTGATTGTGCCCTGTATTTCTATTATTATTACACCGTAATCATTGTACTGTATGAATGAAATGATTATACAACTCCCTGCATGCCAGGGTTAGCATGCGGGCTTCCCCAAACCGTGACTGAGACGAGTGGGCAGTGTGGGAAAGAGGCGTGGACGGAGCGGTAAAGAAAACGGTGGGTGAGCCATGCGCAGGCCGAAATAAGTGTCGGATTCTGATTTAAAGCCTGCCACCTGATGCAGCTGTGCGACTGAGGTGCATCAGCTCCCTTGCCGCCAGATGCAGCCTAACCGTCACTTGCCACCCACTGATAGGGTTTTGAGAGGAGTCTGCAAACAATGGATTTCTTATGTTTCCTGCGCAGTCCAACCTCCCTGCTCTTGATCGTCTGTATTTGCAGCCGCTCCCCCACGCCGGCATCCCTGCCTCAGCTCCAGCTCGCGGAGCCTCAGGCGTTATATTCCCACAAGGAGCGCAACCCAGGTCCTTGGCGGAGGCAGCTCACAGTAGGTTCCCCGCTCCTCTGAGCATCTGATGCCGCTGACCCGACTGGAGGCCGAGCTCAGGCGGTGATGCCAGCGACGGGCAGCGGCTGCACATGCAGATGAAGCTTCTCTGGCTCCAGCCGCTCACCTCCTGCTGTGCGCGTGGTTCCCTACAGGCCACAGACCGGCACTGGTCCAGGGTCCTGGAGCTGGGGACCCCGGCTTTTGTCTGCCTCATACTTACTGTTTTTCCTAAAATGTAAAACATAATGTGGTACAAACAAGCCTTGATTTTTAAAATAATCATAAGAGAGATGCAATAATGAAAATGGACATAAACAGAAAAGAGTTACAATAAAATCTCATATAATACGACTTTTATTATTTTTTTCTCTTGATGTTTGTGTATCATTCAAGCTTCATGTAATTGCGTAGAACTTGGAGCCTTTGTGTAATTGCTAATGTGTGTGTGTGTGTGTGTGTGTATGTATATATATATACAGCATGGGGCAAAACTGGGCCTGCATTTGTTCATGTGGAAAAATAATACAGTAATTACTAAATAATAATACAATCATAAACTCTATTCAGTGACCTCACAACTGTAAACTTCCTTTTGCCCCACCCTGTATTTGTATGTAAATAACTGGTATCTATAGTAAAAGTCATAGCACTTCTTTCTTGACACACTGTGGTTCCAATTTTTTTCTGCATTTTGGAGGGAGTCAGGCTTCTCTCAAAACATGTAGGTAATAGCTACTAATAAGAGATGTTTGGGGACCACATAGTTGTACCTTGAGGATATTATGCTAAGTGAAATGAATCAGATAGAGAAAGACAAATACTGTATGATCTCAGTCATATGTGGAGGCTTTTTTTTAAAGCCATTGAAAAGGATCAGCTTTGTGGTTACCAGAAGCAGGGGGTGGGGGTTGGCGGCAGGTGGTTGAACGGTACAACTTCGAGAGGTACAATGACCAGGTGCTGAGGATGGGACATACAGCATGATGACTCCAGTTAGCTCTGCCGAGTGATGTATTTGAAAGTTACTAAGAGGGCAGATCCTAAAGGTTCCCATCACAGGAGAAGATACAGTGTATGCTTCAGAGGACAGGAAGGTTGGTAGTAGAGGGTTAAATGTATAGTATATATTTCATGATTAGAGGCATATAAAAATGGCAAATAAAGCAAAATATTAGTATAAATAACCTCCAGAAGCCAATGGTTATTGATTTTAGATATCAGAAATAAAAAGAAACATCAAATGAAAATCAATTATATTTGTGTGCTTCTGTATAGAATATATAAAAACAAAGGGCTACTGCTTTTTCTCTCAGTGAGGACAACATGTTATCTGTCGAATAGTTAACAACTAGATCTCTTCCAGAATCAGTTCCTATCAGTCTCACTTCATACGTGGATTTCTAACCATTTAAATCCTCTTTTGTTTTTCTAGAAATCACTTGTGCCATGTGAGACTTTTAAGTGTTATTATAATAGTGTTTTATGTGGGTTGATTAACTTTGAAATTATTCATTTATTCATCTACATGGATATAGTTTAATCAAAACAATTATTAATTTCTCAGACATTTCTAGACTTCATAATAATAAGTATGTCTTCAATTATAGCTCCTATTTTAAGTTAAAATCGCTGTCATCTGTTCAGGAGGAAAATTACATGGGATGCAAAATAAAGGTTGCTAAATTACTTCCAAATATGTAGTTTTCAGAAGGTGTTTTATTTGTAAGCTGGACGTTCAGAATGAGGGTCCCCATGAGAGAAACAGATTAAGGTGGGGAAGAGTGCATTTAGTCAGAGACACCGCTGTGCAACTTCTAGATTCTGAAAAACACGGTGGAAAAGAGCTAAAAGGATACCATAAGCTCTTGGTCCATCCATTTCATAGGTGCATCCATTTCATAGCTGGCATGAAGAATTTTAAACTAAGTTTGTTAGTAAATTATATAAAACTGTTTTAGTATTGACACATGTATTTTTTCAGACTGCCTTTTGTGCAGAGGATAAATAAATCTGGTAAACATACCCATCTTATGGTTTTGTTCCTCATGGACATATTTGAAGACAATTGCTTAAACATTAATTTCCTAATAAAATAGCAGGACTATACTTTCAGGGATCATTTCTATAGTTTTTTACTAATAAAAGAGTTACCTGTTTCTCCCTTTTAAAAATCTGCTTGCAAATATTTATTAATACTTGCAATAAATTTGAAAATAATTTATAATTGTGTTCTAATACAAAAACATTAGGTTTAGTCCTAAGACATGAGACAACCTTTGATAAATAGCTCCCTAATATACCATAAGTTAGATTGAGCCAATGATAGAGATGATAATGCATAAACATATCAGAATTTCAAGGATTAGAAATATTTTAATATACTTGATTTTAGTTCATCAAAGGGTGAAGTGGATTTACCATTATAAGGAAAGTATAATTGATTTACATGAAACATTTATTCATTGAGGCTACTGGTCACATTGATAACCTTGAATTCCTGTGTATATGTAATAACTCTTTTTTTCAATAACACCCCTTAACATCTGTGTAACACGACAAGAGTCTCTAATGGGGTTATTTTACATAATGAACTAAGTATTGACAAACAAAATATGCAATTAAGCATAATTATTCATGGATTTTCAGTGTATTTCAATTCACGAAGTTTAAACAAGAACATTTACACTGAGCCGACTTTTCAAGTGCAGGTGCTGGCTTCCGCCATGTTTTGTTATCAGCTAATGGGAGCGAGTGATGGGGAGCCTGTCATGGCCCGGAATGAGCTGTAGTTTCTCATGAATGCCGAAGTCCAAGGGCGTCTAGGCCAGCTGTCACATTTTGCAGAGCAGAAAATTAGGTGCAAAGAATCAAAATTACTTTTTCTTAGCTCACTTGAGATTTTTCCCGAGAAGTGTAACTTCGAAGATTGGCATCACCTCTTGATCGTGTGGCATTTTTGCTGTCTTGAGTCTTCCTCTGCAAGTGAAGATGTTAGACTTGATTACACCTGGAGTATCTTTAAGGGAAAAATAACTCAACGCTCATTTTCCTCTTCTCATTCACTTGACAGTTCATTATATATAGTAATTTTTATTCTAATCTTTTTAGATAATAGATGGTTTTTATTTCTGTTCAATTACATTTTAAATCAAAACTAAAATGTGTATTTTTTGAAGATTATCTCTTGAAAATGACAGTGGGTCTCAGTGGTTTGACGTAGTAAGGATGTGTGACGGACCCCGCTCTTTAAGCACACTCCCACTGTATAATTTTGTCACTAAAATTTTATAATCTTTAAAGTTGCAAGTTAGTTTTAAGAATTTGCTAATATATGGAATGATAGGAATAAATGGAATTTCAGTCTAGTGGAATATTGTGAAAGCTGATATCTTAATTCCTCATTCAAATAAGTGGGCTTTTTATTGATAATATATAGACTTTCCTTTTATGCATTCAGTATATAAATTATGTTGTTTATTTTTTTTATTTGGAAATGTATTGATCTCTAGATCAACTTAATAGAAAACGTGAATTATACTTACCTGACTTGATCATATGTTCCTGAGATAATTCTGTTGAAAGAGTGATCGCGCTAAGTTGTCCTCAGAAGAATTAATGGACTTTAATTTTCCCTAGCAGTTTGTTCTGGTTATGAAAGTCTGATTAAGTGTTTAAGAATAAAATAAATC
Source organism: Phyllostomus hastatus (assembly GCF_019186645.2). Taxonomy (NCBI): domain Eukaryota; kingdom Metazoa; phylum Chordata; class Mammalia; order Chiroptera; family Phyllostomidae; genus Phyllostomus; species Phyllostomus hastatus. The sequence continues at coordinate 19,215,338 of NW_025333607.1, read as the reverse complement.
AAGTAGTCTAGTCTTAGGTAATTCCCATGAATTACCCACCTGTGGATTGTCAGCTTGATAATAAATACTTCCTCCCAAATTTTAGAACATGAAACTATTACTGCCCAGGAAATGCCAATGCAGTAAAAATAAAATCTTAATTATTTTAATGTTTTAAATGTGCCTTCAATTAAAACCTGAGAATTAATAGTTGGTCAAACCATCAGCATGGAAAACTATAATGAATAATGGTGGAAATTAAAGCAATAGTTTACAATATATGCTAGTTACTGAGGTTTAACACAAATGCTTATGAAGATATTTTTTGAATTCATACAAAAGAACTTGTGAAAATACACTTATCTTTGCTATGAACAGTGTTTATCTTCCCCACTCACATTTCCATGTTAAAGCCCTCTCATGCAATGGGATGGCATCAGAGATTTGGCCTTTGGGAGGTAGAGTTAGATTAGGTATTAAGATAACCTCACTTGAACAACGATTTTTTAAAAATGTGAAAAAAAACAAACCAAAAAATAAAAATGTGTAATGAGATTAGTGGTCTTAAAAAGAGCAAAGCCCTTGTCTGCAAGCCAAGAAGAGAGCACTGTTCCCAGGAAAAAGTTAGCAGGTACCTTGACCCCAGACCTTCCAGCCTGTGGAACTCAAAGAGAAAAATCTCCTTGAAGCCACCCACCCAGTCTGTGGGGTTTGGTTGTGGCAGCCCACATCGACTGAGCCAGTCTTGCACCAAGAGCTTTTGAAATTATTTTGCCGTAAATTCAAATGATCATTTCATGTACTGTTTTGTTCTTCTGCATGAAATTTGATGAACAAAGGATTCTTAAAAAGCTATTTTAGTGAGAAGTTTTATATATAGAGATACACACATATGTTTATATTTTTAAAAAACATCTGTGATCATTAGTGTTCATTTATTTATTCTTAAATAGTTACAGAGGGACTACATGCTGTAGGCACTGAACATTGAGCAAATAAATAAGAACTCTTTGCCCCTAAAAGGAGACAGACAGTGAATACTAATGAAGTCAATTGATTCAAATGGTAATAAATTCTAGGAAGAAAGCAGAAGAAGATGGTGAACTAGAAAAGGGCTTTGACCTTGAAGGTAGGTCAGGAAAGGACTCTATAAAACAGTGATGCTTAAACATACACTTGACTGATAGAAAGTAGGAAGCCATGTGCCCATCTGGGGAAATAGTTTCACAGGATGCGGGACACGGAGTGCTGAAACCTGGAAGACTTTCTATTACTGTGTTTCAAGAGAATTTCAAACACTTTTCATCTTGCATTGGTGTTTACTGTTTTTGAGGAATGCAAATAACATTCCTTAAGCACTGGTGTGTTTTACTTTCATTTCTTCATCTAGTCCTGATAGCAATAGAAGGTGATGAATTTTTATTCCCTTTAAAGATGCAGACTCCTCCATTGGTAAGTGAGGGTCGCAAAGATAACGGGTTGCAGACCGGTGACAGGACCCCCACGCTGCTGCGCCCTGGGCTCACCACGCAGCTTCCTTTCTCTGCTGCAGACTACCCTGCACACCTTACATAGTGAGGAACTGTGTGTACATCATCCACTTCACAAGAGAAGAAATGTCTTCATTTAGTTGTGAGACTTAGAGTGAGCACCGTGACATAACCTGAGAAATCCTAGGGCACTGAAGTGATAGTTTAACCCTCCTAATGCATAACCATATAATGCAAACTCAAGAACTACCTACACCACCATGGCCAGAGAAGGTTTTGCCCGCGTTTCGTAACTTACATTAAGTAACACTTTTCTTGTTCCAAAAAAATTTCACATACAGGGTCTTCTTTGATCCTGTCAAATGATCCTCTGAGGTGGACAAGGTAAAATGCAAGCTCGAGCTTATGAACATTCCAGGTTCTCTTTTACCATTGAGGAGAGTAAGGAAGTAAATAAAGGTACAGAAAAGGACTGTAAGACTCCTAAACTCTCGTAACATTGAAGATCTTACTTGTGCCTCAACTATTACTTAAGTCATTAAGAAAACATCTTTATCTTTCCCAGGGTCGGAAGGAAAGTGAACCACAGTGCGGATTCTGTCCAGCCCCTCGGTTGTGAAAAAGAAGGTAATGTAGGTGAATTATTTTTACTTTTATACACAGTTACACACTTTACTTCATCCTCTTTATGAAGAATCAGCAATGGTTATATCTGAACATCATATTCACGCAGAACTTTCTCTGCTGAAGCATATACTTCTTCATTCCGTCCAAGCCTTGTACAAGTACTCTGCAGTTGGTCCTCTCAGAGATCTCACGGTGAGGGCTGAGTTGTTACCGTATTTTAAAGCAGCTCATTGGCTGAAAGTGCGTTAATCCCATGTAGATATCAAATGGGGGGGGGGGCGGAGACCTGAAGGTTCTTATCTGCTAAGTGTTGATGGAAGAAAACGTAATTTGTTCATGATGCCTAATTCTATTTTAGATTGCAAGTCATTTCCTTAATGTCTATATTTGCATAGATTATTATGGCACATCATTTTTTTGTGATTTTTTTTGCCCTTTCAGCTTTGCCAGAAATTTGAAGGTATACCTTACCTTTGAAATCACACCTTAGTGTTTACCTGGTGTTTTTCTATGTGGGGAAGAAAAAGACTGGTTTCAGATACTTTCTTCTGTATAATTATAAAATCAAACTTCTAAGTTCTTTGATTCGTACACTTTTAGTAGGGGTAGACAAGACATTTTGGCATTCCTGGGCCACACCGGAAGAAGAAGAGTTGTCCTGGGCCACACGTTAGGTACCCAACACTGCTGAAAACTGATGACTGAAAAAAACGCTTAAAGTAAATGCACGATTTTGTGTTGGGCCGCATTCATAGCCATCCTGGGCCATGGGTTAGCTGTAGAGAATCTATAAGGAAAACCTAAATTCAAGGGATTGGAACCTAGGTATCGATTGAATAAAGTATTATATTTGTGAAATAATACAGTCTTTATAGTAGTAGTTGCCTAGAACTAGATGGTTCTAATCTGTGAAGTAGTAGACATAAATAGGAAAACAAGTAAAAACTATTCAATGACCAACATCAGTAGAGTGCCGTGGAGACCAGTTGGATGGTTAATCATGAAACACAGGCCCCTCACATAATACACTGAGTTCTCCACAATGATAAAGGTTCTATTTCGCAAGAAGCTTACCTGAAAATAGTGCTGTGTTGCTGAAAGGCAAAGAGAACCAGAACTCCTACAAACAAAACTCAAGGCAGACTGAGCAACTTAGAACAACTTAGAACAGAACCAGGTGGGCCCACTACTCAGAAAAAAGCTAACTTCACTGTTAAATGTTTACCTTCAAAATTCCTCAGAGACTTTGCTCTATCAATAATGCCTTCCGTGCAAAGTATCTTGAACTTCTCTCTTTTCCTTGCTCTTTTACCTCATTGTAAATACTCTCAAATCTCCTTCTGATCTTATGATAGAGAAGGGAAGGGAAGGGAAAGGGAAGGGAAGAAATGACCAAAATAGACCCCTTTCCCCCACCAAAATCTCTTACTCAATGGAGTGCCTTGTTTAAACTGTTAAATTTCTTCTCTCCCACCAGGGCAAAGTCTCTTAAAATGATCTCTTGACTGAGCTCTCTATAACCCCCGGCTCACTCTCGAACCTTCCCCTTCGCTCCCTACCTACTGAAATTGTTCTGGCTGGCTTCACCAAAGGCCCGGGTGCTAAACCCAACACATACAAACAAATCCTGGCACTCTTTGACTTCTCTTATGCATGTTGACATTTTGCTGGTTGGCGCTTTACTTATAATCTGGATCTATTCCTTTGTGTTTCCTTTGGGTTTTGGATGTTGTTTACAGTCTGCCCGTGAGATGTGCTTCCACGAGTTTGGGAAGCAGAAGCCAGGCTGGGGCTCTGCCCCTGGCAGCGCAGCAGTCGACGCGCGGGCTTGTGGCAGATGTGGGAGCTGGCAGAGACCAGCCTCACGTTCTGTCCCCGTGCCAGCCAGCCAGCCGTGCTAGGCTGTGCAGCTGTGACTGCAGCAGATGTTTTGCGCAATTTCCTCAGTTCTGGGTGTCGACCGCGGCTTCCTGGTCCCTTTCATGTCGGCTTCACTGACGGGACTCCAAGACCTACCTGCAGCCCCTCCCGCAGCTCAGGATGCCCAGTGCTCCCTGGACCCCTTATTGGTGGAAATGCACACGGGGGCTGCCCTTCTCTGATCCCAAATTCTCACGATGCGGCATTTTCATACCATGAGTAGTTCTACGACTATTCCTTTAATGATGTGAGTTTGAGGCTAGTTTTTATTTATTGCCATCTTTATAATCCTGACATAACAAAATACGAGATGCACATTTTGATCTGGAAGATGGCAATATTATATGTATGTAGATTACATGCAGGTGAGGATGTCAGTTGAATTCTCAGTATTATCAGGTCCCTTATAGAAAAATAGGCTGATTGGGGAAAGGATTTGATCATAGGAACGTGATCGGTAGTGGATTCCTTGAGCTCACAAATGCCATTAGGCTTTGGGATGAGAAGCGGTAGCCCTCTTCTTCATTTTGGGGGGGTTAGTCCTCCCGCACTGGAGACTTTTTAGTGATCTCACATCCCTTGTAACGGACCTTAGTTTTCAATAGATCAGCAGTTTGCTGAAGCTTTAATATACACATCTGTACCTGTACTCAGGTCTTACAGATTGAGGCTTGTGCTCTCTCATCATGGTGACGATGTTCCCCTCTTGGGCAGGGTCCCATCTCTTTCCTCCTGAAATGTTATAATAAGCTGCCTTTGACATGACTATGCATTGAAAGATAAAAAACGCCTTTGCATTAGATTAAAAATTGCATTCTAGTAATCTATGAGCATAGTGCCCTTGTGTGGGGAAAGTATTATGTAAGTGCAGACATATCTAAAAGACCTTCACTAGAGTCCAAATTATCTCTGGTTATGAAGTTACTATTTATTTTGCTTTTTGTTTATATTTAACTCTGTCTTTTCTAATTTGTGTTGTATAGTGGGCACCCTTTGCATGGATTAAAATACAGTCAATAGTAAACAACTTTTTCTGCCCATTTTATGGTGTCTCTTCGGTCATTCTTCCATTGTGCATTGTTGTTAAGTCTCTCCATTGTATTACCAACTTCTTCATTGAAAAATGTCTTCATTATTGTTGTAGATCCATGTTACACAGCTTGAGCACATTGAAAATTGCGATAAAAATGATGGTTCCCAGTATAAGAAGAACCTCTTTTATACTGTGTTCATTGAAATGACTTATTCTTAGCTGAATGAGACACAGTTTGCCTTAGCAGAAACCTAGCATGAAGCAGTAACTTGAATATATTTTGTAGAGAAGTTCAGAGAGAATTTCTGTAAGTAACTCAGCAGATGACTGTCTATACCCCCAGTGCCATCCAGGAAGATGGCTCCAAACCCTGGCGCTGGGCTAGATTGCAGAGGGAACTGTGGGCACCGTGAGGGCTGTGAGCTCCACAAGGACAGACTGCATCCCTGACCCAGCGCACCGCCTCCCACGCAGCACGTGTTAGTTAATTATTTATTGAATAAATCAATGGCCTCATGAGTTTGTAAGAACAGTCTAGGCATGGTTTGTCCGCGAGTAATGAAGGCCATGGACCAGTACTTCCAATTGCTTTAGTGTGGCGTTTTCAGAAAAGCCATAATTAGGATGTTGAAAATTAAATTATTAAAAGTGGTTAATAGTTTTTTGTTTAAAAATGCAGGTAAGCCCGCCGTTCGGATGACTAGAAGGAGTTCTAAAAACAACAAAAAGTATCCTAGTCATCTTAAATCGAGTGCTTCAGACACCACTCTGAAGGCTCCTGTTGGAAACATCACACAGGTCCCCTCCACGCTACCTCCGTCTCCCGTGGGTTTCTAGCAGCCGTTTAGTCATTGTCTTTTGGGCAGCATCCCAGCCCTTTACTCACAGAATTCGGATTTCAGGTATGCAGGAGAGATCACCCCTTGGATATGAAGGCCCTATAACCTCATGGTGTGTCAGTTAAGGGCTTTTTTCTTCCAATTCTTTGCTCCGTCACTTCTACCGCATATTAAACTCCATGCCATGATTAGCAGTAGGGTTGTTGTAGAAAACAAGAAAGCGTTCTTATTTCGGTAGAACACCTGTCCAGTAGAGGGTGTTGGCGATACCTGCCCCCATCCTCTTGGAGCTCTCTCTCAGGTCACAGCGCCTCCACCTTCATCGGCTGGTGTGCAGCTCAGACCCGGCCCTTATAAGTGTCTTCCCACGAATTCCTTTGGACTCGGGAACTGTGCATGGAAACCAGGGATGCTGGGAAATTTTTCCCCATCTGTATCCACCCCCCACCACTCTAGAGTGGTTGTAACCAATAGCTGACACTTTCAGGGCTATGAAACCCAGTACCTTTTCCTCTAGGCAGGATAAACTGTGTTTGGGGGTGTAATTTACCCTGCATGACTTTTTGAAGGAGAAGATTGAGTGTAGAATTTCATCTGGAAATTGTAAGTTTGTTTATCGCCTTCTCCTTCTGATGAGTGTAGTTTTTATTTTTTTTAATTTTTTTTAAAATATGTTTAGTTTTTTTAAAGATTAATTATTTATTTTTAGAGAGGGAAGGGAGGGAGAAAGAGAGAGAGAGAGAGAAACATCAATGTGAGGTTGCTGGGGGCCGTGGCCTGCAACCCAGGCATGTGCCCTGACTGGGAATCAAACCTGCGATGCTTTGGTTCGCAGTCCGAGCTCAATCCACTGAGCTATGCCAGCCAGGGCCTGAATGTAGTTTTTAAATATAAACATATGTGCAGCTTTATTTAGGCAAAGAGATCTATACTACATATTTAATCTGGATGTTTTTCCAGATGTATCTTTTAATTTATTCATTTTGGCACTATTTTGCTATTGTTTTCTCACAATTTAACAATAAAGGATTCATTTGTAAGTATCCCCCTATCCTACTGGGTTTTGGCTAAATCTTCAGAATACGCTGAGCCTATGGTGATTAATACGTCTTTGGTCTTTCATTCTTATCTTTCCTTCACATTACAGCTCTTATTTTACCCCCCCAAAAATTCTTGTTCTAAACTCAGTAGCCCACATGGTTTTGCTGAAGAGATAGGTTTAATTTAAATATATATGTATTCTTGTGTTGAAGTGAGTGTTCATTTTCCCCCTCATTTTGGAGAAATATAAAAATCTTTTTTTTCTGGCTGTTTGCTTTCCTGTCTCCCTCAAGTTGATTAGAAAGATTTATTCTCATCCTCTTCACATAAAAGAACCGCACCAGTCAGCATGTTCAGATGTTTTTAAAGTTCTATCAGTTTAAGTGCGGTAGCTTTCTGCATCTGACAAGTGTTCATGTAGCTGCATAGAAACTAAAAGAAACTTGAAAATCAGTGGTTGGTAGTTAAATAAAGGTTTCGCTTTGTAAAAAAGGAGGTGCTACCTTTTTGATGATTGTTTTGAAAATTTGGCAACTGTTTACCAGTAACTCACAGAAGCAAAAAAGTCTACAGCTTCTAAAAAATTTCCTCTATCTCTGCCGTTAAAGACAACCCAAATATTCTAACAGTAAGCTTTTTTTTTCCCAAACATGGGATCTCGCTTCCATATAGTAATAAGGTGGTACCAGTTACCTTAAATCGTGGAATTGTGCTGGAATGAAGACTATATGCTTGTTCAAAGGCAGTGCAGCATTGCGGTTCGGGATGCTTGATGTAGACCTTGGTGTAAATTCCAACCTAAAGGACTATGGGAAACTTGCATCATCTTTCTGTCCATGCTATTTTCACAAATTTCTATAACAATAGCACCTACTTCCTAGGGTCTCTGTGCATCTGTTCTACAGCATTTTCCTTCTCGTTATCATGTAAGAGGACTTTTCTGGGCATACACTGAGCAGAACTAGGGAAATGCTAGCCGTGTGTGTGCACTCATGTTCATACTTGCCGCTGTTTGCTTAATGATCACAAAATTGTTACTGAACGCACTTGTACTTATGTACTCTCCCGTCACCGTGGACTCCATTGCTGTATCTTTATGTTGGCTACATCCTAAGGAGTGAGTAGGGTGAAAAAGGAAGCATTTATAAAACAACAGAAAAAGTGGTTAACGATCTGAATATTGCAGAGGTATAGAATAAGGAGGGCTGGCTGATTTAACTTGGAAGAGCAAAGAGTGTTTCTGGGAGTCGGTGTCAGTTATGCGGAGATCTGTCTGAGAGATAAGCAGGACTAGGGTCAGAAAGGGTGCAGGGAGAAGCCTGTGCAAAGGCCCTGAGGCAACGACAAGCTCCCGGTGACTGGAGGCAGGGAAGGAACATCAGGGGAGACTGGAGAGTCTAAGAAGTATAAGATCATTGACGACCTTGTTCTTATTAATTAAGTGAAAGTCCTCTGAAGATGTTTAAACAGTAGAACGACGTCGAAGTGGCACGTATTTAAGGCTGCCTCTCCGGCTGCCGTGGAAAGGGGTGCAGATGAGACCCCTGGGACCCAGTCCCCTGCTGCAGCGAGTGTCAGCAGTGACCGTGAAGGTGGACAAAACACACAATTCTGAAGCTATGTTACTTACTTTGGGAGGAGGCGGGGTGAGATGAAGAAGGACATGTATAAATTGCTTTCACTTCTGGCAGGTGGCAGGCAGTGACACCGCCGGTGAGATGTGGAGGAAGAACTACGTTAAGTGGTAGGAATGGGTTTAGCAGAGGAAATGAAGAGCTCACCTTTTTGGAACTGCTGTATTTTGAGTTTCCTAAGAGATATTTACATAGAATATTCTAGATTGTACATAAGAAGATAAGTCATCCCCCATGATATAAATTTGTCAATCTCCTACTTACAGATGATATATAAAGATGGGAAATGATAATCTCTTCAGCAGATTTTTAAAAAAATAGGACCTGATATGAGCCCTTATGTGGGTCAACATACAGAGTGGAAGTCAGCGCAGAAGTGCTGACCAGCGAGATGGACAAACACACAGGAGAATGAGATGTTGGCGAAGGCAAGAAAAGGAGCTCTTCAAGGCGACATAGTGGGCCATTGTTAAGGGCGAGGATAGAAACGTCCCAAAAGTGCTAACATGGAAATACCTATCGTAGGACAATGAGTTTATAGTGAAAATTGAATGCCAGCATTTGAGTAATGAATGGGAAGTCATGAAGAGCAGGGTTGCCCAGTGGTAGCTCAAGGGTCTGTGATTTTAAAAGAGGTTTTTAGATATTTTGGTCTTGCTTCTTATTTTATTTTGCTTAGTGAAGTCAATGAAACATTATTCTATGTTCTTCCAAATTTTTCATTTTACAGTCTTTATTCAATTCAAAACTGATATCTTATTCCTCCATCAGACGAAATGATTTATCCCTTCCCCCTTAAGAATCTTACATTCCTTATAAAATATCCTAAGTTATAAGAGGAAGTCATATGCGCTAAACAATTTTCATAGAATTAATTTATTTATTGAAAAAATATTTCAGAGCAGTGATGGCACAGTGCAGCAGTAGGCATGGGGTGGGGGTGTAAAGAGGTGTATCAAACGGCTCCCACTCTCAGGAGCTCATAGACCCCCTACGGGAAAAAAGACAGGAAAATAAAAAATTACAATATAAGGTAAGCACCAATAGCAGCATGCTGCACTGTTTAAATGCTTATAGTTCTCCTTGGTGTTTTAGGAAAGCTTCCACAATGGAGGCTAGGTGACAATGGAGGACCACTCCTGATGGAATCAAAGGTTTGAACTACAAAGCACAGAGAAATAATGATAAATGTAGAGTTATGTTTCTATGGAAGAGCAGAGCACATGCATAAAGAATGGATTGAGTGGCATTCCTGGAAACTAAGGTGGCAACACAGAGGTTGGAAAGAGTCGCAGGCCAAATACAAAAAACCATAATTTCGCTAAAGATTACCAAATTAACTGGGAGATGAGTTGTGTGGAAGTTTGCTTGAAGAAGGAATAAAAGGATGAAGAGGGGAAATCAGAATTCATTTTTCCCACTATCTAAAATTTTTAAGCAGAAGAGTGGAATAATGATATATTCAGTTTAGAAAGGCAATTTTGACAGCAGAGAATATATTGTGAGCTGAAAAGACTGAAGACAAAATATTAGGAGTTCATTTTATCAGTTTATAAAATGGATAATAAAGGCTCAAACTAAACCATTGGCAGTGGGAATGAAGAGGAAGGGAAATTTGAGAGGGATTTATGAACGGATTTTAGTCTTCTATGACAAATGGATAAGATGGGAGGTTGAGGGAGAAATTGAAAATTCAATAACATTTAAGAAATATTCCACCTGTAAGACTTATACTAGATGTTTTCACACACACTATGTCATGTGAATTTCTAGGGCGTCTCTAACCTACATCTTTTTATGCCCACTTGCTAGGTAGGCGTATTGAGTTCCGGAACGGGGGAGTAATTTGCTCGAGATTTTATCGTTAAAAATGGCCGGAATCAGTACTTGAACTCCAGTTGTTTCATTCATCTCTATGTAGCTTGTTTCCTCATTTCTACTTAAGATTTTCTGACCCTCTCAAGGGCTACTAAAATCCTAGATGGCTGAATACCACCAAAAGAGTAGTTTTAACATCATTTTAAATCATAGACATCATGTTGAGACACCAAAGATGACCGAGTGCTTGGCTAATAACTTGCATTCGTATGGGGGGTTACAGTGTCCTAAAGGCTAGCACAGAGATTATTGTACCTGAGGCTCAGCACCGCCCTGTGAACACGTGGGGCCATTTCCAGGTGAGGAAGCTGCCTCTGCTTCCCAGTCTTTTCTCCCCACCACACCTCCCGCCCATACTTTAGCCCATCATCTCGGGGCCTTTGGACAACAAAGAGCTTCACGATTTTCAAGGAGTTATCTAACATGAAAGCTGGGAAGAGACTTGTAAGAGATCAAATCCAATTCCCTCATTTACAGATGATGAAAAGTTGACCCGTAAGAGATTCACCTAGAGTCACAAACGGAACTCAGATTCTCATGTCTTCTGTATCCTTTTTCATAGTATTTTCTTTCCAAAATCATTCCTCGCTTTGGTTGTAATAGCATTGCTAATAAACTTTGCAGTCTTGCTACTGTTGAAGATTTGCCTCTTCAAAAGTGACAAGCCTATTTGAGTAAAATAAATTTGGTGTTTCCATAAAAAACAGCATTATTGTTTCCTTCCCCTAAAATATGGGTCCTATGTAGTAATCTACCAAGGAATTAAAATGCACTAATAAGTGATGGTCATCCCAGCCCAAGATAATGTCAGGTAGTCCGTTCACCCACCTTGGTTCCTGGGGCCATTGAACTTGTTGATCTTGCCCTATTGACACATTTGATTTAGTGTTTTGGAATCCATTCAGATTTATTACTTAAGATTGTTTGCATACACATTCAACTAAGTTACAATTTTGGAAGCTTTCTCCTTTAAACCGCACCTATTACTGACAAGGTGGACACACTAATGAGGATCAACATTAACTATCTCACTTTTCCTGAACAAAATTTAACTAAAGAATTTCTATCTGTTGAAACTGATTGCTTATTTAAATGCATGAGTTTGATTTTCCCTTCTAGTTATATTTACAGTAAAACAATTTTCTAGGTTGTAGTTTCAATGACTCTATTCCCATGTACAATTATATATTAATAAAGTTTACATTAGTTTTTGTTCAGCATAGTTGATGTCTTCAAGGAAGCGCCATGCCCTTTTTACACTGGCGGATTACAGGGAACAAGTTACTTGGGAAACCACCCTTTGCTCAACCACCACTCATTCAACAGCACCCTCATTACAGCTGGCCCACACGTTGGGGAGAAAACGCCAGTGCCGTCATATTAATAAGGGTCCAAAATAGTCATTTGAGTTTTGAAAATAAGTGTTTCCCAGACGTAGCACCAAATTAAACTGAGTCATTCCAGAGTGGCCATGTTCATGCGAGGATCGGACTGGCAGGGACCAGCCCCGAGGAGAGGGAGGAAGGCGCATTCGGCAAAACCAGACAACGGCGATGCAGAAAGGCAAAGGGTCGTGGGAGCGCAGCAAGGTTTAATTTCCATCTGATTTTCAATTTCCGCAGGACTCAGAGTCTGTGCAGGGATTTCTTTCACAAATACTTTCTTTGGAATGAGACTGATATTTTCTTGAGTACTTGTCAAACGTGACATTTTTTTTTGCTACTTCGTAATGTAGCAATTGTGCCTTGGCTGCCGGGGCGCAGTGTTTTGGGTATTGTCCTCCAAACTGAAAGGCCACAGGTTCAATTCCACGTCAGAGCCCATGCCAGGGTTGCGGGTTTGGTCCCTGGTCAGGGCACCTACAATAGGCAACTGCTCTGTGTTCTTTCTCACACTGGTGTTTTTCTCTCTCTTTCCCCTCCCTTCCCCTCTCTCTGAACCCTCTCTCCCTTCCTTTCTCTCTAAAAGCAATGAAAAAAATGTCCTTGTGTGAGAACTAAAAACATAAAGTAGAAATTGTTCAGTAGGGATGAAAGAGTCTTCGATAAATTCAAGCTCAGAAGTTGGTGTGTTGCGAATAAGTTTGGGGATATCTGAGAAGTTTCCTTCTCATGCAACAGGAAGATTAAAAACTTTTAAACATCATTTCGTCTGTCTTAGGCGACACACATACTTAAGCAACTTTTCTCATTTACTTCAGAAAGTAGGCAGTCTGAATCACAAAGATGCTCTATCTTCCTGCAGCAGTAAACAGGCCATCACCATCATCTCTGATTGCCTAAATTTGCTTAAAAGAGATGATTTCTCCTCATTTGCAACACAATTTCTGGCCTCTGTTTTTTTATTACTTAACACACTCTTTAAAATAGCAATTTTTACTTATGACTAGAATTTCAGATTAATAATACCATACTATCAAGCATACTATGAAGAGATTAATAATACCATAAAACATAATATCAACCTTCTCTGTCAATTATTATTTGAAAATTGTGACTAAATGTAGGTAATAATGTCTTCATAATATATAATTATTATTAAATAACACATAAAATGTATGTAACTTGAAGCAAGATAATTAAAAAATTCATATATTCTGTGAATTTAGATAATTGAATACACAAAGTATATAGGAAAAAATAGAAAGAAAGCATACTAAAGATTTAATATCATTACCACTGAGTGCTGGGTTAGGGTGACCTATGTCTTTTTATACATTCTGGGACATTCTGAATGACTGTGAATATGTAATTCCTTGAAAATCAATTAGAAGTCAAAGGAAGTTTAAAAATAATAAAAAGAACAACTGAAAAATCCAAAAAGCCTGCAAAACCATGTATGGGTTGAGGAATCTCCACTTAGATCTTTTCTCTGAAATCGGACCACGTATTTGTCTCAGTTTGGATTTCTAATAGGCTTCTACAGTCGGCAGATGCAAACCTGAGCTCCTGATACCCCTCCGCAGAGCCCTCCAGCCTTGCCTTACTCGGTTCCTGGCCCGTCCACTCTTCCGATTGCTCCAGCCCAAATACTGGAATCGGTTGTTTCTGCACTTCGCTCGTGTTCCTCATCCAGCCCATCAGCTGTGTTCGTGGCTCTGCGTTAACGTTCAATGAAATGCGAACAGAGCAGTCCACACATTCCTCACACCTCCACCGTCTGGCTAGTGACCTCTCTGTCTTCACGCCCTCTAGTCCGGTCTGAACAAAGCAGCCATAGCAATGACATGGGCATCCCTCGGGCTGTACCGGGGTGCTCAGCACTCTGCCGCATCCAACCATCTCCCGGGAGGAAAGGCCCAACCTGTTACCATAATTCCCTGGGCCCAGCAGAAATCTGGCTATAACAGATTTCTCCACTGGAATATGCATTAAATGTGCTTTGTGTTTCAGTAACGTGGTTTTTTTTTTATGAATCATAGGCAAAAGGCTTTATTTATAGGTACAATATTGAAATAATGGACAAAGGCAATTCATAGAGCATTTATCTGCCATGAACCCTCTTTTTCATCATTCTTATCTGATGAAACTTCCGAAATGATTTTGAATTCATTTTCTGGTCCACCATCTTGTATTATTTTCACCATTTCTCTAGGAATCTGTCTCTCATTCTCTCTTTTCCTTCTCCATTCCCCACACCCTTTCTCCACAAACACACATATATAATCCCAAGTCATTATTCTGTGCCTGTGATCGTAACACGGGCTCCGAGTCAGAAAAAAAAAAAAGAAAACGAGCTTAGATTGAGCTTAATGGCAGAACTTATAAATACATCTCATCTCAAAAAAAGTTAAGTGTTATTTTCCTAGCACAAGTAGTTTCTCTGATTACTTTAACTCTAGCCTGGAAACAGAAAAATCAGAAGTGCTTCAGATCTTCAAATTCCAGGCAGTAATATTGGGAAATATGTTTATGAAATGAGATATTTTAAATTATGGAGAAATTTTTTTTATATGTAATTCAAATTCAGTTGGATTTTCAAGGAAATGAAAAATTGCATTACCTGTATATGCACAGAAAACAACGTGAAACTATCCGAACTAAACTTTAATTCAAAATCTTATACCAGAGCAAAAATATACTATGACAGATATACATGCTTCTTGGACTAACCTTCGTTTAATTGGACCTTTTTTTTTTAGTAGAGAAATACTAACTAAAACACTTTTATTGAAATCCTGTACAAAACAACCCAAGTGTTGTTGTGTACTGTTCAGTTTATTGTGTTCTGAATGGGGTTGGATTCACGTATTAAGAAGGGAACTTTGTGTCTCCTTCTCAAGATCTGGGACTGGGGTCTTGCTGGCACGGAGCTCCCGCTCCGAAAATTCCTACCCATGGCGGAGAGGTTGGAGTCGGAACGTTCAGAACCTTAGACGTCAATCAGATTGCACTAACGTCTGGGGGATGTTCCCGGCTTTAACAGCAAAGTAAGGTGACTGGCCCTCTTCCAGCCCCTCCCGCCCTCTGTCCACGCGCACCCTGCAGAGGGCAGAGCAGGCGGAGACGCCCCGAGTGGGAAGGCCGTCCTGGGGCCTGGAACTGGGTGCGATCAGAGTTTCGGAGCAGACTCACTAAATATGCAGGTCACCTCCTTTCTGCTGCTGTGTCTTCCCCCCTGTAAGTGTGGGGGTGAAGACATGACCCCCCCTTCCTCGTCTCAAGAAATCAGAGTGTTTGATGAGACCCCAAATTTCCAACTTGTCCATTTATAATGCTAAGTGTACACTTATATATACTAACGTATACGAAATGTATTTTCCAACTTTATTGTATTGGTTAGCTATCTTGCCAACTTTCAGATTTACATATGCACACATATGGATGGATGTAAAATGTTTAATTGTGGTACAGTTCATGTCATAAATATCTTTTTACATTGAATACAGTTCATATTTCTATTTTTAAACACATTTTATCTCTTTAAACATACGTCCTGGCAAAAGAGGCCAGAGACCCTTACTTAGCATTATCAGTCCCTTCAAAGGCCAGGCTGTAAACCTAACGGCGACATAAAAATCATAGGTGTCATAGAAAGTTGAGCGTGCCGAAATTTACTAGTGGGAATTCTAAAGGAGGGATTTAACTCCTCTTTCTCGTTATGAGCAGAGAGCTATAAATTCACCTGCTCGATAGAGAACAAATGTTGTTTAAAGCTGACATTAAAAGCTTTTCATGATGCCAGGGCCTCCTGGCTGGGCACTCTGAGATGCCGCTTGCGGGGAATATGAAATAGTGCCGCCCGGAGTGTAATAGGAAATCCATTCTCATTTATGCTCCAAGGAGGAAATTTGTTCTTGCGCTCAAAGGAAATTTAAAACGACGCCCCGTCAGCAGCGTGAGCGGGCTGTGGAGATAACCCAGCTCCTGCCTCCGGAGGTGAGATGAAGAGATAAACCTTCAGCAAGTGGCATCCCCCGTGCAAAAACAGAGCAAGCGGGAGGTATTCCCTGAGACACCGAGGGATAAATCCATTAAAGCTAGGGACAAATCCAGGCAAATACAAATGAGACACTGAGTCAGAAGGGCTGGCCTCCTGTTCGAGCAATGGTATTTTCCCCTCTCTGGGAGTCTGCAGTTGAAGAACAAGGTCTGGATCCACTCGGCTTGGGTTCAAAGTCCTGCTCTGACCTTTGATGAACCGTGACCTTGAATGCCCGTATCAGCCAAGGTCCCAGCAGGAATCAGAAAGCCCGCTTCAAAGGGTTTCGCTGAAAGGAATTTTTAAAAAGGGTTATTTTCAGAAGTATAAGGCAAGGTCAGCTAACAGAGATGCCAGCCTGCCCCTGGGCAAGCCACAGTGGAAAGCTTTTGTCATCTTAGGCCCGAAGGAAAAAGGGGTGGGCCCCGGCTGCACCGGGGCAAAGCTGGTGAGGGCTGCGGCCTGGGACGGAGAAGCAGCCAAGAGTTTTCGAGGCGGTGACCAGACCAGCCCCTGCCCGTGGCCAGCCCACAGGAATCAGTGGGGGATCCCGGGCCGCTCTGCTGGTCCTCCTGCCTGCTCACCTCCCCACGGACTCCATCAGTCCGCACAGACTGACGGCCAGAAGCCTAGAGGCTCTGAGCAACTCAGTCCCTGGAGAGTCGCCTCCTGGGGCAGAAAACCCACCAACGGGCCAGAAGGGGCCGTGCCTTGTTGGACAGTGGGTAGAGAGCAGGGAAGCCCAAGGCCTCTCTGCCTCTGGATTAAAGGCTGGGAGTGTTCTCCTCACAGGAGAGCGTGACCTTGAACTTAAACCTCATCATTAGGAAGTCCATTACTTTTTAATTTTTATTTCACCTCCTTCAGGACAAAAGCAGCTGAATGTCGTTATTATGATTGTTACACAGATTCTCCAGGCCCATGTTTCTCCCCTCAGTTTCCTTCTAATAATGTTATCAGTTGCACACTGTTGAAATGGCTCTTTCTCTTTGTTTGCTTAAAAAAAAAATCTAAGTGGAAAGCATGGCCTACTGGACTGTTCTCTTCTGCCCCAAACTGGGCAGGTCACCTCTGCAGAGCAGTTCCTTCTCCTTGCTACGGTGCGGTGCGTCGAGAGCATTTTTTTCCCCCAGTTCCCTGGAAAAGCAGCGGACTTTTGACTGTGGCCCAGCGGACCGCTTACTGTGTGCAGTAGTGAAGACCCGAAGAGAGTCAAAAATGTCTCCCACAAAGAGCAGAACGCACCTCCTTTCCAGCCTAATGCCTTCGCGTACCTTTGCTCATTCTTCGCGGATGGTCTGCAAGACTCGTGTGGAGGAGAGCCACTAAAGATTGTGTGATTCGATGAGAAATCTTTTCCAGCTCTTATTAGGGACAATGGTCGCTTTCTTTACATTGTCTAAATGCTCTGCGTTTACTTTCAAATCGTGGTCTGGAGCTAATGTGCTATTGCAGTTGCTGAAGGAGAAGGAAAAATGAGCCCAATGAATGTTGGCCCAGAGTTTTCCAACATTTCTGACACACCCTAAAGAGATCTGAGAAACTCAGAAGAATCGCCGTGCGAGGTAAACACAAGCACGCATGCACGCCTGCATTCACACACACCCCTAGGCAAAGTACATTCAAACCACTGAAAACAAGACAAAGAGGCAGCCAAGAAGAAAGAAACATATAAAGAGGAACAAAGAAAAAAAAATAAGCAAATTTCTCCTGGGAAAACTTGCAAGTCAAAAGAAGGGAAGAAATAAAAGTGACTCTATTCATAAATGGCATTATTGTTTATGTAAGAAAACTCAAAGAATTTATAAAAATTTTCCTTGAATGGATAAATAACTTCAGTAGGATGGCAAGATACATTTCCAAACAAAATCAATTGCATTTTGATTTAATAACTGAATAACTGGCATTCAAAATTTTAATGCTATTTATGATAGCACCAAAAATGAAATATTATTTATAACTGAGTTTACCTTCTTTTTTCTATTCTCTCTGAATAACATAAATAAATATATCCATATATATTTTATTAACTTTATTTCTATAATTTGCTTGGTGTAGGAGCTTGTTTAGTATCATGTATAAATGGGTCCTAAAAGTACATCTTGAGATAAGCATTAAAAATACAAACCACCAGCTAGCCCTGGCTGGCGTAGCTCAGTGGATTGAGCGTGGGCTGTGAACCAAAGTGTCTCAGGTTTGATTCCCAGCCAGGGTACATGCCTGGGCTGCTGGCCATAACCCCCAGCAACCACACATTGATGTTTCTCTCTCTCTCTCTCTATCTCCCTCCCTTCCCTCTCTAAAAATAAATAAATAAAAATCTTTAAAAAAATACAAACTTACATGTTGGTTTGTTTGTAGAGAGCTGCAGTTGATTTCATGACAGTTTTATATGGTGACAACTAGAAGCTACTAAGTAAATAGAAAAGTAGTTCCAAAGGAATCAGTAAGCTTCAAGCCAGTTTTCCTTGCTTTCTTTGCAAAATAGAAGTTTGTATTTGTTTATTTCATCAGTCCTGCGTCCTTCCGATGGACAAAGCAGCGAGGTGGTCTTTAGATGATGCTCGTAAAGCACTGTTATTTAAGATCTGCTGAAAAAAAAAAAAACATCTAAGGAGGCAGAACTCAGACCTTGTTCATTTTGACCAGTATCAGCTGTCAGCCTCTTACCGCCTTTCTCTTTTCACATATTTCCCTCACTGTCATCTAGTTGACAACGTCGCTTTATTTCGGCATTCCAGTTAGACTCCCATCAAGGGTGGCGAAAAGGCCGATGTCTTTAACTGGAAGAAAACATAAAGAGAAGATGTTAGCGACAGGGCAAAGTGTGGATTGCATTTCCTGTATCTGATCTGATAAAAGTAAAAGGAGACAGATAAAGGTAGACGTAAATATTAGAGAATCCTCACGTAACCGGCCGGCCGCCATGCCTCGGAGGAGGCACACGGTGGTGACCTTAAGTGTAAAGGAGTTCAAGGTGAGGGGGGAAATGGGCACATCTCTCAGATGCAAACGGGATGGAGAGTAAAGAAGGGCACTCGTGCACTTGGCACAGAGTAGCACTTTAAAGATTGACTGGAACCCTGAGAATTCTAGAGTTCTCAGGAAAGTAGATCCAGATGATAGACATGCAAATCGGTAATGAAGCAAAGGAGTGAGGAAAACAAGAAGTGGTAGAAGCAGAATTTTATACTAATAAATGTCATAAAGAAAAAAGTAAAGTCTCAAATAGAGGAAACTAGAAAAAAGAAAAGGAGAAATTAAAAATGATGAGGAAGCATTTTAAAATGTAGACGAAAGTAATTGATCTATACAAATAATAATTTTATGGAAAAATGTCAATGAAATCACAGCATACTTTGCCTCGGAAGAAGAAATGGCAATACCAGAAAAGATAGTATTCCTCTGAAAAATCATTCTATTCAGTAGAAACTTATCACTTTTTCCTTGTGATTTTTATATTACTGTATACCTTGCTTTCTAAACACCAACAATGGAATGGCATCTGCTTTCTTTTCCAGTGTGGGTGGGAAAGATGGGAAATATATTCTGGAAAGAAAATTCCCGAATCACAGACGAAAATGAGCTTTATCTTTTATGAGCTAAACCAAGCTTATATAATCATGGCGACCTTCACATGCATCTTTTAAAATAGAGAATTAATCAATTCTATCCCTCTAGCCAAGACAGGCTTGGAAGGGTAATGGGTTGAGAAAAGTCAGACTGTTCTGCTCAAATACAAAGAAATGCCCACAAAATAAAATAAATTGCTCTGGATGAATCCAGGTCAATAGAGGTACGTGGCCTTCGGAATAGTAACCGGGACAGAGAAAGCATTCAATAAATGTTAGCTATTATTGATGTGATTACTATTTCATGGTTGAAATCTTGATTTTTCTCCTACCAACCTATTTTGGAAAAAAAAAAACCTGCTTCATGGAACAAATCATTTCATGTATCTAAACCTATTACAGTTTAATCTCTGAAGTCCTAACATGCCATTCATATGTTATTCATTGATTTGTTCATCCTCAAATTGCTATTGATCACTTTGGGACAGGCACTTTTGCTTAGGTTTTAAGGGGACAAAAATAAATGTGACTTTTCAGCTTTTCACCAAATAATTTACAGTTAGAATGTGGAAATACAGAAAGGGAAGCACAAAGATATAGTTCTAGAATATGAGACGAATTTTTAGCAATGCCTTATTTGCTCAAATTTCCCTCAGAATAATAAACGTAATTTTTTGTGATGGGAAATGGTTTATCTTCCACTTTCTCATTCTTTGTTTTTTGCAAGCTCTTATCCATGAAAAAAAGAAAAGATTTCCCATGAGGAGGATCATGGGTCAGGCACTCCATATGACCATGTTCCCGGTGTCCGTGATCTGCCTTATGAAGCTAATTCCAAATAAAGCACCTTTTCAAGTGAATCGGCACAAACCTAGATCGGCTTGCTAGAGGAGTAGGTGAAGTAGAAGCAAGCGTAGAGTTGGAACCCATCATTCACTGAATTATTAACTTTCTGTATGGACACTTGCTAATAATAGTTTGCTCTCAATTACCTGGTTATTCTCATCACTTAAACCCACATTATGTACTAGAGTAATCTCTTAATTACGAAATACATGTATGACAGTGGTCTTTGTTTAATAACCGGCAACTGAACTTAATGTATTAATCATACCATAGGATCAATAGAATTTAATGAACTCTATATCCAGTCCGTGAAATAACGATAAATTATTCATGTCTGAAAATGAACCATATTAAGTTAATCAAGCCATTAGGATCATTTTCTAAAATAAATTTTGAGACAAAGGCAATACATCTTCTAAAAAATGAGCAATCTGTATAATAGGATCTGGCACTCGGTGTACTAGGGCGTAGGATCAAACAGCATTTTCAGTTAAGTTTTTAAAAATGCTTTAGTTCAAATTTATCCCACAAATATATGTCATTATTATTAAACATTTTATGAAATATACTGAGTATTTCCATTCCAGTTTCACAACTTTTTAGAGTGAGTTTACAGATGAGAAGACTTATTTTTCAATTTGTATTCTATATGCTTAGAATGAAGAAAATATTAGAATTTGCTGAATGACTTTTAGTTAAAAATTAATTCACATAATTTTGTTATTTTTGCAATATTCTCTATATTCCATCTCTTTCTGCTGTAAATCCTCTGGATCTGTCTTTAGATATTTTATTAGTTATTTACATTTTAACTAATGATCTTTTCAATTACACCTATACTATATAATTCTTTTATTTAACCTGTTCATTAAATTTTTATTTTTTGGAAGACATGTTCAATAAACCTCTTTAGGGTTTATTTTAATTTACAAAAAGTTGTAAAAATCTGAGAGTTTCCATAGACACAGTCCCTTATGACATTAGTAAGAGACATTTGTTAAGCCTTTTCCCCTCTTCTTTTCAGATGAGTCTCTTTTTAAATCCCTTCCCCGATGGACATTTCTTCCCTCTTCAAAAATTTCTTTTGGGTACATTCTAAATTTTGCTCTTGACTTTTACATTTGATATAGATGATTATTTTTCTGCAGTTCACTTACTTTAGTCTTATTTATCATCTTAAATTTGTCATTTATATCATAGTCCCACATGCTTTTAATATTTGATTTTTATCTGATTACTCAGATATTTAAAAAATAATCTTTATTTACTTTCAAATATGTTTGTTGAATGGTTCACGGGTTGCATAATGAACCAAAACGGAAAAATCTACATCTTTATGAATTTAAAAGCAGATTGATGACCATTGAAAATGAAGTTCATTTTTATTACTTAGTTATTGGCTGGCCCCATGCATGCATGAATTAAGTATTAGAAATATGTACGTTTTCCTTAAGTGATCATGTATTTTACCATCTAGAGTCTTCCCAGCATTATCAGAGAACCTCAGACCGGGACATTTTGGTGCGTGCTGATACCGCAGGACATGCGTTTAGTGTCACGTAATCATTTTGGCACATTGTGCGCGGGCTCTGTTTTATCACTCGCACTAAATCCAAAGCCTAGACTGGGCTGTGTGGCCACTTTCAAACTGTGGCCTCTGACTGTGTTCGGTCCTGGTCTGTGAAACCTGAGAGGGAGGCGGACCTCACCCACTCCTCCAGTCAACTTTCATCGTTTTCTTGAGTAGAACCAATATTCTCAGGGCCCTAAGCTTTCGGGGCGAGCCTTGCCCTGGCTGTCCATACGCACCAGACCGTCGCCAAGCCCTCTCCCTACCCTCTGCTCTTGGTTCCCACTCTCAGCGCCTTCCTTCCCCGGGATCTTGGTCTTCAGTACCTGAAGTCGTATCAGTGACACCCAGAGGCAGAACTAACTGAATTTTCTATTGTTGTATATCTCTGCTAGATTAATTTTTGTCCTTATGTCTCTTACATATAAACTCTTCCTGGACTTTTTCTCTCTTACCTAATTGCCTAATATCCCTTGTTCCACCAAAAGTATAATTATACCCCTAGGGTGAGGATCTGCCAATCAATGACAGCACAGACGCAGATGCAGTTAACTAGGTGTTTTTTCTCTTCTTAAGAACATTGTTTTTTCTGCCTTGCTTTCTCCTAGTAAAATGTTTGCAGTCTCAGCAAACATTATGACGTGCAAATTATTTCCTGAAGTGAATGTTAGAGACACACTTCTTCAGACACCTTTAGTTGGACTGTTGGGTTGGTATAGCCCCACTTTGATTTTCTCATAGTCAGTGATTTCCACATCAGAATCAGCAACAGTTTACACGAGTGACGGTCTCCGAGGTCCGAGATGTCAGGGCTGCCTAGGGAGCCCCTTTTCTTACCGTCCCATTCTGGGAAACAGCTTCCTTTCGTGTCTCTCACTCCACCTTTAACACGTCCAGTGTGGGGAATGCTGTGTTCTTCAGAGGGTCCCTTAAGTTAGGGGAAATCTCCAGCAATTCTGTTGTGACTGAAAAACGAGCTGCTTTTTTGACTCGTATAGTAACAGCCTCAGAATTTAGTTTCGGCTGAGAGAGTAACCCGCACCTTACACTTGCCGCAAACCCTTTCTCTTTAAGTGCCTAAGTCCAGATTCAGATCTCGGAATGGGTGCAAATGTGTACGGCTCCTCTCTTCCCCGGGAAACATTCCCTCCTTTCCCTTCATCGTGATTATCCCTTTGGCATCCGGAGTGCGGGGGTTGGACTCGCACCAAGTGCTCAGCCAGTGCAGGTTGCGTTTGGGAGCGGGGCCAGCACCGTCCATATGCAGGTTTTCCAGACCTCCCTACCCTCTCCCTGGTTGGGTCTTTTGGCACAATGCACTCACCCGTGGCTGTCATTTCACTGAAAAGCAGTCTTAGCAGCATTTCAACGTATACAATGAAACCTGGCATCCACTTGCACGTCTCACTATCGACTGACTTGCTTTCCTAAAAGTAATCATATTTTATAATCTAGATTGTCCTTCTGTTTGCTTGTGTGTTTTGTGGACACACAGGTGGCACACATGTTTCATAGACATACCTGTGACTACTGTTGGTATTCGTCATGCAAGTTAATTTTATTCCATAAAGAAATATAATGTTATGATTTTGTTTGCATGTATACCTTTACATTTGTTCTTTTTCATAATTCACAGTACCTAGAATTGAATTAATAGCACCAGTTCTATAGTGGTCTTCGGAAAAATTTGATTGAATTAACACTCTACCTTAATCATTTTTTTTTTTTTACTTGATAATGTATCTTGGAGATCATGAAGTACAAGTCTCCAGAAATGTATGTAATGTTTTATCGACTGCTTTGGAATTTTATATCTATGAGCTAAAATTTATGTTTTTCTTGAAACATTATTTATTAAGCTTCACACCCTAACCCCGACATCGTTTAGGCACTAGAGACACAAGTGGGAACGCAGACACTCTGTTTGATCCTAACACTCACATTCTGGGGGGTGAGACAGACATGCAGCAGGTAAACAAATCAGAAAAGTGAATTCAGAGTGGACACGCGCTGAGAAATGGGCAAGGTTATTTGTGTAGAGGAACAGGGTGAAACCATTCCTCTAGGGGGAGTGACTAGGGAGGGTGTCTCCAGAACATCGCTGTTTGTGCCCAGATTTGGGAAATGAGAGAAGTCGGTTTGCAGAGGAGTGAGTGAACAGAAGCAGACAGAACAACAGCACAAAGAGCTTGAGTTAGGAAAAAAAAATTTTCCAGGGTAGGAAAGAAGTGGTCGGAGTGCTGGGGGGTGAGAGGGGGTACAGGGGTGAGAGTGAGGAGCCAAGCCACTGCGAGGGGCTTCTCTGGTTTCTGTGCTTCAGAAACCACTCTGCTCCAGGGGCTGCGGCGTGAACTGGGGGAGGCCCCTGGGGCGGGAAGGAGGCTGTAACACGGCCATTTCAAACCCTCCAGGCGGTTCGTCTGTTCCAGCGAAGTGCTGGTGCAGCGGGCATTCACGCACACGTGATTTTGTGCAAATCGCTCAGTGTTTCTTCAGGACAGACTCACAGGTTCTTGGCTTACTGGATCTGTGCTTTTTGACTTAAAACACTTGCCATTTCTTCCTATTATTCTTCTATGATACTATAAATATAGTAATAATAAAAATTCTTTCTAATCTTGCTAAATTCATACTTACACATTTAGTAGAACGATTGGTGTGGCAAAATTCTTATATCTCCTATGAATAAAGTCAGCTATAAGCAGACAACAAAATCATTTTTAGGACAGTAAATGTTAAAAATCAAAGACACATTCATCACTTGTCTTCTTTCAAAATTTAAGATAAGATATCTGCCCTCGCTCATCTCTTTTGTCACTGAGAAAGTAAAGCGAACAAGCTGAATTAAATAGGAAGCCATGTGCATACATACGAGTTTGCATAAAGCAGGGTATTCAGGCAACAGTCTTTCTGAAGCCCGCCAGCAGATGATTCTGACTCCCATGGAATGCAATCAAAGCAACAAGGCTCACCTTTCGTCCTCCCTCCCTCTGGCCTAAACTGCGGTGTGGGATTAGCACACGGGGCATCAGGCATCATGAAACACATAACCCTCAGACAACGAAAGACCCTTGGCAGAGAGTTAGACTTTTCTCTTCCTTACCTTTTCAATAAGCTACGTTCTGAGAAAAACTTGTCCATTCATAGCTCACCTGGAAGATCACAGCAGAAATACGTTCACGGAATGCTTCCCCGAGAGCGTTCGTGTGCACACAGAAGCCACTATTTTCTTTCCAAATCGGGAGATTTACTGCCCTCAGCATGCTGTAGCTGTAAACACATTTTCACAGGGTGCACGGAGACAGGAAATAAGATTCCTGGAACCTGGCCATTGTTTGATTTGGTCTCTGGTTAGAAGCCACGTTAATTTGAAAGAATAGATTGATTGCTAACTTGCGGGAAATATCGTGGGGAGTAACACAATATCAAACTCTGCCGGATGTTTGCTGAAAAGGAAAACATATATGCAAATATGTGAAATTAATCATAGCCATTTTCCGCAATTTCTGTACTCTTTTCAGGTTATCTGAGGTTATTATATATGCTGTAAAATGAACATTTTAGTTTTTCTCTGTGTTTTAGCAACATAGACATTAAACTCAACATATACATAAGTTAAATTCCACCTCAGATGCTCTCATTGTAATGTTCTTCAGGTAACGGAGTAGTTACTACATAGTATATATGCTGTAGAAAATGAATCAAATATTCTCAGAAATGAACCTGACACTTTAGGGAGCTTTATAAAAATATGAATTTAATTGTATGCTCATTTTTACATTGAAACATTTGTAAAATAATTTAACAGCAACACATTCCCTATACATGCAATCTTCAGATTACTAATTTGATTAAAATATATCGCTGCAGGCAAAATAATGACCTCCCAAACGTGCACACCTCCTGGTCTCCGGGACCTGTGAAATCGTTACATTCCCAGCAAGGGAAATTCAGACAGCAGACCTAATCAAGCTGCTAATCAGCTCACTTGAAACTAGGGAGATTATCCTGGATTTCCCCTGTAGGTTCAATGTCATCACAGGGTGCCTGGATGTGGAAGAGGGCGGGGAGTGAGGGTCAGAGTGGTGCATTGTGGGGGGAGATGGGTCCCACCGGCCTTTGCAAAGAGCCCCCACACCAGCTTTGCTGTTCCCGACAATGCAAGGTGTTGGCGGGCCGCTGCTGCTCTTTAGCCCCGTGAGACGCATTTAGGATTTCTGACTTCCAGAACTGTAAGATTGTAAATTTGTATTATTTTAAGCCACCAAATTCATAGTGATTTGTTATAGCAGCAGGGTAAAACTTACTATATACATGTAAATATTTAGTAAATAACTTTAAGGGAAATGATTTTATATATCTTCTCATATTGGTAGGATACAAAACCATAATGAATATAGCTTCATCTTATTACAGATATCCTAAAGGGAAAGCATGAGTTCTTGGGTGGGGAAATGAATCAAATAAAGACTCATAAATCCCACCGTATTTTATAACTCATTTTTATGCACCTAACTGCCTATACTAGTAACTCATTTTAATCCATAGCACCTACTTGTAAATGCTTCTCAAAGGCCAGAGAACAAGTTTCGGAGATTATATGCTAAAGGAAAAATTCTAATGCTGGAATAAATACAGATAGCTATTTCAAAATTAAGATCTGCAAATACTAATTTTTGACAAGATTTCTTATAGAAAAAAATGCAGCCAATATTGAACATAATTTTGAAACAGATTTCCCCATATGTAAATAATTGTTTTTTCTCTGAGAAGCTTATTTTGTGTTTATTATTTCATTCTAGTTCTTGAGTTGAATATTTGACACTTGGTACTTGAAGTGGTTTGAGAATTAAAGAAAGTCTATAATCTTATATTAGAATGGGTTAAGTGAAATGAAAATGTAACATTTTCTTATCTTTTAGCACTTAAGAGGTTTTGGATTATTTTTACAGTAAATACTTTTACACAGAATCTTTTCATTCACAGAAGGCTGTATTATCACAAATTCAATCATGTCTACCTGAATTAAATCTTGGACTGCTTTATTCTACAGTGTTTTTTTCCCTAGTCACAACAAATATAAACAGATTGCACAAATCACCTACTAACTGGTAGAACTAGTCCAAATGTAGACTGGCAATGAAAACAAAATTCTAAGCTTAAATAACAACAGTGATTAAATGCTGAAGTCATTTCACAGGTGCTTTTACATGATAGTCTGAATTACCACAAGGTCACTCCGTGACCATCCAGCAGAGTTCACTGAAATGAGAATCGAATTGAAGTGTGTTCCATTTTGGCAGGAGTGTCACCTGGGGTACAGCACAGTGGACAAAATGCATTTAAATAAACAAATCAAATACTGAGCCCATAGAATTACACATTTTTCTTAAATTGCAGAAAATGGGCTAGACTCCAAATGTCATTATATTTAAATTGACTCTATATACACATGACACAGGTAGTTTGGGAGAATAGCTACTAATACTATTAAGTCCATTGATTTCCTTCTCATATTTAAAGGTAGAAAAAAGAATTGTCTATGGCAGTGATTTTTCAACCAGGGTGCTGCAAGAATTTTTAAGACATGGAATACTTGACTATTTAGCTAGGGGCACTGGCCTCTTTTCCCTTAGATTATCAAATTTAAAAAATGTCAAATAAAAAAAATTACAGCCATCTGGTGTGAATGAATCAAAATTATACCTATTTTTGTCAGATTGGCAAAAAAATATAATGTATTTTCTGGTATGTCACAGAATTTTAGTTATTAGTGTATGTGTGCCAGGAGATGAAAAAGGTTGAAAATCATTAGTTTAATTTTTCTTGCATGTAAAATAATAATTTCCAAAATCTTTTCAACATTTAAATTTGGTGAAGTTTGTAGGAGGAGAGTAAGGCGATTATAGGAGAATATTTTTTAAAAATTCATGCTTGTCATTATTTTTATTAGTGCCTTCTTTTGGAGATGATCTCATAACAGTCCTGGGTAGTCGCATAAAATAAAATAAGTATCCACAAGTTTATCTGGTATAGATAAATGAGTCAATAAGATCATAAATATTGAGGGAATAGGAATATTCTTCCTTTTAGGAGAATTGTAACACATATATAGGAGGAATAATGGAAATAGAGAGAGATGGGGGAAAATGTCACTTTTCACATGTTCTTAGGAGACCAGTCTCATTAGAAATTTACACAGGAAGGAGTAGCACAATTTGCCTTCAGGAAGTGCGGAGGAGATTTATGGAGGGACATTTACGTCCAGAGAAGCATTTTGGACTTGATTCGAATTTCCTTCCTGCTTTTCATATTTTACTTGTTCATAAGTTCTGCAAACTGTTTGTTTTACTTTAAGTCAGATAACCTCATTGGACTATTTTATGATGTTTACAAAATAAAACCTTACCTGATAGTTCGTATCAAGTAATTCCATTTTTCTCTAAGAAGGTAACTTCCAAATATTACATATTTACTAAAGCAATACATGTAAATACAACTCAAGTATTACATATATCTGTATTTATAGAACATGTAAAAGGTAAAATATGTTGCTCTCAAAAAATTTTAGACCCCTACTGTAACTTTCGCTTTTACGTTATAGGTGTGTGTATTTATATTATGTATATAAACTCATTGAAAACACGTGGAACTGCAGATAAAGATGAGGAGTACCTATATATATATTTTTTTACCTGGCCATTTTCTACTGAATGCGTGTTATTCCATTTGGGATAAAGCCTGCTTGAATTGCTGAATAATACCATGGCAGTGCAACAGGCTTGAGAGATCAGGCCTGTGGATGGGAATGATGAAGTGTGTTATAAAAAGGATTTAGTAAGTTTCTGGGCAAAAGGATCTCTCCTACCAACTGTTCCACGAAGTGCTATCCAAATAGACTGAGAGAAACCTATCACCCTCGCGACTGACGGGTGCTATAAAGCTAAGCTGCCCTTTCCCAGTGAATAGAAATAAGCCCCGGTGGAGAACAGAAAGTGAATTTAAAGAGGTAAAGTGTATTTAGGAAGAGTCTATGGAATTTACATTTGTTGGACAAGTACAATCACAGCGAATGTAATCTATGTTCAAGTCATAGACTGGAAGACTTTACTAGGACAGATTCAAAATGACTTTGTAGTTGAATATACTGGTGATAGCCTTGAATAATTTTTTTCCTGAGAAACACCTAGAATACGTTCTAGGGCACAAAACCACCTTGTGTTGTATCCTGAGTAAGTCCCGTTGACATTGAACGAGCCACTGAGCCGTTAGTTTCCTGATGTTACATCCTCAGGCTCTCGTTTGGAATAGGAGTTTGGCGATATGGGCTTAAAATGTCTACCTTGTCAAATGCATTTTATTTTTTTTATAGGAAGAATTTTATATATATATATATTTATTTTTAGAGAGGGAAGGGAGGGAGAAAGAGAGAAACATCAATGTGCAGTTGCTGGGGGTTAGGGCCTGCAACCCAGGCATGTACCCTGGCTGGGAATCGAACCTGTGACACTTTGGTTCGCAGCCTGCGCTCAATCCACTGAGCTACGCCAGCCAGGGCGCATTTTATTTTTAGTGTATAATTGCACAATTATGTAATTATTATATCAGATTTCTTAGAGATTCTTATTGAATAGGAGCATGGAGTGGTGAAATAATGAGGAGAGACGAGGGCTTGTGATAACGATCTCAAATCGATGAACGTAAACACTCTGTAAGAACGTGGTGAGGAAGGGTATATTTTCATCCATTATTTTCAGTGATAATGCCTTAGTGCAACATTTCAATGCTCTTTGGATACAAAGGACAAGTGTGTTTCAGATTTTATGTGTTTATTTGAATTAACTAAAGTATAAAATGGTTTTTGTATGCAAAGAATATGAATGTTGTCCAACTTGAGTTCTTTTTTATAAAATCCCAGACAGGATGTTTGTCTAATAAAATTTCAGTTAAATAATTGAACAGGAGACCTATAGTTTTAAATAAAATGTTTAATTTAAAATAATGTAACATTTTTTCTTATTTAAATTGGCAATAAATATCACATACTGCATAATGCTTAAATTAAGTATTTCTTATTCACGACCCAAGTGGTTTTCTAGAGAATGATATCATTTCATGGAAGCAAGTGAAGCAATTAATTGGATTCTATTTATTAATCCACTTCAGATGTAATGAAAACATAATGGCAAACAAAATATATTTGCACTTTCATCTGTGATTGATGCTGATATTACTGTTCTATTCAAAGTTGCCTCATGTTTTAAACAAATATATGCAAATGTATAATAATAATTTAGATAAAAATCCCCAAAAATCACTAGACACTTTAAATAGAAGTAGAAAATTATTTTTATTTATTTATTCAATCAAAATTTATTTATTTATTGGCCTCATCCTGTGCTTCAGGCACTGGAATAAATTTAGAATCAAAAGCTTATCAAGATAGCTAATGTCCTTACAATCTGAAAATTTTATTGTAAGTTTCAAACAATCCCCTAACTATATTTGCTCAAATCTGTTGACCTATTATATTCAGACTAGATTCTAAATAAAGCGTGACAGGGATTATTTTACTTGTTTCAACATTTCCAATAAATGTCACGTTTGGAAAAATTTTACTGCTGTTCTCTGTCTTTTCTCTCAGTCATTTGTTTGTTTTAGAGAATATTTTTATTTATATTCCCATACATTAACCTTTCCTTTGGAATCTCTCCATATGACATCAAGTCATCGGTGAATAGAAACAGTTGTACTTCCTTCTTTCCCATCCACATGCCTTGCATTCCTGCTCTACGCCTTCCTGCGCTGGCCGGGACCTCCATCGGTTAGGAGTGGCATGAGCGAACTTCCTTCCTCTTTCCCGCTCCGAGGGCAAAGCATTCAGACCCTCACCCTTAGGTATAATGTTAGTATGCTGTTAGCTGTGTTAAATGGTTGTTGGTATACCCTGGATTTTGGATAATTTTAAAGGATGAATGAATATTTAATTTCATCAAATGATTTTTTCTACATCTATTGAGGTTATCTTATGGGTTTTTCTTTTATTGTTTTTACTGTTTATTGAATATTGAATATGGCACAGACACCAAATTAAGAACATTTCATATGCCATCTTTTTATCTTATGGCAAACCTAAGAGGGAGCTATGAGGACATCTGGCTAACATTAGACTAGTTTGAATTTTATCAGTGTGGTTTGAACATTCCATGCAATTTATATCTGGCCTCACATATTGATAAGAATTAGCCACCATCTGGAGTTAATGGTATTTTCATTATTAACTTTTGTAGCACTTGAGTTAGTGTATCAAAGAGCTATGTTAAACTGTATTGGCCATCAGTAAATTGATTTTGGTTATCTAATTGTCTTATCTCATCTTACCACAAGTCATATGAATGGGAAACCAGATAAGTAACACGTACTCAAAATTTGGCTCTGGGTAGTAAACACACAAGACAATATATAGATGATGCACTACAGAGTTATATACCTGAAACACACACAAACCCACCAACCAGTGTCACCCCAGCAAACCCATAAGAATGAATTTTTATTGGAAGGAGAGAAAGAAAAAGTCAGGAAAAGTACAGACACAAATGCTTCTTATTAGAGATACCAAAAAGGCTTCAGAAGGCTACATGCGTGCATAAAACTTTCAGACCAGATGACATATTCAGAGAAACATAGGCCATTCTGGTAATCATATTTACTTAACTTTTACCAAGAGTAAGACCACGGGGGCCTAAGACCCACAGTCGGCCATCATTGCGTGCACCACACTGACTTTGACCTAAGAAGAAGAAGGCTGATGTGAGGTCCCCTCTCCAAATCACTTTCTCTATCACAGGATTCTTCCAATGAACAAAAATTGTCCAAAATTAAATTACTTACTCTTTATAAACCACATTATTCTTTCTTATTTATTTGTTTGTTTGTTTATTTATTTATTTGAAATTGTTGAGGTGACATTGGCCAACAAAATTTTATAGACCTCAAGGGCACAAGGCGTCATCTGTATATTGCATTTTAACTATGAAAGCGGAAGTTTTCTGCACACTTACCCACGGGTCGTCCCCACGTTCCAAAGGTGAATGGAAGCACAAAGTAAGGTGACATTCCTTAATTATAATTAGACACAAACATACCAGCAATAACCATTTTGCTCCCAGTCCCTAATAGACTCTAAAATAAAGGTCATTCAAATTTTAGTAATCAGACTCTCACAAATTTACACACTATAGCTTGGAAAATAGTCAGACAGATAGTATGTTTCGTTTAGCCTGATTATTCAGCGAAGACGCTAACCTCCATTAGCCCTCCTTGCAGCTGATTATATGTAAACAGCAATCTATATTTTGCAATACTTATCGGTTCTTAGAGGAAGAACTCAGAACTATGTAAAACCGAGAACAGAATTTCCTGAACATTATTAACCCTACAATGTGGAAAGATGTGTTTACCCCCCCCCCCATTTTTATGGTTAATAATAGAATTCAGCATAACCTGGACGGGAATAGCTGTGACTGTGACATTGTTATTTCTCCACGCAGGTCCTCCCCAGCCCCCTTTGCATCTCGGGCACCTCTCCCCGTGCCCTGCTGTGCTTTTCTTCTCGTGGGCGTGTCTCCTCACCCTCAGAGGCCTGCCCTCGGGCTCCCTGGGGCCTGGGGATTTTCATTTCCGTGGTTCGGTCTTGAATACCCGACATCCTCACATTTCAGAGCGGCCCTGCAGAATAAGGGCGCTTGGCTTGAAATCAGATCCTTCCGTGGCTTCTCCCTCTTTCTGTCCCTCTTTCCTTACACCCTTGGCGGTTTTTCCTAAGATTACATCTTTAAGTCACATGCACAGCCCATCTGCTTCTCTGGGTTTGCTTTTGGGGACCCTGACGGTGATACATAATAATTTATAATGTACACACACTGGCCATCACATAAGTCCCAATTCAACCTCGGCTGGAGTCTGTGGCTCTCCCACCACCACGGACCTC
This sequence comes from Phyllostomus hastatus, assembly GCF_019186645.2. Taxonomy (NCBI): domain Eukaryota; kingdom Metazoa; phylum Chordata; class Mammalia; order Chiroptera; family Phyllostomidae; genus Phyllostomus; species Phyllostomus hastatus. Next base: position 19,182,498 of record NW_025333607.1, on the reverse strand, counting down.
AAGGGCACAGCGTGGAGTTTTTGCCTGAACTTCATCTTTTCCTCGGAATCTGTTAGTCTGCGCTCTCAGTCTGCTTCTGCTCCCCCTTCCTGCACGTTTATCCCTGAATCAGAGGGTCTTGGATCGTGGGTCTTCACTTACCTACGCGCTTCAAGTATTGTCTTTGCGTGCAGAGTCTCTGCTTGTTTTATGCAAAGCTTTGTGTCTCTTGCTAAATCCTACCAGGTGTGTCCTGCCTGGACATTCCAAACCTCGGCATTTTTGCCTAGACAGCTCTTTCCTACGCACGACTCACCTTCTGCTTGTCAAAGTAGAGAAGCTGGAAATCTCTTTTTGAAGGCAATGATTTTCTGGGTTTAGAAATGGCAGAACACGGGCTCCCCCCACTGCTGTGCAGAACAGGACCACCTCTTAAACGTCTTTCCCAGCAGCCTCCTCTCCTGACCATTCTGCCGAAGCCCATGTTCCATAGTTGAGGCAGCAGAAATTGTATACTCGGACCATCGTAGCATTCTTGAACCCCTTTCCTCTCGTTACTGTCGCCAAGGATACTGTCGTTCCGGCACAGTCTTCAGTCCTTTCTGGAGCGGAGTCTGCAGAGTCTGAGTGAGAATGTTTACAGTCACGTGCTCACCTCGGCAATGTGGGGGCTGCCTGCCCGTCCCCCACCTCCTGTCCTTAAGGACGTGACTGCTTGAAATTCTGCTTCCTCGTATTCGGTTACTGACTGTGTGGTGGCATCAGTGAAGTTCTGAATTCACTGATGCTTCCACGGCACATTTTCAAATCTGGCTCCTCATTTGCCTCTCTCCCCCGCCGTCTTATTCTGTCACTTGTCATTCGATTACTGTGACCTTCTTCTCGTAGCCCGTGGGGAAGATTATGGAAGACTATTAGGGAGATAAAGACTTGGGGTGGCATATATTAGCAAGGCTGAGATGATGGGAAACCCAAATCCGTCTTCATTTCCACCATGTTTAATCTAGTCGGGGGCACGCAGAGATGAAGGCGTCGGAGGCTGTACCACAGGTGCACAGAATTGCCTCAAATATGCAGTTTAAGAGAAAGGGGACTCTGGAGATAAGATGCCGAAAGGGAAAAAAATTCAGAATAAAAAATTTATCAAAGTTCAAAAATTAGACATGTGTATTTAAGGATACATTTAGTTCTCTGTTAGAAGAGAAAACTATACATGTTGGAGTTTTCGGGGTTTTTGTTCACGTGTATACTTATATTTATTTCATCAAGTAATTGAAAATGTGCTTGAAGTGGCTTACACAGTTTTAAAAATTTAAAACCTCTGAAATAATTATAAAAATAAGTGTGCCTGTAATTGAAAATAGTCAGTTTTTTTATGTTAGGCATGTAAGACAGTAACTGATGGAATCAACTCCTAGCGTTTCCAATTCCTTTATAGTGTTGGTTTGAAATATGTAGATTTTTTTTGAGTCATTTACTAAGGAGACAAAAAGTAAACTCTTGGTAGTAAATGAAGTTGGTAAAAGAGGAACATGGAAGAATGTGTTTATAAAACTATTGTCCACCTGAACAAAAGTGGGTTGTAGGATGCACCTTCGGAAGTGACGGGCAGAAAACCAGAATGGCCGGAAGGAGACCTCTGCGTCTTGGTGACATTAGATCTATAATTCAGAGTCGTGCCCCCCACAACACCCAATGAGCTGAAGTGTGCACCCTGAAATGACTCCACGGTGGCCATTCTGCTTCTAAGGCATTGCTTGCTTATAAATGTAAGAAGGCAACAAGATAAAGAAAAAAAAAAAAAAAAGGAAAGCCAAGAGTGGAGAAAGCAATGTAAGTCACAGTTAGAAAATAAAAACTCTACTTTTTACTTCCGTGTTCAAATGTTCTATACGTGCATCAAAGCGACAAAACCAAATTATTTCGATTTTTGGCTTCAATCTGGACAACCTCTCCATACAGACAGAGGATGGAACATATGTTTGGGAAATTAATACTATTTTTTGTCTAGAAAAAAAGGTTGAATGCAGCCGTGCTTTATTTAAAGTGTCACAGGAGTGATACCAAATAACAGGTACAATATAGATAATAACAAAGAATATGTATAAATGTAAAACCATTAAGGGACCTCATTCTCTACACAAACACATTCTGTTTTTTAAGAACAAGCACCTTACATTAAATAGTATCAAAACTGAAAAGAAAAATAGGGTGATTACAATTAAGAAAATGTAATTGTTGTGAATATCTAGATTACTCCTGATTTAAGATAAATAATTTCAATCAGTGCTAACAGCAGCAGGTAGATGTTAGTTTTCATTTTTTTAATAAAAGAGAAATAAAAACTCAACCTAAAAGATTGCAAAGGTTATTGATATGTTTTTTGTATGAGAGACCTTGAACAAATTTTCGTTTCCCCCATTTTATTGATATATAATTATTATATAGCATTGTGTTAATTTGAAGTATATAGTACAACGATTTAATACATGTAGTATGAGGCATCATTTCATTTATTTCCCTCATGACACTCAGCACATAGATAAGGAGAGGACAGTAAACTAGTGTTGATATGGTTGATTATTGGTATAGACATAACCGGGAAGACATAATTTATTTGGAGACTATGGAACGTCAAGTAAAACAGATGATGCAAAAAGTCTATAGGAACAAGTGACTGAGAGGTGTAGAAATAAATAAATTTGGATGAGAAGATACTAAGAGTTCGAGATTTCCACTTATTAGTGAGTCAAAGACGTAGTCTTTGGCTGAAATAACACGAGGATGCGAGCCAGGTGACTAGAGAATCTATTATAATGGTACCACATGATTTACCACAACACATGCAATATGTATGAAGGGCACATAAAATAAAATTACAAAATTGTATTAAAACTACTGAGCAAAGCTCATATAAAGTCACGGAGCTCAGCTGATATAAACATCCCTTACAAAAGAGCCCTTGGGTGAACTAAATCTTACACAGAACTGCATTTTGTAAATCCACTTTTAAAATGTATTTAATGTTCTTAAACAAATAGAGCATGAGTAGTATAAATTCTCTGTTCATCACTGTTGTTGAACCATCACATTTGATTCAATATTATTAGGAAATCATTATAGCAGAGACAGTTTTGACAACTACTACTGGAAATACTGATAAATCAGTGAATTAAAATTCTGGAAATTATCTACCTATTATTTTTCTTTCAAGCACTAAGATTGATTAGGCATTTTAATACATACTTATTAAATTAACTATACCTTAACTTTCAAAATGAACACAAATCTTTCACTGAAATTTCTCCAATGTCTGCAAGTAAATTTAATTTTTACTGTTAATATAATCATCTGCAGTCATTTTTCAGGTAGTTATAACATTATTTTAGACTGGCAACTCATAAAAATTTAAACTTATTATAAAAAGAATATTAAGATATTATTCTATCCAGGCTATGGTCTTTATTTTTTTTTATTTTTTTTTTAAGAATTTATTTATTTTTTTTTTAGAGAGGGAAGGGAGGGAGAGAGAGAGAGAGAGAGAAACATCAATGTGCGGTTGCTGGGGGTTATGGCCTGCAACCCAGGAATGTACCCTGGCCGGGAATCGAACCTGGGACACTTTGGTTCCCAGCCCGCGCTCAATCCACTGAGCTACGCCAGCCAGGGCCGGTCTTTAAATAAGACTATATATAACTATTATCATGCACAATTTCAATTTAAAAACAAGTTAAAATATTAATAAAATTAAGGTTAATAATAGAGAAAATAAACAGAAAATCAAAGAGAAGTAATCTGAAAATTTTATTCTTTTTGAAAAGAAGAGTAAAATAGACAAAGCTCTTTTTGAAGAGTATGGAACTGAGGAATAAGACATACACATCAGTACAGGAGAGATTAAAATTATAAGAAGACACTGCTTCAGAATTCATGTGAACAAACGTGCTGAGGAAATGAACGGTTTCTTCGTAGAGATATGGATTGACCAGAAGAAACAGAAAACTCAGAGACAGTGCAGGATGGAAATGAGAAATCTGTTGCAGAAGACACAGAATACAGTGGCCTTTCCTGATGCGTGGGTCACCGGCCAGCAGTGATCACAGAACGCTGTGGATGGCTCATCGAAACGTGAGAAAAACATACACAGAGACAACCAGGTCCTGTGGGGGAATAGGAACAGCAGGGCCGCTCCTCACGTGGGGAGCACCTTGGCCACCGGATCTCCTGGAGGGTGCCATCGCCACTCCTCACGTGGGGAGTGCACTGCTTGGCCGCCCTCCCCGGTGGGGAGAGATCGCCATTCCCCCTCCGGAGAGGCTTTTTATTGGTTTCATTTGCATAAGAATTCAGCTCATTACTCATTGCTAGGAAGTAAGGATCAAACAATAGATAACAAGGAAGTCTGAGGGCCTATTTTGAGTCAGGGTCAAACAGCTGTAAAACTTTAAGGAACAAACTAACTTCCTCCTTGGACCCTTCTCATTCAACTGAGAGCATTCTAAACAAAGCAGCTTTCACAGGATTTTACACATTCTTTCTTAGGCCTGATCACCTGGGGAACCCGCCCTTTCTAGCACAGGGCTGCACCACCCTGTCATTGTTTCAGGCTTAGGTGGAGCAAGGGAAGTAAGGCAGCCAAGAGATTAGGAGATTTTTCTCCCAGACGCTGAGAACTCAGGCTATGTTGAAGCCGAGGAGCGAGGGTCCCTCACCCTCCTTTTGCTGCAGCCCCCAAAGTCCTTCTTTTGGGGGCCTCCTACGTGATCGTGCCTGTTTTAGATCATTCCCTCCTTGGGGAATCTTACCCGTCTTTGGCTAACTGTCCAAGCTTTGGGGTTCAGTTATGAACGAAGCAGCAGAAGCAGCATTCCTGCCAGGGAGATAAGCTTTTGTCTCCTTGCTGGCTTACGGTTCCAAGGGCGTCCCTCAGCCTTAGTCTAGGCAGGGGTTACAGCTTCTGATACCAGGCAGGGCGGTTCCCAACACCTTCCCACCGTGTTCTGGCTACATTCTTAATAATGTGTTCTAGGACACATCACCTGGGGTGAAGGCCCCCCCACCCCCCGCACAGAGCCGGACCCACCAGCAGTCTGCTTGGAGCTGATGGCCCGTCAACCACTAAAGACTGGGACGTGACGTGTCCTTAGAGGGTGTGGGGGTCTGTGACCCCACGTGGCTGCTGAAGGGGTGGGCAGGACAACCGAGAAGATGGTGGAATGAGTTGCTGGGGAATCGACCTTAATCCTCTCATTGTGGGGCTTGCACTAAAAAAACAGTTTCTCTTCGAAGCTCCTTGGGAAAAGTCCTTAGTGTCCAGTAACGTCTTTGGAACCAACAGCTCTTTTTCCTTCTAGGCTTGGTTTACCTCGGTTGCCAACAGGCCATGTGTTGTCTTCCTATTGTCTGTCTTTTCCCCTTCCCTTCCGGTTCCTGTCGCTGCCTTATCCTTGCAGCTCCCCAGTACAGTGTCTGTTCTTCATTCTTTCCTAGGCTCTGCTATGTAGAGAACTCAGACCAAATCAACGGGGACTTTAAAAAAAGGAAAAAATAGGCCCTGGCTGGCATAGCTCAGTGGTCTGAGCGCGGGCTGCGAACCAAAGTGTCGCAGGTTCGATTCCCAGTCAGGGCACCTGCCTGGGTTGCAGGCCACGGCCCCCAGCAACCACACATTGATGTTTCTCTCTCTCTCTTTCTCCCTCCCTTCCCTCTCTAAAAATAAATAAATAAAATCTTTTAAAAATTACATAAAAATCTTTAAAAACAGGAAAAATAATAAAGATAATTTAATGCTTTTTAATTCATAATCTCAAACTTTAATTTTCAGTTAACATTCTAGACAACTTAATGCCCAAGGATAGCTACTGAATATACAAAGAGACTGGCACCAGCTGATATCAAAATATAATATAAAACTCTGTAATCAAATCAGTATTATATTGTTTTGCTTCAAATATAATAAATTTTAATAATCTAAGAATATATACATCAGTATATTTAAATGGGTATAATAAAATAGGTGACGTATTTACGTGGAATTAAAAGATATTTCAGTTGATAAATATGATGATATCGATCATGGAGAAAATAAAGGCAGACTCCTATGTCACAGTACAGTTTTAAATAAGGCCCCAAATGACTCAAGAAACTGATTTTTTAAAACTTACCAGGTAGGATACCCCAAGTGCACCATGGGGGGGAAGGAAGGAGACCTTCCTATATCATGGCCAACAGAAGCAAAAATAGGTCCATGCTGCCATATTAAAAATTAAAGCTTTTTAAGACAAAATGTAAGAAACAAGTTCAACTCAGATTATAGATAAAGAGCTATTTATAAAATAAAGACCTTAAAATGGAAATGAAAGCATTTTGAAAATTGGGCAGAGGATATAAAAAATTACAGAAAAAGAAACTTATTGGCAATACATGTGTCAAAATAATCCCCAATTTGTCAGTGGCCAATGAAATGTGAAGTTTCTGAAGACAGCTATGCTCATTAATTGGCCAGTATGAAGAGGCTCATGCTCGAAGATAATGAACAAACCACCCAATACCGTCTGTCTGTGTGCACGAGTGTGGAGATGAGGAATGGGTCACAGGAGGTAGGTAGTGACGGGGTGAGGAGACAGGTGTGTTTGGTCGTAGATCAGCTAGTCAGCCGCAGCCTCTGCCAGCGAGAAGGGCGGGGGCTGGTGGCCGTGACACATTTCAGTGCCAGGCCCTGGCGTCTCGTGATCACCTACAGAGAACAGACGCTGGCACCCTGAGGGCCCTGCCCCCTGTAGTCCCCACGAGGCCAGCCAATGAAACGCTTCTGCACCCACACCCTGCACATGCACCGTGTCGCAACTGCCCTCCATCAGCAAAAGGCCACGTGACTCTTGCTTTTGCCAAGACAGAGGTATGGTTATTTGTTTCTCGGTAGGATAAATTCATCACCATTATGATTGAGGTTGCAAAAAAAAAGAAAAAAAAAGAAAGAAAGAAAGGTCAGGTATAATTTAGTTTGCTTAAAAAAAAAGAAGGGTCAGGTAGCTACCTGAGGGTGAATCCTTCATAGCGAGAGCTGTGAATACAGAAATGAAAGGCCCCAGCCTGTCAGCAAGCTTTGGTGGTTTCCCAGGAGAGCAGGGTGCTGGGAGCCGGTGATGCTTCTGAGAAGGATGTAGGTGGGGTGCGTGGCCTGGGAGAAGGAGACGGAGTCAGATGCAGGTGTGTCTGTGACATGGGGAAGGGACCTTAAATCTGAGTCCTCGGAGGATTTGAAACAAAGGAATGGCGAGGTGTAGCTTAGATTTGTCACTAAGTGGAAAGAACAAGTGACAAAACACAGTGTAAAATATGTTACTATTTCTATATAAAAATGTACGAGAAAGTAAATGGAATCTCTCCAAATATGTACATTTGAGCAGATACATTTATCAAGATGCCAATAGCATTGCCACAGGCCTGTGGGGTGGGTGGGGCTGTGATAGAAAGCCTCATTTATAATTTAGTGTCATTGGTTGCAGTGAGGTTGTAACTCTAAAATCATCAAAAAAGGATGAGTATGCAGGAGGTTTAAATATGATCGGTCATAATTGTAATGGAACCAAAATACAGAAAAGTGAAGAATATTAAAAAGATAGTTCAGAATCTTGGCTGTACTTTGAAAGAACGATATACTGAGATGACTTTTACAACTAAATGATAAACAATTAGACATGTATTTAAAGTATGTATATAATGCTAATTATAGTGTACCACCTTTTAGGAAATGAATACTGAACTCTAAAAATCAACTTCAATCGTGTTTACAAATCTGGACTTCCAGTTAATTTAAAAGTCTTGAATTTCTGAGATTATTGGTACAAAAGCACCATTTTGTGCTCTGTGGCTTGGCATTTGCGCATAATATTCTTTGTTCTCACATCAGTAAGATGAGAGTGATATTCATCTGTCTCAGGGGATTGATATAAGGATTAATTAGATAATGTTTGCAAAATATTTTGAAGATTAAAAGTGCTAAGTGTTATGCTTATTGCTTCACTACTAACCCCTCTGGGCCCCTGAAGGACTTAATCTCGTCCTTGGCGGACAACCAACACTGCAGATCATCAAGCCCCCGAAATAGCTGCAGTCTTCAGCACACTGGGCCTAAAATAGTTTTCTTTGAAATTATCCCACTAAATAACAAGAAGTCCTTTTCCTGTAGATCACCCAGTCTAATACCATCTCCCAGAATATCGTTCAATCAGGCCTCGAGTACCTCGAATGATTTCTCCAGTGATTAATTCATTTTGTCTAATAAACATTGCTTTCGCATAATGCCTACGGAAGCATAATCAGATCATTTCAGAGGGTTTGCAAGAAACTCTGTGAATTTTAAAGCCATCATTTAATAAAACAATGCATTTATTCATTAACCTACTACAGAGATATTTCAAGTAAGATCTTCAAACTTTAATTTAGACAGAAATCTTGTTTTCATTGCCAGTGATAACAATGTCCCCCCAAAACTTCCTAGTTCATTCCTATACTCAGACATAATTTTTTAGGTGATAGTTTTGGACAATATTTTAGAGTCTACATTAATAACAAGAGACTGCACAGAATTTGGAAAGAATATTTACAAAAGCTGTAAAAATATATATATATACTATTTTGTGATCTCCCATGTTATACAAGAAAATGGCTCAAACTTAAAATACATTTACTTAAGCCAAAAGTAAAACTCCATGAATATCAAAAATTAACTCTGATTGAAGATACTTTCACTATTTTTTCTTAAAATGGCAGATATTTAATATAACTACATATTCATTAAAATGCACATTTCTGGTACCCTCCTCAATATAGCATTTACTTTCAGAGCAACATTTAATTTATAATTTCTATTTGAGCGTCCAAGCTTTACATTAAAAGCATTATTGAAGAAGAGACATAGATACTGATGATCTCTTCAGTGTACGTCTTCCTATCAACTCATAACTACCTTGTCATACATTTAACATAAAATCACACTAAAGTTATACTAAAGTTGTACGTACATGGTAACCTGCCTATCTGTGAGAGGAATATTTTCTCATCAGCAAAACCATTTCTTCTCTCACGTCCCGCTGCAGTATCAGGTTTGCTTAGTAACATTTACAGAGCTACTGTTCACGCATTTGGGATGCAGCACACTTTGACAGTACACAGAAGACAAGTACATAGTAACGTACCGCCTAACGGTGCTTTAGTCACCAAGGGGCTGCATGCCCGACAGTGGTCCTGTAAGACTGTAATGGGGCTAAAAAATTCCTGTTGCCTAGTGACACGGTAGCCCTCTTAACCTCATAGGACTGCCTGCCCACAAGCAAATCCATGATGACAGAGAGAAACAGAGCAAGCAAACAACCGTGGACATGTTTCTGAAAAGAGGCCACCCTCTCAAGAAGAGCCTCAGGCAAGTCTTTCAGGAGATGTTCCAGAAGACGCGCTGTGACTGTAGCAGGTGACAGCTCCAGGTGTCCCATGGCCCCTGCGGACCCGCAGTGGGACGGGCTGTGCCGGTGGGGACCAGCAGCATTGATACCCTGACCCTGGGTAGCCCTGGGCCAGTGCCTGAGTTTGCATCTCAGTCTTTAACAAGAGTTTAACCAAACTAAACTAGAGAAAAGCCTATAGAATAAGGACATAAACAAAGAAACTACGTTTGCAGCTGTCCAAGGTATGTCTTAGGCTGTGCCATTTTATAAAAGAGTTGAAACATTTAAAAATTAAAAAGTGTATAAAGTCAAAAAGTTGCAAGTTAACCTATGTTAATTATATGAGGATTACTGGAGAGAGAAGAACTACTTTTATCAGTGTAGCGTGGCCTAGGCGCTGGGCGGCCGTCCAGTCCACAACCGTGTGCACTGCCGCCCTGGCCTCCCGCCCCTCCCCACTCACTCACGACGCACCCAGAGCAACTTGCGGCCCTGCAGGCTCCACTCACAGCCAGTGTCCTTTACAGTGGTTACATGTTTACCCCTTGATACCGCATTTTTACCGTGCCTCTTCTGTGGTTAGACACATTTAGATACACAAATAGCATTGTGTTCCAACGGGCGGCAGCACTCAGTACAGTAACACACTGTACAGGTTTGCAGCTCAGTGGCCCTTGGCTGGGCCGCACCCTCCGACCCGGAACACATCCCTGGTGCTGAGCAAGTGACACACGACTGCCATTCCGTGTCTCCCTGTGCAGTGCATGACTGTGCAGGCTGTTCTTTACACACGCAGTGTCTGTTCACAGAACCTAGGCGTACCTTGGCATGTAAAGTGAGATGCAAGAATGCACATCGATTTTTCATGTTAAGTGGAAGTTTTATGGATATTGATCGTGAAAATTTTATAATGGAAAACAAAAGTGACTAGCATAGGAAATTAGGAAATATTTGGATATCATCACATTGCACGACATGCAGATGCACATTGTAATGACTTGCAAACAAAATAAGAGTTGTGATTTAGGGGTTCATTGTATAGGCTTTTATAGATTTTAATAAGCTCTCCGGTTATACTTTACTTTTTTATTTAAATGAGGTCACAGCACTGGAAAAACATGGAGAGACTGTTTCAGGGCAGAGTGTTACTGTAGCAATGTGAGGCCATAAAAAAAAATCCACTGAAGATTTACTTAAACTATATCCAGGATAAAAGACAGGGTCTGAAAACATTAACATTTAAGGAAAAAGAATAGTAAAAAAATCAGTAAAGGAGAATGAAAATGAAGAGCCACCAAGGCAGGGTAAAACTAGGGGCCACAAAGAGGCAGGGAAAGAAAGCCAATTGCGGAAGTGAGTCGTAGTTAACAGTGGCCCAGAAAGGGACACTCACCTGGTCTACAAGCAGAATTTTAAACTAAACGTGATTGGTGACTTGGGAATGCGCAGCCCGTTTTGAAGCAGAGAAGGAGGGGGAAAAGAGGCTGCTCGTGGCATGGGGACGGGAAAAAAGATAAAGTGGACTAAAGAACGAATGATCGGGGATGAAAGGGAGACAGTAAGGACGGAGCACTTCGAGCTAAGACAGTGTGGTCACAGACGTGAGTGACCGAGTGTGGTGGTGCTGGTTCATTTTGTGTGTCAACTGGACTGGGCCAAGGGGGGCCCTGAGAGCTTGTGTGTGTGTGTGTGTGTGTGTGTGTGTGTGTGTGTGTGAGAGTTGTCTCTGGAAGAAATTTGCAGTTGGGGAACTGAGCAAAGCAGATGGCTGTCCCCAGAGTCGGTTGGCATGACCTTATGGATAGCTCCTAAATAGAACAGAATGGAGGGGAAGGTTGCCTTCTCTCTGCTCCCTGCCACAAGCTGGAAAATCGACCTCCTGCCACGAGCACCCCGGGCCCGAGGCCGCAGACTCTGACCGGCGACCACACCATCTGGCATTCCTGGGTGTCGGCCTGCAGATGGCCCACACGGATTTTCAGTGTCCAAAATCCCATCAGCCACCTCCTGAACTCATATGCACATGTATGCATGTATGTATATATGGGTGGGCAAAAGCAGGTTCACTGTCGCACTGTGACAGTCATTTGAGTTAACACAGCTATTGTCACAACCTGCATTGTTTCTTCATGGGAACAACTGCAAACCTACTTTTGCCCACTTCTGTGTGTGTGCAAATTATTGTTACTTCCTTTTGGTTGGTTGCTTGACTGGCTGGTGGTTACTTGACCTCCAGCCTGGGTTCCCATGAATTCCGGTGTGTGCAGAAGAAAGGCCGATAGGCGTGTGCTTATCATAGGAAAGTACAGTTAATGCAAAGTAACACCAGCCAATTTGTGTGTGTGTGTGTGTGTGTGTGTTATGAGTATGTGAAAAACCAAGGGAAGTGAAGTCATCTTCTTTGTCCAGAAAAAGATTAAAGTGAGACCAAGGGAGGCTCTCAACTCAGAATAATAGCCGATGATTGAGGATTTTAGAAATAAAATATTCCAACCAAAGTGTGGGGCAGAGAGGGAGAAGAACTCATAAAAATAAAAACTTAAAAAATTACGTTGCTGTAAGCTCAGACTTTAACATATTAGGAACCAAGGCGATCGGTTCCGTTTCTCCCCGATTGGCCTTCTGGACCCACTAGTTCAGTATTGTCCGTGTTGGCAATGAAGTTACAGTTCCCAGACCCTCATAAGCACGTCTGAGTGTCTGAACCCCCACAACTCATGAAGCGTCTGGAAAGGATGGAGGCAGCAGCGAAACCCACCGCCAGGCTCGCCATTCCTGCGGGAACGGGTCCGCGCTCACCTGTTCTCCTGGGTCCGCCTGAGGGGCCGCCCCTTTGCTGGTGTCCTTGTCCGCAGTGACGTCAGGCCAGCAGAGCTGAGAGCTGGAAGGGGCTTTGTCAGTCTGCTCTTCCTGCGTGACCAGCCGCTCCAAAACCCAGGGATGTCAGGCCACTGGCATTTATCATTGCCTCCAAGCCTGCCGGCGGGCCGGGTGTTTCTCCTGGTCTGGCCCAGGCTCCCTTTGCCTCTGCAGGAAGCTGCAGTGTGGGTGGTTGGCTTGTCCGGCTTATCGACTGGGCTTCCCGTTGTGTTTTGAGAGCGGCAGTAGTGTGACGACGAGTCTAGGGTGACCTTGGATGGGACCCATAGGCCAGGGGATGCCTTACGCTCCAGCAGAGAAGCCCAGGCTTACCCATGTGGTAGTCAACCAGATTCTGAAAGGGGGGGAAAAACCAAACTGTTAGTATAGGAAACTTCCAGAAACATAGGCTAGAACCAACATGTCTTCACTTCTGCCACACTTTGTCCAAGTCACAAAGCCAGGCCAGAGTCCAGGCTTAGAGAAACAGCTTCCGTTCTTGATGGGCAGGAAGAGCTGCCACCACAACGAGAATGGGATAAAGAATAGGGGGGCACTGGGAAGAGATCCGCTGTAGGGATTTTAGGGAGTTAAATGGTAGACGGAGGCATATTAAGCACTTTAAAGAGTTTATCGGAGCAAATGTTAATTGAAATCAGGCAGTGGCCAACCAGGAGCAGCGAGGAGTGGTCTGGGCCACAGAAGCCAGAGAAAGACTTGTTCAGGGAAGGTATACAAGCAGAGGAAGGAAGTGATTGACTGGCGAAAGCGTAAAGCCTCTTTGGCTGTTGGTTATTGCTTGTCCTTAGCATTTTGGTTTCATAACCTTGGTGCTCTTGCAAGCTCCGGTTTTCATCTGCCTGCACAGGCTCTCAGAGCACCGGAAGCACTGCTCTGTTGGCTCTCTCATCTCATTAACGGCCAAGGGGCTGCCCTTGCGCACGAGGGTCCCCCAGCCCCGGGTCGAAGAAGAACACAAGGGAATAGTTCACTGCACAGTTCTAACAGGCCCAAGGCAGAAAGGCGGCAGAGAGGAAGCCGGCTGACTTGGGACCATGTTCGCAGTGGGGACAGGTGCCCGTGTGGCAAAGCTGTAGGGTGAGCTGTGAGCTGGGTTTGGAGGAAGCAAGGTCACCTCCTAGAATATTGCAGTGAAGACAGGAAGATGCCCAAGGAGCAGATGAAACCGATGTCATCCAAAACGCATTTAATTTCACATCAAGAAAAATCAATAAACTGTCTTCTGTATTCCCCTCCCCACAGATATGGCTGGTATTTCCAAAAGCCACCAGACGCTTAGCATGAAGTTCAGCAGGGTTGAAAGTCCACAATGGAAATATGACCAAATATAAGTGGAGGTATAATCTGATATGACTGAGAAATGGCTAAAAATAACACAATTTAACTGGAAACGACCAGGTTCCTGTGGCACTGTGCGTCAGACGGAAACACGTGTAGGATGATACACAGTGAATTCAATGATAGAAAAATAAAGTTATATGTTTTAATTATCCACATTTCTAATGACAAAACCTTTATTGCCGAATTCCACCAAAATTCTTGTAGAAAGGGAACATGCATGACATTGATAAGGAATTTGGGGTGCGAGTCTCCCAGAACTAGAGGTGACCAAACTGCCCTATTTCAGAATAGTCAGAGGAAGGAACTCACTCTGGAGCTTCAGCCTCGGTCAAACCCCATCTCAGCCCACCCACCACACGGTGTACCTTTGGTTGTAGCTGATTCTGCGAGCAGAGAGGATCAGACTCAAACACTGCCTGATAGACAGCAGAGGTTGCGGCGCGGCTGCACCACGGCCCCACGGCACTCAGGAACCCGAAGGAAGGCAACGACCTAAAGGCTTGTAACGAGGTGCTGTGTAATTACGGAACACAACTGTGTCACTGGGAAGCCCTCCCCTTGTGATTCAACTACAACAACAAAGTCCAGTGCTGGGGCCTTAAGCCCTGGAGAAGTTCATAGCGATGCGTGAATGGCATCTTTTAGCTCTTACTTTTCCTGCGCACGTAGTCTACTTGGGCGCCAAGGTCAGGCCTCGTGTTTTTCCGCAGGCGTTTAGCCTATTTCCCCAGGTTCCTTACTTCTGTGCATTTCGTGCTCCTCTCTGTCACGCAGGTTGCAATTGTCATCATTTCCCATCTTTCTGTTGTTTAAAATACAATCTGATGGCTGCATCTCACTCTAAGAAATACCTACTTACATTAATCTAAACTCACTTGCACTTTAAATCGCCTTTATTCTCCCGAATGGGTGCCATTTTCAAACACGTATTGCTGTAAAATTTAAGCCCCTACCAGGCACCCAGGTCCTGATGCGACATTGGCAATAATCCATTTGTTTACTCCCCGTTTTCTTAAGTTATCAAAATAACCCTAGGATATATAAGCAAAGGAAATATAATTGGCTTGTCTTCTCTTATTTGGCCCAGAGGGACGAAAAACTAACCACTTAGACAGAGCGTGCAAGCTGGCTTGTCTTATAACTCCCAATCTGTGTTATATTTTTAACACTCCTTCAAACCCTTTTTATTTTCTGCACATTTTGAACTATGAGTGACCAAACCACTAGGTCACTTTTTTGTTTTTTTTTATAAATGCTCCTTAGCCCCAGTGTCATGCAGATAATCAAAGAACAGGAAGTCAGAAAAACCTCCAAGACAGACTAGTCCTGACTCTGAGAATTCCTGTTTGAAGCGAGCATTCCCCATACTTCAGAGAACAGAGAAAACGGAGGTTGTTTGTGTTTCTTCTTACAATTTTTTTTCACATCACCAAGGACCATTCCGTGTTTTAATGGCTTGAAGAAAATACTGAGAACTGATGAGGTTCTATTGCGTTTGGAGAATGGAAGATTTCCAGACAATTGCTTCAACAAACACACTCACCACAGTCAGAACCCTGGGGGTGTCCGTTCCCCCCAGTAGTGGTGGGGGTCTGCCCTATCTCAGACGCACAGACGGCAAAGACAAGGAGCCAGTAACTCTGTTCCCTGCCAGCACAGACAAAGGCAATGGCAGGGAGGCCTGGATGGGAGGGAACCTGTGAACTGTGACGACTGCCCCTCATCGCACGTCAAAAAGGAGCCACCGGGTGGTCGGAGACCTGTGTTTCCATAACCAGCCACCACTGCTGCTCCCACGGGTCAGAAAACGGGGACTGGGGTCCCCTTTTGATGCCTGTGAATGACATGGTAGTTATATGACAGATCTGAAAGATGTCACTTAACATACGCTTGTCCAAATGGAACTAGAATTCTGTGTATTACACCAAAACATGTGCATATGTTTTATTTATAAATTTGCCTAAGTGGTATTTAGACCCTGATTGTTTTTGTGGGAGGGGTCCAAATGCCAATGTAATGCCTTAAATTCATCCCTGCAGTGACAGGAAGCTATTTATTTCTAACTGTAATATAAATTAAAATTTGTGTCCCATCACAGTGCTACAAGGGAGTCCATCCCTGACAATTAGGTGGGGAAGAAGGAAGCAAAGGGATTCTACCATCCACAAGCTCTGTTATCGGTTCTGTTTAAAAACAAGTACTTGGCAGTTGAGAAGGAATCGAATGGGGGACGTGCAACTGGAATGGGAAGCAATTACAAAATTCACATCTGAACGATTTTTCACCTGCGTGGAATCCCCTCTACCATCAAAAATAAATTTCTCCTTTGAGGCTTTTGCTCTGTAGATTTGAACGAGAAATGACCAAACTCCCTCAATACTGTATGTTTTCAAAATGTTCCATGTATCCATTCTTAAAGGAAAACTTATAGTAGATTAGAAAAATAAATATGGGATGTTTTTAAAAAAGAAATTCTACTCACCTCTAGATACCTTTGAGAACAACCGAAAATAATAGGGTCCATAGTTTTGCCAAATTTTCAGAGCTTCTCATTATCACACCGCAGGGGAAGGATGTTGTTTGTACTTTCTGCGGTATCGTGTGGGTGGCATACATTCTGCACTAATGCTTGTGTAAAACACCGCAGCTGTGAACAACATGAGGATGAGCATGGCCACGTGGAAGCTGTGCACTGCGGAGGGGCAGCGATGATCACGGACGGGCCCCTGAGCGTCTTTACGGACTTGGTGTAACACTCCAGGGAAACAGGGGTTCTGAAAAGGATTCTGGGAGAGCGATGCCGTGATGGGGTTGTTGCCTAAGCGGCTCCAAAGCAAAGCCCCAAGTGTGCGTCTGAAGCTGGCTTGGAAATGCGCAGAGAATGGGGAGCGAGAATAATAACCAGAAGTTTGTCACAGTATCCATAGTCATGGACATCGGCACTGGGCGGAAATCACTGGAATTTGTTCAGTGAGCTTGCTAATGACAGTACATATCCTTTACCACACATATCCACACACACACACACACACACACACGTATGTATTTACTGTAAGCAGGTTCTCTGATTATCTCAGATTATCACTAGTACACAGCTCTTTAGAGACCTCCCCCACCTACCTCAGGGCATGAACATTACGTCCAGTCCGGGTCTGGTTGTTGTGGGCTGGGAGAGTTCCTCAGAGGGTCTGTCCTGTCGTGATACTCCAGGTATTTTCACAATCAGCCGAGAAAAAGCCTCAGGGAGATCTGTTATATCCATCAGTTATCACTGTGTCAGGTGATTATCCCTCGGCACCGAGCACAGAGAGTCTGGGGACCAGGCCACACCGCTGCTTTACGGGGTCCCTGGGCCCCGATCCCTGCGCTCTGTCCTTTCTGCTCTGTAAATGCTGGGGCTCCAACATAACTGTCACATGTCAGGTCCTTCCCACTTAATTGTTGAAAATAAGCTGTACTGAAGTCAATAAACTCAACACTGAATTGAATAGAAGAGTTAGCAAACAGAAAAGAGGAAATTTCATTCTCTACTGACTTTGCAACCCTCATAAGTCCAAATATCTCTGGGCTTTTAATTATTGAATTGTTTGGTTAAAAATTATGTTCATTGTAACATTTGATAGAAATTGTCCAGGCAAACTACAAAAAATTGGGTGAATAAACTGCACTACTAATGATGGCTTAATATTTCAGTTGAAAAGCCAACTTGCAAGAAAAGACAGCATATATCTATATTATAGATACATATAAGATATTATTAAGGAAGGAAACATACATTATCTTACAATTGAATTTTCTTCTGATCCAGCATGATTTGAGTCTCTCTATGGACATATTTAAATATTTATTCCAAGTCTGTAGCATGCATTGCACAGGATCAATGTACTAATTATATTGAATTTGTTAGTATCTAGTATGGATTTATTCTAAAAGCTTTGCCTAGCAAAGGAAAGTCTAGTCTATTTCCTTTCAAAATATAAAAAGTATTCCGCAACAAAAACTACATCAAGAACAAAAACTTCATAATACTGAACATGGAATATTTCTGAAGAAGCACATTAAGATTTAATAACTCATCCTTTCTCCATATAACACCCCCTGTGTGCCTATTACTGTCAGACCTGTGTAGACCGTGAGTTCAGGAGACTCAGCAGAGGGTGTGAGCCCCGTGTGGCTTCCACCAGTCTTCACCATTAATTACGTACTCCATGTGGCGCGGTAGGAATTGTAGAAAGTGCCTTTGCTACACGGACAGAAGAGGATGATTGGAGAAATAAGATGCAAGATGAGAAATCACGGTCCCCCCATGAAGTCGAGTGATAAGAACATTGTCCTTGACTGTGTTCAGGGCCACCGTTAAATTGAGCAGGATCAAGAGTGACAGCTGACTCTGGGGTTGGCGATCAGTAAGGCACATTCTGTTACATGAACACGCATCAGAATATATTCCATGAAACATAGAGCCAAAAAATTGAGAGGTGCTGTGGGGAGGGAGGAGAAAATATTTTTGAAATATTTGAGAAATAGGCTTCCTATAGCTTTAAGACATCAATAGAGGATATATGAATGTCAATAACAGGAAAAATTTTATGATTGTAACCAAAAATGTAAAGGTCAGTATCCTCAGATAAATTTACGAGAGGTATAGAAATGAATCTGAATCTTCAAGATTTTGAATAGTAAAATTACCACAAGACTTTAAAAGTAGAATTAATAATGATGATTTTTAAAAGAGACAAGAAAGAGTGAAAGCAATAATAAAGCACAAGTAGCTTTAATAATATTGTGATTCCAAGTAGTTTTATAGAAAAATTTCCAGATGTGGAATTCTATAGTTTGTAGTAACAGAAAATTATTTTTGTAGAATCTAAAATCTCTGTAGAAACCTGTTATGTTTCAACAAGCATTTTACAAATGTGTGGATCAAGTAAACTTCAGGTATTAGTTTACATTTATGTGAAATGCAGATAACTTATACTAGAATCATTTAACATCCTGAAGCTATATTTAAGGGAATTCTGTATTGATCTGCCAGACAACTTTTGTTTTTTTTATAATTGAAATTATTCTTAATAAAGTTTTAGACTTACGTGAACTTTATCTTCTACCACTTCCCAAAGAACAGCATCTCCAAGTCATTCATTTAAAACTGCTTCCAAATTTGATGAGGTGCCATTGAGAATTTCAAGTTTTATGGTACTTGCTACTTGTGATTTAATGGCAATGTAGTAGTCACTAAAAGGCTTAGATTTATGCATTTAAATAGTATAACCCTAATTAAAATACTCGGGAAGAAAAGGTACATAATTCATTGTTGAAAAATATGTCTATGGTATATAAATATCTAGACCTACAGTAAGGATTTTTCTTTGAAAGTTTAGAGCATCAGTAAAATCAAGATCTTTATATATTTTCAAAACCCCCAAATCCAGAGGAAAATACACATATTTCTTGAGACAAATGGTCATGTCATCTCCATATACATGATGGCATTGTGAGCATGCCTATTTTTCTATATTCCAAACATCTGTTTCTGAAGAAAACAAATAAAGGCAATGTCCCTTGGGGTTAGAACAAAGGTTGGGGAGGAATTTAAATGGTCTTCCGATCTTCCATACAAGGACATAGAATAACAGGAAAGCTCACAGGAGTGTAGGAAAGTACCAAGATGTTGGGGAGGGAGCCTAAGAGAAAACAGAAGTACCTCAGGTCTATTAACATCATAAATACTGTTGAAAAGACTTAAGGATTACTGCGGTCATTAGAATTCCTTCCAGCTGTTTGACTGTGACTGTTCCAGTGAAAGGGGAGAGTTCACTTGACCAAAACGGATCTCCCAGGAGCTGCCTTCCCAGGGGAGAAGCCGGCTCAGGCAGAGCCCCAGAGAACGCTATCGAAGCCCAGTGCTTAAGCACCACTTCTGGCACGGGGCAGCGCAGACCAGGGCCTCCAGGCTGCCAACGGGAGGCTTGCGCTTGCCACCCACGGACACTGCATTGGCAGGATAGGACCAGAGCCAGGATCCTGCCCGGTAGGTCGCTCTTGTGTCCTGGGCCTGGTCCTGCTGAGAGGGGCCCCTTTATCACTCATGCAGCTGAGAGGGTCACGGCCCAGCCTTCCTCTGCTGGAGGGCCACCGCATTTCCCGTTAGGTTCCGGGGGTGTGCCGGGCAACTGTGGGCCCCACAGGCCTGCTGCTGCTCTTGCCTCTGAGTTTTCCCTTGACCGCTCCCTCTTCCACCAGGCCTGCCCCTGGTGCACTGAACCCCTTGCTCTTGTTTATGGAACGGCCGGCTCCCCATCCTGTGTAAGAGTAAGCTGCATCAGATACTTGGAGCAAATGAGGTTTCTTTTCTCTTTTCTTTTTTCTTCTCTTTCTTTTCTTTTCTTTTCTTTTCTTTCTTTTCTTTTCTTCTCTTCTCTTCTCTTCTCTTTTCTTCTCTTCTCTTCTCTTCTCTTCTCTTCTCTTCTCTTCTCTTTTTTGGTGAATTTGGTCACTTAGAATTGCCAAAACCATAATAGTGTGTTGTGCCTTGCCATTTCTTTTCCTCTCAGTGTTTATACATATTTGAAGGGCATTTAATTCTTACTTCATAACAAAGTATTTTTATGAAAACATCGGGAAGGCTGACGAGATTGATATCATGTTTTCCCAGGGGTTCACTGGTCTTTAATGTTAGAGGATTACCATCTAAGGACAGCTAAGTAATTACACGTTTACACTGAGTTGGAAACCTAATTAATCTTCTTAGAGGGCGATCAGTGGTTACTGTGGGCAGCGTCGCAGCCCACCCACAAGTGTTGGACCTGTAGTAGGGAGGCGGCTGAGGCAGAGATGGCAAAGGCCACCCCGGTCTGTGATAGGTCAGTGAGTAGAGGCCAAGGCAGTAGAGAGGGAGAGGGATCGTGTTCGACGCAGACACAGAGCACGTGTGAAAAGACAGGAAGCCCGTGGTAGTGTGGCAGGGAATGGCTTTAGGTAGTGCCTTGACTGAAGAGGACAAAGAAGGGTTTTGTGCAACGTGAAGATGGAGAGTTTGGTTGAGGCCAGGTCATTAGCTAGTATGGCTCCTGAGAACAGTGAGAACCATTCTAAGGGCAAAGCCTCATAACTGGGTGGGGGAGGGACCTGGGGTGGGACGACAGCGTCCTATGAGTTTTGAAAATCTCTCTCCGACTGTGATCTGGAGAATCCAGGTTAGATGCAGTTAGGAGGCGCTTTCAGTGGTCCCAATGAGAAATGACGATAGAGGGGCAAGGGTTGGGGGGGGCCGTGGGAGAGAGCTGGTCAGAGTGAGTTATGTACAATGTCCTAGGTAATCGCTGATGATGGAATGTGGAGGAAGAGTACAAAAGTGATTCAGGGATGACATGGCTGGATGGATGGTGGGACCATTCGCTGGAAAAGGAGTAGGGTTTGAGGAAGAAAGATGGTGACTCAGTTGTGAGTTTATTGGCTTAGAATGCTTTGTGACATTCCTCTAACAGGAAGTATTGTGTGACCAGTGGCACATATCAGGGGCCCAGAAGGATGACTGGACTCACGGGCTACGTGCTCTATGGTTCTGCACTGTTGTTTCCAATGTTCTGTGCTGTTGTTTCTACTGCTTTTTTATGGGAAACATATTTGCAGCTCACAGGAGCTTGAAGCCTGTATAATCTTATTGACTAATGTCACCTCAATAAGTGTAAGGAAAAAAGGAACAACGGTGCATCATTTAAGCAGATGTGTGAGTTCTCTGGGAAGATTTTTTATTAGCTCAAGAATGCTCTAACTATTGCCTGGAGAGGCAAGGCAAACTCCTCCTGCCAACAAACCCAGGCTAGAGGGGACACACTCACCTGTTTCCAGAAGCTGCTATGTAATATAAATAAGCAAAGCTTGCCACCTGTGTTGCAGAAGAGATCTATGCCTAGGCTCAGGCACCAGCAATTACTCAACTCCAGGTTTATTATTTTCTTTGTCGTGAGATGCTTGACTTCGGTTATTCATTCAACATCTTATCCTAAGCAGTGCTTGGCCCACAGATGACAATCCATAAATTTGGTTTTCTTTCTAATACAAGGGTGATTGATGATGTGAATAGAGTGTGGGATGGACTCAGAAAAGACCTTTATATTTATCAGTATACTTCCCTTACCCTCTTACGAGGACATAAAGACCGTAGCTTACTGATTTTTATATTCTTATAGCACTTAGGACTTTGCTTCTCATATGTAATACTATTCATAAGTGATTGTTGAATAAGTGCTCAATAAATATTTGTAGAATTGACTTTTAAGCCTGGTCTTCTTCCATAAATACGAAATGGATTCATTTCACATGGTCTTTTAAAATTGCTTTTGTCTGTAAGTTTCTAGTTTGTCCTCAGAGGCGAAGTCCATGATCAATGTGAAGGATTGTTTATCCGCCCTGTGCAGTGCATTCATTTCTTCGGAGTTGGAAGTACAGGAGATTTAGAGGGATTTAGAGATACCAGGAGAATTGGCAATCAAGTAACTCAGTTTCCTTTCATTTTCATTAAAAGGGGCAAAAGGCCTTAGCAGTTCATGAGACACTGAAATTAATGATGCATCCTAATTACGTAAATGTCCAGCCTCTTTTCTTGATTGCAATACTGTACAAAATACAAGGAAAAAATGATCAAATTGCTTCATGTCAGTCTTTCCATGAAAATAAACATACTCCCTGCCTTGTCAGTCTTGTACTTATGGTCTCATTTTAAGTCTTCTATTGCTTTTAATATTTTTCTAATTGTCATGGGCTTCTGTGCTTAACCTCATTGCACATAGTGTCTTCTCTTTATACCACATGTTTCTATATAATATTCTAATGTAATGAGCAGTATTCAGTTCCTTACATCTAAGTCAGTACTAGTTAGAACAAAACCAGCATGTGTCGGGTGCTGATATGGGTGAGACTCTGTGTCAAGTAGTACAATCTAAATGAATATAACTATGTACTATTATACATGTTTTAACTTGTTAGTTTATGTGTGGAAACTAGTGCTATACTTAGTTTTCCCAAACCCAATTCCTACCCATTCCCTATGGAACCCAGTTGGATAATCCGCTAGGCTTTTAACGAAATCAAGTTTCATCTCGATGAAAATACCCAGAGAAAGGGAATGACCATGAGGCTACAGTTTGCTGTTAAATCATAAAGTTTCTAAAGAGGAAAGAGCATACCAACTATCGATTTTTGCCCTCTTTGCAGGACTAGTTCTGTTTGTTTTCCATCGCTGCTATTATACATTAGCACAAGCACGTAGTGTCTTGAAACGGCACAAATGTAATAACTCAATTAAGTTCCGGAGGTCAGAAGTCGAAAGTGGGTCAGCAGGGTTTCATTTCTTATGCGAGTGTTAGGGAAGCATCAGTTTCCCTCCCCGTTCCAGCTCCCTTGGCTGAGAGTCCCCTATTCTGTCAACACATGTCTTTCTCTGAATCTGTCCTTCCTCCTATAAAATTGCATTAGGCAGACACAGCTAATCTGACAAGCAGACATTTGGTCCCAGCCAAAAACGTCCACAAAGGCATTTGGTCCACGCTGACCAATCCACCGCTGCCCAGGAACCATGGCTCACTGAGCAACTGAGGCAAGAAAGATTATCATTGGCGACTCAGCCACCATGCAATATTGGACCGGTGAAGCATGGTGGCAGTTTTTGGGTATGATTCCTGTAAACCAGAAGTAAAAGTGAACATTACAGGCCCGTTGAAACCAAGGATGTGTTCTAAGAGTGGACATTTGGAACAGGGCCAGATTGTTCAGGACATTTAGGCATGAACCAAAGATCCTGCAAGGGGTGATCTAGGCTACTCCCTGTGTCTCAAAGCTCTTAACAGCATGGAGTCTGTAGGGTCCCTCTGGCCATACAAGGAAACCTAGTCTCACTTCCTGGGAATTAGAATGTGGATACTTTGCTGGCTGTTCCTAGTGTCTACCGCACTGAGCAGCCACTGAAATTCAGATGCCCAAGACAAGGGAGGATTACAAGGAAGTATACCTGCTCACTTCTTTGAATGTTCTCAAAATTATTATTTTGCAGGTTACTTCAAAAACTGTGCAAATTTATGCATGCCAGTTGGTAATACATGGGGCCATATAATCGTTATGCCAGGGAACATCCTTGGTCACTACACTTACGAATAGATTTTGGGGAGTACAAATAATTTAGAAAATAATCATTATTCTTAATGTCAAAAATCTTAATTCTGAAAACTCGGAATAGTCAAATGTTGTGTAAATTGATAGTTTTAAAATTTATGTCATAATGTTGGAAACACTCTGCTGTTCTATGAATATATTTTACTTGCAAAAGTTGACAGATGAGGAATTTACATTTACATAAATAGTTTGTTAGTAAAATAACAAATAATTTGATATTTTCATTATATTTCTTTTTTCCTCCAGCAAATTAGGAAATATAATACAGTGAACAGACAGAATTCAATTATTTTTTTAGTAATGAATAATGGTGCTTCAATTTCCTTGTACTTCATTTCTCTCATTTTCGAAGAAGCCAAATGGTCAGAGGATTAAATGAGTGTGGCGGCTGATAATGTATTTATAAAAATATAAAGTCCATGCAATAGGAAAGGATCATCATCTTTAACATGGTCTACTAGGCCAGATATATGTAAAATATTCTGAAAATATTGTGAAAAATGCTGTCATTTAGTAACAGTATTTCTAAATTTTGGGTACAAATTAAATACAGTAAGTCTGTTAGAACATTAAGGAAAGAAAGTTTGGTGAAGTACTTAATTTTAAGCATTGCGTAAATTCTCATTGATCTCCTCCTCCATGTAGGGACCCATATAGATGGGAGAGGGGGATACAGAGTCAGAGAGTCGAGGATCAATACTATTAAAAAATACAGACATGCTTCCTTCGTCATGGCGCTGGCAGTCGGCGGCATGTCCTTGGAAACAGGCCAGGCTCCGAATTCCACTGTACGCATGTGAAGGCGTCATTAGTCCTACAGAAACACGTGCGGCAACGTGAAAGCTCCTTACCAAAAGCTCCCAGAATGCTGCCCTTCCCACAGTATTTTATACGTGACAGAAGGGTTTAATGGGAACCCACCTGGGCTTTGGAGTCATAAAAACTGATTTCCAGTTCTGAATCTTCCACTTACTCTGTGACTTTTGGGAAATTAATTAAGCTCTTTGAGACAGTTATTTCATTTATGAAATGTTTATAACCAAATCGCACAGTTGATATTGAGATAATCTATTTAATGAAACAGATCTAGAGCAGGCTCTTAAATATTTTATGAATCTTTCTCTTTAATAATTAGAAATTTGTGTTCATGAACAAATAGGCTTTGAATAGTGTGGATTTTGTTGTCAACCCTTAAAACATAAAAAAAACAATATTAATTTCTCATATGTGTTCCATCTTTTTCAGTATTTCAAATGAGCGCAAAAGTTTAATTTTATAAGAGCACATTATAGGATCTATAATTATAACCTTGTCTTTTTCAGTCCAGGTAGTGATGATAACTATGAATGAATTGTGTTGTTGATATTTATCTTTAAGCTTGTCATTTTAAAAAAGTAGATTGCATGGAATGCTCAAGTATTGATGTGTCTGAAAGAATGGAGACAACTGATATGGCTTCAGCCACTCCAGAAAATTGAATACTCCTGCGTGGTTGTAGTCTTATAGCTTTCCTCCTAATTAAGAAAGCTTTTTTTTTTTCTTCAGTGTAGCATAGATTTTTTTAGATGTTTTAATCACCATGTAGTGTCTTTTGCTCTGCATTTACTTCATATTGTGTGTGTGTGTGTGTGTGTGTGTGATTTCAGACATAAGTCAGGGCCTAATTAATCACTTTATTTTGAGATGTTGGCCTTCCTCTTGCTACACTCTTATTTTTTTATATTGGCAGGGAATTAAAAAATAAGAACATAGGGGTGACCTCATGGAGTATGAAATGGCATGTTCATGGTTGGCATGTAGTTGGAATGATCTAGTTTAAGGCTGTTTGGTCAGGGGCGGGACGGATGTCCGAGGAACAACCCAGTGCATGCGCAAAAGCACCAGGCTCTTTTCTGAGAAAGTAAAATTAGGTCATGCAATGTTCCCCAATCATTGAGGGGGAAGTGGAGGAAGCTGGGGAGGATAAAACCCAGCAGGGAAGTAAAAACGTTCTGCAATAAAGCGTATTAGTGGTCAACAGAATGAGAAGAGGGCTGCATTTAATGCATCTTTGTATTAACTGCTCCGTCTCCCAGTGTCCCCTGCCCCTGTCTCCAGCAATACCTGTTTCTGCAGCTACTAACAGAATTTAATTGATTGAGAATGAAAACCAGCTAAGAAGGTCGGGAAACTACATTTAAAGTTCCTTGAGTTACTAGTTTGTGTATGGTTTCACTGTGCTCTTAATGAAGGAGTTAGACTAAAGGATGTTTGAAATCCCTTCAAGTTTTGACACACTTTCTTGAGATTGAAATATGTTGGCTCATTTAGCAGCATACTGGTTTATGGCATGAAGTAAGTAAGTGAGGCATGAAGATGGTTGCACTCTTTGGGATTTAAGAAACTTTAGACACTTTCAAAGAGAAAGCTCTAAGACCAAAATAAACACATGGCAGAGATTAAAATAAATTTAAATATTGGAATGAGGGCAATTATATATGCATAATTATGGATGTCATATATGAACCTCTTGTACACCAGGGACAGTTGAAATATGCTTAATCATACTTAACCCATTTTTTTTGCTATAAATTGGATTTAAGGTTAAAATAGTCTAAAGCATGTTGACATATTGCTTCACCAGCAATTTGCCTCACACCCTCTCTAATACGGTGTATCTCGAACATTGCTTAGACTGGACATCTTAGTGGATTGATGGTAAGAAATATATTAGGTGGTTTGCTTACACTTAAGAGAATGAAGAGCCAGGGTAGCAAACAAGAACATCACCAGTTATGCAAAATGTGCTAAAATACCAACAATCTCCGATAATGCAGGAAAGGACATGCTCCAGGTAAAATGAAAATATATAACTCCTGAGAAAGTTCTAACTAAAAACCAGATTTGCACTTAAGGTAAAAGCCAGCCAGGAGGTTTAAAGCCCATGGCTGTCTTTTGAGGTCCATCAGTTGTAACCTTATGATTTAATATAATGCTCACACACTTAACTTACCTAATAAACTCAGTGTTGTAAACTGTTTTGAAGTTAAGAAACCATGGAGCACAAAATTATTTTTTTATCCTGTCCCCTTTTTTCCCTCCAAGTATTTTGAAGCATAGCAACCTCCCAGTTATCTGATATGATAATTATAAAAAATTGGATGTTATGTTTTGTGATTTAAGTCGAGCTGGGTCCTCAACAAAACAATTGCATCTCTTTAAATAGCAAGGTAGGCCAGTAGGTTTGGGTAGCACATTGAGGATTTATATGAAAAGAGTGTTTCCTATCACAGCCATTAGGTTGTATTCGTAGTGGGTGCGATTTAGGATATCCGTCTTCCTTATGTGGATGTCAGATTCTCCAGCAAAATACAGTCCCTCTGAAACACGAGACAGACACAAAAGGAGATCGTCCTTTTGGTGAAGTGAAGGACTGAAGGAAAACTTCGACTCCACAGCATCATTAGGGCTGGCATATAGCCTAAGGAGAGAAAGAAAAAAAGTTATACAAACAAATCCTTACGGACCGCCTGCCCCAGTTTTGATACTAATAATGTCAGTAGATACTTGTGCCCATGCGCCCTTGCCTTGCTGTTGTAAAATGTCACTTAGCTGTCTCCTGGGACTTTATGCTACCGATTTCTAGAAAATTGACGATCTGAACCGAAGTTTGTTCTAATCAATGGAATTTTAATATCCAATATTTCCAATGAAGTGAAGGCCATCCTGTTTGCTTCAGGAATCAATTGTGGGCCAGTTAGCTTTTTCTTTATCATTAAATTCCAGCAGGTGAAGTGTTTACAGTAGAGAGACTGACAATAAAAGAGGGTAGAATTTGGTATGACTCTTTTGCCAGCAAATATATTCTGTAACTCAAACCTGCGATGATTTCTCTTAGAGCAAGTCCCCTTTCAGTGCTCACGTCTGAAATGGTCCGCTTGCACTTGGCAAGCACGCTCAGTCCATTTGCAGAACTTGTTGTTCTGCACTCGGGGCCCATGAGTAGGCACTGGCAAGAGCTGTTTGGCCTCTTCCCACCGGTACACCTACCCACTCTTCACGGGATGGGCATGCACGGCCCGGGGTTGCTGAAGACATGGAAACCAGAGGCCCTCACGAAACTCTGGGTCTCGTCACAACACGCAAACCACTGTTCTGGAGGCTACAGATTTGTACAAGAGGTTGGACCCAGATGCACACATTAGTAGGAGATTGCTATAGCTTGAACTTACTTGGTGAAATACACACACACACATACATACATACACATATGTGTATACATATACACACATATACACACACATTCTCATTTCTGGAACTGAAAGAATATTATATTTTTGAATATGGCCAAGATATACCAAAAGCATAGACATGGGGCTACTGCTGGCAACTGTTATTTTCAGAAAGGAAAGAGAATTAGTGAGAAATAAGGGAGGTGTTTATGTATCCCTTTGGCAGGGCAAGCAAGGATCAGCTTTACCTGTGTTCCGGCTTTGACTATGGGAAAGGGAGGGCCTTAAAGCCCTCCTATCGCCGCCGGAAAGTCCCTGGCTTCAAATCCACCCATACTGACAACTGCTCTCCCTGGAGGCAGGGAAAGGGACATTCTCACTGGCCCTGCTCGTGATTTACACACTGAGAAGAAGCAAAGGAAGTGGCGTGGGGTGGGGGCGGGCGGGGGCTGGAGAAGCAGGCTTTTCCTTTCCAGCCACAGAGAAGATTACTTACCGAGAACAGTTTGGGTCCAGGGTGAATGTTTGGTCCCTCTATCATTTGCCGCTTCAGTCTGTGCAAGAAATCAATTTCCACCCAACCTCCTTTCCCTCCGAGAGAGAGAGAGAGAGAGAGAGAGAGAGAGAGAGAGAGAGGGAGGGAGGGAGAGAGAGAGGGAGAGAGAGAGAGAGAGAGAGAGAGAGAATATAAGGATGCTTGCTCCGGGGTCCAGAGGAAGATAGAGCCAAGGACAGGAGACTCCCGCAGCGCTCTTTACCCACACACCGTGGCTCGGGATGAGCGCAGGGAGGGAGGGAGGTTCCCCAGGGAAGGTCGGGCATGGTGAGGGGATCTCACCGCCAAAATAGAAATCGTACCCCCCCCCCCCCCCCGCAGGAGAATCAGCAGCCCCTCAGGGGAAACTAGCCATTTCCTAGGGGTGGTAGGTTTCAGAGAAGAAAGGGAAGTTCCCGAATTGAGAGGCAGAGACAGAGATTTGGGATTTGGTCTTGGAGAAGGAACGTGACCGTGGAGAGGAAAGGGGAGAAGGAATCCAAATCTTACCTGATCGATCAGGCGATCCTTCTTCGGGCGGTAGCGGGATCCGAAAATGGCCCAAGAAGGCGTTCTGCAGCAAAGCGCTGCCTAGCGCACTCGCCCTGGGCGCAGGAATCAGGGGGGGTGCGGGGCCGCCAGGCCTGCCGCCTGCTCCCCAGGGGCGGTCCCCAGAACCTCCAAAGCCCAGCTTCTAAAGCCAGCGGAAGCGGAGGTTTTCGGATAGAGGTCGGCTCCTTGAGACTCCGGCCGCAGGTTCGTGGGGGAAATCAGGACCCGGGAGAGCTCCCGCCGCCACCGCTGCGCCTCTAACCACTGCACCGCGCCCCCCGGCCTGCGCCTCGGGCACAGCGCCCCCCGACAGTGCTCGGGTGATGGCCTCAGCCGCATCTGCAGCCCCGTGATCTCCTCCCGCCCCCCCGCCCCCCCAGATGCTGGTGATCTGATCGTCCTAAAGTGACCACGGTCGTTCGTGGGGGGGGGGCGGGGTGGGCACGGCTGGCGGTGCTGGGCTTCTTCACTACTCCCCCCCCCCCCCCCAGTTGCGGGGAGCGACAGGGTCCAAGGGAAACCCTAGTGAAAGGCACTGACGGACTCGCGTTGATCCTAATCGCGACGTTCCCGATGCAGGGAGCGCGTGAGGCGCCGAGAGTGGGGAGATCAGAGCGCGATCCCCGAGCCCGTGCCCACGCGGGTTCTCATTGGACGCTTCCCAGCAGCCTCAGTCGTCCCCGCCGCCCCGTCTCTCCGGATGACTACAGCCTGGCTCCCCAGTTCTCCCTAGCTCCCCTCGTCTTCGGCCCATCCCTTTACCCCTCTTCGCAGGCTTCTCGGGGTTCCACCGCCCGTCCTCTGGAGGGTTTGCCGGGCTTCTGTTTGCCCCCCGCTGTCCGCGAACTCGCATTCTGACCGCCTCAGGATCAGCCTCGAGAAGTCCCCTTCCACCCCCACCCCTCCCCAAATACAAGGCACCTCTTCCCCATTTTGCTTTCCTTCCTCCGGGGTCCTCGGCTCTCGGTGTAACTGGTTTTCACTTGGTTCCATGCCACCAGGAACCGCTGCTTATCTCAAAGTCCCACCACCCTGCAGCTGGCCACTTTACCTTGACTGGGGCGATCATGGAGTCTCCGTGTGAATTCTGGACGCGTTTTCTCGCTCTGTCATCTCGCTTCCCGAACTGTCCTCTGGTAAGTTGTGCTCTTTACACGTTTGCTAGAAACTTACTGCTGCTGTTGTTTTTCAGGAGCTGTGCTTGCTTCCAAAGGGCCGCTCTCTGAAACATTGCTGTGACTTCCAGAACTCAGAGATCTGTGTGGCCGTGTCTAATGAGTATGTTAGTTGCCGTTGCCCTGATCTGCATCCCAGGTGGTGAACCACCTCGTCGTCTTGTAAATTCTCTGTTTATTTCTGTCATTTGTATCCCAGGCCATAGCGAACAGTACCCCTCCTCCCCCCCCCCACCCCCCAGGAATGCTTCCTGGCCCACACTCTGGTACCATTTGAAAGGTCACATTTTATGCTTATCTAAGAGTGAGCTTTTAAAAGAGACCTTCCGACAACCCCAGGGTCTGCGAAAGCTCGCTGGCCTCTGGTCACCGGGAGGTTGTTCGGGTCAGTGTTGGTCACTGCCAGCCAGGAGGTGACTGAGGGAGGGCCTGTGTGAAGTGTGTTTTTACGGGTTCGCAGCACAGTAAGCACCGAAAGCC
Source organism: Phyllostomus hastatus (assembly GCF_019186645.2). Lineage (NCBI taxonomy): Eukaryota > Metazoa > Chordata > Mammalia > Chiroptera > Phyllostomidae > Phyllostomus > Phyllostomus hastatus. The sequence goes on along the minus strand of NW_025333607.1, from coordinate 19,151,729 downwards.
GTGGTGTGGTCTGGGGAGGGGTGTGACTTGTCAGTTCACCATTCCCCCCCCACCCCCCAACATCCCACATCACGCACAGGCACGTTATTTTGGGCGCTGTGTTGCAATGTGGGCATCATGTCTGGGAGCACATTTCTGATTCTGCGAATTTAGCCAGTGAACAGTTCATTGGACAGAGTGCTCGCTTCAGAGGTGAAGTGCTATCTGAAGAAAGCATTGATTATCTCAGTTCTAGTGCATTGAAATTCAGGGACAGAGTTTCTATGAAAAATGTAATGGCCTCACTGCACGCATGTTCAGCCCCAAGGCTCAGTGTTTAGTGAGTATGTTAATATGTCAGTGATTTTTCCTTTTGTGAACATTTTTGTGGGCTTAACGGACAGTTAGGGTGGTTACTTCCCCTTTAAGTGTGTTGGGAAACATTTTAAACCTTAGCTTTAACTTCACATAATGATAAAGACATCGTATTCATTAAAGGCCAAACCCACAAGTATCAGTGATCTCTAAGGAATATTGAGGTTTAGGGGTTTTCCTCTGAGACCGCCCCCTGCCCATAAGAACAAGTTTCTGCTTTCTGCAACATTTCTCTCTATTGGGACGAATGGAGATGAGACCTATTGCTCAAGCTTTTTTTATTTCCTTCTCTGTATATGAAATTCTCGGAGAGAACTATTCCCGTCGTCGTTGATGGCTGACGCGACAACCCAAGTACTGCTTCCGAGATTCAGCAGCCCTGTTAGCTCCCGTTCCAGCCTCAGCCCATCCCCCCCCGCCTCGGGGTCCGTCCGAGGGCTTCCCCTGGGCTCCCGCCCGGAGAACCGGGCCGAGACCGCCCGCCCCACCCGGCACCCCTCACCCCGCACTAGTTTCTGCCTGGTCCCCTTCCCTGCCTGGCCGTCCCTGCGTCCTGACAAGTGCCATCAGCGCCCCTGACTTCAGCTGAAGACACCAGGGCTTAGCGTCATTCGCCGGTTCAAACCCCCTCTCGGAGGACGGCTGCCGTTGCGCAGGGCGGAGGGAGGGGGGACCAACTTTGGGTGCAGTGAGAGAGCTCTTCTTCTCCGGCTCGTCTTCTTCAGAAAGGCGCAAGCGTGTGGTATTTGGGTAAGTGCGTTTTGCTGGATTATAACCTCGCTCTCAGGCCTGGGGAGGGGACGTGCCCATCTGAGAGGCTCCCGCAGCCAAAGGCGTTTTAACCCGAGGACTAGCAACAGGCGAATGCGCCTGGAGGTTGTCTGCAGCCCCTGGCAACGCCTAAGCCACCTGGGCTCAGGGAGCGCGGAGGTCCAGGTGTCCAGTTGACTGGCTGGCCCGGAGCTTGGGGCTGGGTGTGGGAGTGACCCGCGTGGGTGGGGACTGTGCCCCTCGCTCCTACCCGCTGGCGCGGGCTCTGCACTCAGCCCTGCGGCGAACGCTGCCCGCTGTGGGCTTTTGCAGCCCCGGAGCGCGGGGCGCGCCAGGGGGGTTCATCCTTGCTGAATGCTCCATTTCCAGCCTTCCTCTGGCTGCGCTTGAGCAAAAACCTCGTTGCTGTGCCAGCGAACGGACTTGGGAGCGGGGGCATCTCTTCTCAAAGCCCCTTCTGCGCTGGTGTTAATTAATTAATTTTTAATGAGCTATCCCTAAGACTAATTCATGAGGGCTCCTTCGCCTGCCTGGTTTGTAAAACCCGGATCGCCGCCGTCCGCCGACTTGCTGGGTTGGGTTTAGGATTCCTCAGTGACTTCTCAGGCTCTGGGCTCAAGTACTGCTGACCATTCCTCCCTCCCTTCTCCACCTGGCAGCGATCTGGAGGGCTGTAGGGTGGGGGAGTTGATTTCAACTTGGAGCCGGAGCTTGGACCCTGAGGTTGAGGTTCAAAGCCAAGAGTGAGGTTTGGGGGCCCTTGGGTTTCTATGATACCCACTTTGCAGTTGGGTTTTATTTTTACGTTTCCCCTTTCCTGGCGGCGGAGGGGGGAGGCAGGCGCATCTGGGGCTGGAGCCCCGGCCTCCGGCGTCCACCGAGAGGGGGTGGTGCCTTCTGGCTGCTGGTCACTGCCGGTCCGGCAGCCAAGCAGCGGCACCGGGTTTCTGGCTCCGGCGCCCGTTCTCCTAGTCCCCAGGAGTTGAACCAGAGAGCCTTTTCCTTGGCACCAGGTGGAGGAGGTGGTCAGCCCCTTGGAGCAGGGACCTCCTCCCAATGGGAAGCCGGCGGGGAGACGCTGGGGAGGCTCTAGGTCTGGAGAGGAGACGCGGCGTTCTAGCTGTGTGAGCCACCAACCCGCGGCTTGCACAGAGGAGGGGCGACCAGGGTTGCTAAATAACCCTGCCGTTGCTTGCTTACAAGTACTCTGGCCATTCCAATGTACGGCAGCAAAGAAACAAGCGCCAGGGTATAAAGCCGCCACAGCAGCCCGGGAGGCAGATGATTCGGGTTTGCGGGACTCCTGTGGTGTGCCTGGTAGATGTGTCTGTCATCATGCAGGGAAGCAGGTAAGGACTGAGTATCTGTCTGTTATTGACAACCGTGTAACCTGTGTCTGACCCCTCCGGTGATCATTTTTCTCTGTGTCGAGCGATGGGGAGTGTGTGCGTTTTCAGATGGTTCTGCTAGGATGCATAACTTCTTGGTGTTCGCATTCATGAACGTTTTTCACTCCATCGGCGTGCTTAACGTGCGTGGATTCATTTAAATGTCAACTTACATCGATTCAAATGTTCAACAGTGTTCCGGGGATCATAAACTGGGCCAAGGTGAGAGGGAAAATGGGGAGGGGTGGAGAGTTAGAGGGAGGGATGCACCACCCCGAGAAGTGAGTAAGATGATGATGGCATTATCGGCAGTGCCCCCACACACTCCTGCCCTTAAGGTCACGGACCTTAGCAGATAAAGAACACCCGGGGAACTAGTAAGGGCATCTCGAACTAGCAACGTAATTCTGACGACTTCATAGGAATGGGTATTTTCTATTTTTTAAAATTAAAAAACATCCTTGGAGTGGGGGTGGATGGGCTGTCAGATGAGAAGAGTTCGCCCTCAGGCAGTGCTGTGTGTGGCTCCACTGTAGAAACCGCTGGGCTCAGGGAACCATTTGGAAAGTGGAAAATAAAATCTGAACAAATTCAAGGAAACAATGGCAAGTCTCCCATAAGCAGAGCTTTTCTAAATGATAAGTTTTGCAGATGTAGAATCCCAGCAGCCAATAGATGTCTTCCACTATCAGATTGAACACAAATGCCCATTATAATGACAAGACAGATTTTGGATGTTTTAATAAGTTTGGTTGTTATTGTGGATGCTGTTTTGTTCTGTTGTACTTCCCTGGTGAAGGATTCTGGAGTCCCCACACATTGCAGCCAGAAATATGAATAAGGCACTATCCTAAAGCGATTTCTCTTATTCCTAACACTTTCTCTTCTCTACGAACTTGTATTCTCTAAGATTTTCTCTGGACATATTTTCAGTACTTACATTTATTGACATGGATGCCTGGTCAATAATTTTTCTGCTTGTAAGGATCACTGATAACATCTTGAGGAAGTATGAAAGATAATTGCAACTTTGGGTCATAAAATTGCAAAGTTTTAGTGTTTGTTGTTTTTTTTTTTCAGTTCGATGCAAGAGGTAGTTTTTACTTCCCTGAGAAAGTAATTTATCAATGGAGTCCAACTCCTCCAATCTTTTGCATTTTCCCCTCTGGAGTTTTATTGTAGGGAACTTGCTCATATTGTGTGTGTGTGTGTGTGTGTGTGTGTGTGTGTGTATCCCCATTTTGGGGCGGGTGGAGAAGGTATTTATTTTAAGCCTACATTGCTTTAATAATGTTTTCCACATGAAATAGGCATGATGTCACTTGTGACTGATTTCATTTATTTCTTAATCAAGTAACATGTGATTCCAGCCTCCTGAGACACTTTCTGTTAATAAACTCAACATTGTAGTGGCAGTGTGCATTTTTACAAAGTACAGTACATATTGATTTCTTCATATAAAATGATTGCTGTGTTGTAGTTAAGTAAGTCAAACCCCAAGTTAGAAGACATCGTTGGAACTCGTACAGAAGCGTGTGCAAGTGCACGCACACAGGTGTGCATTATGTACACACGTGCATGTGTAAAATTAGCCTTACCCCTAGATGTCTGCGCTCTTTCCAGAGAAGTGGAATTTTTTTTCAGAACGTTGCACTGTGTGTTTCTCTCTGCAAGTGCAAAGGGCTCCACTGGCAGGACTTGAGAACTCGGACGTCTGGCCATGAACCTGGGCTTCCGTTTCCAGCATTGCCTGTTCGTTTGATTTGTGAACGTTATCTCTAGAATGGTCAGAATTACTGATGGGAATAAGTGTCTAAAACTTTAGCACTTTAGAGAATTGGTTATTAGTATTAAACGTTCAGATACAGTCAGAAATATACTACGCATCTGTGCAAGTTGAGCACAAAACTATCTTTTATTTACAAGCACCACAGAGGAGCTTAGCTGTGGTCATGACTTTTGATGAATGGAGTCCTCTTCTAAGATCGTTCATGGTTTTCTCTTCGCCTCCAAGCAGCGGCTATTTTGCAAGGTGGAGTGAGGTGGGCCTGGCACCCCTTCCCCGATTTCGTCTGTGGTTGTGCCTCATTCATGTGATGCCAGTGAGAGTCCGGACCACTTTTTATTCATTTTCCTCATCTCTCACCTAGGGAAAACCATGTCTACTTTAAAATACCTTTGTACATAAAGCGACATGAGACGAGGATGCTCTAAAAGGGCAAACATTAGGAGAACAAAATATCTTCCTAAAAAGATACCTCTTATGTTTGATTTATTTTTTTCTTTGTGGATAAAGTTCCCTGTCTATGTAAGAAGTAATGTCGACTCAACTTTCCCCCCACCATTTAATTATTTATTTTAAAAAATGTTGTATTGTTGTTCAATTGTAGTTGCCCCCGTTTCCCCCCATTCCTCTTCCTTGCTCTGCCCCCTCCCCCACATAGTGTCACACATTCTTGGTGTCATGGTGTCTGATGGGTTTAAATAATATTTCTTTTATCTTAATACTGTACAGCTGAAAATAGACATCTAAATAATGCACTCTTCGAGGCGCAGTAGTTCTTCCTTACATCCATCTGCCTTGACTTCAACGCAGTTCTGGGAGAAGAGTAACTCTTAAGGAAGTAGCAGCTCTTGCTTGCCCTTCAGTGTCATTGCATTAAAGGCAAGTCTGCCTTCTCAGCAGATTTCTATTATTAACCCGATGATCTCGATCATCAGCTCAATGGAAAACAAGATCAAAATTCTTGTTTTCCACTCAGAAAAGACCATTGATTCCTAACGTCTTTTACGAAGCCTATTTAGCTCACCAGAGTTAATCCTGTGACGTCTGGCATCATCGATGTTTTAGTTTAGCAACTACCTGGGTAGTTTTATTGAGATATTTAGAGTGTGATTTTGACCAGTTTCTCCATGCATTCATTCCTCTATGCTTTTATGATTTTAATGTTTATATTTCATAAGTTCCAAAGGATAACAGAACCAAAAGATAATTTGTGTTTGAATATTATTGGATGCTAAAGGATGTTCTTGATTCTTAAAAGAAAGGGGTAGTTTAATCATGTTTATTCTATCCTAGAATCTAGAAATGATTCCTAAAGATGAAATTTCATCATGAACACTACGGGCCTTTCTACAGAAAATGTATCTGGAAGTTCTGGCCTAACTTTTCTTTTTCTTCCTCTTTTTTTCCTCAGTGGTACTACTATAACCATTTACACTCGTCATCAACTATTTTCATCAATAACATTTTAAAGATTTTATTGCTATCATGTCAAGGCATATTTGATGAGTTATTAAGAATATTTATATCCAGCTAATCACTTGCGGACCTATCCAGTTACAGTGTTTCCAAAGGTGATTATTTCATAAGCTGTCAATCGCACTTCCATGTTTAATGTTTGAAATAAAGTGTTCGTGCGATCACTTCTCACATATTTCTCAATTCTGTGTTCAGAGTAAAAGATCACAAATAACTAGTTGATACTCAAATAATAGAAATAAACCCAGTTATGATTTTCTAATCAATTTCCCCCATATTGAAAGATATAATTAATATATTTTTAATGAACTGAGTGTATTAGTAAGTATGATATCATGAAATAAATAGTTTGGTTGATCCTTAAAATGTTAGTTTTAACCAAGAAAGTATAAAGGCAGATGCAGAAAAGTGACGTGCTATCTAATGAATTAAGAAATTTTATAGAGTCTTATTTTATATGCATTGCTATTTCTTAAACACAGTTCATAATTTCTTAAAAATTAGTTCTTATTAAGTTTAGAGTCAACAATGCAATTTATCCTCTGACCTATTTTTGCTTACATTTGATTTTTAGGAATATTTGTTTGAATGGCTAAACCCTAATTTACTGAAAGGTAAATGCCTTTAAAAGCACCCAAAGCATCACACATTTCCTTTAATAGGTAATGAAGAAGCTACCATGTGATAGTTCCAGAAAATTAAATCTATAAAATACACATTTATTGATTAAATTACTAAATATGTTACCATTACCTTCAAATATATTGTAGCTCTCTGCTATCTAAGAATTATTGTCTCATAATGGTGTGTTTCATTTTAATTCCATTATAGATTTATTGTGAAAGAACGCTTAATAGATAGACTTATTCTTGCTGATTTCTGTGAATATTAGCCAACCTCATCAGGATTGAGCTGTTTTTTATTAACTTTTCTGAAGTCTTGCATTTTGTTAATTTTAAAACTATCTCCTGACTATTGCACTATTAAAGAACAATCTTGCCTGGAGAAGACTGGAGTTGAGTAAACATACATTTTAGGTTTCCAGTGTCAGAGAGTGGCCAGTATATAAATACACTGCTACTTTATAGATTCATCAAATACCCACTCTCACAGCCAAAAAATATTTTCTTTCAAATATGTCAAAAGGTGAGCACACATATCAGCTAGTTTGGGAAAAAGTGACTACAACAAATTAAAGAATAAGTTTAAAACCTGAAGTCTGGGTTCCCTCAAGTATCATATGGCAAAATCTCATGTTGGAGGATTGCTTGTCATGAATGGGCGCTTTTCAATGTGTAATATCTTTGATAGGCTTATATCTTTCGAGAACCAATTCTTGTTACTGCCTTTAGATCAGCAGTTTTGTACTGTGTGCAGAAGGTCCATCTGGTGCAGCTAAAGTAAATAGAGGAGAAAGGTGAATGCAGTGATGGAGTTCCTGGGTAGACAGCATAGACCCGTGACTTTCACGGCCACGGTGTGGTGACATTTCTGATGGTTTGAAAACAGTCGGCCCCGTGAATCCACGTGGAGAGACGGTGGAACGGTGTGCTTCAGAAGTGAGTGCCTCCTAAGTAACAATAAACACAATCTAACTTTTCCGAAGAAAACCATTAAAGGTTGAATAAATCATGCAGTAAAATTGTAAAAACGTTTCCTTAAGATAGTTCATCTGTGCTTTTCTCGACCTTTTCTTTCATAGTAATATATAGGCCAGGTCTCCCTTGCTCAAAACATTGACACGGAATGTCTCTCCCTAAGTTGACAATAATGGACTTTCTGATTATTCATGCAGACCCGTCACTAGTATACAATGACAACATTACAGAACATTTGCTGAAAGTGGTAGGTCCTATTTTTAACATACACTATGGAACAATATGGAAGAAGACTAAAGTTTCCAAAATAGAATACAAGGAACCTACCCGTTATCAATGAACCTCGGCAACAAGTGGAAAGTATATTTTCTGTTTCCTATGAATAATTTCATTCCAAATGGAATTATTAAAAAAAAACTCATGAATTTCAACTCAAAACTTTTCTTGAAGAAGGAATTAGGGTGAAATCTGAGTGTTCCAGATTTGTGAGATATACTCTTTTCTACTTGCCGAAAGTGTTATCTTGTCGTTCCCAACCGCTGCAAGACAGCACTTGCATTTTTCAGATGGGAACCAAGAGAAGGGAACTCAGTCATATCCGGGAATTAAAAGTGAAAGTTCATAGCTAAGAAACAAAGAATCCTGGGCAATTTCTTAAGGGGCACCCTACATGCTTTTAAAAATTCACCTTAAAACTCTTTTTTTTTGGCTAATACTTGCCTTAAGCATCTTTCTCACCCTTGAGTGGGGACATGGGTTATACATCCCTCCTTATTCTTCAATAGACCTTTTAGATCTAGACAGGTTATTATTTTCAAGGTAGGCACAGCTGTCTTCCTATCTGGGCTGACGTTAGTTATGGTGGAATAGTGATGCATCTGTGGGGATAGAGCTCCACACATCCCAGTTGCCTCTTAGTGGGAGCTCCAGTGGGTTTTTGTTTGTGTCACCCATCTGTCTGCCACGACATGCAGACATTTCAACACATCTCTTGTTTAACCGATTTGAAAGAACAGAATGACAAATTGTGATCACATGGAGACAGGCCACAATGAGCATGAAAGATTACTCGTGTCATTAGTACATTTTAAACCCATCCTTGACAGCCACTATTTAAAGAAATTGTCTCTGATTTAGAGTAAGAATTGGCAACTCCAATATAAACTGGGGTAACTATGAAAAAGATTTCTTTTACATCAGTGATACCGAGTCAGTAAGATAAGCAAAAGTTTAATCTAGCTTCACATGATTGTTTCATCATAAAAGTGATTCAAATTTGACATGTTTTGCTACCTTTTAGGTATAGATTTGCAGAGGCCCTAGATGAAGATGGAGATTTATTTGCTCAGGACTTGAAACTATACAATTATTACCTGTTCACTGAAAATTTATGTATTACCAAATTTTGGTCTCCTATAATTCCTATAATACTAATTCTGATCATCATTATTCAGAAGGTAATTTCTGATAAGTTTGGACAACATGATTTTTAAAATTATCCCTAATGTATATATGATATTCTGGATATAGCTAATATTAAGTAGTCTCTATATGTCAGACATAGTAATGTCCCATTTAATTGAAAATATGGCTAGTTCTGTTTATATTAAAACACTCTTTAAGAATACAGATGATTTTTTCATATAGGTTAACTTTGATTCTGAAATTCAGTTTTGTATAGCTAAGTTCTTTATCACATTTTGAGTTTGAAGATGATTTGAGCTCTTTTAGAAGTTAAAGTAATATATTGACAAAAGTGGTCCTTGAAAATAGCAAACGTTTTCAAATTGCATGTTGGTAAATAATGGGGAAGCCAGGCACTTATTTTAAGAAAAAGTTTAGACAAGCTGGAATACATTACCAACACCAGCCAGTATAAGGCTAACTACCGTGCAAAAAGATGGGTCATTCCAGCATCTCTGGCAACTGAGGGAGATGCTCTAGGATCCGTGGCTAACGAGTCATTCTCCAATAAGAAACATGCAAAGGTCTGATACCATCAGTGGGTGGTATTTACCTGCCATTTTGCAGAAGGCATTGCAGAATGGCAGGGGAAGACCTACCTACTTGATGTAGGGTTGGTTTGCTTGTTGTTCATCTCCTATTTTTGGCATTTTTAGTTCTTGTGGGTCAATAGCTACCTTCACTCTTTTTGAATGTGGCAGTATGTAAATTATTGAAATAACTATAGACTGGAAGGAATTCCATTCATGAATCTTCTCTAGTTTCACTGTATGCTTTGCCTACCCTCTTTAACACCTCTGTTTGCATGACCAAACCATGAAGGGCTTGCTGGCAGGGACTCTACTGCAGTGACTCCTAAAAAGTTACAGAACAGGCACTGAACCGAAGTCCTTTTTTAAAACTTCGTGGGTTGTCTCATTTTATCTGCTTATACTAGCAAGAGATCATCATTATGTTAACCTGTGAGTAATCTGTCAGTAATTGTTCCTTTTCTCTTTCCTTCTCATATTTTTTAAATGTTTTATTTATTTATTTTTAGAGAGGGAAGGGAGGGAGATAGAGAGCGACATCAATGTGCAGTTTCTGGGGGTCATGGCCTGCAACCCAGGCATGTACCCTGACTGGGAATTGAACCTGCGACACTTTGGTTCGCAGCCCATGCTCAATCCACTGAGCTATGCCAGCCAGGGCCTCCTTCTCATATTTTTTAAAGTAACCGAGTTTCCCTGTTTTGACTTACATTCTGTAGGTGAAGACTGGCCCTAGACATGAGTCTCCCTAGTCATTTCACTGCTAACCCTGTATCCAGAGGGTTTTCCTCGTTACTGATCTTAGCCAGTCAGGCAACACCGTGCCTCTGAATTACAGCTTCGCGTGTTTCCTGTCTTAACGAGGATTTCTGAGTCCTCTGAGGAGGCAGTTCTTTGGAGGGCGCTTCTCTTGCTCGTTCCCGCCAATCCTTCTTGTCCTCCCGTGAAGGGGAAGTTCAGTGCTACCACCCTAGGGTAGCACTGATGGAAAAGCCACGAAGAGAAGGGGAGCCCCGTTTCTCAGTTCTGTCCAGCACATTGGGCGGATCTCCAAGTTCATAGTCACTTGGGTTCTCTTTATATTTTCAACATAAAGCATCTCAGCATTTCAACATATGTGGTCATAGAACAAAATATCTTGGTAAGGTTAAAAGTACACTTATTTGCAATTTATAAGAAAAGCAGTCAGAGACCAATGTTTCAGAAAATATGATTAGATTACAAAATCCAATTTTAAAGGAAAATATGGGGAGTGCTTCAGAAAACTTATTTATAACCACACACAAAGGTAGTACTGACTATCTTTGACTAGCAAAACAGTGAAATGAAAGACAGTTTAAAATCAGGATGAAGATAACCTACATGCAGGAACAGAGTGGAGATGATGGTGACAGATATCTGTCTGGTATAATAAGGTGACTATGGATGGACATAGGAACCTGGTTTTTCTTTTTTTCTTTTTTTTAAGAGAGAGAGAGAGAGAGAGAGAGAGAGAGAGAGAGAGAGAGATTAATGTGCGGTTGCTGGGGGCCATGACTGGGAATCGAACCTGCGATGTCTGGTTCGCAGCCTGCGCTCAATCCACTGAGCTACGCCAGCCAGAGCTGTTTTTTCTTTATTATATTCTGATAATGAAAGTCATTCTAGTTTGTGAGGAGAAGAAAGCATTTCTTGTCGCTAAGACAATTTTGTCACTTGAAAGAAAATTGAAAGAGAATTTGAGGAAGCAATTGATTAAAAAACATACTCAGCAAATCTAGGTAAGCTTAAAGATAATAAAGGTTTGCCTTTGTCTTAATGGACAAAGTCCTCAGTTATAGTTCTGTAAAGCTTTCGAAATGCTCCTGGGTGAATGCCCCTGGGTCTACAGTGGAAGTGTAGTGCTAACCAGCTGTTCTGCAAAGGCAGTGCTGTAAATAAAGGCTTGCTAATATAGTCTAAGAGTAAGGACGAACAGTGAGATGATGTTGAGAAATCTTGGGAATTGGTAGGCAGATTTATATCTATTGATCTATAATACAACCAACACTTACCTTGGAGTTAACCAGGAATAGAAGGTGAGATGAACTATTTAACTAGAAGGTATTTGGGGAAACATAAAGCAGAGTATGTCTTCTGGAGTCATGCAGAGAGGCAATATTACATTTAAGAAACTTTCAAAGGAAGTTCACTAAAATTATTTTAAACTTTTTAAAAGGTCCAGATTATTTAGGGAAAACTTTTAAAATTTCAAACTAAGAATCTTCAAGTTCTTTTTATCCATTTCTCAGGAAAAGAAAATGTCCAAACTTCTTAAAACTAGGAGTGTGTGGTTATAAATATGCTCAATGAATTCCTAAAATTATCTTCTGATCCTGGTTATAGATATCATTTTATTCACAGGATAATAACTCTTGTAATTATTGAATAATTCCCACAGTAATATCATAATTTCTGTAAACCTAGTATAAGCAACATCTGGCGGAGATTTGTGCCTGCTCTTTCCCCAGACTCCAGGGACTAAAACTGATGAATTCACTTATTAGTTTAATAACTTCCGCTTTCTTTTATTGGCTCTCACGATTTTCCTTCATTTTCAATACCTCTAAATTTAGCTGCTTCCTCCAAATGTCCTTCAAGGAACCCTATTCTCCCCTTTCGTCATTGGCCATCTATGTTACAAAGTCTTCTCTCACACAAGGACAGTTAAGGTGATTAACCCAAAGCAAATAAGAAAACAATTTAGAGCATTTAATAATAATTAAAAATTAGTACTCACACGTAGAAGGGTGATTCAAATGTCCATTTATCTGCTTTTGAGACAAACCAGGTAGATAGAACCCTTTTACTACTGAGCATTGAGACTAGTTGCTACTCGTCCAAAGGTCCTTGGGCGCCTGCATCCTTACCTACTGTTTTCCAGCGCTGCCTTCCTTCCTGGTTTGGAACCCTCCAAGGCAATGTTCCAAAGACAGTTTTGGGAGAACTTTTAGGTATCATATTTGGTTATTGTGCATCTCTCTAAAAATACCTTATAAATATGGTAATTTCAAGAGATCCCCAAAATTCACTTACATTTAGCCAGGATTCACATGATTATGTAGTAATAAACTGTCCTTTTAGAAAAACTAATTTCTGAGCAGAAGTGGGAACATGTACCCAAATTGGAAATAGAAGAGGCTGAAATAATTAAAACAATGGTGTTGGGAAAATGGACAGATACGTGCAAAAAAATGAAACTAGACCACCTTCTTACACGATAGACGAATTGTCTCAGAATGGATTAAAAACTTGACTGTTAGACTTGAAACCATAAATATCTTGGGAGAAAACACAGGCAGTAAAATCTTGGACGTTTCTCAAAGCAGTATTTTCTTTCTGATGTGTCACTTCAGGCAAGGGAAACCAAAGGAAAAGAAATAAGCAAATGGTACTGCATCAAATTAAAAGGGTTTTGCACAGCAAAGGAACCCAACAAAATAAAAATTCAACCCATTGAATGGGAGTGCACATTTCCAATGATATATCTGATAAGAAGTTGGTATCCACAATTTATAAAGAACTTATAAAATTCAACACCAAAACAAACAATTTAATTATAGGAATAGGCAAAGGACCTGAGCAGACGCTTCTCCAAAGAGGACATGTGGGTGTCCGGTAGGCGTATGAAAAGATGTCCAATGTTACTAGCCACTAGAGAAATGCAAATTAAAACGGCCATGAGGTATCGCCTCACATCTGTCAGAATGACTGATATCAATAAAATAACAAACAGCAAGTGCTGGCGAAGATGCACAGTAAAGGGAACCCTTGTGCACTGTCAGTGGGAAGGTAGGCCGGTGCAGACACTGTGGGAAACGGGATGGGGTTTCCTCAAAAAATTAAAAATGGACCCAGTGATTCTACCTCTGGGAATGTATCCAGAGGAACCTGACACACTAATTTGAAAGATTACATGCACCCCTGTGTCCACTGCGGTGTCATTTATAATCGCCAAGGTTTGGAAATGGCCCAAGTACCCATCAGTAGATGAGTGGATAAAGAAGCTGTGGTACATTTACACAAGGGAACACCACCATGCCGTAAAAAGAAGGAAATCTTACCTTTTACAAGTGCATGGATGGACCTGGAGATCATTATGTTGAGTGCAACAGGCCAGTCAGAGAAAGACATACACCGTATGATCTCACTCATATGTGGAACCTAATGAACAAACTGAACTAGCAAACGAAATAGAAACAGACTCTTAGATATAGAGAAGAGACAGACAGCTGTCAGAGGGGAGGGGGTCAGAGGGCTGGGTGAAAGAGGTGACCGGATCGAGCAGAACAAAAACCTCCCAGACACTGACAGCAGTATGGCGATGGCCAGAGGGAAGGGGTGGGGGAGGGGATAGAAGAGGGTAAGGAGGGGTAAGTGGTGACGGAAGGAGACTTGAGTTGGGGTGGCGAACACACAGTACAGTATACAGATGATGTGTCATAGAATCATATATCTGAAACCTGTATAACTTTATTAACCAATGCCACTCCAATAAATTTGATGAAAATAAGTTAAAAAATAGAACCTCAATAAATGAACAAATACCTAATACCAGCATCTTGAAGTAGTTCCCTTACACGTCATTTAAGCAAGTCTTTCCATCTTCCCGTGTGTGGAGATTAGGGAATAGGCCCATGAAAGCTCTTTCACACATTTGGTCGAGAAAAGAATGAACCAGTGGACCTGGGTGATTATATATATTAGAAAACTACAGAATTGGAGAATAGGACCTCCAATGTCGTGCAGTGCAGTCTTTTCCTGCTTTTTCTGTAGTGCTCTGTGTCTTACAGAATCCCGTGCTTGAGCAGAATTAGGTTTAATTTTATGATTTGAAATTAAACAGGTATATAATTACATGATTTCATGCCAGTGGGAAATATACTTTGAAAAACTCCTAATGTCCTTGCCACATGCTAGGCACTATTCCTGCTTCTTTACTTAAGGAAATATAACATTTTATGACAATTAAATGTAGCGCATGTGAATATATTTGATCAGAGGAGTAAAAACACGTGTTTAACAAAGAAAAGAAATATTTGTTAGTCACAGGGCGATTATACAATTCCATTATGCATGATCATAATTCTTTGTTTATGGGTGTAAGTAAAATATATTAAAAATGATACAGATGCCACATAAGAAGAACAATATGTAAAAAATATCTATCTTCTTCATCAGAATTGGAAAGTATGAGTTGAAGCATGTGACAATGTTCAATTTATACCAATACTTGATGGGGATCCAGCATCTCTCAACCCCTATTTCAAGCTGTTTCTATTGTATAATGTTATGATGAAGCATTTTTGAAGTGTACCACTTGGAAGACATCCTGTGTTGCTGACAAAGAGGGCATTCTTTAGTCACCACAGTGCAGTGACCCATACGATTGGGACAACTCACATAGCATGTGGGTATTAGTCCTTTTAGTTGTGTGGCGGGTAAGACTGTGAATTTGATGACCTAGGCCGGTCACATTATATTCCTGTTTAGATATTCTTTATCGTTGCAAAATCATTTGTGTGTGCCTCTCATATAGAAGTAGCTGACGATTAAATTATGAATTATAGGGTTATAACTAGAAAGCAAATTAAAGCCATCAATTGCCTTATCCAAACACCAGAGCACTGTGACAGCTACTATAATTAATATATTTTACCTAGTAGTGTGCATTTTGATTGCTCTCTAAAGAGATTTTCCTGACTAAGAAGTTTCACAACCCAAACTTTCTCATTGGTAAAATTTATATATTGTATAATTATGTGATAGAAATAACAATATTCAAAAAATCAGCGAGGAAGGAACGTAGAACTCAGATATGTATAGAATTCTTTCTGTGGCATGTAGACATTGCATCAGCAGCCTCGTGTGAAGTCCCTTTGCTAGGCCACACTGGGATCACACCTCTTGGTACTTTATTTTTGAATGCTCCTAAAATTAATATATATGGTTTCATAGTTTACGCATAACCTGCACTGTCTTAGTTCCTGCGTGCATATGAATTATGCAGGTATGCCTATTTATCGCACGTGTAATAAGAGGAACATGTTTAAATGTTGTAAAGATGCTGGAAGTGATTTAATAATATTCAGTTTAAATAATCAGGAAAGGTGGTTTCTAACTGGATAATGGAAAACAAAGTATCGGGGTGAACATATACCCCTACATCCACTCCCCCCACACATCTGTCCATCCGTTCACTCACTTACAGAGAGACACACACTCACAGGTGTAAAAATATAAGTATGTATGTATGTACGTGTTCTTAAACCCACAGTTTTATTCCATCCCACCTTATCCATGTTATGAAAATAACTCCCTAAATATCTTCAACTCATTTTAAAGCGTTTTTCTAAAATCACTCAACAATAAAATGCACGTAGAATTACATTGCATAACATGACTTATAACATAACTAAACATTTATTATTTATTTGGAATGCATTCCATGTTATAAAACATTTAGCAGAAGAAAAGAATTCTTAGTCACAACCTTCGGCCGTGGCGTCCGGGCTGCACCCTCCACCGTGAGACACGGTGGCGGAGGGCTCACTAGCCTCAAGATGGATTTTCCAGCACACTCAGAAAGACACCGGTGTGAAAGGGATACAGCTTGGGCAAAAAGGCGTCATTTGGGTTTACTTATTTACTTTTGCTGCTGTCCAATCGCAAACCATGGTATTCGATTTGAAAGAAAGAAGGATGAGCCCCCCGAACCCCTCCGTTGCCGGGAAGACCCACGCGGGGCTGACTAACCGCCTGTGTATTTCGTCTAGGTGTTGAGGGGAAGCTAAGAGGATGACGGCCCTAAGTCCCCGGAGGAAGCATGATATGGCGGAGCAGAGCCGGTGCTGACCTGTTCTCTCTGATGGCTCCATGGGAGTGGATAGCCCTGAGTCTGCATTGCTGGGTTTTAGCGGTCGCTGCTGTCTCGGACCAGCATGCCACGAGCCCCTTCGACTGGCTCCTGTCTGATAAGGGACCCTTCCATCGCTCGCAGGAATACACAGATTTTGTGGACAGAAGCCGCCAGGGATTTAGCACACGATACAAGATATACAGGTACGGAGCCGAGGGAACGCCGTGGCGGAGGTCTGCGCCCCGAAGGTGCTGTGTGAGCCAGTTCCTCTAAGGGAAAGCTTCAGGGGGAGAGGGTTCCTGTCGGGGGTATTGTTCACCGTTCGCCACCGTCACGTTTTTGTGTTATGCAAACCTGTTTTTCACAGATGTAACATATTCTAGAACAATGAGGTGACGGTGGCCACTTGGTTTCCCTTTCATGTTCTAGAATGCGCCGCTGCCGTGGAGTAAATTCCAATGAACTTGGAGGTTGAGTTCATCATTGTAAACAGCAAAAATCGTTAAGTGGGTTTTCTCAAATGGTGTTTCCTGTCTATTTGACACCATGCTGTTACCTTCTTTGCGCTTAAATGGGAGTGGTATCTTCTACTGGTCCCTGAAAGTTGAGTCCGTTCATAACTTTTTTAGCCTATTAGGTAACTGTGCATTCAGAAGCAGCGGAAATGGCAGTGGAGTGGAAGTGGATACACGGGGCCTGAAAGCAAAGGCCAGGAAAGAAGAGGGGGGTGAGATATATGGCCTTTAATGTTCTCTGCTCTCCGGTGTTTCATTATAAATCATTACACAAAAGAGATCGTGTATTAAACCCCACAGACCGCCTGCCCCCCGATCTCAGTGAATCCCACAACGAGAGGACCGTACCAGTGGTTGCCTGAGTGGATAAGGCTATGTCGACGTATGCCACAGGGAATGTCTTACCAAAGTTCTGGTTGGCTTGTTTCTTCAGGACAGAAGGGAACACTTTTCAGTGACTGGTTTGGCACGGACGGAGAAGCAACACGGAGATTTGTGTGTGTGCGCCTGCACCTGTGTAAATGCCGTGATGTGTTTTATTTCACGTTGTGCATGTGCACCCGAGGGCACTGCGCCTCCGGTCCGTACGTAGTCTTCTACACAGCACGGTGAGAAGCGCGTCAGTTCTCTCCGCAGTGCGTACTTACAGGAGAGACTGGGGGCGCTGAGCTAGCTCAATCAGGACTCACAGAATTGCTGGTGTGTGTGTGTGTGTGTGTGTGTGTCTGTCTGTGTGTAGGAAATTCCTTAGTCCAGGCAGCCAGAGCCCTGCCACAAGTCTACAAAAAAACTGACTCTAACTGTTTTTTAAAAATGAAATGACTGGTATTAAGTGGATGAAATGCAGTAGGGAATAGCATGTTATGATCCCAGCTCTATTCCGTGGCACGTGTTTGTTGCTTTAGCTGGCTTCCCCGCACGGATTGGGTGAAGGGAACCCCTTGAATTCAAGGTGCAAGAATGTCTTCTAGTGCAGCCCCCTGCGGGAGGGCGCTCAGCAGGGTGTCATCAAACGGGTGCTGAGCATACTTCCGAGAGCTGGTGGCATCTCTGTAGGGAGGTCTGAGGTGTGACCTGCGTGTGATTGTTGGGGTTTGGTTTGTCAGTTGACTGGTTATGAGTTGCCAACGTGGCGCAGCATGCTTTTAGAGGTTCCAGGCTGTGTGAAAGAGAGGCATTAGAATGACTTGGGTCGCCATAGTGAAAAGTAATAAGAAACAACACCTTGTGATTTGTTTTCAAGGTTCATATATTCCCTTTACAATTTGTGGGACTCTTCTCCTAAGGGTCTTCATTAGTCCCATACTTCTCTACTTTCCCATGTCTTTCCCATACCTTTGTGGCCTGATGAACATGTATGGAAGTCGTCTGTTCATGGACAGTGGAATAAGTTGTCCTTGCCTCCAGCCCAGAACAGACTAGTACGTCTTGTGCAACCTTTGAAACATTGCCTCATGATGCTGTTGACCTTGAAGGTTGCTATGAAACGAACACTACAAAGATAATCATGAAGATTCCTTTCATCTTGCCAGTGGGAGATATTTCATTTGTCTAACTAGCATTGTCCAGAATTTCAGAGAATTCTATTTGCCTCTCCATCCAATAGAATGGCTCTGAGATCTTCCTGGAGAAGTTAACTTTATTTTTGACGTACCAGGCAACCTCAAATCCAAGGATTGGAATAGTTTTCCATGGTTTTGTGGGTGCTTTTTTGTTATTTTGTTGTTCTTACTTTTGTTTGTTCATATTTGTCTTCAAAAATAATTGTTAGATACTTTATATTTCACAGAGGTTTTCCCTCTATTGCACAATTTGTGTTTAAGACACATAGATAGAAAACTGATATTTTTCCAATGTAAGCACTAGATTTATCATTTTAAAAGACCACCTAATTTTCAAAAGGGATCAGAGAAATTTTACTAGTGCCTGTTATTACTGTCATAAACTATTCCATGCATGGCATTGCGCTGCCATAGTTTCTGAAAGGCATCAGTTAGGAATGTAAAACACATTAAGCCTGTTAAAATAATTATGTCAAATCTCTTTCATTTGTCTTTCTTCATCTATCTCCTTCTCCAGAATCATATTGTCCTTTTCATCTCAGAGACAGAAGAGCAAGATTATAACTGAACATTAGTAAGATCATTGTAAGGGCTTAAGCAAAAAGAAATGTCATTTTTTTTGAAAGGTGTATTTTTTGGGGTCAACTAACAAGGCTTAGGTATATTTGTACTTTTGAATGAATATGTATTAAGGAGTATTCTTTTAGATTTTTGTCTGAAACCACATTATGACCCAGGAAGTGATTATTTTATGAGCAGATCATGGACTTGTAAACTCTAGGATGAGCTTGCTAACACTTAATTGGTTATTTGGTTAAATATTAAAAGTTGGGTTTTCAGCCATCATTACTTCTCTTAGTTGAAGATGGGAAGTAGAACATAAGCCCATTTAAAGTAAGTGTGCACACTCTTAGGAAACAGACCTTTCTGCAGAAATATTTCCCACTGTGGAGCCTGGACTAGGAGCACACTAGGCCCTTTACTGCACTGGAGTCTCCTGATCAGGGTTATTATGTTGTAGAAACACGCTTAGCAGGACATTCACCAGCAAATGCATTATTTCTTCCAAGCCACGGAAATCCTCATCCTCTTCATAACTTGCAGGAGCTCTGGACGAGGGACTCACATCAGTAACACAAACTTACAGTCACCTCAAACCACAGGTCCCCCTGATGATGGAGCCCTAACCTCTCTCTACACCTCAGAGCATCGCCAGCAAACCAAAGAGTTAATGGGAAAGAGTGGCTGACACTCCCCATTTCTTAGCAAAACCTGGGTATTGGTAGAGCTCTCTTGACATGTTGTAAATACAACAAAACAGTAATGACACCTTTGGGCTGGCAGTGTATGACAGTGTGCCTGTCACCATGTAGGGCGACTGTGCTCAATGAAGGAAGAAAGGAACAAATAAAAGATGACGGAACAAAGAATTGAAGAAGTGTCATTGTGATTGGGTGGAAAGATTCCTTCTCTATAATCCCAACCCCCCCCCCCCCCACGTACACTAGCGTGTACACACAGGCACAATTGGCCTTCTGCCTATGGTATCTGTAAAAAGAAAGGATGGTGAGGAGATAGTACCTTGGAAAGGGAAAGAAATTGGGCAAGATAAGGTAATAATGCAAATCAAAGTGTATCAATAAGAATAAAATCCACATTAATAACCATTACATATAGAATTAAGGATAAAAGTTGTAAATATGGTTATGAAATTGCATGGGAATGTGAAAATCTGATTTTCAGAAGAGATGATATTTAACATGAAAGATAGTGATTAAGTTTATTTAAATCACCTAGGTTTATAAACTCAAACAAGATGAATAAATCTCAAAAAGAAAGGCCAAGCTAAGGATTGAGTGAAACCTTTAAAATATTAAGTAGAGAGGCAAAATTTATATTTATTTAAACTCTGAAAGTAGGGATGGGGGGAAAAGCAATAGTGGTTAATTCATCTGTCTTCATTCTTCTGTTTTTTGCTGAAGTCACATAAATACTTTTAAAAATATCTAAGATTACTCTGTTTTGAATTCTTAAACATAACTTTTATAACTTCTCACTGTTATAAAATTCACTGTTACTTCATTTGTTTCTTATTTCTTATACGTTACAGGGTGGTGTCTATAGTGAGAAGGAAGCTATTTTTCTTAGTTGGTTGATTTTCTATAAATCATTCTGTTAGTTTGCTAGAGCACTTTACAGTGCAGTGATGAATTAAGAAGAGAGTTGTAGGTAGTGACTTTATACATAAATATACTAAATTTTAGTTAAATTCATTTATTCAACAGCTCTGTTCAGTTATGTCTCTAATTTTGAGATTAAGCCATTTAATAAATTTAAACCTATATTTAATTTTAACTCACAATCAAATATACCTATGAATTCGTACTTTATACATTAGTGGACATTGGAAATATTTCAGTCACAAATAAAATAGAAATATTAATTCAAAGGTTTAGGAAATAAAACTTTCAGAAAAGGCAGTTCCTAATGGTGATTGTGTATAACCTTACGATGATAAGTAAAGGACTGCTGTGTAACAACAGAATTTGGAAGTAATAATTTTTAGTCTAACAGTGCACTCATGTTTGTTGCTGTTAAAATGAATATGAACAGGATTTCTAGTCCACAGAATTATTTACAGAAGAGAAAATAACAATTATGATTTTTTTTGGCATTCAAACAAATAATTTATTTGATTATTTTTCTCTCTCTGGTTCCAACTTACCAAGCATTCTAATTCTTCACTGTTATTATCTCTGTGGTTTTTTTCCAAATACAATTACCAAAATTATCAGTATTGTTTCTTTTGTTATCACTGTTGTGGGGCCTCTGGGTTGCTGATATGTTTTTTTTTTAATTGGACACTATTCCAAAAATGCAAAGTTTAAAATTAGAGGGGAAAAAACCCTAAGTGATACCTCTTCACATTTTTTCCACTTTTTTTCTTTTGGGTGTATTGTGTATATTTAAATGAACACTTATAATGAAAAAATAGTCATTTGCACTATACCTCATTGTAAGTAAAGGTTGCAAATGGACATTTGTCCATGGGCCTTGCCTCTCAGTCTCCAGTGATCTGTGTCAATGCACAGATGGTCTACAGCTGTTAGCTGGAAACATTGTACAAAGGATGTTCATATATTTTTAATTTTGCTTTCATCTATTTCTCTAAATATTATAGTGAAAAAGGCACTATGAAAAGTATACTCTTTATTAAATCAACAAACTTAAGAAAATATTAACTGTTTTAGTTTAAGTGTAAAGGCCAAACATTTTGATTATAGGCAAAGGAGAAAATTATACGCTCTTTGGCTACTGTTAAAGAACTGTTAAAGGTCCTCTGAATATTTTAGTGAGAGTCAAAAAACAGAAGGTTTTGTGATATGCGACAGTAGTTCACTTACCTACAGGCTTATGGTTCAGGTACCCGTACCCCATATATACATATATCCTGCTGGCATGGGATTACTTTTTGAATGTCTCCCCTTTTTTTAGTCATCTTCCTCCCTCTTCCACTAAGGTGCCCGCTGCCTGTTCCCTTCCTTTGTCGCAGCTGGGCAGAGGCAAAGAAAGTGGCTTCCCCACTCACTTGCATGTTCTTTTTCTAGCAGACCTTACTCAGCCTGGCTATTTGCTTAAATAGATAATAGCAGTGGCTAATTAAACTAGCGCTCCTGTTAGCTTCACGTCAGCAAAGCTCTGTTGTGCTGTGGCCTTGTGTTCTGTCTTATTTTAAAGAAACACATGACCATTATCCTAACACATAATAGAAAATTAGATTTCAACAAACACCCCCCAGTGAAAACTGATAAGGTATTTGTTCACCAAATGGACTCTCTTGAAGATTAACCATTGTATGAAGAGTAATCTTTGGCAGTCATCACTAACTTCATCCCATGTAAAAATACTTTCCATGCTTATTAAAGGAAACCAAGGGATGATAAATTTCTATGCAGTTATTTTTCTTTAAAGTGAGACTTTTAAAAAATATAATCAAAGATTCTAAGGATTGAAAAGGCCCTTAAGATTCACCTACTCAAGCATAGATATTTAAGTCCTGCTTTCTAATCAGCATTTCTAATATCACGGTCAAGTGATCATCAACCCTTTCTTTAAATGTTCCAGGTAAGTGAGAACTCACCCCATCCCGAGATAACCGAATCCACATGTGTACAGGTATAACTATTAGGAATGCCATCCTGTGAAGAGCTGGAATTTGTGAGCGTGTACCTTCTAGCACCCGTACCCACTCACCTGGTTATTGGTCATTCACATCGGAGCGCTCAGGCCTTCCATTCATCCTCTAGTTTATGGAAATGTTATTTTGGTTCTACCCCAGGCTGTCTGGATGTCAAGGTTGCACTGTCCTCCTGCCAAGAGCACTGTGTGTGTCCGCATCTCGTGTACTGTAATATAAAAACCTGGCTGGCCCATTTGACAAATCTGTCAAGATGACAGTAAGAAGCGGTATCTCTAAAATTGAGAGTTGAACCGAGATCTGAAAAGTAAGCATGAGCTGAAAGACAGACGATCCCACTCAGAGGAGATCGCAGCCACTAATTAGAGAAAGAGCCCGCAAGCCCGGGAGGACCACACACCTGGTGTTCCATGAAGTCAGAAAGACCCAGAGGCTAGATTTTGAGTGCGTTTAATGCCAGAGTGGAGTTCGGGTGTGATTCTAAATACAAGGAGAGTTTGTTCAAGTTTACGATCAGAGGATTGTGGGAGGATCTGGTTTACTTTTTAAAAGATTATTTGGCACTGAGAAGATAATGGATTCGAGAGCCAAGGACAGTAGAAACCAGGATGGCAGCCGGACATTGACAGTGGTCTAGTGAAGAAATGATGCAGATATTCACCAGGGTAGTAATAAGATGAAGTTCAATTTCTCCGCTTTCTCTAGTTCTAATTTGGAACAATATTCCCAACTTCTCAATCCTTCAGGAGCGATCCTGTTAACAAAACATATTCTAAAATATTTGTTAGTCTCTATCGCCTCTTTTGAATAAATGTGATTTGATCATTACCTGTGCTTATTAAATGGTTCCTATAAAGTATGCATTTCTTACAGAAATGAAAAGCAAACATTTGTAAACTGTGTTCACAAATGGACTGACACAACAAGTTGTTTCCTGTTGTAGTCCCAAACAGCAGGTGTGATCATTATTGTGAGTCATTGGTCAATTGCAGTTCATGGAAGGGCCACGCTAAGCCTCAACAATTCCATTCTTTCCCGTCCTCTCATGGCAGATGCAGGAATTGCACAGATACGTTAAAGCAGATGTTGGTTGAGAAGCGCACAAACAGTTCCTGCCCCTGATTAGTCCTACAGAGATGGAAGTTTTAACGGCCCCCTCCATCCCTCCTCTTCGAACAGGCAGTAGAACTGCAAGCAGAGGCAGAGAGCTCTTGTCTCCTTTAGAAGGTGGCAGCCCTGAAACCCCCAGCTCCTTCAGTGTCACATTGGAGACACGAAAAGACGGGACTTCCTGATGACTGTTCGGTCAAAGGGTAATACCTTCAAATCACAGTGTTCAGTTTTTGTGAGTGACGTGCATTCTGAGTCTCGCCAATTTTTGAGTGACCCAGAGGGCGAGCAGACTGTTTTGAATTCACAAATTGCCAGTTCCGTGTTGTGGTTTCCAAAGTCACTCCCTTTGGAAATCGGAGAAATATATCTCCGAATGGCAATTGGACATTCCATCATTGCCAACTGCAGTCAAGTTCCTCGACTTCCGTGTTACGTTTAAGATATAATTTCTGGACTTTAAGTGTGAAAGCTATGTTAAGTGAGACATCATCTGACTTGTAAGTGAATGAGAACTGTAGCAAGATGTGGAGATAAAGGTTCTGTTTGATAGAAATCTGTTGAGATTTGCAGATTTGTGATTTGAATTTTTGATTATGCCCAATGCATCAGTCTTTCTATTTGTGTATGTATTTGTGTATGAATGAACTTGAATGTGCTTTGTTCCTGGGTTTGCCTTTAACCTTGAGTATATATCTCTCAATAGCATTATTTGTTTTTTATTTTATACTAAAAATGAATGCCCAGTAGGGCTCATGGGTTTTTGCGCAAATTATTATTTTTCAATTCTTTCAGCAATGCAGATAAGCTTTTGAGTGACATTTTAGAGGAAAATGAATAATAATGTAGATTAATATTCACTTAATTTGCATTAGACAGAAAAACAATACAGTTATGCAGTAAGAAATTCTTGAAAGAAAATGGTTTACTTGCAAGTTTATGCATATGACTGAATTCATTTTTCTGAATATTTTTTCTCATTGAAAATGAAATCCTCCTCTTTTTCAGTTTAATAATCTAGTAAAATGATTGTTTTTAAGCAAGATATAATAAAATTTCCAAAATTAATTTTTATATGACTTGATCTCTTAAACTTGCATATAAATGAGTGGAACCTATGCACATAGAATATCACATGTACTTTAAATCAATTAATTAAGCAATAGTCACACTGAGTGTATTATTTAAACAAATTTCCATCACAATTCCAGGAATGTTTTTATTTAAAGTTAATAAGTTCATGAGAATTTGTGAATATACTGCCCTTTTAGGAATAGCTACTCAGCCCTGGCTGGCGTAGCTCAGTGGATAGAGCGTGGGCTGTGAGCCAAAGTGTCGCAGGTTCGATTCCCAGTCAGTGCACATGCCTGGGTTGCAGGCCATGACCCCCAGCAACCGCACACTGATGTTTCTCTCTGTCTCCCTCCCTTCCTTCTCTAAAAAATAAATAAATAAAATCTAAAAGAAAATAATAAAAATAGCTACTCAAACTAATGTGCTGAGCTATGGAATAATCCATGTGGTATAAGTTACCTACTTTCTGAGACATTTTAGTAATTACCATGTTACTCTGTAGTTCTGTCAGACATATTGCTCAGGTATAAGTTTTATGAGAAAAAAAATCCTGTAAGGCCATCATCTGAACGGAATCAACGTATTTGATAGTTTATAGCACCATTAATTTGATTTCTTATAAATTATACAGTGAGGTTGAACTGTTTCATTTTATAGATTGGTTTCAAAAGCAGGAACCAAACAAATAAGTTCCTTGCTTCATAAAATTAAATGATGGCTTTTTGTTAATACTTTAGCATGATTCCTTTTAACGGTTGAAGTAGCAAATTCTTGATAAGAGAAAGTCACATATAATACTGAAATATATTACAATTATATAATTTAAATACTAGGTTATGACCTGTTCTCTGCACATGTATTCTTCCTTTCCCAGAAATTGGTACCCTTTGACTTCTATCATCCGGAATAGGCACATTCAGCTGAATTTTTAGACCCTTGTATGAATCTTAGCTCAAGCAAAAATATAGATGGTGATGGCCCGACATTGTAGGACTGAGCCTCACCCCCCATCCTCATATCGTGCTAGTATAACCTTGAACTGCATCTGTTGGGTTCTGACCCTGGGACTCTGCTTTGTGTTTAAGAGTCATTGGCAACCTACGCCGCAGTACCGACACCTAGCTGTCTGCCATGGTTTTCCGTTTGAGTCACGGCATTGATATTTCTTTCTTTCATGATTAAATTCGACTGCTGGGAAAGTAACTAATGAAGAGCCCAAGCGACTGATGAGATGTTTGAGAAGCATTTCTTTCTGTGATTCGCCTGACCTCTGATAAAAGTCAGATCTGAAGTAAACATCTCTATTTGGTGATCAAAGCTGACATGATGAGAAGGGAACACATACTTACTGCCCAGACACAACCGAATGTACCTTCGGGTTCATTTCCTTCTGGTGGTGCTTTTCAGGTGCATCCTTCACACAACCGAGATTCCATGTTTTCGAAAATTGCACTTGTTTCTGAGTTTTATAATATAACATATTTAATTAGGCAACATACTCTCCCATGAGGTATAAGATGGTAGAATGGTAAAAACTGGATGACATTAAAATCACAGGCATATTATACATTTAATGTTCCCATAGCAACACCTCTATTTAAAAAAAATTTGAGGGGAATGGGGGTGTAAAGATGAGATGGGGAATACGTTATTTCTTCTTTCAGAAGTAATTGTGCATATTATCCTCTAGATTCAGATATATATATTTTTATTATATATTTGCAAACTAGAGACTACATATAAACTGTTAGAATCCTCAGATCATATTGTAATATTGAAGAAATACATGCTTCTTCATCTTTGAAACTACATGCTCTACATATCAATGACCAAGCACAGAACTTTTTTGCAATACTGACAACGCATTTAAATTTTTGCTGATTAAAAACAAAATGCCTGGCTTTTCATTATTTATTGGCTTTTCATGAAAGTCAGATTTATTGGCTTCCCGTTGAAATGGATACTGTTAGAGAGGAAGATTTTATTGCCACGATTTTGTTTGAGCCATTTACCTTTCAGAAAGGCATAAATCAACATTGTTTGGACCTAATGGTTATTGATTTGGAAATAATTCTAACAAGTATAGTTCTTTAAGGTCACGCCAAGGTTTTGCCAACTTAGCTGTTATACGACATTCCATGTTGCCTCAGCCTGTTTTCATAGGATCCATTTTATTTTATTGGGCTTCAAGTTCACATTTCCTGAGTGGGGGCGAGAAGGTAGCCCTTTTTCAGAACATGCACCATTGCTTTGTTCAGTATGTTGCTGCTGACTCATAATAGAAGGGATTGCCATTGTAAGTTCAAAATGTAAATTTCTTTGAACAGAGTAATTTGGCACTCACTTTTTTTTTTTCTGTTCTGGCTCTCTGTCAGCTTTCTTCATTGTCAGAGTAAATTGGTTGCTGGAGATGGGAGATGCAAAAGCATTGTTCCCTCATTTTTAAGAGCTGTGTTAAATGCATATTTTAAGACAGTCTCTCTGTATTTGCCAGCATTTATCTGTTGTTTTAAGTCCTTGGTTTCATCTGGAAATTGTGGAGTCATTGCAGTCCCCAAGCATACATCTCTTTTCTCCCCATCTAAAACTTTTTCCCACCGAGTTGCTCATTATTTTCTGTGTCTGTGAATTGCTCCCCAGCACCTCTGATTCACAGTTTGCACCGTGTCATTCTGTCCTTCAGACCATCACCTTGATTTCATTGTTTTAATTTTTTTTCCTTTTCCTTTCTAAGAGATCTTTCTCAGCATTGTCCTCCATGCCTTGCTACGGTTGTTCCAAGTGTCAGTTCTGTTTCCGGCAGCCTCCAGGCTGGTCTGTGTTTCACTACTGCCCCTCTGGCTCCCTGGGAGTCCTCCCTGAGCTCATGCACCGCCCTTTCTTTTAACGACGTCTCTGTTCTCGCTCTGGCTTCTTCATCTCCTGCAGGGGGGTTCCTTTAAAGAGGTTTGCGCGCTTACATACTTCTTTGCATATTATCGGCAGAGGTCCAAAATGTCCTTCAGGTGTTAGAACAGAAGGAAAGACGACTCTCTGAGACTAACATCCCTGGAAGTCAGAATGTTCTTTTCCTTGACCCGTGGTGGTATTTTTCAGAGCTCCCCCATGGTGGTTTTCCCAGGACCTAATAAGCTGTAGTATCTGAAGACTCTGCCGCACTTGCTGGGGCTGGTCCCTTCTGCTGTGACCAGCAGGCAGGTCCTCTGTGGGGCAGAGTTTGCAGACCTGAGTTTCCATCAGGCATTTCTCAGGGGTACACGGTCGGGGTGTTAGACTAAGCCATCTCAGGGTTCCCGACAATCTGAATGAAAAGTCTGTACGAATCCCTAAAATCCCTGTGATAACACGGTTCTAACAAGACTCATCCCCGCTCCCCCCGATGATACTGCTCTTCACACAAAGACTCTGTCTCTCACTTTAGAGTGCCCCTCTGCCGACGGCAGGTGCTTTTATGAGACTTGGTGTCTCCGGAGGGACCTGCAAAGGCCAGGACAGGGACAACGCATGATTTTGACAGCAGACCACAGTAACCGGTCATAATATTTTACACCAGCCTCTCAACTTGGGCTACGTAACAGCACATTCGAGAACATAGTGAAGGAATACAGCAGAGCTTAGGATAAAGGTTAAGACTCAAGAATTTTACCTGTAAACAAGTTATCTTTCATGGAAGGAGGCAGAAGATAATATACTTTTAAATCTGTAATAAGTTGGAGCAAATTCCAAAAATAGATCGCATATGTACCCAGTTTAAAAAGTCATATATGTGACACTCTCACCAATTAAGAAATCAAACATAATGTAAAGTTCAGGATGCAGCATCTGTGAAAGAACAGGTTAGGGTTAACAGTGAAGCTAGATTAACAGAAACTTACTTCGCATTGGTTAAAGTTGGGTTATAGTGATTTAAAATTATAAAATTCTCATAGACAACAAAACTACCATAATAATAATAATAATAATAATAATAATAATAATAATAATAATAAATAAGGCTCACGTCCAGCCCCAATGACAGAAGCTACACATGCGCATACGCTTCCCCCAGCCCACCCCCGGGGGTGGGGCCGTTGAGAAATGTGTGGGAAGGGAAGCCTGACACATTTATTTGTGAATAGGAAAGTATCAAAAAGCAGTATTTCATTCTTTTGTAATAACTTAATCTTGAAAATTGTTCAAATGTGCTGCATTGGATAAAGAAATACAGCACAAAGCATAAGTAAAACTTAAGTTAAAATGACCCTCACGTTTTTTTATTCAATTGCCAGTATGAAAAAGTGTGATAATTCACCCTGGCTGGTATAGCTCAGTGGATTGAGCACGGGCTGTGAACCAAAGTGTCGCAGGTTCGATTCCCAGTCAGGGCACATGCCTGGGTTGCAGGCCACAGCCCCCAGCAACCGCACATTGATGTTCCTCTCTCTCTCTCTTTCTCCCTCCCTTCCCTCTCTAAAAATAAAATAAATAAATCTTAAAAAAAAAGAAAAAGCGTGATAATTCTTGTCATGGTAAGGGTAATTAATCTTCCCGCTGCTGGTCACAATATTTATGGAGGGAAAAATTTGCACTATTATATGAATCCATTTACAATATTTTAAATACCTGATCAATACCCTTTCTCTGACTTGATGCTAAACAGATAAACAAAGATTCAAGTTGGTATAGTAGATCGGGCTGCCTTTGAAAGTCTCGGTTCCAGTCCCAGCACAGAAGTGTGGGGCGATATTTGGCTGTGGCCTGAGATGAAACCTCAGACAAGAAAGGGAAGTGTTCCGCCTCCGGAAATAAGGCGGTAGCCCCCGTCCGAGAGTAGGGAGCATGTTGAGCACTTCGGGACTAGCTCTGGTGTGCTAATGACGCCCCAGAAAGGGCCTGTGTGCCTCAGACCCTGGCCCACAGGCAGCTGGAGCAGACCGAAGCCTAAGGAACTGTCCATTTAAAAAGGGGGCATGCAAAATCAGGGGGCCAGGAACACCCTTTCCCTCCAAACGAGGAAGCTCCAGGAAGCTCCCTGCTGCGTGGGCCGCAACTGGCAGTCAGTCACCTGGGAAAACCAGCCTTTCAAAGGTTGCTTTTCATACAAAACAATAGGCTGAAACAAACTAATAATACCCTAGCATTTTAAGTTTTATAATAGCTACTAGCGTGGACACATGATATATATCAAAGGCAGAATTTTTAACATAGAAAGGCAATTTTAATTCAGCCCAAAATGCAAACCTAAAATAAATGCTTAACACTGAAAATACTTAACACCCGGTTTAGTTTTTTGAATGAGGTTCAAGATTTTAAATCCAGCCCGCCCTCCCCCACCCCAACACCCAACAACGGACTGCCCGTCTTAATTCTGGAAGCCATGCTATTTACAGGGGAAATAAATCAGTCATACGTTCTGGAAATCCTCCAGCAGCTTTGGTGCAGGAAGTTTCTAGTTACCTATCACATCAGAGAATATTCGCAAGGAATTTGCAGCCCGTGTCCTGAATGTGTCATTTTTCACGTTGACATCCCCAAACGCGGCTGTCATTTTTCATGGACGGTAACGCTCATGATTTTTGAAGGCTTAAATAATAACATAAGATCTAATTTTCTATTGTTATTTTCCTGGGGTCTATAGAGCAGCTGAACCTTCTGAAAACGACTTGTATTAATCCAGCAACAAGTAATAGTCTTTCCAAAGTAAAAATATAGTCTCACCTCAGACAGTCGCATACTTCTGTCTGTGTTCCTCGCCTCACGTGGCCCAACCTTCGAGGCCAGCTGAGCTGGACTCTCAGATGTCTTATGCTCACTCCGAAAGTCCAGATTCTTCTCGGAAGTTCCTCCTGGCGTCATTATAGATTGTTTTCCAATGATTGCGTCCCTTTACTTTCTTATGAACTCCCGCCTCAGGAAAACATTAAAACTCCATTTCTCATACAAATTTTGAAAATAAAAATGTAAAAACTACTTAACCACACTTTAAAAATCGTGGGACCATTGCTTGGGGTTGTGATAATCACAGAGTGTGAATACACCCCATGGAATAGAACCACCTCTGAGAACCATGCAGCAAAAGTAGGAAGCTTTATGGAGGAGCAGTTGAGAATATTAGAACTTTTGGAGGTAAAATTTTTTTACAAGGATTATAGGATATGGACACAGTGATTCCAGGCTTCATGGAATATTAATAATTAGGACTTGACTTTTTTGTTGTATGAAGTCTAAACAGAACAGATTGATAGTTATTAACATAATCACATATGTAACTAATTTCAAGAAATGGAGCAGAGATTTGTAACATAGAAAATCATGACTTTTCATAAGTATACTGTTACCACACTTTACTGAGGTCAGAGAATTCCCTTTGGTGTGACATATATACGCATTTCTATAAAAATTGAGTAAAATAATGTATAGATTCATTTCCAAGAGTAGTTTTTGAAAAGATCACATCTTCGACAGTTCATCAGTCACAGACGGACTAAAGAATCTGCTAAAGGCCAAGGCTTCCCTAAAACACTAGTCGCCCTTTATGTCACTTGGAATGACCATAAGAAAACAATCTTGTTCAGGGACCCTCTTTTATTTTTCACAAAACCCTACTCACTGTTGTAATATTCCAGTTGTGCTTCGTACACAAAATACGACATTCATGATTTAAAAAGGTAGGATGATTGTTGGGAATACTTATGAAAAACCTGGTTATTAGCCATGTATGGGATCACAGCCTGAAGGATCTCATTTCTCATCACGGTGAGTGTTGGTGAAAGGTGTGTGCAGTCGTGGGTGGAAAAGCTGTGGCAGGAGACAGTTGGGTCGTTTGTTGGTGCTAAGTGAGAATCAGGCAACTGTTACGCCTGCTAAAGTCAGAGGGCCGGGAACTCACCCCCCTGCGCTCAGGAGGTTTCAGCAAACAGGCCTGTCCTGACCTCTTTCTGGGAACCAGAACACAGGAATCTGGAGCTGGTGGGAGCGCCGCATCCCACTGGAAGCCCCATGTTTTGCTAACACCCTGTGCAGGCTGGCCCAGCTCTAAAATCTCAACTGTTTTTGCTGGGCCTGTGCATGAGACAGCTGAGGTCACCCGGGGGAATGGCAGGGTTCGTGAGTTTCACTTTCACAGAATGGTAAGTTGTTTTTTATTTTTTTTTTTTTTTTTGCCGAGGATGATGGTTTGATGATATCGTCTATAATTGGAGGACTAAAGTTGGTTATTTGTCTAAACAGAAATTTGTCAAAACTTAACACTTTACCAAAGATATGTGGACACTTTGTATGTTAATTAGAAATACCCACGGCTGAGATTGTGACTGTATCTGGAATAGGCGACCTGTTTTAGAGATCAAAGGACTGGTTTATTTGGTTCCTCCAGGGTTGCCAATGGAACGACGGTTAAACATCTGATGTTCGCCTGCCCTTGTGACGAAGGTGATAAGCCTAATTGCATTTACTAGCAAAGGTTTCCTTTTTCCCTCGGGTCATCAGTTCCTGCCTTCTCCCACGCTCTGACGGCCTCCGACCTTTCCCCCGCACGTATTAATATACCTGTTAAGCATGTACCTTCAGGGATGGGAACACAAGGACCGTTGGAGACAAACTAGCGGCCAAATGATTGACGGGAGATGTCAGCTCGAGGGACTGGAGAATTCCTAGAGCAGCTGTGTGTCCGTTGTTCCTTCAAGACACTCACGCGTGCTCCTTGAATAGCTCTGGTTGTCAAGTCATCGCCACCTGCAGAACCATCTGTGTGCTTCTGAGTCTTATTTAAGACTCATATATAGGTTCATTATAAAAACCTACTTTGGCCCCCAAATTTGGTTTGCTTGCAAACATGTTACACCAACACAGCTGATATTTGCAAAGCCTGTCAAGAGCAATATCTTTATTTTCAAAGAATGCTTTCAAATGATGTTTGCATATTGACCTGGAAATATGTTTTTAAGTAGGGAATATTTTCCCCCCCGGTAGTTAGCACTGGCCTATGTACCTGAATTTTGCATTAATTTTCTGGGGTTTGGGAGGGTGACTTGTTCTTTTTCTAGCTTCTTTTTAAAAATATTTTATTTATTTATTTTTAGAGAGGGAAGGGAAGGAGAGAGAGAGAGAGAGACATCAATGTATGGTTGCTGGGGGTCATGGCCTGCAACCCAGGCATGTATCCTGACTGGGAATCGAACCTGCCACACTTTTTCTAGCTTCTTAAGAATTCAAACTAAAATGTGTGTGGTGTGTGTGTGTGTCTAAATGTATATGTACACATAATCTTTAAGACTAGGAACCACACAAAGAAGATGTATGAAAAATGGGGGAAGGGGAGGGGAGGGGAGGGGGTTGCCATCTTTGTTTACTTAGCCTCAGACATCAAAACTTGGAATAAATGACTTTTGTGTGTAGGGTTATTTCAGATCTCCATTTGTTGTGTTTACAATATTTGTATAGTTTAGATGGAACGCTCCTGGATGAATACTTGTATTAGTCATCTTCAAACTCCGTTATAAATATTACAGGGCAGTTTTTAATAAGTATCAGTAATGAGTATGAGTATATGATTTAAAGTTAAAATTCCTAAAATTTTATGTTTTGTCCCTGTGGGACGAAAATAAGCCACAGAAACATACCAGGTTTAGTTTTCTTAGCTCAATTTATTCAGTAGGATATTGGTGAAGATGCAGTGAATAAACTTTTGTTTTTCAACATTGGTTTTAGTGTTCAGAAATTAATTCTAACTTTCTAAATGTAATGCTTTCAAAACATTCGGTTTTTCACTTTCCCTTGTGGTTACAAAGGAACTCATGTAATTAGAGTTCTCTAATATTTGAAGTTTAACTAAGGGATGCGTATTGATTTTAAGATATGCTTTCTCTCTTAGATAAGCAAAGAGCCTTGAGCTTACAAGTGGGTACTTAGATGGAAAATACGGAATAATTCTAATGTTTTCATGAAAATTCTTTACACCAGGTGCGCAAATACGTTATAATGTGGTTTGTGTTACCAAAGAATTCATATGCTTTAATTTTCTAGAAAAGGTGAAGTCTCAGAGTTGATCTTCAGTATGGATCCATCATGCATGGGTCTGGTCTTGACTGCAGTGTAATGAGGATGTCAAGGCACCATTTCAAAAAACGCCATGGCTGAGTTGTGAAGCCACAGGAGGTGGGGTTCCCAGGAGGCTGCTCTGGCCCTGGCCCTGGCCCTGGGTTCGAGGCCCACAAGCCAAAGCAGCAGAAAGCTACGTGAGCAGGTAGAAGGCAGACATGAGCCTCGTAGGGGCTCCTAGTGGGTCCTGATGCTTCTCGACCACACTTGTCCAGTTAGCCCCTTCCTGCACCTTCTGCTGCCCAAACGGATGTGCACACAGAGTCTGTAACCAATAAACAGGCTCCGTGTCTTTCTATACCTTTCATTGTTCTGCAGATTGTTGTGTAAGAAAGCAGAGGTTTATTTAATTTTAGGGTGAATTACTCCTAAATGGATTGACTTCAAAGTTTTAAAATTGACGAGTTTTGTTCAAAGGGGTATAGGAAGAGAGGCTCACCACCTTTAATGATCAGTAAAATGCAGTTAAAAACTACAAGGAGATATGACCTCCTACTTGTTAGGATAACGCATCAGAAAAGATAAGTAACAAGAGTTGGTGAGGATGTGGAGAAATTGATAGAAATGCAAAATGGTGCAGCATGAATGTTTCTCAAAAAATAAATACAAAACTGGCATTCGATCCAGCAAATTCTTATGAGAGACTTCTGATAGGCCGTGGGCATTCACGAACATCTGTGGATATCCACTGCAAAAGTGTTTCAAATATTATGCTCATGCGTGTCTATGCTCTGCTTCTGTTTTTGAAGTTTAGTTCCAATGAACTCAGATTCTTTCTCAGGCACATATGATGTGCAAGATGTTCTTCTTACAAGGGCAGCAGTTACGTCTGGAATAAATTGAAGTCCCTTCCCTTGCGGTGCGCCTGGCCCAGGGCTGGCCAGACACATGTAGTCCGTCTTAGTGTACAGGGGATGCTTGTTAATTAGGTCACCGACTGAAAACTGGGTGACCTACACATACAGAGAGAGCAATTTGTGTACATTCACCACAGCCAAGAGCTATGCCTTAGGTTTCTATATTGATAGAAATATTTACCTACTACATTGTGGAAGAAATATAAGCCAACACATACATAGAGATAAATCTTTGAAGAGGTTCATGGTTCTTGAGATAGCCTCTTTGATATTTGTATTGAGTTGATCATTATTTAATCAGATTTTTTTATTTTGTGCTTGCTATAAATGTCCGTTTAAAAGACATTCAAAGGCAGCCACCATTGGGCGTAAGTTTAAGAACGTATTGAATATGACTGAGACACAGCAGAATAAAATGTAAAATCAACGTAGATGATATACAGGAAAAAGAGTATCGAAGATTTTCTGAGATAATCATAGACGTGCATGTATATTGTGCTAGCATTCATCTGCCGAGTAGTCCCCTAAGTTAAAAGGTAACAGTTAGATGTAGATGCAAATGTCCGCTGGCGGGGAACCGTCTGGTCAGACAAAAGAGAACCTGAGTGAGGGGTAAACAGATGCACCGTGAACCCTCTTCCAGCCCCATCTCTCCCCTGTCTGGGCATTCTGGGAGCAAATTGATTTTCTTACATTCAGCCCTTCAAGCACTTAGAGTTTAGCTTTCTCTCACTTTTAATTGGGTTTTCTGTCTACACTTTCTAAATTCCAAAACGTGTTTAAACATTGGACCTGCTGAGATTTTGCTGTCCGCCTTTGGTCTTCCACCTTGTAAGTGTATACCTTTTAAAAATCCTCCCTGTCATTTTCGCAAAACTTTGGTAGGGAGGGAAATAGACATTTGCTCAGTAGCCCATATTCCCAGAAGTCTTCATTTTATTTTAACCAGTCCAATAAGACTTTGGCCTCTGGCATTTCACTTGAATAACTTGTGTTAATATGATAACTACATTGCCTTTCACTGTATCCAGTGCTCATTTTTCTCTCCATACATACTTGACCTTCACAGTGTTAAGACTCTGTTATCAGACTTCTGTGGAAACATTACTTCACTTGCCTTTAAGGACAACATTTTCTGTTGGTGTCTCTTCTAAAACTGCTTGTTCCTCTCATTCTCCTTTTCTGATTCCTTAGCTTTTGCATGACCTCAAAGTCTTCAAATGCTCTAGTGCTCTGTTGTATTTCTTCTTTGTCTTTCATATCTTTGCATTCTCTATAGATGATTTAATCCAATTTAAATCCTACCTGTGTGCTCCTGTGTACTGATGACATGGAATTTATAACCTAACTTCGAGCCTTTTCATGAGCCTCAAACACTGCTTGCATCTCTGTTTATACGAGTAATGATGACACACTAAACTTAACATGTTCAAAACAGAATGCTTGGTTTTTCCCCAGCAAAACAAGGAAAGCAAACAAACAAAGATTGCTGAGACAACACTTGCCTTTGTCTCCATATCTTAGTGAAGCCAGTACTATTCACCCAGTTGTTCGGCGAGAAATCTTGGAGGTGTACTCACCCTTGGCCCTCCTGTCTGATCCACCAGCAGATCTGATACGCTCAACCTTTGACCACATCCAACATCCAACCACTTTTTGTTTTCCATTTCCAGCATTACCAGTCTACTTTAGATTATTATCATTTCTCATTTTTCTAGTCTGTTCTGTTGTTAACAGCCAGAGAAATCTCAAAGGAAAGTGAAAGAAGGAAGGAGAGAAGGAAGGAAGGGAGGAAGGAAAGAGTATTTGTTACATGTATCAGATAATTCTTTTATTATGCACCACATTTACGCTTGAACAAAGGCATAACATTTCAAACATTACTTGTCTTGTTAAAAAGGTAAAATAAAGTTCTATTCTGCATTAATCTGTCGCATTTGATCTTAGATAGAATATTTCCTAACCACTGATAAGCTACACATTACCTGTTGGGGAGAACTGGGCGAATACAAATCAGCACACAATGATTTATTTTATTTTTTTTATCTTTTTTTGCTCTGGCTGGTGTAGCTCAGTGGATTGAGCATAGGCTGTAAACCAAAGGGTTGCCAGTTCAATTCCTGGTCAGAGCACATGCCTGGGTTGTGGGCCAGGTCCCCAGTGGGGACCATGTGAGAGTCAGCCACACAATGATGTTTCTCTTCTTCTCTTTCTCCCATCCTTCCCCTCTGTCTAAAAATAAATAAGTAGAATCTTTAAAAAAATAGAATAAAATTTGTATTATTTTTAAATCCTCACACAAGGATATGTTTATTGTTTTACAAAGAGAGAAGAAGGTAGAGAGACAGGAAAAAAAGCTAAATTAATGACGTTAATATGGTCCTATTGCCAGGTTTAAACCTTGTATAAATTAGAGTTTAAATGCTTTTAAGAAATAAATGGCTTGACCCACAACCCTTTTTCCTTGAATATCACTTTTTTTCCACCTTGATTTACCAAAGAACTGGGTAATAAGCCATACCTTCAGGGTTACACTTTCTGGAGAGAGCTTGACCTGCCACAGTCATTTACTGACTTGAGGAGTTTTCCAGTGTCCTCGATTTCAGGCGTGCTGTGGCGGGGGGCGGGGGTGTTAACGTCTATTATGTAACGTGGTACAGCCTGAACTGTAGTGACCTTCAGTTGGAAGGATCCCCATCATCTGTGGGGCTGACCCTCAGGGTGGCTGGCAAAATTCAAGCCATGTCTACATTTTTCCTCAATAAATTACTCTGCTGTTGCTAAAAAAACGTGGTCTATAATGATCAAAGAGATTCTGATGGAGAAACGCGGCTAACATTTCAGACTGCAGTATTTTAAGATCAGTTGTAATTTGGCATCTGATTTAACTGAAGAAGGCCCTCAGTAGTGTTGGCGTGGAATCTTTGATTTGGTCCTGATCACTCTTCTCTTTCAGAGCTTTATTTAAAGTGAGTTAGCTTAAAAAGGTACCTAAGTTAATTACCAGGCAGGACTGTGTTGGTGATTTTCATTTGAATTTTAGAAAACATCTCCCAGAGTCAATTATTTCAGTTTGGGTGGACTTTTTTTTTCCTTTTTTTTTAGTAAGAGAAATTAGACAGGAGAATCAAAGGCTTTTTGAGGAAACTGCTGGTCCCTGGTGATAAAAGCATGTTCTTAGTATATAGGATGCGCGCTGATTTTAAATGAACTTGGATGCATGTCACAGCAGGACGGCATGGAAGCCAGTTCCTCTCAGAGCTGCCCCACGTTCTTGAAGAATAAGCGAGGCCAAAGCCACACTAAAATGCATTTTATTTTATATCACTTTAGATTGAAATCTGATCTGTCAGGAGACTCATTCAGACAGTTCTGATTCTTGTGGTGCTAAGAAAACACAGGCTTAGCAGAAATAGTCCCGTGGCATGACATGATTTGTGTTAAGCTTATAAAACAGGGCCCATAGCATATTAAAGGATGATGATGAATAGATGATACTGTGAAACCTTCTATATTATTCTTCCGGACTTTTGAGTAAGAGGAAGCCGTTGTGTGTGAGAGCCAGGGACACAGAATTACTGGTGGATGGTGAGCTGAATGCAAATATTCCGTAACCGTTTCAACGTTTTTACTTCTGAAACTGTATGTGGTATGAACAACTCCCAGCTTTACAGAATGTGAGAGTTTATACTTTACAAGATCCTGGTTAGCCTGAAGAAATCGTTGGCTCTTTCTAGAGCAGATAGTAACTCGGAGGTCAAATTAGAAAGAAAAATGCAGCCTGCCTCAGCACCACGAACCATCCTGTATTAGTTGAACGGCACTAGGCGCCTTGGCCCTCCTAAGTGACGTGATGGAAAGGACACACAGACCTGGCTAACTCGTCTTCCGTCTACCTGGATGCATTTGGATTCATGTTGTTGCTTGTTCGCCCTTCTCACCCAGTTCCTGCAGAGTAAGTGGTACAGGGCGCCTGCGAATGAAATCCCTAAATCCGCCTACAGAATTCAGAAGGCTGAAAGCTGCAGGATACACCCATGTGAGTGCACATTTTTGCCTTTTCCCAGAGTATTTTATACCCGACAAACCCTTCCCTTCTGCGGGCTCTCATCCTCTCAATGCGGCTTGCCGGGGTGTGTGGTGCCGCGCTAATTTGTGCGGTGAGCCTCCCAGCTGCCTGCTCGAGATCCTGCAGCATCATCAGAGCGCAAACGGCTCATCATTATTCATGCTAAAAAATGATGTGGTCTGCCCCTGCTTCTGGGAAAATATTCCTTACTCCCACACACTCAGAAAAGGCCGTGCCATTAATCCTAAAACTCAGGAACTGTGCACGCAAGCCACTTTGATACATCTTAGCCACTTTGATACATTGAAGAACAGTCGCTTGCTTTTTGGTTCATTTGTTTACATTTTTTGGTTTTCTGTGTTAGAAATATACTCAGTGATTTCTGCGCATGATTTTCAAAAACCTTCAGGGGCCTTTATGGTTCTGAAGTCATGGCAACTGTTCAGCTGTAATTTTTAGATTAAAACCATTTTGAAAACTGGGGAAGATATTGTGAAACTCCCATCCCAATTAGTAAACGCATTGCTGCTGAGAAAAAGACACCAGAAAATTCCGAAAGAAACTTAGTGTTAATAATGTATAAGTGCCACCATAAAAACTGTGTGTATTATCAGGTGAGGCACTTAATCTTTCTGAGCCTTAATTTGCTCGCCCATAAATTTGAGTTAATAATTTATGTTTTCTGGCAATCTCACAGGGCTTTTGAAGGACTAAATGACATAATGTATATGAAAGAGTCTTGAAAACCATGAAGTGCTTTATGAATTTAAGGAGATGATATTATTAGCCATTTTTTTACTAGAGATTACATCTTCCCTCCTTGGTTAACTATATTGTCCTTGTTTCTGTGGAAGTATGAAGGTGTTGTTAGTAATAACCATTCTTCTCCAGCAAAGGAAGTAGATATATTAATAAGTAACATGTCTCATAAAGTTGTGGGCATCTGTAATGTTATTAAGAAAAAAAACAGCCACCTCTTTTTAGCATGGTTCTGTTGATCCGTCAAACAGAATTATTCTAGAAATATAATATAACTTTTTATTGAATTTCAGCCCTGAGTCATAGGGCTTACTCAGTGGATTTATTTTTCTTCCTCCAGCAATAACTTTGTAAATGGATCTGACTGTGCTGTGACACAATACTGCTTTTAATTTTGCTTGCTATGGACTGAAACGTTGTCCATTAGAATACTTGTTTGCAAATAACAAAACCGTAAACAGACTGCAAAATAGCCAGTGATTTGACTTAAAGAGCGTGGGTGATGGGGTTCAGAGTCAAGGGGTCAGTTTTAACTTGCACGCTTTTTCTTATGCTCACATTTGGTTCTTTGTGAAATTACCTGGAGTAATTATCACTATCTCTTAGGGCCTTTGGGGGGATGAAATGAGATGTGGGTAGGTACATTATCTGGCACATGGTCGATTCCAAATGCATTCAGATACATTTCCCTCTTTCTCTTAAGAAGCTTTGCTCAAAATACACATTTTTCTCAGATCTAACAAGCTCTGCCTTCAATTTTCACCTTGACATGGAAATATTTATCAAATTATCTAAGGGGATGGAAATGTTGATTCAAAATCAGTATACACAGTGACAAGAGTGGGTACATTAAAGGGAACTAGTATGAAGTATCCAGTTAATTTTTAAAAAGTGAACTCCAAAATGTTGGAGAAGCTCAATACTTTTCAGTTTATCCACAGAATCATCCTTCAGTTCTCAGTGTCCTTTTGAAAGTGTGCTTCTTATTTCTACTCTGATTCGCTTATGGGATTAATTCCTTATGCAAACAGTGAATCATTCCCGTATCAGTTGATACTCAGTGAAAATCTCTACACGTCTTGGTCTGTGCTACGGAGTGGAGGTAGCATGCGGTCACTTGGCTTCTGCATCGAATTATTTGATCTGACCATGCGGCTTCTCCTGTCTCCAGCAGGTTTTGTCAGGCTGCGGGATTGCACTCCACCTGTTTTCACCGGCACAACCTAATGGATTAGCCAAATAGAAATCTCATAAAGCTTCCTTATTAGTCTAGGATATCATAGCCTAACCCACGTCAAGTTCGACTACAGGCTATTCTTTTCTTTATGTTCATCTTCCCTTAGGCCCATTTGATGTTGACCTAGATTCGAGGACTTGAAAAGCATAAGTTGTTGGTTTAGAAGATAACACTTTTAGGACAGTAGAAAAAACATTTTAATAATAGAGAAAAAAATCGAATCTCTTAAAACTATTAAATATAAGTACCCTTTTTAAGAAATCCTTACAGGAAAGCTCACCTTATCACTTTGTGAACATAGTATTGTTTTCCTTCCTTTTTTTTGTTCTTTATTATTATTATTATTTTTAAAGATTTTGTTTATTTATTTTCAGAGAGGGAAGGGAGGGAGAAAGAGAGAGAGGGAGAGAAACATCAATGTGCGGTTGCTGGGGGCCGTGGCCTGCAACCCAGGCATGTACCCTGACTGGGAATCGAACCTGCGACACTTTGGTTCGCAGCCCGCGCTCAATCCACTGAGCTGCACCAGCCAGGGCTTGTTCTTTATTATTATTATTATTTTTGGTAGAGTTTGCAAAAGTTTACCTTTCACCTGATTTATAAACTTGTCAAACTCGAGCCTTAAATTTATATAGGTTCTGTTGGGTGTAAAGCGGAATTGATGTTTCACCAAGCTCACCATCCATGTGTGACCTGCGGGCTTGCTCCCCTGGGAGGGCACCAGGCGTTCTCTCAGCAAAACATCTTCCCCCTGGAGACACCTCCGCAGAGGTTTTAGCGTAGAGCCTGAAAGGATTTTTTAAAAAGTAAGTTGGGTTTCTAAAATTAATAATTGCTATTGAGTGTAAAGATGATGTAACTAATTTTAATTTACAATAAGGAGGAGCTGTTATAAACCATTAGCATTTCAATGCTCATCTGACTAAAAAGTCTTCCAGTTGATGAATATATGAACACATTAATTGCGTTATTTCTGTAATTTTTAAAATGGCCTATAGTTTTACAAATGAAACTCTAAGTAACTATGTAATTTTTAAATGTAAAAATATATTACTACAATTTCCTTTTTTAAGGAAAAATATTCCATACAAATTAAGCTTCACTGTCATACATAAAATAATCCATGCCTACATATATGACATCAGTTTTCATTTAAGAATGGTTCACAGGCATTTATTCTTAAGACTGCTATTCTAATAACAATTGCGATAATCTATTTTTACTATTAGCTACTACATTTAGCTCATGCATATTAGACTAGTGTAACACAAACATGCCCATTAAAAGTAAACAGTTGTTTCTGTTTCCTCTCTGTAACACTTCTGACACCAAAGATATGTCCTCCCCACACCCGCCGGTTCTCCCAGGACGCCGGCTGGAGCCCTACAATTCCGTTACTGGAGTTAGTGCAGGCGCCGTGGGTGGAGTGCAGGCCCAAACACAGTGTCCCATGGTAGGCGCCAGATGCGAGCAGCGCATCCCCAGGTTACCCACACTTGTGTTGGCTTGGCTGGAAACTGGGGCTTCCCCTGCTCCCCTGTCTGGTTCACTAAGTTGCTATAATGGCTCTCAGAACTGTGGGGAGCTGTTCCTTATGTTTACCAGATTGCCATCCAGGATATGATAAAGGATGCGGGTGAACAGCCAGAACAGAGTCAGGTCCAGAAGGGCCCTAGCCCAGAGCTTCTGTCCTTGTGGGGATGGGGCACACCAACCTCCCGCCCCTGGACGCGTTTGCCAGCCTGGAAGCTCTCCGACCCCTGGAGTGTGTGGATTTGCAGGGCAGCTTTATCCTGCCGGCTGGTCCAGTTGCTCGCTCAGTCACCAGCCCTTCTCCCCTCGCTGGAGACCAACCCCCTTCCGGGAGCCCACCTAGTCACTTCATCAGAACAAAAGATGCTTGTTTTGTCCAGGCAATTCCAAAGAATTTAGGAGCTCTGGGTAAAATGCTCCATCGCTCAGGGAATTGCAAGGATTTTAGGAGCGCTGTGTCACAACTGGAGTCAAGGATCCAATGTGCAGCAGAAGGCGCTCCTAGCACCCCCGTCACTCAGGCACATACAGGGGTCTTCGGGAGTTCCGGGCTTGGTACCAGATGCAGGGACCCATCTGCTCCTCCTTATTTCACTCCTACTGTGACTTAGCCAAGTGCAGGTGGTAAATAATACATAGATTTCTTTTTGTTCAGTGAAAAGTGATCGTCTGTGGGCAAAAAATCTGGATGAATAACAACTTCAAATTGCGATTTCAAAGAGGTTTGCATTAATATTAATGATAATTTGGAAAAGTAGTTTTGTCTTAAGAATATAACATTATTTTGACAACTAGATGCATACGTGTGACTCTTGCATTCAGTTCAGTAGAACTGCTTGGTCTTTTTTTATTAATTAGGGCACATTCAATTGTAATTAATAGAAATCTTGACTCAAAAGTGCTTCACATGAAGGCTTCTCAAACTTCGAGGTGCTTGAGAATGTCACGGAGACCTTGTCCAGCCCATACACATTCCTAGGCATCTTGCCCAGTTTCTGACTCAGAAAGTCTGGGACGGGGCCCAGAATTTGCCTTTTATCCATCTCCCTGTAGACGCTGGGTGCTGAGCTTGCTCACCCAGGGACCCTCCCTGAGAAGATCTGACTTAAACAAAAAGGCACGTTGCACAGTTTGCTGGTCGGGCACACTCCCAGACACGGTTGAGCGCCAGGTCTGTTTGGGTTTTCCTGGTATTCCACCGACACGTGGGGAGCTGTCCTCAGGCTGGCTTCCTTCAGGGCCCCGACGTGCATGCAGGCAGAGAGCTTCCTTGTTCACATTCAGCAAGAGAGAGACAGCTCCCGAAATCATGAAAGGTAGTCTTTGGTTAGGCCCGATTAGACCAGCATGGGTCATGCATGCCCCTGCCTCTGAACGTAGAACAGTTGCCAGGGAATTGCACGGTGTGCTTGGCTTACACTAATGTCACTGGAAAGGGGGTTAGACTTACTTTTTTGGTGGGGGGGGGGCAGTTGTACTAATCAGATTTTGTTTATGGAGCAAACAGTAAGACCTGCGTTTTGGAGTCACGTGGGCTGTGTGGAAATGAGATGAACCCAGAACAACATCAGTTGTGTTATGCTGGCAGGAGGAAGTGACAGGACACTGCTTGGACAACCACCACCGGACACTATCACCACGTCCCCACGTTCACCAGGGCGTGTGTGTGCACACCCTAACTTGTCCCTGGGAAGTGGAAGGAAAGAGATGTGCACAGTCACACCGACATCATTGGGAAATAACTCGTAGACCTAATGCATTGGGTAGCTTTCAAAATATCT
Organism: Phyllostomus hastatus; assembly: GCF_019186645.2. NCBI lineage: Eukaryota > Metazoa > Chordata > Mammalia > Chiroptera > Phyllostomidae > Phyllostomus > Phyllostomus hastatus. The sequence goes on along the minus strand of NW_025333607.1, from coordinate 19,107,712 downwards.
AGAATATGCATTGGATTAAGCTTTTATTTTCACAGTTGTTTAATGCATAGCACCCAGTAACATTTTTAATACGTTAATTACTCTGTAGAATTGATTTGCCTAACTCCCAAGTAATTTTGAAAACTGACAATATTTTGAGGTTATTCTGTGTTATTTCAAAATTTAATTATGTGGCATGTATATTTCTAATTTAATCTGCATGTGTTACAATGGGGTAGACTCTCTGATCATCTTTAGGGTCATTTTCAGATCTGCAATTGTAGGAATCTCCAACACCTTTATAAATCAGAGGCCTGTTACAAATCCAGATAGACAAAATATTCTGTTCTGCATTCTTTTGTCACACCAGATCCTCTAGTCGCATCCTCTCATGGGTTTGAGAGGTCTTCGCTCCGTGGGTCTCGCATCTCCCCCTTCCAGAATTTGGATGACCGAGGTGCTGGGAGATCCATCAGTGCTGCTTATCTGAGCCAGTGCGGATAGTGACGGAGGGGAAAGAGCGAGAGCAAGAGCGAGAGCGAGAGCCAGAGCGAGAGAGAGAGAGAGAGAGAGAGAGAGAGAGAGAGAGAGAGAGAGAGAGAGCTGGGTAGGAGGCACAGTGGGTTGGAAGTGATCAGGGTATTGTCATCATTTAAGATGGAATGTATTCATCCCCTCTATTTAAATAAATCTGAGGCTGAGAATATTCACCTGCAAGCCAGGGAGCCCCTGCATATCAATGACTTCAGATGTGCTTTAAAGGGCTGAGAGCGAGCGGCCCTAATTGCGGCTCTTGTTCTTGATCCCAGAGAGTCTCATAGAGTGATTTTCAGCGCAGGTAGACACAGGCCGGGAAGGCGCGCGGCAGGGAGTGCCGTCCGCGTCCGCGGGGCTGAGGACCTTGGGCCTGGGCGAGAGACAGCACGGGATGCTCCCAGAGGGAGAAAGCCACGTGATCTGTTCTCTCCCTGCCCCACTTGCCCCTGTGCACACCAAGAGACTGGCTGGGAACAGAGGAACCCTACGTGCCCATTAACATTTTTCTGCCTTTGAAACCCTCGGGGAATTCTAAATGAGAACTATTTACCGTACTCGAGGAGGGTGTTCTTCAGCTCCATGCTCGGGCATGGCCGCTTTCAGTTTTAGCTCCAGGCCAGTGTAACCTGATGAAGAGACACAGAGGGCCTCAAATTGGCTCCCCTGGGAAGATTTCCTATTTTTAGTCAGGGGCCTTAGTAACTAATAAAAAAAATTCCTATCAGGGCTTTTTAGAAATATTTTCCCTCTTTGCTTTCTTAGGGCACTACAAGGTGTTTTTTTTTTAAATATATCATTTATTTTAATTAACAGTATTAAGCAGATATATCTAGTATGTCCCAAGAGTGTTTGAGCATTTAGCTTCTAGCTGAACTGTTCCCTCTGTTAGACTAAGAAGTTATCAACAAGAAAAATGAAGACAAGTGACTCCTGATCTCTGGATGAACAGGCATAAAAACGACGTGAACACTTTGTATTGGAGGGAAAATAATTTTCTTTCTGCTCTTCTAAGTGCTTCTGGCTGGTTTGACAATGAAACCGACATGGACAGATGGACCAGAGAAAATCACCAGATTTATTCCGTATGCACTTGCAGGGGACCCTGTGGGGTGTGGGGCCTGAGGACACACTGGGGGCGAGGGAGGCTTCTGTGCTTCTAGAGGAAGAGAAGGGGGTGAGGCCTAGGATGTCCCCACGAGAGCGAGCCAGTCCCAGGCAGACGAGAAAGAGCCACCATGCGGTGGACCAGCTCTTGCTGGGCCACCAGAAACAATGGGCCATGAGTGGGAGTGGGAGGGAGTCCAGCAGCTGGTGGACTTGGGTTCTAGTCTGTCCACCGCACTGAAGTCTTGTCCTGACGCTGAGGTGGTAGCTCCCTTCCTCTAAGCAGACTTTTCTATAGGATTGCCTTTAGGGAGATAAAGGGGGAGGGCCCAAGTTTCTTTCCTGAGACTTCGATCTCGAAAAATAACCAGCTTAAAATAGTATCCGGAAAAGGCATATTTGGGAGTGGCACACTCTTCTTCCTCTCGTCTGCAACCCGCCCACTGGCGGCGCGTGACTCGTCTCGATGTTTTAAGACACTGCTGTCAGCAGAGGCAATGAGCAGTTTGGGATCATGACGCCTTCTTGGAAGAGTTCAGTTTTGACAGAGGGAACTTTTTAGCTGAGTTATTCTTCATACTCTTTTTCCCCGAAGGGAATAGTATACCTGTGTGTGCTCAAGGTCATGACTTGGCGTAAGTGTTAAATTAATGGAGCATTGGCCGTAGGATACTGTGTATCATGAAGAAAAATTCATGACTTCTGAATAGTTTTTTTACTTCTGTGATATCTGAGAATAGAAGCTTGATTGATAGGGATATTTCAAAATAAGTCAAATTCTGATTTTTGTGGCTTAGAGAATACTTCCTATAACATATGTCACAGGTGATTTAACTTCACCATAAATCAAGTCTGCAGTGATCAGGGCATTAATCCTATAGTATAGTATCATTTAAGCAAAATTTGACAAATTTATATTTTCATTTCCTTTCCAAAAAAAAATTGTAGAAATCATCTCATACAAAAAAGAGTGATTCAGAAAATATTTTTGATGTGTCATTGTCATTACTCAAATATTAAAATATTATTTGTCCTTTTTCATGAGACATTTTTCTTAGTAAATTGTGGGGAGAATTTTAGTAATTAAAGTCACTTAATTAAGTTACTGACTTAGGTAATTAATTATGGAGTTAATTCTATCGTTATAACCATACTTTGAAAGGATATTCAGTTGCATCCCAAACTTGCAACTCAGGGAATACCAAGTTTAAATTTAAACTATAATTAGATTAGAGTTTCACTGTATTCTTTTTTTAAGATTTTATTTATTAATTTTTTTAGAGAGAGGGAAAGAGAGGGAGAAAACGCGGGAGAGAAACATCCATGTGAGAGAGAAACATTGATGGCTTGCCTCTCCTACATGCCCCAGCTGGGGACCACACCGCAAACCCACAAACCAGGCACGTGCCCTGACCGGGGATGCACTGGCAGCCGTTCACTCTGCAGAGTATCGCTCAACCCACTGCGCCATGCCGATCAGGGTGGGTTTCACTGTGTTCTCAGTGCAGAGAGAATTGGGACATGGCGTGATGGAAGTGACAGGTTCCAAACTCTTTGTTTCCGACCTAGGGGGTAGGCGATGATCAATGGTAAAGCAGATAGAGTGAGTCACATGCCTGAGTCATAGTGTATGTGAGGTGAAGACAGAGAGGACAGGACATACTGTGGTAGTTGTGGGCAGGTGAAAGAATGGCCCCCAGAGGTGATGGAGGGAGGCTCACCCCTGTCCAAGAACACCAACCACAGACAACTCCAGCTCGACATGGAGACCTGGTGTTGGCAGAAGGTACTCGGAGAGGTGGGACTGGGCATCTTCGGGGTTCTCACAGCTTCCAAGCAGTATGCAGTGGGCCGTGAGTACCCACTTGCCACGTTAAAGGGATGCAGAGCAATGAGAAGCATGGTGGCAGCTTAGGATCAGACTTTGAGTCCCAGTGAGAAGGTGAAGGCAGAGGAGCAGTTGGACTTCAGTTCCTAGTGACAAACACAGCAGCTGCTGCATGTTGGACCGCGGTCTGTCCTCCACCTCCATGCACCTACAGAGTTGCTCATCCCCTTGGGTTTGAAGAGAAGTTAAAGAAATAGGGAAATGTGGCAACTTGAGGCTTACAGAGTCAGGAGATATGCCTGGAGGGAAATTCTTACATGCTGAAAGCAACCATGTTTGTTTACCTGACTTTACATTGATTTCATTGTCCTTTCCTACCCACTCACACCCCTCCCTATGTCCAGCTTAGCAGATGGGGACATTTAAAAAGACACGACCGGTCAAATATTAGTATAGAATTTAATTACACTGACATTAGATTAATACTAGCATCGCAATATGCTTTGATCAATATGCTTTGAATTTTTTAACATCTTGACCATTAAAAGGATTGTATTCAGGATTTCTTTAGTGATTTTACTAAATCTCCACTTTAAAATAATACATTTTAAGCATGCTACAAGGGCGTCTCCTTGAAATGGTGCAATTTTGCAAGCATTTAGGAGTCTTTCTCTTTACAGAAGGCAAGAAATTACTCAGGGCCAGGCTGTGCCTCACCCTGTCTTTTAATCCTGTGGTTTAGGTGAGTGTCCATAAAGTGTATTTCCTAAGCATATGAATCTTTGCATATAAGAAATACTAACTATACAGCACTTGTGTGGAGATTATAAACATTAATAGTGAGTACAGAATATAGTATTGAAAAAAAGAAATATGGGTAGCAAAATACACCACCTTCTTACCTTTAATTAAATTACTTCCTAATTCTTTTTGCTATATTTTAGTTTTAGTATTTCTCTGTAGTGAGAGGACTATGATATTTTAACTACCTAATTTCAGAGTTACCTACTATAACTACCTATAACTACCATAACTACCTAATGTAAGAGAAGAGTAGGGCTCCAACCATTTTAAACATGTTGGCTGAAGCAACCAGCATAGTTTGCAATAATAAAAACTTGGAGATTCTGCCTTTTTTGGCATACACATGTGCATATTTTTTTGTAGGAGAGAGAGTTAGTAATTTGATAAAGAGTACAAGGAGCACATTGCCAGCTGAAATCAGTGTTGTTGGAAATAATGACATTCTAATTGCACTACGCTGTTTAATAATTCCATTTTTATTAAAAAAGGAAATTGTATTTGTTCTGAGGACTCCTTAAATACTCCAAAATGACGAGGCTAAACAATGGTAAGTAAAGAGAGAGGGAAATATTTTGGAATATTATAAAATGTTGCAGAAGTGAAAGCCTCGACACTTTTGTAATCATGTACACGTTCCCCGATTTAATTTGTGCCTTTGAATCAAACTCCATGCTAATTATGATGAGCGATTTACCTGCAATACTTCAGTTACCCAACTGATAAGAAATTCACAAGACAGCAGAATTGACATTGCATATTTTGTATGGATTAAGGTTGGGTTGAAAAGAATGAAATCCTTGCTATTTAGTAATGTCTCAAGCACAATGGTAGTTTTAGTTCAGAGGGAAAACTTAAAATAAAATGCTTAAACTGTGTTTCCTCTACTCAGTCCCTGTTCCCTTGGCTTAGCTCTAGGGCGTGTGGATACATTAAAACACTTCCTAAAACTGAAATTCTGCAGTGAGTGCAAAAACTAGCCATAACATCCAGTTTAGCATAATCAAATGCAAATTTTAGCAACCATTTTCAGAGTAATACATGCACTCAAGGTTTTTCAGCATGCTTTTAGATTTAATAGTTCTGAGATGTGAGCTATATATAAAAAATTAATCTTAAGTGTATTTGGAATTTCTCCTTTAAGCACATGATTTTACTAGGTAATTATAAGGCAGAACAGAAAGATGTGATTTTTTTAATGTTTAAAGTTTTCTAATGTCTATTGCTTTATTAAAGTATGTATGTATATATGAAGAACTTGTGGCTTTTCATTTATTCTTCATACATGAATTGCAGAGGTGGATTTCACGTATACTTTATAACACAGATTCTGCTTGTGTATTTGATGAAAAGCATATATCAACAAGGTTTTGTGTTGAGGCCTAAAAGATACAAATGTGCATTTATTCGTATGTTTTCTCCTCATGGAGAAGTTTCTTCCCCATCAGACCTGGCCTCACCTTAGCAGCCCTCTTAGACATATTAGAAGGCTGTTTTCAGTAAGTTGAGTTGACATAATTAACACCTGTTGCTATTCTGATCTTAAGAGAATTTTTTAGTCACTTTAGGTCCTTTGGCATATACTACATGTGTGAATATGCACACACATCTATGTGAATGTGCATTTAAATGCATATACACATACACATGTAAACATATTTCACATTTAATGCATGTATAATGTATGCTAGAGTTCCTCGGTTAATGTTCAGCTAAATATTACACATTAAGCACAACTGAAATCATGCACTATCTATAATAGCCTCAATGTACTGAAAAGCCTACCAAAATACTTGATACTCTTCCTATGAGTAGGTTTTCATTTAAACATGTCCCACTCCCAAAACCGTGTGATTTAAGCCAGGTCACAACTCCGGAGGAAGTCTCATAAGTAGGAAGACAGCAAGAAACTCAAAAGAACTGAATCCAGCACAAATGTTTCATTGCATTGATAGCCTTCCTAGGACTGCACAGTGTAAAAATTTACAATGCATAGGTTAAAAGAAGTCTTAAGTACTTTTTTCTGATTCCTGTATTACTTTCTATTGATTGATTGGTTGATTGATTGATTGTATTGAGAATTGAGAGTTCTCTTCCTGCAATGCACCCGGGCATCTGTGGGACAGCTGTGGAAACAGGCATGGCTCTATTAGGGATGGGGGTTGTAAGTTTTTCATTTTCACCCTGGTTAACAAAATACAGAGAATGTGAAAATGGAAAGGAAATACAAACTAATACAGGTTGAGGACATCTTGCTTTTTCTGTTAAGAAACTTTGGGACAGATCAAAGTGCCCTTTTCAGAAAAATCCCTTTCAGCAGTAGAATGTGTCCTGTGTACGAAAGAGGCAGGTGGCTGGGGGGCTCCACCCACCCCACCTTTGAGCTGGATAACTTTGGTCACTCGTCTGAGTCTCTGTGTCTTCCACCCATAAATTGGGAATGATAGCATCTACCTTGCAGATACATTGTGAGAATTAAATGGCTTAAGCTCTCCATATACCACTTAGTTCCCAGCTCATAGGCTGGGAACTGAACATTTTAGATAAATACAACATTATCGATATTATTTCCATTATTAGTCTGCAGTGGTCCATTTTGATATTATTGTTAGATTTTTTTCTATTATTTTAATCTCTTATTTATACTATGGGATAGAACATGGGGATCACAATATGATTTTAAAGCCTGTATTAAGAGGAGTATTAATTATCTGGCACCAAAGCATTTTTGAAGTTAATCTCCTGGAGAGTCTTTTTAATTACAAAGTTGAGGGTATTTGATCAAGGTAATCCCTTGCTCCACTTTTAATGTCATACCGTCTGCTGTGCTAGCCAAGTAAAAGGGCCGTGCATTGAAAATTAGGGTTACCCACACATCACCATTCCCGGGAACACATCGTGGACCTGAAGAGGATGCCTTCTGAAAGCTAATGAGCAGCGTCTGTCCTACGGCAGGCATTGAGTGTAAAGTAGGGAGTTAACTGTCTTTAATGCTTAGAGTGATGAAGACAGGCATGTTTTGGTCTATATCATTGACCTTGATAATCTGGCCAACTGTGTTCTGTAACATCAGTGGATTCAATTGAACTTGCAGCGTAGTTACAACTCAATCATTTCCTACCTGGGGCTCACCACGGGAAGGCTCAGTTCCCGGAGAAAAAGGTGACTGAAAAGCACATTTCTGTATCTTACACTCCCTAAGAAATCTATAAGGTTTTAAAAATGTCAGCTTGATCTTTTCAAGGTTCTATTTCAAGAGAGCTATTTTAAAGTCTCTTGTTCTGTAGGGAATATAATTCATGTTTGTGTTCTAATAGTTAATCCAAGACTAGCAATCTATCATGATGACAAATTGTTATCAGAGTACTGTCAACCCCAATGTTCTTTCTAATTCAAATTCAGATGCTAATTATGCTGAATATGCTGAGCATTTATATGCCAGCATATGGAATCCCTCATATATTTCATTAGGTATCTGCTATAAGGCACTGCTGTGAGACACTATCAAGTTTCAGAAAAGGATAATCCATATTCTGTTCCTTCCACAGACTGGCCAAATACATTTTTTTAAACCTGTATAGGAATATTTTTATTGGGTGTATAAATATGTTGTTGCTCCTATAAACTAACAAAGCAAGAAAAGATTACTTTGACCCACGGCTGCCAATTTCAATTCACTTCTGGACAGTAAACCTCATAAAAATTTACATATACTTTATTTTTAATTCTCCTTTTTGCATTTTTTGTATCTAATTAGGGCATACCCACAATCTTATAGTGTGGCCTGTTCTTACAAAGAACTCTAAGAACGTCCATGTTGTTAAAATCAATGGTCAGTTGACTCATTTCAGTTCTAATAGGCTCTATTTCCATTTATTAGAGACTTATCTATGAGCAGATAGGCCACATGATATGACTTATGGTTTCATTTTCCCAGAAAAGAGGAGAATCTCTCTCCCAAATCATGGAATAGAGAGTTCTTAACCTCAATATGATTGGGTACAATTAACTGCTATCCAGTTTCCCTTGCTGATCAACATCTGGACATGCTGTCCACAGTTAGTCTATGCTCTAATGGTGGATGTAGCTTATACATACAAGGGGGTGTGATGGTGTGTGTTTATCAGACTTCTTCCTGGAAGTAGGAAAATAGTGTCTTTTTTAAGATTCATCAGCCATATGGTTTACAGTTGGATATTTTACCAAAATTAGGATTCTGTCAGGAAGAAGATATGGGAGAATAGAAGGAATGGATAGTAGTGAGTGATCATAAGTAGTTTTAAATTCATTTTCTCTGTTGTTTTTTTTGGTGAGAATCGTGTCAGGTACAAGCACGTCAGCTCTTGTCTGCCCACACAAATGTACAGCTAATAAAAATGCAATGCAATGCTTGGTATAATGCATGCATATTAGTTCGTATATTCTGTGTATTTCATATTAAACAAGCTCTTGCCTGGCACATGATGTTCATTCTGTCTGGCATATCCTTCTAGACTCATTTTGCCTGGTTCCAACTCCATACATTACATCATTTAGTCGTTATTCATTCAAGCAGTTATTAAGCATCTATTTCTATGCCTCATATCCTGTTAAGGGCAATACATGAACTAGAATCTTGGATGCTTTCTTGACCTCAGCTGATCTGAGTGTGGTCTTGGAGACTCCCGTAGATCTTTGCCAAAAAGTCATTATTCAGCCCTGGCTGGCGTAGCTCAGTGGATTGAGCGCGGGCTGGGAACCAAAGTGTCCCAGGTTCGATTCCCAGCCAGGGTACATGCCTGGGTTGCAGGCTATAACCCCCAGCAACTGCACATTGATGTTTCTCTCTCTCTCTCTATCTCCCTCCCTTCCCTCTCTAAAAATAAATAAAATCTTAAAAAAAGTCATTATTCTGTGTATATTTCCCACCTTGTAGGGAAAAGAGCCACTTGGCATGGGGCTGCTCTTGCAAATACTCAAGTATCAAGCCAAATTGCCCCAGTAATGATCATACCTGTAACAGGAGCCACTATCCTGAAGGCCAGCAGAGAGAGGAAGCATTTTTCTCTTTTACTCTCTGACTGTTGTGTTGAGCACTAATAGAAATGAGGCAAGGGCCAAACTAAGGAGTCCATTCTGTTGCCTTTGTCCAGGTGAGAGTAGCAGTTGTGGAGGTGATAAGTGGCCAGTTAAAGCACACAGTTGAAGATGTTGATGAAAAGTGAGAAAGACAGAGTTGTGAAGGTGGCAGTAGACACTCTTTAAAGGACAACAATGATGAGGTTATTTAGCAGAGGATGAATTTAGAATAAAGTATGTTTTGGGGGAGGAATCAAAATCACTTGGACTTTGATTTATTGAGTTTAGTTAGCCTTCTAAGTGGAGATGCCCAGAATATTGGAGCATGAAGCTCAGGGAAGAAATCCATGCTGAAGATACAAATTTGTGAGTCGTCATGGTAAAGATGGCGTCCAAACCCCTGACACTAGATGAAGTCATCAAGGAAGTCAGCGTCAACAGAGGGAAAAAGAGGTCCGTGCTAGGACTTGAAGTGCTCCAGCACTTAGAGGTTGTGGAATGAGGGTAGCCAGCACAAGACTGTGCAGAAGCAGCCGGTGCTGGCACGACAATAAGGAGAAAGCCATGTCCTGCAACTCAAGCTCACTCTAGACATACAAAGTCCCTTCGAGAATGTTCATAAAGTTCAAATTGCAGACCTGCCTTCATCTTTAACCTTCTTGGATGGTTTCTCATGTTCGTTGCCCTTTCTAAATTTTAGTCTCCAAAATTAAACAGCATCCCAAATTCATTCTGACAGTGCAGGGGATAGTGCACTTATCAATTCCTGTGATAAGCACCCTATAACTCTATTAATGCTGCCTTGGATTAAATTAGCTTCTGCTAGCTTGTCATATTATTTGCTTTGATTAACTGAAAATCCCCAGATCTTTGGCACATGAACTGTTTTCAAGCCGAGGCTCCTCCATGCTTTAACATTTAGTATTGATTTTTGGAAATTATATCAAGAAATATTCATTTGTCCTTATTAAATGTCATCATTTGGTTTCAGCTGATTTTTCCTTCCAAGTTTATTTATTTATTTTTTATTTTTTAAATTATTTTTATTGAAGAAAAGTCCTTTCAAGTTTATTTTGATTCTTAAGTCAGCAAGCAAATGAAATAGTTATGGTTTTATCTAGATGCCACCGAAACCGGGTAAGTGCACATTAATTGCCTTCTCCAACTCAGCGGGGGAAGTGGTCAGAAGACAGAAGGTGTGTAGCTCCCTACTAGAACCCTAGACACAGAACAATGTTGATTCTTTGCGCCATTGCAAAAAGACAGTAGTTCTTGTTAGCGGCTCTGGTACTTGCAACACATTTTAAAAGTCAAATTACAAGTCCAGATTTTAGTCTCACTCTAAAAGAGTAAGCGTGTTTATGATTGTATAATTAGAGAATAAGGACCTAATGAAAACATTTTCTCCTTCTGGCACAGTTAAGAAATGGCTTGCCATTACTGACTGAAATGAGTTGTCACCTCTTAACTAGGATAGCCATCTAATCGTTACTGAAAGTCTATAAGCTGGATGTTACACACATCTCCATGTTGCAGGAAAGAGAGAAAGAAAGAAAGCTGAGACTAGAGAAGTGGGGATCGTGCCTCTTTAGCCAGCCATCAGCACTTCAAAGATGAAGTCAGTGCATCACACCAGCAAATGACTGCAGAGCTTAGGTGCCTGTTCAGTAGGTTCTCTCAGCCCCTCGCAAACGCTGGCTCTCTAAGGGACCAGCACAAAACAGAAAAACTAAGGGATCTCCCCACCAGATAGGATTACTACAGGTATTTGCAGCTATATACCTTTGCATTTTTGTATATATATTTATTTAGAAATTAAAAAAACTGAATCCTTACTATATGAATATTTCAAAACCTGCCCTGTTTTTTGGTTTAAAAACATGCTTTGAACACATTCCCATGTGTCTAGATGAACAACATTAATTTTAGTGAGCACATAGCTTCTACTTGAAGGATGACTCATATGCAATCAATCTCTTATTATCTAACTTTGTTTCTAAATTTTTAAAAAAGCATTTTAAACAAAGCTAATAAAAATAGTGACTATACAGTTTTAGCCATTATAATACAGTGGTGTGAAATCACATTAACCTAGATTCTAATCCAGGGTGCCCCATGAAGTGGTGATATTAATCCCTGGTGAATTATTTAGATCCTGTAGGCTTCAGATTGCTGATGTTTAAAGGGTGTGATAACAGGGTTGGCGTAGCAGAGCTGAGATGTCAGTAAAGAAAGAGAATGCAGAGACCGAGGAGACCTCCGGCCGAGATGGAGGTGTAGGTGAATGCACTGTGCCTCCTCGCGCAACCAAAATTAAGGACAACAAAAATTTAGAAACAAACAAACAAACCCAGAACATACAGAAAATTGAACTGCACGGAAGTCGAGACAACCATCCAGACCAGTAAGAGGGGCGGAGGGGCTGGCAGAGAGGTGTCTCGGCAGGAAAAAGCAGCGGCTAGCAGACCCTGGTGGCAGACCCCGGGAGCAGGCATGGGGAAGCTACGAACAGACCCAGTGAGGTGCGCAAGTCAGCTGGCTGTCTGAAGTCACACATTCGTGTGCAGCAGATAAACCAGGTGAAAATGGGGAGAGAGACAGACCGAGCAACCCAGGGCCCTTGCTCCAAGAAATGAATCCTAAAAGCACAGACTGAAAACACTTGTGGAGGTTGAGGTGCTGGGAGAGACTCCCAGACTCACAGGAGAATTCGGTGGAGAGACCCACAGGGTCCTAGAATGTACACAAGCCCACCCATCTGGGAACCAGCAGCAGGAGGGCCCAATTTGCTTGTGGGAAGTGGCAGGGGGGACTGAAATCCCACAGAGAGCTGAGCAAGTGTCATTGTTCTCTCTCTGACCCCGCCCCCACATACAGCATCACAACCCAGCAACTGGGTTGCCCTGCCCTGGTGAACACCTAAGGCTCCGCCCCTCACATGTAACAGGAGTGACCAGACCCCCACCAAAAATGGCTCAAACGGAAGAACAAATCAAAGCGCCAGATCCAAAACTTTTAAGCAAGCAAGACATAGCCAACCTATCAGATGCACAGTTCAAAGCACTGGTGATCAGGATGCTCACAGAATTGGTTGACTTTGGTCACAAATTGGATGAAAAAATGAAGGCTACACTAAGTGAAATGAAGAAAAATGCACAGGGAACCAATAGTGATGGAAAGAAAACTGGGTCTCAAACCAATGGAGTGGACCAGAAGGAAGAAAAAAACATCCAATCAGAAAAGAATGAAGAAATAAGAATTCAAAAAAATGAGGAGAGGCTTAGGAACTTCCAGGACATCTTTAAACATTCCAACATCCAAATTATAGGGGTACCAGGAGGAGAAGAGGAAGAGCAACAAGTGGAAAAGTTATTTGAACAAATAATAAAGGAGAATTTCCCCAATCTGGCAAAGGAAATAGACTTCCAGGAAGTCCAGGAAGCTCAGAGAGTCCCAAAGAAGTTGGACTGAAGGAGGAACACACCAAGGCACATCATAATTACATTACCCAAGATTAAAGTGAAGGAGAGAATTCTAGAGGCAGCAGGAGATAAGGGGGTAATCACCTACAAAGGAGTTCCCCTCAGACTGTCAGCTGATTTCTCAAAAGAGACCTTATAGGCAAGATGGGGCTGGAAAGAAGTATTCCAAGTCATGAAAGAAAAGGACCTATATCCCAGATTGCTCTATCCTGCAAAGCTTTCATTTGGAATGGAAGGGCAGATAAAGTACTTCTCACATAAAGTCAAGTTAAAGGAGTTCATCATCACCAAGCCCTTATTATATGAAATGTGAAAGGGACTTATCTAAGAAAAAGAAGATAAAAAACATGTATAGTAAGAGGCAGTAAACTCACAATTACTAACAACCACACCTAAAACAAAAACAAACTAGGCAAACAAATGGAACAGGAACAGAACCACAGAAATGGAGATCACATGGAGGGTTAGCAACAGGGAGTGGGAGGAGGAGAGAAGGGGAAAAGGTTCAGAGAATAAGCAGCATAGATGGTAGGTGGAAAATAGACAGGGGAGGGCAAGAATAGTATGGGAAAGTTAGAAGCTAAAGAACTTATGACACATGGACATGAACTAGAGGGGGGGAATGTAGATGGGAGGGGGTGTGCAGGGGGGAGGTGAGTAAGGGGCGAATGGGACAACTGTAATAGCATAATCAGTAAAATATATTTTTAAAAAGGAGAATGCTAGAAAAAAACTTAGAATAATGCCTGGGAAATTATGAACTATTATTTTTGCACTTACATCGGCACAAACTATCTCATTATCTTTCTAGTACCCAACTGACACCACACATAGTTAGTGCCAATATTATGGACTATATTCCCCCTGCTGTACTTTACATCCTGTAACTGTTTTCTAACTACCAATTTGTACTTCTTAATCTTTTCACCTCTGGACCTAGAAGGTATTATGCTCAGTGAAATACGCCCGTCAGTGAAAGACAACTATCTTATTTATATAGACTAAACCTCTGAAAGGAAAATTCGGGGAACATAAAATATTTATAACTTTCTCCACTATGATGTATATATGCAAAGTTTATTCCCAGAAATGCTTTACTGGGGCCCATTAAAACTTTACAACAGCAAGTGCAACACCTTTAATTACATAGCTGTAGATCATAGTTTTTTAGTATCGTTACTTAAATTGGAAATGGCATGGAAAGGTTGATTTTCCTAAAAGAGACACATAAGCCACTTATGTCCTCGGGTTTCCTTTGGCAAAAATGAAGTTTTCTTCCTTTTATTTCATATAAAATTTAATAATTTCTTCCCAAAGAAATTATTAAATTCTTGGATCTTTAGATCCAATTTGGTGGATACATGTACATGACCCTATACTAATAAAATTCTCAAAAGAGAAGCTGAGAAAATAAAAGTAACGGGAAAGGAATGAAAAAGGGATTTGGAGCCGAGTTTCCCATCAATAAAATAGCAAGGAATGGCATTCTGTCACAACCTTCCATGTAAGTAATTAGGTGACCATTTTAGCGCATGTGTCCCTGTGACAGTTCCATCCGACAAGTGTGAGGAGGTATCTCACATGGTTTCAATTTGCATGTCCCTTAGGACTGGTGACATGGAGCATCTTTCCATGTGTCTATGGGCCATCTGTGTGTGCTCTCTGGGGAAATGTCTATTCAGGTCCTCTGCATATTTGTTTAAATCAAATTATTTGTTTTTGGTGTTAAGTTTTATAATTTCCTTGTGTATGTTGAATGTTAATCCCTTATGTGGTATATTATTAGTGAAATCATCTCCCATTCAGTGGAAATGGCCAGCTATTAAAATAGTTACAGTTATAAAATACAGTATAGAAAATATGGTCATGAATACAGAGGTTGGCAAAAGTAGGTTTATAGTTGTCTGAATGGAAAACAATACAACAATTAATAAATATAACGTAAGAACATACTCTGTGTTTCGTGTGCTCACAACTGTACACCCGCTTTTGCCCCACCCTGTATGGTGTCAGATGGTTACTAGGCTTACTAGCGTGATCTTTCCATAAGGCATATAAATGTCTAGTCACTGTGGTTTACACTCGAAACTAGTATCATATTGTATGTCAACTGTAATTGAAAAACAAGGTTTTAAAAAGTCCCTGAGCCCTCTATCCCTATAATCTGGCCGAACATACCAATGCTTCTGGCCCCTGCCGAAGGTCTATGATTGACTCTGTGAGAACCAAGAGTTTAATTTACTGGAAGGGTAGGAAGCAGCAAACCACACTGATGCACAACATATCCGTTCCACAGGAAGGGCAGGTGCAATGTGGCCCCTGCACTGACACCCCGTTATTAACCCGGAGGAGAGGTGTGTCCTTGGAAACCGTGTCTAATCGAAACCACCTGCTTGTTTGTCAACACATGGAAAGCAGCAGCCACCTGGAAGTGGTTTTCATTATTTGGGGATTACACAGGTGTCAAAAGTGACAAAAGAGAAATATTGTTAGTGATGTTGCTCGCGGATACAGATGGTGCCTCCTTCTTTATCTCAGATTTCCTCGTGAATGTTGCCTAATTATCAGTCCATACATTTATATAATATTTGCATTATGAAATGTTCACATTTTACCTTATACATCACAACTGTACTTAGGAAAATGAATTTCTTGTTCTTTATTTCACTACTCACGCTTTATTTAATAACAAGGATTCTATGTTGGAAATCTACTTTTAATTGCAATACTGGCGGGAGCCTTGGATGATTAACTACAAAGAGCCTCTGTCTTAGGTTTAGTTTTTTTTTTTTAACTTACTTACAGAATATGGAAATGAAGTAATGCAAATAAAATTTGAATTTTAGGAAATGGAATTTTAAAAAAGGATTTTATTTGTGCATTTATAGAGAGGGAAAGGGAGGGAGAAAGAGGGAGAGAAAC
The DNA here is from genome assembly GCF_019186645.2 of Phyllostomus hastatus. Classification (NCBI taxonomy): domain Eukaryota; kingdom Metazoa; phylum Chordata; class Mammalia; order Chiroptera; family Phyllostomidae; genus Phyllostomus; species Phyllostomus hastatus. Next base: position 19,092,001 of record NW_025333607.1, on the reverse strand, counting down.
ATCAATGTGTGGTTGCTTCTTGCATGCCCCCTACTGGGGACCTGGCCAGCAACCCAGGCATGTGCCCTAGACTGGGAATTAAAAAGCTTTTTCAGCTTAAACAGCTTGTTAAATGGCAGAGACTGGATTTATCCCCAGGGCTTTTGATTTAAGTTTATGTCACTATTCACAGTTTATTTTGCTCACTAACAAAAATACGATTTTACTCTTTAATACTATAAACGATGTGCTAAAGGTAGTAGCAGCAGGGAGTCTTGCATAACTGCCACGTAGTTACGGAAGCATCTAGAACTCAGACAGCAGGTCTTGCTGACTGACAGATGGCCACGCAGATCCCCATGCTTCCCCGAGGACAGGTGAGGCTAGGACTGGGTCACGGTGCTTTCCTGCCTCTGCACAGACTCGCGAGGCCATGCCGTCGCCCTACAGTCTGGAGGAAGTCAGTAATGTCTTCCATGAATCAGAAGCCAAGTTCTATTGCTGTCATTTTGATCCCAGAACAAGAAATTTCGGTTCTCCTTAAACTGACGGCCCACTAAAAATTTTTAAAAAACACACAAAGGAATTGCTCGATGAATGACCTCATACATAACGCCCAGTTCGATGTTTTCCCGGTCAACATCAGATGAATAGCGAGGGGAAAAACGCGCCCAGCCATGGGTGTGTGCCAATGTCCTAACTCCAAGGGCCCCCTTTCACACGCCTCTCCACCTGCACCACTGAGCAGAAGCGGATCAATACCGCATCTGTTCTGGGTTGTCAGTCTGCCAGTCCCAAGAGGCGAAAGCACTTGAGAAAATTGAGAAGGAGACTGGGTCCACATGACTGCAGCGAGCTGAACTGACGGTAGGATTCGCGAGTGCTGGTTTGGGTGGCTGTGGCTCCTTTACACGGCGGGGACCACAAGGTGCATAAATAACACGGCACGTCCACGTGGACTGCATGCAAGCAGACCTACCAGACTGTGCCGGAGCCATCTCAATGGCTGCTGATTTTGTGAAAGGAATATATATGTACATAGAAGGATCAACAATTTTTTTTAAGGATTTTATTTATTTATTTTTAGACAGGGAAGGGAGGGAGAGAGAGAGAGAAACATCAATGTGTGGTTGCTGGGGGCCGTGGCCTGCAACCCAGGCATGTGCCCTGACTGGGAATCGAACCTGCGACACTTTGGTTCGCAGCCCATGCTCAATCCACTGAGCTACGCCAACCAGGGTGACAATTTTTAAATATTTGAAAGCAGGCGGATTCATGAGAAGGGCCTGCGCATTGTCAGATACAGGACAGCTTTGAGTGGCATGCTTTCGAAGGAGAAAAAGTTTAATGAATATATACTTTGCTTCAGCATTTGCCAACAGTCGGGTGTCTTTTGCTCAGGAAGATCATTAAGGACCGAGTTCCCCACTCCCTGTCTCCTTTAAAAAAAATCGAATTTTGGCTCAGTGTGGTCTTTTGCAGAAATGTTGAGGTTGGGATTTTTTAAAATGTATTACTCTGTTAAGTTGAAGGATGAGTTTGTTTGGACTTGTTAAGTAAGTGTGCATGCCCAAGTTTCCCGGCAGCCACTGAATGTGCACTTTGAACCGAAAACAATGTTTTCGTTTGTGGTGGTGTTGTAGGAGGGGGAATGTAAATCCTGGCTGTGTAGACAAGGAAAGATGTGACAGGGTTTCTAAGTATGAAGTCATTAGGAGGAGAGGTGGGGAGGATTAAAAAAAAAGAGCTCAAGATTCTCTGCAAGTATATTCATGTATCTTGGTTTTTCCTTCTCATTTTATACTTCAGTGAAAAGGGTAAATGTAACTGGAAGGTTCATTGTAATGCAAGCTTTTAGACTTCCTGAAGTAGAAAAATATACATATATTTTAAAGAGAAGAGTTAACATGGAGAGACAAAATGAATTGTCACACATGTTCTCTGCCAGGAATAAATGCGGGTCTTATGCAGCATGCGTATCTATGTTTTGTATGTACACATAATTTTCTGCCACTACCGATTATTTGTGCCTTTGTACTTTACAAATTTATGCAATCTAAGCTTTACTCAGAGGATGTCAGCTGAATATAAAACTTTCTAAAATGGAAATTGCCTTATAAAATCTGAAGAAGTTAATTTCCCCAAATTATCTGTATGAAAAGAAAGAGAACATTGCAATAGTCTTGGAAATAAGTAATGATCCATATACACCTAGGACGTGCAGGATTTCCGTGTGTGCTGAATGGAGTTGGGTTGGGACATAAATGAGAATTAGCTGATGGATTTAATGAAAAAATGTGCTATTCACTGCCATTCATTTACAATATTATTATTTGACATAATGAATCTCTGGCAGGGGTTTATGAATATTTTATATGATTTAGGCTAAAAGGCAAGATAGCTAAAAGGAAAACTCAAGGTCATTGGTAGATATGCATGCGACCAAATAAAATGGTAAGGATCCATTAAAGTTAGAGACAGCAGTGTCTAAAAATGGAAATAAGACATAAATGGATGCTTTTATCACTTTCACCTTGATTTTATGTTAAAAATAGTAAATGAGAGTCAAGTCCGATAATGAAAACAATGTGGACTCCAGTCCTGAACCTCAAGCCTGGCTCAGCAAACGCGTAATGGTCTGCAAGCATCCCAGAGGGTGAGGTCGCGGGCCCCCCGAGAACTCTGCCTACTCCAGTGCTTTTTATGTGGAGGGGAAGGTCAAGGGGGCCAGGTGTTGTCAACACGCGGCATGGGGACCAACACTGAAAGTGTTTCAGATAACACACTTGAGTAAACAGAGACACAAGGACAGGTCAAGCTTCTGGTATAACCGGGGCGTAGCTGGGCGCTCTGCTGTTATGGGCCGGGTAGGAGGGCGGGTCCGTGTAGGAGCTGAGAGGAGCTGTAGCCATGGTCCTACCACTCATTCTTGTGGTTCCCGTCAAATGATCAAGTTGTTTTTGAGCCTCGTAGTTTTTGTTGGTAAAAAAAAAAAGAACTTGACTTACCATCTTATCGTCATAGGTTTGTAACATCATCATGAGGGACATAGAAGATATGTGTATGAGAGATAGAGTGGCGTGACAGAAGTAAGCCTAGTTTGAATGCCTGGCTCCTCTGTTTACTCAATGTTTGCAACCTTGCACAAGATGGATTTTGTCTATGATGGTAAGTCGTGTTATGTATGAAGCCGATGAGCCGTGGAAACGACCTTTACGGGTTGCCAGCATCATGGAAGCGGTGAACCCACAAACCGGGTAGGCCACCCCACCTCTAGATGGACTTGTGTGTTAGCTGATAAGTTTCCTTCTTCGTTTAGTTTGAGCTGGAGGTATTTTTGTTGATCCTAAGAGATCTATCACTCCTTACTTAAATGGGTACTTGACTCGAATCTCGGCTCTGGTACATCTTTCCCACTGGAACTGAGGTGTCTTTCTAAGGAATCACATTCAGTCTCATTGAAAGTGTTAAATACAAGTATTTCCTGGTAGAGGTACGTAACATTTATTTTTCAGTCTAGATCTCTCTCCAGAAGGCCACGCCAGTTCTCGTATCCGTCTGTGTTCATGACATCTTCTTCTGGATATTACTGTAAATAGGCATCTCAAAATGAGGATGTTGAAAATGGAGCTCTTGATGTCTTTCCAAACGTACTCCGCCCGCTCAGATTTCCTCACCATCACTCAGCTACTTGCTTAACTTTAAAGCCCGTGGATTATTCCCAGTGTCCCCTTTCCTCGCTGACCACCTTCAGTGCATTAACAAATACCGCTGACTCCCCCGTTCACCCATCTGGCTCCAACCCATGCCCCAGCCTTAACTCGAGGCACAGTATTTGACCTGGACCGTTACCGCAGGCCTCGCAACAGGACGGAGTGAATTCGCTCCCAGCGGCCGGGGCGACTTCTCAGGAATGTCAATTAGATCGCATCAATCCTTTGACCAAAGATTTTCAGGGATCTTTTTTTTTTTCCTGTTGCTCTTGGCACAAATTCTAAGTCGCTTCCTATAACCTGCATACTTCTTGGACTGGCTCCGTCTCTCCACACCTTTCTTACACCCTCCTGCGCCCCCTCACTCTCAGGCTAGCTTGGTGCGCAGGCGCTTTTCCTGCCTCTCCCTTGTTTATCTCCGCCAGCGGGCGCCCCCCTGGCTTTTCTCACCGTCTTCTCATTCTCAGCTTCCACGTCACCACTTAAATGTCGGAAAAGCGTTTCTTAGCTGCTGGATCCAAATCAGATCCCAGGAAACTTTTTATTTTTAAATTGTTTTGCTGGTTTATTGTTTCCCTTCACTGCACCAATCTCAAGCTGTACTTGCTTTGTCACTGTATTTCTCCACTTGTTTGTTGCTGTCACCTTGCCTCTCTCCCTAGCATGTACACTCCATGAAGGAAACGTCTCCATGTGACTATCGCACAGCTTTCTTTCCACTGCCGAGAACAGTGGCCAGCACGTAGTAGGTCCTCAAGCTGTGCCCTCTTCATGAAGAGGGGAACGGGGGTGCACTAATACATAAGACACAAACCAAATGTCCGCAACAAGGCACATTGTGATGGAGGGGAGAAGCGTGGGCAGGAGTTGTAATGGGACCCACATGGGACCAAAACAGGCGTGTGGGTGAACCAACCAGGAAACAGGAGAAGCGTCAACCACTCTGATGGGACCTGACACCCTTTGACATCACGTGTGTGTGTGTCTGCTTTTGTGATTGTGAAGGAGGTTTTAAATTTTTTCTCAGGTTTTTCCCACTTGCATTGCTTTTTTCTATGCTTTTTATCCTTGTTGATAATATAAATAAGTTCTTCTATCCCCTTATCTCTTTAATAAGGCTGCTGATGCTGTATTTTAACTTCACACTCCTCACTTGGCTTAGAATTATTTTGTTTGCAGAAGTTTTTGCTTGAGTCTTGTGGAGTTGCCAGGTTTAAATCATTTCATCTAGAGCCCTGGCTGGCGTAGCTCAGTGGATTGGGTGCAGGCTGTGAACCAAAGCATCGCAGGTTCGATTCCCAGTCAGGGCACATGCCTGGGTTGCGGGCCACGTCCCCAGTTGGGGCCACGTGAGAGGCAACCACACATTGATGTTTCTCTCTCTCTTTCCCTCCCTTCCCCTCTCTAAAAATAAATAAATAAAATCTTTAAAAAATCATTTCATCTATAAATATCACTATTTTTAGTGCCCTCTTTTTTAGAGTTTATACTACTTTCTCTCTTTTGTTTAATTATGTTGGTGAGAGTATTTAGTATTGTGTTAGATGGTGAAATTGGTTATTTCCACATTCTTGACTTGGCAATAAAACTTCTGGTATTAGCTTGTGAATATGAGGTTTCCTTTTCATATATATTCATGAAAAAGTATATTTTAAATATTAGTGCTTGTTATAGAGCACACAAATATATAAAATACATATATGTAAATGTGTATACATGCATATGTATTACATTGAATTATATATGCATTCTATAGATGTGCATGTAATACACACACTCAATTTCATCCTTCACAGCAGTCACATTCTATAACGCTGCCACCAGCAGTGAATTTTGTGAATTCTGAGACATGCCTCGCATAGAGTACAGTCTCCAACATTACAACAGTGCATCCTGGTAGAGTGTATCTGCTTTATTTTACAAAAGACAAAACAAGGCTCAGACGTGTTCCAGTGACTTGCCTGCGGCTGCCCCCGCCGTGGTCCCGGTGCTGGCGTTCAGCCCCTGCAGGCTGGCTGCAGGGCTGGATTGCGCTGGACCACACTGAGGTCCCCTGCCATCGCCATCCTCAGGCTGCCTCTGTGGGGCATCGAAACAAGGCCGAGTGGCCCTTGGCTGGGCCTCAGGCGAGAGGGTGCCGGTCCGTGGCTCCTGCTGCACTGCCCTGGGCCCGTCCCTGAGCACCGGCCGCAGCACGACAGCTGCGTGTCAGCCTGTAAACGAGATTGCACGTACCGCACTGGCAGATAAAGAGTATTAGTGGCATACAAGTTTATAAATCATGTTGAGAAATCACCGTTCTATTTCACAAAGTGTTTCGTTCACCAAACAGTAATCGGTGTTGTTTCAATGCGTTTCTTTCCAGTGTCCTAAGAGGGGATCATTTGAATGTTCTTCTCAGATATAGTAACATGGCGTGTTACGTTTATGAACGTCCTGACATTTTAGGACCTTCCGGGCTTCCTAGAACACCCTTCTTACTCATCGGGTAATGTTGTTGTTGTTGTTGTTTAATGAAATCCTGGAGTTTATTTTCTGATGTTTTATTTAGATTTTTAATTGACGTTACAACAGAGTTTAGCATGTGAAATATTTATGCCGTGTTTGTTTTGTCTGTATTGATTTACAGTGGCTTCATAAAAACAATTTGGTTAGAAATCTATTTTCTGGAGGAGTTGCAATGGCATGTACAATTATTTGCTCTTTACAACAGTTTGTTTTCGAGAATAATTCATGATCTAGACACTGGAATTACCTCATAAACTATCAGTAGATGGGGAGCTGATGGCTGTTTAATGATGAGTCACAGTCTTCTTGGGGTGTCTTGGGTATAAAACACTGTCTAACAATGACGGGAAAGAATCATAACGCAGATGCCTCGGTCCCCTTGGCCTGGGGCGCCTTCTTGTTGGCCTTCCCGCTGGCGCAGGTCTTGATCATGTGGCAGCAGGCTCTTCCCGAACCACATGGGGCGGTGGCGTCAGTATCATGGGGCCGCCCTTTCCGTCTCCAGCCAGGCAGAGTGTCTTCGCGGTCTAGACGCCTGGGGCACCCTCTCTCAGCCTCCCAGGACTGCACTCCTGCACCACTCTCCTCTATGCGACAGGTAGGTGGCTGCAGACAGGACAGGTGGCCCTCAATCACCCCGGGTTGAAGTTGTGTGAGAGCCACCAGTGTCTGGAGAAGGAGCCGCGGCTCCAGTCTGCGGTGTGTGTACCTCCTGGATGGAGTCTTGGGGAAGGAAGACCCTGGGGCTTCTTATGTCGCCACAGATGCCTGATGTGGGGGCCAGGTGTGCACAGACATGACGCCAAGGTGGTGATGCTTGAGCAGCCTCTGGAAGCCTCGGGAGCTGGGTGGACGCCCAGAGCTGTTGAACTTGACCATGGCTCTGACAGTTCGTGTGACTGGACGGGTCAGTGACTGGTCCACTCGGTGCCGCAGATGGAGGCCACACCAGGGAGGGCCACGGCCCACCCTCCTCTCCGAGGCCAGCTCCTCCGTGGCTCCCAAGAGTCCCCCATCCCATTGCCACATAAGCCTGTTTATTTTTAAACGCATATTTTTCTTTGGGAGGGCTTTAAAAAAGGCGAAAATAGAAAGATCTGTATACGATAGTAATTCCCTCTGAATTCACTGCCGTGTGTTTTATCAGAGTAGTTTTCTCCCTCCTCAAGTTTTTCAGCTTTTTTTAAATGGCTTATTTAGAATTATATAAAGCTTTCAGCAAAATTAAAACTATCAATGGAATTGTAAAACTAAATCCACTTTTGGAGATGAAAGAAGTTCAACTACGTTCTGTACTCCTTATAAATATAGGCACTTATTTCAAAATATTTGTCTACTTGGTGCGGTTATAATATTATTGCAGTTTTTTAAGTGGGCCGAATTTATTGCTTTTTAAAATTCTTTGGCCACTTTCCTTCCTCATGATGGATGCAGATTTTATAGAACCTAAACGTGTCCTGATAGACGTCCATTCCCGTCTGCAGGTGAGTGACCCTCCGAGCACCTGCAGCTCTAACAGGCCAGAGTGGCTGAAGAGACAGTTCAGTGGGCGTGAACGAACTAGTACAGTCCCGAGACTGTTTGTCAGTTGCTTGTGGATTACATCATCCTTACGTTTTTCTTTTTCCCAGCTAAAGAGACCACTTACTTTCTTACTCTGGGTCCCCTGGACTTATTGACCCCACCATCTTATGACATGAGCTATTTCTTATTTAAATTCTCTCAGCAAGACCTGTAGCAAGAACAGAGATAATAAGTGATTGTATGTGAATGCACTTACTTTTTCACGAGGTTGAGTGCGTGTGTGTGAAGGATTACATGTGTCTGTGTGTGTTTTTATTCACTCAGTCGCAGGACTGAAATCCTATTTGACATGATCCGTTTGCAGGCCCCTCTCCCACGCCCCAGTCTTCTCTTTCTTTCCATCAGGCATCATTAGGTGCCGCTCGGGACGCATCAAACTGAACATATTTCATTCTGACTCATCGTATTTACCTCCTTCTTTTTATCTATTTAGCCTCATGAGCCCGAACCTGGGGTCCTTGCTGGGACCTCTGGCCACCAATGTCACTGGCGGGGCCCAAGTGGAAAGTGGAAAGTAGAAAGTAGCATGAAGTAGAAAATGGCCCCCACTCCTCAGGACTCTTTCCTCTCATTTTCTAGACCCTTATCCCAAATTTGTTAATGTTCTAAAACAAAATATCTTCCTGCCGTATGTGTAAAAAATGTAAGAGACTTAAAAATTCTGCAATGTCTCCTTTGTGCGTGGCGACCTTTAGACTTAGGACCTATGTCCCCAACACGCACGGGCCGAGCCGCTGGTCCTGTCCATGCCCCCTCTGGGCATTTCTAGTGCCCAGTCCTCACCTTCCCTAGTCCGAGGCCCATTTTGACTTGCCCACAGGACATGCCCAGCGGTGTCTGCACCGCGGGACCTCACCTCTTTGCAGCGCCGTCAGAGATCTTTAATTAACATGCTGCTTCGTTCCCGTCCCTTCTGGCTGCAGGGCCTCTGAGGGCTCCCCCAGGCCTCCTCCCCCCACCCACCCCAGGTCTCTGTGGAGAGCCCCTCTTCCTCCGTCTCCTCGCCCTTCACTGTGCCTTCCGCACCTCAGTCGAATGGAACTGCCCACTCTTCTCTGGACAAGGCTTTCCCCCACATTTGTAAAGATTTTCATACGCTTTCCTCTTCCTTAAGACGTTCCTGATCTCTTCCCACTCACTGCCCAGACACGTTTCATGTCTCAGTGGCTCGTACCGTGACTGTGCACCCAGGGTTAGGCATGCTTTCTTTATGCGCCTTGGATATCGTTTGGATATATGACATCACCCATGTGACATTCGGATGACTTGTTTACGCCCCCACCCCTTTCTCTGGATGGCAGCTCCCTCAGCGAACCCCGGATTCCTTTTCTTAGGACTGCAGTGCTCCACGCGCTGCCTGGTGGTTCCTGAAAACACAGGTGGGAAGAGAGTGAACCCCGAGCTTCCCCCCTGCCGGGGCAGGGGTGAGCCTGGAAAAGAAATCAACGCCATTGATTTAACTCTCCCATTTAAGATTGTCATAGGGGAAATAGATTCTTGACTCTCCCATTTAAGATTGTCATAGGGGAAATAGATTTTTGTCCCAGGTGAAAAATAAGATTCTTTGATAAAGTCATGCTTTGCAAAGTTTATGGGCACAATAAGCCCAATACAATGAAGGTCAAAGAAAGCATGCATAAGTAACTCATTTTTAAAAAATTGAAGTTGGATGTTAGATATGCATTATAAAATTGACCGTGCTAGCTATCCTTCAAACTTGTTTTGTTTTCGTTTTGTCTGCATATAGTTTCTGAGGCAAGTCTGCTCCCAAGCAGGGTAGGGGTTCTATGACCACATCTCACCGTTTGTTGGGAGATCCCGACCCTGTAGCCTGCTTCACTGGGATTCATCAGTCCCGGTACTTCCTCTCAATACCCACAGTATTCTGGTGTGCGAAATAATCACACAGGGAAACCCTGGTGGTGGCCGAAGTAGAGTGTCACACCGAACTTTGAAGGGCAGCACTTTACAGGGGTTGGATACGTATCCCTGTTTATTTCATAATGTGAAGGTAGCAATTGCCTTTGAAAAAGAGTCTGCTAAATGCCCTCAAGGCAAAATCACTCCCAGTGAGAACGCGGTGCTTAGGAGCCCGTTAGGAGAGACAAGTGGATAGGAACCTGTGTCCTAGTGATTGCCACTTGCAAAGTCTCCTCTGGGACAGTGGTCCCGTGCATCTCAGCCGAAGAGGAAGCAGGGGTCACAAGGACCTGGGAGGGGAGAGAACGTGGGGACAGAGAGATGAGGCTGGACTGCTAGGCCGGGACCATGTTTTTAAGTGACTTTGTGTATGAAAATCTCGGGGTTTTGTTGCACAGGTAGAAAACACAACTGAGAACAAGAGGCAAGATTTCTTAAGAGGATGTTCACACTGGAGAGATCTGGCCCCATTAAACTAAGTCAGTATCAGTGGGGATGAAGAGCAGGGGCCCATCTGAGCGACAGTCATTGTGGGGTGGTGGCAACATCCAGGGGGCAGGGCACTGCGGAAAAAGTTGAGGTTTCTGGGCCTGGGGGTGGCTGGTGATGTGTAATCCACCCTCTTTCTAAAGAGAAGGGGATATAATCATGTGCAGGGACACACATCCATCTCAGTGCCTAAGTGCCAAACAAGGGGAACAGAAATGGTGATAAGCGGTTTCCCTGGAATTATTCTTGTAGTATTCATGTTTTTATTGTAGCTGCGTACAATCAAAGGGTTTACATTCGAGTAACTCCCCGGGATCATTCTGTACACCAGTGATGGTGGGATTTTAATCAGACCAAATCGCGTCTGTCCCTGTGACGTGACGCCGCTGCTGACACCCTTGCAGTATCCCCTCGCTGGCAAGACACCGCAGGTTTACAGCCAAAGCCGCAGCTGCCCTTAGCCTCCAACCAGGGGGCATTAGCGCTGCCTTTTGCTGGCTCGCAGTGTTATCATGGCCACGTTTCCCATCGTGCTGGGGAATACTAAGAAGGAGCCACCTTGGCCTCTTCGTTCTGTGCATTGACAGTTCCTCATTACAGGCAGATGTCATGCTTCCCCGCTGCACTTCTTCCCTCGCCCGGTTCGCAGCACACCTGGCCATCAACAGCCCAGCAGCACACCTGGCCATCAACAGCCCAGCAGCACACCTGGCCATCAACAGCCCAGCCATGGGAAGTGCGGAATGGATTCAAAACAAGCGTGATCTCTGGGGAGAGGCTGTGTATATCACCTGAGTTAAAATGTTTAGCAAATGAAGATCCTTTTCCCTTAGTGTGGTGGTTCCTGCACAGCAAAGACATAATGCATCTTTTCTGAGTAACAACCATCCATCCATGTGCCTGCTCTAAGGGCATGGTGTCACAAAAACGCCTTGTATGCAGAGTTCTAACTTTCCCAGTTTGGGGGGGTGGTGATGGGGGAGGGAGGGAGGGAACATCTGTTACAGTGTAATTACCCTTGGGAGGAAATCGTCACACTATTCATACCGTAGCGTGAGCGCGCTGAAGGTGCCCAGCTCTGCAGGTCCGGAGACCGGGGGGGGGGGGGGGGGGCGGCGGGGCGGAGAGATTTGGGATTCTGGCAGGAGAGGAGAATTGCGTGTTACATGGGACGCACAGTATAAATTAGGCAAAAAGTCTTTGAGACATTGCAGGGAAACTTATTTTGGCATTCACGAACATTTTACAGCACCTTTCTTTCCACTAGAAAAGGGACATTTATATGCCTTTCCTTTGAGTAAAAGCTGTAATACGCATACTCTATATTTTTAATTGTTGAATTGAACCATTCTCATTACATGTAGCACCTAGATTTTAATTTTCTCAGCAGAGACACAGCGGCTGTTCTAGAAGACATCTCTTTGTTTCATGTTGACCCTTGTCATTGCCAAATATTTAGCATCCACAGACTTCTAGTATATGTATTCGCTCTTCCACATTTGACACTCGGAAAAAGTCCTCATACGTTTGTAAGCTTCCCCCAGTGGACTAGGATTGCCCAGACAGATGAACATTTACTGAAATCTGAGGATGCAGTTTATAGTTTTAAAAGTCTAAGTCACATTTTCTTTGGTCAAAATGATACATGAAACATATCATAGAAATGCTCTGTTCATCCAAACTTTTATTTTTTTCACAAAGAAAATAGAATTCCACATAATTTTTTGTTCTTTTTCAATTTATCAGTCTGGGCAATTATTGCTGAAATTTGGAGCAGTGTGCAATGACTTATTTTTGAGCATGTTCTCTTGGTTTTGAAGAAAAGTAAAGATTTCTATTTAACATGTAATAAGAAAGGAATTTCCTTATAAAATGTAAGAAGTTTATACACCTTTATGTCTAGCTTAGTCAGAGAAATATTCAAATCACTCTTTGTAAAACTTTCGACCATTTCAACATATTAAAGGTAAATTACTTTCATTTTTACTATGTAATTTATTTATTACACTGAGAAATGACTTATTTATCTGAGAAATGATGACAGAAAAGTGAAAAAATGAGAACTTCAAAGAGTATTTTTGTTCAGTTTATATCTATTTCATAAGAAATCACTGATTCTTTTAAAAATTCTTCAACACAGCTATGTGAATGTATGTTAGCACACATGTAGCTAGAAATTAAGAGAACTTGTTTCTGTGACATTTTTAATAGATGTTTAACAGGTTGAAGAGCCAGGAATAACAGTGCTGTTTTCAATAAGAAAAACATTATATTTTTTCTTCACAGTTGGCATCTTTCCAGCCAGATAGCATATTTTAGTAGTTTTCAATATCTGTATATTTTATGAATGCCACAAAATACCATGCTATTATAAGCTACTTCTTTCCCAAATGTTTTTGTCAGAATTCCTTTCGTACTGACTTGTGAGTATCTATAAACTACTGATAACATCAACTGGTAAAATAGATACTTACAATTTTGGAAATTTGGGAAATTGTAAGTATGTTCAAGTTTTAAGCGCAACAACTGCCCCAGTGTTCTGACACATTGGCCAGGTTGCCAGGGTAAGACACTCCCGTGCACTGAATGCTTGATTCTCGAAGAGCAGCGGAAATGTAAAACTCTCTCTCAGAGCGTGTCATGCCCTGCGTGGAGTGGCGTTCCTTATCTCCTTTGGGGCTGCAGCACAGACTCCGATGCCGAGAAGCAGGCGTCCGTCATGTTGGACTTTGGCAGGTGAGTCCTTTCCCGGTGGTGGCGGACCGCCCGGCGCCTGCCTGCTGGGTCATTTGCTAAGCTGGACCCAAAGGTGGCCCCATGTTCTAAACCGTCAAGGAAGGCCCGTGATACATGTACCGGAAGCATAGCTAGCTAATTTCACCATTGTGTACTTTTTTTGCATGTATTGATCTTAAAGAAGGGGACATTGATTTGTTGTTCTACCCCTCCATGCATTTACTGGCCGATTCTTGCCCGTAGCCTGATGGGGGATTCACCCTGCAGCTTGGGTGCGTCGGGAGGATGGGAAGTTCATTTCCCTCTCTCTTAGACAAGCCAGGCGTACATGGTCACTAGTGACTTCATTCCTCTGGTCTCTGACGCTGCCATCCCACGGCGGGGTGTCCCCCTTTCAAGGTCAGGCCCCCCACTTGTCCTTTGTACTCCTGGAGTTCAGGTTGCGGGGAACGTTATTCCAGGTGCTGGAAAGAAAGAAGGGGGGGTCACAAAGAGGGTGCTGCTAGCAGTTTGTCCTTTTTAGGATTTTTTTCTGGGAGTCCAACTCCCAAATGACGAGTGCACCAGTGACTCCTTCTAGCTCAGAAACAGGTGTTTGGGTCGGACGCTTTGCCACCCGAATGTATCTACGGAGTTCTGCAGAGTGCTGTGTAAAATTCATAACGTTATTCTGTCTCCTCTTGTGCTCCAGTCCTAGCTTCCGATGACCTTGGAAGCTCTAAAGCTGGATGACCACAATGCTTCGCATCAAAGGTGCACTTCAGAGACGGCTGCCTAGGTTAAAGTCCCAATTCGGTCCACTCCCTTTTCTCTGTTCAAACATGGCTGTTTCAGCTCATCCTCTTACTACGGATGGTGTTTCTAAGCTTCCACAGAAGCCTTGAATTCGTGACATCATTCTTTACTTTTTGTGTGTGTGTGTGTGTGTGAGATCTAGCTACTTGGCACATACTGTAAAAGACAAAAGGGACATTTTTCTCATTTATGTAGTTCTTGCCATGGTAACCGAAATGCTCTAAGGAAAGAAATTAGGCACGGCAGGCAGTAGTCATCTCAGGGGCCATGCCCACAAGCCTTCAATGATCCTAAGGTCATGAGCAAACAAAAAATAAGACTAAAATGTCTAGCTTTCTCAAGTGGAATGAAAAATTCACCCTACTGTGTGCCAGTTTCTGGAAATTGAAAAATCAGGGGAACAAAAGTATTTGTAAATTTGTTTCTAGGCAAATATTTATCGAATGCTTGTTCTGGGCTGAGACATGGACGCTAGAAGTGAAATATATTCAGGGTGTGTGTTTTTCCCCCAGGAATTCAGAGACTAGGAGATAAAGACATGAATATGCTTTATTCTTATCTCTAATGGCAAGCTATCGACAAGTCTTGTCTTAAAACGTTTTTCCTAATCTGATTTTTAAGAACTATTTTGTTGATTTTTGATTGTTTTTCTCATTATGTGAGGAGGAAGGAGTGAATTTAAGTTTGGACACACACACACCTGAACAGCTTAAAATTGTGTGAAACACAGGCCTAGTGCCCCTTCTTTTTCTTAATTGCATTTTAAATCAAACCCATGCTGATGCAGGGAAGGAGAGGCTGCTTTAGTACGGCTTTGCATGCCGACCCCCATAGCTTGCAAACGGTTGCATGAGATCTTGGTCTTCACCAGCCATAGCTCTGAGGCCCTGCCCGTATTTTCCCAATGTAGTTGCATGATGCATAGGAATAAATAGGCACTTTTTCTCAGTATATGTTTTGGCAATACTCTCCTACCCTGATCGAAATACTGCCCTTGTGACTTTTCCCTAGGATGTTCCATTAGGGGGCCCATGGAAAAAACATTGTTTTATGTCAGATCCTTTCGGTGCACGTTGATGGTTATTCTCACCAATCTATGACCATCTATCCCCGCTCTTGAAAGCCTATTACGATGACAGAGCTGCTGGAAATGCCACATTGTAAGAACGCTTTTATAGTTCTAATATCTGGTACTCTGAAATATCATTTCTATTTGATGTAATCTTTCCCTAACATTTTCATTTTATCTAATCTTTGACTTAGCTCCTGGTTGTGACAATTTATTTAAATATGGACAGTCTTTCAAGTAAACTGGCTATTTCTGCCATTGTTGCTGTTAATCATTTCTAGGAAAGGTGCATATTCCCCTTTTTAGAATCAAGTTTAGAATTGGAAGACACTTGGGAATGATTTCCAATGAATGTTGTAAAGGGGAAAAAAAGCCTTCATTTAACTTAATAGATGATCCTTTCACTGTTTGCTGTGTTGAGGAGACAAATGATAAAAGAGTCTGCAGAATTTAAAGATTTTTGTTTTTCGGGGAGTCAGTGTTTTCCTCAGAAATTTCATGACATGCTTTCCCAATTAAGCTACCTTGTTCTATCAATAATTTCTAAACAATGTGCTTGCAAATTTTGCATATTTTTTCATGTTTTCTAATTATAAATTAACATTTTTTACTTTAAGCCATTTTGCAGTATAAATAAAAATGTGTGTGTGTGTGTGTAACTAACACATGTTGTATTTCCAGACAAAAATGTATCAAAAGACTAAAAATAAGGAAGGGAGGACAGAGGAAGAAATAACAAGATTTTCCCAAGTCCATCTTTTTAACTCTGATTCTTGGTTTTATTCTCATTCTGAGTGCCATTGCTTCATTTCACGGATAAACCAGCATTTTTAGAATTTTTAAAATTTAGAGAGTCTGGATGTAGAATTCTTTAATCCATCCTCCAGAGAAAAATCAAAGTGTCTTTTTTCTGGAATGACTAAAGCACCCAACCGCAGGGTGGCCGGTGGAGAGGAAAGCAGGCTTGCAGACCCGTGAGTCCAAGTGTTCACCGCTTCCAAAGCGAACTTGACATTGAACATTCGTATCGGGGAACAGAGGTTATGATTAAAATACTGTGTGGGTTAATGGGCTTATTTAAATGATCTGCAACTCATACCATGATTTAGAAAATCATTAATCATTTGTGACAATTCTTACACCGTGTGCGTAGTGTGCATTCAGTACAATTCTATTAGGACAAATGACAGAGCTCTCCCAGTGCCCCCTGCTTTTGTTTTAAATTAGTATCTTTATCACCCTGTCACCACAGTCTCTTTCGAACTTCTACTCCTGTAAGGTCGTTGATGGCATATAGGTTCACGGAATGCTCAATTGTTCAAATATTTGAACTTGATCCTGTGACAAGTGATCATTTACTGCCATGCCAATTACTATCATTATTGAGTTAGACTATTTATTATGTTAAATTGGTCACCTGCTTCATAGCTCAGAGGGTCATGGGTGGTTGGTCATCAGTGAGTGTTTGATATTGTATGGACATATTGTTTCATTTGTGGTCTGATTTCCATCAAATTTTCAAGATGAATGGAAAAGGAAATCAGGGTTATTAAAGAAAGTATTTTCAGTGTTCTCTGAGAGTCCCATGATGATTATATTTATTTGATAAGACTTTACTTATTACTGCAGTTTTCTCAATACAGTTCAGAGGAAGATACAGAGATTTCCTGGATACCTTCAGTTCCCATGAGAGCTTAACATACCCCATTACCGACATCAGTCACCGAAAGGGTACAGTTCTTTTAATGGTAAGGATGAACCTGCAGACAAATCGTATCCACTGCAAGTCCATAAGGTAAACATCTTATGGTCACCGTCAGTATTGTTCGTTCTGTGGATTTGGACACATGCATGATGACAGACCCATTGTTCTAATGTCACACAGAGCATCTGCCTGCTCCGAAATTCCTGTGGCCTGCCTATTTATCTCTCCCAACCCCCATTCCTGGCAGCAGTTGATCTTTTCACTGTCTCCATGGTTTTGCCTTTTCCAAAATGTCATAATAGTTGGAATCACACAGTAGGGAGCCTATCAGACTGGCTTCTGTGACTTAGTAATCGGGATTTAAGGTGCCTGCGTGTCTTTTCATGGCTTGATAGCTCACTTCTGTTTAGCACTGGCTATTTCATTGTCTGGAAATCACAGTTTCTCCATTCACCTGTTGAGTGATGTCTTGGTTGCTTCCAGCTTTTGACAGTTATGACTAAAGCTGCTGTAAACACCTGGGTGCAGGTATTTCTGTGGACATATGTTCATTTCCAACTCCTTCCAGGACATGGCCGAGAGTGTGATTGCTGAATTTCGTTTTTCACTCATGAGTGAAAACACTACTGCGTGAAAAACAAAACAGAAACCGTGAAGTGAAGACAGTCACTGTCTTAGTCTGTGTGGGCTGCTAGAACAGAATCCAGCAGATCGGGTGGCTGTCCACAAGAGAAATTAATTTCTGGCAGGTCTAGAGACTTGAAGTCTGAGATCAGGGGGCCAGGATGGTTGGGTGAGGACTCTCCTCTGACTTGAAGATTTCTCATTGCGTGCCATATTGCAGAAAGGGTGCGGGGTATCTCTAAGTCATTTTTAATAAGGACATCGATCCCGTTCATGAGGGCTCATCCTCAATGACCCAGTCATTTCCTCAAGGTCCCACCTCATGTTGGCTGTCGGGTTTTGACAAACGAATTTGAAGGGGGTAGTGGAGGAGACATAGATATTTAGACAATAGCAGTAGCGGGAATCAAATCTTGGTTATTTATATTTGCATCTACCGGTTTTTTCTCTTACTGTAATCAGTTGATGATTAACGCATCTGCCTGTTCAGCCCAACAAGCCATCCTTGATTCATGATAGACTTTCCCCCCTAAAACACAGTGAAAGAGCACAGTTCAACCACATACAAGGGCTCGCCCATCCCTGCTGGGTCAAGTCCACGATCCTTTTCTGCACGTGTGGGGAGGAGGTTGGCAGACAGGAAGTGGCCAGTTCTCACCCTGGAAAGACCCGCTGTGAACGAAGGCATCACACGGGGGACATTTCCACCACCGTTGTTGCTGTTTGGGGCGACGGAGAGGAGCTGTTTTTCACAGGTGTTGATTCACTAGAACATCGTGCGTTTCTTTGCCCGACCCTCTCCTTTGAGTGTTCCCAAGTTGATTCCCGAGCCCCTGCCGTGTACGCCCACAGGCCCCTGGTCCAGCGAGCAAGAGTGATGGGGTGGGACTATTGCTGAGATGAGTGTGCGTCCCTGCTGTCACCAGGGTTCCTACCAGACACAGAGGAAGGATTCCATGCCGTTTTTCTCAGTCCAGGATGACAGTCCTTCCCAGAGATGTTCTTGACTTTAATGACGCTGCAGGACTCTCTGCAGGGCAGCTGAAGTGCCCCGGGAAGCATTAAGAGGAAAGTGGGAAAAGCACTTCAAGCATTTTTGTAAAGCTTTACAAGGGCCACTGTCCCCAGGAGGGCAAGGCACATGGTTGGTTGGTGGGCACTTCTGTTCCCAGATTCCAGGCCTGCCCCCTATTCTGCATTGGCAGGGTAAGAAATCTTCCTTTTCATTTTTTTTTTATTCAGGATCATCTATACCCTGCCTTATGAACTGAAAATAGATGGAGGGAAATATCATACCTCCTAGTGTATACTTGCTTACACACAAACTGTGTTTGCTTTAATCAGCTGTCGCACCTTGAACTATGAGCGAGAACCAACCCATTTCTAGGCAAGAACGGGAACTCTATCTGAGCCCTTCGAGAAATGAAGGTGGGAATATGATGTCATTCCTCTTAGTTAAAGCTCCTTACTAACCATTTCTAAGTCAAAAATTACATTATGTTGCATTTGAAATCGATGAACTGTCATTATTTCCATGGAATTCTGGAAGAATATCTATAATATAAGACAAGCAAGCAAGACACAGCTCAACAGGAAGAAATAACACTCCTGCAAAAGTGCTGTAAACTGGTAGATAAAAATATGCTTGCATTTAGAAGTCGTTCAGCTTTCTTTCAGTTAACTATGTCTTATGTTTTGCTACACAGCTTTCGCATATTCTGGTTTTGAAAATTTGTGTTAACAAGATCGGCGTGCATAATATCGCAACCAGTGCAAGTGCTGGCGTAAATTGTGTTATTCTCTCTCCTGGACGTTGACAGGATTAGTAGGCATTAGCTTTCCCTGTGCTTCGAGGTTCCATCCTCAATCACTCAGTCAACCGTATGTGCATGCAATGCACTTTTCTTTCCATATCTAATGTAAAGCTCTTGACTTCCTCTAGTAATTTTTACCTCTTCTAAAACCAACAGATTACCAAACAACACATTACTCACAGATCTAGCTTCAGTTTACCATTGTTACTTGCCTGTCAGCTCAGATGCCACAGCGAAAGGAGAGAGGTTGTTCACACCGTGTTTACAAATTTCTGTCAGCTCCTTGGATGCAGCCTTCATTGCTTAAATCACTGACATGTCCGACTTAAATTTACATTAGTTTTCAAAAACATCAGATCACATTTCTCAGAGTTACTTATCTTTGAATTCTCGGACCAAGGCTTTATGATATAGAAAAAAGAGTGAGTCCACCTGGAGCTATGGATATAAAATTGAAGAAATGATGGCAAAATAGGCAACAATGTTCATGTAGCAGAAATAGATGCAATCATAATTAAAAACACATAATAAAAAATCTGAGCATGGCCTTTGATAGAGTCCACATCCAAAGTCAACAAAGGCTAAGTTGACAGGCATAGGGAATTGACGGGCCCCCCTCCGCTTAGTTTAATCCTTTTCTCTTCGACCAGAGTGGGGGTGTGGGGCAGGGTGGGGGTGAGTCCTGGCCTCCTTTGGTGGTTTAGAAATCTGCCACATGGGCGTATGGTCTTCAGCATTAAGCCTGTGGTCCAGAGAGAGTGATTTCTCCCTTGGATCACTGTCTCCTTTCAAAATGCTTGATGCCGTTAGGGGTACAACTCAATATCCTGTGTAACTCTTGCTTTTTGCTGACACTTATGAAATCCCAAAGTTATTTTATCAAATAACCATTGTGCTTATTGTGCACATTTTTCTAGGTAAAGCCATTTGCCAAAGATGAAAGAGGAGGTGGGGGAGGGAAGAAGGGAAGAAAGGAAGGTTGAGGGAAGGAAGGAAGGAAGAAAAGAAGGAAGGAGGAGACAGAGGAAGGGGATTCTTTTAGTAGTTATTTTCCAATTTAGTGAAATATTATTTACTGTTCACCTTGTAAACATGTGGTAGAGAAAACACATTTTGTTCAAGCTTCCTACATGTGGCTTTGGCTACACCAGCTGTAATTTGCTTCCATAGTTTCAGGAACCCATTTTCCTAAAACTTAAGTTGCCTTTGTAAATAACATGCACAGTGATATTTGTCTTGAGCTAACAGTTTCATTAAATATGCATGGGCCTTGATAAGAATCACATTTTCTTTAGTGGAAAACAGTTCCCTCTATACTGTAGTAGCATGCACTTTGGGTTTTTTCCTTGTGATATTTTATTTCCCTTGATGTTAATGTAGATCTATGTGGCTTTTGTTTAGAATTCATACAGTATTCATCCCATAATATAGTTTATTAAAAATAAAAACAAGTAAATAAAAACTAGGTAATTATTCTGACTTTAGTGCTAAAAAAAACCACATGTGAATGTGGAATTCTTGCTTGGGGCCCAACCATAGCATCAAAAAGACGTCATTATAACACAGGCAGGTCTACCAGTAGCCCGTGGCTACAGCTGCGAGCATAGTGTCAACTGAAGTTGGGCATTTTCGTGTGCCGCTGGAGTTGCAGAATGTTCAATTCAAAGGACAAGGGGAAGTAATTATGAAATCGGTGAATACTGTAGCCTGAAGGTATCTTAATGGTTACTGTTTCATTGTAATACTGGGAAACGGAGAAGGTAAACCACTTGCCCTATATGTATTACTCAGCTGGATTCCAAAATGCCAGACTTCCCACTGTGATAAGCTACTGCCTTATGATACAGTCCTTGGACTCCTGGGGATCAGTGAGTAGTTCTGTTGCTTGCCAGGTGTCACTTCTGGAGGAAGAGAAGTTTTCTGCTCTCCCTGTTTCTGCTGTTTGTCTACGAAAATATCAATGGGGAAAACCCTTCATGGACAACGAGGTCAGGGACCCTGGTTCCTCGAGGGTCGTAAAGTCTTGTTTGTAATGAAGGACTGCCATATTTTTCATCTGCTGAAATTGTTTTCCTGAGACTATCCTGAGTTCATTTGGACAATGTTTGGTGATTTCAATTCACATTTATAAGAAAACGGAGTCACACATTATTTGAAATATCCAAATATTTGTTTGGAAAGATTTCACCCGACCTTCAGAACACGGGAAACACATCATTTATATTCTTTCGTACTAGTCATCTGGCCTAAATGTCTTCATTAACAGTCTGAGGTTCTGATCTTTATTATTATTAGAATAAGCATTTCTTCTAAACATCTACGTATCCGTAAAATCCATTCTACTATATCACTGTGCTCCTTTGGGGGTGGTCCGTGGAAACCAGGAAGTTCACCTGGAAATGAGACACTCACTGGGGTCTTTATGGAGACCTATAAATGCTTGAAGGCTGCTGGGCAGAATCAGTAAGTAAATTAATTATGTGTTCCTCAGAGGACAGAACTGGGTTCAATGAGTTAAAGTTAGAAAGAAGTGGGATGGATTTCAGAAAGAGCACGCAATATAGATCGGGCTCTGCTGTGAAGAATTGATTTCCTTCCCAGTAAATCATTAAAATAGACATTGATGATCAATTGCTCTGGATGTTGTTCAGGTCATTCCTATACCAGGAAGTAATCTTGAAGATAAAAACTTAAGTCCATTTTCAACCCTGTGATCATTTTTACAAACTGAGTAGTAAAAGAGCAAAATATTTTGCCTTCAATGTGATGCCATAATTTGATGATTAGAAATGCGTATTTGGTTTGACTTTATTAAAATGTGTCTATGCTGCATTGACTTTATGAACTTTATTTTGGTTCATCCACTCTTTTGATATCGTATAAACCGGAGATTTGGCCCCCCACTGCACAGCTAATTCACTAAGTGTAGGGTCGTTGACACTGGTGATCCGCACACCTATACTGTCCATGCAGTTACTTTAGAAGAAAGACCTCAGAAAACGGTGTGTCCTTGAACCATGAGCTCCCCACTTCATAGCTGCGTACTGGAGGGTAATGGTCAACGTTTTCTGTACTTCAACTTCCTCACCTATAAATTATAGAAGAACAAAGCTACCTTAACTGTTGCTAAGAATCAGATGAGATGGTTCAAATCAATTAGCAGGGGATTGGGTTTATACTTGCATCCAAAAATATTGGGCATAGGATTTTGGTAACAGCTGCTCTTTTGTAATAGTAGTTATTGTAATTATCCATGAATATCCTTACATGTTATTTATGGGTAAGAACAGGGTTTTTTTTTAAAAAAAGCTTTATATCCAAAAATCAAAAATTCCACACTGATTTTTGTGCAAAATGTGTAACACACTTTTTTTTTTTTAATGGGTGTATTGGGTACAGAGATGGATGACAAAGTGGAGGAAATCACTGGAATGCCCTCTCAATGAAATGCACCCAGATTGATGGAGCCTTAATTAAATATCTTGCTAAATCAAGAGCTGTATTTTCTATTGTGTTTCCCTTATGTTTTAAATCAGATAAAGTATTTTGAAAAGGGATTATCTGCTTCATTTTTCTAAACTGCCCTTGGAGGAATCCTAATAGCCTAAACCACAATGAAAGCTACTTGTGTCTTTGCTGTGTGTAGAAACGTGACTTTATTTCCTGTTGGTGATTGTCAAAGTGGAAATGGGAAAAATGCAAACAGGTCAAAGTGAATGGAAATGATTCTGTTGTTCCCAGAAGGGCAGCCATCCCATTGGCATCCCCCCAGGAGACACCACTCAGGGCTGTAGCCCCGAGTTTGAGCTTGGCCACTTTTTCCACTGATGGAGAGGCATGGGTCACAGAGAGCAGGTGGATGCGGGTCCCCACTCGGAGCATGGGGGTGAGGGGGTCCTGCTGGCCAGCTGCAGTGGTTGATAAGAAATAAGAACTGATAGCATTTGGCTACCAGTCACTAAGCCATTTCAGCCAAGTATGAGATCCTTGGCAGTGGCCTTTGCATTTGATTAACGATGGGCTTTTCAGTGGGACAGTCTGTTCTTTCCCACCCATGGACCAATGCACACTTCCCACTTCCAGAAGTAAAAGATCAGTAGGATGAAAGAAGAGATGGCATTATGCTTGCAAATCATTTGTTTAAATATTATTTTGAAGGAAGTTGCAAGAAAATTGAGAATTTTGTTATCCCTTTATTACTCAAAACAATGTAAATTTTTTAAAATTGAATTTGTTGAATTTATTTAAATTCAATACTCAAAACAACTTAAATTATTTAAATTGGATTTTTAAAATAAAATGATATAGGTTTTTGGGGGTACAGTTCTATAATATGTGTATTGTACTGAGTTCACCAGCCCAAGTCAAGTCTCCTTCCCTCTCCATTTCTCCCCCGCTCGACCCTCTCCTCCCTCCCCCACACCCCTTTCCCTCTGGAAGTCACCAAACTTTGGCAAATGTTTCAAGAGTAGTTTGTTGGTCTTTTTTTAAAAAATCAGATTGTGGAAACAGAATGGATCACTGTACTTTCCAGTGACTTATCAAAGCTCAGTTTCCCCCCAAATAACTTCTCATTTATTACTGATAATATTCAAGAATAATTTAGGGCAAAAACATCTTTGTGTTCAGTGGCTTGTGGTGAGTTGTTCCTGAAATACAGCTTCACTATGTGTCGGAGGTTGAAAGCGATGTCAGTTGCTCTTAAACTGTGAATGGTTGTGGAACAGTTGTTTGCGTTTGGTTACTGCCCACCTAGAGTTCCTATCTGTAGTGACAGAAGCATGGTGTTCCAGAGGTTGTGCCTTCCTGCAAGCACACTTTTGTTGATTTATTTACTGAGGATTCAGCTTGTAAAACTGTGCACATTTCTCCCAAAAAGGCTGCGAACGTGTCGCTCAGCCGTTTCACACATGGACGCTGCATCCTTGCCAAGGGATGTTTTCTTAACGATTCCTTGCAGGTAACTGGAGGCTTTTCATTTGCAGTAATTATGCAGCTGTCGCCCGGTTCTGTCCTGCCTGTCATGTTTGTCTCGCTTTCTTGTCTAATCTCAGTGACACGAGTCCTAATATTCAGCCACACAGACCAGTTAAATAACCAGTCAGCTCAGATGAGCAACGAACTCTTGTGTAAACTTGCCATATCCCTTTCAACGCGTCTCTCAGATACGTGCAATTTTACCTTTTGAATACTAATGCATTTATTGTTATTTCACTCACTCAGTTGGGTAAATCTTACCATACTTAAAAAAAAAACACTACAGCACATTCCATCCTCAAGAGAAGACTCCGCAGTAGTTAGAGGTCTTTTTCTCCCTTTTGCAAATATTAGGATTCTGAGCAATCATCTCTATTGTTCGCAGTGAGCACTAAATGTGCCAACTACACTTTAAAATTCCGTCGTCATTTTGGCGATGGCAGAATTTCCTGTGTAGTTCTCTTCACTGAGAAAGCCTTCCCATTGTTGCTTTTGGTTCGTCCGATTTTACCATTTTTACCGTCCACATCGTCTTCCTCACCACCCCGTGCCTCGACTTCGGATTTTCTTTCACGCTCTTGATTCGCCTGTGGCGCCTGGAACCCTTGCCTTCATCTGACCCGTTGTCTTGATAGACACGCAGGGCAATAAGACACTGCCGATTTTGTTGGTCTGATTTCCTGCAGGGCCTCACCGCTTCCCCTGAGGAGGACAGCAGACACTGGACAATGCCCTTTCTCCCTACTCAATGAGCTAGACAGCCAGTTTTATCCGCCATGTTTCATGCCACTGCACTCAGAGAGGCCCAAACAATCCTACTTTTCCTTCCTTTTGTTTTCAAATTGTGCTAAATTACTTGTAACCTGTGGCCCACATCTCAGTATCACAATATATATGTTCAAGGTAATTTGTCAAGTAAAAATCCACATGCAAAGGAAAGTTTGTGGTCGGTAACAATAGGGATGAATGGTTGCAAGGATACATGGGTGAATGTTTGAAATAACTGTTTTAAACTCACATGGAAAAGAATGACAAACGCGCCCAAGCAATAACCCGCATATTCCCAGAACAGGGCATTATATCCACAACTTGGCAAAGAATTCCAATTAAATGGTAGCGATGGCAAAAGAAATAACCCTTCACATGTGCTGTGACATTGCCCCCCTAATGTCACCCATGTTCTTAGCTCTCTCTTATTATCTGATGATACAAAATGAGATTTAATTTAAGATTTGGGGTCAGTCTTTCAGAGCTTTAATTTAAGAAATTTTATCTTGCCCTACTTTTCAAAACCTTTGTGTCTCTCATGTTTGAAGGCTCTCTGTAACTTTGGGGAAAATCTTTTCAGAAGCAAAACCTGAGAATATTGAATACGCATCTTAAGGTCTGTTTCATTTCCTGTGACGAGATGTAAGGACAAGTCATGAGAGGGCGGGGCCCGCATCTAAGGCGTTTTCAGCACCAAGGAAAGGCTGGTCCCTCATTTCAGCCCTCTGCGGTAGGGTAGATGCGTGGAAGACATCACCAAGAAACACAGACTGATTTGTTTTCAAAGACCTCTTTGGGAACATACAAATGTAGCATTCCAAATTCTACATTTTGACTTCTCTTCATTTTGATGGCAGTCCAAGACTTATTTTAGCTCTTTGGAATACGTCTATATTCCCCTTAACACTACCCTTACATTGTAGCCCATTTTCAACTGTGTAGGGGTTCTTTGGGCTGATTATTATACTGAACTTTGCAATAACACAATTTATAAAAGATCATTGGTTCTATTAATTCCTGGCAGCATTTCAAATGTAGTTAGTTACTTTAACATAAAAATGCTTTTATTATTAAGTGTTTCCATCCACAAGGTGACCTTAGAGATAGTTATCATATATCCAGGAGTTTTTGGGCAGTCTTGACTTTTAAATACTCTGTCCAATTCAGAGACCTTATGCTTTGAATTTATATTCAGAAAAGAGAATCACCATGCCCCTAGGCATGGGAGCATTCGTTAGACTTGTACCGTTCTTATAAGTTTTGGTTTTTCCAGTTTTTACAAACTCTGTTTGATCTGTGAGAATAAACTTGACATAGTTTTATCCCTTTACTCTCTCTCGCTCTGTCTTTATCCCAGCTCTGTCTTTATATTGTCACCAGTGTTTTGTATTTTTATTTTATCTAAAAGATCAAATCAGCATCTTTTTATATAAAGAAGGTTTTTTTAAATAAAATCATCATGATTTAAACTTTCCCACAGGATAAAGCAATCTTTATTTATTCTATATCTACTCAAGATCACAGCAAAAGCAATGGTGATATCCGGCTAATAATATTTTCCAGATTCCATGATTAACTCCTTATGAACATTACTCTTTGAATCCTCAAAACAGTACCATTTTATTTCTATTTTATTTGTATCGTGTTTGGTCCTCAAACTCTTAATCAACTCCACTCTGCTGTTACGCACTGTTTTGCGTTGTTTTTTTTTTTCCAGATTGTATGACATGTGATACCCCCTTCTGTCCTGTCTGCTTTCCAGTGGCCTGGGCCCAATCTCCGGTCCATCCGCATTCCCTGCACTCCCGCCGGCCCACGTCTGCTCAGGACTGTCTTTTAGCCTTGAACTCCTTCTTCACGTTTCTCACATCTAAAAATCCTTGTCAGGCTTCGGGGCAGAGTGTGAGTGCTGAGTCTTCTATGAAGCCTTCCCTGATAAGGAAAACAAAGGTCCTACCTTCTCAAACCCAAAAAAGTTATGTTAAGTATTAACACATGAGTCTTGGTGCTTGCTGATGGAGCCCGTTGCTGTTCTTATTAGAATTCTTGCTGTGCCCTGCAATCAGGAGCAAGTGCAGGAGAATGGAACATGCTTGGGTGTTAAAGTCAGAGCTAGAAGAGTTTTAGCTGTGGCTCTAGCACAGAGAACTGGTTTTTTGCCAAGCGACTGAGCTGTGAGGGCAATGGGACATGCTGGCTTCCCACTCCCCCTGAATTAAACCAGGGAATCCTCCAGCAAGGTTAAGGAATCACCGTTCATTAGCAGGTATTTCCTTGACTTTCATGGGCTTTGAATTATGTCGTTTGTGTTGAAAACTCAATATCCTTTTTTGTAGTTCATCGTGGACTAATCTAGTAATTGAATCTATTCCTACCTTGTGCATTTGGGGTGACCTGGAGAGGGAAAAGTGTGGACTAAATAATGTCAAGTTTGGGGAAAGATGAGCAGTAAGATGAGCCTTGTGTGATAAGGCGGAGGCTTCTGGTATTTTCTCAGAGGGCTCTTCTGTCATCACAGAATTTTTAGGGAGAGAAGCGAGGGGGAGGGTCTGGGGGCGGGAAGAAGACTGAGGAAGTGGTAACCACGGGAGAAAGTATGACAATAAGACATAAAAAGTTCATGGTACTGCTTTAAGTTGCCCATAACAGATACTCTTGACTTTTAGAGGAGCTAATTTAGTAAATGGTTAAGCACCAGGCATTGTGCTAGACATTTTACATATCCTATCATATTCCTTGGAAAAAGGGATAATTATATCAAAATGGTATTGCAATGATCTTTAGGCATATATAAAAATATGTTAGCTTTGGAAACACATTTTAGTATTTGAGTTAGTGTCTTGATTACAATTCATGTTCTCAGAATGTCTGTGTGTGTCTATAAACATAATCTGAGCTGTCAAAGCTTTTCTTGGTATATGGGAAGTCAAGAGACAGTAGGAACTTTTCTGCACAGTCAACTGTAAATGATTTGCATTCAATTTATCATCATCTTCCTCATAACTTTTCCCATTGCGAGCTTCTTTCCTTGGTGTTATTTTAAATAGAAATTGGTTCTGTTAAAACACCTGTGTTCTTAGAAAACAAAAATGTGAGCACTCACGTGCTAACAAAAAAGTAACAAATAAGAAGGAATATACGGAAAACTAGAGATCGGTCACATGCTCCACCTGCAGACTCTGGAGGGATCCGTGTAAAACTGGGCACAGTTTCAAAACGACTACAATAGAACATTACAGTAGAATGTATTAGATTAATTTCAGGCGTGTTCTGTTTTTAGTTCTGAAAACTTATTTTAGCATATCATTTTTATTTTCATAACTGGAACTAACTGACAATAATATTTCCAGATTAGCAAATTACAGACAATGAAAGACACTCTCATAGGCGTAATTATATTTTAAGGAACATGAGGTAACTTCCCTTTATAGAAATAATCTACTAATTATTAAATGACTGGAACGTGAAAATGGATTTCCCTTCAAATGATTCTTTGACAAGATCTCATTTTAAGCAAAATTTTCTACCCCATTTATATTATTTTATGGTACAATGTAGAGTAAAACACGGAATGAGATTTGTAAAATAAAAATCTAATCGTTGAGTTCAATACTGGCGACACTAGTCATTTTAAACATTCTTACAAAAATTGTTTTTTTATGATACCTGTGAGAAAAATATATTCCTTTTTAAAGGTATGTTTGGGCCCTACCGCCACCACCCATCTCCAAGAGTCTTTCACCTATGACACAGAAATTCCACACCCATCAAATCACATTTCCATTGCTCCCTCTCCCAGCCCCTGGGAAACACGTTTCTACATTCTATCTCTATGACTAGGACTCCTCTAGGTACCTCAAAGAAGTGGAGTCCCATAGTGATTGTCTTTTGTGACTGGCTTATTTCCTTTAGCAAAAGGTCAAGGTTCATCCATATTGTAGCCATGTGTCCAAAGTTCCTTTACAAGGCTGAATAATAGCCCCTTGTATGTTTATATTACATTTGACTTATCAGTTCACTTACCTGTGCATACTTGGGTTACTTCCACATGTTAGCTGTTATGAATAATGCTGCTATGAATACAAACAGACACATACTTCTTTGAGATCTTGCTTTCAGTTCTTTGGAGTGTATACCCAAAAGCAGAATGGCTGGATCATATTGTGATTCTATTTTCAGTTTTTTGAGGATCTGCCATATTGTTTTTCACAATGGCTGTTTGTTTTCACCAAGAATACACAGAGTTTAAAATTTCTTCACATCCTCAACAACACTTACGTTCCCCTTCTTTCCCTCCCTCCCTCCCTCCCTCCCTCCCTCCCTCCCTCCCTTCCTTCCTTCTTCCCTCCCTTCCATTTTTTTTTCTGATAGTAGATATCCTAGTAGGTATGAGGCAATATCTCATTGTGGTTTTCCTTCATGTTTTTCTAATATTTAGTGATGTTGAACATCTTTTCATATGCTTGTTGGATATTTATTGGTCTTCTAAGGAGAAATATCCATTCAAGTGCCTTGATTGTTTTATAATCAGGTTCTTTTTATTTACTTGGTTCTGCTGAATTAAAGGAGTTCTTTATGTATGCTGGACATTGCCCTCTTATCAGATATATGATTTGCAAATAGTGTCAAATACCTCTCATTCCATAGGTTGCTTTTTTACTCTATTGATTTTGTCCTTTGATGAAAGAGTTTATAATTTTGATATAGTTTAATTTGTCTGTTTTTACTTTTGTTGTGTAGGTCAAAGAATCAATGTTTGTTTTTATGGATTCTCTCTAGTGTATTATTTTATGTTATTACTTTTTTCTTTATGTTTGTGTTTTTTTTCTTGCTTTTGTTTTCTTATCTTGGTTTTCTATTAGAGGTATATATCTAACTATTTTTCAGTCTTCTTTTTTTGGACTTCTATAATGTAAGCATCTGAGATTATAAGTTTCATGTTTAGCTGTAATCTAAAGGATTCTGATATAACAGAGCATATTCAGTTTTACATATTTTATTATTTTTATTTTCTTACATTTCTGTGTTCTAGTTTTTCCATTTTTGATTCTGAAAAATTTTAATTTTCATGCCAGTTCATCATGTCTTAAGAAATTTTAGTTTAGTGTATTTAATTATTTCCATATTAGAGACTTTTCATACTTTTGCTGTAAATGGAAACTGTTTTGTTTTTAATTATCTTTTTGTTACTATTTCAAAGCACAAATGTAAGAAAAAAAGAAAAAGAAACTATTTCTAAGTGCAGAAAGCTTTTCTTTGGAGATGAGAGATGCCTAGCATTATTGATGAGTATAATCTACACTTGAAAAACATTTTAATTACATAAAGAAAAATTAGAGTTTGAACTGAAGGAGTAAATATCATCATCCCATGATAATAACTAGCTTAAATAATTATATGGCATTTCTTTTATCCACTAACATTTATTAAGTGCTTGGATGTATAAGGCTATTTGTATAGACAGAGGATGAAAGATATATAACATAATTTTGAAATAGTCCAGACTTTTCCTCCTAGATTTGACTAACAGCATTATTCTCATTTTTAGGGACTGTTTAAAAGTCTTTAATAGGAGGTTCAGTTCAGCAGAGTGCATTTAATTTAAAAAAAAACTATAAATGTTTTAATACAAATTACATGTTTTAACTTTTCATTTGTATTCTTAACTATTGGTCTTCGAGTTTTGCAATGTAATCTAACCAAGCTGAACTAGGGATTGGTTTTCAAATCTGTGAAGTGACAAAATGCACTACACAGGACCCAGAGCATGTCGCACCCAGGGGAGATGGCGGGTGGGGTACAAGGAGCCTGTGCCCCCCAACACCGTACAGCTGTCCTGGAGGTGATTTGCGAGTGGAGAAATTAGGACTGTCAGTAGTAATTTTAACTATTAAGCAAGGCTGTAAAAATTGAGCAATGATAAAGATTGAGGTAATGTATTAATTTATAATAGAGCTTTTTATTTAAATGTCCTAAAATGTTTTATGAATGTTATGCATAGGAATTACCCCATTTACTTTTGAGATACAACATTTATGTAAACCATTTATCTTGGTCTGTTCTCTTTGCTCATTCTGACTGTAACTGTGATTATCTGTGCAAAGGTAAGTGAGATCTAGCACACACACAAAAAAAAGACGAAAACTGATCTACCCAGAGAGACTGCAGAGATGTTTGCTGCGTCGCAAACTTGATCCACTAGGTCAAGGTCATCAAGGTCATTTTGCCTAAAAAACGGTACACCTTCTTCTATCCTCCACTTTAGGTTTCATTCCAAAAGAATCTATTAAGTTGAAGAGGCAATATATGTGTTCCATGAGACCATGTTACAAACAAACCACATTTTTTTTCTTTTCTTCAAACAGAAAGTTCGGACTGATTGTGATGGTCTTTGTTTTTACAGGGTATCAGTTGAATGCTGCAGAGCAAACCATATTTTATTGTTAAAGTATGTGCCTATGATATGAGGTTATAGGAGAATTTCCAATATAGAAGTCCTTGTCAAATATTATTAATCACATAGTAGAGATTTATATAATTTTGAGAAGTTTTAGAGTGCAGTTTTTCCTACAGAATTATATGTTTAAAAGAGGAAATCATAAAGAAGAAAAAAAGACACTTGAATTTCTTAAGTCCATATGTGGGATTTTATAGCATAGAATATTGAGGTCATTTAGTGCAGAATAATTCAGTGCATGAACGTGTGAATATAGAATTCTTCCTCTGTACCTGTTCCCATTTGATAAAATATTTTTATCAGTTTGTTTCATACACAGTGTTGCTTGTTTATTAGTGGACTACATACTTTCCTAACTTTTATGTGAATGGTTATTTGAATTACGGACTCATGGGGAAAAATTAAATTATCTGTGATTTTCTTTTGATTGCTAATTTTTTTCATTATAGAGTTAGCCACTTTTCAAAACACTGACGGGGGAGAGAAGGTACTTAATTGTGTCTGGATCTGTAATTAGAAGAACTGAGTCATCTTCTGTCGATGGGGCAAATTACTGGCAATTTTCCAATTTGCCAGATTTTCACATATATCACATGAATAATTGAATAATGAGAATGCGCCAAACCCAGGGTAGTTCATGTTAGCTGGGTGAATTCAGCGCCATCTGGGCTTCTGGCTTTACTAACTTTTAATTGACCTTGTTCTTTCAGAAGAGTGCTAATACTCAATTTATTAAATAGTTATTCAAGCTCCAACCAGAACGAGTGAGGCCACTTGTTAGGGTACTTGATTGCTGCGTCCGTCTAAAATGCAGAAATGAAATTAATGCCTGGATTTGGGTATGAAAAGCTCATTTTTTTTCAGTGTCCATTTAATAATTACATAAAACCGTAGCCCAATTTCTTCACATTTAACTTATATTTTCTCACTCCTTTTTAGTATTTTTTTTTCTGTTTCGCTTAGTTGCGGCTTTCCAGGTAGAACATCAGCTCCCCCAAAAGCACGGCCACTGTCCCCTTCACAGTCAGGCTCACCACGCCTGAAGTAGTTCTGTCGTATACGCCACGGCAGTTAAATCACCCGCAGAAAACGCATTACACCGCGGGACTTTTGTTTATGGGGACCCTCCAACAGGAACACATGTAACAATTGGTTGGAGACGGGGTTGGGGGTGCAGATAACAGAGCAGTGTCCCAATGTGTTGTCGGTATCTTTGAAGCCCGTGGAAGATATGTAACAGATTTGTCTTATATACATCCCAAACACAGAAGACAGACATACTAAGTGCACGTTAGATACCATGTTGCAATTTGTAAGCCATAGATTCTGATGAGAACAGAGAAAAAGGCAGCATTGCCAATTTATGTCTCACCAGCTTTATGTTTATGCTTATGTTGAGTCTTGCAACTCAAGCCTGACTCCAGCTGAAAGATTATAATTTGGGGAATGAATGATCTGTACCTTGCAAAATTAAGATGATAGATTTTTCTGAATATTTGTTTTGTCACAAAACACCAGCCTCCTTACCTACCACACATGGGTGTAGGAAACAAAATTAATAGCAAGTCAAAATGAATTACGCATGTCTTAAAACCTATGACCTACTATAGCATTTTTAATTCCCTTAACTACATGGAGAAAATCATAACATTTAAAAAGATCTTTCTTTAGGACATTATAAAACATGTATTTTATGAAATTGAGTTACTATTTAAGCCTAATTTTATTATGCAAAATTTTCATAGTAAGATTAACAGTCTGTCTCAAAAATGTAATTAATCTAAAAAAATACCTTGGTTTTAACTTTTAACTTATGTTACTTGAAATGAAGCAGTTAATTTATTACAAGCTCAGATATTTAATTGGTTAGGTACCTTGTTATAATTCGTGGATCATAAATGTTTGATCCAATGTTTAATGTAGGGGTTGTATCACCATAAGGAAATCTCAATGAAATGATTGTGTAAATGTTTAAAGAAAGTATCAAAATATATTTTCATGATCCTATAAATACAATTTTGGCATTTATTCTCCCTCGGCACATTTAATTTATTAGTCTGTGTCTGGACCTAGAAGAACAATTTGCAGATTCTTTGAGTTAGTTTTATGTATAAATTATTCTGTAAATTTTGCTGATTAATTCCACTCAAACTTGTTACCTTGGTCAATATTCATATGTATTTGCAGCATGGAAACCTGAAACCAAATCTGTGACTTCACAAGGGAGCACGTACCAAAATTCACTGTGACATAAACAATGTACCCTGAACCATTTTAGTTGTGGCATAATTTTTTAAATATCTTTTATTGATTATGCTGTTACAGTTGTCCCATTTGTCTCCTTTCACTCCCCTCCACCCTGCATACCCTCTCCCACCCACATTCCCCCCTTTAGGTCATGTCCATGTGTCATAATTTTTTTGGCTTTTTATTTCCCATACTATTCTTATCCCCTCCCCTGTCTATTTTCTCCCTGCCATCTATGCTACTTATTCTCTGTACCTTTTTCCCTTCTCTCCTCCTCCCACTCCACTGTTGCTAACCCTCTATGTGATCTCCATTTCTGTGGTTCTGTTCCTGTTCTAGTTGTTTGCTTAGTTTGTTTTTGTTTTTGTTTTTTTGTTTTAGGTGTGGTTGTTAATAATTGTAAGTTTGCTGTCATTTTACTGTACATGTTTTTTATCTTCTTTTTCTTAGTTAAGTCCCTTTAACATTTCATATAATAGGGCTTGGTGATGATGAACTCCTTTAACTTGATCTTATCTGAGCACTTCATCTGCCCTTCCATTCTAATTGAAAGCTTTGCTGGATAGAGCAATCTTGGATGTAGGTCCTTGCCTTTCATGATTTGGAATACTTCTTTCCAGCCCCTTCTTGCCTGTGGTATGAATTTTACTTCTTCAAAAACTCTGCAGAGTCGGTGCTACCAGATGTATGCTCGGAAATGAAATGATTGCCCATCAGTGAGGTTAACAACTTGCCAACCTTCATAGACAGAACTTCGAATTCTGTGAACTGAGTTGGTGAGAATGGGATTTCAAACTTGAGATATCTGACTCTTAAAAACATTCTCTTTAAAAAAAAACTAGCTTTACCTCCCCCCAAATATTTAAATTCCTATATGAAATGCAATATTTTTTATTTTGTAACCAAGATAAATAATTGCTTTTTAAATTAGTAGTGTAAAAACAGAGACCTTACATTTGTTTATTTCTTTTTATAGAGAGAACCAGAGTGGGTATTTTATTTTAGCTCAATATGTCTGTCTTTGCTTTCTCTGCACTGATCAATAATTACCAAATGTGTATAATTATATGTATGTAATTGATGAAAAATTGTGATAAGTGGTAACAGATGTTAGGCTGTACTTCCAAAATTTAGAAAGAAATGAATTTTCTTGTTACACAGTCTCCTCTCTCTTCAACTTAAAAAGTCATTCACTGACAGCATGTATGTGTACTTTTCACGTTAAAACTTTTGCTAACATCTGTTCAAACAATGGTTTGATTTAAACGTGGGTACTATAAATGATTTAGTACCTGTGATGGTAGAAGCATGCGGTACCTTTATATTTTCACTAAATTAATTACCTTTGGGAATAATGGCAGTGACTATGATAATGGAATTCTGCATTTTTTGGATTAAAATTGAACTAATACCCTACCTACAGAAAATGATGTAAAATGATGGACCATAAAATGAAATAACTTTTGGGCATTTCGTAGCCCTGAAAATGTAACAGACTTTAAGAACCGGAAGTGTACATCACTAACCACACCAGACCGTCCTTTACGTGCTTCTTTATAACTCTGTCTCTGTTTCATTTCACTTTCTGCTCTCGTCGGGAGGCCGGAGCCACCGGGAGCCCCTCCGCCTCCC
Organism: Phyllostomus hastatus; assembly: GCF_019186645.2. Taxonomy (NCBI): domain Eukaryota; kingdom Metazoa; phylum Chordata; class Mammalia; order Chiroptera; family Phyllostomidae; genus Phyllostomus; species Phyllostomus hastatus. The sequence continues at coordinate 19,056,984 of NW_025333607.1, read as the reverse complement.
AGGGAGGGGCACAGCCTTGGGCAGTCTTGCTCCTCTGTGTCCTCTAATCTACTCTCCGTTTGGCAGCTGATTCCAAATGCACCACTCGTGACTGTGCTCCTCAGGCATCCTGCGTGTGAACGTTTTACACAACTCCTATCTGCCATTGAGCTTTTACATGCACAGATTTATTCTGCTAAATCCCTCACCTCTAACAAAAATACCTTCCAAAGCTTTGAACCCCCAGTACTCTTAGATTTTTTTTTTTAAAGGTGGTACTGGTGCCTCAAGTGTCAGGAGGCCAGGGAGAGCCCATTCTCTCGGCTGCCCGCTGCTTGGCCTTCAGCTGCTTTAGAAACACTCAGTTTCAGGAGCAGTCATCCGGGCCATCAGGGACCTTTGCCTTTTCCTGGCCAAATGGGAAACGGCATCGTTTGTGAGCCGTGGGAGCTACACAGAAAGACTCTTAAAAGAGCCAGCTTTACATCTACCAGTTACACATCATAAAATTAGGGAAAACTAGTATTGATTATTGGTGGCCATTCTTAAGATCAGTATGGTTTTACAGATGTAATTAGGAAGTTATTGGTACTAAAGATTGGCAAGTCAATTTATGATGCTTCCGCTGGATTACTTCGCAGTCTGTTAGTGCTTGGGTATTACGTTTCGTTTTAATATCCTGTGGCATCTGCCAATTTCAATGAATACAGAGAGAATTAAAATTATAAGCCAACCAATGTAGTGCTGTGAAAAGCAATGTAATAATAGCCTCTAGGGCTTAGGCAAGCAACTTTATTTAGTGTGAATTAGCAGATAAAGATAAATCATTTCAGCAACAGCAGCATCTAATTTTGTCACTGTTTTTATGCAGTTTTTTCTTTGGTATTGAGTCCAAAATATCCAATGCCAACAGTGGTAGCTTCTACATTTGGGGGGGGACCAGTATATATATGTAATTTTCAAGAAATCATCTTAGTTAATATATTTTAAATATATTGAATACAATTATGTATTCACATAAAATTTGAATATGAATAAAAGCAATGGCAGTGTGGCAAAATAATGATGTAATTAATAACACTCTTGTTTTCCAATCTTCTGCATGAGGTGTGTAGGGTAAATGATAATAAATATTGTTGTAGAAGAGTCAACATTACGTGGACACACAGAATAATAGATGCTTGCAAGTCCGAATTTTGAGCAGGCAAGCATACAACTCTAATCAACTAATAGAGGCTCCTTAGTGCCAACAAAAACATTTTCAAAGTAATGCTCTGGCTGAGCTGGTTATAGCCCATTTGTGTGTTTTACGAAATAGCAGCGCGTCTGAGAGGGCCAAGTTCCATTAAACTCTAATGATTATGCCTATTTCATCTGAAATGTCCGAAGTTATGGGAGGAAGATACTTGAATTCTGTGAAGGCCGAGGGTAGAAGGCAGCGTTATTTGGAAACAACAGTGTCCGTACTCAGTAGAAGCGTATTGTGTCTGGTTGGACTGACACGTTAGGTGCCTGCAGGTAACGTGCTCTCCTTCTGATAACCATGCCCAGCAGAGTGTTTTCAACTCAGCGCGCCATTGCTCCCTTTGCCCCAACTTGAATAAAAGCCTGGTCTAGTTCCAATGCAGGGGAACCTTATCTGCAGGAAGGGGGACACTGCAGCCAGGAGTCTGCGGCACCTGCACCACCCTTCCTTCTTGTTTTCTCAAGTCACCCCAACGTCCAAATGCTGTGCGTCTGTCGTGGTGTACCAGGTTAGGTTGCAAGCAATGAACCAACTAAGAAGCTCATAATCCAGGTAGCTTTACAGGACAGAATTTCTTTTTAGTTCATGCCTGCCTGCATCCCATCGAGCTGCGGGGGTGGGGTGGGGGTTGGGTATCAAGGTCCCAGAATGAGGGATCAGGCTAAGCCAAGAAGCTCATCATTGTTCACTGGTCAAAGTAAGCCACTTGGGTACACTAACTGGAAAGGACACGGATAAATGCTTCCTCATCCTATGCCCGGGCAAAAACGAGGCACTAAGTGTTTGTATCTGTGTCCAATTACTACTGCTTCCAATGTGGCACTTAACCGCGCAGACATGACTTCTTTACTTAAAGTGTTCTTATCACCACTCCTCAGGACTCATTCAGTATTTTCTCCACGGGTTTTCACCAAAACGTATAGAGATTATAACAATGGTTGCGTATCATTATCATACAAAGCAGGTGGGGTGAGTGGAAATGAGGCATCTCAGATCTCAAGTCAACATCTATGTTTTCTACACAGATTGCACTTTTGGGATATACACAGTGAGAGTGTGATATTTTACTCCATTCTTTATGTGAAAATATTAAAAACTGGCCAAGAGAAGAATTTTAGAGGAACAATTAGTTCTTGGGATTAAGAGAACGATTTGCTGTAGTTACTAACAATACTGATTTTAATCCCGTGATTTAGTTAGTTGATTGATTGATTAGCTTTACTCTTAGTCTGGTGATACTCCCAAAGGGTTTGCCCTTTAGAGTTGGTTGTTGCATGCCAGAGAACAAATGGTGCTCAGTGGGGATGGCAAGGTGTTCTGTCCGACTAAAATTTCAGAAGGTGAATCCAGACCACAAGCTTCAGGGAGGCTAGCGGACTGGGGGAATAACAAGTCCCCCTGATGATGATGGAGTACCGGGAGGCTGGCCCGTCCTAGGGTCTGTGAGTGTAAGGGGAGAGAAAGCACATTCACGGTGAGTTAGATCAGTAGCATTTACACCCAATGGCAGCGATAAGTTGGCTAGAGGAGTTGTGCTGCATACGCTTTTGCACCCTTGTGTTTTTGCACGTCAAAATATTTTAAAGTCTTTGAATTACAATGAATGGATCCCCACTTTATCTTGTTTAGTGTAATCCTTGAGCCCTGAGGCCAGAGGTTTTCTTACTTTCATCTGTATTGCTAGCAACATTTTTGATAACAATGGACAGTAAACAGTAAACCATGAATAACTTTTTTTGTTAAATTAGTGTTATTAACTCACCTCAGAAAATGACAAAATTGTTAAAATTATTTTACAACCATATCTGCCACTTTTCTAATTTGGCACACCCAACTTAAAAGTCATTTAGCAGTTTGTGAAATTGGTAAAGAGGTTGAATTTGAGTTTCAAAATATGTTTTCAACAATAATTATTGTAAAAAAAGTTTCTCTTTCAATCATGTTTTTTTTTCATTCTTCCCAACTGTATAATGTCCTTAAGATATTACAAGTTTCCATGCTAAAATGAGTAAACAAAGGGATCATTAGAGTGATGAAAATAAATCCATTCTTCTTTCAATTTCCCTTTGAAAATGAAAAATATTGCATTAGTTTTTTTTTCCTTTTTTAATAACTCTATATTCATATTCTGTGCACAGTGGAATCATTTTTTATGAGTACATCTTTTCTTAGGGGGAAAAATCAGTAGAAACTGTTTATTTTAAGTGGCTTATTTTTTCCTCTACACGACTGGGTTTTAGAATACTCACTCCAATGAAATAAATTATAATATTGCTGCTTCTCCTCATGGCACGTGACATATTATTACAAGCAAGAGGTGCTGTAATGTGGTGACCCCAGCTAAACTACCCAGTGAACTTTTCAAATGAAACCATTCAGATAGATGATGTATTTATGAATAAAAAATAAATTTGCTTTTCAGGGAGTTTGGCCGCTGGAAAGTAAATAACCTTGCAGTTGAGAGAAGAAATTTCCTTGGCTCACCTCTGCCTCTTGCCCCCGAATTCTTCCGCAACATAAGACTTTTGGGACGCCGACCTACCCTTCAGCAAATCACAGAAAACCTTATCAAGAAATATGGGACCCATTTCTTGCTCTCGGCTACTCTGGGAGGTACGACTCTTTGAAACTACTTGTGCCTGTGTGTGCTTGTGCGGAAAACTGTATACATTCAAAAAAGTGTTGATGTATCCAGATCGCTGCAGTTTGAGCGATTCTGGAGTTCACTCATTGAGTCATTCAACACACCTATTAAGGTGTTACTAAATGTCTCATATGGTGTTCACAGTGGTGTCGTGTGAGGTGGATGAGTATCAGTTCCTGCCTGGAAGCAGTTTACAATTTACTAGCATTCATTAAATACAGGCGTTGTTATTACACACTCTAATTCAAGGTAATATGCCAAGTTGTGTTTAAAAAATGAGGGATAAGTCGTCCAATCACAGATGGGAGTCCTCACCTTAGGTTACAGAAAGCAGAAGAGATTTTCTGGAGTAAATACTGAAGGTCTAAAATCACATTTTAGCACCATTTTAGTATTTCTGATTATAGTTGATATATGATATGGAAGGAATGATAAATATTAATTATGATGCATAATGTGAAAGTGGAGATTGATACCATAACTTATCCCTCAATCAATTTCAGAATTTGCAAAAATTCAGAAAGCTGTGGTTTAATGATATCATTAGATCCATATTTTATTATGGAGGTGTATAATTCAGCATTTTCAATGCATTTAAATGATATTTTGGGAGGTAATATCTAACAGGGAAAATATAGGGCATTTGCCTAAAAAGTTAAGGATATCCCAGAATGTTATGTATTTTATTTCATGTATTACTTTATATGCTGTGCAACCATTCTGTTGAGAAGCAGATGTTATTCTTTCCCGGAATGAAGGGCACCGAGACCTGGGGAGAAAAAGCATGAGAACCGTGAGTTTCTCAGCAAGTTTTGGGAAGCTGGGCAGGCTGAGCTGAGCCCATGGAGAAGTGACAGGAGAGACCGCCTGTTCTTTGTCCCTCACCCCCACCTCCACCCCCCTCCCCCTCTTAGGGGACGAGTCCTCTCCCTCCTCTTCCCACTAATCTGGTGTGTCAGTGCATCAGGTCCGTCTTTTCCTCCAGAACACAGCTCACCCCAAACTCTCTCCCCACCTCCACCCCAGCGTCCCCAAACCAAGTCAGCATCACGTTTTCCTTCCAGAACACTCCTCAGGCCCACCCTCCGCTCAGGTCTTACCCAAACTCGAGTCAGGTCCAGTCACCTCCTGCTTTGATTAAAGCCTATGGCCGTGCACTTAAAATCCGAAAGCCTGGCCGGGGTGTACCGAACGCCCTAGCAGCGGCCTGCATCTCACACGGCATCTTTGCTCCCTCCTCCTGCTCGGGGTTCTTCAGCCACCGCGATTGTTCTGCCCTAGTGTTACCTTGAGAAAGAGGCCGCTCCCGACCATCCTGCAGGCACTGGTGCCCGGCAAACCCCTGGTAATCTCTACTATTCCGTGATCTTTGCGTTCTCTGTAGCATTATTAGCATGTGGACTATTTTATATATTTGTTTCCTGGCTCGTTGTCTGTCATTCCTGCAGCTTTTCCTGAAAAAATAGGGACCTTGCCTGTGCTTGCCACCACGTTACCCCTGTAGTTGAACAGTGCTGGGCACAGGGTCTCATTAAATAGTTGTTAAGTGGATAAATTTGTGAAACCACACTTGGCTGGGAGGCCGAGGGTGTCCAGTTCACTGCGTAAATGTCAGGAGTAGAATGCATGCAGAGGGTAATTGAGATATAATTTGGGAGGGAGACTGGATGAAAGACGCACGCCCAGGGAATCAGATGTATCGGTTACACAAATAAAGACTCGGGGTTGGAGAGAACCCCGCACGCGAGACCAGGTGAGCCAGGCCTGGGCAGGCTGCGCAAGGGCAGCTCCCAGGCACACCGAGAAGCATCGGTCTGCGTGACACCTGAGGAGGTCCGGTGGCAGGTGCAGGTGGCTCGGGCAGGAGAGGCTGGCCGTGGACGCATGCTGTCTCTGTGTTCCCTTCCTCCACAGAGGAGTGATGCTGAAACTTAAGGCAGAGACGTCAGACAAGCCTGGCATTGAATCCTTACCGCCCCCTCCTTTTAAATTTGTTTTTATTTGACCAATTGTGAGACTTCAACACCTGTGAAGTCACTTTACTGCTTTTTCAGTTTCTTTGGTAGAAAGGGACACCTACAGGACAGGGTCACAGGAGGGTTTGTGTCAATGGAGGATGTTGCCCTTGGCGCGGCATGTGGTGTCATTGAAACGCGATGCATTTATGGTATTGCTGTGATGGTGGTATGGATAGCCGAAACAATCACAAATTATCCGAATACTTAGGACCGTAGATTCTCTGAAAGCTGTGTGTACTGGGCTTAGTAGCATCAGTCATGACTAAGGCAATAAAAACTCAAGTCACAGTGAAAAATTATTTCCATAATGTCTTGTTAAAAAAGTCCAGTGGGTTGGAAACAAATCAAAGGCTTTATTACCACTCTCCACAATGGTGGTGCCCAGAAGAATTTCAGGGCATAAACCAAGGATACTCTCCAAATAACAAAGGAAGGGGCAGAGGGCAGGCAGAGAGATCAAAAAGTTGAGATGATTCTCAAGGACATTCTTTGTTCTTTAGTCACAGAATTCTGGTGACTTTGATTCCTTTCGCTGTTTTGGTATTACGGATGCTGCATTTTTGGTGTAAGATTAGCTTTTGTCTGGTAGGTTGTGTGGGGCATTTAATCACGTCTTCGGGTTTACCCTTCCAGCGGTCACAGCACGCTGTCTCAGAATTGCTTTGCCTCAGTTACTTAAAAGTCTCGTTGAAGCCTTTTTTAAAGGGGGTGGGCCCCTCACTCACCTTCCCCTCTCTGAGTTTTCCAGAGATTTAGTGTTCCTAGTGTTTTCTGCTGGAGGTGTTCTCCTTCCCTAAATGTTACTTATATTTCTCTTCTGGAGTCTGTTGGGTGATATTAATAATTTAACTAAAATGCATGAAATTATTTAAGTAGCTCAAGGATATAAACTATTTGCAATTAAAATGTGTACCAGGTTGATTTCCTGCAATTTTAAAATGACTGCTGTTGTAATTACACAAAAGCTCTTTTGTTGCTCTAAGTATGTTTTACTTCACAAATCTTACCTGACTAAATATGCAATTGTGTTACTCCATTTTTTTTAAAAAAACTCAAATTGGTGTTATTAACTTGAACTAATTCTCCCTCACTCTTTAGTGAGGAGAAATAAGAAATAAGTCTAATACTAACGCACTGTGGATGCAGTGTATAGAGCAAATGTTTATTTTATTTTATTTTTTATTGTTGTGCGATTCCAATTGTCCCCATCCTGCCCCGATTATTCTCCCTTACCCTGTCACAAAAAGCCAGTTGTTTTATACTGAGGGTTTCCAAAGAAATTAGATTTTCAACTAAATTTACACATTTTAAGAAACATGAATGTAAAATAGTCACTATCAATGTTAGCATGATGAAAAGGAAATAAGTTTTAAAAAATGTCTTTTTCCCTAAGTTATTTAGTACACCTTATTATTGACTTAGACATAAAACTTTGGGTAGCAGATTTGTAGCCTTAAATGCGGTATTTTATGATAGATAAAGCCACTGATTGAATTATCTTCCTATAGGGGCAAATAAATTATTAAAAACCTTCTCCAATATATATCGTTTTCCCATTTATTTCATCTTATAGCTTCCAGACTATTTGTCAATATAGAAATTCAGCTTTTGCTCCTCTTTGGAAAATGATATCTAAACGCCATCACTGCTTAAATATCTGAAATAAGCTACTCAATTTGCAGAATCAATGGTGAAACAGATTGCACTCTGGGGACATATCGATTTCTAGCTAAGGAATATATTTCATGACTATTTTTATAATAAATTTTATTACAATAAATAAATGACACATCCTGAAATAAAAGTGCATCTGTGTATTGAATGTAGACATACAAAAGAGAAAAAAACTTAGTTAATAGGGAAGAGTAAAGGACTTGAAGTGTGGGGGCTTCCTAGGGAGAGGAAGGGTGTCCGCTAAAAAGCACCAGTCTGGGGTCCGGATCCACTGAAAAGGACAAAGGAAGATGGAGACCAGACAATTCATTTAGGATTTTATAAAACTGTTACAATCAATATTCCTGATGATCTTCAACATGACCTCACCTCCAAATTGCACAGATGTGTCCAACCACTCACGCACAGTCACAGACCCAAGCCACCCAGCGTCTCGGGACTCCCGTAGGGAGCCTGGCTCTCTCAAGCCCAAGGCCGTGAGGAGCAAGTTCAAGTGTGTGGTCTTTCCTCACAGCACCTGCCAAGGAGGGAGAGGAGGAAGAGGCAGGCTACTCGGGCCAGGCCCTTCCCTGCTCCAGCTTGGCACCCCCATGCACCTCAGTGGGCAGAGTCAGGAACACAGGGACAATGAGAAAGGTTGGGGGAGCCACTTCCCTGGAAGAGGGGTGTGGGGAAGAAAGGCACTCTTTTCCTGATAGCAATGTTTTTTGGAAATTGGACCAAATTTTTTTCTAGGAGCCTATAGATAATAACATATCGATTTGTTCACTTACAATTTTAGAAAATATGTTTCGTTTTGAGCAACCCAAAGACAAGTCCAGCTAGACCACTGGTTTTGAAAGCACAGAGATTTAAAAGCCATAATTAATATTTAGGGGAAATCATTACAATTTTCTTACTATGTGATTTGAATGTTTTCTCTGGAAAGTGCTTCTTATAAGTGTATTTTATGGTTACCATATTGCTTAGCTTCAGCATTTCATTAAATATTCCATTTTGTTTAAATATAGATATTTTCTTCACTGATAAAATGAAAAAAAAATGCATGATTAATGACCACACAGTATTTATTTAAAGTAAAGGATGCAACCTCAGTGACAACATAGTGTATAAGTAGGTTGGCCTGCACAATAGTTTTTTCAGTCTGAAATTATTACCATATGTTGCTTGTGTATGTATCCCTTTCAAAGAAAGAACAGAGTTCAGAAGTCAGGTAGTAAGATATCACATGGACTGAATATCAATTAGATATTTTTTCTATTTTCTTACATCCCCAAAAGTATCAGAGATGTAAATCTTCTCATTTAATTTCAGAAATACTTAATTCTCACTTATCTCTATGTAAATTAAATTCCGTATAAAGAATTCACAGATCGTCTTTAAATCTCTGTCATGTATCACCTTTCAAAATCAATTAATGGGTATCTTTCTCATTTTCACTTGGTTTCTTCTTAGGAAGTGCACATTTCTTTTATTTTCGTTTAAGAGTAACATAAAAAGAAAGCAAATCTGTCAAAATATGTGCAGTTAATTTCTAAAGCAAATATAAATACTTATTGAAAATGCTTGGGACGGCTTTCTGTAGTAGGATGCGTATTCTGTTTTAAGAAAAAGAACAGAAAGGAAAAGAAATATTTTCTGCCCTGGCTGGCGTAGCTCAGTGGATTGAGCGCGGGCTGCGAACCGAAGTGTCGCAGGTTTGATTCCCAGTCAGGGCACATGCCTGGGTTGCAGGCCAGAACCCCCAGCAACTGCACATTGATGTTTCTCTCTCTCTATCTCCCTCCCTTCCCTCTCTAAAAATAAATAAATAAAATCTTAAAAAAAAAGAAATATTTTCTGAAGCTTCATATCCCAGAGAATCATTAAAATAATGGGACTCTTGGGGAACAAGTCCAAGCCACTGGTGTTTAAGTGTATACTCACACTACTTAAGTACACACTACTGAATTACATCGGTTCCTCTCTCTCTCTCTCTCTGTCTCTCTCTCTCTGTCTTGCTCTCTTTCTCTGACTCTTCCTCATCTTCATCTCTCGTGTTCTCTAGTAAACAAAATGAAAATTTGGAAATTTAAGCAATGCTGTGAATTAACTTTTAATTATCTCTAAAGCAGTTATGGACTAAAATGACTTGAAACCATTTATGTAAATAATCATATGATAACAAAGAAGAAAAGGTGATTAAAATTGCTAGGCCAGTTCCTAATGAGATTCCTGTGAACTAAGTCAAAAGGTACAGACAGGCTCAGGTTTAGCATATTATAAATTTGGTTATGGACTTTTTATTCCTCTTCATCACACTTGGCTGAGGTAGATCAAACCCCTGTCCACTTGCCTGACAAACACGTGCTGAGGGTTACTGTGGTTCAGCCACCCAAGACCTTCCTTAAAGGGACACACAGGTCACTGATAAAGACAGACATTGGAGCTAATAACACATTTTACTGTGACTCAGAGCCTCATTGCTCGAGTGCGGTCCATGGTCGCACAGTATCAGCATCCCCGTGGAGCTTGTTCCAAATGCACAATCTCAGATCCCATCTCCGACGCATGAATCAGAAGCTACCTGGTAACAAGAACTCCAGGTGATTTATATACACCTTCAGTCGGAACAGCACGGTTTCGAGTTTCTCTGTAAATTTAGAGTGTTTCTTAAGTGTCCCAGAAAATTTCCCTTCTGAGAATTAAACTCACCAAAATAATAGCAGGGCTCTATTAACGATACATAACAAAAATGTTCACTGTAGCATTGTTGGTAAACAGCTCCCAAATACAAGAAACGTAATTGTATTTCACTCAGGGTAGATTCATTTCATCTAACCTTGGAACTATTTATTTCCAATTCCTCTTTTTTTTTAAAAAAAAAATGTTATTGTTCCATAGAGAATAATGGAATGGTATCTGAGTAATTTTGTTTAGAAAATTTTTAGATGTTTATGGGGGTTACTGTTAATAATCATAAGGTCAGTTTTCCTTTTAGGGTGTTTTGCAACACATTATGTTTCTCTTTCAAAGCTGTGTAAGGCTGGCTATTTTCTCCCCATAATCTCTCTCAGATGCCAGTTGGTGTTAAGCCAGCATGTCTGTTTTTTAACTGTCTTTATATATTTGGTTCTGCTTTTTGTCAGAAGCCAAATTTTTTTAAAGATTGGTTTCCCCCCCACTATGTCCATTTGTTTCTAAAACACTGTCTTATTTCCTATAACACTATTTTAGTGGAAAGGTAGGTATATTATCAGGATGAGTACTTTTTAACATGTTAAGCTAAAGGAGGATGGTCGTCAGTCAATAATGAGAGCAAAGCAAACACCGTGAGAACTGGAATATAATTTCAAAAGGACAGCCGCACTCAAAATAACCTAAGACTTTAGTTCAGGGGATTATCTGATCTGTCTTTACCAAAAATAGAATAACATTTTTGAACCAAAAGGACACATCAAACATAAAACCCACAATTAGATTTAAGCTACGCTTGCATTGGTTATTTTTGTAAGAAGGGTTTCTACTCAAACAGCAGTTCTCTGTAAGTAGGGCTCACACAAAAGCAACAATGATATTCACAGCGAGACCTTCAAGTGGAAGGGAGTGGAGTGACCAGGAAGACATCTGCCATAAATGCACTTTTTTGTTTGTTTTTTTCTGGGCAGAATGGTAGACATTATAGGTTAGTAGACTAACCCAAAGTCAATAGCAATGATGAAACAAAATACAGCCAACCTATCAGAGGTAGCTTCATTGCAATTGCAAAAATCTCAGTCGATCAAAACGGTAACAGGAACTGTGTGTCTTCCCACAGATCCCCCTATAATTCTGGGAATCAGGCAGAAAGGTCCTCTGGGGAACATGCTCTCCTCCTGGCAGAGGAGGACAGCGAGAACCACTGGAACTTGGCCATGATGCTCAGACCGTGGCCGAGGTCACGGCATGTCCGCTTTGGTTGTGTTCCACTGACACGAGCATCTCCCTTTCCAGTACCAGGCTAAAGGAAACATCACGCACTCCTAGTTCTTCCCTGCGGTGCATCTTTAACCCACGTGTGCGTGTCGGCCTCCAGGATGGGTCCGAAAATACTTGCAAAAATTGACCCAGCCTGCCACACCATCCTTATTGGTTTATGCCTAGGATTTTCTTTTCCCTTCTCTTATCCATTTTTTTTTAATCCTAACTTTTTTGAGACTTTTACCTCTCTCTTCAATAACTTACACATGATAATGCAAAATGAGAAAGCCGAAGTGAAAAGGTAACAGTATGAAAGTTCTTTAATTTCTGTTTCTCATGGACACTATACATAATTGAAAATTTAGGACAGAAACGTAAATAATTGTGAGGTCCACAGCATAGCAAATGAACTGATCATAGGATACCATTAAAGTCATGGCTTTTGGGGTTTCTTTTGTCCTGTTTCTCATTCCCTGTGAAATTTTCCTTCAATGTGCGCGTTTAATGTCCATAAACTACCACAGTATTTTAGTTGTAAAAGACACAGCTGCATGGTTTCTATGTGAAATAATCACATCTTTATATATCCACAGAATGTAATCCTTTTTACTTTCTAACAGACTCAGAATGTTGAATAGCTTTCAAAATCACATTTAGTATTTCCCAAACACATGGATGTCCATTGGAACTCGTATCATGCTTTTGGACAACAGCTGGCTTTAAGAAACATGAATAGAAATGACATTTGAACAGAAACTTTGTAGTTGATTGAATAATATTTCCATTTTCAAACCCGAATATTGTGTTATTTACATAAAATTCAATGTACTTTTGTAATTGAATACCTGAGAGAGATTTACAACTAAAGTTCAGAATGCATTTCTCTTTCTTTAAGACAGACCGTGAAAGTCTCAAAGAATGTGAAGACCGTAAACATCACAGACGCATGATAGTTGTGCATGATTAACCCCCCCCCAAAAACAGATCTCTTGGAGAAAATAAATGAGCTTATTTACTGTTAGATTGAGCAGCTTTGTCTCTGTCTTAGCTATTTCACGGTGCTTGCTTTACAAAACTTTGATGCAGTTGTGTGGCCTGTTGTAGCCAAGGGCTTTCTCCAAGGTATTCATAAAACACAGATGAATGACTGTAATTCGAAGAGCCTCTTGTGCTTACTGTGGGGAAAGCTTTTCCATACATGAACTGATCTTCCGCTGTGCAGAAGGACCATGGGCAGTTTCTGAATGGGTCCTCTTTATCTGGCTATTGGAAGGAATAACCCACTGCTGTCTTTAACGATCCCATATATCTTGATTACAAGATCCACTAGAAAATAATTTTGACTAAGTTTAGGTTCCTGGGGTGAAACTCGATATCTATGAAATGCTTGCTTAATGAAAAGTTAAAACTCCCTCATTTACTGTTAGATCCTAATAAAAAGAAAAGTAGAAGGAGCAAAGGATCTCTCTGGAGCCTCTTCTATAAAGACCTCCCCAGGGGGGGCTGGACTGGGAGTAAAAAGGAGAAAACTGTATTTGAACAATGATTAAAATAAAATAAAAAAAAAAGACCTCCCGATGGCTCCACTTCCTCGCACCGTTGTTTTTCAGGGGATTCCTGTGAGGAGGTGAGGGTTTCAGCATGTGAATTTTAAGGGGGCACAAGCATCAAGCCCATAGCACTGGCACTACCACCACAGCGCTGAATCGTGGGTCCTTAGAATACCACGGCACCGTTGTTCTTTCTGTGTCCACGTGCAGGATGCTGGTTCCGGTGCTCTCGCACAACCGGGCGCACACGTGAAATCTTCTCAGACTCATTGGTCCCCCTGAGAGGCATGCACGCACCTTTCCACAGTAGCCGACCCTCCCTTTCTGAGTGTAACCAATTGTTGGGCATTTTTGTTTGCTTGTTTCTACAGTAACTTACCTATACATTCTGTTCTCTTTTGCTTCTCGGTGTTCCCATCAAAAGCTATTTACCACACACATAACACAATGCTGTTAATAATTTGGTCCACTCCTTCGTAATTATGGTGGATTTTTTTTTCTTTTTCTTCAGCTACTCTGATGAGTCTGCTTGATTTCCGGTATTCCTAGTATCTATTGACCTGACCTTTTGCCAAGTAACAGGGGCTGTTGCTTAGGATTGGACAATCACCTAGGCTGTGTCATTTTAAAATGGTATTATTTTACTTTAGAGAAGAAATACCAACTACTCCTCCGCTAGAAAACCTCAGTGGTTATTTTCTAAAATTGGATGACAGTTTGTAAATGGGCACACTGCCGCCCAAACAGTTAGATGCCTAAAAGCAACAACTTGAGTTTGACACTTACGTGTTAGATGAGTATCGAAAAAGACAGAGGTCTGGGCATGGCCAGTTCTCAATATTAAACTTAACTGACATCGATTTTTATTTTTTGCTCAACATTTGAACCTTGAAAATGGTTGCAGTTATAATATATGCGCCCTACGCAGGCAACCTCTGAATTTAACATATATTTACATACATATAGATGCATTTACACGTCTTCTCTGTAGTTTAAGAGTATAACTAAAAACTAAAGGACAAAGATAGCTTGATCATGTGTACAGGTGCCATGCTGATTGGTGGCAAACATTTCTTCATCATTCTAATTTTATGTTATACAGTCCACATAAGTTCATTTTACATAGTTTCTTAATAGTTGCTTTTGGGCCATGTGAATGTGAGGTAACCTAAACTCTCTCAGAAATGGAGTAAAATTTAGGGGCATCGCTCCGCAAAAGCAGCCGTTCCACGGGCACTAAACCCGCAGGCACAGCGGCCAACATCTCCAGCGCTTCCCTAGGCCCGGGAAAACACGTGCAGAACAACAGGAAAGTGAAAGCACTTGCCCTTTGGTTGTTTATCCCTCTTTGGTCTCATTACGCCTGTCATTTCCTCACCTGCAGGTAATTTTTTTTAAATGGGTGTTCAGGGGTAAACAGGATCCTGTGAACTGTATTCTCTGCAGGAGAGGAGTCCCTCACAATTTTTGTGGACAAGCGGAAGCTGAGCAGAGGGTCCGAAGGCAGCGATTCGGGCGCCAACAGCTCCTCGGTCACCCTGGAGACGCTGCACCAGCTCGCGGCCTCCTACTTCATCGACAGGGACAGCACCCTGCGGAGACTGCACCACATCCAGATCGCGTCCACCGCCATCAAGGTAGGCCCGCCGGCGTTTGCCCTGCAGGGACGGGGCACCGTGGGTTTTAGGGACACGAGGCATCCCAAAAGCCCGCGTCGAATTGTCTGCATGTCCCACTGACTTAAGTAGTTGTGTTCTGAGGTTATTTTAACATTCCCTCCTGTTATCGGTAATGTAACATAGTCAAGATAAAATTGTGTGCATCTTGATGTAATTTTTTTAACTTGATCTTTGGGTCGAGGTTCTTCACAGCCAACTATTAACCGAAGTTATCGTATACTCAAATATCGTGATCTTATCCTGGGAAACACAGAGGTCTTCGTAAAGTGTTGGTGGATAAAGTCTTATTTTAATAGCATTGATTTTTTAAATAAACCTCCATATTTTATTAATTTAAGAACATTACCCTTAGAAGGGGCTTTGTTAGACGCCAAGTGGTCAGTGATGCAGAAGTGAATAAGAAGTCTTGCATTAAACAGTATTTTTCCTCAGTGCTTTGAAAAGTAAGTGCAAGTTTTTGGCTATAAGTTTCTAGAGGACAAGATACTCCATAATCTACAGTTAATAGGTAAACTCTGTGTGTTCGCTCAAGTCCTTTGCTTGTGACTATATTAAGGTTGAATTTCCTCAAGCTGAGGGGGAGAATAAGATCTTTATTTTATTTTACTTTATTTTGGGAGAGAAGGAGAGAGAGAGGTTGTGGTTTCCAAACCCGTAGACATTCGGCGCACTCTCTGGCACTTTAGGTCAGCTCATATCGTTGTGCCCGATAGCCACGGCAAAGCTGGCAGACCAGAGGGTTGGCCCAGTCAGTGTGCTCGTGTGCTTCTGGACTAAGTTAACAAGAGTAAAATAAAATGCAAAGAACATTTTTGGGGGTCTCCACTGCAGTAGTTCACAATTGTTGTAAAAAGCAGTCATTAAATCTATTGTGTTGCTTTACGAGATTAAAAATGAATGTGCGCATTATTTTGCCAGGGAATTGAGAAGTGAGAACTTCAGTATCTGAGAATGCTGGGTAAAATTAGCCCGAGACAGGCCTTTTGTGATGATGTGATATAGAGAGAATAAGGGTGACACAGGAGTATCTTTAGCTCAAGGTTACACATTAATGCTACCCGTCTTCGGTGGTGCTAGTAGGTGAGGTTGGGAAAAAGAGTTCTGCAGACGTAAATTATGCAGTTATAGTTTATTTCTGCAGACGTAAATTATGCAGTTATAGTTAGTTTATTTCTCAGCATATTAAGTTATGCTGAGTTACCAAATATATACATAGTAGTTACACTGCATAGATCAAAATGTGGCCAGAATGAAAGAAGATGTCTTAGCTAATTTAAAACTATTGTAAGCCAGGGTGTCGTTAGAGATGTTTAGCTTGAGGTTGCTGGGGAGAAATAGATTTTCTTTTCAGAAATCAATTTCATTGATATAAACAAGAACTTAAAATGTGTTTTCTAATAGAAGACATCATTGTTGTAAGTATGTTTATTATATGGCTATTGATCTTTTTCGCCCAGCACGGAGTATAGAATCTTACAGTAGAGGTTTGGTACGCACACCGGGAGGAAAATATTCATTCACACTCCATGGGGAGACTGACTTAGTGGGCGTTTGTGCGCACTGGCTTCCGCACAGGTGAACTTGGATCACAGAAGCCCGCGTGGTAACGGTGGAAACTACTGTTTGCAGGCCTGGTTCCTAGGTCCTGGTGACACCTTTAGGGATGATGTAATCTGAGAACTGCTCTGGGGGAGGGAAGGGAGCGACCTGGGGGTGGGAGAGGGCACTGCTCACCTCCAGAGCGCGGTGGCCATGACCCGCGTCTTTCAACCGTGGGCGTGTTGTGCGGTGTGTGCCAAGGGGCTGGGGATGGCAGGACAGGGGGCCTTAGCTCAGGGAGCACACTCGGAGAAGAGTGCGGGAATGACACCGGGACGGGCTGTAAACAGAGGCACCGTCCCATGGTGCCATGTTTCAGTCACAGACGGACTGTGCTCACCGCTCTGGTCCCATGGGATTATAACGGAGCAAGATTTCCCATCACCTAGGGACGCTGTGCAGGCTCAGCAGGGTGCATATCTCACGTGTTTGCGGTGGCGCTGGTGTGAACAAACCCACTGAGCCGGCAGACAGACTGAAGTGTCGTGCCCACGATCCCGGGAGCGGGCAGCACCGTCTCGGTTTGTGCAAGTGCACGCACTCCATGATCTCGGGACAAAACTGCCTGCGGGGGCCTTTCGCACACGTGTCCCCAGGGTTAGGTGGGGCACGGACGCACACACGCATACGTATCCGGTGCTGTAACGAGGAGAAGAGGGAATGAGCTGTGTTCCACTGGGGGCAGCACAGCTAGGGGCATAGTCACAGAAGTTCAGAGGGAGTGTGAGAAAGAAGTGCCAGGAATTGGACCAGGGACGACACCCGGGCCTCTCGGGATGTAACTCAGGGCTGGATGGGTCTCTCTTCTCCGTGAGCCATCCTCTGAAGTGCCTGGCGGGTGTCTGGTCCGGGGTCAGCTGCGGCCTGGATTGCCGTCCAAGCTCCAGGGGAATGGCCTGCGGTGGAGTGCGTGGCGTCCACATGCCCTTGGGGAGGCGTGCGGGTCCCCGGGATCGCGTGCACCCTTTTATGTGCTAGTGCGTTTTCCAGAGGATGGTAGCCTTTATTTTTCTTAGTCAGCTAAGGAACCCCTACCCAGATGAAATGTGTCTGTCCTTCATTATAGGACTATAATTGCTGAGACAGAAGTAACTAATGTGGTAAGAGGGACTCAGTGGGTAGGGGTGGAGGATTTGTACCTGAAACCCAAGGCATTTAATTACCGAAATCCTTTATGTTTGAATAAATAATTCAATACCAAGTGCTTTTATAATATATTTAAAACCAAGAGCTTTAACTCTTTTACTAAATCCCTAAAGGTTCAATGACTTGCTATTTATGTGCTAAAGATTCGGACTGAGTGTACAAAGGTCCACATTTTCTTTGATTATGTGGTACATCCTGTGTTTTAAGTGCCACATAGGAAGCACTTAATTTCTTGAACAGAATCACAGAGTTTAGGATAGTTTTGTCAAACAGTCAGGGCAAATAAGACCATTATCCGATAATGGCAAAAATATAATGAAATCTGCAAAATCATGCCTGCTTTTGTAATGCTAATTCTTACAAAAACTCAAAAGAGTTGGACAAATGGTATTAATTATGAGCCTTTTCTAGAAAATGGAATAGAACAAATTGTTGTTCTTCTACCTTCTAATTATGAATATAAATAAGTAAAAGAACAGCTCAAATGCCTGTGTAGCTTAATTAACTGTTACATTATTCCAATTAATGGCAATTATATCAAATAGTATTTTCAATATTATTTTTAGTGCTATAATATAGCAAGAATAACAGCTACATTGGTCACTGTTTTCAAGTGTCAATTCAACTAGTTATCTAAAAGAGCAAGCCAATACATACTTAAGGTTTATTTTGATTTATTCTAATGAACTTTAATATTACATTGTTGACAAAGGTGAGAAAATGAAAATAGATTATATATTTTGGGGGAAATGTAATGTAACACCTGATGTGGGATAGGCATTTTTGAAAAATTTTCTAATATTTTGTTTTAAAAATTATATTACACGCAGTGAGAAAATTAAATTACTTTATCAGACACTATTAAAATTTTTTAAAGATTAAATTATGATTGTTTTCCCGAAACAAACCCTGATATATACTGTATTTTAGGCATTTTTCTAATATAGAAAAAATATCAGATATTTTTAAAGATTTTATTTATTTATTTTTAGAGAGGGAAGGGAGGATGAAAGAGAGAGAGAAACATCAATGTGCGGTTGCTGGGAGTCATGGCCTGCAACCCAGGCATGTGCCCTGACTGGGAATCGAACCTGCGACACTTTGGTTCTCAGCCCGTGCTCAATCCACTGAGCTACGCCAGCCAGGGCTGATTTTTTAAAATTATAATATTTAGACCTGTTTTCCAAGAAATTTTTATCTCCTCCATGAAAAGCAATTAGATGACATTTTAAAAAACATAATAAATGTTGATCGAAATAACCCTGCCTTCAGCCAGAAAAACAAGGTCTGTTTCAGTTTTATTTTGTGGGGTTTTTTTGTTGTTTGGTTAATATATTGTAGCTATCAATATGAGGTTACCACATTTACACAAATCTCTGTTTGTCATTTAACCTTTATTTAGCTACCGGAGGCCAAACCGAAATAGCATGGTGTCAGGAGTCAGGTTTTTCTGCAGGAACTTTGAGTTGGTTGATTAGAAACAATGATTTGGAACAAAGACTCGCACAAGCAATTTTAAATCAGTGAAGTTTTGAACTCTGTTTCTTCTCACATATGAATTGTACTTGTAGGTTACAAAAATACAAAAGAAACAAATGTCAATCGATACTGCCAGTATAAAAAGTAATTTCGCAGGACTAGAGCATAGGGAAAAATGTAGAACTTCACAAACAACATTAGTAAAGCAACCTTTAGGAAAGAAAGACAAGAAAGAGCCAAAAAAAAAAAGTGTTGAAGCCTTTAAAAAAATATGGCCATTGCAGATATTAGAGTATAGAGCAGTAAGGAACAGTTGGCAATCTATGCTATATGTAAACTAAAATTTCACATTTATTCATAATATGGAGAAAAGTCAGAAAACAGGGTGAATTTCAAGCTATAATGTACTTCCAATGAAACAGAAGCATCTGCCCTGTTTGTTACTGTTACGTAATCACAGTATGGATGCTGAAGCAGCTCTGAAAAATGTCATAGGCATCCCCAACTGGCTTTTATCTTTCAGCATCCTCAGAGCCCTTCCACCTCTGAGGGGCCGAATGACAGCTCTTCTAGTAAGCAGGAAGAAAACACAAAACACTCCTTTGGAAACAGCTTATTTTTATTAAGAATGCATGGTTGCTCTTTTCTTTGAGAATAATTTTGTGCATTGCAATTACTGTTCTGCAGAGCCTCAAGATCCCCGCACAGCGGAACTAGAAAGATCCCATCAGTATAACAAACATGGGAAGCTACTTTGGCAGAATGTCCTCATCTCTGAAATGCCTGCAGCACTGAGCTTGCAGTAGTGGGCATGGGGACTCGGCACATATTTGTTAAATGTTTTTGGTTGAATTTGTGAATTTCCAGCTGCCGGTAAAGACGGTGCTTAGAAGGGAAACATTTCTTCCCAAACGATGTGCAGATGGACTGTCTGTTGCATGTATTTTATAGTGTATCTGATGGCCCCTCAGTAGAGAGAGTGTTCTCCATTTATTGAAAGAATGGGAATTAATTTTTTTCAAGATCATCTTTTTATGAATCATCAGTGTCTGAATTCAAAGAAAACCTGGATCGCTTTTCTCACATTTAAGAATAGCTCTGGAGAGTGAAGTAAGAAAATTTTAGTTGGGATTGGGATTGTGCATGGTTTATGAGCTATCTGGATTTCTTTTTCGAAGAATTCATTTTTAGAACAGTTTTCAGTTTACAATAAAATTGACAGGCAAATGCATGAATTCTCCTTATATCTCCCCCTTCTACACATGTGCAACCTCCTGCATCAGTAGTGTCTCCTGGCAGGTGAACCTACGCTGACACATCATAATGACCCAGCATCCATAGTTCATATTGCGATTCACTCTTGGTTTTGTCCATTCTGTGGGTTTGGACAAAAGTGTAGCGCCATGCATTCATGGTCGTGGTCTCATCCGGAGTATTGTGAGTGCCCCCAGGTGTGTGCTCTGCCTGTCCATTCCTCTTCTCCTCCGCACCTCGCCCCGCAACCACTCACCGATCTTTTTACTGTCTCCGCATTTTTAAATAAATTCTTTAAAAAAAAAGCGCTGCTAAATGCTTCATTAAGTTCAATGAAAGAAATAAAATTTATATTGCACTTCTCCCTATTGTTCTAAAACCTGTTCATCTACCTGTCAACAGATGATAACCAGCCATTGTTAGCTGATACTTGTTTTTCTAAGTTTCCAATTGCATTCCAGAGATGGAGTTAAATACTTGATTGAGAAATATCCTCCTATTTTCCTTTTCTCTACATGTTTGTACCTACTTCTTGTTGCAGTATGTCATATCACATCAGAAAAAGGCAGGAGAGCAGAACCGTGAAGAGCTCTGATTCTTTTTTTTAAATGATATTATTTATTTATTTTAGAGAGGGAGGGAGAGAAGGAGAAAGAGAAGGAGAGAAATATCAATGTAAGAAACATTGATCAGATGCTTCTTGTTTGTGCCCTGTCAGGATTGAACCCCCAACCCCGGCATGTGCCCTGACTGGGAATCGAACTGGCAACCTTTCCCTTTGCAGGATGATGCCCAACCAACTGAGCCACAGTGGTTAGGGCAGAGTTCTGATTCTGAAGACACATGCCCCTGACTGTTGTCCCAGTTCACTACCTATTGGTCACATGATGTTGCTCAGATTAACTATATTCTCTATCAGTTTAATCATCTATAAAAGGAATATATGGATATCACTTATGTTATATTGCCATTATGAACGTTAAAAGATTTAATATATTTAAGGTGCCTAGAACAGTGCCTAGCACATATTAAGTGCTATATACATGTTTACTTGACTGATTAGCTTACAATTACAATGACAAGATAAGGCAGACAAACAGAGGACTCAGGAGCAAGCTCTAGTGCAGAAAAACAATGTGAAACAGAGTAGAAATAAGTCAGGGTCCCCTTACCCTTTGCAGAAGAAGTCAGTTAGTACAAAGGGAGCCACATCAAGAGTACACAAAGGCAGGCTTGACCTATTAGAACTACATTGCAACACAATATTCCTTTTATTGTAATTTCTGAAGACTCACTGAACCTAAGATGAAAGTTCACTTTCTGGTGAATTTATGCATTTCCACTTATAGTCATAACAGAATGCTGTTGGGGAAAGTGGTTTGTACAACATTCCAAAATTCTTCTTTCCAAAATTCAGGGAATAAAAATAATTTGGAGGGTCCAAAACTTAGACAACTTCCTTTTTTTATAAGTGGTCAGTTTCAATTTTCACCTAGCTTTTTATCATTAATTATGGGTACTGGGATTACTAGGTTTCAGTGTTTATAACTCACTTCTTGTCTTTTTTTAAAGATTTTATTTATTTTTTTAGAGAAGGGAAGGGAGGGAGAAAGAGAGAGAGAGAAACATCAATGTGTGGTTCCTGGGGGCTTGGCCTGCAACCCAGGCGTGTGCCCTGACTGGGAATCGAACCTGCGATGCTTTGGTTCACAGCCCACTCTCAATCCACTGAGCTACACCAGCCAGGGCTTACTTCTTGTCTTTGTAACAAAATACTCATTTTTTCAGGACTCAGGGAGATAAGGGACAGTTTGCTCTCCCCCTGTTAAATCATAGCAATTTTCAACTCATTGGAAAAATGAGAAAAACCCTAGGCAAGGTCATCTTCAAAATAATTTTTTCCTTGACTTTGCAGTGTTGAACAAAAAGGTGAAAGGAGGGTATAAGGAAAGAAATGACCTCTATACCAGTGAACCGTCCATGTAACTCAGTAAAGGGAGGACATTGCTATTAAACTATTGTGCTTTTGAGATAATTTTTATTAATAGAAATGTTGACATGTAAGAAATTATGTCAATCATCAGCCATCAACACTGTCTTAACGAATCCTAAATACATACAATACTTCCAGTCCCCCCCTCAACCCAAGTCCCCCTCTGATTTTTCCAGTAACCTAAAATGTTTTCCTCTATTTATCACGTTTTTTTAAAATCAAATTCTAAGGTTAGAAATAAGCTCTTCCCATGCCATTCTCTACATTTCCTCTTTATTCCTAACCAGTCGGTGGGTTCTGTAGATTTCTCTGGTTCCCGCCCCTTCCTTCCTCTAGGTTCCTGATAGGAATGTGGTCCAGGCGCTTTTCGCTATACAACCCCAGAGCTGCTCTCCTGGACCTTATTGTCTCGCCTTTCAAAGGCAGCCTGCAGACCGTCCCAAGCAAAATCCTCTACAAGACTTCCTTGACCCAGACTAAAAAAGTTGCTGGACACTTGGAAGGTTTCTTAGTTCCCGTTATATCTAATGTTCCACAGATAATAGTCTTTGTACTTGAATGATGCAATGCCTCTCATTGGTTCTACTCAACCATTTCCACAGTGACTTGAGTGATGGTAGAAAGGGAGCTGGGAAGTAAATAGAGATACAAGACCGTCTCAGGAAGCCGGAGTGTAAATGAATGTAAAGATTTGACGTGCTATTGTTAATACATGTAAAGTTAAAAAAAATATTGCATTTTTCTTAACATTCTAAACCTTCCATATACTATTCCTACCTCTTAAAACGTGAACTCTTTTTTTTTTTTCATCCAGGGAATTAAAGAAGACTGAGCTAGGTTTAAAAAGTAATTTCCGATGCGATACGTAACAGTGAATTTATTTTATGCCACTTGCTAATGAATGTGCTCCCCTTCATGCTGTTTCGGAGGAGTTCAGAGTGTAAGTGATCAAAACTGGCCAAACAAAGAGCTGGGCGTAGAGTTTCTATTTCAGACTGCGGCTCCTCTCTCCAGCCGGATTGTAAAAGGTAGAGGGAGGTTAAACTCCTTTTACATTTTAAAGTGCTCTTTAAAGTGCATTAACTTCCTAACATTTTTGCCCTGAAATGCTATACTAATTTGATATTTGTCCAGTATCATTTTTCTGTCTAACCTAGGCAGGAATCTGAGTTGACCTTAATTGTATTTTCTTTCCTTTTAAACCGCAGTCTCCTTTGGCAATTTCTGGACTCCTAAATGGAAAATTTTGCCATTTTAAAGTGATTGGATATTTTCTTTTAAATTTAGAGGTTTCTCCAAGAGCTATAATAATCTTGTCACATTTAAAATATATAGCATTAGGCATGTGTGACTTATGTAAGGAGAAAAGGTTGGAGCCTGCTTCAGTTAAGTGCATGAGAAATGGACTTTCACCTTGCCATAACTCAGGAATGGCTAAAGCAATTTAGTTCAAACTCTCCAACAAGTTCACCTTTGGTCAGAGTTAACGTTTGAGAAATCTCCTCCAAAATGGAATCACACCCAGAGAAAGTGATAACCCAAAAAGGAGATACAAGTTTAAAGATTGTCTGTCTTTTCACTAAACATATAATATTTCTGCTAAATTCAACACATTTTTAGTGCTTATTTTCATGGAAATCAATTACTAGTTTTTACAGTTGCTAGTTTTTAAATCTGAAACATCCAATACTTAAATTAGATTTTTATTTTAGAAAAACGAGTGAAACCATTTAATTACTCATAGTTGCATTAATAAAATTGGCAATTAAAGCAAAATACATACATAATGTGTGATCCTGCAATTGCTAGATGCAATCAAATTTTTAATGCCCCATATCAGTTCAAATTTGTACAAAAGTTTACAGACCACCCAATTAATTTGTTTACTTGGTGAGTGTTTATTTCGTATCTGTGATGTACCCAGCACTGGTAGGCGTTAGGCCTTTATAAATGAAAAGGCCGTGACCTTTAGCCTGGAAGTATTTAGTCTGGTGAGACCAAGCAGTAGAGAGAAAAACAACATGGCAAAAATAACTTCACCTCAAGGACACTCACTGATTCTTGTCCGAGGCAACTGGCAAGAACATTCAGAAACATTTGATCTGGTCTTGAAGGATAAATAGTAGGGTAGCCACATGGGAAGAAAAATCCAGACAAAAGGCAAAAGCTTTGAAATGTGAAAGGGTAGGTAGGCTATGCTGAGAAAATGCAGAGGATTTCGGTGTGTCAGAAGAATTCTGTGACTGATTAGTGAAAAGAAGTGTCTACCAAGGTTATAATGACATGAATTGAGTTTTTTTCCCCCGCTTCTAAACGACTTTGTGGCTTCTGTGATACTCGAGGAACAATGTTTTGTCCCTTTGACGTTGGCCCTGGTCCTGTGATTTGGTCAATGGAACGTTGACGGCATGGCACATGGACTTGAACTGTACTTTTGTGGTTGAGCTTCTGGCCTCCGGCTTCGGTCACTGTCATGCGAGCAAGTCACTGGGCTGTGGCCAGAATGCACGCCCCTAGAGCAAACCCTCGCCCCCTGAGCAGCCGGGAGCTCGTCCTCAACACCAGCCTAACTTTGCGGGGGCGGGGAGAGGCAGATGAGCCACTAAGAATCCATCGAAATCAAGCAATTCTTAGCACGAGACAGTTGATTGTGGGACTAGGACAAAGGTAGTTACAAAACGCGAGAACAAACCACGAAGCTAATGAGGGGTCTGTGACAAATCCTCTGACATGTCAATGATTTCATGGTGGTCGTTGTTGAGTGGGAAATTTATCAACATCATATCTCAGAAACGTCACTGCATTAGAAAATTCCAATGGCATAGAAATAAGTTAGGATGTTAGTGAGATTAATAATGGAAGAGTAGACAGAGGCCTTCACTAATGCAGTAGCAATAGAGAAACATATAGGTTTGGGAGCGTAGAATTTACATAATTCACACAAAGCACTGGAAGGTATAGGGCAAGAAGCTAGAGAGAATGAAAGTGGATTGAAACCTGTGCCTCATGGTGGGCGTGGTCCTTCCATTACTTTGATAGGGCATGTCAGGACACTGGATTTGTATATGCAGAGCTAATGAATTCAGTCTGGGGCACGGAATCCACGAGGCGTTTGTGAGAACCCAAATAGCAACATATAAAATATAATTGCAAGTGTGGGTCACGGTGTTCAAGGGAGAATCTGATGAGAAAATACCTGAGCATTACCAATGTATAGGTAGTAAGTGAAGAGGTGGGGGTGGGCTAGATCAGTCCCAGAGAGCGTGCTGGTCAGGAGGAGAAGGCGGCATTCTGGGAAGATGACAGTGTAGAGAGAGAACTGATTTGCATCTCTCCAGAGCCTTAGGCTTAGCTGGAGAGTTGCCGGAGGCTTAGGTGCCCCCTGGAAAACAGGCCCTGGGTAGTGCGAGAAGTTTCCGAAGCATTTTTTTTTTCCCACCTGGGATGACTGCAGGTCTGGCCCCACAGCTGCAGGAGGTCTTCATGTCGAGCATCAGAAGGCCACTGATCCCGGGGAGGACGGAGCGGGCAGAGACGGCTGGTCCTGTGTGAGTGTGGCCTTGATTCCCTGACCCTCAGGAGCTGAAGAGCAGTTGAACACATGGGCAGAGTTCTCCTAGTCCAGGCATGAAAGCTCCTCAGGGTGGAGAAGCCACATCGTGAGAGCTTCACAGAGAACTAATAAGCTACAGCAGTTCCTTTTAAGCTCACAATTTAATTGCGCGGAACAGTCTTCAGCTGCTATCAGGACTGCGGCCGGTGAAAAGTATTTCAGCAGTTGATCTGGAGTGCCAATGGGGAAACACAAACCACACCCCCCCCAGCCACCCAACAGGGGCCAGAACAGAAAAAGGAAGAGCCGAGAGAACGTTCATTCTCAACTTGTAAAGAAATTTAGATGCTAGAAAAAAGTCTTGAAACCTTGACAAAAACAGCTGAGAATGCATTGCTCTTGAGAAAAAAATTGAACAATTAATGGAGAATTGTCACAAATAGAACATTAATAGAAAGTATAGCTCAAAACTGTAGGAATGAAAAGAAAAAAATTAAAAAAACTGAAGTTGAGATTGAATATAGATGACATATCAAGCAGGTATAGCATCTGAATATTTGGAAGTTTATAAACAGAAAAAAAAATACACAATAAAAATGGAATGAAATGTATGACCTCCAGAAGGAAAACAGTTTCAACCTGGATATTATATCGCTGTGAAACGATTCAGTAGCACATGTATGCAGCTTGCTTTCCCGACTTGCTGATCAGCAACAGACTTTCAGAGAGACCACTGTGCTGGTGAGAGGCACAATTGTTATATCAATAAATGAAATCGAATTTGTACTCATGTCGGGGAGGGGGGAGCCCACCTAAAACAACGGATGCGACACCTCAACCTAGCACCACTGACAGAGCAGCTCGTAACTTCTCACCAGGCCCCGTGAGTACAAGGTCAAGTATATGACATACTCAATATGGTGTCAGGTAAAGCACTACTGAGAAGTTGACATAATAATTTATTACAAAAGGCAGACTAGCTTTCTTCTTTTGCAAATCTTTCCTAGCAAGTAATTAAAACAAGATTTTAAACAAAAACTAGAATCAAGGTTGAGTCGTTGAGAGTAAATCCCTTAAGAAAGTTTCTCCCTACCAAAGCTACATGAATGACATATGCATGAATAGGGATTTTATTTTAGTATTTTAGAAAAAGGGAAAACATAGATCAAAATATCAATAATATACTCAGTGCAGCATCATTTTCTCTAAGATTTTTAAAACTAACTTGATGGGAATTGGTGTTCAGTGTGGCTAAGAGTTCACCTTGCTGTATGGTCAAGGGGCACCTCTGGAGTCTCAAAGCGAACGGGCCTGAGCCTTTATAACCCCAGCGCCCCCAGGGCTTGTGGGCTCGGGGCTGCGCTCTGAGGGAGGCATGTTGCCAGTGGAGAGTCGTGAGGTTGCTGTGGCGCCCTGGTCCCTGCAGGGCGTGAATGGGAAGACACGACAGAGAGGAGAGGAGGAAGCGGGGGACAGGCGATGGAGGAGGAAGACAAGAAACGCAGGGAGTCCACACTGGATGCTCATTATTCTGTTTCTAAATTTTTAAATTCTAAATTAAATATTCCAGGAAATACACAAATACATACTTAAAAAATCATCAAACTTCTTGCCCTTTCCATTTTGTTATGCCTCCATTAATTATTTATTATAATGTAGTGTCTTATGAACAGTTATAATCCTCAGGCTCTGTTTCAACTAAGAAATGGGGGAAGGGCAACAATGCATGATGCGATCACAGGATTGCCGAGTGATTTGCCCAATGCATGGCTTTTCTTTTCTTGGCTCTTAGAATTTCATTAGTACACATGCAATTCATATAGACTATAAGATTCCTCTTTCTTTAATATCTTTTTTTGTTCATTTAAAACCATCTTAGTGCTGAATGATTATCAGTTGCTAAAGAATTTGGATGAGTCCTAACTTTATTGTGAGTAAAGCCAATTCATTTCTTGGGAAAGAGATAGAAATGACAGTTAAACTGTGTCTATAATGGCCAATTGAAACAAGAAATCCATTTCTGTCTTTCCGATGATACCAGAGCCTGCCAAGTTTTGACACGGTGTGCTTCTCTTGCTTGTTTTATTGGGCGACAAAGGGAAGAACGTGTCAGCTGCAGAATGAAAGTGTAGGTAGTCTGCGTGCTGACGTTAGCTGTCTTGTCATAAAAAGGTAAATGAAGTCAGACGCTTTTGCTATGTTTATGGAATTCAGAAATAGTCAATGCTTAGGAAACTTTAAAAGACTGTAGTAAAAAGTCTTACATCTTTAATCATGAGCAATATGACATGGTTTAATAAACAGTCCAGAATAGCCCTAGTACGTGGGGAATTCCAGGAGAGTAACACAACATTTTGGTAAAAGTGTCCTTTTTGGAAATCGAAGAGTAGGCACTGTGGGGGATGCCAATACACTACACTGGCTTCTAAATTAAAGGAGATATTTAACAACATTAACCATAAAATAGTGTTACTAAATGTGCATCACAAAAGGAGCTCTGGCTAGGCAGGTGCCCAGCTTTAGCGCCCTGGTGTGGCAGAGCACTGGGTGGCTTCACTGTGACGAGGGACAGATTGTCCCGGCGTGTGCCCTGCGTGTGCTCACAGCCATGGTCGCTTGGCACCACTCTGGATTCTTCCGCTCTCCTCCTCTAACTCAGGGGCAGGTGCTTCCACTCCAGCCCTTGACAGTCCCACCTGCACATTCTTAGGCACCTTGTCCAGAGGAAGCAAAACAGATCATTTGGTTGAGAGGGACATCAGCTTGCAGGTAACCCCTGGACCGAGACTCCAGATGAGTCGCAACTGGGCAGCCTGGGTGGATCTGGAAATACACCCATGCCATAAACTGTGCAACAGCCATTAGTGAAAGTGCATGGCTCTGTTTAGGGTGACCCTTTGCTCACTCATCCTGGCAACAGGGCCATTAGCTGCGTCATGGGTTAGGGTCTCTAACAGCTTTGGTGCGTTCACCCTCCGGCTTCCTTGCTCCTCGTTCCGTCAAAGGAGAGAGAACACGTCAGCCCTGAAGAGTAGCTCGGAGTGGTTGGATCCAGAGGGACAGAAAGGCTTTGGGGAATAAAATGAGAAGGACCCTAGGGAACAGCATGTGCACGTTCTTTTGCAAAGGGCAGTGCCTGTCTCCAGGGGAGAGCCCACATGGGCTGAGGACGCTCTGCTAGTCCTGTGACTTCAGTGATTTGGTGACATTAAACGCAGCCTCTCACCGAGCTCCTACTTTGGACTCCCATCCATTGCACGTAGCTGACAACGCCGTTGCTGCAAACGATGATAAAACACCAGCAGTGTTGTGGGATGGTTTACAGAAGCTCCAACAAATAGTATTTGTGTTCTGGACTTGGATCCCACAGTATTAGTCGCCCTTGCACCTCCAAGCGTGTGGCCATTCTGTGGAGATTCAAGAACTAAAAGGCAATGGCGATTGCAATCCGTAGAATAAACAATAAAGAAAGTAAAAGCCCTCTAAATGTTTTACTACTTCTGTTTGCTTTCATTTCTAAAACAAATGTATTGTTGTAAACGCTGCCCTGAAGTACATTTATTTTTTATGTGAAGCGACAGAAAAGAACCTGTGGCTCCTGAGTTGTGGAAACGTGATTCCTCTGGGCAGGGGAGGTGGCAGCCTGGCCCACCGTGGCAGTGACAAGTGTGGTGACTGCCTAATAACTCACCGGAGCCAGGACAGCCGGCCACCGCCCCGAGCCGGCTGCGATCTGTATTTGTTATTTGCAATGCCCCCAGGCAGCGAAGCCTCGCTGCTTCCATTATTAATACTGCATGCATCGGAAAACTTAGCCAACTCGAGGGTGAAAGCGAGATTCTGTAGCTTCTGTCTCATGAAGCCCCAAGTCCCCCCTGACGCAACATCATTAGTTACAGGCCTCACAGATGGAGCTTGGATGGAACTGTCAGTTTTCTAAATATACGTGCATTGTCCTAGGAACCCCAGAGAAAGCTGTTTTGTTGTTTTGACACTGCATTTCTTGCAATTGCTGTGATTTTAGGCTCGTGTTATTTAAAATGGAAATCAAAATACCATCTGTAGGAGTGTGCTTATAGCTCTGGCCTCTCCGAGACCAGCCAAGGGCAGACGTGGAAGGCCTGTGGAAACCGTGGTCTGTGAACAGAGGGGTCCCGAAGTTGTTCAGCGGCCTTGTCGTGACGAACTTGTGTCCAGGCTACCTTCTGCCATAGCACCCTGAATGGACACTTCAAGAGTCTGAGACAACTTCTCTCTTCCAGCCCCACAGGGAACTTGCTATTTTAATGTGTGTTCAACAGGCACACCCTTCCTCCTTAGGGCTATCTGGGGCAGTTCGTGGGTGGCATACAAGTGTATTCTTTGCATCAGGCTACCTACGGAGTATGGAAGAAACAGGTCAGTCATTGTAACCACGCCCAGGCTCATGGCGGCAGGTACAGATGAGCCTTGCACCAACGCAGTTGCTCTCCAAAGAGCACGTGCTCTGTTTTGTCCCTAAATAAAGTGTGAGCTCTGTTTTACGCCACTCTCCTTGGACCTTCAGGGCTTAATTCACACACTCTATCTTGGCAACAGTGCTCCTCATTTCTTAGAGTTTGCAATTTATAGCTGTAGTGTTTATTTTGTACGTGTTTTATGGATACACCTAACTTAGTATTATTTATAATCATACTCTTTATCCTCATGTTTCAAGGATCCTTGTTCCTCCAGTAGTACAGTTTCTGGAAAGCTTTCAAAATGCAACCCTAGAGTAAATGGTTGTGATAGTTAAATTATAGGAAATGGAACTAGGGAAAATAGTTTTCAGCATAAAGGCATTTGCACAGATAAATAATTCAACAATTCTGCTTTACTTTGAATTTGATTTGTTTGTGTACTTTTTATGTGAAAATATGAGTCATCTTGGCATTGATTGTATAT
This sequence comes from Phyllostomus hastatus, assembly GCF_019186645.2. Taxonomy (NCBI): domain Eukaryota; kingdom Metazoa; phylum Chordata; class Mammalia; order Chiroptera; family Phyllostomidae; genus Phyllostomus; species Phyllostomus hastatus. The sequence continues at coordinate 19,026,308 of NW_025333607.1, read as the reverse complement.
CATGAACTATTTTAAACTTCCATTAAATGGCTGGAGCAGGTTCAAGAAACACTGACAATGTCAACTATACTTTAAATCATGATATTAATTGTGTATAATGCACCAAGTACAATGCTTATTACTGTGTGGAGATGCATGAAAACTTCACAATGATACACTCTTGTATTTTTCACTTGGGGACAGGCAGCATTTTATAGCTGAATCTGCACTTTTCTCACAAAACTTACTGTAAGTAATAAAATAATTCTTAAAATTAAGTATTACATTTATATCGATATGACCATTTTATTTTCCTATGCTTCTTCTATTAACAGTATGTTTGCAAGTTGATTTCTAAGTTAAATATTCAATCCCAGAAATACTGCAGTATGTAGAACTAGGATTATATTTAATATAGCAGTTTGACATTAAGTGCTTAGTAAAATGTTGAAATAAGATTTAGTGACTGACAGAGAAAAACAATGATAAGAATATTTTTAAAGTCAGTATTCCCATATGAAACAGATGATAGATCTATACAATTTCTAATTAGTAAAAGTAATTTATAATTATAATATAATTATATATGTATCATAATTTATGCCATATAATTATTATATATACTTATTATATAGTCACATATAATTGTTTTAGCTTCATCATATGATATAATTATCATGTTAATTTTAACATATTCTCTTTTAATATCAACATTTTCTAAATATCTTCCTTAGTTTGATAGCTTCAAACATATACAATTATAAAAGATCCTGCATGTATAAGAACAGAAACATGCATGCTATTTTAGGAATAATAGAAACTCTCCATCACTTGTATTTCACTCTTTAGAAGCCTAGTGTAGAGTGATGTAAGAATGTACGGGCTTTTCTATTTCAGGGCACTAATACATTAATGCTTGGAATAAAATCCAGTTCATTTGGCCTTCAATCAAGGTATATTAACAAGCACATTTATAGCAACATTTATTGTTCATGACAATGACCCAAGATGCTACACCATTTTAATTGACTTACACATCAATCCAGACCAATTAAATTGTGCTTTACTGTAAATTTATTGTGTGAGAAAGACAGAGACGGAATGAATGGGGCTGCATGAGATTGATCAAAGCAAGCAAAGTTTCAAAAACTTAACGCATAGCGATTAGAGAGCCAGTACGATTTCTTGAGTGGGTATTTGACTTATGAGCCAGGAAGTTCGAGTCCCAGTCGCAGCTCTCATTTCCCTTCCAGGACGCCAAGCTAGCTGGATGGGGCCTCCCTGGGCTCCAGGCACCGCAGCCGTGCTGTGAGACTGGGGCGGGGGCAGGGCAGGGTGCAGCCAGATGACCTGCAGAGTTTTATATAGGCTGGCCCTGCTGCATTTCCTTCAAGAGGTTCTCCAAAGCGTGTGCTCCGTAAACTTGAGCGTTCTTTTGTAATAAAGAATTTCTAACTACAATTAAATGTTTATCACTTTAGTTCACGGTTACTGAATTCCTACCATGTGTCAGGTACTGTATGTACTTCTGGACAGAGAGTTTAGAGTTAAACACACAAAGACGTTAAATGGTAAGAGGTGATGGTGAAGTAATTTTATAATTGCCGTAATAAAACAGGAAGGAAACTTTATGGTAAGATAAATCAGTGAGATATGAAAAGATCAGAAGGGCTTTCGTATCCTAATTCTTGGTATATTTTCTTGCTCACGGCATGCGCCTGTGTCTGCTTAGGAGACCCTCAGTTTTCTGCTCTCCATCACCATCTACCCGCCCTCACCCCGCACGCCCTCCTGGGTTGCACAGGACGGCTAGTGGGGGCCGGGACAGGGGTCCTCCTTCAGGTCCTCAGGCTCTGCTAACACCCCAGAGGGCGGTCCATCAGCTGGTTTCCCCTGAGGGCAGGCTGGCGTTGGTAAGAACAGAGTGCCCTGCGGTATTTAAAAACGGTTTCTTTGCCTCTCCCCTGTGGAAAGCAAGAGGGGCTTTTCCTTCAGCATGTACCGTGGAAACCTGGTTGGGCCCTAGCGGGAGCAGGGGGCCTCCCTTGGACTGGGTCCTGTGGGGCTTTGAACCACCTGGGACGAATCCACAGGGACCCTCCCGCAACTCAGGGGTCACGGGTCGGGTTATGGGGGTGGGGCAGGCCTCTGCGCTGGAGTCCCAGCCCTGGGCAGAGGAGACTCCTGGTCATCTCCTGTCTGTCCGCCCAGGATTGGAGGGGGCATCTGGTTACCCTGTGTCCCATCTCTCACAGACTCAAGAATTGCTGTCTTTCAGTCTGTTCAGGCTTTGATTTGTAGGACTGAGTGGCAACTTCCAAGCTCCTTACATGAGGAGCCAGAAACCAGACACTCACTGGGGTTCTTCATGCATTCTGGGTATGAGCCATTTGTTGCGTACATGAATTGCAAGTATGTTCACAGATAACTTTAATAAAGAAAGAACTAGTAAAAGGAATGACTTCTGAGGAAAAATTCATACAGTAATGTGTCTTTATTTCTATTTCACAAACAATGATCGGTCTTTATACTGAACGAGGAAACGCCGTATCATAACAGCAATATGAGCCAATATGATTGATGTCCTCTAGTTTAGTGTTATTCTTAACAAACCAAAAGAGCTTTCAATGAGTGTTAAGTGATTAAAGAACAGAAATGTTATTTCTGGAAGAAAGGCGTTTTGGGGAAAATAGGGGCAAAATGTGGTCCAAGTTAAGGATGGTAGGCAACAGCTGGTGATGCGGTTTGTCCAGGTGTGCGTGCTAATGACACATCCCACCGGTCCCCTCACCCCCGCCTCCGTGCATTCCTCTTGCTACACTGTGGGGCGGGCCACCTCTCCTCTTACATGCTGATGCTTATTTTGCCTTATCTAGGGGAGATGCGGGTCTCGGGAAGAGATCACTACACCCAGAAGGAAGGCTCTCTCTCTGGGCCAAAGACTGAATGAGCTGTATTGTCCTTACCCATATTCTCTTGTTTTCCACATATAATCAGTGGTGATACAAAATTATTCAAAAGCTCCTTGGATATAACCTAATATAATTCTGAAGCTAATGGAATGCAATCCTTTTTTTTTGAAGAAGGAGGGGGCTGTAAAGATGTAACGTCCATGACTTTTTGGTGCTGCGAATGGAGGGTGGTCCCGAACAGCAGGTGTTCGCACACTCACACGTGTTCGTGTTTGGAAAGGGGACGGGAACAAATACATAGAGATGGGGAAGCAAAAGGCTGTGACACTCTGGGCTGGCCATTTATTTTGTTGCCTGAATTTGTATTTATCTTGTATCTGACAGTCTAAGGGAAAAGAGGTCTACGTCCCTGACTCAACAGGCAGGTATTGCAGTTCTCAAAATTTCTTGCGGCACGCTGGTTCAACACCGCTGGAATAGACGACATCCCCTGAACTTAATGAGCTTGCATTCTCGCAAGAGGGCTCATCAGCAGTCATGATGAATGAGTGACTTGGGCAGCGTGTTAGAAGATGCTAACAGCTATGCAAAAGTAGAACAAGATAGGGAGAAAAGGAAACAGCGATGTTTGGAAGAGGGGAGTGTGAGAGGGTGTATTCCTTTTTAACAAGTTAGCCCCTGCTTCTCAGGAGAGACCTGTAACAAAAATGTGAAGGAAGTGCAGGGGTGAGCTCGGAAATAGGGGAGGAGCTCACCAGCTGCAGGAACCAGGAGTCTGAATTTCGGGCACAGGAGGGTAACGAGTGTGGTGGAAGAACAGAAGGAAGCCAGGGCGGTGGCTGGGGCAGGGGAACGAGGAAGAGAGCAGGGGAGGGAGTTCAGAGAGGAACACAGGAAGCGGGATAGTAAGGCTTTTTTTTTGTCTTAGGGAGGGCTGGCCTTTACCCTGAGAGAGATGGGAAGCCGATGTGGGGTTGTGAATGCCAGAATGGCATGATCTGCACTATGTTTTGCAAATATTCTGGTTGCCAAGAGGAGAATTTTTTTTTAAACACAAAGATTACACAAAATGCCTCAGCTCTAAAATATGCCTGGTTAAAAAATATACCCTCAGGATCCATTTCCAGTCTCACGTAATGGATTCAACTCTTCCTCATCACCTCACTCAGTCCATCCCAAGACGCCCGTGGGAAAATCTGTCTATATGTGATTCCACAATTAAGTGCTAAGGCTGTGTACTGCAAAGCATGACTTTATACAAATGGTGAAATGATACCAGTGGAAATCATGAAGGGGCTACGCTGTGTGGGGGTTTGAACAGGAGCTTGATCTTGAGGATAGGTAAAATCAATTAGTCACAGTGGGGAGTGGTGGGGTGTGCGAGGAGTATGTTGTAGAAGCAAAGAATTAGAACTAAGAATGTCCAGCTGATTTTGAAGTCGAAAAATAAAGTAATACCATCAGTTTTTAGACAGTAGCATGGTAGATGGTTCTGATTGATTGGGGGAAAGATGAACCAACAAAAAACAATTCTTTTTTTAAAGATTTTATTTATTTATTTTTAGAGAGGGAAGGGAGGCAGAAAGAGAGAGAGAAACATCAAAGTGTGGTTGCTGGAGGTCATGGCCTGCAACCCAGGCATGTACCCTGACTGGGAATCGAACCTGCGACGCTTTGGTTCACAGCCCACGCTCAATCCACTGAGCTACACCAGCCAGGGCTCCAATTCTTATACATAGAGTCAAAACTTGCTTTCTGCTTGCCCTTGTCATACTTTATGTTGACATCAGTGACCTTAGATGGGTAATGCTTTGGATAAAAGAGGGCTTGCATTATTTGCCAGAAGATGTATTTCTGGCCCAAGGAGAGAAAAATGGAATTAAGGACAAAGAGAGTTGCCTCCTCTGTGTGTAGGTGTGTGCCCTGTTGCTGTGTATGAGGCCCTGGAGTCTTCGGTGGTGTGACAGCTACGTGGAACCCCAAGAAACATGGTAAAGTCTGACTTAAATAATCAAGTTGATGTTTTTCTTTTTGCCAGGTAACAGAAACACGGACGGGTCCTCTCGGCTGCAGTAACTATGACAACCTAGATTCTGTCAGCTCTGTTCTGGTTCAGAGTCCGGAGAATAAGATTCAGTTGCAAGGTACGTAGGAAGAATCTCGTTCTTTCTCTATCCAGTTGTGATCGCGTTCTTCTTCTTTCTATTATAAGTCACGTGTGCACTACTAGGCTGTTGAAATTCTCATAAAAGGGCAATTTCCTAAGGTTTTAACTGATAGAAACATTCTAGGCCAGGTGAAGAAAATGTCAAAATTCAATTTACTTCTTAAATCACGTAATCCATAGCAGTGGAAAATGTATCATGATAGTGTTTGACTTTCCCACAGTAATCACTGTCTCAGTAAGTAGCAGTTTTTTCAAAGGTCTGCCTGAGCTTTGAATTTTTCTGTATAGATTCTGGGAAAACTCCTAATTGTATTCATGCGTCATGGAACATGAACTGTTGACATTTGAAATATAAACATAGATGGTGGTCAAGGCTGTATTTGTCTTCTGACAGAAATGTACTTGAGAACATACTAACAAAATTTTGATATGTATATTGTTTCCACTATAAATATAGATTATTTGATAAGGCTAGTAATTACCATCTTTTTCTATTACTACATTTTTGGGATAATTTAATAGGGGATTTTAAAAATAATAACTTTTGACAAATATATACTCTTTTCAAAATGCTTATGTGATGCATCATACTCATTCAAATAGGCAGGGAAAGGTCATGAATAAATATGTACTAGTTTGAAGAAGTTCAGAAACATCTTTGTGATAGTACATTGCTAAAATCATGTTGACAGATCAAAGGAGTAATTCTGGATTGTTCTTCCTAGTATACCTTTTCTAACTGCATATGTTAAATCTCTGTTTACCATATTCAGTTTTAGATAGAGATGCATACAAGTTTTGGAAATTGTACCATTCTTTCTCAGTGTTCCATCTTCAAAAATGTTAACAGCTTTGATTCATTTAAATGTAGTGTAAGGAATAAATGAATGCCATTCCTTTTGAATTGTATAAAATTTGCAAGGAAAGTACTTTAAAATTTTAAACTTTAAATGCTATCCAATTTATAATTATCAATGTTAGATTTAAAGTAATTGAAATATTTTTCTCTAAATAGGAATATAGTACACAATATTACTTGCAATCCTCTACTGCTTACTCCTTTTTACACGTATGGATTAACTCTCCATGAGAATATGAACTTTCATCCAAGAGGACACAAAAATGTATATCAGCCCTGGCTGGCATAGCTCAGTGGATTGAGCTTGGGCTGTGAACCAAGGTGTCGCAGGTTCGATTCCCAGTCAGGGTACATGCCTGGGTTGCAGGCCATGACCCCCAGCAACCGCACATTGATGTTCCTCTCTCTCTCTCTCTATCTCCCTCCCTTCCCTCTCTAAAAGTAAATAAATAAAATCTTTTTTAAAATTTATATCAAATTTATATTTATTTCAATCAATTTATTTTTAAAATCTATTAGCACAATTAATGGATTCTTACTGTTTAGAAATCACTGTGTTCAGTTTTCAGAATATTATATTATACACACACAACTTCAGTCACCTGAATGTCTTGAAAAAAAAAACACCAAGAATACAGGAAGCAACACTTCCCTTTATTTAACTATATTTCTATTCTTTTCAATTTATGTAATTTCTGCATCTCTACCTTTCACCTTTTCTGTTTGCCAGGTTCATATGTTTAATTGTCTGTTGCAGCTTTGCTTGCGTCCCTTGTTGGTACAAAGACCTTTCCAGAGACAGCCTTTGAAAGTCAGTGTTGACACTCGGGACTTCTCACGTACCCTCTCTCGGATTTCATTTGCCTGTGCACTTAGAGTCCAATTATCATGCTGATTCACCTTTCCGACCCCACCATTAACAGTATACCTTCGCTTCCTTACTCTAAGCAGAAGGCAAAGCATTCACTCATTCAGGAGCAATGTTACCATAAATACATTTCTTTCTAGCATATACAAAAGTATGGGTTATTGTTTGTAGCATTTGGAAAACCAGGTGTTTCCAAAGAATTTTTTTAGTTAAGGTACATCACAGGTCTTTGCATTTTTTATAGTTCGTTGGTAATTTTCTTAGTTGGCTGGCTGGATGGATGGATGGATGGAGGGACTGATGGATGGATACGGATGGACATTGATGATACAGGTGTATATACATTTCTTTGTGTAGGTTGTGCTGTGTTTTGAAATGAAGCACACGAGGTGAAGTAGTAGAATCAGTGTTTGGTCCTTCAGAGAGCTTCTGAATTCAAATACGTTATTGAGAGGAGTCTGGAGTCAAGACGGTTTTTTAGTATCGGCCTTATTCTTTCCAGCCGTATTCATTGTCCTGTAGAGGAAAATGAATGGCTCCTGAAGTAGCCTTTTTATCAGAGCAAAGAAAGCATCAGTATGAATTATTGGCGGTAACAGCATTAGGCAACAGTTTTAGAACAAAACTTCATGACTTCATCATCTCCGTGAGCATCAGCGTTCAGAAGTGAGATGTCTGGTTGCTGCACATCACATCACTCTGGACTGGAGACAAAAGGAATGGGAGGGTTTCCGGCAGCGAGTGAGCTGGAGTTACTTGCTGCTTTGACCTTGAAATCTGGCTTTGTGCAATTAGGTGACAGAGCAGACAGCTTTCAAAAACTGAGAGAGCTCTAGCTACCCCTCCAAATTATTGATATAACATTGATTTAATATATGACAAAGAACAATTAATTCATAAGAAAGTATCAGCAAATATATATATATATTAAGATTAATGATATTCCAGTTTTTTCAGCTCCTATGAATTTCACAAATCACAGAAGGTACCTTTGAGTCAAAGGGTAGTAGAAGTAATTAGAAGTCATTTATTAAATTTTAATAGTAACTTTTGGTAAAATTCCCAGAAATTGAGAAAGTGAATGAGCCATGTAACTGACTAACAAATACTCTCGCAGATCAGTTGGTTTCTAATGTTTCATTTCAATAAAATTGACATAGTACAAGGCTATTGCCATATAGAATATTTACTATAAATTTTAATGATGCATCACTGTGCAATATTTTTTTACTTTTAGTAAAAAAGGAATGATATGGAGTTATAAAATTTTAGTTCACTGTTTTATCTATTACTATATCATGGGAAGAAATGATCTCAGAGCTGACATATATAAAAATGAAAAGTAGGAAATGATTTGTATTAAACCAATTTACATTGATCTATATCTCTAGCAAAAAAGTGCATATAAAGTAATTAACAGCATGAGCACAGAAGCATCGCAAGCACTGGTCCTCTGGTCTTTTTCACTCTTTATCTTGCCAGACAAGCACGTGTCAAATTATGTCCCAGTCTGTCTTTTTTAATGAAAAGTCTTATTAATCTTATGAACATAGTATAATGCTTAGCCTATATATCATACCTAGTTAATTGTATGTATTCCAACTCTACTAGTTATTTAAGTACTATTGTATAATATTATTATATACGTCTTTCGTTTTTCCTAAATATATTACAAGTACCTGTAGAACAAGGATACGTCTCAGTCATTTCATATTTGCACTTGGCTTAGCGATTCTCTTCCAAATGGAGGCATTCAATTAATGTTCTATTTTTAGGTGAAATAAAAGTAAGTAATAATGTGCCTAATAAGTCCTAAGAATACTTTTCCTAACCAAAGCATGGGAGAATTAATATGAAAGAATGAAACAGGTATAATTATCAAGATATATGCAAAGTAATTTTTCCCTAAATGCTAATTCTTTTTTTTTATTAAGTGAACCTCACAGATGATTGTTAAGAGTCAAGTATTGATTTTTGTTGTTGTTGTTAGAAAAAAACATAAAATTTGTAAAAATCCAATTTGGTGCTAAATAGCAATTATGTATTGGTCAGATTTTTCCTTAATATTATGTTTATTTTTATCTACTGATTACTTTGAATGTTTAGACTTTTTCTGCAATTTTTCTGTGTAGCAAGAAATGCTAAAATTGAAACTCCATTTTTCCCTGAAATATCGTAATACATCTAAAACCAGGAGAGATCCCTAAATATTAATCCCTTGGTCTTATTTTCATTTTTGATGTTTTTTCTGAAGAGAGAGCAACTTTCCTATACTTGCATTAGAAAAGTAATGAACTGCATCACTCGGGCTGTCTTAACACCTGACGAGGAAATGAACTGGAAATGGCTATATTAGCTCATCTGCTTTCTGTAGTCAGTCCCCGTGACCCCTCCTGAACAACAGAGAGATAAATCACGTGTTGCCGATGCCACGAGATAAGCATTAGCAGCAGCCTTCTGTAACTCACTCATCAATGCACCAGCCCATTGTACGATGACATTTATGTGGATGTGGGGTGATAGTCTGAAAAAAAGTGGAAATATTGAAAATTGTTTGAAATCAGGTGGCACAAAATCAATGCTTGCCTGTCTTTTCAAAAGTAGACTAGCTCTATCTGCGTGATGGAAAAACAACCAAATATGCTGATCAAGGAAGTCAGAGAGCCTATCAAATAAATTTTAAAAAATCAGATAGTCTGAGAGATTAAACACGTCTATAGTTTCTGGTATTCTTTTTTCTTTATTCCTCACTCAAGGACATGTTTATTGAATTTTAGAGAGAGAAGAAGGGAGGGAAAGAGAGAGAGAAACATCGATCAGTTGCCTCTTGCACACACCCTAGCTGGGGACCAAACCCTCAGCCTAGGTATGTGCCCTGACTAGGAATTGAACCTACGACCTTTTGGTTTACAGGAAAACGTTCCAACCAACTGAGCCACAACAGTAGGGCTCTGGGATTCCTGAGCAGTGCATGGAGTCAGCATACATTGAAAGGAATTATAAATATTTGTAAATTTGTGGACTTGGGTAATTTTCTAGTGATAGTTTTCAATATGCATCAATCCATAACTTGATGTATTGAGTTTTTGAACTTTTTTGAGTATAAATATATATAATAATATATCTTATACTCTTTTTCTTTATCAAAGCAAACTTGTTTGTGTGTTTGTTCTTTAAGGGCTACAAGTTCTCCTCCCAGACTACCTGCAGGAGCGTTTTGTACAGGCAGCCTTGAGCTACATCGCCTGCAATTCCGAGGGGGAATTCGTCTGCAAGGACAATGACTGCTGGTGTCAGTGTGGCCCCAGATTCCCAGAGTGCAACTGCCCTTCCATGGACATTCAGGCCATGGAAGAGAACCTGCTTCGAATAACTGAGACGTGGAAGGCCTACAACGGCGACTTTGAGGAGTCGGGTAAGACACAGATTTCTGCATAACACTTCATCTTCGCCAAATCAGTGACTACACTGAAAAGGTCATTTTACCGCTTTGGAGGAACTATCACATTCTCGGAAGGGATTTCATTTGATTTCTTTTTATTATTATCCTTTCAAATTCTGAAAGCATACTTGGTGCTTTGTGTATTGCTATGTACCATGGACACAAGAACCTAGCCTGCTTTTGAGCTCATGTATAAGTCATGTTTTGCTTTTCTCAGTACAAGAATTTATCATGAGACATTTCTGCTACCTCATTGACCCGTTGGGTGCCTAAGAAATAAAAACTGTGGGTATGGGGTGGGCCCTTGAAAATAAAATAGGCAAGGATAGAGAACCCCAGAGAGAATGATGAGCTGACAGTGAGTTTCTGTGACATATTCTCCCCTGGGACGCATTTATCAATTCAGGGCCAAGTTAGAAGCTGAGGATTAGCCCCTGGAAAATGTCGCTATGCTGGGGCAGAGAAACCAAACAAATGTTCTGTGGTCCCAGGAGACTGAATTGAGAAGATGGAGGCAGAGGGGATTTAAGTGCACAGCCAGCCTGCTCTGTAGGACATTTGCGTTGTCTTGAATTTCTCCGTGGCAAATGACTGAGAGATGAACTAAAAACCTCTGAGTGGTAGATGTGTATGCCCTGCAGTGATACAGGCCAGAAGAGCAGATGCTCACCAGGTCCTTACGTGGCAGCCCGGAAGGCGAAACCCTAAAAAACAGGGAGAAAGAGAGGTCAGTTGGGTCCTATATAGTCATAGCTCACACTGACACAGCTCAATTCCTCATCCAGTGGAACAGATTCTACGATCAACTTCTGAGAGTGTCTGGGAAATATGAAGAGAGGAGCCTCTTGAGGAACTTTTTCTCAAACCTCTGTAGTTTCTTTTTTTATATGAAGGTCACGAAATCCTAGTTTACGCCACATGAGAGCAGGCAAGATCTATGGCCAACAGCAAAGACAAAACAAATCCTTCACTAGGTGAAGCTGACCCAGATATTGAGCTCAGTAGAGAAAATGTTCAGATGATCATATTTTAAATGTACAAAGAAATGAAGGAAGGATGTGAAGTAGATGAAGAGATTGAAAAGTTCACCAGGGATTTGGAATCTGTGAAACGGGACAACTCCACAACAAGACAGTAAAGCAAAGGGCAGGGAGACCCGTCTGGTTCACACAGATAAATGCACTATAGCGGGAAAGGTCTGGATTGTGTTCTTAATAAATTGTATTGGGTCACATATAAATTTACTGGAATGATCATTTTATTAAATATTATATTTTTCTTATTATAGTAAATGTTCTAAATAAAAGACTAATACTGCAGCACTAGGTGAAATAATAATAATGATAATAATAACAATAATATTAGAGGACTATTTGATTTTTCATAGAAACATGCTGAGGATGTAGATAAATTGAGGTTAAAGGGTGGAAAAGAATATGCAATGCAAATACTGGCCAAAAATTACTACATGAAATTTTAAAGCAAGATACATTATTTGAAAGTAGAATATCCCATAATAATAAAGTAGTAAATGCAATGGGAATATATATCATAATAAGTATCATAATTATTAATTTCTATGAGTCGCTCCTGTTAAACAGACAAGATTTTATTAAGACTGTTGTAATTAAGGAAAGACTTAAATAGTGGAGAGAGATTGAGCTGGATTCCCGTGAAGCAAAAGGCAGGGGGAATCTTTAAAACACTGGGGTTAACTCGTGGGCAAGGGCGAGAGGACATCAACGGGAGGGTGGCCAGCTCGATGTGACGAGGCCACCTGTGTTTGCCAAGGAATCCTTCCTGAAGTGAGACTCCTTCTCTCCCAGAGAGGTTGGGGGATGCATGTCCCCTCCCCTCCGACCCAGGCGGATGGCTCTCGGGTCTGTGAGAAAGCCCTTCTCCTCTGTGGAAGATTTGCACCTTAATGGAAGAGAGAAAGAATGGACTCCTGCAGGTTTTCTGCAGAAAAGAGAGGCAGGTGCCAGCAGCCAGAAAGAAATCTGTTTAGAAGCTAATCAAGCTAAGGGGAATGCCCAGGCCCTTTGGGTTAACACCACATAGCAGAGCCCCCAAAACCACGAAGGAAAACGTGCCGGAGATACAAGGACCACAAGACACGCACAGAGCCGTGGAGTGAGATTTTAATACTCTTCTTTAAATAAATGAAAGAAGAAAGTGTATATCCTTGAAGATCTTTGAATCTGAAAAGGAAATTAACCAACCTGACTAAAATAAAATAGAGCGCTAAACAACAAGAAGAAATTGACAATTTCTATTTTTCTAGTGTTCATGGAATATTTACCACGCTTCACCATATGCTGGATCTTAAAGTAAGCCTGAACAAATCTGAAAAGATTGAAGTCATTTAGAACACATTTCAGACCACAGTGGAATTGAACTGAAATCAAATGGAGTTAAACTAGAAGATAAATGGGCAAACTTCATCTGCCTAAAATTTAAGTGCCAAGCTTCTAAATAAACTATAAAGGAGAAGTAAAAAAAGAAGTTAAATCAAAAGTTTAAGTTGAAGTAGTTACAAGAAGAGAAAATATGGTGAACTGAGCAAAAATAAAAAGAGGACAAATCAGAACTGTGTTATGCGGGTAATGAATAGCTTTGGGGGGAAATTTATTATGTAAAGATATGTTTGTTTTAAAAAAACAACCTGGATATCAATTATTTAAGCTTTTACTTCAAACCTTTTAAAAAGAAAGAACTTAATTAGAGAAGTAGAACAAAGATAACAGCAGAAATTAATGTAATTGAAAGCATTGAGCATGTAGAAAAAATTCCACAGAGTCCAATCCTGGTTCTCTGAAAAGATTAATAAACCTAATAATTACCAAGGGTAAGCAAAGTAAATTTACCAAACTTGACAGAAAAACAGATGGAAAGATCTAAGTTATTATGTTTGGGAAAAATGTATCTGTTATTAAAATGATTCCTTAAAAAAATTTCTTTCAGAGATAGAATAAGGAAATTAAAAACAATCTATCATATATGATTAGCAATGTAAAAATTTAACAAAATATTATTAATATATAGAGAACAATGTATAAAAATAATACATTATGAAAAGGTGAAATTTACTCAAGATTATTTAAGCTTAAAAATATCTATTAGATTACATCAGAAATGGAAACTATAGTAGAATCATTTGACCATCTCAGTAAATTTTTAAAAATACATTTATGATTTTAAAATATATGTCTCTGAGCAAACTTGAAATACATGCAACCTTCTACCTTTTAATGAAGGATTTCTACAAAAACATGTAAAATTGTGAAAACTTGGAAGCTTTCCTTCTGAGAGCAAGAAAAATAATGTCCACTCTCACAACTTCTGTTGAAAACTGTACTCAAGGTTCTCATCAGTGTAGTTAGGCAAGAGAAAAGAAAAATAAAACTTGCAAACATTGGAAAGAAATAGTAAAATTAGCATCTTCAGGGAAGGTATGTTTGTATATACATTGGAAATTTTAAAAATAAGCTCTCAAGTAAGTGAATTTAGCAAGTTTCCCTTAAAAAAAGATGAATATACAAAGTAATTTCCACAGCCACGTGCCAGAAGCACATTGAAACACTAGTGGAGGGAGAGCTTGGAATGACAACAGTTCTCACATAATAATGGTGGATGTGGGTTAATTCCTTCTTGGAATAAATGTTTGCTAATATCCACCAGAGGCAAAAATAGTATATCCTATGGCCCAGCAGTTTTATTCCTAGATGAAAATGCAAATGAAATATGTACATGCTTGTAACGACAAAAATACAAAAAGGTACAAGAATGTCTATAGTAACATGATTCTTAATATTCTGGCTGTTACAACCACCGAAATGCCCACGGCCAAGGAAGAAGAAGGAAAAAAAAAAAGAGAAAGAAGTCGCAACGGAATTCTATAAAGCTAAGGAAATGCCCAACCCAGAATGAGAGGGATCTCTCAACTACCACCTTGAACAACAGAAGCTAGAATCAAAAGTATGCACACTATGGATGTGTTCCCATTTAAATTGGGAATAAAAACAGGCAGAGTTCATGGATACTGTTCCAAGTGAGGACTGCGGTAACTTTGCTTACAAAAGGGCCGGGAGGAGGGTTCAGGGTCTGGGGAAAGTGCTTTGGAGCGAAAATCTCATGGTCCCTTGATCTAGAGGCTGGCTGGTACGCCCAGTTTCTGAAAGTCCTCTGAGTCTAAAGAAGACCAGTCTACTTTATTGTATGTGCATTTTACTGTATTTATATCGTTCCAGATAATATTCAGGGTCTTTTTTAAAATTTCATTGCACAGAAAGTTAAAGACTGAACTCAAACTTCTTATTAGTACATTTTGGGTGGAAACCACATTTGCTTACCCGCACTTGGAACGGAACAACATGTGAGATAGTCTATTTTTACTGGACTCCTCTCAAAACTAGTGACGTGCATGGAAAAGCACATTTGAAAGTTTTGAGCAGAGCTTTTTTTTTGAGAAATAAAAAGCTTCTGGGGGCCTCACAGAGACACACAAAGTAGGAGAAGTGGTGAGGCAGACGTTGCCTGGAGAACCAGTCTCTCACCGCCCACGGGCTCCTGTCGGTGGAGACTCGGCGCTTTGGTGGCAAGGAGACTGGACTGCATCTTCCCAGGGGGCGGGGGAGCAGCGGTACCTTACGTGCAACATACCCTTTCAGTGTCTCCTTGACTTTCAGGTACAACAAACAGTAGTTTGTATGTATTCACCTATATGCCTGAAATCCGTACCCATTCCGCTAGATGGACAATGCAAATTGGGATGGAGTTTTGTTTTATTTTCAATACTTAATTTAACTTGAAATGTTTTTGAAAGGCAAATGATTAACATATCTAAAAGATATTTTCATAGAAGTTGAGGAAAGACCAGTATGTATCTGTCATTTTATCGTAACCGAGGAGGCATCTGCATTTAGGAAAGTCCTCCCCAAACACCAGGGGCAGCAGGCAGTGTGTGAGTGAGAGTGCGCACAGAGACACAGAGAGTGGAGAGCCAGCCGTGCCATCCAGACAAGGCTGCACCACGGCACCATCAAACACACGGCTCGGGACTTCCGGCCCAGATGGAGGCGTAGGTGGACATGCTGTGCCTCCTCGCACAGCCAAAATAAGGACAACAACAATTTAGAAACAAAAAGAAACCAATCAGAACCCACAGAAAATTGAACTGTACGGAAGTCCGACAACCAAGGAGTTAAAGTAGACAAGTTCATCCAGACGGGTAGGAGGGGTGGAGTCAGGCAGCCGGGCAGAGAAGGGTTGCAGCAAAGTGGTGGCTGGGGGACCCCAGGTACGCAGGTGGCAGCTGGCAGACCCAGCAAGGCTTGCCAGGCGGCTGACTGACCTGGGGGTCCCAGGTTCCCAGCGCGGGGAAATAAAGCCTCAAAACACCAACTGAAAACACCTGTAAGGGTTGAGGCGCAGGGAGAGACAGACTCCCAGCCCCACAGGAGAGGTTGTTGGAAAGACCCACGGGATGCACAAGCCCACCCACACGGGAATCAACACCAGGAGGGCCCAGTTTGCTTGTGGGAAGCAGAGGAAGGGGCTGAAATCTGACAAAGAGCGGAGCAAGTACCATTGTTCCCTCTCGGACCCTGCCCCCACATACAGCATCACAACCCAGTGACTGGGTTGCCCTGCCCTGGAGAACGCCTAAGGCTCTGCACCTCATACCTAACATGCACATCAAGACAAAAAAAAGGGGGCCGAATGGAAGAACAGATCAAAGCTTCAGAGCAAATACAACTAAGCAACCAAGAGATAGCCAGCCTATCAGATGCATACTTCAAAGCACTGGTTATCAGGATGCTCACAGAATTGGATGAATTTGGTCACAAATTAGATGAAAAAATGAAGGCTACACTAAGTGAAATAAAAGAAAATGCACAGGGAACCAATAGTGATGGGAAGGAAACTGAGACTCAAATCAATGGAGTGGACCAGAAGGAAGAAAGAAACATCCAACCAGAAAAGAATGAAGAAACAAGAGTTCAAAAACATGAGGAGAGGCTTAGGAACCTCCAGGACATCTTGAAACATTCTAATATACGAACTATAGGGGTACCAGAAGGAGAAGAGGAAGAGCAACAAGAGGAAAAGTTATTTGAACAAATAATAAAAGAAAACTTCCCCAATCTGGCAAAGGAAATAGACTTCCAGGAAGTCCAGAAAGCTCAGAGAGTCCCAAAGAAGTTGGACCCAAGGAGGAACATACCAAGGCACATCATAATTACATTACCCTAGATTAAAATGAAGGAGAGAATCCTAGAAGCAGCAAGAGATAAGGAGACAGTCACCTACAAAGGAGTTCCCATCAGACTGTCAGCTGATTTCTCAAGAGACCTTGCAGGCAACAAGGGGCTGGAAAGAAGTATTCCAAGTCATGAAAGGCAAGGACCTACATCCAAGATTGCTCTGTCCAGCAAAGCTTTCATTTAGAATGGAAGGGCAGATAAAGTGCTTCTCAGATAAGGTCAAGTTAGAGGAGTTCATCATCACCAAGCCCTTATTATATGAAATGTGAAAGGGACTTATCTAAGAAAAAGAAGATAAAAAACATGTATAGTAAAAAGACAGCAAACTCACAAATATGAACAACCACACCTAAAACAAAAGCAAAAACAAACTAAGCAAACAACTAGAACAGGAACAGAACCACAGAAATGGAGATCACATGGAGGGTTAGCAACAGGGAGTGGGAGGAGGAGAGAAGGGGAAAAGGTACAGAGAATAAGTAGCGTAGATGGCAGGGAGAAAATAGACAGGGGGAGGGCAAGAATAGCATGGGAAATGTAGAAGCTAAAGAACTTACGACACATGGACATGACCTAAAGGGAGGGAATGTGCGTGGGAGAGGGTGAGCAGGGTGGAGAGGAATGAAGGGGGGAAATGGGACAATTGTAATAGAGTAATCAATAAAATGTATTAAAACACACACACACACACAGTTCAGTGTAGTTTCTCCTCTGACCACTGTCCGTTGTGAGCCGGCGGCTGAGTCTTCTCTCTGTCTCCTCAGTCCAAGACATGGGGTGCCAGTCGGCCTCCACCTGGAAAAGTGTGTCCCTGTGACAGAGGGAACATACGCCTTGTCGTGCCTTGCTGGGAGCCGCCGTTCACAAGAGCGCTAGCATTCTCTGTTCTGACCTCTTCCCTGGCACTGTGCGTTTACTGGGTGCATGATCTTCACCCCCAGTGCTGCTTAACTGTGGGCTGGTGTCATCCCAGCCTCCGGCAGAGTGGCCTACGCACTTCCACAACCCACCAGCTCAGGGTCGCAGCTGTCGGCGTTGGCTCTCGGCAGCACGGCCCCGCCTCTCGCTTCTGTCTGAGTCAAGGCCAGCGTGGTGACACTGCAGTAGCAAACATCTCAACCTCTCACATCTGAGGTCATGCCTTGCTCACATCTCAAGTCCATGCAGGTGAGCCGGGGTCTTCGGGCTGCCTCATTCTCACCCCGGATTCTGGCTGAGGAAGTGGCCCCGTCTGGAGACGCTCCATTAGGGAGACAGTGGGAGGAGAATGGTAAATCGTCACGGGCTCTCATGGGAATTCCCAAGCATGTACTACAGTTGCTTTTTAAGATCGTGTCTAATTTCTAACCGGAGAAATGCCATTTCCCCATATGCCTGGAAGGGAAAAGGATCCAGAATGTTGGGGAATAAGCAAAGTGCCCACCATCGTTGGTCTTTTGGGAACAGGCGACCAAAAAATACTGTATTCTATGTCATCTGACCGTGTGATCTTAGGTGGGAATGAATGTTTCACTGGTGCCACCTGAAGCTCTATAGCCAGGACAAGGCAATGCACATAGTGTTACGTGAACTAGGGCACACTCAGTCCACGGTACAGGCAAAGTAGTTGAACATCAGATAAACAAAACTTTATCAGTAACAAGCCATACGATCATGGCTTACGATTAGCAGGTCACGTAATCTCTTAAAACTTCTACCATCTCATTTGTCATTCAGTTACCTTATTTAGACTGGAGGAACTAGCTATGCAATTCTCATTTGAAATTAACTGTCACGTGTAATGTTGCATTTTCATGGGTGAAGCTTTTGCCAGTCACGGGCTTATGTTTATAACGTAGCTGTTTTATAGGGCTAGATCATTAAAATATAGGCGTGAGGGAAAGAAAATAATCTTTTCGTAATACCGAGTCTCCAGCGAGGGTTCTCACAGTATCTATGCATGTTTTAATTTACTGTGATGATTCGCTCACTGGCTCGACCGTAATTTATGGAGCTCCCCGGCATGAGACAGCGCACAGCTTCCATACTGATATTTCAAAACCAATTTGGTTTGCACGGCTCCTTGCTCTGATTCACCAGTGCCTGGCTAGATCGCATTTAATATATTATCAATATCACCCTTGCCATCTCCACATTTTGTCCTGGACGTCAATTAATTTTCTAACGTCACCTGAAAGAAGGTGGCTGTGGCGTGTCCAGCAGGTGTTCTGTGGAAGGATCTGATTTAGCTCCCCAAGCCTTTCTGCCAAATGCCATCATCCACCTGCTCCTGTTTGCTTGGTGTGTTCCTGTCCCTAGATCAGGACTCCTTGTCCCCGGCGTCTGAAAATGGCACGGTGTTTCTTGAGGGCAGAAAACGGCATGTTTCTTTCCATCATTGCAAAGAGCGAGTAAACCGTGCTATGGTTAGTGGACCCATTGCACACCACAGTGCACGGTGACGGACTGATGAGTGAGGTAAAGTACACGGGCGGCCAGGCGCAGCCCGGGCTTGGGTTTCGTCAGCCACACTCAGTGCCTTCCGAAAGTCACGGCAGGTGAAATGGGTCTCGCCGCGGACATATTCTAAGGAACAGTTCTAAGAACCAAAAGCACTTCTCCCCTGTGTTACATTGTTTTGTTTTGTTTCGACCTAGGGATTGTGAGGGATGTTTTGTTTTGTCTTTTTGTCTGTCACTCAGATCTGAAGGAGAGCATGAACCATGAGGTGATAGGTGAGACAGATACACCGGAATGCAAAGGTGGAGAGCTCCCTCCATGAGCCTGAATGCATTTAGTATGCAAAGTTCCCGCTGCCTCTCTCTGTCTCTCTCTCTGTGCATATGCATATGTGTGCGTGTGTGTGCACACACATGTGTGTGTATATATGTGTGTGTATTTGTTCCAGTGCTATCCCAGTGTAGTTTATTAGAACTCATAATTTGGTAAGCTATCCAGGTTAGTCGGAAACAAAGCATTCCTTCAACACATTGATTCGGTACCATAAAAACAACATAAAGGGGGACTTGATTAAGTGTTTCACTGTTAGATTTTTTTATGTGGACATCAACAATGGTGAAGAAAGGTGATAAATAATACTGTATATTCACAGAAATGTTACTTGTCACTGTATGGCCGGGCTAATAAGGACGTATGTGGTGACTTTGCTGGGCTGCGTGCACAACGTGGGGCCGTTCGGACCATTTCGGTAAGAGTGGTTATTCATTTCACCCTTGAACTCGAGGAAGCCGTAGCAGCAGCCGTCAGCACGCTGTGCATTCACATCTGCTGCGATCATCTTGTGATGGTTACATAGGCTTTGTTAAGTTCTTCTGAGTAGTATCTTGAGTGCTCTGTGGTCAACTTCTTTAGTGCCATATACATTTAATTTTTATACGGCTTTCCCTGACTGTGACAAACTAACAAGTGGGTGTAGTTACTCATTTTCAGAGAAAGCCCTCCATGTTTAAATCTAATCAAAAACAAATGAGTGTGTACTCTTTAAACGGGTGCACAGTCCATTTTGATGTCTTTCTCCCAAAGTGCTTGCTCAGTTACTTCACTGATAAAGCAAGACATCAATATATGGGATTTGAACCTAGGCTTTTGGGTGCATATATATAACCTAATAGAGCATTTAACTTAATAGAAATTAGAACGAAATCAAGGTATATCCTGTGAAATGTTTATAGGGTCGTCAAATCTTTAAAATTAGTTATTTAAAATGTATAGAAAAAATTCCAGATAACTAAAGGAAATGGATATGTAAGATGACGTCATCGTACATGCGCTTCAGCAAACATTGCTGCTTCTCATCCGTACGGGCACAGGAGAAAAGTGACCTTGGAGCGCCCTTGGAGTTAGCTAGGGCTATCTGGCTCATTCTGATGAAGGACATGTGGGAATACACAGTGCTGGTTATTTTCTAGAGGAAACCTTTACAAACTGAGCCCCAATTGTTAGGTTTGCTTCGTCAGCCAGAGCCATCGATGATGTTCTAGGTGGTGAAGAGCGGGACGCCTCGTGTCACTGAACAGGACAATGGGCAGGAGCACCCTGTCACCCTGGGATGGATATGTGATATGAGCACGAAAAACTCTTTGCTGTGGAAGCCTAACAATAACGTGGTGATGTTTGATACGTTGGGAAACTTAGCCTATGCTGATGATACAAACCCTGTCCAGACGAAAAAAGCCCAGCCAGTTTTAACATAAGGAGAACAGCTTGCACAGCATTGATGTAACCTGGCAGCCAAGGAGAGTGGACTGGAATGTGCATGTATGAACAATGACGACTTCACTGCACTGGTCAGTGGGGGCGGTAGACGCCGTTGAGTGAGCATGTGCACTGTGTGCCCATCACCTTCAACATGACTGAGCGAGTAGAACAATGAATCTGCATCAAATTTCACGTTAAGCTTGAACATTCCTCCATAGAAACAATTTGGATGATTCAGAAGGCCACAGCTATGGCCAGCTGGTGACTGGCAGCTTCATCACCACAACGCGCCCACTCATAATCACGTCTCATGCAGAATTTTTGGGGGAAACATCAGATCACCCAGTGACTCAGCCCCCTACAGCTTACATTCGGCACCCTGCTACTTCTGGCTTTTCCCAAATTAAAATCACCTTTGAAAGGGAAGAGATGTCAGACCATCAATGGAATTCAGGAAAATATGACAGAGCAGCTGATGGTGACTGGGAGAACTGTGGGAGGTCCCGAGGTGCCTCCTTTGGAGGGGCCTGAGGACACATTATCCTATGTACAATGTTTCTTGTATCTGTATCTTCTCCGATGCATGTCTCTATATTACATGCCTGGATACTTGCTAGGCAGACATGGTAGATGACACTGTACTATTCCACCATAAGGGAAAATAATAGACTGGTGTTACAATTAATCTACTTTGAAAAGTAGCATTACAAGACTTTTAGTTTGATCACCTCCTCTAAAAAACCATGGTAAATATTTGATATATATTCCAAATTTACTATTGAATGTATTCAGTAGAAAGCAGAAGAGCCATTTGGACACATTCTAGAACTTATGTCCTTTATGCTTTAAAGCACAGGTGGCAAACACAAGGCCCGAGGGCCGAACCCGGCCCTCCACCTTGTTTTATCTGGCCCAGCACCTTGTTTCTACCCAGTGGCAGCGCCGAGCTCCTTGCCCCTAGTTAAGGAGCAGTTACATGTACACAGCCCTAAAACTACATTTGGCCTCTGAAGGCAACTGCGAGGCTGATGTGGCCCCCGGTGAAAATGAGTTTGACGCCCCTGCTAAAGCAGTCCTGCAACTACTAATATTATGATTGGTTTTGTTTTTATTTTACAGATAAGAAAGGCGGGGCTAGCACAGGTTGAGTCACTTGCCCAACACATCAAATACACGGTAAAGCGAAGCGCCACGCTCAGACAGAAGTGTGTGGCGCTTCCCCTATACCCAGCGCTCTCCCGAGCAGGGCTGTCATCACACAAGGGACTCCTCCCCTGTGCGCCATCATTCATGTCAGCTCCACAGACGTTCACGTGCAGGGTGGCTTGCTGTCATCCAGAGGTCTCAGTAAGCCCCCAGTGATTATAACTGTCACAGGTGTCACATGTAGGCAGTGCACAAAGATAGGCACAGGAAAGGACACTGTCATTGTGTGCGTGTATTAAACGGACATGGTATTGATAACTAACTCCCTATGTTGAATATTTCTAAATGTGAACCGTGAGTTATATATGTCATCATTTGCTTATTTCATTATGGAATGGTGGCCAGCTCAAAGCTGTAAAAAAAGATGCTGCTTTTATTTAGAGCAAGTTGAACTCTATATAGGGTGCCTCAGTTACTTCATATTATCTTCCTACATTTAAGAAAGGTTTTAATTACTTTTGATGCTGGGAATCTAGGCTGTAATCCTAATTATCATTCTAGTACTTATATACCTCTGACTTTTTTTCTTTTAAAAACCTATTTGTTCATTACTGGTACAATAATTCAAGAGTTTATATACATAGACCACTGCAAATTCGTGGAGCATCATCAGATCACCTGTAGCAGTTACTTTCTCTGTTTGCAGAGGAGGATCTCTTTCCTTCGGTGTCACCAGTGTCCCTTCAGCTTCGTCCATCCTCTCACAGTGACACCCCCGGGCATGCAGTTGGCATCACCGTTTGGTGAAGTGGCCTGTCACTGAGAGTCTTGTTTAATTTTTGTCATCTTGCTAGTATGACTCCGCAGGTAGCGGTGAGGAAGAAATGACCCTTCTGTGGGCCAAAGTCAGTGCTTCGTTGAAGGAGGTGACAAAGTGTCCGTGGAGAGATCTGGAAGTTCATTGTCAGCCAAACAAATGTGTGGCGTCATGTCAGCTTGTCAGCTTGCTGTGTTGTGGGGACTCTGAGCAAGTGTCGCCTGAGGAAGGCTGACTGAGTTTGTCGCACAGGCCATGCGAGGTAGCACACACAGGATAACGAGACAAATGTCCCCAGGCGCCACTGAAGCATAGAGGCACGCCCCAACTCTTACAAAATCACAGGTGCTTCAGTGGGCAGTTTGTCAAACCTCCTGCTTGGTGGAGAATCCTCGGCTTGATACAATTTAGTGCCGATTATTTAATTTCTATTCCCAGTGACAGGGAGCTCAGCAAGCCACAGAGCTCAACAGAATGAGTTTGAATGGCCAGAACCATAAGAGGGCCCGTGTTCATTTTGAAATTGTATTTATTTCTCACTTTTCTGCAAAAATAGCATGATGCGGCTGTGTACTAAAATATCGGCAGCTCTAACTTTCGTCCAGGAGTCTCTGTCTTACTTTCTGTGCTAATGCACCTGTCTGCTCCCTTCCCCATGGGGCAGCCAGAGGTGTTTGCCTAAACTCTCACCCCTCCCTGTGTATTCATTCTAGTCAACTCCATCGCCCCACTCTCTTCAACGATTCTTAGTTCTAAACCGTTAACCTGTCTTGTAGCCCTGTTGGAATCATCTTAATTTGTCAGCGGGATTCAGATCCAAACAGAGCCCAGTGCTGTAAGTATGGATTCTTTCATGTTAAATAAAATTAAATAATTACCCTTATTCTAAATATAATGCAGACTAAGGATCCATTGACTTTTTGGGAACTATATTATATTATTCAGATACATTGAGTTGTATTAAAAAATCTTAGACGTTTTTCACATAACCTGCTGGTAGATCAGGTCTTCTCTCTCTCTATCTCCCCCACCCCCACGGAAACACACGCAAACTTTTTTCTCCAGTAAATACTGCTCGTCACTTTGTTTTCGTATTCCCGCCATTGTTGCGCTCTCTGAGCTCCTTTTGGACTCCAATCATACCATGGACTAAACAATGGCCTTTTTTGGTTTCCTATTAACTGGACGCTAACTGGTCAGCAGCATTAGCGTGGACTGTGGTTAGTTTGGCAGAAGAAGGCAAACAGCAGCACTTTGTCACGCAGCACGCTCCGGTTTCCCTGGAATTTGAGAAAAGTTTCACATTTTGGCAGTGCGCGTGTGCCTCTTACACACTTGTTCTTGGTGTACCTAGCATTCCGTCCTGGGCCCCTGTGTCTCCAGGTATACCCCAGTGCCTGAAGCGGTGCGCCCTGATGGAGCCCTAATCTGGTAACTGGGTATTTTAGGCGATGGACAGTCTTGCTCTAGGCCACGGGTAAACTCATCCACCCAATACAGGTGCATTAGGGTAGTTGTTAGCCTGGTGCTGTTTCCTACCCTCTTGTCCTGCGCCGGAGGGACCACCCGTGCGTGGTGCCGCTCCAGCGTTGACTTGTGTTCTGGGTTCGGAGAGAAAGGTCGGGAGCCAAAGCATGGACGTCGGAGGGAAAGGCTGTGTCCTCCTCTTGGCTGGAGGCCCGGGCCTGGACGTGCCTGAAAGTCTGGTAGCATGCACCCGGCTTTTCGAAAATAACTGTCCTTGAGGTTCCTCTGTACTCAAGACCCCGCCTTTGACTCCATCACTTTGTGTCCCCACAGGGGACACAGCCTGCTTCTGAAAATGCATAATGCCCAGAATAATCTCCTGTGGCCCGAGGAAGCTATGAGGCCATTCTGAAGTTAACGGGGTGGGGGTGGGGTCTTCCAGGGAAGAACATGCCAGATGAAGGGTGCGACTTGGGGCAGACATGTAAAATCTGCCACAGTCCCTGGGTTTAAGAAGGAAGACAACCAGCTCAAACCAGTGCATGTTGATATCCGATAACTGATCGTTCTTAAACACGGCCAGCATCCCTGCTATTTTTAAGGGAAGTTACTCATTATTCCCAGTGATCTCTAAGCATGGAGATGTGAGATTATTTAGATGAAGGCCCAGAAAAGCCCAGGCTGTGAGATGGATGGTATTTGGGGATATTTGGCAGACAGACTCTATAATGAGTCTCCTGATAGCATCACAGTCTTTCAGGGTCAGATACGTGGGTTAGGGACC
This sequence comes from Phyllostomus hastatus, assembly GCF_019186645.2. Lineage (NCBI taxonomy): Eukaryota > Metazoa > Chordata > Mammalia > Chiroptera > Phyllostomidae > Phyllostomus > Phyllostomus hastatus. The sequence continues at coordinate 19,001,404 of NW_025333607.1, read as the reverse complement.
AAACAGGATCTCCTACCCATTCGCTGTGAGCACACCTCCTGTCTCAGTCATTCACATGCCCTGACGGCGGCCACTTCAGTGTTCAGATAGGGTTACATTTCCCCTCAAATTCCTCTAGTACTTATCCCTCACTCACATCAGTGCCGACCTCTGGGGCTACACGTAATAAGCCTTGCGTCTCCCCCATTTGGCTTTTAAAGTATTGGAAGTGAAATAATTTATTGCTACCCTGGAGTCTCCTTTTCATAGGCCACATATGGCTTGTTACTATTTCCATTCTACGGCTTCAGATCTCCGCATTGTCCTGCTCAACACCTGTTGTCAGTTGTCAAGTTTGTTTCCCTCACACCTGCTACAGCCGCTCTGCGCTGGACCAGAATCAGCTGGAAGGTTTCTCCTGACGGCCTGACTCTCGTGGAGGTTTCTTTCATCAAGGCACACAATACTGCGAGCTCTTATTCCATATAAGTTTGTTTTCATTAATTCACATTTTATTTTTAGTAAGTACCGAACTGAAATGCTCTCTGTACACCCAAGCATTTTAACATTTTATATTTTTTTTCTGGAAAGGATTATTCTCAATAATGTAACTAGCAGTTCTACTTACATGCCCTCAAGACCAGTCTATCATATAAATGCCAGTTCACCATATGATATTCCTTCTGATCAGATATTCTTATTTCCGTGAGACGTGTCCACCAGCGCTTCGGCTGGAGATGCATTCCGGGTTGTGCAGTCAGAGCAGCCACAGGTACAACGCCCACAGGCCCTGAGCTGCTCTCCTTGATCATTTTTTTTCCATTCCTGATATCTTACTGCTGTTAAAATGCGTACTTGTATTTTGAAATTCTCAGATGAAATGCAAGGTATTTACTATCAAGAACGTCTCCTAGGAGAAAGTACATCTGTTCAACCATCTTTAAAACAATGCTTGAACTTCGCAGCGTTTTTAAATTCCAAGCCAGCTCTGATGATAACATCCTAGGATGCGCAAACTCTTCCCAGGAGGGTGCAGAGCTGTAGAGGAATCTAGTTCGTTCAACTTGTAAGAAACCGATTTTTTTGTTAAAGAGAAATACATCTGTAACATGTGTCTTTAAAAAAAATGTTCTTTGTTCTGTTTCCATCCTCACGTCACCCCATGCTCCTTTAAAGACTCAAAGACAGATTTAAAACAAAACAAAACATCCTTAAACATATATTTCCTTTAATGAATTACACCACGTGGAACAGTGTTATACCCTTACATAACACAGCAGTTATAACTCGGTCTCACTGCAGCAAGAAAGTCCAGGCACGTCTGATAATACTCAGAGAGAATGATACAGACATTTGAGAAACAGATTTTCACCAGGAGCACCTTGGGAGAGAATCAAAGAAGAAAGGATGCAGGTCGATACGATCACACGTTTTTCCGGAATCGTGGCACCCCCAGTAAGAGGCCCTGTAAAAACTGCAGCTGCCTGTGCCTTGTTCATCATCGCGGTACCCAGGTATCTCGGACCTGTTCACGCATTTTTAAGTAGTGCTGTTTGCCGGGCAAATCGCCCTCCTACTTGTCATCCCTTCCTCCCAGCATCAGATGACGGATGGTTCGAAATCTGTAGGTTTTTCGGCGTCAGGGACGGTGCCCGTGTCTCTGCAGCCACACCTAATTTGCTAAGCCCCATATCAGAAAGTAAATGTTTCCCGCAAGCCCACAGCCGAGGCAGCCATCCCACGCCGGTCCTGCGGTCAGCGCGCTGTGCCCTCTCTGGGCAGAGAATACACCCGAACGCTGTGATGTCTCACTTCATGCTCTGTGTATTTGATGCCAGGGAAACTCTAAATCCATCCCGAGTCTAAAATTATCTCAAGATGAGAGGAATGCGTTTTTGGAAGCAGGCAGAAGGCTCCAGGAGACTTGGGCAAGACTCGCAAACAGTAGCTGTTATGGAGAAATAGCCACCGAGCAGGCCGAGGAGAGAACAGGAGGAAGGCCGGACCCCGGGGAAGCTCCCAGTTGGTCTGGGGGGGACGGGGCGGATGCTCACGGCTGGTACCGATGCCGGTGGGGCACAGGTGGGCCCGCCAAGGTTTGGTGCAAGGAGGGGGCGCTGATGGGAAGTGGAGACCACGAGCTTCCGGGGGAGGGAGGCTGCCAGCAGCAGCCAGGTGGGGGCGCTAGCCAGGCCGCGCAACTCCCCTCCCCGTGGGGGACTGTGAGCTTCCAAAACAGCAGGGAAAACGGTAGAAGGGGAAACTAGCTTCTTAACCCTTTGTCACATGTGGAAAGTATCTTCTTCCATATTAAAAATATTGCATTTATACTGTAATGAAGTAGAATTTTTTTTTCAAAAAGCAGAAGGAATGTGGCTAGATTTTCATGTAAGAAAGAATGTGCTTGGATCAGAGAAGACCAGCTTCCAGTCATCAGCAATACTCACTTTAAGAATTAAAAAAATATTTTTGTTATTGATTTTTAGAGAGCGAGAGAGAGCTAGTCATAAACATCCATTTATTGATCCACTTATTGGTGCATTCATTGGTTGCTTCTTGTATGTGCCCTGCCCAAGGATCGAACCCGCAACCTTGGCGTATCAGGACGATGCTCTACCCAACTGAGCTACTTGGTCAGGGCTCAGGATCTCTCACTTTAATGATCATTTCTTCTTTTCTTTGTTTTGACTCTTATTTTGGCCTATTTTCCCCCATTTTGAGACAAAGGTAGCTACCAATAGCATCAGAAGCTTGTCCCATGAGCTGAGCCCGAGACAGAAAAATTTCCCCCTGATGCTACATCAAAAGTAATGGACTGGAACCCGACAGCTCTGGCCAGGGTATGCGCACCGCCCTGAACTAGTTGCTGCCCTCAGAGCAGCAGCTGGGGCTGGGGAGGGACACTGTGGTCTGCCCGGTCAGTCGAGGCATTTGCCCCTTCTCTTCCTTGGCTCAGCCTTTGTGGTGGATCATGTAACATTTGGGGATTATTATGAACTCCATTGACCCTCCAGGGGTTGAGAGAGAAGAAAATGGAGATCTAACACGGACACCCAGATGCCTGTTTGCAAACAAAATCTCTAGTTCTGTTTATTGTAACATCGGGTCTGCTTCAGGACTTGACCTCGCTTGTGTTCACTGGAGGAAAACAAAAACAAGAAAAGGGTAGAGTGAAGTGTCCCCATGACATCTGCCCGGTGATTAGATTCCACTCCTTTCGGGGTCAAGGATGGCTCTGGGAGGCCTGGTGGCTAAACTTTGGTTATTGCTTCTGAAAGGTAAAGTTCTTCCTGGAAATTCCCCTGAAACTCCTACACATCTCTAGAACACAAACAAGCAACATATTTAAAAAAAAAAAACAACAACTTTTAATTTGGTCAGCCACTCTGGGAACCTAAAGCAATCACGATGGGAGTGACTGAGCCCTTGATATGTTTATCTAGGTGGGGGTGTCCAACCTTTTGGTGTCTCTGGGCCACACTGGAAAAAGAGTTGTCTTGGGCCACACATTAAATCCGTTGCAACAGGTAATCACAAGAAAACCTCATATGTTTTCAGCAAATTCACGATTTTGTGTTGGGCCGCATTCATAGCCGTCCTGAGCCACACACGGCCCGCGAGCTCCAGGCTGGACACCCCTGATTCTGAGGCTTCCTCAGTGTCAGTCCCGAGAGGGTGCCTCTCTGTTGGACTTGTGGTTCAGGAAACTGTTACTGCAACTTGACTGCGAAATACAAATGCACGTGTACACATTTTTGGAGGAAAGAGGCATACTGTCGTTCCAGGACCCTATTAAAGCTCGTAGGAGATATCCAGAGAGTTGCCAAATCTCACAATAGCCAGACAGCTCTCTGTTGCCCGGCAGACACGTTGACAGTTTGATTTACAGCACACAAGAAGGCTGAATCCCTATGCCTGGGCTGGTGACAGGTCTGATTCACGACAGCATGGTGACAGCAGAGGGCAGGGTGCCGTTGGTAGGCAAGTGGAATCACCGTGGTCTTGGAAGGAGAGAGTCTGCTCTTTAGGGAAGCGAGCCTGACCCTTGGAAGCCAGAGACGGGGCACTGGACCAGGGATAGACGGCGATTTCTCCTTCACATGGTTAGGATCTGTATCACTTCAAAATTTCAGTTAGAGCCCTGGCCAGTGTGGCTCAGTTGGCTGGAGTATCATCCCACAATGAAAGGGTTGCGGGTTCCATTCGAGATCAGGGCACGTGCCTGGGTTGTGGGTTCGATCCCCAGTCTAGGTGCATAAGATCCCCAGTCCAGGCATGAATGGGAGGCCACCATCTGATGCTTCTCTCTTGCATCAATGTCTGCCTCTCTCTCATTCTCCCCACCCCTTTCTCTCTCTCTAAAATTCATGGGAAAAAACTGTCCTTGGGTTTTAAAAAAAAAGATCTCGTTTAGAGAAAGGCACAGAGGAGTTGCCGCCGTAGGACCTGGAACACGAGGCTCCTTTACATGTCCTTGGCCACTGTCCGTCAGCCACCGGTCACTGGGCGTACGACGTTTGGACGGAGAACATCGGACAGACGCAGAGGCACTGGTTCTGTGTAACCAAACGTGTGCTGCAGAACAGCTGAGTGGAAACAAGTACAGTTTTTGAAGAGCTTGGATTATGAAACAAGGAGGAAGCAAAGTGGTAGATGAAGGAAAATCGGAGGCTGGAAATTCTTCAATCTTTTCTCAAGAAGAGAAGATAATCAGAGGAATGAACAAGGAATATATAAAAACCCCACCATACAACTTAAATACTCAGTAGGATTGTAAAACCGTAGGTTGAGTAGTGTCGTTTTTTTAACTGATGAAGTAACTTAAAGTGACTTCATCTATTTCATATGTTAAATAATGCCAAACGAGGTGAAGTGTGCAGAAAAGTATTTGTAAACTGTGAACTGCTACGCAGAAGGTAGCTGCATTTATTTACTTATTTTTTGACTGCTATACATACGGATGTTATTTCTGGGTGTAACTGAACCTGTTTGTGAACTAAGTGCACATCATTTCGGCGTCAGTAGTTTTCCTTCGGAGAACAAGATACATTGCGGCTGCTCGTATGTTGCTGTTTCATGATGTACGCGATGCGGTTGCCTGAATTGATTCTAGAGAACTAGCACATAAATAATAAAAATCCGTGTTTTGGTTTTTAAATTACATATGGAAAGGAAGCATGAAAAGGAAATATAAATAATTCGCATGCTGAAAGTTCCAAGTAACCTTGTAAACATAGTTCAGCACATTGTTTTTACCCAAAGAAGGAACCAGAGAGCTATTTTTAATTATTTATGCGGGCCATCTGTTCCTTGCATAGCATACCTTCTAGAACAGACAAATCTCCTGGCCTTCAGACTTCAGCTACGACGACTTCTAGATGAGCAGCTGTTTTCTTATCAAAAATCCATACTGAAGCTGTTTATCCTAAATTGGCAAATTTCATTAGTATCTCCGGGGCGCTCGCTGAATTAATCTATTTAAACAGCAGTCTCCTTAAAAACAGGTGCTTAAGTGGCTTATCCCAATTCTATCATTTTAACAATAGTACTTAGGAAAAGAACACTCCGCATTTTCTGCTAAAACAAAATAGTACGATTCTTTTCATTTACTGCTACTTTCTGTTACGAAACCAACCCTCAGTTGTCCACCAATGGTGATCCTTTGGCCTCAGTCAAAGAGTCCCCTCAGTCTCCCAAATGTTTTTAGTGGCACTAACATTTCTATGATAGTTTAATTGTTATAATTGTTGAAAGAACGCCACATTTTGATATAGACGCTTTCCGATCGCTCTGTCCATGTCATAGGGCTGCTGTAAGAGATTACCACAAACTCGGTGGCTTAACACAGCAGGAAGGTAGAAAAGAAGGTGCTGGCAGGACCACACTCCCTCTGGATGCTTTGGGGGAGAGAACACCCTTGCTGTCCCCAGCTTCCGGCTGTTGCCAGCCTTTCTTGACTGAAGACCGCATCCCTCCAGTTTCAGGCTGAGTTGTCACCTCCCGTCTCCTCTTCTGGGCGAGGTCTCCTTCTGCCTCTTTGTTCTAAGGTCCCTGAAGGTGGCCTTCAGAGCCTATTGCAGTCAACCAGGTTAATCATGCCACGTTGTCAAAGAGACAATTGCTACAGAGAAATGTAAAAGGCAAGGAACATGTTAAGACGATCAAACTGGGAGAGATGGACCTCAGCGCTGCTTGAACAAAAGATGGGAGAAATCTTAACCCCTGGACTGAGCCAGAGGAAAAGCAGCAGAGGGCAAGTCGGGGGGTGAGGAGGGCAGTTAGCTTGATGAGGTCCTCTGTCTTTGCTAATTGGTGATTAGTTAGGCCGGCACCTTCCCACGGAGGATGAGAGATCGCAGCTCTATCTTTCTTGACGGTTGTATTTCAGAGGGACGGCTCCCGGGTCCTTGAGAAAAGACATTCCTGGGCTGTAAAGCTGTCCAGACGCTGGGATGAGATTTATATCTGGATGGGGCAGAGAGAGAATTTACAATTGCAAGTTTCCTACAGTAAATGCTTTAAGTAAAAAGAGGTCAGGGCCTGTATTAGTCCATTTGGGTTGCTATAGCAAAAATAGCATCACCAGTGTGGCTTAGAAACAATCAAAGTTTATTTCTCACAGTTGCGGAGGGTGAGGAGTTCAAGTTCAGGCACCAGCAGATTTGGTGTCCATGGGTCCGAAAATAAGGGACTGCTTCCTCACTCTTAGACATCCGTTCTACAAGCAATCCCACCCCTGGTACCATCACCTTTGGGGGAGGATTCCAACACAGGGATTTGGGGGTGGTCCCTTCAGACCATATCAGGGACCTCTATCCCAGAAGAAACCTGTCTAAAGTTTAGTTCAGCTGAAGCAGATGTGAAGGTCAGTGCCAAGACTTTAATCATGTCTGCAAAGATGTGTTTTTGAATGAAGATAGCATTTACAGGTGCCAGGGAGTAGTACATATGGGTGTGTTTTTGGAAGGCACTGGAGACAGTGCTTGTAAGGGAAACAGAACGAATGGCCAGTGGACACACCGCCAAGAACCATTCATGGTTCCTAAACTTTTGGCCTCACAGCCCCGACGATTTCATCACGCACCTTCACGGAAAGACGTGGCCTTTGTTATGGTACTTCAGGTCACAGAGTGTTTTAGGGACTTGGGTCGGCGGAAAAAGTAGGTTCAACAAATGTATTTGAAACTTTTAAGTACCTTTTAAAATGACATTTCTTTCATTTGTAGACCAGACATTTTCTGTTATACTCATTGGACGTAATCAATGGCATCATTCTTATGTGTTTTGCGCAACTATATTTTTACGTCTAGACCTTTGAGTATCGTACTTTGATATAAATTCGAGACAGCGAGACAAATGTAGGAGACCGTTACGTGTATGTTATTTCTAGTCATTTGTGTCTTTCTGTCATTACAACCTCTCGGAATCCGGGGGCTAGAGCGTGGCACCATCTCTGTCACCTTTCTACCGAAGAAAATTGACAAGTCAGGTGATAGCTCAGAGAGTCAGTTCTCTCTCCTGTACGTTGTGGATTTGTGACGATGAAGAAAAATATAAAAGGGTTTAGCGGCATTTTCCTCTATTCCTCCTGCTAACCCTCAGGGGTCAGCTCGGAACTCTGGAGATTGTGTGTGAACCAAGCACGGGACTGTGCTGACACAGGGGACGTGGCAGGGTGGGGACCCACAAACACGAGGAGCGACTCAGCCCCGGGTCCTGTAGTTTTGTTGCTCCACTGATTTGTTTTTCTCTCTTTTTTGTCGCCTTATACGCGGCACAAACTGCTAGGTGTGCTCATTCAGGTTGACATGAGTAAAAGTCAATTTTTCAAACCCACTGTTCCGCTTTAAAGAGCAGAGCGCCGTGCCCCAGGCACGGTCAGTACCCTCCCAGCCCTGGAGGGCGGCGCGGGCACATGGCCCTGCGTGGCCTGGCGCTGCCGCGGTCCCCGCACCGAGCCACCTCCTGCAGCGGAGAAAGCAGAAATTCAATTTGACAAGATCACAAACTAGTAGTAGGTAAGGTATCTATCCTAAGTCATTCTCACTGCAGATCTATCTTTCTAGAAAGACGACTCACTTTATATGCCAGGCAGACATGATCTTGTTTTCATTGAGCAATTCCACGGGGAATGTTTAATTAGATTGATGAAAAGTCAGGATTCTTTTTAATCATTGAGAATAAGGAAATAGATTATTAATAAGGACCGCTCTTCGTCAGGGGCAGGCTGGGTTGAGGCGAGTAGACGAAAAGGAATATCACGGCGTGGGCTGCCTAATCGCTGTTCGGAAACCTGGGAATATCACATTTAAGATTACAAACAGTCTCCGGGAGTTCTCGATATAATTATGTTTTCTTTATTATTTTGCAAGGGTGTTAATTGCCTACTAGCAATTAACTTCCCATGTGACTGTCAAGAAATGTCATCAATAGGAAGAGCGGAGGGACCAAGCTACCGCCGCTTCTGTGACCAAGATCCTCTTCACACCCCTGACAAGGTGTTGCCGTTTTAATAAAATGCACAGGTGCACATGCAGGGGGTCACTCAGAAAGCCACCAGCGAAATCAGCTCATCTCGAGGCTCCAAGATGAAAACGTGGCCAATCAGAACTTTGAAATGTAATTGCCTCATTTTCCAACTTAAATACATTATGCGCCTCCTGCTGGTGTCGCACCTGGCAAATCTACTTATTAAAGTTAGGGAGGGAGGACTTTGCCGAGACACCTTCAGTTATTATGCTGACGTCGGAATGGAAGGAGGGGGAAAGGTGGGCGTGATCTAATTCTACTGATGTCTGCTCAGGTCATGGTGTATCATTATTCCTGGGGAGCTGATAACCAAATTGCGTGCGTGGAAATATTTCAGGTCATTTTGTGCAAAGTAAAGTCTACCGAATTTCAATGCATTTCCTCTCTCCTAGTTCTTACAGTTCTCTTGAGTTTTCTTCTCACTCAGATATTGGGTTATCATTTAACCTATCCAATGTCATATTTCTTTTTTAGCAAGCCTGTTTTTTCTTTCTGCTTCATCGTGCTTTCCTATCCATTTACGGATACTCTGTAAGCAATGGGTAGGGGCTGTAAGAAAAATGAAATTCAGTCTTTATCACTGTGCTGGCAGATCATTGGCGTTCTGAGACATGATTAATCTTTATCAGCAAGCAAGGAGGATACAGAACCAATGGTCAGATTTTTTGGCATCAATATTGTAACCTAATTCCTTAGATCTATTTCCACTCTTTCCTAGATGCCATAAATAATGATAAAACATTGAACATTTGGTTGACAAAAATGTGTACTTGCAAAATGTGGTATTACAACTAGCTTATAGGAAAGGCGATTCCACCGAATAACTGTCTTTAGGATCCAGATGGTTACAACACTGACAACTGTAACGACAACAACCACTAGAATTGAGAAAGAAGATAAACACCTATTTTGCATTCCCACATTGATCCACTGGGCAGTAGCATAGCTGAGAAATTGTTGGTTTAAGCAGCTCGGATTTTGGGAATGGTTTGTTATAGCAGCAAAACGTGGACTCTCTAGACAATTACAAGGTGTTTAAGAGATAGATGATAAATAGATAGGTGATAGGTTGGTGGTAAATAAATACATAGATTTCTGTTTATGTTTTTAGTGTCCTATGAAAGTAATCTTTTTTACATTTCCTAATGTACAGTAGAATCTAAGAAAACTATACTTTGTAATATGTGGAGAGTTCTTTCTTTACTACTTTGACTACATTTGTACAGAGAAGCAACATTTCTGGTGAAGGTCTAATGTTTCCACGGGTTCCAATAAAATAAACATTCCTTGAAATTGAGTCTAGCTTTCTTTTTGGTTGTTTACTTGTTTTAGGATGAGTTAAGTAATGGATCGTGAACATCTGAAGTCCATGGGAACATAAAAATAAGTGTATTTTCATTTTAGTTCTTTGTGTTCTACCCCGGCATATGAAAGATGGCAAGATATTTTTAAGTAATATATTTTTGGCAAATCACTATCATAATGTCCGCATGAGAGTGAAGCATCACTGTATCGAACATTTATTTGAGAGCTTGAAATATCGGTTCCATTGTAGATCAATCCCTCTGATAACAATTTCACTAGCTTTGCAATTTGCCATTTCAATTTAATATTGCCAGTGGTGTTAGACCTGCCATTACTTTTATTGCTTAGATTAGTATTGAAAATATTGTTGTGAGAAAGAAGTAATATTGCCATGATTTTATTATTCGGCCACTTCTCTTCTGCACAATGCCAGGTCCCTACAAGAGCACCAGCCTCTCAGACCACTCCGTGTCATTTGTATCTTTTACGACTGGCTCTCAGACGTCTCCTCGAAGAATAGTAATGGTGATGTTCAGCGCTGTGGCCCTCGCAGCTCACCACTGTAGCAAATCAAATAAATACGATGCTCCAATTTTGAAACTTGGCAGCACATTTTAGGAAAAACAATCAAATGATAACTGTCTCAATTTCGTTTCTATGCCCCATGAAATTCCAAGGTAGTCGATGATGAACGAAAAAGGGGGAAGATTACTGAAAGCAGGAAGCAACTGTTAAGCTCAAACTAACATGGTATTTTTTTTCTCTTTTTTGTGTTGAGATGATTTGAAAATTAAATTATTACATGTTAAATTCTTGGGAATGAACGCTGCACATCCCCTCACTTTCTAATAAGTGGCACACCATCTCTTCCTGATATAAGCACACAGAACATGGGTCCTCTTGTTGTTATTATCACGGTGTTATAATATTTTAGTTTGTTATTCCATATAAAAACCATGGAGCCCCTTTAGGCATTAGGTTCACATTATATACATTGGCTGCTTTAGTGTATACACTCTGAATGTTGCAGTTTGTGGGTATAGTCATCGCAGAGCAGTAGTTCTGAAAGGGGAGTCAGTGGAAACCTGGGGTTCCTGAGATACTGTCAGGAGGCCTGGAAGATACGCCTCTCGCTGGGATGCATTGAGGTGTCAACCTTCTTTCTTCACTTTCATTCTCTTATGAGCGTGCGGTGCAGAAGTCGAGAAACTACGTGGTGTGTGGCGTCGCAGCAAACTGAACGCAGAAGCAGATACTCGAATCTGGCTGTTTTCTCTCTGGCTAGACATGAAAGGGGCTAGCAAAAATGCAGACTGGCGGCAGTCTGTCCCAAAATGTTCTTGTGTTAGAAAACGTACTTGTTTTCAGAAAAACAGGTGGCTGATACGAGAAGGGTTGATTATTATTATTTTATGTGGGCAAATGAATAGCTATTTAATAGGGTGAACACTTGTGGCCTACCCCAAAGAAACGTAAGCTCCTTGGGGTCCTCATAATTCCTGAGACTGTATAGGGCCCTCATGGTGAGAAGTTGGGAAACAATTATTCCCACGGCTTCTTTTTCACCCTCAGTTACAATAATGAGCATTCACTGTACTCGACGTAAGCTCTGTGAGAATAACTTAAGATAACCTGTAGGATTGTTTTTAATTCAAGTACAACTTTGCCAATTCCAACATTGAAATGGTGGTTTTATTTGTATAGTTTTAAAAGTTGTCCTGTTTGGGAATATTTTCTAATATTTAACTAATATGTGACCTAGTACTGTCAAATAATCATTACATATTTTACATATGTCTATGACGCTTAAAATTACAACATAGTATAAAAGACAAATTGTGGGTCAAAAAATTATTCCGATTGAATTTTTCCTATCTTATTTTTTCAATTACAGTTGGCACTAGAGATTATATGAGTTTCAGGAATACAGCAGAGTGATCAGCATCTACATAATTTATGAAAATTATGAGCTTGAGTACTAATTAAAATTTTTCGTAGACTTGTGTGCGTATGAAATCACTAAACTTCTTTGACCTCAATGAAAATGGAGGGTGGTGTCAGGCACGTTTGCCTGTGTGAAGAGAAAGGTATGTTGTGTACATGTTACTGGCCGTATGGGCTAGGAGGTAAAGTCTCCTCTGACCCCATGACTGCAGCCTGGACACCTGTCTGGTGGCCGATGCATGCTTTCAAACGAGCTTGATCTCGGAGGCAAGCCTTGCTTATGTGTTCAGCAGTTCTTCTCTAGATATTATCACAAGGCTTCAGACGTGGAGAAATTTACTCAGCATCTCTAAGGCATGGTTATTATTTTAATATAATGAGCATAGCAGCAATAACTACTGTGCAGAATTTAGTGTTAAGTAGCTAGAAGAGTGCTTGATACTTTTAAAAAATACCGAATGCAGTTTTTGCTATTGCAATCATGAGTATGTGGTTTTCGATTTGCTTGTAAGCAGTGATCACATGTTCCTGCAGCAGAGTCATATTCATTATCAGCACTCTCAAGTTTACGCGCAGAGTAATTTCGCTACCCGGAACCCATTTGCCAGGTTCACATCCATAAGTTCATATGTCTATGTTTTCATCTTGCTGGGTTACTTTCAATCCAGATTCCCTTTTTCCATAGTAATACGAAGACTTAGAACTGTACCACAGATCTCATTTCAACAGTTTCCCCTCGTGAGTCATTTGTAGCTTCCTATTGTATATGATTAAACTCAATTCTACTTTTCCAAGTTAAATATTATATATACACACACATATATATACATATATATATTTACATTTACAATAGCTTCAACCATTCCTTTCTGTATCTTGTCAATTGGTTCAACCATTTAAGAAGTATATACTTAATTCATAGCATGTATAATGTGCTGTCTTAGGCTTTTGGAAGGGAAAAATACAAAGAAAAACATAACATTGTCCTGACCCTCAAGAAACACAAAATGATCTTTCCTTTTGTATTTCCAGGAGCCTATTATTGTCCTCATCTTTCTCTAGTTGGCTCTGTGTGATGTTCCCGTAATGTGAATTAGTTTCACATCAAATCTTAATAAAACAAGCCCATCCTACTGCACCATTATTATGAGATTGGTTGTGATAGTGTTTGTGGAAAGTCTAGCAAACAAAAGCACCTTTTAGATAGGGGAGATGATAATTTTATTTTCCTGTCAACTCTCGAAAGAGTTTATGCGAATTATGTCAGAGCCGTGCTGTTTTCCAGACGTGCTTTGTTCTGGGCTCTAATTAATAAATGCGTCACTTTGAACAATTGGCCGCGTCTTTCTAAGGCATGCTTTCTCATTAGAAAAATGCAGAGTATGATAATAGTACACATCTCCTAGGGCTGTTGTGAGCAGTAAATGAGAGCATCCAGGCAAAGGGCTCAGCATAGCCCACACAGAAACACTGAATACATTATAAAAAAAATAATAGCTAGCATTTATTTATTACTAATTATGTACAAATCATTTTATTCTGTTTTCCTGGTGATTACCTAATCTACAGAGAAAGCCTAGGAAGGTAGTACTATTATAACTCTAATAATGATTTTTATCATAGTTTTAACACTTAACTAGCATGGTGATCGGCCCACAGTAGACACTCAATAAATATTGGCTGTGCTCTTGTGAACTCTAGACCATAATTACCTTTGAGGCCCCAATTAGCTCTGTATCAGTCAGCATTTCTGCAAGGATAGAATCTGACTGCGGTAGAGAAGGAGTATATTTAAAGACGTCGGATGGGGAAGGTCACAGAATGAGCAGAGGCCATGCCAGGGACAACCCCTAAATCACAGACAAGCACCGCGCCTCGAGGACGCACGGGAGCCCGTGAATCTGCAGCAGGCACACCTGAGCCCTCGGTGCATTTTCCCGAAATCATCACTTTCAATAACGTTATCGGATCATTTATCTGATGCGCCTCCTGAGGTTTGCAATGAAGGAGAGCTGAACGGGAGACTGTCCAAATGTGCTCGGGACACCTGGACTCTCGGAAGCTTCCCTCAGGCATCGGGGGCTTCGCTTGACCTTTCAGAAGATTTATGAGCTCGGGTGCCGGCCAGCAGCCAGGATACCTGCCACTCATGTCTCCCCAAGTCTTTTCAGTGGGATGTCATTAACGAAATAAGTCCAGTGGCCTGCTAACGTGATCTACATTCCTGCGAAATACGTCGTAGCACGGCGACTGAGAAGTGGTTTAACCCGAGTGGCATTGGAATGTTCGAGTCTCTTGACTGATAGATGGCTGACTGATTGATTTTATAGAGAGAGAAGAATGGAGAGAGAGAGAGACATCGATTTGTTGCCCCAGCTACGTTTGCATTCATTGGTCGATTCTTGTATGTACCCTGACCGGGACTGAACCCGCAACCTTGGCGTATCTGACATATGAAAGAAAACTGTTTGCAGTATTCTTTGTTTGCAATGATAGAGGAAGCCATTTGTGTCGCATTTATTCCTCGTGCTGGGAGCCCACGTCGGCAACAGTCCTTTACTTGAAGTCACTCTGTGATGAAGCTACGACCGGCATGGTGAGTTAGTCGGAGACAGGATATGAGTACTATCTTCACAGTTCTCGGTGTTCCATGGCCCGCTAATGCCTGCAACTGTAGCAAGCCTAAAAAACAAGCAGCCTCACTTTGGATTCAGTCTTCGGGTTGCAAGGGGAAGCTTCATGTTACCCTTCTTACTTTACTAGATCATACTTTATGACAGGTTAGGGAGCCAGTCATCTTCTTTTCTAATTCATTAGACTGGGCCTTGGACAATAAATATGGCATGGGTTAGGGTCTCAGTAGACCTACGTTGAGGGGGATTCAGAGAAAACCCAATTTTCTCTTATTTCTATACCATCACACTCTGATTAATGGAATATTCTGGCATTCACCAGTCCTGGCAATTCATTTACAAGGCAAAAGAAGGATCTCCCCTACGTAAGCTTTGATACAGGCCTTCTGCCTCCTTGAAATGATTCAAAATGTGGTAGGATAATGTTCTTCCTCAGGATGACTCAAGTCAGGCGTTTGTTGCCAGACCATACATGTTTTTAACTGTACACGTTAAATAGGACGTCAGGGTATGGCTTCTCTGCATAAGTCCCTGGAACCATGATCTGGTTAATACACTAAAATTTCTTCAGCTCAGACCATCTAAGGAGCTTACTGGGCCTGTTGCATATTGGGTTACATGTGTCCACTGTGCCTCCGATGGTCAGTGGCTGCTACTCGCCCCAGTCGCAGAGCAGTAATTGCATCCTCACGGCAATCAGAGAGTCCGCCTGACTTCACGCAGAGTCCACCCCGACTGGCGCCCTCAGTCTGCAGAAAACAGCCGGCCATGTTCATCAGAGACACCGGCAGGTGTTCTTTGTACCCAAGCATTTCATGTTCTTTCTCCAACAAAAGTGAGCCAGTTCTTCAGAGCCTGCTGAAAAATCAGCCTTACCTTAGAACATTTTCAATAAACCCCCCTTGGGCATGGCAGGTGATGGGAGTGAGGCGTGGTAAACACTGGCTTCTCCATGAAGGCCACCCTTTTGGTTAAGACCGTTCCAGTGACAGAAAGCATGGCAGGGCTCAGGAGGTTCTATTCCTGGAGGGCGGGGGAAGTAAGCATGATTAATGCTTCCCATTACTCTGAGCTAATCCCAGTCTTCCCATTCTGTGTCTTCCGGTTCCCAGGTCCCCACGTCTTCCCGATTTGCATTTTATTTCTAACTGGAGCAACATCTGGCAGGAGTTTAAATTCAAACGTGGGATCAGTTTGTTTTGAAGCCCTTCAGCTGGGAGTGATAGATGATTTCTTTAGCTCAGTCTGTGGAAGTTTCTAGTGTGCATTCGGTCCTTTGAGAAGGAAGTGTAGGAATTTTGGCTCCTAAGCCATCTCTATCTGTAGTAAGCCGCTCACCCTCAGTCTTTCACGTTCTTTATTCAGTTGGGTGTAGGCACAGTCCCCGGATGCCATTTCTACAAGCAGTTCTTCCTACAGGTGGTACTTCTGCTAAGTTCCACCCATAACACTGCATGGACTTAAAAAGCTTTGTTTTCCCCCACTCATCCAAGAAACCAACAAGTTGTCCACAGAGACTATTGCCAAACATTCCTGGTGGTAGTACCTCTGTCAGCCCAGGTCTTTTCCTGACGAGTATGAGCAACAGGCTCCCTCTGACCTGACCTATCCTCATAAGAAATCCATTTAACAATATTCGGTAACACACAGCAGCACCAGGAAAGCTGGAGAAGCATACTCTTCTTGTACATAGGCAGGGCAAAGTATGTTAAAAACTTGCATAAGATTTTTTTAATGAGCTCATCACTGCTAACTGCAATGAACACGAGATTGCACTAAACACTACAATTACCTCTGTAATCACCACCTCCTAAGAAATGGCTGGAGGCATCTTTTCTGTTATTGAACCAACAGCTTAAGATTCTAACTCTGAGTGGGTGCATCTCATAGTTTAGATAGTGCATCTATTCCGTAGGGCACTGGGGAAGGGAAGACCCCAGCCTTGCAGATTTTATGCTTAGAGATAAAGCTCTGTTTGGGTCATTTCTCAAACAAGGCAATCCAATGACGGGACAGATTAATTGGTCTATGTTAAAGTATTTTAATAGAAAAAAATGTGGTGTATGTTTCAGAGAAAAAGAAAACAGGAAAAACACAATTATTTCTAGGCAGCTACTAAGGAATCGGGATCGGTTTCTGATTTACACCCCTGGGTGCCCATCACTCTGTGGCCTTATAAAATCAGCCAGTTCACAGGCAATTGAACAGGATTGCCATTTACTGTGGGCAGCGTGATAGTGTTTTGTCAATACCAGTATAAACTCCACGTTCACGGCTTACGGAATGGTTTAAATAGATCTGCATGGCTCCGCGGCCCGAGTCGTATCAATGATTTAGTGGAGGAATTGAGAAAATTCTCTGCTGATACAAATCATGTAAATGATCCCTTAGAAATGTCGGGGAGAAGGGGAAACTGTAAAAGGAGAAGTCAGCCAATGCTCATCAGGATTATGGAGTGGGTCAAAACTTGTATGTTAGTTGCACTTGCTCAAGGATCTGATTCCCAGTTCGGCCTTTGCTTACTTACCTCCTGCCCTTCGGGACAGGATTTTCTCTCACAACGTTCCTTCCCGTCAGCCCTTCCCACTCACATTCCCGCTTGTTTGTCAATTTTTTCTCACCTTATTGAGGCCAGTATTGCTGTCGTGTCAAGATTGGCAGGTCATTTGTTTTTTAAGCAAATCTTTGCCGCTAAAAACCAGAAGAAGATAGAAGAATCCATACTATCTTCTGGGAAACCGTGGCTCTTAAGGAATAAGAAATAGCTTTTTAGAGAGTATTCTAGTTGGGCAAAGCTTTGAAGGGCCGTGGTAGAGGTGAAGCCAGAAAAGTTGACATTCAGGAGCTGCCTGTCACTGCCAGAACCGGTGGGAAACTGCCAGAGAAAAGGATTGAATCTTCATGGGCACTTTATTCAGATGTTATGTACCTTCAAAAACCGTCTTAATACCTCACCCCAAGCCGATCTTTTTATAAGGAGAAGAAGGGTAGGTAAGGTGTTAGAAAAAAGGTTAATTGGATGAGAGTTGCAGTGGGGGGAGGGTTTCTGAGTACTTTATCTGTTGATCAACATCTCAGATACCATCTCCATCAGCTTGCAGACCCATAGGACGTAGGGTGCCAAGGTCGAATTGCTTGTTGACCTTCTGGACTTGCTGGAATTCACCTACGTCCTGCATTCCAGGTCCTGGAATAGCCCTTCCCACCAAATGAATCAGTTAAGTCTATCAACTGAGGGTTAATCTTTAAGTCTTAGGTTCCGCTATCAGATGTAGTTTGATGTTTAACTGTCAGCTTTGGAGGTAGTAATTAGGATAAGTATAAATGTACTATACACTAAATAAACAAGCAAGCCAACAAATAAATAAAAATCTTACAATCTTTAAAAATAATCTAGCTGTGGAAACAGAATATATTTGTTATGTATTCATGTATAGATAAGGCCGCAGTACTTCAGTATAAGGAAGTAATATTTTTTAGTTTATTGGTTACAGAAACTTTATGTTTCTAGAGTGTTGTTATTACATGTATTACTTCAGAAAATCCTATGTTCACAAACACAGGAGGAGAAATAAGTTTGAAGGTGTTAGATTGGTAGTATTACATTATCAGAAGTGATTATCCCTTCTACTTAAAAACAAACATTTGCATAGATTTTTCAGACGTACTGACACGCATTTTTTGCCTATTATCTCCTTCCATCGTAAGATGCCATGCTTCTGTGTTTACCTATTTTTCTAGATATTGTACAATATTTTGTTATTCTACAGTAAGACTGTTATACAATATTAGACTGTGGGGGCAAAGACTGTTGCTATGCTTTAATACGAAATAAAATGATCATCCATATTGCATTGTCATTTCTACTGGGAAGATACTTTGATTGTGTAAACATGCTTATTGATTGGGGAAAAACCATACCGTGCACCAGCCATCAGAATGGTAACAACCAGTACTCTACAGTGAACTGTACTGGCAGTGTTTGTTTGATATTTTATTTTGTGCTTTCACGTCCATCCTGTCTACAAAATGCCCATCTGCGTCTCCTGCTTCTGGTGAGATGAGGAAGGCAGTTGGTCTTGAGATGACGCTCAAAGTAACTGTAGGCTGTCAGTGTTCTGAGCTTGTTTAAGGTGGACGATGCTAAGCCATGCTTTTTGGTCGGTTAGGTATATTAAATTAATTTTCAACTTACGACATTTTTAAACTTAACAATAGTTTCAAATTAGGACAGCTTTATTGGTATGTAACCTCATTGTTAGTGGAGGAGCATTAGTGATATTATCTTATTTAAATGTCAATGTGCTTAAATGTATTTAATGTTTTTATAGGGATTCACAGGATTTAAATTTCAAAAAAGTAACACATCCATATGAATGAATAAAAACCATAAAAACACCAGTTTCCACCTCAGCTGTCCTCCGCATAGTCCTATGTTCTAAAGAAAGCAGCTTCTCTTTCAGATTACTTTGGTGGACTTTTATCTTAAGAAATTATTTCCAAATAATAAAAAGTTTACCTGATTGTCATTCTGTACTTTTAAGGGAGTTAAATTCCACGTTTTCAAAGCTTTAGAATACTCTAGAACACCTTTGAAAAATACACGCTAGAGCAGTACTGAAGAGAGATGCTGGACATTTGGAAACGGGTGATCAGTCCGTGCACTGCATGCCCGTCAACAGAGGCAGAGACACCAGTCAGGGTATGCGTATTTATGGCTCTTCCTTTTTGCCTTGGAAATGTCCAGTTCTCCACACTTACCCATTTAATTCAACTGTGAAGCATGAGAATAAAGGGCATACAGAATATATAGTTGCATGTGACCACTATGTAAATACGCTAGTATTAATATTTGTTGCTGACATTCGAGTTATGAAACTAAAGATAATCTGCATTCTACATGCAAAACTACTCCAATGCAATTTACATGGAGGGTTATTGGGAGAATTGAATTAATGTTTAAAGCACTTAAAAGTATTCCTGCCCAAAGTAAGAACTCACATTAATTAGGACAGATCATTAATTTAAAAAATAGGCAATTAGATATCAGGTGTTAACTAGATTTTCTATCAGGGGGAAGGGGAGGGGAGCAAACAAAACTTGTTCGGCTATTTTTGAAAATAGTTTTTTTTTTGAATGGAGAGGCAGTAGCAATGTTGAGAGTCAGCTTGCTGCCCAGCTGGTCTTCTGTCACTGATTGGGGAGTCCCGCCCGCTTGACTCTTTGCCCCACAGAACTCATCAGTATCACACACTTCCCTTTGCAGTGCTGTTTGCTGCTTGTGAATTAGTTTTGTTAAGGTGACTGAGTGACGATAACTCTCCACCCGCACAGAGGATGTTTATTACGATATTATTACTGTGATTGGCGTTATTTTCTCTGTAGTCCTCAAGACGGTAGGCAAAAGTGTTCAATGAATACACACTTAAGTGGATGTTTCCAGATTGCATGAGATTATTTTGTTTTCTTTTAGAGCTGCATTCTCCCCACAAACTATGGCTAGTCGAAATTTATTTGCTATTTGAAAAGCGATAGTAGATGAAGAAAAAAAAACAGAAGAAGAAAAATGATAGCACTGTGTCTTCTACCTGGCTTTGGAAATTATCGTAGAATAATGTGTTGTGTGACATCCACTATTCATTGTGTGTTCTGCTCGTAGTTTTGTACATCACTAAACGTATAATGCTAGTGTCATTCGTATTTTATTTTTATATCCTACAAATAGGAATTTTACCAATGGCCACAGGGGAGAGGGAAAAAAAGTCTCCACAGGAATCTTTCTGGGAATTCTGTTGACTTCTAAGTGGAATGAATTTCAGACACTGAAGATGTTACTTGAACAATTACAGATATTTCCAGCCATTTGTCATTTTTGAAAAGTGAGATGAAAGGCTTATTGGTATTCTCTTGCACAGACTGAAACATCTGTGTGTTCGGCGTACAACAGGTGCCTGATAGATGTGTCAGGTGTCTGTCCGCGGTGACTTCTGATGAGTTCATAATGAAACCATTATTCAAGTGTTATGTTAAAACAGCGTTTCTTAGAAATTATGTAGTGACAGTTTTCAGCTGACGCAATTATGTACACTTTGGTAAAATTAAATTCCATTTCAAGCTCTCCTTTAACTGGAATATAATTGACTGATTTGGAGGCTTTGAGAATACCATTGTAACAAACAATGAGGAGGCCTGCAATATGCATGCCCATGAAACAATAAAGGCTTACCCAAAGCGCTCGAGTCAAGGGTGGCAGTGAAATGAAGGATTCACGTTGGAAGCAGGAGCATCTGCTGGCGGTGGGTCCCAGGGATGCTCCCAGTTCCGTTCGCCAGCGCCTTCGTTCTGAAGAGGGTCTCTCAGAGGAGGCCCGTGGGACCAAACAAAATGTAGGGGACTGTGAAATTGGAATTTTAAAATGCATGTCTTATTGATGCCCTGCTTACTTAGAAAAAATGATTTGAAGCATTTCAAATGGATGTATCCTCAAGCATCTTTCTTTATAATTATTGGCTATAAAATGTTTCATTTCCTTTTGTTTTATTTTCCCTTCTCCTAGTAAAGGTCTATACCTGCAGTGGCCAAAGATGCCAGAGCTCTGTGTGTGTGTGTTGTCGATGAAGTAATAACCCTAATATCGGTGAATGTAATTTTCTGTGATGTTGTTAAAAAGTTGCATATTCCAGCATTAGTGAAATAGTTTGGGTCTATCAAAATAGCCCTAACACATGAAATAAATAGAAATTAATTGCTCCAAGTCTGTGTCTGAATTAATATAGTTTAGTTCTAAGGAAAGAAGTGACATATTTTAGAAAGTGTTAATGCTAATCTGGTAGTTTTACAAAGCTGTAAGAGTTTGGCCTATATACTAGGAGCAATTATTAACACACCTTGTCCAAATTCAGTTGAATACTAATAGTAATAACAGCTGTAATGACATTAGAAAACAACTGTTTTTGAATTGGATATTTCAGACTAATTGTGTGGGAATTTCAACCAACTGTTCATAATATCGTTGACTTTTAAAGTGTCATGAGATTATCGTCCAGAACTTTCTCTGTCATTTACAAAAGAGGAAACTGAGGCACAGAGAGGCTGAGGTTTAGTGCATGAAATGGATCTTTCTTATGGGTAGAAAAGTGACTAAAATGTAGTTTATCTATCTCACCTGCCAAATAATACTTGTTCAGCCATCGAAAACATTTTCTAAGTCTCATGTTATGTTGGTGTGTGTCTGTAGAGTTGATTCAACCAGGAACTACCTAGAAAGGGGTGCAACATGATGTTCCAAACCAAATAATACTCTCTACAAGTTAACACAGTAAAAATCTCTGTTTGGAGTCCCCATTTACAGTATTTACCTTGGATACAAAGGAGATGAGGGAAAGGCTCAAATATCATCATATTGTAATTTTTTTTACTGTGCTAAAATATATATATATACATAACAAAGTTTGCCATTTTAATAATTTCAACTGTACCATCCTGTGCCATTACCTATATTCACAATGTTGTGATAACCACCACTATCTTTTTTTCTAAAAAGTCATCATCTCCCCAAGCAGAAATTCAGTAGCAGTAATTTCCTATTTCCCCTTCCACCCTTCCTGGTAATTTCTAACTTATTTTCTGTCTCAGTGAACTTGACTCTGCTGGATATTTCATATAACTGGACCCATACCATATTTGTCTTTTTGTGCTGGCTCATTGTAATTCATGTAGTATTTTCTAGGTTCATTTGCATTGTAGAATGTGTCAGAACTTCACTTATTTTTATAGAGAGCTGTGTTGTGTCTGTCTTGTGGCTTTTGCCTCAACCATCTTTTGTTATTGGATAATTAATAGACCTTCTCAGTTATTATTTATTGTTCTGTAGCATCAACTTTTGTTCCTGCGGTTGGTAAATCAGACATGTTGGGGGAAAGGAGCCGATTTCTGGCATTATGATGAGGAAAACAAAAATAGGGGTCAATATTGGACTTTTAAATTCTTTTTACCTTTTCTCTTTAGTATACATTTATGTTTCAAACTATTATGTCATGACACATTTTAAGTGGTTAGTTAAATGCAGTAACCAGAGTACACAGTTGAATCTTAGTTTTCTCTTTAAAAGTCTTTCTATAAACATTAAGAAATGCGCTTCATAATACTATATATATACATATATATTCTATACTAAGTTAATAAAACTTTCTGAAAAATATTTCCTTGACATAAAACACTTGGAAAGGATCATTAATACCATTGGCAAAAATGCAGGATGAATTAAGACCACTGCCTGTGGAGAAAGTTCATTCAAAGGCCATCAAAAGATGGACATGGGAAAAATGAGCACAGTTTAAATTTTCTGCCCAAACTATGGGCTTCAGCACACATAATTTTAATTATCTTCTTCCCTGAAAGTTCAATTTTAAGGGGAACCAAGGAGGAAAATATTATTAAAGCATAAAACTGTTTTCGATTAATTTACAGCTCACAAATAATAAATTGTATGCATTTATTTTTTACAGTAACATGTGAAATGTGTTTTGTAGAAAAAGGGAAGTGATTGTTGATAATTAAAGTATTGGGTTTTGACCATTTCCTTCCAGATGAATTCAAGTTCTTCATGAAAAGGCTGCCCACGCACTATTTCCTCAACACTTCCACCATCATGCACTTGTGGACAATGGATTCTAATTTCCAGCGCCGCTACGAGCAACTGGAGAACAGCATGAAGCAGCTCTTCCTCAAGGCGCAGAAAATTGTGCACAAGCTCTTTAGCCTTAGCAAGAGGTGTCAGAAGCAACCGTTCATTAGCCTGCCGAGACAAAGGTAAGACGCTCGTGGCAATGGGGACCCGAGGGCGTTGGTGTCCCAGGGAGCTCTACCGCACTCTGAGTGCGGTGTGAGAACGTGCACAGCATGGTGATGCTCACATTACAGGAAGTGGTTTGAAAACAACATAGGTCAGGGCTCCAAGTAATGCACTCGAGTTATCTCCCAAAGAACAGGACAATGAGTAGCACAGAAGCTAACATCTCCAAATTTTTCTTTTCTTATGAACACTGAAAAGTCATTCTAACTGGCCGTATGTGGTGGTCAACTAATAATTGCATCACGGTGGACACAAAACCACAAAGCCTTGCGTTTATGTTGTAAGCGGAAGAAAAAAGTGGGACCGCAATGTGAAATTTCTTAGTAGGCAATTTTCAGTGAAAAGGAGTTCAAGTTTATTTTCTTTGATTAGTGTTCAGAGTACCATAAGCCATATTCATCAACATGAATATCCAAAAACTGCTGGGGAAGTTACTAACAACTTATGTGAGTGATGGCTGACTATTAAAATACTGTGTTTGAGCTAATTTTGAGAAGCACATTTTTTAGAATTGCTACTTTAAGATGCATTGACCAGTTGGCGCAATAAAAACTGTATTTATTTATTTGAAATCCGATAAAATGTACATCAAAATGAAAAGCTAAGGGAAACATAGAAGGGTATCACAAAAATATGCATCTGCACCATCTCTGTTATAAAATGCTTCTATTTTGACTTGATGCTCAAACCATTAGAAGGAGTCATCTATAATTATAGATTTTTTCACTAAAAAATAACTGAAAACTCTGTAGACTTTCAGTTTTTTTTAAGATTTTTATTTATTTATTTTTAGAGAGGGAAGGGAGGGAGAAAGAGAGAGAGAGAGAAACATCAATGTGCGGTTGCTGGAGGCCGTGGCCTGCAACCCAGGCATGTGCCCTGACTGGGAATCGAACCTGCGATGCTTTGGTTCACAGCCCGCGCTCAGACCACTGAGCTATGCCAGCCAGGGCAGACTTTCAATTTTTTAAATCCAGTTTCAAAATAGTCATTGGCATTATTTCCAATTCACTGGATTTCACGATATTCAAAATCTATGTAACTATCACCACAACCTAGATGGAAAACATTTGTATTGTCCCCCAAACAAACCCAGTACCAACTAGCAGTCACCCTCCATACTCCCACCCCCAGCCCTGGGCTGTTTAACTCTAGAAACCTGGCAAACTCACAGCTGTGTCTGGTCCGGGCACTTCCCATAGAGGAAATCATACAATATGTGCCCTTTGTGAATGGTGTCTTTGACCGAGCATAGCGCTGTCGGGCTCTTCTCCTTCTCCTGACCTCCCCAGTTCATGATCAAAACAATATTGTGATCATGGACTACGAGGAAGAACAAAAAGAGGAACATTGCAGGGAAATGACGTCGAAAGACAGCAGAATCTGCGAGTGGGGGGGGGCGGTGTAAAATAAGTCCACGATGATGTAAACGATAGCCATTAACGGGCTCAGGAAGGATTGCCTGTCGGCCAGAGCCCTCCGGAGGGAGGAGGTGCAGCCGAGTTTGTGAGAAATATGAGTGTTCAGTTATCTGCTGGAGCTCCTAGACACAGCTCTTAAACTCGCAGACAGCAAGGGCTCAATAAATATTTGATGAATGCTCTTTGATATTTTCCCGAATCCTTTAGTTTGCCTTCTCGATGCATATAGCAACGATTTAATACGGCATGTAGAGTGTTTCCTATTCTATATAAATCGAATCACCTGATACAATATGCATGGCGTGCTGTTTTGTTTCGCTACTAGGCAGACAAATGCCCTCGCCCATTCTTTCCAAGGGACCTGAGTCCTTGTCTTTGGCCCTTAGGGCTGCTGTAAAAGTACCGCAGACTGGGTGGCTCATAAGAGCTCAGGCTCTGGAGGTTGGAAGTCCAAGGGCAAGGCGCCACCATAGTGGGGTTCTGTTGGAGGCCTCTTTGGGGTTGCGGTCTGCCGACTTCTTGCCTTGCCCTCACGTGGTGGAAGGGGCCAGGGAGCCCGGAGAGATCTCTTTTATAAGAACAGGAATCCCGCCCCTGAGGCTCCACCCCCATGACTCAAACACTGTCCCAATGTCCCCGCTCCTCATAACTCCATCTTTGGGGCGTAGGGTTCCGAC
This sequence comes from Phyllostomus hastatus, assembly GCF_019186645.2. NCBI lineage: Eukaryota > Metazoa > Chordata > Mammalia > Chiroptera > Phyllostomidae > Phyllostomus > Phyllostomus hastatus. The sequence continues at coordinate 18,976,062 of NW_025333607.1, read as the reverse complement.
ACGTAAGTGGAGGAGGGGCACAGATATTCAGGGCTCAGCATCAGAGTCGGTCCCTCTGTATCACTAAGTCCTTGAGATGAGGGTGAGGTGACATGCTGTCCGTCCTTTTTTGTGCTGGAGTCCTGTCCTCCTTAGTGGGCAGTGAGGCAGTGGGCATGCAGAGCCGGCACGGAGTGGGGTGTTCAACCATCTTTTCAACCCTGGATGCAGTGCACCTGTCTTGCTGAGGTTGTCACCCAACTTCCTCTCCATCTCAGGCATGCTCACCAAGTACTTACAATTCTATACCACACACGAGAAAAGAGATGTCTCAACGTTTTCATGGGAGAAGTGTTTGAGAAGGATGTTTACCACATCTGACCTACAGGGATAATGTATAAATCCTTTTAATCATATTTGTTCTCCATAGTTCCTTTTCATGCCCTGCCAGCCTGCTTTCTTCTTCCCTGTTTTCTTTACTGAACATCCAAACATTGTCCATTTTTAGCCTTCTCTCTCTTGATCGATCCTTTTCCTCTTTCGTATATTCCCTTTTCAATGACATCTTTCTCTAATTTTGTTTTAATGCGGAGAGATTGGTGCTTTTGGAATCCCAGTTTACAGCCTCTCACTAATCTCCTGCAAAAATAGGGCTTCACATCTTGAATCAACTTTCTTTCTTAATGCATCAAAGAATCAAAAATGGATTTTATTCTCTTTCAATATTTTTTACACTTTCAAATACACAAGATACCTAATTATCTTCCCAATATGCCTTTCTTATATCACCATCTAACTCAAGCTGTGTTTTCTTTATTTATAAGAACAGGACCACTTTCTAGTAGATACAAAAATCTAATAAAAACCTGGATCCATTCTTCGTAAGTCCTGGAAGCAGTAAACAGAAAGCATGACAATGAGACTCGCCCGTGATGGCGAGCACGGTCGCCCTAGCGTGAAGCTTCTTTCAGACAGAGGAGGATGCCCCAAGCCCAGCATCCTTGCTTTTTTGGCTTTTGCTTTGTGTGCTTTTTTTCTGTTTTTTTCCTTTGTTTGCTTTTCTGGTTTTTGTTTGTTTTGATAGTTGATTTTGTCCAAGTCTGTGTCTGCTTAGAGCATATACATGATCATCCAAAGTGCCATTTTTGCACAATGTTGAGAAAGGCAGTTTGGAAGACAACTGGCTTGGGGATGGAGGCCGTGAGAAAGCACGTGTTGTTGCCAAGTCTTAATGGGACATTATATAAACCAATAAGGAAATGCAAGTGCATAACATTAAATGCAGCAACCTAAGGTAAATATAGCTATTAAACACTGGGGGGAAATCACATTTTACTTGGCACACGAGCAAAATGGAAATCTGTGCAGATACATTGCGGTAGATTTTATAGACAATAGGCATGTAGAAATGGAGACTTTTAATTTACTATCAGGATATAGTTATAAGTAGTTTTCATGCATTCAATAAAAGTGACCAGGGGATTATGATTTTTATTTTGTACTACCATTATGTAATTTTGGCAAACAAAAATCATTTATTTTGTTGTTTCTTTAATAATGAATACAGACTATGGTCAGATAAAGTGATTTACATATGATATCAGAGTATTTATTCCTAGAAAGAAGGCATAGATGAGTCATGATTAAACAAATTTGGAGACTATAATTCTTACAAGCTCCTCTTGAAAATCTATAATGTATATATTCATGCAAAATACAATGCCCCACATTTAGGAAAAAGTACATTTGTTCATACAAGGGTTTTCCAGAACAAGTTTTTGAATTCCTAAAATGCCTACTAATTTTGCTAAGTATACACTTTAATAATACTGTACCATCATTTTTATTCCACTTTCTAGAGCACCTAGAATCATCCTTTGTTGTAATATCGACACCTCACTCATCATAAACTGTTTGATTATTACCTCGAGCTGAAAGGATTTCTCAAGGTCTTTATTTTCTCAACTTCAAATGTTTTCCGAGTGCCAGGTACCAATCCTTGGCAAATAATTATTTTAACCACCATATTTAAAAAACTTGAGGATTATAGTGCCTCAACTCTCTAAAGGTATAACTTGATATGGCCCTGCATATTAACACATTGTCTCATTTCTTTTTTTTAACCTTAGCTCTGAGATTTCCATCCCAATATTTTTCATAAGGTGGAAGGTTGCACTAACTGCATCCATTTGTGTGATGGTCAATTGGTCCATGAAGAGTCTTAGAGAGAAAAACGTGATAGAGTGCAAGGCAATGCACTGATGCTTTGCTGATTTTATATTAAGTAGCAGTGGTTTGTATGTGGACCATAAAGTAAGAATCGATACAAATCCCAAGACACAAATATTTCTCCAAATCTTATAATGTTATTGACAATAAAATTCTTAGAATGGGTGCCGTTTCAATGTTCAAATAGACTGAAATCAGGGCTAAGAACCAGTCTCGTTTCTATTTGAGTCACTCGTAAGTGATTTGACTTACATTATGGAAGAAATGAACACATGTTTACTTGCAAAAAGAAATACCTCATTTACTACTGGGATTGTGCCCTGGTTTTACTATCTCAGAACACAATCCCATCTTATAAAACCAAATTCTGTTGCTCATGAGCCTTTCCCCGGAACACATCCCCCAGAACATTGGAGCCAAAGTAAACACCATGACATAGGGAGACCCGACTAACTTAGAGTGGACTGGAATCCTATTCTGTGATAAATGTAATAGTGTACACACAAAAGGGGAATAACAAGAGTGTTTCCTCATACTATCTGGATGTCTCTTCTGTCAGCTCTCATAAAAATGACATTGGAGACTTCAATGTGTATATGCAATTGGTTATGTCAGACTGTCACTAGGAGATGTATTGATAAGATGCTATTTGTCCCAAACCCTTTTTCATCCTAAATGATTGTGCTAATAAAAAGAAATAATTTGATGTTGTGCTACAGAGGAAAAATCAGGGCAATCTGACAAACACTGCCTTTGTCCAATCAATCCTGCCCAACTCAGTGGGAGGAAATCTCCTTTGGGTTGTTTCCATGATAAATTTAATCTAATGCTTAATTTGATAACACCATGTAAAGGCAGTGGGCAATCTTTAATCTTCATAGTTTGTTTAATATTATTTATGCTGAGGGCAAAAAAATGACCTCACTCACCTCCCTTCATCATTATTTTTGCCATACATGTATTCCTTGTATTTAAACGTATGTATTATGCATAGGTAAATACACACACACACACACACAGAGCAGGTATGTACACATGTACCAATTCATTGAAATGGCACATGGCTGAAATCCAGTGTTCTTTTCCTTGAGCATTAAACAAAGGTAACACTTCCTAAAATCAAACAACTTTATAAATCAAGAAGGGAAAAGCTAAAGATTATCAAGATATGGACCAGCCCAAATCCCAATCACACTGGAAGAAAAACTGACAAAACAGAAAAACAACAACGACAACAAAAAAACTTTGGAGGACTTCATTTGAGGCAGCCACTCCGAGCTACAAAGTCAGTGAATACATTCAAAAATCAATGCCAATTGAAATCAAAATCCCCTATCTCACAACCCAGATGCACTTCAGACAGCAACAAACAGAAAGGCACAAAAGAACATCGATGGGACAAAAGAACACGGGAGAAAATGAAGGTCAGCCCGTCGTGTTTGTTCTATTAAACCCAGCAGGAGGGCTTCGTGTAGACCTCTCAGACGCAACAAAAAAGATCAAGTCTGAGGCAGTGCCTTTTACTGAGCTGAAATAAAATTAATTCATAGAAGCCGGGAAGTGTGCGATAAACAATCCGAAAACACCATAGTGAGGCTGTAGGAAAGCCTCCCAATTTCAAGGTAGATTTATATTTATGAAATACGGTCCTCAATATTATGCTAAGCACACACACCCTCGACGAGGAATTAAAAACATAAGGAGGACAAGACGTGGTTATGTTCCAAATACATGTTTGTGTTGTTTTTTCATAACCTCATCTAAAGTCCTCTTTAGATGAAATAAATTATATCTCCACTGGATGTTATTAAATCACTTGGATCCATATGCAGGAATGTGGAGAGATTTTGGGGAAGAGAGGGTGCGGGGAACAAACAGGAATGAGGCACAGTCCACCGAATCACCATGCACCACGTCCACGTGAAATAAGCAGCCAATAGCCAACGGAGGAGACGCCCGAAGACACGCCAGCGCCCGTTAATGCCGAGCTGCAGCCACAGCACGGTGCAGCGGGGTAGTTCTGGGACTGGTTGCTAAGGAGACCTGTCCGTGGTTAGCTGGTTACCAGCTAACACGTACTAAGCACGAACTGTGTGTCAGTCTCTTCTCAGTGCATACCTGTTTGCCTTCCTTAAATATCACAGTACGAGGTAGTTCGTGGTATTCCCCTAAAATTGTAAAGGAGGAAACCGAAGTTGAAGCTAAAGGTTAAGTAAGCTAAAATAGTAAACAATATTTAAAAGGAGGAGGATGATAGTAGAGTAGAATAAAGGAAGGGAGGGTTTAAATGTAAGAAACATCAAACCAATAGAGAGAGATATGTAAACTGTAAGTTAAAATATAAACTCTCTAAATACATCTCAATGGAAAAATTTGCATGAGACACCGGCCAAATGGCATTCTGTATTTTCATCCGTAGACTAAACTAGTCGTGGCTCGGAGGGGTCAGTGCGTTGAAACAGGGAAACGCAGGGAAAAGCAGGGCTCATTTAAAGACACCCGGCATTCAAATGCCGACGCAGATTCGGGGCCCTTTCATGGGCGTTTCTGAGGGGGCCAGTGTGTCCTTCTGCACCTGTCGTCAAGAGGAGGTACCACTGCTGAAGCTCCCGACTGAATTGGCTTCAAAGAACTTGAAAAACGGCCTCTTTGTTTCTAAGGGTCTTTCTCCCATGAATAGAGGGTTTTCTTTTCGAAGGGGGGAGTGGCAGACTCTCGGGGGAGGCACCTGTGAATCTTGGCAGCCTTACGTGTCTGAAGCTGCGGGCATGAATAGCTTTCCAGTCCGGGGGCAGGGGGTGGGAGGACGACTTCATCGAATGCTAATGCTGCTATCCCCGAGCCACACGACTAGTTCCGCATTGAAGTGGTGTTTTGAAACACAGTTTGCTTCATCTCACCAGGTTTGAAAACATATCCTTTGGCCTTAATTTTAGAATGTTAATTTGCTAAAAGGGTTGTTGAGAGGCGGAGCAACCTGTCAAAATTACGTCTGGTCCTGCAGTTTCTAGTTTTAGTAAGTAAAATCAATCTCCTGTTTAAGCTGAAACTCACTTCTATGTTTACAGTAGGATCGAGAGTTTAATACTAGGTGTATATGCATAAACAGAATCCTATGTTTGGGTCATTTTTATACAGTGTAGTTCATAAAAAAGGCATCCCAAATGAATTACTTTTTCAAAGCAGATGACCCCATTTGCCAACCAGACACATCACATATAGGAATAGATTTTCGTATCTTTATATAAGAATCTTTAATAATATGAGTACATTTTAGAGTGCAATTAACCATCTATGAAATATCCCATTTAAATTCAATAAAAAGAACGAACTATTCGGGGATTAAGACAACCTAGGAGTTAAAAGACCTGTACTGGGAAAACGTAAGGCACTGGTGAAAGAAATTTAAGACGACACAAGTAAGTGGAAGGATTGACTGTGCTCACGGGGGAGTTAACACGTTGAAACATCCGAGCTACGCAAAGCGATCTGCAGGTTCACTGCAGTCCCTGCCAGCATCCCAAGGGCGCTGTTCACAGAATTAGAACGCATGACCCAGGATTTTAGGCTGTGGGACCTTGTGAGTGTGCTCCACGGAGTCACTCAGAGTCCTGACATGTGGAGGCTTTGCCTTTTCAATGAGCGGCTTCCCACGTTACCCGGGGCATCAACGCCCGGCCAGTGAAAGGCGTGAGAGTGGACGGACGAGCACCACCTGTCTGTGCAGGGCCTCGATGAATGGGCAGTGCCCTCTTCCATTCCTAACTCACGTCAAGAACTCGTCACGTGGTCCAATCTGCATCTGAAGACGCCTGGGACACTTACAGCCTGGTGATGCCCACAAACTTCCACGTTCTTACAGTTGTTGAGAAAATTAAGGAAGATTGTATGTGGGGTGCTCCTAGAGTAGTGTCTTGAAGGTAGTGAGGCCTCAGAAAACACTAAGTGGAAAGGAAGGGTTGTGGGCAGCCAAGCCCCGCCCACGGCTTTGCGCTGACCTTTCAGCGCTGCACACGGTCCTCTCCTGAGATGATGACGCCAGTGCTCAGGTAAAGGGATTCGGCTCCAAAGGTCTGAGGCCCCTACATCGAGGGAATCAGCTAACTACCTTACAAGAGGGAGTCGAACATGTTTTGGTGAAAGACTTCAATTGAGTAAAACAAACCAACAAGAGGTCAGAGACTTTGGCCAGTTTAGACCCCTGATTGCTCAAAGGGCAGCATGAGGACACAGGGCCTCCAGGTTGGGGACGTTTGAAAAAAGGCCTTTACAAAAATGTTTTTGACGGAAAAGATCGGAGCCAACGCTCACTAGCCCCGAGAAACCTGCCAACTAGCGAGATCGAGTAACGTCTGAAATCAGACAGGAATCTTCACGACCGAACCAGAATTGCTCTCTGGACACGCTCCCGGAATTCCTTCCTGAAGACCCCCCGCTGTTGCTCCAGGTTCTCCGGCCTGGCGGCTCCTGTGTGCAAGCACAGCCCCGCTGAGACCTGTATTCAGAGACCAGGGAGATGAGTCCGTGCCTCCGACACAGATGTGTGATTCTTAGGGGATTCTTCTCTAAAGAACGGGGCTGTGTGCAGTGTGTTGCTGCCACGTTAGAGGACTGGCTCTGGCAGAAGCACACGCTCCCCAGCATTGTTTACCCCTTACTCTCTCCCGTGTCTTAGAAGTAGAACGTGCCAGTTGCTTTCCACGTGTCATCCGTGACAGCCTATGGGATTAATTTATTTCTCTCTAAATCCTCTGTGACTTCTGGAAGGAAATGCTAGGGGAATAAGAAAGGTTGCTAAGGAGGCAGCTAAACGCCACCTCTTGTTCGCTAGCGTGGTCCACGGTTTCAAAGCCCTCGGCTCGGCCTGTCGGCGGGATTCTCCTTCTTCACAGGACGATTGCTGCTCCGGACGCGGATCGGCTCACCGTCCTCCCCGTTCGCGTGAAACGGCACCTGTTCTTCTGGTCGCCCCTTAAAGAACGTAATGCTGTAATTACCCACCGCGTGGATCGCAACTGTCCCCAGAACTGCTAAATAATACAGCGCTACGCACGGAAATTACAGTCTAACGCTGACTCGCACGTAGACGGCCGAAAATATGCCTCTCCATGCATTCCTCATCTAGTGGACAATAAAATTACTATCTTTGCATTTCAAAAAGATGTTTTAAAAATCATTAGCTGAGCTGGGTAAATTTTAGAATAGGTTTATATAGAGAAAACTATTAGTGAGAAGGAGAGGTCAGAGGTCATTTGTTAATTAACCTTCTCACGCATCTGTTTCTTATCTCAATCCTCCCCTAATAATAGGATCCTCCAGGGGTTCTGTGTTTGTGAGTGATGCCGTCCTATAGCACCGAATCTGGTTTATTTATGGGATGGCAGAAATCAAGCTGTATACCGTGGAAGGCCTGGTGAAAATTCGACTCTCACGGCCCTGTGCACGCAGAGTAGACCTGCCCGACCCAATCAGAGCTTTCAAGTATTTATTTCTATGAATGATAATAATCTGACACATTTGCACGATTTTAAAATTATTTTGCATTTCATACTTTTTATTTTGGAATTCGTATTGACATAAGGTATTCTTATGGAATCTATGTATAGAATCCAGCTATGTGCATATATTACACATGCGCTGGAAGGGAGACATGGAAGAGATGCCCAGTTCTTTCCTTTGAAGGCACGGCCCGAAGGCTGAATACATCATTCCAGTTACAACCCAGTGACCAGAACTACTCCCTAAGTCAGTTCAGCTGCAAGAAAGATCAGGAAACACAGCCTGTGAGTCAGGGGCCACGGGCTCAGCTGAACACTGCATTCTTAGTACTACATAAAGGGAGGAAGAATGACTATTAAAAAACAAGTGAATGTCTCTGTCATCCCATCCCATCCCATCATGAATTTAATTTTCAAGTGTTAGATTCATTCTTGGAAATGTAGCAAATTCCATAAGATATCATCAGAGGAACTGTGTAGAAAATCAATGACATATTCTGATTAGCTACTTCGTTCTCACTGCTTGTGCCTTCATCATTAGCAACAGTGGCCTTACGGTAAGGATTGTTCAGATGAAAGGTACAACGTATTATTTACAAAGAGCAAAGATAGACTTTAAGGGCTTTTTTAAGGAGAGCAAGGATATGGTTGCATATCTACATACCTTTCTATAACATGATATATGTACATATCTGTATTCCATATATATATATTCCACAATATATACAAAGTGAATATATACTCACTTTATATATATATATATATATATATCTCCTTTTACTTTTGTAGAATGTGCTTGACAGAGAAGCTCTTTATTCTCCATTTTTTAATGTTTTGGAACAGCATGACCTTTATTCAGCTGAAAGGACCCTCGTCAGGCGTTTGAATTCTCGTGTTTGAGACCTTGTTCTGCCACTAATTACCTGTGCGACCTGGGGAAATTATTGTTACCAATCCAGTTTCAATCTCCTCGTCTGCCCCAGGAAGGTGCTGGGCAAGGCGATCTCCCAGGCCCTCCCCTGCCCTCATTCCAAGGGCTCCCTGACTCAGGGTCCACTGTGAGCGCCGAACTAATTAATTTCCTCAGTCACCCTCACGACACTGGATGGAATATATTTTCTCATGATTTTCGAGAAGGGGATTCATGTATCTGCAAGGATCCCGGTGAAGCTCCAACTGTAATTCTGGCTTTCCTGAAAGGCACAGAGTTGCGTTTCTGACCATGGACAGCAACCCCGTACATGGGGCAACTACTCTCTTTTTCCCTGTTCTTCCAACATTGACCTTGAACACACACGCCTGCCTCCTGATAAGCTAGGGAATGGCGCCAAATCCATGCGAATGCCCACACCGTTACATGCGATGCTCTCTCTGTGTTCAAGACTGTTTCCTAAACATAGAGTATGAACATGTGAGCTTTCTAAAGCAGTTTTTGGACTGTTTAAATGGAAACAATTTCTTTAAATAGGACCGTGTATCATTTTCATGAATCACATTATCATTTGCATTGTACATACGTATTTATAGAGCAGTTTCTCAATGTTGTACTTGTTGCTGGGCTCCAGGAATAAAAACATAAGATGGGGCTACCAGGCCTCCAAAGCTTAGGAGCTTGGGAAAGGTGCAAACTGTATAAAGGATATCGATCCTTTAAATGACTTCAGACCCCTGGTGGGTGGGGGAGCTGAAGGTAATTTGGAAATTCTCTACTGGGCTTGTCCATTTCCAGAAGGACAGGCCTTAGGCAAATTTTTATACAACTCTCTAAACAAGGGGAATTTAAACAAATATGTGGGTGTGGATGCATTTCGCTAACGCTTTGAAGAGAACGCTTAGAGACGAGCCATTACATACAACTTCCGGGTGCCGTCTGAAATCGGACAGCCGGGCCCTGGCCAGCCACGCTGCCCCTGGGAGCGTCACACTGGGGACTCATTTTTTTCCCCTCTTGCTGAGTGATGTGCTGTTTATTTAGAAAGTAATTTTTAAATAAGCTTTTCATAAACCAAACAGTAGATGTGGTGATTGTAAGTAGGGGTAAGAGACAGTTAAAACAGTGAAACAATAAAATCTGGTGAATGACTGGATAGGGGGGAAGTATAAAGAATTATGCAGGATTCTGAGACTTGACCCTACTTGCACACTAAGCCTGTTACCTTTCATTGACGTTTACCAAAGGCACACGACTCCTCAGTCAGAGACAAGCTGTGTAAACATCAGCATCGATCCCCGAGCCTCCAGCTCACACAGGGGCGATGTCAGGGCGCCAGCTGGAAGCTGTACAGGGGTAGGTTATTGTCACAGCGGAGAAGCCCAGCAGCAAAGCACCAAGGGTCCAACACCTTCGGGAGGAGGGGGAACAAGCATTGTAACCATCATAAACAAGGCACTCCTCCTGGGGGTCGCCCGGTCAGGCTGGAATTGCCTTGACCTCTTCACTGCCCACGTGACCAGCTACAGAAACTGCTGAGTGTCAGGGGACAGAGCAGCCTTGCAGCCTGGCTCACTTGGCAAGAATGTGCCGGCGGGTTCAAGGCCCGTGGTGACTGGGTTCCAACAGGGGGAGGATTCAAAGCTGACGCCCAGGTTTCCCAGCCTAGACCTCTGACCTCCGAGGAGCATGGCCTCAGACTGTCATCTTTAGGCTCAGTGGCTGGCCCAGACAAAGCGTCGTTTATCTTTATCTGTCTCTATATTTTATCTACATCTCTATGTGAGTTTCCTTAGGGCTGCTGAAGCAAATGACCACAACTGGTAGCTTGGAAGGAAGGAAGGAGGGAAGGAAGGAAGGAAGGAAGGAAGGAAGGAAGGAAGAAGGAGGGAGGGAGGGAGGGGGAGAAAAACCAGACATTTATTCTGTAAACACTGAGGAAGCTAGAGATCCCCAATCAAGGCATCAGCAAGACCGAACTTCCTCTGAAGGCCCTTGGGCAGATCCTTTCTTGCTCCTGCTGCCTTCCAGTGGTTGCCAAATTCTTGGCATTCCTCAGCTTGGGGTTCCACCACTCCTGTCTCTGCCCCGTCGTCCCCTGGCCTTCTCCCCTCCAGAGGCCTGTGTCCCGTGTCATCTCCTCTTTCTATAAGGACACCAATATTTGGATTTAGAGGCCACCCCGATGCAGCATTGCAAACATCCTATTTCCAAATAAGTTCATGTTCCAGGAGGAATTTGGGGGGATACTATAGAAACCATTATAACATCTACATCTGTCTCTAGTCAGTGACTATGTAAATGAATCAGTACATGAATGAGCAAATGAACAGATGAATGGATTCAAGACCCTGTAGTTGGATGAACAGTGGGCCCAATGGCAGAAAAAAAATATGAGACAACAAAAGGATTTCAATTAGCCATGCTGACAGAACTTGATAATGGGACTTAAGGTGGGGAGGGCCCTCCAGCAGTTGGCAAAAACATGAGTGCTGTCACCCACAGTGTGCTTATTGGTGTAATGTATTATTCTTCCAATGACATCACCCTAGTATTTAGTCCCCATCACTTAATCCATAGCCCATCCAACCTGCAACCTCAGTTCAGGTCTTTCCACCCGCAAGGGGAGTGTTTTTATAACTCCTCCTACACTTGGCATAGAAATTTCTTCCTACGCTGCCATACGCTAGCATAACCTATAATCTGCTTTTTATTTAGATTATATGTTTATTGCATATGTTTATGCATTTCTAGCATGATACACACTTGGATTCATATAGAAAATCCCCTATCTATTTTTAATCCCCAATTTCCCACTCTCCTCACATAATATTATCTAAAGTGATGCTGGATATATAATTACAACTTAAGTACCTACTCACTAATCTTCCATATTTATGTTTATGCAACCTTTCTATGAGTAGACTAATTCAGATTTTTGTATGAATTTTAACATACTTCAAAATAAGGAAACAAGGTAGTAACACTTGTTAGTATTTATTTATAGACCTTTCCTTTGCTGTTAGGTAGAAATGCATGGAAAGACACAGTTCAACAGGACTTTCTGAGCAAATTGCTTTTAAACAGCAGTTGATACTCATCCAGCTTTGATTTTTACCATTTTTGTTTCATCTCTAATGTTAATACACCATTTTCACTATCTCCATATTTCCAATAATGAAACCCACTTTGTTATGTTCTTGGAGGTTACGCCGGTAACAGCCGGTTGTTAATGAAGCAAATGCCAGTTCCTACCCAGCACAGCGTGCGACCGATTCAGTAGGGGGGTGTCTCTCAAGACTTCTTTCTCGGCTTTGCAAATGCGTCTGATCATTACATATTTAATTTCATTTCAAGGCATTTTCACCTTGGAGGACGACAGGGTGTGTTATATTCAAGGGTCTCCTGTTTGCATGTTCCCTAGTTTAATGTCAATTCGCTAGGATATGTCACAGCTTAATGTAACTCTTCTGGGGGGAGGGAGGCGTCTGTGCACCTAGAGATGCATTATTGTGAGTACTGTACCTACTTGATTCAGATGATATTTTTTAAAACTGGCATCTTTGGAATGCAATCAGTTTTAGGGAAATCCTGCAGAAGGTTTGGGATGTCGTATTTAAACACTTGCCGTGAAGGAAACGTTACTTTCGATGACAGTATTTAGGTGTCCTCGTCAAAGAAACTGCTCGGTGTTTCCTTTCTTGTATGTGGTATTTCCCAGTACACATCTCCCATACAACTAACTGTTTCCTAGTCCCCTTTCGTGGGATGGGAAAACTTGACAACCGAGTGCGTCATCACGCACCCACTGCGTGAGTGCCGCGGAGGGCGGAGGAAGAGCGAGCCTTTTCACGTCTCTGCATTGCGAGGCTTCAGAGTCACTAGCGCCTCATCACCAGCCCTTGCGCTTTTTGTTTTTTAAAATATATCCTTTCCTAATGGCCCATGACAGCAGGAGCTCCTTCAAAAGATAAAATAAATAAAAATAAATAGAAATGAATCCCATCTAGCCATTTGAAGGGAAAAGGAAATGCAGCAATGAGATATTTATGCACTAGATTTGACAGAGTCACACACTGACGGGTGAGTGTATTGCAGAATGACAAGGCCGACAAGGAGATGCTCTTCCAAGGGTCAGGGACACTGAGGGCAGGCATTGGTCCTGACCTCCGGACCGCGGCAATATCCAGAGGCGGCCTGCAGGGGGCCCCAGTCTTGTGGCCACAGGCTGCCCCCAGGTTTTCCACCTTCAGTGCTGCTAATTCCAGATTCTGGGGCTTCCTTCCGTCCAGAAGGTGTGGGACACAAGAAGACACATGTTAGGCGGCAATCCATCAAAATAAACGACAGTTAAATCTTGCCACAGCTGCCCTCCTGTTCCTCCGTAGTCCTGCCCAGTAACGTGTCTTAGCGAAACACAAGAAAGTTACCTAAAATACAGACATCTGCATTCAGTGTAAGTCAACTCTGTGGGTAATAAGCACTTTAAAAAATGATAGAAGACAAAAAAAAGGTTACTCTAATGTAATATCTTAAAAGTTTAGAAACCACCAAGAAGAACCCATATGTAGAAGATGTGAACTTTCAATGTTGGTAATGGGAACATGGAAATGTAGCTAATTGAATTTCTTTGTTGTGTATTTAGCTACAGACCAGAACATCAGAAAAGAATAAACTGCAATTATTCTTTGTTTTTTTTCTTCTGATCTCACATACTATTTCAACAGATTTTAAAAGATCAATTTTAACAATTATGAATGATGTGGAGACATAGCTTTTCTCACAGGCAAATAAGCCAGAGAGGGCATGGAATGGCCTGTTGGAAGAAGCTTTGAATTGAGTACTATGCCAGGAATTAAACGAAAAATCTCAGCTCACTAAGTGGGTTTTGAATAAACAAATAAATGGCTAATTTAGGTTTTCTCTCTTTCTCTATAATTTTTTTTCTCTCCATCTCCTCTTTCCCTGACACAAACTCTTGCTACTTTTATGTATAGATGGGCCTCTTAGAATTGACTGAAGTTTTAATTACCTGACGGAAATACCATTACCTTTTATTGTGCCTTTAAAAAGCAGCTGGTTTTATGGGAATGCAGGATTAAGAAGTGCGTAAGAGTATCATATGGCCTATTTAGATCCCAGCTCATCCATTCCAGGGTTCATGTTCAGAATAACTTCACTCCTCACTGCAATTCACTTCCCTCGTCTGCAAAGTGCAGAAGATATGAGTACCTGTCTCAGGTTCATGTTCAGTTTTAAATGACTTAATAAAGGGAAGGTGTTTGGAAAGATTCCTGGAATGCAGTACACAGTCAATACGAACTGCCATGGTAAAATGAAGTCCTCATAAAATTACTTCGTTATGACAAAATTAAAATATAAATGGCAGTTAATAAATAAATGTGTTTGCTTATATACAAAGTAATTATTGTAAGGCTAAAATTAAAAGAAACCTTAGCATTCCTTTGTGGTTAAGCTGGGAATATAACCGAACACTTAGTTATAATAGGCAGTCTTGGTACCGTACTTTTTATAATTACCTGATCTGAATTACAAGCTAATTTTTTGGATGCAAGGAACTGTATTTTATAATGAAAGAATTACAGACACAAAGCAGTGTATTTTGGGAAGGGTTTTTCCTATAATGGTGCTTATGGATGTACTTCTGAGGTTATGCTCCGGAAGTAAAGAGCCTCTACTAACGACCCTCCTTGGCCACTTGCTCATCACCTGTACGACCTCGGGGAAGTTGCGGAGCCTCCCTGAGCCTCAGCAATGTACTCTGTAAAAAATTGGCAGCAAGAATGTTTACCTTGGAGAAGTGAGAATGAAATGACTGTTAGGTAAAGGGCCTAAAATAGCTGCTTAATCCACCTTAGGCATCTTTGTCTTCTCTCCCAGAGCGCACGGGGAGGCCCTTGGGGAGCAGCTGTGTCTACTGCAAACCCATTCCTTAGCCTAGTTCCCGTGGTATGTGTGAGCATTTTATTTCCCATCTACACAGGAGAAAACAGAAGTGTAGGGACAGACAGAATGCCCTTGTATTGTCTTGATTACACTGTACGTGCTACTTTTGTAAATGAATATGCTTTCGGTAATTAGAGTTTGGTTTGAAATCAGAGTTCTTGTGTGAGTGTGTGTGAGTGTGTGTGTGTGTGTGTGTGTGAATTTGGGGGCAGTATGATTTGAGGGCAGAATGTTAATTTAAACCTAAAAACCAGTAGCTATTTGGAATCACTTGTGAGATTTCTCTGTACCGTCTTCCCCAAAAGACAATGCACCTGGATGTAATCACACCTTTGATGTCAATTTCTAGTCTCCAGGTAATTATTTAGGGATAGTTGAGCCAGTTAAATGGCACCACAAGGAACCCATCAGCCAAATCCAGGAAGCAGGGTATATTACAAAACTGGTCTCATTTTCAAAAAAAAAAAAAAAGAGTCAACAGCATGGGATAAACAAAGAAGGAACCACTGGAAAAGACTTAAGTGGCAAAACTCCTAATGAAATGAGTAGCTCTCTTTGGATCCTGATTTTTTGAGAATTAAAAAGAATTATTTGTAGATTTTCAGGGAAATTGCAATATGGCCTGGGTATTAGTCACTGTCAATAAATTCCAGTTAGTTCTGGTGTGTGATCATGGCAATGGCGATTAGGTAGGTGAATGTCCTTCTCACATTTTAATCTTTGAGATACGCACAGACATGCCCACGGGCTCCTGGAGCTGAGGCTGGGTGAGGGACGCCCGGAACTTCAGGTGGGACCTCTACTGTCTGCGTGCATTTGAAGATTTTATACTTGAACGTGGAGAATTAATAAAAATGGAATGTAAGCTTCTAAAGAGTAGCTATGATGTGTCTCAGGGGCTTTAAACAATTATGCATTAG
This sequence comes from Phyllostomus hastatus, assembly GCF_019186645.2. Taxonomy (NCBI): domain Eukaryota; kingdom Metazoa; phylum Chordata; class Mammalia; order Chiroptera; family Phyllostomidae; genus Phyllostomus; species Phyllostomus hastatus. The sequence continues at coordinate 18,960,538 of NW_025333607.1, read as the reverse complement.
GAACTTAAAAGATACATATTGCATTACATGTGTTGTTATGTGCACATTTTAGTTTGCCCTAATACAGGATTTTTGTAGATATTTGTCCTAATACAGGATATTTGTAGATATTTATAGGACTTTTGTAGATGTGTGTAAATATTTAAAGATTGATACTCTTACAGAACAGACCTAGGAGGTAGGTGAATGGTATACTGTTACCAAAAAAAGACCCCCCCTTTTTCTTTAGGGGTCTCCCCGCCACTAGGTTCACTATGGCCGCCGCCAGAGGAAAGACGTCTCTCCATGCCAGGGATTTGTGCAAAGGAAAGGAATTATTTATTTAAAAGCTATACAGACTCAGAGGAGTGACTTAATGTCTTCAATAAAATGTTCAAGTCCTTTAGGATACCCAGAGACACACACAGTCCTTCCTTCTCCCTCTGCCCAGTCTGGGGTACCGTATCTCAGGAAAAGAAGCAGAAGTCCATGATTCGGGCTCCCAGCACCATCAGCTGTGTTGCCACCAGGATCTCCAGTTAATCCGTTAATCCAAAGCCATGTGGCACCTTCTCATGGTCCACCAGCAAGAGTCCTTTCACCCCTTTTCTTCCAGGCAAAGTCTCTCCTGCTTCCTAAGCCACATGGCAAAAGGGAACACCCCAAAGCCTCATGGTTCTGACTCTCACCAAAGCCTTGGAGTCCCCGTTCTGCCAAAGCCATGTGGTTCTCTCCCTCACATGGCTGCTGCGCCTGGGTTTTAAATCCCCGCGCCAGTCTTCCTCTGCAGCCCCATTTCCGACTCCTCCTACAAGCAGTTACACCTGCCAGGACTCCTGTAATCTTCCAGCTTTGCTGGGCTGCCTGAGTGAGTCTGGGCAGGCGTGGCCCCATGGCATGGAGCCAGTCATCTCCAAGTTCTCCAGAAGGCGCTGTAACCAGGGCGAGTTGCCTCCCAGTCACATCATGGGTTGAAGTCACTCCCTTCCTCCTGGCTGAAAGTATGGCCACAGCTATTGAACATATCTATGAAACCAGTTAAAGGTTATAGATGTGTTAAATGACCACGCCAGAGGTTAGCTGCAAAGCTGTGGCTGTGCAAAACAGCTCTGAATGGCCCTGCTCCCTGTGTCCCAGCCCCCACAGTTCAGACTTGTGGGGGTGAGGACATCATATATATTTTTCTAATATTTGCTGGACACCTTGAGTTCTGGACCCCGTTACAAATCCCTGTTTGGGGCCCCCCCTCTTGGCTGCACTCTGTTACAATACTACAACTATAATTAATTTAGCCCACATAATGATAAGACTTTTAACAATCAAATTACAGAAGCATTTAGAACTTTCAGTTCCATAGAGGCATTAAGTTGAGAAGGTCAAGTATATTTTGCATGAAGTAGGAGTTTAAATACCCAAAGTAGTGGCGAAAGTTGCCTTTTTACCAATTATAACTTGACTTAAGGAAGTAATAATCTTTTGAAGTTGAAGAATAACTCTGAGGATTTGGGTGTTCCTATACCCAAAACACTGTGTTTCACAGTTGTCTCAAAAAACAGGAATCTGTCTTTGTGCACAGAAATTTCAAGAAACACGAGGCACCCAAAGTCATCGAACATGACCGAATCCCAAACATTTTCTGTGCAAATAGCCACATATTTCAGTGTCTTCAACTCATCCCTTCAATTTCTCTTCTGGCGTCTCCTCTATAAATAAACATTCATGTTTACCTCACTCAATTTTTGAATCAGAAAATCTATTAAGAAAGTAATGGAAATGTGTTCATTTGAAATCGCATCTAGTCCCTTCAGAACGCTGTGTGTACACTGACGGCTGACACTGCAAGACCACTTGACAAGACTGACCCCTGGGTAGACATCCGGTTATGGGGTAGCCATGCTACCTTGAATTTAATTTGCCACACGAATTACAGAAAAGACAGCAGGTGTTTTTGTCTAACCCCATTGGTTGTGATTAGAGGGATGACAGAACTATGGAAATTAATGTTGACACACGGCGTTGAGAGCTCATTTTCCTGTGGGTGTGACAAACCACAGCATATCTGAAATGTGTGTGTTTCCCCTTTGGTTGTAAAAGCAGATGTTGTCTACCTCAATCCATTTTCAGCTATTAACAGCAGCTTTTAACTACATTGGTGAAAGGTGGGGACTTTGAATTAGTCCTTTGTCCAAGAGCAACTTGACATTGAGTTGGAGGAGAAGCTTAAGGCTGGCAGAATGTAATGTAACACGTGGAAAAATATTAACAAGTATAAGCAACGATATAGGCGGCTTCAGGGAACGACATCATTTTTCCACTGACTTCACAGCCTACAGGAGGCAATGAATGGTGGTCGCCATGAGTGGTAGGGGATGAAAAGAATGCAATAGCAAAAAAAAAAAAAAAAAAGGGAATCACATGACTCCCTCAAAGCCAGCTTTTTGAGGTAATACAGTTGCTTTCTTTCTCAGATGATTCCTCCGAGAAACATACACTTTTATGCCAAATCTCATTTCCCTGTTAATGTGTAAGGAAGCCAAATAATTGAAAGGTCCGTAGAACATGTTCAGAAGACCAATTTCATCCACCGTATGTGATGTGTAATCAGAGACAGGAAACATTTTTATTCTTTCTTTCTCCCCCCCCCAAATATTCTTAAATCAAATAGTAGAGCTACAATAAGATGTTATCTGTGACCTTGGCTTTTCTCCAGCTGTTCGTGATGGACCGCGGGGGACTTCCTGCTCTGTCTGAGAGCTTCTCCTTGTCACTCTGTCCACAGTGCACTGAGCCAGTATGTGGGGGTCCTAAGTTACTATGGTTTCTGAAGGTTCAACCTTGATTTCTTTTGCTAACAATATGCAAAGGCATAGAAGGTGCTTTCACATATCATCTATTCTGGAAGAAACTATAGAAAATAATGAACTCAGACACTGGTGATAGAACAAGAGATTTTTCAATATTGAAAGGGAGGCAGGCACAGTTATGTACTTTTCAGGAGAGAGGCTGTGGGTGTTTTCCAAAGATGTTATAAGAAGCAAAATGTAGAAATGTTTGTCAAGTGATAGGTGAGAAATATATTCAAGGATTGACTCTCTCTTTGCTCTTCAATGTTGCTTTATTCTAAAACACCTCCCAAGTGGAATTTTTATTCCAAATTTCCCAGGACTTGGTAAAGGAAAACCAGTTAGAGTTTTGATAGCTGAAATACAGAAACTAGGTTGGGACCAAACAGGGAAGATTTTTTTTCTGGCATGCCAGATATCTGATAATCCATTCCTGTATCAAAACTTACTAAATGTGTATCCTTAAAAGTAAACAATATTTGGTTGATTTAATTCATGAGCACAGTTCTTCAGGAGAGGTGTGGCTTCCTTCTTTCTTTCCCACATATAATTTAAGCAGACCCACTGTTTGGCAATGGGAGTAATCCATCATCTTGGAACTTCGTGTTCATCCTCAGCGGTCTGTGCCACCTCCACCTGCATGATCTCTAGGTGCAAACGATGCAGCCCCAGGCATTTTGCCTGGGTGTTCAAAGATGGTTTTAGGGGGGGAAGAAGACGAGGGGATGACATGATGGCGATCATGGAAAAACAGAGAACTTGACATAATTGTGTTCAATACTTTTACGAGCAAAATATACTTCGCTATTTTCTTTTAACCTGGCAGATGGTGCTTTGGATTCTGAAAGGGAAGTTGTGGGTTTGATTTCGTTTTTGTGTCTTTCCTGGGGAGGTTAATGTGTCAGCGGAGTCTCGGGGAAAGTTAAGGCATGGACCTATTTTCAATTTGGAGGAATACAAAGAGGTTGTAATTCATAGCAATTATAGGAGTGAAATATGAGAGGATAAAAGGAAGTGAGAACTAAGACATTTCTTCTACAAGTCCAAATACTGTTTAGAAGGACACTGAAAAAGAGACTTTCAATTTACTGGAAGAGAAAAAGTACACATCGGATTAAAAACTCCAGCATGTATGTATCGGTTTACTGACTTTGTTTCACTGGCTTTGTTGCAAATGGATTCTCTAAAGTGTTCAGTGTAAAAACAAAAAGCACTGAAGCCCTGGCTGGTGTGGCTCAGTCAGTGGTGCATCATCTGGTAAACCGAAGGTTGTGTGTTCAATTCCTGGGCGGGGCACAAGTCAGGGTTGCGGGTTCAGTCCCCGGTTGGGGTGCAGAAGGTAGGCAGCTGATGGATGTTTCTCTCTGTCTCTGGAATGTAATCATACACACACACACACACACATACATATACACATATACATACACATACATATACATATGATGCAGATCCTCCCTGGCAGGACCTGTGTGTGTGTGTTGTGGTTGCTATGAACAAATCACACGGACAACAGAAGTCCTGTGGAGAAAAAGGGACAGCATGGCCACTCTCTGAGAGAGAGAGAGAGAGAAGGCCAGAGCCCCCAGCCCCTGCCTGGACAGGTTTTTAGGAGAGGTGTGGCTTCCTTCTTTCTTTCCCACATATAATTTAAGCAGACCCGCTGTTTGGCAATGGGAGTAATCCATCATCTTGGAACTTCGTGTTCATCCTCAGCGGTCTGTGCCACCTCCACCTGCATGATCTCTAGGTACAAACGATGCAATATACTTTGATATTTTCTTTTAACCAAAAAACTATTGCTTTTCTGGGGACATTGCATTGAGAATGGTCCTCATTTACTATGCACAGGCTTGCTGCAGGTGATTACTTTTTACAGACAACAAAGGAGAGAATGTTGCTAATTACATCAAAGAGAAGGATGTTGCAGACCAAAGGGAAAAGTGGTTGAACCGGTCACACTCCATACTTGGGAGGTTTGGCTCAGACTTTAGGAAGTCACAGTAAGCACTTGCTGCCTCAAATCAGGGTGAGGGAGTTCTAGCAAAACCAAGTGTCATAGCGGCCTAGGTACAATGCAGGCCTGATCCCCCACGGGAAAACCTCTCCATGGGCATGGTCCTGTGTGCCACTTGCTCCCCACTGGTTTTCCACGTGGAGGCTGAGCTACATTCCCACACCACACAAAACGGTTCCATATATATATATATACACACACACACACACATATACATACACACACACATATACATACACACACACACACATTCCATATATATGACATTGTGAATATGTAGGCTGTTCTCTGGCTTATGTGGTGCCACAGTCAAGGAATTCAGAATAAGCTAATACTCAGTAATTTCAATATCAGCTCAGTCACTATTACTTGACATTTCAATAAATCCTCCTAACCCAAGAAAATAGCATACACTCTCAACATTAACTTGACATTGTTTCAGAACAGTTGCATTATCAGGATATGGCTACCCTAGGCTAAAAATATGCACAGTAACTTTTAAAAAGTCTTTTTTAAAATCAGACGTGCCTCCGGGCTTTGTCTGACTCCAGCACGGGAGAGTTTGGGCACAGCGACTCCGCCCGACGGGGTTAAGGCCGTCCCCGATGGCTGAGCTCCTCCCGGGCCGGGAGGAACCGGTGTTTCTCCTGCTGACGCTGTCGCAGTGTGGCCCCACTCCCTGTCGGAGGTGCCAGGCACGTGTCTTCCTCTGGGGGCCAGCAGCGTGCATCGAGTGGCAGGTGCGTGAGAGGCTCCATTGTACATGAAGTGCCTGTTTATTCACTTGCACACTTTCGCAGAAGAGACAAGTGACCTGAAAGTCCATCCATTACGGTTCCAGACATACGAGGTGAGTCCACTGTTTCTTCCCTTAAACAGCTCAGCTGGCCCAGGGACACCCGGTCCAAGTCACTCCCGAGTCCCGGGTACGCGGCGGTTCTCACCGCCACCTGACTCTGACATGTGCGCCCCGTGGGTGTGGTGCACCTTCCTTGGCTGGAACCGCGGTGGTGACAGAGCGCCGGGGCGGCGGTAAGCTGCCAGTGGGAGCCCCATCTTCCTCTCACGCGGTGCCGCTTAATCCGGCTCACGTCTCTCCCCAAAGCTTCTCTGAGCTTGCCAGATCATTTCAGATAAACGTCACCGTAGCAAGTAGGCTGAGAATGCAATTACCGAGAAAAAGGCCCTTGCTCGATTTTTGTTTTTACTTTTTATCTCTGTCTTGGGCCAGCAACATCCCATGTCTACAGACAGCCAGCACTGTCATGTCTGGGGACATCCGATTGTGCACCATCGTCCCCTCACCCAGGAGCGTGGGTAACCACAGTATTCACTGCACAGAGTTGTCGCAAGGGCTAAGGTGCTAATATACAGAAAACATTTCATTGTTCCCGGGCACCCAGTAACTGCCCTGTGTGTATCTGTGACTCTTACTGAATGGTGCCCACGAGGAGTGTGTGATTACTTCGGTGGCCCTGAGGACTGGCGAGCACGTGGTTTTGACCTGCAGCAAATACGTTCTGTGGCTCTGATGCACTAGCTCCAGAGTGGCCTTTGCTACCCCTTGGCTTGCAAATAACATGTAATTTTGTAAGGTCCATCTTTTTATTAGAATACTTATCCCATGTATCACAAGACAGAAATGAATTAGTCATCTACTCTTTTCAGATCGTGATTTCAGTAATTATTTACATATCGTGTGTCATTTTCTTTTTATCTTACAAGGGATCATTTTGTCATCAAAAGATAATACATGAATTAAAAAGGAGATATAAAATGAATTTGTAAGCAAAAAAATAATAATACCTACTTATGAAATGATTTGACAATGAGTTCACTGTTCGAAAGTTAAATTAAGCCTAAGCTGACAAGGCTAGGGAATAAACTTGGGGAATTCTCCCCCTGCCAACAGAGCAGATTAGGTTCCTGAAGTGACACAGCTTCTTTCTCTCTGCCAGCTGATAAGAGGCTGGCATTGGTACCGCTGTGCTTTGCCCTGCAAAGGGAAAAGAAGGGGACGTTTTGCATACCCACTGGGTTTGTGTCGCGGCTGGTATCATCCAGAGCGAATCAGTTTCCCCCCAATCAGATGATATTTCGGTTAATGGAACAGCTTGCGCACTGAGAGAAAAAAAAGGGATGTTGTACGTTACGTAAGTCTGCCTGAGATGCCCCAGGACAGAGTGCTGGCTCCCCTCTTTGTTTTTTGAACGGATGTAGGCTGGCCGTGGAAGCTAATTCATTATTGGCTGGAGTCTCCTCAGGAAAATAATGAGGCCAAGAAAAGGCTAGACGAATTGGATTGCCTTTGTCTTCTCCATAGTCGGTGGGAATGTTCTTATTTTCTTTTCCACAGGCTTCCATGTAACACTAAATCAGAAAATCGAGGGGCTCATCGCTGTCTCCGTCAACTCAGTACTGAGTAGCCAAAATGCCCCGGGCTGGTGGGGTGCAATGCCAAAGGCTTAGTTCTTGCAGTCTGTCGGCTGGGAGACAGAGCTCAGCACACAGACTCAGTGCCCGGAGCGGCTGGCTTCCTGGCTCACCCCGGGAATAGGAGTTCGGCATGAAATTGAAGAGGGTAAAAACGTTCAGTCCATTGCAGTATCTATGTTCTGTTTGTTTCTGATGAAAAAAAAATTGTGTCAGATAGGGCCACAGAGCTGTGAATTGCCATTCCTTAAACCATTGTACAAATTTCGCAACATTTAGCACATACACACAAACCGTAGTGTTCGTTTATTCCCACATAAGGGGACGTTTTTAGGGGCCTGGATCACCCATTTTCTTCAGGTGGTATATTGGCAGGACCACTACCCATACATATGACTCAGAATATCGCACTCTGTCCCCAACACTAGGCCATGTCCAGCCATAGCTCTGGGCATGTGACTTTAGAGACTCTTTTTATGAATGAAGGTCACCAAAGCAGGACCCCGGCCGGTGATAGTTCCTTGATGTTTTCCCTCCAATGGTTCAGTTTTTTTTAAGAACTCTAGAGCTTCAGGATCTCCATTACATCAGCACCTCAATGATGACCAGTTTGGGGATTACAGGTCAGTCAATCAAATCCTAAAGAATACCATGCGGCCTAGAATGCCCTATTGTTATTTGGAAGAGTGACAGTAACAGAATATTATTTGGTGTTATCTGTCTGTGACTAAGCTAATAATCAGCTTTTGGGTTTTTTTTTAACGGCACTGGGTGCTTAATCCCAAATTTATATTTAGTTTAAAGTATTAGAGTCTGAGATGAATGAATCTATGAAGGCTGATAGGAAATGCCCTATCCAAAAGAATCATATTTAACTTCCAAAAGGCCCTGAAATTATATTATTTAGGTTTTACCTTTCAGGTCCACATTGCACAGATATAGAAGGCAAGAAAACATTAGAAGTTTGGAATAAGGGGCCTTTGAAATAAGATTATTAATACTCAGAATTTAACCCCACGAAGAGGTTGTTTTTAAATCAACCTATGTTCTAACACTTTAGTGCAAACCTTATGTATCAGAATATATGTCCTGAATTCGAGCAATTTTGTTTTTTCAGACTTCTGAGAGTTTTAAAAATCTTACAAAGAGGATATGCAGCTACTTTTAAATGTAGTCTATGAGTTGTTGAAGATAGATAAAGAGAAATTTTCCATTTTGTGGAGGAAAAACATTTGTAATTAAGTTGCATACAGTGCTGTTTCTTTAAAAGATGACAGTAGGAATAACTTCCGTGATAATAACCATGAGCACCGGCATTTATTCTGCATTTATTCTGGGCGTGGGCACGCCTTCCGGTGCTTTTCCTTCCGTTGCACCTCTCACAGCAACCTGGGTTCTCTTTCTGGTTTACATCACGAGGCAAGGGAAGCAGCATTCAGGGTTTGGCTTCCAAAACGAGATCGGTGTCACTCAGGAACTAAACTTCAGATCATTCTTTGGTGTCGACAGAAGTTCTGAATGACAAGTGCAGTATTTTGTTTTGATATTTAGGTATAAAAGGAAACATTTTAAGAATATACTTCATAAAGCCTAATTTTGAAGCTATTCCTCTTCAATTTTGGAGATCTTTCTCTTTTACCTTTGAATATATTGCTCTGAAATTTTTCAAAGCTAAAATTTACTTGGTTGGGAAAGAAAGGCCTTCACGATCTTTGGGGTAAGTGGAAAAACCCGCATACAATCCTGAAATCCCCTCCGCCTTCTATTTTTAACTGCCGCTTTCGCCACATTTTCACAAGGAGTACAGAAGACTGTCTATCGTATTTCTTTCCCCTTGAGAAACTGATTCCCTCCTTGTGAGTGCAGTGAAATAGTCCAAAGGACAAGCAGCAGCAGAGGAGGAAATCCGCACTCGGACTCGTCCGACCCAGGGTCGGGGTCTGTGACGACAGCACAGGCCATGGATCCTCACACGTGACAAGCCGAGGCACACTAGAACCCACACACAGCAATGCATCTGCAGAGACTCGAAAAGGATGGGGAAAAGGCTGGGACTTGGAAAGCCATTGCCTTTCTGAAAAAAAAAGAGTGTCCAAGCAGTTCTTTCTGAGGTGCCCTAGTTTTGCGAGCTGCCGCCTTTAGCCTGAGGTCTATTTATTTCATTGTGTGTGTGTGTGTGTGTCCCGGTGATTTGGAGACGTGATTAGGGTTTCCAGTGAGAGATGAATTGGCTCAGGCAATGAGGCTTTGGTTTCAGGGAAGAAAATATCATTTCCAAGCCAGATAGGTCATATATTTTACATTCTGTATATTAGACATAAACAGAACTGCGGGGAGGGAGGTGGGAGGGAGGACTGCAGGGGGGAGAGTGGAAGGCACTGACTCGGGGGCAATGTCACAACCGTATTAAACGTGTATTTTCAGGGCTTTAAATTTCGCTTAAAGGCACATTTATTGATCGGGTGTTCCTTTAATTCGTCTATGCATTTGATGCAATATTCAGTAAACCCTGAAGGGCTGTGATCCCCGGCGTCCTGCTGGGCACCGGATCTGTAACTACAAAAAAGCCCCACTGCGTACCGACAAGCTGGAGCTCACGTTTAACGGGATACGTGGCGCACCAACAAAGAAGTACACCATACTACCAAAATGCATGTGGACAAAGGCGCTATGAGGAAAACCAAGTCAATGTTTTGAGTGGGAATGAAAGAGTTTTTCAATTTACTTAATTTCGGAAAATAGGGAAGAGCTTACTTTAAAAAAAAGTATTACATTGTAAAAGGATGAGCTGTGACCAAAAATCAAATATTGTTCTGAATACCTTAATCAATTCTTTTCTTATTGATTGTTCAGCCAGATTAAGACCTGCATTCTAACGGTATCCTGCATATATTTAAAACGGTAGCCGTGCAATGGCTGAAGCGGGGGTGTCCAACCTTTCCGCGTCTCTGGGCCACAAGGGAAAGAGAAGAATTGTGTTGGGCCACACACTAAATACACAAACACTAGTGAAAACTGATGAGCCAAAAAAATGTTTTAAGTAAACTTACGATTTTGCGTTGGGCCGCATGTGGTCCGCGGGCTGCAGGCTGGCCACGCCTGGCAGCTGAAGGACCGAAGACAATACCAAGTACCTTTTGCAGAGAATCTCATACGCACGACATAAGGAACGCTGGGCACGCACAGGACGCCAAACGTAGATGCCTCCCTGTAACAGGGTGCAGCCAAGAGGGGAGCCCCAAATAGGGATGTGTAATAGGGTCCAGAAGAGCATGGAGATAATGAATGGCTCCACACCACAGGGCACACCTGCATATCTCTTAAGAACGCACTGCAGGCGATATCACCACTCCCGTTTTCCACGTGAGAGAAAGTGGGTAACGGGGCCTGTCCCCCTGTTCCACGCTCATACGCCTAGTATGAACGAGCATCACGGTAAAAGCCAGAGGGTTACCTGAATCCCCAGGTGCAGGCTTCTCCGTCAGTGTCTTACTGAGATTGTGAGCACACAGCAAAGGAGAATGAATAATGTGGAGAAACAGGGAAATAAGATCTTAAATTCGCATCACGATTAGCCTGATTTCTGGGAAGAAATAAGAAAAAAAAACATGTTAATGATTCAAATCAAACACGTTAAACTAACACACTTAACTCTTATTAAAAGAACTCGTTGGTTTTAATGAGACATTTTCAACAATTTTCTTGAGCAGCCTATAAGATCGAACGTGTTTTAATAATATTTTTCCTCTCAGTAGGTACTTGTCCTTTCAGTGTTGACAAAACCCTAGGATTTCAATTCAGTGATTGACAACTTCGAGCTGTTTATTTTTCTTCCATTTTTATTTTATTTCCTATTTAGGGCTTCCCGCGACATGAACGCTCCATGAAGCTAAGGGTGAATGAATGGACGGTCATTATTTATAGGCACTAATTCTCCTCTAGACAGTTTATGATAAAAGCCACTGCTATTTCCTGTTGCTGGATAACTGTATTGACAATCAGTTTCCGAGTATACCAGTGAGATGACATGCAGTCTCTGAAGAAGGAATTATCTGTAGTGAATCTCGTGCAGTGATGAAGGAAAAATACATCTTATACAGGATCTGGCACAAGTAATACCCCTTTTTAATAAAACATTTTGTTGCAAAATCATAAGCATGTAATTCTGTCACATCTCAATGTCACCCTGAGGCATACCACATGCCATTTCAGGTGAACTGTTCAAATTAAAAGTATAACTTATTATGCCCATATTATGACCCTACCAACCACACTCAAGCAAGTGGTACTCCTGCCAGGTCCTGTATAAATATATACAGTCTGTGTATGTTGTACAAATATATATTTATGTTTTTCAACGATGAACAATATGGATCTTTTAGTTCAGTTCAATTACTGCCCCCAGAGGACCTGAAGAAATGTCAGGGCGACTGTGGGAGCTAAATGTCACTCTGCTGCGACCCCCCACCACGTGTCTGTATTCACAGAGCTCCTTCTGTTTTGTATTTCTAGAACCTCCACCTACTGGCTCACCCGCATCCAGTCTTTCCTCTACTGCAACGAGAACGGCCTGCTGGGCAGCTTCTCGGAAGAGACGCACTCCTGCGCATGCCCCAACGACCAGGTGGCCTGCACGACGGCGCTGCCCTGCACGGTGGGCGACGCCCTGGCCTGCCTCACCTGCGCGCAGGACAACCGCACCCGCTGTGGCACCTGTAACACGGGCTACATGCTGAGCCAGGGCCTCTGCAAGCCGGAGGTCGCCGAGTCCACGGATCACTACATCGGCTTCGAGACCGACCTGCAGGACCTGGAGATGAAATACCTGCTGCAGAAGACGGACCGGCGGATCGAGGTCCACGCCATCTTCATCAGCAACGACATGCGCCTCAACAGCTGGTTCGACCCGTCCTGGCGCAAGCGGATGCTTCTCACCTTGAAGAGTAACAAGTACAAGTCGAGCCTGGTCCACATGATCCTGGGTCTCTCTCTGCAGATCTGCTTAACGAAAAACAGCACCTTGGAGCCCGTGCTGGCCGTGTACGTGAACCCGTTCGGAGGCAGCCACTCTGAGAGCTGGTTTATGCCTGTCAACGAAAACAGCTTCCCCGACTGGGAGCGGACTAAGCTCGACCTCCCCCTCCAGTGTTATAACTGGTCCCTGACCCTGGGGAACAAGTGGAAGACCTTTTTTGAGACCGTGCACATCTACCTACGGAGCCGCATCAAGTCCAACGGCCCCAATGGCAACGAGAGCGTCTACTACGAACCTCTGGAGTTTATCGACCCTTCCCGGAACCTGGGCTACATGAAAATCAATAACATCCAAGTGTTTGGCTACAGCATGCACTTTGACCCGGAGGCGATCCGGGACCTGATCCTGCAGTTGGACTACCCCTACACTCAGGGCTCGCAGGACTCGGCGCTGTTGCAGCTGCTGGAGATCCGAGACCGTGTAAATAAGCTCTCCCCGCCCGGTCAGCGGCGCCTGGACCTGTTCTCCTGCTTGCTCCGCCACAGACTCAAGCTGTCCACGAGCGAGGTGGTGAGGATCCAGTCCGCTCTGCAGGGGTTCCATGCCAAATTGCCAAACACCGTGGATTACGACACGACCAAATTATGTAGTTAACCATTCCTGTCAAGCACAACCCAAAATCTTGAAGGAGTTTTTACAGTGCTTTTGTGGAACCGTTTATGTTTGGAAGAGTAAATTTAAATTGTCTTTTCAATATCTGTCTTATATCCGTCAATAACGTTGGATGGCAATCCACACACGCGTGAACTCGCTGACAATGAATATGTTACACACTGCAGTATCGGTTTATGAATGAAATAAATACTGACACCCGTCTAGAAGACATTCTACTTTTTACAATAAATTTCATTTGTAATTTTATATGTTCCGTGGCAATGCTTTTGTGCATTACACCCTCTAGAGGGAACATAAAAAAGATACCAATAAAATTTTGTAGCTGAACAGTTATTAAAAAGAAGTGCTGTGGGATTCCTTTTTTTTTTTTCGTCCATGAAATGAGTTCTATTTTGATATAGCTTGTTAGAACCTGGGGAAAATTCACGGAGATTTTTTTAAATGGAAACATTTGAAGGTCCCGTTCAAGGGCCTTTAGGGACAACCCGACCCGATAGAATGCTTTGTAAGCTGTTGCATTTTTTATGGAAGCGGCACATCATTATCACCTGTGCTTACAGAGCATTCCAGGAAGCACCGCCATTAGTAGAAGGAGCAAGTAAACTATTTCCCACCTAAATATCACAACGTGTCATGAAGCATATGAAAAAAGTGTGATTCCAAGCACATCGCAGAGAAAGTGAATTCTTACATTTTAAGCAGCTTGCTTAGTCCTTCTTTCTACATTCTGATAACCGATAATCAGTATACTGTACACAATCATTTCATTTCATGTACTGAAAACCTAGTTATTCCACTATTTCCCAATGTCAATTCTATAACATTTAGAATTCACAAATACTAATGTGTTGATAAACAACTTACTGATATAAATACTTTTTTTCCTCTTAGAGAAACTACTATTACTAAAATGTATTTTAAACCTAAAACTCTTTCAATATCAAACTAATTTTAGTTTAAAGTCTTGGTTTGGAATTTAAATTGAGTTCCCATATTTCCCATGGTGTATTATTAGGTATATAATTAGCACATTTTTCCTGTGAACATAAAATGCATTTTTGTTCAGATACACAAATGTGTCTGTCCAGTGTGGTTCTGATATTTATCCCTCGACTCTTGTGTAGATATTTCACAAACGTTTCTTACAGTTTAAACAAATGCACTGTCCAGCCCAGCTTTCCTGATGAGGCCATCAGGTCATTTTTCAGGGCACAGAGAAAGGAAACCAATGACACGAATGAAAAGGAAAAGACTGACAGCGAAATGATTTCACAGATACTCGGGATTCTTGAGATGTCTGATTCTATTTCCAAGTCATTTTAACTGCAAGCAGACCATTCCGACAACAAATACTTATTCAGTCTACCATAAGCAGATCCCTGTTCTCCCATTGTTTTTTGGGTAGCTTGTAGGTAATTCCGTACCAGATGTAAACAATTATTAAACATCATCTTTCTGATGTTACGTCAAATATTCTCTTCATTTAATTCTAACACCAACACTAGGTTATGGATTATTATTCCTATTTTCTTGGTGAGAAACAGGTTCAGCGTGATTTGTCCAGTGACCAGAAATCACAAAGCAAGAAGTTGAAAGATAAGATTCCAACACAGGCTGTTCTGCAAATGACAAAACTGCCACTAGGACTTTTTCCGGAAAAGTCTTGGGGGCCTGACTGTCCAGAGCCTCTGGGGCCCAGACACCAGGGGGCGACACGGGTGGCACCGGTGGACACGGAACGGCAGCCATCCCCTGGCGCGTGAGGAGACTCAGCAATGCTCCCAGCCCGCTCTGCCCCGGCCCTGCGCACACAGGTAAGGGAGTGCCCAACTAGGGCTTTACCCAGAGACGCCCTGTGCCCGGCAGGTGTTGGCACCGAAGTCCCATTGGCCGGGATCAAATTATCCTAGTTTCAGCTGTCAGGGTGACCTTTCTCTCTGCTCTTGCCTTCCCCCACCATAGAGAAGTGATAGCAGTGCTTTTCTCTGAGAGTTGTGTCTAAGGTGCCATGGCTGCAACGCAAGCAAACGCACCGTGCAAATCCTACAGTGCTACACAGATTCAAAGGGTAAATTATCAACACACATTCTCACATTTCTGTCTCATATATTACCAGCTGTTCCCTAGACAATAGACAATAGAATCTAGCTTAACATAACATACATTTGCTTATATATGGGGGGAAACACATTTCACTTTTCCTGAATTGGGCTATACATAAACATTTTTGCTCACTATTGCTTTAGGAACTTGATAACTTTTAATAAAAATAACTTTTCTGTCAAAATCTTATTTAGAGCTAAGGGTTGAAAGATGTATATGTAAAATCCTATTTTAAAAGACTGGGCATTTGCTTTCTTTTTTTGATATGCCTAATTTAGATATTTAAATTAGGAATTAATTGAACTGAATAAATTCAATGAAACCTGACATTCTGAACGTCAAAAATATATATTGAGAATACATTTTCTCCAAGAACACCTCCTTGCTGCTCTAGCTACTCTGATGACTAGCATACTTTGACTTTGCTTCCTATGGCTGGAAGCTCAAGTGGAATTTTAGCAAGTTAAAACAGGATTCAAGAGACCCTTGTCAGCTCAAGAGAAAATGTTGAAATAAATGATGATCTTTTTAACAAAATATTCATCAGTCACAGTGTGCATTCAATATTATTTTGTACTAGTCAGGTGTGCAACATAGTGGTTACACAATCACACCCTTTACACAGCAACCCCCCTGATATCTGCAGTACCCACCTGGCACCCCACATAGTTACCGCAATATTATTGTTGCTATTCCTACTCTGTGCTTCACATCCCAGTGGCTATTCTGTAACTGCCAGGTAGTGCTTCTTAACCCTTTTGCTTTTTTTACCTGGCTCCTCACCCCGCCCCTCTGGCAACCATCAGTCTGTTCTCAGCATCTATGTTCCTATTTTTTGTTGTTGTTGTTGTTCATTTATTTTACTCTTTCGATCCCATGTGTAAGTGAAATCATATAGTATTTATCTTTCTTAGTCTGACTTACTTCACGTAGAATAATACCCTCCAGGTCCATCCATGCTGTTGCAAATAGTAAGGTTTCTGTTTTATGGCCAAGTAATATTCCATTGTGTAAATGCACCACAGCTTTTTATCCACGTGTGTCCTGATGGGCACTTGCACTGCTTCTATATCTTGGCTACTGTAAATAATGCTGCAATGAATGTAGGGGTGAGTATATCTTTCAAATTAGTGTTTTGGGTTTCTTTTTATATCCATATAGAACTGTTACCACTGGGTCATTAAGGCAGTTTCATTTTAAATTTTTGAGGACACTCCATACTGTTTTGCACAGTGGCTGCACCAGTCTGCTTTCCCACCAACAGTGCACAAGGGTGGTCTCAGCAACACTTGGTGTTTGTCGATTTACTGATGACAGCCATTCTGACAGGTGTGAGGCGATGCCTCATTGTGGTTTTAATTTCTGTTTCTCTACTGATTAGTTACGTTGAGCATCTTTTTATGTGTCTATGGGCCCTCTGCATGTCCATTTTGCAAGTGTCTATTTGGGTCCTTTGCCCACTTTTTAGTTGGATTTTTTTTGTTTGGTGTTGAGTTTTATAAGTTCTTTATAAATTTTGGACATTAACCCCAATAGGATGTATCATTAGCAAGTATCTTCTCACATTCAGTGCGTTGTTTCCCCTTAATTGATGGTTTCCTTTGCTGTGCAAACCTTTTCAGTTTGATGTAGTCCCATTTGTTTATTTTTTTGGCAAAAATAAACAAATGCAGACATGCTTCTCATGGCTGATGAGAGATAGTCAGAAAAATACTGCTAAGAAATACAGCAGATATTTGATTGCGTATGTTTTCTTCTACTTTTATAGTTTTGAGTCTTACATTTAAGCCTCTAATTTATTTTGAGTTTATTCTTGTACTTGATGTAAGAAGGTGGTCTGGTTTTATTCTTTTACATGTATCTGACCAATTTCCCAGCAGCTGATGGTATTTTCTATCTGCATTTAAATAATGCAAGAAGCTCTGGCTGCTGTGGCTCAGTGGACTGGGTGCTGGCCTGCAAACCAAAGGGTCGCTGGTTGGATTCCCAGTCAGGGCACACGCCTGGGTTGTGGGCCAGGTCTCCAGTGGGGGGCTCATGAGAGGCGACTACACATGGATGTTTCTCTCCCCCTCTTTCTGCCTCCCTTCTTCTCTCTCTAAAAATAAATAAATAAAATCTTTTTAAAAATAATTAATGCAAGGAAATTTATTTTCTCTCTCTCTTTCTTTTTTCTGGTTCTTGTCAGTAATGAAAGAATATTTTGGAAGGAACCCAGACCACCTCCTGCCCTTTAATCATATATGGGTTTGTTTGTTGTTTTTATAAATGAACCTTCTTTTTTTCTAATCGAGGACGCTGAAAGTCTCTTCAGTATGAGCAGGCCAAAAATTTACACATTTCAAGAATATAAGCCATTTGGAACAATTTGAAAACAAACACACACACACACACACACACACACACACGTATATTTTGCTAAAGTGTGAGTTACAGAAGATAGGAATTCAACTGGAAAGTTGAAAATTTTGGAAACCTAGTAGGAAATACAACTTTAAATAATAAACATGGCTTAAGATTTTAGGAAGCTATGGATAGGTCTCCCAAATCAATGTGGCCATTGAAAACTTTACATTAAGACTCCCATTCTGATTTGGTGCCTGAATCATTTAATTAGACTAGTAATCCTTTAGCAAAATTGCATTTCTCTCTAGTCATGGGTATGGTATTTATAATTTAAAGCCACAGTATCACAGATGTTAAGCCTGTGGAATTCTTTTCTTTTTTAACTTTTATCTTCTTCTAAAAAATATTTTATTTATTTATTTTTTAGAGATGGAGAGAGGAGAGAAACATCAATGTGTGGTTGCCTCTCACATGCCCCCTACTGGGGACCTGGCTCACAACCCAGGCATGCGCTCTGACTGGGAATCAAACTGGTGACTCTTCGGTTCTCAGGCTAGCACTCAATCCACTGAGCCACACTGGCCAGGACAAGCCTGTGGAATTCTTAGGCAATAATAGTGCAAGGGGCTGAATTTTTTAAACCCGAGAGTTGACATGTTGCCATGCCCACGTACTCTCTACTATTCTACTGCTACCAGCATTCTGTCGTCCTCTCCACCACCTCTGTGATCAGGTTTACACTTCTATCTCCAGGATCTCCTAGAGATAGAAATATAAATTGTAATTCAATCACCTGTTAATATTTCAATATTTGGTAAATCCATGACAGCTGGAAATTTTTACATTTCCATTTACATGAAACCAACATCAGCTATTTTAATGAACTATGAATGGCTTATGAATTAGAATATCCATGTCAAATTATTTGCTACTGAGGACATGTGGTAAATGAGTACATATAAATGAAATTCAATCCGAAGCAAAAATTCCACACTTGAAATTATCTCCTGTTCTAGCAATCAGACTAACCATTTAATGACCAAAGTTCTATTTCAGTCTGTGATTATACAAGGTAATTATCACATAAGGACTATACTACATAATGCTTGAGTAATGTAATATCTATGCAGTGCTTACCATGAGTAAAGCGCTGTGCTGAGGGCATAGGGTTTCAAGGTCAGATAGTGACTTGAAGGTTAGATAGTGGCCTCTAACTTGACTCTCCCTCCAACCCAACCAGCATTATTATGGGCATAAAACAGTCCTGAAAGGTCTTCAAAAGCTGGCTAATATGGGAGTTTTTTTTTCTTTTCCATATTAGTGAATCTAGCATATTGCTGGAAATCCAGTTTATCTTTTTTGTCTAATTTCCCTTGTTATTTTTCCAGGCCATTCTCTCTGCAGTCACCACAGTAAACTTTTAAGTTATAAACCTATTAAAATGGAAATATTATAGTTATAGATATCTTCATAGGATAGGGAACTAACTCTTTAGTTGGCAGGTAATTCCTTTCTTAATCTAGCCCTTCGCTGTTTCCCTGTCTTCCTCTTCCAAAGGGTTTATTTCATACCAAACTATGCAGCCTCCTGCCTCTGCCCCTGGTGTCTTTTATTTCTTCACCACTGACTGCCTTCTAAAAAAAAACAATAGTAATTGTCATTCATGAGTCAGATGAAAAGTTATCCCACCTATCAACTTTTTCTTCATTTTCTATACGCCAATTGCGGCAAGGTGAAAATGCAGAAGGGAAAAAAAACACATTGCATTTTTTTTTCTTTTTATATTCTCAGCCAAGGACATTTTCTCATGACTTTTAGACAGAGAGGAAGGGATAGAGAAAAACACTGATGCAAGAGAGAAGCATTGACCGGTTGCCTCCCATACATGCCTGGACCAGGGATAGAACCCGTGAGCCAGGCATGCGTCCTGACTGGGAATTTAACCTGCAGCCTTTGAGATATGGGATGACGCTCCAACTGAACCACTCTGGCCTGGGTAAACCCAGCTTCTTGATATTTTCCTGTACTAATTTTTTATATCTCTTAGATTGTAGATTCCTAGGAGGTAGAAACCAGACACCCACAATTCTCTTTTCATACCTTTTTCATACCCTGTTAACAAGCCTGAATCAAAGGTTCTATACCCAGCACACTTTACAAACCCAATGAACCGCTGGGGCAGTGAATGAACGTGTGGAAAGTTAGCTCTGCATGCAAACATTCTACAAAAAATGGTTCCTATTTGTAACTGTTTTAACCTCGTGCCTTTTTATACTTGCACTGATTTTAAATTTTGAGATCATCAACTAAGTGTGAACATTATGAAATGAGTATTTTTTCTTCTGAATTGAAACATCATCCAATCTTTTGAATAATATTCACTGATCATTACATCAACAACATATGGTAGGTCCCAATGCCAGAACTTGGTATTACTCACTCGAGACACGTCATCTTTTACTGTTTAATAAAGGATGATGGCTCAAACATCTATTTCAAAATAAATTTAGATGTCCTTTCCCAAGGAGCCATCATTGTACAACTCGACGCAAGAGGGGAGAGAATGGAAAAAGAGTCACTCAAGAAATTCACTTCCTTGAATTTCCTACAACAGAGCTAATAGATTTTTTACATACATTTTTTTGTGGAAAATCACAATGACCACAATAGTCATTCTATTATTAAGTATTATTTCATAAATCTTTTAAAGTACGTGGTTGATATTTGCTACATCATATAGTGGATAAGCCTCCTCCAATTTGAGGCTACTAAAGGCCAGCAGCATGAATATGTTAAAAACACAGTCACACCTTTGTGTCTTTTTAAAACTAAAATTTATTCATGCCAAATAACTTTGCTTCATTTTCAGACTGTCTGAAGTTTATGTAGCAATGACACATAGCTTTAATAAATATAAAAGCATACCTTTCTTTAAAAGAAAACTTTTTTTAAAAAAGATTTTATTTATTTATTTTTAGAGAGGGAAGGGAGGGAGAGAGAGAGAGAGAGAGAAACATCAATGTGCAGTTGCTGGGGGCCGTGGCCTGCAACCCAGGCATGTGCCCTGACTGGGAATCGAACCTGCGATGCCTGGTTCACAGCCCATGCTCAATCCACTGAGCTATGCCAGTCAGGGCAAAAGAAAACTTTTAAACATTGAATAATGAAAAACATTATACTTAAGTCATTTAAATGCAGATCAGAGTTGCAAAGTACCTGAGCTAAAATAATTAAAAGTGTTCTATTTACTACTTATGAAGAGGTGTTGAGGTGTTAAATGTCTTGTCTCAATTATACTTGGGAAAACTCTACTATGATCGTCCTGATTTGAAGAACTCTACACTCTAGTGTGTTAATTGTCTTGTTTCATTTGGCCAGAGAATTTCTGATAAGTACTAAGATAGTTTATATAATACATATGCCTTATGTAATGTCTATTATATAATAATTTATACTTGTTCCTTGTCCCCCAAAACAACTTTTTCCAGATCTGTTAAAATCACAAATAATTTAAAGGATGCCTCTTTCTAATAAAAATGTTCTAATTAGCATTATATGTAATCATTATTTTCTTTTGAAATAACAAACTTCTAGATCAGGTATACTAATCACAAATACTTATATTGTTTTACCAGGAAATTAAAATATATGAAGCAGAATAGCAAGAACTGGATTGTAGAGTGATGCCCCACTAAATAAATTCAAATATTGCTTTGTTGTTTCTGTTATTATTTAATATTAGACCAGGTTTTTAAAAGAAAAGGAAAATTGGGGGAAAACCTTAAAACAGGTTTCTGCTGTGCAACTTACTTCAGTACAACCAACAATGAAGCAAAGCTATTCGGTAAAAAGTAAGGAATCTGGACAAGGTAGAGACTTCAGTTAATCATAATGTTACAATACATATTAATCGTAACAAAGGTTATTGACATAAGATGTTAGTAACAGGGAAAACTGGGAGTGGGGTACAGAAACACTTTCCTATGTTTATCATTTTTCTGTAAATCTCAATCTGTTACAGAGAAAAACTGTTTTAGAATTCATAATCCTCAGGATATTTATTCAATGCATTACTAGAAGTTTCATAGGTACAACTCATTTTCAAGCCAAAACGTCAACTTCTAAATATCTATCCAGGAGAGTATTGTTAGTTTTTACTGTCCACTCCTTCAAATTCACCTTCCCCTTTTCCCTGCGTGTTGTACAAAGCTTCCCCGCTAGATTATTTTCCTTCCCTCACGTGTAGGTAAGTGTGGCTGAGTGTCTAAATTCTCACCAATGAAATGAGATCGGAAATCCCACGGGCCACGCCCAATGCGCGTGTTTAAAGGAAACTCGGCCTCGGCTCCCGGTTGCTTGCGAGTGGCCCTGCGTGCGAGTGGCCGTGAGTGGGACTTCCTAGAAAGTCAGGTTTCCAGGGAGCAGAGCCCCAACTATCCCTGGAAGGAACACTCTGGCAGACCCTGCACCCCCATCCTACACATTAACTAAGAGGGAAATAACTCTAGCTCTTTTTGTGAGCCGTTCCATTTTAAGGCATGTTAAAATTCTGGTTCAGCTTTCATTCTAATATAGCAATGTACCCTACGCATTGCTTCTCTCCCGTATGTCCTCCAATTGAATACGTAACTATCCTAATGCACTTTTATAGGAATGGGCCCAACGCTCACCGTTTACACAATATAGAAATGCTTTTCAGTTTATTCAGTAACTTAGCAGGAACTAAATAGTTGTTGTGTTTTTTTTTTTGGTAAGAATATCATCTAGAAATGCAAACCTTATACCCCTTTTATGGCCTAAAACTGTTTTGCTGTAATGCTTTTTGATGGAGCTTTTTCTACATTTCGCACACAAGCACAGTAAGTCATGGAAAAGGCCATCCGATACCTTCTGCTGGTGTAATAACACATCCATCACGGTCATTACCGTGGCACATACTCTTGTTTTGCCGCATACTAAGAGACTCTGTATCGCTAAAGTCTCACGTTTACGCCACCTCCCACAAGCCTCAGCCTATTATTTAGGTACCAGGCATTTACATACGGTTGTTCTAAACCTTTTTTGAAAAACACATTACTCCTGGTTAAAGTGGACACTGAAAGGAATTGGGGATATACTAAAATGTGCATGAATTAAAATGACTTTTTCCAGGAGTGATTTGAAACCCGCAGTGATGAGGGGACCTGAGATTGTGTACCTGTGTAACATATGGTTTGGGCAAATATGATTTATACCTATGAAAATTGGACTCCACTGGGCTCCTGGTTACCTACTTTTGCCTATCGTGAGCCGAGGATTTTAAAAGGATGTTCTAATCTTTAGGAGAGTTTACCTAATATTAACTATTTACTAGATTGGGCCAGTCTCATTCTCTTAATAGCCTTGATGACATGCGTCAAACTAACATCAAATGATTTAACTTTGTTTTCATTCTGTTGGTACAGTTATTGAACCACACATTCGTTGATTCAACAAAAAATGCACCGTGCCCCAACCACGTGCCTGTCGTGTGCTAGGTATTAAGAATAGAGCAGAGGAAAAGGTATCACACTGTGGCAGGGTTGACTATCGATGCGTAATACTCATTCTTTCCTTCCCTACCATCGCAGCTCCCGAGTTCTGGCTGGCACTGGCTACCATCCAGAAAGCACGTCCCTGAGCATTACCTGTGACCCGTTGTGCTATCTGGCCAGACTCTGGCAAATAGGAGGTGACAAGAAGGGACATGTGTTCAGCTCATTTTCTCAGAGCCAGCTCCATCATTTTCAGGGTTCAGTACAAAACGAAAATGCAGGAGCGTGTTGAGAATTTAGAGACGGTGAGAGTCGCACATTAAGCCACACACAGGTCCTTCCACATGGGGGGGGGCGGCGGTCCCTGGAATGGCCCAAGGTGGCACATCCATGAAGCTGACTCTGCAGCGTGCTCTTTGCAGGCACAGGGCAGCTCGTCCTTCCTCGAACTTCTACCCCTTCCTCACGTGCTGGGACAAAGTGCCCTGGAAGAGCCGTGGACCCAGAGGTAAAAGCCACGTGTTTGAGATGAAATCGATACCCATTATCCCTGGACTAATGACCTATTTTTTCATCATTACAGGGCACTTTGTAAATATGACCTAACAAAATTAAAACTATGTTATCTGAACACACACACAGAAATTAAAGCTGAATTGGTAAACGGATCCAATGTTATTTCTTCAAGGGGCCCTCCACTGCCTTCAATGGGGACGCACCCAGGTTCGCCATACTAAAGACGTGCGTTCTAAAGACGTGCTTCTCCCCTATTTAATTTGATGTACCGAATCATTAATTTCATTCATTAATGTGGATGTCAGTTATGTCAAACTGTTGACACATACAAAATTTACATACTGTTTCCACATCGGCCGACGCCGCTACTCTCGTTGCCGCCACTACCCGGAGCTGCACGGTCTGTGCAGCGTCTTCCAGGCGGTGGCGAGTGGCCTGGGTGGGTGGACGGCGGGTGACACGAGGCACTGCCATCCCCTTCGAGGACAGCAAAATCAAAGCCACGTGACAGAGGATAACACATTCACTTTTACCTACTCGTGTGCAATTGGCCCTTGAACAACACAGGTGTGAACGGCACGGGCCCACTTGCACACGGATTTGTTTTCAGTAAACGCCTGTCCACTTTTGATCTGTGGTTGGGGGGGGCGTGGATGCAGAGGACCGATTGCACGCATTGATCTACCCCATGTTACCCACGGACTTGAGCACCCACAGAGTTTAGTACCTGCGGGGGTCCTGGAACCGATTTCCCACAGGTACCAATGGGTGATGGGTAAGTTTTCGGGGAGTCAAAAGTTATATGCAGATTTTCAACTGTGAGGGGGTTGGTCCCCCTAAACCCTGAGTTGTCCAAGGGTCTATTATAGATAGATGAATGCATATATAAGTGGTAGCTAGGTAAATACATGTCAATACAGTGTGAAAATACGTGGGAAAAAAACCTAAGTTTTAATGTAGCGGGGTTTTGTTTGTTGGTTTTTTAAAACGATAAGATGATTTCTTCTAACTGAAACCCATGTAAACAGTACAAATTAATGGCATCTCTAGTTGAAATCAGGGTTGATTTCAACTAGAATCATGTAGGAAGCTAAGGCCTCATCTCTTCGCCGTGGCAGAGACCTTTTGGGTGGCACCTGACTAATTTCCATGGACCTCGAGCAGTGGGAACATACAGGAAAACACTACTCTTTTTCATAATAAATTGCAGTCAGGAACTCTAATTTTTTTGTGCTCAGCATCATGTTACAATAATTAAGCCACTCAATTCCTCTGGGTTCTGAGTTCCTCCCATGTACACTTAATGTCTATTTTTGCTCTAAGTTCTCTTTCAACTTAAAAATTCCTACGACTTCATGTGCAAACTGATTCAAACAGTAGAGCCCTCCTGGGTAAGAGGGGCCCGAAATCTCAATGGTGGTGACGGCCACACATTGAGCGTTCAAATGGGAGTGGGATCTTAGTGAATGAGGAGGGTACGAGGGCACAGTCCAGATAAAGCAGGTGCCGTGTCATCTGGGAAGGCGATGCAGACCCTGGCCACAAGGGACACCTGTCATTGCTTGAAAAGTTTCATTTTCACGTTTGAGTCAAATGCTTTGATTTTTGGAAAAGTCAACATTGTTTTTTGAGCACTGCTGAATGCAGTAATTTCCTCAGTTTTTCAGGGAGAGTTAAACATTAATGCCACTCTCCATTGGCAAGCGTCCCCGGTACACAATCTGATATAGCTGGCTTTTTTGCAGGAACAAAGCCACAGTCGAGTTTGCCAATACAGCTGTTGCCAAAACCATGATGCCTACTGCCCCGTGATAATGGAAGGGTGGGATGGGCTAGAAGGGAAATGCAATGCATGATTCATTAGATCAACTCATTTTGTACCATAAATTAAATTCCCCCAATTTTTCATTAGTCATGTTGAATACAGGGATCACAGAGAAGTATATCTGAATTTTAGAGAAAAGATACCTATCCAAAAGATGGATTACTAAAATGAACGCCATATATTTACCTGTCTATGCAGGATTTTTTTTTATTTTTAAAAAAGGCTAACAAAGCAGGGCAATGCCGTAACCTTTCCAATGGCCTTGCCATTCCCAGAGGTTGAACATCTCCATGAAATTTGCTCCTATGGCTTCTGAAGAAAGGGGGACCCAGGAGTCTAACTCATTCCTAGTGCCCCAGGGCCATCCAGGGGCACGCATGCACGCCCTGCTCGGTCCATTGCCTCTTTTTTATTTACAGATTTTATTTATTTATTTTTAGAAAGAGGGGAAGAAAGAGAGGGAGAGGAACATTCACGTGTGGTTGCCTCCTACACACCAAAACCCAGGCATGTGCCTGCCTTCCCTCTTTTAGATATTTTTTTCCATGGCAACATTTCTGAAACACATCACTCCTAATAGGTAGCACTAACACAGTAGTCTTCCTTTTCCTTTCCCCAAATTAGCAGTTTTTAATTGCTATAGACTGAATGCTTGTGTCTGGCCAATTCATGTGTTGAAGCAAATTCCCAGTGAGACACAGAATTAGGAAGCGGGGGCCTGCGGAGGGGAGGGCGTCAGAGGGCTGGAGTCCCCGTGAACGGAATCAGTGCCCCTGTGAAAGGGACAGAGAGAGCTCCCGGACCCCTCTTACCTGGTGAGGACGCAGGGACAAGACGTTTGTCTACGCAGACTCTCGGAAGACACCGAATCCTCCTGTGCCTTGACCTTGGACTCCCCAGCCTTCAGATCTGTAAGAAATAAGTGATTTTTGTTTAAGCCACCTGATCTATGCTATTTTATTATAACAGTTTGAACACAAACTAAAACATGTATAAAATGGGTAAAACTTTTAAAAATCACTACTGTCTTAAAAATCATAAATGTAGCTGTGTCCCAAGTGGTAGTGAAAGATTTTCATGTCTCTTATTTGTTCAGTAACAGACATTTGTCAGGAACTAAATGCCTGGCATAGTTGTAAGTATTGTGCAAATATGAACCCATTTAGTTCACAGAGCAACCCAGGAACATCTACTTTTATCACTAGTGTACAGATTGAACCAACTAAGGCACAGAAAGGTGAAATAATTTACCCAAGATCACCCAGCCGGCAAGTAATAGAACCAAGATTAAACAGAGGCATTTTAGTTTCAGACTATGTTTTTAAGTACTATACTTCTCATCTCTTCAGAAAGTTGCAGTATCATATATTACATGTATTTACACGTATCCTTTATAGTGAATTCATTCATGGTCGCTCTTTATATCAGGAAAACCTTAGAGACCATAAGTGGCTCATGTTGTTAGGTTCACAGCAATAACTTCAGCAAATTTGTAAAGTGTATTAATAATCGTCCATTCACTTCAATTACCTCACACATTGCACTTGTGTTTCTTAAACGATAATTGAGCGTTTCTGCATGATAGTATGAAAACCCTGGAAATTAATTTTCCTTTCGCCATATGCAAATTATCGCATCCTTAATACTGTAACTAATTTACTCTGTGAGATACTAACCATTCCCCTTGGGCCCTTAGTTCTTAATTTCTTGCCTTCTCGGCTCCTTCACTCTGTGGCTTTTAGTTGTTTGTTTGCATTCGAAGCCAAATTCCTAGGAAGTTAGTAACTACTATTTTCCTGTGGCTGCTGTAACAAATGACCACCAGCTCGGTGCCTAAAACGATTTACATTTACTTTCTCACATTTCTGGAGGCCAGAAGTAAGAAATCAGTGTTGAGGAGCAGGCAGGGCCCCATGCGCCGCAGAGGCTCTTGGGAAGAATCTATTCCTGGCTCTCTCCCAGCTTTGGGGGTTGGGGGGGTGCTGTCTGCCATTTCAGCTGCTGGAAACCTTCCTCCCCACTGCCGACCCCACCCTGTGTGTGGACTCACACAGTAAAACTTAATGAAAAATCTTCAGACCTAATGAAAGCCCTTCAAGATGCAAAACAAAGGAAAATAAAGATTGGACCACAGCTACCGGCAAAAAAAGAAACACGAAAGAGAAAAAAGTTCTAGGAGGCAAGATGTGAATAGAACATAAATTTATCACCGCGAATAGTTAGGAAAAGAAATGGAAGTCTACGTGACCACAGGCAACGTTCTTATGGCCGTTCATTAAGAGAAAGCTCTCCTGTAATATAATTCAAATTATATGTACAGAGATACAGAGATGCATGTATGGTGTACTTCCCAATGCCGGGTACATTTAAAAGCTAAACCACACTAAATAAATGACTGTGTTGTGACGTGTCAGGAACATGAGGTTTTTATCCTTCTCTCCTCTCCGATGTAAACTGGTCCTTTAATTCGGTTTGTCTGGAGCAGATACATGGGCTCTCTCCTCTCCGAGAAAACTGTCCTTTTGAGAGAGAAGCCTGGTGTCGTTGGACATTTTATAAAATTAGCTCGGGGTGTAAAGATGGGCATGAAAGGGGAGTTTTGCAGGTACGCATGCATCCTGTGCAAACAACAGGCAGTCCTCCAGGTGAGCCAGCGTGGGCTGCTCCACAGGGAAGCATCCTTCAGCTTTAGAGTCAATCTCATTTGTGTGGCTTAGGCAGGGCTATCGGCAAAATGCAAAAATGTCTGTGTAGGCTGCTCTTGCCCTATGGTCAACCGGCGCTGTGGCTGGGTGGGTCCTTGTGGTTTTTATTAGGATTGCAAGGCACACCTCTGCAGCCGCCAGCAGGGGACTTCGGAAGAGACACATTTGTGTGGCGCACCTGGGGCCACACAGCAAGGCCCAAGGTAGTGAGAGGGCCTGGTGGGGGTGGGGGGGTGCTGGTGTCGAGGGTGGGTTCCAGGAGCCCCATGGTGAATTTCAAACACAACAGCAGGAATTTAAAGTGCAGGAAGAGAAGCGACAGGCCGCCCACATGGTCAGCTGGGAGGGGGTGGCCTAGTTCTTTATCCAGTCCTGGGTGGCTGGTAATGTGCTTCTATTTGAGACGGTCGCCTTGGGAGTGAACAGATGAGCAATCAAAGCTTCTCATCACTAATAAGAAAGCTTAAGTCTCAGGGCTCACACTACCAATTCCTTTGGTTGTGTGTGTGTGTTGGACTATTTCTTAATTTTTCTTGGTGGACCAACATTGTATTTCAATTCATGCAGTTTGGTGCCTCTTAAACTCTACTTTCTCTTTCTGTGGTATTTCAACTTCTCCAATTCCATTTTCCTTTTTTCTTTTGTAATCAGTAGTTTGGAGAATAACAATTTATTGCATCACCATTTATCACCCGTGTTTCTGCCATCTCGCTGGTTGGTTGTTTTAATCTAGTTGCTTTTTTTTCTAAATTCTGGGTGTTAATTATATCTTTTATGTCACAATTATATTTTCTGCAGTGTTGTTTCTGACTGAAACTTCTCATAATACTAATATTTGCTCTATAAGTATTTTTAGTTTAAAAATATGGCACTCATCTTGTTTTTCCCCCTGAGTCTCAATGTCCCTTTAAATCAGCTGTTTATTTACGATGCCTTTTCCTCTCCTGTCTCCTATAATCAATCCATTCTTGTCTCAAATGTAACAATGTGAAAAGCAGACACTTTCTAATATTTATTCTGTGTGCAGTATTAAATCTATTTCAAAATGCAACCGTTGTGTATTGAAATTGTGATAATTTACATTTTCCTTTCTTTAGACGGTAGGATCATATCATAACACCCCTTCTGATTTTTTTAAAATTCATTGTCCTGGTTATCCATTTATGACTGACGGGAGAGCTATTCAGGCCTGCCGTTCCCCAAGAATTGGCCGATGGATTATTTTGTCCTCACTTCTTAAACATGTGACTGCTTTAAGAATCCTCCTTCAGCCCTGGCTGGCGTAGCTCAGTGGATTGAGCACGGGCTGCGAACCCAAGTGTCACAGGTTCGATTCCCAGTCAAGGCACATGCCTGGGTTGCAGGCCACGGCCCCCAGAAACCGCACATTGATTGTTTCTCATTGATTGTTTCTCTCTTTCTCCCTCCCTTCCCTCTCTAAAAATAAATAAATAAAATCTTAAAAAAAAAAGAATGTTTAAAAAAAATCCTCCTTCAATGACTTGAAGACTGGTAAATACACACAGCTACCTACCCCACGGTTTTTCAGGTCCTAGTTAGTATAACGATCCACTTCCCCAAAGAGGGACCTGTTTCTTCTCTTACCGGAAAAGTCTGACATTAGATTTCATCCCTAAAACAGTAATGGACAAATACAGTAAAAATAATGTAACTAAATAAAAAAAAAACAAATAAAAACCCCAGCAGTTCTGTGTCATGTCTCTTGACTTTACAAAGTAAGTGAAAATGATAAATCCTACAGTTACATTGTTATAAAACGGATTCGGTTCCAGTCTCTTTCCGTGGTGACCTTCCTCATAGGTGCTGACTTGTCTCCCTACAATACTAACTGTCCTTTTTTTAATGTGACAATCTTTTTTTTCAGAATTTTGCTGAAATCATTTAACATTAAGTCTGAAAAGATCACTTTAACAAGATAAAACACTATAGTATGCAAGTGAACAAGAAAATACTCATTTTTTTGCAGTTGTCCGTCACTTTATGGTGCATACGTGTTTGTCAGACAATGTGTGAGCAAGATGAGTGGATAAGTAACTGCAGGCAGAGTGGCCACACATATCACAGGTAATCTTGTTTGAACAGCGGTTTGGGAACTGAAGAACTTTCGAGAGCTTACACATTGCCAGAGCGTCAGGCATTTACACAGTTCTCATATTCTTGCTTCCTACTTTTTGAAAAAATACAGTCCTCTCCCTGGTGTCTATACTCTGCATATCTAAGTGAGAGGGATCGGCTTACACCCCTCGGCTTTGCTCGGAAGAACCCGTGTTAATCACTGCTCGTCAATATTCGTCATGGTACCAGCTGCTGTTAGTAGTGCCGTCTATTCTTTCTCACCTTCTCTGCTTGGCTGTCAAATGAAAAACGTGTATGGTTCTTGAGGGAATGATCCTTCTCTATGACCATCTCCTTTGAGGGGAAAAAAAGTGTCTTCTCTTCAGCGTTATTCTGGCTTTGGTATTTCCTTGTAAATGTAATGGCACCGATGCAACAATTAATAGTCTCCTTTAATTGAGTTCATTTATAACAGAGTGGAGTTAAACCAACCAAAAAGCCATTTAACAGAACCCTGAACTCTAATAGTATTTCGAGTGCTTTTAAAGATGATTAAAAAAAAACTTTACATAGTCTTGTGAAGATCATATTTGTGCTTTGTGTGACTTAAACTTTGACTATAATAACACCCTAGTCCTTTACCATAAATATTTGGATTACTTTAGTTTTACATGCTAGTAAATGATGTTTTGGGCATCTTTTGAGTTAATCAGTTTTTATTGCCGCAATCTTCTTTAATGGTCTCTTACACTCCGGGTTTAATAAAGACTTGGGGTCCTTTGCCAGCTTTTATGGCTAATCCACCCAACATCTTAGCTTATGGAAAGGATACGTTTATCCAAAAGAGTCGAGGCTGAGCTTCAAATCATCAGATGTACTTAAAAAAAAAAAACAAACAATACTGGGGTGATACCGGGAGAGATTTTTGTCTTCTGGTAAGGGCGAATTTAGTGATTTTAGAACATACCCTACTGAAAACTATTTTTAAAAAGCCAGACAACAATCTCTTTAAAAAATTATTTTTGAATTTCATAAAGCTGACAAAATTAGTGAAACGTTACCCACCACCACACAGAAATCAGCATGTTAAAGAGGTCAACGCAAATCGATGCACCTGACTCATAGCTCTTCGCGCAGGAAGCGCCATCCACGCACGGTACACGCAGCGTGCAGCACCACTGCCTGCCAGTCACCAATCCTCCTCTCCTGGCTCCGAACTCCCCTTCCTCTGCCCAGCTTCGCGATGCCTGCGGCGGACCCTGCAACCACCTCTCCCTCGCCAGCGGGCCCAGGGTGGGCCCTGGCGCACAGGGCAGGGGAGGGGCACCGAAAGACGTCGGAGAGGAGAGGGGGCTGCCCCTGCTGGTCCCATCGTTTGTCGTTGACTTCCCGTTTCTTTTACAAAATGTATATTCTTTATTGGTATTTTCAAGTCTTTACAAACTCAAAACCCTGAGTTATCTATGGACTGGCTTCTAGTAGCGTTTATTTTTTTGTCTTGGTATTGGTGATATCTTCCTTTTTGTATTTCTGATGACCAAAAACAAACAGAACATTGGACACTTGTGTTGTGACGTCACAGCGGCTCCTTCAGGCGATTCCTTCTCCCAGCTGGGGGGCGAGGCCCAGTGCCTCGGTTAACCGGGAAGGAGCCCGGGCGGGGCGGGGCTTCAGCTTGGGGAAGATGCACTCCATAGGCGATTTGTTTCTGTTCTTGGAAAGGGATCCTCTTGGGTTTCCGCTTGAGAACAGGAAGGATCTGAATCTTTGGAGCAGCGAGAGAGACGGCGAAGTGCAGGTCTGGCGTGGAGCAACTTCTCAGTTCATTTCTTACCCTTTGCCCCCGCGGGTCAAAAACTGGACAAACGGCTGGCGGGGCTGTTGGAAACAACGGCCTGGGTGGGGGCAAGGAGCACCGTCAGGCGCGTTTGTCTCCCAAGCACTGCCAGACGAAAGGGACTTCATGCCGTTCACCAGCAGGCCAGTCCGCCCCAGGAGTCAGCCAGAACACGGGCAAAGGCGGTTTGAGATGCCGCCTCCAGCTGTCCGCCCACCAGGACAGTCCTGTGTCCCAGCTGGTGGCCCGTCCACTGTTCTGGTCCCTCTGCTGGGGGCGGACTGGAACCTCGGCTTAGGTCCCGACTCAGCCCATGCTCTCTCGGGGCGAGGGGGGGGCAGCCGTGCCCCTGGCCCGGGCTCTGTCCTGCACAGGTGGCGCCAAGGGGGGAACGTCCCATTTCTGCGGTGTACCGGCATTTCCTTGCTGATCCTTGTGGCACTGTCGGAATCTTACAATGGAGCACATCCTGCCTGGAAGCGAAAGTGTTTATTTTTTCTTCATTGAGATGTCTTTCCTAACATTCACTCAATTTTCGTATCTAGTTTGAAAAGTTTTGATGATGGTATATTGTATTGTAACCATCACTGCGATTGAGATTTCCAGTGCCCTGAGTATTTTCCTCACTAAAGATGATCCTCCAGAGTAGATTTTTATTTAGTTTCCTCTTAGAGATAATTTTGTGTTTTTTAAAATATTTTACTTATTTATTTTTAGAGAGGGAAGGGAGGGAGAAAGAGAGAGAAACATCAATGTGCAGTTGCTGGCGGCCGTGGCCTACAACCCAGGAATGTGCCCTGACTGGGAATCGAACCTGCGATGCTTTGGTTCACAGCCCGCACTCAATCCACTGAGCTATGCCAGCCAGGGCATAATTTTGTTTTCTTATTTAATTTCTTTCCTGAGTGCTATCAGTTCATTTCATCACTCCTTTCTGTTGTTGTTGTTTGTTGTTCTAAAATTTCTATTCTAAGTTTTGAATTTCTGACTTCTGGTACCCTGTCGTATCTTTCATTGCTTACTTAATTATAATTAATTGATTTTGAAATATTATGTTAGAAATGTTCTCTCCTTTGTGGTCGCATGTTTGGGTGGTGTTTTAATAGCTAATTAATATTGATTATCTTCCACCATTTCACTCGTATTGTTTCTTTTTTATGGATGATGCTTGACTTTACCCATTTATTTTAATTTGTGCTAGTTTTTATTTCTGGGCCCAAAATGACAAGTGTTTATAAAGAGAGGGTGACATTCTAGGTACACTTCCTGCTGGCAGTTAGATGCAACTTCTTAAACACATGACACTTTTTTTTCTTTTTTTCATAAAGACATTTGATGAATCATCTGATTTGGTAATGGAACCCTTACTTTACATCCCCTGATTTTATTTTATTTTATTTTACTTTAATCTCTTTACCATCAAGCCTCTCAGTGGTAACTTCCTCTTCCAAGTTTCTTTCCTTTCCCTCGAAAGGAAGCCCCCTAAACAGCAGGATGACTGTAAACACACACTCCCACTCAGCCTTTGGGCTCCCCGGTAGGCAGTGCTCTGGCCCAGTAGATCTCAGACCATTTCTCAAAATTTCCTCTTTCAGGGTCAAAACTCTTGCTTCTGCAGGTCACACTACACGTTTATCCACTATGAGTACTCTTTTCTTATTCCCACTTAATTTTTACCTATCTCTAGGTGGACATGTGGAATTCAGAGCAGCTTTGCTACCTTCAGGCCATATTTCCGTGTATCGTGATCGAGTTCTGCAGGGACACAGACCCCACAGTACACGCACAGGGAGGGAGAACTGGGGGTGGGGAAGAGAGAGGGGTTTATTGTGGGCACTGGCTCCTGTGGTCATGGCAGCTGAGACACATTCCACCATCTGCCGCCTGCAAGCTGGAGAAAGAGGAAAGCAGGTGATACAATTCAGTCCGAGCCTGAAGACCCGAGAACTAAGCGGGCTATTCAACAGAACAGGCTAAAGGCCCAAGATCCAAGAATGCCAAAGGTCAAGGGCAAGAGAAGATGAAGCCCTAGCTCAAGAGACAGAGAGAGAATTGACCCTCCATCCGCTTTTTTTGTTCTGTTCAGACCCTGGGTGGATTGGATGCCTCGCTTCACATTGGTGAGGGCAAATCTCTATTCATTCTACTGACTGGTTCAAATGTTGACCTCTGGAAATAACTGCCCCCTTTCCCAGGCACACCGAGAAATAAAATCTCATAAGCTTAGCCCTTAGCCAGTCAAGTTGACACATAAAATTAAATAACATATGGGTAAAACAAATGAAGAAGTCTATGCCCCAGTTTTGATTTTTGGAGAAAGTGAGATTTCTTTAAGCAAGTTCCATACTTTTTACCTATTTCCTTAATTTCACTTGGATGTTGGGCAATTGAGGTCTTTATTTGAGAAAGTCAGCTACATCCTCATTTCTACAGGTTCTGGCAGAGGTAAGGCCTGCCTGAGTGTGGTTGGCTGGGTAATAATATGGATGTAATAATTTATAGTTTTAATTTGAACATTTCACCTAATATGTCATTCAGTGTGCTTGAGTGTGATATTGTTATATTACAGAGTCACATGCTTATGATTTTAAAATGAAAGGTGGTGTAATTTAAAAAAGGGGGAATTATTTGCTGGATCCTGTCCTTTCCCTTCCTCAACATCCTCCTCCACAGCCACGATGCCAGCCCGCCCTGGGCTTCTCAGGTCTCCAAAACGTACAGACTCACTGGAGTCTCAAACTCTTTGTGCATCTTACTCTCCCTTCCCTGGGTCCTGCCCACCCCTGCCCCCGCAGATTCTCACAGAAATCCTTGCCACCTACATCTCTGTTCAAATGTCACCCATTATTCAAATGTTTAAAAGGTTTTATTTATTTTTAGGCGGAGGGGGAGGAAGAAAGAGAGGGACAGAAACATCAACATGGGGTTGCCTCTTGCACACCCTCCACCCGGATCCTGGCCCACAACCCAGGCATGCGTCCTGACTGGGAATCAAACCAGTGACCCTTTGGTTCGCAGCCCAGCGCTCAATCCACTGAGCCACACCAGCCAGGGCAAATCTCACCCGTTCCGTCAGGTTTCAGGAGTTCCTAGCCCATGGGGTCCTCTGCAATGTCTCTAGACATTATTCCCCTACACCTCATTTCCTTTTCTTCCAACACTTACTACTCTTCAAAAGCGTGCTATGTACAGATGTGCGAATATATTTATAGGCTGCCTCCTGGTGTAGAATGTAACTCCAAAAGAACAGATATTACGTTTGTTTTTATTGTGTTTCTGGCGCCCAGAACCACGTCTATGCATAGGAGGTATATAACACATATTTGTTGAACAAATAGTATTTTTCTCAACTTCGGTCTGATTTTTTTTTTACATATTTATACACAGTAGTGCTCGGAGAAAAATCCAATATTTTGCCAGAAAACCGTGTCAGCTCCGCATTCCGTTTTGATTTATCACATCAGAAGTGGTCTCTGTTCTCGGAGTAGGATTACTGGATCGAATTGAAACTTTGAATTATGATTCAATTTATAGTTCTTGAATAGACATCACCCGAAAGTTATTTA
This sequence comes from Phyllostomus hastatus, assembly GCF_019186645.2. Taxonomy (NCBI): domain Eukaryota; kingdom Metazoa; phylum Chordata; class Mammalia; order Chiroptera; family Phyllostomidae; genus Phyllostomus; species Phyllostomus hastatus. Next base: position 18,925,132 of record NW_025333607.1, on the reverse strand, counting down.
AAGTTCTGTCATTGTCAATAAAGAAGCGTTTTATGTCTTTGCATCCTACGTACAAGTTCAGAGGGAGGCTGCCCCCCTAAAAAGCATCTCTTGTTATGTAGGCTTTCTAAGTCGCTCTGCGTGGTGTCTCTGCATGCACTCAACGCTCACTCTGCAGGGGACTTTATTTACCCAAATTCTACACCTCAAAGCCGGCTAAGCACTTTCAAGAAGCTCACTAACAAGATATAAACATAGCATTTATCATTTCAAAAATGTTTTGCTTTTTTTTTTTTTTGTAATCCTGTCTCCTGGAACTTCAAGTCTCCAAAAAATCTTAGTCTTTGAAGGTCCATAACAAAGGCATAGAAAACTAAAAATGAGAAAATTGTGCAACCCCATGGCTACTCTTCCTGCAAGCTCTGTGGGGTTCACCATGTTTCCAAGACATTTCAGCCCCAGAGAGAGGCAGCAATTGTGGCTGCCCCTTCTCTGAGCGGTATTCCTGAGGTGCAGTCCATTAAATAGAGAGAAGGGAAGAAAGAGGAAGAGAGAGAAGAGAGAGCTCTCCACAGCACATGGAAGTCTCTACTGCTATCGGGGTGTAGTTTTATTTGTCATTTCTGAGCAGCGTGTCACAAACTTCCTGGTCCCACCCTGTCGAGTCCCTGGGTGTTGCAGAGATTACAGAGTTAGGAGAATCAGAAATATAGGCTACTTAAGGAGTATAGCATGGAGAACGATTATTCAGCAACTGAATAAGGAAAATGGAGAATATGTACATTATTCAACGCGCACTGAAATAATTAGCTATTTTACGTGATGCCCCTAGTTTTTGAAGTTATTGGATATTTTATATATTAATTAAATACACATGCACTTCATTGTAATGCTACAGCTAATAGAAAATCTGAGAAGCCAAAGGCACACACAGTATTATTAGCTCCTTGGATAATTATTTTAAATGACAGTATTGTATATATATGTAAAAGAATGATACAAAGAAACTAAAGTTGGTCACCTTTGCTATTATTAAAATACAAAAAAAAAATGGGAATTTTTTAAGTCAAAGCAAGAAAATTAAACCAAGTCTTCCTTCTCAAAATGTGTTCCTTCAAGTTTGTTCACATGTTGTTTTGCTGGTTATTTAGTCAGAATTCCAGCTGCTCTGGAGTACTCACTGTTACTCCGGCATTCTGACCTCCTTGAATTTATTCACATCACTCCCTTTGTCTTGAGGGCACTCTCCTGGCACGTTTGTGTGTGGGTGTGTGTGGTTGTAACTAACTCCACAACCTGACTCTAGTAGGAGATTCAGTAAAACCTGATAATGACTTCCAATCTTACATAAAAGGGCCGAAAACCATATACAATAATGAAATGTTGGATTGGATACAGATGTCCTTTTCTTCTACCTGTGCCCGGACGGGTGAACTTGGCTGCTTAAAATGAGGACCACTGAGCAGAGGGTGGCCAGTCATGAGAGACAGGCAGCCAGACGGAGCCCATAGGAACATGTGACGTATGATAATTTTCTTAAAAACACAATTTTTAACACAGGAGAAAATCGTGACTGTCACACAAATATAAAGAGGAACACACGTGAGCATGTTTGTCAGAGGCAATGCTTTTCTTTTCTTTTTGCTTGAAAAGACTTCCACGGGAAGTCCTCACGTGCCCATAGAAAAGAACTGCCGTGCGATGCTCCAGTTGTGTCCTAGGTTATTCTATGACCTGGGAAGTGACAGAGTAGCTCCCATAAAATCAGAGTCAGGTACCCCGGGAGGGAGGGTGTGCTGCAGACGGTGCAGAGACTTCCACGGGGCACACACTTCTACAGATGTCAGGTGATAACGTGTCGGAAGATGGGTTGAAGACAGAACAGAACAGATTCCACAGAAAAGTCGTGTTTCTCTGGCAGGGACTGCGGACAGAACAGCTCACTAGGACGGCATGGTGTTTCTACAACCTACCAATCGAGTCCTGGGAACATGTCACTTAACTTGGATTGGGAAACCTATTAGCAAAAGTGGAAAAGTGTGTCCTGTTCCTGCCAAGAACAGAGGGCAGGAGGGGACAACCGAGGCGCTTCTGCAGTAACAATAAAAGAGGGCTGCACCTTCGCAAAACACATTAGCAAATGTTCCTTTTGGCCTGCGACCTGCGGCACATGCCCAGGATTTCAAAACACCCTCATTCCTTTGGCCTCCTGGCCTCCGGTCTTGGCGTTGGTGGGCGTCTGTCCAGTCCACTACGTGGAGCGAGTCCAGTTCCGAGAGGAAGTGGGTGGCTGTCATCACACGCACTGTTTAACTGCAGACAGCCCCTCCTCGCTTTGGCTGTGGCAGTCTGGCCTAAAGGTGCCAACAGGAAAAAGGGACGCCTTCTCCAAAGAACATCACTTTCTAAATAACTATTGGCATTACGAAGCTGTTTAAGCTAACCCGTTAAAAACATAAAAAAGGCCATCAAGTTAGCTTAGTAACAGTTGCAGCAATGCTGTAGTCAGGAGATGGAAATTCGTATGTTCAGCCCGAGCAAGGTGTATGGGCTGGGGTCCTCACCGCCTGTACTTGGTTAGAATTAATAAAAAATGTAAATGATGATCAAAAGAAAGTTATTTCTACTTCGCTCTGTGTATCATCATTTCCAGTGTATTTTATGTGCATTAGTCACAGGCTATAATGTTTATCTGTTTCTTTTTCCCATTGGTATAATCCTTTATTTTAGCAAAAGAAGACGATCCATCAATACCAGCTATAATATAAAGGCAATTACATGATGCTATTTGAAGTTGGTTACTTGTCCTAAGCAATACTAAACACAATTTATTTTTTTTTCCTCTTGTATATTCATATGCAAGTCCTTTACTAGACTTCGGAATGCTTTAAAATGATTGTCTATCTTCATGAAATTTATTCTAATACTTTTCTTGGAAGAAGAAAAATGCAATTCATTGTTTTCTTGTATCCCATTGTGATGGCTTCATTGTCTGAAAGTTGCATATTATATAAAAAAAAAACCCAAAAACGAATCCAATGACATTCCTGAGGACAGCAATACAGTTGAATTATTAGGGCGAAGTCAGGTACAGACACACAAGAAGGTATTAGTGTCATACAAACCAAGTCCCTTTTTTTCCTTTCAGCTTCCGTGTGTTCTTTGAATTTTTGCAAACCTTTTTTTTTTAAAGGATATTCTTTAGACCTTAGAACATTTCTTTTTCAAAGACCCTTTCTTTCTTTGGTGGGGAAACTTGGCATCGTTTTCACCACGGGAAAGACTCCTTTGGGATGCAGGGCTGGGTGTGCCAAGACCCTTATTTACGGGAGACTCTCAGAGGGTGATGCCAGTGCCTGGACAGAATCCCACTCTTACTGAGGGAAAAAAATCTGTCGTCTACAGAGGTCCCATAGTCATAAATGCTCCCAAATACAGATTTCTGCCTCTTCCCTAAAGTCAATCCGATGCCTCTTTTGAAGCTGGAAGACCTGCTATGACGGTTGTGACTCACCAAAAGACACAACATGGTCTTCCCCGAAGTCACTGCCAGAAACCTAGGGACTGACATGGGTCTCTGTGTTGTGTCCTAGGGACCTCCTCAAGGAAAGAAGCAGTTGGTCCCTAAGCAACTAAGCAACCACTGGCGAAGTCTCTAATTAGGCCACAGCTGAGATGCAGCCCACGCCCAGGCGGGGGCGCTGCAGAGCACCCAGGGCAGACCCGGAACGTGCCCGACTGTGGGATCTTAAAGAGACCAGATGCCTGAGAAAACACGCTTTCTACAACTAGTTCGGAGTTGTGACTTTTAAGCCTGTTTAGAATTACTATTTGAATTTAATTCTTGGACTTTTCATTAGGAAACCCACGCACATATTGTCCATTCTCTGAAAGAATTTCCCAAGTAGGTTGGTAGAGGCATTCAAAGTTCCACCATGACGGAAGATAGAAATGGTTTTGCCCCTGCCATCTGCTATCTGAATGCAACAATTCACTGCTGCAAATGGGACCTCAAGGCATTTAGCACTGAGCGCCCTGCTCAGTAAAAGAACTACGTGCATCCTGTGTATATATATTTTCTAATCCTTGCCAGAGGATATGGCTATTGGTTTTAGAGAAAGCAGAAGCGGGGGAGAGAGACAGAGAAAGATAAACATTACGTTAAGAAATAAACATCAACTGGTTGCCTGCCAAACGCGCTCTGACCAGAGACTGGACCCACAACCTAGGTATATGCCCTGACTGGGGACTGAACCCGTGGACTTTTGGCATATGGATGATGCTCCAACAAACTGAGCCACTCGACCAGGGCATGGCAGTGTAGATTTTAATGTGTCACATTGCTCTTTGAGCCTCAGATAAGTAACACTTTTTTTCAGCATTATAATAACATTAAATAATGTAAAGAGAAGTTAGTACTATTGTTGTTTTCACTGTAGCGTATGTCACCGGGGGTGTCAAACTCATTTTCACCAGGGGCCACATCAGACTCGAGGTTGACTTCAGAGGGCCGAATGTAATGTTAGGACTGGATAAATGCATCCTCACTTAACAGTGAAGCGAGAGCTCAGCACTGCCACCAGGTAGAAACAAGGTGCCGGGCTGGATAAAACAAGGTGGAGGGCCTTGTGTGTGCCACCTGTGCGCTATACCATGACAATTCTTTGACCACTTACTCGGTTCACATCCTTTTCCTTCAAAAACATCTTTTTCACTAGCTTCTATGCCTATTATTTGCCTGTAATTTTTCCAATTATCCAGACTCAAATTTTCACATTTATCTTTAATTCTTCCCTTGCACTTCATGGAGGAGTTGGCTGACAAGTCATTTAAATTCACGTCTCTCGCAGCCTGCTCGTGTCCCAGTGCGGTGCCATTACTTCGTCTGCAGCCAGACTCTGTACGGTTGTTGCTGAGCATTTGCCCTCACCTAGCTTCCGGACGGTTTAAAAGATGGTATCACCATCCTCGGCAAGTAGCAGCCTGTTTTAATTACACGAAAATGTGTATGCCTCATCATCTTATTTTCTAGTCCTAAAAGTTTACTACTAGCTTGACACTGTGTGATAAATTAAACACAAAATAGGACTTTGGCCTTTGAAATGTGATGGTGACAATCCAAGCTACACCCCAATACACCCCCGTGTTCACGGAGCATATGGTGGGCGCCCAAATCGGTGATCCTTAAATCTCATCTCAAATGTCACCCAAAACAGTACTTTTGATCTGAAGCTTATGTACTGATCATATTCCCATTATTGTTAATTTTCAGGGAGCTTGACACTTAAAGGATTATTCTGTTTGCTCAACAGAAAATTGCATAGCTGTTTAATTGGCCAGATTCTAAGCTCTCTGAAGTCAAAGTGCACGTGTGCATGATCTACATCCCTTAGTGAAGATTTCTTGAAGGTGTCAGGCGCATTACAATTCCATTTCATCCCAACAGAGCATTTTGTAAGTAAGTTGTATTTACATAGGCTCTGTTTTACTTACTACATTGAAGAATAGCCATACTGTTGTTTGCTGAAAGAAAAAGGATACTGCATATGGTGATATATGATATTCGGTTCAGTCCACAAACCTTTCTTTATCCGGCTGTTATGGGGATTGGAAATAGAAAGTCTCCTAAAACACACTGTCCCTAAAGGGCTTAGCCCAGGGAAAAGGAGGAGACACAGTAACGAATCAAGACTTAAGTATCATCTTCTTCATGCAGTGATGGAGCGTAAAGGCCCACATGAGGCAAGCATAAATTCGGTCTCCAGAGTCAGGAAAGCTTTGTCCCGAAGGGTGGTGTGTGAGTGGAGCGTGGAAGGGGAGTTAATTCCCTAACAGTAGCCCCCCCCACCCTTATCTGCAGGGGGCAGGTACCAAGACCCCCAGGGCAGACCTGAAACTGGGGATGGCACCAAACTCTACGTATACTGTCTTTTTCCTATATTTACCTACTTACCATGGATACAGTTTAACTCATAAATTAGGCATAGTCAGAGATGAACAAGTTACTACTCATGAAATCAAACAATTACAACAATATACTGTAGTAAAAGCTATGTAAGTGGCTTTGGGGCCATTATCAAGTAAAATTAGAATTACTTAGACACAAACACTGCCGCACTGCTGGTGACTCAAATAACCAAGAAAGCTACTCAGTGGCTAGTGGGGGACTCAGAAGCACGCAACTGAAAACTCACGAATTGTTCATTTCTGGAATTTTCTATCTAATGTGGCAGGGCTGCTGTTGACTGCCATAGTTGATACCATGGAAAGGGAAGCTACGACTCTGACTTATATCCCTGAATAAGTAAATAGCTCCATGTGCTAGAAGGTGAATTCGGAAGCAGCTGCAGGGCGGTGCATGAGGAGGCTGGAGAGAGGCACCAGAGGGACCAGCGTACTGATGGACGTACTGGGGAAGGTGACCCCCAGGTAGTGCTTATGCGCATGCTGGGGTGGAAGCATCCTGGATTGCATTCAATTCTCGGAAAAGGCATGGCCACTCATAAAGCATTGTCAGACTACTGAATGCATTTATTCCACAGTTCAATAAGTAGACTAATACTTGTAAATATTTTGCATTCACTTTATACCCTTTGCAGGGCTTCTATGCTTAGCCTCACATTACTGACTTGTCATGTGACAGCTAGAATCCTGGTCTCTCATTCGCTTCTCCTAAGTGGGTGAAAGACATTTACAAAAGGATGTTGTTTCTTCGGCCTCCAGCAATGGCTACTTGGTTCTGTTAGGGAATGAATTCACTTTCCTAGCAACACCCTTGCATGGGTGGTGTCCGTATTTTACATTCACGGTTTTCCTCACTTTCACCAGAGGCGTACATTCGATACAGGAGAAGTTACACATGCGAGACGGCTTGGGTTTGACGATTTTCTTGGTTTGCCTCTGTTGCTCCGGCTCGGCATCGCTGTATTTATGGGCTCGCCTACATCGTGTTCCTGCCTGACCCGCATCTCAGCCCGGGGTTAAAAAAGTCAAAAATGATTTTTCACAGTTCATGGGTCAGACAAATATGTGCTGGATAAGTTTTCACAATGAGTCAAAGAACACATATCTTAAGAAGCTGTCAGATAAACTCTGAGGAAAAAATATGGGAAGAATAATGAAAACGGATACAATGTGGTATTTTTTTGTAAAAAAAATAAAGGATTTTTCCCTGCAACAGAATGTCGAAGTATCAAATGATGCAATAATTAGAAACTAAGAGCCCATTAGTACCTAATTTTCCTTTCCTATTCCACAAATTATACTTATTTGAAATCTTGGAACATACATTTCTTTTTCATCTCATTAAAATTTGGGGATGAATTTGGGCTTAATATATATATAGACATTAATGTAAGTTCATAAAAACTCAAGAATACACTATATACAGAAAAAGTAAGGTTTACTGGTCATATACATGATATGATACATATGAAATATATAATATTGCATATAATACACATTATATATTCTATTATCTATGCAATACTGTTACTGGGCTGTCATCCAAAAGACCCTGAAGTTTCTCAGCACCTAAACTCTGTCATGAGCTGTGCTTTCTTCCAGGAACCGAGACGAATTCCTGACCTCCAAAGCGTGTCAAGTACAAACCCCAGGGTGTCAAGAACAAAGACCAAGATGGCGGACGGGCATCGTGTGCAAAACCCACGAGCAAGAGGCCCAGTGCAGCAGAATGACTAACGCCTAAACGGAGTCAGTCTCTTTCCACACCCACGGCCTAGGCTCCTCCCACCTCGGGGGAGGTGCCGCTGCGGCGCGAGCTCACCCGCTCCACCTCCATGCACACAGTTTGGCTTTTTATCTGCACACACATAAATCATTGCTCTAGTCGGTCCCTTTGCTCTGTGCGTGCTCACCTGAGCTCAGCTGCTATTTCCATTCCAGACACTCTTTAAACCTGCCTGACCTGCCTCTCCTCTCCCTTCAGCGGCTTAACGAGTGAGGGCATGCCTGCAAACTTTCTGTGGCCAGACCAGGGGCCCCTGTATTCCACAAATACTTCGTAATTCGGCTTCTCGTGCAAATTCATCATTGGAGATACAAAGCACGGCCGGGGGATTGTCCCTAGGTAAGCTTTTACAGAAATAATTGTGACCTGACTAGCCATGACCTTGGCTTCATCTAAGCTCAATTTTTGATCTACAGTTTCAGTGAACATCAATTCTGAAGCCATTTCCGAGTACACTGAGGAGTAGCGTTTGAAGCCCGGGGCCGTCGGACATTCTCTTTTAGATATTCCCCCGTTCGGGTAGATTGAGTAGGGTTAAAGGGAGTAGTCCTGCACGCGGGGTTAAATAAGAAAGGGACGGCACTCGGACAGTAATTTAGGGAGGAGGGGTGTTTGCTGCGTTGGGGACACGGGGGTAAAGTGTGGCAGGAAACTATTCCGCAGGGGAGAGTAAGGGGTGTGATGCTTCAAGCCTCCCCGACCCACACACCGAAAGAAAAAACATTATTAACTTAAACCAGGAGCAAGTCTAAGGCAGACGGCCATCAGGCTGCGGATTGTCATGGGAGCGACTCGCGGTTGCTTCCACCAGGGAAAATAGTTCCATGAGGATGGATGCCATAACCAAGGGTTGGTTCAGTGGTTAGTGAAGAATATGAAGCTGGGTTTTTAGATAGTGTCTGTTACTCAAGAGGTGGTTTCCTAGTCAGGGAAATGTTAACTCAGAACAATATGTGATACGTTGTACAGGTACCAGGTTAAAAACATGAATTGGAAATTAGTTTGACATTATGCAGTAATGGACCAATGTTGTTTCATTTGAAATTTCGATAAATGCCATTATACTCTTTTGGTGTGCTCTCCAGCAGATATTTTTAAGAATGCTTATAGTAATATAACTTATAAGAGAAAAAAAGGGAAACTTCCCAAATATTCAAAGAGAGGTGAATAGAAAAGAAATGATGATATATTTGTATATTCACATTCAGCAAAAAAAAAAAGTCACATTTTTAATCTCAGGTATGTGAATCTGAGGGGGTCATGTTCAAAACCAAGCAAAACTTCATCATACACTGCCCAGTATAAAATTATAAAGAAACTCACGAAACTGTAAATGCAATATTCCATAAAAAAAGCTTCTGGAGGAATGGGGTCAGACTGGGTCAGGATGTTTACTTCCGAATGCCACAGAAGCTACAAATGACTCATAATTTGGGCAGTCTTAAGGGTGGCGAGCTTATATTTTTTTTAACATTTGGGTTACAAATTACACATGATTTTGTTACATCAGGATTTCATGATCAAAAAAGTCTTTAAGGCAACAGATCCAACACAATGAAATGGTTTTCTACCCATTTGTGGGACGACACTTGACCCACTGGGCCACACCAGTCAGGGCTGAGATGATTTTCTATTATTAGAAGACACATTGAGATGAGAAAAACAAAAACCCTCTTGAAACAGGCGCAGCTGGAAATCTGAAAAGCACAACAAACATCCAGGGGACACTTTGAGATAAACTTGGCTGGGGTTCTTTGGGGGAAAACACGAAAAGTTGGGGCATTCTGTATTTTTCCTGTTGACTATTTCAGACAGTGTCCTTCAAATACAGGGTGGAGTGCATTACAAAAAAAATACAAATTAGCACATATGCAACATAAGTTTTTGAGGTGGGAAAATGTGCATTTTTCTTTCAGTTGATCATCCTTTCCAGGGAATGATTTTAACAACATACATGCTTTACTTCCAGACAAGTCAGCTCTGGGGTCACTTGGGAAATCTTGCAAAAAATTTTTTTCCCTACATACTTATCATTTACAAAACAAAAATTATGTATTCTAAAGAATTTTATTTCAAATTGAATTGCTATTTACAATGGGCTATAAAATAGATCCCATGTATTTTGAAATGGAGGCATTGATTTAATAATACAGATATCTGAATTAGTGAAATAATTCTTATTATTTTGAATTCTACTCTAGGAAATTGAACGATTGGCTAAATACCACTCCCAGTGTTTCTCTGTGATATGAAATATACCGCTGTGGAGTTTACACCAGTATGTTTACTTAGAGGTGAATTTACTCAATGTAGTCGTTATCTACAGATAAAACAGTAATTTATGGAAAATATTTATTTCCCTATTTATTCAGCGTAACCATGTGTTTACTATATTTTCAAAGACAGTCAACAGACTGTTTTCACTTTCAATTTTTCAGTTCCACCTCTAATAATTAGTATGCATAAAATAGTATAAAACATAATTCTTTAGTAGAATCTGTCAAACATGATCAACCAAATGCATGATTCTAAAACCAAATCATCAGATTTTAGATATGTAAGTTTCACAGAAAGGTGAGCGAGCCAGCATGAACCTAGCAAGGTGAATACCGTTGTCCCTCATCAGATTCACTTTAGACGTGTACAGTCTTTTCTTTTTGTTTGGCCTTAACCAAATAGTCTTGTTTGTTAAACAGTTTTTTAAAATATAAAACCAGATCCTTTCACGTATCATATTAAAACTAACATAAAAGTGGTCCTCTCTGAAGAATTCTACATAGCTTATTCCATACTTATCGTAAACCTGTTAAAATAAAAAGCTTTCCAGAGTTATTCCATTAAGATCTCCTTCCCGGTAGAAACTCAAAAGCACGATTGCTCGCTCATTCCATATGGGCGGCCCCATGACCTCTGGGAGGTCATGGGAGGACATAGATGATGGTGTTTTGCACTCCTGGCTACGACCTGCAGTGTGTACTGTCTGTTTAGAATTGCTGTGATGTTACATAACAGTTTACTTTATGCCCAGTGTTTTCATTCTAGCATTTTTAAATTCCTCTGCTGAACAATCGTAAATTGAACTGTAAGGTAACAACATAATGTAGGTTGCCTGAAGTCAATTAACTCCGCGTGATACTTGAGAAAAACACTGGCTTATACAATTGTAATTTCAGAAATAAAAGGCTTCACTTTTGTTTGTAGAGAGTAGCTCACATCGAAGACTCTTGCTCTACTTGAATGTAATTTTGGATCCAACCTAGCAGGAAATCAAGACACTTTTTTTTTCTCTTTTATATTGTTGACTCCACAGTATCCCCGTAGCTGAAGGAATTTCCTCCAAATATTGTAGCAGAGTCAATGCTTTGGGTTGCTTTAGGGAATATTGTTTTAAAAAAAGATTAAACCACTGAGGACTTGAGCTTTTAACCTCAATCATAAATACAAGTGCTCTACTATATCCTCACAATTTAAATGCAAATAATCTTTAAACAAAACTAATCTGGAGGGCTTTTATATGGTGAATGATAAATGGAAGGGGGTTCTAGAAAGTGAGATAGTGAGCAAGGGTGGTTCCTTTTTCCCATCAATCACCTCCCCACGTGGATCTACAATTAAAATAGTTCAGTGCTTTTGAGGTAGTCTGGGAAAGCAAGTTCATCATTTATCTGCCCGTGGCATTGCCTTGGGGAGAAGCAGGCTGATCCAAAGGGTAAGTGTTAATTGAAAATTGTGTAAAGGAAACAGAAGATCCCGCCTCTAGGTTTGCTTACCTGCAAAACCAAATCTGCCTTTTGCCTAGGAAGTCTAATAGTCTTGTCTGAAATAGCGCATGCTCAATATAAAGAGAGCACACAAGTATCATAGCTGAGCTCATTCATACTGAGGAAACTCACTTAACTCTTCACAACATTGCTTTCGGCAGAATTTGTTGATAATTGAAATGAGATTTTACATATATTCAGCATAAAGGAAACTTATCTTTGGTCATTTTACTTCTTCACAGTCTTATTGTGTATAAATTGTACATTGAAAATATTAAATTTGTGTTAAATATTTTCTATCACTGTCAACAACTTTTGTGAGACATGGACAGTGATGGAAAATAAGTAAAAAGTTAAAAGGAAAAGAAGATAGTGTATATTCTTTAAACAATGGACACTTCTAGAGAAGAAGTTGATTCGAGGTCTGGAACAAGGAAAGTGCTCACTGGGTGGGGGTGATTTTGTTCTAGCAAAGAGAAGAAAGGGTTTAAAGGCGATTGAGGCCTATGTCCAGGACAAAGGTGTAGTTTGAGGCTATACTGTGAAAGGTGTAGCCTGCAGACATGGAGAGTAAGCTTGTGGACAGTAGGAGGCATGCATATTAATGTTGACCTGAGTGTCAGAGTTCCAAATGGAAACATTGAGCGATTCATTGTTTGCAAGACTCCAAAATTGCAGGGGCTAAATCAGAGATGGAGTCATACATTTGGAAGTTTCACTCATTGGTGGTCCTTAAAGTCATACGCGCAGGCGGGATCCCCACCATCATTTTATACACAGAGTTCCACCAGTTGAGTCCTGAATGTTCCAATATTAAGAAAAGGAAAAAAAAACTTGTTAGTTTGACATAGTCCCACTTACTTTTTCTTTTTTCCCCCCTGGCCTGGGGAGATACGTCTGATAAAAAATTGCTATGAGCAAGGCCTGAGATTTTGCTGCCTATGTTTTCCTCTAGGATTTTTATAGTTTGGGGTCTAACGTTTAAGTCTTTGATCCATTCTGAACTTATTCTTGTGTGTGGTGTAAGAAGGTAGTCTAGTTTCACTTTTTGGCACATATCTGTCCAATTTTTCCAACACCATTTATTGAATAAAGTATTTTTAGCCCATTGTATGTGCTTGCCTTTTCTGTTAAATATTAATCAACTATAAAGGTGCAGATTTATTTCTGGGTGGTCTATCCTGCTCCATTGATCGATGTGTCTGTTTTTATGTCAGTACCATGCTGTTTTGATTACTACGGCTTAGAGTACAGTTTGATATTAGGTAGCGTGATTCCTCCCATTTTGTTCTTCTTCCTCAGGATCACTGTTGCTGTGGTGGGCCTTTGTGGTTCCATACACATTTTTGGAATATTCGTACTAGTTCTGTGGAATATGAATCTTGATAGGTATTCCATTGAATCTATAGGTTACTTTGGGTAGTATAGACCTTTTAATGGTGGTAATGCAGCCTACCCTTGAACATAAAATGTGCTTTCACTTATTTGTATCTTCTTCAATTTCTTTCATAAATGTCTTATAAATTTCCAAGTATAGGTCTGTCTTTTACATCCTTGGTTAGGTTTATTCCTAGATTTTTTTTGAAGCAATTGTGAATGGGATTTTCTTCATTTCCCTTTCTGTTCATTATTGGAGTATAAAAATGCAACTGATTTCCTGGATATTAACTTTGTATCCTGCTATTTTGCTGAATTCACTGATCAGTTCTAGTAGTTTCTCAGTGGAGTGTTTGCAGTTCTCCTTGGACAGTGTCATGTCCTCTGTGAATAAAGGCAGTTTTAGTACTTCCTTTCCAATTTGGATGCCTGTTATTTCTTATTCTTGTCTTATTGCTGTGGCTAGGAATTCCAGTGCCCTGTTGAATAAGAGAGATAAAAACGGGCATCCCTGTCTTGTTCCCAATCGCAAGGGGAACACTTGTAGTTTTTGCCTGTTTAGTATGATACTGGCAGTGGGTTTGTCATATGTGGCTTTTATTATGTTTAGGTATGATCCCTCTGTTCCCATTTTGCTGAGAGTTTTTATCATAAATGGGTGCTGGATTGTATCAAATGCTTTTTCTCTATCTATTGAACTAAAAAGTTTTTGCACAGCAAAGGAAATCACTGACAAAATAAAAACACAACCCTCAGAATGGGAGAGCATATTCACTGATACATCTGATAATGGGTTAATATCCAAAATTTACCAAGTACTTATAAAACTCAACACCAAAAAAACCCCACAAACAATCAGATGAAAAACTGGGCAAAAGACCTAAATAGAAACTTCTCTAAAGAGGACATACAGATGGCCAATAGACATGTGAAAGATGCTCAAGGTCACTAACAACAGAGAAATGCAAATGAAAACCACAATGGAATACCATGTCACAGCTGTCAGAATGGCTATCAGCAATAAAGCAACAGATAAGTGCTGACAAGAATGTGGATCAAAGGGAACCCTTTGGCACTGCTGGTGGGAATGCAGGCTGGTGCGGCCACTGTGGAAAGCAGTATGGAGGTACCTCAAACAATTAAAAATGGATCAGCCTTTTGACCCAGCCATCCCACTTCTGGGAAGATATACAGAGGAACCCAAAACACTAATTTGAAGAACATAAGCACCCATGTGTTCATCGCAGCATATTTACAATCGCCAAGAGATGGAATTAGCCCAAGTGCCCATCAATAGACAAGTGGATAAAACAACTATGGGACATTTACACAATGGAGTACTACTCAGACATAAAAAAGGAGAAACATTTTACCCTTTGCAAGAGTGTGGATGGGCCTGGAGAACGTTATGCTCAGTGAAATAAGTCCATCAGAAAAAGACGTATCATACGATTTCACTCATATGTGGGATCTAATGCACAAACTGAACTAACAAGGGAAACAGAGACAGACTCATGAATGGAGAGCAGAAGACAGCTAGTGGGGGAGTTTTAGGGGTGGAGGGGTTGAGCAAAGGGAAAAGGATCCATGGGCACGGACAATAGTGTAGTGATTGAGGTGGGGAGGTGGGTATAAACAGACAAAAGATAATGTAAAAAATACAATAAAAGTTAAATTCAATAAAGAGAGAGAGAAGGAAGATGTGGAACTGGCAAAAGCAAGTGAATGGTAAGAAAAGGAATGGGAAAAACCAAGAGAGTTCTGTCCTGAAAAGTAACTGAAGAAAGTATGTCAAAAAGAGGTAAGTAATCTACTGGCCCAGATGATGAGGTCAAATAAAATGAAGACCGATGACGTGCCATTGGGTTTAACAATGAGAAAGTTATTGGAGACTTTGATGATAACTTTCTTTCGGGGGAAGAGTGCAGGGGCATGGCCAGGCTCTGTGATCCAAGGGCGAGAATGGGCCCAAGAATGAATCTGCAAAGCTCCTCAATAGGAGAGCAGGGTGTGGGGCGGGGGGCGGGGTAGGGGCAGGTGGCCAGACACGGAGATGGGGGCTTCTGAATGTTTTCTCCAATTGCTTCTGTTTTCTCTTTGACAGAAGATGCAAAACCCACCGTTTGAGACTGGGGATGGGACAACAAAGTTCCCCATTCTTGGGTACATTTCTTTCTGTTCAATCTCATCTGCTGTTTACACATTGCTACTTCTCTCAGGGTTTACGGGTAAGTTTTTTTTCCCTGTCTTCTTTCACATACTCTTCAGTAACAATGCTAAGAAGCCTGAAAGTGGGAATCTATAATTTTAACTTCAGTTGCGGAGGAAAAAATGTGGATCAGATTTTCAATTAATTGTATGTTTGGCACCATGCGTCCAGGTCTATGACAGCCCTTTTCCTATTCATAAAGTCTATGGGGTAATCCAATCATGTTAATGGATGTAGAAATGCCTACGTTTTAGTCAAATATAAGAAAACAAAATACTACATAAGCAGAAATTAAAGTAGAAGAAAAGAAAGGTAATAAATATATATGTACAAATGTACATACATATATAGACATGTATATATAAACACATGTGCATGTATGTATGTCTATATGTACGTGTGTGTGTATCATACATAAGCAGAGATGAGTTGATACTCAGTCATGGGCAGGATTGATGATGATGTCAGTCAGTAAAGAACAAGTCCACCAGCAGAACATTTAATAAAGTGTTTCTCCTTGAAAGTGATGATGGTTTCATGCCTTTGGAAAAAGAAGATTGATGTGAAAGCAATATCACTCTCCATACTTCCTAAACAAGCACTTCCCATGATTAACACATCTCTCCTATCTAAAAAATAGGAAATAGAAATTTCTTACATCAGTAAAGAAAGATGCTTAGGGAATGCATCAAATTCTACTACTAATTAGCGAATGCTGATGAAGTGCACACAAAATTAGTCTGAACTTCTCTAAAGGACTTTATACATTTATAACTTTAAGCAATTCATATAATAGTTCTATGTTTGGAGTTTTATTCAGGTTTACAGACAAGGAAACTGAGGTACAGAAGGTGAAGTAATTAGCCTCAAATTGCAGAGGTTGTAAGTGGCAACTCTGGGACAAAGGAGTTATTTATTGATGATCTTACTTGGAATAGGGCTTAAATGCATGCCAGGTATATCTTTATATATAAAATATAATTACAAAGAGCTTCAGAAATAATAAAACCTTCATGTTGTATAAATTTGAGTCAACAAAATAATATTGACTCCATAATGTCAGCTGTGGGGATTTCCACACACTCCATACTGTAGGTCTGGCTCTTTTTTTCAATCATCATTCTGCTTTAGCGATGACTCTTGTTTAAAAACACAAAAAAAGTCCCTTTACTTCCCAATTTAAAAAAAATCACTGAAGGTTTTTACAAAGAATGTCCATTAAAATTTTCATCAATTTGACATTACTGGTATGCCCTTAGGTTCCATCTTTGTTTCATTCCAGCAGAAAACGCATTACTGATTGCTCTATGCTCTTCAACCAGGATCCGTTTCACAACCCATCAAATGGTAGGGATCAGAGAGTGGGATGCCCCTGATAAGCTTCATTTACAATTGGAAAGCAGGTTAGTAAGAGAAGAGCATTCTGTACTTCATACGCGTTCGCTGCATTTTTTCCTGCCCTCTTATTAGGCGGCATGCTGAAATGTGCACAGACCATTCAGCCAATGAACAAAACCGCATTCCCAGCCTTGAATTACTGAGCTCTCGGGAAGGCAGGACCCATTCACTTTGCAAGGTAGTCATTTTTTTGGAAACGATGTTTTTAGACTATTATAGTCCACAATAATGAATCATTTTCTATTGAGGAATTGATGGACTATTTTTTAGTGATTCATTTGGGGCTTCCTGGAAATGACGAATAAAACCAATCAAACATAATTGCAGATGGAATACGGCATCTACATTTTAGATATATGCATAATCTTGGCATGAGCATTCGAAATCGTCTAGGTTCTTTATGTTCAGGTAGCTCTAACGGCCCCAATAACTGTCTGCTTTTATGGCAAACAAAGACATGAAATGAGAATCTTCATAATTAAAATGTCTAACCATCCACACGCTTTCAGCATTTTACGCAGAACACTGCAATTTCCCTGTAAATTTGCTGAAAGAGAAGATGGAATAATAGAATTAAACATGAAGAACTAGGAAAAAAAGATTTAAAGTCTCTGCTCTAAGGAACCTATGAAACCACATACAATTAACTAATGATCTATCAAAAAGTTCTTCATATATTAATGGTGAGAAAAGACTTCCAGGCACATACGCCATTTGAAAAAAAATTCTTAAAATGGGACAAAATGTCATCAGAAACAAAGTATGGAATCCAGATGATCGGCCAGGACTATCTCTGTGGCATTTTTATGGAGAGATTCTTTCAGATAATATGTGAATACATTAATGTGTTTTCAAAAATGCTGACTGCAATATATTTGTATTCTGAATAGAAGCTATCAAAAGCGGTGTTAATAGCTGACAGAGGGTCATTTTTAAAAAACAACCTACCATGTATTCCTATAGGAAAAAAAAAGAGTAACTATCATAAGCAGGCATTCCCAGCAGGAAAAAAAATACCATAAAGGCATGATCAAACAGAGCCAAACAAACCAACTACCCATCCAACCAACCAAACAAAAACCACATTGAGATTCCATTTCACTCATTTAATTGGCAGAAAATAAAAACAGAAAATGTGAGCGTAGGAAATGCTAGTGGGGTTTTGCATCATGAACATCTCTCAGTCTTTGGTAATGAGCGTGTTGATTGATACAACTTTCTGGTAACAGTTCAGCATTTGATTGTGAAGTTCAACAACCGCCCCCCGCCCCCACACTCTATGACCCAACAGTCACACTGTGTCAGACACACAGGACACATTATTGCTGCCACGGACCAGAAGACATGCATGAGAAAGCTCACAAAGGCATCGTTTGTAACAACAAAAAAACCTAGAAACGAACCCAGTGTCCACAAATGGACCGATGGGTAAATACAATTGTGATGTCTTCACACTATGGAAGGCCCTTCCCATTCCCCCCAACAACAGTTCATGTCTGTGTTTCCTGCCCTCCGTCTGGGCTTTGCTTTGACAAATGGAAGGAAAGGGAAGAGATGCTGCACCCGAGCTTAGGCAGCTCTGAGTCATCAGGCAATGCCGGACTATCAAGCCAAATGGAGAAGCCACACAGAGAGAGGGTCTAGAAGACAGAAGGTTAAAATGAGAACATTCCAGCCAGTCACCCATTCAGCCACCCCAGTGCAAGGGGACAGAAACAGGGTCAAAGAAGGGATTCTCCTGCCCTTGTCTTGGGGACCAAGTCAACACAATGCAGCCCAGAGACACGAACCCAATGGAACACACTCTAAATTGCAGCCACAAAAAAATATGGTTTGTGTTTCGACCCACTACCTTCTGGAGTGGTTTGTTATGTAGTGAACTACAAATAAAACATTGTTTTCTTGTTATATAGTCTATATTTTTATACTTATGTGTTATAAGTATATGCACACCTGATTTTTTACTTTTTAATATAGCTTTTTAATGAACAGGAGTTTTTGAACTTAATAGAGCCACAGCACATTTTTTCCCTTTAAGAATGAACACTTTTGCAACTTATTCAAGAGAGTATTTCCCAATATAAAAATATACATATATATTTGTCTATATTTTCTCTCCAACACTGCAAAGCTTTGTCTGTGCTATTTCAAGTTGTAAGTTAGCTGGGCTTGAATTATGGATATGTTGTGATGGAAGAATTCAATTTCACGTTTCTTTCCATATGGATAACACATTTTTGCTGCTCATTTGGCCACCTCAGCCCTAAATCAAAGCAGCATAAGCGTGGATCTATTTCTACGTTCACTGTTTTGTTCTATCTGTCAATTTGGCTCTCCTTGTGCACCTTTTACCCTGTCTGAATTGCTATAACTTAAAATAAATCTCAGGGTGTAGGGAAGGCTTCTCTCCTTCTGCATTTTTTTCTCCCTCAAAAAGGCTTAACCTGTTTCAAGTTCTCTGCTCTTCTACATAAATTTTAGACTCACCGACTCTGTAGACCAGTTCGACTCTGCAGAGAAGAAATTACATCTTTATGATGTCTATTTATTCCACCTCACTGTTTTAGAGCTCTAATGATTTTTCAGTAGATTTATAATTTTCTGTGCACAGGTTTTGAGTATTTTTGTTACAGTAATTTCTAGGTATTTATTTTTTTGCTATGTATTTATCTGATTGGTTTGGTAAACACCAATTATTTTTGCATATTGACCTTGTTTTCAGTCACCTCGGTGTTTTATCTTATTACTTTCAATCCTGGTAATTTGTGGATATATTTTTCCCTCTCCATGTAAACAATCACATCTGCTACAAACGATGATTAATTGCCTCCTTCTAATTCTCATGCCTGTATGTTTCTATTATGCTTTGCTCTATTACTTCCTATGTTGTTGAATGTGCATAGTGAAAAGGGGTCTCTTCCTGATTACAACAGAAGTGCTACTTAAAATACAAATTTAGAGTTGCATTGATTGAAAATGTGCTTGCCTTACGTTGATCAAGTTCAATAACGATCCGCGTATCCCAAATATTCTAAATATTTTTGGTCTTTGAGTCTGGCCAGTGTTTTTATTTACATTTTGGCAGGATTTCCTATACCAGCCACACCAGGTTTGCCCCTGGGCGTGGCCTCGGGATTTCGGATTCACAGCCTGCAACATCATCCATCTTGGAAAAGCCTGGGGAAGATCCAGCGTTGTCCTCTAGAGGTCGCCAGTTCAGCGCTCCAGCCACTGACCTCACTCAGCTTCAAAAAGCATTATTTTTTAAATTCAAAAAATATTTTTATTCCAAAATACATTTTGAATTTAAAAACATTTTAATTCCAAAATTTCCATGCAAATAAAGAGACTTTATTCTTAGTTCATAGGCTTCTGAAATAAAATATAAGTATAGATTCCACTGCTTTGATAGATGAGTTATGAACAGGTGGGAAACGCCCAATCAGTTGAAATTCTAGCTGAACTGTTGCGAGTAGGGCCAGTGAGTAGGGCCTGTACTTGTTTAATTCAATAAATGTATGTCGCATGCAAAACCAACATCTAATTCCAAAATGTAGCTTTTAATTCTGCCCCTCCTCATCAACGATACGTAGTTTGTGAAAACTTGTTGTAACATACCACGCTTCCTTTAGGATAAACAGGTGTGTATCACAGAAGGTACAAGGCTAATGGGTAATACAAGTTAATGTACTTTATATAATATATAATATTTTAATAGAAAGTATGTGCATTTACTGAGAAATTTTACTCAAATAGTATCTATGCTTAATATTTAGGTTTCATTCAAAATCTAACATTCCCCCTTTATTTGCATCAGGACCTTCTGTTTCACATACGTGAGAATTTTCAGGTCTGTGAGATTGTCCCTGTGGTTTTAATCTGAGGGGTGTTTCAGTGCCATGTAGGGGAAGGAGGGTAATGACAGAGCCAGCTGTTGCCCTCAATAAACCTCAACATGGTGACAAAGAACCGACAATAGAATCTCAACAAAGCAGCAAACAAAGCAAAAACCGGAACAGATGCTGTTTTCAATATTATCAAACCACTCTATGTAGAAGAAATTCCCTGGAAAATTTAGCAGTGAGAACATGCCAATTTTTGATTAATCCACATTTTCCTCAGCTCTCTGCAGCTCAAGCAGAAACCTATCAGCCCCTGTGGTACTACGAGCAGAAGCAATGACGAAGTCATCCATCTGGGAGTCTGAGTCCAGATGGATACAGAGCCCAGGCAGACTTTCAAGGGAAGTGTAAGTGTGCTCAGTCAAAGGCCTGTCTGGACCAATGAGGAAACAACAGTTACTCCTGCCCAGCAAAAAGTAACTTCCAACATCGTCTCTAATGCTTTTTAATTTCGGCCTACTTAGTAGGCTTAACAAAATCCCATTGTGGTTCTGCTGCAAAGATGGGATTTTGAGAACATTTGTTTATATATATGTAACTTTCCATTAAATTTCTGAAAGTCATTCATAAAATAGGCCAAACTATCATTCCAGTTATTGTTCTATTTTATTGTACTACTCAGGAAAATCTTTTAAGGTAATTATTTCATTATATATAATATTTTCAGAGAGGTACAATATATATAAAATAATTCTGCTAACAAACTTTAAAAAGGTATGATAGTAATAAAGTCAAGAAATATATGAAACTTTAATAAAAGAAATAAACTAATAAAAGCACGATTTAGACAAAAACTGCTATGAAATATAAATAAAATAATTAGGTATACAAAAGTTCCATTTATTTAGGTCAGAAACAGTCAGGTATGTGCTTTCATATGGTTCTAACTAATATTTTATTCTATTATTATTCTTTAAAGATTTTATTTATTTATTTTAGAGAGGGGAAAGGAGGAAGAAAGAGAGGGAGAGAAACACCAATGTGCAGTTGCCTCTCATGAGCCCCTTGTTGAGGACCTGGCCTGCAACCCAGGCATATGCCCTGACTGGGAATCGAACTGGTGACCCTATGGTTTGCAGGCCAGTGATCAATCCACTGAGCCACACCAGCCAGGGCTCTATCTAATATTTTCGATATTATTGACATGCTATTTTGAAATTATGCACCCTTCTTTTATAAGGGGTATTCAATTGTTCAGTGACTGTTTACTATATTTTGTTCATTTAAAATTATAATTTAAACATTAAAATTATTTAAAAACCTATAATCCCTTTAAAAAAGAAATTCTCTCAAGAATATTGACATAAAATTAGAATCTATTTTAAAAGTAAATAAAAATCATGGGCTCTGAAAATGTACAAAATAAAAAAATATTCAATAAGTTAATTAAGTAATAGAGTTAGAGGTAGCAAAATTATTATTCCCATTAGCAAATATTGTATTTATCAAGTACTCACATATAGGTCTTTAAATGGGATTTCTAGGACTTCCTGTTAAATACCATATTTACACACAAAAAAGAAGAAATCAGCATTTCCTAGGTAACAGTTGGTTCATAATTTTAAACAGAGAAAAAGAGAGAAAATATATAGTCTCAAGAGACTTAAGTGGTGAATTAACAGCTTGAGATTGACAAACTATATATTAGAACTTGAAAGCAAATATCTAAATATTACATCTATTTTTTACCACTGCATTTTAGGATATTACTGTTCAAGGTAGATAGCAACTCGGTGTCCTTATTTTATAAATGAAATTAAGATAGGTCCCAAAAAGAAAGCATGGTTGCTTGAATTCTTCTAAGAAATCATGTAAGGATTCATCAGCCCCATGTGAAGTAAAAATTAAAATCAGTAATGTTTCATGTGTCACATTTTCTGAATTCTCTAGGTTGACGATCTTTGAGTTATAATCTGTGAACCAGCATCATCACCAGCCCGACCTGGGAACTTGCTAGAAATTCACATTCTGGGACCCCAACCCATACCTGTTCAACCAGAAACCCTACGAAAGCCCACAGATCTGCCTTTTTTGGAAAAAAAAGCTTTGCCTGTAATTCCAATGCAAGCTCAAATTTGAGAACCACTGACCTAGATAATTACTTCACCCTTTGCTTTGTTTCCCTTCTGCAAACATGCCAGTAATTGCTATGGAAATGTATTATAATATAGTCAACACGCAATTATCTCTGATATTCAGGGAGCAGAATGATTTGAACAAGAGTACCAGGGATAATCCCCATCTCTAGCTGTTAGTTTCAGACTCCGTCCCCACCTTATTCTCTCTTTTTTTTTTTTCAGAGTCCCTAATGAGAACTGTAGTTGACTGATTCTTTGTTTCCGTTCTTTTTCTCACCTGCCCACTCTCTAGTGAAGGTGCTAATGAGCAAGGAAAAAGCCTGAAGGCGAACAGCAGGAGGGAGGAGGACAATCCTGTTCTTCTAAATATTTGGGAATATGCAATGACATCAAAAACAATTAAACCAAAAAAAAACAACACTCATTTTTCCTGTCTTAAAATTTCTGAACATGTAAATATTAAATTCATTGGAAACAGTTTCTAGGGAAAATTCGAGCCGTTATAGGGGTGCTAGGATTTTCTCAAGATTCCTGCCTTATTCTTCAACTATTAGTTGCTTCTCCCACCCCCATTCCTGTGTGACCAGCTTCAATCTATCCGGTTCTCTAACTGCTGTCAAACAAGGCCTTTCCTTCCTTCTCTCCAAATCTCTACAAATGTTCATCTCTCTGTTCAGTTGGTTTTGAATGCTACTCTGTAAACCTACTTGGAAACATATGAAAAAGGATAGAAAAGTACAATAACATTAAACACCAAGCCGTGGTTGTAGGTATAATTATAAAAGTATTTCAGGGTTTTGGCATATCAAATAAACCTCAGTTTGAAGGGTATTACTTGGCGTCTCTGTAGTATTGCTTCCTGCAAAGTGGTAGCAAGAGACTCTTTTTAGGAAATTCTTCTGTGATTTTGAGTAAAATATAACATATCATAATAAAGCTGAATTCTTCTTTTTCTGTACTCTTTTGTATTTGATTTAAAAGATAACGAGTCCCCCGAAAGCCTAATATCATTACCTTGTAAATATTGAAAATGACTTTAAGAACACCCCTCCCTGGATACATGAGTATTGCAAATTCTTTAGCTCTTAGTACAGTTAAGAGCTCTGGATAAGATGATTTGCAGGTTGGTGCAATGATATCGATGAGGTTATCATTATCAGCATGGATGCTGAGGCCATTTCTACTGTCCATGGTAATACTTCTATCTTAATTCTAATTCTCTTTCTGCAATGCTGAGGTATGTGCCATATTTGATGTGATTAAGATCATTGATCTCTGCCAGATGTCTTTGTGGAAATCAAAGTAAAACAAAGCAAATTGCCAAGATCACAGTCACTTGTTTACTATATTAATGCTTTCAAGGTTGAGAACAGAAATGCACTCTGGGACGCTGACACCATCGATGATGTTTTAGTGTAAATTATGATAACTGCTCTTGTTTAAAACGTGATCACTTTTTCTTCAAAATTATTTGCCTGAGAAGCTCTTATCTAAATGTCTCTGTTAATGTTTAAGTCTGAAACGTTAAACAAATAGAATGTGTTCCAAATGATCTTCAGGAATTCTCGTTTTTCAAAACCTTATCTGTTGAAACTGAATGCGAATTCTGATAAAGAGTCAAAAGTGTTTGGAGCCAATTCTGGGGAGCAGACGAAGTAATCGAGACTCACTGGAAATAAAACACTACCTCACTGGGCTATCTCCAACAGACCCTGAAGTTTCTCGACATCTAAACTATGGCACAAGCTGCGTTTGCTTCCAGGAACTGAAACGGATTCCCAGCCCCAAAGCCCAGGGCGCTGATCCCAGAGATCAAGATGACGATGGGGCACTGCGTGCAACAAGGACCTGGAGCCAGAGGGCCCAGCGCGGCTGGAGGAGTAATTGCCTGAAGGAATTGAATCGCCGTGGCCCCAGGACTATGAATACAGAAGCTCCTCCCAGTCGGGGAGAAGCTGCCCGTGGACGGTGGGCTCACCCTTCTGCATGCCCCGATCTAAGAATAAAGTGTCTGCTGTTTTACTGACCTCTCTATTGGTGTGAATGGCACTGGTGGAAGGACCTTGATTGGGTCCCCGGCCCGGAAGGGGCAGTAACAACTGTAGCACAAAAAGTGGAAGGTGTTTGTGTAGGCAGAAGGTCAAGGCCATTCCCTCTGTTGGCTTTTGGCAGAATTAAATGAATTAGTTATGAGCTCCGTTTTCATTTGTTTTACGGATTTTCTGGTTTACCTATGTACTATAAGAGTATTGACAAAAGCGCACAGCAAACGCTACCTAATGCATTCAAACCATATGAAATGTACTCCATTTCATAATGTAATCAGTCATGAATGAAGCCACCATAAATGATGGAAAGCGGTAGAATCTGCAGCACAGCCTGTCAAGGACCTTTGTTTCAGCCTTCTGGAAATACATGTCACCAAGGGACATTCTTGACGAGGAGAAGGTAAACGTGAAAATATCCTTGGAAACGCAAGTTTGCCCTGTAGACGTCTTCGCGATCTCTATTTGGGTTTCGTTTTCTGCGGCGCCTGGGCGCTCGGCACTGTCGCCTGAAACAGCGCGCGGCGGTGCGTGCGATCCTCGGTGTCATCCCTGAATTTTAAATAAAGATGTATGTGTTTTGCACCTGTCATCTGACAGAATGAACAAAGCAGTGATGCATTTTTAATAAACCAGCATTAGTTTTTCTGTTAAACACGTGGAGGCCTCCTCCTGAAAGCTGGCAGCTGTTGTCCCGCTGACATGCGGCCAGACTGGAGGAAACGGACTCCTACCATTTCTAGCCCACGCTCAACTATGTGCTCATGCAGCCTTACATATCTGGAAATCCGAAGATTTCTGCCTATATTTAAATCCGAATCTTAACTATTTTTTATACCATAGTCCTGAAAAGTAAATCCGTGTACACTACTGGCATTAAAACATCCACTATGTTAGACAGAGACCAGTTGCTGTTACTGATCGCAAACCCCCCAAAAACTCAGCGGCTTCCAACAACATGTTATTATTCTCACAGATTTTGAGTATCGGGAATTCAGACAGGTTATGGCAAGGGTGACGGTGTTTTGTGCTGTGATGTCTGGAAACTCGGCTCTGAAAACTAGAAGGCTGGCCGCGACTCCAGAAGTGGGTTTGGAACCGGCCACGGGCTCCTTTGCTTACACGTCTGTCTCGCTGCTGGGCCGCGGAGGCTGGAGACTAAGGACCTCTGTGCAGCTCGGCCCCCCCCTTGCCCCGCCGACTCGGGGGCGGGTGTGAGAATTCCGGCAGGAGAAGCACAGAGGGTGGCCATGCATTGTTACATCACTCACTCTTGCATTCGTTTATCCGGCTGACATGGACTGGAAACGCGTCCTGTGCTGGCCAACGTCTTACTCGTGGATGAGGACGCAACCGTGCGGAACAGGATAAAACCCGCTGCATGTAGGAGGTGTGTATTCTAGTTGGAGAAAGGGAAAATAAACCAATATACTACGGTATAACCCCGGGGCAGTGAAGTTGCCAGGTGACTTATGTAATAAGTCCTTTGTGAACTAACTCACGTCTAAATGGCAACTGGCACCTACTGAAGCTTCCGTTCAGGTACAAAAAGTCACATGCCATCGTCCTTGGAGAGACGAGAGACCTTCTCCGACGACGTGCCACACCTGCAGCTGTCTCCCAGGTGACATTCTCCGACGCTGTATTCCGTTAGAATTTCTAAGGTTCCCCCCGTCTAGGCCAGTGCGTCCTGGCCCTGACAAAGGTGGGGTGTCTCAAATCAAGGCCATCAAAGTTTCTGTGCAATCACTGCCCATGAATTTGGAATGTTCCCAAAATTATCTTCAGCTACTGCCAAATGCCAGAACCTATATTGCTGAGGGTAGCAATTATACGTTGTATTTTTCAGTGCCTGATAATGGTATCATGAAACACCCCTTTTCATTTTAGCAAGTCTTTGCTTTCAGGTTCTTTACCCAACCAGGCACGTCTTAGGGCCAAGGTTCTGGTAGAGGATGGGAATGGCTAATGAGGACCAATGTGAAAATATCTCTATTTCTGCTGAATAAATCTCAAAAACGCAGTGTATGAATGATAAAATGTAACTATAACCATTTGTTTTCTAATGACAATCCCCATTTAATTTAAATGTCATTAACTTTGACTTATTACCATAAGTCATTCTAATCTATTCTAATACATCAATCTGTGTCTTTCCATCCAGCTGGCATTCCACTATTCATGGTGTGTATCACGATGTATCTTGGGAAAGGAGACATACATATGATTGTACCAGTGGGAAGGAGAAACTATGTAACACCATTTGTATGCAGTGGAAAATATACAGCGAAGTCATACATTTTTTTAAAAAAATGGGAAGCACAACTTTTCTGCAAACATTTAAATTCCAGAATTTCTGCCAATACCCAAACTCTAGAATTTGCATGGTAATTTCATGACACCCAAACTCCTTGTGAGCAGGTTCTAAGTATATTAAGGAAAAACTTTGCTGCCAATTAAGCACACATTAAGACATTCTATATTTATATTTAAAATTATGGTATGACATTATATTTATATATGTATATGTGTGTGTGTGTGCATATATATATATATATATATATATATATATATATATATAACTAAAACATTCATTCTAGTGTATTCCCTACAAATATACTGAACTCTGGCCATGGCAACATGGATTCACTTAATACCAGAACATTCTCAGAGAGAACTTCTACACAAATTAAGTCCTACAATTTTGCAATTTGTTTTTAGTTGTCCATATTTAAAATACTGTATATTGTACCCAAAACAATATTTTTATTGAACAGGGTGGGTGAAAATGTATATTTGTATGAGGTTATTACAGTGTACAATGGAATTTTCTTCTTAATGCTTATTTCTTCTTTCAAAAAAAGAAAATTAACTCTCATATATGCCAAGTAAAACTAATTTGTTACAATACATAAAAGTATGAAATATTTTGTCTGTATTTAACAGCTTTCCCTTGTATACTTTAAATTCAAATTTAACACTCAACGGTACTAAAGAAGATGATGATTTACCCTGGAGACATTGGCCTTTCTGTTGTGTGTTATTTGTGTAAAAATACTACATTGTACAAGATTATTCATGTTCTGACTGAAAAGAAACAAGCACTTGCTTAGTCTGTTCAAATGGGAACAATCTTCTGGAATGGATACACCTCCAATAGCTCATAAATATTTATAGATTCTTAAGCAAAGAAACACATAGCACCTTGCATATTATGATCACAGTTTTGTTAACAGTTCACAAGTTTCATGTTCTCCTTTGAGGTTTCAGTCTCTGATCTACTTTTGAAAGATTGGGTAAAATAACATATTAGATTTAAAGCAATGGAGGCATTTTTGCAAGTAAAATATATGCTGTCATGGTTCTTATCACTTGGGATCTCTAGACCTGAAGAATACAGTTTAGATTTTTATGCTGGAAAATGTATAAGATTAATTTTTATCTGTCTTCCTAGACTCTGGGACCTTTTGCAAGCTCTTACAAATTTCATAGAGAATCTAGAAGGACCAGATCTGTATTATAAACTTCAAAACAAATGTGAACACAATTAGACCACAGACAAGGAAAAATACATAAATACAAGGAGAGCACTAAAGTGTTTTCTTTCAAACAATTCATTTGTTAAATGCCTCTGTTCATATTTTTCTGCATTCTAGTGTCTGAGAATAATTATCAGAAGTTATAATATTTACAATTTTCAAAGAACAGCTCTTATGAATTATAAAGAATTTTCATCAAAGGTAGTATTAGCATGAATTTGTAGCAACATTTGAACACACTTATCTAAACATTAAGACTTCCAAATTAAATAGAACTAAGGATGTTGGCTGATAAAATTATTTTTGTCGGCAGTTTGCTACTGAGCGTTATTGTTAAGCGTGGTGGGATGTTAACAAACTGAAGATTTCTCACTTTCTATTTTGGAAACACGTCTGCCACCTTATGAACAAAGCAAGGCTAGTCTGCAGAAGGATGATAGGCGGTCTTTTGCCCCTAGAGGCCCAAGCGATAGCCAAACAACTGCTAGGCTTGCGAGTGAGGCCATCCCAGATTTTCCTGCTGCCCGCTGACCAATCAGGCCACTGGAGATGCATCCGCGCGAGGCCAGCAAGGCTCAGCCGCACCAGCTCGGATACGCAGCACGACTGTCCTCGCGGTAAGGTGCGCGGGCTGTGCGAGAGATGCCACGTGCCTTCGTTACTCACGCGAGGCTTCGGAACCCCCCCAGGCAGTGGCTGGAGAACTGGATTCCTGAGCTGAGTACTGGTGGACGGAGGACCAATACATCATTGCCGAAAAAGTAGCAAACCGTGGCTCCGCACACCTTCCAGGGCAGAGTCCCACCGATCTGTTTTTCTATCCTCCATGCCAAGTCCACAATTACTGTAGTTTCATAACACAGGGTGGGGCACAAGTGGGGTTCCAGCTGTTCACGTGGAAAATAACGCAATATTTAATAATGCAAGAATAAACTCTGAGTTTTATACACTCACAACTGTAAACCGACTTTGCCCCACCCCACTGTCCAGTTCAAGAGGTCTCGAGGGCCACTTCGAGATTCATAAACCAACAGAAAGGCTCACAGAGCTCAGAAGAGTTGCTGGGCTCCATGACCCCAGTCTGTCCCAGGGAGAGGAAGCAGGTGACACTAAGCAACAGGAAAAGGCCTTTCGGGGAGGGGGGCAGGGGGGAGCAGAACAGGCTGGAGACTGTACATGTTACTAGACTCCTATGAGATTCTAGGAAGCTCATATGAGCCCGGATGCTCAGAGATTTAACGGGGGATGATCACGCAGACATGACTGACCGCGCACATAGGTGATGTAGGTCTCCAGCCTCTCCGGAGGGCGAACCGGCCCTGGTGCCCCGTGACCGCCACCGTAAGTCACATGCTCCAGGCTAAGTGGCAGAGCGCCGGGCCCCCAGGTGAACACAGACGTCTCGTCAGGCAGGCTTAGAAGTCAGCCCCCAAGGGATGAGGGCAAAGGGACACCCCTCTCTGGACAAGATTAGTATCCTTTACTGCTCACATATCTTGAGACTTGGTAGACTGTGTCCAACATTCTGCTTCATTTATTAAGATTTCCTTTGACATTGTTGAATCTTTAAATTTTCTTATAAATTCTAGAGGCCATTTGCGAATTTTCATAACATGTTTTGACTTTGTTGGGTCAAGGTTACCATGAAACAAGATTTCATATGGAAAGTGTTTCAAAGTGTCCGTGCTGCCTTTGGGTGGGCCCTGAGCTTCAGGGAGAAGAACAGTGTGGAGTTTGGAGATGCTTTATGGGATACTTGCTGTTTTCATCAAGCTTTAAATAATGGTGAGTTTGAAGTTGTTGAGAAATGAAGCAAGCATAGATGTCAGGAGTGTGACATGAAATCGCCTTGAAAAATTGTTGGGCATAAAATTCATCACAATTGCAACAACTTGCATTGATGATAGCAAAGGATTTAAGCGATTTGAATAATCACACAACATGGCAAAGTCCTCCGGATTCCATCATACTGTTTAAAGAATCTGAATCGTACATTTAGTGAATCCATTCTATCATGTCTAATACAGCAATAGTTATTTAGACAAAGCAGAACAAAGAGGAAGCCCTACCCGAAACAGGAAATAAAAGTATGCAATGCTTTGTGAAGGCAATGAAACAATTTTAAAGATATTTACACATTTTGTGTATGAAATCTATCAAATTGTCAACAACTGTGTTATTCTTAAGTGCCGGGCATTGTTCTAAGCTCTTGGTAAGTTTTAACTTCTTTATTGTTGAGAACCTTATGAGGGTTGTTATTACGCATATTTTGTCAATCCACAACAACAAGTAGTGTATGTACTTCCTCTCTGTATAAATTTTGAACATTGTGAGCCAATTACCCTGGTGAATTGGGTACAAATACAGTGATCGCTGGTACCTTCATAATGCATCAAAAAGTCAAGAGCACTTGTTTTTTCCCTCAAGAGATGGTGTAGCGAGTTTGGAGATCTATAAACCTCCAGAAAGTTAAATTGTCTCCCTCACCACACTTAGGTACTATCAAAAGACAAATTTTCAACCTTCCTCAAAGAATACACAGTTCACTAGATCTGCAGGCAGAATCGTTATTTTACTTAGTCTACTATGTAATTTGCAGGAATTACTGTTACAGCAGCAGAAAGCACTAGAAAAGCATCTGAAATTATTTTTCACTCAGCACTATATATTTCTCTACGTAATGATGATAGCGTGCCATTCATACCGACAGATTTATGGCTGTGTCAGTTCATATGAAGCCCATTGGGACAATGAGAAAAGGTAATCTAAAGAGAAGATAATTTCTTCTGATTCTCAAGAATCCATGCCCCACTGTAAGGCATCAAAATCACTGTCAGATTATTCTAACCTGTATAGCATTGCATCTCAGGAGACGTTGGTTATCATAGTACAAGTACCTAAAGCTACATTTATTCTAATAGTCTTTGTCAGGCACCTAAATAAATGAGTGGTTAGTGAACATATAGTGTAGTGCTTGCTAATTATTTTTTCTGCAAAAAAACTTATGCTAGAAGAGGGGGGAAGATGGCGGCCAGACAGGTGGGAGTGGAGTCCACTTCCCCCTGCGCACGGGTGAAACTCCTCCCTGATCTTCTGAGGAACAGAGTGAACAGCCAACGGTATCCCAGCATACATGAAGACTGGAGACCAAAGAATGATGCCAGAAGAATAGGAATATCCTTGACACATGTCTGTCTGTCTAAAATGAATGCAGTCATGGATCATCCATAAGGATGATTGGCCATGCATCCTTATGGCCAATGTTTATAATTTTTCACATGTAGCTCACTGCACGACCTCACCTTCTTAAGAGAAAAAAAAGTTCTTTGTTTTGTAAAGTGTTTTCCAAGTAATGTTTACATGCATTAACTCTATTAATCTTCATACTTTAGCACACTTTATCATTCTGTAAAGGTAGGATAGAGTTTAATATTAAATAAAAAATTTTCAATAAGTTTTTCTCTCCTTAGGAAGTACTAGGTTTTTTAATTAAAAAATATTTCCAGACCATAAGAACAATTTGTTGCTTTATATGCATTACATCTTATATGTTGCATGGGTATTATATAATTCTAACTTAATTTTAAAATAAAGCCAAGGCATTGCAGATTGTAAAATTATTTCTAATGCAATTGTTCTTTCTTTTATACAATTAGTACAAATTGCACATTTTCACTAAATAGCCTCAACATATTAGTGTGTAACTTCAGAAAGTTTTCTTCTCTTTTGCATCTATTTGTACAACGTATGCTTTCTATGTAGTGTGTCTTTATTTCATTCCACGTGGATCATATATTTCTAGAAACTGTTCTGAGCCTTCCTCTTCATTTTACCTTTCCTCCTCTACTTTTGTAGACTGTGGCTGCAGATCAATGTAATTTCATTGCAGAGCCTAACCGCTCAGAACCAGGTGGGAGCTTTCTCAGGTGACCAGGCTAAACAGGAGGAAGAATGGCACTCACATGGGGAAAGAATAGAGAATGAAGTCAGACAGCAGTGAGATACATGATACCAGGCTGGCGACTTTAAAATTGTTTTGCAATTCTATTTTTGCATGGTTGACTGTGTGTTTTTTAAGAAATGTTTGCTCCACTAATTCTCACATTCTCTTATTGTTTGTCAGGTATATGTTGGTGCTTTTTCTGATTTCCTCAATCTTTTGTGACTGTTTTAAACATAGATTTATTGAGTTATCACCATAAGACAAATCATAGAGAACATTCTAGAATGGGTCTTTCCCATTTCAGGTGAGGGTAACTACCCTTTCCCACAATGATAGCTAATTTTATCTCCTGTCTGTGCTCAGATGTCTTACATTTCTTTATCTTAGTTTCTAGTCTTACTTCCACTTCAATAACTCATTTTTTCCATTTAAATTTCAAAATGCTTACCATTCCGCAATAGTCTTTCTCGCTATTGATAAACTAGTTTCATCTCATCTTTTGAGCAAGAATTCATAGCAGCCAAACAAACCACAATTTATTGACTGTATGATTTGATAGCTCAATATAGACTACAACATTATTTCAAACATATTGTATTTTATTTGAGACCAATCAACCTTCATTCTAATATAGAGTATTACATACCCTGTGTTGTAAACACAGTGTTCAGAAAACTACACAAATTAGTTAAATTATTTGCATGACATCATTGTCCAGAAAAGTGTTCTTTGGGTTAGAAGGTGCTAGGCAAACAGGGCGTTTTTAGATCTTGTATTCTGCTTATTACATATGTGAAATAATAGAGGTAAAACTAGCTTCATTGTAAATCTGCTTTTACTTCCCTAATTATTATTTTTTTCACTAGGAAACAGTATATTTACAAGCATAAGGAATCCCATGAAATGGAACAGCAATGCAGTTACAGAATATTTCTTTGTCTGATCACAGTATCTCCAAGGTGGAGGTTGGAAGGCATGTTCTATCATTTCACTGAACTGCAAAGGCTGTGTTGTGTTTTGTACGTGTGCACTTTGATAACTTTAGACACCGGACATTGTTTCAGAGAGGGTGACCATGGCAGCGAACGGTGTGAACAAAGACCCTGCCTCCTGAACTTCTCACAATCTGATGGGTCAGCCAATCGACAAATATACACCACGATGACGCGATTTAAGCAATAAAATGCGCAGTGAGAAAAATAAGGCAGACTACGGAGTCAGACAACCTGGGGATGTTTTTCTAAAGAGAGTTCAGTGGAGGAGACACCAGAAGCATCAGCAGGCTTGCCATAGAGGTGCCCTATCATGGTGTCCAACCCGCGGCCCACGGGCCACATGCGGCCCAGGATGGCTATGAATGCAGCCCAACGCAAAATCATAAATTTTCTTAAAACTTGATGAGACTTTGCTGTGATTACATGTTGCAATGCTTCTAACGTGTGGCCCAAGACAACTCTTCTTCTTCCAGGGGGGGCCCTGAGATGCCGAAAGGTCGGCCGCCCCTGCGTGTGGATGCAGGGTATCAGCCACGCTACTGTGCACCGCAGGCACACAGCTCATTTGCATGCATCATGCTACTTGACCCACAAAACTATTTTATTCAGTTGAGGAAATGATGCTGAAGGAAATTAAATGTCACACACGACACCGTGCAACTATAAAACAGCCTAGCCGGCATGTGAACACTGGCGTAAGTGACAGTGAAGTCTCTAGCCCATGCATTGTTCTGTTTCCCATGGTCCCATTTTCTCCGTTCCTTCCTTCGATACATTGACTGATTTCCAGTGTTCTCTCATTCTAGGACAAATAATTCAGCACAGAAAATGGGTCCTATTTTTTGTGTCTACCTTTGGTCAAGGGGTGAATCGATGCTATGAGCAAAAGTTGGCATCTGATAGGAAGTATATTCTGTTGATGTGAAATGTGACGACGTTGCAGCTGGTGTGGCGGGGAGCCTTGACCCTTCCTCGGCCACTCAGAGACTGTGCCCTGGGAATCTAGGGTTTGTACGAAGGTAGAAAGAAGAAAAGAAGATCCTTCTAGCAGCCTAGAATTGGGAGGCTTTGTTTTTCTTATGTGAAATGAATAACAGGGAATGCCGATGCGCTAAAAAAAAAAAGTTACAAGAAGTCAATTCAAAAGCATTAGAAATTGGAAAACCAAAGAACCAAAGAAAATACCCACGTTTTATGTTTCTGATAGCTCTCCCTATTTTGTTTACAGTTCATCCTTGGGTCCCAGCTGCTCTCCCTCCGATAGGAGACATCCTTTTGTATTTTTTTTTCAAGTCCTATTTTTCTTAGGTTAGGCCAAGTTAATTTCTGTTCCTGGAAATTTAAAATGCCCCAGCTAAGAAGTACTTAATTACAAAATTGTGGAATTAAACAGGAGTCATGCCTAGAAGCAAACTCTAAGAAAATGTTTAAGTCTGCATTTTACATAAAAATCTATAATGAGAGGAAAGAAAAGAAGCTGGAATTTGTCATGCAAGCCATGTATGCAAGTTGTCAGAGAAAAATACCAGTGTTCAAGTGTTTTCTGAAGTACCGGAGAGTGCTCTGTCTAGATACACAGAGAAAATTCTCTACAGGTTACATTTATCCAGGATGTACAGCTGAAATAATATAAAGGCTGGGCTGTTTGCTTGACAAGACTTGTTGACAATGAAATTTTAGTGTTTTTGAATGCAGAGTAAGACGCAGTGAGCGATAGGACAGGGGACTGTATTTTGATTTAATATGCTGTTTAGCTGAAGAATGCCAGTTACTGATTGGCATTTAAGTGACTAAAAGCTATTTTCTGGATTAATCATTTTAACAAATATTTATCTGATTTCAAGAGCTATTTCATGTGTGGGAAAGCTACCCTGTGTCATAGGGGATCTAATGGGTTATAGCTTTAAATTGTAGCAGTTCATGGAGGAGTATGAACTCGGAGATGCATGCAGAAAAAAAAGTAGGAGTTAATAAGAGCTGGCAGTGGCAAAATGACCTTAGTGATCAAACACGTGATTACCAGATGCCGACGGAAATTGTAACAACCTGGTGACAGCACATTAGAGAACATTAAAAAGCAAATCAGCAAGCAGGCCAGTGAACAAAAAATATCTTTTTTTAAAGGTGAATAGAGAAATGCTAACAGTTAAAATATCAAGCAGAATTATGCAGTTCCCTCTTAATTTCCTATTTTTTTTAACAAACCAAATTGTTGTTCAAGCTTTGACTCATGATGTATTTTGATCCAGGGATTATGAAGTTCATTCCACGATTTAGTGCAATTTTTTCTTTTTCATTTTCCATCTGTAAAGGATGTGCTACATTTGTTCAATGTTAAGACTTCATCAAAAGAGAATTAAGTCAATATGTTTTCCTGTTTTAATGTTTATTGAATAGCTGTCACTAAATATTATAAAGACGGAAAATTTTTTCCCAACAAAAAGTAAAAGATAAGCCAGCAACAACATTGTGGAATACGTTAATTGAAGGGTATACTAAAAAACGAATTTATGTTTCTAATTTTAAAACCTTTTAGTCTTTCATGTTTATGGCCGTTATGTTATAATTATATTTTATCATTCATTAGTACGCTCTGCATGCCTTTTATGTGATCATCGATTTTGATGTTGATTGTTATTATACTTAAACAACTTTTATAAAATGGATCCTGGTGCTTTTTATATTAAAAATATTCATATTCTTAATTACTCAATGCTAAGTTAATTGAGACATTTTAGTATTCCCTAGATTGGAATTAAATTAAAATTAACTTCTATGAGGTGGCTAAAAGGTACCTAGCCCTTCCCTGTACTACCTGCAGCGCTGTGGTACTTGTCTGCAAAACCCAGTACCGAGCCACGGAGGGATGCAGAGAACCAACCTTCGGCTGCTCGAGACGCCCCGTAATCCTATAAAACGTGAACTACATGACTGAGAATCGATTTCATTCTCCCTGAAAAAGCAGAGTTAAGAACATTCAAATCAGGTTTTAGTTGATAGTCTAGCTGAGCGTCAACCTGGAATTTGTTTCCTCTCCCAAAAAGTCAGCCTATCGTGCTTCTGAACTGCTGTCGTTGATGTTCCTGATTCCTAGTCAGTTACTCAGATTCCAGAAAGTCCTTGTGAAAATGTAAATGGAAGATAAAAAAGTAGGATAAGGGATGTATCCCACCAAGCCTATGGTATACTTTATCTCACCATTTGTTACACACGCTATTTATCAAAACAGAGACAGAATTCTAAGGGAATAGCACTTACGGTGCGTTTTGATGAGAAGCAGAGAGACAAGAATTAACAGGCTGCGGAAATGCCTAGAGACCTGTGAGCACGTCACACCCAGAACTACGTTATGTCTGCATCAGGGTCGAAGGCTGATGCTGGGCCTTGTCTAAGGTCACCTGTGCCCATGTGACGAACTTACCCTGGCATGCCTCAGCAAACTTGTTCTTTGCTTTCACATCTTATTAAGATACATCTGAAAACAACAGAGATGATGGGCACTGCTGGTCCCAGTGCTATGGATACAGGGGGAAAATAAGATAATCCAAATTTTTATCACCTGATTCAACAGATGCATGGTCAAGGTTTCCAAGTTGATGCTTGGAAGAAAGTCATACATACATACATATGTGTGTGTACATACACACACACACACACACACATATATATATATATATATAATTCTATAGATTCATTATCTTGCTGCTAAGAGAAAATTTTCTACATTCAAAAAAGGCCTCTTTTCAATATTTGTAATAAGAGTTGGCATTTACTACAAATATATGGTAGTTATAAAACTATGTAAAAATAAAGAATATCATTTTCTTTTTTATTCTAGGGGAGTCTTCTCTACCCTGAACCCTTCCCCCTTGCTCTAGGCATTGCGGTCATAACACTGGCCAACAGGATTTTCTGGGGTGACATTACCATCCTTTAACATAACGCCAGCATCTCCAAACAACGGATGTGGAACTAAGAGAAATCACGGAATGGAAAAAAAAATATCTGACTGAGAACTGGATGATGTTAGGCAAACAATAAATGTGTAGTGCAATTTAAAAACTTGTTTTGTTTCAATGCCTGGGTAAAATAATACCTTATAGAGAGTATTGTGTTTAGCAATGCTTTGAAGTAAAACAATTTTTTAAAAATTTTCTTTAATTTATCAGAGTGCATTGCTAACAAAATTAGATAGCTCTCAGGTGTACAATTCTGTCCTACATCATCTGCGTATCATATTGTGTGTTCACCGCCCAAAGTCAAGTCCCCACTGAGTGGGTGAAAAAGCTGGTACATTTACACAACGGGATGTAACAAGGCCGTAAAAAAAGAAGGAAATCCCACATTTTGTGACAGCCTGGATGGACCTGGAGAGTATTATGCTAAGCAAAATAAGCCAGCTAGAGAAAGACAAATGCTATGTGATTTCATGCGTATGCAGAATCCACTGAACAAAATACCTGGCGAACAAAATGGAAACAAAGGCATGGACACACGGAACAGACTGACAGCTGTCTGAGGGGAGGGGTTTGGGGGGCAGGTGAAAAAAAAGGAAGGGGCTCAGGAAAGTCAGTTTTTCATCTCACGTTGAAGAATTTTGGGAATTCCCATTCATTGGACACTGGTGCTAGTATTATTTCTGAAGGCATGCATTCCAATCATCCTCTAAACTCCTGTAGTACTGTGAGCCAGACTCATTTATTACAGGAACTCAGACTCCCAGTTGCTGCCTCGGCACAGGGAGACACACAGACCCTGGCTGAAAATATCTTTGCTTGTATGTTTCTGTAAGGTCACCTTTCTCCGTATCCAACATTCGATTTGGAGTGATATCATTTTTGGTTAATGTACCTTTTCCCAGAAGACTTTAGACTTCAAAATTTACTATGGGTGAGATTTTACTGCAATGTGACATCATTTGTGGCTACTTAAAAATGGGCCAATTTCCTGCTTTCTGAAGGAAAA
Organism: Phyllostomus hastatus; assembly: GCF_019186645.2. Classification (NCBI taxonomy): domain Eukaryota; kingdom Metazoa; phylum Chordata; class Mammalia; order Chiroptera; family Phyllostomidae; genus Phyllostomus; species Phyllostomus hastatus. The sequence goes on along the minus strand of NW_025333607.1, from coordinate 18,887,191 downwards.
CTTGGGGGACAAAACACCCCGTGCCTCGTGTCTGGGCCTGGGCCTTTATCGGCTTGTATCGATCATCACCGATCATTACAATGTCTGCTCAGGGGAAACACTGAGTACTTGTTTTCATTGCTTAGAATCTATTTCAAGGATACACCCAGTTCACAAACGTGTACTCATTTCCATTGGTATTTATATACATACTTAAAATGTCATTGGGGAAAAGCAACTTGGAAGTGTGTCCTGCATACATCACCTCCGTTTTCAAATTTCTATAATTATTTTGAGGCATAAAATCTATCTGGTCATAACCCGAGGGAAACTGGGGGCCCACCCTCTCACAGCGGGCCATCTCTTGCCCCGGTGACAGGCAGATCTGTCACCAGGAGAGGTGATTTATCTCCTCTGATTTCATCCTGTAAAGATGCCCGACACAAGGTGAAGTGATAATTTTCCTCCGAGTTAACATGTCCAATGTCTCATTTTTCATTCTAGTCCTTGGGAAATGACACCGAACACTAAATTGGGAACTAATTTGGGTTGTGAGGTTTGGCTGCCTGCCCGTTTCTCTGGGAAAACAAGCAAATTATCTGTACTTTTAAGTCAGAGAAGTTACACGATGCCTGGGTCTGGCAAGTGGTTCCAAGGGTTTCTGTCTGCTTTAAACCCACACTGGAGAAACAAAAGAAGACCACATGGCAGGGAACGTGGCAAAAAAACATATGTTTTGTTTGAAAATTAATAAAAAAAATATGAAAAGTACTGTTTTGGGGGAAAGACAGCTAATGGAGAATGTCGTGAGAGAGAAAGACAGGAAGTCTGTGTGTCTACAATGAAAAGACGCAATTGATTCAGTTTTAGGGGAAAAACACCATTATCTGAGAGTGAAAATTCCACCAATGACAATGTTATTTTCATCCAAAAAGAAACCTCGTTTATGAACATTTTTCTGACTCTGGAACACAATTTTATAATTCATTTTCCAAATGCACTTATGTTGGCACATAAACAGAAAGTAAATTACAACATGTGTTTGTATAGAGAAAAGATCGATGTGTTAAAACTAAATTTTAACCTACAGAAGCGTGTATTTTTCCATGATCGATACTTGATCATGGGTTATAATTTATTGGGTAAGTGTATCAGCAGCGAGACAATTAGAATTAGTAAAGTTACATGACTTTAAGAAGTCATATGAACATAAACTAAGAATAGAGAAAGGTGGTCCTTTTTAAAGTTTATCATTATTTTACAAGATGGACATGCTAAAGAAATATCCAGTAATTGGCATCTGAGAATTTTGCAAGTCATTTCTGTTGGCCCTGGCTTCATGTGAAACCCATAATCTAAACAGTCTAAATAATGGCAAAAAGTGAATATAAAAAAGTAGAGGACTAAGGCGCTGGCTAGTGTAGCTCGGTGGATTGAGCACAGGCCTGCAAACCAAAGCATCACCAGTTCAATTCCCAGTCAGGGCACATGCCTGGGTTGCAGGCCAGGTCCCCAGGAGGGGGTGTGCTAGAGGCGTCCACACATTGATGTTTCTCTCCCCTTCTTTCTCCCTTCCCCTCTCTCTGAAATAAATAAAATCTAAAAAAAAATGTAGAGGAATAGCTAATGTTACTGAAAGCTTACTATTTTCAGGTGGTAGGTACAATGCTCTGCGTGGATTATTGTATTTATTCCTTACAACATCTCTATGAAGTAGGGACCATTAGTTGCATTCTTTTTTGGTTGGGAAAAATAAGACATTGAACAAATAATTTTCTCAAGATCTCAGACTTAGTAAGTGGCGGAGTCAGAATGCAAACGTGTCTTGAGCATGATTTTTTTAACCTTCGACCAATAACAAGCAAAAAGTGACAAACTGCCTACAAGAATCTAGCATCACAAAAGAGAATGGCAATGTGTCCAGAGAGCAACTGGAAAAAGAGGTGGCATTTCAGCTGCTATTCAAAGCTACAATTTCCTCAAGCTGGAGCAGAGAGATGGAAAGTTTCTTCCAGCAGACATAACTTTATGAACAAAGGCAAGAAAAGAGGAGAGTTCCTCTTCTTTGTAATAACACGTGTTCCAGTCTGTCTAGAGCATGAGTTTCAGAGAGACGACCTGAAGGAGATGAAGCCCCGGAGAAGTGTTTGTGGTCAGATCCTTGACTTCCAAGTCCATTGCCAAACACAGCTACAAAGACAGGAAGACTGCTACGTAACCAAGTATGCTTGCTTGTACCAGGGATGGGATTCAAATCAGTGGGAAGAGGGGCAATTCTTTGTTAAACTGGCTGGAAAAATGGTTAACAATATAGAGAAATAATAGACTCATATGCCTACCCAGCATAATGTACTGAATCCAGTTAAATCTGAATGCAAGTGTTAGATGTGACTGGTGGAGGGTTCTTCAAGTCTGGCTGAAGTATTTTCTAGTGGACCTTATTTTTTACCACTTTGTGTCCATGACCCCTAAGTACTGGCATCATACAATGAAACTGGAAAAGAAAGCTCTCTACCTGGATAGCTTATATCATAAATATAAAGCATAATTATATCATATTTTCATCATTTTTGCTATTATTTACAAGTTTCACATTTCTAATAACTGATTCTATGTTGCAATATTTGCATCATTTCTCAGACAAAGCATAAGACTACACTGATTACTATCACAAATAACAAAGTAAACACTTAAGTTTAGATGGTATTTCTTCAACTGTTAGCTCATTTGTTACCTTGAAGTCAGATACATTTGTGAAAAAATAGAAATATAATAATATCATCACTGCCCCTGTGTTTTAAGAAGGTTTCTGGTGAAAATGTATCATTACACTCATTTCTCCTCTAATTTGATAATTGTTGTTTGGACGCCTCTATGGAGTGCTTGGTTTTCAGGGCATTCTGATCACGTATTTTTTATCTTGCATTTGTAGGCGTGTGTGGGTGTAATATTAATACAAGGTACGCTGGATTCCAGGCAGACGTTTTTATGAAACTGCTGTCACCTAAATGAATACAAATGCTTTGGACAAAGCATAAACAAAAAATGTTCTTCAAAAAGTATGAGACAAAAATTTTTATATCGCAGACACGTGTCTTCGACTCCCAGTTTAGAGAGGAGAGCTCAGAGGATTTGCAAGCCAGCAAGCCCAAACCTGTTGTTGCTGAGACGACTTTCACCGTGGTCAGGTCTAGTTCATCTCATTAGGTTTGCAACGGCCACACTTTGGGCACCGCCTTTTACAGTACATGCGTTAACACAGATTTTTACTTACTCTTTTTTTTAAAGGAATCGTATAATGCTTAGGATATGTTGCTATTGTCCTATTTGCCAAACTTCCCTTCTTAAATTCCTCTCAGTGCTAAATTTTTTTTTCTTTCTTTTTTTTTTTTTGGAGGTAAGAGCTCTGGCTAGCATTACATCGCTTCCTGTTTCTGCCTTGCAAATCTGTTCTCGATGTCCATCTACCTTGCAAGTGTGATTTGTCGCAGCACGGGGCATCACGCTTATTTCAAAGTAGACTCGGTTCATTTTTCTTTCAAGACGTTCAGTGTTTCTAAGAATCTGCTCAGCAGGGAAGGGCAGATTCTGTGTTTCTCTGCTTCATCTGACAATTTCTGTGTTTACACAGTGAGTGACATTCAGGCGGAGGATGGAAATACCCTGGTAATTTGGGTTCTTTGCAGTCTTTTCTTCTTTCAGAAGGTAAGTAAAAAATTAGGCGAGGTTCAAATGCCTCTGCAATAACAAGTTAACGGAGATATGTGAGCTCCCCAGGTGATGCAAAAAGTGAACGCAGTTAAACATAAAACAAACGGGAGAATGGCAGGAAAAAGAAAAACTATATGGTAGAAAAGCATTCATTGGCTTTTAAACAGTCTTCAAAATAAAAATGTGAAGGTATACAAGAGTTAGTGAGCATGTCAAAGGAAATGATGTAAGAGATATAAAGAAGAGTACTTTAAAAAGGAAGATGAGTTATAAATGCTAACTGAATTTTAAAGTATCATAGATGGTTAGTGATAGACCTAGGTGTCTAGAATTCTAATAGGATATGATTTCACTATCTCAAGGCTATTTGGACAAAGGTAATTGAAATATTTAGTCCTAACTATGCAATAACTTATTTGGAGAAATATATGTGAATCATAGTATGTCTTAATCTCTTAAAAAAAAACCTTTATTTATTTATAGAGAGAGGGGAAGGGAGGGAGAAAGAGAGCGAGAGAAACATTGATTGGTTGCCTCTCACACGGGCCCCGACTGGGATTGAATTTACAACGTGGGTATGTGCCCTGACTGAGAATTGAACCAGCCACCTTTCAGTTAATGGGACAACGTCCAGCCCACTGAGCCACACTGGTCAAGATGTACACCTGAATCTCTTAGTTACACAATAATTTGATCACATGATCGTCGGGATCATATGATCCCAACCATGTTGATATGTATGCTCTCCAGAAAATATTAAGATCACTTTCTAATAAAAACCTGTCCCAAGTTGTAAAACATTTAAATGATCAGCCAGCAGGTCCTGTTGCTGCACATGCTAGACTGGGGGCCCCCTGCTGAGGTGTGAGTGGGAGGCATGGAAGTGACAGGAAACCGCCACTGCCCTGATCCCCCACTTTGCTGCTCCCAACGCCGAGCCCCCTCGCACTCGGGACGAGCTCACGCACCAGGATCTGCCATGAGCTGCCCCAGAGAAATGGGCCAGTCTTTTACCCCCGGGTGCGGGGAAACCACGCATTCTCCCCTGCAGTCCCCTTGTCCTGCTACAAGCCAGCCGTGTTGAAACGCATGACACCTGGAGAGGAATGCTGCGTTGGACAGGGAAGAAGGTCAAGGTCCCGGCCTGTGCCTACCCCACCCCAGATGTGTCTCCTTACGCCTGCGGGCACCACTGACCCCCGCCAGCACGTCCAGTGGGGCAGCACCCGGGCAGCTTCCCAAAGCTGCAGCTGCATCAGCGTCTCAGGATCAAACCACAAGGGAGACCCCTTGCTGACCCGACAGGACACACTGCAGACATGGGGCGGGGGGCATGTGAGGTTGTTCGACTCAGTGCCCAGGGACAGAATGTTGGAGAAGGTCATCCAAAAGACATGACCACCAGCTGGCCCACGGGGTGCGCTCGAGTGAACGGAACCTTCTCCCCCTCTCCTTGTCCTTGGAAAGTGCGTTCTGTTCGCCCTCCCTGTTCTCAGAGGCTCCTGCAAGGGTACAACCTTGAGATGGAAATCTAGGTTTTGAGCACATCTGAACTGGTACATGACTCAGCCCAGGTAAAGGCCTCCATATAAACTTCTAAGATTCTGGCTACTGCATCCAGAAATCTACTCATCTTGCAGACTCTAGCCTCCTGAGGTGCCTGTTTTACTTAAGCCTCCCTGCCACCTGCCAACCCGAGTGGTCTGGCTTCCTTTGGCCCCTCCCTCTCCCCCTGCAGAGGAGGGCTAGTATCAGATGTCAGCTGCTATGCTCCCCAGCAGGTTGTGAAGAAAAACACTGGAGAACTTCATTGGTGTAAATGAAATTTTAAACCAAAAATCAATAAATCATGAGCAACCTATTTGTAGTTAAACATTTTTGAGAGCATAATCTATGTGAAGGCTTAATTGCTGAGAAATGCTTCCCCAAAAAGTCACAACTCAACAGAAACAAGTTATGCTGTTCAAAAAAAATAGAGTTCAAAGGGTCATTTCAAAAGAAATAATAAATCCAATGATGTTTCTTTGATTGTCAAACAACTCATTTATATGAGATAAGCTTCTGACAATAATTCGTGGTACAAGGGTCCTTCCCAAGTGCAAGCAATAGTCATCTCATCACCGCAGTGAAGTTTTATCAAAAGGTTCAGTTTGATGTATTTTATCTTTCTAAACTCACATAAAACGACTTTAGAAGTTCAGAATAATTTAGCACTGGGGAAAGCGATTAGGGTAAATTGCACTGAATTTAGAGGTCTTTCTGGAGATAAAAAATAAATGACTAATAACCAGTTAGTAAATGTCAACGGACAAGAAAATGCAAATGCATGAGTTAACCAACAAATGCTTGCAGCCATTTTCACAAGTGCGCAAAATTGACAAGAGACAGAATCTTACAATGTTAGAAATTATTTTACACGTTTTTGTGTACATCTCTCTATATATCCATATTAAAAGTACTAAAAAAAGCAGTATATGTCTTGGAAAAAGTTATTCACTTTTTTTTCTGTGACCAGGTGTGGCTATTTATTTATAGAAAAATATAAAGATAATGGTTCCTGTCTTTCAGGATATTACAGTTGATTAAAATATAAAACAACGATCTATTTCTGATTCTTGCAGATGCAAGGGCATTGTGTAGACGTTAAACACAGAGGACACAGAGTGTGGGGAGCGTGTCCTACCCGCAGGGAGGCAGGGCAGAGAGGGTGTGTGTTCAGAGAGAGGTCTTTAATTATATGTTCTGACTTGGAATTTGATATAAAATACCTCGAATTTTTTTTAATGTCCCAGGGAAGTAGAGAGAAAAAGTCTTATTTATGAAAGGCATGTCTATCTGTCTGCTTGCTGACTTATGCGCCCATATACCCCTCCTATTTCTACCCTTCCATGAAAATACCCATTTGGGGTTATTCTGCCAGTGTATCTGCATCTCATGTTTGTTTCACAGATTATTATCGTAACATCCTCCCATGCTGTTAATACTTTTGAGAACATGTATTCAATATCTGCCTAGTATCCAAGCTTAGAAACACATGTAATTTATAAAATTATTTTCTTACTGTTGAATAGTCTTTTATATTTTTATTCCTTAAGATTAATGAAATTATTTCTAACAAGTTTTTGTTTGGATCTCTAGTTAGCAAGAAGGAGTAAATGATCACAGGCAGAATGGTCCTGGATAGGGCTTGCTCGCTTGCACTAGTAACAATTTAGACCACTTTCCTCTCCTGTCTACAGGGAACATGAACCCCAGAGGACCGCTTCACTTTTAAACACACAGTACAGAGCGTCTCGTTGGCCTTGACCTTTTCACACGTGTATCTCCGTTGTTCAGCCCAGTGCCCTCGACACAGGAGAGCGTGAACGAATGTTTGTTCTCTCACACAGTTTCTTTAGCACAAGCCTCCACGTTGGAGATGATACAGCTAACTGGTATTTACTTGGGTGACTTTGAACTAGAACCCTTCCATCTGACAGCATTACTATAAATTGGTTATAAAATCTGACTTTTCATTTTTTATTTTTCCACATTTTTTATTGTCGTTCAAGTACAGTTGTTGATATTTCCTTCCCACCCCTCCCCCCACCCAGCCCTCCCCACTTCCCACCCTGGATCCCACCCCACTTTGGTTTTCTCCTTGTGTCCTTTGTATGTTTTCCTGACAACCCTTCCCCCTTCCATTACCCACTCCCTAAAAGTCTTTTGGCCTTATTTCTTGAAAAATGTAAAACTAAATATTATGCTACTTTCCAAATTTAAACTGACCAGATTTTAATGGCTGTCTAAAATGTTACGTTTAATTGTACACTTCAGTTTTGTGTATATATATATATTACAACTATAGAATAGAGAGGTTTAACTCCATGTATCTATTTACATTATACAAAATGTAAATGTAAAGTATTAATATGAAAACATATTGTTTAAATACATATGCATATATAAATACATATGTATATACATATGCATATCATATGTATACACATATATGATCATTAACATACAATAGGGTTACCTCTAAATAAACCCACTGTAAATTAAAAATATAAGTTGAAAATGCAGCTAACACTCCTAACCTACCTACCAAATATCATAGCTTAGCCTAGCCTACCTTAAACTTGCTCAGAACACTGAAGGTTAGCCTACAAGGACTTAAGAGTTTTATCTCAAGATTACTTGCTTTATTCTTCTCATGAGGAAACACACTGTTTAGCGTGAAAATACAAGTCAGTTGCAGAACAGGGTGTATTGCATACAACTAGACACATGTATGGAAAATGTATATGTAAATTCACAGCAGGCTCTCTGAAGGGGTAGCTGGGTAATCTGGGGGAGGGGGAGGAAATGCCAGGTCTGGTGGAACGGGACTGGAGGGAACAGGAAAAGGAAGATTGAGATCTATCTCTTCATCTACTTTTGTTGGCGTTCTAGAAAGAAACATATTTTCCTGTTTAATTGTGTAATAAAAACAAGAAAAATGATTAGTTCCTATTTTGTTATGAATAGAAAAATACTTTTGTGTTTAAAGTGTAGTATAAGATGACTGTGCTTCAAAATGTTTACTTGTGAGGAAACCAAACTGATATATTAAATCACACCGGACATAATAGTTCTGTTCTCTGTGGCAGCCAGCAGGACAGAATGTGTAATCCTTCAATGGTTTGCCTGCGAATTCATCTTTCAAGAGTGCCCTCCTATGCTGTTGCTTTCCGAAGCTTTATAAAATATTCTGATGCAACCTTTGTATAATTTTAAGTAACAATGATCTACCTAGGCCAAAGGAGAATCTCACCATGCACTTATAAATAAATAGTAAATTTGGAGGTAGCTAAAATGAAAAAGATTAATGGTAAGAAGGTGTCAGAGAATAAAACAAGGAATCTTGAGAAAAACAAATAACAATTATATACACTTGTATGTATTTCTATAAACTTGGTTCATGAAACGTATTAAGATGGGCATGATCATTTTGTGAGTAATAAAGTTGTGCAGTTGAATTTCACGTAATTAGATCCCACAAAAGTGCACGCGGTTCCAGCCACAGACTCATCTGAGAACACAATCAGCACAGAAAACAAAAGGGGCAAATGTTACAGATGATGGAAATGGAGTTTCACTGGAAACAGTGTCACGTGGGATGATATTTTGGAGGGAGAACGAAAATTTAGACATTATGGAGCCTTAATAGGAAAAAAAACCTATACACTCATGGAAATTGGATATAATGCAATTCTACATCTGTAAGAACATTTGTAAATAAATTTAAATGAATTCTGTTGTGTGTTTTCCTTATATTCATTTTTTGAGGTGTATATCAACATAACCTATATACAGCATTTGTCTTTTATTATTTCGAGCGGATACGGAAAGAAAAAGAACATAAGGCAACAATAGTGTGGAAGTCGCATTTACTCACAGGGTCCCCATGGAAACCACAAGCGGGCGTCCTAACCCAGCTGCGGGGTATTGGTAAGGAAGTTGTTCTCCATCCCTCTGGGTGAATGACAGCAGCGGACAAACCACGTGGCCACTGAAGGGATGCTGGTTGGGGGGTGATTCAATGATTGAATTATCGTTTGATCAGGCCAGAGACAGAGAACTACCCCTCTCACAAATTAGGTGCACACACCCTTCTGGGGGAGAGCACGGAGCTGACCCTTCTTGTCCACCGTAGGTCCCGACCACTGGAAACCCGCTCCTCACAGGGAAACGTTTTCTCATCGCCTGGACACTTCTCCTTGTCCTAAGCCTCCCATGGATGAGGGTCCTCTCAGAGACAGGACCCTTGCCCCTGAGTCCTCAAATGCTAAACTTTTTCTTCCTCTATTTCTCTAAGTGTTTTTCTTTTGCTCTTTCTCTTCTGGAAACAAAAGCCCTTCTTTCACTTGCTTTTTCTGCAAGTTGAGACTTCAGTTGCCCATCAGAAAGACCTGGATGGACTCACGGACACGGACAATGGTGTGGTGGTTGCTGGGGGCGGGGAGGACAGTGTAAGGGGACTAAATGGTAACAGAAAAAAAAACACGGTAAAGACTAAATAAAAGGAGAAGAAACAAGGCAGACCTAGATGGACCTTCTTGAGATACACAACATCTTACCTAGACTCCCTGAGGATGAGAAAGTATATGTCTTCAAAATCATACATTTCTTTCTAGATAAAACACTCCCTTCGATGAAATAAAGGATTTCTGGCAAAAGCAGCCAAACAGGAAGACCACGGTTGACCTCCAATGCCACAGTGCCCGTGGGGCCCCAGGTTGTGCAGCCCACAGCTCACAGGCAGAGAGATCTTGCTGGCCCCGCTCCCTCTGTTCAGAATCTTGGAACAGACAGTTCGATAGCTTTGAGGGGCTTTTATAAAGTGCTCACTCTATAAAGTGCTTACTCTCTTGAAATAGAAATAAGTCTTCACTCATGCACATGAATAAAAAATTCTTATTGAAACTGTCAGTTATTCTGCATTTTTGAAACACTTGACTTGCTTCATGTTTCAAGGGAGATAAAGACATTTACAAAATTCTATTCGCAACTGCATTTTAACAAACAAATGACCAGTGTGGGTTTTTAGGAACCTGATGTGAGTCCAACTTAGATTAGAAAACCGAAGAGAAAAAGGCCAGTGAGTCACACAATGAACCACCACTGAAATTTATAATTTAATTAAGGCATACAAGATTCTCTTATGAAATGGTCCTCTTCCTTTTCAATATAAGAATTAAAAAACAGAGATTCAATGTTTGCTCAATAAAGTGAGATGAACAGGTGAGTAAAACTCATTAAAAAGCTCTGTAGCTGCGAGAGGGCGTTGTGATGACTTTTACTGTTTTCCCTCTAATTTATATTATTTCTGTGAATGCATAAATCAACCTATTAGGAAGTAAATCTTAATAAAAATGTTACAGAGGAGATCAATGCATTTTAATTTTTGGCCCACTAGTCTGTAGCTGGGTGAGAATAAACATGTTCATCTACCCTGGGTATAAGGAAATTTTGCTTTTTGGTGTTTGGAAATGTGGGTGTAATGACAGACTCCTGTGGCTAGAGATGACTCATGGGAGAGTGTTGATGGAGCTCCAGAGGAGTGTCACTTGCAAGTCACACACGGGAATTAATATCCACATCTCATCTGTAGCCTGTAGTCTGATAATTGCAATGCTTATTTTCTGTCTATCTATGCTTGTCAGTGTGTATAAATATATGAATATGTATGATACATATGCAGATATAATAAATGCATATGGGCATGTAACTCTGAATGTTCTTTGAGACCATTAAGACTAACCACCTGGATTCCACAATACACTGATTCCAGTCAGCAGGCCGGAACTTCTCTATCACTGCTCATCGTGGAGATTGGATTTCCCCTTCAGATGCATCGTTTTGCTGTCAGTTGCCCCTGTCATCTAATGGAAGCCGCTGTTCAACTTCTGAAAACTGCCCACTATACCTTCGGGAGTCACGGCTGGTCACCACCCAGCACTCACAGTCTAGTGTTCTCCTCTGGATGTTTCCCCGCTGTCTTGGTTCAGGTGAAACTCGCATCTCCCCTAGGGAACCGCTGCCCTGGGGTCCTTGAGTGGTGCCTGTTTTCCGTTACACATTCTGCAAATTAAAGTCCCGGAGGTGGGGCTGGCAAGACTCATGCCCCTCACTGCCATTCTCAGAATGCTTTTAGTCTCTGCTCACTAAATTACGTGCATCCTCCAGGTCATGACACCAGATTGTATCACTCACTGTGAATCCTTTTTGCGGCCATCTACACAAGGACACATGACTGAGTAACCCCGGGGGTCCCTGGCCAGACCCCTGTCCCTTCTCTACTCTCTACTGTTCTGTCAGTCGTATCATCGCCCCTGCCTTCCAGCTCATTACCCATCACTCGTAGAAGAGTTTGCACCTGCCATGCAGTAGGACATGAATATTGCCATCGCTGCTGGTTACTCAAAAATCCATGCATCTAATCCATCGGATTACTTTGTCACTCAGTTTCTTCACCCTGCAGCTTTCCAGTGATCATGCCCATCACTCTACTCAGTCCATTCCCACAGACGATCTTATCCTTTGTTATCATCAACAGCTTCCATCTCCCTAATGCCAAGGTCAATGTCGAGCAGGCTGCTCTACAGCAACACTCTCTGTCTCCTCTTTCCAGTTTAATTTCCCATCGGTAACCATCTAGCGCCCACACCATTAGTTCCCTCAATTATTTCAAATCGTTCTTTAAATGTCATGTCTTCCGAGACTTTCTTTGGCTACCCTGGACAAAACTGCTACCCTCTCCCCACTCGGATCCCCGCATCTCTCTTCTCAGTAGTTTCTGATGCCGTAACGTCAGTGGTGGCTGTGTTATGACACTGATGACACTTCATCTTCAAGTCCAAGGTCTTCTAACTGATTTTGTATTTAAGGCTTTTTATTACTTCTCTTAAACATGCCACCATACTATATGTGAAATATATATGGCATGCACATATATTATATATTATATAAAGACTTGCAATAAATCTTCTGCTTATAACTTACCAAGACCAGTTGTATGTATTATTCTCTTATTTGTTCATGTATAGGTTGGGGAAAAAGTAGGTTTACAGTTGTGAGCATGCAAAACACATACTTGCATTATTATCTATTAATTATTGCATTATTTCCATACAAACGACTGCAAACCTACTTTTGCCTCACCCTGAATGTAGTGTTTTTCTTTCAGGGGATAGAATGTCACCTTCATGAGGGTAGGTGTTTTTGTCTGATTGGGTCACTGCTCTATCTCTAGTCCCCGAAAGAGGAACTATACTATGGTATTTGCTGAATTAACTATGTCACCTTTTTCATTTCACCTCTAATACAAATGCTGCCGATATCTTCTTTATTACATGAAGAGACAATTACAACTCTGCAAAGCTAAGCCAAAAAGAAGATAAATGCCAAGTTCCTAAGTTATCAGAAGAGAAAAATTGTCGGGCACAAGATATAAAATGTAAATAGCTTATGGAGCAGATCTGTCAATAGCACAGAAACTAAAAGATCCAGCTGTTTTACAAAGAGGAGAAAAATTATTTATGCTTTAAAAAAAATGCAAAGTGAACGGGGGAGCTGCTGACTCTTCTCAGTGCAGAGGCAAATAGCAATGGAAGCGTGGTTGCTAGGCAACGGAGCTGAGAAATCCATATAAGTGGAGAAAGTTCAAGGCAGTATCACAAGGGGCAGAATGGTACTTCATTCCGAGTCAATTCTAATTAAACAAAGTAGTATAGTATAACACGCTGTATACTTCTCCATCATTCCTGAAGATAGTATATGTCATTAGGACCGTTTGTACAGACGGGAAGAATACAGATGCCTTTTTTTTTTTTTAAGTTTCACTGTGTAACACCAGTAGGAGACTATATGAAACAATATGCATTTCCCTCTGCTTGAAATGACTATTACAGTTGTTGAAGGCTGTCAGACTGGCCGAAAATGCCAGAGATCTGCTCAGAAAATATACCCCAAACACTTGAAATCAAATGTTCCTTCCCTTGACTGATGGAGCTAAAGGGCAAACGCCTTCACTCTAGTTTCACAGGACCATCCAGAGTGGGTTTGAAAGCTCCAGTCGATGAGACATAGTGTGCATCAAGACAGAAGTCATTCAGTGATTAGCAAAAAACTCAGTGAATATCCCCTGTACCATGTGTATCTGCTAAAGTGTCCTTTTTTCTTTTTCATCACTTCTCTAGTTCATTGTATATCTCTGGTTATGGAAGCCGTGGGAAAGTGATTCCAAACAATTTACTAATCTGGGGGAATCTTAGGGTAGGTTCAGAATTTGTATTAGCTGTTAGAATATGGTAACACTTTGGCCCGGAGAACAACACGAGGAAAATCTCAGCTGTGTAGTGCAATGAGGGGCCCTGGAGACATTATTTTGGCCGCGGTAAACATGTACAGAAAGATACACTGAAGAGATGGCTGAAAATGCAAATCGTCTCAAGAAGAAAGGGTTGTTATGACAGTGTAGTCTACAGAGTTCGCATGTGATACTGTAAGCTGGGAGAACGGAATGAGAGTTTTTGAACAGCGTAAGGATGTTAAATGCTACAATCTGTGCTTCCGAAAGATAAGCCTGTCAGAGGCATCCATGCTAAACTGCTTGGGAAAGACAGCGAAGGCGAAAGGACCCATTAGGGAACTATAATAAGACTCGGCGACAACAATCAAGTCCAGGATGAAAAATGTAAAAATGGGAATAAAGACAAATTATCCCCACAGTGCGTGGCTCCGGCCAATTTCTTCTTGTTTGCTCATCGTGGAATGGATTTTAGATGGCTGGCTCCTTCCCCGTATCTGCGTTTCATTTCAAAGAGCATCTTGAAAAGGCCTTTCCTTACAAACGGCCTTCACGATTTCCATTGATGGTCTTGTGTTATTGACTCCGAGGTAACTACCTCTTTCCGAAATTCCCTTGAGTTTTTGGGTTTTTAAATTTATTGGCTTTCTCCCTTAAAATCACTCATTAGAATGAAAGTGTAGGAGACTCAGCTCCTCTCTCTCTCTCTCTCTCTCTCTCTTTCTCTCTCTCTCTCTCTCTTTTTGTCCCAGATCCACAGTGTAATGAAAATACGTGAGGTACTCAGCAAACGTATGCTGAGGAAAAAAAAGAATAAATACCAAACATTGAGAAAATGATGGTTGAATAAACAGGGAAGTCATTGGGATGAATGAGGTCTGTCTGGCATGTGAAGCCTACATTGTAACACATTGTTTATGCTCCAAGGGACAAAAAGGGCTCCTTATCACAAGTTCTAACAGAGACACTTTGTTGATGGTATGGCCGCAGCACGTGATCAGGGCGTAGTTAGGTTGGAAAAGACGTGAAAGTTGTGGCTGGAAGACAGGACCACAAAGCGTGTTCCCGTGGACGGCAGCGTGCTGTGCCAGACATTGCTGAGCCCCTACGAGGACTTCAGCAAGGGGGCCCCTCGTCCTGCTGGCGGGTCCTCGCCACGCCCGCATCCCTGATAACGTGCCTCCTTTGCTGGGGGCCCCCGGGACCAGGAAAGATCGGTTGTTGTCCACGGGGAATTTCATCTCACCCACCCGATTATCAAAATTATACTCTTCCGTGGGTGCTCGGTGGTGAGTGTGAAACGGAGCCCAGATATCATCCCACTCTGAGCCGAGTCAGTGAATGAGCACCTACACCTGTTCTTTCCCAGACCGCCTCAACACCAACTGTCCAACTTCTCCCTTTCAGACGTCCGTCTACACTCAGCACACACTCACTGTACGGTTATCTTTCTCTACGCAAAATGAGCAGCCAGGCGCACTGCTTAAATCTCTGCCTAGTCTTCTCTGGGGTGACTACACAGTACTGCCATCATCTGCTTCCAGTAGTGCCAGCTGATGGACAGGACCAGCTGTCAATCAGACCCGGTATTTTTCTTCCTGAATCACTCCTTTTCAAGGAACACCTGGAGTCCCCAGGTGCTGGTCCAGACAGTGGAGGCAACGGAGCCTGAGTAGAGGGATCATGGGCACCTGTAGCACTTGACCATGTGACTTAAACCTTCAGAATCCTTTTAAGTCCAATAACGTATGTACCGCTTCCATGTGATGATGGAATGATGCTGAGTACGATGCCCAAGTCACGGTTTATTGGATCAGACAGCACGCGGTTCATGCTCAGCATCTCAGGTCTCATGATGATTTGCTGGCTCATGGTCAAGTTTTCCGTTTCTAGTCGGGCTCTGTAGTAAGAAGACTATTTGTTTCAGAGGATGGTACGTGTTTGCTCCAAAGCGCTAAAGGTGTGCAGCCCACTGCCCTTGCGGAGTCCTGCGGACGGCTCTGCGCCACACGGCCATCTGTGGCAGACGCTGAAACATCACTGCATCTGTGGTGTCACGTGAACCAGGGGCTGGAACGGCTTCATGGTGCCCTAGACCTCTTGCAGAGATGTTCTTAGCGGAGTCTAGCAGGAAGCTAGAAAGCAAGGGCGTTAATGCTGTCCACAAACTCACCCCTCTTCCTGCCCAGGACACAGAGAAAAGCAAAAAATGGTGGGGAGTGTATCTGGAGGAACAAACGAAGAATATCGGGCACATTAAAAAAAAACTCCCTGGCTGGCACAGCTCAGTGGATTGAGCGCGGACTGCGAACCAAAGCATCGCGGGTTTGATTCCCAGTCAGGGCACATGCCTGGGTTGCAGGCCACATCCCCATTGGGGCCACGTGAGAGGCAACCACATATTGATGTTTCTCTCTTTCTCCCTCCCTTCCCCTCTCTAAAAATAAGTAAATAAATAAATAAAATCTTAAAAAAACTATTGTATTCCATTGTGTTTCAAGACTGTGGTATATTTTGGGGGTTCGTTACTGAAACAAGCCAACAAAAAATTTACCTCCACGCATTGTTTTCGTTGAAGTGGGTAAGAGTGTTTTTGCAGTATTGGGCAGATGACTTTACCCATCCAGACCTCTGTTGGCTGCTCTGATGTCAACTGGGAATAATAATAGTCCCTCCTGCAGAGGGAGATTGAACTGTTACCATAAGATTAAGCATTTCACCGACATCTGACAAAAGTGCACATTTAGTATACTTGGGGTGTTAATATTGCTGATCATTCAAGAGGAATGTTTTTGAAGGGGCAGAGACAGAAAAGAAGTTTGGATACTCACAACGGAATATCAAGATTCTGCACTCTCTGGCTGTGTGTGGATTTAAGCCTTTTGGATGTTTACAATCATTACTTAGTACATATCCAAGCAATACTTAAGCTTAATTATCATCATCAGTTAGGTAACTGCACAAAGAATCCTTTAGCAATTAATTCACTTTCGGAAATTATTCAGGGAAGGGAGAAGTTTGAGCCTGTCACAGGGTTTTTTTTTCAAAATGATAAAAGTAGCGTTGTGCCAGCATTACCTAAAATACTGGACCTGAAGTGTTTTTTTTTTGTTTCTGTTTTTTGTTTTAGTCATAAAACCTCAGGCTGATGCAATACATTTGGAATAAATGCAAGACGGAAGGAATTTTCATGGAGGAAAGAAACACCTTCAGATCCCACCAGTTTGAAGGCAGCGCTCATCTCCCCCAAGGTCAGCTCAGACAATAAATCCACGTGCGTCTCTCAGCACCTGCCTCGGAGCATGAAGAATAATTAAAGGCGTCCTGAAGAGAGGCGCACAGAGAGAAAAGCCATTCTCATAGAAAACTAAGAAGCAACCAGTCTTCAGGAGCCAGGGTGCATATTTTAGCTTTAGAGTTACTTGAAACAGGAATGTCTCACGCTCCAGAAAGGCTACAGAGGAAAATTCTGCCATGAAAAGTGTGAATTTGGAGACATTCCAGGGAAGAGACAGGAGATTTTCTGCTATCAGTGTAACATGAACTAACCACTAAAAAGACGAGGAAAGCTGAAAAAGACAGATAAAAATTAAACCACTGAACAGAAGAAAAAGTGCAGGAATATAGTTGATAACCTGGTTGAGGGTTGCACCAATGCATTAGTTTGGCAAATAAAAGCTGATGTGTGAATAAGGCTGGTGCTCATGTCTTACACTTGTGTAAGGTCCCTTCCTGACCCTGGGATATATAAGATGCCCAAAATACAGGTGAGTGGGTGCCAGGAGACTCAACATATTGAATCTCTTAATCAATAACAATGTAGAAGAACATAGAAATATCTTTCTTTTGAGGCTCAGAGAACTCTGTGACCCCCAAATGCTCAAGAACTCTTATAACCACATTATTGTAGTGAGGAGTACATATTTATTACTGGTCAAATGCCAAAGGTTGCTTAAAATAAATAAATATTTTTCACAAATGGAAAGAAAACTCTAGGAATCCTTGGTAAACTCGATAAAGCTGGCATTTAAAAATCACAACAAGCTGACTAAACGGTTCTAAAGTTGTCCATAATACTTCAAAAGTAAAACTTTCAATCAGCCTATTTAGGTGATGCCATTACAAGTGCCCCTGGCCCCAAAGGACCCCAGAAGGGCCCCACACAGGACTCAGCTGCAGTCCAGATATTAGGACCATGCTACACTGAACCTCTAATGTAGAGAGGATTTAAGGTGATGGAAATGAGACCAGTCTTTAGGGCAGGGTCCTTTAATGTCAGGTTATGATAGGAGATGAGTACTGAGAAGACCCTGAGACTAATTCTATGGTAATTTTTGAATAATTTATTCATTTGTTCCCAAAGGCAGTAAGAATCTGTTGTATTTGCTTGACCAACAGAATGAGGTGACGAGCAACAATTCTGGAAAATCGATCCGGAAATACAGCATGCTCTAGAGAGAGGAGATCCTAAAAATTAAAACAGTATATTTGGAATAAATGGTAGAGGTATTATGAGTGGAACAGAATGAAAACTAGCCAGACTGGTGATAATAGGAATGGAGAATAAGGAGTCATTCTCAGATATTTAAAGGGAAAATGAGTAGTTATCAGGCATTTTGAACTTGAAAGAGAAGAACATGTTCTAGAGATGTTGATTTTGAGGTGCCATAGAGATAGTCACAGAACACATTATCTGCTTGCTTCTGGAACTTCAAAGTAGAATCCAGAGGAGAGTTTAAGGCCATTAAAATATATAAACACCATCAACAATCATAAAATTGACTAAAGTAATGGGTAAAGAGAAAGAAAATTATATGCATCACTGGAAAACATGATATTTTGGGTAGGGAGTACTGTTTGGAATATAAAGATAATTTGTAAGTAAAATGCCACTTTTTAAAATATGTTTTCATCATTTAAATGTACTTTGATTGCATTTTAAAATTTCATTCTATAATTAGACTGAAATGATTTGAAGTACTACCTCAGAGCTCAGTACCTCAAACTGTGGTTTTTAAAAGGTGGTAAAAATTACGTAATGGAAAACATAGGAAGTTTTGTGTCTTTTATTACATATGGCCAGGTTTCTAACATAAGAAAAAACTAATGGACTGCTATAAATAAACAATGCCAGGGGAAATTTTATTGTTGTTTCCCCCCAACATCTGAATTGTCATTACAAAATCAAGAAATATCAAAAATTGGATCACGACACAAACAAGATATTATCTCAATTAGTGGTGTGATGTCAAACCAGTGTTGACCAGTGTGATTTCCTTTTGAGTTTCACTGTAGGTCTGTCTAGATAACATTTGAACGAAAGCCACAACACTTCATTTTTACTTTATTTATTTTTTTCACATAAACCTTTGTTTATTGCTTTTGGAGTTCAGACTGAAATAAGTTTCCAACAATCCTCCGAGGACTCAGGTGTGGAGATTTATCTGATATCTTTATATTGGAGAAAACTGTTTTTGTGTCTTTCTCCTGTGAGGTAACTAATGAATGCATTGCTAACTCAGACTCACATGGCTTTCCACCAGAGAAAGTAGCATTGTGCACACCGGCCTTTCTGTCATTTATGACAACAGCAGGGAAGATATTGTAATAGAATGAAACAAAGAGTTCAAACTCATAAAAGAATCTGGCTTACAGCTCTTTGGTACAAAATGAGGATATGTTCACGGGACTTGGCATTTCTGTTTTTACTGATAATGACCATTTTTCTTCAAGGGCTTCACCACTCCCTGTCTCACCACTGACAGGTAGGTCTGAGGGAGGTGTCTGCAATGAGTGAATTACGTGGGTTCTCTTTTTATCACGTTAAACCTTGAGCTGTTGAAAGCCAACTGATCGCATTATTATTTTAGCGAAAACCTCTGAGAACCACAAAAGCACTCCTGAGCCCACTTTACAGTCTTGAACCACTGGATTTTGTCAGATAAAACGTGGTTTGTTTGTTGGGTGGCTTGCTGAGCATCAGTGATGAGCCACGTGAGTACATACACAGGAATTGTAATACAACGCCAAAGCCGAGCCATGCTCTAGAGTTCAGCCAACTCCACAAGAGTCAACACATTTTGAAAATGTAATATCCTCCTGTCCTTGTATTCATTTTTAAATTGAAAATATATTCTCTATGTCTCCATGTTTTTACATCTGTGCCAAGATAGATGTTTTTACATCTATGTGCCAAGATAGATAGATGATATTTTTTACCTTTTTTGCAGCAAATTAAAACATTTTCTGAAATCACTGCCTTCTTATGCTCCAGTTAGTTGGGTGCATATGACAGAAATTGATCGCTAATGTTTTAGATGGAAATACTTTTCAAAATTTATTTTCTTAAGGCTATACTAGGTGGTATTTCACGGACTCTCAGAAGTATCCATTAAGCATAAGGTCATAAAACATATTAAAATCACAGATATTCCAGCAGCTAGTTCCTATTAAAGTGAAAAAACACAGATCATTTTGTTATTGAACACTCGAAGAAACATTTTGTATCTGGATACCATTATTTCAATTGCAAAGGGTATTTTTAAAATATCAAAACCTGTTTTGAGGAAATGAACATGGTACCAAGTTCCTTCACTCATTTCCGTTCCCTGAATCTAGTTTTGAAACAAATCAGACTGTGGGCTGTTCTGTTTATCACATAATCTGGCATATTTATAGGTGTGAGTTCACATAGTGAAAAATGAAATTTATTTATTTATTAAGAAAATATTTATTTTTAGAGAGAAGGGAAGGGAGGGAGAAAGAGAGGGAGAGAAACATCAATGTGTGGTTGCCTCTCCTGTGGCCCCCCACTGTGGGGGGCCCCACTGGGGACCCCACCTGCAACCCAGGCATGTGCCCTGACTGGGAATCAAACCAGTGACTCTTTCTTTGGTTCATGGGCTAGTGCTCAATCCACTGAGCTACACCAGCCAAGGCCATAAGCATGAAATTTAAATTAAAATGCTAAATTTAAAGAGCACAATGCACCCCAAAGAGGTAGCAGTGGTCGTTTATTTTATAACTGCCCTGTATTTTTTTAATAAAATAATCCTGACTGCAGAGAAGTAAATGTGTATTTCAGGCATCATGGTCGTCCTCACAGCTGATACAAGGCTCAACGTTGATCGCATTAACTATTACCCATATTCATTAGGAAATCCACTGATTACCCTGCAAGATCAATGGACAGTATTTGTGTAGGTCTTTTTCTGGGCTACTTATTCTGGTCCACTGATCGATTTATCTATTCTTTTGCCAATACCACACTGTCTTGATTACTGTGGCTTTATATACAATAAGTCGTGCAGTCAGGTGGCATAATTTTTCCGACTTCATACTTCTTCAGTGCTGCTTGGGCTGTTGTGAAGCTTTCGCCTTTTCATTTCAAGTCCAGAATCAATTCGCCGAGAGCCACAAAACAGTTTACTGGGATTTTGATTGGAATTGTGTTAAACCTACAGATCAATTTGGGAAGAACTGACTACTTGAGACTATTTGATGTTCCTAATCATCTACATAGAATACTTCTCCATTTAAATAGGTCTTCTGTGACCTCTATCACCAGAACGCTGTTTTCCCTGAGATAGATCTTGAACGCACTTTGCTGGATTCATAACTAACAATTCCATTTTTTGGTGCTAATGTAAAAGGCACTGTGTTTCAATTTCAAATTCCAATGGTTCCTGGATGGAGTATAGAAGAAGGAAATTCCATTTGTATTATCTTTGTATCCTACAACCTTGCTACAATTGCCTTTTATTTAAATTTTTTAGCAGACTATTTTAACTTCCGTGAAGGCATCGTTCTTTCTCGAACTTGAGGATATTCACCTGTGCTGTGCTCTCTACCTCAAACACACCGTTCTGTTCTCTGCTTCTCCTCTCTAATGCTGTTCCAGCCTTTCTGCTCTTTGCTTGATATTACCTTTATGAGGATTGATCTGCAGAGTTCTTTCCTGCCCATGTAAAAAGAAGGACTAATGTAAATCCTCAGTTGATAGGCCTCTGTAACACCATAAAACTCACCTGCCTGGCACTTACGTATGGGCATCTCTGTACGCCTGTGTTCTCCATCAGGCTAGAACACTTGAGAGGCAGGTCGTAGTATGTTTGCCCTCCCATTTCTGACACCAGGCAGCACCGAATCCTACGTGCAAGTGTAAGTCTGGCCCGCCGGGATAGTTTTGAAACTGTGGACACGCAGTATTATCTTATTTTCCTCTGCTCTCCAGTTTCTGAAAATTCCATCGGCAATGCCTTACATTTTCAATACCTTATTTGAAGCGATGTTATTTCACGTAATCCACAAACACCAGCCTGCATCTCTTCACTTCACACAACCCTAGGTTTTTGCCAAAATCCAGGAGGAAAATGAAAAACCTTTGCATTATGTTTACTTGCTTCCTCATCCCTCCTCGAGATGAAAGGCTTTCTGATTTCTGATTCATGGCGCGATACAATGAAAGCTACGGGATGGGTCGCATGACGTGGAAGGTGCTCTCGCTAGTCACGTGGTCTGGAGAATTAGTTAATGTAACCTATGTTCTGAATACATGAATAATCACTGGATCACAGAGGATAATGTATTTCCCCCGCACAGCTGGAAAGGATGGGACATAAAGAACAGTAAACCTCACCAATGTGATGGATTTCTCGTTCTCTAGAAAGTACTTTGGACCCAAATTACAAAACCTTCATAGGATAAAACTGTGGTATGGCTACATTTGACAGATTCATTTCCGTGTTGCTGTTGGATATAATTCTTGCTACAGTTTTCTGGGGTCAGTTGTAGCCTATGTACAATATTAAAGTTAGCATTCCTAGTGTAAGAAATAAGAAAACTATGCTATTTTCTTTAGAGAGTTCAAACTCAGAATCCTACTGAACACTGTTTTTTCCTTTAATTCTTTTAACTGTAGAAATGAGATACATAAATACAAAAGAGCCCTAGAGACCAAAATAGGACAAAATCTCACACATCTAACATATATTCCATATGAATTAACATCTGTTTTTGCAAACTGTCATATGTAATATGACTTACTGAATTTGTCTCAATTCTTTGTCCCTTCATATATTACATATTCACTACTGTTAATTTCAGTTATTTAATGTTTTCTGTAACCTATATAAAGTAACATTAACAATAACAAAAAAAACCAAAGTTCTTCTATTCCAGGAACCACAGACAACTAAGGGAGAATGGTGAATTAACGTGATGCCTGTAACAGAGGCACAGAGTCACGTGATGGGGGCACACCCACCCCGTCCTTGCGCTCAGGAGTCTAGAGCCAGGAACTGCCTCCAGAAATGGCCACGCCTGATGTGCCGAGTCCATACACTCACGCAAATCTCCTTCCACCACCCACGAAAAATGTTGTGCCAGGATCAACTGACTCTTAAAGGGACCTCAGTAAATACTTAGAGTTATAAAGTGACTAGCACTTATATAACTGGACTTTGTCAGTGACTGCTTTGGGCTGTAATGGCTACCACTCAAAGATCCACAGTACAGAAAGTTATATTCAATGACGTTGAATTAAAAGTTATTTTACTGGATGTGCTATTTTCAAAAAGCATATTTTCCTTATTTTAAGTGTTAACAGGATGCAAAAGGAGAATGAGATGGTTCCTGCTCCTGCTAAACCTAAAACCCAGCAGGAGAATTCCCTCTGGCTTACAGGAGACAGTAGTGAAATGGTTGTAGTATATGGTTTCTCCTACTTGATTCACTTGAAACTATTTAATTATTCTATAAGAATAGTATGACTTGAACATATTTTTTAAAAGATTTTATTTATTTATTTTTAGAGAGGGGAAGGGAGGGAGAAAGAGAGAGAGAGAAACATCAGTGTGTGGTTGCCTCTCATGTGGCCCCCACTGGGGATGTGGCCCGCAACCCAGGCACGTGCCCTGACTGGGAATCGAACCTGCAATGCTTTACTTGAACATATTTTTAATGAGAAAATTTTACTTCTCGGCTAAAGTGAAAACCCAAATGTCACTCAGCTCGTAAAATGGCTGAGTATGCTCTCCCACTTACCACCCAAGTGGTGACAGGTATTTTGGAGGCATATTATTTAAGAGAGAGAGAGAGAGAAGACCTTTGGATGGGATCCAATGCGCCACAAACGTAAGTTGTTAAGTGAGAGGTTGCTGGCCTGGAAGTCGCCCTTGCTCCTGGGGGCTACTGCACAGAGTGCGCTGGGTGGGGGCCCTTTCTCTGCCGCGATAGTAAGGTGACTCTGTGTTCTCACTGGTGCAACGGATGATGGACAGGCTGCTCCGCAGAAACACCTCGGAGGGGCCACTCTGGGCTCCAGAGACCCCAGCAGTGAGCCGCTGCGGCGGCTGCCATTCCTGCACTTTTTAGCCGCCAGGGTTACCCGATGATTTAGATAAAGTATTCCTTTTGTCTAGAATTATTTACTCCAAAATATGTAACTGTTGATAAATTGGGTAACGGGCAAATCTTAGGGAAGTTTTACATAATTTGAAAAATTAAAACATCTAGGAACTCACTCTTTATTACACGAAATCTTTGACTCTGACAGAAGTGCTGTTTGCGGCAGAGAGGAAAAGGGGGACTGTACAGGGCTAATTCATTTTCTTTGCTGCGATTTACTGAATAAATGCCATTTGCTGATGTTATGATATCTGCGAAGAAGGCAGCCAGGCTGAACCCACCCAGAATGCGCAACTGCGCCACCAGAGGGAGGGGTGCAACGGGAAATACAGTTTATTTCTCGAACAGCAGAGCAGAAAATAGGTGGCTGGGAGAACCACCGAAGGGGGGGTGCCCCGTGAGAACCACACCGAAGGCGGGGCCGAGGGAAGAGAACGGAGATTTGATGTTCGGAATTACAGAACTGATAGAGACAAAGAAGACTGAAAAGTGTAAAACTCACGAGATGGACAAGATAACCCAAAACTTCAGAGGACTAGCCCGAAGCCCTGGTGACAGAAAGAACGGCAGTGACACTGGCAGTGAGAGGCATCATACAAACACGCCACGGCCAGGTCGTATATAAAAATAGGACTTTGACCTGTAATCTCCAGCCACTGGGGCCAGAAGCCAAATCAGAAAAAGGGGTAGCCCTTGGCCCCAAATTGCTCAGACTTGATCAATAACGAACAGATTCCCTATATATTTTTTCCCAGCTTAGGATGAACTGGAGGAAGCCAGAAATGCTCCACTGAAAAAAAAGCAAACAGAATACTCCTGGTTACCTCCCTTCCAGCTTCCCAAGGCCAACGGTCTCCAGCCAGGGCTTGGCGGAAGCCTCCCCTTCGTTTCCTGTCGTGCTGTCCCCGTCTGCTCTGTGCCAGACTGTGTCAGCCCCAAGGGATGCGGCTGACCCTGGCCAAGGCAGGCTGCGAACACAGCACTCTCCCTGGCTCTCCTTGGAGGGGTCTCTGTTTCCGCAGCAGAAAGACACAATCAAGACGAAAACAAGGGTCAGGATGATGCGTTAACTTTTGAACTCGCTGATTAAGTATCTTATAAGACCGACGTTCGGCTCTATTTGGTCAGAAATTCGATATTTAACAGGGTGTATCTTAGGGCGAAAGAGAGCAGCATATGGCCATGCCCATCCAGGTGATGGTACTCAGAAAGCTAACGAAAAATGATGGACAAAATGATAAC
Source organism: Phyllostomus hastatus (assembly GCF_019186645.2). Classification (NCBI taxonomy): domain Eukaryota; kingdom Metazoa; phylum Chordata; class Mammalia; order Chiroptera; family Phyllostomidae; genus Phyllostomus; species Phyllostomus hastatus. Next base: position 18,862,020 of record NW_025333607.1, on the reverse strand, counting down.
AATAACAACAGCAACGAACCCCCCAGCCCCTGGGTTGGGAAAAGACTAGTGCTGTTAAGTACAAAATGAGCTGAACCGTGAAGGGGCGGTGTCATGAAGGCCATGGCAGTGGGGAGAATATTCTTTAACGAGCAGTGTGCCCAAGAAGAGGAAAACAGAAGTGAAACCGGTATTTGAAGACTCGGGCTAGAAGAAATAAATAAGCTATGGCACAAGGCAAAGCAATGAATCAGTGTTCTCTGGGGGTCAGGACGGGGCTTGGTTTGGGCTGGGAGAGGCAGTCAAGGAGCGGTGAGTCACTGCGGAGACAGGAAGCTGGGCAGAAATCGCCTTTTCGATCACTAAAACTAGAACAGAACCACTAATAGTACAGGAATCAACGTAGTCCGTAGCATAAAATGACGTGCCTTTCACATTTTACAAAAACCCCCGACTCAACCAAAATAACAGCTCTCTAACTAAAGAAAACCCAAACAGGTTATCTTCTCTAAGTGTATTTAAGAAATTCTCAATGGGATCTGCAAGTCTGCTAACATCTGTTAGATGTTTTGCTAAATGTATCAGGATGAGAAGTTACTTTAACCTTTTTTCTTATGCGTTTTCATGTCTTCAAACACAGTAATTCCCATATTCCCTGAATTTCTTTGTATTAAATGAGCTTTCAATTCAATTATTTTTAAGATGTTGATACTCAATTATCTCTAATAGTTCCTCTTCCTGTTTTGAGGAAGCAAAATATTAATGATTATTTCATATTTGCAGAATGAGAAAATGTAAAGATTTCTTTTTTAGAAAGTCTAGTCTATTTCAAAATTTGTCTTTGTTTATATGGAGATAGTATTTAAGCAAAACTCATGCCAATAGCCTGTTTATTTACTAAATTATTGAAGTCTTAATAATTTTTAGATAATAACAATATGTTCATTTTATTTGCTTTTGCATTTGAAATGGGTGTCACATTAAATTAGCAGCATAGAGTTGTATCTACTTGCTTGGTAAGAAAATTATGTGTCCATTCCTTTCAAATAGATGTATTAGACAATCTTATTAACAGTAAATAATTTTAAGTAGTTAAGGCATGCTTGATCAAAGTTTTTGGGGTGGATTATCATGTGTTCTATAAATTTACTATGATGGATTATTAAAATTTTTATAATGAATATTTATTATTTTTATAATATCAAAAGACAACATCTTTATTAATTTGACTTAATCTTATTTCTTTGAATTGTATCCAGCAAGCGTAAGGGGAAAAAAAGCCGCCAGGAAGACAAAGTTCAAACGTTCATCGTTTTTTCGTCTCACAGTCTTTAAATATTTTGACATGATTCCCAGGTGCTTGTCAAAGCATTTCTGAACAGAAAAGCGCAACAGCAGATCAAATCCTCAAAATGACAAGAGTCAGGCAACCTCCATGAACTTCCCGGGCCCTCTGGTCTCTCCTCCCGCAGAAGAAATCGTATGTTTGATCAATATCACATAAAGACAATCCACTGAGATTCCAACCTAAGATGGACATAACTTCCCGTAGAATCCTTTGAAACACTGTCTGGAATCGACCAGAATCCCTTCACACGCTGTCTAGAATAGGCCAGGGTCCAGGGTATGTATTTCCATCTAGTGTGAAATGTAATGGCAGGTACAGTGCACCCCGCGGTTGGAGGGAGTTTTAGTGCCGTGTCCACACTCAGAGTGCGTTAGAGAGTAAAACGTTATTTCACAAAATACTAAACTCTGATGGTTTCACGCCTGATATTTCCCTTTGTACCTTAATTTACTAAAATATGCCATTCCTCAACAATTAGTATAAATCGCTGTACTCCTTTCACGAGTGATGCAACTTGGGTTTGCCATGCACGGGGTTCCTCGTTGTGGAAGATAAAACCCACTGATGTAATGAGAGATTAAGTAGCTGTCATACACAGCTCTTAGAGTCACAAGGGGGCTTGGAAAATGCCTGTTGGCTACCTTCTCAAAAACAACTCTCAAACAACAGCCGAGAACCAACCTAATAACTATCAGCTGCCTGTGCCCCGTGCAAATTAAGGCAGAATTAGCAGCCTGGTAAATCAGAACCCCGACACCATAGTTCCTGCCTCTTAGAAACATGCAGTCTCTGCTACCTGTTGTCGTACTATGGATTGCTTACTATATAGAACATAATGAGCATGCCTTGCAGGTTCAAATACTGATACAGCATGACGATGCATATGAACGAAATATTGATATAGTGTGACATGCATATTACCTAAATATTGATATAGCACGACAGTGCATATGACCTAAATATTGATATAGTGTGACATGCATATGAACTAAATATTGATATAGCATGACAGTGCATATGAACTAAATATTGATATAGTGTGACATGCATATGAACTAAATATTGATATAGTGTGACATGCATATGAACCGAAATGGGGGCATTGGAATAAAATGATTATGTTGTCCATCTATCTACATTTATTCATATAACATAGCCACTCCTGCCACTAATTGTGAGCATTGCTTTCTTTCTTACCAAAGAACTCTTCAGATGAGAATGGTCTACATACAAACAAAATCATTATTTAAATAACTAAATATCTTCCAAAGTATAACAAAATAAACTACTAAAATTAAATATAAAGTACACCACATCATGTTGTTAACCATGCCAACATATTACACAGAAAATCTGTAGAACTTATTCATCTAGTGTCATTGAAACTACACTTCAAAATCTGTTAAGAAAGTGAATTTCATGCTATATGTTCTTTCCACTAGAGAAAAGGGAAATTCTGAGCAGCTATGGAAATGTCTATTATCTTGATTATGGTGATGGTTATCATAGGTGTTGAAATGTGCAAAATTACCAAATTATGACATTCATGCAGTTCTTTAAATATGAATCGTATCTCCATAAGGTTGTTAAACCAAATACAAAATTAAAGGGTCAGTAAACTTGAATTTAACCACCTTTTAGCCAAGTTTAATTTTAGCACACAACTAAATTACTGGTGCTAAAATGAAAAAGTTATTTTTGTCACTACTCAAAATAAAAATCCTCTTCTAGAAGCCTGTTATAAGCTATATAATTTGAAACCAAGAAATATTACACAGCATATATAATTTCCATATTATGTGCATAGAACAATATGTTTAAAGTAACCAAATTGTATTGACAAAAATGAGGCTGCTGCATCCTGTGAGAAAGATTTTAGGTATCCCAAAATATTATTCAAAGCTCAGTCTCCTGTGGAATGGAAATGCACAGCTTACAATGACAGAGAATGTTTGCGTTCACCTCTCCTGGAAATATTTCACTTTTCCCGTGCAGGAAGGTGAGGCCTGCAGCCTCGTGGTCCAGTGATGGCTTCCAGCCAGCAAACTTCCCATCTCTCTAAGGACCAAAGTTGGCATCCCGAGGTAGGCCAGCAGGTTAGGGCATTATTTTCTGCTCCAAGGACACTCTCTCAACTGGAGAGGGGAGAAAATGATCTCGTTCCCCTTTATAAGTGGAGGAAATTAATATGTTCCCCACCTGCCCCTGGGGAGTGAGCTCACCAGGAGAGAACATTTTTTTCATTTGTTTCTCATAACATTGCTCTCTGGGGTTGTGGGACCTAAGAGCTGCTGAGGCGGAGACTAGAGCTCGTCCTTGGCCCAAGTTCACGTTCCTGATGTATTCTCTGCAAGTCAGCTGACGTCTCAGTCCTTTCACGATTTCTGACAACATGTATTTAAATATCGTTTTCAAGATTTGATTTCAGTAGAGCCATTTGTTAAGAGTGAGGCCGTAAATATAAAACGGCCTATTTGCAATCTTGTTCTGGATGTTCTCGAAGTTATATTTTCCCAAACCACAACCTTTGAAGCTGTGCTTAAACACAGCTTCGTGGCATATGAAAGCCCCCAAAGATAAAGATTTATGAGGGGCACGTTGGGGACTTCCTAACTCCAGTGGCATGAGAAGCAGCAGCACAATTTATGAGGGCTCACACTCCATGTACAGGTTCTAATCTAGGGCTTAAATCCACAATCATTACCTAGCTTTTGTTATTAATAGGAAGCAAAAAAAAATTAGTAATATTATGCTAACATTTTTCAAATGCTCTGGATTACTTTTAGGAGGGCTCCGATATCAAAACACCTATGATTTATTTTGTAGGTAGAAGAGGATGAGAAATCCATCAAGAGAGGATTTTTTTTTACTACAAATATTAAAGTGAAATGCTTGATTTAAAAACAGCTGTAATCATGCCATAAATCCATTCCTCTGTAATATGAAAAGGTTACACACAGTTCTTCAGCCAAGAGTACTAATGAAAAAAGGTACAGTGCTATAATTCTATTATTTTAAATACTGGAATGTGGATAGGATTACTGCAGATCATACCTCTGGTAGAGACCTCTATGAATTTATATTTCAAAGTTACGAATCTCATTTAACACTTGGCTTCCTATATAACAAAGTTCTATTTTAATTTACATTTGCAGAGTGTTTTTCTAGCTTGCACACTTCATGTTCTGCAGTCCCACAATGCACGCAAGCCGTAATCACTTCTAAAGCAATCAGTGATGCAGGCGTTATTACAAGCTTACTGCGTAAATCTACCTATCACATATCAACTTGCATATTTCAATTAATACTTGATATTTGTGGATCACTATAGCTATTTAAGGACTCTTTCACATTCTTATGACCATGGAATTAAATCATAAAATTAAGAAAAACACTTAATGTACTTCTAAGCATGCTTAATAAAATAAACTTACAAACTAAAATAGTTCTTGTTACCAAATGGAAACATACATCAGTGGCGACCATTATCAAAACTTCTTTCCCAACAGAATTATTGAATAGTGTCATCAATATTTCAAGGTATATACTTACTAACTCTGGTTTATGGTCTACACATTAATAAATAATATGTTGTATATTAACTTCTATTAGATGTTCATTTTAGGTACAATTCACAGAAGACATATTGTTAAGATTAGAGCCACGACATTAAGATGATTGTAATTGTCAAGACTTACCTATGGTTCTTGCCTAAGAAAGAGTGAAACATTTGGCCAGGCAATCCCATTTCTGAATGTATGGTTTGGGACTTCTCGGCAGGACTCGGACTCCTGTTTGCTGCCTTTCAAGTGGCCAAGACTCTTTGAAGAGTGAATCAGGCCCTGGTTGGCGTAGCGCAGTGGATTGAGTGTGGGCTGCAAACCAAAGCATCGCAGGTTCGATTCCCAGCCAGGGTACGTGCCTGGGTTGCAGGCCATGACCCCCAGCAACCACACATTGATGTTTCTCTCTCTCTTTCTCCCTCCCTTCCCTCTCTAAAAATGAATAAATAAAATCTTTTAAAAAAAAGAGTGAACCGAAGCGCAGTAAGATGTCCAGGTTGAATCCCAAGTCTGACAACTGTCTCCATGTAGCAGTGTTCCGCCCTCGGAACCCCTTCCTGCAGCGTTCCAAAGGCCAAAGAAAGAAGATTCGCATCTTCTAGTCTGGTCCTCGGAAATTACCTGGGGAAACAAGCCACTCCCAAATTGCCAGTGTGAGCTGTACAGCCACAATTCCTGATCACACGTGGCTGGATCTCACGGAATTCAGTGAGATGCGTGGCCTCCAGCTAAGAGGGCAGGGCAACCCCTGCCTTGGGCAAACCTTCTTCTCCATGTGGACAGGAGAAATATCGCCTACGGAAGCATTCTGTTGTGTAAGGGCAAGTAACATTTTATAAACATATTCCAGAGAAAGGATGGAGAGAAAGAAGTGTTCCTAACCTAAAGGACTATTTAAAAAAAAAAATGCTCTAAAAGCAAAGAAAGAATCGGGTCCACTTGGGGAAGGAAGTGAGGAGCACTTTGGTTTATGCAAAGCACATGGAATATTTCTGTAGAATAAATAAAAAGGACACTTATTTCTCCGGAACTGAAGAAAGAATTGATTGGATTGGCCCAGATGAACTTTAGAGAAGACAAGTAGATGGAAATAAGAGTCAGTGTAATTCAAACACTGAAATCATCGCCGAAGGCTTTGAAGAAACGCGTGGGCGTTTCAAATGTCCTCCAACACGTCTGAAGTATTTCCTACGAGGCGCTCAGAGGAAATTCTTCTGCAAAGGGCCAGGCAGTGAGTGTTTTCGAGTTGCGGGCCAGATGGTCTCCGCTGAACTGCTCAGCTTCATTGCAGCAACAAAGTCGCCGTGGACAATATGCAAATGAACGGCCGTGACCGAGTTCCAATTAGACTTCCTGTGAAACGCAGGCAGCAGACGGGTTTGACCTGCGGATGGTAGTTTGCCCACCACTGCTCCAGACAGTAATTATAGTCATGACACAGTTCCCCGTGTTTTTATTCTGTTTGCTGAAAATATTGCACAATCAAGAGATGCTTAATAATCCTGAACCAAGTTTGAAGTACTGACATTTGGCAGAAAAAGCCAACTTTTTGTCCCAATTTGGGGGATGGTGAGGGGGTGAGGGGGAGAGAGAGAGGGGGAGAGAGAGGGAAAGAGAGAGAGGGAAGTGGGGGTGGAGAGAGAGAGAGAGAGAGAGAATAGACAGCAAAGTCAGATGAGTATTAGTAACCCAGCCAATATCTACCTCTACTGACAGTGGTTTGAATAGTTACATTGAGAAAACCAAGTGGCAATATGCATGCCATTGGTCGAGGATTTGTCCTATTTGCAGTAAGCATTCTGTATACATTGCAGGCCGTTGGAAACTTCTGCATACCCTGATGGATTCCATTCGCTTACTGTGCAAAAGCATACACTGAACTCTTCCTGCCTCATACCTTTTGCACATATTATTTTTTTCTCCCTGGATTTTTCTTCTCTTCCCCCTTTCCATGATGACATAGGAAGTAGAAGTTCTAACTGGATAACTATAACATTGGTGTTTATGTAGTATGCCAACTCCTTTCGTTCGTCATCCAGAGAGAACTATCGGGCCATCTTGGTAGCACCCCACCCCATTGTCTATTGCATTAATTGCCGTGTCAAATTTCCACTAGAGCACTTTTGCCTTTGTAAAACTACCTATTTCTTTGTTGGTTTTCTTGCTTCCGGTTTCCCAACTAAAATGTGAGACCCCTGAGGAAGGAGACAGTTTGTCTTATTTACAGTGCTGTTTTTAATGGCGGGCCGGTGGTTGGCATTATACGAAAATTCTTAGCTCTGTTTTCTCTCACTCACAAACACTCATCAGAGAAATATATTATTTTTTTATCATGGAGGATCTAATAATCTGTACTTTGAACTGCTTCTATGGCTTGGATTTTCTTTCAATGCTTGAGTATATTAGGCTAAACAACAACAAAATATTCTTCACCTTCGTAGGTTAGAGGTCATTTCAGCTACTGGATTATTTTAGGTTCTAGAAATCGACTACTGTAGGGCACCTCACTTTGGCTCCTCTCTAAATTCACGTTAGTGGTCCAGCACAAATTCCCCGCTTCTACTGATCCACCTGGAGTAGCAAACAGAAAGGCAGATCAGTGCTAACTCGAGTGCCTGTCCTCACGGATGGGCAGTGGCCATGCCGAGCACTCAGGTGAGAGATGTCTGGAAGCCACATCCGGGTTCTGCAGGGAACGTGCCTTAGAGGACTCAGGATGGTGTGTGGAGACAGGAGCAACAGGACTGCGATACGTGTGTCACTGTTTCGCATCGTTTAGGAGAAGCATGATGCATTATTCTAAAAGATTTTTCAAAAGCAAGCATATTACTGTTGTTTAAACAATGCCAGAGCTTTCCCTTTTACATGCTGATGGATTTGGCTTTGTTCCGCTATCTTTCTCTTTACCGTTGGAATACAGATGCCTAATGTGAACCAGTTCTACATTAGTTATTAATACCAATATCTTTTGTTTGGTCAAGTTCTCAGACTCAAGCAGCCACAAATAGATTAAAAACTTAATGAACTTGATATTTCAATTCTATTGTGTGTTAAATATTCAATAGTTATAAAATAGTTTCAGGAAAAAATAAATGTTAGCTGATGAAATATTAACAACATCATAGAAAATATGAAAACACAATTGAATGACAATGAACACGACATCAATACCAGGTCATGTCTGGACATTTTTGCTGCCTCTCCATTATTTATTGTGGCTGGCACTGTTTAGGTGGCCATCTGTTTAAACTCCAAAGTGCCGCATGCAATTAAGACACTAATTTACTCAGATGTGGAAAAATCTGAATACATCCATCTTATGTTCCAACTATTTCCTTATGTTAGAAAATATGAAATAAAAATTCCTTTTTAGGATGTGGAAATTATATGTGATCCCTGTGAAAGTTATCTTCAATTGTAAAAAGAAAATTCTGATTCCATTTATACTGCTTTATTTCCATGCCACTGGGTGTGAAATCTATGATATGGGGTTTGCAGCCTATTAAGTCCAAAACAGAGCAGTGTAGTAAGATGACAGAGCAGAAGCCTCGTCTGGAAGGTTTTGAAAGTGCAAATCGGGGATCATGATAAAACCAAAGATCCCCAATCGCTTAGATCCACCGGCTGTGGGGTTGGAGTCGGAGAATCAGCATTTCTGGATTAGAGGTGCGCCCATCAACTAATTATACTAACCACTGTTGGCCTGAAGTCCCTCGTGAACTTGACCACTAGATTGCTATCTAGTACCGAGGCTGTAGGTTTTAACTGCAACATTACTTTTTCCACACTTACCAGAGGAAAAAGTCAAGCCATCAAAAATAACATCATTATACATACACCAAGCATGGCCTCTTTTTCTTCAGTCAGTGATAAGCACACCTCAGATAAACCTCCTGGCTCCCCCAGGCTCCCACTGTGCGCAGCCAGAATGGACATTCATTAAAAGAAATTAAGGTGAACATAAGACCAGTCATTTCCCAGAAAAGATAGCTGGGAAATATTGATGGGTTACCATAGGCAATCACACACAAACGCACATGCGCACACACACCACGCTTGTTCCGTTCTGCCTTCACTGGTATTTTCTTGCAACTCATACCACTCTGAATGACAGAGTTTGTACACCATTGAGGCACTCTACAGTAGTCTTTATTGTACTTGCAGAGTTTAACGTATCAGAGATTTCTTTCCTATGTCAGGCTGAAATATAATTCTTTTTTTTTAAAGATTTTATTTATTTATTTTTAGAGAGGGAAGAGAGGGAGACAGAGAGAGAAACTTCAATGTGCGGTTGCTGGGGGTCATGGCCTGCAACCCAGGCATGTGCCCTGACTGGGAATCAAACCTGTGACACTTTGGTTCACAGCCCAAGCTCAATCCACCGAGCTACGCCAGCCAGGGCCAAAATATAATTCTTATAACTTTAAATCATAAGTCCAAGTTCCGGCTTTAGGGACCATGCAACACCACCAGTCTAATGCATTGTCCATGCGAAGGTTTGTCCACTCTTTGAGGGAAATAGTGTATTTCCTGCATGTGGTTCCTTGGCTTAGCCTTCCCAGATCCCTCAGGACTCTGTGATCCTTCATTACCATGGCTATGCTCTGTGAACACACACTAATTACTTCCCAATGCATCTCCTAAAACGTGATGCTCGCGGCATAAATAGAAATAGGCACAATCCAAATATACGTAGTCCAAAAATCCGCCGGCTTTCAACGGTGCTAAACATCCAAAGTAAGGAAACTATTTACGGAGCCTCGCCTAAAGGGTGTGCGGTCCATACGCTCATTAAGTAACTCTAAACTCTGTTTTTCAATTAAATCAAACAATTAAGAAATTCCCATAAGGTTTCCTTAACTGCCTTGAGCTTCGGCCCTGACAGAATCAGAGTAAATTGAAGAACATTAAAAGAAACAGCCCTTGGAAATTTGCCACTCTTTCCCCCCCTTATTTGTAGTTGAGGATGTTAATTATTATATCACCCCAGGTCCATTTGGGATACCCCATCCCTCTTCAAATTTAGTGCACAGAATCCTGAAGCCAGATTTTTGGCCCACTTGTCGGAAGAAGCTCACATGTCACCCTGCACGCTTTGGGCGCAAGAGTGGGCCTTGGCTTCATCTCACTTGATGCCCTTGACTTCATTGATTTAAAAGCCTTATCCAAAGCAGCCTCATTTTTTTTAAAGAACAAATTGAGTAGTGAAAAAGAAGAAAAAAAGCAACCACACGCCGCTTACAGAACAAGACGCTGTACTAGGTGAAGTTAGCTCCTGTATTCTTACGAGGCTAGAAGGTGGAGTAATTGGATAAATGTGCACGCATCTGGAAGTCCTGTCGCTCTCCATTCCATTAGACAACACTGTTCTCCTCCAAGTGCACGTGTTTGGCAGGCGTTACCTAGATACTCATTGAGTGCTGGTGGCAAACACTCGTCATAACGTGGCCCCTTCTGAACCATCACGGCCTTGTCGGGAGAGGCGGGCAAGTGACTCATAAAGAGTCAGAGCGACATTCCTAGGCCGACAAGAAGAGAGAATGGAACAGGGACATTTAGAAAGACTAGGGTAAGGAAGGTTCCTAAAGCTTCCTAGAGGAAGGTGTTCAGAGGGATAGGTGGAAATTGGTTAGTTCAAGAGAGGCAAGAGGAAAAGCATTCCAAGCAAAGGGAAAGCAACTTCCACCCCGGGTTTGTAGTCAAAAGCAGGATTTGACTTTTGGCAGGAAAGCAGGAAGAGGAAAACAGTCTTCAGATGCTGACATCTGTCCACTGGAGGATTCTGTTTCCCTCCTCATTCCCTGCCTCTGTTTCTGGCATCGTTGCTGCTGCAATTCCCACCCCGATGTTCAGTGTCTTAAAATAGATGGACGATTTCTCACGACTCTGTGGGCTGGCTAGGCATTTCGCAGCCCCCCTTTCCTGGCTGTCTCCTTGAGCTTCAGCCTCTGACACCAGGACTGGGCTTGGAAAGTTCTCAGGGTCTCCTTCACCCCCAGCCAGGCCGTACTGGCTGCCGGCTGGGCCACTTGGGTTCCTCCCGCGTCTCCCTCACCAGTAGGCTAGACAGATCTCTTCTTCAAGGTCAGGCGGTCTCCTGGTTCTAAAGGCTTGAAGGGGGGAAATTGCCACACCTGTTGCAGCCTAGCTCTAGGATCTGCAAGGGGCCACCTGTCTGTGTTCTGTTAGCTAGAGCATGAGACAGGCCACTCTAGACTGGGGAGGGAGCGGGGAAGGGGTGGGGGAAGGGGGGGGGGAAGGAACTTCCTCTTATTCACAAAGAAGCATCAGAACCTCGCTCCCAGTGATGCAAATGATTACAGTGATCTTCGACCACAGGTTCTCGTATGGCCACTGGAGTATGTGGGGTGTCATCGAGATAAAGCGAGACCTGGGGGACAATTACAGGAAGTTGTTGCACCCTCAGAAGTGAAAAGGTTTTAGAAAGGATAGGCAAAAGAGAGGCCAGAAGACAAAAAACATGTCCACAAAAATTGGCATTATGTTTTGTGGTCATTCACATAAAGAAGCTACTTGTTTTCATGTGTACAGACAATCAACTACCTAACAAAAAGCTAACGAAAGAAAATGTAACCTTTAATAACTGCTGCAGCTTAAGATAGAGCAGCATGTTTATTTATTTTGCTTATTTAAATCCTGTAACTACTCTGCAAAGTAAATCTTACTGTTGCCATTTGTCTTTTTCTTTTTTTAAATATATTTTATTGATTATGCTATTACAGTTGTCCCTGTTCCCCCCTTCAGTCCCCTCCACCCTGTACACCCTCTCCCACCCATATCCCCCCTTTAGTCATGTCCATGAGTCATACTTATAAGTTCTTTAGCTTCTACATCTCCCATACTATTCTTACCCTCCCCCTATCTATTTTCAACCTACAATCTATGCTGTTGTTGCCATTTGAAAGCTGAGAAACCTAATTTCTTACTCTCAATGAGCTAAAGCAGGAGGGGGAGTGCGGCCCTAGCCAGAGGACTGGGGCAAAGGAGCCCGGGGCCCTTTCCCGGGGGCCCGGCCTTCAGCCCACGGTCACAGAAAACACGCTGGCTGGGCCAGGACTCGCACAGCCACACACGAGCACGGGCGTGTGGAGGGGGATGCAGCTCCTCCCACCGGGTGCCTGAGTCTGGCAGGCAGCGGGCAGCAGGGGGCGCTGGGAGTGACAGGAACACGCACCTTCAGGTTCACGACCGCGTGTATACCGCCTGGCCCACAGGTCCAATCGGCTCTCAAGAATCCACCTACTGCTACAAAAGGGCCTTCCTACTTCGCGCGTTATACTGTCCTGGATCTCAGGGCCCTCATTTTAAAATCTATACTTTTCCTAAAACACGAAAGTGCTTCCCAGTGGAAATCCCTCCCAGTTCTAAACCCCCAGGTAACTTAGAATGTGTTTCCCTAAGAGACATTTGCACCCGAAGTAATAGTGAAACTATTACTTTTTAGCATTGCATTTATGACAATAAATGTAATTTATTATTATATTACATTACATTTATTATTATTTATTACTATTTATAATAAATGCAATGGCAACAGATATTTAAGTACGTAGCATCTCTGTGTGACTCCAAAAATCTTCATGGCAAATACACTCATCAGAAAAGATCTCTGTCAAAGGGAGCTAACGGGTTTATAGAATATTTTCCCTGTACTATCTTGTTTGAACAATATTTAAGGGGAATATTGTGCAGTAAGATGTTTTCAGAGCGGATACGAAAACTGTCCCGAACTGTGTCCAAGGTTTTCTTCTGTATTTGAAAAATAATTACATAACACTTCGTAGTAAGCTGATGGGTCCTTTGTCAGACCACTTCCACCTAAAAACATTACAAAAAGCAAACACTGACCCTTTCTAGGACTGAAGGCCCAAATTAAAAGCGTCCTTAGTTTGGAGTCTTGGCTTCTTGGAATGTCTCCAGGGAGGCTCCGCTTCTCTGCTGATTGAGTAGGTTAACCCGTCGCCCCCGAGACTGTTTGTCTCCGTGTAACTCTGCTCATTCATCCTCAAAGGCACCTTTCCTTTCAAAGCCACACAAGCAGAGACATTTTTATACCGAAAGAGAATTAATCATGTATTTGTCACACTGCACACCGAGTAAGTCATTTGATACAGTGGCGCGAACTGCTAGCTGTACGTCAGCTCGCCGCGGTCGAGTTTTACAATATGATATTGTTGTGTCCCTCGTGGAGGCAGGTGGGATTGATGGTGGGTTTCCAGTTCGCCCCAATACAGCACTCGACCTCGAAAATACATTTTAAAGGAACTCTAGTGTGAGGGCAGTACACTACATAGACAATCTTTTTTTATGTGTCTGTCAGTGGTTCTAAATGCATTTTTCTTGGATCCAATCCTGAATTATCAAGGTCACGGGGGTTGCTAGGACTTGGATAAGTTACAATGTATTTTAAGTGGTTTAAACTTTTAACTGAGATTTTCAGGAATTTAAATGATGTCGTATTTTGCCAGTTATTTTTTTACCTTACTAGAAAATGAACTTTTTAAAAATTTTAATCTGTTTTTCTACAATCTGAGCTACTAACTCATTGAAACGTCTGTAAGCAAATTTCCCCTCTTAAAACATGCCCCACGAGATGGCAGAGAAATTATCTGAAACAGAGTTCAATGAACTATACTTCTCTTTAAACAGCCTTAAAAAAAGATATGGAAACGTGGATTTCAGCCAAGAGAAGAAAAAGAGTAATGGGAAAAATAAATTAACTTTAGAAGCTATAAAGAAATAAGTACCCGTAATTGGTAGATATAATATTAGAGTAATTTGGAAACACACATTTTAAACATTATTTTTAAATGAGAACTCCTTAGACGCTTTCTGCAACTATGGGCAGGCTCTTAAGGACACAATTACCAGACAATCATTTTCAAATAACTTTGTTCTCCCAGACTTGCGAGAGAAGTTTGTGTGAAAAATAGCATTATGTCGCATTTTTTCAGAGTTGGGGCACGGGTGGAAATTCTATACGGACTTGTAACTCTCAAATAATTTGTGTCCTCTCAATGGGATACGACCACAAGCTTTTGCTACTGTAAGAATGTCACAGAAAGGCCTTTTGTTCTTGAACCCCTTGACGAGTAAAAGGCGTGGATGATGCCCGTTACACCCGGACGCTTCCATATGCATCAGGGACAAATATGACCTGCCTTTGCACAGCCACAATGCAGCTAGCAAGTAAGGTCGCTGCCACCGATACAACCCCCCCCCCATCTCATCGGACGACCTCATCCAACTTCTGCCCGTTCTCTCCATGGCCGTTATAGTCAATGGGATCGGGCCAGTATCAGCTCTTATACCTCCTTGTCATTCACCTTTAGCTTTTCATTTTTACTTACTTATTGTTTTCCCTCTGGAGCCGTTGTTGGGCTTCCTTGACCCTAGTATTTTGAGTATGACAGACGAATTGTTTTACGGGTGTCTCTTAGGACACATTTATCTGGTAGGTCTTCATTTTTGCTTTTAGGTCATAGCGTTTTGGTGGGGGCCTCACAGGAGTGAAGCTGTGTTCTTCCCACTCCATCCTGCCGGGTGGGACGCGGTGTCTGTCTGTCCCATTGTGAAAGATGTGAAACTTAGTCCTGAGATTAGAATGCCCTGCCAGGTTTCTCAGGGCATAGCAATCTTTCAGTCTTTCTACAGAGTTTGCGGCAAGATAATGGAGGCGATTCCATTCCTCATAGGACATTTACCCACTAGTTTCACATCTATTTCACTCCTGTGCTGTGCTGTCCACTCAAGTGCAGGTAGATTCTTCCCACTTTTCTTTTTCCTTCCTTCCTTCCTTCCACCCTTCCTCCCTTCTTTCCTTCCTTGATTCTATTTATTTAATTTTAGAGGAAGGGAAAGGAGGGAGAAAGAGAAGGAGTGAAGCATCAGTGTGTGGTTGCCTCTCATGCACTCCCTATTGGGCACCTGGCATGCAACCCAGGCATGTGCCCTGACTGGGAATCGAACCTTTGACCCTTCGGTTCACAGGCCAGCACTCAATCCACTGAGCCACACCAGCCTTTCTTGATCCCACCTAAAACCCTTCGGCATGAACTATGGGGAAAGAAGACACAGAGTCAGGAGGAAAGGCAGGGAGGCCAAGAAGGAGACAGGGGAACAGCAGTTATTAGAATTAGGCTTTAAAAACAAACATTTAAGAAACACTTGAGTTCTTCTTCCATGCTTATTGTGTGGTACATTCTGGAAGAAAAGATAACTTGAATGGCTATTTTTTGTCACAGAATACTACTCATGTGTGTAAGTATTAAGGAAAAGAAGTGACATAGTTGTCACAGTGAGTTGCCTATCTGTTCAAACTTTCCCAGGGAGAAGGAAAATTTCCTAATGTTCCCTTCTTCCCTTAGCTAGCGCATTCTAGAACCGTCTATAAACAAGAGTAATGGTAACAAGACTACAAACATACTGGCTCTGTCTGACTTTTACCCTCTACAGCCCCTGCTTTGTGATTAAACAGCCAATCAAATTCTCAATAGTTCATTTAACAAACTATTGATTAACAACTCCTGGCATAATTCAGAGCATATTATGCTCTGTAAATAGTTTGGACTTACAGAGATCTCCGGATACTTCACATTAAAGACATAATCAAGGTTTACAATGGAAGACAGATCGTTATTGTTTTCTGGTGGGGAGAGGGAGAAAGGGTTCCATGTTTCTGTTATACTAAAAAAGTAACTTTTCTACATATCTACTAAGTCATATTTTGTGGTCAGTGTGCTCTGTGCGTATGAAATCCAGCTCTGTGTGGAGACAACTCGTTTGGCTTAATTTTCAAGTGTGTCGTCCAGTGTGAGTGAAGGTTTATGTTCCCATGTGAGCCACCCAGCCCATCAAATCTATAAGGTCATGGCCTGCTCTCAACTTTGAGTAACAATCAGCAGTCCAAGGAGCTGGAGCTATTTCTTTTTTTATCTGCAGGACACCAGCTATAATAGATATTTTGTTATTGTTAGATTACTTGGTTTGGGTTTAACCAATTTCTGAGGGGATGATAAATTATGTTTTCATAACAGCCTCAGAAAAAGTAACAGGCAGCACTGTGTTTCTTATTTGGAAGCCAGTTGATTTTTACACTGTAAACATGGAAGAATTGTGCAGCATGGTGGGAGAAAATGATTTTGCTAAACTTGAAATTCTACTGAGATTGCTATTTCAAATAATCAGCTGTAGGGATATTATATGAGAATGGAAAAATTCATGCTGACTTGTTCTTAGCAGAGTTAAAAAACATTTTTTTTGAGTCTGCAACTTAGAGGAGGAAATTATTTTGAATACATGTCCTTGGGTGGTAACCGTTAGCAACAAAACATGGTTCATAACGCAGCTCCACTCCACTGGCTTCGGCGTGTGGAAAAAGGACCACCATTCTCTACTCCACATTAAGTCTAATTTCCTTTGTAAAAAGTCACACTTTATCATGTTCAAAAAACAGAGTCTGGATATTCAGACAAATTCAGTTCATCCGATTCCAGGAGGTTCTGATTATAATGAAAAGTTATCTAAGTGTAGGGTAATGAATGTCATAATTAATGAATGACAATGAGTATGTCCATTACAGCTGAATGTTACATCTTCACATTGGAAGAAGCAGGGCTTATAATGAGAATAGTGGAGGCTATGAAGTATGATCATTCTTGTTTCTAAATCCCATCTCTGAAATTTCCTGGCTCTTACTATCCTGAGGCAAGTTACTTACCATCAGCTTCCTCATCTGAAAAAGGAATAATGCTATTTTTCCAAGTAGGCTTGGAGTGAAGTTTCATAAAGCAATGCGTGTTAGCAACATCGCGCACTGCCTAGGGCAGTCTGCGGTCGTATGCCTCAGTGTGATGTCTTACTAATATTACTAACTGTGCCACTTAGGAAATTATTCAGATAAAATCAGTTTTACAGCCAATTCTGTATTAGCAATATGAAATCAATCCATAAGTTCTTTCCACTTTCTCTTTCTGCTTTAGAAGCTATAAGCCCTAACTAAACATGCATTTCCCCAGGTTTCTTAAAAGCAAGAGCTAGTCGGGAGACATACTTGTAGCTGGAGGGACAAAAGCAAAACATGGGACATCTGGAAAAAGAATAGTTTTCTAAGGGCAGACTTGGATGGCCCAGTCTTTTCTCTTTCTTCCTTCCCTTTTCGGGCATGTGGGTATGATGCTCGGAAGGCTTCACGTCACCTTCAAATGATGAAGATAAATGCCACTCTGGTAGGAAGGGAAGGGAGGGGGAAAAAGTAAGCTGAGTTACAGATACCATTTTTGAGCTCAAATAAGAGAAACAACTGATCGGCAGTTAATTGTGGCTTTACTCCCAGATGCTCTTGTCCGAATGGTTTTGTTACTTGCAGAAATGTAGTCTGATCTGGTTATCAGTGTAATAGACTCCTCAGCTAACCCTCAGTTCTCTCTTCTCAGCACCATCAGTACTGTGAAGCACCTTATCACCTGTCCGGAGATCCTTCAAGATTCCCTTCTAAGCCTTTAGCTCCCTGTGTTCACTGATTCTGAGTGATGGCAACTTGAATTTTACCCACTCTCAAATAGGACCCAGCACAGGGGGAAGCCTCACACCCAGACAGCCCCAATCTGTGGCTCTCCTGCCTGGGGCCCCCCGGCTCGCCAGCTGTGAAGGCAGTGTTCTCCCTTAGGCGGTGGGAAGGAGACTCGCTCCCGCTTCAGGAGGAAGGGGCGTTGGAGGAACTTGAGGGACTTGATCAACCATCCCTGGGTCTGGGCTCCGTATCTGGGAATTCTTGATCCCAGAAAAAAACAACAACAAGGCTTAATTCTTTGTTATTTGTCACCAGCCACATCTCTAAACATGATACGACTATTATTTTGAATAAAGTGATTTATATAAAGACACCAGCAGAGCAGTTAACGTGTAAAATATTCAATGAATGTTAGTTTTCTGCATTGTGTGGCCACGTATTAAGAATTCATGTACACAGCCTTCAGGAAAAGGTTTGAAAAGCAGATTATAAAATGTCTACACTCTCTTTTTACTAGTGTACTGTGGACACATGCACGCACCACATTAAGCCCCGATTTCCACACACGTAAAATTGTCATAGCAACCTGACTCAATTTGCATAAGAAAAAACGTGTGTTACTATTAAATGTAAACCATTGAGGAGAAGCATTAGTTCAAAATATGAAGTATTTAATGAATTAGGCTTTTCTAGCCTAGTTTCAAAGAATGGGAAGGGTTTGCAGGAACAAATTTAAAGGACACATGACAAAAAACTAGGGGGATGGTAATGGGAGGGAAGTGGGGAGGGTTGGGTGGGTGGGCTGGAATGAGAATAAAAGGCAGAAAACTGTACTTGAACAATGATTAAAATAAAATAAAAATTTTTTTAAAAAAGCTTTACATTTTTTTCTGGCTGCCCTTTTTAATTTCAAGTTGTCTGCTAAAGCTTGAATATTCTGTTCTGAATTGCTTTCTTCTTTTTCCACCCCCACAAAAAAGCAGGAATTCTAACCCTGTGCAAACCTGTAAAGGCTCTGATTTGCTCCAATTAAAATGCTATGACCAAACAAGTTTCCTCTGCTGTTTATCCCAAGGTTTTTGCACTGTTAACAGTAGGATCTAATGACGGGTAGATGATAATGGACTGTTTTCCTCAGGGCAAAGGAGGAAAGGATTCTATCTGGAAGTTGCAATCATTCTAGGGAAACACTGATCTCATCCCATATCATTCTAATGTGTCTATATCATGCTATTGTCAAGCACATGCATGCAAAGAGCCACCTAACACATGAATGATCAGGCTGCAGAAGGTCAAAATATTTACCATTAGACATCCTGGGGCTGGAGGAAAACAAGCGGTGGACATTTTCCTCTGTGAAAATCGGGACAGAGGTGACTCCGCCAGGTCAACACTGTTCGGTTCTCTGAAAGGATGCATTTTAGCCTGTTCCTTCTCCTCCTGCCACTGAAGACCCACGCTAAAATTCAGAGAGCCACCTGACAAAATTCTCTTCTTTGCATAAAGGAAAGGACCTTTCAGGACAAAGCACTCAAAGCATGACATTCTGGTGGTTTACTGTTTGATTTTAGGTGTTTTAAATTACGATAACTACTTATATTTATGAGAGAAGAAGATAGTTAAAAATAGATCAGAAATAGATCAGAATGAGTTCAGACTAGAAGTTTTCATTGGTTTTGACCCTTCCCGTCTCAGTTGAGACCAGGGCTGCGTCTCTGTGGACATTGGGTCGGATAACTTTTGTTTGTGGGAGGCGTGTCCCGAGCATCACGAGTCATTTAGCAACACCCCTGGCCCCTACCCATCAACACCACGACATCTCCTTACTTCCTTCGGTGAGAACCAAAAATCATGTCTTCACACGCGGCCAAAGGTCCTCCGGAGGGAAAGTCACCCGCAGCTGAGAACTACTGGTGTCGGTTTGGCATTTGTTTGTTATCGTTGTGTGTGTGTGTGTGTGTGTGTGTGTGTGTGTGTGAACCCTCTTGCACTACTGTAGGTGTTTGTATCATTCTCTTAAAAGCTTCAAGCTGTGGGCAATCCAAATGATAAAAAGAGGAGGAGACTTGCCCGGGGCCGTAAAAAAAGAGCCACCTTGAGGAGAATTGGAAAATCGTTCCAATCACAGTGAGTGCCAATGACAGAAGGGTACTGAGCTCCCCCTCAGACGCACCTACAACTTCTTCTCCCAGTTCCTCTCTTTTCCTTCCAATCACGCCAACTCTTTACTACTTTTTGTTTGTCCTCACTGTGTGGCCGCTGTTTACTCACTGACTCGTTGCCGGATATATCCTGCTGGCAGCCCTCTCACTCTGTGGCGTTATTATAGTGTTTCCCTTTCTCTCACTAAATTCCCCTGTGGTGAGGACCTGAGCACACTCGTGTGTTCGATAAGCACCACTTTTACCGGGCTACCCGAGAGACAGCAGGTCTGCGCCACGGCAATGCCTTTGGGGTTGGAATCTTAGCTCCGCGCCATGTGATTATTTTCTAGAAAGCCGCCTGTGGTTATTTCTGTTTCAAAAAATATATGTATTTATGCTATGCTTCCTTCATTTTTTTTAAAACATTGCAACTTTCTGTTCTTTTTTTTTAAAGATTTTATTTATTCATTTTTAGGGAGGGAAGAGAGGGAGAAAGAGAGAGAGAGAAACATCAGTGTGCGGTTGCTGAAGGCCGTGGCCTGCAACCCAGGCATGTGCCCTGACTGGGAATTGAACCTGTGATGCTTTGGTTCACAGCCCGCGCTCAATCCACTGAGCTACGCCAGCCAGGGTATCTTTCTTCATTTTTAATGATTATTTGATCTTATTACTTTCATTCCATGTATTGGAGTGATGCACGTTGGAAAAGAAAGGCACGCTGAGTCATCACAGATTTAAGGTCATGTTCCAGGCCTACGTCTGCCCTGCCTTATTTTGTACAGACTTGACTTGGGGCATGACCTTTCTGCCACTTGAAAGCCCAAGAAAGGAACATTATTTTGCCCTTCAAACTTGCAGAGGATCTCATGAGAAATGGCCCCTGATTCTCTGGTCCTCTTCCCATGAATATCTTTCTGAAGATCAGAGGGGGACTTCAGCGACCCTGCATGAGGCCACGAGGACAAAGATACTTGACAGGCTGCTGTGTGATTTTTCTTAAAATTTTTTTGAGAAAAACCGTCCGGAGAGGTTGCCCCGGTACAAAGGGACCCTGAGTGGGCTCTGCCTCCACACCAGTGACAACACCGACCACACTGTGGACTGACTTTCAAACGGTCGGAAAACACGAGGGTTCTGCTACCGTCCGATCAAACATGTTCCTAAATACGGTCAGGCAGTCGTAAGAACGAACATCTCGGGAGCGGTGGTGACTGGAAGAGGCAGCGTGTCCTTTGGGCAAAACGTTTGATCTTGAAGTAAGAAAACGCTGAATCGAGGCAAATTTGCCCTTCTCAATAACTTTGTTATTTAAAAGATTGTGTAATTTATTCAAGGCTCATCTCTTCTTATACCTTATATCTATCTGCTTCTTTTTTTAAAGATTTTATTTATTTATTTTTAGAGAGGGATAGGGAGGGAGAAAAAGAGAGAGAGAGAGAAACATCAATGTGTGGTTGCTGGGGGCCGTGGCCTGCAACCCAGGCATGTGCCCTGACTGGGAATTGAACCTGCGATGCTTTGGTTTGCAGCCCGCACTCAATCCACTGAGCTACGCCATTCAGGGCTTCTATCTGCTTCTTTTAGTCTTGAAATATCGGTGTAAACAGTCGACGTCCCTGAGGCACCTTGGCGAGGATGCTCACTGAGGCCGTCACTGGGCTACGGTGACCTGGAGCTACACTACCTCCTGAGCTCTAACCTTCACGTTTGCTCGTGATTAGCAAGTCAGTTACTTGTGATGGGGAAAAAAAAAAACAGAAGAAAAATCTACATAGACATACAGATGTAGAGAAAAATTCCTTACATTTTTCTATCGCACACCCACGAGGAGAACTGTTAACCTTCTGGGCCAGAGGTGGGGGTGGCATCTGGAACTAGGATTGGATACATCTTTTGGATCCTTTTGGGACGCAGCTTTGCCAGGCTCCAGGGACACACAGGTGCCCCTGAGTGCCGACCTTCCGCTCCCGGTAAGCATGGCAGGGAGGAAGCCGACTTCTCAGCAATCTCGTGTACAAGTTTATAGCCTGTTTTTCTTTGTATGAAACACTTTAACATCTATTCTTCCCATTAGAACCTCCGAAGAGTTCGTGAAATAATTTGGAAAGGCATCACCACTTTGCCTGAGTGGGGGAAATTGCTCACTTACTCTCGCAGAAGAAACAGTCCTCTGCAGAGCCGAACGCCGTGATGACAGATACAGTTGGGGGTGGGCAGTGGTTTCCGTCCCTGCAAATTGTAGCAAGTGACTAACAGAGAAGATACGAGGTATGAAGTTGTATTTCGTCCAAATATAAAGGAGAAAATACGTTACCTTGTTCATCATTCCTAGCAAATTCACTCACGGTGTTATCTAATTCAACTCAAGACATGAACATACATTTCAACATGTGTTTGAACATGTTGAAATGCTTCCTGCGTGATGTATATCATCATATCTATAAAAATATAAAAATGTATAGCTGCAATGATTTGAACACTATGTTTACCTTTCTCCAGTACTTTATGCTGCACAGGCAAATTGAGAAGCAATATAGGTATTCTCTTCACTTAAGCGGAACATCCAAGAGGTCTAAGGCCAGAGCACCACACACACACACACACACACACACACACGAGTATTCCTGTGTACAACATGAGGACTGGCCATAATGACTGGGAAAATGCTGCCTTTGGCTGCTGCAGAAAGCCGGCTCTGGTTCTGAATCGTAGGAGGGCTGTACAACAATGCAGGTGGCATCAGCCAGCTTCTCGGCACGATCTCATTGTTTATTCTTTTCTCATCTTCTGCCTCCCCTGTATTCCTCGCACACTTTTCCACGGGAAGTTCCACTTACTCACGACGTTTCTTCTCCCTCTCTGTTTTTTTCCCCCCAAACTTCCCTAATTAAACTACTCCAGACTAAGATAAAGGGCTTTCTGGGTGAGCAGTTTGAACCAGGCGCTGTGGCAGGCAAGCCGCCTGCCCGGAAAACACACTGGCCACACACCTGCAATGCAGCAACAGAGATGCGAGTGGCACACGACCCAATTTCTGCACGGACGAGCTCACTGACCAGAAAACGCCCTAGAACACATTAAGGATCACAAATTGAAAAACACAGGTATTGGCTTAAATCTTGTCTCTGCCTGTTACAAAGTGTTACACAGCGGGTTAAATGATCTACGTGCGAAAACACAGTGCTTGCCTCACACTAAATAAGAAAATATTCGTCAGAATCCCCATTACTGCCATCATCGGAATTACTGCAATCATTATTGTGAACTTAAAACAAACACTAAAAGAGCTGACACACTGAATTATGGTGGATTCTCTTTACCCCGTGACTGTAACTGTGTCCATGAATCAGTTACACACACACACAAATGACAAATTTCTAAATTCACCAAATAACAAGGCAGTACAGGTATGCAGTAGTATTGGATTTCTTTTTCTCAGTAAATAATTCAGGATTTCTGGATTTAAATAGCATATACAAAACAGCCTTGGGGTCAGTCTTTCCAATCTTCCTACTAAAACATCTGCAGAAACAGAACAAGATGAAACTCAGAATCCTAAGTAAAAGCAAAATTGCCTACAAGGTCTTGGCAGAATCAGGGATCATGTTTTACTAACTTACTAGGGTTATGAAGATGAACTGAGGGGTGGGGGATCTTTCCTCGAAGAAACCCAAGGTCCTCATCAACCAGAAAACCCATCAGATTCTATTTGTCTTTGACCTGACTGCTCAGATGAAATATCTCTTTATCAGGGAAGACATATAGTCTCCCAAATAATGAGTCCCTCGATAAAACACTGTTTCCTTAAGACTGCTTATCTGAGTTTTAATTTATATCCATCTGTCTCACCCTCTTCCTCCCTCTCTCAGGAAGTTCATGTTCTTTTAGCAGCAAGAGGAGAATCTAATTGTCTGCTGTCTTTCCCCCAGGGCCCGGTGCACGGCCTGTGCAGAACCAAAGCACAAACAGTGTTTTTTTGGATGATCAATAGCTTTCTTCCCATCAAACATCCTTCAAAGAGAAAGTCAAAGAGCCACAGAAAAAAGAACGGAATAACACACTGCATCTCAAAACTGATTAGTGGATTCAAGGTAAGTCTTTCAAAATCCTGGCAGTCTTTCTGAAAAAAAATGACAGGCTGATTTTATTAAATAAGAGCAAATGGAGAAGAATATCCTAGAAACTCTTTAAGAGGGAAAATAAACTGGAGGGAACGGCCATGTCAAAATTATAACTATAATAATTAAGACAGCGTGGAACTGGCACGCAGATGGACAGACTGATAAATGACACAGAGCAGAAAGACAGAAATAGATCCGCAGGCATATAGAAACTTAATTACGACAGAACTGGTATTGCAGAACAGTAGGGGAACATGTGGACCTTCAGATACGTTTGGAAGCAGTTTGTGTCGATTTGGAAAACAAAATGTAAAGGTCTTGAATGAAATACCTCCATCACTCCATATAATAATAGCAATTTTAAATGGAATACGGACCACGTTAAAAGGCAAAATTAAATTGAAGAAGTTGAGGGCCCAAGGAAAAAGAAGTCAGCCCTCATATTAGAAGTGCAAATATCAAACAAGAATAATAAAAATGATCTATGTCTAGACTACTTACCCCAAAGAAACACATTAAAAGCCAACAAAGCCGGTGTATACAAGTAGACTAGCTACTGTGCAATACCAGTGACATTGAGAGTAAGTGTCTCATAAGAAAAATGCAGTTCTGTGAAATATGAAATCTGATGAGCACATTTAATTTGCCAATTAAACTGTAATTCATAAGTAAGGGAAAATAAATTTCTATCTGGACATAAAAAATAGTAATATAACTTAGCCTGTACAGACTTTCATTACAATTTTGCGAACAAATATTCAGTAAGAAGAAATGTGAACCCCTGGGCCAAAGATGGCACCTAGAAAAAACGTTGAGAATAAATATTGATAAAAAATATATTAGCATGTTTAATTAACTCAGTAGTAAAGAAATAATAGTTTGCACTTTCGTGACACTGAAACTAAATTTGACAGAAAGTTTGAGGAGAACTATGGATGCAGATGGAGGTAAGGAGAGTAAAAATAACTCACGCAGTTAAAGACGAGTATTTTGTGCCTAACATTCACTGTCAGCCTTGCCCTCAGTAAACTTGCCCCGGCCACCAGGAATTGAGATAAGATGCTGTATTATATTTGACCAGTTCACAAGGGTGATTGTGAGTGTTTGGTGCCAATATCGTATGTACAATAGAGCTTCCATAACCTGGACGTAGTTGAATTAATCCAATCCTTCTATAAACTGTTTCATTGCCCCACCCTTTATTATAATAAATCTATGAACATTTTAAAGGGAACCCTGTTTCTTTTAAGCAGGTAAAAGGAAAGGGTCGTTTTAGTTTTTGGCAAACTGTGATTGCCACGCAAACCGTAACGTGCCAATTAACTAGAACGCGCCAGCACATTGGAATGCAAAGGAGAGCAAAGCCGATGCTGAGAGGGGGATTTGGGAAGGCAAACGCTTCGTTGTTTATTTTCTTTAATGGAAATGATGGGGCTCGTCAGAATTCTATGACGGAACTAGTGAAAAGTTGAGCCATCATTACTGTCCTAAAGCTGAGTCTGTTTTTAAACAAAGTCTTCACGTACTTCATTCTGCGATTATCTGAGAGTTTAAAAAAAAAAACTGACACTCAGTACGCAATTATTTTATTAATGTGTATCAACCTCTAGTTTTTATTTAATGCCTACTCTCATAGTGGGCTCGGAGAATGTTATTTTCCTTGAGAAATATGTGTGTTCTTTTCAGGTGCGCAACAGCCAGTTAACATTCTATACCTGAATACTCAAAACTGAAGGATTGCTACTCCTGTCCTTATGCATTGTGCATTGAGAAATCTTAAATAAATGTCGCATTTATTCCGGACTAGTACACTGAGATATATGGTTACTTTATCACTCGTGAAATCATCAAGGACTCAAGAGGAAAAGCAGTAGATTAGGATTAATAATTTAGATGTGAAACTTGATTTACATTCACCTACTATTTTTCTACTCAATGAAACTGCCTATATTTAAAGGTACTGCTAGTGAAGATAGATTCACTTAAAGTAATGCTGATTCATAAACACTTCAGTGAGCCAAAAGTATAATTTAACAGCCATAGAAGTGGAGCTTTGAATGGAGCAAAGGAGAAAATTGTATTATGAAAATCCTTGCCAAGAAGGTGAGTGTGTTCAATTGATTCACATTTCTTGGGACATTTACTCAGAAGTATCCCATATTTTTAAAAATCAGGTCAACTTTGTTATTGCATTAATGCACTTTTGTGATTAATTTTACTAATGAAGAATATCCATTTTCACAAAGCATGTGTAAAAATATATCCCTTTTAGAGAGAAGAGATTTTCAAGGTCAATTGAGTTATTAAATAACACAGAACGGGCTCGTATTTTTTAAAAAAGAAAACTTAATTATTATGCCAATAAGAAAAACAAAAAACATTTTAGTTTTTACCTGATTACAGATTTTAGCAGCATAATGGATAGAAAAATAGATTTAGCTTGGTATTTCAATTATAATAAGAAATTAGTCTTCTATCTTAAATATGTGATTGAGTCTAAATTACCAATGGATGGGTCATCCACATTAATACTCAAGACTGTCACATTGAGTATCTAGTCATTTTTATTCAGACCTAAAAAAAGGCTAAAATAACATCATTTTTCCTACTTAATTAGTTAGACCTAGACAAATATCAAAACTTTCAAAAATAACATGTCATGATCTTATCTCCTAGATACAAAATGTGTTCTGCCAAAAGAAGTTAATAAATGAGAGCTTAAGATAAATTTTCGTTTCCTTGAAGTGATCCTTACTTGTCATGATTCCGTAGCTGATTCAGTAAGTATTTATGGAACACATACTATGCTCAGAGAACTCTCCTTGGTCTTATACTGTATACATAATTAATTTGTTTGACTTTTCAGTTTTTACAGTCATAGATCCTTTTTCTTTCTTTTTTCACAATTAATGTGAAAGCTAAGACAAAACAAAACACCAACTACATATAAATCCCTGGGACATAAAAGTGCAGCTGGAAAAGCCTTCTCTTTGCCCACAGCCCAGAGGTCACAGCAGAGCCCTAGGTGTTGACCAGAGGAGTCCTGGCTCTCTGACTCTTAGCGCTCAGAACCTGCGAAAAGTAGAACCCGACATTTTACGTGAGTTCCTTTCCGCTACAGAGTCGAGCTTTCACTTGGTGCAATGGAGACCAGAATCTTTCCTTTCCAAAGGTAAATGATGAATCAATTTCTTTATAATTCAATCAAATCAAATCAAAACAAATAACAGTAAGAAAAATAAAACAATTTTTGAATTCCCCAAATGTTAATAGATTCCAAATATAATACTGGAACAAGTAATGTGGTTCCAAATCTCAGCATTTATAGTCTCTTAACCAAATATATTTGTTAATTTGAATTAAATGTTCAAACTCTGCTAGAAACACACACACAGTATAATAGTTTACTTGAATACAAACATTCATGGTCCATTGTTTTTTTAAAGAATCCTACATAAGTGAGTTACTTTATTGTGATTTGGTATTAGTATGCTTTGTGAGATCCTTGACAGTTTAAAAACTTTAAAATATTGGCATATAAAAATGCATCTAATGCACATATATGAAACTAAGAATTATATTAAAATTATGTTTGCTGTAATGATTCCTGACATTTGTACTGAAACTTACAGAACCTTAATAAATAACCTCATTTGACTTTTACAAGTCCATTCTGAGGTATGCAGGACAGGAACTACTAGCCTTACAGAGGTTAAGTGGCTTGTCCAAAGTCCAAGGATTAAGTAGCAATAAATCCAGAAGTCAGGTTTTTCATATAAGGTCATTGCTGCTTCTATGCTGATACTCTAATGCACCTGGCACACACAAAAACTTTATTAATATAATAAATATAATATAATATAATATATAATTCCCTTATAAATAAAACACTTCCCTCAAGAAAATTAAACTATTTTTATTCTAGAAGACAACAAAAACTAGAAATATTAGTTTGCTAAAAACTGCTAATATTTTAATATTTAATTCCCATTCCTCTATATTATATATATATATGTTTATATATATAGCTGTCTTTAATTAATGTAAGGAAATGTATTGTATTCAGTTGCATAATAGTTTAAATGCTTTGGAATTAGTAACCTTGCTGTTACCAAAAATAAAATCTAGATCCAAATCCGGGTCAATGTCCTCTATATGTCCTTCCTTGAAGGACACCTCATTGTTCCTGCATTTTTTCATCAAAATCCAAGTCGGAAGCCTCTTGGGTCGTGCTGGCCAAGTGCGAGCT
Organism: Phyllostomus hastatus; assembly: GCF_019186645.2. Classification (NCBI taxonomy): domain Eukaryota; kingdom Metazoa; phylum Chordata; class Mammalia; order Chiroptera; family Phyllostomidae; genus Phyllostomus; species Phyllostomus hastatus. Next base: position 18,834,084 of record NW_025333607.1, on the reverse strand, counting down.
CACTGTCCCCGGTCCTGCTCCACTGGCAGCCCTGCCCTGTAGCCCGGGAAGCTGCCTCCAGCTCAGCCTTTGTTTGCATCCACGGCTCTGCTCTCAGAATCGCTCCCTCTTCGGTTTGTCCCTTCTCTGTCGCTTCTGGTCCAGGCTGGCCATGTCTCTGCTGCTGCAAAATTCTCAACACCTGTCGGCCTCTTGTGCCATTCGAGGCCGTCTGAGCCAATGTCAGGTGGGTCTTCGAGGATCTTCTCTGGATACCAATATCTCTATTCCTGGCTTCTGCTGAGATGTGATTGGATCCTTGATGCACAGGCTAAATCTTTTTCCCGAAGGTTTTCCAGCAACAAATTTGGTGTTTTCTCCAGAGCATGCTTTCTCCTTTTTTTCCAATATGGATAGATGGAGGATTTCCCCAAAATTTTTAAAGTCTTTTATTTTCCATATTATATTTTAATTTGGCATGGTTTTTGAACTAAGTGTGAAATACAAGCCTAATTTCATTTTTGGACATACAGATTGTCAATTATTGTAGAACCATTTATTAAGTAGTTTACCGATCATGAACTACTGTGCAGTGCTCTCGCTGACTCACGTATATTTTTTATGTATGTCTGGTTTGTTTTTAGGATTTCCTCCTATCTCTTTGTTCAAGGCAATGCCAAAACCACACATTAAAATATATCTCGATATCTGGTAGATTAACCACATCCCCAATGTATTGTTTTTCAAAATTGACCAGCCAGAATCTTATCTTGTATTGGGCGTTTATACTCCCAATACAAGAATATAATAGAACAGATAGTAAGGAGGTGGGTGGCGTCCTTTAGCTGCTGTGTATGAGACTGTTGCCCCTTTTCTAAACCTGCCGGCTCATTTAGACTTGAACTATAGTCATCCTTTCTCCAGGCTCTTTTTCTGGCTCCTGCTTAAAACCAGGAATTCTACATAGCTCCTGATGCCTGACTTCTGCTTCCCTTGGAGACTCTTCATTATTTGTGTCTGAGAAGAGATACATTCCCAACTGCCCGTATTTCTGAACCCAGACACCCACAAGCCCAGCGCCTCTAGAAACCCATGCCTTTGGTTCCCCCCATGTCTTGTATGCAAATAGGTTTTTCTTTGTGTGTGAGTGTTTTTAGAGTTGGGAAGAGGGTGGAAACTCAAGTGTTATTTTAAATGTCTGTTATACTAGAATATTAGCCGTTTTCCTTTCCAATTGCTGAAGGGCAAATAGAAAAGAAAATGGAAAGAGATGATGTATTATGTAAGTACACATGAAATAGTGCTGTGAAAAAACAGAGATGGTCAGGTATGAGCACTGAAAAAGAAGTCGGAGAAATGGACCAATGGTCCTTGGCAGAATGAAGTTTCCGAATAACACTCTGTGTCTTTCTATGGTAAATGCCTACTTTAATGAGTGTTTTATTATCCTCTAAGACTGAATAATATGGCGTTTATAAAAGAAAAGCTCAGAGAAGAACATAATGATGGATTTTCAGTAAACAAGAACAGGTTAAAGAGATTGGATGGAAACTAAAAGCTAAATGCCACACGCATTCAGCCAAGAGCAGGTAAATCTTCAGTCCTCAACATCCCACTCCTGAGCTTTCAGAACTGTGAACTATTATGCAATGCAGGCTGGTACAGGAAGGCTCTCGTTATCTACACAACGACAGCCTCGGGACGCCTACATGTGCACGCCTCCCGCGCTTCCACGGTTGAGCACGCCAGAATCTCTAATGGGTTTTCTCCACTTATCCCCCAATAATAGAGAATTCAGGAGAGTCAGGGGGCTTTGGAATATTCGCTTTTTGTGAATGTCCGTAAATACGTTTTTGCTACTCTAAACATTATAGATGAGGGAGTCCACATGCTAAATTAAACATTTGCAAAATAATGTCACTAGGCTTTCAGAATTACAAAATGTGGGCATTTTGGTGTTCTAAATTCCATCATCAAAGAAAGTACAATTTATATTTACTTTTTAAATCCTATTTTAGCAACATAATTACAAAAAGATGTACAAAGAATAAAGTTGTTTCATGTTCCACTTTAAAGTTTTGTCTCTTTTACTCCTTTGCCCCCCACGTCGCATTCACTTTCTTACAGGATAAACTTGCTTATGGATTAATTCCGGTTTGCTGGGATGTCGTGTAAGCAATATTTTAATAGGCAAAGTAATGACAAGAAGTAGAGCATTTTCTCATGGTGACTTGGTATGACACTGCCTTTTATATTCTCGGGAAAAGCTGGGCCATCTTACAAGCAAAGTAAAATATACCATTTTAAAATAAAATTTGTAAAATATAGCTTTTTCTATTGTGTGTTACATGACTTAAACAGTCATTAAACTTTTAGTTAGTTTTTTTTTTAGATTTTATTTATTTATTTTTAGAGAGGGAAGGGAGGGAGAAAGAGAGAGAGAGAGAAACATCAATGTGCAGTTGCTGGGGGCCGTGGCCTGCAACCCAGGTATGTGGCCTGACTGGGAATTGAACCTGCGACACTTTGGTTCACAGTCCGCACTCAATTCACTGAGCTATGCCAGCCAGGACTTTCAGTTAGTTTTGTTAGACCAAAATTAAATTTCACACATCTTTATGGAGCTTGCGTTTAAAGACCTTGTCCCTGACACCATAACTTGCACCCCACCCCTCCTAACACTTCATTAAGATCATATAAAAAATAGAAAAGATATAAACCAATAGCAGCAGAGTCAGGATGAAGAGTTCCAGATTTGGTGAAATTAAAAGTTAGGTAGTAGAGTTGGCCAATGAAAACAGAGGTAAACAAGGCGGTAAATGAGCAAGTTCATGAGCCTTGCAAAACATTTGGCCTTTGAGCCCAGAAACAGTGGAGGAAGCCAAGGGGAAAGGGGGAAAGAAGAAAAGATTGGAGGTGAAATGGATGGTTTAGTAGAAAGTTGCTTTGTTTGAATAGACAATTGATCCTTCAGCCTAAAGCCTAGCGCGGAAGCCAGGTGTTCACCCGCAGCGGGGCCAACTCAAGGCTTTGCAGAGGGGAGTGTGAGAAGAGTGTGGGTGCTGGAATTCAGAAGACAGTAAGCCCTCCTCACCATTTCCCTTCTAGCAGTGAAAATAAGTTCATTCTGAATGCTCTGAAAAGAAGCATGCCTATAAAAGAAGAAAAAAGATCACCATATTCTTAATTTAAAAAAACTGTAGATTACAAATGATCAGTACATGCTTTCTAAAACATTACCAGCATATATAAAAGTGATTTTTGAAATTTATCAGCATATTACAAGGTAGAATAAGAACAAACAGAAAAAAATGACTTCGGGTAAATATATATATTCAAGGAGATCATCTAAAATATTTTTCAAAAATGTATTAAATGTTATCTTCAAAAAGTGGCAAAGTTATGGCACACTCAAACAGAAGTGGTCATAAAAGAAGAAACAGCTCTTAAAGCTAAAAAGGTTTGCTGAAATAAAGTTATAACAACAGTAATAAATTGAGTTTACAAGATAAAGTCATAAAAATACCCTGAAGAGTAGAGCAGAAGGATAGAGGGTTTATATAAGTGTAGACTCAGGACAAAGCCATCACAGGGCAAATGTCCACCAAGCAAGTAATTGCCACTTCAACTTTGGAAACAGTAAGTGGAAGAAAAATTATATAAGAAATAATGGGATTCACCCATGAGACCATCTGGTCTTGGGCTTTGTTGGTTTTTTATTATTGATTTAATATCCTTATTTGTTACTGGCCTGCCCAGGTTTTTTTTCTTTTTTCTTTCTTCTTGATTCAGTCTTGGAAGGCTGAACATTTCTAGGAATCAACCATTCCTTCTAGGTTACCAAATTTGATGGCTAATAATTGTCATAATACTCCCTAATGATCCTTCTACTTCGAGGCTTTCATTATAATATCTCCTTTCTTATGTCTAATTCTATTTATTTGAATCTTCTTTTTTCTTCCTTAATTTGGCAAAGAGTGTGGTTTTTCTTTTGCATATTCATTCAGAAAACCAACTCCTACTTCTGTTAATTTTTTTCTATTATTTTTCTGTTTTGTAGTTGCTTTACTTTTGCTCCGACCTTTATTATTTCCTTCTTTCTACTAACTTTGGATTTCATTTCTTCTTCTTCTTCTTCTAGCTCCTATGTCTCTTATAGTCCCAGTAAACTACAGTTACCAAAATCACCACTGTGTATATTGCTATTTTTAAGTTAAGAACAAAGAACTGTGGTTCTAGGAAAAACATCTAAAAATACGTTATTCTACTATGTCATATGAGATCTAAAAAAAGTTATGAAGTAGAAATCTGAAGATAATTACTCAAGCACTCATTTTTTAGGGTGGTTAAGACAGGTCACAATTAAAAGAAAATTGACCTGACTTCAGTGAATCTGGGGTATGAAAGTAACACAAATTAGGGAATTTGATTTATTAGATCCCCCTGCTCCCATTACACAGAGATACAACAGATGCTGATGGAAAGCCATGGGAATAACTTGGCTTTATAAATAATATTTTTAAAGGAAGTAGTAAGACATTTCCACTTTACTTTAAAATAAGATCTGTGAAAGAGCCCCTTGTGGAATGATGTCAGCAAGCCTTCCGGTAATGCACCAAGTTTCAGACTAATTGGAACCGAAGCACCAGGACCTTCCTATGGGGACCGCTATGACGCCAGCATTCAATCAAACTATAAAATGCGAACAGTACTCTTGAATACAAGTAACCTCATGGAGAAAAAAAGAGATAATAACAAATAAAGAATATTTATCACTGACAGCGTGTGATTAATATTTGATTTACAGTGTACCTGGCATTTAAATCTCCTCCATTACTTGTACTTATTAGCCTTCTTCCTACTATGATCACTTTTCATCTCCTCACTATTGCTAAGAAATATGGGGCCGAGAAAACAGCAGCGTGTCCCACAGACGCTGCAGTCTATCTGACGGAGACAGCAATATGCAATAGCGCGCTGCCGCTGATTTTACTAGAACAATTTCGCTGGGGAATAACTCTCCTTGCCTAACTACTGGAGCCAGCATCGCTGAAATATAGGGAGCGGCACTGCAATTACTGAGAATTGAACCGTAATCCTCTGTCAGCGCCCCAGAGAGGTAAAGGTGGGGGTGCTTCAAGGGTATTTTAGAGTTTCAATTTACCTGTGACAGGTAAGTCCCCGTTAAGAAACTAGTCATACAGATCTGAAAAATGTGAAAGATAAGTCAGCCACCCCACAATGCCTCCTATGCAGCTCACAGTTTATTATGTTCTTATTTTATTACAGAACAGATGCATCACAATTGACCAACTACCAGTCTATATATCTCAGCATTCTCATAGCCATAAATACCATCAATCACATTTGATATTTTGCTGGACTGTTCTAGACTCACTCAAGATATAGTGAACCTAATTGCAAGGATTATGTTAAGATTATATGAGGAGGTATTTCAAAACCTCCTAATTTCCTTTTGACTTCTGATTTCTTGTTATATCCTGACAAGTGTAACACCTTATGATCTATTTCTAATTGTTCCCACAACAGAAGAATAATTATATCATATCTGATATCAGACAAATAGTGATGAGTTTGATTCTGCCATCTCAGTCTTATTAAATACCACTTATAGCACTGGCTATTCAGGGTCTTCTGTGGCTCCCTACAAATCTGGTGATTTTTTTATTGTATTTCTTTAAAAAAATCATTGGGATTTCTATGGGAATTGCATTAAATCTCTAATATGATTTTGGTTAATAAAATTAGAGCAGAACTAAATGAAACAGAGAACACAAACACTGTATCCCAAATTAATACGATAAAGAGCTAATTTTTAATGAAAAGATTAGTAAAATTGGCAACCCCCTGGCCAGACTCACTAAGGGAAAGAGACGAAAGACTCAAATAAACAAAGTTAGAAATGAAAGGGGAGAAGTTTCCACAGGCATCACAGATATAAGAGGATCATGTGAAAACGCTATGAAAGAGTACGTGCCACTAAATTCAATAACCCGGAAGAAAAGGACATGTTTCTGGAAGCATATAGCCCTCCTAGACCGAATCATGGAGCTCCGGAAAATCTAAACAGGCTGATCAACCGTGAGGAAACTGAAACAACTATCAAAAACCTCCCCCCAAATAAACGTCCACCTCCAGATGGCTCCATTAGCAAATCCTACCAAACAATCAAAAAAGAACTGGTGCCTATCCTTTTTCAAACCTTCCAAAAAACATTGAAGATGAGGCAATACTTCCTAACACATTTTATCAGGCCACCATCGCTCTGCCACCAAATCGTGCCAAGAATAACCTACAAGAAAGAAAACTACAGACCGATATCTCTGATGAATAGAGATACAAACATCCTAGACAAAATACGAGTAAATCGAATACGACAATGCACTAAAAAATAATACATTGTGGGGGGGATATTTGGAAGAATTCATTTTAAACTCTGACTCATTAGAGCAAAATGAGCGTAGTGAGGTGTAAAATAACATCATAATGATGGGTACGATTTAATCCAAAAAGTGAAAAACAAAGGGAATTGAGAGATTCCCTTTCCTAGCATAAAAGTTATATGAAAATGGAAGAATAAATATGATTTTTTTTTGTATTTGACACATTAGGGTTCGGTATAAACTTTCATCTGAACTTCCTATCTCTGGAAAGTGACAGCCTTTCAGCCATTAAAGCAAATGAAATAAACAGACACAGGGTGGAGCTTCATGCTAAGGCATTTGATTACCAATCACTCCGCATCTGCCAAACCCAAGAGACATGAAAGATAATACAACTTCTCTGGAATAAACTCCCTGAATCTAGTGCATTTTTTCTAAGAGGTCTCCTGTGTTCTTGCGAATTCTGGGCCCAGTGGGGGCAGCAGCAGCTAACACTGGCGCCATCCGCAAGCTGCACTGGTGCTTAAATTCTGACGTCCTGACGCTCTTCCCCTCACTTGCCCTTCCCTAAACTTTGGATTCTTTTTCCTGCCATGAGTCACAGTTTCAGTCTAGCTGGGAAAATCCCCTTTTTCTGATGGTCCATCAAGGGAAAGAGATAAAAAATAAAGGGTCCATTACTTGCTTTTATCCCTCAATTTTTATGCTAAACTGTAACCAACAAAAAAAAAAAGGAAAAAAAGAAGTAATAAGGTCATTTGCATGAAGAAAGTAGAAGAAAATATATATGTATATGTATATGAATATTTTACACGATTAGTTCCTTGGAATAATTTGGTCAGGTTAGGTACATAATCAAAAATACCTTTGGTCTAAATTACATGTCCTTTTTCCTGAGACTGTAAATTTGTTCTATGAGATATTGCAATAGGATATTTTGATTTTCTGAATGGTGATGTATCAGAGTATCTTGCTGGTTTCTGAACAAGGACTTGGTTAAGTGATCGCCAACCCTCAGCCTCAACCGCCCGCCCATTGGAAAGACGGTCTGGCCCATCCCCAGCAGATAAGCTTCCTGAAATGTCAGTGATTTTCGAGAAGAAAAAATCTATTCATTCAACAGGCAATTTTGGTTGCTGACCTACATCAGACATTGTTCTCAGTGAAGGAGACAGTCATGCTTCTTCCCCCAGTGCATCGTATAATTTAGAGGAGGAGAAAAAGAGAAACGAGGAGAAAGGAAAATAAAAGAATGACGTTTTGCGATGACTGCTATGAAGGAAACGCAGGCATGCCGTAGAGAGGAGCTGTGGTTTCCTGCTTGTACCACCCCCGGGCCTGAGGCGTCTCCCTCCCCAGCTGAATCGCTGAGCGCTGTGGGCCGTGGGTGTGCTAGTGGAGGGAGGAAGCCCAGAGACCCGGGCAGTCTGCCACAGCCTCCCCAACAGCTGGGGCAAAGGCATGCCAGGGTCGGCGCCAGAAGTTCTAATTGGAGCAATAACCTGTGATATTCACTTCCTGAGTATTATATGTTGGGCACTGGGTGAAGCCTTTAATTCTCACGGGGACGCTACAAGGGAGGCTTTATCATTAAGCCCACTCCAGAGGAGGGGCCGAGAAAGCGCAGGAGATAAAGGATTATCCACGGTTGCTCAGTTAGCACGGAAATCAGGCTTTATACTCCAGCAGCGCAGACATTTGTCTCACCAAGGCACCGCCTTCCCGCACAATTAGCTTTTACTGAGCACTTGCTTAGCGACAAGGATTGTGCTAAGCCCTTTGAAATGCATGATTTTCAAAAAATCTTTCAAGCGATCACCTGATAGACACACTTTGAAAAACAAATCTCATTTTGTAGATTAAAAAAAAAAAGACCTATGGATGCAAAGTACATTTTTCAAAGTTACTCAGACCACGAGAAGCAGAGCCGGGATCTGAATGAACGCTCGTTCAGGGACTCCTATAGAGATACGGGAAGAAAGACTTTTCTTTCTTTACCCGACACATTCGCCTTTGGAGTGCAAAGCCTTCGGGCCTCAGACAACACAGCGGGTCCAGAAAACCCTATTTCGACATCTTTTTTCTCTTTCAGAATAGTGTCCAATTCCATTTCTCTTGTTTTCTGCCTTTGTTTGTGGTCCACACGGCAGAGCATGCTTATTCCCTTCAATCCACAAAGCAACTAAACCTTTTCAACAGGACAGCAAGAGCACGATGGGAAATGCTAAGTCTCAAGGATTCTCTCAACACCAGTGAGTTCATTCCAGGGTCCACTGTATAAAGGGGCTTTTTTTCTGAAGTCACCACGAAGAGGGGCGAGTGACGATGCCTTACAAGATAAAACGATTAAGAGACTATTACATCAGAAAACTGTTTTCTTTAAGACCCTTTCTACGGCCAGCTCCTCTGACACGCACATGCATGCACCCCAAAATGAGAACGTTGGGAAAATTCTGTGAGAGCACTTGAAATGCATGTGCACTTTTAATGGAAATCGTTACTATTTAATGTGGAAAGTATATATCCTACCCAGGCGTTCGAGGCGTGGGCATTTAGTGTTGGCCCACACATGAATGTGTCACAGGGCTCCTTAAGCATGGGGTGGGATGCCAGTTACGACTGTCCCCTCAATCATTTCACGCAGCTCAAGGCGCTTGTTTCCTTGTTTACACAGACACTCTGTTTTAGGCTGTGATAGAGCATTTTAAAGTTTCCTTTAAGTTCTTTATTATCCTTTCAGCAGGCCAATAAGTTGAGATGGAGAGGAATAGTAGAAGACAATTAGTATGATATGTTGAATCCTTGAGTATACACACACATATAGTATACGGCATGTATGTATTAGGTATGTATGTTGGGTAAAGGGCCAATCTAAGTGGAAAAAAATACAATGTGGCCATTTTTAATTATTGGAGAAATATCCTAGGGGAGAGATTCAGTAAGAAAAGTAGGTCAGGCTGATTGTCAGTTACTGGTGGGCACTAGAAGTGTATAGGCGTGGACGATCAATAGGACCGTGTAATTTGTACACAACAATGTTCATTTGCTAGGGTACGAGGTGAAGAAAATCGGTGGGTTTTTTTTTCCATAATTCAGGCTTTGTCAGGTGAGTGTGGCGAGACGTCTGAGTGTGTGGGAAGGGTGTGGAATAGAGCATTTGTAGTCTGAGTCCATGGGATCTAAGCTGTGAGGTGGGAAGTAAAACCAGAAAAGAATAAAGAAAAAACACAGATGGTATGTGCAGAGGGATGTTTGATTTGGTCGTTGCTGAAGCAACGGACATTCAAGGTTTCAGAGTATGGGCAAGAGAGTGAGAGGCCAAGCTACTTAGGAGGAATTCACTGGAAATCAAGGCAAGGAATAAGGGTGCAAGAAAATACATGAGCCTTCCTCATATTCTGGTCATTGTCCCCCAAGCCCGTGACTTAAGCAGAAGCCATCAACTTCGCACAAGAGACGTGACTTCATCTCTTCGTCCGAGCGGAAAGGTCCAGAGATACCACTTGATATAATTCAGGTTAATTAGTTTATTTCCCAAGATTTTGTGCCTGGCCCAATCACATCGTTTCTAATGATTTGAAACACGAGATGAGAACTTTGAGCTGCCCTTGAGCATTTTTCTTCCCAGGCGGTGCTGCTGATCAAAGACACATTTTTTAAGTTACAAAGAAAAAAACACACCATACCCGTAGAGAGGAGAAAAGTAAAATACCAAGAGCCTTGTTCCAGTGAATTTCTGCTCTTGGATTTCATATGGTAATAACCTTATAATAAATTGAACTTTTAATTAAACTTGCATCTGAGAGACTCTGCAGTTCTATTTAGATCACTCTTCTGAAAGGCATGAAAGTGAAGGAAGATTGTGACAAGAAAATAAATGAGGAAACTATTCTCTTGGTGATTGCCTCGGTGGCCTTTGCTTACCGTTTTGTGATGTTGTCTTATTTTGTATATTTAAAGAGAGCTGTACATCCACCCTAGTGCAATTTCAACAGCAGATTCATGTCTCTTCGAAGTAAGTAGTGAATTGTGTCTCTGTCTTATGTGTGAAATATGAAGGCAATAGCTTAAAATGTCATGATGATGTCTTGAAATACGCTTCTACCATGCAGACTCTTTCATAGAAAGAATATTGACCATTGAGTTTGTTCACTTGTTTGTTCTTTTTGTTAAAATGTTCTATTCATTTTCTCCCATATGCTTGTAATGTGCTAGTAACTCATTTATTGTTGATACTCTAATGACAAAGGAATTAGGAAACAGGGAAATAATTGAGACAATTAGAATGCATGTACTCCCACGAGGACCTACTAAAGTATCATATTTCTCTGCTATCTGAAATTATTCTCAAATGCAAAAGAATGAGAGCTAAGGTGGGTGGATGATCTGCTTATAATTAGATGACCTGTGAAATAAATTGGTATGCATTAACCCTAAAGCAGAATTCATGTTTAGTTACCCATTCGAATAATTACATTTGAAAAGATTCACACATAAAAGTGCTACTTCTTTCCCTCAAGGCAATCATTTCCTTAGTAAGTAGCAAAAGCAATTTTCAACAGAAATTTCCTGAAAGCAATGGTACATAGAACATGCATTTTTGACTATGTTAATAGTGTGCATGATTAATAACTAATCCATTAATTACTGTTGTTTACATATTAAATATGAAGACATTGTATGTATTTTTCAAAAGTTTATATGTAGGTCACCCAGAACTTAAAAAATGAAGTTAGTGTAGAAAAATAGAAAATCATTTTTTTGGAAGATAGTCTTTGAGAAGACAAAGAAAATAGTCAAATGTACAACTTATTTCAGTTTCGACTTCTTTTGTGTAAGGTGTACCACTGTCAATGGACAGGCGAATTCCACTTTTCGGCTGGGTGTTTTGCCATCATTCCTTATGTTTTCAATGAAAGTAATTTTAAGTATTATAAAAGTATACTGAATTTTATTGTGGGCGACTATTAGTAGTCAGAGTAGCACACTTACTCCTAAAATGCCTGAGGGTCATTTTTCCCTATGGTCACCTAATTAAAAACAACAACCTACTTTTCTTAAAAAATAACCAGAAGCAGCAGATCACAAAAGAGAGTAATCAGAAAAAAAATCAATAATAATAGTTTGTCAATGCGTGACGTTTTTCACAAGTACTTTTAATCTTCCAAGACAGTGCAAACGCACGCTTGAGAGGCAAGCTGGCAAGAGGCGAGATATTCCGTTCGATATGTCATTTTAAAAGTTCAAATAAGCATCTCGTAATAAAAAAGAAATTGCCTGTATGGTGCAAAAGAATGTAAAATTATATTAGTTAGATACTGCAAGAGAATCTTTTAGGAAAAAAAACAATAAAAAATATTCATATCTTCAGGGTATCATTTAGTCATAATTATTTTTCTGCTTTGACTTTATTCATTATTTGGCATTATGCCTACACAAAAATTGGACATTTTATTAACCTTACAAGTGCTAGATAAGTACCTATGGAGAACATGAACTGCCCACATTCTAACCCTTAATAAAATGGCACAGGTTTCCCCAATATTTTAAACTCTTCTGAAAATTAATGATTTTAATTAACATATGAAATGGTACTAAACACAAAGCCATTTTATAAACATTAGATCATCACACAAGCTTAAAATATTTGTTAAAAATTCTTGAACTGAGATCTGATTTTTATAAAATTTTATAAATACTATAAAATGAAATTTATAAAATACTATAAATGAATATAGAAACTATCTATAAAATGAATATAAATATTATAAGATGAATTCTGAAAGATGAACCATATGCAATCATTAACAATTTTAGAATATTGAGTGTTCTACTCCATACATATAATAGATCTTTCCATTTAAAATATGTCTAATTTCATTCACACTCATACTTGTCTCTCTCATATTTGTTTTTAAATTTATTGCTGCATAGTTGTTTTTGATGCTATGACAAGTCAAATTGTTTTCAAAATGTTATTTCTATTAGTTTGCTGCTGACACATAGAAATGCAATTGGTTTTGGAAAAATTAATATCGCTTGACTTTGCTTTCACCACAGAGTCTGGTGTTCAGTTAATATTTATTCATTTAAATTTACAATTTAGAGTCCCTCAGTCCTGTCTGGTAAGTGGGTGTGCTGGAAGGGACGAGGGTGTCTGAGAGCCTCGTGGAAAGTGGTGTGTATCAGGAGTGGGGTGAAAGTTTGCCTTTTGTGTGAGCTACCCACTGGGATAAAAGAAAATGTTTTAAAGGGTTTTAAGTTTTCGTTGAGATCATCTCTACAGAGCTCCACAACTCCATTTATTCTGAAAGACAAACAGGAAACATTATCCCGGAGGTCGTAATAAGCTCTCCGGTAGATACCTAGCTTAGGCTTTCTCTCCCCACTGAGCCCTGGCCATGACCTTGACTTTGTCTGCCCCACATTCCCATAAGCTTCCCTTTGAAGAAGCACTAAGAATCAACATCTAGTTATTCCAACTTGGTTTCAGCCTTTGTTTGTTTGGTTTTTTTGGCAACTAACCAACACAAAAGGACTCTTCATGAGAATAAGCTAACACCTTACTAGTTCTATTCCTTGGCCTCATCACAAGAACATTAACATTGTGAAATAAAGCAATTCATTTACTGTTTTATGTATATTCCACACATGCCTTATAAAATAACTCACATTAAAAATAAAATGCTTTATCTGTATTAAAAAATATTAAAATTTTAATTGCCGAAAGCCTTGTCAATTAGAATATAAATTAGATAATAATAATGCATTTTTATTTCCCTAAAAATAACCCTATAAGATCTTAAGGGCCTCATAATGAGTAGATTACAAGCCCTTTATTAATGTAATAAGATACGTGCAACTAAATGTAGGTCACTGTGACTTTCTCAGGTCCAGAGTCACATAATGTGGTGGGCGATAATTGTTTACCGCTTTCACACCTGAGAGTCTAAGTTTCCTATAATCGACTTCACTTTTAACCAAAGAACCTTCTCTGAATATAATGACTTTGAATTTGAAATCACATTTAATGTAAGAAGAGAGGGGAATTAATGAAACTTGAGTTCAAAAACATGGCTACACTTCAGTACTCTCTGTTGATATCTAATTATTTTCCGCTGGAGGAACAAGGACAAATTAAACCCCATCCGCCCTGTGCTCAGCCCGTGGACTGCACCGCCTAGACTCTTTCTGCACGGCCCCGGAATGCGGGTCTTCTATTTAAATATGGAAATATGAAATTTTAATGGTTTGCATGATCATGAAAATGTAAAATGCAAAGACATTTCAGTCCGTTTCTTAGTCCACGTTAAAATAACTCTCCGTTATAAACTCGCGGAAAAGCAGCAGTTTTCCATTTCATACCCTTCACTCAGACAGATGAAATGTATGTTGAAACTTTAATGCAGCGTGTCTTGTCTTCCTCATCAGGTAGTTTGGCCAGTTATAAATACATAAATACGTATGCAGCATAATGTAAAAGTGTACAATCATCTTTCATCAAAAGAATACTGAAGGCAAACCATAACTGAAAAATTAAAAAAATAAAAACCAAGATATGGATTTGAATTCAGATGTGAATTTAAACTAAACTTTTAAGAATATATGCTATGTTGCTGTGATTATATTCAGATAGAAAAAAGTGTATTGTTCAGAAAAGTATACATCTATTATCTGTCTATGTGTCTATCTACCTGCCTACCTGTGTACCTACCGGCTTACCTACCTATCCTACCTCCTGAGGCTCTTCAAGGCCCACCACCTGAGTATCCTCCTCTTAGCATCGCCAAGAGCACTCGCTGTCCAATGAGTGGGATCAACTGGCTCTTAGACAGCACTGTGGGGAAGCCACATGGAATGACCATTTTCAGTCCCCTGGCTTTGGCTTAGCGGCTCACTAAGGTAACTGAGCTCCTGAAATAATGAATTTAACAAGAGACCATTTCAGAATAAATTTTAATAAATATCCACCTTGCTTTTGAGGAAGTTACATTATACTTTGTTGCGTTTCTGGGGAGTGGCTGCTACTCCTTAATCTAGGATTTGTGACTCTTTCTTCTCAGGCTTTCATGAAAGTAAAACGATAATGGGATCAAATGGACATTTAAAACCAAGGACCCAGCTTTCAAGATACTGTTTCAAACAAAAAATTAAAAACACTATTTGTGCAAATTACAGATGTGGAATTAAAACTGTGATGAGAAAAAATCCTGTGTGTACTGTTTTAGTTCTCCCTAAGTCTCGCTAAAGTATCATGGTCAAACAACACAGGAATTGCAAAAGAGTGTTTTTTTAATCATCAGTCTTTTTGTGACCTTTTCAAAATTTCCCCAAGGTAGCGTGCTCATCTTTTTCTAAATTAAGTTTTCCTAGGCTGCATCCTTAATTATGAGTGGAATTTAAATTTTTTATTTCTTATAATACCTTCACTACTTTAATCTGATCTACCACACTTTGAGGTGTGTAATGACCCAGAGCTACTTAAAAATAAAGCAGTATAGTAATTCAGATGTAATAATGAGAGATTACAGTAGCTTAAAATAGATTTAATGTTGCACAAACCAAATTATTACTGTTAACTATGCATGCTCAGTTGAAAAATAGGAAGTAAAATTGAATTTAGAGTCTAATACAATCAATCTATTTCTTTTATGCAACTTATTTTTATATGAGACCATGTTAAATGTCTGCAGGACATGAGATACTGGGGGAAGTTAGATTAATTGCCAGGTCAGATAAGGAAAATTCCATTTAACTGGAAATTCGGGTTAACTGCGTAAAGTGAAGGTGGTCCTTCTGTGCTTTCACGGAATCATTTCATTCTTTAAACAAGATAACTCATCTCCTTGGTAATCTAGCCATTGCGTTTCGGAGGCAGAATTCTTCTGGAATAAGTTACGGGATCTAGGCCGCAATGCAGTTTGTTTGGTAGGGAAGTGCAGTATGGAGAAAAAAAATCTCCAAATGTTTGAGTAAAATAATAACAGTGCTGTCGTAAATCAGCAGTACACACTTCTCCTTTCTCCCTCTTACCCACATTCAGATCAGCACAATCATCTTCGTGCTTATCACTGAACAGTTTTCCTCTTCACCACAAATAACACCCCGCCACCAGACAGGTAAGTGATGAACACAATTTTCAAGAAGAAAATAAATACAATTTTAAGAAAAGTACAGCAAGCTAGGCACAACCCAGTTTGTCCCCCTGAAATATATGCTTGAGAAGGAAAACCCTCAAGCATGCTTACTAGTTAGAGTTCTCCAGAGAAATAGAAGGAGCAGGATGTGGTTCAAGATGCTGGTTGTTTTTCTTTCTTTAAGATTTTATTTATTTATTTTTAGAGAGGGAAGGGAGGGAGAAAGAGAGAGAGAGAAACATCAATGTGCGGCTGCTGGGGGCCGCGGCCTGCAACCCAGGCATGTGCCCTGACTGGGAATCGAACCTGCGACACTTTGGTTTGCAGCCCGAGCTCAATCCATTGGAACCTGAAGGCCATCTGTTGCCAGAATGACTTCTTGCATGGGGGAGGTTAGTCTTTGCTCTATTAGGGTTTTCAAGTGATTGGATGAGGCCTGCCCACATCGTGGAGAGGAATCTGCTTCACCCAAAGACTGATTTAAATGTTTAATTATGCTCATTTAAGTAACAGCTTCAAAAAAACATCCAGGATGTCTGACTAGCTGTCTGGACATTGTGGTCCTTTCAAGTTGATGTAAAGCTTGGGCCATTTTCATTTTGTGCAGGCGGAAGTAAAATACTGTGCATTCCGTGAGCTCTGGTCTTTGTGGTGAAGTCAAAGGGCCAGCATTACCCATGGCTGGGAACAAATGCATTTTACTTACGAATCTGCCTGATTGCATTAATTTTATTTCCTTGTATTAAATGGCTTAGGAAAATAGAAACACTTTGTGTTTATTCTCAAGCTTCAAATAAAATATTATCTGGAAAACACTAAATGTATGTAAAGCTTGTGTAAAATTCAACAATTAAATATGCCAGTGAAATAATCCAAAGGGTTATAAAAATATACTTTTTGAAACTTAAAAGAAAGAAAACAAATAGAATCGATGAAGGTTTCAAAGGAGAACGAGAAAAGGAGTGAAGAGAAAAATCAAAGCCATAAAGCTTACTCAGTTATATTAACAAGTTGAGTATTGATCGTGCATGACAAATTATCAAAATGAAATCAATGAACCAAGAGGAAACTGAACAGATTAATGCAAAAGCATAATTTGCCCACTATATAGCAACCATTTACTTTGGTCCAGGTAACATGAGAGCATTTCATATAAAATAGCGACATTCAGACCTGTGAGTTACAGATCAAGATGGAAGAAAATGTCAGAGCAAATAGGAAATGTAAAACAGAACCTAAACCATGAATATAACAAGGACAAATCAAATAGAATTAATTTGTTTGTAATGTGTTAGAATCACATTATGAAATGCACATTCAATCGTGAGCAGAAATTTACATTTACACTGGATTTGAAGACATTCTAGCTTAGAAAAATCAATGTGTCCTATTTTATTCTTTGTGGATTAGAACAACATATGAGTCAATGGGTGGAACACAGGGCGAGGCCACTGCTCTGAGCCACGATAGAATGGTGGACACACGGCATTACTCCTTTTTTGAAATCGATAGAATGTACAATACAAAGAGTGAAAATCTATGTAAAGTATCACCTTTAGTAAATGATAGCTCATCCACGATGTGACCTTCTTTATATGTGTAGTAATGCTTTGCATTCATTTAAAATTTATTTTGTGTAATATTGACATATAATGGTTTGTTGGCGTCATTGTACCATATCATTACCATCCATTTATTTTCAAACTGTATCATTCCATATCTATCTATCTATCTATCTATCTATCTATCTGTTTCTTATTAATAGCATCTGATTTTTAAATTTATTAATTCAAGATGAAAATATTTGTTTCCTATTTCAAAGCTTTTATCAATGTACATTAATTGTAACATCTGGTACACATCAAGTACAATGTCCATCTTCTTTGGAGTTTTCCTCTCAGCCAGTCTACTCTGCATTCCTTTCATCCCCCGTTCCCTCCCTTGTTTTGGGGTCGGCATCCCCCATCCCACTGTCATTGAGGGTTCGCGCTTCCACACACGCATTGCGAGTAGACAGAAATCACTGACCCTGCCATTTAGTATGACAGTTCCGTCCACCTTCTTTTGGGTAGTTAACCACCACCTCCTGAGTTTTATTTCAAAATCCTCCCCTCTCCATTGTCAATGGGGCAGCCAGCTCTACGGCAGCACCCCTCCAGGCAGCCCTGGCCTGCGGAGCACAGCCAACGCCGAGCAGCCGAAAACGCGGGCGCCCCACCTAACCGGCACGCTACCTAACAGGTTGGCAAACGACGTGTTCTCTGAGCCGTTCCGTGATACAACTGCGCTAACTGGCTTTTCCGCCCCCATAACCCGCCCAGTCTCTGCTGTCCTCTTCTATGATGAACGATCCTATCCATGCTCAGCGGTCGCCTTTGCCCTTCCAGCCCTTCTCCTGCACTTGGGCTATTATTTCATCCAGACTTCCAAGATGCAGTCAAGTAGCGTATGTGTATCAATTTTAGGAGTCCTAGATAGCATATTAAATCCACTATCGTGAGAGGGTGCTCCTGTACCAATAAACTCTTCTTTTCCCAGCACCCCCAGGGTCCAGGTTCTTCAGTACCTGCTGTCTGTGTTCCTACAGCTCCTCTGGGTATAGTCCCTTTTGTCCCAAAGTGGGTCTAGAACTCCTCAAAAAAGACTGTATTCAGAACTGATCTACCTACGGGTCTAGTAGCTAGAAGGGAGGAGTCAATTCCTAAGGAGCATATGTTTTCTTACAAAGCAAAAATGCTTTATAAATATATGAAACAAACACTTTAACATTTATTTTTCAACGTTTAAATATCAAAAGCATTTTAAAGTGACGTTTTGGCAGATAAAACAAAAATATCTTCAATGAAAGCTTATAGATTTTTACCTCTCTCATTTTGTAACTGTATTATAAAAATGTTAATGCGGTTGTTTTACATATTGAAATTATTCTTTTAATGAAGACCATTAAAGAATATTAATGTCATGGAGGACTATAAAAATAATAGGATTTAAAGATATGTTATGTTTTCCATGTGTAAATTTAATTATTTCCTAAACATAGCCAGTGAAGCTATTAACTGCAGACTACTCAACATTTCAGTAATAAAAAAAATCATTGGCTCATAAAAGCATCCCTTGGAATTTGTTTTAGAGAGCCAAAAACTCTTCCATCAATGTGCGCGAGGGAACGCGCCAGGCGGGGTCACAGGTGCTAATGCGGAGCTAATTAACAGAAGACATTATGCGGAACATGTGGCCAAGTGAGAGACCTTCCAGGGTTCGGCAAGAGGAACTTCTTAAGAACTTAAGCTCATTTTAACCTTTTCAGTTCAAGACCATGTCTCGAAATAAAATCTTCTTTTCTTTGGCCTAGTTGTGTGAGTTCAGTCTTGATTGCTGGCAGCAAACGCTTAATTCTATGGTTCCTGTCTGTTTTTTTGTTGCTGTTGGTTTTTGGTTTTTTTTTTAGTCACCTAATATTAGTTAGGGTTTGCTCTCCTCTCCTAGTCTCCAAGTATTGGCTTGTATATTTATTGTCCTTCTTCCTTTCCTCTCTGCCCTTGAAATTTGGCTACATATTCACCCCTGCTTTCATGGTGCCAAGTATTTACCATTTCACTTTCTTTGTTACAACGCTCTCTCTCTCTCTCTACCCCAGAATATGAATTACACCAGGCCAAGAAGTTACATCTCTGTTTCCATAACTTGAGAAGTTCCTGACACAAGGGAAGGGAGGCATATTCAGACACTTTTAAAGTCCAAGTAGGTTTTAATCTCAAAGTATGGAAGAGTATTTCTTTGTAAGCAGGGGCAGTGAGATGTTGTACTTGGGTTTCGGATAGAGCCATCGTGGGAGACATATATGACCCACCAGACCCATCCTCCATCCCTCCCCACTGCGTTCTCTGCCCTGGGAGGGCGACCTACATGCATCCCTGTGACATCTCTCTTCCTGTTGGAGTTGGCCAGGAAGGGACAGCGGCTGGAAACCCGTGACAGGGTAAGGGGAGAAGGCCATGGAATTCATTTCTCCGGCTTCACTTTGGAGGTTATCTTAGATTTCTGACCTCTGACTAGAGGTCACGGACCCCTCTGTAGGCCCCTGGCTCCATAGACTTCCCGCCCCTCCCCCTCCTTACAGGTGAGCGGGCAGGGAAGCGCTATGACAGCTATCCCGGGCCTGGAAGAACAGGCAAATTTCACCCAGACGATGACCCCAGCTGGGAATCCATTTTCTTTTCTCGTCAACGTTATAATGCAATAACAATTTTTGAATAATTGCTGATAGTTCGCACATAGTAGCACATAATGTTAAATACTTGTAATTAGAATAACATGTAAGTGAAATTGGACATCTTGATAAGATGACATATTGAATTATAT
The DNA here is from genome assembly GCF_019186645.2 of Phyllostomus hastatus. Taxonomy (NCBI): domain Eukaryota; kingdom Metazoa; phylum Chordata; class Mammalia; order Chiroptera; family Phyllostomidae; genus Phyllostomus; species Phyllostomus hastatus. The sequence continues at coordinate 18,814,202 of NW_025333607.1, read as the reverse complement.
AATTTTTTTTGCTAAAACAGAACTTTTAAGATCTTAGGAAGGATTACTTAATGGCTGTATCTGGCAATAGAATCATGGTGTTTGTTAAACTAGATGATAAATATAGGAAAACTGTTCCAATGAATACATTTTATGATATCTCAGATTCTGCATATGAAATTTTTATCATAGCAGTTGTAGAATAAATGAATGAAAAACTGTTTAATGTGCTTCTACCTTACAGTAAAGAAATAATGACAAAAGTAAAATAAATAATACATTTAAAAGATTTTTTAAAGCTTAGCATGTCTCTTACATTTTTTGCTATTCTATTCCTTTTTTTAAGATTTCATTGATTTATTTTTAGAGAGAGGAGAAGGGAAGGAGAAAGAGAGGTAGAGAAACATCAATGTGTGGTTGCTCTCACATGCCCCCAACTGAGGACCAGGCCCGCAACCCAGGCATGTGCCCTGACTGGGAATTGAACCCGCCACCCTTTGGTTTGCAGGCCCACACTCAATCCACTGAGCTACACCAGCCAGGGCTGCTATTCTATTTCTACCATTTTAGTACACATACTTCATGTTTTGCCACTATCAGCAGAGAAATACATAAGAAATAAAACTGAAATATATATTGAATCAATTAATTTTTAAAATTGTAATAATTTTAGAATAAATATTTTATAGAGAATAATTCAGTGTAAAAGAGTACATTTGAGCTGTGAAGTTTTAATATTATTTTGATTAACTATCCCAGTCAGACAAAATAAATAATAAATTTTGATTCAACTAACAGTCTTCCCCTAATAATTTCAGCCACTTCAGTAATATTAACATTTTCCAGATCAGTTTAAAATGATGCGCAGAGATTATTTTCCAGGAAGGCAGACACCCTTTGCGGTTTCAATTGTCTTCACACTAAGAACTCAGATAAGCTCGCCTACGCAAATAGAATACTTTTCTTTGCGCAATGCACCTCTAGATAAGATAGTTCATTTTGTTTTCTGCCAGGGCTAGGCTCAATGTCCATTTCTCAACTTCCTTAATAACAACCCCAAACAAAACATTCACCTTTGGAACACATTATAGAGATAACCCTGATTACTCTACTTTAAAGGCTCACCATCCATAGAATCACGTGTCTGGCTATTCGAGCTTTTGTTTGTACCAGTCGTAGTTCTTACCTCGGTCCCTGGAGTGCTGCGGGTGGGGTTTATCGCCAGCTCTAGGGGTCTCTCCTTGTGTGAATCTGGGCAGGTTTTCTGATTTCCCATTGAGTCGATTCTGGAATGGGAAGAATATGATGTCATCTGTTTTTTGAGGGAGTCTTAGGTAAGCCAACACATGTAATATACTGAGAATGTTGCAAACCATGTAATAACACTTTAATAATTACTAGTATTTGTTAATAAAGTTTTTTTGCCATCTCCTTACATACTCCCAAATTATCTGACTTACGGTTCAACACGACGTTTACACATTCTTATAATAAAATAGTTATTTTCACATGGCTCTATGCAGATTCTAATTCTGATCATTTGTCCTTGGGATACATGCATTGCAGAGTTCAAGTATGGGGGTAAGCAGTGTTTGCCTCTGGGGCTGGCTAGGAATGAAAGTCCACGACACGCAGAAATGTGTACCTGCAACTCTCTTTAGAGGGCAGTCCATGGCTTTGAAGGAAAAGAGAATGAAGCGCATTCGGACCAACCATTTTGCCAATGAAACTTGAAACCATTTCATTTTTTCAAGGGGTTTTGAAAAAGAAAGCTGAACATTACTTTTTGTTCTTTACTTATTCAAGAACAATCTTTGGATTTTGGAACAAAGAGGTACTTAAAAGAGAATTCAGCTGCCAGGGACATGTACGAACTTGTGTAAATACTTGGTAATACATAAAAAATTCTGAAGATGTTTTTGAAATTTTATCTGCACAGGTAGGTGTACTTTTAAATTACATCTTTAAAGAAATACTTGCATCATATTCAGTCACCCATTCGTATCTGCAGTTTTTCCATCTGTGAATTTAACCACTTTTGGATGGAAAATATTGAAGGGGAAATGTCATCTTGTTGTAGACATGATAGTACAGAGTTAGGCCTACTATGCATGTGTCTGCACAGATTTTTTTGTCGTTATTCCCTAAACAACACAGTTTAGCAACTATTTGCATTGCCTTTTCATTGTGTTAGGCATTATAAGTAATCTTGAGATGATTCAACATATATGAGATGTGTGTAGAGTATATGCAAATACTACACCATTTTATTACACAAGGCACGTGAATGAGCATCCGTGAATTTTGGTTCCCATGGGTCCCAGAACCAATCCCATTGAGATACCACTGGACAACTGTATTCTCAGACAAAACTAAGACTGAAACTAAATATATGATAAAAATTGTTTATTGGTTTTGTAAATAAAACTAGGAAGATTCTTGAAATAAAGATAAACCAAAGAGTTCTTTAATCCCGCCTTTCAGTTTTTTTTTTAAATTTAGGGTATTAGGTTCAATTATAAGCAATTTCAAGATCTAATATCCTTTTGAATGCATCACCTATTTATTAGTATTTGCTAATCATTATATCTTGCTTTCCAGCTTTCCTTCTGAGATTCATTTTCTCCTATCACAAATTTCTCATTTAATGTTTCTTTAAGTTTATTATTGATACATTGCATCAGATATTTATTGGATAATTAAATTATTTATTCATTTAGCTTAATGTATTTTCCTGGCTTTTATACCTATTTTACTATGTTCATTATGGTGCATTTTATATAACTATATCTTCAATTTATTTCATGCTATCTTCAGATTTATATCATCATTTGACTTTTTATTTCATCTCCTATCACTTTCTCATACTAATTTTTGGCACATTTTTTAGTCTATTTTCATATAATTCTGTTCATTTACTTACACTTTTTATCTGTTTGTTTTCTATTTAATTATTTAAAACTGTGTTTGTTTTACGTATCTCCGATGTCCTAGTACTTTAACCTGAGTTGCTAGTTATTCCAACAACCAGCACTCATTTCTCAGAGATTTCTCCCTCTTTCTAGCCCTTCCTGATTTCTCACGATGTTGCAACATGGCTGCTGTTGATCAGTTTTGCTATTTCCATGTCATTAGGATGGAAAGGGGCTTGTGGTGTATGGTTCTGTGCCGATTTTGGCCAAGTCTCTTTCTCTCCCATGTTTTTCCATTTGATGGCCCTTCACATCTTTAACTGTAAATGTAAGTAACTTAAAGCACATGTACCTTGACTGCTGTGATCTGTAAGAATAGTTTTGAAATTTACTTTTAAAATAAGGAAAACATGGAACTACTCACTGAAAGGCGATATTCGTATACTGCCCCCATATACTACATTGGAATGCTCTGCTCAATGATCCACTTTTCCAACAGTGGTTATCCACTGACCCCCAGCCGTCAAACATTCCCTAACTTATGTGATAGCGCACTAACATCCCATCTAAGAGAAGGCAGAGCAAACACAAATTTATAATTTTTAAATGGAGGAGCTGGCCATCCTTGAAGACTTGGAACCTGTCGTAAAGTGTAGTTTGGAAATTGGATAACCGAAGGCTGGGAAGTGATACTTAATTACGGAGAAACAGGGTCCTCATCTGTGTAATAGGTTGTCTCCTCATCTGTATAATCGCTTGGATTCGTGGGGGAGGAAAGGTAAAAGCATGAGGGCGGGAGATGGGGCACATTTGCATACACCCTCTTTTCACTTATTTTCCTATGGAGTCAGAATCTGCTGAGTTCATTTTAAATTTTTTAGAGAAACAGTGCTAGCAGAGAAGCAAATAAACAGAAGGAAACATGATCAAAAGATAAGAAAATAAGATATATGACTTTGAAATAAGTTGGATACATGTAAGCGTCTCATCTAATTGACATAGCTGACACGTGTTGTGGTGCAGAAATTCCATTAGCAAGCCTGTCATCCGGAACCTCTTGTCTTTATAACCTGGAGAAGACGGCCGCCGCATCTCATCCACTTCGTGCCCCGTGAGAGTCAGAAGACCCTAAAAGGCTTAGTGAGCTCTGGGGGGTTGTTTTTGCAGGCTGGTAACATTTTCTCCCGTTTTTGTTCAGCTACCATTCTCCGTTTCCCAGTTTGCTCCCATTTTTTTTTCAGCGGAGCACTAAGTTTTTGGTTGTTCCCCTCTTTTTTCATGATCTATTTCATGTCTCAGCTCCCATTTATATTTAAAATATAGTCACCTGTATTAGATAATTCATCCTCAAAAGATGCTATTTTCATCAGGTTGGCATATGGAGATTATGAATGAAAATAGCAAAAAAATGAGCTGAAGTAGCCACATGAGATTTAAACACAGGGATTAGTTTTGACTCCATGAATATAAGACAAATGCACCTGCTATACTCTATACCTGCAACAACGCAGCTCAACCTCTCTTGTCAGGTAGGAGGCATTAAGAAAATTGGGAACCCTTTAAGATAATTGTGCCATTAATCACTGCTGAAATCACTGTTGAAATCCCAAAGAACTAGTTTTGGCATGCACATTAATACCACATGAGTTCATCAGGATTAATATAGTGGCAATAAATACCAGAGGAAATTAATAAGGATCGGCTATTATTTTAAAGTCCTGCTACATACGACATAGGGTACATGCTACATACAAATTTCCAAAGCTGTATTTTCATTTGACTTACTTTAGTCCAACATTTTTAAATACTTTCAGTTTATAAATATTAATAGAGAATAGCATTCCTTCCAATTTACACTCACTGAGACCTCTTTAAAGATTGAAATTGAACATTTTAATTATTTGGACCTGAATCGTGCCAAACTGAGCCATATGAATAGCTCTGTTTTTGTGATCTTTTTTCCTCAATCAATAAACACAGTTTCATCGTTGTCAAGGGAGAATATCTAGTGTGCAGGTTAGACTCAACTTACAACCCTTTACATTTTTCTTTCTTTTACGTGAGGGAAAAGGGCTGATATTAGGTCATTCGAACTAAATCAAAGTCCTGCCTCTCTGGTTACACAGATTCCCAATACAGAAAAGACTTGGGCTAGAAGTAGACTTCTCATAAAAGCAACTATTGTACAGTGTTCCTTAATTAATACAATTTGGCGAACAAGAGTCAAAGGCACAGGCAAGCAGCAAGTTACTTGAGAGACAAAGACAAAACACATAAACAAATACACACATACTCTGGCCCTTGGGGACGAAAACATATTTCAACAACTTCATAAAATGTCAGTGAATATCTTCATGATTTTCAGAGAATATGCCTCCATCCATTCAGAACAGAGTGCTGTTCATTGATTTAGAGGGGACCTTTGGACACCATAAAGCAGTCATCGATAGGAAGCATACGTCGTTAACATATTACAAATTAAATTTTGACTTTCTGGTTCATGGTTTCAGATGGACACAGGCCATTGCTTAAAAAGGAGTATACAGTAGTCTAGAAAATTTGGTCATAACATTCTACATGCTATATTAAAATTATTTCATTATTCATTAGAGCACTTGCAATTATTTCTGTTTATTATATTCTGCCCATAGTTGTTGGTTGATGGAAAATATTCTCATAAAACACACCTGTGGATTAATGAAGTTTTTTTTTTTCAAAAACAGCCTCTGTCACATGAATAAATGCAAATTATACACATTGCTGGAATGAAAAGCTTGTTAAAGAACACCTCATTTTAGGTTTCATTAACACTGCAATGGAGGTATAACAGCATTGGAAATTGATCCAGGCAGAGTCATCATTCTTCAAATACAAGGCTTTCTAGAAATATTTATGACCATAATAACTGCATTGTTTTCAAAGTAATGACTTTCATAGGTTAGGAAAACATCATTTAGAGATATTTAAATATTACTGTAAAAGCACTTAGCTATTAGGGCGGACATCTAATAAGACATAAAGGTTTACTGGAAGATCTATCTTAAGGAAACATATGTTTGGCATACAAAAAGTAACTAATCGTATTAGAAGTTTTCTTTCTTTCCACTTAATCAAGCTGATTGACTTCATTAAATCATCAACTTTGTTAATAAACACTGTATGTTTATTGTAGCATGTCTATCCTTCATAAATAATTATGCCACAGCCACCTCTCTTGCTAACCAATTAAATGTATTAACACAGAAAGATAGGATCTCACAGAAAATAAGAACATAAACACAACAGAGTTACATTTTAGCGACATTCTTTCCAAGAATAGAAGGATAAAGCACAATGCATAATTACTAAGTGCAGGGGAGGGGCAGAATAAGCCAACAGAAAAAGGTTGTGGGTAAAGATTGGATGATAAGGGACAAATATCTAATGAAAATAAAAAGCAAGCGCCTAACCTGAACAAAGGCAAACACACATTTAAGTATGTATTTAAACAATGTGTATTGAATGTCCAAATATGTAAAAACCATCCGAGGACACACCCCCTGGACCACTGCTTCCTAAATGTCTGATTGAGTTTTCAGCGCTGTCAAATGCATATGCAACACATGTGTTCCTTGCTTCTTTTAAAAAATATTTGAAGTGAAACATTTTTTCCATGAGAGGTAGTATTTGAGGTTGTATAACCACATTAGGGGGAGAGCATTGGGTAGGTTTTGACATGTGCCACTTCTGTCACTAGAAACTGCTATTGAAGTGCAAATCACACGACCAGATTTAAGGTAAAAACGGAAAACAGAAGCACTATGTCCAGTAAAACCATGACTGAAATTTCTGGTTCTGTTATGATCTGCAACATCCAATTCAGAAAACTATTCTTTGAGAAAACATGCCATGACTATATTTATGATATTGTTATTGTGGCACCCTCATCCAAGATATCTGTAATTGATAATTATGGTATATCTTTTATAATATAAAAGAAGTCATTGACTTGGTGTATTAACAAACTAGAGAGATAAATACTATTTTGGCTTTTCCTCTTAAAGTAATATAGAATTTCAACTAATATTACTATGCGATGATTAAACAAATATCATAAACCCTGTGTTTAAGAGACAGTGGGGTCGTAAAGCATTTAGAAGTAACCTCCAAACTGTGGACCAGTATAACGATTTTATTCCTCTGTTTGATTTAGTCATCTAAACAGATATTTAAGATCTAATATTTTATAGTACCTCGATGCCAACGTGGACATATCACTAGAATTATCTTAGATACAAAGAAAAACTTTAATACTAAAGTTTGTAAAATTCAGAAAGTAACTTGAAAGAAGCAGATGACTGTTTTAGGCCTAAAGTAGTTCGTGTAGGTAACAAGGACGTGAAGATCGGTGGTTTTTTTTTGTTTTTTTGTTTTTGCATTTGGCGGCATTTTTAATGGATATTAATTTCCATTTTATTTGCATGATCTTTGTGCTAGTTATCTATTATTGCTTAACAACGAATCCCATAATCTAGTGTCTTGAAACAACACAATTGATTATTTCAAAGCTTCCATAGGTCGAAAATCTGGGTAAGGATTAGCCGAGATCTGTCGCTAGGGCTTCTCTGCGGCGGACATCAAGGTGGAGACCAGGGCTGGGGCCGCACGGGAAGGCTGACCTGGGCGCTGGTGGGCTCCCAAGCCCACCCACATCGTCGTTGGCAGGTTTCCACGCAGAGTGCTGTTGCACTGAAGGCTGATGCTTCCTCAGTGGGTCTTGGCCACGGGCTGCCCCAGTACCTGTGCACGAGAGCCCCTCCGTGGAGGAACCCATGAAGCGGCGACTTGCTCTATCAGAGGGGCAGCGTGCAAGCAAGATGGAAGTCAGTCTTTCATAATCGAGTCTCAGCGGCAGCGTCCTCTCCCGTTTTCCATATCCCGTGTGTTAGAGGAAAGTCTCTGGGTGTAGGCCGCTTCTGTAGCAGCAGATCACACAAGCGCGCGATCATCAGGCGGCCGGGACCCTGGGAGGCCTCTCAGAACACTGCCCATCACACAGCTGCTAAAAACCAAACAAGCAACAAACCCTCCTTGAAGTTAAACTTATTTGTTTGCCATTCTTTATTCTTCCCCATCAACTCATTACCGGTCCGTGATAGAATCTTATAATGTTTTTCTATTTATACCCTTTCAATATTTTTATTAAGATTTCCGGGACAACGTATTTCTTTTCAATATTGCAGACTTTACTGATTTATTTTCAGCAGGATGCTTAACAATGAACTCTCCAAAAATGATATATGAGTTTATTATATTTTCAGTATGAATATAAAAGATATATAGGGCGCAATTTATAAATAATAATAAAAATGCAATACCCTCTTATAATTCCATATAGCCCATTGATTTTCATGGAATGCTTTTTATTGATTTTTTGCTGACCTCTGGTATCTCTGGCAACTTATGTTTATAATTTCACCAAGATTTGACAAAATAAAACTGCAAATAAAAACAAAGAAATTCCTCACATTGTTGATAAACGAGTGTACTTTTGACATGAATATTAGTTAATAAGTCTTTTTAGCCAGTAAAATGAGTGACATAAAACATATTTTGTAAATCCCTCATGAGTTATTAATGTAAACAGTTTCTTTGTTGAATCACATGACAGTGTTCAATTACTAAAAGGATATTTTCTCACTCGTGTGTGTGTGTGTGTGTGTGCGCGCACGCATGTATGTGTATACTAGTCGTAAAGTACCATATTTTTCAGACTATAAGACATACTCCCTCCCCCCAAAATTTGGGAGGAATAACAGTTTTAAAGGCTGCTGTTGAGTTCTGTTTACATTTACATTGGTGAAATATTATGTTATTTATGTTATTAAATATTTTACCACATTTTTTGCTTCAATAAGTTTTTTTCCTATTTTCCTCCTCTAAAACCTAGGTGCATCTTGTGGTCCAAAAAATACAGTAATGACTGCAGACCTGGTAGCTATCTAAGTTCCCCTGCATTCCTAACATGTCCCCATCACTGTCTTCAGACTAGACAGTCAGCAACACAGTCAATCAAGTCCTTATTTCCCGTGTTTGTCAAATTCCATGGTATACACATTTCCATCACGGTTAATATCAACATGCTGTAACTCACTGGAGAGATGAAAACACATTGGACACCAAGCTATTGCGTAGTATTTCACCAGATGGATACAATAGACATAAATAACTTCAAGAACGTAAATCACAGTTCATACTGGCGACTTATGAAACACTGAGTTTTGAGTATTTATCACCTGTGATTTTATTTTTTACTGTTTTAAAAAAGATTTTATTTATTTTTAGAGAAAGAGAGGGAGGGGAACATCAATGTGTGTATGCCTCTTTCATGCCCCCTACTGGGGACCTGGCCTGCCACCCAGGCAGGTGCCCTGACTGGGAATCCAAATGGTGACCCTTTGGTTCACAGGCTGGCCCTCAATCCACGGAGCCTCACCAGCCAGAGCTATTTTTTTACTTCAAATTTTATTGATATATAATGGACACAAATGATTCTATTAGTTTCAGGTGTATATCACAGACATTTGATACTTACATACATTACAAAGTGATCCCCTCAACAGGTCTAGGTACCATCTGTCTCCATGCAAAGTTATCACAGTATTATTGGCTACATTCTCTACGCTGTACTTTACATCCCCATGGCATTCATTTTCTAAATGGAAATGTATACCTCTTAGTCTTCTTGACCTGTTCGTCCAGCTCCCCATCTCCTCCCCTCCATGGTAGCCACTCGTTTGTTCCCTGTAGCTATCAATCTGCTTCTCCTTTGTTGGTTTGTGCATTCGTTTTATTACTTTCCACATGTGAGTGAAATCACCTGATATTTGTCTCTATCTACATGACTGCTTCACTTCGCATAATAACCACTAGGTCCATTGACATTGCTGCAAATGACAGGCTTACTCTTCTGTACGGCTGAGTAATATGTTACCCTGTGAACACATACCGCTTCTTTATCCATTTGTCTACTGATGGATAAATCAACTTCAACATTTCAGCTACTGTAATTATGCTGCAAGGAACACAGAGGTGCATATATCTCTTTGAATTAGTGTTTTTTTTTCTTTCTCTCTGATAAATACCCAGAAGTAACATTGCTGGACTGTATGATAGTTCTAGTCTCAATGTTTGGGGAACCTCCATACTGTTTTCCATAGTTAATGCACCATTTTACCATCTCAGCGATGGTGTATGAAGGTCCCTTTTCCTGCACGTTCTTGCCCACACTTCTTGTCTTTTTGATGGTCATCCTAACAGGTGTGAGGCGATCATTCATTGTGATTTTGTTTTGTTTTTTTTTATAATTTTATTTTATTTTATTTATTTTTTATTTTTTTTAAATTTTAAAATTACAGTTGACATTCAGTACCATATCAGTTTCAGGTGTACAGCAAAATGCTTACACATTTATATAATTTACAAAGTGACCCCCCCAATAAGTCTAAAGTTGACCTAACACCATATCCAGTTATCACAATGTTATTGACTAGATTCCTTAAACTGTACTTTATATCCTGTGACTATTTTGTAACTGCCAATTTGTGCTTTTTTTCCTCATTTCAATGTTTTTTTATTTTAATTGTTGTTGCAGTACAATTTTCTATCTTTTACTCCCATCCCAACCCACCCACCCACTCTCCCCTCCTCCCTCCCATTTCCACTCACCCCTAGTTTTTATCCATGTGTCCTTTATGCCCATCAGTAAATGAATGGATCAAACAACTGTGGTACATTTACACAATGGAATTCTCTGCAGCAGAAAGAAAGAAGGAGCTCCTACCCTTTGCAACAGCATGGATGGAGCTGGAGAGCATTATGCTAAGCAAAATAAGGCAGGCAGTGAAAGACAAATACCATATGATCTCACTTTTAACAGGAACCTAAGCAACAAAACAAAGAAACAAGCAAAATATAACCAAAGACACTGAAACAGAGGACAGGCTGACAGTGTCCAGAGGGGAGAGGGGAGGGAATTTCAGGGGAAAAGTGGAAGGGTTTACAGGAAGAAGTATAAAGGACACATGGATCATTGTGATGTTGATTTGCAGTTTTCTGAGGATTAGTAATATTGAGCATTTTTTCATGTGCCTGGTGGCAGGTCTCTAGAACAATGTCTAGTCAAGTTATCTGCCCATTTTTAATTTAAAGCAGGTTGTCTTTTATGTTACATTTTATAAGATTTTCATATAATTGGGACACTAACCCCTCATTGGATCTGCAAATGTTTTCCCCCATTGCCTTTGCATTTTGGTGATTATTTCCTTCATGATGCAAATGCTTTTAACTTGATGCAACCCCACCTGTACATTTTTGCTTGTTTTTGCCCTTCCCTGAGGAGACTGGTCCAAAAAAAGTAATTGCTGAGACAGATGTCAAAAAGTCCACCACCTATGCTTTCCTCTAGGACTTTATCACCTTTGTTGTTAATAATATATAATTATGTGTTCACATAATTTGATTTGAAGTAATGATTGTATTCTAAAACAAATGTATAAAATCCCTGAAAATTTAAGTTTATTGGTTATTTACAACAATATATACATATGAAAAGGCTGCTTTGATTTTGCTCATAACATTTTCTACCAAAATAAGTAGTACACAGCCAGTGACTTTAAGAAGAGTAAGACTTTTCCATGGTATTTTAATTGTTAATTTATTTCAACAAAATAGATTAATGTAAATGTTTGCTACAATTATTCTCAGGCAAACTGTCATGGAAACACAGAGATAGTGGAGGTTATGAACAATTTCCTTCAAATTGTCCCTAAGGTTCTCATTTGTAAAATGCAGAGAAGTAAAACTTATCTCCTGAGGTTGTTGACACAATTAGATGAATTAACAAAGCCAAGTACTTGTAGTTAGGTGAGAGGTCAGAAATCAGGAAATAAGAAATGCCATGAAAAATGCGACCCAGGGACAACTTGAGACAGAACCCCTGCACTATTTTAAAGCATGATCTTCTTTCATAAAATACATTTTATTGATTATGCTATTACAGTTGTCACATTTTTCCCCCTAATCCCCCTCCACCCTGCACCCCCCATCCCTCCAGCACCGCTCCCCTCCCTTAGCTCATGCTCATGGGTCATACATATAAGTTCTTTGGCTTCTCCATTTCCTATAGTATTCTTAACCTCCCCCTGTCCATTTTGTACCTACCAATTACATTTCTTATTCCCTGTACCTTTCCCCCCAATCTCCTCACTCCCTCTTCCCATTGATAACTCTCCACGTGATCTCCATTTCTGTGATTCTGTTCCTGTTCCAGTTGTTTGAAATAAAGCATGATCTTCTTAACGTCAACCCCCCTGGCACGCATTCTTTCTCTTTCTCTCTCTTTCCTTCCTTCTCTCCCTCCCTCCCTCCCTCCCTCAGGGCAGAGCGATGGGATGGAGCTGGCAGGTAGATGATTCCGCCAGAAGTGCGGAGTGTGAAGCCAGGGCTCAGAACAGGTTCTCAAGGAGCAGCAGTGCCTCATGCACGGAAGTATAATATTTTATATCATTTCAGTTTAAAACACTTGGGACAAGCACTTTCTTCAATGTATAGAAATGAGCCCAACAAATATTCGCGGAATTTAATATTCCTTCCCTAAAGCAAAATAATCTTGCCGTGGTAAAATAAGCTATCTGTTTCGATATTGCAATAGCAATATATATCTATATTTTAAAATATATTGCCTGTGTAATTCACAATGTACGGCTCTAGTAAATCAGCTCTAATTCCAAATTTATTTGAAATAAACTTCAACTTGTCAGTGCCAAAACGTTCTGTAAGCATCAAATAAAAAATAACTGTAAAATTTACATCTCGTTATTTTCCATGTAGTAGAGGAAAACTTACTATGTTTAATACTAGGTATCAAGAGAGACGGAAGCAGTTTCGGCAAAGCTGCATTTTAGAGTCTACATCGCCCAATCTGTAAAGATTAGGGCTCTCATCAAACCTCATTTTGTTGTTGTTTTTAAACAATTCCTAGTATATTTTATTCTATTCAATATTTTTTCATTAGTTTGCGCATACATCAGTTGACTTTGGCAAGCAGCAGTATGCCCAACTCGGCATTAATTCCATTATAAAGTTATGATATTGTTCACCAACAAATCAATGACCCAAGAAGTATGATCAACAAGGGCCCATCCCCAGTCTTAGGGACTTTGAAGTGCATGTCTGCTTTTCAGTCAGGACAATAGTATCAAATGATTAGGTGGCATACTTAAGGTATACATTATGTCAGGAACAGGGAAAAGGTTGCTAAAAGCATACTTCAAGGTGAGTGTATGGCGCCCAGGGTACAAATCCATAATCAATGGCCTGCTGACACTCACTTGTAGAGTCATGGAATGTGTCCTTTCCACAGATTCCAGAGGGACAGAGTTTAGTGATTCACATCTCAGCTCTCCTGCCTCACTGGCTTTGAACAAGTACTTAACTTATAAGAATGGCAATTTCCTTACCTGTGGTACGGAGATAATTATATGATTTAATTTAAGGGGTTGATATGAAGCTTAAGTAAGTTAGTATATGTAAAGCATTCAGAACAATGCTCAACATTATTGAACGAAGTCACTAAGTTTTAATTATTGGATTATTTGCTGAGCTGCGAGACAATACAGTTAGTTAACTTATCACTTTATTCAAGATCTAAACCAGAACAAAAAGTAATCTCAACTTCAAATATGATATAATTAATTTGCAACACCAGCATTCAGTGTGAATTCCTTTCAAAATCAGATTGTACAAAATCAACAAGGAGATTCTATACCTTTCATAGATTAGCACCAATACCTTGGTGCTCATCAAATTGCAAAATGAGTTCATGTGTTTCATATTTTATTGTTTACTAAAACCAGTAAAGAACACATTAAACATTTAGTTTAAAACTGTCATTAAAAATATAAATAATTATAAGATCTAGTATAAAGTTATAAATATCCAATCCAGGCTATACGGTATAACAGGTACGAAATTCCAATTATATTTAACAAAAAAATGATAAAATAAAAATCAAATATTCACCATGTTAAAAATATATTAACACGTGGAGACCTTCACCCATAAAACAACATGGATATGCAGTTAGCCAGAAAGCCAAGAAAAATACCTGTGCCCCGACCTTGGACGAGAAAAAAATTTTAAAAGCCACACAAGCTCTGGCTGGTGGGGCTCAGTTGGTGGGAGCATTGTCCTATAACCAAAGGGCTGCGGGTTCAATTCCCCATCAGGGCACATGCCTAGGCTGCAGGTTTGATCCCCAGATGGAGCATATGAAAGAGGCGACCAATCAGTGTTTCTCTTCTTCTCTCCTTTCCTCTCTCCCATTCTCAAATTAATACTCTTTATTATCAATATGCAATGAATATTCAATAAATATTTGTTAATGTATGAATTAATGAATAAAATGAAAACATTCAGTATGCCGAAACATTTTAATAATGGATGTTTCTAATAATTCAAAATAGCCATTATTTGAATATTAAAACATTAAGATTGTCCATTTCTCTCAATAGAAATGCTACCATTTTAGAGAATAACAGTTTCATCTAAAATACCAGGCCATGATGGAGAAGAAGATGCCTGGAACCAAGTAACTATTTCCTATGTGTTTTTAAGGGTCACATTACACATATTAAATTTGGCAATTTAATTATCAGTATGGGCACTAGAATTACTAATCACTTTTCAGTGTTCAATTCCAATTATAAATTTAATGTCTATGAATAGCTCTGTGTTAATTTTCATGTAACTTATATAGATATGGAACCCATAACATCACCTTTAGAAAAAATTATTCATAGTATTGATTTAGATTATTGTGCAAGATAAAGTATACTTAAAAGAAATTTCTGCCATATTAACTTATATTTAATTTTAAATCAAATATAATAGATTTGCTCAGTCCAAATTATCCTTGGAGTGGCTAAATATGACTCTTCAATTAAGAGTATTGGATGGGTTTCATATCTACTCAAAACCACAAGCTATGAAATTAAGGAGTCAAGTATTTAATTAAATTAATTTTGGATGGCATGTTGGACAGTTATTGCTTAGTGTATCTTAATAAATCAATAATCTATTCCTTATACATAGACACACACACAAAAACACATTCTGCCTTTAAAATAAAATATAGAAAGGCAAGGCTTATTCTGATAGAATTCTTTAGTGTTAACTTTTGTTACAGCAGTTATTTTTTTTTCCAAAGGGGGAAACACATTGAGAAACAATTGCGATAACTGATATAATTATACTTAATCTTATGAATTTTGTTTTCCAGAACTCCTTCAGATTTTACATATATCATAAACAGCCACTTCATTGCCATAAAATCTCCCTGTCAGAGTCTCTTTTTTCACCTTTTATTACATAAATATTAGCAAATGATTGGGTACATTTTTCTGGCAGAGCAAAGTAATGCATTGAGTTGCGTAAGAACTTTAAAGTATTGCTCATAATTAGTCCTATTTGCTTAACTGATATTGCACAAGCATCTTCAAAGTGTAATAAAATTTAACACTAATTCGAAAGAACACAAGCACCCCTGTGTTCATTACGGCATTATGTATAATCACCAAGATATGGGATCAGCCTAAGTGCCGTTAGTGGATGAGTAGATAAAACAATTATGGGACATTTACACAATGTATTACTACTCAGACATAAAAAAAGACAATTTTACCCTTTGTGACAGTATGGATGGGCCCAGAGAACATTATGCTAAGCGAAATAAGCTGGTCAGAGCAAGACAAACCCCATGTAATTTCACTCATGTGTGGGATCTACTGAACTAACAAGGAAAATGGGGACAGACTCATAGATGGAGGGCAGAAAGACAGTTAAGTCGGGGGAGGGCTGGGGTGGAGGGATTGAGCAAAAAGGAAAAAAGACTCATGGATATGGACAACGGTGTGGTGACTTCAGCGGGGATGGGTTCTCAGGGGACTAAATGGTAATGGAAAAAATACAATAAAGATAAAAAAGTTAAAAAATGACAATAAAGTGAGATAGGCTTTTATGATTATCTAAGTGGTTACAGATATGATTATTAAAAATTTACATCTTAAAATTATACTATGTTGATTTCTTAAACTAAACCAGAAAGTAGAATATTGTGTCTTCTCTAGAATGAGTAAAGCAAAAACTCTCAGCATTTTCATCCTGAGGAAAATTCAGTTTTTCAATTAAGTTTCTGCCATAATTGTAAGACATTAATTGACTTTGCACATTTTGGATGTATTATTTTCTTTGTTAAAACACGTGTAATGCTGCATAGTGGAATTATGGCGGAAAAACAAATGTGCAGGTTGAAACTGTGTATAATACAGATCATACACTGAGAACCAAATTTAAAAAGGAAATCTTGAAAGAAGACACGAAAAAGAGATATGCAAGTATTACATGTAGATAAAATATGAAAGTTCAAGGAAAACAGGGATGTTGAAAAAACAATGGAATGACATGTGTAGAGAGCTGGGAGAAACTACAAACGTTCCCACAGAACTGTCACCTCAAATCATACAGCCAGTGAAATTATTCTCGAAATAATGAGGGTGAAATAAATACATTTTCAGATAAATGAAAGCGGAGAGAATTAAGTACACAGCCACAGTATGTTTCCTTTACTCATAATGCTTTGGTCATTATTACTACATGTTTACACCTGCATCTAGCATTTCCCCATGATGTAATGCTATAATTTACCTTACAGTCAGTAACCCTGAGTTGATATCATTTTTTACATATAGCCACATACTTAATTTTTATTTTTTTCCCTATGATCTAAGTTAAACGTGGTGAAATTTCTCTTCAGTCTGAAGAACTTCCTTTACTATGTTTTGTAGTTCGGGTCTGTATGTGATGGATTATCTTACAAAGTTTAGTGTTTAATGTTTTACATTTAATAATACAACTAAATTTCTAGACAAGGCATATTGGCAAAAGTATTCCATTAAGTGTTGGAAGTTGTACTGAACTTATACAAAAGTCCTTCGAACGGATAAGACTTAGATTCAGTGTGTAGTAGACAAGTCTTGAACTGGAGTGATTTATGTCCCATTTCCGCGGGGGATTGGCCCTAAGTGTCTGACCACAGGTGCTTCTCCCACTGACATTCATTAGTAAAAGCTGCCAAGTTCAATATCCCTTAAACTCTCATCCCATCCCTGTGTACAGAGATCTGGTGTCAGTAAAGAAGACATGCGGGAAATTGCATGGCAATGCCCAGGGCCCTGAGACCGTCGCTACGGCAAGGCAGGTACGAGCTCATGAAGTATGTAATGACATCGCCTCCCAGCAAGCCTGCACTTTCCCTGCTTCTGCACACTTCATTCCACACCAATATCCACTCAACGTACCCAATGAAATCTCTAGATAAGCAAAATCTATTCGAGTAATCAAGGGGATTATCTGGTTCTGCTTGTTCATGCTTGTTTTTGTTGTTGCTTTCTCCTTTTTAAGCTTCTTTATTGACAGGAAGATCCCTAGTTTAATTTTTATAGAGAATTACAACATTTTCAGACATGGTCTGTTTATATACCAAATGTAGGTATCTTCTTCTTTGAATCATAGATTAGTTTTTGGTTCCTGTTTATTAGTTTTGAAATTATTTCATATTAAATAAAACTGAATTTTTATCACGAAATAAGACTATTCTATTAAAATTAACTTATGACCAAGGTCCATTTGGTATGAAAGGGCATCACACTGAGTGAGAATGAGAGAAGATTCTGCGCAGCACGGCCAGGAGATCAATACTAGAGAAATAAAACAGATCAATATTTATGCCCTCATGCTTGGAGATTCCCCAAGTTAATACTGATCTTTGTAAACTCCAGTACATTTTTACCATTAACTTATGATACAATTTTAGTTGTATTTATTTTTACAAGGGTAAGTAACACCTAACTATATTTCAGTATTTTCACCCTGGCCCTTTGGTTAGGATTTATTGTCAGTAAAGATCCTATTTAAAACAAAAAGATGACTTCAATTCAATGAATCCTTCTCTTTTATTTGGAGGAATTATTTCACATTGAGTATAAATCACCCTTTTAATTAATTTGTTTGTAAACCTATTTTTAAAAAAGTTTTATTTATTTAACTTTAGAGAGGGAAGGGAGGGAGAGGGAGAGAGGGAGGGAGGGGGAGAGAGAGAGAGAGAGAGAGAGAGAGAGAGAGAGAGAGAGGGAGAGAGAGAGAGAAACATCAATGTGCAGTTGCTGGGGGCCGTGGCCTGCAACTCAGGCATGTGCCCTGACTGGGAATCGAACCTGCGACACTTTAGTTCGCAGCCTGCGCTCAATCCACTGAGCTAGTCCAGCCAGGTGTAAACCTATTTTTTACAAAAGCGTGTGTTCCATTGGCACACATGCAATATGAATTAATGAGATATTTACATAAGATCTTTGTTTAATTTTCCCTGTTTAATAGTAAACATCCATTATGTTTCTGTTACAAATATTTTTACATGCATTTTTGTCTAGAACTATCAATCAATGTATTGTTATATACAGTTCTATATACAATATATAGAACTATAAAAAGCCATCTGATTTAAGGGTCTACTACTAAAATTAAGTACCAGTTACATTTAAAGGGCTCACAAAATTGTTTTCGAAGGTAAACTGCTGGGGAAACTTTTCCATTACACAATAAATATTTCCCTCCATTTCTAAAAACTAGATACAAAATGAAAATTTTGAATTTCAGGCATAAGAGCTTTAGTCAATCATACATGATTTTTATAAAGAAAAACAATAGTGTCACTGTTTCGATAAGAAAGAAATGTTATTTGTGTTTAGCAGTATATTTGAAAATCCATCTATCTGTATGTGAATTTTTAGACCTATACATATCTACCTGTCTACCTATACAGTTATTTGCCTGCCTGCCTGTCTATTGGTCTTACCTACCTGGTTTCTAAGGTCTCATCTATGATGCCGTGATCCAATCAAAGACAGGATGCTATTGCTGGTACCTGGTTCTGCCACTCACTTTGCAGCCCTTTATTGAGTTGTCTCTTCAGCCATTTTTTTGTCTACATGATTTTAGGGTCAGTTCTTACGAACCTTAAGAAGCTACTAATAAATGTATATTATAATCAGTTTTAGTTCAGGAATTTAGCAACTTAATGTGACCCCCCCCCCCACCCAATGATGATCCTGCATCTGCCGGTAACTATAAAAACAACTAAATACAGTAAATTGTTCCTGTGTCTCAAGTACTCTACCAGGCACATTACACAAACGATTTCATTTAATCTGCAAATATGGCTGGTGAACCATTATAGTCGCCATCTTACAGGTAAGAAAAATGAGGGAGTATCTAATTACATAGATAAACAGTAGCAAATCCTTGCCTTAAACCCAGATTTTCTCTCCTAACTTTCATGTTATGCATCTTTAAATGACTTAACATATCTGAGTCTCAGCTTTCTCATCAAGAAAGTAAGTCATTTATTCCTTCATTCAGTTACTCATTCAATTAGTGCTTACTATATGCTAGAATGCATTGTGCACAGGCACAATATTAAGCAGGAGCAGAACAGACTATGTGTCTGTCCCCAAGGGCATTACTTTCCAGTAAGAAAAATCTCAGAGGAACTCTCTTACTAGGGGAGTTATTCCAGATTTTTCCAGAAATGGAACTAGGATAAAATGTCATACGGTCACAATGAAAGGAATCAGAATTAACCGATGATTTGTCAATGACCGATTCTGGGCTTGACAATAAAATAAACAAACGAAAGGCCACACACACGCATTCACACGCATGCATGCACACTCACCGCACAGGTGTGAGCTCTAATACAGCCTGCAGCTGCTGGTGCCCTTGAACTAATTTGACATATTAAAATAGTTTCAGTAATCATCCTGGCTTCGTCTATGAAAAATCAGATTACAACTATCAATTTCACAACTTACATGAATTATGTCATGTGTTCCTTTTAAAAACAGTCACTTAGAAAATGTTTCTAATGACAAAGCGGTTCATTAGGAAGTAATGTTTTAGTCATCCAGTCGACTATTTGACCTAAGAATACTGCTAATATCTACTTGATTTCCAATAAAATATGTGAATATAGTAGTTTACACTACATAGTTATGGATTCATTTGATTTTTAAAAATTCAGTCACGGCCATCAATCCTAAAGCAATGAACTCCGGCGACTGGTACTGCAGCCTTCGAATTCAGTGGTTCGGAAACGAGTTTAAGTGACATATGCATGATTTCCTGCTACCCTCCACATTTCTTTAGCATGAGAAAATAATGCATTTGATCTCTGCTGATTATTAAGGAAGTGCTCTGTATCATGTAACACTTATGTTCTCTGCAAATGCAAGCACTGTCCATCGATACTTTAAAGAACACCATCTCGCCTTAAAAAATTATGTGTCGCCCGTGAAGTTTCACTATCTGTTCAATGGTTGGAGAGCTTAACTGTGAGTAAGTATCGCTGGATCCTCCCAGCGAGTCGCATTTAGTTGGCTGGGCTCAAGGCCCTGGAATTTGCATCCAGGATCCTCAGAGATTAACACAGAAGCAGCCTCTTTGTATGAAAGTGGCTTCGAATGTTGGTCGTAGTTTCAACATTAGAAAAACCTTCAATTTCGGGATGTGCTCGATTGCTTTGTTTTTCCCAAACATTTTCTTTCTCCAACTTGGTTCACTTGATCACAGTGTACCTCATTGCCTAAGTTTGGTTTTTTTCTCAGGAATAACACAATGTTAGGGAAAGGTTTTTGTTAACAAAATAAGGCAGCATAAGTGCAAATGGGTTTTGAACTTAATTCTGCAGAACGTGCTTTCCGTCCCGTCTCTTGGTAATAGCACGAGGCCATTTCACATACAGGTGGCACGCCACGTCTGAGGGCCATTGAACACCGCTAATTTTGCTAATGCATCACAATTACGGAAACACCTGTGCTGGATAACCTTGTCCTGTTTCCATGAAAATGAATGCTGTTCAATAACCCCCCCAAACGTCTCATTTCACGCTGATTCAGACAGTCTCTACCCGTGTGTCTGTGACATTTCTTCCACAATAGCATAACATGTTTTCGAGCTGCCACATTCAGTTTGTTTCCATTCATTTATTTCAGAATTTTCCTTCTTTATTTTTTTCTCATAAGAAAGCACTGTGTCTTGAAGCAAGAATATAATTTGTTTTAAAATGCCAGTCGAAACCTCATGGCTGTGCTCGTCTCCGGGGTCCATTACTATAAAATTTCACACATAGACTATCAGTGACTAAGAATGACTTGAATCACAACCTCCTCTTAATGTTTCAAATGTTCCCCATGCATGATGTGTTAAATAGTCATAACTTTTTTAATGTATTTTTTAAGATTTTTTATTTATTTATTCTTAGAGAGGGAAGGGAGGGAGAAAGAGAGATCAAGAGAAACATCCATGTGCGGTTGCTGGGGGCTGTGGCCTGCAACCCAGGCATGTGCCCTGACTGGGAATTGAACCTGTGACCCTTTAGTTCGCAGCCCATGCTCAATCCACTGAGCCACGCCAGCCAGGGCAAATAGTCATAATGTTTAATGGGGGGCTAGCAACTAGGGTTTCTTCTACCTTTTCACCAAGGTGGCCATGCGCCTTTGTCCTTCTGGAATCTTTAACCACTTAGTGGGAAAAACAAGACAAAATAAAATGAAAACCTCTAATCTCCAAGTGCTTTTTATTTTTAACACAAACTACCATGTAGCACTTTATATTAAGAAATTAATTCAAAGCAATTAAACTGGGTACAAAGCTATTAGCATGCTATGTGTTAAATATGCATAACATATCCAGAGACAGTTTCATGGTGGCTACTTCTAGTAAAATATCCAGTTGACAATATTTATTTAAGAGCAGTGTTGACCACGATATTTGAGAAGGGCATGAGCCTGTTCTACATCAAGTTCAAAGATGAAGTGTATGGAATTATCTGCATCCCTCTATGTAACAGATGGGAGGAGCTTGGGCCATAAGCAGCAAGTATGCTGACTTGGGGGCCTGGCTCACAGGGGCTGTTCGAACACGTTCGTTAACCAACTCTCCGACAGAATGAAGAAATGAGAGCTGGCAGCAGACGCCTGTTCAGGAAGGAGGGATATTATTTTCTACCGCAGTGCCTTGAATCTTCATTTCGTTTTCCAGGCGTAAACCAAGTTTTCAATCTGGTAGTGTAAGATGCAGCATTTGCGTAATTTCTGTATTTATCTTTTGTGCTGGTACAAACATTTGCTTGGCAATGCAATATCGTTTCCTGGGTCCCTGTTATCACCAAGTAAGTAAGATCTAAGTCGATATTCAAGGATTTGAAACAAAGTATAAAACAAGACAATTCAAAAACTGAGCTGCAATAAAGTAGCATGCCATGCATTTATAGCCTCAGGTTTTAATTTATCATTATGTAAAAGCAGGCACAATAATAGTTGTCACCTATAAATTGTGGATTTATGGCAAGTTCACCTACATGTGTTATTACATGTACATCTCTACAAACTTCCACAGTACCAAAATAAGGAAGCAATATTTCCATTACTATGTATGCTATACAATGGTAACATGCAACACACATAGGATGGCATTGTCCACAAATTCTTCCGACTACAAGCACGGAGTTACACTAAAAGACTAAACAGAAGCAACTTAAGATTTTTTTTTGTCCTTAAAGTAAGGACACCTAAGCTTGTACGAGTAAATTAACTGAGTGGAATTGAATTAATTAAAAATGATCTATTTATCGACACAGTGGTTTATCACATCTCTATTAAACTAACATGCCCTTTACTACAAAAGGAATACTGAGTCACAGTAATTTGGAGCCAAAGGTTAAATCTTTGATGTGTACTCAAAGACTTTCCTAAGAGACGGAGTACGAAAGTACGCTGCCAGAAGGCAAGAAACATCAAAGCTCGGTGAAAAGCGCCAGAAGCTAAGAGAGAGGCCTGTCCCAGATTCCCCTGAGAGCCACTAAGGGAATAAGCATGCTAGCACCTCGATATTGGACCCTGGCCTTTTGAATTGTGGGAGAGTAAATTGTCATCATCTCAAGTGACCCAGTTAATGCTCATTTGTTATGGTGGACCTAGAAAATTAGTACAGCACATTTAAGAGAGGAAAAAAAGAAACATTAAAAATGTATGTTTATTGCCCTGGCTGGCGCTAGCTCAGCCCTAGCTAGGGCAATCCACTGAGCTATTGCCCTAGCTCAGTGGATTGAGCGCGGACTGTGAACCAAAGCATCGCAGGTTCGATTCCCAGTCAGGGCACATGCCTGGGTTGCGGCCCCCAGCAACCACACATTGATGTTTCTCTCTCTCTCTCTCCCTCCCTTCCCTCTCTAAAAATAAATAAATAAAATCTTTAAAAAAATGTATGTTTATCTTTAAAAACCAATGTTGACAGTAAATGCATACTCTTCCAAGATTCAGATAGAGAATCCAGCTGTTGACAAAGACATCTTGGGGATCTCTGGAGGCCTTACAGGCTACCATGTGTGCCCCTTTCTGCCCGTTTGCTGCCTGGAACCTCCCTCCACACACAGGGACCTGTGGCTGGTCACGTCATCTGCTCGCCACTGGGGAAGAAATGGTTTTTGAGGCTGTTTGGGGTCTAAAGTTTATCCGAATGCCAAAAATAAAGCCGTCAACCTCATTCAAGATCAATCAATCGAAACAATCTGTCAATAAAGCTTACTCAAACAAGACCTTTTTTCTTACATTTTCAATCTGCAAGAGTCATAACCGACAGGGGCTTTGCCTTCTCTGAGCAGAGTGACGTGAAATATTTCATTTCCCTTATTCAGGGCAAGGCACACAGCTCAACCTGCTGATGGCAAGATGTCAGCAGATAAGTGGATATTAGCTGAATTTCTTATTTACGCTGCTGATAAAAATAACATTATGGTGACAGACAGTTTTGCTTGCTACCTGCCATTCCTTTTCTCTGTCGTTATTTTTGAAAAGTCATGCTTCAAATGCATCCCCAACCATAATGATTTCCATTATATGTGCTGTTAAGTGTATGTCTATGAATGAAACTCAAATTCTAGGGCATTTTGTATTGATCTGGAAGAACAAACAAGCAAGGATCATTGCTCACTTATCTCTCTAGACACAGTCATTCTAAACTGCTTGATTTTGATACAACCTTTTTGAATATATATTTCATCAATTTCCATGAAAGGAGACCATTGAAATGTCATGCATGTGGAATATTATTGCTGGGCAAAAAGATTCTGAAGGCAGAAGAGAAATATCTGAATAATATCAGGCGTATTTACTTTAGTGACAGTAGATAACCATAAAAGACCACTTAACAAACAGTCTGCTTAAATTTTACTGGTTGGGGTTGATTAGGGTGTAAGCCCATCTGAAGCATTTGTTTACCATCAGCGTCGCACAAGATAAACACCTCACTTCAAGTGACTTCCATCAGCATAGCGTTTTCTGATAAAGACAGTGTCATTTTGGAAATGATCTCCGCCTTCCCATATATCCATTCTGCCTAGTCTCCCCTGACTCAGTAAATGACTATCCATTCCTCCTAGTCTCCCCTAACTCAGTAAACAACTAGTGCATCATCCTAGGATCTCAGGCCAAATGCCTAGGAGTCATCCTTAATAGTTCTAACTTTCTCACATCCAAATAGTCTCCTTCAGTGACTACTCTTGATATGTATGTATTGATGAGTGTTTGACTGCATCTTACCCCCAACGACACCCCATGTCACCACCCTGGACTCAGCTGCATTATCTCCCCCCTGGGTTATTGTCTGCTGCTGGGCAGCTTTGCGTCTATTCATATCACGGTCAGTCTACCAACGAGAGGCAGCAAATGAGACTGCATTTATGTGCTGGAAACATTACAATCTACTATTTGGCACATAGTAGGTGTACAATTATTGTGCACAATAAGTGTGAATAAATAAAAATGAGTAAATCATATGAAACTATCAGACTTAAAAGACAGTGATTCCATAGGTTGAAACGTGGCCCGCCGAGTGAAGCTGTACTACATTTGCACGCCGAGTATACCACAGACAAGCAGAGTGAGGGCAAGAAAGCTAGTGCCTTTTGGGACTTGGTTTCTTCTTTGGCCGAATGGTCTTAAAAATAAATTTTTAATAGGAATGCCAAAGTTAAATAAGTTACTATGCAAGAATTTATGTAGTACTGTATAGGCTCTTAGTGGTTTTAAATAATATCTACGTTTTCATATGTATTTATTTTTTTCTGTTTTAAATGCATCATCAAGTCGGTTAGAATTCAGAGAGTAAGATGTTTGAGAACTATTCCCTTGAGTTTCTAGTTCCTGTGTGATATTTAATAGTGCTATCCTGAGTATATCTTGTCACAGAGGAGGAGTGATGGATTTTGACCTTGGACGCTGAGCAGGAAGTGAGCCCTGCTCTGAGAAGGGGAGGAAGCATTAGGTGTGGAGAACACAGGTGGATCGGAGCTTTTATTTAGAGCCAGAAGGATACGCAGCATGGCAGAGAAATTCTCATTGACGTATGAACAGGGCAGCCAAAGTTTTACAAAAATTCCTGGACAGAAGCGAAGCCTTTGGTAGAATCCATTGATACATATTTATTTCTTAATGTGAACTTTGACAAATTTATAAGAAAAGACTAATGAGTTCCAGAAATTAGCCAGAGCTCTAAGTTAAGGCATAGTTATTCCAGAAAGATGCTGAGAGACTTCTAGATAATGGCCAGCATGTCCTAGAACAAGAATTCGGAGCAGGTAGAAAATAGGTTGTCCCCTTAGCTACGTTAACTGAAACTTTTACGTGCTTCTAAATGATTAATTTTTCACTTCTAACGCTTAGTTTAGATTGTTTACGTGTAAATCTATGGAGGCATATAACACTAGCTTCCCTTTATGATTCTTACCCTTTTCCTGGAAGGGGACTTGTGACTGTCTTTATTGTCACTAAATGTGGCTATGGCAGCATGGACCAATGTCATTGTCCTGAAGGCCTGCAATGAAGGTTCTTAGTATTGATCAGAAAAACCATTAGCGTGAGCAGCAACTCCCCAGTTCGCTCTCACATTTCACTGACCACGCTCCATTTGGGAGAACCCTTTCCCTCTTGTTCCAAACCATTTACCTGGAACGCTTAGATACCCTTCCCCCCGCCGTTCCCGCTGGGCCCACGTGCCCACGTATTGTTCTGCAGTAAGTTACTCATGTAGTTGGGTGTTTTATGTAAAGTTATTTATTACAACAATTTGACTCCGTTTTTAAAACATCTCCATGACGCTATTCGCTAATCCTATGGATAAGGGCAAATTACAGGAAGTGGGAAAACCAAGTATTTGTCACCTAAAGGGTTAGTCCCAGGCATAGAGGGACCTTGAAATTCTCTAGATCTGACCAACTGAAGGGGTCATATCTATTTTTGGTATTATTAATGATGCCTTACAGTCTGTATTATTGAGTTTGTTTTTTTTCTTTTAATTTGGAAAATTCCCCATTCAACAAACTTCACGCACATGAAAATATAAGAAGTTCACCAGTGACTAAGAAATATAAAGATACCTCATTTTTTTAGCAACGAAATCTTGTATTCATCTCAGTTAATGCACTGCAATGCTTTTTTCTATTGCTGTGGTTATTGTAATATTACCTTTTAACCAGAATTATTGAAAAGCTTTTTATTTACAGCTCGCCTTGAAAGCCATTTTAAAGCCCTTGCTGTTAAAAATGTTCCACAAATAAGTTAGCTGAGGCAATTTGGAAAGAAAGCAAGTGGAAACAAGTGCTGTTTTAGTTTTTTTTTTTTTTTAACTAAAATGCATAAAGCAAACAGCTCTTCCAAGCACATAAATAAATTATGCTATACGGACACTGAGAGTTTGCATTCATCTACTGAAAATTATGTCCTCTCAAATGTATATGACCAGATAATTATGTCGTGTAATACTTTTGACTGTGATTTATATTTAAGCAAAAGCTCCCAAATGGCCATATGTTTACAGGCAGTTATAGCTAGCTATGGTTACAAAGTTTACCATAAAAATAAGGATAAAAACACCCCAATCACACTTAAGTGCATTGTCTAAGGAGTATGGTGATACAGGAATTTAATCCTAGGAAACAAAGGAAATACTAAAAAATGTGAAATGTTTTCTTGTATGAAAATGTTTCATGCTACGGCCTGATTTCCAATATATTTAGGAGCCATCTAAAAAAGAGAATTTTACTGAGACAGAGAGAGAGAAAGAGAGAGAGAGAAAGAGAGAAAGAGAAAAAGAGAGAGATCCATTTGTTGTTCCACTTATTGATGCATTCATTGGTTGATTCTCATATGTGCCCTGCCCAGGGATCAAACCCCCAACCTTAGCG
Source organism: Phyllostomus hastatus (assembly GCF_019186645.2). Classification (NCBI taxonomy): domain Eukaryota; kingdom Metazoa; phylum Chordata; class Mammalia; order Chiroptera; family Phyllostomidae; genus Phyllostomus; species Phyllostomus hastatus. The sequence continues at coordinate 18,786,920 of NW_025333607.1, read as the reverse complement.
TATCAGGATGACATCCCAAACCAAATGAGCTACCCAGCCAGGGTTCATTTAAACATATTTAATAAGCACATTAGAAATAGGAAACTCATTTTCATTTTCACTCAAAATGGAGGCTCGAATTTCGGAATCCAAGAATTTAGATTTATACATTTATAGTCATTGATTCGACTATTTACCCTGCATCAGAAACAAGGATTTTGTTCTCAGTTCTCTGATCAGCAGGGTATTGACAGTGGGTGTATTTCTCTAACAGCAAGTAAGAGGATGAGCTTCTGGTAGTAACTTAATCCAATTTGGCCTTTTCAGTAAGCCTAAGTGTCTAGAACAGCACTTTCCCATAAAATGTCTTCTCACACCAGAAATGGTCTTTATCTATGCTCTGAAATATGGTAACCACTACCCCAAGTAACTTTCGAGAACTTCAAATGTGATTAGTGACGCTGAACAACCAAATTTTTCATTTTATGTCATTGTAATTATTTTCCATTTAAATGTGAGTATCCGCATGTGAGCAGTGGCTACAGCACTGAATAAACACATCTAGGCCGAAGTTGTTATTATCTAGATAAATCGAACAATTCACAGAAGCTCCCCAATGTTCCTTTCTTATTTTTTAAATCAATTAAAGCATATGCTCTGGAACTTTCTCTCTCTAAACTTTTGAATTGTTATTCATTTTTTATCCTAAAATATACCTTAGCAGAGAACAGTGTGCAAAAAAAAAAGGAAAGAAAAAAATCATCACACAGCAAAAACACAGTAATTTAAAAGTTTTCCTTAAAGCCTTGCATTTGGTTCAGTAAAGAGTGTTGTGTTTTCAGTGTCATATCTGCGTCTTGAGGTTATTATCGGTGAGCTAATGATAACAGTAGGAAGACCCGCTTCATATAATTCTGAATGAGCCAACTGAAGTGACCTATTCATCATGCCATAGCATATCATGCTTTGCAAAGCATGACGTCAGATAATGAGGTGGCGAGAGGCATGCACTTGGAGGTCAAACCAGTCCGGGCTCAACGGGAGCTCTGCCATTTAATAACCATGTGACACGGGACACACTATTTAACCAGTCTGCGCTCCAGCTTCATCATCTGCCCTATTCCGGTAACGGTGCCTACCTTCAGAGATGTTCGTGTGGATGAAACAGGACCGTGCCGACGGAGCCCTGAGTGCAGGGAGGCTGGCGACGTGCACTCACTCAGAGGAGTGGCTGTGTGAGGGGGGTCTTGGCTGTTGTTGCAGAGATGCTATGGACGCACATTCTTTCTCCAGGGGCATTTTCCAGTGCCCATTTCCCAGGTAACAGACATAGCCCCGCACACCGGGGTTACAAACAACTTGAGTTTGCCTTGCTTTAGTGATGAGATAACGACAACACACAGAAGTGGTGGGTGTCTGGATCGCGTGACTTCCTGCCGCAGTGGGACGTTCACACTGCGTGTTTCTCACAACCTGCAGCATCCAGTCCCCTTAGGCTCTCATCCTGAGAGTACAGTCTGCTGACCTAGACATTATGATGACGGACCTGGCATCCCAGTGATTTTCTTAGCCTGCTTTTGTCCACATTTGATATGGCAAGGGTCCCAAATAAGCAAACTTTTGTGAACACTATAATGACAACAGGCTGAGGGGCTGGCGAAGTCACTTGGGACCTGGGGGTTGCAGTGAAGAGACCATTCTCAGATAACTGTAATTTTTTTTTAGAGTTGCTGTAAGGATATACAGGAAAAGAACAGACCAATTTTTTTTTTCCGCTTGAAAGAGTTTTAATCACTACTTTGCCAGACATAAAACACTGGTGTTTTCAGAAACTTGAAGGTTAATGAAACAATAATGTATGTCTAGCGAGGCTCCAGACACCAGTGTGCAGTCGCCTGCCTTAGCATTCCAGGACGAAGCTGGCTCTCCCTTTCAGTGACCGCCAAGTCCGCTGTCCACTTGCGTTTACTCTGTGGACTCCGCAGACTCACGGCTTGAGCCAACTTTCCTCTCTCCATCCTGCAGGACTGGACCGTCTACTTTCTCCCTGTCTTTCTGAGATTTCAATTTTTTTATGATCTGTTTGTTTTTTTAAGTCGCTCTCTAATACAGGGTCCTTTTATGACCGAACCTATACAAGAAACTCTCTGCATCACCGGTTTGCCAGAGATCAGCTGCTTTGGAGTACCACAGCCACCCTGTTCCCATTGCTATGGTTACGGCGACGGTCATCACGTGCCACAGAGAACAGCAGTGTAAGGATACAGAGATCCCAGAGCAGTACGGTTAGCTAGCATTGCTCTTGACGTTAAACTTCAAACACCTTTTGCTTCCTGATAGGAAGAAATGTGATCGTTTTTTTTTTTAAGATTTTATTTATTTAGAGAGGGAAGGGAGAGAGAAAGAGAGAGAGAGAGAGAGAAACATCACTGTGCGGTTGCTGAGGGCCGTGGCCCGCAACCCAGGCATGTGCCCTGACTGGGAATCGAACCTGCGACGCTTTGGTTCGCAGCCCGTGCTCAATCCACTGAGCTACGCCAGCCAGGGCGAAATGTGATAGTTCATAGTTTTCTTAGACTCTTGTTTAAAAATGTGCTCATTAGTTATCTAAAAATGCCCGCAACTGTTTAGTCACATAAACCCCTATGTATGCGTTGGTGATATTTCAGGTATTACCTGTGATTATGTTCCATCGACGATGAAAATTTTTAACCTACTGTTTTCAAAAGAGTATATAAAAGACAAAAATTATTTTTATAAGGAATTAACTAGTACATCTGGGAATAGACTAGTTTCATCACAGTTAGTTCCATTTTATGATTTTTCAAATCACTTCTCTATTTTAAATTTAACAGAATTAATCTGTAGACTCCCACATTAGCCCACAACTAAAAGAGAAAAAAATGTGTATCAGGGAAATCGTGTAAGGTTCCCACTGCTGTCAAGGAGATCTGTTGATCATTTAAAATTCTGAGGTTTTTTTTTTTCTCTTTTTACACTTAAGAATAGTTGCATGTTCCTAGTAGTTCTTAACAATCTTGATTTATCCTCTACTGTTCTCCTCCAGTTTGCATTTGGATAAGCAGACCTTTTCTTTAATATGTTACCGCTCATGAATACAAATGATAAATTTAAATAGCTACTTTTCACTAAATAATACATAGCACTGAGTACTATGATGCACTCTCTAATGTAATTTGTAAACTCACTGTCTTCTATCACAAGTGGTTTATGCAACACTCTTGAATTTAGATTTGAGTGTCTATCGGCTGCAACCACTTCTAGTACTGGTTTACTTCTCAAACCAGATTTTGAAAGCAACTATTTCCTGTATGTCTCCATATAAGTACATGTGTATGATTTATAAATGTTTTGTTTGTTTTACATTCCCTTCATCTCGGTGACTTCAAATACCTTTATTTTATACCCTCTGATATTGTACTAGACTGTTCTTTACTATAAAATATTTTTAAGTTCGTTGATACTTTCATGTCGACTCCATTCTGCTATTAGCCTATTTAGTTACTGTTCACTTTATCTTCAATCAGATTTTTGTGATGATATCGCTCATCTTTTCTCATATTTGCCTTTAGGTCACTCAGCTTTCTTATGATACCAGGTTTAAACTGCCCCCCGCATGCATACGCTTTTGTTTTACTAATTTCAACAGTCTTTCCTAGTTGATTCAGATGATACAGAGAAAAACCATGTAATTGAAACTGCTCGGATACTTTTTATGTTAAGAAAAGGGTGCCACAGAACCAAGGCAAGGTCAAGAGGGCAGAGCGTCTTCCCCTGGCAGGACTGAGCCATTCATTACACAACTGCCTACATTCACAATTGGTATGGCCCAGTGTCTTATGTGTGCCTCTTATTAGCTCATTTTTGATGTTTTTGTCTTATTTCTAGGTATTGTTTAATTCTTTTTTAAAGATTTTATTTATTTATCTTTAGAGAGGAAAGAGAGGGAGAAAGAGAGAGAGAGAAACATCAATGTGCGGTTGCTGGGGACCGTGGCCTGCAACCCAGGCATGCGCCCTGGGTGGGAATCGAACCTGCGATGCTTTGGTTTACAGCCCGCACTCAATCCACTGAGCTACGCCAGCCAGGGCGGTATTGTTTAATTCTTAATTTATTTTTATTGACATATAATGACATATCGTACTGGGTTAGTTTTACGTGCACAACATAATGATTCCATATTTGTATGCATTGAGAATTGCTCACAGTAATGAGTAGTTAGTACCTGTCACCATACATAGTTTCAGAGCTTTTCTGTCCTGTGCGGAAGACATGAAGCCAGCCTGAAGATGATTCTACCCACATCCTTCAGGGATCCCTATGAGCTGTGTCAAAATTGTAGACTGGGAACAGAAAATATTGTCATTGTTCCAAGCTCCTAAATTCTTGATATTATGTCGTTCGGTCTAGAAACTAGAAAAAATACTTTGGGGGAGAAACGACACAGAAAGTGAAAAGTGAACATGACCATTAAAACTAACCATAGTGTTTTCATTTTTACCACAAAAACATGTTTATGCATTATGTTTGCAGTTGATATGAGTAAAAAGAGGGAACTTTAAAAAATACTTTTAAGTGATGTAAAATGTTCATAGCATTTTTTAAATTAAAAATTACTTGTTTTATTGTTGTTTGAATGCAGGGGTCTCCATTTTCCCACCGCCACTTTCCCCCGCCCCACCCACCCCCACCTCCCACCCTCAGCCCCGCCCCCCTGGGCTTTGTCCCTGGGCCCTTTATACATGTTCTTTGATTAAAAAAGTGAAGGGGAATAAGAATTACAAACTGCCAGTTCTAAAGTGAGTAAGTCACAGAGCTGTGGTGCGCCACACAAGCACTAGAGTCAATAGTGTCGTACTGTCTCTGCCCGGTGACAAAATGGGGACACGATTAGTGTGGCAATCACCACAGAAGGGGTATACATGTTGAGTCACTAAAACTAACATAATATTGCATGACAACTACACCTTAATACAAATTTAAAAAATAAAAATTTAAAGAAAATATATTAAAATATAGACTATACAATATTATTTAAATTAGTCATATTCTTGTTCAAAATGTGAGAATGACATACTAAGTTGAAAAGTAGATATCATGTTATAAGTTTTATGTTCTGAGACTAGTTGGATATCAAGAAAGTCAGTTTTCTTAGCACTTACTCTTCTTACCTATAAACATCATATACTTTAATTTCATTATCCATCGAATGTGGTAAATTAATGACCACATACGGTCAATGAACTGATGCAGCCCTTTAGTATGGCATAACCCAAATGATTAATAAAACTTTTTGAGATATATTAGACTCTACAAACTGAAATTCAAATAGATTTATGTATATTATCCTTTCCTATAATAGTCTTTATTATATAGAGACAAAATTAAGGCTATGTTTTATTCTTTAAAAGGGTATTTATTGTAAGTTTTAATTGTGGGGACATTTATATAATTCACTTAGCTATTATAGTATTTTGAGACAGCTTAAAACAGACAAACAAAATATAAACCGTATTTATTAAGTATATTGCCTTCCATAAAAAATATTTTCACTATACTCTTGCCCTTTGCCAGAATGTATGCTAATTATATATTATGTTAAAAGATTTATAAATAAAAATATTTCAAAAGTGCGGTTTGCAAAATGAGAAAATCTTGCTCCTGCTGTTTTTTTTATGCCCTAAATTTATAGCTCATTTTCTCGAGTTATAAAGCCCTGGACACACATCCCCCGACTACTCCAAACACCTCGCAGCTTTTAAAGGAGCTTAACAATTTATTACAGCAATTTAACATTAGTACTGCTGCTTTCTGTCAGAATTTCCTGGCATCTTTGCTCACAAACTGGACGTGAAATACGTCAGTGTGACCCCCACCAGGATCCTTGATGTGTGGCATTGACATTGCTTTTCTTCTGACTTTATGGGCATGTTGGATAGATCAAAGAAACCTGCCATGCCTTTCAAGTTCTATAATAAAATTCTTGTGTTTGCAGAATACAGATTCCTATGAAAGAACTGATAGTGAGACACAAAACAGAAAAACAGACGGGTTCTCTAACCCGGTAAATGACAACAAATATTAACCTATAAAAATTCATAATGGCATCTGACCGCAAGCCACGTAACTGATAATTACAGTAAAAGTATATGACAAGAGTTATGAGGTTGATTCCTCGAACCAAAGTGACTCATGTGCTATCATTCTCTAGTTCACCTCATATTTCTCTAGCTAAATTTTCCAAGAATAATAATGACATGTTCTCTCTATTCCCCCCCATGCACTGATTTTTCACATGTCATGGTGTGGGTTTTCACAGTGGGACAGAACACCTAAGACCGCCAACACCTTAACGTTATAAACAAAATTACTTTTCTGAATAATATGAACATCTGTGTCCATCACCTTTGTGCCATAATTCGAACAATCTCTGTAAGATCTAGAAGGCCAGAGGGCTGATGGATACCTCGGGGGTCATGTCGGTTAATAACATCATACACATTTCAGCTGTGTAACTTTATAACACGGTGCATGTATACCCTACTGTGTGCTCGCCACCCAAAGTCTCGACTCCTTCCACCAGCATGTATTTGAGCCCCTTTATCCTCTTCCTCCTTCCCTGACTGGTGACCAAGATATTTAATTCCAAACTTTTATGGCAAACTTGGTTACTGAGTGGAAAATAGCTGGAAACAAGGGCAAGGACAGAAACTTGAGCCAGGACACAGTATGGCTCTTCTGACAGTTCAAGCGTCCTTGAAATGAGAATTGATCATAACTCTGGTTATTTCCCCAGGGAACCTACCACATGTTTGTTTGGTCCATTACAGAAACTGCTACTAGAGGTTGTCGGAGAGGGTGTGGCTCCATACCATCTCTTACGAGGCACTGACAGGCAAGTAAGTTGGTCAAGTGGCTTTGGAAAACTACATTACCTCCTAAACTTGAACATTCAGACACCAAACACCCAGAAATTCCCTCCTCTGGGTTATTTGTAAGAAATATAAACAGGAGACCTGTGCTAAACTATCCATACTCTGCATATCCACTGAGGTCCTAGATCCCAGCTGCCAGTAACAATCCACCTACTCATTGTTAAACCGTGGGCGAATGATCTGCTGTGTTCCCCTCATGGAAAACTATGCCGGGCCAAATACACAAATGATGGCCACAGGAAATATGCATTAATTTTAACAATCAAACATTAAATGAAAAGTAGCTATTTTTTATAAACTTACTCTATACTCTTGCATATTGACATAATATACTTGCATAACAGATTTCTCCCTACGAATATCAAAGGTGAAATATATACAACTAAAACGTACTTTATGGAAACCCATGCGAGAGAATGAATCATGAAAGAGGAAGGCATCCAGACAGCCAGCACAGGAATGGGATGGGTAGGGGTGGGTGCGTGGGTGGTGGCGGGAGACACACACCTGGATATGGGTCATGATCGCTTCGTCAAAAACGTCAGAGCCGACTTGAATCACTCTCGAAGCAACCCTTGACCCCACTCTTCCTTTCAAGCATCCCATCGAATCCATCAGCGAAAACTTGTTCTAAACCATTAACGTCTTTTCTAAGGTAATTGCAGTGGCCTTTCAATGAGTTTCCCACATCTGCCCTTCTATTGGCATAAAATGTTTTTTGCTTTTTTTTTTTAGTAAAAAAGCCACAGTGTTCCTAGAAAACCATTTTTACATGACTATTTCTATGCTTAAAACTCTACTTGAGGATACCAAAGCCTTTCACAGTCTGGCTCCCCTCCGCGAGCTCTCTGATTGCCTATTTCCCCACCCCCTCGAACCCCCTTGGCCCCCCCAATTCTCTTGGCTCGCTCCACTCCGGCCCCTCTGACTAGAGCTGCTTTGATGTCCTACGGACTGATGGCGTTGAAACTGCTATCTGTTTCCATATCGCTCTCAATAGAAAATCAGTTCCTCAAGGGATGGGCGATATTCTTCCTTACCTTTGTTAACTATATTGTCTCGTGCACGATAAGCTTCAATACGTGTTTGTTCAGCCACTGAATGACACAATAACTAGGACGATTAATTTCACAGAACAATCCTACTGGTAGACTGAAGACCCAAGAGACCTGGGTGAAGCTAATTTGGGATCCAAGGAAACATTATTATCGTAGCGATCAGTGTTGTCAAATACCAATAGATTATGCATCAATCTTCATCACTCTGATTGTTTACTTGGTTAGGGTTCAGTCACTCATCACTACTGCACATTAAATATTCTCCTCATCAATGCTGCAAACAAAAAATATAATAAATGCGTTCTTTGCCTCTGTTTTTTTTGTCTTTATGCAGACTGTTCTGCTACAAAGCTGGACCTTGCACTGCTTCTGTGATTCTCTTGCCATTGTGACTTGAGGTTGGTCTCATCGGTGAGATGTGGGAACTACTGTAGCTGAACCAGTAACACATTTACATACTATCTCCAGTGGGCAGGAGACTGCTCCACAGGACTAATTACACAGGTTGTGGTGACTTACTAAGCTTCTGTTTCAGACCTTGTCCTTAGTTTGTGAGCATGAATCGTGATGTAACTTTTATTAGTAAGATACATCATGGTAAATGTGTGTAGTCCCAACCTCTGTTCAGGAGGGTTAAGGGTAAAAAAAAAAAAATCAAAATAGAATGCATCCTAAATTTCATGGACAAAATAAACCTCTAAACCTGACATTTGCCATATTGCTAACTTTCTGGAATGTTCCGTGGCTCTCATTATCAGCATGTCTCTCGTTGAAATTCGCAGTTGTGCTGACAACATGTCTCCCGTTTAACAAAATTATATTCCTCGTTTACAAAATTGGTTTGATCGAATCAGATTAGTCTCTGTGCCCCTTCTCACACCATCTCTATTTATGTCGGACCTGTTCCCACCTCCGAATCTTGCCTGCCTGGCTGGTCTGTCATGCCCTCCACTATTTTCTTTGATGCTCCAAATCTAAAAAATATTTTCCTGCTCAGTTTTAATTTCCATCATCATTTGCACGATGGCTCTAGACCAGCGATTTCCAACTGGTGTGCTGCAGGAATTTTCAAAGCATGCACTGCCTGACGATTTAGTCAGGAGCACTGAGCTCTTTTCCTTTAGACTGTGAAATGACAAAAATCACAGCAGCCAACACAACCACAGCCACCCGGCGTGAATGAATCAAAATTATACCTATTGTTTTTGTCAGATTGGCCAAAAAAAATATATATATATATAGTTGTTGTGCTTATGAATGTTAGTCATCAGTTTACTTCTGCCATTAGATGAAAAAGGTGGAAAATTTCTGCTCTACATAGGAGATGCCAGCATGGAAAAAAAGTGAGAACTGTTCTCACAAAGTATGATAAATATTTAAGGAGGTTTTGAATGTCCCTCTGTTCCATACATGATGATCAAAGCTGATACTTCAACTATTCTGATGAATACATATTTAGTATTTTAAAATATATCTTATTGCTGAATTTGGGATAAAATGATATAAGTCATCTGTGTTATTTACAGAAAATTTAGAATGCCACGAAATACAGGGGGAAATGCCATGCATATTCTACTGCCATGAGACACCGCAGTGGCACATTGTATTCCAGCGGTGTTGTCATCGACATTTTAAAATGTAACATTGATTTGATGCCATGTATCACATTGCATGTGCAATGGAGTATTATATTGTTCCTTTCTAAACCATGAAGAATTCGCTTATGTGTATTATATAAATTATAAAAGATAAAGGGCAGAGAGAGAGACATTTACATAATACAGGCTTTACCACTTCATTTTACCAATAAACTTGCGCCCTTGAGTGGATGTGATGAAAGGTGCTGTTCTGTGTTCCCTTCAGAGAGTCTTACGTCTCATGTGCTTCTCCCTGACTATGATCCTGGTGTTAGGCTCTATGCGTTTATTGTAAAACATGTCCTTAGAGGGAAAAAACATCTACATCTGATGTTCATGAATATAAGCAGCAATCAGTCCTGATACCGAGGGATACCAGACACTAAGGGACTGATTACAAAATTATCTATATAAATACAGTATTTTACGGGCCATTTAAATTTTTTCAAGGGGATATTTGATTACATATTATTTAAATTTTATGTAATGAATCTTAGGACTTAACCATTGTAAAGCATTGTTTTTACTGTATTGAATGCTTAGAAATAGTGTTTTATATGTGCAAAAATACTCCAAAGTGATTATAGAAATCTGAAGACGACATTGTCTTTTAAAGATAATGAATATTGTCCTGGCTGGTGTGGCTCAGTGGATTGAGTATGGGCTGAGAACCAAAGGATCACCAGTTCGATTCCCAGTCAGGGCACATGCCTGGGTTGCGGGCCAGGTCCGCAGTGTGGTCATGTGAGAGGCAGCCACACACTGACGTTTCTCTCCCTGTCTTTCTTCCTCCCTTCCCCTCTCTCTAAAAATACATAAATAAAATCTTTTTTAAAATTGTAAAAAGACAATGACTATTCTACAATAAACTGTTATTAAAAATGAAATTGTGATGCTTCAATATCTGGTGTACATATCACATATTGGATCTTTATTTCTTTATTTGGAAAATAAATTTGATGTACCTACTAAGTGCTAGCTTCTGTGTCAGGGATGGAATTCAAGGAGCAAATAAAATAGACATAACCTCACACTTCAAGAAATCAACATTAAAATGTCATTATGTATACTTAAAGATAATTGTAAGCACTTTTAGAGGCTCTTAGACAGATGATGACATCGACAGAAATTAGAAAACCATGATATTTGTCAATGAGCCAAAAAGAAAAAGAGAAGATGGCTTAATCCATTCATTATATGCTTAAAAGTTGTAGAAAGTAGTCAAGTTTCTTTGAAATCCAATGCCTATACATTTTTCGCTGCAACTTGACTCCTCTGGACTAAGGGAAAGTATTTATTCTCCACTCCAATGAGGTCAAAAGAGCTGCAGTAAGTGTAATATTTCAAATAATAAAGTCAAGATATTATTTCAGAATTGTGAGGTCAAGCATATGGACTACCACGGGGGCATGACAGAAAATGTTACTGAGCAAGGTGAAAGATGAAACATGTTTGTGTGTGTGTGTGCGTGCATGTGTGTTACCTCACCATAACATAGCTTATCCTGACTATACAGGTCCTAAGCTTCCAAGGTAGGTGGCGTACAATATGGAGGGGAAATAAATTTATGTTAACTCTTATTTCTTGAGTTGCCTCAAAATATTTATCAAGAGTGATGTAAATCACAGCGTTGTAGAAATAAATCGTCAGTACCAGCCTGCTGGGTAGGTTACCACAGAAGTTTTGTACACGTGTCAGAGAAGTTTCCTGAAATGTCAGCGTGTTCAGTTTCCCATGCTGGTGGATGGTGGCCCCACACATGTGCTGACGGCCAAGAAGTCTGCTATTTTACATTTGCTAAAATCCTCATAAGAGTTCTCGAAGATGCTTACTGCTATCTTCATGTTTTAAAAAAATGACTAAAATTTTTTTAAAAGCTTTGTAAGCTGCTAAATGTCCTATATCTGTTCACTGCGATACAAGAAGTTAAGTCCAACCACCTGGACCAAATCTCAAACTACACTGAAATAGCAGAACCATGTCAGGAAAAGACATTTTTACTCTTTTCTTAGTGTCATGTTAGCAGCCTTTATTTCCTCTAGAAATAATACATAAACAAAACATAAATATGTGGGTAATTAGCTTAATTTCTTAAAAGAAATTAATGAGGCCGCAGGCTCATCATGGAGAGATCACTAGGCTTTCAGTGCCAACGATAACATTTTTCATGGCTCACAGAGATCTCTTTGAAAGAGAACTATATGAACTAGAAAAAAATTATTGCCACTTGGATTAATGAGCATCATCAGAAGCAAGACCTTTATAATTGAATTCAAGAAATATAACGGTTAAAATACAGGAGAACATATAATACACCCCTATGTTAAATAAAAATTGTGTCAACATTTGAAATAGAAACAAAAATACCTAGGGATAATAATGTTCTTAAATAGGGCCTGGACATTAAAGGATATTTGTGGTGCTACGTGTTAAGAATACAGATATTACCCAAAGAAAAGAGGAAAATTTGTTGCTCTCTATAGAAAAGGCAGGGCCATAAGCTGAATAATTAGGAAGTTTAATTTTACCTAACAGTCTTGTTTTCTCCATCAAATGTAATGGTTAACTCCCAGGAATATTAAAATATTTGTACTACCCCAGATAAAAAGCATGCTAAGATAAAATTGCAGTCACTTCACATTATTCTTTAAATAATTTAGTATCATTTCATTTGCCTTGGCATATTTTAAAAGGTAAAGAAATTTCTCATATTACAAAACATCCTTTTCTGAAATCCAGCTAAGCATAATACGTTCAAAGAGAAAGAATGTTCCCTGTATTAACTCTAAATGCTAATTCCAAAAGAAATATAAATGATTTTGTTTAACCTACTAAAATTGTGTTTATTAAAATTAAAAATGTCAACAATATTTAAAATTATGTTTCAGCGATTAACATTTTTCTTTTTAAACAGCCTTTGAATCTTCATTCTACAAATACTAAACTTCATAAGCAATATTAACACCACATGTAATTCAATTAAAGTATTGGAATATAGAGAGGGGGCAAAAAGGAAGAAACACTTAGCTGAAGAAAACAGCATGTGCAAAATTAAGAAAGCTCCTGAGAATGTTTAAAGGATATATTCAACCACAGTCTAATGCCTGTCATAAATAATGTCCCTTCTCATTAAAACACAAACTGTTCACGGAAAAAAGTGCATGCTATATTACAGAATAATTAACATAATTTTTCTCCTTGAGTACCTACTTGTGCCTGGAAATTTTATTGGCTCTCCTTTTACGTCCATATGCCCTTGATGATTTCTTTTATAGATTTTTCCCCCTAAAATTATTTCCCTTAGGGAAGTAGAGGTGGTTACACTGCATGTATCATTAAATATCGAACCACGTGGTGCAGTGAAATTCACATGTAGAATAGAGTCGAAGTCTCAAGAACATTAGGTATTAGGAAAAATGGTTTAAATATCTTTTCTGTGAGGTGATATCACTATTAGTTTTTATTTTAATATGCTGATGAAAATGCCTTGTCCTCTTGCTATAATACACAAGTAAAGAAAATAAAACTCACAAGGCAGATCAACGCTCTTGAACTTAATGCATGCACCAGACGATGTGTGGTCTACCGTGTGAGTTCCACTCTGGCGAGCTCTGACAGTGGGGGCTGTGCCAGAGTCTCCGAGGCAGTGACTGGCCACGTGCTTTCCCCTCGTCCACAAGACCCGCGGCCCTCGTGGACACATCCATTTACGAAAGTGTGGAGAACAGCGCGCACACACGAGATGGCGGAGCAGACACACGGAAAGATGCGCAACATCGCTGGTCACCCAGCAGATGCAAATTAAACCCACGGTGAGATATCACCTCACACCTGTCAGCATGGCCATCATCCATGAAACAACGGACAGCAAGGGCTGGGGAGGGTGTGCAGAAAAGGGAGCCTTCGTGCACCAGTTGGGGGGTGCAGGCTGGTGCAGCCACTGGGGAAAACATTATGGGAGGTCCTCAAAAAATTAAAACCCAAATTGCCTTTTGAACCAGCAATCCCACTTCTGGGAATATATCTGAAGAAACCCAAAACACTAATTCAAAACAATATAGGCTCCCTCATGTTTGCTGCCAGTGGTATTTACAACAGACAAGGTCCGGAAGCGGCCCCAGTGACCAGCAGTGGATGAGTGGATAGAAAACGCTGTTGCGCTTTCACACAATAAACTAACACTCAGCAATGAAACACAAGAAAGAAATCGTATCTTTGCAACAGCGTGGGTGAACCTGTAGGCTGTTATGTTAAGTGAAATGAGCCACTCAGAAAGACAAATACTATATGATGTCACTTATTTGTGGAATCTAATGAACAAAGTAAACTAGCTAGCAAAATAGAAACAGGACTCACAGTGACAGAGAACAGACTGACAGTTCTCCGAGGTGAGACTTGGGGGGCTGCGTGGAAAGAGGTGAGGGGATTAAGCAATAACAAACAAACAAACTCACAGGAAAGAGAGGCGGGGAGCTGAAGAGGGTAAAGGGAGCATAATGGTGATAGAAGGAGACAATACAATACACGATATAGAAATGATATATTATAGAATTGTACACTTGAGGCCTATATAATTTTATTAACTAATGTCACCTCAATAAATTCAATAACTTTTTAAAAAAAAAGTCTGTCCCTATAGTACAAGGCAAGAGATTCGATGTTTCTCCTTTGGCTTATGAGTGCATTACTAGTAACGAGAGAGTTAAGAGCTACTAAAAACTATACATCTCCGCTATTTTCACATTTCAAGTTACCATATTGGCATTTCATTTAAAATTTAAAGACAGTGTTTTATGGAGTATGAAGTCCTACAATTTTCAGCATGAACATCACAGAAAGTCGTACATCTACCTCCTTTATAGGTTTGCTACAGAAAATTTCTTTCCGGGAAATGATGGCAAGGATTTGTTGAGCAAAGGATCCAAAGAGCATTAAAATGGCAATTTCAGCTTTGCTTCACGGGCTGCCAATGGCAGAGGCGCATTTCTGTCAGCTGTTACAATGTCTTCACTGCGGTGCTGGGTTTGTCTCCCAACTTCACCATCTGCTTTTTGGTGTTAGATCTTTTCTCATGCAACTTTATGGTATCCGTTTAATGTTTAGTGCACAAGACCGAACAGGGTTTCCTGACAGCTCTCTTCACCATCTTTTCCAATATAAATGTTTCAAAATTCAGTATCTACTAATGTGCATCCTTCTGGCAAAGTGTTTGCAACTGAAAAAGAATTCCAGCTGATGGATTTAAGTCTGGCACATTATTCTTCAAGTCCTCTGGAATTGAAACAATATGAAAGTAGAAACAACCACGGTAAATTGGGCAAAGTTATGCAAACACAAACTATTTTTTTTTACTTCCTTATAATTAATTGTAGAATCCATCTTCCCTTCATCATTTCAGTCTTGACAGACTGGAATTCTAGAACCCTGGAGATAAGTAATGGGCGACTGATAACTCAAACAACCAGCTGAGTTGAACATAACTTCTAAAATTACTTGAACACCTTTTAAATAGTACTGTTTATTGCCGTGCCAAGAGGAACCAGAAGCCCACCCCTGTTTCATATGGGTGAGTTGGGAGAACATTGATAAAGTGTTCATGCTTATGTGGAACTTCCTTGTTGAAAGATTGGTAGTGATAATGGACCACAGAAATAAGTCATAAGGAAGTATGAGATATCAGCATTTACTCTATTTTGAAATTAAGAACAGAGTTTGAGGCCCTGGCTGGGTTGCTCAGTTGGTTAGAGTGCCATCCCAATATGTGTAAGGTTGTGGGTTCTATCCTTGGTCAGGGCACGTACAGGAAGCAACCAAAATAAATGGAACAACAAATGGATCTCTCTCTCTCTCTCTCTCTCTCTCTCTCTCTCTCTCTCAAATCAATAGATACTTTAAAAAAAAAGAGCAGAGTTTGAAATTCTATGTCAAGGAGCAGAAAGAATTGAGTGCAATGATAGCATGCCTATACTTTGTTGCTGTCGTTGATAATGGATTTGGTATCAGGGCTTACAATGCTGAAGCTGGAATGTGCACTTCCAATTATTCACCTTTTCCCCAGAAAGTGTGCAAACTCACCTGCCGTCAGTCACATCAAGGGGTACATTTTTAACGTCACCATCTCTGCTGACACACAGGAAGAGAAATAAGTCTGGGTCAAAGCCCATTGCTTGTGAGTCAGTTTCCAGATGGAGAAGCCCATGTATCCTTCTACAACTGAATCCTGACCCTTTGCTTGAGGGGTTACTTCCTCCCTGAGCTTCGGATGCTTAGTTTTTTAGAATTTTTTTAAAGATTTGTATTTATTTGTTTTTAGAGAGGGAAGGCAGGGAGAAAGAGAGAGAGAGAGAGAAACATCAATGTGTGGTTGCTGGGGGCCGTGGCCTGCAACTCAGGCATGTACCCTGACTGGGAATCGAACCTGCGACACTTTGGTTCACAGCCCACGCTCAATCCACTGAGCTACGCCAGCCAGGGCTCGGATGCTTAGTTTTACTCCTAAGCTGCCCATTCACCACATTTTACTCATTCACTCAACGTTATTGAACACGCATCCTGCGATGTTCCAGGAGCTGGGCCACAAGAAGGAACCGTGAAGACAAATTCCCACCCTTGGGGAGCTTTGAATCCCAGTGACAAGCCTCGTAAGACAGTGTTCTCTGAAGGAGACAAAGAATGTGTAGCCTCCAAAGAGGGAAATTTTGTTGTTTTGTCTATAAACGAAGATGGCAATCTCTAAGTAAGAATGGCCAGATTTAAAGACTTGGGGATTAAAGCTGTTACTAATTCATGGATTTTAATTTCCTATATAAAGTAGAAGATTGGGCCATAAACTAAGAGCAAAGATAGAGCTAAAAGATTAGAGATTGGAGGGCTAGAGAAGTTTTGAAATAGCAGTTCTGGAAACTTAAAGAAGATGATGAGTAGGAAAGAGAAACGTCGTGGAACAGTACTGATTGCCCAGCGTGCAGCTGCCCTGTTGTGCGACACTCTCAGGAAATGCTGATATCCTGGGCCGCTTGTGAAAGGACTCCACGTTATTGCTGGGAACACAGGGGCTCTAAGGGTCATTTCTATCGCTCAGAACATAAGGCATGAAGACAGCACTCATGGTCACTCAATCCCTTCTCATGGTCCCTAATGCAGTTTTGCACTTGAATGATCTTGAGAGAGTAGCTGTTCTTATCACTAGCATATGATGCTTCCCTAATGAACACCTGCACGTGATATAATAAATGATTCATGGAATTGCCCACACCAGAAATCAAGCTCTGATCTATGGGAACTGTTTCACAATCAACCAAGCTCTGCTAAAATATGCATTGTTGCCTGTCTCATGGAACTGAAATAAAACAGAAAGAGACAGAGAAACTGGTTTTCTAATTTATAGAACTACACATGAATATACAATGTAAGGAATCAAATTGCTAATTGTAGCTTGCCCCTTCTGTGGTCATCATGGCGATTTGAGGTAGAACTTGATGTATTTGGAGGACTGGGTCTTCTGTGGCCCTGCCCCCCTCCCCCAGCGGCGGCTCCTCAAACTCCGGGCAGGTTTCCCCAAAAACACATTCCTGGTACTTCCTGTTCTGCCTCCTTCCCAGAATCCTCTGAGACAATACTTCTGCAGGTACATTTTATTTTCATGAGCCATTTGTATATATAATGAACATATAATGTATATTGAATCTAAATATAATATGTTATTTTTTATTTAAACACACATAAAACCTCAGAAATAGTTAGCACCTGTAATTGCATGCATTGGAACATCTCAATTTTTTTTTCAAAATATTCACACTAAACTTATAATTTGTATTCTAATAAATCATAGTATTTTGACTTCTAAAATGCACAAAACATTTTTATTCATTGATTTATTCACAATCTGAGGCATGTACACAGAAGGCCTTAATGTTCTCATCTTTAAACTGAGACTAGAAGAACCCGACATCTTACAGAAGAGCAAAAAGGCCTCAGAAAATCAGAGGACCTTCCTTGACCGGGGCCCTCAAGAACACGTTGGGAATCGTGAAGTAGCTGTGACAAAAGTGTGTTATTACTCCACACCCGAGCTTGCTCTCTCTACTGCCTTTTGCTTTTGCAAAATGCCACCTCACAGGGTAATGCTTCTCACTGCAGAAGCACTCAGCACGTATGTAGTCTAAGGTTGAAAGGCAAAAGATATGATGGAAATAAAAATTTTGACTTATCATATTTCTATTTTCATATAAGTAATGTCTCTTTATTAAGAGTCAGCTAGCTTTTTAAAAAAAAATTTGCCAGTAATTCGGCTACAATTTTATCTTTAATGTAACTGTGTTCTAGTAACTGTAGTATCTTCAAAAGTTCTTAAAAACCATACGTTTTCTCAACTATCAAAAATGGTGTCATTTTAAACTCTCCTTTGGATTTTTTCCTATTGTAGTTCATATAATCCAACTTCATATTTGTATTAAAGTCCACTGACACATTTTTATCATCACTCAAACGTATTTTTAATATATAAATGCTGTATTTGAAATCTCATAAGTGATGTACGTGATATACAGCCATCAATGTGAAAATCTTTCCCCTAAGTTTTATATTTCTACTTAGTGTTAATTACATTGTAAGACATCTCATTAGTTGTTTTGACAATATGTTAGCAGATTTCAAAATATGCCATCAAATATATATCACTAAAAACTTTGTAAATGTAGTTCTACCAAAGTCATTCTCAAATATCTTCCTCAAGAAATACTTGTAGAGCAAGTTATTCATATTTATAGTAATTCAGTTTGTTTTTCTGAACTAGCAGCAAAGTTTGAGCAACTGTTCATGTAACCATTTTATTTATAATTACTGAAGTGAATGTGGTGACCTTCCATTTCTTAAATTCTACATGAAAAGAAGAAAAAGTAACTGTGTATTAAGGTGGAGATAATTAACAATGGCAGCAATTGTCATATTAGAGAATTTAAAACCTTCACTAATATGGTCACCAATGGCAAGTACTGCCTGTTGATCTTAATTTCAAATTGCCTTAATATTTTCAGTGATTTGTTTTTGAAATGATTTTTTTTTTACTTAATGTGCTACAAACAACAAACTGTGGTTTTGGCCTCTGCTCATTACATTATACGCTTTCTAGATGATAAAACTTGCTAAGGGAGTGTAAATCAATAATTCAGAGTGTTTAAACACATTCGAAGTGAGAAAAGTTTGGAAGGCCAAGACACCTGATATGAAAAGTCAAAACGCACACTGTAATATTACTTTAGGGTGCTTGAGCACTTTCCAGGGTGAGTCCAATTTTACAGGCTTTGCACCCTTAGGCTGGAGGGTACAGGTGAGTTTCCATGAGCGTCTCTAGTTGCCATAGAGAGTGTTACATTTTTCTGAATGACAGCAGTTCCTCATTGTCATTCAGTTCCCTATGTAAGATGGAAAACTAAAATTATAGCCATTCCCAAATCTCTGCGCTCACAACTCCCTTCTGACATGCCTCTCTCAATATGCTAACCTTGTCTTTTTGGTTATAAGGTTTCCAAAAAATGTGAATTATATTTAATTCCTATGCATGACTGCATTTTGTTCCTAATTGTCTGTTATAGAGAAAACAAACAAACTATCCAACTTCCAGCCAGTTCACTTTGGCCTGAGTCATGCATCTCCTTTTTTGGCTGTATTTTTTTTATTATGAATATTTTAAGCTCATCGCATGGAATCCATGCTCTTCAACTGAGCTGTGTGCAGTGCCAAACACCCCTGCATTCAATCAATGTTAAACCATTACATCACAGGAGGAGGGCATGGGGAAAGGGAGAATCCACCTGGCAGGGCGACTAAGCATTGGCGATCCCATGAATTAACTCACTTGAATAATTTCCCCGTCACTTCCCACTTTTCCTGTTAGGAAAATAGCATCTTCATTCATCAAATAGATATCAACGTCAGCAAGCCGCCCTCTAAGAGCCAGGATGGTACAAAGGGGTCTCTACAATCAATCTGGAAAATTAAACATATAAAGTGCCTTTCACAGGTTTATGGACTGGTGAATAATACATTCATAAGCGTGGACAGATGTTGAATGACACAGGCATGGAGAGTGGAAACAATAACACTTTTGTCTGGAGTGTTTAAAAATGGGTTTTGGAATAAGCAAGATTTAAGCTAGCTAGAGCCTGAAGGCGAGGGTAGGATTTAGAGAGAACGTGGGGAAAAGGCAGTTTTCCATTAAAGGGTAATGGTGTGGTAAAAGGCTAGTAGTGGAAAATGCAACGCAAGATTTATGTCTAAGGCGGCGTGGCCTCGCTGCCGTCCACTCTCTGTGCGGGGCAGCAGTGGAAGGTGAGCTCGGGCAGGCAGGAGGACGGTACTCTCTAACGCCTCGCATTCAGGGTTGAAGTACTCGAGATTCTCTTTGGCACTGAGGATTTATTGGAGATTTCGAGGGGAAACCTGTTAGAAAAATGTGGCTTTCGGGACAGAAATGAGATTGGTTGTTAAGTTTGGGAAGGAGGACGAAGAAGAGGCAATGCAGCCTCAGCTGTCGCTGACAGTCTGTACAGGAGGTTAAAACAAACCGCCGACTTGGGGAGAACGGAGGTTATCAGACAAGCGTGGGGGACAGGGTGAGGGTGAGGGTGAGGGTGAGGGTTAGGCAGCTGGTGATCGCTCCATAGGGTGTGTGGGGCTGGGGAGGAACACGGAGATGACCCTCGTAAAACAGGCATCCTCGAGATATTCTTATAGCACAGACACTCAACAATTTGATTTTCCACTGCCGCATTTTTAACGGATTAAAAACGAATATTGGCTAACAGTGACATGCCTTATTAAAAAGATAGTATCCCGTAAATAAATATTTGGACTAAGGCTTAAGGAAAAAAAAAACTCCCAATAACTTCCATACATCTATGATTTTAATACTTAAGAGATCAGCTTCAAATTTACTTACATAAACTTATAAAACTAACTTGATAGGAAAACACAGTTGTGGGAACATACTAAATCATTTGGCAGTTTTTGGCACAAAATGAATACAGTAAACT
Source organism: Phyllostomus hastatus (assembly GCF_019186645.2). Lineage (NCBI taxonomy): Eukaryota > Metazoa > Chordata > Mammalia > Chiroptera > Phyllostomidae > Phyllostomus > Phyllostomus hastatus. The sequence continues at coordinate 18,766,257 of NW_025333607.1, read as the reverse complement.
TTTTAAGGCCATTGTATACATTAAAAGATATCTTGCTTAGACGACGAGTCATTGTTTTTAAATGACAAAAAATTGTATCATATCATTTCATAAAAGATTAATCGATTTTGATGAGTAACCTCTGAGGAGGATGGGGCTGGGTTATAGGTATACTATAAAACATATGGTTTTGATAAAAAGTAGTCCTTCCTGGAAATAAATGTAGCACTTGCTTTATCATCATAGACAGAAATAAAGCTCCTCAGTTAATTGGGACTGAGTGATATTAAAGATTCAGATTAACCACTGTAGACAGGGTCTGTAGTCATATTTTGATCCTAAGTTAAACTTAAATTACACTAGAAGGAATAGAATGTATAACAGATTGAACAAAAAATACACTGTTCTTTGGTTTCTGTGGTTTTTGCCTATAAAGTGCATTAATAAATATTCTTATTTAGTCCATATTGGAATTAGAGAACCCCATACATAAAAAAGAGTATTTCCCAATTATTAATGCAACATATCTACTGAAAAATAAGTTCACAAGAACTTCAGTTTAAGTTTGTAACTACAGTTTAAGTGATATACTATGTATTTATTTTAATAACTAGATTCAAAGGTAAAATTTAATTTAAAATAATTTATCTTAAATCTTAATTTATATGTAAATACTTTGCACTATATAATAGGTTGAACATAAAATATTTACACTATATTTCAACTTTAGTTTATTTTGATCCACTCACGACTTTGACACAGTATATCAGGTGTGTCATAAACCTGTTTTAATGAAAGAAAACACATAATACTTAATTAAAAAGGTAAGAAATTATATTCAACTTTCCAACGTGATACCTCTACTTAAAACTCCCTTACTGGGACTAGAACTTCGTTTTGTTTCCTTTACGGATGGTTTTTCTTTAGAATACAGTTGATAACGTGCCCACAACCTCCCTTGGTGACTGTCCATTGCTCAGTGGCCAGCAGGAGACACCTTGTGACAGTTCCAGACCGGGAGTTCGGTCTTTACAGGTGAACTTGGGTCTGCCATGTTCCCCTGGGGAAGGCCATCCCCGCCTCCACCCTTCCGGTGCTCCCTGCCCTTGAGCCTTTGGATTCGAGCTCAGTTCAGCCAATAGGAGGCAGCGGCAGGATTTCGGGGGTGGGAGGAGAAGGCCTTTCACCCGATGGCTGTTAAGATAAACATTAGTACTGCTATTCAGTTCTTTTGTTGTTTTACTTTAATTTGCATTTAATTTTTTTTTCTCAAGGTTTGTTATTGCCTGTGCTTCTCTCTTAAGCACGTTTTCAGTCCGTGCCCGTTTCACTGGAGCGTGTCCTTCCACGTGAGAGAACGCTGATTTTGATTTATGATATACTCTCCCGCTCTTAGTGATGGGGAAAATTAGCATAGTCAAGATGGATATTTTCTCAGCAGGAGATATCTGTTTTGCATATATTTCTGTCCCTTCTTTTTATACAAGAATCTGCAGAGTTGTTTTAATTTTAATAAAGAGAAAAGGCCGAGGAACCTCATTGCTATTCAACCTTGGAACTTAGGTGTTATTTTAAAACCATTCTTTCCGAAAAATTCACCTTACTTTGAGCGACTTATACTGCAAAATATGCCAGAGATGTGAGGACTAAATTCTCATGATTCTGAACATGATGAAGGGACTTTCTATGTAAGCTATTTGGAATGGTTCCAGACACATACTAATTACAACATATAATATATATTTCCTGTAATTATTAATAGACCACAATCCAAAATATTCAAATAATATATATTATACAAACTATTTCTCTGAATGTAATTCAGTTACAGGAAAAAATAACACAAAAAAATGGCAACTCCTATATTTGGGAATTAAAAACACATAAAATAATTAATGGGTCAAAGGAGAAATCATAGTATGAATTAAAAGCCTCCTTAGAACTACTGGAAAGGAACCTCAACCTATTAAAAAAAATGTCTGATACACTGACCGTCTGAAAGAAAGGGAAGTTTGTAACATTAAATCTTCCTATTAGGAAGAAGGAAAAAATACAAAATAAAATAATTTAATACAAAACTCAAATGCTTGTAAAATGAATCTGAGAATAAATCCATATGAAAGTACACAGATTAAAAGTTTTAAGATCAGAAATTAAATATAAAACAAAGACATAAGAGGATATGAAAATTAAAAATTGGGTCTTTAAAAAGAATGATAAAGTAGACAGAACTGTGATGAAGTTGATGACAAAAAATTGACTTATTTCACCATATCTGCTACTTTTGCAATGTAAAAACTGAGATTAGAGAAATTAATTCCTTCCCAAACACACATAAATAAGCAGTGGTTTATTTAGGCATTTTAGTAGAGTTATACTATTTGATTGTGACATATTAGTATATCACAACATATATGGATACTTATTAACCATGGAGTCTTTCAAAATATAGTTATTAGGCTGTTATTAAAAAATGAATGATTTTACACAAATAGGTACAGTACTAACACAGGCAGGATTTGATCTAGATATAAAACTATATAATTCTTACTCTTTTTTTTTTGCAAGAGTGGTGGTGTTTATTGAGCTTGCCAAATTTTTACTTTACTAGTCACATTGTCACTTTATTTTATATTATTTCCTTAGGCTTTGAGTAAACATCAGAGCACAACAGGACCCAATACATTTATCCTCCAATTAATTTAGATGCATACACCGAAGCTTTAAGAGACATAGTCATGCACCATACGGACTGTTCAACCCACTGCCTGCGAGTTCCAATAGAAATGTGGCTGTTTATGACGGCCACACGATCAGGAAATATTGGCTATAGTCTCAAAAGTCAAGCTACATTCAGTCAGTCCTTATCATTTACGTCTAACACAGAAGTGTCAATAAAACACCTTTCGATTCCTCATACTCACTCCAGACAGTAATTCATCATGTGAAAGGAGAACTGAATTTTACTGATGTTTAACCCTTCCTATTAAATCTGATCTCCCTGTTGGTTTTGCCTGTGAATAAATAAATACACTTGTGTTTCCTGATTCTTATTCTTATGTCTATTTGGACAAAATCTTTTTTTGTCAGTTTTGCACTATTTTGACTCCCCCTTCCATCAGCTCTGCTGTTCTTTACTTTTGATAGCTAGTCTACACTTAGTCCAGCCTCTCTCTCTTTTTTTCATGCTAACTATAGAATTTAGTAAACACTGTGATCTTTCACCTTCTTAATCTAACCCATCCCATTTGGGATATTTTAAACACTTCAAACAGTGTCTATGTTCTATTGCTGAATACCATTTATCCCCAAGTTTAATGACATCCTTGCACATCATTATCAAAATCACTGGGAAAAATAGCAACTAAATTGCTAAGTAACTGTTTGGCTCTGCTGCATCCCAGTAAGAGCTTTTCCCCAGGATGGCATTAAAACAATAATCAAGTCTTTGCATAAATTATGCATGTAGCTCTGTATATACCCAATTTAATAATATCTCAGTCCATGTTTTTCCATTTTGTTAAAAATAATATTCAGCCCTGGCTGGTGTAGCTCAGTGGATGGAGCACAGCCTGCATACCAAAGGGTTACTGGTTCAATTCCTAGTCAGTGCATATGCCTAGGTTGTGGGCCAGGTCCCCAGTAGGGGTCACATGAGAGGCAACCACACATTGATGTTTCTCTCCCTTTCTCCTTCCCTTCCTCTCTGTTTAAAAATAAATAAATAAAATCTTTAAAAAAAACATGTATCTAAAAAAATATTCAAAAAGTTTACATGAAATTATCACATTTTCCTAAAGTGATGGTGCGAGAATAAACTTATCCAGAAAGAAAATGTCAGTTGCATGTTTAGCAAAGTCATCCTCCCTTCTGAAAATCAATTTCCTTTTCTCAGTGCTTCTTTATCATTTGTCACAAGTAGCAGAAGAATCTTTTTGTTGCTGTTGTTTAAATGGAGCGAGCTTTGTGTTCTAACTTACAGAAAGTTTCACTTTTTAAATAGTCTGAACATTTCTATTTTAAATTTGTGAAAGGGGAATGACTCTCTGGAATGTTGACACTTTGTCACAACTAGTGAGTCTGAATAAAATCCACAATACTTCCACCTCCTTTCGTGTGCGTTCAACCCAACAGCAGGAGCGGGGGGAACCGTGCCAGATGTCAACACCCTTCATTTATTTTCAGAACAATAAACACGGTTTGGAGAAAAGTCAAAAATACAGCAAAGAAGTTTCAGAGGATGAAGTTTTGGAGCATTGATTAGTTTCAAACATATAGTCACTTTCATGTTAGGTTTTTTGTTCTTCCTCCAGAAACTTGCATATTGAAACTTATTTGTATCTCTGAGAGTCAGTTACCGTACATAATGATACATGGTTTACTCACAGGTCATTAAGAAGTATGAATTAAATAATGTGAGTGAAATGTATGAGATACGGTTATTCTTAGTAGAGTTGTTATGTTTACATAATTCAACATTTTATGAGCATATATTAATGAAAAACCATGCTTTCATACGTTAAGAAAATAATTTTATCGCATTTAAAATGCTGTTACTGAAACTACATTTTTATCTTCCCAAAATATCACTGCAATATGAATTCATGTGGTTGACGTGTAAAAACCTGTAAGCCTTTCTAGTTGAATAAATTTCCTATAAGTGTCCATCTCCCATAATGGATGTTCATTCATGCAAGAAAAATGTACCACACCAATCAAATTGCAGATACAATAATAATGAAAAGCAAAACTGTGACATGAGTTTTGAATACCTTTTTAATTTGACAGCAGCTACCTGGCTAGAGATGACACCCAAATCGCTGCTGGCTTGAAATTGACATTGAAGAAGCTAACCCTTCGGCAACACTCCGTGGGCAATGGTGCACCATGTCACTGCAAATCACCCCGCTGGGATCCACTGTCATGCCCCCCTGGGGACATTGTTGTCTATAATATCACACAGAAGTAATGAGAGGAAGAGATTTCCTGCTAGGACATGAGTCATTTCCAAGCATTAAACTAACAAAGCTTGAACTAAATCGGGCAAGAAGTACATCGTAGGAAATTACACAGAAGCTGCGCATCAGCAAAATGTCTTGGCAGGAAATGGCTGGACAAGTAGAAGTGCAATCACTGTCTTATTTATTTGCCACTCTTGGGAACACTAATATGAAAGTGACTAATATGGTGTAATAGTTCCCAGAACCAATTAATTAATCATAGCTTGCCATTAATAGATACTTTCCTTGAGGGGAATATTTCATGCTCAAGGAAATTTAACCATTTTTTTGTGTGTGGTAAAGTTTTCCTAGTCAAAAGTATTTTAAATGTGCATTCTCACATTGTTAATGAGGTAGGGATTTCCTCAATGAAAGGATTATTTTCATAGATGGTCAGAGGTGACTTCTGGAGGAAAATTAACTTAAGCGCTCATGCAGAGTTAGAGAAATGTTCTTTTGGTCTTTCTCTTGCACTTAGCATTAATTAAAGACATTCAGTGCCTCGATTCCATTTTTTAAGAAATAAGTTGTGATTAATTTCACTCTCCTTTAACCCTAGTCCAATACCTGGCTTTCAGTCTCTTATTCTCTTACTTGAAAAGTTTGAAGTTGGTGAGTTGATTTATAAGTTTTTTTTCTTTTTTAAAAATATTTTATTTATTTATTTTTAGAGAGATGGGAAGGGAGGGAGAAAGAGAGGGACAGAAACACCAATGTGTGGTTGCCTCTCACACAGTCCCCATACCACTCAGGACCTGTCCCGCAACCCAGGCATGTGCCCTGGCTGGGAATGCAACCAACGACCCTTTGGTTCAAAGGCCGGAATTCAATCCACTGAGCCACACCAGCCAGAGCTAACTATTTTTCTTTATTACAAAAATGTTAGCTCTTTACTTCCCCCTTAAGTTAATGAATCGACTTACACAGTGTCTTAAAACCATGCAGACTGAGTCAATGTCCTCCAAGAGTTAGCTTTGTTCACATTATTTCAAAGTGCAATTACTTTATTTTGGGTAGCGTTAAATAATACTCAGACACATGTAAAGTACACTGAGTTTATTTTTTTGTTTCCTTCTCCCAGATCCATGTGTCCTTAAATACAACCAACTTCTCACTCTCCCCAGTGCAGTACGTCACCTACCCGAATAGTGTCAATACTGTCCATCTTCATTATTCTTGTCATAAACAGCACTCCAGTGTCAGCACTCCAGACCGTGGCCTGAGTCCCTTTTCCCTGGGTCATCTGCCTCTTTTATCTGTGGGCCTGGGTCCTGTCTGGGCCCATGCCACCCAGAATGGTCTCCTATATTTCCCCCCTTGTTTTTAGTTAGGACCACTATTGATCCCACAAAGCTTGCTACTTGCTGGTCTTTCACACGACCCTGGGAAAATAATTCACAAATGTGTCAAAGTACACAGAACATTATTACAATCAGCAAGCAACCAGAAGTTCCAAAGACCCACATTCTCAGATTAAGCCCCTCAGTCATTGTCAGGCAGTAATGATCAAATAGACAACATTCAAAGAACTCTGAGGGCCTATTTTGAGACAGGGTCAGATAGCTAAAAGGCCACAAAACTTTGGGGAAACAAATTCATTTCGGGCTTGAACCCTTATCATTTAAACTGAGGGTATTATCGAAGTAGGTTTCATAGGATTTTATGCATTCTTAGGCCTGATTGCCCCCGGGAACCTGTGCTTTCCAGCACAGGGCCACACCCACCTCTGGCATTGTTTCAGGCTTAGGTGGAGCAGGGAAAGTAAGCCAGCCAAGAGATTAGGAGACTTCTTATAGACAGAATGAGGACTCAGGCTATGTCTAAACCAAGGGGCCAGGGTCCATCACCCTCTTTTTCTATAGCCCCTCCCCCAAGTCCTTTCCTGAGGGCATCATGTGATGGTGCCTGTCTTAGGTTGTCCCTCCCTTGAGCAATCTTACCCCTCATTAGCTAACCAATCAAGCACTGGGGGCTAGGCAGGATGTAGTAAAGGGAGCAGAGGCAGCGCCCCTGCCAGGGAGATAAACTTGGCCTCCTTAGTGGATTATGGTCCCAAGGTCATTCACTCACTCGGCCTTAGCCAGGGGGAGTTACAGCTTCTGAAACCAGGCAGGTCAGTTCCCAACATCTAATCTCACCCTTTTTTGTTTGTGAATGCAATTGTAGCTGTTAAGCCTGTGAAACCTACTATTTGCTGTTCCCGAACTCAGTCTTAAGAAAACAACCTCCATATATACCTTATAGCACAAATAAGGATTAAGACAAGGAGGCATCCAAGGGCTGCCATGACCTAAACCCATAAATTCAGTCCACTGAACAAGTTTTTGGGGTTCAACCATTGAACATTATGGGGCACCGAGGGGTTGTTGCCCTCTGCAGGAGGCGCTTGAGCCTCAGCCCCTGTCACTGGGGCAGGCCCCATCCTCCTCTCTGGTGGACCCAGGCCTGTGAGTGACAGTGTGGGTGTCTGTTTTCCTTCTGCTTGCTCAGGGTCAGCTGGGCCATCTGGTCTGTCAGTTGATTGGTTCTCGGCTCCAGGTAGTAGAGCCTGGTGTCTGTCCTGCTCATGATAAGGCTTTACTCTTTTGGCTGGTAGCCAGACAGGACCTGCAGGACTGGGAACACACACATACCCTCTTCCCCAAGTTAAGAGATCTACAGGGCCCTGCCAAGTGCCATCTCCCAGCGAATCTCTATATAAAACCTGAGGATAAGATAACTTAGGCTCAGCCCTGGCTGGCGTAGCTCAGTGGATTGAGCGCGAGCTGCGAACCAAAGTGTCGCAGGTTCGATTCCCAGTCAGGGTACATGCCTGGGTTGCAGGCCATGGCCCCCAGCAACCGCACATTGATGTTTCTCTCTCTCTCTCTTTCTCCCTCCCTTCCCTCTCTAAAAATAATAAAATCTTAAAAAAAGATAACTTGGGCTCTTTCTTCTGAAAATGTTTCTCAATTGAGTGATTCATCACAATTTAGAAAATTATATGTAAACACAGCTAATATAATCAAATTTGGGGCAGAGGACTCATGGCTCCCCCTTTTTCTGTTTTCTTAAGAAGATTTTAAAAATTATAATGAGCCCGTTCTACAATTGCCTGACTTATTGGATTGTAAGGCATTCCTGTTTTATGTTTGATATTCCAACACTGAAGAAAATCCTGAGTAGAATGGCAAGGTATCCTGGGCCATTATCAGTTTTAATTTGCTAAGGCCGTCCTAAATGACTAAAGACCTCAAGCCAATGGGCTTGTACATTTTTAGCAGATTCTCCTGTTAAAGCAGATGCATGTAGGGCATCAGAGTAAGTATCAATGGAAATATGAACGTATTTGAATTTTCCAAAGGGAGTGTAATGAGTGACATCTGTTTGCCAAATTATTTGAGAACCTAGTCCTCAAGGATTAATTCCTGTAGATGAGGGTGCCTTGTTAAGGTCTTGGCAATCAGGACATTCTTTAATAATTTGCTCAGCTTGGAAAGACAGACCCCTGCTGTTTCCATAAGCTGCAATGAGTTTAAACTGCAAGTTAATTGCCCTGTTGTTCTCAGGACCTGGTAGCTCCTAGGTTCAGAGTTTTCAAGGAAAGTGGAAAGATTGGGGGGGGGGACAGTCTGAAAAAGTATGTTTTAGACAAAAATGGTTACATGCCAAAGGCCTTTTGTGACTCGATTGACTTCCCGTTCCCTCTGGGAGAATAGCCAGTTCTTCCCCAAGGAAACGCTCAGTGTTTACAGGGACTGAGTTAAAAAAACGGTACTTAGTCTTCTGTGGAGAAGGGCTAGTTCTCCCTGGGAGACAGTACACCTATATTTCATTTTTACCATAAACAGTCATGGCTCCGGCATTAATAAGGAGGATTCTTAATATTTCTTTAACACGTCACAGCCTCCCACCCCACTTATAGCATGCTTTAGATGGACAAATTTATGAACACATTCAAACTTTTAGAAACAGTTTTTTCTCCACTGGCAAATACATTTACTTTTTTTTGTTGTTGCTAATTCTTATTGATTACTGCACCCCTTGAGTGTGCTCAAAAGTGAGCTGTCTCATTGTCTGGTGCCCTTGACAACTTCAGGGAGGCTGGAGAACAGTGCGGGAGGGTGCTCAGCTCTACACGGCTTGTTCCCAGGACTAAAGCAGTCCCGGGGCCTCCATCAGGAAGGTCCAGGGTGGTTAAGAGACACATTTTCGCGTTATTTTCCTTCCTGCGCTTTTTAGTGTCTGAGGGAAGTGAGATCTTTTTCCTTCTTCAAACAATCAATATAAATTCTTTCTGAGTAGAATCCTGATGATGCAACAACATTAGAGATCTTATTCTATTTACTAGAGGTTTAGCAAAATATTTTGAGGCTGAGCCATTCCTTTCAAAACGAAAACAAAAACAAAATTCAAGCAAACCAGTATTTTCCAATTGAATCCTCTAAAGGAGGGAGGGAGACGCTGACCTGGAGTCTTATCTCACACCACCTCATGTTATGTCGACTTCTGCCCAACTTTTTCCTAAATAACTGAGGCTAAAGATCCCTTATCAGGGAGACATTCAGCAGCCCCCCAAAACTGCTGAACTAGCTTAAAACATTGCTCCTGTTCCCCAGAGAGCCCGTTCCCCATGACTGAGGATTTGCAGAAACCTTTCAAGAAATTTTTTAACAAATAAAAGAACCTTTTTCTGAAATTCCTCCTGCCACAAGCACAGTGATTACAAAGCCATTCTCATTTTTACCTTCTCTCCACCTGCACCTTAGATCCTTACACAGGCAGACAGAAGGAAAAGGCAAAACTGAAGGGACCGCAAGAGGTGGCTTAAAAGAATTTGCTGAGATGCTTGTAAACTGTCCTGTAACTAGTTGATGTTTTTAAAGCTGATTAAAGGGAAAATCTTTGCTCTTTTTCCCAAGCCTAGACCTAGTTGGGGGTTGTGCCATGGGGATCAGCTTGTGGGTGTTTTTACAGTGTCGCGGTGAGCACCCTGGTGGCTCTTAACTGCTCGACCCGTGCCCTTGAGTTTGTGGCAAAAGCTTGGGAGAGAGGGCAAAGCTCCTGCTTACTAAAGAAGGTACAGTTGCAAAGTGGTTGCAAGAGAGAGCAACCTAGGAAGAAAGCCCTTTTCTCTGAAATCCAACACAGCCTTACGAACTTCCCAAAAAGCACTCAGTGTTGTTGGCCCTTCCCTAGGCTGATGTACACATAGTCCAAGCAAGTTGGCGTGTTGTCCACAATGACGGCTCCTAGCCCTGGGTCCCTTCGTGGTTGCCAGCCGATGCGGACCCCGGCTCATGGGGTCCGCCACATTGTGGATATGAGAAATCGACATGGGCTACCGAGTCCTGAGGAGGAAAAGGGACACCATGGCTTTTCTCTCAAGGGGAGAAAAGCCACTGCCCTTGCTGTGACTGGCCTTTATTCCTTTTCTGGGCATACTGCATGATGATCCTCATTTACTGCGCACAGGTTTGCTGTAGGTTGTTACCTTTCACAGAAACCAAGGGAGAGGATGGCGCCAATCACATCACAGAAGAGGGATGTTTGCAAATGAAAAGGGAGAAGTAATTGAACCAGGTACACTCATCCTTGGAAGGTTTAGCATGGATTTTAGGAAGTTACTTTGCAGTAAATGTTTGCTGCCTCAATTCAGGGTGAGGGAGTTTTAGCAAAAGCAAGTCTCATAGCAGTCTCGGTACAGTTCGGGCCTGACTCCCCACGGGAGAACCTATCCGTGGGCGTGGGTCCTGTCTGGGCCCATGCCACACGGAACGGTCTCCTATACCTCTTGATGTTATTCTCATATTTCTAATCAACTAGCATCCCAGAGAATGCACTTGCCTTCTGGATAATATTTCAGCATGATTGATCTGTCAGGGTGCTTTGAACATGAACCGGCACAAGATTCCAGGGTCTAGACATATCCCAGCTTACTGACTAGGCCACGTAGTTACGACACGTGACGTTCTATGGTTAGGCCTATGTGGGTTCCTAGATGCTGCAGGTTTATTTTTAATGGTGCTTAACCTACAAATGGGAATAATATTCTGCAAAGGTTTTATGACTGTCGAAAGGAGGTACAAACAACTAAGTCAGCATATGTAGAAATTGAATGATTTCTTAAAATGCTTAAATTCAGGCTTTAGACAGAGCAAATACATCTTGACTTTTTAGGACATTCAGTAGATATTTTGTAAGCACATTTATGAGGCTGTTTTTAATGCCCTAATGTCCTTTATGTATGAAAATAAATTAATAAAGTTCATTAATTTCCCGACTTTGATTTTCTGTTTTTCTTTGGAGGTAGTCCACAAAGGAATGCCAATGATCTATTCCAGCAGGATTTCAACAGGGGACAGAGGGGAAGAGTCATCCAAGAATATGTAAAAAGGGCTCAGGGACAAAGTCAAGGGCGGGTAGGAGTGAGGTGGGAGGTAGGGGTGGGTAGGGCAGGGGGAAGTGGTGGTGGGAAAATGGAGACCACTGCACTTGAACAACAATTAACAAAATTAAAAATAATTTTTAAAAAAAGATAAAAAAATATCACTCTAAGTGCCAAAGAAGATATAGTATCACGAATAGAATTCTAAGTCATCCCACACTCTTTCATTTAGATAAATCTTACAGTTCTACTAACCAAAAGAACACTTTTAAAAGAACAATGCCAGAATAATCTATCTTTGTTGCTATGTCAGATACCCATCTTGGTGCTGGCATTAGAAACATAATAATCAAAACCCCTAGTCTCTGGGATTTATATTTTAGTGAATGAAGAGACCACAAATGATATATATGTAGAATATGTAATGTGCCAGATGGAGGTAAGGAGGAAAATCAGCAGAGAAGAGAAACTGGGGGAGCTTAGAAAGGTGAGTTAAAACTTTTAGGTATATAGTTAGGTAAGGCACTGCCCGAGCATATTTGAGCAAAATTATGAAAGGGAATTGGTGAGCCGTGCAACTATCAGCAGGAGGAACATTCTATCCATAGAACATGAGTAGAAGGCAGGGAGTGCCTCAAGTCTGAAAACCAAGAAAGCAGAGCTTGGAATGAAACAAATGAGGGGGAAAGTCTTAAAAAGCGAGGGCAGCAAGGTAACGGGATGTTGCCTACATCATATTGTAAAGGGTCTTCTAGGTCATTGCGGAGATCTTCGGCTTGACTTTGAGTGAGGTGAAAACTCATCAATAAAGGCAAGTGAGTCAAAATTGCGCAAGATCTAGTAGTTTCAGTGGTTGGTCACGAACTTCCTTTGTGTGGGAAAGAAGATGGCCGCTTTGTTTTTGTGATGCTACCAAATCAGGTGTGTTTGTCTTTTGTTTGCATGGTTTTGTATCCAGAAAAAAAAAATACTATGCACATTGGCAGCTTTGGGGCTAGCTGATGTTTACAATTGTTTTCATCACTGAAATGCTATTATATATGAACCAAGGCATGCAACACATTAAGCAAAATGCAAAACCAACTTTTAGGTTACTGAGTCCATAAAAAGGCCACAACTTCAAAATAAATAAATTAATAAATAAACAAAGACTTGGAAACATTTCAAAAGGGGTGTAAACTTTGGTATACTTACTTAAGCCTAGTACTGGGAAATCAAACAACTGAAATACCTCCAATTAGTAATTGTATGCATATAAACACAGAGAGTTGAGAGAGTTTGATTGTTCACTGATTGATTGATTTGCTGTTCTCATTATTTCTCTGGCTTTTTCTCTGCTCTCTCAAAAGACTCTGTTCCAATGAATGACACATGGATTTCCTATGGAGTGCTGGCCTTTCTCTGTTCTCAGATGTTCTGCCAAGTTCACACAACATTAGAGTGTGTTGGCCTATTTCACATAAAAGAAAAAAATGATAAAATTAAGCTGTGCTATTTCTTATCATCTATGAACTTGAATGACAGTAAAGTAAGAAAAGTAACTTCTCAAAACACAAACTGCCATCAAATAGCGGGGAAAAAAGGCAATTAGTATAAAACTCTATCTGGGGGAAAAATGAAAAGCCTAAATTTAGCCAACTTCAAAAGATGTTTTTCAACAGGTTTCTAATTAATCACTGCAAACTTCTCATTAATGAGGTCCTATATCGGTTCAGGGAAGGTAGTAAAACCTAGTTAACTACACAAATAATTATAGTTGAAAGTCCAAGATGGCATTTTCTGCAAGAATATTGTTGTTACTATTATAATGTCTAGACAGCAAGCTGTCAGTTAGTTATACTTACTAAAGCAGTATTTAACATAATAATGACTCTTACTTTTCAATTCAAGCTCAAGTGAAATATTAATGATGTGTGATACTATGCATTAATTCTATTGACTGCTTCTTTGGAAAAAAAGTAAAGCTTACGTAACTAATCCCAGATATTGAGAAAAAGTTGTGTTTTCCCCAAATATAAAAGAATTAGGATTTAAAAATTTTATCTAATGACTAAATGCGTAGTAATAAGCTGAGCACAGAATGTGGACCTAGTCTTACACTAAAATAGAATAAAAATAAAAAGTAATTTCTATCCCTGTTTGTGTAGGTGTATGAATATTTCACAAAGCATAAGATTTTCTGGCCATGTAGTCAATAATATCTGTACTTGCTCAAGTATCAACTATCACGGAATGCTACTAATACTTGAGTCAGAATAAGAATGTTTGGGGATGATTTTTTTTTCAACTTTATATACATATTCTGGTAGAATATGGTGTATTCCTTTTACATGGTTCGCCTGATCCTACTTCATTCAGTAAGGGCACAATCGCATCCGTGCGAACCATGCACGTGGCGAGAAAGTCTCCAAGACACCAAGACGAACACGGTTCCCCTGCAGTCCCTGATACTTTCCTTTCTTCGGGAGGCCTGTTAGCGGCCCACAGTGCTTTCCTGGCCGACTTCTTACCGTGGTTACTTAGAGTTACTCTCTTCAAAGGATAACATCTGTGGGATTCCCCTGAAGCATCTGAACTGAGTAATATCTAGTGCCTTCTAACACATGCACCAAAAAGTACTAAATTGAGGCCATACAATCTCCTACCCTCAGAGCTGATGGCTCCCAGGGAGCCGGATGATACCAAAACTAAGAACTAATTCTCACGTGTGTTTACTGACTTCTGAAAGGCAACAAAGGAATACACGCTAACCCCTGAGTTTTATTCAAACGAACAATAAGCTCAGGCTTGGCAGAGAAATCCACAGGTTAGTATCGAATACCGGCAAGGGGATTTACAATTTCATTAATGGGGCTTCAAAGACAAGCAACTCGATAAACTCCTAAGTATGTTGAGTTCTATGTGTCACAAAATGCCGTGGCTCATTCTATGCATTTAACTGCACAGACATAATACAATCAGAAGCCCCCTCGGAAATACAATGCCAAATATCCTAACTCACAATCTCATACCTGATTATTACAGAGCGTTTTACATTTTGTTTTAGTTTAAAGAATTTACTTTTTTTTCTGCCTTGGGGGGGGAGATTAGATCTGTTCATATGTTTGGATAACTATGTTGTTGTATGACAGCGTGTCTGTGTGTTTCACAGGGTAAATTTCACTAAAGTCTATAAATGTGATCTCTACAATTTAAATCATATGTAGAATTGAAGTGTGTTTGATTTGTGGAGGGTGTTACATATGCACAATAATTTCATAAATGTGTTGTGTTTTATTTGATCCTGAGCTTTTCCTAGACCAAAGTTTTAATATTATAGACACTGTCCTAAATCCAAATTAAAATGTAATATTCCTTTTTCTTTCACATGACTGTGGTTTTTGTAAACTATGCTAAAACATAAATATCTACACATTTTAAATTATTTGTGTGTAGTTTGGTAGATCTGTAGTATTTTTTAGGTACTGATATCATATCATTGTCTTGACTTAATTGTTTTACTTATTAAAGAAAAACACGGGGATATAAATCAGATGAAGGGGTCAAATGTAGGCATTTTACTGATTGTGCTGCTTTGGGCAAGAGACTTAATCTTTCTGAAACTGTTTTCACACTGATTTCAATGGTAACATGTACCTAGCTCTCCTACACAAAGTGAGAAACGCTGTGGAGCCATAGTAGACACTATATATTAGCAGTAGGCACTTTGATTACACACTCACACACTTCCATACGCATTACTAGACAATTAATTCAAATAGAAAATAATGCTTGACCATTCCCCAGAGCGTGCAATAACATTTTTAAAGATATTCATTCTCTCTAGTATTTTTTATATACAAGGACCAACACGGTTCACTTTT
The DNA here is from genome assembly GCF_019186645.2 of Phyllostomus hastatus. Taxonomy (NCBI): domain Eukaryota; kingdom Metazoa; phylum Chordata; class Mammalia; order Chiroptera; family Phyllostomidae; genus Phyllostomus; species Phyllostomus hastatus. The sequence goes on along the minus strand of NW_025333607.1, from coordinate 18,751,048 downwards.
CCAGGTTTATGGGCAACAAACTAAATGTAGTTCAGCTGCTTCTCCATCTAACTCACTGCTGCCCATGGCAACGGCCCTATTCTCTCCTCCTGGAATATTCGACCTGAGAAAGGTTACAGGAAACTGACCTGCAGTCACGTCAGTGAGGCTGAACTTGCAGGTCAGATTCTGAAAACATATCTTCACAGTGGACTTCATGCCACAATAAATTTGCTTTCCTCCTTTAAAGAAATAACATCAACAATACAATCCATGGTGCTCTATTCTCTACTAAAGATAAAAATACTATCAAATAGAATTCAAACTGTTTTCTGTTTGTTTGTTTTTTTTTGTTTTTAACTTCAAGGTGGTTCAGAATGTCATGCTGTTGCTAGCAGCACATGGGTTATAGACTTCACATTTAATAATCTAAAATAAGAAGAAACGTCGTCACACCACAGACCCTCCAGGGACCAGATACGGTACTGCTGTAATCTTATTTACTTCTTGGAGAGCTTTGGAATTTATTAGTCTGGGTGAGTGAAGAAGCAAAAAGGGTAGTGGGAAATGACAACGTGGTTCTATTTGTCAAGCTTTTCTCTAGCAGGCATCTACAAAAAAAAAGTACAAATAAATTTCCTTGGAGATATTAAAATGGTTGGTTGCAATGCCTTGTGTGATTTTGACAAGGACTTTACAGGAAAACAGTGCATGTTATAAACTTTAAAGTGATTTGCAATTTTTACCCCAACAGACACTTTGCATAAGGGAATCCTATTTTTAATGTAATCTTTAATGTAAATTTCAGGGTATTTTTACCACCTCTATGTTGAGTTCAGATGATTTTCCTTATGATTGGTTAGAAAGGGGCCAGTGGCACAGGCTAACTGGCGCCTTCAATAGGAATGGGGTTGAATTCTCTTCATTGTTACCAGATTGGGATATTTACTTTGACAATGGCAGTTGTACTGTGAAACATAGTGCTGAGTTGGCCCAGCAATGAGTCATGCCGATGCTATAATCTACACCAAGTAGGAGGCTGCACTTGATTTTAAGTTGTTCCCGTGGAACAATGTACTCGGATGGGCATTTAGAAGAACCTTGCTCCTTTTCAGAAAAGAATACCGTTATAACAGTACATGGTTTTACTATACCATTAACAAATCAGTTTTGAACTAAGACCTAGGATTTAGTAAATATAATTTATTTAATTATCTGGCAAATGCAATGAAATATAATTAGACATCTTGCATAGACATCATCATATATCATTTTACCCTACTAGTGACTACATCAAGATTATGGGTGATTGTTTATTACTGGACTGGTTACTTTAATCCTTTCAAATTCATTTGTTTTTAACTGGGAACATTTGTCTTGAGCTCAGAATGTTCAAGAACAATGTCTTTAAAGAAACCAAGTTCAAGTAATGGGAAGCAATGCACCATGAACAGATCAGTAGTAATGGAAAAGGAATGCTTTCAGTGGGACATAGAAGGCTTTCCGATTTATGCAGCAAGGGTGGGCACGTACTCCAGTAATGCATGCTAATTCCAACACAGAAGAGAGTGTGGCTTGGAACACCATAGACAAGGCTATCAGAAATAATACGAGGCTGTAAAGAATGGCTTTCCATTTCATCATCCCTCAAACTCAATGAAAAAGCAATTTTGAGCAAAGGCTCAATACAGTCTCATTATGCAAAAAGCCTTGTAATGAACTGGTGTACAAGAAATTACAGTCAAAAGATTCAGTGTTCCCTCTCAATCTAGAAGATAACCTTTGAAGAGATGTTATATTTGATGAAAAGTATATCTGGAAGACAATCAGTGGACATTCTAGTATTAGACGATTTCTCTTTCCTGTTCATAATTTTAAAATCAAAATTATTATGCATACCTGTGACACAATAGTCAAAATCCTTCCTTAAAGTTTCTTCCCGCACCCGCCTTTGGCAGTTGACTTATATACGTGACTAACTAACTCAGTCCGGTCAAAGCTTTCTTATGCATTGGGACTGACCACATCCTTGAGGAATGTAACAGAAGTATGGAGGAAGGGTAGGGAGATTATTACACCTACACATCACACATTTTCCTGTGCTTGCATGATAATGTTCAAACTCAAAAAAGTTTGTGACAGCAGATCATTTGGAATGGCCAGAGGTGTTTTGTACTAACTTCATTAAAATGTAAGTCACAGAAGGAGGTTTCTACATGATGAGATAGAGGACTACTGAATTGGAAAAAGAGTGTCTTTTAAGTGTCTCATGATCTGGTAGTAACACTAATAATTACAAATTCTTTAAATAATGATTATAACCTTTACAAAACAGTTTTCTGCCTCAGTAATTACCTGACTTTCTTCTTTTGAAATATATTAAATATTTTATGAAAATTGAATAATTGGTAGGACTAGTGCAAAGGAAAACTTTAGTTATTAACAAAATACCATCTAAGACTAGTACTTTAAAATAGAGAAAAGTATTTTGATCTTCATATAGTAATTTAAATGAAATTAGTATGAGTCTTAGTTCAATTACTATTTGTCATTTACCAATGTGACTAAAAGTTACCATTAGACTGGACATGAATCACCTCATTTTTGTATCTTTTGGACAGAGAAAAAATACATTGCAGAAACTGAACTATATCTTCCGTTTGTACCTTATTAAAATGTCATATATGAATGCCACTGAAGAATGAAGATTGCTTTTTTGTTATTTTAACGATGCAAGAGATCAACTTTTAATCTAGCTTTTATTGTTAAAAATTATTCTCTTATAAATCACACATATAATAACAGTGATAGTAATGAGACTAGTGAAAACTGAAATAGTATTTACTATACTCTGGGCATCACTGTAATATATTTCTTTTTAAAAATATGATTTGAAGTGAGCATACTTTTATTTTTTTCCACTGGTATATTTCACAGGGTTCAGTCGTAGCTTTACTGTAACTGCTGTTTCATTTCTTTGAGATACACTTTTTTTTAATCTAAAATACCATTTCATTCAATGTGTCTTTTCAAAGGTACCATATTTAGAGGAAATTTTTTCAGTATTTTTTATTCTTTTTTGTGTTCTTTTGTTTTTGTCAACCTCCATCACATATCTCACAAAGTCACATGTAATTCTGTTGATCACATGACTTCACATTAAGAACAGCAATTCTTTAAATTTTTACTTTTCTTCCCCTTCAAGAAACAAAGTAAACTAAATATTTTGAGAAATATGTCTTTTAATTCCTTATAAATTTTTGGTGGGCCTAATGTGCTTAAAAAGAGGCACCAATACTTTGAAGGAAATAGGAACTAGATGCTTAGTAGAGTTTGTGGGCGCACCTGTGTATTGTCAGGTTTATTTTAGAGACGTGTTATCTTTCAGAACAAAAACTGTAAATAGCTTAAGTCACTCCTTCCTTCGATAAAACACAAACAAAAACATTGAAATTTTCAAGTCCTTATATAATGTGTAGAAACTATATAAACGAAGAAACAAAAACAAATAAATACACGACATCTACATTCAGTTACTCGTTTTTAGCAAAAGAGGAAGGCCCCAAAAAAGGGATTGTTGGATGAGGGAATAAAAAACTGTTTATTAAGACCAATTACGTATCTGTTATATCACAAAGCATTTGATAATATTATTAAATCAATAAAAACTGAGATGAATATCTATTTTACTCTACTTAAAGTTTGATGAATGAATAAATATCATGTAAATTTCCAAGTGTCTCAAGAATTGAACTGGGGAGTATAGCTGTCTCATAACAAACTTCTGTTTGAACGTTAGGCACAGTAATAATTGAAAATAAAAAGTCCTTCAAAATGAGAGATAAAAATGAGGGGAAAATGTGAAGTTTCTTATCTTGCATACACATGCTACAAATTAGAGTACATTAGCATACTATTTAATAAGACACATGTGCGCTTTTTAATTATACGCATGTAAATCACATATACCACATATGTGCATATGAGCAAGGAAGAAACTAACATTTTTGAGTTGCTACTGAATACGGGACCATTCTTCAAGACTCAGTCGTCCACACTTGGCATTGACTTGGAAATGACAAAACAGCCCCACTTCTTTCCGCACCTCTCACCCCCGAGGTTGAGTGTGACCCTTGACCTGCGCAAGCACTAAACATGGGCATGGGACCTCTTCGCAGCTTGCTCGGAGGATAAAGTTTATCTAGCTTCATTTTTATTGGATAGCTTGATTCTGTAACAAACCTGGGTATTTGAGCACATACATGAATAAAATAAGGATTTCATAAATCTGTGGTATGGCTATGAAGACCACTTAACATAGATGTTTAAAAGGTTTGTATGCTAAAACCTTAATAGCTTTCTTAAACTGGCGATATAACCCCAAGTCTATACAATGTGTGGATAGAGAGAAATTATTCAAGGGTATACGAGTAATAAGTGACTAGGTCAGGGTTTCAGCAATGGGTCTGTTTGATGACAACACACACAATTTACCCAACAGAGCGCATGGCCTTATAAAATATTTTATTGGAAGATACAAGTTATAAAGCTGAGATACTGCCATCTTCCTATGAATCTTCCAGAGTTTTTTTTGTACCACTTTAAGTTAGATGACCAAGTATCAGGGAGTTTGTAATCTCATTAGTAATATGGAATCTACATATAACCTAATTCTCTCAGAAGAAGGGTAAGCTGGATCAGATCTAAAAGATAATGTTATTTCAATTTCAACATTTTCAAATGACTAGCGATAATTCTCAAGGACTTAAAGGAAAACAATTATGAGATTATCCACTGTCGATAAACAATAGCAATGCTTTTTTTCTTTTGTTTTCTCTTCCAATTCCTACTGTTCCATTCATGTTAAATACACAGTTTTGAACAATAAGCTGCTGCTTTTCAGTAAACCACAAACATAAATTTAGTTTTCTGATAAATAGAAACATTATTTTTCCTCCTGGTTCTATATTTCTAGCAAGACTAATTCCAATAATTGTTTTAATCCACAAAAGTTGAGTCTTTGTTTTCCTTGGTATTTCTCCGGACTCTGGCATTTCAACATGAAACTTGCTACATTTTATATAGCATGAAAAACAAAGAAGACAAAACAAAACCTCTGGCAGCTAAATACTCTAAATTAATTTTAAATATAGTAAAAATGCAAGCTCTGCTTCTTTTCTGTTGTAAATCACTGCTGTCATTTCAGAGTTTTTAGACTGCAGCTTGATCAGGAAATATTAATTTGCTCTTTTTTTATACAAAGTAAAATCTCTGTGATAACAAATATATGGAACTGGTTATACTTACTTAGTTTCATTTTTTTCATGTTAAACAGCATTTTTTTACTTCAAAGCAATTGCAAACCAAAACAAAAACAAACTGGGCTGCACTGGAAATTGTATATTCTCTCCAGCAAACTCTGGTCGTCGATGGTTAAAATAAACTGATATTTGTTATGGAAAGCTTATGCTCTTCTGGCTCCATGGAGACATTAATTCTCCAAGCATGGCTTCTCCTGATTTATATGAACAGAGAAGATGTGTTCAGGCCTGCTCTCCATGTAATTCCTAACATTTGGTTGCGCTTTTCATTACTGTCCGGTCACATGGCTTTCTTTCCTGAGAGATGCGGAAGGACAGCAGCAATTCAGTAGACTATGGAGATGCTAGGCCTTGGAACCCACATCATTTTGTCATTCAAAGGGGAAACAAAATGCATCAAGTCAAAAGCTAGTAAGAGGTTTTGAGCATGTTTACACACGGACAGAAGATGTGATAAAAACTTCGAGTTCTCCTTTACTGCAGTAACAACTGATTGATTCAGTCCAGACCATTCTTCTTTAGAGGGAACCGCCGATGAACTGTGGGTTCCAAAACGATAGAAACAGTGACCGACATGAAGACTAGTCCCTATGCTGCACGGAAGACAGAGGTAACAAGAGCTAAGGCAAAGCGCGTGGGAGGCACGGGCTACAGGGAGGATGGGGCAAACACTGATGAGTAGCAGGCGCAAGGGGGTAAGGTGCAGCCAGCGAGCCCACAGTCCCCAGCAGACCGATAAATATGCGTCTTGCAGGAGGAGGCTGGGTCATGATCAAAGAGACCCGGGTGGAGATGTGCACAGGAAAAAGGCTGACTCACAGCAATGAGTGGAGGGAAAACGTCTCAGGGGAGACACACGATTCCAAATCTTAGGGCTTTGATGCTTCCAACACACTAAATGTAAACTTAGTAAATTTGACCCGGAACCTTTCTTCAAAAGAGATGCAAGTGTCCCCAATTCTGGGCTATTGCTGAACTCCTACAGGTGGATCAGGAGCCTTTGCTTAGGAGTCAGAAATTTAGCATCTCCTTCAAGGTAATATGTAACATTTATCACTACTGCGATTATACAAGCAACAGAATTTTATACACACTATCACCTCTCCCTTTTTATGTACCACTTAGGGTTGTGTTACAGGATTATGTCATAATTCATCTCCTGGAGAAGCATTAGTAAGCATTCACAGAAAAGGAAAATTAGAATGTGTGTTTCTCAGCTACCAAGGAATCTGGATGAGAATGTGATATTTTGTGGTTGTTGTCATTGATCTTGGGGCTACATGATGATGAAAGTGGACAGGGCAATTTCTTGCAAGCCCAAAGCCCCAGGAGCTGTTTTCTGCAGAAACGAGACAGTTCATGACCCAGAAATAAGAATTCGACTTCCCAAAGTTTAATATATTTAGCGATGCTAATACTTTTTGGAGAACAGATAATTAATCCTTGAATATATTATTAAAACTTTATTCAGGGACAGAAAATAACATTTGCGAGGAGACTGAAGTTATTTAATAACACACACTTGATACAAAGAAAATTAAAACATAAAATAAGCTGTTTCTTTTAACTATCCTCATCAAGTGAGAACATGGTTCACTATTTCAATTACACCGTTCAAGTATATATTGACTACTGCATCATAGTAGGCATAAGATCCAAGTTAATCTCAAGAATTAAATAATAAATAATAATGGGACTGGAGCTATAAAAAATAGAGTAATCAGGAGCTGAAATGTTAACATAAAACTAGCAAGGTAAAGATATTAATTCTAGTTCTGCCTTCAGTTTATGCACGGCTCTTGATTAAAGTAGCGAAACTACTTAGCGTGTGGGTGCACGCATACATGTGTGCACTCATGCATTCATTTCTGCATGTGTGTGTGCACATGCGTGTGCATGCTTGCATTTGCCGCATGAAGGAAATGGCAAGGGAATTAGCATAGATGGAGATTAATCAAAGGAAACTGAATAAAAGCTCAAAAAGAGGTTGTAAAATCCTGGCTGGTTATTCTTGGAGAAACCACATCAAGTCCAATGCATTCAAAGTTCAAAAGGATAAAGTTTAAGGTTATCATCAATGAGGCCTTGGAGTATTTCTGCTAGATATCCGAAACCTAATTACAAAACAGAGCTGCTGTTTCTGTTGCACTGTGCTCTGAGGAAGAAAAGTGCACGAATAAACTCATGGGGGGTGGGGCCAGGCAGGCCCCCTTGTGAAGACTCTGGCGCTTTCTTCTTTTCCTGTTCTCTCCCTCATCAAATTCCCTCCTCCTTCCAGGTTCCTCCTCCCTAAAGGCCTCCTCCGCCAGAGGTCTTGCTCGTTCTCACTACTTTTACAGCACTCCTTGTTTCGACATCCCACTTGTTGGCCTATGTCATGTATTTGACCCTTGTGAATACTTTACTTCTCCCTGGGTAAGATATTAAAGGACTCGTTAGCATATATTATAATTAGGACATGTTGGTGTCACATGTGCTGTATACAAGACAGCTGTGCTCAAAAGAGCTGCTCAATAAAAATTTGTTGTTTAAAAGAAGAAAGTGTCTCAGTCCAGGACCAAAAATTGTATCCTGAATAAGACCAGACATTTCTCTGCTATGTACTCTCTAATTATGTAATAGCTGCAGTCATTATGAGTAAAGGTTTCTCCAATTTTATAAAATCACCTAAGAACTGGTTTTCTTTTGCTTATTTTTTGGATTCCCTAAATTAATGTCAAAGGCAGATAGATGAAATAAATTTTCTAAATATGAAATCAATAGACTTCAAAGACTAATGCAAGCTGTACAGTTTTAAGTGTCCTTTTAAATAGATTTATTCTTTTTTTGTCAGCCTTTGTAAAATGCTTTCAGTATAAAGGTTAAAAGCTTGCCTATAACAACCAAATAATAAATGACAAGATTGAGCATTACAAGTTAGAAGTAAATAGTCATGTAGATACACCATTAAACAGATTTAGGGTTGGTTTTTTTTTTAGCACAATTCCAGGCATATGATGTCTGGTCTGTTTAATTTAATATAAATAAAGACAGCCTTTATGATAATGGTATCACTCAAAATTATTAATCAATTTTCCTTGCTTTTAGAATGTTTATACTGGTTTGACAGTTTTACAAGACAGGGAATTAATTAAAAATATTTGAAAAGTAATTCAGGTGTATAATGCTCTCATTTTAATTTTAATACTAACCCTTGTAAGAAGTGAGAAGGCTCCCTGATTCACAGAGAAATGACATCATTGGATAACAATGCAGGCTGGTTTAGCTGTTACTCTACACTACGTCCATGATACAAACACCGAAATTACCTCTCTAGAGACGAGAGCTTCGATACATGTAAAAAGTGGGGTAGGATCAAATCTAAAAATAACAAATAGAGGAAGAACTTCCTCATTTCTTTTTTTAACTTCCTGATTACCTTATTAAAGGCAATATATTGTCTAAATAAACTTATTCATTCATCAGTTGAGATTTATTATAGGGGGTGTGGGCTGTAGAAAGAGATGGTTAAAAATGGTACAAACTGTCAGCTATAAGATAAATATGCCCTGACAATATAATGTGTAACATGGTGACCACATTTGATAATACTGTGCTGTACATTGAAATTTGCTAGGAGAGCAGAACTTAAATGTCCTCACGAAAATAGACAAACTCACATCGGATACTAAACTCTTCATTCATGCATGCAATGGAGAGTTCCTAAACAGAACACAACAAAATAAAATGATAACTGTGCTTTAAAGTACTCACATTGCCAAAAAAGAGGTCTGTCTTTACACTTGGATATTAGGACGTGATCTTTAAGCTCTTGGAATGTCCTGAGGGATCAAGTGCCTGTTTACCCAGGGGCTTAGGAACACACTGTTCAGTCTAACAATGTGATTTAGTGTGGGCGGGGGGGAGGGGGGGGTAACACCTGGTAGCAACTCCACTTCTGGGGGTGCTATCTGATACTACCCACCCCATTCACACAAGACCATGGCATTTGATTAGAAGTATTCAAATAGTTAGAAACACAGTGCTGTAGAAATGCACAAATTGAACTAGCTTTTTATTGTATCTATGGAAAGGTAAAAAGAGTCTCCTATATATGATGTAAACAGATGAAATTTAGAAGCATAAGAACCATGCATGGATGGGTTACTCCTTCTTAGTACAGAGTCATGAAATAGGCATTCAAAAATAATTTTAGTTGTATAGATAAACTTCACCCACAGTCATGATTTTGGCTGCCAAAATGTTATTTTCTCCACTCCCCCACTTCAAACTAAGTTCCAAACTATTGGGAAAGTAAATGATGTCTATAATTATAGAACAGGCAAGAAAAGGCAACTTTTTTTCTGGTCAGGTACAATTTGTTCACACCTATTTGATCTTTTTAAATAGATAGCTTCATTTAGCATAAAAACAGTCTTTCACAGTACATGCTATTCAGATTTAAACCAAAGAAAACAAGCCTTCTGTTTTTCTTATTTTAAATGATATATTAGATGATGCATAATAAAATTGTTTCTTAATAGCACAGGGTTCAACCCTCTGGTCATACAGCCCAAACTTCCCCAGAATTAGTACAATTTAGTGAGGAGTTCATCACATCTACAGCATGGTTTTTGAACTCTTCCTTCTTTCTTCTTGCTGTTTTAAATTTGCATTTGTAAGATTAATGTCAATGAGGAAAATATTAATTTAAAAAGTCTTTATGCAAACACCAGACCCTCCAGAGAGAGAGAAATGTGCATCTCTGCTGTGATCGTTTTAATGTTCCAAAGAAAGCATTTATTTACATTCCTTAGTACTCATATTAATGCTGATATTTTTCTTTGGAAATTGTGCACAGGAAATAAGATGGCATGGTTCTGACGGAGCTCACAAATACTGCGGCCATGGGAGGGGACAGAAGGAATAGGCAGCCCGGACTGCGAAATCGCACAGGCGGCTCCCGGCCTCAGAGCTCGTCATACATTAAGCAGCACAAACATATTGCACGGTTCATTTAGTCCCTAATTTTTCACTGGGATAAATTATCTAGATGTTCCAAGTCCCGGGCATTAATCCTGGGGAGGAATGGCACAGTTTATTTCAGGAAAAAAAGGACTCACTTTCAGATTCTTTATCCGATTGACTTATTATTCAACAGGGCCTCAAAGTACTCCCGTTATTGATAGAATGGAAAGCCAAACCAGAGGCAGATTAGTAATGCTAAGAAGAAAACAAACGGAAGCCAACTAGATCTGAGTAATGTCATGACCTCTTTAAAACTAACCATAAAGCCGCCCTATTTCTGCCACATTCTCCCTCCTGCCACCCTGTCTGCACCCAGCCTCTCACTTCCCACTCTCCCGTGATCCTATTGGATCCCAACAGGCGTATATAGTGAACGAGCGAGTGACGGACTGTTTTGCAAGATTTTGTTGAAATTCCTTATTTTTACCCTCCTGGCTACAATGTTTTTTTATTTTTCTTGCTTGTGCTCTTTGAGGCTATTAGAACATTTTGTAGATGACTCCGATAAACAATACATGGCTAAAGTTATTTATTCATATATATTTTTATATAATAAAATACAAAAATATTTTTGTATTCTAATAGACATATTAGGTAAATGATCTGGAAATATTTGCAAATATAGAATATTTGGGAGGAAGTTAACTGGACCAACATATCTAATAAGTCAAATTTTAAAAAGCTCATGAAAAGAAATGATAACAAATATATCTTCCTATTATCTAGTTATTTGTAAATATCCCTTTTAAATCATGTAAGTTGAAGCGTTGTGGGCACAGGATGCTAGGGGTGTTATTAGGTGACATAAATCTCTCCCTAGATTGATTTATATAGAAAGATACACCTATCAGTGCACATGTATTTATGAACACATATCTTGTACAGTGTGGAGAGACCATGGGTTGTTTCCTGCTGATTTCCCTCGAGTCTGATCGACAACTCTGAACCACCCCCTTTGCTGTGCAAACACAGTGAAGAGGCGAGAGGCAGGCAGCCCCTGAAGACACGAATGAGGCTGCTCTCCCATGACGTTCACCACCCGGAGTCAGCTGTCCCTAGGTGGAAAACCCCAGGGGGAAGTGATTTATCAAAGATCCCTACACTCTTGAAGGAAAGTTAAACGCATCAGGCTGGGAGGCCATAGGAGTCTGTGTCCTAAGGAAGCGTGTCCCCAGTGCCTGGGATTGATGACCGACAGATTTCTAAGCTGGTTACCGGTGGGAAGAGAGCTCACTGCTCCTTCCCTGCCCACACGGTCTGCTCATAACACGCACATGCCCGAGTGCTCGCCCGCGCAGAGGGCGCGGAGAGAAACAGCACGCTAACATAACTTGAAAAGATCCTGAACACCAAGGCCACGCTGAAACTGATGGAAATATTCAGGGAAAGGCATAAACGACCAAGTAATGAGCAGAGACTTTAAGATGTTGCAAAATGAAGCAGAGAAAACAGCGGGGTAATATACACTGTCTGTGATACGTTTCATGATAGGCAATCTGTGAAGGTGTAGTATCAATGCAAAATAAAGCTACTGAAACACAAGGGATGTATTATGAGGAGATTACTAATAATACCCCCTTATTATTTAAGACACATACTATCTGGGTCCAATGAGATGGGGAAAACCACATGATAAATTGAATGGGGGAAGTTTAAAATAAAATAAGATTTAAAAATTACACACGGCAGGGGATTGGATGAACAAGGGTTTGGCTAGGAAGAAGCGAAGAGGGATCTAACAGCTATAGGACGAGCAGACGTGGGAGCAGCCAGTGCTGCCAAGGGAGACAGAAATGCACAGGGAGTGGGCCCCACAGCAGCCACCTGGTGGGGGAGGCTGCTGGCGGTGGTGGGAGGGGCACGCCTGCACCCAGACAAAGCTTCTCCCCTCGGACTGTCTCCTCTGTGCCCCCTGCTGATGGGCTCCCCTGACGGCTGGCCAAGAAAAACATTTCAAGGGCCCAGGTCCACTCGCACAGTGCGTAACACAGGTGTATTTCAAGTTAAGAGGCAATAAGCAGTGACTGGCACAAGTTTTAATTTCTTCAACAAAAAAATTATATATGGAGGACAGTGCATAAAGGGACAAGAAAAGAATTCTACACATATCAGCTGAGTATGATGCACAAATAAAAGTTTCAAGAATTTTATTTATATTATTAGGAGAGTAAGCCAGCAGGGGGAACGCAGAAGAAATATGATAAGAAAACAGGGGAAATTGGGTTTTTGAATGTTATTTCTTGACTAGGAAAGGCAATCATTGCATATATGTTTGTATATCTATTTTTCATGTATAAGCATTATGTGCATATAAGTATGGGTATATATGTGTGTATAGAGATGTGTGTGTACACACACACACACACACACCAGGTAGAATTGCCATATTTACCAGCTATGGGAGAGCTGATCAATTCAATACCCTCTCCAGCACTGAAGTTATATAACAGATTTTCATTTCTACCTATTTTAGGATGATATTCAAATGGTAGTTTTTTGGTCGGGTTTTTCGTGGCCAAGACCTGAGACCAGTAACAAACCCTTATTGTAGAGTAGCCAAAGTATTATGAAGTCCTTAAATAAGGTGAAACAGTCAAGTAGATTGGATTACTGAGAAACTTGTTGTTATACCAGATTTGTATACTTGCATTCAAACTTCTCCTATGTAAAATATATGTATTGCTTCCTTGGGTATAAAAATCCAGAAATAGCTGTGCTAAATATTTATAACTAACACAACTGTAAATCATGCCTCTAAATTTTTTGTACTAAAACTGAGATATACTCAGTGGTATGTCAAATGTCCACATCGGGATAAGCAAACTATTGAGCTTAATGACACGCATTACATCACTTCCCCTTCCGTCTCAGCGTGTTATCTGTAAAACGGTGGGCCTCGTGAGAGTGTCAGACACTCGATTTTCATGACACCAGTATTATTGGCTCTGAACATAGAGGTAAGATCAGATGATAATGATCTTATTTGTTTCTCATCGAAAATAAAAATGCCTGACAACCTTCCAGAGAGGGGAAACAACTAAATGAAATGTGCGCCCGTGTCAGACACACTGTAGACAGACGCCTCTGACACTATTGAGTCAGTCCACACTGCTGTATCCAGGCTGACTGGCAACACTGCCTCCTATTTATTTAAATAATTCTTTCCCATGCAGTTAAAGTGATAGGCATGTGCTGGATTAAATGCCAGCTATGGCTCTGTGATAAAAGCTGAGTTTTTGAGCCAAGGATCTCAAAATTATCAAACACACTTGATAGCTTGTGTCTCTCTCACAGTCACTGTAAATCTATATATTACCTTGCATTTCATATAAAGTTCTTACTTAAAGCACATAGTTTTGTCTAGTCTTCTTATAAAAAGAACAAAAGCACTAAAAATATGTTGCAGAAATAGCCAGAAGAAGGCATCTTTTTCTAATCACTGTAAAATCTGCAGTAGAATTACAGTGCCTTTAATTTTTTTCAAGTGCAATAAAAATCAAATAATGGACTGACTCAAGGCCCGAGCAGGAGAAAAGAGGATTATCTTTGACTCTACAGACAGCAGAATATCAAGCGTACAGATATTAACACAATGCCACCATGTGCTCTGTCACTGTACTCAGATGAATTCGTTGATCAGGCTGACTTGATACAGAAACCAAGATAAAAACAGGTGAAAACCTTATGACTATTCCCGTGGCTTACGTGGATAAGAAATATTCCAAATTTCCAATAATTCAACCTCCAACAATTTAATTAAGACTTAATAACCATCATACCCTAAGACTGAAAGATGAAAAGCAAGGTATGACAAGAAAAGTTCGTTTTGCAAGTTTCTGTAACACAGAAGTAGCGCTGTTTATTGTTCTAACCTTACAAAGCTCCAGCTGAGCTTGGGTGCTCCAGGAAGGGAAGCCCTGTGGGCTGGAGCTTGCAGCGGCGGCTTCTGCAGCCCCCAGGGCTGAGGACAGTGCCCTTCACTACAGATGCCCCGGGGTCGGCTCACGGAAACGTCCTGCGCTGTCCTGTACACAGACCCTGGGCGGAGGCTGGGTCACATGGACAGAGGAGTCACCCTCATATTTACATGAAAATCCCATGCTGGTCCCACTGTGGTTGACAGTCAAATATTTTGTTGTCTTAACCCTTGCACATAGTTCCTTCTGTGGATGTCTTCCATGAAATATTTGGCTTGCTTATCTGACCCCTGGAGCAGTATTACTGAAAGAAATCTATGATTTACTCTTCCTCCTGAAGCAAGTTTTATTCCGTGTAGGGCTTAAGGAAATTAGTTTGTGTTTATAATACAGAAAAGCAGGAGAGCCCAGATGTTACGATGCTCACGACTCAGGAAAGATCTCTGTCTCTCGGGATTAAAGCACGAGTCAGTCTGACGGAGCCATAGAAAACCCGAAGTGATCAGAAAAATGCATCAACCTCCAGGGCATGGAAATGAACCCAAGATTCTTGATCTGATACCTTTTTATTACAAAATGTGCAACGTGAAATTTCCACATTTAGGCGGCACTGAGTCCACTATTGTAAGAACGCTTCAGCACTTTCTGCAGTATGTGAGAGGTGAAAATTTCAGGGAACGGCATGAATCTTTGTAATAGCTCTGTGAGCTGAGAGAGACATCGGGTCACTAGGACAGTTCAGGTGGCTGAACTGGAATGTCTTCGGTAAATATTTATTTTCATGAGCTGGATACCGGCATGGAGAAGATAATGACCAATTACATTTTTAAAAAATCTAAAATGTAAAAGTGCCAGATTGCAGGAAGCAGTAAAAGGCATAAAAAAGGAAATGGAAAACCAAGCAGTGTTTTCACTCATTCGCAGGGGCAGATATCTCTACGGTTCGCCATGGTGCAGAAAATAATTTAAAAATTAGTGATAACTGCTTTGGCTTCTGGCTGAGAAAGAACAACATGTCTTATAAACACAACCAAAGAGAGAGACAGAGAGAGAGGCAAAATACATGACAATGACTTGGAGACAGCGGAGGGCAGGCGGCATCTATACAATGTGACCTCTGAGAAACGGGAAATAAATGAGATGGGGCCGGTGCTGGCGCCGACTCGCTGCCTTGTGGGAAGCCCAGGACTCCCAGCCAGCGGAGCGGAACAAGCAGAGCCCGAGAGACTCTCTGAGTGGAGGGTGAATTGAGAGTATGGGGAGGCCAAGGCTGCCAGGACCAGCAGGACAGACTGCTGGGGAGCGGTGGAGCTCCCCCACTGCTGCGGGAGCTCCTGAGATCAGAGGCGGGTCCCCCTCGGCTACTCGGCTGAGTAGTGGTCACTGCATGTTATACTGGGCGGCCTGGCTGTCTTCTTCTTGTTACCAGCAACACTGTGTGCACAATGGTAACTGGTGCTCACTCTGCTTTAATCTGGTACCCCCTGGACTTTAAGAAGATTGAGTGATTTTTTTCCTATGCTTATTGGCCATTTCAAAAAGTATTTTCTTTATAAATATCTAACTCAATTTCTTGTTAACTTTCCAGCTTTTTTTCTGTTTCTTTCTTTTAAAGAGGCGATATATAAATATATTTTTATATATAAACATATATTTACATATTATAAATATGTGTGCATGAACAGCCACTTATGTATGATGACTTTTCCCACTGGCTTCCTTTTTTTACTCATTTTTTGGGGGATGTGTGTGTCTTATGAGAAGCAGATGTTCTTAATTTTAATGTATCCAATTAATAAATGTGTTTGTTAAAATAAATGTTATATCCTGCATTTACAAACCAAGAAATCATGCAGGTATTGTCTGTATTTTTTGTGGAACTCTTTTCACTGAAATTTTAATATACAATTCATCTGAAATGTATGTTTGCATACGGCATGAGATCGGGTCAGTTTTAATTGTCCACATGCATATCACACTGACATATTGATTTAAAGATCATTATCTTCTCATCTCTTTGGTGACACTTTTATCTTAATTCCCGCATCCACATAGTTATGTCTATTTCTGGAGGCACAGGGCTGCCCTGCATGCACTCCAGGGTCAATCAACTCCAAGTTCAGTAATTATTTGATTGACCTTGCAGCCCCATCCAGGACTCTCCACTTCCAGCTTTTTTTTTTTGGTGGCAACTCTTCAGATCTTTAGATTTTCAAATGAAATTGAGTCTAGTTCACCCAACTTTGGTATACAAAAACTGATTGTTACTGTATGGGAGTTATCATTCATTTACTTTTATGTATACCATTTTCCAAAAATCTAAAGTTATCACTCTACTGGCAGTACATTTGACCTCAAATTCTATGTAAACTATTTGTATTGAAGACTACTTGAATCAGAATATCTCAAATATTTTTTTGCTTCAACCCAAACTAAATGTATATGCATACGGTTAGGGCAATGAAAATATACATTCATATATGTAACATGAAAGAATAATAAAAAAAAATCTTAAAAAGACATCCCACCACATGACAATCCCTATATGGTCCTTACCAGATTTAAAAGCAATTTACACACAGATAAAAAGTAATATTTCTAGCAAAAAATAGAAAGTATCTTCCTAATGGCTCTAATGCATTCCAAATTGGGCCTGCTTTTCAGTTCGGGAAGGACAAGGCATGAATGCTGAAAACTTCATTAATGTTTTGTCAATTCCTTATGCTTTAAGCAATTTCACTTTAGCTTTTATGTGTCTAAAAAGCAGAAGTTACTGATTTTATGCAATATTAAGTTAGTAAAGTTCCAGGCACATTTAATGCCTTCTTATTTCTACATATGTGAATGAGATAAGGCTTTATATATTACAAACATTGTTTAATGTCATTTCTTGAACTTTTAAGAAACTGTCTTTTCATCAGTTAAAAAAATACCTTTTCAGGATCATATTACCTTCAAAGGTTGGATTAATTTAACTCTTGCTCAGCATAAATGACTACCCATTTTTGGACATTAAGTAATTACATCTTATTGACATATTTATTTAAATGACACATATACTATAATTACATACAAATTATATCAATACTGATTATGCTACAGTTAGTTTGATTTCTATTGTCAAGTGAATAACGTGAACCCCATGAGAAACTTGGGTGGTTGTTACATTCGAAGCCCCATGGAAGTACCGGGGAGGAACCCTGTGCACGTGATGAGCACCCATTGGAGCACCCAGTCCATCGCTCTCATTTGGTCATCTGCCATTCGCTTTCACTGACTGAGGGGGGGATTCACAGTCCAGCTAGACCCTCTTTCAGTCCTGTTGCCCTGCGACTCCTAGAGCAGAGCCCCTCTCGCCTATTTCATGCATGAACATGACCACAGATCAGCTGTCCTGGGGCAAAAAGTGATACTGGAGGCTAGGCATATATGGATCGAAGTTAAGTCCCGACAAACTGTGTGGTAAGACGATGCTGGTATTCTGCGCCCCATGACTTTGGAGGAAGAGGCTGGAGAATGGGACTCGACTTGTGTGCATTTATTCGTTGCTTTAGTAGCAGAAATGAAAGGAAAGAGATTTGAGAGAACTGGAATGTTGCAAGGTTGGAAAAGTAAACTTTTGCAGAACTACGACCATTGTGAGCATGACAGAGAAAGACGTTAAGCAACAGAGTGCCAACTAAACATGCCAACTATTTATACCGCCAAAGATAAATATCAGAATAGCTGTGGCCCTAAGCAAACTATTTGTTTTGATGTAGAGCAAAGATTAGATGAAGGCTATGCCTCAACTCAAAAGACAATGCTTTAATGGAGTTCCCTTTGATTGCAAAGAGAAAGGTGGAAGGGTGATAAAAAACAATAATCACAGCTGATATGAAAACTATCTCATCAAGTAAACTGTGGGGTGATTACCGGAATATCAAACAGACAGGAAGCCAATAGAATAGAAAAAGACTGGTTGTTGAGCATACTGTCCTATTTAAAAATAAAAACAAAGACCCCCTAAAGTAACCCCCCCAAAAACAAAAAACTGAGCTGGAATGAAAATCCTGTGATTATTGAAGACTGGATATTACCTTGATACAATAACACTGACCCCTGAACGGATAAAGTGAAAGAGATGGGCAACACCAAGGTTACGGAGGAGGTGATGCAGCCTTAACCCTCGTACAGTGTCAGCTGGGACGGAAATCGGTACTTGTCTGCAGGTAGCCTCTGCAGACAAGTGCTTCACACACACACCACACGACTTCTTAAGACAAATATTTCACTTAAACCCAAAGGTTTTTTTTTAATTCACAAGGGTATAAACATGGTGGTGAGTCATAGTGAATTTTATGTGAGCCTGAGAAGCTCCAATTTATATATTTTTTTAATTTTAAAAGATTTACTTATTTATTTTTAGAGAGGGGAAGGGAAAGAGCAGAGAGAGAGAGAAACATCAGTGTGTGGTTGCCTTTCATGCACCCCCTACTGGGGACCTGGCCCACAGCCCAGGCATGTGCCCTGACTGGGAATCAAACTGGTGACCCTTTGATTCACAGGTCAGCACTCAGTCCACGGAGCCACACCAGCCAGGGCCCAATTCATATTTTAAACAGCTCAGATTAAATTGGTGGCATTGCTATTTTTAATGAAATGGAGATGACTCTGTTCTTGCCAATTTGTAATCCCTTATCTTTCAATGGCATGTGACACCTGTGTGTACGTGTGTCTGTGTAAGCGTGTTTGTGTCTTGTGGCCATGACTTTAGTACTATGTTCTTCAGGTCTCCTGGAACTGTAACTTATAGATAAAATCGAAACCTGACATTTTCAATAGTTCATTTTATACTATGTTTATATAAAGCAATATTCACATCCACTATATCATAGTATATAGTAACAGCATAGTATTATATAGTTTTTTATAGTATACAGTATAGTATAGTATTATAAGTACGGTATAGTACATAGTACAGTATATTATTATTTTATATAGCATATGGTACAGTATAGCTGTGTCTTCTAACTGAAGCAATGTGCTACCTGATATGTTCTCTAAGTCTTGTAGGTAACCCCTCCAGTATTCAGTATTCATTCAGGACAAACAACTGTCATTACCAGATTTTGCTGCAGTCCAGCCTGTTCGTTCGACTCATGTGAACGGGCAAAACCCAGCCACTGGACATAGGACTCAGACAGACTCCTCTCCCTGGTGAAGCTAACGCTACACATCTAGATAAATGCAGCTCACAACAGAGAAAACGCTATGCAAATGCGCCACAGACACACTGAACTGAAATGCCATTTTCATAATGATATTCTGCATCTTATCATGCAGCTTCAAAATTAGTATTCTCAAGTTATTTAGAAGAAAATCCAGTACTCAATAAAAAGTCAGATGATTAATATCTACCTCATAATCAGTAGATTAGTGAGCCCTTTGCAAGATTTCTACCATTCATATCAGGGCAAAAATAATAAAGCTCTTTATTTCCGACAGTGCAAATTTACCTTTAAAGTCTAAGGCCAAGTGCAAGTCTGCTGTGATGTCAGCCTTGCATCCCTTAGGTAGACTTCAATGATTAACTCTAATCAATGATTGCATTGTTATTTTAAATATGCCTATTGGCTTTGCCATTAGTTGGCTATGTATTCATAGTGAGGGGTCTGTCTCTTCATCTCCATAGTTCAAAGTGCCTGACGTTGTGCTTGGAACTCAGCAAGGACTCAAAACGAATAGTTGATACACAGGAGATAAGCTGTACCATGTTATTAGGTTACAAGCGTACTCCTTTGTGATCAAAGAACAAACAGTGTTTCTGGTGCAGTGAGAGCCATGGTTACGTAACTGCTCACAGACAGGACGATTCTAGCAAGTTTTATTGTGGATAGACCAGTAAGAGCTCTCTTAGAAATCCTTCCAAATGCTCCTAACCACAGAGGCATTTGATTGTTTCTTAAGTTGGACACGTTCTTCTTTTGAAATACATCCTTATTGCAGTCGATATTCTGCTTGTGTTTCCCCATGCCCACTTTCTCTTTTTAATAAAGACTGAGAATGTATCTTCTCCAAGGATCAACTTCTGCTGTTTGGAATATTAACACTAAGGCACTGACACTTACCTAGAGATAATTTCTAGGTATTTCCAGGTAACTGTAACTATAAGATGATTTTTTTCCTCTGTTCCTTTTCCCTGCTACGTTCCCTTCCCATTCATTTATATCATTCTATTTGTTCTGAATACAATCGCATTTTATACATCAAATGTGTTCCATACATTTTACATCCAATTTCTCATTGATTCAAGCGTCATGATATTTTTACTGCACTATTCCAATCGAGTTTCACCATAATGTGTTTCACCTGGATGCATCTTAGGTACGATGTATATCCTTGATCCTCCTGTTACCTTCTGCTCGAGTTGGCCATCCCTTTCACGATCGTACCGGTCAGTTTGATTTCTGTGCCCTCGTGTTCTCTGTATTTTTCTAAGGCTGTTGCGGCTAAAACTTGTAAGTTAGGTTCCTTTCTATCACTTAACCACTTGTGCCCCGCCTCAGTCTCCTTGTTACTGTCCACCACTCCCCCCGACCCCTGGCTCAGCGCCTTGTCTTCCGATCACTGGCGGTCTTGTCAGTAATTTTGTTTTTCCTGTTTCTTCACTGAATCTTATAATATCCTTCAACCAATGTAAAACCATTTTAAGGCATTTTCTATCAGAAATACGTGTGATACGGATATATCCCTATCCTGTACATTTCCCTTTAGAGCTGTTTTTCTTAATAATAAGTAAAGAAAAGAAAACATTTTCTCGCACAACATATGTTTGCTGTAACATCCTATGAAGGAAAGTATAATATTGATTATGTGGATTCATTTAGAAGAAAACATAGGAAGTGCAAAATCGTAAAAGGTAGACAAGGGTGGCATTGAACAGTAGTAAGTCAATAGGAAAACTATCAGAGCTGTTAAAATGACATTTTCTGTAAGTGGTACTCATCTTAATGGGATCATCTTTCTCAAATGGCAATTGTTTCTTGCATAGTACCAAATGTTTTTTTTAATTGCTCTTTTTCTGAAAAGGGAGGGGACAAAATCTTTCTTTAGAAATCTTTGCAGCAATTTATAAGAAAATGGGACTATTTTAACCCTTTAAGAAATATCAGAGAGCATCAAGCTTTTGTTATTTAAAGTTAACTCACCAAAATAGTAACATCATCTTTGTCAACTGAAGGTTGAGAATAATACTTATTAAGCTAATCAGTTATCCAAAGCTGTTTTTAACAGTGACTTCAAAAGAAATTTTATGGAAAATTTCTCTTATTTTCATCACTTCAAACCATATATATAAAAATTATCTCATATTAATGCACTAATACTTTCAAATTATTTATATTATTAAGGCTACACTTTTACACCTTTAGTGGAAAATCCTTAAGTCCTTCATCAAATGAATATTTACTAAATTTCTATTACTGGAAAGTAACTAAAAATATTAACACTGATATAGGTCCATAATTTTAAAATTGAAATCCAAGAGTTTTCTATTATGAATAAAGCCCACAAGTTCTTACTTAATTTTATTTAAATGCGCTTTGGGTTTATGTGATTAGGAGAAAATTGAATTATATTAAGTGTGGTCATATGTTAAATCCTGGAGTAGGTATTTTCATATTGTCTCTTATAATCCTCCCAATAATTTTTTAAAGATTTTATTTATTTATTTTTAGAGAAGGGGGAGGAAGGGAGGGAGAGAGGGAGAGAAATATCAATGTGTGGTTGCCTCTCACGTGGCCCCCATGGGGACCTGGCCTGCACCCCAGGCATATGCCCTGACTGGGAATTGAACTAGTGACCCTTTGGTTCACAAGCCTGCACTCAATCCACTGAGCTACGCCAGCCGGGGCTAATCCTCCCAATAATTGTATAAAGCAATATGGCAACACCAATTTTGAAGAGATAAATGAGTTTGCGGGGGTTAAGTAACTTATTCAAGTTCATATGACTCAGAAATCATATGATCTGAATCCAAACCAGTAAGGTCGTGCTCCAAAGCCATGTTTTCCTGCTGCCTCACTGGTAATTTACCTTGGTTCCCATAAAGTCGTTATGCCTTAAAAATATTTCCAGTTAGCTTTCTTTGTACTGTTTTGAGGAAATAAGTAATTAATCAAAGTTGTACTAGCATCTCCCGAAGTGCCTACCTTCTGATTTGATGTAATACCCAAAATACGTTTTCCTTATAATTAACTCTCCTGATGTTAATGCCCTCATATGTATGGGGAGATATAATGCTCACCTAACTCACTGTTCACTAACTCACAGGATCAAATAAATGAATATATATTGGAGTTGGAGTGGTACTTATTATACCTCCCTCCTCCACAACTTCTGAAAAAATTCAGGAAATAGACCCACATGTTAGTTAACTACTAAAACATAGACACCTCTTCTCACAAGCAGATTGAAGATCAGAGATTGGACGTGAACTCAACAGAAAGACAGGCTTCCAAATCTGGATGTTAGCACCAAATGGCAAACTGGCTAGCAATTAAATCTGTGCACACCAAGCACTGCAGCCCACGGCACACTTCGCAGACACAGGAAAGCAAGGGCTGGGTGACAAGCAGCCTGCTGCTTGGCCAGTTTCCAGAGGCACAGCCCAAGCGCTGACCTAGCTTCCAGTCACTTACGGAGCAGAGCAGAGAAAAATAACGTCGCCCTTTGGGGACCAAATCAGATGATGCCAGAAAATCCAGGCCAGGCATTGTGTTAGATCCGGCTAATTCTTCCCCAGTATCAACCCACCTCCTCTTACACAATGAAATAAATCAAGCCAAGAAAATGACTGCTGGGATAAAGCCTCTCTTTTCAGCAATGTGGCAGCGTGATTAAATTGGACAAATAGCATGGGGAGAGGAGAGGTGACTGGCTTTGGGTTTTCTCCCTGTGTCCCTCCTCCCTTTCAGCCACTCCGTCCATGGGCTAGAGTGCAGAAGAGGGACATCGCTGATCCTATACTGGACAAAGCGTAAGGATGGAAGGGAAGGAGTCAGGGAAACACATATGTTGAACATCAGCCCTGAATCATCTGCACGGTGTTCTGGGTAAAATAATTTCTGTCATGTTTAAAGCAATATATTTTGGAGGTTTTTGATAGAGCAACCTAGCAGGAGCCATTGAGATAACATCTTCCCCCAAAGAAAAAAGTTCTGTCATTTAGGATAAATTTTGCCTTTAAGTAACAAAATGCATCCCCTTGGCATTAAGAGCAGTAATGGATAGCAGCTAGCTTCCCTGCCCAAATGCTGAGGCAATGGATAGAAAGAAGCAGACAGGTACATAGTTCATTCACACAATTTTATTGGAAGACAGGATCTTTCTGTTTTCCAACAGCAGAGCGAGATAGATTGGGCCAGCTACAGGTAGCCGTGTAAAACAGCATGTGTCCGCAGAGGGAAGGATGTTTCCTGTGGACTACTGTTTCCTATGACAATGATGATGGAGTGGTGGACAAGGTGCCCGGCCTTTGTTCCAAACACACCAGTCATGTAAATCACCCCTCCTTCCCTAGGAATGAGTGAGTTACGGAATCAAAGGAGACCAGTAATATTATACTAGCTGGTAACTCTCCATAAAGCTGGAAATGTGAGATGCCAAGAATAATATTCCAATACTGTTCCAATATTCTCATAATACTCCAATATTCCAAAGCTCTCTTTCTTTCACTGATGTCCACACAACCCTAAGCCTATCATCGAATGGAAGTGTTGCGTCCTGGAGAAGTGGGATCTGTTTCAGATCCTTAGGAGATCTCTCCATTGATATAAACTAACTCCTCAAGGAGTACTGATGGACAAAATAGGCAGTAGCTCTAAAAGGTGGAAAAGCACACCCACATGGTTTATCATATTGATTTCACGAACACTCTGTTCAAGTTTGAAAGGTCCAGTTCCCATTTCATGTCTCCTCCCAAATGATATCTGCACTTGTTCTTAAACATGGCGCATCAGTGGTTCGGCTATGAGGTTAAGGGTCAGCATGAAAACGTGGACTGGAAACAGTAACTGTGGTGGTTTGGACTGTGTCGATTTGGCTCAGGTGGAATTATGTCTCCCAGAATCCCTTTCCCTCTATGATTCCAAGGCAGAACTGGCCGAAAGAGAAGTATCCATGAGATTAGGAGAGTGAAAGTGAACCAGCATCCGTGTGCTCTGCAGGTCCTGGTGATCAGAATCGGAGAGACACAGACGCAGATGGATGCTCAGGGTTGGAGCCTCCCTCCGTCGGCCCCGTGGTTAGAGGAAAACGCCAAGTGCTGTCCGGTTCACACTTGTCCTCACTCCTGCCTCATTACCTAACTCTTCTTGCTGGTGACCCACAACCTTGCTGTGACCTCCTATTTACTACATGATGTCATTGTTTACCCATCCCTCTCCCTCCTTCACATAGCAGAGAACAGAATATTGCAAAGGTAATGCAAATGTTTAGGGCATGCTAAATGACTTCATTCACATGAAAGTCTTAATGAAGTCATGGTGAATCAAATATTATTTTCAATCAAATCAAACATCATAGCATTATTACTCTATAAGGGTATTTGCTATTTTTTGAATATAAAGTAATTTTATAACGAACAATCCTGTATGCAAAGAGGGCTTGAGCTCTGACAGGAAAGTACTTGGAACCCGTCTCTCCCATCCTCACAAAAGACAATATGAACCAACTGACAATCAGTGATTTTTTAAAGACCCATCAGAGAAGGAAGTCACAGGGTAAACTGCAGAAAGCCAGGGACAAAAAGAAAATCTTGACAAAAGCCAGAGGAAAAGGACCTTAACTATCAAGAAATAAAAATAGTAATAATAATTATACTGAATATTTGATTGATAACCAACCCTGCAAAGAAGGAAAGAGTAGGCTGAAGTATTTGAAGTGTCGAGAAAAAATGCCACCAATGTAAAATTTTGTATTAAGCAAAATTATTCTTCAAAAGTCAAGAAGAAATATTCTCAGATAAACAAAGTAAAACTAAATATTTTCTTTTTCTTAGGGTTAATAATACGAACATAGTAGATAACTGTTCAAAAATGAGAGGAAAAATGTAGTGGGTGATTTTGGTATATGGATAAATAAAATAAATGACAACTAAGGAAGAGGGATATGAGGAGAAATTGAGAATATTCTGTCACAAGGTATCTGCAGAATCTGAGAAGTGCCATAGCAGTCATCAAAAATGTAAAAGAAATGTCACATGTTAAGAAAGAGAAGAAAATAGTGCTATAAAATGCTCAGTTCAAACCTGAGAAGGCAGAAAAAGAGAGGAAGATAATGTAGATGAATTCTTTTTGAGTCAATAAATATGAGCCATAAACTCACTTTAAACATTTTTCTCTGTGGTAATTTTAGTTGTTGGACAAACGATAGCTCTAATTAAGTCAGTAACTGTATTATAGGAGGCAGCATATATGAAAAATTCAGCAAGTAGGGAAAGGCTTACTTTTAAATCACTGCCTTAGACGGCAAGTACCTTACTTCTGAAGAACTTGCACTAATCTAAAGAGCTTTTAAATTCACAATTTTGGGTGAAAGTATACAAACTGACTAGGAAAGATTTTTTTTTAAAAAGGAAAAGAAACAATGCTTTGAAATAAAAGTATAAAGGAGAACCAAAAGCAGTAGAAAAGTAAGGAGTTGTTCATTGCAAAGTAAGTGAGAAACCATTTTGCCGAGACTACGTCGAATTGTGAAGGCTTTTTGAAACTGGGCTTAATGATGCTAAGGAATTTCAGCGTCGTGGGGTAGTAAATTGTGAAATATTGATCTTACGGGAGAGGACATGTTAACAGCACTTTATAGTCCATGGGAAAATCAATGTTTTACAATAATGATGGTTCCACATCCTGGAAAGAGGATCAAATGGGGGCTGTGGGAAATTTTCACTTCAAAGACTCAGAGATAATAAGTGACATGTCTTCTGGAGGAGGCGGGGTCAGGGAGAAGCAGTTTGCTCAGGGAGGGATCTCCATGAATAGACCAGAAGAAGGGTACTTTTTTCCTGAGACCATGAGTTGGGGTTTATACATGTGGACACGTGGGTTGAGTAACCCTCCAAGGGCGGCACAGGCTGACAAACACAGAAACACGTATTCAGGACGAGTGGAAGGCACAATCACAAAAATTTGGTGTCTGGTTTAGTAGAAGAAGAGAGAGAAAAAAAATTGGGGGGTATTTCAGGACGTAACGTATGACCTGCATTAGAGTAGGGAAGAATTCATCAGGATTTAGCTTCTGGCTTTAGAGTAACTTCACACGGTGAGGAGTAGGGGTAATACTTTCAAGGTTTTGCCACTGTTCACAATTCAGTGATCACCATTATTTGTAAAATAATAAGGTATCACCTCAATAGCATTGGCATCAATATCTTTAAATGTTCATAAAAACCAATATATTTTATTGTACTTACCGTTTTAGTATTTTGCTTTGCTGTGGCCCATCCTCTTTACTGCGTATGGAGTAGACATGCCTGTTGAACAGAAGAAAATTAATTATATAAGAATTAGGTCTTTTAAGGATGCGACAGCATGGATGGAGCTGGGAAGCATCATGCTAGGTGAAATAAGCCAGGCAGTGAAAGACAAATACCATATGATCTCACCTTTAACGGGACCCTAAACAACAAAACAAGCAAACAAGCAAAATGTAACCAAAGACACTGAAGTAGAGGACAGGCTGACAGTGACCAGAGGGGAGAGGGGAGGGAATTTCAGGGGGAAAAGGGGAAGGGTTTGCAGGAACAAGTATAAAGGACACATGGGACAAAAAACTAGGGGGGTGGTGGAAACAGGGAGGGAGGTGGGGAGGGCTGGGGGGGGTTGGGCTGCGGTGGGGGGAAAAGCAGAAAACTGTACTTGAACAGCAAATAAAAAAAAAGAATAAAAACCCAAATCCTCAGGAAAAAAAAGAAGAAAAAGGATGTCATTCAGAGCCCACAAGGCAACATGAATACTGAATATAAATATTGAGTAAAAAACTAATGTTATGGAGTTCATTTCACACTAATATTATATAGCCAAAAGAGAGAAATCTATATGCCAGTCAATTTTATAATTTTCAAATAACTATGGAATGAATATATTTATATCATACAAAATAAATCTATGGGATAATAAGTGTTAAAGATTTACCAACATTTTGAGATACTCACTGTCTAATTAATGTGTGTTGCACAAGTCTTACAATGCAATATTTCCCTGTCTAAAAGATTTGTTTGAATGGCATTGTTTATTCCAGTGAATTAAGTCAGATAGCTTAATGGTTTTTTTATAGTTCTCAAAAATTGATAATATTCCCAAGACATAATAGAGATAAGTGCAATGTAAAATGCTTTAAGGATGTTATTCTTATATTTATTACTTCTACAGCTATAAAAATTTTCTTTATTTAAAAGGCTTGCAAGTAAAAGTTAGAGTATAGCATATTTTCCCCAAATTCTATGTCAAATAATAAAGCAACAGTACTAAATATGGTAATTACATGAGAGTAATAACATTTATTAAAATAAATATACAATGACCCAGGAAGTAAGGTGAGCTGTTCAAAATAGACACAGCAGGAGTGAAAGCAAAGCTCTGACTTTAACAACTTTTCTACCCATTATGACACTCTAACCTGAGAATATAGGCTTAGAAAGACAATAACAATTCCATTATGAGATTTTTAAAAAGAAGAAGATACACAAAACTGTTGACATTGAGAATAAACGATTTAAATCAACTTAGTTTTGTAGGCCTAAATCATTTCAGTAAAATAGAAGATGACCCAAAAGAAGGATTGCAGGAAGTGAAATGAACTGTAGCAACCACTGTGATTTTGACAGGGGGAGATGGTGGAAGTGGGTGGCTATGTCAGTGCTGAATTCTTTCTAACCAGGCTTATGCAAGCTTGATTCACATAGGAAATGGATAGAAATGGACTCATTCCTTTCTATGAATTTGATTACATACGAACAAGAGGGATTCTAGGATTGCAGTGGAAGGTCCATTGAACCTCCAAGGAGGCTGTGTGACTTGGTGTCTCTAGAAAGTGTGATAGAGCTGTTATTATAAATAAGAAAGGATATGAGAACAGACAGACACTGATGGCCAAAACTGGAGATCAGAAACCTAAAATACGGTATCATTCATACGTCATCAACTATGAGGAAGAAGGGCATCCTGCCATTTGCAACAACACGGATGGACCTTGAGGAATTGTACGGAGTGAAACCAATCAGGCAGAGGAAGACGAAAACTGTGATATCACTCACAGGCGGAATCTAAGAAAGCCAAACTCGTAAAAAACAGAATGTGAAATGGTGGTCACCAGGGACTGGGGGATGAGGTGGTAATTTGTCATTTAAGGGTACAAACTTACAATAAGTAGTAAATAATCCCTATTGATCCAATGCACGGCATAGTAAATATAGACGACAATATTCTTTTACAATCATCAGACTTCTAGGAGCCTAGATTGTCAATTGTGCCAACGACTAAAAAGCAATGATAATTAACGTAACGTGTTACAGGTGCTAGTCAGTGTTACAATGGCAATCGTAATATATACATATCAAAATTAACATGTTAAACACCTTAAATTTATACAGTGCTGTATGTCAAGTATATTTCAAAGAAAAAGGAATTTACGCCCAGTCTGTAATGCTGTAGAAAATTGTTTAGAGCACTAGAAACAGCAATTTGGCCTTATGTGTGAGAGAGGCGACATAGGCAAATATTATCACTTCCACGGGAGAAAGGACAGATCATCAACAGCGGCTGACTGATTACTTGGAATCAATAACGGACAGCAGAGAAAACGTCCCTCCTGTTCATAAACCCACACGTGCGGAGGACAAAGAGAAATAGCAGGTTCCACTGAACAGTGTTCAAACCCAATTTCATCAGGTGTAGGAAGATAAATGACATTTCAGGAAAAATAATCCATATCGGGATGCGTGTTGGAGACAGAACAGTTTCTTCAGTATATAATGGAATCAAAGAGCGATGAGGTAAAACAACAGCAGCCCAAGGACAAGTTGGCTGAGACGAGGGCATTTCAAACTCATGTGTAACTAATAGAAAAGACATTGTTTCTGCTCCTAAAGGCAAGTGGGAAAACTCAGACAAGAAATTGTCCTCTTAAGCATCTGCAAGCCCCACACGATCCCAGTCAGCTGCACACACCACGAGTGGGCGTTGAGCAGGCTGAACCTGGAATGCGTGGGCCACCTTGTGAACACCTTCATTCTTTCTTGGACTTTCATTCTTTCTGTGGACTTTTTTTTAAAGATTTTATTTATTTATTTTTAGAGAGGGAGAGAGAGGGAGAAGAGAGAGAGAGAGAGAGAAACACCAATGTGCGGTTGCTGGGGGTCATGGCCTGCAACCCAGGCATGTGCCCTGGCTGGGAATCGAACCTGCGACATTTTGGTTTACAGCCCGCGCTCAGTCCACTGAGCTACACCAGCCAGGGCCGTTTCTGTGGATTTTTTCATCGAGGTTGGTGACTGCTCATATTTTCATTAGCACCTGTCCCTCTTTTTTCACTTGAACTTAGAGCTCAGAGCAAGCCCGCTGCCCTCTGCTGGCTTTTCATTGCTCCTCCTCAAGGACCCGTGGTAAGTAAGGTACCTGGGCTCTTCCCGGCCTGCACGACCGGAAACCATCCCACCTGAGATGCGCTCCACCAAATCTTAGGGTCATGTCGCTATCTTTTGACAAGGCCATTTTCCATGGCAAGGACTGAGATGAGAAGAGGGAAGGGAGAACATGGTGTGATAATTATTTTTCCTTTTTTCCACAGTGTAGAATACTATTGACTTTACATTTTGAATGAATGGTATCGATTATGAACTAGATTGTAAACTTCCACTACCCTTCAGAGGATTTTTTTCTATATTGACCTTCTATGTTTTTTCTATATCAAACTTCTATTTTTTTTCTGTATTGAATTTCTATATTTTTCATATATTTATTTTTTTGTATGTTGTATGGGCTTGCCTCTCTCCAGAAAACTTCCCTGGGGGACCCGAGTTCGGATGCGAGTGTGGAATGTGGTCGAACATTAGACGCACAGCACCTGACAACTCAGGGTTTTGTCGTTGTCGTTGTTGTTCGTTTGCAAACAAGAGAAGTGACTGTATCTCAAAGGGACATATTCGTCCCGGTAATCTCCGCCTTTTAAAGAAGCGAACTCCTCTATCCAGCCTCTGGCCGTGTTCTCCGGCTTACTTTGAGAGCGTGCACCTCCTCACCACCGTGAGGACCCTGAAGGCAGGAATGGAAGAAAGAGTGAGCACCTCAGGGCCTCCGCAAAGCCACCCACCAGCACCACTGTTTGGGTGCCTTGTGACTCATAACGAGGCAGCTGAGAGCAGGGTCACGCTGAGGTCATCACGCCCCGTGGAGACGAGATGTTCGCTCACAATGAACGTGTTTCTTGATGGCAGTAACACCCAATTTGAGCTGGTCGACTTCGGTCTGTTTGGTATGTAGCTGTTTTAGCAAACAGAATAGCCCTGTGAGTTCAAAACAGAATTAGTCATTCTTAGATAATGTCTCTCTCTTTCCTCCATAATGTTTATTCCTTGGCTGTTATGTTCAGTAATTGATAGCAAGCTAATCACTTCATGTTGAGAGGCACTTACACATATGAGAAAAAGGGAAGGTGATAATGTAAAACCAAGTATTACTTACTTATTTAAGCCTCTAAACATGACTTTTTGACCAAATTAATTTTACAGCATCCTCTGTCTTACTTATTTCCACCTAAATTTGATGTGATATCTTTCACGAGTATGTGATCAAATATTTAAAGTACCTCTTATTATTACCATTCATAAAGATGATGGAATGCTTATTTGAACAATTTCCACCTATGAAAAGTGTGTTATCAAAAATACATCTTCTGGGAAGCATCATGTACTTTATATAGTTCACATTATTTTTTTCTTCCATTCAGTTCTATAATTTATATCTTGTGATGCTAATCTTATATTTTGTTATTATATTTTTATGTAATACTAAATGAAGTGCTCCTGAAAGGTATAAACTCCTGTGTATTCACTTTTCACTTTTCTTTTTAAGTACCCAACATGGAACCTGGCATTTAATAAGCATTAATTAAATGTTTTTGACTTTCGTGTTCAGATGCATTTTGGGTAAGCTAGGAAATATTTAGAAATATTTCCTAGCTTACAAAACGAATGGACATTGTCTACGGGCAGGGAGACCGATCTGGACCGGCGCGCATCTGTGCGCTGCCAGGCCAAGGGCACACTGCCACGCCCACCAACATGAAGTGGAACACGCAACTGTCCGTAACTAAAGGAGCCATGCAGGGCTTTTATTTCAAGGTAGAAGACGGTTAAAGATCATGAAAAGGCAACTCTAAATAAAGACAGACAAATGTAGTAAGTGCAAAAAAAAAGAGTAGGAAGAAACCTTAAAATTTCTCATCACTGAGCTTTTATGTAATTAAAGTATACCAGTAAAATCAGAACTTTCTGATATTTCTCATTAAAGTATATGAGTTTATGAAATTAAAGTACAGTGGGAAAATCAGAATCTTCTAGTAGCTCACATTATCAGTTTCTTTTAGGAAATACAGTGAAATGATAACAGCAACACCTGCAAGGATTATTTTGGGGATATATATATCCATCACTATAATATATACATTATAGTGATGGAAGGTGTCAGATAATAATGCCCCCCTCTCCATATACATATATATAAATTCAATTTAACTCCAAGGACAAACATTTGCTCTTCGGGAGTGAAAGGTACACCCATCTTATCATTTCCAATGACACGTCCTTCCGGCCATGAATGTCCTCACTGCACAAGGAGACAAAACCTCCACCAAAGATTCCGTGAATCCCTGAGGCATGTTGGCCTTTGTCCCCTGTGTTACCTTGGTGATCTAGGAAGCTCTTGAGGAACAAAGTTAGCTCCTGAATATAACAATATTTAAGTATCATACTTACACAAATTAATGTTGCAATTCTATGCTCTTTGTAAGGGGATTCCCCCTTCATTGCCCATCATTTTAAAATGACAGTGACAATTATGCCCTTGCTAATTGTAGTGATGTCAAATCATATACTCATTATTCATAATGATGAGTTTGTAAATGAAACCCCAAGATTCTTGGAATAACAACTATTTTTCCTCTTTATAAAAATCAATTTTTGTACTTAGTAATTCTATGTGTTGCTTAGGAATATTATAAATACCTATTTTTCCCAAGACCTACCTGACCAAGCATTCAACATGACATTACATAAACTTTGATTTACAAAGATACTTAAATTAATTTCTTAAACCTAATTAGAGTGATTTTTATGATGATGTTTTAAGAGGTTGTTGCATTTAAAAACATTTCTTAGGATATTATTAGACAGGTATTTAATGTTCAAGTGCTTGGAAAAAATGTCATCAACAGCTTCAAGACATTAAGCTACACCATGTACTTTATAATGATGGCAGTGGGAGGAAAATCCAGTTATCATCTGTTCCACTTTTGGTGTCTTGCATTTTCCCTTTAGCTCAGTATGCCAAAACGATACCCCTTTCATTATGGAATATTACAATAGGGCACTTCAAGAAATTAGTTTTTAATACTTAAATGGCCCAAGCTGCACTAAAGCAAAGAATTTTATTATGATCGATGAGGAATAATTTCGGTGCCCACACATCCATTTATGCTATGGCTCCCAACAATATTATGAAAATTAATTATTTGTTTATAGTCCAACACTACAAAATACTTATATATTCTTACATATAGTTATTTAAATTGATGCTTTATTATAATTCATCACTTTCCTTTTTTATTTTTTATATGTCAGGGTAGAGAAGGCACATACATACGCACAGGGGTGGTGGACAAGAAACAGTCGGAAGGCTACAAATGAGGCATTGAGGATAATGGGTGAGAAGACAAAATTCATTCTGTTCCCTTTAGGGTTCAGCAAATAGTCTAAGACAAAAAAACTACAAAAATTATGGCTGAGGCAAGTATTCAGTTCCCCGCCCCCCACTTCTCTCTCTCCCCCTCTCTCCCCACCTTTATACACACACTCAGACACACATATACATGTATATAAACTCACACATATGTGTATATGTGTATAGATATATATTCAAAGTAACCAACCAGTCACAACTGAACTGCACTGAAGACAAATCAAAATAAGAACACAATTAAGATGAGCCAGAAGCTAGAGGGAGTAAGAACAAAAAATGCTCATAAAATAGAGGTGGTGAAAGAGAAAAATGAGCATGTGATTAACAAGAAGGATAGAGAAATTAATGGCATTGTGATTACACTGATTTGTAATGAAAATAAAAATAAATACACGAAAGGAAGGCCATGAAGTAAAATAGTAACAGGAAGTCATATGAGAAAAATATAGCCACATGCTACTCACATGCTATTCACGTGTTATATGGAAGGGATTTACAGGCCGCCACACAAGAGAACGGCCTACATGTTCCAGAGGACATCCAGGCAACTGATCCTCTGACGTGTTCCTACGGTCGATTGAGTGCGGGTGTGCATGTGTGTTTGTGCACGTGCAAGCACTTCCAGCGACTTTGCAGAAAACAAGTGCACTTCAGGAACAACGTCTTTCTGGAATGACAACCTTCCTTCTTCTTTCATTCCCTTATTAGCTTGATTCTCTTGAACCAATTGGTTAGAATATAAAAGAATTGTATTCTCCGGAGGGTTTCACAACAACAACAACAAAATCAAAATGGGATAGATGTAAACTAACCACTTTCCAGTTGGCAAAGGTCCTACTTTTAAAGTTGAGTTTGAGTTTACATAGTGCACTAGATTGCAAAGGACCATATTTATGTTGTTGATTTCCAAAGACTGTAAGAGACTACTGAATTATTAAAAATAGCATCTCATAACATTTTAGAGGTTATCTGGATGGCTTCTTGGGATTCTACTGGATATTTGTGTTTTCTCTATTTGTTTGCTGATCAGATTGGGTAAAGCTTTGCCAGTGTCCCTGACAGTGTCCAAGAACCAGCTATTCATCTCGGAGACGGAACCACAGGAAAGATTCAACCTGCCATTGTTTACTTTCAAGTTGAAACCAGGGCAACATTCCAGAACGAGAGAGCAGCCACAAAGGACTGGGAATATGTCCCTGTCAGCAGCGACCCAGGGGCCCCAGAGTGGAAAGAAGCCAAACTCGGCAAGTAGGAGGCACACACTTGGAAGAGGACCTGGAGCTCCGGGTGAGAAAGCAAAGGGCTCACTCCCTGAGAATCCAAGCAGAGAATCCAGAGGAGCCAACCGCATGGCATAACACCTGGCCTGAGAGATAACAAGTGGATGTTATTTTAAGCCATCAAATTGTGGTAATTTGCAATGCAGCAACAGAAAACTAAAAGAAAGACGATGTAAAGCTACCGTAACCAAGAGAGTGAGAGACTGGCAGGTCAAGGAGGCAGTAAAGATAATCTAGCAATATAAAAAATATATATGTATACAAATATACAGTCAAATAACGTTCTAAACCAGTGACAAAACAATTCAGTCAGTAGAGAATACTCTCTTTAAGAAATGATAGTGGAACACTGTGATATTTGTATGTCGATTTAATATGCTGACCCCATATATAACCCCTTACTCAAAAGTCAATTAAGATTTAAACATCGAATTAAACAATAATGTTTCTGGAAGAAAAGATAGGGTAATGTCTTTGTGTCGTGTGATAGGCAAAGACCGCTTAGTGAAGATTTAAGACACATACACCAGCTGGCTTACCAAACCCGTCATCACCAAGGGCTGATACTCCAGCCAACCCACCCACCACCCAGGTATTCACTGATGTTTTCATCCAACGTGGCTGCCAATGGTTCACGGAAAGTTTCTTTGTCTGGACTCAGTTGTCACGCATATTTTCTCATAAAAGGTCCCCTCGTGAAACACGCTGTCAAACATGTTCCACCAGCCTCTGCAAACCAGCGACAACCATCACATCCCTGGATGGTCTATATTTCTGTCGAAGTAAAACATGAGAATGTTTAGCACCTGTTCCCCGACATCCTCCAGATGCAGACATGAGAGATTATATCCTTCAGAGCATCAGAATCACGTTAAAATGTTCTCTCTGTGGAGCTTAATAAAATACATGAATGAAGTAGCATGAAAAATCACTTTATGTTAATGCTTCCAAGCAAGTCTGGAAGCCAGCTATTAGTCTGAGTTGGCAGGCATTTCTGCTACAAGATCATGATTTTTCCTCTCTTTTCTTTTTTACTACTTTAGAGCATGCAGGAGTCTAGTTTTAGCTTCATTTTGCTGTAGTTAATAGCTAGCAAATTTAAAAGAATACATTCCTTTTTAAACACATATTCTGGATGTGTTTTTACTAGATTCTTACCTTATCAAAGAAAATATAACTAGGGTGGAAAAGTATATATTAGAATATATTAAAATATAAGCCTGCTCCTTCTTGCTCAGTGACCTTGGTATGAAAACCTCAAAAATAAAATAATGCAATGTTTTCAGGGACATTTTGCAGATTAAAAAAGAACAACTATTGTCCAAGCTTATTTTAAATCTCAGAAAAGGAACTATAATGGGTTGAAGTCATTCTGTTTTCTTGTTACTGTTATGAAACTACTTTCGGTTGGAATACACTTGTCAATGTTTGGTTTTTTGTAGGACATAATCTATTTAATGCAAACAAGAAACACATATAAAAGTAATGAGATGAAAAATAATTTGAAGATGGGCATTTTTCATAAAGCTGGGTTTTTTTTTTAAGAATGATGCGGCTTTTTCACAATTATATTTAATTTTAACAGAGGTCAGTCAAACTCTGCTCCTCCCCAGATTAATATGAATCGCATCCACAAGCATTTCTAATCATTGAAACCTAAACGACCTTAGAACGAACACAAAGTTTAGCTGGACATTTTGCTACACCTCAGCATTTTCTTTTGAGTTTGGAAATGCTGAATATACAAATGCCATCCATGAACCGTGTTTAGACTTTACTAAGAAATAATTCAGAAAATATTTATTCCATATAATTAGAGAGTAAATACATTTTAAAATTCCTTAATTTATTTGCCAACTCTTAAAGTTCATAATTTAGAAACTTATGAAAAGATGCACTTGTGCTACTGAGAGACCAGTGTTATTAAGCCATTGTGTTTGGGTCTGCTGAAATAGCTGTGCTCATGCTACTACAGAACTCAGGAACAGATAAGAAGAAGCAAAAATTAAGCACTGGTTATATATGTGGGCAGGTAATAAACACAGAATATTTTAGGATCTTCCTGCTCCTGAGTCTACTCAAAAGTTCTACCTAGCACGCCTTGAAAGAGACCCATGGATCTTGGGACAGCAAGAGGTACATTTGGATCTACATAGAACAGTCTCAGCTTAGCAATGGATACATGCTCACACAGCTCAAAAAGTTACTGAGCCCCAAGAATGTACTACCAACTTGGCTGCTTTGCAAAAGGTTGGGAAGTGGCGTGGCTGGAGTGAATAAACATAGAATAAAAATTATTAATGTCTCACAAACCCATGCAGTATGGCTGTGCAAAACACCCATCTAGGACAAAATAAAAGGCACCTGAAAACTGCACCATATTTGGGAAGGTTTCCATGGAATATCTTTATGTCAGTCAAAGATATATGTTCTTTCCCGAATATTTCATAGAGAGAGAGACTAAAATCACCTCTAAGTAGGTTTTACATTATTTGGGAGTCTAAAATTAGAGCATATAATGTCTAAGCCATAATGTAACAAGTCTACACAATATGTGTTAGGGGTTTGATTGCACTAAATCTAGTTTCCTGGAAATATGCAATATTTAGGTTAGAATTTAAGATGTCCAGTAGGTTAGAATGTGTAAATATCCAATTTGGACACATGTGGAATAAGCAGTGTAGCATTTAATTTGATGAAAGGAATTAAGGGTTAAGAAATATATGTATAAAAATAACTATATACATATTCATCTCAAGTAATTCACAATATTTAGCTTCATCAAGAAGAAAGGAACTGGATATCACATTTTGGCAACATTTTCTAAACTGGCACATTATATGAATATTAAATTTGACATTCTCATAAAAGCTTGCATTTTTATTTATAACATGTCACTTCCTAATTGCTTTTTTAATACTTTGCCTCCATAATAATTTCTCTGTCCTGACAGATTTTACAGAGTAAGTACAAAAAACATTTCAAAAGATTGTTTTCCTTTAATGAGCAAGGTGTTATAGCTGT
This sequence comes from Phyllostomus hastatus, assembly GCF_019186645.2. Taxonomy (NCBI): domain Eukaryota; kingdom Metazoa; phylum Chordata; class Mammalia; order Chiroptera; family Phyllostomidae; genus Phyllostomus; species Phyllostomus hastatus. The sequence continues at coordinate 18,713,525 of NW_025333607.1, read as the reverse complement.
TTGCCGAGCTGAAAAGTCTTACACTTCAGAGAAGCCTTATCGACTGGAATACATGAGAAAAATGCTAGAGATCTTTAAACACTTAATGTATTAGGTTGATATTTACATGTGTAATTGATTCAAGGTGCTTTCATATTGCTTTTTCTATTAATATGAAGATAAAACATTTAAAAATGGGAAGTCAACTAGTGAAATACTCCATAGTATCTCTTAATATTTCAAGATTGTTTATTTTACCTTTTCTCATTGATTTACATGCCATAGTTTAACATCAGCATTGGTTGTGGTGAATATTATAGCATTTCTTACCAACAGATAAATTTATTCAAGATTTCTTGTATTGTGTCTCTACGGTGTTCTCAGTCACACTTATTGGCCTTTGCTATATCCTTTGGAGAAGGATTATCCTTTCATGTTTGAAGAGAAAAATAACTGAAGACAGCAAACACGCTTGCATGTGTGCAGGTAAAAATAACAGCTGGCAGTTTCTCACACACGGGATACTTGAACACCTGTGTCCATTTAAATGTATGGCCTGAAGCAAGGTTAGCAATTTCGCAAACTACCGAATTATATGTTAACATAAATATCAACCAGATCTACCTGTGAATCAAGGAATCAAAGAAAACTCCTTGAAAGGAATTTTACATTTGCTCCTTCTTTTTCTTTGTAACTTACATACTGACCTGGTACATGTCTCTTAGCCTTTCACGATCTCTTAGAAACCTGACCCACTCATGCCTTTACATGTTCTACAGATACTTGATGTTCTTCAAGGAAATTGCTGAGAGTGATGTCATATATGAAATGTTCTCTGAGAAGACTCATTCCTGGCTCAAACAAGGCTGGAAAGATGGTGCAGTGTGATCCATGCAAGACATAAGCTTCAGCAAGCCGTGGGGGTCCACAGGAGAGGAAGAACCCCACGTCAGGGAACCTAACTCCAGGCTTGCGGGATGCAGAGCCCACAGCACGTGGTGTTTGGAGAAACTCATGTCATCCAGGAAGTGAGACTGGGCATCCACAGATGCCACGGCACTAGTCACACTCTGCCAACACCCAGGATCAGATTCAACTGGTATCTTTATCAAAGCACACGATATATCACCATCAGTTTTCTTCTCTCTTGCCTCATACATTTTAGGTTCATTGATGGCTATGCATATCTTTTGAATGACATCTAATAGACTGGATCCAGTCCATATGATTTCTTAGAACACCTGCACAGTACCATTCACGTGAAAAGACTCTACGTGTTGATATCAGAGAGAGTTAAATTGATATTCTAACTTTACCTGATCGAAGCTGAGAAGCCACCTTTGTGAAATTCTGTTTCCTTACGTGCAAAAGTATGCAAACACAATAATAAATAAAAAATAATTAAGTGAGATTATCATGGTATAATACAAAACATAATTTGGGGTCATGACATGATAGGCTTATTTTCGTGATTCTGATACTGACTTGGGATGTGAACTTGGACAAAGAACTTGGCTTCTGAAGCCAGGCAATTACACTTCTCCGTGGTAACTTCCGTGGAGAAGGAGATCAGTCACGATAATGTCTCCAAAGTGCTTCCGCACACAGTGGGAGCCCCACGCGTGGCAGGTGCTACTGTTACTGCCTTATGTTATTGATATTTTAAATTAAAGCAACTACTTGAGAAGGTGGAGATTAATGTTTGTTAGTATTATGTGTCTTTGTTTTGTTTCCTTCCTTTTCCACTTACAAATATCTGCTTATTAATCTCATTCTTTTTCTCGAGAATTTAAAATGCTAAGACATGGGACAGAGCTTGGGAAATGGCTGGTACTGTGATTACAATAAGCACTCAATATAGGTTGAATGTATTAGTATGAAAGGAAAGAAAATAGGTAGCAGGAAAAAAATCCTCTTGAGAGCTTCCTAAAGACAATAGGCCAAAATATTAAAATGAACTCCATAGTTCTTTAAGACCAGTATCAATGAACTAGCCACCCGCAGGCTTATTTTGTATGTTCTTACTACTTCAATGAATTGCCAAATAGTTTTAATTCAAACATGAACTTGAATTTGGTGTATGGACATGACTTAATATAGAGAAAAAAAGTTTCCTGATCAAGATATAAAACTTAAGAACACCTTTATATAAAATGAACATATTTTCAGTTAAATACACAGGCTATTGTGCAACTGTACACAAATGTGAATGCTGGTGCGTGAGCTGTTAAGCAAAGTGATAACTATATAGCATAGAAACTTTGATACAGCACCATTATAATGAGCTAGTCCACAAATGGCCACTGCATCGAAAGTCCGTCGGCAAGGATTCAGTGGGCAAATCCTCTCTTAGGTCCAGCTTCCTTAACACAATTTTGCAAATGAGCTTTACAAAGGTTCCTCAGAGATGCATCTTTGATTCTTAAATCTTTATTTATTGTATCATTGCATGACTACAGAGTTTTAAATATTAAAAAGGAGAAATTTTCTACAGGATTATTGTTTCCATTTATAGAGCAGTTACCCACATGCCTATTTGCATCGTTTTACACTATTTCTCTATGAGAGTTACTAAATTTATCTACTCAAAATAAAATACAATGGATTACTATGGCAATTACCCCATTTTTATACATCAGTCATTTGGTGATTTTAAGTGACTGCTTTCCTCCTGAATTTTTGCACATTCCATTTTCCCCCAATTATAACTTTACTAAAAATGAAAAGGTCCACATTAAACTCATGGGCTACTGAGAGACTGCTCTAAAGAGCCATATGAATATATAAGTAAATAAGTGTAATTAGTTTTTGCTGACATCTTAAAGTTTTTTTCCAGCTTTATGGAGATATAGTGGACATATAGCATTATGTAAGTTTAAGGTGTGCAATGTAAACTTATTTACATTGCCAAACGATTGTGAAATGATTACCACAATAACTGTAAACACAGCCATCACTATAATGTATATTGGAAAGTAGCTGAGAGTAGATTTTTAACATTCTCAGTGGAAAAAAAAATTGCATTCCATTTGAAGGGCTAACACACGTTCGTCAGCCATGCTACTAACCAGACCAGGACCCAGCTTTGCACACCCGTTTTCCACATTTATCTTATGAAACTTTCTCTGAAATGTGCTTGCTGAGAGAGGAGGGGGAGATGAAGTCAAGGATTCTGAGCTGGAACACGGCAAGGGGCAGCACTGACTCATCCTCTTCAGGGCTGCGCGGGAGCAAGGAAGGGAGTCTGCTGTGCGCAGCCTGATGCTCCAGACCTTGGCCTTCCTTCTCCAGGGGAGCAGCCGTCCACGCCCACGCGGCCCAGTGCAAACCACTGACCTCTCGATGCCTGCCCTTCCCAGGTGTAACCCAAGTATACTAATTGCTTCTGCTGCTTGGAGTCGCTGTGAAGACCAATGAAGTGGCTAGAGGCATAATTTCAAGTTAAAATCCCACTCAGCTACTTTACTTTTTACAGGTCGAATATCTTAGTCTCTAAATAATTGTAAGAGTGTTAAGGAAGATAGGGAGCACAGACACACACGGGTGCGTGCACAGAAGGGCTGAGTCAGGGAGGATACGTAAGACGCACAGTGAGACTTGGGGATTGGAGTGGCCTCTCTTGCTGAGATGCAGGGGCTGGCAAGTTATCCTGGAGACAATCGAAGGGACCAACATCAGAGCTAGCACGATGCCTATGATGAGACATGAGGGAGGATTTGGGGGACGAATGTGTCCAGGAAAACTTTTTAGGGGAACGTGCAAATGATCCATGTGTTTGTTTTGATGGGAAAAAAAGCACTTGGCTTAGTGGAGAAAAACAGGTTTTACAGAGAAAGAAAAACATGAGTGAAGTCTTGTGAAAATAAAACATCTCTACAAGAATACCCGTGTGGTCTGCTCTGGCCTGCTACAGTTTGGAGAGCATGCAGCTCGGGGCTTTTTTCCAGCGGTTATTATACTTGTGAATTTATTAACCAAAAAAAATGGGTAAACAAGGTTTTAAGCAGTATAGAAAAATATAAAGAAACTAAAATTATTTCACCATTCAGAGATGCCAAAATAGGGTATTTTAATAAATACCCTATTAATATTTGATGCCTGTGCTGATATCATTTTATACAATAAAAATAAAATCTGTAGATACATTTCTTATTCTCCAAGAACTCCTCTTCTTCAGTGTTACCAAAGACAATGAATCCTAAAAAAGCCACAGTCTTTTGTAGCTTTTCTATGTGCAAATTTAATGTAATGATAAGACTTAAAAGACACAATTTCAGGTGGAAATTTATTTCATGATACTTCTACCTAGGGGTGATGTCCTAATGAAATTTTCCTCAGATGTCCTCTCCTGGAAACGCATGTCTCCTCTAAGTTGTGGCTCGAACATGTTTTCATAAAAGGGTGCTCGGGCCAGTGTTGGAAATTGCTTCGATAATTGCCAAAATATTTGACCACTTAAAATCTCTTGACGAAATTACACTAATCACATTTCTCCCAGCCTCGACTCTGTCGCTCCCCCAATCAGACCAGACTCTGCGATCTTTCAGCTGAGACCCAAGTGAAAATGAAATTTCACAGGCACCAGGGCATCTACCCTTTTTCCAATGAGTACGATTTGAGAGCGTAAAGGATGTAAGAGAAGATTGCATCTTCAACTGACAGTCTTAGGCTGTGAGAAGCTGTCTTTGCCTTTCTCAGCATTCCCAGGCAACTTGGAAACAAGGAGGAAAACAAAGAGGCGAGCGAAATCTGGTTTGGAATGCAAGGATTTTGCTGTAATCAGACTTCTGCACATTCCCTGTGATATCTGGCAATTTGTCTAACTTCACACATACCCTGCTCCCTTGCCTGTAACATGGGGGTTACTAGTCCACCTTGGAAAGGTGTTTTGAATATCAAAAGGTCATTTGTCCCTCAAGGATGTCCCCACCAGTCAGCCTTCCTAACACCCCTGACCCTTGTGGGAACTCCAACCGCTTCCTGTCACACCACAGAAGCTCTTCCTAATACTCTTCCCAAGTTATGAAATCATGTTTTGCCTCACAAACCTTAATCTGCCAGTTGGCAGCATCCTCATGAGAAAAAGCACTAACTTAGCTCCAGTGCCTAGCATAGAGAGACTCAATTATGTTTCTTCATGGCTGGAAGAATATAAAAAATAATTAGAATTATGAGACAAATTATATTTATAAAAATATGAAAAAATAAACAGGGGTTATAAGAATCTAAAGATCACCACATGAATGTATTCAGTAGCTTCAATTATTTGATAAAGTAAAATACGAGATGCACTGTTTTAATAGTCAGTGTTAACAGTTTGTAAATACTTCACTTGAAAAAATCCTTAAAATATTCTGTAATTTACTGCGTGTTTACTACATCGGTGACTATGACTCATATCATTCCTATTCCAGATGAAGAACGACATTCTGTAAATTCTTACTAAGCTATTTGGGACTATTTTACCATAAAAGGTGAGAAAAAGTTAACATCATTATCAGCCTGATCAAAGGGAGTCTGGACAGACTATGATTCCCTTCCCTTTGGGGTTGGAATGAGAAAGCAATATTAAATCATGTGACTGTTTCGTTTTAAAATACACGGTAGATCAGAAACAGTTTGCTGAGGGCCAGCAGGACTTGGCTAAAACAATGTTTCCCCATAATTATCCACCTTTGCAAAGACGGATATAGAACTTGGGCTAAGAATTAAAATTCTAGTCTTTTGATTAGGCCTTTGGGAAAAATAAATCAAAGTGTTTAATGGAAAGCTGCTTCAGAGGCACTGGCGTTTGGGGAGAGAGGCCCGCCCCTGGCAAATGTGGTTCTAAAGGGCAGGAGGAAGGGGCGGGGGGACGTTCAAAACCAGCGGTCTCACCCTGACGCGCAACAGACTACTTTGAGAGTGTTCACACCACCAGTGTATCATCATGCGTAATATTGGTGATTTACTGGTTCTGGAAGTGGGATGGGCATCCATTATCTGTCTATCTATCTATCTATCTATCTATATTTGGCATTTACTTTTTTATAATTATTTTTACACTTTATTTTTTTTATTTTAATTGTTTTGTTCGAGTACAGTTTTCTGTCTTTTACTCCCATCCCGACCTCCCCCCAGCCCTCCACGCCTCCCTCCCATTTCCACCCTCCCCCTAGTTTTTGTCCATGTGTCCTTTATAGTTGTTCCTGTTAACCCTTCCCCCTTTCCCCTGAAATTCCCTCCCCTCTCTCCTCTGGTCACTGTCAGCCTGTTCTCTATTTCAGTGTCTTTGGTTTTATATTTTGCTTGTTTGTTTGTTTAGTTGTTTAGGCTCCTGTTAAAGGTGAGATCATATGGTATTTGTCTTTCACTGCCTGGCTTGTTTCACTTAGCATAATGCTCTCCAGTTTCAGAAGAGCCTACCAAGCAGTTTCAATGGGGAGGCCAGTTGCAGACACACTGCCTTAGAGGAAGAATAATAAACTCTCAGAGACTGACGCTGACCACCGATTTTCAGATGCTGCTTTGACTGAATCCACTATCAGGCAGAGAGCGATGGCCAAAAAACAAGATTCAAGATCGGGACTGTGATGAACAGGTAGTTGTGGTTTTTCTTTCTTCTCTAGAAGTCCACATTTGACCCTGCCTCCTTCCTTCCCTTCCTGCCTCCCATCCTTCCTTCCACCCTCCCTCCCAGTTTTCCGAATTGCTTTATACTCGCATTATACTGACAGACTAAATAGAGCCTGGAATACATGTTTTGTATTTTTTGTATGAAACAATTAATAAGCAGCCCCCAAATATTATATCTATGCAAACATGCAATGGCAATCATTTAATTGCAATTAAAAGTATTATGCTTGTAATTCATTATAAAGGAACAAAAATAGAGTCCTTTGGATATAGTATAGCACAGTAGGTACTCTTAATTTCTAAATGAAGTCCATGAACAGCAAACCTTTTATATATACACATTTTAAAGCTCTATGTTTGAAGTCTTTCAGGCAAAGCCAGCCACACAGAAACTGTAGTTCTAAACTTTCACATAGCACACAAATCACCGGATTCATTTCTTCTCCTCAATTAGCAAGTTATCAGTCTGAGGCTTTTGCAGTAACAAACAATTACGACTCACAAGAACCTGACATGGTTGGCCCTCATATGTGTTACCAACACCTGTTAATTACCCCAGACGATTTCCATACCTACCGCCATTATAACAGTAAATCATGCCCCAGTCCTTCCTCGCTCGAGACGATTAGTTCCTAATTATTGTTTGAGCAACTTAGCAGGAATGATTAAGTAAAGAAAACAACCAAAAAAAAAGAGAGAAATTGTCACTGAAGGCTTTGGGGTCACAGGAAAATTTGTGCAGAGTGGGAGGATCTCGAGGAGATACGAAAATTCACGGTTTAGGCAGAAGAAAGTCCACACGAAGTGGAGATCCTTGGGTCTGAAGGATAAACAAACCCCAGGACGGCCATTGGGAGGGTCCAGGGTATGGAATTAAGCGAACTTTGAGGCTAACAACTGTGTATGGGGACTGGTGAGGGGGATGCTTATGTTACTTTCAAGTCTCTGGTGAAATTGGATGGGTAATCATGTGCCTGCAACATTCAGTAATACTGCATTATATATGAGGTAGAATGTGTCAAATTTTTATTAAGCCATATAATATATCATGAATAAAAAACTAACACCTAGATGAGTCATAAACATAACTGTTCTCATTGAACTAATTAACAACAACAACAAAATATTTGAAATAGCAACAGGGGAAAATAGCACGTTAATATGGAATACCCTTAGTATAATTCAGTTTAGGGTTATAATACTTTTGGGGTTATGATAACCACAGGGTTCATTAAAGCTGTAGTTAAAGGGCAGATTTTAAAACATTTTAAAATATTTGAAGATGGATTTAAAAGAATGGAAAAAAAAGTCTGAGGGAACAGAACACTAGAGAACCTTCTCTAAAAACAAAGACATTTGGTGAAGCTTCAGAGAAATTGGGGAAAGTAAAAGAATATTGAAAAAGATGATGAAAGAAAACTTTTCAATCACAAAGTTTCAGTTGGATAATAACAATAAAGGACATTGGAGACTTTCTTTGCTCAAACTTTGATAAGCAGTAGGTGTTTCTGTGGAAACCTATTTATAGCATAGCTGGATATTTGGGGAAAAAGGGAACGAGATGTTCTTATTAGATCTACTCTCTTTTCATAACATCTCTATAATAAAAAGTGTTATTGGTGAGCCATATAAAATAGATTTACTCCATCTTTAATTACATTTTAGAGCAGTTCACTAATAAATGCACACAGGGTAAATGCACACATAAGAAATATTAACTCATGCTACAAAAGGTGTTCAAAATGGAATCTATGTTACTTCCCAACATCCTGGTAAATCGAAAACCATTTCACACAGCTGGTTTTATTTTTTTAATTTAACTCTAGTTTAATGCTTATTTATTTTACCCAGTCATATATATGTGCAGGGGAAAGCACAGACTGTTCAGTGTAAAATTTGATGAGTTTTCACTAATTTAAAAAAGTTACAACCAAAGATACATTCAACATATAAACCATATCCCTCCCTTCAGCGAGTTTCCTCATATTCCCTTTAATTTTTAATATCCAGAGGTGAACAACGTTCTTATTTCTATCAGATTTGTTTACCCATCAACAAGAATTTATGAAGCATAAATTCTTTATATGTCAGTATTTTTACATGGCAGTACTCAACACAATGCCCTGGAAAATAATCAGCACTGTCAAAAGTAGTAGATTCATTCAACTGCATAACACACAACGAAATGTTTACCCCCTTATGTGGAAACTATTTGTTTATTTCCAGTTCCCTGGGTTTCTTTTTTATTATTGCATAGGTGTTGAAACTTTCAGGTGATTTTTACGGCATCTACTGTGAAGAATAAGTGGTTTTCCCTCTCTCTTAATAAAGTGACTTTCATTGATTGACTTAGTTTTGAATATTGAATGGCTTGTATATTTCAGGTATAAATTATACTTGGTTGTGTTGTGAAGTTGATGCTTGAGCAATGAGGGGGTTATACGTGCCAAGCCCCAGGCAGTCAACAATCTGCGGTATCCATAGGGTGTTGGTTCCAGGAACCCCGTGAACACGCAAATCCATGGCTCCCCAAATCCCTTATAGGAAATGGCACAATCAAAGCAAAAGTGGGCCCTACATCTCTGCCAACTCCTGACTATGGATGGAAACCAGTACAGGTATTTATTTTTAAAAATTCATGTATAAGTGGGCCCTCACAGTTGAAAGCCGTATTAGTGGCATCAACTGGATTATGCTTTTCATACAGTGCTGAATTGTAGCAAATATATATGAAGAAGTAACGCCTATTCTACATAAATTATTCAAGGAAATTAGCAAACAATGGAGTATTCTCTACCTCATTTTACAAGGGCAGCATTATTCTGATACTAAGATAAAATCATTAAAATGAATGAAACCATAGACTAATATCCATCATAAAGACATGCACACACTCTTAATGTGATTCTATAGCATATCAAATCCAACAACACGAAAGATGCATAACACATTATGACCAAATACTGTCCCCACACCCCGGGAATGCTGGCTTATCGTGTGAGGGAAAATTACTTAGTCCCATGTAATATGCTATATCTAACTATATCTATAGGTACATATCTATGTTCCTATATCTCCATTTACCTAAATGCCAATGTCTGAAGCCCTGGAAACTATGACTGTGTTAACTTAGTTGGTAGAAGAGATTTTGCAGGTATCATTAAGATGGTTCTGAACTACCTAGGTGCCCCCTAAATTGGATTACCAGGGTCCTCATAGGAGGAAAGAAGGGAGATTGGACTACAGAATAGCGTGGTCAGAGTATTGCGGTGGGAGAAAGACCAACCAGCCACTGCTGGCCTTGAGGAATGAGGGAGGGGCCATGAGCCCCCGTGGTGGAGGCAGTCTTTGGGAGCTGGCAAAGACAAGGCCACAGATCTACCCCTAGAGCCAACACTTGGATTTGCCCCCGGTGAGATCCATTTCCAACTTCTAACCTCCAGGACTGTAACAAAGAAAATTTGTGTTGTTTTAACACAACATTGTGATGCATTCACACTAGTTTGGGGGTAATTTCAAGCGAAAATAGGAAACCACATTAATTAGCTCATTAAACTTTTTATGTCTTTCTTAGGGGTATCAGCTATGTTCTGTGTGTGCTAGAGCTTACAACTCCGATTTCTCCGAGTCAGAAATGCGGCTTGTGTTCAATAGCATCTGGGATTTGTATTTCAGGAAATACAGCCACACTGCTGCTAAGGGAGGCCATCGATGTGCATGACTCTGGATACATTTGCATATTTTCCTTGAATATTTTATGGCCTTTTGAAGAAAATGCTAGAATTATAGTCTGGAGAACATATACTATGTGTGCGACATAAATTCTGTTGTTATGTGAATTATTTATAGCAGAGACAAAGAAGTTTTTTTGGTAAAACACTGAAGCTACATAAGGTAAGTGAAATCACAGAAAGCCAGCAAGTTCATCTCCAATGATAATTTTGGATGGCGAAGCACTTCCTCTCTCGATCGAAGCCAGTCATTTCCTCAGCAGCTGTGTTTCACGAGTTTCTCAATGAGTGAAATATCTGGACATAGGATGGAGATGTTCATTCCCCTGTCCTTTGAGTACCCTTGTTACATCTTTGGGGATTCTACTCTCATTTAATAGGAAGGCTAGGATGAAACCAATGTCCAATATATGCTCTGAAAGGAAAGGACAAAAAAATCGCCCGATCATGTATTCAAGCAAGTCACGGGAAGAAAAAAAGAACACCTCGCAGACACAGAAAACAGTGAGGTGACGACAGAGGGAAGGGGGTGTGGGGGAGGGTAGCAGAAGGGGAGGGAGTGTAAATGGTGATAGGAGGAGACTTGACCTGGGGTGGCGAACACAGAATATACAAATGATGTATCACAGAATTGTACGCCTGAATCCTATATAATTGTATTAACCAATGCCATTCCAATAAATTCAATAAAAAGAAAACAAATAATAAATTAAAACATAGATCTAAGAATTAGCTAGGAAAATGATATCACAGTTGATAGGTAAGCTTTGTAGGGGCCGATAATTATATTACTATTAGGAAGTAGTTTTGAAGAGAAATTTTTATGGAGAAAATAATGAAGAGTTTGGTTTGTTACCCGTCTGTACAAATTCCAAAGTTACTCATTTTTAATGAGTGGCAGGCTAAAGAAATGCTCATCGTGGTTTAAATATGGTTTTCGCCACACACAAGAAATCTCTTCTTCTGTGGAGGATATGAGTTATAAGTAATGATCCTTTTTAAGAAGTTAAGTAACTCCAGTTTGGGGCTGTTAGACCTGGGAGAGTGGCCGAGATGTTAACCAGCAGAAGTATATCCCTCAGCATCAGGAAGATGTATGAGGCTGTAAGAAGATAAAAATAAGTCCAGCAACACTTAGGATTAGTGTTGTTTGTTGTCATAAATTATCATAAGGACAGTTTCACAATGAAATTGAATGGATTTAAATGTTACCTGGGATACCAGTAAGTACGCATACCACTTAACCACACAGTGTTACTTATAGATTGCTTTTGGGGGGCATGAAACATTAGCTATGTCAACTTAAATCATAACATGGGAGAGCCTTAATTTGGTTTCAGAGTTGGCTCTATTCAAAAATGTTTAGAACATGCTCCTTTATTGCAAAGGAAACCAAACTGCAATTAAAATTCTACATTGATGCTCCGTGTCACCGAGGCCAAGGAGCATTTCACCCGTTTTGCACAAGCGGGAAGATACGCCTTTTCTCTTTACTCTGAACTGTGAGCCTTGCTTTTATTCCCCCGGTGATGCCTGTACTCCAATTACGGGGAAGTAAATGGATTCTGAATTATAATTGCATAATTTTGTGAAAGTAGGACACTGGTAATCCTTCAACTAAGGAAGAAATATGAAACTGACATTTTGAGGGGAAAAACATAGATCTTGTTATGGCAGAAGAGATTTGCAGACCGAATACAAAAACAAAACCCCGCAAAAGGCAACGTCGAAAGAAATGGTGGTTATTAAGACAGTATATCCCGTTCCCCGGTTCACCTCCCAATACTGGGGTGTAGAGAGTTGACTCTCACAGAGTCAGTTGCTCTCTGAAGTGTCCTAGAGAACCAGCTCTGTTCAGCCAACAATGCATCTCAGTGTTGGAGAAACAATGGGATGAAAATTTAAAACTCATGTTAAGAGACGCCAGACCCCGAAAAGTGGAGACCTTGTGTAGGAAGTGCTATCTGTCTGAGAGAGAAGAGGGAGAAACATTTGGAAAGAGTGTCATGATGTACAAAAGTTGAACATATCTATTATTCGAGTTGGCCATTACAAAGCCAGGAACAACTTGTATTTTATCGCGGTGCCGTAAGAGGACACTGCTCTGAGGGTAAGTGTTTCTCCAGGTCTAACACTGCACGGTCAGCATCAGCACTGCGCTCCTGCTACGGGACTGATGGATACTTCAGGGCCATCACCTTTGAGTGGTCTCCCTACTTTTTCTGGCCCAAATTCCTATTTATAAAGTATTTTATGTCTTCCCTTTGTAACTGAAGAAATAATACCTACTTATCGGTGATTTTCTAATATTTTTTTCTTTTTTCTCTGTTGTTCAGTTATAGTTGTCCACGTCTCCCCCCATTACTCTGCCCCTGCCCTACCCACCCCCGCCTCCCTCATGCCATCCTCCCTCCCCCTGCTGTCCTTGTCCCCAAGTCCTTTACACATGCTCCCTGGTGACTCTTCCCCTTCTTTCCCCCGTTACCCGCTCTGCTTACTGTCGGAGACATGGAAGTAAAGAACAATCTACCAATTTTTAAATAAAAAGATAATGTTGCTTTTGGCCTGCTGTTCTATGTGGCACAACAGTTTTAGAAACAGGTAACTCTCACTTACATTTCCTTGAGAAATGCTGCAGGAGCAGCTCTATTTGAATGATTTGGCTTCAGACCTCTGAGGTGTGATATGAAAGCAAGTGGCCATGTTCAGGGGGCATTTATGTATTGCCCTTTGGAATTTTAATGAAGACATTAACATAAACATGACTTTTAAGTCCGTAAGATGTCATGAATTGCTAACAGAGAAAGCGGTGCTAGAATAGAAGCCCTGAATCATTCAAAGTCTTAGATGTGAAGAGACTATAAGAAATCAGCAAAGGCGAATCACAGACTTTGAGCACATCCAACTCTGCATACAAAGAACTCAGAAATACATAGTGGCGTGCAGAGGAAGAAAAAGTTTCCCGGAAGAAGAGCAGTGAGACTGAGCATTAGCGGTTGGACACAGCAACTCGGACGTAAACATCTGTTGCGCTGGAAGCTGTGTGTACCTGGAGTGAGGAGGAAAATGATGAAGAAGAACTGAAGCAACAGACACACTCTTACTTGGGGAGACTTGCTGCGGAGACAGGCGCACGGTTGAGAAAAACTGTGACAAGAAGCAACGAGCTCTACCAAGCAAATGAAGCAATTGGTCTTAACTAACATTTCTGGTCAGAGATCAGCAAGAGAAGAGAGAATGTAAACCCAGGTGCCTCTAGCAGGATACGTGTGGGGGCGGGAGCACACGTGGGCAGGGATCTCTTGCCATTGCTTCTGTCTTCTTGATAGATAGAAACGTGCGCTCAATGGAGGGATGAAAAGGGGATGTTTCAAATTTAAGGAGAGAAGAAAAGGTCTGTAGCAAATTGATTCCCCACTTAACGGAGACTATCATTTCACTGTAACTTCCTGGCCACCAAAGAACACAAATGTTTAGAATCTTGGTTTGGATAGAAAGGAAACCACAGAAATGAGCCACTTATGTGTGTTGCCAAAGACAGTCACATTGTGGGGTGGTAGGCAGTTAGGACTTCAACACACGAGTTTGCAGGGGACACACTCCGGCCCTTAACAAGGAGCAAGAAAGGCATAGAAAAGAGGGTGATCCAGGCAATACTAATTTGAAATGTTTTAAATACAAAGTATGGATCTTTTTATCTGTTAGTTATGTTTGAACTTGTTTTGCATTTAATATTAACTTCTCTCTAAAAACAATGAGTGATCATTTTTGAAAATTTAGAGAACTCCAAGTTTTTATAAGAAGAAGAAAAATGCACACACGCATGCTGTCCCTCCTACTAGTTTTGTTTCTCTGGAGAACCTGCTGACGATGACTGTAAGTTCCTGTTGTTTCAATTTGTTTGTATGCAAACGTTCCATGATGAACACCAGCGTCTCTAGGACTGGCGGGCATTACATGCTTGACCTTCCTACACAACTTGGTGACGCAGCCTGCAGTACCCATTAAACCACCCTCTATTTCTTCTTGACATTTTCAGACAATCAAATTTCATTAGCCACCGATCCTTGTCATTTTTGTTAATTGCCCATGATGTAGGCTCCTTCATTATCCATTTCTGCTGAGCGTCTGTTCTCAAAGTGCTATGTTTTCTCTTTCTTGATTAATCGTCGAACTATCCCAGCCCTTCTCTATTTCTGCGGGGAATTCTCCAGCCCAAATCAATAGGAAGCAAACACGCTTCTTCCTTGGGCTCACCACAAATTATACTGCACTTTCTGCTGTCAGTGGGAGCTAAGCCCTCCGGTGTGGCACAACCCCCAAGCTCTTTGAAATGGAAGCTACGCGTTTTCACAGATTCTAGGGAATTTGCCTCAGTGTTCACTGACATTTATAAATCCAAATTACTAAATTGACCACGTATATAAAAGAAACATAGCCCCATTAGACATAGGGGAATCTCACTGTGTACTTCTCCTAATTTCTATTATGAATGGTGTTTTGGTCATACCTCATGTTTATTGAAAATGCTGGTTCCCATCATAGTGTGTGTTTCCATCTCAAGTGAGATGAAAGTAACACTGTTGAATATGACTTACATTTCTTCCTTTCTTTTCACAGACAATTCTTCCTTATAGGGGAACGATCAATCACCTTTGGCCTGACGGACTAACTCTGCCCAAAATGGTACATGACTAATTCAGTGCCAATTACCATTTTCTAACCATCTATATACAATTCTTATAATCCAAGCCTGAGCAAATAGAACTTTCCTCAGTATTATTTTCTTCAGTTAGGATGAGATAATTACAATATTTTGTTTGTCTATTTGTTTGTCTATTTAACCTCAAGAAGGCTGAAAAGTCATAACACATTTCCTAATATCACCATGAAAAATAATATAAATTCATTATAAATCAATAAGCTCCAAACCAATCTGCAAACAAAAGCTTGCCTTACTATTCTTATGTATCTTAATATTTAGCACACTGCCTGTACATTGCATGACTTTCATAAGTCATTACACCACAAAACTGAGTAGATTAAAGTTAGTCATCCTTTCAGATATGTACCCTCTGGTCCATGTTCTAAGACCTTAAATTTTCAGTTATTCCCTGCAATTCATATTTTCTTGAAATATATTTATTGTGCATGTTTGTATCTCCTGTTTTTAAATACTCATAGGATTATTTTCTAGTATCTAAGAAGATACAATATTAAACTGTTTCTCAACTAGAGCCGATGTTTCCTATAGGGGATATTGACGATACCTAGGGGCGTAGAACGTTTATTGAACGTTCTACAGTGAACAGGGCAGCTTCACACACACACACACACACACACACACACACACACACACACACACGCTGTCTCATCTGGACCAATATCAATAGTCCAGGGATTGAAAATTCCAGTCTATCCGGTTTTGAAACATTTAGTCTTAATGGGTATGGCTTACATGACAATGCCTACTGTCTGCAATTGCCTTTAGCATCAAGACTTCTCAGTGTGAAGCATTTTAGGTTGCTCACAATACGCGTAATGCACTAGCTCACTTCTGAGACTAATCTACGCTGTTAATTGGATTTCTTTGACCAGCCTGTACTTTAATCATCTGCGCATTTAATAGCTGAATCAAAGGTTTGACAATTTTATGTCACGGAAAGGTGCTTCTAATTCCAGGTGACAAATCAGAAATGGTTTTTATGTGCTATTTTTCTCCCACGTTGATATATTTGCATCTTGGATCATTACTTTCCACAACCACAACACATCTTGGCTTTTTCATGCATCCCTAATGAAGACAATTAAAATACTTGGTAGACATTATATGGACGGGATCTCTCTTTAATTGTCCATTGTTTGCTTTCATAGCGATCAGTTACATTAAATGAGCCTTGACATTAAAGAGCAGCTTGATGCTGTTTTTAATTTATCATTTCAGTGGATCCTGACTGCCATTAAAGGTTCGATCGAAGTTGAAAGACCGATGACGTTCTACAAAAGTATTATGAAGAAAAGAATACTTCAAAGAAATATTGAAAAGAAAACTTCAGAGAAAATTTTCCCAAATTAGAAGTGTCTCCTTGGTCTCAGAAAGCAGGGTGATAAATCCGATGAGAATCTGTGAGCTCCTATTTTTCTAAAATAAAATAATTCTAATACCTTCAGGATTGTGTTTCCTAAATAATGCAAGTTGCTGAGATGCCCCCATGGAATAATCATTTAACCTGCATCAGCTGAGTATAAGAAAAGAAATAGTGCGAGTAAGATCACAATGGGCCACTGACCCCAACCTCAACACTGACCTTGTTGTAGAGCGATGGGGGATGAGGCAAACAAAACAGTATGATGACCTAAATGGGGGAGGGTCAGTTGTTGCCAAGTGGTGACAGATCCGATTCATAAAAACAACTTACCCAGATATCTACCTAAAGATCCCTTGGTTTTATATGTTGACCATTAGCAACTCAGTCAATCAAAATGGTGAGGTCAAGTAAGATATATCAACTATTTACACTTGGCCAATAGATTTTTCTTTTTCCTTCCTTCCCTTTGTTTGAATAGATTTGAAGACTGGTGCTCAATTTGGAAGACAAGCATAACATTTTAAAATGTATATTTACACCTTTATATAAGAAAATGATTCAGCTTTGACAATTGTGACAGTTATTTTAGATGTCTAGTTGTCAGGGCCGCTGTGCTCGGATATTGATTAAACATTATTTTGAGGGATTTTTGGATGAGAGTAACATTAAATTGGTGGTTTTGAGGAAAGCAGATGGCCCTCCATAATGTGGGTGGGCCTCATCCGAATGAAGGATTCTTCCAGGAGGTGGCATTTGAACTTGTTAGTGAGGCTAAGTCCTAAGTGAGTGTTGTCAGGATGCGGGAATTCTCTGTTTCTGCCCCAACCCCACGGCCTTCAAATGGAGACTGTCCTGTGGATACATCATGCTGAGAACTATGGGGTCTTGCTTATTCTTGCCTCGGTTCACGGTGGTTCCACACCAGGAGAACCAACCAGGAAACGCCTCAGACCGCCCCCCTACATAAGGAATTCACACAAATAATTATAGTTTGTAAGCCTTCCAAATGTTGTAGTAATCTCACGATAAGGTAACTGTAATCTCATAACAGCCTTTCCCGCAAGATCAGGTGGTCAGCCAAGTCATTCACGTCAGGTCAAGGAACCGATTTTTCCCCCAAAGTTTTCCAACCCTGAGCAAGTGTGAGCTTCAGTTGTTCAGTTTCGCGACTGCACGGCTTTGTGACTTTCGCACACATTTAATACTCTAAACTGAACTTACTTTAGGGGAATGGTATACACATTCACTGTCACATGACCAGCATTGCCAAACTCATTATTCTGTCATTATGATGTATGGACCTTGCATCTCAGTCTTATTGGCTGTTTCTTTTTGCCTAATCAGAGTCTCATGATAATTAATATGGTATCTAGATGTTTCATCTGCATGGAGATGAGGAATTGAACCCATGCAGTTGATTTTATTCTTTGGAACATGTGGTTAATTTATCATTTTGGCACACACGCTCAAACTTTTTAAAATTAGTTATTGTGATGATTGGTGCTGTTAATTAGACCTTTATATTTTGTTAGAGCTATTCATATTTATCTGGTTAATGTTATTCACCCACATACATATGCATTATAAACCATCTGCCAACATTCATAATCGCCTATGTATATTTTACTTCCTTATTAATATTCACAAATATTAAACATACACTATGGTGTTTACTTTTATGTGATGTGAAATTACCATTTGCCATTCTTGTGCTACATCTTTGAACTTTTTGCATATTTCTCTGACTTAAGGATCTTACAGAAACTTTTTTTTACTAGAAAAGGCTAATGCCACTACTTCCACAATAACGAATTTCAATTGCTTGCTTCCCTTCCCACAAACACACTAGAACTTGGGACATTGGTAGATGTTTCAGACACATCTTGCTTTCTGGTAGCTAACTCTGTGGACTAAGCACAGATTCATGGAGTCTTGGTTTCTTGTCCTGGGAGAGTCATAGAAGAATAAGTGTGTGTCGTGTTTGTGACCGGTGAACTCAAAGTGGCTTGGGGCTCCTGGGAGACTACTTTTAGGAAAAGAGCAGGAAATGTGTTTATTTTATTTTATTTTATTTTTTATTTTAATTGTTGTTGCAGTACAATTTTCTATCTTTTACTCCCATCCCAGCCCACCCACCCAGCCCTCCCCTCCTCCCTCCCATTTCCACCTGCCCCTAGTTTTTATCCATGTGTCCTTTATACTTGTTCCTGTAAACCCTTCCCTTTTCCCCTGAAATTCCCCTGAAATTCCCTCTCCTCTCCCCTCTGAACTCTGTGGTGAAAGACAAATACCATGTGATCTCACCTTTAACAGGAACCTAAACAACAAAACAAGGAAACAAGCAAAATATAACCAAAGACACTGAAATGGAGGAAACATGTTTTTAAAGTCCTGATTTATATTAACTTTTTGATTGGTTACAACATTCTAAAATATTTTAACTTTTAGACTTCTAGTTCTCCTATAATGAATGAGCTTTTGCTATACCACTGTTCTAGCACTGAACAATTAAGAAAAGTCAGATGCCCACACAATACACAAACACACACACACACACACATGCAAATTTGTGTGTGTCAGAAGAATAAAACCTATAGGGCCCACACTCCTGTGAGGGGAGAACTTAAGATCAGTGCATTAGCCTTCTGCTGCTGTCACATTCTCCTAGGACACTTGCCCAACCTTGGCTTAAGGCACGAGGCTAGAAGAATCAGGGCAGAAGGCCACTGCAGAACTTCCACGGCTGAGGGACAGGGTCGTCAGTAGGACAAGTTACCAGATTTCCATTTTCCATCTCTTTCTCTGAAAACACAAACTCGTCACAAACAGCTCTCCTTCCCAATATTCATGGGAGACAGCCCTGTTCTAGTACCTCAAGTTCTGTCTTTTCTGCCACTATTATCGTTTCTCTCATTGTCTACAGTTTGACCATTCAACCAGTGTTACATTTTTTTTTTACCGTAGTACCTCAGTTCCTTTACCAATTCATGTGTTAGAATATGTGAGAGTATGCCCTGGCTGGCGTAGCTCAGTGGATTGAGCGCGGGCTGGGAACCAAAGTGTCCCAGGTTCGATTCCCAGCCAGGGTACATGCCTGGGTTGCAGGCCATGACCCCCAGCAGCCGCACATTGATGTTTCTCTCTCTCTCTCTCTCTTTCTCTCTCTCTCTCTCTCCCTCCCTTCCCTCTCTAAAAATAAATAAAGTATTATAAAAAAGAATATGCGAGAGTATGCGGATGTACAGAGAAACCCCTGACCAGCTACAGAGTTGTCAGAGGTGTGGCGCACTCGCGCACATCCCGGTATGTTTCTCATGACGCCCCGCAGCACCTCCACCTGGCTCAGGCGGTACCTCGGGAACCGGGGGTCTTGGGGTTCTTTTGTCACTTCGTCATCTCCATGTCTCTCTACCTTGGTCATGCATCAGGAGCTGAGCAAATTGCAGTTTTGAGTATCGTCCCCTAAATGCCTCTCTGTAGATGAGACAGAATTATTTCTCATTGTCCTCTTGGTCATCTGTATTTTCAGAGACAAATGCACCTACCAAGAAGCTAAGAAACTTGAAGTAGCATACAGATACTCAATTGCCAATAGATAGCTCCCTCGCCTCAGGCCAAGAATTTTAATAGTGATTTTAAAGAAATGCTATCCAAGTAAATCTCTTAATAATCAAAAAGTTCTTAGATTGGACCGTCTTTTTCTCCACATTTGTTATCTGAATAATAGAAACAACGTTAGTGGAATCAGATATAAATACAATGACCCGGTAGCATGACCGAAGTTATTATGAAGCCTCCTCCTGCCCTGGGGCCACCTCCTCCATGACCACCACCACCAGCCTATCATTGGACTGTTGCCTGAAAGCATAACTGAATTGCTATTATTTAAATAACTCTATTTTGTGGTTCCTTTGTGATAGCAGCTTAGTCTTCCATCTAGATAATAGACAAAATACTAGTGA
Organism: Phyllostomus hastatus; assembly: GCF_019186645.2. Classification (NCBI taxonomy): domain Eukaryota; kingdom Metazoa; phylum Chordata; class Mammalia; order Chiroptera; family Phyllostomidae; genus Phyllostomus; species Phyllostomus hastatus. Next base: position 18,693,149 of record NW_025333607.1, on the reverse strand, counting down.
AACGTTGAAATTGAAGTGATACTTGAATGAAACCAAAAATACATGACCATGATATGTTCCTTAGGCATTGGACAACAGGGAAACGAGGGATGTGGCCTTGGAGACTTGTGATCTGTGTTATGTCACCGCAAAATCTGACGGCACTGCCGCCTGTGGGCACTGGGAAAGCTCTGCATTCAACGGTGGCTACAATGCTACGGAATGCAGTCTGAATGCCAGCTTGCAGGCAAAACTGGAAGGAAGTAGGGGTTCTGCTGAAGAAAAAAAAACAATGTTCTGCCTGCAATGTGCAATCAAATGTTTGTGAAATCCCAGAATCTGAAGATTTGGTGTCGCAGAAAATATTTGTAACTATGAGGGGTGATAGGTACCACCTGGACTTACTATGGTGATCATTTTGCAACATATACAAGTACCAGATCATTATATTGCACTCCTGAAACAAATACAATGTTTTATCAGTTATACCTCAATGAAAGTAAACAGATGAAAAATATTTTAATATTAATAAAAATGAATGTTATATATAGCATAATAAGTAGTTAAAGAGTATTGCATTATTGTTTAAAAATATGATGCATCAAACTGTTTTCATACCTACCTTCTCAGTTTCTTTTAAATTCTGTATTTTGTAATAATATTGTTATAGGATGTTAAATTTTAAAAAAATTAAATAACTTCCCAGGGAAACTCCAGAAATGTCAATTTTAACAAATGAAATCTGTATTATTTGTACACTCACAATATAATTTCCAACTATGTCTATTTAATATGCACGCTTCAAAGACATGGAAGTAATCAGGAGGGTTTTGATATATTAAATAGCTTAAAAATCTATACCATCCTAATTAGAATGAAACTTTGTCTGTCAAGAATATATTTATCATTATTCATGCATGCATTCTATGATGTTTTTATAGTCTTATTATGAGGCAGACAGTCGTCAAGATGCTGAGAATCAGACAGCAAGCAAACCGGTTTAGGTGCTTTCTTTAACGGAGTTTATATTCCAGTGTGGAGTGACGGCGATGCAGCTCCAAGTTCTCACGTGGGCAGCTGCCGAAGCCGTGTCCTCCTGCTCTTAACTGCAGGACCTCCTGGAAAGGACCACCTCGGCTGAGCCGCGTTAGGCAAGGCCTGCTTCCGAGCACGGGGGACTGGCGCAAATACTTCATGCCAAGGAGGATAACGATCACTGTCACAAAGACCCACTCATCTACTGGAAGGCTTCAATAGGGCAAATGGAACGATTCACGGTTTAACAAGTTCACTGTGACTGCAGTGAGAGAAGAGATTTTTGGACATAACAATTAAAGAAGGGAGATGAGACATGACCTACTACACTAGTTTAAATGAAATGCCCTAATAAGCTTGATCCGTATGTCCAGTGTGGAAACAAAAGAGAGACATTGTGGAGCAATGAGTACACTCTGAAGTTGGAGGGAAAACGGGAATGTGTGTATGATTTCGACAGAAGCTGTGGTCTGAGAAAAAGAGAAAACAAAGGAACCAGGAGGGGAAACTGATCAGGAAATTACATTGTCATACTTTGAAATACATACTTTAGAAGATTTAGGTGAAAATCATTGTATAATTATGCCACGTGGCAGTTAGATATCATAGTTAAATGATATACTCACAAGGAGACTTCTAGAAATAATATATCAATATAATCTGTAGAGTTAGTTATTATGTCAAGAGTTTAATAGAATATTTTCAAACATGCCAATTTCAATTATTATAGCAAATTGAGTCCCCACAGTTGTCTAAAAACAGGTCTAGAATAAACATGAATGGATTAAAAAATAGCTACCAGATTGACTCAAAATAATCATTCAGTTAAGTCTAGCAGCAGGCTATAATTTTTATTGCCTTTATTTGCAGGATAGTTTTTAATATTTCTCATTTATTACCATTAAGTACTTTACTGTTTACATTTTATCTCATTTCTCTTGGAAATCATTTTTAATGAATGGTCCTCATGTTGATGAATATTTGAACATGAGCATCTCTGATTGGTAAATATCATAAGGCAGAAATCCTGAAGGAATTAAGAACATTTTTCTCACTAACAGTCTACTTTTCACTGCCAAGAGGGACCAATTTTTACACACAGTTAAATCTGATTCTGTGGCATTTAAACAGCATATAATAAAGTGTATTGCCAATTCATAAGTTAAATATCATGAGGATTAGTGTAAAATTGGGTCAGTCTTGAATATTTGTAATTAAAGTTGTTAGTGCCTTGTAAAACAAAATATATAATTACAAGAGATCTCACTTTTTACATTGTTATTTAATTTGAGCCAGCCCCAATGATTTATGAGCATCTTAAAAATGTGTAAATATAAGTATCTCTATGGTTTGAGTTGCACTGGGAATGTTTTTAACTTGATAAAATATATTCTATAGTCATGTAATAAAACTATATACCTATACCCATGGCCCGCCAAAAACAATGGGTTGGATATGTAAAAACGCCTGTTTTTTTTTCTATCATCACTAATTACTTAAAAACCTAAATTAAATAAATGTGTGCCTATGAAATATAATTTTGTACATTGCCTATACCCCTTACATATATTTTTAAAATTAATTCAGTTCAATAATAAATCATTGAGGGAAACATTATTTATTTATATCACCAAAATTAAATAAAACGTCATTTTTAAACTAAACAATGGTGATATTATATCTGGAATATATATGCATACATGGAATTAATACATCAAAGATTTTGATTTCTATGAATATAATGAGGAAACATCTGTATGTTATATATGTTATTATAACTTTATAATTTAATTTTAGTGAAATCTAAATTTTTAACCCATATATTTTTATCATACATGTGTACATAAATGGAGGAAATCAGCAATTCAACATATACATGTGCATTTTTCAGGGAAGTAAGAATTATGTAAATGCTAACATTGCAAATAAAACTTACAGGGTTTATTTTCCATGAGCACAGGTCCTTTATTTAAGCCATTCTTGAACTTGGACCCCACAATCTTGAGGTGGCAACTGCACTCCCCAAATTTTAAAAGCTTAAAATACAACATAGCTCTTAAAACTTGAAAACACATCGCAAAGAATTCCGAAACCAATCTGTGTCAGGCCAGATATCACATTTCTAGTGAGTTACATAGCACGGGCTCTGTGTAATGCCCCTGGGACTCCGAAATGTCATTTCGAAGTCCCAAAGTTGGTGCTCTACGCTTTAATGTCATTTACAAGTTTTCTTTACAGACACTCGTACTGGCATGTAGTGTATCAGTGAATTACATTGTGTCCTTTTTTTTTTTAAGCACAAAAGTACCGGAAAGTGAAACCATGTGTTTCTAAAACGTGGTGGAGCTTGGGCCAAAGAGACTGTCTCAGAATGTCATTTTCACATCTTCATAATTTATCAGAAACTGGGAAGCCGCCGAACATTTACCAGTATCTCCTACATGTCAGACAATGCTAGATGCTTTACATAGTTTTTAACACTTTTTAAAAAGTGCAACATAGATACAAAAAAAATAAAGCACAATAGCTGTGGATGTCCATTAATTTATTTTTAGGTGAACAGAAGTGCGATTAATTCTAAAAAGCTATCAGTCAAGAACAGTAAACTGAAACATCACTCCAAGCCTAACTCGAATTCCCAAGTGCCCTGTGACCACTGTTAGTCTCTGCCCACACAGGGACACTCCTAAATCCTCACTGTTTTTAGAATTTATATAAGAAGGATCACACACTAGGTATTTATTTGGGTTTGTGCCTTTTTCTCTGACATATTAGTAAGTTTTGGGTAAAACTGCATGTAGCTCTTTTTGTTATGCTAGAATATCCCATTAGTGAATACATCATGATTTATTTATCTATTCTGCTTTTCCTGGGCATTTGGTTAATTTCCTGGCTTTGATGGTCATGAATAGTGTTATTGTCTATATCCTTATGTGCATATTATTGTGAGTGCATATGGGTTTCTGATGGCCATGTACCTATGAATTTAACTGCAAAATCCTAGGGAACATTAAGGGGAGGTCATGTATCAAAATCATACTCACAATTTCTCCAAAAGGAATGCCTTCAGGACTTTTAGTCTATTTTCAGTAATAATAGTAATTATGGAAAATTATCATTTTGATTTTTGGGCAATATGAAAATCTTATTAAGAAGTGGACCTGGAGAAGATGACAGGTAATAAAGCCACATAATGCCATTTTGTTTGAAAAAAGTATAAAACATAAAATATCTGTAAAAACAGTGAAGAAGGTAAATTTCAAAATTACCTGGAACAGGTATAATTATATACATAGGTAGATAGACTTTTGAAGAGAAAACTAAGGAATGCTGAACTTTGAGGTATTTAATTTCAACTGAATGGCCAACCTAGGGATATAGTTTTACATTAGACTATTTAAAATCATTTTAATATTTTGAATATGAATAATGATGGTTTATATTCTCAAGACTGTTCTCCATCCCTCATTTCAGAGTAGAGCATGTGTCTAGGAAATAGAATGAAAACTAGGTAGTTTTAAATCTGAAAACAAGAATGATAAACCAACAGAGAAAATTTCCTTTGCATTTAAAAAAAATATGAGATGCACTGATAAATAGATGCTATTTTAAAGATATAAATTTATGCCATAAAATAAATCTGAACAACAATAAATAGGAAGACTTATTCAATTAACTACAGAGTAGCAGAGCTGGAGAAACACTCAACACTTAAACTCTGTACAGAACGGAGCATGTCTGCAATAGCCCCATGACAGGAGAATGACCTTGAACCTTGTGCTGTTTTCTCAGCTCACACAGACGCTACACAGAGAGCACAATGAATTTTACACTGTTTCAAAAATGTCTAGTTCATGTTGGAGGTAATTGTTATTAATTTGTGATGTCATAAGCAAACATGAGAAATTCATGTTTATTTTAATGACATATTATAAATAAAATAGATTATATTAATACTATATATACATATATGGGAATTAAAATAAATATAGGATTTTGAAAAGACTTTTCTGAAAAAAATCTAAATAGGCTTCATAGAGAAGTTGAAACACAAAAAAATTGTCCAGCTTTTTATATCAACTTCAACCTTTTATTTTTTACTCACTTGTTACTGATTTGATACATTTCACGAAATTAATGGAATCAATAGCTTCTATGGCTACAAAAGCAGCTATTGTTTCTGACTCTTTGTTTTTCAATGTTCCGACTTTGTTTTCTTTTTCATCCCTAAATGACTGAACCAGTAGACCCCACAAAAGACCAGCAGCAATGGTGAGACATGGCTGGCTGTGGTGACAGGGTGAGAATTTATCCAGGGTGGGGCTTGTCCTCACGGCCTGTACTTCTAACTGCGAATCCTGCTTTATCTGCTTCACTCCTGGTATAAACCATTGACATTTCTGGAGGGAGGGAGGGAGGGAGGGAGGAGAGCATAAAGGGGGGATAAATGGTGATGGAAGGAGACTTGACTTGGGGTGATGAACACACACTACAATATACAGATGATGCGTTATAGAAGTGTCCACCTGAAGCCTATATAATTGCATTAACCAACGTCATCTTAATAAATACAAAAAGGAAAAATAAATAAAATTTTGTTGTGTATTCAAGTTTTCATCACTTGTATCATCCTTGTGAGTTTCACTAAAGTCATTCATTAAAATGTTAATTAAAATTTCATTTTATGGCCAACAACTTCAGTTTGAATTACATTCTTCCAGAATTTGCTTACAAATCTATTAAAATAGAAAGGTTTTAAATGAATGAATTAGCAGGTACATTTAGCATGAAGAAAACCAAGGAGTATGACAGCTACAACACTTCATAGTTACATTTTACAGGGGAAAACTGAAGAAAATGTGTGTATTATTTAATTTATTCATGAAAATTAGCATAGGCTATATATTCTGGCACTGAAATAAAATATTTTCTAGGACAACTTAAATTTAGATTCCAATGTAGAGCTGAAATACTGTACTTCTTTGAATACCTTATTCTGGATACTACAAGACAAATTATTTTATAATCTTTCATACAATACACAGTAGAAAAGTTTGGGGAAAAATTTAAGTTGATAGGAAATTTTATACTTTACTGATTTTTTAATATTCAGTGACTATTTTATCAAGAAATAGACTGGCAATACCAGCTCAGGGCATTCCGTAATGACTGCACTTAATGAAATTCAGAGGGAAGGTGGCATAGATATCAATGGCTGAAGAACTCATTCAAAATGTGGGAAAAAGAGGCCCATAAATGTGAGTCAGTGACAAACACAGGTCTAGAATCCAGAATTTTCTTTCTGCCTAGCCCAGTTCTCTTTCCCTAAAGATAGCTTCTAAACAAAACAAAACAAAACAAAAGCAATAATAAAGCATAACATATCTATGTTTTTTCAAATAATATAAAGTATATACATAAGACCTCAATATATATATAAAACTCCACAATTTACAAAAATACTAGTTGATGCTCAAGACATTCTATATGCCATCATTCGAGTTAGAATTTTTGTGTAATTAGTACTAGAATTAAGACCAGTAGCATATTTAACATTGAAGCTTCCTCAAAATCTAACATGGACATTAATAAACAAATGGATGCCATAATATCATCTATATCACCCATGAACTTCCTTCTAAGCTCGCTCAATAATTACAGATTTTCCCTTTTAAAGATTTTTATTTATTTCTAGAAAGAGAGGAATGGAGGGAGAAAGAGGGGGAGAGAAACACCAACCTGTGGTTGCCTCTTGCACACCCCCAACTGGGGATCTGGCCTGCAACCCAGGCATGTGCCCTGACTGGGGATTGAACTGGCGACCCTTTGATTTACAGACTGGCACTCGATCCACTGAGCCATGCCAGCCAGGCTACTTACAGGATTTCCCATCTGATCCAATTCACGTACTAAAATTTCCAGAAGGACTTTATGTAATGATGTTGAGGTGAGGATAATGTGCTTAACTGATAAAATACCAGCTTCTCACAGCATCTTAAAATGAGCCACCTACTTTTACATGGTGATATGCATCTGTTTCTGCCAGTTATAGAGCGAGTCTCCTGCTGAAATAAAGATACTAATGTTCAAAAATTAAAAATTAGTAGAAGGCAGATTTTTTTATCCCCACTGCTTTTGGATAAGATACTGGCAATCAACAGCAGGAGGTAAATCCATCTCAAATCCAATTATAAATAAAATACAAGCATTCTTCCCATCTATTGCTTAAAAAATAAGAAGTTACATCAATTATAGCAGAATAGAAACAATTGCAAAATTGAGTTCCAACGAATGTGTATGGGTAATCACTTTTCTTTTGAAAAGTTTTGTAGAGTATTCCCATGGAAACTCAAAAAGTTCTTGTCAAATGCTAGGCACAAATACATAGATGGAAAAACATACCATGTCTTCTAGTTGCTTATTTAAACCTTATTAGACTAAGATAGCCAATTAAAGCACATCAGTTTTATTTCAAATAATCAATTTATTCATCTGCTTTATTCTACCTTCTACCCAATATAATTGAAATAATAATTTTTTAAAAATTTCTTTTTTTTAAGATTTTATTTATTTATTTTTTAGAGGGAAGGGAGGGAGAAAGAGAGAGAGAGAAACATCAATGTGCGGTTGCTGGGGGCCGTGGCCTGCAACCCAGGCATGTGCACTGACTGGGAATTGAACCTGCGATGCTTTGGTTCGCAGCCCGCGCTCAATCCACTGAGCTACACCAGCCAGGGCTGAAATAATGCATTTTTAAAGGTAGAGAGATATAATTGTTTTGAAAAGGCATACAGACCAAGACGCGTGCTGATATAATAATAAAAACTAAGCATACGCTCTGAACCTGAAAGTGAAATACAACTATATAAAGCCATACATTGTGTTCTAGGGTAACCTGTTGGTTAACTGTAGGACATATTTGGCTCTAGAGGTCTATATAGATTACTATATCATGAATCACTTTATTTACTTTAAATGATGTCAACAAAGGTAAAGGGAAGTATATGTTTGGCAAACATGTTAAACTTACTACTAAAGAGTATACCTGTTTTAAGTTTCTCAGAAACAAAAGAGAAGCCCTGGCTGGTGTAGTTCAGTGGATTGAGCGCATGTTGCGAACCAAAGTATCGCAGGTTCGATTCCCAGCCAGGGCACATGCCTGGGTTGCAGACCATGGCCCCCAGCAACCGCACATTGATGTTTCCCTCTCTCTTTCTCCCTCCCTTCCCTCTCTAAAAATAAATAAATAAAATCTTTTAAAAAAAAGAAACAAAAGAGGTAATAGGTGCTATACTATAGGTACAGTAGAGTCAAGAACTTGAGAACACTGGTGAAAAGTACAGGCTGTGGGTCCAGAGGTCCTGGGTTTGCATCCTAGCCCTGCTATAAGGCAGAGCACAGCTACAGGCTGTGTGACGAGAGCAAACGTGTCCACACGGAGAGCAGCAGCAGGGCCTCATCCTACAGGGCTCTGCACCCCAGTGACTCGGGGCCCTCTCTTCAGGAATGTGTGTGTCTGTTTGCTTGTTTGTTTTTACTGGTTGATTTGAGAAAGAGACAGAGATTCGTTTTCCCACCAACTTATACATTCATTGATTGACTCTTGTATGTGCCCTGACCGGGGATTGAACCCCGAGACCTTGGTGTATTGGGGCGATGTCCTAACCAACTGAGCTGCCTGGCTAGGGAAGATCTTCAGATATGTTAAAGGAAAGAGTGATATAATCAGTGTTGTTTTCCAGAAAGATTATTCTAGTAATAGCGAAGTAAAGGACTGAAGAAGATAATAAGGTGGCTGAGTATATCTGTCAGGAAACAACTCAATATTTAAAATGAAGTTCCTGGTAGCGCAGCTAATTCAGAGTGACAAGGACAGAGAAGTGGGTGGATGAGAATGAAATTACAGATGCAGAGTCGATATTTATGATAGCAGACATTTGTTACTGTTTGAAGATGGGGAAACCGAGGCACAGGGCGCTGAAGCAACTTTCCCAAGGCCGTAGAGCTAATGGCAGAGCTGTGACCTGAACCTCAGTAATTAGCTCCAGAGTCTACGTTATTAGCTTTATTCATTAGCAGGAGCGTTAACTGCACATGATCAGTAGAGAACAGAGAGGTAATAAATGATTTCCCTTATTGCAGGCATAGGTAACTGCGGAGTGGGGACGACATTCAATGCAATAATGACCACGTGTAGAGGAAGAGACCAGTTTGTCTACAAGTAAGCAAATGACTACAGCACACTGGCTGCATCCCGGGGATGATCTTAGGGCCGGAGTTTCACGGTGCTTTACTCAGGAACTTAGGACGAAACAGTAGTCCCCAACTGGTACAGACCTCTTCTCACATCAGGGGAGGAAAACGGGAGTAACAGAGTCACGTAATGGCTCGTCAACGGTCTGCGCAGGCCGTCTAGATTCATGCAAGGCGACAAGCATTTCCCCCCACGCCGGGAGGCGCTGGAGTGCAGTCCTGTAAAGCTAGGCCTGGCAAAGGGGTGGGGATGTTTTGAACAAAAACACAGCCAACAATAGAGGCAGGAGAATCCCACCAGCCGCCACAGCGAGGGCGAAATGAGAATGTCCTGAGCCAGGAGTGAGCCGGCATGCTCAAAGGACCTGGCGGAGGGAGAAAATGAGTTTGGCTGACTCATACTGAGTTTGAGACAGCTTTGTAGCAGCTCACGCTTGCGGTAGACGGTCAGAGATAACTTTCCCATAATTAGAAATAAAACTTAAGGGGGAGGAAACCAGTTTCAAAGGAAGGTCAGGGATGAAAGGGAATTAAATAAAGCCACTGTCTAGAGATCATGAAGAAAGGACGGTGACCCCCGGGGCGGTGAGAGGTAACTGAGTCTCACATCTTCAGTCGTGTGCTGGTTTAAAAAATGATGTTTCCCCCTGAAAGTGTATCACACGTTTCACTTCTTAGTATGGCTGGAACATAATTCAAGTTTCTTCCATTATTAAGAATAAGCACTAAGGATGCTAATCATCAGATCCATTTTAGATGTTTATTCTCTTAAGTTCAGTCATCTGACACTGGTATTACAGCAGATAAATAATCCCTTTTTGACCCGGATAATTGACTCCTATTGATGGGCAGTGAGCTAGATAGCAGCGTAGCCAAAATTAACTGTGTGTCTGAAACAAGGAGAAATCTGCTCTCAGTGGGATCCACGGCTTTTCTAAGAAATAAAGCACCTGCATCTTAGCACACGTGAAATAAACACAGGGATTTTAATACGGTAGATATTTTCAAATTCCCTGAGATGTATCAGAAGGACCACCTGTGTTGCTCAAGCATTTCCAACAAGCACGGAAGGCTGAGTACAGCAGAGGAGTGGAGGGGAAGGGAGAAAAACGATGGTGCCGTCGGTGTGACGAGGGAGAGGCTGGGTGGGGGTGCCCGTCCCGAGGCAGGTGTTCAGTATCGCTCGTTTAAAAAATACTGCATTTTTACAGACTTCGTCAAATTTAAAAGACGCGGAAATACCACCCCACCCTCCAAACTCCTTCCTCGAAAAGTCGTGTGGAACATAATGGGTGAACCGGCCGCGGGGTATAGAGCACAAGCGGAGAGGTTGGCCAGAGAGAGGTGCATGCATTTATCCATCGGGATAGACAAAGAAAGGCTGGAAACAGGTAATGACCGAATGGGGGAAGCGAGTTCCCAGAACTCCCTCCAGGAGGGTCGCCCTCTGTTTTGTCACTGAAGCACCCGGATATTCAAGGGCCAAGAGAAAATGTGGAGCGAATGGAATAGGGACATTGTTGACAGCCACGGTGGGAAATAAAGTAAGGGCAGTGTCATCTAACGTATACTGCAAAGTGTTGTAAAAGCCTCCACTGCAGTATTGAACCCACATTCCAATATTGCTTTATTTTTACTTCCTACATGCATACAGAGGTCCCGAGACGCACCACTCTTAACAAGGTTGTGTTTCTATCATGTGTCCTTTTGACCCCAAATCTCATATCCTTACTTAAAACACTATATGAGGACACGAAACTTTCCCATCTTTGCTATTGGCAAAGTATAGCAAAGGATAGAAAGCTCATTGTGAAGGGAAGAGCATAAATTGGTGGTGGCATCAGCTACTGCATTTCAGGCAAGTTCTCAGAAGTGCCCAGCATCCTTCCTGGAACAGAGAGATGAGGGGACAGAGATGGTCCAGGGGTGATGAGCGGTAGGTCAGTACTCAATTCCAGATAGAAATTAGAATTATGATGTATTAGGCGTCCAAGGGGTGGGGCCGAACTAAAGGCTGATTGATAACTTGACATACAGTCAGGAACGCAATACATATTATCGATGAGGTTAAAGCACGGGTGTGGCGGGCACAAAAGCATCAGACAGGGGGATAAGGCAATGAGATCTTGTAATTCAGCTTGGACTAAACAGCTCAGGATTCCAAGACTTATGGAGGATCCCTCGAAACCATTTGTGTAATAAAGTACAAAGTAGAAATATATGTTCCTAATTATTTATAGCTGTCGAGCTTTAGGACATAAAAGTAGTTTTAAATATTTAGATAATATTAATATTGAAGACAAGAGGTGAAAAGGACAGCAAAGCCGTGCGCGTGCACGTGAAAAGCAGGCTATTTTTATTCGGATTGTCGCTGCAGACTCTCACACCTGCGGCTCTCCCAGTCGTATCTGTGATTCACATTTTTAATAGGATCCGAGTGGCATCTCATTTGCAGAGATAAACTGAAGCTAATACTTAAAGAATATGAGATTAAAAAAAAAAACTAACCAAACTTTCCAACAACATAAAACAGATTGAACGTCCCTGAATAAAATTGTTATTTCTCTCAGACATAATTGGATTTTCTCCATTTTTCTGCTTTTGGAATTCCTACTCAACCTTCAAAAACAGATTCATCTTTCTTTTTCTGTAAAAAAAATCCCTGTACATTCCTAAACACTTCGTTTACTGCACCTCAAAGATGAGTTTAACCTTGGCTAGCAATACCTTGTAGAAATCCGTACCATGTCCACTGCTACATTTTTATGTCTGTGTACACATTTGTCAGTCTTCTTGACAGTGAGCATTATTTCCTCTCTCTCATTAAAAAAATAATAATTATATTTTTGTGTTGATTTGTTTTTGTTTTGTAGATAACTATTCTTTCTGGTTTACTAAAGTTTTTTTAAATAATAAAATAATGCATATTTATTTTCTCATCAAGGGGGATATATTCATATTTTCAATGACACTTTTTACTATCATAAATAAAGCTCTAATAAATATGCCCATGCATATTTCAATATCCAATTGTGGATATATTTCTGGAAAACAACTGAATGATTTAATAAACCATGAAGAATGTTTTCATTATTTTTACTTTTCAGATAAGGAATCAGGATTTAGAGAAGTTATTATTTCTTGCCCATAGTCATTCATTAGAAAGTGGTTGGTACAAAGTATTAAAAGACAAATTTCAAATCCACTTAGGTTACAAGTCCATTTGTAACCTAACATAAACCTGATGCTACTTTTGTATTTCCTGATATTACTTAAAGTAAGAGATCAATGATACAGAGATATCACTGATGTTGTAAGTCACGAAAATGAATTGTAAATTTCAGTATCTCATTAAATACAGAGAAGCACTTCTCCCTAAAACTGGACTTCACATAAAGTGGAAGGTGGCTTGAAATATATTCTGAGCAACAGACTACTTGGTTTTAAATAAGTTATAATTCAATGTCCACACAATTGCTTACTTGTCAAATGCAATGGTCATCACCTCTGCCTTACAGGAGCAGTAGTAGCATACATTTATACAGAGCACCTGTTGTAGAAAGCACAGGTCTAAGCATAATCCTTCTTGATCTCATAGTATTCCTATTAGATGAATACACTGAATTCCCTCCCCCTTCCTCTCTTCCCTCTTTCCTCGCTCTCTCCCTTCCTTCCACTACTTTTTCTTGGTAAACTATGTGAAAGTGGGAGGCATGGAGAAATTCAGAGATGAACTGAAAGCCACACAGATACAAGTGGTTGCAGAAGGACTTCAACACAGACAGTCTGATTCAGAGCCTGTCACTCAAGCCATAGAGCAAAACACCTCATACTCTGGTTTGTGTTGAAGATGAACTTCAATGCCTCTGGAAATGTCTTTCAAATCAACAGGAAAATAAAAATTTTCCACTGTTTCTCAAGAAAAGGATCTTATTCACACATGTACCTGCTCCTTCACTAATTTTATCAACATAAAATTGGAACTTGAACTTTTGAAGCAAATGTACATCGACAAAGCAGTTTTTTAAAAAATAATTCAGTATATTTTAAAGCATTTTGACTAGGAACATTTCAATACACTTGCCTTAGAAAATGTGTATTCGGAAATGAGAAATATTCATGAGGTATGAAAATCAATGTCATAAAAACATAGAAGAGCATGCTGTCATTTTATTGTGTTTAAGCATGGAATTGGATGTAGTCACCTGCATGCCACAAAAAGTTATAACATTATAATTTGCAAAACAGAGCAAAATGTATAAAAATATACATGGCCAGAATAAACCTTGTAAATTTACTGCTTCAATCTTCAAAATCCTATGTATTGTAGAATTTTAAAAATTATGTGCACACTAACTGATGATCATTATATCAAGATTTTGCTACAGAGCTGAAATTAAGCTCCATTCAAAGTTGTATGGCAAACAATGGTGCATCTTTACAAGCTCCTGATATCCTGGAAAACACCTTCCGAAGTACAGAAGGGTGTCTATTATATTTGCAGTGATTATGATAGTAACTATATTGCTATCATTGTGATGATTACCAGCACTTCTAGTCCCTGGAGACATAAGCAGGCTGTACCCTGATGCTTTGAATCACAAAGGGGAGAACTACAGCCCGGTGAGTACATTCGTAGGGCTGGGAAAGTGACAGCCGGGAGGAGGAGGCAGTGCCTGGAGGTGGTGGTGGTTTCACAAGGCACAGTGAAGGCACATTCAGTGAAAGCCGGTTGTCTGTCCTACGTCATCAGTGCGGTGTCTTCAGACCTCACTACATCTCACCTGCCCAAAAACCCCCTTTGAAGGAGAAAGGCGACGATGCATTAATATGTTATCTGGAAGCCAAATCTATATAAAACAGGAATTATGAAATGTCTTTCTTTCCTACCTGGTCAAAGAAGCTAAATGGACTAGGAGGACTGTATTCATTGGGAACACTACTGAACTTTTGCTGGTGAAGGTTTTTTTTTTAATTAATTGTATCAGTGACATTCAATGTATGGATGTTCAATTTTTGGCAAAATGGACTGAATTGACCAAATAAAAATGTTGATAGTTTTAAATTTTCCTTAGTGGAAATGCCTATATTTTGCAGTTTTTCAGACAGATGAGTTTTAAACTTCTGCCCTTTATAGAGGTAAGTTTTTATAAAATAGATGAACTTTCTGAATATTTAACTTAACATCAATTTTCTATTTTGACTCAGTACAATTTCATGAGGCAAAGGGATTTAAACACACATACATCATCACTGCTGAAAATTTTACAAAATCCCACCAACCTGGATTTTACCTAAGCAACAAAAACAGTAACATGCCAGAAAATGCTGTTCTAAAATACATTACATTCTGAAACACAGTTAGAATTATGCTTTGCAAGTAACTTAAAAGTCTCCCTTGGCTTCCATTAGATTTTACAAAAAATCAATGTGACTACCTTTATTTTCTTCCAGTGGATTAGTTGGTCTGAATATATGCAAACATGAGGCTAATTATTCTTTTTTTAAGATTTTATTTTATTTTATTTTTTAGAGAGGGAGGGGAGGGAGAAAGAGAGAGAGAGAGAAACATCAATGTGCAGTTGCTGGGGGCCGTGGCCTGCAACCCAGGCATGTGCCCTGACTGGGAATCGAACCTGCGATGCTTTGGTTTGTACCATGCTCAATCCACTGAGCTACACCAGCCAGGGCTAGGGGCTAATTATTCTTCAAGTGCACACAATAGTGGCAGATCAAATAGTAACAGGAAATGAGGAAGACCTCAGATGGAGCCTAACAGATCTGAATTTGAAATCTGCATCTACTGTTTAACAGCTCTTTAGGCTGGCCTGTGTATGAATTAGATCATTCCTCTGTAACTCAGAGATAGTGTCTACATTTCTGAGTTAGTGGACACTAAATTACATGATATATACAGCAGAAACACAGCTCAGCATTCATTTAACAAGTAGTTATTGATTTTCAACTAATAGGCAGTATACTATCTACATTGCAAAAAAAAACTTAAGGAACTCACTGACAAGTCTGCATAAATTATCAGCTCAACTCTGTTCCTTTGCATCCTTCCATTTCTGGGAGGATTTGCTGATATAATTGTTTGGAGTCCAGATTACTACCAATGCCAAAATCAGTTATTTCATTTCTATTCACGTTGCCGAATCCGTGAGCTGAGTCTTGTCTGTCCTCTCCTACCATTCCCATCCTCTCTCGCTCTCTCATCTTTTCATTTCCTTTCACCTTTATTTATTTCTTCTATTACCCAACTTGACTTCACTGCTTGCCCCCACCATAAGCATCCAGCAATTACATTCATTGCTTCAAGTGTGTGTACTACACCACAGGAATAAAGGAATAAAATCAAAAGGTTTGGGTGCAGGCAGGCTTAACGGGAAATACCAGCTCTCAACACCAACTCTTCTTTAGATCTATCAATTACATTAAAATTACCTATCCCAATTTTTCTGACTTTTGTGCCCCTACATTACATTTTAGCTAAATATGTAATTGAGTAGGACACAGATGCCAGTTTCTGTGATTCCATATAGTGATAGCTCTCTTTGTACCCTCACACAGGGCAGATGTGATAGTAGAGTAAAATCGGAAATCTGTTTCTAGCCAAATGTCAGCTAACAGCGTGTGATCTCTAACCCTCTACAGTTGAAACTGAAGCCTGACAATGTCAGTTATATTAGGAGACCTTCCAAAGATGCACAACGTTATTTAGCTACTGCTCACATATGAAAGTTTGGAATGCCAACTTTAGGAAGTGCATAAAAGTAAGAGAAGTGAGTCCAAGAGTTATTCTGATGGTAGGAATCTGGTTTTTGATGAATCTATACATGATGGTAATATGTTTAAAGAAGTGGTAAGGTCATAGCTATATATCCAGTGAGCAGCTTTCAAACAGTTACCTTGAACTCACACAGTCCTTGCACCCACGTGTGTTATCTCAAACAAGAAGACTATTCTGGACAACAAAATTTGCCACATAGTGCCTTGTTTATTACTCTTTTTCCCTAACGGGAATGGTTATCATGAAATTATTGTTCTTCATTCACTGTCTGCTGAAGAAATGTTTGAACATAGTGGCGAGGAAGTATATAGGCCCTTGGAGTTTGTGGCTGACCGTTTTCAGTATGGATCACCTGAGCTGAATTGTTCAATCACAGCAAACGCCCCATGTCTATTCAGCACCCCCTCTCCTAAGTGATTATTTCACCTGTGTCCTCTTCCTCAACTCTCTAAAGCCATACCCCTACCTTTACCCTCAACACACGACCTTGCACTTTCCTCACTGAGAGCACTGAATCAATCAGAAGAAAACTTGAACAGACTTCACAAAACACATCCATTCTACTACCATGATATCCGTCCTTATGCCCTGACTTTGATCTATTATTACAGAACGTGGGATGTTCTTACCCATGTTTGTGCTATCAATCTTTTATTTCCCCAAAGAACCTCTTCCAGATACAAAAAAAAAAAGTAAATGAACTAAAACACATAGGATAAAAAAGAGTCTGATTAATCTGAAATATAGCTATCAAAATACTTAAAATTTGTAACTTAACATTATCTATATATGCTTCTTTACTAATTAATTTAAAAATTGCAAACTGTTCCTAAAGACTAGTCTGCAAATGTAATTTCCAGTAGAGAAGACAGATTTCAAAACAGAAGCAATGTGATAGGGAATTATCATTACCATAGTAATTTGATATAGGATCACTTCTATTAGTAACATAGTCTTAAGTATATGCATTATAATTGCTTTTCTACCTTCGTAATTGAAGAAAATTCCAAGTTTGCGTTAATAGACTCCCTGAATTATTCTCAGAACACCCCGCCCCGCCCACTATGTTCTGTGAATCCCTGGTAATAAGCTCTGCTCTAAGTGAGCTAGCTGTCTCAGCCCTATTTAAACCCAATGTTACCTTCCGTGCACTAGGACCCACCACCCTTTTACTGCTCAAGGAAGTCACTGCTGCAGTTCTCTTTTCTCCCTTTGCCACTCAAGGAGCAGCTCACTCCATCTCACACTTGTTCCACCAATGGCATTTGCCAGAATGAAGCCCCCTCCCTTTCCTTCAAACCCAGCTCTCTTCACTCGGCGTCCAGGACACGTGTTATCTTGGTGTTCTTTCTGTCACACTGTCCAGCTGTCTTTGACCATTTGTCCTCTTGTACCCTATTCTGTCTCTCCTCCTCAGAGTCATACCCAGAAAGCTGTCGTTGCCAATAGTCCTGACGCCTCCGTAATCCCACCTTTGGGAATTCCGCTCCCCGACTACCCAGAGGTCCGCCCGTGGTCCTCCTCTCCACCTGCATTAGTAGGTGATCTCAACCATGCTCACGGCTTTAACTAACACTACCATTTCCACCTGTTCACAGTCCCTACGTCATTTAAAAAAGAAAGAAAGACGTGTGATGGTTTAGTGTCAGGCTCTGCAGCGTTAAGCAAATGTTGCTTTTTCTCCACCATTCGGAAAAATTTGGGGGATTTCACTGTTATTTGTCAGAAGTAACAAAGCTAGGGCAGAATTATTAAACGAATGTAATAAACAAGGAGAATATATGCAAGATAACGTCATGCTTATAAGATTTCTTTGAAACCTCAAGAGAAACACATACTCTCCTAGAAGAAATCTTGAAAAATATAGGTAAAATGTGTAAACATATTTCTGCACTCATAATTCTTACTCTTTCTTTTACAGATAAACACATAGATAGATATAGAGATATAGACATTTGTGAAGAGTTTGCAATTTTCCTTCATGCGCTATATTTGGAGACACTTCAAGAACTCCATAGAGAGGCTTATCCTACTGTGCTGTGAACTGTCAGGCCAAAGCTACAGGAGGTAAATGTTCAGAGAGTAGATGTGGCGATTGCAGGGGGTGGGGTATAAGGGGGATAAATGGTAATAAAAATACATTAAAAATGGGGGGAAAAGAGAAAACGCCAAAGAAAACACAACAGAAAAAAGAAAAACATTAACTGTAACAGGGGATTGGCGTAACTAGGGACTGGCCATTAAGTAAAGGGACTCGGATGGAATATAGGACTAGCAGGTATAATAAGGAGCCAGGAATAGCCAGCCCACGGGCTGAGACTGAGGGCCAAAGAGACCCTCTCCTGCCACACCCACAGGGCCAAGTTCTTTTCCTCGTTGCAGGGGGCAGGACCTTAGCTATTCATGGGAAATGGCCAGGACATGAGGGGAGGTACTGCGGGGAGCTGGCTGTCCCTGCTCACGGCAGGAGCCTGGTGCTGGAGAAAAGCAGGCGGCAGAACCCAACCTGAGAGCAAAACCATTTCACCTGCGACGCCTCTCTAGCGCCCTCCATGGTCAAAGTGTTCGAGACTCCAGATCCTTCTGCGCAGAGCAGTGAAGAAGGGTGAATTTGGATGACCAGCCCAGTCCCTCGTGGTCCTTAATGATCAATAATGGCCAGTGTTCAGCCCTGCATCACCTGCTAGCAAATGAGCTACTTCCCAGGTTTCTGTTGCTATCCTTAGGAATGATATCCCCTAACCTTCCCAGGAACATGGCATCGTTCCCTGAACGGGTTCTCCACTACCCCTTTCACGATTTCACTCTTTCTGAAGATGTTAAATGTCACCCATACATGAACAAATCCAAAACTTACACCCGAGGCGCAACCCTCTGCTCCGAACTTCCGAATCCTACGCGCTCCAGCGTTTCAGCCACAGCTCAGGGAGAGGCCCGACAGGTGTGACCAGATGAGCATTCCTAGACAGAAACCTCCCATCCTTTCCTTACCAAACATCCTTGCTTCCACGGACATCCTCTTTTCACGGCATGTCGCCATCCTTCAAGCTGCTTAGAGAACTCCTTGTCCCTAACCGCTGCTCGACTCCCGCGTCCCCTCCCCAACCTGCTGTTAGCTCTGCCTTCAGAATACATTCCGGACCAGTCCCGTGACCTCCACGCAAGCCTGTCTCGGGTCGCCATCCCGCCCCACCTGGAACATCGCTATCTAGCCTCCCTGTCGTCTAGACCGTTGTCACCACGTCAGTGGTTTGAGGACGTCGTTAGACAGGCGACAGTGCTCTCGTCCTGGAAACTCGGCAATGCCTTCTTACCTTGCTCAGGGTACACCTGACCCTCGCAGAACCACGGGCGAGCGGCGCCGCCTCTCTCGCAGGTGACCATCCCCGTGTCGTTTTTCCAGGCGTCCCTCTGCAACCGCAGGAAACCGACCAGGGAGCGGGAGCGAAGGCTCCCCAACCGCACGCTTGGACACCGCGTTGGGGCTCGGCGCGGGCGACGCGCACGCAGTTCCCACCTGCGGCTGCGGAACCGCGGCTGGACGGCGCCCCACGCGGCGGCTCCCCGGGCGCTGCGCAAGGGGCCGCTGGGTACGCAGACCCCCCCTGCGTCCCCGAGGCCACACGCGATCTGACATTGAGTCTACCCAGTTCCTCGCTCCTTCTGTCCAAACTGGTGAATGCCAAACAGGCTCCCATCCAGGGGCTGGGGCCGCTTCCTGAGCGCGGAGGGCCATTCTATGGCTTTGAACAGTGGCCCCTGCGCTTGGAGGTCCAGGAGAGACTGAAGAGGGAGGAAGACCACTCCAGACCGGCAGTTAGCAGTTTTAGTAACAATAAAGAGGGGGGAGGATTATGAATCCAGTCGACCTGTGTATCCACCTGCCAGAATTGCAGAAGTTCATGTAGAGGCCATACCTGGGTTCAGCCACGTGTTCAGGCCAGAGGGTCTCATTAGCACTTAATTCATTCCAGGTGGAGTCCTTAAAACAGCAGCTAGTGTGGAAAAGGGGGGGGGGACACACACTCCAAGGACAGACAGGGCAGGGGAGGCCGTAAGTGGCCTCCGATGACCTGTCACCTCCCGAGTCAACTGGACATCGAGTCCCCTTCATGACCTCCGTCAACTGGACACCCACCGACGTCCAGCCGGCGTTCTCCTTCATCTGCCTTAGGTTTCATTCGCACCTCACCCTGGTGGTACCTTTCCTCGCTCTGCAAAGACCCTCCATATCGTGTCTTACTTGTCTCCGTATTATACCTGGCTATCCAAAATTTTACACATCTCAACTATTTGTTTACATTTAGTCCCCTCCTGCTCTGGCGTTAGCTCCCTGAGAGCAGGGGCATTTGCTTATTTGGTTCACTGTTGTACTGTGCCATGGATAATGCTCGGTGTATGGTACTTAGGGAAATAAATGCATGTCCAGAACTACAAGTTCTTGGAGAAATAAATGCATACCAGGAACCACAAGTACATATGTTTATTTAGCTCAAGGAAACTAAACTCTAAATATGGTAATGAGTTAATCCAATATTAGCTTTTTTAAACTATCCAAATTTTTGTCTTACTGGCTGCACATTGTTTTCCTTTTCTTTAATCATAAAATAGAAATTTACCTACAAAACCCAGTTCTTGAGAAATGGGCAAAAAGGCAGGGATTCATTACCTTCTAAATGAACAGATGAACGAGTGAATGGATTCATAACTCCACAGATAAAGGCACAAACATTTGAAGTTTGCTTTAGCCCCGCCAGTAGTCAAAAAAGTAAACCTAAATAGGTTTAATTTATACCCATCAAAATAACAGAAAAGGCAAAAGCACAAAACTTGATAGAAACACCCACCACCACACACCATCTGCCACAGTCTTCTTAGGAGACACATTGGTGACACCCGGTAAAAACTTTAAAATACATTCATAAACTTGAGTGCATCCGCTACTAGTCTGTGACTCCAAACAAGGGGAACGCTGATATGCTAACGGAGATTTACAGGTATAGATATATGTACACTGTCATCACAAACTTAATGTTTGTACCTTTAAATTAGAAACACAAAATACTCAACACCGGGGCCATGTTCAAGTCCTGTCAATATGCAGCGCTTCCAAGTAATACTTTGCTGCGTGGTCCATAAAATGGGGAAATGCAAATAAAACAGTTTAAAAGTGCCCAGGTGCTTGTTCAGTTGTGCGTGTGACTTGATTTGCGTCTTGAATACGCACACACAGAACCTCCTCCTCAAATACCTGTATTAATAAATATACTGGTAATCAGATCAATGGGTCAATTGTATTTACTGATATTGTCGCCTGTCCTTTTATTTCTATATGGGCATGTTTTACATTTCTAATTATACACCTTATTTAGTGAATTCACAACGAAGTCATTTATTAAGTGTTCTCAGAAACTTTGGAGGTGAAAAATGTTACATATTTTTGGCCACAGTGGCTGTACTCATGTTTTTGCTCTCTCTATTTTTTTCTTATTTTCTGTTTTTTTTTTTACATTTTAAAACATTTGCTAGTGCTGGGATAGCACATTTTTCCAATCTCGACCCACTATAAATAATGCTCCGGCGAACACCTCTGTACATACATCTCCGTAGGTAATTAAGCATACTTCTGACAGATTGCTTCCCAGAACTGGAACTGCTGATCCAAAGTAAATGAACATGTTAAAATACGATCATTACTTCCGAACTGCCCTAGGACATGCTGTTCGATTCATACTTCCATTAATTTTGTATAATAGTCCCAGTCCCAGTTTGCCCGCGCCACTGCCGCCATTGGACACGCCATCAATTCAATTAATCCTGCGCTGAGAGGCCGTGAGCGTGCTGCGTTGCTGCGTCCACCTGTCGCTTCCGGTGACTGAGATTCCAAATGTCCTATCATATTTATTAGTGTATATTTTTCTGTAAATTCGACTCTTCTAGCCTCATTCCATCACCACGAAATTCACGAAGGATAGGGAAGGGGACGACATTTGAGTATACGAAAGCATCTTCTGGTCTAATGCTTTGAACTGGGAATGAACAAACCACAAATTTACTAGGACGGCACGATGCCTTTTTCCAAGAGCAGGACCCCGAGACTAGAATCGCGCGCATAAATATCTCCCATGACAAAACAAATGCCTTATGTACAACAGTCATTCAGTTTGAATTGAAAAAAAAAATTTTTACTGGCTACATATGGTCAGTTTTTTTTTATGTCATATTTTTTTCAACTGCACCTAGGAGTCATTTTAATATAGATAATTGAATTGCAGTTAATTCTCCATCTGGTGTTCCAGATTGGTTACTTTCTACCGCTGATTTGAAGCTGATATTTTTCATTTAGATTGCTTGATCATTTTATTCATTATCACATCTCTAACAGTATGTGACATTTACAGAGCATGTCGTGTGAGCACAGTTTAAAATTCCCAAAGTATCATTTTTTCTGAAGCACTTGCATGTTTTATAAAACCCCTTATAAGATCCATATTTTGACTTTTAATTTACCTTTTCTCATGAACTATGATCTTAAAACTACTTTACAAGTGGAAAGATGTTTGGAAAGTAGCATGTGATCTATTATGCTTAGTGTATCATTATAATATATGGAATACATTGATAAATTGGGTTATCTTTAATTATTTAGAAATCCTGACATTATTTTATCATAAAACTGAAAGGTGAAAATATTATATATAGACTTAGTACCTTGGATTCAACTGTTCTGCATAAATCATCATTTTTTGAAGTCTGGGTAATGAATTACAGTTTTACAGTACTTTGACTTAATTCAATCTTGTTAGGAAAAGACGGGATCTTGTTTTGGTGAAAGAATTCCTTTGAGCCAGAGAGAATTTATCATTAGTTAGGTCTTTCAAAAAGTTGGATATTAGATGATACTCTTCAAATCTCATTTTCAAAATTGTGCTAACCACGTATCCATGTTATGGTTTTTACGAGGACTAAATGAGATATATCATTAAACAATAAATTTAACTTGTGTTTATTATTTCATTACCTGTTTTATTGTCCCCATTTTGGTGTTTACAAATCAAGTCTCATAGAGGTTTGAATTACTTGCCAAATGTAACATACTTCAGGACCACCAAAAACCTATGGTCCTTATTCTAAAAACAACTCTGTAAAATATGTCAAAGATTGTATTCAGTAGGCATCATCTGACCCAGTCCATTTATTTAACAAAAGAGATATCTGAGTCACCCTAGGCTTAATGAATTAGCCCAATGTCAGGCCACTAGGTTTTGACCAAGCTACAAATACCCCAGTATTGTATTGTATTTTGAGGTGTTATTCGCTACAGATACAAAAAGGATTATTTGATAGCAGCTGAGTGCATAGAGTCCTTGGAAAATACATTAGGTTGTAAAATATTGAGAACTGTCATCAGTTTTGTTTGGCTTTGTTTTAATTTATGAAAATGTTGCATCTCACATTTACACTATTTGAACATGTGTACCTATGTGCTTCATCCACCGTCTCCATTAACTTTAACTGAAGGGCCAGTGCCCTTCTGTTTGTCTGAATTTGCATTAAAAGGCCTCTGCAAAATGTCCATATTTTGCCATATATTATATGAAGTATATTTTATTCAGATTCCTCTAAACCAGGAATACTTTCAACCCTTAAGAGTATATATATGCAATTATATATGCATTTTGTATGTTATATATGATAATATAAGGATATAATCTCTATATTTAGGGTTTATTATTTATATTATGTATAATAATATAACCCCTTTATCTCTGTTCAGTATTAATTATTATTGCCATGGGTTTTCCAGGTACTACTTAGCCACTCAATGTCTCTGAGTGACATATGGTTTCCTGTTAAATTGCTACATGGGGAAAATCACAAAGTCTAATAAGCAATTAAGATAGCATTTTAACACTGCATCAGAGTTTGGAAAAACTTATTCATGTTAATTATATAAAACACATAGGTTAGGCATTGCATGTTTACAAAATTCTAAAAATGAATATTTTCATTATCCTCTAGAAGCTCCTTTCAGTAGATATTGAAATCATGTCTGCTTAAATACTGGAAGACACATGAAATGCTTTTTATGGAATTAAAGTACTAATTATAAAGAAATCCTGAAGCCTTGGAGATTTCCCATTTAATTACAATCAAATAGCATTTTTTAAATATGTATATGATGCTGGGAAACTAAGATTTTAAAAAAAAACTCTTGCTTTCCATGAAAAAATGTAGTATTCAGCAAAATTATTTTTTATTATAATGTTCTTTCTACATATAAATGCAATCAAAGACCAAGTGCATTTGTAGCTTATTTCTTCATTTATTACTGTACTTTTCATTTGGTAAGATAAATAATATAATTTCCATTTCCATTTTTCATCTGCGAGCATTGTGACAGCCCAGAAGCACTCCAGTAAAGCACAAGTGTTCAAACACCCACACCTAAAATGATCCAGTACTATGGAAATATTGCTAAAGTATTTACCATACGATGAGGCAAATTACCATGTTTTTTTCTGACTATGTCTACTGAGGACTGGGGGCATTTTTGATACTTTTTAAGCCCATCCGTTCCCCATTCTCAGGATTGCCTCCCTTAAGTCTTCTCATAGCACCGAGGGTGACGGGCACATTGTCCACAAGACAAGGGCGTAAGGGCACAAAACATTTGCATTCACAAACAACGAGGCCGTAGAAAAGTTGTATAAATGAGCCTAGAGGAATAACATGCAACTCGATTTCCCAAAGGTAAAGGGAGAGAGTGTTTTTTGAAAATCTTCAAGATACTTTCAAGTATCGAATTACATCCCACCACTTCAGTACACCTGCCCCTCCCTTTCCGATGTCCACTTCTATATGTGTACTTCATACGTGCACTCCCTCCCCTGTCCACTTTTATACATGCATCCAGTTTTCCTTCAGTGCATAAATAATTTCAATACTGTCAGTCACTTGTGCTGTAATTTGAAAATGATAGTGACATAATTTACCCAGACATGCTTGAATTTCTGAGTCCCCGAGTACTTATTATCTGTCCTCCTAGAGCTGCTTGTTGGCATGTCATTTGTTAAAATTTTTCTCCTCATTAATGGATCCATGTACTTAATTATTAACGCCTTTTCATTTGGCATTTTGTTAAAAGTCCTCTTATTATGTGATACCTTTGACTAACATTAGTTCATTTAAAATGCAGACATGGTTCCGTCATCCATGGGAAAAAAAGAGAGTCTCGGCAAATTATTCTTTTCCTGAAGCTCAGGCAGGCATATTTCAGAAAGACTGTTGTGTATTTTTTTTCTTATACCAGCAAGTTCAGTGCAAGGTCATGTGCTACAGCAGCTCACGTGTTCCCCTTGGACCTCTGGCTCAGCTTGCTGAAGTAGGCAGCAGCCGGGCCCACAGCTCCTCCATCTCCTGCCAGAAGTTCTCCACTGTCTGCTTGGACTCCTGGGAAAGGTGCACGTTTCGTTTCATGCCACATGGGGCCAAGTTCTCCTGTAGGCCACACATCATTGAACTTGGAGGCCTATGGAGCGAGCAGCCAAAATGGGCCCCAGGTCATTCATCTGGGTTCCGTTGCTTGTTCTGCCTGCACCCGTCTTTCCGGCTCCGCTGCCTCTCGCTCAGCACCCAGCGCAAAAGTAACAGCTGTGTGTAAACTGAGTGATCATTTCCCGCAATTGTGTAACATCTCATCCTCACAATAAATTGACATATCAATTGACATATGTATATTTACATGCAAATATCTATCATTGACTAGTTGTTCTGTGCAGCACTTCTGATTGAACCTGAAATGATGTAGTCATCTCATAAGGACAGAAGGAAGGTTCCAAGTTGGTCCAGGTGCTTTCAACAGATAGCAGCAGAGACTGAGTTCCCGAGAGCTAACCACATTTTCACCATTGTCGACAGAGCTTCTTTTGGGTATTAAGATACATGACAAAGAATATGCATGACTCTGGAACGTGGGTGAGCCCATGCGTGGTGGCTACTGTAGGTGTTTCAGAGCACTGCGGTAGTTTCTGTGTGGTCAGTCCCCATCTCCACTGTGCTTTGTGTCTAGCAGCCACAGTGATTTTCCAAAGGCTGCCTCTGGGCCGCTGGAACTGCGTGGCTTGTTTCCACAGACAAATGTAATTGTCTGGAAGCGTACAGTCCACTGGACGTGCTCAAACCAGTTCCTGATTGGCTATAAAACCCCAGCTGTCTACTCTCCAGACAGGCCAGATTTTTTCATTGAATTTATTGGGGTGACATTGGTTAGTCAAATTATGCAGCTTGCAGGTGTACAACTCTATGCTACATCATCTGCATATGGCTTTGTGTGCTCATCACCCCAAGCCCCCCTCCCCATGAGCTCCCCTTTCCTACATTTCGAGATGGGATTTATGCTCCAGAGCTACATCCTCATCCTCTGATGATGTCAAGTGCTGGATGGGGCTTTGGCTGAACTGACACTCTGGTGTGAAGTCTTCCCCGTTCTGCTCACCACACTGCCTCAGTGGCCTCATTATGAAACCATTTCATCATGCATCACTGGTACATGAACCCTCATTCTGGGATCAGAACTTAGTAAATCCAGCTGAATACCTCACAGAATGCACAAATAAAGACTGGGTGTTCATTTCCGAGAAGAGCCCCTTAAAAACAGGCCACTGCAATCAATATGCCCATTAACCACGTTTAATGGTATGTTCTAAATTTAACTTAAGGAACATTCTGGTGAGCAGCCTACCTGTATCTGTTTTTATTTTTAAGAAATGCTTTTAAAGTGTCTACTTTAGAAATGAAATAAAATATAACCCTGAAATGTGTTTTGAATAAGTAAATGGCTTTAAAATACAATGGCTTTATTATAATACAGTAGATAATAAAACCGCATAACTATATTTTAATGTATTGACGATGACAAGTCATGACTTTCAATCAAAAACTATTAATTTAATGAATTCTATATGCAAAATACTTGCCCCTGATATGCATTACTTGCCCAATCATATGCATTATATGATTGCCAATTACATTTCTTTTGTCATTTCATCCTAATAAGATGCAAAATGTTATTTTCCATTTTCAAATACATAATTTATCTCTTAATCAATAAATCTATGGGAAAGTATTTTCCTTTGTCAGTAATTTGTGCAATAATTTGATGATAGAGACATAATTTACCCAGACATGCTTGAATTTCTGGGTCCCCATATATTCATGATCTGTCCTCTCGAAGTTGCTTGTTGACATGTAATAATTTTGTTGAAATTTTTCTTCTCATTGTTAATGGATCTATGCACTTAATTATTAATGCTTTTTCATTTAGTATTTTGTTAAAGGCCCTTTCATTATGTGGTTCCTTTGACGGACGTTCGTTCGTTTGAAATGCAGACATGGTTCTGTCTTCCATGGGAAAGAGAGACAAGATGACAGCTAATCAATGACATTCTTTGTCTTTAAGTTGTTCAACTATCAAGGATAAAACATGTCAATCAGTGAGAATAAACAAATGCATCATCATTTATAATTATCTCAGCAAAAAAAGTCACAAGTGTTCCATCAACCCCCTAGCATTAAGGCTAAGGAAGAATGAGCCCCATTGAATGTTCAGTATCATCGTCCTATATTTTCCTTTACAACACAGAAAGAAATATTGAGTTAATTCTACCTGTTAGATCTATCCATTGATTTTTACATAAGCATTGCCTTTTCCTTGACTTAGTATTCAAGGGTTTTTTTTTTAGCCTCTAATTATATTCAGAGATTAAAAAGCCATACCAATTTAATTCATGGAACGATGTGAATGAGAACAGTCATAAAACTTGGAATCAGAAAACAATGCCAGTCACGACTTGTATGGACTTGGGTCCATGACTTCGGTTTTCTCAAACTCAGCTTCCGCACTTCTACCGCGATGATGAATAATTCAAAATTCAAGGGCTGCTTAGGGGTATAAAGGTGACATGTTAATAAAAACATCTCAGAGGTGCTATTCAGAGGAAAAAGAAATGAATACTTCCATGGCATTAATATTTGAATATAGTTTTTGATATTAAACAAAAGTTGTTACCTCCCTACAGTAGGGTAACCCTAACCCATCCTTTCAGCAAGGATTAACCTATATGCTAACGGTTCCAAGAGAAGAACAAAAAAAACCAAATAGGCAAAAGTGTTCATTTTAGGATGCAGATTTTACATAAAAAGATAAACACACCAGCATGTTCACGGGGAAGCGGCCGCTTCAATAAATGATGAATGGCAGACCACTTTTGCTCCGGCAGGTAAACCGTTCCCTTTACAAATCCCACCAACAGGGCGACCTGAGATCAATGCTGCTTTAGAAACTGGACGTTGTTCGGATTTCTGTATTACCTTTTTTCCTTTTTTTTTTTGGGGGGGGGTTCTTGATAACATATTTAAATGATTTTCTTAATAATACTTACTTTATAAAATCTCAAGGTAGACACATTAATCTGCCACGTGAATACAAGCTTTAAAAAATGTAACTTGTTGCCCTGGCTGGCGTAGCTCAGTGGATTGAGCGCGGGCTGGGAACCAAAGTGTCCCAGGTTCGATTCCCAGCCAGGGTACATGCCTGGGTTGCAGGCCATAACCCCCAGCAACCACACATTGATGTTTCTCTCTCTCTCTCTATCTCCCTCCCTTCCCTCTCTAAAAATAAATAAATAAAATATTTAAAAAAATGTAACTTGTTGAAATAACTCATTGGGCCATTTGCGACCTTGAAACATAAGATTCATCGCATCAAATGCCAGACACTCATTCCCCCGTGGGCCTGTGAATCCCAGGTGGTGAGGATGTGAGTTTTGAGTAGCATCAGGAGCCAAAAATGACGGAAGTAGCCAGGTACTCTCCATTGCTGCTCCTGGACAGCCAACACATCTGGCTCTCGTCAGAAGACCATTTTTAGTCACCTCTGGGGCCTTCGGGATGGAAACCCAGCGGCCTTGAGGTCGGGCAGTTTGGCCACGTGGGCACTTGTTCACAAAGGCCGTGGAGGAGTTGTGAAGTGACTCAGCATGCTGTAACTGGAGACAAATTTGCACCCGTGGATCAAGGAGGCAATGATTAAAAGTTGATGAAAGGACATAACTTACCAGTTACTGTGGGAGACTGGGAAAGCAGAGGTTCGGTGATACCTCTCATACAGACAAAATTGTGTTGCCCCCACGCTGGGGGAAATCAAGGTGAAGGCAGAAACCACTATTTGGGCTCTGGTTGGAATCATGTGTTACATCACATGGATGTCACATCACGTCTTTGCTTCTCCTCTGCCTTCCTGGACATCAACGCCCAGGAATTTTCTTGTCTCTAGGGACACAGCCAGGTCTTCAGCTAGCGGTACAACGAAGCTAATCTTAAAGGTGAACGGAGCTGACTATTGCTAGGACGTTTTCCCTTCCTCTCCCCATACTCCTTGATTTCCACTCCACCTATAACTCCCCGGAATGCCAAGGTCAATGAAATGAGAACAGGTGGCAGTCTGCAGCGTGAGGTCTGAGACAAAACCCACGGGACAGAACAGGACCGCACAGCCCCCATTTGGCTAGCATCCAGGCCTGCAGAGAGTACATTTTGACAAACTTGAAATCTCTCTTTTCTGCTTCCGTTTCACATGAGCATCCTTTTGTAGACAACTTCCCCCTTCACCTGCCTGATCTCCATAAGAGCTCACATGACTTCACAAGCAGCGGTGGGGTTTTTGAGGGGGCGATGACTGAGGAGCCCAGAATAGTATTTTTGCTTTCCATTAAGAAACATTTGTGCTAAATATTTCATCTTCCTGTCTTTGGAGGGACAATCATTATAACCAAAACTATTCCAAAAAAAGGAAAAGAGGAATAAAACAATTAAAAAGGAAATAAAGGATCATGGAACACAGGACAAACTACTGACTGATTCCCTAGCTCATCACTTAACTATTTGAATATAGTACCCCAGGGTTTTTTTTTAAGATTTTTATTTATTTATTTATTTTTAGAGAGGGAAGGGAGGGAGATAGAGACAGAGAGAGAAACATCAATGTGCGGTTGCTGGAGGTCATGGCCTGCAACCCAGACATGTACCCTGACTGGGAATCAAACCTGTGACACTGGTTCGCAGCCCGTGCTCAATCCACTGAGCTACACCAGCCAGGGCATAGTACCCCAGTTTAAAACCAGGGTTTTAAATATCTAAAT
Source organism: Phyllostomus hastatus (assembly GCF_019186645.2). NCBI lineage: Eukaryota > Metazoa > Chordata > Mammalia > Chiroptera > Phyllostomidae > Phyllostomus > Phyllostomus hastatus. Next base: position 18,662,888 of record NW_025333607.1, on the reverse strand, counting down.
CCTAAGGGATTAGAGGAACATGAAAAGATTTTGCACACTCAGACTTTTCCTACACAAAGCACAGTTGTGCAGAGGCCGAAGAGAGGGCAGCCTCACCGGGCCACACTCAACAGCGTGTTCTTGTTGTGGTGCAAAGGGCAGTGTGCATTTTATCGGACTAGTGGGGATGGTTTCATGATCTTACACGCTGTTCACCTGCGTGCTGACACAGATGAGGCACTATGTCCAGGAAAATGAAACCAAAAGATAACACAAGTGCCGTTATTACTATTTTATTTATTATTATTATTATTATTATTTGCTGTTGATACAGCCTAATAAAGCTACTATCTGCTACAGGACACACATTTTGGCTGAACACGTTTCAAGATTGGTAACTCCAGCAAAGCCATGAATAATCTTCTTTATTGCTGGTATTTAAGATTCATTCAGGCAGGGTATTTCTTATCACTTCAACCTAAGTCGTTCTTTCATTAAACAGAGTGAGCCATGCACCTGACATAACTCATCTGCCAGAAAAGTGGCCCTACCTTTACATGATACCCCAAATTCAACTCGTCTCCTCCTGCCATGACCTCAGCCTTCAGCCTTTGTAAAGTGAGGTACGTCTGCACTGAAACTGCGCAAAGTCCTCTGTCTTCATCGTCTCTATCGGGAAGTTGCTGCCCCAGGTACAGAAGAGTCTACTCCAGTTAATATTGATTATTTATATTGACCATAAGAAAGTGCATTCTGTGTATGACTTTATTTCACTCATGCTTGGATTTTGGTCCCAGTTTCTCCTGAAACAGGAAAAATGGCTTTCACAATCAGTTTTTCCATACAAAATAGAAATGGCCACTGCTTTAAGGCAGAGACTTTTTTCCTCCACTTCCTTTAGGAAGAATGAAGGTCTTGGACTAGTACATTAGCTTCTTTTCTCCAGATTCCGCCAAGTAATGAGACTTAAATAACTATGTAAATTCATTAATCTCATAAGGCAATTAGTGTAAAATCCAATGGCTGTTAAATTATTTCAGAACGAATTAGTTATAACATAACATTTAATTTTCATGATAACTCTCATTTATTTACACAATTTCGATTAAATAAATGGAAAGATGTAATGTATTAAACAGAACAGCCAAAAGCTTGTCTGCATCTTGTAAAAAGTTTCTTCCATGACCTCCGGTTAAGTGAATTAATGTATATGAGGCAGTTAGTGCGCTGCCTGCCAAATGGTAAGCAGTTGCCAATGGTGCCTTTCTCCTTCACCCACCACAGACAGCCGACATGGCTTGTTAAGGGTGAAGTGAAACTCCATTCTGATGTGTTCTGGAGCAGTCTCATTTCATTCCACTCTTGAGTTAAAAAAAAGAAAAAAAAAACAACTCCAGAAACCCCTCTAATTCTCTTTCTAACACTCTTAGCCTGTTTCCTTTTAGAGTGGTTGCATGCCTTACTTCTAACACATATACCCTATCTTCCGTAACACTTACATGCTCTAGGCCTGAAAATGATGTGACTTAAAGGAATCATAGCCATCTTTCAATGAGATGGGGGAGTAACACAGGGGTTCCAAATTCTTTACAACTTGACAATCATGCATGTCTCCAGGCAGATATTTAGTCAGCCCTTCTGCTTGGCTGTAAACTATGAGGGGTGTACCATCGCACCCTAGGTTAAAACAAGACTATGACTACAACGCATGGTTACTACGAAGATCAGCACGCTTTCAGGGAGAGCTGGGCAGAAGCCCGAGCTCTGCCACCTCACCCGGCTGCGCGGCTCTTGAAGTCTTGTGTCTTCCTTGACGACATGAATCGTGCATGGTGCGCATGATGAAGGTACTGATAATCACAGTCTTATAATTAGTGGCTGTGATTTATAGCCAAAATGACGACGAGACTCTTTCACAGCCTTTGTTGTTATAAGCAAAGATTCTCAGCATTACCTACCCAACCAAATTATTTGAGAAGCTTTTAGAAATGCCCGGGCCTACTGTTTGAAAACAGAAACCGAATTTTTGACACCTGGGTTTGTGAACGCTGGCCTGGCGGTTGGAATAGGCACTGAAGGTTGAGAACTCCGGCTTCAGTGTAAGGGCATGCAAGAGGGCCACAATCGTAATGTGATTGTCACCTCCCTGTCTATTTCACTCAGGGGCAAAGGTTTCTTAAAATGGCAGTGAGGCCCTGGCCAGGTGGGCCAGCTGGTTGGAGCATCACCCTGTGCGCCAAAAGGTCGTGGGTTCATTCCCCGGTCAGGGCACATACCTAGACGGCGGATTGGATCCTTGCTGGGGCATAAAGGGGAGATAACCAATCCAAGTTTCTCTTTCACATCAATCTCTCTTTCTGTCTGTCTCCCTCCCTTCCTCTCTTTCTAAAATCAACAACACACATCCTCAGGTGAGCATTAAAAAATAGATATTTTATAAGTTTAATATCGCAGTTTTTAGCAATTAATTACAGCATGGATACCGCTTATTAATGTATTTAATGTAGGGTAAGAAGCTATTAGGTAACTTGATACTGAGTGTTCTGTGGAAGAATAAAAGAGGAGAATTAGACTACACCTGGGAATTCAAGAAAATTGTTCTGAAAATAAGAATGATTAAGTCAAATATTGAAAGATGATTAAGAGAGAACAAAAATCAACTTAAGGCCACAGATATAGCTTAGAAATGAGCTTTATAATTTGTTTGATGACCTGACGCTTCATAACAAATTGCCCCAACTTTGCTACCTAAAGAAAAACATTCTTTTTTCCCCTTGCTCATAACTCTGTGGCTCGTGTTGTGATGGGTTCCCCTGCATTACCTTCCCTTTGCCCTGAGTGCTGGCAGCTGGGCCCCTTCCTGTTTGCTCGTGGGGGAGGGGGGGCCTGAATGGCTGGCGCAACACCACCTCGGTTCATGTTCTTCTTTATTCACCAGGAGGCCAGCCTGGGGCTTGGCCCATGGTAACAAAAGAGTCCCCAGACAGAAGAGAAGGCAGCTAGCCTCTGCTGGTGTCACATTTGCTAATGTTCACAGCCATACCCCTGACAACAGAGAAATATACATGGGTATAGATACATGGAGGCGTGAGTCACTCCGGACAATTGCTTTTAGGAACCGTCTACCACGTGTGCCCCGACAAGAAATGGGACTGGCGTGGTTGTTCCACAGGAGCTCAGGCGTGCACAGCCTTGTGTGTTACCACGAGGGGCTGAAGGTCGCTGAGATGTCTCCAATAATAACACTGTTTAATAACAACCACAGATCTCTAGTATCCCAGGAAGCACCGACAGTAAAAACTCTCCCAGGTGACTCTTTGGAGGAGAGAATGTTAATGATGAGCCCTCGACGTTTTGAAAGTAGGAGTTACATTAGTTTCTTTGCTGAACATAACAAGATAGGTTTGTTCTTGATGTCTTACATTAGGCATATCCCGAAGTTTATTTTTCTGTCCATTCTATTTTGGAGGATTGCTACAGCCTGAATGCTTGTGCCCTTCCACCTCCAATTCAGATGTTGAAAGCTTATCCCCAATGTGACGGTGAGGCCTTTGCCAGATGATTCGGTCAGGATGCTTGAGCCCTCAAGCATGAGATTTGCACCTAGACAAACCCCTGGTCCCCTCAGCAGGTGAGGACACAGTGACAAGACAGCAATCGATGGACACGGAAGAGGGCCATCATCGTGAATCTCCCAGCACCTCGCTCTTGGACTTCTCAGCCACCAGAGTGTGAGAAATAAAATCCTGCAGTTCACCAGCCCCCCAGCCTGTGGCATTTTGTTACAGCGGCCTGGGCAGAGGAAGACAGTGATTAACGGGTCTCGGATAGGATCACCCAGATGAGATTTATGTTTTGGTAAGTTTCACGAGCATCTGCTTTCTGTGTGTGCACCTGCGGGGCCCTGAGTTGATCTGGGCGGCTTAACTGATGTTCCATGTGTATGTTCACGCGTGAAAGCATGGATCATCATACCACTGGTTTTAAGGCATTCTGACATGGGGATGAGGGACTACGCAGTTTTTGCCTTAAATCCCCTTTCCTCTTGGCACGGCTACAGCCACCGTCTTGCACGGCCAGCTGTCTGCAACGTCACCACACACACCGACTTTTCTCTGGCAAGTGGCAGTCGAGGGGGAAGGACAGTAGACAAGGACAGTAGGCACAGCTCAAGGACACTTCTCATTCGTTTATCCTGCCTAACATGAGGAGATTTTTGAAAGGTCAAGTATCGTTTTGAATTCGGAAACTTTTCTGCATCAAACATTATTCTTATCCAATAATTTTTACTTGTATTTGCTTAAATAAAAACGTGCAAACAGTACTTAAAAAATACAAAAACAGTACTTTTAAAATCAAATGATTTTACAATGAGTACTAAAAACTACTCCCTAAATTATTAATAACAATGCCAAACTATTTATTTCTTTTAGGGAATGATTAATGTGGGATTTAGAATCCAGGTGTCTATTCCAAACTGTGTATTTCCCTTCACACATGAAAACTAAAAAAAGAAAAAAAGACCATTAGGTGTATCATCAAACCTAAATTCTTCTCAAAGTTTTGTGTTATACTTCAAATTATGACTTTCTAGTTTTGAATTATTATATTTTTTTACTCTGGAAAAGCAGTAAAATTTTGTTTGGATACACTTCTTTTGTATCTCATTTTTAATTAGTACTTCACATTTAAATTTCATGTTATAGAAAATATTTTCATATAAATACTTATGCTTTTATGATTTAGAGATTTAGACTGTTTGGTCTTGCAATTATTCTTAGTGCATAAGCCTTTGAATTACAAAAGTGAAGATTATAAACATTTTATCTTTTGTTTCTAGTACATTCATATAAAATCAAACTTAACAATGACAACAATATGCATAAGGGAGTCAAACCCAATGGAATTATTTCATAAATTACATTTTATGTATGAGATCTTCCTAGTCTCACAGTAACAATGTTTCGTTCAATTTCCTTGAATTTACATGACTTTTTAAAGCCAATAAAATGTCACTTCCAGTCAGAGCTCCTTTAAAGACGCAGGTAAGAATCTATCCTCTCTTCTCCCCGACAGCACGGCATTCCAGATGGTAGGAGTTCCAACAGCCCGGACCCCAGACAGAGAACATTTATTTACAGCACGTCGAACTTCCCTTTTCTAACTCTACTAGAACACGCACTGTGAGCGAAAACTAAACCTGGGTGATGTTAAGCCACCGAGATTCTGAGACTGCAGCATAAAGTCAGCAGTCTCTGAGAGAGAGAAAAAAAAACTATTATCAAATTTTAAAGTGTCGCAGGTTCGAGTCCCAGTCAGGGTACATGCCTGGGTTGCAGGCCATGACCCCCAGCAACTCCACATTGATGTTTCACTCTCTTTCTCCCTCCCCTCCCTCTCTAAAAAATAAAATAAAATAAAATCTAAAAAAAATTAAAATGAGGTCATTTTGGAAAAAAAGAACAATATACTGAACTCTTTTCTTATATCATTAAATGCACTGAACACTCTTGTATCCAATAAATCATTCATCTACTCAGAAATATTTATTCAGCACCTCTTCTAGGCCAGGTGTCCTTGTCCCCGGAACACATCAGAAAGTCTAACAAAAAAACAAAAACAAACACACCTCTCTAACTCTATCAGGTGTATGTGTTGGAGGAGGCAGACCGTCACCAGTAAACCTACACCACATTTAAATGTTGCACAGTGTGTCCGAAGTGCCACACCGAAAGCAGAGAAGTGTGAGAGCCGGTGTGATCAGCTTGGAGTCAGAACCCAGGGGTCTTAAGTAGGAGGCGAGGTCGGAGAATTAATGGCATGACTTGGTGGGAACTATCATATAAGAAATTACAGGCAATTGTAAGGATTTTGGCTTTAATTGTGATTGGGTTGAAGTATCGTGCTAGATGTATAGGAGAAATTTCATCGTCATCTAACTGCTGTTCGACAAAAGATCAGTCTACGGGGTATCCAGAGCCAACCAGAGTGGGCAGAGGTGGGCGGAAGCAGGCAGAACGGCGGAGACCTGCCGCGGGATCTAGGAGGAGGATGGCCATGACCGAGACCAGGCTTCTGGTGGCAGGACCGGTTAAGAACAGTGGTGTTCTGGACATATTTTAAAGAAGGAATCAAAACAGTATTTGGGAGCAGACTGACTGCATGATGTGAGGAGAGGTGAGGTGACCCTCACGGCAGGACATCCGACCCTGTCCCAGTGCCCACAGAGACATTTGGTCCTCGTCAAAACATCCTTGAAATCCAGTCCTGTTCATGACTCCCATGGGCATACTTGGTCCACAACAAATTCTTTTTATAAAGATTTTATGTATTTATTTTTAGAGGGAGGGGAAGGAAAGGAGAGAGGGAGAGAAACATCAATGAGCGGTTGCCTCTCACACACCCGCTACTGAGGACCTGGCCCACAGCCCAGGCATGTACCTTGTCTGGGAATCGAACCAGTGACCCTTTGGTTCACAGGCCCATGCTCAATCCACTGAGGTACACCAGCCAGGGCCACAAGAAACAATTCTTGATAATTGATCATCCAAAAATGACCATGCTTAGGGACCATTCTTGTGTTCAAATAGCTCTCGATGTTTATTTAGCTTTTTGGTTTATAGAATCCATACACATCACACTTTGTTGGCCCAATAATTGTATTATGGCTGTGATTCCAGTAAAAACCCTCTTGCCTTGGTAGCTAATTGGTAATGGCGCCTGGGGTCGGGCAGATGGGTCAGTCTGCACAAAATGTGCCTGCTTCCTCAGTAGGGGCTGGTTTCTAGCCTGTGCATTTCAGTAGCATCCCGTCATTGTTTTCTCCTTTTTCATCACTTCCGGGTTACTTCTCCATCTAACCATCTACATGTTAAGCTACCGTACTTGAGAACAGAAACAGTTCTCATTTTCCTATTTCCACCTCCTACCTTCATCAATACCAAGGTACAAAGAAGGAAAACAAGCAAGATACTGCCGTCAGCTATCTTAGCACCTGAAGGGACATCCTTGTCTCTGGAAGGATCCTATCTCATAATCATAAGTGCGGTTCTGGAATGTATTTAACTATAGGACAGAGCTATCACCATACAATGGAAATAAATACTCTTAAGCACATCCAAAAGTCTGTATTAAAATTGCAGCAGAAAACGGTTGCACCAGTCACCACAATAATAGAGCAGATCTATCATTTTCTTATCATGACAAAGTGCACCCCTCTGAACTGGACGCCTGCTATTTCCTGTCAGTTCAAAAGAGGTCTCTTGATGGCAGAAAAAAATGCAAGAGAGTGAGAGAAATATGTACACAGCAGCTATTTACATCGTCACGGATTATTTATCATTTGGAGAGTCCGTGCCCTGAGCAGATACGCAGTGATAAAATGCTACCGAATACTGGCAAACAGGAGATAAATTGGCTTTGGCCCTTTACTAGGGGATAATTTAGGGTGAGTGCCCTGACCGTTCTGAGCTGCACTTTACTAGCTTTAAAATTAAGACTGACATCTGACCCACCCCATGTGGCTGCAGTGAGGATTCAATTAAGTCCAAATAGGAAATAATATTTGTGAAACTTAGTACCAGCATCTGTTTGATAAATGTGAGTTGACGTGCAGTATTAAGAATGGTACAATTATACTGGGTGGAGAAAAGGTGGAGGAATTGAGAAATACATGTGGGTAGTCACAGATAAGTACAGCATGGGGAGTATAGTTAACAATGTTGCAATAACTGTGTGTGGTGTCAAGTGCGCACTAGAAACATCAGAGGGAACACTTCCAGAAGCATGTGATTGTCTAACCACTAGGTTGTACACCTGAAACTAACGTGAAATAGTATTGAATGTGAACCATGATTGAAAAGAACTAAATTCAAAGAAAAAGAAGAACACGATCGTGGATTTCCTTCTGGCCCCAGGCACCTTCCCCCAGGCATGCTGGCAGGCCCTGTTCTTGGACTATTTGTAATCCAGCCACAGCCCCATCTCGGCCGAGGCCTTGGGCGGAGAGACATTTCTTCAGGAGGAGAAAGGGGAAGTCCTGAAGACACGTTTCCCAACTCTGACCGAATACCCGCCCTTTCCCACTCCTCACGTTTGCTGGTTGTGATGCACTCACACTCATCTCCCACTCAGGGTCCATGGCACTGCTGGAAGCTTTTGTCCAAGGTGCCCTGAAAATTGCGATGACCCGGGCGGGTCCACCTGCCCCCCAGCTGGGTGCCCCTTCCGTGGGAAAAATGGAACAGGGCTGCCAGCCACTGTCCCGTTTGAGTCTCTTGCTCATCCCACTGCGGTAAGTGACTACAGTGGTTTGTGACGTGCTATTCTGACTCCACGTGAACAATGCAATGTTAATAAGCTCGCTCTCGCCTCTGCTGAGCTCCTGCCACGTAGGAAACACAAAGATCAAGGCCAGAGGCGTGTACTTTCTGATCCCTGTGTTCAAAATAAAATTAATTTGAAAAAAAATGTAAAGCCAACGGACAAACTGAATGAACAAGAAAGAGAGAGACAAACTCACAGATGGAGAGCAGGATGACAGCTAGTGGTGGGGGAAGGTCAGGGGGCGGAGGGACGGAGCCAAAAGGAAAAAGTGGGGGTGGGGAATGGAGACAACTGGACTTGAACAACAATGAAAAAATTAAAAAAAAAAGAAAAAGGTCTCATGAACACAGACAAGAGTGGTGATTGGTGGGGGGATGGTAATGGGAAAAATACAATAAAATTTAAAATATGTAAAACTAAACAGTGTATCTTACTTCACACATATTTTTTATAAACTACCATGGCTACACTATAAATGTTTGATTTAATAATATTTATGAAGAGACTACAGTGTTTTAATAACCATTCCTTCTGGCTTTAAGTCATGTCATCTTCATATAGATATTTTATATATACACTATACATTAGAAATGTACACCTCTTCCACTTAGAAGAGAGACAAAGCTTTCTTGTTGGGAGCCCCAGCTACAGTCCTTACATAGTTGCTTATTCATTTGTCGATTCCAGAAATTGACACTTATTCTGAAGAAACTGAGTTTGCTGTTCTGATTCCGGGACACGCAGCTGTGAGGCCAGACAGGAAGTCTCCCTCACCTCATCAGCTGCACCGGTTAGAGGAGCAGGGGGTGGGGGGCAGTTAGGACTCGAAGGTCGTAGGCTAGTGGTCAAGGCAGAAGCAGATCTGCTCAGGTTCAAGAGGAGGGAACAGACCCCCCAGTCTCCATGCGAACAATGCAAACTAATTTGCAGCTATGTTCTTCTTTGCTTGTTTGTTTTATTTCACCACCCCAGTGTTATTAAGGAAATTGAAGTTGCAAAATTACAGGGTTGAAACTAAGGTTTAGGGGATTTGAAAGAGTATATTTATGATTAAGCCCCAAAGCTGAGTCCCCCTGCCCCCGCCCCCAGGACGGTTTCCCTGAAATATCCCGCTGCAGAAGCAGACGCTGAGAAACCCGGGCATGGAAAAAGATACAACGTGTGCGAGTCTAAACTCTCCTGCCCCAGCTAGCCAGCGCACGTGTGGCGGTCTCATCAAACAGTTCCATTTCTCCGAGAAGGAGGGTGTGAGCGGGTGCACAAGGGTAGCCTCTTGTCACTTAAAAAAAATTGACCTTTTGCCCCCCCCATAAATGAAGGGGATTAACATGTTTCAATGAAATATTTCAGTGGAGAATTTGTTTTAAGAAACGCCCAATTTAGAAACTGAACTTGGTTGTTTCATTTGTTATTCAACATGAAAACTATTATAATAGGCGTTTCTTTCTTCAAGAATTTATTTTTAATCAAATAACACTTGTAGAGCTCTTTCTTTTAAGGTAGCAAAGTAATCCCTTTATTCTAATTATATCTTAATTCTATGTTCACATTTTCCCATTTGAACTAAATAATCTAATTTCTTAATATAGTTTATTGATTATGCTATTACAGTTGTCCCATTTCCCCCCTGCACACCCCCTCCCACCCACATTCCCCCCCTTTAGTTCATGTCCATGTGTCATCAGTTCTTTGGCTTCTACATTTCCCATACTATTCTTGCCCTCCCCTGTGTATTTTCTACCTACCATCTATGTTACTTATTCTCTGTACCTTTTAGACCATTTGACATATATTGACATATACATGTGAATATGTATTTATACTTATAAATTATACAGATACAATTGGTTGATACTTTTAGAAGTCATCTGATTATGATTTTTTTCAAGGAAGTTTATTAAGACTAGACAATAAAAGTGATCTTCTGTTATTTGTATTTATTTTCTATAAGAATAGATTACAAATAACTTTATGTGGACTCATTTGATGATCGAAATAATCTCTTTCTAAATTATTTTTATTTAATTTAAATAATTTGGTTTGTATAAAGAAGATTATATGAATAGATTTACATTTTATAGAAATTCAAATCTTTAGAGTTAGTAACTATTTTGTATCAAAACCCTATTTTTATGTGGTAATTATATTCTCTTGTCATCTGAAACTGACCTATACTGCAGAATTTTATTTATAAATTATTGCTGGACTTATTTTAATCTAGTTACAGGTACTCATATTAGACACATTGTATTTACTAGCTCATTTTTTTTCTTTTACATTATGTTTTTCAGATATTACGTTTTCACAAAACAGAAATCAAGAACTTTCAGAACATATGTTGGGAGGTGAAAAAAAACTATTTCTAAGTATAAACAGTTTTAATTTCAGAATTGTTGGGTTAAGGTTGTGTGAATGTCATCTCTCTATGAACTACTACACTTGAGTTTTATTACTAATTTCCTCTGCATCAAATTCAAACACTGCATATGGTTATAACATTGATTTCTTAACTTTATGAAAATTGCCCTCCCAACAGCTGGTGTCTTGAACAAATGAATCTGTCAATGACTGATTACAGATTAATGACACAGCTATTTTTCAAAGGTGTGCAATTCACATTCAAATCTGGCCTCACAGCAGTTTAGGGCACTTATTTAAAAGGAACTCTTTAGCTTATGCACTTAAATATTTTTATTGATGTGAAATTGAATGCTTTTGAAGGCATAACATACACACTTGAGAAGAAAGAAATTAAATTTAGAATTATTGAGAAGCACATCTGTTGTGAATGGGATGATTTATTAGGAACAGCATGAAGCGACGGCTAATCAAATTTATGTAAAGGCATCAGACAACATTGTATTACCACCCAAACTTATTTAGGGTCCATTTTTTAAACACTCAACTTGGAAAAATTTAAAAGCTGGGTTAAAAGTGAGAAAGAGCTCCGAAATTCTCTTTGCTGAGTATGCTGTAAAAAAATAGTTGTCGTTATGCATTTTAAAAAGATAAGGAATTTTAATCCAAGTGATAATTTTCTTACAATTTGGAAACTACAACATTACACTTCTGAAAATGAGTGCCCTTTTACCTTTTCATTTACCTGCCTTTCAGCTACCTTCGTAAAGGATCTAACAGTCCATCGTCTGTATATTTGAAAATTACCTTTTATTGTGGGTCCCAGTGCTTACACAAGCAACGTGGAGAGCAGTGGAGAAGATAAAAGCAACAAAACTGTTCTCAGTAGCAGTACTTTGAACCTTGCACTCTGGTCCCAGTTTTGAAGAATTTTGCTTTTCTGTATTATCATGATTGACATATTCAAAGCTGAGCATCATTTGAAATTCATATCACCTGACATCAGGTGTGAAGAAAACTTCACCGATACTAAACACACAATGTATTTAATGCACATAGATAAATAAAAGACCTCAGGAACTGAAAACTCACTTTAAAAAATGCAAGTGGTTGAATGTGTTCCAATAAAAGCTGACTTTTCACCTAAGGGGGATACAAGTTCCTGTAGATTGTTAAAATTTCCATTTCAGTAAATATGTACGTTTGTGGTTACTTGAGTATGCATTTATTGTCATATCACTTTTCCACAATTTAGCAAAAATGTCAGCTGAGATCACAAGAGTATTTCAAGGAACTTAAACTTACGAAAACACAAGATATTTTGTAATCTTGTCACATAGAAGACAGACCCTTTCATTGAATTTATTGGGGTGGCACTGGTTAATGAAATTATATAGGTTTCAGGTGTACCATTCCATAGCACATCATCTGTATGTTGTATTGTGTGCTCCTCCCCCCAGGTCATGGCTTCTTCCATCACCGTTTACCCCTCTTTACCCCCTCCCACCGCCCCCGACCCACCTTTCCCACTGGGAATGGCCCTATTAATCCCCTCACTTACTCACACGCCCACCCTACCCCCACCCACCCTTTCAGCTATGAGTCTGTTTCTGTTTTGTTTGTTAGCTTATTTTGTTCATTATTTTAAACGGGTGGAAGGCAAGTTCCCGCAAATGGCCTAAGCCGAGCAGTCACTGGGGGCCCACACGCACCCCACATATTCAAGGTCACAAAGCTACAGACAAACCCAGGGGCTGCCCGAGCAGCAGCCAGGTTCCCCGATCTGAGCTCTTAGACTCAACTGTTGGTCTGAAACAGGGTCTAAGGAAGGCGGCGGAGGAGCAGGGGACCTTGATTTGTCCAAGGTCACACAATAAGTGGCAGAGCCAGGGAGGTAGGTTTGAAAGATGAAAAATGATGGAGGAAATGCTTAAAACGGAATGACTTATTAACCCCTTACTAGAGGGCTGTAAAAGAGCGTCATTTGTAAATGTCTCTGTCTTTGTTTCGTCTGCTGTAAAAAACACTAACAGCTGGGCGGCTTATGGACAGCAGGAACGTGTTTCTCACGCCTCCTGCAGCCGGAAGGCGGGGAGCAGGGTGCCAGAGCAGCTGAGCTCCTGGGAGACCCTGTTTCCAGACTGCGGATGTTCAACCCTCCTTGTATCCCCAGGTGACGGAGAGCAGAGAGAAGAGGCAAGCTATTCAGGTTATAACATCCCTGTTCTACGCATTCAAAATAACATAACGACATTGAAGGGAAATATTCACTTAAATTATATTTTCCTTAGAAAATTAGATCTAGTAAACCTATAATTAATATGAATATTTGAATCATATTAGAACTAGAGCATAAACAAGATCATAAATGTATACTTAGAATATAAACTAAAACTATTTATTCATGTTCCCCTTAAATACACGCATTCCCATAGTGGGGATATGGAGATACGGAGCTGGGGTTGTATTTTCATAATTTATTAGATTATCTTCATATATTATAGGAGGCCCCCCCAAATCACTTGTAAGCATATGGAAAAAGTAATTCACTTTAATGATGAAAACTCCTTTCTACGCACAGGTGGCACAGATTTAGTTAATATTTCTCACTTGCACTGGAAATAGCCATGGAATCTTCGCATTTACAGCATAGCTGCCCTTGACGCCTTCTTTCTTCCAGCCCTTTCATGTTTATGCAAAAAATCCCAGAATGGAAATAATTAATGATGCATCATCCTCAACTTAGTATCCTAAACTATTTATAGTGTTTATCAAATTAATAATTAGGTGTCTCTAGTAGTAAACATTCAAAACAGTAGAAGATGTGAGAAGTTTCATACTCAAGGAAAAATATGAGTTCGGGGGGAAATTAGCAGTGGGTAAAGCAGATGGACAGAATTCGAAAACGCCTTCCGCTGGGTTACCACATGCGGTTTGCTCAGGAGCTAATGACAGAGGGGTTTTGTTATGAATTCTCTGAGTTTTAATTCATTACATTAGAGAAAAACATTATTAATAAATATCAGAGACAAATTACCCCCGAAACGTGTTGGCAATGCATCCTATTCTTCTCTAGGAGAGGATATGGTTCTGGCGATACAGTTACATTTCTGAACCAGAATGGTGATAGTTTCTCCAAGAACAGAGTCATAGCAGATATTCATCATACGACCTATATGTGACATTTACCTTTCATTGTAAAATAGTGATATTTCTGTCAGTTTGATATTTATACATTTCCATCTTTTCTATCGCCTTCAGTGTTACACCCTTACTACTAGTCATCACTACTTATAATATAAAATAACTTTATGGAGGGCAGCATGAACTGGTTAGATATGGAAAACATTGTACTGTGGTGTTAAAAATACCCATCACACAAAGGCATACAGCTTGGACTAGTATTTAAGTAAATATGATACTTATTACATAAATTTACTCTTCTGTGAAACCTTGCACCTGTGCATTTCATTTAACACGGGTTAATGTGCATAGTTGATATAGGCAGGAGGTTGAACAGTGTGCATGGGTGTCCAAGAAACGATGTGAGGGTGCTGAGATCAGATATGTAACTTTTGCACTAAGGAGTCTTAGTGCCTTCATTTCAATGTAAGCACACCTTGCAGGCGCCAGAGGCCTTGTCCTCACCCGGTCTGTTTCCAACTTCCTTTCAGGAGTGCCATCCCCATGGCCATGCATGTCTCAGGAACTGTCAGCTGCGAAATGCCTATTGAATAAGAAGCCATACTTTGGTGCCAAGCAGCCACACACCACCTTGATACGCCACGCTACAGGTGGGATCGAGGGCTCCCCAGAGAGCTCCAACAGCACCGCAGAGTAGAAGGACCTCGAAGTGAGACAACAGGGAATCGATAAGATCACAGAGCAACTGATGGGGGCCATCAGCCATGGGGTCTTTGAGGTCCGCAGTAAGATTTGCAATCCAGGCCTCATTTCCTTGGAACTGCAGGTCCTCGGTGACCCCTAACTTTTGCAGCAGGTGCTTCCAGACCACCATCCGGCACCAGCAGGTCCAGGTCATGGGCAGATACAACTTGCATCACCTACATCTGCCTCACTCAGAGCTTGGACCGGCAGGGTCAGCCTAGCTCCGCCCAGCCGCTGACCCTGCTCTGGCATCACCAGGGTGGCAAGTGGCTCACGGCCCACTGTCCCTGCCACGTTGCTGCAGTGAGCTCATTTGCAGGACGTGACGTGGGAGCCCTTTGGTGACAGTAGCAGTCTTCCTTCCAGGTTTAAAACAATCAAGTTTCAGAGGAGGAGCCGCCAAGGCACACCCTTGCACGGGGCCCCTCTCCTGCCCTTCCTGTCTGTCTCTGCTGCACCCAGGTGTTTTTACACTTATGGCGGGGGGGGGGGGGGTAAAAAACAATCGTTAAAAATAAGGAGTCCATTGTTTTTGGCAAGAACATCCCAAGATTGAGGGAGCTACCATCTTGTCATATTTTTATGTTTTTAGTAGATTCCCTCTTCTCTTCAAAACCTTTCTCTTCATTAGCTGTATGTCCTTGAGTCAAATTTCAGAGGTTTTTAATATTTGCCTTTTTATAATTCTCACCAGTAATGGGTGTTTTACTTGGCAAAAGATTCTATGCCCTTCCATTGTCATTAAAGGAAGTCCCCCTGGCAAAAAAATAATACTACCCCAAGAAATATAATTTTCATTATTGCACTTAAATAATTATACGTGAAATATTTTTGGGCAAAGAGGTACTGTTCATACTTTGTGTTTATTCAGCAACAAAATACTTAATATTCTGTATTTTATCTGTATTTGATTTGATTTGATACACCACAGGAGATGGCATCTGAGCGGTTCTTTATAAATTAGTCCTCTTCTGGATATGTTGGAGAAACATGTTGTGATTGTTTTACGTCTGGAATTCATTTTGCCCTCAACGTGGGCTTGAGAGGCTTTTATTTTAGTGTTTAGTTTTCTGTCCTGTCAAAAGAGAACAGACACAG
The DNA here is from genome assembly GCF_019186645.2 of Phyllostomus hastatus. NCBI lineage: Eukaryota > Metazoa > Chordata > Mammalia > Chiroptera > Phyllostomidae > Phyllostomus > Phyllostomus hastatus. The sequence goes on along the minus strand of NW_025333607.1, from coordinate 18,647,240 downwards.
GCAGGGAAATTTTCCGGAAGTGATCCTATCAAATATTTAACTTGAAAAAATCAGAAGTGAGATTAGTCCTATATGTTTGTATATCAATAATTATTTTTAGGCTAACGTTCGCATATGTATTTTCTTCCTACATCTGTTCTCTGTGCCTGGAGAAATGCATCCGACTAGGATTGCTGATTCGTACTGAGCCTACACTGAACTGTGTGCATGGAAGTAATGAACCCTGTCCTCTCTCTCCTAAGTCACCCCTAAACTTGACCTAGTTTAATCAATCCTGTCTCGTTCCCGATCTCTAGTAATGCCTGCAAGTTCACTCTGTCTTTTAGATTTGTGTGCAGATTTAGCTTTTTCTGCTTTACCTTTGGAACATATTAAGTATATAACTAAGATTTATCTATCAGGCTCTTCTCGCTTTTACTTATTTATGAGATTTGATATTAACCCTGGCTTCCCCTAACCAACCAGGGAGAGGGAGGTGGAGAATCTAACCCATCTGTTTGCCCACTCCATCAACCAAATACCGCTTTCCATATGCTGCAAACGGTGTATAAACCAAAAGAAAAATTTAAAGATTATACATTGTATTATTTAATGAATTAATTTAGATCATTCGAATTACACAGACTATAGGAAATAAGCTGGACTATCATTTTTATCTGTAAATGTGCTACAGGAGTTATAGAGAGAAACTTGTGTCAGACACTGGGTGATGTGGGTGGAGATCAAGAAGAAGGTGGGGTATTCGTTAGAACTTGAACAATTTTCAATGAAAGAGGAGAATCCTGAGTGAATTAATGAACAATGCTGTGAGTGAAGAATCTCAGAATTGCTAAAACATACCAGAGATAGCAAGTGGCTGAGAGTTTACTGGTAGCCACGTCAGGAGATGCTTTTTGAAAGACCAGTGGGATTCGGGTTGCGAAAGAGCCCACACGTCTCTCTGTAGGAAGAACTCAGCGAGTCTTACTGGTCTCCTTGTGCCCCGTTCTTGGGGACGAGGGGATGGAACCATCAAGGAAAAACCAGCAGACAGCACACACTCTGGAGAGAAGAAACTCGGGTACACCCACCAGGTAAGGGCCAGTGTGTATCACCAAACTGTGCGCTGGAAAGGAGCTGGGAGAGGGGGTAGCTGTGGGGATGGAGAGCAAGAAGCCGTCGATGGGCGAGTTCCCGAATACAGGACGGGCAGATATGCGGAGCGGGGACAGAAGCGCCAGGTTTCACCCGCACTTCAGAAAGGAAGGCGGGAGAAAAGGGCCTGTCGCGGGGAACTCGGGGCTACGCAACAGCCCGTGCGCGGATGTCTGCTCCTCCGGGGCAGTATTCTGTAGTACAAGAAGATCTGAAATCTAAAGTAGTAAGCGGAGAATGCGGTGTATTATATTCGAAGATAATAAAACTTCATAGCCTCAAGTGCCGGCTGTGAAATTTCCTTTATAAAACATTAATTATATGAACCTGTCACATGAAGCAATTCGTGGAGAGAATTCTTATGTTCTACTCAGAAAGCTGGATTGATTTTTTCTACACATAGGCAGTGCAGATTTAGTTAAAATATTGCTTCTTAAGGGTTTTACTTTCATATGGAAGGGATTATTTAATATTGACTATTAATTCAGGTAATGATTATTTCCAATGGCAATCAGTTCTTAAAATATACACAACTGATTAGAAAAAATTGGGCTGAATATTTAAGGACAAAGAGTCTAATAATTCCATTTCTCTTAATATATATATAGTCTGAAATTTTGCAGAAGTCAGAAAAATAAACTTTTCCCATTCAAGATACATTTATCTAAATGTCTCAATGTGGAAAAACATAATTCCTAAAATTCTGGATATTGATACATTTGGAAAATGTAGCCATTCTTGTGATTTTAGCTACCTAGAAGTTTATTAATTTTGTTACTAGAATGACGTAGGGCCATGTCTTCTTACAGTTTCCCTCGTTGGAAAGCTGTGCTCACCCACCACTTGCCAGGTGACCCGCGGCTCTCCCTGTCTTCCCTGCTGTGTTATACTAACCCCACGAGTAGTGATGGGTTTACGGGACCTTGAAAGAGGTCCATGTCAGTCAGGAGCCTGAGGATGCACGCATTGTGATAAATCTTCCTCTAGAAACGACAGCTGTCACTAGGATATTTAAGGGGGGAGATAAGTCATTTTCAGTGAAGAACGAAGCTTTATAATGTGGAAATATTAAGTGAAACTCTTTTTTTCATGTCTTAGTAAAACCTACGGCTAATGAGGGGCATATCCTTTGCCTTTGACTTTGTGTTACCCATTTAGCTTACAGAATGTTTACCAGAAATTAAAACTTCCCACCCTCGAGACCTCGAACATAGCGTTGGAGCTAATAGTACTCTCAATGTCCTATCAGTATAGACCCTGGGAGGAAGGGAATAATCATGGCAGAAATAACAGCAAATATCATCATACATTTGACAAGAGGCAAATATTAAAAATGCAAAGAATCTCTACAAAGCAATGAGGAAAAAGACAGGTACTGGTAGAAAAATGAGCACATGATATGAATAGTTTACAAAAGAAGTAACCCGAAGGGCCAGTAACTATTTAGATCATACGACTTCATTAACCACCAGAGAAAGACAATGTGAAGCACAGTATTCTATGACTACACCATCGCCAGAATGAGGAAAACAAAAAAGGCAGACAATTCTAAGCCGCGGCCAAAGTTAAAGCAAGCAGAGCTACCCTATCATTGCCACTAGCGACGGTATGTACATCTACTCTGGAACACTCCTTTAAGTGATCCGCTAAAACTGCATGAGCACCTACCCCCATGACCCCACAGTTCCATTTTTGGGTGTGCACTCAAAATTAACAGTGACCTTTAAAATCACATAAAGCAACCTATTATGTTATTGCCCTGGAATAGAGGCCAAAAGCTATGCATTCCAGTTCTTCCTACTTGCTTCACAACTTTGTGATTTCTGTCTGATTTTAATTACGCGGGCCTTAGCGTCTTTAACTAAGAAATTAGAGAGGTGTCTTTAGCTATAAATTTATATGAATCTATAATTCTATAATCAATTAGCAATGCTGTTGACACTCATGATAGCCTTACTTGCATGTAGAAGGATCCTTTAACATTTGTTAAATCAGATCTGCTGGCAGTGAATTCTTTCAGCTTACGTTTGCCTAATAAAAGTTTTTTCCCCTTTTTTTCTCTCTGTGTGGTATTTCGCTGCCTTCCAGATTTCTTTTTATCATTGGTTTTTTCCAGCAGTTTGAATACGCTTCCCCTTGGTTGGACAGTATGGTTGAGCGTTCAATTCCTCTCTCCACCTCTGCCAAGACTTGCTCGTATCTCGTAAAATTTTAACCAATGTGAAATGTAATTCAGTTAGCAGAGAAATAATACAAGTTATAATGGTATAATCAGGCTGCGCAGATTTCAGTTAATTTTTCATTTAGTGCTTTTAACATGTATTCATGCAGTGTAATTTTTAATTAAACATTTTCAAAAACATCAACGTGTTTCAAACATCTTTCACTAATATCCTTGATGCAGCTTTATAGGGCTTGGGCTTGTCTGATGTAAGGACAAGAGCTTGTCTTTGGCATCATGTATCTTGTGTACAAACTCATTAACATTACCCCAAAGTTGTTTTTGCAATCTCAAGATACGTAATTGAAGTAAAAGACAATGTGAATGGATTCTTAGTTCAGCAGGACACAGAGGATTGTTTTTTCAGACTCGGGGTGTCGGAGGGTTAATGTTTTATTTCTTAAGGAGATACTGACTTAAAAGCAGAAACAGGAAATAAAGCTGAGCGCCGAGGGACTCCGCCTACACCCCTACACCGCGGCTGCGAAAACCAGACGCCGCCCCTTCCTCTGCGTCTCGGAGAGTTTAATCCTTTCGCCTAAGGCCGCGTAGCTACTAAAGGGCAGAGTTTGCATTCTCAGTCTAAATGTCTTTCTGAAACACACTTTTTGCAGCCAAATGGTCAAGTGTTTGGAAAACTAAATTTGGCAGGTAGAGTTAAATGCCAGGAGCCTTTCATGTGCTCTGCTGTGCCTGGAGAAGCAAGCTGGCTGTGGGCGAACTAACGTGAACACATTAGTAAGTCCACTGTTAGCCAACGACCACTCAAAGACAGAAACCCGCTGAGGAGCAGGACAAGAACAGTAGGCGTGGACCCACATATCTGGGGAAAGTGACCCTCAAGCGACATCAGGGATGCGGGGAGCGCCTCACCACACTGACTCAAAACGGAGAAGAACTCAGCCTGGTGAACAATGGGTCCATATAAAAGAAACACACCTTTGCCTGCAGCTGTGGTCAGGACAACGATTACAGTTACAGAAAAGCAACGCTCAAAGTAATTCTTATTTTCACACCGAGGACCACTGCATATACCCTCTTTACTGTTGAGAATCCTGGGCTAGCGGAACACGTCTGTGAGGGAAAGTCTGGGTTAAAACACACAGAACATTAATGGCTACATTGTTCTTCATTACAGTAATCTATTAGGAGACCCAGATCTACTTACAGGAGTTTTATACACTTTTCCCTAATAGTTTAAAACAGGATGGGAGATGTTTAATGCTTGGTAGAGAAAGAAACTAAAGCACCAACTGTACCCCCAGAAGATTAATTTGGGGACATTAGAAATTTGGATAATTTAAGCCCATTATTGTTCTCGCCAAACCAGTCGCTGTTCTGGACCACTCTTTCTCAGATAAATACGGTGCTGGTTATGCACAATTTTATCCCCAATTTCACCTCCTAAGTATATGATGAATGGAACCAACTATTATATATCATCCATTGTTGAAACCGCTGTGTTAAAGTTAATATATTTCTACAGAGAGGCTGGAAAACACATTCTGGGTCTCGGGTGCTTTTTTAAAACATGTTTATTGTCTAGTGAAAATACAACATCTGAAAAACTAGCAAGCAAGCAAGAAAGAAAGTGAAAAAATGGTATTCAAATAGAGAAGAGGATGATTAGAAATTACTATTTTGCCTTGTATGTATGACATATCCCCAAGAAAGAAAATAAAAACCAAACCACGCCTTGCATCTTCTTTAAATGCATAAATGTTCTATGTAAGCTTGGGCTTGTTTAAAATAATTACTGACAGTTCTGCACTTCTTTTAAACTTTTAAATTATATAAATGTAAATCCACAAAAATGGAAAGGTGTTTTATGTGTAATTATCATCAGCAATAGAGAAAGGATATGATTTGGCTTGATATCATTTAAATGTGGATATTGTTATGCTTTGAATCCATCATTTTTATGATAAAGGAGAAAAAGTAAAATTATTCAAATTTGTGCATTTCTTTCCACAGTGTGGGGACCATGGATTTATATACATTTTAGAACTGTTTATCATGTTGTAGGCAAAGCGTTCCGTATGATTTAACAAAAACAGAGAGAAAATGTGTTTAAAAAATTATACTGCATGCAAGTTTCAGAGCGTTTAAAGGATTTTTTTTTGGAAAAATGGAATGAATTTTTGCCAGTCATTTGAAAAATCAGTGGAATATCGCCAATTCCATTCATTTCTATGCTCCATTTGATCCCTCTCTGTAAATAAATCTTAACTAATCCTAATCCCATTTTTTCTGTCACGTCTCTAGCCAATGTTTTTTAGGATTCATTGTCTGCCATATGCTAGAACAAAAAGTTTTCCAGAAGGAGATTTGAATTTCTAGTTCAAAGTACTCATCTGGACATATGTCACGGCGTCTGTTCTCCCTGAGGGTGAACGACTCCAGTTTCTAAGTGTCTGTATAAGCTCTCCAAGCCTCACAGAACATTAATAAGGGCAGTATTTCAAACTGTCTTTCAGAGACATTCTAGAACAGATCGTGAAACATGTACCGTATCTTGGGCAAGTATAATGTGCACTCTGGAGAACAGGTGAAATCCATCCTCTGTAAACACATCACCTTTTCACATTAAATAAAAAAATTCTCTAGACACAATCAAGCGAAGTTCATCTCATATTAAAATATGGGATTTATTGGAAGTCAAATAAACACATTTATTTGAAAAAAGTTAAGTACATGTGTGTTTCAAATGTTTTGATTTATGAAACTAGCAAGCTTCCTTTACTCTCTGTAATTAGTTGATGGGCATAGCTTTCCCATAAATTTTAAAGATCTCCATTTGTGAATAAGAGGCACACGCACTGTGTCTGTTACTGGTGCATGCATTGTATTCAATAAATGTGCTTATGGACAAGGCAAAGTCATTTTTATAAATAAGCATGGCACAGTGTAATTGTTTCCATGAAAATAGAGCATGAATCAGACTTGGATGTCTCATCTTCAAAGGACTCGATCATATAAATCTTTCCTGTGAAGGCATCTCCCCACACAAGCAGCGTTACTTATTACTACTAGGACCCAGGAGCACGGACAACACTTTTTAGTTCATTCTTCCAATTAGGGACATAAAGGTCTTCTTTTTCTAGCCCTGTGAGATGTATCATTTCTAAGGGTAGGGACCACCTGGCTCACCTTTGTATCTTGCTTAGGGGCTAGCAAACCACTTAGTACATTTAAGCATTGAATCAACTTTTTTTTTTAATTAGAAATTCAGTTTTCGGTGTTAATAAAATCCAAGGACTTTAAACAATTTTGTTTTCTTTGTCTGAAATCAACTGTGCACACCCTACTGAATAGCCAGATTCATGGCTTAGAGAGACAGCAAATGCATTTCCCAGAGTAAAACAGAAAGTTATTTAATATTCCGCACGCAGTTTAATTGCGTTCATAAATTTTCAACTCCCCATTAAGCATCCTGAAGAGAACACGCAGGACTGATTTACGTGGACATATCTCGAGACTCAGGGTGCGGGCCCTCACGCTCTCGCTGGTTGGGTAGAGTCACGTGTGGGGAGGCGTGGATGAAACCAGCATCACCGACGGTCCCCGCCACGCGAAAATATTAATAGATTTTCTGACTTTAACCCTTCTTTGCATTTTCAGAAAAAAAATGCTTGTTTATTATTTAGTGTACTGTTTTATTTTGTTGCTGAACTTCTGTTCTTAAACAAATCTTTTTCCATCTTTCTCAGGCAACCCCTGACTGACTTGCCTATTAACATACAACTTAAATTAAAATACATTGTTGATATGCCCTCTTTTTCTCTGTGTTTCTCCTTTCCCTTTCAATTCTCCCCTCCCCCTTTTCCTCTTTATTTTTCAGATGTCTTACTCTTTAAAGGAAGGTACAGTAAAATCATCATTTTGTGGGGGGCACAGTCTTTTTCACTGTCGGATCACACTCGGGGCTTCTATAAACGTCTTGAGAGGATTTTCTATGAATGTGAAATCGTTGTGACCTATTGCTCTGTCCAATTCTGCTCCTTCTTTCCTTGCCCCCCACTCTCTCCATCACCTTTCTCTTTCAGCATTTTCCACACTCCCCTTTTATTTCCAATGCCTTTTAATTGTTGCATCTGACAGGTAATAAAGTCTATTACCTGTTACTTAACAACACTCCTCTGTTGCGATGAGTACAATGCATATCCTTCAGTCATATTGGTAGTTAGACTCCTACCTAGTCTAACACGGAGTTTCTGATGATATTTCTATCATTTCTGAGTTACTATTTCCTAAGCCTAAGGTTTAGGGATGCAAATTGAAGTTTTGACCCTGTGTTTTAAGCACACTGGATGAAATTTGGGGGTACAGTTATGACCTCTCAGGGCCATAAGTTTATTCAGGTAAAAGGAAGAAAAGAACAGTCAGGTTATGATAAAGGGAGGTAGATGAACTTAAACTCACAAAACACAATTGTGATTTAGAGCCTATCTTTTATATACATAATACATAATGAAAGATTTTATATGTTATACATTATACATAATGAAAATTTTATCCATTATATATAATGAAAAATTTTAATTAAAGCCTTATTACCCTCTAAGAAATTTTTTGTTTCAAGTTTATGTATAAGGAAGTTAAATGGATTATCCCAAATCACGCAACTTTTTAGTTCTGAAGTTAGTGTCTGGCACTAAGTAGCTACTTGTTGTGCAAAGAAAAAAATCGAGTGTTCAATTCAATCCATAATGGCCTGGGAAAGCAAGTAAATGGACACTGAGAATAAAATGACCATCCATTGCAACCTCAGTGGGAAGGACTGTTTAGACAGCTCAAGTGACATAAAACTGTCAACATAAATATTGTCTCCCCAAACTAAATTTCTTTAACCCTTCATTCTCTTGCCCTTCCTTCTCAAAAAATGATACGATATTTTCCAGGGATTTCATATTAAATCGCTGTGCTTTTAATCAGAGTGTGAAAAACGCCTTGGAGATTACAATGACGTCAAGAAATTGACTTCCTAAAACTGCTTCCGTGTTTACGCCTTTTAAAGCAAACTGCAATGCTGTCTGACGAAATGTATTTGCCGACACAGAACATTTTCCAAGGGCGTCAGTCCCGGGGAGGAACAGCTCCGAGCAGCGGTCCCCCTCCCCGTTTCGGGCAGCGCCCGCTCCGGGGTGCAGAGGCGCGGCCGCACCCGGACGGGGAGTCCCGAGATGAACAGGCTTAAGACCTTGTGGTCTGGGTCCCGAGACTCTCCTCTGAAGTCACACCGTGAAGGTGGCGAGACTTCTCCTTTCTTTGTTTCTTCTAACTTTTTAGGTGGCCTACTACAGAGGCAAAAAGTAAACCACACTGCCAAACCGTGCAACAAATGCAATACCATAAACGACGAACTTAATAACTCTTTTTTCCCTCCTTCCCGCATCATAATCTGAGATGAGCAATCGACGTGAACTAGGATATGTGCTGGCATTTCCTGTTTCACTATTATTTGAAAACAATGTAAACATACACACAAATGAGTCTAATTTAAAGTTAAAGGGTGGAAGTGAATTTAATCTTCCTGTCTGGGTTTTGCCTTTCCCCTGTGATCAGATAACTCTATCCCCGTTTTACTAAATTTTATCCAGATTTGTTGTCACTCATCTGGTTGACTTCCTCTCAAAATCAGCCCACTCTCTGTTTTCTGTGCTCTTAGCACTGATTCTAGGTACATTTTGAGACAAATACAAGCAGTGATAACAGTCGACAATGCTTTTTAGGGAACAAATTTTAATTTGTATAACTTTTCTTTTACTTCAAATGTATTATATTTTTCCACCAATAACCTTCCCTTTTGTCCCCAGTGAAAGTGCCCTAGCTAATAACAGAACCCTAAAATCTCTACATATAGGACACGCATTCTTGCTTCTAGCAAATATCTTTGCCTTCTGGCTCCCAGAATAAGTAGAAGGCACCAAGATAAAGTCTTCAAAGACCGGGAGATACAACTCCACCCAGCGTTCTACCCTGAAAGGGACTGGAAGTGAGGCATTGTCCCTGGACTGTTGATCTCCACTGTTTTGGTTGTCTGTCAGTCTTGCTTTGTAACATCTGTCACATTACAACATAAATGGTTATGTTTTACCTAGTCTTCCTTTACCCCTGCCCCCAAATATTTTTTACAGGTAGAATAGAGAGAAAATGAGAAAGATGAAATAAGTTATATTTCTGATTTCCATTATACCATTCTGTTACCACCCAAAGATCTTGCTCATTTATAGAAATTTATTTTAACTTAATTACTGTTTATAATATAGCACCATAGGCCTAAAAATATTCATTTACAAATCCCTTAACAGAACATTGTGAAAAAATTTATGTCAAAATCTGAAGCATCACATTGAAAGTTTATCCATCCACTGCTCACTCCTGGCAAACAGGTATATCTAGAAAACTTCTCTTCAATATTTAACAAAATAAACCTAAACATTAATGTTTCCAGTGTTTGCTGTTCTATCAAGCCTTTAAAAGTTGCCAAAAGTCTGTTATCTATATATGAATAGAAGTCTAGACAGCTGATACTGTAGGTTTTTCAGGGGTAGACCACTTACATTTAAAATGACTGGTCTTGCATTCGTTTCTCCTCAAGGTAGGGTCTGCCATTAAACAGCTTTATTACTACCTTAAATTAAATGTTCATAAAACTGCAGGTGCTCTAAAGCGACGGGAACAGGTGAATGACCGAATGATATTGGAGTTTTCTGGTTTTCTTAAGCGTCTAAAAAGAGGACCACATACTAATTTTAGTAAGATTGTGTTGCAAACATGAAAAATTAATATCTGCCGTATCTATCACCAAATATTCACCTTGGAACATCACCTAATTTTAAAATGCCTATGGGTAGAAGTTGTACAACATGTTGCAATATGTTATACAAGGACTGAAATGACCTTTACCCAGACTTGGCGACAATTCAATTAATGCCAGGAATGGGAAAAGAAACACTATAAAAATATAGTCACTAATGGATTAAAGACTTAAATATAACATCTGATGCTATAAAACTCCTACAAGGCAAGTAGGAAGAACACTTCTGGATGGTGGCTTTGACACCACTTTTTGGACATGACATCAAAAAGACAGACAATAAAAGCAAAAAATAGACCAATGTAATTATATCAAGTCAAAAAGCTTTTTCATGGGAAAGTAAACAACTAACAAAATGAAAAGGCAATCTATCGAATGGGGGAAAATATCCGCAAAATATATTCAATAAAAGGTGAATATGCGTAACATATAAATAATTTCTACAGCTCAATAGCAAAAATCAAATAACCTAATTTAAATAAATGGACAAAAGAAGTGAATAATATCTCTTCAAAAAGATGTAAAGTCATCAATACATACATAAAAAGGTTCTCAATATCACTAATCATCAGGGCACTTCAAAATAAAACCACAATATGGTGTCACCCCACACCTTTTTGAGTGAATTGTATCAAAGGAGGAGATAAATGTGGGTGAGGATATAGGGGAAGTGGACCCTTGAACATTACTCGTTAGTCGGGAATTAAATTATTAAATCGGTACATTCATTATGGCAAAGAGAATGGAGGTTCATCATAAAAGACAACAAATAAAAGCACCGTATGACCCAGCAATCCCACTTCTGAGTATTTCTCCTAAGAAACTGAAATCAGGGTCTTGCAGAAATACCTGCATTTCCATGTTCATTTCACGGTTATTCACAACAGCCGAGGCATGAAAAGGCAGATGCAAGGCTATGAAACTCCTAGAATACAACGTAGGATATGGTTCTGCATCTTCCCTTTCTTGTAGTGCCCTGGCCTTCCGTGGATATTAGGTATTAATTAAAATTCACATAATTCTCCTTGAAAGGGATAGGTGATCGGGACTGTAACTTTCACTCTAACCAAACACATAAAAGGAAATGCAAATTTACAAGATATTGAGTAGAGGGAAGGCTAAATATAGGCTCAAAAATTGTAAAAAGTAATGAAAATAAGTACAGGGTACATCAGGCAAAAACGGGTGAAGGACGCCAGTTTTTGAAGCTCTAAAAGTGGACTATATTAAATTAATGTAAGGAGGGTTTTCCTTACAAGTTCACTCCATTAGCCATGCTGGTGCCATGCCCCCGGGCACACTGAAGCCGATGAATCACACGCTAATAGTTCACCATGTAAACTATTTATCGCCCTGGGTGAGTTGGTGCTAGGACCCACCCCAGCCCCGTTTGTACAGGGCTACAGTGAGAAGACTTTTGGACCAGGTAGAGGGAAGTGATGGCACATCCCCTCATGCATTTAGCACAATAACTGATAGCAGTGCACCCCCGCTGGGCCCATCTCTGTCTTCTGGAAATACGTGGAAAGCAGCCAAGAGTGCCAGCTCGAGAATAAATCACACCTCACACCCTGATCCCAGAAGAGTCGAGAGGCTGCCACACCACAGAGTTATGTTCGCATCGGCAATTGCGAAACGACATTTCACATCAAACACAGAAACGGTGCATAAGTGCCATGGGGGGGGGGGGGGCGGAGAACAAGATGAATCACAGATATGAGATCTGTCCAGAAAGTGTCCAGCCATGTAATGTGGAAAATAGAGACATTTATTGAAGAAGATACAAGGTACAGGAAACATTATGCATAGGTCAATGACACCTCAGTCCCCGTCAAAGGAGGCACCTTGGGGCCTCCCACAGATCTCCCAGTTGCCATCAGCTGCCCTGCTGTATTTTTCTGAATCTCATCACAGGCCTGAAATCTCTTCCATTTCAAGGGTGATTTCAGTTTTGGGAAGAGCCAGAAGTCACAGGGGGTGACATCTGAGCTATAGCGGGGCTGAGTCACCTGGGTGAGTCGATGTTTCACCAATAAAACTCTACAGGAGATATGGTGTTTGAGTGGGCATGTTGTCGTGATGAAGTTGCCCATCACCAGCTGCCCATAGCTGCAGCCTCCTGAATCATCCCAACAGTTTCCATGGAGGAATGTTCACAGTTAGCACAAAATGTGATGCAGATTCATAGCTCTACTCACTCAGTTGTTTTGAATGTGACAGCCACACAGTACACGTGCTCACTCAACCACATCTACCTTCCTCACTGACTACTAGCACAGTGAAGTCGGCATTGTTCACACACGGGCAGTCCAGTCCACTCTCCTTGGCTGCCAGGTTACATCGATGTTGCGAAATCATTCTCATTATATTAACAATGGCAAAACTTTTCCCAGACAGACCTTGTATCTTTTTTCTTCCTAGCCTCCCCAAACACAAGATATAACAGTGCACAGGTGTGACCATTCTTCTTGGCAACATTCAGATTGTTGCTCGTTCCTTTTCTACCACCCACAGTGTTGCATCTTCTAACTATAGCCTATGGGACCCTATGATACACATTTATGTGTGTCTGGAGTTTTCACTTATCATGAGGCTTTTTCTCAGTGTTATCAGCACTCACTCTTCCTTATTTGTGTGTAGTATTCAACTGCATGGACATGCCACATTTCATTTGTTGGCTCACCTGTGTGTGGGTGTCTGGGGTTGGTACCGCTTCTTAAATATCTGTCTGCACATTTTAGGAGACTGCTCCAGCAGACAGTCTGTTAATTCTAGCTGTCCCATTCTTCTCCACGGGGCACAACAATATTTACCAGGACAATGAATGAAGATGGCAACTCTCTGGCTCACCAAGAACAATACAACGAACACCCTGGTACAGAGGACCAGGAGAACGGTAGGATCATTTTTCTGATACATATACCAACTTAGGAATGGAAACCCTGGATCACAGATTATGTGGATACTTCATTTTCCCGGGAGCTAAAAGATACACTGATATGTATAAAATACTTACATTATTGGATATCTCTAGTGGTTTTTACGAAGAGGTACTGTTTACTCACTCAAATAGCTAAATTTAAGGAGCTCAATAATATTACAACTGTCCATTTGCCCCCATGATCCCACCAGCACTGTACTTCATCCAGCTTCATAGTTTTGTCAGATGAGATTGAGAATAAAATTGTATTCTTATTCATCTTCCAACATGACCTCCTTAGTGACTGCAGCTAGGGCAGACCCTTCCCTGACACGCCCTCGGTCTGGGGACGCTCTCTGCGGCCCCCTTCACTTAACTGGGTCTTGGCTTCGATGCAGTCATGGGAATTAACATGCCTTCCAGTGGTGCTGGCGTGTGTTTGCATTTGATGTGCTCCAAATGTACCTCCCATTCCTCGTTTTCAAGGATATTTTTCTCTATTTCCATCTAGTAGCTTAGGATAGTAGATAATGTAATGAAGAGTAACATTTTTGCTACACTTCAGTTTTCTAAACACCTCTCTGAATTGGTGGTGGAGCCATATTTACCACATACATGTATGATTGTGTGTAACACATGTGTTAAATATGCAAACACATATAACATATATTCACACGTGTGTACATGTATGATGGCTTGTGTGTTATGCCTCAATAACTAGTAAGGCAAACCTGATCCCATAACTGATACTCACTGATGACTTTAACAGACAGTGTACATTTGCTGTGAAGTCACCACCCACTGGGAATAAGCATATAATAAACCAATGACAAGTGCAAAGTTGAAAATCAAAAACTTTAAATTAATGAAGACGATAGCATTCAATGATGGAGAAGAGTGCATGGTCCCCCTCTCACAGTCAGGATCCACGGACCCGAAAGAAGCCAGGAGTATAATAACAAAGCCAACCGCTTGCCCTGCAAAATGGTCCGAAATGTTTCAAGTACACAGAAGAAAAATAAGAAAGTGGAAAATATAAAACCTTTTGATTTAGGACATAGTACCAAGGAAAATGCACGGATTTGCTAAATTTGTTGGAATGGAAAAGGTAAAATTACATGGAAGTGAAAATGGGCAGAAAAAAGAAAGCTGCAAGCATCAGGAACATATTAATCTATTAACAAGATTAGTTTTTTTGCCAACATAGGACACTGGAACCATTTAATGTCTTTCAACCTCATCTGTGTCAGCTGCTAAAACACTGCCGACAGAGTTGGACTTAAATAAAAATAGCTACCATATTATCCAAAGCTACTAGAATAAATCTTAATCGATCGATAACCTTCCTCAAATGTGCCTTCCCCTCTTGAAACACTTAAGTTATAGAATTTTCTTCTGGTTGTGCAGGGTTCGCTGAAACACTGACCCCTCAGCTATTATTAATTGCATCCCTGATGTATCAGAAACTGGATGTTTTCAGGAGCAACATGCAATCTTGTTAGAAAAGCTGTTCTATAAAGTTGATTTTTCTATCTTTAGAGTGCTAGCCATTGATCCAAATGTCATAACATCATGAGCTCAAACTCGATTCTCATTTATCTTCCATGGGTTCTCTTCACTGCAGGGGGAGGAGTGGAGAACATTTGGGAAGCTGGGTGGGTGCAAGAACTACAAACACTAAGTGCAGCGATGCACCCTGCATGGCAAAAAGTGTTCGGTGCCTTGCTTCGCCACAGTCTGTAAGTGCTCGGTGTTTCCTTTCCAATCTGCTAAAACCAAGGACGGCATCTATTTACGCCTATCCATTTTTAACAGTAATAACCACCTCCCCATTAAACCCATCATCTCATTTCTCTGTGTATTTTTTACAATACATCGTTTCTTTTTGCATAGAATAATTTAAAAAAAATACTGCTGAAGCTTACAGGAGGTGATTGATAAAACTGTTAGATGCTGTCATAATAAGTCCTTTATCATTAACTTATCCTGTACCAGAGAGTTTGATCCAAATGCCACAAACACCATGAGCTTCATGCTTTCCACACACCGATGCCGTGGGTTCCGTACTCATCCGTATTTTATAGATGGAGACGTCAAGATAGAGAGTGCCAACACTGCTCAAGATTCGCATATCACACACACAGACACAGTTATTGAAGGCTACGCGGGCTCCTTCCTCACCGGCACACGTGTTTGGTGCTGGCGCCGCTGAAAGCTGAAGACGCTTCTGAAGAATTCGGAGCAGACAGAACCCGGTCCCGCAGCACTTCAGCTGACCGGCAGGTCGGGCAGGAGTTTAGGCAAATCGGATGCCATGGCGATCTCCCGAACAACACGCTCGCTTTAGTTTACGGTAATCTTCCGGTTAGAAACGAAATTGCACTTCCCTGTAATGGTGATGCTTTATTCCCTCTGCGCTACCATGGATCTCCTTCCTCTGGCACAGCCCTGCTTCTCAAGGGCTCTTAATGTCACTTGTCACTTAACAGAGTCTGTGGGACCGCGTTGGCTGAAAGTCATGTTCCATTTTCCCAAGCTCTTTATTAATAATCAGTGCGCATCTCAAGAGACACATCTTCATACCTCGTACCTGCTTTAAGAAAAAAAAAAAGCGAATCGCTTTTGTATCCATTGCAAAAGCAAGTCATTTAGGAGAGAAAAAGCAATCTGATTGTTTCAGCCAATTTAAATTAAATTGAAATGTCTTTACATGGATCTCCCGTGGAATGTGCTATGGAAGATTAAGACGGTTCAGCACTGAGGATGGGGTCACTTTCAAAAAAACCCAATTCGCCCCCTTATCTTCTTCATCAGTTGAACATGATATTCTTGTTTTGCCTTGTAAAGCTATGATCCCGTGAATCATAATTCTACATGGTTTACCCTATTTTCTTTATTTTGTTGAAACAACTTCACACTGGGGAATATAAGAATAGAACATATAACTGCAATACAACCATCTATTAGATGAGAAGCCTGTTTATGTTTTGCAATATAAAAAATTCACATAAATTGGTGGTCATAAAAGTCTATAAGGGAGGTACCTATTTAACTAAGAGTATTAAAAATCCTCCTTAATTTGCCCCCAAATACTTTCACTATCTTTCTTTCAATCTGAGAATTATGACGTACATTTTGGAATGCTCATAAAAGCGGGAGTCACATACATTTTCCTGAGGGGATTAAAGACCACTAGTTTTGGTTTTACTTTGTTTTGTAATACTAAACTAATGAGTATTTTACTTGGTCATATTAATTGTCCTTCGGAATAACTCAGAGTCTTAGAGAGAGCATAAATTTAGTGAAGATGATAATATTAACAGCGACAGCAAAAATGACAATGACGCACTGAACTATGTGTCAGGGATTCTGTCATGTACTTGACACGCATAAATCTAACATACCACTCTCAGCAACCCATCCTCATGCTACCCCATCTCCTTGCTCGGAAAACCGAGCCTGCCAAAGGAGACGTGGCTCATCCAAGGTTTCACAGGAGAAGCAGCAGACCCCAGGTCCAAGCTCAGCAGTCGTGTTTATATTATAGTCCTTGCCCTTAGCAATTATATTTTATTTTAAAATTAAAAATGATGTATATTTTGTTCCTAGAGAAAGAATAGTAACGTAATCCTATGTTGGAATAAAGTCACACAGTTAAGCTCCTAGTGAATCTGATAACTGTGAGTTTAACCCTCAGTTTGGTGGCAGAGAAATACGATTTACCCTTGTCATTCACGCTTAGTATCAGGTCTGTTGTCAATCTGATCATTGCAAAACATCTTAATTTTTAAATACTCTTTATCAAGATATATTGTCAAGTTAAAATGTCATAAACTCATTTCATTAAAATGATTTTGAAACTTGTTTACAGGAAGAAATTAGATGAAGAAATTGCTCTTCAAACTATTCTTCTGATAGAAGTATGAACTGCTCATATCCAATTATATGAAATTTGGTTTTTATTGTTTATAAAGATTTGCTTACATATAAACCTTTACTTAATTTTCAATTGGGCATATTTTAAACATAGGCTATCCAAAGAACTACCAAGCAGCCAAAGAAGTACTACTTTTTAGAATAAGCCACAAAAAAAGTAGCATTTAGACAGATGAAATTTTCTCTAAGTGACATGGAGATGAAATATTCATTTATAAGTCATTTAATATTACAGTATATCAGAAACTATTGGTTTTCAAAGTCATGGTTCAGTAGTATATATTTTTTAAATTAGCAAACTTTCCTATGACAAATCGGTGGTAATTTGGAGGAAAAAAGATAGAAATGGGATGGTTTCAATGCAAGTCTGAGATCCTAAAACATTCCTAAAACATTGCAAAACTTTCAAATTTTAGTAAAACATTAGTGATCTTCCACAAGAATTAAGAGGAACATATTATTCATATCATCTCTTTTTTCCTAAGCACATTTCACAGGGCTGGTTTTGATTTTGCTGAGTTTTTCCCCTAAGAACCACCATAATCCCCTAATTTGTTCTTCAGATAGCAATTTAGAAAGGGCTTTGGTTCCCTTACCTTTTCCTCAAGATGACTCTTAAGGAAGTGTTGCTTGTTCTTATATTTTAAATCAAATTTTATCTTTCTTTTAAGTTTGTTTTTTTCTCCTCCTGATCACATCTCAATGTCATGTGCTAGACCAAAACCTTCTTTGGCTTCCCCCCCCTTAGAGTGCAAGTGTAAATAGTATTCAAAATTGAATAGATATTGTAGTATTAGGAATCCCAAATTAGAGCTCTTTGTATACCTGTTTTAATAATTACGAAAATCTACAACGTGTCTGTGTGTGTTGCATGTACAGTTGGGAGAAGTGTGTGCATGCACATTTTAAGAACATGCCCTTTCTGTAAAAAAGAGAGAGAGACAGTATTTGGTGAGTCACTCAGTCCGAGAGTCATTCATCGACTGATTGGTCACTGCCAGGGATTTTAGTACACACGTGATCCCAAACCCCAAATAAGCATAAGGCATAATATAAAGGTTTACAATTCTACTACTTTACCAGTCCAGTAACAAAAGTGTGTTACTTTATTGCCGTGTCTCTAATAGAAAGCTGACACAGGATGTTTGTGGTTAAATGTGGGCCTGCTCCAGGAGAGCATTTCAAAGTCTAACACGCCCCCTCTGAAATCACTTAGATGCGTTTCACATCCTGGGTATGAAGCACATCCTAATAGTTCCTGACATTTCTAAGGCTGTGCACTTAAAACACCTTTGGACCCTCTATTTATTCATACTGAGCGTAATAGAGACTCAAAGGCGGCCACCCAGGAGCCCTGCCTCCCTGTGTTGACCCCCTTAGAGGGCAGGTCACGTGACATGCTTCTCACCAATGGAATGTGGCAAAGGTGAGGGGATGTCACTTCGGGGACTAAGTTACATTAGGTGAGACTCCCTTTTGCTGGCCACCTTGCTCTGGGGACTGTCCTTGCTGAGGACAGTATAAGGGGAAAGCTCACGTGGCCAGGACACGCGGGCAGCCTCTCACGGCTGAGATGGGACTGCAGCTTCCAGCCTGCAAGAGGCCGGACCTCCCCATCACCAGCTGCGAGGAAGTGGATTTCGCCAACAGCCCTGGTGAGAAATCGAAGGGCTCTTTTCCCGTACAGCCGCCTACGAAAACACAGGCCCGTGGACAGCTAGATCGAAACCTAATGAGGAACTAAGCAGAAGACCTGGTCAAGCCACGCTGACCGCTGACCGCTGACCACAGAACAGGCAGGCCACCAAGAGGGGCTGTTCTAGCTGCTGAGTGTGTGCTGCTTCGTTAGCAACAGAAAACTAGTGCATTCAACAAGAAGTAAACACAGGTATGCTTGAAATTAAGTTGAGAAAAGTTATTTCCAAAGCTTCAGTTGTCGGGCTTCTAGAGAACCAACAATTTAAAAAATAATAATGAAATGCAATAAAAGGTGTGATAAGAAGTTGATTGGCTTGACACTTTCTCCATTTTTTTAATCATTGTAATTACTTCATTAAAAAAAAGGAAGAACTCGGACAATTTGTAAAGCTCTTACCAATATCCAATTGAGGAAGATTTAAAAGTATGTACCTACACATACTCAATGATCATTTTCCACTTTCAGAAATAAATGGATAACAAAAAATGGCAGAGTGACAGAGAAAAGAGAGAAACAGGAATACATCTCAAAAGGTTCAATCAAAGAAAAAACAAATAACTCCAGGCATGAAAACAAGGTCCATTATAATACTTTCAGAATACTATTGTAGAAGCAATTTCTTGTGGATAAATATCAATATAGGAATATTCTTGGTATTCATAGTTGTAATAATCTTCAGCAATCTTCAGTATAGTTATTTTATTTTCACTCCAAACATTTCAGGACATATCGTATAGGTATTTTATATAGGGGAGAAAGTCAGTGGCTTTTGTGATACTATGGAGGGCAGGCTGAGATGAAACCAACAAAAATTAAGTACTTAAGATAATTCTAGCATATGCATTTATTGTTTAATGTCTACTATAGTTTTTTTTATTTGAATCATAACCATAAATATAGAAGCTTTTATTCATCTGCACCCTTATTTTATGCCAGGCATGACACTGCGCCTGCATCATCACACTTATTCTTGGAAATCACCATGGATACTTTGGCTAGTTAAATAAAGGACAAAAATGACAAAGTAAAAATGAAGCCTTTATCTCTCATAAAATTTCATAATAATGAATTCATAGGAGAGAATAACTGGATGATTTTTAAAAATCAACAATTTTCTCAATGTATTTTTTGTATTATAAAATGGATAAATAGTCTGTGCACCTGCTACCAGTAATTTGCTCTTATCCATTGCTTAGAAGTCTGCAGTATGCTTCATAAACCAAAAGGCAAAGCTTGCCATCAAAAGAGAATACAAAATAAAATGCAAGTTTTCACTTTCTTTGAGGAGCCAGATGGCTTAGAACTATTTCTCTGCAGCAGAATATAAAAGAAATGGAACCAAGTCAAACTGACCACTTCAAGTTGAGATCATATTTTTTAAAACAATGATGAGGAACATATAAAATTATTAAATCCACACATCATGTAGATGATTGTTTAAATAATATGTAACATTTAAAGTATGTTACTAGCAAAACCTTCTATTTGTTTGAATACACTTAAGCTATGGATACACTCTGACAATGTGTTATTTTTGCAAATGATCTGCATGTATGTAGAAAACCAAATGTTCAATTGCTCAAAAATAGGCATTATGATATAAGCACTGAAAATGCATGACTAAGAACGGCGTTTTCAAACGCGTGGCCAAGTGGAGGTGGCAACAGGATGGCTGGCAGCTGGCATCTAATTTAATCTTATTCGACCGTCTCTTCCTTTTCTGCCACGTGGTGGTGGTAATAATAGCAGCTACATCACAGGGTCTGCAGGGGGATGGCAGGGGGCTGCACCATTTTCCTTCCCCCCACACAGGAACCAGGTTCTGTCGCTCCACACCCTCACCAGCATGCGGTGTGGTCAATGTTCAGGGTTCGCTCGTTCTAACAGACGCGGTGGTTTTGATATGCATTTCCCTAACGACGCAGAGTGGGGGGCATCATTTCGTACGCCTGTTTGCCATCTGGAGTATCTTCTCGTCAAGGTGTCTATGAAAGTATTTGGTCCATTTGAAAAAAATGGGATTGTTGGTCTTCTTATCATTGAGTTTTAATGGTTCTTTGTATATTGTGGATTACAGTCCTTCATCTGATGTGGTTTTTTGCAAATATTTTCTGCCAGTTGGATTTTCTAGCAAAGTTACTTATATATATAAATTCTCTCCCTCCAATTTTTCACCTATAATACATTTCCAAAGCCAACTGAGTTTTCTAATTCTGGTTTAATAGGAGAACACAGGCCCTCTCTGCCTATGGAACACATTTGAACAAAACGGCTGAGCTTTATCTGTCTGTTGAAGACTTACTGAACGAAGGGCGATCATCTGTGAGTGGCATTGTGGAAACCAACACAAAAGACGTGTCTTAAAGCCTTGCCAGGAAAAAGCATGTCATTTTTAAATTATAAGATGTGTAGTAAGTCAGTCAAGTAACCTCTTGATATTACATATTTGGCACATTTTCAATCTGAAGAAACTATATTAACAACTACTACAAGTTGAGTAAAATGCCCGCTAATCCTTTCAGGAAAGACAATCACATAATATTCGGACTTTTCCAGACAAGCATTGAAAAAATATACTCCGTACAGCACAAGAATTTTGGGGTATTCTATCGCCTATTATTTTAAAAATGACATCTTATCTTAAAGATATGGTTTAGGTTTGTTTATCTTTTCAAAAATCTTTGCAAGCTCTTGCAATACTGAGAGCTATTTGCCCAACAAATTTGAAATAGCTTATTTTGGGGGGACAGAAAACACGCATAAGCTCTGGATGGTGTAGCGCAGTGGATTGAGCACCGGCCTGCAAACCAAAGGGTTGCCAGTTTGATTCCCAGTCAGGGCACACACCTGGGTTGAGGCCCAGGTCTCCAGTTGGGGGAGGCAACCACATGAGAGGCAACCACACATTGATGTTTCTCTCCCTCTCTTTCTCCTTCCCTTCCCCTCGCTCTAAAAAAATAAATAAATAAACTCATAAAAAAAGAAAACACGCATGACATCCTGTAAGCTTTAAAATACTTTGAAACAGTCATCAAGAAAATTAGTAAGCTCTTGAGCAATCCAGAGGTTGTCATGAGTTTCCCACCTTTTTCTTCCAGACTTATTTATTTAATTTTATTTTTAAGAACAACAGCTTTGTTGAGATACAGTTTCCACACTATACATTCACCCGTTCTCTGTGCATAATTCAATACATTTTAGTAAATTGACAGTAATGTGCAGCCAGTCGCCAGGAGCCGGGTCTAGACTATTCCTACCGTAACCCCGAAAGATTTCCTGTGACCTTGTGCAGTAAAGCTTCTTGCCCTAGGAGTTTTATCGAACTCCTTCTCAGCTACAGGGAATTGTCCAAGCGTCTCAAGGAGACCTGTCCTTTTACCTGGAGGTGAGTCGCATGTCCGTGACCTGCCTTCTTTAGCATTCTGCTGCGTTTATGACACTTCCCACATTGACATTTAATGATTGATGTGTCATGTTAAGACCCCACCCTTCTAGGCACAGTGCCTAAATCGTATTTGCTTTGTAACAAGTTAAAATTTCTCTTCTTCCTATTTCCATGCACACACGTGTTGTGCCAGAATGCTAAGCAGCACATTGAAATCTTAACTCTAGGTAATATTTTGTTTACACGGCCTTCTATACTGAGACTCTGGCTGAGTTCATCCTTGGAAGATGACAATCTTCTAATAACTGGGAATATGATAGTCTTCCTAAACTGATTTTCTAAGTTCAGGACTGCTGACTATAATCTAAATTTATACCACGTAAGACTTAGGGAGTAAATGATAGAATCTAGAAAGCAGATTTTTTTTAAAATGTCCTTCCCCAAACTGTACACGATAACTCTTCAAAAAACTGCATTGGGTTCCTGGACTGAAAGCTACCCTTGGCACAAAGGGTGTCTTCCATCATCTATGATGTTACACAAAGCAATGTTGGACTCTACAAATTTCTTTAACCAACTCTTTGTAAACAAGGCAAATTTCAAAGGCTTCATTATTTTGAATCATCTATGTTAGTTGAAATTTCTCTTTGCGTGGTTATATGTGGTCTTTTTTTACAAACACACACAGAGGTATTGCACTAATATTACCTTTAGCCTGTCTTGGTATAATTATGCATAACTTTATCAGAGATATGCTTGATTCGTATCAGTATTTGTTGCTGTATTAAACTGACATTTCTCTGACCTGGCTTTAAAAATGGCCTGTCTTTCCTCAAGATACAATGGACAAGATATCAATGAAAATAAGGCTGATACCATGTTTTCTTTTTTATGTGTTTATTCTGGACTTGTAGCTCCGGGCTCTCTTCTTGTCACAAAACTAGGCAATCTTATCAGTGTTTATTTTTCCTTGTTCATGTGTCTAAAAGTAATTTGAACACTTAAGATCTACTCTCTTAGCAAATTTCAAGTGTATAATATACTACTAGTAACTACAGTCACCATGATGTAGAATTTATTTTTCTGATAATTGAGAGGATGTGCTCTTTAACCCATGGCCCCCCCTCCCCCACCGCTGCCCCTGGCAACCGCTATTGTAGAAACTCCATGTCCAAGTCCAACTTTTCTTGATGCTGTGTAGGCATGATATCATGCAATATTTTTCTTTCTGTGCATGGCTTATTTTGGTTAGCATAATATCCTCCAAGTTCATCCACATTGTCACAAGTGACAGCATGTCCTTCTTTCTTGTGGCTGAGTAATATTCCACTATATGTATGTCATGATTCTCTATCCATTCACTTGGGACGCTAAGTCATTAGGAAAACTTAAATAGTTTCCACATCTTGGCTATTGGGAATAATGCTTCAATGTGCATGGGAGTACACATATCTCCTTGAGATGCTGATTTCATTCCCTTTGGATATATACCCAGAACTGAGATTACGGGTTATTTTTAAATGTTAGAAGCTATATACTGTTTTTCCTAATGATTGCACCAACATGCATT
Source organism: Phyllostomus hastatus (assembly GCF_019186645.2). NCBI lineage: Eukaryota > Metazoa > Chordata > Mammalia > Chiroptera > Phyllostomidae > Phyllostomus > Phyllostomus hastatus. Next base: position 18,623,555 of record NW_025333607.1, on the reverse strand, counting down.
CCTGCAAAAAGCGCATAGTAGGCCCCTTTCTCCACATCCTGGCTACCACTTGTTAACTTTTTTTTTTAATAATAGTTCTCCTAAAAGGTGTGAAGGGATGTCTCATAGTGAGTTTGAGTCTCATTTCCCTGATGATTAGTGACTTCAATAGCAATGTGATTAATTTGTCAACCACAATATTTGAAAGTAAAGCATTTTTGCTTTGAAATATCATGGCTGAGAACCTTTTAATATGTGTTTTGGTCATTTGTATGTTGTTTCCTTTGGAGACTCTTGAGGTCTGCTGCCCATCTTGAATCAGATTATTTGCTTTTTGCTGTTGAGTTCTATTAGTTCCTATGAAGCACTGTCCACTTGAAATTTGCTAGGAGAGTAATTCTCAATTGTTCTCGCCACACACACACAATGGTAACTATGTGCGATGTGATGGGTATGTCCATTAGGTTGGCTGTGGTGGTCATTATACAAGGTATACTTATAGCAAATCATCACATTGTATACCTCGATGTATCCGTGCTTTTATTAGTCAGCCATCCTCAGTAAGGCTGGAGATAAAAATAACTTGGAAATCATTATAACTGTGTCAATACGAATATATACACACACATATAATATGGTGCCTATTTTTTAATGTTAACCAAAGGTCAGGTTTGGGCTGTAATAAAAGTCAGAAAAACATTTACGTGAAACATTTACTTGAAAGATTGCAATCGGGCAGATGCAGATTGAGGCACAATCCAAACTATGCTCAAAAAAGAACAAAGAAAGTCAGGGTTATAAAGTATAATCCTTTCATGCAAATGAAGGATCCTGGCTAGGTTAATAGGGATCGGTTAGTTCCAATAGGCAAAACAGGGGGTGGGGACTGCAAGGAGGAAGCAGAGTGCACCTAGGTTCACTGGGTAGTTTTGCTTCCAGGGCGCGGAGGGCTCAGCCTGCAGCTGAGCTTAGCAGCAGGTTCCCCGAGAGCAGCTCTGGGCCCTGAGGCTCAAGGAGTGCACAGGCCCCGCCCCCGGGAGCCTCCGGATTCTAGTGACAATCCGCGATGCTTAGCGGTGCTTATTCCATTCTTCTCTATTACTGGTAAGAGAGTGGGAACTAATATATTATTAGATTCGGTGATTTAATATATCATTTGCTATTTAAATCACAGGACATAATACCAAATTTACAGAACCGGATTCTAAACTGCGCACTGATTTCGTGACCTACCTTGACCGCTACTGTTAAATGCTTTATATTTAACATGCTTTGCTTAGAAATCATCACATTAATTGATAAATACTGTTTTATGAGAAAGGTATAATTTAACTTTAAAAATATTAGTTTAATCACAAAAATCTCCTTCCTACCTAGTATTTGCTCACCGTGTTATCTTTTGTAGATGCTGGGATCTGAGACGGAAAATGTTGCTAATGCAATTTTTTTGTGTGTCAAGCAAGTGCCAGGTGTGAGAAGTTCTCCCTGACAAATTGAATTCTGTATTTCTCCAACTCCATGTATCTTGCTATTTATTTTGTACCCTTGCTGACATAGTTTGTGATAGATATACAATTTTTTTTTATTTGGCTGTTTCTTCTTTTTATTTTTCTTCCTTAACACCGTTAAGACAGCTTTCAAAGCCAATGACTTATGAAACTAAAGTGTCTACTTCTGACTTAACATATGATTTGCCTGTTGCAGTCTGGCCAATTTCGTATTCATCTTTTGCAAATCCTCGGGAAGAAGCCATCCTGCACGCTTGAATAATAAACACCGCAGCTCTCGGCGGGCATGCCTGCGTCTTCACGTTCTGCGTGCAGTGTACGCTGGGCAGGAGCTTTGGTTCTGGGATTTTATTTTCAGCCTGCTGGCCTACTTTCCATACCAGAGCTCAGCTCTACCTCCACGCCCTGCCCACGCCCCAGGAGGTGAAGGAATAATATTCAGAATAAAAAAAAGATACTTAGCTCAGAGTTACTACCTAGTCCATATTGTTTAATTCTCTTGTCGGCCTTGTGTTTGTTTCTGACAAAAGCACTAAGAAAAGATTGCCACGGGAGAACGTGATGTGCCTGACATAATATCCACCGTGCTCAGAATAACAGGGCATATTCAACGCTGCCCTAAATTTTAAACAACTTCCTATGGTTCGATTAGTCATTAATGAACACCAGTCAGGTAATGTTTAACTATATCTATTTGTCCACTCTATTACAGAAATTCATATAACTTTATATATTTTATTTTCACAACATATTTGTATTGTCTTTTATTATTAAATGCTTTTCTTTAAATTCAGTATTTTTCATAGTAACTGCATGAGCTAGCAACATCATAGTGGTTTAGAAACAACCGTTTAATCACGCTCAGGAAATTCATGGGTCACTTAGGAAGAACTGAAAGGCTGAGAGGGCTGAATCCCTTAAGGGCGGAGGATCCAGTATAAAAACAGGTCTTTCAAAAATAAGCCAACAAAAAGAGGTCTTTCCATGAAATATCTGCCAGCTAGGGACACTGCACTGAAGGGCACCTGGTCGTGATTAAGGAGAGACATTCAGATACACACACACAGATATATACACACATATATCTGTATGATGATTATATGTGTGTGTATGTATGTAGTCATATTTGAAATTTTTGAAAGCTAGCTTCTACAGTCTTATTTCTTTTCAGATGAGGAAAATGATCCCTGGAGACTTTACAAACCTTGTCTCACACTAGAGAACAGGCGAGGCCAACAGCCTTGTTTGAAACCCAGGTATGGTTCCGCTCCAAAGCCCATGTCCTTTCCCCAAAATCAGGTTCAGAGAAGTAAGACACATTTTCCAAAATCGCACAGATGGCCCGACAAGCCAGCACTGCACTCACGACGTGGGAGAGACACCCTGTCTGAGACAACACGAAGCCCGTGTGCCTGTGACACACAGGGAGGGCCGTTTTCTGGTTCCAGTCCTCCACGGACCGCACTGATATTTCAGCCATGCATCCTGCAGGCTTGCTGCACAGCACGCCAGATCCAGCCCGATCACGTTGTTCCTTATTTCTACCAAGTACATGACAGTGGATGACAGCCACTGACCACCAGAGAGGCAGCGGGTCCATTATCACCACGGAGGGGACCTCCTCTCTTCTGGGTAGCTGATAAAAAAAACACTGCCTGCCAGTGATTGCACGTGGCGCCTGTACTTCCACTCCCAAAGGGCAACACCACCGAGGCGCATGCGCTGCTGCACACCAGCCGTACTCTACTGCGTGAGTCCACTGCGCCCCATGCGTCCCGCAGCGAAACACTGCTACCCGCTCGGCCGGTTGTAGCCCGGCCTGGCGATGTTGAGAAGAAAAGGTCTACAATACAGGCGGCACCAAGAGTTTGGTTTTCTGTGTCAATGGAAGTTCACCTGATTTTGGCACTCTCGGCTGGGGATTTTGGCCCTCGGGTGTTTTAGGTGAATTTCTCTGACTTAAATTCTCATATATATATAATTTTACTAGCATACTTATTTCAAAAACCAAATAATTCTATTCGCGTACTTGAAAAGGAATCAAATCATAATCAAGCACAGTTATCGAAGCCACATCAGAAACAACCTTCTCAATCTTCACAGCCATTTGGCAGAACACAGAAAGACAGACTCATCAATCACCAGTCAACGACGACTTTACGGGTGGAGAGTGTAATTCAAGAAGTGCTCCAAAGCAATCAATAGATTGCGCGTAATCTAAGATAATTCTAATGTTCCAAAATCTGTTAGCCGACAGAGGTATAATTTAAGAGACAAGGTTAAGGCTACAGTTGAATTTTGAAAATTGCCTCACTTGGACTTCCACTCATTACTCATTATTGATTTAGCCCTGTCCTGTGTCTCCAACCCCCGGTGCCTCACAGGTGACATATAACCCCGGGTGAGTGACATTTCAATATGACAGCAGTGTTGAACTCATTATTCTTGCCTCCTGCTTACCTCCAGAAAACGCTGCTTTCTAATCTGGTACATTATCTACGAATTCGAAGATGTTGTCCATTTGGGTTAAAGACCTGCAGCTCAGCCCTGAACACAATGTGGTCCCTTGGAAACGATGAGGACATCAGCCTCCCTGGACCGGATGTCTGAGCCATTCCGGCGGCTAGTGAAGCACTGAGCTCATTGAAGTTACTCAACATTTAGGTTAATAACTTCTAATGACTAACGAGACATCATACAAAAAAAATTGAGTCAAACATTAAAAAGAAAATCTTAACCTTTTGGGATTCCCAGTTGGGATGTTTAAAGTAGACTTCTGAGCATAGAAATTATACGAGGAAAGAGAAAACTCATTCCGTAGCTGATTGGAAGCAAGTGCCATAATATTTGTTGAGCATTTTAACTCAATTTCTTCCTTAATGTGAAAGAATGTAGATGAATGAAGAGGAATGGGAAATAAAAAAGAAATTGGAATGTATAATACAAATAAAATAATAATTTATTAGCCCAGCTGTCAGGAAAACTCATTGTAATAATGGTTTGTTTCTTTCATGTGATCCTCATTTCCTAAGCAGCTTAGAGTTAGAAACAGTATCATATATTTTTAAACAACAAATTATTTACTGTTGGAAATCAAATTGGAATATTTGTACTCTGCCTTAGGCAAATATTTTTGCACTGCATTATACTGAAATAATAATAAAACTAAACATATGCACAAACACATATACATGTACTATATGTGTACATTATGTATGCATATACACACATATGTATGTATATACATATATATTAATTTTTACATATTCATTTATATCCCTTTCATGGCTCAAATAATTATGTTACTTATAAATTACAAAATAAAATGGGGGCATTGTGAAAAACACCTTTAATTCTTGAAAAATGTATCAAACTATATATATGAAATATATACATAAAATACATAATCCATCCCTAGTGTTTTTTTTTAATTTTAGTATAAAATTGTGGTTTTCTTTTTAATGTAATTTTCAATGTTTTTGAAACTGCATTGTTTACATTTCTATCACTGCAGTGCTTGCTGCCATAGTTCCTTTTTTACCAGTGAAATGTGCTAATCAAGTTAATGTTACCCCTGCTGTGAAAGTGACTCACATCTCAAATTACCCGGAGTAATACAATGGTGTAAAATTACATACAGACTAATCAAGAAATTACATACCAGGAAGCAATCAATAATATTTTTCATATTTTTCATTCTCTTTTAACTGGAAAATGTTGCATTTTCCTATTTTAAAAAGAATATGATGGAAATTGTATTTGCCGTTACAGCCAAGACTAAGATTGTAAACAGTATTCGAACAACACAAAGAGAACCTCAAAACGTTGCCAATTTTTTTCCTCCAACTCTCCGAATTGACAATACATGTATTATTTACATTTTTTAGTGAGGGACTTTGCTTCTAAATGTGAACTGAGGAAGTATTAAAAATACATGTGAATCCTATGTGACTGTTCAGATGATTTCCACTCGCTCCCTGTTGTACATACGTCTGCTCCTATAACCCTGTGGGACATGTCTGCTCCTTCTTGGGTCCCATCATATTTGCCTCAGCAAGATCCTGTCGAACGGGATTAAGTCCTGAGAAGTCTGGGAAAAGCTCTTGTTACCAACCACAGGCTCTGCCCTCTGCCCTCAAGAAAGTAATTAGCATCTCAGTTTGCTCCATCTTTTCAGTTCCCCAGGGAGCTTCTACGTGTGGCTGGGAGCACCCCACCTCCGTCCCTGGTCCCTAGAAGGAACACACACTTCTCAGCCTGCACGTTCCACAGGTCGCACAGCTGGGACTTCCCCACGTGGCGCGAGAAAGGAAGATGGCTGCCTTTGAATGCTCCTTTGCATACGTTTCTTTTTGTATGCAGAGGAAGTGTCTGTAAATCGAATGGATTGATTTTGGTCTTTTAGTGTCTTAATTTTCTCTTAATCTTAGGAGGTGCAATGAATCATAATGTACTATGGCCTCCCAAAGGGCACTTCATAATTCCACGTACAGCCTAAGACGGACTAAGGTTACACTCAGTTAGGTAAATGTATCAGTCAGGACTGAAACCTGACCAGGAGGTATATGGACTAAGTCATTTTTTACCAACAATAGATGTGTCAAGCGATCTACGAGTTACCAACGTGCCACTTTAAACTGCTGGGTAAATCATTTTTCTTGTGGCCCTCATTTATCATATACAACCTCACCCTTTTCACTATTCCATAGTCTATTTATCTTCTAAATAATCCTACTGGAGTAATCAACAGTGCCACCAATTTGTCCGTATTCCTCTTGCATTTGGGGCTCCCAAAACAGGTAATAAAAATATTTTGAAAACATTTTGCTTTGCACGGCATGGGTGGTGCTGTGAACTAGTATTAAAATGTTCACTTTATATCCCTCTGAACTAGTTATTACATTTCTTTATGTACACACAGCACAGATATACACACACACATATACACACACACATACACATACTTGCACACTCATATGCCTGTGTGTTTACATATCTGTATACACCTCAAAGATTATGAACACGCCAATTATTTCAGATACAATAAAACAAACAGCTTAGAGAACGGGCCCCAGAACCGCACTGTTCAGATCCTGTTCCCGAACCAGTCGCTCACTGCTGGGGCTGCTAGCTGGAGTCTCCGTGTGTGCCTGGCGGCTGCTGTTCGTTTTCTACGTCGTAAGTTACCCTTCTGAACGCTTTTTCCTGCTTCCAGGAAACCCACCCTCCAAACGAATTCTGGAATCGGTTGCTTATGTATTTGAGGAGCAGAGAATGGGGGAGGGGGTTCCCTCACTCTGGTTGCTATGGCCACCGTCACAAGTTGAACTAACAAAATGCAAATCAGCAGCACGACCTTCTGGAGTTCCTACTGGGTCCCTACGGTCACGTGCCCACATTGTTCCCCATCACGTCGTGGTGGCGGCACAGAACTGGGGATGGTGAGGGTATCCACACCGTGGACATCAGCAAAACTACCTACCTGGGACTTTACCCCCATCTCAAGGAGCTGACTGGCCAAGGCCCACAAGGGTCTCAGCAAGTCTCCAGGCTGGTGGGTTCACTCCCCTGGAGTCCTTCTGACATGGAAGGAGAAGTGTGCTGTGCTCACAGCCACACTCACGTATTAGTCTTTCATTCGTTATCCCTTCCCGTTGACCTGCCCGTATCACCATGGTGAACTCAGTGTCGCATCGATTGCTGTGATAACGCACAGTGTCTTTTATTATGAAGGAACGTGACAGTGACCTAGAAAATGGGACCTGCCGAGTTTAGAAGGAGCTCCATCGCCCCACCTGGTAGGAAGGCTGGGGAGCCGGATGGAGACTCAAGGTCTTCCCTGCACTGGACACGGCATTCTGGTGGAGGCACGGCGACTGGACATGGTGTGAGCATGTCTGAAAGCGATAACCAGTATTTGCGGGGAAATCTTCTATACCCCCCCCCCAACATGCACAGGTCCAATAATGAAGGCATGTAGTTAGATGTGCCCCATCCCACCAACACACCAAATGCCTATCCAAAAAAATGTTGAGTTATGGTCTTCATGCTTCGGGCTCAGTAGATTTGGATCACCCAGAAATCGGGGGTGAAATGCTTCAGCCAAGGGCCCAGGGCGCTGGAAATGAGCACCACTTTCTGGCCACTTCGGACATCCTTGTGCCAAAACAATGTTACTTGAACTGTATACAGCAATTGAATATTTAACACACAGGGGAATTAACACTCACATTTGTGAAATACCTGGTCCCATCTCACACCTGGTATTTGATTTTATGGTAGACAAGGTTGGAAAGCATGCTGTCTATTTAGTACCCTAGACTCAACCGGAACAAAGTAATTTCTCAATAAATGTTTGCTGAATTAAAACCGCATGATGGTTTTTTCCAAATCTTCTAGATTTATTAATTTCATTAATTTGCTGCAACTAAGTGGCAGCAAACACACTCCGACGAAAGGAAAGAAAGGATTATTTTCGCATGTTATTCACCTGCAGTCCCTCTCTCTGTTGCTAGACAGAGCGCGTGTTGGGGATAATGCTGAATTATAGGAAGTGGCATTTGCAGTCATCGCTGTGTTAGCAGCCACAATCTAGGACAATTGTAATCAAAAATCAATGCTGCCACTTTCTCACCCACCTGCTTCTGTGCCGCAGCATTAGGATTGACGGCGAGGTACATAATTGTGCCGATATCACATCTTTTGTGAACCTGCGGTGCACTGCCCGCTGAAAGGACCCTTCAGCCTCCATCAGCGGCAAGTGTATAATGAAGTTAAAAATAAAATAAAGCTTTTCTCGGGGACCGCATCACCTGTTCCTTTCTAGCCCAGTACCAGGTTTCCTCTCACCCTGCAGGGTTTAATAACCCAATGTGGTAATTATTGCTTAGCATAATTATCGGAGTAGCATGCTATTCTGTGAGCTATTTCACGGAGACATAAAAATGAGGTCCTGACCATCTCATTATTCGAGATTTCATGTCACAACATGTCAATGTAAGAGTGTTAGTCTTTCGGTGCAGGCTTGAAGTCAATTTGATAATTGAAAATCTGCCCCTCCTAGAACCATCCGACCCTTGCCCCTCACACTGGAATGAATGGCATATGATGTGTGTTTCATCGAAAGGTCTGGCTTTTTTTTTTTTTTTTACTCCAGGAGGGTTTGCAGGAATGATTTGTGTTAGCGTGGAAATGAGCTAAACTTGATGTTTCTACATAGTTGCCTATTTTTAGTAAAACCTTTGGTTTTCCAATGATCATATAAAATCACCAAAATTAAATTAGCTCACCTGCGTTCATATGTAGAGTTGTAATAGTTTTATGTGGCTATGACAAACCTTTGTCTAATAGACCACAGAAGGAGTAAAAAACTCTGGGAATTCAATTCTTCCCTTTGCCTCAGATCTTCCCCAAAGACTATTTGTTTAATTGTTAAACAACGGTTGGCTAAGGATGGTAAACACCACATAGCATGTCCTACTTTTGAGTGACGTTGATGAAGTTCTGATAAATTTACGGTCAAAATGGGAAGATTTAATGAAAGACTCATGAGGAGAAAGGAACCACTCAGAAGGAAAGCTGTAAACTTGGAACTGAAACTCTGCCATGGGCCAGGCCCCTTGATGAATTGCTCGGACAGGTAATCTCATTTAACCCAATGCCAGCACTACCGAGTCAGTGTTCTTGCTTCCCCGTCCCAACAGGAAATGTCTTTAGAAAGATACATTTACTTATATGAGGTCAAAGGAAGGGGCGTGTTAAAGAGAAACTTTGAACTCAAGTCTTTCTGAGTCACTGGGAGAAACTGAGCTGAAACGATACAAAGCCACCAGGTGCTGCTGCTTTGCGGTGCGCTTGCCTTTCGCACGCATCTGCATAAAGAGACGCATTACAGTCTTGAAGGGCCGTGGTCTCTCCTTGCTGATACACTGGAGAGTAAAGGCCTTTCAGGAAGAAAACCCTCAGGAATTCAACAAAAGTGGCAGCAGATCTCTCCGAATCAGGAGATGTTTTACTTTGTAACACACATGCCTCTTTCCTGAAGCCTTAAGTTGTTCCTGGTGTCAGAGAGTTTCCTGAGGACTGAGGTGGTGAAATTTCCACTGATGTTCCCCCAAGGGAGGAGCGTGGGAAGAGTGAAATTTACAACGTGCATTATGAATCTGAAGAAAGGACTAGGAAAGTGTCCAAGGTGTATTCCATGAGGCATCCACAGAATTTTTATTAATACATCCCACTTGTATGTACAAAAATTAAATCTTCAAGATGCATTAGGAAGTCCCCATATATAACATGAAGGTAAACGAGGTGAGGAAGTACTCGTTACATGTGTATGCTGGTGTATTTGCAGAACTACAATCACCCCGGAACTTGGTCTGGGGAAGTTGCTCAGGAGAGTGAGAAAGAGAAAGCTGACAAATCAAGAAAAAGCCATATTGTTTGAATTTCAGCTCTGGTTTACATAATATCATATAAATAATAATTGGACTTTTGTTTTGTTGCATTCAAAGTAGACAAGTTAAACCCTGGCATGTACTATAAAATGTCTAAACGTAACATCGATTTGTTAATTTGCACCTAGTATGTTATTAATAATTGTTTGTCAAATGTGAATAATTCTAGACACCAACCTTTGGAAAATAACGCTGGTCACTGGACTGAATTAAATCATTTGACTAGGGCTTCTTATTATATACTTTATCTCAAAGGCTTTTTTTTTCTGCCTCTAAATTATATTCAAAATCTGATTAACTGGAGCTATATTTTTATACAAACTGTAGAACAGCCTAAAATGGAGACTTTCTAGATAGTCTCGCACTTTAATAAAACTTGGTTACACATTTATTTTAGAGTTTAGATTGGAATTATATTGCAATTTCATTTTTCATTTATATTCTTTCCCCGGAAGAATCAGGATGCTATCACTTACCCTTTGAATACGGGGAACATGTGTAGAGAAGATGGAAGATGACAAGCCAGAGATGAGGCCTGGAGGAAGACCGCTGTGGGACTGAGGGTCCCTTACTCCCCTCGCCCCACCCTGAAAAAGCCTGACAGTTATTTTTTTCCCCAGGCCTTTGGGAATGAGGTCCTAAAACTTCTGAGCATATACTTATTCACAACCCTAGGAGAATCTATGTATTTCAGCAGCGCTACTCATGTCTTCCTATCTGAAATGAACGGTGCTGAATAAATAATGATCGTTAGCAGTATGCTACCCTTTCATCTACACGTTCCAGTCTTTCCCTGAAACAGGGAGCATGAATTCATACCCAGCTGCAATTATGTAACGAAAGGTCAGACCTCCATTAATTTAGGCTGAATCTGCATGTGCACAGCAGAGTGGGTCCGGGAAGAGTTCCAAATGTAACAATTTGTCAAAAGTACCAACGCTGTGTGTCTACGCTGTGTGTCTACGTGACAAGGTGTCTGGTACTGCTGATATTTACGGGTACCTGCAAAAATACCATGGCCCTTGAATTTACAATTCCTGAATATGTTTTTAGAAGTTCTTAAAGTCATATTTTATGAGCTTATTCCTATTTTATTGAATGTCAAGATTTATTGGTGTCTGCTTAACAATCCTAAATAGGCACTATTTGTTAAACTACATGTGAGTTGCTATTTATACATGGCCATGCTATTCTTTGTGAAAGTTTTTTTTTAATCAAGAATCTACTATTAACTTAGCAATTAAGTCAACATAAGACAGAATTTGACATAAATCCCAAAATAACATACAGAAACCTATTGGTCATACTATTTTATCGCTAAACCTCAATGTTTTTCATCTTAATCTTTTCCCGCAAATTAAACTCCATGTTCAGGCTTGATAATTCTCCTTGCCTATTCCCTTGACCAATTTACTTGCCTCTCTTTCTGCTCCATTCTCTTAGCTGAGTGGAGACCCTGGTAAACACCAGCTTTCTCCCTGCGCCCTATCTGCCGCCTACGGCTGAAAATGGCTGGGAAACCACACACATGTGATCGCCAGGCTTCGAAAACCACCGGATGGAGATGCCAGTCTTACACCGCTTCTCTGATGCACACGCTGCCCTTCTCTTGGCGATAAGTATTTCCCTACTGATTCTTCTCAAACCCTCTGCACCTCACAGGTGTTTGTCAGCTGCACCCTTAAGCTGATGATTCTGCTCCCTATGGCACTGAGGAAATCTACCCATCACAGGGATGGGTCCTGCTACATGGATCAGGATTCGCATATTTGCTTTTTCATTATAACCATGGAAACCTGTCAGGGAAAATGGAAATGGCTCCCTTATCATTTTGCGTAACAACACACTCCCTTTTTCCTACTTAAAAAAGGGTTTGTTTGGGGTTTTTTTGGTGATTTTCCCCTCCTCTGCATCATGAACTGTTCATTCTCTTGGATTTTGTCAGCTTAAACACACACTATTGTTACTCTAAAGTCCACTGAAAGTGTTGTCATTGAGCACAACCATGCGAGATGCAATGGTAGTTTCTCAGGCCTTGTGCACAGCAGCAGCGTTGGGCAGAGCCGAGCGACCCCTTGTTCCTGAAATCCTAGTTTGCACCGGGCACGCTCCAGTCCTCCTCAGCGTCCTCAGCTGATCGCCCCACCTTGCTGGCCTCTCCACGTGCACTGCCGCTGGACCTACTGTCTCTCTCTCCTGTTTTCATGTGTATCCTCTTTCCTCCGGTGGTCACACCCAGTCTTGTGGTTTTATAAGCATTTTGACATGTAAATGGTTTAAACTGTTTGGGATATGAGCCGCTTTAGCCCAGTCCAAAGGTGACTGGGGTGATTTCAACATCCCAAGGGTGTGAGGTGCGAGTCCTGCAAGGCAGTTCCTCTTGAGAGGGCGGCTCCTTTCAGAAGCGGCTCCGCTTATATTATTTTTCACAACACCGACATGTACCTTGCAGCCTAGAGACATGTAAGCAAGCCAATGATTTGGGGGAAATATTTAGGGCTAAATACTGGCTACAAATCACGCTGCAACTTAGATAAATTTTCTGACTCCATTTCCCTATCTGTAAACAGGGAGTCTGTGATAGAAATTCTGTGATGGTAAAATAAAATCTCTTACAGAGTGAATATAAGGGGTAGAATGCGCCTCCCTTACGTTTAACCCTTTGCTTCTCTGACCCAAGATTGGATAACTCTATACAATTTAACATAATGTAGTTATAGGAAAATTAAGGCAAATTTAAATCACTCGACTCTAAAACAGAATTTTATAAAACCTATTTTGAAATGATGGTTTTCTTACATTTAACTCTCTATGCTTTTTATAATACCCTTCTCCAAAACTGACAGGATCCCCCTATATGGCTCCAGCCTTCCAACATTTTATAAGCACATCTATTTTCCTCCCTGGATAGAATATTTTTATCATGTAAACAAAAAGGCATATTTATGCTGTCAGTTTAATGAGACAGTCATTTATTAAGTTCAGCAAGTGGATTAAAATTTCTCCGTTAATTGGATGTTGTCTGCACTTCTGATTTGGACCTAGGAGGTGAACGAGTCAGTTTCTGCTCAGACAAGTGTAATTAACTATGGAAGCCGCATTCGGCTGAAAATTAACTCCTGCGTTCTGTGGGCAATTCGTAGTGCTTTTCATGCAAAATATTCAACTTTCTTTAAATTATCTATAAAGTAAGAGCACTGTCTTCTGGTTGTTCACATTGATAGCAGAGAAAATGAAACGGGATCAGCGTTGTTAAGAGACTCACTTCGAACGGAGCTGCGGGGTCACTCAGGAGGCGGGGCTTGTACCTGTCCGTCCTCTGTCCCTCTGTCTGTCTCCCTTTGGAGCATGCCCTCGCCTTTCTTCCCTCTCTTCTTCCCATAGGCACGTGCCTTTGCGCCCCTTCTCCTGACCTCCAAGGCCCCTTCTTTTGCCTTTGTAGCTTTTCCCAGAATCCACTGTGCCCGGTTGGCTCACGTCTACTGCTGATGAGACCTTCTGAAAACCTTTCCCTTACAATCAGAGCTCTTGGCTCTGAATTCCTTCTCGGCCAAACTCAAGGGCCGTAGTCTATCTTTGCCGGTAACATATGGCACTGTTTGCTGTTAACGCATCTAAAGAATCACACTGTCTGTCAGATATGGGTGATCTTAGGTTGAGTGATGGGCACAGGCCACATGCATACTGGACCGTCCATCCAACAGGTTAACCTTGGAATATCTTAGATACGGTGTTTCTTTAAGGAAACGCACTGTATAATTGCAGGGAATAGAGAAAAAACAAACACACGTACAAACAGTACTCCCTCAGTGCATTTCCAGACGCTGCGCTCCACATCGCTTTGCCTTCCCAAGAGTTTTCAAAAGGAATTCATGGACTTCTACCAGACACAGAAGATTCCCTGACAATGTATGTAACCTGCCTCTCACACCCCACTGAAATTATGAAGAAGTGTTCAGTTGGTAGACACGTAAAGAAAAGGGAAGTGGAGCAGGGCACGGGGGCAGCCACACTGAGGGACGGAAGGACACAGGCGAGGTACCGTTGATGGGAGAGAGCTGACTGGCGCGGTGGTGGGCTCGGCCGCGGCGGCACGTCCGCCCTGCACAGCTCAGCGTGGAGGCACCTGGGCCGTACAGGGGGAGCCGAATATGGGACTGCAGACCAGAATAATACGTCGAAGTCTGTGTAGATGCTCTTGGAGTTTTCAGATTCCTCCCCGTATAGCAAACAATAAAGCCAGTGCCTTTCTCTGCTGTACAGCATGGGCCTGGACTGACCTTGTGCAGAGGTCAGACCAGGAGGGCTGGGGGCATTAATAGGGCAGAGCCCAGGCCGAAAAAGGACAGGAGGTCAACGAGATGCCTCATCCTAACCCGAGGACAGCCCTTCCCATCTCCCATCAGCACGGAGAAAACTGACAGCCAGACATGAACCTCCCGCAGTGGGAGAGTGGAGACTCCTGCAGCAGAAACCTGAGTACCGTCCTGGAAGGAAAGGGACAGGTGGTCTTAAGTAACGCCCCCTCAAGAAGGCAGCCCAGACCCATCAGCCTCCACGGGAGCTCCCTAGTTGGGATGCGGTGAACATTCATTCAGCTTTTCATTCCTCACAAGCAAGTAGGGTTGGACAGCTCAGACACATCAGGTGTGTGAGTTAGTTAATGACCAAAACCCAGAAATCAGATGACAGGTAAAATGAAAGGGGAATTTGTAGAAACCAGAAGAAACAGGGCAGGGGGAGGTGACAGGAGGGAGTAAAGAACATACCCACGTATCTGTGATTAATACCTCAGAGAAGACGTTGTACCCAGCTGAAGTAAAAGAATAATGTATAAGGGACAGTAAGTAAAGATACTTTGGGAATACAGACATGGATATAAAGATACACAGAGCTCTCAGAAATGAAAGCTGAAGCAGGATAGTGACGACAAAGGTACAGGCAGCTCCCGGATGGTACATGAGGCAAAGAAATAGAGCAAAGGAGAAAACAGATGTGAATATCTGAACTTTCTTTGTGCCGGAAGAGGTACAAGGCAAAATGAATTAGTCCATGATTGAATATTTCACCTAGATTATTTCACAGAACCGATGGGCTTAAATTACCAAATTGAGAGCCCTAGACGACCCCTAGAACAATGAGGAAAAGAAATTCTTACCAAGGCCTGTCACCTCTGAAACCCAGAGCTCTGGGGGCGGAGTTCTGGTACCACAGCATCTGGAAAGGAGGGAAAGAAGTCTCATAAACAAGTGTTCCAGAATGCTTAATATTCGACCGTGCTTTTGACACATTGGGCAAGTGGCACTATTAACAAAATAAACATACACTGATTTATAGCACTTAATTTTTTTAGGCTAAATCTGACGTAATAGTTGTGTATAAAGAATTTCACCTAAAATTACCTGAAGGTCATCATCAGGGACGTTACTCAGAAAAATATTTCTAGGTCAGCACAAAGTTAAATTCACAGGAGAAGGAAACATCCTTGATGAGAGGAAATACTGACACATGAAAGTATTTCTGCTTCACGTACCACTTGTCCTAACAGAAGTCCTCTGATAACACAGTTCGATGTAAGCTTCTGCTATGGATGTAAAATGCATCTTTAAAGTATCAGAGCTTGTACATCAAAAAACAAAAAGAGAAAACTTTAAACTTTAGGTAAGCCCGTGTTTCCAAATTGTGAAGTTTCAAACGTTCTCATATGTCAAATCTTTGAAAGGTGTGTCAAAATATTTTAAAAACAGTAAGTAATAAGGGAGCTAACCAGCACTTCACTGATAACTGGAGGTTCGGGGTGTGAATTGGCACTCTGAGATTTTTTGACAACCGCAAGCAAGGCAAAGGATGAAAGGCCTGCTCCAGGATTTATTTATTGCTGGAAGAAAGGGTTATTCTTTTCACAAAAATCTGAGGAGGGTCAGGCGCCCCTCCTCCATTCAGTGGCAATGCCGTCTCGAACAGATGGCATTCAGAGTCACACGGCAGACGACAACGAGAAAGCCTGGGTGACCTGCGAAAGCTTTCCTCTCACACCTACAAATGATAAACATCGTGTAGGCACATATGCTGATTGCTTCGGCCCAGACACTTGGCAGTAAACTTCAGGGGAGACCGGGAGAATAGAATCGTGTACGTCCAGGAGGAAGAGATAGAAGGACTTTTTATCAGAATCATCTTTGTTTTTTACCCTTAATAAAATGATGATTTTGTACCAAACAACTTAAAAAGACAACATATGTAATAATCAGCAGGGAACAGATAAGTAACATGATCTGTTAAGCCTATAAAAAAAAGAAACCGCACCTATTTCACCTTCTCAGATATTTCAGGCGAAGGGAGAAACTTGAGCGTTATTACCAGCATTAGAAGTTTAGGTCATGTTGGTGTAAGGTACAGACTAATATGTGGGAAGTTTCGGGTGTTGCAGGACAAGGAGGCTGAGCCAAAGTGCATGGCAGCCTTTTCGAGCAATTAGAAGTGTCCCGGGTTACAATAATGTTTCAGAGGGAAGAAACGTTTGCGGGGGTGGGGGGGAGGGCTGGGGTCCGTGAGCCGTTTGGAACTCAACAGAGGGGATCAAGGGAAAGGAGATTCAGTCTGAACGGAGAAGACAACACTGATGAAAGGAGGGCAAATTTGGAAGATGATAAAGGTGGAATTGTTTGGAAGGACCAGTCATGAAAGCTGAGACTAAGCAAAGAAGCAGAAATGGAAGCGATTTCACAGGTTCTGTCTGAAAACATAAAACGCTGATAATTCTATTATCAAACAGCCAGAAGACCAAAAATAAAAAAGTCTGCGGGAGAAAGAAGTTGAATTCTTTTTGGAAGGTTTGCAGGGGATGAGGATGGGCATGCAAGTGAGGAAACGTGGACAAACCTGAACTGCTGGGAGTTCAAAATGAGAAATGATCATGAAATACATGTACTGTACACTTCGATTTGACACGTAAAATTTTGAGGTTAAACAGGAGTTGGAATAAACCCTACTTTTAATATTGGAAAAGAAAGAACAAAAAAAAACCAGGCAAGATATTTTGGGATAGCATCCTGTGAGCTGGTATAATTCAAGTCAGGGATACTCATACGTCACACCCACACCTTTGGGTACGACACGGTCACTGAAGCAAAAGGGAAGCATGTTGTGATTTCAGTCCTCCGCCCCCGTGAAAGACACAGAGGCGGACTGTCCGCCTTGCTCCAGGAATTCACTGCTCTTTTCTTTCACAATGCCTAACGGTGTGCCCTATGTCACAATACTGTGTCATGACACTATGACACAACACTATGTCATGGCACTGACACAATACTATGCCACATCACTATGTCACAAGACTATGACACAATACTATGTTACAACACTGTCACAATACTATGTCACAACACTATGTCATGACACTATGTCACATCACTATGGCACAATACTATGTCACAACACCATGTCGCAACACTACAACACAACACTATGACACAATACCTCCAACACATACATGTATGAGGCCTTGGAGTTACTTGTTCAGTTGTGCGGATCCAATCAAAGATTCCACTGTCAGACAAGTTGACTCCTACTCTGCCCTTCGTATTGTTCTCCGTGCTTTCTCTAAACCTCGGGGTTTTCATCTCCAACTATTAATATTTCATACAGAGTTTTACAAATGAGTGGTTGCCACACAGGAAATTACAAAATGTCCTAAAATGGGGAACCTAATCTGTTTCTAGAAAGAAATACAATATTTTAAAGATAAACATGCCCACCCAACTTATTTGTAAATTAAACACGATTTTAAGGGACACGCTGCCTTAATGGCTAAAATTCTTAAATCACCTGCAATAATGAAGACAGAGAAATAGCAGAAGAAATCATTAAATGGTAAACTTCCCCCAACAAATAGGAAAGGCTTTTCCACACACGCAATGCTGCGTAGGGTGCATCTGACACAGAAGCTAAAGGATAATTAGAATATTTTTAAAAGTAATAAAATAGACTGTTGTAAAAGAACATTTATTATATGGAAAGGTGGCATTTCAAAATAGGGGACAGATGAATCACTCAGTCTTGTAATGTGACAAGTGGCTAATTTTTTGGAAAAATGATAACCTCATTATTACTTAAGTGGATGGATAAATCATTCAATAAGTGATAGCGAAATGAGTGACTAATTGCTTGGAAAAATATAATGATAACCCCATTTTAATTAATCTCGTTATTAGTTTTGCTAACTGCTATCATAAACATACAATGAAAGTATCATGACCTATGCAATACGCGCCTGTACGACGTTCATTTGCTCCCCAGAGAGCAGCTTCTCCCGGGCGCTCTCTACCCTGACCTCTGCCATGCTCAGGAACTCAGGGGAGCTCACCCCCAGCAAATAAACAGAGAAGAGAAAGAGAAGGAAAACCCCCCAACAGTAAGGAAGAGTCACACATTAGTGGTAGAAATGAACTATACACACGGACTGAAAATTAATTTTAGGACAAAAGTGTTAGCCAGTAAAGATGGGAGGCTGCAAAACAAATGAAGAGTTTACTTGGGGGCCTCACGGGGTTCAAATCAGAGACACAGATTCAGACAACAACCTAACCTGTGCTCTGAAGACCAGAAGGAAAGGCAGGGGTTATGAGGCAGAAACTATACAGTGTGATTCTTTCATGCAAATGAAGGGATCTGGCCAGATGAACAGGGATTGGTTAGTTCCAAAATGCAAATGAGGGGGTGGGAACTACCAGGAGGAAGCAAAGCACATATATGTCCCTGTGGTAGTTTTGTTCGAGCTTAGCAACAGGTTCACCAAGAGCAGCTCTGAGCTCCGAGGGGCCCGGTGCGCACAGGCCCCGCCTCCCGAGTAGGCTCCCGACTCTCAGGGGCTCTCTTAGCGGCGCTTATTCTACTCTATTTGCTTCCATACCAATAACAAAGCTTAAGAACAGGTCTCAAAAGAATTCAGATGATCACTAAGTAATGTAAATTCTTGCCAAGACAAAACTCTGCACTTTCTAGGAGACCAAAAACAAACCAACCAACAAACAAAAGAAACTAAGCGTCCAGAAACACAGCCGTGCAATACTACAATGTCGAACATCTAATGAAAATTTGCACTATGCGAAGTGCCGTTAGCCACACACAGAAAGACAAAATCTTCATGATCCCACTTATATGAGGAGTCTAAAATAGCGTGCATTCGGAGACAATGAAGCTGACTCAGATAGAAAGTCATCCGTGCCTTTAGTGGGGGATGGTCCAAGACTTAAAGAGTTCGATGGGAAAGTCAGGACGTTATCTTTTGGCTGCAGCAAGGAATCTGGGATCGACAGAAGATAGATAAGTAGATAGATAGATAGATAGATAGATATAGATAGAAAGAAAAATAAGTAGAAAAGCAGCCCTGTTGAAAGTCTAGATTATCTTAAGGTTATTGTTAGCAAATTAATTTGGATAATTATAACCAACCATAAGCATATATAATTTATAATTCAGATCATCTTTAAGTGGCAGAGTATTGCCATCTTTAGCGCTGCTATTTTATTGCCAAAAATATCCGTCACAGGGTTCAAAATGACTGGATGACAGGATTTTAAATGTTTCTCTCCAAAGGATATATTAAGATTCTTTGACGAAATGTGAATTACACAGACAGCTAAATCACAGCACAAATAATCTTGTAATCTGAATTATTTTGAACAGCAGGTTATAATTAAAATGCTCATTTATTATGCACGCGTTGTTTGAAAAAGGTGAGCAGTGATAATGCCTTACATTGTTAATTTAATTCATACCTATTTTAAATTATTTAAAAACGAATGCACAGATCTAATTTTCACATTTAAATTCAAATACTATATACTATAATACTATTTTTTTCAGATTTCATGTGTACCCAGATTACAAATCAAATTGACTATTTTGATTGCTAGAATAATTGATTTTTATCAGAAAATATCAAATTAGCTTGACTATGGATAACTCATTTAGATTTGACACGTCAGTATATTTGCACATTTGACTGGCGGGATCAGTCACGAGAAAGACTTGGCATAGATGTTTGCGTGAGTGTGTGTAAGTGTACTTGACTATTCATATTCAAAGCATCTTAAATAACAGACACCTCGAATTCAAATCCATCACACTTCAATTTAATTATCTTGATATCTGGCTGGTATTTTCTCTTGAAATGTAATTGAATTTATTTCCATATCTGATCATTGATTTAGTAGTGATGCGCTCTTCATCGTTTCAAGATAAAATTAACACCATGAGAAATGTAAAGACCTACAGTTTAAATGTCATTTCGAATTATGCAAATGCAAATAGAATTTTAAAAATAACCATACTGTGATGAGAAAGGCCATTTGAAATTATGTGGCACGTAGTTATTTTTAAGCGAAGCTCCAAAGTGTAAATGAGATACAGCTATGAATGGCATAAGGTAGAGAACTTGCCTTAAAAGTCTCTTAAATTTTTTCCCCAATCCTTTGGAATTAATTTCTCTAAATGTCAGCTGTATCATTAGCATTTAAACAAATGCCTGCTCCTTAAAAACAAAGCATTATCTTTTTTAAAAAATGGGCATCTAAGGAGATCTAGCCAGAAAGGAGGGAGCGACAGGTGTCTGCACCTGCATCTACAGGCAGGTTCAAACCCCGCTTCTAAACCCAGCTGTCTCATGCGTCTTCTCCTTCGAATGTCCGTGTATACCCATGGCCATGTGGTTATTATTTCCCCCCTCAAAACCGTCTCCCTTACCCTATTCCTCCCCCCTGTCATTTGCCCTTTCCAGTGGGAAATCCTCTCGGATTGTGCATTGCCTCTATGTCACTCCAGTGTCCAGTGTCATTGTCCCAGTTTCCCCATCCGCTCAGGGAGCATGACCGATTTTCAGCTGCCTGTGCACAGCATCTGGACCTCACACTCTTGGAGCCATTTAGGTCACGTAACTCCCAGCCAACTGAAACTCGGAAATGCTGCCTTCCCCCCCTCCCCCGCCCCGGCCTCACATTCCATGAGCCCATTGTCAGTGTGTGTGTCAGTTGAAAAACTGCTCAGCTCCAATTGACCTCTGCCCTGCCACAAAAAGGTAAACACTGATGTAAAGTGGAAAAAAAAGAGGGAATTCTGACCAAAGTCAAAATACATCTCCAATAGTTAAATACAAATTAATTTTGACTAAGAGGGTGTCGCAACTACAGGGATGTTAGAATTCGCAGAAAATAGACAACATATAACTTAAACGCCTTCATTAAATCTGAGTAACCAAAGAGCAAGAGAGGTTATTCTGTGTTTACAAGGTCACGGAGCCTGGTGTTAACAATAGCGTAGCTAGAACCTTTGACACTTGGCTCCACTTCGAGTACTTTGTTTGAAGAAAATTAACAGATGGGAAAAGAAAACAGCAAAGGCGTAATTCCTGTTTCTGTATCTACCACGTATATTTCCTTTTGTCTCAAGTGAGGAAGTTCCGGTAAGTTCCTAGAAAAGGCAGGGCAGATGAAAGGATACAGGAGCCCTGTGTGAAATGGTGACAAACTCGTGCGGAGGGAGAGAAGTATTGTAGGAAGGTCCCCACGTCAAAGGGAACAGAATCTGGGACGAGGCTGATCGTTGGTTTCGGGCAATGGCCACGGGCCCAGTTTGCGGTGGAGACTGTTGGGAGCATTGCCAGGGGGTGAAGGGCCCAGCTAAGAGCATCCTTAAAGCGTGCATTGAAGCTGAATGGAGGAAAATCAAAAGAAGGGATTTAGCTCGCAGAGCTTTATTTCTCCCACAAAAGGATAAGGGGGATTTAGATGAAAGGAATGACCTAAATCAATATTTTTAGGCAGCATATTGAAACTTTGTATCTTATGTCCAAGTGTGTTATGCACCTTGGGTGCAAATCTGTATTCAAACACCAGAGGCTTACAGAATTTCTTCATTAGTAATTTCTTATTAGTGTTTCTTATACGTGTTCACTATGTACTTACTGCTCAAGAACAGCCTATTTTAACTCGCATTGTGTATTTTTGCATGAATCCATGTTATTTTTTTTGTCTACGTCTATACACAAACATTGGGCTCCAGGCATCATTTCAAAATGCTGAGCGTCATATTCATAAATAATGCATGTTCTATAAATCAGAATATTAATGTGTAATAATTTAGCATAAAATAATTTAAGAACTGGGAAACAGCCAGGTGAAAAGTACATCACTAAGTCACCTTTTTTCTTTTTCATTTTCCTACTTATTGATCATTTAAAAATGTTTGTAGGATATAGGGAAAAGGTGCTAATATGAAAAATGTTTTTCCTTCTACTTTCATTTTTATTTAGCATAAAAATGATTTCTCCATTGAACAAGAAAAGGGAAGTCTTTAATGAAAGATAGTGCCAATAGACACTGCCTCATTCATTTACAAACAAGGATTGATGTAAAGAACGAACTACTAGTTGTTCACCAAAAACTGAAACGCAAACAGGAGAGAGATCTGGGGAAACACATGGACAGTGATTCCAGCTACTCTTTGGCAAACAGAGGGTGGGAGTTGAGTCACTAGAACCTAAAGCTTGGGGGAGAGGTTCTGTGGCCCTGAGACCAGAACCTCTGAAGTGGGAAGGACGCCCGCTGGGGCCAGTACCCCAGACGTGAGCGGGGCTCAGTTCCGGGAGACCTGGGGGAGAGGAGTCCAGGGCAGGTGCTTTAAAGCTGGTTATGGGAGCAGGAAAAACGGCAAACAACAAAACCTGCACGGTGGACCTCGATGTCTCTAGGTCTCTGTCAGGGCAAAGGACCATCGCTGAGTTCATCTTGTCAGGGTTGGGACCACACAAAGAAAGGGCATGACCTTTTCTTCACTTCACCCAGATTTTCCAAATACTTTCTTGGTGGAATCTTCCACTCACCCTCCCTCACTGACAAAGAGAATTGCGGGGGCAGAGTCTGAACCTCAACATCACAAAGCAGAATTGAGAAGGCTCGATTTTAGACCAGATCGAGAGTAACACTAACGGGCACAGATAGCTAATTTATTTATTTATTTTTTAAAAGTTTTAAAATTTATTTATTTTACAGAAACGGGGTGGGGGGGAGATAGAGAGGGAGAGAAACATCAATGTGTGGTTGCCTCTCGTGTGCCCCCAACCAGGGATGTGGCCCGCAACCCAGACATGTGCCCTGACTGGGAATCAAAGCGGTGACCCTTTGGTTCACAGGCCGGTGCTCAAACCACTGAGCCACACCAGCCAGGGCTCAGACAGCGAATTTAATAGTAGTAGATCTTTTTTCCCTTCAAATAGGCCCTTATTTTAACACATTTTTCCTGATTTTTCAACACATAAGTGAGCAAAGAAAGTACATCATTTGTTTGTGAAATATGTCCAGAGGGCCCGGGTTTCTTTGAGGATCACTTCTGACGAATTTTCCGCACAACCAGACTACGCACGCCACGGCTCTGCAGACTAATGACTATTTAAAAGTATCATATTGCGTAGTATTTCACTGACAATATATTCCTCCCTCTGTGTGATATAAGAATACAGGTGATCATCTAACATTTCCTATGGATTTATGACACCATGAAATACATTGGGCTCCAGGGAAAATGTCAGCGAAGAAGTATATTAAGGATGAATATCTGTTTATACTAAGAATATGATTAAAATTAATCTTCCCTCAATCTGAAATATTTATATGTTACTGCGAGTTTACAATTCTTTTGCGGATTAACCTGTTTCTAGGGAACATAGTACCTGGCGCAGGTCCCTGTGCTCCTCCGACTTCTGTCTGAGCTGCCGCGGGCACGAGGCGCCCGGAGGAAACCTGAGGACGGAGTTTGCTGAGCTGACGCCAGCAAGCCAACAGTAATCCGCTCTTTGAAGCTCATCTGTCACCATACTTTCAAGAGAAAATGATTTAAAAGAGAATTGCCATTTGACATTACCCAGGGACATGACAGTAGTGTAATGCCTCCTCTGTACAATACGCATCACCCACCGTTAGAGCAAGTCACAGAAGGTCTTTGGACAGATTTCGAAAATCGTCTCCCCACGCGGCGCTTTCTGCGTTTGCAGTCTGGCCCTTGTGATGGTCAAAGCCAGTTTTTGTTGGACCCGCGTCTCCGTGGGGGTCTCCTGTCCTCTACGTACAACTCTCAGGACTGGCCTAGGCCGCCGTGAACACTCAGCAGGAGTTCGTACTGTGTGTGGTGTCGGTGTTGCTGGGTGAGAACTTCCAGGCGAGGGGACTTCTGCGACCTGCTCCCCCACGTGTCCCCACGCTCGTCCCCAGTGAGACCGCTTCTGGAACGGGGTCTGAGTTTCCTCTTTGCAAATAATTGGTGTGCAGGAATTCATTACACAAATTTACTTCCCAATACTTTAGGTTGTGATACGAAGTTTATGATGATTCAGCTAACGATTGAGACTATATAAAGGAAACATCGTATATATAGATATATGAATATATATGTGTATAAGGAAACATTATATTTTTCTTACTGTAACAGGTTATATTCATCACTGGTTTTCATTGAAGCTAAACAAAACTATCTACTTCAGTGTTTTCTAAATTACAATATACAAAATGATATCAAGAACTAATGATTGATAGAAAAACACAATCCTATTAGAATGAAAATATATGCCATATACCAGAGATATGCAAACTGTGGTTTGGTAGAAAATGTGGTACATGTTCTAGGCCATCAAGACTACACATCTCTCTCACTGCTGCTTCTTCGTACTCTTCTTACTTTCCAAAGAATCATTTAAAGACGCCCAGTACTTTGGACCTTGAGCTGTGTAATTAGCTGATCCTTGCCCATATATTATTGCTGCTCTTGCTCCTTATTACATTTTTGGAAGTTGTTTTACAACAAGCATTTTTACCCCCCTAATGGCGGGAAGAATGGGAGGGGTCATCAAGGAGCGTGTGTAAAGGACCCGTGGACAAGACCAAAGGTGGGTAGGATTGAGGGTGGGGCGGGGGGAAGTAGTGGCAGGAAAATGGACACAACTGTACTTGAACAACAATAGAAAGATACATTAAGTCGCCACAGGGAGGGTAGTTCGGTTATAATGTCACAATGCTAATAATTTTAAGATTTTTCATTATGTATTTTCTTTATTCATTTGCTAGTTTTGGACCCAGATCATTTGACGTGATACTTGAATTTAGTAAATCTTTAATTCAAAGAAAAGACAAGCATGTTTAAACTTAAGAATGTCCTCTTCTTAATTTAGTTAGTAATGATAATTCAAACCTCTACTAACACACAGTCTGATAGTTAGGTTCTGAGAGATAACATCTCCCTGTCCCTGTCTTCCTGCTCCTAGTTCATCCATCTTTTTTTTCTTTTTTTTTAAAAGATTTTATTTATTTATTTTTAGAGAGGGAAGGGAGGGAGAAAGAGAGAGAGAGAAGAGAAACATCAATGTGCGGTTGCTGGGGGTCATGTCCTGCAACCCAGGCATGTGCCCTGACTGGGAATCGAACCTGCGACACTTTGGTTCGCAGCCCGAGCTCAAACCACTGAGCTACGCCAACCAGGGCTTCATCCATCTTTCCATGTTAGGGAATGTTTCCCAGGACACGGGGATCTCTTCACATTGACTGTGAAGGCAATTTTCTGTCTTTTACACAATGTGTAATATCTATACCAGTAACACAATATTTTAATTAACATAATGTAAGGCACTTATATAAGCACAATTGATTGTTAAAAGGGCTTTTAAAAAAACAGTAAATTTTTTATCTATCAAATTACTTGTCTTTGTCCTTAGGTAATTCAGTCATTAACTTTTCATTTTTAATTATGAATTGTTCATACCTGTACCTTCTTCTCGTCAGGTTAAGGTCAAAGGCAGCATTTATACATTTTCCTCCAGGATTTTATATCTCATATCATACATTTTGACTTCAGAAAATATCCTGTATGGATATGTATAGAGAGGAGCGCTATGAATCCAAAAAATGTAAAGACATAAAAAGAAAACTTTTTTATTGAAAAAGAGAGGAAGATGGACATAAGTTTTACAAACATCAAGGAGTAAGGGAAAAAGAAAAAGAAATGTTCCCTGAAAACTATAATAAGCACAAGCTTTTTAAAAAGAACATAAAATAGTCAGATATGAAGAGCAAGATTAGTATCTTCATTGTGCTAGATTATTTAAGATGTCTTACTCCTTTTCATCAGACATACAATATCACAGAGAAGGAATTGGTATTTCTGTTTTATAGGTGAGGACCAATATCTAGACCTTATTAAGAACACCTGGAATTAAACCCCAAGTCTGCACGAGTCCAAAGTTCAGAATGCTCACGTGGCTATATTCTTTCTCTATTCCACACACAAAAAACTAGGGGATTACTTGAAAAGTCTGACATATCTTCTAGTTAATATAAAGTATTTCAATGAGCTCATTTCACACAGTGCCTGTGAACAGTTCCAAGGTAGGCCTGCGGTATCAGAAGTGTAACGATGAGAATGGGAAATGTTGTGGCCAGTCCTCAGATGCAATGGTCAGGAACCATTGATGAGCTCAGTGATGAGCTTGTCCAGTGCAGCTGCTATGACACCCGGACGTATCAGACACCCATTCCCACGGCGTGGCCAGGACAGGCACCGTCTGCTGCGGTTGCGGTGGCTGTTTTCATTGGCTCATCCAGTGTTGGTTGTGCCAAAGCCACAGCCCTAATGCCATTCCATTGCCCTCCTCCACTCTCCTTCCCCCATCGTCTCCACACACACCCTGATATTCAGTGGACGGTCATTTTACCAGGACTTAAGCTGCAAGAATCAATGATTATGATACTGATAAGTTATTATAACTTCAGTAAAGCATGGTGATCGACAATGCTTTGGTTTAACCCCCATACCTTTAGATATTTTCTTATTTCTCTTTTTATCATTTAGGAAATAAACCTATAATACATACTTGCACCACTGCATTCAATCTTGTAAAATGACTAATACCTTCCAAAATAAGTAATTCACTTAGAATAGGTGTTGATAAATATTTTATGGTTAAGACATAGAAATGGGGATTCCACATAAGTGCTTATGTAGACAGGTTTCTACAAATTTCACTGATAACATAAAAAATAATAATAATTATTTCTTATAATATAGATCCACTAAAAATAATTTGGGGGGCAATAGTATTTTTCATGGTTGGGGTTCAAAGTTAGTATTTGCTATGCCCAAGATTGATTGAAGTACTGTTAATGTTGATATCTGTAAAGGTGTTTTACGTATTTTATCTTTGAAAATACCTTTTGACACAGATTGATACTTCCAAGTATTGATTTCTGTCTACAAAGATACGCTATTAATAGATCATATTCATTTCATGGCAGGCTCTCATAAAATTCCATGAGATTTTTTTCCTGAATTCTGACAAATGGGTTGTAATTTCTTATGCTTGTTAATTACTTGTCTCTCCAGTTGTCTCAGAGTTGGCCGGTGGGAGCTCCCTCCTTATTTTTTTTTGCATTTGTGTGCTTCTGGTAAAAGAGAGATGCCACGAACTATTCTGTCCATGCCCCCTGCTCTGGATTCAGCCCCCTTCTGAGATCCCTGGCTCCTCCGGGTGGAGAACGGTAGTTAGAAGTTAGAGCGGATGCTAGCCGCTCTCACTGCTGCCCGCTCACTGCCGCCAGACTCTCTGTGACCAGCTAAAGAATGTGGAAACACACGAGGTCTGTCCAGAGAAAGTCCAGCCACTGTCAACACAATGAGAACCATTTACATGACATGGATGTCACCTGGCAGCCAAGGAGAGTGCACTGGAATGCACATGTGTGAACAATGACAACTTCACTGTACTGGTCGGTGGAGACGGCAGATGCCATTGAGTGAGCCTGTGTACTGTGTGGCCGCCACATCCAAAATGACTGAGTCGAATAATGAATCTGCATCACATTTTGTGCTAACTGTGAACATTCCTCCGTCGAAACTGTTGGGATGACCCAGGAGGCCGCAGCTATGGGCAAATGGTGATTGGCAGCTTCATCACGACAACTCGCCTCCTCATGCATCACATCTCATGCAGAGTCTTTTTGGTGAAACATCAACTCACCCAGGTGACTCAGCCCCACTACAGCCCAGATGTGGAGCCCCGAGACTTCTGGCTTTTCCCAAAAGTAAAATTGCCTTTGAGAGGGAAGAGATTTCACACTGTCGATGCGATTCAGGAAAATTTGACAGGGCAGCTGATGGTGACTGGGAGAACTGTGGGAGGTCCCGAGGTGCCTGCACTGAAGGGAACTGAGGTGTCCTTGTCCTATGCACAATGTTTCCTGTGCCTTGTATCTTCTTCAATACATTTCTCTGTTTTTCATAGCACATGGCTGGATACCTTCTGGACTGGCCTCATATAAATATATATTTATTGTTATTATATATTTTATATATAAATACATGCTTATATACACTCATTTATATATAACTCCATTTATACACTTTATATATAAATACATATTATACATATACAAAAATGTACATTTACAGTTGTAGGTATTTTACCATCTATTTCTTTATATTGATGACAAGTGTCAATTCTTCCAACTCCCCTCCAGATCCATAATGTTGATTTCAGTTTCTCACATTCATAAGTCCCTTCTCTGACAGTGAGAACTGGGGCTCTCCCTATTCTTATACTTACTTATTTTAGTATATTTAATTATCAGTATTTTCCCAAACCACCCCATCCATATGTGATTCCTCTCCCACCAGCACCTCCAGGCCCTCCTCCATGTGACTGACTCACCTCCCTGCAGCGGCAGTGGCACCGGCACCGCCCTGGCTCTGGGGCCCCCCCTTCCGCGCTCCTCACTCAGCCCTTGGGTCCAGACACCACTGCTAAGCGGTCCAGCTGCTCATGGAAGCCCCCTTTTGCTACACTTAGAATATGACAGTGTCAGGCTGCCCTCCTGTGGTGGACCTCCACACACACACCTGGGTGCCCATGTCCACTCCCGTGTTCTCTCCTTGCACATTCCTCCGGTAGCTCCTGCTCCCTCCCCCGGAAGGAGGCGCTTCCGCTCCAGCTCACCTACAGGTGGCCACCTGCTCTGGGGAGCTGCACGGCCTCCCTCTGTCCTACAGCTGATGACGCTCCCACAGTACACGCATGGGCACCATGGTGGGCATGCCTTCTCCACCCAGCTCGGACGTGCCCCCAGGACACCCACCACGGCCGGGACAGCCACCCCTGCGCGCACACCCTGTCACTGCTGAAGCTCTGACCCCCAAGCCGGGCTAGGTGCCACCCTGCTCGGGCCTCCAGCCCCCACCCCCATGCCTTCACTCCCCCCCGAGGCTTCCCTGCTTTCCCTACTTGAAATACAGAATTTTCCAGGTCCAAGCGAGACAAGGGAAAGAAGAAGGTAAAACACTTGGCACAGTTCTGAAGTGTGAGTTTCCTAAAAGTGCTTTTTAAATCTGTTGAATTTCTCTCTACCCTTTACATGTTGTTCGAGGAGAAGAGGGTAGAAGGGTTCTTATATACCTTCAGTATTTCAACAATTGCGCAATTTACTAATTTTTCTCCAAAATAAATCATTAGGGAGAACTTCATCCCTCTAATCTTCACATTTTGATCCTGGAGGTCAGTTTCGTGTATCTACCTGGATATCCCTGGCAAATTTCAACATGCTCATAACAACCGTGATTCTGTGAGCTACCCGCACCCGTGAGGCATCGTCCAGGCCCACCCCCGGGGCACACGGTGCTTTTCATCTTACCAGCCCTTTTCCCGCAGCCTACCTCTTTTCTGACCTGGAGCCCTCAACGGCTGGGAGAGGGCCAAGTGGCAAAACTATGATTTACATCTGGATGTTGAGAACCTCCTAAAAGTTACACTGCGCTCTCACTAAACTTGCTTTGGACATGGTAGACGCTCCATCCTTCCCCTTTGATGGTCTCTCCCTCACATTTTAGGATTGAGAGACGTTTAATTGCATGCGGCAGCAGGTACCTGCGAGAGTGACCGTGCATCCCTGCTCTGCTGATGCTTGGAACATATCTTCTGGATCCCCCGCACTCCCATTCATTTCTGCTAATGATAAGCCTAAAGTCAGAGGTCATGTCTTCAAGTAATTACATTCATAAATGGAGAAACATGCTATTTCTCTCTCCATATTTACTACGTTGTTTTATAACGATGCATTTCTTTTCGCTAAGACTCTGTTGTGAATGCCTTAAAACCAGGATCTTGCCTAGTCCGAGTAAAACCTCCGATTTTTATCAGGTGCTGGGTGGGCGCCCTGCCTACGGTCTTTGGCAATCGACATCATTGTGTATTTTTTTCCCACTTGCTACGTGGCCTGTCAGACAATTCCGTATTTAATGGCCAGTTTAGTCTTGGTTTAAGCTGATCTACTTTGCTACTGTGCATTTTAAAATCTTTCCAAGGTCTCCAGGTCTGACTTGCAATTTTGCAGGCTCAGTATGTGACTGTGTCATTTTTTCCTTAAGCGACAGGTATGCTTCATGTATAAACACATTAATGGACGGTCTTAGAGTATTTTATTTGAATTTGAAATAAGAATGGGTTTTCAGTAAGGAAGAAAGTTTTTATTAATGGAGGAAGGGAGGGAGGGAGGGAGAAGGAGAGGGAGAAGGGGAGGAGAAGTTACTAAAGAGACAAAAAGCAATGAACAAGAGTAAAAGTATTATCAAAAATAAATATTAAAAATGCATCCAGTGCTGACAATTAGAAATAACACCGTCTCTTTGTTTTCGGAACCCTGCAAAAGCCTACTGAATTATAAGCCTGAAATGATTCTAACCATCCAGAGTAACAATGAATCAAGCCTCACACTTCCTGTGTTTCCTCCATATCCCTCCTCTTCGCTGCTTGTTACAACATTCTAGTTCCGTTTCATTGTTGGGTAACATCGATTCTCCTCTCTGGCAGAGGCTTATGTATATGTTTTCCAGTGTGCCTGGATCTCAGCTTGAGTTCTGAGACCACCCCCAGCACATGCTTTCTAGTTAAAACGCAGGACGTGTTGAGCAATGTTTAATAGATGATAACATCAACTTTGTCTTTTTCATCTTGTGAAAATTGCTAGCACGTTTTTTACCATGTTAAAATGACAATCAACTTATTTTAAAATGTGTTACATGCTTCAGACCCTGCTGATTTAGGCAGAAGAAGAACCCTTTTTAAGTTAATAATTTAGGCAGTTAAAAATCTTTCATTTGTTTTTAATTGCATGTATTGGGGTGACGTTGGTCGATAAAATTACATGGGTGTCAGGTGTACAGTTTTGTAACACATCATCCGTGTATTGTGTTGACCACCCAAAGTCTGATCTCCTTCCGTCACCATTTATCCCCCATCTCGCTCTCCTACCTGCCCCCACCCCTTTCCACTGGTCATCACCATGCCGTTGCCTGTAGAACATTTAAAGTATTTTTAAAGTTCATATTTAATTTGATAGAGTTTGTCAGTAAACTTTTCAATGTTTCTGTTTGAAAAACAGCTTTATAAAGTAAAACTTTTCCTACTGAATCCAAGGATAGATAATCTTCTTTTTCCTTTCTGGGAAAATTAGTTTAGATATGGAATGGAATAATACATTATTTATATTTTCTTTGTGCTTAGACCTGCAATTATCACAGATGCTATTAGAAAAATATAGAAATTGAAGGCATTTTATTAATTAATATAATCATAAATACACTCATTTAAAAAGTCCTGCTTTGCCATAATACAAAGAACAACACACTTATATGAATACATTAAGATTATAATTCCAGAATTTCTATCAGCTGTGTGTTTCTGGAACATGCAGCACGTCTGCTGTTCTGTTGTTACATATAAAAATTTAAGATTTTTGAAATAATTGACTCCACAATTTCTTTCCACCTTAATTAACTTGGGGATTTTTAAAGATGAAATTACATTTTCACACATTTTTTCTGTTTACTCTAGTCACTGTAGGTGATGTGTGATCTTCATACGTTAATTTGAGCTGTGAATTTACCCAGTGTACCTTGGAGTTAGACAGACTGCATTTAATAGAGAGCCAGGAGGCCTTAAAGCAATTTTGAAATCCCCGTGCCTCTTGGTTTCCTTCTCTTTAAGTAACTTTGGTTGTGGTGGAGTCAGACATTCAAGATTCCTTCTTGAGCCGTAAATGAAATAGAAAAACACTATGGAGTCGCCCAGTCACCACGTCCTTTGGTGATGTATGGACACAGTCGTTAAATACAAGCACAACCCAAAGGAAACGGTCCACGCTGAGGCGATGCTGACCATCTTAAATCTGAGGGAACAGCATTTTCTACGAGGAAATCTAATAAGCTTGAGGTTCGTAAAATAACTGGAGACAAGCCACACGTCCGAGCAGACTTGCCAATTAGATATGGAAACTGTGGCAGCTGAGGCGTGTGTGCACCAGCCAAACAAAGAAAATCATTAGGCTGGAGCATAAAACTTCTCCAACCCATAAAACGCTGCTATTTTATTCCTGCAAACAGCAATTTCACCCCTTTTTGGTTCTGTGTATTTTACGGCATGGAATTCTTTTACGGTGTCCATACATTTAAAGCTTGTTTCCATAAGGACTTTCTTCTAGTCCTTTATCTTTTGAAAATACAGCAGATCGCAGTAAAATATTCGGTGTTTGTTAGGCAGAAAATTCTCTATTATATACTGTGAGATGTTTCAGATAAAAAAATATGCATTTCCTGTTCGATGTAAGACATCAGATGTGCGATGTTTGGAATATAATGATAAGATTAAAAGTTAAATATATATTTTTTCAATTACTTTTATGTTTGTCTAGTTTTCTTTCAGGTGTATTTTCTTCATTCTGATCCATAATTCTCTAAAAAATTGCTCCAAACTGGCTTTTCTAAACATTTGTTCTCGTTCAGGTACATTAATATATCTCTTTTCCCCTTTACATGAAAGTATTCAGAAATCCAACGGCAGAATAAATCTCCAAGTGAAAGTAATTAGCTGGTACACATTAAAACTCTTGCCATCTTCCTGACTGGTGTGGCTCAGCGGATTGAGCATGGGCCTGAGAACCAAAGAGTCTCCGGTTCAATTCCCAGTCAGGGTACATATCTGGATTGTGGGCCAGGTCCCCAGTAAGGGGCAGGAGAGAGGCGGTTAACCACACATTAATGTTTCTCTGCCTCTCTTTCACCCACTCTTCCCCTCTGTAAACATAAATAAAAGCTTTCTTAAAAATAAATAAAACTCTTATCATCAATGTTTCTGTGATTTTCAGTCTGAGAGCAGCTTTTGTGCTGTTGATAAAGCTGAAAACATGCGTCCCTTAAGACAATGGTATTCTGTCTTTTTTAATGCTATAAAATGTTAAAATCTTCAATATTTCTCTGGAAAAGTATTATGGTCATGTACTCAGAAACAATATAAGTTTTCTTGGACCCTTCAAAGTATTGATCGCCATCTGTGGTTATTTTAGAAAGTACAATTTTTTTTTCTGTTTCTTAAAATTCTAGGTCTTTTTTCGTAGCTGAGATGGTACCGGACGGCTCTTGGGCTCCAACACATCTTTTAAAGATGACTGTTTCCTTGTTGCTATGGTAAAGACACGTTGATGGCACCTTCCCTCGTCTGTGATTAGCGTATTTCTGTGTCTTCCTTCTACCACTGCATGGGATGGCACAGAACATGTCATATTCTCATGGGCCGATGTATGTGCAAACCTGGAAAGGGAGGCAGTTCACCTCCTGCAGGGCAGACCTTCTACAAGGATGGTTGGGAGCTAATGTAGAAGTATTTTCTGTCTCTGAAGCAGAACAGCTGAAACACACTCCCCATGGCTCCTCTGGGAGTCCCTTGCTGGAGACCCACTCGCTGCTAGCGAGCTGCTTGATGCCCCTGCTTTTCTTCTGCCTTTTAACCATTTACTTGTCTATTCTTTTTCCCTGGGGGTCACACACCGAGATCACATGCGTGACTCATTTCTGACACTGAAGTTTTTGGAGGCAAATCGCTACAACATTTAGCAGCTTAAAAAAATCATCTGTTTCTGGTGGGTCAGAAATCCAAGAACTATTTGGCAGGGTGGTTCTGGCTCAGGATCTCTCAGTAGGTGGCACAGGAATTTTCAGGCGGGGCTGGCTTTATCTGCAACTTCCTTGTGACTGAATAATGCACTTGCAAGCTCAGGCGCCTGGCATTAGCAGAACTCAGTTTCTCGAAGGGGAGGTGTCCCCATAGGCTGCATGCAGAATCCTACAGTGGAGTGCTCCATGCCCTCCCAGGACACCAACATGACTTCTTTAACTTTTATGAATGAAGGTAAAAGTCTGAGAGTGTTGGGGGCAGGAGAATATCTAAGGAACTCCCATAGTGTATCTCTTCATCATCTTGGAAGCGGGTTCACACGTAACTTCACTGAACATGTCACTCTGTGAGTGGAGATCTTCTCTTACCATGGCCGTTAAAAAAACAAAAACATTGTACAAATACTCCCGACCTATTAGGACACATTCAACAGACTCTCCTGAACAATTTCCTGCATAAGACTGACACCTATTTCACCTTGTTCAATGCTTCCTCTCTACCAAGTTCAAAAAAAATAGCATTCACATTTTTAAGGACACGCTATGGTTTAAAAATTATTTTCCCTAAATGCTTACTCTGAAGACTTTGCATGTTAACATATAAACAAGGTTTCCCCAGAAAAACACAAACTCTGATAAATAAGTGAGTGATCTTGAAAATGTTCAGAGGTGAAATGTGATGAATAATAGGAAACCACCTCTGAACATTTTCCCATTTTTGTCCCATTTCTGTTCCCTGCTGTCATGAATTTTCGATGGAATAATTACCTTCTCACTGTACTAAGGAGTTCTCACTGCTGCTTGTTATCTTGCCTGTATTGTTGTTGTTGATGGCATTTTGTGTTTGAGTAGAGCATAGTAAACCATCATGCAAATATTGAAAAATTGTTTATTAATAAAATGATAATATCACTTATTTTTAGGAGAAGATGACCAAGGACTACATAAACACATTCTAATGTTTAAAATACTGGCTAACAAAATCTACAAATTTGAATATATAATCCTAATTCTAGAAATGTGAGTTTATGAAAGCTCATTTATTATTTAAGATTATTTTCTATGCAAGGCAAGGCTGAGTTTCTAAAAACAGGCATAAACTTAATTTTGCCAAACAGTTTGATTTCTGAGTAATTGGATATAATTTACTCTACTTCTGAATTTCTGCAAATAATGAGGTTACTTTTTTAAGTCAAATACCTCTTCCTTGGAAACTAATTTTAATATATTGACTAGAATAATATAAACACTCTTTTTCATAAATTGCCTAGCAGTTGATTTATTCATATCACTACATTATTGGATTGATAATATTACCCAAAAATTTTGTTTTAGCGGTATCCCTCATAAATATTCTATCAAATAAACTGTTAAGTGACATCGAAAGAAAAGTGGATGTGAGTCAACTAATACTTCTGGTTGGAAATATCTTCGTGTGTAATCTGTCATTACAGAGCAACTGTCCCTGTATCTATTTTGGGGGCATCTTCCCTTGCCGGTGTACCCTCTCCCAGGACCCAGTGTGTTGCTCTCCACGCAACGAACGGTAAGTCCATCCTGAGACGCTTCATCCAAATAAACAAACAAATGAGCAAATAAATTTTGCCACAACATCATTGCCATGATATTAAGGATGTTAAGGAAAAGTGAGTCTAGCCTTAAATTCAGTGAGGAAACATTTTATAATTATCTGATACACCTGAACACAACAGATTTCCAATCCCAGGTTTTCAGCTCTGAATTGGGTTTTAGTTCTTACTCTCATGTAGCATTCCATTTTACCAGGGATTTTTGAGATAACGTTGCAACCCTCTCCCTCACTTGGTCTATCACATCTGACCTTATCTGTGCGAGGAAGACCAGCCCCCTTCCAGCGTGTCAGTTTGGGGATGGGCAGGGAACTCTGCCCTTTGCTGCTGGTCTCCCTGACAGCACCAGCCAGGAGGGACCTAGGATTCCAGCCATGCAGTTCATCCTCTTGTGATCTGAAGTCAAAGCTCAGATTCAGGCAATGCTTTGCTACAGCTCGTCTGGCGACAGTGGTAGAAACAACTCCATAATTAACACATTAAAGATGTATAACTTGATGTCCTTTCCAGGTTTTCATTTAATTCTTTCTTAACTTTTACTGAGGAAAAATACCCTACTTGACCAATGTCTGAACTCAAATGTCTGAACTCAAACGTGTAAACATGTTTACACTTGCACTGCCTTGAATAACACATACTGGCACCTCCTAAAGATATTTATTTTAGTTTTCCAAACTAAATGTGATTGCATGTCATTCAACTGCTTGAATTCCTAACTGTGACATACGTAGGTGGTGCACTGTACATTCAGCAGTTGCACCTTGGGAGATCCCCTCTGCCCGGCTGTGTACAGTGTGGGTGAGAAAACTCTGGCTTGCAGGGTCCACTTATTCCCCCCAGCGTCCTCAGCACGGGTGAGCTGCACTGACCTGTTCTTGCCTGACCGGCCAGACTCTCCTGGGACTTGCCAGCCTGTACAAGCAGCACCAGGAGATCAGTAAGACCTGTGGGTCGTTCATTGCACCAGAAGCGATATGCCCACGTTGCATCATTACCAGCTCACCTGTTTCATGTTGTTCGCCAACAGGGACTGGCTCCCTCCTCCTAACAGTGAAACTCCAATCCCTCATCTAGCTCCAGTTCCATAATATAGTATTTCTGACAACACCCAGTTTTTCAGAGACAGTAACTATTGCATTGAACCAAGAAATATAATTGATCTAGAACGGAGTTGTGTTCAATACATTTTAATAGAACCAACTTCCTGTTTTTCTGCACTACGAAGCGATTTTGAAAATGGTGTACCATAGCTTGGTAAGACAAAAATATCTGCAAAGGATGCCTAAAGTTTTGTGACTTTTAGACACAGAATTTTGAAATATAAGATTTGAAGAAGATTTAGGATGATTATTAATTGAGGGGAATACTTTTATACAACATGAATGGCTTAAAATGATAGAACTGAAATACATTTTAAAGACTCAACTACTTGAAATAAATATTATATACAGGTTAGGTGTTATAACTGTAGACTAAAAATAAAGAGAAATGCGCTTGCAATGAGATAACAAAAATAGGCAGATAGGAAGTGCAAAATTCAAGCCAGTGTATTAATATTTAGGGAAACAAAGTCAGCTTAATGAATTGTATCATCTCCCTTCTTTCTATTTATAATCTTTGCCCTCTGACATTAATGTATATATAATTAATATAGTTCACATAAAATTAATTTATTTAAATAAAGTTTAGGTTCTATTAAAATAAATAAAGAGATTGTTTACAACATATTTGCATTCACCAATATTCATGACAAAGGCTTTATAAAATCCTAAGTTTGCCAAGGTCAATTTTCTTTATATCCACTGTACTTATTTAAGACTTTTTTCTCATTTCACTATATTTAAATATGCTCCATTAACAATTCAAATATAAATACTGTTAAACACATTATCGAGCAATTTTCTTTGATATCAATATTTTTAATTTGCTCAAACCTTAAATATTATTTTCTCATATGTTGTGCTCATATGCTATAACAAGGAGAATTAAAAGATTAATTACTTGAGAACATAATTATGTCAAATCATTTATTGGGATTAATCATGACAAATGCAAAGGATATTAGACTGAGTTGGTTTGTATACACTTCTCTCGTCTCAGGGAGAAATTTCTTAAGAAACAAGCTCTTGGAGTGATTTGCAAACCATTTGTATCTCCCATCGCCCCCTGTGATTACTCAAGGCTGCAGAAAACTTGGTTTTGCTTCCATTTATCATTTAACGTACACAGTAATTACTTAGCTTACCATCCAGGATGTTTTAAATATCACAACCATTTTTCTGCTTAAAAAGATAAATGTAAACCCTAGAATTTCCCAGGCAGCGGGGAATATGTGTGTTACAAATTGGATTGAGCTGCAGAACAGTGTTTAAACTGTAGCATTGCCTCAAAGTTAGCTTACTCAGCAGTGAACTTCTCCCACAAAAATCGATTGTGTGGTAGAAGCTGGTTATGGATTAGAAAAAAATGGAAAACAAGTGTTTCTTCACACCAATAACTAATGGTGTATTTAAGAAAACATTTCTAGGCAGTCTGAAGAATCCTGGTGGCATAGCAAAGTCTCTGAAATGCTACAGAGTCTGTGGCATCCCACCAAAATGATTTTATGTTACTCTTTACACAAAAGAGCAATCATAAATAATGTATTTCCTATTGAAATAACTTCATATCAAATTAATTAAGTATATCGATCACCATCCATATTAGTACTAAACAATTTTTCCCCATTTTTGGTGCTCCTCACTAGGGAGACATGTATTTAAGCTTCCAGAGATTTAAATGCATTTAAAAGTCTTACTATTGTGGCTTATTTGCAGTTAACTACTTCCAAATACAATACAATCATATAAAAGGATACCTTGAATATCTTGAATATTACCTCTTTATCAAATATAAGATTTACAAATATTTCCTTCCATTCTGTATGTTGCACTTTCATTCCTTCAATGGTCTCCCTTGCTGAGCAGAAGCTCTTGAGTTTGATGTGGCCCCATTTGTCTGTTTTTGCTTTTTTTTTTGCCTGTGTTTTTAGTGCCATGTCCAGAACATCATTGCCAAGATCAATGCTAGTGAGCCTTTTCCTTCTGCCTTCTAACAGTTGATGGTTTCAGGTCCTACACTCAAGTTATTAATATATTTTGAGTTGATGTTTGTGCATAAAATAAAGGTGTAAGATAGGGGTTTATTTTCACCCTCTTATACATGAATATCCAGTTTTCCTGACACCATGTATTTAAAAGACTGTCTCTCCCCATTCCGTATTCTCAGTGCCTTTGTCAAAGTCCAACTGCTCTATCATTCAGGCACTCTGGCACATGCAAAAAATATATAAAAACTCAAAGATTTATATTCTAGACTGTTTGATCTCTCCTGGAAAAACCAAGCAACTGGAGTTGCTTGTTTTTTGCTTCTTGCACATAGGTATTCAGCTCAATAAGAGCAAGACCCTTCTTGCCACCCTCCCTGAAGCTTAACCTGCCAGTCAAAAATGTGCCTTTGTGACTCAGTCCTTGGGTTCCCCTTTCCACTGCTCCAACCAGGCAGTCATTTGAAGAAAGGTTGATATACGAAGACGAGAGTTGTAAGAACAGAAAACGATGGTTTGATGGAGCTCAACTAAACTCTTAAAAATAATTCAGTTACACACAAAGATAAACACAAACATACATGCAATCATACATTAAAAAAAGATGAGGATGTCCACACAAACACCTCCATGAAAATATTTATAGCAGCTTTTTCCATAATTGCTTGCCCCAAACTGGAACTAACCAAGATGTCTTTCAATGGATGAATGAATATAAAGTATAGTACATATAATACTATTCTATATTTATGCAATGGGATATAATTCAGCAACTAAGAAAATTAGCCATCAAGCCACAAAATACATCAATGAACCTTAACTGCATGTTGCTGAGTGAAAGAAGTCATCTAAAATAGCAAAATATTGTGTTAGTCTGCATTTAGAAAGTTCCTAAAATGTTATATTTGCAGAGACGGCAAACAGACTATAACTGGGATGGGGTTCAGGGTGGAGGATGGCGGAATGGTTGAGGCACAGGCACTTTTTTAGGGAGGTGAGTGTATTCCTTACGATACTACGATGGTGGGTGTGGAGCCGCCCTCCACAGACCTTGGCAGCGCACACAGAGAGTGAACCTGAATTAGGCAAACTTTGAAAAATCACGTAAG
Organism: Phyllostomus hastatus; assembly: GCF_019186645.2. NCBI lineage: Eukaryota > Metazoa > Chordata > Mammalia > Chiroptera > Phyllostomidae > Phyllostomus > Phyllostomus hastatus. The sequence goes on along the minus strand of NW_025333607.1, from coordinate 18,583,799 downwards.
AGGCCCTGGGTCCTCCGGATGGGACGCAAACTATCACAGCAGACCTGCTATAAATGTCTGAGACACCCTCACTGACTGGAGCGTGGGAAAATTTGCTGACTTAACAACTTTGGAAATGAGAGGAATCAATAAGGCTCAAGGTGGAATCTTTACATTAGCACTGTACTCTCATTGATAGTGCTGTTTCCTAGAGGGGTATGGATTAAAAACTCTGATGTGGCTGTACTTGTATGCTGAAACAGAATAATTAAATGCATGGGTTGCATGGATGGCAGGTGCTGGGAAACAGTATCTTTACTTTTAGGGCGGGAAATTACAGAGAAGAAAGAAGGAAAGACTAAAATGATTCACATGATACTTAGTTAGAGCTGGAGACTTCAGTATGCATTTGTGCTTACTTTAATATAGATGCAGATGTTTACATCAAATAGTTGTAAACATATGCATAGAAAGGGACTATTATACCCGCGTCCACTCCCTTGCTCTGTGGGCCGAGAAGTTCTAGAAACACTGATACCCAAACGAGCACACTTAGAGCACGGAGCTCGGTCTCTAACACATCTTCCAGAAAATGAGGCAGGTGTCTTCGGAGAGAAATGGTTGCTTCTAGGCCTGCAATGGAAAGTACCCAGGAGTAGCGTGAAGCAACTCGTAGCATCACGAAGTAACACGTTAGTAAAAAGAGGAACACAGGAAACCCGGCAATGGTGCATGGGAAAGGCGAAGTAAGATCAGAATGAAAGAGGACGCAAAGGCCAAAGCTGGAGTGATTTGAACAAAATAAACAAACAAGTGTTGGTTCATAGCCCAATTTTATAATTAAACTTCACAGGTTCCTACTGATGTAACACAAAATTTTCCAAATACATGCATGACAGAGCATAGGCAAACCTGCGTGCAGTAGAATTCCAGATAATGTTTACGGATACTCTGCCCTGAAGTCAAAGACGTGGTGCGTGCCCGCTCTCTCCCCAGGTGCGTGACCGCTCGCTCTCTCTGCACGGAGTGGCGCCCTGCCCAAGCCCGTGGTGTGAGTGGGGGGAACAGTGACTGCAAAGCGGAAACGCCCGGCAAACACCCCCTCGGCCGGGGGACCCAGGCGAACATCAACAGTGGTGGGTCACGTTGATAACTCGTAGCCTTGACCGGATGTTATGAGAATAAAAATTTACCTCTGCGCTCTTAATTCCCGATACCAATACCCCAGTCCAATCGAGAAAAAAAAAAACAGACAAATCCCACCTGAGGGGCAGTCCGCAAACCCCTGACCAGGGCTACTCAGAAGTGCCCGGGGCCTGGAAAACAAGGCAAGTGTGGGAAGCAGTCCCGGGAAGAGGAAGGCTAAGGAACGTGACAGCTTAACATCAGGTGACATCCTGTATGGGATCCAAAAAGGAAAAATAATACGTAAAAACTAATGGGAAGTTTTGAGTAAAAACATGCAATATGATAACTGGGGTTAAAATATAAAGTCTTGGCCCTGGCTGGCGTAGCTCAGTGGATTGAGCGCGGGCTGCGAACCACAGTGTCGCAGGTTCGATTCCCAGTCAGGGTACATGCCTGGGTTGCAGGCCATGACCCCCAGCAGCCGCACATTGATGTTTCTCTCTCTCTCTTTCTCCCTCCCTTCCCTCTATAAAAAAATAAATGAATGAAATCTTTAAAAAATATATAAAATCTTTACTTCACTAAATTAGTAAGAAGAAATATACAAGAAAAAAGACACAGGCATGAAAAAGAGAAAGCAACAATCACTTTTTCCAGGTATCTAGAAAAAATGCGTTTTGTGGTTTTTTTTTCCTGATGTTATCTACTTTATTAAGCTGTTTGCTTTTCCACGGTTGTTGGGTCAGCACCAACTTTGATATGATAGCTGCTTCGGAGGCTTTCTAATTAAGACACTTAATGGTTGTATCTTATTAATTCTTGTTGATTGAAGATGGCTGATGTCATTTCACTTGCTAAGTGTACAGCCCAAGATAAATGTTGTTTAATTTAACCGTTAATTAAGTGAGCCCCCTGAGATATTTCACACCGAAGATCAAGAACAATCAATCTCTGGTCAAGGGTACATGATGGGCATGTAAGGGATGGAGACTAAAGAGAGGCTGGAGTGATGAATAGGGATGATCGAAATGATAACAGCTCTTGTGTTTTTCACAGTATGGAGACAGATTAAAATGTAAAAGATTGAGATCAGCTGTGGGTACACATTGCTCCATCGTGGGAGCCTGCGGCAGCCGTTGACTTCCTGGGAGGTGGGAAGGAAGGAAGGAAGGAAAAACACTTGAAAATATGAAATTTCAAGGTTGTTTGGGCATTCCACTAATTTATGGTTTAATATTTTATTTGTTCCTTCCTCTTTTCTGTATTATTGGGCATATTATTGGGTTTCCTGAGTTAGGGGCCCACCAGGCATTTATACCTCTCACTTTCCTAATCAAATGTATTTCTTCATCACTACGTAAATCAGAATGATTCCGGCATTTCTATTTCACGCGCGCGCACACGTACACACATATTTTAAAGCATTATAAGTACCGTGGTTTTTAAACAGGCAATTGTTTCAACTTCTACAGAAAATATACATTCACTGATACATTTTCCTAACCCACAGCAGGAGACAGAAATACAAAATTTATTTAGAGATGGCCAAATCTTCCCTTAGGAAGTAGTTTCTGTCTATGGGCCACTTTTCCAACTTTGTGAGTCATGAACTGCTGTTTTAGAAAGGCAGCAATTGTAGCAGCCGTCCACTTGAGGTTGTCTAGCCCCAGAACACCATCCGAGCTTTGCCAGATCCTTTTCTCTTTGATCTGACACTTGATTTTCCAAGCGTCTTTTTTTTTTCTTTTCCGACTCAGGACCCAGAGGTGGTGCCTCTGTGGTGAAGTCTGAGGAAGTCCCCGTGCGTTTGCGTTCGCAGAGGAGAAAGAATTTCAGGCAGGCGGTTGCATTCTAAACCATTAGCTCTCGGACTGCCTTGGGCTGTTTTACGTTGGGGGATTATAAAATCAAAGACACCCAAGCCATCACACTTGTATGTCCTGTTCCGGAGTCTACATGGTTTTTATTAAAATAATTGTGTGCATGTGTGGCGGGCGCTCAGGATTAGTGGCTGAAGCACGCACTTAAATTTAGGACTCAGCACCCATGTCCTTGAAACTCTTTCTGGCATCTCAACACAGCATCCCCGGGACTTCAGAGAAGCCTCAGATGTCCAGCTCTCCTCTCTCTCTCTCTCTGGCTCCTTTCCTGCCTTTCTTTCTCTGCCACTCTGGACCTAACTCGGATTTTGCTTGTTGATTTGAATTCTAAGTGACAAAACCTAAAACACCCGCAAATCCCGCCTACCTGCCTTGTGTGTGCATTTAACCCCTGTGTGTGTGTGTGTGTGTGTGTGTGCGCGCATTTTTGTACTATGGTGTTCTTCTAGGAAGAGGGCTTTTATGCTGGTGTAAAAAGACGTAGTTCACCTCCTCTCATACATTTTCCACAATTATCTAATGATTTTAAGGGCTTTATTTGGATGAAAAACTCATTCATTCATCTCATATTATTAGATAATGAACAAACTCTCTGACTTGGGGAAATTTTCTCAACCTAGTTGGAATTTCAATACCCTAGACTTGACCTGTAAAAAAAGAATGCCCTTGAATTAAGAAAACCTAAGGTCTGTAGGCTCTAAAATTATGTGTAATGTAATAATGAAACGCATCATTCCTATATGGTGGGCACAATTAAAGTTTTCTAATTTTATGCTGGCCAATAGATAATCAACAAAATTATCTGGTTCTTAGTTTTCTTTTTACTTACTTATAGAATAGGTTAAATACTAAATTCAAATTACATTTAATATAAGTAAACATTATATAGAAATTTTGATTATAGTGAATAAAACCAAAAATGATCAAAATTATGAATATGTAATACTTTGTTTACAATACAATGATACTCATAAAAGCATAAGTCATCTTGCTTCAATTTGAAAAAATAATTATTTTGGTAAGAGAATAATGCAACAAGGACCCTGGTTTTACATAGAACTTCATGAAGAAAAACTGTTTAAGTTACTTGAAACTGATCCAATATCCAACCCTTTTTTTAGGTTCTTATTCAAATGCCCTTGTTTAAAATGGGATGTATATTTTAGCAGTTTGGTATGTAAATGAATCCATATTACTTCAGGGATAATTGTTTTTATATGTTACCTTGAGGTAATATCCCCCCCCAAAAAAAATACTTTAACCACCCTTCTATCTTCACCCTACGTTATCCTCTTGCTAAAAGTACAAAGTTTATCATATCTATGCCATTAAAGCCTACATTTAAAAGTACCCGTTCTGATAAGACTTATTCTTCAGACTAGTTAAAAATACTGACACACATTGAAATAAGGCTTTAAATTCAAAAGCCAAAGGCGTGCTCGATACATGTATGTGTGTCTCGGTATGTAAAAAGACGGATATTGCGATAACTTTAGTGAGTGCGTTAGAAAAACTAAGGGAAGATGCTCTCATTCACACATATTTTTTTCCTTGACTTCGAGAATAGAAACACTAAATATAAAGGAGCCCAGAACGTTCCCTGGCTTTCCCGTCAATTTCACTTTGCTTGACGCGTGAGGAAACCTGAGGCTGGACCCGAGGGGGCCCGTGAGGCAGGGCGGAGGTGTGCAAAAGCATGAGAAGGGAGATCAAAAGGTATTTTACACAGGCTCATAGTTAATAAAGCGGGAGAGGAGAAAAGGCATTAGAAAGGAATTGCAATGAAAGAGAAGAGACTCTTGCAAGATCATCCTCAATAATACTTACTTTTTAAATTCAAGTTAATGCAATTCAGTCTTTTTTAAAAAAAGTTATCTTTGCTCGATCCCACGTGTCATTTTAAAGAATTAAAGAGATAAAAGCTTGGTGCACCTTTTTAGAAGGATTGTTTTTAAGGCACCTGACTGACACGGCCCCTTAGAGCGCCCCTGTGCCGGCGCTGCCAGCGGAGGTTTTGTGTGGCGCCGCCGCAGGGTCCACCCACCCCTGGGCTCCGGAAGGCTGTCTCTCCTCGAGGCCGACGTGGTCAGAGGGAATGACGCAGCCCTGGGCTAGCACCTCACTGAATTACAGAGACATCCTTGCAGGGGTTCAAACACCGGTTTGTTCCTTGACTGTAGCAACTGCTCTTAGCCCCTCGTTTTGCTATTAGTCCTTGCATCCTACAAGAGATGCTGCCAGCTGCATCCTCTCTCGAGACTGCATCGGCTTCCCAGACTGTTGTGGCCTACTCATGGGCTTTGGCCTTCTATTTCTGGAGGGCCCAGACTCGTACATCCGGGTGCCCGGACACGGAGACTACCCCCCCCCACCCCCGGGCAGCCAAGCCCTGACCCCAGGGCCTCTCCACCAGCACTCCCCAGCGCTCCCAAACGGAGAATGATTGAGATCTCTAACCTGGACAACTACAGTCATCTCCTTATCATTCCATTTCTACTTCTGTCCTTGCCTCCCCCTTTTCCACAGTGGACAACGCAGCAAGGTCTGGAATTTACATCAACATGCCCCATATTTAGGTGAGCAAGGTTATATATAGTAAGTATTGAGAATCAATTAGCATATTCTATCTATTGACAAGGAGACTCAGAAACTAGTAGAACAGAATTCCCCAGATCAGCAAGCTTTCCTCATCAAGGAAGAATAAAAATATTAATTTTCTATTCCAATCAGATGAATATAGCCCTAGCTGGCATAGCTCAGTGGATTGAGTGCGGGCTGTGAACCAAAGTGTCACAGGTTCAATTCCCAGTCAGGGTACATGCCTGGGTTGCAGGCCATGGCCCCCAGCAACCACACATTGATGTTCCTTTCTCTCTCTTTCTCCTTCTTCCCTCTCTAAAAAATAAATAAATAAAATCTTTACAAAAAAAGAAAAAGATGAATACAAGGTCACAAAAATCAGATGAGATAAATATCAGATAGATGTCATTATATATTCATGAGCCCAAGTTATGAAGACTGTCTACTAAATTTCAAACCACCCTGAAACATCAGTGTCTAAAATATTCTTTTGCTCACAGACACATTTACTTTTATTTTGGTTGAATGCCATTTGGGGAGTTTTGAAAATAGTGACTAAAGTCAGGGGAAAGTAAACTTTTAAGAATGGGAATGTCAGGTTTGCTCTTTTCCTTGAGAATTTTGGTTTATTAAATCTGATGCACGGGCATGAAAGCAGAGGAGGAGGGACCACAGGGTAGACTTTATCTGTCGCGTTCATATTTTCTTTCCGAGATTCGAGCTATTTTTAGAGGTAGTCTGTGAAATGACTTCTGAGGATATAAAAAAAGCACAATACCACCTTCTTTCAAACTGACTGAGAGGACCAGCTGTGGTTATTTGTCTGTTTGGGACTGCAGGCTCTGTACCATCTAGAGCCACACAGAATCCGCACACTGCAAAATTAAGTTTGTAAAGGCATTACTGAGGTTTCGTTTACATCTCTTCAAGTTCACTCCCTGTGGTATGTAACTCATCACAACCTAGCTTCAGAGACTTTTTACCACTGCTAAATGGTTCCTTGAGTCCCACTGTATTGGGACCAAGACCTGCACGCACCATGCTCCTCCATCTCGGGGAGAGAGGGACTCCCCAGGGCCCCTCCCTGCCCAGGTGCCTGCCAGAGCGCTGTATCCCAGGAGGAGCAGGGCACCTGAAGTTCTCTCATCCTGCACCCCGCCACCTGTTGTTGAGGTGCGGCTCCGGGCTACCTCAGCCAAGAGCTGGACGTTCCCCTCTCTCGCCCAGCCCCCACCATGCTCGACCTGACCGTGATTCTGCTGAGAACGCTGGGCCCACGTGTTGGCCCGTGAACTGAAATTATAAATGGAGGACAGACATCGCGTGCTTTCCACAGACTGACTGTGTGTGTTCCTTGCCTGTCGGGGTGCCCTGTGGCTTCTGTTGAAAGCCAGGCATGTTCTGTAGGGTTGTGGGAACGTCGGTACAAAGGCCTCTAACGGGAGGATTTAGATTAATCTGGGAGAGAAGCTGTGTCTTGTATCAGGTTTGCTGGGTCAGGGACGAGGGCTTCCAGTTCTGCCTCTGTCCTCTCTGCTTCCCTCCTTACACCCCGCCCCGAGACAAATCCGTGCCTCACAGTTTGCCCACTTTCCTGCTGCTGTAATAATGGGGTCCCGGTGTCTCGGCGATTAGCTATATCGGAGGTGAAGGTTTTTATAATCGTACCATTGTGATTGCTAGTTCCCCTAAAATATTAAGGTGTCACTGCTGTCCCTTGAGATACATAAGCTTGCTACAAACTGCTTTTGGAGTCAAGACACAGGAAGGAAAAAAAACCATTTTGTCCTTTTTTCTAGGACATAAGACTTCTACCAAAAAGCACAAATTCATAAGACTTCCAGCGATTTCCTCAAAGCTTATTGTAACACTATGACATAATCGGCTCTGTGAAGGTCAGGGTCACTGTACTGCTCCCGTGCAGCGTGCGCTGTGTCTATTTGACATGATTCAGACATGCACACTGAAATCGACAACTGCGTGTATTTGGAAATTATATCTCCCTGGCTCATTAGAGAGATCGCTCTACCATTGACATCGAGAGAAATGCCCCTCAGTCTACAGATTTGCAGAACAGTTACCGGCGTGAAAATTGGTCAATTTTTATAACTGATCCAATTCTACATTTTGAAAGCTTCCATCTCTTGCCCTTCTCTCTTCAGTTCTCAGAATCCAGACATTAAAAAAAAAACCTTTCTTGCCAATAAGCTGCTTTTGCTTCTTAACTCGAATACCTTCAGTTCCCTACTGCAAAGAAAGGTGCCTTTTTTTTAGTGTTCCTACATCAGTGTTTCATATCTTCAGCCTTTTAATTACTTTGGCCACATTAACCCTTTATTATACCAAGGGCAGCACATGGCTACCTCATATACATGATGTGGGTGTTTTGGGGGAAGGGGGGCATTTTCTACGGCAGAGCTGACTTCCTCAGAGTCAAATGGCCACCCGTCAGCCCCAGGTGCAGGGCGGGGGATGGGAATCGTTTACAGCCCCCACGCCACACGCAACGTATAGACAGATACACACGCTCGAGTTCTACCCATTTCAAAATGAGAAATGGGAACCCTGTGGTTAAATATTTGCACAATTCTACTTCAGAAGAGAAAACAAAACACACGGTGTTTACACCAAGTAATCTGCTCCCTCCCTTTGCTCAGGTACGCCGAAGTGGCGAAGGTGCTGTGTGTGTCGTGGCTCCCATCATCAGACTGAAAGAGAGGTGACACCCTTGATCAGCCTGGAGTGAGGCTGTCACCAGCCAAGGACAAGCCATGTTAAATTCCTTTCCATAAGAAACAAGAGCTGGGCCCTGGCTGGTGTGGCTGGGCAGGTTGGTGTCCCTCTGCAAAGCGAAAGGTTCCATTCCCGGCCAGGGCACCTGCCCAGGTTGCGGATATGTTTCTCTCCCTTACTTCCTCCCTGCCGTCTCCTTTCTCTAAAAAAATAAAATTTAAAACAAAACAACAACAACGACAAAAGCTGGTGCATACACTATATTTAAACACATGTTTTCTTTATTTCCATCCCATACTTTTTTTTTGAAATTATTTGAAGTGGTGTTATATTTTAGAACTCTCACAAATATCTTATAAAAAATACTGCCTATAGTTTATAGACCAGGAAATGGCCTTGAAAGAGATTAAAGCACTTTCCAAGGTTATTCTACACCAAATACAGCTATCATTTAAAACCGTTTATGGTACCTTATATGGCCTCACCTTGTGCCACGTTATACTTAATTTAAAAAAATCGAGTCACCCTCCCGTTTCACTGAAATAGAGGCATGTGAATAGAATACCTGCCTAAAGACAGTTTGTGACAGAAACAGCCACTTCGTCATCCACATAAATCTTTGTCTAAAAGGGGAAAAGAATAAAAAACCCAACACTTCCAATCACAGCCACACATCCCACTGTCTCCTAGTGTGAACTGCTTCTCCCCAATTTCCATTTTGAAAATCACCGTATTTCTAAGACTCTTTGTCTTTGGTCTCTTATTTCAGATTTGGGGAGAGAGAAACTGCTTCTTTCCATCAATTTATAGTAGCTAATTTATTTTCAGGATCACTTCTGGGGAGAGGATTGCAATCCCAATTAAACAGCTTGTCAGGAGAGCGTTTGCCTGAACAGATCTGGGGTCGGCATCACATCAGCCAGCTGGACACCTGACACGTTGGTACGTTTGTCCTGCATGTCTACCGTCCCCGAGGGTCTTACTTTGTTAGTCCCCACCAAGTCTGCAGTTTCACGACAGCACAAGGCTATCACAGAAGCACCTGATCCGGAAAAATAATCACAGCATATCTGAATGATCAAAACCCTGGAAAAACAAATAGTGATTTTTAAAGATGACTAGAGGCAAAACCAAGATCTGAGGAAATGGCCAGGTCTTTTAGAGATGGCGATCAACAGTCTCGGTGGAAATACTTTTTAGCTAAAGGAAGCTAACGCGTTCCATTCCCTTCATCATTATTTTCCAGTACCTTCTAGAATGCTGGATTCTTATCTTCTAAAGAGGTCAGTTTATTCTCTCAATATATTCTCCCTTTCGAGTAAAATTTGAAGGAACCAATGAACACCGTGAAGGCCCAATATAAGCCACTCTTGTTTGCAACCTCAGTCCTGAACCAGGAGTAGGTAATAGAAAACACACAAACAAACTCATATGTGCAACAGAAATACCAGTTATAAGATTGACAAACCTAGATTGCCAGACATGGCTAACAGTTTCCCTACAGCTAAACCCTCAGAAAGCCATGGTCGACATCCAGCGTCCTAGAACACCAGTCCCCTCACTAAACGGAGCTGGTCAGGTAGACTGTGGATTCACTGCCAGCCACGTGAGTACCAACGACAAGAGGAAGGAGCTGAAATGAAAATGTCCCTCATGCATGCCCCCAAATGTACCTCGTGGAGTATTTACTCCTCTTTTGTGACATTTCTTCTAGGACAAAGGACACAGCAGGAATGGCTATAGCACTATTCCCAACATGTGTCCACGTGCACTTTTTGTGCCGCCAAATTCTAAATGGCCCGATTTTTCTCTTTCCTGTTTGCCCAACTTCCAGCAACAACTGCTCCCAGGTGTTGTGTCTGAGCTGAACAGACGCCCCTGCCCCCCTAACCAATCCACAAGCACACAGCCAGGCACACCTGTGGGAGTGTGACCCACTCATACAAGGTCAATGTGGTCTAGCTGATAGACCTGCCGCGGTCCTGGGAAGTCTGCTCATGCGCATCCCTTTGACAGCAGCTGTCTGAGGCATGACCTCCCGAGGCCAGCCTCACAGACAACACGATTTCGGTTCTCCAGGTTTGCAGTACTGTCTTCGGACTGGGTCACAGTCATGTTGGAGCTTACTTTTGTTTGCCCACGGATTTGCCTTGATTTACCCCTAGCTACTATGAGATTTCCCCAATCACAAGAAAGTTAAATGAATCCTCAAGATAGCACTGAAACCCAAGAGTGCTTACTATTTACCGAGTGTTTGAAGTGCTAATGTGTTTATTTTGGAACTTCTATATGTGTTCGATCAATAATATTAAAACAGATAAAATTCATATTACATCATTTTGGACTCTGGTCTTCGGGACAAGTTATTGGCATTTGGCCAGTGATAACCTTTAATGAATTCAACTTTAGCTATGAAGTATATCGGAGTGCGCATGGTCACTGTCTCTGCCCTTGGCCTCTCGGAGACGAATGCAGCGCTCTGATGTTCTGAAGTTCACAGGATGGCCGAGTGAGGGCATCTGAGTAAGACAGGGCATCACAGCACCCGCGTTTTTGACTTCCCGCTATAATTACTAAGAAGATAATTCCGGCATAAACTCTGCTGGATGACAGATAATAAATTACTACTAGAATTTTTAAAATATTAACTTCATAGACTTGTCATTGCTAATGTTGGCAATTTAACATCTTTAATCATTTAAAATGTTGCCGTGGACACTTTTTAAGGCATTTTTGCATCTCTAAATATATTAGTTAATATATTGAATAGGCTTTCATTTGTTTCACTACTGTCTTTGAAGGAAACTGTTTCTTTTCTTAATTGAAATTTAAATTGATTTCAAGAGAGAATGGTTATATTGAATATAGAAGTGATAGATGCTCAGTAATTGCATGTACGGATTAGAGTTCCTTGCCTTGCACTCTATATCATAATATTGTCACATCCTTCTATCTTAAGATAGTCAATCGCCAATGAAATTGTACATGATTGAAATCTAAAGCAGCGCTTCTATTAAGTGATGCTCTTTGACTCATGTTATATACATACTGAGTACAACAGGAGACATTGATAGAAATGCTAAGAATAATTTAAGTTTTTCCAGCTATCCATGAAGCCACTGGAAATAATTAAAAAAAAAACACTGCTTCAAGGAACTATATGTTTAATGAAGAGTGAGGCATGCAAATCTGGTGAAGCAGTTGGGAAGTGATTGCTTTTGTCTGGCTGGACAAGAAAATGCGGCGTGAGGAAGCGAGGCTGAGAGGCAACAACAAACCTTCCAGGGACTAGAACTGGCAGAGGTTTATTTATCATGTCTGTGTGTCGCAGGGTAGGGAGTGGATAGAGAAGGACTGGCTCAAAATCTGGGGGAAGTTTATCACAAGCTGCTGTTATTTAGAAGTTTAGCAAGACAATATTAAGTAAAAAGTATGAATACCAGTGATGAGAAGTTAATTCAGTGGCATATGGCATGCAGGATTACAAGGAAAATTTCATACTATTTCTAATGACTTTGCTACAATATTGACAAGACAAATTTCTGAATTAGAAGATATCAAACAATAAAAAATCCAATTGCCTGGAAGGGTTATATAATATGACAATATACACAGAGGGAGTTTGTGAACTATTCCCATCTGAAGTAAAGCTGTTCTGGCTGGAAAATACAATGTTTTCACTGGTATTTCCAATATTTGTACGTTGTTGAAATGACAAAGATAAATCTATTTTGTACAAATAGAATTAATAACAGGAAAACTATTTCGTGCACTGATGTGAGGACTTAAACATATACATTTTTATTTAATCTTAGCTTATGAAACTATGACAACCACACAGTGAAAATAAAATGATTCCCCATATGGTATGTTTAACTTGCTAGAATATATTTACCTAAATTGCATTTAAGGACGAAATAGACCTGCAGACAGAGTTTAAAGTGCGGGTTTCTAAGGGCGTGGGAAGCACTGCAGTGTGGCGTAACCTTTCACAGAGACGGAGCCACGTCTCAGGCAGCTGTGTCCACACCTGCCCTCTGGCGCGGCCACAGCTCATAGTTGATGCAGCCAGTAAGTGCAGAGTGGAAATTTCATACAACATACCAGCAAATAACGTGTGAGACTTCAGCCCCATAACTAAAATCCCATTGCCTAGCTACTTAGTCTGATTTTAACGGAAATGCTGTTTTTTCTTTGTACAGCAATAAAATGCTACATTTAAACTCACTCTGTGCATAACTCACTGATATGGATTCAAACTCTAGTTTGTGTGGCTTTATTAGCAGACTGAACAAAATGGAAATGTCACCTTTTCTTTTGGATGAAAATCATTTGGCTTTCCCTAGAATAAAAACATACAGCTTAACATTAACTTTAAGCAGAGACTTTCTCTGTAAACCTAAAAGTTCACCAAAATGTTAACCTGCAAAATCATTACTAAATAACTAACCTGCAAAAGTCTTACACAATGTGGAGGACATATCCTTATCCAAAGAAAATCATTCTGTTCCTTTTTCTTCTTCTGAGGAGTATTGGGTAAAAAAAAAATTAAATTAAAAATAAAAAAATATTTTATTTGTGATAGATGGCATCTGTCTTCTGCCATGGGCTAGACAGAAGGATATTTTAAGCAGCAAACTAGCAAACTAAAAGATTAAACCATTATAATAAGGGCCTATTTAAAAAACATAGAAAACATATCAAGCACCATTGTTAGTTAAGAGAAACAATTCTGTGGTTTCTACAATAAACATCAGGGCAAATATAACTTTGAGATTACTCAATAAATATCATTTTTGGACAAGGGAAAATAGAATCCAAGCTGAAGGACTTACGCCAGGTACCTGATACAAAAAAAAAAAAACATGGAAAGGGAGAAATAGCTAGTTCTGGATGCTGAAACTGTGGATTCATTTCTTGTGCGTCTGCCTTTCCCTCCACCACACCCATGATGAAAAGTAATATGATAATATTAATTCAATATATTAAAAACTATCACTGTACGATAATTTGAAGTGTATATGTATTATTAAAATATAACACTAGAGATTTCTAAATAATTACTTAAACTTTCAAAATTCATGTTCCTACAACAATGTAAAGTAAATTAAATAGGAGAGTTTACATGATTTTAACTTGATTAATTCAGATAAGCAAGATATTTAATTCAAAAATTCATTTTCAGCCTGGGGGGATAGCAGCCCTTTTTTTGTCTTAATAGAGCACGGAAAGAGTTTTTCATTCACTGGAAAAGTCTATGAATACAAACAAGTATTAAAACTGAGGCTGAGACAAGTGATTGGCAATAGTTCAGCAAGTTCAGCAACACTCTTTTGCTTTATATTCCAGATGAACTGCTGGGAGAATAAATTAGTTTCAACCCTTTGAGTTTTTGCCCTTGTCCTTTAGGTAAGGAGCAATTGTAATATTTATGCTTTGTCTGGTTGGCCTAAGTGTGAACTATGACAATTAAGGCACAGTCTTAGAATAACTGCCTCAATTCAGGTCTCTTTTTATTAATTTGGGAATCTTTAAATAAAGATGAAAGAGAATAGAAAAGAATTAGTGTTTGAAATTAGATAATTTTATGAACTAAATGAAAAATTAGTCATTGCACATTCATTAAAAATTCTAATTGCTTCCCTGTCTGGTGTGGCTCAGTGGATTGAATGCCAGCCTGCAAACTAAATGGTTGCAGGTTCGATTCCCAAAGGGCACAGGCCTGGGCACAGGCCTGGGTTTTGGGCCAGGTCCCCAGTAGAGGGCACACAAGAGGCAACCACACATTGATGTTTCTTTCCCTCTTTTTCTCCTTCCCTTCCCCTCTCTAAAAATAAATAAATAAAATCTTTAAGAAATTCTAATTGCTGAAGTTTGAGAATACAATAACACTAAAATAAAAAATACGATTTTACCTCAATCATCTGGAAGAAGCCATAAAAACATCTAACAACACATTTATATCACTGAAATGGAAATTTTCTATTTATCTTCATTATTTCTCTCTCTATAATATGAGGTCAGTGCACCCAGATAACAGGCCACATCTGTATTTTTATTGACAATATATTCATGGCATACATATTTGTAATTAATGTTTGTCATCCAAGTAAGAAATTAAAGAAGGTAAGAAGATTATAAAGATGATAAAGAACTAGGAAAAGGAAAAGCACTTTTTATAAAGTACAGTGAAAGTTATCTGAGTACTTATATGCTTTAGTCTAGATTGATCAATCATTTCAGACAGAAGTATCAGAAGTTGATTTTAATTCTCTCTCATTAGTGTTTCCATCTATCTCAAGTAAAAGATCATGCTATTTTCAGTAAGAAAAAAGAGAAAATATACTAACTCCAAAGGGTACATCATTGATAATTCATTTGGACAATTTCAGGGTAAGAAATCAACTCAAGGTGTCCGTATCCATATATTGTCTTTCAGTCCACCTCACATTGAGAGGAATAAGCCGAAACCCAGGAAATTTGTTGTAATTGCCTTCATGGGTTTGTGCTCTCTGGGTTAACATCAAAGTGGTTCCCCAAAGCGAAACTTCCTTCTGTTGTATAACGGCCATTTCACATGGAGAACAGATCACTGTGTAACGGAGACAGAACGGTCCCAGGTGGAGGGAACGCCGGGGCGAAGGAGGCGCCGTGACGTTTCTTGGGCAGCGCAGAAACATTCACATCCCACATGCCCACGGAACTGACACTAATTGCAGTGTTCGCTTCATTTATCCATATTTGCCTGTTGTATAATTTCACGTGTTGATGAATGATCGGCCGGTGTCAACAGTGAAGAAAGATCATTAGCATATATATGAATTGAGCCACAGCTCATTATATTGAAATATATAACTCTGATATTTCAATATCAATGTTTTTAGAGTGTAGTAGAAAATGAAGAAAACTCTCCAAATAATGGCAAGTTGTCATAGTAATATATACTTCTGCTCTTTTTCCTAAAGTCCCTTTAAAAAACCTAAATAAAATAATATAAGAAAAATCAGAGAATATTTAGTCCTTAGTGACAAAAAACACAGTCATCACCATAAAAATGATGAAAAATCTATCACATACAGTGACACTGGGACGAAGTTTTGCGGACAGCTGTGCATGGCTACAGATACTGACTTCAAGGATGTGCGTGACACAGCCTGGAGGCCCAACTCTCAAAGTCATATAGGATCCAACAAATCCTGAACCCAGGGCGATGCAGGGGTCCTGGGTTCGTCCCAATGTACGATGGCAGATGAGGACCAGGGCAGTGGGCCATGGAGATTGCCTCCTCGACGAGCAATTCTAACTTCTGTCTCTTTCTGGAGAACTTCTCAGGAATCTGACGTACAGCTAAAGAAACGCACACAAGTCCTAACTGGCCACTGTGAAATCCAGACGGCCGAAAATCAGGAAGTCCTACATCCACTATCACTTTTTAAAGTTTTGGAATTCATTTTGATCTACCATCCCTGAGTTAAGAGTCCATGGTCACATGGTAAGGTATATAACTGTCAAATCACTACTGTGTGTAGCTGAAACTAATATAATACATATACCAACTAGACTTAAATCTAAAAAAAGAATCCATGCCGACATGATACAAAGGTGTTCTCAGGTAACAGGCCTAACTAAGTTTTTAGTAAAGAAAAAATACACATATCCACAGAAGGGAAACACAAATCACTGAGGGAATCAAAGAAACAATGATTAAAATAAAAAAAAGAGACTACAAACTAAGATTGATTTAAATTCCCAAAGAAATAACACGGTCAATGTCAAACACGACTCTGTGTTGCCAAAGCAGCCTTCTGGCCAACATTTAAGGGTTCCCTGCAGCCGATCCCTTCCTCCTGTGGACACACTCATTTCTGAGGATTCAGTGATGCACTCGGACACGTGGGTCCGAGGACCATCTGCTCTAATGCACACTGAGTTTGCACCGTGGGCTCTACTCTATTTCTATTATTTCAAAGGGAACCTCAGGTCTTCCCTCTGCGCACTTACGGCTCTCGTTCCCATGCCCTTCCTTGCGGCATCAGAAAGGACTACATCATTAAATGAATGACCTTCACACTTGGCTTTTACCCGATTTTATATTTTCTCCAGAGTATTACGGACAATAATTCTATACATAAATGCAAGCTTTATGAGATTGGGATCCTAGTGTTATTCAGCAGTATCGCAGCACTATTTATTTCTCTCTGTGAAAAATTTATTTTAAGCAGACAATAATAGACATGATTCAGTTAAAATAATAATAAAAATGTATGTGACTGGTAAAGAATCTGCAATAATAAAATGTTGATAAGAAAGACGTTAAGTTAAATGACTTAAGAAAACAACAAATTAGTTCACAGGGCAAATTGAAGAGTGATTTTCTTTACTAATTTGGCTTATAAAAAAGAACAGGAAATGATAAAAAAAATACTGTGATAGAGTACTTCAATTTTACCAAAAAAATAAGCAGGTCTACTGTAAGAGAAAAATAAAACTGCTAAAAGAAACCTCTCTGACATAATTTATCATGAAGATGTAGATGAATACTGGAGAGAGTGTGGGAGCGTGTACTTCGAAAGAATGAGGTATGAGTCTTCCTAATGGATCAAACACATTTACTTGATATTCCTGAGTAAATTGCCAAGTTCGCTGTATGCTGCCAGTCAGCTCTCGGTTACGTATGTTCGTGTATGCATACGTCAGCACACAGGGCCACGGCCACTGCAGTAGCAGCTGTGGTCCTGACGGATGCGCAGCCCCGGGCGGAAAGCCCGCTGGTGATGGATGATGGACCAGGGAAAATCGACCACCCGAGTAGCAAAGAGCAGAGCACTTGTTTGGGGAGTATCCTCAGTCCTCAGCCTTCATCACTGAGGCACGGGCACCAACCATAAGCTGGTTCCTTTAGATACCCTAATGAGTACATGTTAATTTATACAAACACATCTGAATACTCTTTGTGTCAGGCACAGTCATTGATGGGGAAGGGGTCTACAGCTGTTATTGGTATTACAGACGAATGAGGGAAAAACACAATTGGGTAACTACTCAAATAATTTTGGGGGTCCTTCTAGGATGCTAACCAATGCAGTTCTGACTGAGAGTGGCTGGAATTTCAGCCAGCATTTTAAAGTCTGTTTCCTACACGCACCTAAACCAAGCTCAAGAGGCCACTCTCGGTGAAATGATTACATTCATTGGAGAATAAGAGGAAAGGAACAAAAAGTAAAGTTAGCTCCGAAAGAGCTAATGAGTTAATTTTACAAAAAGAGAAAGAACTGCATCAAATTATATATGCTTTTTCCAAATTGTTTATGAATGTGGTGATAGACACGCTATTTTTATTCTCTTCTGTTATATGCTCGTGTGGGTTCTTAGGGAAAGCTTTTTTTCAAATTGCTTTTCAGATTGCTTTCAGAAGCACGCCCACACCCTAAAGCTCTCAAGTCACCAACGTTATGGCGTATCTTTGAAATTATTTTAAATTATGTAATCCTTATTTACACAAATTTAATTCAAAATTTATCTATTGGGTAGTGTGGAATTAACATATTAAGAGAATTACTGACTGTAATACCAGACCAAGTGGAATTGAGGAGGCTTGCTTTTCTCTTCATCGTACTGTGAACCAGTTACATCTGTGTTACTTGGTTGTCCCTGTTGGCACAGAGACGTGATCTAGGGCATTTCATCTTAAAAGTAAATGACTGTCATCGGTTCCATGCCCACGCCAGCACCCACACCCACAGGCACGCCCATGTTCTAGTATCTGAAGAAGCAAGCCTAGGAGCAGAGTGAGGGGAACCTTATTCTCTAATTAATTAATTTCCTAATTGTATTAAACAATAAGATGAAAGAAGCAAAAATTGAAACAATAATAGTATAAAATAATCAATATTAGACATATCTATTAAAGAAAAATGATTAGCTGATTTAATAACAAAATAAATTATGATTTTAAAGTGTATAAAAAAGATAAAAATACAGCTCCTTAGTAGTAAGGTTATGGGAAGGATTTATTGAAATTGAAGGAAAGGTTAATAAAAATCAGTTATCAGAGATCTCAATCTTCCTATCAGAAAAATGTAAATGCCATGGGAAATTATTAAATCATGTATATTAATATAATTCTTTAAAAAAGCTAAAGGATCAAATTCATAATAAAGTTATGATGCAAATAACTTCACACGAACATTTACCATGAAAACATACAAAGAGCAGAAAGTAAACAGACGTGAACCACAAAGCCATTTATTAAATGGACTTCTGAAAAAATAAGGATTTCAGAAAGGCAAGCCCATAATTCCTGGTGTCGCAGCATGGGTGGGGGGAGTCAGGTGCTCTTCCCCTGGGCCTGCGGGGTGGGCAAAGGCAGGCGTACAGTGGTGCTGACGGGGAGAGACATGCAGGTTATTGTAAGTGAAGCAGCTGCACTGTCTCTGTGATGTGTACCCATCACCCCTGTAGTTGTTCTTTAATGCAGCAGGGAGGGGACCGCTGCATTGCTAAACATCATTGCGTGGGTGGGATTTAATCACATCAAGTAATCAAACCTGTCTCACCCCCTACACCCACCACAAAATCCCTGCCCCCGCAATAGAAAGGCCTCCTAAAGTTCATTCCTAAATAATAATTCCCATGGATATCCTGACAAAAATTTGCATTTAAGAAAATTACATTATAACTGGCCAGAAAACAAGTCATCTACAAAGTGGAAAATCTGTGCAACATGAAATATGTAACATAGAATCAATAGTAAACCTTTTGTTTCCTGTCTGGGGGTCTCAGAAACATGACGAAGGCAGTAATTTGTTTTTCTTTAATGCACCTTGGGAAAATACACTTCAGAAAGGTTACAAATCTATCACAAAGTAATCATGGAAAACAAAATTCATATCGGCAATGCAAAACAGTATATGGTTCTTGCTGGATTAGTGAGCACTGGGTAAATCATGGAATTAAAACGTAATTATACTTTGGTATGTGACTAATAATAAAATTTTTACCAAACTGTATAATGTCAATATGAGGTTTTATTTGAGGCTATTAAGTTCCTTATCAAATATCTCTCAAAAGGTATCTAGCCAAAAGAATTTAACATTTACATAAAGATTTGCAATTCAGGAAACAACCGGCAACTTAATCCATTATTATTTAGTTCTACCTCATTTATAATTGAAATTTTCTTAAGTACGCAAAAGCACAGGTTTCTTTTTTCACGTGTTATACTTATTTCCACGACTGTTGTTGATGATTACCAAGGCATACTTTTGGAAGGAAGGAAGGAAAGAAGGAAGGAAGGAAGGAAGGAAGGAAGGAAGGAAGGAAGGAAGGAAGGCTCAGTATTTAAATAGTTGTCCCACATTTTCTTGAAGTTTGTCTTGTTAAGCATGTAGTTATTTTGAATGGAGTCTGTGTGAAATGGATTTCTCGCTACTTACTATTTGTATTATTAATTTCTGAATGCTTTTTAGGCTGAATTTCACCATTGTATGGAATATTTAGTGTGATCTCTGCCCTTTGTACAGTTCAGTGTTTTAAAGACTAATAGCGTGTTTTCCTATGAGTGAACAAATCCATTCTGGGGCTGTGTTATGCAACATGAATTGCTGTTTCTGTGATGTTGCTTATTGTCCATTGATGCAGACAAGATTGTGTCTGCTACTTCAGCACCTGGTTTAAATGACTGACTCACTAAACTTTTCAGCAACTGGTACCACCACTTTCCAATGTCTTGTTGTTAATCAAATTTCCCATCTATTACTCATGCAATCTTATTTAAAACATATAGTTAAGGCTTTTAATAGTCTTTAATAAGTTTTAAAGATTATTATTTTATCCAGTATTACACTTTTGAAATCTTAAACAAATAGCTATTAAATCAAATTCTATAAACATGATAGCATAATATTATTTATCATTTTTAGCTTTCAGTTACAAAAAATTACATAGGCAAAGTGTCATTAAAATTGGCAAAAATATATTCCTTTGATATTTTATTAAATATTTACACCTATTTTCAGACCTGTGAAAACATACCTGGAGGATAATATTAATGACTGAATAATTTATAGTTGTAATAAGGGTTCATATGCATATATTTTACTATATGTATAAAATTAGATGTGTTAAATAATTCTAGAAACATACATTAAGGCTTTGCCTAATTAATGAATCTTATGGCACTTGAAAGATTTTTAATTTTAAAGTTTTCACTTTAATCACAATTTTTAAAAATATCCAAAGTTCAGTGATTTTTCTTCTTCTTAATATTGTTGATCATTGCTCCTAAATTTCCCTAGTTACTGATAAATTCTCTGATTATTTTTGAAAAATAGCACTTCTTTCATAACTAGGTTTTTAGGGCTACTTCCCTTGCCAAGTTTCTTTCAAGAGATTCGGAA
The DNA here is from genome assembly GCF_019186645.2 of Phyllostomus hastatus. Taxonomy (NCBI): domain Eukaryota; kingdom Metazoa; phylum Chordata; class Mammalia; order Chiroptera; family Phyllostomidae; genus Phyllostomus; species Phyllostomus hastatus. Next base: position 18,563,101 of record NW_025333607.1, on the reverse strand, counting down.
ACGGCACTACCACCAAATCTTCACTCCCGCAATGTGGTGTCACCCCCTTCTCCTCCGCTTGGAAATCTTCACGGATCACAACCGCCAGGTGCTAAACTGCACCTGACAATGCGATGACATTATAAGGCCCTCGGAGTGGGAGAGAGTGTCCATAATAATTACAAGGAGAAGAAAATAGGGAGGCTGACGATTGTGGCAGTTTGCCTTTGAGGCCAACTACGGGGGTCAAACCATCCGGTTTAACTGATCACAGACGTCCCCGGAAGCTGGATAACGTGGCCGCAGCAGGCACAGCGCCAGGTGTCGCCCTGCACTCTTTGTCGCAGTCTTTCCATCTGCGCCTCCACCTTTTTCAGGCCAGTCCTGCACCAGGGTGCTCCTCAGAACTCAGCCTTGGCCAGTCAGACTTCCTCTGTGCAATGTGCTGCTGCAAGTCTTTTCTGCATTTTCACGTTGGGTCGTCTGTTCTTCCAGCGACTTGAGGAGTTGTTTACATGGTCTATGTACAAGCATTTCATGAAATGTGCCTTTGCAGATGTTGAATCTCTCCGATTTCCTGTGATTTAACATGGCTTTATTTCTCCTTCACGTGAAGGACATTTCACTGCATACAACATTGCCAGTAATTTTGTTTCAGAGGTAATCATTCAAATCATACTTCCCAAACTTTAAGCATGTATGTGTTTTAATGATAGCAATCTCAAATGTACAGGATGAGCAGAATAATAACTCTTATGTGGACAGTTTGAATTTGAAATGTCTCAGCCTTGAAGACATAATGTGTGTTCATTCCAGATTGATACATTACAGCCACGGGAGTACCACTGAACTCTGAAGAAGAAGAAGAATTTCTAATACACATTGGTCACCCCCTGCTGGTTAGACACTGGTCCAAGTGCTTCTGACCTGTTCTGTCTCCAGGCGGGCAGCTTATGGCCCCTCTTCTATGTATGAGAAAACTGGAGGGGCTAATCAACTCATCAAAGGTCATGGAAAGTTGGGGCTTAATTGTATAGACTTGATCCAGCTCTGAAGAGCCCACACTTCCAACTGCTATGCTCTGCAACCTCCCACAGGTTGATTATCTATGGTAACAACCTTACACATGAAGGTTCTCTGTGAGTAGAGAAAGAGCAACGTAGCAAGGAACGGATATATGCACCGAGAAACAAGGAGACAAAGCGAGATAACTGCAGTATTTCTGAGAACTCAGTGCCGCATGTGTTTAATGGGAATAAGAAAAGTCTGGAAAGAGTAGGTGTTAAAATTACAAGTCCATGTACTTAACAGATACGTCTTGGCATGTTAATAAACCCATGGAGAAAGAACTGTGTTATGTTTATAGGATTAACTAGGATTAGTGTCGCAGTTAAGAAAAATGAGATAGCGTGCCCAAATGTTTGCATAATTAGATGGAATTCAATGCAAAAATAATCGGTAAAAATAGTATTTATACCCTGAAAACACATTCAAGGACATGTGTTACGCTTCTCCAAACAAAAACAAGGCATTTCCACAATGTACGAATCACAGAAGCATTGATTTAATCTATTGGTAAATTAGATTAGTGACATTAATCCTTACAGAATTTTTTTTAAATTTGCTATACTTAAGTTAATTTTCTCACATGGGAAAAATAACAAAACATGACATTCAAATTTTTATGCAGTACATTTACATTGCTAAATTTTAGAGACTAAAATATCCCAGAAATCATACAAATTTAACTTTTCGTTTTTAGTTTTATAACAAAGAAAATGGCGGTTTATAATATTCAGTGTTCGAGGCAGATAAGAATTTCAGTATGATCTAGTTTTGAAATGATTGAATTAGAGAATTATATGTAAGAAGTCAGAGAATTTTCATTGAAACTCAGACACTGCTTTAAAAATCTGTCACAAAATGGAACATCTGATTTATCAGGATGTAGGTGACAGTTGACTGTTTTTGTTTTTTAATTCAGATTGTGATTTCCTTTTTTTCTTTTTGTGACACGTGAAAAGTTTCCCTTTTGCTTTTTAATCGTACTTTACACATGTGGTCTATTATGTTAGAATGTCCTGAGTTCTATCGAAATATCTCATAGTAGTAGATAATAAATAACCCTGTGTATGGTTGGCATGTCAGTCTTTGCCTACTTTGGGGGCTGTGGTTACAATAGCAGGTTAATTAATAATCAAATATTTGATAAGCATGAGATACCCTTTGTGTAGATGACTAATAAACACTGTTATAAGTTCAACTATTAATGCAAAGTAGTGGCAAAAACATGCTCGAATTTGTCATCAGGTAGAGTTACCAACAAATGTTTTTAAAAGCATTTACCTTCCAAAATAGACAGTGTACACATGTCTGTTACAATTATTAAAATTCCACTCATTCATAGCTCATTTTTATCTGAACTTGTAAACGAAGCTATCCCCGTTACTTGAATTTAGCTAAATTGATATTATGGAGTGCTCAAGCCGTGTTTTAACTGCAGAATGCTTGTTATCCTTTGAGTTTTATGCTTTGCTGCCCTTGCCTTTCTATCATTCAGGAAATGTTCTTCGGAACTTCCTGCCCGTTAACACGTGCAACAACTTATGGTAATGAATTGTTTTTTTTTTCTTTGACAGGCTAGTTCAATGATGCATTACCAATATCTTAATTACTGTCATAATGAGGTTGGCAATGAAGGTTGAATACAGTTAGTTTTCAATGGACAACTGAAATGAACTCAGAAATAATTGATTAATCTAGTCTATTACTCTTTAGATGGAAATGTATATATGCAAGATTACTAAACCTAAAAATGTTGACATTATCTAACCATATTTTAGATAGGAGAACTTTGTTATAAATGTCTAGAGTGTATTCCAACACATTTTTATATTTAAAATATATCATTCTATATTTATGTGGGTAAGATGCGACATGTGTTTATACAAGCACATTATTTGTCTCTGGTTTTGGCTTTCTCCTTGCATTACAATGAATTTCCTTATACATTTATAGAAACATTCATTTTTGTTACAACTTTGCAGCTTCGTGAAATTTAAATATTTGATTTAGGTGGAGTGCGTGTGAGTGTAAGGGATGGGCCTGGCTACAGCTTTTCCCTTAACTGCACTAAAGATTTGAGTAACATATACCTCCACTGGTTATAATGACCTTATTATGTATTAAATCCCCATGCATTCCTGAGGCTGGCTTGAAATTCTTTGAACTTGGATCTGTCCTTCTATTTCTGCAAATGTGCAGCGTGTCTCCCGTCATGTGCAGATACCTGGTTGGAAAATGTCACTGCCACATTGAATTACCTTTTTTCTAATTAGTTGTTCCCTTCCCAATCTCTTTTTTTCATTGCCTAGATGAACTGTGGACAAATTTTTCCTCGACTATCAGAGATTCTATAATAGTTTTAATTGAAGTATTTTTTCTAATTTATAGGTTAATTTAGAGAGGAAAAATCTTTACAACATTGAGTTTTCCAATTCTAAACAATATCGCTTTCCTTTTATTTAAGTCTTTTTAAATCCTGAAATGGGATGATATAATTATGCAAATACAGGTCCAGAATATTAAGTTATTTTTTACATTTATTCCTATGTTTTTCTTTCTCATGACTTTAGAAATTTATTTTATGACACGTTACACTTTTCTATTAAGACCTGTATAATTGGAAAGCATTGATAACATTAGTTAAATTTAGTATAGGTTTATAAGTGAAAACATTACATCTTAAAAGCGATTGTAACTTTCCTTCCTTACATTTCTCAGGTGACACTGACGTTAAGAACATCTTCTGACCTCAGCACACTTTTCAAGTCCCCAAAATGCTTTCCAGATGGAATTACAACTTTAATGTGTAAGTTAAATAATGGGTTTATGGGCGGTGCCCTCTGAAATCATTATCTTAATGAGAATAAACAATACCAATTTTATGACTCATGGTCAAAACCTTCATTCTCTTTTCCATCATCTTATTTTTTGTTGTTGTTGATGTTTTTTGTTTTATTACTTCTAAGCTATTTCTGGACAGTTTGAGAAAGAACCAGATAATCTATGAATTTGCAGCACTTAAGAGAAATTGCATCAAACATATTATTTGTTCTTATTTCCCTGGCTGGTGAGGCTCAGTTGGTTGGAGTATTGTCCCCCAAACTAGAAGGTAGTGGGTTCAATTCCCAGTCAGTGCACAAACCTGGGTTGCAAGTTCCATCCCCAGCTGGGGCACATAATGAGGCAATGGGTTGCTGTTTCTCTCCTTCACTCTCTCTCCCTCCCTCGCCCTCTCTAAAACAGATAACCGTGTCATTGGGTGAGGATGAAAAAATACGTATTATTTGTCCTTACAGAATTATTCTTGTATTCATATACTGATGTAGTTACTTCACAAGCTTTAATGCCACTTGCAGATACTTCATTAAAATTTGTCGTGTGTTAAGATCAGGATGTTGAAATTTACTGATAGTAATGGAGACTAATGCTGGAGCAAAACCCAACATACACTCACAGAATACTGCCTAGTTTTTCATTGCCATTTGCAGGCTGATTGCTGGTGGCTAGGCTGGATTCTGCCCTCGGCGGCACAAATGTGTCCATACTCTAACCTCTGCTCTGTGGATGGTACCCTGTATGGCAAAAGGGACATTTAATGTGGGATTAGAGTTCTGTGGATGGGTTATCTAGGGTTGTCCTGGCGTGTCAGGGTGGGCTGATGCAATCACAACAATCTTTGTAAGAGGGGCTCAGGAGACACGAGAGCCCGCGAGAGGCTGAGGTAAGGATGCAGCAGAGCCGGGAGTGAGGCGCTCTGCAGGTGGAGGGAGGAGCCGCAGACGAGGAACAAGGCGTGTGGCCTCTGGAAGGTGGGAAGGGGGCACGGAGACACATTGTCCCACTAGAGCAGGACCGGGATGAACCTGCCGCCAGCCTGACACGGGACAGTGGAACTGATTTCTGGCTTCTGGTGTATGAAATTGTAAAAGACTGTTTGTGTCATTTTCAGCCACAAATTTTGTGGCAATTGTTAACAGCAATGAGAAGTGAATGCTCAGTTGAATAAATAAATGTTTTAGTTGAATAAAATAAATGCAGTCTTTGAATAGGTAAAGGTGACATAAGCAAGGTTGAAGTCATCAAGTATTTGCATTCCAGAAATTACAAAACTACAGCCTGCATCATTTATATTTAGGTGTGGCCAACCAACCTCTTGGTTTTATGTTGGTTTGTTTTTGGCCTTCCCCACTGAACTCCCCTATTTTGGATGGACACAACACTACTATTGCTTAATACACTTTGTTTTCCCACAGATTTACTCTTAGGCTTGTTGAACTTCCCTTGCAAATCCCTGCTCCGTCAGTTCATTACAACCAAACCTCTTACACTACTTTTAGTAACCGCACAAAATATTACAACAGTAAGATTCTACCAGGAAATCCACTGTATACCTTAAAGCAAAATAAAACAAGTTGTATTTATAGTAATTATTTAAACACTAAAACTAATGGAAGGCAAATAGATAGGATTTATTTTAATGAATCAAGAAAATACCATTTTTCTTTTTTTAGCAACGCTACTACTTTTCCTTGAACATTTATATCAACAACCTTAGTGAAATTGTTTTTTGTATGTGGTTTACATGAGAACACAAGAATTCCAACTTTTAATAAGGCTACCTACTTGCTTCAGTGACACGTATTGAGAACAAAGCCAATTTCCTACTTTTGTACAATACCGTAGTATTCCATCCCATCACAGAATACACAGTGGACTTTCCGGTACTCAGTTCCCAGCTGAAGAGAAGAGACATTAACATCTCTTTGGATCTACCCCTGATTTCAACATCTTCCTTTGCCCTTTTATAACTAACTCCTATGCTGAATTTTGCCTTTATTATTTCCTTTATTTTCAATAGATTTTTATCATATGTTTATTTAATTAAGCATTATCATGCTTCTTAGGATATCCAAGCTGACAAATGCTGAGAACAGAAACTTATGAATATTTTAAAGATCAAATATTTTTTCAATTAAAAGTTTTATAAAATACATACATATTTAAACATTTCCTTAATTAAATGGTTGGTAAAAATGAAAAATGTTATTCACCTATCCTTGAGGAGCTTTAACTACCTTTAGAATAATATATTAATTTTTCAAGATCACTAAGGGACTAATAATGACTATTTTAATAATTAAAAAGGGTGACATAAATGTCACATAAAAGGAAAATTACAGTGGAGTCAATAATAAGGAAATTATCTTTTTTGTGGTATAAAGCAAATAGAGCCGTGAATCTTCCCTTTTGTGCCTGCTGGTACTTATCAATGACACCAAAGCTCCTGGTAAAAAGGGTGGAGCCTTTTCCACTAACTGCTGAACTGCACTGGACCACGTGCCTCGCTGTGGCTGATGGGATAATAGCTAATGTGATAGAAGAAATGCCTTGAGAATTCTCGTTCGTTTAGGCTCGCTCTCTCTTGCTGCTCTTGGCATTAATTGATGCATCTTAAGAACCATTTAGAGTGGCCCAGCTGAGCCCAACTCAAGCTAGTGACTCAAAGAATCCTGAGGTACATAAATGACCACTTTTTAAGTCACTAAATTAACCATGGTGTTTTACTCTACACTATAGAGCTGACAAAATGTCCTCCAAACTTAGAGACTATATATTCTGTAAACCTACCTCCCACAAAATACTTAAATACTTGATAAAATACACCGACGCATACACTTCAAAATACGTGCATGAGCTTGCAACAAAGGCAGGGAGATCATGAGACCAAAATGTAGAACGAAGACAAATACAGAACGTAAGTGAGCCAAGCCGGCAGCGACCACACCGGGATTGGAGGAGTTCACGGAACTCAGACATGTCCTTGTTTATTTGTTTTCAAGTTCCACAGGTGACGATGTATAAGAACTTGAGCTTGTGATATGGGGCTTGTCTGCGGTGCCAGGTGACCCAGCATAAAAGTGAATCCCCACAGATCAGCACTTCCAGCAAAAGGATAAACTAGATTACAGTCCTCCCTTAGGACACAGGACGTCTCTGAGACTTCGTAATTCCAAATGGCTTTCACACAGGATTTGAGTGGTCTTCCAGGTCATGGTCCAAGCCCTCATAAGCTCGGATATGAATTTAAAGTAGGGCAAGTAGCTCAGGCTGCTCGTGTGCTGTGCAGAAGCAAACAGAGCTCTCGGTCAATAAATTCACACTAAACCCAAATCGCAGAGCACTCAACATGCAAAATAACCAGGAATATGAATTCTCCAAAGGCCATGGAAAATCAAAAGGAAGGAAATATGATGGAGTCTGAAGGATAATCAAGCCACAGAATCTGGTTCAGGAGGAATTCTCATATTGGAACCATCAGTTAGAGGGTATGTTGTGTTCATCATAATTAAAAGATAAAGGAAGGAAGCAAAGATAGAAGCAAGACATCAAAGCACTATCGAATCTAGGAATGGATACTTGAAAAAAATAGAAATTTTAGAAATGGAATATTGAAGTTAAAATCATAAAAAATGAAAGTAACAAAAATTAAAATCTCTGTATGTGAGATTAACATACTAGACTCAGATTCAGAGAGACTTCATGACTAAAGACGAAGCTCAATAGATTATCTGAAATTCAGTTCAGAGACACAAAATATAAACATTCTTTAGTCCATTCCTGCATTATTGCAGCCCCTACTCATGTGCTTGGGGATTCCGGTCACCTTCTGAACATGGAAAGTGGTCCTTCTGGTGGACAATACAGGACCTACCTTCCCCTGCCCCCCTTGCGTTCCCATAGTGATTTCCACATGGCCGTGCTACGAATGCACATCCCTCTAACAGGCTGTTTCTAATGCTCTCCCGCCTGAACTTATGGCCAGGCAATTGGCTATCACCCATGAGTCGGTAAAAACGAAGATACATACATAGGCTTTTGTCATTGTTGGATTCCTTCATCATTGCAAGGAACACGGCATGACATTCAGCCCACCGGGCTTGTCTGTTTTCCCCTTCTTTGACGGGAGTGGCCGCCTTCCACAGAAAAGCGTGCCCATCTCCTTAGGAACTGCCACAGCCAATTCTTTGCTGGACAGCCAAGAGCTGTTTATAGGGCGGTGTCCAAGGGCAGATGGAATCTGGCAGCCTGCTGACACAGGCCCAGTGTCATTCCTAAGGGCAGAGGTTTCTCAGTTGTATCTACCCCTCACATTTCCTGGTTAGTGGGGACAGATACGTGTTTTACTAAAGAGGTAATACAAAAAAAAAATGCTTCCTTTCATGCACACAGCAATTAATACATTGATTTTGGCTGTCTGGAGTTTACTTTCAAAAATATTTGCATGAGTATCAAGTTCAGCTATCCAAGGAACCACGCAGAGAAATAAATAGAAAAGTGTTAATAATATCAGGGATATTGATCTGGGGATCAATTTCCCAAATATCCTGTCAAAATGCATAGCATTTGTAACTCCCTCCACACATACGTACACAAACACAGAGAGAGGATGACACATTAAGAAAGTGAGTAAATGTGGGTGTGATACACACTCAAAAACACAAAGTTATATACCTGATATCTGATTACCGTGGAGATAAAAAAGACTTTTAAAGATATTTTAAGAAATATTTGACACATGTACAACACGTGGCAAGTTGTTGAAAAGACTGGACCAGTTCTGATTTCTATTTCTCAGTAGGGTTGAACAGTCAACTCTGTCTCTTGTCGAATGATTTTCATTTTTGTACCTCCTAAAAATTAAGCAAAGCCTCATGGGTTTGGGTTGAAACCCAAGCACCTTTGTACCTGATTATTTTCCTTCACCGATTCGTCCGCAGTGCGGCGGGCTCCACTCTGCAGGACACGGGTTCGGGTTGTCTGAATTGCACTTCCTGTGGGTGCACACCGGACTCACGCAGCCTGGTCCGTGGGCAGCTCCGGGTCTGCGCCGGCGGGATTTGTGCCGCAAGGTCCCCAGCTTGCATTTGCTACTTACTCCGGATCCACAGATCATCCTATTACAAGCTGCCTTTGTTTTTCCTGTTGCAATGTTCCTCAGACTAAACGTTCACGATCATCTGACTGCCCCAAAGCCTCTAAGGAAGGAGACTCACACCAATTCTGCTCCGTAGGAAACCTATAGTTTTGCTTCACTTAAAACCTATGAGAGGAATCTAATGAACAAAGTGAAGTAATAAACAATGAAAAAATGCAACCGCGGGCATAGAAACATGGGACAGACTGGAAGTGGCCAGAGGGGAGGTGATGGCTGAAAGAAAGGGAAGGGAGTAGACAAAGACCTTGTATGAATGACCCCTGGCCGTCAGCAGCAGTCCGGGGGGATTGACTGTGAGACTCGGGGGTGGGCTGGGCGGAGTGGGGCAAAGGGGGAAAATTGGACAACTGTAGTAGCATAACAAGCAAAAAGTGATTTAATAAAAAAAATGCAAATTCAGATGGGTGGTTGTGCATGCTATTTTAAAATGTGTACTTATGGAAAAGGAAGAAAGTGGTTCATTTTCTTTTCACTCTTCAAAGTACAAGATTTGATAAATTCTGTTACCCAAATCTCTAGAGAGCAAACTTTACAAAGTATAAAAAAATTGAATGCAAATCTCTTTTACTGTCTTCTAAGTTTTACATACTAAACACAGGAACCAATTTCTCTCTGCCCAAGGATTATTTCGGAATTGAATAACAATAAACCCCTGTGGAACTAGAGAAATAATTATATGTATGCAATTGTATGTGTCTATTCTTTCGACTTCATAGGCTATCTTCTTTTTTAAGGAATAGGAATGCTAATAGATTTTCCCTGGATTTACTTAAGTTGAGAATTATGGGTTTGAGAGATTCCAACAACTAAAATACATACATGGTTCCTTAGAAAAGTTTGCATTTCCCTAGTTTCTGAAACAATATAGCATTTGTAAGAGTTCTTTCAGAATGGCAAATATGATTCAATCTCACAGTCTTTTGCTAATAAGAATCTATGTGTTCAATCCTTTATTTCTAATGCAGTCTCTATAGTCTCAACATTACATGATGCTATTTTATATTATATTGCAAAATTTCATTATGTGTGACAATAATATATAACTTCATGGTTTATAAATATTCAGCTTATTATTTATAAATATATTTTAATATTTACTTTGTCAACTTACAAAATATATTGTTAGTTTGAAGAGCAGTTACGATTTGGTGCCGACACTATCTGTCCCCCGAACAAAAGTGTATTATGTTCACAGTATATCTGTGTAAAGCCTTTCTTTTTAATATGGCATCATGAGATCTTTAACATCCCCCCCCACTGTCACCGTACCCACAAAGCTACGAACACACCTAGTGGGGTAGAAACCATCCTGTTTTCTAGATTTTGCAAATTCCACACTAGGAGGCAGGAGAGGAGAAAAGTGTGTGTTGTGGTAGCTAGCTGTCTCTGCGACGCCTCGTCTCTTTACAGAGGTGACGCCGAGATACTGCAAACATCTACCGAGGCTGTTTCATAACAAGCACGTCTAGCATTTACCTATAAGACTCCGATGTCAGATACGTGATCTCTTCGACTTAACACCGGAGAACAGGATGGGCTGTCAGCAGCGTCTGCGGTGCTGAGGAGGAACGGATAAAAGTCTCTGGGGCCTCTTTTTTTTTGTCAGTTATTTTCCAGTTTTCCTTAGCTGCATCTGACAGTGTTGTACATTCGTTCATCTCGTTAAAGCTTTTGTGGAAACTAACTTGGTAAAACTACCCCTGAGCTTTGATAAGTAAAAGAGTACTTTTATTAATAATGCTCTCTAATAGCCTTTCATTTCAAAACATGATGCACTTTGTCAATGTTTAAACAGTAATGACTTTGTGGTCTTAGATTTATGACTAATTCATCATCTCCATTGACAGCTTATTGTATTTTGCAGGTCATAGATGCCCATGGAATGCCGAGCTACTGTAATTGATCAAAACTGGCTAAGGGGAAAGAAAAAAATGTTCTTTTAATAAATATAGCATTATAAAGAAGAGCCACCCTACGGTGAGTCTCCCCTTCTTGTGATCCCCATTCCGGATCTCCCCTTCATCTCTGGTGACACCAGAAAACCAGACAACAGCATCGCAGGAGCAGGCCCTCTGGCCCCGCCCCCAGGCAAGGAACGTGAAGGACGTCCAGGCCGTAGCTGGTCTCACGCAGTAGGAGGGGAGGCGCGTTTTTTCATGTATTCAGGGAGACGAATGTGCTATGGGAATTCAATTGGAAAATAAATATTCAAGGGTAGAGAGATAGAAGTGGAGAGAAAGAAAATTGTTAAAAGAATGGATGCAATGGACACAAATTTCTGTGTGTGTGTGTGTGTGTGTGTGTGTGTATGAAAAGTTTAACCAGCAGTTCAGGAAATACCTGGGAATTTGCATCCCTTGAGTTTTGGCAGAGCTAAGAATATGGGCTCAGGACCTTTGCTCCTTTTTCCCAGAGATACTGAACTACTACCCGTATACTTCTTATATTCCAAGGGGATGGCCTTTCTTTCAGCACAGGAGAGGCTGGGCCCCTGTACTAACTGCCCCCCACCATCAGCTCTGAACCATGTGACCTCAGGATGGACCCAGGAACCAGGGAGCACTAGGCTGTCACTCTGTCACTGCATGGGCTCTGGGCCCAGGGAACCAACCAGCTTCGAGATTCTCTGTGAGAAGTAAACCATTTTCTAATCTGGAGACTGCATGTTCCCTGTCCCTGCACACACGGCCACAATCACAAACACACACACACACACACACACACATATAAATAATTGCATATAAAACTTAGCAACCACTTGCACAGAGAGAGAAGTTCTGAAGTTGGCCCTTCACCAAGTTCATTGTCTGCACCATTGCTGCCAGGGTGCTTTGGGCTTCATCACCTTGACTTTGCATGCACTTCCTGACCCAGCTCCACCGTGACGCCCAGCTTCAGTCCTCTGTGTTAGGACGTGACCAGCCCAATCCTGCTTCTGTCACCCAGAGGACCCTCACTCTCAGCCTCGACTCCAGCCAAAGGCCCGTCATTTGCATGATCGCGTTACCATCTGATGTATTACTATCATCAGCTCTACAGCCGGGGCCAACACTCAGGCTACGTGAATGTCAACTGCATAAATTCAAAAACACGGCTGCTAGGACCAATGGTTCCATCCAGACTATAACGCACCCGTGACGATCAAATAAGGTTTGCTGTGCAAAAGCACTGGGTCAACTTCGGAACGTGAAAGAAAATGGCTTTCTTCTAATCATGAGTATGGTCAAACCAAGCCTGTAAATAATCGCCCCTAAACTGACACTCCTATTCGCGAATTTTTCTCATGTTTCATCCTAGAAATAACTAGACTATTCTTTGATCACAGTGAGAGTCAATAGTGTAAATAAGAAACAGAAAAGACAGGGTCTAAGGTGATACCAAGGCTATATGAGAAAAATATCAGAAACTCTTACATTTTATGTTAATCCCATCATGTTTTCTACATCCTTTGATACATATATATATATATATATATATATATATATATATATATATATATATGTTATATATATATATATGTTATATAGAGATCTAGATGAGTGAATTTACTCATATAGTAGTAAGTGAATGTAATCTGTAAGTGACTGCAGTGGATCAAAACTTTTGTTTCTGCAGTGGGTGTGTGAGCGAAAGGCTTGCAGGCCACACTAACTTAACGACAGGGGCCCCTATGGGCATCTTTAACGTGCGCGTGCTGTTGTCACAGATATACGGTGGAATCAACTTGTCACACGCTCTATTTAATTTAATGTCGTGACTGACTCCCCAGTCAAACAGGAACCATCTGTAAGGACTACTAAACTTGCTGCAAATATAATTCACATACATGTGCTTTCAAAACACCTGTCAAACTCCAAATGTCTTTTACTTTACTTATTACAGATAAATACTCAGGTTTATTGTGTGTGTGTGTGTGTGTGTATATATATAATTTTAAAATAAATTTCATAGTAGTAATTATGTTAGTCTTATTTTACATCATTAAAAAAGAATGTTCTGAAGTATATGTGTATTTAAATAAAGGGTGGGGAGAAAGTAGGTTTATATTATTCATATGGAAAGTAATATATAATACAAGTATTAATATAAGATGTTTCACATACTCACCACTGTCTAATATTATTCTAATTATTTTCATAATTCTAATAATCTCATGATCTCAAAATGAAAGAATCAATTCAATAATAGTCATAACAAAGTTATCCAGTCTACACATTTTTGGCAATTAACTTTCAAAATAAATTCTTTATTTCTATGCATCACATCTTTGCATATGTAATGTCCAAATTACATTTCAAAAATTCAGTCATTTATAATTAAACCTTTAAAAATAATGTATGTAGACGAACTAATTGCACTAAAGAAATCAGTGTAAAATACAAATGTATTGTCTTAATCAAATAAGAGCTAGCAATTTAATGTTGCTAGTTTTATATGTACTTATTTACAAGATATAAAAATAAAATGAACTATTATCTAAAACACAGCACAAACGAAAAATAATTTTACTAGATTCTAATTTTACCAGACTATTTAAAAAATGTACTAATTTAAAGGAATTATGTCCAATGATTTAAGTACTCTTGAAAATTTTGTAATGTTGGTTTTTCAGGTAGATTCTTAATTTTCTAGAGCCAAGAATGTTAATACTTGATCTCTTACTTGGAAACTGGAGCAAACAGTATAAAGCAGAGCTATACAAGAAAATTCTCTAACTATACATAGTATAAACAACCCCAAGGGACAGAAATTGTGTTCACTGCATTCTAGTTGAATTACAAATGAAATTGAGCTTCATAATATTTACAGGAGTGTCAGCCAGATTCATTACTTTTTTGTTTACACCAGAGGAGCACTCTGTGTACACACCACAGATTTAAAGCTGCATATATTTGTGTACATGACAGAACTCAATGTATGGGTTTTGTTCCTCAGCTGTGTTTTTGCATAATAATTACAAATAAGGGTTAATATTTAGCAAATGTGCTTAGTAAATATAACAACAAAGGGCCTCTATCAGGGGTATCCAGCCTGAGGCCCGCATGTTGCATGTGGCCAGGGTGGCTATAGATGTGGCCCAACACAAAAATCATAAATGTATTTAAACCCTTTTTCTTTGCTCATCAGTTTTTGATGCTGTTTGTGTGTTCCATGTGTAGCCCAGGACAACTCTTCTTCTTCCAGTGTGGCCCGGAGACGCCGAAAGATTGGACAACCCTGTATCTAAACCCACATTAATATACAGCAATTAAATTTCGGAGTCATAAGGTAAAAGGATTAGACAAAGAACATATATGTACGACCCATGAACATGAACAAAGGTGTGGGGATTAACTGTGGGAATGGGGCCTGGGCCGGGGGGAAGGGGATACAGGGGAAAATTGGGACAACTGAAATAGCATAAACAATACAAATAAATAAAATAAAATAAAATAAATTTTGAATAGTAACATTTGTTTAAAAATTTTTTAAGGTAGCATTAAATAAATTTGTAGTTTCCTAAATTATTTGATACATATGTCCTTATTTAGCAAAAGCTTTATATTAGTGACAGAAACATGTAAAAATGATTCTATAGTAATATATGGGATATATCCATCTAGTCTGTCCATGTTATTTGTATACTATTTACTGGTAATGTGGGGAGGTAAGAGTATTTGTGTGTGTATCTATATAGATATAGATATATATTTGGAAAAATTGAAACTATAAGTAATTAGGGCTATTAATAATGTTTTCTACTGAAACTATTAACATATATATATATATATATATATATATATATATATATATATACACATATGAATTTCAATGGGATGAAACTATTCATCATAATGATTTACTTAGGAACCAAGATTTTTACCTTAAAGTAAAATAGATGCAAATATAAAACAAACAATTTAAGTGAAAAGCAAATGAAAATCCTTAATTCTTATTTGAATTTCAAATATCACTTAACCTTACCAGATAACATAATGCTACACACACACACACACACACACACACACACACACACACACAACACAATTTCTGATTCTACCCATTGAAAATATCTGGAAAGAACAATTTATACAGTAAAGTGGTAGAATGAATAGCTCATATTGCAGTATCAAATATAATTTACCACTAAAACATTTTTTGATGTAATGTGATTAATTTCAGAACTGAGGCAGAAAATGTACAAACGGCATGAGATTGGGACCTATTGTCTCAGCAGAGTAAAGGTCAGCTATCGAAGGCTACTATTATGGGGAACATAGGTTCAGAGTTAGGAACAGTCTTTAAAGGTCAGTAAGGACTAACATAAGCCAATCTGAAGATGTCTCTGTAGGCTGTACTTGGGCAATTTGGAACACCAGTATGTAGTATAACTGACATGGACAGAAAAACACCAAATATATATTTAAAGACATCAAAAATGGCATTTAAATATTAAACATATAAATCCTCATGCTACAGAATAGATCTCTTATTCTGAATACTTTTTAATCAATTGAAAAAATTCATATGCAGCATGTTTTTATGCATGCACTGTACTATGATATGTGAACTATTTGATGACATAAAATGTCTCATCCTGAAGGTATTTCAACTACAAGAATAGGGAAGGATTCATGGAGTAAGAAAAGCAAGGTTTTCAACACCGAAATAAAATAATGGAGCTAAGCAGTCAGTCATCACTGACTGCTAACTTCACCAAAAAATTGCTCTTACAAAAACAACAAACAACCACAAAAGATACGCACTGTCAACCACCGTGTGGTCTTGCTGAAAATTTGAACTAGATCTGGTCAAATCTCTGGATCTAACAACGTGCTTACAGGAAAAACCAGGGAGAAAAGCACACTGAACCCCTTGGGGATGCATTCAGAAAACTCAAGGATAGAGATGAATCTATTTGGCCTTCATTACTTTAGTTCACATTCTTTGGAAAAGGCAAGCCATGTGGCCAAAACAATACCATTATCCTAACAACTACACGTGGCCCATGGGAAGAACACGTGTGCCCTGTGATTAATAAATAATTATATTGGTGAATAATATTTTCTACCATAGGGCCTTTCCATTTCTGATCACTGCACCATCTTTGCTGGAATTCATTTAGATTTATTTGAATCAAGGCAGATCAAATCCACACATCTATAAAATATCAAATATCATGGTAGCTACCGAACAAAGGAATGATATCATTCAAAATATCCCAATAGTTCCCAAAAGTGGGAGATCATAAAAATCATCTTGGTAGCCCTGGCTGGCGTAGCTCAGTGGACTGAGCGCAGGCTGCAAACCAAAGTGCCACAGGTTCCATTCCCAGCCAGGGCACATGCCTGGGTTGCAGGCTCTAAGCCCCAGCAACTGCACATTGATGTTTCTCTCTATATATATATCTCCCTGCCTTCCCTCTCTAAAAATAAATAAAATCTTTTAAAAAATCATCTCAGAAACATGGAGATAGATAATATTTTAAATGTCAATAATGCAATGCAGACAGCATTGACACTTGACATTTTTTAGAAGAGAAAAAATAAAGATTTATAAATGCTATAAATGAGTATATTTCTTAGAGGTAAGACAGCATTAAATGTATATATGTAAGAATACAAAGAATTTAGCAAAATTTTAAAAACTGGTAGATTTTTAGCCTAAAGTTTTATTAATTTCTTAAGTCTAAATATAAAAATATCCTATACATTTTAGACACATGAAACTGTTAAATAAAAATAATGGGAAATACGAGCATAGGTTTAACTGCAACACTGAGAGAGAAGAAGACAATGGAAAGATCTATACCAGTGATGGAGAGGAAAGGGATGGGATCACATGACCCTATGTCCCGGGAACATAGTGTTTAAACGCCAGCACAATGCGAAGATATTTTGGAAGTGCCAGAACTCTGCAAGGATATCATCCTAAATAAATGCGTAGTAAACAGTGTAAATAAATGAAAATGGAAAAAAGTTTCACAGCGATCTGGATGCAAGTGAGGAGGTAAATATAAGAAAACTGGATTAATTTCTGGAGTTGCAAAGATTTTTTTTTTATCTCATACCAAATTTTCTATCCTTTCAGTAATGAAACACAAAGCCCTTTAGAGATACAGGGTAGGTGGCAGTTTGTCCTCATGTGAAATGTTGTAATATTAAAAACCTTACCCAGGGTATTGTGAAATGCCAGCTAACAGGAAACTTTTGGAGTATCTTAGTGATGTGCTCAGACTCTCTTATCATTGGCAAAAGAATCGTTTTTCCTAATGGATGGTTCTTTTCTGCAAGGGCTTTCTATGCTTAAAGAGAAGGCTGTTTCAAGCAAGTCCATCTTTTAACGTGTATCATAACTCAAGTGACTGCAACTAGTACGAAGATTAATATTATGTGCAATTACTTATGGAACAGGTCCAAGCAAGCTGCCTACCCGGCTGGAGGAAATCAGGTGAAGGAAAAGGTGCTGGGTAATAACAGGGTGGCTATGCACAACATAAAGTTCATCAATATATCTATTAAGACATTTAGAAAGAAGAAAAATAATCCAAATTTCTCTTGAAAAATTAAGCATAATGAAGGAGTTACTTACACTTTGAACACGATATCCTTTAACACTGTGCTTTGAAAGCCTAAAAACAAGTACAGAGTTGTTTTTTTTTTATAATTATGGTCCTTCTTCAGATAGAAATGGTAATTTTCAGTGATGTTAAAATATCAAGGGTCTGTATATCATCAGGTAATATTTTATAGGTTTGCTTTTTATTCAAGTTGGCACATGGCTACCTGGGTTTATTATGAAGGAAACATAAAAGCACTAGGAAAAGTGATTGTATCTAATCTAAAAGGTATTCATCTTGCATTAAGTTATGGGAAGATAAGATAGGATTAAAATAGACCGCCAGCCTGTTATACAACTCAGGAAGGTATGACGGATACCCACCCGTTCTCCATCTGCTGGCGGATTCCCGTGAGGAACAGGGCCCACAGCCCACAGTGATGGGGCCAGGGGCCGCTGAAGACCAGAAAGAGAATGGGACCGGGCAAAACAAAAGCGTGGCACGTGAGTTTTACTGAATTGCATGTAGAGAGGACCCATCAAGGAGCAGTTCAAGTACGATTTCAGCTTTGTGTGCTGACGGCAATGCGCCACAGGTTCAAGGCCAATATTTCTCTCCATTTTATAACTAAACTGACTTTTTCAGTCAAACCCTTCATTCTGGCATTCTCATAAGCCCCATTTCTAAGACTTACTTCTCTTATATGTCTTAAAACAAAATGACGGACGTATTCACTAAGTGGTATCTCACAACACCCCCCCTATAAAAATAGCACAAGATACTGACCTCACCCGGGTGTACAGTTTTATGGAGAGAGATCGCAATCTTTAGAACACATGTCTGTTCCATTTATACATGGAAGACATGATTTTTCTAAAATGCTATAGTGTGGGGAATGCTATGTTAAAATGTAAGTGTATCGAGCCATGGACATGACCTCTGTGATACCAGCGCTGCAGTTCTAAGTCATTCTTATTTTCAGTAAGCTTTTCTATAACTCCTATGAGTTATCGTTAAATATATTACAGAATAAAACGTTTCTGTTGAAACGGAAAAGGATGGAAATAATAATTGTTCATCGGTTTTTGAACTACGTATCTTAACTCACCCTCATCACTGATCATTTATTTTTCACATTTCCTGGCCAGCTATGATTATGACATAGATACCTAGCGATAGGCCCTGACTTGGATTCAATCGAACAACTAAAATTAAGGATATGAGAGATATAAAAGTATGAGACTTCATAAGATAGGTCAAATGTGGAATAGACATACAAGGATATTTGTCAAGAAGACCTTAAATAAATTCTAATTAGGTATTTTTTTCTTACTGTGGCAAGCTATTTTTAAAGAGTTTATGGGCTTTTTAATGGTAGTTTCAGGTTCTCAGAAAAACTGAGAAGAAGGCGTAGCGAGACCCCCACGCACCCCCGGTCCTCAGACACACATAGCCTCCCCCGTTAGTGGCATCCATGCCCAGAGCAGCACTTTTGCTCTAACTGACGAACCTATGTCGACACATCATTACCGCCCAAGGTCCGCTGCTTACTTTGGGATTCATTCCTGGGGGTGTACATTCTACGAGTTTGGCCAAATGTATAACGGCATGCATCCGCCAGTACAGGAGTGTACAGAGTATGTTTACTGTCCCAACAGTTCTCTGCATTCTTCCTAGTTTTCCCCACCCCACGCCCACCCTACCTATCCTGGGCAAACAGTGCCAGTTTACTGTTCACAATTTTGCAGCTTCCAAGATATCATGTAGTTGGAATCATACAATATGTAGCCTTTTGGGATTGACTTTTCTCTACTTACTGATAAACATTTACAGTTCCTCCATGTCTTTTTGACTTGATAAATTATTTCTTTTTAGTGCTAAATAGTAGTTCATTGTCTGGATGGACCACAGTTTAATAAAGCCACTGATGGGCCTTTTGGTTGCTTTCAAGTTTGCGAAACTGTGAATAAGATGCTATAAACTTCCAAGCACAGGACTTCAGTGGGGAAATACATTTATAACTGCTTTGGGTAAATACCAAGGAGTGTTACTGCTGAATCATATGGTAAGGGTATTTGTAGTTTTGTAAAAAAAAATCAATAAGTTTTTGTTAATTTATATTTAACATATTCTCATGAAAACACTGAGGTTATTACAGTGAGTTGAATAACACTGTGGCAACATATAAAATTAACACACTGGCAAGCCCATATGGTATCAGGGGGCTTGTGGATAACCCTGTTAGAGGTAAACGAGGTAATATGTTGCACTTATCATGCAATGATATTTTTAATTTTGTGTACAAATGGCTTATGGAAGCCATGTGCTTAATAACTGGTCATTACATAACGTTTCTTGAAAAATAAGTAAATTGATTTTGTGGAAAATCCCATCTAAAATATATCTGACTCTGGAAGTTTTGAGTTTGTTTTTCTTGTTGTTTTAATTGATTAACTATTTAATTAATTTGATAATGGAAAAGAAAATGGGAATCTTCTTCATATATACCAAATATTATCTTAATATAGAAGTTTAATCCATAGTAATTATATTGATGGAGAATGTGCTGTTCTCCTGAAATGGTCTTTTAAAGACAGATTGAACCTGCCAGAAAGCATTTTAAAAGTGTGTGGATTCAATTTACTTAAATTTAATTTAATTAGAAGAGGAAGGATTCATGAAACAAAAGGAAAACAGGATATTGTATTGCTTGTATCATGAATATTAATACTTCACAGGAAATAGTATTATGCAGGAATGATATATATCGCTTGTATTTTATCTCTAAATTATCACTAAAAACTCATGAACTGTTCCTTATAATGTTTTTATTAGTTTCATTCAGAAAAATATCAAACATGTCCAGAAGCAAATTCTTTACCAGCTAGGATCTCAGAGTATTAGAAACGATTTCCTTATTTCTTATTTTTAAAAGATACATGTGGCATGAAAAGTGTATCAGGAATAACACGACTGTGTGATCACTGTCTGGAGTTTAATTAACAGCACTGTTTTGCAGCTGCAGAAGCCCTGTGCAATATTATTTCTTGTGTTCATTGTTTAGAATCTTGTTTATTATTATTAATCCCTATTTTATCTCAATACAATTCAATTGTTTTAATACAGAATCATCTTTACTCTTGAATATTATTTTATTTTGTTTAAAGATTTTATTTATTTATTTATTTTAAGAGAGGGAGGGAGGGAGAAAGAGAGAAAGAGAGAAACATCAACATGCAGTTGCTGGGGGCAGTGGCCTGCAACCCAGGCATGTGCCCTGACTGGGAATCGAACCTGCGATGCTTTGGTTCGCAGGCCGTGCTCAATCCACTGAGCTACACCAGCCAGGGGAATATTATTTTATTTTTAATAAGAGAGCATATAGTTCAGATGTCTTTTTCCTACTTATCTCTTTTTCCTAGGTCCTCAAGTCCCTAAAATAGAAGTTTTAGGGACTTTGCTTTTTCTGTGTTGAAATCCCAAAGAATATTCATTTTACCTGTTAATGGAATTTATCAGTTTATGCAATTTGTTGTATTTTCAAGTTGTCACGGAGAGCATAGGGCCATGCAGGGGTCCATGACAACGAGTCACTGAACTCTACTACGGTTTGAATGATTTGTATGTGACAGGCTAATCATAGACCATCTATTACCATCGGGTTCCTCAAAACTTGATGAAGACATTAAACTGTTCATGAAATGCCATAGAAGGAAACTTATTCTCGGTTTAGTATTTCCATTGCAGCTGCTACTTAACGACATTCCCTGCAGGCTTAGGGGGGGACCTCAGTGATTTTAATGAAAGGTAAAATTGAAAACATAAACTAGCCATGTGCTGAATGACGGTTTTCCTTATCGAGCCTGCAGATAAATCAGAGGTCTGCGGCAACAAACCCGCGCGCAGGACGAGAGCGGTGCGGCCCTATTTCTTCCGCGAAAGCCGCCGTCCTGGCTTGTTAATAATGGAGAGAATAGGTATCTTGCACGCTGACCAGTCAGGCATCGAAGAAAAATGACTCCATACATTTAAAAAATCTGGGCCGTTTCTCTCCAATTATTTTGTAATGTGCCTTTTGACAAATTGTCAGGAGTGAAAGTTAGCAGACTTTACGTTTATGACCATTATATTTTGCATCCTGTCAAGGGATGAGCTGTGTGGCTCTGAATGGGATGAGGGAAAAGGCTGGCTGGCGAGAATTTATGGGGACAGGGCACGGATTTCTCTGACAGAAAGCAAATGGGAAAGGTGGTACGAGTCAGAAGTAAGAAGTCTTCACAGTGCACTAAGCAACGTGAACTACTGCTGCAAACAGGTTTTGAATAGAAGGAAAACGCAATCATTATAGTATTTAGAAACTGAAGTCTCTAAAAACCTGTTGATCATCAGAGCAATTCAATGTCTTGTGTGGATAGATCTTTGTACGTAATCTTGAAAGATATAAATCTATTTATCTCCCTCCCTCCCTCTCCCCTACCCACCATTACGGTGACACCATTCTCTCCCAATTGCTGCCTTTCTTTTTGCCTGGCTGACATATTTTTTTCTAAGTAAGGTAGGGGAGGCTCAAGGACGACATTTGAATATGCGCTTCCACCCCTCCGATGGAGTGGGGAGCGGGGGCACGTGACATGTGCACGCAATTCAGTTCTTTGTAGGAGAGTGCAGTCATCTTAATGTTGAGGAAAATTATATTGCGCGTAACATTTTCAAATTTTATGATATGAAAAATCTACAATTTTTATTTCTTTTTTAAAGATTTATTTATTTATTTATTTTTAGAGAGGGGAAGGGAGGGAGAAAGAGAGAGAGAACCAATGTGTGATTGCCTCTCACATGGCCCCCACTGGGGACCCGGCCTGCAACCCAGGCATGTGCCCTGACTGGGAATCGAACCTGCGATGCTTTGGTTCGCTACAATTTTTATTTCTAAATAGGTTTGTTTGACCACTATCAGGTAAATTATGAGAATGTTTCCCCAAGTGAAGAACAACAATATTATTTTTACTCAGTATTATTGATTTACCATAATATGTCTATATACAAACATAAATTTGTTGAAGAAAACCTGTTTACACAATAAATTTATCTATTTAAATCATATACCTGAAATTCTTTAAAATGTAAGTATTAATATTTATTTAAACTACTCATTATAATATCAGGTTATGTAGTGTTTTTTTTAAGAGGGGAACAGGAACCATTGCTGGGGTCCATATATTTCTTTGATAATGCCCCCTCTCCTCTAAGCCCACTGGAATGTCACATTTATTTATGCGGTTGATACTGAGGAATAAGTCTGAAAATCATATATTTTCCCTGTTTGGACAGGGCATAAACTATGGCTCACCTGTGTGAGACGGGCAAGCAGAGCCTGCATTGCTACACTCCATTCTGTTACTTGAGATTTAGGTGGACTGAGATTTAGAGAGTCCCGAGGGCAGGAAAGTGAGGGTGCGCTTGGGGTTGGCGGCGTGCTGTCAACGACGTTGATGACGTACTGCTTCCCCCTTCAGAACGACCTCAGGAAAAGCTGGCACCCAAACCACCGGGCTTTGTCCGGGACAAATACGGGCACGGGCTAGCCCAGAGGAATGCTCTCTGAGCGTTCGGACACACGGCTGCCTTATTCGCCAAGTGCACGGAGATACCGCCTTGCAGCAGGCAGCTCCATCACGAGCCATTATGAGAAACAGGCCACTATTTGAAGCTAATGAATCCAGATTGATTTTAATCAATATCAATTTTGCAAGTGGCGCTTAAAATCTTTAAAGGCACGCTATGCACTCTCCGTACAGATAATATTTTTAAAGAAAGGCCATCTTTCACCTTTCAGTTCGATACGTCCATATTTTACTGGCGACGGAATGTGGATAGGTTCCCGCGGACTTGGTTTGCCCTAGCAGCCCAGACGCGAGGAAATAGGAGTCCCTTCTGCAAACGCTGCAATGAACTGAAAATGAAGTCAGAGACTCGCCTGTCACCGCAGTGGTACCAGAACCGGGTGAATAATATCCTGGGCCCCAGGCTTTCTCGAGCCCACGGGGCCCAGCATTCATCACGTCCTAACAGGAAAGAAGGGGAGATTGCAGAAAGGGCTGAGAGCCATCAGAAGTCCAAGGTCCAGGGAGAAGAATTTCATTATCCAAATTAGAACTTCACCAGACACCGCAGTAAGGCCCTGCGGGTTGGGGACAGCGTGGCTGAGGGGCTGAGGTCCTGTGTTGTCGTCAAGAAGTCCTCCAACCACTGCTCATTTCGGCGTGAAGTCTGAAACCCACCGACAGAAAACAGGCTGCCTACCAGCCTCTGAATAATCTTTTTCATTACAATATCCCTGGAATGCTAAGTACCACTTTTTTTCATGAAAAGAATGCTTTTGACATAAAAGTATGCAGAAACAATAAACATATGAGCTTATTTTTGTGTTTGTAATAGAGTTCACTCTTTAATAATATGTAAATCGTTTTTATTCCTTCGTAGACAGGGAAAGAAGAAAATGCGATGCCCTCCCTACCCTGCAGTCTCCGTGGCCATAATCCCCTAATATCACGCCAGATTAGTGGTGGGTTGAGGCGAAAATGCAGTATTTACTTGCGGTACCTCTGAGCGCTAAGAATATAAAATTATGCCATTTTAAGTAGGAACTGCCTTGAATGCAAATCAGTGCTGCCGTTAAGAAAACATAAAGAGAATAGCAATGTACGTCTGGACCACAGAAATTATAAGCTGAATCTCAGTCAAGTTAGAGCTCAAGGTCAACTGTGCCTACTGAAGAGGAGGGCAATGAGGGGAGTGCCCGGAAGCGCCCCGAAGGGCACTGAAGGAGATCCCGCGATTTCACCTTCCCAGTGATCCCAGCGTTGCCTGAAGTTTATTGGGGTGGACTTGACTGAAAATGCCCTTATATGTAGTTGCCTTCCCGCATTCTCTATGAGAGCAAGCTCACACATACATTATAAACCATGAGCTTATAGGAGTATAAACATTATGCATGTTGTTATTCACCCAGTTGTAAATGGTTGCATGGTTTATAACTTCCAAGAAGAAAGGGTAGCTCAGTGACCTTGTCTATCTAGATATATTATTGAGGTCTATATCTTCCAAGTATTGGTTATAACCTATTTAGGCGCTGCATCAATGCCATCCATAGTCACCTAGATTTTCAGCGCACGCACATGCCAAATACGTGTCAATGTGCAAGCATCAAACAAAAATAAATCCCTTCACAATAGGGATACAATTCATAGTTGAATTTATGACTTAGTAGCACCACATACAGCTTAATATCTCATCATTTTAAAGTTTAAAAGATGAATTATTGTTCTTAAAAACAGCTATTATTATACATGTACATAACATAAAACAAGTGAAATTAAGAACAATCAGATTACACTCACGTGATCCACTCATATGGCTACACATGAATATGAAATTCAATTCTTGAAAGATTTAGACAGTTCAGGTACATGTATGTGGAGAGGTACATCATGCTAAGCCATGCATGAGAACATATTCTCTTTGTAGTGTCTAAGAAATCTAGTAGATTCTGGTAATATGGAAGGTACATAATGTTAAAAGGCTCTCTTATCTAAGAAGCTCCATCCTCAGTATGCATGCACCTAACAATAGAATCTGAACGCACATGGCACAAAACGACTGAACCACAAAGAGATACAGACCCATCCACTATTATAATTACATATTCCCACATTCCTCTTTCACCGTCAGTAACTGATGGGCTAAGGGAATATAACACGCAGAAGATAACATGCAAGGAAACTAAGACGATTTGGGTATGTGGGTACCTCTTCCGATACAACAGCGAAGACACACTTCGTGATGGAAATAACTGATAAGCGGAACTTATCATTAAAGCGGAAATGGCTGCCCTGTGAAAGGCAACGTCTGGAGAAGGAGAAGACACGCCCCAGACGCTGGGAGGGTATTCTCCAGAGTCACACCCGACAAAGGGCTGCTACCCAAAATACAGAAAGAACACTTAAAACGCAACCATCAGAAAACATACAACCTGATTAAAATATGGGCCAAGGACCTTAAAAGACACTTCACCAACTGACAAAAAAGATTATATCTAAAAATAAATTAAACAGCTTTAGTGGTTAGCATTTTTGTGTACAGACTGAGGAAATCCACTGTCTTCCTTGTTTGAAAAGATTTATTAGGAAAAGATGTTAAATATTGCTACTTTAGCAAGTTAAATTAATTAGCAGATGCTTGAGCATTAAAATGGACTTATATTTCAGAAACTAACACCACCTGGACATATTTTGGTAGATTTAATTTGCTAATTAATATTTGCATCTTTCCATGATAAAAACATTTTCTCACTATAAGCATCGCATTTGATACTTTTTTTAAAAATCTGCTAAAACATATGGAAAAAACATAGGCTTTCACTATAAAAAAAGAGGTTTGGTGCAAAAAGAAGTTTGCCAAAATTCTACACAAGTATTAAAATATGAAATAGCATATATACGTTCTTGATTTTTAGAAAAATATTGACTTTATAGCTTATTTCTTTTCTTTTTGATGTCAATATTATTATCTCTATTCTGGTAGAAAAAGCCAAGCAAGCGACATCCCCAATTTCGAGAATAGCATGAGGTATAATGATACAAAAAATCTGGTGATAACTAAATTATTTTTTTCACTTGATGTGATTTCAGGAGAAATGTCTGTAAAGTTTGTAAGACATTCCAATGAAAGCCTTAGGAGTGATGCCATTAATTATTTTAATAAATATTTGATTACTTTTTAAAGATAAATCTTAAAACAATATTAACTGTAGGATGCCAATAACATTTTTGGGGGGAGTGGGGAATTTGTGCTAATGAGGCCAGGATAAAATATCATGAAAACTAACTGTCAAACTTAGAAATTTATAATGAAGGTCTTTCTAAAGATACATTTCCTATATACATTTTTCTGGCTAATACACATGGCATATGCTCAAAAATATTTATTGAATTTTTTAAAAATATAAGATATAGGAAGACAAATTCTTTTCTAATTCAAATAGATTGGCACTTATATTGCAAACTCCTCTAATCTTATGATATTTAAAATTTCATAATAAAAGTGTCATTCCATTTGGCTTGAAAAAAATTCCTCTATATAAGAAATATTTTTCTTCTCATCTTTCCTTACTTTTGTATTTCTTCTTTGTATCTACTCTTACTTACTTGGTGTGCCTGAAGATGTATTCAGGGTTAATTTTATTTTCTGAGTATCAATGGTAGCCGTTTCTGATAGAGATGAACTGGGAGAACAACTAAACTTCAGGCAGAAAACGTGAGTCCATAAGAGAGAAGATCATAAAAACAACTACTGCCCTGGTTGGCGTAGCTCAGTGGATTGAGCGTGGGCTGCGAACCAAAGCATCGCAGGTTCGATTCCCAATCAGGGCACATGCCTGGGTTGCAGGCCATGGCCCCCAGCAACTGCACATTGATGTTTCTCTCTCTCTCTCTCTCTCTCTCTCTCTCTCTCTCTCTCTCTCTCTTTCTCCCTGCCTTCCCTCTCTAAAAATAAATAAA
Source organism: Phyllostomus hastatus (assembly GCF_019186645.2). Taxonomy (NCBI): domain Eukaryota; kingdom Metazoa; phylum Chordata; class Mammalia; order Chiroptera; family Phyllostomidae; genus Phyllostomus; species Phyllostomus hastatus. The sequence continues at coordinate 18,535,962 of NW_025333607.1, read as the reverse complement.
TAAAATCTTTTTTAAAATCTTTAAAAAAAAAAAACAAAGACCGAATATGCTGAAACAAAACTTAGATTCTTGTATAATCTTACTTAGAGTTGACACTACATGTGAATGATCTACTTTAAGATGTTTGCCACTCACGCCATTCTGGGTTTCAGAGAAAGCATAATCGTGAGATAATATGGTGATACAATCAAATCTAATGTTTAGATTAACAATCTAACTCAGTAACTTTACCAACCATTACATATGCTTGGTCATAAAGTTTCAGCACTGCTAATAAAAGATTCCTGTAAACCTAATTGGAAACATCACAAGTCAAATTAACACTAATTTTTAGAGTTCATTAGTTTTCTATTAAATCCTACAGTGTTTTTAAACTCTTTAAAATGGAAAGTACAGCAAATGGTGTTTAAATGATTATGCAGATTATAGGGAATGAAGAATCCCCAATTATTTTTATAATTCTATGAGGAGAAATAGAAACATACTAACCATTAAAAAGCAAATATATACATTGCATTTCAAGTGTTAAAATGTAGTAGTATTCCATACGTATTTTACCAAGAGACATAAACGTTAATCATTCATCACACTAACCCTACAAATTACCGTGACTGATATGTCTATGCAATTATTTCAGTGAAGACATTGGCTCCTGTGGACCTGCATAGATTCCTGCTCAGAGGACTAGCAATGCAATGGGCACTTGCCTTTTTATGTATCTTTCTGCAGGAGTATGGTAAGTAGTAAAATAACTTTGCCTCTAACAGTGTTCAAAGTACAGAATGTATTCGTTTTCTTTTGTCAGATGTCATTTTAATATGACTGTAATTTTGCAGTGGGTCGGGACGGAACCCACTGTCATTTTACAGATGTGTGGCTCCGCACTGGTAAACTGGGAGGCGGTCCCCGCAAGGAAGGGGGCTGGACTCTTCCATAAAACAGCAGACGTGGTGTCCTCACGCTGTTGTCCTCGCACTCTTAACGGAGCTGAAGGTCGGTGTCTGGATTTACGTGCCTCCATGTCTGTCTGCCGTGCAGAGAGAATGAACGGCTCTATACACTTTTGGACAGATTATCGTTGTAATTCCCTAGAGGCTTCTGCATTTTATTGCGAGTTGTAAACCGGGGATATACATGAGCACATCTCCGGCAGTGTGGCCTAGTACCGGCGGTGCCGATCTCCCTAACACTGCGCCACTCTCTACATGCATTTATGCCTTCTCAAGATCCTACCGAACGACAGAGCTGGGTTGAAAGAAAAAAAAGGAACACTTAACTGATTCTTTGCCCATTATTCTAGTGGTATGAGAATCAAATTTTAAATAAGAAAACATCAGCTGAAAGAGAGTTGAGAGTTGAATGAATAGTTTTCATTCACTTTCGTTTTAAAAAACTCCAGAATTAACACACACACCCCAAAGTGGTAAAGGTTACAGGCACCCACTTTCCTGTTTCCGACATGTACCTTTCCACTTCAAAACAACTTCTCAACTCTCTTCATCAGTACACGTGAGATATTTCAAAATCATATGGAAAACAGAGGATGTTTTTACATCTCCAAAGGATATTAAAAGATGTAAAATATTAAAGATGATCATTAATCCTTTTGTTAGAAAAAAACATGTTTCTCACCAAGTAAAGGCATAATTTAAAAATATGTTTTAATAATGAATCGGGGACATTGTTAAGCCAAGAAGAAACAAGAGGGGCTGGATTTACTTGTCCCCCATGAAGCAACTGAAAAAAGAAACCCTGTGCAAATGTAAGAAAGAAGAGCACTCAGACATTGGCCATCAGGAAACAGGGGACAGTGACCTTCAGAGACAGGCTCCCGATGACCTGAGTCCTACAACCGCCCCACTGACTGCCTGAGGTGTCAGGCTACACCGAGGGGAAGGGAAGTCAGCCAGAGCCCCGATGTCCTCCTGAGTTAAGAACATGGAGATGGGGGTGGGATGAGTCCACGGAAGCTGTAGGGCTGGGGAGGAGAGAAACACACCGAGAAAGGGAGGGCGCTCTGCCCGAAGATGTGCACACGTTGCCTTGCATCGTCCCCTGAGTGCTGGGGAGCGTGAAGGCAAGAGGAACTACTACCTGAAGAGAGGGGAAGAACCGCAGAGGGAGAGCCAAGGGGCCAATCTCCAGAGCACACTCGGGAATAAGAATAGATCATACTCCTACCAGTCAAAGTGGAAAACACCAAGAACATCTGGGCATTTAGTAGAGTAAGGATAAGTTTATTAGCTCAGAAGTGGGGTCACATTAGCTTTAAACTGATGGCTGCTACGGTGCCACACACAAAGTTTAAGGCAAGCCTTGCAAGGATCCGTCTCTTACAGATTAGTTCAACTGCAGCACAAAAGAGCTTAAGAATATTCTTATTTATGGGGTCGTAAAGATTTTCAGCACTAAACAAGGTAAATCCACAGTCTCTGGCAACCAGTAAAATTAGCAGAGTTGGAAAGAAACAGGAAAACAATGAAAAAGAATCAATCAACTGAAATAGATCCAAAAATGGAATAGATAATAACAGTAGCAGACAGGGACATTAACCTAGTTGCTAAGCCCGCATTCCATGTATTCAGGGAGATAGTGGAAAGATCGGACATAATAAGTGGAGGCATTAAAAATACAATGAAGACCCAAATCCAATCTCTCAAGGTGAAAACTATGTCTGAAATATTTTAAAAATTCACTGGATAGGATTAACGTTAGATTAGACATTTCAGAGGACAAAATCAGCGAGCTTAAATATGTATCAATAAAAACTATTCAAAATAGCACACACAGAGAAAATTCTAGACAAAAACAATAGAGCATTTGTGTATGGCAGAACAGTATTCAGTGGGCAAATATATGTGTGCTTAGTATCCCCAATAGAAGAGGAGAGACAGTGTAGAAAGAAAATATTTTAACCATGTGATTGCCAAATACTGTTTAGATCTGAGTAAAAGTATAAATTCACCGATCTCATTGTCTCATTGAAATAAAAAAAGAAAACCTCCAGCATAAGACACATGAAAGCGCATCAAAATCAAATGATCCAGATGTGTATCAGTTACACTGAGTGAAAGACACCAAAGGGAGTGAATACAGAATTTCTGATTTTATTTACATAAAGTTACAACAACTGCAAATGGATGTGGGGTGATGAAATCCAGCCCAGTTACTTCCTGGAGAGAGGGGAGAGGTGACCGTGGAAGAATGACCAAGGGACAGGGAGACCAGAAGGACATAGTCATTACCTGGACTGCGATCACACCTGGTTTCCCAGGTGTGCACCCGCACTCGGGCTCATCAGTGTTTACACTGTAGATGCATGTCCACTGGGCCCCAATACAGCTGAAAATAACCTTTTATAAACGTAGGAGTAAAATGAACAGGAAAAATATGGGGTCTGGCAGAAGTAACGCCATTCAGTGTGGTTGGTAGGGCACATGAATGTCCCACATGAGGCGGACAGCAATTGGAACATTTCACCTAAAATGTCATATGGTGTGCTTGGGTGTGATATTGTTATGTTACAGAATTACTTGCTGATGATTTTGTAATAAAAGATTTGGTATAGATTACCAGCTCATAAAAAGTAGCATTATTTGGGCCGGGCCCTGTAGAAGAGGGAGATCTTGAAGATAGCAGAGCTGTCCTGCCCTTGACCCGCCCTTGACCCACCCATGGGCCACATGCAGCTCGGGATGGCTACGAATGTGGCCCAACACAAAGTTGTAAGTTTATTTAAATAAATGTAAGTTTATTTAAAACATTATAAAATTTTGATGTTTTCATTACTGTGTGTGTATTTACTGTGTGATCCAAGATAACTCTTCTTCTTCTTGTGTGGCCCAGACATGCTGAAAGGTTGGACACCCCTGGCTATATTTCAAAATAATATTTGCCATTTTTGTCAATAATGCTATCACTAAACTATACAAATGAAAAAAATTATATAAAAAGTACCATTAAATCATTTAATTGTGTAAAGGTACATTTGTTATTTGCTTAACCATATAAAAATAACCATAGCATGAAAAATAACAGTTGTGCTACTGAGGAAATGTGGAAGTCAGAAAACTTTTTAATATATATCACAACTTTTCTATTAACACCTTAGAAAACATTTGCAGGTGATGTGTTCTGGGAAGAGTACTATGGAGTTTCTAACGCTGAGTCTGCTCTAAGAGGTTGAAAGATAGCATTGTTATAGGTCTCATAGAATCAAATGTATTCACTCAACAGTATAATACACTTAAGATCTAATCAAACACTTTAACCAGCCAGTTTATTTCTTCAGTGTTTGCAGTTAGAATAAGAAAAAAAAAAAGATTTCCCTGGGTTGGGCCACTTATCAATGCAATGATTAAATGATCCGAACAAGCAGTAGAGTGTAACAGAAAGTAAAAAATACACATGAAATTCGAATGATGAATTTAAAACATGTTCTCAATTTTCTGATTGTAAAATTCTGAGGGTTTTTTTTTCCATTCTAAGTCATAATTTTTAATTTTGTTGCTGGGTAACAACAATATAAACAATATATCACTGATTTAGGCTACTGGCCAGAATCTATGTACCAGAACTAATTAGATTGGGTAAACTGATACACCTCTGGCATTCATATATAGGAATTAGTTTAAGTAAAATTAAGATTAAAGTGCTCATTTCTGACTAGTTTTCTCATCCTTTGGAATCTTTACAATAAGATGCTTCAGAAATACGATTCGTGACCTTGGAGCTAGGTACAATGCTCAGGATTTTTACATAGAAAATTAAATCGAAGGTTGAAAATATTTTCCCATAGATTTTACCCAAATAACGAGATATGGTGTTTACCAGAAAAAAAAGAGAAAGCAAGCAAAATCCGTTTAACCTCCACTGCACTGCACTCCATGGCTCTCCCAGGGTTAGAAGGCTTAAGCAACCATCTCCCGCACCTACCAAGAGACTCTTTTCTTTCCTCACGAGTGTCATAAAGACGTGAACATTTTAACATACATGGTCCTTCTTCGTGTGTTCAGTAGAGGAAAAAAAAAGGAAATTAAAAAGCGCCCTGGGGAACTGTGTAAGTCTGTAAGGACCACCACTTCTCCAATCATGAAACTATTGTTTGAGAGGGTGCAGAGACAGCAAAACAGAAAAACAAAATGAAACGTTAGCATAATATTAGTGATCGGTGACATTTTCAAACATTATTCTCTTGGTAATATTTAAGAGGTACTTTATTTGTACTACAGTAACTTTTTTTAATAAGCTTCAAATAAATATATTTTAAATAAAATGGCTCTTTTGAGGTATCTCTTTAAGTTTTATAGTTCATGTGAATCTTTATTTAATAAATAAACCTATATTGAATAAATTTTGATACATACACTATTTATAAATACTAGATTTAAAAGACCGTTAAGAGCATGGAAAGCAAGCAATAGAGAAGATATTTACAAAAACATATATTTGTCAGAGATTCATACATAGTGTTTACATAAATAGCACCTTCAACTCTCTGAAAAAATGAAATTCAGTGGATTAATGGGCAAAAGGCATAAGTTGTCACTAATTTAAAGAAATCCAACCTTTTTTATGCAAATCCAGAAATGTCTTTCTTAGAGATTTTAGGAAGTTACGTAAGTTCTCAAGGTGAGCCTCTTTCCAAATATATGTTTTATAAATAAAACTATGCATATTTGCACAATACATTTGTAATTAATGTTTTCTCAATGTGTTGCTTATCTTTCTATGTTCTAATGCATGTAATCTAGCACTTGTAATTGTATGCATTTTCATATGTGTTTGCATAAGCCAAAAACTTAGACACACTTCCAAATAGCCTGAAATCTCCAAACTTCTGTGTTAGGTGTGTCATATTAAAATGAAAGGTTTATCTGTTTTTTTAAAAAAGACATCAATATTTCTACAACAATATACACATATAAATAAGCAAGCACAAGTAACTTTCAGGATAAATAACAACTGTGTGGTGCATTGGTGGGAGACCTTTAAAGCTGTGTTAATATAAGTTGGTATTCCTCTCTGAGGCCAATTCCTTGGGATTAATTACCATATAAATGTAACTGACATGCCAGTCATAATGTGACTGAAGTTGGTGGTATATGACTTGAATTGATTAAGAAGAATATTGTTTATTGGATGGATGTGGGTGATATTATTTGTTGAAATAATTTAAAACCTCTGATTAGCCTATAATAAATTTATCAAATTAAAGGGTAGTGAAACCCAAGGGACACTGAGGAGACCCCACACCTCTCACTGCTGTGTCTCCTAATATCCTTGTTGAATATAAAAATATAATCTAACATGACATTAGGTTTTATAGTATCATAAAAAATGCTACGAGAGGCTTGTTCCCGTATTATACAAATTAGCATGTGTTGGGCGTTTCTACAAGGGACTCAGGTTACCCAGTCACAGAGTCCAGAAACCAGAACCCGGGTCCCTTCAGCCTGCTTCTTGCTTTCAGCACTTGAACCTGGCTGAGTTTCTCATTAGAAAAATAAATAAATCACGAAGCGTAAGGAGAGGGTTAATGAAACTACTTCCTGGGACTAATCTCAGAGATGTTTTCAGGAATAGGGTCCATTCACAAGGTTAAAGAGAACACTACAGAGCAAAGGGTGTTCTGTTATCTGGGGGGAAAGAAAATTTATCTTACACAAAGAACTAGCTAAATCATAAAACAGAAAAGAATCCTGGATTAACTATATTTTATATTCTATGTCATGCAAAACTATTATTTTTAGAACATAGACAATAAAAAGGTCAGGGAATTATAGCTAGATTTCTGTTTAAGAGTTAAACTATGTGCTATGAGATATATCACATAGCAATTTTAAATAATCACCTACGCACCGTGAGAGCCTTTCATTATGAACACAGTGCGAGATTGAAATCTAGGATTCCAAAGCGGGAAAAGCAGATAGTATTTAGAATACATATTACAAGCAACAAAGACAACGCCAACAGTGCTTTTTGTAAATTCAGAGACCTGTCAGTGAATGGGTAAGGTAAAATTTGGGAACTGGGTACCTGAGACAAAGCCCCAGCGTGCTCTGAAAGATCTCCACTGACCCACGGAAATACCTCCGTTTCAGCAGAGCACCTTGTTTCTTGTGGTAATTACACACAACCATTTAGGGTAGGCCGAATCCTCATGTTGGTTCTTGCAGGAATATCGAAGGGTTTTTAAAAATGTCTATGCTAATAAAAAAAACTGGAAAATTCTGAGCTAAAAAAAAGAAAGAGTCAAAAAGGAGAAAAAGGAAACAACGAACAAGGGAGAGGGACACAGAAAGCAACCTCCCATGCCACCCGGAAGCATTGCTTTCAACCACTTTCATTTCCAAATGCATGTCCAATAAGATCTCTGCAAAAACGAAGTGATTTAAAAATATATTAAAATAACCATCCAGTGCCAGGTATTTCTATTAATGTGAGAGATGTATTTATAAAGAACTCACATAATTATATCCCCAAGTCATTCAAGACTAACTTACATAGTCTCTCCCTGATCTTGACTGTTTTAAAAACCTAAAGTGACATACTTAAATTTACAAGAATTTAGCATGGTTCTTTTTTTTTTTTTGCAGAGTTGTCTGTTACATTTTCCAGGCTGTATCTCTAAATTATTCTTAGAATGTAGAATCTTGGTAGTTCTACCTTCTTCATTGCATTTTCACTTCTAAGTTCTGTCTCTTGTGTATTGAGTTTTTAGCACATTTTCTGCCTGAGAACTAACACCTCTTCTTAGCACCTCAGACTATAAAAAGTGAATCCATTGATGACAGTCACGGCGAATGTTAAAACAACACATCTGTCACCAGCAATGTTCAGAGAAGTTCTGATGCCTGCAAATACAGGGACATTTAAAGAAATTCTGGCCCTGGCTGGTGTAGCTCAGTGGATTGAGCGCAGGCTGCGAACCAAAGTGTCGCAGGTTCGATTCCCAGTCAGGGCACATGCCTGGGTTGCAGGCCATGACCCCCAGCAACTGCACGTTGATGTTTCTCTCTCTCTCTCTGTCTCTCCCCCCCCCCAACCTTCCCTCTCTAAAAATAAATAAATAAAATCTTAGAAAAAAAAAACAAACAAACTGGTATTAAAAAAAAGAAATTCTGGAAAACTTGGTGGCGGTTCCTCTTTACCAGTTGAGCGCTCTAGATCAGGTGCCAGGATGCCCTCCTGCCTCCCATTCCAGGGGGCCTCCCATCTTTGAAAATGCGCAATGTTTGGTCATTCTTAAGACCCTCCCTTTATTTCTAAATTGCAAACGCAATATGTGGCAGTGCCTGTGTCTCCTGACTTAAACTTTGCAGAATTCCGAATTGCATAAAATGCAGCTCATTTTACACAGACTGTGCCCCGCCGCTGGGGAGGCCTGTGGAAGGCACCATGCAGGCACGTAGGGGGTAAGACATTAAAAACGCAGCCTCACTGTAAAATATTTTATTCAACTAGAGAGTGTAAACAGAAATAAAAAGAGCTCCAGGCTTGGAACCATATTTTCCTGCGCGTACATAAAACCCCACCTCCCTTACCTAACATAATCCGTACTAGAAGTATATCCTATAAATCAGAACTAAGAAAAAGACAAGGAATAGAAAAAGAAACACACAAGGGAAAGCAGCAAAGGTTACGGTCGTTGGCAAAGTTCTTACGGCTTTACTCCTGGACTATAATTTCTCATTTTCCTTTAGATCCGTGCTGGGAAATCCTGTGATACTTCTACCTTTGTATTTATTGCTTACGGCAGAGCTTACCAAAATGTACCCCTCCGATGCCTTCTACTTAGGAGAAAAAAAAATCTTGCTCTTCAGTGGCATCTCGTGGGAGAAGAGAGAGGTTAACAGATTTAATAAATATTAAGCATGTAAAATGGACAGACCCGTCGTGTTTCTGATTGGAAATGTTTAGCGTGAAAGCGTGGGCTAATGATACGTGGTAGATACTGGGTCTGAGAGCCAAGGTGGAGGGACGCTCAGTGTGGGAGGAACAGCACCGGTGACTGGTGATGAATCCCGTTAGCGTCACCTAAGTTACAAGCACTAGGATGCCTTCATGGGGGGATAACCATTTTCTGAAATTTGATTCATGTATGAGGCCCTAGAAACAAAGTCTGAGCTGAGATTCAGATGGGTAAGGTACCGTATTGGCTTAGCATTGACCAATAGAATGGTCAGGATAAGAAGAAAATGAAGTTAGCTGAATGGGCGAATGGAGATACGTACTAAGATCAAGTGGAGACAAAAGGTAGGTCTGGAGATTCTCTCTCCCTTATCATAGAAGAAGTGTGCTCATCCAAAGCCCCCTGACCTCACCTGGTACTGTTCTTCACCAGTATGCCAACCATTAAACAGTGTTATGCCATGTGATAGAATATACTATGACTCTCTCTCTGATATGTGTGAAAGTCACACATTTCTAACACGATCCCCTCACCTGGGGACAGCACAGACAAATGTCCTAGGGCTCCGATCATAAGTGTACAATTTACTAACTCTCAAGAAAAATCTCCATCCCCTTAGGCCTCTGTTATTCTTCTATAGACTAGGGACAGTAACCTACACTGGAGGAGTATCTCACAGTTCAAAGGGGACGCATGTGAAGAGCGCCTGGCCTGCTGCCTGATGCACAGGGGTCAGGCAGTGATTAGACGCTGTGTTGCTGGCGCCCTTACTGGCATGGGCCTCGCCCAGCAGCGTGGCAGGGAGAGTCTCCGCTGTCTCAGCCATGAGGGGCGCAGGAACAGGCAGAGGAATGCTCTGGAGCGTGCAGTCCCTATTTTTCTTATTCTGGAGAACAACTGACCTCGAGTCTCTGCCCTCACTTGAAGCCAGTCATTTCAGAAACGTATAATGATCCATCCAAAGTAAAATGAGCTCCATGGATACTGCTTTACCTAATCAGAAAGTACTGGGAGTCTTAAACACGGCACCATGTGCAAAACGGTCAGCGGCGCCCTCCTAAACTACAGGGTTGAGATCCAAGAGAGCTCTGCAAGGTGAGCAGCTTTCATACCGTCAATGGGTCTCGCCATCAAGTTTCACTCTGATGATAAGTTTATGTTCCAGTGATCTTACACGTGCATTATATGTCTCACCGCTAGGTGAAATGAAGGCCGTAAGAGATGTTGGAACATCACAAGCCACAGCTCACCTAAGACACCCCCACTAGCCTTAAAGACAGAATCCAAGGCGTTCAAAGCTGTTCAGCGCAGAAATATAGGAACGTGATGGCTAAGAACAAATATTGAGCTTACTCCAAGGTAGCGGCTGCTCTTGAAGAGGCAGTTTGGTGCAGTGGTTAGGAATCATCCATGGAGTTAATCAGACCTGGTTTTGAATGCCGACTCTTTTGCTTATGGGGCATGTTAAATAAAAATCTCCAACTTTTAATGACCTTGTCTGTGACATAGTAATAATACCACTTAGCTGAAGAGGGTCATGGGAAAACCTAAAACTTGCCCATCCCTGCCTGCCATATAGAAGCTACTCTGTAAGGAGTTCCTATTAAAAATTTTAAAGGTATTTCTTTGCTATGGAGAACTGATATCTCTTTGTGGATTGCTTACAAAGGATTCTGCCTGAAAATATTAAAGAAAGTGGAAGATTGGAGGACTCAGTGGAGAAAAACCAAAATGGGGAAAGGAAAGGAGGTATTTATGAAAAGTTATTGTGCTAATAATTGCTATATTATTATACAGTTTAAGAGAGAAAAATACATGGTCTACTCATAGCTGGAATTTGTTTTTCTTTTAATTTATCGTATATGGCCTTTATAGATACCACTAAAAATGTCTTACGTCTTGCAATTGGCAAGTTGTTCAGGATTAGTGGTGTGGAAAAAGTGGTAGGTATATAGCATCAATATTTCAAAACATCTGAAGCAGAACCTTCTACTTACAGTATTAGGGTAAAATGAAAAACATTCAAGAGTATTTGTTATTTTAATAAAGGAAAACATGTTGATTTTAACATTTTAACATTGAGCAGTCTCTCACGTGGTCAAAGTAGCGTGTTCAAATTGTATTTGTTTTCAGGTGAAAACAAGGGGCACTATTAAATCGAACACTGACTTGTAAAAGAAGAAAGGAAAATTCTTAAACAGCTTTAATTATACTTTTGAGCAGATAATTACATGGCTTAGTCATTTTATACTCATTTCAAGGTTTAGCCCTGATCCCATGGTGAGATACATAATTATTTTTATGCTGGAATTTTTAGGAATAATGAGAAGGACTCAAGGGAGAGAAAGTGTAAGAATTATAACTCCATTCTTGAACCTGCCTGTGGGCATTTTCTTCAGAGCCTGTATTAAGACGGCACTTCTCACCGCAGCTCACCCTCCTTCTCAAACGTCTAAATGAGTGTGCCAGCGAGTAAAAGGAAGACTAAGTGCTGGGCACAGCTCCCGTTTTCGGCAGCTCAGCTTTGATCGCCACACAGTGGGGAGTGAAGTGTCGGAGAAGAAACGCTGGGATGAACAGAGAGATTTTGCATCTTCTGGAAAATATACCTTAAAAGTCATTATTTTTTCCTAGCATGCATTTGGCTATATGAGTTTGCATATATAAAATAGATAACATAATAAATATTTATTAATAATTGGATCCATTATTGTATTTCTGCCATCACTGGTATACAAGAGATCTAGTGTGCTAATACTGGTGTTTTTCACTATTTAACCACAACAATGACATGTTCCTAAATCTAATCCAGCCAATTAATTTATGTCTTAATAGATGGTTCACTAAAATTGATAACATAAAGTTGTTTAAAATAGAACACATTTGGAATAATAGTCTATAAATACATAGAAAACATGTTTAAAACTTCATTTAAGAAGAAACACCACTGTAAAGAAAATAAACCCCCCAAAAATAAATTATGCTCTGTAGGATATTACAATACAATGATGGATGATGCATATCATTCATTACACATTTGTCCAAATCCGTAGAATACGTAACATCTAGAGTGAGCCCTCATATAAACTATGAGCTCTGGGGTGACGGGGGTGTGTTCGTGTAGGTTCATTAAGTGCAAAGAATGCACCACACAGGTGGGGGTGTTCCGAATGTTCAGCGGTGTGCATGTGTGGGGCAGGGCGTACAAGGAAATCTCTGTACCCTCCTCTCAATTTTATTGAACCTGAAACTGCTCTAAAAAGAGTGAAGAAGACAGAGATGCCTGGTGAGTGGAGGAGAAGCATTTGAAATGTGCTGTAAACTTCAAAATTTGTGCAAAGAAAATGCTAACTTTGAAAATATAAATTTAGGTTTATATCCTGTTTTTCAAAGTATCAGCTGGCTTGTCTTAAAGTGGCTTTATTTCTCACAAAATAACACAGAATGACAGCAGAAACAACAGCATTCGTATCATACAGACAAAGAGCAATAATTAGTGAACATCTTCTCGTGTCACAGGCCATTCTTAAGCACCAAATACATTTAACATTAAGACCTCCCGGGAATTCCTATGACCTGAATTATCATCTTTAAAAACAGACGGAGAGAGCAGAAACTGACAGATGTTACCTTTGTCACATCGTGAGTGCTAATACGTGGTGGAGACTGATCTTGAGCCTGGTAATCAGCTCAAGCATTCAGGTTTTTCTTTGAAATTTATCTTTATGTTTAATTGATTTTAGAGAGAGAGAAGGGGGGAAGAGAGAGAGAGACATCAATTTGTTGATCCACCATTGTAGCATTCATGGTTTGTTTCTGTGTTTATTAAAAATTATTTTAAAGTGTGTAGTATGCATATTTTATGTATTCTTTGACAAAATGTGTACAAAAAGTATTTCACCTCTGCACTAGGATTCTGACTTGAGAATTCTGTGTATAGTTAATATGTCTATTGACAAAATCCTACCTGGCTATTGGAGTATAAATTAAGTGTGATTCTTGCTAGAAAAACTCTAAGCCAATAGAACATGTCCTATATCAACCAGATGAATTTTTTAGTGAAAATTTTGACAAAGCTCCTTTAGCTATAAAGTTATATTTTTTTCCCAGTGCTCCTGGATCTTGAAATAAAGATTGTTATTTAAATGGAATTAGAAAAGAATAAAATCATGTCAAATATTCTGTAGGACAATGATAAATGAAAACTAAAGTAGCTCTTAAATACGAATTTCCTCTCTTTACTCAGTTGGATTGTTCCCAAGTTCTTATCATGTAGATATGGTTTGTGTATACAAACAAGAAAACAGGAAATTATAACAGCATCTGAGAAATCTGAAATTCTAATTTCAGGCACTTTAATTTAATTACACAGAGAGTTTTAAGTTTGTGTTTTGATGTGATAGTTGCTGCTGTATTTTGCCAGAATATTTTTAGTTGTCATACATGAATACTTTCTATAAGTCAGAAAGCAAGATTTTTAATTTCAAAGAAAAATATCTTAGATATACTTTTAAACTTATTTTTATTACTATTAATATTTTTCTCCCCCAAATGTTGCTTTTCTAATAAAATCCTATGAGAATTTTCATGAGGACAATAAAGATATCCTCCTGTTGAGGCAAAATTTGGGTGTCATTCAAATTACTATGTTTATGGTATTAAAGATATGACTCAACATCAGGAAGGCAAACAATCTAATTAAAAATGGGCAGAGACCTGAACAGACACCTCTCCAAGGAGGACATACAGAGGGCCCATAAATATATGAAAGGATGCTCAGCATCCCTAGCCATCAGAGAGATGCAAATGAAAACCACAATGAGATACCACTTCACACCAGTCAGAATGGCCATCATAAACAAATCAACAAACAACAAGTGTTGGCCAGGATGTGGAGAAAACGGAACCCTAGTGCACTGCTGGTTGAAATGTAGACTGGTGCAGCCACTGTGGAAAACAGTATGGAATTTCCTCAAAAAACTAAAAATGGAACTGCTTTTTGATCCAGTGATCCCACTGCTGGGTTACATCCTAAGAATCCTGAAATACCCATTGAAAAGAGCCCCGATGTTCATAGCAGCATTATTTATAACAGCCAAGTGCTGGAAGCAACCCAAGTACCAATCAGTAAATGAGTGGATCAAAAAAAAAACCTGTGGTACATTTACACAATGGAATTAATATTCCTTAGCAGGAAGAATGAAAGAGCTCCTACCCTTTGCAACAGAGTAGATGGAATCGGAGAACATTATGCTAAGTGAAATCAGCTAGGCAATGAAAGACAAATGCCATATGATCTCACCTATAGGTGGAACCTAATGAACAAAATAAACAAATAAGCAAATAGAACCAGAGACATGGACATAAGAAAGGAGCTGGCAGTGACCAGTGGGGAGGGAGAAGGAGGATAATGAGGGAAAGAGAGGGGAGGGTCTAGCCCTCTAGAGGGGACGGACTTATGGACATGGACAAGAAGGTGGGGACTGATTGCGGGGGGTGAGGGAGAGCAACCAATAGAGAAAAAATTGGGACAACTGTAATTGAACAGTTAAAAAAAAGATGGACTTCTTGGTTGGCATAGCTCAGTGGATTGAGCGCGGGGTGCAAACCAAAGTGTCGCAGGTTTGATTCCCAGCCAGGGCACGTGCCAGGGTTGCAGGCCACGGCCCCCAGCAACTGCACATTCATGTTTCTCTCTCTCTCTCTCTTTCTCTCTCTCTCTCTCTCCCCCTTCCCTCTCTAAAAATAAATAAATAAATCTTTTTAAAAAATGGACTAATTTAGAGCAGTACATCAAACCCTTTAAAACAAGGCAACAAAAAAAAGATTATGAAGCAGGCTTCAGTTTTAAGTCATAACATCAAGATGATTGATTTTAATCACTTTAGAAAAACATTATCAGTTACATAAATGCACTGCTTCAAATGTATTAAGCTTAGGAGAAGTACATTTTTCTAAAGATGCAAAGAAGTTACAACGCGCAGTCAAATCACTTATAAATCAATGGTAAATCTTACATCAGTTTTTGCACTCACCGAATATTGGTATATACAACTGCTCTTTGCTATGAATTATTTGCATTTATGGAGGGAAAAAAGAAAATGCCTACAGGTGGAATAGCATTTCATTTTACTCACCTAATTAAATAATTAAATCCTTTGCCTAATTTGTCACTATATTGTACAATGTCCATTACCACATAATACTTTCACAGACCAAGGTCAGGAAAAGCTCCTTCTCGTGATGACGAGCTGGGCTCCCTCCGTCAGATACGGAGAAAGCTGGGTGAGATTCTGGCTTATAAGTGCGTGGCATTAAGAGGAAAGTTCTTCTGTAGGACTCAATGGTGAGTTAGCTAGTGAACACTAATGGTGGTTTAATCCAAAAAGTCCTCAGAAGGGGCACTTACACATAGAAAAAAAATAACTATAAAATAGAAGAATGTTTTTTAAAAGTGGTATATATGGGTGTCAACATTTCTTTTTCTTTTTTTATTCCTGTTCATAAAATATGCTACAATGTGGTTTCCTTCTGTTTGTGCTTCTAAAATACAAATTAGGTGATGAATGCCATAAAATACATACAGATAGTGGTGTTAGGCATATTCAAGAGGGAAAAAGATGACTTGCAGCTGACGTATTCAGAGAAAACTAGGTCCAAGCAGAAGTTCTAGAGCTGGAACGTGAAGCTCAAGGAGTGTTTGGGCACAGATAATTCACAGGACATGCAGAAAAATAAGGTGAACACTCCAAATTGCAAAGTATTCATTACTGCATAGCTAGTTTCTCTGTACACAGGTGGAACTAGTCCTTTGCCCCTTTGACTTCCATGAGCACAGGTAATAATCAGGACACAGTAAAATATTCAAACACAAATATTCATGCACAGCCAATAAAGCACACTTTTAATCAGGGGTGAAGTGTTATATTTCAGAATGCACTGATTTTCATTTGAATAAAACTCCTTGTATGGGAAAGCTTCTGTATGAATGCACAAAGGAGTTTAGTGTTGCGATTTTCTTGTAAATTGTTGAACATGAAAACAAGCCATATCCACAAATCTCACTGAATTATATTAAAAAAGCCTTAATTAGTAATACTTTGGGGCACTATTTATGAACTCTTTAAGAATCAGTGGTACAATTACCTATGTGGCTGTGTGATTGTTCAGGAAATAAATGATACAATAACTGAATAATTTTCATATTAAATGCTTCTCAAATGCTCAGGCTGTTCGAAAAACTCACACATAATTTCCCTTAAGAATATAATAAAAATTAGCAGAAATATGGAAAACTCTATGTTCTGATATATGGTGATTTTGCATAAAATACTAAGAGCCCATACATATGATTTATGGACAGTATTTAGAAGAATTATTCCAAGCAAGGAAAAAAATTGTAAAACTTTCAGATACATACAAGAACCCATGTAGACTATAGAAACATGCGTAAGTTTCAATGCAAAAATACATCAAGAGGGAATGAGAGGCAAACAAGAAAAAATGCCCCAATAAACAACAATAAATGTCAATTTGGAAGGCTTTCCCATCGTGTTCATCAACACATATTTTTAACCAATAACAGAATTTCTGATTAACATTCAGGACCAAGCAGGGAAAATGTAGGGTCTTCATCACAAAAGAGAACCCTAATTCAGAGAATATTACCATCTTTTCCCTATCTCTAAAAAAACCCCTCAAACCCACTGTGGAATCTGGACTCTGCTACCGTGTCAGAAGTTAATACCATTAAAGTTGGAATCCTGTATACTATTGAAAATTGATCCAAATAAACAGAAAAAGAAATAAATCCATGGCAAGTGGTTTTTAAGTGTCAGAACATGAGATAGATGTCAAGGAATGAAACATTCTCCTTGAATAATAAATCAAAAGACAACTGTAAGGCAGCATTCAAACAATAATATTCAGTATAGCTACCTGTAACAATATGCAAATGTATATTTAGAGATAGGAAAAATCACCTTGAGACAGAAAAAAAGGGGATAAAATTAGGGAGAAATGAAAATGAAAGGGGAGTAGATTAAACTCAAGAAACAAATGGAAGGAAAATGTGATCTTCCTTTATGGTCTATTTTTTTTACCTCTCAGGGCACTTGGGAAAGGAAATAGAAAACTCTCAGTAATAAAGCCTATATTGCAAGGGAGAATAGAATAATTAAAATTTAATAAAGGGCACTGAAGAAAAGCAAGACAACTAAGAGAATAAAAATGGAGATAAAGACTTAAGTACAGGTATCTATGCTGAATTCTACCAACTCACATGAAACATACGATTTTTTTTTCTCAGAAAGGCATCTAATGAATCACCTGAGATTTTGCAACCTCAATAATACTGATGTTTCAGACCAGATCATTCTGTTGGGAGAGGGGTCATACTCCTTCAGAGGACCAGCAGTGGTTGGGACCTCTAACCCCTGCATGTCAGTAGCGGCCCCTCCTCAGCGTGACAACCCCAAACATCACCAGATGTTCATGAGCATCTCGAAGGGCAGCTGAGAGGCCATCATCCCTAGCAGACAGCCATGGGCTCAGCGCACACACGAAGAAATA
Organism: Phyllostomus hastatus; assembly: GCF_019186645.2. NCBI lineage: Eukaryota > Metazoa > Chordata > Mammalia > Chiroptera > Phyllostomidae > Phyllostomus > Phyllostomus hastatus. Next base: position 18,518,477 of record NW_025333607.1, on the reverse strand, counting down.
ACTTGACTTATTGGATGCCAAAGATTAGAAGTTACATAATTTTGTCTAGTCTCTAGAGCAATAAATGATATCAAAAGAATGGAAACAAAACTAAACACATATGGAAAATGGTTTTACGGCAAACTGGCATCACAGACTAGGAAACGTGTTTCTTAGCAAATGATTTCATGTCCCTCTCTCACACCTATCTGAAAAAAATGCAATTGGACAGCTTCTTTTTCGCGGCCATAAAACGTGAATCCGAAGTAACTGAGTCACAAATGTGAAAGAATAAAGGTACAGTAAAATTATAAAAGGCAATACAGAATATACCACTATTAACCAAGACAGAAGAATATTTCATATGTCAGATATGTAAGATTTAAGATATAAGTGAGCTAAATATTTTTACTGGATTTTTTCCTTCAATATTTTTGATCCAGAAAATACTACTTATTTTCATGTAACACCCCTCCCCCCAAAAAAACCCTCCAGGGTGTTAAAAAGTCATTGTAGATAATATATATTGCAATCTTGTTTTTTGTAGCCCCAAAGGGAAAAAAATACAAGCATTATTCAACAGTAAAATGGATAAGCAAATTATGCTATATTCATAAAATGGAGTACAACCCAGAAATAAATAACAAAACAAAACAAAAGTAGAATCAAAAGGAAATAGTTCTATTTAGCTGATAAATTGGGACAAGACATTACCTAAAAAATAAATCATAAAAGAATACTTATACTACAAGCCCTGGCTGGCGTAGCTCAGTGGATTAAGCGCGGGCTGCGAACCAAAGTGTCGCAGGTTTGATTCCCAGTCAGGTTACATACCTGGGTTGCAGGCCACGGCCCCCAGCAACCACACATTGATGTTTCTCTCTCTCTCTCTATCTCCCTCCCTCCTCTCTCTAAAAATAAATAAATAAAATATTTTAAAAAATAAAAAATAAATAATACTTACACTACATATCGTTCAAAAATATAAAACTATATGACTATGGAGACCAACATGATTGAGGAAAAAATAACAAAAATCAATGTGATTGTAAAGACAATATCTTAATAATATTTGCGTGTTGGGCTGGGAAAAGGGTGGCATCAGGAAGGGAGACATGGGTGGTTTTTCAAAAATAATAATCACATCCTATTTCTTAAAATGGTGGCTTTTGCATTTTTGTTTCCAACACCTCACGTCATTTATAAATGCATTCATATTTATTCTGCAGTTAAGAAACATGTGCAACCCAACTAAAAATTCAACACAACAAACGTTATGAAGTTTAAAAGAGAAGGGAGGCAAGAGAACAGATTAATTCATATACGTCTTAAGTGGGTTAAAAGTGATAAATGCTGGAAAACCTTTTAAAGCAGCCATAATTTTATGTCTTTTCCAGCTTCCACATTTGCTTCCTAAGCTCCGTCTTGTTCTTTAAAGGGCAATTCATGGCCAAGACCCATTTCGGTCCAAAGGAGAACTCTATGCCCTGGGACGCCCTTATTGTATTAAAAAAAAAAGTCTTACAAAGCTGTCTTTTTGCTGCCTTTGTACTGTTGTCTATTGCATGATGGACTTTCTCCATGCTTAATTAGTTTCCACACTCAATTGTGTTTAAGAGATTCCATTGCACAGAGAATGCTATTTATATGCACTACAGCTTTCCTTGGGGACAGCTCAATGGGTACAGATTTATTTATGACAATTCAAAATGAAAAAAAAATAATTATCTTTTCAGACATTGAGGGCTCTTAAATTTTTATGTGACATACACTAATCCAATTGGAAAGCTGCTCACTCAGAGTGGAGTGAAATCTCCTGAGTAAACGTATTGTCCAAAGGCTGTACCCTACTGTTAAATGCTGCATTTCCCCATTACCATGCTGGAGGAGAAGCATGAAATCTTCCTTTATTATAAGCCATAAAAGCAATTTGCCTGAACTTATTACAATATGTCCAAGTTATTAGCCATACCTTGTGGTACAATATGCTTAATAATTTATACTTTTGAACTGTTCCTACCTGTCTTTTATTTCTTTAAAGAGAAACATCACTGTGTGCACACAGAAAAAATTATTCTAATTAGAAAAATACTGAGAGCTCAGAGTTCATTTAACAAATCAATATTTAATTAGCAATGTGTCAAACTATGATACTTGTTTCTATGTTATACGTTACTAAAATAAGATGTTCGTTCATCACTGATGTTGCTGTGAGGAATAGGTCACCAGGATCCAAAAAAGAAATGGACAAGGGCAGACAGCCAAAACCCCTCCTCTACTGTGACCTCAGGAATGGAAGCATGTCATCAGATTTCTCAACAAAGCATTTCAGCATTGGTCACCTTCATCGTTGGCCTGTGCGTGTGACTAAAAGAGGTTTAACAGTGGTGAAGCCACAGAGTAAAGGCAGTGACTTCTCTTGACTCAGGTATTTATTTTTCAATACACTCAGCTCGTCATGAGAAAAGTCACTCTCAAGGAATTTTAGTTTTTATACTCGTTATGTGTTTTAATGCATTTAGAGGGTTGCTACAGATAATGAAAGCTATTTTTCCTCTTACCCTCAAAAAATGAATCAGCCGTAATGTCAGTGATGTTCTCAGCATGAAGGAAGTTAGATATAAAAAGCAATAAAGAGAAAAGCAAAAGAAAGAAATGTTCTTAATTTGTGAATTAAATAGAAACTGATTATATAAATATTTTGATAGTCTCATATAAAAGACATCTGTTTAGAAATATAATTAACTAATATGAACATCCAAAAATATGTATGTATACTTAAATATATCAATTAACAACAAATGAATAAATTTATTGAACACCGATTTATATGAGATAGTATATTTGTATTATAAACTATCCTCTAACTTGTGGTATGTTCATATAATAGAATACTGTACAGAAGTTTTTTGGGTAAAAAATAATATACTAAATAGGAATAAAATGTTAAGATAGGTCATTGTGATATGAGAATGTGAATTTGAGGTATTTTTTGAAATATGGGTAGTCTAATTAACTGTTGATAGGAATGTTAATCTGAATGAGGTTAAGTTAAAGTACCTCAATGTTTGAGAGACAAGGTACAAATAAATGAACAAATGTACATAATTCCACGGAGGGTTTCATATTCCACACAGTAGTACAAGAGAGTTGGGTATAGATATGCAAAGGGCATTTTGTGACATGGCAGAATGCAAAATAAGACACTTTGTGTAAGAAGTGATTATCAGGTTGAGGAATGTTAATGTGCCAAAATGTAAGTAACAGAATTAATGTTATGCACCAAATTAACCAGCTAATTAATAAATGTGCCAAAATTTAAACAACAGAAAGGAATGAAATCATACAATAATGCAATAGAAACCTCAGTGTTGAGGAATGAAAGAACTCAGTGTTGATGGAATGGAAATAAATACTATAATTGGAAAAGGTCTAACCCATAAAAACATTAAGGTGTCTTTAAAAATTATGAATGGGCCTTATATTAGCTATAGCCCTGCATTTAATAAGCTTATGCTAATTCATCTCATTTTTCATTAATGTAGCCCCATAGTCCACGATACACTTCAAACGGACGTAAATGCCTCTTTTTACAAGTGCCGCTTACTTTAGCGGAGGCGCCTCAGAGTCAGAGAGCAGAGCCAAGAAACCGGCACGTGAGAAGCTCCTTCTTCTACAGTACACAGTGTGGTGTCTGCGCCAGATCTGACTCTTCCTGCGCGTGGGCATGACCTTGGCCAACTTAACTGTTCTTCATCCATGTCTCCAAATGCATCTGTCAAACACGTGTAATAATGGCCTTGATTTCAAAATACTTCTCTGAGTCTTAAGTTTATTCATATGTTAATGATGTCTACAACCATACCTATTAAATAATAAGTTCTCAATAAATACTGATATAGTGTTTCATCATGGTCTCCATCTCTAGGAAGTTTGACTAAACAGAGCAGCAAGAGTTAACATATTTCACACCGTAATTATATAAAGTTAATTAACAAAAGATTACCATCAAATAGGTATCATTACACCTTGTGATTACTAAAAGAGTTTTGCAGTAGGTTCTTTTGATTTTTAAATGGGTGAGTTGAATGCCCATCAACATATATGAATATCTCATCCTCTCTCATCCCCCCTCATTTACATTCATTCATTAATCTACCTGGTTGAGAACAAGAGCTAGTCGTATATATTATGCAAACTTACTTCCCTGATGTTTTTCTTGTTGTCTAAGGACACAGGAAATGGCAAAACCAGAAAGAAAAAATCAATTCACTAGACTGATAACGTGAGAAACAAATGAGAAGCAGCCAAATAAATCAACATCACGGGGAGTCTGGATGTAGCTAATATTTCTGGGCATCACTAGGAAAGTTGTTTTGGTGACAGATGGGAGCAAAAGTGGGAATTGCAAAGGAGAGAGTTTATGTGAAATTACTTTTGTAATATTTCCTCTCTTAAGGTAAGAGGAGTGTGGGTCTAACAAAGCAAAAGTGAGTGTTAAAGGTGATGGGATTTTTATCATTATCATTTGTTTGTTTTTTGTTTATTTGCACTAAAAATTGAAGAATGCTAATATGCAGGTAGGGAAAGATTAATAAAAGAGATAAAATTATTTTGAATCAATAAAATGAGTTCCCTAAAAAGGGAGGAAGGGACAGAATCAAGACTACAATTTTACGGATGAGAAACACCCTCTTCATTGAGACCATAGATAGGGAGAAAGAACAAAGAGTCCGTTTCTTTTAAAAAAAAAAAGAGTTTTGGGAGTGACTTTGGGATGGATCTACATCATGAAATTTCTATTTTAAATCAATTCCAATTCTGAGACTAAGGGAGTAGGAGAACAGATCGAAAATTTGAGGAGAATTGGGGAATTTAAAATGGCTACTGTGGAGAAAATAGAAAAGAGCTATTTTAGAAGCAACAGCAGTGCCAGAAAGCATGAAGAACCCAGTGCACACTGCATTATGAATGTCCAGTGACAGTGATCTGTGCTCGTGTGTGTGTGTTTTGAAGGCAGAAAACCGCCTTGATCCAGGTTTGGAGGATTACCAGGTGTTGATCTCGAAGACAATGTGGTGTGCATACTGAAAGTAGATCTAGTTAGGGAAGAAGATGTAGAAGAAGTCAGCAGAGAAGCAAAAAATATACCTTACAGATAAAATAAATCAAACAGTTGTTCATTTAACTAAGTGAAGAGGAAGGAGGTTAAGAAAGTCTCACTGTATAATACATGCTAGAAATAAACACTTCTTGTGTTAGTGTGCTGAGATTTCTAGGTTAATCTATAGGAGCACACATAACAAAATGGGATTTGTATATTCTTCATTTGAATAAATGTATGTATATATAGTTAACTAGAGATGGCATCAGGATCTAGAACCAAAAGGTCAATAAATGGATATTATTAATTTGCATAAAATGTTTTTCATCTATAAATATCATTTTATTATAGGCCACAAAATAAGAAAGGTTACAATGCCACTACACTTAAGATATCTGTTTTCGATAACCAGTTGGAAGATTTTTTGAATGGCAATTCTAAATGACCCCAGTTCAACTGCAAATCCTGAGATCTGTAACTGTTTCATTTTTAGATGTCATATTATAGGTTTGTATACCAATAGAGTTGCTCTATGCCATTATTAATCCAAAGGAGAAATAATTATTTCATATAGACTAATGCTGCGCTTTCACCAGTGACTTTGGAGACTCTCCTTTTATTTATTCTACAAGATGGATGATTAACTTGCACACACAAGCATCTAAGTCTCAAGTACAAAGAAAAGGAAACTGAAAATGTGGGGGATACTTAAGAATAAAACTACCAAAATTTCTGTGAATAATGATTGATACAGGGTGAAGTAACAAATTAGACTTTTACTTTTAACAGCATTTGATATATATAGTTTTACAGTGTTTCTATACATTTTTAAATCACTGAATTCTAGACAGTCAAACAGCCAATGTTTCTTGAGAAATAACGTCACACAGGACAGCCTGACATTTACTCCGTGATCCCAGCGTGTCACTCAAGAGCTATCAGACTCTGAGTTATCACCGCCAAAAAATCCCAGAGCTATCAATCTCTTCCTTTGCAGGATGCGTGAAAAGAAAAAACGTGAGATCATTAAGAGCTAGCTCCTCCTACAGATTCTGGCACATACATCATGATAAAAATTGGAGAGCTATTCTTATTTTCTGCCACATGTTAACTTTATATACTCTGCTACCAGTTTTTTTAAAATTTAGTATTAAGGATAATTTATAAGCATATATTCTAAGTACCAACAAATGCAGAAAAACAGTCCCACTGTAAGAAGTGCCCGTTTTCCTCAGTCACTTACCATTTAACCAGCAAGTGAGGAAAAGAATGAGGCTTTAAAAAATAAATCAGAGTAGTTGTATTTTTGAGTTGCCCACTGCTGAGACTTCTAGATATTTTGCACATCAGAGAGAGACTGAAACCATTTCATGAAGAAAGAACCTTATACCTGATCAACCACGTTCAGTTCAGAATAAGAGGGCTAAGTTCTTTTGCTCTTCAAAACAGTGTCTGCATGTAACAGTTGCCTACTGTTAACTTGGTTTTGAGAAGCAGGTTCACATAACATGACTGAGGATTTTCAAAAGATAGTCTGCAGGACAATAAAATACATGATTTCTGTTTATTGATGAGTTTCTTAAACGCAGATATGAGGGTAGATAATTGTAGTGTGAAACTGGACCATTAAAGTGATAAAAAGTTTTGGTAACATGCAAGATAATATACAGATAGTAATGTTAAGACAGTCTGCTTACAATATTTTACTTAAAAAATGTAAAGAATGCCTATAGAATATTCTATATAGTTCCCACTTGTTTTTTAAGGGATGCTCTTAGAAACTTGGTTCTTTTCACTAAGAAATTTCCTCATATTGCTCTTTTGAGAAGAACCCTTGAAATTAACATACAACCATTGACTTACATAACTGAAGAGGAAGTTTGACATATCTGATTCATTTTAAAATGAATCTCTGCCTCACAGAATAGCCTCAGCACTAGTTGTATCAGTATTTACTGTCAGTTATAGCAAAAGATATTACTTTTGAAATTTTATGATCAGAGATTTCTAGTTCAAAATGACAGCTGGCTCGCCGGCCCCAAGGCAGCCTGCAACCACTATTCATGAAATGCTGATGGAGATGCAGTAAAATATCACTAAAACCCTTAGCGGCCCTCTGGAGTAACCGTGACAGATAACCCAATCCACGTGCCCCACAGGAGTTGACGCTGATCGCTAGACAGTTAGAGTCAGATGGAGGAAAAGTGGGCAGCTATTGACCAGGCTCCAACTCATGACCTGCATTCCTAAACTTTGCAAAAGCCTCTCCGAGCAATGATAAGATGCTTGATCAACTAAGTTGATCAGCTAACTTCAAGACACGGGACTTGTGACAAGCAGAGACCGTCTGTTTGGGAGCTGTTCTGTGTGCCTGAGGATTCCAGTCGCTGCTCGTGTCGGAGGAGCCTGAGAGAAAACAGGTGAGATGGCGTACTCTGCGAGGATAGTGGCCCTCCATCCCCTGCTCCCCGCAGGTAAACTGCTGTGAGTTAAGGGCAAAGAAAACACAACCTGGCAGCCGCACCTGCTGACGAGCCTAATCCTCGGAGTGTGCGGCGCTGGCTCCGTTCTCTGGCTCAGACCCAGAGAGCCTGGAAACCGTGTTCAGAAAAAAACACTTAATCAAAGTAGGGCCGAGCCAGGAGATGAAGAACTGCCAGAAATTAGAAATTGGACTGGGAATTGTGCACATCAACCTTCCCTTCTGTTACGGATTTGAAAATAGAACCTGGAAACAGTGCCAGTCAACGGGGAGGGGAATTCAAGGTCAAGTCCCTCACCCTGCCTATTAAGAGTTACAGAAATCTTCCCATGTCGGGGATAAGTGTAAAGAAAAAAAAACTAACATGAAACTATTAGGAAAAAACTATGAAGCAAGGAAAAGTAAGGAATGGCGTAGTAACAAATAAATCTACATCAAAGTACTGAAAAGTATACATAGATGTGAACAGAATCAAGAAGGTACGTGCATGCCAGCTAATTTTTTAACCTCTGTGCATGAAAACATATCCAATAGAATATACAGGTATGGTACAGAGATCACTGAAGCAACTTAAAGCATCAGAAGTGTAAATTGTAAGAAACATTGAGTTGATGAACTCACTAATAGCAAATGAATAAAAACTGTAGTAACAAAAGAACACATTTTTCTACTATTTTGAGAACACACATTTTTAAAAGAAAATATTGAGTTGGCCAAAACATTCATATGTGTTTTTTTGTAAGATGGCTCTAGTAGCCTTTAGTTGTATTTAACTTCACTCGAAAGTGTTTCGTCAGATTGCGTTGTGACAGCTGTCATATAGCGTGCACTTAAATATCAAAACTGGTGAATTTTTGTGTAGCCATTTTAGTATTGATGATGGAAATTCATACCTTTTTCTCTGATGTAGGGCTTTATTCCGACTATTGGGACACCTTTGTGTTTGGGACCATGTAGGCATTTAGCTTTTATTTTCTTCCATGTTTCGTTTCAAATTTTCCAACACTGAATTTATCAAACTACACATAGGTTTGTTCCAAGTCAAAATCTGGGACTAGTTTGAAATTTTAAAAAATCTACATTTAAATTTTGGTAGTGGTATTGTAAATTTCAAAGATTATTTTGTGATAAATACATTCTTATATATTGTGTCACTCAATCTAAGAACGTCATTCATGTCACTTCCCGGGATGTCCAACCTTTCGGCACCTCTGGGACACACTGGAACAAGAAGAGTTGTCTTGACCTGCACATTAAATACGCAAACAATAATGAAAACCTATGAGCAAAAAAAAAAACAGTTTTAAGTAAATGTATTGCTTTGCGTTGGGCCGCACCCACAGCCCCCCTGGGCCGCAGGGGGCCGCTCGCTGGCCGAGGGTTGGACACCCTGCTGGTGTTAGGGGGTTTCTCTGGCAGGGGCTCTGAAGGGGCGCCAAGGGGGTGTGGGTTTTCCACAGGCGTTCAGGCTGTGGTTTCAACACCAGCACAGAGCGGAAAAGGGAGAATGGGAAACGGGGCAAATTAAAATGACCCAGAGCCCCTGTTCTTTCCGAGATCCTGCAGTTTTTCTGAACAAACACTCTCAGGACCGCTGTCAGTGGTTGATGCACTTTCAGAGATCTGAAAAAGATGATGCTGCCTTTTGGTTTTTTCTTTGCCAGTTCTTTTTATAGAGAAGAGAATTTTGGGAGTTCTTTACTCTGCCATTTTGGCTGATGTCACCTGCCAGTATGATTTGAACACGTTGGGTGAAGTCCCCTCGTATGGTTTGAACTTCCGTTTCTATTGATATGTGATTCATTTTGATATTAACAGTTTTATTATTGTATGTTATGTACATTTTCCCCAAACAATTTAACTTGTAGTTCCTAGTTTTCTGGTTTTTTTTTTAATTTTTAAGTTAATTCTAATTTACCATTTACATTTTTTTCTTAAAATTTATTTCTCATGTTTTTATTATTCTTAGGAAGAATAATTTATATAATTCACAACCCACATGTGAACACATATAGACTGCATTTTTCTTTGGCATTATAGTTTCAGTAATGTAATCTTTTACTCTTTATTACCTATTTATTATACTTTTTTAGTTTGATTACCTCTTTGGTCAAGATGGATTTAAACTAGTTGGGCCAACTTTAACAAGGACAGGGGTTTACAGGAAGTGTATGGGGAAGCTCCCACCGTACCTGGAAGGCTGAAGATGAAGACTCAGAAAATGAGTAGGAACCAAGGTGATGAATCTCAGCCTGTTCGGTGGGGGGAGGTGTACATGAGAGAGATGCGTCAGGACAAAGCCACAGGCCCCACTGACCCTGAAACCACCCTCATTCACAGTTCATCACATTCCCCGTGTTATTTATGAATGGGTTTGCAGCACTATTTGGCCTTTGAGATGTTATTATTTATTCATTCATTATAATATAAATCGTCTGTCTTGTCTTACAATGCTATGAATTACTTGAGGGCAAGAGCTATTTTCCAGGATTAAATATGCCTTAACGCCGTCAATTTTTGATGGATTCGTTTTGTGTGCTGATCTCTCTTTTGTATACAGTTAATTGATTTCTTCTCATTGCCTCAGGGGGGGAAATACATATATATATATATATATATATATATATATATGTATTTATATAGTGCCTCAATAGTTACAGACACACAGTAGGTGAAAACAGAATAGGGAATGTCCTTGAAATTCACTGATGGCTTTCACTGGTATTTAAAACACCTGGGTACCCAAGAACCCCAGGAAGTCTATCAGAAGTTCAGGCCTACCATTTATCTGACAGAAAGGATTCTCACTCACTGCTGGTGAGCCTCTCCTCTAAACCTTGGTGGGGTTTTTTTTTTTTTTTTGGTCTATTCCTTTTTCATCCTTTCGTCTGGAGATGTCCCTTCCTCTCCATTAGGGATGGTCTGTGTGACGTCATCCTTCTTTCTCACCTCGAGATCCATCCGTCTTGAGCTAGCATTGTTCATGTCCCCGCTAATTGCCTTTGGATCCCACGCAAGCCCCTCTCAGCAAGTTCCAGTGGCTTTTGTAGCCATTAGCTGCTCCTCCACCTCTGGGCAGGGGGCAGCCGCAGGCTTCTGAGCGGCTTTGTGTCTATAAATACACCCAGTCGGGGAGCTTCCCCACTTCACCGCCCGCCCCCTCGGTGGGACCGCGCCCCGGAATAATTAGCGTGCAAATGGGAAAGTCTGTCTCCCAGAGCCCTCTCGGGGCAGGCTGGACTTTTACTGAAACTACACCCTTTGTTCCTTCCTCCCTTTCCCCGCCCACCTTTTCAGCTCTGCCTCATTCCAGTCACCTGCTCCGGGCCGAACCACAGGTGTCTGCACCCTTGCTCAGCTGTTTCCAATCTGCTGCATTCACACCTTTAGGTCTTAGGTTCAGTAGTATTTTTAGATAGAATGGGAGCTTTTGTTTCTTTCACGTCTCCTTTTCTCTTTTTGAAATAGTCAGTACTAACCCATCATCTCATTAGATACAGTGATTTCATTGCATTCAGGCATCTGACGATACCTCTGCGTCTGCTCATTGGTCTAGCTCCTACACGGCTGCATTTGTGTTGTTATTTTCAATGACAGTTTTTGCTCTCCGCCATGTGCCTCCTGATTGATGGCCACTCTTGTGCACTTAAAAATGCACAGAAATAACTTGAAATCAAAAGTGATGTTATTTTTTTCCTCTGAAATGCTTTTCATCTGCTACCCATTTAGCATGCTGATGTCTTTAAGTGCAACTTTTATATTTTTCCCAGATTTTCTGGTTGGCGACAGAGGGATAATTAGCTCAGCTGCCTCACCTATGATTAATAGAATATAATCTCCCATATCGTGTTAATGCAATTGTCTGCTCCACAACGAATTGCGGGTTCTCTAAGAGCAGGGGCCTTTTCTCGTCCGTCTCAGATATTCCACAGCTGGACTAACACGGACACACTTCAACCACTCCATACACACGGTTATTAAGTTGTCAGTGGAAGATCAGTGGACTAAGATGACTGAGGATAAAACAACAGGGTACCTGGGAAATCTGACGAGTATCCGAGGCGGACGGCAGCACCCCGCAATCATGAGAAGCATCACTGTCATGGCAGCCTGAGAGGTTTGCTATTGAATCCCACGGCTGCAAATGCGCCAGTGCTCAGAATTCCTGCAAGTATTAAAACGCTTCCAACTCCTTTTTTCATGTAACACGAACTAAAGCTGTTGCGATGATAAAATGAGTTAACAACAGACATAAAGTTCCTAGCTAAATAAATGGTTCTTGAGTGCTCAGACTTCGAACTTTGTGTTATTGTAATTATTCTCACTTGCTGTGCGTACTGTACAAGAACTCAGCCTGCAGGTATCCCGGAATTTGGGGTGGACAATACAAGATAAACAGGGCTGGGGGAGTTCACACTTCCATGACTTATCACCACTAAATGAGCCATAATATTTGTCTTATACAGATTAAATGTCTTCTAATTTCTCCTTACAGGCCTTATTCTCTCATCAATGCGTGTTTTTGTCATCTCGCTCTCTGGAAATTTCTCAAGAGTTCCTCACCTTTTTTATTATTCTAGAAAGGAATGAGAAATGTAGTAAAATTAAAAATGCCCCAGAATTCCTAAGGGACCTTTTCTCTCTATACATCATCAAAATTATTAGCAGCTACAGTTTCACCTACTGATTGGTAACAAGTATGGACATAGAAGCCAAAGTGTCCCAAAGACAACCACAGCTTTGCAGGTGCCCTGCGTTCCTCCCACACCCGCCAGGCTACCTGGACCTTGGGGACACTGTCTTAGGGAAATGCTTCTCACTTGTTTCATTGACATTCATTCCAATCTCAGATTCAATGCCAATGCCTCAGGTAAACACGTGGCCTCAGAGATTGCCATGGAACCCAGTTCAGTCGTGGCTAATTTAGGAAATACGCAGTGGGAATCTGCCTGTAGGTTGGGGGGTGAACTATTCTTTTCCCACTGGGACTGAACAAGAAAGTTTTAGCACACGGAAGTTTCTAGCAGAGAGCTGCTGGATTCATTTGGAAAAGCAGAGGGGAACGCCAGAAAGAAATGATTGCTTTTATAATATTTTCAACCACATCAATACTTATCTCACTTAATTTTTGGTTTCTTATTTGTGTAAGCCAATGGATCATTATTCTACTTCAAGCTGGTTGAGCTTTTGATAATTTTATTTACAAGTTTTTAGTTAGCTGCAAATAAAACAATTCTGAATGGCATACATGGTCAGCGTCTTTGATCTGTAAATATATGTTTTCCTTTAAAAATCCCGTGCAGGACTATAATTTAGCTAGCAAGCAAAAGCAGTGATTTAAGAAAGGCTGGAACAAATATAAATCCCACTACAATGCTATTGATTTGCTGAATATAAATCAAAGGTTTTGATCATGTTCATTTTGCCAACTTTAGTAACTTTAACTTTTTTTAATGACATGTGTTAACGGCGGTTATTATTCCACAATGGCCTTGAATTTACTGGTGCCAGGCCCTGTCCTCAGCCCCAGGGACACCATCGTGAAGAAGGGACACACCAGGTCGTCCTACTTTGTCCGCCTGGCCACGATGCGGAGGAGAGACACCAAAAACCAAATAAACAAAACACATTACAGTATAACAGAGGGCGATGCATACTATAAAAAGTAGTGTGGGGAGGGCAGAAAGGAGAACTGGTCCTAAGGAGGAGTTATTTTAATCAGTGTGGTCGACAAGGCCACACTAGTTAGTGGTGTTTGAGTAACACTTGGAGTGTAACACGCAAGCCACATGCCCGCATTCTCAGATTTCTTTTCTGAAGAAACACCATTATTTTGTTAAGAAGGATAGTAGATGTAATACTATGAGCTCTGTTTACCTAAACATTACAAAAATGTGCTGGGTATCGAGAAGAAAGAAATTATGTACGTATTACTCCAAAGAACATGGATAATTTATGAATTCCAACTCAATGCATTTGCTTCCATTTTATTAAACTTGAGAGCTGTGACCTATCTGGAGATTCCAGTTAAATTAAGCTAATTAAAGCATGCAAATAGCAAGGTGAAAAAGGCATACATGTAAATTACTTAATGCAAATTTAAATTAACGAGTAAAGCAAATTTAGAAGTACCCTGTTTTTACGCAATTAATACAGACTCGTTTCCTTGCCAGTATTAGTCGAGTCACAGGTACCACATTGAGATGAGTGAAAGTGTTTTCAAACCTGATTTTATGCATTTTTGTATTTAGAGATTCAGAATAATTGTAACAGGTATGCTTTCTTTTGAATTTTCCTGAGGTACTAGAGGTTTATGTTAGGGTTATAATAATAGACTTTATTTTCTTAAATAACTATGTATTATCTTCAGTAAAATTACATTGTTTTATTGTTTTTCTCTTTATACTGTAGCACAGAAACACACATGTGTGCTTAAGACATTTTATTGTATAAACACAAAATTAGTAATATGAGGACATGCAGAAATGAGAGGGTTAGAATAAGATTAACATGTTGAAGCTGACTAAAATGATATAGAGGAAAATCAAGAGAAGAAAGATCAAGTTAAGAATTAAAGATATATTGAGAATTTGCCTTAAATATTTGGGTGTGAGTACCCCCACACCCACACACATGCATAAACACAAACACACACGCACATAATTTAAACACATTTCCATAGCCTTGATTTCTGTTAGTGCAGTTTGTATATTTATATATATTAAATATATTGTCTATGTATTTAAGACTATAGCATGATTTAGTAGACGCATAGCACATACAATAATCACCACAACGCCTTCATCATCAGACTCACCTGTCACCTCACACCGCTCCCATTCTTTGTGCGTGGGGAGCCACTGCTTCAGGTCACACTCAGCGCATCTCGGGCATACAACACGGCGTTATGAACTGTTGTCGCCATGCGGCACGCCTGAGACTCTGAGCTGACCCATCCCGTGACTGAAAATCTACACCTTTGGACCAACGTGTCCACAGTCCTTCACCTGCCAGGACCTGGCAGCCAGCATCCAATGAATTCTTTTTCTTTTTTCCCCCCACTAGTTTCCTATCTGTACCCTTGCATACCGTTCAGTTTTCACTACAAGCCAGAAAAAAATATTTCACACTGATGTGATTCGCATGCTCTCTACCGTGAGCCTGTTGCCAACTCAATCCATTTCTAAATCTCAAATATGTTCAAGACCTCTCCTCCCCCGAACCACCAACGAACTACGCTTTTAAGGTCGGCCAACACACTTGCCAACCACCTCCTGACGGATTACGCACTCGGTACATTTTACCCTTTGCTCTTTATCTTAAAGAACATTGCAATGATACATTCCATGCCAAAAACGCTTTTTTGGTTTGATTCCATTACCTCGTAGGCATCTGTCAGTTCATTGTGATTGTTATATCATTTTGAGTTTATAGAAATTTCTCATTAAAAATAGTTATAATGTTTTTCTCTGATCCGTAAGTTGGCTGCTTCTCCCGGTATCACTTTTCTTCTTTATTCAATGTCTAGCTGATCTAACATGGTGGGTGTTTTATCACAAACATTGGTGATTTGTAATTAATTTGTTATTATACATTATTAACCAGATTGATTGTTATAAATAGGTATGGTAGACTTCTCTTGAAGTTATAGAGGTCATTCCCACTCAGATTGTGAAAAGTCAATCATGTATATTTTTCTCAAAAAAAGTCTATTAATAAAGTATCTTTTCCCTCCAATAAAGGAGAACCTCATAAAAACCTAAAAATTATGTTAATAATGGTTTCTGTTTGGCAATTTTTCTGCTTATATTATCTTAACCTTGTTTTATATTTATTACTCCAATCCAGAAATAAAATACACTTTTAACATCAAAAACCACAAACAGTTATCTAAATTATTTTTCCCATCATGACTAAAGCATTTGAAGAAGTTAATGATAGAAAACCATGACAATGGTTTGGGGTCAAAATTCTAATGAAAGTCAAATAGTTCAGGTTTTTATCTATATAATACCGATGTACTTGAATGGCATATATAATATTTAGGTAATTTAAATAATTTCAAAGTATCTACTCTTTTGGAACTCTGGATATATTTGCCTTTCTGAAAACAAAATACATGAATTAAATAATTTATTTTTGCTGCTTTTGGAGATACCATGTTATAATTGGTAATTTATAACATAGTAATTATTTTATTTAACTACACTTGATATTTCCTCTATTTTACTTTATTTCTCTTGTTTTTTGAGGCCCTGTTTTTCATGCATTTTTGTTTATAGCAATGCTGTTAGAAGTGTTGCTTTTAAGAAGCCAAATATGTCTTTTTGATTCATCGGTATTTGAATTCTTAAAAATACATGTGTTATTTGGTAAATTAAGTGGAATCACTTACTTTGTAAATTTTCTATTTCATTTTTTCACACATTCAGTGAAATCACCCTTGAACTTAATGACAGATTCGTTGTCAACTTTACACTGTGTTCTGGGATTCAAATGTATTCAAATATACATAATGTTGAAGAAATAAAGAGAAAAGCACTGCTGTTAAATATAAAGACATAATGATCCCACAAATAATGTTTGATGTGTATTTCAGTGATGGCCATAGTCATTCAATGTGTTTCCACCTGTAAGTTCTAACTTTCATGGACATATCACAGAATTACTCCGTATTATACCACGGTGCCTGCTGGGCGAGCACAGCAGTAAAGAAGGCCTAAATTGGAACAGAGTTTCTCTGACTCAAGCTCAAAGGCTGTATTTAGAAAGACAGTTTACTTCTGAGCAGTCTCTTTCAACATCATTAAAAAGATCTTGCAGGATGGCTTTTGTGCATTCAGAGAATGAATAGTCCTTATATTAATAAGCTACCCACAGAACCCCCGTAAAGATTGCACAGTTGTTAAAACATGTATCTCTGGCTTCTCTTCCTTCCTTTGATTCACTATAGGGCCAGGCTTACAAATCAGAGGGAAAACAGCTTATTCAGTTATTATAAAATTATGTATCATTATTCTAGTTTAATAAATAATGGTATAGCCCTACCAAAATAAATACATGTTAGGTCAATGCACAGTGAGACTGTGATTCATACCAAGATTGTCATATCGAACTTCATTACCATCCTATCAGACCATAGTGCCAACGTCTGGGCATTCCAAGTGTCCTCCTATAGCACGTACTCAAAATAGTCCCCCCGAGACACTGCTTGTATTTTAATAGAATAGCCTGGAAAGAAAAGCAGTACATTTGAGTGAAATGTCGAGGAGGACATTTTATAATACACACAATCATATATTTGTGTATATAATATACA
Source organism: Phyllostomus hastatus (assembly GCF_019186645.2). Classification (NCBI taxonomy): domain Eukaryota; kingdom Metazoa; phylum Chordata; class Mammalia; order Chiroptera; family Phyllostomidae; genus Phyllostomus; species Phyllostomus hastatus. Next base: position 18,501,593 of record NW_025333607.1, on the reverse strand, counting down.
CAAATTTATAATACACACTGGTCATTTTACAGTACATTAAGGAAGTTAATGTCAAAAGTCTAACATTTTTCTTCATGTGACACTATATTATAGAACAGATCACTTGATTTCCTATTTTTTAATTTTAATTTTAACTTTTGTATTGTTGTTCAAGCACAGTTGTCTCCATTTCCCCCCACCACCACTCCCCCACCTCAGCCATCCCCACCTCCCACCCTCGGTCCTGCACCCTTCGGGTTGGTCCATGTGTCCTTCAGAGATGTTTCTGACAACCCTTCCCTCCCCCACCCCCATCATCCCCTCCCACCGCCCCTCTGGTTACTGTCAGCACACTCTTAGCTTCTCTGTCTCTGGCTCTGTTTTGCTTGCTTGTTTGTCTAGTTCATTACGTTCCACATAGAGGTGAGATCATATAGTATTTCCCGATACTTCAGAATTATATTTTATTTTCAAATATTAAAACTTATACATATTTATGGTACCAATATTGGCAATTACACACAAAAGTTAAAAAATTAAAATTCTTCCAATCATAGCAGCCAGGAAAATATATAGAAGTAACATATAAATATATAAATATATTTACTTCTAGTAATTATATTTTATTATGAGTAAGATATAAATATTAGCAAGTTTGTAAATTTATTTTAAGATTTTTCTCTTATTTGAAATAATTTTTAAAAGTATTTATTATATACTAACAATATCTATCTTTATCTTATGCTTGCTTATGTTTGCTTATATTTAATTAAATAGTTGAGTTTGTGGGATATTCAGTCTTTCCAATTTTGCTATGATACATTTGATTTTGAACAATAAACTGTTATTATATAAGTCATTTGATAAATCCCAAAATGGAAAATCTGAAATGTTGCTATTGATTCCAGAATTATTGGAAAATCAAATTTTATCAAAAATTGGAAAACATATTTGAGCAGTAATGGATACCCAGAAAGGAAAGTATGGCCGACATGCAAGCCAGAATCTTAAATAACTGTCAGGCAAGGGCTGAATCTCACACACTGTCTCAGCTGGTTAAACTCTCACTGGGCAAGTTTCCAAAGCACCTGGTAAAAGGAGCTAAAAATGGAAACCAGACACGCTTCACCCTTTCTATCTCAATTTGGGAAAGTGCATTTGAGTGAAATGTGCAGGAGGAAGTCTCTCTTACCTGCTTGGGAGGCAGAGGAGGAGGGGAACGCAAGGGGCGGCACCTCCCGAGGCACACCGCATCGCCAACTAAGTGCGGGGCCCTCATGTGTGGGAAACGCACCGCCCCGACCCAGTGGTGCTCAAAACTCATCTTACAGCGTATAAAAATTCAGAAATTCCCTCACCAGGAAAAAGAACTCCCTTTCTTCATAGCATTCCATCCAAAACCCCATCAATCTTGGTTCCTCGCTTAAACACGTTTGCAAACGTATTTACTAGTCCAGTGGTAGCTGCAATATTTATAAGTAAATATTTTATTTAGTGAAAAAAAAAAAACACTTCAGTCCTCAGTAAGACGTAGAAAGGTTCTAACTTGTGTCCTACAGCTCCATTCTGTCCTGATGAGAAAAGTGCCAGCTGTCCGAATGTACTGCGATTTCGTAATGTGTTTACTTAATATAAGCTTAGATGTCTAAGAAATACATTTAAATTTGTTTCATGTGCATTTTGGTGTTGATGTTTCACATTTCAGTTATAATACTATTTGGTTCTTAGAAAAAAAAATAAAGTTATGGTTTATCTCACCTGCTTTCTCACAATAAGCACTGGAGACATCCCCTTGGATCAGTCGAAATAACTGTCACCAAAATATTTTGTGTGGCCAGACCAAAGGGACACAACTTGCAAGCAGTGGAACAAAAGCATAAGAGTGGCATTCAGGCTGCCATGCTTATGCTATTCTTTGCCAACACTTAAGTCAAGAAAAAGATTAAGTTCTATCTAATAAAGGTTAAGAAAATAAAGCCATGGCAGATATGACCGACTTTATTTTCTATCATTTCATATTGTGAGAAAAATCTTACATGAGTGAGTACCTATCAGGCAAAAACAAGGAGGTTACAGCTTCAGTTAAATATTTCAAAATATACTGGTCGATTTAAGAAGCTGGACATTAATGCAAGTGAGGTAATTACCTTTATAATCAAGTACCTACAAATGTGACATATTGATTTGTGGCAATAAACTACATGTCAAAATTAATTTATATATTTTATTTAAATGTTCGGGATATAACTCAGGACTCTCAAGAGGTCTTATGCAATTTTCAAAGCACCTGAGTAATAACATGGCATACTTAATATTTGTCAACTAAGGCACACACAAGACTTGGAAAAGCCAGATGAAGAGTTATTGGCACATTCTGCAGATATAGGTCCCTTGTAATAAAACAAGGGAAACTTCCTGGGAGTTGGAAGGATATTCAGGAGTATCAGCAGGGAATCAGCGTGCACAGGGGTCACTGTCAAGGTCTCGCGCCTCAGCATTTCTCCCGTCTGTGGGAGGAGACCTATTCTTGGATTCAAGCTGGCTCAACAGATACAGGTTGAACTTTTCAACTGCAAAGTAGGTATAGGAATCGCTCTCTTTTTTTTACTGAGACAAGCAGTAAAAGTTTACGACACATCACCAATTGGGCTTTTCAGCATTAAATACCAGAAAGTCTATTGTGCAGCTGTCTGTAATATAAATTAGGGCTGGAGCAGTAAACGGATGGCTGAGATGGCGCGCGTGGTGACAGAGAGGCAAAAGGTAGTCAAGCCCCTATTTTCATGCGATGGGGTTTCGGACTTTCTGATATTTCCACGCTCACACGACAAAAGTACCCTAAGCTAAAGGAGCGAAAAAGAAGGGGTGAATGAAAATTAGAAAAGTAAAAATTAGGGTTTGTAAGGCTGGACCAGATGTGTAAAATCATTAGTTTTATCCCCCTGACAGAATTTTATGGAAAACAATAAAAGCTCCATAAAAGTATGCTGATAGCATCACTTTACCCTCTATCGGCGTCAGTTTAGACGTGTATGCGAGGGAATGTGCACCAGGGAGAGGAAAGTACGGGGGAATTCTTTTCTTTTGACCGTTAAGTTAATGGAGCTGATAAATGGAATTGTAACATTGACACTAAGTGACAGTCTTGTTCCCTTAAAATCTGCTGTTTCATTCTAGTTACTTCAACCTTGAATTTCTAGCGTGTGCAGCTATTACATTTAATAGCTGTGTTCGGTGATTTTATGTGATTCCAAAGAATAATAAAAGAAATGCCACTTCTGTCTGAGTAAAGACATTTGAAACACATTAGTGAAATTTCAGCTCTGTAACGGTATACAATGCAACTGGTAAAATTATTTAAAGTAAAATCCATTTTAGTTTTTAGACCCCAGATCGGGGGAAAGAAAAGGTGCCGTGTAGCCAATGAAAGGGACTTCCTTCTTCCTGTGCTTAAAGACTGGAGGCCCATGCAAAGGGTTTTTGTTTTTTTTTTTTTCTGAAATGATAATATGAGCAGGTTCATGAATTAACTAAGAGAATAATCCAGTTGAAGATTTTGAGGAAGTTTCAGGCAGATAAAAAATTAGAAGAATGGCTCATCGATTTAAAAAAAATCCAGTAGAAACTTCAAGACTGTGGGCAGCGGCAATGCAACAGTTTGAGGTTAGCCCGAAAATTGCTCTTTCTTTCATGCTGTATTTTTCCTGATGTGCTCAAACCACACAGGCTCCGTTGACACCGCTATACAAATCCTTGTCAATTAGCTTGCCATTTAACAGTATCTTGCCAAGGCCCTAGACTTTATGGATGGCGTTTGAATCCTTGCTGCCCCCCAAAGATTTATTTCTTTAAGGATTTCCTAGCAAAAATTGATGTATTACTCCCACGAAGTTAGCCTCACAACTCAGAATGAACTGCGTGCCTCAAAAGTCTATCATTTATCTCAATTCCATAGGTAACATCCCAAGTAAATGTTCCTAGAACTTTTTCTGAAGGCTCACAAATAACTGAAGTGTAAACACTGTCGCACGAGTTGGGATGAGAACTCATTTAAAACCATTACAATGTTGGCGTTTCTTCTCTGTGTCACTGCCTCACCAAACAGAACTCCATCTCCAAGTGGTGTAGAGGTTGTAAAAAAGAAGTATTTATTCACATAAGACATCACGGAGTTTCTTGTGCCACCGTGAAAATAGTTGTGAGAAAAAAACACCCAACAATGACGCGTGCATGTTCGGCTACCTTTATCAACCTGATACGGTGAGAAGAAATGCATTTCCTCCCACAAGTGTGTTTACTTTCTTCTGTGTGGCAGTCACCGTTGCAAGCGCGTTGGTGTTTTAACTGCTCATTTGATTAGTTCCCACGGGGTCCCCTTTACTTTTGCACTGACTTTATTAGAGCATCCCGACCATTGAGCTTATCTCGGTAACGACGGCCACCATCTTGGAAAATGGCCTGATACACAGCTGTGGACGCCCCGAAGTCCAGACACTGGCCACCGGGAGTGATCTGCTCCGGGGTAACTATCGCTTTTTCTAGTTGAAATTAAGGCCAAATTAATGTACTTGTAGAATTTTCATTACCATCTTTTTCTTTTAATTGGAGTGTTGAGATGATTTATATTTTGTACAACTTTAATGTGCCTGAGGTTGAATCTATAATTCTGACATCCATATTCTATTTGTTTCACATATTCCTGTTTTTCTTTTTTCTCTTTCTCTGCCTCCTTTTGAATAAGATAACGAATATTTCTTTCATCTTACGTCCTTTCTGTCTCTTGCCTCTAATTCTGCATTGTTTTAGAGTTCACGCCAGGGTTACTTTATAGCATTTTAATTTAGCATAATCTACCTTCAAATGATAGACTATGTCATATAAATTATAAAGCTTGTCTAACAATATATTGTCAGTTGTCCTTTCCTGGCCTTGGTTTATTTCTACATATATTATAAACCCCATCATGTATCACTTTTACTTGTTCTTTAAATAGTCTATTATATTGTACTGAAATTTATAACTAAAAAACATTTTTTATTTCCCCACATTTACTCTTTTCAATGTTTTTTTCTTCTGAGTTGGTATCATTTTCTCTCTGCTAGAAGGTTTTCATTGAACTTTCTTTTCAGCTATAGGTCATTTTGTTATTTCGTTCAGCTTTTGTATGCCTGAACCAAAGTCCTTACTTTTCCTCCATTTCCGAAAGGTATTTTTACTGGAGATAGAACTCCTAAGTTGGCAGGTTTAGTTTTTCTTTTCACTCCTTTACGAGGCTGCCCTTCTGTCTCCTGACTCAACACTGTTTTCAACGAGAAGTTTCAGGGACCATAAGAAGACCTCTGGCCTTCGGGACTCTGTCTGGGATGCGTGTCTGCACGTCCACGGTCCCATCTGGCTGTCCTCGGAGCCACCCCCGGCGCTCAGCACATCCCGGCCCTCCCTCTCCCCGCCCCTCCATCTGGACTGTGCGCTCCGTCAGAATGGCCGCAGGCTAGATTGTTCCAACCGTGGGAACTTCTGGAAAAGGCGATGTTAGGAAGACAGTCAAAGGGTCGCTGGTTGCCAGGGTTTGGGATCGGGGGACGGATGAGTAGGACAAGCACAGAGGAATTTTGTGGCAGTGAAACTACCCCGTGTGACGACATACGGATAAATACATATCAATACATATCACTGTACCTTTCTCCAGATTAATACAACGTACAACATCAGTGAGCGTTCATGCGAGCTATGGACTCTGGGCGATTTTGACGTGTCAATGTATGTACGTCAATTGTAGCAAATGTACCGCTCTGGTGGGGGATGTCCGTGTGCAGATGGGTTGGCCGGGCTATGTGGAAAATCTTTGTCTTCCTCTGAATTTTGCTAGGAACCTAAATCTGCTCTAAAACAATAGTTGTAGAAATAAACTGGAAAAGAGTACTGACCGACACAGCCTTCATACCTCCCCAGGCTTGACTAAACTTCAGGCAGACTCCCTGCCTCCCCACCCGGGACCCGGCTCCCACGCTGGCCTCCCCGAGCCCACACGGTGCAGCCGACCCCAGAGCCCCGCCCTCCCTCTTCCTGGAGCATTTACCCTGGAAGACTTGGGGACTGCGAGTTCTCTCTCTGCCGCTTTGAGATGTACATGTTCTAAATTCTTTTGTTAAAGTCTTACCAGTTTTATAAGTCAGGACTGTCTTTCTCCAGAAACTGGCAACTGTGCCTTTGAAATGGCACCAGCAAGGACGTCCCCTAGTCACTGTGGGCGAAGAGGAACCTAAGTTCAGGTGCATCTTGCTCAGGGTGCAAGACTCCCTCCTGTCACGAAGGTGGAAGGAAAGTTCACGTCTCCCCTGGGGAGGCCCATGAGCCAACTCCGGGGGCCTGAGAGTCCCCCAACTCTGCCCTTAGAAACTCTCCTGCTCTTCTCCCCACTTTCCGAGGAGCTGGTTTTGGACTGTGTTATGTTCTCTCTGCTCTGTCGCAAGAGCCTCCGATAATATTTCCTCTACCTGTTTATCTCGGGTGCGATTTGTGCTTTGACAACATTTAGTGTCATTTCAGTTTTCTGAAACGGCAGTTTTAAGACACAAGTGTAGGATGAAAACTACAGGTGAATAATATTGATCAGAAGTCAACAGCGCTAGTCATCTCTTGTTTTCTTCAAACTGTCTTTAAGAATGGATCCACATCGACTTCCATTCGAACACTCGATGTAACAGCTTAAAAAGCTCAAACAAATGAATTCCTTTCTACCTCCGTGTGACTGGAGTATAAGAATGGTGTTCATTTTAATCCTTCTGAGTTGATGCGTAATCATGGGAATTTGCCCTGAACATAAAGAAAATTGTCTCCACTCAAAAATCAGTAAGAGCTGTGTTTTTAAAATTTTATTTATGAGTGAGAGAGAAAGAGAGAGAGACATCAGGTTATTGTTCCACCTACTTATGCATTCATTGGGTGATTCTTGTTTGGGCCCTGATCAGGGATTGGACCCACCGCCTTGGCGCATCAGAACAGCACTCCAACGGGCTGAGCTACCTGGCCAGGGCAAGACGAGTAGTTTTGCAAATCATTTTCTATTGATGAGATTCTGCTTCCAGAATACGACTTAGCCCACAATTTGAGACATTTTATAGTAACATGAAAACAGTTCACAATTACTGTAATTTAGAATTTAACTCACATTCAAGCTGAAATGGGCAGAAAAGTACATCCCTGTGTGAAACTGTTCTCCCTGTATGCGTTTCGAAGTATCGTTTAAAATGTAAAAATCAACATTACCATTCTAGTCACAGCAAAGCGCTTTCCCAAATGCCACGCGGAACTCGTTACCCGGGAAAAGGACGGGGCTTAGCGACGTGATTGTTCTCTCCTCAGAATAAAGGCAAAAATTGCCGATGCTTCTGAACTTAAAGTAAGATGTGATTGGAGTTAGAATAATTGGAGTTGAATGTGTATTTCCAATAGTTATGTTTTAAAATATACATCTTTATTTTCCTTTCAACCTGTATTTAGCAGACTAAATTCTTTACTTTCAATGCCCTCATATTAACCTTCTTAACATCAAAGTTGCCACCGGGTTCCATCTTAAAGAAAAGGTTAACGCAAGATTTGTTACAAAGTAAAAATGCTTGGGCCTTCTTTTTCTAGTCTTTGCTATTTACTTGTATCATATTTAATAGCCTTCACCACCATGGTTCATATTTGTTTGGCTTACTTTTAGAATACAAACTTTGCCCTCAATAACTTTTTTAGCATATACTGATATTTACTTAATTTATAAAACTTTACTTTTGGATTACCATTAAATATGACAATTCATATTCTATCAGTGGCCAAATTATAAATTTACCTAGTTATTTATGCTAATATTAACAAATTGGATCAAAGGGCTTTCATTTGTAATATTCATGATTCTTACATTCTATAAATTTATAATATATCCCATCAAGAACACCAAATGATAATCATCTAATAAAAGGCTTTTTTCAAGTATGATCACAAACTAAACAAAAACTGATAAAATGATTTATGCAATGTTTTAATTCAAACTGGGACTATTAATAGTTATTTTATATAATTCTATCCATTTATATATGAGAAAAGTTGTAGGTATTATTCAGCCATACAAAATACTTTTTGTTCTAATAAAGTCAGTGAAAATTGACATTCAAAACTCTTTCTCCTTATAATGATAAAAGGATTGGTGGGCCATGTAAACCTTTCCTGACCCTAAAAAATATCCAGATATGTTAACCTATTTTTTTCTCTTTTTTTTTTGTAGGAGGACTTTGGAGAAACAATTATCTTTACAAATGGGGAAATGCATGAAATGTGTCCAGTGATGTTTTCAACATTGCACCCGAAGAACAGAGAGAGCAGGTCAGAAACGCACAGGACTCATGAGGTTCAGCTTCAAAGACCACTCCAGAGAGGAATATAGCACCATAGCCTGTGTTGTAATTTGCCAGTGAGTTCAGGGCTTTCATTTGTTGATTGAAAATACATTGTAAGCAAGGTTACTTTGAGTGCTATGAAAAATTTAACATTGTCCTAAAAGTGAAGAAATATATCTAGTTGACATTATAAATGAGTTGCTTTCCTTCTCAACTTTTCTTTCCTCTCTCTTAATGGTTAGCCTTCAAAAATCTTTTCCTTTGTTATGGTCTTATGAAAATAATATTTCTTCCTATTTCTAGGTTTCAGCAAGTAATTATCTTAAGACATTATTATGATTTTTTTAATGGAAGGAGACTTGAATGGGAATGGTGAACCCATGATACAATGTATAGACGATGTGTTATAGAATTATATACCTGAAACCTATATAATTTTTTAAAGATTTTGTTTATTTATTTTTAGAGAGGGAAGGGAGGGAGAAAGAGAGAGAGAGAGAGAAACATCAATGTGTGGTTGCTGGGGGCCATGGCTTGCAACCCAGGCATGTGCCCTGACTGGGAATTGAACCTGCGATGCTTTGGTTCTCGCAGCCTGCGCTCAATCCACTGAGCTACGCCAGCCAGAGCAAAACCTATATAATTTTATTAAACAGTGCCACCCTGAGAAATAATAAAAAAGTTTTAGAAGACACTGTTATGCCTTTTAACCACTGAAGTCAATTGCAGAGTTATTCTTTTCTCTTTCAGGTTGTTCTAAATGTATTTAACATCGTTAGAGTTGAGAGGTACTTTCATGTCAAGCTTTTTATATCAATGTCTCCAACTTTTGACATAACCTGTGAAATGTCACTTAAAAATTGGTGTCATGTATTTACTTATAATAGACTGCATATATTACAGATTTACTTGTTTAAGTGTTAAATCCTCAATAAGTAGATAAAGCAGTTTGCTAAAAATGGAAAAACAACTTCGAGTTAAAATTTTGCAGTACTGTGAAAGCAAAACAAGAAAACATTTTTTGTATTCAAAATTGTGATGTTCGTATTTTAAGGAGATTATTTTATAAGAATCATTTTATGGAATTATTATATTTCTATAAGAATGGGCTCCCTGGCCTTGTCCCAGGAGCTCAGCTGGTTAGAGCCACATCCTGTGATACGTCAGGGTTGTGAGTTCGAACCTCAGTCAGGGCACATACAAGAAGCAACCGATGAATGTAAATAATAAATAAGATGAATCATAAATAAGAACAGCAAATCTCTCTCTCTCTCTCTCATTCCTTGTCTCTCTTTAAAATCAGTAAATTTTAAAAAATAAATAATACATAATAATTTGCAAAGAGGAATAATCATTGTTCATTTCAGGTTTATTTTAGCTTATTTATGTGTTAATACAAGCAATAATTTTTGCTATTCTTTATGGTGCTTTCCTTTATTTAGCACGTAGGCTACTTTCCGTATTGTATTTTCTTAATCTTAAAATGTTCTTTGCACAAGTCAGTCAAAGAAAGAGAAATAACACAGGGTTTCACTTACGTGTGAAATCTGAAGAACACTATGGACAAACAGATGAAAGAGAAACAGACTCACAGATGTAGCCCGGAGTCTGTTGGTTGCCAGAAGGGAGGGGTCGGGGGACCAGGTGGAGGAGGGGAAGGGACTGAGAAGCACAAATCGCCGGTTGCAGAGCAGTCGTGGGGATAGAAGTACGGCATGGGGAACACAGTCAGTGACATTACAGTAAGTGTGTACGGGCCAGGTGGGTACCGGAAATATCAGGGGGACGCTTTGTAAAGAACAGAAATGTCTAACCGCCACGCTGCTCATCTGAAACCAAAGTGGAATAATATTGAATGTAAACTGTATCCGAAAAGAAATGCCCTTTGCCTTCTGTTTACTCTCCATGTAAATTAAATTTTCATTTACTTCTGTTTTCTCCGTTGATTTTATATAGTTATTTATATTAGTTTATTTCCTCATTTTTCTAAGCTAATATATATGCATTTATGCACCAAGGTAACTTCCTAGCCATTTGTTTTTCTCCGTAGTGAAGCTTGCACCCCAGGCTTCTGGAGCCTACCTCCACTAGTAAAAACAGCCCTCCAAACACAACAGACACTGATGCCGCCTTCCCCGCCAGACAGTGGTGGTGCAGCCGGCGCATTCCGACGGCACATCGCACAGGTAATTTGGAATCCGGGCCTGAGAGTTCTTCGCCCCTAACTCTTTGATCTACCTATCACAAAACATGTCCCCTTCCCATCAAAAGAAGAGTTTGAAACATTCTCTCACTGGCTTCAATCCCTCAACAGTATTGCTTTGTGGAAGCAAATCTAAAGCAGAAAACAACAGGACTCTCAGAGACATGCTATGCTTTGTTCCCCACACGAGCGAACCCCCGCAGTATCCCAACACCAACAGATCCACGTGTTCTCCGGGCCGGCCTGGACTGAGCTCAGCCTCACCTGTGCTCAGCCTCACCTGCCAGCCTCACCTCCACGCATCACGACCTGTTCGACGGCCGCAGAGACTGAGTCTGACTATGGCGCCTGGAGACTCCTACTGGGCCCCTTCCCTGCAGCTGCTGGGGCTTTTCCTCACGAAAACTGAAACCGCAGGGCTCATTGTTCTTAAACACAGGCAAGTCTAACTAGGAGTTCAAGGTGACTCAATGCTACCTTTGCTAGATAAACCTAAACCCTTTGTAAATATATGCTTTGATGGATGTTTACTGTTCAGTAATAAATTGAGCTTTTTCTACTATTCCAGTCATGGAGGGGAAATTGCAGAAAGAAAAAAAATTAAAAACTATATTCACAATAGTTGAACTTCCTTTTGGGAAAAGCAGTTCCAGTGTTCTGTAAGTACGAGGAATGAAGAACTACATACAACCCCGCCAGAGGGTCATGGCCGTTAGAAGGAGGGGACATATGAACAGAAACTGTCAGTTTATCCCAAACGCCAACGGTTTGTACTTTTAACAATTTACATAAAGAGCCCAAAACTTCCTTCACCTTCTTAGAATCTCTGAACAAGTTAATCTTAAGGGCAGGGCTAGATGTAAGGTTTGCTAGCCTTTCGATTTCAATCCAGTTGTCTTCCCCCTTTTCCAATATGGTCTCTACCCAGTGGAATGTTGCAGTTAATATAATGCATAAACATTGAGTGTTTGCTATATGCAGGCCCTAAACCAGTGATGCTCTAGTTTAACTCGATCACTGCATCACCCCGATGCCCTGTGTGGCACAAGCACTGAGGGGAAAACCTGTTACACCCCACCCCCCGCCCCGACAGCCGGCTGCCCCAGAAGCAGCTGTGTCCCTGGCTGGGGGAGCGGGGGAGCAATGCGGACCCCAGAGAGCCTGGCTCCGGAGGCAGCGGTGACTCCTTCTCGGTGGTGAGGTTGCCCTGCCTCACACACATCATCTGTGTCAGAGGAGGTTCAACGGTTTGACCACAGCACTTTGTAAAATACTGCAGCAACGTACACATGTTACCACGCATAGAATGAAAGCAATCCCATGTGTTCTTGTCCCAGACTGGTTCTTTAGGTCACACTGTGTGGGTTTGAGAGCTGAAAAATGGCGGAACTCATCTGAAACCACATAATGGTTGAAATACCCATGGAAAATTTTCTTTAATCCTGGGGTCAAGGTTGATGATCAAAATCATCTAAAAAGAGCCTTTGTAATTTGAAAGTCACAGAAGGACTTATACACGGTGGCAATCTCCATCAAAGTAAGCTCACGGGTGGTGCATTTTTAACAAGACATGGAGACGCCTCCGGGGACGCCAGGGACAAAAATCCGAGAGGCTCCTGGCACAGTCACATCACGCCCAGCAGGGCCGGGCAGACAAGGATGGACTGCAATCCCTCGGCTGCCTACATTCCAGCTCTGTGCCTCCTTCTGTTTCCGTACAACCCAGGAGCTGTTTATGGAGCAGAGTAACGTATGTAAGTTTGATGTGACTCTTCGGTAAGTCTTGTGGTCCCAGGGGGTGTAGATTGATGATATCTGCCGCTAAGTTCCGAGCTCAGCACTGACAAGACATTTCTTAAATCTTTTTTACACTGTGTGTTGAGTCTATTGCCAAAAAAAAATATGTCCTTAGAGTAATTGAAAACTGTTCTAGATTGTCATTGAATGATACACAGCAATACACTTTAATTACAGTAACAGACATTCTTATTTTTTTCCTATCACATTGAATCATGGAAATAAATGATTTGTCAACTACGGACAAGCAGATAATTGGTGTCGTTTGTTCAACTCAAACGGTGTCTGTTTTTCAGATCTTTCGCAAGGTTAAAAATATTAGTGCCATAAGTCATAATTCAATGGAAATTTAATAGCCTTACAAAATCCTCTAAAGTCAAATCAAATATTTGCTTTGCTTCACCGCTATACATTGTCCATTAAAAGCAAAAATGTGCAGATCCTAGCAGTATTGCCAGAATAACAGGTAACTTTTTTTTGCCAATAGCTTAGGAATCATTTGATTAGAGCGCCGTGTGTTTATTTTGGTCTCAAACATTTACATACTAGTCTGTGAGTATCGTTTAAATAAAACCTACTGCATAACCTAAATGCTGATACCCTACCGAGCCTTCAGCATTTTGGGTGAAACACATACTTGGGTTTTTCAAAACACTGGCAGAGAAGATACTAGTGAAACCAGGCTCCAAAGCTAATATTATATTGCTAATGTAGTATAAAACATAGTTGCTGTGATACAATATTCATTTGTGAATCCTGCAAGGCTTCCGGGTGTGTCAAACTCATTCTCACCGGGGGCCACATCAGCCTCGTGGTTGCGTTCAAAGGGCCAAAATAATTTTAGGACTGTATACATGTAACGACTCCTTAACTGTTAGGGAGTTGAAATTACATTCAGCCCTTTGAAAGCAACCATGAGGCTGATGTAGCCCCCAGGTGAGAATGAGTTTGCCACCCCTGCTGGAAGCGATTGCAAATCTCTCAATTTATACGGGGTAGTTCAAGGGAATGATGGCCCTGTCTATGTAGCCAGGAGACATCCTGACATTGGATATTTTGAGTTGTTGCAAATTCTGACAGCCAATCACAAAGCAGATTTCAACACATGTAATCTGGTTCCTTGTATTACATGCAATATATGCATATATATCACAGGCGTATGCCTGTATAAATATAAAATATATGTACAGATATAAAACACCCACATTCAGCCTTATTTTAGGTTCGACCAAAATACATGTGGGAATGTCAATGCACTTATTTAGGATTTTTATGTCTTTCCAAATCAAAATTTGACCTTTCAAAATGACTTAAAGTAGGCGATATCAGCTTGCATACATCAAAGAAGTTTAAAGACAGTATATTTTATAGTAACTCACTTTTCTTCAGTCACAAGGACTGCAAGTACCTGGTTTTGAAAAAATTGCTCAAAGCTGAGAAAATGAAAAACAAAACATAACGAATGTCATGGTCATTGACGAACAAGTGCTCTCGTGTAATTGAGTGTATTTGTTGTGTCTAGACAATAGGAAGCGTGTGTCCGGTAGCGACGGCCACTTTGTATCTGTGCCCGAGACGGGCACGTCACGCGTGCGGACACAGCCACATCCACAGAGACTCGCATTCAGTCATGATGATACGTAACAACGAATAAGTGCACGCGCGAAAATAATCTGAACGCATTGAGAAACTAGTATATGAGTAAATTGGTGAAAATCAGCATAGAGAAAATAACTGGCTTCCTGAAAATAAGACTTTTAATCTAATATGATGGGTGGTTGAATTCAAGCAAGTAGAACTTGATTAAAAATTTAGTAAACTTATTGTTTAATGGGCTGTAAATTTTTATTAAATTCATGTTATTGTTGTTTATAAGAAGTGGGCTTAGATCTGCATTGGTTGTTGAGATAGTCTCTCTTTTTTAATAATAATAATTCAGTTCTTTTTATTCTGATTATATAATAAAAATTTTAATTGATAAAGTAATTAGAATTTTTTGTGTAACTGTAGATTGTTGAGACAGGCTACATAAAATAGTACTCTCAGCACCCCCAAAATACATGATTTGTTATAGGCATTTTATGTCATTTATTTATTTACTCATTTATACTTTTTTAAAGATTTTATTTATTTTTTAGAGAGGGAAAGGAAGGAGAGAGAGAGAGAGAGAAACATCAATGTGCGGTTGCTGGGGGCTGTGGCCTACAACCTAGGCATGTGCCCTGACTGGGAATTGAACCTGCGATGCCTGGTTCACAGCCCGCACTCAATCCACTGAGCTATGCCAGCCAGGGCATTTATATTTTTTTAACTGCACTTTTCCATTACCCTTTATCCCCCCTATAACTCTTCCACCTCCACCCACTGCCCTGCCCCCACACCCCGCAATCACCACTCTGCTGTCTGTCAAGGCATTTTATTTTTAAAATCCCAGGTTATTATGAGAAAGCAATTAGTATATCAAAAGAGCCTTAACTCATTTATCAGAATCACTCTGGCTGACAGTAACAAAGAAGTTGCCCAGCATGTTGGTATGAACACACTCTTCATAAACTATTACTGTTTTATAAAATATAGCAGCCCTTATTCAAAGTTCTAGATTTCGTCACGTGTATCTATAAACCTGCTTTAATTGTTGCCATTCAACTGTAACATCTAAAGCTGTGTTGAGGGTGTCGCATGCCAGCAGCGCACAGTCATGCACAAAATTAAACTTATCTACAGGGCTGTGTGAGCAGAAAGCAATCCCCAGCTGCAACAGTATCGGGGAAAACAAAACCTTGTTTTGGTTGTTATTTTTGTTAAGACAGTAAAACCCCAAATATGTACAGAGAAATAATAATAATTTCAAAACCATGGTACAACTAGTAGATAGGTAAGTCACTGTGATGTTCAGCATTAGAAACACTGAGAATTATGGTGTTATTTCTCCCAGTTTAGAGAAATATAACTTATCAAGCTTGAACAATGGTCTCCTCTGCTCACCGTATGATTTATGATGCGCGGTGAGTGTCTCTGCGCAGATGAATTATAATGCCCTTCTGAGTCTCAATGCGCTTCCAGCATTTCATCCTCTGTAGCTTTAATGTCATGGCGTATCTCTCAGTTCCTTTAATGGGAAGTTTTTCGTCAGTGTCGCTTTCTTAGGCACATCTTCATCTTTTTTTTGTCATGATTACTTTTCTCATTTATGCTGAGAAAGTCACCCAGACTAAA
This sequence comes from Phyllostomus hastatus, assembly GCF_019186645.2. Classification (NCBI taxonomy): domain Eukaryota; kingdom Metazoa; phylum Chordata; class Mammalia; order Chiroptera; family Phyllostomidae; genus Phyllostomus; species Phyllostomus hastatus. The sequence goes on along the minus strand of NW_025333607.1, from coordinate 18,486,014 downwards.
TTTCTCTGCCCGGTTAATTTTTTTGTGTCAGTTTTACTAGGTCACAGAATGCACATATTGGGCCAAAAAGCCGTCGTGATGTGCTGCATAGATCTTTCTAGATGAGATGACCATTTAGTTCAGCAGGCACTGGGTAAATCTTATCACTCCCCATAATGTGGGTGGGTCACACCTAATCAGTCGAAGGCCTGAAGAGGAAAAAAAGAACTGAGGTCTCTAAGACAAGGGGGATTCAGCCTCACGCTGCATTCAAGCTGCAACATCAGTTCTTTCCTGCGTCTTTGCTCTCTGCCAGCTTTCACTGCGGATTTCGGGCATCCAGCCCCAAAAGTTGTGTGTGCCAATTCCTTAAAATAAGTATAGACATAGCTATGGATGTGGGTACATGTCCTACGTGTGCTGTTCTCCGCAGAAACGTGACTGAAGTTCAAATGAGGAGACTACTCTACATGGACGGGCTGTGGCAAATACGATCGCGAGAACCTTGAAGGTGGCAGAATGAATGGCGCCAAAGGGAGATGAAGAACTGAAGGCCCCCCCGGAGATGGAGGGGTTGTGAGAAAGGCCTGGCCCACTCTCACTGGCTTCGAGGATGGGGAAGGAGACCCAAAGTCCAGGGACAGGAGCAGTGTCTAGACTGAGCGATTCTGAACTTGTTGTAGGCATTTTATTTTAAAATGCCAAGGTATCATGAGAAATAACTCTCCCAGAGGGTCTTCAGAGAAAACGAATCTGCCGGCGTCCTGATTTGTGCCCAGCAAGACTTGTGTTGGATTCCGAACATGCAGGATTGCAAGAAAATATTTTTCATCATTATTTTCAGTCGCTAAGTTTGTGGCAATAAAATTCACTCTTTCTTCTGCAAGAAACTAGAGATGTGGAGCCATAACAGAAGTATGTTCACTTATCACGTACCCTTTCGATAATTCCAAAACTTCCTGTGACATGTCTTGAATGCATTTCAACAGCGTCATTTACTTTGCCAGGAATAAGACAGTCCTCCATACATTGCAATGACCTCAAGGATGAGGGATCCCATGGGCTGGAGTTGGCAGAATATTCTGTTTCGGAAGCCAAATAAAGCAGCCAGATGATGGTGAAGTAGTAATAGACAGAATTATATATGAAATCTTTATATTTAATGTGATTTCACCTATCATGACAGATTGCAGTCCCTATCTCATTTGTAGCAGCCAAATGCATAGCTACTCAAAGAACTGCAAATTGGAAATGTTGTTTAAATGTGAAATTTCTGCAAGATCACATTTGTATTAAGCACTATGTGTATATAAAAATGTTAAGGGGGTGGGGGGTTAGAATGAGGCACATATTGTTTTTCATCAGTGTCTCCCCATCTCCTCCTGCCCACAATCCGACTACGCATGGTGGGAGAGAACATGATTTAAAGGTACCTCCTGTCAAGAGGCACAGGCAACTTATCAGGTTTTGTACTGTACTAGGTGCCACTAATTATATTAATGGCTATTTACCCCTGCATACAGTGATATCAAACTGCTGATCTGATCTATTTACATTGTGCTTAGGTAATTACAAAACCCTGAGTCAGTGACAATGGGTAGGGAGGAAAGGACATAAGGAAGCCATCAGCTACGTTAAGTATCCATAGAAACCATCCCAGACACATCAATTTCAAGGACTCCTCAATCCTCAGAGGTCTTTTATCCCGCAAAGGTGGTGTGGTCAGGAGAAGAGGTTGACGAACGGTCAAAAATTTAAAGTTGCCCAGTAATTTGCATACCACAAATAATACAGAGACTGTTACACAGCAGAATTTACAGGGTTTTAAGTGGACTTATTTTTGGTTATGTATTGACTGAAAGCATCGTTAGCCTTTTCTAATGTGAGCTAACAAAATAACATTTAAAGTTAAAAATCCTGGGAATAAAATTTTCTCAAAGAGTTATTAACATCTATACAATCTTTAATAAATAACAGCTATAATTTTATAAATGATACTAATAAAACATGTATATTTATTAACTTCTGCACAGCAAGCATCAAAACTATGAATTAGAACTAATTCCTACCCTCTACCAAGAGTCAGAAAGAAAAAACTTTTTATTTACCCTCTTAGGTTTTGAAACAAGTGCCTGCAAATTACAGTATCAAAAGATGGATTAAAAGGAGAAGGGATGCTTATGATTTTATTCATATTATATCTGCACAGGACTCTACAGAAACTGAAAGAAGCAGGTTGACTGGGGGCTCGTGGACCATTGCTTCAACAGAAAGGGCCTTGGGGCTTCGAAGGGCAAAAGGTCACGGGGAAGTGCCCAGGAGCACTAGGGCAGTGGCTAGGGAAATCAATGGCCAAACTATGGAAAAGTAAAGGTTACTTTATCTACATTTTAGCAAGACCTGTTTATGCAAACTCATCTCTGTGTTGCCCCTCCTTGTCCAGTGATGAGAACATTGCCCTCGCCCCAGCTGGTGTGGCTCAATTGGTTGGAGTCTCCACCTGGACACAGAAGGCTCACAGGTTTGATTCCTGGTCAGGGCGCACGCCCAGGTTGAGGAGCCCAGGAGGGAAGAGACACCGATCTGTGTCTCTCCGTCTTTCTCTCCCTCTCCCTGCCCCTTCCTCTCTTTCAAAAAAAAAAAAAAATGTCCTTGGGTGAGGCTGAAAAAACAATGCAATAAAGGCTATTCCTCTCAAGCACATACAGAGAAGACACTTCATGAAAGAAAGTCCTGCTTTGAGGCAGAAAGGGCTTGGCAGCAAACGCTGCCTGCTGGCATATGTTGGTTCTTAATTGCCTAAAACTCAAAATAATCCTCATGCCGAAGTGGCATATTTGGGGGTGACACGTTCCACACCCCTTCACAAAACACTGAGGACCTGGACACAACTTATGACACAGTGTTTTCCGCAAGCCCGTGAGATCGGGAGCACGCTGCCCTTATTTTAAAGACTCGCAGAGTCGGACACACCTTTCCACCTCCTATTGCTGTGCCCATGACAGAATTAGCACTAGAATTCAGATCTGTCTGGCGTGAAATTCTGTCCTCCTTGGCCATGGACTACATCAAGTAGACATCAGACCTGTGCAAAGAGTTAGGAAACGTTTCCCCCAAGAAGAAGAGCTTGTCAGAAGACCCCGACGTGAGAGAGCGCATGGAGAAAGGCGCCGCTGGGCATGAAAGGACACGTCGGAGACCAGAAAAACCCCGAAGCCGGAGAAGCAACCGGGGCCAGCTGATGAACTGTTTTAATGAGCCTGGACTGCATCCAAGGAACTGGAGCGGAGATGATAAGAGAGGTTTCCAGAGAAAATCTGCCCTCCTGGACTGCAGGGGAGAGGAGAGGAGCGGCGAGGCTTGTGGAAAGGGGCTGCATGTGAGAGTGGGGGGACCCCCCCACCCCCCCGCTGAGAGACGCTGGCAGCCCGCGAGGGTCCCTTGGAAATGGCAGGGAGTCGGTGGGCTACAGAAACACTGAAAAAAGAGGGAGAGAGGAAATGCAGTGTTCCGTGACCACCTGGAAGGGATAAGACTGAGACAGGGAAAAGGTGTGACTTAGGCCGTGATGTTGGGTAGAACTGAAATGAGCTTTTGGGGGCCAAGACGAGATGCGGTTTTGAATGGATTAAACAAGAGACGCCTCTGTAGGGTGCAAACTCGAAGGCCATTTGGGAGTAAACACACATCCCAGAGTCTCAGGAGGGGGCTCTGCATATATAACGCAGGAACAAGGGATCTGCGAGTGGCTGAGGTCATCACTCTTGCTGTGGGTGTCAGGTGGGCGGGGAAAAGGTTCTGCCCTGAAACAGCAGGAATGCACGCGAGGTTCGGGAAAACCAGAGAAGGAAGGGTGACTCCGAGAGAACACTCATCGGTTCCTGGTTTAGGGAAAGCCAGGATCGCCAAAGAAAAGTGACCTTTTCAAAGGAACTGACGAAATGTATCATGATACTGAAAAGACAGTCAATCTTCTGGAGTTAGTAAAACAAGAGGGTCTGTAAACTAGGCGGTGGTGGAGAGGTCTGGTGACAAAGAAGAGTGTGGAAAGCTAAAAATTGAATGTAAGGATAGAATGTATTTTGCATCTTTATTGCAGGTGTTTTCTGCCCCCACCACTAGGAGGCAAACTCTGTAAAGCCAGAGGTTTCGTTTTTATAGCTTTATCACTAGGACAGACAATAATAATAATCTATATCATTATCGCTATTATTTTTGTTCTCTATATTATTCAATAAGTGAGTTAACTGGCTGCTTTTTCCCTAAAACTCTTCATGCAGAAAACTTGCGAATATGAATTCCAAATATTTCATTTGAAATTCATAAACAAAACCCATGAAAATAATAACTTTAGGGCTATAGGTCTTTCCAAAAGGCTAAATAACATTTAATCAATTTATTTGACACTTTTAGATAACACCTTACAGGGTAACGTTAGCTGAATTCCTACAGGAAAATGTCGAGACAAGAGGAGGGATTGTGATTCAGGTCAGGGAATAAGAGACCTTGAATACATATTGAATACTGCCACATGTTAAAAATTTCATAAAAACTATTTTTATGACTTGATTACCATAAGAATTCAGGTGAAGCAAACAAAAAGTAGAAGGTTTGGTTATAAAAGTTTTAGCATATTTTCCTAGTCAAGGCCTGCAAAAATTTGAGTTACATTTTGATTTTCCCTAAAAACCGACCTATCACTGAGACTATACTGCTGTTGACAGACAGGGTCATAAATACATTTATGGGAAGAGCTGGTGCATTATCTAAACAAACTACTGCACCAGAAACGCCCTCTGGGCCTTTATATTCAACTCCTGTGTCATTTCCCAGGGCAGGCCTCCCTGCTGGGGAGTGTCCACGGAGGGTCGGCAGCACAGAGTATCGGCAGGTCCCACGATAACCTCCAAGGGAGCCTCGCATGGGAAAAGTTTCTTCTGGGAATGCTAGGAACTTGCTGTTTATAACCTGCGGTGGCAACATGGTCAGACGCCCGGTCGTGGGCAGCCTGGACGAGGCCGATGCAGTGAAGTCAGAAGAGAGGAAATACTAGCACTTTTTGTGATGTGACATAGAGCAACTTGTGTGATGCTCTTAGTGTAGTCCATGGCACAAGGCTCACTACCCGTTCATTATTTTTATCAGCACTGTGCTACGTTTGAGATGTTCCAAGTCATCTTTGCTTATGCTTTGCTCCATCCTACTAAATAGTGCAAATAAATACAGCCTGGGCGAGTGTGCTGTCTCTGATGGAAAAGTTATTAGGAACCAAGCGGATGTGAAGGTCAGGGTTGCATAATTAAAGTGGCTGATGGGTAAATCCTGAATTCTCATTTTGAAATTCAAATGACTGCAAATAAATAATTGCTCCGAAATGATAAGCTCATCAAACTAAATGGACCTGAGTAGATCAATTTAGGTGACTCAAGGTACTGAGGAAGATCTCTGAGATATAAACTGAAGGAAGTTTCTTTACATCTGAGATTGCTTTTTCTGAAAATAATCATTTTATGAACAAATTTAAAATGATTTCTATTGAACAAATCTTAACATATCTTTTCTTCCAAAGTCACCAATCTTCCCCATGTACTCTCTACTTATAAATACCATGTACTTGAAGAGATGGGTGTTGATAGACACATTAAACAGTGATCTTGTTTTTTGAATGTTTTTCAATAGTGAATAAATATAAACTTTTTTGGCTTCCAGATTTTACCTATAAATATATCAGAGAATGGCTTAGAATTCGTCTGTGGTGGTTTTAATTTTGTAGAAAGTGCTTCCTCGCCGCTATATAGCTGATAGCTTATTGGCACCTACACTAGCAAGTATCTTCACTCTAGATGGTATCTTAAAATAAAGGGAACGTTTCCTTCCTGTATGATGCATTTTTAGCACTAAATATGTTAAAATGTCAGCACGCCCTTATCCCTAATACTTGTGTCTAAGAAGTTGTGACTGACACGGTTTTGTATCATTCTGCACAAGCCATTTGTTAGAAAAATGATACGGTGGCTTTCAGTTATTCTAATAGATTGCATCTCAGTGATATTATTGCAGATCAGACCCTACAATAAAGAAAAAATGAATCGTCAACAACTCATTCTTCTTCTCGGGTTTATTTTCCACCAATGTTTAACTCTTGTTTTATATTTTCTTAACTTTATGCTGCACTAATTGGAGTTTTTCCTGGTAGACTGAAGCTTTGAATGATGTAAGGAGAGTTGGTTGGCCTCTCGACAGATTACACTGACAACAGTTACTAAGTTAGCCCTGCAAAGCATCATTTTCTGTTGCTCTTGGAAGTTGTGACTGGTTTTTATTTGCTGAACTCTTTTTTCAATTGTATCTCTCCCATTACCATTTATTCCCCTTACGCCCTCCTCCCCAATCGCAATCCTCACACTGTTGCCCATGTCTGTGAGACCTTTTTCCCTTTTCCTCCACCCCCCCACCCCCTCACCTCCCACCCCCAGAGCTGCCATCCTGCTCTCCATCTGTGAGTCTGTCTCTCTTTTGCTCCTTACGTCACGGAAAGAGGAAAACACCGGGCTAAAGTCTGGCCCAGCCACGTCGGCTTGTGAGCCATAGGCAACTGTGAGCGCTCGGCCAGCCCCCGCTGGTGTTTAACACACGGTCTGTGTTTAGACACAGTTAGGGGTAAACTGAGAGTCATTACGAGGCTGAGGCTGGTCCAAGGGGTTTTCAGGGATGGGCTGGACTTCGTGTTCTTACTGGCCTTGAAGGACGAGCCGCATCGTCTGGGGAGTGTCAGGCTGACAGCTCTCGCAGGGAGTGAGAGACCAGGCGCTTGACCGAGGTAAGCCAAGGAAATGTAGAAATTATTTAGAAAGACTGGCCGAGAAAGTGAAATACAGACCTTGGTTTGGAGGGAGCCAGTTGAGATAATTTTGGTACATTGGAGCCAAAACATCCTTAGATTGCAGAATGAGCACAGTGGCGACCTAATTTCTCAATTTGCCGTCTGAATATTTTGGATTATCGTATAGACATCAGAAAATTCCCCAGGAACATGTGCTGTGTCCAGGTAAAATCACTAAGTTTCAAGTGCTACCGGTGGAAATAAAAAGCCCCCTGTCAATGAGCTCTTAAATAATAACTTAATAGTAATAATAGTAGTAGTAGTTATTAAATAACAATGCTTAATATTGTTTAATTATAACCATGTTATTTATTTTCCACCATGTTATGAATTTATTATAATGTAGTTATAATTAAACATAAAACATATACTAAATATAATATTTAATAATTGGCCCTGGCTGGCGTAGCTCAGTGGATCGAGTGCAGGCTGTGAACCAAAGTGTCGCAGGTTCGATTCCCAGTCAGGCCACATGCCTGGGTTGCAGGCCACAGCCCCCAGCAACCGCACACTGATGTTTCTCTCTCTCTTTCTCTCTCCCTTTCCTCTCTAAAAATAAATAATAAAATAAATCTTTAAAAAAAATTGTTACTGTCTCCGGTTTTACAGGACACTGGGGCAGTTTGGGGAGGTCACGGTGGGATCTGTAGCTGCTTTCAGAAACTCTGCCCCCAAATACACCATGCATCTCCAGTCCCCATCACCCGAAGCGGCAGAGCAGGCTCTCAATGCAGGGGGCCACACGGGCTTGGGTTTCTCGGGAGCGGGGCGAGGAAATGGGGGTGACCTCTCAGAGTCGTCAGAAGGCAGAGATGAGGGTAAATAAATGTACCCTCGCTTTATAAGCTAAACCTTCATTTTGTTTATATTTTCATTACTGCTATGGTACCTTAGTAAACCACTTTTGACTCACAGGTTTATTTTTATGAGCGGGAACTGTGATGGCTGTACGACACCAGCAAAGTGAACATTGGACCAGCAGGAAGAATGGCATGTTAACAGTGGGGTATGATGGTCAGCGGAGACGAGCTGCACTGGGTTAACATTGACTGAAGAAGATGGGTCGGCCCGTGCCTGTGGCACGTGTACAACCTCTAGATCTCTGGCAACTTCTCCACAGGAAACCTAATGAGCAGAGGTATTGACTAGGCATGTGTTTAGACTTGTTAAGGCTGAAACCAATGTTTTAGTTCCACTTTTCTTTTTACTCTGGACATTACAAATGATTGACCACAAGATGGATAAGGAGTCTGTGGACTCTACTTGCTAAATGGTGTTTACCGAACACACTCTGCAAATCCCTAGTATTTTCAGCGAGCCAAGACAGCTTCCTGTTTAAACATATCGGCGGCAACAACATCATGAATGCCAGAGACTTTCTCCTAAATACAACTTGCTTCAATCTTAAAAATGTAAAGAACAATTTTATTCTTGAGAGGGTAGCTGTGTCTATGATCAGACCTAATGGATTAATCAATGCGTGTCTTTGCTTCAACAGAGCTGGTTTACTTCCTTTGCCATATTGGTAAGCTTTTTGCTAACAGACCAGTGCTTTTTTTTTTAATTGATTGTTTGATAATTTTAAATTGTAATTTAGGTTCTAGTACAATACCTGGTGGCTGGAAGAATCACTGGATATTTTTAAATGGGTGAAAATAATGACAGAAGTATTCCAAAATAGATTAATGGGATTAAATATCACATCAATAAAATCATTTAATTCAATACTTCTTATCCCTATGGTTTATGCTCTTTAAATATTTATTAGTATGTCAAAAATTTCAGGATAGCTAAGAAATAAACCCAGTTTGTTCATCAGCATTCAGTTCAGGACCCCTTCCTCCCTCGGCTCAGTCTGAATAACGTGACAATCAGTAATACCAATTTTACCCAATGGCAAGCAATCACGCACCTAGAAAAGCCCGCCTTAAACCAATTGAACAAGGGCTACGCATGCCCGGCTTATCACTAGCCCTTCTGAGACAATGCTAAGAATGTTTCAGCACAGTTTTCTACTCTACCGACATAAATTTAATTTTGTTCTAACAGCTCACCTGGTGTTATTTTGGGGAGATCTAGAGTATTACATAACTATTTATTAATAAATCCATCAATTACAATATTGAAAAATTCATCTCACATATTTCAATGAAGAAATTTTTCACTAAAGAGAATATCCATACTTTTTGTAACTTTGAAAAAGTGCTAAAATTTCCCAACTAATTGATTCTACTGTCATTTTTAAATTAATTTTAATTAAGATAATTCATATATATTGAGAACATGATTATGTTTTCTTCTTATTTTGGAAATTTTCTTCTATTCTGATTATTTTGAAGAATCAGATCAATATTTCTTCCCTTATGAAATGGTAAAAATTCTTACCATGCCCTAAGTTAGATAATGCCAATTTAAAAAGCTATAATATATTATTTCTGCTGTCAAGAGTCTTATAATATGAATGTTTCTTCCTTCTTCATTTAACGTGTCATTTTGAATGGACATATTTTAGAAGAAAACTTGTTTGCTTATTTTTTACCAAAATAAATGGTCAGATTGGGTTATTGTTCTCTGGATGCACTAACTATGATTTCCAAATCATTAGATGTAAGAAAAAAATTCCCATTGCAGCAGTAGTGAATTTACGTGGCTTACGGTGAATGGAAATACCCCCTCCATGTCCCTCAGGCTTAATTAAGAAAAACATGGAGAAGTTTAGTGACTTTAATTAGCCAGCTATTCAGCATATATTTTTTCATAATTAAACAGTTCTGTGGCTACTACTCTAATCACAAGTATAATGAAGAAATAAATTAGCTTTTAGGAATGGACCAGATTTAATAGGCAATTTCAATGAAAACTAGATTTATCTTGACTCCAGTGGTCAATTGGTATGACCAGCTCATCATTTCATATTTGTGGTATTCATTGCCGCCATAAATTGAACATACTCTACTTTGTGGTAAAATAATAATGATGAATTTTGTCATCTGCTAACACGAGTCTCAACTGAAGTTTAGTGAAATCTACTAAATTAGTTAATACGTTACAAAGAAGAATTTTTATACAAATACTATATTGTCATGTTTCTAGAAACCTTTGATTATCTAAATCTGAAATGAAGGGGCCATTGGTAATTAAGTACTATTTTCAATTTCAGAGAAGAAAGCAGCAGTATATATGAAAGGAAAACAGCAAAACGGAGTTTGTACTATTCAGAGAACAAGAAAAAATGGAGCCGGGAGGTCTACAGGAAGCTGAGCTAACATAACACTGCTTCTATGTGAGACTGAACCTTTCAGTGGGCTAACCCACAAATAGCTAAATCCTGATACAGCTCCTTGAGCTGGTCCTGCATCACGGAACTCTCCATTAAGAAGTAAATTTTTCACCTAGCAACAGACATAAGCCATCCATCATGCATGGCGCAGACTAAGGCAGCTTGCCAGCACCAATCACAGATCTTTCCAAACCACTTGTATAATCCCTTGGGGGAATGCACCAATCACAGATCTTTCCAAACCGCTTGTATAATCCCTTGGGGGAATGGGATCTGTCTTCGTGAGCTCTTTCCCCCTCAGAATACAATTTTTACCCAAATCTGTGATCCGCACTGCAATTCCTAAAGGCCACAAGTAACGATTTTGCTTGTTTTGCAGGTCTTGGTCAAAATTGACAAATACGATCTACTTCAGAGATTCAGTGACCTCAAATAAAATGCATATCAACTATAAACGAATTTCCATCAGTACTTTAAAAATGAATACTGACAGCTTAATCATGTGATTCATTCACAATTATCAATGCAAGTGAAATCCATAAAAATGAACATTCAGGGGTAAAAATGAAAAAGGCCTTTCAACTTAATAAACAAACAAACCAGTACTTTTACAAGTACTTTTGTATATCCATGTTTAAGTTGTGAAGGTTAATTATAAAGAAAATCAGCCCTGGCTGGCGTAGCTCAGTGGATTGAGTGCGGGCTGCGAACCAAAGTGTCGCAGGTTCGATTCCCAGTCAGGGCACATGCCTGGGTTGCAGGCCACGGCCCCCAGCAACTGCACACTGATGTCTCTCTCTCTCTCTTTCTCCCTTCCTTCTGTCTCTAAAAAAGTAAATAAATAAATCTTTAAAATATATATATAAAAGAAAAAAGAAAATCAAACACCAAATTATCTATTTTTTTTTCTGAAAATGTATCATGTCTTATGTGTATTATAACTATTCATCTGTAATTAGGGACCCAGGAGCCCTACCAGCAACCAGGGCTCAAAGGGGACATCAGCTCACTGTCTTTCCCCCTCTCTCCCTTCTTTCCCCTGTGTCGCCCCATTTTCAAGCCCACAGCCCCATGGTGCCACACCGTGTGTGACATACGGGGTCTTCTCAAATACTTCAGCAGTTGCCTGGTCAGTCTTATCCTCTCCAGTCCGTAGGGGACACTAGTAGCCAAAGTCTGAGTTTTATCATCCCTAGGTAAGACCTGTTTTTAAGACTTCTGCTCTTAAAAGGTAGACACTGGTGTTCTGCTCCTTCTTCTTGCCTGAAGCTATGTGACTGCGACATTGGCCATGATCATTTTGGCCATTTCCTTAAAAGAATAGACTATCTTTTTCTCTTTCCTTTTACTATACCCACATAGTTTTCTCTTTCTCTTTGCGCACCCCCCGCAGTTTTATTGAGATATCACTGACACATAACATTGTATTTATTTTAGGTATGTAATATGATTTTGTATATGTATCTATCGTGAAATAATGCCCAAATACGTTTAGTTACTACCCATCACCCCACATACTTCCTTCTTTTGTGTGTTTAGAGAACTTCTGAGATTCACTCTTAGCAACTTTAAACACACAAGACAGTGTTGTTAACTGTGTGTTAGAACCCCAACACTTGCTTCTCTTACAAGGAATCTGTACCTTTTTCGCACCCCCAGCCCCTTCCCCAGACAGAGCAAGACACATGCTGCATGTCACTTTTGCACGGAACCTAAAAGAACAAAACCCTCAGCAGCAGAGAGCACACTGTTCGCCCGCGCCCCACGCGGGAGTCCTGTCGAGCTGGAGGGAACAAGGCCGAAATGGGTCGCCGTGACACCATCCCGCCTGGAGCTCCCCTGCAAAGCGTGTGATCCCCTCTCTCCAACATCTCGGCGGACGACGTTCCAACACAATTATCTTCTCTATGAGAGTGCAATCCATTACTCAGTTCAGATGTGCCAACTTCAGTTTTTTTGTGTCATTTTTGAAGTTCTTACTGAATTTTTCCTGACATTCTGATACATTCTCTGATATCTTCCAAGCCTATAGCAGCATATGGGTTTCACCTGGGCAACAAGAGGCCAAACAAACAACAACAACAACAACAAAAACCCTGCAATAGCCACACGCTTCATCTTTCTGTTGCTTGATGAGGATGCTTCCCTTCCTAACTGAGAAACCCAAATTCTCCACCAGGTAACCTGTCCCTCACACAAAGTCCTTTAGAAAATTATATTGACCTGTGCCAGCAATCTACACACCACTACCAATTTATTTCATTAAATAACCTTTCTGTCTTATGTGACAGAAATTGTCCTAAAATAAGAAAAGCAAACCCACAGATTTGCTCATGCAAGTGGGCAGCCGAGTGCTTCAGAACGTAAGCAGAGCCGACTACTGGGGAACAGACAGATGCCCCCAACACCACGCCTCTGTAGCTGGGCCCCAGGGCTCTGGCCTTGGTGTTGCTTGTTTTGGGGTACACATTTCACACGTAAGGACAAAAGAGCTTCCAGACACCCCCGCCTTATAAATTGTAACCCCAGGGAAAACAACACAAAGCTCTCCTTTCTGACAGTTACATTTTAAAAAGGCAGAGGTAAGGCTTTATTAAACAGGGGTCCCTTTGGGCGTCTCTGGGCCACGCTGGAAGAAGAGTTGTCTTGGGCCACACATGAGATACACAACTCCTGTACTAATGAAGACTGATGAGCAAAAAACAACAACAAACTGTTTCAAGTAAATTTAGGATTTTGTGTCGGGCACCATTCACAGCCATCCTGGGCCACGTGCAACCCACAGGCCGCAGGGTGGACGCCCCCGCGTGAGTCTGATTGGTGCAACTGCACGCTGCTGCACTTGTCTCAGAAGTCAAACCTCCACTACTCGGGTGAGCCCCCCTCGGCTCAATGCGGGGGACCAGCGTCTCTCTAGAAATCATGTGCATTCTCAAAAAAAGGAACTACTGTATTTTTAACAGGTTTATTGCTTGCAGTATGTACCAAGGATAAGCCAAATAATACTCCAGTTGGAATCCCTCCGGACTACAGTGATGCACCCACGGTGTCACATCTGATGCGAGTTGGTAACTATGACAACTGCGCACAGTGGGGGATAACAGAGAGTAAAATAGCGGGTAGCACTAACGTCTATACAGGAAGACAGGAGAGGGCCTCATGCGGGATGTGAGAGCTGTTTTCGTATGTCTGTGCAACTGTTACGAGTAATAGGTGAAAGACTCGGCATTGTATGTCTCTAGCTTACAGTACTCTGAAGATAGTACAGAGGCTCAATAACTCCCTCCTGCACCGAGAGTCAGTCACCTGCCTGCTCTCAGACCGATAGCCAGGAATTTAAAATGACCCAAATAAAACTTAAGGTGAAATATACAGAAACTTGGAAACTACCAAGAAAATCTCCTCTTGAAATGTATTTTTTAATCATATTAAAATTTACAGCATGTGTGACACCTAAGTTGACTTATACCAAGTCTGTTACCTAACCTTTAAATCAATCTAACTTTTCAAAATAAGTTAAATGAGCAAATATGTATACATTAGCGTATTCTGTTTCAAGTTTCAATAAAAATGATTTCTAAATTTTTCCATATTCTTTTGATTTAGTGTACCATAAAAGTCTCCACCATCCATTATACTTTATCCGCCGACTGCCTTAATGTAGCAATTAGAAGTCGATTAGGAATGTCCAGGAACAATAATACTTAAAGATCAATTAGGAACCCATGCTGTTAGGAAGATTAAATATTTACTAAAATAACAACAGTCTGGAAACTAATGGTTCAAACTTCATTACTTGAATACATTTTTTTGAACTGCTATTTTCTGCCTCACTTCACTGTAATTGCAAAATGGGATAGGAGTAGTAAATGTTTTGAACTAAAGTACATAAAAGGCACAAAGCATTTGGGTTATAATGGCCCTTGTTTAGATATTGTACACACAGAATCCCAAACACTTTGTGGTTCAAGTTGATAATGGTCTGACTGAAAAGAAAGCTTTATAATCACATTATTTGAGACTAATTTTATGTAATGCAATTGACAGAAAACAAAGATACTAAGTGTATTTCTTGTGAGGGAAAAAAATTGAAATGTGTTGGAATCTACATTATGACTTGGTGACTTACAGGTTAACAATAATTCCACACTTATGTAAAAATTAAGTCACAAGATACCAAGGAGGTTGTTTCCAATTTTACGCCACTGTAAATGTTGTTGCTATAAGAACAATGTTCGATCTATAATGTTGGTGCATTTATTGTATAGAATATAAAAATGCATTGAATAGCTTTTAAAAGCAGCTTATAGGTATCGTTATTATACCTCCAAGGGTGAGTTTTGTCCACATACAGCAGAACTGTTCCATCAATACTCTATGAATAAAGAAGCAAAGATCACCATGTATATAGTCAGATTGGACAACCACTTAAGTGAGCTGACTTCAAGGGTACTGAGTTGGGCTTGTAAATGAATACATGAATAGAGAAGGAAAGGAAGGAAAGAAGAAATGAAGAAAAGAAGGAAGGAAGGAAGAAAAAAAGGAAGGAAGGAAAGAAGGAAGGAAGGAAGGAAGGAGCAAACAAATGGAGGGACCCAGTGCTGAATACATTTTTCGGCAGGGCCATATCTGGGAAGAAGAATACAGGCCTGTTTGCCATACTGAAGTTGAGTGCAGATAAGCAGAAGGAGTCGAAATAGAGTGAGCATTAAGTTCATCTCCTTCCTCAATGAGTTAGTTCAGGGAGGAGAAAAGAATATAAAGGTCCTTTGAAACAGCCAGCCATTTTAAAGACAAAATTGATTAGTACCTTTTCACATATCATATAAAATTAATGTAAGCCGAATTAAAAGTCAAAATAAGAAATAAAAACTATTAAAATAGTAAAAGAGAAGGCAAATAATATTTTTATAATCTTTCAGCAGAAAATGTTTCTTAAGAGAGCAGAGCCAAAAGCTATAAATGAATAAGTAATATAGGCAGTTATGAATTTGTCCATTACTGTTTGCAGAAGATGTGTACAGAAATAAAAAAATAATAATTCATGGAAAATATTTTGAAGCTTATCAAGATTCAAGATATCTGTTATTTTTTTCTCAAATAGCCTTTTGTTGTGTCCTCTGAAGTGTGAAACGCCAGCCAAATGTGGGATAAATTCCACTTTGTGTAGATGCCTTAAATTTAATGTAAATTGAACGTGTCGGATACAAAGGCTTCTTCCATCTCTCCAATTCTCAAGTTCAAAACTCTAGCGCTAGCCCATTGCTCCTTCCCGTCTGCCCCACGCACAGCCAAGTGATTGTGGACGGTGCTGAGCCTCCCCACCTCCGCACTGTCGCCCTTAAACTGGGCCGTTTCCTGATGTTTTCCTCTAAACCACTCCCACCGCCTCAAGTGTGCGTCTGTGCGCTCACTCTGGGGGCCCCCACCCAGTCTCCCACAACCGCTGCCGGAATGATCTTGTTAAAATGTAAATCAGACAGAGAAAGGAATTAAATCTGAGCAGAAAATATATAACTATGCTAAATACAGTGCAGGGAGAGCTTTAACTGAAGAGACATCTGTGTTTAAACAGCATGAATGATCCTTTGTGAAAGAAAGAGTTTGAATGCAAAAATTAAAAAAAAAATGTGTCACAGCATCTTCAGGTCTCGAACATGCTGGGGGATTTTATTTTTCTTCTCAAGCATCTGGGTATCAACTACTCTTGGCAAGGAATGCAAATAAGATGACAAGGCAACAGTTTTAAATTCCATTATCTCTCTGTTCTTCCCAAGTAATAATTTGAATTTCCACAGTAAAATTGTGTTCTGTGTCTTGTTATTCTAGTAATCATTGAAGACTATATGAGACAAATGAGAAATAATGATGAGCAATAATTTGTTGTGACTTTAGGCTGATTTTTAGTTTTTACAAAACCTTAAGTTATTACAAAAGGAACTCTTGCATTTGGATTTTCCTCGCATCTTGGATATAGTTCCCCATCTCAGTAAACAGCAGCCCCTCACCCTAGTTGCTCAGACCCAAAAGTCTGCAATTAGCTCTTGATTTAGTTTTTTTCCCTCATACTACCAATATAAGCCAATGTTTCAAATTATAAACACTGTTCATCAACACTACAGCTGACACCCTAGCCTGCACCATGGGTGTTATATACTTAAAGGAGTTAAAAACTTATGTCCGTGAAAATTACTGTGCTTGGACATTTACGGAAGCTTTGTCCATGATTGCCAAAACCTGGAAGCAAATGCGAGGCCCTTCGGCGGCATCGGGTGAATGGGTGAGCGGACTGTGGTCTCTCCGAGTAGTGGAAGGTAACAATGAAGCCGTTCAGAAGAACAGTTTTCTCTGAAGTTTGTTTTCTCATTTTCCGGTTGGCCATACTAACTCTGTAGAAATAGCCTCCTTTCTCTTTGGGATATATAGCATTCCCCATTAATGGTTTATTTAACTATTAAATATAAAATAATAAGGAATTAAATAAAGCCTCACTTTGTATTTCTGAAAAACAGCCTATATGATGGGATAAATAATTGTGAGAAAGTGAAGTTATGGTCGACAGTTATGAAGATGACAGCCATGAGTTATCTTGTTCCTACACTCTTGTACATTTTCTGTAGTATATGTGAAATGGTATAAAATTAGCTCATGAAACTCAGAGGAAAAGCAAGAATATATATTGGGAAGGTTAAAAAAAAACCCTACAGTATAATGTTTGAAATATTTTAAAAATATTTTCAAAGAATGAATCCCAAATAAGGCAGGGATGAATAATCAAGGAAGAAAAACTGATATGACCAGAGAAAGGACAATCAGAAAGGTTTAAATCCTTCCCGTCTTCATTTTCAGCCGTGTTTCTTTTACAGGCATGGCAGCGGCAGCTTTACGTGTTTAGCTTGCTGACACGTGGCTTGGTGTCTGGTACCGGTCTGGGAAATTTCTTCCTCGTTATTATTTCTTCAATGATCGGGTCTGTCCCAGCCTAATTCTTCTCTGGTGCAGCAGGAATTACAGTTCTATTAGCCTTTCATTTTGTTTTATATTTCTCTTAATATCTCTCCTGCATGTGCCACACAATTGCCTTTCTGTTGTTTTCAAATCTATTTTTTCAGTTATCTCCTATCTGCTGTTAAATATAATTTATTAGATTTTTTAACAATTCTTATTGGCTTCTCCTTTACAATTACTGGCCATATTTTCTCTTATCACTTATATCCTTAGATTTATTGGTCATCGTTATTCTAAACTTTATGTCTGAAAACACTTTAAGAAAAGTATCTCCCACCACTTAATAGTTTGCATTTTTCTCCTTCTCAAAAAAGTTCCGTGGTCTAACACTGGTGTTAATTTACTGAATTATGGACTTCATTTGTGTGAAAACATCCGTATAAGCTGAGGCTCTGCTTGTCATCTCTCTTAGAAGAGTCGGGCGGGTATTCCCTGCAAAGTGAGTCCGACCGGCACCACTCTTTCCAATCGGAGACAAATATGGGGTGAAGTCGGGCTTTAGTCTTTCAGGACTGAGTGACCTGTTGATGCTTCACCTTTCCTTCCAACGTGGACCTTTGCGTGAGCTTCGGTCAGTAGCCTGGAAAGTTGGTAAACTCTTCCTTCGAATGGGCCCTCAAGGCCCAACGAGACTGGGGAAACCCCTGCGCAGCCTCTCAGCCTCTGACCCTGCTTTCGCTTTTTGAATGAGAAATCATTTCGAAGGGAAGAGGGACCCCAAACACCCAGGTCACCACTCTGCACTTTCCTTCAGTCCCGGATCGCGGCCCCCAAATGTGCACTGCCCTACAGCTTGCCACTCCCCTCGCATAAACTATTTATAAGTTGCCAAGACTTTGAAGAGGAAGAGCTGGTCTGAAAGCAGTCCAACACTGCCAGAAACTGAGTATCATCAAAGATAAGATCAATAACCCATTCGATTTTTAGTTATCGTCCCTACGGTCTAGACTTCTCTCGGTTTTCACCTACTAGGATATTTGATTTTTAAACTGATGAGTTATGGTAAAAAAAAATTTTTAAATAGGTTTTCAGAGCTAAAGGTTAAAATAGATGTTTGGGGTATATTATGTACAAAGTTTCTAATATAACTGGAACATCCCCAAACACAAATACACATTCACAAAATATAGTACAGTAATGAAGCTATAGTGGAACTGAAGAACATTTTCTGCAATATTTGAAGGAAAAAATCATTGAAAAATCAATAATTATAACATTAGCACTCATTCAAAAGGCAGTGATTCATGTCTAATTCATCTCACCATCTCATCTATATTTCACTGTGAACAGAGAGAATGTATGGTTTATAATAAATAAGTTATGGATATGTTTTATATTTAATATATGTGACCTTGATTTAATGTAATTTTTGGCTATCCAATAATGCTGACATTTATGATTTATAACCTTCCCTTCACTTTTTGTGGTCAAAAGGTAAATTTGATTATTCTCAAATGAGTTTTCCCACATAAAACCCAAAGAGTATAAATCTATTAATAAATTTTGTGAACCCTCCTAGACAGGGTAGGTGATAAGAATTATTTCCCAGATAGAATATGTTCCTCATTATTTCCTTCATAGCAGAATATCTATTTCCTAACTATGTTTTTTGCCAAGCACATAAATAAATAAAACTAGCACTTATAACTATAAGCAGTTTTATGTAGACTTGTTGTGGAATAAAAGCACAAGAGCAGATCTTGAAGTACATCGCCTCTGCTGTATTATTTTCTGTAAACAAAGCAGGAAAAGACCAGAAGAGAGGAGCCACTTCAGAGGAAGAGAGGCAGGGAAAACCAGGAGTGGACGCAAGGAGAACCAGGAGCCAGTGAATGCGATAGTTGGATGTGGAGGCAGGGGTCACGTTCTAGAGCCGTGTGATCAGGTCAGGTCCCAGTCTCCTAGTAGGACTGTACCTCTGAGCTCGGTGACCTTCACAAGTGCTCCTCAGGGGAGACAGGAAGGCTACATGGGCTGTGGGTTGAGTATTTCCCTTCCCCCACGTTGGTTAGGCTCTGGTAAATGAGTTCCCATATGGGCGTGACTTTGTTAAGAGGCACAGAACTGGATGAGCCTATTCCATCATGGTGCCATTTTCCCTGTCCCGGTTGGAAGTGGGAGTGGATTTTTCTCTGATCTGCACAGCGAAAATGTGGAGGGACTCCTGGGGGGAACACCACAATAGTGCGGGAGATCCCCACGGCTGGTCTTCCTGTCTCAGTCTGGTCCTCACTAGTCTCCGGGAGTGTTATCCTTGAACTTGGCTCCCAGAGCCGGCCCCAGTGGCTGTTAGTGCTCCTGAGAGGCAACAGTCTCTCGTGGGCCTTCTTCCCAGGTTCAGGGCGAAGGTTTGGCCTTCTGTCTTAATTATCTGATGTTTTTAAGCGAGTTGTTGACTTTCCATTTTTTGGCTTTTCAGTGACTTGCAAACTCTTTACATCTGAACTGGAAACTGGAAGTTGAATATGAACTCTGATTCGTACGGCCAATAAAATGTGCACAGAAGTGATCCCAGTTACTTTTAATAGACAGTGTACAATTCACACACTGTGAGTATAGTATCACTTATATATTATGTAAAAATACGTAATTTTCTGACACATAATTATTGTCAGAAAATCACATAACAATTTAAATGTGAAATTAGATAAAATCAATATAACTCATTCAAATATGTGTTTACTAAAGTTTTACCTAATTTTGGTAAGAGACAGATTTTATTCCAGGAAAACTTATGTGTGGCATTTTATTTAAATGTTTAAAATAGAAAGAACACTTCAAGTTAAGACTGTACAAGGTGGGGCAAAAACAGGTTTACAATTGTGAGTATGTGAAGCAGAGTTTATTTTTTATTACCATTAACTATTGTATTATTTTCCATATGAACAATTGTAAACCTAGTTTTGCCCATTGGAAATGGAAGTATAGTAATAACCAAAATGATCTTTTACAACATTTGGAAAAAAGTTATATCTGTAAAACATTTTCTAATATAAATTTAAATTTTAGAAAAAAACAAATTTTGTAAAGGCAAGTAAACAATATGAAGATAAAGTATTAAAATTTTTGTAAGTTCTCAAAACCTAAAACATTCTTTATCAAATTTTATATTTTATTCTACATACTTATAAACTGGCATTATATCATCTAAAAGCTTCCCAGTTTTTATTATATTTTACTCAATGTTTTATTTTATCTTATAATTATGCCAACTCTAGAGGGAAGATAATCTTAATATACTTAATGGTCTATGCAAATAAAGTGGGATTTATAGATTCTAAGTTATTCTTCTTTCAACATGAAAAACTAAGTTTTATTTCTATCATCTTTATAATGGAAATGTTCTAAATGCAAAGCTTTTGAAAATACCAATAAAGCAAACACGTATCACTAAATTCTTACATGTTTATTCTTTTTTAAAGCCTGACTCTAGTTTCTGGATAGTTCCTCAAATTCTAATAGTCTACAGTGAGTAGCCTGTCTGATCATTAAGCCAATTATTTTATCTTATAAGAACTTACATATGTTTCTACAGCAATATGCTTCTAAGTATATATGATTTTGCCTGTATTACATGTTTATTAGACATACAGACAAAAAGCGTCCTCTGAAAAGGAGTAAGTCAAAAACCACCACTTAGCATAGACTTGGCAGACGATGTAACAAAATAAATGGAAACAGGACCAAGTGTCAGAGACTCTATGTACTCTTTTTGCTAAACATCTAGTTGTGTTCACTTGGTCCAATCAGTGTTCTAATCGGCCCTCTGTGTTCTCGGTGATGGAGAAATTGCACAGCCTGTCCGCGCAGCTTATTCAGCCGGGAGAAGCGTGTAACATGCACTTGGGAAGCACAGCTGCCTGAACAGGGGAACTGGCTGGGCTGGTCCAGGACACCCTCCCGACGGTGCTCCCGTGCTCACCAGTGGCGCACATTTTAACAGGACTGACGTGACTCACCCACCAGCTGAAAGCATCGAACGTTATAGTTACGCACAATGATGGATGCCATTGTCTAAATCGTGTCCTGTGTTACTCTGGTGTAGTCTGTGTGTCTGTATTCTTTTTTTTATTTTGAATTAATCTGGGATTAACTACAAAATACTTTTCTAGTTCCAGCCATATATCCTGATGAAATAATATCTTAACTCTTGTCAGTCTCCTTCCGACTTAAGCATCAGAGATCCAGAGATTTCTCCAAATGGCAGTTCTATTTGTTGTGCCAGAAATCACGGGTGAGCTTTATGAGATCTTTACTCCTAGTACATTAAACCAAAATAAAACTGTTTTAGAACTGAAATTTTTTCACACTATATACATCAGATTTCCATTGACATGCACTCTAAGCCCATCTATAACTTTTAGATCACTGGTTTCGGGGAGTGTTGAGGCGGAAAATCACATAATTTAAAGGGAAGTGTTTTAAGATCTTAGGCTTTAATTTTGAAACTCCGAATCATGTATCTTAACAGAAG
Organism: Phyllostomus hastatus; assembly: GCF_019186645.2. NCBI lineage: Eukaryota > Metazoa > Chordata > Mammalia > Chiroptera > Phyllostomidae > Phyllostomus > Phyllostomus hastatus. The sequence goes on along the minus strand of NW_025333607.1, from coordinate 18,464,390 downwards.
ATACCAGACAGGAAGCGTTTCTCTGTGCTCTGGAAGGTGTACATTTTCCCCACCTTCTTTAAGGCAGGGCATTTATTCGTTTAACTCCCCAATCTATGTAACATGTAGTAAAATTCCTGGCTACAACTTACTCACAAGCCCTTGACAGAGAATTGGTGATGGCCTGATCTATTTTGAAATTGCATACGAACAAGAACAAAACAAAGCTGGAAAGTATATGAATATATACTTAAATCAGGCTTTTCCAGTTCAAAACCACCTGAGGCTTTTCTACATCTTCTCTGACGTTTGAATACCTGTGCGGGACACACCCAGGTTCAAGTTCTCACAGACGCGGGGCTGTGTATTGGACTGGAAAGCATTCGAATCGATGGTGCCACTGGACAGCAGCAATGTGACAACTGATGCACTGTGGAGACCACGGTCCATTGACTCTACATGCCTAACTACTGTCAATAGCTTTTTTTTAATGTCTCATTTTTTTTTATCTGCACATACGATGTTTAGTGAAATAGCACAGTTTTATTTGCCCAACATACAGCGGTAGGCAAAAGGAGGCTTACAGTTGTGAGTGTGTGAGACACAGATTTTATTCTGATGTTATTATTTATTAATTATTGTATTATTTTCCTTATGAGTAATTGGAAACCTATCTTGCCCACCCCTGTATTTTATGCTCGAGAAATCAATATTAATTACCTAGTGTAGACTTAATAAGTTTTCCATTGACTGGAATGTCTTAGTGCTTTATTTTAACCAATAACATAAAGCATGTGTGACTGTATAAAGAGACAGATGCACTGATCGTTATGTTTGTCTGAATTCTTAGTTATTAATAAGTCATCTCATTTACTGATATATCGGTGCACATGGGGAAATTGTCAGTTGATATGCAACGAATGAGAAGTCCCCAATGACTAAATCCACCCCCTCACCTCCAGATCAATTGAATCTTTAACACAGAGAAATCCTTTTATAAATTATGAAAGAAATCTATGCATCTAAGAAGGCTGAAGGAACATTTTAAAATCATACTGTTAGGAAGTTTTGAGAAGTCGTGAGGGTTAGTAAGTGTGGGCATTGACTTGTTCTGTATCTCAGAGTCAGCTGCTCCATTGCTCTGTCTACACGAAGTGCATTTGATACAAAATCCACGGGAAAGAGTGGGCAGGGAGTCACAATTTACATGGTGGAATAATCTCAACGAAATTTCTTAGGTTTTCTAAGTCAGTGTGGTCTTCTACAAAATAAGCATGACTATAGCTACACCGTCGCGAGAGTCACATATAGTCTGGTTGGTAGGACAGAAAGCAGATACTCATCAAATGGACCAAGTCTTTCATAGACCTCAGTTTCAAGCCAAAGGGGTCGGGGCACTGACATGTGAAAATAGGATGAACTGGAAAAGAAGATTGTAACTTGTGGTCGCATTGACACAGGGGAGTTTTCTCAGGACGTAAATCAATGTGGTGTTCTACTCTGGGTAACACAGCGTCCTCAGGCCAGTGGTTAGGTCAGTGATTTTTACCGGGTGCGCACAGAATTTTTAAAACATGCAGTACCTGATTATTTACTCAGAAGCACTGACCTCATTTCCCTTAGAGTGTCAAATTAAAAAATGACAACAGCCAATTCAGCAATAGCCAACTAATGTGAAAAAATCAAAATTCTGCCTAGTTTTTGTCAGATTGGCAAAAAAAATTTTTTAAAGCTTTTCTATCTGCTGCAGAATTTAGTAATTAGTTTATGTGTGCTATGCTATAATAAAAGGTTGAAAACTGCTGGATTAGATGAATCCCAGAGAAATCCTGGTTTATGTAACGAACAAAACATAAAAGAGAAAATGGCACTACATTTATTCTAAATTTCAGATATCAGACTTCAGTAACCTTATTAATTGAAAAGATAGGATGAATGAGTTATATCTGGAAAACTGATGCACTCATAATCTGTTTTATATTAAAATAATTATGACAAAACCCAGATATTGACAAATGATATTTTAAATATTAGTCTTAACATATGACAAAAATGGTGATATAAATTATTTGAACATACAATTACCCAAGCATTCAAATAGTCATCCTACACAAAAAGGACATATATATTACATAAGTCCTAATAGTGAGTGAATATTAGGAATCAAGTCACTGGTAAAAATTTTTAAAAGTAATTGTCAATTAAATGTTGAATTAGGGAACTATCTTTAAAAGCGCCATATTATGGAAGCTTTGACAAAAAGAAGACTAAACCATTTGACTAAAAACAGCAGAAATTGGTGTGTCAAGACAAACCAACCAAAATTATTTTGGTTTAAAACAAAATTGAAGGACAAATGGGAAACTCAGTAAGGTATCCTCAACTAATACTACATGGCTGTTCATAATGCAGGATATATATCATTTGCTAAGCTAAAAACTCACAAATTAATAAGTGATTATAATAAGGTCTCTCCTAACAATAATAAAGTAGACTAAGGGAAAGACACATTTAAAGATATCTTATTAAACATTACAAGGGATTCTTATCTTCAGAATATTTGAGATCATCCCAAGGAGATGCATCATGAAAAATTATTGAAAGATTTTATTATGAAATTTAGGCATTCCTTAAATGATACGTAGTTTGTCTACTTCACTTCGGAAATCAAGCACACAAATAAATGCATCTAGTAGCCTCTCTAGTCTGTTGCTAAGAGACAACAAATTATATGGTTTCAGAACTGGTGAACAGAGAGGATTAGTATGTACTATACAAATCACATCCTAAAAAGAAGAGGAAGGAGAAGCAAGTGGATTTTTATCGAATACAAGGACTGCAAATTTAACTGCCTTCACGAATACGAGACTCGGCAGTACAAGCACACGTACGATAGGCAGGCATGAGCAAGCAGGAGGGTGATTGGAACTGAGAACTTTTTGGAATTCTCCTCTTTTCCAAAACGCAGAGGCCTCGTAGCGGCTTTGCTTGAATAGTAGAAAGCCTACTTACTTGGTTAAACTTCCAGCACCTTAAAGCAGTTTCCTAAAATAGCATCCATCATAAATCTTCTTCAACACACACCAATTCCAAAGACGTTAATAAGCAATTTGGCAACTTGAGGAAAGACCCATTGAGGCTGCAAATATTCTTCTAAAATCATATTACAGAAGTCATTTTCAGACTATGGAAATACAAGATCTGCCAGGTGCACTACGATGGGAAGGCAAACACTCATAGTGCTGAGGTTTCCCTCCGTAGGCTCCTCCTCTCTGTACGTTTAGTCTTGATAAATGACACCCTCCTTTCCTGACCTGCCAGGCTGCAAACTAGAAGAAACTATCCCAGAAGCCGTCTCTTTTCCGTATGTAATTTGTTCCCCATTTGCAAACTGATTCCACCACGTTTAAGATTCACCACCTGCTTTTGAAGTCATTACAAACCACTCTTTATTGGTAGTATTAACTCTTGTCACCCCACCCCGCAACCCCGCCATCACTATTGGCATTTACTGGCAATCCAAGTTCTTTACTAATTGCCATTGATGAAATTATGCAAGATAAAAACAAAAGAGAGAAGAAATCTCTTTTTTTGTAGTTGTCATAGTCCTTCTTTCACAAGTTCAACAGCAAAGGTGTAAGAGCCTCACGCAAGCTTGAGGTTTGAAGTCTCAAAGATCTGTGGCCCAGGAGGATGAAGCACTGCCTCAGGAGCGAACACTGGCTAAGAAGGCCTCCCAACAGGGGTCATGCCACGGAGGACAAAATAGACCTGTTCACTATTCAGCCACTGCTTGCTAATTCCTCCATTGCCCAGAGCCTAATGGACATAGTTAAAGTCACAAAAAGGATCAACATCACTACAACCGATAATGATTCTCTGTCTTTTAACATTTTAATAATTAGCAGTTACGTTATTGCATGCACAAATGGGCACACTACCCATGGAATGAATTGTGACAATTAAAGATGCGTCACCAATTTAAATCAAATGTCTGATTAAAACTTCCCAGGTAAAGAATTAATAATCCTGATTGCGCTTTGTGACTATGAGCCATGAAAGCACATGAATTATTCACTGTAATTAGGATTCGACGCATACTCACGAGGTCAAGTTTACATTTCATCGTCGTTTCTCCATTGCTTTTAGTGAGTGGTAATGTAATGTCAGTAACTTTTCCTGATGCAATATCCCCTCGCCGAACTGTGGGTTCAAAGTGGATATTAAACATCTATTGCCTTAGTCTCCATCTGCCCCCACAGGCCCTGCTCTGCTTGCCTGTCCACCCCGGGGGCTTCTGGGAGTAGGCAGGGCTATTTCCCTGCAACTGCAGAGCTCAGGGATTTCTGCACCGCTGTCCTCCTGCCGCTTTTCCGGGCGGCTTCCGCCCGAGGACGGTGCGTGCTGTACTGCACAGCTTGTACCTGCCAGCACTTTCCAGAGCCCCAGGGTGGCAGCAGCTGCTCCCAGCTTGGAGTCGGCCATGGCCTGTGGGCCCTCAAGAAATACTGCTTAACCTGGGAATCTCAGAAAATATTTGTCAGCTACTTCGCATCATGGTGTTAAGCCCTGAAGGTCTGAAAGAGTGGCCGTGGGAGCCTTAAAACAGCCCATGGTGAGAACATGTACACCATGGAAGCACGCATGTGGTATAAATCAGATTCAGTTCATGATTTTTCTGAAGGGGGTGTGGTTTTTAAACGTTTACCTGATTCAAATCTATCACCAAAATTCCCTCCTCCAAAACCCCCTAAAATCAACCACTGAAAAACTGCCACTGAGTTCAGAAATGGGAACTTGTATGCCATCACTAGTGTCTCTCTTTTCTCACCAAAATTGGGTGCACATAGAAAAAAGTCAAACCAACCAGTCATAACAACAGCCAAAAATCCCACTTCTCCACCCTCAGCCCAAAACAAAGGACCCCCTTTGCACTGGAGCATGAAAATACAAGCCTGAATGTATTGACTGCCAACTGTTCTACAAACAACCACATTCTGAGTTATTATTTGTAGTGTCTAATGAAACTTTATTACAAAAGTATAGATTTCTTTAGTTCTCTCCCCCTCCTCCCTCCCTCCCTCTCTCTCTCTCTCTCTCTCTGTCTGTCTCTCTCTCTTTCACTGTTGCTAGAAGTCAAATGTTCTTGACTCTCAGCCCAGCAAATTTCTTTTAATCCATTTACCCTGTTCCTCGGGATTAATGTTCCTTGTTCTCCATCACAACTTCCCTGTTGTCCTGATATCGCTACAGGACGGAATCATCGGAAACACTGAACCAAACACTGCCTCCCATGTACACAATGGGATTGCAATTCTGATACGGATTCTGAAAAAGAAAGAGGGAGGGCCTACGGATCTCGAATTCTGGAGATCCCATGAGAACATAGAAGTTAACTGAAATGGAATCTGACTTGATTTTTGATACCTGACTGCAGCCCTGAAGCACCAACACGTCTCTTTCTGCATCTTTTCCCAAATCAGGGCAAGCTGATAAGAAAATTGCAGTGTCCCCTTGCTGTGACACATAAAAATGCCCGAGCCCCTCTCCTGTCCCTTCTCTCTCAAGTCCTCTTCTGACCTGCCTTGCTGCTTCTGAACAGTCCCATTGTGTGAATGAACAATTCTGTCACCGCCGTGACATCTGAAGCAAATTGCAGAGGCAGGGGGGAGTCTTGGGGTCTTTCTTGTCTCAATAACATTTCAAAATACTTACGGAGGCCAATTGGGCTGGATGTGGTCCAATAATAGAAAACAATAGCTCAGAGAAATCCCGTAAAGAAACGTTGACTTGACTGGGATTCATTCATCAATGAACAACTCGTAGGACAGGGCTGCATTACACTTTGTCCGTATTCTTCCGTGCAGCGTAAGGTGCGCCTTGGTTCGAAGGATGGTATCCTCGTGTCCATCCTGGGACTGGTGTCCAGTAAGAAAAGGATGCAATACTCAAACCTGCACAGCCAGGAACTGCGTGCAGAGAGAGGCCTTGGCCTACCTCGTTTTAGCATTGCACCTTCTGTTATGCACAACAGGGTCTGATCTATCATGTTGAACACAAGAAAGCAGTGAGTAGAAAAGACAGAGTATCCTATTAGAAATGCCATAAATATTTGATGCGTATTTAGAAAGCAAGGACTGCCCTCTGGCCGAGAACAGAGGTGATAGAAGAAGCAACAGGACTGTTCAGAGAAGAAGACACCTTTGAACTAGGACTTGAGAAATGCACAAGAATTCCAGCAGGGAAATGGGCAGAAAATGGAGCTGGAGGTAAGAAATGGCATTCTAAACCTTGTGCATTTTAAGCAAGTATGAATGCCTGAGAATTCAAATCTGATAAAATACGGAAAAAAATGTAAGAGTCAGAAGCAATTTGAATGAATCCCAGGAACATAATATTCAGGAAAAGTAGACAGACTTGAAAAAGTATGCACGAGATAATTCTAGTATAAAACTGAAAAAGGCTTTGAAGGACTCTGAACATGGTGTCCCTTGGTGGGGGCATGTTAGTGAGCCAAAGGGTCGCAAAGAGGATTCTGTTTCTCAATTTGGGTGCTGACTTAACAAATATATTCAGAATATAAACATTTATTTGTAAAGGACCCATGGACAAAGCCAAAGCGGGTAGGATTGAGGGTGGGAGGTGGGGGTGGGGGTGGCAGGGGGGATTGGTGGGGGTAAAATTGGGACAAATGTACTTGAACAACAGTAAAAAAAAAGAAAAAATATATATGAAAGCAAAAAAATTATTTAGTTATATATTGTGATTGAAATAGTTTTTTAAAGGGTGCTATATTTAATAAAGTTAACTTTCAAATTTAAAATACTTATTGACAGTCATATTTTGAGTTAAGACTTTATAAATATTTAAGTTTGGTTAAAGATTGAATTCATATTGAGTAACAGTGGGTTGCACAATCAGAAGCCAGAGTGGTAGGTAGTTGGGACGAACTACAAAACAGTCCTAAGAAGTTAAGTGTGCCAAAACTACACGCAGAAGTATCAGAGTGGTACAAACATGATTCAGTTTCACCAAAACGAATCTGAAATGGACATAGACAGCAAAGGTAGGTGGCGTGCAGGTGACGCCGTGGTTTGCCACTGGAACAGCTGGTTTAAATAAACCGGAAGGCAGTTTCCACAGCAAAGCGCTAGTAGAGAGCAGGGGGAATAACCTCATGAATCAGGCCCTTTAGATACTAACGTGTCTTGCAATGTAATGAGGTTAGGCAGAAGAGAAAGAGCAACCCAAGGCTACTGAACCTTCTAGCGATGGATGCGAAAGATGCTAATATAAGGCTAATAATCTAAGGCCCTGGAGGCTGTACGTGTGGGCATGAAGGGCTTTCAGGACATGCTTGAATTCTGCTTTTCCCTGTAGTTTGGGAATCTAAGAAAAACAGAAACTGCTTCGTGTTTGGAAAAAGTTCAATTACATCAATGCCTCGGCGCCTTTTGGGGAAAGTCAGCCATTCACTGCACGGCGCTCGGTCTCTATTTCAAAGGGGCCCAAAGGTGTTATAAAAAGTGGTAATTAGGTTCATCAAACTGATTTGTATAGACTTTTGCCTGAAGCTACGGCTTATTCATTTCAATAAACTCAGTGATAACAGGCTTAAGCTGTACTTATTTTCTAAAGAAAAGTCTCTTGACCATAATACAGTCTGGCAGCAAAGCGGGCAAATCTTCAGCTCCTCTCCATTCGAAGTAGAGAAATGAGCCATCTGAGCTGGCGGTACGTCGGGAGGCACTAACTGTGCTTCCACTTGGCACGTTTCCTGGGCACAAGCACCCGGTGGCACAGGAGGGCCGCCTCCGTGGCATTGGAAGGGGACGTGCAGTCAGTCCCACCTGGATGATCGCAGGAGCCCGAAGGACTGCCGCGGGTTCCTACCACACGCGCTAAATACAGTGCTGCTCCTTGAATACACATTTTCAGCTCTCTGAAATGCTCTAGTGCTACTCTCCGGCCAGTACTGTGTCTCGTTTTGCCCTGCGGGCTTTGCCGCCTCTGGCAGGGAGGTTTGCACACGGGAGTCAGAAAGTGGGGCTCTCTCATCAAGTCCCCCAGCCCTTCCTGGTTACCTGCCTGCTTTGCCACGCTTTAGAGTGACATGTGTCCCTTCTTCCCACCTAGCAGTTCCCTGAATGTAATCTGGTTCCTACAGGTAGATAAAAAGAAAGAAAGAGACTTCCATTGCATTGACCTATTTAAAAGAAGACAAAGTCTACCAATAGGAGTGAATTAGGCATGCACTGAATTTTGGCTATGCCCCAGGAACCGCCCCCTCCCCCAAATAAGGCCTTAATTTCTCTGCAAAAATCATATTAAGCAATTATCAGTGGAAGGCTTCCTATATATTTCTATATTTCTTTCTAAAAGTGTATGACAATGAGGAAATTAATCCTGTTTCATGAGCGTTTCTGCTCTAGTTGACCTTAACAGATCAAATTCACTCACATACCTTGTCCCCCAGAGAGACATCCCAAGGACCCGCACAGTCTCTGCCTAAACCCATTCACAGTCCAGCTTCAAGTCCACACCTATTATATGAATGAGTCTCATTGGAAAAATGAGTATTTATCGTAATGACTAAAGGAGCTGGGTTTTAAAGACGTTTTTAAACCCTTTAACTGTGATTCAATAATAATATTGTATCTTACATGAGAGGAGATTAGAGAAAAACCAAAAATTAAAGTTATGTTCTTCTTGACTAATATATGAATAAAGCTTTTACATAACCTTTTATATACAAAGACTGACTTTGATTTAAAGGGCGAGGGGATAGCCCACGTTTATCAACATTGCACCTTTACATCGGGTTTACAAAAGGCTGCAGAAGGATAATGCATAAACATACGGAGAGGGTGAGGCACCCTTTAGCTCACCCAAATGCACTGTTGTGTAGCAATGCTTCCGTCAGTCATTTGTTGATAATGGTATCTGCTTCCGTCCCTCTTGGGAGCCAGAAAAGTCAGATTGTATATGCATTAGTGGATTAATGCTTCGTCTCTCCAGAATAAACACATTCTATTATTGTAAATTAATTGGAAGAAAACAGCACAGCCACGGATAAAAAAAAATTAAAAGACCGGTTTTAGGATTAATGCACAGGGTGGACAAAAACATCGTATTTGTAATCGGAATCTTTATATGAGGGAATGTCAAAGACAAAATTAGGCAATTACCAAGCAACAATGAAAAATGCAGAGACGCCTCCTCTGAGTTAGGGCCCACAGCCGCTCCAGCGCGTCCCGGAGTACCCACGGTCTCTATTACAAACTTGGCACGAAGAATAATGTTTGTGAGTTATAACTAATGTAACTTGAAGGGTCTGATTTTCTCCGCTTTATGACCAGTAACCTACAGGTAGGCAGAGTATCCTACAATTAAGATGCGGTTCATAATGTAGAACTGGTTAACATTTAAAACACAGTTTGATGTTACTTAGTGTGTTTACTTGAAATCTGGAAATAGTCTTCAGGAAATAAGAGGATAAATAAAAAAGACAAGGCATGCCTTTTAAAAGTATATTTGAAATTATTAATTTGGTTTCATTTTCTCATGCTATTCACATAGCTGATTTGGATATTACCAATGTGAAAGGATGAAGAACAAATAATTTTTATATAAATATAGCCACTTATTTCCTGGAATTGATATATTTTTAAATGATGCCAAATCTTAATGATGAAATAAATAATTCTTTATTTAAGGTACCTTTTTCCACTGGAGCAAATGGGGACATAAAATATATTTGTAAATGGAACTATTAATAAACATATTTGTGAACTGTTAAGACTCAAATTTCAAAAGTTGATTGCTATACATTCATTTCCCTGCAGTAACTACACTGCAAACTTTCTTGTTGGATAAAATCATCAATAATGTTATGAGGGGTTGATATCATTGATGTAATTGTCTGTTATCTGGGGTCCATGGGATGCTTTTGATTGAGATGTTTTATGTTTTCATGAGTGAAAGGACAAGTCAGAGGAAATTAATTCTTTAGCAGATAATGTTGTCTGAATATTAATTTATTTATATTTTAAGTATATACATATTGAAAAAACATATTGAATATATTCAAATAAATGTGGACCGAATATATATTTTCAATATATATTCAAATTCTATTCTCTCCATGTTTATTTTAGTAATGGAAACTATCATCTTGAGTTTTACACCCCAACCAGCAAACCTTGAATCTCTATAACTATGAAACTCTTACTATGAATCTCTATAACATAGTAAGTAAGTAACTATGTTCTACCAAATAAAATATGAACAGAACTGATGGGTGCAACTTGGGTGTAATAACTTCAAAACAAAGTTATACACCTCTCACTGCCTCTTCCCACCAGCCCTGCCTATGGAACCAGATGTGATGGTGAGTGCTTTTGACAAGATGGAGAAAATCCATACGTGCAGGATCTGTAGAGCAACGGGGTAGTGAGAGATCTAGTTTCTTTTTTTTTAAAGATTTCATTTATTTATTTTTAGAGAGGGAAGGGAGGGAGAAAGAGAGATCGAGAGAAACATCCATGTGCGGTTGCTGGGGGCCGTGGCCTGCAACCCAGGCATGTGCCCTGAGTGGGAACCGAACCTGCGATGCTTTAGTTCGCAGCCCGCGCTCAATCCACTGGGCTACGCCAGCCAGGGGAGATCTAGTTTCTGAATGACTTCAGGAAGCAGAGCTGCTCAGTCCTGTCAAGGACTCCTTCTCCCAATTTTCAGTAAATTCCACCCTCCCCGCCCCCCAGTGAAACAGCCTCACTTCACACCTTTATGGCTTCTTCCCCTTCTTTTTCTCAGCGCATGCGTCAGCAGCACCTAAGGTGACTGTCCAGCCAAGCAAAGCGCGCCCCTTCGGTGCAAGTGGGGGAACACTGAGAGGGCAAAATCAGAATTCTCTCATGCATGCAGGAGAGAGGAAAAGTGTCACTCACGGGAAGATAAGCACTTCCATGCTAATTAGCCTAAGTGGCAAAAACACCAGAAAGCTTAAAAGATAGCTGCAAATTTAAAAAAAGGGGGCATACTTGAGTTTTGTTTACTTGTTGTATGAAGGTTGGAGTAAGGCATTTAGTAAAAGCAATTCAGAGGAAAACAAACTCTTAAAGTGATATTTATTCTGTGATTAGTGCATATATTTGAAGTTGCAGTGGAAAGGTTAATTATGGATAGAACTTCAACTAGTTTTCCTTCCCTATGAGAAGCTTTGATAATCTTAATGAATTCATATTGGTGGTTATATGAAAATCCTAGAATGGCTATATTTCTCTGCCGATCATACCTATACAATAACTGATAATTTTCAAGACTAAAATAAAATATTTTAAAGTGTTAAAGGATAAATTACCATATGGCCTACCTTTTCCTATACTTAAGTGGCAAAAATTAGTTTTTCTTACCCCCTAGAATAAATTGAACCGTCGATTCCTAATTGAAGTGTGTGTGCTTGAAGTGGTGAGTCTTTTTATTTGAAATTTATTCACATCATATTTTAGAAGTAATTGTGGTTGACTCAAATCTTCTGGCTTTGCTGAAATTCTGCTCCCATGGTATACGAACCAGAGTGAGACTTCAATTTTCTCTTTTGAATTGAGGAATAATTGAGGACAGTTTTGAAAAGGAGTCAAGTGCTTGTTTTGTCTGAATAATCCTGCAATTTTGTTTTTGAGTGTAGCATTATGGAGGATGTGTTTAACGCTGATGAGCAAATTGCATTTAAGCCAGAAATGTAAGCAGGGTTTGCAAATAAAAGAAGTACAGTGGGTAAAAGTGATAGAGCTAATTAATGTGGATCCATTCCAATGGGAAATTGTGGTGTTGGCACTTATGAAAGAAACTATATGGCTCAGAACGCAGAACCTCAAATGATGGAGATGAACCAAGATACTGAAATACACAGCAGCCATAAAGCCAGGGGTATGTTAAGTTGCATGATCAATTAATACTATTGTAGATTTTATTAAAATTGATATTAGGTTCCATTTTATGAGCAAGGTATGGGGCTAAGATATTACTTTATTATTACTGAAATTTTTAAAATGCACATTAATATATTATAATGAAAAAATTCCAAGTATGCGCCCTGGCTGGCGTAGCTCAGTGGATTGAGCGCAGGCTGCGAACCAAAGTGTCGCAGGTTCAATTCCCAGTCAGGGCACATGCCTGGGTTGCAGGCCACGGCCCCCAGCAACCGCACATTGATGTTTCTCTTTCTCTCTCTTTTTCCCTCCCTTCCCTCTCTAAAAATAAATAAATAAATAAATAAATAAATAAATAAATAAAATCTCTTAAAAAGATTTTTGAAGCATAAGGATATGGTGTAATATATATTTTTTAATTCCAAGTATAATTTCCTCACTGTTAGCAAATCAGGTATAGTATATAATTATTTCTAAAACTACCCTAAATAGTCAGTAGGTGTGACTTTTAAAGATGTTCCCCCACATCCTTATGGTAGAAATACAACTATTCACACTTCAAAAGTAAATAACAATGAGAGAGAGAGGGAACAGACACCCAGCATATATTTAAGCTTTGTTCTGTTTGTCTGTTTTTCTTTGTGAGGGTGGGCGTGCACCTTTATTAAAGTGGTTGGAGTGGGATTACTGTAAGAAACAAGACAAATGGACAATGGATTTGTTAAAGAATCTTTGAATTCTTTAATTTTCAGATGAGTGGCAATCCCCCAAAGAAATGCAATTCAATGAAATGTAACATAATATGCCAATGACTATAAAAGCTGGCTTGAACTTGACTTCTTTATCATTATCAGGTTATTAATACTTACCAGCTTTTATCCTGCATTTTATTTATCCCTCATCATAGTGATATAATCAAATTCTTATATTTCCTCTCCCCAATCTTATATGTTTCCCATTTGTTAATCTTCAGAGGAGAAGGAATCTTAGATAAAAATAAGCTAAGGGAACAAAATGGCTGAACTTTACAGATAACTGGTTGAGCATTTATTTGAATTAAACATTTAAATGTGGCTAATTAACTCATTAACCTTTACATTAAAAATTCTATTTCACACTGTGTACTACACTGAGTTCAGCTGTGGTTCAGGTGTTACTTAATTAAATCTAAGGCAGAGACATTTGTTCCAAGATTCTCTATTAATTCATTTATTAGGAGACCATATACATTCACAACCTTGCCCAGATACCTTTTGCTATTATTTTATTATTAAACAAGTTTCACCCTCAACAATATACTTCTTTAATAATTTCACCAAAAACACAAATCTTTTTTCTACTACTATAAGGCTATTTTAAATCAAAGACTAAATATTGAGTCTTTAGAAAGACTTAGAAAAGACTAAATAAATCAAATTCAAGCCTCATGGCTTTCAAATATAAGCATGACTGGGATTCCATATTCATTATCCCAGTTATGGCTCTGTGATCATGTTAGAACTAAAAAGAATAATCGAAGAAAAAATGGTCTGGGAAAAATAGTAAACAAATTTTTAAAATCAAAGAAATTAGGAGAAAAAAAGTACTATAAATAAAATCAGCAATTAAATAGGCCTTATTTGCCTTATTTGCCTAAATATGCATGGTGAGAGAACAAACATGAAGTTGACTGATTATTCTCATTTTTGCAGCAGTTAAGAGAAAGTCAGCTAAGAAAAAAATATCCATACGTTTTTGTTTGTTTGTCTGTCTGTTTACGTCGCCCTAACCCGATCCGTTCTGCATGGAGAAGAAAGGCCAGGTAAATCTTGAGAACAAAAAATAAAATGGATTAGACAACCGGCAGGGTGAAATAGATGAAGAAGCTGGAAAACACTATTGAAGATATAAACTCAGAAAATAGCCTTGACATGGTGAAGAGAAAAACTTTCCTCTGACATAAGAATAAAACACTGAGTGAGTAAAGACACACAAAAGACATTTTTAGTTGGAAATAAAATAAGCTGAGGAATTTATACTTTATGACACCAACCTTTGGAGTATAATAAAAGTGATAAGACGCCAAAAGGCAGAATTGGCCTAGAAGTTCAAGGAACATGAAATAGATTTGAAAAGCTTTGCTGTGGGACAGAAGCAAGACTCAAGGTAGAATTCATTGTAAAATGCTAAAGAATACAAAGACAGATTTGATTCATCTGTGATAGATTTAGGAAATATGATTATATATGTGCATTATATATAAAATATGTATATGCATATGTGTGTATATACATATACATATACATACATATGTATATATATTTTTAACTATAGGCCATGGTTAGCAGTCAAAGAATGAGAATTCCAGACGGGATCACTACCCCACTGGCGGTATTAAACATTCCAGGGAGAGTCCAGCATTCGAATAGCCTCTTTGTCTTAGCCTTTGAGTGTTTTTACTATGCTCCGTCGAGATGTGGATGTTTTTGCACTTTTGCTTCCTTCGAGGTGGTTGAGCTTCTTGGATATGTAGATAAATGTTTTTCAGCAAAATCGATGTAGTTGCCAGCCATTGTTTTCCTCAAATATTGTTCCTGCTTCTGTCTCTTTTTCCTCTCTTTTTGGCATCCCCATTATGTGAGTTTTGGGGTACTTTCAGACATCTCTTGTTTCTCTGAGACTCCTAGTTTTGCTGCATCTTATTTTCTGTTTTTAGATTACATTATCTTGATCTAGTAATCTATTGATCAATTTTCAAGTCGTCTTCTGCCGGTCAATGAAAACATGTTTTTTCAGCGTCGGCTAAAGTATGAATTTTGTCTCACATCCCTTTATAGTGAAAATAACATAGAAACAGGCAGGTGATTCAATAGCACTTGCTTTGTAAGTCTACTGAACAAATAAATGTATAATCTCTGATCTTGATCAAGGTATTAATTTCTAGCATACTGAACTATCTGACACCCTTTTTATAAAAATACGCTTGTGTCCCAACTAAATCTCTATTTGTACACGAGAAAACTTTAGCAGTCTTAGCAATTACTTCTGATACAAGAATTGTATAAATTCTCATTATTCACATTAGCCAATGTTGTATGAAAGGCAGTTGAATGGGGTTATTTATCCACTTCTCCTGGGGGCGGGGGCACTACATTATATTATGCCTCAGAAACCCTGTCAGTTTTGAATAGTGAAATATCATTTATAGTGGTAGATATATATTCTATAACTGAAGCATAAAATTGCTCAAGGGTTTCTACATAGTGTTGATTCAAGAACGAGCTTTTATATAGATACAGTTTTGCTCAGGCTCTGGAACTTACTCTAAAATAATTCCAATTATACCGAGTCTTTTGTCCCCAAATCATACCCATGATCACCGTTGCGCATCCACCCGTCCTGATGTATTGACTCAGTCCGTCTGCTGACACATGATGGAGTTTATTTGGCTGGAGAGCAGAATGCCTGTGACAGTATATTTACAGTTCATTTAGTTCTGTTTTCCTACCGCTGTTTTGTGATTGGCAGATTCACGGCCATGTTTTCAAAACTAAATCAGAATTCACCCAAGTATTCTGTTCAAAGGACATAAGAGAGAGAATGCTTGGAGTTTGACCTGCTTTTTCTGTGTAGATTTTAGTGATACTCATTGTCAAATCTGAATTTAAAAGCACACATGTACTGAAGGAATAATTCTGTTCTTATTGTATACAAACTTTTTTGGGGTAGTAGAAATGAATACACAAAAACCAAAAGGAACCAGCTATGGGCTATGAGAACACTGCAGAACTCCACTTAAGAAAAAGGGAAGGATTAGAATTTTTAGTGTTTTACATGAACTACCTTAAAATAGAACACTCCATGTCCAAACAAATACATCAGTTTGAGAAAGATATTTAAATAATGATACTTTGCCTTCTTATTGTTATTTTCAGTATTACTTTTGTTGTGAAGGTTTAATTAGAACAACAAGAAACAAAGTTTAAACCATTAACGTATATGTTCATGCTTCCAATTTTGATTAAAATGCTAGAAGCCTTAGAACAAGTTTGCTCTCATTGTCCTTATTAATAAGATGTGAACAATAACACACATCCTGACTGATAGATTTGGGGTGGGGTTTATTTTAAATATTACCTATGAACACATTTTCTACCCAAATAGAAATTTAGATAGTTTAGTCTTTTTATTATTTCTGTGATAATGATTTAGTAGCCACACACAGTGTAGTGTTATGTATTAAGCCTAAAACTACTCAGTTTCAAGTACATGGTATATTCACAGTAGCTATTGAGAGAATGTTAACTGTGTTCATGTCTGCCAGCACCTTGTATGTTTTCAAAATGGCAAGTGAGCAAGCAAGTTTTCCTACCCAAATGTATTAAATATTTTAGAGTTAGAGAGGAATCTAATAAAATCTATTCACCCATCTTACCATCAGGCTAATGTAGCCAAAGAAAGTAATAATTCAGGCAAGGCAATTTCTCTTCCAGACTGTGTCATTATGTGCAAATGCAGATTATTTTATAATTGTCGTTGAATTACTGGAATTATGTTTCCTTGCTTTATGTTTACAAATTATTCTTCAAGGACATATCAGGCCCGAATATGATTTATTCAGTAAAGCCTATCTCCCTTTAGAAGTTACCACTGGGGGGAGTGGTCTGGTTACTAAAATTGCTCAGGTGTTTACTGCATTGTGTACAGATGGAGATCACAGATAACTGAAACTGAGCAAACCGTGCAAACTGAACTTGAACAGGACGTCTGTCTATGTACCGTCTTAGCTGAAGAAACATTTCCTTGATCGTTGGAAGCAAGACAGAGGATGAGGTTAAGACTGGGGATGAAAATGTTAGTTGGGGATAGGACTTATAATAATTGATTATTAATAACCACCCCTGCTTTGAATTTTGCAGTGAAAAGACAAGTAAAGGATACCGTGCAGGGAGAAAAGGCAATGACAGATGTTACAGATTTATCTGCACCAAAATGAAAGAAGCCACAAAAGAATCAAGTTAAATTAACTCAGTGATGGTGTCTGTTATTTTGCCCTTTTCATCTTGATGGGCACGTGGATAGGCCCCACCGTGATTAAATGTCTGGTCCTGCCAGTCACTGGTTCTATGTGGGAGGGGTGAGGAGAATTAGGTGCCCACCTTTCACGACTCACTGTCTCGTGGATGAGAACACAAACACAAATAATGGGAGTTAACTACAGTTTGCACGAGATCATAAAATTACTGGTAATGAGTGCGCATCACTTTTGACAGAGGTGGAAAGGTGCTACGTGGAAAGCATCATTTGATGTCAGTGTTGAATGGGAGGAGAAGTATTCTCGAATCAGGGAAACGGAGTGCTTTTAAACAGGAAGACTAGTGTCTACATAAACATTGGTGACAAATAAAGTTATTTGCTACGAATGAACTCGGTGTGGAAGTTCTTTTTTTTCTTCAGGTGGCCACTGTGTTGAATTAAGCTAAAGTCCTGCTCAATTTTCTACCCCATAATAAATTTTGTCCATCCAACATATATTTCCTGGTTTAAGAAATTCAAAGTTCTTAGTAGTAAATAACACTTCTGTAGTGAGAGATTCCATTCAAATCATCAGGTTACACCGATGGTGAGCAATGTATAAAAACAACCTCAATTCCTTATAAAATAACAGTCTGTTAAATCATGTCTGGTGAATTAATTCCAAAATGCACGATTATTTGGTGTAAATAACATTTACGGTTTCTGAGAATGAGCATGTAGTTTGCAGAATTTGGTTCATAAGTCCCACTTTTAGTTAGAAACTTAAGTTATTCCTTAATTGTTTAGTTTTCATTCAATCATTTGAATTAATTGAATAGTGCTTTATCAATACTCATTTCAGTCTAGTTTATGATTGGCTGTGTTTTCTATTGCTAAGCAGTCAGGAGACAAAAGTAAAGGTTTCCAAGAAATGTATATACAAAACCACCATCCCTTATATCTCCTACCAGTGAAATAAATGTTTAGAAACTGCTACATTAATTCATTAGCAAAATGTCATACCACTGAAATAAAGATGATATTTAAAAATTAATGATAGAGCCCTGGCTGGTGTAGCTCAGTGAATTGAGTGCCAGCCTGCGAATCAAAGGGTCGCTGGTTCAATTCCCAGTCAGGGCACATGCCTGGGTTACAGGCCTGGTGCCCAGTAGGGGGCGCATGAGAAGTAACTACATATTGATGTTTCTCTCCCTTTCTCTCTTCCTTCCCCTCTCTCTAAAAATAAATAAATAAAATGTTTTAAAAAGTTAATGATAGACATATTTAAAGTGATAGGATAAAATATAAAATGTCCTGATTTGTTGAATTTTGTGATGTGAATATATTCTAATATAAAGAACACTTTGAAATTTGTATTTTCTTATTTGCACTAACTAGATACAATAAAGAAATTCCCTGCATAGTTGAGCAATATGCATCCATCTATCCATTAATGTAACATAATTCCTGCACTATTGCTACAATTTATTTTATTATTTCTGCACATATGTACTTGTGCTCAAATATGCTACATAGAACTTGACTTTGCATTAATCATTATAATTTTTGGAATAATGTCATATTTTGCTCTCCTATTTGTAAATATACATACAAATTTTAGTTGTCAGATTTTGACTTAATCTTTAAATCTGCTAGGACTTTTGTACTCAGAAAAATGTGCTTTTACTAATGTAGTATCAGAAATGTCCTTTACTTAGAGTTTGAAGTCCAGGTTAAAATATATGCTACTTCCATCAACTGCCCCAGACTGGCCACACCACCACTACCACTGCCTCACGGCCAGGTCATTTGAAATAAAAGAGAGGGAAAAAAACACATTACCCCTACTTACTAGTTAATAGATAAAAAATAAAAATTAAATGTAAAAACATTGGTGAAGGTACCCAGTAACCAGAACCCACAAATATCACCTAATTCAAATTCCATCTGTGATGTCATCTGACCCTCAGAGTCTTCGGTGGGCTTTATAAGCCTTCAAAATTTCAAGAAGAACCTCCCACCAATCTCTACGGCTTGCTGATCATTACCATCACCCACCCGGTCAGCTCCTGGAGGACACCCACACGGCTGGGACACTCACGACTTATTTTTTCCCTGACATGAACACTCGCGTGACTATCGGCCTTTGCTGGTCAACAGTTTGGCCAGGTCCACCATCCCAATCAGCTTTACACTCTTAACATGGTGAACTTGACCTGGACACAATGGCATTTAGCCTTAGCTGCTCATCTGTGACCGGGTGCTTATAGTGTCTGACAACTGAAGTTTGCATTTAGAGAGGGAACCACAGATGTCTAATAAACGTTTGTCATTAGGTGTCAAATGACGCCCTCCCCCACCAAGAAGTGTTTTGCATCTAGTACGTGCCCGCAAAATACTCTAGCTATTTCCTTTAAGCGAAGGAAGCAGTGGGGATATCTGTAACACCCTGAATGCAATGCTAGATGCATATCTCAGAGAATTAATGAACTCTAATTAATCCATTCATGTATCCTGTGTGTACAGTCTGAAGATTGCAGTAAGCATTGCCGCTAAAGTAAAAAACTGTCTTGAATGAATGAAGAGTCCTGACCACGTGGAGCTCTGAGCTTGTCACAGCGTCCATGTTTCCGAAGAAAGTGGCGGTTAATATGGTAAAGACCGTGTTAGAGTTTCAACTTACATATGTGAATTATAAGTTAAGTAGTAATCAAATCAAGGAAAACCATTAAAATACGGGTTCTGAATCATGCTGGCTCGCGTGGTAAATCTTCTCAATCGAATGGGATTAGATTAAATTTTACACATGATTTGCCACAGAGAATAAAAGCAAAACTGTGATAATTGTGTCTGTATAACCACCGGCTCCCTCTTCCCAGGACCCAGTGAGTCCCTAGAGTGGATATCTAAACGCCACCCTCCAAATCTAAATTTTATTTTCAAACACGTGGACTAGAAGAAGGAAACCATTCAAGACCACAAAAGAATGAATGCGTTTTAAACAGTTGACTGTTTAGGAGCAGATTAACTGACCGGCTTTTTTCGACCCATGGAGGAAGGTAAGCCCCCGTGTTGGCAAAGGAGACGGCAGATTTCGGGAGATGCAGAAGTCCTGTCAAATTGGCATCATTCTTTCTCAGCTTCCCAGTGTCTTTTCGAGGTAAGAAATAAATTGAGTTCAGATCATTTCTGTCAGAACACTGTTTCAAAAAATGACTGAGCGTTGGCGTCCTCAGCCCGGCCGCTGCCTCGAAAGCTTGTTACAGCAGCTGGGCTTGCCCAGTTCTGTCATTTAAATGTTGCCATTAGGTTGTGATAGATGGGGAAGGAGTTGCCCATTGTCTGCGGTTCTCTGTCAGTCTTTCCCTCGCTGATAATACTTCCCTATGTATCTCGGATCCGCATAACCAGAGACTTTTGTACAGACACTTATTTTGTTCTACTCACTCACGGCAATTTCCCCCTCCTCTCCCGCTCTCTTAATGCTGGCCTCTGCCCATCTCCATAACAGCCAATGGTAGCACTTGTAAACACAACGATAGCTTGGATGCAACATTCCGTACAGTCGCTTGTGACATGAAATCACTCTTGGGTGTGTCGCGAGCCTCTGACTCTAGCGTTAAGCTCTAGTGTTTAACCTGGGGGTGAGTGCCAATGTGTTTTCAGAACAGATGCCGGAACTAGACCTTAATTGTCCAGAATCAAGAGTTGATATTGAAGACAACCGTAAGAAAATAACAGGAAAGAAACAGACTATAGTTCCATACCTGTATGCATTCTTATTATGATTTGTGATTTAAAAATTCTGTAGTATAAAAGTGAAATGATCAGGACACTTGCACGCTGACTTCACTGCATGTGTCAACTGTGACCAAGCCCCGGGAGTCACTCACAGGGTCCTCGGGAGTCCGAATTGCTTTATCCTATACAGACAATCTACAATGATGCAACACATATATTTCCACAAAATAACATGATGCAAACCCACAAATGAAAAAATATCAAAACCTATCATGAAACAGGTTTGAGGCAGACCAACAAAATCCTAAGAAACTTTACAACAAGCACATTCATCAATTCTTTTAGTTACCCTGAAAAAATTATAGAAGTATTATCACTACAATAAGATGTTCAATTTCTAATACATAAAAATATTGGATTCATAAAGAGCTTTACCATTTAAGAATGTATGAGTACATTGTCCCTTTGGCTTGTTGAAAGGTGTTTAAGAAAGAGAAGGGACTACTGAGTTTTGAAAACAAGGATAAAATGAACAAGTATCTGGGAGAACAGCACAGTCAATGCCAGCTGCCCAGAATGTGCGGCCAAACTATCACAAAAGGAAGACCAAGGGACTGAGCCAGCATTATGTACAGCGGGGAGTTCTAACAGAGTTGCCAGGACTGGCTGGTTTTGTGTTGTCTGTCTTTGGCGGGTTTGCTTGGGAGCAGAAAACATAAGTGTGTTGGGAAGACATCCTGTGGACTGGGATGGCTTGCCCCTTTTGCAAACGTCATTCCCTTTTTTCAGTCATTGGTGAGCTCCTCTAAACTACAGAAATACTGGGGAAAAAAAGACCATATTAATAAAAATATCTTTGAGTAAAGAAAACTATGTTTTATAAGACACTCCTTTAGAACTTTTCCTTTGATACTATATACTAACAATATGATCATTATAAACTAAATTTTTTAAATGGGCATGAATTTGTGCATAATAATTTCCCTTGACCTTGTTAGAAATACACGTCTCCTCTTTCATCTACTTCCATGCACATGTGGTTGAAGGTATTTAACAAGTGTGTAGAAATTACAAAAATAAAAACAGAACAAAAATGTAACTAGCACACATTAAATACCTATCTATTCTAATTCCCACGTTTGCAGAAAACTTCAGAAGAGATGCTTTCAGTGTTTTCCCTTTGCTTTTGTTACAAGCTTGTGTTTTTCTCAGATACATTTGTATCTGATAATGCACCCTTTGACCAGCTCCACTGATGAAGATGTACCTTAGGGCACGTGGGCTTCTACTATTCTTCGGTTGTCTGTGCTCGTGTGGGCTGATCCTGGATATTGCCCTCCAAGCTCCTGTTCACATAGTCCGCCCTCACGCTCACTTCTAGCTGTGGTTACATTCAGCATGTTCAATAGCCGTTTGAGAAGAGAGGCTGCCTTGATATTCTTAACATGACTCATCGTCTTGAAAAGGCCACTCAAATATTCACTTGTGCTTCAGGAGATTTTCCTTTTATTTAGTTCTTTGAAAAGTTTCCCGTCATCCACGGAGCAGAGACATTTATCTCCAGTTCCCTTTGAAAGAGTTATCTGCTAAGATCACAATGTTCCCGTTCATCAATTTGCTTTCCACACTGACCTCTGACTTGGAATTTTCAGCCGCCTTGAAGTTCAAGTAACAAGACAGAATGCTCATTGCACGGAGCGTCAGCCCTGGCCTTTCGTGGCGGGGGGGGAGGGGGACCCTGCTTGTCCACATGTACGGCGGCTAACGGAGGGGCAAGGAGGCTCCAACCCTTCTGACCTTTGCGAACTGTATCTCAGGAGAAGCAAGAATTAGTGCAGAGAAGGGCTCTTCTTTTGAAACCGCCTTGTTAAAATTTCACAACTAAAAAAGGTGTCCAAATGTTTGATTAAAAGAAGCAAATTTTTAAAATAAAAAAAAATGTATAGATTATATGTTCATTATCAGCCTGCGTTGTTAAAAAATTTAACAACTTTCTTCCCATGGAGACACTGGGCTTAACAGGCCTTCTGTCCCGTTTCAGGATACCTCAGGCACCTGCTTCATGTTTTATGCTGTATGATTCCATCCATGGAGCACGGTGTAGAGCGTTTTACATACACACAGACACACATGGCGACAGTAAACCGAGGGACTCTGAATGAGGCTGGTGAGTGCCATCAATTCCAATATCCTTGTCGAGACGTTACACTACAGTTTCTCACAATGTTGTACTGGGAGGGGGCAAAATGTTCAGCGAATCTCTCTGCACGATTTCTTACAACTGTGTCGTGAATTTACATTGATCTCAGTAATAACTTCAACGGAGAAGTCTAACAGAACTACAGGGAACAATGTATACATTTAGACTAGACATGAACCACTGTGAAAATAATTAGAGAAGGAGTAAAAAAGACATTAGGTCTTGGGCATGGGCAGGTCGTTGGCCTGGTGAGCAGAAGTGAGAATATACTCGACCTCTGCGGTTGGGATACCCCTTTACAAAGAGATTTTCTTCTTTAGTTCTTGAAGAGGCTATCAACTCCTCTCGGAAGTCTGATTCTTCTTTGTCTTGTGCATCTTTTCACTCCAGAATGTGTCACTGTCCCTTGCACAGTTCTTAATCAGGGAGTATTTGGTATTTGAATGTGTAGTTTAATCAATACCCGCCGTGGCAGAGTTGTACGTGTTCCTGTGTGATGGACTGAAAATGGTGGAATACTTTTTATGCTTAGGAAATTTGGTAGGGTGCATATAAACAGGAATTTTATTGCAGATTAGTGGAATTGACCCTGACAATTAATTTGAGTTAAAATTATGGAGGATTTTGATTAGAAAAGTAGGGGATTTTGTTGGAGATTCTAGAAAAAAGGGAAACTATGTACCTCTTTTTACACACGTGTAGAAGGACTAAACCCAGCACGTTCATACTGGCTTCCCCTAGGTTTCTGATGGACATTCAGAGCTCTTCCATCTCCACCATTGCCTAGGACTCCGGGGACAAGTTTCAGTCCTCCTTTTCTCTTACCAAATCCATCAAACTGATCTCCAGTCTCTTCCTGACATCACTTCCAAACTGTGTCTCTATCTCCATGCCCGCTGTCACTGTTCTCATCCCAGCTCTCACTGTCTCTCACCTGCACTACAGTAGTCATTTCTGAGCTGATATCCCTGTAGGTAATCTTTTCATCTCCAAATCCATCTGCTGTGCTGGCAGTGGAATTAGTTTTCTAAAACACAAATCTACCAGGTTACACTGTTCGGAGAGCTGTGACAGTATTTTCTCTCCTAGGAAAGAGTCACCACTCATCAAAGTATTCGAGTTTTTGGTTAATGTGGCCTAAATCATTTCTTCTAGTTTATTGATGCTAGCCAATATCTTTACCATATAATAAAAACTGCCATTTTCTAAGCATGCCATGCTGTCTCTGAAAACCTGCCTTTAGTTTATTATTTCAATCTTTTTTTTCATTCAATAGCAAAAGATTGGTATCTCATTATTTGAATTTAATCTAGGATCTGAAGGCATACATTCTGATTATTTGGGGTTTTTTATTGGATCAATTGGGGTGACATTGGTTAATAAAATAAGATAGGTTTCCAGTTTACATTTCTATAATACATCTTCTGTTTATTGTGTCTTCAGCACCTGCAGTCAAGTCTCCTGCCATCACCATTTACACCCGCTACAGCCCGTCCCCCTTTCCTCTGGCAATCACCGCACTGTTGTTTACGTCTATGAGGGGTGTGTGTGTGTGTGTGTGTGTGTGTGTATGTGTTGTTGTGTTGTTTTGGGGTTTTTTTTTGCTCAGTCTTAAATGCTGCCTCACATGTCATTTTATTCATCAAGTCAATCTCAACATTAATTTAATTTCCTTCTTTTCAAAATTCATTGTTTTTTTCTAAAGCCCTTGTTTCTATATCCCTTCTGTTTGGAACAAATACAGGTTAATGCTTACTAAATGCTTCTTAAATGTTTCCTCCTGCACTTGACTTTTTAAATCCTGATAGTAGAGATGGTGTCTTAACTTATTTAACATCTGCACAAAGGCCTAGTTTCACTGAACTGAACTAAACTGAATTCAGTCATTCTTTCACCAATTTTTTGGAGCACATAAAACTGTTAGTCAAGTGTCCACATATTAAAAGTGGACAATAAATGCAATTAAAATGTCTCTGCGTTCATCTAGCATTTTTCTGGTGGGAGAGTCAAGCAATAATAAATAAACAGGTAGCAATAAGTCAGATACTGAAAAGTGCTATAAGGTAATAAATAGAAAGAGTATTAAATTGAGTTAAATTTATAAATGGCATTAAAAATTAAAATATTTTTCTATAAAAGTCAAATGGACAGGTTAATACTTCTGTGGCTATCTTCTCAATGTGGTTCTTGTTTTGTACCTGACAACTATCACAATTTTGGCTGGGGATTTTGAAAGATATTCCAAAAAAGTGAAGCAAATCAGCAATCTTACTGATAAAACAGCTCTATGCAATGCACATTAACCACTGGGTCATAATGTCTTTTAGCCACTTATGGCAATGCCTTTTGCCCTTAGAATACAATAGAAAATTGTGATCAAGTTATCTTTGGAATGTTCACCTCATGTAGCTATAAGAATTACACTCTGTTAGACTAAAAGGATTTGAAAACAAAGGTTAGAATGGACCGCACATTCAGGGGCTACAGAAAGAAGCTATTGAAGGCATCAGAAGCTAAGAAAAATTATATACTTGGCAACTTAAAGCAGAGCAAGATGGCAGAGTAGGAGCTTCCTGCTGCCCTCTCCGCCCATGAGCTACACATCCAATTCCTCCTTGGGGCATGGCATGACGTTCGTGATATTTTACTGAGCAAAGCAAATCCAAAGTCCACTCCATTCAAAGGGGGACACAGGGCTTCCCTCTCTTGTTGGAAGATGATAGAAACTCCTTTTTCTACAGTATGGATATCAGGGAATGTGGAGCATTGGGGTGATTTTTCCTATTAGTTTACCCGAAAATAGCCCGTACTAACAAATACCTGGAGCTCTCATTAGAATCAAAATATAAATTAACTTGGCAGTACAATTCTTTCTCTTGTTAAGGGAAAAAAAGACAAGAATATTATATTTACTGCATTTTAACTCACACTTAATTGAGTGATCCCATATGGATTAAGATTATACCTCTCCAATTAAACTTCATAGCTATTAACATATTAATAAAGACACTAGCAATACCTGTATATGTGTCTATAACTAAAAATGTGTCCCAAATGCCTGTCTTTTCCTAGAAAACTATTAGATTATATTTAACACTAAAATGTACATGAAGCAGGAGAGGGTTCACCGAATCCCAACTCAATACACTATCTTTGTTCCCATAACATCACTTCATGATGATGCTATTTACAGGGATTTGTGAAATATAATGGCTGTGATTAGCTGTCTCCATGCATAATTCATGAGGACAACTTGCAAACATTGCTGGTGCATGAGGCAAATCTATTTCTCATTTGCATTTTTTCAATAACTATTCTGTAAGAATTTTAAACTTTCTTTGTCTGATGTTTCAAAAGGAGCAAATTTAGTCTTCGCATGTCATTAACCATATGCAATACTTGTTGAACTAATTTACTCCCTTAAAGGTACTGCAGTTTAAGACCAGTGATATAATTATCAGTTTTCTCTGCACTGTGTGAAAGGTATCAAAACGTGAATGTTAGAGAATTAAAATGGGCCATTTTCCTATTGACCCACATGAGGCAATGTTAAGTGGCTAATCTTTTTCCCACTTCTTTTAATTTTTTAATTTATTTTTGAAATATTTTTATTGTTGCTCAAGTACAGGTGTCTCCATTTTCCCTCCACCACTCCCCTCAACCCCAGCCATCCCCACTTCCCACCCTTGACCCTGCCCCTCTTTGGCTTTGTCCACGTGTCCTTGACACAGGTTGCTGATTAAGTGGCTGCCCTTTTAAGAAGATTCAATATAAGGACATGTTGACCAAAATCAGTTCAACTAGGATACATCAGACTCGATTTTCCCTAGTACATCATATAAGATAGAATTTACTTCACCTTGAAATGTTGTATGTTGAACCGTTATAATGGTAACAGATTTTAAAAATGATAGTTAAAACCAATGTACTTGAATAATTTAATCAGAAAGGATGCTTTCGCTATGGCCTGAAAGCGTGTTTGTAGTGTGGGCATAGGAGGTATAATACGGTAATCAAGGTCTCACATGGGGATGGGTTTGGAGGTTGATTGGAAGCACAGACCAGACAAAGCCTCTGATGAAATCTGGGATGCATTGAGAAGGAACGGAGATTGAAAAAGATTAAGGTGATTGACCATTCTGGTTATGGGCAGGCAAAATGGGTAATTACTGAGCCAAAGTTGACTGGGAGGTCAGAAGATAAAAATATCCATCGAAATTGTCTTAATAAAAAAATGGTCATAACACCCTCCCTATTCAACTCATGTTTATTTCTATACATTAATTAAAATATTCTGCTATTCTCTGATTCAAATTCTAAAGATATTTGTGCAAAAGATGTATGAACTTGAAAGAAGAAGCGTATCTTCAAAAATCAGACCTTGTAACTACTGAAATTAAATTATATGTCTTCAAATCATTTTTGTCTTATTTTCATTTTATTCATTGAATTCCAAATATTCTGCAAACTCAATATAATAAGTATGTTCAATACACAAAATTTTTATTTTAGCTTAAATCTTTTGCCTGACAGCAAAACATATTTAAAGTATTCTTCAGAGTTTTACAATGTCTGTAAGTAACATAATAATTCATTAGCAATAAGTATACATGAGGTCCTGGGCCATTCAGGATTTTCTCTGGCTACAGTAATATTACCAGGCTCGGGAAGGATGTCATATTTTATACAAAGTCAAGTTTAGTGTTAATACTAAATAGATCTATAAGTTCTGATTACTAAACTTAGATTATATTCTGACTTGAAGTTACCATACTGCTATCTATTAATAAAGAGAGAAAAAAGGAATGATAATTCCATGGAACTATAGGAATCTTTTATCCAGGGATAGACCAACCAGAGGCCCCAAATTTGGCCAATACATCATTAAAAAAAATCATACATCAAATGAGTATCCTAGTAAATTGGTAGACAGGAGTGTTCAATTTTGAATAATGGGAATAAACTAAATAGATTTAATGAAAAGTGCTGAATTGAAAGTGACTTAACGGATTGCAGAGTAAAATCTAAAAAGTGGGAAAAAACATGTTTTGAATGTATTAGAGATTATAAAATTTATAAATACCCCTTCATGCAGTTATCCCAATTATTCATAGAAGAAGAATCCAGAATTTTCTCAAATGTGATACCCTTCTCACGTTATGAAACTGTGAAGCTAAATTATACATGTGCTTTTATTTGACTTGAGCAAAGTCTAAATATACCATGTACTGCAAAGCTGAGAATCAAAACCAACTGCTAGTTCTGGCTATTTATTTTAGACCAACTTGATTGAGGTACATTTTACATTGATTAAAATGCATTTACTTTCAATGTACATCTCAACAACAATTTCCACAGATTCATGCACCTGTGTAAACCACCGCCACATAAAAATACAGAACGTTTCATCAGAACAAAGTGTGTTAGTATCACAGGTCTTCATTCATGTATCACATCTTTCAGTGATGATAATTGTGACTGACTGTGAAGACTTTTAAGGTTAGAGACGAGGAGGGAATCCAGCACCAACCCTACTTGCATACCTTGCAATAGGCCCCCACTCTTCAAGGGGAGAATGTGATATTATTACGCAGGTGTTGTAAACTGCACTGCGGCTTAGCTGCCAAGGTTTGTTTGTGAACGGGAACAGGCGGGGCGGGACCCAAGACCACAGTGGTCTAACAAATTCAAAGCGTCTGTGGGGGTCAGGCCCGGTACTCTTTTCAATAAGCCCAACATCAGGGAAGCTCCAGAGGGCAGGTCCTCCCAAAAGGTTGGTGCCAGCACAGCTGATGAGAATGAGCACCGGCGTCTTCAGGGACGTCAATGGGAGTTACTTGTCCCGTTAACGGAACAGCCTGGCCCAGATGCGAGCGGCTTAAAATCGGAATAGTCATTCCTTAGGAAAAGACCAAACTCAAATTTTGCCCAGATCTCCTTGTCTAAAATAATTTTGAGGCAAAACAACACTTTCGAAGCTTTCAGTGGAATCATTTCATGAAAAGAATCAGGAGAGATGAATCCAGAAAATCACAGCAGAAAGGAGCACATGAAATTAAAGGAGAGAATGCATCCTTGGTCGCCGTGAAAAGAGAAAATTATGGAAAATGAAATTGTCTCCTATGGGGACGGACGGGTGCACTATTCCGAATCCATGCTGCTTGGGAGATATTAAAACTAAATATAGCACATCTGCTCACCGGTATCGGAGATAATGCATCACAGTGTGAGGTTTCATGATGATTATGTGTGTTCAGCTGTTTGGTCTGGATATTGCTATGTGTTGGGTTTTTTTTGTTTTTTTTTTTTTTTGCTCTTTTCATTATCTGAGAGCAGGAGAGGCTGCTTTTAAGGAATTAGAAAAACAAAACAACACAAACCAAAAAAGAATAGCAGAGCACGCCAGGCAGCACAGTAATGGAATGCGTGGCAAAGTGAAAACCCCACGTTGGACAGCAGGCTGGTTTGCAGACCCACGAGTGGTCGCGCTGCCGGGTAACTCGATACTCCAGGGTCGTGTCCTCCAGCAGTGGAGCCCAGCCCAGACTGCTTACACACCCGTGCAGCCGTAGGACATTATTTCTGCTAGATTTAAGAGAAACTACTCACCCGAACCCTTATTCCGAGTTAAAGTCATACAGATACTGCAGACGGGGAAGGCGGCAAGGTACACCATTGAAGGAAAACCGGACAGCAAAAACGCATGTGATAACACAAAAACAAGTGACCCTCTTGGGCCATGAAACCAAGAGCCAGGCCAGATAGCGTTATGGAAACATTTTGAAAGTACACACTTCTGTTTCCTCTCCGACTTAACAAAAGGCAAAACAACAGAATTTTCTCTTGGCCAGCCTAACAAGGGGTGATGAAAAAATGGTCCCAGTACTTAATGGAAATAACCAAGTTATCTTTAAGTGGCATGAATGCATCAGAGGTAATTTAGTCGTAGAAGCGTGATACCAGTTAACATCCAAACGACAGAGAGCCAGCGTCGTGTGCGTACCCAGCACGTGGCGCTGCGCCGCGCCGGAGAGTCTAGGTTTCCCATGATCCCGGACAGAATCTTATTGTGAATGCGCTTCTTTTTCCTGAGTCCCCGCCTTAAAATAGAATCCAGGGCTCACGCTGTGACTCTGCAGTCGTGCTCCCTGCAAGAGCCGATGTTTTCTGCCTCGCAGGCAATCTGTTTTTATGCTTAGCTTTGCCCTGGGTAACCACAGTGCTTGTTGATGTCATTAAAATAGCTTTTAAAGAAAATTGATTTCCATGAGTCATCAAAAAATCCTGCTTCTGGGGTCTACTTCTCTCTGTTGGGAGTTCAGAGAAAAATTGACATTTTTTTTTCTCTTCTATCTTATGTTTATTCATTCTGATGAAGCGGCAGCATTTAATCACGAGTGGAGATATACAAATATATGCTTTTCCGATTTTAGCCTTGCTTTAATTATATGCTTTTACTTAAAGTTTTGTCACTAGCTTCAGATTGGTTTAGCCCTAAGTGTAGTTACAGAATTTACATTTACAGTGTGATCAAGTTACACAACTGGATTTCATCTTTTGAACAAATACAGAATAAAACAAAACAGTGTCCCAAAGAGTGAGAGAAAGGACCATCTCTGATGGCTGGTGGAGAGGGGGGGAAGAAAAAAAACCGTGTTCCTGATTCATGGCTGATGTCACAGTTATGTTAATTTTTAGAGTTCAGTAATAGTGGGGCCATAGGAAGAAACTAAGCTACATCGCAGAAAATCTAATATAATTAAAATACAAAAATTTGCATTCTGAAGATAAAAATAAGTTAGAGAGTGGTCTTGAAGTAAAGCTGCCCATGTTCAAGTAGACAGGATCATTAGGTATTTAGATATGTAATGATTTTTTAAAAGGCTGAATGATGAA
Source organism: Phyllostomus hastatus (assembly GCF_019186645.2). Lineage (NCBI taxonomy): Eukaryota > Metazoa > Chordata > Mammalia > Chiroptera > Phyllostomidae > Phyllostomus > Phyllostomus hastatus. Next base: position 18,433,646 of record NW_025333607.1, on the reverse strand, counting down.
ATTCTACATAGAGTTTCTTTCTACTTGGAGAGGAAAAATATCTGAACTAATTTTTATAAAGAATAGCTACTTTATCATTTATAAATGTGTTTAGTAGTCATCTGAATATTATTTTCAAAGATACTGCTTTGTCAAAAATGTATGTGCTCATAAACATTAAAGATATAACTGTTGATGACTGTTTTTGAATGTTTTACCATGCATCACTATTCTTTATGTGTTCATATAAATCCATAAACATATACACATTTATTTGATGAATCTTCTAAAACAGAATTCTACAGTACAGGATGTTTTGTAAATCATCTTTACTATTTATCAATTTGCTATGGTCATTTTCCATATCAACGGACATTTTCCTGCATCATTATTTACATGGTTTCAATAATATTCATAAGAATGTTTATGGTCTTAACAATCTCCTATTGATATGCAATACATTCTTTTCTAATTGTGTTACTAGAAATACCTTAAAAATAATTATTTAACATTTTCTAAGGATCTGGCTTTTTCCTGGCCAATCACTGCCTTCTGTGGTAATGCACTTAGCCTTGTTGAAACAATTTGCTCTCCAAAATTTCAGTTTCGATTGCGACACTCTCCCACTGCTGTACTATGTTTTCAGCAAATGTTCCCCGGTATTCTCACTGCAGTAACATTTTAACCTCACCAACCTTTAAAAACCATTGATCTCCTACCTTTTCATGGGTTTTCACCCCAGGGACTCCCTCCTTCCCCTGGTTTAGTTTAATCAATATGGAAACCGGCTCTTGCTTTTGACTTGGCCTCCTGGCCGCCCTATATCCCACTTCCCCTTCTGCTCGCTTGATGAATCTACTCTCCCAGTTGAATCCAGCTTTCCTGCTACTCCACACCTCAGTCCACAAAGCAGGAGTGAAACACAGACCCGTTCTCGCTTGTCTCACCTCCCGGCCTCCCGTCCATGATCAGAAACCAGAAGTAGGCTCATAACGCTGACTGTTAGTCAGATTTCTCCTCCTGAGTCCCTGCTCTTTTCTCCTGGACACAGCTCATCCTTCTTTCTGCCTTAAACCTTCATAACCTCCTCCCCCATCCTCAGCCTTAGCTAAAGAGTGGCTTCTTTCTTCACCTGCAACAGAGAAGCAATGGGGAGTTATGTTCTACAAGAGTCTACCACACGAGCCCTGGGTCAACTGTGGCACGAGCCCATCCTCTGTGCGGTTCCTGTGAGCCCACTGATTCAAGTCTGCGTTCCCGCTGGGTCCCACCCTGCTCCTCGCTCCCGGGCCTTGCTGCTCCCCTCGGCGGTCTCCCCCCTCCCCTTGCATCATCTCTCTCGTCACTCTTTCGGGGTTGTTCACATCAGCGTTCACATACTATTTCCTCCTTTCTATTTTAAAAACAAAGTGACCACCAACAAAACAAACCCACCCCCAGAAAAACCAGCACCGGCCCCACCACACTGCCCAAGTTTTCTTCCTGACAATACGGGGAAAGTCTTTACTTGCTGTCTTCGATCATATTGAGTCACTATCTCCGGGCCCCCCACTCGCCAATTCTCCCTTGCTTTTACCCAGTTTCTTCCCCACCGCTACTCCTGAATTGCTCTTGCCCACGTTTCCGATGATCCCGAAGTTGCTAAATTTAGTTTCAAGTTTTACCCCACCTGATTAGCACAGGGGACTTTTTCTTTTTGCTGCTCCTGATTTTTCTCATGCCTTCCAGACTACCACATCAACCTACTTCCCTTCTCCCATTTTGGAAACTCTTTCTTGGTGTATTTTTCAGATTTTTCTCTTTACCCCACTTTAAGTGTCAAATCACCCAGGGCAAATGGCCAGCCTCTTTTCTGGTTATGCTTACTCCTTAGGTGATTCTAACCAGCACAGTGATTCTAATACATTTCAGATACTAATGTCTATATCCAAGCCTGAGCTTTCCCCTAAACCCTGGATATTATATTTAACTGCCTACCTTAATACCTAGTACACATAACACAAAAACTGAGCTGTTGCTGTTCCAGTCTCCCAATCCAGCCTCTCCTAGAGTTCTCATGTCTGAGTTAAGGCCAACTAGATCATTCTGGCTGCTTAGGCCAAATTATTATTACCATCTTTGACTCCTCTCTTTCTCTCATTCTCTGCAAGTAGTAAGGGCCGTATCTTCCTCTAAAAATGAGACTAATAAGACACTTTCTATGTAAATTAGAACCCCTGTTCATAAAAGGATGGCTATTGACTATATTATAGAGTTGTTGGCCGCCAGGACTCTAAGTTAGGGCTTGAGTGGATAGCAATAGTGTGCTTTTGATCTACTGGACAGGAGAGCATGTCGGATAAACGGTTTCACAAAGAATGACGTAGCAGGCCCCTTAGTGAAGGGAAAACCAGCGGCAGGAAGAGCAGAGAGCGGGGTTACCAAGACAAGAGATCTGTAGAAACGCATGGCGACAAATGCGTGACAGGGAACAGGACTGGGGGCCGGGCAGAAAGAAATTGACTTGACTTAGTGATTCTTGGTTCATCACAGGATAAGAAGAGCTGGTAATTACAGATGACTTTAATTCTATACATTTGATCATGACACATGATCATCTGGATCGGTCTGTCTTTGTTAGAGATGCTATCAATGAACAGTAAGAGTGTTAAAAATGGGTGTGCGTACAAAGCACACTCACACACACACCAGCATATCTTGATCTCAAACTGTTTCCCTGACTTGGTTTCAATGTGTTTTGTAATGCAACACAATTTTTTTTTAAATAGTAATACTGCATGTCTAATAACTTACATATGTTTGAATTTTTGGAGCTTTTTTATTACATTTACATATCTTTGGATTATTTCTTCTTAAGGTTTCTGGTCATAAACATATCTATATTTTTTAATTCTCTGAAATAATGGTGGTGATAATACGAACTCTCCATTTTTGTAATTATAGTCCACAAATATTCATTCTAATATAAATCAATGTTGAATTAGATACATACTCATAGGAAAATATGGAAGAAACATTTTCTATCAAAATGATAGAAAACTATGTTTAGTGACACAGAATGCAATCTCTGAAAAAAATCACTTAATATTTTATGCCACTCTCAGTCATATTATAGACTTATTTTTACCTGGAGAGTAAACTTACATATGTCTTAGGATTTTATATGAATCATACACATTGTTATCTCCTAAAATTAATTTTTAAAGACATGGGATAACAATATACTTTACTGCGTTTGAATTTCTATGTGTGACTAGAAAACGAGGGAATGCGAACAGATCTAACCAAATGTCACAGAAACGTCCCAGATGCACTTTGCTGGGTATTTTTCCTCCAAACTGGGGGCAGCACAGTGTCGGAGAAACAGCCGTTTTCCAGACCCCGCGAAGGACTGATGCTTCACGTCCCCCGCCCCCCCGCAGGGGAGACGTCTGACCCACCCCTGCATCAGGGGCGTCTGCTGACACTGAGCGAATCCGCGCCCCCAGCCGCAGCTGCGACACCTGTCCTGGTCGGTGTGTTGTAAGTCACGCAGGCTCTCTTGCCACGTGAACTTGCTCTTCAGTGTTTACACCTCGCCGTCTGAGGGTGCCTTGGAAATGGGATTACTGACTAAACACGAGGGAATAGGTCTACTGCTCCCTGGAAGGTGGCACATCTGAAGAAACACGTGCTTTCAGATGCTGGGTCCTCAGAATGGAATTATCACTCAGGAAGGGGCAGGAGGGACCACACGGGGGCGGGGATGGGGGGCGGAAAGCACATCCTCCTCTACGGGCACGCCCGGGGTGGCTCTCGTCACGTGACCCCCGCCTTTCGCGGGGTGATCCCGACTCCCGAGCTGGCATTTTAAACGGAATGTCGCTGTCATATTTTCTTCTTGAACGTAGTTTGCTGAAAGACTGTAATTTTCAAATAATGACACGGAGGGAAGCCTGATTGTATAACTGAAAGTTACATCCGTTTATTTTCAAATAATGCACTCGATTTTAAATTTCAGTGATTTTTATGCCGCTCGTAAACATAAATTCTGCCTTTCATCCTCAGTGTAAGAAAATACCACTTAATTCAAGAATACACCCGATTTGACTACCTCGGCTGGTCTGAACTTTTCAACTTTTTCTTTCCAGAGGCCACGATCTCCTCTCTACTAAGAATCGCTCGTGAAAACCAGAAGACGGAAGGAGCACCGAAGCGGATTTTGAAGGACCAAAGTGAGAACTAGTGCAACAGCCTCCATGTCCCCAACATCAACTTCCTACTTCAGGGTCACGCTTAACTTCTATTTTCTGGCTTCTAAATGATTTTTTTTTAAAGTTGGACTTATCTTTTCTCCTCCCTGAAATGAACAGTGACGGGCCTGGCAGATAGCACGCCATCGTCACATCCTGTAAGCTTGTTGCTTCCTCGTTAGAAACGTGATGTGAGTGTCGCATGCTGACAGCCAAATAAAATGATTACGTGAACTCTCAGCAGCCCAGGGCGGTATTCCAATAAGCCTCGGCCTCTTGACCTGCCGTGGTAGGCGGGTGACACAATGAAATATTTCAACTGATCCATGAATTGCTTTGAGTGGGAAGCAGCGAAGAGACTGCGGTTTGTGATGTTACTTTCTCGGGATTTTAAATACTAACTGGCCTCGTCAACTGTGTGTAGGAAACGATATATTCTCCCCTAGTAAGACAGCTTGGAAGTCAGTATAATTTCTTTATTTTCAAAAATCGAAAGTTTGAGTAGAGAATCAATTGTAGAAAAAAACTGCAAATGTTTTCTCATTATGAATCATTAGTAAGGCAACACGAATTTAGGAGCATTTCTTTCTGTAAAATGATACGTACCACTAATTTTGGGATGCTGTGCAGAGCCATGTAAGTTTTACTACGCACAATTATTTTGAGCATGCGTGTTAATTCATAAACTGTATTGTAATTATCCTGTCAATGCTATAAGCTAATCATTGTTATCTCAGTTTTTCAAATGGTGGAACTCCTGTCCAGGTCAAGTTCATGGCAAACATCCTATGAACCGCCTGTGAGCTAAGAGCAAGTCTCCACCCAAGAGGGGAGGTGCCGGGCGTGTCTAACCTTTTGGCATCTCTGTGCCGTAGCGGAAGAAGTGAGTTTTCTTGGGCCACACATTCAATACATAACAGCACATAATTACAAAAATAAAAAATAACCCTCATACTGTTTTAACTAAATTTACGATTTTGTGTTGGGTGCTACCACAGGCATCCTGGGACACCTGTGGCCCACGGGCTGTGGGTCGGACACCCTGGACCACTAGCGAGCTGCTGAAGAAACCTGGGTGGGGAAGCCCGAGAGATCCAGCACGGATTGGGTCTGCAGTCCCTTCTGTACCCAGGCAGTACCGTCCCTCCACCGAGATTTGCCGAGAACCAACGATGTGTCAGCTGCTACACGAGGGCCCGGGGATACACGGACTGAGAAATATGGTTCCTGCCCAGTGTGGGGGGGGCACTCCTCAGTGCGTCCAGACCAGAGCTCACAAATGACCACAGCGACGAGGGGAAGCGCCGTCCGTGCGGGAAACTGCAGGTTTCTCTGGAGGCGCAGAGAAGGTGAAAAAATTCATCTTCCAACAGGCGCTATTTCTCAGGGCCTAGTCCTTTGGTTTTGTGCCTTTGTCCATTACCCTTGAACCCTTTCTTCATACATTTCACACTCTAACTGAGCCTACCTCCTCCTCGTGAACTGACTGTATGAACGTCGCTCTTAGCCACAGCCCAGCACAGAGCCACACGCACTGCCCTCAAACACAATCCAGTGTGTGGGGTGGCCTCATTGTCTGCCCGAGTTTGATTTTATTTCTTCATAAAGTAATGTGAAAATCCAGCCTCATATCACTCCCATGTCCTTCTTTCAAATGCTCTGCTAGTCCTACTTCATTTAACGCAGAGGTAGTTCTTAATCGGAAACCTCTGATAAACATATTTTTTAATTTGTTCATCAAACACTAGCTGCAGTGCAATGAGCAGCCTCGTTCCCGTCCTCACAGGTCCCTGTGTGGGGTTTCTTTGGCAGATGCACACAAAGCACAGTTTCTGGGTCTTACGACACGAATCTTATTACCTTGAACGACTCCTACCAGAGTCCTCTGCAGCGTGGCTGCAGGTATCAACCTGGTGCCCACCCTCGGCGAGAAACCTCGTCCTCTCTCCACATAATAACCCACTGTTCCGCACCCCTTCTTCGAAAGAATTCTCTCTTCCCCCACTCATTTACATGTCCAGATTGGATTAACATTGGGCCAAACAAGAGAACCAGGGGAAAACTGGGCCCCCAATCAAAAAACATTCACAAGGAAATGCCAGAAATTTCCTCAATGCCAAGAGACCACATGTGTTCTAACACTTAAACTTATTCATGGAAAAACCATTCAAAGAAGCTTTTATTTAAAGTGAACATGCAGTGGTTTGTAGTACCTTCACATAGCTCTCATCGCCGCAATCAATTTAAGAGCAATTTCATCACCCTCGGAAGAAACCAGGTCCCCTTCAGTAGTCCTTCTTCCTGTTTCTCTCCACTGGTCCACTTTCATTGCCCATAGACTTTTCTATTCTAGGCATTTCATGTGAATGAAATTATATAACCTGCGACCCCTTGTAACTGGCTGTTTTTCACTTAGGGCAATGCCTTGCAATTCGTCCACATCATAGCACACACCACCACTTCAATCTTTGTGCCGTGTGTGTGTGTGTGTGTGTGTGTGTGTGTGCTTAAAGGAGAAGGTATTATTGTTTATGTTGTCAAATAACGTCACGCAGAGTGTCCCCAAGCCCCTACAGTATATATCTTAATGTTGTAAAGACATTCTAAACACCGAAAAAGGGAAGGACATAATTTTTAATAGGGGATCCCGTACAGTGAATAATTTTAGCTTTAGAAAAAAACAGCATTTCTTTCTTACTGTGGGACATTAAAAAATTCTGGTGACTTCTGTTTGAGACCTCCCCCACAAAGGACGGGGCCCAACAAGGAGCGTTTCCGCTGACTTTGAAGCAGGTGGCTCTTCACAAACCTTCCGGGCTCCCCTGGCCTCGTCTCTGAGAGTCGGACTAGATGACTCATTTATTCCTGCATTTAAAAAAAGGCTACTAAGCCCTGGCTGGCGTAGCTCAGTGGATTGAGCGCAGGATGCGAACCAAAGTGTCTCAGGTTCGATTCCCAGTCAGGACACATGCCTGGGTTGCAGGCCATAACCCCCAGCAACTGCACATTGATGTTTCTCTCTCTATCTCCCTCCCTTCCCTCTCTAAAAATAAATAAATAAAATCTTTTAAAAAATGCTACTAAACACTAATGAGTAATGTTAGAAAAATGAAAAGAAATACAAACATATTTGATTCTATGTTAATAGAAAATGCTGGAGAGAACCCTGCATGACAAGCCAATGACCAGTTTAATTTTCCACCAGCATATGTTTCATACATGATCGGTGCCTGTAAAATTTTTTGCTCCAAGGAGTAAATGATTTTCTTAGTGTTGTCCTAGCTGGTTAATAAAAGTATGCTAGTATATTAATACTTTTATGTGAATAAATTGTTTTTCAAATCAATATACAATATTGTCAAGATCTATCCATGCCAAAAAAAAAAAAAAAACAATGTATCATCTTTGGTGTCACAGTAAAAGAATCTTATTTTTCTGGATGTAAATGTAATACATATTTTAAATCTAATATTCACTAATGTGTGCAAAATACTATTCAATGAAAATCTGATATAGATTTTGCTTGATAGGAGTCGAGTATGACATCTTATGGAAATAATATTTAAACAAGTTTTTAAGGGAAGGCATCCAAGTTCAAGAGTGGGCAAAATTTTGTAATAAACACCCCCACTCAAAGAGCGATAGCTGTGAATTGCACCGTCCCTTGGCCCTGCAGGAGACTGACGTGTGGACACTGGCAAGGGAGTGATTCATTTCTTCCCAGGCTAGCGCAAATTACAGAATCAGGTTTTTCAAAGGACATGTTAGAGCCTAGCTAATACGATCTGCCCTCAGATTTTGACCTTTCGTGGTGGAGACTCGCATCCCGGCAAGCCAGCAAGGACAGTGCTCGTCACTCGTCTGGGGTCCCAGGCGCCCTGGGAGGGAGAGGAACCTCGTGAGGACCCTGCCTGGAAAGCGTGCCCCCTCAGTGACTGCTGCAGAAACAAACCAGAACCTTTTGTTTGTTTGTTTGTTTGTTTGTTTTCTATGGTCAGTCAAGAAAAAAAAAGTGTATCAACTTACAAGTAGAAACAAAAAGCATTACTGGAATTTCAATGTTAAGAATGACTTCATTAGGGCTTTTCATTGGTCCCCGAAGCCCTTAATCTGAAAGCGCCAGGAGGCAAGTTCACCGAAGGGAAGGTCCCATCCGCACCCTGCAGGCCTGGGCCAAGGTCATCTCCTTCTGAGCCCTGGAGGTGGGCCAGCAGGAATCCACAACCAACTACTGAGCGGCTGCAGGAAGTCAGATCAGGGCCAACAGCGCTGTTTTTAAGACTGACGTGAACACGGAAAGGGCACATGGTGAAAAAGAACGAGCGAGCTGCCTAATTCTTACCTAAGAAGCAAATCAGAAGCCCACTTATCCATAGCACCCATCAAGGGGAGTTCTAAAAGGGATCAAAATTCTCTCCCCTACTCAGCAAAATCTGTTGAAGATCACAGCTTCTCTGGGGGGTCTCGTGATGTCCTTCAACCATCCATCAATCCAAGACGCAAAGGACTGCGTCGTCTTTGATCTGATGCCCTTTGCACCCCCACGAAACCTGATGGCCCATCTCAGTTCCTCCCTGGTGTGGGCCGCCTGTGTCTGGGCCATGCTCGGCTAGCGGGGTCAGCAGACACATGGTCCCGAGTTCGTGTCTCTCCCTGGTGAGGGACTCACTCCTCTAACAGGACACGTGATCCAACGGATCAGCGCTGGGGGGGCGGGGCAGGGAGTGGAAAGGGTGGAAGCTGGCTGTCAGGGACCATGGGGGCCGGGGGAATGGGCGGTTGTTCAGGGGGTACTGAGTTTTAGTGCCGCTCCCACTGATGCACTTGGGATTGCCTACAACCGGAAGGGTTCTCCCCCAAACTTTTGCTTTCAAACTCCCTGTGAATACTTCCTAATCAAACCCTGGTCCGACTCAAGATGTCAAACAACGTGTGATGGCGTGGACATGGGTGTGGGCCTGGACGTCTGAGGAGTGAACTGATACTTTCAGACGGTGAAAACAATGATTCGTGTGTGTGTGTGTGTCAAGTTATTAGTCAAGGCAACAACAAACAAAGATGGACTCATTCTATCAGGAGAAAATGAATGAGAAGTGTTCCAAAACATACATTTTTACTCTGGAATGTATGGAAACAACATGCTCATCTTACATGCCCAACATTTTTCTTCTTTATAGAAATCTCTCAGTTTTAAAAAGAATAATTTCTATATTTTTTGTCATTTTCCTTTATCCTTTTAATTCCCTTTCTCTGGCAGTGTCAAATAGGAAGCCAACAATTGCATGCTAGAAAACATGCATACTTTGGGAGGAGTACCAAAGTACGTTATCTGCTTGACGAGCAATATGCAGAAATGGAATCTAAGAAGCTCCTCTTCTTTACTAAATTGAAATAGAAATGCTACATAAAAGATATCAGAGTAATATTTCACATGCATTTCTTTTTTCTATCAGTTCCCAGCAGCCAACTTGGTCTGGTAGATGAACTTGAACAGTTGAGATGCGAACATTCGTAAGATTCCTCCCAAGGTCATTTTTGCCTTTAAAACGTATGAAAGCTCCGAAAAAATGATACTTCTGCATTACAATGGTCGAATAAGCTCAAGGTCAAAGAACAGCATTTCTTCATTTTTTGTAACAGGATTCTAAACCTTGTAAGAACCAAAATGCTGAAAAGGGATAAACTCTCTGAAAGATGAGTGCGCCACAGAAAGGAGTCACAATCATTCACTGGCCAGCATGTTTATCTTCCAAATGCCTCCAGATATTGTTACAGAATTGAAATTTGGAACAGAAGGAAGTGCTTGGGACTTAGAAATGTCATAATAGATTGGAAGACCTCGGACATATAACGAGGGTTAGAAAAATTTCTGTTCTTTCCTTTTCACTTGGTTCTGAAACCCTGGGAAAATCGATTATAAGTTTAGCTATAACAAGTGCTTCTTTCTTACCGGATTTTTTTAAAAGTGAGAATGAATGTTTATTCTAATTTACTTCACCACAAAGAAAATAAAGGTTAGCACAAAATACCCATTAAAAATGGATGTCTTTGATATTCTAAGGCCACAGGAAAGAAATATCAGAATTCATATTATATTCAGTCATCATCTATTTCCTGGCATAAGTATAATAGTTAATTTTAATCATTATAGTTATTTTAATAATTATAGGTAATTTACCTATTATTTTATAGGTAAATATCTCTGTCCTTTAATAACAGTTTTGATTGTTGCAATGATATAGTTTTCTGATTATATAAGGTTATCCTGTGGTTTTTAGCTCCAGTCACACACAGTGGATGCGGACTAAAGGAAACATCTTTAACGAGGCGTGTCTCTAATCCCTCAATCCTACAGCATCGTTTCTAGCCTCCCGACTGCAATGTGTTTACTGGAATTCCTGCCTTCAGGCCGGCTTGCCCAGCCGCCGCAGCAACACACCTCCAGCTCCTCAGAAACCCTCCTAAGGGCGAGTGTGACCTTCAGGTCTGCATAACAGCGCCATCAGCCTCTGAGAGGAGAGAGAAAAGTCCGCTCCTCCAATGACATTTTTGTGAATTAAAAAGCAAAGTTGAAATGAAGTGAAAACATTGTGAGCAAAATTAAAGGTTATCATAAGTTGCTATGCTTTTCCATCCTTTGACAGGTGATTACAAATATATATATACATACGTGTGTGTGTGTGTGTGTGTGTGTGTATGTGTACACCCAGGCAAGGCCTTGGAGTTGACAGATCATTTTCCAGGCTCGATCTGTCCATCTGTCAGTTGTCTGTCTATCTGCGATCTGTCTAGCGGCTATTCTGAGTTACGAAGTGGTAAGTTTCCCCTGAACTATCTTCGTGGTGAGCATCAAGCACAGAGCTGAAGGAGCGGAGGGGTGGAACTGTGGGCTTTCACACGTGATAAGGAGCGTGGGCAACCCTGAGGTCTTCATCTCCTTCAGCACGCTCTGCGGAGACACCAGCCCTTCCGTAGCTCTCAAACTCAGTCAGGGCCAGAGACCTCACGAGACCCCCTTTCTCCTCCACTGTAACTGCGCCAACTCCCCTTCATGCATTCACAGGAGAAATACGAAAACCCTATTTTAATAAGCTTGTTTTTTCTTACGTGATTCACTTAGCTCATCTAACTTACTTTACCAAGGGTTTGTAAATCAGTGTCTACCTACATGTGTGTATAAAAATATCTAATAAATCCTCCAGACTTTGGAAAGCATTGTTCTTGGTACCCTAATGTTAGAATTTAAGTAAATTTCATTAATAACATATATCTTTTGATCTCAGATACCACTCCTCTGTATATTTCATGTATTTCAGCCAGTAAATCAAGCAGGACAATTAAATATTAAGTCCATGGACTTGCCTATCATATATATAAGGCCTTATATTAATCCATCAGTTTTTTATTAGTGTCTAGTATGTCCAAGGTATCAACCTTTTCGTGGTTACAGTCAGATAATAAACTACAATTATATAAGCCCCTTCTACATTCATTTAAATTATGTAAGAGAATTCTGTGTAACTATTTAATGAGCATAGATACTATGACGGATGTGTAGAGTGTAGCTTTTTCTCTTACCATGAATTAATTTAAAATTTTGGAGAAAAACAAGATTTATACGAAATTATTATAGCACAAAAATGACACGGCATAGCTAGATGCTAAGTGGTATTCCACAAACTAGAAGTAAAATCAATATGAGTATAAACTTCACTATTTAACAAGCCCTCTGAATCATTCTGACTAATTTAATAGTATCTAATTATTTTGAGTAGGCACCACTTTTTTATTTCCTTGTATTGGGCTGCCCCATAGCATTATTCCAACAACAGCTCGCCTTGATACAATTAGAACTTTCTTCAAGGCACAGTGATCTTCATGTTAATGCAGTTTGGAATTTCAAGGTCAAACCCGATAGAGCAAAGTGTTGTCATAAATATTTCTGACATTTACTCATTATGCTTTCTTTAAAAGCAAGTTAATATTTCAAAAATAAATTAATAGTAACATCATTCCTCAGCTCAATTATAAAATATGCTAATGTATCAGACATTCTTAATGCATCAGGGTTGGCTAGGGACTGCCGTAGCCAAGTAAAAAAGAATTTTAGAAAGCAGTATTCTGTGGTGAATAATTTCACCATATGGTCATTTGGCTTTGATTTAACTCAGCGATGGATGTTAGGAATTTTATGGTGTAACTGGAATAGATAAACTACTTCTAAAAGGATATTCTACAGAAAAAGGATATGTAAATAGTATAATAAAATATGCATTTATTATTTTTTCTAAAACTTGCCATGTCTTTTAAAATTCTCCAAGGAAACACATTCTTTTGGTGTGTGAGAAACAGCCTGTCCAATCCAGGCTGCACCCCAGAGTACTGACACTGTTAATATGCAGAAGTGACGTCTTGGGGGAACTTTGGTCGATCAGAAGTTATCAGGGAAAGTTCTCACCATTGAACTTCATGCCCAGAGAGACGTCAGGGGGAGACAGAGAGAGGCGGGGCGGGGGAGAGGACGAAGGAGAGAGGCGCTGCAGCGTGAAACCGCCCTGCACCGGTGAAATAAACTCTCCAGGTTCTCTCTGCAGGCACAGGTACCAGAAAATCCACCGATAAGCATTTCATCTACGTGTCAACAATCTTTAAGAGCCAACAATCCCATCTTTCACAAGATAAGAGCTATGTCCACAAGGCAGTATTCGCATGACCCGGCTGCTCATATTAAGTCAAGGTACTCACTGTTAGGTGTGTGGAGAGAGTCTTGAACTTGCCCTGTGCACACCTGAAAAACAAAAACCAGTGATAATTAGGGCGAAGGTCGATGAAGTTCCATGAGTGAGCTTTGAGAAACTTTCAGCTGAAATGGCTCCTGGATTTCATTAACTTTCTGTGTTTAGCATGTAGCAAAGTTTAACAGTGTGCCTCTGTATGGGACATATCGCTGCTTTGGGCATCTGCATCTTTGTTAGAAAGTAAGAATAGCAATTCCTGTGTTACCTTCTTCAGGGTTTTATGTTGAGGGGTGACAGTAATTGAAAATACTGCTGCAAATACAAAGTTTTATTTTTTCCTTCTATTTTTGTATCTAACTGTACAATTTGTCACCCAATCTGTTAAGGCCTGCGGGAGAGAGTATGCAGTAATAAATTGAAGCGAAGAGAATAAATAAGAGATACAAAGATGGAATGACCATTTAGAGAGAACATGAAATGCATTTTTAACCTGACACTTACAAATGAATAGCAATGGCATGAAGGAAAACTCACTGCAGGCCCTGCCAGCTGTGGTCGGAGAAAGTCATGGAGAGAAGCACTTCCTGTGTGTCATGACCTGGCCCAGAATTCTGGACAAGTGTCATGAGGAGAGTGCAAATGCTGGGATGTGATTGAAAAATGAAACCATCACATGCCAGCTTCTAAAAACAGCCATCAGATGTCTATATTGAATTGCAGCAATGCGATCCTCCATTATCCTTTAAACGGCACTGTCCGTGGACTCGGCTAAGCCAATCCACAAGGATCAATACTAATTTTAGGTAAAATAGTTTGTTTACTCTTCCTAGACACTATTCCAAAACCACAACGTATAGCCCTCTTGGCCCCCCTTTAGTTCACTTCACATTATATCCGCCTGCTGGTGTTCATTTTCACGGTGCTCACTGTCACACTGGTGTCCCTCCCCTAACTGTCACCAATGTCACGCCATTCACAAGGTGACATTTCAAGAGCAGCTTCATCACGGAAATCAGCATGGCCCTTCTCTCTGCTGACCAGCACGCTAGCACCTGCCATTCTGATGCCTTGGTTGCAACGGAGAACTTCATGCTCGGATTAAGCTTGAGTGCACTGCACGCAGAATTCAACAAGAAGGGGAATGAGTGAGAACTGCTTCACTGGAGAGAAAAATCTAAACACGTACTTGTGGGACTCTCTTTGTATGCTCATGTTCCTCATTCTATCTCTTATTTACACAGCATCTGGGTTGTTTTTGTTTTCATACTATGTAATGTTTCATATAATTCCACTCTTTCCTCTGCTATTCATCCTTATAGGCAATCAGTATGAGGTGGTTAGAAGGAAGAGACAACAGCAATTTATTAGCATTACCCCCCAGATACAGAGGACGTTAGCCATATTGGTGAGGCTCCTCTGCTATTTCCAGAGCAATGGTTTTTGTCATGATTGTTACTTTGGTCTACCGGGGTGTCCAAACTCTGTGCCATGCTGGAAGAGGAAGAGTTGTCTTGGGCCACACATTAAATACATTGCAACATGTAATCACACACAAAAAAACCCATAATGTTTTAAGTAAATTTACGATTTTGTGTTGGGCTGCATTCATAGCCACCTGGGCTGCATGCAGCCCACGGGCCACAGGTCGGACACCGCTGAACTGTATTTCGGTTTAATCCTGACTTTCTAAATTCTGAATTCACAATCCTGACCAAGCTGCTTAACCCCTTAAACAAATTTTCATAAAGAGAAGCTAACAGTGTAGTTCTCGAGGATTTACGTCATGTTATTTACCCATTCATTCGTTTCTATATTTCTTCCTGTTACATATGCTTGTTTAACTTTATATTCCTAGGCACCTAGTCCAGAACATAGTAATAATAAATATTTGAAAGATGTCCTAAATATGAAGCAGCATTTGTGCAAAGAGAGAGAGAGAGACATATTGTCCAGTGTTTTGAAAGCCATGGTTTCATGCCTCTGGTTCAGTTCTTTAGTTGTCTAATATAGGATGGTGAACTCAATCCTGGCTGGAAGAGGACCATAATTATTACCTTATTTGAAAAATCAGAGTGAATAGAAAAGCTCTAGCAGTGGCAATGGAGAGTAACTAGATTACCTCCCAACACCCCAGAGCTGAGATACATAGCATGTGAAAGGAGGGAGTTTCCCTTGGAAGAGCATGAGTTCTAAGCTAGGATGCACCCGTGCAAGGAATTCCCAGAGATTCAAGCTGTGTCTAGAATGTCAGACACAGCGTGAAGGAGAGGAGAGGTTAGGCACATGGGATTGCATTAGATTAACCACTAAAGATGCTCACAGGTTCCAGGTGATAATGGACAACCCCTCTTCTTATATTTTAGGTTGCCCCCGAAATAAAAAGGGCATGAGCCAAGCCAGGATTTGTCTTTATCATCTCTTAAAGAAGGGCATCATCTCAAATACATACCTAAATAAGCATGCCAGAGAATGTTAGCTTTTTATAAAATATCCATTCTCTTCTCTCTCAAATTAATAGGAAAGGATAGGCAAACTATATTTCCCAGCGCCCTTTGGGGTCATGTGTGGCCATGTAGTCACATTCTGACCAGTATAACAGAATTAGAGACACATAAAAATTCAGGATACATTTGGCAGGAAATGCTAAATGATGAACGCACTTGGTTGTTGCACAACGATGTCCAGTCTGCCACAACACAAGAGCTAAAGCACTATTTGGTCTCGCGGCTGAGTCCAGGTGATGCGGTCAAACATGAGATTGGGTTTCTTCAGAATCACAGGCAGAAGGAGCTATAGATTCTGATGGGTTTATGCTCTTGAGGTGTATTGAAATGGAACTGTGTTAAAAAGCATTCTTACAGATTTTATTCATGAACAAAAGCAAAAACTGCAAGAAAATAAGATCCAGCAATTCATTGAAAGGATAAGCTACAAGGGACAAGTGGAAATTATTTAGGAATATAAAGATATTGTACTGAAAAAATTACTATGTAAACAAATAGAACCGATAATGAGAAATAAAAAAGTATGTTGTAAACTCTGTAGAGTTAATAGACAACTTATGAATGATATACGCCAACACCTGAACTCCATGATGGAAAGAGACGTCCTGATAGTATAACTTACTTGCTCAGTAACACCTGGAAATATGCAGGGGGTGAGGATCAGCTATAATACTTGAAATTCAGAGCAATATTCACCTTGTTCTATACAAAGCTCCTTTTACTAAGAAAGTTGCTATATTCTTTTCATCTTACCACACCTGCCTCAGATACCCATCCCTCCCTGAAAGAGTGTGTTTTCATTGTCCTTGTAGGCCTTTTACATAGCCACTTAAATCACAGGAAGCTAAAAAGGTCTTTTATATTTTATTATGTTAATGTATTAATTAATTGGTGCATCTGTAACTATTTTTGACAGTGCTTCCATGTAAACAGAAAAAAAAAACAAATGGAAGACAAATGGTTAAAATATAGAACTTCTGAAATATGTTTTGACCAGGTATAAATCATTTCATAACATCATTTTGTGACTGATCTAAAAATGCATCATGGAAGAAAACATTTGGATTCATCAAAAAGGATACAATTCACATGGGGAAAAAAGAAAAAGAAAGTAGCTACATAAATAAAAATATAATTTATAGTTATACATTTTACATTCCAGATTCAAGAGATAACTCAAATAACCAATTATCATTATAAAACATAAAATAAAAATTGAAAAATAATTAATCCTTTTGAAAATCCATCAAGTTATTATAAGGCTTCCCTTAAACTGAAATATTTATGTATACTTTTGATTATAGTATTAGAGAAAATGCTATATGACTTTGCATTTAATTAGTCTCTGGGGGATAGTGTAGGCTTAAAATAATTAGTGAGGATATAAAGTTCCAAAAAATGAAAGTGATTTGTGCCCTCATGTAAATATACTCAAAATTACACTAATTGGAATTGTTTAAAAACTCCTAAAATTCTTTCCCAGTAGAGAACTTATAAATGAATTATACAAAATATAAATGTAATATTAAATTTTTGACCTTGTATGTTTTGCTACAGAATACTTTCAAAAGTTACTTTCAGTTTGAAAATATTTTTCCATGAGTTTATATTTTAGGCTTTTCAAAGACTCCATAAAACTGTTCTATGTTGAGCATGTTGAGAATGATGTGGACAGAAATCAACTTTACTTTTTAAGATTTCATTTGGCGTTATGATTTTATAGCTTCTAGGTAAGAGAAGCAATGAGCATGAAAGAAGTTAGGTATGGTCAGAATAAACTGAATCTAAACATAGTGAAACAAAGAAAGAAGGAAGGAAGGAAGCAAGGGGGAGAAGGAAGGAAGTAAAAGAAAGGAAAAGGAAAAGAAAAAAATGAAATCGTCATGTGAGACCACATTTTGCAAGCATATTTGATGAATGTGGTAGAAAGAACTTAACTTCACTCTTCTTTTCAAGAGTAAGTGGCTCTAGACTCAACCATAGGTCTAAGGCTGACTTCGTAATGAGATTTCACGAGTGAGCGAGAGCACATGACTGAACAGAGAGTTCTATTACAATGTACTGTAAAATGATGAACTGTTCATTTAACAGAGTTTTGCATGAAAGTCTAGCCTTTTTTCTGCAAGACTTTTTTTTTTTTAGGAAGAATGATTGGAAGCCATTACCGAGGATCAGAGCTAACACCCTCCAGATGCGAGATTTCTGTATTCCCAATCGTTCTTATTACCGACATATGGGCTCGGGTAATAGGCTTGGTTTCAACAGCAACAAAAAACACCAGCAGTTTCACAAGTTAACAAATTCATCAAGGAGACAAAAACATTGCGGAATTATCCACAGGAGTCAAGTGTATTAAATTGTATGTGGTCACCATACATGCTTTTATTATAACAAAGTAATGAAGAAAATCATCTTCCTGAAATCAAGCACTTCACACTTAATTAACCGATATCAGAAGGTTCACCCACGCGCTCAGGGGACAGATTTTTGGAAGTGGCCCCTGCAGTTTATGGCGCTCGTCTTTGCATGCAGAAATGATTTTCTTGACAAGTAAAATAAGTAGTTAGATCCCTTTTAATAAAACTGAAATCCCACATTGCTTAGTCAGAGGCATAATTATCTTCCAAAATATGGAGCCTTGGAACAAACAAAATACAGCTAAGGAAAGATTCTAATAAGGAAAGATTTACAGTTTCATAAGATTAATTTGCATATTATAAAAAAACAATCCGAAACTGAAAAGCCTTTCTGAGACACTGAGTTTGTCTTTACCAGAGAACATGTATTTTTTCCCAGTTTTTTCAACAATGATGATTTGAGGTCATTTAATTTATTTTTGCCTGTTTCTGAAAGGAAAAGGCGGGCAGCAGATAATGAATTTTACTTATATTAAACGAACATGAAATAACTCCTCTTACTGTGATTTTGGAAATGACAATAATAAAAATGACGGTTACAACTGAGGGATAGCTTCTCTCAGTTTGCACAGAGGGAAGAATGTGTCTTGCCCATACGAACACTCCGTGTCTTAGCCCGTAAGTATGAGCTGCAGGCGGTCAGGGAGGCTGCAGAGGGGCAGGAAATGCAGGGTCCTGGGGGAAAATCATAATACTGTAATACCTGCGTGCATTATGGAAACACATAAGGTGGTAAGAGACGGACCTGAGGACAAGCAAAATTCTGGAATTACATGTTCCAAGTTTGATGTGGAATTGTAGAGAAACTATGGGGAAAGGAGGACCTCAAAGAGTTTCACACACAGAATCAACACAATAAGCAGGAGGTGTTTATCCGGCATTGGTAAAGAACTTACATCTCAAAAACAAAAAGACAAATCACCCCATTAAAATATGGCCAAAGGACATAAATAGATATTTCTTCAAATCTTACATATATGTGGCCAACAGGCATATGAGAAGGTGGCCAACATCATTAGTCATTGGGAAAATGCAAAATCAAAACTACAATGAGTGCAAGGTCACACTCCATAGGGTGGCTATAATTTGTTCAAAGTGTTGGCAACAATCAGAAGAAATTGGAATTCTTGAACATTGTTAGTTGAGATGTAAAATGTTTCAGCTGCTGTGGAAAGCAACAGAGCGGTTTGTCAAAAAGTTAAGTGTAGAGTTTCCATATGACCCTGCAATTCTTTCCGAATATATATATATATATATATATACCCGGAGTGAAAACAGATACTCAAATACTTGTTTATAGATGTTCAGAACGGCACTATCCATATTAGCCAAATGGATGCCCATCCACAAATGACTGGATAAACAGTTCATGTTATATACACACAATGGCATATTACTTAGCCATGAAGAGGAATGGAGTACTGACTCATGCTACAACATGGGTAAATCTTGAAAACATGTAAGGGAAAGAAGCCAGTCACAAAAGGCCACATACTGTATGATTCCATTTATCTGAAACATTCCAAATAAATGATCCCTAGAGACAAAACACAGATGACTGGTTGTCAGGACCTGGGGAGAGAGCAGATAAAGAGAAGCTTTCAGGCTCCAGTCTGGAGACCCAAGAAATGATTTTTGGGGACAATGTGGTTGTTTGAAAGCTGAGATTCGGAAGTATAATGTTTGTATATGATCATATGAAATGCTTCTAAAACACATAGATCTCTCAGTTTACATGGTATTCCAAACCTTCACTGTTTTCTTCACCTTAAAACAAAACCACCCCCAACATTTCGGCAGTTGTAATTAATGCCAAATATTATGTAGCAAATCACTCTGCCCGCCGATTCCCTGCCCACCTGCTGATTGCCCTGTGATCCGTCTCGCTGCTTCATCAACCTGATGAGTGGCGGTACCCTGCAGGCTCCCTGCCCACCTGTTCATCATTTACTTCCAGCCTGTCATACTTGACTCTTACATGAAATTAAAGGGAAAAGACTGTGAAAATGATCTCCTTCCAAGGCTGAGTTACAACAATGCAGATGCTTTTGCTACTTCTTCCTAATTCACTCTATATCCCCTGCCCCTATATTTTAAAAGGTCCCTCTTCTCTCTAGTATTAAAAACGTCATTGTTCTTAGGACTGTCCTTCAAGGTGTGCTGCAAGACTGTATTCTCCAGAATGCTACCTTCCTCCTCTCTGCAAAAGCTTCTGGGACCAAGAGCAAGGAAAATGCGGCAGGTGTGCTGAGGGCCAATTAAAAAGCAAATCTGCACTAACTGATGGGTAATCTTCAGTAAAATGACTAGTGACAAGACCAGATGCCTGGGGAAAATTGACATTGACCAGGCCCGTTTGCTGCGGGCAGAGCTGTGATTCATCTGCGCTGTGCAGCTGCTGGAAAGGTAAACGGCTTGCACTCCCATTTTGTGCTTTTATGGGTTTGTTTTGTTGCAGCAGTCTTCGGATTTCTTTTGTTTTTTGTTTTCCACCCAAGCTTGTAATAGGTCAGATGTTACCATATTCAAACGGCCTTTCCATCTTTCTACATTTTCCAGAGAACCGGATTTGCAAATAGATTAGTGTTACATTTGAGTTCATCACATTCTGCATCACTAAACAGCTTGAATATATTTAATGGATGCAAATTTACCTAAAAGGTGGACGATTCAAATGAGGAAAGCATCAGAGTGTTTGCCCTGTCTTTCTCCTATGGTTCGACCCCAGCACGAGTTCCTGTTTCATCTGAAGATCAGACCTTCATCATTCACACTGACTTTGACCCTAAGACATAGACTGCCACAGAACAGGCAGGCCGCAGCACTTGTTCAGCATTGACTGCAGGGGTGTTGGCTTATTTCCTTTAGGGTAGGTCCAAACCCCAATCATTCAAGGTTTTAATCATTGTCACCGTATTAAGTACGTTCTGTGCTTCAGTAACTTGTCAGATCAGTGGCTAATTCAAGGTGCCTGAAGTTACGTAAAAGCCACATTGTGAATATGTCAAACATTTAATTATTATTTTATAATGAATAAATTCTGCTATGGAGTAAAACCAACATGTTACATAGTTGTTGTTGTTTTTTTAAAGATTTTATTTATTTATTTTTAGAGAGGGGAGGGAGGGATAAAGAGAGAGAGAGAGACATCAATGTGCAGTTGCTGGGGGCCCGCAACCCAGGCATGTGCCCTGACTGGAAATCGAACCTGCGATGCTTTGGTTCGCAGCCCGAGCTCAATCCACTGAGCTATGCCAGCCAGGGCTGTTGTTGTTTCTTTTGCAAATAAAGCAAGAGACTAAAGATATGTCACATTTTGGATGATAAATTTTCAGAAAACAAAACAAAACAAAACAAAACCCTGGCAGCATAAGAAATATCTTCCCCAGACTTTCAGGAGTACGTTGATTGAACAGTGATATTGACAGATATAGAGCTAGATAGACAGATAGATATAGATATACAGATATAGTTACTTCATTAAAATGCCTCATTGAAGAGCCAACTAAATATACCTTAAATCAATCCAATTTTTCCCATCCAAACCATGTCCTTGTCAAGTCCAAGTTCCCTTCAATGACCACCTAGCCCACTGACTCTCAAACTGTAGGAAGGAGCATCTGAATCACTCTGACACCTTGTCAAAACAAAGTTGCCGTTTCTCGTTTTAACCAGCTCCCATTGCTGGTTCACTTTACCGCAGTGTGAGTTCACCTACCGCAGTCTGAGTTGCAAAGTCATAGCCCATTTCCCCTTCCGCCCCGCCCACCTCTTGCAGTTCACAGATAAGCATCTGCTGGGAGTGTTGCTGTCATTGTTTTGTTTTCATATAAATCTAACTCAAGCACCACCCATTTGAAACTTCATCCTGTGTCCTGCTTACCTGTCTTGTCAGCCCCTCCTCCCCCACTCACTGTTCGGCAGTGCGCCTGGTTCGCCCTCATCCGGACCTTCCTCCTTCCCGCCTCTGTCAATAACCATTTCCTCGTCCTTCAAGTTTCAGCTTCAGTTTGACCCACTTGGACAGGATTTCCCAGACCACCTTCATGTAAGTGGCTTCTACTCCCTGCTCTTCTGTGCGTATCTCATAAACATACTAAAATATGCATTTTGTAATTGTATGTCTGCTTATTTACTTGATTACTGACAGTAGCCCCAGTAAAGCAATAATTCCCATAAGAATAGGAACAGGTTCTATTTTATAGACCAGTTTATACACAGGGTCACACAATGCCTGGCACAGCAGAGCATTTAGTAATCTTTTTAAAATAGATATTTATGTTTCTGTTCTGGTTTTCTAAGTTTTCTTTAACAGTGTGTCCACAAATACAAACACACACTTGCTGGCATTGTTTTATTTTCACTTTTTCCTTTTAGATTTGAATACTTCCAAAACACTTTGATGTTATTTTCTTGGTGTTCAATCTTATTTGAAGTCACGAATTCCATCCAATGTATTAAAGAGATATCATAATTTCAAGATACAAGTAAATTTCATAAGGAAGATCAGCTACGACCAATTCCTCCAACGGACAACCAACAATTCTGCAAACCGACTGGCAGTCAATTGCTACTCTCTGAATGGCCACGGAGCACAGTCACAATGTGGGGTGTATAGGATGTGACTGCCGTTAGCCAGAAAAGGCTTGTTACCTACTGGGATCCATGCATCTGAATGGTGTTTTATAATGAATGGCTAACCTCTACTGAGCGCTCACTATATTCCTTCTTATTATTCCCGAACATCACGTGCATCAATGTTACTGTGATCCGGATTACACCTCAGGCCTACCCTGCCCCCCGCCAGCCCAGTGCCCAATGCACTCATTGCACCCAATGACTTTCTTAACCAATACACTCATTAACTTTTACTTTTAATAGATGCATTTCTTCCTTTTTTCATATGTCTTTCTGTTCTACTCTACTTTCACCTCCATTTCTTTTTCCCTCCTCCCTCCTCTCCTCTTTTACTTTCTGTAAGACAGTAAACGATATGATTCGGGAACTTTTTCTAGGGGATTGCCGTAAATAGTTTCAGAATTAGGGATAACAAGTTTTAAGCCAGTTTCTAACTCAAATGTTGAGACACAGCCAAGGTAGTCGTGGGTCCGTGTTTCTTCATAACTCAAAAGCCTTGCTGGAAAAATATAAGAATGAAACATCTGCATTTGGGGATAGAGTAGGATTATAGCTTGTTTTCACCATCATGAAAAGAAAATAAAAATATGTATGAAACATCGTCAACAATTTAGTTAAAGGGTTTAATTTTTGGGCCTTCTTGGCACAAAATTCCTCCAGAAATCACTAGCTTGTACACTTCAAAATAAGGCCAGTGAAACACACGAAATTCTCCCTGGCGTCTCCCCAGCACAAAGTTCCACGTTCCTAACTGCGTTGATAGAAGGTGAAAATCAATTGCTTTTCTTTCTTTAAAATCAAAGCAATCCACAGCCTGCAACACTCCCATTATGTTCCTTGAAAATCCTCCAGCCCCCCGCCGTGGCCCCCAGGACTATGGACTCTCTGGCTCAGGGAGCGAGCGCTATTAATCGAGAATGATCAGAAAGTACTGGCAATTTGCTCCAGGAAGTCAGAGAACTTGGAACAAGCTAAAAAGGCTATTCTCCTCGGTATTGATCCTCATACGAAGCACAATCACAGGGCACCGGCAGTTTTCCCTTCTCTTGTCCAAAATCAGATGTAATTTACTGTTGACAAACAGTGGTGCAAGGTGCGTTTGATGTGAGGTCA
This sequence comes from Phyllostomus hastatus, assembly GCF_019186645.2. Taxonomy (NCBI): domain Eukaryota; kingdom Metazoa; phylum Chordata; class Mammalia; order Chiroptera; family Phyllostomidae; genus Phyllostomus; species Phyllostomus hastatus. Next base: position 18,410,025 of record NW_025333607.1, on the reverse strand, counting down.
CGGCTCACCGCTATGGACTTTGATCCTATATCAACCCCCCTAAAAATGTTCAGTTATTTTTAGCTAAGTTTATACCGGCTACATAATTTTACCTATATCTTCACCGAACACCTGCATGGGGGTAAAAAATACAACCTCAGCCCAATCAGCAACCCAAACTCTAGTATAACATAAATTGGGTGTCATTTAAAATCATGTCTAATATTTTGGAATATCTTCTATCCACATTATCCAAACTGCAGATACAATCCCATGACTAGGAGAAAAGAACTTACTGAAAATATTTCACTTGTGCCAGTATAATGCTATAATATTTCAAATAATGCATCATTATTGTGTCTCTATTAGCCTTATTTTCACTGACCAAATATTAAAACAAAACCCAGACATTGTGAGGTTTTGTTCACTGAACAAATAGCCCCGATTCCTCAGTTTCACAGACAATATCGAAAGTCGGTGATTTAGTATCACGTGATCATGTTTTGCAAACTAATTTCTGCTTCTTTGTTCTGTCTCCCAGAGAAGCGCCCTCCAATGTCATTACCGTTCTGAGACCAGCCAGCTCACAGGAATCACTGGGTGGTAGTCTCTCAACATAGAAGGTTAGCTATTTTTCATCCTTTTCTATTTCTCTCTGCCCATTCCTAGGAGGTCCCCCCAACTTCCTGAGAGGCAAGCCCCTAAATCTACCTACAGCTAAAGTGTGAGCTAAAGTGTGAGATTTTGTTGTTGTTGTGTGGATGAAGAAGGTCGGCTTCAGCCTTTTCATCCAAGTGCAGTCACGGACTTCAAAGTGAAAGCTGAAACTTCTGCAATCCCTTTTTTTGTTCTTACTTAAAACAGTTTAGGCATGATCAGGACAAAAACAAACAAACAAACAAACAAACATTACAGTCTCCTACTGCAGTAAGACCCAGAGGGGAGGCTGCGGCTCCAGGGCGCCCTAGCAGGGCAGCACCCCAGCTCCCCTGCAGGTGAGCAGCCAGCACACGGCCTCGGGGAGGCAAGCCCAGCACGCGTGCGCCTCATTAGGGTTGGAGAAGAGGAAAGACGTTGCAGTCAACACAATGTCTGGCTTGTTGTTTACTCCGGGAATGTAAATACCGCAGGGCCTGGCAGAAGAAAACGAGTTCTCCGTGGATGCAGAGAATCGTTGATCAGGATGAACAGGCTGGGTGAAGAGAGTGCGGTGTCATGAAGTCTCCAGGGCGGCCCAGGGTGTCACGTGAAGCCAGGAGGCCAAAGGGCAGAACAAGTGGAAAGCATCACGTGGAGACCGGGAGGTGTCGGGGAAGTTTAAGGCGCGAGGGGATTGGAGATGAGGAAGTGGAAAGCCTCACGAAGAGCTACTGGGAAGCAAAAGAAGGTGGCTTTTTCGGTAACCACAGGAATTCTGTCTCTCTTTTTTAAGTGTATCGTAGAGAAGTATTTTTAAAACAAGCATGGAATAAAAACAGCGAAGACAGGAGCCGGGAGTACAGGAGTTGAAAATAACTTATGGATGAAATACTGAGCGTAAGAATGGACGAGGGACAAAAATTGCTATCTGGCCCAAGCCAGTTTAAGGACACATAACCGATCCTTTGGGAGGATGACGGCGGTCCCAGAGGTCTTCCAGTGGAATGAGGTTTACCTTTTCTTCCACAGCTTCACCATCCACTTCTGATAAAAACAAGTTATGGGCCAAATTCTACCATGAATCTATTAACCAATACTTATTACCTAGCAATTTCGAAACTCTTTATTTAACCTGTTTGGTAAGGTGGATGAAGTCCCAGCTGTGTGCCTTTTCTGATGCACTAGCTACTAGCTGGCATGTAAGGTTCACTCAAGAGGCAGTGAAGGTATTCCAGAAAAAGTACCTGTTCATCTTAGCAAACAAGAGCCCAGTAAAGAAACTCAATTTGAGAAACTAGTATCAAATGCATTATGTGAGTGAGGCCAGTAAAATGCAGCATGGCAGGTAACTTAGAGAAACCGAGCCCAGATTATCATAAAAAATATAAATACGGAGCAAGGAAAGTTTATGTGCTTCTAGAGAGAAATCCAGTCTCCACAGTTCATGCATCCCGGGAAAACGCGAAGAGATGGCACAGACAGAAGAGCAGAACGTGAAGACAACAGAACACGGTGGCATCTGCGACAAGGACAGAATGTTTCGCATGGCGGAGTTTCAATTTAAGCAAATGTGAAAGGAGTCCCTAGAGGCCAGATTCTTCTGCAGATGAGACTGCGACACAAGCATGAAATCAAAAAGAATGACAACCTCATTCTGGCCTGAGATTCGACCTGTCAAGACGAGGTTTTTAATGTGGCAGAAACAGCGAGTAAGCAAATCAGGGTTTTGTGTCCTGCTAGGCATGCCTTAATTGTTGAGTAAGTCTACACGCAGTTCGCCCATAATGTCGGTTTGCTGCTGTTCAATTCTTAGTTATTTCTCCTTATGATTTAGAAGAATTCAAGTGCCTCAGGTACTATTAACTTACACAGTGCCTAGGACACATGGATTCAACTGAACACCAATACAGACTCAGTGTCAAGGAAACATTGTGTTTTGATTAAAAGCATAGACTCCTGTCTATGCTTTTGAATCCTGGAACTGCCATTCATTAGTCACGTGACCAAGAACACTTTGCTCATTCTCTCTAGGCCTCCAATTCCTTGTTTAAAGTCCAGTTAATCGTAATGTCTGTCCCACGGGATTGTTGTGAGTTTCAATCACAGAACACTTCCGCAGGACTTGGGACAGTACGTGAAGCATCGTGAGCATTTGATAAATATCTATATTTATTATTTTAAAATGGGACTTTGTTCCATAGCACAGAACTCTCACACTCCTCGCCCCTTCTTCACTGTGTGCCGGCCACTCCACTCTCACACAGAAAAACAAGTCCTTTCAGATCGAACTGAAAGCCATACTCTTTGGGGTGTCAGGCTGAGGTTATGGCACCTTTGGTTTACCTGCGTGACAGCTGAATCACCCCAATCAAAGGGAAAGAAAGCAAGAAACAAAAACAATGAAAAAAACAAAAACAACTTGCTATTTCCCTGGTCATTATAATGCAGTACAAGCAAAAAAAAGAAGCAGCAGCAGAAGAAAAAGAATCCATTTATGAATGTATAATCAGCACAGAGCCTAAAAATAAGTCAGCTATCTAGATGCTAAATTACTGCTCAGGTTCCCAATGCTTTTGGCTGTTACCCCTGCCTACATGCTATCAGGCTCCTGCAAGTTTCAACCACAATCTTTTTAGTAGGACGCACACAAACACACGAAGAGAAGCACTAGGAACGGGCCACAGAGCTCTCACTCAGCCTTACGGGTTATAACAAAGATTGCATTTGATTAACTGACACAATTGGATCAAATCAGAGCATTCTGAACCCAGAGAATTTTAGTGCATGGAAGCGATGATGGGGCGACTGTGAAACTTCTGAGACTTGATCTTAAAATTTGTTGAGGCAGGTTAGAGTGTTGTGGAACTCTGACTATTCGAACTGTGGGCACAGCTGTGTTCAGAAAAAAACAAGTTTCTTCACTGTGTGTTGCCCCAACCCTACACAAAGTTTTACAGCAGGAGAAATCTAAACCCCCATAAAATGTTTGAAACTTTGTGCTCAGAAGAAACTCAGATTTATACCATTTTCAGTCTTCCTTTTTAAAATGATTCTTCCCTGGCTGGCGTAGCTCAGTGGATTGAGCGTGGGCTGCAAACCAAAGCATGGCAGGTTCGATTCCCAGTCAGGGCACATGCCTGGGTTGCAGGCCACAGCCCCCAGCAACCGCACATTGATGTTTCTCTCTCTCTCTCTCTCTTTCTACCTCCCTTCCCTCTCTAAAAATAAATAAATAAAATCTTTTAAAAAAAAAACCTAAATGCTGACCTGCTTTAATGTGATGAACCAGCACTTCTTTAAAAATTTTTTTTAAATGACTCTTAAGCTTTGGTATTTTTGCCCATCACAGAATCGAGCATACTTGTATTTTAGTTGAGAGCACACCTACTATCTGCACCTACTATCAGGGGTTAGCTTAAGGTGGCCCAAGCGCACTTGCGGATTACAGGCTGGCTTTCATTAGAAAGAATTCATGAACTTTCTCAGTGAGCGTGTTTGCCACACATGCTTCCTTTACGGCTTGTCTTCACAATTCATGACCGAACACAGCGCAGACTGCGCTTCTTTGTCGCGTCATCCCTGCCTTCGGAGAACTTGCCATTTATTTTGTTTCCAGTTAATCTGCCGTGATGAGATTTGAAGATGGAATCTTCACAAGCACTACTAGAGGAGTGATTGTAGTGGAGGTTTTTTCTTAAGAGTTTCAGTCGACATTGCACATAAGTATGTATAATAAAAGGAGAAGCTTCTTCTTTTCTTTTCTTGAGCTGCTTAACAATTTAGCAATCCCAGACTGCAGGCTCGACACCAGAGAATACTCCACTAGAAGGACTTGAATGGGGGACTTCCATCTCTTTTATTGCTTTACAAACAAACAAACAAACGAATAAACGAATAGCTGCTGATGCTCTGATCTAAAGTGAGTGTCCTGTGGAGAATTATAAATAGTCTGTACAACGTGGATAATTTGAATAAAAATTCTGAGGATGGTACTTAAGCTAAATTCTAATAATTATAGTTCCTCTATTTTCATGTATGACTTTCGAAGGATTCTCAATGGAAGAATAGAGAATCTTTTCTTTTTCTCCATGTTTAAATAATTTTCATAGCTATCAAAGTGATTGTTACTTTATTTTTGAACTAGATGAAATATTGGTAGATCTTATTAGCCATGAAATACGCAGCGGCTACAAACTCAAGAAATTTGACAGATCAACTCCAAACTTATAACCAAGGGGAAATAAAGCAATGATTTGGATTAGTTATCTATTGGAAACCAGCAGTTCTTGGAATTTAAAACATGAAATCAATGCATAACGTATGCAAATTTTTGTCTTTCCTATTTTTTCCCTCAGACTGAGGATCTGAGAATCACAGACTGAGATTGTTTAACTCTGAAATAATTATTTAGTTTCTTTTGAGGAAACAAATGTATTAAATATGAGAGTTGCTTTCTTTTCCAGGTAGTTAAAGGGTAATTGAAAAGGAAATTCATAAGATGCATATTTTGGCACGTCCTTTATATCATCCATTTTTCTTATTATTTCACAGTGCTAAATAACCACTTCTATTTCCTATTGTGTTTTGATGCAGTGGGTATCAGCAGATACCGAGGGCTCATTTCTGTGCAATATATTTAACGCAGGTGGAAAGAGAAGGCATCCGACTGGAAAGAAGAAACGGCCCCTTCCTTTCTCGTGACTCCATAGCAATATGCTAGTGGGTTTTTGGTTGTTGTTGTTCAACCATGCTTTCTAATTCCTGATTTGAATGGTTCCGTAGATTAACAATAAAGTTCTTAATTGAGTATAAATGAGTTTGGAAAATATCCAACTGGCAGAGCTCTCCTCTTCTAACATTTATTAGAGCCAAGACATTTCTTAACTGAAGAAACTCGAACAGGACTCTATCTTCTTAAATCATATATGTTCCTGTCTTGCGAGGGGGAAGCCCTGGGATTTTATTTGGGCTGGTTTGGGAGTTAAAGGAGAATGGAGAAATGAATTAAAATACCTGCAGAACAGATTTTTATTAAATTAACCACTTCATGTCTTGCAGACTCCTGCGGAGCTCGTCACCAGCATGACAACAGCCGCCACCAGCTTTTTGGTCTTAAATACCTTTAGGACTAGCGATCCTAACTCCTTACGTAGCCTGAGGCCGTGCGTGCACGCGCACCAGAGAAGCACTGGCGCGGCTGAGCGGTAAGCAGCAGACAGAGACACAGCAAGCACCTCGGTGCAGACACACCAGTGCCGCCCGCGCCCACCCCTCACCCTGCTGGGCACACGCCCGACTCCACTCCCCGCGTTCCCAGGACCTTCTCGGACTGGGCCTGACTTTCATCATCTCACTGATCACCCCACATCTTTGCATTAAAAGAGTATTAGGCAGTGAATTCTTGATTATGAAATAGATTTCATTATTTAGATTATTGAATTCTATATGTGAATATAATATGTAGAGTAAATGCCATGTATATACAGAGTGTGGCAAAAGTGGGTTTATAGTTGTGAGTATGCAAAACAGAGTTTATTCTTATATTATATTAATCATTGTATTATTTTCCATACAAACAATGGTAAACCTACTTTTGACCCTCCCTTTATCTAGCAACAATAAAGATGTAGAGGGAGGTATATTTGAATACCATTATATGTACACATACATATTTAAGGTGTGTGTATATACCATATACATATTCTATATACACTAAAATTAGGTATTGAATGTTTACTACTGGAAACTCTAAGATAGGGTTATTTCAGATGGATCTCTTCCAGTAAAAGGATTTTCCCTTGGATTCTTTGAAGTTAATTACATCGCATTTTGTTTTGAGCTGAATGTTTCATTTTTTTCCGTTAAATTCTTTCAGTGCTTCCATTGATGGGACATGGGTTTCATGGACCCAGGGTATTAGTTTGGGTGCTGTAGGTCTAAGAGAAGACCACTGGTTTCTGACTTGGCATCTGCTCATTTTGACCACTGCATCATGCTGAACACTGCTACATCTGTTCCTGAACCTCCATGAGCACTTACTATGAAAGCAGGTGCCACTGTGAAGTGTACCTCTAACACACTTAGAGAGCATTCGTGCATCACTGGGTCTCAGTTCCAACACTGCCCCGAGGCCCTTTCCCAAACAGCGTGCTCAGGAAGCTGGCTGTGAAGTGTCATCCAAAGTGACTTCGGTGACACAGCAGAACAGACACTTCCAGTTTCGAAAGGTTCGTGGTAGCATCATTAGGCATCTTTTTTTTTTTTTTTTTTGCTGGATGGCATAATATTATTGTCATAAAAATAACCTCGTGAGTTATGTAGTCTCTTAGTAAGAAAACCCAGTTTCAAAGAAATGAAGTTATTCGTCCAAAGTCACAGTGCTAGCTAACGTCTGAGGAAAGGACTACCAGAACTGAGGCCCAGCTCCGTGAGCACCAAGGCACCGCTGTCCCTACAGCACCCAGGTCGCTGCGCCGTGCGAGGAAGGTGGGGGAGGGGTGTTTACTTGTCAGCACAACAATTTATCGACGGTTCTACCTCTCGTCAGCACCGTTGCTAAACAATCCGACGTTCTGAGGGACACCTGTAACCCTATTTGTGAACTGGACAGATATTTTTAACCAGGTACTCTTTGCAGGTACAATTGTACTCACATTCGGATATTTTTAATACTCACTAGGTAAAATCTGAAAATCGGTACACAAAAATGACAATAAGGAGTTTTCAGATAGAGGAAATATCTCATAAACTGTGAAAAATGATAAATAATATACATGAATATGTATATATTTTTTCAATATGATGAAAAAAAAAACTTTCCCATGAGTGGAATAATCCGAAGATAGAATGTGTTCCCTAAAAATACTAACAACTTTGCTATCAACGGAGGAATTCCAGTAGATGCAGAAATACCACTAGTCAATATGTTAAAATCATAAATTATCTGAACTTTACATAAGATGACTTATTAAGTTCCTTCAAATTCTGAATTTACCTTGACATATATATTTGATTTTTTTCAGGTTATACTTTTCCATATTTATCCAGTAGAACAAACAGAAGATATGCTTTATTTGCTACACCCTTTTTGACATTTAATCAATTTTGTTTTCATATCTCTTTTTTGCATAAATTTTAAAATAATTTTGCAAATTACATGTCTGTACACGCAATCAGATATAAAAATAACAAAAAAGCAACACAAATTTAGTCTTACATATTGGGCTAATTGGTGGCGGTTTAACTTTATAGTTTTCCTTCAAATGTTACTATATTTAAAGTAGTCTCTATTTTTTTAACGATTTCATTTATTTATCTTCAGAGAGAGGGGAAAGTAGAGAGAGAAACATCCGTGTGTAGTTGCTTCTCCCATACCCCCTTCTGACGACCTGGCCTGCAACCCAGGCACGTGCCCTTGGGATTTGAACAGCAACCCTTGGGTTCGCGGGCCGGCACTCAGTCCACTGAGCCATATCAGCCACAGCTCAATTTTTAAAACAGACAAAAACCTAATCTGCATACAGAGATTATAACTGTGCATAAAGCAAACCAGTGTGTTGCTTGCAGATTTTAACATGCAGCAGCGCACTGCCACAGTCTTCGCGGTGTCGAGTTTTGCTGTCAAGCATGCCTGAGCACCTCCATGCAGCTGGAACCTTGGTCCTTTGGCAGGTGCACGTGCTCCGTGAAGCCCCGGCCAGCCAACACGGGGGAAGGCCACGTGCCCGAAGTGAGCTGAGCCCCTGAAAAAACCTCTATAGAAAGCCTATTCCTTTTCTGAACCTAGTCACAAAATCAGGCTATGCCGTATCCTTGCAGAATATTCTGCATAAACATGCCATACGATTAATTCAACAGTTTTTCAAGCTCAACCCAGCTGACAGAGAATTTCCGGGAAGACCCTTGTCCCTCTGCTCTTACTTGTGTAATCTTAGGTGCACACTGTGACAGGAAAAGCCATTAGTGCTAATGAATTAGGTCTTCGTGCTAAATGATGTTCTAGAATGATTTAGATAAAAAATGTGTTTCTGGTATCAACATCGTTGCGTGCCTGTCAGCAGTTATACAGACAAAAATCAATATTAAGTTGTAACTCAGCAATAGGCCTGAAAATCATCTCTACCATTATTATTATTATTTTGTTGTCTCTCCTAGGGACATCAGACATCTGGTTTCAAAGATAATGGCAGTAACAATTATTTGCATCATAGCCCTAGCTAACTAGATAGCAGAAAACATCTGTTATGATCTTCAGCTCCTCTAACCTGTCTCTGGAGAGGCTTTGATAGTCGAAATATTTTTTTTTTGCTTTTCTCTGCAATAATAATTTTTGGAAAATACAGATTCCATGAAGTTAAAGAAATGGACTCTAATGCTGCCTTTGTCTCTTTGAATTTACAGCTGGCGGAGGGGCCATTAAGGAAAACTTTAGAAGAAAATTCTCTTGCTAGAGTTGGAATTCTCTATTGCATTGCCCTTTTCAACTATGCTCATTGGTTTTCTCTGATATATTAAAATATATATTCGTACGTCTAGAAGAAGTAGAGGTACTAATATTTAAACTAACACATCGGAGAATTCACTAGACTGCTCTCATTATGATCCATTAAACACACAGGTAGAGCTATTAAAAAATTTTCGGCACTCTAATCAAAGCGTCTGTGACACTGCCACGTATTAGCACATACGAGGCTCTGGGCTATTTGGTACAAACAAAAGATGTAAGTCAGTCCCTGGGCCCCTCCCAGCGCCTGGAGTCCACCCTTTGTGAAGAGCTTTAAACCACTAACCAGGGGGACAATAGACAAGGCCCGTCAGAGAATGTGAACAATGGTGCGCAGCAGAAAGGAATCCGCACGGACAGAGAAAGTTGAGAAGAGAGGATCTTTAAAAATTTTTATATAATTTGAACAAAAGAGAAAAACAAACAAAAACTCATAGACACAAAGAACCGGATCATGGTTTCCAGAGGGAAGGGGAAGCGTGTAACTCTCCGTGGTCAGCGCACTCAGGCGCAGCAAGTCAGCCTGCATCCCCAAGGCCTGGCGCTCAGGGCGCGCGTGCCGGCGCAGAAACAAACGAATTCAGGAGTGAACCCACGGTGTGGGGGCGTGGCTGAAAAGGCATGGGAGCTGACCTGGCTTTGCAGAGTGGGTGTAACTTCTGCAGTTAGAGAGCATGAAAAAATGAGAGAAGTAGCAAGGCCACTGGCTGTTATAACGACGAGGGAGGGGACAGGATGAAAGGAGGGTGCGGGGGTGGGATGAGGCTACTCTTGAGCATGGGGGGGAGGGGGCTGGTAGAGAGACAACGCTCACTCAAGTAGTATAAGGCTCAGATGAGACATATTAAGACGCATACTTCATGCCAGCATGAGGGTACATTATAGAAGTCTATGAATGATGGGTTGAGGAATATAATTATAATGCATATTTAAAATTTCCAAACCAGGAAATTTTAAAAAAAAAAAAAAAACTTCTGAGGAATACCAAGTAAAACACAAAGAAACCACAAGTACTATAAAAGACTTGGTCTCTTAGGAAGGACATTATAATGACTTGCACAAGTGTAATGAAAGTGGAGAAATACAGGGCTGGAGAGACCATAGCCAATATTTATTTCATAAGGCTACAGGACAATTAGACATGTAGATCGACGAGAAGAAATCTCTAAAAGTGGGAAACACCGATAATAGGAATGAAACTGAAGGTGCTGTGTGACATTAGGACTACATGACAAGAAAGATCGCGTAGCCTTGAACATGTAAAGTCTGAGGAATCAACTAAGCATTTGAGCAGAAATATTAAACAGGGAGTTGGAAATACAGGACTGTAATTCTATGGAATAATTCTATTTGGAACTATTACAGGAATTGGTGAAGATGGATACTGGAAAAAATAGGAAAGAATAATCCCTCAGAGTGAGCAGTACTTGGTATATTTCTTTAAATTACAAGTATATTTGTTTCAAGTCAAATTATTTTTTGCTCTTTGTAGTGGTCTGGATATTTCATTATAGTGTTAACATGATCTTTGTTAACAGAGAAAGACTATACCTTTGATCAAATTGTATAGATAATAATTCCAATATTTTACATGAAGTGAGTTATTAGAATTTAATGATTGATTAGTTCTAAAAACTTGTATATTAATGTTTCTTATAAAAATAATGCTTTTGAGTTTGCATACTAATAAAACCTACAATAATGCACTTATTTAATAAAACAAAAACACATTCCTATTTTTGCTTTTCCCCAACTATACCAGTATTTCTTGACTAACTTTTTTTTCACCTTTTAGTGCTGTGAGATTTGGAGGAAGCTCATTCCCTTTTTGTAAATGTTCTTCAATTTCAACCTGCTGTGAGCCTAGGTTAGGATAATTGAGCTCAGGAGAATACTTTAAATTATGGGAAAAAATATAGGGCAGCAAGAAAACATGGTTTCCTAATTATGCTGTAGATGTGTTCTCTCTCATGATTTCTGTCCCTAATCTGCTGTGCATAACTGGGGCTGCCACAGAGCAACGGCGACATACAGTTAACTGTGCAAAATTGGCCCTTCGTTTTTCAGTTGTGTTAACTAGAGTTTTGGACGCGAGAGACCAATGCCTGTATAGAAACTCTGGTGTCAAGAGGACCGCTGGTAGAAAACTGATCAGCATGGGAGAATTCGGGGAGCCCAACACAGAAGGTTGTTCACAGTAAAAATCACTGCACTTCAGTAACATGTTTCCACAGGGGACTCTGGCCTCAGTGCTACAGAAATATGCTGCATGCCTTGTATTTTGTTGTAGAACAATTTATGTTTCATAGGATGTTATTTGTTGATCATTTTACTGAATATATACAAATGCCCTGAATCTATCATACTCTAAAAGCATCAGAACTAATACAATTCTATTTGAAATAATTATCCATACTGTATGTTTTAAGTATAGGTCATGTAGAGGTTTGCTTATGTTCCAAATAGGTTATTCCCCAGGTTTAAAGAATAAGATGGAGATAAAGTTACTTTAAAAGTCAAAGTACATATGAGAAGGTGCTCTGTATCTGATGGCATCAGGGACACACATATTAAAACAATGATGAGATGCCACCCCACACCTAATTGCATGGCTAAAGTCTGAACACTGACATCAGCAAATGCTGCTAGGGATGCAGAGCATCCGGAACTCTCATCCACTGCTGGTGGGCACGAAAAGGTACAGCCACTTCAAAAGCTACTTCACTGATTTCTTAGAACAGTAAATATATTCCTATGTGCAACCCAGGCATGGTACTCCCTGGCATTTACTCAAGGGGTCGGAAATGAAGTCCGCATGAAAACCTGCACAGGCGTTTAGAGCAGCTTTATTCCCACTGTCAAAACTGGGAAGCAACCCAGAAGTCCTTGGGTAGGTAAATGGAAAAATAAACTGTGGCCCATCAGACAATGCAGCACTATTCAGAGCTGAGAAAGAAATGGTCAATTAAGCCATGGAAAGACCTGAAGGAATCTTACATGCTCATGACTAAGTAAAAGAAGCCAATCTGAGAAAACTATATATTATATGATTTCAAATGTATGATATTCCAGAAAAAGCAAAACTAGAAAGACAATAGAAAGATCAGTGGTTGCCAGAGACGGTGAGGAAGAGGTGAACCAGCAGAACACATAGGACTTTTAGGACCCTGAAAACAGCCTATATAGCACTATAATGGTATATACTCATGTCTGCTATTACGCATCTGTGCAAACCCATTGAATGTACACCACTTAAACGGGCCTCAGTGGGAAATGCCAACTTCGGGTGGTGACGATGTGCCGATGCAGGCTCCCCTTTGGTGAGGATGATGCTTTTCAGGGCGGCCATGCGTGTGGGGGAGCAGCAAACAGATGGGCAATCTCTGTACTTGCCTCCCAATTCTTACTGTAAACCTAGAACCACTCTGAAAAAATAAAGTCGTTGAAAAAATTAAAGGAAAGGAAAAGCACTGGTTCAAAATGCTTGAGGAGAACTACCTGTATAAGTGGTTCATTCTGAACTGTTGTACTGTGCCGTGTATAATGCGCACTTTTTGCCCAAATTTTTGTAGGAAAATAAGGATGCACATTATGCACGTGTACAGTGATTACATAGCACAGGTATAATAATGGGTATAACAATCCCATACATGCATACAAAATTGTGAGTGTGTATCATACACAGGTAGTTAAAAATGTGTTACTATTGGGCCCATTCACCATATTATTTCAATCAATGTGCTTGGGTATGCCATGTTCTTGTACCAATTTGGGTATAAGTGATGCAGTCATTTTTCTAATTCTAAACGAATATAGATTAGAAGGACTTGTCAATATTTTCTAACCTAGTTAAAGAAAGAAAGAATATATTTGGTGTATTTGTGAGTTTATATCACTTTGGCTACTAGAATTGTTGTCCCGTCTCTGAAAAAAATCAGCTAATCATCACATTGAAATCACAAGAATAAATTCAAAGACGACAAAGTAATGCTGACTGCCAAATGCTTTGAGCCCAACAGAAGCTCCGCTAAAAATGGAGATTAACAAGTGATAAATATTTAAAATATATTGGCTCCAAATGAGATTTTTATATTTGAGTTCATCAGAAAATTGTAAATGTCATGGATAAAGGAGTCGAATCCCCTTTGTCCCTTTCCTTTTCTCTTTTTCCCCGATGATCTATCCCTGTGCTGCTGAAGACCACCCGGGACCCGCAGTACATGCGTCCCTCAACCGGCACATGCAGTGCTGAACCCTGCAGTTTAGGAGGAATTACAGGCTCCCTGGGGTGCTGTCTTCTGGGGTTTTGGATCGCTAATGCCCTCGCTGCTGGTTACAGGATTTTGCTACATGTGTAGGGTGGAGTAACTAGACAATAGATGTTTGAGATCACAAAGGACATATGAAAAATGTTTCTATCCATCAGCAATTGTGAGAGTGCGGAAAGAATTTAATGACTGGACACATTAACCCAGGACCGGTAAATTTTCTGATAGTAGATGAAATAAGAATCAATTCAAAATGTCTTTTCTCTTTGCCCTCCACAACTCCATAATTCTCTGTTTTCTAGCCCCAAAACTAAGGTACCAAATAGAACCATGGAAACTATTGTAAAAGTAAATTGCTAGCAATTTAAAACTGGAGAAAGACTTATAGATTATGCGTTTCAATAGTATCATCTCCTGGAAAGCAAGGTGTGAAAACTAAGACGTAATAGATGAAGTGATTACCCAAGGTCACATGCTAATTAGCGACAAAGCAGTAAGTACAGATTTTGACTTGTTATTTATCTAAGCCTTTTCCCAGTACACTTCAGGACTACATCAGCAACAATAAACAGAACAGACAGAGGTTTTCCTAAGCTCAAATTATCTGATAAAACCTGAATACAGAAAAAGGTGCTATGTACCTATTAAATTTCCTTTACATAAATATATTGCTTCCAAAGTTTTCATTTCTATTTCAAGATATTTCTGAATGTTGGCTTAGAATAGTAGATTGTGCTGTTAGGTTTACACCATCAAATGCCATGTGTTGTTTGTTAATTGGTGGGCCAAAACTAGTTAAAGTAACCAACAGATCTCTGAGTGCTAACCAAATAGAGTGTACCCATAAAAGGATGTGAAAATAGCCATAAACTATAGAGGAATATAGCATGTCCAGCACGATAACTTCTGAGCCATAACTTCTACTTTAAGTATCACCAGCTACTCTGAAACATACTTTCAAATGTAGTTTCTTAATTAAGTCGTATTTTATAGAGAAAGTAAAGAGACACAGGTTGAGTGTCCACAGAAGAGCTGAACAGACTTCCCAGGTGTGTTCTGGGTTAGGGGGCCATGCACTGTAGCAACTACAACCTCTGGAGTTCATCCAGTTGGCCCCGTCATGCTCACTCAAGCACCAAAACAATCCACAACATTGGTGGTGCTAGTAGCTTATCTATCCCAGGCATATCCATATCACAACTGTTTGCAGTAACTTTTAATAATGTCACGAGCGTGTCCACGCAAAGTTATGTAGGTACTTCTGTAAGCAAACCTTAAATGTGGACGGGAATATTTTAATAAGCTATTGGTTCTGCCTTTCGTTCTGACCTATCTCTGCGTATTTGGAATGATTCCTTAGATGAAACTTTTTCACTGACTTTCAGTACACTAGATGCTCATTTAACTTTTAAAGTGATGCCCACTCACGTGAAGGGAAGTAGATCCAGTGCGGGAAGATGACAGCATTTGCGCGGTCGGTGCGCGCAGAGAAGGGGTGCCGGCGGCACCCAACAAGCCAGCCGGGTGTTTCTGACCCCTCACGCAACGCTGTCACCGGACAGTTATTTGTGAACGTCATCAAGTCTAGTTTAAAACATGCTTTACATAAGTGAGGAAATGTTAACTTTTCATTGTTTCACCTTTGAATTCTTTTTATTCAACCTGCATTGATTCTATTCAACTTGGAAAGGCTCTTCACGGAGTATATTTGGCTGTTTAAAACTCCTTTTACTACAATTTATATGTAGAAATATATAACATATAATAAACCTATATACATGTTACATAATAAAACATTCATGTTTAATGCCACAATGAAAAATGTAAAATATGATGACAATTCCTTCATCATCTCTATTTATTTTAATATTCTCTATTTCCTCACAAACTTTATCTCTTCCCATGATCCAATTCGGGAGCACAGCTCTTATATCTGACCGAGGCCAAGAGCAAGCACCGAGAGCGAAAGCACTCTCTTTTGGCATGAAGAGGGGGTGCAACTATGTGCATGCTCCTATCAAAAGTATTTTGCCACTCAAAAACACTTTCATAAATACAGCAAAATGTCATGCCAATATTAGTAGCATACTGCAATTAGAGCTTGTTATTTTTAGAGGAATTAGCAAACTAAGTTTCCTTTATCATCACCACATCAACCTGTTTTAGTCACTTAAGTTAGTTAAATGGGGACTGATTTATTTTGTCCCAAATGTTCGGATGTTGCTTTGAAAAAAATTGTAATAATTGTTTTTTAGCTCTTTTTAAAATGACAGAACTCAGTGGACAATTTCAAAATTAGATACTACACTTCTGATCTATGTTTATCTTGATCTGACATCTACTTTTCTATCATGTTCAGACAACCATGATGGGCACGTGTGTTCACGCATCAAAACTCCAAATGTTTCTAATTACCTTGTAATGCATACTAAGCAGCCACTTGGGTTGTTAACACCTAAATTCACTGGGAAAAAATGGTAGTTATCTATAATTTAAATATCCACTTGCTTCAGGATGATTATATTACATAGACAACTAAAAAAGTAATAAAATAATTTTATATAGCTTTTATGTAGTATAAGAACATAGAAAAATAATTACAGAATGTTTACATGGTACAAGACATAAGAGCGTACAGCGAACAGACTGCATTCACTTGGGGTTCACTGGTGGGAGGTCATTAATGCTCACTGGACCTCCTGCCCCGCCCACACAATGACGTCAACATTGCTCCTCTCTGATTCTCTGACAAAAATCAAGATCTAATTATGTCAGGTCCCCAGTTTCAGAATACAATCAAGACCTACCAAGTGTTGGCCTGATTATGTTTTCAGGTGCAACACTTCTCCAGAATAAGTCCGAAAACCCCTACAGCTCATGCCTTCCACGGAACCTCTCTTGCATTTTCCAACCTCACAATCACAACTTACTGGTCTCAAGTGCTCGCTCTGGTCTCTGCCTCCAATGCCGGGACCTGGGTCTCCACTGCCTGGGTGTCCAGCCTCCCAGCGTGACTCCGAGCTCAGTGCGCACCGACAGTGTTTCCCCAGGTAGCATGAGTCCTGTTAATCCTGGGTTCCCAGAGCAATGTTTGTCACTGCTCATCTTGAAGGCAGGAAGATGCACTTCCCACGGCAAGTTCCACACATGGTTGCCTACCTGGTCAGGCTACCAGTCCTTCAGGAAAGGAATAACATGACAACTCTGTGTGCCTGAGGAACACGCATCTTAAATGGCAATCGTGGTTCTTGTTAGAAATTCTAATGCCTACCTGTGTTCTTTATGTTTCTCAACCCCTTCAAATAATTATGCCTGCTATTTTAAAGAAAGTTTAGATTCTACTAAATATTGAGGGAAAATATCTAAATGATGCAATATATGCATTTTTTTCAGATAAAGTATACTCCTATAAATACATCTTGATACTGATACTATACTGAAAATTAAAACTTGGCTTTATTATAGACTATTTTCGTGCATGTGGAGGAACCACTTGAAAGGAAAAACAATTTATTTTGTTTCAATAATAAAATACACCATCTAGTTGTCCTTGAACTATGGAAGTTTGCTCTGTGAATACACTGTTTGGTTAAAAGGGATTCTGCTTATGTCTATATATCCAAGAATATATTATTACAATTCACCATTTTCATTTGTTTTTTATTGTGTGCTTTTTTTCAAAGATCACTTGAAAAGCACATGATATAGAAAATATGTAAATCTATTAACGTTTACAAATACTGAATCCTGCTAAAACACTACAGATGACTCTGCTTCTCTAGCCTCCTTCTGTGGCCTGTTGTGAAGACCAGGTTAACAGCAGTGATAGGTTTATAATACGGAAGGCTTAGCGTGTATAGCAGAAAGGACAGAGATTTACTAGAGAAAAGAGTCAGAGAGAAGAGTGCTTACAGATATGACCCTCTAGGGGTTCTTAATGCCATTGCACGTCGGAGACACCAGATGTACTTTTAACACTCAGTTTACGGTGGTGGGGGAGGAGTCCTGGCCTTAGCATTTGCATAAAGAGATCCAGTTGACTCTGATGTGCAACCAACGGTGGCATCAGTGAATTTTGTGTAATGAAATGCTGATTCATAACTGCGAAAATGACTCACTCACGTTTCGTTTGAGTAAAGCATGCCCATTTAAATGTGCGCCTCATTGGAACTGTTTTTAAAAGTGCACTATTAACAGGCATCCAGGCTGATGGGACCCAAGAGACTAACAAGTCGGCGCCTGATGATGCTCAGAGTTCACAGAGGTCACACACTTAATGGCTGGTCTCCTTCGGTCACATGTGTGCATGTGACACTTTCTAGACAATGAGAAATAAAAGAAGAAGTGATTTGGTTACCATTAATTATGTAAAATGAACATAAATAAATACATAAATGAACACCTGCTAAAATGTTTGTGAGCATGTAAGGGCAGAAAGTTGAAAATCTAAAGGTTATTTTAAAAATAGCATGCCTTATTTTCTTCTTTTATCAAGGACTCCAGTTGAACTAGAACTCCCCTTGCAAAAAAAAAAAAATTGATTTGAAAAGACCCATAGCCACTTTTCTCAGAACTCAGAAGTAAACTTCCATTTGAAAGTCAAAACTATTGTCTAGCTTCTGCTGTGCAAGGTCAATTGCATGATAGAGTAGTTTCCTTCTTATCTGAGCCGAAGTGAAGTGCTAATGTTATGCACAATGATAGAATAACATTTGTTGACATAAACAGAACCAAGAAAATAATCACACTTTTCCCAAAATTCTACTTGAAGTCTAAGCTTCAAGCATATCGGAACACTTAGAGGCACTTTACCTGTCGATTTCACTGATGCAATAAAGCAGCCCAAAAATACAGCCGCAGAGAGCAACAGGGGGAGGAAAAAAAACCTCCTCGTTCTCCACTAAGTCAAGCAAAATGTCCTTTTTAACCTTTTGCACAGCACCCTCTCCTACTTTAATTTGAGTCATTCTGAGTACCTGAGCTTCGTGTTTTATAGTTTTATAATTTGTAACGTCTGGCAAAGATCAAGGATTCTCACTTTCCACCTCACAGATGTCCTTGCAAACTGGAACAAGATTTAAGTGGTTTACGTACATATATTACTTCATTAGTGCCTAATTAAAAACACGTCTGACAGCTGGCAAGACAATGAGGTGCTTCAAATAATGCCAGGGAGCTGATCAAGGAGGGAAAATGGTGCTTCCGTCACTTGGATGAATTTGTAGCATTCGGTTATCAATTATAGGGTCTTTTTCTCCACAGACTTTATATATATTGTGTACACATGTTGTTACTGACATATCCATGCTGCATTTACATTAAATGTCATATTCTGCAGCAGTATGAGGATTATTTTTCTCTTAGAAGTTGTCCTTAATCTGATTTACTCAAAAATCTACTGACTTAAATGTTAATTGCATCTAAAAAATACCATCACACTAACTTCTGGTATTTGACACAAAACAATTTTGTTGGCCTAGCCAAGCTGACACACAAAATTAATAATTGCAGATTCATAGAGGCAAATAGACTTGTAAAATTCACAAGTAATCTATATACATAATTCAGGCAGGGAAGATTTCTTATTGCAGAAAAGGGGAAAATGCTGATTTCATTGGAAAAGAGACAATAATTTAGAAAAATATTAATAATGATAAATAACAGCTTTGGAAGGAAAAAACTTTCAACCATTGTCAAAAAGTTCAGGCAGCACCATACTAGTGGTCTACCATCTCTTCCCACTCTTCATTTTAGTAATCACTCTGAACACTCTAACCCTGAAATGCCCAGTCTCCTGGAGAAAGTCGTTTGCAGGTAAAATTCCACCTACCCACACCCACAGAGTCTGATGCAGTGCGTTTATGATAGGCAACTCAGGAATGTACAGTTCTAAAATGTGATGTTTGTTTGAAACCCAGTTCTGAAGACACGGTCTTGAACAGCTTTGTCTAGCAGACCTCTCTGCAGTGACAGAAATGTTTCACATCCACCCCGTCCAGATCAGTAGTTACCAGCCACGCACGGCTCCTGAGTGCTTGAAACATGACTTGTAAGACTGAGGAACTGAATTTTTCATTGTATTTACTATTAATTAACTGATACTTAAATAAACACTCTAGTATCATAATAGTACAAAAAATGAAAGACTCTTCAATAGCAAGAAGAACACATGCAAAAGAACACAGAGGAAAAGAAGCCGAGCTGAAGCGTGCGAGAGATCCAAGCATGTCCAGCCAAGTAGAGGCTGAGCCATCGTCTAATTAAAGCTTAAATAGGCAAGTGTTGGAAGCGACCTAGGTGCCCATCAGTAAATGAATGGATCAAAAAACTATGGTACATTTACACAATGGAATTCTATGCAGCAGGAAGAAAGAAGGAGCTCCTACCCTTTGTGACAGCGTGGATGGAGCTGGAGAGCATTATGCTAAGTGAAGTAAGCCAGGCGGTGAAAGACAAATACCATATGATCTCACCTTTAACAGGAACCTAATCAACAAAACAAAGAAACAAGCAAAATATAACCAAACACACTGAAATAGAGGACAGGCTGACAGTGTTGAGAGGGGAGAGGGGAGGGAATTTCAGGGGAAAAGGGAAGGGGTTTACAGGAACAAGTATAAAGGACGCATGGACAAAAACTAGGGGCAGGTGGAAATGGGAGGGAGGTGGGGAGGGCTGGGTGGGTGGGCTGGGATGGGAATAAAAGATAGAAAATTGTACTTGAACAATAATTAAAACAAAATTATTTTTTAAAAAAAGCTTAAATAAAAACTCAGTATCTAGTGTGTGCGAACACATTTACAAAGACAGCCCTCCAAAAGAATATCCGCAGTAGGCGGTCGGGAGCCGACGAGGGGGAACG
Organism: Phyllostomus hastatus; assembly: GCF_019186645.2. Lineage (NCBI taxonomy): Eukaryota > Metazoa > Chordata > Mammalia > Chiroptera > Phyllostomidae > Phyllostomus > Phyllostomus hastatus. The sequence continues at coordinate 18,389,774 of NW_025333607.1, read as the reverse complement.
CATCTGAAGCAGTGAAACAGTCGGCATGCCGCACCTGTCCCAAAGCTTCCCGTCGGTATATGGGGATCAAAACTACCTAGTTCTCAGATACACAGCCAGGTCCGGAACGTAGAAGGCACTGAAAAAGAAAACTGAATGGACTACTTTATGAGTCTATATGAAGTTGGAATACAAACAATTCTTCTAGAGTTAAACACTGTATATAGAATGATTTTCCCTACGCCTTTTTCCTCAGATATCCTCAGAATGTGATGAATGGTAGGACTATGGCAGTACAGTAAGTGAGTTTTTGTATTATTTTAGTTGTAGATCACAGAAAACCCAACTTAAATTAACTGTAGGCAAAAAAAAAAAATGTGGTTCATGTAATTGAAAAATATAGGGACTAAAAAAACATTCAGACACGATTAGTTTTGCAGGATCAAACAGTATTTTTGAGGAATGAGTCTTTCTCCATCTCCTGTCTCTCTTTCCTCTGAGTTGCCTCCACTTAGTGTCACCAGCAGTAGGTTCAGGCTACTGCTTTCCCAAGTTCAAGACAGTGTGAAAGGAGCGTGTATCTCTCCACACTTCTCAGCAAAAGCCCTAGGATCAGGATGGAGCTCACTCTAAAAGACAGATGCGTAGGTGGACAGAGAGGAGAAACAGAGAAAGAGAGGTTGCTCAGCAGTTCCAGGAAACGAGTAAAGATACAGAAGACGAAGGGATATTTAAACACATATCCCAAGAATGATCATGAATCCACTGCATCTATCATGAGAGACAGAGGAGAAATAGGTCTGACATCTCAGAGCTGGAGAGAGGCAGAGAGCATGGGTACCTGAGCATCTGCATGTAGCAGTCAATTAGGCAAATGTTGTTATCCTAGTATTTCAGAACAAGGAGCCAAGTCAGAGATATGAAGTAATGAGCTAAAGTCTCATAGTATATTACAGAGCTGAGACTAGAACTGGGATTGTCTGATTTAAAAAAAAAATCAAGCCCTTTAATGCTTTCTATGATACCGCAAATGCTGAATAAAGTAGTATAAATTTCACACATTCATAATAATTTTGTTTAACAAAGAGCCACCACAATAGTTATTTGCAAAATAACATATTTTAGGATCACACCCTATTAAGTATTCTTAGCCTTGGGAAAACTGGAAAATACGTGATTAACATTAGTTAATGAACATATAACAGGAATATATTTTAAATAATAACTCTGATTAGTTATCATATGTTGTAAATATAACTTTTGTAGGGGTGCATTCTGTGTATTGGTTTCTAAATGGTGTACAGCATTTATCAATAAATAGAATTTTAAAATTACCCAGTAGTTTACCATTGACTGATGTTTTGTAGAACTTCTAAGAAAATCCCATTCTCTAGGTCTGTGATATACAACCCTAATTTTCCTCGAATACACAGTCACTCCGCGATTTAGATTTCTTCGGTTTCTTCGGTGTTTTCATTTCCTTTGAAGTCTTGATGGAAGCAAAGGAAATGCTAACAAACACAGACCAAGAAATGGGAGTGAGAAGCAGCAGGAAGGGCTGGGGCCCGAGAGTCCCTTAAGGAGATCAGAAAAATAAGAACAGCATTTCTCTCACAATTACTTGAGCTTCTGAAAATCTTGAAGGGAAATATTACTAACGTCATCGTATGAAAGGCGAGTTGAAAAGGAAACACCTTTGTCATCAGCACACTCTAAATGAAGTCATTAATAGGTCGTACATACTGTCATGGAGGCTGTTTTTGCCCCCGTCTTGCAAAGCAAGCTATAACGCCCTTTGTTTATGGTGAATGTAACTTTTCAAAATTAGTCTGATGAGTGGTAGAACTACATTTTTATATATTTATTCAGAGAAATAAATACATCACGTTCTATCATAGTCTATATTTTTGCAGAGGGTAAGCAGGTAAGCTGTGGAACACATTTGTAAGTACAGATGCTGTCTGGGTCAGCTTTGACTGCCCTAAAGGATACCAGAGACTGAGTGGCTTAAACAACCACATTTATTCCTCACGGTTCTGAAGGCGGGGAGGTGCAAGGTCAAGGTGCTGGCAGCTTGGATGGCAGGCGAGGCATCTCTAGCGTGTTGAAGGTGATGGCCCTCTTGCCTCTCGATACCCTCGAAGGGGAGTACAGGTTCCCTGTCCGAATGGCGGGGGGGGGGGGGTCGGGGGGGGCGGTATTTAGTCTACAGAAGACGTAGCTGCAGACTGTGTACGGCTGGCTGGGAGGGTGTGTGGGCGTGTGCATGAGACAGACAGGCGAGCCTGGCCCTTCCACGGTATTCATGGGAGACGACATCATTGCAGAAGGATGGTTACCTCACACTAAATGTAACACCTAGTCATTCCAAACGCCTTTTAGAGGGGGAAGGAGACAACAGGAATAGAAGGGAAAGGGTCTCAAGGAACATGTATGCAAGACCCGTGGACAAAGCCAAAGGGGGGAAGGAAGGAGGGTGGGAGGCGGGGCAGGGGGAAGTGGTGGTGGGAAAATGGAGACAACTGTATCCGAACAATAAAAAAAGTACTTTTTAAAACTCTACGACTATATTTTATGCCCCAAAAAAGCCTGGGAAAGTGACCCAATGAGTTTAAGTGTTGAAGAGGAAATGCAATGCATGCATTCAATGACCACAACACCGGATGTCGTGTGACAAGGGCCACGTAGCTATAGGAAATGGAGGAGGCAGAAAAAGAAAAATCACCAATAGCTGGAGTCACTGTGGAAGGAGCCACATTGACTTTGACTTTTAAATGGGGCTTTGAAGTGTGGCGACAGTGTAAGGCTATAAAAATGAATTTAATTCAGATAATGAAGAGATCCCACTTCATCTGGTGTTTAGTGGGGCCCCCCACTGTGGTTTAAGAATGACTAGTTCTTGGCGTTCAAACCTAACTAGTAGCTGTGCATTTAATTTATATCTGAACAGACAAGATTAATTGCTGTTCTTTGCCAAGTTCAAAAAGACTTTTCTTTTATTTAACTCTCAAGGGGAAGTATTAACCTACCGTAGGTATCACTACCTCTCTTTGTAAAGGGGGATAAAAATGTGCAATTAACTTCAGACGATGTCTTAGAAACCTTGTATCCTACTGGGCAATTTCAAGGCAGCAATCGCTTGATGATATATTTCTTCTCACCTGACTTTTAGCTCCTAAAATCATTATGGGAGCTTTTCAAGTCTGTAAGTGGAAAGGCACATCTTTGTCAGGAAGACTATTAACGTGGGCCCTAAGTAGAAAGGTCATTAATGTTCAAGGAAACAGGGCTGTTCATGAGCCAGTTCAGAAGACCGCCCTACTACTGAAATGGCCCCACAAATTTTGAGATAATAGAAAAGACTGGGTCAAAGTTTAGAGAGCCATGTAAGACCAGGAACGAAGCAAGGTCACTCCTGCAAAAGTTCCCAGAGGAATAATTTACAAAGAAAATGAACTCCTTTTAATGGTCTTAAATTCTCCTTTAAACTTCAGCTTGGAAACATTAGCTATTAATGCTTTTTAAAAAATATTTTTTATTTATTCACTTTTAGAGAGGGAAGGAGGGAGACAGAGAGAGAGAGAGAGAAACATCCATGTGCGGTTGCTGGGGGTTATGGCCTGCATCCCAAGCATGTGCCCTGGCTGGGAATTGAACCTGCGACACTTTGGTTCGCAGCCCACACTCAATCCACTGAGCTACACCAGCCAGGGCACTATTAATGTTTTTAATAGAAATTTGTTTACGTCTTCCCTAATTGAAGGTATTAACAGGTTGACATTGGAGATTAAGATAATTAAGGGAGGTTTATTGATTTAATCCATTGGCTATTTGACTGTGAAAAGTCATCAATGCCAGTGCTTTGAGGCAGTAAACCTGCCCCCTTACCTTGAACCCCCCACAGCAGTCGAATGCAGCAGAAGCGACCCTCTGACTCTCCGTGACGGCTCAGGAAAGGCCACACACTCCCAGCTGGTGGCCTGGAAGCATCCCTCGCCGCATGCCCTCGGAGTGGCGCTGGGAGAAGCCCACGCCACGTGGAAAGCCAGGCGCCGGTGTCCCAGGCCGAGGGCAGCACTGCTAGTCCCAGCCCAGCTGCCCCACGTGGGAGGGAACACGGGTCCACTCAGATGATTTTAGCCCCCAAGATGCAAGTGACCTGCAGGCTCCAGTCTCCCATCAGCGTCCCCGGACCTCTTCAAGCACAGGGGACAGGCCTGACATTTCAACCTGACCCAGTCCCTGACCCTCCTCTGGGAGCGTAGCACAGAACGTGTCGCGCCACTCAGGTTCCGGGCGGTGTGTGACACCGCAGAGCGACCGGCTCGACCCGTGCCCACGTTCTTTCAGTTCCGGCGGGAAAACGCGATGTCTATGCCAGGCAGGCCCGGTCACACTAAAGTGATGATGGCTCGATGCTTGTGGCAGCTTCTGACCTTTTTTCCTGGTTGTTCTAAGCTTAACCACACCTTTGCCCCGGAAAGCTGCATGATGTGAAATACATATATTTTTTTCCGTGCATCGGAGATATTCAGCTTCATAGTCAGCCTCTCACACTGCTTTCCCCATAGGGCAGCGTCTATTTATGCAGAGAGCAGGCCAGCAAACGTGGCTCCCAGCACAGTTTCTGATCACCAGGAGCCTGCACCAGTGCAGGGGCCGTCTCAGAGATCTGATGCATTGAATGCAATAAAAAATAAACTACTAAAAATAATAATAAAAAATAAAAATATCAAAAGAGGTGTTGGTTTGGGGGAGCAAGGTCCCCGTGTGACAGTCACTGTTCCCCTATTTCAGTCGTCGCGCCGGCTGGAAGGAAAAAACGTGTTAGAATTGCTCTTCTGTAGTCACGTTTACATGCATGCCTACTTCTGGTCATAATGGATCCATACCACGCGTTTGGTTTTGAATGTTTAAGTGAAGGACACATTGGGTGCCCAGAGTATCTGCGGAGTTAGTGAGCGTGAGTGGTGGAGAGGGGAGGGATGCGGGTGGTGTGTGGACAGGGCCACGGGCGCAGCAGGAGGGCCCCCGCCCTTTCCTTCAGCGGGCGGAGCTACATTTCCAGAGATGGGGACCACGCAGAATCGATGCATCACCGAGCATGACGCCTCTGAACCCCGAGAAAAACATGTTCTTCCTCTGACTTCAGGGCTTCGGGTCCTCCCAAACCTACCACGCGATTCCATTTCCACCTATTTGCTGGGCACAGAGCTTGCGAGGTGCTAAAACGGCACACGATAACGAGAGCTGCGTCTTAAGTCTGTGATCCCGTCGGGGGAAAGGCTGCTTACTCGAAGAATTTTAGAGTGGGGGGATAAGTCATTTGAATTGTGTGTGGGGGGGTGCGTACTCCTATGTGTGCCTTTGTTTTTTTTTTTTCTGTTTCTTTTGTTGTTGTTGTTCTTCCACCACCAACTAAAAGAGTAAAAATAAAGTGCCTAGGAGAATCTACATTATTTTCAGGGTAAGTTTCCATCAAAATTGTGCGCTGAGGCGAATACAGCGTGCCCGCCTACCACCTCTCGCTCAGGAGCAGTGCAGGTGCTACGCTTCTCCCCGGAGGAACCTGCACAGTCTTGCCCCGGGTTGTCCCCGCCCCGATCAGATGCCTGGGCTCTTCCTCGCCCGTCCTCTGGGCCTGGCCATTGCTGTGCATTCCCTGTCTGCGCTCCAGCAACCAAAGTGGAACGAGACAGAGGCGATTTTTGCGTTGTTTACCAAACCCAGCTGGGCCCTGCGGTTCAAGAATGTCCATGTGGGCCGTAAACTGATTAAAATTGTTCTGCAGGTGGATCAAGAAATGAGCTATTTAAGGACAGACATTATTTAAGCATGAAGAGCTTGCAAATTTGTAGTGTGGGCTTTGGGCGTTAGTATAATGTACACAGCTCGCTGGATTAAAAATGACCTGTCAGAGGTCACAAACTATTTAGAAAAACAGCATGACTACATGAAATTATGATGACTTGTTTCTGCCATTACCAAAGAACTCTGAAATGTAGTGGTTTTTAAAGAACATTATGTGAATATAATGTAAATAGTTTCTGTGAAAGATCCTTGCCTCATGTTCATTACTTTTCCATATTATTAGCAGTTGTTTCTAGTTCGAGGCAAGCTGAAATTAGTTCATTCTATTTGGGGGAAGGGCTAGCCTACTGTTTCAAATAATTAATTGTAAAATAGTGTGTGGGCATACACAGAGAATGATAAATATGTGTAGCAAGCGCTAAATAGAATGCTAGAAGCCATTACAGTTATTTGCCAATCTGAAAATAATTCCCTTTGTTCTATTCATTAGGGGAAATCTAGAAATAAACATAAGGATGATTTAGAAGTCATCCATGAAGATCTATGACTTTAATTAGTGCCATCATCTTAGGGAAAGGAAAAGGTTTCTCTCTCAATTGACTGGATGCATCTATCCTTGCAACATTTCAATACATCCCGGGGGGTTAAAAGCAAACAAACAAAACGAAATGAGAACGTTAATTTAATTAATAATCTACTGTACAGGTCCCTATTATGTGCAGATATCTTACTTCCCATATCTGTTTCAGATCAATATAACACCAGGCAGACTATTGAATGACTTAAAATGAATGAAGACACATTACTAATGACAGTCAGAGGAGGGCAATAGAATATCGAAAAGAAGAAAGTCAGAAAGTATCAGTAACGGAAATAGCACTATTTTACAGCTAAGGGGAAGAACTTGAGGAATGTTAAGATTTGACATGTTAAAATGATGCTATAAGAGAGTCCATTATTATATTTATTATATTTATAATGTATTTAATTAATCAAAATATATGCACTGCACATCTATTGAATTAGCATAGTCATATTATTATTCTATGAAACACATAAAATGTATGGCGTGTTTTCCAATCTAGCAAAGAAAGTAAGTCATGTATAGCAATCATACATGGTAACCAACAAAAATATGAAGTATAGAAGTTAAGAAAATGAAAACTTTCCTACCATGTGGGAATCAAAATATCGTAGAGAAAGTGAAACTCGGTCTACAGTTCTGAGTGCTATGAAAGTTTAGTTCAAACAGTTTTGAGTCAGGAAAACCTTCTTTGCTCGGTGACAGCTCCAACAACCGCCAACACAGCTGCTTTACATACAGCGTCAGGCTTCGTTCCCAGCGCACGGTCTCGGCCACGAGACTGCCGGCTGCGCGACGTTGGGTAAAGGAACTGTGAGGCTCAGTTTTCTCAATCTAAAACAATGGGGATGTTGATCACGTCTAGCTCACAGCATCATTTCAGGTTTAAAATAATCCATTTAAATCTCTATCAGGGTATTTTTAATACATGTTAAATATTCAGTAAATGTTACTGATCCTTATTTTAACACACAGAAACCAGATGACGGACGAAGGAGGGTCAAATTGGTTTCGTGGGTTGACCAAGGACAAAAGGCAAAAAGGACTTGAGATAAGCCACTTAGCCAGTTTAAGCCCTGTGATTCTAAGGGGCATCACATTGTTATTTACGCTATGTGGCCCCCCATTCAAATGAGCAAATATTTGCTAGGTCCCTACTACATGACGATACTATATCAGCTCCCGGAAGCAAATGCTGAATAACATGGCTAAATATTTTTACTCTTGAAATGTATATTGTAAATGATATTAAGAGAATAAACAAGAAACAAATAGTTGGATGACTTTCAGATTATGTTGAATGATATCAAGAAAATTAACACAGAGAGCTTCTTTACACGGGGTGGGCAGGGAAGTCTTCTCTGAAGAGGTGGTTAAATGCCTTTGTTTCAGCTTATTGTTTGGAATGCTGTGTTAGTAGAAAACCATTTATATTTACTGCATTAAAAAGAGTACAATTTCACTGTCTAAAGTTAGTGTTTGGGTCCCAGCCAGGTAGCCCAGTTGGTTAGAGTGTCTTCTAGATACCCCAAGGTTAGGGGTTCGATCCTCGGTCAGGGTACATACAAGAATCAACCAATGAATGCATAAATAAGTGGAACAACAAACTGATGTTTTACTCTCTCTCTCTCTCTCTTCTTGCTCCCTCATTCCTTCCTTCCCTCTCCTCCCTCTTCCTAAAATCAATAAAAATAAATAAATAAGCACATTTAGTATTTCCATGAAGACAGCAGGAGGATTACCTTGTGTTTATTTTTAATGTATAAATTTGTCATCTTTCTACTTCATCTTTTAGATAAAAAATCTAAGCCCTGGCTGGTGTAGCTCAGTGGATTGAGCGCGGGCTGCAAACCAAAGTGTCGCAGGTTTGATTCCCTGTCAGGGCATATGCCTGGGTTGCAGGCCACGGCCCCCAGCAACTGCATGTTGATGTTTCTCTCTCTCTTTCTCCCTCCCATCCCTCTCTAAAAATAAATAAATAAAATCTTAAAAAATACTAACTGTAAAAGAAAAATAGATAAGTTGGACTTTGCATCAAAATAAAAACTTAAAAAAAAATCTAGTCTGACCTTGTACAATTACAGGACAATTTCAATAGTACTAGGAATTTGGCTTTAGAAATGTTTGCACTTCAAACATCCTAGCACCTACATAAAGTCTCACTTTATTTTGTATTTCATTATATATGTGTCTAATGTGTAAATCTCAGCATTAATGATGATAAATTCTAGATAAAGTCTCAGTATGTTCTCCAGTCAGTGATCCTTTGCAAAGGAGCTAAACCGAAATTGACATCGCATACTCTTGCTTCATACAGAGGCCAAATTAATAATGAAGAAAACTTTGTAGGAATAATTAAAAATGTAAGAAATATACCCTGAAGCAACATGAACACTTCAAAAGCACACAGCACATGCAAGCTCAGAAAACCCAATTATAATTTACACTGATATAGTCATTAAAAAACTTCCCCTAGAGGTTCTCATGAAATAACACTTTTATTGCTTATACTTTAAATATGAAGGCAGTTTTTATGTTAAAATAATCATGATGTTTAGCATTTTTACTAATTTAAAATGATAGACCACTATTTTCTTTTACTAGTGATTCAACTTGCCGATTATTAAATGTTTCTCTACATTCCAGTTCACCTTTGACCTATACAATGCCACGCCCCCTGGGAATGCTTACTTAGCATTCACCAAATTTCAAACACACACACACGCACACACTTAGTTTTCAAAAAATATTTGATTAGTGTCTGTCTGCTCCTCTGAACATAACCTCTGTGAAGGCAGAGATCACGTTTATTAACATATTCCAAATTTACATAAGATTGACATGTATTGATAAGGTGCTTTTAAAAACCTATTATATTAATGTTAAATTAGCAAATGAAATCAGTGATAAAACTGAGATTGCTTCCCATTAAATGTACTCCTTTTGAATTCCAGATTCACATGTACGCCTGGAGCTCTTCAGCAAGCACTCGCCAGACTTGTAAGACCAGCCTCGTATAGAATGAATGAATTAATCCAAGAGCCCTGTAAGGCAGGATGAGTTATATCCACACAGTCCGTCAGGGGAAGGGAGAAGACCGAAAACCAGTCTCCTGGTGCCCGGACCCTTCCCGCTGTACTCAAAATACCGACTTCGTGGAGAACTGACAGCGTATTTCAGTGTTATTTTAAGTACTTTCTACTTTAAGTCAACATTTATCAAAGTAAAGATGTTAAACAGACCATTGGAGATCCCAGGCTGGAGCTCGGGGACAAGGAAGGCTGAGCCTAGAAATAGACAAAATGGACCACTGATAGTGTGTTAATAACGGGTAGAAGAGGGCATTCCCTGATGAACAAGGACACATGGGGAGGAAGGTGTGGCCTGAGCCCAGTATGCAGCCCTGGGGAACGAGAATATTCTAGGGATTCCGCAGAGGACAAGAAGCCAGTGAAGGAGATATGAAAAAAGTAGTCAAAACACAGGAAGTAAGCCAAAAATGTCTTGGTACAGAACCAAGTGAACGAAATATTACAAAGAGATGGGAACAGTTAATGGAGGGATCGTGAGGGATGAAAGTAAGTTATTTCAATAAAAGCTTCAGCATCAGAGTGGTCATGAATAACATTGACAAGAGCGGTTTCTCAGCAAAGTGGAAAGTCGGACAGAAGTGGATTCAAGAGAGAGCGGGCAAAGGTCCCAAGAGCAGTGAGAACACTCATTGGCGGGCTGGTCAGTGTGGTCTCAGACCTCCTGTGTTTGCCAGGTAATGCTGGTGCAAGGTGGCTGGCTCCTACCTGTGACAGGGACCTTGAGAGAGGAGCTATCTTTCTCAGTGAGTATAGCTCCCAGGGGGTGGCTCCCAGGTTCTTGCAAAAGCTTGTCTAGCTTGTAAAACTGGCAGAGGGCTGAGAGATTTACATCTCAAGGGGGCAGAGGAAGAACACATAGCTGCAAGCGTTCTAAAGTAAGTGTTCTAAGAAAAGGGATGTCAGGGGTTAGTCTGTTTTCAGGAAGAAACCTGTCCAAAGTGTAGTTGGATTGAGGGGACAGTATGGCCTCCTGGAATCCATGTGACCTCTTGGTCACATGGAATCTTAGCTAGATATGGAGCAATGTCAAAGGGGGGGGGGCGATGCCTCATGAAGAGTGTTGGGACCGATGGGTTAACGGTCATAAAGAAAATGACCATGGAGAATTAGGGTTACTGCTAAAAATAAGCAGGAAAAATAGGAGCTAGTGGTTGACAAACAGAGTACTTAACATTAAGGGTTTAAAAAAAAACAGTATGAAGTTACAGGTCCTAAGAGATTCTAGGCTATAACCATGGCACTGCGAAGCTCAGATGAGATTAGGACGAGCTCCTTGAAGACTGGAGTCAATTGGAGGTTTCGGTAACACAGCTGCTTCAGTAACAAAGAATGAAGACAGAGACACTCACTGAAAGGTAGCAGATGAGCCTGGTGTTCAGGGCTGAACAATGGCTGGGGAGGTATCAGGGATATCAACAAGGGAGTGCTAGGGTCGGATGAACACCAACAAAAGACAGTTGCTGTTGCTGCTTTGTCTTGTGCGTGTGTTGGCACGGGTTGGCCGGCGTGGGAGCGGAGGGGGAAGATGGAAGGAGAGGAAGGAACCACCTCTAGAGCTTTGGAACTGAGCAACGGCGGCTGGGTTTCTCCTCCCACGGTCCCGTCAGGTCAGGAAGGTGAAGGGCATGTCCCAAGAAGGTTTCGGAAGGCCTGGTGGTGAGCTCTGGAAGATTTCACGGCAGCGTCTGTGAGATTCAGAGGGATGGGGGGTCAGGTCTCAGGAGGGAGCAGACAGAGCCATTGGAGAGATGTCCGTGGGGTGGTGAGTCACCCGAACATTTGAGCCTGAGGGGGACAGCTGCATAAAGAGGGTTTGAAACATATGGTGGGATTAGCGCTGTTGTTCTCTGAGGGCGGTGGAAGTAATCACTCTAATCATCGCCTCCTTCTAGGAATTACTCTCCGGGGCCGAGTAAATCAGGAGACAGATGGTGTCCTGGCTGAGGGAAAGGACTTGCCAGCAGCGAGGAGGGGGCACTCCGCACCCCTCCCTTAAATCTCTCAGCAGGCAATGTCACGCTCCGGGAAGGGGGCTGTGCTGAGGGCCCGCCATCCGTGTGAGGGCGACCACTCCCATCGGCGTGAGAACTCCCAGCCCTACGACGAAATGACTCGTGATGTTATTGTGGTGGCATTAAACCACGCAAATGCTTCGCCCTTCACTTCTTGTTTCGCTGGAAAGATGAACCAGCCGTGGATGATTACCACTGGGCAAAACATGGACGTTGACATCCCACAAATGCATTTAAACTGTGTTTTGGAATATTCATTTCTTTGCCCATTTGAAGGTGAGAGAAAGGGTGACTCGGTGGAAACATCTATGGGCTCTTTCCTTGCAATCCTATATTTGCGATTTTTTTATGAACCTTCAGAAGGAGAGGTGTGCTCTCCAGGGAGGGCACCCCGTGGGGTGAATGGCTTTGTGCTCTCACGGTGTCGCACTCAATCCGGTCCCCATCCACCCAACCCCGGCAACTCCCGGCCCTCGCGGTTCCTGCCCACGGTGGGACTCCCTGTCAGGCAATGGATTCTATGAAATTATTCTGCTCTGTGCAAGCTTACTATTCAGTCAATGCTGACAGATTCCTGGAGCTAACAAGGCACTGTGTCAAAATGACATTTCTTTATAACTTGTATTAATGTTTTAAAATCTGGGCTCCTGAGGTGCAGGCTTCTTAATCGATTTTGCAGAGACTGTGAGCATTTCTCTAAGAGTAATGCTGAATGTAAGCTCGTGTTTGTTTGAAATGTACAGAAACGGAATTACAAACTCTACTGAGGCACATGTGTATGTGTTTAAATAATTTTTAAATACTTACACTTAAATATATGTAAATATATGTGAATATTACATGTATTTTACAATGTAATTATTTATTTTTCAAGGACATTCTGTGCATCAGAAAAGCATCTGGAAGTACAATAAATCAGGCTTTGATTTCTTCTTCACATATGACTGTGAATTATTACTTACATGGAAATAAAACTCAAATTATATATATCACCTGAAAAGACTTAACCCCCAAAGCATCTTGTTTCAAAACCACATGAATGTAGCTGGTTTTCAAAACAACAGAGGTGAACTAGATTCCTCGGTGGAATATATCATGTGGGAAGAGAAACTATCCAATTTCCTAAGAGATTTTATAGGATGCAAGTGTGATTTCTGGGGCATTTTCTTTAAGGCAATATTTGGAATGTGCCACTGTCTTCTAAACTCAAATACATCATTTCAGTTATTTCAGCTTAATCAAATAAACTCAAAATGAGCAATCTATAAGGAAAAGTCCATGGATTTACTAAATCACATAACAAAATAACCTAACACTCATAATCAGTGAGTGTATATACATCTCATAGGTCTTTCGATTTAAAAAAAAAGTCAAAAGCAGTTTCTGTAGTGGGGTCATTTCTTTGTGAATATTCCCCATTGCAGCCTAATTCCTTCAGAAAGTGGATCCCACAGCAAGACTTCGGAAACTGACTCAACTCCAAGAAGCCAAATAATGGATGACTTTCACATGCACGCATTTTTGTATTTTGAAGCTATAAAGGTAGCGTGCAAAAAAATGGGAGAAAAGTAGTGGCGTGTAAAGATCCAACCAGTGTTCAAGTGCAGCAAAACCCAAGACAACCCTGAGACAAACAGACAGAAATTTGCTCTTACAAAAATATCATGTGAAGATCCTCATTCTAAAACTTGGGAAAATCAGAGAGTTCTTTTCAGAAGAAAGTCAGCCCTAACTGGCACTGGAGAAAGGCTTACCACCTGCCTGGGAGAACAAGTTTTAGCTGCAGGTGAGGAAGTAAACAAGCCTTAAAAAGCTTTCCAAGGAACAAAACATCCAGGAGCAGAGCTGGAGAAAGTGGCTCCCGGGGATCGGAGGCGGGGGCCCTGTTCCCTCGGCCCCGCGGGGCGGCTCTGTGCTCTGGACCCAGCACCAGCCAGAGGGCCGGCCGCCCCTCCACTCCTCGCCTGACAGGTACGGGGAGTATTTGGATGCCCGCTCTGGCCGGTGCTCGCTGCTGCTGCTGCTGTTTTTATTTCTTTTCCTATAATAACAACACTCTTCTTTTTTAATAGGAAAATTCTAGTTGTCAATATTATTTTATAGATAATTTTTGGTGGTATATCAGAGCACCAAATAGGCAATGAAATATCAATATTGGAGTTCTGCTCGGAAAGAATAAGTGTACCTACAGAGCAGTAGAGAGATTACATACCTTCTGAGTTATCATTAAAAACACCTATTTCAAGCTGATATGAGAAGAAGAAATTTAATGAACCAGTGAATTAGACATGTGAATAAGCTGAAATAGAACAGGTGACAAAGGAATCAGCGTATCTGATACCAGAGAAGGATTACGGACTTTGGTCTGAGTTCGAAATTGAGGTGGAAATTTAGTCACCACATAACCCCGTAAAAGGTACACGCTGTGCCTGGATGTTCCCCGAGTCCCTCAGATGCCCACCGTTCTCCCAGTAATCAGACACTGGGAGAAGTGCACTAAAAGGTCAGTCTAAGGGCAGGGGCTGGAAGCTAATTATTAATTATAAAAGTCATGTTGGAATACTCAACTCAAACTTTGTCCAACGTAATAGGTGTTCATACCTCAGTATCCGGTGACAATGGCCTCTAGAATGTTTTTAAGAAAATGATCAGAGATTGAATCAGGATTCTATCTATTTTCTATAAACATTAGAAAGTATGGGTTTAGTATCCGACTGGTACCACCCAGTAATCTGGTGTGCCCTTTACCTTTGACCTTTATGAATACAGACTTTGACTTTGTGACTTGTTAACTGAATGCCTTCAGTGAGAGTCACAGTTTCTATCCACTTTAATCCTTGTTCTATAAGCTAGTCAGTTGTAGGCTTTCATATGCCGTTTGAAAGATTAAACCCCTTGTTACCATTATAACACTTGAAAGAGAGATTAACAACGTCTGAATATATTAGTGACAATGTAACCTTTACATTTCTGTTCCTGTTACTCAGCTGAAGCCTAAGGACTTGGCTGAACAACGTGTTTCTTGTTCTGCAAATATTTCTGAGTATCAAAATGAAATATTTTTAAAAATTCAACAAAGAACAGATGTCCCTCAAGAAATCTTGCTTACATCTAGAAAAGCTATGCGAATGAGGCGACCCAGGGCTATTCCACAGCGAGGGCTCCGTCTCCTGCACCAATACATCTACATTCACACAGGACATCTTGGGTACTGGCCCTCCTGCTCTGGGATCCGACTAGGGTGGCTTGACTTGGTGCCCGCAGGTGCAGCTCTTACCCAAAGCCCTGGTGCTTTATAGAACAGGAATCATTCTGGCACAGGCTGGTCTTAGGACTATAGATTTTGGTTCCTGATATTAATGGAGAAAATGCTTCGTTTGTGGAAGCTTCACTCCAGATAACAGGTGACCACAGTGCACTGAGGAAGATAGGCTGACTTAGGAGAAAAGTTTACTTGACCCTTGGCTAAGACATTTACCAAAGACGCTATTTTGATGCTTAGAATTAACATTTGATGTAAATCACAAGAGCAGGCCCTAAACAATGCAGGTATCATTAACATCACAATTATAATTTCTTCCCTTTCCTTTATTTGTTTTCAACACTGCATTTTCCTGCATAATTTGATCACTGAGTCAGAACCTTGGCAACAGTTGCACATTACACAGAATGTAACCAGGTCGCATTCTATGTAACATCAGTTTCCGGTGGGCAATGTGTTATCGATGATGACACCAGTTCTTAAACTGGACGTCTTGATTTTAGGGGGAAGCATGACCTGGAGCCCCATCTACACGAGTACGACAGTCTATCAGCGCCCTCCTATCAGTCTCCTGCATGTGTGGTGGGAGTCCTGCCTTCTGTCCCTGCGTGGATCATCTCACGCCCGAAGAAACCCTCCCTCCAGGATTAGCGTATTTTAGAGGAATAGGTCAAGCCAAGGATGGAAGCCAGAACAATGTAAGTCCTTATCATCAGTGGCACAGAAGGCCCCAAATCCTCCTAAAAAAAAAAACGGCTGCTTAGGAATACTATGTGAGCATGTTCCATAGGCTTAAAATAGTGCTTTTTAACGCACGGCCAAGAGTGGCATTCAAACCAAGAACCTTCTATGTCACATTGCAATGTGTGCATTTTCAATTAAATTACTCATTTAACCTCAGTTTCAATAACTCCTGGGAAAAAGGAGTCCCGATTCAATGACATATCAAATATTTTCTTGTTCCCACTTTACAAGGAAGCAGGGAAACAAGAAATTATGGGGAGGGATTTTAATCTTCTTATAAAACAAATATGTAAATTATGAATGTAATCATTGCTGGATTATTTGCCTATGATAAATGGTCTTTTGAAAACATTTATTTTGTTTAAAACTTTCCCTTCCTGTTTACTTTATTAGATTTTAATTCACAAATCAATGCTAACTTTTTCAGTAATAGATGAAAACGTGTACATACAGGCACTTCTAAATAAGTATTATTTAGCTATCAAGGTAAAATCTGTTCAAATGCAGAAGCATTCCAGTGAACTTTTAATAGTCCTGTGTTCTTATACTTTATATTTCAGGTGAGTTATACCATGTAAATAAACAAACTCCACAAGACACATATATTTATATTTGTTTTTAAATGATCTTCAGTATTAGTCATATATCCCTTAAATCTAAAAAGACAAAATCTTCTTTTAAAAACAATGTTCCATGGTACCATCATCCTTTCTAGGGTCGTTAATAAAATGTGTATCTGTAGGTATATTTGCAACTTATGTCATTTGATTATTTTTCTTATTTTGTTGAATGTAAATAAGTCTAATAGCAATTTTTGTAAAATCACTTCAGATAAATTATCAATTGAAGAAATCTACACACTATATTTAAGTAAACAGATAATTTTAGGGTATATTTCAAGAATTCAAATGCTATAATGACAGTTCTCAAGTGGTTTGCAAACCTTCTGGAGGAATAAAAAACAAATCTACCAACTTTGCAATAATCAAATGAAAATATGAAAATATACACTGCACGGAGAACCAGGATGTTGGGGAACTGTCCAACCCACAAAGGCAACCGCCTGGGCTGATTCCATCTCTCAAAAAGGAGATGACTAATCACATCTACCTGGTCCTTCATTTTCACAGGCCAACATCAAGAGTTGGGGCCAAAATTCCGCAGCTACTTTGGGTTCTACACGTCTGTGAATTGCTAAGTCCAAAGAAGCATTATGATTTGAAGTTGTTAAGAAATGCTCCATAAACAAAAGAATGACTTCGAGATCCATGGTAGTTGTATATTATCTGGTTAAGACAATCGGGGATGTCCAGCCTTTCGGCATCTCTGGGACACACTGGAGGAAGTCGAGTCACCTTGGGCCACACATTAAATACACAAACACTAATGAAAACTGAGGAGCAAAAAAAAGTTTTAAGTACATTTATGATTTTGTGTTGGGCTGCATCCGTAGCCATCCTGGGCAGCATGTGGCCTGTGGGCCGCGGGTGGACACCCCTGGAAGAGGAGGAAGAGGAAGAGGAGGAGGAGGAGGAGGAAAGCATTTCCCCTGGGACCAGCGGAGCACAGGAGGAAGTAAGGGGCGAGGGGCCAGATGGGAAGGAGACCTGAACAAAAGTCGCGCATGCATCCCAGGCAGCGAGTACCAGGCAGCAAGAGACTGACGTGCAAGGACATGCCTTGAATTTCAGCGGAGGAGCCTGGACGACGCTGGGCGTGAAGTGCGGAGCCAGGGAGCGGCGGGAGCGTGGAGACGGCCGAGCGAATCTGCCGCGGGGACTCGCAGTGCAGGACGGACTGCAAGGCGGAGATAAGAGCCAGTGTCCACCAGGGGGCCACGGGGTTGTCCAAGTCTGCAGGGAAGGCAGCTTAGGGTGTTGGCAGGCGCAAGCAAAGGACAGGACAAAGTCAGCTGTCACTTCTGGGAAGAATTTAGAGGACCTGGAGGTGACTGAAATGATCGCAGAGCGCTACAGAAATGAAAGTCTACGTGCGTAGCTCTTCGGGCGCCATCTAATTCCAGGGCTTATCGCTATTTTTAATTATAATGTTCATACATTGCCCTTGTTGTTGTAATTCTCACATTGGAAAAAAAAGATCGTTTTTTTTTAAGATTTTATTTATTTATTTTTAGAGAGGGAAGGGAGAGAGATAGAGAGAGAGAGAAACATCAATGTGCAGTTGCTGGGGGTCATGGCCTGCAACCCAGGCATGTACCCTGACTGGGAATCGAACCTGTGACACTTTGGTTCGTAGCCCACACTCAATCCACAAAAATATTGTTAAAAATCTATCTTTCTAGTTAGTATCATTCTTTGCATGGCCACCTTGTCTTGAGGCCAAATTGAAACAGGACCAAGTATTGCGGGAGCCCCCCACAGGAGCTTGATAGGATCCCACAAATTACTAATTGGGATTCCTTGTAGGCCTGACCTCACTACACTTGTATCCGTGCTCCCCGCAAGATTTAAACACTAAATAGTCACTCAATAGACACTCAATAAACACAAAACACAAAATAGATACTCAATAAATACTTGTTGGTGGATTAAGTGAATGAGTGAACTTAATGTTTAAGCCTAAGTTACTTCATCCATTGATGGGTACAAAAGAATGCATCAATTTTAAAAGGTGAGAAAGTTAAATTAGATAGTCTAAAAAGTATTAATTACACTTTACAAAGTGTAATTTAGTTTTTTTCCCTAGGTAAAAAATGCAGACTAAAGTTTCACATATTTTATTGCTTAAATGTTTGGTTAAATGGTTTAAACATTTTTCTCAGTAATACCCACTGTTTATGTGGTTGCATTGTGTGGCAGCTCCTGTTGAATGGCCGTATTTTACAAATAGGACACCGAGGCACAGAGAAGTTAAACGCACCGCTCACTGACACAGAGCTGGGGGTGACAGGGCAGCGATTGACCCCTGCGGCGACAACCTCCAGGCTCCTTCTCACCGGTCCCTCTTACACTGCGTTTTACCAAACACGTGGAGCAAGAATCCTAACGAACACCAAGGGAGGCGCTACGAATCTGATAAGGTCCATCACAAAGGACTCAGACATCACACTCCAGGGGTCAGGGAGTCACCGAGGAGTTTCAAATCTGGGAGTCTGACTTGGTTGGATTTCCCTGGGGAGAGCTCAGTCTAGGATACATGTCACTCTGAGACACGAGGTGGTAGGGCTGGAGCCTGGAATGCCCAGGTAGCGTTTACAGCAGAGCTCAGCCCGAGAACTATGGCTGGGGCAGGAGAGGGGGGAGGAAGGAATGAGATGAGGGGAGGCCCACTGTGGGGTTCAACGGCGAATGCAGTGTTTTGTTTAGGTTCGCTCCGGCATGGTCCTGGACAAATATCAGGATTTCACATGAGAGTCAATAGCGCTTGATACAAAGGATTTGCTGCATTTCATTTTTGATGAAGATCTAAAACACTGATGTAACTCGTCACAAAAACTACAGATGCTGCGGCGTTGCATTCAGGCTGTGTCAATGGCATGCACGTAGGATAATGATTCTGAAACTGTTCAGGAACCCAACTGGAGGGGCTGGGAGGAAAGAAAGAATGAAGGATAATTCCTAGGTTTCTAAAATGAGTGTATCAGCACATGTTAATAAAAATAAAATAAAGCCAACATACTAGGGAGATGAGTTTTAGAGACTGGGCTAATTATTGTACATAAAAAAGGCATGTTTTATAAACCCAGGATCCAGAGATTAAAGCAAAAGCCATTGTACCATGGGCAAAGATGGCGTGGGCAGCAACACGCAGGAAGGGCAACAATCAGCGTCCGCGAAAGGAGGAGAGAAGGGAGAGAGGAGTACGATTCAGAAGATGCCAACATCGCCAACCTCCAGACAACCAGTGGCCTCTCAAAATAGCTCATCGCTTTTGGTTCACTCGCTCTGTCTTGCTAATTAGATTTTGTGCCTGGAAATATTTCCCTATTGTTCCTCACCTGCACATAGATTTTGCAAGTTTAAATTATTGTCAAAAACTCGTCATATCCTCTACTTTCGACTTAATGTAGCATCTTGCAGATTTTGACTCGCCGAAACGTGACATTTTGGTCTGTCTTCCTCTCTGCCCATTTCATGATTTTCATCATCCTAACGCAAAGGCAGTTTGAGAAAGAATACATTCTGGCTCAGAGAAAGCGCATATTATAGAGTAATTTAATTTTTAAATAAATATGAATATTGATGAAACCTGCTGGTTCGGCCAGAATCCATTCGGCAAAAGCAAGCCCACACCGGGTATTTTAATAGAGGTGAAGAAGGAAAAAAAGCAGCCCTTTCGGCCCACTGCTGGGAGTAGGCCATTGTGTGTCTCTGGTGAACGTACATGACTTCACAGAACATCGACATAAAGTCCCCGTAAGTGGGAAGGAGGAAACCAAGACAACTCTCAGAAACAACGGCCGCTATTCCTCGCTCCCAGGGATGAGGAGTGGCTAGTTCTCTGTCATCGGTTCCAGCTCTACGCTCGCTCTTCTTGTGTACATCCTAATTAGAAGAATAACACAAAAATAAAACTTTTAATAAAAATAAAACAGCCCTGGCTGGCGTAGCTCAGTGGATTGAGTGCAGGCTGCAAACTAAAGCATCGCAGGTTCGATTCCCAGTCAGGGCACATGCCTGGGTTGCAGGCCATGGCCCCCAGCAACCACACATTGATGTTTCTCTCTCTCTCTCTCTCTCTCTCTCTCTCTCTCTCTCTCTCTCTCTCTCTCTCTTTCTCCCTCCCTTCCCTCTCTAAAAATAAATATATAAAAAAGTAAAAATAAAACAATAATATAATGACCATCATTTTTCAATAGCACCCACTTCATTGCAAAGAAATTCCACTTCTTTGCGTTCTTCTCCAAATCACCTAACACAAACCCCGATCTACTCCTGCACCAATCCTGTTACTATCTCTTGAGCACCCCCGCACCCCCCCTCCCTCCGAGTCTTTCCTTGTGGGTTTGCTCTGGCTACAACAAGCAAACCCACACTAGGACCTAATAAGGCAAAGTAAACCCCACGAAAGCGGTGTATCTAAAGCAGTCTTCCCGATGGTCACTGTCAGCGGGGGCGGTAACGATGACAGCCACGGGGGGCGGGGGGAGGGGCAGCTGCTTCAGAGCCCCCGTGCCCAGAAAATCGTCATCATTTGACTCGTCTGAGGTTCCCCGGAAAACTCCCGCTTGGGAGACAGTCTTGAGCACCCAAGGGTCACTCCATGCAGAAAACATTTTCCCCAAGGAAAAGAAATCGCACCGATAAAGGTAAAGACAAAGGTGCGTATGTAAAACACAGTATAAATACATTTGTCTAATGCCGTTCTTACTTTTTCTCTTATAAGATTTTAAAAAAATGCATAACCTGAGCAGGATCGATCTGTGTTGGCGGGCGCACGATGGTTAAAGAGATAATTTAACGACGATAGCTGAACAAAGACTGAGCAATGGAGTAGAGCTACACACCAGCAGAGATTTATACACAATTGAAATGAAATGAGCATTGATCCAAACTTGATTGTTATAAATTAAGATGGTCAATTCAACCTCCAGGGCAGCCGCTAAGCAAATAACTTAAAACAATATACTGAAAAATGACAAGGGAATTAAATTGAAACACATTGTTCCCCGGCCCTGTGTGAGTCTTTCTGATTCCCATCGGTGAAGTTAATCTCAATAATATGAGATCCTGATAATTTCCTGTGGGCCCTTGCAGAGTATAAATGTGCTGGGGATCCCTGCAACTCATCAGCTGTCTCTAGAAAAGGATTCACCGGACAAATCTTAGTCCCCAAGCCCTACCTTACTGACAAATCCTTGTCAGTATCAATCACCAGTCAGTTTTTTTTTAAAAAAACATTTCATTTATTTATTTTTAGAGAGGGGGAAAGGAGGGAGCAAAGCATCAATGTGAGAGAGAAACAGCAATCGGTTGCATTTTGGAGGTGCCCCTACCGCACCCCTATTGGGGACCAAACCCACAACCCAAGCACGTGCCCTGACGGGGAATTGAACCCACGATCTTTCACTTTATGGGATGATGCCCAAACAACTGAGCCACACCGGTCCAGACAACCACCAGTTTTGAATCAAGAGTCACAAACAGCTAAAGAGATTGGCCGAACTTGGGTTGAATGGGACCATGCTTTCTCATGGCACTTCCAACCTTCACTACTGTGGCCCAATAGGCTGGACGTTGACCCAACACAGCGTCCCATCCCCACCTTGATGGTGAGAAACAAAGTAATGAGAGCGACGAGAGAACCTGGAACTCTCTTTAGGGGCTGAACAGACTCCCCATGGGCACAGTGTGTTGCAGAATTTCATGTCGTGAGAAAAGCTTTCACATTTTAGATAAATGGCAGCAGTCGCTGAAGCGTGCATATTCGAATTGTGATTTGTTTGTGACTCTTGTCTCTCTCATTGGTCACCTGCAGTTCTTCCAAGCCCTATGATTTCCATGAGCCACAGTCAAGGCGTCTTCTGGTGAGCACAAAATAGCATCGGAGCTGCACACACACAGGCTTTCTATTTGCTGTTTATTGGACCAGATGCTAGTGATTTATTAACGTGCCTATGTGCAGAATGACTCATTTATGTCTTTTTGCACTTTATTGTTATTACTGGAGTTTGACTTTAATAACTGCTTTCAACTGAAAGACAAGTGTAGCTAATAATTACAGAAAATATGAAAATCTACATTGCCCTGAAGATTTTTTGAATCTTTTACAGAAACGTGGAATTTTGGAGGTAAAAAGAACAATGAACAAGTTAATGGTCTTCTTGTGGATTGTAGAAAACATTAGCAGGAAAGATGGCACTGGATTGTATTCTAAGTTCTCCAAAGCCAAGTTTTTCATTGTTGTTTTACCTCTAGCTATGCAGGAGAGATAATAAAGCACCACATGAACAATTACCAAATACATGGATTACTGAATCTTCCACTGTGTCCCATTATCTGAAAAATTCCTGCATGGTACGAATACTAGTATGATCAAATATTACAAAGATAAAAAGTATAGCCATATAGCTTTCCTCTTAGGTTTTTTTTCTTTTCATTCATTTTAAAAAATTATATTTGAAGCCCTACTAGTTGCCTAAATCTGTAAAAGGCATTGGAAGTAAGTGGAATTAAGACATTGGCTCTCTCATATCTCAGGTTACGTACCGTTCTGTAAGGAAAGTGAATCCCTAATATAAGTGGGGACCCCCCCCAACCAGAATTGATTTATAAAAAAATGTGCATTTATTCTTACATGTTTAAACTTCAGTCACCTTCAAAGTGCTCTCCATTTGATGCAGTGCACCTAGGGAGACATTTTTCCCACTGCTCAGAACCGTTTTCAAACTCGTTGATTTTGATGCCTTGTAGTGCTTCTGCCGTTCTGTGCTTCAGCTCTTCCCCATCGGCAAGATGTTTCCCTTTGAGAACTTTTTCATCCGGGGAAACAAGCAACAGTTGTCCTGGGAGAGATCCTGGGAATGGGGCACGGGGGCCATGCTGATTTTTGGACAAAAACTGCTGAACATTCAGCTCAGTGTGGGAAGGGGCACTGGTAAATCACCCATCATGGAATGGGCAAAGGCATTCAACGATCTTCAAAACATTTCACTGAAGCCAAACACAGCCTCTCACGACGACGCCAGCTGGTACTCTGGTACAGATGGGTTCCTAGAACACTCACCTGGCCGGGGGAGCCTGCGCTACCAGGACCCACCCTCCAGAAGATAATCCTGCTTTTATTTGGGGGGCATCCCCCCTCATATAATGTGGTAAGTACATTGCAGAGCTGTCTTGCACAAAACAGATAAAGCTTTCTACTTGGTTTCCACATATCACTCAGAAAGGCTGGTGCATTAATTATGATGTTGGTATTTCTGCTCTTGCCCATATCCCTGGGACCATATCCGCTTCAACCAATCTATAAATTGGAGACTGGCTACATCATCATTTTACCTCAACAGCCTATTTATCCCTGTACATGACTTATATATTTCCATAGCATGTGTTCTTTCTTTATTCTTCTCCACATCCTGTCTTTCTCCCTTGATTTTCCAGGTTTAATTTTTTTTAAATGTCTCTCTGGGATATTTACTTTTGCTCATATTGAGTGATGTTTATACGTTTCCCGTTGTAATGCTCTAATTATTATTTTCAATGACTTTATGATCCTGTATGCTATGAGGAATATGAAATGTATTAAAGTATTAAAATCACAATCATTAGATTTAGGTGCACCTATGGCAAATAGCAATGAAGGCAACATTAGTGCATTGAATATGCATTTTACCTCTTTAGGTTCAAGTTAAATAACAGACTGGACACTATACCTTTGAGCATCTTAGTAGCTTTTGTTTTCAACATTTAAAACATCCAGCTGCAAACACATTCAAGAGTTTATTACAAATTTTTCTCAGCTTAATTTCTACACTCATTGATCTAAGGGAGATGACTGAAATGTTAGTTCATTCCATTTCTTTCTCGAAGAAAGAAGAAAATCTAATAAGGAGTTCTTAAATAAGCTATTAGACTTTCAATACTAAAAATCTTTTGAAAAATGTTCTGGAGCATGCTGTCAGAATATTTTGGCAGAATGACATAATTACGTTCAACAAGCCACCGGAGCCCACAGAGGTATACAGAAAATGAAACAAAGTTTTACTAAAGAAAATAGAATCATTACTTTCTTACTGGCAGTTATTGATGACTAATCAAATACTAGTATCAATTTTTATTTGCTAAATATTTTCTTATATTTACAGAAATAATGTGGTACATAGAATATTACAGTTTTCTACCATAGGAAAAATGTGCTTTGTGGTTTTAGATCTCTGTATTTGTATGTAAATGAGAATGGAAATTGCTTTCATTGAAACACAATTTTCTAACTATTCTTTATGAATTTCAGTAATTTTTGCTGATAGATGTCCATGGACAAAACAATTTAAAATGGATGTTTTCCTGTGTATGAGAAAAATACAAGTTTTTAAAAAAAATTTCATGATAAAATGTGATTATTAAAAATTTCTGTCAATCTGTTACAGGTATAGATAGTATCTAAAACATGTTCCTTTTTATAGAAACACAATTCCAGGGAAAGGTACATTAAGAAAATAATATCTAAATGCAATTTCTGGAAGCCATTTTCTAGAGATGCACGTGATGCGGGCTGGGGGAAAATGACTTAATGTGCATTGTGAAAAATCACTGGAAGGAAACAACCCTGACGCTTTTTTCCTAAAATCATCACATTGAATTTTAAATACTTTCTCAAATTCTTTAATATGTTTAGAATATATTTAATTTATTTAAGTTAATTCTGTCAATGCAAATACAGCATTTGTCAGACGTTTTTATAAAGCCTTTCCATTTCAGAAATGGTTCTATTTTATTTTTTCCTCTATATTTATACTCCCTAGATGCAGCCCTTGATTCTATTGTGTTCTTTAAAATTTCCAGTCTTTTTTATTAGCTTGACAGAAGTAAAAATTTGTGACTCCCTACACATTTTTGCAATTATCCTCTCTAAATTTAACAGCATTTCATCAATTTTGGGCATAAGTGAATAAAATATCTGGAAATCATTCAGAGCCATTCTGAAGAAATACTCAGGTGCATGTTACATCCACAACAAAACCAGCAACCGCAAGCCAAAATTTACATGGGGCCAAATGCTTTCAATTACCTTGCAAACGTATTTATGAGGACACACAGATGGCGGGTGAACCTGCTGGATTACAGAAAAGGAGGTGCAAAAGCAATTGCTATCGTCTGAACCACAGAAGTAAGTTGTTTTCCATATAAAAGGGTAGGGAAATGATGCGGTGAATTTCTACACACGGTCTAGAAGGGGGGACTCTGATGGACGCTGTAGGCGCAATCACACGAAGTGGCCGGGATCGACCACAGTAAATGAGTGGTGGGAAGAACATCTACCCACCTTCCTGTAGGTGCAGAGTGACGCCACCACTCACGGAAAATCTTGGGGGACAACGGGAACATTCAGATATAAACAAGGTTTCGATGACGGGGAGGCTGGCGAGCAGGCACTGCGGGACCCCTAACATGTCACGCGTAAGCAAGCATTCAGAAAGGGCTGCTGCGCTCCGACCAGAAGTCGCCATCCAAGCAGCAGTTAGGCGCATACTGAGGGCTGGCGGGGATGCGGGGACGGGAACCCAGCTGTGCTCTCGGTGGAGCTGCACATCGACGCAGCCACTGTGCGCTGAAGTATGGAGACACCGCAAAAACGATACACAACCCTACCGCACAACCCAGAAACCCCACTCTCGGATATGTATCTGAAGAGAATGAAAACGCTAATGTGGAAACATACACACACCCCTATGTGTGCTGCAGCATTATTGACAACAGCCAGTATGATATGAAAGCAACCTCGCTGTCCATCAAGAGGTGGATGGGTAAAGATGTGGAGTATTACTCATAATGGAATACGGCTCAGCCATCAAAAGAATGAAATCTTGCCCTTTGCCACAACACGTATGGGCTTAGAGAATGTTATGCTACGTGAAGTAAGTCAGACAGAGAAAGGCAAATACTGTATGGTCTCCCCTCCGTGTGGAATCTCAAAAAAAGAAAACAATT
This sequence comes from Phyllostomus hastatus, assembly GCF_019186645.2. Lineage (NCBI taxonomy): Eukaryota > Metazoa > Chordata > Mammalia > Chiroptera > Phyllostomidae > Phyllostomus > Phyllostomus hastatus. The sequence goes on along the minus strand of NW_025333607.1, from coordinate 18,363,684 downwards.
AACAAACAAAGCAAAAACAGACACGTGCAAATAGAGATGAAACTGATGGTCGCCCGAGAGCCTGGTGGTGGAGAAAGGGAAGGGGAAACATAGTCAAAAATATTGTGGTACGTTTGCACAGTGACAGGCGATCTCTGGGTTTAGTGTGGGGATCGCATTGCAAGTTATATAAATAACCAGTATACTGTATACCAACTATACTCAAGTTTCTAAAAGAATTCATATCTACATATTGTAAGATTTTAAAATTTCCTATAACCAAAGGGTCTAATGGGTAATTCAAATCGTTATTATTAGAATTACTTGCCCTGGCTGGTGTGGCTCAGTGGATTGAGTGCTGGCCTGTGAACCGAAGGGCCAGTACTTCAATTCCCAGTCAGGGCACAGGCGTGGGTTGTGGGCCAGGTCCCCAGGTGGGGACAGGCAAGAGGCAGCTACACATTGATGCTTCTCTCTCTCTCGTTCTCCCTCCCTTCCCCTCGCTCTAAAAATAAATAAATATATATATATAAATAAATAAGTCTTCAAAAAACTGCTGTCCATACACAATTGATCGAAACAACGTATGTATTACTAATTTTGATAAATGGTTATTGACATGAAGCACAACTTTCATTGGAAACGCATCTCCTACTGGCTTGGGCAGTGCTGTGTTCTTTTTCTCAATTAGTTCGGGTACGTGAGAATAAACAGATTACTGTTTGAATGACGCAACGTTCAGATTTAATCCCCATGTTTCTATTGTTTTAATTCTGAGAAGACTCGTCCTCATAGATAAGATGAGATGCCAATCAAATTGTCAATTCCCCGAGTTATATGCCAGAAGTCATACATATAGCTACCAGTAAAAAATGACTTTAATGATAAAAAAATCCAATAGTCTTAGGGAAGACGTTTAATGCCTCTGAGTCTTCCTTTCCTCACAGGTGAAATGACAACTATCTCAGTGTGTGTTATTTGTGAGCTGGGTGTGCGTGCAAACTGCCCACCACTCTGCCCACCACACAGAGGGGGCAAAGAGCGGCAACGCCCTCCTGATTTTAAATTTAACAACAAAAAAAATGCTAAAGATTTAAAAAGATTATTTTATTCTCATTAAAGTCAATAAAATTAACTTTAGGTAATCAACGTTAGTTTGATACGTGACTCAAGACTGGAAAATTTTAGCTGAAGGTAAAAAGCTGTAAGTCTAGCAAGTAATGTGTGTGTTATGCTTTTGTTTCAGAAACTAATGATAAGGCCCATCCTGGCTCTTGGGAAAAGCAGCCGACCTCCTGGGGCACTGGCTAGAGATTACCGCCTGGGGACATCCTTCTGGGGACATCCGAATCTTAGTTCCAGGAAGAGCAGACGATCACCCCTGCCCCTTGGAGACAGCTAACTGCCCAGGACAGGAATGTTGCAGCTTCTGAATCTCAAAGCCCTCATCGTACCTTGTTTGTCCTCCCCACCCCCTGATAAAAGATCTGGCCAGGAAAAAGAAGGGAAGATGGTTTGTTAGGGTATGAACCTGCCATCTTCTCGGATCGCCAGCCATCTGAATAAAGCGCCCATAAAAGATTCAATCCCTGTCATTGCTTATTGGATTTGGTAATGACAGGCAGCCCAAATGCCCGTGTCTTTTCTGGTTACAAGTTCATTGTTACTAATGTCTGTATCAGTGAAATACTGCATCCTGATCTCTTTTTGTGGGTAAGGTTTCCTCAGTAATTTGTGTTAAAGAACAAAAATTCAGTAGAGTAAATCTGAAGATCTGTTTGGTTTTACTGAGCGATTCATGAATGGGGCAGCCTCCTATCTCGAAAGCAGAAAGGTGCTCCCAGGAGTTGTATAAAAAAGAGGGTTTTTATAAGCAGGAGGGGGGTGGGGCGAAGAAGTTATTAGCAAAGGAAAAGAAGGAAGCCTTTAGGCTCAGGCTCGGACATCTTCTGTGGGGAAGGGAAACAAAGAGAGGTCTCACCAAGCTGATGATCTCACTAGTGCTAATTGGAAACTTTCAGGTCCACTGTTTCAGTACGGGTCACATTCCTGAAAGATGTTGAAACCGCAGCTAGGCCTTGATTTGCTGTCCTAAGGGCAAATGACTCCATTTTGGGCCTGTTATTCCTTTTTTTAACATTTGTAAAAGCAATTTAAAAGGCAGGAGCAATTACAATGTCACCTGTTACAGAAGTTCATTTTTGTCTGCATAACTCAGGAAAGTTAGTGTGGTTTCATTATGAAATTGTTCCACAGGCGATAGGAAAGCATTTTCATATTGTCAACAAAATAACCATTGCGTGAGAAATTGTTACTTGGCATACCTATCCATTAACTAAAGTGTACACCTAAAAACCATTAGGAAATGAAGGAAATGTAACACAGTCTCACTAAATTGATTTTTAATCTGGTTAGATTCTTAGGTTATTAGTCTTTACAATTACAGTTACTAAGTTGCATATTTCAATAATTTTTCATTAGTATGCTTAAAACGTGCCATGCATAAAAATCTCAGCCCCATAGTTCTAGTGCATGCCTACACAATTTAAATTATATCTAAGGAGACTAAGGAAATAAGGAAACCCCTCAGATTTCCTTAGATAATTTTATACACACACACACACACACACACACACACACACACACAGAAAGCAAAAGAATAACAAAAGAATCCGTTCAACTGAATACACTCTGAGAAGTTTCCTTTAAAGGTGATAGGGAGGGTATGTGGGTGGTCGGTAGGGGAGGCTCAGGAAGGGGCTCTCTGATAAGGTGGCACTTAGGCAGAAATCTAAAAAGGATCATGAAGAAAACAAGCTGATATCTAGGAGGAACAAGTTCAGGCAGAGAGTTCTGCAAGCACAACGTCTTGCAGCCCGTGGTAGGGAGCTGGGCTTCTGTAGCCTGACGTGGGAAGACAGCAGATGACTTTGCCAGAATGTAACATTATCTAACACAGTTTAAACAAGTCACACTGGGGGCACTCGGGAAATCAGCCCTTGGGGGTAAAGAGCAAGGCCTGTGGGAGCTGCTGCAGTAATCTGGGAGACAGGATAATGGATGGGGCCCGCAAGAGTCAGTGACAACACAGAAAGGGAGAGAATGTTTCAAGTCTAAACATATTTCGTAGGCAGATCTGATGGGATGTTTTTTTGGTGGAAAGGATATGGATTATTAAAAAGAAGACAAGCGTCTCCAAGGTTTTTATCCTGAGAAACTACAAGAATAAAGTTTCCATTTACCAACACAAGAAGACTGGCGGATGGACAGAGTTCCAGGCCCACAAAAAGTATGTCTAAGTTATGAACAAGGACACAATTTCCCTGTTTAGCGAAATCATGAATTGAAAAGGGGATGTAGAAGATATCTTCAATATATGGGCAAGTTCATAGAAGCTTTGGAGGTTAAGCTAAGGGTTCTACTTTTTAGGAGATTAGAATCTCTCCCTTCTTTCCTTCCTCCCTTCCTTTTCTTCCTCTGTTTTTTTTCTTTTTAATAACTTTTATTAATGTTCAGATACAGTTGTCTCCATTTTCCCACCATGTTTCTTTCAATAGAAAATGATCTTTAACTTCTTGCTGGAACTCTGTAGAACACCTTGAATGTATTGTAAAATCCAGCAAGACTTTCCATTGGAAGTGAAATTTGCCACTTGAGCAAAACAGAAGCTATTATTAAAAGTTAGGCTCTGCAAGGAGTCCCTCGGGTTTTCTTTTCTGTTCTACTCTTGCCAGAGCCCAGAAAACACAGCTCAGAGTCCCCCCCTCCACCACTTGTACCTGTGCCCACATCGAGTGTCTCTGTGTCCGCTCTTTAGAGTGTCTCAGACGGCATCCGCGATTTCTGCAAAGAACACTGGTTTCAATTCCCCATAAACTGTGTGCTCAGGCATAGGTTATCCTTGAGTTTCTGAAACTTTTTCATTCCACTTTTGCTTAAAATAGTTTTAAAACATTTCAGTGTAACTTCTTTTAATAAATAGAAATAATCAAGTCCTTGTGACTTTCTCTTTAGAAGCATCTTTAACAACAATCACTGACAGTCACAGGAACGTAGTTGTTAAAATGCAAAGTCATCCTTTGAAAAAGTAAAGTTAGTTTATCAACAACTCAGCCAGGAAATGATGTAACAGCTACAATACTCTTAGAGAAAGTGTATCTTTGCTAGTTATATCATCTATAGAAAAAATGACCTCGAAAAAACAGGCAAAATGCCTTATTAAAAAAAAACAGTAATAGTAACAACAAGCTAATATTAATGGTTGACATTAAAACAATACCATTTTACAAGTTCATATAAGTGTGGAGTGAAATAAAATCCTGAGTAATATGGTTAATTATTTTGTAAAAGAAATCTAGATTCCTGTTAGCTTTTAGAAACTTCAATTTACAACAACGACCACAGTGCTCTCTCTTAATTTACATGTGTTTTTTCTCCATATTGCCCTCTTTTTCACAGCTCTTTCTTTCTCTCGGATACAATGCTTTATCTGATGTTCCCAGTGCAAATAACTGAAATAATTGTGGGACAGATACTCAAATATCAATATATTTATTTAAAAATTAATGGCTAAGTTGATTAGTAAAATACAGGGCTGGGATACATGCAATAATGTTACACATCAAATATTATTACTCCAACTAAGTTACAAAACAACAACAAAAACAACCAACACAAAAAAAATGCTTTCAGCCTGGACAGTCTTAATACCCAGCCAGGGAGACAGTTAACTAGATTCAAATCCCTCCCCCATCCCCACACTAAGCCAAGCAAAAAGCTCTCCAATTAGGAAGAATTAGAGATAGAATATGATGCAATTTGCCGACGAAGCCATTCCTAAGACAATACAAAACTCGTTACAGAACGTGAGAAAGGAGAAACACAATTTAGAAACATCATAAATGTAACAGATAATGACTATCACAGACTCAGCTACTCGTAACCAATCCCAGAGGATCAGAACATGGAACATTTTGATTTATTTGTTGTCTAGTGAACCAAGCTCAAATAACTGCCAAGAAATTTCAATGAATTATTGCATGAAATAACAGCAGGGACTGGACTGACAATGACATGGGTATGCTGGGACCTGAAATGCTGAGCAATGGCAGCAGGAGGTCATTGTGCAGTAAGAAGAGTAAACCCATCTGACCCCTGGTGACTATTCACCATATATAGTCATATAAGGTAAGTAGGCAGGCAGGTAGATAGAGAGATAGAGATGGATGGATGGATGGATGGATGGATGGATGGATGGATAGATAGATAGACAGACAGATAGATAGATATTTTTTTCATTTGTCTCATCCCTGGGAACACAGGAAGGATAAAGAGTGGATAGACAAGTCATCAGGGGATTTCCTGTTGAAACTCTGGACTGGAGGCCAGAAATTATAGGGAGAGAGTACTGGAAAGATCTGTGAGTTTTTCAGAGCTGAGGATAGAATGGGGTAGCTTGTTTCTTGTACTTTCTACAAAAAAAAAATCAAGTCCATTAGAGAGTCTCTTGCCAAAACATCATCGAGTGGCTGTAATAAATTATAAATGACAGATCATGTGATTGGGCCACTCTGTGACCCGGGACAGGAGTGCTCTTTTGACCTATGGAACTTCTTTTCGCCTATGTACAAGGCAGGGCAAACTCCTACTAAAATAAAGGTCTGCTCTTCTTATCCCGTGATGACCCTTGGAAGCCCCAAAGGCACACGCCGCACCCCTCACTCAGAATGTGGTACATGCCTTGACCCCCCTTTTGTGACCACCCTTTTGTGACCCCCCCTTCTGAGTCTCTCCTGCACGTGGGCTCTCTGGGTCTCTCACACACATGCAGGGCTCCCAGGCATAGGTGTGTATCTAATGTGGTTATCGTCTCTTGCTGATCCGTCTCCTGTGTGTCTGATTATTAGACCAGCCAGAAAACCCCGAGGGAAGAGGAAAGGTTGGCCCTCCCACACACAAGCCATGAGCATCGCCTGTGCTGAGAGATCCTTTTGTGAATTATTTGGGCAAAAAAAAAAAAAAAAGAAGCAAGGACGAGCTCTTGCCATTCAAGAAGAGGGAGCAAGGCATCAGAAGGGGCCAGCAAGGAGGGGACCAGAAAGCTAGTGCTTGGGGACAGATCAGGGAGAGAGAGCGTGTTGAGGAGAAATCCTGAAGGACGGAGCATGGAGCAGTTATAAAACCCAGAAGTACAAAAATGAGACTGAATTCACAGAGACGGAAAGAGAGAGAAGGAGGAGGAAGAGGAAGAGGAGGGTGCTGGAGGAAAGAAGCGTAGAGGGGATGGAAGGGGGAGGAGGAGAGGAAGAAGGGGAAGAAGGAGGAAGAGGAGGAGGAGAGGGAGGAGAGAGTTTCCACAGAAAACACTGAATTGCCTCAAAGGGATGTATCTGAGTGGCTCTCCAACCTCCAATCCCAGCGGCGACCCTGCAGCTCCAGTGCAAAATGCAGTCGGTTCTAGGAAGCAAAGGAAGTGGCGTTTTTGCCACATTTGCACAGCAATCTGTAGGCTCGGACAAAGCCCCGCCTGTGGCCAGCTCTCTTTTGGAAAACTGAAGTCAATTGAAAGAATACATTCTGACATACTCTCACCGTTTGCAAAACTGAGAGTTGCCAGTAGTTCTACCTACACAGTTCAAAGACAGTTTTAGCATTTTATTTAAAATAAGTTTCTCCGGTCTTTGTTCCATAACTTTGTTCTGTGTGGACAGCTACCATGTTAGTCTTTGGCAGGAGAGTTTTTACCGGAAATTGACTTTCAATGAGCCATCTTATCTCAACCAGGTAGATTATAAGGCTCTGGACAAGTGATGCTAATTTTCATAGTGACCGCTTCAGGTCCAAAAGTAACGTATATTTTGCTCCATCATAAGATATCGCACTGAGTGTTCCTGCAGGATTGCTTTTTGGACTGTTCAGTTAAATCACTCCACTTGTTCTGGTACACATAGGGCTACTTATTTTATACTGTGCACTAAAATGTACTTTCAGTGTATTTACAATGATCTGAAAATAAGGTTACGATAGTTAAGGATTATAATTTAGCATGTTTTTCCTGCCTTTGCAAGATTTCATACAAAACTTGGCAAATTATTTTCCTCTACATTTGCAACTTCTCGTAACTTAAAAACTCCATCTTTTTGCAAGGTAGACTGAATCCTGACCTGCTGAGCACAAAAGTAGATCAATAACCACAGAATATTTCAGAGGTTTGAGCGAGCGCCATTGTGAATTACCTTGGAATGAGAAGTTCAATAACATATTTCAAGTCAACCAGTATTTCTGACAGTTATCCTTCATGCAGCCTGCGACGGTACCAACAAGATTTGTAAAAGCAGGGAGCATGAAAAGCTGGGGGGAAAAAGAGATCCATTTTTATGGTTCAGATATATTACAGAACCTTGACCAGAAGGTCTCAAGAAAGTAAGGAGGGCTTTGCAATCACAGAGTTTATTATGCAATTGAGAGTCCTGAGCAGAGAGCTTGATGGGGAGCTAAGGCTCCGTGAGAAGGGCAGGGCATCTAGTTAAACCAGCAGCAGCAGGCTCCCAGCCACAGTGTATGCGCTGCGCATGACACTTTTCCCATAGATTCTCGCGTGGCACAGACGATCCGGGCTTTATCCTTCAGAATAACTACCGTGTCTTCATGATATTTAACTACCTCAGGCAAAATGGACAATGTTAAGAGTATTTTTTCTTGCATCATTGTTTATTACCTATTTCCAGAAAATTAAAACCATATAGGATACCTGTTTTCATGTTTCCCTGAGCAATCTAAAAAAGTGAACTATGTGGTGCAGTTCTATGCCTTGCATATAAGTAAGCAGCTAATAGTTCTAATGAACACGCTTGTCAGTGAGCTAAGCTGTTGCTCATATGAAACTTCTGTCATGGGGGAAGTTCCTGGTTCCAGAGACAGGCAGAGGAACACGCTCAGTTCTGGGGCCAACGTCCTGATTACCAAGAAGTGTGACTAGTCAATCATCACATCGTAGAACTCTTCCAACAGCTTACTGCACGTATACTAGCCGACACCTTTAAATTGTAAAAACTAAAAAAAAATCATAAAAATAAATACAAAACTATTTTAAGTTTAAACATCAAAACAGTCTAAACACCTCTTCTGAAATTATTATATTGACACCTTGATTCTCCTGCATGAACTATGCTGATTACATTTGAGTCTTTCAAGCATATGTTCTACTTAGCAAACTGGCATATAAAATTTTATGTAGGATTCGGTGTTCGTAATACTCTCACAGGACCTCCTGTGCCACCGAAATTAAACTAATAAGGCTGAAAGGGATGTTTACCTTCATGATCCCCATGGTACTTTAAAAGATCCATCAACTTGGCACTTTTGAAAATTTAGATTAAATTGATGGTGTCCCATTACACTCCCTTTGATGATTATGATTGCCAAGGAGCAGAGCATAAATCTTGAGGAAACCAGCTCTGAAAGGCCGTGACTAGCAGAGAACACGATAGATGCTGAGTGGAGACCTGGTGGCTTTTGCTCATCACGGGGAGGGTAATGAATCAGCTTCATGCTTGCTTCAGTGAAGTTTGAGGTACATCTTATGACCTTAGGAGGTAACCTTTAATTTTTTAAAAACAATGAGTGAGATTGAAAATTATGAAGTTGAATTTTAAATATAAAGGTTGTATGTTTATTTACAATGCTAATTTATTATTCAAAGGATTATTTTCAAAACAATTGTATACTTATTAGATAATAATTTTGAACTTATTAAATAAGAAATATTGGACATTTTAAATAATGAAGTATTAGTATATATAAAGTATAAATAATGCTTCTAAAATTGTATTTTTTAAAGTCAAGTCTTTTCATTTTTTAAAGAATTTTATTTATTTATTTTCAGAGAGGGAAGGGAGGGAGAGAGATAGAGAGAGAGAGAGAAACATGAATGTGCGGTTGCTGGGGGTCATGGCCTGCAACCCAGGCATGTACCCTGACTGGGAATCAAACCTGTGACACTTTGGTTCACAGCCCACGCTCAATCCACTGAGCTATGCCAGCCAGGGCCTAAAATTGTATTTTTAACAAAACATTTATCAACCAATATTAGCATAACCAATTAAGATTTTATGAATATCACTTAATGTTCATTTCTTTTCCCTTAAAGTTTTAGGAAGCACAAATTAGATCAACTCCTTTGCCTAACATACATACTTTCAAAGGCCACTCTACATCTGGATCAAGATGAGAGAGATGACAACTCTACAATCGGAAGCCCTGGCAATGATAGAAAGATAAAACTGTGAAGTGAAATTGAATGGAGAGGGCAAAACAATGTATCCAGTCTGTATCCAGTTTGCATCCAGTCTGTCAAATACCAGGTAAAACTACATTTAAAAAAGAACATAATCAGAGTTGTGACAAGAAAATATATATTTTAAAATAAAATGAGAAAATAAGAAGGGACCATTTCAAACAAATTATTGGTAATTTTGATACACATAAGCCATGAAAGATAAATGTATTATATAAATAAAAATACTATAAATTCTTATATATGAGAATCCTAAGGTGAATTTTTTTTTTTTTTTTACAAAAACCACTGGGAAAGTCCGTGGTTCCTGCAGCGTGCACAGCTGCCCTGGGTCCCAGGTCCCGCAGGGTGCAGGGCTCTGAGGGGCCAGCCCCTCCCCCTACACCCCCTCAGCCCTCCAGGCTGCCTGTTACAGAGCCCCGCCAGCTGAGACTTCGCTGTGCACACGGTTTCTGACACCCCGGGGCAGTTGCTGGAAGACTGTGCTGTGCTCGGCCGGGTGTGTATCCCTAACGTTTCCTCGGAGCCTGGCTGTGCCCCTCCTCCCGCAGCTTGTCCCCGGGGCGCGCCCAACACGGCTGGCTGCAGAGCTCGGTTGCGTGAGAGTAACTGCGTGGCCTCCAAGGCCTCAAATATTCCCTGTGTGGGTTTTTGTAGAGTAGTTTGTCCACCCTTGCCCTAGAAGATGGATTTCCAGCAGGATTCCTTGGTCGGATTCCAGCAAGTTCTGCCGGCTGGGCGCCATCCTGCTAGGTCCGGGACTGAGCTCGCAGAGAGGGCACCACGAGTGAGGGTTCTGGAGGGCCCGCGGGAGAAAAACGTCTGTTTCCACCTGTCATTCCTGTATTTGCTAGAGTCCTCTGTAACTCTTACCACCCCGTTCCTCGTGACTCCAATTCCCTGTTTTAAACATTATTGCGTATGTTACACTTTTCCTGTCCAAATAATTATATGGTATCTATTTCCTGACCGGGCCCAGGTTGATACACAATGAATGCAATTTTTCTCCTTTCATTTTTAATCTGTATGTATCTTTTATTTAACGTCGGCTTTCTGTAGACAGCAGATACTTTGTTCTTTCTTATTTTTAATATACGTTCTATCCGTGCCTTTTAAGTGAGGTGTTTGATCATTTATTTTAGTGTCATAGATTAATAAGTTAAATTCAAGTTCCCCATCTTGCTGATTTTCTCTTCTCTCTGAATTTTTGGTTTCTTGCTTTCCTTTTCTCGTGCCTTCTTTTGGTTAATTGAAAAACTTTAGGATTCCTATTGCCTTACTAATGTTTAATAATTATTATTTTACATAATTTTGTCCAGTTTTCCAATTGTTTATAAAAAGACAGAGACATATAGTTCCTATTACTACATCCCAGTTAGAAATTCAAGTCCAAAAAGGGGGTTTATTTTACATGATATTTTTGGTTTTTTTCTGGCTTTGCATAAAATTACTTCAGTTTCATATAAAAGGGTAAATGATAAGAACTACAAACAATGATCAATGAATGATTAAATGCTAAAATTATGGAAAAAGAAGGTTAGAGACTAGCTGGCTTTAAAAGGTATAAGAATATGTGAGAACTAGGATAAAACCGCATGTAAGTTTGTATTAGTACAGAGCCAGACTGATGTGTCATTTCCTTTAACGGAATGTGACATCTGCAATGAGATGGCAGTATTACTTACTGATGGATGACTCAGCTGCAATCTACTTCAAAATATTCTGAAGTAAGAGAGCTGTAAATTATTTCCCAAAATTATTTTATGGAGACACTAAAGTGTATCTCACAATAAAAAAATCCTTACAAATAGATTAGTAAGATATATAACTTATTAAAGTACTGAAAATACAAATTATTTATATTTTTCTCCTTTTGCTATTTTCCAGTGATTTCTACTGAAACAATGAATTTTAAAATGTATTTATATGTCATTATTTAGTTTTAGTTTATACTTTTGTATACAAAGGAATGATTCAATTATCTTGTAAAAGTCCCTACATGGTGCTCAAAAAATGCAAAGGTGTGTGTGTAAGAAAAAACACTCAACAGTCTCTTTAATATGTAGATAAAGAAAGGTCATTAGTAAACGTTTTTAAATTGAAAGAAAACTTAGAGTAGGTTTCATCCATTTAGGCATTATTTTTTTAAAAGATAGGAAGTATTACAAGTTTATTCATAAGAAACTGAAATATAAAAATGAGGGCTCTAAGACATTTTATCAGGTACACCTTTAGAAAAGGACTTCATTAGCTCACCGATACAGTTAACGAAGACTTCCATCCTCATTTAGACAGCTGTTCATTAGCGTGAAAATCGGAACGCTCTGCACCTTGATTAGTGGGATGAGTTGTCTTTCTCATCTCAGAGTCAACTGTGGGGCAGAGTGAGCTGTTCTAGTTACTGGGGGCGGAAATCACTCCTGGATGGTGAAGACGGCATTGACGCGGATCCCGGCGACAAGACAACACCAGCTCTGCAGAAGTCTTTCCTCTGAAGAGCTGAGGAGATTCTATGCTCACCAACATAAACAACCCTGACTTTTATAATGCCCTGACTTTCTCAGGAAAGCTTAATAAATCATGCCTGTCTCAAAGTGCTGGCTCCACAGCCTCGACTTCTTGGTACGCACCCGGATATTGTATTTTACATATTTAGATATGCCCTATAGCACTCAGCAATTTTCTTCTGTAAAAGGCTGCAGGGATGGCAAATACTACCAAACTTTGAACTACGGTAGAAAGCACTTAAAAATGGGCTGTTTCAATAAAACTTTATTAACAAAACAAGAAACCTGCCTGCCACCCATGAGTGATAGCCCACGGATTAAAGCACGTCTCTGTGCCTGGCTGGTGTGGCTCAGTGGATTGAGTACCAGCCTGTGAACCAAAGGGTTGCCGGTTCAATTCCCAGTCAGGGCACCTGCCTGGGTTGCAGGCCAGGTTCCCAGTAGGGGGCACACGAGAGGCAACCACATACTGGTGTTTCTCTCCTTCCCTTTATCCTTCCCCTCCCCTTTCTCTAATAAATAAATAAATAAATAAATAAATAAAATCTTAAAAAAACACCTCTCTGCTAACATAGTCAGGAAGCGTAATGCTTTGAGATGATTTTATCTTCTATTCCTCCACCTCATTTTCTTCAGCATTAATGGTACAAAGTTCTAATGAAATCCTATTCATTGAATTTCAAAGTATTCAGCATTGAACACACTGAATCTATTTTTGTATAGCTTTTCATAATAAGAAGTATTAGTTTTTAAAAGATTAGATATTTGGTAGCATTGTTCTATAATCCATGTAATGTCTGAGCAAACCCCAAGGCACTCCATGATTTCAATCAATAATTTAGAGGATGTAAGCATGTTCAGCCAGTCATCTCAAACAAATAATATATGCTTAAAATAATGTATGCAACTTCTGAAAATGCTACATTCCTTTAGGGCACCGCATACGGCAGTCCAGCTTATCAGGAGACTGGATAAATATAAAAAAAAGACTGGCAGATGATCAAGCTGTCTATGATTAAGTCCTTGTTTCAAAAACAGTTTGTGAAAAAAAGAGCTGAAAAAGGTGATTATCCATGTTTTCAAAATTAATGATTTTGCAAATGTCTGGTTTCAAGAAAACCTTGTTTTGTTCAAATTTCCCTGCAGACAAACAGAGCCAATGGAATGAGCTCTTACTCATGTTTACATGGGGACCAGGCAGCATGCACCCCAGTCCCAAAAGCCGCGCGACCCTGGGGGGCATCTGCTTTATCTCCCCGCTTGAAAGCAGGAAAAAGAAATGGTGGCCACTTCATACAATGGTTCTTGCAATCCATGAGTTTATAAATGTGCTTAGAATACAGCCAGGGGCAGGGTAAGTGCTACGCAACTGTACCTCATTATTATTCTTTTTTATTTATGTTTTGCGGGATGCTAAATAAAAGTTATTAAGTATGTGTCCATGACCCCAAATCCATCACTTCGAAAGCCTGTTTCTAATGCCCCCCAGAACCCCGACAACACAGTAGCCCGGTCAGGGACACGCCGGTCATGTCTCAGGCCCGAGGCAGCCGTGGCACCGACGTCAGTGTAATGTGTGGTGACTGAGGCAGAGCTACATTCTAGAACCGCCGGGGCACCCACCCCTGGGGAGTGGGGCCTGTGACATCGGAAGTCAGACTGTATTTCCAGAATGAGAATCAGAACCATGGCCCGAACCCCTGGACGCTTGACACTGTGTCAGCATGGCTGTCACACTGACACAATGGGAAAAAAAAACAACTGAACATTTCAAGCGACCAAGTGGGCTTATTCCTTACCACCGCACACTATGTCTTTGGTTCTTAAAGGATCTGAACGTACTCGATGTTGGGGTTCCCCTTTGCATTAAGAGGCTGGTTCACGGGGTTGGCATTTCCGAGTGTGTTTTCAGGAGAGGCGGGGTGATGGACAGCAATTCCTGGCGCTCACTTAGCCCAGTGGAAGGGCGGCAGACGTGCGGGGTGCTGGGATGGCTCAAGGTCAGAGTCTGCGCTGCCTGTCCTGTGCTTGGGTCTCCTCCACACCCCCAGGGGCAGGTGGGATGAGCTTGGAGAGCCCACAAGTGAACACTTTGAGAAACTCTCTCGCTCACATATTTGAGAACTGGAGGATGGCAGGCCGCATGCTTTGTGGCTCATCGGTAAAAGACGAAGTGATAGGAGGGACAAATTATTTTTCTCATTCAAGCGAGAAGACTATGGACCACCTCGAAGGCCATCAGAGACTCGGAGAGAAGCGTCAACAGCAGAACACGAGAGGGGGCCCTTCTGGACTGATGGGATTATCCTGCCCTCAGGGTGACAACAGGCAGGAGCAGCCAGGGAAGCAGAGGCCCGGACGGATCACAGAAGAGGGGCTTATGTTTGTGAGCCGACGGTGCCCCGGGAAATACAAGGCTCCATGGGGCGGCTGGGAGAGTAAATATTCAAGCGCAGTCCGTGCCTGCTTTTTCCGCCAGATGAATGGCATTAAGACCGACCCGCTGAGAGGTGGCACGCTGCAGTAGTTAAGAACCCTTCCAGGGGACCACGCGGCATGGGTTCAAAGCCTGACTTGGTCATTATGAATGAATATAATTAGTGTAATGAATATGCTAATAACGCTGACCTCAGAGGATTTGGGGGAGGACTAAGTGGCTTAATTTATGTAAGCAACTGGAGTTTTCAAAGATCACTGTGGCTCTGAACATGGGCACCGTGTGTGGAAATCCCTCTATTTCTGCTAATGGTGTGAGCCCTCTAAGTACTTATTCAAAATTATATCAGCTGTCAAAGTATTTACCAAAGAAAATTAAAACACACGTTTACAGAACACACGCCATATGCTAGAACGTATCTCCTTGAAAGAATACATAAAAATGGTTCACATTGACTGTTTTTATTTTTATCTGAATTGGGGTTCATTTTTATTTTACCCATTTAATCTAACTTTAGGAAGTTGATTTTAGAGAGTTTTGCAGTGTGTGTAACGATAGGCATGGTATTTCTCTAACTGCTGTCTGCCTGTAACAGTGCAAGGATGGAAAGCAGACCAGAGTTGGCACGTGCGCGTCATCAACTGGGCGTTAATACGCGCTCTCCGGAGCGTGGTGCTCCTACGCGCTTTCCACAGTGCGGTGCTGGGTGTGTGACAAATATTCACAAACCACCGCGGTTCTGAGAACTCTCTGGACGGAGAGGTCATTTTACCCTCTTCCCGAACCCGGTGAGGTGCTATCATTTCAACTGAACAGAGAAAAGATCAATTCAAAGAGGCTCGGGGCCTTGCCCATTACACGGTCACCAAGTTCAGCACATTTAACATCGGCAGAATATTTTTCTCGAACCTGCCATCCTGATTACATCTTTGCCGATCAACCCATTCATTAACGCCCTTCCTAACACACTTCTCCTTCTTTTTCTGCCAGTTCGGGACCCGGGATAAGATTGAGTATTGTATTCGGGTGACACGTCTCCTTCCATCCGAACGAACACAAACTATTCCATCACTTATGTCATCATCGATACCCGCTACACCGATACATGCCAGGCTCAAGCATTTGTGATTCAATAAATAGGGCGATATAATAACCGACTACTAGTTATCCGGACATCTCAGTAGCACCTGGTTGCCCACAGCAAGAAACAGAAACTGGCCTACCCAGCTTCCAGGCCCCTGTCTTCTTGGCTCCCCCCCCCCCCGCAACTATCTAAGAACTTCTCCCTCCCACACCCCGTGGGGGCAGCAGCCTGCAGCTGGGAAGACCTCAGCTTGGCCCAGGCGCGCCCGGCCGGGAATCCTCGCCCCACTGTTCGTTGGCCGTGTGTGTCTTATTTGCGCTTTCACATTAGGCTGTCAGTTTGGGGGTGATTACGATTCTCATTTGGGCTACTTTGTTTATATATATATCAATCAGGAAATTCTAAGCAAGAGTCAGGACCCAGTATGTTGAACAAACGGACCTATGAGTGTTGTTCATGTGACTGTCTTCTGTAGATTTTTTTCTTCTTAGAGTCTGAATAACTAATGCCTAAATGTTTTTTATATGTTACTATGAATTCTTTTCACGATCAGAGTGTTTGTCCAGTGCCGTGAGATGCTAGTGGTGAAGGTGTTTGGTGCAGGCCACCTCGGACAGCCTGGGAAGGGCTGGATGCGGGACCCGGCTTCCAAAGCCAGTTCTGAGCATTCAAATGTGCGCGAAAAATTGGCTTTCGATTAAGGCCAAGGAGTTCAAATGCCTAGAACAAGGGTTTCATTATGAGTCCAAAGTAATTTAGTGGTGCCTGAGTACAGAATTTAACAACGGCACACCGATTTGCATTGAAATATCGGCACGCTCACTGCATTAGGAGAAAATCCACTCAGTGATCAGCTTTTTAAAGAAACGTGTGCGGTTGGTTAATGACTGGGAACAGTCCCAGTGTGATACAGACAAGTTGCTGATGCTACGACACACGGAGTTACACAATAGTCATCAATATTTTGTCAATGTAATTTTAACTGATCAAAGCACATTAGAAAAAGTCGCAAATGTAACAGCAAGGATTTTTTAATAGAATAGCAAAAATTGATATGTCAAAAGATCTCTATTGTTGAAATCTTAGAAATGATATTATACCAAATTAAAAAGTCAATGCCTGCCAATCAAAGTAGAAGGAGACAGACTACGTTTCTCCTTCAATCTCTGATAGAAATGCAAAAAGCAAATCTTCTTTGCTTAAGACTAGCAAGGTGTATAAGCTAATTTACTGCACCGGTGCCTATAATGGGTGTTTTCCATCCATTTCACATCTTCTATATGACAGCACACCTGTAATTTTCCTGAAGCCGTATACATCACTCTTATCAATGAAAAACCACATTTATCTCAACAAAAGCAAAGACTGCAATTTGTGCAATCCATTTGTTCCATGTTATAAATGCATATTTGCAAAACCATTGTCTCTAGAATCTTTAGTGATAGTTAAAAAAATTAACATGGGGTTAAAAAATCTCGATGATATTATAAACAAAAACCTAGTCATCTACATAGCGGAAATTAACCCTTTAAAATAAGAAATACACTTATTTAGTTTCCATTCAAAACTAACCATGTTTCATTAGTTTTGCTTCCAAGTCCTATCGTTAAAACGTAAAACATTCTATTCTATTTTCTATTCTTCTATTCTACTGAAAATAATAAAGATTGAGAAAAGAGACATTAGCTAAAATTGAGAGGAAAAGAACAATTTGTAACTACAGTGTTTGTTCATTTTACAAAAGTAAATGTTATTTTCTATATTTTAAAATTAAGCATCACGTATCTATCTTCGATCATCCCACTAAAATGTGTCTGCCGATACATCCATTGTCCCTAATTTGTAATCAGTGCTTGCTTTGATGAGCAGCACTATCTCTGCAGCATCCAGATGTGAATGAGGTGACAAACTGGCCCTCTGCCAGCTCACTATTGATCACGCATTTATTATTTACCCTGGGAATGAACTGAAATTCCACCTGGTAAAATCACTAGTTTTGTCTTTTTTTGCTGTGTGTATGTGTGTACCAGAAATACAATACTTTGCTACTGAATAAATCAGTTTCTCTTGGATTTTCCGATGTTTCACAAAGTGATAAAGTTGGCTTCTATCTTAAAAATAATTTAAATTTGTACACACTTGAGGAAATGTGTAAGATTTTAAAAGTAGGATCTTTAACAATAGAGGCCTTTGATGTTCCATGACATTCAAACTGTTTCAGTTAGCAACTTCTACTTTCTTTGTTTAGTAAACCTTGAGCCCAATGCCTTACTTAGGCCTAATTTTGAGGACTACTAAAAGGAGACTTTTATTTTTATTTATTTATATGTTTTAAAAGCTTTATATTTTAGTACTTTCTTTTAGATTTTATTTATTTATTTATTTATTTTTAGAGAGAGGGGAAGGGAAGGAGAAAGAGAGGAAGAGAAACATCAGTGTGTGGTTGCCTCTCACACGCCCCCTACTGGGGACCTGGCCTGCAACCCAGGCATGTGCCCTGACTGGGAATCAAACTGGTGACCCTTTGGTTTGCAGGCCAGCACTCAATCCATGGAGCTACACCAGCCAGGCAAAGAGACTTTAAAAAAATTAATAAATAATATGTTTAATTATATAAATAATGAATTGAAAATTTTTTTAAAGTTCAAAAAATATTAAATCACTAATAATACCACCTCTCAAAAGTCACTTTATCATCTCCAGAATACATTTAATAATCAAACAATAAAATTATTACTGTGAAATATCCTTATAGATCAGTAAACATAAATAAAGAATCACACTTTAGAGGACCAAACTTCTTGTCCTTTGTTTTCTGTAGTTTTAAATGTTACATAATCTGAAATAAACTTATATAAGACTGTTGTATACCAGAAAAAAAATCTTCAGCAAAGAACTCAGCTACACCAAAAAGATTTTTGTGGATATGAAGAAATAATTGAGTGCTTGACATGTAACGCTACAGGTCAGAACCGGAAAAGGCAACATCTGAAAATGAACTGATATAAAATTACAGAATTTTAGGTTGGTGGTTTCATAAAACAAATTGAGTGTGTGACCTGGGTTTCAGAAGGTGCAAAGAACAAAGGGAGCATTAGTTAAGAGTGAGATGCTGGTTTAGATCATGGGCTCTTGAAACAGTGGACGGACACAGTCAAGGTTGCCTATGGACACAATCCAAATGGTCAGGGAGGAGGAAACAGATTAAACTCAAGCTTCCTGGTCATGAGATATGGATATTGGCGTCTTTCAGAGCTAATGCCAAATCAAAGTTAAGCCCATGAGCTGACTGACTGGCTGCAAGGTGGTGTATAAAATGTATCCCCTTGCAGTAATAAAGGGCCAGTTGCCTTTTCATTTCCATCCCATTGTAAAAGCTTACCAACAACTAAGGAGGCTATACAGTAAGAAAAGAAATGTTCATCTCAAATGAAATAATCATCTACCATCAATCACATCTGAAAATTAACTCTCTAAATTGGTATTTTATAATTTGAATCTGAAGAACAATCTGTGAAATGAAACTGTATTTGCGAATCCAAATGTTCGGTCAATGAAGGAGAGTTTTATATAGTGATTATCTATAGTAGTCATATTTAATCTAACTTGTTGGGTGTCCCCAGCACCTAACTTTTTATCCGCAGTCAAAATTTTAACATGATATGGCCCTGGCTGGCATAGCTCAGCCAGTGGATTGAGCGCGGGCTGCGAACCAAAGCATCGCAGGTTCGATTCCCAGTCAGGGCACATGCCTGGGTTGCAGGCCATGGCCCCCAGCAACCGCACATTGATGTTTCTCTCTCTCTCTCTCTCTCTCTTTCTCCCTCCCTTCCCTCTCTAAAAATAAATAAATAAAATCTTAAAAAAAAGAATATTTCTCTTACTTTAAAAAATTTAACATGATATGACAAGAACATTTAGACGGGTATACTTTTATAATACTTGGGACAGTTTACAAGGGCATTCAATGTCACGGACAGTGGGGGCTTCAACAATTGTGGACCCCTTCATACAACTGCCAAGACACAATTTCTTTAACACCATAACCAAATGTACATCTTCCATGAAAATACCGTATAACCTGTATTTCTGGACAGATGAAAGGAAGCCGTACCATAAACCATGCAAACTGAGTCTCTGTTACCCAAATCATAGCCCTGCCATTGGCTTCTTACAGCAGAATAAAAGTAAGGAGCTCATAGCAACAAAACAAAGGAGGAAGTCTGCCACTCTTTCTTTGGAAAATTTGTCAGGAACCCTTCAAAAATAATTGGGAAGGAAATGCAGTAGGTTGTACAACCCACAGAGCCATTCTGAAGTACATCTGAGCATGTTAAAGAATGCTGTTTTCTATCACCAACCCAGTTGTGCAGTGATGTATCCTCAAAGTTTTCTCAAACTGGCTTCAAAAGAATTATTTTGCCTTCTTTTAGACGTAAGCATTTATTCCATTAAAAAAAAAACTTTTAAATTTCCCTAGCTGACACTCGGTGCTCTAGACTGTGTATATTTTATTGCTAAATTCACTGCATGGTGAATTACTCTGACAGAGCTGTTTGGAACCTTATTATATGTGTGTGTGTATATATATGTATATATGTATAAATTTTTAAAATATAGTCTAGATTTTAGTTTTTAATTTCTCTGCTAAGTAAAGTCATATTTTCCTCCGAGAAGCGGATGCAACCATGCATAATGAGTCAGTAAAAGGAATGATCGTATTTCAGTGAAACAAGAGCACTTGTCTGGCTTTCTGCTTGTTTATTTCCTCCACTCCTGTGATCTGGAACAGAACAGAAGCATGCCTTTTCATTTTTCTATCTCTTACAACAACTGGCAGATAGCTCAATGTAAGTTTGTGAAATTTAAACGTCTGTATGAGGTTGCTTTCATAAGGCTGTTGCTTGAAGACTGACAACAGCTTCCCTAGCCATCCATATTCTATTAAGATAATTAGATGCTTGCTAAGTTCTAGCTAGTTGTTTTAAAACATTTATTTATTTTTCAAGAGAGGGAAAGCGGGGGAGAAAGAGAGGGAGAGAAACATCAGTAAGTTGCCTCTTGCACGCCCCCCAAACAGGGACCTGGCCTGCAGCCCAGGCACGTGCGCTTATCGGGAATTGAAGTGGTGAGCTTTCGGTTTATGGGAGGGCACGCGACCCACTGAACCACCCCAGTCAGGACTCTAGCTAGTGTTTCGACATAGCAACATCCTAAATATTGATCCGGCTTTATAATAATACATTTGTGTGAGGTTCTTCTTCTCCAGCAATTCTCAGAAACGAATGATAATAAAGCCTAGTAAGTCCATGCTCTCTTAGTTATCTCCCCATAAGGAAGGTAATAAATCAAATACACAAATAAATACATAAGGTATTGATCGATTCTGTGAAAGCAAACAAGGCAGGATAAGAGAATCGACAACAGAAATGTAACCCTACACCATGCTCTAAAAGCTTTTCTGAGGAGGTTATGGTTGAGCCTTGGTCTGTTAATATAATGAGGATGAGGCAGGTGGAAAATGCACTGAAACGGGAGATGGCCAGTAAGACTTTTCCGGAAGGCAGCAGATGCACCCAGTATGGAAGTTCAGGAGAAGTCATTCTGAGAAACGGCAATGTCGAATGCAGCCGTCATATTAGGAAAACGAGGCACGTGACCAGAAAGCAGCTGAGCATTTAAATGGTGTGCCACAGTTCAGGGTGTGAGATTTTGGGAGATGCTGCATTTAGAAAGGACGTTTGCCATGAGGGGGCATCGACGTGGAGGGCACGTGATGCTATTGTAATGATTTCCTTTGTTTGTTTGGCGTTGACATCACCGGTAGGATCATTGCTTTAGACGTTTAATTCTAGAAAGAAAAAAATGACTTGTTGGAGGAAAATGCAGAATATAACCTCACATTTGTGGGGTTATTTTAGGGTCCTGAGCCGTTGATGGTTAGGATCTGATACGGGCCAGCGGCAGAGGAAACAAAGAAGAGAAACGAATGTGGGGGAGACCTCACAAATGAGGCAGCCCCAGCTGACTACACAGCTGACCCGATGTGGACACCCATGCACGGGACGGTGCAAAGACAGCAGGGGACTCCCAACAAGGCTGATTAGGTAGGTAATGTAACCACACATAATGATCAGTATGATTCATGCTTTCATAAAGAGCTTTAGACGTGCATTCCCAGAATCAATATATTTTACTTAGCACGACCTGGTGTTTAATGTGATACTCACATAAATACAGCAGTAGAACAACCTTTCAGACTCTTTCAAGAAAAAATACTACTGCATTCACAGATAATCCCAGGAAACTATAGAGCGTGAACACTGGCTGAAAAAATGGAGTAAGTGTGAAATGCAAGTTCCGAAGAAGACACAGGCGGGTCTCACAGTGGGAAGGTCTCACAGTGGGAAGCAAGGTGCCAAGCCTGACGAGGGGCGGATCTCTTGGTACTCAGTGTTCATGGAAACTTTCACACAGAACCCCCATGAGGTAGCGTCTCAAACACCAAATCAAAACCTTTATTTCCCCCCTTTCCCTGGTGCCTTATGGAGCAAGCCCATGATGTATACTCAATTTCTCTCCTCCTTTTCACAATGCCACTAAGTTGTGCGACCACATCGTCTTTCCCTTCAACAAGTAAATGCCAAAGCCTCTTCCAGGATCCCTCTGCTTGGATTTCTCAGCCCTCTGAGTGATATGTGTAAACACAGAACTCAGACCACTTCATGTTTTTTTTTAAATAGAAAACATCTCCATTACTTGTGAAAATCTCACATGTATATCAAGGCTCACAAGAACCAAAGCCCATTCCTGCCCCGTCAGCTCCCGCGCCGGCTCCCAGTGCTCCCACCGCACTGAACCCCCTCCTGGCCCGCGGACGTGCCCCTCGCCCCGTGTTCCTGGAGCAGGCCTGGCCCTCCCTGCGTCCAGGGAGGCCGGCTCCCCAGCGCCCAGCCACAGGTCCGAGGGCAGGGCCTCCCTCTTCTTCCCTCGTTCCCGGATCCCTCGAGTGGCTGGCCCCTCCCTTCATGAAAGATGTCGCAACCTGTACTTATTTGATTCGTTTGCTCAGACTGCAAAGCACCGTTCTCCCTCCGATTACCACGTGCGCGCCGCGGGCCTTCCTATCTATCCGGTCTGCGGCTGCGTTTCCGATGCTCCGCGCGCAGTTTGGGCGTCAATGCGCCACCCTTGTGGGATCCGTGAATACGATGTATTTGAAGACAGAAGCCACGCACAGAGGCATGGCTGGAGTAATTAAACCCATTTCTGCCGCTCAATATATTTTTTCCCAAGTCTGAGTGAAGAAGTGAAGGCGATGTTACCAGCTATGTAGGATACTTGGATGCGGCGAGGTAAGGCGCCCATCCTTGCCAGCGGTGGCCAGAAGAGATTCAGGAGTGTGTCCTTACCAGGTCACTTTGTTCGTCCCAGCGAGAGAGGTCAGGATCCGTGAGGGCGTGTGTTTGCCTTTACCTTTCAAATTCAATATACAACGTAAATAAGATGCAGATTACTAAGTCTGCATTGATTTATGTCCTGAAATTGGATTATGCCTGGGAATTCATAATCAGTAGAAATAAGCAAGTATTTGAGAGAAAAAAATTAACAAACTACTAAAGTAATTATAAAGTAATTGCGCTGCAAAAACAAAGTATCTCTACAGTTTAAACTGCCTGGTTTAATTAGCTATCTCTACAAGTTTTGAGTACTTGATACATCACGGGAAAGAGTGTTTCTAATCACTTTCACATTGTTTAGCCTGGCCATGGAGACGGCATTCAGTCTCCACTGCAGACTGCAAAGCAGTTCGAATCCAATGCCGCCCTGCCACACGACGCAGTGCGTGTGTTGTGTGTGTGTGTGTGTTTCCATGAGTTAAATTCAATGACGGGAAAGACAGACATTAACTATCTTTCCAAATAAGACCAAAACTGCTCTATAAACATAGAAAATAAGCAAGCTGCCATTCGACAGACTCGTTAGGTTTGCTATAAGCAGGTTAGGGGTGTGAGACTGCCGTTAGGATCGAAATGCCGGTCACGGAACAGTGACGGGCAGCAGTCAGGTACAGGAGAAGTCACGTTATTGATGGTTCTTTACCTGCCTCCCTCCCCGCCCCCCGCGCCCGCAGCTGCCACCGGCCCTGGTCTGCAGGGTGTGCAACTCCGTCCGCACTAGCCTGACGGTGCGATCACGGCTCACAGAAGCGATGGGTGCATTGCACCCTCAATCAATAGCAAAATGGACCGGTATCCTATGGCTTCCATCCATGGGGCACGGTTTTGCTCCAAGAAAAGAAAAACAAAGTAGGGCTAGTCAAATGGACTTTACAGGGCAACTGAGCTTCAAGAAGCTGCTTTTAAAACACTGTGTTTCATGGGGAACGAATCCAGGTTCTGTGTCACAGGACGCACTCACATTACAGACTGGTTACACGAGATGTGCATAAAAGATGGAGTTGTCTGTACCAGATTATAAGGCCCCGATTACCGGGCCCGTGGCTGACTGAACCGTCATTACGCAGTGTGGGACCATGTTGAGATTATTGTTTGGCCTGAAGAGAGCCATTGTGTGGACCAGACCCACACTGGATCGGATGAAGATGAAGGAATGGTACAGTTTGAAAATGAAAGGAAAAGAATATTAGCACTTTTTTGACACTTGGGTTTGGGGAAGCGATCAGTGGATGGTGGCTGTGGGGGGAGTGATAGTGAAGGCTCCCCCGCACCCCCCCCAGAACCAGAGAGCTGTGAGGAAAGTTGAATACCAACAGAGCCTGTGCCACGGGACCCCCGCGGCCCCATGAGGGCCCCGCTCAGCAGTTCACGGTTCTCCTAGTGCCATCGTGAAGTTATTATTAATCTTCCCTTTGAACTTGCGGTCTGTGGGAGAAATCGGAGGAAACAAAGGGCATGTGACAGGGGTCTGGGGGACCTGGTGGCTCCTTGCCACCCAGGCAGGGCTTGGCTGCCTGCTGTCCCACCGCTGGGCAATACCCACCCCCCCCCCCGCCCTGCCTGCAGCCGGGAAGTAGGCGGGGTGGAGGGGAAGGAGGCCCTCACTGTCCTGCCCAGGTTTGCGGCCACCGATGTCTGTTGGCTCCGAGAAATAAACTAATGAGCAACACAGAGACAGGGGCATTGATACAGAGAACAGACTGACAGCTGTCAGAGAGGAGTGGGGTTGGGAGAAAATCTCATAGACACGCACAACAGTATGGTGATTACCAGGGGTAGGGGGTGAGGGAGATAGTAAAGGGTAAATGGGGGGCGGTAAATGGTGATGGAAGGCTGTGTTACAGAATCATACCCTTGAAACCGATATGATTTTATTAACCAACGTCACCCCAGTAAATTCAATGCGCATTTAGGAAATGAGTGAAAATAAGGGCCTTTGAGGGTTGCAGGCACGTCCCAGGGATTTTCACACCTGGACAGGTGAGAGCAGGAGATTCCTCCTGGCTCAGGAGCAGTGGGTCAAAGGCCGGTGAGGTGGTGCGGGGTGGGGGGGGCAGTGCTGGCAGCTGACCCCGCTGAGCAAGGAGGAGCCCCGGGTCCTGGACCAGGGCACCCACATAACTGGGAGGGTCGGCCCTCGCCCCCCCCGGGGTATCGCGTGCACAGGGAGCCCTTTCTGGACAGTCTCCACCACTGCGGGACCCTCTCTTCTCTGCTTTTCCTCCTCTTGAGCCCAGCTTTTGTTCGTCAGCTCAGGTCGGCTGGAGCACAAGCAGCACACCTGCAGACAAGCTATGAAATAAGAATTTTGTCATTCGGGCTCCTCTTCCTGCAGACGAAGTGCTCCGGGTGCCGTGGAACCTAGCATTGCATGTAAGAATAAGTGGGGAAAATATTGTGCTAATAATGTAACATTTTAATTATTCTTTTCTTATTTTTTCTTTGCTGAAAACCACCTTAAACAGCAAATATCGTGAGGCGTCGAGAGAGAGAGGGGAAGAAGACGAAAGCTTGGTGTCGGCACGCGCATCACCCGGGCACTCCTCCCCCACCCCAGTTCGAACACCGAACGCTCCTTCTCACCACGCACCGAGTCCCGCACACGCTGCAGCCGGTAAAATGGGATACAAGGGTGGGCAAAAGTAGGTGTACAGTGGTGCAGCTGAGAAACAGTTTAGTCTCGTGTTATCGTTTGTGAATCCTTGTATTATTTTCCATCGGAACAGCTGTAAACCGACTTCTGCCCCACCCTGCGGTGAGAAACAGGTTGGAGAGGAAGGAGAGAGGAGCATAAATTCGTCGGGTCAAGTCCCTGCAAAGGTCAGGCCGCAGGAGGGGCTGGGCCTGCGGGGAAGCAGACTTCTCTCCGCACTCGCGCGCTCCATCCGCAGCCGAGGCGCAGCTCAGGGACAGGGTGCAGAGGTCACCTATGGAGCGCAAAGTCAGCACATAAATGGGGAATTATCTTCTAGAACACTGAAAGCGTGTGGTTTCTTGATTTGAAATCTGAAGAAGAAAATGCTGTTTTCTGAAGAGGTAAAAGCGTCCAATGGCAAGAGAAATTATATTAAAAGAAGTATTTACTCATACACACTTATCTTTCATTGTGAAACAGTTCACAAAATTAAGAACAGCTTAAACTGAAACAATTAGTAATGCAAACAGAACGAAGAGAATCCAGAAGGAACTGAGGGAGTACACCTTGCAAGGCATTTAGATGGACTAATTACTTATTAGCTTACTCTATTTAAGTTAGATAGAAGGGACATTCCCAAGAGTCAGATTCATTAATTACTAAAATTAGACATTATCAAATGAAGAAAAATTTGTTTGAATCTACAGTCTCAAAGGGAATAGCTATATTTGCATCTGCTTGAATTTCTTTTTTGCACAATTCCATCAAATTGAGACTTTAGGCCATTATTAATTGTGTTTACTAAATATGTGTCCTTGTTTTTGTAACTAGTTGATTAGCTGCAATTTGATGATGATTTTTTTTGGGGGGGGGGCAGGGGTATCTGTGGTAGTCTCACGATACCACTGACTTTGCTGGGAAGCCCTTTAAATGAGTTCTTTGAAGTTTCCCTGATAAAATGTAACAAAACAGAGGATAATATTATTCATGGTACGATGATATATCTCCACTTTGCAGTTTACTAAAATCACAGTCTCTAACGTGTAATTGAGATTCAGATGACTGTATATGGACCGAGGCCTGGGAATGTGCCTGTCACAAAGCATGTCAGATGCGTGGACACCACATGCCAAAACATTCTTTAACATAAATGAACGCTAGCAGTACATGCTTGGTGTTTACTCATCTATGTGAAACTATGGATGCTATTTAAACGTGGATTCTGCTGGGCTGATATTTCTCAGTTTTCAGTGACTGGGCTTTTTGGGCAAAGAGAGCCGACGTGTACACTTGGCCTACTTTTACTCTTGCAGAAAGCACACCCATGCACCCACACGCACTGCCAACACACTCAGCTAAATTATGATCATGGTGATGGTTTCCATGAATGGGCATTGGTAAAGGATGCTTGTATAAAAGATGTGATAAAGTTCACAGCAAAAATGTGTTCACCTTACAGAAATAACTTCTGGATGGAGTAATGGCCACATCACGCGCAGGAAGCATCCCTCCGGAATGTCGATGGACACTCTCGGGCGGCAGAGATGTGCATCACACATATTTCTTAATCCCCACCTGACGAATAAGGGGCTGTGCTGAGATGGCAGCCTCCCTCTATCTTGTCTGTGTTTTCGCCATTTTTCCAGAGCTGACTTAGTAGTTATATTTAGACCCACATTCTAGTATCGCAGAGGAGCTACTGTGGATATCCTTGCTGATCAATCATCTCCTACTGCTCCGGGACTGTTCCACTGCAGTTATGAAGGGGTTTCCTCTGTTCTGGGCAAAAGGCGATAACACACGTGTCTCTCTGCACGGAACTTAGAGTGGGGGTGGGGGGTAGATACACAGTCAGTAAGTGAATGCTTGATATGTATAAGTGCTATAAAATATTTAGATTTGTGATCTTAGGTTTTAAAATATCTTACTCCATGCAATGGCTGATATGTGCCTTTGTCTCTCCTTCCTGCCACTTACTATCGTAGAATCAGCGTTTGAAGAGAAATCAACTAGCTGCATAAATTAAGGGGCTGCCTCGTTCTCCATCGGAGCGGACTAAGAATCGCACGAAGAATCACCCTCTGTGGGACCGGACTTCCCCTGCTGCCCCCTTAGAGATGATGCACTCAGCCTCCCCAGTGGTGTCAATGCTAGTTCCACATCAACTGTGGTAGCACGTAAGTCAAAGTCCAAGGAATAAATGGATACAGTTTTTTTAAACTGTAAAGACACTGCCAATTATATATAAATGCTCTGCACAGATTCTGTGATAGCATGAGAAGTGCACATCTATTTTCTGGGGATCTTTCAGTTTGACTCTGTGTCATCTATGCCGGGGCCAGTAAAATTTTACTAGAATCGGCTGTTAGGGAGGAACTCAGTCACTCAGTGGGGGACTTAGACCCCCTTTGGATGGCTGGCCAAATAATTGGCCACACAAAGGACCCCAGGGGGTCTACATCTTAAATACCAGTCATGGAGATACTTGGTTTTATATCAAATTCTGGATCCAAATTCTTGATCCAAACTCCTAATTAAACCAACTGATTTTGATTTTAGATTCATAAAATGCATACCCAGCTCCTCACTAGCACTCCAGATGGCCAAAGTCTATTTGCAAGCTTTCTGAACTTGGGACTCTCCGTGTAGCCACTGGCCAGCATATTACCTATGTCAAAAGTGGTACAAAAACTTGTTCTTGTGAATGTAAACAAGGATCCACCCCCTGAACAATTTTATGAGGATTTATAGGAACTTATTATTAGCAAATTGGAGGAAATACATGGTCACACTAATCTACTGGAAGGAAATAAAATTTTAATCATTATTTGTTCAACAGTCAGGAGATAATTCAATAAATCTCTCAATAAGGCAACAGCCTTGTTCGATGTTCATGACTAGTAATGTGTGGGTCATCTCCACTTAGATATAAAGGCCCAGGAAGAACTGAATCTACAAATCATTGATCTTACATATTATCACACAGTTTCCACACTAAGCTAAAGAGGCTAATAGAGACAAAAAATCAATAGCTAATTCCTTGGTCAACTCTATAGGCCTATTGATTAGTCTGAATACACTTCACTACTAAGGGATAATTATCCTAGTTTAATTGAAAAAAATTTGAATCGTGAACTAGTAGCAAATCCTGAGAGTGGTATGTGAAGGTAAGTAATACAGGAGAAAGAGAACACGCCATCCCTAATTCCCAGATTTCCAGTCGGTTCACCATCCTGTCCACGAGGCAACCACTGTTTTGGGTGCACACTTACAGACATGCACGCCCATAGACTAACACACTGTTATAGCCACAAACAATAGCACGTTCAATTAAAATTGTCCCTTTTACTTACTATAATATGAAGATTGTAATATGTTTGAGGAGTGTTCTTTTTATTCATAATCATATCTCAGTATTTTGATCTCACCTTTTAAACAGCTGCATAGTATTCTCTTGTATGAGCTCACAATTAAAAAATTAATTCACTAATCTACAAGTAACAGACATTTAGATAGTTTGTAAAAATAGGCGATGACAAACAGTGCTGCAATTCATGTTCAGATTTATAATGTAGCATGTTTTTTAGAGAGCCTAATTAAGATACATTTCTGGAAGAGAAACTATAGGTGAGCATTTCACAATTTAAGGGGTATTACTACAGTGCCTAAAGTACAGTTTACAGTCTTCAAATATTGTGACAGGGAATGTCTGTGCTTGTTTATCCAACCTAGAATGTTGCCAGCGTTTCTGTCTTTGCCAATGGTAACTGACTGTGACATTCCCTTTATTTTATTTACAAGTGATACGGGCGTCTGTTCAGTATTTAAAAGCCATTGGAAGGTACTTTAATTTGTGGCTATCGAGGACTAACTTATGTAAAAGAAACTCTAGGAAACTAGAAAAATACTTGAAACACGCATGCTGTAAGACATCGGACACCTGCCAGGACACGGAGCATATGAGGAGTGACAATGCCGGAAAGAAGAGACACGAAGAGACGGGAGGGAAGCAGTTCTCGGCACGACAGTCACATATGTGATGGCAGCCCAGACGTAAATCCCCACAGTCGTCGCACTGAAAACTCGAACAACTTCATACCCATTTATTTCGTAATTGTGCTTTTGTTAATGGGGCATTCATCATCCCCCCCTTTTTTTCTGTCCTTCGCTAATGGAATTGAAAAGCTAGTGATGCATCGCACTCTCACGAGCCCCCAGATGCTCGCTAGCTCGCTGCCTTATTGATGGCATCACCTTAGGACAAGGTCTCCGTGACCATACTTCATCGGACACCTGCGGGGCAAGGCTGCCTTGTTTCCAAATTCCAGTACATCGCAGACTGTTTTATAACACATCTCCTGCCTATATCTCATTAAGGTTAAGCATTCCTTTATAATGAGCCAATTCTGCAGCATCGGTCGGTGCATGCTGCACCACAGAAATAACTCGCTCCTTGGTGATGAGCGTTTTCCATTTTCGCAGTACATTCTGTCTTTTCTTAAGGTCCCTATGCTGAAACGAGAACTGGGACCAACGTGTCGGCATCTCAGCAATCATGTATTTAGCTATTTGAGCTACAGAAAGCTCCCCATGTGGAGGCCTGAAATATTAACACGTGACATCCCCTCTTTACACAAAAGAAACTGCCCTTATTCAAATTCTTTCCATGCTGGCATTGCATTTATCCAAAACGTTGTCAATGTTTGCGTGGATGTGTGGGAGGAAAGACATTCTGTATTTGCAGACTCAGGGTCCTCTGACTTCTCATGGGTTGTTACAATGTTGCCCTTTGGTTATTGCCTCCCCCTTGAAAAGTAAAGATTAATGGTGCTAAAATGACACATTTTAATACAATGAAGTTACATTTCTTTCTGACTCTACTTCAGATGTTGATGATCTGGCACTTTTTTTTTATTTTTTCAGAAATAGTACAAGTTCATTTGAAGGAGAAAGACAACCTTTAATAACAGAGCAATTATTATTTTAATCAATAGCAGTATTATACTTTAAATTAATCTTCAAAAGTCCCTGAAGCAAAAATTTCAAAAGTCATTAATCAATTAAGCAAAAATAACACACAGTCTTTTTAAAGCAATCTCTGTCCCGAAGGTTGTTCACACTGTTTTCTGAGAATGAAAACTTGGCACTTTTTCTTCACTTCCATTCAGTGGTTTTATTTTTCCAGTAAGAATAATGGTGCAATGTGTAAAAATAATACGATGGTGCAAACATGCAAATTCTAGTGTGTTTAAATGACTTTACTTCAATCGGAACTAAATGGTAAATCTCTATAAATGGGTTTTGGTTATCAACAGGAAGGACAAGGTGCTTAAAGATCCTGGGTTCTGCCTGGCTGGTGTAGCTCAGTGGATTGAGTGAGGGCTGCGAACCAAAGTGTCGCAGGTTTGATTCCCAGTCCGGTTACATACCTGGGTTGCAGGCCATGACCCCCAGCAACCGCACATTGATGTTTCTCTCTGTCTCTCTTTCTTCCTCCCTTCCCTCTCTAAAAAATAAATAAATAAAATCTTAAAAAAAAGATCCTGGGTTCTAAAATCAAAGATGATCAGAGACAGATGGATGTGAAAATCTTAGCAGAGAGTAAAACATGCCTTTAGTGGCTAAAGCATCGGGGCCGCGTGAGTCGCTTGGACACAGAAAGGCAACCTCGGTTTCCAACCCAGGAGCCAAGCCTCAGGGAGCACGTTTTCAGCACATTTTATGTATTTAATTCCCAAAGAAGTAACATCTCAAATCTGCCTCAGTTCTGCTAGGTATCAAGCTATGATATTTCTTTTCAAAACTAGAATACTGATAATGGGACACAATCTTCGTTCTATTTTCTCAATAAGGGTCTCTCATCTGATACACAACACACAGTTCACCCCCACTTTCCCGGAATCCCACTTCAGAGCTGTTTAGTGTAAGCCCAAACCCCGAAGAAAATCTCTCTTCTTACTAATATTCACCTTACTTTCTCATGGTGTTTTCTCCACCTTGCTGCAGAAAGTTATAAATCTAATCATTTGTTTCACCAAAGTTATGTTCCTAGTGGACTTAAATGGACAGATATCGTCAATTTTTTAAATGGCTCCTGCAGCTTGCAAACCATTTATACTAAAACTATAAGTGCCATATATTTAGGGATAAAGGAGTAATTTAATATAATGTAAGAAATGTGTACAAATGATAAATATCAAATTCAGCTACTCATCTTTTGAAACTAAGGATCCTTAGATGCTACCTAGCAAATTGCTAAATAGTGAGTTTTTATACTTCCCCCAAATATTTAATACATATAAAACAAACACATCTTTGTTTTGCTCTTTCTTAGCCAAGGTGAAGGCCCTCTGGCTGCCTTTGAATTCTTTTTCTTAGCCCAGCACGTGAACCTGCTCCCCTCAGACAGCACATTTTGCTCCAAGCTTTTTGTAACCCTCTCCATATCAGGTGTGCCTGCATGACCTCATTCTTCCAGAATATTCTTCTTAACACTAATTAATGGAGTGGAGGTTTCTGTTTGGAACACTTCAGTGTCATAGGTGAGGAAGCCTGAATCATTCATCATAAATAGTGTTTTATCAGGGGAGAAATGACATCATATTAGATGTACTCCACGGAGAGCATGAAGTTGTCATTTCGGCCACAGTCAAGGTAGCAGAGGCTTTAAATTCTTCCCAGCAACCCTTGGAAACAGCATGTGCAGACACAGAGGCAAGAACCAGCTTGTCACTTGCTGTTGCTCACATGTGATGTTCAGGGCAAAAGTAGGCGATCAGTAGATTAAAGTGTGGAGCATGCTAAAGAATTTGAACTTGACTTTGAGGCACAGAATAACTCTGCTCTCATCTGTAACGTGAAGGAAGATGTAAGTCTGTTTTGTGCTTCTGCAGTGAGCAGAAGTATGACTAACGGATGGCAGTTACAGTTGAATTTCTGTTCGATCTAATGAGTAATTTTTTTCTATTAATGAGAACTGTCCAGGAAATGGGCAAATTAGGCCAAGTACCTCTTAATTCTTAGCAGTAACTAAGTGGATATTAAAGGTCTTAGCCTCAGGAATGTCTTAAAAAGTAATCTCTGTTTTCCACAGAAGATAAAACAACTTTCAAGTCTATGATTCTCTGATACCCTCTGCTGGGATTCTAATAAATGAATGAGTGTGAGTGTTGAGTTAGACACACTGATGCTACTTTCACTAATCGATGAACACATAACAGCAGCATTTTAGTTACTGACTGTGAGAACATTGCCACCAAGCCATAGTGGGAGGCAAATAGGAAAAAAAATATTTAACACGAGAGACACTTTTGACATGTGAAATTGCATGCCATAGAAGATGTCTTACTTTGCATGTTGTCAAAGTATAAATTATATTAACTACATTATAATTATATGTGGTAATAGCTATTCTATTGTCATCCGATCACATGTTGATTAATTCATCACATACTATCACCCACACTATTTTGAGTGCCTACTAGACAGTACACGTGCCAAGATACATGGCACACATTCGCCCCAACCCACCCACACACCTGTGGGGCAAATACCGCCCCCACTGGAAAGATCACACGACCGGAGCTCCCGAAGCTCGGACTCGTCACCGAGCTAACGAGCGGCACAGGGAGGCTCTGCCTGTGTCCAGCCCTACGGGCCGCTCATACAGTGGACACACTACTTAATCGCTTTAACAGGGTTACTTAATTTTTCAAGACTTCAGTGTATTTGCAAAGTACGATATTCAGATTGATTAGCCTCTCACTGTCCTCAAGGAAGAGGATTTTTATTGGTTTGTTTAATACTCATCTTTCCAGTTATGAAATGAGAACATCCTAAATTGTAAACTCAGTCTATCAAATGCAAATTGATTAATACCTATGTTTGAAAATAAAAATCAATGGACATACTGGAAAAAAGGGAGTATAAGCTAATAAAAATGGAAATAAATTTTAAAATAATTATGCGTTGACCTCAGTAGATGGAAACAACTTTGAAATCTGATAACACTGGAATAAAGGTGCTAAAAATCCCTGACAATCATTCTCTAAGACTTAACTAGCATGGCACCTGCTCTGTCTCCCAGTTTGCTGGGCTGGGCTACTCCCATTCTTCCTTTGCAGGCAGAACGTGGACTTTGATTCCCGCCCCAAATTATCTATCTACTTAGCGTCCTTGTTTGCTATTCTTCTGCAGACGTTGAATTTCTTCTAATCCTACTTTTCAGATATTAACATGAAATTAAAATGATACATCTTAGAGTCGACTGTAACTTAACCACCTATACTATTCTTCAATGTAACCAAACAATTAAGGTAATTTAGAAGAAAAAAATTAGCAGTAAAAATGTCAGTGAAGAAATACAGCTGGTTCACCATGCTATACACTATTACATTTGTAGAAATAGCACATATTATTTTAAATATAAATATTTTTTTTTCTCAGGACTTCTATGAGTTTTAATTCCAACTGCATAGGAGAATGTCTCTAAACACAAATGTGTTTCTTTTTTTTCTGCAATATTTTATACTCTGTGTTTTAGCTCAAGGCAAATATGTAGTTCTATTTGGAAACATTAGGAAAAATATTTCACAAATTTTAAATACCTCAGCTTGTTAAAAAATTAGAAGCAGAAATAGAACTAGATCACAGATATCAAAATATCATGATGAAGTAAATTGTGATATATAGTGATAATAATAATTGGTATCCATCCATGAAAACAAATAAATTATCACTCTGTGCAATGGCATGGGTGAATTTTTGCAACATAATGTTGGTATTATGAGTGCATAGAGTATAATCTACTTGTATAATCCTCCAAAACAGATGAAATGAAACCTCATTGTTTAGGGGGGAACACAGAAAAGTGGTGAAACTATTTAAAAAAAGGAAATTATGCTCATCAGTATTAGCATGCAGCACTTCTGTCAAGGATGCAGACTAAACAGGAGAGAGAGAACAGAGCTGGTGCATCTGGCGGTTGACAATGGTCTGTTTCTAACTAGCTGATCGCTAGATACTCACAAAGATGCTTAAGTTTCTGTCAGACTGCATATGGATGCTTTCTGCTGCTTTCCACACGTTTTAAGTGTCAATGAAAGGGGCTTTAAAAAATGAAACAGAAACCCACAGAAGTGGGATCCCTTGATTCCCAGGATGTCGTAGAGATGTCCAGTCCTATAGTGAGGATTGTGAACGTGGGTTATTTCAACCAAAATGTCCACTAGCGTTTTTTTTTAATCCTTACTTTAAAACTGCCACACTCTATTGCTTTAAATCCTCGCAAGCCCGCCCATCCTTAAGGAGACACCTCTGTACGGAGGTGTATACAGATTCCTCTCCACGACAGAAGTGTCAGAAAATGGTTGCCTATGTTTTAAAACAGTACCAGGGGAATTGCAAAGAGGCGTCTCGCACATGTGGGATAATTTGCAGCAGGATACGTGAACGGGGAGACCCTTGCCAGGAAAGGGAAGGGCTTTGCTGAGTAAGAGGACCCGCGCTCTCCGAGCTGGAGGTGTGACGGCGGACGGCGCTTTCAAACTCCAGCTGGACACGGGACTGCATCCAACAAAAGTGTCTGTGGGTGTTAACCAACCCAAAGGCAAACTCCAGAATTGGATAAATCGATACAGAAGTTTAAAAAGCAGTCAACAAATGATTCAAATAATGGGACATTTTATCAACTAAGCCATCTAAAAGGCAGATTAAAATGAGTTAAACTGCTGGTTTTGAGCTTTTATTGTGACCCCTCCCCAGATTTACGCGCTTCGTCAAATGTAACAAACCTGAGCACCAAAGGTGCCGCAGTGAATCTGTTTGTGGGCTAAATTAATGCAAGGGCTTTTGCATCATTTGCTATTTTTCTACAACAAACATTCTCTTATTGATGATAATTCTTTA
Organism: Phyllostomus hastatus; assembly: GCF_019186645.2. Lineage (NCBI taxonomy): Eukaryota > Metazoa > Chordata > Mammalia > Chiroptera > Phyllostomidae > Phyllostomus > Phyllostomus hastatus. The sequence goes on along the minus strand of NW_025333607.1, from coordinate 18,328,381 downwards.
GTGAGCGATGCTAAACATTTATGATGTTTACAAAGAGACAAAGACCAAATGTTAAACGTTGAGAGTGAGGTTTCAGGACAATGAAGAGCAGACCCCAAACAGTTATGGGGGATAAAACTCTGTGGACCTATCAATTTATCCACGAGTTAATTAAATAGTTTCCTCTCAGTGATACCCACAGCTAATCATAGCCACAGCAGCGACATAATTTGCAAACTCTCAATGTTTTTAGGTCCTGAAAGTGAAGAACTAGTACCGGTATAGAATGATTAGGAACAGAATATCACACTGGAATTGTGAATACCCAGATAATCCAAGGTAATATACATTATGGAAGGTAATATACGTGTATATAAACACATATCTATATACTTACATTATGCAATATTTATAATAGAATTTCATTTTCATGTTTCTATATTTGTATAACTATAAATTGAATCTCACTAAACTGTAGGATTCATGGAGGCCGAGACTGCTTCTGCCTTGTTGTCTGCTGTACCCCAACAACTAAAAGAATGTCTAGCACATGAAAGAGTCAATATGCATTTATTCAATTAAATCTGATCCCCTTGCTGAATCAATCTCAGGTCATGCACACTGGCTCACTTGTCCTGTAGAAAACTCATCATTTTAATCAATGTTTGTGCATCTGTATCTTTGCAAAGCTATGTAGCTTTCATTTTTCCTATGTGCTCCTTCCTTCCATTTCACAGGCTTTTGTTAATAACCAGTAATGTTACAATGACAATTACTTATCCCCGTCCTATTTTTATAACAGCTCCTGAAAGCTGCACGGCTCAAGTAGGTTTTCAAATATTTTAAAACACTGATTAAACCATTTAAATTTACTAGTTTATTATCTTGGATAAATATGAGGCGTAGTCAGTTTTATGGAACAAAAAAGAAGACTCGGCGGGCCTTTGCCAGACATTTCTGGGACGAGAAGAGGTGTTCTCAGAATAAGGGACATGTTACAACACCCTGAACATAACCTACAACCACTCAGTCATTCGGCTCATTTAAGCGTTGGATGAGGCAAGTCTGCACTGCAGAGTTATGATGTGAGCTCAGCACTGCTTTAATCACTACAGCATATAAAACATATAATACAACTCTGACGACAGCACTTCCAGGCACGTAATTATCTGATGATGGTGTTAAGACAGTACCTACAGATTAGCCCACAGGAGACCTGCAAAGGAGAACGGTTCAGGCTGGGAGAATCAGGAAGGAGGGAAGGAGAGAAAGAAAGAAGGGAGGAAAGTGTAGACCCAACCTGAGTAGAAAAGCAGCAGGGACGGTAATACACTGATGCTTTAGCTTAAAGTCTTATCGCAATCCCCACACTCTTTCAGGTCTTCAGGATCTTAGAACTTTTGTAAATCTTAAAATGAACTATGTAAAAAAAAAATATATTTCCAAACATGAAGCCAGGAAAATCCAGTTAGGACCTGCGCCTTGCTCGCTGACCTGCTCCATCAGCAAGCAAATGTAAGCCTCTCCGGACGCCTTTCTCAGTCCTATTCCGATTGTCCTCTGAGTCTCATCACGCTGCGCTGAGTGGCCGCTGATTCCTTCCGAAAGCATCCTACCGGCTAACGGTTGCCCACAGTCCCTGCTCAGAGACTCTCTGACAGAACCCCTATCTGTGTCCCATGGGATGCCCACATGGAGGACTTGTACATACCAGGAGATGAGGGAGGATACCCCAAGATTCCCCGCATTCCTACCACCACGGACAGACCATGGGCATTTGGTGGGTACCACTATCCTTTTTGCCGATGGCATCTGGCTGTCACCACGCCGCCCCCCTCACACTCTCGCACATCCCCCGAGGACTCGGCCCTGGATGCAGTGGGAGGCATTCCAGCCTGCCCGTGGTCACCTTTCACTCCTCGGTGACCCCCATTTATGTAACCACATAGCACTCGCTGCCGTTCAAAACTCCACACTTCACCTCCTCCCCACAACTGTGTTTCCTCCCTACCATTTTGGACGGAAATTAATGTCTCCATCCTGCCACAAAGGCTTAAAACGTTTACCTCCTACCTAGGGTTGAATCCAACTCCTATTCAAGCACTCATGTGGTACCAATGTCCACCACTCTGTAAATTCTTCAATGCTCTTTGCTTGTCTAGAAATTTCTAGAATTGTCTAGAATTTGACTTCCTTCCCTGTAATCATGTAACATCTGGTCTCCGTTTATAACTGATTTGCTTGTGCCACTGCTATATGGGTAGACGAACTAGACCTTCCACGTGGCCTTATATGTGCTCCAGGGGTGCTAGTAAACAGTAGTAATTCAACATTCTTGATGAAAACATGACTATGAATCCAATATACTGTTTTTTGTTTCTGTTATGATTTTAACATCGCCAGTGGTAAAAACAAGTATTTACATCCATTGATATTATTTTCTCGGTATTGAGTTGAAAGGATCTGATAATAATTTGACGCCTGTTGTAACATTCACAATCCTCCTGGGTATCAGCGGTTCTCCATCAAAGACAAACAATGCATGGGAATAAAATCCTGCATTCCCTTGTTTGTGAATACCCTCGTTAGGGAATATTAAAATCGTCTCTTTCACTTAGAATCCCCCTCCCCGGCTGTCAGAGGAATACAGAACACAATTTCCATCAGTTTCATAATTAATGACTTTTGGTCTTTCTTTACTTTTCCCCTTCCACGGAGAGGGCTCAGCCCCGACATCCCAAACAGATGTTCAGGCAGGCTCATGAACCGCTTTCCCGTAACTCCCCTCCTGGGTCCTGTTCCCTCATGTCTGAAGCAAAATAATATCCAGATGGCTAAGCAAAAATATTAGAAACGTTGAAGATTGATCATTTTCATAGTTTTCATTTTGTCTACACCCCCCTCCCATCACTTTCCTTATCTTCTACTTCTAGTTTTAAATTTCCCATGGGTATACAATATATGTGTGTATATATACGTAAATATATATGGATATATATATATATCATATATATCCATATATATACACACAGAAACAAAGAGCGCCATATTTTTAAAACATAATATGCTAAAGCTCTCCCAGGCCCTAGGACCCGCCTCCAACTCTGCATGAGACACGCGTGTCCTGAAGGCTGTAAGATGGGCTCGTGCGTGTGACCGCCTCGTCCATCCGAGGAAGTGTGCGCAGAGTGACTGCCAGCGGGGTGTGACCGCGGAACCGGCGGCGCCACATTGAACATGGGACTGCGCGTGAGCACCACCTTTTCTCCTTCCTTCTAGGATCTTCAGTACGAAATCCCACTCTGTGGACGTGGCAGGTCGTGGTTGTTTCCTAGCCTAACACTGAATATCTCATGCGTCTTAATCTACGTGACACGAAGAAACTAGTTCCCTGCTTACCCACAAAAATCTTGTTGACTACACCCCTTTCTTCCGCGCTGACAAGTCAAGAAAATGAAATCGCCCCGTTTGTTGTTCTGTCTACTCGGTGACATTTAAACCCCCTCTAGTGACACACCGCTCACCGGGTCCCCACGCAGGGCTTACCGGGGCCACTGTCATCAGTATTCTGCTTCATTTTTGCAAAGATCATCTACTTTCAGCAACTCATTAAAGCGTGATGAGTCGGTTACCTTCCGGGCTATGTTTTAAGTTAATTATGTTCTGAACTCTTACCTTTGCTGCTTTGGGCATAAATTTAAAAAGTCTAAAGTAGGTTCTTTTTTACATTTTTTTGAAAAAAGTGTTTCTAAACTTATTTGAAAAGATATTTCCAGAGAAAATGCATCTGATTTGAGATCTGCTGCCATCTTTCCACCGAAGAAAAAAATAACTCTGATTTTATTATGGCAAAGGGTGCCCTTCAAGGTCACAGCTTTGCTTTGCTGCTGGATTTCCTTTAGCGTCTGGGAGGACACGCAAAGATTCAAACGCCGGCTTCTTTTAAGTGGCGTTCAGTCTGAAAGTATTTGATCAGTACAGGCTCCAAAGGAAGCCAGGCAATCTGCATCTGTAATGCTCAACAACAAAACATTTTACTGTAGTGTAAATAATATTGTATGTGCAGACTTTCCATTTTAATGTCAGAGTCCATATTTTCTATTTAAAAAAGAATAACCAGTTAAATGCCAAGTCTGCACTGAAATTCAAATTCCTTTTTCTATTTAGGAGGCTCAGAGATTTGTTTTCCTGTCCCCTGTTCGGTCCCTAGCCCCAGAGAGTCAAGGTCAGGAAATGCAATGGTTTGTTCTACAGTCAGAGGGTTGGAGTCTTCTATCTCAATACTACTCTTAAGGTAATTGCATTCAGATATCACGCAAATTAAATAAATTCATGAACCCAATTGAGGACAGTGTTCTAAGTACCTGGTAAAGTCTCTCAGAGGGGGAGAAACTAATTCAATTAACATCACACCTTTCTCCTGGTATTTGGAGGCAGGGAGAGCTTTCTTGGCAGTATGATTTTAAAGACTCTTTTAGTCAAAAACATCTTCCTCATCTTCAACGTCCCCTCCAAAACATCATGGTATCTGAACCCTCCATAGAAGACACTTCGGGTTTTGAGTTTAAAGACCAACCACCTGATCTATTACGAGCTGTAAATTTAATTTATTTGAATGGCCGAAGAACTGGTCATGGAGACCCAGGCTCTTGTGATGACACCAACTCACCTAAGAAAGGCACTCGGAATCTCATGATCTCCTCCATGTACCGTATGTGGATACATGGCTACGGATGAGTTTAGCTGTTGAGGGTGAAAATGTGGTGTGCCTAGGATAAGCCCAGCAGTGTCTAGGACTAGTAGTTAGTGTGTGGGGGCTGCCTCAGTCGTCAGCATCAGGGATTCAAGTCCTTGACTAGATCAGCTGACTCTGGTTGCCTGCTAATGTGGTAGGTGAGGGCATTCCTGACAGATGTCATTGGAGGAAGCAATGAGTGCCACCAGAGAAACACACCTTTTACTTGGGGCTGCAAAACAGTTTAGAAGACATAGAGCTTTGCCATTGTATGGAGTTCTATACCTTAGCAATGTGTCTCTCCCTAAATATATTTTGATAGGATGATGAGGACATTATTCATTCATTCTTTGCCATGAGACACAGACTGGATCAAAGTAAGTGTCCTTTAAATGAATATATAACGGGGTCCATCAGTCAGTTAATGTGAACATCTGGATGCACATAAAGGCTGACTGAGAAGCCTGACAAAGTCGCTGGACATTTACTTACCTGCTCAGTCCTTGCAGTAACAAGGCTTTGAAGTAAGGAACTGGTAGGAATAGAGGCCAATTTCAAAAGACAGAAATAATTCAGAAAAACATCTGGTACGATCGTGAGTTAGAGAGTGAAGGAATTACATAAGTCTGTAAAAGTGAGTGCTATTCTCTGATGAGAAGAAATAGCCAGAGGGGAGGTAAGACCGGTACCTAACCCAGCGCTTAGTTCAAGTGCGAAAACTGGGACCCTGCCCCGCCCCGCTCCGAACTAAGCGGCGCCTGGTCCTCAGTTTTCCTGGGGTCCCCTATAACCCACCAGGTGTCCCTCTCACGTCCCACACACTGAAGTCCACAAACACTAGCTGTGTGCTCAACAACGCGTGGTGTGTTTGGAACTCGTGGGGACGTGGGAAGCTCTCCAAGACATGAAAATCTCCAACCCTGCAAATAGTGACTTTAATTTCAGGGCCGGCAGAGCAGCGCTGATGGAAATATTCGGGGCCGGGAACCCTTCCGTGACCCCGAAGGCCACTCTCCTCGTGACTGTGCACTCGCCAGGGCTGTGCTCTCTCTGAGAAGTACGGGCGAAGACAGAAGACCCCCAAGTACGTGGCCAGCAACGGCAAGTGCAGGGTGCATCACAAATAACGCCCCTGCATCTTACAAAATGTTTCATTACAAAATCATGAGCATGGAATTGTGTAACGTAACAGCATCACACTCAAGCACGCCATAGGACACTGTAGGCGCAATGCCCAAATTAAAGCTCTACGTTACAACACCCATACGATTGCCCTACCAACCACACTCAAGCAGGCCTTCTTCTGCCGCCCCCTGTGCTTTTCCGTGTTAATACCACCAGATGTCGCGTCTGGTCGCCGCAGCTCAGTTTTCCACTGAGTCCTCTCCGCTCCGTCCTGGGGCCCCCAGGGTGCTGGCTAGAGAGGTCGGAGGGGAGAATCCGTCAGAGGCCTCAGCTGTGTTTTATGTAGCTACTAACGTGGAGGCGCTTCGCCATGACTTCACCTCTGAGTTCCCTGCACTGAGGGTGTTCGTAAGAGTATCGGAAGGAACAAATAAAAAAAAAATCGTATCAAAATTCTGCCACAAATGTCAACATAGTAGCATGAGAGCTAGCTTTAGGTAAAATATTCCGAGTAATACTTATACTTTAGACCAAAAATGACCCCCCTCAAAAAAACACAAACAGAAACTGCGTGTCCAACTTAGGAGCTCAGAGCCAATGCCTCTGGAAGGGACAGAATACGAGAAAACACCGAACAATGGAACGGGAGGCCATCGAATGGAAGGGTGGGAAAACACTCATCACAGCAGATGTGTTCCTCTAGGACGCGCAGGCTTCCCTGCACCGTGGGCCCACCAGGCCCAGGTGTCCCCCAGATGTTTCCATCGCCTGCATACGCTGCCAGAAAAGGAAAGACATTTTCTTTCTTCCTCCCACAAGGTCACCAAAAAGTAGACACTCATTTGTGCTAGTCGAGTCCACCGCAACATGTGGAAAGACACCGTAACAATACACAGAGACATTTAGTCAGTGTTTTTTTGGTTTTTGGTTTTTTTTACACACACAGGAAGGTCTCCCTTAGCATGGCTATAGGTTCTGTGACTTTAAGTGGGAGGATGTACGACACCGGTTTCACCACAGGCTAACGCATACAAATGAGGGTTAGGTCCCTACGGCATCTCATCACTGTTACAACACAATGACCTTGACTGCAACGAGCATATCTGAGGACCTGCTGTAGCTGATTCTGTTGGGAAATGATGAGACACAAATTCTGAAGAGTTTCAGCAGTTTGCCTTGTGGCACTATGCCATGTTTAATAGTTGATTGAAATGAAAGTGGGAAATTCATGTCAAAGATGTTTTTATCAATACATGTCTGCGTGAAACAAAAAGTCCCTGCTGCACTGCACCGAGAAGTAGCACTGGACAGCGGTGGCAACAGAACCGCGTGGTAGTCGGGACACCGTTTCTTGACCTGGATTCCGTAGGTTTGGCATGGGGACATTTGTTCACTCCGTAATCCTGGGAAATTCCTTACCCCCTTTTCCCTTAGATTCCTCGTCTTTAATATGCATGTTGTAGTAGCCATGTTAGCAGATTTATCATATGAGTCAATCCCCACAATTATTTAGAACATGTAAGTGCTTAATGAGTGTTAGTTCGAGATTTAAATTTATGTTTAAGTGAGACTATACAAGAGTAAGTTGGAACTATTTTTTATTATCAACACTATTGCAGATGTCTCCCATTTCCCTCCTGCTTTACCCCCCTTCCACACCCCACCCCACCCCCTTCACCACGATGCTGTCTGTGTCCACGGGCTGTGCAGATATGCATACATGTTCTTTGGCTAATCTCCTCCATTCCCCCCGACTCTGAGATCTGTCTCGGTCTGTTCCACGTGGCCATGTCTCCAGTTTATTGTGCTCATCAGTTCATTCTGTTCATTAGATTCCACGTATGAGTGAGATCATACGGTACTTGTCCTTCTCTGACTGCCTTATTTCACTTAGCACAATACTCTCCAGGTGCATCATGCTGTCGCAAAGGGTAAGAGTTCCTTTTTTATTATAGCCATGCAGTAGATTTTTATTTCATTTTGATACTTTGAATGTTCGTGTGTGTGTGTGTGTTTAAATTACTCCCTCCTAAATAAAATTTAAATGTCTAGAACTTTTAAATTTGGAGTGAAAGAAACTCTTTAAAAAACAAGAAAAGAACTACTCATTTTTTCAGGCTTTAGTAAAAAAAGATATTTTAAAAATGAAGATATTCTTACTTTGGTTTCTTTATTAATATTTTTCTGCATGTACACATAAAGATTATGAGTAGTTTTTAATCCAAAGGCCTTTATCAGCTGTGTGTTTGAAGTTTCTCCCCATCTAGAAAACTGAATTAGCACACAGAATTATCAAAGTCCTTGATTCCTTTAAATTCAACTCACTTCCCTTTTTGTGTTGAACTGTAGTGACTCAATTTTCTTTTAAAAATTTAAATTCTAATTAGTGTTGCATCAGCCTTTGTCATCTCATGAAATTTAGTTTTACAGACTTTTAGTGTATAAACAGCACCATTTTATAAAGAGATACCCTTAAAACTATTTTCAAATACTGATTTTATGTATGCTAATTGTAAAATAATGAGACATGTAACATAAGTGCCATAGGATAAGTCGTTTTGAACATTATTTAAAAATAATCAAGAGTGCCAAAATTCAAAGCATCCAATAGCTAGAAACATTAATCTAAAACAAAGGCAAAGTGCCAACCTTTCGCTGAATAAGTTGTCAAAGACACAAGCCAGCCAAGGAAGATTGTTTACCATTTACTGCTTCCGATAGCTTAGATCACTAGATAGCAATGTTCTTGTAGGTTCACTAAAGGTTCCAGGTTAAAAAAAAAATGCCGATTACAGATACATATGCAAAACATAGCTGATTTCTGAAATAGGATCTCTTTACCGATGAAACCAAAGTGGCTTATTCCCTTCTCTTTCTAAGCAATCCTTTTGGTCTGGTGGTGTGTAAGAGAGGGAAATAATTTCTCATTACTTTTCTAAGTGTTTGGCTGATACTCCCGTGATAAAGGGCAGATCACCAAGACCAAACCAGAAGTTTCCTAATGGGGACACCTCCTGTACACATGGAGACGCCCAGGGAAACTGAGGGACTCCCGGAAGAGTACAAGCCATCACCTTAATAACCATTTCCAGATTTAAAAAAAAAAAAAAGACAGACAACATTAGGGATCTGGGGGTCAGTTCCAGGAGGTTATCAGAAAAGCACAGTAAACCAGGGTGTGATTGTGAAGCAGATTAAGTCCGTGACTCTGCATTGATGAAGTGTTTCTAGAAAGTCAGAAGCATCCTCCTGTTCCTGGTACGGAGACGGTGACACCCTTACAAAATAGAGGTTTTCCTTATAAATGTAGATGGTTCTTACAAAAGGCTTCTCACTCATTTGTAGTGCTTTTTCTATGTCGACTGCTTCTTACAAAATATTCAGCTCAAAATAACCCTTATACCAAAGAAGCGTAATTTAGTGTGACATCATACTCAATTTACCCTTAGCTGCTACTAACTTTCCAGTTATCTGATGGTACAACTCACCTTTCATCAAAATAACATAGAAGGAAAGTTCTTTTTTTTAAAAAAAAAAGTCTGTAGAAAGCATATCTAAAGAATGTGAAAAAGAAATCAGAAAAATTAAACACTGTCTAAAGGAGGTGATTTTCTTTGTCAGCCCTTCTTAGGAAGCTGCCCGCTAACGAAGGTGTTGTGAGCACCCTCCAGAAAACACCGGGAACCGGCGCCGCACCGAACTGCACACAGGGACTAAAGCCCGTCCGGCTCAGCTGAGTCTCTGCAGCTGGCAGCCAGCGGACCCGAGCTGACCTCCTGAGCACCGCAGAACCAAGATTCATGGGGTTTGAGTACCAGACCCGAAGTCCATGGTGAAGTAGGACATCGTCGATAAGGAAGACCAGTGCCCAGACCAAAGCGGGCACGGAACTGACCGACCAGACTGTGCCAGAATGAGATGACTTCATTCCTTCCTGGCCCCTTTCAGGTGCCTCACCTCAGACGGCTTAGCTCCGAGACTACCCATTCAGGCCCTATGAATCAGAATCCATGAACATGTATAACCCCTCCTCATCTTAATCTTAAAATTCTGCTGCAATTCTGTGTTCCGGGAGGTGCACTGGGGTTTCTCCCCTTCTCCCATTTGGCTGCCACAGGAAATAAACTCTCTCCTTGCTCCATACGCGATGCTTTGTTGATTCTTTGCAGAACGTCAGGCCTATGAACCCAGATTTGGTAACACTTATTTTCTCAACACCCAACTAGATTTGTCCAGGTATCACATTCAGGTCCCATGGAATACAGCGACATGAGAAAAGGAAATAGAGTTTAGAGTCCTTCCTCCCCCACTACCCAAAATATGCTTCCCCAGCAGCTAGGGTTCAAAATTGCAAAAGGATGGTGGAAGTTCTTGTCTGATTCTGGCCGCATTACAGCTACCCCAAGGTCTTTAGAACGCACGTTCACACCCCCACTCTGCTCTCGAGCTACAGGTGAACTGCCCACAGCAGCACGCTGCACTCTGCTGGGGTCACAACCTCGCACAAAGGATGGCTCACCGTGTGTTAAACAGCAGGAAGGTCTCTGTTGACGTTCGTGATGGAGATCCTTCCCTCCGCAGGCCCACCTACGAGTAAGAGCAGAAAAGATTTTAAGACTCTGAGTGATCCAGAAGATTCTCTAATGAGTTTTCCATTGCCATACAGATGCATTTGTCCATTTCAATGTCTATAAATTGGGTTATAGAGAAAACAGAAAATTAAATTGATTCACTCCGTAGAACCAAACTAAAATGGAGTCACTCCAGTCAGAGACAAAATAGGAACGGTCGATGCAGGCGCGGAAAGGACACTGAACCCGACTTTACAGGAATACACCGTCGCTTTACAGGAACAAACAGTGTTCTCAGAAATCAGCAGGGGTCACCAGCCAGTCCTCGGAGGCCAGGTCTGTGCGAGCCACCTCCAAACGTCCTCGTTCCCCCAACTCAGCCTCTAGGATCCGAGTAAGAAGGAAGACCACGAGGCAGCCAATCAGCTAAGGAGCCAGATAACCTCTGCACGTGTCCCCTGAAAGCGCCTTAGTCTGCGAGTGAGTGGGAACTCATTGCTTCCAGAGGCTTCGGTTTCCTGCTTTGCAGGTCGAAACCCTTGCAACAAACTCCTCTCTCTGCTTTGTTTTACTCGGTACACAGAGCTTGGTTTTTGACCCATCATACATTTCTCTTTTCAGCAACGTATTTCCCCAGTTTTGACTTTCCTGAGTAAGGCTTCCAGAGCATCCCTTCCGCACTGGGAAGGGCCACAGGGCCAGGGGGTGAACAACAATGCAGCTCTGGCCCTCACTGACAAGCATACACACATTGTCACGTGGCTGCATGCGCCCGGGATCTCTGGCTGCCTCATGGGTGCCCAGACGGAATGGCTTTTATTCAGTTATTCCAGGCGAGACAGGCTTTTTGTTCTCTGATTTTCACATCAGTTCCATTGTGCTCGATGAGAGACTGTATCAAAATTCCAGATAAAATGAACAGAAGGCTAAAGTTCTCTTTAATAAGCAGTTATCTGGTTTAGTGTCTGAAATACATATCTCTTAAAACAGTAATTAGCAAATGATATGAGTGAATTAAAAAACATAAATTTTATTCTCAATCTTGTAAGAGTGAATAAAGGAAAAAATATTGAGCAGAAATATTATCATCCACACTTGTTTTCTTATCCTAGCTCTGAATATCTATGGAAAAATTTGTAATAGGAAATAAAGATGTATTCCTTATTTCACTGAAATATTTTGTCTTAATTTTATAATTTTCTGATTAATTATTTCCAATAATTACATAGAATATTTGCATAGAATTTCATCAAATAATTAGGTTGTTTCAAGCTTTTGGTTAATAACTCTGAAGTTAACATATTTTGCATATTTCTTTGAGTATATGAATAGCAGACGTTCCTAGCTGTGAAACCTAATGGCTCAGGAAATATATGAAATTTTAATTTTCATGTATTTTATTTATTCTAATAATTTTCTTTTACAAAGGTTGAACTAGAAATTATTAATATTTTAAATGGTTATCAAACTGCATAATGCAACTCTGACTTGCATTTATTTAATTACATATGGATTTATGCATCATTATGTTAATTTGTGTATAAACTGCGTCTTCCTTTCTATGCTTATTAGATTATTCATATTTTTCAAATACATCTGTAAATGACCCTTCCCCCAGCTCTGCAAATGCTATTGAAATGATGGGAAAGTCGTTGGTACTAGGAGCTTTGTTTAGCTACTAACAAAACTGTAAAATCTCTTGAAGGAAGAACCGTGTGATTCTCAGGACTGAGGGCAGAAGCTCTGCTACGGAAGTTACGGTATGAAATCCTAAGTTATTCATATTTAGCTGACTTTTAGGCTAGCTTATCAATACAGCAGAGTAAAACCAAAATAATTTCAGTCAAAACTACCACAACCTCCACTAAGCAGATCCCAGCAGGCTTCGGGCCGCCAAGGCCGCCCAGGTCTGACCGCAGAGCCGGCCACCAGCCTCCCAGGGAGGTGCCTGTACTCCCTGCCGCAGCTTTGCGCCCACCACTGTGCTGGTGGGCGCTGCCCCCCACAAAACAAGGGGGCTCACTCAGCAGGTCTGGAATGGTGGGTGCTGGCCCAGGAAGTTCTATGTGGGGGGCGCATCAGCTGTGACCACTCACAGGAGGCCATGCCTGTCCCCCACTCGTACAGACACAGAAGCGGCTGAAAATGAAAGAGCAGGCTGCTGCAGAAAAGCCTGTGGCCCGGTTAGAAATTTCCAGGTGGATGGACTGTGACTGCTCCCGGAATTCATGCTTCTCCCGCTGCAGTCCCAGCCTGGTCTGAAGGCAAGCGGTGCCCCTGTGCCGGGGCTGACAGTCCCCATCAAAGGCTGGACCCCGAGTCTGTCCCTGTGGCCTGGTCTGCAGCCCCTGGGCCAGGCCACTGACTGCGGGGGAATGACCACTGAGGGGTCTCCTCTGTTCTACCGCAGACTCTTACGAAAGGGAGGTTATTATTCCCTTTTTGTAAGGGACACATTTTATGTATGTCCATACGTCAACAATATTGAATACATTGCTTGCAATATTTTAAAGGATAAGAAAAGATACTTCATGTCAACGTTACCCACAAGGTCATGGAAAATGAAGTTTCAAAGGGTTGCATCCAAGAAAGGCACACACACACCCCCCAGTGATTCTGACGATGTGCACAGTCAGTTCGACAACGCTGGAAACCAGCCCCCACTACCCGTCGCCAACAGGCATCCATTTCTCACTTGCCCGGAGGCTGATGTCTTTTACCAGATTACAAACAAAGTCACTAATGATGATCCCCCCATTCCATAAAAAAAAACAGCCAATATTTATATGCATGATTTGATAGTCCACATAGGTTAACCTACTTTTTGTTTGGTTTACTCCCCATCTAAAGGAAGAGAGGTATCTGATTAATATTTCACAAGTATTGTCTCCTAGCTCAATACAGAAATATCCCTCTTTTAATAAAATATAAAGACCCAAGTAGCTAGAGGTAATGCTTCTTATTAGTATATAAATGATGAAAGCGTTCCATTTAAGTTTCTCCCCCACAGTAATCCATATGGAAATAGGAGCAAAAGAAGTTCTTTTTTCTTCTGAATTTGTTTCATCTATTGATAGAAACTATTCTCTGAATCATTTGCTTTCCCCCCTCATCCACAGATTGATGTGCTGCCTTTTGAAGCGTGTGGTTAGGACCACATTTTTCCTTGGGTTTTACATACGGAGCATAGATCTTCTGGTAAATTGTGCCTTTTGTTCTTTTTCTTTTTTAATGGCTTTTATGCATTGCTGTTCCATTAGGACAAGGCTGGCCATTGCCACCAGAGTCCCACAGAGAATATTTCAGGGACTTCCTTGACAAGGCTGAAAAGTCTTTGCTTAGCATTCACTCTGCCTTCTAATCCTGTCTCTTCATGTCACTGGCCTGTGTTGCAGTTTAATTCAGGTGGGCTATTCTGGGTCTTTCCGTCGCTCAGCTCTGCGCCTGCGGCTTTCAATTAGACACACCTGAGCACACCTCCGGTCGGGACTCACCGGAGTTCAGGTCCAAAACGGTTTGTGATGTTCGCTCCGGCCCTCGCCTCTTTGTCAGCCCCGGAGAAAGCTGTCAGACTTTCACTGCATAATTTTGTGGCGTTCTACTTAAAATAAAATGACTGTTGTTTGGGAGAGACCTGTGGGAAAATGCCACTTTAAAAAATCAATCTATAGAAATGAGAAGTATTAAAATAAGTCTACCTACCGATAAAATTATTTAAATAGAGTATTTAGTGCCGAACTAATTTGAAGTTTGTGAAAATACGCACTTCAAGACCTCTGAATTCCTAAGGTGAATAATAATACAAGAATATTCGACAAATCCTTCTCAGAACTAATACAGTGCAAATAGGAGCGATTTATAAATGAAACTTTCCTAATTGTTAAATCAAGCTTAGATAACACTGTCTTTGATTTATATTTTTATATTCATTTGAAATGTGTTTTTAAAAGATACACCTTGCAAATATAAGAGCAATGACAAAAAGAAAAAAAGATACAATTACTAACCAATAGTAGTGATAAAATTGCATACTGAAAGTATTAAATTAACCCAAATACAGACAGAAAAAGAACAGAAACCGCAGCAAAGAACAAAAGCAAAACTAGAACATGAAGCAGATAATATATTTAAGTTCATTTATGGTGATAAGGGCATTGCATATAAATGGTTTAAACTCAGGGAGCAAATCAGAAATTGTCACAATGGGGGAAAAAGAGTAAGTTTTCTACAGGAAAGCTACTTTTAAGATGAATACATTGTTTAAAATATTTTAAAGGATAAAAAAAGATACATTATGTCAACATTATTCATAAGATGCCCAGAGAAGCACATTAAAACCAGGCCTGGTAGAATTTAGAGCAAAACCAATTACCACAGGAAAAGAGGAAAGTGTTATGATGACAGAGGAGCCAGTTTATAAAGAGGATACAATGATCTTGAATATATAGGTATATATAATGTGTATAGTCTTTATACATTGATTCTCTGTATCTATGTATTCAGTATACAGTGTACGTGGGTTTGTACTGTGTACATATGCACATCTGACACATATATAATCCCTATAAAAAGGGTTATAATATCAGAACTACTAAAGTACAATTTCATAATCATGGAATTTCACTGAGGACAAGGCCCTGCCCAGTCTTCTGGACTACAGGTAAAGGAATGCAAGTCCCCGAAGCTGCAATGACTGTGTAAAGGTTAATGGCAGGAGGCAGCCTAACCCTGAAAGCCTCAGCCCAGGAGACCTTTCCACAACCTCATCAGCCTGTTCCATCGAAGAGATTCTCATCGGTCATTCCCAGAAATTTTAAATCCCAGTCGCTTGAAACGAAAGAAACTGTCTATTGGCTATAGTTGTAAAAGGTTTCATTTTTGCTTGTGATTTCATCTAACTCAAACCACTTCATACTCGAGTTCCACAGAAAGTAACGCTTCCTATAAAAATTGTTTAAAGGTTGTTGCAGAAAATGAAAATGCATGGGCATATCAAGGTGCTTAATTGTTTTTGTGTTTTCAATCGTTCTGGTTTTTAAAATATTAATGTATCACTTTACCACCACTAGAAATATACCCAATTTAATGGATATCTTGATGGTAAGAATGTACTTTAGAAGTCTTTCATTTAGCACATAATTATTAAGTGCCTGCTCCTCGCTAGGACCTCACAAAATGACAATATGACAAATTCGTATTTCTAAAAGTCCTCTGAAATTATCACTGCTATAACGTTCAAGTACACTCGACTCATTAGTTTGTAGAAAGTGAGACTGTGTATATGTGCTCTTGTTTTCCTCTCGGTGACTAGAGAGAACTACATTTATTAACAAAGATAAATTAAACCTTTTAAAGTGCAAACAAAAAATCCTGAGAAGTTTAAATCAGATTTTCTAAAATGGCATTTATAAAACAGAATTATAATATTCATATATATCATTATAATGTCAGGGCCTTGACACATGTAATGCCATTATAAAATATAGACAACTTTTAACAAAACACACATGTAACTTTTTTTATGTCTTGTGCTTTTAACATGGACATGTCATGTTTATATGCATTTACATAAAAGTGAATGTCAAAATAGAAGGGATGAGATAGAAAATCAATGATATGCTTTTTAACCCATGTGAATCTTAGGAGAAAAATAAGATCTTTGAAATTCAACAATATTCACAATTTTTTATTATAACCCCTAATGACTTAATTCTTTTCTTTATAAACCTGATATCTTTGTAACGCAGAATTTTCCCTTATAACCAAAGACATTTTGAAATCTCACCCAGCAACATTTACTCTTTACTATCAGAATGTGGTCAGCATTCTTAACATTTATCACTTTACTGCATATCTGTAAAAATTAAGCACTTATTCAGGGGGATTCTGGATATTTCTTCTTAAACTGTGACTTGATTGTTTTAAACGACGTTTGATCCAAGTCTCTTAAATTGTAATAAAAATGAGGCTGATCCGCCGTCCCTCTGAGACCAAAACATAAAAACCCATCCATCACGGTGTATCTAATTAAGAAACTAAGTTAAGAGGTGTTTGAACAAGATATTTGAAAATCTCCGGGGACCAGACAATTGAATTGGTCTTTCAGACATATCAAATTAGTTAATGATTCGGGGATCTTTATTCTGCAGGAGTATGTAAATTAAAAAAGAATAATGAAATTCATTAAAGCTTGGTATCGGGCAGGAAGGAGGACCTTGCGCGCCGCGGCATGTAATTATACGCACCTGCCTGGTCCAGGCAGAAGGACGGGAGGCCAGGGGACAGGCATGCCACCCAGGCAGGTTCGCTTCCATGCTGGACACACACACGACAGTTCGGGCATCTTTCTCCTAACTGACAGGCCCGCATTCGGTCACCGGGCCTGTTTTCCGTCTTCACCATATGAACTTGTCCGATAAAGGGGCTGCCGTTCAAAATGACAACAGGTATTGCATTTTGTCCTGGTATTTAACCAAGTATTTTTATTTATTCTGTCAGTCTGTGTGGATACTGGAAGAGGCAGAAGAATGAAACTCCACGACTGCTTTGTCCTAGCGCATGGGGTGAAGGGAATGCTAAATAGCGCCCGGTAAATAATTGCACTGGCAGGTTCAGGGCTCTTTTAAAGCGTATACATACGAATGCTAGCGATGATAACATCATTTCATTAAAGTAACAACGATTTCTCCCGTTTTGCATTTCTGTTTTGTCTATCAAAAGTCATTCATCTTTTTATCTATCATTTAAAAAAAAGAAAAGAAAACAAATTCGGCCCTGGCTGGTGTGGTTCAGTGGATTGAGTACCAGCCTGTGAAACAAAAGGTCGCTGGTTCAATTCCCAGTCAGGGCACGTGCCTGGGTTTCCGGCCAGGTCCCCAGTGCAGGGTATATGAGAGACAACCACACATCGATGTTTCTCTCCCTCTCTTTCTCCCTCCCTCCCCCTCTCTCTAAAAATAAATAAATAAAATCTTTATTTAAAAAGTTCTAATAAAACCTGAAAAATGTTTTTAAAACTTGTATTCTTATAGATGATGCCCATGCAGCAAAAACAATATATTTTCCAGATTTGTATGTATACAAAGACTGTAGAAATATAAAAAAAACAGCCCTGGCTGGTGTAGCTCAGTGGATTGAGCTCAGGCTGCGAACCAAAGCATCGTGAGTTCAATTCCCAGTCAGGGCACATGCCTGGGTTGTAGTCCACGGCCCCCAGCAACCACACATTGATACACATTGATGTTTCTCTTTCTCTCTCTTTCTCCCTCCCTTCCCTCTCTAAAAATAAATAAATAAAATCTTTAAAAAAAAGAACTGATTTCAGAGCCTCCTTGCTCCTTAAAAAAAAAAGAAATATAAAAAAACAAATGCTGGTTTGAACTGTGACACTCCACTTAAAGTCATCAGATTCCAGGGGACAAAAGAGCATCAGCACACCCCCCTCCATTGCGCCCCCTGCTTGCCATTCCTTCCAATCCCGTAACCTTCGCAGCACATATTTGACTTTTGTGAGGTTTCTGACTCCAGTTTTTAGCCTCAGAAGCACAGAAAACTATAAACATTTTCGAAACAGCATTTCTTGTGTCCACAAGGTGGATGTTAGAATCTCTAAATTGTTAGACATCAAAATCCAAAGAGGTGAGAATAGAGTCGCTACATTTGTTCTCTCTCCTTTTTTCTTTTTAACTGTATTTTTTCCATGACTCTTTATGCCCCTTACACCCTCTCCTTCCTCCACCCACACCTTTGTCATCAACAATTTCTAATTAAGATGGAATGCAGTCAAGCAACGAATTAGCAGTCAGAGTGGGAACATACAGTGTTGAAATGGGAACAGTATTTATAAAGAAAAAAGATAAAAAATCAAGCATGTGAAAAAAGGTCTATGCAGAATGATAGCTACTGCCATATTATTCCTAGAGAAAAAGAGACAAAACAATAGAAGAATGGTTAGCTGTGCAATGGAAAACCAATTAAAACCAATTAACGAAGGCATGCACCAATTCAACAGGCTTTGTGTGAATATTTAATGACCACATAAAATGCTCATAACTTCATATTGTGAGTGAAGAAACCGTAGTTTGAGGAAAAAATATATTGCATAGTGTGATGTCAAAATTATTTTAATTTTATAATTATATTAACACCAAGAAAAGAGTGAAATAAAAGGTATGATTATATTGATGAATTGATCTGTATATTTTTACTGTGATATTAATTTTATTGTTCACTGATTCCTATATCCATACAGTTTTAAATTAGCTTATATTATTTTATCAGGCAAAAACAATAAAATGTAATTCCTATGAGGTTTTTTTTTCCATTTGAACAATATATTTTCAAAAAACAGAAAGTTGTCTTTTAATAATACTGGCCATTTAAAGCATCACTTATTTTCCCCAGTGTGTGGGAGGATGAATTGTATCCCACAAGCAATGCACAGAGAGTTATCCTGACCTGTCCACAGAGGGAGACAGCCCCAGAAAAACTGGCATGGCTCTCATCCAGTTCCGCACCATCGTGACAGATGCCACGGTTGTCCTCACGCTCCGTCCTCTCTAACTCGGTTTGATGTTGCCCCTGGTCTCCCGGTGCCACGAGGGACGGGGCCCGAAACGACTCCTGATCTAAATCTCTGAGCCCCACAGGCCTGCTTCAGCCGTGTCCACGCAGGGTGAGTTGGCCCAGTAAGGTCAAGGCTTAGGTCACGGTTTAGGTCGAAGGTTCTATGGCCCAGAACATTCTTCCTTTCCTACTAAGTGTGTGCAAGGCATCTGATCGCCATGGTTTCTGATCCCAAGGGCAAGTCAAAGGATGACGCCCGTGCACCAGGGACAACAGACTGGAAAGCACCCCCCACCTAACTGATCCACACCCAGAACTCACCTTACCCAAGGGTGTTTCCACTGCCTTGGCCAATAGAGAATATGTATTGTTTAAGACAACTTTTAACTTTTTGGGGGGGTGATGTTGGTTAGTAAATTATATAGGTTTCACACACAGGATTCTATAACACATCACCTGTATATTGTCTTGTGTGTTCACCGCCCTGAGTCACACTTCCCGTCACAATCACTATTTACCCCTCCCCACCTTCTTCTGTTGTAACTCTCCCAAACCCTTTCCCTCCGGTGATCACCACACTGTTGTGTCTGTGTTTTTCTTTTCTTTTTTCTTTTCTCTTTCCTCTTTCCTCTCCTCTCCTCTCCTTTTCCCTTCCTTCTCTTCTCCTTCTCTCCTTTTTGCTTAGCCCCTTCACTTTTTAAATTATTCCAAAGGAATAGGGACAGAAAATAAGATTCCATATCAAGTGCCACTTGACATCCAAGAAAATCGGAAGGGCTTCGAATGGCTGAAGAACCTTCTTCCCTTCCTATCTGCCTCCTCAGATAAGATCCCTTAACCAGACTTAGCTTTAGTCCAGAACTGCACCTGGGCTCCTGCTGGTGCGGCCCAGGCAGAGACCCTACTTATGCTTGAGCAGCGGGCGGCGTAAGCTCCCTGCCAGCCCACAGAGTGACTCCAACAGGCCTGAGAAACGAGGGTCACCATGTGCTTGTGTTACCCTAAAGCCTGCATCCCACACCCCGTGTTTCTGAACTCCGTGGCTCATTTGGACCCCGGCAGCCCTGTGTGGCACGCTGTGAGTGGATGGGACTAGTAACTGCTGGCTGCCTCCTCTGTCTGGTGTCAGGGATGTGGATTCACCTGTTTGGGCCCCTCGGGGGGGAGGACACCTCCCCCACCCACGGGGAGCGGCGGCGGGCCTCAGAACAGAAGACTCCAGGGCCCTAAAACACTAGCTCCTGTTCAAGCCCGGAGGCTGCTTCCAGACACTGTCCTAGGCGTCCCCACAACCGAGTTCACGTTCCACACACTGCACTTGTGTCTATTACCTGCGCAAATCACGACTTAGAACTGTCTAGTTCTTGTGCCTTCTCCCTGAAGTTGCTCTCCGTGGCCTTGCCCATTCCGACTGCTCTCTGCTCCAGTTACAGAGCTGGATGGAAATCTCTGCCATTCAGTCTTCAGGACAAGCACGTACCCTTGTTCCCATTGGGTCGATGATCATGCACTTCCCATTGGGTGAAATGTATGCATGTTCGTGTTGTGTCCAGGAGTTGACGGATGGCACCACACTGCTCAGTGACCCCCCCAAAAAACACCCAAGCACACGCTTGCCCTCCAAAGATAGGATTTTCTTTGCATGTCTCCGAGCAAGTGATTTTTTTCTTTCCCTCACGGAGGGCAATGCCACCCTGAGATGAGGTAATGGGATGAAACTCGGTGAGAAGAACCTCTTTAATGGATAAGGTTAGCGCACTAACGCTATCAGAGATTGTAGGACGCCGTCCCCTGTGTGCGCCGGGAGCGCGAGTTTCAGAAGAGAGCATTTCAGGGAGGTAAGGAATGAATTGCTGTGTCCTCTCTCCAAAATCCTTTTCAAAATAGATTTGACAGTTGAGTGATTACATCTCGAATGGAGACTGTGATAGAATATGTGAGATTAAAACCTCGGCGGCCTCCTCCGCACGCACCGAACAGAAGGGGTCAACCGAGAACCGAGCCCCCAAATCAGACCCAGATAGCTAATCAACTTAGCGCTGCCCTCAATACACAGAGGTCAAGATCCGTGCCTTCCACAGTCTCAGTGTTCCGGTGTCCAAACCCAATCTAGTTTTTCATCCTATCAAAGGCTTATCAATTTTCTTCTTCAGGATCTTTGAGCCTAAAATTTGTAACATCTGAATGCGTACCAGTAGAAAGAAAATGTTCTGATTCTCTTTAAACTTCCTAAAGAGCCGCTCTTAGGTGGCGTGCAAAGACAGCATCTGCCTGGTTATTGTTTAATTTAGAATGCAGATTTAAAACCTCGGAGGAGATAACCAAAGAGAGCAGTGATAAAACATCAAATGGTAACACGGTGTGATGCTTGGATTTTGCACATGAATCGGTCTCTTTCTTCATTTTACTTTTCAGAATCATTTCCCTTCAAAATAGCAGCAAGTATGTATCCCATATGGGCAAACAAGACACAGCACACATCAATTATCTTCTGAAAAGATAACACAAAAGTTCTATTTTCTCGGTAAAGTTTTATCCTTCAGGTAATTAGCCACCTCCAAAAGGGATGATATTAGCAAATGGAATTTCGCTAAAGAAACACAGATGTACAGCAATAAAAATATTGCAGTCTTCTCATTGTGTTCTGAGTTAAGATATTTTTATGCTCCCAGTTAAGATACTTTTATGTGCATTTAAGTACTTTGATGGCCAGACTATTGGAGAAGCTGAGCTGTAATTCTTAAGGACCGTTGCTTATGTCCGCCCCCAGCCCCCAACATGCGCTTCTCCTGAGATGACAGCTGACGGCGCGCATGCTAATCACGCCCGGTTTTGCCTTCCGCTGTGGGCGTGAACCAGACATAGAATCTCAGCCTTCCCATTCTTAGCTCCACAAAAAAGGTAACTTTTCTTCCACTGCAGCAGTATTTTTTTTTAAAAAGAGCATGCTTCCAAATGGCGTGAAATGTTTATTTATTTGTTGGTTTATGAATTACAGGTACCTAAGCACTAACCCAGGCCTAGCAGGCCATACCTTTGACGGACCGGGGCCCCCTGTGTATGCCTTTCAACCATCCCTGGCTAAGAAGTCACGTGCTGGAGAGCAGAGAAAATGACACGCTCGCTTCGGCAGCTGGCGTTGCTGCCCGGGCTGCCTGCTGGGCTACCTGATCTCCGCCTTTAACAAGAGGAGTGGCAGGTGCTCTGCCAGAGAGAGTGGAGCCCCACGCCGGCCCCCTGGGGCCGGGGTCTTCATTGCTGCTCTTCTGAGAGCATCAGCTCTGGCCTCGGGCCAAAGGAGGAATCCTTTTTAAAGGGCAGGCAATTTTTAAAACCAAAATATATCCAACTCTCACTTATAACTTAGAGTCTGAAATCTCAGTGAGTGAAACTTCCCCTCGCACTGGTTAACTGCTGGTTTGCTCGCACTCCTGGCTTCCACCAGGGGCACGCAGTGGGTCCGCTCCCCAGCAGGCGTCTCGCAAGCAGTGACTGCTGCAGCTGGGCGTGAACACAGGGCTGGCCTGGGGTGGCAGGCTGCCCTCGGACGGGACCAAAAGCTGTGTGACTCACACACCCACATGCGTACACAGGGCAAGAAGAGAGAGTCTCACAATCACCCCTGGTCACTGCCGTGGGAAGCTGTCCTATTCTTGATCACCTCTGGAGTAGCATTTCCAGTCCTGGGGGCATTTCCATGAGCCCTGTCTCTCCCCGATCAAAGCCACAATTTGAATTCTCAGACTCCCTAGCAAAGAAAGGATGGACATGGGACCTATACTGTGTCCACCTGATGCACAGATATTCGGCTCAAGGTAGGTTTCTGGTGGCAGGACCTTCGTGCAGTGACGCCGGTGTCACTAGTGTAGTTGGTGACAAAAGATCGTGCGAACGTCAGGAGCTGTGCGATGGATGGCCTAACCGAGGGACACCTTCCACTTCCTGCTCGACGGTCGGAGAGCGTCACCAGCAGTTTCCTCGAGGGGCCAGGTGTCTGGCAGGACTCCGGGGAGTGCTTCCGGAGGAGGGGCATCGAGCAGGTCCTGGTGCACCTTCTGTGCGTCAGGCTCTCTCCCACGGTCATCAGCACACTCCACCTCGGGGAGGGGGCAGGGCAGGGGAAGCCAGCGCCTGGGTAGGCCGGGGAAACTCTTCTCTCCCGGACCGTAATGCGGACGGACACATACGCCTGTGCCACACAAAGACTGAACCCTGGCGCGAACTGCGGCCTTCGGCTAGTGAAAACGTACCCACGTGGGTGCATCCACTGTAGCAAGTATGCACGTGCGGGCGCGCCATGGCGGTGCCTGGCAACGCTCGGTGCTTTCTGCTCTGTTTCTCTGCGAGCTGCTCAAGAAGAAACAATGGCATCTATTCATTTAAATTTTTTAAAGTAACTATGAAGCATGAAAAGACAGGGAGAAACCTCGCGTGTGCAGCACAGCACAGAAGCCTGTCTGAGGGCCTACATGGTGTACGAACGTACACGACACGACTTTCAGGAAGAGCCAGAACTCGGGAGGCAGTGAAATCATCCGTGCTCGGCGGGGCGGCGGGGGAGGGAGGGGAGGGTGAGGAGGGAAGGCACAGGGGAGTTTCAGGCCGGCGAAACTGCTCCCCACGATGGCGGAATGGCGACATACGACACCATGCATCTGTCAGGCTCACAGGAATTTATAGCACCGAGCGCGAAGCTTAATGTATGCAAATTTAAAAGAGTCATTTAAGAGTTCAGGGAACCCCAGGAAAGAATATAGACTCTGACAGCAGAATGTAACTGTGTTACAGATGCATGCGGCAGCCTCGCGGAAGGAGGAGACGAGTGCTCACCTCTGTGATCCTGGAGGCGAATCGAGGCTGGAAGCTGAAAGCCAAAGGTACTGAACACAATAGCACTTTACTCGGGTTGATAAAGTGCCCCAGGGGCATACAGGCGCACCGTTTGGATACTGACATATATACGTGTGCGCACGCGCACACACACACATTGAAATTGAAAAATAACCAAACTGATGGCAGGCAATATGAACCAGTATTCTTACCTTTCTGAGTGGGACTTTGAACAGACAGTCAAGGGGAGGAGGCTACAATGATCCATGTGGTCATGGGTCAAAGCTGGAGACATCAGGATGAACTCATGTTTAAGGTAGATACAGACGCTCAGGTTTAGATGCTTACAGATGTGTGTACAGACAGGCCAGGAAACACGTATTTCCTCACTGGGCAGTGGAGAGGACGGAAAGGGAACAACACCCTAGCGGCAATGAGCGCGCCTGGTAAACCAATAAGGCGTTGAGAAGATAAGCCCAACCGCTTGTTTTCCGTTTATGTTACGGTTTCAACATTTATTCCAGTAAAGCCTAGGAGAGGCCGCTTCCATCTCAAGTGTTCCATCTAAATACCTTATGGTCAAAGGGTAATAAGTCCTACATGATGAGCCATGATACCAGAACAAGACCTCACAACAAGAACAAAAACAGGATTTCCACTGCGGACACACGGCCCAGGCATTTCCTGTGCCGTGCACGGTGTTACCCACAACGAAGCATGATGATGGGACCCAAGGAGATCTCATCCTCGTTTAACTGAAAATAAGTACAGGGATGAGAACACGCACATATAAAGTGGATACAATGAAGAAAACGGTAAGTTAAGTGTCTGAAGAAAAATACAGTAAAAAAAAAGCTCTGGAACGACAAAATGAATATAAAGCACCTTCAGAGAAAGAATTCCCAAGAGTCTTCCTTAATGGCAATATTTGATCTAGCAGTTAAGAATGAGTAATACGTCAAGCTTGAGGATTTATTTTCCCTCTTGAATGTGATCACATTATTATTTTAATTTTCTTACAGATTATGTTAAAAGGCTTCTTTGTCAAAACAAAATTCACGCCTAAAGGTGTTTTGTTTCTGATCTAGGAGATGATTCATTGTTTTACAGTTACCGATTTGCATAGCCAACCTCCCCAAGTCAGGGGCTTACTGCAGCCCAGGGGTTCCATTTGAAAATAATTTGAATAAGTGTTCAGTCCAAAATAAATGGCTGTCATCACAAACTTTTCAGCCAGAAAAAAATGAAGCTGCTTTTGAATGTGTGCCTTAATCCTTTGTGAATACTAGCACAAAAGAGAGAGAGAGAGAGAGAGATCATCAGAAACCAATAGAAACAAAACCACTGTATGACACACTCATAGGGAAACTATGCCAATGATAGTTTCTGCGAATGATGGGCAGTTTTTGCCAATGATAAAAATTATTTTATTGTTTTGTTAAATCAGGATTTTTAACTGAAGTTTAGAAAATAAGTTTGAAGACGGTGAAGTCAGGAATTTCTCATATTTTTTTACTAAAAACCAAAGTGATCACGAAGGAGGGGCAATAGAGCAGTAGATGCATGAGAAATAATTGCAATAAATGTACTTGTAAACCAATAAAATACTTGTATTCAGAAAGTTTCATTCTTGTTTTCCTTCCCCAGTGTGGCTATTCATTTCCAATGGAAATCTCAATTCCCCCCAACCCCTAACCCCCTTGACAAGGAAAAGGAAACAAATATTTTGCTAGAGACCACCACCTATTTGCATCAATGGGGTATTTCTCTGTAGTCTGCAGGTCACGGGGAAATGAGCAGAAGGATGCCCTTTTATTTTGTACCTAGTAACTGGATTATTGCAAGTGGTTGTGAGCAGCTGTGCCGGAGTCAGAAGCTGCGGGCAGATGGAATTAAGGCTGCTCTGAAAGGAGACCCACGGTGAAGTAGAAGTACACACGCCTCTCCAGACAGGACCACTCATAGGATAACAGCGAAATAGCCTAAATGCCAAGATCGAAGATGGGGGTAGGGGAACCCTATTTACACAATAGAATTATATTGTTTCTTTCCCATCTTTCATCTCCTCATTAAAAGCAAAACTGCAGAGATTCAAGTCCCCTAAATATATTCTTCACATTAAACAGAGACTGAGCTATGAGTATATTCACATGTTGTTTTCTCATCCATCTATCCATCCATCCATCTATCCATCCATCCATCATGTATCTATTTTTGCTTTTAACCACACAAATGAAAAACTGCAGCTACATCCAGAGTCATTTTTCTCTCGAACTCTGGCAAGTAGAGAACATTTTTTTAACGTGACTCTGCTTTGTACTTGCCTTACATTCCACTGGGGTTATGAGGGAAGAAGAGAGGTTATGCACCTCAGAAATGAAGAGCCAGCCCTTTCATCTGTCACAGTGGGAATAAGAAGCCGAAAGTGACTTAGGTAGAAAGAGATCCAAATCACTGTCTCTTTTAGCCATACACTTGTTTTTGAACGAAACTATTTCTTTCTAAAATAGTGATAATTAAAAATTAAACACTTCCCTAATAATTAATGTCATGCAGTGTCTCACATATTCCGCACAAAAAAGTTTTGTTGCATTTTGGGTCCTTACAGTCGAATTATCTGCTCCTTCGTGGCTATTGACATAGGGTTGGCTCCTCATAATGAAGTTTGAATCTGTTCATTGTTTTGCAGAATGAAAAACAGAATGGGAATCCATAAAAACAAGGCTTATTTGCTCACAACGGATGCTTAATTGAACACTCATGTTCAGAAGAGGAGACGCTCTGAAGGAGGAGCCGATGGCTCAGACGTTTGGAGGAGTAAACATTCATCCCATAGTTTGGCTTTGGTTGCTAATCTTTGGGAAGGGCCAAATATGTGTTCAGAAGTCTTTCTGGCCCTTTCTATGACCAAGACTGTGTTCTAGAGTCTTGAGGAAAAGGAAAGCAACCTTTGACCCTTTGACAAAATACGTATTGCTCTAAAATATCTCTTTGCCAGCTGTAATCACCTCTCTCTCCTTGCAAGATAACCGAAATCCTAAAATACAGATCACAACTCACAGAGGCTAACATAAATGCCTGTGATAAAAGTCTGTGAGGCTCAATCTTATTAAGCTGGAATTTGATTTTTTTTTCCTTTGAGAAGAATGAGCCGCTTTCTCTAGCTCAGCTGATTTTGTTGTCAGAAGGCCAGTGTCCCTGCATCAGCAGCGCCCTCCTGCATCATCTGCACCAGCAGATGACAGAGGTCACCAGCACCTGTGTTGCTCAGTTTTCCTACTGCTTAAAGTGGGGTAACACTTGCCCCTTTTCCTCAAGCCAGCCTCAGCCATCATCTTGCAGTTACGTGTATTTAGATATTAAATCCCTGGGAAGTAAAAAAGAAAGTATAGAATAATACATGCATTTTAGGGGGTTGATTTCAGAAAACAGAATAAATACTAGAGGTTTAGAATCTTAAAATATATACATATATATATATTTCAATATTTATTTTTTCTCTACAGATCCCTCTCATTCTCCCAATTTTCTCACTGTCCAATTTCTTACAGCTCAAACGGTTAAAAGTCTAATTCAGTTATTTTTAGTAGGATCACTTTCTGTGAATCAAATTGAAAGGAGAATTTGTCACGGCTCCACAGAACCACAGAGTTACTTCGTATAGAAAAAATAAAGATATCACATAGAAAGCTTTTACATCAGTTTTACTCATATCGTTACAGCAGAGCCCCTCAGAGAACTAAGATCCAAGTGGTCTTGCAACAGCGCTGCGCTTATACCGGAATCTAGATGGCCTCGCAAGTCCTTTCTAACTCTGTAGTGTTAAAAAGAGCAATTGTAAGCACAGCATTTTAACTTCAAGATCTGCATCTAAATTTCTAATAAAAACATCTGGTTACCATTAAACCAGCCTGGCTGTTTTTGCTGCCGTTGCTGCTGTTTATAAATGAAGTGGTAACAAAACAGATTTTTGCCAAGGACAAACACTGCCTCCGGAAGTGAGCTCTCACGAGTCCGTGGGTTAGTTTATGAACTATCCGTAGAATTTCCATTTCCAAGGGTACATTACCCAAATCTCCAAGGCTACGCGCTCTCCGAGGCACATTTGTAAATATCTGTAAGGTTTCCATTTTCCTGACAGAAACAATTACAAATGCCGTGCAAGAATAATTTCACACGGAGAGTTGAGGCAGCCATCAGAATTCTCTTAGGGAACTGCGGCAAATGTTTATGCTAGTATTATTTAGCTTTTCACTTTTCACTTCAAAAACCAGGTTACTGAATTCATTGCGTTTTTTATTCTCATCAATGTGGCTCTAAAAAAGAGAACAGACATTTGAAAAAGGGCGGAAGCGAGCTCATGTTCACTTCAAAACTCCATGTTTTAAAACAAAATGCTGAGGCACGTTTGCACCGGGGAACTCTGGTGTTCCCCATTTCATCTCAGAAATGAAGGGAAGGACTGCCATCTGCTTTTTCAAATGCATGGAGTTTGTGCTTCTATATATAAATGATGGCATATGGGAAGGAAGGCTTGCATTGAGTACATATTCCTAGAAATACTTAGAGAATTCATTCTTCTCCAATTGTGTATGTCTGCCTCACCCAAGGCATGACTTCTACCTCCTAAACAAAAACAAAAGAAAATCCTTCCCAGTTCAAGAGTCTACTTTTAAAGATTTACCTTATTTAATTGTATCTTTGAAAGACTAAATATGCAGGTATTATTTGTCTTCTCATGCCCAACAGCCACTGATATTGCATTGAAAATTAAAAAGATATTAATTAATATAGACGTATAAAGAGAAGAGTAGATAAAAGTTTTCAAAAGATTTTTAAAAGGCAGAGACAGAAGACTGGAAAGTGATTTCACAGGGCAAAGGAAGCTAAAACTAAAATGTAGGAAGAAAAGATAAGGTTGAGAGGAAATAACACTCACCCTGCAGAAGGCTGAGAAAATGACCACAGACGTGTTAGGGAGGATAAGGCAAAAACCCAAAGAATATATTGAAATACACGAAACAGCCATTTCCCTTTCCAACTTCACACATGGGCACATTCACACGGGCTAGGTATAAGGCTTACTCTTTAGAGAAATGAAATCACAGGGAGAGAATCTGAAAGCCCAAACAGTCAGATGTTGCCTAAGAGTTCATGATAGAAGGCTAGATTCCATAAATGGCGGCATGTCCCACAGCCAGGAGGAAGAAGAGAAGTGCTCTATTGCATTGTACATTGAAATGTCCCTGGAGTCTTTATAAAGCCAAGGACAGCACAATGTACGTCCCGTGTTCTTCGGTGTCTGTAAATAGAAAAATGTGCATGTGTACATACGCATCATTCTAACAGGGCAGGAGAGACGCGAGAGCACCATTGGCCTCTGGCACAGAGAACTAGGTCTCTGGAGCCAGGGCGGGAGAGAGCCATACGTCTCACTGTGCCTCCTTCTGTCTCTTCTGAATTCTGTATCATGTGTTTGTGATATCTATTCGAAACAATAATATATTTGATACATATGCAAATGCCAGGTTCTAAAAAAAGGAAGAAAAGAAAAGAAGGGTAGTAAATATGTATGTAGCGCTCAAATGTAGCCAGACAAGAACACTTACTGGTCCTGGCCTCATTTGCTGTATAATCACATAAAACTGAATTAACTAGCTCATAGAGAAGCACATAGCCATTAAAGGAAGGCATATTTCTACATATACATATACACATTTAAACATGCACATATATGTCCATTCTAATGTATATAAACATATATATATACATAAGCCATACAAACACACACATATATAATTTATATGTAAATATGTATAATTTATATAATTCCCATTTTTCTTTGATCTTCTCTATTTACTTACATGAATGCTGTCTATAAAGATCTGATGTTTTCAATTTTAACTTTTGCAGCATATATATATATATATATATATATATATATATATATATATATATATATATATATGCACATTTTTGCATTCCGGTGCATTTACTGAATATGTCTTATAAACTTTACATATTAGGCAATAAAGTTCTTTGAACAATTATTTTATCAATTATTCTCTGTTATCTGCCATATGCTCAATGGCATGCTAAATTCTATCTGGATAATATGAAGCCTTTGATCTAAAATATATGTAAAACAAAGCCTGGGAAATAAATCCAGGGTGACTCTTAAAACATTAATTTTTAATAGCTATCTCTGCCTTTGTATCTGTGTTTCTTCTACTGAAGAAATTTTTCTTTCCCAAAAACTACAGATATAGCAACTCAAATTCGATTTTCCCCTCTGATTTTGCTTGAGAACTTTCTTCAGTGTAACTTTTTTTTACTCCTCTTTTGGTCTTGTGCCCAGACGTTAACTTCTAAAAGTTAAACAAATCGGTGCACGGCTTGGCCGGAACAGTCGACCTTGGAGTCACTGGAAGGGAATGAACTATGATATGAGCTACCTCCTGGCTTCATGAAAAGCAGAATATTTTTTCATTTAGATTTTGTGGGGTTTTTCCAGTATTTTATGTATTTGAATAGAATCTGCTTAAACACTGTTTCAAAGACAGCTACTGGATTTCTTCAGTTACAGCTTAAATTTGTCTCACTGGACATCAAAATGAACTTCTGATTTCCCCTCACTCCCCTTTTCTTTGTTCACTCCACATTTTGACCTTGAATTCACTTTTCGAGATACACCAGCTACGGACTCAGAGTATACTTTTTTAAAAAGTTAAACATTTTAATAGCAATCCCTATGTCACAGTTGAATTTCAGATGATCCTATCAAGAGCTAAATAAAAAATAAAAGCCTGACGTTTACAGTAGAGAGGAGGAGACTTTTATCTTCCAGGGGTCTCCTGCAGAACGTGCTCAAGTGGAGGCGTCTGTAACAGGGAGCGGAGCTTCCTCTGTGTTCTGCCCCACTGCTCCCTGGCTCGGCGACCGCACCGTGGGATGTGAGAAGGAACTGCGAAGTGAGCATCCTGCTTCCTGCAGATAAGTTTGTGTGCCCTCCTTATCTTCCCGAACAGAAGCTGAAATAGTAGCCGCCCCGTAAACTGCACGCAGAATTTCAAGTCCACCCTGGATCCCACCGGCGTTCAGTCCTGGGTTGGGATTGCAGCGCTAGCCTGGGTCAGTCTGTGTCACGTCAGATTTCGGGCAAATTTCTCAGAGTATTTTAAGGATGCTTTATATCTTGCCGTATGTTTTCATAACTCTGACATATGCGTATTCATACTCGAGTAGTCTGTGTCGATATATATACAGCTCTATAGAGCTGTCAACATATTCAGTGCCAAAATATTAAATTTTAGAAGATACACAGAATAGTTTCTCACCCGTGAACCTTCCTTGCTGAAATAGTTATGTTGTTTGAACTTGTGGAGTGAGCGTGTGTGTGTGTGTGTGTGTGTGTGTGTGAGAGAGAGAGAGAGAGAGAGAGAGGGAGGGAGGGCGGGATGCGGGAAAGGATATTAACGGGAGGAGCACAGAATTGACAGTCCACGATCAGCTCCGTTCTGCGTGTCCTCACCTCTGTGCCCTCTCGGGTCCCATTCACGCAATCACCTGCCCCTGTTCTCACCCGCATGCTCTGTGAGTCATCTCCCGGGAAAACACCTTTTCCTAAAAGACACGATAAATGAGGACTTATCACTGGGAGAGTATTGTGTTGACATGGCGGCTCCTGGGGCCCTCAGACTCCACTGAGGTCCAAGCTGCCCGTGGTCAGACGCCCGGTGTCCGGGATCGTGCCTGCGGCCTGTTCCCGCTGTGACTGTCAGCGATCCGATGTCCCGAACTGGCCAGAGCGACTGCGTCATGTCAGGTCTAGGGCCACTGAACACCACTGCATGGGCAGCTCAGGTGTCATCTCTTCCGTACAACTTTTTAAAAAAATTAAAATGGCAGGACTGCCTGGCCAGGTCGGTGTTTCGGTGACGTCAGCCGTCGACGTCCTTGATTGTGATGGGTCTCGAAGAAGAGAAGCGCAGCCAGGGGCTGGGTGACAGGCAACACGGACACGGGGCTGTGAGCGGAAGAAATCAGACGACAGCACTTGTCAGGACAGGTAGAGGGAGCTGACTTCCAGCCCACCAGGCCTCCAACACCTTTTGGGATCCAAGTGAAAGAAGAGAACGGGGAAGGGCCGCCGCTGTGGCTCAGGGACAAGCGGGTTTCTCGTCCAGCAGACGGATGTCCCAACGGCACGCATCATGTGAACACACGCGCACACACATTTCTCAGACACGATACTCTTCTGCTCAGCGTCTGCACCAGCTCCCCGTTTCACTGAGGCTAGAAGCCCAGATTCTAACGATGTACTAGTGAGCTGATCCAGTGACCTCTCGGCCTCCGTTCCATTCTGTCCTTTGCTCTTCCTTCAAAGATTCTGCTGCAACCGTCCTCCAAGTGTTTTGCCAATGGTTCCCTCCTCACTGAAGCCTGCCCTTACTCCCTTCTTTAAACCCACGTCAACCCTCCTGCCAGCTCTTCAGATCTCCCTCATCCTGCTCTATGTTTCTCAAGATTGCACTCATCACCTTCCAAGTTGCTTTACTGTTGGTTCTCTGACTCCTCCTGGATCGCTGGCTCCGAGAGGACAGAGATCTTGCTTCCAAGTGGTCTGAACTGTGTCTGGCCAGGCTTAGCTGTTCAAAAAGCTTGTGGCGAATACATGAATGAACCGTAGCTAAAACTGAATGATCTTCCCCTTTTCATGGCCACTTGAGACGCCATGCATTTTATCAAAATCTGTAAGCAGTGACAACAGATTTATTGGGGCATCCTTCAGAGCGGAGGAGTGGAAGGGAGACGGAGGAGTTTGAATCTCTGCTTCCTGAACGTAACGTCAGATGTGAGCAACTAGAAACACATAGAACATCACCCCAGATAACTCTGAGAACTCCCCTGCAGGGTGTACAGTCTTAAAGAAATCATTGAAGTGACTGGTACTTAATAATGACTGATTAACGTAAATAGCTCTGGACCCTTTAATCCGAATGCGTTCTCTGTGGTGACAGAGCGGAATCAATCAGAGAGCCTATTAGATACAAGCGGAGCATCACTTTTGGACAAAAGTACATTAAAACACTGCTCTGGACACGGTGGCCTCAACTGCTGTCAAGACAGCCCCCGATGTCCAGAGCTGGATTTGAGATTTTAGTACCAGAAGACCCCTATGGCTGAGGGTCAACGGGAAGACGGTAGATATTTATCATGAGGCCCTTTGTCTGCTCAGAAATGGGAGCTTGAAAATAGGATAATTCACAGCGGTGGTTAAAGGGATAGTTTGAAAAAGTAATTACCTGCAGCCTCCTTTTTATTGAGACAGCATAATAGGTTTTGATTCAACTTTCAAGGAGTATTAGCAGAAAGGCTCCAAAGGGCTGGTCTGTCTGGGTGATGTTAGCAGAGACTGAGTAGCTCTTCGTCCAGGCCCCTCTGCTCTTCCTTCCTGCATGGGTTACTGCACAAGCAGACTGCAACCCCTGCCTCCCTTGCAGCTCGGTGGGGCTAGGTGCCTGAGTTTCATTTAGCAGAAGGAAGATGGACTTAGTGTTTGCTGCTTCCAAACTTGGCCCATGAAAACCTTCTATACGGCCCTCTACGCCCTTTCCCCCGAGTCCCCAACAAGATGCTGAGTATCCAGCAGAGATCCCTGGCATCCAGGGCATGGTGGAGCCATGAGCTAGAAGGAACAGGGCTGCTGAAGTCATTGTCACCCACTAGAATGGCCTGTTATTTGAACTATACAAATAAAAGCTTCCAATAGGTTCGGTCTCAGATTTGGGGGTTATTTGGATAGCTGTTAGCCTAATGCAGGAGACAAGGCATGCACTGGACTAGGCTGTACCTGCTATACCCAGCACGTACGTGTGACACAGAGCAAAGCAACAGGTGAGCACAGAGACAGGTCCTTCCT
Organism: Phyllostomus hastatus; assembly: GCF_019186645.2. NCBI lineage: Eukaryota > Metazoa > Chordata > Mammalia > Chiroptera > Phyllostomidae > Phyllostomus > Phyllostomus hastatus. Next base: position 18,294,654 of record NW_025333607.1, on the reverse strand, counting down.
TCCCCCAGCACCTCAATGCCAAACTCGTATAAAGTTAAAGAGTCTATTGGAGGCAGATATATTGTATAACACATTGCTGAAGAACTAATTCGTAGGCATCAAAAATTAAAGCTAAAATTTAATATAAATATATCATTGTAATTCCAATATCATCTCACTTTATCAAACCTTATCTCAGTTCATATGACATTGCTTGTCTATAATAACACAGGTGAATTTTGTTAGTGGTGAGCAACGTTCATGAGAAAAGCAATCACTGTCCCACAGCTGGACATCTGTGGTTTAAATATGAATGATGAAGATGCATTAGAAATGGGATCATATTGTTTTGTATGGCATTACAAATGGGGTGAAATTTCCTTTGTGAATCTCATCGAAACTCTGCCTTCAGAAGGCTCAGAATGTTTTGTTAGGATAGAACATTTTGTTGAAACACAGAAAGTACCTCTAGTTTCATCGTCTCCATCCTAAAGTAATAATTTATAGTGAGCCCAGCCCTTGAGGTAGTTCAGTGAGTGACATTTATTCATAAATGATGCCAGACGAGGTACCTGAAAAACTGAAATTTCTAAACTTCAAAGATGATTAAGTAATTTTACTTTCTTCTCCCCAGTGCTGTGTCTTCTTCTAGATCATGATGTTATTTTCTCCTCTGTTCTGATACATCCCCTCTCGTGTGAATAGAACAGCAGGTTAGCTTTCATTTGATTTTGAACCGTTAAAAGGTTTTGTCTATGTTTAATATAAGGTGCAGTTGTTTCTATAGACACCTGCTTGTTACAGTTCTCTATTGTCTGCTTAAATAATGCTTTGTGGTAATAAACTACAGCTTTCAAACACCAGCACTTTTCCATCCTATTTCTCTTTGAAGACATCGATGGTTGACCTGCAGATTGGATTTAATTGAGATTAATGAGAGACATTAAGTTTTGTGCCTTCATATGTAATTAATGTTGCCAACAATTATTTTCCTAAGTGGAAATGATCACCTGCATTTGTAATCAAATAGAGTATTTCAGAAAATCGTCATTACTCTAGTGAATTAAATACATAAACGTGTCTCCATATTGGGTCTCCATTAAAATAACAATAACAGTTAAGGCTTCTGGAGGCGTTTCTGCACTGCAGTGTATGCTCAGAGCATGCAGTCTGACCGCAGTGCTTCGCACAATTCCATTTCATACGTCACAAGGTTAAGATGACGACCTAATCAGACAACGGAACTGAGTTTTCTTGCTACATGAACCCTCTTGGGAACACAGCAGGGTGACCTCAAAGCCCGGAATCCTCACCACAGCTGGCTACCCCAAGGCCAGTGGGAGGGAAAACGGGCCAGTCGGGAGCTGACGCCTTAAGGATACTTAAGGGAGAGAGGGGAGGGGATGGGAGTTTCTGACAACAGGTGATTTTCACTGACGGACACCAGGGTATGAAAAGATATCCAAGAGCTACTGGATATTGCCCCATGCCAAACAGCAGGCATCAGGTATTCCAGAAAGATTAATTTTGAGGTTAACCAGAAGGAAGCAAGACCACAACTGACACAATGATGGGCAACACCATTATCTATTAAATGGGAAATGCCAGCAGACTCTGCAACCGTGTCCCCCTTCCACTCTTAGTGCCTGCTCTTCATTTGAAACAGAGCATCAACACTCATCTTTAAACACATCAAATCTTTAATAGTTATTAAAGCTCCTTCATTGATTTTCCAGTGCACTGAAACCCTCGTTCCTTAACCTGTAACACAAAGACCTACTCACCGGCCCCAGCCCAGGCTTATCTGGGGGGCTGGCTGCCTTCCCATGCTCAGTACTCAGCACTTGTTCTTTCATCGTAATAAGGTCCTCTTTGAACCTGACACACTCTTTCCTCCCGGTCCAGTTCCCCCTCTCTTTCTGCTGACTTCTACTCCACATGTAAATTGGCCTTGAAGCGTGGAGCTTCATAGCAGATTTCCTGAACTTCCTTATCTCACCCGGGCACCCCCCGATACTCTCTCACCGTGCCCTGTTTTACCTCCTGGAACTTCTGAGAACTGATACGTATATGCTGATTTGCAGGTGTGTTTCCGTTTTTAACTCCCTTTTAAAGATGTGAGCTCATGCAAGCCTCGAGTTGGACTGCGGAGTGTAAGCCACTGAGCTCACTGCACGGTGCCCGTGGGCAAGGACAAACCTCAGCAGGTGCCCAATAACATACGTTAAACATGTGAGTGGGTGGCAGCTTGCCGTTTCAACCCCTTCAGACCCTTGGCTTCATCTTGTGTCGACACTTAGAGCCTCTCTAGGCTGGATCCGCAATAGCATTAATGAATGCCCCATAACTTCTCTCTCCGGTTTCACAATCTGCACTGCACCATGGCATCACAATGAGTTTTGAGGCAACTAATAAGGAGCGAATTTTAAGCTCCGAGTGCAAGTCCCACTGCCCCAGCATCCTTGGCACTGTCTTGGAGTTCGTCCAGAAAACAATCCCTTGGACTCCACACAAGACTGCCGAGTCAGTCTGGAAGGGTGAAAACGAGACCTGTGCGTCTTACCTAAGCCCCTGGGACAGATCTTACGAACGCAAATGGTTAAGGAACAGTGCTCTGCGGAAATTTACGTGTTTAAGGGCTTACATGTGTATGTGTGTTTATGAATTAAGCCATGCCTGCAATGTGAAGCCATAGGCCACGTGCTTCAGAATATACCATGGCGGATCATTGCTCAATACATTCGAGTGTGAGAGCATGTTCTTTTCTGGCGTCTCTCCATTCCAAAATGAATGTGGGAGCCAGCAAAACGTAAGAGGACCATAATTATTTTGCCTAATTTCTTCATGTTGCCAGTTGATAGCAGATTTATCATTTCCACATGAGCTCCATCATGCGGCTGAGCTCTGATTTTTTTTTCTTCCAGTCGTAGCCCAGATGATTAAGTCATGAGTAGAAGAACTGGTGCTTTCTGAGAGTTCCATCGCTGGGAGCTATTTGTAATCACGGTTCCTTTGCTGATGGTAGTTGTTGCTGTTAATTATTTGGCACCCTGACTTGGAAATTAGAAAACAGTAGGGACTGTTGGGTCTTCAGTTTCATGATAGAGTATCATGAAAATATACTATACTAGAATATAGTATATTATATATATAGTATATAGAATATAATATAGTATACTATACTATACTAGACGGTCCCAATCCAGTTCTGGAAAGTTAAAGGATCATTCCTGTAGTAACTCTGCTTTCAGATTTGAAGGTTTCCCAAATGGATGCCTTTCTTTTACGAGATAAATGGTCTCACCCTGCCCCTCCATCTAAATTACAACAAAAGAAAAGTGTGTACAGTGTTTGGTATTTTTTTTATGTAGCAAGCGTGAGAGGAGATGGAGAGACTCGGATGAAACAGCGCTCGTTAGACCCACCGTTCCTAGAGACAAGAGGCACAGCCTGCCCCGCTGGGCCACATACAGAAGCCACTAGGTGGGCAAGAGGCAGAAGGCGGATGCAGGGGAGAGCTCGGGCTGCAGCTGTTAATGGGTTTCTACAGGCCAGGCAGGTGGGCAGTCTAGGATTGGCCAGTGTGAGTGATGTGGGTAGGCACTGGGCTCTCGTCGTGGTCCCTAGTTGTCTGGCCCCTGGCCCTGGGATGATTAAGGTGGAGGAGCATTGCCTCCTGCGTGTATCGTCCGGATAGGCGGGGTCAGGCTCTGGGTTGGTCCGTTTGTGTATCAGACACACACCCCTGGCTGGGCACTCAGCAAATCCTAAGAGTTGGTGAGGTCAGGGAGGGTCGGCTCCTCCTCCACCAGAAAGGAGTTTTATGATGTCAAACCATCATAATATATGGGAAATTAAAAATACTTATAATACAGGGTGTGTGTCTGTGTAACTGAACACCCATGATTTTGCATGATATTTAATTATAAAAATAATATAAAGGACTTCATCATATGCCAAAAAGGAAAAAGCCAAAACCAATCATGGACTGATTTTTTAACATTAAAATATTACAATGTGTAGTAGAAATACAGTTCCGCCCTGGCTGGTGTGGTTCAGTGCATTGAGCACTGGTGTGGGAACCCAAGGGTCACTGGTTGGATTCCCAGTCAGGGCACATGCCTGGGTTGCCAGCCAAGTCCCCAGTAGGAGGGCACACGAGAGGCAACCACACATTAACGTTTCTCTCCCTCTCTTTCCCTTTCCCTAAAAATAAATAAATAAAATCTTTTTAAAAATACACAGTTCTTGTCATCAATTTGCTCAAAATTTCTTAGGAAATTTCACTAACCACTATAAATTACAATATAAATATGTTAGAGTAAAGATTTGGAACCTCTTCACTCCACAGAATGCTTAATAGTTTATAGACTTCATTAACCACTTAACTAAAACACTCACACTTCAGTTGTTCCTTGTTCTCTAGCTCTCGGTCCTATTCCAGAACTCAAGCCTCTATGTGTGTAAAAATATCACCATAATTAGGAAAATGGTATTTCATTGACAGCACACCAAAAAAAGTCAATTTGTAAGCAAAAAAATCTATAGTTAAATGTTAATTGATGAAAGAAATCAAAGTCATCAATTTGAAAAGAGCACGAAGTTATTCTGCATTAGTAAGTGTTCTCTGAGTCTATTGAATATAATGTTATTGTCTATTGCAAAAGTAAATTATGAAACACACTAAAGTCAATAATTCTCTCTTAAATATTTATCTATTCCATTCCATTCCATTGTGACATTAAGCTTATGTTACTTTCTCAGTTTTCTATAATGTCTTTAACACATTCAGCATCACTTCCCATTGTAGTTTGCAAAACTACCTTAAAATCAAATGAGAAGACTTTGTTTCATTTCTGTTACCTTGGAAGAAACATGGGAGTCATGCACAGCTCATGTCTGCATGGATAACTGAAAGTTCATAAAGTAAAAAAAAATCCAAAGAATAATTTAAATGTCCTGAAGATAATCATACAGAAATAAAGTAAAATTTTACACGTATATATAAAACATAAATGCCGTAATACTTGTTTAGTACCATCTGCCAAGGAAAAGAAATGACTACAATAGCTCTGAGAGACGATCTTTCTGTCTAGAGAAGAAACAGAGAAGGAGTAAATAGCAGAATAGTTCAGATTAATGCCAGCTGAGCATCTTGGTGAATGTTAAACTCTGGGTATTTGGTGTCTAATTTATTTTCTGATTGCTTTTGCTTTGGAAGTGCATCTCCTCATGTATTTTAATCTTTAAATTCTGCTTCATCGTCCATGTTTTAATGTTCGCTTTTCTACATCAGGTAAGGAACTGTGGGCTGAAAAGACAGAGAGGGAAAAAAAGAGTTCCTGACCCTCACGTTTCTTCTGCTGCTTCTCCTTAGGGCCCATTACCACCCAGTGATGATGAGACGCCTCTCAACGAGTCACGTGCTTTCCCTTTTGCCTTCCTACACTTAAGTGAAAACATCTAGCATGTATGATGCTTAATGCACCAAAAATAAATAACATAAAAGAAGCAACTCTTGGCACATTGTGAAGAAATTTTGTATCTTGTGAATCCATTTATGATTTTTCTCACTGCAGCCATCATTAGGCATTATGTTCAGAATTTAAGATACGAAATTGCCATATAGATTGGTCACTGATATACTGAATATCAGTTACTTAAAAGGCTCTCCAACAATATTTTAGAATTCTCAGAAAGAATACTGTATCGTCTAGTGCATTTCATCAGATTGATGCTTTAAGAATAACATTCTAAATGCATCCCTTATAAAAGTAATGTAATAGATTCTCCATTTTAAAAAAATACTCTCCATTTCTTAGCAAGAGGTATTCAAATGCAAATTAATTTACAAATCATGTTGTACTTATGCAACACATATGTCTACCTTTTAGAAGTGTTCTGTGTAAAATTAACTAAAAGGACTTTACCATTCTCAATTACATAATTTCCTTACATATTTGAACATTTAAAAAAAACACATATAGTTCAGTTTTCCAGGAACCTGATTAACACTATTAATTTACAATTCAGAAAAAGAAGAATATGGAAATAAACTAGAAGATAGGAACAAAATTTCCCTAAGAACTTGAACGTGGCCCAAATAAAGTAGGACTTTTAGAGTGAGTGGTAAACAAGAAAAATGAAATATTTGTGGTAGGATTATAAAGCACAAATTCACTGTTAACTCTTGCAAGAATGCTTATCGGTCAACTCATGTAAAAACTGATTGTATAATTATTGCACTCAGGATAGTTTTAAACAATGAAGACCTACAGACTAGTACGATTCCACATGAAACTAGTATCAAATAAGTTCTCAAAGGGTAACATAAAAAACCTTAACACAGATGTACAGTTGTCCCCATATATATTGGAAAATAACTCAAGGGTTGCTTTGCCATATTGCAAAAATATGCACTATTATCTACATTTAAAAATCAGGACAAGTAAATTGCTACATTAACCTTTTGAAATTGCAATTTAATTATCCTCCATACAACAGTTCACATTTACACAAGTTTTTCTCCTGAATTAACATGTCGTTTCATTTAATTGCTCAAATGGTGCTTGAAAGTTCTGCTTTTTACAAGCACATCAATATCAGTTTATTTGGGGAAAATGCATATCTTTAAAATTCTTCCTTACAAAAATGGCTACATAATATTGGCCAAAATATTTAATCGCGCTAAAGATAAATGCTTCATGGTATTTTACAATTGTCCTAAAACATAAAATATACATAAAATATACAATACAGCCATAAGTTATCTGTGTAAAGAAAATTCATTCACCAGTCTTTCATGATATGTCGATTAAATAATTGAATACAATTACTTGCTAAAGCACCCCTGGTCATAGTATAGTCCTATGGCCCATGTCAAAGGCAGCCTCTTTTGAAACTGTTTGAAGTTTGTCCCCTTTTTCCTTCTTAGTTTTTAGAATAATTATTTTAAAAGGTATGGGCATACCAAGTCATTGCAACTTGACTATTATAATGCCAATAAGGGCTGGTCCTTAGAAATAGTTACACACACACACACACACACACACACACAGCAGTATGAAGTTAAGGGACACAAATGTCCTCACACGGTCTCCCTGGCTTCCAGTCCCCTCCATCCATGCATGTGGTAGCAGACGGCACATTTGATGCAGTCAGTCTCGTTCAGTGAGGATGCTGCGCCCAGCACTACTGGCTGGGGGTCTTAGGGAAATCATTACCTCCCGTGAGGTTCCCTGTCTTCATTATAGCACAGGGATTAGAATATTCCCTCACAGAATCAATGGAAATTCTATCTGCATTCACTGGAGGTTCCTCTGTCCTTTGAGATGCCTTCTAGTGGTTGTCACAGATTTGGGGTGGGGAGGGGCTTTGTTACTTCTGCCTCAAAGTTTCTGGGTCTCGCTGTGTCTACAAGTGGTTCTGTCTTCTTCTTTCTGATGTTCAACTCAATCCTTCTTTTCTCATCCTCCACAAATACCATTTTTCAAATATTTTCATTGCATTTAAAGCTGAACTGAGTATGGTATTTTGTCATTTAATCCTGGGCACGATATAAAACCAAATAATAGGAGATTAAAATCCTATGTCCTACAAGTCCTTGAGCACTGAAACGTCTCACTAATTCTGAAAATGTCTGCTTGACTCCATTGTTTGAAAAGGTAAAGAATGTGTATATCTGATGAATTTAAGCAAGCAGAGCCCAAATATAAGGGAAATCGCAGACAGTATCAGCAGTAACTTCAAAAGGAAAGTAGCTGCGGGCATTTGTTAAACAAACTAAACAGAACCATGCCTACAAGGGCCGGATGTGAAAACTGGGAGAGCTAGATTATTCTGGGCCCAAAGCTACACCCTCCCTCAGAAGTTCTGGGATCAATAGGTCAAGCTTAAGGAACCAGGGGGGTGGGGACAGAGCCAGGCTCAGAGAAAAGCAATACCGCTAAGGAATTGCAATACCGCTAATACTCACCACTAAGAAGTGGGTGAGTCTGTTTTCTGGGGACTATTCTACAGGGCCCGGGCCTTCATTTCCCTGCAGTATGCCAGCTAAGGGCACGTGGGCAGTGGAGAGGGAGGACGTGGGTGGCATGGGAAAACTGAAGCATGAATGCCCAGGGTCCAGTGTTTGGGGGCAGAAAGGGGAAAGAGAGGAACCCTAACATGGTGAAGTCGCCATCCTCTCTTCATGGCTTGTTGAAGACAAAACACTAAGTGGACTTTTGTGCCTTCTGCCAAAAGCTCCGACAGTCCCTTGCAAAGGGAAACATGCGCTGCACCCTTTGATCTAGCAATTTCACTCTTTGGTGTTGGCACAAAAGAAATGAAGATACACACAAACACAGCCCTGCCACAGACAAATAAACAAAAGCATCAGAAAAGAATCTTCAAACACTTGTTATGTATAAGAGTCAAAAGTTGGAAACTCCAAAATGCACTAGGACAGGTGACCGCTGGGCCACCTGTCTACTGACACAGTGATCTAACACGGACTCCCTCTAGTGCACCTGTGCCCACCTCAGAAGGTCACCTAGAGCTCCCCTCAGCAGTTTCCTGATCTGGGCAAGCCTTTCATGGCCAACTCAACATCCCCAAGGGTGACGGGATCACCTTTCTGACTGTTCTCCTCTCGGATCGACTGGAACACGGGGAGAAGGAGGACTAGGGAGATGCTTGGTAGACCACAGTAAGCTCCACCTCCGTGACAGCCCTCGGCAAGGTGCCTTCCTCCCCGGTCGGTACCCCCAATGCTCTCTTCAGATGGAGCGGCATTTAACCTACCATCCTCAGTGCTGAGACTGGCATAAAATACTATTATACACACACACACACACGTCCAGCAAACAGGGAGTCACGCAGGACTCTCCAACCAGGGTGACTTTGGACCCCGCAGGACAGGTGGCAATGTCTGTAGATGTTTGTCATGTTTACCACTCAGGTGGAGGATGCCGCTGCCATCTGGCACACAGAGACACATCGTTCTCCATCCTCCAGTGCACAGCACAGCGCCCAAGGCAAAGAACGATCTTGTCCAAAACGTCAAAAGGGCAAAGGCTGAGAAAGCCGGAGTTACAGGAAAATTCTAACTTCAGACTTTCACAGAGACACCATCAATTCCGGCGAGGGCTGGGACGCCATGCTCAGACAGGTGGCACCTTGGGAGGGTGAGTTTCTGTGGGACAAACACGCTCATGCCATCACGCCACAGCATTTCACATGGATAGGAAGCGCTGTCTCCTCAACCTTCACACATCAAGTCATTTCAATAAGCCCACGCCGTTATGGCAAGAAGTAATTACAACTAGAAATGATAGCAAAACCATATTCTCAAAGGACAGTGTTGTGCAGTAACCTAATGATGCAGATAGAATATCATTTAGTGCATTTCAGAAGAATTATGAAGAACACAGCCAATGACATTATGCTATGTCCTTTAATGTATAGCAATAACAGTTTAAACACGAAAGAATCACGGTGCCTTTAGAGGATGCAAAGGTAAATCTACTTATTTTCAAACGTGGTTTAAACCCAGCAAAGGAGTGCACTTCTTTGTGCCCTAATTTACATAAATTTATTTTGAAAAGATACTTTTTTGGCTTTATATTTTGACCAGAAATAAATGGTAAATTTTAGAAAAGAATATCTATTCCTGATCCATCCACTTTTATCCACACCTGTGCGCCAAATGTTACTCAGTAAAATTTCCCTTATTGAAAAGAATGTATACAAAGATGTTATGTTAACATATTCAGAAAATGTTACTTAAAATATACATCTATTACTTTAATGGATAAATATTTATTGAGCCTACAATTAAACCAGCACTATGCTAAATGCTAAAAGCATACCAATAAAAAGAAAGATAAACGCCCTTGCCCGTATAAATATAACACTCTGCTGTTTACATTAGATGGTTTATGTTTAGTCTTAGTTAATGTTGACCAAAATGAGGTGCCATCATTAATTCCATTCATAACAAAATTTTATTATAAACATGGCTGGAAAAATGTAGGTTAATAGTAGTAAATAATACAATAATTACCAAATTAAGAATATAAGAATAAACTGTATTTCGTGTACTCACAACTGTAACCCTACTTTTGCTCACCCCTGTATATTGGCTACTGATTTGTTTTAGACAATTTTGGGTTTTTTTATTTAAAAAGTTTATTTATTTTTAGAGAGAGGGGAAGGAAAGGAGAAAGAGAGGGAGAGAAACATCAATTTGTGGTTGCCTCCCACACACCTCCTACTGGGGACCTGACCCACAGTCCAGGCACATGCCCTGACTGGGAATCGAACCCGTGACCCTTTAGTTTGCAGTCCACTGCTCAATCCACTGAGCCACACCAGTCAGGGTTGACTACTAATTTTAAAAGGTTACTAAGGAAAGCAACATATCAAATATGTATATATTTCATATTCTAAAAATGATCAGTTTTTAGTTTATATTATAAATTAAGAATAAAATTCTTCAGCAAGCCATATGTACACATGTTATATTATATGTAAAATAAATTCATATACACTTATATACAAATCAAAAGGGTGATATTTTAATAACAGTTTCATGGATAATCTTCCATATTTTAAGAAAAATCTTTCACGGGGATGTAAATTACAGCATGGGGAATATAGTCAAAAATATTGTAGTAATAAATAGCTATGGTGCTAGGCGGGTACTAAACGTATTGGGGGGAACACTTTGTAAGTTACATAAATGTCTAACCACTATGCAGTATACCTGAAACTAATACATACTGAATGGCAACGGCAATTGAAAATACATATTTCTCTTGAGCTTGTACTTAAGATATTAAGTTAAGTAAATAAAAGATACTAAGGTATTCAGTACACTAAAGCATAGAGATTTCCACCTTACAGACATTATTTGATTTCCGGACCAGATTTGAACCGAGGGGAAGTGTGACCATCTGCTTTATTTGCTGGCTAATCTTAAGTGAATTGGAAGTCTCAGTACAGCTCATTCCTCTGTAAATCAGGTCATGTTATTAAGAATGACTGTCATTAAATTGGAGCTAATTGAGGCCCACAGCGGTCTAGATATCAGCTAGAAGGATTATTGGGTCACATTGTGATATCAGCAGGGTGCCTTGCATGTCGCTTTCAAGGGTGGATGCCATGCAAATGTCGCAGGATTTCTGCCTGGTAGATGTGACATTATTTTAGAAGATATTTTAAAAGAAAAAAAATGCGTAACAAAGAGATGTATACGTATTTGAAAGTTTCACAGGGCAGGTAATGAAATTCTTGAAGCAACTTGAAAATGGGCTATTCATCAAAGCCTAGGAAGTTCTAGTGCATCTGAATATGTAATTGACAACACGACTTAGTGAGGTCATGAGAAACCCACTATCTCTTCCAACTTAGACTTTGTAAACTAGCAGAAGAATGAGAAGATTAAGTACAAAGACACTGTAGACCAAAGCTGGACACAAGCATAACTGAGAAGATGCAGCGTAGTTTAGCATCTCCTTCATTCATTCACTCAATAAGTATTTTTAAAAATGTATCTTATTATGTCAATACTCATCACTCTTTTATGATACCATACTTACATTTCTCCAATACATATGCAAATATAAGAATTGATTACAACTGTGACAGTTAAACTATATCATAAAGTGACTGTTTTATGTACACAAGATGGGGCAAAAATAGTTTTAAAGTTGTTGGTATAGAAAATAACACAATAAGTAATAAATGATAATACAAGAATAAACTGTGTTTTGCATACGCACAAGTGTAAACCTACTTTTGCCCACCTTGTATGATCTATACAATTATACAAACCTATCTGTATGCATGTTCATGTGTGTGTGTATATGAAATAAATCAGTGAAACAATACCGATGCATCGATTTCTCCTCATTCTCCGAGCATTAGTGCATGCTCTCGGTCCGTGGGTGGTTGTGTGTGGAATCTTTCACTGGCCGATACTGGTCGGGGGTGTTTGGAATGTACCCTGCCATGTGTCCCCCTATCTCCCCTTGGGACGGACAGGCTGCCGGCAGAAAAGGCCTCAGCTGTCAGCCACCTGGAAAGAGTCAAGTCACAGCCAACGACCGGCCAAACACTGGAGTCTAAACCTCAGGGACTCGACCCCAACTGGGTACAACTCTGGAAGAGCCTCCCATTTCCAAAGCTCTCGGTGGGGCCAGCCAACACGTTCATCAAGATTTCATAGAAGACAACGTCTCACTTTGCTCGCTCTGGCTTCTTGCTGTTCGCTACCCCGGCGTTAATTCCAGAAGTGCTCCCTGCCTGATGAAGGGTGGGCACGTTTACCTCCATCACCGCATCCGCTTCCAGGGGAAGTGCGGCAGGGCTCAGGACCCGCACGGACAGAAGCCCTCACTCGTGACTGCCCGACAGCCCTCCGGCAGGGGCTGGGTCCACCGAGGCTCGGCCATGGCCTCTTTGGGAAAAAATTGATTTACGTATTTCTTGGAGAATTGTTTAGATCCATAATGGATAACCTAATCTGTTCAACCGGCCATGTGATGCACAGAGGAAAAAAAAAAGTATCACAACAGATATGAAAATCAAGTTTATAGAGTCTGGAATCCTTCAATAAAGTCATCCAGTAAACAGTGAGTTAATAAAAACAGGAACCTAGAGCTTCGTAGGTGTCTTTGGACAATACGGAGAATGTTACGGACACGCAGGCAGGCTGAGAGGGACGACCAGCTCCTGTGTTAAGGAGAACTGGCACTACATCAGGCTACGTGCACTTCAGAGAGAACGGAAGAGGGGGTCAGGGTCAAGGTGCACTACCGAGACGGCATCGCAAGAGAGCCACGTGTATTCACCCCAAACTGCACTGATTTAGCGCTCTCATGTTCCTGGGGCTGGAAAATCAATATGACAAATATCAACGTGGATAATTAATATGGCAAATAAGATCAATGAGACGAAATGTTTGCCTTCACCAAAGCCAATGATTTTTGAAGAAAGTAGTGATCCCATTTCAGGGACTAACTTACGTGTTAACTTTCCTTAGAAAGTCATTTCATGTTAAATATACATAGTCATGTTTTGTATAGCTTCCATGTGGTGAAAATCAATACATTAAAACTCTTAGTATAACACTATCCACTCAAATTATGAAGCTCTCTTCACTAATGATGGAATTAAATGAGGCCAAATTACTGTAAATGTGTTCTTCCAAAAACACCATCTGGATTCTTGACAGAATTGGCAGCTGGAAACTTGGTTCTCAAATTTCCCATCACTCTTGGCCTCTAATCTGGTTAGTCCGTCAAAAGCTAAGTTAACTAACAAATAGACTCTGCTTTGGTTATATAACATTCAAAACAATGTTTTATAATACAATAGATAAAGTTCTCCATTATTTACCATATTCTATTTAAAACTGTTGTCCCCTAATATTTTTGTATATAATAGGATATTCAGTATTTTAATTCATTCACCTTTGTTCATGCATCACAGATCCTAAACCCATCAGATCTAAGACCACTTAATTTTTGTTCAACATTTTAAGACCAGCACCTGGGACAGTGCCTGGCATGTACCAGGCATCTGTATATTGTTCATGTTATTATTCATATATTATTGACTAGATGAGCAAATCCACAAATAAATGAATAATAAACTGAATGAATGAATCCATCTTTGTATCTCTCAGAATGAGCTCATTATTCATGTATCACATGCATTTTCCTTTCAATTAAGTAATTAATTTAAAAAGTAAACACTCACAAAAAATAATTATGGCAACTCGAAACTTTTCCTCTAAGTAAAGAGAAATGTCTTCAGGCCAGACGTGAGCTGGAAAGGTATCATTTGATTACATAATTTATGCAGAAAAGATTTATCGAAGGCTGCCTAGGAAGGTCCCAGTTTCCGTTTAAACATAATTAGAAAAACCTTAGCCATCCGTAGAAATGTCCTCAGAAAATGTATTTATACAACAGATGTCTCTTTCACAGAATGAAAAAAAAAAGGCTAAAACAAATATAGTTTGAGTTTTCTCTAAGGGAAGGAAATTTAAATTGATCAAGTCTTCCTAGGTAGAGATATCTTGACTATTTAATATCGCAAGTAAACAAATGAAGACCCAAGAGTTCCCTGGACAGCGTCAGAGAACAGAATTTTCCAGTCGGCTGGGCACAGGTCCTGTGTCCTGGCTTTACCAGGTCAAAACAGAGATGTTGCAAGAGAAACAGTTCGCTGTAGTTCCAGATGCTCAAAGAGATCGTTTAAGAACCAAATTGAGACACTGCTCCTCCAGATTAGCAGTTTCAACACTCGTCTTTTCTTCCAATACTTCCAGAGCCCATCCAGCCCTTAGAAATCTATTTAAAATAACTCATTTCAAAAGATATGTGTAAATCGTAATGTCAACTACTTATATTTCCCTTGATGCCAATTATATCCATTAAACTCTGCATCTACACTCTGCTCGCTGCAAAAAGAAAGCCAAGGGATGAATGAACAAATCTGGGCAGAACTGGCTTACTCTGCCCAGGACAGAGAAACTGTGTTTCCTGACTCTGAAAGGAGAACGTCCCTCTCTGGTGGCCGTCATTTTGGTCCCTTGCCATTCGGCAAGGAAAGGCTAAAGGTCGCTTTGAATTCTAAGTTTTTGACTGTTTACTTTAAGGATCTCAGCAGGTTATAGCCCACCCCTCTCATTTTTAGATAGTAAGACAGTTCATTACGATTAATGCCTTGCTAGACACTGTTCTTTCTTTGAATGGCCATGAGGATCCAGAGCTCTAAGAAACTAAATTCCTCATATCTATCATAGCTTTAGTTATTTCATTCTCAGGTGCGAAACTTAGTTTAGAATTCTGAGACATTTTATATGTCAGTGTTTCAGGGTATGTGTCATTCAGCCTTGGCCACCGTGGGGGATTCAGGGAGAAGCCATAGGGTCTCTAGAGATACATGCCTCCCTCTCTAGCAAGAGCAGTTTAAGTTTGTGGTTCCTTATGAGTTGTCAGCGAAGTAGCTGCATATAGCTTAGGGCACTAACCTTGTTCTTGCTCTAGGTTGGCTTTGACATTGCTTCTGTACATGATGCACCATAGCACTAAACAGAGTGTCTCACTAGCTACCAAACAATAGTAACAGAATGTAGAATGGAATTACCTATTCCACAAAATTCATCTGTTGCTTCATGTGTAGAAGAGGATCATGATCTTTTGTAAATTGCATTTTTGAAATACAAAAAAAAGTAGTCATTGTACATACCTTATGATTCTATACAAAAAATAAATTGTTAATGAACAATTTAAATTGTTGTAGCAAACTGTACCAACTGACGTCTATGAAAATAGTGCATGGTGACACTCAGGAACCATCACAAGGTGTGGCGTGCTGCTACTCCTGGGGACGGAATGTCCAAGGCACAGGTGTTTTTATCATTCAATCACTTGTCAATTTATTTATTATAAGAATAAAGTTGATTTTTGTATTTGAATGCATCCGCAAATACACAGTCAGAATGAAAGATCAAGAGGAAATTAAAACTCAACTTGGGAAGTGGACTGTGTGGCAGGACCTCTTTTCTCACTCCAGATACAAAGGTTCAGAGGAACCAATTTTCCACTTTCTCCCGGAGAAAGAGGAAATTGAAATCACCACTTGCTGAAAAGAGCAAGCAGCAGGTCAATGAGACTTCTCCTTAACAGGCAACCGAATAAAAGTCAGGGGGTGCAATTAAGATCATTGAACCTTCAAGGGAACTGGGTGTATCTTTAAATAAACAAGTCAATAAATGGTGCTTATTCTGTGAGTTTGAATCGGTTCTAACTGAGCTGAAATGATCTAAGATATCAGGTGGCTTAACTATGTTTTAAATTAGTTTATTTCTCTAGTTCAAAGGGAGCTACAGATCTATATAAAATCTTTGTAATACTTTTAACAGAAAGCACAGTGTATACTGAATTAACTAGTGAACTTTCAAGAATATTTAATTTCACATTTACATTAAAGCCTGTTTGGCTTAGGCTGAAGCCACATAGATTATAAATATTATAAAGATAAAGCCCCAAATGTGATTGTGCTTTAAGAATTTTATTCTGAGAAAGCAACTAAATAATTAGCATTTATACCATCTAGAGTCCCTAAACTACTTAGACTCTCAAGGTAAAAATATTTCAGTAATCTACTCACTCATCATTCAGTAATATCCTGGGCTAGACCTTTGAAGGCACGGCAGCAATAAAGCTGATAACCTTTACAGGCTTTTAGTTTTATTTATATTTCTCTTTGGTATTTAATCATGTGCTTTGTTAGATATTCTTGTTAAAGGGGAATTGTTTTCATTCAAATATCATTCTAAGCATAAAAAGACACGGTAAAGGATTCAGATATAATGCAATCTTTTCAAAAACGTCCAGTTTGAAATTAAAAAAGAAGAAGTCTACTTAGGACCATTATACAGTAGATACATCTATAAAAGAGGAAGAGTTCGCCTCTTGTAATTTTAGCTAACAGTCTCTTCTTAACTTCATATTGATTTTCTAAAGAGCAAAAGCAAATGGAAGTTTGAGGGGAAAATCTATTAAGTGGGTTCCAGTAATACTGCAATTGAAACAAGTTCTAATATGTCTATTAGTGTGAACTCCTTTATAAGGAATTTTGGATTAAAGTCTAGAAAGGTTAGATTGCTAACAACATCAATAAAATAGACTTATAAGTATAGCCAGGTGAAGAAGAAAATATCTGACTGAAACACATATGAAAGTTCAAATATACAATGCAGGCAAGTTTGGGGAAGTTACTTAAATTATATGTTCCTCATCATACAATTGATACATTACCTATGTAATAGATGAGTGTCCTTGATGAGCCTTTTTAACTTTATATATAAAATACTTCAATCATGGGAAAAGAGATTCACAAAATAAACAGCCATATACTTATAATCTAGTCTAGATTGGACAATGGTTATAGTTGGTCATTCTTGTTCATCCATTTTTTGTGAAATCATTTAAAGTATGTTACAGATAACATTTCACCCCTAAACACTTCAATAAGCAACTCAAAGGAAAGATATTATTTCACATAGCCACACATAATCTTCACAACCAACCAAATCAAAAATAGTTCCTTAATACCATAAATGCCCAAACCATATTCAAATTTCTTCAACTGTCCTGAAGTGTCTTTCACAGCTGGTGTGTTCTAGTTGGGACCCAAACAAGGCTAGGAATTCCATGTACTGCCGTTTCTCTTAGGTCTACTCTCATTTATAACAAGTGCTTCCTCTTGTCTACTTCCCACTCCCATGGCAGAGATCAGGCCAAGTGTTCTTTAGAACAAATGATTTTTTTGGGGGGGTTGGATGTTGTTGGAGTGTTTACCTGTATTGTCATTTAGCAAGTTCTTTTCTTTTCCGTAGTTTTACATACAGAATTTAGACCTGTAATATATACCCGATTCAGGTGCAACATCTGTGGAAAACTTACTTTATAGGTGGTGGTGGGATGCGGGAGGGCAACGACTTAGGGGCGGGGGGTTGGTGAATTCACGACTGTGAAAACAGATTCGGTGATGCAGGTCCTCTTAGTCTATTTTTTTTTTCCTAGACGTTGTTCAGATGCTCACTTTGTGAATGTTAAACAGGCTATGACTTTTTTAATTTTAAAATGCATACCGTTAACTATATTTTTAGAAAGAAGAAAGAACATCGCACGTTCTGTTCTACAGCGCCGTATAGGATGTTGCACAATGCCCTGTTGCCCCAACAGCACCCCTGACATCATCACACCGAAGCGACGGCACAGGAAGTGGTTTGTGGAGTGAAGCTGGGTGTCACGAAGGTCTTCTGCACTGGAAATGCAAAGTGCCCGGCTCAGAGCGGAAAAGCTCACGAGACAAGAGACAATAATAGTGTGCACGTGCTCACCAGGTGAGCAACCCCAGCAGCGGCCGATTTAGGCAACATCTGTTGAGATGCTCAGCAACACTGTAATTAATTACTGATAAGAGAAATGAGCCTCCTCGGGGAAATCCCTGGAATCACTGAAATTTCTAATTCTTGTTTTCTGCTCGTGTCCTTTCCTGTCAAATAAGCAACACTCCCTGGTCACCTGGGGAGGGGCAGCGAGGTTGGGCAACGCCGTTGCCCAATGGAACGGAAGAACTGATGCTGAGCAGAGACAGGAAGGAAAGTGCGGGAGGATGTCAAACGTGCAGAGGTGCGCGGGTGTCATCACGGAGAGAGAAAATGACCTGAGTAAGAAACTTTATAAGTTTTATTTTACTGTCATATATTACTTAATTTTTAAAAGATTTTATTTATTTATTTTTAGAGAAGGAAGGGAGGGAGAAAGAGAGAGAGAGAGAAACATCGATGTGCGGTTGCTGGGGGTCATGGCCTGCAACCCAGGCATGTACCCTGACTGGGAATCGAACCTGCGACACCTGGGTTCACAGCCTGCGCTCAATCCCCTGAGCTATGCCAGCCAGGACTGAAAACTTTAAAACGCAGTGAACCAACTGCAATAGAAGAGAGAACAAGATAATGTGTACAATGGTGCATATTACAAAAAGGGATGAAAAGAAATGTCCCCAGACCTCCACTTCTCTTATTCCTCCTCCTTTTCAGCCGAAGACCCTTCTCCTATTTCCCTGAAAAGTTAAAGACGATCAGAAAGAAACCTCCACAGTCCCAGCACATCTTCCAATATATCTGCAGACCGCATTTCTTTCTGATTCTTATAAACTCTCCCTCTTCTCATCCAAATCCAAACTCTTAGCTTAAGTGCCCTTCCCGATCGCCACTCAAGTGTGGGGTTTCTTCAGGGCCCTTGCTAGGTGCTCACTGGGCCTGAAATGGTTCTTCCCTCAACCAGTTCAAGGTATGTTCCTCTCCTCCTCAAGGCCCCAACTCAAAAGTTACCCCCTCGGGAAAGCCTTTTCTGCATACCTCCTACAAAAAAGAACCCCCACCGCACAATATCACAGCACTCCTTGCCCATGGTGAAACGGCTTTGTTTCCCTCTAGAGTCTTTTTCATCCTCTGTGAATCTGTCTATACGTATACATTTATGTATTTTTTTATTTTTTACTCCTCCCATTAAAATATGAATTTCATGAGGGTAAAGGCTATGTTGATTTAGAGTTGTATCCCGAGAACCTAGGGAAAGCCTGGCGTATCGTGAGGGCATGATAAATATTTATTGAATGAGCACATGCATGCAAGGATCAAACTGTACAAATTCTTGCTTTTGGAAAAAAAAGCAATTCGGACTTTATTTAGAGACCAACTGGGAGTTCTAATAGATTTAAAATATTGACATCTGAGAGCGCCGCTTTGAAATATTAACCTAGGGTGCTCCACAGGATGGCATGACGGGTGGGGGTTCGAAAGTACTAGGAAGCAGCAAGAAAGTTCTGCAGCGGTTTATTGACTCGGTAGAGAGGCATAAGCAGGCGCTTTATTCAAATACTAATAATAGAGGCAGAAAGACACTTCGGGTATGATTGAAACATCATTACTGAGACTTTGGGGAACTACTCCCTATGTTTGCATGGATTTTCCAACATTACATTTTGAGATCCACGTTCAGAGCAAACACCTCCTGAAATTTGGGCGGAGATGACGATTCCGCCGGATGCCGCCACGTGGATCAGGTATTCCAAAGCATCGGGTACAAGGATCTGTGGGTTGGTTTCCTTCACGGATCTGCCAACGGAGCACAAAGTCTCCGACTTCCACCAGCCCAGGCCCTGCTCAAACCAGCCCTCGGCGGTCTCGGCTCCCCCGTTCCCCTCTCCGACCTCCGACCTCCGACCTCCGTTTTAACGGGGTCTCCAGGCCTGCCTACAGGCGGCGGTGCCTCGGCCCGCCCACTAAGCCGAGGGTTGCGCTCCTTAAACTGACACAGGCTAAAGCTCACCGAAGGGAACCACTTAGATGAACCCGCAGAAAACCTTTTATTAAATAAGGGCTCAAGGGAGCCGGTTTAAAACTATGAAAGAGCTGTCAGTTTCCTGGATAATGAATGTACTTTTCCATCAAACTCCAAAGCCAAGTAATATCCATCAGCCAAAGCAAATATATATCATTACAATTTATCATATATATATATATATGTATATATATATGTGCATATTTGTCTTAGGAAATTATTTTTGAGAACATAGACTAGGTGTTTTCGTGTTCCGAATATTTAACTTCTTTGTGACATACCCTGTGTTCTCAACAGATACCTAATCAGTTTGAATAAAACCGAGGGAAACAAAGCTCAGCTTATCCGACAGTCCTCCGCCCTCTCCCCCTGTGGTCACGGGCACCTGGTCGCGGAGACACTCTCCGGCCACTCTCAAACGGCACCTGTCCTCGCCCGTCCCATTCATTCTGTGCTCTACTTTCCCCACGTTTACCATCCTCCAAAAGGGTACGGCACTTGCCTGCTTTTGTTATCATGTATTGTCTGTACTTCAAAACTATTAGGAGTAGCTGTTTTATAAAAGCAGATTTTTCATCGCCCCCCGCCCCCAGCCACTATACCACTACGGCTTTTGACACTGCCTAGCCCAGAGTAAGTGCTCAGCAAATATTTTTAAATGGGTGAATGACAGAAGGAAAAACCTCCCTGAAAAAGCACATACCAGTGTGCTTTTTGTGTGTTAAATTACTTCCAAAGCTTGTTATTTTGACCGGTGCTAGGCACAACTAAAAGCAAACAGTGGTGATTCTGTAGGGCATTAAAACAGCATGGCCCCAAAATCCATTCTTACTATGGACTGGCTTGATTCAATAAATAAATCTAGAACACAGGTTCTTAATTTATGGGAACCTCATGTCCCTCTGAGGATGGAGTTCAGGGGTCAGCACATTATGAATAAACGTGTAAATTAAACAATATGCTTTCAGCATATTTAAGCAGAGGATTTCATCAAGACAAATCTTGCCACAAGCCTATTTCTGAATACATTTCATCATGCCAGCCACCTCTTCCCCCACCCCAAATGGCTGGTCCCACCGGCCTGGCTTGATGAGAATTGGAAGGACCTGCTACACAGAGTCAGCCCCTCAAAATTTTAGTCCTACTGGGTGTGTTTATATATGAAATCAAATACTATCTCTATGCTGATGGAAGTGATGATATAGTTTATATTTATAAAACCTGATCTTACTATGGGTAACTTTTAAATTAAAAATATGCAATGAAAACATTTCATAGTATTCTTAATAAAGCCGTTTAAATATTAAAATTCCATAACTACTTCCATGTTTGGTGCACATATAAAATATGAATAGGTCAATACACTTATTTTGAAATTTAAAAAAAAACATTGATATTAAGTTGCAAATAAAAACATAGTGTAGTTCTGTCTTTTTAAAATACTGCACGAGGGTAATTTAAATAGTTTTCGTGCAGAGGATCATTTATTTCCCTGAGGTTTTTATGAATTCTCAGTTAATATTACCACCACAATGAAGATTAAGACAGTGAGCTCCAGAGCCCTGGTCAGAACTGAATATTAAGTGAGTGATTTTCATAGAATTAGGATTCATAACTCTGTGGATTTGGCTACTTGGGGCACTCCGGCCTGTCACTCTCCGTAAGCACACGTGAGGTAAGTCTCACCGCCTCTCTGGCATAACACTGGTGCTTATTATATATTACGTGGAGTTTGGAATCATCAATAAGTTTTTAAAGAAGTAAACAGAAAATAATGTCATTTCCAATATTTTAGGGCGAGGTAGTTGCGTGTGCACCCTGGAGACATCACAGGACACGCACCAAACGTGTGAGCTGACTGGTATTGCACAGCCTAGTAATTCGCCATTGCAGGCGAGGCCTGGGACAGTCACAGCCGCTGACGGCGGAGCCACCGAGGCCCCCCCGCCCGAGGCCCCCAAGGCCAGGAAGACCTGTGTCCTTGGGGGGAAACAGGTGGAAAGCCCGCATCTGAGGTCAGGAACCGTGTTGTGAGGCGGCATTGTCAGGACCATCTGCGTCCATATGTTTCAAGAACGCGGGTGTCTCTCCCAGGATGGAGTCCTGCAGAAAGGTTTGTGGGAAGAAAGCGGGAAACCCGGGGACGGAAAAATCTGCAAGGTGCGGAGTGCTTCCGAGTCTCCATCTTGCACATACGGCTGTGTGTTGTGTTTTGTTTTACCTCACTGGTCCCACCTTCTGGGGTGAGAAAAAAAATGTGTATAAATGAATAAAACTATTGTTTCCATTATACTTTAAAAGTGTAGACACATTTGCCTATAGGGAAAATGCAATGTTATATACTTTTTGCAATACGCTAAATGAGTGTATTTCATTTTGTTAGCTCAGTAAATTCAAATTTTAAAAAGTATTGACAAGCCGAAGGATTTTTCAAACCCCAAACAAAAGGTAAGACAGAGGTGGACAATGTGTAGGGGAGGAAGTATTAACATCCACAGCCAGCAGAGAAAGGAGCCATTTCCATCTTAACTCCATTTCCACGGGATTCTAAATGTGAGCCGGACCCAGGAATGATGTTTAAAAAAAAAATAACAAGCAAACAAAAAAAACAGCAGTAAGTTTTCTCCATCAGGAGTTCAGAAACAGCTCACTTAGAAGCCAGAGCTTCCGACCTTGCCATCCTGGTGGTCCAGATCTCAGCCACCAAGAACGGGGGCCACGCCCCAGAGCGTGAACACCTGCCAGACGGCACTCCTTTATAACCATGCAGGATGGGGAGTTGAGAAAAACGTGCTCCCTACACCCTTATTTTCGGAAACCCCCAAACCATAATAACCAACACTGAGGATGAGCATGGTGATCTTCTTTCGTTTGTGTGTTTTTGTGTTTGCATAGCAACTAAGAAGGGCAAGAACACCAAGGAGGTTTTAGAAAGATTTCCAACAAAAATGGTGAACAATAACACACAGACGAATACTTGAATGTAATTTCCTTGATTGGCTGATTCAGGCGGAGTCTTTCATGCCCCCGGCTGTGCAGGGACAGCGGACGTTGGGCCGGTAGCAGACCCATCACCACCTGACCAGTCGGGAGTTTACGTCAAGCCTGCGGGTAACCAGGAAGTGCATTCTGACCAAGCCCACTTTGTCCAGAGCTCAATTCTTCAAAATTAGAAACTAGTTGGGTGAGTTCATTTCACTGCTCCCAGGTATTTGAAAATGAATGTAACTTCAGGGAGCAAAAATAACAAAATGCAATTGCTTAAATAAGGTGTTGACATGAAGCAGCATGAGCAAATACATTTTTGAAAATTTCATTCCAAAGAGTCAAAGTACAAAAATAAAGCAGAAAAAAACATAATCTGATTACTTTTCTTAAGTGATCAAGATGAACAAACCCTTCCACTTGAACCTGAAATCATAAAATAAAGGTTTTATGACTTCGAATTCCAAGGAAATTTAAAAAATGTGGTCTTTGACACAATTGAAGAACGTTTTTTCTCTGTACTTTTAAAGTATATGTCAAAACCACTAAGAGTGGTGAGGAGGCAGATAAAACTCCACGACTGGTTGAGTCATTGCCCAGAACCATTACACCACTTGAGACACTCAAAATAAGCCTGAGGCAGAGCAGGTGCAAAATTAAGTCATTCATCTTTTGACTAATTTGTTCGGGAAACAGACGGACTCGTGCAGGAGCCCCTTCATGTTGAATATACCAAAGGCTTTCCCGATGTCCAGAGTCATTTTAATCTGCATACTTCTGGCTCATAATTATCTGTCAAAATTATGATATTTTATTTAAAAGGGCCCCTATTGAGAAAAAATTCTTATGTTATAAATTTGAGTGTTTTCAAAATTAATTTCCCCAATGCCCATGACAGATCACAGCTTTGAAATCAGACCTACACAGGTCAGCTGTGTCTAACCCTCACTAACGACTTGCTTTGTTGAGTGGAATCTTGACCCTGATTTAGGACCATAGAGACCTCTGGAATTCCAACTATAGAAATAAGTGTCTAAGAACATAAAATTTAGGGTGAGAAAGGATGGAGAAAGTGTCATAACCTTGCTTTTAGTCTATTTTTGCCAATTATTTGCTGTTGTTTGTAAGTGTAACCATTGTAAGATTCCAGTTTACACTCACTAGAATAGCTATTTTTGAACACATACAAAATAACAAGTGCTGACAAAGATGTGGAGAAATTGTGCATTGCTAACAGAGATGTGAGATGGTGCAGCAGCTACAGAAGACAGGATGATGGTCCCTCAAAAAATCCAATAAAGAATTACCGTGCCATCCAGCAATTCCGATTTTGAGTGTATATGCGAAAGAAGGGAAACCAGGGGCTCCACCAGGTATTTGTATACTCATGTTAAAGGCGACGTTACTCATCGTCGCTGAAAGGAGGAGGCAATGCACACATACACTGAAGAGACAAAGGAAATGTGGTGTATATGGGTCATGGAGCCTTGCTGAGCCTGAAATAGGAAAGACGTCTGGATGCATGCTATGACACGCGGGAACCTTGGTGACATCATGGTCAGTGAAGTAAGCCGGTCATTAAAAACTTCTTGTGAGTTGACCAGAGACCCCGAGTCACACAGGCAGAAGGGGGACTGATGTGATTTCCTCAGGGAAGTGAGGAAGGCATGGGGAGGGACCTTTTCATGGACACAGCGTTCCAGCTGGGACAGACGCATTCGGAGATGGATGGGTGGCGGTGACGTGGTGCAACAATGTGACTACTTAATGTCACTGAACTGTACCCTGGAAAATGGTTCAAGCGGTAAAATTTATGAGAAACTCAACATTGTTATAACTCTATCAGACTGCTTTAGAAATATAGGCAGAAATAATGTGTTCCTTCTCTTCGTAATAGCAAGAGCTTATTTGTTTGGGTTTTATTGTGCTCTTTCAAGGTGACAGATGAGGCTTCCGGTGGGAGGGAGGGTCTTTACATTCACTAACTTTTCCAGATTTTTTCCTGCTTGTCCCAAGTTTGCAAATGTCCCCTCTGTGGCACTAGTTCAAGTTACCAAAGCACACGCAGTCGGAACACCCTGTTAATTCAAGGACCTGCTCTGGATGGCTTTGTTTGCAATGCCGCCAGCAGACTGTCCCCAGATTAGTCCCCGAATATAGATCTATTGCCCTTGTCCTAAAATTTATCTTTTGATTTGTACAGTGGATCATTTTACCTGGTTAACTTCAGAAATATACTGGATATCTCTCTAACTTACACTTTGAAGAACTGAACAGAAAAATATTAAAAGGTAGAAAATCCTTTCCCCATGTAGGTGTATATTTTCTTTTGGCCCGCAAGATAAAAAGAAACAACTTTGTTTTTCTTCCAGCAAATCTGAGTTCTCCACATATTATGAATAACTAAATCTAGATAAATAAGCATGTTCCAGAATAATTGGCTTTATCCTTTGCCCACAAGATACCAACTATGCTTTTAATTTTCTCTATTCTTTATTCACTTTTTGATAAAAATGTTCAATAGGGGTTTAAATCCTTTTCCCAAGCTTCTCTTTTATCATGTTTCTAATTACCTAGCCTAATTGCTCAGAACATTCAAGAGCTTGTGAAGTTTTTTTAATGGTTTTCTTTAATTACGGTTCTTCGGTGAGGAAAAGACTGCTAAAGAAAGTTAAAAATGAAAACTGAAAATCTGTGTTAGAGGAGTAAAAAGAGGGAAATTTAATATTTGCGTTAAAAATAGCTTAAGAAGACTGATTTATACAATGATTTTTTTGCAAGCCACTGGACACTGTAAGACAAGATTCACAGTGATCACACCAATATGGTGAAAAGATTCGTACAACATATATATGATGACCTATTATATTTCTTACACATACAGATGGTGTCAGAGAGTAAGAAGGGATTATTGAATATTTCAGACATATCCTGTCCAGTATAGAAACTTAGAAACAAGTTTAGATCTCAAGGCAAGAATGCCTAAAGATGCCTTCTCAGTAATTAAGTTTTTGAGTTCAAAATTTAAAAAAAAAATTAGTTTAAAAATGTCAAAAAATTGCATTCTGGGAAAACATCATTTTATATGCTTGTATTCTTTACAAAGATTTTAGTGAACAAAACTATATTTTTAAAAAATGTACCCGTAGTCAAACCGAACAGTGCAGAGTGACATCAGGATTTGGTTTTCTGCGGAAGGGCACAGACTGGAACATATATATATATATAATATATATATATATATAATATATATAATATATATATATATATTTAGTGCCCTTGGAGACTCAGGAAGAGACGCAAAGATTCCGATGGAAAGAAGGATACAACAGTGTCCCTCTAGGAATAAGTATTTGGGAGGAGGAGCCCGAAGACCGAAGAAGAAACAGTAATATGAACTTGAGCAGAAAAGCAGAGTGAAAAAGCACTAGAGTTCGAAAAAAAAAGAAAACTGCCAGGTTGAGAGCGTCTGCGGCCGCGCAGGCGGGAATGCAGGCAGGCAGCCGTGACCGAGTTTGAAGAGGGGGCGGGCAGGCACGTGACCTGGGTGCTGCTACCGGCGGCCCCAAGGTGCCCTGGGCAGATTCAGTTGTGATGGGCAGCATGGGCCAAGGCCAGGCCAGAGTATAAAAACAAGGTACCTAGGACAATTAGCGAGCAATTAAGAGCCACATGGGTGTTAATAAAGAGACAAATTAGCATCACAAATACCAAATGCCAGGCACTGGTTACCTACATGTAGAAACTGAAGGCCAACTTCAAGGCCAACCACAGGAGTCTGGCTCGAAAGTGTCAGACGTGGTTAGTAGGGGCTCTGATCTGATCTGTTCTCATCTGCAGCAGGGGAGCTGCTCGCCTGAAAAGCACCTTCGTGAGATGGCAGCCTGTGTGTCCTTTCAACGGAAATGACTCCCCCCGTCCGGGGCTGACACAGAACCTTCTAGCAAAGAGCAGAAAGTGCTCAGGCTGGACTGGGCTTCACAGCTGCTGAGCGAGGCTGGCTCAGGCCCACATGGGTCCAGGCCCTGGTGGCTTGGTGCAGCGCCCACCAACTGTCCCACGGTGCAAACATTGCCACGTCAGGCATTGATACCTAAAAGGTGGGCTTTCGATGAGATGAACAGAAAGAGGACCTTAGTTGCCTTTCGCTTGATTATTCAAGAAACACTTATTGAACAGCTGCTCTGTCCCTTGTATTGTTCTTGACTCTAATGCACACATCACCCAGCTAAAGCCCCGCTTCTCGGGTGAGGCCCTGAAGCGGAGAAGGTGGGGCGATCAGCCAGGACTGGCTCATGGGAGGAGAGGGTCACCCCGTTTATCTCGCACTGTCTGGAAATCCATGTACACCTCTGTAAATAAACGCAGTACTAGAAAACAGTGGAACCTCGGCATTAAAGAACGAAAACTCACCAATTTAAACATTTGGGGCAGTTTTTAAAACATGGGTGTCAGCCTCCCTGCCTTTAGATGAAATATGTTTGAACCTCTTCTTGGTAGCTGGGAGTAACATGCATTCCAATAGATATTAAACACGTGGGTCCTGATATTGTCTTAGCCGCTGCTCCGCCATGGAAATATAAATATGTCTGTCATGCTCTTGGACCTCTGCAGGTCAGCCGGAAACTCCCTTTGTAGTTTTCTCAATTTATAAGCTCTGTTGGCCTTATCTGTCGTCTGGCAGAAAAGTCCTATTTATACAGTCCTTCCCGTGTGACGGCCACTGTTCTTAGCACTTCCCACGCGGTAATATGTTCACTGTCCTTGAAAGCCCAAGGAGGGGCCACTCTGATTATTCCAATCTGACGGGTGGGGAAATGAACAGACAGGTATTATCTGATACCTGCAGAGTACCAGAGATTTGCGCAGGGGTGACCAGTCCCCAGAGTCACCGCTCTGTGAATCGCCACTGCCCATTAGATTTCTAGGCAGCAAAGGTCTCATCCAAACATCAGCTCAAGAGGAAACCTCATGCGTCAAATACATCGGTGCTGGGATGACTCACTAGAAGAGGGTATTGGGTAGAGGGCACAGAAGCCCAGAACACTGGATCCCCCTCCTACTTCTCCCATATCTCCTCCTTGAAAGGGAAGAGATTAAAATGGCCAAAATCAAAGTAAATGATCTCTCATTCTTCTCAAGTTCCAATATTCTGACTTGGTAACATTAGAGAACACGCATGTTCACCTTTGTTTAAAATATAATGATTGCCTTTTATATCTCTCTCCAGAAAGTAAAAAATAATAAACCCTGTTTTAGAGCAAAATATATATTTTTTGCAGATTCTCCTTGTCAGCATGAAAGATGAATATTATCCTGGCTTCGTGCTGGCGGCATGGAAATTACTTTCTCAGCAGTGTATTAATTAGTCAACTGCAGCAGTCTAGAACTCTTTGATGCTAGGTAATGAGATTAATAATAGATTCCCGTCAGCCCTCCCAAAGCTACAACACGCATCGGAGTCCTTCTACTCTGTACAGCCTCCGTGTGGCAGGGAAGAGCGCTTCACGGGCCCGCAGCTGAACGGGGACCACCACGTTCCGGACGCTGCGACATCCGGTGCTGACGAGAGGAACGCGCCCGTGGGAACGGCATTCCGATAATTCTACTCACACCTGGTGTAGAATGGCTTGGTTTATGTTACATACAGAGGGCTCCTAGTGCTGTCTCCCTAGGAGTTAGCTGATGCTCGCTTATCCTGATGGGTTGTAGCTGCTACGAAACGCACAGCTCGAAGACTGAGCCGCAGGACACACAGCAGATAGTGTGTGCTGAGAAATGCCTACTCTAAAGAGAAAACATCAAGAATTACTCTGTTTGAGGCATTCATACAAGTTTCCTGAAAATTGTCTTGCATAGAAAAAATAATGGGTTCTAGAAATATGTTCTAAAAATGAAAGCTGGACTATGTATTATAAATTGTTAATGAACATGTACACACAAAAATACTCAAGTCCACACTACTGTGTATAGAATTCTGTCAATCAAGTAACTCTTTAGCACAGCAAAAAAGAGTCTTTGTTCATCTGACACAGTGCATGTTTACCAACCTTTAACAAGTTTCCCAGGATTCCATAAATTTCTAGTGTAATTTGAGGGCCAAGACGAGCTCCTGTTTCATCCCCCTCCCCCAACCTACTGATGGCTGATGTTTCTCAGTTTTATTTGCTTATTTGCTTTAAGGCAAGGTTAAGAAGATTTTCGTACTATTAGAACCTGAAATACATATATGGGCTTTGAGAAGCTCTAAAACAAATGTGCATTTGTTCAACTCTCTATAGCTTATCATTTTAATTGTATTTCATTGTGAGAGAACCCTCTTTGAAAAGGACATATAGATTATAATATCTCTTAGAACATTAGTATTCTGGTAACAGGGTTTGCGAAATTTTTGGTTAAGGCTTTGTGCCCCGTTGAAATGCAAATGAGGCCACACATTCAGCTTTACCAGTTTACAAAGTATAAATTCTATTTATCGCGTCTTTTCCTAACAGCTTTCGAAATCCAGGAATTCAATGGTTTTCTCAATACGGTTTATTTTCTTCTGTGATCACTTAGGTGGTGGTTTTGAATTGTCTCCACTAAATCACATACTGAATCCCTAACCCCCGTGTCATAGACTGTGACTGTATTTGGATATAGGGTCTTCACAGAGTTAATTATGGTTAAATGGGGGCCTCAGGGTGGGCCCTGACCCATTAGGACTGGTCTCATAGGGAGAGGTTAATAGGACACGGAGAGATGACCACACGGGGACACTGTGAGAGGCAGGCACCTACAAGCCAACAAGACCGCCCTGAACAGAAACCACGCCTGCTGACCCCTTCGTCTGGGATTTTCATCCTCTGGAGCTGTGAGCAAACATAGTTCTGTGGCTTCGGCCCCCGGTCTATGGCATCTGCTATGGTGGCCCGAGCAGCCCGATGCAGTGGGTACACGGGATATTTTCCTCCTACCCCTCCTAATCCTAGTCCAGCAGCATTCTTTCTCCTGTCTTGCCGAAGCTGGTCTCCGTGAATCCTGGTCGGCGGCTTCTCCTACCTGTCTGTTCCTCCCCCTCCCCCACCAGCAGGGCACTTCCCCGTAGGTGCCTGGCCCACGTCTTTGTACGGAGCCCCTAATTTGCCCCTGAGTTTCGGCATCGGAGGCTGCCAGAGGCTCCTGCAGGACCCCAAGGCAGCAGCCTAGCGAATGGGAGGAAAACAGTCTACTCCTAGCAAGACCAAGCCAGAATGCCAACGTCACCTGATTGGAATGTGTACTTAATGGTCCTACGTTGTCTCTCCGTCCCTATTTCTTTACCCATAAATCTGACAGTGCCTTAAAGAGACAGAACAATCAATGAGTAATTAGTGAGCAGCTACCTCACGATATCTTTCAAAATGTCCACCTGCTAGAGCTGACGCTTTTAATCTCCTAAATGTAACTGCAGGTTATCCCGAGGACCCCGGGAGGCAGAATTAATGTCGGCATTCCCTAGTCGGCGCCGTCTCTGAACATTTTTTCACTCAGCCGCATCCTGTTTATCTCCCTTTTTCCTACCGAGAGTTTAAAGGTGTGCACACATCTAGCAGTTGGGAAAAGTAAAAAAAATCCGGTTCAGTGAATGTAATTTATATTGAATATCCTTCATTCTTATTTATATTGAGGAGCAATGTCTTGAAGTTAAAAATACATTACAATTGTTATGCCATAAATGGAGTGAAAGAATAATTAGGGGACCTACTTTAATGCACAAATAAATCACTTATCAGTTTTAACCTGATGTAATGTCTTCATGTGGTTTCAAGAATTTAAAAGGTTGATGGTTGTGATCGGCAATTGTCACTGTATTGTGCTCAGTGGTTACAATAGTTGCACCTCTGCTGCCACCTAGGCTTCGAGGGCAAGCACTGTGGGCACATTTCTCAGGCGAGTTAATTCATAAAAACAGGTGATGCCTAAAAGGATTCTCGGACCCTTCCTGCAACACGATTTGGTTGCATTAACTTGACCATACCTACCCTTGCTAATTTTCTCATAAGAAACAAATACATCTATTTGATTATTACATAATTTTATATACCCGGGCTTCGTGCATTAGTTAACCTTGAATGGATGAGGAAAAAGAAGGGAAAAAAATCTATTATGTAAAATGGTGAGGCAAGTCATATTATTTCAAAAAGTTTGGAGTAGATTGAGCCAACACTGTAAATTAACATGATCAATTAAGTTTTATAATGCATGTGTTTATCTTTTAACATTGACCTCTGCAATTAAAGTTAATCTACAACCATTAATGCTCTTACACTATGTCCACCCCCACCTATTACACACTCGTGCATCTCGCTGGGAAGCATGGAAGGAAGCTGTTAAATGCCAGCTCCGAAGAGAGGCGGCATCACGTTCAAATCCACGATCTAACGCTTGTGGTGTATGTGAAATGTGGTAAGTTGTTCAGTGCCCCCGACTGTCACGTTCCTCATCAATAACAAGGCGAGAACCATATCCTGACAGTCCATATAACTAAAAAACTTAATAGTTGTTTTTGCACGGAGACTACTGCAAAGGTTTCCCATGTTCCCATAGCTTCGCTTTCCAGGTAGAGGTTCTTAAGGGCCCGTGCTCTGGGAACCGCCCGTGTTTGGGGCAGAATCCTGTGTAGAGAGTAGCATCGCCCAGTGGGCAGCCCCCTCTCATAACAAGGAATAAAATGATTGTACTAAAGAAAATACCTATTAAATCTATAAATAATCGCCCGTAAACATTTTGATTCGTTGTACAATGCCCTCCCAGTACAATGTTTTATTTTTCTACCAGTTACTATGTACTCAAGATGGGTATTCCTTTTTGGGAAATCAGGAGGTAAATGCCACCCTCCCCCCCCCCACCCCCCAGAGACTGGAGCACTCCTGGAACCACAGACAGAACTTGTCTGGGAGAGAAACACAGAGGCCTCCTGTGGGCTCCAGGGAGCCCACTGAAGGTTGCAGAAATGTGAATATCACAGTGATGATATTCTTCCTCTCTTCTGACTTGTCTTGTTGGGCCTCAGGTACATCACTGGTTCTGCTGGAAGTTTTACATCACACGTTAGGAGAAGAAAAAGGCCAAAGGATACAAGAAATGTGGTGGCTTCAGAAGAAGAGCACGGCGGGTTGAGACCTTGGGGCACGCAGCAAAAGGAAGAAGGACCTACGGAAGGCTGGGGAGTTTGGCTTTCTCTTCCTCGGACCAAGGCTTGCATTCTTGTTTCTCAGCGAAACTTGCATACAGTCTTGAGTATGTCCTTAAGACACTCTGAATCCCAATTTCTTCATCTGTAAAATGGGGATATTGAGAACAACAATCTCAAAGAATCGTTGAGACCATTACAGGAGATAATATGTTTGAAGCGTAGAGACAGCATGGTTGGGCCAGGAGAGCATTACGCTGAGCGAAATAAGCCAGTCACAGAAAGAGAAACACCATATAATTTCACTTATATGTGGAATCTAACAAACAAAATGAGCTGCCAAAACAGAGACGGAGGCCGGGATACATGCAACACACTGACGGCTGTCGGAGGGGAACAGGGGCTGGGGAGCCTGGACGAGAGAAGGGGAAGAGATTAGCCAAAGAACATACATATATGACCCATGGACACGGACAAAACAGTGGGGTGATGGCCTGAGGGAGGGAGGGGCCTGGGTGGAGGCAGGTGGGACATCTGTAACAGTGTACACAAGAAAAGCAAAGGAAAAAGTACTACAAGGAGATATCATTGTTTATTTTGAATCTGTAAGGAGCTGAGATCCTAAGGCTTGAAGTCCTTGGCTTACATTTCCAACAGCTGGGTAGTGGCCGAGCCAGGAGGTGATTTTAAATTTTCCTGACACAAAACTCATGCTGTTTTAACACACCAAACCCTTTCCTCTCCTTTTAGAGACACAGCGGAATCCATCAATTGCTCAGTGTTGAAGCACCTAGCCAGGCTGACGCTGAAGTTGTCGGAATAGACATAAATTACTCAGGTGCTTATCCTGGAAGTAGATAGATTTTGTAAGAATCCTTAAACTATCCTGAAGAGTGACCGGAAAATTAAGGTAGGGTTATATATAATATCTCTATATATTTTAAAGTCAAGATGAATGACAAGCAAGATATGCCAATTGTTGCACTAGGAAAACAGACCGTGTGATGGCAGCTTAGAAAATCCAGAATATATATTTATAACAGTGTTTTCCACCATCTGTCTCACGAGTGTCAAACTCGCTTAACTCTC
Source organism: Phyllostomus hastatus (assembly GCF_019186645.2). Classification (NCBI taxonomy): domain Eukaryota; kingdom Metazoa; phylum Chordata; class Mammalia; order Chiroptera; family Phyllostomidae; genus Phyllostomus; species Phyllostomus hastatus. The sequence continues at coordinate 18,261,534 of NW_025333607.1, read as the reverse complement.
TGACATGCACAGCTAGTGACAGGCTGCTGTGACCCATCTGCATACGTGCCACATGCCAGTTGCTTCACTGGGCACTAATTGGTGGAGGCTAAGCTCCACAAACATTCGCTCGGTGGCTAATAAGTGTTTATTAACTGATGGGTCTGCCTGTGGTCAAACATCTCACACGAAACAGTGCCACCAGCAACACGAGCGACACCAGAATTTGAGTCTTCAGTCCTCTTTCCTGCAGCCTGGGGTCCTAAATAGCTCCAGTACTATTTGCTCATTTGTAAAACAGCGGCAGTAAATTTCTCCGTGGATGAATAACGCAAGTAACTTACGAGATGCTGTTTTGCACAGAGTAGCTACCAACAAACAGTATCTTTCCCAGCACTACCTTCACTGCTGCTCCTGTGGGTCAGTGCAGCCTGCACAAACCCCTCCCACCATGTGCATGCCCGAGTCTGGACCTGGCCATCTCAGCAGTCCGGCATCGCCCCGCCTTCCCTGGACTCGCCCTCTCTGTGCCAGGTGACGCCACCCCTGCACTCCCGTGCTTTCATTACCAGCGAGTGTGGAATGACAGAGGATGTTTATATGCTCACTGCCTGTGTATGAATTTTAGACTTCTTCTCAGGTCCACAAAATTGCTCTGAATAACTGGATTTTAATTAGATAAACTGCGAGTTTAAGGCCGTAGATGCTATGCAATCACGGCTGGAGTGTCACATGCACTCCATACACTGCAGGTATTTTTAAAAGCCACTGTCGATGTGTCAATGATGGCTTATTGCCTGAGGGCTGATCCTTCCTGAGTCAGGCTCTCCAGCCCCCGCAGAACCTGGACAGGTTCAGGTGCATCGCCACTTGTCTCGTGTGAGAGCCATTCACTTCCAGCGTGGATGAAGCGCAAACCCCCATTTCCTCCCACGGGGCGAATGAAAGGAGAGCTCTGACTTTCAGATAGAACGGAAGGGGGACGACTAGCGTGTGCGGCACAGGGAAGCGGCTCGATCGGTCTGCAGTTCTGAAGGCATCACGGGGCAGCTGGGCAGGAAATACACCGTCTAAAAAGCGGGTGGGGGTTGGATTCGGAGCCGTTGGCTCATAGGCAGCGTGCACAGCCGTGAACTGGGCTGAGGCCTACTGCTTTCAGTGCTGATGTAGGAGGGCTCAACTGACGGGTCTTCCTGGGCCATCGACAAAAGCGCGACAAAGTCATACACCCTTTTTTTTTTTAGTTTTCTTTTATCAAACAGTTGAGGACACATAAAAACGAGAATGCTTAAGAGGAGCCAAAACCTAACCACATCTCAGAAGTGTATCCATGCCACAGCATGTACCAAAACTTCATTTCCTTTCAAGGCTGAATAATATTCCGTGGTCTGTGTGTCCCACGTGGTGTCTATCCACGTAGCCTGTGATGAATATTTGGATTGTCTGCACTTGTTTAGTGTGAATGCTGCCGCTGTGAACATTGCTGTACAAGCATTTGTTCAAGTACCTACTTTCAGCCCTTCCCCATGGACACCCCCAGGGGAGGAAGTGCTGGGTCGCACAGGGGTTTGAGGCGTCATTTTCTGAGGAGCCACACACCAGTTTCCACAGCCGTGGCACCGTGTCGCACTCACATCATCACCGCACAAGGGCTCCTTCCTATCTCTCCCTACTCTCACCAGCACCTGCTGTGTGTAGAGACAGCAGCGGGCCCTCACCACACCACCCCGGGGGACAGGGGCAAGGATGACAAACAGAACGACGTCACTCTGACTCCTGCTGTTGCTGCGAGCAATCGACTGTCTCCTGTCTCGGACTCGGGATTCTCCCGTCTTCTGCCCATAGATATACAGTCATGGCAAGCTAACTAATTAGACGGGAAGCAATGACACGCTCAGACATGGGGCATGTTCTCAAAACAGACAGAAGTGAAAGACGGGCCAGCGCAGGTTTAAAAGAGAAGAACAGGAGATGTGTGGAACAGCAAGCACAGGTGTTCTCATTCAAGAGTTAGGAGAACGGAGGGTCAGGAATGGTAGAGATATTGTGTCCCCCAAACTTCCCCGGTAACTAATGATGTGGACAGACTCTGATACTGTCAGTTTCTCTTTCCCCTGGAACAGGCAGCCTGCCACACACAACGGGAGAGCTGTCAGGCCCTGATTCTCTGGACATCCGGGAATTTAGAAGTCATTTGTGAATTAATAGCACCATTCTGGATTATGATTGAGATGGACTTTGCGTTGGCGAGCTGTACTTTTAGGTTAATGAAGATATATTAGATTGAAAATGATGGCCAGGTGATTTACATTTCAATTGACTCTGGGAATTTAGGGTTTATTGCCTGGGGAAAACCTTAATTCCCATATATTATGATTGACTATTCCATTGTTATGGGAATCTAATTTGATTTTTGTCAGGTCTTACAATGCAGTTTAGATTTTACTCCTAAAGTTTCCTTCTTTAAAAAAAAAAAAAAAAGTAATGCAGAGTAGCATCTATTTTGGTCCTTGCATAAATGATGCGCCAGAGTGGCCATCCCCGACCACACAGCTGCTCTTCAATTCCGGAGAGCGCCGGTTCACGCAACACCTGCCGCGTCTGTCTGGTGCCTGCCCATGTGTCACCACGGCGGCTCACGCAGCCTCTCGGGCACAGGGGGAGTGAGTTCCGATGACTGGAGCCTCTGCTTCGGCTGATATCAGAAGTTTGCGTTGTTTTGTCTTTCTCTTCTTGTTACTTTAGTATTTCTCCTGTTCTCTCAGGATAGCTCAGAATGTCAAGGACATATATATTTGTGTGTGTGTATACACACATATACATGTATATATGTATATATCTCCCTTCATATAGAGAGATATATAAATATAGTTTATACAAATAAATACTTTATATAAAATATTCCATATATATTTCAAAGGGTTTTCTTTATTTAACCCCAGGAAACTTCAGCATCTGCTTTCATGGAAAGATAACTGCTTTAGAAACAATTTTAAAAACTAAATATTAGAAGATTTTTTTGTAACCTCACTAAAGATGGCTTCTGGAATACATAGTCATTTTGAAAATCAGGATTAACATTTTTTCATTTTATTAAGATTTCTTTTTTTCTATTTTTTACTACACATGTTAACTATATCTACTTTTTTTTACTATATACATTAAACCAATCAAAATCCCTAAATATTTAAAATATGGTTTTCACATGGTAGAATTTCTGGCTAAATATTTTAGTTTTATAAATATGAAAGCACCTGTTTAAATTCCCAAAACTGCCATGTTAACTGAAAAGAAATATTCTCAAAACATACAGCCAAGTGAACATTTTATTATTCATAAATAACCACAATGACGGGGCAATGTATAAAATAGCCCGAAAATACTTTTAAAAGCGTGTCTTTTCCGAGATAATTTTATGCTATGAAACTGACCTGGAACTCTGATTTCTGTAATCTGTTTTAAAACACATTCATGTTTCATCTTTAGAGGGAGAAAAAAAAATCGTTGTGAATAATAACTCCACAATCAGCCCGTGACCTCTCACACCTCAGTGGGCCTGGCAGCCTGATCTTCCTCATTCTGGTGTGACCCCAGCATCCCCGGTTCATTTACTTCTTTTAACTTTAATTAAAAAACAGCAGGAAAAGCCAAGAAGACGAAGCAGATGAAAATCCCTTTATAGCCCGTAGTACAGCGAGCAGCAGTTTGAGAGAATGAGGAAAATTAGGTTCAGTAGGAATATGAGCCCTGGACATTCCTTTCTCCTGGACTCTCGTTTTTACAGGGGAGAGCCGTGTTCATCTCTTGTCTTGTTGCACCAGAAATGTCAGAATCATGCTCCCTGAAAAGTCTCTCTGTGTATCAGAGAGACGATTTTCTTTTTCCCAGCTCTTTTCTCCTTTTTGACAGTGGTATTTAAGCTTGTTGTTAAAGATTCTGTGGCGGGGTCCGATTCATCACCTTGCAATGCAGTCCGCACTGAACGTCACTTACAATAACGTGGCCAATACGGGACTCCAGCTGTCAGTTTGTTGAAGGGCAAGTTCAGCTCCTAGCAGGCTTCATGGATGTGATCTGCGCGGACTGTACCTGTTACCTCAGTCGGGGTCCAGGTGTTGGGGAAAGTACGGCCAGTGCTCGGCCTCGTCCCCTGCACATAAGATGCACTCAGTGAATCTCTCCTCCGTGAGGGATGAGTATATGTCAAGGAAAGTCTTGGGGTGGAGGGGGCGGGGAATTAAAACAGTGGCTTTTATGTACTGGAAAAAACATCTGAAAAATAATCTGAATAAAAGCCCTTCCCTAAGTTCCATCTTTTTCGAATATGTTATCCACCCACACACGCATTTACACTTTCCCTGGCACCTTTTCATTTAAGTGGGCCCCTGTCACTCCGTCCCGCCAATGACACATCTGCCAAAGGGACATGTGTCAATTCTGGCCAGGGTTGTTCTCCAGAGCTCTCTCTTTCTCAGCCAGGACAAAGGAGGCCACGCGTAGGACACCGTGTACACGACACGGAACCTTGCTCAGCCCGGGTGGGCGTCCTGCCGACCCACGCGGGATCTGTATGCCATGGCAGAGAATGCATCTCTGCTGTGCCCAACCACTGGCATTCTGGGGCGTTTGCTGGAGCCTTTCCTGGCTCGTCGTGACAAACGCAGGGCGTCTCCTTGCTGCTAGGTTTCTGAGGATAACAAGGTTCGAGAAAAACTGGTACAGAAGTTGAACTTAATTATAATTTTGTAGTAACTTCCCTTGGTAAAAAATTCATTTTCAGGAAAAAAAAAATTCCACTAGCTGAGCTGGAAATTTAGCACAATCCAAGATGAAAAATAATTCATTTTTCATCATGGATGTGCATAATTTATGTACGATATTATAATTCTTCATAAATACATTTTAATTATGACTGCAATACACATACTTATCATTGTCTTCCTTTCCCATTCCACAAATTTCAACTGTTAATCTCTTGCCAAAAGCAATAACTAGAAAGTGTTTTTTTTTAATTTTTATGGAGCTATAATATAGTTTTCCTTATAAGAATTTTTTTTAGTAAAACTTCAAAACTTTTAAGAATTTTATTTAAGTTAAACAGAGAAAGACTTAGAAATTTGATGAAGTGTTCTAGTGTGAATTAGGTTTTAGTTGTGGAATTATAACATGGCATGGTTTAAATCAAGTCATACATGATTACTTCATATACATCATGAAACAATTTTGATGTCAAGATATTTTAAAAATAAAATAGTTAAGATAACTGAAATATTTGATCAATTAGCTTTGATAAAACAACAAATTGGTTAGGAAATGCTCACTTCTCTCTTCCGGAAATTGAGTTTTTAAAGAGAGGCATTTACAAATGTGCCATGTCTTCTGAAAAATAGATAATCTGTAATTTCTTGTTCCAGGAATCCCTCGTTACACATGTTCTCATTGGCGTTTTCCACTAGATGTAAAAGCTCACAGAATCCCCCTGAGAGGCCTATTGCAATCAGGCCTACAACTGCTTGGAGAATATGTCATTATTCAAATTCTCAACAGTAAATATAAAATGCATGCGGCTGAGACAGAAAGTGACAGGCAGAGATCCCCCAGGAACTCCACTACAGGGAGCTCCTCTAAAACAGAAAGAATTAATGACCCATGGAAATAAAACAATAATCAAAGTTTTAGACAGAGGAACACACTGTTACAATTGTAGCAGAGGAACTCAGAAGACAGTGGCACCGTGGAGAAAGGTCAGCTTTGTAGATGAGCAAGCAGAACCGTTCCTTTGGCGCTGATGACAATCCCCCCATTGTCTGATCTGAAACACTATCTGCCTAAAATGTATTTCTATTAATATTTGAGTGGAGACCTGATGTATGAATACTTTTTGTGACCGATTTGCACCAATTTCCCATTAGGAGTATTATAATGAATGTATTTAACATTTTTTTGAAGCTGACATTTATTTAGTTTAAATAATCTTTCATTTGTTCAAGGGCCAAAATGAAGAACCGAAAGGGATACGGAGGATAAAGTAGCACAGGCAAAGGAACAGACGGAGGTGAGAACACAGCATTCCCTTAATCCTTTTTGGCGCACACTTACAGCGAACAAATCTAAACTCATTTAGCAATACACATTTCCGGCTCAACAGAATTCATGCCCAATTTTCACTCCCATATGACACACTTCACATTTAGTCAGTCTAATTATCTATAACCCTTGGATGACACTTTTTAATCCTTTCTGGTACACTGAAAAATTCTGTACAGTATGTCTACGTGGTGTGTTCATTAAAAAATCAAAAATCTTTTCAAGCCCAAATAGCAGAGCAGTTTCCCTAACTAGAGTAACAACACAGTAACTGTGCAAGGAGGATATCATTAGCAATTATTTAGAAGAACAATAGGCTTAAATTATTCAGTTTCTCCATGCCTAGCATCTTGATTAAAAAATAAAACTATTTTTAAGTAATCCATAGGGGGGAAAAAGGGAAAAATGAAAGAAATAATGTAGTGGAAAAGACAGGTTTGTGGAGCTCACTTTATATGTTTTATACACAACACAGCTGCAGTTGTTTTGACAGGGTGTTTCAAATGCCATTAACATTGACAGAATATTAGAGTTTGTGCAGAATTTCAAAAAGTGTAGCAGCGATTGTGTTCTACAAGGTATGCTATCTGTTGGGAATATGGAAACTAAGAGTCCCACGACACCGCAGTATTCTGCTTCATCTGGTTTAATTTATAATAGGGCTGCAACCAAGACCTTGGGGGACCGTCACACACCTCTGTCACTAGGCTCTGCTCAAGTTGGTTCCAGGGGCTCTAGGAGCCATTATTAATGCCTGTGCACGAGTCCGTGAGATGTCTGGCCTTCCTCAGCAGTGACCGGTGTGGGCTTGTGCAGGGTGCATACCACATGGGGACGTCTTGAACTGTGGGTGTCCCTCCAGCCTCAGCCTGCAAACGGAAAACCAGGCTGGATAGCTGTTAACCCTGCCGTGGATGCTAGTCTAAGTTTAGGAAGACTTCCCCCACCCAAGTAAATACACGTCTCTCATCCTACTTTAGACAGTCAAGTTTTGAAATGATCCTACTACATGCTGTTTATAAAAAAAAAAAAAAAGCAATTTAAAGACATTGCCAAGTATGAAAAGATACAGGATGCAAACCAAGAACAAAAGAGCGGATATGGCTGTACTAAAGTTGACTTCAAAGGAAGAACATCAAGAGGGGCATTGGATAATGACCCAATAGCAACGTATCAAGAAGACACCCTTCTAAATGCTCACACACTCTCCCAAAGAGCTCTGAGTGCACTCAGCAAAATTTGACCGAGTTTGAGAGCAACACAGACAAATCAATAACCAGGTTTGAAGATTTGAACAATCCTCTTCTTGACTGATAGACCAAGTCAAGGAAAAACCAACAACATAGGGACTTGAAAACCAGTCAACTCACTTGACCTAGTTAAGGTTTATAGAAAACTACATCTAACAATCAAATAACTCACTTTGCTTCTCTCTTTGCCCAGGGAATGTTCACTAAACTAGGTTACATGCCAGACTGTAACAAATGTCTCGGTGTATTTCAAAGGGCTGAAATCACATGGAACATGCTCACGGACAAAAATATTAGAAATTAATAATACTACGCTATCAAGCAGACAAAAGGAAAATATAAATATTTTAAAAGAATATAGCTAAAATACAACATAAAAATACTAGGGAGCTGTAGCTAAAGGTTAAGTAATGGAAAAAAAAAGAGAGGTATAAAATCAATGATGAAAGCTGTTACCTTAAGAAGTTAGAACAAGAAATGTAAGTCAAATGGGTAGTGCCAAAATAATAGAATATTTTTGTGAGGAAAAAATAATGCCACCTCAACCCTTCCTCAGATAGACTATGTCTGTACAAAACACTAACAAGAATGCACTTTGGGATATAAGATAAAACAAGAACTAAAATTCCTAACAATAATAACACAAGGCAGAAATAAATAGGTAAATAGAATTGACGTGTTCTCAAGTTCAAACACTGTCGGGAAACGGCACAAGTAATCATTGATATTAGGCTGCATTGAGCCTAGGATCCATGTGGGGCCCTTGGGGTAGACTCATACATACAATAGTACATAACAGTGATTGAAGGTATAAAAAGCAAGTTAATAAAGAGGAAAAAATGAAATATTAAAAATGTTGAAAATTGCAAAGGAGGATAAGAAAGAAGAGACAAAGGAACTTACAACATAAGGGCCCATCAAAATAAAAATCCTATAGTGTGATGGTAGTTGTAAATGTAATTTATCAGTGATCACATTAGATATAATTAGACCAATTTCTGAAATTAGAACTCTAAGATTATAACAGTAGTTTTTATTGTTGTTCAGTTACAGTTGCCCCACCTTTTCCGCCATTGTTCTCCCCTGCCCTGAACCCCCACTCCCACAGTCAATCCCCCCCATTGTTCCCGCCTGTAAGTCCTCTGTTCCTGTTCCTTGGCTTGCCCCTTCCCCTTCTTTCCTCATTATCTCCCTCCCCCTCCCCTCTGACCACTGTCAGTCTGTTCTTTGTGTCCAAGACTCCGGTCCTATTTTGCTCATTTATTTGTTTTGTGGATTAGGTTCCACTTATAGATGAGATCATATGGTACAACGATAGATTTTTTTAAACACTTCACTATGTTGCTTATAAGACTTTCCTAAAATATTAGAACATAGAAAGAGTAAAACTGCAAGGATAAAGTTATAGCCTGTGAAGCCCAACAAAAAGCAGGCTTCTGTAGTTACCCTCGTACTAATATTAGACAGAGCCAATCTGAAGTCGAGTCGTTACAAATGACTCATGTGAACATTTCATAGTGACAAAGGCATCAGTTCTCAAGAAAAAACAGCAATATTAAACCTCAAGGCATCACGCAACCTCAAAACTAGAAAACCGTGTAGAAGACTTTGTTCCCAGGTGTTCTGTATTAAAGCACCCACCAGTGATAAGAAGGCCGCACTCAGTAAGTGTCATTTACTCATTCATTCAAAATCAGAAAACAATTAGAGTTCAGAAGAACTGGAATGCCCCTCCTATGCGGCACCTAACTGGCTATTGACACTTCTGTCTCCTAATTTCCTCAACCAAAAGTGAGTGATTGAACCCTATGTAGCCCCAACACTTTGTGATTGTAAAGAAAGGAAATCAATGGTAATATCACAATGCAGTTTATAGAAACAAACTTTTGAACCCTAAAGAGTCACTGTCTCCCAAACTCTGCAAGCAATGGGGTAGCATGCACAAAAGTTAGGCGTTAACATTTCCATGCACACACCAGCGGCCATGTGAGTGAGGCTGGGATTTACAATGTCAGGTCACACTGGCCACCTCCCACATGGCAGCCCTGCTGTGTCTCAGCCCAGCTCTTGAGACAGGAACACGGGAGCTCAGAGAAACCGCCTTCCCCAAGCCCTGGCTGATAGCAGAGCTTCGGAACTCTCGGTTCCTTAAGTAAATTGTTAATTTACTTTATAATTCACAACTCTACAAAACGTAATGAATTGATTAAGTGATTAGAATGATTCTTAATTTTGATTCGCAGAGAAAGAGGATATTACAGGTCAAAAGTCCATCACATCCTGTGTCTATCCAATCTCGTTTGATAGATGTTGACATTGATTGATGGCTTCCAGTGATTGCTAATACACCTTTGTTGACGGTATTAAATCAGTAGCATTTAATAACACTACCCAGAGAGTTTACACTTCACCACCAATCAGTTATGTGATTTCTGAGTTCAATTGCTCTAATTATAATGAGTTCAAATGTACTGGCTTTGAATGCTCCTTTCCAACGTCGGTGATTGTCTAAATCTCAGTGGCTCACCAGAGGTCACACACCTTTCTAGAGAGAGACCTGGTGCTGGGACGACCCAGTGAACTGAGTTGTTCTTTTAAAACAATGGTCTTTTATACTGACTGCATCTTTCAATCGCACAATGTGTGCCTCAGGGATGCATTTATAGTATTGGCCATTATCGATTTATCAAAACCAGTTTCAATAGTGACAGCCTGCAGTGCCATCTCTGGATTAAAGCTTACCGTGTCTGGTGCTCCAACTGGGACCTGCCGCCCAGCAGAAGCCTACATTGAGTGCTCTCTCACCACGTGCCAGGGAACACACTAGGAGCTTCCCACTGACTCGCTGCCTTCACAGAAAACTGCAGTTGGGGAGGTCCTGTCAGCGTCTCTATCACGCTGAGACCTTCCCTACGCGCAGAGGTGTGCGTGTGCGCACGCGCACAGGCAATTCCCCCTAAGTTACCTACGTGACAGAGCTAGTAACCGGCAAGGTGAGAAATCCTTTAATCATTGTATATTTAGTTGTCTGTTTTATTATTTTTACTTCCCCATTTTCATGTTGTTGTTCAAGTACGGTCGTCTCCATTTCCCCCCTCCCCTCCCCCGCGCTACCTTAGCCAATCCCCACTTCCCACGCTTGATCCTACCCCCGTTGGTTTTGCCCATGCGTCCTCTATACATGTTAGAGTCGGGGTAAAATTTATGTCTACTTCCCTTAGCAGGGAATAAAATACTGTTCCTACTAGGGGAGTTCTAAAAATACAGGATTTTTACATACATGAAACAGCTAAGAGATGAATGTTCTATTCATGTCGGGATGAAGGGGGTCCTGAGTGCAGGTTTTCTATCAGTAACAGCAATCGAGGATTTAAAATATTTCTGCTCCACTTGTAATTGCAAATGGAGGTGGGGGAGGTAAAAGTCCAGATTAACACAAAACTATTTTCCTCCTCCCCACCCTCAAAATAGAGATAACATTTTTCAAGAATGAGACAAAATGCAGCCTTTCAGTTTGATGCAATCCAATGTGTTCAGAAATCAGATGCAAGGCATTGTTTTAACCATCCACGAAACTAGTGATTCTTTCCTCTATTGCACCTGACATTCTTTTCAAAATATCACCAACTGCTGATATGCCATCATTTGACAGAGATTGCTTGTCAAAAACAAAATATATTCTTAGACTGTCTTCCACTAATAACAGTGCTCACAGCTGTGAGAACCAGGAACACCCCCACCCCTCTCATTCTCCTTCATCATCTGTCCTTTGCTGAAATGTCAGCTTGCAGAAATCTCTCATATGTAGAAGATGCCTCCCATCAGACCATAAACACCCCTGGATCCGGGAGACGACCCTGCCCGCCGAAAGAGCAGGAAGTTAAGGGTGAAAGGTGGAAGTTCGCTCTGTGAGTGCGAGTCTGTTTATATTCTCAAGAGCCTCCCAGCCGGCCTATCTCCAGTTCACAACATGTTCATTTGCAGAGGGCTTCGCACGTTCTGCTTCAAAAGAAGCCATTAAATCATGCGGGATTATTGCATAAATGATGAATGAATAGAGAAAAATGGGGTCATTCAATTTTCTTTAGAAAGGAATGGACTCTGGATTAAATGCAGAAAGTTCTTCGGGGAGTAAAATGTTTTATTGTGTCACATCATGTTCGGAGCCTTTCTGCTTCGTGTTTTTACAGTGTGCCCACAGTGCAGCTCTATGACCGGCATGCATCTGAGCATTCCCACTTACAATGTAATTAAGCAAATTTAACAAAATCAGCAACATGTACACTAGGAGCACTGGATTTCTAAAGACATGGTCTTACCAAATAAAAAAATTAGAAGGTAACATTACATTATATTATAAAAGTTTTTATCTCTGATACGACTCTATTTTTTTTCAGTGCTTGGTAATGGGATATCAAGTGCAGTTAGTTGAAAAATTATGTTTAAACGTGACAAACATCCACCCATACATGCAGAATAGTTCAAAAACATTATTTAGAATACTGAAACAGGAAAGGAGCCAAGTCAATTAAATAATCGTTTCTACATTGTAAAAGTAAACATAGCCATTAAAATGATGATAGAGATATATGTTTTTATTCACTAGTCCATTTTTATGACACGCTACAGAATATTTAGGTCAAATTTATTCAGTTATTTCATACGTGACTATCTGTACAGCTATGTGGAGCAGACACGGATGTCCAGTTGGAGACTGAGGTCCCCAGTCCTACCACTCTCTACTCCCTCTACCAGTCAGGATTCAACCCGAGAGGCAGAATCAGTACCACTAGAATGAATAGTGTGTGTGTGTGTGTGTGTGTGTGTGGAGAGAGAGAGGGAGGAAGAGAAAGAGAGGGGAGAGAGAGAGTGGAAAGGAGAGAAAAAGAGAGGGGGAACGAGAGAGATTTCAAAGAGTGGCTTCCGTGATGCCGGGGCAGCTAAAGCCTGCCATCCATAACGCACGTTGTCTGGAAATGAAGAAGGCGAGCAGGCTGGAATTCATGTGTGTGGACAAAGCTTCGGTCCACGTGTAGGATATTTTCTGCACTACAAGGAACATTCGGCTCCACCTTTGATGGCTGCCAACTGATTGAGTCAGGCCCATGCAGAGTAAGCAAGATAACCTCCCTCACTATAAGTCAACTCACTCAGGACTTTAATTACATCTGAGAAATCCTTTCTTGCTCGCATCTAGACTGGTGACCAAGTGAATAAATAGCTGAGGGCTGTGGCAGAGCCAAATGTTCACCCCCGAAGAGGCATCTCATCTCTCAACGGTCATCTTTTGCCGGGATCATTATAATAACCTCCTCACTGGGCTACTTGTTTCTGGCCTAGAGCAAAACTGGTAGCAATGTATGCATGGTTTGCTGTCACATAAAAATAAGATGCTATAGATCTCAGTTTATAAATGCATGCATAGTTTCCTTTCTCTTTGTTGAATCCTTCTCCAGTCCCTCAGTGATGGTTCATTCTATGTGTCAACTTGACTGGGCCCCAGGGTGCCCTGATATTTGGTCAGACATCACTCTGGGTGTTTCCATGAGGGTGTTTCTGACTGTGTTCCCTAATGCAGCTGGGCCTCATCCTATCAGTTGATGGTCTAAATACAACGGAAGCCTGGCCCTCCCCGAGAAAGAGAGAATTGACCCATCTGCCTGGGGGCTTTTGACCTGAGCCATCAGCGCTTCCTGGCTCTGGGTCCGAGCAGCATCTGCGATGCAGATTCAAACAGAGGCTTCAGTTTTGAAGATTTTGAGCCTGCCAGCCTCCAGGGCTATGTGAGCTTGTAATAACTTTTTTAAAAATCCTGTTGTTTTTTTCCTCTGACTAATACACCATCCTGCACCTCCATTTCTTATTTCCTTAAGAACTATAGTCTCTATGTTTTCATGTAATGCATATCAGCATGCCACCAGGATTTCCAATCCTCAGGCTCAAAATGCATTATACAAGATAATTTTAAAATTGATTAGGGACTCATTGAAATACCAGCTTTAAAATGATGATTGCATAGCTTCCTATAGAAGTCAGGGTTTAGTTAAGCAGTGAAATGAACAAGTAGAAATTCATGTCACACTCAGTAATATTGCAGACAGTCAACTTTTGTTCTTGCAGTCTCTGTTTCTATTTTTATCCTTGAAATCTTGAAAATTGTTTTTTTCTTTTGCTGTTTTAATGAATGCTGGCATAAAATTTTCCATTTTAATATGAGTTTAATAAGGAATCCATTTTATCTAATGGCCAGGAGAATAGCACCCTTCCATGGCTACAAAGCCAGACTTTGATGGGTCTAAGTTATGGAAAGTGGTTAATAATATAGTAACACAAAACAACTGCTCACTTATGTCGCGATGTCCTAACTTGTCTCACCATAAGTCCATCTTTTTCCACTCCAGCTCGTTTTTCACAAAACAAACAAAGTGAGGTTTTCAAAAGGTGCTTGTGGTCCATTAGCCTTGCCACTAACGGTCGTCGCTACTCTCGGAATGCGTCAGGGATTCTGTCCTTGGCCTCCGGGTCGGCTGGTTCACTGACCTTCATTCGCCTGCTCTCTCGCATGAGCTCTGTTCTCTTCTTGCTAGGAAGTCTAATGACAAAAGAGTCTCCTTTTCTCACATTTCTATCCCTCCCACTTCCTCTCCAAAATGATTTATACGTCTGACCTTTCCTCGACTTTTCTATCCAAGTGGTAGCTCTTCAATCCCCCTAAGTCACGCCATGTCCCCAGAGTATTAAGCAACGCACCTAGCAAGGTTTCCATTTTGCACTTATTTGTTTCATCCTTCTGTCTTCCTCCTCCTCTTCCTCCTCCTCTCCCTCTCCCTCTCTCTATCCTAAACTCTTTAGAGCACTAGCTTTTATGGTTATTTTCCTTTCGTTTTGTTACAGACTTGCCAGTGCCCACACAGTATTCACCCCCTAAACAAGTGTCAAGGGAGTAAGTAAATCACATGGGATACAATCCACTCGAATATCGCAGTTTGTCTTACAAGTATCAACGATTTTAGAGAGAAAAAGTATATACAGTGAAGGCCAGCCATTAAAAAACAAAAACAGGAACCTCCTTTTTAAGCACCAAGCGTACATCTTTGTTGTAACATATTAAAAAAGGATGCAGCACTGAAATTTTACATAGATCCTTCTGGTTGTTTTTGTGCACCGTCAACTTTTTCTAATTAAACTTGTGCTTATAATTTTCCCTTGCTCCTGCCTTTCGTTTTTTTCTCCTTTCACTCCTGGCAGGTATAACCAAACAAATCTAGGAAAACAATGGAAAAAAAGGAAAAAATAAGTACTCCACAGACTGTGCAGAACAGTCTAACTTTAAAAGAAATAATAGATATTGACAGGATATAAAAAGTATTATTTTTTAAATAAAAGTCCATAGTCTCTAGGTAGTGAAACCACAAACCAGAGAAAGATAGCTGGGTAGGGAGCAGTATTTTTCAAAGTCACCAGGTTGAGGTTTGGCTTGACTCCAATTGTACCCAAGAGTGTGTCGAAGGAGCTGAGGTTTCAGTCTGCATTGTGGGTAAAGGACCTACTTGAACAGAAATACAAAGGTCGTCTGACATGCTTCAAGTGGAGAAACAGGTATTTTTATGCTCTCTTTCCCGTACTCCTTTCCACTTGCTGTCAGTTGACAAAATACATTGGCTAATAACTAACACACATTCAGTAGTTATTACATGTATGATGGAGAATTTTGGAAGGTGAAAATAAAAAAAAATAACCAGAAAACTCCACAGCAGCAGTCAGGAGATGGGGAATGAACCTGGGGTTGGTGTCCTAGTGGAGAATTTGGGAAATCGATGGGAACCATACTCAACAAAAGCAGCGGCTGCTTTTCTGCAGACACCTTCCATCTGTCTGTTTCTGGAAGACGACGCTGGTATCGTTGCTCAGGTGAGCCTGCCTCCTCGGCTGGCTCCCGTGAAAGCCAAGGTCCATCAGTCACGTGGCTACGCTCACAGGAGCTTTCAAATGGACCCGCGTGGTACCACAGAAACTCCCTGCGTCTCCACATCCATGTTAATACCTTTGTGCACAGCTGTGGCATCTTTAACTTTCTGTTCTGTTTTTAATTAAGCACGGTAAGTGTCCACGGGAGCGTCCTCACGTCCATGTGCCCACCTGGTTCTCAGAAGTGGCAGTTCATATTGACTTCCCAAGTACATAAAACACGTCTAATGTCTGGGGCCTGTCACTAGAGATTCCCAGTTTTTTGTTTGTTTGCCTGTTGGTTCTTATACGAAGCCAACACTCAGAATCACTGCCCAGACTCTCTCCCTCTCGACTTCCTCACCATACAGGTGCCCCTTCTATAGACACTTTTGAGTGAGGAACACCAAAGGGATGTGATGTTTAGTCATTGACCTTAATATTATGTTATTAATATACTTCCAAAAAAGTATAACTTTTGAAAATGCAACATTGGAATCTGTGATGTTAATCAACTTTAGTTAGGAAATGTTATATAGGTAATGGGAAATGTTTCTAATGTTATTATAAAAATATAGAATCCAGAGTGCACTACGTGGAGAAGCAGCAATAAAACAATCTCTTGATTTATAGATGGCAAGTAATCTGGAGAATTCAAGAAGTACTGGTGCTAACACATAAACAACAGTGAATATTTTCTGGGAAAATGTGCAGTTACTTCTCCAAGCTCTCCGTCATGTTCATTTATTATGAGAATTATTTCACTTACCTTTGTGTGTCTGATTTATGCCCGTGCATTTTTGTAAATGTATTGTACACAGAAGACAAAGGCATTAGAATTCCATAGTTCTTTCCAAAAGGAAATGTTATATTTGCACTGATATAGGACCAAAGGGTTTAATCAATTGAAGAATGAATATTCTCAAGTATGCTGAGAAATGTATATAATCGAAGAGTGGAGATATTTTTTATAAACAGAATAGCCCTGAGTACTAATGCCAGCCCAGAAGCTCAGCCAGCATTGAGCATAGTATCAGTGAGACTGGCCTGGATGGTTCTGTCAGCTTGTGGAAATAAACACAGTGAAGCAACTTTTTATCCACGTATAAGAACAGTTGTGAACTTTTAGAGTTATAAAGATATCAGTAGCTTCAGAATAAATGTTAATTTCTGACCACTCCATGCACTAGCGAGTAGTAGAATGTTACCCATTCATAATTTTTCAGTAGAGTCTTCAACTTCGATACAACCAAGAGAGGCTGTGTAAGCAATACCGCTTCATACGTCAGTAGCTTCAGACAGGCTCCGATTATGCTGGTTGTTTCCGTCACCTCATGGCAAGTCCACTTATCTGTACACAGTATCTACCCCCTGCCCCCAAATTTTGTGCAGACCTCCTAAACAGACTCTTTTCTCCATCCATTTTGCCCTTTGTTAAATACCTGAAAATAATTGCAGACATTCCTCCCCGTCTTCGAACCGTGAGGTTTAAAGGGCTGAACTCCAGCATGAACTCAAAAATCCTGAGAAGGATCATCTGGGGCGCCGAGGGTCACGGGTACTGCTGCAGGCTGGATTGGAGGCCCCTAAAATTCACATCGATGCCCCACCCCCCAGTACCTTAGAAGGTGACTGCATTTGAAGATAGGGTCTTGTAAAGGAGTGGGTGAGTCAAAACGAGGCCCTTAGGCTGGGCCCTACGCTAATGGGACCCGTGTCCTTAAAAGAAGAGGAGTTGGCACACATGGGGAGACACAGTGCCGGGGTGCAGAGTGTGGAGAGAGGAGAAAGGGAAGAGTGTGGGGGGACATGATGAGAAGGTGACCGACCACCTGCAAGCCACGGGCAGAGGCCTCACATGAAACCGCACCTGCCAACACCTTGATCTTGCACTTCCAGCCTCCAGTACTGTAAGAAGACAAACTTCTTTCGGCGAAGCCACCCTGGCTGTGACACTGGTTATGGTGCCCCGGCCACACAATGCAAGTACCATGATTGGCCGTGGTCCCTGACTGCCTGGGCGGCCAGGGGAGCCAAATGCCATAAAGATCGGAAATGAGGTGCGTTCCTTTGTTTCCAAGAACACTGAAGTTTAACTGATGGTCTCCAAGGCTGCGGAGGAGCTTGGCAGCCTCTGGGGCCCTCCCCTTCGCCACCCTCAGAAAACACGGAAAACTGAAATTCTCCATGCAAGCGACCCAGAGCCACAAAGCGATCCCTGACAGTGCACTGGAATTCAGATCTCTTACTAGTTCTCTCCCCCTTTAGCTACCCATGCTATTATTTTAAAATACCTCTCATAGCACAACAAGAGCTGCAGGGAGGCAGTCGTCATTTGGGTTGTGTGTACACTGCTGCGAATCTCAGAAGAGGCGTGAGAGCCGACCTGAGAGGCGCTGCACTGCGGGTCTCACCTTGCACTCTGAGTCCCTACACGCAGGTGAGTGTTTCGGCGAGCGGATGTGGGGTGGAGGAACAGACAGCTGTGCAGCCAGCTTCCCACGCCTCCTGCTCCACGGCACGTGATGGGCACGCAGGAGCACAGCGCCACGGAGGCGGACACAGGTGCACGGGGGCGGAGGTGAGAGCTGGGCCAAGGGCTCAGAAAAGCGATTCTGACCCTCACTCTCTCCTTTCCGAGCCTGTGGTGAGCTGCGAACTACTCTTTACATTTTCCCACTTGTTCCCTACGGCGAGCCCCAAGAATATTCTCTCTAGACAAGAGGAAAAGCGGCTTCTGCAGACATACGGTAAGGGAATCAACAGGGGGCACGCCACACGGTCGGCCACGCAGTAGGACGACTGACTGGTAGGTGTTTTTCACCAGGCAGCGTGTGACAGCGTAGGTATGTACCTGATAGAAACAAAAGTGTGAGCAAAACTTGATTTAAATTAATTGGTGAATTTCGCAAGTTATCACATGTCATATTAGAGTAATTTTACTGGAATCCTAGCACGTACGTCCATAAACATGACTATTTAAAGGTCAAGGGCGAATGAGTTTGTTGAGAGAAGTTGCTTCAGTTGAGCAGGGGCCTGGGGCAAATTCACCTTCCACGGAGGGCTTAGTCATTGAACTTCCGCTGTCACTATCTCACCAGGATGGGGCTGGGGGGAAGGAGGGGCCAGGAAGAAACCAGCTGACCCTGGGAAGGCGACTCCAGGACTGGGGGCCTGGCTCTCCAGGTCTGGCTCTGCAGAGAGCCTGCGTGCACGCAGCCTCCACACCGCCCAGCCTCCCTACAGGGGTGGGCGGTCCCCAGGTTTCTCCTCTGTGTTAACAAGAACAGTGACGTTAAACCACAAGCTGGTTCGATGTCCCTAAAGATAAATTCAGTATGAATTTAATTTTAGGACATTAGAAACGAGGCTACATTTTCTTAAGCGAATGCTTAAATTAATACCAAATGCATCATAACTGCATTTTAAGATCTGTATGGCATAGGGGGTATAATTCCTTATATTTAATTATTAATATACTGTAGACAACTTCCAAGCTTTATGCTAAAGCCTAATAAAACCCCACAAGTTTTGTCTTAAATCAAAAAGCAGCCATAAATTATTTCAGGTTTGATGCCTTTCTCAAGCGTATTTCAAAGAGAGAGCCCATTTCCGACTACATTTCTACAGCTGTGGGTTTTAAATGATGCAGAGAGCATGGGAAATATCCAAATGGATATTCAGCCGCCTTATGTGAGAATTAAACCTTTTTGTGTAAGATAGGAATTAGAAAAGCCACATTCCGCAGCATTAGTTTCAGCATTTAATTCGAGTGGAAGAATCAGAAAGGGCTCATTGTCTTCCAGGGCGGGTGACCCGGAGGCCTTGGGCGAAAGGGCAACGTGACAGGGAGAGAGAAAGAGAAAAGCCATTACATTAATTTTAATGGCACAATAGTAGTTTTCAATAAGCTTTATGACAGCAGGAAAGATGGATTTTTTTTGCGCGTTGTGCTAAAATGTAGAGTGTCTTAAACTGCATTTTGCCAGAAATCTAATACCTATAATTTATTGTGTTCCATGTCCTCAGAGTTAAAAGAGGGAAGAAGACGAACATCTGAGGGCGTGAAATATAATGGACTGTAGCAGTGACGCTCTCCAATTGAGAGCTGCAGATTGCCTTTTAATTTTAAAAAGCTCAAGAATCGCTGTAAAATGGTGTCAGAACGCTCTGTTTTCCAGATTCTTTCAGTAGGACACAGGAGTTTCAGAGTCTGAAAGCAGGAGCCAGGGGTCAGTTGCTTAAACTAAACAGACCTCAAGTAATGGGGACATCTCATTCCGCTGAGAGGCCAGGAACCCCAGTTTGCTTAGGCAGGCTCAGTTTTCGGTCAAAACCACCCTGTTGCCTCCTGGTGCCGCGTCTTTGCACCCTGCACTCCGGAGGATACTGCCCGCGTCTTGTCTGCTATTCACTACAGCCTTGGCCATGACAAAATCCAGTTTCCTTTGGGAAACTTTTCCTGCACACCAAGTGTCTGGGCTTAATAATCACTTCAGTGAGTTCAGCGAAGATGTCAAGTAAAGAGGGAGAAATGTAAGCACCATGTCCAGTTTGTTATCAAATGAAGACGGGTTGGAGCTTTTGCTTTTCCTCAACTTTAGCACAAGCCATCAGTATAAAGCAACCGCTAACAGGTATTAAAAAAACATCATCAGCCCTGGCTGGTGTGTCTCAGCGGATGGAGTGCTGGCCTGCGAACCAAAAAGTCGCCGGTTCGATTCCCAGTCAGGGCACATGCCTGGGTTGCAGGCCAGGTCCCCAGTGGGGGGCACATGAAAGGCAACCACACATTGATGATTCCCTCCCTCTCTTTCTCCCTCCCTTCCCCCCTGCCTAAAAATAAATAAATAAAATCTTTAAAAAAGAGAAAACATCATCACAGAAACTGTTGTCCAGATGAAAACAGGGAGAGAGCCTGTATTACATGAGTACCAATTCAATTACACCAACCCAGATTGTTTAAAAAACACCCTGGTATCAATCATACCTTGCCAGAGGCTTCTTAGTAAAACCATTCCCTTTACTGACCTCACAATGTGAGGGTCAACACGCCTTTGTCCGTAATTCACCCCATTGCTTTTACTTCTTCTAGTTAATGGAACACAAAGAGGTTCTTCCTTTTTAGTGGGGTTTCTTAAAATAACTAACTGCTAATTTTGTATTGTTTCAAATGCAGTATGGCTCTTCTGGGGGGATTTATTTTTAATGATTAAATAAACAACTTACAGAATTTTGAACGAAACCGATGTTCAATAAGGGAAGGAAATGAAGAGACACCTAACTCCCCTATCTCGTGGCCTGGAGATACGTGGGTTAAAGGGCCTGGGCGTGTGGGCACGAAGACACCGTTCACTCGCGCCCTGGAAGAGTTAATTCACCCAACACGGGTGAGCGCGCTCCTCCAAGAGGGTGGCTTGTTTTTCTTTTCAGACCCGTGATACTTAGATAAAAGAAAGGGTGGTGGAAATGGACAGAAGTAATCTCTCTCTTGTATATTCATTAGAATTAATATTAATCTCAGTGATTGCTACTGATGAAGACAGATTTATTACCACTAAAATGGTGGAGTCTTTACTTTCAGAGTTAACTTATTTTCTTTTTACATATTTATTAGTCTTTCACAAAGTACCAATTAATCTTCGGAGTCAAATTAGCGAGCCCATCAAACATCGGTCTCATCAAACCCAGGCACTGACAATTCCAGAGCAAAGCGATGCACGGCCAGATTTATTCCTGAATCAGAATCATTGCTCATGTCCATTTGGTTTTGTCCGGCAGGTTCTACAGATCATGACTACATTCATCATTTGTACTTCACCCACGTGGAAGAAAGAATTTCATTTGTTCGCAGTAAGTAAATTACCCGCTACTAGAATGTTCCTTCTAAGCTCCCAGTAAAACCGCAGCTGGGGAGAGCTTCACAGGGTGGTGGATGCAGCCAGCAGAGACCCTGGAGGAATAACAGCCCTGCGTCCAGAGTGGTACCCACACAAGTTCTTCAGTAAAAGCCCAAGAAAACGCGAATGTCTGCGTTTACGTTTTTCTGGATGGTTTTCGTTATCATCACTCCCGACAGACATCAACTGCACACGTACAGCACGTGAGTACAGTGTACAGGATAGAAGTACATTGCGAAGGTCAATGTACTTCTGTACTTTACTGAAGAGTACAATTGCAGCTGCTACACCCATTCATGAAAGTTCACAGGTGGGCAGCCGTATGACAGATAGGGAAGGGCATGCAGAGAGAGAGAGAGATGGCAAAAGCAAGTGTGACCTGGGAAGTGGAGAGTTGTACAAGTGTGTGATCACAGGAAGGACCCGCTGCACCCCGGGCCCTGCCCTCCCCTCGGCGTTGGCAGTGATGTTAGGAGGAACACGTGTGATTCTGGACCAGATGCCTGCTTTCTTTACAAAACTATAAATAAGTAGTTTCTATGACATAGTGATAAGGAGAACAACTTACGAAGCACTCCTTTTGCTACCCCAAGTGGACCAAAATAAAAATGTTACCAGGGGAAGCCCCAGATGAATTAGAACTTGAGATTAAGAAATACCAGTGGAACTCCTCTATGGGAGAGGAAGCTGGTGGCAAACAATTTGTCACAACCACGAACCTCAGCAATCCAGCAATATGGAAATCTCGGCTGTTGGTTCTGCAATCCCATAGTGCTCTGTGGTGAAGAGGCAGTCTTATCTACATGCCCTTCAGTTCTTTATATGCCCTATAATACCTGTAAGAGAGGCGGCCTTAATCTTTATGGGTGTCTTTTTAACAGCCATAATGTTCTCTTTAGACTGTAATGTAATATTCCAAAAGATATATGTACATATATATTTGATTTATATTTATATATGCACATATCCGTGTATATGTGTATGTATAGATACATATATGGAAGCACACCCACACATATCATTAAAAATGATTAAATGATTAGATACGACCAATCCCAAACACATTGTCGTATCCAAGGTTCTCACGTGGGAGGTTTCCATAGTAGACAATCATGTATTATTTGACCAGGATGCTTTTTCTCCCTTATGATACCATCGGAACTCCATGAAGCATCATTGCTTTGTTAGTGGGAGATGTGAGTAATCCCACTGTGTGTTGTCTTATTGCACAATTTGAAAGACTAACCCAAATTCAGTCACTGATGCAGAAAAAGAAAATTACTTTCCAGCTCGCAGTCTGACGTTCCTCCTTCGGAGAACGCCCTGGCTGGGGGCGGCGGGAGGGCTGCACAAGGCCCAGCCCCCGGCTGTCTCCCAGCCGCTGCTTCGTTGATCGGACTTCGTCTGGCTCGCCGTGGTCTCCCCTGAAAATCTAACTGCTTGTGTTCAGAAGCAGGAGAAAAGGCAAGCAATGCTTGCCGCTGCCTCCGGCAAAGCCGAGAGAAGGCTCTGCCGTTACCCAGATGAAACTGGAGACTTTTTCCATCCTCACCTCAAATGTTTCAGGAGCACACAGGTTTTCAGAACTACTAAGTGGAAAGTGACTATAGTGTATTGTAATGGTTAGTGATATCGGCTCTTGATTCATGCTGACAAAATATCCTATCAGCTGTGTTATCTTGGGCACAGTCCTACAAGATTTAATTTCCCATCTGTGAAATCAGGATAATAATAAGGGTTTTGCGGTATTATTCTAAGATGTTATTACCATGGCTAGCTCTTAACAAGTATTAGTTAAATGTTAGCTATTATTATTTACATTATTAATATAGAAAAATACATAAATAGTGGTACCTAGTTCCCATATAAACTCAATTCTTTGGCTGAAACTGTTCCAGAGAAATAAGTTTGTAAAAATTTAGTCTTATTTATTGGTAGCAAAAACCAAAGCCAAAGAAAGAAAGGGAACTAAAATGTGGTTGCTGTAATAAATGTTGCCTTAGCAAGTTTCCTGGTTCTTTTCTAATTTAGTTGTCCCACAGACTCCAAGGTAGCTATTTATTAACTGCTCGAGGTCACATACCAGACCCCCACTTACAGCCAAGCTCACAGTAGTTCAAAGAAAGGAAATAATGGCCCCAAAAGAGATCATAATATATTCTCAGCCATGCGATTACCGTATGCATGTAGTTATCATAAATACAGTAGAAGTCCCAGCTTAACCCACAAATTTCTACAATGAAAATTCTCTTAAGCAGAGCAACTTTTTTCCTTCTCAAGTCCAAGTGGGAAAGGCAATCAACAAATACATGTCTTACCTATGACAAGAAACTCTGCCAACATTCTAACTCCACTATTTAACTACATATAAGTAAACACACAGATTACACAGACACACACATAGTCTCACATATGTATGTGTTCAATGCACATGCTCACTGTAAATGCAAATGCTTCTGTATTGAGAAGGGCTACTGACTCCCTGTAAGAGCCCTTGGACGTGTTCCCGCCAGTTCACTTGGGCTGCGTCCGCATTTCAGCCAGTGGGGAGAGGCCAAGAGGGGGTTGCTCGCAGGTTGCTTCTTTCCAAGCTTTCGAGACAGGCCACACCCACCCCTCACACGCACAGCCTGTGGGGCACACGCCCCGACGTCGCTATACCTAGCTGCACGGGGCACAGGCAGACGCAAATCTACCGGACCGGTCCCATGCCCTGACCAGTCCCATGCCCTGGTGAACACAGGGTACGCTGCAATGGAATTCAGAAGGGGAAGTGGACATTAGGAACCCGATCAGCGGTCTCTGCCATGTCGTGTTAGGAAAAAACAACCTAATTCGAAGAATTACAGACAACCTACCTTCGAAGAACTACCTGGTCAACGTAATGACAGCTGTTTTTTTCTATTATGATGCCCAACAGTTTTCAGGGTCCTGGCAATGAGCCCACCATGCATTCCCATTCTCCAAATTCATCTGCTTGCTCTGAGGCTCCCTTAGCGACACAAGGGAGACTGTGCCCGGCGGACATCAGAAAACACACACACGCCCGCCCTTGTTGGCGCCCAGGTGCGGACACGGCCAGGCTCCACGGCCACATGCCACCGTTTCCTGAGGTCCCAGGCCCCAGACTGAGACCAGCATGTGAGGGCCTGGGGGTAGAGCCAAAGGAGATTCTACGACAACAGTTTTTATGAGATGAAATGGAGGATCGCACCTGTCATTTCACCATGCTGGCCCTCATTTTCTCTCACATGAATGTGTTTGGATTCATTGAATTTTCAGATCTCTTCCAGCTCTCCCGTTCTGTTAAATAATGCTTTGACGTCTTTGAGGAGTTACTGGACTACTGGATAGGTCGATTGCTGAAGCCCAATAACTTATATTTTCTTTAATTTTGCTCTTTCCCTAAAGCTTTTACATATCTACACTTTAATTCAAACTTCTGAAGTTAAAATTAATGTTCATGTGATATCATTAAATTCTGTGATAGTAAGATGACATCGATAAACATACCTCTTTTTTGAACCTAATTCTTACTCTAGACTTAATTCCTTTTTTTGTTATATTTTATAAAGTAAAAGGCAGTAAAAATAATTATATTGCCCACATATAATAACTTCATAATTTGGTTTTCACTCAGAGAGTATTAGAATACCTGACCTCCAAGATGCTGTTAATGCAGTTTTGAAATTTAATTCTGATGTATTGATTTTTTCCTAGGGGATAAGAACTCTTCCAAATGGAAAATATGATTTGTAGTCTATTCTTTACTAGTAGGAAAAAGCCTAAAGGAAATTTTAATACAATAATATTTAGTTATGAAATAGAATGAAAATCAGAATTAGCCTTTGTTTATAATCACGCCAATTGATTAAAGTCAGCCAGTTAAGGGCATTTCTGGCAGTGGCTTAATGCTGGCGGAGGAGAAATAACGATCTGCTTTGTCTGAAACGTTGTCTACAGGAAGAAAATTATCCAACTCTATAAAATTAATCACTTTACCCACCAGATAGAGTTACTTAGCAAATCTACAGTATCGCTAAAGAGCTAAAGGAGATTTGTACCCAAAAAAAATCTTTTATAAACCAACAAAACAAATCTGTTGTTTTCTACAAATTGTTTCAGTTTAAATGAGGAAGATGAGGAAGAAAATCTCCCAACACCCAGAGATCAGTCATCTCTTTTGTCTTCATACCCAGCCTTCTGATACATCATATAGTTGTGTGTGAGCATTTTCTTTATTCCCTTTGGGGCCAAACGCAGCACATGAAACATGTAGGCCCTCAACAGGTGTGTGTCAGATTAACCTGAACTGGATCTTAAAAGCACAGTAGTTTTAAATAGAACTCTGCATGACATGTACTACAACATGATTTAAAACTTTCCCTATCTCTTATGTTTGTACATGTCTTGTTGGTCTACCTTGCTTCTACATTTCTATAGTTTCATTAAAATCTAAATGTCATTTTTCTTATAAGCCAGGGGCCATCTGCTTTATTACAGTGTCTTCTAGCAAATATGGACTTTTATATCACTATTTATGCTGGCTTTGTTTTTCCTTTTAAGACAGTTTTCTACGGAAACCTCTGCTTTGCTGTGGAGGGAGACCTGCTCCCACTGCTGTGTGTTTTCTCAGCGTCACACCCGAGCTTCTCCTTTCTGTCGCCTGCTTGTAGTTTCTTATTCAATGCCTCCCAGCCCCAGGGTCCTGTCCCCACAACCATGAGATTGTCTGTCTCATAGTCCCAGTACCTGGCAGGGCCTGGCATTCGATAAGCACTTAACAATCATTCTTAAAATTGCAATAACTAGAAATGACACGATTGCATTGTTTCTGTAATATAATACGTAGCACAATAACGTAACGCATAGGGGAGAACATAGACCCTTCTGAGACTGGCCACAGACCCCGAGCCGCGGACTCGCCTTGGCGGCGGACCTTCTCGCGGGGGTGGAGGCTGGAAGTCTGGGCAGAGCGCGCCCTGCACTTCCCGCCGGCGCTGCTCCGAGGAGCCAGCGAGCACGTGTGCTGGGGACAATGTACACTTCTAGGACTTTATTACAGCCATTCCCAGGCTCAGGACACCCTTGAACCCTCAGGGAGCCAGAAAAAAGCTGTGCACGGCACTCTCTTCTTAAGGGACTACCAAGAAAATGAAGAAATTCTGAGTTTCTGAGTTTTACGGCTGCAGAAAAAGCTCACCTAAGTTCACTGATGATAAAATATTAATATAACATTAATTATAAATATTAATATAACATGTGTGCAGAAGGCCAGAAGCAATCGTCTATTC
The DNA here is from genome assembly GCF_019186645.2 of Phyllostomus hastatus. Taxonomy (NCBI): domain Eukaryota; kingdom Metazoa; phylum Chordata; class Mammalia; order Chiroptera; family Phyllostomidae; genus Phyllostomus; species Phyllostomus hastatus. The sequence goes on along the minus strand of NW_025333607.1, from coordinate 18,235,077 downwards.
CAAGCAAATTAACCTCAAGGTGTAATTTTCTTACAAGTCAAAAGAAACTCATTGAATTGTGGTTCAATATAAACTTGTTTTACTTTACTTCATTTAAAACACGGGGTCTACTTTCTTTTTTCTCTCATGAAAGACCCAAACAATTTGTCACCCAGGTGGGAAGTTGAGTGGGCCTCACGTTACGTATGTCACCACTTTCAAACGAAGCTTTCCTTTTTCTCTTATCAACATGCCTGCACCCCATCACTGCAATCTGTTAGACTCCCTTGGTTCTGTGTCCAGGATGGGATGCCTCCCCTTCTCTGGGTTTCTCCTCTGAAGGCACTTTGTCCCACTGCCTGGACCGTGCGCTCCTTCACACAAAGTCAACCACCTGACAAGATGCTTTCAAGAATTCTCAGTTATTCTGGCAACTGGCCTGCTTGTAAGAACTGCCATTTATCTTTACTTGTAGCTTTGCTCCCTTGTGTCTTCCCTCTTGTAAACAGTCCCTCCAATTTCCTCTCTGAAATCCTTCCACGACTATCACAGACACCAACTATAACTCGGAAAGCCGCTAGTTCTTTCAGAATGAATCGGAACGTACAAATTGTATTATAAAAGCAGTTCCTTCCTATGTAAGTGTGTTGATCAATGTGTAAAGGCATAGAACTGCTTGACCATATAGTGTAAAACAGCACAGAGGCAGTAAGCAAGAGAGGGGTTAGATGGGGAAAGGAAGCTCGTAACTACCCCGAGTACACCTTCATGTCAAGGCCCATTCGGAAGAGTCCGTAGCTCGTCTATGAGTCAGCTCTCTCATAGGGGAGAAACCAAGTCCCTAGTAATGCTCAGCTGTCCTATCGGACTTCACATAAAACACACCAAATCAAGGGTCAAGGTGTTAAGAATTTCCAGGCAGCATCAGGCCTAAGGATGGGGCAACTCTGAGCCCGGGGCCTTAAGGTACGGCTCTGTCCTCAGGCCCCCGCGCCTGGGCCTAGGCACCTGTGGTGGGAGGGGACGCACAGGAAGAGGCGGGAACAGAGTGAGTAGGAGACGAGAGAAGTGAAGGCTACCCTTGGAATTTGGTGTTTTTTAGATTTGAGTTTTTCAGTCCTCAGACTAAAGTGGTTTTGCCGTTATACCCTGTATCATAATAATAGCAACAAGCCCTGGTCTTCTCTACCACAGACAGGGTGAACTTGAATGGGCAGTCGGACTAAGTGAGGCCACCTGCTTCAGGACGGTCACCATGGCCCCTGGGAGCCACTGAGCTCAAAGCCATCAGCCAGAGTCCGTAAGTGTCACTTCTCACTGTCGTGTATTTTAAGGAGGGGGCTGCTGCTGGGCCCAGGGCTGTTCGGGCCTCTGTATTCGTTCACAGCAGCTGCTCTAGGAAGGGCTGTTGTCAGACCAAGGCTGGTCAGCGCACCTCCTACCAGTGACTTTTCCACGTTGCGGAAATGACCCCCCTCCTCAATTAAAGGCTCTAGTTGTTTCCCAGTGTCTCTAAAAGAAGGGTCTCTTGCTCCAATAGCTTTACCCATCTCCTATTCCTCCTGTGTGGTTTCTAGGTCAGGAATTCTTCTTCTGAATGCCTGTTGATTGACAATATCATAGCCCTTAGTTTGGGGCATATTGCTTTTAAATTATATACTATCTTCCCCATAGTTGCTTTTAACTTGTATATTTACATATCATATATTGAGATTATATATTATTATCTTATCTATTATAATTATAATATAATTATATATCATATAATATATATTATCTTAATATATAAGAATATATAGATCTTAATATATAAGTTAATATGTATTAAGATATTTATTATCTTAATATATATAAGTTAATATGTTATATATATTTAATAAGATAATAGATATCTTAATACATATTAACTTATATTTCCTCAGGAGGAAAAATGTTCTCCTAGCTTTTATTGAATTCCTAGCATCTCACCACACCTGCTGCATTAGAAGCCGAGTAAGTGTTAGTCACATGAATAAATGTCGGCTTTCAAACGCCGTCTGTGGAAGAGCAGGCACAAGGAGCTGACTGAGACTCTTGGAGCAGGGAAATACCGAGCACGTCCTTGGCAGAAAGAGATGCGCCCTGACCCCAGGAGCAGCGGCCCGCACACCGCCCCGAGCCCCCCCCCTCGCGTCTGGAGGGACCGTGGACAGAGCGGGCGCCGACCGGATGCCCACCAGCCCAGCGGCTGGTCCCCTGGCACCATCGCGACTTCTCAGCAGGCGGCCTCAGGGGAAAGTCTGCTGCAGGCGCAGCCGCTGCTCCTGCCACTGCGCAGCCCATTTCCCCTGCATCGGCTGCCTCTGTGGGGAAGAAGCTTTCCTGTTTCTTTTTTTATTTACTGTTAATTTTTTTATAGAAGGTGCTTTATCCCGTGGGCGCAGGTGCTCTCCAGCATCTGCCGCAGCCTCACTGCAGACCTCTCCCAAGAACGCTCCTCCGCTTCAAGGCGCATCCCCAGCAGAGTGCGGGGAAACGCAGAGTCTGACAGCAGAGAGGGCTCTGGCCGCACAGCCTAGACCCTCGAGATCGGGCCTCGTGTGTGTGTCCTCAGCGCGCCCTCCAGGAAAAGGTGCATTTGAAGGAAAATGCCAGTGACGGCAACGCCAGGGGTCACGGACCCGCTTTTGCCCCTCCTAGCCCAAGTCTCCCAGGGAATATCGTGGCACCCACGGGATACAGCCCATTCCTGCCCTTCAGGCCAATGCTTCTCAAGTTGTGGTTTTCTAGGTCCAGACTCACAATTCTTACTACACCTGTATAGACAGCCTGTTCCACGGATCAGTTAACAAAGTCGGCATTTTTTTTCCTTTTTACTGAATTCATTGGGGTGACACTGGTGGACACAATCACACAGGTTCCAGGTGCACAAGTCCACAGCCCGTCATCTGTGCACTGTCCTGTGTGGTCACCACCCCCTCTACCCTCCTCCACCTCCCGCACACGCCCCCTCCACCGGCAGTCACCGCTGTTGTCCGCGTCCCTGAGATTTTTTCTCTTTTCTCCTCTTCTCTTCAATCCCTCCACCCACCCCCCAGCCAGTCCCCCACCCTCACACCGAGCTGTCTGTTCTCTCTCTGTGAGTCGGCCTCTGTTTGCTTGTTAGCTCATTGTGTTCATTAGATTCCCCATACGAGTGAAATAAGTCAGTCAGAGAAAGACAAGTACCATATGGCCACAAAAATTTAAAGAAACTATGGCCCATTATCCTTCGGGACTCAGCAAGCAAGCAGCCCTGGAGGATTTGATAGCAATGTTTTAAGGAGAATGGAGTGTGTTAGCTATTTGGTCCATGTTTTAGTCAAGTTCTGCTAGAGAACAAAGCACTTTCTTTGAAACTAAAATCTGAGAAATAAGGAAATATGGAATTTCAAAGAGTTCCTTTCTGCCTGTGGGCTGTAGTGTGAGGTTATCGATGGCCCATCAGTCTGGACAAAGAAAAGCAAACTTCTCCACACAGACCTGAGATGTGTTGGAAAGATTCGGCAGGAGTTAGAATTGGACCCTATGAGAAAACTGACCCCTTAGGCCTTTTCCAAGCTTTTAAACCATTATTTGGCTGACAAAAGAAACAGAGTCTCTCTGTTGCTGTGTGGACTGAGGGCAAGGGACCCATGTCTCCCCATCCTAATGCCTTATTTCTAAAGCAGAAACTCTGCATTTCTTAGATACTACAAATAGATACTAAAACATTGTTCTGCCCAAGGTAGACTTCCAGTCATTTGAACTTCAAATATCTTTGAATTTGATGCCTTATTATGATTATCAAAACATTAGTTAGTTTATATATTCAAAGCACTGTTTCTATTTTTAACTCACATAACTGCAACTGAATTATGCTCTAATAATTATATGCAAAAAAAACCCCAGTCTATCCTCATTCTTCAATAAAGAATCAGAGTATTTACTCTGATTTCCTCTGAAATTAACTGGTCTGCATATTTATTTATAAAAAAATCCAAGTCATTTATTTAGTTGCAATCTATTACAGGTGGAAAGTATATAATATGCTTGATGATTTGCTTGATAAATGTATTTGTCTTTTTAATGAGCTTCTTTGTTAAGGTGGTTCGAATGATTAATGTGCCAGAGCACATCATCAGGAACCTTGAAAGCCAAAAGTCAATATTTGGGAAAAATCCTTGCACAGTGCAATGCAGTGCTTAAAACTGCAGCAATCTCCACGGGCAGGGCGGCCAGTGATTAGCAGACATGCCTGACACGTTGCTGTTTAAGCAGCATTAGATGTCCTGGGCATGTGACGGGAGAAAGGATGCGGGGGGAGGGGCCTCAGAAAAGCAATTATAACACAGGGATTGATAAGCTCCATTATCTGCAAACACAGTTGATAGTTCAGATTACTAATTGCCCTGTCAGTCGGCCTGGAAAACACAGCAAAGGAGCTATAATTTGCTCAAAGCAAAAATACTTAGAAGCAAATATGCATTTCACAGCATATCGGTAATTACCTTTCATTGTAATCAATTGCTTGATCCTAAAAACTGCACAATATACTTTTGGTTCCTATCGAAGAAAGATATTTATTCTAGGGTGTAATCATTTCGTACCATAAGAAGTTACAGGAAATAAAATTCATCAAATGAAAGGCAATGAAACAGAATAAGGGATTCATAATAAAAATAAAGATTAAACTCTTCTTGTCACTTACTTGGCAGATTTCTCCCGAGCCCACAATAGTGCTGTGCAGCCCCCTAAAAACTGACTGGACCCCACTCAGATTCACTTCTGCCAACCTCCTGCTTCCTTTTCCACCTTTTCTGCTCTCCTGTTACTATATCAGAATAACACTTCTCCATAAAAAATACCTATTCCTATGAAGATAAAGAGAAAAGGATTAGAAAGATAAAGTATAGTCATATATTTGTATAACAAACTTCCTTTACATTTTACAATTTTATTTAGACCTCAGGCAACAGAAGGAGTTGTAATTCCATGAATAAGATACAGAATGATAAATGTTTAAATAAATTGCTACTAGCCTCTTTTGGACTGAGGTGTGTATAAAAGCTACTGGACGATCTATTTTGTACAGTTTTTGTGGGGGGGGGGGGTTTCAGTTAAATATGTCCCACTGCTTTGCTTTCCATGTCCCACAGGGGCAGCTGGGACAGAACGGCGCTGCTGCAGCTTCTGCTCGCATCCCACCAGCTGAGCAGAACACGCATCTGAGAGCCTGCGCTCTCGGGCCCAACTCCCTGCGTGTGAACCTTGGTTGGGCCACCACCTGACTGGATGACACAGAAGTCAGTCAGCACCTCTGCCTCCAATCCCCTTGCCCAGCACATGGGCGGGCCCCTGTCAGAGCCAACAACCGATAGGAAGGGCGCCTGTGATCGCAAACTCGGGTGCCGCGAGTCTTCGGTAGCAAGTGAGGCCGCGTGCCGCACTGGGAGAAATCCCAAGGTACCCTGGAGTAAAAGGAGTTAGAAGAAAGAGATTGACTACTGCAGGGTTTGAAATGAAAAGGGGCCAAAGGAAGCAGGGGTCTGTTCTGGATTGGGTGCTGTCAAAAATCGGCGCCATTGTTATTTGGGTGACTTTTCTCTAAGAGTCAAGAATGGCAAAGAGAGCCCGGAATTGGTATTGAAGTAGCAATGGTCACTTATATACTGGAAGCAGGAGATATTTGGCAATATTTTGTGGTTATATAGAGTCTGAGTTTTTTATTTGTTTTCTTTTTTCTCTTCTTTCTTTTTCTTCTTCATTCCCCTTCCTTTCCCTTCCTTTCCCTCTCTCTCTCCCTTTTTCTCTCTCCCTCTCTCTCTCTCTCTCTCTCTTTTTCTTGGCAGAGGCATAAAATGGCCTGCACGGTCATGGAGATTCCTCACAGGACATTGATATTGTATGAAATTGATCATGGTCTTCAGGGGATCCCATGGCCTCGTTGGTAAGGACTGAGTCAGCGGCTAGGTGACAGTGCTTTTTTTTTGTTTGTTTGCTTTGCTTTTTTTTTTTTTTTTCATTTTCTTTCTCAGAACATCCTTGCTCAAGAGTGGATAGAGGCAATCTGCAGGCCACTGTTGAGGGTACTGACCAAGAACGCTGTGTATGTAACATTTTCTTTAGTTAAACTAAAGGCAGTTTTTCCTGTTAGGGATTAGTTACCACGTAAGCGTCATTCAGTAATGGCTACACAACGACTTGTAGGATGGTGAAAGGATTCTTTAGCCAACACCAACCCAGACATTTACCAGAAAAAACGCAACTCTTAGTCCTTACACTAGAGTGTCTTTTTGTGTTCTCAGTTGACCTGGCCAAGTGCTGTTCCGTATAGAAACACCAAGAAGTATTTGCAGTAGCACATGTTTTTTCACAGCTGGCCAAAACAGTTCATAACATAACATAACATAACATAACATAAACCAGGAGCTGATGTGATTGTCTGTAACGGCACTGGCAGACAACTATAAGCTGGTCAGTTTGATGCCCGTAACAGAACTCATACTGTGGGACCACGGGATGTCCCACGGATGTAAGGCTCGTGTATCACAGGATTGAGAGATCTTCTGAGTGAAGTTAGACTTACACAGCGACAAACTGAATGTGCCATAAAAGACTATTCTTGCTATTGGCTTTTACTCTTGTCAAGCTATGTTTTGATGAGAGGACTACACTGATTTCACGAGAAGCTTTTTGTTGACGTGGCGTCAAAGTCTACTTGAATGGCATTGGGAATTGGAAGTGATGATGAAAGAAAAATGTAAATACTCAGAGGAAGAGTGAAGGAAATGAACCTTTTGAAGGATTTCAGCACAGTATTTGACATTTTGCCGTCGGGTGACGGCCGCCGCCTTCAGCAGCGGCTGGGTTCACGGCAGTAGTTCGGTCTGAAAATTCTCATGGGAGGACCTTCTCTGTCCTTGGCGGCAGTCAGAAGACAGAGAGGGTGGGGGGAGAAAGGTCAGGTTGTGGAGAAACACCCTGAGCAGCCGTTCATTGCTCACCAAGAGCATGGGAGTGTAACAGACAAGATCAGCGTTATAGGAAAGAGAAAAAGTGCGGGTGTATTGGAAAAAGTAGTAGTATTTCAGCTCGTTGGACAAAAATTGCCTACTTTGGTTTGTCATCTAAACCTAGAGTCTTGGAGTCAGCTGTCTGTTCTTAAAGAAAAACAGACAAGACGAGCGAACCGACACTGATTTTATCCTGATCGACAGACAGTAACAGGAGAGAACACGGGCCCAGCCCAGACGCTCAGCTCCATGAAGACAAAGGCCTGGAGAGCTGGTAAGAGCTGGACGAGGGGGACCTTAGCCATCCGTGATGGCTGGGCAGTTTGACCAACAGGAAAAGCACCCTTTCCAGTCTCTTCATCGTAAGAGGAAGGGGTACACCTTGGAGCAGAGGGCCCACCGAAGTAAGGGTTCTCCCCTAACACAGGCTGCGGAACAGGGACTCCATCTCCTACCTTTCAGAGGCATGGTCCCCAGATCCTTGAAAAAGACATTTCTGGGCTGTAAAACTGGGAAGGGGCTTTAAAAAATTTCTCTCTCCATAAAAGAGGACTAAAATGTGGGTCCCCCATAAAAGGATTCATGCATCACAGGCTTCAGACCCAGTAAACGCTGAGCCAGATGCACGAGTGAGGTAATTAAAAAGTGGTGACAAACACCGTGCGTGCGTGGGAGCCCGGTGGCTCTCGGTGGCATTGGAATGGCTCCTGCTGGGCTGCACAAACCCGGCAAACGACCGGGGCGGTGGGCGACGTGAGAACGGCCAGGCGGCCTGACTCATTGAGTTCCGCTACCCAAGCCCGCGGTCTGTCCGAGCTCCGCTTTGGAAAAGCAGAACTCCACCTTGGGAAAACAGTCACATATTCTGCAAGTAAATTAAAAAAAAAAAAACAACCATAGAAACATTGCCATAGAAGCTGTGTTATGTTTCACTGTTACTGACAAAGGATTTTCTCCTGGAGGGAATAATTTGCAAAGAAATTTGATAGCTGACTCAAGAAAAGTAATCTCTCCTAATGATTGCGTGTCTGCCGCTCTTTGCTACCTCATCCCACCAGTTATTTCCACATGCTTATTCTAAACCTCACACATTTGGGGACTGGCAGGAATTCTTCTCATTTTTTCTTTATAAAATGTATTACCAGAGAAGCACTTAATGACCAAATTCTATATGAATATAAAATTACCTAAATAACAGGTAAAACAATTATACTTGAAATTGTAAGCTCCATAAGACTAGGGATTTTTTTCCTATCTTGTTCACTGCTATCGCAGGTCCTAGAATATTGCCTAGCTCGTAGTAATCTTCAAATATTGTTGAACGAATACCAGAGATTTTTAATATAAAACTCAGCTCATGAGGGGGTGTGGGCACACACACTCTGTCTTAGGCTGAACAGTTTTTTATGGAATACGCTTTCTAAGAAGGCGGAGGTCACAGAGGCAACAGCTGGGAAGGGGACCAGTGGGTACGGGTAGGAAAGGACACTCAGTAGCACACGTGACAGGTGAATGGACCCACGGGCAGCACCTGCTCTGCACTGAGCTCCCCCAGCCTCCTTCCAGTCTGTGCCATAGAGGGCAGTGCTGTTGGCATTACGCTCACACCTCCTTCTGGAAAGCAAGGAACAGCCCTAGGCAGGGCCTGTGCTGGGGCTCAGGGGCTGTGCACATGGGGATCGCTTCCCTTTTCGAATTACTGCATTGCTATTAAAAAGGTCAAAAATTATAAATAGGGTTTAAAATGAGTTACGTTTAAAACGAGATCATTTAAAACGTTTACACTCAACAAAAACAGCACACTCGGCAAATGCTCATACACCAACTTGTGCGCAGGCTTCTGACAGATGTGCCTCATCTGCAGGAGAAGACCAGGTTGACACGCAGGGTCTGTCTCAAACCCGAGGCACAGGCCACATGGCCCTGTGGCAAGCACCGTGACTTTGGTGAACTCCTAATGCCAACTCTCGCTTCTCCCTGAAGCCTTCCCTGGTGCTCTTTCAAGGCCGGGCTGTTGTTGTTTTTAACATGTCTGCACGGCACACAGATCATTTTCACTGTCTGTCTCTATGGTTGTGTTTCCTGGTTGACAAATCTTTCAGTGCCGCTAGACACGGAACATTCGTGCCTTCCCCCAAATCTCTGTATAGTGAACCTAGTCCCCCGGGTGATGGCTATTTGGAGGTGGAAACTTGGAGAGGTGATTACGTCATGAGACCAGAACCCTTGTGGATAAGATTAGCGCCCTCAGAGAAAAGCCACAGAGAGCTTCTTGCCCTTCCAACGCTCAAGGACACAGCAGCCTGCAACCCAGCAGATGGTCTGCACCAGAACTCAACCATGCTAGTACTCTGATCTTGAACTTCTAGCCCCCAGAGCAATGCAAAATGAATTTCTGTTGTTCGTAAGCCACTCAGACTGTAGAATTTTGTCACAGCAGCCTGAATATACTGGGACAAGCACAGAAACAATGAGCAGTATAAAATATTCATCCCACTCAGAAAAACAAAGGAGCCAATACAATTTGAATGTATGAATGAATGACTCTTAGTCTCCCGTTTTTCTCTCCTCCCCCTGTTTTTTCCAGTTCCACCGAAAAGCCCCAAAGGAAGATGGTGTCTATGGCTTGGTTTTACAGGATAGACTTTTCTACCTAAAACCCTGCCTTTATCTCTACACTCATTAATGTGACCGGAAGCACTTCAGCTTTATCCTGCAAGTTGAGTTTTTGATCAAATATTTTGTCATATTTTCCTCATTGGTCAGATTGGCCCTTTAATAAAATGAAATGATCCGGGCACTAATTTCTTCAGTAAAGAGGAACAGAGCAAGGTTTAAAAAAAGGAAGTTTCACACTGAGATGAATTTTTATGAGTAGGATTAGCTTATACATGAATATATTTTACATATGCATACGCAAATTCAAAAAGTGATACATTAGTGCTCCGCGGGGTTTCCCCCAAAATGATGAGGGTGGCCTGCCCACTGGGGAATAACGAGGATTCAGGGGCCGGAAGAGCTTTTCCAACTGCCAGTGTTTTATCTTCCTTTTTCCTTTTATTTCCTGGTACCTGGGACCACCTACTTTCACACTATTTTTTTAAACAAAACTTCATATTCTGGGAAAAGCTTTGACTGTGATTCCTTTTGCTCCTTTATGCATTCTCCTGTTTAAGACTTGCATATAAAAACACTGAATTTTGTTCTCATTAACTGACTCCCATCTCTCCTCTCTGAATCCTGCCTTACACTTTTTCCCCTTAGCTCTCCTTTACCATGGGACTGAGTATCAAACCACAGGAGAGAAGAAAAGAAGATGTATATGATCTATCTCATAAGGCTTTTTTTTCCAATATACTAGAAAGCTAGTGTACACTAAGCTGGTATACCTCCTTTTCTGTTTTCTTTATTAATCCTGGAAATGGTTTTCCCCCACCCACACAAGGGACAGAAATCTGAAAAGGCTCAGGTTCAATTTAACATCCCAAGTCTAAGCAGTTTGAAGGGGTATTAAAGGGAACACAAAAGCCACCTCTCATCTGTCTTGAATTTGTTTTTATTTGTATTCTAGTGAAAAGGTATGATCAATCTCTCCTTTGGACCACAACGATCAAATATTGCCTCCGTCAGCAGCTGAAAAAGGGACCAGATTTTACAAAATGGCTTTATGACCAGTTCTCTAAACACCTGTAGTTTATCTTCCTTGAAACGGTGCCGAGTCACACGACCTGACAAGTGCCGGCTCAGGCCGATTTCTGCCTCTGTTGCACGTGCACCTGCATCAGTGGTCGGGAGGGGCTCCCCCTCCGATGCTCGGGCATTGAACTGAGTTACACTCCTTGTCTCTTTACTGCGCCCTGGACTGTATGAGCTAATGAGCAGGGAGACGGCGATGGAATGGGAATGGGGCGAGTAAGACGTCCGAATTCATTGGAACTTTTCAAGTAAGGGAGCTTCCTGGCGATTACTAGAGTTATCAGTTATGAATTCTAGCTAGTATGCTTATGTCCCTACTTCTTGGTTAATCAGGTTTAGTCAGTAAAATTGGAACTGAACTGTGAAAAAAAATGAGGCCGTTTTCATTTCTCTTCAATCACATTCTTCCTCTAAAGTTATATAATTATTTCTCTTACATCAATTATCATAAACATTTTAACTATCTGCTTAAGCTTTTGATTCCTGACCAATTTTATATGGTACTCTATAATTCTCCAGGATACATAAAAAAATTAGGAACTTAGACCCACCCCCCCATTCCCTCTCTCACGTCCCAGTTCCTGCCCACTCTAGCATTAGTTCATACTGACAAGGTTTGGAACATTTACATTCTATTCTATAACTGTAATTAAGTTTTATGACTTGATTTTAGATTTTATGAGTTGATGTTAAGCTATTCTTATTAATCAATAAATATCATTTAATATGTTATGATTGTGTAAAGTTCAGTCGACAGCTGGGCAATTTGATAGGAGGGAGATACGGGAAAGGAAAATCGCCCTCTCTCCTGACGAGCACAGGCTGGCCCTGAGGGGACCGGAGAGGTGCACCATAGTTTTTAACACTATATAGATAGACCGCAGTTTTCGGAGAAACCTCTCTCATGTTTCTCTGGATTGATCATTCCCTTGGCTTTTCCCTGTGCACCACCTTTATCATTTGCTCGCCATGGACATTTCTCTTAATTAAACTATTAATCGATGGTGTCTACAGTCTTCTAAAGGATATCCTTGTAGAAGGCCCGTACCTTCCTGCAGAAGCACAAGATACCTGTTCTGGGCCTGACTGCATGGTTGGCGGTTAACATAGGACTTGTCCTTGTTTCTATTGTTCCCTTATCTTAATTATTTCCCGTTTTGGATAATTGTTTTCATTATATAATTTTTTTAAGGATGGGTTTAAAAGGTACATTTTCTGAGACTATATAGATGTAAAAGTCTATATTGTTCTTACATTTGACCCTATGCTGACTTCCTATAAAATTCTAGGTTTATAACCATTGTTTCTACGTATGGTGAAAATACGTTTATATTGTCTTCTAATATCTACTGCTGCTGAACTGGGGGGCCGGTCCCCATTCTGTTCCTTCACAGGTAGTGACCAGAAGTCACCTTGTGTCTGGAACAGTCTCAGGTCATTGGTACTGTCCTGTCATGATTTTAGTGGCATCCATTTAGCTACATATAAAATCACCCAGGACTCAATTATAAATTACATAGTGACCTTTTTTGGAAGTAATCTTGTTCTTTGTATTTCTGAAGGTTTACAAAATCCGTGTGAGCCACGTTTCGTTTACTGTATTTGGCACTTCAAGGCCCCATCATTTGAAGATTTATCTTTAACTCTTGCAAATATTCTTCTATTTATTATTATGATGATTATTATTACTTTACTTCATGTTCTCTGTTGTCTCTTTAATTTCAACTTCCTAACTACTGGAACTCTTGATCATATTACTTTTTATTTTACTGTTTTATTCCTCCTTCATATTTTCTGACTTATTACCTTTTTTGCTAAATATTTCAAAAGATATCTTGATTTTTTATCTCTAAAAGAATGTTCATTAATTTTTTTTTTAAATTCTCCCTTCTACTCTGAATGACTATTTCCTCTAAGCTTGGTCATTTCTGTATTCATTGAGATCCCTCGGTTTTTGTTCTGGTTTTATCGATATGTGTTGTAACTTGAGATGTCCATTCTTTTTTTTTTTTTACTTTTTAAAATTTTAATTGTTGGTCAAGTACAGTTTTCTGCCTTGTACTCCCATCCCAGCCCACCCCCCAGCCCTCCTCCCCTCCCTCCCATTTCCACCCGCCCCATTATTGTCCATGTGTCCTTTATACTTCTTCCTGCAAACCCTTCCCCTTTTCCCTGCAATTCCCTCCCCTCTCCCCTCTGGTCACTGTCAGCCTGTTCTCTATTTCAGTGTCTTTGGTTATATTTCGCTTGTTTGTTTGTTTTGTTGTTTGGGCTCCTGTTAAAGGTGAAATCATACAGTATTTGTCTTTCACCTCTTGGCTTATTTCACTCAGCATAATGCTTTCCAGCTCCATCCAAGCTGTTGCAAAGGGTAGGAGCTCCTTCTTTCTTTCTGCTGCATAGACAATCTTGACTCAGGTTAGCAGCAGCAGCGAGGTGAGTTTTTTTTCTGTTGCTGTGTGGGGAAGCTTTGCTCTCCCGTGGGCCCCTCAGCCCTCCACCTACAAGAGAATTTACTAGCAGCTCTGCTTATGCACGCAAGAACTTCAGCTCACAGTGTCCCTGTGCTCTGTGGCCCAGGGCGAGAGAGCAGGCAGGTGGGTGCAGTCACCTCAAACGCTAGCAGGGGCTGGGTTTGCTTGGAAACACTGAGAGCATGAGCTCAATTCTCCCCCGACTATAACAGAATATACACCATGTTCTGGGGATGCTGGCCACAGGATGAGTTACCACCCTGGGACAGGGGGCATGCGAGCCAACCAGACTCCTTGCAGACTCTCAGATGAGTCCGTTCTTTCTGCTCTGCCCTACACTTCTGCAATCTCTACCCAAGCAAAGAGTGGGTGCTGGCTCTCCAGGGCTCAGGAAACAAAGTCACTTCCACCATCGCTTACGGGTGTCTTCTGGGCCTGGTCCTCCTGGGTTCTAATGATGTGTCAACACACTCTCATTTCCCCCAGTCCCACTGCAGCTTTGACAACCTGGTGACAAACCAATGGCATCTAATTCTCTCTCTTCACTACTGTGCACTTAAACCCTTCATACTTTTCACCAATGCTCCAATGAGTTTTTAGGGGAAAGGCAAGAAACATTCCATCTTGAACTATTTTTTTTTAGTAAAGAATATTACTATTTAGAGAAAAAGCCCTCTTCTTAAAAAAACGTTTTATTTCCTTTCAAATACTAAAAAAAAATGTGAGTGCTATGTCAAATAAATTCAGGAAGCTGCTCTGCTCTGGGTTTCTCAGTCTCTAACAAGCCACGTCCAAGGTCAGTTTCCAAGAACAAGACAAGCTACGGTATTTCAAAACCTCTTACTCTTATGTGCTTATATAGGGCTAAAAAATAATTCTGTGCAAATATCCAAAGATACTAGATTTAAAAACTAAAATACAGTATGTAATCTTAAGGAACTAGAACTCACACTTGAATATAGAACTAAGTATCATTAGCCAACAATAAAGAACTTTGAGAATCCTGACATTTTGCACTAAATTCCAATTCAATTAAGTCTTATTAATAGCTTTACTAGTTCTATCACTATGTAATGACTTATGAAATTAGCCCTAGTTGGAGTAGCTCAGTGGATTGAGCATGGGCTGCAAACCAAAAGGTCACCAGTTCAATTCCCCATCAGAGCACATGCCTGGGTGACAGGCCAGGTCCCCAGTAGGGGGCTGCGTGAGAGGCAACCACACACTGATGTTTCTCTCCCTCTTTCTTCTTCCCTTTCCTTCTCTCTAAAAATAAATAAATAAAATCTTTAAAAATATATATGGCTTACAAAATCAGTATTTTGCTTACTACAAATAATTATAAAAATAGTGGATATTCAGTCCTCTAGGCTTCATTTTCTTTTTGCAGGAACTAAATGACAATATAGATAACCTCAGGTGACTCAGGGATTGTTTTAAATAATAGTGCAAACTTTGGGACTCTATTTACATGCCCCACACTTTTTTGAGATACGGTGAAAGTGCTTTCCTTATGAGATTTCTGTTTAGATTGGAAATTCAACCAGAAAACCTGGTTGACAGTATCTTAACATTTCTGGCTCCCGCTTTGCTTATTATCTGAAAGCACTGAGGAATCAGCAATAAGAAGGAAAAAAAGGTAGTGAAAAGGAAATTTTGCTTCAACGTCTTTGAGGTCCTAAAAGGTTTTGACACAAGATGAAATTTGAAGAAGAGGTTGGAACCTACTTTGGCTTACGTGTTCATCTTATTTATCCACTTGATCAAAAACAAACAGAACAGCAATACATGCATCACATTGCTATTTTCAAATTAAAGTTACTAAGTTAAATACAATGTGATCGTGATAATAGAATCTTAAAGTATATCACCTGTCAAACCTTTTGAAAACGTCCTAGCTGAGGTTTGATACAGATTTGTTTGCAATCAGATCGTTGCTTAATTGAAATTATCCTGAGCTCTAAACAAGGAACCCCTCTGCACAGAAAGCTACGGGCAACATCGTTAGTCTTGAGGGACTAAGTTTCCCTGTGTTTAAGAATATTCTTAAGCCTGGCTGTCATAGCTCAGTGGATTGAGCACGGGCTGTGAACCAAAGTGTCCCAGGTTCGATTCCCAGGCAGGGTACATGCCTGGGTTGCAGACTATGACCCCCAGCAACCGCACATTGATGTTTCTCTCTATCTCCCTCCCTTCTCTCTCTAAAAAAATAAATAAGTAAAATCTAAAAAAAAGAATATTCTTAGACAAGTAACCTTATTTTTAAAAGCATACTAAAAGCATTAGGTAGAAGGTGCTATTTTGAGTCATTTCATCACTCATGCCCACACAGATGCACAACAATAAAATTATCCAAAGCTAATTTTAAAGCATTCTTTGAGCCTAGATCTGGAAAATCTTAAAGTCTGGCCTGGTTAGCATGTAGACATAGGAAAACAGAAACGTCATGAACAGCCACCACCAAAATGAAAGCAGCCAGGGCGGGGAAACTTAGTTTCCACTGTGTTCTGGGGGGCTGAGCATCATGCCCCGCCCCCTCCAAATCGCTACTCCCTTCGCCCAGCTCTCCCTTGATCCGATGAATGTTGTTTTGTTTTGTGTTGTTATTGTTGTTGCTAGTAGTATTTTTAGAGTACTTTTGATTTCTAAAAATGCTTTTAGATACTTTATTTTAAAGACTGTTGAGCAAGGATGGTTATCCCCACATTATAGATGCCTCTTGTATAGCAGAGAAAACACTTGAC
Source organism: Phyllostomus hastatus (assembly GCF_019186645.2). Classification (NCBI taxonomy): domain Eukaryota; kingdom Metazoa; phylum Chordata; class Mammalia; order Chiroptera; family Phyllostomidae; genus Phyllostomus; species Phyllostomus hastatus. The sequence goes on along the minus strand of NW_025333607.1, from coordinate 18,219,171 downwards.
TTCAGAAAAGTCATCACAGATCAGTGACAAAGCCAGGCTTTGCACGGAGGTGCCTGGATCACTCCATTCTTTCCATGGCAACAGCGTCTCGGAGTAGCTATGGTCTCTGCATTTTCTGGTGTTCTTAATTCGCTGAGACCCGGTTCTCCCCTCTCGAGAGGCAGTCTGATTTACTGAACACGCTGCCTTAAAGGCGCCAGGGAGAAAGCTGTTCTGTTTTATTCAAGTTGCCCCGCACAATATTTTCGGAATACAGGCTGCATGGAAGAGAAGAATCTATTATTAATCTCCTGTAATCTGACGGGGAGACACAAATAATGCATGAAAAGGCTTGCTTGGAATACAATGCTGAGCACGTGGTAAGTGTTCAGCAATGGTGGGTGTCCGCATTACTTACGAATCAGGTTTCCACATTTACTCCTCAGACGAAACAAGAAAAAAGAAGTCTTCATCTTATATAATGAAGAAAGTAAGAGAGAGTTTCAGTATTATACATGATGACTCTCAGGTTAAATGTTTCAGCATTTGAGCTTTAAGACACAAGGGCCATGTTCTTTCTTTAATGGACTTGGGTGCCGGGAATGGCAATTTTCCAGCCTCTCTGAGCATTATCTGGGAACTTCAAAAAAAATGTTATTTCCAGGGTCCAGCACAGACATAAGGCATGGCCCACGTATCTGCCGACACCTTGTCTTCACACTTCTGAACCTCCAGAACTGTGACAAAATAAAGGTATGTTGTTCTAAGTCACTAAGTTCAGCCTAATTTGACATGGGAGCCCTAGAGGCTAACAGACCATCGCCTATGAGACCCAGACACTGCGTGCTAAATAAATGTCAGCTGCGATCCATTATCTTTAGGACACTGGGACACAAGTGAGCTTGCAGGAATAGAGGGAAACGTCCCATAAATCTCTTCCTCCTGGAAACTGGAATCATTTCTGTCTGCCTTTCACTTCGAAAGGAGGTTCTGCTAAGCAATCGCATGTGGTGGAGATACAATGTGTCAGGTCTTACGCACAGGACTGAGCGCTAAAAGATAAATACCGTAGTCCCCACCTGCACAGACTTTTGCAGAGAACAGACACAAGAGCCCATCCTTGTTTACTGAAAATGCCACGTAATTTTAACTGCAGAGACAGGCACGGGATGGTCTGGGGAGGGGGACAGGCAGGTCACCTGGCCCAGCCTGGGAAAGCGGACTAGAAAGAGAGCACCCGTAGGACGAAAGAGGGGACCCTGTCAGGCCTGAGACTCACACTCCATCCGTGAGAAGCCGGATCGCAGGAAGGAGGGTCGAAGGGGCGCTGTTGAAGAATCTGTAAACAAGATTTTATATAACATTGATTTTCTGTGTCCATACATTTCAAACTACCTATTCTATTCTAAGGGTAGATTTAAAGTCTTGGCTCCACTCCAAAAAAAAAAAAACAAAAAAAACCTAATTGCAATTTTGGCTTTAGCTATGTATGTTTTTGGCATTGTTCCTTCCCTTGTTTTTATTTTTTTTTTTACCTCCACAGTCCAAATTCCTACAATACACCAAACATATGCATATTTATGAACTAGATTAATGGCTTTTCTGATCAAAAACCACAAACACATTCGCCACTATTTTCCATCTACTCATTCAAATACATTTTCTTCAGCCGTTGTTGCTCAGAATATGACTTTTAATACATCATGAGGACTCAAGACTTAAAGATGCATATTTCATGCTCCCTAAGTGAGACCACTTTCTGATTAAATTTAAAGGATCCAGAATATTAGATACACTCATATAACGAATTACCCAACATGGTACATGAAGAAATGTGGACCCCAACGCCCCAGATTTCTCGGTTTGAATATAAGAGACAAGGTTAGACGTCGAGTGGTAGGTAGGTACCAGAAAGGAGAAAGATTAAAATGTGTTACCAAAGAGGGAAGGTCGCCATGGTAATGAGCAGGCGAGATGGCCGCGTGCCGGACACACAGTAGGGCGGGATGGAGGAGTGTGGTTTCAGAGCACCCTGCTCAACCTGCGACTCTGAAATACTAAGTGAGGTGCTGAGTGCACGGACAGGCTGAATGAACTTGAAAAGACTCATGACACCACGTGCCAAAACTCATAATGCTGATCAATCAGGACTGTACACCTTGGACCAGTCAGAGCCACACGAATTAGGACACCTCGTTTCTGTAGAATGGAACTAATTGGGAACCTGAGTGGGAACTTTCCGTAGAAAAATATGGACTTTTTTTTATCCCCATAGAGTACACTTTCCATTCCTGCTAGAGGCTGTGTCTCCCCAGGGTTGCAAACTGCTCATCTGTATACAGTCTCTCCTTGTTTTTTCGTTCTTTGGGCTCCAGTATCTTTTAGATTTGCTTACATATATAAAATAAAAACTGAAATAGACAATATAGCCAAGACTGTTATTCCTAAGAGAAAAACTACAGATAATATTGGCCATAATAAAATAAATACAACCAAAGTTCCAAAAAGCACCTCGCCATGCTCCAGGCGCTGTTCCGCACTGTAAACACACATCACTCCTTGAATCCCTCAAGACCCCTATCAGTACATGTTATTTTCCATCCCATTTCATGGGTGGAAAAGCTGAGACTTAGAGGAGTTAACGAAGACTCCAAATTTATGGAGCGATCTAGAAGCCTGACTTTGAAGTCCATCCTCTTGACCACTTGTGTCAGGTTTCATGTCTAGCTATAAACAAAGCAACGCCATTTTCCGCCGTCCAGCCATCGAAATTAAACACACAGATAAGGCCCAGGGTTGGCATTCTAATGCACTTTCAACAGGAATATAAATTGGTCTAGGCTTTTTAGAGGGCAATTTAGCAATTTATATCAGGTCCTTCTTTTAATCACTTAGACAAGAAGTAATGTTGGGACAAGGATATTTATCATAGTGTTATAAATAACAAAAATGTGATACAATGTAAATATTCATCAAAAGGGAATTGCTAAGATAACTTATGATATGTACACTTAAAGGAATCAGGAATCTCTTGTCTCATTAAACATGTTGTAATCAATCTATACTGACAAGGGAAAAATGCATGACTTACTGTTCTATGTACTATTTGCTTCTTCATATTTTTTCTTCAACTGTAGGCATTGCACTTTTTTTTCTTTTTTACTGAATCACTGAGGAAGATTTTAGAAAGAATAAAAATTGGATTTGCCTCCCAAGATAATTAGTCTTCATTCACATAGTCAAAAATATTTACCGAATCCTCACTATGTGCAAACCCTTTCCTGGCTTGAAGGACACAGCACTGAGGGGAAAGAAATCCTGGTGGGATTTTCGCCATCGGCAATATTCCAGCGCAGCTGGCTCTTAAACAAACCCTGCACAGTAAAAAATTCCTGTATAACTTGTGACTTTCCAAAAACTTTTGTACTAATAATCTACTGTTGTTAGAGCCTTACTGAAAACATCAACATTCAATTAACATAGTTTACATATGGATTAATTAGTGTAACCTTACAATACAGTAAGCTAGAGAAAATAAAATATTAAGAAAATCAGAGGGAAGAGTAAACTTACTGATAGTACTGTTCGGATTTACTGGAAAGAATCCGAGTACGAATGGGCCCTCAGAGTTCAAACCCTGTAGTCCAAGGGTTGACCGTAGGGTCCAAATCACTATTTGGAACAGGGGGCATTTTCTGTGGTTAAATTCATTTTTTTAGTGATTGGGCAAAGAGCTCTTTGAAGTTCTTTCTATGCTCAGTGTCTCAAAAGCCATAATTTAAAGACCAACACAATTTCTATTTGTTTTTTTGTTTGTTTGTCTGTTATTGTTTTTGCTGCTCCTTGAACTCCCTAGGGCAGTTAATTTGCCAGGAAAAGAAATGCAGCTGAGGAATAACTGTGGCATTTTGCCTTAAAAATATATTTATAGATGATCAGACATCTAAACTGTTAACTAACAGCTTATATTACAGTTGTTAATGCAATCTTCACTTTTTAATTAAGCAAATAATGGCAAAATATGAGGCACTCACAGCTGTGTGTGTGTTTTGTGTGCACTGTATATGAGACTGGAGAAAAGGGAACACAGCCGAGACGAAACACACTCCGGACTGTCAGAGGCTGTTAACAGTGGCTACATAAAGAACCTAAATAAGGGAGCACTTTCTAAAAACTTTCTTACACAACATCTGGAGCTGGCTCCAAGGGCATGAGGCATGCTTCTGCCCCAATATCTTCACGCAACCTGTGCTCTGGGTTCGATGCCAGGTGTTCCAACAACACAAGGACAGGAAGGGGAGTAAAGAGGTTCTTTTTCCAGATAAAGTCTTAAGGAGGTTTACTTGAACCTGTCCTGAACCATTGCTCACATTTCCATGTTGACCCCTGAGTATAAAGGAATACTGGTAAATGCAATCCTCCAACTGGGAATAGTGCCATCTTTTAAAAAAAGAAAAAGGAAAAGGAAAAAAAACTAGCATCTCAATAAAAATTTAGATGGGTGTAAGAGCTCCAGGACAGGAAAATAACCTTGTGCACATGAGTCCCAATGATCTGGGGTGATGTCGTTTTACAAGCATCTATATATGACTGCACCTACGGCAAACAGGAGTGTGTCCTAAGGTTCAGGTGTAAGATACTGCTTAAGAACAGCCAGGAACCATTTTATTAAAAAATAATTATTACCAAAATTCCGTAATTCAGCAACATTTTAAAGTTAAATGTGAATTATTTACTTGTTCAATGATCTTAAATGATTTTAAAGCCCCTCTGTGAATTGAAAAATTGTGTTTTGTGTCCGCAGAGAATTTTATCTGTAATCTTAATACTTGATGACCATTGTATATTTCAAACTTACTTTTTTCTAGTAATCATATTATTAAGTTTATTTTACTCTTCCTTTGATCTGATGGTATTGTATCTAATGATGCTGAAAGAAACATTTAGATTTCCAATGATTTCTCCATTTAGCAATGGTTAAGGAGCCGCCACTTCAAGCTCTGTTTCAGGAGATCATTATCACAGACGTGGCAAAGCACATTCCGAGTACAGTTTACTTGGCATCACTGGGTACCAAGTAGTACATTTATTTAACTTCTCAGCAGTTCATTGGCATCTTGGTGAAAAGAGGTGATGGAGGCTATTTAATTAACCTCAAATATTTCACTGGCATAAGAAATGGAATCGACTGCCAGAATCGTTAGCAATTTATAAGCTGAGTTCAGCAGCAAATGGTCATAAATCCAATCACATGTAACCTTTCCAGTAAGTGACACCAGTCCATTGAAATTTATTATGGGGGAAATCACAGGCTTTGACATTCACAGTAAATATCTAGAGCATTACGACTCAGCTTGCCAGAACCCTAGACATCACTTTGTAGCTAATGTACAGAGTTTTAAGATGCAGAAATGATGAATAAGAATGGAGTCGTTCCTCTGAGTGTTATCAAGAAATATGAGAGGTTCAATATTTGATAATGCTTCATTTTCTTCAATAGGACCAATGCACACTGCAGGGCCTCGAATGACAACCGTGACTACTGAAGAGTGGCATAGAACACTGCTGGGCCCCTTGGTGTGGTCCACAGACAGCCTGGGGCAGAGGCTGGCCTGGCAAGTTTCCACTAGGGACGCGTGACAGATAACCTGTGAAAGCGATCACGTTCCATTTTCTGCATCTTTAGTGGTAACATGAGGTTACGCTTCTAGGGGGTATACTGCAACTGATTTTAGAAGTTTGATTAAAGTATTGACAACATGATATAAGTATAGATGGATTTTAAAATAAGACTACATAAGTGTCGTAGTCTGAAGAATTTTGAAAAAAGCGAGGAAAGAGAATAACCAGATGACCACATTTGTAAGAGACTGAGGAAATTCCATATAAGTTATTTGACACGAACATTACTATGATCATTTCACATTGCTAAGTCCAGTAGACTGCCAGAATGCTCCATCAACTCTAGCCTTTCCAATAAATGACAAACATAATTATGATTGATGAGCGTGGTTAAGCATGTTCTTCAAGCCTGAGGCTTCACTTACTAGATATTGCAATCAGCACATGTAGCATAGACTGAGGAGTATCGGTAGCATTTTAGAACGACTCTCTCATACATCATATGGCAGTGTCCTGGAATTAACTCTTGCATGCTTATGTGATATCTAATATGTAATATTCCACTGAAGTAGCTAAACTTAAAAAATTGTATATGATTATGGATCATAATAGAGTTATTTCAAGTTGATTTTTCGAATACCAGTTCATAGTGAGTTTCCACTTGCAGTAAAGCCATGGACACAATTGTAGCGCACTTATATGCATATATTCAATTAAAGTGTTACCAATTTATAGACGGAAAAATCATTTAGTTATGAGTTAGAATATCTATTGTTCTTAGCGCTTCGGGTTCTGTGGGTCTTGGCCAGCACAGCTGGCCCTGTGCCGGGCTCTGTGATGCTGTCAGTCAGCTGTCGGGCTGACCAGCGGGTTAGCTGGAGGGCTGGAAGACCTTGAACGGCCTCGCTCACATCGCATCTGTTCGAGCGCCTGCTGTCAGCTGAGGGCATCCCTAGTTCGCGCAGCACCCACCTTCCCGAGGCCAGCTTGGATTACGGTACATGCTGGGTCCCCAGTGCAGCAAACCCCAGTGCGCAATCAGAGGTCAAGAGGCCGCCTGCATCACACTCGACAGAGGAAGTTCCACTCCAAGACCACACAAGCTAACAGAAGAAGTTTATTTTTATAATCTACTCCATACCCGACAATTCATTCTTTAAATTACTTACGTATCTCTAAGAGAGATGGGCTCTCAGGAAGAGAAACAGAAAACTGTCTATCCTTTCTGAATATTCACATAAAGAGAACAATAAATACTAATATCATGCTGAAAATCTTGATTATTTCTGAGAGTTAAGAATTATTTCTTGCCCTGGCTGGCGTAGCTCAGTAGATTGAGCGCAGGCTGCAAACCAAAGCATCGCAGGTTCGATTCCCAGTCAGGGCACATGCCTGGGTTGCAGGACACGGCCCCCAGCAACTGCACACTGATGTTTCTCTCTCTCTCTCTCTCTCTCTCTCTCTCCCCCTCCTTCCCTCTCTAAAAATAAATAAATAAAATCTTTTTAAAAAGAATTATTTAATTATTTCTTAATTCTTGATTATTATTGAGAGTTAAATAGTTAAAGTTCAAGACCTAAACCAAGTCTTGCACAGTTAGCTGAAGACTGGGATGAAGAAATTATCACAAACTCCCCCATGAAGTACACTCTACACACGCCCTCGAAGGGCTCTCTGTCACGCGACTATGACCACTTGACAGTCTTTAGTGGAATTCAATCCCCAGGCTCCAAAAACCTAGTACCCAGTGTTCTCCAGGATCAGGCTCCAACCATCCTCTCTAGCAGGAGATTTTACTCTTCCTTCTATCCAACATCGCTTTCTAAGGACACCACACTCTTATTGTAATACAGTTATTTTTAATACTGCTGTCCTGTACCCTGCATACTCAAGTGGTGAACCCTCCACTACCTGAAGTGTTACAGTGTTCTGGACTTGACCAAGCAGTTACCTTTCCCAGACTGGAGGGCATTCTCACACTACTCTGGAGCACCCTTGCATTTCAGCTTGAAGAACTCCTTTCATCTTCCCTTGTACGGCACGTCTCGTGGTGAGGGATTCCCTCCACTTCTGTTTGTCTGGGGAAGTTTCTCTCCCCTTCCTTCCTGAAGGGAGCTCTGCCTGGTCAGGTTGTCTTGGTTGGAAATTGTAGATGTTGTATTTTTCTAGCATATGTGTATGTGTTAACAACATACAACTTTAGAGTGCAGTGGCGGTGGCCACCGGATACTGTAGAGATGGATTCTAATTCCCTAGCCTGCACTACCTGCACCCCCGTAGAACTGTGTAGGGGCAGAAGAATGGGTGAAATCTCGGAACTCTTCCTCTGTCTTAGCGCCTGGCTCTGCTATTCAACATTGAACTTCCTTTCATGCCTCAACTACAGAACTTCCTTCCGGGATTCAAAACATGCTCAGCCAATCTTCCTTGTTTAGAATTATGCAATAATCATTATTATAACTCCCATGGGACATGGTTCTGGCTTATTTTTTTCTATACACACTCACTCATTTTTTGTGACATAAATTGGGGGGAAGAGGAAAAGGGTAGTTGGAGAAGGACCCCACAAGTTCCTACAGCAGGACAGAACACGAAAGGCCCTGGGAGTCGAGGAAAGGAGGGTGAAGACCCCCGCAGTGTGGGAGGAACGAGAGATGCAGTGAAGAACTTAGAGTCTGCGTGAACTCTCTGCCCCATCTTGGTGGCCGAGAGATGTAAGTAATCATTCATTTTCATGGGAACACTTTTCTGAGAGTGTGTCGCATGATCGTAACTTTACTAGGATTATGCCCTGTCATTCCAAATGTCTTTACTTTCATGACTATTTTCCTGAAAAGATTAGAGAGACCTAATCAAGCAGCATAATTTTTCCAACATTGGTAATGAAAGTTGGCGCCTTTCCCCAAATAATTCTCATACATAAATGTGCCATTTTTACAATAGTTAACATTTTTATCAATTAGAATTTTATGTTATATTTAGTATTGCATTAATTAATGGAAAACATTTCTCCATGGTTACCTCGAAAGATTTCCATATATAAATATGCAACTTACCATCAAAAAATAAACTATTATTAGATAGAATATTATGGATTTCATGATTAAAATTCTGGACAATATAAACTCAGTCCTTGATCTGAATGCCCTTGTTTTAAAGATTTAAATCCCTAAAATGATACAAGTTTCATTTTGGATATTTAATTTCCTTTTTCTTAAGTAATAAAATATGCATAAGTAATGTGGCAGAGGTGATGGTGAATGTCTTGAAAGAGATAATTCTTTGGAGAATAAAGATAGATTATAATATTAATGCCATGAGCTGCGAAGACCAAAGGAAGGAAGGACACACAGCTGATGTCCTGTGACTTCTCATGATATTTATTAATATAAACTCGATAGCTGTTCGGAGTTTGAAAATGATTTCATGATTAGCTGTCAATCATACATTAATATATATATTTCATACTGGTGGTTACTAAGTAACTTTGTATTTTAGGAGCTTTTAAAATCCAGATTCTTTTGTTACAATTGGCAGTAGAGTATCCAGGCTTAATACATAGAAATGTCTAGTTTTCTCCTAAATTTCCAAGTACTTCTGTGGTTAAATTTTAACTGCTGTGACCTCCATTGCCAGATTGCATCCCCAGCATTAGAAACTAATAGTCATTGTCGAATAAATCTGCAAAATTTAGGAACTGTATTTTTATGTATCTCATCTTTCACTTTTTAGCCCAGCCAGACATGCAGTACCCACCTCGACTGCTATACTGATCGCTGCACATTTATGTTGGTCTGTCTTCAAATGGTACTGCTTCCATTTCTTTATTGACTGACTACTTCTGTTTCCTTTTTCCGAAGGGAGACGGCCTTCTACATCTCACACTTTAAATGGACAGAGCGTTACTCGCCAACTGACCAGTAATTCAGGACTTCGGGGGTTTCTTCCTCAAGCATTAGCAACGTTCGTTCTATAGAGTTTGTGGCCCATAATTACATTGACGGTTCTGTGTATGAAAGGAGCGGCAGGGAGACATCCCACGCTTGGGGCAGGCAGCAGCGCCCAAGTGTCCCCCGTCCGTGGGCCAACACCCCAGAGAGGGTTCCCCGGGTTACCCCCGTACGCGAACAAATGAAGCAGCAGCAGAGAAATGTAGGTGGGACAACATGTTTTGTCTAAAATTTCATTTCCATCCCTGACTGGGGTGGCTCAGTGGGTTGGGCATTGTTCCACAGACCAAAGAGTCACCAGTTTGATTCCTGGTCAGGGCACATGCCTGGGTTGTGGGCCAGGTCCCCAGCTTGGGTGTGTGTAAGAAGCAACCAATCCATGTTTCTCTTGCATACCAAGTTCTTTTTCCCTCTCTTCCCCTCTATAAATAAATAAACAAACAAACAAGCAAATAAATAAATAATATCTTTTTTTTAAAAAGCATAAAATGGCGTTTCCAAAGCCCACTGCAGATTCCCATGAGTGAGGCTGTGGCACATGAATGTACACAGACACAGCCTGGCACGGACAGAGTCCAGCCTGGCATCTCCCACTGTCCCCCCCCACAGAGCGCGCAGACTCCACTACACGTAAGCCGAGGAAAGGCCAGTCTGTGGAAAGCGGCACGGGCAGTGAGAATGACCGCCCCCTGCAGCTCACAGCCCCCACGCCAGGCGCCCACCCCAGCACTCCCCGTGCTGGGTGGACGGGAGGCAGCCCGTAGGATTCCCTCGCCCCGTCCCTAACGTGAGGAACATTCGGCACCTCCCTCCTCCCCTCCCGATCCGAGCCAGTGTGGTCTCCCTGAAGGCCACGGCAGTAACTAACTCCCTAGCCTGCCTCTGCTTCCTCTCCTACCCTGCAGCTGACAACCAGCTCCTGCCATGGCCTCAAATATATACCCACAAATCCCACAGTTTCCCTGGTCGTTAGGGGTGGAGAGCTTCTCATAACAATACAAAGACACCTAGAGTTAATGTGTTCTACAGGGTGTGACCCCAGGTGACTTCTCTAAATATATGTCCTACTCTTCTCCCAGGGGACCCGATGCTCAGGCCACATCGGTCTTCCTTCTGCTGCTCAGACACTGAGTCATTCTCCTGTCACCAGTGTCCCTGCAGCTGGACTGGTCTCAGTCTGGAATGTTCCGTTCATGCATATCCCCACGGGTCATGTGCTTGAGGCCCCTGCTCCAGAGTCACCTCCGCAGGAAGCTACTTGGACAGCCTTCATTCCACTAACCCTCCCCCCTCTGCTCAGCCCCTGATGTTCACAGTATTTATGACTATGTGCAATTTTTACATTTATTCCTCGGTTTATTCACCTATTGTTTAATTATCCCACCAAAAATTAAATTTCATGAGGAAGTTTAATTCAGATGCTTATTATGATTTTTGTTTATGCACCTCGGTTCACTGCACTATTCTCAGCTACTCTAACAAACCGCACGTGTTTCAGCTAAAAAAGTATCCTCTGTGGACCGGGTGACCTAGCCGCCTCGAAAGACGAGGACAACTGAGCATCAAGTTTCCCCAGCTCCAGCTCTCATCCCCCACACCAGGAGCAGATACTCCAGCACGTCTAAGAAAGGTCGTTTACCCATTCGGTGAACTGACAGTTGCATTTTAATTGTAGGTAATCTTCGTCATGCCAATGGGGAGTTGAGATTAAGGGGCTTTCAAGACAGCCAAATGGAAATGTGGCTATGAGTCTGGGCTCACAGAGAGGTTTCCACCAAAGATACTGATCTGGTAATGACTGGTGTGCGGAGGGTTAGGAGAGCCCTGGTTTGAACAGAATGCCCCAGAGAGAGGGAGTGGGAGACGGAGACCAGAAAGAGGAGGCGGCCCAGAAATGGGCCTGCAGAACGCTGCCTGTCAGCGGTGGAGAAGGATACGGCCATAAGGGGAAGTGATGGTGGCCAGGGAGCCGGAAGGGTAATAGAAGCAGCCACTGAAGTGCTTGCATTGGGAGCACACAGCCAAGAGTGTTGCAGACCGCTCAGAGCCCTTTTGCAGCGAGGACTGAAAGATGCCCTTCACCTCCGGCCCAGTTCTAAGAAAACCTTTCATCCTACTGGCGTGGAATTCTGTCACCGGCCAAAGGCAAAACACCACTTACAGCTGGAAAATGCAGAGTTGGACAGGCGTACAAGAAGACTCGTTTCTTTAAAAAGTCAGCAGGAATAATAATATTGTCTGAAGTTCCACCATTTTCAATAGTTCGCTTAAGCAAACTTAGTGTCTGCAGAAGGCACACAAATTCATATGCATAGCTTTTCCATCTTCATTAAAATGTAAAATCATTAGGAGGGGTATTAACTTATTAATGAAAATGCTTGATTAGTAATCAGAAGCGTTTTCATGGAAATGACAACAGATGCGTATTAGGTCCTGAGACAGAAGAAATACTGCAAAGCTAATCAGTTTAGGTGGATTATTCTCTCAGCGATGTCTGTTTTTAATGCAGAGCTCACAGGTCTCGGAAACAGACTAAAATGATAAAATCTAAAGGTTTACTTTAAGGGAAATAAGAAAGTAAATCAGTAGATTATAGATTCTTCTCCGTGTACACCTTCACCTTTATTACAGGTCAAACATGAAGTGGCGGTGGAATTGTTTAGGGGGTAAGCAGACTTTCTGTACCCTTGACCTCCCTGCATCAGTATTTGAGAATGATAAAATACCGTGTTATTATAAAAACAAATAGGAAATAATCCTTTATGTCATGCATCAATGCCATACTATGGCATTAATTAATTGCAAGTGAAATATACTGCATTTTTTCTGGTGGCCATAGTAACTTTCATTTGGCACCATATTAAAATTTCAGAGAAACGGTTGCATATCATTGACGGGTTTTGAGATCAGAACTTAAAATTACTACGTTAGAGGTTGTGTCTTGTTTAGGAACAAATATTGCCTGGGTAACCCAGTCCAAATGTTTTATTGAATTACATATTGTGTTTATACAATCAAAATCATACAAAAATAAAATCGATCACAACGTAAGAGGCAAGAAACTAAAAGATGCCTTGTTAATGTCCTTTCCCATAGTCCAGAAATCAAAGCTTCTAATAGAGAAAGCGTTATTCACCTTTGATTTTAAAAAGCTTCCCACCCCTCACACCACATCCCGGGTCCTCCCTGTGGAACACACCCTGGACAGCTAACAGCTGGACTGTGAATGACCCCGCATGGCCCCCCAAGTCTTGAAACCTACTCACGAACACCGGCTGGTGAGGGCCTCTCCTGCGGCGCATCTCCGGTGCAGGTTCAAGCATCTTCGTTTTTCACAGCCTCCCATTTCCTTGATTACAATTTGTGATCTTTGAAACTTTCCCTCTACTGCACACACACACACTAGTTGCTCAGATTGGAACTGTTTTCTTTCTCTTTCTTTTGTAAGCACTGCACCTTACTCAGTGAAAAACATTAATTTTCAGAAACAGTGCAATCCAATCCCCCAGGAGGAAGGAAGGGCATTATTTTCTGACTAGCCCATACTTCAAGGAGTCAAAACAATAGGCCCAGCAATTCACGTGATTGCATAGCTATTGTGAGTTCACTTCCTTTGTTTCTGGTCTTCCAAAGAGGCCCTTCAGAACCTAGCAGGAATTAGAATGAGACACATTCCTGGACATCGGTGGCCACTTCTTGGGCTACAAACACAGTTATTTCTCATGATGCCCCGTCCATTTCGTGTTCGGGCTCTGGAGAGAGGGAAGGCTTTACTGCCGTAGTCACACATGCCTTTTCCGCACGTAAGTAAAACTGAAACTCCAATTCCCCGACATTTTAAAACACGTTCTAGGCTCTGTGGGGCAGAATGGTATTGGGTAAAGAGCATAAAAGACCATTGCAGTTTGAAGGTGGAATTCCCTTTCGGTCACTATACTGCTGGGTGTGACATCACTCATCGGTAGGACTGATCCACTCATTCCTCCTTCCGCCATCGACCGATTCACTCAGACTGGCCTTTTGCTCATTGAAAAACAAAAAAACAAAATGCAACTTTGCCTACTGTTCCTGAGTTGTTTATACATGAGTGATGAGAGTTGCTGCAAGCTCCCTTTTTTACATTTTCTTCTATGTGATTTGCACAAATTTACACACTCGAGTACTTCAGCTCTTCTCGCTGCAGGGGTTTAAGTTCTGCATTTCTTTAGTGTTTTCCTTCTACCTCCCACTTCCAGCAGCGCCCCCCAGTCCCGCACAGCACGCCCTGCAAGTCCCCCGAGCGTTCCCTCTCTGGTCAAGTCACTTCACTGTCATTGGAGTCTGACGTCTGAGACGGCAGACAGCAGCCAGGAGCGATTCCGAGGCGCTCTCTGCTCATTTCACTTGCTGGCACAATGAGGGGGTTTCGTGTTTAAAATTCACAAGCCATGTTGCTGAGGCAGATGTCGGCCTGACTGCGTACAAATCACCAAGATGGTTTTGAAATACCAGTTCTCAATATCTCGGTAGATCTGGGGTGCCATCCAAGAGCCTGTATTTGTCAGAGCTCTTCCAAGTCGTTCTGACCCTGAGCCAGACGTGGGAGCCCGGGCCGTCCTCCATGTGCCACCTAGAAGATCACGCTGCTCTTGGTGGCTGCAAGGATTAATCTACATGCACATGAATTCCGAGGTTGGTCACTCACTATCGATGCGATTGTGGCCAAGTAATTTAACACGTCTATGCTTCCGTTTCTTCAATAAGAAGTGTTTTGCAAGGATCAAGTGAGTTAAATTCATGCAAAATGCTGAGGCTTGTAACTGAGATATAAAGTTATTTTACTTGTTTTTAAAATTAATCATTCATTTATTTTTCAGTCATCATTTATTAAGGACTTATAAAGCATCGAGCATAGTGTCGTCACACTTGGGGATGTGTAAATAAAGATCACCCGCCCCCTTGCTATCATCCCTGAGTGTAGTACGGAGAAGTGATTTGTAAATTCATAATTAAAAGTGGTATGTTTGGATCAAAGACCTAAACATAATAGTTAAGACTATAAAACGCTTAGAAGAAAACAGAGAGAGAAAGCTTTATGGTATGGATTTGGCAATGATTTCTCGGATATGATACCAAAAGCACAGACATTCAAAGCTAGATAAATTGGACAACATTGAAATTATAACTTTTGTGCATCAAAGGCCACTATGAACAGAGGGAGAAAGCACCTCACCAAGTGGAAGTACAAATTTAAAAATCATTTATACCTGATGAGGAGTTAATTTCTAGAATATAAAATGAATTCCTCAACTCAACAACAAACAATAAAAAAAAAGAGCAAGCTAAATGTCTGGAATTCTAACAATAAAATAAATGTCTATAGGCATAAAAATCAGGGGTGGAAAGGATAGGAAAGGAGTCATTAACTTACTTCTGTTCTTGCTGTGAGTCGCTATTGATTATGCACTCTAATAAAAGGGAGAAGTATAACAATGACCTATCACCTCATACTCCTAAGGCCGGCATTAAAAAAAATCAGAAAATAACAATTGTTAGTGAATATGATGGCTAATCCAATATATCAACTTGGCTAGACCATAGCACCAGGTATTTTGTAAAACATTATTCTAGATGTTTCACACAAGGTGTTTCTTAGATGAGATTAACATCTAAGTCAGTAGACTAAAACGAATGTCCCTCCACAAAGTGGGTGGACCTTCCCCCATCAGCTGAAGACTTTAATAGAAAGATGACTGACTTTCCCTGGAGGAAGAGTGAACTCTGCAGCATCAGCCCTCCCCTGGGTCTCTGACCTGCTCGCCTATTTTGCAGATTTTGAACTTGCTTGCCTCCACAGTTGCGTGAGACAATTCCTTAAAGCTAATCTTACATTAACTCCCATGCCATACACCCATGCACACAGGAATATATACATTCTGTAAGTTCTCTTTCTCGGAACCCTAATAGCTTGACAATGTGGAGAAACAACTCTTGTGCACTGCTGGTGGGAGTATAACGTGGTCTGGTGACTGTGGACCCCCAAGTTCTGGCAAGGAGTGGTCCCAAACTCAAACCACAAATGAATCTGGGTGGGAACTGAGTATCAAGAAGGAGAGAGAATGAATATAAACTGTTTAGAAAGTTGGTTTTGAAGGTAAAGAGTGTTAGGGAACTCTCCAATAGGGAAAAGTTCACCCAGTTTCTGGAGACAAGATTTGGGTGTGATTATAGGCTCACATCAAAAGTCATTGGCGAGGAAGATCTGGGAGATCGAAAGGGTGTTGACAGCCAATGGGGCCACATCTGCAGGGGGAGGGGATCCAAAGACCCCTGTGAGTGCAGAGATCAGCCCTGAGCAGGAGGAACACCCTTCCCTGGGCGCACAGGTATTTGTGCACGGGTGGGCGTACATGAGAATGAGATCATTAATCCCTAATAGCCTATATCATCTTTACACAGCAGACAGAAGGTACATGACCACCATTTAAAGGTTGAGGAGGACTTTTTAAAGATCAAACTGAGTGGCAGTCAAGGCAGATCAGAGTGAGACAAGACGCGCTCCACCCTGTTTACCTTGAGCCTCATTTGGGTGCATTAAACCGCCAGTCTACCTGGGTTTCACATAACATGGTAAGACACGTTGCCTCATTCGCTTCCTTCACAGGACATCGAGGATAACCTCCATCACTTAAAAGACACATAAACAAAAGCAAGCTTTCAGAAGAATGGAAACTATAGTCGGTCAGGGTATACTGATGGAAAATAATTGTTAGATTAATCGAACTGTACGCAGTTCTTCCACCCGTGAACGGCCATCCTGTTTGAATGACGACAATGACAGTTCCGGATGGAATAAAATTCAGAACAACCCAGACAGAAAAGCAATTTTCTGACTGCCCTACAAAAAAATTAATAAATCACACAATACAGGACGATTGCTTTCACATTATCCAGGACTGCATTATTCCACTGCAAGTCTGTGTTATTCAATTCTTTCGTAGCCTTTAATAATAAAACCTGCAAGTTTGTAAAGTTAAGTGAGGAATACATCACTATCATTTCAGGCCCGTGGTGTTACAAGTTACGAGAAATGCCTGGAAGCATCCCACTTGGGCCTCTTCAAAGGCAGCTTATTTCCCCCTGTAAAGGCCATAAAATAGAAAATGAAGATAACAAATGTTTCCATTTGTTCCCTAGACAGAGTTTAAAACAAAGGTAATCCATAACCATAAGATAAAACATGGCAATCGCCTTCTTTAAGATATTCACATCGAGGAATATCTGTGCAGTTTCATTCATTAGGCAAATGTGAAAAACAGTCTCTTCTTTCTCTTGCAAGTAAATTTTATTCAAGCGTGAAATGGTAGGGATCTACATTATCATGCACCCTTATGTCCTGTTTTAAAGGAGACACGTGCAAAGTAACCTGTTGTCTTAACCTAGCCGGCCATTAACTAAAACCATTAGACTCTATTCGGTGCTTTTACCAGAAAGTAACAAGCACACATACTTTCTCAGACTTTTTGCTGCTCCCCAAATCTTTGCTTTCTAATCTAATGTGCTGTGCTTCACTTTACATCTCCTGAATGACAAACGATGTTGAGAACCTTTTTATACGCTCGCTCTCCATCTGTTTATCTTTCTTGGTGAGATGCCTGTACAGATCTTTTGATCATTTTAATTGGCTATTTTATTTTCATGTTTTAATTTTAAAAACTCTTTGTGTATCCAAAAGGATACACATCTTTTATCAAATACACGTTTTGAAACTATTGCCTCCTAGTCTGTGGCTTGTCTGTTCACTTTCTGAACATTGTGTTACACAGACCGGAACATAGAAACATTCTGAGAGTCTGTGTGAGTGTGTGAAGGAAAACAGGATTTTTCCCCTTCACTATCCCCACGACTTAGGCAAACGGCCACACAGTCTGCTCTCATCAGCACCGAGAGAATTTTAAGAGCCAGTTTCACCCTTGGGTTCCTTAGGTCAAAACTCGGTGTCTGGCCCGAGAAAGGCGCAGCAGAAGACATGTAGGGCCGGGCATCCTTCAGATCAAACCTCCTGGTGAGCCTGGACATCGAAACTGGCTCCTGCCCCGCCCTCAACTCCCTCAAACACCGGCAGGCCTTCTGGCTAGTGTTCTCACTTTCGGTTTCCATAGCACTGTTTTTGAATATCATTTGTTGGTTCGATAAGTCATCACTGCTTCTGTAGCAATCAGAATACGAATACGAGTAGTTCCAGGTCTGATCCTCATGACACGTGAGCATGCCTTTCCCTTTCCCACCTGCTATCTAATTTTAGACAGCTTCCCCATGCTACTGACGTTATTATGTGTTCTGTATTCGATACGGCGCTTTACATTTTGAAAATAGTCCAAGTTACATTATTTTTAGTAGTGCCCTTAGGGGTGAGGAGTAGAAAAATCTTGCTTGCAGGTTATCACTGAGACAGACCTGAATTATCAGCCCCAAGTCCGTAAGTCCCATGTAACATGTCAACTGTTGTCTAGATAAATTGGAAAAGACTATTAGGATAGATACGTATAAAAAAGCCTAGATGAATTGTCTTCTCATTTAACGTTATGCAAATGTTTCTGCCGTCCCAAACATTAATTTATTATTTATTCAAAAACGTTTATTGAGTCTCTACTAAGGACACTGCCTTGCGGGACTGACACCCGGCAGGGGTGGGCAAACGGATGTTTAACAACTGGCTTTCCTGGGAGAAGAGAAGCCCTCATTTCAAGCATTTGCAGTTTTCCGAGCTAGAAATACTTTCAATATGATGGATTTCAAGCGATCAGGTTGAAGTTCACTGAATGCCAAGTTTAAGAGGGATGTGCACAGTCAAGGCTGGAAAGCGGGGGCGGGATCCGGCCCCGGCGCGCAGCTGGCAGAGCCGCGAACCCGGAAGCAGAAAGATGACGTGGACCAGACGCTGCGTGGCTCGAACCCCGGACCGGAGGGTGCGACACACCAGGTGAGAGGGTTCTGGGAAACGGCATAAGCGTTTCAAACAGGACGTGCTTAAATCCTCGGCCTTTCTGACTTCAAAGCAGATGAAAAGTATCTTAACGAGTTTTGCTGAATTCCTTTTTCTCTTCTAATTTCTAGCACGTTGCTGACATGTCACAATTTAGGGGGTTTTCTTGCTACTTGGACATCTTTTAACTTTCCAATTGATTTTTCTCATGCAGCAGCTTTTCTTATTTTTATTTTCATTTGTCCATAGAGAATTATAAATCGGCATCTCACAGTTTGTCAATAAGACATCTATAAGCCAGTCCACTACCAGGAAAGATACGGGACTAAGGCCTAAGGTGGATTCTAATTAGCATTTAACTAAAATAATCACAGAAAACACTTCTTCACAAAAAGCCCATTGCAAAGCCTTAAAAGAAGTGAAATAACTTCCAAGTTCATTTCGATCGAAAAGCGGCTGCCAATTTCCCCAGAACCCAGCAATGGGGCGGCATGACTTCCCTGTTTCCCATGGCAGAAGAGGAGCAGTAATATTTACCCACCGAACATGACCTAGTTTGATCCACCTGCTTCCCTGCCTAAGTCTCTTCCAGAAATTCTCGGCCGAATCCACTGCTTCCTTGGACTCACACTGAATTATACGTAGGAATATTCTCCCCCCATAGCTGCTCAGGGTGGCAAGATTCAAAACAAGGTTCACAGCAGCGTATATGTATGTTCAATGTTAGCCAATTTCATTTTAGATCTTCTAAACATTTTTTATTGGCTCTGCTCATATATGGGAGATTATTTGAGCTCTTGTTCATGCCTTCCTCCTTGGTTGTAGCTCTATCAAGGGGTTTTGTGGCTCAGCCTCACAAAAGGAGGACAATAAACAGCAATTTCTTTCACCTTGTCATCTGTTCTAGCTTGAGAAACACACAATGCATTTTTAAATTTGGTGTCTGCCACTATACATTATCGGAGATAAATGCCCACACATGACCGAGTTTTCCCGTCCTATTTGGTATGCTGATAATTCAGGCTGTCTGCTTTATCATCATTGTAACTGGTCGAGGCCACCAAAGATCAATGGGAACTTGAAATTAACTGCAGGTAGCTATTCGAGAAGAATATTGCTGCAGGTGTAAAAACGGGCATGTGGTTATAAAACACAAAAGTCAATTTCACTGTATTATATCATGCATACGTCCTCAGAATTGCTTTATCAATATGTGATATGTGGCAAAAATAAGTAAAATAAACAAGAAGCATTCTCCTTTTCTCTTCTGTCATTTCATATTAGCTTTAATGAAAATGCTTTGATTCAGTATTTCCTGTGGAGAATGGGGGAAATATTTCCCTGTAGGTTTTGTTATTCAGTGGTTATGAAGGTGACACTGGATAGATGCATTCTTTTTCTAAGAGATTGATTTCACTATTATCATTCTTTAGTAAGTGGGATTCATAGAACTGTGTTTTATCTAGGCCATTCAAAGTGGGGGGTGGGGGAGCTTGATGAAAGATTTAATTATTTATTGGGAAAGACTAAAAAGATGTTTTATAGTTTAAGAAGACACAGTGTCTTAATAGAACAAAATATTTACCTCTGAGATGCCAATGAACATGGAAAACAGGTATAGTGGACTTTAATCTTTAAAGAAATATTTTGTGATATTGCTTATATAAATCAGAACAGAGTTTGTTACTTCCTCATGTTTGATCTATATGAGATAAAAGAAATTATAAACCAGCAAGCCAATGTAAACCCCACATAAGTTTAGAGTTGTAGAAAAATCAGTAGTTCCAAGGCATATAGAGAGAAATCGCTAAGGAAATGTTACAGTCGAGCAGAGTGAAAGATACACGTGTTTCCTCTGAATGCAGGAAGGAGCCCAAGAGTCCGTATTTGGCACCCACCCAGGAATTACAGAGAACTGCACTTTCTAAAGTCCACGCCATTAAGCTTGGTGACTTTTACAAAACCATAAATAGCAGTGATACTTTAACTTACAAAAAAAATACTAGATGGTTAACAAATAAGAATATGAAAGGGACTGTATTGTAACTCTTAATAATCAAGTAGGCATTTGTGATGGTCAAGGAGAAGTACATGAATTAAACAATCTGTAAAAACAATCCAGTAACACGTTAAGAAATATCAGGTGTACAAGTATATTAACTGGCTTTAAAGTTCAAGTATATCTAAGCCAGTGTAAAGGCAAGCAAATTAAACAGATAATAAAAGCCATTTCAAATCCTCTGTGGAATGATATGGGTTAAATTTTGGTTGAAATTCCTTTGACCTTTATTTCTTCTTGTTCCTTCGAAAGAAACAACAGCACTGATGTTCAGGTTCTAGGACACTATTCATAACTGGAAGTACTCTCTGTGTGGTAAAAGGTGCACGTGTGTGTGTGTGTGTGTGTGTGTGTGTGTCCTGGTGTGTCCATCACACCTTTGGATGTCTACCTATTCATTTAGCCAAATAATGGCAAGCTCCCAAAAGTGGGATTTGAGATCATGTGTCACGGCCACTTTGGAGTGAGTACTAAAATCACGTTGTCGGAACGATATTCCCCAGAACTCCGTCTGACTGAAGGATATTAACAAATGGCCCGATAATAACCAAGCAGCGCCTCCCTGTGGCTCCCTGTGGCTCCCTGTGGCTCCCTGCGCAAAGTTTGAGAGACGGGGGCGCTCTCATTCTCGGGCCAGCGGGCCAGTAGCCTCAGACTGAAGCTGCATCCCTTCTTTTCCCGCTTCAGCTGCTAATGTATGCGTGTGCCAGCTTGCTCATTAGCACTTTCCTGACTCAGATGCAGTCTCACTCGCTGATTTTCGGGCGCCGGGTTTCAGAAAACGTTCCAAGAGTAAGAGGAGTTTGCTCCCTCATTATATCATCACCTTAGAATTTTGCAGAGGACTCGCATGCAGATCGGATCGCTGAAGCCCGACACCTCATTAGAATGAGGACTAGAAACAACATGAGTAGTGAGTGGTAGAATAATGACTTAACTGTTGGACATTTTGTTGACAACGTGCTGGCATCTTGTCAAGCAGCTGGTGCCCTGGTGGTGGTGAAAATTTTGGAGATCCTAGAAATCCCTGCGGCTCATCTTGCGTGGGGCACAAAGTCCACAGGCAAAACGCCTCCTGCCTCTCCATTTCCCAGGGAAGAAAGGGCCAAAGGGGAAGAGTCACATACGGCGGATTCGCATCCACTAAACGGCGGCTGCTTTGATTGGGCCTCCTGTAAATATACACACGACTGATCCGCACAACAGAGCGCGTGGAAGGGGGCCAGGAGGAAAGAGAGTCGGTCTCTGCTGTTAACTTGCACATTGGCAGCTACGGAGCAGGGATCCTGGCTTCCGGGGTCAGACGCCAGGGCCCAGGTCTCTGGCTGTCTGTCCACTGGAGGTCAGGACAGATGCGGAGCGAACTCGTCCATCCCCGTTCTGGCCAGAGACAGAAATGGGAAATGACTGAAGAGTCCCTGAAGGAAAAATGGTCGTGAAATTATACAGAGTGAAACAAGCATTTTATTAGACTCTCGTATCTCAAATATTATTAGACATGCAGGATTATTTTACGGTAATAACAGAATATCAAAATAGGGCGCACTGGCCATATACACATGTAAAAATACCTACTAAGTGAAAATATTTACAGTTGTGTTGCAGTCAAAACTAAATTTTATTTTCCCTTATTTTCAATTTCTTTAAAGTGGTTTTGAACCTACAGTTCTAACTCTTGCCTCAAATACTAGTCAAGCAGTGGACATTAATATATAGCTTCTAGTAACAAAAACTTATTTATTTGAAATGCCAGGTAAAAAACAATTACTGCAAGAATAATTTTACCTTATCAAGATTCATTTCCATTTGATCTACTTTAAACACAATAACTATTCCTTTATGCTTTTTATGTCTCAACTTCCCCTGCATTAACATGTTCATAATTATTACTAATAAAATCCATAAATACTGACAGAGTTGGTATGCCCTATATCGCAGCTTAGAGTGAAGGTGTCATCTCATGTGTTTTTAGTAGACTAGGCATCAGTAGATACAGTCTTATAAAAACATTAATAAGTAAAGCATGTGGAAGTGAAGATTTTTAAATGACCCGAGCCCAGACCTCCACGCACTCAGCCGCTTCCCGTCCGTGAAACTGGGAGCAGAGAGCTACTGGTGCGGTGGAGAGAGTGGATATAACAAGTTCTAGTCCTCTCTCTGTCTTTCAAAAGTGTGGAGCTTTCTACGTACCCTCGATGTCCTCCCCAGTGGGCCAGTGTGCGAGGGGGGAGGACGAGCCAGGATGGAGACAAGTAAATCAGAACATCCAGTGAAAACACGCCGTACAACAGCGTAAGCATTATGTGTACTAGTGCATTTAAAAGGGTGTGAACCGCCACAGGTGAGACTCTGACAAGAACACACTAGTGGGCCCGGGGCACCCTCCACACCTGGCACGGACTTGCGCGGACTAGTCTCTGCTCATTACTCACAACTGTGCTTGCTGCCGGGTACCCTGCGAATGACAAAATAATAATGATGATAATTAAAAGCAATTATGCAGGGGCAGATGGTTTTAGAGCGAAATGCCATGCTGGTTAAACCTTAGAAGAAATCTCATTTTTAAAAAAAAGAATCTTACTCTGTTTCCTCAAAGAAAATACGAGAACTCTGTTCAGCACTGTGTGTGTGTAGTCATGTTGTTCTAATGTTAAGATGAAAAAGAAAAATGGGTGTTATTCTTGATATTGCCCGGAATGCTCATCTCTGCAGAGGACAGCATGTTTCAGTTCGAGAAATGTCCCCCGCCGCTGTGCCACCCGAGTCTAAGGATCAGACGGTGAAGAGGACGTGGTACATGGCACAGCACGAATGAAACAATGATCAACTCAGGTCTCCGGGACTGAACGGCATACACACAAGCATTCAACCTGAGCGTAAGTCGATCTTCTAAAAAACATATTCAATCACAGGCATGTGTAAGGGCTATCAATACAAACGCTGCACTGATGTATCATTCCCCATTAATAAAACACATTGCACTTGACTCCTGTCGTCTGCCCGACCCCGTTCGTATATGGCGCAGGTAGAATTTCTTAGCCTCAGCGAGGAGCTGTAGCGGGGTGATTCAACCTGAGATCATTCGGTTTTTCAGTTCTGCTTCAACTGTGTAATTGCGCTTTCTTTACTCCTGCGATTTCGGTAACATTAGGGATGTCTACAAGGTGCCTTGGTAACCTTGCCCTCCCCTGCCATTTGTGCAGGAGTCTGTTCCGAAGCCCACTGCTCCGCCTCGCCCTCTCCACTGCTCATCACTTCTGCTAGAAGCGCAACAGCACGTGGACGCTGCCACCTTTCCCTGCGTCGGCAACACACCACATTGCCATGCAAGAACTGCAGGCAGGACCAGGCGATGGGCTCCGACAGTAAATGCGAACGTCATTGCAATCAACACGGATGGGCATCAGTCTTCATGAGTGTTACCTGTGCAGCCTTAAATCCACGGGGTAAATATTGGTCCCCATCCGTCAGGCCGGACAGAGGCTGGTAGATCTGAACAGACAGGCAAACCCGGAGAGAGCAATATCTGATTCTGCTGACTGCGGGAAAGAACTTGCTTCCTTCACGCCGTGAACAACATATTAGATGCTGCTTCTTTCACTTTTCTGTCAGAGGTGGCTGACATATTTTCACTGGCTGGCATCTTTTTTGGACATTATTAATGTTTTCGTTTTCCTTCGGTCAAAAGATGCCCATGATGAATTTTAACATACAAACTGCAGCACTTACGTTACCACCCAAGCTTTACCATTGATGCCAACCATGCTACTCACTGCCAGTGTGCCCACGGTGCCATTGGAAACTGGATACGCCGAAATTAAATACAGGACGCACGGTAGATGGTGTCAGCGAGAACGCACTGCTAACAACGCTATGCTTTATCAAGGGCCAACACAAAGTTATCGGCCCCACAAATAAGCCTGACTTTGCCACCCTTTGCTTGCTCCCCACTATTTATTTTCCTTGAAATTATCATATCATTTTCACATAACAGGAAAAGCAAAATGAGCAAGCAATGTCTTCAAATATCCAAAGCTGTCATTTTACTTTGATCCGTACAACTGCTAATTTTTGTTGTGTAGCCAAATATCCCAAATCTTAGTGGTTTAACAGGACATGCAGTTGTTTACAGTTCTGTGGGCCAGCCACTGGGGCTCAGTCCCACTGCGATGTTTCAGTTCTGCTCCCCGGGTTGCTGGCTGGGCTCATTCTCACAGTAGTAGTCAGCTAGCGACAGAACAGCTCCCTGTGTGTCTGGCACTGGGGTGGGGACGGGGGTACATGGGCACCCCCCTCAAAATCTAGCAGGCCAGTCTGGGCTTGTTCACATAGTGGTGGTGACAGGGGTGCCAAATGCACCAAAAGAGAGAACTCGCTAACACAGGAACACCATTCTAGAGTCCCCCTGTGTCATGTTTGGTAAGGTCTCATTGGCCAAAGCCAACCGATGGCCAAACCCAGATTCATGGGGGGCATAAACAGACTCCACCTCTTGATGGGTGTAACTCCAAGTCACAGCATAAGATGTATGAATCCTGAGGTGCAAAAATTAGTGCCATTTTTGCAATCGACCACGACTCCAGCTCTGGGTTACTAATGACAACGGTGACTCAGTGCGTGGATTGGAGTCAGACATCACCGAGTACTATCTGTCTGACCTTGGGCGAGTGCCTTAACCTCTCTGTGACAAAATTCCCTCCTATATTAAAAGCGACACTTTTTTAATGACATTCCTATAGGACAGTTGTACGGAATAAATAAGGCACTTGCTTTGAAAAGTACTTTGGCACAGAGTAAGGGTTCAATAAACATTAGCTATTATTATCTTAGCGATAAAAACAGCTACTTGGTGTGACCTCTGAAGTCTGGAAGGCACCGGGCCGCCCACGTGGTCTCTTCCCTCTGCCTGTGCACACGCACACGGCCCCTGTTCTCCGGGTCCTCTGCCTCACCCATCAGCTCCTCACGTTTCACATCCAGCATTTTTGTCAGTAGCACAGTATTACCTTTACCAACTGTAAAAACAAAGTTTTGGTCGTTGAAAATGGAATTCCTGCATGTTGGATCTTGGGTGACCTCTTCTTGTCCTTTTTGCTCACCAAACGTGTTACTAATTCAGGGCCTTTACCCTTGATCTTCTCTGGCTGGAGAACTTTTACCCTATTCGTCCCCCACCTGGCTCCGTCTTATTATTCAGCTCTCCTTCCAAACATCATTTGCTCACAGAGGACTTCTCTGATGGGCTGGCCTAAAATAATCCCTCCTCACACCCTGCATTCTCTCACTATCACGTGACCAGTTTTATACACTACACTGCACGTGTCACTCTCTAAACTGTCCCTTGTCACCTTCCCCCGCTTGGATGGAAGCTCCACTGTTGCACAAGCCAGATCTATTGTTTTGTGGGCATCTCTGACTCCCAGCAGTACGTCCTGTATATAACAGCGTTCCAACAAGTTTTAGGTAAGCGTACGGAGAGCATGCTCTATTCGTGTGTACCCTACTATCCCTGACAACACGTTCACAGCCCGAGTTGGTCCTCAGTGTATGTCTGTTCAATGAAGGGGCAAAGTCATTCGGCTTGTCTGTTGATTGGAATTTTATGGAGGTCACTAGTTACATTAGAGGGTTTTCTGTTCAAGAACAAGGAGCGAAAACTTCCAGCTGGAAATAATGGTAAAGACCCAAGGAATCTTGTGTCTTTACAGAACAAAAGTGATGGACGTGCCTGAAAGCAGTAATTGGGTTAGGTCTCTATTATCTGTGCTAATGAAGAGGAGCGATGAAGCACATGGTCCGTGACGACAGATAATGGAAAACTATTTGCATTTAGCTCTGGGCGCATTATCCAGAGCCCCCAGCTTGTAAACAGGTTATGTCCCAAAAGGTCATTCGTAAACAGGTTATTTGGGACGCAGAATACATTTTCCCAAGGAAAAATATGGCTGATTTATAGTGCCTGTGATGTTTACAAACTCACAAACAGTCGTGACGCGCTTGACACCATTTTGGGAAAGAAAGCAGCGTCCAAGTCTGGAATCTGTCCTTCCTGGCCATAGACACCCTTCCTCCCTCCCCCTCCAGGCCGGAGGGGGTGGACACGTGTCTGCCCCGGCCGCCTTCAGACCCAAAGCGAAGTCTCCGGCAGCTACAACTCCCCAGGAGGGTTCGGTGGGGACAGACCCTGGGAGGGGACACGGGAGCTCTGCAGTGAAGGTCTGAGGGGGTTACCCCGGCTTCTCGGGCGGCTTTGTGGAGACCCCTTCGGAGCGAGGCCGC
Organism: Phyllostomus hastatus; assembly: GCF_019186645.2. NCBI lineage: Eukaryota > Metazoa > Chordata > Mammalia > Chiroptera > Phyllostomidae > Phyllostomus > Phyllostomus hastatus. The sequence goes on along the minus strand of NW_025333607.1, from coordinate 18,192,317 downwards.
TGGGCCAGATGACCGCCTCCTAAACACCGGGGGCCCGGCACAGGGAAGCAAGACCCTTCGGACTGAGGCCGCTGGGCCAGACGACCGCCTCCTAAACACCGGGAGCCTGGCACAGGGAAGCAAGATTCGTGGCACTAACTTCACATTGCTCAGTGCGTCCCATGTCAGACTTGTTTTATTTATTTTTTAAAGACTTTATTTATTTTCAGAGAGGGAAGGGAGGGAGAAAGAGAGAGAGAGAGAAACATCAATGTGCGGTTGCTGGGGGCCGTGGCCTGCAACCCAGGCATGTGCCCTGACTGGGAATCGAACCTGCGATGCTTTGGTTCACAGCCTGTGCTCAATCCACTGAGCTACACCAGCCAGGGCTCATGTCAGACTTGTTTTAGAAACTGTTTGTTCAGAATAGCAGATAACAAAGCGTTGGCATTTGGGGAAGGGAGAGTATGTGGAAAAGAACACTCAAATAAGATTAGCACCATTGGTAATAACAAAAGCACGAAATAACTAAAATTCTTATCTCCAGGAGTATGGATATCTAAACTGTGGAATACACACGCAAACTTTTGGAATGAGTAAACTATACTGATAGGCAGTATTTTGGCAATATAATATCAAGTGATAAGATATACTCAAAATTACATAGACTATAATAGTCTTTCTATAAAGTTAAGTACAGCTAAAATAACTATAACATATAAAATGTGCATGTGTGTATATGCAATATAATTTTATAACAACAATCAAGGGGATGACGGATCTGGAAATCTGGGTGACAGCTGCCTCAGGTGACAGCTGCCTTAGGTTCCTGGAAATGCAGGAACATGCAGGTAAATGCAGGTTGCTGTCAAAGGCAATACCGTTAGGCCTTTACCCTAAATGTCCTGCTTTTTATCGCCATGCTACTCACCCATCTCCTAAGTGATATGCCGTGTCACTGTATGCTCTAGATGCTGTCTCTAAATGTCATCGTTCCTGGTCGCCCTGGCTTGTTAGCGATACTCCAGACACCCACGATGAACTTGAAATTGGGTGGTCATGATCGGGGTCATCGATTTGACGACATCTGAGCCAAGTTTACAAGGGGGTAGAGAAGCGGGCGTGACATCTGGGGGAAGAGCATTCCGGGCAGAGGGAACAGCCATGGCAGAAATCCCGAGGTCAAGCGCTGAGTTCTTAAGAAAAAGAAAAGGAAGCCAATCTGCTTTGGGGAAAGTGTACGAAGGAGTGAATAATAAGAGATGAGGTCAGAGGAATCCCAAGGAAGCCAGAGCATCAGGGGCCACTGTGAGGCCTTTGTCTTTTACCAAGAGAGACGCCTTTGTCTTTTACCGAGAGAGACGGGGACAGAGAGAGAAAAAAAAACATGAGTGTTCTGATCTGATTCAGCCCGTAAAGGAACTGCTTTGAGCGCTGTGTGGAGGAGAGAAGGCTGGGGAGTCAAAGGCAAGGCTGGGAGTGGACTGAGCAGAGCCCATTAGGAAGCTGTAGCAACGGTCCAACTGAGAAGTCATGGTGGCCTGGAACTCGGCAGCAGCAATGGAGATGCTGAAAGGTGGTCAAATTCTGCAGGGGGTGAGATGAAAAGAATTCAAGTGAAAGCCGATACCTCCGGCCTTAGCAGCTGGAGGACAGTGCCATCTGCAGCCATGGGGAAGCCTGCGTGTGACAGGGAGAAAGATGATTGGTAGTTCTGTTTGGGTAGATTACATTTAAGATTCTTTTAACCAGTTATCCAACTGACTTTTTAAAGTAGCCAACAGTGTCTGGAGTTCAGGAGAGAAAGAAATCTAGGGTAAAGAAATAAAGTTGGGAATCGTCGGCATTCTAGATGATATGTACAGCCCTAGGCTTAAATGAGATCACCACGTTATCACCCGTCATTTTAAATGTATTGCTGGGAATTGAAAGGAAATTTTTAACTTTACATCCTTTATTCAGATTGGAAAGAAAGTGTTTGCAACAAATTTTAGTTTCAATAATCCTTGTCTACTCCTCATTAAGTGCCAAAAGTTAAAGACCACAGATGTGCTTACACTCGAATTAAGGATCTTTTCACCAGTTCTGCTCAGAATGAACAAACTACTGATGACCTTGAACAATGCGGTGGGTGGGGGGTTCCAGGGGCACCAACCTCTGTGCAGTCAAAACCCACATATAACTGCTGACCTCCCCAAAACTGAACTCATAACCTGCTATTGACCAAAAGCCTTAACAATAACATAAACAGTTGTTTAGCACATATTTGGTATATTGCATGTTTTCAATTCTGTATTCCTTCAATACTTCCATAAAGTAATCTAAAGAAAAAGTTAAGGAAGTCATTAAGGAAGAGAATACACATTTACGGTATTTATTGGGGGAAACACACATAAGTGGACCCAGGCAGTGCGAATTTGTATTGTTCAAGGCCCAGCTGTACTTCGTTTTGGTTTTCTGTATGGTTCATTTATTTCTATGACTTATATTCCTTTTTAAAATCTAAGTCCCATTGCCTATGGCCCTCTTGAACTCTGTCAGTGATTTGCCTGGTAAAATAAAACTTTATTTTTAGAACCCACTTCTGTTATCTGTTATTTTATTGTCTAATTCAAATTCTTTCCTCGCTGGGAAGAAAATTGCTTCATCTCTACTTAGAGTTGTAATTTGAACTCTCGAAGGAAACAAATCCTTCAAAGCCATTAGGGTGTTGACACGTAATCTCACCGGCAGGGAGAAAGGCAGAGCTGCCAACGGACTGTCTTCCATTCACTTTGTTTATTGACACGGCGAGAGAGTCTGAGGAACGGCCCTTGCGTTTTACGGGGGAAACCCGGTGTCACAAACCTTACATCCCACTCGCATCCCAGAGTATCCACCACCACTGCTCACCTCCCCTCCGGGGGACCTAAATGCACACGAGGGAGCATTTCAAACATAAACGGACAGCAGGTTCTAACAAACTGTAAAGGTCCTGGTAGAGAAATAGTTGTCAAAATTCTTCTTGTATCACATTTGTGAATTATCCAAAGATTATTTTATTTTGGTGCAACGGCATAATTTTTATAGGGATCACTCTCCTTCAGCATTGCACGATCTCGAATTCCTTCCACCGAGAATGCGGCTCTTTTTTATCCGCTTTTTCCTGCAGTGTTTTATGTTTTTACAAATTTGCATTTTTAAAGATATTTTTCAATATTAATGGCAATCTCGGGTCTTTGATATGCTAAGTTGTCCTGTTATATATGCATCTGAAGTCACTCGTTAAAATGATGGTGTGAAATAAATTTTAAAGAAATCTGCTTGGGATCTGCAGTATGGTGGTAGGTGCGTTTGCTACCCAAATCTTTAAAAATCAATAATGCTCTATTATCAGATTGCCATTTAATAAAACTGACTGTCCAAACTATAATTATTTCAGCTTATTTTTTCTTCAAAACCTGAATTTCACATTAACTCCTTTATTTCAGTCTACTTCCTTCAAAGCAGCGAGCTTAAAAGACCCGCGCGCCACCACAGCCATGCGCTGGGGGCGCAGGGAAAGGACTAGCAGGAGCCGGAGAAACAAGCAAACGCAGAACCAGCAAAGGAGATTCAGTCCTCCCCGTGTCAGCGGACGTCAGACAGGGCGCGATGGTATTGCCGTATAGAGGATGCTGGACTTCCCGTCCACAAATGACAATTTAAATTTATCATCCTTGTCATCTTGACCAGGTGCCTCACCTCTTGGTGCTGTTTGTTTGTTTGTTTGCTTTTGGTGGTAGAGCATTAAGATGTTTCCAGTGCATTCCACAGCGGAGTACCGTTGGGGCCGGCTAGATCAGAGCGAGCAGAGTTGGGAAAGCCGGGGTTACACGTGGACCCAACAGAGCAGTATGGACCTAGTTTCCTACGTTCTGACGGTTTCTACGTCCAAGCCATGGAGCGTGGCATCTGAACGGACCGCCGTCCGACTTTTGTGCCTCGCCCCTTTGGGGTTCTACACTCTTTGCTGTGTCTTTAGCTCACCCCGGTCCTCTTCCTCCTGGCCTCCTACACGTGGAGAGCAAATGTCTGCTTATTTGGGATCCCTTCCACGTCACCCCGACTAGGACGCACTCACGTGGGAGCAGAGGCCACCACCACCTGGTCTCCTGCCACATCTCCCGAGGGAGAGGGACACGAGCGCACGCAAAGCAGACGGTGTGAAGGGACACGAGTTCAGTGCGTACATCAGAAACAACCCACGGTCTCCATCCCTGGATGATTCACCTCCTTCTGTTAGGACGGGCTGAGAGAGAATGCGTGTCTTCTGCAGCCCTGTTCAGTTTCCCTACCATGTAACCACAGACATGGGAAGCAATTTTTAAAGGACAACTTGGAAATACAGCGGGAGCATAAAGAAGCTACAATTTTGAGGGGACGAAGGCGATCTATAATCACTGTGTCACTTCTGCACCAGAGAAGGAGAGCTCCCACCTCGTGCGGTTATTGCGAGGAGAGGCGCCGTGAGCCCGCCAGGGTTGCTAGGACCAATTATCACCGTGCACGGGAGCACGCACATCCTCTGTTCGATGCAACAGTGCCACAGGTGATTAGCTGTATTTCTGTGGTACCGGCGAGAAAATCGCCGCTTGAAATAATCAGTAACTGGGTCACCGAATATTGCAATTCGCCAGTGCAGTGGTATCGATGTGTCTGTGGCTGTTTTCACCACGCCACTCCGTGGTTAGGCGGGCTATGGCCAAGGTGATACACACGGTAGAAGTGCGAGCATCTCCAAGGGAGTGAATTTGTCCTGTAAATTGAAAACGGAAAGCGAGACTATCTGTTACACAGGCAAACGATATCTCACACAGCCACTGCTATACGTTTTCAAGAAGTTGAAACAATTCTGGAAGTTTGAAGCAACTTGTTTCGCTCGTCTTCCTCTCTGAGTTGAAGAATCTTGACTGCGCTTACATCTCCTTCTAAGAGACATATAACCAGCTTAGTAATTTACTAGATGCATTTGTCACTTGTAAGTTAGTCTCTCCAGTTTGAGCAGCGGTCATATATGGAACTCGGCACCCACCAAGGTGAGCTCTTCGTTGGCAGCTGGGAGTCTGTGTCAGCAGCCACTTAGACCGCTCAGATACAGGGCTTGCTGGCAGGAGCAAATGCAGAGCTGGCTAATTGCCTCCAGTTTTTAAGGGAAAAGCATCTTCTTTGCGGCCCTCCAGCGCCACCCAGGCGGGGCCCCGGACCCAGCGAACGCTCTCTCCGCGGCTCTTCGGCGACTTAACCGCTGCCCTGGGTGGCCTTTCAGCAGCGCGCACCGGGCCCCAACGAAGAAAATACAATGCCCACTTTGAGTCGTTATGTAAACATCCGGAGGACATATTCTGCAAGGAAGGCAGTTTCCACTAATACAAACTTCTGTACGGACTCACATTTCACCGCACACAAAGCTCTCTGCGAACATGTTGCAGGAGGAGAGGGAATGTTCTTCTCCAGATGTCGCGCATTGGGTTGCTAACCCAGCCCTGAAACGCGCTATGACAGATAAATGGAAAACGGCTTTTCATTACTTGTTTCTCAGGTTTTTCTTCCCAAGAAGCCAAGTTCACAAATGTGTTTATTAATTATGATACTGTGTCTCCACTTCCCTGAGCACCCCAAAATAAAATAACGAAATACTCTTCTCTCCGTAACTGAGAAAAGTGAGTGAATGGATCCATTCAAGTGCTAGTAAGAGACTTTTAAAAACTCAGATTCAAACATTATGTGAAAACTGTCCTTACTTCAAAGGATAAATGCTATCAAATTCAAACTCCTTCAAAGGCCTTCTCTGTAACCCCAAATTAACGATGTTTCTCTCATTCTTGAAATTAGTAGCATTAAAACAGCATCTCTCGAAAGCTAAACATCCTTTCTCTTTCTTTCTGGCGTCACAAATGGTTGGAAACAGTCCTCTCTTCCATCCGACTTCAGTTCATGTCTTCTCACGCATTCTCATCCCATTACAGTCTAGCTTCCGCATATAACACTTCACTGAAATCGTCCTTGCCCAAGTCACCGAAGGTCCCCAATTCCTCAATCCAAGGACCTCTCATTGGATTTCAGCCTCACCTGTGTAATACCACCATTCGACTAGAACGTTCTCCTGGATGGCCAGATACCTCTGGTTATTCCTTCTCTCCGCATTCACTCAGACCGACATTTATTCTGTGGCTGCCCTATCCGTCATTGCACCGGACCCCAAAGCAAAACAGAGAGCAGAATGGGCCCGAGTGTTTCGGCATGCAGGTGAAATCCGACGACGAGTAATCACCACACAATGCCGTTAGGTGCTGCCAAGGCAAATGTCCACCGGTCGACGGGACAAAGAAACGTTGATTTCTGCCTCCTTCCTGATTTCTGGTTTCCCCTCATGCTTTCACTCACCCACGTGTGCTCCGTGTTCACTCATTTTATGGAGCCCGCTTTCACAGGAGTATGATCAGAGAACAAAAAGTAAAATTTGTACATGATTTGAACACAGAGTTTCATCTCCAGAATCTACTGTAAAGCAACCAGTACCTGCATCTATAATATTTTTATGAAAGTGTTAGGTATTTTACAATTGGAAAATGTACTGGAAAAACCGTCCATTCACAAAATGACAAATGTAAAATGCTGGAAAAAATGTGCCCAAAGGAAATATGTTACTTGTCATTCTTGTGATTTCAATGAAGTAGAAAAAATATTAGAGTGGATTGAAAAGGAAATGGCTACATAAATAATGATGTATAATCAGAGTGGGGGGGTCTTTCCACACGGAGAGTCACGTGGCCTTATCACACTGTCCACGGGGAACAAATCCGGAAGCACTGGTGTATATGCTTTCACACAGTGGTCTCACTGTGCTGTGAAAGAACGTGGGTCCAGGGAACAGGAGTGAGTGTGAAGGAGAGACGGCCAACCTCGCAGTGAAGGGGACCGCTTGGCCTGAGTCCCCAGGGATGGCTTGGTCCCTAGGGACATTACTCCTAGAGAAACAGCTGCTTCTCAGAACAAGACCGTTCCCTCCCCCGTGCCCAAGCTCCGTCTCGCAGGCAGCGACCCCTCTGCACGCCTGAGATACACGCATGGCAGCTGCAGGCGCCTGCTTCGGGGGAGCCCAGGGACCGAGGGCAGGGGGTGGCAGCGGCCGGGGGGCGGGGCTGCCGGGGTGAGTTGTCCCCCACACAGAACTGCTTGCGTCAGCAGAGCCCCTGTCAGGAGGCCTCGGTCAGGGACCGGGGGGAGGTGAGGCTGAGAGGACCCCGGAGGCACCTGAGATTGCGTGTTGGGTGGTCCCTGAAGTCCCAGACAAGGTCACGGTCCCCCAACTTTTTAACTGTGTTTGCTCTAGGGAGGAGAATGGATTTGGAACGACAAACCGAAACACTCACCGTTGTATGTACTTGTCAACTAAATTACTTTATGAGATAGTTCTGTAATTAGAATTGCAAAAGACAATATATGAAATTTTATGTATTCAGATGCCTAAAGGCAGAAATGATTAGGCCAGCCTTAATTAAAAAGCCAGTCTCTATAAAAGCTAACTTACTATCTCACTCCCGACCCTATTTTCTAGGTTGCTGCCATCAGTCTAGAACCGACCACCAAAAATAAAAACTTTAAGTGGCATTCTTAATCCCTCTCTTCTCCACTCCACGTGTAGTTGGTCACCATGAACACGGACTACTAAACAACCCTATACGGCCAGAGCAGATATTTTCAAAGTCACATAAAAGGGCCAAACCAGCCCCCAGGCCCAGTCCACTGTCACTGGGTCACAGGTACTTACATGTTTGAAAAAATGAGTCACTCAGTAAGAAGGGGCACTGGTCAAGAAAGAGCTAGAAGTTTCTTTCCCTCTCTATTCCTCAGTTTCCCCACCTGGAAAATGGACCCTAACAACAGTGCCTGCCTCGTGGAAACTGGAGACACGGAGGTTAATGGCGGCCAGGGGCTGCCCGCAGTAGCCAGACGACCATCTGTGCCGATCAATACTCATGTCAGGGACACTCCAGTTACAACAGTGGCAGCCACTGCCACTGCCATCCTCATTACAGATGTCTCACTCCGCGCCAGGAACGACCCCGATCGCTCACACGCCGCACCCACACAAACGTGCCCGTCACAAAAACCCAGTGGTTACTGCTGCTCTCACTTTACCGATGAGGAAACTGAGGCCCTGGAATGTGAAATATGTTGGTTAAGGACAGGAAGTGGCTACCAAAGGAAGACAGAGTTTCAACCACCATCGTGTCTGACTTGAAGCTCTGGCTGCTCCGGGCAGGACAGTATACAGTATGGCAACACTGACCGCCGTTATTCAGCCCGGCACAGACCAACGATGTTGAGGCTCCAAGTCTAGGAACCGAGGAAGAGACGCTGCGATTTGCTGGCACTGGCGGTGCGCACACGTGCCGGGTCTGGAGAGCACCGGCTCTCACGCGTGCGTCCGGTGCAGCTCCTTTGGCAAGAAGGATGATTTTCTCTCTGTGGAAGAAGAATGTGAACTTTGGGGACAGCTGCCCTGTCACTGCATCCTGTCCTCCCCTTTACTGTTTGCACCATGCTGGGCAAGTTTCCTTGCGTTTTTGTGCCTCGGTTTGTGGGTTTTTGGTTTTTTTTTTCATTTGTTGTGGCCCAACAGCAATCTCTACCTATAACGTTACAGCGAAGTTTAAATGAATTGATAATTGACTTAGAGCAATTAGTGGCACAGTCGGTGCTTAGTCTGATAATTAGTTAACACTATCATCATCTTCTCCGTGGATCGTACTTGAACTCCTCTGTGCAGCGCCTCGCTCTCCGCAGGGAGCTGAGGACGCGCGGGGCGCCCTGTGTTCCCAGCACTCAACGCCGGGATCACTGGGCCCCACTTCAAACACTGGTGGGACGTGGAGTGAGCGGAATGAGAGAGGCTGGTGGTTCATCCACTCCCAGACCCGCTTGTCTTTAAAATCTGCTTGCATCCTTCTCTTCCTGATTATCCCAGCGATCCTCACTCCATTGCTTCCCCATCTGGCCTTCGTTCGTATGTAATCACGCCACACCACATTTTCAAATGACTGGAAGTAGCTAACTTTTAACGTTTTCCTTAAAATATGCATGATCTGTACTCTAAAAATCACCCTTCATTTCACACCAGCTGATCTGGTCACTGCTTTGCTTGGTCAGCTTTACTCCCTTCAGCCCCAACTCCGTTTAAGTGTCTGTTCTTTGGTAAAGACTTCAAGACATGCAGGCCAGAGTGGGGTCCGTAAGCCACCTTCTCAGGCAGGCGATGTTTGTAACAATTTGTGTAATTGTTTGTCTGAGGTTCACTCCGTCCTCTGTACGGTGGGCCTCATGAGAGCTTAGGAATTGTCTGGCATGCTTTCTGTATCTCCAGGGTCAAGTACAAAACCGGTACATGGGATGTTCAGTACAGGGCGGGGCAAAAGTAGGTTTACAGTTCTGAGTACATGGAACAGAGTTCATTCTTGTACTATTTATTAATCATTATATTATTTCCCATACGAACAACTGTAAACCTACCTTTGCCCCGCCCCGTAAATTGTCATTAAAATGATTTTCCTCAGAGCTGTGTTTTGACTTCTCTCCTTTGGCTGAACCTTAAACACAGCACACAGCAGCAACTGTTGCCTGAAGTGATTCACTGGCAAAGGACAGGCTGGTTTTTATTACTGTTTTTTTTTTCCTCTCAGAAACTTGAGGCCTGGTAAAGCCCAGATTGGAACCCTGCCATGCCTCTGCCCACAATGAGAAGTCAAGGCTTCCCCTAAGGAGCTCACTGTGGGAAATACGACTTCTTTCCTGGGGAAGTCCATTCCGATCGGCAATAAAGTAATGGAATGGTGTAATCCAAAATGCTGACGTATTTCCAAGGAAACTCAGTGATTTTTCTAAACTCCTAATTCTAACCCATGATTAACATGGCAAGAAGATTGTCATAATTTATTTCATCATCGTAATGATGTTGTCTTTTCCATATACTCTGTTTATAAATTGAACATGTAATTGGCAGGCCGGGAGAACTCACACTAAAATCATGTATGGTGGACTCTTTGTCTATCCATCCATCTACGCGGCTGCTGAAAAGTCTAAATTCTAAAGATTGTAAAGAGTAGTTGGGGAAAAGATTCATGAGTAGAGTTAAGATTAGTTTATTTCAATTCGTTCAATTTATTAGTGGTTTTTTTCCTACACAATCAGAAACTCAATTACATCTGCCATCTGATTTAGCATTTAGTAACAAAATAGTCCAACCAGAATATATCCATAGTTTTCAAAATCAAGTGTGAAAATAATTTTAAAAGATAATCAATATAATGAATAAATAAAGCTAAACTAGACAGGAAGTTTCACAGGCACGCATTCATCTCAGGAAAATACAAAAACGTTCAAGTAAATGTCCACAATCAAGGTCTACAAAGAAGAATGAGTGATATACTAAAATGGGTTTCTATCCAAGACCTTCTTTAAGTGAATATTTCTAGGCTAAGTAACACATTGTTATTCTGAGACCTGATTATCTTGATTTAGAAATAGAGTCAGTCATTTCTTTCAATTCAATGACAATAGGATGGAATGCTGAATTTTCTCACCCTGGGTCTGTCTCACTGTACATTGTACATAAAAATAATTAGAAATTAATGTCAATAAGGTAATAATATGCAGGGGAAAAGGCTATCATTTCATTTGTAAATAGAAGTATCTTTTTGTTCACTGCAAAATTCAAATATGCCATGTTCTTTGAGTAAACGTGCCTATTTCCTGCCTAGGCATCACCAAGCTAAGAAAAGCCCAGAGTCTGCAATTTTAAAGAAATCTAATGGGCCACCGATCTAGATTTTTAAAAAAATGGGTTATTATGGGAAAGTCTCCTAGCAGTGGGGGGAGGCAAAGGATAAAACTTGAACTAGGGTAGGAAGAGACTAGTTCATTCTTAAAGTAAACGCAGCCAAGAAGAAAGTATCAGAGCTGGGCGCTCAGAGAGGAGACCCACACTGGCTGTGCTCCCTGGATGACGGGTCCATCGAACACATACAACAGCGCGCCCTGCGGGCACCAGCACAGTGAGAGGCGGTGCTGGCCAGCTCGGCCCTCTGAGATCATCTTTGCCACCAGAAACCTGCCTGACATCACCTGGTTCAGGAGAAGCATCACCACGTCTCATCCGAGCTCCCAGGGCCAGGGAAGAGCTCCTTATCTCATGCTGAAATACCACCACCCCAGTATCTCAGTGACACATAGGGCAACTACTCCGGCGACAAGTACCCAGGGCACTGTGGGCATGTCATCTTGTGTAGTATTTTTATTTGTTGTACTAGATATATATGAGGCAAACATTAGAAAGGTATTTTGTGACCTCCGACATCCACATTTACTATTTTCTCTCTCTCTGTCATGTGTGTCCTATTTTCTTCCTCTAACAAATGTTCTCTTTGATCATATGCAATTTAGCATTGATTTTATTAACTTCTATTAATGTCAGGTATCATTTATGTTGTTTTTCATTTCATTGATTAATTGTTGAGTGCTTCTTAATATACAGAATAACTTACATTTTAATCTTCACTGGTGTTTCAATCATTGCCTTTGCGGAGTTAGCTTTCTGCATTAATGAACAGTAGCGCATCAGCTGGCAGATTTTTGTTTTCAGTTCTTGTTTTTAATGCAGCGAAAGCCACTCATTGACCACTTTCTGTAAGTTTGGTTTTATGAAGTTCACAAAGAACCAGACCTGATGATTTTCAAGAAATCTTGCATCCTAAGATTGAACACATTCCATAAAAATAAGAAATGTGCAATTGAGACAAAAATAAATAAATCTAGAGTTGTGATTGAACTTCCTTTGTAAGTTCAGATTGGCATCTGGAATACATGTTTTTTACACTGATTTATCTTTTGCTCTTTCCTCTGGAATCCTATTACATTTTTGCTCAATAAGCTATGATCATATACAATATTTTAAATGGCTTAATTGCAATGCATCACCTCCTACATGCTCTTCATTGACCCGGGCCATGTTGAGAAGGTCGTGCATGTCCTTCCCTGTTGCTCATCTAAACAGTTCCTTACTCCTTGCAGTCTGGGCGACAAGTGCTTTTGCGATGCATACATTTTTGTTTGATTGGGAAGGTGGCATGAGGGGTGGGGACTGTGAGGCACTGATGATGCCTTCCTGCACTTGCGGGGCCCCACCCTAGGGCCAGGACGCAGCCGTGCAGGAGGGAGGACAGCGGCGGGCAGAGTTTACCGCCGGATCAGCCCAGACCCGAGGTCCCCGAGGAAGCCAGGGCAGGGGCAGAGGCTGTGGGACACGGGCCCACGGGGGCAGTTTGTGCGGATGACAAGGGCTATAGGAGTGTGTGCCCACACAAAGACGAGGTCGCTGGGTGGGCAGGAAGTTAAACCGAAAGACCCTAAAAACCAAGGTTAGATCATGACTATGAGGATCGTGTAGCTAGAAATGCTTTTACCACCAAGGGGACACTGCAAAGGAACACGGCTTGTCAGATTAAAGAACGGTCATTCTATTCCTACCCATCCAGCTTTAAGAAAGTAAACAGATGTTGAAATTAAACAAACCCCCTCCCAATTTGGAGGTGGTGTCATGGGTGTTGTCCTTTGTCTTGGAGATGTGACTCCAAGCATTAACAAAGGTGCTAATACTGAATGATACTTAGTGTTACTGGGATCAACCGCACAGGTCCTTGGCTGGCTTGAATGTCACGTGTTCATTGTCAGGGCCATCATTTAAGCTAGGCAGCTTTAACGATGACTCACCAGGACCATGATGCTCCTTTCTCACGTTACACATGCTTATTTTCCTGGTGAAGTGTCAATAATTTCATATGGAAAAAATGTCACTTACAAAGCCAGGTTTTATTGCCGTATTAAAAATGATGACAAATGCAATGGAGAAACTTATAAAAATACATATCTCCAGATACGCTGCCATATACAGAATGAGCAAAACTAAGTTTCAGTGTGCTGCAGAAGGAATACAACACAGAGCAGTGTCTTTCAATAGAGTATCGGTGCCTTTCTCTGAGCCACCTATTTGAGGGCTCCAGCTGTTCTTCAGCTCTCAGAAACAGCCGACTCGGAAGATTCAAGAAGCCTGAGGATTTTACGTGTGTTTGTCTTTACACGCATATCCGCATGTATACACATACATGTGTATCGTCTGTGAATATACATTGAAACTGTGCCATCGGAGCCCACGCATGCAGCGTCTCCTGGATCTCTTCCCTTAAAGAGAGGTGAGAAATGCCAGCACACGTCTTACCCTTCAAACAACATAAAGAGACAATGTGGGTATAGAGACAGGCTTCCCTATTTGCATTTGACAAACTAAGAAGTTAGTCTGCAAAGTTCTAATACAAAGTACTGACCTCTCTCCCTTGCTGACTTGTTAGAACTTTCAAGTACCTTTCCTTATCACAGACTTTGGGGTTTTCTCCATATATAGAAATCTAGGTTTCACCCCAGGGGTCAAGGCCAAAGCCTCTGCCCTAAATCAGTGAGGACGAAAATGAACTGTCTGAGGCTCTCAGGCACCACCACGAGGCTCATCCCTGAAGTGGCCACACACAGGGTGACTTTGTCAGAACACGTCACGTGTCAGAAGACAGCCCCGAGAAGGTATTCAAATCGAAGGAGAAGAATCACAGCTCCATCTGCAACTGAACAGTGACGCCAAAAAGATACCCTTGTTAAAGCAACCGTGTGCCCCTGAGAAGTGGGGTTTCCCTTTCAACAGCCGCAAATTAAATTACATGTCATGCCGAAGTGTTGTATACGTATCAACGGCTTCACTAATGCCAAGCCTGTGGCCTGCTTCTGAATACACGTGGCGCTCGGTGTAATCTCCACCGGGCAGGTCCACGTGCTGGTCCCGTGGCTTAAATTACACAAGATCATTCCGATAGAAAACACAATGGCTTCTCTTATCATTCAGAACACAGACCCCATTCAAGCCATGAAATAGGTTTCCAATTCATTCCTTAGCACTTCCAGGGGTATTTCTATCGCCGTATTATACGATTTTTGTCTAGTTTTCTGCCATCACCTCTCACATAGAGCTTTATTGATTCCATGACAAATAAGTCACTCAGCTTGTAACTACCATGTTATTTGAAATTTCTATTCAAGGTTTTCTGGACCATTCTCCTTTACAAATAGAGTCACTTTCTTATTATTTATTCTAGTGACTATAACAAAAGTGGATACAGAGGAAGTGATATTAGCTTTCCCAGGTGAAGAATAAAACTGACTTATGTTCTATCCCTGGTTCAGTTATAGAGGAAAACTTCTGCACATTCAAGATTTGTGCACCTTGCTCCCACTTCCTGTTTAAAATTTAAAACTCCATTATATTATAAATGTGAGTACGTTGAAATCATTAAGTTTTTCTATTTTGAATGAGAAAGTAGTATGTACCTGTGCGTAACTATATTTTTTAAAAAGCTCGGCCACAAAGTAATTTAAATGTAATTTGATATCATTCTCTTGCATTTATGAAATGCTGACCCACATTACTGACCGTACCGGCAAACTACCCCCGAATCTCATTTTAACCACTGGAAAGCACTGGTTAGAAACTGAGCGACTGGAATCGAAGGGGTGTGTGGGTATGTTAAAGCAGAACCACCAAGGACCACGAACACAGGATCTGCGATGAACAAGGCACAGGAAGGGGAAGTCTGGGTGCCAAGCGAGAGTCGCCTCCTGCTCATCCGGGGAGCATTAACTCTGCACCCCAAGGAACCAGGGACGGCGGGAGCTAGGGGGCTGGCTGAGGTGTCACCCCGACCTGCAGGAGCCCGTGGAGGCTTGCTCGTGCCTGTGGTCCCCGGTGGGGCCAGGCATCATCACACCACGCGTTAGGAGGAGTACAGTGGCAGGCACGCCCCCCTGCCACAAGGGAGGCAGCTCCCAAAGTCAGGAACAGCGGGTGAAGGTTCCTGAGCCAGAAAATGTCACAGAAGATGTAGCTTTGGTAGTAAACTCGGAAGGAAAGTCAGGAATCCACCCAAGTGTCCAACGGCAGGCAAAGGGGGAATGGAGGCAGGAAGGCAATGAAAAACCATTTTTCAAGGGGAGTGGCACGTAGAAAGTATGGATTTAAACAGGGAAGTGACATATCCCGCGAACAGAGTTTTCTGTGACCCAGCTGGGGCCGTGCTGCGCGCCCACGGCCGGCACGCTGGGGGACGAGGGGATGGGGAATCTGCCCCTGAGAAGTATCTGTTCACAGGTGGCTGGAGCCAACTCGTAAGCCCATGTGACAGGTCCAATTTCTGCAGACTAGACTTCTCTGTTCTGCTTGCAGCGGTAACCTAACGCTCCCTGATTGGGTTAGGTGTCGTCAGAATGATGGCTGTGGTCACAGGCATGGCTGGAGGAGGCCGCTCGATATATCAGTTTAATTCTATCATAAAAAATTAAAACAGCGGGACACCGGTATCCTCTATACAACAAGGACACGCGTATGAGCTCCCACAACTGGGAAAGACCTTACGAATTCTATCTCCAACTCATTTAATTTTCCAAATTAAAATGTGCATCAATATTCACGGTACTGAAGCGACATGCCCACTGTGACACAGTTAGTATTTCGTGTCGAGCTTCTTTGATATGCAAAAACACGTGATTGCTCCTTTTGTGTAACTGATCTGTCTTTGAGAATCCTCCACTTCCTGCCCCAAAATAAATTCCATGCTTTGGAGGAAATTTAAAATTGACTCCTTCCGTTTAAAACTTAGGTTGAATAAATGTCATTAAGAGAGTTTAGACTTGCGGGCGTCTTTGATCCTTGCCTTGCCCACGTGGTACGTCCGGTCAACGTGCCCTTTTGTGCCCAGGGATGGAAGTCGTTCTGGAGTCCACACGGTGTCCTCTCGGCCCTTCGGCCTGCCTCCATGTCCTTGCCCTTTTGATCCTCGCTACCACGTGGGCGAGGTGGCTTAATTCGGAGGAGGGGTTCACTCACAGGGAAAACCCCCCCTCGACCAGGTCAGGGTCTAGCCATGATCAGTGACCAAGCTGGCCTCCCCCGACTCCTGCCCGCACTACAGATCTCTCTGCACCTCCATGACTTCCTCCACTGAGCCCCGCTCTGGACCGTGCATCTGCAGAACCACCAGCCTCTCAGTCAGGTGGGCCCGTGGCCGAGCTGCGCATTCGCTACTAAGCCACCTTCTGATCCCGCCTTAGACCACAGGGCTCCCTCCACGCTGCACGGAAAGGTGGGGCAGTCGGGATGCTCAGTGGCAGCTCTCTGTCACCACACTGTGACACTGCACTTGCCCTTGAGCACCACCCTGCAGCTGTCACGGGCCAGCCTGCTGGCTCCCCCTTTCAGAGCCCCAAACACTATCCAGTCGACAACCCCCACGTGGGCATTTCTAGATTGCCTGCCTAACCCGTCTGGCTTGCAAGGGAGAGAGAAGGACCCACGTGCCTGCTCTCCGGCCTCTCTCACCTCCTGACCCATTCTTCCCGCAACCCCAGCTCCGCAAAGAGAGTTTCAGACGCCGCCCACCGCATCCTTCCCATTCAGATCTGTCCCGAGGCTCAGCCCTTTTCTCTCCATTAAAAAGGGAAGGGCTTCATCTGAGGTCTCTGGGTGCGGCTCATAGCATTCTTTAGATAAACCTTTAATATCTGACTCACTCCAAAATGCTACTTAGAAAACACCTCCTTTTCTTTGCCTTTCTTTTCCAAGAGTCCTAGCTTCCCAATCACACTGCCGGAGAGGAGAGTGCCGCAGGCCCACCGGGAGAGACTGGGGACAACGTGGAGGAAGGCGGGTGTGCGGCCCCGGGGTGTCCCTAGAAAACGAAGGCACTAATGAATTAACACATGAGTCTAAACCGAGACTCGGTACATCCCTGGGACGGCAATCATAGCCCATACTCTCGTTTTAACTTCCACTGAAAATGTGACAGGTGGGTCATGTCCTATAAGAAGAATTACATTTTCTTGGAAACTTTATGTCCTAGGAAAATCCAGTGCCCGCCACCTTTAATAACGTCCCTCCTGAGCTTGGGGAAGACGCTGTTTGGCCACAAAAACAGGTGGATGTAGGAAGACCTGGGGATACAATCTGTCCAGGGGGCTGGGGAGGAGGGGGCGGCGTGACGGTGAACAGGTGAAATATGAGGCCCAGAGAAAACTGGGTCAAGACTGACAGGGGAAAACGACTGGAAAGGAATGGACGATTTTTAAGGAGCTTCAGAAAATTGAACATTCTAGGATAGATACATAAAAAAAATGGGAAAACTCTGGGGGACAACAAGAAAACAGCTAGAAATTATTTCTCCATAAAGTGATAACCCAATCCATAACCCAACCCAATCACGAAATCCACCAAGGGGGTGGATTTCAGAAACTGTGTTTTCCAAGAGAGCCAAGAGTCATCTCTTAAGGGGAATCAGTGATACATGCCAGTTAGGGAATTATGCAAATCTGTCCAAGAAGCGGATTTGCGACAGAGCGCAGGTGGCTTAGCTAACAAACTCAGGAGGGCGTATTCTTTGGAGGCCCGCGTCATCGCGAGGCAAACGGCATCTGTGGGCAGAGGACAGAGGTGTGACGCTGCTGTTTCACCCTTTGAGACACAGCGCGTGTTCCCTGTATGAAATCTTCACCTTGTCTGTAAACCACTCAGCACCCCTCGCTACCTAAGTGCCATGTGATCACTCACGGGCGGTATGTCTAAGAGTTCAACATGGTTTCCTCGCTCCTTTTCCCTGGCTTCCCCTTTCTGATGAATATTCACCGAAGTTCTCCCGAAGTCCGTTGACAGAGGATGGGATGGCTGTGTGTGTGTGATTACTGTCCAAGGAGGGACACAAAAGAACAGAATTATCTTGTCGAGGGTGGGCCCCTTGTAGTCCAGGCCTCCCCCACTAGGGGAGTGCTCTGGGAACCCATCTGGATCAGGGGACCAGCTGGCATTGTTGTGAGAGGCTGTGTTCGGCTCCAGGGAATCTGTTTGAACAGTCTTTCAGTGCCTTTGCCCATTTCATGATGGCCGATTTACCAGCGCACCTGCCCACACCACGCAGAGTGCTCAGCAGTTTCTGATGAAACAGAGCACAACCCCTGTGGCTTACTCTGCCCATTCACCCGCTCTCACCTGGAGTGGGTTTTTTTGTTTGTTTCTTTCTCCAGATGAAAAAAGTCCTCAAAGGGAAAAGTTTTTGCTGATGTGGAAGAGGTGAAACAAACAAACAAACAAACAAAAAAACGGCAGAAGCACTAAAAGGCATCAAAACTGATCAGTTCAAAAACTGTTTTGAGCAATGGAAAAAAAAACATCCCAGGAGGTGTATTGTATCAATTAGAGAGTAATTTGAAAGTGAATGAAGTTTAGACATGTAAGAATAAACACACACCTTTTTATAAATAAATTGTTTGTAGGCGCCCCTCCCCCACTGTAAATGCAGTTACGTGAAATACCCCGCGTCCACAGATTTACTCAAAAATATTCACTGAGCACCTGGCACTCGCCAGGGCCTGTTCTCACCGGGGTCCACACAGCGGGACTGAAGTCTCTGCCATCTTGTGGCGTGTGCTCCTTGGAGGAGACAGGCCTCCATCGGCCACCGAGTGTCCCTGCACCGCCGGGAAGCCAGGGGGGCCCCGAGGGCGCACCCTGAGCTGGGGGGCTGATGCCCAGCACTGTAATTCTGCCCCAGCTAACAGGTGAGGCGTGTCGGCCGGCCACCAGCCTGCAGGCGCCTTGGAGAAAATTTCATGAATGTGTTCTTTAAAGGGTCATTAAAGCTGAAGTGCCCTTTCCCTGGGCAGCCCCACGTCAGAGCACATGTAGTGCGGGTTCTGGACACAGGTTCATCTGCAGGAGAAGGAAAACGCAGAAACAATTCTCTAACACACCCCCTTGTTGACAATGCCAGTTTGTGGTTCAAGTCTTAGGATTCCAAAGGCGATTCACGAATATACCTCACATATACAGGGTGGGAAAAAAGCAGGTTTAAGGTTGTTTGTGGGGAAAATAATTCCATGATTAATAACTAGTAATAATAAATAATGAACTATGTTTTGTGTACTCAGCGCCGTAAACCCGCTTTTGCCATACCCTGTATTAAGACCAGTGTTTTTTAAAAACAAAATCGTAATGTGCTGCCACCTAGTGGAAGCTTTGAGAGCCTACTGCTGTACTTGGGACTCAGCCACCCTAGGAGTATCCCTCCCTAAGGTGCCTGTACAAATTCAAAGTGATAACCACAGAGTAGCACTCCCATGCACTAGGCAGCCCTCACAGCAGCGTTCTCCCTGGGCGTAATCTGTGCTATTTCTGCACACTCTGTCCCCAGTGGAGTCTCTTTTGATCTTGGTCATAAATGTTCTCTTTGTTATGCAAAATAGCAAAACAAACAGACAAAAGGAAACCTCCCATCTAAACTATGAAATCTATAAAATATAAACTAGGCAAAACCCAGTGCTCTGCCTGCACCTCGCACTCAGGGTGTTCGGTGGGCTTGCACACGGCTTCCGCGAGCATTTCGCTTCCCTCCCATGGCTGAACACCAGCCTTTCCCTGTGGATTTCACACTCTCTGCTTATACCACGACTTCAAAATCCTCGTTCCTGGGCCCTGTCCATCTCCAGTGACCTGCCCTCCGCATGACTCCGTGCCTGATTTTCTGAACAGAACAGCCGGGCGCTCTCTGCCCGTGCATCTGACCCACCGCCCTCGCCGCCTTCCGAAAGAGCACCGTGACACAGGCAGAACCCGGCTTGGCATGTCACTGGTCATTTCTTTCCTGGTAGATCTTGCCGCCCCTCAGAACTGATGGATTTTTCAAGTTCTTACATTCTACAATTCCTCCTTCTGGCTGCAGCCTTCTAGGATTTTATTTTTGAAACTACTGTTTTACTTATTGATACTCTTCTTACAAAAGAGCACACTCTTAAGTGACGCAGGGAAAAGGGGGTAAAAATGAGAGTGGTCATTTTTAGGGGGCTGATTTTGTTTAGACCAGAATAGGACTCAACACTGGGACCTGACAGATGTCACTAACCAAGTCAGGATGGGCCAAAGATAGAAATGCAGACTCTCTCTCCATTTGTTTCTCATTTCTGCTTGTTTTTGTTTCTTTTAAAGGTAGGTCTTGGCCTTGGCTGGCACAGCTCAGTGGATTGAGTGCAGGCTGCAAACCAAAGCATCGCAGGTTCCATTCCCAGTCAGGGCACAAGCCTGGGTTGCAGGCCACGGCCCCCAGCAACCACACATTGATGTTTCTCTCTCTCTTTCTCCCTCCCTTCCCTCTCTAAAAAATAAATAAATAAAATGTTTTTTTAAAAAAGGTAGATCTTTCTCTCCTATTGCAAGCAGGCTAACTCCACAGTGACCAATGAAGATTACCACCAGCATCTCAGTTTATCCACTCCCAGGGGAAAAAAGTATTTCTTCTTATCAGTGTCTAAACAACAATCCTAAAAGCAAAATTCAATTGGCTCTGCTTGGGTCACATGACTAGTTTGTGGGCCAATCATTGGTGCCAGGCAGGTGGAGTGATATAATTGGTCAGGCTTGGGTCATGTGCTTACCACATCTGTGGTCAGAGCTCCGAGTTTATTCAAAGAAGGGGGTGAGGGATAGACAAGTTTACCAATGTGCTTGGACAAGTCAACTCATCCTGCCAAAGTATCTAATTTCTCTCTACTGGTCTCAGGGGTTGCTTGTTCTCCCCTCAACGAATTTCTGCTCTAGACTCTTCTCTCCTCCGGGAGGAACTCTTTGCTTAATCATAAGTTATTCAACCTTATTATTTCTCTTGCAAATTTTGCTTTAGTTCCTACTCCCAGGTAACTCAGTAACACATGTTCCCAACCGTCAGTCACCAATAGCAGTCTCTAATTGGCCAGCAGTCACCAATAGCAGCCTCTGATTGGCCAGCTCTTCTTTTGGAGGTGGGAACGGGCAGGCCTGGGAGAGTCACTTCCCCCACACCCACCCCACTCCAAGGAGGGGGAGTAACCAGATGAAGAACACAGTCAGGGAGGGCGGTGGGGCCTTTGGATGACACAGAGGCCATAAGCTTCACCTTGACTTTGGGACCCCTTCCTGTCTGGTCAGCTGGGGTTTCCTGCCCGACGTCATGCTCCAGGAATTTCCACGAGGGCACTGTGAGAACTGGCGGTTTCCGAACCACCAAGGGGCTTAATTTTCCCCCTAGTGATTAGTTTTGGGAAAATTAAAGTCGAAATTGTTTGAATGGACCAAAAATTAAATAATAGTTTCATTTTATTAGCCTCTTCTGCAACACACTTATGCACAAGATTGTTCCACAATACATCTATTAGAGAACAGTTCGATTCACGTGCATGCATTAAAATTAAATCACCAGGACAAATTAGGAAACAATATTGTCAGCCTCCAATAGCCTCCTCTCTGGGTTCTAAATTTATCACCTTTTGGGTTGAATGGGCTGTTTCATTTTGGACTCTTCCCAGAGCTCTCTTGCTATGTGGACATTTCATTTGCATACAAGAAGTCACACAGCACGGTTGGATGAACGGACGACCATCTGGCCCGGGCAGTTTATCTGGGTTGTTACTGAACTGCACCAAACTACGTAAATACAAATCCCTACACATTTCCAGCCGCTTCCTTCTCCCACTGCCCGACTGTGTTTCCCTTCAGGCACCCCAAGCCGACAGGAATGTTTGTTTCCCCAACTCCTGATGCACACAAACATACACACACACACACACACACACACAAACCTTCCTGCGCCTGGGGTTAGCAAGAGTCAGGTCGTACAGCCCGACCAGCCGGCCCACTGCCGGTCCACGCTCTTCACGAATTCTGCATATTCTCCCACATCACACAGGTTCTGTCTGGTTTTCCAAACCTGTGCTTTTGCATGCCATCTTCTCTACCCAGAATAACTTCCCTTAACCTTTATTTTCATCCTTTAAGTAACATGCAGCTTTAAGTACGTTTACGTTTCAGCAAGACACGTGTCAATTCCTCCAACCAATTCTCCACGCCCGGGCTAGATGCCCCCTCTCTCTCATGGCATCCCTTTCCCGTATGCTGTGCTATGTTCATTGCATTTTACTTAAGCCGTCTCTTAATACATTAGATGCTCTTTGCTGGCAGGAATAATGTAATGTGTGTACATATGCCCCATCCCTTTCAAAGTGCCTGTTCTTTAAAAGGCACTCCAAGCTATTTATCGAATGGATGAAAAAATGATTGGATGAATGAGTGGTTGCATCGGAGTAGCAAAACTCTCCAGAAATTGACCCTGGAAAGATGCTCAGTAACCTCCTTCATAGAATTCGGAAACCTCATTCATCCCCAAGACACAAAGCCGGCTGTGCTGCCCTGGTCTTTCTTTCGTGCAAAGACAGCGAATCACGTCGAATCACAGCGCCGAAGACCTCCCAGCCCATGCAAAATGCCCTGTAGGACATCCATCTTTCGTGCTGCGTTATATTTTTCAATGATAATTGTTGTCATGAGTGTTCTTACCCACAGCTCAGCTAGTTAAAAAAATGTTGCCTGCCTCCACCAAATGAAAGATGCCAGATTGTTTACAGATGAATTAATCATGACATTATCCCTGGAACTTTTAAATTACATCAATTACATTGCATTTAACATCACAAATAACCTGCATATTAAACAAATGGAATCTTTTCTCCTATTAATAAAGATCAAATCACTAACCACCACCGCCAAATAGCAACGTGTCTGCAGTCAGTGGCTCCCAGGACGCACAAGAAATCTGGCTCTGTCACAAAATATATGCTTTCCTTTGAGGGGCCTCGCCGATCTGGATGGAACCTGGGACCACTCGTTTTCTTCAGGAGCCCGTCTTTGAAGTGATGATAACAGGGAGATGTGGTGGGCTGCCCCGTGCTGAGAGCCCCAGAGAGCGCCCTGAAATAATTCTGTGTTAAAGAGCTCAATGCTCAGGCATCTCTATGAAACGTAGGACAGGCCTGGCTTCCCAGTTTCCTATTTAACTTTTCAGACACTGAAAACATTTGGATTTTCAGCTAATCAACGTCTTTCAAGCAGGAGCTTGGCGATGCTTGAATCAAGTCAGGCAGAGACATAAAGACATTATTTCCAGTGTCTTCTGTGAGTCATGCGCAAATATAGAATAAAGATAGCAATGTGCAATCAAATAAAAAAGTCTGTTTAAATATAATGATTTCAAAACATGCATAGAAGGAGTAGCTTTTAACTATGCTAATTTTTCTTACCCTTTATATATTGTAGAGTGCTATAAATGACAAAAAGCCTTCCAAAACCAAATTTCTCTTATCTGTGATCCATAAGTATTATGCTAACAACAACAACAAAAAACCCAATTACGATAGTTAGCCCAAGCATCGCTCTCCACACCCTCCTTCAATGCCAGCCTTCTCTCGGATGGGCAGGAGGAAACTGGACGTGGCGGCTGTGGCCCTCAGAAGCCACTTGGCCCCACCCTGGGGCGGTGCTGCAGCCTCCAGCCTCACCTTGTGCAACCTTGGTGGATGGGCTTCTTAGTAGAAACACTAAAATGCACTAGAACCAATGGGAACATCACAATTAAGACGCTAGCAAAAGATGCACAAGGGCGGCATCTTGTAATTCGTGTCTACCATCACTCCCAGTAATAACTGGATTTTTCAGACCACTCCGCGTGGAGCCCACAGCACTCACGGAGCTAAAACAGAATGTTCATGAAAAATGCCTAACCATCTATGCTTTTTCTCTTCTTGGCTAGTCTCTTCTCCTCTGTGTTTTCCCATTCTGTTTCATCTCGCTTTCAAAGGCTGGCGCACTGAGTCGACTGCAGGGGCGCTCACAGAGGTGCACTGTGGCTCCAGCAGCAAAGGCATCTGGGAAACACTGGACTCTCTGTTTAACTCTCTGAGACTGTTTAACTCTCTGGAGCCACAGCCTTGACTGACTCCCCAGAAAACCAGAATTCTGCCCAAAGATAAACACCTTGCACCCCGGAAGGAGGTTAATGAGTGTATGGAGTGTGATAACTGCCAATGTCACCTGTTCACTCAGGAATGCATCCTTTCCAGTGGCCTACCTGATTACCCACCACATGGTTTTACCAGCAACTTCCTGCGAGAGATAAGACCCTGCGCTGGGAAGGTGGGGATTCTTCCTGCCCGACCACCTCTGGAAGCACAGCTGCCTTGCCCACACACGTAAGGTTCTCCTGTTAATGCTCTCGTGCATCCGAATACGGCTACCTGTCAGTTCTTTGGAATGGATCCCGATTTTAGACTTGGGGGGCTCTCCCCCAGCCTTGGCCTATTATGAAGGATGGTTTTGGTGGTGAGCATTAAAGATATCTTTCAGTATCACGGGCCGGTTTGGGCTGGGGCGGTCAATACCCCGTTGCACTAACATTTTCCCCCCATTCACTTAGATGAACATTTTCCTCTCACTCCAAACATCGGTGTTTCCCACCCGTCTGCGCTTCCCATTCTATCTCTGCCTTTGCCTCGTTGTCCTCTAGATCTATTCTCTTTTTGCAAATGAATGTTGGATGCCTGCCTGTCTCACAGGTTGTAATTTCCCAAGGGTGATTTCCTTCTCAACCCCGTGGTAAGAAACCCAAGAGAAAAACAATACATAAGAGTAAAGAGGAACCCATAGTTCCGGGCTCCCCGCAGTGCGGACCTGCCCAGTTGCCATCCCGCAGGAGCAGCCACAGAGAAACGGGGCAGGGCTGGGGTTCGGCGGCACGTCTGTCCCTGTGCCCGGCAAAGCGCCCCAAACCACCTGAAGTCCGGCGTCAGGGTCGTTTCAAACACATGGTCAAGCACGACCGTCAACAAGTAGTGAAGTGCAATTGGACCATCACTGGCTAGATTTTTGGTTACATAAAAGATGGGGGAAATCCATCTTTTTAAATTTTTTTTATTTTTTTAATTAAAAACATAGTTTCTGAAAGGAAAAAAACTGATTTCTTCTGTTTGGCTTTTATTATGGAAGTCAGGAGTCGGAAGCCCAGCTTTGATTGGGAAAAGCCAGAGAAGCGAAATTGTTGATCAGTTAGAAAACGATCAGTTCCCCCCAAAGAAAAACACCTCTTCTGACCCCTCCCTTTGGGTGACAACCAGTTTGCCTTGGCTGCGGCAGAAACGACGCTCACAGGGTGAAAAATTAATTAGATTCAAGTGTCCACGGGTCGTGGGTGAGTGAACGGAGGTAATGTTTTCTTTTCTCCTGAAACAACGTAATATTTTGATGAGTAAACAGGAAGATGTAAAGAGATATACATTTTAAATATTTATTGAGGGAGTTTTGTTGTATCTAATTAATTTAGATCATATTAATTATATATATGAAACAAGGAACTCAAAGCCACCAATCCACTATCTGTGTTCATAAAGCAGAGTCTAGAAATAGCTAAGCCAGCATTAATACTGGTGCCATGATTTATTAACTTAATGGACTAATTATTCATTAAAACTCTTCTCACTAGCCTTTGTCATCAATCAACAAATATTTACAAAACAGATCTCAGGTATGTACATGTTCCCACTCTGCTATATTAAAAAAACCTACAGAAAGGAAAAAATAACAACAGCCATTTAGACCCTAGATAGGGAACTAAGATGAAATTTTGAATTTTGGGGCTTGAGTGTAGATAATCTATGAAATTAGAAAACAAAATTAAGAAGACCAGATTGGTTCACAGTTTATCTCATTTACTTCAGAGATTTGCAAGCAGAGCTGCTGACTAACACAGTGCTTAGATGACGAATAAAAGGGACTGGACAGGCGGAGAAAATGGAATACACAAGGATTCCCTAACTTTTATGAAGACCTCACTTTTCCAAGAAATCTACCATTACTCTCATTCTGTCTTTGCTCTGACTGAGGTAATGACTTATTCCTCCTGATTTAGGTTTTATATCTAAAGACCAATTCCAACTGAATTTTGTCTCAAGTAACATGAGGATGAGCATTTTCAGGCATAAAAATACCCAAGCTGGTGATGAAAATTTCCCCCTACAAAATGTTTTATACTAATTTTTGCTCCGAA
Organism: Phyllostomus hastatus; assembly: GCF_019186645.2. Taxonomy (NCBI): domain Eukaryota; kingdom Metazoa; phylum Chordata; class Mammalia; order Chiroptera; family Phyllostomidae; genus Phyllostomus; species Phyllostomus hastatus. Next base: position 18,166,278 of record NW_025333607.1, on the reverse strand, counting down.
AATATTTATTGAAATATTTCAATAAAATGTTTATTTTCTTTAGAGTATATTCTATATCTTTATATTCAAAACTAAATAATAATATAACAGTATACTTGGTGAAAATAGCACTTAATTTACCCTCTACCCTATTGGGCAAAAGTGTTATAACAATACCAACATCCTCCAAAAGGACACAGCAGTTTAGGATTTAACGATGATATATATTTACCCAGAATCTCCATCTCCCTGATGATTATTACATAGATTATAAACCATCCTAAGCCCTGAACCTGTCTCTTATATTTTAATCACTATAACCAAACTGCTACCAACTAACTTAAAAGGCGGAGTTCCCCGTATAAACCTTTCTGTGGCAACGTCAGAAATGTCTGGCCCTCTGGTCTCCATCTGCGAACAACTGGAATTGTGGGATTATCACCAGGGATGCAGGGGAAGAAAAGGCTCGGTACCAAGGAAATCAGAGAGACAAGTAAACCAACAATTTGAAGCAGGAGAATGTCCTCAGTTTCTCGATCCTGCACCACCCACAAGGGCATCTGCCTTTGGGTGCCCCGAGCGGGGAAGAAAACCTGCACCCACAGATCATGACTACGAGGTGATGGTTTTAGAGTTGTCCGTTTGGCTAGGCTACCCTTTGCCACCTTCAGTCAAAAACTAATCCGGGGGTTGCTGTGACTGCCTTTCGTATTTGTGATCAAAGTTCATTATCAGTTGCCTTAAAGACAGGTGATTATACTAGATGATCCCTCACCTGTGCGTGACGTGTGAAAGCAGCCAGGGGAAGCCAATTACCTTAGATAAAATGCGTGGGTTTGACTCAGTCAGGGGAGAGGCACGAACATTATTGCCAAGGCTTCCCCGGTAAAGGGGAGGTTTCCCCGTGGACAACAGCTTCAGCCCGTGCCCCGGAGTGCCAGCCTAGCCTAGGGATTTCGAAGATGCCCAGGCACCCCCCACAAGTGCTCAAGCCAATTCCTTGCAATAAATATCTCATCATATATATATATATATATTCAAATGCCTATCTCCTACTGGCCCTGCTTCTCTGGGAGAACCCCTGACAGCTCTCCACCCCCTCCCTTGGCTGCAGAGGACAAGGCCAGTCACCTCAAGGAGAGGAAGCGGTGACATCGAGTTTCCAGGGCCCTCGACATGTGACAAGCCCTATTCGGCCTCCAAAAATGGAGCTTCGGGCTGAGCTAGAAACTTTGCGACTGTTCAAGGAGAAAGAACACTACAAGATTAAAAAATGGTCTAGGTAATGTATAATAATTTTTCAATGTTATCTTGAGTAGGGGGAAAAAAAGGAACTTTTGTGGAAAATCTTTTTGACTGATGTCTCTATGGAGTTCTGGACCTTTTACTCACTCATTTATAAAAAAATAACCTATTCATTTATGTGGGGCCTGGCAAAGAGAAAGGCAGTTCTCTTGAGCTTAAGTCAATAAATCCTTGAAAATCTTTCCATTTTATTAAACATAGGTGACCTCACATATTAAAAAGAAATTTATTTTCTATATGGATCATTGGTATTTAATCATTAAAAACATTTTAATAAACTTTTTATCTATTACAATCTTGACATATACTTAAATTGATTTTTATCACACATATATATTTATGTAAATATGCATATGATTATGCCATTTGGCAAACATATATTTTTGAGAAATTATACTGGGGTTGAGGACTGTGCGTTTTATCTTGATTATGTGCTCCATAATAAAAGCCATAACTGAAGAATGCAAAATAAACTGATTTATACGTCTGAAAATATTCCAAGTCTCATTGCACCTGTCTCATAATATCCCTTTCTCAGGACTAATGATATAAAAATTCAGGATTAAAGATCAAAACCCATAAATCATAAACAAAATGATACCTGTTTTTCTTCCTACAAATCATTTTCCTGAAACCACAGAGCAGAGCAGTGATGATGGGCCAATCCATCACGCCTGAAGCTAAACCCAACATCCGCCCTCGAGGGTGTGCACGTTCAGGGTGCTGCGAACGCTCATTCGCTTCGTCACGGATGTTCGAGAAGACAGCCGTCGACAGGACAATAAGTAGAAGGAATTTACTAAACGATTTTTGACTTTTATGTTAACGAGGAAAAGCAGAGAGGCAGGCAGCTCACTAATCTGTGAAATACGAGCAGCATCCACCCCAGGGATTTTCCTGACGTCGCGGTTGTTATAAAAGAAGGGTGTGTGACCCAACAACTTTCTGCAGCAAATGGCTGTGAGCAGGCTCTGAAGTCCCTGAACTACGTGCGCCTCCAACACAGTTCAAGTGTACGATAAATGCAGCTTGAATTTGTAGCCTGGGAAATAAGAGTGTCAAAGTGTAGAGAGAAGCCACGGGAAGAGAAAAAGAGAAGGCGGGAGAGAATGAAAAGGGAGGGGAGACTGAAGAGGACGTTGAAGAGAATTTCACGGCTGGTCCCTAAAAGCTGGCCCCCCCTTAACAAACATTTTCTTATTCTTCTTCTTCCCACCCTCTCCCTCTCCTCCAGCCCGCTGCCCATCTCTGAGGCTTCCATGACGCCGGACACTGCCCGACGGCCTCTTCCAGGCGGAGCTCCCTAAACCCTGCAGATCGTAGGACTTGGAGATAACACTTGTTGGCACAGCCCATGAGCCACTACAAATTCATTTCTTCATGTAAGTTATTCAATACTGGGTTCAGGGCTTCTCCCTGGAAGAGGCACCTTCACGTCACAGGTTTACCATCATCTCCCCTCTCCTGTGGGCAGAGTTTCGACTTCTACTGCAGAACCTTTGAAGCTGCCTACTAACGCCCCAGTTGTAGTGTTTGCTGGATTTGCCTCTTTATTTCCACGATGGCTCTTCTGTTGGTAAAAGCAGCTTCTTCTGGGGGCAGCGGATGAGAGGGGCAGGCAGAGCCTCCTCGGTTACTCCTCATTAGTGCTGGCTCCTGCCAAACCAGCCAGGTCGGAAGACTTCCATAAAAATTTAATTAACTGGTTAATCAGGTGGACAAAAGGTCTAGCTGGATATTTAAAATCCTTGAAGGGAAAGCTAATTAATTACCTCAGAGAGCTCCTTATCGAAGAACTCCCAATTCCTAGGACCAGATTGAGTTCATTGGGCCCCAGTATTTCTGCCACCCAAGAGACAGAGACCTCTGCTGCCCATGAGTCCTGTGGGTGGGAGCGGATTTTTGTCCAAAGCAAATGGCATGTATTAATTTATGATGACTTCATCACTTTTATTAATCAAATGTATCTAGAACTGCTAATCAGAATTTCTAATAGGCTCTTTGCAATCAGATCCTATGTGGTCAAATGACAAGAAATTACCTTAGTGCCAGGTTCTTTCAAAAAGCAACCGCACTGATTGCAATCGCCTAAAATATGAGAAAATGTGCATTTGCTTAAAAAAGTCAAATTACTCACAATTTTGAGAATTTGGGGAGATTCCTACTTCACAATTAGTCATTATCTTTTAAGCATTACATTTATAAATTCAACATCAAAATATTTTTGTTCAGCTGATGGGAGAAAGAAAAAATGGAAAATAGGAAAGAAAACCAGATGCAGCCTTGCGAATTTCCCTCCAGGCTTTCTAATCATGTGTTATTCCCTTTTAGAGTTACGCGGAAGATTCAAGTGTGGTAGAGACGGTCTCATCAGCTGCCTGATTGGAAGAACTAATTTAGGTGGAACCTGAATGTGCTCTCCGCGGAGGAGGAAGGGGTTGTACTGCAATGTACATACATATTTCCTTTGAAGACTTCCTAATTTTCAATCGTAACATGCTCAATCCTTCATAGAATAATGTTTTTGTCTTATCCCGTCATACTGATTCACAGAATTTATACCACTGAGGATGAGCACACTTTATGTAAACTTTTGAAATGGAGTAGTGCTTTACACAGAATGTTTGACAACATGAAAATAAGTAGCTTCATGTAATTGCATGTGTTTATGCTACAGGTGACCTTAAACCTCTCCTAAGTGGTGGACACTGCTCATTCTGTGTTTCCTGTCTGAGTGTCGACTAAGTAACAGACCCTGCAAAAACAACAGCAAGTAAGACAGACAGGTCTCTGTCCTCGCAAGGCTTAAAAAGACCTTAATCACGAAAGCTGGCATTGACAATTTAAGTGGTAGGTTTCAGAGTGTCTTGTCTACACACTTGTGTACACAACTACCCTTAATTCCCTTTTTCAGTAAACTACCCAATAACATTGGTTAATCTCAACTCAAAATTATTTTTAAGATGCTAAAATGTATCTTAACACCAGTAGCTTGAAAGATGAAAGAATGGTATATTCTCTCGATTTAGAGATATAAGGTTATACATACATAATCATCAATAACTGAACCAAACTGCTACGATCATGATTTAAAATTCAGTTGTTACAAACTTTGAGTGCAGAATTGAGAATAAAATTCATCCAAATTTAGAAAATGTAAGAATTTCAATGCAGACAACGTATTACTTTTTCTGCCTACCTTTTCCATTGACAAGGAATTAAGAGTCCTTATAATTCACTACCTCTTGCCAGAATGCATAGATAAACAGCTAGATAAAATTTTTGAAACATTTTCCTTTTCCATTGCAATAGGCTTCCCTTCAGTTTTATCTTGTGGTACCAGCACTGTGTCTTCCTAAAAATGCAGTCCCTTTCCCTGCCAAGACCTATTTGTGGAATTCTCTAAGCTTCATGACAAAATTCTAATCCCGAATACACGGCTGGTCACAATCTGACCCTGACCTGACATCCTATTGATCACAGCACCCCATCCCCTCGGAGGTGATGAAGGAGACAGGAAGGACCCTGGTCTAAGAGTCGGGGGGCCTCCGTTCTGCTTCTGACCCCGCCCTCACCCGCTGTGGGAACCGTCTCCTCTTCCCCCTCCTCCTCTTCTCCTGCCTCTTTTAACCGGAATTACACGCGCAAGTGAGACCTGATATTTAACCCCTTCCAAGGAAGGGGAGGGGAGGAAGGGAAGCACAGAAGACTTTAGGGCAGGGACAGTACCGTGCGCGACATCGTAATGACCGATGCATGCCATCGCGCACTAGTCCAAAGCCAGAGCAGGTACAGCACCGAGAGCGAAGCGTGATGTCAGCTATGAACGCTGGGTGAGGGTGACAGGTGCTTGTAGGCTCATCCGCTGTGACAAGTGTCCCACGCCGGTGGGGGGTGTCGGCAGTGGGGGAGGGCGGCTGCACATGTGTGGGGGCGGGGGTATGTAAGAAAAGCCTGAACCTTCCCTTTAGTTTTGCTATAAAGACTTCTCTTAAAAAAAAAAAAGCCTTTAAAAAGCACACTGTACAATTGAAAGAAATACAATTTTATTTTTAAATTATGCCTCGATCATGCTGGAAAAAAAATATCACAAAAGGTTGACAGCAAAGAATTTCCTGATTAAAATAATTTATGCTAAAAATGGGCCTAAAAGTTATTATAAATGTTAATCCTGGGAACATTGTTTCTGGAAAAAATACTAATGTCTCCTCGTTGGGAATTGTGTAGACATTACTACACAAACATTCAGCAGGCAACCAATCCTGTGTGTGACGGGGGGGGGGGCGTGTTTGTACTCACAGATATACTCAACTATATTTAACTTATCCAAAAAGAACCTGAACACATTAAGTAATTAATGCTTGTCAGCCGCTGTGAGTGAGTGCCGCTTTAGTCTAATGCTGTATTGGCGGTAAGTAATAACAACCATCAAGGTAATGGGCTGTCCAATTACGTAGGTTGTTTGCTAGCAGCTTTAAAGCATACCATATGTTTGCCCAGGACGCAAATAGTTGAGTTTTTCTTAAAAGGGAAGGCCAGCCCTCATCGACCTAAACGAAAATGTGTTCAATGGGAGAGACGGATTGACCTGGGTGACGGCCCCAGAAGGGTCAGCCGGTCGGGCGGTGGTGCACCGGCTGCACAGTGAAGACGAGGCCGCCCCCTCACCTTCCACAACCACGTCCCTCGGGAGGGAGACACGTCCCAGTGCGGCCCCACCCGAGAAAGCCACCTCCTTCCCCGGGTGCCCTGGTTCTGCACAGCAGCTCCCGCCCCTCTCGTCAGGCCGCGACAGCCATCAGAAAGCACCCGATCACACCCTCATCTTCTGCAGGTAACCACTCAGAACGGTGTGGGACACTTGTGGGCAAAGGCGTACACGTCAGCCCCTTGGGACACAAGTCACTGTGGCCGGAACGGCTGCATCCCGACCCCTGCATTTTGGGATATCTAACCATGCTGTTAACAGCCCCTCGGAATCACACCAAAGGGGGGGATGCCTTTTCTGAAAAGAAATGGTGGAGGTCAGGAAGAAAAGCATTAGTGGCTGCCTTCTACTAATTCCCAATGGCCACAAATAACCCTTCCTGCCATTCACACAATTTCTTAACTTCCCAGAATACGGCGGAAGTGCATGGAGCCCGTTCATAAACAACTCTCACTTACTCTTCCCTCCCGGGGACACACTGAGGCCTTCCCCGATTGGCTCTTTGTGCTCTGAGCCCAGGTTTTCCGAGCGGTGTGGTGCAGTCTTCTCACTCCAGTCCACACAGGACCTCGAATCTGACAGTCCATGGCAAAATAACACAGTTAGCCACCACGGCACACTGAGCACTGATGGGGATAAAACAGGATAACCATCAAGAATCCTCCAACCGAGAAGGAAGCCCTGAAAGTTTACCACCCCTCGGTTTGGCCCTGCTCGTACAGAATTGTCTTTGCCTCTTGCCTTTCTCTAGGCAAACCTCTCCCCTCACAAACGAATGCCTCTCTCCGGGCAGTGGCACGGAGCTGCCCGCATAGTGGCCCAGGTGACTGCTTGCAGCCAGCGAGCCGCCGCCTCCCGGGGACGGGTTCTGCACTGAGGACGAGCACCTCCGCTGGGGTGCTCTCCCATGGCGATACGTGCACCGCTAAGATGAGGGCTGAGTGTCTGAAACCGTCCGAGTTGGCTCCCCAGATATCACCGAGAACCTGTTAGGGAGGCCCAGCTGAGTTGATGGCGTCCAGCGGCCAGGGAGAGCTCGGCCTTGGCAGTGGGTCCGAGGGGAGACGGGAGGGCGGGGCAATGAGGGGGAACTGGAGATTTGATTTAAGGCAGTTCTTTCAAAGAGGGAGCCGGATCAGGATGCGGCAGGACTCGGGACACAATAGCTCGGGGCTGGTGGGAGCGTTCCAAGAATCTTAGGGTTCAGACTCCAATTGCAATTTTAAATTAACCTGCATTTTTATCTTCCGGGACGACATAATGAAAGCAATTTTGCAGAAAAGTGACCTTGGATGCTTGGATGTGTATTCATACTGTCCCTCCAAGAGTCGAGGAGCCTTCTGAGAAGCGACTGTGATGACCAATCAAGCCATTTGTCTAGGCAAAAGGGTCCCCGAGACGTAAAGGGGCACCCAGGACGAGGGCAAAATGGCTAAGTCAGGCTCCTGCATGCAGGAAGGCGCGGCCTCCCTTCTCGGGGTCCCGGTGGAGCGTGGAGACAGGTGTCACTCTGGGACTGGGGGCTGCTTCACCCCGCTGAGTGTGCTGCCGACTCCGGAGAAGCCGAGGGTCCCTTCCAGCTGCAGGGGCTCAGAGTCCCGGCCGCCAGCAGGGCGGCGCTCCCACAGGAGGCCCCGGTGACCCAGGCCAGCGGGATTGACCTCGGGGGAGACTGTCTGGGAGGGACAGGTGGCCACGAGCACCCACGTGGACAGCCTGACAAACGTAAATATAAATCTTTTCTAGAAATTCACACATGCATTTGTGATTTGGGTAAATTATTTAATCTCTCCGAGTTTATGGGTCTATTCTGCTAGCTGAAACAGCATACAGAGGACATTAGCACGTAATAGACCCAACGAACATTGTTCTCCTTTCCATGCAAATCTATCTACTATGAAGAAAATGACCCAGACCATAATATTACACGAGCACTTATTTAATGGGAAATTATGAATTAAAATGTGATGCATCGTTCTACGGAGTAATCAACAAGAGGATTGTTTCCATCGTAAACATAATTGCCTGCTGACTGAAAAAACAGACATTGTTAGGTTTACCAGATTACTCTGCCCTGAAGGGGGAACTGTTTCTCAACAGTTACAATGTTTCAGTTTCACAAGAAAGATAAGTTCTCAATCTGCTCTACAACAGAGTATCCCTAGTTAATAATGTGGGAGAGGGTGTGCCCTTTGAAATGTGTTCACTGAATGGATTTCATGGTAAGTGTCCTCACCACAAACAAACAAACAAACATACAAAAAAAACCCCAGCAAAACCCACAAAAGACCATAAGGAAATTTTTGGAGGTAAGGAATATGTTTAGTAGCTTGGCGAGTTAAGGAGTCATTATAGTATCATGGGTGTTTGCCTATGTCCAAGCTCATCACAAAGTATGCAGTAAATATTACAATTTTTAATACATTGATACTTCAATAAGGCTTAAAAACATTCCTCACTGAACATGGAAGTTCCCATTAAAATTGCTTACTAAATTGACAGCTATCTAAAAGTTATTACATTTTAACTTCATATAATCAGACCCCTGTTGGATATTTACTTTAAAAAAAGTCAGGCTCGATGACATTTTAAGTTAATTTCACCAGCTTCAAATTTTAACTTTAAAAAAGTTCCCTGTTATTTTTTAATCCGGGTATAGTTGGTATGAAGATGTAATTGCAATTTTAAATTAACTTGTCTTGTACCTTCAGGGACAACATCATGAAAGTAATTTTGTAGAAAACTGACCTTTCCTGTATTGTCTCCAGCAAGAGGTGCCCCACCAATAATGAATCAATATTCCAGATTCTCTTTTCGCGGGGGGGGGGGGGCGGGGGGTGCGAGTTGGGGCAGGGATCTGTATGTTCTCTTCATAACCATTTCACTGCATTTCTCTTGAGTTGATTTCTCATCATAATCCAAGTATGTTTAATTTACATTTAAAATGAAAACAACACATTAAGCACCAACAAGTTTAGTGATACTTCTTCCTGAGTAGGGTGTTAATCTTCTAACCAAGCTTTGAATGGAAACTCACGCCCATGACCCTTACGAATAGTGCCGATATGTTCTGTCGTTTCAAAGTTACTTTGGACCACCTCCTCTGGTCTACATTTTGGTTCTTCTTGGTTCAGTACTGGGGGTGAGCAGACCGTAGCGGGATGCTGATGGGATGATGAACTCTTCAGGGGCAAGACCTGGAGTCGGGGCGGTCAGAATGAATAGACGCCCGGACAGGACACAAGCGCTCCCCCATCCCTCTTCTCTAGGGCGACCTCGTCTGCCTAGCCCCTAATCAATTTCTTGTTAAACATTCTACGGGGCATTTCAGCTTACACTCTGCTTCTGAACAGCATCAAGTTTGACAGACTTTCTAATATTATGGTTCGCCTTTTGTCCTTCAGTCACCTTCCGAGTACACACTGAGCCCAGGCCCATAATTGCCACCTGTCACCAAAGGGGATATGATCTGTGTTCAGGCTCTCGGTCACGGTGCCTCCCGACCAGGCGGGCTCTCTCAGGCCCCATAAGTATCTGGATCTTCCCCAGCTCACAGACGTCAGGTGGACAGACCTTGGAGTTCCCGGCTGCCATTGGTGGAATCAGCTCTGCGGCACTGTGGTTGGACGCCGGGCCCTGCTCCGTGCCCTGGTGAGGTCATCATGAGACCCCAAATCTCTGCCTGCTTTGCTGCTGGCACCCCAACACGCTCCAACAGGCACCTGTGCACAAGTGCAGCGCCCACCGTGGGGTGTGTGGAAACAAACCGGAGACAGAATTAAGGGCTGAACCTGTCCACGCGACGACACTCTCCCCAACTAACTTGTACCCACAGCAACTTTGTCCTTCAGCGAAAATAAGCTCTGCACGCTGAACCATCTACCGCAGCTGATGTTCACCCCCGAGTGTTCAGAGAATATCAGAAAACTTCAGACTGTTAGACATGACCCCTGCCTGACACGGGGGCCCCAGAGCACACACGCTTTCCCTTCACTGGGAACTGGACGGACACTCCGAAGTCTGACAAACTGGAAGACAACCAGGAGCCTCAGGATGGCGCAGCCGCTGCGGAATCAGAAGTACCCGAGCCCGGGGGGCAGGGGAGGGAAGGAGAAGGGCGCTTCCACGGCAGAGACTTAGAACTACGTCCACAAAATCTCCCATCAGACGCGGTGACTATGGACCAGAGACTTCCTTCACACACACTTGAAAGGAAATGTCATAGATGCTTCACAATTATTAACATTCTGTCAGTCCTGTTCACGGGAAGTCCGTTGACAGTGTCACTGTATGGCTCCCAAGCACAAACCCTGCAGTCGGACTCCTGGGGTTCAAATCCACACTCCCCCACCCAGAAGCTGGGCAAGGGTATTTTCCCCGCACCTCGGTCTCACCTGTGAAACAGGGAGAGTAGTCACAATCTCAAAGGAGTGCTACGAAAGCTGAGTTATTGTGTAGAAAGTCCTTAGAACAGTTGTTGGCTCATAAAAAGTACCATGCTGTGTGATATATGGCAATTTTATTAGATAGTAGAAATAAGGATCATTCTTTTTAAAACAATAGCTCCTTAAAGGAGAAAGCCAAGATAAAAAATATATAAGAATGTTTCCCTCATCGAATAAGAAGCAGTGACAATGGGATAAGAAAATGTTTTCTTTAAAGCTAGAGTAGTATGAAAAAACACCTTTTGATTTCTCTGCATCTAGCCATTCGTCAGGACGTGAGGCACCATTTACAAGTCTTCAGTGCTACATTTGTGCGACCTTCGTACCAAAGGAAAACAAAAACAGTCACAACACAGCACCGTGATCTGGCGACAGAAGACCGCGTTAAGAACCTAAACAAGGGAGCAGTGGATTTGGGACACGAGCTGGCTCCTGTAGGCATCACCCGGAGTGTCGCAGGCAGTGACGGTGACCCACGTTCCGTCACAGCGCATTGCGTCAAAGTAGCGTGGCGCCCAAATGAAAAGCATGCGTCACCCTCCAGATAAAGCACACGCACCTCCTGGGGAAAGCTAGAGCAAAGAGCTAAGCCAGCGCTTTAGCAAAAGATCGTGAAACGGGTTTTATGCACAAAGCGCACATCTCTTCACACAACAGAAATTGCTGTGAGTTTCTTTAACGCAGTCCTCTCTACCTGGTACAACACCTAGCTTGTCGCTCCGTGGCCGCTAATGACAGACGGCAGTCATTCAAGGCGCTGAACAGTCTGGCCAACACCATGGGTAGATCGTAGCAGGATTTGAACCCTTACCCCCAAACCTGTGTGTGTCTGCGTGTCTGTGTGATGCTTTTGAGTTAGTTTTTCATAGCAGGGCTTTCTCTGCTTTGGCAATGACATTTCACAACAGACTTATCCGGTAAGAAATCAGACGTACATTTTGACATGGATTGATGTTTATCATCTGCGTACTGACTGGCAGACCGGATATCGGAAATGTGGTGGAAATCTAAAATGGTGGCATTTTCAAGCCGTCTGCATAGAGAGTCATTTCAGAACCATGGGACAAACTGTCTTTCTTTTTTAAAAGAGAGAGAACAAGAACATATTTTCATGACTATCTACAAAAAGCCTATTCTGAAAGCCTCACACCCATTCCTGAACAAAGGCTACCCCTACGCAGGCAGGCCCACGGTTACAAGTTCGAATCCGATAGCAGCCACATGACAATGGATGTTTTTCTAGTCAATGGGACTGAGTTTAGACAAAGTTCGCACCTTTTCCTACTTTGTCTTTAAAATAAACCAGAACAACGTAAGCGATGGAGGTGGATTAGGGGTAGGCAGGCGAGGGAAGGGCTCGCAGGCCGCCTGCCGGTGGGCCCCGGGGTGCAGTGGATGTGCCTGCGGTGGTTCAGCCTGGTCCTGACAACAGCGGTGGGCCCCGAACGGTGTCTACACGGCTGCCTCCTGGGTAGCTTTGGAGGGCTGGCCCCGGACACCAGCAGCATGAGTTCTGTTTTTCTACATTGTTTCTCTCTAAGGGAATAGTAGGAACGATTCCACAAAGAAAAAAGCAGAAGAAGGGAGAAGCCTGAAGGAAACACTGTGCTGGAATGGACGGGACAGGGTCCTCCCGGCACCTCACCTGAGCAAGAAGGTCCTAAGCTCCGGCCAGGCGTGCCCACGGTCCGTCCCGGGAACCTCGGGTGACGGTGGGATGGACCCGAACTACAGGTGTACCTCGTTTACTGCGCTTTGCCTTGTCGCGCCTCACAGGTGTTACGTTTTTGTTGTCTTGTTTTCCATAACCAACTAAAGACAAGAGGCTCCACCAGCTAAACGATTACGATATGCTTTGTTATGCTGGTCCAGAAACGACCCTGCGGTATCTCGGAGGCGCACCTGTGCTGGGAAAGTCTAAAGGATCCCTCTTCGGCTGCTACGTGGTGTTCCCTAGTTAATGAATAAACAAGGGTGTTATTAAAGAAAACACAACTACAATTGAAAAGAGGGGTTTTTATCGCCTATGTTTTAAAAGATTGACAGCACACACACAAGCACTTCTGCATTTAGAAAATCCCCCAGTTCCTGAGACATGAGGAGGTAAAACACTTCATGACTCAATTATACACAGCTCTTCGGATAACCAGAGGACGAGTCTACAGGAGGAGGCAGAGCAGAAAGGCAACACGCTTTCAAAAACCAGTTCTCTTGCGCTATTTTCCACTGCTCTCCTAAGGAATCCCCACGGTCCCGGGAGGCCAACGGCACAGGTCTGCTTCCTGTCGTCCTGCAGGGGAGCACCTGACGCAGGTCTCTCGGGCCGGACAGCGAGGTGATGTGCGGGAGGGTCCGGGTGAGACTCTGCTTCTCTGCCTTCTCCAGGCCACCCGCATTCTTTGGTTTTTACCCTCCCCCCAACTTCTTCGAGCTTCAAAACCAGCAACATACCCCACTCTGAGCAAAGGTGTGAAGGGTGCTCGGCTTTTAAAGGGTCACATGATGAGATGGGCCCCACCTGGCTGATCCACAACACTCTCCCCGCATCTGAAAGTCTTTACCTTCAACAGTATCTGCAGTAGCGGCCCTTGGCCATATAAGGGAGTGTATTCACAGGTGCAGATACTTGGGGGTGATTATTCTGTTTCAGTGACATTAATTATTTTCCCAGTGAATTTACATTTTCTTCAAGATAATTTTTTAAAAATTCCCTCTCAGTTGCTGTCTACCCCAAACATGCCTATATGAATACAGATTTTCTCACAATTAAAAATAAACATAAAAGATAGATTATTTTATGTTAATAATAACTAAATCATATTCAAATTTGGAATGTCTAATCATGCCTAGTTTTATAAAACCAATAGGGGATGATCATTTTACTTCTATAAAAGAGTGAGCCAGGTCTTCTAAGACATCAACAAAGAAGGAATCAAATTCACTGACAACAGTCCCTGCTTTTGTGTGGAGTCTTTCGAGAAGGAAAGCACGAAGCACAGCGCTGATGCAATAGACTGACAGCAAAACAAACAAACAAACAAAAAACATAAAAAGACATCCTGATGTAGCCACACCAACGTTTTCAATACGCAAGGCCCTTACCTGTGGCCGATTCCTGGCGGAAGTTCCCCGAAGCCAAGGGAGCAGGGGCCTGCCAGCACAACAGCTCTCCCCAAAGGTCTCTGGGCACGAGGGACCAGCTCAGTGTGGCACACTCCCGACTCCTAGGGAACAGGGGCGAGAACTTCCTTAAATGACAGGAGACCCCGGCATGGGCTTGGTTGTGCTGTGTGTGCTGTAGGTACATAAACTTGGAGTAGGAAGCTAGGGTGTGACCCAGTTCATTGAGGGTCCGACTTGGCCCTCCAATACCTCCTGAGGGATCCCGTAGGTAATATGAATCCACTCTGCAATACACCCCTAGTTAATAGGAAATTCAAGGTTAATTCTGTATTTAAAACGCCCAGACCGACACTGTAACTTACAATAGTTAATAAAGAATGTACGTGAAATAATGTGCTGGAGAAAAATTCCAGCTGACTGGACATTGTGTTTCTTGAACAAGGGCAGTTAAGATTTTGGGGAGTGGAGAAAAGGAAAGACGATTCTAGACTTCGATATGGTTACTTTGTAAACCAGAGTTCGGCCTGACAGTGCAGAAACTCCCATTGTTCAACATCGTCCCCAGACCATCCATCAACAGAAGGATTATCAACAGGAATACAATGTGGCACCTGGGCCTTTAAACTGTACTCAGACAGCACATGGATGCAAAAGAAATGCTTATTCTGGAAGCAGTTGAAGAAAAGTCGGTGGTATCTTAAGAGCAATAAATAGAAATACTTTTATGTAGAGATACATTTAGTTAGAGTTGCTGACACATCATTCCTTTTATCTCCGGAAGTTAGGTAGTCAGGGTTCAGCCAGCGCTGTCCAATCTGTGAGGGCAAAGCAAAGAGTGTAAACCTGTGGGGAAAGATTTGGAGATCTAGGATAAGGTTTCTTAAAAATGGAGAGCTGGGTACTGGTTAGTGGGACTCAGTGGATCGAGTGCATGCCTGCAAACCAAGGGTCGACGGTTCAATGCCCAGTCAGGGCACATGCCTGGGTTGCACGCCAGGTCCCCAGTAGGAGGGGTGCTAGAGAGGCGACCACACCTCGATGTTTCTCTCCCTCTCTCTCTTCCTCCCTTCCCTTCTCTAAAACTAAAGAAATAAAATATTTTGAAAAATGGAGACCTGAGAGTTTTAGTAATTTATTTCTTTGCTATAGAAATCTGTATTCATTTCCTAATATATCCTGTCTGCTACTTTATTTAAAAGGTATTCATTCTAAGAATAAATGATGTTATATTGTTTCCCATGTTCAAATTAACCTTTAATACTCCATAAAAAACCAACAATGGAAAACCAAACCTAAAGTTAGAAGATCTATTTATGTGCCCATTCATATCACAGAAATTATTAGATATTTCTAAGTGTGACTCTGCCAAAACAGACCTTCTTTATAAGAATGGGCACTACACACAGTTTGCAAAAGTTTGATATACTTCTCTTTACCCTTTTCAGCTTGGTTTACAAGAATATGTCTAACTTCCACATGTATTTTATGAAACGTATCTGCATATATGACCCAATGATTCCACTTCTGGGAATTTACTCGAAGAAACCCAGAACAGTAATCTAGAAGAACCTAAGCACCCTATGTTTACCGCAGTGTCATTTATAGTCACCGAGATTTGAAAGCAGCCCAAGTGCCCATCAGTAGATGAGTGGATATAACAACTATGGGGCATTCACACAAATATTATTTCACCAAACCTGTTGGACATATAAAAAAGTTCATTCATTTTTTAATGCCACTAAAGAACAAAAATATAATTATTTAGCTTATCACTATCAGACTTGAGAAAATAATATCCAATTATCTCAACTCCAATTTACACTTTAAACTCAAATGCAAACAGAATTGTACCAGAGGCTGTGGTCTGGAATAGGCATGGCTAATCCAGACTCCATAAGCCCTCAGAGTGCATTTCAGGGAGGTTGTTGAGTCCGTGCCCGGGAGACACCGTGTCCATGTTTGCAGAACAAAACCCTGCCCAGTCTAGGACCCCACCCAGATTCAGTTTACAAAAATTGGACCAAAACGGGGAATAATACTTCACTAGGGATTTAGGTTTCTTTGATTAGCTTTTAAATTTCTTTACACATCATTAACCACTTAACAAAGAGGCCGAAGAACTGTAGACTTAACACCGAATATAGATTACCGCTGAAGGACCATTGGAACTGAGTGTACAACAGTCCTATTGCTGGAATCAAACATAAAAGTTAGGACACTAAAGGTCAGTTTATGTAGAATTGTTTGATAAACAGATACAGAGTAAGTTACACCAAGATTATAGGGGACTTATTACACATGACTTTTGTTTCTTTAAAAATGCCTGTCTTCTCTTAATTGTGAAATAAAGATCATATGTATTTTAAAGGACTTTAAATGCAATACTTTAAATATCATCTACTAAGCCAGAAAAATGATAAAAAGAATTATAATTGTCTTTAGTGATTCTGTTTCGTTTGTTTCTGTTCCTGGTTTTCTCCTCCAAATTATTTCTTCTCTTAAATGGAGTGTAGAATCACTACCTGCCTAAGGAAGTCCCAAACGATCAAAGAATTCCACCACGATGCAATCACTGGATACTTCAGATAATAACACATTTGCAACAGAATGCTATCAATACCCTTTACTTTCTTTGATAATGTTGCAAATATGTTTTTCTAAGGATTTATGAATTAGGATGATAATAAAATAAGCAAAAACTCTGACTTTTATGAATCTTAAAAAAAACCTTTATTTCCAACTCTCTCTCTGGTTCCCATTTCAGGGATCAAAATTTCTCTCTTAAAAAAGAAAGATGGTGGAAAAGGAAGGGAGGGAGGGATGGAGGGAGCAGATAAGAGAGATGGTTGAGATATGAAAGGTGCTTCTGACAACCGCTAGCCTTGGAACTTAGTACTTACCAAGACAGTCTTCTGCAAAAGTACACTATTTAATCCTTAGCCAAAAGAAAACCCAAGCCAGCAATTATGGAACCCGTTTGATCTACAGAAAGTAAAACCTCAGTTGTTATTTTGTAATTGTTTGTAATGTATTCATTAATAGTACAATTACTGTGTTGTAATCCTATCAAGGGTCTGGATAAAATGTATGCTGCTGCTGGCCCTGTTCTTCATCTAAAAATGCTAATACAACCTTCGCGTTGAGAATTTTAATATATTGATCTATCAGTCGGCGATCTGTAGGTCAGCAGAACTGCAGCGCTGCGGGTCAAACAATTCTCAGTATTACAAAGCAATGTTCCCGTGTACACAGCTGCTCCAAACACGAAGTGTCACCCTGCGGTTTCATTCATTCCGTAAAGATTTACTGAGCACACCCGGTGTGGAGGGGGCGACTGCTCTGGGGATGCGGGCGCTGTGCTGAACACCACACGGCTTCTGTAGGTGGGATATTTATTCAAGGAAATACTTTGTCTTCTGAGTGAAGGGGGTGATTCTTTAGTGGCACAAATAAATACATGCTAAATTAACAACCCAACTCTTTCCAATAGTGTCCCCTATTTTTCTGCTCTTGCTTTTTCGCTCTGCGGTTGTTTTTTTTTAATTTCCAGAGTATTCAGTCTGCAGGTTGGTAGCCATATCCCCTTGTTAAGTCAACAATTCAACTAATCGATCCCTAGGTGTTTGCAGTTTTGTATTAAATGTGGTAATAGGTTTTACAAATTCTCCAAACTGAGAAATCTTAGCAAATGCTGAGAGTGTCAGTAAACACGGATTAGCTGTCCATCGCTGATTGAAGATGAGTTGATTGGGTCATTACTATAGTTGACCAGCTTTAATTGTTTTATTTCTTGATACTTTGAACTTAAAAATATGCATCACATCATACTTACATTGTTGGATCTCAGTACCCATAAACGGGCCCTGGAGGCAGACCCACTCTCATTGACCTAATTTGCTGTGTTTATTCCCACCAAACATTCAAATTTACTTTGGTGTCTTCTGAATGTTTGGCAAGACTCGAACACTTAAAAATGGAGGCTCATCTTGGATCATTCATTCTGGATGTTGGGCTTTGGTTGCTGCAGATAAGCTTTTTGACATGTTTTAAATGTCTATCCCATGCAATGTAGTCTACAGATACCTGTGGTACGAAAAAATATCAAAAGTGAGCGTTCTACAGAAACACTTTTTTTGAACAAGTCAAATCGCCTGTCTTTGAGGTTCTTTATTTGGATGGCATGTCAAAACACTCCCTTCAACAATGCGCTGACCTTTCAAAGTGTGTGGTTCCAGCTCTTTTAGAAGACTTTTGAAATTATGTAATAGACTGTACTGCGTTTTACCTTCTGTACTTATAACTCATATGAATCATGTTCCTTACACTTGATTTTTCCTCTTACCTGCTTCCAAGTAATATAGTGAGACACTTCTAAATGTGAACCATTTGAAGAAAACATTGAAAATATGCCCGTTATTTGAAAGGAAAAACAAAAGGATGGTTGGCTCTTATTTTTTTTCTGTCAATTTTCTCTATAACTTCTCACTTATCTGGTCAATGGAACAATGGATCTATTATTGAAAAGGGGGTTCTCTGGGATTTCTCGCAGCACTGCCTGCAAAAATGTTTTACTGCCGTAGATAAACTCCGGTGAAGGTCGGGCTGCTGGCAGCATTTAAGGTATGCAAATTAATGCACACCAATTAATCTGTGATTTGGAGAAATCATTATTAGTTACAACGCATTGCGTCTTCAATGAGAAGGATGTATGTGTGACATTTGCTGTCTGCCTATCTCAGGAAGGACATGCATCATCGTGTATTTGGCAGCACTGGAAAGAAATAACACATTTTAAAGCAATTTCGTAATGCGGGGCTCTCCAAGTCTGCAGGTGTGTCTGTCTTTGGGAATGCTACCTAGTGAGTGAGGCTCATTTCTTTGCGCATAGCGCCCCCTGCCTTCATAAACAAAAAGCGTGTTTACCAAAGAGCTTCCATGCAACCTTACGTAAGAGTTGTGATTCTTAAAGTGCTTCTTTTATGTCTTCTGTGTAAAACATAAGCTAAAAGGAATAAAGAGATAAAGTGCAAAAAATAGCAGAGAGAAACAGAGCACCCGGAGATCATGACAGAGAAAAAAAAGGAGCCGCAAAACCAGCGTGTGCGCGCTGTGGGCATCGCCTGCGCGTGCGGAGCGGGCTGGCGTGGAGCTGGATACTCCGCCTAATGTTAGACCTCCGGGAAAACCAGCTGAGTGCAAGGTTCCAGGGCAGCACCTCTTTGACACTTTGCATGCCATCAAATCCTCAGGGAAACGGAGGCCTTTCTTTGTTCCCCTGTCCACGCCAGAGTGACAGACAGTTGCAGTTACGAGCGGCAGGTGGAGGAACACGGGATTTAAAAAAATCAGAGATTCAAGAAGACGAGATTGATGCTGGCACTTGCTTTAACGCCAGGGGACCTGTGGGAGTGGAGGGGTGTGTGAGAATGCTATGGTCTTCCTCTGATTTTCTTTAACGGCAGATGTGACCATGATTTTCTAAAAGGGAGGAAAAGAAGAATGTAAAAGAAGAGAGAAGAGTCGGATACCTGGTGGGAGGGGAGACCCCGGGGTGATCGTACCTTCACCTAAAGTAAAAGCAAATTAATTTCTACCTCTCTTCTCCCCTCCATCAACCCTGTGGGTGGCATTAATTGTTCTCTTACTGTCCTCAGCCCAGATTAGGGGGCGCTAGAGGGCTGGGACAGCAGAGATGGAGGTCTACTTGGAGGTAGTGGAAGAAAAGAGGACGGCTTTTTAATTCACTGCCTCTCCTGGAGGCAAGACACAGGTGGTATCAAGAGACAGAAGTGTAGCAAAGAAAGAGAAAAGCGTAGTGGGGTGGCGGCAGGGGGAACAGGACTACAGTTTAAAAAGAAAGCAGAGAAGGAGCAAACGCAGGCGGGCATCTGGAGGGAGGTTTTCATGGTGCGCACAGCTCCCTGAGCGACGGCTGGCCACGGGCTCAGTCCTGCAGCCCCGCGCAGCCAGAGATGAAAACGACGGGTCCCGACAACAACGGCATTTTTGCTTGGCATTACCTCTAGCAAGAAACAGTCAAACGGAAATCAATAAAAGTGTATGCTGTCATCATCGCAGAATTCTTTTCTGGGGTGTTGTTTGCTTAACGGTTTCCAAGCAATTCAAAACAATAATCCCTTAAACATGTGTTTCGCTGCCACTCACATTTTTTTTGACATAGCTTTCTTCGACCAGGTTCCTTTACGGAGTCGCTTTCTTAAACGCTGTTCTCCCAGGGCCCCTCAGGGACCTGCTCCAAACGCCTTGCCTGTCCGGCCCCCCTTCGCGCCCCAAAGCTCCCGGAATCGCCTCTCGTACCACCCCACTGCCCTGCTTCGTGATCATCTGTTTCACCAAAAACAAGGGAGTTCTTGAGGATAAGCTGGGCCTGACTGTGCTTTCTACGCCCATGCAAGAGATACAGCGAGGATTCCATCGAGGCCGGGTTTTCCATCTCAGGACCGGCGGCGTGCCCGGTGACTGAACTCCTAAAAAGCAGCGTGAGGAAACACTCAGTATAATGTCCTCAGGCACCCGCACGGCCCTCTCACTTCTTTGCTCCGTCGTCTCCACGGCGGCATGCCTGCCGTTTGATAGGTCTTTATGGCGCATCATCGCCGTGGCCCAGCGAAAAAATGAACAGCGTCTGAACTGTGATGGACTGGTAGTGACAGCATCAAAGGGCGTTTTAAAGTTAAATGCTAACATTATCTTTTCTCATTATGGGCACATTAGGTTGTTTAATTTTTTTGTTTGTTTGTCATTATTCATCATTAAAAAACAATGCACAGCTATCCACTCTACAGCTGATGAGAGAGTAAATTTTTTAATGAAAAGGCTTCAAGCTTAACCATTAAAAATATACTTACTGGGAACTCCATGGGCAATAGTGAATGTGGAATGTGATCTCTGACATGTGTAACTTTCAAAACTGTCCTCATTTCGTAAACTATACAATCCACACAAATACTGAGATGTGCCGTCTGCCCGTTTAATCTAGGGGGACAAATGTCCCTTTACTACTGAGTCTATTGAGGAAACGTGAAAGCCATTCACTTTTCAACATTTCATTATAATCAATTCTCAATTTATAATAGCATTCATAAATGATAATATTAGCTACTATTAATTGGCCATCCATGCTTACTAAGCAAAGAGCTACCTGTTCTACAAACATTATTACAACATCTCAAAACTTCTGCTGGGAGAAGAATCACTCCCCTTCACAGACTGAGGAACTGAGCTTTAGGGTCAGGAAGGGACACGCCCGAGGGCGGGCACTAGCCACGCCTCCTTTCAGGAAGGGACATGCCCAAGGGCAGGCACTACCCACGCCTCCTTTCTCTGGGCGGAATCCCAACCTTGACTTCAGAGCCAGCGCCTCTCCGTTTGCACCCAGGGCCCGCTTCACTCTTCGTGGGCCAAGAAATGCCCCTATGGTCTCCCAGGGAAGGAGCTCTGGGTGCTGGCAGGTCCCCCTCTGCAGAGCACGAAGGGACTTGGGACAAGAGGAAGAGGGGGTGGGGGCGGGGGGTGCAGAGCTGTGCCTTCGCCTCCAGGGTCTGTGCGGAGCCTGGTAAGAGAGGTGGCACTCTGAGCATGCCCAGACTTGAGGGCCTGCAGAGGCCCAGCTGGCCTTGACCAGACATGGATGGATGGGCTGAGACCACTGACCCTTAGAAACTAAGGCTACTTATTCGATCAGATTACAGCTCATATAGGCATGACCGCAATGTAGAAGGTACAGTCTTCCCTCTCTTATTCCTGTGCAGGAAAAAATAAAGGAGACCTTCTCAAAAATATTTATCCAGGGCACGATATTGCTGATTTCCTTTAGGAAGAATGGACAAGTCAAGGAAAAACATTAAGATGCTCTTGAGAGTAGATGAGGATGTGCTCCTGGTGGGAAGGAGGTGCCTGTGAAGTCCAAGGACATCCTTGGTTCACACCAGTGACAAGTACTATAGTAGGGGACATGGAATGTGGGATTTATTTTTAATGTTTGGGGACGTTTTTCTCTTTTAAAGAATAAGGATATGATGTATACTTCCTGTCCTCAGAGCTAGGGACAGATTTGTGGAACCATACACGTGTTACTCAATTCAGAACAGTGAGAAGCACCTTCTGGGGTTAAGCCCCAACGAAAGTCGTTGGCCAGCATTTTCCAGCAAAGTTCGAGTTGGTTGTGGGGCTCTGACACCCTCCGTAATCAGGACCAGTGGCACTGCCCCGTTCCTCTGATCTGCCACCTGATCCCCACTGTCTCCTCTTCCGAATGAAGCCTTTGTCCAGACAGAGAAGCCCATTTTGCACAAAGATGGCTTTCCTTTTTAGTTTATCTCTCTGGAGTTTGAGTAAGTGACAAGGGGAACTGTAACCATGGCTACCATGACAAGCCAATGCAGAAGCGGACTGGGTGAGGTGGAAATGACAGGAACTCTGGAATGTGATGAGCATGTCCTCACGGGGGTCTGTGATCGTTAGACAGGGAGGGGGTCTCACGAGAAACGTGCGCTGTGCCTAGAAAAGCAGATTTCAAACACTGCCGAGGGAGAGAGGCCGCTGAATGCAGGTGACAGATTCACCTGTGCTCATTATTTGTTTCCTCCACAATCCCTCCCCCCAAAGCCACAAAAATGAGCATCATTTTTCACTAGACGTAAACCCACAAGGACGGAAGGAGTGGAGAGGAGACGACAGCCGACAGAAAGAAACGTGCAGAAGCTGCAGAAGAGACACACACGTTCTCGCTGACCTGGCAGGAGAAACTAAGCAAAGCAAATCAAAACTAAAAAGCCTACATCCACGATGGGAAAAGCCAGGAGACAACCTAGAACGTTCCAGTGTCTCGAGAACCGGCTACGTCAGTGCCGCAAGATACGCTGGAGGAAGAGCTGAGCTACGGAAGATTGGCTGAAACCTGCTTGAGAAACCAGGCTTAGATAATCCTCCCCAACACCCGACTGTCTGACCACCGGCCTGCACCTCGGCAGACATGGAAGCTTCACTATCTCGACAGGTTAAAACCGAGGTTCTGCAGGCCGCAGCGGCCCCGCGTGACCGAGGGCGGGCGCGCCACGCCGAAGCAGAGAGTAAAGTCTACGTACGTGTGCGGACTGGCTGCTGAACCCTCGATTCCCTTCCACTCCCACCCCCATGTGACTGACCCCCTTGTGGGTTCCAAAAACATTGGCTGGACATCACTGGGTAAGAAAAAAAAAGGAAGATTGTTTTCTATGTAATATAACAATTTCAAAAAGAAATACTTAATCTTAGGGATTCTTCGACAAATAGCCCACGAAAGCCAACAAATGGCTTAAGGGTATGTGGTTACCAGCACCCCCTCCAGGCTCAAAGTTGCCAGTCGGCTTCTTAGTGCCTTGCTTTTTTTTTTTCTCCCATGAAAGTGTAGTTGGCATACAATTTGAGTTTCAGGTGTATGACATAATTATTAAACATCTACATACACTGCAAAGTGATCACCGTGATAAATCTCGCCACCATCTGCCACTGTACAAAGTTATGACGCTGCCGGCTGTATTTCTCATGCTGCAGTCACACCACAGCCCTGTGACTACTTCCTGTGCAACGAAGAACATGTGTATCTCACCCTCCAACACCTTTGGTGTCCACCCTCCGCCCCTGCGCCTCTGGCGGCCGTCAGTTCATTGTCTGTTTCTGTTTCGTTCAGTTTGTTTCACTTTTTACATTCCACATATAAGTGAGATAATAAAGCATGTGTCATTCTTTACCTGACTTCCTTTACTTAGCATAATGTCTTCTAGGTCTATCAAGATTGCTGCAAATGGCAAAATTGGACTCTTGGTCCTGGCTTAGTAACATTCCATTGTGTACCTGTGCCACATTTTCTTTTTCCATTCCCCCATTGATGGGCATCCTTTAACAGGAGCAGACAATCAAAGATTACCAGACTTGTCAGAAAAAGTATTTTTTAACGTGTCACACAGGAACCAAAAAACCAAAAAAGATTTTTAAAAAACTTCGCGGAAACAGAAGCCATGAAGGAGAAAAACAATCTTCAATACTATGTTATTAATAACCTCAGAGAAATAGATATTTCATCCAGGAAAGAGAAGTAGATCTATTAAAGGATCATTCAGAGAAGAATAAAAGAACTCTTAGCAATAAAAAGCTGAGAAAATAATTCACAATGTCCCAGTGGTCACTTCTGGAGCGAGGACCCAGGGGCCAGGGTTGCTGGTGGTACCGGACATGAACCCACTGCGGAAAGGATCAGAGGAAGGCAGGCTAGAGCCGGCCCACACTGGAGCCCAGCATCCACGTGTCTCATCCCTCCCGGCCCCCCATCCGGTGTCTGCAACGCCAGCCAGGGGGCGGGGCCCACCCCAGAGCATTCAGAGAATCCTACTCACCTTTGCCCCCAACATACACCTACCCCTTGGAGAAGGGATTGTTACACATTCACCAGTGGTCTGTTAACTATATGCTTACTTGACTTTTATTTATAACTTCATAAAATATGTTACTCAGCTAATAGTAACAAATAAATAGTTGTATAATAATTAAATATTGAAACATTTCAGGAAAATATTTGTATGACCGTCTGTTCCGAGAGTCTTAAGAATATGGCTAACGCAAGAAGACCTGAAGACTGTAAAAGTTATGCTAATATAATCACACATTATTCCAGGGAGAAATGGAGGGGGGTGCAGGGGGAGGCAGTTAAATTAATGCAAATGACAGGGAGCTTTACGACGTCCTCAGAATTTTTAATGCCCTAGACGGATGTTGGAGAGAAGGCTGTGAGAACAAGGATGATTGCTTGAAAGAGCCACAATGTCAGGAGAGCACACCAAGTTGTAAATGAGCTGGGGCACCTCCCAAACTTCAACACCGATCTTTTCCCAGCCATTTATGAACCCGGAAAATAAACGGAAGAGCAGGGGGAGTCTGATGGGGAAGAGGAGCTGTCTACACTGTGCAGCTTCCGATTCCCTGCGGGGCGGCCCCCACCCAGCACCCAGGAGGAGGTCGGCGCGCCGCTTCGGGGCCCGTCCGCGTGTCCTGCAGGAGCTAAGGAGGTGAGCGTGAGCCTGTGACCTGGGGGTGAGGCAAAGTGACCGCCATCCCAACCCTAACACGAACATATTGACAAATATGATGCCGGAGAAAATCTCTTTTTTTTCCCCAGTGACCTTTCCCCTTTACTCAGTTCCCTCCTAATTCCCAAACCATCCGCCTGTCACTAGGTAGCTATCCTGTGGGCCTGCCCCCCGAGCCAGCACCAAGGCTTTGGCAAGTACCCCACAGTCCGGATATTCAGCTAGCAAACAAGATTATGAAGAGATGGAAGAGTAGAGAAGTGCAATTCTGTTTCTGTCTCATGAATTAGCACTAAATATAGCAGTCTGGGACAACGGTAAAGAGGAATTATTAAAAATAGCTCTTCTGATTAAAGAATCCCAGTGCTTCATTAGTGAACCTCCGATACTTCTCCAGTTCGGATTCCTTGCATGTGAAGAAGCACTCCTCATCAGTCCCCCTGGCAGAACTGGGCTCTGCTGACAAGGGCATGCAAATCCCACGACTGAGCCGTCGGACCTGTGTCCCCTTGTCCCCTCACCTCTTCACACGCAGTGAACAGCTGTTCTCTGGCGCACAGGACAAAAGCTGTATTGCTTGGGCCTGCTTAACTACTTCTCCTTTTTTTTTTTTTCAGATGAAATGCCCTTCCTGAGCCGAAACCCCGAAGCACAGCACAGAAGCGATTCTCAAAGGTCACTTCATCATAACACGTTGATAAGCCATCAAATGCCGATACCGTCTTTTACTAGCTCGCAGCAGAGCACACTGCTACCTCCTAGAAACTGATAGCTCAAAAGCCAATTGATGTCACAGACAGTGCTAAAGTGGCTCATGAATTTGAAATGACAACAGATGCTTTGAAAACGGAAAGCCGGCTGGATTTTGATTGAACATGCTAATTTTCAAAAGAATCATTTGCTCACTCAATTTTATACAGTGTAACCTGTTAAGGCTATTTGGAAATCACAGGGGCCGGCGATAAAATAGTGTTGAGCTCAATTACCCATTAGCGGAGCAAAAGATACCAGCTTCCCTTTTGTCCCTCTGCAGGTGTGTTCGACTGCACAGTAAGAGGGGAACAGTGAGGACGACTCGGAGACAAGTGGCTGTGTGCTCAGGGAGCTATCAGCGCGAATAAGTGGCAGAATTCGGGGATAGATGCCTGCTAATTTGGTTCTGCATTGAGATTACAGCTTTAATTTCTACCACTTGAGAAAGGAGAGTTAAACAGCCCGTGTCCTTAAGGGAAGATTAAATGGAGTCCTTTGTTGTGGGGATCCACAGAGGACGGGATTAAGAAGAATTCTCATCAGTCAGTTGACTTGAGAAGATATTTCAGTGTAGGGCTCTCACAGCACAGAAATGCTTCTCCGGACCCCAGTTACCTTCGGCCACAGAGAACCAGATGTAGGAGTTCGGGACGTTTTGGACTGATGAAGGGATGGATGGCAGCAGCCCTTGACCTCTCTCTGCTCAGTGAGAGGATGTCCTTGGGGCCCCCACACTAGTGACGAGTGCTGGCTCCAACCACCGTCTCCGGTCCCTGGCGTCTCCTCTGGGGGACTCTTTAAGGCTCTCCCAGGGAGACAAGTTTGCGCTTGAGATTTACCATTTGTCAGGGCTGGTATTTGTCGGGTAAAGCAAAGGAACCACTTTCTGGAAGTCACCAGAAAATATAGTAATCAAGATAAATAGTGCTGTACCTAATACTTAAGAAAATTAAAATGAACACAAGGACTTCCATGAGAAACAAAATATCAAAACTTCAAAGGTGGTCTGTTTGTCTTCTGACCTGAGACTGCGCAGTGAGAACACCTTTCCCCCTGGGCTGGGTCCCAGAGCCGCTGCGTCCTCCTCACCCCACCCCCCCCAGGTCCCCCACCAGGCGGACTTGTGAGGATGGACAGCAACACACCCCCAGACTGGACAAGAATCCCCAGAATCATGGGGATTCTGTATAACGCTTCTGTTATAAGGCTCCATCTATTTTTGCCACTTGGTTCGAAACACGGAGTCCACTTGAGTAAGTGAATATACAGAAGTGCGTGTTTTTCCACTTGACTCAGGCACGACACTGTCAGTATTTTCAACTATTTAATATAAGGTGACGTGAGTTAGCTCATTAACCACCTCTGAATGTTAGAATGGAAATACTTGAAATGTCAAATAATTTTCCTATGTATGTTTTTTAAGAAGCTACAGTCCTGCTGGTGAATTGATGGTTCTGTCTTCCAGTGTTTAATTTGTATTAGAGAATCCTTTGAAATATGATTAGCCAACCTTTTCACAAATCCAAAACAGGGATTTTGTGTTTTAAATTTAGGAATATTATATCCTGATTGACAAGCAGTCAGAAAGGTTAGAGAGAACTGAAGAATTCCATCCTTCCTCTGGGCTAAAAGGTCCGGCTTAGAAAGCTTCCTGTAGAGGAGCTTAAGAGAGATTTACTAGAAACATTTTTTTTGGCCTTTAAAGCCCTTTTTAATGGGTCACCCAAAATGCATCTCACTGCAGTCTGCAGCCATCCAAAGCTAGGGAAGTGCCCCTTCTCATTGGCTACCGCCACGGCTGAGGTCACGTATGCCCCTCAAGATAGCAGACACTTTACAATGTATCAGTGGGAGAAAGGAAGACTGAAAGAACCATTAAGTACTGTCCGCAATTTTCCTTCTAAAAAAATATAATAGTGGGAAGCTAATCCCAGAGCTGCCATACACTTGTTATTTTTCTCATTAATTTTAAAGATGTGCCTTCTTTCCTATAAAATTTCGCCAACTTAAGAAAAGTCATACCAAGTGTCCCTGGTCCCATTTTAATTCCTACAGGTTTTATCGTAAAACATTTAGACTATCCCAACCAAGGTGAGGGTATGAGAATGTCGGCTTTTGGGGGGGGAGGGGGGTGAGGGTGCAGTTTAAAAGCCAGTGGCATTTTAGATGGCATTTCCATCCAATTTTCATAGATGACTTAAAACTGTGAAGACAAAATAATTCACTGAATGATCTGTTTCCTAGGATTCCCTCCTCTAAACCTTGCTCCTCCTGTTTTTGATTTGTTGTCATTTGTTTTCCATTGGAATTAACCTGAGAAAATGTCTGAATCAACACATCAAGAAAGCAAGTACTTTATTTTGAACGTGGAAAGTCCGAAGTCTTTCAGCAAACAATGGGAGAAGGAGAGCTGAAGACACAGGTTGCTAGGGAGCCAGTTTCATACTGTCAGTGTAGGCAATGACCTCATCGACTGAGTCATGTGAAGGAAGACTTCCAAGTGAAATGAAGCCCACGGTTCACTTTAAGGAATGAAGCATCTGGCTTTAGAGGCATAATAACAGAACGTGAGAATGAGCGTGTTGCCGACAATTTAAGGGAGCTTTTCTGAGAAGCTCTTGGGACGATTCCCCTGGCATCATATCACACACACAAGTAAGTGCATAAATCTCTTCAAGCAGGATTTAATTTTTCCCCTTCGAGAAGTTTTTTAGACACAAAAGCCAACAGAATGGACTCATTTTGCAGGCCTCGTGTGAAAAAAACTACAATTATTTTCACACCTATCTTCTGACACTCCCTGTTCTGCTCTGAAAGACATTGTTATTTTTAAAGTTGTAGGTGTTGATTCATGTAAAACATAAAATGTATGTATATTTTTAGAAGACTTTAGGGGTTGGCGTATTCTTTTTCTTTATCAGCAAAAAAGATAAACAGACAAGCAAATTCCATGATGACTAGCAGTAGAAACAGAAAGATTAAAGAGAAGTGGCAGAGACTATATAAAGACAAAAGCTTCTAGTACAGATTCTTTAACTCGTAAATCATATTTTTATATACATTGCCATTTAAAATGAACAGTACAAATGTATATTAACCCAGAACAGTACGGGATGTGAGAGTGGGTGTGTTCGGAGCCCCTGTTAACATCCTGCGAGCTTACGACTGGGCTGAAGCCATGGGCTGCCCCGCCCCCACGGCCCAGGTCTCCAGGTTTCATTGGACGCGCAACAGTGACAGGCATTTGATGAGCAGCAAGACTAACAGCGGTGCTGCCTTTTCCTTTCTCCACTTTGTTTTCCTCCGCACCACAGTACCCCTTCAACGTTATACAGTAACTTGCTGTTTTCACTATTACCTGCTCCTCCTGCCTCCGCACCCAGAAGATCAAGTCCATGAAGGTTAAGGGCACAGTTATTGCCTCCTTCATTCACCGTTGAGTCCCACACACATGGTCTGGTGCATAGCAGCTGCTCACACAGGGTTTTTAAAAGAATAAGAAGTACATTTTAAAAAATCTATCCAGATCATTTTTTGAAAGAATTTTAAGCACTGTACCAAAGACGAGCAACAGTGATATATGTTAGGTATTTACACATAATCCTAGTTAATCAGAAATTCAGATTTGCGTTTTCTGGAAATTCATTTGACAACAAGTAAGAAATTCAGATACTTTGTTAAAGTAATTTATCTTATAAAATAAAATTCTATCCTAAAGTAATAACCATAGATATAAGAAATTGTTTTGGAGAAAAATGTTTATTTTAGAGACATTCAAAATAGTAAAGATTGAAAAACAATCTGAATTTCCAGTAATAATATTATGGTTAAAAACATTTGGTATGCCTACTTAAATATTTGACATATTTAAGATATCAAATTAATGTTAGGAAGATTAATGTTAGGAAAAAATGCTCATAATGCAATGCATTTGCAGCATAAGATACTCTATTAAAAGTATACACTGGCTAAAGAAAAAAAACTAGGGGAAAATTTTCCTATCAGATTAGACAGAACTTTCATTCCCACCTTACCTTCCTATTGCAAAGCCCTGGAATGGAGTGACTCATTAAAACATCCAGAACAGGCTGGAAAATAGGAGGAAGTGTCACGATTAGACTGCGACCTCGGGGAAAAGGTGAAGAAGGGAGGCGGGCAGGACCTGATCGACAAAGAGAGAAGCAGAGCCCGCCACACGAACAAGAGTGAGCTGTCCAAAAACTGGGCGTCGTTCTGGGCACCCCGCAAGGACAAGGGATGGCTTGCAAGAGTGGGGAGCGCCTGGGCCCCTGTCTGGGCCATCAGAGAAGACAGGTGGGCTGGCTTCTCGCCCTCCCCCTTCCGGTTAGCAACCAATTCACACCGACTTTACTCAATCCCAGCCCACAAAGGTGCAGTGAACAGGGCAGTTCACTGAGGTGGGAACGGAGGTGGGGGAGGTGGGGGGGTCCACACCCTTCATCTCTCTGCTCTTCGGCAGTGGCTCCGATCCCTGCAGTTCCCTGGGGAAACAGTGTTTCCTTTCCGGGCATCATTTTAGTCAGAGTACGAGGGCAGGAGAGTGCCAGGGCCTTTTTAAATTTGTCCTTTTGAAAATAACAGCTCTTACCCAATACATAAATATAAATGCACTTAGCAACACAGTCTCAGACTATATTACACAATAATAAAAAAAGAGGAGAAATATAGGGATAAATTTTTTAAAAACCCCCTCACCATTTATTAACTATGGACTTGGGAAACGGCCACAGAACGGGGCTCCAGTCCCGCTGGACTCGCTGCGAGGGTGCCATGGCCAGACCCTCTTTCTGTCCCGACTTCCCGTGAGCCTCGCTCCGACCCCCGCCCCACAGTGGTGCCCTGCTCGGTTCAGAGCTGGCGTGCAATGACTCCCAAAGCTTCTGGACGTTTCCATCTGTCTCATGCACGGAAACCCTGGTAAATCATTTCAAGTCCCTCTACTGAAGTCTGCAGGGGAAGGTTTATTTGTGGCTATTTCCTGGGACCTTTCTTGAAAGGACTTGGCCTCCCTGTCAATCAAAGGGCGCTGGGACCCGGATAAGACCTACTCCAGTTACTTGAATCAAGTCTCTGCCTCGCTGACCTAGAGCTTCACAACCCACAAGATGAAGCAGCACTTTGGTGCGCCCCCTCGATTGTTCCGAAGGCCACCCTAGTCCACCTGCCCCCACCCCAGAGGCTGTGGGTTCGGCCTCCGCACCTCCGCACTTGGGTTCCATGTTCATGAAGCACCATTTCCCAAATCTTCAAAGATGGACTCCGTGCCGAGGTCACCCCCCAGAGACTTTTTACCACTGAGGTTGACACGCCACCGCCCTACCCTCATTATTAACGTGTCATACCCTCTAGAGCAATTTTCATTAATCAAGGATTTAATTCTCCTTTGCTTATTTGTTCAGTAGCCACTTTCCCTGGCTAGAATATGAGATTCATGAAATCTAAGACCTTACCGTGGGCCCTAAACAATGTCTAATACACCAGGTGCACAAAAAATATTTGAGGAATGAGGCAGCAAAGGAACCAGTTAAGCAAGGCAAAGAGTTACAAGATGTTAATAGGAGATTTGGTCAATGGCCAGAATTGCTAGTATCTTTTAAAAAAAATGAAAGACCAGTTATTGGGTTTGACCAAAATATTGTTGACGGCAATTAACAGTTACATTGATTTAATTTTCTAAGTCACTCCTTCTTTCTTCTCTCTAATCTTATTGTTTGTAATCTGCAGCACTACTTATAGAGGCTGTTTTAAGTATTTTTGTTGAAATGGGCTACTATAATTTCAGGTAAATTATACATTCTTGGTAACTGAAAGTGGGGAATACTGACTCAAGACGATCATTCTTTCCATGCAAATAAATCCCCAAAGGACAAGAGAAACCAGTCACTTCAATAAAGTATCTGAAATTCGTCATTCAGGATATTTCTCTGATGAGGAGCTGAGATTCATCCACACTTAGTTCTATTTGAGAAGACACATCAAAGAATGGGTCATTTAAACCAAAATAACACATATGGATATTTATAGTTTTTTCACACAAAGAAGAATGAGGTGCATCTATTCATGTTAGCTGAACAAAAGAACACGACATATTTTGTGTCAACTTGACCAGTTAAAAGAACTCAGCAATGAAAGATTATCAGTTTGCTAAAATAAAGTTTACTTAGGGGTGATACAATAAGGTTCAATATTGATTTATGAGAAGGCTTTGAAAAGGGAAATTCTCTGTAAACATGCGTGCTCAATGGACCATCAATAACTGTGGCCTTCTTGCCTCATTTATCAAGATTTTACCCTAACTAAAGAGACCAAAAATAAACACCAGATGCCTAGAGAAGAGTGTAAACAACACATCATTCTAATAAAACTCTTCAGAGATCTCATTTTTAAAGCCAAAATCACCAATTTGTCACTTACTTTTTGTGTCAACTATACTTATATTTGGTATGCATCTCTGAGCAATCTTCTCAGGAATATATTTGTAGATTGTTGACAAAAATCTCTATTTCATGTACTAAGTACAATTCAATATTCAAAGGACAAAAAATGTATCTGAATTTTGAAAACTAAAAATTTATTTTAGACTAATCACTTGCACCCAAGATTGTTTGATGAAAATTTAAATTACTACAGATTGGAATTATATTGCTGGCCTACAAGACATAGTTTGAAGTTTCATTTAGTTTGAATAAATATAATAAGTAAATGTAATAACATCAAGTGATATTCTGCCCATAGTGGCTGTAAAAAATTATTTTAAAATGACATATTTATTTTTTAAGATTTCATTTATGTATTTTTAGAAAGAGGAGAAGGGGGGGAGACACAGAGGGGGAGAAACACGGATGTGCAAGAGAAACATCAATCGGTTGCCTCTCGTGTGCCCCCTACCGGGGACCTGGCCTACCACCCAGACATGTGCCCTGACGGGGAATCGAACCAGTGACAGTTTGCAGGCCAGCGCTCAATCCACTGAGCCACACCAGCCAGGGTGAATAGTGACATACTATTTATGAAATAACACGCAAAATGTTGGTCAATAAAATTACATAGGTTTAAGGTGTGGGAACATTTTGAACGGGACCCCGTGCCCACTGACTGATAGCCCTGGTGGGTATCAGAACATACAGAGAGAGGAATGAGGATGTAGGTGAAATGTTTCCTGTCTATCTGCTCCAGGGTGTCTCCTGAGCAGTAACCTGGGGTTCACCTGAAAACCTGACAAAAAAGCAGAACTGTGGGCCCCACACTGACCTCCCCAAGCTCAACTCCAGCCTCCTACCAGTGGCTGGTCTGCACATTAAAATGTGAGCAGCAGCAGTCCAGAGATTAACAAGAGAAATGAGAACGATGTCCGAGGATACCTAAATCCTAAGGGGGATCGAAGAAACCACAAACATCAATTGAGGGTTTTAGCGGGGATTTAGGGAGACAGAGTGCCTGGTTTCACGAAACAAAAGGAAAGAGGGTCTTGAGGAAGGACCACCAATGTCCAGTGCCTCCAAAAACGGTCAGTAAAATAAACACTGATACGTGCCCCTAAATTCCGACCATCGTCCAGGCAGGAGGGATGCTTCTGGAACAACTCATAGTGAGCAGCCTTAGGGAGAAGCCGGAGTGCTGTGGCTCAGCGAGCAATTTGGCGTCTGAGGAACTGAGCATGGTAACCAGAGAAGAGATCGAAGCCGTTTACACCGTCTTGGCAACGGGGACAGCATGGCAACAGGAGGGCTGGAGGGACGTTTTTGTCCCGAGAACAGGAAAGAAGGAATAGCTTCTTCTGAGACAGAAGTCAGGGGTCTAAGGATGAATGCAGAATGTGGACACTTACATGAAACACAACTGAAAAATCAGTAAAAGAATAAATAATACTTAAGGAGGTAAGTTGAGAGGCTTTCTAACTAATCGTATTTGTGTTTTTCTAAAAATAGAATGAAATGGATGGTGAGCGTACGAGTCTGAACTCTGGAATCAAACTATTTGAGTTGAATTAGCCTCTTTTCTGCCATGTGGGACTCAAGATCGAACCTTTATTTCAGGAGCAAACTCCAGAAACTGTCCATAGGTGAATAAAGCAGAAAAGGAAGGGATTAGAAAGAACGGTGGTGGGCACAGAAATTCCCAGCAGTCCCGACAACTGAGGTCAGACATGGGCAGGGTCAAGCGCAGGGCAGAGAACATCTCGCCCGAACACCTTCCCACGTGGCTCATTCCCTCCCACGCCGTCCCTGGTTCCGACCACAAGGCGAGGTCAAGGAGGCTGGGAAGGGAAGGGAAGGCGGGGGACTGAGATCTGGAGATCCGTGATACTGGGACGCCCACTGATAAGGAGCAACTAGAGAAATAGACAAGTGTCAAAGGTGGTGGAATCCAAGCCAGAAGAATTTGGGGAAGAGGAAGGGTAGATGGTCAACATCCGAGGTCTCAGAGGTGGAGTCAGAGAAACAGAAGTTCACAAGGGTGTCTGTGGTCAGAATAAAAGGGATATATTGATGCGTAAGACTTTGAGGGAACATCACGTAATCAGGGTTGTGGTATAGGGTGGGAATATTCACAATGATGAGTGTGAATGTGTGTGTCTGTGTTCAGTGGCTGAGGGATGTGTCAGTGTAAAATGTGGGGGGGGGGGGGGTAATATTACCCATGTAGGTTTGGGCCCAGTCACAGAGAACACCAGTACTCCACTAGGGAATTCTTACTTATTATAAGAGCTGACTTCCATAAATTCCCATTCAATTCTCTAGAGGTGATCACTGCAGACACATGAGTCGATGAACTCTGTGAGAGAGGAAACGCCAAGACAGAAGGTTGGAAAAAGGAGGACGGAGATTTGCCAAGATCTCACAACGAGAGCACCATTCTGAAAACGACTAAAAGAGAAACACGGGAACGCCCACGCTGCTGCGGGGCCAGCATGGGGAGGGCAGGCTCAGTGGGCTAAGCGCCGACATGCCGGTGTGCAGCGAGCTTTAACGCATCAGCAATAGAGACGTGAAAGGGGTCGGTACTGGCGCACAGATGCAGGCAAGTCTGCGGGAGTTTGCAGTCCGGGGGCGCGGCGGCTTGGGTACCGCCGACTCCAGGCAGGTGGGAATTCCTGAGCTAGTGGAGTGCCCGAAGTGGGTGGTAGTGCTAAAACAGTGGCTGGGGCGTGGGGGGGACAGAGTGGTCGATCGGAAGGCACGTGGCAGCGGCAGACGTGCTTACTAGGGCAATCCATTTCGCAGTGAAGACTGAGATAAGGCCAGGGGAGAATCACGTCGAGTACGTGCCAATACTCACGCATCCCCACGTGCAGGGGAGGTAGAAATGCCCAGCCCGGATGCCGGACTATGCGCATTGCTTCGTGCCACGCCCTCGCCTGAAGGGACCCACACCGACTGAGCTCGGTGCCCGCTCATACTGAGCCCCAGGCACACCCTGGAGTCGCTCTCCACTTGGGGCTGGTGCAGGCAACTTGTCTCTCAAAGGCAATCTGCCCGCAAAACAATCCAACCTCACTGCCATTCATGGCTCGATGGGAAAGAAGGGTGAAAGAACACACTAAACAGAAGTCTGGTTGTTAGGATGGGGGTTCACGTTAGGAAAGTTACAGAGGGCAGGGGTTCAGAGACCCACGTAGTGATGCCGGCACGATATAGAAAATAGGACATTGGTAGACATGGTAGGGAAGGGACATATGTAAATGATCGCAAGCATATTCTTGCTGTCCTAGGTATTAATTAGCTAGCACTTGCTTAAAGAAAAATTTAGTGTTTAGCATGAGATTGAAAATTAAGAATTGCTAAATTTATCCAATTATGAGGTACCTGGTTTCTTCTATTCCTTTGGTAATGTGATAGATCACAGTTTATTACCTAAGCAATTACCTGGGTTGATGCTTGCTTTCTGTTCTACGTGCAAATATCAGGAGTTGTATTTTAAGAACACTTCAACAGTTCAAGCAACTTTTCACTCAAAGGTGTTGTGACATTTGCCCCAAGAACATAAAACTAGAATGTGCTATGGAAGGTGGGTCTCAAGGTCACTTTTAACATGACTGGGAGGAAAATACAGTGAAATCTCCCAAATCTCCCTTTTTCAAGCAGAGCAGATTTCTTTACATATTTAAGCTTGTTTAATTGCATATCTAAGCTTTTCCCCCTGAAGTCCTTAATTATAATACCGGCTTTAGCTCAATTTCATCTCAAAGGGATTTTTCTGAGACAATAGCCACACAATAACTTGGTTTTATTATTAAAATAATTACAGCAATACATCAAATACTATCAAATTACATAAGGGAAGTGTAAGAACTAGTTACCGATGATTAAAAAGAAAGATGGTTTCTAGGAAGAAAACATGATTATAAATAACCTTGAGACAAGAAAGAACAATATCCCAGCCATGCAATGCCCAGTGTTATGGTTTATCACGTACATGAGAGAATCAGAGGAAAAAGGATACAATAATGAGTTGATAAAGAAAAACACGTCAGCTACGAAAATCCGATGATAGAGAAAGTCCAGTGTTTAAGTCACTATAACATACGGGGAAGGTAATTCTGTATGCAATTTTATTCCTGTATCGTTTTATAAGAATCAGAATCAAAGGAAATTGACTGAAGTTATTACTTCATTTAAACTGGACCTAGGCTGCACCTAGCAAAAGAAAAAATTTAAGAAGTATACATATGTGTGTGTGTATGTGTAACACAGAGAGTGGTGGCTGGCCAGAGGGCGGGGGAAAGAGACAGAAGTCATGTTTCTCGGGTAAACAAACTTTCCCGAACCCCAAACATCACACCCATCACCAGAGGCAACAGGGACCCTGTGGAGCAATGACTCAAGACCTGTACATTTGCTAAAATTCCAAGGAGAACTTTTTTCTAAATCATGCCTGGGAACATTTCCACTGAATGTTACATATGTAAGAAAAAAACACCGGTTGCTAAGAAACAGAAGTGGAAGAAACGGACGGTAGGAAATCCAGGATCCCTCCTCTTCTAGCTCTCCTGTCAAAACTTAGTTCTCATTGAATTCCTTACAGCTCTAACTTTATATAGATCTGAATCTGGGGAATAGTTAGTGCAAAATTTCCATAACACTTCATAATAATAATGTCATACCTGAGCATTGTGCTTCTTTTCAATACACAGCTGACCCCTGAACCACGTGGGTGTGAACTGCATTGGTCCACTTATTGGCTGATTTTTTTAATAAATGCTGTGCATGTATTTCCCCTTCCTTACGATTTTCTTGACAACCTTTTGTTTTCTCTAGGTTACCTTATGTAATAATACAGTATATAGTACACGTAACAAATGAAATGTGTGTTAATCGACTGTTTCTGTCATCAGTGATGTTTCTGGTCAAAGCAAGTTATCAGTAGTCAGGTTTTGGGGGAGTCAAAAGTCACACACCCATTTTCTCTGCCCCTAACTTCAGAGTTTACAAGAGCCAACGGTATAAACTCTTTATTTATCATTTTTTATTTGAACTGGTATCTATTATATTGTTGGTATTGTAGCCTCTACCTTCCTGTGACAATCCTCTACTAACCCAACTAGTGTGTGTGCAAAGGGCAAAGAGAAGCTCTCAGCCTTGGAAGGAACTGTTAGCTGCTGCTGTGATTATTACCCACAACGTGGTGAGACCCCCGAGAAGCCACCCACGTCCGAGACGGTGCATGTCCTCCTGGAAGTGCAAATGCAGGCACACCCTCTCCTGCTGTGGGAAACCGCACTGAGGCTTTATTCAGTGGTTTAAACGCCAGGAGGAGGCTTCCGGGCCTGGCCGAGCTCCTTCTCCCATCAGCAGATATTCATTCGGACTTAGACTGAGTGGGCCACCAGCCCCACTTGCCCCCCGTCTTCAATCCAGGCCGAGCCCCCTGTACAAACGCACAGCACTGGCCACATGCAGACAGCAACACTGATGACGAATCCAACTACACTGCAGTCCACCGAGTGCCAGCTTACTCAACACCAATTCAACTGTATCCTAAGAGTCCATTTTATAAAATGTTGTGCAAGGGAAACACAGTAAAACAAAAACAAAATGAAACAAAAATTAAACAAACAACCCCGCCCCTCACGGAATCCGGATAGAACCTTCTATCCCATGGTGAAAATATATTCAACAAGTATGACAAGCACAATTAAACACGTATGATTAACATGTTATATGTCACACAGGACTCTTACACACTATCTAAATATAAAAAGAACATGTAGAAAGTGAAACAAAAATCAAAATCACAATGTAAAAATCCAAATGCAGCCCTTTGAAGGATTATACAGAATTTTGTATTGTTCAGGTCTCTGTATTTCTCTATGTAAATTTAAAGAAATGACATGTTATTAATATGAAAACATCAGATTTTCAAATAAGTTAACAACATACAATTTTAGTGTTCCATCTAGATTCCTCAAAGGGGACATATCAAAGAGCCGTGTGACCATTGTGTTTGACGTGTTTTCGGTCTCTTATGTGCATAAATTATCTGTGCATATATAAGTGTGTGGCTCCTCAAGGGACCCGACATAACTGTCCTAAATACATGTTATGCACAGATAATGCTCCAATAATTCAAACGGACAAACATTGCGTAAAAGAGTTAAAGGCAAACTGCAAGAACTCCCAATGAAGTTGTACACACTGGCCCTCGTCCTGTCTGCTGCTGGTAAAGAGACGGAGGAGTGCACCACTGTGACTCAGTCACCGGTGCCCAGGAAAGTCATTGACCACTTTCAGGACTCCACGCACCACCTCTCCTGTTCACACGCAAAACCACTGTTGGCTGTACAGAACGAACTCCGTGTGCAAAGATTGTGAAATCAAGTCGTGTTCTACGAACAATACTTCCAGAGCCTTTATTTAAATCTTTGAGTCATCAAATCGCACCTGCCTTTGAAATGGATTTTACCCACCATCCAAGCGCTCGGTTAAATTAATGTGTACATAATTGTGTCTGCCATGCAACGCTGAAGCCATGGAGTTAATTTTTTAAAGTCTGTCAGAATGGTAATGGAAAAACAACTTGCAGATGTATTCTGCATTTGCTTTAGAGCACTACATTGTACTTGCTTGCATATTCTATTTTATCTCCCACTGAAAATCAACCCATCCTGGAATTTTATGGCATTTGCTCACATCAGTGTGGGGTGTGAGCACAGTAACATGCATTTTCATAAAATGTTCAAGTTTTGCACTTTTGTTTTGAATATTTCAACAGTAAAACACACACCTAGAGTCATAGGAAGGCATTGCTATGACATTATAACGATCGCGAAAATGTACACTTCCTTCATTCAAGGGCTTGAAGATCCATATTTTAATCAGGCACATCACCTGTTTTGTTAGGAAGTCTTACCGCGACATGTCACTGCCTGTCACGGGGACGAGTACCGTGGAAAGTGGGTCAGCGGGAAACGCACAGCGGGGAGCACACGGAGGAAACAAGGACGCACCATCCACGAGGAAGATCGGCACACCTAACCGGCTGGTCGGATCTAGGTCTGCCAAGCTTACGGGATGCCTGACAGCCCTGAACGTGTGTCTTCAAAAAAGAAAGGCTCAAAATCAGAAGTCTAGAGATTCATCTAAAAACATTACAACAATAATAGAAAATTAAAACCAAATAAAGTGGAAAGAAGAAAATTACAACCAAAATAAATAAATTAATTAAAATAGAAAGAAAATATAGGATACAGTAAATGAACTAAGCCATAGTTGATGGTTTGAAAACTCAGCTTGATACATCCCTGGGAATATCTATTAAGAAAATAAGAAGGCATCCATTTCCAAAATCAAGAATGTAAAAGAGGATAGCTGGATGAAACAGACATAAGATTACGAAGATGCTGTGAAGTGAACATTGCCTCTCAATTTCAAACTTTATATGCAATGGACAAGTCTATAAATATTCTAACTAAAACATGAAGAAATAGAAAATCTGAATACTGCCATGTCAAAAAAATCTTACAAAGAATAATTCTGTCGAAAATAGTAAAGTCATTATTTAGAGTCTTCCTATTAAAAAGCTCTATGCTACAGAGCTTTACAAGTAAATAAATCCAGGATTTTAGGGAACAAAAAGCACCAATTTTGCAAACATTCCCCCAGAGAATAAGAACGGGGCTCACGTCATGGCTCCTGCTGCGGAGCTGGCGCCACCTGGACGCCAAAACTCGACAAGGATGTTTCAACAAAGAGAATTGTCCAGCCGATGTCTTCCATTCCCATGGACGCCAAAGTCCTCAACGAAATATTACATTAGTAAACTGGGTCCGGTGATATGAGTAAAGCAGTGTATCTAAATAAAGTTAAGCATATCCCAGGAATTCAATCTTAGCTACCATTGAAAAAAATCAAACATTGCAATTTATTATATGAATAAAATAAAGGAGAAAAATAAAGCAATCGTTTTAACACATATAAAGAGATAGGTGATAAAATCTAACACAAAATCGTTGAGATAATACCTTTAAGCCAAATAAGAGTAGAAGTAAACTTTTGTTTTTCTCTGTTTAAGAGCCCATCTTCTGAACTCCTGGTGGATGGGTGAAACCAGAGGGAAGAAGTGCTTTTGAAAGGGCTGTGGTCTGAGGTTCCTCAGAATGGTCTGCACATCTCCGTGACTGAGCCCTTCCCCAGGTGCCCAGTTCTAACCCCCGCACTATGGCAGGCTGACCTTGTGCGCAGCCTCTGACGCCCCACAGAAACTCCACCCCGCCCCCTCAGTCTGCACCCAGGGTCCTCCCTGACCCGAGTCACACCACTCTACCTGCTGACCCCAGCAGTACCTGGTCTGGAGCGGAGTAACTGGCCTGAATTGGGTTTTGTGGCCAGTAGAACAGAAACCAAGTTATTTTTTCTCTTAGAAAGTTTCCCAAAGCAGAGCATCCCCTCCTAGTTTATTTGAAATAAAAGTTTCTTACACAATCACAACTTAAATAACTTTAAAACAAGAAATGCATTAGCATCTTTATTACAAGTGTAATTGGTTTTCCTTTATTTTGCTCTGTGGGGATAGGGTCACTGGTTAAAATACACCACTGTAAAATCTGCAATTTAAATTTCATTTCATGCTGCATTGTAGAAATAGTTTACATAAATAGCATCCATTAATCATTTAAAACAAAGGTTAAATGTAAATTAGGATCCTGCTATTTATTTCTATGATTATTTATGGTTTTCTAGTAAAGTTTTATTTTTCTCAGGGTGAAGGGATTGTTTTTGAAAAGCAAAATATCTTTAAACTAAAATTGATAACTTGCAGAAATACATTGACTGAAAAGAGTGTCACAGCATCATAAGTAGCATTGGAAGTTAAAAAGCATGTTAATTCACAGTGACAATTTTAATTATGCCACGATTTAATTATTAGATGTTTTTCTTCGAGAACCCTATCTACTCATACTAAACAACTACACTGAATACAGTTTGAGAAAGAATAATATTTTTCTGGTGGCTATAACTTTTTGAAGAGGGTTCGAATACTGGTTTTTCTTTTAGTTTATTCAACACAAGAAGGTAGTAAAAGGAATAACATTACTATAAGTTAATAAATACTTAGTTTAAGCTGTATGGACAAAGGGAGGAAATATCTGAATAAATACTTGGTTTCAGGTGGTTTGCATAAATTATTATTTATTCCTTTATTAGAAAATACTTTAGCCCTAGCTGGTGTGGCTCAGTGGATTGAGCATGGGCCTGTGAGCCAAAGTGTTACTGGTTCGATTCCTAGCCAGAGCACATGCCTGGGTTGCAGGTCAGATCCCCAGTAGGGGGCGTGTGAGAAGCAACTGCACATTGATGTTTCTCTCCCTCCCTTCTCCTTCCCTTTTTACTCATTCTAAAGTACTGTTGTCAGGTAATCACAGTCAGCTTCTTTTAAGTATTCCTCTTGATGGATTCATTTCGGATGTTTTTACTCTTTCATCACAGCTTTGATATGGTATGTCAAGAATCACAGTCTGCATTTTAGGAAATAAGGTTAAGTAAACAGTTACATGTTTTAACATTTTACCAAAGTTCAAAATGAAAACCTGAAAGGTGCTATCTGAATTAAAGTTATTTCGAAGAAATAGCATTTGGATGTGTGAGGATGAAAAGATAGTGGAGATCGCATTGTATTATTAAGAACAATGACAGCAACTGACCGTGAAAAGCCATCTGAATGTGGCCCTCTCCCAGTCTCATAACCTCTTACTGCACCGCGCACACAGTGTGGACAGGCCGCGCACAGTGTGGACAGGCCACGCACAGGGACGATTCGCACTTTAAAAGAGACAGGACCGGGTGGCTTTTCAGAACGGCACACAATTTAAAAGCTAAGACGTGTTTATTCTGGAATCTACCACTTAATAGTTTCAGACCCTGGTGGACCGTAGGTAATTTCAACCACGCACGGAAAGTGAAACCTCGGATGAGGGGGGACTGTGAACTTTAAAATTATGCTCTAAACATATTTTGTGTTGCTCTTGACTAGCTCAAGACAGCAATTATACTTGAACTCTCTCTGACAAAATAATCACTAGCACGCATTGACATGTTAAAAAGGATACATCACTAAATTCAGTGTCATTTAGAGATGTTGATAACAGCAAATCGTTCAGGGAAGCTAATCTACAGAAATTACCATGTGGCACCTAGGTCTCTATTACTACCTCTAAAGGCCACACGGCTTGAATTCCATCCTTCACAAGTGAGCCTTGAAAATAAGCAAAATCTGTATTTTAATGTCTCCTGTGAACATGAAGCAACACAGTAGCAGGGACTCGAGGGGGGGCTTTGTAAATTAATGTCGGGTGAGAACAAATGTCACAGGAAGTGCACCAGATCCCATCCGGACGGGCAGACGACACCAGCCCGTGAGCGCCATATGGGGGCTGCGTTACGGCTCCTTGGCGCCAGTCCACAGTCTATTTCCAGCCGTCACCACCTCAAAAATGTATGAGGATGGGGAAAGCACAGGGGCTAAGGAAGCCACTCGAGTTCTGCTTATTAGGATACTCATTAAGCCCAATCAATAATGGATGAACCATTTGTGAAAAACATATGGATTAAATTACATCCTGGCTTAGACCATTGGGAAGAGTCGTGAGTATTTGGCCCCACTGTTTGCTGTGTAAACAGGATGTCAGAACCAATTCCGGAACAAATAACTGAAAGGGCCTGGGCTTCCTTTTCTCAGCGGGCCGAAATGATAACGAGCTGTGCCATATTTTAAAAATAGTTTAAGAGAATTTATTGTGGACACTGTGGGAATGTAAAATTAGCGGAATAAAGTGAGAATGTTTAAAAAAATTTCCAACAGCTCCTAAGAAGTGCTAGAGGGAAAAAAAATCAAAGACATCTCTGAGAAAAGTGCTGTAAAGACTGAAAACACTAGGTTATATGTCTACCCAGATGAAGTATATTCTTATGCTACTGATTTGGGGGTAGCTTCGGTTAATAAAAATCCATGTTTGTGGTTATGTGACTAGCGGATCAAAATACATTGAGAAAAAAATCATTTTCATGGTGATATTTTTCCTTTGCCTTTTGCTTTTCCTGTTTATGTACTGTGATGAGCGTAGGAGTGAATTGCAAATTATCCTAAAAATTGGGCTATTCAAATGTTATAAAGTATAATGGTGAAAAAACAAGGGCAAAAATGAGATTGAATATTACTAAAAGGATGAGAATGTCCTGCATTTTTCCTCTTGTTCGCAGTGACCTCCCCCTACTCTTCTTGCCTCTACAAACAGAAAAGGTTCTTTAACATTTCCTAGCTCCAACTGAAGCTCAGGTTCAGCTCTGTGAACAGCCTTTTGCTACTTATCACAATCCCATAAATGACTTTGAAAGAAAAGCAGCTTTCAAAT
Source organism: Phyllostomus hastatus (assembly GCF_019186645.2). Classification (NCBI taxonomy): domain Eukaryota; kingdom Metazoa; phylum Chordata; class Mammalia; order Chiroptera; family Phyllostomidae; genus Phyllostomus; species Phyllostomus hastatus. The sequence goes on along the minus strand of NW_025333607.1, from coordinate 18,123,012 downwards.
GCAGAATGAAACTGTCCCTCGGAAGATAGGGAATCTTAAAGAACATTATGTAATATGATCTGACTGTTATTCTGAAAATTCATTTGCACCAAATTATTAGCACCAAGCAACGATACTTTTTGGAGAGATGATTTAATTTCCCCAAGAGTTACTGGTCCGTATCTGAAAAAGAATAGCTAGTTTCTTCCTCAGTGATTAATTAGAATGGGATGTGTAGTGTCAGATAAAGGAGAAGACCGTGGCATATATTAATGATCCTGGAATTTGGGTAGGTGTCCCCTAGAACAAATACTGGTGGCACCTTAACAAAAGAACAGAATGGAAATGCACACAGCAAGTCCTATTTACAATACAAACGTTTAAATAGGAGAGTTTGCCTTAGTATAGCTATGAAAATATTTTCATTTCTTAAGTGTACTTACTTGTAATTACTTTCTGCCATTTTTTACTTGCTTTTTCCCTGTCCCTACTCAAGTCCTTTGGCCTCTGTGACTTCATTGTAATTAGAAATCCAAATATATGCACTGGAATTTTTAATATTGAAACTGAAATAACTCTTGAATATCAAATATTGGAGGGAAAACACTTTTAAACAATATTTAAAAACACTAAAACCCCTTCAAGGGCTAGTAAAAGGTCCTCAGAGATCATTCTTCTGTATGAAACTCATATTTTCTAAGGAAAAATTAAATGCTGCACAAAGATAACACATCCCCCGCCCCGAAAAAACAAACAAATGGTATCGAGTTAGATTTTAGTGCAAATCTCCCATCAATGGAATGTTATGTTATTTTCTTTTGAATTCTAGTTGGATATTTTCTATAAAATATTAAAACCATTTCTCTGAAAATGCAGTCAAACTTGTGATCAAAATGTCTGATCAGAGCTATATGATATCTAGAACTAATCTGAATCATCACCATTATAGGATGAATAGGGAATACATTATTCCCATTCTACTTGATGAAAATTCAGTCACATTCAAAAGTTAATTTTAAATGTATCAATTCATTTATTCAACAAATATTTATGGATTGCTCACGGTGTCCCAAAGCCTGTGCTGAGGGCTGGGATAAATCATTGCATAGAACACACATTGCCCATAACCTCTTGATACTTGCGACATAAAAGTGGGTGTTAAATATATTAAAAATTAAATAGTTAGTAGTAAAGTGTGTGATGAAGGAAAGTACATAGTACTCTGAAAGTAAGGGTAGAACAAACAAACTTGGTCTGCATAGTAAAATAAAACCAAAAAAATGCCACACACACAAACACAAACAGAAACAAGGTGTTTCAGCTAAGACCTGAAGAGTGACGGTAACTCTGCTCAAAAAGAGAGGCGGTGAGACACACAAAAGTAAACTGGGCTGCAGGGTCGAGTAAGGAAAGTGTGGGGTCATAACTAAAACGGCATCAGATTGGTGAAACTGATGGTCCACTCCAGGGACTCCAAGAAGGAACCGGCTGGACCACATAAACGGAAGCAGCGCAGGGTGTGAGGGGATGGGGGTGGGGCTAGATCGGGCAGGACTTCACGGGCTGTAACACAAAACTCCGCCCTACTCTTCAAAGTGATGGATACACAGCAACATGACTTGGACAAGGAAATGGGATGACAGATGCGAATTTCTTAGTGATCTCTCAGACCATGAGGAAAGGAGACTGAATTACAGTACACTCAGGGTAGGTGTTGCTAGAGACTATTGCCGTCACCTAGGGGAGAGATGGGCGGTTTCAACTGTGGTGGCATTGACAGAGAAGCGAAGAATTAAAAGGGTTTTGCCCTGACTGGTGTGGCTCAGTGGATTGAGCACCAGACCTCGAAGCAAAGGGTCAAAGGGTTGTTGGTTCTATTCCCAGTCAGGGCACATGCCTGGGTTGTAGGCCAGGTTCCCTGGGGTGGGGCAATGCTTCTCCCTCTCTTTCTCCTTCCCTTCCCCTCTTTGTAAAAATGAATAGACAAATCTTTAAATAAAAATAAAAATAAATAAAGATCAAAGATCTTTTCAAAGATCAGGTGCAGAAGTCATGCCTTTGGTACATGGTCGCTCAGGGCAGGGGATGGGATGGGCAGAGGAGGCCAAAGGGGGAAACACTGGGAAAACCATAGTCGAGTAACAATTAAAAGATGATTAGAGTAAAAGAAGAAGAGGAAATATGAGTCAAAAGTGATCCCCGAATTTCTGGCTGGAGGAGGCTGATGGACAGTGAACGCACAGCGCTGCAGGGAGACCACACTGAGAGTGGGGGAAGCGAGCTCAGTCACAGACGCACCCAGCAGGCGGCGCTCACGAGTCGTCTCGGCACAGAGTTCAGGGAAACACGTTCACTGCACACGCAGGCCCGTGCAGAAGAAGAGCGTGTTCCAGCACTTGGTTGTCACAGTCCGTTCGGTCGTTCAGCAGCAGTAATTGCAGCCTGTTTTCCTGGGCGCTGTTCTGGCATTCACAACTTAGAAATGAATAAGACGAATAAAATGAATAAGGTCAAGATACCTGCATTTCAGGGTTTTATTTGGGAACAGGAGTCACCGTCTGTCAGAAAAAAAGAAAAGACTGAAAAATTAAACCTTTTTAATGATGAAAGAATTTAGGAATTTGATGTTTTGATTTTCAATCCCTGCTCAGGGCACATCCAAGAATCAACCAATGAATACATAAACAAGTGGAACAACAAATCGATAAATCGGTGTATCTCTCAAAAAAAATCAATCAGTGAAAAATGGACGTACCGACAGGTACATGTGCATACCGTTTATTGGGGTTATTCTCAAAACACGAGTAGCCGCGACTGTTGGCTGGTCCCTGACACGTGTAGGACAGCCCCTCCCGACTGTGTCCCCACCAGACACACGGTGCAGGTGAGGGTGACGGAAAATTCGGGTTACGGTGAATTTCATATACTTGGGGTCGACTCTGAGGGGTGAGGGGAGGAAAGGGGCAGCAGAATGTTTATTTTAAAAAGCCAAGTCTGTCACTCTTTTTCCTCAAGCTACAGAATATTAACCTTAAGTACTTTATAATCCGGTTAAGTGAGAAATACAGGAAATATGAGTTGAAGAAACTGTCAAGGGACGGAAAGCACTGCGTTCAGGACACTCCAAGTGTATGTGATTCACGGCAGAGCAGGGACATCACAAAAGTAGTTGATTGTATGAATTATATGAGAATATTTTTCAAAATTTACTGGCGGAGAGTTTAAGCCGTCACAATGTGCCGTTTAGCATTTTAAGTCCCATTAATTGCAGGATAAAGTCATGCTTCATTTTTGACAATTAAATACAATTGTACTGGAAGGAGACAAGAACTCTGAATTGGACTCAAAGGAGAAATCTTCTTTAAAGGTCACCCTTGCTAAATGGCATGACAATTTGATTATGCCACTCATACCCAATACCCCCAGTCTATTCCCAACCCGGTGGCTGAAGGGGTGCTTATTATATCTTATCCTTACAGAAGGATTTTAAAAACCTACTTGTGGATAAACATTCAGAAGAAAACGGATGTACTTTTGGAAAGACAGTTGGAAAGAGCGTTGATCTTACTTAGACTTACAAGGAAACACCCCCAAATCTGCAAATTCATGTGTTTTTTTAATGCATCAAAAGTCAACAAATTAATCCTGAATCTAGGGGAAAAAATAAGCATTGGTAAAGAGAGACCCATTCCAACTACCAAATCACACTCAGCAACATATAACCTGAAAAGACCAACTACATCTTTTAAAGAAATTAAACCCACAGGGAAATATCTTGCAACCAAGAAAACTCCAAGCCCATACTATCTCACATACGTAGCAGGAAAGGCAGCCCTGCTTACTGGGACGCCCTCTCTCTGTCAGTTAGATGTTATGGAGCTGGCCCTGATATCTGAGTCACGGCACAGGAGAGATTCATTGCTGAAACTTGAATACTTTCGAGAAAGATCATGCAGAGTTATGGAGCACCAGATAAATTTACTGGGCATGGCTACAGCTGAGAATCAGGCTGGAAATGTGGGTTTCAACAACCTTCATAGATGCTTAATATTTCGAGAAATTATAGCCTCTCCCGAGATTAAAAAAAAAAAATCAGTTGTAGACATGCCTGGGCTTATTTAGGGTCCTTAATTCACTTCACTTGCTGAAAAGATTTCCTGAAGTTGGAACTGGTACTGGGGAGGCGAGGATGTTAGGTGTAGGAACAACCACCCCAGAGATGGAGGCAAGGAGGCTGATTGCACGGTTTTAAGGTACTACTGAAATCCTTCGGAGACGGAGGGCTTGGAGAAGAAGCGATGACAACTAACGGAAAATCCACAAATTCCTTGATGTCTGTGGCAAAATGTCTGACAGCCTTTGAATGTGACTTTTGCAATATGGTTAAGCTGTCAGGACGCAAATGTCAAATGCCTGACCACACACAAGTAGAAAGGATGGAAACAGTTCCTTCACAAGGTAAGGAACTGATAAAAATAGTTTCTTCACAGGGTATGAAACTGGAAGGAGGGGGACGGGAGTTCTCAATAGCGCAGTGAGCGGAGACACAGTGTGGAAAATTAAACCCAGGCTGAGCAGATCCTTACGGGGATAAAACACTCATTCCTAGAGAAAGTCAACTTCCCCCCAAGACCGCGGAGTACGGACACGTGTGAGAGTTGGGGACGTGAGGAGTGTGGTGACAGCTCCGCAACGTGGCCTTGATGCTCTGACGGAACAGACGCTCTTGTTCACTCATCAGAGCACACGCTGTAAAAAATCCTCAGTCTCTGGGCATCCTTTTCCCAAGTCAATGAAAAAAAATCCAAACAGTAGGCATTGTATTAAATGTATTAGCCTAGATAGTGGGAAACAATGGGGATGTGTGGAGGAGTGGGAAAGGTTTATACAATTCACAAGATGTGCCAAGAAGAACATAACCAATAGTATCTGAGCAGAGTTTGCTTATCCTTCTTCACAATGGCCCTTCTCCATTCCAGCTTGGTGGTATCAAAACCTTTGACCCTAAAAATATATGAAACATTTTATGCTTCAAAATATCTGTCCCATGTATTTGGTCTTGTGGACTATATACTTTATTTCACCCAGAATTTATCATTTTATATAGCCTAAGATAAAGTCTGTATATATGAACAATAATTTAATATGTATGGTTGAGTAAAAACCACCAAATTAACTTAACTCGTGATCATCAATATATACTAATACCCTATATAATATTTTCTATTACAATCAAAGCTTAACATTCTTTGATTTAGAAAGTGTTTAATTTGATTGAATTTCTTGCAGTCTTACTTTCAAAGGTTTAATTTTATGTGCAATTGACTTTTTGAAATCTCACTAACTATGCTCCATAAAAGTGCCAGCAATAGAGTCTTTAAGTTGGCACTGTATTCATACGGCAATTGTGAGCCGTACTAGAAACTTAAAATAAATAAAATCAAGGTCTTCCTAAATCGTACCATGCTGGAATTAAGCCAAAGTAAATATCACAAGATCAAAGCACCTGATGAAATTAAAGCACCTAATAGGAAGATCATCAACATCAAGCCTATGAGAAGAAAGACATTAGCGAGCAAGAATGTGAACACATGTGGTCATTTTGTGATACAACGACTGTGCTTCCCTGGGCCGTTCTAACCCCTCCCCACCAGCCGCTCTCTTCCTCAGGGCAGTGCCTGTTGCCCTGGGCCGTCGGCGCAGAGCGTCCGAAGTGACTCAGCCCTTTCTCAGTCATCTCTGTGTTTCTCTACACATCACATCCTCTGACCATTTAGCTGGTGTCAAAGGATTTTGCTTTCAAAGGAAAAATGCCACTATAGAGTTGTGTTAAAAAAAAAAAAAAGATAGGCCCTGGCTGGTGTAGCTCAGTGGATTGAGCGCGGGCTGTGAACCAAAGTGTCGCAGGTTCGATTCCCAGTCAGGGTACATGCCTGGGTTACAGGCCATGACCCCCAGCAACTGCACATTGATGTTTCTTTCTCTCTCTTTCTCCCTCCCTTCCCTCTCTAAAAATAAATAAATAAAAATCTTTTTAAAAAACTTTATAAAAAAAAAGATAGAAGAGCAAGCTTAAAAGCCAATGAGAATTGTAGACTATCCACTAACTATGCCATAGGTGAGGGACTGGTGTGCCCATTTTTCCACATTCCATTCACAGGCATATTTAAGGATCTAACAGGAGGCAAATGTTCAGTGGTTCCCACATTTTGTATTTAATAGCAGGTTTGAAATAAATGAGAGCTTTTATATTGAGCATTCTACTCTTCTACCATTAAAAACAACTTTATTTATAGCCTTCAACATTTTACATTGGAATGCATTTGTCTCCTCAGAACCTTTCATTTGGCCTTAGATTTTTCCATTTCTTAATATGGCATTGCCTTCTGAAACTAAACGACATCATTTTACTGGTTTCCAGAGATGTTAATGAATACAAATAAATGCAAGTAGGAAAGGTAATTGTTAATTATAGTTGTGTAAAAACTGTATCCTGTAATGTCCCATTTTGCTATGAAAATAACAGTGTATAATGCAAAAATATAGAAGGTATAATACTGGTTATATAAAAATCATGTGGTACATATACAAGCTTTTGGGAAAGTGTCTTATTTATAATTATAGATGGATATAGATTTCACACGCAGATAGGGAGACAGCTGACTGTTTCGCTCTATAGATTTAGGTGATATGGATTAAAGCCACAGGCATAGATATATAGACAGAGGTGGCAGGGTGATTATCAAGCTGGTCATTTTATCCTATCAATTGCCTTCCCTCTTTTATCTTAAGAGTTCATTTCATTTACAAATTGCACAGAGCACTTATTTACTTCTCCAGCTCTATGTTCTACAGAATGCGGTGATACAAATGCTCACGGACGGGTGGAAGGAAGCTCTGATTCTACTGAGCAGTCTTCAGCACCGCACGTTATTTTTACCACCTTCCGCCACACCAGCCAGTACTTCTTGATCAGTGCGCTCTAGGAATCTTCGTGATATTGTGATTTTGGCAATATGATCTAAGTGAAATCTGCCAGTCCGAGGGCTTAAGCATCCTGAAGTCATGAACATCTATAACACGTTATTTATAAGACACCGTTTAAAACATGTAAACCACAAGACCAAGTAAAGTAAAACGCAAATAGTCCAAACATGAACCAGACATTTAAACAATATGCTTTATCCTTATTAGCTTACATGTTAACAAAGTTCCAGTCCTTTCTAATCATTTGGTTAAATATAGGCATAAATATAGGTTATACCAAATAACTGTAGCTTATTGTCATTCAACAAGGAAGAACAATACAACTTTGACCTTTTGGGGTTTCTTACCCATTACAATATTCCCACATGCTCTCTCATTTCTCCCAATACAATGATCTCTGAGATCACCCACTTCTACTCGGTCCCATAGAATCCTCTGATTCTCTAGAGTTCTCTTCGTTTTTCCTAATGGAGGTCTGCAATTGTCCCTTTTCTGTCCACCTCATCCTATAATTTTTCACAGTTTTTAAAATTAATAATTAAATGTAATAAACTTTAATTTCTAAAAGGGCTAAGAAATTTTGAAACAACTACTTTATTATAGAAAAAATCACCTTTAATATGTTTAAGAGAGAGACTAATAGAAATCCAGTACAAGTTTTAATATTATAAATACAAAATTTCTAAACTAGCATTGTTTTTATAAGATATATCTATCTAAATCAAAAGTATACAGTAATTAATAGTTCATAAGTTAAAACTATCTAAATTGAGACTATATATTAATTAAATTTTGAGTTAGTTAATAGAACACCCGAAATTAGAGTTTAAAGGAGAACTTGGCAATTTTAAGATAATTCTGTGCCAAAGAGTGTCTAATATTATCAGTTTTTCCTTTCCACTTCTATTTCTTCTGGCCTGAGAAACCCTTCCCAAAAATCTTCTATCTTATTTAGAGGCTGTAGAAGAACACGGTGAGAGAAGTGGATGATGTGATACCAGAAATACAACAGAGAAACCATGAGGATATTGTGAAATTCAAGGACATCTGAATATTTAACTTTTAACTAAATTTCAAAGCTTAAACTATATAAAATAGCTATCAGTTCTAACTTTTGGCCAACAGAATAATCATTTTCAAACTAACTTTACAAATGGACCACCCATCACTCATAATAATGTTCAGCAAGACGCAAGGTAACTCGAATGCACTGCCTGCTTCTAAAAAGCAAGCGTCCCTAAAATTCCTCAGAGAAGCACGCAGACCTGAGCTGGCACTGAAAGGAAATGACAGTGTAGTTTGTCATTCCAAGAATGTTGCCGTCTTCTGTTCATTCCGCCTTACTCCCTATTATGGAGTAGAACTAGATGATCTTTATTTCATTTACTTTAATCAGATGGCTCTCCTGAAATGCTTCTGGTTAATATTTGGTTTGAATGAAGCACTTTATTAAAAATGCTGGCTGTTTCCACTCAACATAGCCCGAGTAGCTGAAAGGGAAATAATGGCCCAGCCTAAAATGGCACAATAAATCAAAGGACACCCTTTTCCTTCTAAACATTTCCAAGGTTAGTTTTCATCTTAATAGAATTGCTGATCTGTCAACTGATCAACTGCGGATGTGCCTGGGACTTGTTTCAGTGGAAAGAAGGATGTCAAAAATAATGAGAAATAACCCTTTGAGCCTTGTCTAAAAGCATTTTTGTTTTGCTGCACATGCTTCTGTGTGCATTGAAGAATCTTTTCCCTTCCTCAAAGTAAAATCTCAATTGATTAAAAATAAAAGGATTTAGCTTGTCCCTATTCCTAAGTGGCATGGAACAGCAGCTTATTGTGGTAAATATCATTTTCGGGATTGACTTTGAATTGTAATGGCGGTAACACTAGAAACCGCTGGCTCTGCCTAGGATGATAAGGTGTTGCTACCAGTTGAAAGATTAGAAAATTATATAATCTAAAGGAAGAACAATCTTCAAGTTGCATCAGTGATAATGAGAGACCTCAAGTCACCTCTGCAAAATGAGGAAGGGAGAGACAGACAGACAGACAGACATCTTTTCTTTGGCTTTCTATATATATCCGTATATAGTATTCCAGACTAGCAGTTACTCTTTCCCAGATAGCAAGGATTTTGAAACCCCTTCAGACACACAGTGACAATTACTTGACAGTTCTCACTTAATTCCAGGAAAAGATAGAGTCCCTAAGGAAGATAAGAAACTCAGGTTGTGCCCTATCATATCAACCCAGAACAAAGCCTTTAATCAGGAAGGTGGCGCAACAGAAAGGCACTTCAACCCAGGTGGAGATTAGTCTGTACAAAGTAGGCAGAGAAAATATCTGTACTGCTCACCCTTGAGGTGGAGCCCCCGCGCCATGCCCTCTGGCCTGGTGCAGGAGTGCCTGGTTGGTCTACATCTCCCCCAGCAGGCGGAGCTCTCTCTGGAAGCTTGCTGAACTTACTCCTAAATATTTAGAATACGTATCTCAGCTGAAACTATCTGGCTAAACTTCTCTACCTAGAGACCAAGTTTTGTGCCTGAAAGCTCCAGTGTCTGTCACATAGTAGGCACTCAGTGAATCCTGGTTGAACCCTGTGAAACGGTACATTTTGCGTCATTAGCCATCAAGCTGAAGTTTCTCGCAGGAAAAGTCGAAGCCGGAATCTTGCTCCCCTCCCACCAAAGGATTATACAGGAGGAACTAAGAGTCCTACCGCTGCCAAGGACAACTGAAAGAGCGTTCACTCATCCCCAACTCTTACGGGTTACAGCCCGTAGGTGTGCCTCAGAATGAAAGTGCTTTCGGTGAGAGTGAATCGTTTAGAAGTCTCATCCAGAATTTCATTTGTTATACACCTGAGGCTCCCCAAGCTCAACAGGAATATTTTGAACTTCAACTTGAGTAGTAAACAACATCTTTTAGGTTCCCATATTTTAAGTCATTAGTCCAATTGTTTAAATCTGAGATTTATGAAAGGTATTATATTAAGAGAAAATGAGGCATTTGATATGCAAGTCAAATATCAAAGGAACACGCACAAAAAAAACAATCTTGAAAAATCTTCCAAATACATACTACAATATGTATTCCCATCAACTTAAGAAAACTAGCTATAAAACCCCCTTTTTTGTGACTCCGGGAGCACATAATAAAATGAATGAAATGGGACAGTTCAGATAGGTTTTCACTTTTTATTTACCTCTCTTGCCAATGTCGTCCTTATACTTCCGGGTATGTCACTTTCAATCTAATCGTTTGATGGCACAATTTGTATCTGCATCGCTCAAGTTCAGCTTCTCGATTCACCATGGTATTTTACAAAATGCAAGAACAAAAACATGTCTATTGTGCAGGCAAGTGTGAGAAATGGAAGAGAGGAACTAGAGAGAAATTTTTACTTTCTGCAAATAAAGAAACACTGTCAACCCCTTTCTATTTAAAACAGTGGACATGTGATATATTATATCGAAATAATTTTATTCTCTTTTATACTTACTTATTCTTTTTATAGCGTAGCAAAATAACTTTTAATATTTATGTAAGCCCAACTAATCTTTTTGGAATAAAGCAGGCTCATATTGGTTAATAAAATTCTACCTTTATTATAAAAATAAAATTTAGCAGAATATTTTGAAATAATAGTTAGAAAAATATTATCATTTACTTAATGCAATGCTACATTAACATTTTGTGCATTATCTCTGTTTAATATAACCTTTTCTATGCTATTGTACTAGCTATATATTTTTTAAATTCTTACCATTGTGCTAGACAATAGTAGTATTATAAATTACATTATTGTTTTAAACTATACATAGTTCATAGGTTAAAACAATATGTAGGTTTATGTACCATTTAGAGTTTAAAACATTAATCTGTCATTAATTTATAATATAATTATATTAGAGTGACACTCATTTACACCATACTCAGTGTATTATTTACAAGTGCAGCTCAGCAAACTTACATCAAAATATATATCCTGTGCATATAAGAAACTCAAACCTGTTAAAAAATGTATTGTGGGTCTATAAGGTGAGTGAGGAAAAAAAATAAAAAAAATAATTCAAAACACTGACAGTAATCATAAAAACAGTATTTCAAACATTTGTTTTCAATACATGTGAAATTGAGGTTTATAGCATTCATGTTAAAAGTTATGGTGCAGTGGCAAATATATCAATAAATCAACATACCAGTCACTAACCACAGTTATACAGTCTGGTAGACTTAATAGCATAAATAAAAAAAGAAGTACAGTTAGTAAAAAATCAAAATATTTTTAAAAAGCAGTACATACTCTTAAGAAGACATTTTTTCATGCAGAATCTCTCCTAAAATTATTTCTTCTTCAAAGTTGGAAGTGAGGAAATTAAAAACCTACTTCTGAAAATGCAGCACCACTTGCTGGAAATAATTATGCAGTGACAGAAATAAATGCATCTGAGAGCACGCGAGTGCAATTATGTACCACAGGTAGTAAATGTCAGGTTATGTTTCGATGAGTTTATGGATATCAGACTCATCTGTATGCTCTTTCTAATAGCGATTTTATGACTCAAACTAATAAATATAGGAAACTTCTGATTTTTAATAATAAGGTTTCTTATGGTGGTAGTTTATTTTGGCTGATGCAAAAATCATAAATCTGAAGGCGAAGGTTAGAGCAAGCCTTGAAAAAGAACTTAAAGTATGAAACGCGCTCCATGTCCTGGATCTTCCTAAAGTCATTATTGCACTTTTTGAAAGGAGACCTCGGGGGCTTCTTTTCCACTTCGAAGTTAAACCCATTAAACTTACTGTTCCATGTAATAAATTAATAAACAAGAATAGATTAACCAAATGATATGGAGCGTTACTTTCCTCCGGTTTCTCTCGTCCTCATCTAGTCCATTGTTGTTTCTCCCTTGGGAAGTGCTGGAAAGTTCTATTTAAATTGAGAGCAAGTAAAGTGCTTGGTAAGATACTGCAGACTCCCAGAAGTGTGGTATGTGGTAGAGAGAGGGAAGAGAAAAATAGACTTGTTGTTTTTTTTTTCCTCTGGAGCTTTCAGCTATGTTGGCCTGTGTGCAGCTCTGCCGCACTGGCTGCCAAAACGAGCCTGGCCGTCGCGGAGCTCCCACCAGAGCTGAGAAAGCAACCCAGAAATAATTTCCCCCAGCGCCACCGATCTTGTGTGGCTTGGAGGGCTTGCATACTGACCTCCTCTCACAAGCCTTCGCCTATAACTTGTGAAAATCCTGCAGACCTTGCTAGATGCCAAGGGGGAAGAGACCAACAGCAGCCACCCGAGAGCTGCTGTTCTTCGTGACTGAAACTCTACCTGGGGGTTTGCTTTCACCGTGTGTTCACCAAACGGCCATCATCTTAACATCTAGGCCGCTGGTACTGCCTACAGCCGGGGGAAAATGTGACTTTCCAAACTGGAGCGGTTCTGAGAATGAAAGAGGGTCCGATGAACTATTACAGCAGGACATGCATCGGTAAGTTAGGGCTGTCCCAGGAACGCCAAGCCCGGCCACCGACCTGTGACACGGACACGGGGTTCTGGCTGGGCAGCGCTGTGGCCTGGTGGCGTCCATCAATGAAAAGAAATCCAGTCGTACCCCTTCCTTCCATATAAGCAGATGTTGGCTCTGAGCTCATGAAACTTGAACAACCTGTTAACTCTAGGAACATTTGGTTTATGTCAATACATGTTAGATTCTTTAATTTACAATAGAATAAAGTTTCAACAATGCCCTTTCACTGAGCAGGAAAGATCTTGATCTACAATTCGAACTGCCATCTCTAGATTCTGTACCTTCCACCTGATTCTTCTTCCCCACCTTTAAATCCGTGTCCCCTGCACATTCAAACTCTCCGCGACCATGCTTCCTGTCCTATTCGAGAGTCCCTGGGTTCTGTGGTAACTAGGGAGCAAATCCACATGAATGCACAGAGAGGAATGGAGTATAACTACCCGTTAAACTCTGGTACTGGTGTTGTCATGAAAGAGGGGGTTTCTTTCAGCAAGTGAGAATGTTTAATCTTCTTACACTTTATAAATACATTCTGATAAAAATAACTTAATCACGTAATGAGTTCGCACTTGTGTCCAAGGCAGAATCTTGACTTCTTTTTTAATTTTCTAAAAGGTTTTACTGCCTTCTAAAGCTGCTCTGCTTCTACAAGATGTCTGCCTACAAGACAGAGCCTAAAACAGAATGGTTGGTTTCAGTTATTTAATTTTGCTATTTGTCATGAAAATGCTCTTTGATGGTCTCAGGTCCGCTCATTCAACAAACGTCTCCTGGACACTTAGAAGAAGAAAGGTTAGGTTTTAAGCACTGCAGGAAATACTACTGAGTAAGGTATAAAGGCTTTTGCTCTCAGGGAGTCTGTGGTCTACAGTGGTGAAGCATAAATAAAGTAACAAAGCCACAAGGAAAACACCAATAGTGACGAATCTCAATCGGGTAATCAGGGCGGCACAACAGCAAGCGACTGCATGAGCAAAGGAGGCAGGTCCTCTAAGGAGAGCCCAACGAGGCCAGAAAAGCCAACTCCACGCTCTTCCCCAATGAGCACCCCCCATTTTGATATGTATCTCTTCTATCATTCCTAGTATCTCCAGCGCACCTAGTTTTCTACCTGCTGATTAAGAATACAAGCAAAACTTTAAGGTGCTTTGAATTTTGTCACACTCTCCTGCATATGAGCACTGTTATGATGCCAGGCTATAAGATAAGGAAACCTATTAACCATCCATCTTAGAGAAGAACAACATAAAATGGGAAGTACTTATTTAATGGGTTTTGAAGTTTTTTAAGATCCATAAAACAATCCCAGACAAACAGACAAATGGAACAGAGAACGCAGCAAGTGACCCAGGTAATTGTGGTTACCCGAACTACACCCAAGGTGACACTAACGGGCAGGAGAGAAGAAAACAGTCTTCTCACTAAGTCGTGCTGGGCCACCGGCTATCCATGCAGGGAAAATTCTATCTTGATTCCTACCTTGCACTGCGTACAAAAAATAATTCCAAATATATCAGAGATGAATGCAAATGGTAAAAAAATATAGAGTTTGGGGTGGGGGGCAAATATCTTAATGACACTGAAACAGCCAAAGATTTCAAAGATACAAAAAGTGATAACGAAAAATTAAATTATGGAGAAAAGACTACATTATTTTTTTTAATTCTGTTCATTTGAAGATACCATTAATAAGAAGACAAGCCACAGAATGGAAGAAAAGAGTTGAGATTTTACATACATATACACACACATATATGTATATCCCACAATATATAAGTCCCACAAAATAATCAAATGCTATAAAAACAAAAAAAAATTGTCAAAATTCTTGCATGGTCACAACAAAAGAAATAAAAATGGACAGTTGATATAGGAAAAGGGGCTCATCTTCATAAGTTATCATGAAGTGAATATTAAAAGCACCTGCAATACCACCGTGCACATAGTGGGTTGGTTAAAATTTAGGAGGAAATGGCCTACAATCCCAACTATTAGCAAGGATGCATTGGAACTATCAGGACCCGCACATAAAACTGTGACATGGTGAAATTACTTTGGAAAACAAGACCCTTGGCAGAATCTACTTAAGCAGAACACATATAACTTATAACTAGAAATCCTATTCTCATGTTTCTCCCCACAGACCTGAATAAATACACTCACCAAAGACACGTACAAGAATGCTCCTGTGTGCACAATTCTTTGAAAAGCAAAAACTACAAACGAACGTCCATCCAGAGTAAACGAATAAAGAAAATGTGATATAGTCACAGACTTTAATAGTACACAGCAGAGGCCAGACACTAAGCATTAGGAGCCAATTCTGGAGCGAGGGCAGTTTTTATATTTTAAGGATTATCACACACACACACACACACACACACACACACACACACACCATATGCCGCAGGGTCTGTATGTGTCCTGCAAAGCCTAAATTATTTTCTGTGTGTACCTTTAAAGAAAATACCTACTGATCCCTGAATAACAGGCATACTGTTGAGAGGAAGGTGCCAGACATCAAAGAGACTGTGAGGTATGACTCCTTCCGAAAGCTTCCAAAGCACGCACGGCAGCTGTGTGATGTTGGAAGTGAGACTGGCATCGCCCTTCGAGGGTGACCTGTGACTGGATGAGGGCACACGCGTATTCCTGGGGTTGGACTGCTGGGCACCCGTTACACGGCTGTGCTCACTTGGTAGAAATCCCTTGAGTTTTTCTGGGTGGAACTTATACTTGAACTTAATAAACTGTAAAAAAACAACAAATCTCCGCAATAATTAGCCTACGTAGGTGAGGATATTCACCACAGCATTCTTTTAAATAGATAAAAAATAAATAAGTCTGACTGTGCAACGATAGACTTGGTTAAATAAATTACAATTTGCCCATACTGGGGGCCCCTGCTCAGCCACCGAAGAGTGAGCCTGTAAAAGAATATGTGTTCGTATGGAAAGACGCAAACCGTATGATGTTAACTGGAAAAGATTAAAAATGGTACGTGCCAAATGAGCGTTTCGTAAAGACACATCTGCTACGCTCTCGGCCCAGAGGGGTACGTTCCATGAGGGGTAACTTCCTCTGGGGGTGAGAATAGAGGTGCTTCACTTCATCAATGTTTTATTGTTTGTGTATAGTCTGCCCTGATGACTTTTAAAGAAAATACTTCTGCAGAGACAAAAAAAATTTAAAATACTCCCCTTTTAAGTGCCTTTGGAAAAGGCTGAAGTGGACACCGATCTGAAAGCTGGCGGAGTCGCCCGGGCGGATGTCGGCTGGCAGAGCCGCGGAAGGTGCTCCCAGGACCCGCCGCGACGGGACGGACCTGTGAAGACGCCACTGCCAGTGGGGTCTCTCAGTCTGCGATCCCAGCCTCAAAGAGATCTAAGGCTTTGCGGCATCAAAAGTGTCACAGTGACACTGCCACCAGCATTCATTATAAGCATGGTAAGCCCCCAGGGGTGGCGGATGACATCCCTCTCATGCTGATAAAGGGAGGCTGCCATGGCTTCATTACCTCCTCGAGGTGAAAAGGCAACGGTTTACCTGGGCAAACGTCTGCGCGCACGCCTGTCCTGGCTTCTCTCCGGGGCCACGCTTACATGCCGGGCATTAAGCATGCCCAAAAAGAGAAGCTTACGTTTCACTGGGCCCATTCTCTTTTTAAATAAGCCGAGAAGGCTCTCTCTCCACGAGAGAAAGGGGGAAAAACTGAATGGCAACGGAAGCCTGCGCTCATCCACCTGTAATGAGAACAAGTTAGATTCCACCTGCTAAAACTTAATGAATAGCATCTCGGGACAGGAGAATGGAGACACGAGCATTGATTTTGGATCAAGAGATGGATGTGAAGTAAATGCCAGCCAGGGGGATTCAAACGAGGATGACTGTGTCCTTGCTGCTGGTGGTGTTAGAGACGCCGACAGAAAATACATGAGCTGATCCCCTAGGGAGACGAGAGAGGTTTCCATATTTAATTTAACTCAGCTTCTCACACACACACACACACATACTTCAGAAATCATCCATTGGGCAGCCTAGAACTTTCCGTTCAAAAATCTTTAACACGAGATAAGAGAACAGGGGTTTAGCTTTAAAAGCAGCATTGCCACCAGGATGACGAAGTCTGCGAGAATCAGTTTATGAACGCCGTGGAGAAAAACTGTCTTGAATTTCTCAGGATTCTGCAGGAAGCTTCTCAAACTCAACACAGGTGAATGTGTATGTTTGCCTCTAATCTATGGGCTCCTGAGTTTAAATGCCATCACTAACTAGGACTTCGACACCCACGAGCCCCCAAAGATGACTACACAAAATCACATTACTGATGCTCTTCAGCTGGGGGCAGCCATAAATGCCCGAGGAGCGTTACCATCTTAAAAAAGAGAGAAAAGGGCGAATGTTACATATACTTTTCTTAGATGATTCAATAACCCTGGCTGTTCTGATGGATCCAATCAAATAAACAGCTGGAGGGAATATTTCCAAAACTCGAGGTTTGCCCCAAGAAAGAGGCTGGGGGAAGCTGGGCCCGAGAATCCTAGTTCCAACCCCAACTTCCCAGCACTCCTGCCTTTGCCAGCGCCCGAGAGAAGGGTCTGACTCACAGCAGTAGGATGACTCCACACCCAGAATGACTACGAAAACCGCGGTGTGTTCTCAGACTCACTTGTGTTAGGTCGTAGATTTAAACAATATTTGTAGACGCTCACAGAGCATGCCTGCTTGACCTTCACCCCTGGCTGGAAATGAGACTGTGCCTCACCCGCCCCACGCCTGGTGCTTGGGACGGCAGCCTCCAGCTGGGGTCCCTTTGGTACAAGCCCATCTCCAACACGTACAGACTTTAAACTCAGATGAGGTACTGAGCCATTTGTCCCCTGTTTCTTCATTTAAAATGCTGATAGCAACAGTTCTGATCTAATAGGGGCGTTGGGAGGTAGGCAAAGATATGAAGAATGCATTTTGTAAGAGTTCCACAGCATTATCTGTTATCTCTGAACTAACAGCTGCCACTCCTGCTCTGATAGAAACATGTAAATAACTAAGACAAGCATTTAGTAAACTTATTTTCTGTTAGATTTTCTTATAAAACACATGCGGATTTTAACGTGTGTGAACTGTCCAATGACTCAGGAAAGCTAAAGGCAGAGTCAGCATGAACTCAGTTAATCTGGGCCGTCTCCCAACTTGGACAGTGTAAGGGAGGAGCAAGGGAAAGGGCTTCCTTTCGGTTCTCCAAGGGGCGGACTGTAGGAGACCGTTCTGCGTGGCGTGGGCCCAGCTCCCACTCGGAGATGCACAGGACCCAAGACCACGGATAGGTTCTCCCATGGGGGATCTGGCCTGCAATGTGCCTAGGCTGCTTTGAGTCTTGCTCTTGCTAAAAAACTCCCTCCCCCTGAATTGCAGACATGTACTGCAAAGTAACTTCCTAAAATCAGTGCTAAACCTTCCAAGGATGAGTGTAACCCACTGTTCCCTTTTCATTTGCAAGTATCCCTCTTCTGTGATGTGATTAGCAGCATTGGCTCCTTTGTTTTCTGTAAAAGGTAACCACCTAAAGCGAGCCTGTGCATAGTAAATGAGGACCATCATGTAAAGGGCCAAGAGATAGATAATAAAGGCCTGTCATGGCGGAGGCCGGGGCTTTTGCTCCCCTTGAGAGCAAAGCCATGCCGTCCCTTTTCCCCCACCAGACTCCGTGGTCCATGTAAATGTCTCACTTCATCCATAATGACGCGGACACTGCGGGCCGCTGTCTGCATCAGCTGACCCTATTCCAAGGGTTTAGGTGAAAGTAGTTTATTTGGAGAACCCCAGGAGACTTCAGGAGAGATGCAGAAAAGTGAGAAAGAGAGGAAAGAAAGCCTAAAAAGAGTCTCTTACCAAGCAAGTTCCCATCATGGCCAAGAGCAGCTCAGTCCCGCTGGTGAGATCCAGGAGCCAGGGCGCACCACCAGCCTCGGTTGTGCTGCCTGTGGAGTAAGAGAGAGGGAGCACTCATCCACCAGCACCCACCAGTCGTTGGCTTAGTGCTCATTCTAGGTGGTAGAAAACCCTCGGCATCTGCAGCCTGGTTCAGGAAGGAGGAGGCTCACAGGGCCAGCGAGCACCTTCAGACAGGGACACAGATTCCTGCAGCTGGAAATAATAGTGCAGGTGAGCATGGAAATGCCACTGCTAAGGGGCTGCAGGCAGGGCTGGGGCAGTAGCACTTGGTACCAAACACCCAGAGGAAAATGGCAGACCGGAAACAGAAAAGCCTCAGCACGTGTCTGCACAGGATGAAAACCACGAGAGTGTGGAGGTGCGATATTGCGAAAAGGAAAAATAATCTTAAAGTTTAATCCTGGAGTAGTTTTAGAGAAAAGGGGATTTGGGGGCAGTTTAGATTTTAAAATCCCCCGAAGAAATATCTGAAGAATTCATTACAATGGTGGAATGGAACAGAAACAGAAAAAGCAAAAGAATAATACGAGTTTCCAAAGACATTTAGTGCTATCCCAATTCCTCACATAATGATGAATTTTATTGGACCATAACTCTTATTTATTAAAATTTTTGTGTGTTTCACCAGCTCCAATGAGATGCAACTTTTTGTTTTTATGTTGGTCCAGGGAGCATTAGAGGATACCATTCTCATATAACATATTAAGCACGCCATCACTTGCACATCAAGCTCTAATAAATTCTTGCATCTTGTGATTTAAAAGGAATGCAAGGTCCTGAAAGGTTAGAACACATTACAGTCTTAAATTTTCAAGTGTGAAACCCTGTTTCTGTATCCTTGTAAAGAGTTTGACATTACATTTTAACTAGGTTTGCTGGAGAAAGCATTATTCATACCTACTTCCTGTACATTTTAGTTTTGAATTGACCCTTATAAGAACATGTGGGTTTATCAGGAAAAAATATTGAACAATTACAGTGGGTGGAATGCAGCATGAAAGGAAAACAGTAGGATTGTCATTGACACCCAGAGCA
This sequence comes from Phyllostomus hastatus, assembly GCF_019186645.2. NCBI lineage: Eukaryota > Metazoa > Chordata > Mammalia > Chiroptera > Phyllostomidae > Phyllostomus > Phyllostomus hastatus. Next base: position 18,103,534 of record NW_025333607.1, on the reverse strand, counting down.
GGTCAAGTATGAGTCCCAGCCCTGGTGTTAGCTAAGACGGTCTCTTTTCTGCAGAGAGGAAAACAACTAATGTGGCGGACAATTACATGTTTTTCATGAATATCAAGGTATGGAAGAGCTGAAAAGATAGTGCATGACTGCCTGGGAAAATTCCGAGGAATGAAATCTAAACGGTACATCAGTAAATGGCATGGCAGCTTGCCAAAAGGAAGGGCTGACTGTCCCGAGGGTGTCCACCTGTCCATTGGGCCGAAGTGGGCTCTGGCGTGTGTCTTCCTTGGGCGACTCTAGCTGAGAGGCCACAGGGAGGACGCTGCCTCACAGTAAGGGAGCGTCTCCCAAACCCGCACCCTCACAGGCACAGTGAACCGGAGCTGGCGTTCCCACGACGCCCACAAGGCTGGTGCGTGGCAGGCACAGACACGCAGCTGGCTCTGAAGGCAGCACGAAAACCGAAGCAAAAGAGACACACAGAAGTTTCCTTGGTAGACTGTGCTGGGGGTGGGGGGTTGGGGGTGGTGAGCTAAGAGGACTCTGCAGCCAGGGAAGCACGAGGCTCGGACCTGCTGCCAGGGGGTTTCTGCCAGGAGGAGGTTCAGATCTTCCCTGGGATGGGCCTTCATCTTGTGCCTTGGAGACAGAAGCTCCACAAGTCTCCCCAGCACCAACATTAGCACAAGGAATGGTGCCGTGCACGCAAGGCACACTGAGAAAGAACAAACTATGAAAAGTAGACAATAGAAACAGACTCCCACAAACCTGAGACTGAAATGATCAAATGTTATAAAATAGTCTCAACTTACTCTGTTTACATAAATACTAAGATGGAAATAATCTATAGGTAAGGGTAAATGAATGATAGGCGATCTGAAAAAGAAGCAAAAATGACTCCCAGAAGGAAAATGCATACAGCAGCTAATTTTAAAAAAATTGGACACAGCCATCCACAGACGGGGAAAACAGAGAAGTGGTGAACTGGAAACTAGTTCAGAAGAAGTGAACCAGAATACATTACAAGGGGGAGAGGCAGAGCCATGAACCAGAGGGCAAGGAACACAAACACAGAGTGAGAAGTACTGACACATGTTTAACTGGAATTCAGAGAGAGGAATAAAATATAAAATGCACGAGGCAATTGTGACAAGAATTCTAAAATTTATGAAATACACTAATCCTACATTCACAGAATCAGACAAAACAAGCCATTTCCACTGAGTAGGTTGGGGGCGTTACGTAAATTTCTTAAGCTTTTGGACTCTCAGTTTCCTCTCTTACAAACTAGGGTAAGTCTCTAACAAACTAGGGTTTTCATAGGGATCATCTGAGAAAATGCACACACAGTTTTGTTTACACTGAATGTCCCATGATAGGGACACCAAAAAATGGGTAGCTCTTAGAACCTCTTCTGTTCACACCATCGCCCCATCTTCATTCATGAGTGACACACCAATAAAGGTAAGTTATCGCACTTTCGTGCTCATAGAGCACCGAATGCCCTACTGAGGAACAGCTGATAAAAGGCTGAAAGCTGACCTGCTGGCCAAGGAAACGCTACCGACCACCAGTGACCCCAAGCCCTGACCACTAGCACGCTTAAGACTCCACGTGCCTTCCATCTGAGGAGTCTGTACGTGTCCAGAATGACCTGACCAGTTCAAAATATCTCTCAGGAAATAGCTGTCCCAGCAGAAGAGGAGACGAAAAAGGAAGGTGAGAAAGACGGTAATCCCAAATTGAGGTATTCGCATGTGACACGATTTAATAAAAGTCGTTTTGTACGAGTAGCTGATGGGCCACCAATAGTACTAAGTAGGAGAAAATATCAGAACATGGTGGACAGTTACAGACATTTTATGACATTCAAGAGTCAGCTTACAAAGTAAATGCTGAAGTATCTTTAGTCTTCTTATAACCTCTTTCTGGACTGAAATGGCTTACTTCCCTGTCTGTCTACCAGTCATGCACATAATCTCCTTTAGCACACAGACTGGGCCTGGACCTTAGAGTCTAGCGCATAGTACATTGTCAAAAACACAACAAGAACCAGCCCTGGCCCAGTAGCTCAGTTGGTTAAAGCCTTATCCTGATGTGCCTAAGTTGTGGGGTCGATCCCCAGTCAGGGCACATATAAGAAACAACCAATGAATGCATAAATAAGTGGAACAACAACTCCATGTTTCTCTCTCTCAAAAAAAAACTCAATTAAAAAACAAAAACAAACAAAAAATGAGAACAAACAGCATTAAAAATTAGTAAAGAGGCAATAATATGAAAAGCATTTATAATTCATGTTAATTGTAAAAGCAGTTATTTTGAAAAATAATTGTCTATAGAGTGATTACAATATTCTGTATATAGAGTGATTATAATATTTTAATCTATACACAAAAACTATGAGAAATATATCAGAATGTTAGCAGCTGTTATCAATGATTACTACTATAACATGAAATTGGAATATTTTTCCAAATTTTATATTCCTATTTAACTTCAAGATGTTCTCAAAAGAATATGAATTGCTTCTGTATTAGAAAAATAAGAAATATGCAAATATAGATAGTATCTCATCAACAGAATTTCTAATGCATAATACAATATCGAATAGATCTCATCATAAAGCCCAACATCTTATGTGGCACTGATGTATTCTTACATCTCAGTTTCCTGTCAAGATAAATCGATTTTTATTAGCTCAACACTAGTTCAGACAAGTACAAATGGGATTCTTTTCTTCACAGAACTTTTTGAGGTTCAAAACTGCCTAACACTTCCTGTCCTTTAGGTACCTATGATAACATCAGACGACAAAACGTGCATACAGCAAACACCGATGACCGACTTGGCCAGAGACTTAAAGAAAACTTAACATTTAGGTTTGGGAGATGGAAAATAAGGCATTTCTCGAGAAAGGTGACGGTGTTTTCAAAACAGAAGAGTAGAGATAATCACAGAGAAGGCAAAATACAATGGGTGTTAGAGACGGTACTGCAGGCTGAGGAAGACATTTCTCTCTAAACATTCTTTGTCAGGAACTCCCGTTTCTTTCATGACTCCATTGGGAGAGGGGGGCAACCTGCAAAAAGTTGTTTTTCAAGGCTGTTTCATACCACCTGAATTAGTCACCAGCAGAAGACGAAGGAAGGGCAGTCTCTGTGCTGTTCACTGTAAGCTTCATTATTTTACTTTCTCAGGTCCTATTCTTAGAAATATAGAGCATTATATCCTAATGCTGACACTTGGTACAAGCGTATTCATCAGACTCTGACTACAGGTGACATCAAGTTCCAACGGTAATCCAACATTTACATAAAGATTTTCGACTTGAAGCATTGGGTGTCATTGTGCCCCCCACACAAGGCTGGACGGGAATGCCCTTGGATGCAAATGGCAGGTCATTTGCACAGAGGACAAAACAAGAGTCCCAGGACACTCTCCGATTTACCAACCTATGCGTTTCTGAAATTCGATTCACATTCCCAAACGGCCACTGTGTGTTCCATTCTTACATGTTCTTTTGAAAATTCCTTTGAAATCAACTAGGCATCTTCATACATAAAGTTTACTCCGAAAAGCAAAACATAATTAACTAGTTCAAACTTCCGAGTGCGGGGAAGTGATCTTCATCAACTCTGTCTGATGCTTTTTTTGTCACCTTCTTGGTCACTGATAACTCTGAGAGACAGACAGTGCGGTGCCCTCGGACAAGAGGGGAAGCAATAAAACTTCTATACATATATAAAAGTCTCATAAAGTACTTCTTACTGATCCAGGCTTTCCTCATGGATGTTGACAACTCTAAAAACAATGAGAATCATTTCAAAATGTTTTCTCAAAGTCCAGAATTAAATTACCACCACATTTTGCATAGTATTGAGAGACTATTAAAAAAGGAATTCTGAGAAGTTTTTTTTAGCCACATGTCATGTGCTATTACAATAATGTTTTAAGTCATTAAATTCAATAGAACAAACTGCACTGTTCGTATCCTGGTAGAACTCCTTAAGAGGATTACAGAAAGTCCCTTATGTCTTCTGAAGAGTCGTTTATGACTGAGGTAATAAGAAGTCATTAGTTTTGCATCAAAGTTGAAAGGTAGACACATATAAGAGTGAACTCTGACTAAAAGCCAACTCCCAGGTGAAACATTAAATATGACAGGAATGTTAACAGCCAATAATAAAAAAAGATCTTGTCATGCCTCAGTTCAATAAAATGTTTATGACACGGTTATTGGATCTGCTCAAATACTGCAAGAGAAGAAATACAGTTATGTTTTCAAGTAGATATTAACATTGAGTCCTCCTTATGAAAAATCGAAAGGAAAATGTACAAAGAGTATCAACTAGCAAACTGCTTTATTATATAATTACGTAGTCATTACCTAAGAAATTTCCCGATTGTAGTTAGGTAACATTAAGTGCACTTGCATATTAAAACCGAGACATTTCCGGTGTACCTCCTGGTGCAAAAGAGCCTCTCCAAATTAACCACTCCATTCACAACAAACAACCTAACATCATAGAAGCATGTGGTCTTCTTCAATGTCTCTTAGGATACAGTGTGATTATTCCGACCATCTTTCACTGTTTCTACTTTCTGGTATCATTGATGTGCAGGAAGAAGACTTCCATCGTAATTCAAATAATTCAGACCTAAATAGCACTCCCATCTCCACTATTAACTTCTTAACCTTGCCCACAGACCTCCCGGTGGCGGGCCTCATTTTAGTAATATTTGCATATTGCAAGGTCACGTGACACACGAGAGCACCTTCTAGCCCTATCCGTTTGTCATTCGGTCTTCTGCAGTGCCACTGGGAAACTTCCCCGTGTGAGCTTCCAAACTCCGCATCTCCAACGATAATTTCTTTAGTCTGCCCCTTGCATAAACCAAAAAAGTGTTTGTGGAGACTTTTTAACTATAAAAGTAAACAATAATTCCCTAGATTAATCACAAGAAAATGGACAGGCTCCCATCACTCACCGGGAGCTCCAGGTCCCACTAGCGTATGACATGACTCAAGTCCACAGCGTGTTCCCTCCCACAGCACCGTTTCCTGCCAGCAATGCCGATGATGTCTCTCTACCAGCGGAGTGGGAATCGCAGCAATGGACAAAAATGCTTGAAACCTTTGTATTCTTTCCTGAAAGACTTTTTGCCTGGTTTATCCAATCAGATGCTGGGATTGGAACCACTGTTAATGACTTCTTCCAGAAGGCACTGTTTTGGGGTGCTGACAAGTCTGAGCTCAACACTGGCCGCAACTGCTGACGCTCCAGCTGGGTGTCGACTTTGGGAAGTTATACTGACATCCTGCTTCTCTGTTTCATCCCCTTCAGTATAGTAACATCTGGGCTCGATGAATTAAACCACATCAAAAAAAATACCTTAACACCACTCCAAGAAGATAGAAAATATTCAATAAAGGTAGCTATGCTATATAAAGACCAGGTATCATGAAAATGGACTCTTGAAATCTATCTAATCTTATTAACCAACGTCAACCCAATGAATTTAAATTTTTTTAAAAAGAAAATGTTTGAGAACCAGATGGAGGTGGTGGTCACACAATAAAGCCAATGCACTAAAATTCCATTAAGCTGTTTCCTTTACGAAGACTAATGTGATATGACTTTCATCCAAGTTTTTTTTAAGAACCTGGGGTCCTTATTCTAAAATTCCAGGTAGATTTGTGAAGAGACACTAATGATCAGCAATTTTAAAAAAATAACATTTAAAAAAAGACATTTTTAAACAATATTGCTTGTTATCTGGTGTTATGATCTAGGCTGTTGGAAACAAAACTGCAGGCACTTAGAAGCTGTAAGAAATGCTTCCAAACAGAAACAAATAGAAGTACATAAATAGATTTGGATTAAAAAAATGAAAACCAAAGGAAATGAAATTAGTTATCATTATTGTCCCAAATTACCACATACTTTATTTAAATAAAAATCCTATATCCAAAAAGATGTAACTTGCAGCAAAATATTTTCTTTCAGAATATTGTAAAAACCTTTTTTCAAAAATAAGTAAAAAGAGATGGCTTATGTAAGTTCATCATCATTGTAAGTCCTTAGACGTCCTATATGAAATGTAGGTTCCTTTGTAAGATAATTGTTAAAAATTTGGGGCAACTATTGTGGTTGCATGTACCAACTCTCCAAAGGGGACAAGTACCCTAATATGTAACATCCAAACTGTGGGAGGTAAAAACGGCCACAATAAACCACAAAGAGAAAATATTCCAAATGAAACAACAAAGAAATCCCGGCCTCTCGAGCACGTATCAGAGTAAAAAAGCCATAAATTCTCATCGACGGCGTGTCAGCTCCCATTAAGGGAATCTCTGGCTGTTCCCTCCTCTGCTCTCTGCCGCGAAGTTGCCACCTCTAAGAAGTGAAATGCAAAACCTCACCTCAATATCTGCATTCAACAGCAGATGGTCGCGGCCTGGAGATAATCATTAAAAAAAAAGCAAATGTTAAAATGATTCTAAGAGAAAATGGCTTGTGGTATTAATACAGGAACACACTCATCAAGCTGAATCCTTTCAGGAGAGTTTCATGAATCTGGACGATTTCCTACGGCATCGGGATTTATGTCTAAACTGCTATGATGTTTTCCGCCCCACTGCTTCCAGGTGTATTGACCGTGTTACTCTGAGTGAGGTATGGTGAGGCCAGCTGCGCATGCAAGAGAGAAAGCAGAGCTGTACCATTTTGCCGTATTCACAGGTCCCTGGGGTGAACAGGGCAGCCTCTCGGGGTCACTCCGCAGAAGCAGGCGCGAGAGGGAGAAAGGTCAGATGTGGGCACCCGCCTTTATTGTGGTTGCCAGGGAAGCGATGGAGGAGGCGGGCTAAGCAGGCTTAGGATTGGCCAGCTCTGTTGGAAAGTGGTCCCCTTGTGAAGTTCATGTTCACTGTGACTGCTAAAGCCCTTGGTTTGGGCCACATCTAAAGTCTCCAGATGTTTTTTGGGTGACCCAGGTTTTACTTGGTAACAGCTAACGGCCATTTGGTAGATCTTAAAGCATTAATCTGCAGAAATTAAAAGTATGATTTCACACAATATAGGAAGGCTATTTAAGAATAATCTAAAAAACACTTACACCCTCAGAGATTCATATAACCTCACTGGGAAGATATTATGCACACAACCAATTCAATAAATACTAGTTAGATTCATCTATATTGAACACCCATTTAAAAATTAGCAGCTAACATCTCTGCATATCTGATACCAGCCCTGACATACACTGTTTGAGCCTTTATCTTCTAGTTTGGGACATATATTGTCTAGTTTTGGGACATTTACTTTGACATTGCTCATTTCCTTTACACTCAGACAATCTAAATCAGTCTCTTTGGTTTGGTCAGAAAACCACTCCTTTTCAGATATGCTATTAGATTCATTCTCATTTCATGAGCTACATCTACCAAAAGAGTTACATGAAGGCATATTCTGTAACCCTTGTAGTGTTAACGTATCTTAAAGCTTCCTTTCTCAATTAATGTAAAATACTAAAACCTGACCCCTTCATCTTTGTTTGTCCTATGGAGTAAATGTAAATGTTAGGCCCATGTCATGCTGATGCATCTTAGAAAAGAAATTCAAAGCAGCATTCTTAGTGTTAGAGTATCAAAAGAATGCAGATCTATCTGGAAGCTTCTCCACTGCAAATTGATGAACAGCGAAAAATCAGAAAAGCTCACAGGATGGAGATAAGAACTCCATAACAGAGCAAAAGCTTTTCCATTCTGTCTTTCTTGATGAAAAGCTCCCTTTTCTTACTATAAAAGACAAAGGCCTGAATTAAGAAGAACCCGGTACCATAACATGGAAAAGAACCCAGGCTACGCAGGCGCCTGGAAATTCTCACATGGTTAAAGTGAGATTGAGACATTTCCATCTTACTTTCCCACTAACCGTTGACATTTCACGGAAAAGGAAACCTCCTAGGAGCGCACGAGTGAAATCAACCTTTGTCTTCATCAAAGCAAGCCCCCAAGTGGCCACATCGCAGGGAATATGGCGAGAGAGGTGGTAATAGAAAATGACGCAGCCATCGATGGGTTCAGAATAAAGACCCATCACCCCTGTTTATCAGGGTGCGGGCCAGAGCGGTTGAGAAACTCTCACACAGGAAGAGAAAACTGGTCAACACCCTGGTTATCATAGTTTATCCTGGAGAAAGTTTTAACTTACTTCACAGTTCTCTCACTGGAAATCACAAAAAAAGTAATTCACAGATCTGTTGTGAGAACAACAGAATGAATGACAGGTAGGTAGATAGAATTACAGGTAGATAAACAGAGTGACTGGTTACATAGTAACGGTAAGGGGGAATCTGTAGATGTAGGTAGGGTTTGGACATATGTCACGGGAGGGTGCCAACAGTCAAAGGCAACTGGACATTTGACCCTAGGATACAGAAAGAATGGCCCGATTAACCTGGCTTTTTCGGCGCCCTTTAAAGAGCTTGCCTCTCCCCATGAAGGCCATAGACTGCATCGCTCCGCTGCTATAGTTCACGCCCGGACACGTAAACTATATGAGGCCGTTTTCCAGTGAGTCCCAGTTTAAGTCATTTCCTGCCCTTCTGGATTTGATGACCCCCTTTATCTGATACACAACGGCGGCTTGGGAACCCGCCGCTGCTGCTTTGTTGAAGCCGGACTCAGTGCAGTCGGCGTGGGCCGCACATCCCTTCAGCGAGGGCGAACTGACTGCCTTCGAGGACTTTTTCCACGGGCCTTTCGTCGCAGCTGTGTTGATCCTTAGGCGGCGCTCATGGCTGGCAATGATATCAGAACCCGAGACAGCATCTCCTAACGGGTCCACGGTCACGGCCGAGCAAGCTTCTGGGCTTTGCCGGGAGTTCGGTGCGGTTGAAAGCTACAGGCGCGGAACAGTGACCCAGCACTCTCTCAGTCCGCTGAAGGACGTGTCGGACGGGCGCGCTTTGATTGATGGCCTCCTCCTTGCTGGCTGTGGTTAATAAGGAGTGACTCTAACTGAGCGTAGCTCTTTGATCTCTCGCAGTGTATTGCTTTGAAAGAGTTTATCCGGGCTATTTAAAGAAAGCTATAGAGACACAGATCCTAATAAAACACCTTATTTTGTTAACACGAGGGCAGGAGTGGCTCGGTAGCTGTGAATACTTGTTTCCCACTGAGAGCTGTTTTGGGATCTCAGATTGCACAGGATGCGGCCGGTTTACCGAAAGACCAATAGTGGTGAGAGAGGCACTGGACACCACCCCACTGTGAGAACCCAGAGAAGCAATGAAAGGCACACCCCAGCTGCCATAGTTGATGATCAATGTTTACACACAGGGCCTCCCAAACATGGCCAGATCAGCTTCATTCGAGGAAAGGGTTGAAAATGGGGCAGAACCAGGCAAACACCTAAGTGCTGCAGCGGGCAAACAGAACATGTGTGCGAGGGGCTCAAGTGGGTGCACGCAGGCGCAGGCATTTGGGAGGTATCGGTACGGGCTGGTGGCCAGGTACCTATTATTAAATTGGGTATTAAAGACTGCAGCCCTCAGGAAGGGGGCAGAGGAAAAATTAATGTATTTAAGGAACTGTGGGACTAGGTGGCTTGAGCAGAAATTCAGGGAAAGGAACTTTTTAGAGCTCTGAAGCACATACGAATGAGCACCACGGATGAGAAAGCAATCAAGTCAGGACCTGGGGGCAGGCACCGATGGGACAGGCACGGGGCTCGTGGGGGCTGTTACATCCCCTCCCTGGGAGCTGTTTTCCCTCGTGTCTGCGGCTACTGTCTCTAGGCCGGGGAACAAAACGGCGTGAATGCCGCCTACCCCCCTCTCAGTGCTGCAGAGACACTCCTCAGGTGCAATCCGGGATCCACTCTGGTGGTTCTCCTACCGCCCTCCGTTCACAACGTCTCGTGCAAATATTTGTGGAGGTGACTACACGTAATGTGCCTTACCCTCCGGTGACCAAACCATGGGGTAGAAGAAGGCACGGGTCAGGAAAAGGAGGTTTGAACGTACATTTTAATGTCTTTTTAAAAATCGTGGTACTAGAAATGGAATTCCACTGACCCCTCAGCCAACATCAAGCGAGGAAATTCCAGCCACCGGAAATGGACCCCCAGCCCAGGAACTGGAACCGTATGTTTCAGCACATCCTGTCTTAGTAGGCAATGCCTCTCCGCCAAGTTGCAGCCACTATTTACACCGAGAAGTTGGAATCGTTATGTGACAGGTAAGGTGTTATGCCCCAGACAGATTGTCCCCAGATGTACTGCATGAAATTGACATTTTCAAGTTTCTTCAGCAGGATATAAAGATTTTATATAAATGGAAATTTTTCATTTCATAAGTGACATTCTAAATGCTAAAACTGGCTTATACAGGTACCGGATGATAACTGTGTCATTCTTACTGGAGAAATATGCAAGGCGTCATGTTGTAATAACATCTCTGGTTTTAGTGGTTTTTTCTACTCATTAAAAGTAATCCTGCCTTGATCGAATATGAAAATACCTGAGTTTGTAAATATTTTTTTCCTTTCTTTGCTGTCCCTTGTTCCCAAATATCGGAACAATAGAAGGAGAGGGAGTTTACAATCACAAAGAATAAAGCCAGAGTGTTAGCTAAAACAAAAAGAAAAACTAATCAAACTATTCCCTTTGACCAAATCTAGTGCATTCCCACATGTTTCCCTTCCTGATTTCCCACTCCACATTTCTGAGAGAATGTGGAATAAGAACATCCATTCTCAGCCTTGCAACATCAAATTGTACAGACCTCAGATTTGGTGCACTTGTTTTTGTTTTTGCCTTTGATTTTTTTCTGCTGTAATACAAGTTCTTCAACATAACCTCAACAACAAACAAAGAAACACACGAACACACACAACCTTACGCTGGCTCACCACGGACGCAGGCCGCGCAGCCCCACAGTAAGCCTTTTGAAACCAAACTTGGTCTCCACCTTCCCTGTCAGCCATTCCGAGGCCAAAAGTGAGGGTGCAAACAGCGCCCCCGCAACGCCGCCCAGCCTGATGGAGGCTGCTTTTACCAGGTGGGTGGGGGAAGTGAGGTTAAAGCGAATGGATCTTCAGAGAACTATCCTCCCTTCCAAAGTCTCTTAGAAACAACGTTGAAAGCATTAAGGGAAGTGGCCACTTGAAGCTCACGATGGAGCATTTGTGAGCAGAGACAGGAAGGAAGCGGAGACACTGTCCCTCAGGGAGGATCACGTTTATTAAAACCGCCGCACCTGTCCAGACTGAGCCATCTCCTCAGCAGCCACTGCGACAATGTGCCCCTCTCACCCACGCTCAACTTGGGAACAGGTCAGTCTGTCTAACCTAGTCACAGCATTTTGTTTTCAGTGTCTCAAAACTGTATCATTTCTCCATTAGTTCTGTTTAATAATGTTTTAAACATTAGAGCATTCACTAAATATGCAAGCTAGAAGGCAAACTAATACCCCTTTACTGTTATTGAAGATTAAAAATAGTATGCCTTGGATCGGGTTGAAGAATTTAGGATTTGGGATTTATGGTCGCCTAGCCTTCGGGTCTGGAAGGTCTCGTTCATTTACTGGCAGCCAGTGAGTCCTAGTTTTATATAGACCAAAGTGACCTTTCAAGCATCAAATTGAAATAAGTAGAAAAATAAACTCTTTAGCCACAGGATTCTGTGTGTGACCTTTTGTTTGTTTTCACGGGCGGCTCTCAGGAGCGCTGACCTCGGGACAAAGCACACCGCCGGCTGGGCGTGTTCCCGACACCCCGGCGACCTCTCTGGTCGCCCTGTTCTCGCTTCCACTTTGGCCTTGGGGTCTGTGCAGTCTATCAAACCTGCTCCCCAGAAACGACCAGAAGCACATCCACACGAAAGCCTGTTTGACAAACGGCAGTTTTGAATGGGAGGCATTCCACGTTGCTCTGAATTGAAAGGCCCCCGAGTCAAAGAGCTGAGTGTGCACTGAGACCCTGGGGCAGAATTTCAGTTTTCAGCGCATCTCCCCTCCCACCCCCCCACCACACTCTTCCCAGTCCACTCACCCGCGCCCTCCTCTCCTGGAGGGGGCACCAAGGTTTGGGTTTGGAGCGTGTGAGGATGCGGTGTGCCTGTATATGTGTGTCTCTGTGTGTGATGTGTTTGGACATGTGTGTACATGTGTGTGCGATGCTGTGAACGTGAAGGCAGGAGGCTTCTTGGACACCTATAATCATGCCAGGTAGACTGGCCGCCTGTTGCGCATGGGTCACCGGCCAGCAGTGACCACAGAACGCTGTGGATGGCTCGACGATAAACACGCGAGAAAAAACATGCACAGAGACAGACTAGTTTCTGTGGGGAAGTAGGGACGAAATGGTCACCCCCCCTAGTGAGGAGCGCGCCGATTTACAGTCCATACCTGCTTTTATTGGGCTCATGCTACATAATAACTCAGGTAACGTACAATACTCATTAGGGGAAGTAAGGAATATAGAAAACAAAGAACTCTGCCCGTCTATTGAGTTGGGGGTCAAAGAGCTGTAAGACTGAGGAACAAACTAACTTCCTCCTAAGACCCTTCTCATTCAACTGAGAGCATTCTAAACAAAGAAGGTTTCACAGTAATTTACATGTTCTTTCTTAGGCCTGATCACCCCGGGAAATCCGCACTTCCCAGTACCGAGCTGTACTACCCTGTCATTGTTTCAGGCTTAGGTGGAGCACGGGAACTAAGGCCACCGAGAGATAAGGAGATTTTCTTCCGGACGCTGAGAACTCAGACTTTGTCAAAGCCGAGGAGTGAGGGTCCATCACCCCCCTTTTGCTGCAGCCCCCCAAGTCCTTCTTTTGGGGGGCCTCCCAAAAGTGATCGTGCCTGGCTTGGGTCGTTCCCCCGTGGGGAATCTTACCCGTCTTTGGCTAACCGACCAAGCTTTTTGGGGGTTCAGCAGCAGAAGCAGCATTCCTGCCAGGAAGATAAGCTTTTGTCTCCTTGCTGGCTCACGGTTCCAAGGGCGTTCCCTTAGCCTTAGCTAGGCGGGGGTTTCAGCCTCTGATACCAGTCAGGGCGGTTCCCAACAGCCGCCTTTCTATTACCGAGCCGCTTCCGTTCCCCCTGGAGGAGCGCTGTCCAATCGGAAAGGCGCTGTGAAGGGGACGAGGAGGAAATACAGTTCCTGAAGAGCACCAGGTTCAAATCCTCCTTCAAGTTCTTTCCTACCTGTCCTGCTTCTGCTTGTTGATGTCACGTCAGCAGGTCTGTGCCTCGTGCAAAACAATACAAAACGAAACGGCGTTCTCACGCAACATTTTCACTGTCACTGAGGTTCGCTTCTTTTAGGAGCCGGTTCTTGGGAACGCCAGCTTGCTGCGCACATGGCGGACGAACAAATTCACCCCCAAGCCTCTGAAGCGACATCTGGATCTCCGATCGATCTGCCTGTCGGGGGGTGGAGGGGGCCCTTCGCGGAGTGCCCTGGAGAAGGTGTCACCACGGGGTTTCCGTTGGGGGCGTGCGCTGGGGAGGCTGTGTCAGCAGGAGCAGCTGTGGGAATGCAGGTGCGCCTGTCGGTCAGGGGAGGGGCTGTCGCAGAGATCCTAAGAAGTCCAGGGAAGGGCGGGCAGCCCTGCCGGCCCAGCATGAGCCTCACCAAGGCAGCAGGGGCTCCGTCTGCAGACAGGTTTACGATTTCCTCAGTGGGTGTCACAGGACACCCCATTCCTTCCAGGATGTAAGAAATGCTATTGGGAAGCAGATACTAAATTTTTAACCAGGAGCTGCAGAGGCGGAAACCGCAGGCAGGTAGCAGAGCTGAAAGCACACAAGAGCCAGAGTTTCGGAATAAAACCAGCCCGAATTTAAGACTGTGCTCTCCTACTTACAGGATGCAGGGCCATTCGCAGAAGATCACATTTCTATCAGGCTCAGTCTGTTGCCTGGAAAACGGGCATGGCGTGCTGATGTCGGAAGGCTGTCGTGAGAGACACCCGAGGTAGCATTTGTAAGGAGCACATCCAGACAGAGGCCACTGTACTCACTGTCTTCATGGTGCTGGTTCTTTCCTCCGACATCATCACGGTCTCTGGTGTTTTTTGCTGGTTTGTGCTACCCGGTTTGGGGCTACTCCTTGAATTCCGTGACTTACTTACTCATTTGTGTGCTCCTAGGTTACGCTGTACGATCCTGCCTACAGTGATGAAAACAGAAACTATGTTTCATTAGATGTTTATTATTTGCCAAGTTCTTTTCTAAATGCTTCAACTTCAGGAAATTTCACAAGGCTCTTCTGAGACGGTTACTACTGCTATCTTCACTTTGGTGAAAGAATGTGAACTAGGCTGTCCCCTCGGACAGAACCTAAAGGATTTCAAAGCCTGGATTCCAAACCTGGGCCTCTGGGTCCAGACCCCGGCTCTGCTATGCCATGCAGTCGCTTTGGAGGAGAGAGAAGCAAGGGCGGGAGGGAAATTGAAAGAAGGTGGTAGGGTGCCACCCAGTGATAAAGCCGTCAAATAGCAGTGAAGGAACCAGAAGTCTGGGGACATGCAAGCAAATCACACTACAAACATAAGGAAGAACATTGCAGAGAGAGTCATGTCAGAGGTTCAAATGTGCCTGGCGTCACTGCGACACTGAACCATGGATGTTGTAAATTTCAACAGAACTATATATATATATATATATATGATTTATTTCACTTACTCACTTGGACTCTATACTGAGAGCACTGACCAAACACTTTATAAAATATTTTCAACAATACTTCCAACGTCAACAAGAACACTTTCACACGGGCTGACAGATAGGAATTCTGGGCACCAATGAACGGCCACACGGCAAAGCTCCGTTTAATCCCGTGGCCGCGGGAGGCACATCTAGTTAACAGGAGAGCTCCTTTTCTGATCGAAGGATCCGTTAATGCTATTTGGCATTACACTCTGGGAGGAATTTAATATATATTGATTAATAATTAATGAGTAGGCGCGTGAGTGGATCAACGAGAAGGAGGCCTATCTGACAATGGCGTGGAGTGATTAAACACTAAACTCTTGAGCTCTGCGGTAATCAGGGAGGCATTTAACCGTCCTCTGGTGAACGAGTTATTTTCTGCTCAGGAAGTTATTCTTTCAGCCAATAAGCCGGAGGTTCATAAAGCTCCTCTGAGCACCACGGCCTGGGTGGAATACCTCTCCAAATGCACGGAGAGCGGGAACGAGAGGGAGGATTAATAGCATCCAAAAACACAAACAAAACCGGAGAAGCCCCTCCCAGACAGGATGTAATTAATGGCAGGCATTGAAGAAACAGCAGTGATCTTGGGAAATGAGGTGAAGTGGAAACAGAGACCTCACTGCACATAAACGTCCATTTCAGTACAATTGGTGTCGGACCAAAACAGCAGGAACCCCCCCCCCCGAGGTCGGGCAAACCCTAAAGCCCCCAACTGTGTCACAATAGACAACTGACTTCACCGTCACTGTAGTGCGTTTGCCTCCCACCGTGGACCACGTCACCACCCATCTACGTTGTCGTGAACTGTCCCAGCGTCTGTGCCGAAGGGACTCCTGGCGTTCCAAAATCGAGGTGTAGTTGTTATTGCTTCCTCTTTTCCGGGTCCAATATGGAAGAAGAACCATGTTTAGCAAGAATCTGCGTCCATGTAAGTGAGCCCCAACTGATGATTGCAGTTAAGACTTGCATGCCTTTGGGAGATAAGGGACGCCCCGTAGGGAGCTTTGCGTAACTCAGTGAGCCTGTCTGTCCTCGCTGGTGCCCTTGGGAATAGACAGCGCGCCCGCTGTGTGTCTGACGCATTGTTTTCCCTGAAAAGTTCTCACTGTAATACAACAAGAATGCTCTCGTATAATTGCTATACATAACGAGTTCTACAGAGCTCAGAGAAGGCAGGTAGCTTGACTGAGGTCACCCAGCCAGGGACTGTCAAAGTCAGCACTGGACAGTCGCACAGGCACGGGCCGAGCAGGCCTCTTTCACACAGGTGCACTGCACATGCCGAAGGCAAAAGGTTGAGGGCAGCGCTCAGAGACGGTAACGGGGAAGACAGAGAAGAGGAGGAGGCCGCGGTGACATACCGCAAATCGCTAACACATGGCGAACTGCCTGCTGACCGTCTGAGCACAGCAACAGGAACCAGGAAACCTAGAGAGATGTGTATCTGACACTCCCAGAGATGCCCTTCACGAAATACCTAAGACTTGAAGCAAAACTTGAGAAAGAACCAGATTGCCACACAGCAGGGACAAGTTCTCCAAGGACAACCTGATACTTGAAAAGAAGAACAAGTGTGAGCTAAGCAAAGCTGATACAAACTCAAGCTTTAACTAAATAAATAAAGAGACAAATAAACTGAAATGAAACTATAATAGTTCTATAAAATAAATCTGGAGATAGACAAATATTTAATCTAACCTAAGAAGTTTACTTCCGGAAACCTATCCAAAGTTATACTTGATAAGATGAGATGTTATTTTCTGAATTAAAGTGTTCAGTAAAATGTTATTTATAATTGTTTGTGAAAATTAGAAGGAAATGTTTATAATCAACATTGCCAGATAAAATATAGGGTATCCAGTTAAATTTAAATTCCAGACAAGCAACTTTTTTTAAAGTACAAGTATGTCACATACCATATTTGAGAACATATTTATACTAAAAAAAAATGCTGTTCATTTGGAATTCAAATTTAATAGAACATTGTGTACTTGCTAAATCTGGTAACCTTACTTATGAAATAACATCGAGTTTTTTTAAAAGCAGGATGTAATATTTTATATACAGATGGATTTTAGCTGGGTGTAAAAGAAGGAAGCATTTGGTGTTCTTTGTTATGTTGTTGGCCTTTTAAAAAGCTTTCTGCACTTTTATTTTTTTCTTTGACTAATCTGTCATACTATTTAGGCTTAAACACCAGTATTCTTTAAGATTAGGGTACACTTAGTAGCCCACACTTGCCCCCAGGGCTGTTAGCTCTGGGAACAGAACCTTTAATAATTTTTACCAGATTCTTAAACATATAATAAGTGAATACACGTACACGCATGTCTAGAGAAAGAGAGAGGGAACAACACAGACAGATTATGCGACAGTGATTCTAAATACCATCGTCTTTTTCCACTCCTGTCTTGGTCCCTCGATACTCAGTTATGAGCGTGCAAAGTGGCAAGAACTTCTCCATTTAAATCACTAGAAGGAAAGGGAACTCCAAGTAGGAGCTTAGGCCAGGGTCTCCACACACAATGAAGAGGATTACATAAACCCAGCAAACGAAACGTACCAGCAGCGACAACTGCGCTTCAGCCTGACCCTGGGACACAAGCAGGCTAACCTGTGGTCTCGCCGCACGCCCCATTCTAACCCACTCTCCGCACTGCAACGGCCCCAGTGTAAACCTCGGCTTAAAACCCTTCCAGGCTCCGCAGCACGCTCTGCACACACCCCCCTCCCAAACACAGCCTATAGTGAGGGGGACTCCGAGTCCCGGCCCCCAGCCGCCACCTGTTGACCCGGTGTGATGGTTAGCCCTACCTCTCTTCTACTCCCAAAAGCGACCAGTTGGGGCAGTAACTCATCATCCCTCCTGCCCCATCCTCTCAACTCCACTGCACCCATCAGAAACACCGGACTCATTTTGGGTGCTGCAATACAGCATCCTCCTTCCCAACCCGGGGCCTTTTCACGAGCTTGTTCTACCCTTTCTGCCTTCAGGCTAATGCCTCCTTAAAGCTATTAAAGAGTCACATTTTATTTCAAATATCACTTTTTTTCCAGATAGCCTGTTTTTTTTCTTCCAGATTAGGTGTAGTCCTCCCATTATTTATTCTCAGAGCACCATGCACCTCTATTTATCACAGAGGTGATAGGACATTTATTTGCAAGATTAATCAATTAATGGCCACATTTCCGACTTTACATCGCACGGATATAGGGACAGGTTGTCTTCTTTCTTTTTTTTTTCAAGTCATCACAACCAGCACCCATAATTGTGCCTGACACATAATTGAGGCCTGACAATTATTTATTGAACTAATGATTAAAGAAGCCGCATAAACCGTTTGATGGAAGAACACACACAACCTCACCGACTTCAGGGTGCCCACTTCAAAGACGAGGTTGCGCGTATTCATCAAAAGGTCTGTGATGTTGGTTTTTATGAGGTTATCAGCCACTAGCACTTGCATTCTACATCCATTCATTCAAAACTGCCTTTGAAAATAGATTATATCCTATCGTTTGCCTTTTTTCAGTAACTAGAGTCGACTTCGAAGGCAATTAGCAAGCTCATTCTCCATCTTACTTCCCTCATCCAACCTGTCACTTTGTTAAAGAATACAGTGTTTACGTACCACACTGTCTCCATCAGAAACCACCGCATCTTAGTTCCACAGATAAATACATATTTAATATTTAATGATTGCCCCAGCCTGTGTTTTGATGTCTCCTCATGTGCTTTTGCCGACTAGTTTTGTTTTCGCTGATGTCTGTGGGATTTTGCCATCTTTGTGTTCTCTTCTTGTGGGAGAATTCTAGAAGAGTCCAGCACAACTGTACATACCAGCTTCTCATGTCTCCATGCTTCCATTTTGGTATGAACTCCCAGCATCCACCTCCCTGTATATCCTGTCTTCTGCCCGTCTTACGGAGAGTCTTACAAACTTGATAGGAAAAAAATATTATAATAATCACTTATCATTATGATAGCAATAACATACATGTATTAATTGCTTACCACATGATAGACAGTTTTCTAAGTGCCTCCCCTGTATTAATTTGGGTCTGTATCAAGAGGGTGATAAAAAAGCAAAATGTAATAGAGCATTCTAAAGCAATTAGCTTGGAACAAAGAAAGTCATTATGAAAGCACAGACACTGCGCCTTGGGGAAAGAATGCCCAGTCCTCGTTCAGAGAGAGAAATAAGGCAAGTGAGAGACTTTCAGTTCTGCTCTGCACTTCAATTTCATGCTAGGTTTCAGGACGGTGGCTGTGTGGCCTCTACCATTAATATTCTTTTATGGATGCTTTGGACACGGGTCTCGGGTGGTGACAATAAACAGATATTTCCCTGATGCCACTGTCTTTAGAATAAAACGCCCATAACTAAAGTTTCTGCCAACTGGACTTTGAAGTATGTACAAAGGACAGTCCACTCCCTCTGATGTGGACCCAAGGTTGAATCAAATCTGCTGAAGAAGAAGAAAAAAAAAACCCTGGCCATGATATTAACAGACTACACTTGATTGTAACTCTCTCTTCATGTACGAACAATAAGATGAAAGGAGGAATAATCTTGTGGCAAATGTTAAAGAATATAGATAATATTGACACAGTTCAAATAACTTGGCTTATCATAAAGTCTTCTTAGCTTAGCTGTTAGTGAACACCCCAGTTTTACTAACTCAAGCGCCTTCTCCTTTTCAATGAGAACCCCAGGAACTACTGAGGTTCTGGTCAGGTAAGTTTTACTCAAAAACATAACAGATTTTATTGGTCTGGGACTGGCGGGGAGATGAAAAAAGTGAAAGCAGCATTAGGTATTGATCTCGCAGTTAATTAACTTCTATCCTGAAGTCAGTATCTCCCTAATTAATGATGTGCATGCTAATGAAAAAAGATGTTCTCCGGAATACATGTGTATTTTATTCCTCTGCATTCTTACTCAAAGGGAAGATCCAGGTAAATGTGAAATTCTTTTTCTCTCGCTTTCAAAAATCGTCCCCATAATCTCATTCCTTATTTCACTCCCCAAAGCAAACAACTTCTTTCTTCACGTGAGTCTGTATACAGGGTCTGGCACAAATAACAGCCCTTTTTTACTGTAAAATCTTCTACTACAAAATCATAAGCATGCAATTGTATAAAATAACAATATCACACTCAAGCACAACATACGTCATTTTAGGTGGCACATTCAAATTGCTGTCCATCTCGTGTGAGACATTCACATACCATACCAACCACACTCAATGGCGTTACTTCTGCCAGACCCTATGTATTCAGTGGGCTACATACCATAATATGCAGAGACTCAGTTCTTCCAGCCTTTCTCTATGTAACATTTCCTTTATTTTTCTATAGGAAACCTAGAAAAATAGATTTTAGAAAACCTAGAAATAGAAAACCTAGATTTCTACCTTGTTTTTCTGAAACTTAACTAGAATTCCTGAAATCACATTATAATTTACTTTCCTCTATAATCTCAAGAGCTTAAGTTATCAATGTTTCAAACATGCTACCCATAAATTGAGAGTTTAATGACAAAAAATCAGTAATTTCTGAATAAATATATTATTCATGAAAACCCACGAACTATTTATATTTCTGAGATCTGCAACGAAACATGTAAGCTGAAGGTGCCACTAATGTTAACTGGTGACTCTTGAGGGACTGGTAGTGTTACTCATTGCTTCTGACGGCGGGAAAGAGAGGTCAAGGTTGTTTAAACGTACTTGTTCTTGTCTTGCTGAGTCAAGTTTCTGAGTTCAGCAGCTAATAAAACCTTTAAATCAGTTTCAGGCCATAGAATCCTGTCACCTGGGTTTCTTTAATAATAAAGATCTTTGATCGTTGTGGATCATAGGTGCATTCATGGTTAGTTTTGAGAAATAATATAGGAAACAAACACAGTCAATTTCCTCCATCGGTATAATACCAATGTCAGTCCTAAGAAACTCATATGACTTCAAATTTCAAAATTAATTTGTTTTCTTCCCCTCTGGTTTGATGCATATGTAATTTGAAGCACACAGAGGTAGGAATGATTTTTTAGTGAAACAAAAATATTTAGGGATGTTACTCACTGAGTTTTGTCCATCTGGATACGAGATTCTCAATGATCTTCTAGGCTACTTCACAGCTACACATCAGTTTACAAAAATACCGGACTGGGCTCTGCACTGGCGCAGTGACAATTAGAGCACATACTGCCTGCTAGCTTAGAGGGCGGTTTCAGATCTATTATGGGTACCATGCAGGAGTTACGATCCGAATTTTTACATCATCATTTGGTGGTGTGGTAGAAGGGTGTCTCGGCCAAGGGTGTCTGTGAAAATGTCTTTATCTCAGTCCAGGGCAGATTTCTCTTCTCCTGTGGTTCAGGAGGGAGTTGGCCACCATCCCTGTATGTGTCTTAAACACTCTGCCCTGCTGGGCAATTTAGAAATTCCCTTGTTTCAAATATCTAAGTCACTGTCAGCCTCTCTTTGCACTTTTCTCAAAGTTTAGTTTTTAAGCAGACATTGCATTTATAGAGAGACATTATCCTACATTTTTAAACAGAGGCATTACATTGAAGTAGATACATTATACCAGTCAGCTACATTGATAAGCGGCTACTTCCCCCAGCACTGTGGTAGACGCCAGATGACAGCCGTTTATGTACTTCATCCTCCACTTGTGTGTCCCTGTGGCTGGCCCTTCTGAAGGGCCGGCGACACTGTCTGGGCTGTCCGAGGAGGCTCTTAATTATTGTCCGGCGGACTTACCACATATTGCTAAGCATTTTATGTTCATGTTCTTTCCTTTTAAATTATTACCACAAGTCTATGCAATAGCTGTGATTATTCACTCTTTATGGATTAGGAAACTCGGGTCCTGTGTCTTCACTCCCCCTGTCCAGATTTTCACAGGCCAGAGGCACAGCAGATGCAAAATAAAACTGCAGGTGTCCGTGATGCCGGAGGCCACTTGCCGCACCGCCGACATAAGGAGGCAGTGAGTACTGGACCTGGGTGTCAAATTCCCGGCACTCAAGTCCTGGCTGCGCTCATTTGCTCTGTGTGTGAACTGTCACAGATTATGTAACCTCCCTAAGCTCCAGTGTGGTCACCGTCGTAAGAGGCACAATGAACATTCCTGACTCGTAAGATTACTGTGAGTATGTGACAGCACCTGGCACACGATAAATGCTCAAAAGCTTTCACCATTCGTCAATAATACACGTTAGTCCCCCACCAGGCTGATGGGAGAGGGTTATTCGCCCCAGCACGTTCCGATGAAGAGTGTAAATTCCAGGCTCAATCTCAGTTCAAAGCTCCCTCTCACAGAAACGTGAGCAGTGCCATTGAAAGTGTCTCCGGATGCGTCGGGGCAGCACTCGGTGAGAAGACAAAGCCACCACTGTGTGAACCACACAGACTCGGCCGGGCCCACGCCCCTGGGGACACGCTCCAACACCCCCAGTGGATGCCTGAAACTGCGGACAGTCCCAAGCCACGTTCACACCATTTCTTCTGCACATAATGCCCATGACAAAGTTTCATTTCTAAAGTAGGCGCAGTAAGAGACCGACAACACGATCAAACAATAACATGGAACCATGATAGCAACATACCGTAATACGAGTTATGTGGACGGGGCCTCTCTCTCTCAGTGTCTTACTGGACTGCACTCACCTTTTCACTTTAAGAAAAAAAGCACTTGACGGCTTCTCTTTGGCGCAATGGAATTGCCCGCATCACCACCCTTCTGCTTCGGGGCCACTGGTAAGGAACACAAGGGCGACCTGGACACGAGCACTGAGATCCCAGGACAGCGGATCTGAACTTGGAGACAGCTGTGGCATGACTTACGTGCCAGGATCGTGCACAGCAGCGTGGAGACGCTGGACAAAGGGACGGGTCACGTCCCAGAGGCACAGAGCAGGACAACGCGAGATTTCGTCACTCGACTCAGAACCGCACGCTATTTAAAACTTGCAAATTGTTTATTTCTGGAATGTTCCATCTAATATTTTTGGACCATGGTTGATGGTAGGTTACTGAAACTATGAAAAGCGTGACTGTAGACAATGGGGAACTACTGCATACAAAAAAGTAATCACGGCAACCCAATCATAACAAAATAAAGACTTGTTTCTAAATAGGAGCTGTGTAAGAAAACTTGATTCCTTTCTTAATTTGTTTTTAAACTGATAACTATTATAAAGTTGCCACATGATACGCATTCGGCAAAACTCTTTTAGCTTCTCAGAGTAACACTATGAAATAGATACTTTTATCATTATTTAACACACAGGATGACTGCGGCCCAGACAGCTACCCAGCTCTCCGGAGATAATGCACCCATCCATTCACCCGCTAGAGCCTGGGGATGACCCCAACCTGCTTCCAGCCCGTTCTCCTTATCCCATTCCACAGCCTCTCCACGTGACTCGGTGCATGTGCACCCCATGATCGACATTTTCAATCTGGCTCCCGGTATTGGTTGGTGTCATCTGGGAGCTCAGGAGTGAAAAACAGAACCGCCACCCCCATGACCATCTACCTAATTAATTAATACAGCGAACACCAATAGCAATGCCATCTGAATGTGTTGATGCTTTGAGACATAAGTTTTATATTCTTACTATTAACACATTGTTTGCGGGTAGTTTTTATCGCGCGCTCTACTACCAGTCAACGTAAAATACATAAATACATTTCCCGCATACAATGTGTTAAGCTCAAGATCCCATCCCTCCAAAAGTTTTCCAACTCCCTCTTCTTGGACCACGGTGGAATGGCTATGAAAGTCTCCCCGAGATGCCTGGGTTTTATGTGTTGCGAGGACACATTTTTGTTTTCAATTACAAACCACCTCCTTCTCTCCCCACCCACTTCCATGCTCCCCAAGTTATTTCTCCTGCACACAATATAGTATATAGTATTTGGAGTTTTCTTAGAATAACACAGCCATAACATTTTAAAGGAAAAGGGACTTTGAAGATTATGCAGTTTAAAGATGCTGAAGCTAAAACACTGAAATAAGGAGTGGCCTGGTCAAATTCACAGTGACAAGTGAGACACAGTTCAGTCTGTATTTCAGTTTCTAGGTTCGTTCGATGTGTCTTCTACCCATAGAAGATGGTGTGTGATTAGTAAGAGATTTTCCTACATGGGGAATTCCCCGTATAGATGGAAAGAAAAGACACACACAGATACACTCATTTAGTTAGTTAGGATAGAGAATGTTACCATACTGATATTTACATATAAAGGACATTATAACCAAGAGTAGAAATGACATACAAAAACATCTGACATAAAGTATAATCCTGTCTCTGTGAGCATCTTTTTTAAGGATTTTATTTATTTTTAGAGAGTAGGGGAATGGGGGAAAAGAGAGGGAGATAAATAGCAATATGTGTTTGCGTCTTGCATGCGCCCTACTGGGGACCTGGCCCACAACCCAGGCAGGTGCCCTGCCTGGGAATCAAACCAGGGACCCTTTGGTTTGTAGGCCGGCACTCAATCCACTGAACCACACCAGCCAGGGCTCTCTGAGCATCTTGATGTACAAAGTAAAAGAGTTGGTTGAAGCTGGAGAGAAAAATAATGACCCAGAGTAAGGGATGGGTCAGTGTGCTTGGGACATCTCCTCTAGGGAAGCTTGCTAGTGTCCTTTGGCTAAAGCAGAGGAGGTGGCGGCTCCCCAAAAATCTAATGAATGATACAGGGCAAAGGGCACCTCCCCTATTAAATCACCGAAAGAGACTTCCCACTTTCATAGGCATCTATTTGCTCTCCTGTAAGGGCTGCTTTAGGATTTAAGAGGGAAAAACTAAGGTTATGGCTTTCTGGCCATAAAACGAATAATTTGCAGCCACCCAATTATTGGAACAAATTGACAAGAAACATTAAATGTCTCTATTAACATTGAACGAGTAAAAATATGAGGAAAACGTCATCGTGGCACAGATCGATCACTGAAGAATTCCAGTAAATGGTCTTTCAAAATGTTACACCAAAGACCTCTAAGTTCCTTGGGCAGCCTGACACGCAGCCGCCATCAATTAAGGTGTCTGGACTATCCTTGAATCTCTCTCAACAAAATCACCTTTCTGGGGAAACATGTTTGGTATGTTTATCAGCCCTTTCGAGTGTAAAAAGTGACTCTTATTCTGGTAATTAGAGATCAAATAAAGAGACCTGAAGTTACGTACACACATCCTCCCAAAAGTGTTCGCCTTCAGTCCTCCCCGTTCTCAGCTTTCATCTTCCAAGGTGGGGTTTCTCTTTTTCTTTCCCCTTCCTTTTCTGGTGCATCATTATGTGGAAACCAGTCGATCTCATTTCATTGGCAACTCTGTTAAAATGTCCAGTACCTTTTAAAAATGTGACATTTACCGGAAAACTACTAAAACCTATATGAAATTTTCTTTTGAGGTAAAAGCACTTAAAAACTACCAGGTATTAACATGTTCAGAAAGCCCAAACTACTTTTCATGGTTTCCATTTGCTTGTTTTTTAAATATTGGGCCGTGGCTGGTCTGGCTCAGTGGATTGAGTGCTGGCCTGTGAACTAAAGGGTCGCCAGTTCAATTCCCAGTCAGGGCACATGCCTGCGTTGCAGGCCAGGTCCCCAATAGGGGATGCACAGGAGGCAACCACACATTGATGTTTCTCTCCCTCTCTTTCTCCCTCCTTTACCCTCTCTCTAAAAATAAATAAAATTAAAAAAAATATTGGATAAGCATCCAATATTTTGAAGTGGGGTCATCTGCTCATGTGAACAAATAGTCTTCTCTTCCCAAAATAATTATTCTGTCTACAGACAATGCTAATCCCTCCCATCCTCCAATACTGATGTCAATTTCCCCTAGTAATTTATGGACACTGAAAGAAACATTTATTTTGAAAAACTAAGAGGCAACATTTATGATGAATCTGATGGTGATGGGATTGATGTGTGCTATAATATTAATTTCTGATTAACGTAAAATCACTGTCAAGGCTACTGGTTCTGTGTCTCTTTTTCACGACTGTGGTATAGCACCGATACTGTCTAAACTCCTCAGGGCACCGCCGTGCAGTCAGCAGGCGGAGCCCAGGGCCAGCACAGGGCAGGTGTTGCCCAAACAGGTTGGAATGAGCAAATGAGCCGTTTTAGGAAAGCGCACACCTATTCAGTGCATACACAATAACTAAATTTTATTTGAATAATTAAACAATGAAGTGCTTTAAACACTAATCCAAAAGATTAAATTGGTCAGGAAAGGTCCCTATTCTCAAATTAAAGATTAGCATTATTAATGTTGAGAAAAATCTTTCTGCTGACTACTACTGATCCCGTAGAAAGAGAAAAAATCAATTATTTTCAGGGCTGTACACATAGAAAAAGCACCCTGTAAGATATATAATTTTTGTGTGTACAGGGGTTTTTAAAATAAAATATGAACACACAATTAAAGAAATTATAAGGTACTCTTTCAGTGTTTTTCTGGTTCCTGTGAGAGAGAGCAAATATCCTACCATGAAAATCTAATTGAATATTTTCAGCAGCTTCTCAGACATGTTGGTTGACTAAATGGTTCCAACGTGACTGTAATGCATCGTTTTCCAAAATGGGAGAGGTGAGAGCATCGCTACCTGTGATCACGCGCTCCTCATCAGACAGGTGCGGTGAAGCCCCAGCGAGGTGTCAGCCGCCTGGATGGAGACCATCGATTCACAGCCGCGTTTACCATCGTTTGGTCTGTAACGTCACTCTCTGGAAAAATTATTTTAATCAATATTAAATCGTTTAAATAACCTCCAGATGAATCCATGCAACCATTAACAATGAAGATTTACTTAGATAAATAACCATTTATAATAAATTGTGAACTCTTCACTGCGAGGGTTGAAGCATTCTCGCTGGAATCTGGTTATATTTCATTTTATAGTTCCACGGCCGTATATAGAAACAAAGATAATAGGCACTATGGCTAGATAACACAATGCACATCTTAGGGGTACAGATTTTTAAAATCTTAAGCAAGATGTTCAGATTTTTTTAAATGTTAAATTTGGTTCTGTTTCAGCAATATACATAGTGAGACGCTTTACTGCTGTCATCTTGTTTTTGCACATTTTCTAGACTGTCGACGACACCTGTTTGGCATTTACTGTGTGTGTCCTCAATAAGCTGCAGCTGAGGGCGCCGCGGTGAAAGGGCGCCCCCCGAAGGCGGCCGTCTTCCATTGCATGTCCTCGCAGCGTGTTTCCGCAGTGTTCGCCCAGGGTGTGTGGGTGAGACCCTGAAACCGCGCCCCAAGGGAAGGGTGTCCTTGGCACAGGGACAGCGCGGGGTCAGGAAAGAGGGGCCACCGTGTGTCTTTTCAGAAAGCGCCGTGATGAAGGCTCGTGTGCTTCAAACGACTCAAGAGAAGAAGAAGAAGGAGGGGGATCCAAGGATCAACCCAACAACCTGTATTCAACAAATGGCTCACAACAAGTCCTTTAATTCTGCAGGAGAACGAACACTTATTTAAAAATGAAAGCTGGAGAAGATTGCCTAATGACTACGCCAGGGAGCCGCATTCCGTTCTCAGCTCCGCGCCGGGACTTCGTCCTCACCCTGTCGCATGGGATGAATCACTTCGTCTTTCCCAACTGCCATCTATCCAAATGTCTTGACAGAAATTACATGGTAAGTCCCAGAGGGAATTTATGAGGGTGAACTTAAACTCTTTCTTTGCTAAAATGAATAGGGAAACCCAGAAAATGTCTGCAGTTATTATTTATGGGAACAAAAAAAAATAGAAAATTTCTTTTTCCAGAACAGTTTAAAATTAAATTTCAGTGTTTTAGCATTTTCAAAGTTCATGTAGGATGCCATGTACCTGAATCTTCGACTGATTAGTGCTTGTATTAATAATATGACATTCTTTTCTGATGTATGTTAAGTCAAATATTTGGGAGTATTCTAAGGTCAAATCAAAGGAGGGTTCCAAGTTTTTCCCCTTCATGTTAATTCAACATTCCTAAAATATTCTGAGGATTTTTTTAACGGGGAAAAATATTGTGAGTAGGTATTCCTCTAAGTGCCATGGTTGAAGTATTTTAAAACTCATTTAACTAACATTATAATAGATGATAAAATGCAGGTTGTTAAAAAGAAAAATACATAATTTTAATAGAGCATTTTAAGCTTTATAAATTAATTAGAATTATAATATGAAATGTGCATATATGTACTCTCTTGAAGAGACTCCTAGACTTTCTAGACAGGGTGGTGCATTATTTTATAAGTACTGATATTTACCATATTTTTGGACTATAAGAAGCACTTTTTTACATTTTTTGCTTCAAAATTTTTTTTCCTATTTTCCTCCTCTAAAACCTAGGTGCATCTTATGGTGCGGACCCCAGACACACCTAGGTTTTGGAGGAGGAAAATAGGGGGAAAATTTTTTAAGCAAAGAATGTGGTAAAAAAGTGCTTCTTATGGTCCAAAACATACAGTACTTCATTTTATTAGGGGAGAACCTGAAGTCTCTCCGGCTCAGAGACCTTGCTCAAGACCATGTTGCTGCCAGCTTCCTGGTGTATGCCCATAAGAGATCCCTTAGGACAGACGTTACACTGGACACCCGAGTTAGGTGAATAAAATGCCACTGACACTTGAGAAACCCTCTTGAGTGCCTGGTGGTTGTCACCTGACCGTCTCCGTGGTGTCCTACTCATTGGCATCTTTGGAAGGAAGGAAAACAGTCTAAGATCATATTTTGCAAGCTCTATAAATATGGTGCATACAAATTCATAGGCGTGTGCAATTTTTCATCATAGGGCATGTATATTTAGGTACAGCCTTGATTCAATGGGGAAGAAAAAAAATAAAACCCAACACCAACCTTCAACTCAGTGTTTCAATTCTGACCTTCAGAGGCACTGTGCACTCAGGAAGCGCATCATCTCTGAGAGGAAGTGAGAGGTCAGAGGTGGTGGAGAAGCCCAAAGACGGAGAGAAGCAAGGTAACTATGGACATGGGCCATCGCATCACGGCCACAAATGCATGAAGAACTGCTTAATGTACACCTTGAAGATCCATTAGTCTATGTTAAAATGTATCCTTCAATGTAGGAAATTGTGAACCTGGAAAACAAGGGAGGGCCGCATTCTCCTTGAAGCAGTTCAGCCTGCGTGGCCCATAGTTACTTCCCAGCATAGTCTTGACCCCTCGCATACTTGAACTTGATGCACTGTTCACATGAAATTCCTCACTGCTCTACATACACCTTGATTTCTTTTTCTGTTACTGCTGTTCCCTCTCTTTCACTAGTATCCCCTCCCCCTTCCCCACCTGCTTCTTCTCTCTAGTGCGTATTTTTATGTTGACTTGTACTTGAAGGCATCAGTACAAACGGACACCTCTATAATTTAGATACCAGGCCAGCCAGAAGTCCTTTCTCAACCGTCTGCTGCTCCACAACTCCCTGGCACCGGTGGGGGGTACGTTTGTGAAAGCCCCTGAAATCTCCTGTGCTTCTCTCCCCCATGGTATTTCAACGGCCTTTTAAATCACGTCTGTCTCTCCCCTTAGCCTTGGCCCCTGCGAATACATAGACTGTGTTCTTTCACTTTTGCTACCCTGATACCAACCTTCATACCTGACAGGTAGGAGGGAGAAGATGCACACTTGCTAACTGAATGCTTGGAGTGTTTCTAGAAGTGCCAGGTTTAGTCACAGAGGCAGGGGCTACTTTCAGGGAAGGGACTTGAGTAAACACGGCCAAAACGATGTGGTTTGAGGGGAAGATGTTCTCTGAAAGCCTCCTTCCCCATAATGTCAGCGTTACACGTTTCTTCTGTGGAGCCAGGCATTCGAAAAGCACCAGTTAAAATGCAAATGGGTTGCCCATAAGGCATGATGTATCATCAATTCATTAACATCCGCTCTCAAATAACGGAGCTTCAGTTTCAAGAAATGGGACTCAGAATAGCTTGGACGAGACAGTTTACCCAAGCATAGGCCGTGGCCCCGGGCGGGGGCAGTAGTGGGTACCACCGTGAAAGCTAAGTATGAAAAAGTTGAACGGGAGAGACATGACAATGTCTTCTATTTCAAGAGAGTGTCTAACCTTGGCTGTAGAGAAAGCCACAGGAATTCTGAAATCGTGAACAGAGAGTGAGGAATACGATCTTAGATGGACAAAGGTGATATAGGGGACATTTTTTTTAAATAATACAACACAAAGGATAAAATCATCATGGCCCTAAAGCTCCACACCCCAAAGAGAAGCTTTTGATTTTTCCTTCCATCCTTTCCTGTCCCGCTTTCATACCCCGGCCGCCCCGCTGCAGTGTAAGCCATCACAGACACAGAACGGGCCACCGTCGCCGAGTCATCTGCATCCCCGCCTCACCTGCTGGACCAGGTCTCTCCCTCGTGCCAGCACTGCAGGCTCGCTATGAAATAATGCTGGCGTGTCGGCCTGGGCTTCCGGGCTCCCTGCCAGCCCTGCACTTGTCGCCCTCTCTGCAACAGCAAGAGAGACACATCTGCTCACCCTGACCTTGTTCCTTCCTTGCCTTCATTTTCATCTTCTGCCTTCAAACATGTCCTCAGACCCCCCCCCCCAAAATAATAATCTAATCACTGAGTATACTCTTTCTTCTACAACAAAGAATTACATTCTAAATTCTTTGGCTTATAACTATTATAACCTCCCTTTACCCTAGCAACCATTTCCACAGATGCTGTGATGAATAGCAATATGGAACAACCTAAGTTTCCAGGGAAAACAATGAAAAATATACACAAAGACACAAAACGTAGCCCTAGCAAACAGCAGAGCACTTGCTTTTACTGCTGTTTCTCTCCTTTCCCCTGTGAATCCCTTTGTGCATTCAATGCTCTCCTGTTGGTACGTCAAGATAAAATGTTAATAGTAAGAGTAAAAGTTGATTTGGGGCAACCTTGAACGTGGTCCCAGAATCAAACCCGGAGACAAACCCGATGAATGAAGATTCCAGCTTTCACCTATCTGCAAGGAAGATTAACTAGCTTATGAAACTAATGTCATTTAATTTTCCCAAACCTTTCTGTTGATGGCTCAAATGGAAACAAAACCAGCGGCCACCCTACAGCCGATGGGACTGTTCTTCGGCCCACACAAAGGGGTCAGCGCGGCGTGTGGGGCAGGGCGAGGCCACAACATATGGAGACTGTCGCAGCTGGATCAGTGATTATGATACATTGATGTCCTGTCCCAGTCTCTGCTCGGGAATGATTTAGTAGTGCGGAACTTGGCAAGTCTCCAACTATCTAAAATAGCGAGGGCCCCAAAGAGCGTGGGTAGGTTACCTACTCCTCTACAAGGGGCTTCCGAAGAGCTGGCACGCGGAACCCCAGAGAATGTCCTGAGATTTCGGATAAAGATTTGCAGCTGTGGAAGTGTCCAAGTCATAAATGTCTGCTTCCTTTTATTCACACCGATAGC
The DNA here is from genome assembly GCF_019186645.2 of Phyllostomus hastatus. Taxonomy (NCBI): domain Eukaryota; kingdom Metazoa; phylum Chordata; class Mammalia; order Chiroptera; family Phyllostomidae; genus Phyllostomus; species Phyllostomus hastatus. The sequence goes on along the minus strand of NW_025333607.1, from coordinate 18,072,346 downwards.
TCAGTTTTCCAAGTATAAAATGAGGACAATGTAATTAAATCCTACCACGCTTTTGCAAATTCTTCTGCGTGATCCTAGATCAACAATGTCAACAAAGACTTCCTTCTACTCTAGGAGATCATGCCGAATGTTAAAGAGTTATGTAGCCTAATGCACAGCATGGCCTCTGGATCCTGTTTGAAAGGCCTGAGTTCAAATCCCAGCTTCACCACTTACCAGCTCTGTGACCTTGGAAATATCCCTAAACCTCTCTCTGCTTCTGTTTTTTTAATTTGTGAAATGGGAATAATAAAAACATATCAATTGATGTGATACAGAAGTTAAATAGGTTGGTATTTCCAAAGGCCCTAGAAGAATGAATGCAGGTAGGTATTATAAAAGTAGTTAAATAAGTTATAGCATTAATAAAAGCTAGCATATGAAAAGTGTGGTAGTGGAAATAATAGAAAAGGATAATGGAACAGAAGATGAGAATATGTATTATGAAAGAAAACACAGGATGAAAAGATAGGAGAGATCCTTTGAGTCCCCAAAATTGAAAAAAGATTTTATATCAAGTACTTTATTAATTTTTAAACAGTATAAAGGGAAGTATAATTTAAAAAGCACCAGAACATCATATTTTATTCAGTATGAGTTTTGAAATTCAGTAACTAAACCACTTCCCACTTTTCACTCGTGTGACCTTGACCAGGTTACTACTGCTCTGTTTTCCTGTTTCCTCGGCTGCAAAAGGGCAACACTAATACCTGTCTGCAAGAAGTGTTGAGAGGTCAGGCACATTAGTCCGTGCAAAGTGCTGAGAAGAAGACCTGGGGCACGGAACACTCTCAGTCCATGCTATGAAAGGGTATATTCCCCTGCAGTGCTGCAGATTTATATATAAATCATGGCACCCACAGCTTTCAGTTCAATTAATTAGCATCTGTCAAGCCATAACATGATGTAATTAGGATAAACTCACTATCTTGCCAGTATCTATTCTCCTGCCAGGGAAAAACGGACTGGTCCTGAGAGCTAAGCTAAAATGTACCAGGTGAGGAAATCTGGAAAAGTTTTCCTGCGAAAACTAAAGTGTACACTGTGAGAAATCACACTAGAACCTCCTCAGCCTGCCCTGCAGCAAGGGAGTGAAGGCTTCCATATTTTCTCATTAAATTAGCTCGAGCTGGGATTGAAGACATAGTGGTATCCTTTTTAAATATTGAGGAAACAACAAGCTACGGTGTGCTTTCTGACAGCGTCTGGAGATCCTTGTTCCGCCAGTATCTTTCAGCATAGGAAAGGTTTCGAACGGTTCCTTGTGTTATATATCTTCCCCACTCACAAAGAAGAAAAAAATGTCTGTATAATAACCGTCCTGCATTTTCATTTCTCGTTTGTTTCCTCACACTTTTCCAGATTAATATTTCAGCACGTTAAAAGAGCTATAACTGTGTACCTTTTTCGGGTAGAACACGTTATATCATCTCATAAACCTATTCATTTTCATTTGACCTTGGGGATGCCTGACGCACAAACGCCCACTGGGCGTGGGAGGGGTGTGCACGTACGCAGCCTGCATCTCCCTGTGCGGATAAACCCGAGCTCAGGCGAACACGAACACCCTCGTGGTCAGCCTGCAGACCAAGTCTTCATGGAAGCCGGAAAACACTGAGCCCAGGCTTGAGGATGGAGCTCTTGAAGGGGAAAAGCAGAAAGCGCCCCACCGGAGGGAAGGCTGGGGTGGATGCACCTTTCACGGGGGGGGGGCAGGTGCAAGAGAGGATTCGAGCCCGGGGTTCTCCATTTTCCCAACCAAGTACGAGGTCGGAGAAATAAAGTGATCTTCTAAGCTTGTGGTCCGGAGATGGGGCTCAGGCCTGGGCCCCGGGGGAAGCAAGGTTCAGGAAGATTTCCCGGGGGCGTGGAGGGTGGAACTAATCAAACCATGCTCCTTAGAAGGATAGGAAAAGGTTTATAGAAACAGGACATGTCTCTGAGAAGGCACTGCTCATGCCTGCTACAGCATTTATAAACGATCCTGCTCTGTTTCCAAGTTGTGGTTTTTCTTCTCCCGTTTAAAAGGATGCATCTTCTATATAATTACATTTCCCCCTTTTTTGTTAATGATGTTTTCCAGTTCATCTGATTTTTGAAGTCGTCTGGGTCGAAGCTACCATAAAGATTGCTGGGCAGATGTATCCTCTGCATGCAGGGTGTGAAAGAGAGGCACTGAATGCTCCTGCCCACGTCTCTGAACTTGGCCGTCACGGCCGTGCTGGGCCTGTTCACTGCTCCGCTCCTCCTCGCAGCGCGTTGACTTTAAAATAACATCTAAGACCCTGTCTAGCTGTTTTCACATGTTATTTTCTTCTATCACCGGCCAATGAATGGCTCCGCTTTCCAGACCCTCTTCTGGGACCCTGCTCTCACTGACAATGATGGTTATTAAGATCTGTGTAGCCGATTTTCATCCTCACTCGGATCTGTGTGGATCTCTCGGGGAACTTTTTCTGTGCTCGACTTCAATTACTTCACCGAACTGTCCTTCCTTTGTACCAGAATTTGATTTGGCTCATTCTTGTTCTCACATAATGGATGCTCAGACGCCTTTTATTTTCTTGTCACGGGTACTCGCTGACATTTTTTAAAGGTTCTTATGACCTGAGATTAAAATCTATTTGCGAGTTGTGAATACAGAGTTCATGTCTGGAGAAATTTTTGTTTTTCTTTTACCACTGGAAATTTCCATCACAGCTATTATTTGGATACTAATTTTATTTGTATATAAAAGTGTATTCCATGAATGTTTAGAGTTACATTGTCTTCTTTATCCAAATATCAACTATAATTTTTAAATATTTCTTCTTTTAATTATTTTTTCCTTATGTGAGGAAAAGATTGGAGCAGGTAACTCACAAGGTTCATTACATCTTTAAAAATGCTGCATGTTATAAAAACGCTTCTAAACCTTACCTTGATACTTAGATTAAGCACCTCTCCCTGAGTTCACTGGAACCATAACTAAGAGGAAGCAATTTCCAACCAACTGTGATTTGAACACTCCCCCAGAGTCAAACATGTGTCCCCATCAACCTGCCACGATGCCCTCTCTTCTCACAACTGGTATGAAATTCTCCTTAGGACTGTGATCCTTTGAGCAATAAAATGTGATTTTATCTCTCTGAGACTCCGAGAGGTACCTAATAAGTACGCGAGGGTGCTGGGCCAGGAGTGAAAGGCCCCGGGGAGTCGTGTCTCCCAGGGGGCCCGCAGGGCAGGCGGGAGGCTGGAGAGGAGACGGTGCAGGGCAGGCGGGAGCTGACCGAAAAGGGAGCCTGGAGTGAGCTCCACCCCTGGTTACGGATGTGAGGGTGCGTCATAACATAAGTTCAGTCTTCTCCTGGTTGTTAGCTTATAGACTTAAGACCACAAGGTTTGCAAACAGGTCGTCTCCTTCCGGAGGGTAAGTTGTTTTCCACCGAGAACAAAAGACAGATACATTTAACCCTTCCATTTCACTGACACTTGAACAGATCAGTTCTTTGTTTAATTGTGCTCTCGGAGTTTGTATCAGAAATGTTGCCCTTGCTTTAGTAACACACGTACCACTTCAGTGTGAGAAGAAACAAAGGCATTCACTGCGTTTCCCTTAGCAAATGAATGAGGGAGGGTACAAATAATAGCAATAATAATAGCATTAAATATTAAAATATTAAAAATAGAAATAAAGCCAGCCACTGTGGTGGCAAACAGCAGTAAAATGTGAGCCATTCCCCCCCGCCCAAAAAAAAATTGAAAGCTGCTAATTATCCTACTGTAAAGATAAACATTTCTATCTAAACTCAGTTAGGAGTTTCCAGAAAATAAAGTAGCCCCTCAAAGCAGGAAGTAACCAGCAAGTGAACTACAGAAACATCTATCCTTGAAAAAAGTTCTTTTATTTTTTAAAAAAAAATGTATTGTGCTTTTAATTAATTTTGGAGGAAGGTAAGTTACTGCTGTCGGTAAAACAATCTTTTTGACTTGGGAATCTCAATTAATCAAATATTTAGATCATTAAAATCAATACTGAGCTGTTAAGACACCAGCCATGAATATTTTACAGATCTGAACTTTAACAATGACAAGCACCTACTGTGCCTAAACAACGACAATGATAACACCATCAATAATAATATCAAGTGCCTGTGTCTTTAGGTTTCTATGGAACTCCCAGCATTCCTCACTGTAGTCACGTGTTGTGCACAAGACATTTTTTGACATAAAAACCGACTAAGGGCACAACTGTCCCCATTATGATCAAAGTTCATGAAGAGCAAATTCTTCCCTTTTCCATTTAAAAAAATACACATTCTAATGTTTTCTTTTGCTTTTCTTTCCCTACCCCAATAACCAATTTCGCATGCACCCTTCCAGCTAGCTACTATTCTAAGTATGTGAGATAATAAAAGTCATTCTCTTAAATGCATTATTGTGTGAAATGATCATCTTTGGTGGCGATGTTGCTATGCACGGAACAGTCGCATGGAGTTTTATAAGCACTCCGCAGGGTAGGGACCGAGACGGTGCAAATATCTGCGTGCACAAGGGTCTCCCCCTGAGGGGTGGTGCCGTGTGCCTGCATGTCACTCGCAAAGTGTGCCACACCTCCCAGGTCCTCCAGTGAACTGCCCACGCTCCCACGGGGCGCGTCGACCTGCAGGCGATACTCCAAAGTCAGTGCATGAGGTGAAACCTGTATCTGAACAAAGTTTCCCTTGAAAACAATTCATCACGTGGTAAGATAAAGGGCTGGCGTAGCCTGTCACCCCATTTTCTCAGCATTGGGTGAGATTATTTAAAGCTACTGGCAGATTTTTTGGAGAGACGCTGTTGGAGAAGTGTATTTCTTAGAATTTTAGGAGTGTGGTCGGGTCAAGGAGATGGAGCTGACCTACCTGCCCAGGAGGGGCTCCCCCAAAAAGCGGTATCCTGACCCCCAAGTCACATCCACTCTGGAGTGTATACTCATCAAGTAACCCATTCTCCTGAGAGGCACCTCTTTTCATTCTCTCTTTCCTTCTCACGACCAAATGTGAACCCTTGCGTTCCTGTCATTTAAATTTTTGTGACACTCAATGTGTGAGACCTCAGGGTGCCCTGGCGCTGTGAGTTCTCAGATCTTCCAAAATTAGCTTTCATTCCTCACGCGGATGATGCACCCCCTGGGCTCAGAGAAGGGTGACCGGCCTCCCCTGTGAAGTGTCTGGCTGTCTGCTCAGCCGCCACGCCCCCCTGCACCCCGCAACTTGGGAGAAGCTCCGGGGGTTGTGCTGCAGTGCGGACCTCCCTCCACCATCTTGCCCCTCTCTCCCTTCAGGGTGTGAAGCAGCACCACGGACGAACCCTGCACGCACCCCGCTGCCATCCCAGAGAGCTCGCTGGTGGCAGGGACTACATACGTTGCCAACAGTGAGCCAAACACACTCTTCGGCCTGTGTGTCTGGGCACTGACAAGGGGACCGAATCTGCTTCATCTCTCAGAGCCTCTGCAAAAAGTTTCCATGCCCTGGCTGGTGTGGCTCAGTGGCTTGAGTGCAGGGCTGCGCACCAGAGGGTCGCCGGTTGGATTCCCAGTCAGGGCACCAGCCTACACTGCGGGCCAGGTCCCCAGCAGGGGTTGCAGGAGAGGCAACCATACATTGATATTTCTCTCCCTCTCTTTCTCCTTCCCTTCCCCTCTCTCTAAAAATAAGATAAATAAAATATTTTTTAAATGATGTTAAAAAAAGTTTCCACCTTACGCTTCCACAGGTCATGGCAATACACATTCAAATAATGCATCACCACCCACCACCCGCACCCTGAATACACAGAGAAAGAATGAATTTAAGGCCACTTAAGGCTTTTAAATCATCAGTGTGAATAAAGCATAGAGTGAAGACAAAGTCATTTTATGCTTCAATTTCACTTTTCCATTTTTCTAAATGGCACTGTTCCCCAGACATCCAGCATTAGGACAGGAACTATTATAGTCAGCAGCAACTACACTTGACCCATTTGGGTTGCCAGTTCCAGGAAAGTTAATATCATTCTTAACTGGGACCCAAAACAACTGGTGATTGCAGAGAATGAAATTTTCTCTGTTATGAGCCTGCTCGATATTGGCCTTCGTGGAATTCTAAGCTGGCGTCTGTTCCCCTAACTCATAAAGGTTTCCACGAACATTCTTTCTTCCTCTGGGCAGGAAAAGACATCCTGGAACGAAAAGGGCAAACACTTCTGTTTGCTCAAAGGAAATATCTGATGAGGTACATTCTGTTCAAAACGTAAACTTGGGATGACCAACGTGTCCATGAAAATTATTGCCTTACATCTCTGGTTACTCCTGTCTCTCTCATCTCTAAAATCCTATACTCACCTTAAGAAGAAAATGTTCTGTATAGAATTACCTGGCATATCACTAACACGTTTTAAGTTTAAAAGAACACAGATCAAAATATTATTAGAGCTTTGAAGTTGGAAGAAGTACACACACACGTCCATATTTGTTGTTTACTGAATGTCACGCTTGAAATTTTCTCTCGTACAGGTGAGTCTCCTCCATCCCCACAAAACACCTTCTTCACTGGGTAACGTAAAAAGTTGCCATGCTAGTCAATCGTCTGTACCATGCAATTCAGCATGTGTGTATAATGCAGGGAAATACGTGTGAACAAATGCAACAGAGGGGCTGGAGAATTTTACCTACGTATCTAGTGCAAAAACTCCAGAGAAACAGAACCCCAACAGTCACCCATCCGCATGGGTTCTGCTCTTCCGAATGGCAGTATTACAAAATCAACTGATCTGACGAGGAATAAAAATAAAAATAAAGGAAATGACTAGCTCAGATAGTGATGTTTGCAGTGAACATTAGCGTAGGGTAATAAAGGAGCTGAGACACCACCACTGAAATTTCAAGGCCAGGCGCCCTCCTGTGGCCAGTTCAGGGAAATGGCACTGGTTGGGAGAGGATGGGTTCAGGGTTTTGCAATCATCTTAGCAAAGAAGAAAGTCGTGGATTTTATTCTGACACCACACCGTTAACTTGATCGAACCACACTCTAATTGTTACCTGTGTTCCTATTACTAGTGCCCCTCTCTGGTGAACCCCTATTCTCCAGGACTTCAACGTACGTATGATATGCCATGGGGCTTTTAGGCTCAACGAGCTATTACGACCTTCCAGTTGTAACTCCTAAAACTTACTGTCAGAGTCCCACATGGTTTCAGCCATACTGCTAATGGAGCGCATCCGATGACCCCGCCTCCTCCGGCTGCTGAAGTCACTGGTTTGCGTACAACCTGTAGGTCGTGTTTCAGTCAATGCTTGTAAGAGACTGTAAAGAATCCAATGCTGTTCTTTGAACAAAACAATCTTATTGCTAAGGGAAAAAAAATAATTTTTCCCTTTTGTGACTTTTAAAAAACAGATGTTCTACTGCACAATAACATATACATCATTTTCCTAGAGGCCTGAAGTGCGTACATTCTTCTCGGGTAATATACGACAGATAGTTGAATGGGAACAAAAGCAGTCCCTTTATGTTTTGAAAGAGATTGATGAAAATGATCATTCAAAGGAAAAAAACGGGTAACCGATGTTTCTGCTCCTCACCTTTTCACGTCCCTAAACTGAAGGATGCAGAACACGAACATTTATCATCGAACACATCACTCTTGTGTTTAAGTGCAATTTTCTCTTCCACGGGGCTAATGTGAATTAGTAGGCCGACTGCTGGGATAAACTAGCTGAAGCCAGGTAGTGAAATCTTCTAAATGGCCGAGGCAGTGTGAAACTTGCTGATGCTGCCATAATTCCAGTTAGGGCAGAATAAGGTATATTCTACCAACGTGGACTAATGCACCTCCTAACAAGCAAAAAGAAGTTGTCTGCGCCTTGAGTGTATCCCTTGAATCCATAGTGCGTATTGTGGGAAATCACCCCTCACCTGTCCACCACCGTTCACGTGTTTTACCTGTGTCCCCACATGCTCAGTTATCAATGGGATGCCTTCGGCAGGGAATCGCCACCCTCTGTGGGTCCCAGCGCTTTCTTGTCCTCAGTGTAAATAATGTGCAATTTTATATTTTTATCTCTGAAAGCTGTTTCACTATAATGGTGTAACAATTCACACTGAGAGGTTGAATATTCAAATGAACAGACTATACAGGATAATAAAACTCTGACCCCAAACCTCTGCAGCACTGAGTCCAAAAAGCCAAACCACAACTTCTGCGGTAATTGGCCCAAAATGGTCAGGACTTGGTTAGCGACTGCCAGCTTCCTTCATTTTTGCCCTTGTTTCTGTCTCAGGACCAACCTCGAAAAGCCAAATACGGTCCCCTAAGCAAGCAGAGAGTGTGCCCTCTTTCCACGCGGCCTGCCTCCCGCTTCCCCATGGCAACCACCTCCGACCACAGCACACCTGGAGCCCTCCCTTGCTACGACGCTTTCCCGCGGTTACGGCCAAATGCCTGACGGTGACCGACTCGGAGTGCACAGCTTCCCTTGCTCTCACCTGGCAGTCTGCACTTCTGCCAAACCATAAAGCGTGGCTGGCCCACAGACATTATTTGTGCTGCAACACGTCTAATGCACTAAGACATCTGCATCCTTTGAAATGCGATTTGAAAGGGGTTTGAAAAAATGAAGGGCCAGACTGAGATGTATACTATACATTCCTCTTAGCAATTCACCTTGTGTTTGCTACCAATTAATGGTCGGACAGCAAGATGTGTCTTGAATATTCCAACAAAGATAAATGAGTTGGTCCTTCTCCTGGAGATTGGTTGTGAGTGAGGAAACAAGTAATCTAATACAGACTTGTAAGTGCACACATACAACATGCTACAAGGAAAATGTGGGGAGAACACCCAGCTCTCTACCTAGCAGGGGGTGCATGCACGGGCAACGGTGATTAAGCTGTGCAACAACCTTTTGGGGTATGATCAGCATCGTCTGGAAGTTGTCATAGAATCCAAAGAAGTTGCTTAAGCATTCTCTTTATGTAGTGAAATGTAAGATTTTTTAAAAGAGTGTGTATTCGAGTTCCCCAGAGAAACAGAACCAGTACACAGAGTGTGTGTGTGTGTGTGTGTGTGTGTGTGTGTGTGTAGAGACAGACACGGAAACAGAGACACAGTCATCATCAGGAAGTGGCTCATTCCGTTGGGGAGTCTGCCCAGCACCCCGATCGGAAGTCAGTGGCTGAAGGCCCAGAAAGGTGACGGTGCAATTCCAGCGGGAAGGCCGGGGAGCCTGGGAGCCGGGAAAGGCTAGTGTCTGAGTTCGAGTCAGAAGCAGGAAAACAAACAAACGAGCGAACACAAGCAAACCCGTCCCTGCTCGAAGGCACTCAGTTAGGAAATTACTTTCTTACTTGCTACCTGTTTGGATACATTTGGACCTTCAGATGATTGGATGAGACCCACACACATTAGAGAGGGCAATCGGCTTTACTCAGCTGATTGATTTTAATGGTAAACTCATCCACGATCACCCTCCCAGAAATGGCTGGAATAATATTTGCCCAACTATCTGGGCAACCCGTTGCACAGTCAAGTTGGCACAGAACATCAACCAGCAAAAGTCTACTCCTTGTCACCTTGGCACACCTATACATCTCCTCAAACCACACTTCATCTCTAAAGGAAGACAATGGCCAAGTTGCAGTCCCACCTAGCAGTATGCACCTGTCCTGTGTACACACGTAAGTACACTAACCCTTGTCCAGGGAGGAGGTAAGTCTCCTGAACAATACTCTTCTCTTTGATGGCCAGTGCCTTAAATACTAGGATGCAAAGTGAACAAGGCTTAAATTCTGTGGCGTGAAGTTAATTCATCTTCTGTTACATAATAAGGGAAGGAGAACGGGGAGAGAACAGAGATACTTTGCACACACACGAACATGAGGAAACACTCGGGACAATTTCAGTTCTCATTTCCGTATCCACTCACGTGGTCACAGCTGTGTTCCCCGGGCCGCCAGGAAGCCCCTCCCCTGCTCCCCGGCTCGCGGTTCTCTGTCTGGTGGGGTGATCCGCCAGGCACGTGTCTGGGCGTTGGGCGGTTGTAGTTTTCCATTGACCCTAATTGCAGGGCGTGGTGACACCGGGTGAAGCCCTGAGAGACCCGCTGGATCCCAGACCCTGTGTTCCGAACCTCCGTTGTGGAATCACCACCCACCTCCCCTGGGTCGTCAGCACCCCTGGCGGAGCCCGCGCAGGAACTCCCTCCTCTGTGGAATCACAGCCGTGGCTGCTGGTAGCAGCGCTCCTCACTTCGGGACCAGGGCCTCGAGGCCAGCAGAGCACACGGTCCTGGGAGCAAAAAGCCCACAGTTTCTGCCCTGGCGGATCACTGGTGTGGCGGTGCATGGCCCACTCTCATGTCCATCATCTGATTCTGGGGCCTGGGAACCTGGCTGCGGGAGAAACAGCACCCATGCCCACACAGGTCCCCTGCATTCCTGTCTGCATGAATTAGAAAATTCAAGTCCTTCTGGAACGCAGCAGACCTGCTGCGGGCCGCGCTGTACCTCCCCTTCAGGAGTCCGCTGGGATTCAAGTCCCGGGGCCGGCTGAGAAGCAAAGAGCGGAGGCGAGTCCGCAGAAGAACCGGCACTGTCCTGATGGGCAGCGACCTCTAGGGGGACCAGTGCTGTTTCCCCGGGTGGCGCGGGTTCCTCCCTCCAGCTGGGTCTGGAGAGGGGCTTCCGCTGGGAGGGGAGGGGTACGTGGCAAAGAAGGCTTCTCCGAATATAGGGGCTCAGGGTCCCCGGCTTCATCAGGGCCTTCCTACGCGTCCCCATGCCAGTGTGCCAGACCTCATTCCGTCCGTGTTACTGCCGCTATTGGGCAGTGGCCGCCTCTTGTCCAAGTCGGGTTGACAAATAAAATTAGGCATTACAGAATGACGCCAGGAGGGATAATTCACCGACCTGCGGATGCAGTTTTTACCGTAAGTAAAACTAAGAAAAACTGGATTAACGAGAGCTTGTTAAAAGTTGATGAGATTTGTGTGCAGTATGTGAAGAGCAATGCTGATGAATTCTAATGAGTCACTCTACTACTAGGATACATTGTTATTGCAGAAGTCTTGAAGAAAAACCAAGTAATATTTTTGTGAAATTAGAAGACAATGGTGGCAGGAGGAAAAAAAAACTGTATCCTTTCCTAAATATAAACAGAATCAGTGGTATTCATAAAATAGCTAAATATTTTTCCACGCGGAGATAAAATACGTATTAGCATTCATGAGAATCTTGAGTTTTTAAATACTAATTGCTTGGTGGACTTTTCCTACAACATATTCAGCCAAAGGGTTCCAAAGTATGTTTCAAGGTGTTGCTGGATGATGGCTTCATAAATATTGGGAGTCCTGGGCTAAATACAGAAAAATGCTCTCTTTGAGCAAGACTCTACGAAGGGCCTTGAGTATGTGCACCAGCCCTGTTGAACATTCGAGAGGGAGCTATGATGCACACCTTTTCCTACCTGCATCGGACCGCCATGCTGTTCTCGTCCCGACGCATCTCACAGACTGGTGTTCTCTGCAACACGTTCTGGACAGCGCCTCTCTTAAGTATTTTAAGTTTAAGATGTTTCTAATGTTCTTTTCAATTTACAGGAGCAAAAATATCTCCTTATATTATGAAACTATTATAATAGCATCTTATATAAGCAGAGCGCTAATTAGGTTCCAAGTACTTTCACCACAATTACAGCATTTTAATGCTACGAGAGTTTTGTGAGACTGGTATAATGAACAAGAGTGCAGGCAGGGATAATTTAAGACACTTGGCCAAGGTCACATAGCCAGCTAGTAATAGAACTTGGGATAAAATTCCTTTTCTTAAGAGGCCCAGGCAAAAGCTCTTTCCCCTTGATTACAATGTTTCTACAGCATTTATTCATTAATGTCTGTCTATTCGTACTGCATTACCTGAGTAATGACATTAGTCATTTCTGAAGTCTAGTCAGGAAAATGACCTTACCCTTCCAAGAACGGTATTCTATACCAAGGCTTCCATACAGACTATGGGACTCTGGTCGCATTTCTGGAGCACTTTCGAACTCAGTTTCCTAAGTAGTAAAATGAAGATCGGGACAAGTTTCACTACCTCTTTCCTAAAACCCCTGGGACCAGATGTCTTTCTCAATTTAAACTGCACCACAGTAAGACAATTCGCTCCATTTCCCATATATGATGTAACAGCCACTGTAGCACCCAAACTAAAAGACTTTTTTTCATCTAAACCAACCCAGTATTAGTGAATAAAAAAAGGTAAATAGAAATCACAATGAATACAGGTTTCAAGCTTATGACAGTCTTTAAGAGGATGACAAATATGGACTTGACCGCAAAAGAAAGGCATATGATATCTTTTGATCTTTCCTTATTATAAGCAACCAGGGACCGCTGTTATTGTCTGTGCATTCCGATGCAGCGCCTGGCACGGACAGGAGACAGGAACCTGTTTACCACATAAGCGAAGATGCTCTGCTGTGGCCTCTGTCCCAACGTGGACACCGGCTTCTGGCTGGGTTAGTCAGCGCACCTGCTGCCTCCGACAAGTGCGGAGGGTTCAGGGATGAGTGTAAGACCCAGGAAGAAGCGAAGAACACTCCCTCTGGATTTCCATGTCTGAAGACAGTGAGGGAAAGTGGTAGGAGTTCCTTACCGGTGGTCAAGGATACCAAAGTGGCTTTCTGAGTCCTGGTCCCCCAGTCTTCTGGAGTCCTTATCTATTGTCTCATTCTGGGCAAACGCCTCTTCTCTGTGACCCATCCAATTGCCATCCGATGCTTCTAACACACTATCTTCTGTTTTATTTTAGTTTAAACTAGCTTGTCTATGGCATTTACAAAAAAAGTGACTCATAAATATGGAAGGTCATTGGCTTTGCATATAAAGCTATTTCATCAGAACTATTTGTAAAGTTCAGAAAAAATTAAAATGTAACGTTGAACAGTGAAAGCACAGTTAACGAAGTCACGACAATCCTGTAAAACTGAAATATGTTGCAACAATTAAATCTGTGCTTCAGAGATGGTTAAATAACCATTTTTATGTGAGACACTATTGAGTGAAAAAGCAGGTACAACACTGTTTAATCAATATTAGTCACATTTATTTGTAAATACATTGAAGAATGCTTAGAAGGAAAAATATGCACAGGTCAACAGCAGGTGCCTGTGGGTGGTGATAACACAGGTATGTTCATGCTCTGTTGTGCATTTCAATAAGCATATATTTTATATGTAGAAAAAATTTAAAGACATGAAATCGAATTGAATTTATTCATAATATAATTTTTGCTTCAGTGCCTAAGCAAATTATTAGAAACCTCAACTTATTAGTCAAATTACTGAAGTATTTATTTTATAGAGAGAAAATAAACGAGACAAAATTATTATTCTAACTAGAATAAAGAGGCTTTCTGTGCACATTTGCAGAAACATAGCACAGAAGGACCTGTCCTAGTAAATCAGAATCTTCAGGTACTTTTTCTTTAAACAAATATTAAGAAACTATGATAATTACTTGAATTGTGTTAAGTTTTCCTTTAATTAAAAAACAAAGCCCACAATGAATAAGATCATTTTTATGCTGAAAGGGTGTGTGATTCCTATTACAGGTGCAAGCACTGTATAATGAATTAGACCTTTTATCCCTTGCAATTGCCTTCTGGAAAAAAAAATACATCATCGTGTGTCCTAAGAGCTTAATTCAAACACTTTTGCTGATTCTTTTTGAAATAAGGCCTCCTCTCTAGAAAACCAAGAGCAAAAGCTAACATTCCATTTCAGAAACCAGAAGGACTCGAAAAATTAATAAATTGACAATTAGGGAAATGCAAATCAAAACTACAATAAGATACCACTTCAGATATGTTACAATGGATATTATCTACAAGACAAGAAATGAGAAGTGTTGGAGAGGTTGTGAAGAAAAAGGAACCCCTGTACACTGCTGGCAGGAAAACAGTATGGAAGTTCCTCAAAAAATAAATAATAGGGTTTTATTTATTACCCAGCAACCCCTCTTCTGGGTATGTACTCCCAAGATTTGAAAACATCTATTCGCACAGATATGCACCCCTATGTTCATCGCAGCATGACTCACGGTGCCCAAAACATGGGGACACAAAAGTGTCCTGTGATAAAGGATCGGGTAAGGAAAATATGGTGCATATATACTACGGGACACTACTCAGATGTAAGAAAAGATGAAATACCGCCGTTTGCGACACCATGGGTGGACCCTGAGAATATCATGCTGAGGGAAATAAGTCCGTCAGAAAGAGCTAAGAACCATATGATTTCGCTCATATGTGGGATGTAAGACTGAAAGCAACAAACAGAATTCAGAGTCACACACAACAGCGTGGTGGTTACCGGAGGGAGGAGGTGTGGGCGGGGGTGACTTGACTTTGGGTGCTGGGCACACAGTGCAATCTGCATCACAGAAATGGCGCTTGAAACCCACATAATCTTATTAACCAACAGCACCCAAGTAAATTTAATTTTTAAAAAAGTAAAAGTAGCCCTAGCTGGCGTAGCTCAGTGGATTGAGCGCAGACTGCAAACCAAAGTGTCGCAGGTTCGATTCCCAGTCAGGGCACATGCCTGGGTTGCAGGCCACAGCCCCCAGCAACCGCACATTGATGTTTCTCTCTCTTTCTCCCTCCCTTCCCTCTCTAAAAAATAAATAAACAAAATCTTTTTAAAAAAGTAAAAATAAATAAATAAGTCAAATAAGCACAAAGATGAAAAGATCATGCCTGCTAAAATGAGGACTGTTTTCCCAAAGACCTGCCCTCATTCATGGTGCATTATACCTAGAACTTTAAAATAATAAACAAACAAACAAATCTGATTAAAGTTTCTCTTAAACATAAAATAATTTCATTTCATTTTATACAATCTGAATATGCATGAAGCCAAATAATTCCTTTGGCTATCACTGAATGAGAAAGTGTATCATTTGGCTCTTGAAGTTTTTTAACTGTCCTCAAAATGGTCATAATTATTTCAGATATCAAGAACCTATATAATATCTTCCTTTATCCTAAGAATGCAGAATATTTAAGTAATGGTGTTTATGAAATGTAGAGCAAAATTTAGCCTTGGTTGGTGTGACTCAATGGACTGAGCACCAGTCTTCGAATCCAAACATCACTGGTTCGATTCCCAGTCAGGGCACATGCCTGGGTTGCAGGCCAGGTCCCCCATTGAGGGTGTGTGAGAGGCAACCACATATTGATGTGTCTCTCCCCCTCTTTCTCCCTCTCTTCCCCTCCCTCTAAAAATAAGTATCTCATCTTTTAAAAAAATTATAGCAAAATTTATATTTTAAAAAAATTTGGAATCTTTTCAACAACTGACCATTTACTCTCTTTCCATATAACTGATTAATACCCTTGATTATTCCATAATCTATGTTTCTCACCTTGAAGATTCTTTTCCCTTTATTTCTTTTACTGTCTAGTCCACTTTACTAAATCTTTTACATTATCGGTAGCAAACTGTACCTTAATTTTCTTTTCCCATTTTTAGCAGCAGTGCAAAAATTCTCTAAGTTACTTTTTGCCTATTGTGTTTTGTCTCATACTCTTGCTCTTTCCTCACTTCCGAAGTTACTGCCACTTTCTTTCAAATCCAGATCAAATCAAACCAAGCATCCTTATTTACAGTTCTCATCTCCAAATTTACAGCAAAATGGTGGAAAATAAAAGGAAGCTGAGAGATCACTGACAAATTGGTGGTGGTAATACTGGGAAAAGATGTCCTCTGTTTGGTACATATCATCCTACTATTTTTACTATTTTTAGTGCTTCCGTATAACCAGAAACTCTCAAAGATGCGATGATCCACAGACACAATCTGCTTCTTCAAGGAGCATGCAGTCAAATTCAAATGTCAAATTTCTTGTACGTAAGAGCAGGTTTTTCTCAATTCAGTGCTTCGGTATCATTCAACATTCTGATACCCTTCCCTTATGAATGTGATTTGTTCTGATGAGTCACTTGATTTTATTTTACATTCACGCTTACCCTTAAAGAGTGATTTTCCTTTGATTCTGATCTTTTGATCTTAACATCAGTCTCATAAAGCCATTCAGCTCTAAGGTCATAAAAGTGGCCAAGTAACATTTAACAGAAATGCCTGGGATTGAATCTACTTTCAAAGGAAGAAGAAAAAAGAAAAAAGAAGAGAAACAGGGAAAAATCTGTTGTAATCCATAATTTACCAATGTTCAAAAAGAAACTACTCAGGCCCTGTAAGCTCTGTCTTATTTATAGTTTTTTCCAGAACAAAAGAAAAAAAAAACAAACTTTCTAAAGCTATGCAATGGTCACTTCACAGGCAAATGTTTAATTTAAGGTTTTCTTAAAATTCTGTCTCTGGAAAGGAAATCAAGAGCTCTTCAGCATTATCTGTCATTAATAATTAATAGATAATTTTATATGAAAAACAATGTCATACTACAAAAACACATTTAGGACATGGCAACCATTTTTTCACTGCATCCCAGTGTTTTTATTGAACATACTAAGTCATCCAACAGATATTCATTAAAAGGTTTCTCCCCGTGGCTCACCATGTTTGCAATAGCTCTTCAGGGCCAACATTCTGCTGACGGGCGCAGACGTGCCAGGACATTTCGGGACGTGAGGACGTGCTGCGTTCTGATGAGGGCGCACGGGACGGTGTGTACCAGACAGAGGACAGCTTTTCCCCGCATTACCACCCCCCAGTTTGTCAGCGATCTCTCGGCTTCCCTTTATATTCCACAATCTGCTCGCTAGGGAAGGGCTGGAGGAAATTTTTCAAAGGGATACACCAAATCCCTTCACTCCTTCCATCCCCTTCTTCACGAGTGGCTTTCAAATGGCTTCCCGCTACCCTTCAGCTGAGGTTCACTTTGGCCTTGGAGGCCCTGCAGAACCACGTGCTGTTTATCACTTTTCGGTCATCTCAAACCATGCTCTTTCCTTTTTTAAAGTATATTTTATTAATTACGCTATTACAATTGTCCCATTTTCTCTCCACTTTATTCCCCTCCACCCTGTACCCGCCCCCCACCTCACCAGCACCCACCCCCAACCCTTTAGTTCATGTCCATGGGTCGTACATGTAAGTTCTTTGGCTTCCCCATTTCCTACACTATTCTTAACCTCCCCCTGTCTGTTCTGTACCTGCCATTTATGCCCCTTACCATGCCCTTTCGTGCTAAGGGAACTTCACTTACCTCCATTTGTACCTTGAACATAACAAGCCCTTTCCTGGATCATAACCTTTGGTCTTAAGGTTTTTTACAAAGCTAACTCTTTCTGCTATTGTTAGTTCAACTAATGTCTCCTTAGAGAAGCCAATCATTGAACATTAAATTAAGTATCCCCCCAAATACTACCAGATACTCTCTGTCCTATATCTTTCTTTTTATTTTTTAAAAACTCATACTAGAGCATGCAATTTTGTTGTTTATCTATTTGTCTGAGTGCCCCCATCCCTATCTCTAAATAGTTCTACCTATTTTTCTAAAAGGATAGAGATTATCTCTATAGTATTGTACGTTAACCTACAGCAGGTTAATCTGCAGATGAACCAATGGCTGTCTAGGGGAATTTGAGAGAAGAGGTCATCTGAGTGTGTCGGGGGCGCACAGCCTTGGATGGGGACCTGGTGTTAGGGTGAAGGTTCACCAGAGAAAGCTGCCTGTGTCACATCTGGAAAAGCAGGAATTAGTCAGCTCAGGGAAGTCCTGAGAAAGGCCCTTCTAGACCTTCATGCCAAAGGCAAGAAATAACCTGAGAAGTTTTCAGGAACTAGAGAAAATCAATCCATAGTTCACTTTGGCAAGAGTGGAAGTTGCAAATTGTTGAGTGGTAGGTCTTAAGTTTTCTAAGATAACTAAAGCGAGATGATGAAAGCCCCTGTGAGTCACGGTAATGACTTTTTAATTGCATTCTATTTGCAAGGTGTGCCAAAGTAAAGGACTTGTGCGGGAAAGTTAATTTTAGATAAATTACTCCGATGGCAATGTTGACAATGGTTTCCTAGGTTTCTAGCTTAAGAAACAAGTCAGGCAATCAAAGCCATTCATCAAGACAGGAAATAAAAAGGGGAGGTTATACTGTATTGAAAAGATCAGAGTTCCATTATCGACATGTGTTTCAAATTCACGTGGTAGCATGAGTGTAGGTTTCCGGAAGACACAGAATAGACAAGTCTTAACATCTGAGTTGGAGAGAGAACGTGGGGGCCGTGATCGTATGAGAGTTATATTCAGTTCTTTTCACTTCCCGGTCCCCATGTTCCAAGGCAAGACCATGGCAATAAAATGTGATGTATGCCACACTCTGCAAAGATATTTTAGGAGACAATGTATAATTCAGCACTTCTTTTGAGTGACCGTAAGGAGAGCTGACCCCCAGCTCATCTGTGAGAAAGAAACCTCTTTGAAGTGAAGGCACTGAAATATTGGATGCTGCCTCATTACTACAGAAAAGCCTACTCTCGTCTTATTACCAAAGAAGTGATCAGTTATCCACTTAACTATTGTCATTAGAGCCAGGAAAGCAGATTAGATTTCCGAGGAGTGTGTAAGAAGAAAAGTATTCTAAGAACAGAACCTTAGGGAACACCATCACTTAAGAATAGATCGATCACTGAATGTCCCCAAATGTCACTAAGGAGGAGCAGTGTCAGGAAACTTTTAAGTAAAAGAGAGCAGTGTTATAGAAGCAAAGGGGGAGAGGCCTTTCAAAGAAGAAATAGAATTAAATGCAAATAATCCAAATAAATTAAGAACTGAAGAGGGGCCCTTGAGTTTAGAAACTAGAATCGATGATGGACTTAGGGAAGTGTAATTGGGACTGCTTGAAGGACGGACAGTGTAGGATGTTTAGGAATATCCAGCAGGCCTTGGCTACTGTTAAGAAGCTTTGCTGTGGATGGTAAGATGCCATAGTTCCCATAAAAGAAAGAAACGTTAAAGTGATGGAAACAGTTTGAGTTGATCGTCAGAATTTTTTTAATTTCACTCTTTCATTGATTGCATCGATAGACAAAATACTGTAGGTGACAATACCATGCATTCCATGCCTTAAATGTTGCGAGGAAAACATATACATTTAAAATGAAGAGATTTATAAGTGACTTTAGAACAAAGTAAAAATTTTACATGAATTATTCCAATAGCATATTGGAACATGCTATTGTATAACTTTATATAGATTCCATCAGAAGTACAGTAAATATATGAGGATAAAAGACTTGCTTATTTAATATGACTAAATTGCCTACATATACATATATGCACATGTATATACATGCATATTATAACTATATTGATACTGAGAAGAGTAACAATTTAGTGAAAGATATGTCATTTCATGAATCAAATTCCTCTACATTTTTATAATACACCAATACCTTAATGCATGATGAAGAAAATATGCAATCAGGATTACTCAAGGTCTCTCTTAAAGACAGGTTTGTTGTACAACTTGAATTGCCCAAAAGTAAAGCCATGTTCATGTATTTTATAAATAAAGTGGATTATCATTTAGTTAAGTACAGTATTACAGCCTCCTTTAGACAAGTAAATTTTTAAAATATTGAATAACTTGAATGTGTATATATATGTACACACACACACACACACACACATATATATATATATATGAATTAGTTATACCAAATCTAAACTTTTTAGAGCATGGACTTATAATAACTTTTATCTAATGTAGGAATGAATGAATTTTAGAAATGCAGATTAAATAGCTCTGACTCAATAATTGTAGGAGATGATAAGTATATAGAAATAAATGGATGAATAATTTTCTGAGCCTGAAGAAATATCGTGTTGTCTTGACATGCATTAGATACCATGCTGAATATCAATAGTGTTCAGAAGCTGTTTAAGTTGATGTTAAGCTTAAAATGTAAATTTATGCAGCAATTAGATAATTATTTGTATAAAAATGCAGCAAATTTGAGGTAATGTAAAACCGCTACAAGCCTCCAACACGGTGCAAACCTTCCCGACTCATTATGAGCTGTCAGATGAAGTGTTGTGTTGTTTTGGACACTCGATTAATGCTGATGGGATGAGAAACAATTTATTATCCTGGCTAAGTATATCAAGATCATGCTTTCTTAATGAGATTCCCTTCTGGTTATAATTAAAATTTGGTCTCCCCAAACTATAAGCCACAATGCACTATTGTAAAAATTAGTTCATAAATTTAAGCTTTAAAATAAAGGTATTTCATTGTTTTTGGTCACATAATACAGTTATCTAAATAGCTGTATTCCACTCCTAAAAAATGCCAGAGCTGTACTATTTGGGTATACCAACAAAATGACTGAAAATGCATACCTTAATGCAAATTCTGAATAATTGGGTGCTCTAAGATGTTAGAAATGTTTCTTTACCATTAACTTAATTTTTTAATACAAGTAGAACTCCTACACAGGAAACATCTTAGCCCTCCCAAAATATTTTCTAAAGTAACGCTTCTTGAAGTCTTGTCCGCAGACCTGTGGAAGACTGCACACTGACTCAGCTCATGGCAAGAGCAATACCTCATCTGAGGGTAAGTGTTGAGAAACGTTTATTGCTACACAGCGTTGCCAAGACATCCGAGAATGTCATTTTCCCCCTGTGGATTCATTTTTATTCGGCTTTTATAAAAGTCTTAGTCCTTTGGGGGGACAGATAATTTGAGAAGTACATAGGTGGTACTTGCCTTTCCATGTTTAGGCAAATGATTTGATGGCAAAAGTAAATAAATAAATAATGGATGGATGGATGGATGAATACCTAAGATATTCAGAGCATTGTGTAATAATGAGCACCAGACCATTTTCTGGCAATAATAAAGCTTAAGGACATATACAGTATATTTTAAGTGACCTTGAAGATAATCACATAATTTCATTGATCCAATTCTAAATTCATGGACCTGTGGTTAATGGGTCCAATCTCTCTCTCTTTTTTACTTTTGTTTTCTAGAATCTTCTCTTTTTCCTCTTATTTTCTCTTCTCCTTCCTTTCTTTTTTTTAATTTTCTAAAAACAGCTGAGTTGGCCTCTGACCATTTGGCTTCCCATGGGTAGCTGTGGTTCACATTTATTAGTAATTGCACTTAACCTTGAAATAAGCTCTTTCTACGCAATAGGCCTAATACAATGCTTGATGTTTCGGCTGTGCTTCCACACCGATGAGAGCCCTGCCCTCTGACTGGAACTTGTTCTTACCTCCAGGCCATCTTTTCAGGCAGTCGGTTGTCCCTGGTGGTCCCAGTTTAACAAAACAATTTCATGACTATTTATCAATGAACTGGTCAAGGCTTAACTATGGAGAAACACTCCACGTCTGAGACCATTCAGGCTGCTGTAACAACATGTCATAAACTGGATAGCTTGTAAACAACAAAAATGTATTCCTCACAATCTGGAGGCTGAGAGGTTGAAGATCAAGGTGTCGGATGAGAGTCCACTTCCTCAAGGAGAACGTGTTCTCACTGCAATGTGACCTGGCTCAAAGGGCCAGGGTGCCTTCTCGGGCCTCTCTTACAAGGACCCTAATCCCATTCACAGAGCTCTACATCCTTGAACTAATTACCTCCTGGAGGCCCCACCCTTCCTAATCTCCTAACACCATCACCTGGAGGGTTAGAATGTTAACTCACATATTCGGGGAGGGACACGAATATTCAGAGCACAGCAAATGCCTTCTCTGGTTAAAGTAACAGGTGGCTGGGATCTCAGTGGTGTCCTCAACATTCCCAAGAGGAGGAACAGGGACCAACAAGGCCTGGAGTGGTGACAAGTAACTTCAGCACCGAAGTCTTTTCAGTGTTGCAAGTGGTACAGAAGACCCCGAACATATATCCCCCAGAGGCCATCAACACATATTGATAGTCACTATACTAGTTTTAAACAATGTACTGAATTGAACAGAGTGGACCTATTATTTTCAGTAATCCTATAGAGGGGTTGCCTGGGCGAAACTGGACAATTGTGATGCTGGAAGAGAATGTAGGAGGAACGCATGACTTAAGAGAAAGAAAGAGACCCAAGTGAAATCTCTCGGAGAAGGAATGCTTGGATGGAGTCCCCAGAAACCAGGCCAGTGGAAGGGGCGAGTGTGAGAGCCAGCAGCAGAGCATGAATGATGGGGACCATCTGGGAAGCAGGGCGGGTGGCTGGGCGCGCCGACGCTCATTCCTGGAACGCGGACTGAGTCTGGGGGATCCGAGTGCAGAGAGATCGGCTGGGTCCAATTCCCCCCGCCCCCTCCCCCCAAAAAATCACCCGTGCCAAGTTATTTGATGTTATCTTTTTATAACTGGGAGACTTGATCAGATTTGCACTCTTGAGGATGATTTTAGTAGCACAGTTGAAAATAATTTTTAGGAAGATTGTGATCCAAGGCAGAGAAATTGGGTAGGAATTTATGAAGCCTTTTAAGTGAGAGATGCTGAGGGTCTGGAGTCACCGAAGAAGGAAAATAAAGAGGCGACTTAGTGACTAATTGAGTAACGGATGTGAGGAAGCAACCATTCCCGTTCAGTTTCTTGCTTTGGGAACTTGAATAGGGGGCAAGGCCAGTTGCCAATAGTGAAAATATAAGAGGGAGATCGGAATAAAATGGGGAGAGGAGAAATGATAAATCTTGGTTTGGTGCACGCTGCATTTAAGAACAGATTCATTTTTGACCAAAGATATCCAGAGTAGACACCTGGAGCTTCAAAGAGAGGTGCCATTTGGAGGAAATGGGGCTTATGAAAGAATTTGATTACCTAATTAATACTGCAATTTAAAAAGGAGTCAAGTTTCAGAGGAACCATGCAACAACTCTTAAGAGGTCAGTGAAGGATCTGGAAAGTGTAAAATCAGATTGGTCACACAAGGCAGGTTTTAATTAGGAGAGATTATCTAAGACACTGTCAATGACAGAAAACCTACAAGTGAGGGCAGAGGTTTTATCCGGGCTATTGCGGTGGGGGAGAAGTGCAGATCTGAAGATCACAGCAGCTTTGCCTTAAACCTTTATAGGGATGGGATGGGGTAGTTTACAGTTGAAGGTTATGTGTGGTCTTAGAGGAGATTAGGAAGTGATGGAATTAAAATCATAAAGCGTAATGTCAGTGAGATCAAGGAAGAAAAAAATACGTAAGAATGAGTAGGACTGATGAATGGAGATGGAAGGAGACTTGACTTTGGGTGGTGAGCACACAATACAAGGTTCAAGAATGTAATTCCAGGTCTTATCCCCTCTGAAATTCGTCTAATCTTATATTCTCCAAGTTCTGTCATATTCTGCATGTCCTGTTTTCATTTGTTTTATTTTGCTTTGCTTGTCCACACGCTTATTTGACACAGGCTATCCCATGATTATATCAGGGCTCTCATTAATATTTACAGAAAATTTTTTTAAAAATCTTGATCAGAATATGTTAGACAAATTTTTCATCATTACAAAAAGTACGTACCCATGTGTCCAGTTAGTCATCGCTGTTAGGACTACAAATTGTTTTAAAGCTCTCAGAAATAAATTAGGTGATAAAAACATAAAACCTTGAAGGAAGTGATCTCTTTGACAATGGATTCTGAGTCTGGGTATTTATCCTAATGAAATGAGTTGATATTTTGCAAGGAAAAATAAAAAGGTCTGTGTTCAAAGACATTTACTCAAGAGGTTCAAATCAAAAGTGCCCCCAATTTGAAGTTATAGGGAAATGAAGTCTGAGTACTTAACTGAACAATACACAAACATTCAAATAATGCGTACCATGGGTTTATAGCATGATAAACTGTGCTAGTGTTATAGAAAAGGATGAAACACTATTATATATACACATGATCACAATCTTACAGAAGAACAAAATAACAACAACTGTAAACTATAGGTGTCTTCTCTGTACCATTTAGTATTCTGCCATGTCTTCAACACTTGTGTATTTGCCACATTTTCTATAATATAAATGGATTACACAACATAAAGCTACATTTTATTTTTTGAACAATAGTAAAACAGCCTCCCTTGTTTCTGCTTTTTACCTTCCTCTGTTTCTGGCATGGCAGAGGGTGCTTTAGTCATTATGCTCTTCTCTGGTTGAAGTTCAAGGCTGAAAACTTCGCCGAATCTTTAATTAGATGCCAATTTAGCTTTTGAATCCTGTCTCAATGGTGTGCCTTTTATGAGTTTCATATAATGACTTCCTGTTTGCATTGAATTTGGGTGGTAACACATATATTTTTATCTTCTCACAATCTTTACTTTGTTGTCAGTATTATATATTAGGCTTCAAAGTTTCTCTTGAAATATAATAAAATTAAAGAAAACACCTTACAAATATATTTGAATATACAATTGTTCACCCTACAGATGTAAATCTTTTAGTATTCACCTTTTCATCTCAAGAAATACAATATCATAGGAAGCAGAAAGGGCATTAAGTTGCTTTGTGGCTAAGAAGATTAAAATAATAAGAATGGACTATAACTTTAAAAATTGAATGATGTTCTTTTCTTTCTTGTTAAATCTATTGATCTGCTCGCTACGCTGCTCTTCTTCCGAGAAGTTGGGATGAAAAGAACATTTGTGAAGCTATTTGGAAGATAAATAAAGCATAGCTTGTTATTTGTAATCAGGGTGCTTGTTGGCTTTCAGAACTACTTCAATGGCTTGTACAATTCAGGAACCCTGAGTGATGCCGGTGGAATGTTTAATAAAGAAGGTCATATTCAGAACGCTTCATATTTTCCTTCTTCCTGAGACATAAATCGGATTATGTTGAGCAACCAGGTATTTGCACAAAGGGGAGACAAGAATTCCTTTGATAAGAAAGTTAAAGATTATGATAGTTAAAGCCTGAAATGGTGACATATTTTTCTCTCGGCTGCAATTTGTTCGGGTGCTTCTATCAGGCAAGGACATCGAAAATACACTGTCAATTGAAGAATTAGCAAAGTGGCAAACGATATGACTGTTTAACTCCATGAAGATGAGAACTAAAAACGTGTATTACTAGCATGCAGGAATAAACAAACACGACAAAAAAGATATGAAATACATTTTATTTATTGATATTCAGATTGTACGATGGTTTTCTATAAGACTTGAAATAAATGTAATCGCTGAATAAAAGCTGAATTAAGAATCTAGCTTTAGACACAAATATACTTCCAGAAAAATTACCCCTCTGCACCAACCCTTCTGAGAACTACAATTTTTAGTCTCAAGAATATGCAAGATCTATCGCTCTCAGTGAAAAGGGAGCTCCTACTAAGCCCTCTGCCATCACAGAACACATACAAAGTTAAGATTTGGTTTGCTAGCAAATGCAGTAGTCAGAGTAATTAGATTTTTTTTTAACTCCAGCATACATTTCATCTTGAAATCTTCTCTTGGAATTAGTATTTGGGCTTCTGCTGCATATAAATTATCCTGCCAGTTCCTTTTACAGTGTATCAATTTATGTGCGTCACAGCTCACTCTCTCTGAGCCCGGACCTGCAGAGGCTGCTCACGGTTCCAAAGGCGCGTTTCAGAAATGCCTTGTTCAAGCTGTCATGTCTTCTTCAGAGCGCCTCGCCGTCCCGGGGATGGAAAATAACAAAACAAAAGCCAGCCGTGCGTGTTTCCACACTTCACTTCTCTCTAATCAGTGAAAAGTATAAATATTGTGCCCCTGCGTACTCTTTTTTACATAAGCATCTTAATTTCGTCATCTAATCGATCTTGCTTAGCTTTTTTATTGCTCTTAGAATAACATCCTAAGACATCAGAAGAGGTAAACATGAGGAACTCGCCATGAACCATGAATAAAGTGAAAACGGACAGCTCCCAATACTGACCTAGACTTTGCATTACCTACACCCAAATATGCATCATCCTGATCACTGTTGCTCGGCATAATTAAAATGAGTTCTAAGACATGTAGGTCCTGTTACCCTAAGACAAGAAGTTTGGCTATTTGGAGTGGTACATTCATTTATTAGAAGTCATTTCTGATCAAATCAATGTGTGTCACCTAGTCCCTAAAGAGGACAATTCTACTCCTTTCGGGGCTCCACACCGGTGACGAGGGTGGTGACACTTGCTTTCTGTCTCGATGTCGTTTGTTCATTTATTTTGTTCTTTAGTTTCCACATATGAGTGAAATCATATGGTATTTGTCTTTCTCTGTCTGACTCCTTTCACTGAGCACAGCACCCGCGTGCTGTCGCAAACAGGAAGGTCGCGTTGTGTCTGATGAATGGCCATCCACACTGAGTTCATGCCGGCGTGTCATGCAGATGCAGCCTTAAATCGGGCCCGGGTTTTTCTTTCTTCCCCTGTTAATTAGTCCTGGGTAGCTCCCCACGTGAGCGAAACTTGACTTACGGGAGAATGCCCCACACGGAGGAAGCAGACAAGATGAAGCCCAAGCCACCCCCCAGGGCGGCATCCGCACCCGCCGGGTCCTGCTCACCGCCAGCTCCTACATACCATTTCCATTGCACAGGCGAATGCCGCTCTGCACATCCAATTTTATGGCTGGGTAGACTAGATAATATTCAGTTCATAATTGGCAATAGGGGGTGCATCGTCCCTTTGCTTTCCAATAGCAAACTGAGAGCTGATTTTCCGTGAACAAAATGAGTTCTTGGAAGGGGACACTGCCTTCCTGAGAGTCTGCGGGAATCTGGCTCTCAGGCTAACGTGGGGGCGGGCCCTACGGTTCCCCCACAGACACCCGGACTCCGGACCCAAAATGCCCAAGGGTCGGGGTGGCGTGGAGCGCCACCTGTGCCTCACACAGACCCACTGCTCGCTCGGAGACGTGGAGAAACCAGCAGCCTTCGCAGTGCCCAGAGAAGAGGCGAGAATCCCACGACAAACGGTATGTGCGTGGCCTCTCAAATGAAAAGAGGCCTACCAATTATTGCACCTCTTTGTTATTTTTGTTCTGTTTTTGTTTGTTTTTTGGTGGTGCGTTAACTCAAAGGACATCAGGTTGTGTCTCATTCTGGAAGGGCATCTCAACACGCCACAGACCACTGGCGCTTTGGAAACTTCGCGGCTGGGGCACAGCCCCGGAGCGTCTCCTGCGATTGTATCTCAGACTCCTGCACGCTTGCATTACTAAGGCATGCACTGACTTCTGTTTTCTTATTCCTCGGGCCCAGGTGGCCTAAGGCGATGCATGTCATGAACCAGGGTGACGTTCTGTTGAATATCAAGATGATCAGCGCAGCCCTTGACTATGCGAAGAAAGACAGAGTTGACGTGGTCTCAACACGAGACCACACAGGAAGACCTGCCTGTGCCAGAGGAAGGCAAAATGGTTTGCTTTGCTTTTTTTTAGATTTTACTTATTTATTTTTAGAGAGGGGAAAGGAGGAGAAAGAGAGGGAGAGAAACACCAATATATGTTTGCCTCTCACACGCCCCCTACTGGGGACCTGGCCTGCAACCCAGGCCTGTGCCCTGACTGGGAGGCAAACTGGCAAAGCTTTTGGTTCGCAGGCCGGCACTCAATCCGCTGAGCCACGCCAGCCAGGGCAATTCGCTTTTCTTTTAGGATAGATATAATGTAAAGGCAGAGCATCTTGGGATTAATACGCTAGGTGTCAGGACCGACGTGATCCACTGCAGGGAAGCGTTCACATCTGGAGCCACAGAGACCAGCATTACTGCCTCATTCCGTCGTTTCCACACCAAGTCCGTCTCCAAGACGTGGGGAGCAAGCACGGGTCAAAAAAGGCAGGAGGAGCGGATGTGGGAGTGGAAGGCCCAGGCCTGCATCATCACATCAGTCGCCTGAGAAGTGATACTCACTGTGGCAGGAGCAGGGACAGCGCTAGGAGCATCCACTTAACATTTCGTGTGGGAATGGTCCCTCACTCTATGGAGAAGGGAGACAGTGTGCGTATTTTGCTGGAGAGTAAGGATATCTTCACCCACTGAACATGCTGGACCTGGACCGCAGTCCTGGGGGAAGCACAGCAGGAAAAATCCAGAAAGGAGAACAAAGAAGCTGTGGGGATGAGGAGAAATTGGGTATATTTGAAAGGGAGGAAAGTGACTCTCTCAGTCCTCACACATGAAGAAGCATTTAAATATTGTATATCTTTTACATTAAAAAAATAAAAGTTAAAAAGGAACAAAAAAGCAAATTATAAAATTAAATTAAGAAAGAAAACCAATAGTACACCAAAATAGAAAATATATGCACCCAGAGTCCTGGCTGGTATGGCTCAATGGATTGAGTGCCAGCCTGTGAACCAAAGGATTGCTGGTTCGATTCCCAGTCAAGGCACATGCCTGGGTTGCAGGCCAGGTCCCCAGTAGGGGGCACGTGAGAGGCAACCACACATCAATGTTTCTCTCCCTCTCTTCCTTCCTCCCTCTCCCTCTCTAAAAATCAATCAATAAAGTCTTTAAAAATAATAAAATGTTAAAAAAAGAAAATATACATACACAAAAAAAATAGTTTAAATCAAGTAACTTATGAACAAATACTTGGAAGCATTCTAAAAACAAAGAACTACAGAAAAGAAAACGGCATGTCTTGAACTTAGCAACTTCAGCAGTATTCATATTTGTGTAATAATTCTGAACTGTGGCGCAGATATAGTAGAATGAAGCAAATAAGTATATATGTGTGTGCCGTTTTAAAACAGCTTTCTCCTATAAAAGAAAGACACAAATATGAAATAGGATAGGTGAGGAAGAACCTACATCACTGAAGTTGAATTTGAGATATCAGGCGAGAATTATGATTGATAACAACAGCAACAACAAAAATACTTTCCTACCTCTGTTGGCTACAAATGCGAACAAGCAGTGCCACCTAAGCACTGAGCATATGGAGGACCCAGAACTCAGTTTCTAAATATCATCCTGCTCCAAAAAGAGCTGAAACTCCTCGGAAAACTGGCTGAGCTGGAAACATACTAGGGGTCCACAAATAGTCCTGGCAGTGCTATATATTTCAGCATTAAGATGGGTTGGTGATATTAAATGAATTGGGGTAATTACATTTGGCTTTAAATGGTATGTTGGGTATTGTCTACTGGTGATCAGCATCCATTATACCTACATTTCTTCTTTGCATTGCAAGGCCTGGAACATCGAGCAATTTTTGAAATCCAATGCCAGGTTCCTGATGATGATTAAGGTGTTTTTTTTTTTTCCAAGGAGATGGGTTGGACTGAGTTTCAAAAACTAGACTAGTTTTCTCTTGCAGGGGCTAAGGCTCAGACGGTTGCAGAGGCGGACTTCTCAGTCAGCTGCTGAGCTCCATGGCCTGTGCCTCTTCGTCAGATTCCGGGCTGTAGGGCGGCCGTGCGTGCCTGGGCGCCAGGAACAAACTCCTGAGCTCTGACCTGCCGCCTCAACGCGACAGGAGAGCCTGCTGGCGCCCCACCCGCTTCCTGCCAACTGCCTCATCTCCATCAAATTTGAATGAGTTCCATGTCCCTTTATTAAATCAACTTCTGCTTCAAAAATCTACAGTGGTTTATGTATTCTTACACGGAACCCTAACTGATGTAAATTATGATTACTTTTATGATTCTTTGGAGAACATGTTAACACATTCGGAAGCTCTGAATATAATTGAAACTTCTGAAAACTTTTCTCTGGCCTAATCTTGCAAGTTCTTAATAACCAAGAGTGTATTTCCTTTCAAGAAAGGATCATAGTTTATAGTCACGTAAACCGCAGTCATCATAATCAGAAGAGCCCACTAAAACCTTTTGAGGATCATGGTGATCATAGAAAGCAAAAATTGATGATTTTTTTCCTGGTCTGGAAAGACCAAATTATCTAGATAATCCCTCTTGTCATCACCACACCCCCATTTCCTCCAGCTCTCCCTGCTACAGAATCGCTGACCCCTGTGCTGTTGTGACAACTGCCACCACTGCCACCACCATACATACTCTCAGTGCTTCTGATGCCAGCAGTGCCTTGAACGCACCCTCTCCCTTCACACGTGTGTTCCCGTGTGCCTTACACACGGTCATCCTGCTGACCCTTGAGGGATTAGGGTTTCCTCGTGTCTAGCACCATGAGTACGCTTGACCTCTTGAACTAGATCGTTATTTAATGTTTCCTCTGTCTGGGGTTCCCTTTCCTCCCTTCTTCCGTTGCGATGATTCGGCCTGGAGAGCATGTCCTCAGCCTCCTGCCAGTCACGCCCCAGTCTGTTCCCACAGTTCCCTGTGCTCGCCTCTACCGAACCGGTCGACGTGTGCCGTCACTTCCCGGCGCAGCTCCCAGTGCCCCCGGGGTACGAATACGGTCGTGACAGCGAGGAGCACTCATTGTCTGTGCCAATTCAGAGCAGAAAAACGCCTCTTCCCTTGACATGCCCCCAGATGTACTCCAAAACAATCCCCTAAGGGAAAGGGCGCAGCCAAGTGGAAAAGGGAAGCAAGTTTGGCTGTGACTGGTGATCGCTGAAAGTGGGGGGTGGCATCCACGGGCTCACTATACTTCTCCCTGCTCGCCCTTGTTTGAAACTCCCCGTGGTGAGAGCTGTAGCACCCACCACAGACGGTTCCCCGAGGCCGCAGCAAGACTGCGCACTGCTGTCCAGCCCCTTGGCTACTGGGGGTAAGCATCTGCCGGATGTTTTCTGCATTGCCCTGGGCTGCCTCCTGTGTAAGCTCGTGTTCTCCGTGACAGCTGGCCACTGGCTCTTCCCCAGGACACCCGCACCGATGACACATGCAGACGTGTGTGCTACCACTAGGGATGCCTGGCGTTCAGCTGTCCTGGTGTTGGAGACAATGGCAAGGCCTGGGCCAAGGACCAAGGGCTCCTCCTGTAGATCTGAGTTTTACTTCCTCTCCTGCTGGAGTCGGCTCCCAGAAAACGCCCACGGCCCCCGTAGGACACGTGGAGTGCCGATGACTGGTCTGTGTGCTTCTCTGAGGAACAGGAACCCACCACGTTCAAAACGTTCTGCCATTTCCTCTCTGGCATCTTCCCCTTGCTTTGAACCCAACTCTTTCTCGTCTGACTTGTGCTCCTCCTTTGGGTCAATCCCCTTAGCAGGAAATACACTTCCATTCCTTCATCGACTGAGAATTACATACGGCACTGTCCCAGACACCACGTGTCTTATTTTAAAACTCTATTATGTAATATTTAAAAGAAAGTAACATGTTTATGCTTTAGTGCACTATAATATAAGAGTGTTTATTTCAGATAGTGTGTGTTTAAACAGTATTTAGTTGGAATTTATTGCGAGTCATCTGGGAGAGCCTATAGGGAAGGAATGGAATAATTACTCTAAATTACATTCGGTGAGCTAGGTCCTCGCCAGGCTTAAACTAATCACTCACTGCGAGTTTGTACCTTTGGAAGGATCCTAACTTATTCAGGCCACCAAGGTACTATTTACTGTTTTTATTACTCCCCAGTCCCTAAAG
This sequence comes from Phyllostomus hastatus, assembly GCF_019186645.2. Taxonomy (NCBI): domain Eukaryota; kingdom Metazoa; phylum Chordata; class Mammalia; order Chiroptera; family Phyllostomidae; genus Phyllostomus; species Phyllostomus hastatus. Next base: position 18,040,886 of record NW_025333607.1, on the reverse strand, counting down.
CTAAACAGGCAATAAAATATCAACAAAGAAAAGCTTTCACTCCTACTCATCTGTTGTTATAAATGATTTTACCTTTGATTCTTTGCCAATACCTCAGGCAAACACAGAATCCAAATGAGATGATATTGAATTTGTCTTTTAGATTTTTGAAATAAATTTTGACTAGTGCAAAACTGCCCAATGCAGCCCAACACTTACACCCAAGCTTTGAAGGGGGGCTTTCTTTTTAATGAATGAAAATGACACAGAGGCAGTACAAATATTTTGGCGTTCTCCTTTGTGCCTTGAAACATCTGACCGTTCAATTCCCCAAAGAATCGCTTTATTGTCATTCAAACTTTTATAGTGGCAATGGTATTTTTAATCTACCTTTCCTAGTCGTTTTGTCCTCAGTAGAAGAGAGCCTTCATGTAATATTAAACGTCGTCTTCATGGGCTTCTGTAAACACGGCTACTGCACGCATTATAAATTACCTGAGCATTTAGAAGGGCAGGGCCCACCAGAAGTCCCTGCGGAGATGCGGATGGGCCTGATCCGGGCCGTCCGACGGCAGCCACCCATCACTCGGTGGCCTGAAATACGACTACTGCCGCTGAAAAATGGAATTTTCCATTTTCTTTCATTTGAATTAATTTAAATTTAAATCATCGCATGTGACTAGCAACTACCATGTCGGACTGCTCAAGTACAGGACATAAAAGAACACGTCTTCACCCTAGTCGGGTGGCTCAGTTGGTTGGAGCACCGTTCTGCATGGCAAAAAGTTGTGGGTTTGATCCCCAGTCAGGGCACCTACCTAGGTTACGGGTTCGATTCCGTAGTGGGGGCGTGTACAGGAGGCAACCGATCGACGTTTCTCTCTCACATCAATGTTTCTTTCTCTCTCTCTCTCAGATCAATAAAAACATATTCTCAGGTGGGGAATTTTTTTAAAGAAAAGGGGAGGACATAGGCCACAGAAACGTAGAAGCAGGCGACTCCATGCCGTTTCTGCCTTCCAGCAGCTGACCCATAGCCCAGGCCTGTGAGGTAACCCAATGTTGCTCGGTCTCACGTTTCTCAGAGCCGCTCCCACCCTTCCCCAGACTCCCCGTTGGCGGAGGGTTTTAGGGTTTTCTTAAATTCTCAAAGGAGCTGATCCAGGGGTTCTGTTTAGCATGTCTTCTCGCGATCCTTCATCTGACAGTGGTGATATCGCAAGTCCCTTTTGCAACTAGGTGTGTCTTGACCGCCTACCTTTCAAAATCAAGCATTGTGCTTTTCCAGGCTGTGCACGTGAGCAGAAATGTGACCTAGAAAGAGGAGGGAGTGACGGGAACGCGACTGGACAAGGGCTCACGGCAGCTCCTGAGCTACTGGAATGATCCACTTCTTATCCCGGGTAAGAAGGGTGTTAGGGATGTCATTGTTTTTACTAGGACTATTAATTTGTGAATTGTACATGTACAATATGATACATATCAAAAACAAACAATATCAACATCAACAATAAAGATGAAAATTTTTAAACGGAAGATGGGGAAGGAAGGAAGGAAGGAAGGGTAAATATTATCATTCATTCCTTCCTGTTTAGTAATAAATATCCATTCACTATGTACTGTTTACAAATAGATTCTTATTCATCCTCTGTATGCCTTTTCTGTATAAATCCCAGTTTCCTAAAGACCCAACATCCCTCTAGCCTCTTGGAAAATTTACTCTGCTGTATTTTAGTTCTGCTATTGAAATTTATATAGCCTGACTCAATGCAGAGTAAAAGCATCTTCTAACATTTTGATGGAGAACATACTACACAAGCTCGCCTTACACTTTTATGTTTTCAAGGATGTGAATATATGAAGAGGGTTTATCAACTAGAGTTTCCATTTACATAAATTTAGTGTATCGACACATTTAATTTTAAAATATCTTTCAGTGGGGCCCTTTAGAGTTGTTTCTGAGAGAGGAAAAAAAGAGAACTCTAATCAGAGCCAGATTTACCACGAAATACAGGGGAAGCCTGTCATTTATCTGTATTAAATGGAGCTGGAACCTACATATTACTTAACTTTTGTCCAGATATTAAAACATCCCTCCAAAGTGTTCTTAAAAATACTTAACATGTCAGTGACTGCACTGAATAAATCTTTTTCATTGTTGAAGTACAAAATGCCCACGGAAATGAATCATTAATAGTTCAGTATCAATTTGTATAATCGGTTTATGTTCCTTCTAACATGGAACTGGCAGAATTACGGACAAATCTTATCATCATCCTTGTCTAGTATTAACTGACACCTGAATATGGTCCCTACATTGTGCTAAGCTTTTGATCTACATTCTAATTAACTCTCAAAATAAACTTCAAAGGTAGGAGCTATTATTTTATCTCTCAGAGAAAAAAAAATAAAGCCCAGAGACTTTCATCATGTTACTTGCTCCAACCATAAGGATCAGCCAATAGCAACACGAGGGTTTTTAATCGGATGTGGGGAGTTCTGAAGCTGTGAAAAGTTGGACTGAGTGCGGCCATTGGAAAGCAGAGTCAGGGAAGACCTGCCAGGGGAACCGCATGGAAACATCTTCCTCCTTGAGCCTCTGGAATATTCGAACTGGGCAAAACAGCCCGTGGGCTGGGCCAGAACTGCACTGTCTTCCAAACCGCCGCTTGCAAAGCTAACAGGAAAGCAGACCTCTGGACTGTGAGGACTGATCATTAAAGACGCTCCTCAGAATCAATGACAGACATGCATAGCTAAAGAAAAACTGAGCTTATGACCACCGAGGAACGTTCCTTTTCCTATTCGAGTTTTATTTCCCTCCCTTTGCTCATAGCAACCCCTCGCCCTCACCCCGTAATCAGAGCACTGTTTGGGTTTCTGGCAGAATCAGTGGTTCCCGAATAGCTATTCTTTGCTCACAAATCAATCCCCGCTGCCTCTCACTTGGCTTCTTATTTTTAGGTTAAACAAAGCCTGAGCTCTTTCCAGGGGAGGCAGCAGAGGAAGCTGCAAGAACTAGTTTCAGCACAAAAGGGGCCAGGATGGGGAGCCGTCATGGAGGGTTCAGACGGCATCAGAGTTCTGTGCGTGGGAAGCCTGAGTGGGGTGGTGCGGGGGAGCCTTGAGAAGCAGGCAGGGCAGAAAAGCAATTTAAAAAATGACACGGGTTTGCCTACCATCATCCCTAGCAATAAAAATGGCAAGGTGTTCCTGTAATCTTTTTCCAAATAATCATCAATTCTGAACTATTACCTTGTAACCCAGAGTTTTCCTGGCCTGGCTCTGCTTGGATAAAGCAGACCTCACAAAACTCTCTCTCATTTCACACCCGCACCGCCCCTCTCCATCCAAGTTCAACAACAGGGAAAACAAGTTAATCATTTGTGTCAAGTCCATGTGTTCTGTCGGCTGGTTGCCCGCACGCGTCTATTCAGGGCTACGCGTCCCGTTCAGGGACCTGCTGGATCAAACCTCGGACACCCCTTGTGTCTCTCCCTTGCACTTGAACGATGCGGCTTTGACTTTGGATCGCGCTGCTTGCTCTGTGCTGCCGTTTGCCTCTCATCTGCAGTGTTTCCCACAGGCCAGTCCTGCTTTGCATTTCTCACTGCAGTCGGTTCAAATCTCTGTGAGGATTTCGGGGCAGTCGTTTGGGGCTCACGGCTGTACGCCTTCCTCGGAGAGCCGAGTGCTGCCTGGTGGCTTGAAAGCCCTTCTAATCCCTGTTTTGAGTTCAGGAACGTTTCCGCCGGCTGATCAGCCTCTAAGTCAGGGGCAGATGTGTGGAGTGGAGCGCATTAGCTCTAGGCCTCGCTCGGCATGATCAAATTCCTCTTTTTTTTTTCTGTTGGAAGTGGAACACAATGACTGAAAAATAAGTCTAATAACAAAAGTTGGCGTATGCTTTCATGTTGCTCTAGCCTCATGTTCCTGGAAACCATTTTCTATAATATCACAAAATCCCCTCGATTCCGGGTGGCACGGCCCACAGAGGGGGTCATGCAGTCACTTTCTACGAAAGGCTTTGTTTTTGAGACACAGTGATGTCTCTGAGCTTAATCTCTTCTTCACAGATACCCAGGAATGCTGAGTCACATCGAATGAGTCTACAGTAGCCAGCAGCAAGGCACGGGGCCCTCCAACAGAAAGTACTAGAACGAGACTCAAACACACTCAACCCTGAGAGTAACGATCAATAAAACAGTGACAGTAACAGACCTAAAGTCAAAGTGTTGTCTTGAAATTAATCAAGATGTATTTATCTGAACTAGCCTACATTACAAAAAATGTGCATTTTTACGCTTTCAAAGAGCAAAGGCCATAGGGACTAACCTAGGAAAATATTTTTGATGCATTTTTAATAATACCGCAAAGAACTGAAGGACTTAACATTATAATGGAGTGGTTCTATTGAAGGCTTCCAAAAATATTATGAAGTGGGTAGAAGTTATTTCTGATATCTACCCAACTTTCATATCTTCTATGGCATCATGGCCAGGGGTAAGTTCATGGAGTCCACTGCTTGGGATCAAATCCTGGTTCGTCCCTATGCTGGCTGGGACTTTAGACACGTTTCTTCGTCTTTGCCTGAGGTACACACGCAGCTACAGGGGCGGCAGAGCTGAAACATGTGGGTATTTACACACACGTATACCCACATTCGTGTTATATCTATCTACATACTCACGTCTGTGGGTTTGCCCCAGTACCCTGGGTTGCATCTGACACCAGGGGATCCGTGCTAGCTTTCCCTCGTCCGTGTGTGGCCCGTTCTCCAGTGGTGAGAAGCACGCCCCCCACTGTCTTCCTGCAGCCGCGTCCTCGTCCAGTGCTGCTCTATGCAGACAGACAGTCTCCAGACTCCGCCAGGCCACCGAGTCACGCAGGAACTCTACATCTGCCATGCCTGCCTCTACCAAGGCCCTGCTCAGAGCAACGCAGTGATTCTTAGCTTCTGTTTACACCAGGAACTCCTTCCAGAAGCCGATACAAGCCACCCACTCTTTCCCCAGAAAACGCAGGAGCATATCTGCAAAAAATTATTACAATTCCGAAATGCTCACGCTACCAGCTTTATGACATCGATCGATGTCATTTTCTCTGAGACTCGGTCTTTTTAAGTGGGCATCAGTGGCGAAAATAATAGTCCCCTCAAAAGAAATGGTTTAAATAAGAAGTTGTATCTTCCATGCTTTGAATACTGAGAGCAAAGTAATAATGATAGTTATTAGAATTATCTTCCCCAGTCGACTCTTGATCCCCAAGATGACTGACACTCAGTTACTACATACTTTAATGTTCTGATAGTTCATTACTTCCTTTGTGATTTATTTACCTCTATTTCTGGGTCTCTGTTTCCTCCCCGGTAAAGTGGTGGCAATGACACCTATCATTCAGGGAAGTTGTGCAAAGCAGAGCTCACATATGAGAAATAACGGACAGAGAAAAATACGTTCCAAAGTGGTAACTGATACTTTGTATCGCACTGGCATTTTCTTCGCCCTCCAGATTTGTCTATTCCCTTCTTACGCTTTGAATGCTTTTCTCCAGCTATCTGGTCATTTCAGCCCCACCCATCCTTCAACAGCCAGATCAATCCTCTCTTATCCTCCATGCTTCTCTGGTCGTTCTGCGTGAATTGTATTCTTTACGGCTCCCCCGTGTTGCTTCCTTCTACGCTAACCCCTCTGGCAGATGTACCTTGACTTCATAATTTCATTTCACTTTATTTACAAGGGTGAGATATAAGAATCATCCATTTCAACTGTCACATAATAGTTTTTACAGAAGATTAGCCAAAGGCAGCGTCCGCTTTTATATCCATCACGACTTACGCAAAGATCAATGAGATAAATCTCATGGTAGACATAGTCAAAAGATTTACCTCTGGTAATGAAGTTACCAGTATGCTGTTTCTATGTTGGAGGTGGTGTGGGATGGACAGTTGTGGGCCGTATCAAGCAAATTCAAATCCGAGCTTTGTCACTTCCTAGCCTGGTGAACTTGGATGAATCATTTGATCTCCTTGCGGTTCCTGTTGCTATTTTGTGAACTAGGAATGATATACTTTCTTTAAAGATTTTATCAGAGATTCAATCAGAATGTACACACAAAGAACTTGACACAATCACAAGATAACAAAATATGTTAGTTTCCCATATTTGCCCTTGATTTTTTCTGCTGTTGCATTTATTTTTTTCTCCTTAACTATTTTAACACTGAGAGCTAAGCTAGATATCTCATTTTAAGTGGCATAATATCTATTCTACATGGTTTTACTCCTTTTTTTCAAAAATGACATTTCAGAGTCTAACTTAGAAGGATTTCTAAATATATAAAAGTAAAATGCTTGTTTATTTAAATAGATTAATTTTAATTTTTTAGAAAATAGCCAAATAATACACTTTATGTAATTTTTTGCCTATAAACAACAATCTAAGAATAAATTGAGACTTCTAGGGTAACAGTGGAATTTATTATCTTTTTTTCTTTCTCTTTTTGCAGCAGTAAGACCACTTAACATGAGATCTTAACAATTTTATAAGTGCAAAGTATGGTATTGTTAACAGTTGTATAGCAGGATCCTGGAATGTATTCATCTTTTGTAACCAAAGCTTCAGGCCCTTGAAAACACCCCATTTCCCCCTCCCCCAGTCCCCAGTAAGCACCCTTCTGCTGTTTTTATGCACGTGACTATTGCAGAAACCTCGTATAAGTGCACCCAGGCACTAACATGCCTTCTGTGACTGGCTAACTCACCTAGTACAAGGGAGAACAGGTTAGTTTACTGATGCCTCATTACCGGAACCACCCTTGATAAGCCAGGGGTCGAGCTGTCCAGGCAGGAATCACGCTGTCTGCAGTCACTGGGGGTTTTACTTTGGCCAAATGAGTGAGCCACTCGGTGTCTCAGTTTTCTCAACCCCAAAATGAAAAATAACAACAATAATAACAATACCATCTACCTATTGTGTTTTGGTGAGAATAGTTCATTTTGCAAAGTGCGTCAGACAGTGCCTGGCACAGACTTCAATAAACGCTGTGTACATTTTAGCAATTAAAAGAAACGCAGAACAACACTTCCTCACTGCTAGCCGGTTGAAACAATATGCTGTGAAATGGTACTGTACGACCAGTTAAACTGCAAAACCGCGCCCATGCAAACAACAGCAGAGACATTCTAGAGACAGTGTGATCCAGTCCTGACCCCGACCGCCAGCCTTGCTCTGAGGTGGGTGGAGAGGCCGGGGGACCGGCGGGCTCTGTCCCCACCCAGGCCTTTGTCACAGGGCTGTGGCATTGTGGGTCAGCCAAGCTCTCGGAACTGCATCACCCCAGGAATGTGGTCACCAACGAAAACCTCGATGCCCTAAACCTAAAGTCAGTTCGGTCAACGCTACAAAACTAGATCTATCAGGTGAAATCATCACGGCCACCAGGCATCCATTTTGACTGATTCCTCTTTTCAACTGGCTGTCTGGGCATTTTGTCTGGGACTTAGAGTAAACACTTAAGGAGCGAATAGGGTGCTTATCCACCTCACCACTCACCCTGAGGGTGGGAGTCAGACAATCGAGGGTGAAAGACCTGTTCTGAGAGCAAATAGTTATCACCACGGGATGGGAGCTTTTTCGGAGGCAAACCCAGCGTGCAATTTCAGGGCCGTGAACAAGTTTCCATTGCTACCTTCTCACGTGAGTGTGTATGTTTCAAAGCATCTTGGTCACAGAATATAATTGTTAAAAAAGACATATCAAGGGCATTGGTGTTCCTTTGGATTACTTCCGAAGCTTCTGATGCCGTGTTCATCCAAATTGTTTGCCTTGTAAAGGGGAGACCGGCATTTCTCGACTGCTCGCCACGTATTTCGAAACGGTCTATCAGATCATCAAGCCTGTAAATAAGACCTGGAAGCAGCTGGAACAACAGTGGATTCCTCTCGGTAATTGGCATTCATGTCACCGGCGAGAGAAAAAGCACTCTGTCTAAAATAATGTTGACTGATGAGACGGGGCATGTCTTCCCACACAGAGCATGCGTTTTCCCAGGAAAAAGAAAAAAGCATTGTCCAGAGACATTTTAAATGTCGTGACTATGTATTTTAGCATCAAAGGGACCAGTTCCTTGAAATCTTAGCCAAAGGAGGCAAGATGTCAAACAGTTTTTGTAACCAATCATGTTTTGGGGGACTGCACGTCCCAGTGAGTACAACGGACTATATCATAAACAGTTCGAGTACAAAGGGCTCAGTTGAGCACATTTATAAATCGTCTGCCTTTGAGCTAATTGCACGGCACTGCTCAGGGGTTGCGGTGGGAAGTAGCCTGCTGGTTTCAATAGGATGTCTCTTCCCAGACAGGGAAATAATGAGTGTATCCAGACAGTGCTTTGGAAAGTAGTAAAGGAAGTGGCAGTTCATCAGGATTATCTAGAAAGTGGCCTTATTTGACATCCAACTTTATAAAAGTCAACCATAAATTTAAATATCATCATGAAATCAATTTGTGGTGCTGCTATATTACAGAAGAGACACAATCACTCTCTTTCACACATACAGAAAAAGATAAAATGTGACATCAGAAAATAATACCTAGTTGAAGAAACGTCCCATTTAAGAAAATCTGTTTGCTAAATTTTAAAGTTATTCCTTTGTCTTTGCCCTTGGGATTATAAGTAACCACAACTACATTCAGTATTAATTTCTGTTAGTCTGAGGTGCTAATTTTTAGGCCACATTGATTTAAAAGAGAAGGCAGAATAAACAGTGCTACAACATAGTACAAGAAAATGCCAAGAACACACATTTTTGGACAGTAAGTCTAAAAGCATGATTTCTAACCAAGAAATGCTGCTTTTAGCAATTTTTAAACCACCTCCATGTGGAACATGGAGCGTGGCATACAATCTAGATTTCTTCCACTCATTTATTCAGAGGATGATTACTGAGGACCTGAATGAGTCACTGTGGTCAATCCCTCTGCAGAGCAGGCACTGAGGTACGTGCGCAGGTGAGGGACTGGAGCGGCTGCACCACGCCTCCTACAGTCACTACCTGGTGCCGCCCAACAATCACGTACGCACGCCGCCAGCTTAGGGTGACCCCCGTCGCACGAGATGAAACAGGAGCGGAGGGGCTCTCTGCCTCGGTCACCAGCTGGAAGTGGAGCTGCCTCGGCACTGCTGTTGGGCACCTTCAAGTCCCGTGAGGGCAGACAGCTGCGCCTCCAAGGGAAAGATCGCGTCTACATTCAGTGTTCAAGACGTGCTTTCCAGAATCGAAAGGAGAAATAACTCTTGTATTTTCTTCTACCCCTCCCCTCTGGTTTCATCAGCTTTTGAAAACACAGCTGTTCAGGGCAGAGTATTGGCCAAGAATGAACCATTAGCAATTGGTTCCACAGGTGATTTTCTTAATCCAATTAACCACACAACATACCCGAGAAACCTCATGAATTCAGAGAACCAGCTACAAGACGTGTGGCTGCGCTTTTATATGCACTACTGGAAAAATATCATGGTTTCTACAAAGTCAACATTTAAAACTAGCTATGGTTGATAGGGTCTATGATGACTCGTCCATAAAGATTTTAGTTTGTAGAGGTGATATACATATATATACATACATACAACACACACAATGGAATAAACACACACTGGAATGTTACTCGGCCATAAAAAATAAAATATTGCCAGTTGTAACAACATGAATAGACCTAGAGGGTGCTGTGCTGTGTGAAATGAGTCAAACAGAGAAGGACAAATACTACATGACTTCACTTATTCGTGGAATCAAAAAACAAAACAAAACAAATGAACAAACAAACAATAACAACAACAAAAACAGAAACAAACTGATAGACAAAAAACCGGCAGTTGCCAGAGGGGAGGTGGGGTGGGGGGGCAGGTGGAAGAGGTGAAGGGGAGTAAGAGGGAAAACTTCCAGCTGTAAAACCAGTAAGTCACGGAATCTCACATAAAGCACAGGAAATACAGTCAATAACAGCGTAATAACTTTGTACGGGGAATAGAGGGTCACCGTTTGTGGTGATCCCTTTGTTAGGAATACAGATGTCGATTATGTTGTGCACCTAAAGGTAAGATAATACTGCGTGTTAACTACACCTTGATTATAAAAATAAGTCTCTGAAAAAACATTCGAGTTTATGAAGCTACCTGAAGAAAACGCATGGAAATCAGAAGCTTTATGATGAGAATCAGAGTGAAAGTGTGGTTTGAAGAGGAATTTTCATGAAACAAGCATTGCCAAGTAGGTTCCTCTCCTCAAAAGAACGAAACAATACAACTTTCGGGGATGATATCGTCACTTATGGGCCTTTGCTCTGTTAGCATGATCATCTTTCAATTTGTTTGCTACTGATCTACAAGGAATCTGAAGTCTTCCATATGTCTTCATGCTCTCCAGAAATTTGCACATGGGAATTCAAAAGAATATAAAATTAAATTTAAAAAAAGAACTAGGATCAATAGCCCTGAATCAATACAGAGTCTCCCTTGCAGGTTATGGGGGTACCAACTGGGAAGTTCCTACACCCCAACCCCCACTCCTTGGAATGTTGCAAAGATCAATGATTTCTGATTTCCAAACTGCAGTTGATTCCAAAAAAGACATTTTATCAGTCTTCCCTCCATATAAAAGGCCTGGGGTAATTTCTGTGGCAGTGTAGCCCTCTGTGGTATGTACGTACATTTCCATCTGAGGATTTTTTCTCCTATTTCATCTTTTCTCTGAATCACATTCTAATAATAATTTTTTAAAAAGACCGCTGGATCCTGCTAGCCTTCAAAAGTTCAACCTGATATTCTCCTGAGAGACCCAGGCTTCTGATGACCATTCCTCTAATCCTACAGATTTGAAAATGTATTCATTTCTAAAGCTTTAACAGAACAGTTTCTTGTGATGACAACCCCCTCCCCAAAAGCAGCAAAACCTAAAATTATGTTCATCGTGTTTAATCTTGGTAGAGCTTCATTCTACAGGACAGGAAAACTACCTTCTTCCCTTTATTTTTTGACCAAATGAGAACAAAGAACAGATCTTACCCATCTGAGCAACAGCCATTTTACACCCCATTTTCATTCCAAGGAGCCCTAAGGAATTCTCCTTGCTGAATTGATAGCTGACCAATTCCTGAGTCAGAGAAGCAGCTCAAAGCTAGTTCTTTTACTTTCAATCGCCTCCTCCCTAAACCTCCATTATGATCACTTAGACATATCTTCCCCCTTCTCCCAGGAAGAAATGAGTTTCTCGGCACACAGAAATAATGGCATGCTTTGTCCTGATAGAAGGAGCTTGCACTTTGCAGGCGCGGGTGTGATCACGATGGGGACTAAATGAAGTAATTCCTACCCATGTAAATAGCCAGGGCTTCGCCTGCAGTCTCCTAACACCATGAGCTCGGCCCTCGCCGAGACTGCAGCCCTCGTGATGCTGACAGAGACCGAGCAGCAGAAACTGGAAAAACGCTCACAGCAGCGGGGCTTTCTGCACTGTGAGTGCATTAAGATTAAAAATGTAGTTTTATCTCAGTGTGAGGCCAACGTTAATAACTAGTCCTATTCAGGAAAAGCTTCGAGAATTCTATAATTGAAAGTTGCCCAATTGTGCATGGACTAACCCAGCGTTCGAGGAGCACAATCCATCTTCGTCAGCGCTTCCCTTACACACAACAAAGTTTTAGCAGAGAAACAAGTGCCTTTACTTTCTGTGTCATCAGCTTTGATGCCCTGCATGCGTTACCGCTTCTGCAAACGACGCTACGTGGGAACAGCATGGTGGCACATTCTGATTACAAAGTCAGGCAGGCAGAAAAATTCATTTATGGTTAAAAGAACAGCAAATGTTACAATGCTCTGTCTTCAGGAGAAACAATCATTTCACCTACAGCTAACTTGGCCATTGTCACGACATGCATTTTCTACAAGTTAATTTTTTATGCTTCTTTGGAATGAGTTTTTTTTTTACCACAGCAATGCTTTCTCAGCTGTCTTCATTTATGTTCTATTTTCTGATTATGGAGATCTTGCCTGTGAAAGTAATTATATTGGGATGGCACATTCAATTTAAGGAATGAAAAATACAACTTCCATAATTTCATATTTAATGTAAATGTACATGAAATGTACGTACATTCGTACGTATGAAATGTAATATGAAACCCACCCCCAGCCATCATCCATGGGTAAGAGTATTACAAAAACTTCTTTTGACTTTGGACAGATAGCCCAGAGGAAAATAGTAATAAACTAAGACCTCCCTTACTGTTTCTCGTGGTGGGACTCAGCTTTGTGTCTGCTTCTCCTTGATTCCCTTGGCAAGTAATAGACCTGGTTTCCAGGCTCCTGTTGGCACCACTTGCAAGTCTCCAACAAGGGGAAGTTGAGAAGTGTCTGCGTTTGTGGCATCATTGGAGGCCTCTTCTTCAATTATTTGAGATTATTCTGAAGCTCTTACCCATCTGACAGGCTTAGATGTATTATATGTGCATGCCCAAGTTTTGTCAATTTAATATATTTTTAAGTTCAATGGCACTGGCCAACTCAAACATACAGGCTAGTGTCCAACACTGTCACATGCCATTTCTTGAGCAAAAAGTTCCTTGTTAGCTAGTGAAGTGCAAGGCGCAGCCTGGCAGCCTGGCATGGCTGCCCTCCCGCCCAGCTGTCACCATCAGTTTGCCTGCGGACTTTGTGATCTGCCAGGATAAACCATGGGCAGGAGCCAGCAAAGGTCGGAGTGAGGGGCTTAGCCTTCAAGACATTCATCCAAACTTATCTTCCCCTGTAAAACGTTTTTAACAAAAAGAAAATCACTGAGGACCATTACTTGAGTTCCTTTTTTTTTCCTTTTAAGTATCCTTATGATGGTTATCTTCCGAGAGTAAAATTGGCTTGAATATTTATAGTTGGGTGAGATTCATATCACATAATCAGATTTATAACTTCTGTTGCCAAGTCCCAGACTGTAGTATGCAATAATTTTTTCGTTTGCTGTTATTCACTAGGAATTATGTCCAAGGGCAGCTTAGGTAGTACTTGGGGATATTCAGTTTGATAAGAGAATGAGTAGATGCTGAAACATCTAGGTTAGCACAGGGAGTCTGCATTAACACAGTGAAAGACCCATAGAAAAGTAAGAAGGTGGTGGAGAGAGTCAGAAACCTATGGTCCAGGAATAAAACCGAAATAGGAGCCAAAGGTGAGAATTCAGGCACCTCATTTCAGAGCCCAAAGATAACAAGCTAGGGCTCATCTAGGTCAATTTTTCCTAAATCTGCTTCCATTTGGTGCTTTGTATGCACAGTTATCTAAACTGATATTACTGCTCCCAGCAGATAGGTTAATTTATCAATCAAAGTTATCCGAACTTTATAAAATTCCAGAAGCAAACTTCCATTAGCTTGATGCAATCTACATAACGAGCCAATGGCTGAGCACAGGCAGAATTCTCCCTGGTTGTAGTACTGCTGAGGCTGATGCACACAGCATTAACCTGCGAGGGAGCTTTCCAGGAGGTGGACGCAAATGAACAAGGATGCGGGAGGCTGTGTGTTTGACCTTCAAGAGTCAAACGTTGATTTCACAGAGAAAAACAATGCCCTTGTTGATACCTGTTGTCACTTCCCATCCCTAAGTGTATGCCGAAACATTAAAATCTCCCCTTGAACTTACAGAAAAGTTACACCAGGATTGGTTATTATTCTCAGCAAGGAAGGTCAAGTCGACACAGAAAGAAAGGTGTTCTCTCTAGTGACCACTTACCCTCAGGTTCAAGGCCCCACTCTCATGTCTGCATACTGTGCTGAAGCAGATGCTATGGACCAAGTGTCTGTGCCCTCCCCCACATTCATACATTGCCATCTTACCTCCCTCCGTGCGATGCGATCAGGAGAGGAAGCTTTGGGGGTGGTTGGGCCGTGAGGGCGGAGTGCTCATGGATGAGTGAGTGCCCCTCCGGAAGACTGCATCTGTGAACGTGGAAGCAGGTTCCCCACAGACGCAGAATCTGCAGGCTCCTCAGTCTTGGACTCTGCGGCCTCCAGACCTGTGAGAAGTAAACTGCTGTTGCTTATAAGAAACTCAGTCTATCACGTTCTATTACAGCAGCCTGAGCCGGCTAAGACAGTAGACAATCTCAGCGTGGGGTCCCAAACAGTCTGTTTTCATGTGTTTTATCCTGCACATTAAAAAAAATGTGCGTACACACACACACTGTTCTATATACTCTGGTTTCTCTTCGGTTCGCATACATCTTCTGCCTAAAAACAATAAAACACATTATTCTGAAACAGAGTCCACAGCCTTTCTGAGAATGCCAAGGGGCTCTAGGACGCATCAAAGGTTGGGAGACAAGTTCTAGAGGCCCCACTGGTGAACGTCGGCAACTTGGTGTTTAAGACGTTTGTTTACTTGATGCTGAAACAATAGGACAGAGCGAGGGCAACAAGCGGTCCGTTGTGTTGGCATCAACAGGTGCACGTCACTCAGGACCAACGTGGACTGAGCGCTTCCTCCTTAGACCAGGGGCCCATCGCGGCATCCAGCTGCTAACACCCTGAAAACAAGGGAAACGAACACACGAGCAAGCAGACTGATGCCGTCCAGTCTCCCGGGTCACAACTGAATCACGTCACAAATAATCTCACGCAGGATCTGAACTGTCTGCTTGTGAAGACCCTGAAGGAGATTCACGGATCATTTCCAGGTACTTGTAGTCCTCGGACTTGTTAAGTAGGGAAAATTAACAACATATATTCACCCAACAAATGAGTTCCTATGTTAGAGACAATTCACTGGAAAAATTTCTTTCACAAGTTACAGGAATGGGGTTCGCCATTCTGTGCCCTGTGTCTGCTAGTTTACAGGCCTTTCATCTTTCATTTTATTGCTACTTAAAATTCTGTCCTAAGACACAGTTGGCCCCTATTTTAAGGAAGAATCTGTTTATGGTTTGGTGTCTCTCAGGCTACAATGCACGCTTTCACACCTTTAAAAATACATCATCCCCCTTTCACTTTCCGAGGAGTCGGAATTCATCTTTATCTCCCATTACAGGCAATGACTTCAATTTACAAGATGTCTTATGGAAATCCGTTTTCATTTCTCAGAACAGAAGAGATCAGCTTTACGGTATAAGTTTTAAATCCCCAGAAAACTTCGCCAAGGTCAACGGTCTTACATAAAAGTGATATGTATGGTCTTGTAGGAGTTAAAACAAATCTAAATAAGCTGCACTCAAATAGGGTGAAATTTTGTAACAGAAAGCTCCGCTGGCCATCACTCCATTATCTTTCTGAGGGCGAGTGCCTCTTTGGTGTCCCATTTGTCGTGGCACTAATCCAACACAGCACTTTCCGTGGATGGTGATGGGGGTGGGGGAGAATACTGCACAGCTAATCCCTCCTCGGAGGCAATTATGTTGTCCAGCTCACAGGTAGTAAGAATGTTTTCTGAACTTTGAACACATTGTGACATGGATTGTAGAGGTTTGTGTTTTTTGGCCTATTTTCTTTTGCCAACTTTTTCAACCCGCATCAGTTTTACAAGTGAAGTTCCACACAATCGACAAATCACAGAGCTAATCCTGAGGATGTGTTTGGAAACGTAAAATGAAAGAGCCAGGGTGAAATGATTGATGGCTGAACTTGGAAGAATAAAATATTCTGTCAGCCAGGCTTAAAAGAAATCTATGGCTAATACTATAGGGTATAGTCGGCAACGAAAGTCAGTAGTCAGCAAAGTTCCCTGCGATGGGAAGTGGGAAACCTGTGAAGAGTTGTCTTTTTTTCCATAAATTAAACTCAAAATAATTTTTGCTTTTTGTAAATTGCTGGAGTCTCTGTTGATATGACTTCTCCACCACAAGAATTCAGAAATAAGGAAAATCCCATTACTGAACACTTCTTTTTAAAAAAAGATTTCATTTATTTATTTTTAGAGAGAGGGGAAAGAAGGGAGGAAGAGAGGGAGAGAAGCATCAGTGTGTATTTGACTCTTGCATGCCCACACCCCACTGGAGACCTAGCCCACAACCCAGGCACGTGCCCTGACTGGGAATCAAGCCGGCAACCCTTTGGTTTGCAGGCCGGTGCTCAACCCACTGAGCCACACCAGCCAGGCCCATTCCCGAACATTCCAACACGGAAAGAGAGGTTATGGAACCAACTTGTGAGCAATTACTGTTACAGCACATGCTGCACTTGGGGTGTAGGTGATCAGCACGCGGACCATTTTTTTCCAGTTGCCCGGGCCAAGGACCTTGCAGTCAACACCTCGTCTTCCTTTTGTTTATATTTTCCCTCCAATCTCTCAACAAATCCAACTAGCCCTACATTCCAAATCTGCTACCACCTCTGCTCACTCCAGTCATTTCCAGGGAATAAATCTCTTTTGCTGGGATTGTTTCAATTTCCTCTTGAGTGGTCTTCTTGACCCTACCTAACGTCTCCTCAATATGTCATTGACACAGCAACCAGAGTGATACCCTTAACGTGTGTATTAGCCCACGTGCTCCCCTTCCTGAACCCCTGCGAAGGCTGCCAAGTCCCTGACTGCAGAAATCGACATCTTTCGAAGGACTCACATGGCCCAGAAGAGTCCCACGCCCTCCACACCTGCTTTTGACCCCACTACCGGTTCCCATCACACCTTCTGTTGCTCGTCTCCCTGCTCCCTCTACTCTGGACACACTGACCTTTTTGCTCTTTATGGAATCCAAAGGCCAGGCGCTATGTCAGAAACATACTGGGTTAGCCAAAAAAGCCTATTTGGGTTTTTTTTTCCATAAAATAAAAGATACATTTTTCATCCTCACCAATAACTTTATTGATTTGGATATTTTGAGGATGTCGGCTACCTCCCACGTGGTATAATGTTGATTGTTCTCAATTAATGTCTCATTTTGATCGCTATCAACTTCAACTGGTCTACCTGACCGTGGACCATCGTCCATTGAGTAATCTCCAGCACAAGACTTCCCAAACCGGCTTTGACGCATTCTATCAGTCACAGCACCTTCTCCATTCACTATACAAATATTTTTTTGAGTTTCAGTTGCTTGTTTGCCTGTCTTGAAATAATAAAGTATAATATGCCAAAAAAGTGGGATATTTTTTCAATATTCAATATTAAAATAGCTACACAAAAATTCACCAATTTTGACAAATTTTTTTAAATGCATGCTGATATGACAGCTGTCACAATACAATCTAACAAAATTGTTTCAAGTGAGGTTAAAAACAACTAAGTGCTACTAGGGCCCTCCGAGGGAAAAACCAAGTGACCTTTTGGGTGAACCCCACAGCACTTCCTGTGCCCCAGGCCTGGAGCACTTCTCTCCATGTACATTCCCAGCATGCCCCCTTTCTTTCGATTTTGATTCAAAGGCCCTCTTCTCAGCATGCGCCTCCCTAAGGACCCAGCTGAAATGACATCACTAACCCCCCTTGACCTCTTCTCCCCAGTGCGCCATTCATCTTCTGGATTGATTTGCCTCCACGGCACTCTCCACCTGACCGACTACATATTTTATTTATTTCGTTTACTATCATTTCTCCGTGTGAGAAAGATCCTTCAGGATACAAACGTTGTCTATTTTGTTCACTGTGGTATCCCTGTACCAAGACAGCACCTTGCACAAAGTAGAAACGCTAGAATTATTTGCTGAGTAAATAAATAAATGGGTTAGTCATAGTAGGAAGATTTAGAAAGGAACAAAGAGGCAAATCCCTTGAAGATACAATACGGCTTCTATATCAAGACAAGCGCAAATGTAATAAATTTGCGTGACAGAAGAGAGGCTACGTCAACGGAAATCGACGTGAGGGATAAAGACTCAGTGACACAATTGTGCCAGTGCCCTCTGCCTATGAGGGAACCTTTGCGAGGGGCCCCAGCCCCCTGGGCTGCTGTGAGCTACATGAGTCCGGCTGCCTTAGCTTGCTGTCATCAACGTTAAATTCTTCCGATGACCCCTGTTCAACTGCCATTGTCACCCATCGGCCTTGGACCCCCCATCAGCCTGCTCGCGTGGTGAGAATGATCACAGAGAGTGGGCAACAGGGTCACATTTGACTTCCTGTGTCACAAACACAGTGAGAGAGCACACTTAACCACGTGGAGTCTGAGGAATGGATCTATGACATTAATAAACCTCAATCTTCCTTTATCTATTCCTTCATTCAGTAAACTTCCTGGGGCAGGGAGGACAGCCAAGCCAGGCTGCCCGAGACTGGGGGGTTCTCGAGATGTGGGACCTTCTGTGTCAAAATTAAGAAAGCCCTGGGCAGACCAGGACACGTTGGCCACCTACTACATGTTGGACTGTGATAAATAGTAGGAATTTTTAAATACATATTATACAGCCCCTTCTTCGGATGTCTGAGAAATCTCTTTCTATCGTACATTTGCCAATAAAAAATTAATTTTTATTTCTTTGTCTTCAGCATGCTAGTTAAACTCAACAAATGTTCACCTACAAGGCCTGCCTTGTGCGAGCATTTTGGGATGAGTAACTCAGCTCCAAATGAAACAATTCAGACACTAACGGGGAAACAGTACTTGAAAAGACATGGTAAATTTAGTTTGGTATAAAAAGGATTTATTGAGCATATACTACTTGTCAGACAAGGTTTTGAGTGCTAGGAGCACATCTGATACATTCTAAAATGTGGGTTTAGCATAGCAGTCTCTAAACGGCTTCTTAGCTCCAGTTGAAATTCGGTCTGGGTCTTTTTCTAGGACATCTGTCCATCAGAATGGATTCTCAGGGGAAAACAAATACCGTGTTTCTCAGACTGTAAGACACAGTCCCCCCCCCACCCCAAATTTGGGAGGAAAGTGCAGTGGCGACCCAGCTCCTGCCTCCGGTGACCCCACTGCACCACTGCCTCCCACAGAGAGCCAGGTAAGCTACATTCAGACTGTAAGACTCACCCCCTTTTCCTCTCAAATTTGGGAGGAATACATCTTATAGTCCAAAAAAAAATTACGGTAATTTTCCCATTGAAGATGTAACTCTTACCCTTCAGGCCTTTTGGGAGCTAGGCGAAATCAGCCATTGCCTGTTTTTCTGAGTATCCAGACAAAGAGTCTAATGTCGCTAGTTTCGGATGCGATCACGGACCTCTGACTGCACCCATTTGTTTCAGAGAGGAAGAGAGAACTATTGTTACCGCCAGCACTGGAAGCCAGGTCACCTACAGAGAGCCCACCCCCGCCCCCCGGCCGCAGCCGGGCATCGGAGAGGCTGCTGCCTCCACGGTGTGCATCCCCCGAACCTGCGCCGCAGCGACTGGGGGTGCTCGACTGCTCCCGTGCTTTCCGACGGGCCTTTGATGGGAATCGTCTTCGTTCAGCCACATTACTTTCCCATTAGCTCTGGGTGAGACACGAGAGCTAAGGTCTACACAGAAAAGCCAGGCTGTCACACGTCGTCACTTATCCCAGCGTTTAAAGCCCTGCAGCTGTCTCCCCGGGCCCCCGGCCCCCGGCGGCCGGCTTCACGCGCGGAGCGAGAGAGATGCCCACGCAGACCTCCGTGGGAGACGCTGCATCCCACGGGCTGCTGGAGCGGGCCAGGGATGAACGTCTTTAGAGCTAGTGGCTATCCCGCAGTTATCCCCTCAACGTTCCTTTCAGCTGCTTCTTCAAATACTGCATGTGCGGCTGTCCCTGATCCCAGGCCTTGCACAGGGCTTCCGTCAGCAGATTTGGGGGCTGGTCGCCATGGTGACGCTAGTACCTTACCCAGCTTAATTTAAGCCTACCGTTGGAAATGGGGTAGACAGCACAAGGAGACAGCCCGTTGAGCAGAATTAAGGAATGTAAACACCATTAAAGCTCAGAGGAGCCCCCCCCCCCCACACACACACACCACTATCCAGAGGGGAACTGTCACCGCCCCCCACTCACTGATGGAGGCTTTAAGCGGCCACCGCGTGGCAAGGGACACTAGAGTGGGGTCTTGGTCTGTCTGAGCGGCTGTGACAACATGCCGCCATCTGGTGGCTTAAACAACAGAAATTTACTCCCCGCCCCCCACCCCGCTCTGGAGGCTGGAAGGCTGAAGTTAAGGGGCCAGCATGGTCGGCGAGGGTCCCCTTCAGGGCCACAGACTGCTGACTTCTCACTGGGTCCTCACCCACATGGAGGGACACAAAGGGGTCTCTATGGGGTCTCTTTAATAAGAACACTAATCCCATCATGAAGGCTCTGTTCTCATGACCTAAGGTTCTCAAAAATCCCACCTCCTTTGACCCTCATGTTGGGCATTAAGCTCCAACATATAAATTTTGGGGGAGAGGGGAGGCCACAGCCTATGGTTAGGATCAAAGCCGGCAGTCTCTTTGTATTGGTCATATATTCCGCCACTTGTTAACTCCAGACCTTGACCCATCACATTGGGGATGTTCTAGCCTTCTCTGGCAATGTAGTTTATCAGCTTTTTATCCCAGCTACGCACCTGAGCAACACCGACGAAATCAGCCTAGCTGCAGTCATCTTTCTTCCAAAGTGGGCACATGATGGATGGATGGATGGACGAGTGGGTGGGTGCGTGGGTGGGTGGGTGGGTGGGTGGGTGGATGGGAGATATTCAGGCTTGAACTACCACTTATGGGATAATCTGTTTTGTTTCCTGCTGCTATTATAGCCCTAATTATCCCAGGGATGATAGATCATCGACTCAATTAATAAAGGAAATCAATAGGGCAAATGTATATAAACTGTTCTTAAACCCTCCATGTCTATTTTCCTTTGTTCCCTGGTGAGTGTCTATTACTCATTCAAGACCCAGTTTAATAATCTCTCCTTTATCAAGTCCTCCCGCTGATTTGATCGTTACCCCCTCTATTTTAAAATCATTCTATGTACACACTTGTAGGTGCAGGGATCACACTATTATTTTCACAAGTCCCTCTATACTGCCGACGCCTGAAGGACTGCAGCTTATGCAGCTACGGGCTTCCCATGCTGTCCTCCCACAACAGCGCAGGGCCGTTTCACCCCTCTGACCTCGCTAGAGGAGACTTGCTTCCACATAAGAGTATATCCTCGATCCCTGAAATAGTTCAGAGCATGCTTTGGTTGCTAAATTATGACCACCTAGCTTCTGAATGAGAGCCTACTGACCTTGATTTTGCTGCCTTTTGGACGCATGGTCATTTAGAACTGCTGCTCCGGAAGTGTTTTGGAGGTTGACTGAAGTGCTTTCTTGCACTTTTTTAATAACCGTTTTCAAACTTACTTCTTTTCTGCCTTGTCCTAAGTGATGGCTTTTTGTCACTTATTGTCAGTGTGCCTGTTCTTAGGACATCACCCGTCCCCAGGTTTCTTCAAATGCGCTGTCTGTATTCTTCTCCAGCTCCTGAGGCCAGAAGACGCAGGTCACTGGGAGAGCACCCGAACACACAGCGTTTGGAGGGCGGACAAGGGCGCTTTCTACAAGGGTATCACACGACACTGAGGCTTGTATGTTTGCTGTTCGAAGACTTTTAAAAAATTGCTTTTAACCTCATGCCTCAAGTCAATTCTGGATGAGTGAAGTCCTTCAGAAAAGTGGAGGCTTAACATAGATCTAGTGAACTTGAATGTGATAGTAAAAAAAAAATTTTTAATTATAAAAAACACTAAAATGCAAGCCCCCAAATTTCCTACCGATAAAACGACTTCAGACACAAAATGTGAATCAGTGGAACCTGAAGCGATAGATAGAATCCCCTTAGAGCCTGGCACCCTTTAACTCCAATTTGTTCAATAATTTGCATCTCACATAACAACTTTGGTGCACGTATGCATGGATCTGTGCGTCTGCATCATATTTTCTGAAGTAACGAGTACAGGCAGGTATGCAACCGAGCAAACCTGCCGCTTTGTTGGGGGAGGAATCAGGGAGGAGGAAGAGCTGCAGGGACCGATGAGGACAAAGAGCAAGCGTGGCTGCCTAGAGATTCTGCAACATCCTTGCCGGAGAAAACTGTACAATGTGAGTTTTCTTCAGTTCATTAAACATTATTGGAAATTATCTTTTTACATCAGAGGAGACATTTGTTTCATGATCTGTTGAAAAACTTCTATGAGACGTTTAAGCTTATTAACTTTTCTTAATTCCTATGAAATTAACTCAAATTTTAAGCAGCAAAATGCTCAGATGTTCTCCTGTGCATGTTTTCCAATACAAACCAGAGTGCCACTTTATGGTGTAGCACAGTCTCATTTTCATCACTGCAAAGTACACATAAAAATCGTGACAGCATGATAAAAAAGATTTGCTGTTTGCAACTGTCTTTTAAAAACATTAACTAATATTTTTTGTGCCTGATTTAAGATACATTGAATGTTCATAACAGGATCTATGTGGGGATGTTTCTCTAGAATTAAAGATTAAATCTTGTTTTGCATACCACAGACATTGCTGGTTCTCATTAGCACAATTAAGGATTTATCTGCATATGGCAGTTTCACTGAGCATGATTCACGTTTTCAGCAAATACCAGATTTTTCAGGGCTTGATGTTTTATCACTATAATTTAACAACTGCCATTTCCAATAAAGTAGAAATCCTACAAAAACCTAATGGACATTTGTCAACAATTATATTCGAAAATAAGCTAGCTGTCTACATTTTACTAGAATGCCTGAAAAAAATTAAAAAGCAATTAGCAGGCATTGCAACAATCTGATGAATAAAGTTACCTGCCAGCGGCTAGCAGCTACAAGGGAGAGGAGCTGTTTGTGCTGCGGGTATTATTGCCTATAATTCCAGTAAACATCTTTGAAGACTTTATGATGTTACTTCTTGCCTTTGGTATCCCTGTTTTCACTGGGGTTTCTTGGGTTGTGTGTGGGTGTGTGTGTTGGCTTTGAAGGCATACTGACACCACACAATAGAACCTTCAATCCATTTGTCTTGCTTCTATATTCCATCAGGCATTTGTTTTTTGTTTTGTTTTCTTTTCTTTTCTTTTCTTTTAGCTAGAGCCTTGCTCTTCAAAACACAGTCTGTGAACTAGAAGAACAGAATAACCCAGACGCTTCTTGGGGACACAGGATCAACTGCAGGCCCACGGAATCAGAGTCTGCCCTTTCATGAGATCTCCAGGTGTCGCGTTTGCACGCGAAAGCAGCATCATCCTAGGGCGCACACTCTCCAGGTGCACGTCACTGCACTTTGTGAGGTGAACCTTCAGTACTGAGCCTGGGGGCTGCTGCGACTGACATTTTAAATGGAAAGAAAAGAATCCTATCAAAATGATTGTGTTCACTTAAAAAGCTACCTTGATGTTGGCAAACATACATCCTTCAAACATTTTTTTGCAGTAAGTAACACCAAAGTGAATAAAACAATTTTAAGGCTGGTGGGGCATCAAAATTCTTATTCCGAGTGTCACTTACTGTATTCAGCAGAATCATCATCCAGGCGGCAGTGCCAGGCACTGCGACAATGGGAAAGGACTCAGAAAGCAAAAATGTCAAAGAACCATCAAAGCCCGCAGGTGGATTGTGTTTCATTGGGGGGGTGGGGATACAGACTGATAAGCAGGTGTCTATAATAAATAAAATGTATAACCACAACCAGTTCGAGTGCATACAGTGAGATACAGAATTCTCCAATATTAATCATCTCTCCACCATTTGCAGCAGGGAAATGCTAGATTAGTATATGTATCAAAAGCACAAAGAGAAAGAGACAACAGACAGCCGTGGTCACGGCCGTGTGTTGCTTTAGGTGCCGACCGTTTCCACTCCCGGAGCAGAGAAGTGGAAGCTAAGGGGCAGCAGGCCCCAGAGATGACCCACTGTCAGCAGACTGAGAGAGCAGAGGGGCAGGGGGCCTCCCACAGCCCCGCGCCCTCCGGACGGGGCGGGGCGGAGCGAGGAGAGGTGTGTGATCTCAGGGCACAGAGGTGAGAGGTCTGAACAAGGGGACAGCGAGGACAGGCGGTCCGCAGAAGACATGCAGAACACCGTCCACAGTCAACACCTGGCGGCTGCGTGGGGGACAGAACCTGGGGACCCCCGAGGGGCTGGTCTTCCAGGGCCTGTTAGGGGGGGCACCTCCATCAACGGCTACTACGAGCAACCCTAAGTTTGGCTGAGCAGCACGCCGACACCTTCCCTTTTGATGGCTCAGTGTCACCACACAACCACAGAAACCAACAAATAGATAAACAGTAACAAAAAGAGGATGGATCCCAACACCCCGCACTGTGGCCCCCCAAAGTGGCCCCGGAAAAGCCTGTAACCTGGTTCCGGGGTGAACCTGAACAGCCTGTGTGCTTACCATGTGCCGGGCAAGGGGACCAGTGCCACGCTGCACACTCACTGCCTCCCTGTAACGTAGGCACTTGTGTCACGAGCCTCCTCGAAGAAACGCAGAAACGGATGCTCAGGGAAATGAAGTCACTCGCTTGCTCCTGAACACGCCGAATCCAGATCTAGTCAGTTCCAAGCCCATCGCCCGTGTGATTCCATAAATGTGCATTTCGCCCCTATGCTATAGAAGTAAATCGTAAGAGGGACCCGCATTAGTATTGGGATGTTCTTATGCGAAATGCTCATCTAATTCTGACCCGGGCAGAGAGGTGAAATCTGTGCTGAGTCTTCAGGACAAGGAGGAGGTGAATTAGGCAGTGACGGCCCTTTCGACGAGCGGAGAAGCACGAACTCAAGCTCCACAGTGGGAAACGACCGGGCCCCCGAGGGTGGGGGAGGGAGCGGAGGAGCCTCCAGCGCGGCTGGAGCACCGAGCGACAGGCAGGGGGCGCTGACAGCGGTGAAGGTGGGGCTCCGTGTGGCCCAGAAATACCGTGAACCTTAAACATTTCAACGCGCAGTCTCTGACCCAGGAAAATAGGAGATAAAAATAGTAAATGTTTCAAATACGGTAATATAACTTAGGAGGCCATAATAATTAGAATGCAGTATCAGAGGTTAAAACACAAAGAACGATTCTAGGCAGCACATTCGGAAGACTAAGCACCATTTCCTTCACACCGACTAGTTTCATCACTTTCAGTTCCCACATCACCCCTACCCCCGAGGTGACTCTGCTGCTAGTCTTATCCCTGACGCATTACAGGGGATGTCGGTTGCACTCAGTCAAAATATTAATTGTTCAACATGACTGGACAATTTTTTTCCAGAAAAGGAAATGCAAATGGCCAGAAACAGATGAAAGCATGCTCAATCTCATTCATATTAAGAGAGATGTAAATACAGACTAAAAGTGATGTAGGGTCTTCCTTTGCCCGACCAAATGGCAAAAGTCACAGAGACACGCGCTGCTGGTGGCCACCTTGACGAAGTCTGTCATTATTTGAAATGCACACGTCCTTGGACCCAGTAACTCCACGTCTAATGGTTTATTCAGAAGATATACTCAAACGTGTGTGAAATGACACATATCCAAGAGCCGTTTCATCTTTAGACGATGACTTTCTCTCCACCCTGTGCCCCATACCTTGTTTTCTGAATCCCTCTGGTTTCTCTTCCTCTGTTTTCTCATCTTGCTGCAGCAAAGCCCCCAATATACTCATAGGACAGATAAGAAGGAATCACGACTTACATGTTTTAAATGTCCTTACCCTGCTCTCACGATCATGCTAGTTTAGCTGGGTACAGAATGGTAGGTTGTGAAAAACTGCGCTTCGTCTTTCAGCTTCCCGTGTTGGAATCGAAGCCTTGTAGGTCTGTGTTCCTCTTCTAAAAAGTTGCAGAATCTCTTCTCTCTTTTTTTTTTTGTTCCGGAGAAATTTCACAATGTTGTGCTGTGCCGTTCTTGTTATTGTTTACTTCATATTCAGTGAGCCCTTTCAATCTGAAAACTCTACTTCTGAGGAATACGGCTCATATTATTTCTTTTTAAAATATTTTCCACATTTTTATTACTGTTCAAGTACAGTTGTCTCCACTTTCCCCCACCCCAGCCATCCCCACTCCCCACCCTTGATCCCACCCGCTTTGGCTTGGTCCATGTGTCCTTTATCCGTGTTCCTGACAACCCTTCCCCCTGCCCCCATTATCCCCTCCCACCTCCCCTCTGGTTACTGTCCGTTTGTCATGTTACTTCTTTTTTTTTTTTTTTTGCTTGAAACAATACACATTTATTCTCTGTTAGTTCCGGAGGCCAAAAGTCTAAACTGGGCTAACAGGGCTAAAATCGCGGTATAAAAAATCAAGGGCTGCTGTTTTCTGGGGGATGTTACTTCTTTATAATCGCTTCTTTCTCTCTTATCTCTCTTCTTGCTCTCTAGAAGTTCTGCTAAACAACCAGGAATGATCTAATGTTCTTACATTTTTTCTAATTACTAGTGAGACCACACTGCTCTAAGCATGTTATACTTATTAACTCATTTAATTATCATAAAAATACTATAAAAATTATTATTTCATTATATGGAAAAGAAAACCGAGGGAGAGAGAGGGGAGATAGCCTGAAGTTGCTTGGAGCTACCCTCTTAACCATTTTTCTTCTTTGGGGAGGAATTGTTTCAACGTGCTCTACAAATCTTCAGTTAACTTTTTTCTGCTATAATATGGTATTGAGAGGAAGCAGAGTCTGCCCCACCAAAATAAGGCTTTTTCAGATATTATGTATTTAAAACTGGTTAACTTTCAATAAACAAAAGACTCAAGACGAGCCTCTTACCTTCCCCTTACCTGCTTAAAAGTAGGAGAGTCCCAACTTTAAGTGAGAAAGGAAGGTTCTGAGGGGACAAATGAGTGGCCCAAGCTCACGAACTTTACCTGAGCGTGGCCTATCCTGAGTTTTCCTCCGACCCAAACCTACGCGCATATCACAGTGCCACCTCAACGCGTGAGTCAGGAACGAGACGCAATTCAACCCAGTTGTCTGTTCATTTCACACGGGGCCACCCGGCGCAGAGAGGATGTCCCCGCGCCACGGAGACCGGCCACTGGGAAGGAGGGAGCGCACTGTCAGCGGGCCCGTTTGTGCATCGGCGCCTTTTTCAGGACCCTCGCATCCCGGCCAGACACACTTAAATACAATAGTCCTACAGCAATAAACTGTATCTCACCCAAATTCCTTCTTTAATTTAAACCCATTCATTCTTCTTTTAATCTCAAGAGAAAAGGGAACTATCTAATAATCTCTTTCCTTTTAATAAGACTGCCACACTTTTGAAAAATTGTAATTTATAGAGTGCCTTACAGAGTATCAAAAAAGAAAAAAAAAATCTCTCTATACAGCATTGGCCAGCCTCTTATTATTAATGCATTCATTCCTTATTGGATTTGTGCTGTATCTTTCCCCTAAAGAGCTCAAGGTTCTATGTGACAACTTTCAAGCAGCGAACATTATTTTAATATAATGAGTCTGGCTCTGTGTCCTGCAGAAAGAAAGCAGAATAGCATACACTCAGCCAGACCACTAATCCTGAGCCAGCCCACCCACTCCGTAGCGGCGGAGCGCCCAGAGAGGGTCACTGCCGCTGGGAACAGGAGCAGAGCCAGGAGCTGAGGCAGACTGGGGGGTCTTCACCGAAAGGCCCCCCCATAAGAGAGGAGACAGAACCTCTGCTTTCCCATCAGGCTCGTCTGTTGCAGTGTGGGGGGCAGACGGGTGGCTGGGGCGACCCCACCCGTGGGAAGAAAGGAGAACAGCTGGAGAGCGAAGACCACAGAGGCAAGGCTGTGGGAACGCTGGATCTGCCAGGGAAGGCCATGCGCAGAGAAGAGAGGTGAGAGCCAAAAGCGGGTGAAGTCAGCAGCCCGGGGTGGGGAACCAGGGTGGGGAACCAGGGTGGGGAAGCAGGGTGGGGAAGCAGGCAATTGCAGGTCATCCTGACCTTGAAGTTGACGCTGCCACTGTTCGTGAATACAGTCATCGACAGCCACTGGGATAAACTACCGTAGAGTGGAAATGAACACATTTCTTCACACAAGCTTTACTCCAAACACACGGTGATTGTAAAAATTAACTAGACCATCTAGTTAAGGCTACAGTCTCCTAACTTAAGAAAAATTCCCACCTGTGAAGAATTTCATGCGTGTGTGTGGCCTCACTGTGAGTCTGGGCAACCCAGATACAAAAGCCTAGATTTTCCTTCACGTTTATTACCCCAGTTCTCATGGGATGCATATACCCTGCATACCCTGAGTAGATCGAAGACCTTATCAGACTCAGGAGGATTCAGCCCTCGGTTCCTGCTCCTGTGCTGCAGCTGGTGTCGTGACCTCACGCTGCTTCCCGGAGCAGCTGGACTAAGGGGAAGAACTCTCCGTCAGATCGCCCATGTCGACTGACGCGATTGTTTAAAAAGCAGAGAGTGGACTTAACTTCCTAACGGAGTATCTCGTTTAATCATCTCCGGGAGCGTACTGTCAGAGTTGAGAAGCATAGCCTACAAAGTTACCTGGAGTGGGGTGAGGGGGTGAGACCCCCAGGGGAATGCTGGAGTGATGAAAGATCGACACGAAACACCCGTCTAGGAACAGGGGGTCTTGTCTTAGGAGGACAAAGCCTTTGTTTCCACGGCTGTTGCCTCTCAGAACCACAGAAGAAGCAGAGAGTCTCCTTCCCCGCTCTTACTCCAACAACACCGCGGGAGGGTTAGGTAATTGAGCTCTGGACTCATCGAGACCTCACTTGGCTTCCCAGCCCCACCACTTCGTTGCTGGCTGACTTGAGAAAGTTACCGGACACTTCTGAGACTCAGTCTTCACATGAGGAAACAGACGAGTATCAGTCTCTGCTTTGCAGGATACTTAAGGAGCTAATGCACAGGGGGTGACGTAAGATGTGGCTCACTGTTATCCCCGTCATCGTTATATGATTATCGATTCACAGCCAATAGGGAGAAGAAATAACCGCACTTGACTTCCTACTGATCTTGCCCTGTGCCCAAACTGTCTTCCATTTTTTCTGAGCACTAACAGTTTATTTTCTCATAATGATTACAGTCCATTTCCATTATCATCTGACTCCCCCACTAGGGTGTAAGCACCGGGTGGACAGGTCTGTGTCGTCCACCTCGAATCCTCAGCACGGCCAGGAACACCGCAGACGCCGACCCCAGTCTGACCAATGGGGGAGACGGGCTTGGCGCAGAGCACGTGCCGCCCACGTCTCCCGTGGGACAGACGCGAAGATAAGGGACGTGTGCGCCCAGAGAGCAGAGCGACCGGAAACCACCCCGCTCGCCGTGCCGGCGGCGCCCTTCTGCACAGGCCGTTTCTCACGCAGCGGGGAGCACAGGGAGGGGCAGCTGCTCTGCGGCTGAGCGGACGCGGCGTCCGGAGTTATGACGGCTTAGCGTAGCAGGGAGGGGGGGTCAATGTGAAGGGGGCCAGGCTGATGATGCGCAGAGGGATTCAACTGCGAGCAAACGGGGCTCAGGGTGAGAAAGTAAGGGAACTGGGGTGTTCGGCCTGGGGAAGAGTGTGGGGGAATGTTATCACACAGCCGCTGAAGGCCGGCTGTTCTTCCTTCTCAAAGACCAACCCACGGAACTAACAGAATGCAGGAGGTGATGTGTTCAAGTCAATGCGCTGAGAGACCGAGCATTTGCCACCACGCGTTTATGTCATGGGGAACTCTCAAATGTAAATTATACCGGGGAATCAGAGCTGAAAAAGATCACAATGAAAATGGCTATCATTGAGCATTTGGAAATGCACAGGTAGGTTTAAATTAAATATGATATTAGTCAAAACACAAAATATACAAAGCCTTGAGTACCTCAAATTACAGATGGAGCCCCTCACTTAGAAAGAAAGTTCGTTGCAAAGTCAGTATTTCTAAGATAATTACTTAAATTCAGTAAAATTTTAATTCAGATATTTGTCACTGTTTCTCCCCAGGAAATAAACTAATCCAAAACTTTATGGGCAAAGAAATATGCAAAATAATTAATACCATAAAGTATAATTTTGACTCAGTAATGAAAGTGCTAGGATTTGATGATTTGGAATAATCGCTCTAACTTTCATCTTATTTTATATAATTGACTTTACAAAACACGTCAATGATATCGCATTATGAATGCATTAAGACAAATTACAACTTCAAAGTGTATCATTTTATGAATCTCTAAGCAGAGAATTATTTTGCAACTTAGCAAACAATTTTCAGGAGGACAATTCTGAAGCTCTACATTTAATGAACACGGCAGGGTTGAACAGACCCACCCTAGACACGCGGGCCCTGATTTTACTCAAAGGATGGACACTTGCCTTCCTCACTGGTGACTGAGAGTCTGTCTGTAGAATGAAACCTTCTTTTGTTAGCAATGTTCTGAGAACAGTTACTCCCGTACACTGGGTGTGTACTAAATATAAACATTCCATGGTGTGTCACTTCTGTTTCTCACAATAGTCCCTAACGTAAGCCCTAAACAACGATTTTCTAGATAAAGAAACTCCTCTTAGATGACACCGTTGCTGTGTGGCATTTTTGGCATTCCATCCAAAGACATGGGTCTCTAGATACGGGTCCTACTCTCCAATACGTTCATGCAAAACTGGAACGACACAGAAGAGTAACGGTCATGTGGGAAACTGTAAGACAGTCTATAGAACTGAGACTCAAATTTCAAGCAAAATATTTACAGAGCCTAGTACAGCACAGCGGTCAAGACTACTACGGCATTTGAAATCAGATGGCTTGGGTTTAAATAGTAGCTCCAGCCCTGGCTGGTGTGGCTCAGTGGATTGACAGCCAGACTGCAGACTGAAAGGTCGCCAGTTCGGTTCCTAGTCAGGGCACCTGCGTGGGTTGCAGGCCAGGTCCCCTGTTGAGGGTATGAGAAAGGCAACCAATTGCTGTTTCTCTCCCTCTCTCTCTCTCTCCTTTCTCCTCCCTCTAAAAATAAATAAAATAAAATAAAATAAATATTGACTCCAAATGTTTGCCACCTCTAAACTAGCTTTACTTTCCCACTCTGTGAGATGGATTTGATGAGAGTAATATCTACTTCTTTTTTAAGATATTTTTTAAAGATTTTATTTATCTTTAGAGAGAGGGGAAGGGAAGGAGAAAGAGAGGGAGAAAAACATGAATGTGTGGTCGCCTCTTGAGCACCCCTACCGGGGACCTGACCCACAACCAGGCCTGTGCCCTGACTGGGAATGGAGCCAGCAACCCTTTGATTCACAGGTCAACGCTCAATCCACTGAGCCACACCAGCTGGGGCAGTAATATCTACTTTTTAAAGCTGTTTTCAGGATGAATGAAATCCTGAATATAAAATACTTATCACAGTGCCAGGCCTACAGTAGGTGTTTAATAATTGTTATGGGAGATGCTAAATTACACGTCTGATGCAGACATAGAAAACCCAGCCTTCCTCCTCATGTAGGAAACAATGACATTCTGAGTTTCAAATTAGCACGTATGCCTTTAATATATCATGTACCACTTCCTCTTTTCTTTGTCATTCTCATACTTTCGTTCCAATTTTGTGGTTG
Organism: Phyllostomus hastatus; assembly: GCF_019186645.2. NCBI lineage: Eukaryota > Metazoa > Chordata > Mammalia > Chiroptera > Phyllostomidae > Phyllostomus > Phyllostomus hastatus. Next base: position 18,009,458 of record NW_025333607.1, on the reverse strand, counting down.
GAATGAAAGAGAGCAAAACGTTCGCAGAATTCCGCATCTTTCACCGGGGTTTTAATTTGATGTGTTAACTCTCAGTGGGAGGCTGCTCTTTAAAATTACATTTTCGGGAAAGCACATCTTTTAAATAAAGTTGTTTACATTTCAAACGCAATATGGCAAACAGCAACTATATTGTCATTGTTCCCCAGCCTCAGAGGTTCCATCACTTCGGATTCTCTGAAAGGATTCTGCTTCTCTCCTCGGAGCCGCCCAGATGGCTTTGCAGGTACGTGAGCGCCACCTCTTGGCGAGGCTGAGTCACGATGTGGTTTCTTTCAGAACATCTCTCTCTCTCCACTGCTGTCCTGGGTGGGGCCATTCTAAAAGTGACCCAAAGGCAGACAAAGTGAAAAGTCACGTTGTTAATTTTTAAAGTGACTTTAACCTTGAGGGAATGAACCTAGCAGCGATTTTAATCGCTCATATTATAACTCCAAAGATAAACAGCACAGAGGTAGTTCAATAATATATTGTCTGGATCCAGAACCATGATGCCTTTCTGCTCATCACACACCTATCCAAAAATGCCAGGTTCGTGTGATGGCACTAGCTCACTGAGACAATTTAGTGACCCAGGAGAGACATCATGAGGGCCTACACCCACAGAATTTTAGGTCGATCAGAAAGGTAAGATTTCAGATGTATAATGAGGGGGGGCTGGCCGTCAGCTGGATGCAAGATGTAAAGAAGAGAGGAATTCGAGAGCGACTGAAACATTTGGGTTGTGCGACTTGAAAAGAATGTACACAATGAGACAGAGGATGCAGTCGAGAGCATCCTTTGACACGAACAGGCAGAATGCTGCTTTGGCACGTGGGCCCTTTAGCTAGGCTGTTAAGGGCTACAGACATGAATGTAGAGCTCCATGGAAGACAGAACAAGTGATATTTCATTCCGTTAGAAAGGAAGATGTTCCCCTTCAACTTTAGAAGTACACTGAGTGAAAGAGATGAGAAGAGGAGCCCTCCATGCTGGCATTAGGTTCAGCTGTAAAAATAACTCAGAATAATAGAAGCAATATGTTGCTAGTGTGAACCCACAGCATCACCAGAGACGGAAGCGCCTAGTTTTCTATACCCCCCACCCGAGGGTCAACTCCAGGTCCAAGGTGGTTGTGGGAGTGCCCATCAGCTCATCTGACAGAAAGGGGGAGTGATCATGCCCAGTCTCTATTAGATAGCACATACCTTTGCACAAAAGTCAGTCAGGTACAAGGCAAGCAAATCATCCAGGTGTGCCGGGGATTTTCTCAGTCTCGTTTCTGAAAGTCTCACAACCTGAAAAGCCACTCTGTCCCTGGCAAACCAGGGCAGTTGGTCACCCTAGGGACATGATCATATCCCAAGACAAGAGGGACTAGGAGAGTTCGTAAGCTGTTGAACAAAGAACTCAGTGAAAACTGGGTTTTGTTCCTAAAAAGGGAAGAAAAAATGGGCAAGCCAGTAGCACATGGAAATGCGACAGGTATGAGGAAGCAACTAGCGATGCCTTCTGTAACAGTCAGCGATCGAGACTTTGGGGCACTTCAGTACTTAGAGATGATAAAGAAGAGAGGGCCATTAAGGAGCTTGGAAAACAGCATTTAAAATGGAGAAGAAAAACAGCAAGCGAAAGAGATTGCAATAAAAGAGCAAATTTCAAGAGGAGGTTTGCACCACATAATCAGACGCTGCTGATAAAGTCCGACAACCATCTCCCTGTTCAGTTGTGGCTAAAAACGTACACCGCCACAGAACTGGGGGTGAGGGGAGCTCTAAGAATCGAGGAAGAAGAAGGTTACCAAAGGCAGAGAGGAAGCTGGAAGAGGAGGGTCAGGGCAAATGGAAATGTGAGTTCCAATCTCACGTTGGAACTTCACCAACATCAACATTGGATCCCATGCTGGACCTAACCACAGGCCGGTGAGCTTTGTCTTTCTTCCAGCTTTTGCAGACATAAGTGACATATACCATTGTGTAAGGTGAAGGTATACAACACAATGATTTAATCTATGTATATGTTATGAAATGATAATCCCCGTAAGGTGAATACATCTACCACCTCACACACAGTTAGAATTTTGCAGGGTGGGGGTGAGAGATGTTAAGGTCTACTCTCTTAGCAACTTCCAAACATGCATGCCCCACACTGTTGTGAACTACAGTCCTCCTGCTGTACATTATCTCCCCAGAACCTAACTGTCTTATAACTAGAAGCTTGTACCCTCCGACCGCCTTCACCCAAGGAGATATCACCTCACACCCGTTAGAACGGCCGCCTTTACACAGGTGAGTGCTGGGAGGACGTGGGAGAAAGGGAATCCTTGTGCACTGCCGGTGGCAATGAAAATCGGTGCGACCGCTGTGGAAACCGGATAGAGACTCCTCGACGAATTAAATCCAGAACTGCCATATGACCCAGCTGTCCCTCTTCTGGTGTTTATCCAAAGAAATTAGATCAGGATCCCAGAGAGATTCATCTGTACCTCCCTGCACCTCACTGCAGCATTACTCACGACCACCGAGGCACGGAAACAAGCAGCTGTTTTTCCTGCTTGGGCACCGTCGGGGCTTCCATGCTCTCTGCGAACAGATTTCCTCTGCCTTGGAAACCCACTGTCCTGTGAGAGAGGGCTTCCCACGATTTAGGCGTTCTGTCTTGGCTGCATTTTTCTCCCTGGCAACCTCACGAAGGACTCGATCTGTGCCAGGGGTGGGCGCCCCTCACCGTCAACATCTGTTCAGTGAAGCTCAGGGGCTCCATTTTCGAGCAGTCCCGTCTACGATCAGAAGATTCCGGACGAGATGTAAAGAGGCAGAGAAACATAACGGCCGATAAAACATAACTTCACTGTGAAAACGGGACCCCCGACCTCCTATTCACTCCAGCCTGCTCACGCAGCTGCGTCGCCACTCCAAGTCCATCTTATCAGGACCTAGAGCCCATCAGCCGCCCCTGCCTTCCCCTTGTAAGCCAGCTTCCCGCTGCCTTCACGCCTCCCCTCGTCCTGCTTGGATTCCGCGGCCCATCCCATCACCCACACTCTCTTCTCCGTATCTGCCTCTCCCCCACTTTCCTGGCGAGTCTCCACCCTGCGAGGCCCGGCCACCCTGCGAGGCCCGGCCACCCGGCTCCTCCGCCCGGCCCCCGAAGAACCGCCCCCGAGCGCGTCTCCAGCATCTCACGGCGCTCCCTGTCGGCACGCCCGCCCGCCGGCCCTTCGCGGACAGCGCTGTGTTCTCGGAGGTCAGGCCACCCTCTTGGGTCGCCTGCATTTTAAACTCAGCGGATGATCCCACCTCCCGTCTTACAGACCAGAAGGAAGCCACCGAATGGGAACTTCTGCCACGGCAGCACAGCTACGAAACCCTCCCGGTGTGATCGGGGAGGCGGCTGTCCGCTCTCCCCGTGGGTGCAGAGCCCCCGGGTGATCCGACCGCCTTCCACCTGCCTGACGGGTGAAAGAAGTGAAAGCCTCTCCGGAGGAGGGGGACGTTACCTAGAGAGTCTGAAACTGTCAACATACCCTGTCCACCCTTTAGTCAAGAGTCACCGGGCATACCAGGTACATTCAATGATCACGAATCAGGAGAGCACACAGACAATACACACAGACCCACAGGGAGTCCAGGTATTTATCAGACATGGACTTTAAAATAACTGTAATATATTTAATCAAGTGGACTTTAAATCACTATTTAATAGGTAAGAAAAAAATAATGAAATAGGAAGCGCGCAATTTGAAAAAACCTCAATAAAATAGAACAGCAGAGAGGATTCGGGGCTTGTGAACTGGATGAACAATCTGACAGAAAGAGAGCACAGAGAGGTGAGAGGGTAGGAAGCGCCGAAAAGAGTTTACGAGGCGCACGGAACAGGTAGGTGGCCAGCTCTGACACGCACGTCTTGGGACTTCCGAAGGAAGCGGAAAGGACTGGACAGGAGCTGTATTATATAAGACTGCCTGAAAGACTCTACATGAGTGAGAAAAAACATCTAGCTTCAGATCAAAGTAATTATGTGAACCTCACGTGGGATAATAATAAGAAAATTATACCACTTTTTTTTAAAATGGGCAAAAGTTTAGCCCTGGCTGGCGTAGCTCAGTGGATTGAGCGCAGGCTGCGAACCAAAGCATCGCAGGTTCGATTCCCAGCCAGGGCACATGCCTGGGTTGCAGGCCATGGCCCCCAACAACCACACATTGATGTTTCTCTCTCTCTTTCTCCCTCCCTTCCCTCTCTAAAAATAAAATAAATAAAATCTTTTTTAAAAAATGGGCAAAAGTTTGAACAGACACTTCGCAAAGGAGAGCTCCCAATGGCAAGCAGGCACTTGGTCCGGTCGGCAAGGCCATGCCCGGTCTGCCTGGGCTCGCCTGTCGCACCCCGCTCCTTCCTGCTCTGCACCTCAACCCCAGGACCCCCCCTCCACCCCTGCAGCAAATCCAGACCCGCCTCCCAGGCTTTGCAGTGTGCCGCCCCACCTCCTCCGGGACCTGCTTCTCATCACTGAGACGCCACTGCTGATCGCCCACACTATTGTAGCTCAACGCCCCCCGTGTCTCGCTGTCCTGTCGCACTAGCACAATTCTTCGGAGCACTTTGCGCTATGTAATAGCAGCTTCTCTGTTTTTCTTTTTTAAGTGTCTCTCCACAGGATACCCTCTGTGCTGTTCTCTGCTACCTCTCAGGGCACAGAAGACCGCCTGGCCCATGACACGTGCTCAGCACCTGATGGGTGAGTAAATAAACGAACAGATACGTCACACTCATCACTGACGTCATGAGCTAAGACGTGCAATGGTCTCCAGAGCTCCATCCTTACACAGCTGTCCTTAGGATGTCCTCACTCTGTTCCGCTCACCTGTATCCCTGCGGACCCTGCTAGATTCCCTACCTACCCAATGACTGTCTTGAATAATTGTGCCACCGCTTATTTCTGAATTTTCCAAATTCACAAAACCTTAGAGCTTCATCATATTTTTTCTCACTTCACTTTATGTTCTAACCTACTAAAAATGAAAAGTCCAATGATTTGTTTCTGCATGAAGCTAAAAGCTCCTTGAAAACAGCTTTTATATCTGCTCCTGCACACAGCATTTTATTGAACAATCCTCATTGATTTACAGATCGCATGATAATGAATTTCACATAATAGAGGCAAAGTGGAAACATGGCCATGATGATTTATAAATTAAGGAAAGCAGGGACAGCAGAAGAGAGGCTGCACGCAGCTCCGTAGCTGTTCGGGACACGGCCCTGCAATCCTTTAAGGGATTATCCTCGTTTGATCGGTTCTGAAGCTCCTTTTCTACAATCTTTTTTTTTTTTTTTGCATCTCTTTCCCTCCATCTTCTCCCTGAAAACAAATGGGACCTGATATGCTGGTGGCTGTTAGTGTCTAACTGTCTTGGAACCACTTTCTTTCGGTTTCTTTTCAAAAGCATGCATTATCCTGGCTGGGCCAGAAAAGGAGAACGGTGGTGCCTGGCATCCTCTCCTCCCCTTGAACTGCCCCACACCTACCAATCCTTTAAGACGGGCTCGCTTCTTACCCGCCCTCCCTAAAGCCTTCCCTGGCTCCTCCGGTCCAGGCTGATCTTCTCCCAGCGTTTCTTACAGATCCCTCCTAATCCTGGGTGTACGGATAGGTTAGCCAGTTTTCTGCAAGTATTCACTGAGCAAATTATTTTTTAAATAACCAAGGCAATGTAGTATTCAAGAAGTAAGAAAATAATATACTCTAAATCTAGTAGAAAACCACTGTGTTTTAAGCATGTAAAAGAGAAAACTATAGAGCCCATAAAAAAATGGAGGATCAATAAATCAAAAATAAAATTTCAAAGGATGACACATGCGTGAAACCAAAATTGAAGGAAAATCAAAGGACACGGGGCTCAAAAAGAAGAGTGGATGACTGGTGACGTGTCACTTTAAAAGAGGCATTTAAAATGAGAGGGCTTACTGTGGGTTTGTTTTTTTTTTTAAAAGAAAAAGTGGATCGTGTATCAAGAGCCAAGATGACGCGGAACTCGGCTGGGACAGCACGGGAAGGACTAAACAGTGGAGCGCTCCCCTCACACAAAGGTGACGAGGGACACTGAATCAAAAGAAAACTGAGATGTGAAATACAAGCAAGTTCACAACACAGAGAAACAGTAAATTTAAAAAAAAAACAGCTAAAGGAAAAAAAACCCAAATCATTTATTGAAGGGCAAGGCAGAAAATAAGGACAATTGTATGAAGAAAAACACCCCTGTCTCTCAGGAGTGTAAAGAATAAAAACAGACTTTCCTGAAGAGACACTGGAAGGAACTGCCGTAAATCTGGTGAACTTTCTGGGACAAGAGAGTAAGGACGTTATTGACAGGGACAGGGCAGGGAGGCTGAGAGAAAGTAAAGCAGCTGACACACAGAAAGGGGACTGCAGATGACCTTGGAGGGAGACCCAAAGGGAAGGGCTCTCATCTGTGGGAGGACATACAGCAGCTGTACTGCCTGAAGCGGGGAAGCGTAGCTACTAGGAAACACACACGCGACGACACACATTGCACATGGAGTTAGAAGTGGCTGCAGGACACGTCCTGCGGACGAGGCAGGAACTTGAATCTGCAGGAGAGTCACTGGGAGGGATCACGATGCACTGGACTCAAACACGGTGAAGAAAGCACGAGCAGGAGAGGCAGAGCAAAGAGAAGACATCCAGAGTAATAACTAAAGCAAAATGCAGTCTGAGACTTACGAGATAGCCACGTAATGTTTCAGGGTTGTAGGGGAAGAGGGAGAGTAAGGCAGTTGGTACAAAAGGAATTTAAGATAAAGCACCTTACGGTGTTTGGGGGTGGGAGGGAGGCGAGGTAAGCGCTTCATGTTACAATAACAAAGTCATATAGAAGGCACACGCCCACATTAGATGACCAGGGTAGAAAGTCGAGATAGCTTCAGAATTCAGACAGGGACAATGGCCTTCTTAACTCACGGATGGGAAGGCGAAAGGAGGGGCAGGAGAAAGAGAGAGGGCAGATTGGCCTACTTCTTGGAGAGAGAAAAACAAACCCAGCCAGGAGTCAAATGAAGAAAGCTGGATTAAATAAATAAACACAATTTTTTAAAGTAGCAAAGGTATAAAAGAATGATGCTTTGGAAACCTGAAAAGATGTTTTGTGCATGTAAGCAGCCTACAAAATAAAACTTCAAATATGTGAAGAATAACAGGTTATAGAAAAAAAGCAATTTGGACCATATTGGGGAAAACAAAGCTTTCTCTACCTCACAGTATATATCCAATTCACTTCCAAGTGTGGTAAATATCTAATGGTAAAAAAAAGAAAATGTGATTTAAAAAAACACAGTGAATGTTTACCTGGTTCCAGGCATAAAAGGAGCTTTCTGAGAAGATATGTAAAAATACATCCACAAATTGACTAAAAAAATCTACATGGCAAAAAAATCACCATGAAGACAACTGTAATTGAAAAAAATAATTACAATTTCTTTAAAAGCACTCTGAAGAAATAGATGTAAGATTTAGTCATTGTTTTACTTAGCTGTAAAACCAAATAAACAGGCAAAAGCTGATCTCGGAACATGGTTCCACAGAGACCTGATATTTAAGAATAAAAAACACAAGCCACCTTCCATCCCCAGAGAAGATGAAGACAACTGCCAGAGATGTGTCCTGTACCAGGCAGAGAAAGTTGCAACGCTCCAGGGAGAATTATTATAAACGGCAGGTAGGAGACTTGCCTGGGGGGCAGAGAAGTTCATGACAATAGTTTATATTCTGTAATTTTTACAGGGCTGATGATACATAAGGCGCCCCACGCAGGCTGGAAAGCATGTGCTTGGGTTATCTAAGGAAAAATTCCCCGAGAGGCTCTGAGACCCCCTGCATAGGCTGAACTCGGGAGAGTGGCCATCGCGACAGGTGGTGGCTCTGATGAGCGAGCAAACTCAGTTGGGGGACCTGAAGGGCTGGGTCCCGGTGGCATGCGGCAGAGAGGAGGACTCCACTCAGCTAAGCAGAGACCCTTCAGAGACGCTTTAGAATGACTAGTCCATGATGAGGAAGAGCGACATCATTTATGCAAAGTGCACACACGCAGAGCTCTGGTTCATGCATCCTGATACGTGGGTGAATGGGAATGCGCTAAAAATATGAAGGGATAAAAATAATATGGGGAGTGGATATTAAGAGAGAAATTAAATTATAGACATTCAGGTGTCCTGAGGTTTACAAAATAGCAAAATGCAATCATCACCTATTAAATCTGAGTATTCTGCTGAAATGACACATCATTTCTATGTTGACTAAGAGCCAAGAAAACGTCTAAAGAGTATGCCCCCAAAGCGGGCAGACTGTGTGCGAGAAAATGATAGCTAAATACGTTTATTCTCAGTAAAAGGTAATGGCTCTGTGTTACAGAAAAAGAAACAGCAATAGACTGTCGAGATAATAGAGAATAGAAAAGTGATTTCCGACTCTTTGAGTGGAAGAATACGGTGCATTCCGCCTGCCGTTCCCAATGAAAAGGATGTTTGATAAGGCGGCAGAAGAAATAAAATGCGTAGAAACCGTTACCCCACAAGGGCAGGTGCAGACCCACACTGTATGTTCTGTCTACAGCTTGGGACTCCCACATACAAGAATACGACTACACAGAAGTGGCGATAAACTTTAGCATGAGAAGAGAAATGGCAACTCATCAGTTGTCGAGCAGAAAGGACCATATATCTTGAGACAAGAAGGAAAAAAAAGTGATGGTTTCGTACACCGAGGACAGAAAAGAATTGTCTGAACTTGAGCAGACTTCATTGAGAACCCTATGCTGACAGATAAAAGGAAGGATTTGCCTGTGGGGCCGTAGCGCTAATACTAATACTGCTGCAGAATGGCCTCATGGGGGGGATGGGGTTCTTGGGCGGGGGGTGGGGGGGGGCAAGGAAGGACAGCCAGGAGGAGAGAACTGGCCACTCACCATGAAAGAGGCCCTGGGGAGAGAAACAGAGACAGCAGAGCAGTTCTGCCCTCGTTCGAAAATCAAGAACACAGGGCGCTAGTGAAAATGCCTGAAAGACGGCAAGGCGCACGGCGTACAGAACAAAGGAAACTCTGGATGTACAACAGGGAACGCTTTGATCTTCAGACACGACGTGAGAAATCCGAGGATACCCACACGAGGAGATAGGGCGCGCCAGACTCACAGAGAGAAGAAAGGAAACATCACCCTCCTGGACTGTCCACTGGGAAGGGGAAGATAAACTTCTCAGGCTGAGAAACCTTAATGCTTTTTGTAGAAAAGGGAGCAAAACTTTTAAAAAAGAGTTCTGAGGGCAGGTAGGGGAGATGAAATTACAAGTAAACAAAGTAATAAAAGAGTATAAAGGAGAGTATGAAATATAATAAAGTTAAATAGGTAACAGCTAACATGTATAGGAAGAGACCTACCTATAGGGTACTACCTATATGCAAGAATTCTCAAGATCAGTTTCCCTCGTAGGGATGGGAATGAGACCAAAAAAAGACGTGATAGTCAGAGAAACAGAGAGAGAAAGCCAGCCACCCCAGGTGAGTGGCCAGCCTATTATAAACACCAACTGAAAATAAGGAAGATCTGTCATACTTGAGTGGAATTTAATATATTGGGATGGGAAATATTTTTTCTAAAGTTGAGACTCTTCTGTGAGTGAAAAAGAATGTTAAGTTTTTCTAGGCTTCACAATTGATCACAAAAGCCATGTGGTCTGCCGCAGTTTTTATTTAGTGGCAGGGAAGAAGTGTTCTTGGTGAATATACAATGTACATGGAGAGTGAGACCAAAATAACATTGCACGTTAATGATATCCCCAACGCTGTGCACCTGCAGCAGACCAGTTAAATATACTGGCTGTTGGCGTGAGCACTCAAGGAGAGGCCTGCATCCACCTCTGTGCATCGCTGCGCCCACACTCTGGTAGAAGGCTGGCAGTGAGTGCCACAGCAGAGAGAACTAAGCACAAGGTAAACTTTCAGGCACTTATGATCCACCGAGTAGTCAAAGTACACATTAAAAATGGGAGACTGACAGAGGGACAAATAACTTGTATCATAAAGCAGAGTGAGAAGTAGCATCATCTCTTGTGATAACTGTGATCAAACCATTCAAAAGAGGCCCCAGATAGAGGGATGCAGAGCACAACTCCTGGAGCAGCCTGGGAAGATCGCAAGGGGAGAAAGTCCAGGAGCTGAACCTGGAAGGAAAGGGGTATTTCATCCGATGGGAAAGGTAAAGAAGCAGGGATCAGAAACTCTGAGTAGAGAAACACTTACAGCACAAACAGATAAGGGTCCCACTCTGGGCAATAACAGTAAGAGAAAGAAAAAAATAATAATAATGACTGAGTACTTTCTCTGACTGCCAGCCAGCCTGGAAATTCCATCGTGGACTGTTGTGGTGGAAGCCCTACAATTAAGGCTCAGTGTCATGTGCTGCTTCGACATCTGACACATTGGAAGAGCCTCGCATGGCCTGAGTTCCACTCCCCCCCTGGACAAGGTGCCCTGGATGGGCCAGAGTAGGGGGTTTCAGTTCTCCCTGCCCGAGTCTGCATAACCATTCAAACAAGGCAGTTACACCTGGAACCAGGAGCCACGCTCAGCCCTCCTGATCCTGGGAAGCAGCCTCCCACAGCCCTGGCTGCCCACCGTTCCTGCGTGCAACTGCCACGTGGCCCCATGTGCCGTGTGGTGTCGCTCTCCCCCAGGCGATGAGCATGCATCACTCCAGCAGGAATCCATCCCTCCCTCATGGGGTGAATAGGAAGCAATCAAAACATCTGCTGAAAACACACCAAAACCAAACCAATGCTTTGACCTTCTTCTACCAACTGAGTCAGATTCTCTGCAAGGTAAGGAAGTGGGGATCACATTTCTTAAACACCGCCCCCCCGCACTTGATTCTGAAGTACAAACTTGAACTACTATCTAAAGGAACAGACACACCATGCCTTTCATCCTCGCCTTTGTGCTGTGCAAACAAGGACACCCCTTCAGCATGGTGGAGCAAGAAGATAGAATTCTGGGTCCCTGCAATCGGGCTGGTCCCTCAGACCAGCTTAGCGTTTTACATGAGACAGAAAATGTCTGTCATTGCCCAGTGTGCTTTTAGGTCCCCTTCACAGCAGCCAAATCTGTGTCTTATCTTAAAAACACAGACTTTGCTCCTGCTTCCATTCCTGGTACTTGCTGAGTGTTTAATAACAGAGAAATTCCTTGATGCTCTTCCACTGAACTACTTAATCTTTAAAAGTGGGTGCAAAAAAAAACAACCCTAAAACAGATGCAATTATTATTTCACACCTATTTAAGGTGTAATAATAGCTAAAGATTCTAGAGCAAGTGGCCAATTACTAGTGAACTAAAAATTTAAAAAAAAACTATTCCATTTTAATTTGTTTAAACTCCACAACCAACACTCTGCAACTGATCATGTTCACACCCTACAAACAAGGAAATTGGATCACAGAGAAGTTAAGAGAAGTCCTTGAGGTTATGCAGATGGTATATGGTAAAGCTCAGATACTGATGCAAACATACCAGCTTCGAGTGCTGGTCTTTTATCAATTACACTATCCTGAGGATCAATTAGATGAGAATTAATATATGAAACTGCCTATTAGCATGTCTATCACAAAGGAGGCATTAAACAACTCTTTCCTCCTCCCCTTCTTCTTCAAATCAGCCCTCAGCAAACTTAAAAAAACAACATTCACAGTAAGAGTTTCAGTCCTGAAAAAAGAATTTAAATATGGATGCCCCAAGGACAAAAAAAACGTCACAAACGGAATGCACACCGAAAAGAGATGTCCCTCCCTAAACACATCAAAGGGGAAAGGCTGTCACATACCAGACACACAGACAGGCCAAGACATCCTGGCAGGGTGGAGAGAAGAACGCACCCGGAATGGGTGGCAGTAACAGAGGAGATGCTTGCACACAGAGGAGGGGCGTGACTGACCCGTGTGTCATTCAAGACGACACACGGGAGGTGCTGCAGGGGAACAGTGATTTATCCAAGGAGTTAGGAGGTAAAATGTGGAATGTTTTACTGTTACTGAGACAGATGCTGCCTTGTGAGTAGCTCTTTCGTGTCTGTTCACCCGGCTTCCTCTGTTGCTTCCAGGTTCGGAGGTGGGGCCGAGGAATTAGGAGGAAGCCTCTTGAGGCCTTCCCATCCTACTGGTATTCCCCTTGCTCTTTCCAAATGCATTTAATAATTCAACAAAATGTGTTTTTCAAATCTGTTAAGGGTAGCGGCATAATCGTTATGCCAAGAAGCAACAAACAAGGCCAGAGAAATAAAAGCCTCCAAGTTAAGTTCAGGAAGCACAAACAAAGGAATTCTCCAATAAATGGTAGCGTGAACACCCTACGGTCTTGGCTTTCAGACATGACCGCTGTGTCTTCTTCTTCGTCCGTCTCATGCGTGTACTGTTTACTGCAAGTGAGTTCATCTCTGCAGGTCTGCTCTTAGAAGGTGTCTGGCTCAGATCCACAGTGAAGGGAGGACCAAAAAAATCAGTGAACTACTACACTAATTATGGGTCCGAGGTACCCTGAGACCTTCAAAATCCCAAACCCAAATTATTTTCAAAATGTATTTTATTAATCTACAGAATGATAAATGTCTATCTGATGAGAAGCTTCAAAGGAAGTTTTCATTAACTCTGCTTCTGTAGAATGTGGGTGAGGACCTGCCACAGATTGGACCTTTTTTAATTCCTGCCTGTGCCCTCAAGGTGACAAGAAGCTATTGCTTGAAAAATCCTATTCACGAGAAAGCACAGAATTTGGAAGTGTGCTTACAGGCAAGTTACCCAGCATTTCGGTATCTTAAATTCCATCTTCTGTAACATCAATATCATAATAGTATATACAACACTGAGTCTTTATAAGAATTAAATGCATTGAAATCTATAAAGTGCTTAGGATGATATTTATATGTACATATTTGATATTACTTTATTATAACAGACCTACTATAACTGTGCCCTTAGCCTATTGCTGGTAAGAGCCAAAACCTAAATAAACAGGACATTTATTCTTTAAAAAAATTAAATGTCAAGATACTGTGTTTTCCCTATCAAATTAGCAAAGGATTGAACAACGGTGAAAATACTGCTGTTAAAAACATATGTAGTTGAATCAGCATTTGTCACTGTGCCAGCACATAACTACACTGGTGCAACCACTTTAGAAATTAAGACATTATTCTGCCATATTTTCATGGAGAAGAATGGAAGAAAATATACCAAAGGAAAACCATGGTTACAGCCACGTAGCATACATCCTAGAAGCATTATTTTTATTTGTACAAAAATGGTCAGAATACGATCCTAAAGCACCGACACAAGTACCTGTAACACAAGGTACAAATTTAGAGACGTGAGAGAGACAGCTGAGACACTCTCAGGATTTAGAGTTGGAAATGCCGCTTCCAAGGGAAAGTAGCTACGTCAAGTTCAGGTAACGGTGGCATTTGTACAGCTGGGATTTAGATTGTCAGAGAATGAATGTAGGAGCGCATTTGGTACCACGAGAAAAACAACAGGTACAGGGCTGGACTGTGCAGAATTAGGAACCAGCAAACCCTGAAGACAGCTAGCAAAGTCTACAAAAGGGCATTGTTGGTGATATCCCAAGTCGTAACAGGAATATTACACGCACCAATCAGGTTTCATGGGGGCTATGGTAAAAATAAAAAAATAGATGAAAATAAAATTTTAAATGAGGCAAAACGGTGTTTTCTTTCTTACTAAGGTTTTAAAATTATAAGATTTCCAATAAAAATCCCAATTTCTGGAACCGCTGCCCCGAATATTGGCCAGAAGGGGCCGTGTCTCCTTCAAAAAGCACGAGCTGGCCTGGTCACCGCCCCTACCTACCTGCGCGGACCGCCGATTCCCGCCCTCCAGAGGTCGACCTTCCAGAACCTTGCAGTCGGGGTCCCACGAAGGCCTTAGAAGCCCGCTGAGCACGGGAGCAAGTCGTATTTCAAGACTATACTGCAAGGCATTTCTTTAATAAAACAGGTTTGAACAGCAAGGATTTGAACTGCGCAGGTGGGCTACACGCAGGGGGGGGGAGGTTGTTGCTGCCCCGCCCCGCCCCGCCCCGCCCCGCCCCCAATAACTACAGTCCAGTCCTTTCTATCTGAGGTTTTGCATCCGCTGATTCAACCAACAACAGATCAAAAGCAGCATTTTTGCATTGTCAACGGCAGATTCCCAGCTGCGAATTCCCAACTGTGAAATAAAAGAGTATTTTTGCTTTCCCAACCACAGATTCCACACCGGGGGATGGGTGGAAGAGACTGTTTTCGTTTCGCAGTTGGTTGAGTCTGCGCATGGGAAGGGCCCACTAGACGAAAGTGAGGGGTGGGTTTTCGACCCGGTGAGGCTGGCGGGACACCTGCGGTTGTTCGAGGGTCAAATGCATTGTCTCTGTAGGTTAAAAAAATAAAAAATAAATAAAAAAGATGTGTGCATTCAGTGGTTGGTACCAGGGCAGGTCACGTCCAAAAGGTGGCGCAGGGGCACGTGCGCTGCGTGGCACAGAGCGCTGCAACAGCTGATCTTGTTTAAGGGATTGTTTTTTTCCAATCTGACTGACCCCTTAGAATAACTCAAATGTTTTATTTCTCTCCTCTCTTCTCCAGACCAACACTTTTCCCCCCTTTTCTTATTCTAAGCATCATTAAACCGAAATACCGCTGTTCCTTCTCACGGACACCTGTCCTGAGTTTAATTAGTGTCCGTGGTATTAGCTTAGTCCTTTTTCTGGTCTGTGATGCCACCGCTCTCGGACATGTATGAGATTAGTATGTTTCTCCGTGTTCTTTTGCGTCCTTTATTCCTTTAAGGTCTCAAGCCCGTTGTTAAATTTTTTGTTGGGTTTTTTTTTTCCATTTTCATGTTTAACCCTTATGCTCTCGGAGTCTTTTCTTCAAAGCAGCTGATCCCGGACTTGTGTCCCTGAGATTGGATAGTTTCTTTAAAGAATCTAGTTTATTTTTGCAATGTGAAAGGATCTCTACGTGAAAAGATGAAATGTTTGATTCTCTCCTTGAAGACAGGAGTCTGCATTCCATAATGATGACAATAGGAACATTTATTGTTTCTCGTGAGCCAGACCCTTTCCTTAGTATTAAAGGTGTAGTAACGTATTTACAACCGTTTAAGCTTCACAATTTAAAAAGTAGATGCTATTTTTCCCCTCCACCTTGCACAGGGGAGGGACTGAGGTATGGAACCCCCGGTCACACTGCCATCACACACAGCCACCTGGGAGCAGAGCCAGGCTTCCCAGGCCGGCAGGTGGGCTCCCGCATGCGCCTGTACCCGCCAGGCCATCTGCCTGCCGCCTGTCCCCGCCCCTCTGACCCCCACTCACAGCCCGGCTTCCGGGACAGCAGGGCCCGCGAGCACTCCCTGGCTTCGGTTCAGTTTCACTTGAAAGTGCTAAGATCAGTGTAAAGGTCAGACGGAAAAAAACGGAGACTGTGAATGCTTAGCTCTAGTTATCATGGCAGAATACATGATAAAAGATGTTCTATTAAGCCCTTATCTGGGGCTTTCATTTGCACAGTCTGTCATTTTTTACTCACACATAACCCTTCAAAGTGTAGATGTAAAATAGGAGATCCTTATATCGCAATTGTCCTTTAATCAAATAGATACCCTGTTTTTCAAAAGTTGAAAAGAACACGATATAACAAATGCCCATTTTTTTCCATCACCCCAGATCCGCTCTGGTTAACATTTTCTTTTTCTTGCATGGTAAAATTAATGAACCAATGAAGATAAAGGTGCAGTGCCTTTTAGTGAACACAATTCTTTTTTGTTTTTTTCTTGGCAAGATCGAGTTTTCATTGATCTGAGAGCTGGTCCGTTGCCAAGAGTGAATCCCTCTCTGACCAAAGATGAATCTTCCCTCATAACTCACCACCCACCTAAATAACATACAGAGGGAGGCATCGTGTCTAAAACTGTTTTTGCCATCGCCTCGTTAAACTCAGCTAACCAAAGCTGAATCATCTTTAAACATACTGGTTTATAATGTTATTAATTTTCCCATGATCCATTAGGATAACTCCATGACAACCTTTTTTCAACCTGGCAAATACTTCCACCTGAAATATTATTTATAAACCAGTATCTCCCAAAGCTACAGTGCTGAAGACCTTGAAATTTCTCCTTGTTTTTGCTATAAAATGTTTTTAAGATTTCAAGATAGGTTTCCAAAGAAATTCTCTACAGAAAGCCCAAAAACCAATCAGTGTTCTTTAAGCCTCATACCAGTCAACAAAATCCTTTACTCCTATCTGCTGAATTAGCACATCTGTGAGGAGCTGAGCTTAATCTTTTCATCCTCTTTCATATTGTCTGCCTTTGTGAAAAGATCTTTAAAGTATATAACCTTTACACTTTCATCCGCTCCCTGTTTTTCTATTTCCAAAAGAATGCACCAAATATCCTATTCCCGGCATTTTCTGCAGCTATTAGCTTCTGAAACCTTTGTCCCACCTGACTGTGTAACCACTTCACTTACAAGAATATAGCAGGTCCTCAAAGAACATAGTATTCTTCAACGTCATTTTAGTATAACATTGATGAGAAAATAAGAATCGATTCCCAGTGGGATCTCTGTCTGTAAGGTGTTTGCATGTTCTCCCCATGCCTGGGTGGATTTTCCTGGGTATTCCAGTTTCCGCTCACGCCCCAAACATGTGCACGTGCTGCATTGTCCTGATGGGAGTGACCCTGCAGAGGAAGAGCATCCTGTCCAGGGTGGGCCCCCCCCCCCGGCACCCCGAGCTGCAGGCAAAGCTTCGGCCACCACGACCCTGAACTAGAATCAGAGGGTTGGAGAATCATCATCTTACTCCTTTGTATTCATCTTTCTTAAATGTGTGTATAGCTCACATGTGTTTCAGTGTTTAACATTAGAAATGTTTTGGGTCTGCATTTAGAAGTTTGGTGATGAATTTTTGACCACAAATAGGACATAGGAACTTAATTCTTGTTTCTATTATTAGTCTGGGGCACACTTGGCTTTGTTATATGTCGTGTTGCTTAAAGTTTCTGTTTCCAAGAACTTATCATTAATGACAACTTACTACAGGATACTTCCTCTTTGCTGGTGTGGCGGGGGTCAGGGGGTAGTAGTAAGGTGTACCTACATAGCGTATACCAGATGCCTAGATCCAGCAGGATTTTGACATTCTTGGGCCACCAGGCTGTGTACAAGCAAACATCAGTGCACTTAAACTTGTACAATGTTACATAAATATTTGCTTTCATTTTTTTATATAAAAACTATGCTGTCTTTAGTGCATCTTTATTCAGCTTGTGTGAAAATCAACACTATTTTTATCACAATGGTCTCAGATCCACATGTATAAACAAACACATTATAATTTGGAGCTGTAGGTGAAAATAAAGGCTGTGATAACCACCATTCTGTAGCAAAATGTGTCAAACACTACTGTATTTGTCACATTATGCAAACAGAGGCAGACACATATCAAAAAAATGGCATAGGCGAGAGCTCATAAAGCAATCAATAGAACTATCCAGTTTGTTACACAAGAATATGACCACTGAGTTTGAGAAAACAAACTGACATTAAGTAGTTAAAAATATCACTATAGCTATGAAATGCAGATATGACCCTAACACACCCAGACGCACCCATTGCAAACCAGCACTGGCGTGTGCAGTCACCTGCTGCTCACAGGTTACATATCGCCTATGAGGGAGCCTTTTGCCATTATTCACATATAACCCCTAATTCAACAAAATCGTCCCTTTGGAGGCAAAGGCCTAGTTCAGGCACGTTTCACGGAGGAGGCACTGAGCCAAGATTTTGTGTCCTGTCTCTAACGAGGTTAAATGGCATCATCTCTGACCTACTGACCCAATTTTCTGTAAGATGCTGTGTCATTCTTTCTCACATCCACAAGTGAGGTAGCTGCTGGCCCCCCGTTGGGAGGCTGCTGCTGGTCTCACTTGATACCTTCGGGAGGAAGAGGAGTGGGTGACGCTGATACAATTGGCTCCCAAGTTTCCCTGAAATCTGGAAAAGCCCGGGACCTACCCACGAATGAGGCGACCTGTCTCACAAGCAGTTCTCGCCCTCCCAATGCCACATCCACTGTGCTTCTGAGTTCTATTTCCTCCACCTTAGTGGGACCTACATACCCGCCCACGTCTGTCACTGCCCCTACGGACATGCCCACCCTGCGCTCTCCTTACCGGAAAGGCCCATGGACCCTCGGCATGGAAATCCCCACGGGGATTATTGCTTGGCCTGAAAGCAAGCCTTTGCTTCCAAGGCACTGATTTGCAGGACCACGTTACAGAGGACAATGCAGTTAGTGCGGCTCTCTGGTCTACACCACGCAACCCCCTCAGGTTTATCAATTCTGACACTGGGGAACACGCACGCTCGGGGAGGTGCCCCCAGGTGTCCCACATCCAGGTGCATATCCTCATGCAGTCTGAGCATGTCCAGGGATCTCCTCCAACTGCGTGCCTATGTTCTTCCAGAACGTGCCTCTTATCTAGGAATCTAACGACGTCTCCAGTGACCTTCAGAGAAGCCCGAGGTCACGTAGCTGTCTCGCTAGGACTTCTCCGTCCCTGAGATGGGAAAACCACTCACCCCAGAGAGCTTCTAACACACACTCATTAGGTTGCACGGTCCTGGGTTACTCACATTGATCAGGTTCTCAAAGGCTAAATCTTACATTAGTGGAGAGTCAAACCATATTTTTCACTCAATTATGTTTCCTAATGGGCACGCTCCACAGGCCCTTACCTGACTTTCTGCTCACCAGCCTTTTCTAATCCGTCTCCATTTTTCTAGTCCTGGAAACTCTGCACTCAGTTTAGCGGTCCACGCGGCACGTCTTTGGAGCCCTCTGAGAGGAAACTCACTATGTGCAACTATAAAACAGTGTCACGGGGTTTTTTCCTATAATTCTGACACACATCTGGTTTCCTGCACCCCTGAGGATTCTCTGCATCAGGATACACACTCCCCGCCCCATCACACAGCATTGTTCCTTTTAGTTGATCTCATAGTGTCTGCCGTGTTGTCCCAGTTCAGTACCAACTGGGCCATGCTCTTGACTTCTTAGTAATTCTACGCTTTTCAAACCTTATTACATAAAAGTGACAATGTCGAATAACATAAAATGTAATTTGCATGAGAAAGTAATATCGACCAATTGGGTAATGGCCCACTTTAAATAATATCACTCCAATTAATTGGTAAGAATTTCCAACATTATATTTTTATTCCTAATTCATGTAGTTAATCTGACGTTTCAAGAAGTCATATACCATGATGTCTTGTCAAATATCCTTCCAGCCAAGCCAAATAACATTCACACTGAGGGACATATTTCAGATGTATTAATGTAAATTCTTTAGTAGGCAAGGAGAAAAAAGGGAGAGAGAGAATAAGAGAGGTAGATATAAATGTATAGGTATTTTATTTTTTTTTTTCAAAGATTTTATTTATTTATTTTTAGAGGGCAGGGAAGGGAGGAAGAAAGGGAGGGAGAGAAACATCAATGTGTGGTTGCCTCTTGTGCGCCCCCTACCCAGGGCCTGGCTCAAAAACCAGGCAAGTGCCCCAACTGGAAATCGAACAGATGACTCTTTGGTATGCAGGCTGGCACTCAATCCACTGAGCCACGCCAGCCAGGGCGAAGTATAGGGATTTTTAAAAAATATACCTTATCATGTGCTTATTCCCTGAGCTTAGCCTCTCAAGAACATCATCCGGGTTGAGGAAGTCATTGCTGTCCCAGGGGTGCCGCCGGGACCGGGTGCTAATACCATCATGCTTTGCCCGACAGCCTGGCAGGGCCCACGTTATCCAAGATCCTGGAACGTAAGTGAATGGAAGGGGGAAAAGGCAAAAGGAAAAACTTAAACAGTGGAAAGATATAAAAACCAATCAAAACCCAAAGGAAAACAACTTCGGTTCAGCCCACCGGGGATGCAAAACCCTGGTGAGGTTCGGACTGTGTTCACAGCAGGTAGAACCACCCCTCACAGCCTTGCTCGGGTTTTGTTCCTGTTTTGGGTGAGGTCTTGAGTTTCACGAACATGTTTTAATATGTTGAAACCGGGAAAGTTGTTATGTAGCTGCCAACAGGAAAAGTTTGCATCAAGGAGGTCTTAGACTACAACAAATACGGAACAGATTAAGATGAGTCGGGAGGAAAGAATGGCTTCTACGAAAGAGGTGGATGCATTTGCTCCTTTTCCCTTAGGGTTCTGGGAATGGACGTTCCAGGTAGAAATAGAAACAATGTCTGCAGCTGGTGTTCCTTTTCCTGAGTTTACTTCCAGCCTCAGAGAATGAAGTGACGTCAGGTTTTCCAGCTAGAATATGATCCCAACGCCTTTGCTTGCCTTGTATGTCCCCTGCGTGAAAGGGCTTCATGTTTTTATACGTTAGGAAATCGGAACTGTCGATACTACCCTAGCTGCTTGTTACCTGCTCCAGGGCTCGGAGGGGCTTTCCAGGCAGGGAGAGTGGGCATGCCCTTCCTTCCTGGAGTCCACGGTCGGCACCCAGACCCTCCGTTCTGTTAGCGTTGGCAGCTCTCGTACCAAAGGAAGAATCCAAAGTTTAACTGATCCGATGACCACGATCCTATCAGGCAGGAGACTGTGCCAAGAAGGGGGCGGTGTGTATGGCCACACCTGGAAAGCGGAGCCATCCTTCAAACCCTCCTTCTCTCGGCAGACACAGAAATAGAGATCAGAGGTAGAGGCGGGGGGTAGGGGGACAAGGAGAGGGAGAGGAGGAGGAAGAAGGACACCGAGGAAATGAACATAATCCAAGCGCTGGCGGTGTGCATTTGAGAAAGGGCATCTCGTGCACGGTATAGTGAGTATGGAGACCACTGTTGTATCATAACCCTTCAGCTTGCCACAGGACTAGACCTTGATTATTCCCACCACGCAAAAACTGGTAATTATGTGAGATGATAAAGGTACTTGCTATCGCTAAAATAGCAATTGGGTTTATGTGTGTGTGTGTGTGTGTGTGTATATATTAATATGTAAATATATATATATAATCAATATATTGTATTACTTAAATCTCCAGAATGTAATATGTCAAATATACTTCAAGTAACGAGATGAAAGGCCTTCCCCCACCCCTTACCCTATTGCCTCTCCAACCTGCAACGCTGTGGTCCAGAGCAGACACTCTTCTTCCCACAACCAAGGCGTTCTCATTACATGTATACTCTTTCCCACTCTATGGTACTTGGGGAATCTCAGTTTCACCAGGAGAAGGTTCCATTCCTGCAGGAACCTCGGTTGTCTGCAGACCCAAGTTCAGACCTCAGAAGTCTCTTCTGCACCTGACGTCACCTCCTCGTGGCCTCAGACCCAGCACCCGGAGCGGTGACAAACTGCGCGTGTTTCTCTGTGCCCGGCAGCCCCTCTGCTCAGCTGTCCCTTTGCGTGAGCATCACGGTGAGGGGAGCCCGTGCCTTTCACCTGGAAGTCCCCTCTGCCTTTCACACCCTTGGAAAGGGTCTGTAGTTTCACATGCCAATCCTCTCCTCTGAAAAAATAGCTATTGACTCTTTCCCCTTTATGCCCCTAGAACATGTGGGCTGTGTGATTTTATTTTGTGTTCCCTTTAGTGTCAAGGGGGTTTCTTTTTTATTGACTACAGAATATGCATGTTGAGGTCCGTGGTGAAAAGGTCTGACATGCATGCATGCATGCGTGCATGTATGTATGTAATACATGACTGCTGTATGAAGATATCATTTTTTTAAAGCTCTCTTAGTTACTCAAAGTTAAAGGAAATGTGGCTAATAAAAGTACACTGAATATTTATTCTGTTCACAGTTCTAAGCTGGACACATGGTAAAGAAGATGAACTTGGACAACATGCATTCTCTTTAAGTCGAAATCTCTTCAGCTCTTTCCTGTCTGAGCAGACTCGGTGTCTCCCCAGCTGCCAGGGAGCTTCTGCAGCAGCCCGGCACCCACCGAGCGCTCCCAGGGAGAGCCGCATTTGCAGCCTCAGCACTTCCCTGAGACCCGGGGAACAGAAACAGTGACTTCAGACCTCGCACACGGGAGCCCGGGAGCCCGGGTGTCAGAAAGCCTGTTTCCCGCAGCTTCGGAGGAGAGTTGGTGGCTTGGCTGGCAGGTGGCTCTGGCCCAAGGTACTCAGGGGTCCTTTATAATGAGAGGAAGCCCACAGCCATCGCCCGCCTCCTCCCAGACACAGCGAAGCAAAAAAGACAAATCCCGCCTCTATTTACAAGACGTTGTCTTTGTATGTGAGTTATTTGGTTCATTTAAAATGTGCTAGAGTTGTGTTTTATTTTGATTACATTTGAACAAAAAAATTCCCAATGATATGAATAGACAAACTCTGGTCCTAGACACTAGGACTTCCCAGCAATGAATATGTAGGAAGAGATTTTTCTTCCCTTCAGAATTAATACGTTAGAGACCCATCTTTCATTCTGAGCAAAACTCAATTTATTTTAGAGTCCATGCTGGCTTTTCTCCGCACTTCTATCCAGTAGAGAGTAAGCAGCGACTCTTCTATAAATTCCCCTTCAAATTCTTGGTAGATCAGTGAAGATCAAAGTAGAGAGAATTTAGAAAATCCCAGCCTGGCATTGAAGGCATGCTTCAGGAAAGGGTGAAAATAGACAGTGTGAAGTTTATAAAAAAAAAAAAAGTAACTTTTTTCTTTCCTACATGCAAAGTGGCGAATACAGACTCTGTGTGGAATCTGTGAAGAACAGAGAATCAGAAAAGAACTAAATTCCAGATGCAGGTTTGACAGTTCCAGGCTGGGAGACTTTGGGGCTGGTTTCTTCGTTCAGAACCTAAGGACATCGGTAGCACCACTGAGTGAACCTTTGGGACACCTTTGCGGAAATAAGCCGATGACGCCCAGCCATGCGTAACCTAGACAAACTCCAAGTGCTGTTTATCCCAGGAATGCAAAAGCTGTTCTAGCATGTGGAAAGTCAATGCACATCATATATGTCCATGCATGTCATACTGTCACCATGGCATGGTAATATGTAATAACAAGTTATGATGTTGGCATTATGTGAAGCCTACAAACATCTAAGGCAATAGAAATTAAAAATGGTTCTTCTGGGGATAAAAAAGGTCAAGGGATTTGAGAAGTATAGATTGGCAGTTACAGAAGAGTCATGTGATGTAAAGAATAGCACAAAGAATCTAGCCAATAATACCGTGGGGTGCCAGGTGGGTACTGGGAGTATTGGGGGATCACTCTGTAAAGTATATGATTGTCTAGCCACTATGCTATACCCCCAAAACTGACACAGCATAATACTGAATGTCCACTATGATTGAAAAATAAAATTTCTGGAAAGCATGTTTCCTCTGGGGTTGTAAGGAGTTCACATTGATTTCAACAGGGCGCCAGGCAACTCTCTGGAATAAGGGACATATGGTATGTGTCGTGTGGGGTGATGGTTACGTGGGTATATGCAATTGTCAGAAGTATCAACCCAAATACTTTGGGTTATTATGAATGAGAAATACCTAAATTTCAAAAGCAATATGTATAAAATTTAAAGTGTATATATTTCAATGAGTAGATAAGGTTCTTAACACTGTCCTAGGTACATAGTAAATTGACTCAGAGCTTAACAGAAGGCTGTCAAAACCAGTGACCAAAATATTTTATTTTTAAAAGATTTTATTTATTTATTTTTAGAAAGGGGAAGGGAGGGAGAAAAAGATGGAGAGAAACATCAGTGTGTGGTTGCCTCTTGCTCGCCCCCTACTGGGGACCTGGCCCGCAACCCAGGCACGCCCCTTGACTGGGAATCGAACTGGCGACGCTTTGGTTCAGAGGCCGGCACTCAGTCCACTGAGCCACACATGCCAGGGCCAAGAAGTGGGCTTGCACTTGTCGTGAATACGACAACAAACAAACGAAACCCTGAATGGAGGACAGAGCTCATAGACCCAGTTCATCTTCAGCAGTCACCACCCATGTGCTTTTATGATCATTGTTTAATCTCTCACGAAGTGGAGGTCACTGCCTTCCTCCTCTGCACAACTTCGGGCGAAGCTGACGTGAGTGCTCAGACCAAGTGAACATGCTAGGAAAACGTTAGGGATCATTAAGATGAGCAACCCCCACACTGGGTGTCAGTTGTGATATTTGTTCTTCTCTCCCTGCTCCGGTGGCTACAGAGTTCTGAAGAAGTAAGTAGGAGCTAACACATTGCCTCCCAAGGAGACAGCTGAGCTTGCCATCCAACCCAACAGGCTTTATTTGGGGCGGGACACCTTCAATTTGCTCCTGGCGTCAGTGCGAGGTGAGCCGAGGTGAGCCGCAGAGAGGAACGTGTGCTCCCAGCCAGCCTCACCCATGCCCAGTGAGAGTCAGCCTCCACCAATGAGATGCTGTGGGAGTGATCAGGCCCCAGCCCGTCTACTTTTCTGATTGGTCAGGATGCAGCCTCTCCCCGGAGGGCAGCTGGGGAAATCACATTTGTTTGTTTGTTTGCTTGTTTTGTTCTAGTGAACACGCCCTTTTCAGTTTTCATCCCATTCCTCGTCCCCAGTGCGTGAAGTTCAGCTTTAATACTTGGAGCATGGGGGACCTGTACAAACACGCAGGACAAACTAAATCCCCTCATTTCTTTCCCTTAATAAATTTTCTTTCCCAAGAAAATTAAAGTTTTGTACATGTCCAGCCTTAAAACACTTTATCCAAATCGACCCAAAGAATTTCTTGAAGTATCATTTGATTGAATACAATTCTGAAACATAAAACTGAGATGACTTCTTAGATAAAAACGATGGTAAGAAAAGGTGTCACAGACAAAACTGAACTCCTATCTCTAACATACTCTCTGCACAGAATGATCTAGGGGGGAAAAAAACCCAGGTCTGTATGAAGTTCTTTGGGAAAGTGAGTTACAGAAATGATACCCTCCTTAATCTCTGTTCACGAGCACAGAGTGGTCACATGTGAGATTCTAGCTCAGGTCCTTTTTGCAAAGGACTGAGGCCAAACTGAACATGGAATGTTTTTCATGCTCATTAACATCACACTTGGGGGCATGTGGAAGTATCGCCTCACGTGGATTCGCGACACCCCGTGTGACTCTGTGAATAATGGTCCTCAGCTCTGTTCAAAGAGGAGGCTTGGATGTTGGGCTCAAAGGCCCACCGCCAATTTCACTCCCCGTTTTGCAGAAACAACTAATGCATCGTTTGACTCTAACTCCCCTGGAGCGCGCCTCTCGGGGCAGAAGGAAAAAGAGAGAGAGAGAGAGAGAGCGAGCAAGAACAGATACAGCAGGGAAAGCAAATGCTGGCTCTGACATGGGACCTGGGGGTGCTGGGCTTCGATGAGTCTCACGGTCAACAGTGAAGCGAAGGTCATGTTTGGAGGCAGAGAGCAGCTTCCTGCATCTGAAACACTCCTTGGCCCCAGAGGAAAGAAATGTGAGTTTTCTCTGAGTTGAGCGTGACCTTCGGCAAGAAGTTTTGCTTTACTTTAGCTTCGATTCCCGTGTGCGAAACACAGTGGGGTAACATCGGCCCCCGCCACCGAGGTGTGTGGCAGGGGTGGCATCCAAGGGGAAGGATGCATTTAAATGTGTTTTTTAAAATGTCCAACGCTGTCAAATGTGAAGTGTGATTCAGGTATACATTTCAAAGGCAGAGGAGCTGCGCACCTCGGAGAGAGGGTCAGAGACCAGGAGTGACTGGCAACTTTCCCAGGAAGGGTTTAATTGCTGTGCAGTTTCCAGCCTGGGCTTTCTCTCAACCTTTGGGAGGCGGGTGGAGGTGCTCCGTTCTTTTGGAGGCTGCAAAACGGCCAGCAGCTGAGAAGTGCACGGTGTTACCTCTTTTCAGGCTCAAAACCATCAGAGAAGTGTCCCTGGCCTTCCGGGATGGCCAAGAAATCCAAGTCAGAGAGAGGTAAAAGTGGATCTCAGAAAAGTCCGAAGAACAGGAATGCCCTGGAGAATGAAAGGCTCTTGTTAGTAAACCTTTTCACGTAGGTGTGTGACCTTGAAGACACTGCTATTGCTCATACATGCCAGTTATATTTCTGTTTGTGTGTAACTTAGATGTCCGCTCCCTGCACATCTTGAATCTTTCAGCATAGTAAGGACAAGATTTTCAGTCATACTTGAATTCAAATGGCTCATAACAATACCCTGAATATACTGAGATCTAAAGAGCTTATATTTTTCCTCCTCTTTTCGTGTTCACGTTCCCTTCTTTGTCTGCATTGGCCCCCTCTGGTCTGTCCCTTGCTCCACCCTGTGCTGGTCTGGTCCCTGCAGCCCCGGGAAGGGTACCGCCTCTACACAATGCGAGCCTCAGTGAAGTTCATGTGCAGCAGCAGAACGTAGTTGAGTGGCTTTACGGCAGATAAATCCAAATGTTTCAAAGCAGCTCCCCGCTTCTCTTCTGCAGGGGATATGGCCCGAGACCACCCCCCCAGGGGATGCCTAAAACCACAGACAGAACTAACCCTATATATATACACACCATATATATATATACACACACACACACACACACACATATACATATACACACACACACCATATATATATACACACACCATATATATATACCATATGTTTTTCCTTATACACACATCCCTATAATAAAGTGTAATTTGTGATTTATGCATATGAAGAGATTAATAACTAGTAAGATAGAACCATTATGACAATACACTTTAAGATTTTATTTATTTATTTTTAGAGAGGGAAGGGAGGGAGAGAGAGAGAGAGAGAGAAACATCAATGTGCGGTTGCTGGGGGTCATGGCCTGCAACCCAGGCATATACCCTGACTGGGAATCGAACCTGCGATGCTTTGGTTCGCAGCCCGCGCTCAATCCACTCAGCTACACCAGCCAGGGCTTGGCAATACACTTTAATAAAAGCTAGTGAATGTGGTCTCTCCCAATATTTTGTTGTGCTGCACTCCCCCTTCCTATGATGACGCGAGATGATCAAACGCCTTATTACGTTGAGAACTTTGCCCTTTGTATTCAAGAACGCACTCCGTGGCTCCTCTCTGGCATTTCTACATCGCCAGCTTCCCTGCACTGGAGCCGAGGGACCCTTGTGCAGTATAATGAGGGAAACATGGACACAGGCGCTGAGATCAGGTGACCCCCGGGGACCTGAGAGCAGAGAGCAGACAGTGAGTGAGTGACCACAGGGTGGAGGGGATGGACAGAGCGGAGGGGCTGGACAAAGGCATGGATCCCATTCCAGGCAGAACAGGGCGAGACCAGGCGGGACTTCATCCCCCTACTCCATACGCCGTGAAACTTAAAACTCGTGGATTGTGGAATCTTCCATTTACTCTTCCAGGACCCCAGTGCACCATGGACCTCTGTAACCATGGATGGTAAATCCACGAGTCCATGAGCGAGGGGATGACCGGTGCAGGCGGATACGCCAGCCTCGGGAATTTCCCTGAAATGCCCCCTTCCTAGAAAAGGCTCCTGGCCCCCCCTTCTCTCTCTTGGCCACCGTGAACCCTTGCTCTTCTCTCTTCCCCAAACTCCTCAGAAATATTCAGTTTATATGCCAGCACCAGTGAAAATGATGGTCTACTGTAATGTAAAACAAGGAGTACAGGCCAGAAGAAAGTACAGTTTTGACAGTCACTTGACTGTTCTTTCTCCAAAAAGGGCAGGGGTGAGGCGGGGGTCCAAGGAACACCCTGTTCTCTCTGCCTCCCAAAGCTTACGGACGAGCCGAGAGTATGAAGCCGCTACAGGGAAGAGTCCTGGAAGGAATAGCCTTTTGTTTGTAGAAAATCTTTTTTATTTTGGAATAAAATTAGGTCTTGATATAATTTTTATGTGGATAAGAAGGGACTGGTTTTCTCTATGTAATAAAGTAGGGAAAATGTTCTATTTTGTAAAGCTGGGCGGTGGGTAACTGTGTGTTGATTTTATTAGACATACGTATACATACACATATTATATTTTGATTCATAAAAACTTCATTTGAAAACGACAAGTCATTTTTTCCAAACATTACAAAAAAGTCTGAACGTAAAACAAGAAGTATTTTAATAAATCCTGCCTGGTTTCATGTACTATTCCTCTTATAAAGGTTAAGAATGAAGAGAGAAGGTGGTTTGCTCCAGGGTCTCTCGTATGTTTACGCAGAAGGAGCACGCGGCTGGGGGAAAGGCCCCCGGTGGCAGCTGGGGCGCAGGCGGACCCAAGTTCTAGGACAGGCTCCTACACTAAGCAACTGTGACCTTGAGAAACACATTTCTCTGGCATTTATTTGTGAAGCAGGAATTGTATTTTCAAACTGGGAGGGATCACCGAATTCCACTTGCATTTTATAGATAAAGGAATTCGGGTCCAGACCGACTGGGGGCCGTGGCCAGGGGCGGTGCCTTCTGACCCCCACACCCGGGTGGAATCCAGGTCCCCCCTTGCCGGCGGTCCGGCCACTGAACAGACTTCACCAGAAGCCCCTGAACTGCCTACCTAAAGTGTTTGGGGGTAAAATGATACCAAAGAAGTATCATTTCTTGGCTTCGAGCGAGGATTTATTACTTCCTGCATAAGATGGGTGCATTGCAGATCTACTGGGTTTTTTTTTTTCTTTTTCTGACATTTCCCCTTCTATCAGTATTGACAGTTTCAGAGCTGAAGCAAGGTAGTCCCAATTCTCTGGCCAACAGTGCCATCTGGTGGACACCTAAAAAGAGTCTACATGGACTAATAACTAAGTTCTAGGATTTCTTGAGTCTTCAAGGAGCACCTCACAGCAAGGGCAGATGAAACTATGGCGAGAATTGGTTCTCTCTGTGGCTTGGGAGATCAAGAAAACAGGAAGAAGGTTATTCAATAAGTTTAGTCATGAGCAAGACAGCGTCCAAGTAGCTAGAAACCACCCAAGCAAGTACATCTTTAATAGTTTGCCATCCACTCTCTGGTAGCTCATTGCTTCCTAAGACGGTATGTTATTTCATCCTTTTCTTTCCCCTTTACTCTTGTCACTATTGAGGCAGACAGCACAGAAGGGCCAACTCTGGGGGAAAACAAACCAGCAGCAATAAAAACAGAACCAGTTTTGAGGTTCAAAAATTCTAAAGTCTTGTGCAGATGAAGAGGATTTAAACAAAAAGCTAGAAGAATGCTCCAGATTAAGAGAGGGAAAGAAAGAGTTTCTCAGGTGGGCAGGCTGGGCAGGGAGGTGTCTTTCTGGGGGCTGCAGGGAGAGTGCAGATGGGGGGGTGACTTCAGGTCCAGGGGCTCCCGCCGGCACAGCTCCAGGGAGGTGGACGCAGTCTGGGAGTGCCCCCTCCCGGGTCTCCGTGGATGAAGCCACAGAGAGTTTTGCAGAGAATCTTTTGCACCAGCCGCTGAGGACCGGATTTTTCCTGTACTCACGAGAGCACGTGAGGCCACCTACCCGAAGGGCCAGCGAAGCAGGACAGACCGGACAACAACCTCAGCTATGGCAGCTGACGCCAACACAGACTATGGCATCAACGATGAGACGCCCCCTCCTCACTCCCTCCCCCTCACGATAAACAAACTGGCATGATGAATTGTATATGTCGCCTTGGCAGAGTCACAGTACCCAGTTATTTGGTTGAAGATTATTCTCATCATTTTTGTAAAGGTAATTTTTTTAGATGAAGGTAACATTTAAATCGGTAACCTTTGAGTAGAGTCTCCTCCATCGTGTGGGTGGGCCTCTTCCAATCAATTTTTGGAAACTTTAATAGAAAAAGACTAAAGTTGCCCTGGCTGGTGTGGTTCAGTGGATTGAGCACAGGCCTGTAAACCAAAGGGTCGCAGGTTTGATTCCCAGTCAGGTCACATGCCTGGGTTTTAGACTAGGTCCCCAGTAGGGGGTGCTTGAGAGGCAACCACATTGCTGTTTTTCTCCTTCTCTTTCTCCCTCCTTTCCTCTCTGTCTAAAATAGATATATGAAATCTTTTTAAAAATTTAGAAAAAGAAATAGTCTAAAGTTTGCAAACGAGAGGAAATTCTGCCAGCAAACCACCCTCATGCCGACCTACAACTAACTGTTCCCTGGGTCTCCGGCCTTCAGCCTGCTCTGCAGACTTGGAACTTGAACCTCCATGATCACGAGAGCCAACGGCTAAAAATAAATCCCCTCCACAGAGAGACAAAGACAGAGGGAGAGACAGACACACACACACACACGCAGCTGTCCTGTTGGTTCTGCGGCTCTGAAGAACCCTGACTAATGCGCTAACCTCCAGAGGTTAGACACAGCTCAGGATAAAGTACACATTTACAGCAGGGGGGAGGGGTTAACTGACAGTAAGATTCCTGGTCACATGGAAGGTCAGAACAGGAGTGAAGGGAACATGCCGAAACAATCTCTTTGGTACAGTTAGGTTTATACTCCGAGGTGCACATCGGTCGTGTGGAGGAGGCGGAGTCACAGGGCACAGGTGCTTCTCTGCGGGGAGAAGCGGACCCAGGGCAGAAGGGTCAAGGGCTGGTCATCTCTGCCCTTGTACCGTTGGCCAGCACTGGCTTGTCGGATTTGTCAGCATCGCTGTTTTCAGAAACCGTGGCGAAGTGTCCCTTCCCATTAAAGGAAACGTGCGATGCAGCACTGATACATACGTTTCGAATACTGGAACCAAAAATTACCCCTGACTGCATGCCGCAGGGACTACATGTATCTTAATTTGTCTCAGGATACGAACCTTTAGAGAGTGTTGTCACCAGAGACAGGAGACCTGCGTTTTTAATGAGGGGATAAGCTAGTTATCACTTCGATGCGAAAATCCTCATCTGACAAGTTGCATTATTTTCCCCCACATTGGTGTTGACTCATGGAAGAAAAAAAAAATAACATTTTGACAACAATTTTTCTTGCTTTATTTTTAGACTTTATGTTATAAAACCCTCTTGCTGGTTGATTTGTTTGGTTTGGTACTGGCTGTTGGTTTTCTTTTTTTCTAATTAATTTTTCACGCAACTCAGGATATTTTTTTTCTAAAATAAAATGTTTTTCATTTATTTTTAAAAAATGCCCTTTCGCTGAAAACTCAAAGACATGGACCCTACATGCATGTTTAATTTGTACATGAGTCATGTTTATCAGAGAAGAGCTTATGTTAGGTTTTAAAACAGTCGATACCTGCATCAGCAAGACATAGCCCACAAGAGAAACACTTGTTCTCCGTTTGGGGGTGTTTGATATAATGCCCCATTGACGGCGTCTGGCTGGGAATGAACCCAGTAAACAGACCTGGCCCGTGGAATGTCTGAGCAGTGAGTCACCCAGAGACACGGGTCGGGACCAATACCTGAGCTATGGCGACAACACAGGAGTTGGAACCTGCCCAGCTGGGAGATGCTGTGAAGGGTACCAGGTATCTCTCCGCCAGGGGGCGACCTGAGACAGCCCAGCCCGGCTGGGACGCCGGAGGAGACCCCTGTGAAACGCTTTACCAGAGGAAACGGACACCTTTTCCTTCCCGTCTACTGAGAACGGTGGCGAGGAACCACATCATCTCAGGGGCTGAAGAGCGGTACAACCGTGAAACCCCTTTCATATGCTCCACACGTTTTGCCCATCCGTCCTGATATCCAAAAATCTTTGAAGCGCATTCCTCAAATTCAAAAAAAGATAATGGTCTTGGCTGGAAAAGGGACCGAGATATTGACCTCCATCTCTCTCTCTATAAAATATTTAGTTCTGACATCCCTACAAAGGAAGTGCCCGCTAATCAAATATGCAGGGCAGAAGGCTGGGTAAAGGCTGTAATGGCTTTATTATTTTGAGTTTTCAGAAGGCTATCTTAGTCTTATTTTTTTTTTTTTTAGTTATCATTGTGCTTATTTAATTTCCGTGAGGTCCAGAGCATGTGATTCCATCACTGGACCTGCCGCAGGTGCTGGCGGATCCTGGACCTGCCAGCCCCCAGCTGAGGGTCGACACAGTTCCCCTGGGGCATCCCTCCCCACTCCGACTGGCTTGGAAGTTAGTCCTGGTGCTGACATCTGGGGCTTGCAAGCCTTGGAGCAGTGTAAACTGTCTTCCCCTGGTGCCCACAGCCGAAGTGATGAACAATTCACGCAGCCTCAAAGGATACCCGTGTTTCGCTCTACTTCCACGGAAAGGGCGCGGGGCTGAAGGTGCCGGACCTTCATGAATGTGGTGGGTCTCTAGACACGGGTGTCTGAGCTCCAATTGTGTCTGGTAGGTCCTGTATTTCTTCCTCCCGCTGGTCAAGTGATGCTGTGGAAACAATGTCTCTGTGTTGTTGGGCTTCCCTGCCCACCCATCACCCTTGAATGAGGCCAAGAAGAAGTCTCCATGGCCCTATCTGAACTCTTTTCAGAACAGTAACTATTTTCCCCACATAACGGTTCGGCAGCAGAACGCTTCTATTCAAGACTCGCCCGAACTACTAGACAAGAGTCACCTTCGTCTAGACAAGAGCTCACAAAGTAAGGGAAGACAAGTTTTAATCGGGAACTCGCTCACTGGGCGCTGAGATCCTCACAGGCCAGCCCCCAAAGGGGTCTGCTCCCCACTGGGCAGGGCGGCGAGGCTGCCGCTGTTCCAGCCTCTTTCTCCAACGACTGGCTGAGCTGCCGAAGAAAAGGCTTCCTGGGGCGGAAGGGGCCTTGCAGTCAGACCCCCCATAGCCTGGCCATCACTGTGAAGCCAGAGTGGGCATAGCAGTTTGGGGGGCAGCACCACGGGGCCGGCAGAGGCAGCCTGGGCTTTCCCGGCCCCGCTGCACCCTCCCGCTCTCTCTGCTGGGAGCCGTGGACCAGCCATGAGGAGGACTGGCTCTCGAACCGGAGTGCGCAGGGGCATTACACGTTCAACAGTCGAGGAAACAAGGGTTTGTTCTGTGCTCCAGACTCGTAAAGCAGAACACACTGGTTACATTTCCACATGCGCCGGGGGTGACGGCAGCAGAGTTTGGAACAGATGAGAGTAGTAACCAGTATGCGTGTGTGTGATGCCTGGCTAAATCAGGCCTGCCTTCTAGATATTTTATATGTGTATTTATGTGTCGGTGTTGTATGTGTTTATACACACCCATGTGTGTGTGTGAAGAAAACGTGACTCAGAAGAGACAGCAAGGGCTGACGGGCTTGAGAACCATCCATCCCCCCCCTACCTGGCCCCCACCATGACCGTGGCCTCACGTCTGTGGATGAAAGGTCAGAAACCACAGCACGAAGTGAAAAGGCACACAAAGGCATGGTCGGAAACCCTTGGCCTTGAAAAGGACGAGGGCACCTCCTCCTGCGGCCGGCTCTGCTGCACCGCTGTGCTCGGCTGAGCGAAGCCGGCCCTGTCTTCACGCATCCGTCTCCCTGTGGGCCATAGACGTTCAGTCTGCACCTAGAGTCCAAGTTCAGTGTTTGTGAGATCCGGGCTTTTGTTTCATCTAGAAGAATAAATAATCAGATGTTGACAGACGTGAGCAATGCTGAATTCAAACATTTAATCTTTCTGGCCTTTGTTGAAGAAACATCGGGGAAAATTGATGACCATAAAGATTTATATTTATTAATCTAGGGGCATTTCTTTCTAGCTCTGGAGTGATAATAGTTATTTGAGTTATGGCTAGATAATGAAGACTATTGAAGCAGGGAGTCCCCTTATGGTTAATACTCATTAATCATCTTTATAATTAAAAATATATTTCTCAACTCAGTCTATTTTTCCTATTTAAAGAATATTCTACCAGAATAAAACTTTCCAGATGCCCAGCCAGGGAAGTTATTTTTAAGGCATGACTGAGATGAGAATAATTTCAATCAGCTGAGTGGCATCACACACATCACATGTAGACAGAAACATTTATGCCATATATATGGGGAAATCTCTATTTTCATAATGCTAACCCCAATGATGAACTGCTTGGTAAACTGCAATGACTTTATTTCTCTTTACATAAACTGTGTGTATTCACTGAAAAAACTTCAATGCAAAATACTATAAAGTCCAAATAGCCCTGCATCTTTCTTCCCAGAAATAACCAAGTGCAGTATCTTGGTGACTAGCCTTCAGATATTTCTGCAGGCATGCATTGAGAGACAGACCTTGCTCACCCAAACACCCACAAACAAACATTTACATATTAATATGCTGTTGTGAGACTAATCAAAGGCTACCCAACTGAGGACTAATAGGGGTTCTTTACCCAGAGCTGGCTCTAGCAAGGGATTCAGCCACCCTCCGTCACTTGTGTTCTGCAGAGACGCAAAGGCAGGCAGAGGTGGAATGTCTCAGAGGAGGGAGAAGAAAGTTTCGGGTGCGCTCTGATTGGAGGCGATGGGCCGGGGGAAGCTAGAGGCGGGCTATATATATAAGTAGAGCATGCGATAAGTAGAGCATGTTGTGCGATTGGTTAGAGGAACACATATATGGTTTTCTCTGGATGGCTCAGAGTTGGAAGTGAGAGTAGAAAACAGGGAATCTGGCCGTTGTTGATGAAGCCTCGCTATTGGCTGCAGAATTTCTGGGTTGGCTTCTTTAGCTGGGTGAAGCTTTCATGCCAGAGGTCGAAGGTCAGAGTTCTACTGTCACATATGGCCTGGCCCTAGTCTGTTTGTACACTCAGGTTCTCCCTGCCCCTGAGTGTGTGTGATGAGTTGGATATAACTTGCATTTTCTGTTAATAGATTCAACTAATATTCACTGATTTATTATTTTTAATAGCTGAATGTTTTATTGTATAGGTGTGCTATATAGGTGTGCAATAATATAATACAAATGCTCTTTTTAATGCCATTTGAAGCATTTCAGATTGTAGTTTAACAATCATGACAATATATTATTGTAAGTGTTCTATTTTATTATTTGTTATTGTTAATCTCCTACAGTGCCTAATTAATAAACTTTATCATAAGTATGTATGCATCAGAGACTGTTCTGCATGGCATGGGCCCAGCTCCCACTCATAGACGCACAGGACCCACCCCCACAGATAGGTTCTCCCGTGGGGAATCAGGCCTGCAATGAGCCTCGGCCACTGTGAGTCTTGCTTTTTGCTAAAAACTCCCTCACCCTGAATTGAGGACATTTACTGCAAAGCAACTTCCTAAAATCCATGCTAAACCTTCCAAGGATGAGTATAACTGGTTCAACCCCTTCTCCCTTTTCATTTGCAAATAAATATCCCTCTTCTGTGATGCGATTAGCAGCATTGGCTCCTTTGTTTTCAGTAAAAGGTAATCACCTAAAGCGAACCTGTGCATAGTAAATGAGGACCGTCATGCAATGGGCCGAGAGATAGATAATAAAGACCTGTCATGGCGGAGGCCTCGGCTTTTGCTCCCCTTGAGAGCAAAGCCATGCTGTCCCTTTTCCTCTGCTGGACTCCACAGTCCGTGTGAATGTCTCACTTCATCCATAAGGATGCGGACACTGCGGGCCGGTGTCCACATCATGTACGTATAGAAAAACAGAGCACATGTGAGCTTCAGTACTACCCTCAGTTTCAGGAATGCACTGGGGGTCTTGGAACAGGCCCATCACAGATAAGGGGGGCCCCTCTATCCCATTTCTCAGGAGCCTCGAATGGCAGGTAGTTATCCCTGATATAATTGCCAGGCTCTTAGCCTTATTTCATTTCTCATTGTTATACCCTTTACATTCCCCTCAGTATCGTCTGCAGCTTCTGAATAACTGCAGATTGCTTTGCTTTCCCAATAACCCAAAGTAACCGCTTAGCTCTGATCTAATACCCTTCAATAGCTGAACGTAAATCACCTTCTTTGTCCATTAACCTTGAACAGATTTAGAAAACTACGTAAGACATAAAAATGAAGGAAATAGCCTGACACACCTAACTGGCCAAACAGCTGTCTTTCCGTTCCAGTGTCTGTGCTTCTGGTAAGACCGAGGAGCAATCACCGGTCCTGGGGGGCCCCGGGCCATCCACACAATGAATTAAGACTCTGTTTTAATTGGTCTCCTTGCTAAAGACTTGTAGGTATTGATACAGTCATGACATGGCCCCTCTTCGAAATGTTATATATTTTGTCCCCCTGCGGACCACCCGGGACTCTGCTTGCCAGCAGAGCAGCTGCAGGGTTAAAGTGACACCATCCCACTCCCCTCGGTCACAGCGGGGACCCACTTAGAAACTGCCAGAGTTGCAAGATGTCAAGACCGTCGTAGAAGTTCCCCGCTGCTACCCTGCATCCTTCTGCTCCAGTTTCCAAGTGTCAGCAACTCCTATCAGTCCTGAGACAATCAGCTCTGAGTATTCTTTTCTTTACTTCTTGTCATCCGTGTGACAAAGACCTAATCTTCCAACAGAAGCAGCCTGGGGTAAGTCTATCTGAAGGATAGAAATGCCTACCACTTGGGATCTGTTAGCTATTTTCTTAAAGGTTTTATTTGTTTCTTTTTGGAGAGAGGGGAAGGGAGGGAGAAAGAGAGGAAGAGAAACATCAATGCATGGTTGTCTTTCACATGCCTCCTTCTGCAGTCCTGGCCCACAACCCAGGCATATGCTCTGACTGGGAATTGAACTGGTGACCCTTTGGTTCTCAGGCCAGCACTCAGTCCACTGAGCCACCCCAACCACGGCATCTGTTGGCTCTTTTAATTGGCTGGGATGGACGGATGGACCGGGGCTCAACTGGCCCAGGCAGAAAAGCAGGGAGTACTGACACCCGCAGCTGCAGCCGGGCCCCTGCAGGTTCCCGGGAAACAGCCCTGTCCCTTGGAGGGCTGTCACTTGAGGCCTCCTCCCCTGTGTTCGTCGAGGACACTAGATACAATGCACAGCATCCATTCAGCTCATATACCTGCCGAGCCCTGACAGCTTTGTCCAGAAAGAGCAGCAACACTGGAACGATTTCGTTAAGTTCACTGAGTTGGACTTGAGCGATCATCCCACCCGATCCTTTCTCTGAACGGCATTAGGACACTGGACCTAAGGGGCAATCCTGAGGCGGCGTGGTGCATCAGTGCTGGCAGCAGGGATAAAAGACTGAGTTCTGCTTGCCCCCGGTAACCCCTGCGTGATTTTGCCACATCACTGAGTCACGCTGCATCGCACCATCGAACTATGGAGTGCCTGTACTGTTGGTTTTCTTCTTCTTTTTGCTGTTTTAAAAAAATAGGCAGAAACATATTTTTCCAAATATCTGCCTCGACTCGCCAAACAAGAGAAATGAAAATGACTATGGAGAACACCTCCGTCTCCCCAAGAAAGGTCTCTGGCTTGGGGGTCGGGCAGGTTTGGTGGGCGTGGACTGAGGGATTAGAGGGAGACGGCTGGGCTCCTTCCAGCCGCAGGAATTCCGACAGATGCAAAGGAAGGGAAATCACAGGCACCACCTCAGGGGCGATGTTGTCAAACACCTCGTAGTCCTTTGCAAAACGGCTGCAGTGGGTCTGAGGATGGCGGCACACTTTTCCCCCGTAGTTCATCTCGGCCAGGAGGAGAAACAGGTCGTCTCTGTCTCTGCCATGGCATTCAGGTGAGTGTGAAGCAGACACCACGTGGCTGTCTGGGACAGAAGTGGTCCGTTGGGTTCTCGGTCTAGAACCTGAGAGAAGGGGAGTCATCGGTTCTTTCACTGTCGCTCCTTTTTTTTTTTGGTATGTCATTTCTTTTATGGTAAATATGTTCCGATGTAAATAAGCTGAAGACTGACTCTGCCAAAAAGACTTCAATAGTCAAAAGAGCCCGCTCCCCAGTATGACACTCACTCTGTCACTGATCCCAGAATGTAGAGATCGTTCAAAGCTTCACCCTTAGAGTGGTATAAAATTTTGCAAACCGGAGCATTTTTCTCCAAGAGTTTACACTAGTAGAAAAGACATTTTGCAGCTTAAAAGGAATAATATGACCTGCATATACCTGAGACCCAACCATCTATAACAACAATGTTCAATGTTTTGAAAGCAGAAATCCTCAGTCCGATGAGAATGAAGCAGTTTGGCAGGCTAGCAGCCCAGCGTGTGCACGGGTACAGAACAATAGAGCTAAAGCTGATTGTTTTGTGTCATTCTTGACCGAAGGGTTTTTCTCAAATGCGTGTGGAGTCTTTGCAAGCTGTCCTAACGCACTTGGACTTCTTGTTTATCAGCAGTCAGTGGATATCCCTGTGTCTATGAGAGTCTCACCATCGGCTCCCGTAGGCAGAACTTTCTGGGCAAAGGTATGTCCCATACCCTCCACAGGACTTTTAAGGGAGGGCCTGAAAACTTAAACTTCAGTTTTCCCCAGAAGACTATATAGATGTCTGTGAATATCATCTCATGATTTCCAAGCATATAAAGCGTTCTCATTAGCCAGTCTAAGACATGAAGGTCGTCGGCATGTCTTCTAAAACAAACTTGGTATTTGTGTCGCATTTTTTGTGTGCCCACGGCATTCTGCTCTGTGTACTGGCACACAGCTCGGGACTCCCGAAGCAGGTGGGTTGGCCCTGGCATTTGGACCCCGAGGACATTTAAATCCTGAAGACACTTTTATTCTACAAGCATTTGAAACCGTCATTTCCCAGTATCACAGCTTTCTCCTATCACAGCTGAGCCCAGTCCTTCATGAAAAGGCAGCGCGACTATCAACAGGAGAAACAACCATAATAAAACAGAACCCACATGGCCAAATCTGCAGAGAGTCAGGTTGGATGGGCGAATTAAATCTCAGTGAAAAATGATACATACGCATGTGCATACATACATACACAGACAGCAGCCACCCCTTCTCCAAGACGGCCGCGTACATGTGGGTCTTCGCCCTCACGTTCCTATGAAGGAGAAAGGCCCTAAGGAATGAACAGCCTTCTTGCCTGTGCCCAAGACCATCCCTCCCTTTTCCGTCTGAGGCTTAGGGACAGAATCCTAGTCGCTGAGTGCCCCCACCACCCTTTCCGAGTTCCTTACCTCTCCCCACATCTCTGTAAACAGTCCCTTTCTCGTGATTTGTTGCGATGATCTCCATGGCGCTGGCATCTGTCCGCGCCACGCCAGCCAATAGAAAACGCACACCTGCTGTCTCCCACGGTTCCCAGGCCCGGCGCACTGCAAATGCACGTCCACTGCACCCATCCAATCCCAAGGCAGACTTTCTTGGGCACGAGTCACTTTGCCTGTAAACCTTGGACCCATAATGCACATGAGCATTTTGAGGGGAGAAGTATGGCCATGGCTTCCATCAGGGTTTTGAAAGGATTTATAAACTCCATGTAGTTAGAAATGATTTTCTTTAACATTGCATTTATCTTCTGGAGATGCTTACCACCTGGTAGCTGATACCTGGTGGCGAACACGGAGTAATGAAGTTATCACCACACTTCTTCAGGAGACTCCAATTTTATTTTGAGCTAGAAAAGAAGCTTTGACTTTTATGTTTCTTATAACTGTTATGCTCAAAAATAAATTTTACATAGCATCACTCACATAGTGATAATCAATATTATCACTTAGTAATATTTAATGAAATTTCATTAAAATTTTATTTGACCCAATT
The DNA here is from genome assembly GCF_019186645.2 of Phyllostomus hastatus. NCBI lineage: Eukaryota > Metazoa > Chordata > Mammalia > Chiroptera > Phyllostomidae > Phyllostomus > Phyllostomus hastatus. Next base: position 17,969,868 of record NW_025333607.1, on the reverse strand, counting down.
TAATATATATTTCCAAAATAGCATTATGTGTGTTGCTAAGTATTTTTATTCTCCATTTATAAACTTTATCCTCTTTCTCAAAGCTTTACATGCCCACCGTTTTAGGTTTATGCACAAATTTTCATTGGAACACAGAGCTTTGATGTTTAAATCTAACTATCACTCCCCCCCTTTTAGAGAAGAAACTTCAGTAATTATATTTGGATATTTCTAAATCATTGGCGGAATGTGACAAGTCAAAAAATATCGAAGGGCTAAGTTATTGCCCAGGATAATTAGAGCAACATGTCACTGCACGAAACAGCACGAAACGAAAGCCAAAACGAATGGGCTGACGTCTCGTGGGCATATTGTTTTAATAATTGAACAGGAAAACAGATACTCTAGATTTTTCATAGTGACATTAGTGAAGGCTATTGAAGAGGCAATATTTCCTTTTGCAGAGCTGATTTAATTTTCTTCCTGCCTTGCTGTGCCTAATATCCCCCGTAATTACGGAAGGCAGGCAGCACCTGCTGAGTGATGGGGCACCCGTGATACCAGAACACACGCCAGTCCCGCCCACCTACACTCACAAACCGAAGAGCAGAATCAGGACTGTTTGTGGGCACGTGAAAGTCATCATTAGATAGTGTATAGTCACCCTTTACCATTTTGTTTTGAAATTGCACGCAAAAACATTTTCCAGTTTTAGCTGGGAGACCCATTATCTATTCCCATTTGGTATGGGTGCACCCACCAGGTTTCTCAGCTTTGTGATGCCTCCCCAGGTTTTAAGGAAACCCAATTCTAGTAGTTCTTACCCACAGCCCCCCGGGCCGGCTCTCGGTCCTACCCTGCTTTACAGCCGTGGCCCCTGCTGTCTGCATCACCCATGGGTTACCTGCCATCAAATATCTGTCCTGCTGAAAATCGCTCATGGTGAGGGTGCAGAAGCAACCCGGTAAGGGATGTGCAAGGAGAAAGTCCATCGGGCATTTTATTGTAGGATCAAGCCCACCCTTTCATGACCACATGACTTGGGCAAGCCCCGGGATTCCTTCGAATCTCAACGTGCTGGTTTGTCACGATGGAGGGTCACACTTGAACTCCATACTATAAGGTTTGTGAACATTAAATGAGGCAGCAAAAAAAAAATGTTTCAAAATGATAAAGTGCTATGTGATACGAAGGTATTGTTTTTCTAATGCAGAGGCGGTCACAGTGAACGTACAGTAAACGTGTGACATTCAACACGCCATCCTTCCTACTCACTGTCTTATTTGGCCACTAGGTCACCCTATGGAGTGAGCTCTGTTATCACCCCTATTTCACAGACAAAGAGTCTGGAGGACACAGAAGTAAAAGAACTACTCTTATGCACACCATTAGGAAGTATAAGAACTTGCTTACAATTGAAAATGAGAGCCATGTGAAAGCAGGAATTATTTTTTCTGACTTTTTGTTTGCTGACGTATCTGTAGCATTTAGAGATGTGTCTGCCTTGTGGTAGCTCAACGTTACTACGGAATCAATGGAACACATGGTATGTAATTAATTCAGTGCTAATTTCCATAGGACTTAAAGCACATGCATAGACTGTACAGCACGCTGGGCACAGTGCCGGGCGGTTCACGTGCACTATCTCCTGTGAGTATGATGAAACACTAAAAGGAAGGTAACTTTTAGAAGAAAAAATTCATCTATTACTTCATGTTATGTAACTTCCAGAGTCATGTTTTCCTAGCTGAAAGAGTAATTATAATAGCTACCACTTATGGAGTATTCTGAACTAGATGTTTTTGATAGTCCGTACAGTAAACATGCCAAGAAGGCATTGTTCTTATTTTAAAGGTGAAAAAAATCAAGACACGGCGGACAAGAGCTTCGAGCTATTGACCAGTAAAATCCCCGCCATCCACTCCACGGTGTCAGTCTCGCCCTCCGGGAGCCCTGGGCCCCTCGGATCACCTGCCGCATCTGCTGTGATCGTCTCCCCACGGTCTCCAAGGCCACACGCGGCCTGGGAATGGATAGGAATGCACTGAGCATCTTCCATTAAAGAAATAGTTTCATCTCCTACATGTGAATCCCCCAAACACCTGAGACTGTGACCCCTGCCGTCATAGTGGAATAACAAGATCATTAAAGAGTATTCAAAGATCCCCAAATATCAGGACGTTAACAAAATAAAAGGGGTCTGAGATCAATCAAATTTCCCAGCTGTTGAGAGAAAAAGTTCATTGATAAGCAGGGCCTCTGAGTCCCTTCCCTTAATACGCAATACAACCCTTGTGAAAATGAACCTCAACCAGCGTCTCTCCAACTCATGCCATTAGAGAGCCTCCTTTTAGAGGAGCTGTCTTTTAGGTCCATCTGCCATGGAGACCAGTGTCCAGTGTACATATTTGTAGTGATTTTTTTTCATATAAAAAGACTGTTCCCCATAAAATGTATCAAAACCCTGTGACAAAAACTCTCTGATATTTTGATAGCGGGGGTCTCAACAACATTGAAGAGACTTTAAATGTTTCATGTGGATATAAAATGTTCCTAAAAATAAGCTTTTGAGCTTAACACCTGGAAAATGATTCTCTGAATAGGACCTGACTATACTATCTTTAAAAATTATCTTCTTGTAAACACTTGCATTGCTAATAAATTTCCTACTTAAGACTTGAACTAAATATATAAAGGTAATCTGTTCCTGCTGAAAAATAATTTACTAATGAGCAACTAAGTCATGCAGGCAATTTAGCAGAGTTATTATGGTTATAACTAATAAAATTGGCCTCTCATTTAAATATGGAGAAGCGGCAATGCTTCCAACACCAATTATACATTATCCCTAAATTACATATTGAAACTTGGGGGAATTATGCCAAAATGTAATCAGAAGGAATCATGAGGTGAACAATTTTCAGAGCTCGATTTAATGCAACATCTTTTTAACTGTATTTTCCAAGATTATAATTACACTGAGCACTTGGTGTGATTGAAGGGGGCAGGAGGAATTCCTGTTGCTTCACTGACCGCCCTGCTACAAGCTCATCTGAAGGGGGTGGCCCATGGTCCCGTTTGGGAGGAGTCAAACTAGGAGGCGAGGACCCACCCAGATATCTCCTTAATTCTGCTGGAGGCAACGTGAAAAGTGACAGGGCCCTCTTCCTGGAGCTCGGTGTCACGGGATGCATATATTTTTTCCCTCCGTTTCAGGGCAATTAGCATATTCGTTGATCAGTGTGGGTAGGAGAAATCGGAGAAGACACCCAGGCACGTGACTTCACCAGGAAGCTGGGGCGCTTCCTGTGATCGTAAAGCAAGACAACCGAGCGTTGAAAACGGGGTCACCATTCACTCCCCTGGCCAAGGGCGCAAAACAAGCAAATCTGCATTGAACTGGCCCTTTGGGTGTCATTTGGAAACAATATATAAATAGCAGGTGAAATATATTAACTGGGCCTTTCAGTAACTTATGCAATTATGAATAAAACCCTTTATGTAATAATATTATAATAACCAGGATTACCACTACAACTTTTAAATAAATGTAAAGAAAAACAGCACACACATAATTCTCTCTTTTTTTTTTTTCTGTTTTCCAATTTAAAAATAACAAATAGCCAAACCCCTGCCCCTTCTTTGTGTACGGGGGACGGAAGAACCTCTATCTGTTTCAGACCCAGGAGGAGAGATTCCTAGCAGGGCACCCTGCCTCCTTCCTCGAGTGTGGGCTACACCTCCTTCTGCCACTCAGGGAGGCCTTACACTTAAGCTTGAACAGGATCAGGCCACGTCGGAGCCTGGCATTAACAAGGCAGCAAGTGCACCTGCCGCCTCTCACTGTCTGCCCGAAATGTGGACGATAACGCTGCCTCCCTAATCCCTAAACTCTTACCTCCGGCCCTGGCCCTGAAGCAGTGATCATAAGATCCAAAGAGAAGTGTGGATAACTGTGGGGATATTTTGGCATTCAGTGAGAAGGCAAGGCCCAAAATTTACTATAGCAACTATCTAATGGTTATCTCCAAATTAAAGTTGAGGGCATTCAAGGATGAAACTTAGAAATAAAGAATAAGGCACGAGTGGGGCCAGTAGGAGCTGGAACCTCCTTCCACTAGGGCCTGTGGGCTAGTTCGCACAATAGCATTTGCGTGCCTGTTCATGACCACATCTCGGTAACAGCGTTCTGGTTTGATTTCTCCTTTGTAAAGGACCGGTTCCTTTCCTCAACCAGGACAAAGAGGGGCAAGCTGGTGAGGCTGCAGAACTAGTCAGGCTTCTATTAAAAAAGAGATGCTTCTAGCCCTGGCTGGCGTAGCTCAGTGGATTGAGCACAGGCTGCAAACCAAAATGACGCAGGTTCGATTCCCAGTCAGGGCGCATGCCTGGGTTGCAGGCCATGACCCCCAGCAACCGCACATTGATGTTTCTCTCTCTTTCTCCCTCCCTTCCCTCTCTAAAAATAAATAAATAAAATCTTAAAAAAAGAGAGAGATGTTTCAAAAAGCAGCAAAATGATAATAAGTGTGACTCATCGATCATTTTTCTCCTGAAATGATTCTGCTAACCAGTCACGGGAAGTTACCTGCTCTTTCGGCCAGTGTTTGGTTTGGAAACAGGCATTTCATCAGACAACCCAAAGGCGAGGGAATCCACAGAGGGCATTCCCGGGGATGGACTCCTTCTGTTTCAATGAATCACTAAACAGACATCAAGAAAAGGTCTCTTTTCTGCTGGGGTCGTGTCTGCCCATGGCGCCGAACCCAGCTCAAGTACCTGAGGTCATGAGACAGTCAGAAAGTAACACCAACAAAAAAGGCAAAGCAGAAAGGTGGGAAGAATCCGGATCCTTAGCTATTAAATCAACCAAACTGCCTGACCAGTGAACTCTCCCTAATGCGATTATATAAGCCAGTTTAAGGCAGTTTATACCTTTTAGCTGAAAATATTGACAATATGCCATCCAGACAGGGCTCAGCTGTCCTGCCCCATTGTCAATAATGCTGCAGAGAAGATCGAGAGGGAAGTTGATTAGATAATATTAAGGGTTTATTGCCATTCTAAGATCCCAGTTAAAAAGTAGTGTATCAGTATTTTTACTGAGTGAAGTTGACTCTATAAAAGAAGAGGAAACACCCTGTTGAGTGTGTGTGTGTGTATATATATATCACATGCTAGGAACTGAACATCCACTGTCCTATTTAATTTTCACAATAATTTCACAAGGCAGGTGTTATGGATCCCCATGTACAGGTTAGAAAACATGTTGGAAGAATTCAGGCAACTTGCCCGAGATCACTCAGCATCTTCGGAGACAGAGGCAGGACTTAACCACGGCTGGCCTTCCTCCAACTGGTTTGCTTTTCCCCAGGAAACACCCTATCGTTGCATTTCATGGAAAGCCAGATATATGGATCAGGGGAGTGAGGGGAACAAGACTGCATAAATAAAATGTGTGAACTGGTCGTTTGCAAAATGGGTTTGCCTCCGTAGGGTCTGCCCTCCATCTGAACTCTCGTGAAAATGGAATAATAGTAAATTATTTCCTAGCATTACGTGACAGGTTATACACACACTCGAAGATAAAATATGGGGTTGGAGCAATAGTAACACTCCCTGGCAATGCTAGGTCGGAGTTATAAGAATTGAAACTTCGAAAGTCACATTAATTCTCCTCAATACTCATGGAAGGGGCTGGGCATCCAGGGTGGTGCCTCTGACTCTAACCTGGGAGGGCAGAGTGTCCCCGACAGAAAACACGTCGTCGGTCTCTCCCATTTGCTTTCCATCCTGGACTGGTGCTGAGGAAGCTGCAACATAGTTACTGATCTTTGCCAGTCAGTCGTGAGGGAAGAAACATATCCTGCCTCTGGCAACCATTTCTGTGCACTGTTACTACTGCCATTTCGGGGGTGGGAGTGGGCAGGAGGGGTGGCAGGCAGGACTCCCCCACCCTCACCCCACACCGAAGGCACAAAATAGATAGGGAAAGCCTAAAACACTAAGTTCAGCTGGGCTGGGGACTTAGAGAATGAAAGGAAAATAATTAGAGCAAATAAAATATGGCCCTCCATGCTGACTTTTATTATTACTATAACCAGCCTACGGGGGGAAACGAACTCTAAATCTTAGCAAGTTCGGTGAGGATTTCTGTGAAGTGTAGTTTTCCTGTAGTGTATGATGTGGTAACTTCTCCATGGAGCTATGAAAAAAAAACGCTAATTATTCTTCACTTCAGAGTTACTAGGAGAAAAGACGTAGGTATTAGCAGTTGCATTTAGATCGTGTGTTGGCGTTCAAAGACCAAATAATGAAGCATTTATTTAAGGAGAACTGGAGTCGACACTCTGTGGAGGAAAGTGGTTTGCCTGGACATCTGATGCGTGCCGTGGGCTTCGCACGCACGAGGCATGCTGCCCCAGTCCGCATTTCGACACCCAGTGATGTCGTGTCCTCTTCCACTGGCCAAATGCTCACTCTGCGTGCGTCTTGTTTTGCCAGAAATCGTGAGTTATTTGGTGGCGGTCGGCGGGCCACGTAATTTACAAAGCTCTTAGACTCGGCGCAGCGGAAACTCGGCAACCGCACGGCTCCCCTGCGCTCCACCGCGAGTTTCAGCGCTCTCACGGCGTTTAAAGTCGATGCTGACCTAGACTGTGTCGAAGTCCAGGCAGTGCGGCGACACAGGTGGCTGAAAACGAGGAAGAGTCAGCTACTAACGATTGCTCACATTTTCTCTTGAAGTGTTCTGTTCTTTTTTTAACATAAAATGCCCAAGGCTGGTGGGCAGATATAAGCATTATGAATCAATGGATTGATCAGCTGGGGGTATTAGTTGAGTACCTACTACATTTTCAGCATTGTGTGGCTAACCAATATCTCCCTGATTGATTGATTGATTGACTGATTGAGAATACTTGCATCTGTCCATTAGCATTAATAATTGATTCTTTATTTCCTTTCATTTTCTTCTGATAAGGAAATAATGACATTTCAGCTTCAAATATGGCTTAAATTTAAGTGCAGGTATAAAATAAAATAAAGCGCTGATGTTGAGTTTCATGTTGAGAGTTGTCATCAACACTGCTATGAACACTGACACTGGGGAGCTCACCTTTCGGACGGGCGAAGTAGCTGATCGATGTAGAAAATACCTCCCCAGGCTTCATGGTGCTTTGTGTGTGACGTGTGCTGTAATAGGGCCCAAGTTCAAGTCTGTTTGAATATCTTCATCCCAGAAGTGAACTTCATGCACTCAGTTCAACAGGTCACGTAAGAGCTAGTAAATGTGACGTTGCTGGCATGTCAGTTTGTGGGGTAGTGGCAGAATCTTTTCCACTATTCGGGCAAACTACTGCACTGAGCATTTTACAGTGTGTTTTGAAATTCACAAATGGGTGTACTTTCATGCTAAAAGAGAATGAATCAGAGCTCCCAGTGTCTACGGAGGAGAAAAGGATGGGGCGTTTGTAAGAATCTGTGACGTCTTAGAAACTCCTAGATGAGTGTGCCGACGACCGAATGTGCAGCCCAAAGGAAAACTGAGACTAAAGAGGAGGCAAGAATAAAGCAGGAGAGTTGAGTGTTAGTAAGTTGTACTGCGGTGAGTGTGGAAAGGCCTTAGGGACTCCTTGGCCTCAGGTACAGCGCCCCCTGATGGCCAGGTTATCACCTATGTGTGGACAGGGAGCAGGCAATGGGTGTCTGCTGACAAACGCACCAAACAGGTTTCTATACAAATTGTGTTTAAACGTACACTGAGTACTTTTCAAAGTACCTCTCTTAACCCTGAATCACAGCACTAAACAAATTACAACCCTGAAAATTCTTAATGGGAGGAAATTTGTCATTAATGTGAAAATTCTAAGCATGTAGGAAAGAGTGAGTTATGCAATGAAATGTATAATATTTTACTGGTCTTTCCTTAAAAACTAGAATGTTCTTAGTATAAAGTTATTGGATGCAAGACCTAGGCTTTTTATTAGTATGGCTTGATTTAAAGATTCATAAAACAGCTTTACAAGCCTTCCCATGTGCTCAAGTGCCACCTATGCATGTTATGGCAATTTTATTTGTGAAATGCATTTCCAAGGAAACCGCTGTCTAAGGGGACATGTAACTGAAGTGAGTTAAGGTGCCATAAGGCTCTGCTTCTATTTTGAAAGGTTATTAAATATAAGTTATTCTCTAAGAAATTTATCTGAGAAACCCAAAGAGTGACTATTTAACAACCCAAAACAAATGATTCATTTGGTCTTTATATAAGTTTTTGGAAACTATTAAAATCCAATTCCATGCACTTTTTATGAAATTCTGCCACCCAGTGGACATTTTAGGCAAAGGCAGCTTCTTGCTTAATCCTTTGACGGACAAGGTGTTTAAAACAGTTGTATTTAACCCACAATAACAATTATATTTTAAATGGCGACCTAGTAACCCAATAGCCAATTAAAGACAAAGTGGTAGAGAAGATGCTTAGCCTTAAAATTAGAAGGTAAAATGACTCTGTGATCCTAAATGCTTATGTATTTTACAATTTGGCAACCTCTTCTCTTAATTCTATTCTAAGCGAAGTGTCTAAGTAAAATCTGTGTGTCAGTTTCCTTATTCATAAAATCTAGATACCACCAACAGTGTCGTGGAAGCCATGTAAGGGAAGCTTTTAGAACAGCACCCAGCACAGAAGTCATTTGTCCCTTGCCCTGTTGTTAGGTCCACAACAAGGCGAGGGGAGGTCCGTGTGGCGGAGGGAATACAGCCGTGAACACCGCAGTAACTGCGGCTGGTGGACGTGGTCACTAGCCGTGTTGTTGTGATCTCATCACCAGGTGTTTAAGTGTTGAGTCACTGAGGTGGGCTCGTGTGATATTGTATGCCCACATTCACTAAACGTGTCTAAACAGGAATCGCATCCTGGCAGGACCCTTCTCCTAGTGAGACTACTGGTTCGTTTGGCAGGTCACGGAGAACTGGTTCCAGAGAGAAAAATCAGACAGAAATGGAAGGCAGCACCTCTTCGGGGGGCACCTGAAACCACTCGGTCTATCGCGACCAGCGGAGAGAGGGTGTGTTCCGTAAATGCGCTCACCTGCGCAATCCACCTTCTGGTACAATTTACTCGTTAAGACCATTTAAAGTTTTTCTCAGGCAGAGGCCCCGGAGGCAGGCAGAGATCCCGAATTTCAGCCAGAATATGCGCTTAGAGCGCGTTTGGTGACTTCTGTCTCGCACTCTGCCGACCCCGGACTTGCAGTCCGTGCAGGAAAGGTCCCCTGCGCCCAGGCGAGTCACTCTGCCCACGGGCCGCTCGCTGCTGGCGAAGGGAGCGGGACAGAGGCCGGCACTGGGTGCTCCGCTGTCTGGTGAGCGGATGAGAGTCAAAGGGAAAACCCCCGCGGCGTGAATGCCACAGAGAGGGATGGACGCAGCGGGAGTCTCCCAGGTAGCGAGGGGCGTGGCCTCAAAATCCAGAGCCTTGTTGCATCTCAGCGGACAAATCAAGGGGAGAAAATGACAGAGACATGCACCTCTCCCTCCGGGAATGCTTCAACCAAAGCAAACTGGAATTCTATCAATATACCTGGGTTGCTGAAGGCCAGGGGCTGGGATTATAAGTAACCTAGCAAAAGACACAGAAAATTGCCCAACTATTACAGATTTTCATTTTTATTCATTTGACAAACAGGACTGGAAGCATGGTGGCATTTTAAGAACTATTATTTGGTAGGAGTTAAAATGAACCATCACATTCTAAACCAGGATGTCCAACCTTTGGGCATCTCTGGGCCACACCGGAAGAAGAAGGGTTGCCTTGACCCACTCAGTAAAAACACGAACACTAGTGAAAACTGACGAGCAGAATAAAGGCCCGTGCACAGTGTTTGTG